>NW_026892584.1:23392500-28192500 GCF_033815535.1 Pezoporus flaviventris
AAAAAAAAAGCAGTGTGGTCTTCCCCTGGTCCTCTCCCAGAACTTGATTTTTCTGCTGCGTTCCCTCCACTGATCTGTTAAAGCAAGATTAACTCCTCCACTGAATTTGTATTTTTAATTTAGATTTCTCCTAGTACTGGAATCTGTGAAAGATCCAAATGTCCAAATAATATTTTAATGACAGATCAAGGCATAATTAGGTCTACTCTTAGCAGGAGTACTGGTCTGTATACATTTCCATGCATTAGAAAGTATGATTCAGCTGTCTGTAAAAGGATAGACTAATTATAGTGACAGGGAGGATTAATGCTGTTCTTGTTCTAGCAACTTGTTATTCACAGTGTGAAAGCCCTCAAACATCTTTTGCTGGGAGGGGGCAAATTTGGAGACTGCCCTGAGATGCAACAGAATAAAGTCACTTTGTCAGGACAAAACCATAAAGATGATAATTGTAAGAATGGCATTTCAGTGTGAACTGTGTGAACTCTGAATTTTCACAGTACGCTGTAACAGGCTGAATATGGGCAGACTGTCATTGTGATAGTGTGTCAGTCACCCCCAGTGCTGCCTCGTATTGTCCTGCTCAGGACTGCGGATTTTCTGCTCTATCACCAGGCTGGAATTTGAACTGCATAGAAATGTTCACCTATTCAAAAATGATTAAAGACTTTGTTTATTTTCAACATTCCTGTGCCACTTGTGTCTGGCTGTGTCTGTTCCCCTGCCTTTGCATGGATTTGGGAAAGGAACACATTTTAAAGGGTGCAAACCAAGAAAAAGCATAGGGTTGGGTTGGGTTTTTTTTTAGTTTCTCTGGTAGTGTAGCTTTTTTACATTGCAGTCATGTTCATTGCTAACAAGTCACAGGTGAGCACCACATGAGCAGATGAAGATATGATTATAATGGGTGTGTTGACAGTTCTTTATTCCTAACATATGCATCTTAACATGCACATGTGCATCTGTCATATAGTTAGAGTAGTTGCTTTTGGTTTCTTGGTGATGTGGATGCATGCGTGCAGTGTTTAAGAAATATTTAACCTTTTTTATCTATTTTTTGGCCAAATTCTTTTAAGCAGTGGACATTTTCTTTAGCCCATACTGAGCATCTTCTTACTAACTGTATGTATGGTCTGCTTGATTAAAGTGTGGAAAACAGGAACATTCAGAAAAACAGGTATTAAAAGGGCTCTGGCAAGGTTGATAGAGAGCACTGTTACAGAGATAACTCTAATAGACATTGCCGGTGGGAGAGAAACAGATTGGAAAAGTTAAAACACCCTCTCTGTCCTTCCAGGCACAGTAATGGGATCGAAATCGAGATATTTTCTTGTTGGATGATTACACAGTGTAGCTTTACTGTTAGATATCACACAAGCTGTGGTGCTCCACTTCAGTAAGAATGCTTTGATAGCTCTAAAACTTCACTAGAATCAAATAAGTTTTAGTACCTGGTCAATATAAGTATTTGACAGCAGTATTAAAATAAACCTTCATAAAATCCCTGCTGTGAAGCTCTGAGAAGCCAAAAAATGGATGTGTCTCTGTTTGCTCTGCTATTCTTCCTATTTATGTTCTTTGTTCCTGAACTTTGATATGAAAAGAGGGAAAAAGCATGAAACTGCAAATCATCCAATTGTGCTCGTATTTGCTGTTTTCTCTTCAGTAACCCAGAGTACAAGGACACTCCAATGGATATTGCACAACTCCCTCACCTGCCAGAGAAAACCTCAGAATCCTCGGAGACCTCTGACTCTGAATCGGACTCAAAGGACAACTCAGGTAACGCACGTGCTTTGCCTTCACGCCCACAAAGTTTCATACCATGTGAGCCACGGTCAGGTTTCCCGTTGCTTTTACTTCTCAAAGATTGTTGCATTATAACAAAAGCAAGCAAACAAAAAAATCCTGTAAAATTAAATTGAAAAACACTGGCAAAACCTTTTAATGACCTCATCACTTCTACAGTATCTCCATTTCCTCAGTATTTCTCTTCAGTCTGTGAATGCATCCTTGCCTACATTGCACTAAACTAAATATTTGATTTCCCAGCTAAGCTTCATGAACAGGTATTGTGCCTCATACAGGGGACCTGGAATTGTAACTGTTCAATATAATTCTAGTTCTTATTTTTCCACGTTTGGAAGATAAGTGTCTGCTATCAATCTTTATGATGCCTTCCAGTATAAATACGTTTTTGAAGAGTCTCACTAGGGGGCAGTGAAGATTGCAAAAGTTGAGGGGTTTCTTGAGTTGAAAGAATTGTATTTTATTGGAAGGTATGGGTTCAAGCACTTGTTTCTAAGCTCCTTAAGTCTGGGACTTCGACTGCTTTTTAAAAGCTAATTGTACTTGTCAAACTCAATGTGTAAATTAGTTCTACAGATGGTCCAGTGCACACATTCCTCATTAGTTTTGAAAGTGGTTACCTAGGCACAGGTACAGATTTGGCTTTGAAAGAAGCGTGGTTTCCTGTGATCCAAGAACTAAGGGGGTTACTCTGCTGTAGTATGCAATATATGTAGATCTGATTTGTCTCTCATGGCTAAAATAACACCCAAAAAAAAAAAATCTGGAGAAAATGAATCACAATGACACAAATCAAGCAAAAGCAAGAAGAGGATCAGGCCTTAATGTTATGTCATGTGGCTGTCCTCTTTCATCTTTTGCCTTTGTTTGTTCTCCTTTCACAGCTTGGTTTGATGGTTTAAGTCAACATTAGGCACACATACGGGCTTGTTGCCCACCATTGTTGGGAATCTCTTCACCTATTTCCAGTGCTGTTCCTAAATAGCCAGATAACACACATATGGAGAATGGTTTGCATTTTCTGTATGCACTGTAAGTTTCTCCAGGTGAGACGTGCACATGCATTCATGATTCCTAAGGCTGATACAGAGCAAGAAAGCATTCTTTAAAGGTGCACAGATGTCTACATATCAGAAGATGTGTGTGAGTCTTGGCAGACAGCAAAGGCAGTGGGTTGTTTCTTACAGAAGAATTAACTAGAAATGCCAAAGGACCTGAAACAGTAGGTCCTGCATGAAACTGACAAGTTCAGTTCAAGCTCTGATAAAATCCCAGGCAAATTTTGTGCTGCTTTAGACTACATCACTTTAAGCCCACTATTGACCAGCTAGAAACCACGGCCTTAAAAGAAAGTGTCTTCAAAAAACAGAAAACAAAATGTAGGAGAAATTGAGCCCTAGGTGGAACAAAAATCTGGATGAGATGTAGGGATTTATGGCTGTTACTTTGCTTCTGTGGGTTTTATTTTTCAAAACGGAGGGTCTCTCTGCTGCTGGCAACTCAACTAAAAGTCACACAAAGTGACTTGTGAAGTTCACTGCCCTGGATCCTCAGGCAGCTTCCCTGCCAAGCCAACCTTCTCCAGCACTGCGAAACTGTTTGGTATTGACAAGGCTCCAGGAATAACCGATCTTTAGAGGAAAACTGGCCCTTCCCCTCTCCCCCTAAAACAAGTATATTGAAAAGGGTAGTACTTGGCTCTGATGAGTGAAAAAAACATCTTTTATTTCCCAACAAAAGATTTCTAGCTGGCCTGTAAAACACAGGGTCTCCTGAAGCCTTTCATGACCCTTTCAAACACAGTATGATAATGGAGCGTATTCAGTTTTAAGACTGCTTTGGCTGTCTGAGTCCAGTGGGCTAGAGTGTTTATCTCATCCATATTAGAATGAGGTGAAAATCTAAAACACAACTAAATGAATTCAGGCAAGAAGAGTGACAGCTTCTCAGTGCTGTAGCTGGGCTATTTTCAATGGCCCTTAGATTTGGATCAATCAAGAATTTAAATCACTGCCTGATTTTCTCTTTTCCTGCTTGGGGGGGGGGGAGGTGTTTTTTTTTAATATATTTGATTCCCTTCAGGGGAATATGAGAAGACAGCCTAACAAGGTAACAGAATAGTTTTAACTGGTTTATTCATTCAGATTTATACACATATGACCTGCTTCTCTCACATGCGAGGAAATCAGCGGTAATTCTGCTCAAGTCAGAGACCCTATGCCACTTCAAAAGTGGCAATAATGAAGGGAAAACAAGATGAGAGGACTAGAATCTTCATTAGTGAATAGTGCTACACCTGGATGCCTGCCCACAGTAGGAGAACATGGATGTAGAAGAACAATCACCAGAACATAACAATCATAACGGGATTGTTCACTGCCTCCTCTTTGGCTGACACAGCTACAATGCCATTGTGCTCACAGTTGTCAAAATGATTCTTGTCCCACAAACAGATAAAAAGGCCCTCTTCAGTCAAGGCACAGGACATATACCATAGGCTTTCGGTGCATTAACAGTTCTGAGTCAGAGAGATTTATGGTGATCAGAACTCTCCCAACACAACATTGCAAAAAACTGCGGCTCTGCAAGAAATCATGCTTTTTGCCAAAAAAAAAAAAAAAAAAAATACAGCAATCATATCTCATGGGTAGGTAGAAATCTGGACTTGTGTTATAATATTCTGTTCCGGTTGCTAACAGTTTGTTTCACTTTTCTTTTGCTCCAGAGGACAATGAGAACTCAAAGTCAGATGAGAAAGGAAACCAGTCAGAAAACAGTGAAGACCCTGAATCTGACAGGAAAAAGTCAGGAAATCAGTCAGATAATGAAATGAACTGTAATGATGATGGGAACAGCTCCAGCAACCAGGACAGCAGGGACAGTGATGACAGCTTTGAAAACTCTGACTTCGAAAATCAGAAGGCCCCTGAGGACAGTTTTGGCACCCTTGGCTCTATGCAGATCAAGGTGGAGCGCTACGTTGAGAGTGAGTCAGACTTGCGGTTGCAGAACTGTGAGTCACTGACCTCGGACAGTGCCAAGGACTCAGACAGTGCAGGGGAAGTAAATGCCCAGTCTTCCAGCAAACACCAAAAGAGGAAGAAAAGGAGAAAAAAGCAAAAGGGAGGCAGCATGACCCGGAGAAGGCTGTCAAGCACCTCAAGTCCAAATGGACTTGACCCAGCTTTGGTGGACCAGCCCCAGCTGCTCTCGTCACCAAACAGTGCCTCAGTGCTCAAAATTAAAACAGAAATCTCAGAACCTATCAATTTTGATAACGATAGCAGTATTTGGAATTACCCACCTAACAGGGAAATCTCAAGGAATGAATCACCCTACAGTATGACCAAGCCCCCCAGCTCCGAGCACTTCCCTTCCCCCCAAGCCAGCAGTAGTTTACATGTCTCCATTCCAGACTCCGTTCTCACCCCGCCAGGGACTGAAAATACTGCCAGCCGTAAAACTCAGTTCAGCACCTCATCCAACTCAGCCTTGGCTCCTGTGTCCTCTGACCCTTTGTCACCCCCACTTTCAGCATCTCCACGGGACAAACATCCAGGAGGTCCCACAGCTTCCAACTCTTTGTTGTACGCTGGGGATCTGGAAGCCCTTCAGAGGTTACAAGCAGGCAATGTGGTGCTTCCTTTGGTTCACAGGGTAACGGGAACCCTTGCCGCGACCAGCACTGCTGCTCAGAGGGTCTACACCACTGGCACTATTCGGTATGCTCCAGCTGAAGTTACTTTAGCCATGCAGGGCAACCTCCTCCCCAACACCCATGCTGTTAACTTTGTTGATGTTAACAGCCCCAGCTTTGGGCTGGATCCTAAAACACCGATGGAAATGCTCTACCACCATGTTCACCGACTCAATATGTCGGGACCGTTTGGAAGTGCTGTGAGCGGGGCCAGTCTGACCCAAATGCCTGCAGGGAATGTGTTCACAACTGCCGAAGGACTTTTTTCCACTCTTCCATTTCCTGTGTACAGCAATGGCATTCACACTACACAGACTCTGGAACGGAAAGAGGATTGAAATATGACCACATACTGTGTTCAGTGTTATACTCTGAGGCATAGACTATGTTTTAATTTAGACCTTTAATTCTAGCACTTTGAATTTGAGCAGGTCAGCTTATTCTCTCAATATGATGGTCCCCGTTTCCTTCCCTTTCTCTTTAACTTGACTTATTCTTTAATGTAAAGATATTTTTTTATTTTTGCCTTCAGAGAGTCGAAGTACCAGTTGCCTGCCATTTTGTCTTCTTCTAAGGTGTGTGTTTTTCCTTTGCATCTTTATTAAGATGCCTTTAATATGTGTATGCCTCTGCCATAGAATACTCAGTGTTGTGGTAAAGAGATTTTAAAGTGACAACCATTGGTTTTACTTCAAAATGATCTTGATATGATCAAGATTAAAAGAGACAAGCATAAACAATGTGCCCTGTTTGACTAAGTCAAATGAAAGGGGGTTTTTGTTCCTAATTCCTTTAAAAATAGGGGATAGTATTTTAGAATTTTATGCAGAGTTTAATTCTCTTTTTATGGTTAAGATTTTCTTACTTGCACATAAAATAATTTGGGTTCTTAAAAAGTTAATTTCTGGCCTGTGACTAGAATGTTAAAAAGTTGGACTAAATGTTAATTACTGAAACTTTAACTTAATTTCTAAAACCATGGTGCTATCATTTATTAATCTGCAATGTCTTCATACAATATGCAGCTTGTGGGCTGGGTTTTTTGGAAAGAATGTGTTCCGTACTGGCTTATAGTCGGGTGCTGCAGTCTCCTTGGTTAGTTAAGACAAAAGCCCTCATTAACATTTGCTGCAGGACTTAAAATTTTTTACCTCCAAACTAACAAACATAGCCTCACATCAAATTTAAATGGGTCAGGAAGCCTTTTTCAAAAAGTGCTTTAAAACAAAAAACTCAATTTAATTGACGCGAGGAGCAGTTTCTTAGGTGCATATTGTTTTGCTTTATTTTTTTCTCAGTGTAACTGAGGCTAATTTTACAACATCAAGTAACACTTCAGAGTAAAAAGGAAAAAAAAAACCAACCAGAAGACCTATTTAACATGTTTTGTTTTGGTTTTCATTTAATATTATAGAGGGAAGGTTGTAAATTTATTTTTGTTCTGTGATTTGGGTATTTTTTTCTGTTGTTTTTTCCTTATTTCTAGTATTGAAACCAATATGTTCTAAAACTAAAGAATGGGTTAATAAGCTTGAAATAGATAACTACAACTGAAAACTGCACATTAAGTAAAAGGAAAGAAATCTCCTATTTTGTCTTTGTTGCCAGAAATCACAGTGTAGTGTCAAACACTCCAAATGACTGTCAAATATAAATTCTTCTTCCACTCCATCTTTGGCAGCTGTTTGTTAAGGCATCTAATAACAGATGTGAGAACTGTAATGTGTACAATGTGTAAGTGTCCTTGGCTGTCAGTCCCATTGCAGTTTCAATGTGTGTTACTATATGCAGTATATACTAAGCTAATGTAGTTGTTTTGTCCTTTGTCTTCTCTGTGCTTTATCTCTAGTCTGGAGTGGTAAAGTCCCATTCCTGCAGTCCTAGTGAACCAGTGATTCTTGGGGGTTAGTGGTTTTTGTGTGGTGGCCTTCCTCTGTAATGTCACCTTATGCTGCTTCCACTGTCTGTATACTTTTTCATTTCTGCTGTTGCTTTGCTGTTGTGTATTCTCAAACCTCTCTTGCCCCTTCCTTTCTGCCCTACCCTCCACACTTCTCCCCTATCTCTTTCTCTCGCTCTCTCGTTCTCTCTTCTTCGCTCTCAGAGATAAAAGACTCTTAACTAGCTCAAGGTTAATGGAGCCATTTTTCCCACAGAGGAATTCTGGGTATGACTTACTCTTCCAGTGTACCCCACAATGCACTACAGAGTAATGCTCAGATATATTAAGTAAATTGATGCCATATAGCCTCAGTTGTTAACATTCCCAGAGTCCCTTGTGCTCGAACTGTAAGCAGAGGGTGCATTTCTTTGGTTTTCTCCCAGGTGGGCTGGCAGAGTAATATGTAGAGCAATTACCAGTGAGACAGGAAATGCTTTCAAAGGTTGACCAGCATTGTTTAAAAAGGAAACTGAGCTTAGAACTGTCATATATATTTGCTTGTGTGTGCAATGCTAATCTATTAACTCAGCTGTCCTTTGAATTTTTGATCACTCACTGTGTTGAGTCAATTCCTGCGATAGCTTTGAATCTGAAAAGCAGGTCCAAGCCACATCAGAGTAATAGCGAAAAAGGAATTGGACACCACAAATTTAATTAATGAACTATTAAAGGTTCCATTGGAAGGATTTAAGTAGGTCAAAAAAAGGCAAGAAAGTTGATTGGGAAATTCAAAGTTTAATTTTGGAAGCTCTACTCTAGCTATGGAACAATCAAAGGAGTGCACCTATCAGCTACAAAGAACAGCTAGACAGCTGTTGTTGTTTTGGGTTTTTTTTATAAATGTTTCTGTGTTGTGTCAAAATGATTTCTGGTGATCTAAACTAACAGATAATCACAGCTGCTGTCTAAATCCATAGTGTTTAAAATTACAAAATGAAAAAAAAATTTCATTACCTGTGAAGACTGTGTCTGTGTTTTTAACTATTTCTTGTACAAATATATGAAATCTTTTATGAGGAGACTGGTGCCAAGTAGCTGAATAACGGGGAAAGGGATTCTGTTCGTATAAATCTTAGCAGTGTTACCAACTATACAATATAAAAAAAAATTAAAATGTTAAAAAGTGACAGCTATGGTACATTTATTTTGTGTTAAGCTAACCGAATCTAACTTCTTGAGTGCCTGGCTTATTTGAAACATTTTTTTCATTGATCATTGATAATGCTGCAAATCAGAAATGTACATACTTCATTTACAACAGGGTTCTTTTTATACTTTTGTAGATTCTCATACATGTCATACATGGTTGTCTTTATGTAACTTAATTTTTTTTCATCCTGCAGGTGCCATTTTCATAATAAACTTCTCTTGGATTTGTTACTATCTGGCATCATTTCTTTTACATATAACCATCCTGACTAATGAGTGCTGGTAGTATTTGTTTGAGCAGGTATTTTTTAACTGTTTTGGTTTGAAAAAAAAAAAAAAAGAAAAAAGAAAAAAAAAAACCAAGAAAAAATAACCAAAAATCAAAGAGGATAAAGCTAGATATTATTTTATTGCAAAATGAAGAAAAGAAGCTGTCAAGATGTAGGTTAAGAATGCTAATCCAAATACTACAACAAACTTGCCACCATCCTAAATTTTCAGCTACCCCAACTCATTGTCATATTGAGCATTTTTATGCACATTATCAAAGCTGAATAATGGATATGCAACATTAACCACTATAGAAAGTGTGCATTTTTTCTTGATTAATGCACACTGGAAGAGGTCAGCTTTGGTACATTAATCATTTAAAATGCACTTTATATTTTTCATTTTTGTACTCTACAATGTTACAGCGAAACTCTTCAGTCACGTTATATCCTACCTAAGCTGCTGATTCTCTTGAATGTGTACTTTCTTTCCCCAGACTGGCAACATGCAAGTTGTTGGTGTTGTGTGGTTAGACTTACAAACTGAGGACAGAAACATTCACCAATGTAAGAAGGAAGAGGTAGAAAGCCTTGACCTCACAACTGAAGGGGAAAAATATGTCAAACACAGTTTTGATCACACAAACATCCACACACAGTGGCTGACCCTGACAGGGAACAGCCATCAGTGGTTACACCTGTGTAAGTTCTGAACAAAGGCCCAGAGCAAGAGAGCTTGGTCTGTGCTGTGAAAAGCAGGGAGAAGCCACACTGAAGGAGGTGACACCCCACCAGGGTGTGCTGACTCTGCGGGGACGGGTCCTGTCATAGGATCTTTCTCACCCGCCGTTGACAAGGTCTCTGCGTTTCTCCTTCGTTCGTTGGTTCTGTACAGTGCCTCTCCCACCTGTGGCAGTGATTTCCAGATTACATACCTTATTTTGTTATTGCTGAGCATGCAGTCTCTAAGAACACAAATCTGGGGCATGTAAAATCAAGACAGGGCTCCCGACAGCCAAAATCCGTAAGCAACTTTGAGTGCCCAGATCTTTTCCCCTCTATGGTGACTTAGAAGTTAAAACTACTGGGCTAGTCAATTCTGGATCAGATTTTGGTTGCCTTATTAACACTGATTAAAACTGCCTAATCGGTTGCACAGTTTTCAGCGCTTCTCTTTGCAGCGAAAGAGACACTTGGCTGAAGTAGAAGCATGTGAATCATCTGGCTTGCTGGACTGATAAAACAGCAAAAAAAAAAATCATTAAAAATGTATGCATAGTTGTAGCTCAGTGAGCCAGCCCAATAGCTTAATAGCCTGAAGTCTGGCTCTCTGAGTTTCCGAGCAGTTCAGGATTCCCACTTCCCAGGCTTCAAGCATTGAGTTTGATACATCTCCAACTTGCAGGGGGTAGAAAGGAGCAGAGGTTAGCGGTGCTGCTTTCAGCTCTGCTCGCATGTTCCAGTTGGCAATACATCTTGTTTATGAGGTAGCTAAGGGTACGGATGCCAACTGAGAGGAAAACAGAATTCAAATGGAGACTGGAAGAATGACCAGAATAAAGCATAATGGAAGAATAACATGCCTGTTCCAAATAAGTGTTAACCAATATTAACTAAAGCCACTAATTCCAAGAAGGAGCTTGAAGGGGGAGCATTTCTGAGTTGTTATAAAGGGTTTTTCAATCTCAGCCGTACTACCTGTACAGTGCATCAGAGCACAGAGGTAATGGTCAAAATGCATAGGTTGCTCTAAGACTCGCAGTTGAAGAAGGAAGTTTGTGTACTAAAGAAAATGATGGAAAGGCTGTTTCATGGGGTTTTTGTTATAGCTATGCTGTTGCACTGGTTTAGCTCTTGGGAATGGATGTCTTAAATACTATTTGTAATAACTTTAGGAAACAAAAACAACTGCTTGAAAAGTTTGAACCCTTTGAAAAGGGTTCTTTGGGGTTGAGCTAGTTGCTATTATAATATTTGAGGGAAAATTGTTTGCCATGTAAAAGTTGGGCAACTAGTTTGTCAAGTAATTTCATCAAAGAACATTTCCTAAAACAACTGATCTCAGCAACTGCCATCTCTGGAAAGTTTGTTCCAGGACCACTTGTTTTGCAAGATCATATATGCAGGTATCTAAAAGCCACCTGAAGAGCTGCAAGGGAAAAAAGGGCTCTTTTGAAGCATCATGACTCAGAAAAGTTACAGTGATAAAAAATGCTTTGTGATTGCTTAGATAACCAGCTCTGGCAGCTTGCACTTTACTGGTGATATTGTAAGGTGGTCATGTCACAGGAGCAGCTGTGGTGCCTCTGACAGGACATTTATTGTTATGATTCCAGGAACTGCATTAGTTTAAATGTGTCCATGCTTTAAGAGCTATTTGCATGGTATTTTTCCTTCTTGCCATTGTAATCTCCTTATTTTCATTTGAGGGCTGGGGAGGAGGGTGGAAAGCTTGTATGTGCATTGTCAACTAATTTAATGAATTGTCACCTATCCAGCAAGTTTACTGAGGAGCCTCCAGAAATGTGAACAAATGGGATGTCCCCAGAGCCACAGATGCTCAGGTAAGATCGAACCATTTATAAAACATACACATGCATGCATACAGAGATACAGGTCTGCTACCTCTGAAAGACAGCTGGGCTTTCAGACTGGGCAGGGTAGTACCTATATGCCTAATATGCCTAATAAAGGTCCTTTCTTCCCCTCTTCCACCTATTCCTTCATCTTTTCTTCAGAAAGAGTGAGTACTGGAAACTGTAAAACACAACCAGTTACATCCACACTTCTTTTTACCAAATCAAACAGGATCTTCCTGAAAGAATAGTATTCAAGATAAGATAAGCCAAGGATGCAGAGTTCTGCTTTTAATTGACCCAAATCAGGATGGGTTTTGTTCAGAATCCTAAGTTCAGCAAGGGAGAGTGAAAGAACAGCTTTTATTTCCATAATTATCATTAGCTGGGTCTTTGAGCAAAACAAAAGCCCAGAGTACTTCAGAATTACTTCATATAAATAACCATATTTCTAGAAGCATTTTACTCTAGAAGTAAAACCAGAGAGCTTAGTGACTCAGGTCCAAAGCCATGCAAATGAAGTAAATAATTCTGAGTTTGATTATCTTTGTAGGAAGTTAAAAATCTTTCCCATCTTGTAGGAGTTGTGTAGACTATGCAATGCAGAAAAATAAGGGATCTTTTAACAGACACCAAAGTACAAGGAGTACTGACTTAAAGCCCAGGCAAAAAAAAATCATCGGGATCCAATAAAGGCTTATGGGAAGTCAGTGGAAGAAGGTTTACATTGGTTTGCAGATAGGAGACTTTATTACTGAGTACTTTGTCTCAGATTACCTTTCACTGGTTCTAGAGACATGGAAAGTATTGAGATTACCTTTTCCATTACAAGTTTTCCCGAGTAAAAGGACCCCTGTCTTGTTTGTAATAAAAAGGAATGTAATATTTTCTTACAAAAGGAAGGGAATCAGGTTTTCCTCTTGCTTTAAAAGCATTCACAGATTTATAGCAGAAATGACAGGAACAGGATGTATTAACCATATGACCCCTGCAGAATGGGTCTACTCTCTTGATTGATTTAAAAGTTTATCTGTGTCCTCTGAATAGCCACAAAGGGTCAAGTCTTGGTCCTGCTCACATCAATGAGAGCTTGACTAATGACTTTAATAGCTTCAGGAATAGGACCAAAGTTTTAAGCCAATACTTACAGGTGAATAACAAAACAGCCTATAGCAAGAACTGCAGACACATGGTGCCAGGCTAATTGGTACAGTGCATCAAGTTTCCTTTCTAGTCCTGTACGACACCACTCACACGCTAAGAGAGCAGCTCTTTTTTGTTTAATTAAAAAGGTCTTTCCCAGTCTTACCAAACTGCATGGCCTCATCCTTCCAGAGAATCCTGCCTTTGAAACAGGTGGGGTGTAAGACAGAGGCGCAGATAGGACTGGGGGGACTCTGCCTTCACACGCATGCTCCCTGGGAGTCGGCTTGGCTGCCTGGGTCTTTAATATGAAATCAAAGGACTCTGAAGTGGAAATTCTGGTGGACATCAAAGCTTGTATTTTCTTGAACTACCAGCAGTGCTACCTGATAGCAGCACCAATATCACCAGTACATCTTTCCCAGATTCTCTTCGAATCCCATCCAGGAGATGGGAAAGTTCAGCACATTGTAATGAGATGAGTATTCACTGAAACCAGTTTCCAGTTTCTTTTCCTTACTGTGAATCTCTGAGGCCTCTTAGCATCCTCTGCGATCTCTCCTGTATCTCAGTTAAAAATTCCTTTCTTTCTTCTAGCCAGTTATCTGCTTTATTACAGCATGTAAGATAATGTCTTGCAGGGTAGTGACAAAAGCTGATTTTGGCTCAGAAAGTACAGTCCCCTTAGGTTATAGCAAATGCAAATCCCTCAAGATTCTCCAAAGATTTACTCTGAGCTGAAAACACACCCTAAATGCTGTGATTCACCCCTCTAGCAAGGACACACGGATCTTAGACTTCTCAGGCTTCTGAGAACATGCCTCCCACTTACTGCTCATTGGCATTTTGAACAAGTGCTGATTTTTGCTCTTTTTCCCACTTAAAAGGAAAGGTCCTTGCTGCTCTGTATAATTCCACCTCTGCTGCAAGACCTGCAGCTGATGGGCCTGGCCCCCTTCAGTTCCTAGATGATTTTCTTCACTGAACATTATCTGAATTTACCAATTGCATGTGGACAGGACCATTTGCTCCCCATGAGGCCATACCCTTCATGTTTTCTGTATGATATTTTTACTCTTTTTTAATACCACCTTTGGTTTTGGCTTTGCCCGTCCTTTTCCGCTTCACAATGTCTTCAAACACACACCCATGGGTATATAGCACTTCCCCAGGGCATTCTATAACCATTACTGCCACTCCCTGGCCCTTGTTACCAAGCCAATTTTATATCCAATCGAGTATTTTATCATCAGTCCCATACTTGCTAACCTTATAAATTAATCTGCTATGTGGCACTGCATTGAGAGCCTTTTCAAGTCCAAGTAAATTATGTCTCCTTCTTCACCCCTGTCCACTCTCATTGCCACTTCCTCAGAGAAATGAATCAAGATTGTTAAGCATGACCTCCCTTTTGTAAATCCATGCTGACTATCTCTAACCAATCTATATTAGATTGATATTAAATCAGGACACAGACTCAAAAGGGGCTTGTTATATAAATGCAACCTAAGGTTGCTTCATATGGAGATGAGAGATGGGAATTGCCGATACACTGAAATTGACAGTACCAGCTCTGATGGTTTGCCAATAACCTTTTAGTAGCCACATCCCTCCCCAGGGTTGCAACCAGAACTCCCCAAGAGAAAACAAAAGCTTTTATCTGTATTTGCCTAGCTTGTCTCTATTGCAGCAGTGAACGTGATCACTGATGATGAGAACTAAGTTCTGCTTTTATTCATTTAAGTCAAAATCACAAAGACATTGCAAAAAAACTAATTTTCAAAGAACGTTGTCACACAGCTTCTGAGAAGATCTGTATCTGCATTGCCTAAGGCGCATGTCAAAAGGCAGCACGGGCATTTGCTTCTTATACAAGCACAGCCAAAGAATAACCAAGAAAGTCTCCCACCTTGGCCAAGGTGCTGGAGAGAATGGGTGCTATGTCAACTGCAACAATTTTTCCAATATCCCATTAAGGCATTTGGGATCTTGCTTCCCTGAAGCAGGTGCCTCCTCTGAGTGTGTGTCATGACTGACTGATGCCAGAAAAGCAACTTTTTCCATGAAGATTAACAACAGTGAGCTGTGTGGGCTCAGGGACTGCAAGATACAGCTGAGTGAATCACGTATGAAGATGGCAGCCTTCACAAGTCGGGAGAAGAGCGAGCCTCTCAGCAGTGAAAGCTGGCAGCAGTCTAGGTATAAGGTATATTTTGCTAGCTTTTATAGCGCCATGACTGGAAATAACTCTCTCAATGCCATAAGCGTAACTAAGGTCTCTTTAGTTTGGGTGGGGTACAAAAACTGATCCCAACAATCTGTCTTGAATTTGTTTTGACAACACACACAGCAAGTATGCTGAGATCCAGAGGAGTTCAGAGACATCCCTTGGAAAACTAACCTTTGGCCTCCTGCCTCATAGGACATCTAAGGTGCACATGGGGAGCCTTCTACATCCTGCTTATTGCTTCTATCCTATATATATACGCATGTACGGTTCCCTTGTGCCTTCAAATCAGAAATGCTGTAATCCACGTATGGTGGGAGTGATGTTGTTCTGTGAGGGTTCAGCACAGTCAGTGCTGCTGTAGGACTTGATATTCCGGCAAACATCCACCAAAACAAAGGAAATAGGCCCCCCAGATCAGTTTGGCTTGCTTTCAAGGCCTTGACCCTGTAACAGCCAGTACAGGCATGCTCAGAAAAATAACTTGCAAAAACAGTAGGTCAATACAGAGAAGCATAACTTAGAGATAAGGGTTATAAGGGTATTAAAAAATAGCTGAAGTATGTCTTCCCTGTTTGGATTAAAAGATTGCTCACATACTTAATGATAAAAGAGTTCTGAAAAGGAAGTAAAGGCATCATTTATTTCTTAGGTAAATAAAAACCAGAAAAGTAGGGAGAAAAAAAAAAACAAACCCACAACAAAAAAACAAAACAAGATACTACAATTACTGCATCTCTAGTATCTGCAGCTAAAGCATGTAGTCTTTTCATTGGTGTAAAGATACATCACAGCTGTATAGAATCCCACAGTCAAAGAAGCAGAGGGGCTGGAACTAGATGATCTTAAGGTCCTTTCCTACCCTAACTATTCAAAGATTCTACAAACATGGTTTAATATCATGTGCATGATATAAAGCTAGACATACAATCCAAGTTACCAAACATCTTTAAGGAATCAGCTATTGGATAGGCACCACGCTAGAAAGTTCCATCAGACAGCAAGTTATATACAGTGTCCTTCAAGCAGAAACTGTATAGGTAGTTTTCTGAACAAATCTGATCATAGGTGACAGATCACATGATGGTAAACATCCCTTCTCACCATAAGACCCTGTTGAAACAGTGACCTTGCTGATACTAGTAAGAAATCTACTCTATAAGTGTGAAATTTGTAGAGTTAAGGATTAGACAAATTAGGAAAAAAAAGTGAACAGAAAATGTGAAACAAAACTAGCAGCAAAATTATTTATCATGACTATAAGTTTCTGCCTTTGATTTCCATCTTATTTTTGTGAGCAAATGGTGAAGTTTTGTGAAGGATCAAAAGTATCTTCTTATTATTATGTTGGCTCCATGTTCTCCTGCAGCAGGTGAGTTGTTCTGACAGGACTCAGCAGCACACTTCAGAGAAAGGATGGAACTGACATTTGAGATGATAGGAGATATCCTTTATTTTCAGCATTAAGTGTGTGCAGGGACTCACACCAGCCAGACAGCTCGAGCACTGTGTGGCAGAGTCACAGTAGGGCATCTTGAGGTGCAGCACTCCACCGCAGGCCTGCCTTCCTCACAGCCATCAGCTCTGCTCATTGTCCCTTCTGTTCATCATTCCTGGTCAACAGTTTCAGGGGCATACTGGCTCAAGTGGGTGTGGGCACAGCATAGAACTTCTAGATACTAGGAGCTGTCTAAGTTAAAATCAAGTTGCTTAGAAAATTAGAATTCATGTGACTGGAAATCAACTGTGACAGCAATTTTCCCAAACCACAAATATTCACTTCACCAGTGGCTTAGTATAAGACTTGAGAAATACAAAGCTCATAAACCCTTCCATTGCTTTAATGGCATGGTGCTGAGGTGTATGTCATCCCAAACATGCTCCAAGTTGGCTTTAAGGTGCTTCAACGAGACGCGGGCTCTGTCACCTAGATATGTGTTTATTCCTGTTACTTAAATTCATCTTCCAATTCACACAAGTGTCCTTTCCCAAAATAAATTAAGTCACTACAGTGTTCCAGATCCTTGCTTAGACCATGAACACAAACCTTTCTTCCTCTTAGGGATTCTCTGCAACTAAGCCACTGCTGCAGATGGAAGAGGTATCTCCCTGAAGTCCACATGTCCCCCTTAAAAGTGGGAAATCCTAAATACCTCCTTGGAGAGATTCTTGCTTTGGCTCAAAATACCTTCCCCCCTACTCTTTTGGCCAGGTCCAAAAGAATTAAAAACCATGCAAAGAGTGCTAAGTAAATGGATCTAAAAGAAAACCATCATTTCTAATTAACAAGAAGTGTGTGGTGATACTACTAAGTAGTACTACTTTGCAATTATACTGCTACTATTAGCAGAAGTAGTTGTATTGCCATCAGTAATGGTGTATTGTAGCACCAGTATCACATCTACTGTCCCACAGCAATGATAGTAGTGAAGGTCAAATAGTTGAGGCATTATCAGGATAAATTCAAAGTACTGCAGGATTTTCCTCTGCTTATGGAAGTGTACTTAACTGGGAATGTTTACTTCCAGCTTCCTTGACCGTGTGCTTGCTTCTGCCCTTTCTGGTCATTGATAGACTCATTTTTTCATTTGTGTACAAGATTAGACACTGTCAGAGGTTAGCAAAGTAGGCAATTTGGAGGCTTCGTTTTGGAATATTATTTGTCAGCTGACCTTGTAATACTATCATTTCACAACTGCATATGACACCAGCATTTAATACTCTGTGTGGGCTGGCAGATAAAATTCAAGGCAGAAATCAGTAACTGTCTAAGGATCTGATCACCAGGAAGGTGGCCTGCCTTTCCACGTCATGCTCAAAGTAACACTGCTTAAAGTAATCTGCACGAACAAATAGGAGAGGTTCATTAAGGTGGGCCACTAGTTCTTAAAATTATTCCCTTTATAATTTGCCACAGGGGAACTTGACATCTTTGTAAGGGGCATGCAAGAAGCTTTTCTTTAGTTATCTATAATGACTGATAAATGCTATATGATGTTATGTGTTAGAAATAACATTTTCCTTAGCAACATGGAAGGGGGCTGGGGCATTGGAAATAATCCTCTGCTTCATACTATAAGAAGATGTCACAGACAAGGACTCACAGTCTGCCAAAATGTGAATAATAATAATACTAGTTACACTGGCTTCTTCACAATTATTAGTTAGAACTGAAATCTGATTAGGTCTTCATACATATCTCACCTGTATACCTGACAGCACTCTGCTGAGACATAAATGTGAGGGGCATGTGCTCAGTGAAGCTGACCCATATAGTGAAATAGTTTATGAGAAATGACAATATATGATGAGAATACAGAACTTGATAATATGTTTATTTATTGATTGAAAATAAAATTTATGAACTGTGAAGCTGAAAACTGCACCATAGGGAATTGGTTCAAGAGGACACTGGGGGAAAGAGAGAGAGAGAGAAAACGCATGTGTGTATGTACATTACACATAAGTTACAGGTTGCCTAAAGGCTTCTGATTCCACAAGCAGAGCCTCTGAGGATAGGATCTGAAAGCCTTTAATGCTACTAAGGCTTTGTCAGTAAGGTATTTGCATATTTTGCCTACAAACCCAAAATGCTGTATTAATTCATTTTTATTTACCTTTCTGCCGCTTCCAAAAGAAACCTCGCAGGAAGCCGTTAATGACACAGCTTCATAAGAGATAAATTTCAGAGAGGCTTTGCAGGTAGTGACTGAAGGGGGAAAAAATGTGTGTCAAATTTGGGTTATTAACAACATAATCCTTAAACAGACGGTATCTCAAAGACTAATTCATCTTCAAATTTGACTGCAAAAACTGCATGATCCTTCACTCTGTGTGCACGTGAATTTATATTGCATGTCTTTTTTTCTTTGTGTTTACTAAAAAGGAAAGCAGGAGAATACTGAAACACTGCAATTCAGGCTGGAAAACTCAACTTCGTCTTCATGCTACTGCACCTTCCATTCAAATTTGGGTCCCTTTCTCCACAGTCCACCAGCAAAACTACAGGGCAAGCAGCTTTCTCTCACAGCCCATGTGCAAAGCCATTAGGTAGTCACAGGTCCCTTTTCCAACAGTGGCTGCCTGGGGAGGACCCTGTGGGAGCTCCATGCAGGGCACCCCCTGGTCCCGGCAAGTGACAGCCCAAGAAATTAGCTCTCTTGGGGTGCATTTGTCATATCTGGCATCGTGTGTGTGTAATCTGAATTGCCACAACAACTCACCGCAAGCCAAATCATGCTGATTGATAGCTAAAACATCCCCCAGCCTCCTACATACAAAATTGGAGCTGCTGTCCCTGATTTGTCTGCAACTCACAGCAGTAGGCACTGGGGACAAGACTTCTGCATTTTGTTACAAGTTAAATAATATTTTTTGTTTAGCTTAGTGCCAGGTTCTTGGTAGACAAACCTTTTGGCAAGCTGAATGAGAAGCGATTGCTCTGTAATCCCTGGCTGCAAGAAAGCAGGAGTCCCATTTAATACAATTTTAACGGCACGATTTTTTAATCATGATACAGCAAAAGCAGTCTCAACCTTTTCCCCACTTAAGCATAAAGTACTGAAACCTTTGTGTCTTCCAACGCTGAGAGAAGTGAAAACCTTTTTCCTCTTGTGAATTTATAATATGCAGTACAAGCTTCTTTTAAACTTTCCTGTTGTTGAAGCTACATCTTTCCTCCCTCTTAAGATATATAATTTAGAGCTTCCCTCTTCCTTCCTGTACTTTTCTGATCTGGATGCTCTATTTATAGTCTTTGTAATATCAAAATTATCTCTGAGGAAAACCAGAGACTCACTCATATACATAAGGCAGCATAAATGGTCCAGTTCCATTGCCCAGTCCAGCATCTTTGCACCTCATTTGTCCTTTAAACAGAGGAAACATTTCTTCTAATTTATTTACATACTGATTTGTCTACATTTAATCCACATTTAATCATTTTATCTGCATCTAATTTATCCCCATACTGCAGCTCTTGTCTCTCTGCACATGTTGCATAGACCTGGTCTCCCACTGCATTCCTTGTTGGGCTGCCACGTATGTTGCACCTGTGTACAGGTGAGTGCCGTATCCTGGTTACAACCTATGTGTCCTGGTTACAACCTAGAGCTGTGTCCCAGAGACAAAATGAAAGGTTGGATACATGAACCATGAGAGGCACCAGGCCTCACTGCCCCAGAAGCTGGGCAGAAAGTGCAGGGAAACAGCATCTTCACTGCACAACCATTGTCCTTCTCCTGCCTCCTTGACCACAGTGCCTGGTTGAAGCCAGTGAGATTTTGTTGCTCCTTGGGGATGGGGCAAGGAGGAAAAAGTACCACCCGGTCACGCCCTGCCACCTCCATCCCCTGCTCCCCAAGTACACCAAAGTGGGTCTGCACCCAGCCTTTCTTTTTTGTTTAGAAAAAGACCCATATTGTCCTGGAGGAATACAAAATGCCTCTATTCCTTGCAGAGCAGTTATTCCCAGAAGCAATCACACAGAAATCAATCCTCCAGCGAGTCCCTGGACTGCAGAACAAGTGTTTCAAAGCCTGACCCAGCTGCAGCGGATACACCTGGAGTCCATTACAAGCTCCCTTCTTCCTGTGATAGATGAGCAGCTGAAATGTGCTTAAATGAGAGCCCCGGCCTTCCTGGGTGCCTACCAGCCCCAGGCTGTGTTGGCACAGGCAAGGTGTACAGGGAGGGTGAAAGATGGTGACGGCAGCAGTGACAAATGGCAAGAGAAAGGCCTAAGTTTGTAGTGGAGTGTTACACATGGTTTAGGAAGGGTTTTGCAGCTCTGTATGGAAAGGCTGCAGTGCACTGCAGTTACATCTGCTCTTTGCGGTGCCGTTTTGTTTTCCTGGTTTTTTTCTGAACAAACCAAGGAAATGTATCTGGAAAATTACAAGGTCAGCTCATGCCAGCAGCTGTTGCTGGAGAAGCAGCCCTGTGACACCATTAACCAGGACACTGCCACAGCTTAAGAAACACCGTGAAGGTGTTTCTTAGATCACAACACAGAGAGACAGCGGAGAAAGTAAGAAAGATTTCTGGATAGAGGACATCAAGCCAGGGCATTTCCTAAAGCATTTAATACAGGGGAAGAAAAAAGCTCAGGAATGTATGAATGTCAGCCATTTCCTCCTCCAGATACAAGTGCATTTTATAGCTTCAAAAACTACCAGCTGCTCTGTGTGGCTGCGTCCTTTCCTTATACATGCTGTCCTGGGGACATGAATGAGACAGGAAGGTGCCACAGCAGTGAAAATGAGTGTGTGGAAAGGAGGTTCCCCAATGCACATGTCCACTGAGTGTGCATGAGTAGCATATGAAAAGGTCTCTATGTGCTGATGTTCATGCCATGTAATGCTGATATGACAATTATTTTATAATCCTTTAATATATTTTTAACTAATTTAAAGTTCAGGGCTGGCAGTAGATTAGCCATATAGCTCAATTATTTAAATGTTTAACCCCTTCCTAACGTACAGAAAAAGAGGAGAATTTAGGTATTTCAGCTTTAATGCCTCATGATAATTTTTCCCCTACCTTCAAAAAAGGCTGCAAAGCAAACAAGTAAATAAAGTGAAATGAAAGGGCCAGAAACTGTTTCTCTTTGCTCCCTAGAAGTCATTACCAGGGTTTAATCCTAACTTGCAGTTCTGTAAGACAAGCAAACCACAGGCAGTGATAGAATAGGGCTATGGGCTGCGTGTTAGCACTGTAGGTGGGCACCCTCCCTAGCTGGCACCACCAGAGGTAATTCATGCCAGGCAAGACCTGGGTTGTGCTCTAGAGGTGTCGATCTCCAGACTGGAAGACTATTTAGCTAATTCAGTTACCACATAAGTCAGCAGAGGCAAATCCACCACATCATCCCCAATGGACTGAATGCTTCCTGGGCCTTGTAAAGTTTCAATACATATGTTTCTACATAGCTGCCAAATACCTTTCTTAAAGCTGTTCTTTGTCAATGGACAAAGTTTTAGTTCAAGTCATAGAAAGATGTCCAGTGACTTCTTTGTGTTTCATTTTAATTCGGTTTTATATGACATTTTCTATTTATGTTTCTACCTCTTCAGTAAGAGAAAGAGCTTAATAGAGAAGAAAAAAGTATACATTCTGCTTACAAATGTAGGTGTGACAGATATACAGATATGCACCAAATATAGCTGTGTACAAACAACTGCGTCATAAAAATTTGGCCTCTTCCACCTGCAAAATCTCACCGGAAAATAAAGAAAGCCTAATTTTGCTATAATAATTTCCAAAATAATTACTTCATCTGCTAGTGAATTTATTAAATCAAATCATCTGCTTGATTTATCTGTGTTAATTATTTTTCAAAGGAGTAGTAGTAAAAATAAGAAGTAAGAGGAATGTTATTTCTAAAGAGCAGTCATACTGTTGGAAAAGAATTGGCTGTTCATAAACAGTCAAGTTAAACTTGCTCTGCATAATAGACTAAAACAAGCCATTTCAGGCAAGTTCCCTTGCTCCTGATAAGACATATTTTAAACAGATCTGATATCTTAATTGTAATCTCTTCCCTCTGGGTAACAATGTTAAGTGCTAGTCAGGTTAACATCTCACTTTACATTTATTTTCTTTCTTTTTATAATGTGAAAAAAAAAAAAGCAAAACCAAAAATCCACAAACAAAAAACTAAAACCACAACCGAAAAGCCCCCCAAATTGAAATGTATTCACGCTCACACTTGTAAGAGCCTCAGAATTATATGGCGAGATTTTTGGAGACCTTTTCTCCCACCAGGTTTCATTAACGCATATATTTGCCAGTTCCATCCTAGTGGTTCCTTTCAGGAGATCATTTCTCTACTGTGATTTGTAGTTAACAGAGACTAAACCTGGGATAAAAGGAGCCTGGTGACCACTTCTGCCTTTTGCCATCATTTGCTTGGTCTGAAGATAATAGTGGCAGCGCTGACAATGTTAAAAAAAAAAAAAAGGAAATAAAAGAAATGAGTACTTCAGGCTTTCACCCCAAGAAACAAAAGGCAATTATCTAAAGATGGAGAGAAAGGGAGAGGCTGTTGAAAGATTGCTAAGAAGTGGTGTCTGCTGAGACAAGATGTCAGCTTTGAATAAGCAGCTGTTTGACCTAAATCTTTCCTGTTGAGCTCTTATTCCATGTGTTCAACTCACCCATGCGGCCAGGGCAGCACTGCATTGCCACTGCTATGGGAGGGCCCACAGTAACTTTCAGTTCTCTAGGCCCCTGCAGCATCTACACCTTCCCACCCACCACAGGAACAAGACCCTTCAGCTGGTGGGTTTCACAGTGCCGCGGCCACACAACATGGGAGACACAGGGATACAAGACCTGCGGACCCTCTGCATCTCCGGCATGTGATGGGATTCAAACGTGCATGATCAGAGGTAGCATCTGTGTGTGTGTTTGTGCACACATGTGCATTGGAACAATCTCCCCAGGGAAGTGGTGGACTCCCCAGTGGTGGACATTTCTAAGATTCAGCTGGCTGGGGCACTGGGACATCTAGTCCAGGTCATGCTTTGCCGAGAAAGGTTGGACCAGATGATCCTTGAGGTCCCTTCCAACCTGGCATTCTGTGATTCTATAATTCCATGTGCACAGGTCTCTATATCCCTCACTTTGCCTGCTGCTGCCTCATACCCTAAGCTGCTCTGGCCCAGTCCCCATGTGAGAGGCATCTCTCAAGAGTGATATTGTGTGCCTCACAATATAAATAATAAAGAAGCTCCTCAGTCTTCTCTACACAAAAGTCCTCCTTTTGTTTTGTTTTGTTTAACCTAGGCTTTCTAAACTACAGGGAAGCAAAGGGCATTATTCAGCTCCTTCACATTAAAGAAAAACTTGTGGCTAAAGTGGAGCATACTTAGCATTTTGGCTGAAAAACAGAACACCTTACTTAGCACACACATAAGTGCCATCAAAAAACTTATAAATTTGAAGATGATTCCAAGTCGCTCAGGAGGGCTTGTGCTGGAAATGACATAGGTGTGCTGGGACATTCATCAGCCAGTCGTCGGGGCCTGGGGGGCACATTCCCTTACAGGGCCACTCTCTCTGCTCACATGTGAGGTTACAAGGGAGGGATATGCCACATCCCAACAAGACAGAAGACTGAGTTGAAGACAGGCTGAACAATCCCATACACCTAAAAGACTCTTCATATTTGCCTGTCCACTTGCCTGAGGCTCCATAAGAAGATGAAAGGGGTGCGGAATACACACCGTGGCTGCATGGAGATGGGTGCTAGTATGATCGTTTAACACCATGGGAAGTAAAATGTATCACAAAAAGAAAAAGATAGGTAAACAAAGCAGAAAAGAATCCTCTTATAAATACATTAGGGCACCTCAGATACATAAGAGTTCTATAAATTATGAGCCATTGCCTAACACAGTTTGTACCACTTGGTGGCAACACTTCCATGTTTGATTTATTGAACCTTTCTTGTAATCTTTCTTCTGATGCTTGAAAGGACAAGTGTAGGCCCTGATACGTGCAATTAATTACTGCAGAGAATAAAAACTGAAGTTTTGAATGGCTTTACTGCTGCTTTCTGTCCAGGAACCAACTAAATAGCTTACAAGAACATGTTGCTTCAAGTGCTGAGACATTTCTAACAGGAAACTCACATGCCACAGACATCACTGAGCAGCCTTGTACAGCAATCTCATCTTAAATACTGTCAGAAAACAATTTCTTCCAATGGCCAACCAGAACCACAAAAGAAAGCATTGACTAGCTGCCTGCAGAGCACCAGGTGCTCTGGAAAGACAGTGTAGATGGCTATGACTGTGCAAGGTTCTCCATTTCAAGTGTTTTAAGACTGCAGGTACACATCCGAAAGCCATTCAAGCTGTAGTCTTGCATAGTGCCCAAACAACAGCCATGCCATGGCTCTTTCTTGCAGTTTGAGTTTGAGCTGCAAGACTCATTCTTCAAGGAAAGATCACTCAATGTTTTCACTTGCTCAGCCTGGGCCCCCTGCTAAACCTGACAAATAATGTCATTAATGTCAACAATTTTCCGAATTGCAGGATGCGCAAACTCACTGGCATTGGGCCCATACCTGCAGTTTGTGATGCCCTGTCTTTGGCATATGTCACTCCAAAGCTATCAAGGGGCTATCTCTAGGAAAAACAGCCCAAAGTCTCACAGCAGCCCAGGGGTGATACTGACAATGGGGATACTCCTGCATCTCTGTTCACTGGCATGGGCAAATTCTGGGTAGCAAAACTGTCCACAGACAACCAGATGAGGTTCGTGTGCTGCAGTAGCCTTCAGGAGTGCTATATAGCCCTGACCACTGTAGCTTTAGGCAGAACAATGCAAAAGGGACAATGCAAAAGGCACCTGCATTTACCTATTCCTCACCTCTCAGGAGACAGAGCACAAACATAATAACACAAAGTCCTTAAGAGCAGCAGCTGACACAGCAAATGGAGACATTTTTTGAGTCTTAAGGCCACAAGGAAGAAGTCTTCTAGACATTCCCATGCCCTTTATGACTGCTGAATGGGGTGATGCCGGCCAGGATGTTGTCACAGGTGCTCTCTCCAGAGGAGGTGGCAGTGGGGTCTATCCCCTCCAAAGTGTTGAGCCATCTTGGAGAGGACATGCCATCTGCATGGGCTGAGGAAACCCCCACCTCCTCCAAAATGGCCTCATCTACATCTGACCATGATTTGCTGACAAGGGGAATGAAAGGAAGCTGAGACTCGCAACAATTTTCATCTGCTCCTGGGCACACACACAGAGACTAAGCAAAGGAAATACACTAACAATAAGGGGAAAATGTTTGGCTTCTGATATTAACATATTTATAGCAACAAGAATACTATAGGTCTCAACCTTATATAAAATTTTGATGGAATGCCAGTTTTAAAAGTGAAAGAAAAGTTTAAAATTATTACCAAGGGTATTTAATATTAATATTAAATTCATCTAGGCTCAAGAACTTATATTCCAAGTGTTTGAATTTATGATCACATTAGCCAAGTTCTTTCAGATGTGTTGAAAGAATTAATGACTCAACTGAGAATTTACTTACAATATACTTGGAAATCAACACATCTTTGTAAAGGGGGGAAACTGTTCAACAGAGGTAGCAAATGCTGACTTTTGGATGGACATACGCACATTCTCTTTAATCAGGACATGAACTGGGGAGGGTGCAGAGGTTCCTGACTTCAAAACCCTATATGCTCCCAAATGCTAACTTCTGATACCTCACTGTGTATTTCTTCATCATTTGCTCACCTTCTAAATTATTTCCATTTTTAATAAATGATTGCAGATGACCTATAACTCAACATTTCCTAGAAAACAGAGAGCCCAACCAGCTGCACAGCTGCTCTGGATGGGAGGTAGAGCAGGATGTGCTCCCTGCTCTTAATCAGTTCTCTGCTGTACCTTAAAGCTAGATCCAAAGGGGCATCAGGCTTAGAAATTAGATTCCTAAACTTGAGACAGGAAAAAGAGGATGAGAATCCACAGCCTTACGCACTAGATCAAAAGGTTTGAGCATTAAATGGGTAGGGTAAGTGTAACCAGCATGAACTGATATGGAACAGTACACAAGTTGCTACCAACACTTCACAGCTGTGGAAAACCTGGGTTCAGCTCTTTGCTGTGCAGAAAGATAAGAGATGATGCTCAGCACAGAGCAGTGCCAGGCTGCAGGGTCCTCCTGAGCTTCCTACTCACCATGCCTGACCTGCTGTACATACACCACGGGAACGTACAAGTGCATCAGGCCAGAGAGAAGAGGGCAAGGGAGAACAATTGTTCACAGCAGTGTCAGGCTGAATTTCACTCCTTGGTAAGGGCAGCCCTGGGCTAGTCCTGCATCAGTAAGGGTTAGTGGTCCCCACAACTATTCACTGGAATAGGACACCCCTAAATCTCTTTCTTTCCATTGCGTACCTCCATAACTTTAGCTCCAAAATCACAATTACATTACCCTGACACCAGACATGTCATCTACTCTGGTCAGCTGGGTATGAGACAAGGGCAAAGGAGTAGCTCTTCTCCCTTCTGCTATGGTCCACATGGAACTCAGACCCCAAAGATTCATGTCTGCTCGGCACTGTTAAGACTGAGGCAGCTCTAGACCAACGAGGAGATCTGCTGGTGCTCTACGAACTTTGCTAAAATAAATGTACATGACTGTGGTGACAGGGAGGAGGTTGGGAAGTTCCAAATGTCTGGCATGCAGTGTAGCCCTTCAGCACCCAAGACCATGTGTACACCAAGTAGTTATTACAGTTTCCTAAGCTGAGCTGCTCAACTGATGGTGGCTGAGTCCTCCACATCCCTGGCCCTGGGAGGAATTCACACCCCAAGCACTGCATTAGTACAATTGCACAGCAGATAACAGCACCAGATTGGCTCTAGTCCTGCCATGTCCGTGCATTGGGTTTGCAGCACAGTGAGCTAAAAATAATCAATCTTTCCCAAACTGAGGAAAGATATTGCAGGTGAGGACCAACAGAGTGGGAGTTAAGTAGAAGGGGAAATAAAACATTTGAGAAAAGAGAAATGAAAACAACTTTCTCTATTGACACTTTTTAAACTAAAGACATAATTACCCTGTTGCAAGCCTTGACTACAGAGAAAAGCATCTTGTTAGGAACTAATTAAAGAATTAGTCAGTGTTTAGCTTCTCAGATAAAGGACCATAAGCTTCGAAACAGAAGTGTTTGCAATGAGCTTCTGAAAACTCTCTGAAGACAGCTGAGCTTAAGTCTGTTAAGCCTCTTCCTTCAACTATTAAATGTCTGTTCAGACATCTTTATTTTTTTTCTTCCTTTCTTTTATGTTGTTGTGAAAGAAGCCCCGGGTACCTCTTAACAACAGGCATTTTCTCCCTTGCTTGGAGTATGGGGTGGTGTGCTAACATGCATCACAGTGATCAGCACAGGGCATCCACTGAACCACTATAAAGGTGGACAGGTGTCAGAGATGTCACGAAGTACAGTATTTAGTAAATAAAAACAACCCACTGTTGCTGCATGTCACTCCTAGGTTACGTTCTGACCAGACCTTTACCAGGCACATCCACCTTGCCTAGCCTGCCTGTATCAGCACTCTATCCCTGACAGAGACAACCTCTGGGTGCTATAGGGGATACCCGGTCCAATTGTCCCCTAGCCTAACACTGTGAGAAACTTCATTTTCTCAATATTTACTTCAGCCACTGGATCTGTGCTTCTCCTAGTGCTCCAGACAGGGGCTTAGCTTTACCCTACGGATGCATTTGATGAGAGACAAGACGCAGCTGAGTTAAACAAATCAAAAGACAGCAATAATGCCATAGCACCAGTTTTATTTCCCACTTTCCGTTCTGCTGACTGACATGGAGCAATGCCATGTTGCAAAACAGCTCGCAGGGGATTAGGCAGGAGAGCTAGTGACTGCTGTGGTTTGTGGTTTATTTACTACAGTGCCTAAGCCTGCTCCGTCATGAGACCAGCGCTAGCAGGTTTTAGTTATATCACAAGTGGATGCTATACTTCTATGTTTTTCTAATTGTCTCTCCTCCAGTTTACTTAGGAGCACAAAGCTAAAAAAAAAAGACAACTTCAAAGATGCACCTTTCAGAAAGAATAAATATTTTAACTATAGATCCTTTCTTATGTCAATCCTGGCAAAGAGAATAAGTCCCTTCTGTACACTGGAAAATGCAACATATCTTTTCTCCAGTAACAGTAGTAGCAAAAGAACCTGGAGGTTAGCCGAGTCTTTACAAAGGCTTGATGGTAAAATTACTGCTGTCTAAATTATTCTGCAGTGCGTGGTTTCATTTTGCAGCCATTTTAGGAAAAAGCACTGGTTTATATTACCAACATTAGTTGGCAGCAGAGGAGCGACTTACAGTTTTCTCAATTCCCCTGGGAAATTAGGCTTCCCTCTAGCTGCACTGGGGAACAGACATACACACACACACAAATGCACTCACACATGCCTGCCAAGACCAGCAGAGCCTCAGATGCTTTTATCTTCTTACAGGCAGCGGCTGCCCAGTCTCTGCCATGGCGCTGCAGAGATGTAGCTGGTTTCTTGGACTGGTATCATAGGGAGTGAGAGGAGATGGCAACAGTAATGTGTTATCTTTCATAAACTTTAATAGTTCGATGTCCACTGCCAGGGAAGGGACAATCCAGCCTGAAGAGCAGGGACAGCCAGCCTCTACAAAGGCTTCCAAGTGTACTTGGCTCTGGGAACTCTCCTATAGGGATAACTGGGGCTTGACTTCAAAAGTAGCTGAAAAAAAAGTAGCATGAAAGCCTCCATGGCAGTGGACCTGAGGGGACAGTCTGCAGAAAGGAAGCCCAGTTCCCAGAGAAGCTCTGTCCCTAACACCCACAAATGAGACACAGGCACTTCTGACTGCTACATTGGCCAGCAGCCTAGGCATGCAAACACCTCAGCTGGACCACCACTAATGCTGAATATGGGGTGAAATGTCCCATTTTTACACAATTCCAGCTCAATACACAGTTCTTGGACAGGTGCTTCTTAAAAGCGGAGATTATTACTTTCCAGGGCAGGGGTTTTACTGCTGTGCTGCTGGCTCTTGCGTCACACAGCTCTCACACCTACCTGTGCAATGTTCTGCTCGGAAAGAGAAGCTTGGATGGAGGATTGCTCTGCTCCCTCTGCTCCAACAGGAGGTGTGAATTCAATCCAGGAGTAAAGGCAAGGCCTGCGTGGTCATGAGTTCATGTTGTAATCCCTAAATGCATAAGTGCTCGGGCTCCCACTCTCAGCTTTCTGCAACAGACTCCCCAGCCAGTTCCTGGTCTTTCTCCCATCTGCAGGGTGACATGCCTGGTCACAGCACACACTGGCAGAGGTCAGCTTAGCACCAGTTCTGGGCTGCTGTTCCCAGGGTGCAGGACAAACTCTTCCACCACACTTTGGAGCCCATTATCACTGCCATGTGGCCAGCTCTTGTGCCAGCCAGGTCAGCTCTCAGCTATTGCTGTCATGTCCTGTTAACAGGACACTTACCACAGCACCAGCTCTACAGGGCAAAGGAGATCTCTTCTGAGTACTGCCATCCCTTCCCATTGCTTCTTTGCTAAACTGGACAATTTCTCAATTGAGAAATCTTCTGTACTGCACACAGCATTATAGCGTCTGAAAGATCAAGCAGCAACAATGCTTCATAGCTCATGAGGCAACAGGGAGGAGGAAAATGCTTTAAGTCCACAGTTCTGGAAGTCACTGAAATAATAACTGTATGAGAGAGGCAAGGCTTGTAAGGAGAGGTAGTATTTTTTATTAACAGACTGACACAGCTGAGAAAAAAAGGGACACATTAAGATATAGAAACATGTTTAAATGTGCTGGCTCTACTGTTTAGAGATCTCTTTCCCCCCTAAGTGCTGTAGCTTAAACCTCCATTCTGATTTTGCTACTCTGAGGCATTTAAGCACAAGACACTCAGCAGGTACGAGCTGAGAAAGTGTCAAAATTACAGGAACCAAGAACAGCTGTATGTAATCACAAGTGATCTTCAGAGACCTTATTAGCTTAGACCACAAGGTCCTTCTTTCCCTGTTTCTCACCAGCCACCCAATACAACACTTTTAAGAGCCAGCCAGATTAACAACTTTCCCAAACCTTGGGACTAGGCAGCCACACTGACTCCACTCCTGCTAAATCAGTCTCCAAGGTGTTGGCTAAAATCAGGGACTGCAAACTGCCTCCTCTCTCACCTCTAGTAGGACTATTTACCACTGTGAGTCTCCAGCAAAGCAGCAGACCTCCACTCTTAACACTGAGTGGGTTTGCCACCACATGAGAACTGCTGTTGACTGTGGCTGGGCTAATGTAGTTTATTTACCATGTCCAGCATTATTTAAAATAAGCACACATGCAAATGAAATTATCCTCTCTTTCCAAAAGACACATTTAAAAACACACATTTCTATGCTTTGTGAAAGAGGATGGGAGTTTCACCAAATGTCAGAAGTACTCCATAGAGACAAAATTATGTGGGAAAGGGGAATCAATTTTTACTAACTTCTCTTTCACTGCCATGCTACTTCGTAATTTTCACTGCAACCTCTAATATCAGATGCATTCTCAAAAGTCATGGGAATTGTCAGGGCAAGTATATTTAGCCATATCCCTTTGGGTAGGTGGGGGAGGAAAGAGACCCCTAAATAGCTGTAAGATAACAATTACTGCAAACATATTTGCTTAGAGAAAGTTTAGTCAGAGTTCAGAGAAAAGACAAGCTCTTGGCAGCTGGATAGCCAATGGCCAACTGCTTCTTGAGCTGTCCCTACAAACCTTTACTCGAGGAGTAGCCTGCTTAGAAGAGAAACTTTTCTGCTTTACTTAGGTCTTCACCACATGCTCTAAGCACTCCTCAGTGGAAAAGAAATGCTTAAAGAAGTGGCAAACAATCCAGAATTCTCTCCCCTCTTTAACAAAAAAGTCATATCCAAGCTCTCCATAACAGAAAGCGTCTTTTACATGGGGGGGGGGGGGGGGGGAGAATTCCCACTGTTCACAATATTGCAAAAGAATCAAGAAAGTCCACAGCACTTTAACAGACAACTGAAAATGTCCTGGCTTTCATTCAGCTGCAATGTTAATGGGAGTGGGCAGAACCCTCCCCCACAGCTGCAAAAGAAAACTGTGGGATTCAGGCTGGAAAAGTAGCAGAGGGAGGATGTGAACGTTGTTATAAATAAAACTTATCGGACAACAAATGAATCATGAGAATGTTATCTGGTTCAACAGGAGTGTGAAAACAAATAGGCATTTCAAGAGGAGGATTGCTAGCAAGGTAAATAACTACAAAATAGCAGGAAATGACCAAAGAAATGTACCAGGCTGATGGCAGCAAACAGAACTCTCCCAAACAGCAGATTTCAGTGTCACCTCTGTGCAGCGCCACCACCCTTCACCCAACTGTGTGGTCCTGCTCCCACCCACCACAGCCCTAGCCACGGAATGACAAAAGACTGAATAGAGGTGCACAGGACATTTAACACGACCCAGTGTTTATTGACTGCTGCCACAGTTTTGTTTTTGTGTTTGATTTTAATAGTAACAGGAACACAAAATGTGATGCATTGTAAAATATTACTGGGGGTTCTATATCGATCTGATGCAAAGTGCCAGCATTGTTGACCAGCATACAACCTGACAAGAGAAGATGTAGTCATAACTCACTCTCAGATATCTGCTGGGAGTACATCACAGTCAAAGTAAAACTAGTTATTTGCCTGCAAATAGATACATTTTCTTCTATATGCAAGTGGTGTTAGAGCCAGCTATTTTGCAACAACAACAAATATATATAATACATTCCAACATTTTAAAAAATAGGAAAGGATTAAAACTTTTAAAAAGAGAAGGAAAAAAAAAGAGTGGGTCATTTTAGATACTACTTTGCAGAGACCATTCCTCATAGAAGCAGAAGTAATCTAGAGAAAGGAAGATTTATTAGAGGCTACTTTGCTCAAAAGGCCAGTGGTTATAAGTTTAAGAATAAAAATAGTCTCTAGATTTTCAGCACTGTCTCCTGGCCTTTTATTCCCTGCACAACAAAATCCACCTGTAAGAAACTGTGGCCTGGTGGCTCTGCATATTTTTCCAATGCAATTACACTTGGAAAGGCAACCATATTTCTCATAGAGCCATGAAAATCTTAAATGACACACACGTGTGGCAAGTAACATCTTCATAGATATGAATGATGAAGGCACATTATCTAAAGGTTGAGGGAAAAAAAAACAAACAGCAAAACTTTCAGAGGTCTAAAATGCCTTAGAGAAACCACTCTTCTTCACAACTTGGTGACAAGTGCTGTTTAGCCAGATGTTTCAAACAGTTTGCCACAAAGACAAAACACAAGGAAGGGAAAGTCTCCTTGAAATGCCCTCCCTACAGCAGCAACCTGCTTCTCCCAGAGTTCTTCAGAAAAAAATCATTCTTGCAGAACAGCTTGCAACAATTCCAGAGACAGACAAGAGAAACCTGTGTAGAAAACATCAAGCTTGTGGATTCCTACATGACCAACACCCCTTCACCCCCATTAAACTACAGCATCTTCAAGGAGATCATCCCACTGATCTGGAAACAGGGTAAAGGGCTAGAATAGAGAACTGAGAACTGTTTGCAAACTCCTGTGCCCTCAACTTTTTTTACTTAATTATATGTGTTAATAAAGAAAGGCTGCTCTCTGCCACAGAATAATTGCTTTCTGCTCTACCTAGATCAGACATATATTGGCTAAAAATGAAAATGTGTACTTTATTTACAATAAATGAATCTATACTGCTCCATGCTTTACCCACCACACACATGTTGCTGACCACTGCTGAAGCCAGGTGGTAGCACCAGTGGTAACTGAAGTACCTTTCTTTTTCAACCTTTCAAACCCACCGCTTTGCTCTTCTGCTGTTCTAGGCTCCAGGGAGATGTGTACCAGCATCTCTTTCTAGTGCATGTTTTTAAGGTTACAGTTTCTAACAGCAAAGCAAGCCTTGCTCTGCTCTGGTTTAGCTGTCTTTGCCCCTTTTAAAATCGTGTAGAAGAGTTAAATTTACATGCCATTTTCAACTTTGCATAGCAATAGAAAAGGTCAGCTTTCCCCACGCACCCCATTTTTTAAATAATAATCCTGTGAGCCCCCCATTTCAACACCTCCCATCTTTCAGAGGGTTACCTCACTCTCAGGGAAGAGCCTCAACTCTTTCTCCTCCCACATGAACATTGCAGAATGAGAATTTCAAGTTATTGTCAAGTTTTGTTCAAGTCTATGTTGTGTTACTTAGAAGCAACTGTAGTAGAATAATATTTTTCCTAACGTTAAAGGACATTTATCAGATTATTCACCTTTTTCTAGTCTTGAATTGTAAGAATATATGTCACATGTTCCCTCATATTGCTCTCTTAAGGTGCATAATGGTCAGGTAGAAGTCCAGCCCATAAGACCATAGCTGGATCTCTGGGAGAAGCCAGAGAGAATGAGGGGTTTCTTAGCACTACTGTACTTACATTCAAAATTCAAGGACAGGCTGAAGGATGCCCAGCTCTTTTTTTTTTTTTTTTTTCTCTCTCTCTCTCTGAGAGAGAACTGCTAAAAAAACCTCCACTTCTATTAATATTTGTTATGTCATGAAAGTTTTGGGGTCTTTTTTCTGTCCTAAGCAGCCATTACCCTTCTGTTACTGATGTTTAATAGCTGCCATTGCACACTACCTTTTCATTCCCCAGCTCAAGTGCAACAGAGCTAGCCTGCAGACCCATCACTACCACAACAGCCTGGCTTTGTATGGTGAAGTGGTGCAGGGGCTGGCGGTTCAGACAGACCACTTTTCCCACTGCAGGCTGGTGGCACAGCAACACAGGGCACTGAAGAGGGCGTCTGTCTGGAACATTTAGTAGGGTCTGACACACACTCAACTCGCATTCATTTTTGTCTTGTGCATTAGGTTGAGAACAATTATGTGAGTCATAAATACATCCACTGCCAGCTCCCAGCTTCATTAACAGCTATTCTGAACTGCATAGTAAGTGCTGGTCACAGAAGCTTAGGCAGACTGAAGATAGCTCACCAGTTACTCTTTGAGTCTAGTAAGTTAAAAAAAAATGAGACAAAAAAAAAAACAAAACCTGTGCTTTGCCATTTGAATAACTGATCTCACAGCTTGGGCACAGCAGAAGTAGTTATCTGGTGTGACAGATCTGAATTGCTGTTTCATGTAAATTACATACACATGCGAAGTTAAACAAGTGTGTTAACTAAGGATAAGCAGCACAGAAATAAAGTCTAAGTTACCCATTATTTATCATACACTTGTCAGACAGCCAGACATACTTTTCCTTTCAGGTTCATGCCTGTGTCGTACAAAACATAGTAGATGGAGAAGTCATGAAAATAACACTTAACTCTATTTATCATTGGCCTTTAGTGCTAACACGTTGTGTGCCATCAGTCTTCCAAGTTCACCAAACTTTTGGGAGAAAACAGCTCCTTTACCAAACCATGAAAATACAACCCATCCCACTCAGAACAGGAAGGAAATGGTTTTACAAAGTTGTGGACAGATGCATAACTAAGTCCCCCTCCATCCTGGGACAGAAAGGACAGTGCAACTGCACAGCTAGAACTTGACTCTTGAAAAGCAAACAAATTCCAGGAAATGCAATGACTGTGCAGACAAAAATTTGTTTGGAAAGTCATGCTATCAAAAAGCTGAGCCAATGCTCTGCACAGCAAAGTGATGAGCAGTACATGAACAGGCCCACAGGGAACAGACCATAAGATGACACTCTACAAAGATCCAATTTAATTTCAGATTTCCACTATCTTTCCTTGCCCATTAGCAGTCTGCCACAGATTTTAAACTTGTAAAGCTCCTTTCCATTGAGCTAGATTCCCCCCCAACATAAAGTGCAAATAAGACTCAGTATTTTATCACTAGTTCCAAAGATTGTTACCTTGGCTACAAGAGCGATCAAAAGCCAGTTGGCTGAGCCACTACTTATTGATACTCTTTTTTCTTACTCTTTAACCCTGGTTACTTTTTCCAGCAAAAGGCAAATAGAAAACAAGTGCTCCTTCTGCCAGATACACACATGACAGAAGGCTGCCGTAAGTACCATCAGTGTAAGATGCACATGCTAGACACAACCAGTGTGTTCTCGTGCATAACAAGAATTTGCCCTTGTTCGCTGGAAATGGAAGTCATCTTTGGGATCTTATTTCCTCACAAAGAGCTCAGGAACAGTTATTAGTCTTCATTAAGAGGTGCTTCTCTCTTCCTTGCATCTGCATTGAAAAGACAAAAAGGAGAGGCTGTTAAGCCAAGGGTTCTGACAGCATTCATCTGAAAAGTCAGAAACAGAATAAAGTTAGCTTGTTTTCAGTGGACAGCACTCTCCATCTCACACTCATGATATAAATTCATTACATGGAGTGCAATGCTGTATGAATCCACAGCATGTTAAGGAGACAGTCATATATATCAAAGTTTTGTATATTTGCCCTGTTGAAACTGAAGACAATTCATGCAGTATTTAAGTAGACTAAGAAACATTCAGATTCCAGATCTGCTATATTTACACACACACACACACTCATGGCCCCTTGCTCATGATCCCCTTGTAAAAGGGTGAAGCCAGTATTTGCTTTGCATAGCAGCTACAGAGATGACAACAGCCAGCTCTGAAAAGCATACGACTAATCGCAACTTTGCTGGTCCCCAGCTGCACAGCACGTACCTTAAAAAAGACCAGTGCGCTCCACACTGTATTTCTGGAACTACTTGAAGCAGTCCCTGATCTTAGTCTGCTTCAAACATCAAACCTTTGAGCATGGCCCCAACTAGGGTGTTGAAACACATATGGACAACTTAGTCCATTACTCATATGCCATTACTACAACAGCAGGCAGTATGGCTGCCATCAGGAAAGCTGGGGTCACCTCTTTCCAGGGCTTCTGCAGAAGTGCCTCTGGGCTGACTTTCAGTCACCTGTGAGACCTAGTTGAATGTATGTACGTTCTGAAGTGCAACATAATCACAGCTACTCTAGCAATTGCCTGCCAAAAGATGCATTTATTTCTAAACTTATTTTCTTCCCAATTCATAATCTATACATTCCCAGGTCATTATGAATATCCCCACTCAGAAAACTACTTGTAAATTAAAGACAAATCACTTTCGCATTACTGCAGGCCCCAAATGCCGTTCAGTAAGCATATTGCAAATAGGCCCTACTCAGCCAGAATATTTTGAGAACATGATGCTGAAACTGTTTGTGTAAGTCTCATGACTTTGTTGCTAAACTAATTTTGGAGGAGACAAAATATGCTTCCCAAACAACAAGATTTGCTTAGGTCTCCTCAAGTGACTGCAAGAGCCACATAGGGTGGGAGAAAGCTCAGCAGCCATTTGCAACACAAATTGGAAACTGCCTCTCCTGTTTTCTCCCCCCATCACACTCATGAGGAATACTGAGGTTAGGGCTGACTCTTCCTGTCACAACTTCTCCAGTTTGCATAAAATAACTGACTAGTGGTTAGAGATGAAAAAGCTTTCTAAAAACGAATGTCATAACCCATCTAACTACAGAGTTATTCCTAGTCTGTCTCCGACTTCAAAAATATCAAAATGCATTAAATTCTCGCTGGTGAACACTTATAAAACAACCATACCGGTTAAGTTCCTGAACTTCTTTTTGGCTTCTGCTCTTTCTTCGGCATCAAAATACCACACAGTCATGGCATATCTATAAAAGAAAGAAATCTTGTGTTTGTTTCAACTTTTGCTATTAAAATAGTTTTATGCTTATGGAGAAAGCAAACAACAAACCTGTATTAGTAGATAAAAAATAGGATTCAAATAGCACATCTTTATAGATAAATACAGAAAGCATTTTAAATGTGGATTTTATCATCAAGTAAGATAGAAATATAGGTGAGAATTTCTGCTTAGAGGCACAAAAGATTGCACAACTCCTGGTAACAGAGGACAAAAGTAGCTTACAGACCTTTGCCTGGTTTTCTGTTCTGGGATGCCTGTAAGCAACTTGGGGGCTGCCCTGCATCACATTGGCTTTTCATAGCCTGTTGACAGAGGGTAGCCTTAAGAATCCCTATAAGCATTACAAGGGCAAAAGTATAACCCAGCATCTCCCAGCTAAATAGCTATGCCTGGCTTGGAAGATTTCTCCTGTCAACAGTAAAACGGCTTTTTTTCCCACCACACAAGGAAACTTATCATTCAAGCTTGCTCTTCCTCATTTGAAGAGAGAACTTCCAGTGACTCAAAACCAGAAAATCCACTCAAAATCTATCCAACTATTTCTTACACACATGCATGGAAAAAACAAAACAAAACAAAACAACACAACCCTGGCCATAATTTTAGATACAGATACTGATAGAACAGATGCTTTGTTTTTCCCTGGCCAAATGTCAATACTAAATATACTACTTACCTGGTTGCATAAGAAGGCTGAACTTCATGTGGGTTCCTTCGATCTGACCAAAAAAAAAGTAATCTGTCAAAAATCGGCTCAACATCTGCTACATAGGACTTTCCTTCTGGGAATATCCGGAGAATTCCACCATGAAGCTGAAAGAAAAGGAAAGGTTGCTTTTTACACATATTCATGTGAACAATGACTTACTTCTTCTTCATCAGCATCCAACAAATGGGGAATAAACATCTAATGATAACCCAGACAGCTACGCGACAACACTGGAAAACCGTACACTGAATCTCTTGGCCACCTTGATTTTCCCAGTCAGTTTGTAATGTTTCAGCAGAAACATCTGGCTAAAGTAAATGAACCAAGATAAAAGACAACACTGGCTCTGTAACAAGCACTGGGAAACCTTGGAGCTCCAAGTCACATCTCCAGAACCAGTGAATACCACAAGGCAGGTAAGGCTGCTCCACCTGACCAGACTGAGATCAGACTCTCCTCCCAGCTACTGCTAGATACTGTTTAGGATATTTCAGTGCCTGCATCTGACCATGTAGGAGTTAACTTTAACACCCTGGGAAGAGTGAAGTCTGTTCTATTGCTGGATTTGTAATAAATTTCTCATAAATGTATTATATCTGCCAGACAGTGTTTTCCCCACTTGTGACATAGCCTAGTTTCTCTACCATCTAATTTCTTTTTCGATGTGCCATGAGTTTTCAGAGAAGTCCGGTGATTTGCACACTCTGCAGAAACTTCAAAAGATGCAGATGAACTCTGCCTTCTTCCTGCTGCTGTGAGAGGGCTCTTTGTAGGCTTTTATGCTGCACCACATAGTGCAGGGAAGATGCTGTCACACAGTACCAAACTAACTTCGTACCTCCATATGGCATGCAAACCTCAGCAAGAAACTATTAGATCAGGTTTCATAGAATCACAGAATGGTTTGGGTTGGAAGGGACTTTAAAAATCATCTTGTTCCAACCCCCTGTCATGGGCAGGGACACCTTTCACTAGAACAGGCTGTCAAAAGCCCCATCCAACCTGGCCTTGAACACTTACAGGGATTGGATCCACAACTCCTCTGCGCAATCTTTCAAATGTCTCACCCCGCTCACAGTGAAGATTTTTTTCCTAATGTCTAATCTAAATCTACCCCCTATCAGCTTAAAGCCATTAATTACTCCTTGTCCTGTCACTACATGTCCCTCCAAAAAGTCTCTCTTCTGATTTCTTGTAGGCCCCCTTTAGCTACTGGAAGGCTGCTACAAGGTCTTCTAGAGTCTTCTCTTCTCCAGGATGATTTGATCAAGCCCACTCTCTCAGCCTGTCTTCATAGGAGAGCTGCTTCAGCCCACCAATAGTCTTTGTTGCCCTTCTCTATATAAGGCAACATGGTTACTTTCAAAGGCCAGTATGCATCTCCTTCAGCATACATTTGCATAAAATTGCCCTCATACCCATAAAATACTCTTCACCAGCATCCTGGATTTCAGTCTGGACTTCTTAGTATCCACTTGTGTGCTTTCTCAATGTTAGAATAAGAGCACTACACAAAATAAACTGGATATTTACATTTCCTCCCACATCTCCTTTTTCATTTTATTACATTGAGATGTTTAATTGTCATACTCTCAGTAAAGGAACGTGTTTTTCAAACAATGTATTTTTAGTGGCATTGCCTCTGAATCTGAACTCACTTTTGGGGTTTCACAGTATTTACATATGCTTAAAGAGCCTTGATGTGGAGGCTAAAGTGGCCAAGACAGGTTAGAGAGAAAAAAAACATTTGGCAAATTTCAATAGATAACCCATGTGAATGGTTTGTGCCACATTATGACAACAGAAGCGTAAAGAGACATCCTGTGATTCCACAAACCCGTATTTTGCTTCTAACATAAAGGTATAGTAAATTCAAGGCTGATTTTTCTGCTTTTAGTAATTAAGGTAGAATTAAGAGCACCACCCTGTCAGGAGACCCGCTGGTGGAGTCAAAGATGAAGAGGACAAACCATATGCTTGCTCCTTTTACTAAGCTCCATCACTTCTAAGTAAGAAAACCACAAAGGCAACTGCCTGAAGATCTTCTGCAGGTCAACCTGAAGGAATGGTACCAAAAATGCTGAAGTCCCAAATTTAGGCTGTCATTTTATTCTGCTCCCATTATCCACTTATTCTTTAGCAAATTATGTTTTTCTTTCCAGTGCTTCATTGCTTTTTCCTCTAAACAAAGCAAAAGAGCCAGCAGCCCAATGCTTAGAATCTTTATTCTATAGCAACAACACTGTGTGGGATGGGAGAGAGAATGATAAGGCAACAGTTCAGATTCTTACTTCCAAAGGGTTGCCATAAACACCAAGAAAATAAATGTAGAGATGGAGAATGGACCAGCTATTCAAAAGTTCAGAGTTCACAGAAGCAACTGGCAGCACCAAAGCTCTGCAGTTTTTCCTTCTGCCTGTGGTTTACTCACCTTGGAGTCCCAGTTCTTATTCAGGTAATAAATACAGGTGATGCAGCGACCATCGCCATTTGGATTGTCCACATGACGAACATACCCAGTTCCATTTCCAGGATAGCAAGCAACCATAGCCTGAATAAAAGATACAGATTGTAAAAAAAAATAAGTTCTGCAAGATGCCTACCTCCACTTTGCCAAGTATCCTTCCACCACCAATCTGGTTTGGTATTTTTCAACAATGAACCCAAAACCTACAGCAGACACCACCAGAAAGTATCTTTGCACAAGCTTCTTTCACTGGATGAGTAAGCCAGTGTGAAACTCCAAACTGGAAATAAATATACTTCATATTTCACTATATGTATCATTAAAGTTGGAGGAAAAGAAAAAGAAAAGCACTAAAACACTAGTATGTATGGTACAAGCTTATTCTTTACGAACTATGTGACTGAGGCAGTCTCAGCTAAAGTTTGCTTGGGTTTCTAACAATGAGCAGTCATTGCAAAACTGATTTGCAAGTCTTAATGAAAATAGCAAGCAATCTCAAGATGTCATGCCTTACTACCACCATACTTCTCTATACATGTTTTCAGTCCCCATCTAATACATCTCTATGGTACAACACAAAATGAGGGTCCCCAGAAGGTGTGGGTAAAAGTCCATAGAGCAAAGTCTGCAAAAACCTGCAGCTCCTTTGAACTATGTTTGCACAGGGCAGTGCGTGTTTGCTTTCACAGACTGAGCCACAGAACTAACCAAACAGCTTTCAGACACATACTTCTCTCTTTGATCATCTTCAGGCTTGCTGATACAATCACTTAATTCACGGGTTGTTTAAATTTCACCTTGAATAATGAGATAAGCCTAACATTAATTACTTCAAACCACATGATGCTCAACAGGTCTTAAGGGAGTTTCTACAGCAAAAACATATTAAACTCTAGTTGACACCATTAGCAACCTAAGCAGGATGCAATGCAAGAGCAGGTGAAACTGGTAGGGATCCAGATCCTTGTCTCAGAATCATTTCTTCACTACTGGAACTACTTAGTAGTGGTACAAGTCACCTGCCATGGAGTTTACTCTACTAAAGCTGTGATAACAGAAATCTTGTTCCCACTCCTCTGACATCTCCTTTGATTGCTTTCCAGTATTAGCAGAAAGAGTGATGAGATATTGTCTAAGTTCAGTTGAAAAACTGGACCCAGTATCCAGATGTGGTTTCCCCAGGGCTGAGGGCAATAATCACTCCCCTCAGTCTGGCTCCTGTACCTGTTGTCTTGGAAGCTGCTCTGCAGGGACACACTGCAGGCTCATGTTCAGCTCACTGCCCACCAAGACCACCAGCTCCCCTGGGAAGCAGAGCTGCTCCCCAGCCTGGTAGCCCCCCCCCTGCAGCCTGTACTGCTGCAAGGGGCTATTTCCTTCCCAGGGGCAGGACTTTGCCTTTGAATTTCCTAAGGTACCTGTTGCCCTGTTCTCCCCAGCCCACCTTGGTCCTTTTGGTAGCAGCCCTGCCCTTCAGTGCATCAACTGGTCCCACCTGTTTGGTGTCATCTCCCCACTTGATAAGAGAGCACACTACCATCCACAGATAATAGTGGTCCCATGAGAAATCCCTGTGTCCCTCCATTTGTTACCAGCCTCTGGGTACAGCACAACTGATCAGCCAACACCCTCCAAGCCCAACCATCCAACCATATTTTTTTTTACCCATCTAGTTTGCCATCCACCCAGACCATCACATCCTAACTTTGGATACGAGAGTATTGTACGTGCCTTTCCAAGGAATGAAGATGCAACTGTGCAGCACTTGCATGACCTGCCCTCCCTTGGCACAACCTGCCAAGCACAGCTGATAACACCAAAGACTGACTGCATAGGCAAGAGCAACTAATATTTTTATTTAGGGACCCCAGGTCTTGTTTTTTGCTTTCAAGCACACGCTAAAGCCATGCTGCTCTCACAGGACACTGGACCAGCCAGAGTATAGCACACATTGATTAAATCCCAGAGGTAATTTTACTGTGCCAACAAACACCAGCACAGAAGTTACTGCCAGCCAGCAGTGCATCCCTTCGACTCTCTGTTACCAAAACCAAAATCTATTCACAGGAGTTGGCCAGTTAGGACAGGTGTATCGGTACTGCTACAAAAATACTGCTCTACATTTCAAGTCATGCATGAATTGACTTTCTGCCCTCCCCACAAGCACCAGCAGAACAGTACCTGCAGGCAGCACTAAGTCACAAGAGCCTGCTCCTCACTCCAACACCTGAGGCCACAGCTGTTTGAGGGCTGGTGGCCTGCAGGGGCAGGAGATTATGCTGAACAAGAGTAAATACCTTTAATTCTAAGTAATAAGCCCTCTTCAATCATGCCTGGCAGTTGGCTAGGTGCCTTGTCATAGGCCTGTCTGCTCTGCTGTCATTCTTCTGTTACAAACTGTTCTGCAGCTTTATTTATATTTCAATATCAGCCTGATAACAGCGGTAAGGGCCAGCCTACAGCCTAGTGCTGAAACAGGTTTGTTAGGGGCATAAACTGGATGGAAACTGCAAGTCAACTGCACCTGCAATGCAGAATGGCACAACAGATTCAACCTGGGGAAAAATATTAATATAATACCAGAGTATGGTAACGAGAAATAAACGAAATCCTAAAACCACCTCCCCCTCCCCTCTTCCCAGACTAAACTTTACTCCCAATTTCTGCTACATCCCCCTGCACACCAGCACAGGGGACAGGGAATAGGGGCACTCTTCTCTGCAGCAAGCACAGCTGCTGCCAGGATGCTGCACACCTACACCACCAGCACAAGGCCTGGCTCAGCAAGGCTCTGCTAATCATACCAGAGGGATGGTGCATGGTGGGAATAAAACTTTGTCAACTGACAATACCTCCATTTAAGTTGATGTACAACACAAAATCATGGACGCCTTAGAGGAGTCTCTCTGTGAAGTTAGACATTACTCCAAGACCACTGAGCTGCCTAAAAATCAGTCCAATATTACTATTTTTTAATGTGACAATCAAAAAGCTGCTGAAGAATAACAGACTGCAGGCCAGGTCCTTAAAGGGATTTAGGTGCTTTACTTACTATCGAAATCTGGGCAGAATGCCAGAGTTTTCCCTAGCCTCCATCATGTAATATGTTCTCTTAGCAGAACATGTGCTTTGACTCTGAGACATTGATGCATTATTTATTTATTTATTTATTTATTTACAGTGTGTACCTTTTGCATCTGTAGTGCACAGAGTCCCTGGGGATGAAGAAGTAGAACAATTCCCACAGAATTCAAAAGCACTGGCCATGCTCTAGATTAACTTTAAGAAAAGAAGGGAAAAAAAAAGTTTTCTAGTAGCAGCAGCTAAGGGAGAACAGCAGAAGTGAAATATCCTTTTTCCTGGCATGGCGAATATTTGAATGAAACCTTAAACAATTAAGGGAAATCATTCTGGTCCTCCTAGAGCCTGTTGAAATGATATCAAGCTTTATCAGAGCACTGGGTGGAGCAGCTCCACAGCAGATCAAACTGGCCTCAGCAGGGATTCCAGCTGTTAGCACTACTTTCGGATTCATTCAAAGCAAACAAGAAACAGGAGACAGGATATGTGACCCGGACTTAATTTAGTTAACTGGTGAACACTGGTATTTGCCAGCTTAGTGCACGGGCCAGCTACAAAAGCCAGAGGCTGGATCATAATAAGCAAACCATTTACCAGGTGAGAAAGTGGAGTGTCAGTAAAAATTATTTCCTATAGTTTCCTATTGTATCCAGAAGAGCACACTCTGGCTTTGGAAGAATCTCCCTTGATTAACCATCTCCAAACCTAAACTAACAATAGCCAGCAGTGATAACCAGGAATGTACCCTACTTCTTTATTTCCAATACAATCCATTATTACCCATTACAATGGCTGTTAGTTGGCTTAAATCCTCCGTGTGACAACTCAAAGCAAGTTTCAGCAACACTGCCCCTCCTCACCCCCCAATACTTAAAGTTAAAATACATGAGTTTGTCTTTAACTGTTCAGCCGTTGTTTAAGATTGACACACAGATGCACGCCTTTGCTGTTGCACACACACATGCCATAGCTTGAAGTCCAGTGCTCTGGTGGTCTAGTTGACTGTTATAAATTAAAGCCTACAAAACTTGGAAAATGAAAAGCAAATCACTAAGACTGCAGTTTCTGCACTGTCATTTTTAGATATTAGGTTTCCCAAGAGGGTGCAAATCAACCACCAGTTAAACAAGCAGTAATTACCAGCTTTAGTAAGGAGTCAGGAATCATCAGTAAATTCCACATTGCACAGAAGCTTGCAAAAATAAGTTATTCATCATTCAGTTCACACTCAAGTCAGCCAGAGAACTCTGAAAGTCAAACGGCAAGACACCAGCAAAGTTTGAAGGCAGATAAAAAAAAACAGCTCCATAGAGAGGGCTTTCCCTGCCTCCCAGTGCTTCTAGAAAGGGGAAAAAAACAAGTTCCCTTAGCTGATAGCCAGGACCATGCTGTGAGGCACCATTCGGCTACATTTCATAAAATAAGCAGAGCTGGAATGGACTGATACTTGGAACAAAATGCCGCAGAGAATACCTCAGCTAGAAGAGGCTCATAAGTAGAAACAAACACTGCTTAATAGGAAGCAGTGATGACAGGCCAGAAGGAGATGCTACCTTCGCCTGCTAGCGCTAAGCAAGGGCCCCCATGCACTCCTAGCGCAGACTGTATAGGTGGTATTGTAACCTATACCGATCCTGTATTTTCTTCTCAGAACTAGTACGACCTTTGTAACCAGCAGAGAAAATTCTGACCCGCATAACTATCCTACCAACACCAACCACCCTTACAGACTAAGCTAAAGACTCCATAATGTTTTGCCATTTCCTGTACCAGATTTGTCCTGTATAGTGCTGAACAGGTACTAGTTTTGATCCCTGGTATAGATTATCTCTGCATACAGCTTGTACATCAAATAGTTAAATTCAGAAATTACTTGTAAAGTCTCTTAGATGACAGGTACTATACAGACACAAAGCAATACTGACCTACGATACCAATATTATAGTTATCTGGAAAACCAAGGTATTAATAAGAATTAATGATGCTATAGCCACTGCAGCTTTCAGATGCATTTTTATTTGGTTGCACACTTCCAAGTTCCCCAAATTTCAGTCCAATATGTGGTTTTCAGTCCCAACCTTAGCACAAGCAAAAATTACTCTATCAGACTTTAGGAAATGAAGACTACCAGGATTCACTTGATTGACTTGGGTCTGACTGCATATTGTACTCCACCTGATTTTAGTCTGTAGACACGCACAGTCTGTGCAGCCAGAAAGGGAAAGGCACACAGCATGTTCTACATTAAAAGAACATGAGTAGTCTGACATTTCATGATCAAAGACAAGAGATTCTCCATTGAGGCTTGTCTGACACACAGGCACAATGAGGTGTTTCTTTAGTACTTTCTTGTTGCACTCAATTACACCCAAGTGTTTTCTACTATGTAGCTTATAATGGAATTATTTGCGAAAATTATTAAATACTAGTTTGTTTGAATTTATGGAAGTTAACACAATCAACTGCTATACATGAACTAGCAAAATTGGTCTATTTTAATACTTTCTAGAGATGGGAGGGAACAGAGAGAAGAAAATCACATTAAAACATTAAAAATAAAAAATAATCAGAGACATTAGATTCATTAGAAGGCGAATCACTAATTTCAAGCAGGGAGTGACTGTGAAACCCTGCTTGCTTCAGTCAAAACATGAAATGGGCTTCATTAACAGTATTACACGAGAAACCAGTACCTCATTCCCTCACCCATACCTTGAGTATCAGCCTTCAGTCAAACAACTGTTATGGAGCTAAACCTCCTCTTTGATCAGCTTCTTGCTCAGAGGTGGAAGCAAGAGAGAGAAAAAGCTGTGTGAGGAAGGAGCCTATTTTCAGAAATTGAGAAACACTGGGGAAAGTGATAGAATTTGGCAGGCCAACACACCTGCAATGTTTCACTTCAACTTTCATCTTCATACAGAGGCCTAAACCAAGGCCACTTGGATAACATCTAAATAGCACAAAAAGCCAACACAAACAACAATAAAACCCCTAGGGCAGTTACCTTCTTTCATGAAATGCAAAGCAGATTGAACTACAAACTCAGCTATAAGCACAGTTTCCTGAATATATCTCCTTCATTAGCTTGCCAGAGTCCTACACAACAAAGGTACCTTGGATGCAAGTGACAAGTATCTACTGAAGGGCCAAACAAGCCATGGCAAACAGACACGAAAGACTGATAGGACCTTGTACCAGCAGGTGACTCATCTCTGGAGCATTATATCTTAGAGAGATCGATATGATCACACCTACTTTTGCTCCTTGATCCTGTAGTATATCAGCAACCCTGAAAATTTTAGGGAAAAGGAGGAGACATTTCTATGGCCAGGGAAGCAGTCACACAAATGAGAATACATTCACTTTAAGTCTTCCAAGAACTGGAAACCTCACCTCTTACTTTTTATTCTATTTGGTCTTTTTATATGCACTGTTATAGGTTGATTATTGTTTCCAGGTGCAGAGGCACATTTTGGAGAATTTTCTGAGGAACAGCCTGAGAGCGGGAACTGTCGGAAAAACTACTGCTCTCATCTGCAGGAAAGACATGCAAAAATACCGATTTATCTTTGCTTACCAACCAGAATGCTATTATTATCTGACATTATTCTAATTACCATAAAATGGAAGACTGCTTCTACTTATTAATCTTCTTCTAGAACTAAGTGTAGAAACAAAAAACTACCCATGAAAGCTCTGTTCATGGATTATCTCCATGACACTCAGCTGTTGATGTTGGGCATGTTATCTAGTAGTAGCTTAAGGAGCACCCACTAAGCTTTCAAATCTTACAGAATCTGTCTTTAAGGAAGCTAGATCACAGACTGATGCTGCTTAAAAAAATTAGCTCCCTGTTAAATGAATCTGTGACGGGGCTTATGCGGCCTTTCTTCTGATTGACAACAAAATTTAGTTCTTCATGACCCATTAATGTGAAGGACAGCTTCAGCTTGTGACTATTTTTATTTCTTTTCTTAGCAGAGCCGCCACTTAGAAATAAATCTGAATGCCCTTCAAGTTCAAGCTGGCTGCCAGGGCAGTGCTACTGTGAAGTGGAAAGCCACAGAACAGCCACACTTCGTGTCAGCAGCAACTGTCTGTGACTGTCAAGAGAATAGAGAGCAATTGCAAACAGAGTTTTGGAGACAGTGGCTGTCCCCACTGCTGGATATTAGCTGGGATCCTGAAGTGAAGGGGCAGTTCAGGAAACTATGAAAGGACACAGCCAAGGGAGAAGTTTTCCAGGCTTCCAAGGAGAGAAATCAGACTTGTGGTTTGCTGGGCAAAAGAGTCACAGGCATCTTCCAGTGCACAGTGTCTACACTGCCCCTACCCCTTTTTTTTCTTCTCCCCTCTTTAAAAAAGCAAAATAAAAGAACACGTCTTGCTTTCAGACCACCAAATTCCCAGGCATGGCCAGGAGAAAACAGAATAATGAAACTTATGGTAACAAATCTAAAATCACCATAGGATCCAAACCGTCCTTGCAGAGAGCATCTTTATTTCCTGTAATAATTAAAAGGATTAACCTCCTTGTTTGTTTAATTAAAATACATATTTCTGCAGATATGGCAATTAACACTTTTCTTCTGTTCCCCAGTTCTCTCATCTTCTGCAAGGGCAAAATCACTGGCAGTGTTCAAGACCATGCTGGACAGAGCCTTGGGTGACATGGTCAAGTGTGAGGCATCCCTGCCCACGGCAGAGGAGTTAGAATTAAGGTCCTTTCCAACCCAAATCAGCCTATGATTCTAGGTAACATTTTTACTTAACATCCTCCTCTGACCTAAAACTACACTTCAGGCTGCACCGCTGCTCGTTGTGGTCGTTGTGCCTTGCACGCACACAGAGACAATACAGTCTCAGAAGAGATTAGCGTGCTGTGAAGAGCAGGCATACCATCACCGCGGGACCTGAAATTTAAAAGGCTATTGCCAGTGAATTAGTTCAGTCAGGGATATTCAGATTAAGTCTCCAATTAGCAGCTGTAAACATGCGCAGTGCATCAATGTATCAATAAAGGCTGTTTCAGTGCAGAAAGCCCGCCTGCCCCCGTGCCGCTGAGCTCTGGCTCGAGGCCAGCGGGATGATGGCTTAACGACAGTGCTACGTGCAGAGCGTGAGGCCATCCGCGATCAAACACAAACTTTACTCCAGAGTACACTTCACAGACACGCTGCGGAGGGAAGAGGGGAAACCCACGCTTGCAGCGCAGACTCCTCTGCTCTGGTTCTTACTGGTGTCCCTCCCCCTCCTGCTGCACCCACGCTCATTTCCCACACTTGGGAAAAGAAAAAAATAATACTCTTTAATCAAATTTTAAGATTATTTTTGCCTGTTCTTGCAGCCCTCTTTCATCACCCAGGAAACCCCTTCAGTCCCCTCCTCTCCCCCAGGAGCCAAACCGGGATGAGCTGCACTAAGGAAAACGCATCTCAAGCAATCAATGTAGACAGAGACAGCATCTCCTGTAATGAGTCCCAGGGGACGGGTGACAAGCACCACCCCGGCAGAAAAGCAAATTTGTAAGTAAGTGCAGGCTTATTAAGGAAATCTGTAAGGACCGTCGCTGTACATTCAGGTTCTCAGTGGAGAGTAAAGGCATGGTAACCAGCACAGACATCCTCTGCAGAATACCCTCATCTGTGTGGTAGAAAGATATTTTCATAGTGCCTTAAATATTCCATCCTTTCATTCTTTGTCAGCCCTTATATCCTTTTTCAGTTCTGCTACTAATCACCCACAGGATTACACCACATTTCTTCCCCCCCCCCCAGCATTTAAAGAACTGCATATATTTTGAAGCTCTTGCGAGTTAATGAAGGTCAGGAAAGACGGCCACAACGCAGGCAAACTGTTTTGTTGGTGTCAGAGTTGCCCAAGCTGGACAACATCCCTTTTTTAGCTCTTACTCATTTATTCTTAGCCTGTGGGCCCAGGGCAAGTGAGCAATGCTACCCATGAGACTTACCAGCTGACACAGCACCCCTAAACCTTCCCCTGAAGGTTTTGCTTTGGAGGCTCACAAGGGCAACCCAAGGTGCAGGCAGAGGAGGTGACGAGCCACCACCTCGAAGCAGATGTGCATGGGGACAGGGAGGCCCCAGCTGCACAGCACAGTCCCTCCTTCGGGCCACTTCCCGGGACACCTCTCGTGGCCTCACATGCCCCTGCCGCAGTGGAGGCAGCACCACACCAGGGAGGTTTTTTCTTTGTCCCCTTTGGCTCAGTGTTAAGTCTCTCTCCACAGCCAGAGGAGGACAAGGTTCAGACTAACACGGTCACACTTGCCGGGTACCCCAATCACGCCTCAAGGGTCCTCCCAAAACTGTCAGAGCTGTCTGGGCTTCTGAGGCTGCTATGACATTATTGCATTACATAAACACAGAGGGATGAATGGTTCTCAAGTGTTTGTTATCACAGCAGTTGCACCAAATTAAGGCTAATTGATGAGACCAGTTATCTCCTATGTTAACTTTGGAAGGAGGCAGACTCACTCACATCCCCCAACCCATTTTTGCCTCCCCACCACGTTGTCAGAGGACCTTGCCTGCACAAGCACATTTGTTCCTGCACAAGATTTTGTGTGAATGAATATTTACATTATTTTAATGAATTTTGTCTACAATCTATATTAGATATAATAGATTACCATCAGATAATTTCTGCTATGCTTGAACAACATGTGTAGTCTCTACCTCTAAGGCTTCGCCTGCAGATAAAGTTGTACTGCTTTGACTACACTGTACATTTCAACAGCACAATCTCTCTAGTGTGTGTGCAATTAAAAGGAGCGAATGTGTATACAGTGACAGCACTTTTCCCCACACAAGGGGAATAGGCTTTCCAGATTCAAGGAATTTCGAATAATATAATATAATGTAATAACTATACACCTGTTTTAAGGTTGGTTAGTGAGGAAAAAAAAAAATCCCAAGGGTTGTAATGGCTCCCTCCACACCATCTACACAGTTGGTACTTGCCCCAGTTAGATGTCTGTAGACAGAAACTAGGCAACTCTGAGCAAAGAAAGCATGCATAAACACAGACATGCATGCACACAACAGAGTTCCAGCCTTACATTTGCACATATTAAAGTTATTCACAAAAGCTCTCAACTCATAGACAAAGAAGCCTGGTCTCAAACTCAGCTGCAGGCAACATCAGACTCCAGATCTGAACACGGGCTGCCGAATTCCCAGTTTTCCACTGGTCAAGCCTCTCCCACGGATTTATGCTGCCACCACCTGACAGAAGAGACCAACCCTCCAGGCTGACTGTGCTGTGGCTACTGCCACAGGCTTCAACCCGCTGGCCGAGACAGTGGCCCTGCACAGCCATGGGACACAGCCATGCCTCAAGGGCTCCCTGCCCAGCTGCCCCCCAGCCCATTCCTGCCGGCTGCTCCGCTCCGCCTCTAGAACCTCACCCAGGCGCTCCCACTGCAATTCACTGAAGAAAGGGCCCTTGGGAGGTTTCTCAAAACACACTTCAGGATTGGGTCTTAAAATAACAATGTTCTTGGGCATTCAAGGTAGTTTCTGCAGGAAGCAGCACAGCAACTGTTGAACAGGGGAAGTGTTCTCTCTGGTATGGGTTCAGGATGTTTCCTGAGGATGCAGAAAGCCTAGAGTAGTCTTTCTGGCTCTGTTCCCTCCTTTTTCCTTTTCCCCTCCAAAACCTTTCCTCTCTGGCAGCCCGTGTGATGAGAGCAGCATGTATTCGGAGCCACCGCAGGGGCAGCTGCAGGTGAGCCAAGCTGGCAGTTGGATGGGAGCTGCTCTTCCGGGATGCCAGCTGGTTGGGCAGCCAAAGAAAGCAACCTTCATCCCTGTCTCTTCTATTCCTTGGGATTGAGATGAGAGATGGTAGCTGCACAGGCACGACTGGCTGTGGTAACAGTTGTGGCAAGAAACAACCTGGTGAGGGCCTGCAGCTGGCTTTGCTAGAGGTGTGGGGTGCAAGTGCTGCTCTGCAGTGGGAAACACAGAGGGGGAGGCAGGACAGATACGTAGTGGCAGATCAGAGCTATAGGCTGTATATGCATATTTAGGAGTGGGGGTGAAGTATGTACTATCTATGCCCTTAACTATGGTCATCGTTGGCACAACTGGTGCCTTTTCCAACTGCAACCAAGACGCTGTACTAATACAGCTCATAATTAGTAGCAGTAGCTTCTATAGCTGGAAACAGGCCTTCTACCATGTGCCAGCAAAAGACAGAGTAAACTAAAAGAAAAAAAATAAACCATATGTATTTATCTCAGTTGCAGACATCTTAGATAACTGTAAAGAAACAAAGACCAAACAAGTCAATTACATTTTTATACTTGCCAAGAAATTATCGCAGTGAGTGTCACACTGGCACTGAGCCTTCAGGTCACCAGTGAGGCATCAGGTTATGTACCTAGAATGGTAAAATGCATAACTTTGACACTTCATTCTTTGACCACCATCTAATGCTGAATTACAGTAAATTTGGCAATAAGGACTGGCATTTGCAAACCCTCTCATTGCTTCTCTGTGAAGAGGAAGTCTGTAAAACAGTTAACCAGGCAGTGACCCTTCCTGTTGGCCTGCTTCAGAGGCACCATACACATACTCCACAGACAATGGAAGAGAGAAGACAAGTTAATTTAACAGAAACATTGGTGAACAGTGTAAAGAGTTATCAATGCACCCTGGGGACACTGTTCTCTTTGTGCACATCTAGTCACGTGCCATGGTTTATATATCTTAACAGCAGGACATATTACAGCATTTACAGTAAATCTTCTCCTTTTTGCACTTCTCAAACCACTTCTACCAGATTCCCTACAGGGAATCAGAAGGGGAAGGTGCAGTGCACACATAGTCTTCATCAGGAAGCACAACACCCTAAGACTGTTAACAGCCTAGGAACAGGCAAGTTGAGGATTGACACTTCTGCCTACCCTCCTCCCCCTCTCTCCCCCCCCCCCCCCCCAATATCTCCTCTCACAAATCCCTCTTGTTCTGCCTCTTTTGGGGTGGTTTTTTTTCCTTCCTTCTTCTTGTACTACTCACATGGTCCAGTGAGTGAGGGACTGTAGGAGACTTTCAGCACTCCCTGGAGCCTCAGAGCAGTCAGGAAGCTCCATGCTGGCATCTACCACCTTGAAGCCTGCTGTCCAGCAAACCGTACCTTGTCCCCTAGACTTTTCCCACTAAAGATGGTGTTCCCCAGCCTGCACTGACTAGCACCTATCTCCCTGTATGAATTACAGCAATAACTACTACTATTAATGGTATAAAACAGGTTTGCCACAAGACAGTCAACTGGAATGGCCAGATAAAAACCATACCTGCCATCCATAACTTCCATCATATAAGGCTCCTTGCTCCCTCACAAGACACCATGTAAAAGATGGCCTGTATTTCACATCTCAGACAAAATGTAGACAAAGACTGGGCACAGCACAAGAAATCACTACAGTATTTCCTCAAGTTTTCTAAACATTCTAGCATAGCCTAAGCCGAGCACCAAAGTATGTGCTTCAGGCCCACTGATTTAAAAGACCCTTTAGAAAAAACTAATTAAGTGAATTGCTGAACTGAGGCCAATACTTTAAAAACATTTGCCTCATCAATCTGTTTAAAAAAAATTAGAGTGCAAGAAGACATAAGCAATGATTAATTATTATTATGACTTGCAGACAAGAAAAATGCAAACATATTTCTTGTCTGGATTTTCAGGTCTAAAAAGAAAGCACAGGAAAGAGTCTACTGTGACCGAAGAATTCATATGAACTAGATATATACGAGACTCAAAATGATTACCTTTTTGCTTCGAAGTAGGATGGAATGACTTCATGTTTGGCAAAAGTTGTGGCTACCCTGACATTTTCAGCTGACAAGGCTTTGGACAAACTGTTTCCAGCCTGTGTAGATACTGTGTTATGCTGTACTCCTGCAATTTACACTATTCATTTTAAACAGGGTGGCTTTTGGTATGATGGTGTAGTAAGCCTCCATGGAACTACTACGGTCACATGATTTTTTTATTTGCAAAAAATCAGAGCAACAAGTAGCTTGTTTAATCAGCTGCTTTCTACTAAGTGCTTTGTATGGTGTAAGTTTCTTTGTCTACTAATATTATCAAACCACAATGACAAGAGAAAAATGACTGTAGGGAAAAGCTCCTTCTGTCACTGAGAGATAGTAGATGCATATGTGAGAGTGAGTGATGGAAGGGAAATAGGGCTTACAGCTCTCTCCAAATCATTCACAGGAACGGTCAGGAGTGGTGCGCTGACGGGATGACATGCCTGTGAATAGTTTAAACAGTAGGAGATAGATAGTCTACTTGGCATGAGCCTCCTTCATCCGTTTCCTTCCTCCACCTCACTACCCAAACAGCTAGAGAGACTTTTTTGCTTTTCTGACCAATTCCCCGTCATCTCTTTTCAAAGCAATGAAATGTCTGAAACAAATTATTATGTAATGTTACCACACACACACACACACCCCCCCCCCCTTTGCCACATTCTGTGCCAATGCATGTTATTCACCCCAGACCCCACCACAGAGATCATCTGCTGCCCTAGGCACAGGTACCAGCAGCAATTTCCAAAACACCTCTACCTTAGAGCTCCTCTACTAATCCAATAAAACCTTTTCACAGAAGCTTATGGAGTCTTGTGTTGCTGGCAGCTTTCTAACAATGTTATTTCAGTCTTCAGCTTTGTGACAGAAGGATTACAGTAATGATAAATCCAAAGAGGGCTTCAAATTCCCTCGAGCTGGTACGCACACATCCCGCGTCTCCATAAATCTAAAACCAGCACCACTTACTCACAGGCTTCCCTTGCTGACCTTCTCATTCTCACAAGCCAGGCCTCACAAGATGGATGAGCACTGTGTGGCCTGCTGGTACCAAAGGACCACTTGCCCCTGACACAATGGAAAAAGACAATCCAATTGAAACAGAAACAGGAAAAAACTTCTTAAAAAGTGAATAAATAAAAAAAAAACCAACACAAAAGTACTTTGACTTTGTAAGCATCATCTTGAAAAATTTGATAAAAGTATTGATCTCTCCCAAGTGTGGCAAATCTGTCCAGCAAGCATCAAGATTTCATCTGATTAAAAATGCATTCATTTTGGGGTCATTGTGGTTTTATCTTCTCCCTCTATCCAACCCTTTCCACATATGGAATGGAATTGCTGAAGGAATACAGACATGCTTGAAAACCCCCACCACCTCAGGGAAAAAAAATAAAAATAATAAAATACAAAAAAAAAATCTGTCTAGCACATAAGAAAAAGGGGGAGACACTTCCACACATTAAATCAAAGACCTTGCTCAGGAAGCAACATGCAAGGTAAGGCTGTATTACAGAGACACCATCCAAATAAGTCTGCAACACACTCAAAGAAAGAAGAGTTTACTCTGAAATCAAATAAAGACACTGGTATTAACATAGGCAGCTGGAATCCTTAATGCAAAGAAAGAAGTTCACTTTTACTGTGTACAGGCTGCCCTGCATCAGTGTTATGAGCACAAATCCTCCTCCATTTAAACATATGCTGTTGTTAGCGGTAGTGAGCTGTAGTGAGCTGTAATGAACTGAATTATTCATTAATAATTACCTTGGGAAAAGGCTGCATACAAATATTAATAACCAGGACCAGCCCCCCTCCCTTCCAAAATGCAAGCTCAGCAGGAGGGCACTGACCTCTGAATCTTGCCTTTTCCCTGGTGGCTCTCCCAAGGATACTGTGCCTTGCAATGGTGTGCACACCCCTGCTAGTCCAAAGGACAAACACTCCCCGTACCCAGAGGCATTATGCCACCCGTATTACCGTGTCCCTCCCCACACGGCTGTGGAAGGTTTACACTGACATTTAATAAGCAATGAGCCCTCATACAAAGACAAACTGAGAGGCACGTATTTACTTCAGGCATACTGGCAGACACAACAACAGGGCTACCACTGCAAGTCTCTGGCTTTAAGAGCCCATGTGGTGCTGAGAAAGAACAGTCACAACAATGGATAAGAAGGTACTGAGGAAAATATACTACCAAAATAGACAAATTTCACTGCTTTTCCATCATTGTCTAACTCATTAAGCACTGCTTGACTGCAAAATTACACACAATATATAAGAAAAGTCAGGTAACCTGCCCTGATGCAACAAACAGATAGACAAACTCGGGATAAACAAACCACTTTGCTATTAATGACACCTGAGAGCTCAAATTTATTTTGTTTCTCTTGCAGGATTAGCCACCTTCTGCCTTTCTCCATGACTACTACATCTGTAAAGCACATGGACAGGCTCCTAATGCAAAGCAAGAAAAGTAGCTGAGTGGTTACAGACTTCTCCACAACAGAGGGAAAGGAGGCCCAACAGCAGCCATCTGCTCCCAATGGCTCCAGTGCACACACGCTGAAGACAGCACTTTTTCCCCCCTGCCTGCCACGGGGTAAGTCTACCAGTGCACTGCAGTCAGCTTCTTAAGAGTAATAATATATAGCAAGTACCAAACTCAAGTTGATTGTAACTTCAACACCCAATTGTGAGCTCAAACACTATTCCATAGAGGCTGCCCGTGATTCTGAACCAAGTTACAGGTATATGCATCGGTGTCTGTAAAATATTGACCCGTTTCTCCAATGCCCTGTCCCTGCTGAGTGAAGAACCAATCTGAAAGATTCTCTGGGTGCCACTTTCAGAGAAGTATCTTCTGAAAGTTTCAAAAAATCATCAAGAATAATTTGATGAGGAACAAAAACAAGAGCCAATATGCCCAGGTTTATACTCATCTAACGTTTCGATTGTCAAGTAAAAATTATACATTCCCGTGTATAATTAACCAGGCTAACTAATCTTGCTTGACAAACACAGATATAAACATCAGCTTTGACAGTGAGCCAAAGCAACCACTCTAGGATCTGTGCCAGTGCTGAATTCCTCAGTCTGATATCATAAAATGACTTGTCTGTTGTATTTGCAGTTCCAGTGGCTCTGGACTCTGCCGGCAGCCAGCCAGAAGAACAGATTTGAACTTACCCTTTACGCCAGAACATGTGCATTTGATTAGAAGAAAGAGAAATTATGCATATTTCTTCTGGATAATGGTATTCATCAGACCTCCCATTGTAAACTAATTGCAAGGCACGCTGCTTACACACGTATCAAAAATACTTCGTAACATATAATAAACCAGTATATTTTCTATAGGCAGTATTGCTCTTCAGCTCTATCACCAGTTTTGTTTTCCTGTACTTCAAATGAGAAAATTCAGCATTTCACTCCGTTTTAGTTGCAAAGGATACAATTTGAATGCTATAGAAGAGAAAAATTTTCTTTCTTCATACATACATGCAAAAACTCTCACCTCATTACTTTAGTTACAAGGGACTTGGTAAAACCACTCAATCCAAGCCCATGACATGTCATGCATTTCTTCAGCCCTCAGGACTAGACATCTTGGTAACAACCTGCTTAACAGACCACGTTTCACAAACTACTTAAGAATACCCCATCGTGTGTGGTAGGCAGAAGGACCCTACCAGAAAACCCTACCCAATGCTTTGGTTTCCAGCACTCACTGGCCATGAAATACCACCACAAAAGACCTGCTTCTCCTGTGGCAGTCAGAGAGGCCACCAGGGTGAGCAGGGAGGTGTCATAGCTATAGGTGGAAGATGCAGAAAACATCCCACAAAAAAGTGAAAGGCCCACACAGAGACTCTGAAGCAAGTTCTCAATAAGGTTCACATCCCACAGGGACTAAATAAACTAATCTTACATTGAAAACACATTGTTTTTTTTCTCTTCAGGCCATATACTTGCACTGAATGCAAGCCGTTGGGTTCCGAGATAAAATCAGTCATGGGCTTCCTTCAATACAGGTCAGCTCTCAGAATTATGACTTTCTGCCTTATTTTCTAACCAGCAGGACTTACTAGCATCAAGCAAGTGACAACACAAGTTCAAGGTCCCCAAAGGCAGCCCTGACATAGATTTCAACCCACGATGGCACCCGAGAGGATACCAATGACTCACAGCAGGACACGCTGCCATCAGGACTAGGGTGCAGAGTCCAGGCAAGGCACAGCCACACCAGTTCAAAGTACCTTCCACCCCTCGCCCACGAGGGCCAAGGCAGCCCACTGGCGGCACATCAAGCGCCAACTCAGCCACAGTGGCCACGAAAGCAGGTGCTGCCAGCATCACTGCGGGACACTGCCTGACCACAAGGAGAGCTGCCCTTCTCCCACAGAGGCAGAGTGTGAAAGGGGGAATAGCCACAGCCTCTCAGCAGCAACGAGCTACCCATCCATCCTGCCACAAACATTTCCACACACCAGCCATCTGACTCGGTTCCTAGAAAAAAAAAAAAAAAACAAACAAAAAACCCCACCAAAACTATGGGCTCAAAGGAGACATTTCTCAGATGGCTTCTTCTGGAATATTTCACTAAATTCTTTTTATGTTGTTGCTTTTAATTTATATTTTTATAACAGGGACTTTTCTACAGGGCAGCACATCAAGCCCCCACACATGCCAGTTAACCCCAAGAACAGGCACTGGCACCTGAGGAGCAAGAAGCTGCAGCACATCACCCTTTCCGCTGCCGTTTCCAGCACATCACCTAACGCAGGTGTGCTCCAGGTGACTGGCCTCACAGATCAGGCTGCAGCTTTGCTTCCAGGCCCCAACTACCCACCAGCTCCAAAGCTCTACCAAGCATCAAAGCTCGAGCAGAATGGAGACAGGTCCTCAAAACTAGAGCAACCTCTGTCACATGAACCTTTTCACTCTGAAGAAAAGCCTGAGCTATCCTTAATCATTTACCTACTAGAAAAAGGGAACCACTGCATTATTTTTTATAAAAGAGAAACTCTAGCCAAGGAGAATGCAAAAGCTAACAAGCAGTACATTGGGTCTGTCAACAAAAGAGTGCTTTAGAAGAATGTTGTCTGGTTATTTTGATCATTTAACCATGTTAGCTAATATTTTAAAATATGACTTACTCCAAAGACAGATTTGGATCACTGGTCTGAAAAGATGAAAGGTTACATTTCATTATCAGCCCTCAAATGTCAACCAGCAGCTCTTAAAGAGTATCCAGTACCCTCATAGTTTTACTTCTGTCCATTCTCTTTGATGCAATCTTAACTTTCTTGTAATGCGGTTGAAATTCATTCAGACTCATTTCTGTCATGTAGCTACAAGGAAAGTTTCCTTTATTGGACAAAAGTCCTTCTTGTCTTCTTACATTTGTGTAGCTACAAAAATAATATAAAGCACTTCACACTAAGCAGATAGTAAGCTGACGAAAGTTCATTTACTAAGCAAACTTATCCCCCTCTTCTAGCACTTAAGCTGAAGATTAAAGTCATACTATTGGTTTAAAAGCATAAACCTCTAAATAATGAGGCTGATATTACACAGATTCATTTTCAAGACAAGAGGAGTTAAAACGTAGCCAAAGGCTTAAATTTTAGTTTAGTTGCTCTGGACTCTTATTTCCATCTAATACCTATATCTCAAAACAGTAATTTCTAATAGCACTTGTCCAGCTAAGAAGTTCTGGTCCAGTTGCTCAGAAACACCCCACAACCTTCCAAATGTTAAGCTGTGGAAGTTTTGTGGGCATCCATTTATGCGTATAAGCTAGTAGATAAAAATACACTGAATGTAGGATTTTTGTGTATGCTTTCACAAAACCAGAAGACAAGCAGAATGACTGAAAGGTAGAAGGGAAATGTCTGTAGGTGACGTGGGAATCTGCATGCACTGTAGTAGTCAGTTGGTTAGTCACAGGAATATCTTCTGTCTGAAGGCATCCCACATCTCAGTTACAGATGGCAGCTGCTATTCCAGGGCCACACATATCCATGGCACTTATTATTATAATAAGGGGAATGGTTACTATTAATTTCTGACAGAAATTCCTCATAGTTTTACAAATTATACTGAGTCCCTTTCAAAGCTGAACTGTTGTGTAGCACTTCCATATACTGGAAGAGAAGACATCTTTCACACTAAAGCACAAGGGCCTAAAGTCTCTATAGAAAGGAGCTATTTATAAAACACTCTGTCCTGTCTGTTACTGCTATTTGAACAAAAATGACTGCAAGAACACTGCAACTCAGGTTTAAAATAATCTCTACAACCCCAAAAGACCTTTCCCCCCACCCAGTGCCAACGGCCTGCATGCATCCAGTTGACTTTTTTTTCCAAATACCTTGTGAAAATGCTGGACAACCTCCTTTCATTCCAGTCCAACTTTAATGTAAGCCCCTGCTTCCCCCACACCCATGTAATCAGCAATGTAATGCAGCAATGCACTTCCAGCAGTAATCAGAGAAATAAAAGTCACCCAGAGAAAAAGAACTAGGATGACCTTAAAGGCATGCCAGAGCAGAATGGTTATTTATACCTCATAACACCAGGCTCGTACCAGGAGTAAATGAAATTCACTCTAGTCACATTCTAAACCAAATCTACACAAGGTTTAACTGAACTGATGATTAGTAGTTCAGTGGAGCTAAGCACAGGAGCAATGTTTCAACCTTTTATTATTCCCGCCACTGTGTGCAAGTGTGCAAGGGCACGCACACAGGTTTTAAGGTGTTCCCAAGCACTTCTAGATATCACCATACTGCTTTGTTTTCTGTAAAAAAAAAATAAAAAATAAAAAAAGAATCTCAGTAGCACTCACGCATCCCCCTATTCAGTGCAAATGAGGACCAAAAGAAATGATGACTTTTCACTTCTGTATTTTAAAAGTTTCATTATTTCTCTTTCTGGCATATCACTAAAAGAAACAGGTGTTCTGAAAATGTACAATAAATTCTAGAGTTCAAGTCAGAAACAAAGAAACAGGGACATTTTCAGCATTTGGGAAAATGAAGCAAACTTAGTTACAAGCCAGTACACTTCTGCCTCAGCAGAACTGAGAGGACTGCTGAGGAGAAACAGTTGGGGGTGTTGGCTGATGAGAAGCTCAGCGTGACACAGCAATATCCAGAAAGCCAACTATCCTGGGCTGCATACAAAGAAGTTTGACCAGCAGGTCAAGTGGGTGTCTTCTCCCCCATTTACTCCCCTCTTGTGAGAGCCCACCTGGAGTCCTGCATTCAGCTCTGGGTCCCCCAATATAAGGTGGCTGTGGAGCTGTTGGAGGCCAGAGGAGAGCCCCAAAGATGATCAGAGGGCTGGGGCACCTCTCCTATGGAGACAGGCTGACAAAGCTGGGCTTGTTCAGCCTGGAGACGACTCCACGGAAACTTCAGAGCAGCCTTTCAGTCCCTAAAGGGGGCCTTAAAAGAAACCTGAAGGGGGGCTTTTCACAAGGGCAAGTGATAACAGGACAAGAGGGAATGGCTTCAAACTTAAAGAGGGTAGAGTTATGTTAGACATTAGGAAGAAGTTCGTTACTGTGCAGGTGGTGAGGCACTAGAACAGGTTGCCCACGGAAGCTGTGGACTACCCATCCCAGGAAGTGTTCAAGGCCAAGCTGGATGGGGCTTCGAGCAACCTAGTGGAAGGTGGCCCTGTCCAAGGCAGGAGTTGGAACTAGACGATATTCAAGATAACTGTCAACCCAAATCATTCTATGATTCTTTCCTTGTCTGTTTTCACAGAATCACAGAAAAGCCAAGTTATCCCAAACTGAAGTTAAGACAACGTAAGTGCAAATAAACTTCACTGGAAGTAAACCTGCAGTACACGTGTCCTCTCAATTTCTGATAAGAAAAAAAAAAACCAAAGCAAAACAAAAAAAAAGTTTGCTCTGCTCAGACTAAGCATCCCCTGTTTTATACCATAAACCCAATGCAGCAACGATAACCTCTTGAACTATAAGACGCTGGCATGAGTTAGACCATCGAAACTGCTTTGGGTATCTCATGAGCACAACCACCCAAATAATGGGATCCGAGGCAAACGCCGGCGCAAGGAGCAGGCAGGTGCTTCCGAAGCTCTTCCCACCACCTGAAACAATGCTCCAGAGTGAAGGCATGATCAAGGCTAGACCTTTTTGGTGGGGTACTCCCCGTGTTGCCGGTCCGCTCTCTCCGCAGCTGGGGAGAGCGACAGACAGCGAGGGGTGCAGCAGGTCTCCGGTCCCATAGCCGGGAAATGGAGCTCCGCTTGCAGCCACGGGGACGGTGCGAAGCGATCCCGGTGTCACAGCCAAGGGCCCGACCGGGATCCGTCAGCCAAACAGCCCGGCGCAGACCCAAGCAGGGCGGCGAGCTACACCGGAGCGGCGCAGGCAGTCCCGGCTCGACCTCCTCACCCGGACGCACCGGCAACGGCTGGCGAGCGGCTACCTATCGCGGGCGTCCCGCGCTGGTCAGCGCCAGCGCCTCCGCCATCCGGAGCGGGGCTGCGGGGACAGCCCAGCCGGGCTGCCTGAGCCGACACCCGCGGACAGCCAGGACACCGTACTGACGGGCGCCCGCGGAAACTTTGTCAGGTCTCACCAGCAGCTGCGAGGCGGGTCGATCCGGCCGGTCGCCGGTGCCTGCGGGCTAGCGCCCCGCGGCCCCTTACCTTGGATCGCTCCTTCACGTAGTACTTGCCGAGCCGGCTCCCGCAGTACATCACCAGCCGGTCTATCAGCGTGAGGAGGAAGTTGATGGCCTCGCAACCCTCCTCCGTGCCGCCGATCCACTTGATCTGGTCGCCGCGGAGGTGCCGCTTGGCCACGCCGCGGCTGGGGCCGGCCAGCTGCCCGTCAGCGAGCTCCCCGTCGCGATGCATCCGCTTCACCCGCTCCAGCACACAGTCCCCGACCACCTCCCCCAGGAAGTTGTCCAGGTAGCAGAAGCCGATGTCGTGCAAGCAGGGCACGACATACTCCAGGGCGATTCTCTCCAGGTCGAGCCTCATGATGTGCCCCAGCGGCATGGCGCGGCGGGGACGGACGGGCGCGCCGCTGCCCTGACGGCGCCCGCGTCGGGAGGCGATGCCCTCCGGGCCGCCGCGGACTCCAGCCCGAGCCAGACGGGAGCTCCGCCGCGGTGCGGGGCCAGGCGAAGTAAGGCGAGAGGAAAGTTTCTCCGCCGCGGCGGGCTGAGCTGCGCCCGTCCCGGCGGTGCTGCAGGAGCTCGAACAAGGTGCGGGAAGCTGAGCCGACGACCCCCGCCCACGACACAGCCGGGTCGGCAGATGGCCCCGCGCTGATTAATACGCCAGCTACGTGCGGGATGTGTGCTCGCTCCGCCGCACGTGGGTGGAGCCCGCCCGCGCGGCACAGAGCGGCACAGAGCGGCACAGCGCCGCGCAGCACGCACCGCCCCCTCCCCGCCCGCAGCCGGCCAGGACAGCCAATCGGCTGCTCCTGGGGGCGTGGCTATCCCGCGGGAGGGAACATGCGGCGGGGTTTTACACACGTGCGCTCGGGGGGCGGGGCCTGCGGTCCCGCGAGCCCCGCCTCCCCGGGGTGGGCGGGGCCAGCGCCATTGAGGAGTTGTACCATCGCATGTCGGCCCTGCAGCCCGCCGGGGCACCCGCACCCGCCTCGGGGTCCTGGGCCGGGCCAGGCGGGGTCTGTCGGCGCGCCCCGGAGCTCTCCCACCGCGTCTCGCTCCGCGGTGGCGGTTTGAGCACCTGGCGGAAGCATTTCGTTAGGCGGCAGGTACAGGTCTCCTGGGCCAGCAGTGCGCTGTTCTGTGAGACGTGTGTGTAATAAAGTCACGGTTCCCTGAGTTATTTCCCCTATTGCTGGCACCTCCCGGGCTGTCGGTGACTTCGTGCCGTGACAAACTTCATTCCGCGCTTCCAAGCGAAAACGCGTCTTTGCCCGGCGTTACCGGCTTTCGGTAACGCCGTCCCTGCACCAGCCGACCGCAGAGCACGATCCCGCTGCCGCTGTTCAGTCCGCCCCGGACTGAACGGCTTGCACTCAGCTCAAAATGCTTTCCGAAAAGTTAAAAGAACTGCCCAGCTCCGCTCACAGCACCCGACACGCCCGGGATTTGCTAAGCAAACAGACAAACCAACCAACCAAGTCTCCACAGAGACCAAAACTACAGCAATGCCACGTTACGGAGAGACGGTGTCCGCCGGCAAGCGGGGCTGGAAACCCAGCGGGACAGGGCATGGGGGGACGTGCCCGGAGGAGCCGTGTCGCAGGCTGGGTCGAGCGCCTGTCACGTCCCGGCAGAGCGGCCTGTCACGGCGCGGGAGTTACACGCGTCTCAGCTGGAACTCAGCACACTTCACCCCGTCCAGAATCCACGCTGAGTGTTCTCCCCGTCCAGCCACGAATCCCGCCGGGATTGCACGCAGCCCTGATGCTGCTTGAGCTGCGAACTGCCGACCCGGACACACGCAGGAGCGGGTCACGTATCCCACGTCTGTTCTGCTCGGGCTCTGCTGCGTGTGCCCCCCAGCACACAACACCAAGCACAGGTGGGGTCCTCCAAAATTACGCCCTGAGAACTCTATCGAGAGCCAAGCGATCAGATAAATTCATATGCGGTGAGATACAGATTGTCAAAGGACTTTATTCGATTTAGATACACACTTCACATTAAAGTGTGGTTATAATTAATAAGATACAATTCTGAATCTTATTAATCCCTTAAGGCTTCTCTGAAGAATCAGTCAGGCATGGTAAGCTAAGAGCAGCTGTAATAATCAGCAAGAGATGCAAGATTAGTTCAGCTGCACAATGTCAATGTTATGAAATTTAGATACATTAGGAAAGATTACGGCTGCATTGTTCTACCGTTCACACATTTTTGTCATGTAAAAGCCCTAAAATCCTTTGATTTTCTTGTTTTTTTTCCACCCTCTTGTTTACATGTACATGTGTGCACACAGCCCTGTGCCAGAATCAAGTATTTGTAGACTCTGAACATCGAGCCTTTTTATCAAATGTAATGCTGCCACTTTGGCAAGTCGAGGGCTGAGAGGGCTATCTTCTGGCTGTAGCTGAAGCTGGTCATTGCAGCTCTTTTTTTCTCCTTCTGATAGTCTTTTTGCATCAGGAAAAGCCACCTTAGAGAGAGTTGTGCCTTAGAAAGTCGAGTCCACAGCCTCACTTGCAGCATAATGTTCACAGAGTTGTGAATGTTTTTATTCCAAGAGCATCGGTAAGTTGTCTTCCTCAGGAGGGCTTCTTCTGCTACTCAGCAACGCAGGTTTTCTGGTGGACATTGTGCTTGTTTCCTTGAAGCACATCAGTGTTTTTCACACCTAGCATTTGCAGTATCAGTCAAATGCATTATGTTGCCATGTGAAGACAAAACACCAGGAGAAACAAGCCCCAAGAACAGTGATTTTATCTGCAGGTATTTAGTGGCGCTATTTTACTTCAGCTGTTTGCTCCCCCATGACTTTTGTGGGAAGCATGATGTTGATGAAGGTGCATAGTAGAGACTCTGACTGCTTAGGTCACGAACTCATTCTGGATAACGATATGGGAAATAATACTGGATGCAATATGTAAGCATGGAAAAAAGGTTTCTAACCTAAGCAATCACAATCTCTATCACACACCAACAACACCAAGAATGGCAAATTTCTGCCTAGCCCACAGGCACTCTGCAAGAGCTCTCTCAATCCCCTTAGGGGTACCAAAGCTGAGTGGAGAGATGCTGGGCTACAACTAGTAACTCCCAAATTAAGTCATGAACTTGCCAATGAAAAGGCAAAGTAATCCTTAGTGCATACTATCTTGCACAAGGACCACCCACAGAAGAAAATAAAGCAGGACCAGATACTGAACCTTCCTGAGCACTTCTTTTGCTCAGCCAACCACTCCACAGCTCCCCAAACAAAGCGATTGTGTAGCACATACAATATGAGTATTGCACAGGTCATGAATAGAAGCATGAAGGTGTGAAATAAGGCAATTCACAATGTCACCAACACCTTTGGACACCCACAAAGTTTGTTTATAGTGCTGTGTATCACGGGCATGAAAGGCGTCACCACATTTTAATTAAAAATCCTACATCATTCAATTATATATGAGCTATCCCTCTGCCATGTAAAGTTCTATTTATCCTTATACTGTAGAAACTTTTATTTTCCATTCTAAAATTAATTCTATATTTTCTCATTTCCCACTCTAGAATCTCATCTCCAAAACTTTTGATTCCTGCGTATCTGCTGCTTACACCTGCCTCCATGGTACATACCGATAGAGTTCAGTAGACTAAACCAGGACATTCTGCTGGCAGAATGATTTTAAGGAGGTTTGGTTTAGAGGACAAGGGTGATTGGTGTCAGTAAAACCTGAATACCTTACACACTAAAGCTTTTTTTTATTTCTTTTTGACAGCAGTGTTTACAGATGAACTGCTCCACACTGTTTAGGGCAGCAAGTTCTAGACATTTTGAGTCTTCTTTTCAGATTCTTCCGTTCAGAAAGCCAGACCCCTTCTGTGCAAAGAACTGAATTGCAAAGGACCTAGCAAGAGAAAGGGAAGAGGAGAAGATTATTCTTTATATCAGTGAGAAACTGAGAAATAGTATTTTTAACACCTCAGAATGTGATTCGTAGAGCTGATGTCTCACAGTCTGGTAAGACAATAACTGAAGTCCTGCCTACAGAAGGAAGTTTTCTGATGATGTGGGTATGGTTATACAACCGCTCTCACAGAGGGGCAGGCAACATTTGTAGGAGGGGTGACATACCAGCGCTAGAACACCTTGCCATGACTGCCTGAAATATTACTAACACACCTGTCCTTCCCACTCCTCTGCAGCATGGTTCATCCCCTCCTCTGCAGGGCTGACAGAAGGGAATGGATGGGTTTGCCTCAGCCACTTCAAAAGCACAAAGTGCAGAGCCTTAAACTCACCTTCACTGGGGGCTTAGCTTTACACAGAAGCAGCAGGGGCATCAGCACCTGTGCCTTTCCTCTGTCATCTGTGCAGGTAGCAACTCCTGGCATGTTTTGGTGTGGTGTCTCCTCTGACTACAACAGTGAGACTCACTAGAGCTCCTTTGTCAGCACCCTTAATATTATGTCATACTGAAAGCAGGTGTGAGAGCAAAGGTGCGTGTCATGGCTTGAGCTGATCTAGCAACTCTTTCAGCGCCTTTTCCCCCACACCCCTCTTTGCACTTGCTTTGGCACACTTTGGACTCCTCCACGGCCTATCCCATCTGCTAAGGTGGCAGAAAAGCAACCCTGAGAAAAACAATAGAGTCACTGTCTGCCAGGTCAGGGAGTTGAATGTCTTGGGTCAGGTCCAGTGAGATCTGCTGGAAAGATGGGAACCATCAGGACTGACCCCTTTGGGCAGGGGTGAACGATTTATTTGATAGCTGAGCCCTCACCAATGTCTTTCCTCCACTGCCACAGTCATCTGGCCTGTATCAGGGTTCAGAGTTACTTAACTTGTGATAAGACTTCAGGGTAGGCTTTGATTCAGCTTAAGATTTACTGAAGATTGCCTCGTTTGTAGTAGACTGTGAACGTGCGTTAACTGGTGCACCAGTATCTTCCAAATCCTAGTCTTGCAAAAAAACAACTCTATAAATGTTGTTAATACTAGGGGAACTCAGCTACCATTAGCCACAACTGTTTTCTCAAAGCTTTTCTAAAGCTTTCTAGGTGTAAAACTGGCCCTCTGGGAAGCAAGATTTCCAGCTTCCTGATGGGATTAAGTACCCCTGTCTTGTTACAGCAGTCCCCGAGATATGCTGAGACTTAAATTTGCAGCTTTTACTGGCTTGTCCTACATCTCTTCTGGAGGAATGAATGTTTGTGTCACGCTGTCAGCTGTTTGAAGAGCGTGGGGTGTTCAAAACTGTCCTGTAGGGAGTTAGCAAGTGAGCAGAATGCAAGTGGAGCAAAGTTGCATAGTAAATGCAATTAATGCATGGTCTGACAATATAGCATTTGGCAGTTAATTTCATGGCTATCAACTATCATACTATCAAGAACTTGGATCTAAGTATGGCTCTGAGGAAAAAAAAAGGCAACTGCTGAGGCTTTCATTATGTAAGCAGAGAAGTTCAATGTGGTAAGTAAATAGTGCAAACAAGGGAAAGGAGTAAGCTTTGCTAGTGTAGTATTTTTGTAAAAGATTCAAGGATTTTTAAATTAATAACTTTTTAAGAATCTGACTCTACAGACATTCTTATATTTCCATGTCTTAGAGAGGTTTCTGTTACCTTTTTATTTAGAATGCTAAATTAAGAGCTACTTCTAGGGCAAGTATTTACATTTGAAATTAAATAGCAAATTATCAGAAGTAACATTATGATTAGCTTAAAACTGATTTCTTTTTTAAATAGATATTCTTCTCCAGAAACCATATCTTTTGCTACCAAATGTATCTCAGTGTTTCTAGGATTAAACAGTAAATCCTGACAACAGAGAAATAAATCTACCCCAAACGGTGCATTGTAATAAAATAGAGAATCTGTCCAGGGAAGCAATAATCCACCGATCAGAAGACCGGAGCGACAGCTGATTTAGCTTGCCAAGGATTTCAACTCAGAGTGAATTCAGAAATATAAATTTTGAAAGACAAGAAATCAAAGTTCTCAACATTATAGAGGACCAGGCTTTGAAATCTTTCGTATGTCTTTTGTTTCTCAAAGACATTAACTAGTCATTTAACATCAATACTGGTGAAGAAGGTCAGAAATAAAGTTGCTTAACATGTTTTTCCTTCTGGTTTGCAGTTGCTGAGTTTTCAGATTTCCAGTTCACTCACAGCTTCCAAGGAAAACAAGAAATATGTATATGATAAGTATACGATGTAAACAGAAATCCCCTTTCCACCCCCAACCAAAAAAAAGTAGGATCTTTAGGGATGGACAGTTTTAGGGATCAGACTTTCCACATTTCCAGTCCTATTAGTCAATGAATGAGTAGTAGTTTATTATCTGGATTTCATAATTAAAGCCTCTGCTTGCAATTGTCAGTACAGCAGTACAGGCAAACTTCATTTCTGGGAAATCTCTAGCTGGCAATGAAAATTACAGTTGGCTTTGAGAAGTTACTGTCCTCCTGAAATGCTGGGACATGAAAGTGAGACAGTAGAATTGTCTGGGCTGTTGTTGGGTTGTTGTTTTTTGTTGTTGTTTTTTTTTTTTGGAGGAGAGGGTGCTGTGGTTTTGATTTGTTTGGTTTCTGTTTGGTTTTGTCTGTGTGTGTGTGTGTGTGTTGCTGAAACATAGAACAGCAGAAGACCTTATACATGAAGAAAAACAGAATTCTGGTTCTTCTTACATCTTTCTGATTGAAATCACTACAAAAACATGGTCTTCAGTATGGGTGAGTGGTGATACCACTTTATCTTATTTCATCTTCCTGCCCTTTTATTTAGAAAGTCTCTACCTACTACTGGAAAATATCTGAGAGGCTCAGAAAGTATACATTTTAACTCTCATGACTTATCTCTCAAGAATTACGGTCCTCTGCTTGTCTTTGGAATATGGTATGTCCAAGTTAAACAAAGAGAAAACAAGATTCTTTAAACTACCTGACTGAGAAGCCCAAAAGTCTTCCTGTTAACCACTTTAAGACAATTAAAGCAGTGTATTTCTGTCCTTTCTTTTCTATGCTACAACTATTGGTGCATTTATATACCTACAAAGGTGTTTCATACTGTGATATAGACTTCTTTTGCATCAGGAGGAGAATAAATCCTATAGAATATAAGGCACATTCACATTGCTGTATTTATATCCACACCAGTAGTTGTAACGATATAATCATTCTGTCAAAAAAAATCTAACAAATACTGGTTATAAATGTTGTGTGTAGCCAGGCCATAAATAACGTGACACCTCTGCCTAATGAAATGCCTATCTATACCATAATTTTTTTTTTCAGTTGTGTTAATGAAAATATACTTTGCTCTTTTTTTTTTTAGTTGTTTTATTAAAAATAGTGTTGACTTTTTGCATAAAGATCACAATAAAATAGTTTGGATCTGGGTTTCTGTGATACAAAATGAATACAAATGTAAGCTTTTTCTATATTCTGTGTTTGATGATTAGGAGCAGATGTTCATGGTCTTGGACATCTTATTGTATGTATAATTACTAGAGCTGTCCTCCTAATCATAGCATGCAGAATTGATCATTTACCATATCTAATTAAAGCAATTTTTCTTCCTAATGCAGACCCATGAAAGTGCTGTTCCCTAAATTCTGTTCTAAATGGCTTGCTAATAAAACTTATATCAATGATTTGTTTTCCTCTCTTAAATTAGTGTTTCTAATAAAACTCATCTATTTTGTAGGATGTTTGCCAGATGTTACTCTGAGCAAGTACTGCCTAAGTATTATTTTGGCTGCATAAAATGTAAAGTACGTGTTCATATCAAGTTATAAAATTAATGATTTACACATATAAATAGTTGTAGTGCCAGCCTCAAAACAAAACTGCAGTCAGTTTTTCCTGTACACAAACACCCTCATGTCAGGACATACACTTTGCTCAGTATAAAATATTATTTGAGTTTTTTTTTTTTTTTATAAAGTTTAATTAAGATCTTGACACTGATGTACTTCTGAGGATCTCGTTGGTTCCTACCTCTTGTTCATACATTTGATTTTCTGATTAGCAATTCATTTCTTCTTTTAGGGTTTTTTTTTTTTGCATCAAGAGCTGATAGCAAGCTATCCAGCCACACAGTGGCAACAAAAATCAATGTTATTAAGTGATTATCATAAGTTAAACGTTAACAGCAGAATTCACAGTAGGTATCAAACACACTTGCAGAGCTTCCAGCTCATGTTGGATACACGCTACACTATTCCTCTAAAATTCCTTGTCCTGGTGTTTGAATAGGCTGAACATAGCTTTACCAGCTCTGACACTGGGCTACCACCCTCTTTGATGACCAAATGACATCACCTTTCACAAACCTCATGAAGCTCAGTAAAAAAACCTGCCACTTCTAATTAAAACCTGCCTTTTCAAACATACTTTGCTGTTCCCAACTAGCCAGTAGTGTCTCTCCTCAGCGAACCTTTCAGAGGCAATGCAGAAAAGAAAATCAAATACTTCATGTAGTGTGTAGGAAAAGCAGATTCTTAAAGGAATTTTAAGTATTGTGGACAAAAAGATGGTGTGGATATCTTTTCTCATAAGTGGTGATTTTGTGTTTTTTTTTAATTGTGATTTACAGTGCCCTGTAGCCCTGAAAAGAAATCTATGTGGTTTTGTGCAGGCACAATATGGTGACTTAACTGTTAGATAAGGGTGCTTAATGGAGAAAGACTTTGTGGAATGACTGTCTTACCTAATTAGTTATAGAAGCATAAGAAGTGAAAAATATTATAACCAAAGGAGTTCATCATTTATTTAAAATGCTTTCTTAAAATATAAAAATAAAAATAATTAATATACATTTAAAGCATTCATTTGATAGACAACCCAATGCTCCTACAACTTACCTTCTGGCCAAAGCAAGATTCCAGTTATCCTAATTCATTGTCACAATGGATTAATTCACCTTAATTCATGGTTTTCAGTATCTGTCCATAGAGGCTGATGTTAAATTATTTCTTTGTCTGTTTCAGTATGAAATGTTAGCATGTCAGGATGCCAACCATATCTGGTATGTCCAAAGAAAGCCCCTAGACACAGTGACCATAATCTGCTTTTGAAGAGGGACATTTTTGACACCCTTTTTTTTTCCCATAAGGGACTTTTTGAGCTGTCTTTCCTGCACAGAAATTATAGTAATTAGACTCAGTTCAAAATGTCATCACTTAATAAACAGATCATTCTTGCTTTGCAATTCCTTCAGTGCCTTTCTGGGGATTTACAAGTCAGAGGGTATATAGCTATTTACTGCCAAAAATCCCATGGAGGTTCAATAGCAACCTCAAGGGAAGTCAAATCTGGAGGTTACAGAGCAACACCACTTATGGGACTGTGGGTTGCCCAAACCAGAAGGAAGCAGCTAAGATCTTCAGTGAAGACTTATCTTGATTTAAGATAATTTGAACATATGCCAGGTAATTGCCATATCCAGAAATTGGAGCAGCTAGACACATATTCAAGGCTTTATGACTGTGGTAAGTGAGCCTCTACATGATTCATTCTTTAGTAACTTTCAGAGAAAAATATCTATTTTTTTCTGGGTGAGTGGATAAGAAAAACACCCTGAGAACACTCATGACTAAGCTTGTCTCCCCATTGTGTGGTGGTGAGGGAAACTTCATCTGGGCTCTTATCTGTGCTGATGTGATCTGAATGGTCTGTTATGACCAGAACAAGAAAAAATCTCCAGCCTTAAAACTGTTCCTTTCCTCTCTTCCCTAAGGAAGAAAAAACTTATTCATGTTTTGGAAACAAAGATTTTAGCAAGTAACCGCACCCTCACTTAACTGGGAATTATGATGTGATCCTGCCTTCTGGCTTGGGGGTGAAGAATCACCTGAAGAGATCTATGCCACATTGCCTGTAATTTTAGAGGCTGATTACACAGGTTTTTTTAGGCTTGCTCCAGGTACTAGTCTATCCAGGGGCCCCAGAAATCTATTCTTCAGGCCACGTTATACCCCAGGAACTACTCTGCCTTTTAAATGTAAGAACTGCCATTGAAATCTTGCATGGGATCTCAGTAAAGTCTTAGGAAAAATACGCATGTTTCTTCTGGCAGAGTTATTGCTTTTCTAGAGGCCAGAAACTCAACAGATTGTAGTACATTGATCATTGATTGGATTGATTCATTGTTCATGATTTTCTTATGTCTCTGTTAAAAACTACATCTTTTCCATGAAATAAAGATGAATTCACATTTTAAAGAACATCTTATGAGTAAGCTGCTGTTTCAGCAGCAAGTTGTTTGAGTATAATTGAGAACCCAACTTTTTTGTTCAGACATGGACTTGGGCAGTGGATTGTGCCATGCAGATTTCAGGTTATGCTTACCTATCTTGCCTTGTGATAGAAGAAGAATATATAAGGGCAGTATTTATTGAGGAGATAGGGCGCAGCGGCAACATCTAACACTGTGCTCTAAGGAGCTTGCTGTGGCCACTGAGGGTCTGCTCTCATCTCCCAGTGCAAACACAGTGATGAGCCAGCACTGGAGAGGGAGAGGAAGGGAGGGAGCCAGAGAGGTCGCTTGCCAGAGGCCTGTAAAAACTCACTGGAGGTAAACTCTCTCAGTCACGTGGCTTATAGTCATAGAAACCTGTTAGCATTCACATACTAAAAGACAGTACTTTACAGGATCACAGAATCAATCACAGAATCCTAAGGGTTGGAAGGGACCTCAAAAGATCATCTAGTCCAACCCTCCTGCAAGAGCAGGGTAACCTAGAGTACATCACACAGGAACTTGTCCAGGCGGGCCTTGAATATCTCCAACGTAGGAGACTCCACAACCCCCCTGGGCAACCTGTTCCAGTGCTCTGTCACTCTCACAGTAAAGAAATTTTTCCTGATGTTCACATGGAACCTCCTATGCTCCAGTTTACACCCATCGCCCCTTGTCCTATCACTGGACATCACTGAAAAAAACCTAGCTCCATCATCCTGACACTCACCCTTTACATATCTGTAAACATTGATGAGGTCACCCCTCAGTCTCCTCTTCTCCAAGCTGAAGAGTCCCAGCTCCCTCAGCCTCTCCTCATAAGGGAGATGTTCCATTCCCTTAATCATCTTTGTAGCTCTGCGCTGGACTCTCTTCAGCAGCTCCCTGTCCTTCTTGAACTGAGGGGCCCAGAACTGAACACAATATTCCAGATGCAGCCTCACCAAGGCAGAGTAGAGGGGGAGGAGAACCTCTCTTGACCTACTAACCACACCCTTTTTAATGCACCCTAGGATGCCATTGGCCTTCTTGGCCACAAGGGCACATTGCTGGCTCATGGTCATCCTCCTATCCACCAGGACCCCCAGGTCCCTTTCCCCTTCACTACTGTCCAGCAGGTCAGCCCCCAACCTGTTCTGGTACATGGGGTTGTTCTTCCCCAGATGCAAGACTCTACACTTGCCCTTGTTGAATTTCATCAAGTTCCTCTCTGCCCAACTCTCCAGCCTGTCCAGGTCTCGCTGAATGGCAACACAGCCCCCTGGTGTGTCAGCCACCCCTCCCAGTTTAGTATCATCGGCAAACTTGCTGAGGGTACATTCAGTTCCCTCATCCAGGTCGTTGATGAAAATATTAAACAGCACTGGTCCCAGCACCAACCCCTGAGGGACTCCACTAGTCACAGACCTCCAGCTAGATTCTGCCCCATTGACCACAACTCTCTGCCTTCTTCCTTCCAACCAGTTCTTGATCCACCTCACTACCTGATCATTGAGCCCACACTTCCTTAGCTTATCTATGAGGATGCTGTGGGAGACAGTATCAAATGCCTTACTGAAATTAAGAAAAACCACATCTACCACTCTACCATCATCCATCCACCTAGTTACTTGTGGTATCCACTCTACCTACTCTTACATAGAAGGCTATAAGGTTGGTCAAACATGACTTCCCCTTGGTAAAGCCATGTTGGCTGCTCTTAATGACTCCCTCATCCTTGATATGTCTAGAGATGGTGTCAAGAATAAGTTGTTCCATCGCCTTTCCAGGGAAGGAGGTAAGGCTGACCAGTCTATAATTACCCGGGTCCTCCTTCTTGACCTTCTTATAGACCAGCGTGACATTTGCCATCCTCCAATCCTCAGGCACCTCACCTGTTTCCCACGACTCAGCAAAGATGATGGAGAGTGGCTCAGCAATGACCTCCGCCAGCTCCCTCAGCACCCGCGGGTGTATTCCATCCGGACCCATGGATTTATAGATGTCCAGATTACTTAACTGATCCCTAACCCAATCCTCATCTACCCAAGCACACTCCTCCTTTATCCTGACTCCTTCAGGGGCTATAGGAATCTGGGTCCCCCGGGGAGAGTCTGCAGGAGTAAAGACAGAGGCAAAGAAGGCATTCAACACCTCTGCCTTCTTTATATCCTCGGTCTCCAGGGCACCCACCTCATTGAGCAGTGGGCCTATACTGCTTCTTGTGTTAGTTTTATCCGCTATGTATTTGAAGAAGCCCTTTCTATTGTCCTTGACCCGACTTTCCAGATTAAGTTCCAAGGAGGCCTTAGCTGTCCTAATTGCTTCCCTACATCCTCTAACAGCTGTCCTATATTCCTCCCAAGTGGCCAGCCCCTCCTTCCATAATCCATAGATTCTCTTTTTCCATATGAGTTTGCCCAGCAGTTTCTTGTTTAACCATGCTGGTCTCCTGGCTCCCCTACTTGACTTCCTACTCATTGGGACACTCTGATCCTGAGCTTTGAAGAAGCTTGAATGCTGACCAACTATCTTGAGCCCCTTTACCACCTAGTACCCTTTCCCATGATACTTCCCTTAGCAATTGATTGAAGAGGCCAAAGTTTGCCCTTCGGAAATCCAGAAATGTGGCCTTGCTAGGTATTCTATTCCTCCCACACAAGATCCTAAGCTCCACCATCTCATGGTCACTGCAGCCCAGGCTGCCATTGACCGTCACTACTTCAACCAGACCCTCCTTGTTGGCGAGTACCAGATGCAGCAGCGCTTCTCTCCTAGTTGGTTCGTCCACCATTTGCATTAAGAAGTTATCATCAATGCACTGGAGGAACCTCCTAGACTGTGAATGACTGGCTGTGTAAGTCTTCCAGCAAATGTCAGGGTAGTTAAAATCCCCCATAAGGACCAAGGCATGTAGTCGTGAGGCTGCTTTCAGTTGCCTGTAGAAAGCCTCGTCAACTCCTTCATCCTGATCAGGAGGTCTATAATAGACCCCCACAGCTGTGCCACCCATATCAGCCTGTCCCTTAATTCGCACCCACAGACTTTCCACTTGCTCCCCATCTGCCCCTGGACAGAACTCAATACATTCTAGTCACTCTTTCACATAAAGAGCGACTCCACCACCCCGCTTTGCTGACCTATCTTTCCTAAAAAGGACATAGTTATCCATGACCACATTCCAGTCATGTGAGCTGTCCCACCATGTCTCTGTAATTGCCACCAGGTCATAACCTTTAGACCGCACACAGACTTCTAACTCCTCCTGTTTATTCCCCATACTGCGTGCATTGGTGTACAGGCATTTCAGGGAGCGAGCAGAGCACGCTAGTGGCACCCTTGGAAGGCGGGAGGCCTTCTGGTCTTCGTTCATACTAGAACATTGCCCCACTAGTTCAAACCCAGCTACAACCCCCTCGCACTTTGAATACAGCCTAGAGCTCTGTGAGTGAGCTCTATAACTCTTGCCCAGGTACCCTTTTTCCCCTGCAGGACAGGGTTTAAACAGCTACCCTTTCCCTCAAATGAAACAATAGATTGAGAGTTCTCCCTAGTCTGCCATTCTTCAAGCCCTAGCATGTTTCTCTTGGGCTTGTCCCCAACAAGCCCAGTTATCTCCCCTTCCTCCTTCCCCCTTCCTACCTAGTTTAAAGCCCTGTCGATGAGCCCTGCTAACTCCTGCCCCAGAAACCTTCTCCCCCTCTGGGGCTGGTGTATCCCACCTGCCACCAGCAAACCAGGTGTCTCATATAGCAGCCTATGATTGAAAAACCCAAACCCCTGCCTTTGGCACCAGTCCCATAGCCATACATTAATCTGCAGTCTCTTCCTATTTATCTCTTCACCTTTGCTTGTAACAGGTATGGAGGCAAACACCACTTGCACTCCAGACCCTCTAACCAGCTGTCCCAGGGCCCTGAAGTCTCTCTTCATTGCCCTTGCCCTGCTTGTAATAATTTCATCACTGCCAACCTGAAAAACCAGCAGTGGATAGTAGTCAGAGGGCTGCACCATATCAGAGAGTTTCCTTTTAACATCTCCGATCCGAGCCCCAGGTAGGCAGCAGACTTCCCTGGGGGATGGATCAGGTCGACAAATGGGCCCTTCTGTTCCCCTCAGAAAGGAGTCACCCACCACAATTACTCTTCTTTTCTTCTTCGTTGAGGAAGTTCTAAGGCATGGGGGTGAGTGACAAGCCCTAGGTGACTCACTAGATGGATCTACCCCTCCATCACCATTTACCTGGCCCTATAGTTCCAAGACCTCATACCTGTTACTCAAGGGCAACTGGGAGGAGGGAAGGGATTGTGAGGGTTTTCGCTTACCTCTCCAAGGAGGGACCTCCCTCCATACTTCCTTGTCCCTTAAGTTTACTCCTCCTGTCTGATGGTAGGAGGGAAGGGGATCCATCACTTGTTCAATCACTTCCCTCTGCCCTTGCCTTAGGGTGTGGCTCCGCCAATCAATTTCACTTTCACACTCTCTGATAGCTCTCAACCTTTCTACATCCTCGCTCAGTTCAACCACCTGCTTTAGCAGGTCATCTCCTTGCTCACACCTCACACAAGCGGTGTCACTGGCTCTGTCAGATACAAGTGCCAGGCTCAGGCATTCACTGCAGCCAGATACCTGCACGGCCGCATGTCTGCAGGAAGGCTCAGTCTGGGTACCCACGTTATTCCTCACTACAGGTTTTGATCGAGTGGTGACCATGATCTGTCTGGTCGATCGGTCCGTCTACGTCTCTTTGCGCAAGCAAGCAGTCCTTCCTCCTCCTGCGCTCCAGGCGAGTCCTCTTGATCAGGCAGTCACCCCACTCGCCTGCCCACGCAAACTGCTGCGCAAACTGCTTCAGCCCGCTCTGGTCGCCGCGCTCCTGGTCGCCGGCGCTCCCTGGGCAGGTTTTTAACCGCTCACAGCTGCTGCCGAGCCTCCTGGATGGATGGATGCTCAACGCTTTGCCAGCCTAGCACACAGGAAGAAACTGAATGTAGAAAGAAAGGAAAACGCTTCTCGTATTATTCCGCCAGCCCTTCTCAGAAGGCTGTAAAAGATATTGGCTGCATATTTTCCCAGCTTGTCTCCTACCACCTAGGGATTCCTCTTGAAAGATATTCCCTTAAGGATCCTGTCTGGAATAGTTTAACATCTTTCATTAAATACTTCTTTTGCTTACCCTTCCCTATCCCTTTACTTCAGTGTTCCCAGGAGAACTTTTACAAGATGTTGATCTTGCACAGTAGGGGAAAAAGTACTCAGCACCCAAGGCCTTAAATGGAGTTTTTGCTTCAAGACTCTAATTAGGGTTTAAATATCTGTTTTAAAGTGGGGAAATAAAAGGATCAGGACCTCAAGGAGCAAATTTCTGCAATATCATTCTACACCTCTGCAAAATGTCTTCTGAATGTTTGAACTGGGGGGGGGGGTGTTAAGGGGGGGGTGGGAAGAGGTGAGCATGTATTTTGTAAGCTTATGTCCAGAGGCCAGCAAAACACCAACAGAAGCAGGAAATCCTACAGTGTTGACTGTGGCAAGTTAGCATGGTATACCTGGGAAAGTATCCCTCCAGAAGTGTCTTATTATTATGGACTTTCCTGAAGCATCTACTGCTGCCACAAGGAGAACAGTAAGTAACTGGACTTCTGCTCCAACCTAGTATGGCCTTTCTTCTGGGAAGAGCTAAGAAGACAAGCAGCTGGATGCAATTCAGGCAATGAAACATAAGACACTGGAAACAACACTGGAAATAGTAGTAGGGAATACACTGGCAACCAGAGGAAATATGACCCTAGAGCTAGAGATCTGAAAGCATGCAAGCCATTGCCACTTGCCAATACCTACTTCACACTCCATCAAGTCCCCTCTTCCTCCTATGGAGCTCTCAAATGACTTCATCATCCCACAACAATATCTTGTTAATAAAGTTCAAGTGTTTTGTAAATCAGTGTCCTTTTATTGTAAGTGATAACCATAACAATAGACAGGAGATTAACAATAGATACAGTAGAGATAAGCACCAGTGAGCAGACTTACAATCACTATATCACAGTCATCTACTACTTCTCCTGTTCCCACTCAAAACAGCAGTACACCCCATGCTCAATGTGAACTTCACAAATCCTGTGTACCAAACCCCAAGTAGGATGGGCAGTCTAGTGTAGTTTTCTTGTTGAGCTTGAGCCATTTTATGAGATGCTTCCATTTGCCTGTTGGCTTTCCACAGACCTACTCCACACCCTCCGTGATTACTTGCCACTTGTTGGCTCTTTTAACAGGAAGAGAGTATTGCATTTCATCAGCCTGGAAAAGACAAGACAGGCAGGAACATCTAGTATCCTGAATATCAACAAGGTGACTGGGGAAGGAACAAGTCCTTACTAAAGGCTTTTAGTAACCAAATGTTTCCTGGATTGCCTAATGTTCTTTTCCAGCCAGGGTTGATGGCACTGAAGCATTCCCAGTGACCTAGACAGTGACATGAGAGTTATTAGCTCCTGGTTAACTGCCTGGCAGGTGGGTGAGGATAACAAAAAATAGCACCCACAAACAATTAGGAACTTGGAATGAGTGTATATGGAGACTATAGTCTCCCTGTATGTTTTCTTGCTGAAAATTCACAGCTCCAAGGACATGATGGTTTGTTTCATTGCTGGCCAATATAACAACCAGATTCAGGAAACTGTATGTCTGTCCTGCAAAGACAGCACTCACAAGCAGTTAGGCTTAATTCCTTTCCTCTCACACATGTCCTACACCCTTAGGCATAGGTTTTTCCAGCATCCTTCCCACTGAAGCAGGGTATATCCTGATCTAACAGAGGGAAAAGGCTTAGTTATTCAGTCCTCATCTATGCAGGTGATGAAAGGCTCAAGAATGAGACAGCCAAATAAGTTAATAGATTAAACAGAGCAAAAGTCAGTGTCTGAACCTCAGCTCCCACTAATGTGGTAAAAGCTGCTATAACAGGGCCCCAAGAGCATCCTTGCGCCTGCAGGTCTGGCTGCAGGATTCAGGGTCCTTTTGGCGGCTGTGGGAAGAGGCTGCCAGGCAGTGCTGCTGTGAGCCTCAGCAAGGGCTGAACCCCGCTTCCCGTGGGGATAGATAGCAGGCTCAAGCCTGTTTTGAGCCAAGCCTCTACCATGTGTCTCCCACCAAAGTTTGGCCACCTCAGGGCTGTCTGACCCTGGCTCCCCTCACTAGGCCTGATCCTGGCCCCAGTCTGCGTGCTGACATCTCAACCTGGCCATATCCCTGTCCCAAATGCTCACCAGCCTGCCCTGGTGCCTGGCTGGGGAGGGTGTGATGGTCCTGGATGGGAGGCCATGCCTTGCCTGCTCAGCGGGTGGGAGCCCCAACTGCTCACAGCACCCTGATACACAGCTGGTCACACTGCTGAGGTTTCTAAAGAGGCCGGCTGCAGTGAGTAAGATTGAGGACATTGGACATTGGTTATCCATGCACTTCGACACTATCCATGCAGAGAGAAGAGCTAGGACATGACAAGGGGGATCAGAGTTAGCCACCAGCAACATTTTTTTGGGTGAGCAAAATCAATGACCTTGTGCCTCAGCAGCTGCATTTTTAGCGAGCTGCTGGGTAAATTTGGAAAGACAAAAGCATTACTATGTTGCTTGTGCTAATACAGGTGTATCTGATGCTACCATATACAACAGATCATGACTGGAATAGTACTACCCAATGCCCATATTTCAAAGAAAATGTAAAAAAGAAATTGAAAGGCTCCTAAAAAGAATTATATGAATAGCAGAAAACCTGCTTCACAGGGAGCTTGAGGAGACTGTATTACTTTACAGAAAGAAAAGTCTTCAATTTGGTATACAAACATACAAAGCAATCCAACAGCTAGAAGCCAAAGCTTCAATTCTAGATTAGCAATAAGGGGCACAGCAAAGGGAATAACTTAGAAATGCAAAAACCATTTTTCCACTATTTGAATTACATAAAAGAGCATTAGAAATTTTCAAGTGTCCTCTATCTTGACCCAAGCTAGGAATTAAATTACAAACACCACTGTGAAAGTTCAATGGTTTCTACTACCCCTGTTGGGTAAATATCTTTTACCAAATTGAGGTAAAGATATTGGAAAGTACAATTTCCTTGGTCCTAGTTTAAGAAAGAAAACTGAAGAGAAAGGCAATGGGAGGTGGCCCTTCCCTTCTACGCAGCATTGAGAGGCCAGACTTGCAGTAATACATCCATTTTTGGGCTCCCCAGTATAAAAGAGACATGGACATACTGGAGACAGTCCAACAAAGGGCCACAAAGATGATAGACAGGAGCATGTCCTATGAGGAAAGGCTGAGTGACCTAGGGCTTTTTAGCCTGAAGAGAATAAGGATCAGGGGGATCTCACCTATGTATATATGCAAATACCTGAAGGGAGGGTGTGAAGACAGACAGAGCCAGTTGTTGGTGTTGCCCAGTGACGTGATCAGAAACAATGTGCACAAACTGAAACATGGCAGAGTCCATCTGAACACGAGGAAACACTTTTTTACTGTGAAGGTGACCAAGCACTGGCACAGGTTGTGGAGGTTGTGGAGTCTCCCTCCTTGGAGACACTTAAAAGCTGTCTGGAGGTGGTCCTGGGCAGCCGGCTCTATGTGGCCCTGCTTGAGGAGGGGTTTGGACCAGATGATCCCGAGTTCCCTTCCAACCTCAACCATTCCATGGTTCTGTGGTTCTGAGAACAGAAAAGACTGAATGGGTTGTGAAGGTGAAACAAAATTGTGGTAGCCACCAGCATTGCTTGCATGTATTTCTGACAATGATATGGCATGAATCTTTTTTACTTGTTTTGCAGATGGTTTTTTCCTCTGGTCTGTGGAGCTAGATTTTGCCCTGGGTTTTATCAGTAGGGTCTGAAGCCAGATCACTCCAAAGAACCTGTGATCTGGGGTCCTTCCTCTAATCAAAGATCTACCTTTTGATATGGTGGCATTTGGCCCTGGGAACAGAATGAAATGGAGCCTATATGAAATGTCCAGCCAGTCTCTGCCAAAAGTTTCTAGGGGAAAAGTACGAACGCCTTGAAATGGATGAAAACACAATGTAAAACAACAGACCCTGTTCTAACACTAAATGGGTTAAGCCTTCTATTCTGTGAAATGAACAAAAGTGCTATTACTGTTTCCTTCTTGCTTGCCAGTGTGGTTTCCTCTGCAGAAACATCTGTGACAGCACAGAATTTTTGAGGACCTAGTTAGCGATGTTAGAAAAGAATGTTAGTTCACCAGGCAGTGTGGGGAATAATGTAATTTATATGTATATCTATGTTTGTTAAGCATCTTGAATATTCCTCACATCCCCGTGAATCTTGTGTGGTAGTAGCCATGGAATGCAAAAATCATCTAGGGAATTCCTCATCGCTAAGTTTAGCACTGAAGAGCTAATGGCTTCAGTATGCTGTATTGTTTAGATGTGAGGTTAAATTCAGAGATCAAACTCGGATCCTTTTCTGGAAAACCAGTCTAAATACAATCAGGGTGTGGAAGCTCCATTTCTGACTGCCCTGCATTGGACCTTTGGAGGTAGAACACTTTGTTTAGAAGAGCAGTAACATGGGTAAAGAAAAGGCGTTAACTTAGTTTTTCATTTCTAATTCTCCAATCACTAAAACATTATCTGTCACCAGAAGAAGGAGCAGCGTTAAAAGGACCACTGACTTTAAGGAAAAGCACATTCACTGAATTCTTCAGAAAAACAGAGCTTACTCGTAAATTTAATTCCCACATCTTCAAAGGAGCCAGATTATGTAAACTGGCTTATTTAAATCGAAAGGTGCAAAGGATCTAGATCACTGTAGTTCCATAAAATATGTCCCACTTTAATTCAGTTTCATAAATTGTTATATCTAGAATTTACTTTCTAACCAATGTTAATGGCTCTCTGCCTATGTTCAACCCTTTTAAATCTCCTGACCCATTTTCAATGGGTAAGAAATTGCCTTTTGGTCATATTCCCACATCACTGACGTGACTGAAGAGTTTGGCCAGAATTTTGTGCCTTTAGAATACAAGAGCTGTAATCTGCTGTTAATGGCTACAGCTATGCTTAGAAAGACTGTGAAGTAAAACCAGAGCTGTGCAATCTGCTAGACTTACCAAAAAAACCCAGAAAGTCATTCCTCACTGGTAATAGCTGACCATCACAGGAAACGAACATTAATTATTTTTAGCTGGATTTATGCAACCAGGGTAAAAGACAGTTAAATTAATAATAAAGACAAAAGATTTCTCAAATGGAGTCTTCTGGGGCCTGTGCCAGATTACAGTAATGAAAACAGTTTATCAACAAATATTGCAAAATCAGCAAAAGATAGAAACCCATACCTCCATCTGCTGTCTTTTATGTAACATTGGTAAACTCACCAGAATGGTCAAATATGATGATGTGAAGGTAATCTGGAGTTATAGAAAGTGGTTCACATAATACAGCAGCACCACACTTTTGCCTGACCAGCTGATATTTTAGGTGCCTTCTCTTGGGCAATCCGAAAAGGTTCACTAAACCCGTAGTACAGAAAACTGGTTTTGATCTCTCTAGCAATGCCTTATATGCACTCAGCATAACCTTTACATATGCTAATGAGCATTGGTGCAAGGGGGTAGCACTTTCAAAAATAGCATTGTGTCCTCTGAATTCCAGAGAGATTCCTACCCATGCATCCTCTTCCCTTTTCCTGGCTGTTACCTGGCAATAGTCTCTTCTGCACAAAAAAATCAACAGTGTCAGCCAAGACATTTAAATATGGAAGCCACTGCAATTAATGCAGATCTTGCCTTCTTGCTTTACCCCAGCTCCTTAAAGGAGGAGGGAGGGAGTGACTACATCCTCTGGTTTGAGATAACTGCAGCTCAAGGCTCCAGTGCACACAGCACCTGGCCTTCTGCTGCTGCTCACAACCAGTATCAATCTGTTCACAGGACTTTCAAAGGTGCATGTCCTAAATGTTTTGTAATATGAAAATTCAGGCAGACTTTGTGATTCCCATAGGTTACTTGTGATTTTTCTTTTGCAACATTATTTTGGACAATGGAAAGTGTGCTCCTTACGCACCTGCATCTGCCATAGCCCCTGCAGTTGAGGGCATCCTCTGCAGGTCCCAGGGCTGGGATTCAGATCAACTCAGCATCCATCTGGACTAGGCAGTAAAGAGAGATGGGATTTGCTCCCATACCTGGAGTCCTGCAGTGAGCGCTCAGCTAGGGTCAAGAGATGCCATTAATAACTGCAGGTTTTGAAAGAGTTGAAGCAAAACATCAGTTGATAAAAAAGTTATCCTTGCTAAACAAAAGGGACTGAACAGGAGAGAGAATTTTCACAATAATTCAAGAGTAAATTATAAGCTTTTCACAAGCTCTTTTTAAAGTCCTATGTTGTTTGTTTTTTTTTAAACTGGTTGCATGTTTGTAAAAGTTGTACATGGATTTAATATTATACATAGAACTGAAAAATCAGTATATGAGAAAGACAAGTTTTCCTACCTATGCTGTTTAATTTATGCTGAGAATGGTTACAGTTAGGGCAAATGAGGAGAAAATAATGTAGGTCTTCCAATGTAATACACCTGCCTTACCATTCCTTTTACTAAGTAGTCTAAGATAAGACCTGGTGCAGAATGTGAATCCCCTATTGATGAATAAGCAGAAGTATAACATTGCAGTGAAACTGGGAACTTCAGCATTTCTAAAGAGATTACCGACTGTTCAATGCAGCATACTTTTAACAATCAAAGAATAATCTAAGTTAGTTCATTTTGCTAAAGACACTGTCATTTTCTACTAGCAAGACATACAGCATTTTGCTATTTTATGGTCACTGGTGCTATTCCATCATTCTGTAGAAAAAAATCACCTACAGAATTGTCCAATTTTTTTTTGTGGTTAGGACAAAATAAGCTTCCCACACTAAATTAAGGTAGATTTAGATTGCATACAAAATGAAAAACAAACCTTTCTGATGCTATCCAAAACCAGCAGCAGGGTGCACCAACTATTACCACTTTTTTACATTTAAAATATTGTATGTATAGTAAAGGTAGCTGACAATAGCAGTTTAAATCAGTTATGTTATCTACTGATATGGGAAGTCAGAAGTACATAAAGGAGCAGAAAACAAGCAAACAAAAATTCCATAAACTGCATTTTAATGTGACAAAAAAAGTTCAGGCTTTATGATGACAAAGACCAAGCAGAATATGAATACTAGCAACTTTTTTAGTAAACGTGCAATTTGAATGCAGAGCTTTAGGCATAACACAAAACTTGCTTTGTATTGACAAAATTTCATTCACCCCAAGGTGAATTTGATGCTGGAATACATTTCTATGAGGAATACTGTTGTTCTTGTGAAAACTGAGATATTCATAATGACTCTTTAATTATTAGCTGAGACATAGGACAAAACGTGTCTGCACCCAGTGTTGCTAATAGCACCTGGTTGATGTAGGTCTTTGTTTTTCTCACACATCTCAAGTCACATGAGGATAATGTTGACCTTATTTCAAGGAAGAATTATTTATGTCACTTCCTTTAGTTATAGAGGTTGTTCACCCAGACATGCCTGACTGAAATAGAAAGGATGGATTTAAAAATTCAGTGCCAGACACACCGAGTCGACAAAGTACTTTATTTAATCTGTAAAATTAGTTCCACAGCTACAAAAGGCAGAGGAAGAGGCAGATCCAGTACACCCACTGAAGAACTCTAATATCATTTAGGTCCTCAAGCAGCCACCTGTCAACTTCTATCCCTAATATTGTCCACATTCTTATGTAGCCAAACTGCTCCATTAGTAATTTTTTTCTCTCCACTCTCACTGTGATATCTGCACTACCGTCTCTCAGACAGCCCAGCCTCTCAGCTCTCTCAGTTTCTTATTTTTTCCCCAACAGAGCCTCTGGAAATCTGACATTCTTGAAGATGCCTTCCTAGGAGTGCTCTCTAGAACATACACTTATTCTGCAATCCTTAGTCACCAATCCTTCTCTTTCCTTTAAACTCCAAGGAAAGGAGATTGAAACTCTTATGTGTCAAGGTGACAAAGGAAAGCTATGTTTAAGCAGAGTATGAAGTTCAGAATATCTACAGTCTTCATAAGTGGACATCCTTAACGTCTTCCAAGTCCCTTTCTCCTCTTCCTTAAGTTCATTCTTACTGCTACTTGGAATTTAGCCTGAACAAGTACAAATTATAAGAAGTCCAAATCTTCTCAGTCTTAAGTTTCGAATGAAAGAAATCCTCATTTAGCAGCTATACACTCCTAAATCCCTGCTTAAATCTAGCCCTAAGAGAAGAAATTATATTAATCTGCTTTCATTCTGAGTAGGATATCATGCAGGAAGATAAAAAATGCTCAACCAGTGCACTTTGGAGTGTCATTCAGATCAGTCAAATATTCCTATATGCAGGAGCTTTAATGGATTTTCCACTCAGGTACTAGTCAAGTCAAGCCCTCTTCAGCATCAGAAGTGTGCCTTATATCATGAGACACCTTATTTTGCAGGCATATGTTCTCTGTTGTCCACTTTCAGTATGCTATGGAGCACAGCATTAGGTACCAGTCATCTTTGTGTTTATTGACTCATAAAGGTTACCGAATGAAGAGAAATGCTTGTTATGTCATACACCATTACTTGTGTGGACATTACAGTAGGCATTGCTTCTGCTCACATTTTAGTCCAATATGACTCCTGTTTTCCACAATTAAGCAGTAATAGGTAATAACTGCCCCATGACAAGTTTATTTTTTAGAGCCTGAGAACTCAAGCAGTGAAGGATTAGTAGTGTTGCTTTTATAGTTCGTGTTCATATTGGTGTAGTAAGTAGCTAAACTGACAAAATGGCAGTATTCCATTGACATATCTTTCTATTTTCACTCCTTTATGTAAGTGCATCCATTTCCATGTTTACTCCATTATCATTCGCTAATACAGGAAATAATTGAGACAGATTTTCTTTCAAATAGTGCTCTGCATCATTGATTTTATTTTAGCTTTGCTGTAGTTACACTAACGAAAACAAGTATGTGAGATATGAATGGTCTTGTCACAGCCATTATCTTTCTCCTGATGGCTTTTTGAGTTCAGCATGGACTGTACATGTAGCTTTTGGAATCACAGAAAGAAAGGCAGGAAAGGACCTCAGGAGGTCACCCATTGCCTCTCCCTGCTGCAGGACAAACAGCCAAACCATAGCTAAACAGATCTGAGTTCTCTCTAGCTGTTAACATATGCCCATATGACAGTTGTTGGTAGCTGTTCACCTCAGCTTCAAGATCTGATCTATTTATATATGCCACAATTTTTAATAGATAATGTGATTCATACTGTGCATTGCATGTATAGCTCTTTCCATTTTGTGCTCTTACTGTCTCCCTTCACAATGCTCCGTGTCCTCTGCAGGTCTGAAAATCTAAACATTGCAGCAGAAAGAAGGCATTTCCACTGTCCCTTTACCCAATGCTATGATCTGCAAATACTTTACATCAGCTTCTGTGTTCTCTGATAAATCCTCTGCTTTCACAACCCTGAGAAGTTATAAATAGCAACACATGATACCGTGTCTTGAAAAAGCCACCCAACTTCCCAAGAAACTGATTGCCCAACAGAAAATGCAGGAAAAAGAGCAAATAATGTACCAGGTAAGCAAAAAGTCCGAGATTTTGTTTCACTCTTTCTTTCATGTGCAAAGCACTCAGACACAAGTGTAATTTCTAAAATGATGAAGTTTGCAGAGGCTGCACAGAGCTTTCCTTGAAAATCCTTTTGCACAATGGGAACTGCACTGGGATAATGAAGTGGTCTCCAAGCTGGTGGTCTGTGTTCTAGCAATACATCACTTTCCAGGTGTTGTTTTGTTTATTTGTTTCATCTTCATACTGCCAGGCACTGTTAAAATTGCTATGGAGAGGCCTACATGTAATGGTAGGAGCTTGTGTGCAACTATATAGAATTTACCCACAGCAAAATGTGCAATGGAAATTTTGCCAGAGAGTCTGGGATTTTATCCTTGGGACCATCCCTCTCTTCAGAGTTACAGATGACGTACAAAAGTATTACTAGCTTTGCTTCAGAAGCAGAACATCAGACAATGAGCAAACTTTTCTATCACTGTTGCTAAGTGTGTCTTAGTAAAACTCCAGCTCATTGCCTTAGAAATCTTGTCCTTATGCTTTTTCTGACAGCATTAGCAAATTGTACACTTTAAAGCCTTGTGTGGGTTTGGATGTTGGTTTGGGTTTTTTTTTCTTTCTCTCTGGGTGGGAGTTGTCTAGTGCAATGTGCTTACACAGTGTCATCACAGTGAACTCTAGCTAGGGTAATGCCAGGAAGAAGAGCTTGACAGTATGGAACAGATTTAGAATAACCAGCAAGGGCATAGCCTCACAGCAGCCTTGACAGAACTTGTACCCAAGTGCCTGCTAACTTGTACAACCTTGGTCTGTACAGAACCTGCCTCACAACAAATGCCAGGGGTTAAGAATGAGAAGTTTTGATTTACACTGTAGAAACAGAAACTTAGACAGATTTAGTGGTCAAGGTATTAATTTCCAGACATAAGTCTCAGGCAAAATTTTGAGACCTATAGTCCATTCCCACTTTAGGATGATGCACTATGATATGCTGTATTGTAATATGTTTCAGGGGAGGACAGCATACTAGATTCACTGGAGAAGAACAGTTTCATTCCCATCTGGGTCTGAAAAATCTATGGCTTGATCTTGAGATCTTGAGAACAGTCACTGAAATAACTGACTCACATAAACAGCAAATCTTCTCCTATGAGCAAAGTTGTTCCATGTCTTCAGTACCAAGTCTAAAACCTGATGTGTCAAAGACAAAAATGCACTGGTACTTAGTTGACAGCTGGGCTTAAACCACAACAGTGATATACTGGCAACAGTTGATTTGCAGCACCCCAACTTTAAACAGTTATGTCATGCTGCAAATATTTCCAGAGACACTCACAAATGGCAGACACGTATCTGCCTGTTAGTATAAGGACATGCAGAGGAGCACGTTTCCAGCTCTTCGTCATTCAAAAGTGATTGAGACAATGTCCTAAATTCCAGTGATCCAGATGGAATGGATGCACACGTAGGACCCAGTGCATACAAATCATCCCACTAGACTCTTCACTTAGCTTGTTCAGTTCCTTTTCAAGCAGAGTTCCTGTTTATACTAATGTGACTACTTTCACAAGGGAGGTTGTAAGTGTACGAGTCATTGCACTGCTCCTAAAGATAGGTCATGGCCCTTAAGTACACATTTATCAAAAAGCTGATAGGTAACAGATGATGTAACATTGGTGATTGAAGAAGACATCTTTTGGCAAAATAAATTACGTGGAGTGAATTAGCTTTATGGATCAAAACCCCATAAAGCACAGTAGGCCAACTGAAGAACGGATGTTTTTATTATTGAATGCTTCTGTTAACAAGAATGTAATGTAAAACCTGCACAAGAACAAGCTAAATTTATTATAACTCAGAGAAGATGATTAAGTTCATTGGGATTGCTTCTAAGAATGGTAACTTTAGATGATTTTAAAAAGTTCAGCTGAAACAAAAAACCTCTTCTTAGGTTTTAAGGACCCAGAAGAGTTATGTACAGCAATCCTAAGAAGGAGTATTTAAACCAGGTAGATAAATCATCTATATAAATGTATACTGTCAAAGTAAAAGCAACCAGGAAATCTGGCCACGTCATGGATTTCCAAGTCTCAAGCTTAGGAAGATGAAGACACCAAGGAGCTGTTTGTCCAGCTAAGCACATGTAGTGTGGCTTCTGAAAGAGGCTAACACCAAAAGAGAATGAGAACTTGCTGGAACTATGTTTAACAGTCAGGTTGGGAACGGAACTGTGATTTTAACTGCTGCCAGTGGAAGTCTTAATTGATGCTGCTGTTCCTTGTTCTGCAGCTATCCATCTATGTACAAATATGTATATGCCAGTCACAGCACTACTGCTCTTTGGGAGACTAAAGCAGCAGTGCCAAAGTGTTACAGAATCTGGTAAAAACTGGCATTCATACAGAAAGGTATTTGTGATTTTCAGAAAGAAGGGAGGTGACAGCACAGTATTTGCAGAGGATGCTCAGTTGTGGAATGATATGGGCAGAAGGGACTATGAGTATGCAATTTGGGTGAGAGCATACAGTGTGGGGATTACACCTCTTTCCTTGACTGTACGTGGCTCTCAGGTTGCAGACATCTCCAACACCAGGGCTTCTAGCTTTGCTCTACACAGGTCTCATCAATAAGGATTTCAAACTGCCCAGGGCATTCAGTGATTCATCTTATATAATAGCTCAGTGTTGCAAGCTGATGGAGCTCAGCCAGACTCAACAGCAGTGGAAAGTTTTCAGTGTTTTTTTTCCTTTTTTATTTCAAGACTGTTACCTACCCCTCTGCTCACAAAGCCCTGCTCAGAGCCCACTGACCATCCATTCCATATATCTCACTGCAGGGTGCTTCAGTTTTGAAAACCCTCAGTTCCCACAGTGATACTATTCCTAGCATGTGAACAGCATAGCTGCAGCATTCTTCCTGGGGAACATCCCTAGGAGCATATGATGTTTTAAAGCAAGCTGGAGACCTGAGAACCACACTTGAACGATCAGATATGAACTTACAAGATTGTCCTAAGGAGGAAGTATGATGCAGGAAAGTAGTTTGCTGAATTTAGAACCATAACATTTATGATATTTGTGTTGCAAGGCAAAACCCTGCATAACCAGACATTGGGTAATGCAGGTTCAGTTGAAGCGGTGTTACACGTCTAACCATTTACCTCCCTATTTCACTCCAATAATCATGTTACCCAGGGACAGGCCTCCTGAAAGTACAGGCAGGCTTCCTGTGGTAGATTGCTGATATTCGCTCAAAAAGGCAAGACCACCGAACCTTTGTACTTGTCAATATTTGTACTCCAGCAGCTGGTGACTAATGGCTTAACACATTGATTCTTGTTGCCACCCTCCCCCTGTCTTCCAGGAAAAATAAGATTCAGTTTCCCAACTCAGGGGACTAGAAAAAAATAAAAAAGTGCAGCCCAACCCCTGCCTCCAAAATAAATATTCTTTATTCTCACAGCGTCCTTTACATCCAAATGCACCCCAGGCTTTTATTAAAAACAAAACCAAAACAAAAATACTCCACCCAATACCAGCAACAAACCCAGCAGACAGTGATGTCTATTTTAGGGACAAAGCCTTAGTGTTTTGTGTGAATTCACTCAGGAGGTTTCTACTTGATCTAGAACCAGAGCCCAAGACTCACATTTCAGTACCCTGTCAGCTGCATCAGTACAACGTACCTAGTACTACCCTGCCCAACTCTTGCCTGCAGATGTTTGCATCTAACTTGTAGTCATTTATTGGCAGAGGTGGGGAGGTTGAAGCAGCATGCTTAGTAGCCAAGTATCACCCCCTACACCCCTGAATACCATTGCATCAACTTACAGTTGCTGCCTCTCACCACTACACTTAGGTAAAGAATGAAGCAAACACAAACCAAGTTCATTCTGTGTACAAGCACGGCCAACACAGGCATAATTCTGCAAAACAGCCTGCAAAGGGCCAAAGACCTGGAGTTCAACTCCTTTGACTTCCAAGATCAAGCCTGGTCTCACCTACTGAGTTTAGCATATATCATTACAATTTACTTTACTCCTCCTGTTTATGAAAATGGCTGGTCTTATTAAGTAGGAACTCTCTTCTCGGCAAAACCAAACAGACCTGTACTGCATTAAGCAGGCAGTCACATTACATGCTATGCCAGGATGTAACTCACCAATGATTAAAGTTTGATTTCCTTAATGTATTTCTGAAAGTGTACAGTTTCACATTTTATAACTGTTAGAAAAGATAAAAACAAAAATGGGAAAACAAATACAGCCCAAGGAATCATTAAATTGTCTTATGCTATGATTTTTCTGCCAAGGCTACCCAAAAGGAAAGACATCGACAGTGAAGTGGTGCTTCTTCAGACTTTGCCTTTAAGGAACTGGCTCTGCCAAGAAGTCTTAGTGCAATTCTTAGTTTATGGCAAGATTTAAGTCAAGATTGCAGCAAGAGTACTGTGTGTCCCTTCAGCTCAAGGGTCCCATTTCTTGGGTCAGGTATTGCCAAGACATCCTGTGTGAAACCTCTTCCCCAGCCCACACACAGTCCCAGAGATGGCTGATGCATTTTACGTAACAAGGGTCCAGGTGTCAGAAGCCAGAACTGGAACTCAGATCAACAGAACAACTCAGAACAATCTTCTCCAAGAGTATCTTCAGCACGGGGATGAAGCAACACAGATTTTCAACCTATATTTATTTGTTCATATGCAATCACTTGCTTGTCATAATTACCTCTACAAATCCACCTACACAAGCATAAACCAAAAAGGCTACTTACTTTTCTAAAATGAAAATGTTTCTCCAATGAAAAATTGATATTGCAACAAAAATGTGTTTTCCTTTCTTTCTTTGTGAAAAAAAAAAAAATCTGTTGATCTGTAACATTCCAATTTTTGCTAGAAATAGTTTTTTCCAAATTTAAGTGAAATAAATCTACAAATTGGTATTTTTGCTCCAAACTTACCAACATCTGAGGTTCTTTGGGAAGACAGTTTTGCAGAAAACTACCTGAACACACAACATTGTTATTTCTTTCTTTTTCCTATTGTTTTTGAAAGGTTTTCCACAGCAGTCATTTACAGATTTCCCAGAAAGATAATGCCTGTGAGTATATCAGCCACATCCCTCAGCTGACCACAAAGACATTACTATTCCTAATATTGGGGGTTGGTACTAGATGATCCTTAAGATCCCTTCCAACTCAAACCATTCTATGATTCTATTATTCTAATGCTACATTTATGTGTTTTAGGATAAACATCTTAAACTGGAACAAGCAACATTTAGCTAAAAGTCCTCTGCATGAACTACAAAAGCCTGGTCAGGTAGCAGAGTGAAACAACTAAGTTATGTGAAGTGGCAGAAAGCCGTTGGTCAAGCTCCAAGATGATAGGGTGCTTGAGTTAAAAAAACAAAATACCTGATCACTTGAGCTGTTACAAGATATTGCCAAAATAAACCACAGTTATTTATTCAGATGATGTCCCTTGGCTTTCCTTTCAGGAAAACTGCCAGGAAATAAATGAAGTATTCACTGAATCAACAACCCAGAAAAGACACTTTAAAGAAAAGTCTGAAGTCAGAATATGTAACACGCTTCATTTAACTAAGCAATATAGTTAGATAAAGACTTGTTTTTCTTTAGCTTACTGAGATTGCTTCTTACCATTTAAAATTTACCAGGTTTATTTAGAATGAAAACAATTAAATAGTGCAATGAGTTATGCCACCAACAAGAAAAGACACCCAAAATAATCCAATTCCATTTATGAGAAATATTTTCCTCTCTAATTTCTCTCTTTCTTATCAGTGCTACTTGGCCAGTTTATCCTTTAGTGATTTTGCTACATGATATATTATACACAGGGGATAATTAAGTTGATCATTACCTTTTAACTGCCTGGGTTCTTTTCATTAAACATGTACCTAAAAGCCTGGGTTATGAAGGCAACAAATACAAATAAGGGGCAGTGGTCTGGAGTTCATCAGCCATTTTCAGTGTGGAAATGCACAGTGTCAAAATCTGAGAAGCCTGAGGTATGAGATCTCATGCTGACAACTGCTGCCTTGCATAGGAAACATGGGGAATACATGGGAGTCCTCTAAGATTGACTTGCCTTGGGCCACCTTCTGAGAGATGTGCACCCGTGGAAATCAAGTCTCTTATCCTGTACTGTCTGGATCCATTGGCTTTGTCAGAACTCAGGCAAGAAGTACAGAGCAGGCTGTAGGGAGGGTGGAATAGTGGTGGTAACAACCATGGGCAACCAAATGAGGAGGGTCATTTAAAGAAAGGCACACAGTATCTCAGGATGCAAGACCTAAGAGCCCCTGGCATGTCTGCTTTTAACTGCCATATGTGTGTCATTTATGCTTGAAGTCAAAGAGTTGCTAAAACAGAAAGGTAATATGCCCAGTGGCTGTGAGAGTAACTGCTGTAATGTTAGAATACTTCATGGCTAAATTAATTTAACTGATACATCTGACAGCACAACCTGTTTCTTAATACCTAAAGCCTGACTAATGCAAAGCATATGAAGAGAAGTTAAATTACAATGTACCCCATCTACAGTTTATGTGGTAAGTAGATTAGCTTATATCTACAAAAATAGTGACATAACTCTCACCCCCTACCTCTTTTCCAAGGAAATATATACCTTGGGCACAACTGCTATAAACCTATACATGATTTTCAGTAACTGTCTGGTGTCAAATGAAACTCACAAAATTGTTTCATTAATCCTGACTAACAATTGGGTCTAAAGCACTCCAAATGAAGTGTGAGCCAATTTCTCTGTAAAAGACCTACTAACAATGAGAGAAAACATGAATGGAGAAGTTTTGAAGAACCCCAACTTTCTTTCTGTTGCTAAGGGATACACTTCCTTGGTATACCCCATGTTCTCAGCAAGTCTGACTCACAAGAAATCTGGCTTTCAGTAAATAATGAAAGCCCTGCAAGGCTGAAAACAATGTAAGAAGGGTTAAAAACAAAACCTTATCAAATAACCAGCAAATGAAGTACTACTTTATACATCCAGTTCCACACACTAGGTAGGATTTACTATACAAGTGCTCTCTATAGGCTATATAACACACCTGGAAAATGGTTGTTGAGACAGATTGGACGTTGTTCCATTTGGAAAGTGATGTTTTTACTGCGCTATTTCCCCTTCTGTTGAGCCCAAGCAGCTCCTTGCTATTTGTGTCCTTTTTTAAATTATTTTCTTTTTCTCTGCAGCAGATGCCACTGCCAAGTATCTTTCTCATACGATATCTCCCTGTGGCTCTCACTTTTCATAACCTCTACTTGTTACATGGAATGGTTTCAGGGACACGGAGGTTAAGGGTGGAACTTACCCAAGTGACTTCCAGTTTTGGCTGTCTCCATATGGGGTGTCTGAAACTAGCGACATCTTGGGGATGGAGTTTTTAGTTCCCATGAAGTTCAGAGAAAGCTATTGGTGGTCGTAACTTCTAAAATTAGGTACTCTGAAAATTTTCACTAATCTGCTTTACCCCAAAGGTCACTGTGGAAGGCAAATGCAAAGTCCTAATGCTGGTTTTGGCAGTTGCTGGCTAGATTTCACAGGAAAGAGAAAAACCTCCTTGCTCTTCCATATATGCTTACATATGTATTTATTTATTCTGCGCCCATAATTTCAAGATCCTCTCCCTCACTTTATCTTGCTCTCATCACCATGACCACTTGGAATGACTGGATTTGAATTTCCTATGGTATTTTGCTGAAACTATTCACATGAATTAAGATATTCATGAGTTTAGAGACTGACCTTAACCGACTCACTCAAAATAACTTCATTTATGGAGACTACTTCCTTTAAAATGCAAAAAAAGTCTGCATTTTAAAACAAATATAGGACGCATAACTATATTATTGTCTTTATAACTCTATAGATGTGTAATCAAAATACACAACTTGAAAATCTGGGATAATTATAAAAGCAATCCATTGTAATAAATGAGGAAAAAAATACCAGACAGGATTTTTACCACTTGTTCACCTGAAAAGCAGGTCAAGGGAAATTTTTCCACTATTTTCAGAAGGTCTTATGCAGAGCTATTAATCCTGTGACTCACAAGTCAGTAAAAGGTCAGTGGTCTTTTCATGTACATACACTAACAATTATAACAAAGTTAAAAGAAAATCCCCATTGGGGAAGGATAATAAAACTGGAAAAGAAATGTGAGTAATAAGGGAAGAAGAAAAAATTCAAAGGGACTAACTTTAAAATGAAACGTTTTTGATTATTACAACACAGGTGTTACAAGAGGAAAAAAAAACTAAAAAAGTAACTGGGATAATTTTTCGTGCAAACACAGGAACTTTCTTACAAATCCTCTATCCCAACTTATTTCCCCTTGTTTGTCATTATGCTTACTATTAAACTTCCCAGTAAAATAAATAATTGCTATGAAATCCTGTGAACTAAATCCTGTAGTTCTTGTTCAAGCAAAAATTCCCACTGACTGAAGTAGAAATTGTATTTGAGCATGGCTTTGATCAAACTTATTTTATATTCTAGATTGCCATGAGTGAAGCAGCAGGAAACTATATCAAGCAGATGGAAATTTGAGTTTAAAAGCAGTCCTTCTATAACCTGCTCCTCCTAATGCACTTCACATCTGGAGGAATACCCATGTTAACCAACATTTTGTTCATCGAAGTCAAAACATCTCTGAAGTCGGGAGTCTTCATATGCCTCCTTCATTGCAGCCAAGTACAAACGGGTATGGGTTTAGGGAACATTTTACATTACATGTAGGTAATTTAACCATTTTTGTTATAAAGTTTCCAAATGCTAAAAGCTGCAGTCTCATGTAAAAGCAGTGCCAGTGGCTTTAGGAAAATTATGTGTGAGATGTTTCTTTTTACTTTGAATTCTGACTGAATCTACAAGAATGTATCAGCACTGTTTGACTGGGTCCTGGTTTGGCTTTCAGGACAGCCTGAAGCGCTCTTCTTTCTTAAGCCTCCAAGTCTAATACCGTCTTACATTTCCTACCTAGAGAATCCATATTGTTGCCTCCCATGATAAAACAAGAAATTACTCTTGGCAGATTTACATGAAAAAATTGACCCCTGGATTAAAAGCTATTGACTGAGGTTAACCGGTATTTTGCTTTTGGCTTAAATAGGGTCACCAATTAACCTAGAAACATTTGCTGCAGTTTCAAAAGCTGAATTTGGTGGTTCCTTCCTTATCTGTACATGGAGCTTGTACAGTTCTTTTGCATTAGTGGGTGGGCATCAGAGACGGTCATAAACAATGGCACTAACCTGTTCCCTATTTTGAGATAAATGATTCCCACATTCCAAAGATGTGATTACAGTAGCACATAAAAGGCAGGGAAATTTTAGATATTCACATCTTCTCAATAAGCTGTGCTACCAAATTTTAAACTCCACTTTATGCCAAAGAGGTATGCTGATCTGTATGCATACTACTAGGAAAAAGGCTGAGATAGATATACATAAACTATAAAAAACTTTGCCCTTTCTGAGTGACTTCTGTGTATATGAAGGTCTATCTTTAGCTATTAGATGTTTCATAAATCAGAAAGAAGATGATTAATCACTGGCATTATCATTTTCAAGAAAGATAAGCAGCTCCTTCCACCCTAAACCAGTCTGAGTAACTAACCATTGTCCCATTTAAAGATATGGGATCTCTGTTGCTGAAAGTAAGTTTAAGGCCATGTGGCTGTGCAAAGCCCCATGTGTCTTTCTCAGTCAACATGCCTGTGTTAGCCCTTGCAGTCTGAGCAATTTCCTGTTCACTTCATCGTACTTTGTACACCCACACTTCAATGTATGCTGTTCCTTACTACCTTCTAGCACCTATCATGAAATAAAAGCAATACTGTCCTTCCCAAATCCTGAAGGATACTGTCCTACACATACTGAACTCAGTGGCTGACATTACAGTTTGAAGATTTCGCTTGCAGCTCAGTGGGATGAAAGGTTCCATATAGTTCCACAATGACACCTTTTGACCATGACATTCAACTGGGAAAAGATGCACACAGAAAACATTCACCTGGACATTTGATACAATTAGCAAAAAACCCAAGAGGGTATCCAATTTCTAAATACTTAAAATTAGGAGATTTACAGCCGTTCAGAGAGCACTGCAGCTCTGTTGTCACAGTAACAAGTAGCAGGAATACCATTGCTGAACCAAATCACATTTGCAGTTGGTCTCCCAGCATTGTATTCAACAGAATATATCTGAATGCTTTCCATTTACTAGCACATGAAAGAAGGATGTTAACTTAAATGAGAAATAGGGACACAGGATTACGGTCACATCTCTTATTTAATATGAAAGCAACATAGTGGGAAAATCATGAATGCAGTTTTTGAAATACAATACTCACCATATTCTCTAATGTTCTGCTGTGATTCAAGGCAATTCAACCTTAATCAAACTTCAGAACTCTGGTTATTCATTTGCAAATGTTTAGCTTTTTTTTTTAAAGAAATCTGTGACTATTGATATAATTAAGAACTATTTGGTGGGTTGCTATAGGAAACTTTTTCCAGCTAACCCAATACATCTACAGAGATTTCAGTTACTTAATGGTTCATTGGAAGTAGAAGATAAGATTTATATTGAAGAGTCTGCATGGGTGGCCTTTTTAAGATAGACAAAATATTTGTCTTCATTGAAAGAAAGAAAGAAAGAAAGAAAGAAAGAAAGAAAGAAAGAAAGAAAGAAAGAAAGAAAGAAAGAAAGAAAGAAAGAAAGAAAGAAAGAAAGAAAGAAAGAAAGAAAGAAAGAAAGAAAGAAAGAAAGAAAGAAAGAAAGAAAGAAAGAAAGAAAGAAAGAAAGAAAGAAAGAAAGAAAGAAAGAAAGAAAGAAAGAGAAAGAAAGAAAAGAAAGAAAGAAAGAAAGAAAGAAAGAAAGAAAGAAAGAAAGAAAGAAAGAAAGAAAGAAAGAAAGAAAGAAAGAAAGAAGAAAGAAAGAAAGAAAGAAAGAAAGAAAGAAAGAAAGAAAGAAAGAAAGAAAGAAAGAAAGAAAGAAAGAAAGAAAGAAATGCCTAACAACAAAAAACCTAGAAAAACTTTAAAGTGTCTTCTACCCTGTCAATACAGAGGGGGGGAAAAAAGTTAATGTCCTCCTTGTATTTATCAGGTTACTTGCATGAAAAAGAAAAGTAACAAGAATGTTGCCCAAGGAAGTGGTAAATGCTCCATCCCTGGCAGTGCTCAAGGCCAGGTTGGACAGAGTCTTGGGTGACATAGGCTAGTGTGAGGTGTCCCTGCCCATTGCAGGGGAGTTGGAACTGGACGATCTTAAGGTCCTTTCCAACCCTAACTATTCTATGATTCTGTGAATACTAAAGGAGGAAGAATGCCATACTATTTGAGTGAGGGGCTGATTCATTCCTTCTCTTTGCTTGTGTCATTTCATTTTGATTGATTATTAGAAACACTCATCTCAGAAGAAGAATGTTTGCATCCTTTGACTGGTTTTCATGCTCAGTCATTACACCATCTAATTTAGAGATCTAAAACCAAGTATATACACTTTGTAGTCTGCAGGAAGCAATGGAACTGAATTTAAAAATATATTTTCTTAAACAGGAACTGAAAGTGGCTCAAGGATGCAGAAGAAAACCTAAAATATTTCCCATGCCATTTCAGAAAGAGCTTGGGGAACATTTCTTTGAGAAATAGTCTTTTTAACAACCATTCCTTCTACTATGCTCTATAAGCCTTGCAGCAGCACAGAACAGTGCTCTAAACTGTGCTTGTTAAGTACTGTTTAGGTAAGACTTGCTCCAGCCAACCACACTGTTTTAATGTAAATGTGGAAGACTGTCACTGGTAGAGCACCACTTAGCCCTACCCCTGCTGTTCCTGACAGCTAAAATCTCCCCAAATCTTGTCCTTCCAAAGTGAAAACTATGTCCCAAGGCAGCAGATATCTCTAGAGCAGCCTCAGGTAGACGTGAATTCAACAGTCCAGAAGAGCTGGTGTCCACAGTTACTATGCCAGACCAGTACAGCCCAAATCTCACTTCAGTGCCTTTACCTGAAGTTCCTGGTTGCCTGGAACTAAGTTTGCAGGCACTTTCTAGGCTATTCACACCTAGATCAATTCTTCTTAGTGACTAAATATGAAAAAACATCACACTGATTTCTCACCATGTGAACTGCCTGCTTTTCACCAACCCTATTTCAGTCAGTTCCTTTCAAAGTTAGCTAATCACAATAATCCTGAACATGCTACAGAATATATTTAAGTTTAATTGTCATGTTTGGGATCATGCAGATCTGATGATTTTTTATTATTACCCTGCTTAAAACCATCTTTCTGGGGCACTTCATCTCTTTGGTTTCTCCATACTCCAGCACTAGAATTCAGCAAGATGTAATTCCCTTTTCTGTCACCTTCACCTTCCAAGTGACCTATCTGGTGTTAAAAAAACCCATATCAGTTTTCAGGGAAGAATACACACCACTGCACAGCAATACTGAAGCTGCATCCAGCGCTGCTTTAACAGCAGCTCCATTTGCAAACAAGTTTGGCACGATTTGGGCAAAGAATAGCCAACCAATTTACCATTTGCATGGATATAAAGGGAAAAAAAAGTCTGGCACAGTGTGGTTTCATATCACATAGAGTTAGTCTGAGATTTCAGTCTTGCCTTTAATCTCAAGATTAATCTTAGTTGATGGTTTCAAGCAAGACTCTTGAAGAGGTGACTTACAAAGAACTGCTGTTCAAGTATCACATTCAGTGCTTGCTAAGTAGTTCAGCCCAACTATGTAAGAGTTAAAAACAAAGTCCTAATCATACAGAGGAAAAAAAAAAAAAAAGGAATCCAAAGTCCATTGTTAGCAGGGAGAGGCAAGCACAAACAGCAGTTAGCAAATGCTAAATAGGACATGCAAAAAGACTTCCATCACGTAAACAGAGATAATTATAGGGTTACAGAAATTTCCCACAGAGTAGCAGACAAATTTGAAAAGTCATATTGCTAACAAGGACAACTACTGAGAGAAGACCTCTGCTGGGGCAATAAGAGAAAGGAGGACAAGAACAGAAATGACATGTCAACTGACTCAAAAAGAACACAAATCTGCAGTAGCATTGCAAGGATGATGAGATGGAACTAAACAAATTCTAGTCCGTGTTTAGAATTAGGGTGTCATTAAAACCAGTAAAAACAATATTTCTGGCCCTGTTTTCCAAGGTCCTATGACAGTAACCATGAGGACTGACTTTTGGACACTCCAGTATTAACCCTAACACACTTACCAGGTTTGTCAAGTAGTTTTTCCTCTTGCCTCTGTCCACGCCTTTCTCTTGACTTATTTTTTTTTTATTATTATTATTATTTTATTGTAAGAGGCTTTTTAATTTTCCACCATTAATTGTTAAGCTCTCAACAAGACAGAAGAGAGTTCAAAGTCAAAAGCCAGGAAACAAACAGACAGGGCAAAGCCATAGCTGTAAAGACAGACGAAGATGCTGTAAAGATGATTTAAAAAAGGAGTAAAGAAAAGAGAAGTAGGAAGAAATGCTGGAGCTTCAAAGCAGTAAGTAGGAAAGGAAATGTTGTATATTGGTATGTATATTGATAGGCTTATTCTCTGTATAACTATGTAATGTTGTAACTTTTAATATAGCAGCACAGAAAAGGGAAGTATGGGATGTAATTGCTCAGGCAGAGTTATGAGGTATGCAGGCATACGTGAGCTCGTGCACACAGACCAGAACAAACATGAACACTTATTGTTGATTTGATAAAGAAATATAGCATATTTTGCTGTGTGCACCAGCCAGCTGCCAACTCACTGCTAAACTGAATGTGCCTACAGTCTCTGCTGCCCCACACAGTGTCTGAACTGCTCATTACTGGCTTTCACAGAGAATAAAGCAGAACACCTTGACTAGTGAATAGTAAATGATCTTGCTAATCTCTTTAAGCATTCATAGATCACCCCTAAGGAGAACATATAGGTGCTTGGGATATGATGAAGGGTCACATACCAATAAACCGTTTGAGCCTCTGTCTTCTCTCCCTTGACTTTAGAAACCTTCCTTTGCTTATTAGTGGCACTTCCTAATTTGCATGAAGAACTCACAATTTTGGAAGAAGGCCAGCAATACTGATCACGCCACTTTCATGGCAATTTCAGAGCTATCTATCTCTTTGCAACTCCACTCCTTCACCATAGAATCTTACTTGGAAAAAGGCTTTAGGAAAACAGGATCACTAATGAAACTGGTATAGAGGGAGTGTTTATTTGCAGCAGACCTACACAGACTTATACCAATTGTTTAATGCCAACACTAAGCATGGAATATTGCTAACTGTCTATTCTTCTTGGAAAAAGTGGGCATATCCACTTATAAGCAAGTAACGACAAGGTCCCAGAAGCAGCCAACCTTGTAGCTGCAGGTCTGTGCTGTTGAGAAGGCTTCTAGGCCAATTCACGGGTGGTCTGATAGCTCCAGCTGTATTTGCTCTCTGAAAACTGTGGTTTGTTCTCACAGGCAGTGTTGGACTGAAACTCAGAACTGGGTGTCTGCCCTTGCTGAGAGAAAGTAGGAGGGAGAATCCCAAAGGGAATGTTTGCAAGCAAAGCCCCTGCATTTCCCAGTGCTGTGCAAGCACGTGCCTTCTCCAGCTTCTGGCATCACACCATTTCAATTTCCTGCTGCACTCAAGCAAGAATATTTCTGTCGATCACTTTCTAATGAGCAGTCTCATCAGCATTAGTGCTAAAGGTCTTTAAAACTGCACATAAGGAAAGGCAGGTGGGTCAATATGGAAGACATTATATGAGAGGGCAGCAAGTTTAAAATATTTCTATTGGAAGCTGACCTGCTTCAAGAGATTAGACCAGATGATTCACCCAGATTTTCTGGGATTCTAAGAATCCTGTTTTAGAACCAGTTTCTCTCAAGTTTACTCTCAACCATTGAGTTTTTTGGAGTAAAAAGGAAGGAAATTAAACTGCAGAATGATCCTGTAAATATGTTTGTCTTAGCTTCTTCTACTAAGTAAGAGAATTTTGATTCATTAGCTAAGTCTCACTCTTTTTGCCTCATCAGAATAAAGGGCTTAGAAAATTAAAATAATTTCTCCATGGACCAGGATATAGTTAGTAACCTACATTGTAAAAGCAATCTGTGAAAGTTTTTCATGCCGTCTCTCAAAAATTGTGCCAACCCTTTTCAAAGCTAGAATACAAAAAAACTATGTGAGGTCTCTGGCAACTAAGAGGGAAATATATGGACATTAAGCGTGTTCTACCTACATAAGAAAACACAAAAATGAAGAACTGAAAACCCTTAGGGTGGGACAAATTCAAGTAATGAAATACAGTCTAAAGCCCACAGAAGACTCGTGTCATTTGGCCATCAGACCAAAACGTACCTCCCTCTGCAGCAATTCCCCTGGACAACTATCTGCTTTTGTCCTTTGTGAATCAGGGGGTTTCTTTTTCGGGTATTTGTAATAATTTTACACTAACTGTATGAGTTGTGAGATCTTTTTTGTTTGTTTTGCTTGTTTCTGGACTCTGTCCAGAAACTTGTCTCTCTGCCTCTAAAGTATGAGTCTCATCACATGGCACAGTAAAAATAAATCAAGATTTGCATTTCTCAATAGCCTTCAAATAACTATATGGAGTAAAGCCAAACCCAGCCTCTTCATTGAAACAAACAGCTTGCATTTTCACATACCAAGATTGCTTCTCCTTCATGTAGAGAATAATTTTTGCCTCCTGATTTCCACATGGCCCACTGTGCAACTTACCACCAGCCACATTTTCTCCCTGGTAGCTCACGTCGTAAGTGATTTCAGTCAGCAAGTTCAACCACAACAGCAAACTTTGATAGGATTTCCTTCAACTACTGAAACATTTAGGCACATATTCAGCTCATGACTCAGGGTGCTTATCAGTCAAATGAAACTCCCTCTGGGATGTGAAGTACCATCATCTCAATCACTTCTCCTTTTCCTCCGAAAAAAAACAAACAAACATTCAGCACACTTCTGAGTCTAGGTCCTTCCTTCTTTCCCATCCCTCACCCATCCCTGGCCAGAGGCAAGCTCTGGAGAAAAAAATGAACACAGGTACAACTGTTCTCGGCTTCTACCCTGTGCTCATTATATTGGCAAAGTTCGAAACCATTTGCTTCTGCCACTGTACTTTTAAACACTGTAGTTGCAGAATATCAGCAAAGTCTCACTACCGTTCCTTGCGATTGGCTCCTGTCTCTCATTTTGGCATGCCTTCATTCACCAGACTTATCACCATATTTTCATATTTATCTAGCATGCTATTAGACATTCAGCCCTTACAAATAATATGTCTTCTCAAAAGGGAAAGTTCTTTCCCCCCCCCCTCCAGCTTTCTTTTTTGACTGTATGCTTGATTTTTTTAAATGTAGAGCCATCTCTCCAAACTAATGTGAAGGAGACAGAAAGGAAACAGGTGCTAGAGGCATTTAAAAAGAGCTGCCCATGGTTAAGCTGCATAATTTACCAGGGAAAAGAAACAAAGAAGGGATGGATTTCTGTCCAAAGAATGACATGTTCTCCTTTACTTTTATTTTTCTTTTCTAACAACCTAGATAAAGGAAACCCATACTTGTTCACAAGCTAAGTAAACATAAGAGAGAGGTCATCTACACACAAATCTTAAATTGTGCTACCTATTCCGCAATAGTTAAAAAAACATCCCAGTGTAGCTACTCCTATGCAGCAGCTGAACAAAACAAGGGTGGTGTAGGGCATGTAAATACACAGTCCCTTTTACTGGCTTGGATGTTTTGATGAAAGCCTCGATGCTTCAGCTGAAATAGTTACTCTGGTACTAAGATGTGCAGTCCATATCTTCAGTAAGAGATGTGGAATGAGCAAGAATCCTGAACCATTGCTGTTCTGAATTATCTTTAACAACCTCTTCCACCCATATTCTTTCCTTTGTAAAAAGAAACCCACCACATGTAATTCCAGAGGAGCTGCTGATTTTGTGGCCAAGGCTACATTTGTTAAAACACAGAATAGAGAAATCCTTGTAAAGAGTTAGCTTTGCAAGTCAACATAGTAACTTGGCTGTTTTTTACTTAGACTGCTGGCCAAAGAAAATAAAGAAATGGAAGAAGCTGTCAAGAAGAAATCCTGGGCAGATAGCAGGGACAGGCAGGGGCACAGACAAGAATGAGGCGATGTAGTGTGCATAAGGAAGTAGAGAAGTTTGAACTTCAGAGGAAGCCAAGGATACACCTTGTGAGAGCAGTAAGAAAGGAAGTTTCTATACGTGCCTAGGATTGCACCTGCTAATCTACACAATGCAAACCCACAGGAAGTGACTCAATGGTCAGAGACTGACACACAAAAGGAAGCATCCTATATTCCAGGAAAAGGTATTTGGCTTGTGCATGGACATAATGTTTTTGTTCAGGTCTTGAACTGCAACTGCATTTGGCTGTTTTTCTCATATGCAGCAATTGCCCAGTTCTCACTTCTATTTTTAACTCAAGCCCATTAAAATAGGAAATGCAATTTTTGAGGAGGATTGCAGTTCTTCATCTGCATTTGTATGAAAGAAGGACTGGAGCCATAGTGCTCTGAGCACCTAACTGAGCCCAGTTTCTCTGTGTGTCTTCATCCATAATGTGGCAGCAAATAAAAACTAATAAAAACTCACCTATTTGATGTTCCAGGCAAGGCACGAAGTGGGAAGACCATTCTACTCACACTGAAAGTAGTTTGTGTCATATCTTTTTTTTTTTTTTTTAATTCTGATTGATACAGCAACATCACAATATAGTACTGTTATATGCACATATGTCAAATATATGAATCCCAAAGACAAGAAACAGTTAGGCATCATGGTTACTGATCCCCACTGACTCACACAACAAAGCAAAGGGATTTCAGTGCTAATTCTCTTTGTTTCTCTGTCTATAATGGAGAAGAGGCAGGATGAATTAGCCGAAGTAGCTCCTTGTTATCAAAGTCACTGCAAAGTTGTAGAGGTTGCCATCATCATTTGTAGACAGGATATACGTTATTGGAATTTTCCTCTAGCCAACTGCTCCCCTATCACCTTAAAGTCTCTGAATGCACCACCTGGAAGTCCTTGTCCTGGGGTGCGCCTGGACCAGTGTCCTATGGACCCAAGGCATCAGAGGAGCAGCAGTTAGCAGGAGGCCACCTTGATACTACTCTGCAGACTTGCTCTAAGTACCACTTGGCAGAGCCATAGCATGTGACCATCAATTTTTGTAGCAAAAGGCAGAAAGTTTCCAGCTCCCTTTTGCCTGATACAGTAGAAGCTTAAGGTCAAAACACACCAATTCTGTCCTATCCAGGTGCTTTTTTTTTTTTTATTGGACAGAGTAAATACAGACTCTGTGAATCCCAGCATACTGAATACAGACAATTGGAGGTTTCTGTAAAGGTTCACTGAACTGTATTTTGAGCTGGTGTTAGCCCTGAGGATGATAACTAGTCACTGTTCTTGTGCGACGTGCAAAATGTCAGGGGAATATAAAGAAGTGTTGTGTTCAGGAAACATGTGATGTGACTAACAGAGGATGACAAGGGGTGTGGTTATCATGAGATATTCACCTCCTTCAGTGCCTTCATGAGACATGAGAAAATAAGTATCTCCCTCCTCTCCTTCACAGGGACATATTTATCCACTTAGAACTAAACCTCCAGAAGTTATCACACAGCTCTTATTAAAAGTCCATTTGAGGCAGTTGCTCAGGAAGGAAGTTCATTACAGAGTTTCTGAATTGCTGTTCCAGCTGAGTAATGCTAGACACAGAACTCAGCTGACTTCATAGCAAATGGTTTATGAAAAAGCTAAGCAAGTTCTTGACAAGAGCAACGTATTTCAAGAAGCCTAAAATTACTTTGGTTTTGAATATGAGATCCACAGGTAGGATAGGCTAATCCCATTTCTGCTTCTCTCAGAGGACCACCTAAGTCTCTGTCTCTCAGCCTTGTGTGAAATCTCAGGGCGCGTATGAAGAATTGTATGGCCAAGAAGCCAATTGACATGTGCATATAAAAAAATATCCGGATGCAAAAGCAAGAGGAAAGGAACACCCTGCTCTGGAGAAAACAGAGCTGAAAGAAAGAATGGAGGAAGCAGAGAGAAGAGCACTGGAAGGGTGTTTGAGTAAGGACATGAAAGGTGAGTGTTGGTCAGAGCAGGAAACTTAATCAAAAGATGAAGCAGTAGTAAAGGAGAGAGCAAGATAGAGAGTGAAAGTAAAATTAAATGGACTTTGGGAAAGGAATGAAAGGGAGCTCAGGGCCTAGCAGTAGCTTCTTTTCTAACACCTGGAAAAGGTACTGCGAGAGAATCGAGGAGTATATCAGTGAGAAAATCAGTGAAATTGGTGGATAAAGAACTGGCTGGATGGCCGCATGCAAACAGTTGTGGTCAATGCCTCAATGTCCAGATGGAGACCAGTAACGAGTGGCGTCCCTCAGGGATCGGTGTTGGGACCGGTCTTGTTCAACATCTTTGTCGCTGACATGGACAGTGGGATTGAGTGCGCCCTCAGCAAGTTTGCCGATGACACCAAGCTGTGTGGTTCGGTTGATACGCTGGAGGGAAGGAATGCCATCCAGAGGGACCTTGACATGCCTGTGAGGTGGGCTGATGCCAACCTCATGAAGTTTAACCATGACAAGTGCAAGGTCCTACACCTGGGTCAGAGCAATCCCAGGCACAGCTACAGGTTGGGCAGAGAAGAGATTCAGAGCAGCCCTGTGGAGAAGGACTTGGGGGTGTTGGTTGATAAGAAAATGAACATGAGGCGGCTTCAGTGTGCGCTCGCAGCCCAGAAAGCCAACTGTGTCCTGGGCTGCATCGAAAGGAGTGTGACCAGCAGGTTGAAGGAGGTGATGCTGCCCCTCTACTCTGCTCTTGTGAGATCTCACCTGGAGTATTGTGTGCAGTTCTGGTGTCCTCAGCATAAAAAGGACATGGAACTGTTGGAACAAGTCCAGAGAAGGGCCATGAGGATGATCAGGGGACTGGAGCACCTCCTGTATGAAGACAGGCTGAGGAAGTTGGGGCTGTTCAACCTGGAGAAGAGAAGGCTGCATGGAGACCTCATAGCAGCCTTCCAGTATCTGAAGGGGGCCTGTAGGGATGCTGGAGAGGGACTCTTCATTAGAGACTGTAGTGACAGGACAAGGGGTAACAAGTTCAAACTTAAACAGGGGAAGTTCAGGTTGGATCTAAGAAGGAAATTCTTTCCTGTTAGGGTGGTGAGGCACTGGAATGGGTTGCCCAGGGAAGTTGTGAATGCTCCATCCCTGGCAGTGTTCAAGACCAGGTTGGATGAGGCCTTGGGTGATTTGATTTAGTGTAAGGTGTCCCTGCCCACGGCAGGGGGGTTGGAACTAGATGATCTTAAGGTCCTTTCCAACCTTAACGATTCTATGATTCTATAAAATTAATGCATGAAAACAAACACACTGGGTCTGGCAAAAAAGAAATAAGGGGAGGGGGAAAGAAACAGAAAGAAGGCAATAGGAAGAAAAAATGAACGAAAAGTAGATCAAGCATTTTATCCATTACTTTCTGTTTTGGTTTGTTTTTTTGGATTTTATGTCTCCCAGAATATCCCCTGGTGAAAAGAATGGAATTATATTTTCCAAAGAAAACAGCTATTTAAAAAAGGGAAATTATTGTGTACAGAACCAAAATGTTACTCTTCACCTCCAGCCCCTATCCCCCTAAGTGACCCCTAATTTCCACTAAGTATTTACCATGCAAACTCTGGTCTAGACAGGTTTACACCTGTAGGCATGTCAAACCACAAAGTACAGTTCAGCCCTTCAGAACAAAAAAGACAGCAAATTCATTCATTCCCAGTATTCCTTGTAGATTTTCATAATGATTCTACAGAACTGAAAATTAGTTTGTGGTGGTTTTTTATCATTCCAACATCAGGAGACACGGTGTGTTACAAAACCAGGAAGTGGTTGGTGGTAAGAGGCAATCATACATGCTTCTCTCTCCCCCTCATACCTTGTGACAGAATAATTTTCAACCCTATCATCACCACCCATATATTCAGATCCATGTTAAAAACTCAGATGCACCTATATAACATACCCAACTCTTGCTAAAAACTCAGACACGACAGCCAAAGGGTTGGGCCTCAGGGCTTTGGGTTTGTGAATGTGAGAACCAGCTGCTAGATTAAAACGTAAATTGTGCTTAGGTGGATAACCGTGACTTCAAAACTCTAATATTGTTACCTTCCTCAGCTTAGAGACTGCACTGGTGGGGGAGACTGTGGAAAGCTCCAGATTGATGGAGGACCGTGGGGGACAGAAAGCCTCACAATTACAAAGACAGAGCCTATCTCTGCTTTTTTCCTACAGGGAGCATGGCCAGGCTTTTGGGATATGTCTGCTTAGCTGCAGTAAGAACATTTCATAAAAACAGGGCATGTGTTTTGAGCAGTATCCAGGTGAGAGTATTAAGGGAAAGGAAAGGCTGATTTTGTATCAGAATATTGTGATAAAACCTGCACCATCAAGACTACTTACACACTCTGCAGCATCCCAACACTTCTATATGGCATTTGCAAAGCACTCCAGAAAAGTTTAAATAACCACAAACTAGGCTAACTACTTAACATCTGAATAGTCTCTCGAAATAAAGACTGGTCTGCCGCCTTCTTCTAGAGCAGAAGCCATACGGAAACAATACTGCAACCATATTCACCACAGGAGTTTAACCACTAGCATGAAGCATGATAAGATTTCTGAATGTTCCTCACTCTGGGAACAGACCAAAGCTGGGGCAGAGAGTTGAGCCAAGAAAATCAGATGACCAAGAAGTCATGAGCAAGCACACATTACATGCATATCAGACATCCACTTTCAAACTGAAAGCACAAAAAGCTGAACTTGAAATAGCAGACTAAAAAAGGAAAGATGTACTTGTTAAAAAAAAAGAACCCCCCCAAAATAAACAAACTAAAACAACCAAAATCAAATGAGAAATCTTGTTTCTCTGTTTTTTTATGAAATACCTACAACAAGCCATTTCTATCAGAGTTATTCTTGGGATCTGTGTTTAGAGCACTTAGAACTAAATCACAAAAAACATTGGATTTTAAAGAGAATTAACTCAGTGCCAGAGGCAAGCCTAAACAGGAACAGTTTAGTGATAGTAACCCTTCTTACAGGACTGCCCTGTACAATACTTGATGGACTGATCACATATTCAGCTATCTAAATACAGTATGACATCATATTATCTGGAAACTCTTACTGGCTCAATAGGCACTTGGGACAGAGCCTATTTACATGGTTAAATTGTAATCCTTCAATAAAACATGGTAAGGCAGAGCTATGCATGTGGGTAGAGCGACCCATAGGCTTCAGAAAAACTTCATACAATTAAATTCCTTATGGGATGGGACCTGAGTGATGATTTAATGATTGCCATGGGTATTTCAGCTTGAAAAACAGTTTTTTCACTCTTTAACCAAGCAGATGACTCATCAGGAAATGAAATGCCTTTGTAATGAGGGGACATAACACATAGGTAATACATAAGCTTCCTATCACATTTCTACATGTGTAATGACATGAGCTCTACAAGCAGCCCAACAGGTTGAATTTGACTCCCTGTAGTGCAGACACTTCTGGCTAAAGTTTCTCATGTCTAATATTGTACAGCCTTGGCCTTAAGCTGAGCACTCATCAGATCCTCCATTTAGATGAATTCTTTCGTGTATAACAGCATTAAATTCACACTGCAATGTTTCCTTCTGAAGGATTAGCAATAGACTCACTTGGGCTCTAATGATCTTAAAGTTCTGCACTCCTCCATTCAAACAATTTAGCCAGTTCAAAGCCTACTGTGAGTACCCTCCTGTTAGAAAACTAGGCTAACTCTAAGAAACTGTCATACTAAGCTGTAGTTTCTAAGGCACTGCTAGAAGTAGCTATTTCCTTACACATGATATATTGTAGAGTGAGGGCTCTGGTAATCCATATTCTCTATAGTCCCATCTAAATAATCCAGTCTTCTTGAGAAATGTTTTGTAAAGAGGATCTAATTTTCAACAGGACCAGGGTGGCTTCAACCAACCAGAGACAAGGTAACATAGATTTTTAAACAGCATTGACAAAACCTGCTCTCAGAAATGTTAGGCCTGGGTGGAAATGAAAGTTATGTTACTTGTCCACAGCTTGGAGTTGATAAGTGAAACACAATGGTCTAGAAAGAGAGCACAAGAGAAGCACGCAACCTGAGCTGTGTTTTCAGATAGTAGACACTGAGGGTAGAAACTCAGCTGCACACAAACTGGCAGGAATTTCTGACCCTATGTATCTCCAGTTCCTGGAAAGTCCCACCAACAAACAGCAAGAACACATTCCCTCTGATAAGATTCTGTAACGTAGCAAATATTTATCTTTGTGACCAACAGTTTCTGCTGTTTGTTTTATGATGTTATAGAATACTTGGCTCTGCACCTGAACTGGGGCAAGGTGAGCAGCCTCATTGCCTGCGCACTAACGTGCTTTCATTGCATCACATATCCCCCAGTTCTCCTCCGTTTGAGTTAAGATCCCATTGAAGCTGCTGCCAAAGCACATGGCAGGGTTGGCAGCAATGCTAAGGGTAAAAGGTGAAGATATCTTTTGAAATATCACCAGTTTCTACATAAAAAATTATGCAGGAAAAAGGCTGTTTCTTAAGGTACCTTTTGTAATAGCTTCACTTGTTGCAGCATTCATTAGGACTGTAATCTGAACTTCAGTACCACTGTGGGAAGCTCTGGAAGGAATCTCCTATAAGGAGGATTGAAACGAATACTCAAAATTGTATTTCTTCTCCATCAGAAAGAACTTTTGACTAAATGAATAAACTGGACATACATATTTTGATGTCAAAATGTCTTGAGAAAGGAACTGAGTTATTAGCAAAGTCTGACTGCACACCCAATTGCAAGGCACAGCACTTGCGTACTATCAGGGTGAAGAGGTAGTCACACAATTTGAGACGCTGACGTCTCTACAGAGCCAGTGAAACAATTCAGTAACACGGAGAACAAACTACATAACTATTAATCACTGCTTTCAGAAATGTCCTTCCTTGCATGCCTGTTCTTACCCAAGAAAAGGTGCAAGAAGCAGAAGCCTGAAGTAATGTCATGTTTTGATAGGCTAACTTCCCACTGTGAAGTCACAGACATGATTCTCTTTTAAGGTATGCAGTTCCATATACACTTAAAGCTTTGGCTTAGACTGTGTTAAAAGATTACATTTCTTCAGGCTGAATTGTGCAGAGACAAAACAGCTTCAATCAATAATTACGTCACTTTGATTATATCAATAAAACAAAGGGTTGATTGATTGACCCATCTTCCCTTTATTCATGTAACACTGAATGAAATGAGGAACATCCCTTAAAATAAGTGAGACCTGGTCAATCTATTCCCCTCAGTCTTAGTGTTTCTCATTTCTCAGTTAGAAGAAAAAAGCAGTTTGGTTTATTTCCTGGTTTAAGGTCTGAAAATTTGTAAAATCTATTCCCTTCACAGTAACTATAACATAATTTATCAGATCTCAAAGACTCAGGCGTCTCTGTGGTTCTAGATTTAGCCCCTGTGAAGAGAAAATCATTCCATTCTGGAATAAAGCCAGATGGAAGGTATTCCCCCATAACCACATCTCTGCTGCTCCCTCAAGGACCCTTCTCTGGTCATTGTTTAGCATTTCTGGCTGGTTTTCTTTGGCAAAATCTTTGATGTAATAATACGCAGCGAAGCAAGCGAACAACAGAACATAAACATGAAGAGCATATGGTCTACGCAAAAGAATACAACAAAATTCTCATTTTCCACTTTTCAAAATTGTCACCATCCTAACAATAATTGCCATTTTACTTAGGTTAGACAAAGTTACAGTGTAATTCAGGCCATTGCAAAAATCAGAGACTGAAAGTGTAGTTCATTGGTCCACTGTGCTTTTCTTGAACAGTTATCATTATAAATTATTTAAAATCTCCTTTTCTGCAACACCTGCAGATAAACATAGGAGAGATTCAAATTTAAAATTACACTAAATGATAACAAAGGAACCCCAAATGATGCAAAGCTTGTCTGACTTTGCTACAAGTGTAGGAGTGAAGACCAAATTTGCCCAAAACCTTGAAGTCCAGCTTTCCTTTGAATCCTAGAACTTCTGTACGACCATGTATTACAGTAGAAGTAACGGAAAGTGAGGGAGGGATGGATGCACACTTTGGACTCAGAAATCATCTAATTGTGTGGGTATTCATACAATTTTTTTACTTTTTTGCCATCCCCATTTGCCTCACTGGAGAGCATTTGAGGTCAGTCATGTCTCGTGGTTGAACAAATGCCACTCCTGTCAGCTATTTTGCCCAGGTTAATGTTTGGCACTAGAATGAGTCCCATGCTAAGTTGTTTATCATGGTGACTGTGATAACATTACTTTGGCAGTACCTATGGCTATAACTTGCTTTTCTAATCCACACAGCAGTTTGCATATAGTTTGTTAAAGGGAAGGCATGTGGGTTTAGTTTTATAATTCAACACAGGAGCTTTGTTTTAGCAAAAAGTAATAAAAAGTTCAGTGTGGAAAATGAGCACAAGTAGGTCTGAGTCTAGCTGCTTATCTGATTATGCACAAATTTCTTTCAAATACTCTCCTGCATGCACTGTAATCAAACCAGTCCACAAACAAATCAGTGTTGTCCTTGATTGTTTTTGTCCTCTCTGCTGCCAGATATGTACCCTTCACAGGGACCCAAGAGTGATATGACCACTGATTTCAGTGGGGCCCAGATTTCAATCTTGATCTTCCCTGGTCCAAAGGAAAATGCTAAGAGTGTCTCCAGGGACCCAGGTACTCACAGAGAAATTCAAAACACTTAAAGACACTGTGGCAGCACACAGGGTTGTCAAAGTAGCAGAGAGCCTTCCATATTGATTAGCTCCATGTTTAATGTATACAATACTCTTGCAGTGTTTGCAAATAACCTCTTTTGTATGAAAACAGGAATGGCTTAGTCAAAGCCAGATCAAAGAGGCACGCATGATTCACATCCACTAAATAAACACTGATGCCTGATGGCAGTAATGCAGCTATTTATATTCATTGCCTGATTTAACCAGTGGCATTCCTTTAATATGGTAATAAGCACAGGCTGTTTGCTATGAAAAAAAAAAAGATACTTGAGTGCTAAACTTGCTCTTAACACCAAATGAAAGTGATATTGGTGGGCAAGTTGAGATGTGCTAATTAACTTCCCCTGCAGACAAAATCAGAAGCTTAATTTTAGATTATGCTTTGGAATTTCATGCGAACAGATAAGCGGGCAACTTCAGTGGAAGTTAAGCGCTTGAATACATTGGAGGGTATTCTGATAGCCAAGTCTCATCAGCGACCTCTGTGTTTCATTGGAATCGCAATCCTGCAAATCTATTACTTCATCTCTTTTGTAGTACCTGGTGCTGAAAAAATGAGGGCAGAGCACTCTTAAAGAGCATTATCATCAGTGACTACAGCCGTTAACACACCCAAAACCAGTATTAAACTGGTGTATAACCAGCAAGTAGCTCTCAGGAACAAAAAGTATCAGAAAGGCAAATGACAGACACCTGCCCCTGTTGAAAGGGAACCTGAGCTGACCTTGTGACATCGGCACTCTTAGGTGACCTGCACTCAGCAAAAGGGCCTTCCAGATCCTGCTGTTCCACAGCCGCTGCTGGTTACTGTCATATTCCAGGCAATCCTTTGCCTGTGATCTGTATTACTTAACCAAAAGAAGACAGAATGCATTAGTATGAAAATACTTCACAATGAAGAAAATAATCCGGAAGAACATGCTGAAAACCTGTCATTGTGTTTGTTACCTGTTCTTATACTTTCCCCCTGGCACAACTATCAGATCACTGCTGGGAAAAGGATACTCTGTTAGAAGGACCTTTGATGTGGCCCACTGTCACTTCTCCCCCCTCCCCACTTCATGTGTTATGGTATTCACATGGCACAATACTGACTATTGTAAAAGCAATTTCAGTTTTATCCAGAATCATCCGTGCTGCAAGAGTATGCATTCTTCACCCTGCTTCTAATAACTATTTGATTTGCAGTGGTCAGTTGTGCCCTTGGACAACATGAAGATGGTGAAATCGTTTAAAACACATGAACCATGAGACAGTATCAGGGGAATTACAGGATCTTTTGAATTTGACCATGAGACTGATAAAAAGAGAAGGTTCTAACAGAAAAGCAACAATGAAAAAAGTCCAAGAATGCAAATTCTGATGGACATTGCACCCAGGGTGGTATGCAATTATTTTGAGAAAGTCCAGAGCTCTATGGATATCTGTCTTAGTCATTGGGAACTAACCCAATGTAAACAGAATGGACAGACTCTTTAAATCTATTAGTGTCGTCACAGGAATAGATAGGGTAAAATTAAAAAGGGAACAACCAACAACCCACCAGAAAAACCAACCAACCAAAAGAAAAAAAGCCAAAAACCACAAACCCAACACAATTCCATGTAGACAAGGCTTCAGAGTTTTCTCAAAGAGCATCTCTTATCCTCTTTTCCTTTCATTATTCCACTTCAGTAAGAATACTTTCTCTCCTATGCATACTCAAAGATTCATAAACTCTGTTTCCATCCATGTTATAGATAGGAAGTTGTAGGTTTGTTTTTATTCAGCTCTTTTGGGAAATTTCTTCTTGAAACTGTGACATGTCAGAGCAGAGGCATGTTAGATTTGAAATCTGGGACTTTTGCCTCCACCTTCATGTATATTTACCTTTCTCCATAATTTACTATTAGTTCATCTATTGGTAAACTTATCTGATTTGGATAAAGACTGTTTGATGGCCCCTTGTGCAGTAAAATAGCTGCTGAATTCTATTTCCTGTATTGCAGATAAGGCTGCTTCAGTTTTAGAGTTGCGCTTTGACTTATTTGCTGATTTGCTTGATAAACAGAAAGGCTTAAAGCCTTGAAGGAAGATGAATGCATGTTGTGTCAGAATAGCACAGAATAACCGGGTTGCTAGTACTTCAAAGACAGCTTGCACTTCCTTATTAAAGAGCTGCAAGAGAAGTGAATTAGTTATTTCTCCAATAATTAATAAAGTAGCTATTACTGTAACCAGTAATTTTGAGAGATTTCAAATCTTTATGTGTGTCCAACACACTGATAAAAAACAACATTAATTACAACTTGAAGGAAACACCAATCTCTTCAGAGATTATTGCTTGGATAATTGAGAGTGCTTGAACTAAGATGCTCCTTATAACTCTCATATCCTCAGCAACATCTAATGACTCAGACCTGCTTCTTCAGAGGTGGATTTGACATTGTCCCACAACCCCAAATATACAGATGTAACAGTGCACCTGCAGACGACAAGCTGTTGCCTTGACTCATAATCATACTATGTTCCACAAAGATACCTTGAAAATACATCTGTTTCTATGGTTTCTGTCACTTGGTTGTCACTAGGGAAATCCTCCCCTTGTCTCAAACAGCTGCATTCCTCATTCATTAGGAAACCATTATTAGTTTCAGGTAACTACTTTCATTTCCTCCAAACTCTTCTGAGGTTTAGATCAATCAGAGATTCTTTACAGACATAGTGTTGATCTGGACTGCAAATTAATTTTAGGGTACTTAACATTTCAAGAGTTTGGAAGGTAGGCAGTCATATAAATGAATTTTATTTAGCTATTCCCCCAGTGTTTGAAGAGGTTGCGTATTGGTGTTTCTCTATAAATGCCTGAAGACTGTTCTCGTAGCCTTTATGAAGTTGCTCAAATTGAAAAATGTCCGTAGGCAGTAAATGCCCTTCAGTGTAACTTTGAAAATGCATTATATTCTCCAGGAGTCTGGCTTTTATTTGTCTTTTGTAGTATTTGTATGCTGTTTTCAAGGTTCTATCTAGTGCTGCCTTAAAATGGAGATTATTTTACTGAAAATAGTTTACCCACCTTTTCCAACAAACCTCTGTAAAAGTGATCCTAATTTTGTTAATGTAAACTCAAGCTGCCCCCCCCCCCCCAATATGAGAAGACTCAGACTGAGTGCTGGTTGAATCGTTTGCTTTTCTGGGAATACAGCATTTCTTAGAATTGGTTGAAAATGCAAAGCTTTCTATGAATATGAGGACTGCCTGGAAGTCTGCAGCACGTTCTCTGCAGCAATGAAAAAGCGTTGCATCACAGCTATTGCCAATGCAGGCTGTTTTCTATTCAGTTCTTACAAAAGAAACCTGGAGATCAACTGCCTTAAACTGTTGCAGCAAAGATAAAAAGTGGAAGCTTGATTTTACTAGCAACATTCAGCCTTCCCACCTTCTAGTAAGAGAGGAGGCCAAGTAACACCTACAGTGGCTAAAACATTTAGAGCTAAGCAAAAGCAAACACTGCATTCCTAATTCTTCTTGAAGAAGAGACGTAACACACGGAAATAAATGAAAAAGCAATCATTACAGGCTGCAGCTCTTTGGTGAGCTGGGAAAAAAATCCTGTCTGCCTACAGGAAGGCAGTCCAAGACTGGTCTCTTGGACAATATTCAGTTTCCATTGCTTAACTTATTGAAAGAACTTTGTGAAGACAGAGGTATGGTTATTCAGTTTAAAGCTTAGGAAATTCAGGAATAAGGAAACTGAGGCAATTGACCCAAAGGCAAATTGGTGACAGAGTTGTGAAGAGATTTTATTACACCACTCTTACTGTAACCACTAATCAGCACAGCCTCCAGTACTAGAGGAAGAGGGTATTTTAGCAGTGACATCCTAGTATTCCCTCGTACAGACGCAGAATACAGAACATGGGTGAAGGCCTTATCTCTATTCTGGCACTCCTCAATCTGCTAAAAATGTCCTACAAGCCCTTGTTCCTACCAAGGCAGGTCTGCTTTGCTTTAGGTTGCACTGGAGAAAATCCTAAGGCTCCTTAATGAGGGCCTTCTCTACCTCTCCCGTGTTGGATCCCAACAAAAATGCAGTCTTCCACTCTCCTACAAGACTATCTGGGGAAGAGTCCAGCTGGAACGGCAGTGCCAAATAATGGAAATCACTGGAAAAATGCAAGCTACATTCATGAATGTATTACCTAAGAGTGACCTCCTGTGTCTGTATCAAGTGTTCTCATCTCTTTATGGAGAACAGCTATCAGAGTATGAAGCAACAAAATATATACTGAAAAAATAAGAGGAGGATTCTGTGGAAATTAACACTTTCCTCTATGAATTCTGTGCATGCACAAGTCTTAGTGCCTTAAAATTTTATCGGTGCTGCGCAACATACTCAACAGTAAACTAGCAAGTAATAAGTTCTAATAATGGCTCCTGCTATAAATTTATCTTCCGCAATTTTGTAGCACTGTGTGAAGGCAGGAAAAAGTCTATGACATGCATGAATACTGAGGACTCACTGCACACCTGCATTGGACTGAGGACTTCATTTTTTAACTTGGCTTCAGTTGTTTCTCTGCTGTATTTTACCTCCCTCCAAGATAAAACACAGAAGAGGAATGGAAAGAATTCTTGCAGATGTCACAGGCAAATAACAACTTAAAAAAACCAACAATGTAATGCCCTGCGTGTGTGCTCCCGCTGAATGGATAATCAACGCTATGCTACTTTCTACCTGCAGGCCAGAAATGGGGATCATTTGGATTCTGCTGGCATCCACATACAACAGCCAGATGAATGCCCACCAGAAAAGGCTCTCCCAGGGCAGGAGGCACTCTGTAATATACTGAGACTCTCTCCTGTCAAGGCACTATTACCATAACACCAAGTTCTTATAACAACAAATTTCCTTGCTGTAAGATACAAGGCTTCTTAATTTGGATGGACTCAAAATCAAAGGAAAGCATTGGAAAGCTTTGGTATCTGAGGGCATGTGTTATCCATCAAACAGAACTTGGGACTAGTGCACATTCACAACAGCTATAAACAGCTGCTTCCTAGATAGATTTCTGTGCTTTGACAGTTTTTCCCAGCATGAACTTGAGCCAAAAAACTCAGTGTTCTGCTCTTCAGTAAATTCACACAAGAATGGGATTGTGGTTTAGACATTCCTACCAGTGCCAGAGGCTGTGCACGTAATAAAATTGACCAGGCAGGCAGCTCTGTACAGTGGGGACTGGCAGCTCCCAGTTCTCAGTTACATGGTGAGCCAGGGTCAGTATTTTCTTGGATTCCCAGCTCACCATGACAGAAATCCAGCTTTCACACAACTCTTCCTTTGATTCACCCAAACCAGCAGTCTCTAAACCAAATGCTTCCTGTTCAATCCTTTATTTCTTGGGAAAACATTTGACCCACTCTATCCACAGTCTTCTCTAAGAGCTCTGCTGCTTGTACCTCTGTACTTTGCACCTTCCATTCCAGCTCCTCTTGGGATTGTTGTCCAGTATTGGGACCTTGCTATAACAGGGTGCAAACAGCAGCCTATGTCCTTAGCCATCTGACAGCTCATGCTATTGCTTTTCTTCAGTTTATTGGCAAAGCAGGGAGGGGAGGGACAAAAGGCCTTTGTTATTGCTCTGTGCAGCCTGTGAGCCAGAACTGAAACTAGCTGGGTTCCTCTGATGCCACCATGGCTGGATCATGCCCAAGGGAACCCAGGCAGAAGTTGCAGTGAGGACAGCTAAGACAGCCTTCCAACACAGGGTTAGTTAATGAAGCAGAGGAACCTGCAAAGCTTGTAAGAGTGGGACCCAGAGGAGTCATGCCAGATAACTTTTTATTTTCTGATTTTACTTTTCAATTAAATTTGACATTTTTGAGAATGAGCTTGGTTACAGACTATTAATCTGTGGCTGAGAGCCAAGGAAGGAAAACACTTGAGTGAGAAGAACTGAACACTGAAAAGCTTTGTCTGCAGTACAGCATGCTAAGATGTTTTAAGTGAGTTTTGAGAAAATCAGTGGCAGTTCTCTCCAGTGTAACACGGACATGTTCATACAGTACTTTCAGAAAAGGAAAGGGCCACATTTTCAAGCCTGTTTTCTTCATTTCTTTTACATTCAGAGGGCATATCAGCTAGTGAAAGTTGAGCACTAAGTGATATTTGCCACCAGCTGGGCAGAGCTGTTGTAATCTAGCTAAAGTGAAAGGATTGCAACCTCACAACAGACTGAGGACATCTAACTGGACATTTGGAAGTGGCTGAATTTCCAATTTCAAGCATATCCAGATTACATGTCAGATTTTGAGGAAAAGCATGAGAAGTGTCATGATTTTTACCTGAAACTTGATCATCTACAGCAGCTAGAAGAGATCTGCATTTGAGAGCCAGTTCATATGCGATTCTTTGTGGTATCAAGATAAAAAATGAAAGCAAACAAAAAAAAATACTATAAAGTGAAGCTACCACTTAATTTCACTGCATACTTCTGAAACCATGGTTTTGACACTTAGTCCTTAGGGTCCTTATTCGCTTGTTGATCAGGAAAATAAAATTCAATTTCAGCAATGGAATAAAATAGAACCTCGGGTTGCACTTTCTGGAAAGATCCAAGATGTGGATTTGAACATTATGTCTTGGACACATCCCTTAAAACAAATCAACTAAAACCACATGTGATGGGAGTTAAACAGGCACCTGTAATCTCAGAATGAACAAGTGTCAAATGGATGTTTCCTCTGCAAGTTTTAGAAGCAGCTTTTCTATCAAGTGTCTCTTGCATGAAGGAAGAAGCCCTGGAAAAGTTTGGCAGTCAAATAGGAAATGGAAAGTGTTCAGAAGCAGATGGAAGGGATCTTTACAGAAAATTTCCATTGTGTGTTAAGGCTTTGATCACAACCAGGCAGTAACAGAATACAAACCACTATTAAAACAACTTATTGCTGTGAGAACCGTAAAGCAAAATGAAGGCAAAAAATTGACCTCACTGGTAAAGATTATGATCCCCTTTCAATGCCAGTCCATTAATGATATGAGCTGTTACAGCTTTTGATCACAGTGTCTTAACCCTTTAGCTTAAGCTATAATTGCCCTTTCTTGCTGGAGTTATTCAAGTGCCATTGAGGAACGGCTTAAAGAGTCCTTTTATATCACTGAGCCCATCTGTAGAAGACTACTGTTTAATTGCTGCTCAGTGAATCATGGTTATGTATGTTAAGATAATTATGAATAGTTTGTTTAACAAAACAAGAAATAGGGGCTTTTTAAAGCTTTTGACCACTGCTGAAAACTCTAAAAATCAGAAGTCCACCAAGCTTGTTTCCCATATATGTATTTTTGGTCCCTGCCTGTTCTGTACTTTTGGCAAGCAAGATGAAAACTTGTGAAAGTCGCTTTTGTTTATGTGCAAGAGTCAGAAGCATGAGTTCATAATGAATTGAAGATATGGTTGTCGTGGTTTAAACCCTAGCCAGACAGCTTGTTCACTCACTCCCAGTGAGTGGTACCGGGCTGAGAGCAATCGAGGTCCACCACCCCCACCCTCCCCCAAGGGCTCTCCCCTTCCCCGCTCCTGGAAGGATGAGGAGGAGAATCAAAAGAGCGTAACTCCCACGGGTTGAGACAAGAACAGTCCAGCAACCAATGTACAGCACAAATCACCACTGCTACCACCAACGACAACAATGATAAGAGAAAATAACAAGGGAAGAGAATACAATACCACCGGCCAAGAAACAAGTACGACCCAGCAGCCCGTGTCCTTCCGGGTAACTCCCAGTTACCCCCCACCCCGGGCATGACGTGCTGTGGTATGGAATACCTCTTTGGCTAGCCTGAGTCAGGCACCCTGTCTCTGCTTCCTCCTGGCTTCCCCTCCTCCCTGGCAGAGCATGAGCCTCACAAAGTCCTTGGTCAGGGTAAACATCACTTAGCAACAACCGAAAACATCGGTATCACCAGCACTGTTCCCAGGCTGGAAGTCAAAACACAGCACTGCACCAGCTACCACAAAGGAGAAACATGACTGCTACTGCTGAACCCAGGACATTATCCACCCCTTATTCCATACCATTCACGTCATCAGATCCCACATTTTCAGTATACCATCGCTCTTACATATATACATCCACATGCACACACAGACAGAGAGAAAGAGATCATTTCTTAGTGCATGGACCAATCCCTATAATGCTGAGTCCATTCAGTCCATGATGTCAGGTTCCATCTCTTGTAACAATCTTTCAGGGCAGGAAAGGCTGTGTGCAGTGTTGGATTGTTGCCTGCTGATGCTGGTCATTCCTTTACTTCAGAACTCATCCGGTTCTATCAAAGTTCATTCTCTGTTGGGATGATGGTTGGAGGGAAGTCAGGGCTAGTTGCTGGTGACCTGAAGACATCTAGTTGATGGGCTATAAAAGTATTTATTACACAGCAGGCAACAGCATACAATTAAGTTCACTGGCTGTTTTCCCCTAAAATCAAACCCCCTTTGGGTATACATCGGACTTCCCCATCTTCCCGCATTACCCACCAAGTATATCTGGGTCCCTGAGCAAAAGCAATCCCACGAGTGGGTTTGCCTTTACCTGAAGCAGGAATAACCCAGACTGTCTTCCCCAGCAAATTCTTCATATGCACCACGGGAACTTTGTCCCTCTCTACAATATGTAAAAGTTCTGACTGGGCTGGGCCAGCCCTGTTGGCAGATCCTCTGGTGTTGACCAACCAGGTGGCCTTTGGTAAGTGTGTATCCCAATGCTTGAAAGTTCCCCCACCCATTGCTCTCAGTGTAGTTTTTAACAGCCCATTGTACCGTTCAATTTTCCTAGAGGCTGGTGTGTGGTAGGGGATGTGATATACCCACTCAATGCCATGCTCTTTGGCCCAAATATCTATAAGGTTATTCCAGAAATGAGTCCCATTGTCTGACTCAATTCTCTCTGGGGTGCCGTGTCGCCACAAAATCTGTTTCTCAAGTCCCAGGATAGTGTTCCAGGCAGTGGTGTGGGGCACAGCATATGTTTCCAGCCACCCGGTGGTTGCTTCCACCATGGTAAGCACATGGCGCTTGCCTTGGCGGGTTGGTGGCAGTGTGATATAGTCAATCTGCCAGGCCTCCCCATATTTATACTTCAACCATCGTCCTCCATACCAAAGAGGCTTTAACCGCTTGGCTTGTTTAATTGCAGCACATGTTTCACACTCATGAATAACCTGGGCAATAGTGTCCATTGTTAAGTCCACCCCTTGGTCACGGGCCCATCTATATGTTGCATCTCTGCCCTGATGGCCTGAAGTGTCATGGGCCCACCGGGCCAAAAATAATTCACCTTTATGTTGCCAATCTAAGTCCATCTGAGCCACTTCAATCTTAGCCGCTTTATCCACTTGTTGGTTGTTCTGGTGTTCCTCAGTGGCCCGACTCTTGGGTACATGGGCATCTACATGACGTACCTTCACCACCAGGTTCTGCACCCGGGCAGCAATATCTTTCCACAGTGCAGCAGCCCAGATGGGTTTACCTCTGCGTTGCCAGTTGCTCTGCTTCCATTGCTTCAACCACCCCCACAGGGCATTTGCCACCATCCATGAGTCAGTATAGAGATAAAGTACTGGCCACTTTTCTCGTTCAGCAATGTCCAGGGCCAGCTGGATGGCTTTCATCTCGGCAAATTGACTCGATTCACCCTCTCCTTCAGCAGTTTTTGCAACTTGTCGTCCAGGACTCCATACAGCTGCCTTCCATCTCCGATGCTTTCCCACAATACGTACGGCAAGAGCCATCAGTAAACAAGGCATACTGCTTTTCACTTTCTGACAGTTTATTATATGGTGGGGCCTCTTCAGCACACACCGCCTCCTCCTTTGGTGACATTCCAAAATCTTTGCCCTCTGGCCAGTCCATGATGACTTCTAGAATGCCTGGATGACTGAGGTTTCCTATTCAAGTTCGTTGTGTAATTAGTGCAGCCCATTTGCTCCATGTAGCATCAGTTGCATGATGTGTAGAGGAGACCCTGCCTTTGAACATCCAGCCCAGCACAGGCAACCGGGGTGCCAGGAGGAGCTGTGCTTCAGTGCCAATCACTTCCGAAGCAGCTCGAATCCCTTCATAAGCTGCCAGTATCTCTTTCTCAGTTGGGGGTATAGCTGGCCTCAGATCCTTTGTATCCCCGACTCCAAAAGCAGAGGGGTCGACCTCGAGTCTCCCCTGGAGCTTTCTGCCAGAGGCTCCAGGTAGGACCGTTCTCCCCAGCTGCAGTGTACAGCACATTTTTTACATCTGGCCCGGTCCGGACTGGTCCAAGGGCTACTGCATGAACTATCTCGTGTTTAATTTGCTCAAAGGCTTGTTGCTGCTCAGGGCCCCACTTAAAATAATTCTTCTTCCGGGTCACATGATAGAGAGGGCTTACAATCGAGCTGTAATTTGGGATGTGCATTCTCCAGAACCCCACAGCACTCAAGAAAGCTTGCGTTTCTTTCTTATTAGTTGGTGGAGACATTGCTGTTATCTTGTTGATCACATCTGTGGGGATCTGTCTACGTCCATCTTGCCATTTTATTCCCAAAAATTGAACCTCCTGTGCAGGTCCCTTGACCATACTCCGTTTTATGGCAAAACCAGCTTTCAGCAGGATTTGGATTATTTTCCTCCCTTTCTCAAAGACTTCTTCCACTGTATTGCCCCACACAATAATGTCATCAATGTATTGCAGGTGTCCTGGAGCTTGTCCCTGTTCCAGTGCAGTCTGGATCAGTCCATGGCAAATGGTAGGGCTGTGTTTCCACCCCTGGGGCAGTCGGTTCCAAGTGAACTGGACACCCCTCCAAGGAAAAACAAACTGTGGCCTGCACTCTGCTGCCAAAGGAATTGAGAAAAATGCATTGGCAATATCAATCGTGGCATACCACTTGGCTGCCTTTGACTCTAGTTCATACTGAAGTTCCAGCATGTCCGGTACGGCAGCACTCAATGGTGGTGTGACTTCATTCAGGCCACGATAGTCTACTGTTAGTCTCCATTCTCCTTTAGACTTTCGCACTGGCCATATGGGGCTATTAAAGGGCGAGCGGGTCCTGCTGATCACTCGCTGACTCTCCAGTCTACGGATCAGCTGATGGATGGGAATCAGGGAGTCTCGGTTGGTGCGATATTGCCGCCAGTGCACTGTTGTGATCGCAAATGGCCCTTGTTGTTCTTCGACTTTCAGCAACCCCACAGCAGAGGGATCTTCTGAGAGACCAGGCAAGGTGGACAGCTGCTCAATTTCCTCAGTCTCCAAAGCAGCAATACCAAAAGCCCAGCGGTACCCTTTCGGGTCTTTGAAGTACCCTCTCTTGAGGTAGTCTATGCCGAGGATGCATGGAGCCTCTGGACCAGTCACAATAGGGTGCTTTTGCCACTCCCTCCCAGTCAGGCTGATTTCAGCCTCCAGCACAGTCAACTCTTGGGATCCTCCTGTTACTCCAGAAATATAGATGGGTTCCACCCCTTGACAGCTTGATGGCATCAGGGTACACTGTGCACCGGTATCTACTAGAGCCTTATACTTCTGTGGGACTGATGTGCCAGGCCATCTGATCCACACAGTCCAGTAAATCCGATTGTTCCCTACCTCCACCTGGCTGGAGGCAGGGCCCCTCTAATGGTCGTCACAGCGTTGGACACTTAAGTTGTGGTAAAAGGGATTATTCTTCATTATCACAGGAGCTGGAATAAAATCAGCTCTTCCACTCCATCTGGGAAACTGCTCACCAGAGACTGAAGCTGTAGCTCTCATGGGATGATCAGTCTTGGCCCTTGCTCCCCTCTTCAATTCACTCACCCGTTCCTCCCAAACTGAAGTAGGTTTTCCATCCCACTTTGTCATGTCTTCTCCATGATCCCACAGGTAAAACCATAGGGTAGCCCGTGGCGTATACCTCCTGTATCTCCCCTCTCGAACAATAGGACGCCTTTTGTTAATAGCTGAGATGTGTGTTGGCACACGTGAGGAGCTGGATAAATCAGATACATCGTCCCTCAATTGTTTGAGATCCTGGGACAGTTTTTCCACAGCTGAGATGATGGAAGGGGTGAGATTGTCTTCGAACTCCCAGAGTCTACGAACCATTTCATCCACTGTTAGTGGTACTATGTCATTCCAGGTTACTGTTGCCAATGAACGGGCATATGATGACGGTGCATTCCGTGTAAGTTTTCGCCACATGGGCCGTGTACATTCAAGTTCATCTGGGTCTATGGGTATATCCCTGTTATTCGGCTTGATGTGATAGATCATCTCTACGATGGCTGATTCCCTCAGAGACTGGGTGCCTTTGTCTATAGTAGTCCACTTGGCCGAACGACTCGTAACATCGTCCTTGTATGGAAACCTTTCTTTCACAGCTGCCAAGAGCCACCTCCAAAGACTGAGGGACTTTTTCTCTCTTGCAATTGCTTTGTCAATTCCCCCTTCTCTAGCAAGTGATCCCAGCTGCTTGGCTTCTGTACCTTCTAGTTCATGACCATCGGCCCCATTGTCCCAGCATCAGAGTAACCAGGTGATGATGTGCTCCCCTGGTTGATGGGTAAAATCTTTTCGCATATTCCATAGCTTGGTTGAGGTCCAAGGTCGAGAAGTTACCTCTTCTTCTTCTTCGTCATGTGATGATGACTCCTGATCAGATTCTGGACCGGGTGATGAATTCATTGTTTCTTCATCTCGCTTCACCCTTCTTGCCTCCTATTTGCTTGTTCTCTTGCGTACAGGGGCAACCGATATTGGTACGAATTGGTCCTCTGGTTTGGCTGCAGTGATTATCACTGTGGTTTGAGTAGCAACTGTACTTGTTGCTGGGGGTGGTGCAGCTGCTGTGCTTGGAGCTGGGGTAACCGCGCTGTCTGTTGCAGTCGAAGTTTGAGCAGATACTGACTTGCCGCTGGGGTAGCTGCGCTGTTCATTGCAGCCAAAGTTTGAGTAGCGACTGTACTTGTCGCTGGGGGTGGTGAAGCTGCTGTGCTAGGAGCTGGAGTAGCTGCGCTGACTGTTGCTTTGCCCTCAGATCCACCAACGTTCTTTTCCTTTTGAAGGTGCTGGATAGTGTTGAACAAGGCCCTGTAAGCATAGGCCAAGCCCCAGCATGTTGCCATGATTTGTCCATCTCTGGTATGGCCAGAATGACCACACGCCTCATTTAAGTGTTTTAATAATTCTTCTGGACTTTGCAGTTGTTCAGTGGTGAAATTCCAAAGTACTGGAGGGGCCCACTGACCTAGATACTTGCCCATACTATCCCACACACCCTGCCACTCATGGCTGTCCAGCCTCAGGGAAAATCTCTTGGTCCTCCTACATCGTCGTTTGACCCCAGACAAGACCCAAACCTGACTCTGCTTAACTCTTGAAATCAGTCGTGGGCAAAACACACTCTGTATGCGTGCCAGCATGATGATCCTCATCACGATCAGCAAACAAGTCTCAACAGCATTAAAAGGCCATTCAAAAACTTCAAAACTCTCAAATGTAAATGGTCTGGGGGGAGGACTGGGAGGGTAAAAGAATGTCTCCTTCACAGGTTGAGCACCTGAGAAGGAGAAAAAAGATGTGTAATTGCTAAGCACTTCTACTATATACCTCCCAAAGTATAAAGGTGGTGACCACACTGGGAACATAAGCCAGATCAGTTTCATGATCAATGATTCTATTGTATTACAAGTCATTACCATAAAGTACAATGAGACAAAAACCTTAGCCCAAGCCCCACACTTGAAAAACACTAATACAGCAAATACCTGATGAAAGTAAGATACGATATACTGAAACTGTGAGATCAAGAGGAACGACCTTGAGAGCCAATAAATCAGCATTGTGACAAGTGACTATTAATACAGTCAGATCTGTAATTATCTCAACCCCTCGTGCCCCACGTTGGGCGCCAAAAGAACTGTCGTGGTCGCCAAAAGAACTGTCGTGGTTTAAACCCTAGCCAGACAGCTTGTTCACTCACTCCCAGTGAGTGGTGCCAGGCTGAGAGCAATCCAGCCCCCCCCCCCCCCCCCCCCGGGGCTCTCCCCTTCCCCACTCCCAGAGGGATGGGGAGGAGGATCGAAAGAGTGCAACTCCCACGTGTCCAAATCCTGATTATATTTCATTTAAATTGTTAATAGCTTTTACTACAGATCAGAGTCTTTGCATGTGAGTTTCTGAACCTGGATAAGTCTTATTGCTGTATCACTCTGGGCTCAGGAAAATACGCCAAATTCTGATGGCTAAACTACAGAGATCACATTAATAGGACTGAATTGGCCCAATGTTATTTCATATTTCAAATATACGCTATCTGTCTAAATGCTGTATTCAAGTAAGTGTGCCTAGGAAGACCATGCAAGCAGGCTCCCAGCTGTCACAGCCCTGAGGGCACTAACCAGCCTGTCCTTATATTATCAACACTCTTTCCAGCACAAATCCAAAACATAACCCCATACTAGCTACTATGAATAAAATTACCTCTACCCCAGCCAAAATCAGCACATTCTACCTCCTTTATTCCATACCATTTATGTCATGCTCAGGTCCCACACTGTACAATACATCCACATTAAGCACCACCCTGCTTTCCATCCTTTCATACAATACACTGATATCATTCCCTTAATCTATGGACCACCCCTGTGAAATATCTGTAAAATGTCCATAAATGTCCACAAATGCAGACAAAATGTCCACTGAGTTCATTTAGTCGCACACTTTGAGCTCCATCGGTTATGGTGGTCAGTCAAGACAGGAGAGGAGGTGCGTTGCATGGAGCTATTTGGAAAGCCAGCTCAGGCTGGGACTGCTGTACTTGCATTCCTTGTAAGGCTTGTCCTCCGCTGGTTCAGGTGGTTCCTGCTACAGTAGTTCCTATAGCATGCAACTTAAATCACGGTTTACAACAATTTAAAGGTACATCCAGTACGATCCGCATCCCTGTTTCCCCTGGGCCAAGTTTAACATTTGCAAAGAACAACTCCCTTTGCTCACAGCCTGGCTAGCACCAAGGGGTTCCTGCTATAGTAATTTCTATAACATCCAACTAAAGTAATGGATTATTTTCACCCAGGATTAAATCACCTTGAGGTACACACTGGACTGCCACATCCTTCTGCATTACCTACCAAGTGCATCCAGGTCCTTAAGATAAAAAATCCCACAAATAGGTTTACCCTTTCCTGAGGAAGGAATAACCCAGACTCTTTTTCCCAAAAAGTTCCTTTTAAGCGCTATAGGGATCTTATCTCCTTCCATAGTGCACAGGGGTTTTGATTGGGCAGGTTCAGGTCAACTGGCAGATCTTCCAGTGTTAACTAACCAAGTGGTTTCTCTTAAATGTGTATCCCAATGCTTAAAGGTCCCAGCCTTTAGTGTAGTTTTTAACAGTCTATTGTATCATTCAACTTTCCCAGAGGTTGGTGCATGATAGAGAATGTGATACACCAAGTTAATGTCATACTCAGCAGCCCAGGTGTTCATGAGGTTGTTTTGGAAGTGAGTCCAGCCATCCAATAGTTGCTTCCACTATTGTAAGCACAGGCTGCTTGACATGGCAGGTTCATGATAGTGTGATATAATCAATCTGCTAGGCTTCCTCATATTGATATTTCAGTCACAATCCTCTATACCAGAGATGCTTGGCCTGCTTAATTGCAGCATACGTTTCATATTCATGAATAGCTTGTGCAATAGCGTCGATGGTCAAGTCTACCCCTTGACCATGAAGCCATATATATGTTGCATCTTTTCCTAAATGTCCTGATGTGTCACAGGCCCACTTATCTATAAATAGCTCACCTTTATGTGTAAAGTACTATCAATTTTTCTCATTTAGCAATGTCTAAGGATAGCCGGATGGCTTTCACCTCTGCAAATTGACTCAGTTTACCTTCTCCTTCAGCACACAGCAGCTTTCCACTTTCAATATTTTGTCACAATACAATAGGATCCATCTGTAAACAGGACATATGGCTTCTGGTAAGTTATTATATAGAGAGGCTTTTTCAGCACAAGTCACTTACTCTGGCAACGCTCTCAAGTTTCGGCCCTCTGGATAGTCCATGATCACATCCAGAACTCCCGGGTGGTTGGGGTTTCCCATTCAAACCCATTGTGTTATCAATGCGATCCACTTATTCTATGTAGCATGAGTTGCACAGTGCATAGAGGAGACCCTCCCTTTGAACATCCAGCCAAGCACATACTGCCAAAAGGAGCTGTGTTTCAGTACCAACTACTTCTGAAGTGACTTGAATTCCTTCATATGCTGCTGGTATTTCTTTTCTGTTACAGCGTAATGGGCTTCAGACCCTCTAGCTCCCCAGTTCCAAAACCTTAAAGGTCTCTTCCGGCACTTTCTGCCAGAGGCTCCAGGTGGGGCAGTTATCCCTGGCTGAGGCACAAAGCACAGTTTTCACATCTTGTCCTGCCTGGACTGTCCCAAGTGCTACTACACGAGCTATCTGCTATTGAATTTGTCCAAAGGCTTGCTGCTCCTCAGGGCCCCATTCAAAGTAGTTCTTGTTCCAGGTCACTTAATAGAGAAGGTTTGCGATCAGACTAGAACCCGAAATATGCAGTCTCCAAAACCCCACAACACCTAAGATAGCTTCTGTTTCTTTTTTGTTAGTTGGTGGAGACATTGCTGTTATTTTTTTGTTCACACATGTTGGAATATGACAACACCCATCTTGCTCTTAGGCAATAGGCATAATAAACAAGGACTGTAGCCTCAAAATTAACTTGCTGCTAATTATGAGGCTTGGACAGGAGTGCAAATAAGCTAATTGGAACTGAGTAGGAAATTGTCTTATCCTGGGAAAACTTCACCATTTCATAAAGCCTTCAAGGTCCCACAATGAAGCAAGATGGATAAAGGTCAATTAAAATCTTTGCACCCAAACCTAATCAGGTAGCCCTAGGACTGTCCTGTCTTTCTTCCTCCTATTCTCTCCATCCCCACGAGTAGTCCATTAAGCTTGCTTTAGCTGAGATTTAACAAAATATTGTGCCCTTAATTTTCATCCTTTACTAGTCTGGTTTTGTATTAAAATTCAGGATTCAGCTACTCTGGAAGTTATTTGAATGTATGGTGAACGAGAATATAAATGGTAACAAATATATCAAGGAAGTCGATTAAGGCAAAAATCTTTTTTTTTCTGTACTGTTTAAGAGTTTAAGGATTTGGTGCTACAACTTTTACTGGGGGGGGGGGAGACACAACAAACTTTTAATTATGCTCTCCTCCTCTCTATCCCTTAAGCAAAATGCTGAAGAATGCTCTCAGAATATCTATGAACCCTGCAAAGAATCCTCAAAAAACTCAGGGAAGGGAAGGTAAACTGTCATCAGATGGCCACTTCCAAAACAACATCCAAGCAGATAAAACTCAGCAATCTGATGTGGCATCTTTTCAACCAGAAACAACAGCTGCTTTCACACCATAATCTTTCTTCTGCCAGGCATTTCAAAAGGTAAAATTTGAAAGTTACAGAAGTCAAAACCTTATGGGAATAATTTTGTTAGAAGTCAAATAGAATTAGACTGCGCATAGACATTTTAAAAGGTAGCAACATAATGCTTAAGCATATAAATAAAGTATGGGCAGGTTTTGTAGTCATGGTGGAGTACAATACAGATTAAAGATAACAATTTAGCCCAAAAGTGCTTTCATGTCAATTATATGAAGTATGATGGAATACGGAGTGGGGATGTAAAGGAAGAATGGCTAAACAGAACAAAAATAGGAACCAAAAGTACTGTATTAGAGTGGGAAGAGGCTGAACACCTCCTTGTACTCCAGCTTCCAGGAGTCTGGATTACCTCCAAGCCCCAAAGAGAAATGTCTTCTGAAGTTACAGATGTACTCCATAGAATTCATTGCCAAATTGTCAAAGAGGTCATACAGCCAGAGGACAGCAAAGGAGGAAGAAACATAATGTGGTTAAACAAAGGATTGTTAGCCTGACCACAATTATACACAACATTTTAGAACAAACTTTGATGGAAAGCATAATTAAAGACATGGACGGAAGTAGAGAGAAATGCTGCACAGGTTTACTAAACACGGAACATGCAAGACTAAACAAGTAAATAATTATTAAGGCTAAGGAGAAGCAGCTGATTCAATCTACCTGGACAGTGGTACAATACTTATTATGATGTGGCATAAGAGAAGAATTGTTAAGTCAGAAACTAGAGATTAATATAAGTTTATAAATTAGAAGAAGAATGGCCTAAAGGGGAAATTACAGGGAAATTAGAAGCCTGGAGACAAAGGATAATTAATAGGCAGTTGCCCAGGACTCTATCATAGAATAAATTTGATTCATATTTTCTTTAATGCATCTGGTGCAAAAATGTGATTGCACCATTAAAATTGGTTGTTGTCTCAGAACATAAAAGCATCAAACTGAGGAAGATCATATTGTTATTCAAAGAGAGTTGAATCACCTTGAAAACCAGGGTGAGACATACAAGACGAAGGTCATTTGTATCAATTGTAACGACATGCATGCAGGTCAAGCGTTCTTGCTATAAATATATCTATTGGGAATAATCAAAGATAGGGAAAGCCTGAGAGAGGTGGAGACTCATGGATGATGATGAACTACCAATATATAATTCGGATTGTGGTGCAATAGGTTCCTCAATTTGAACAAGGAAGGGAAACACACAGCACATATCCCACAGAGCAGTGTACATACTGCTTAACAGGTAGGATCTTTTTTGTGTAATTTTGTTGACTGAGAGGTACGCTGTCTATGAAAACATAGTCAGTGACCAGTGGGAAAAGAGAAAAGATAAAGGAACCATCGAAAAAGACAAGAGCAGCATAAGAACAACTGCATAAATTAGCAATAGGTTTCAAAAGAACACATAAAAGAGGGCAGCTAGGATAGAGGATCATCTCTCTAACCTTGGAAGCAGTAAGACCCAGGCATAGCCTTGCAGTACAAATAAAAACTACAAAGAAAAGCTAGATTCAAACAGAACTCAATCAGTTGTTGGAGGAAGTTACGTAATCTGGCTGTCTGCCTATAGGGCTTCCAATGACCCAGGAGTTCCCATCCAGATCTACATCCCTAATTACAAGGTTAGTATTTGTCTAATTTTATCACACTGTAAATTCTTTTTAAAGAGACCTGAACTTCTAGAAGTAGGTAGTCCATGGCCTGGATGTTTTCCATAGCTCTTGCTCTGCAGTGCTGCAGAAGAAATCCTTATAGTGCAAGTGAATTCCTTCTGCCTCTAGTGCATAAATAATATTTCCCATGAAATAAAAAGGAGACCATTGTCTTGATCCTAAAGAAAATTACATCTGCTGCACATTGAGAAACTATAAAGGGAAGATGGAAACACTGAAAACAGATTGGAAGAGTCAAAGACTCTTATTTCAAATTGCAACCTTTGACTTTGTTTTAGTAATTTTTCAAATATTATCCCCACTCCTCCTTTTACATCATCTCCAAAGCAATCAAAGAACACAATACAACTATAGCAGCAATGCTCAGGAGTTCTTTCAGAGTCTATATTGAATTTTTTCAGCTACGTATTTTGTAGTAAGGGACAGAAAGCCTGGAGAGATAAAATATGGAGTAGGAATGAAGTTTTCTGATCCCACTGTCAGAGAGAAGCAGACTATTTTAATAATTCAATGAAGGCTACAATTTTGTTTGTGGTTCATGTTCCACTGTCTTTGAAGAGGATCCCCATAGCGGGTCAGGGGCTTTTTCTGCTGTGAGAGATAAGCAAGGCAGAAGCACAACTGGATTTCTAACTAACTGCTTTACTATTCATCTTTGAAGAAGCTGTAAGTTTCCATAAGCTTCAGACCTTCTAACTTCTCAGGAAACTCTATAATGTTTAAAAGGTTGTTATGGAAATTGGCAATCAGCTTCAAATGTATTGGAAGTGGAAGGCAATGAGAAAATAATATGTATGGTGTTATAACCTAGCACACCATACGTCCCAAAATTATCAATAATGTGCTCCTTTAGAGGAAAAAATAAATTGATAGTGGCAAAACTGCCCATTAACAAATGAATATTTGTTGAACATGTGCACTTAAGGAGATCATAACATAGCCTGAGACAATGTGTCAAACATTTTCCGAGATAACTGTAACTTGGTGCCCTGCTTCAAGTTAGCTTGAAATTATTCTGCCCTGTGGCAGTGGGCAGATGTTCGGATGTCACGAATTCTTCTGAAATTGCCAAGGGAGGAAGGCAGAACAGTACTGTTCAGCTTTACAGGAGAGCAAGATGTAGTTTCTCAGGGTAATATTTCTACATGACAAGACGCCTCAATCCTCTGTCATTTGGAAGAACAGTAGACAAAAACTTGAGTATAAGCTACCCAGGTGTGTGGGAGCCTCTGGGAGTTTCCATTACTGCTTCTAAAGCAAGAGACAGCTCAGGGAGAGGAGCAGATATAACTGAGGTGCACTTCAGTAATTGCATTGGACAAGCAGACCATTGTTACTTCCTTGCAGAGAGGTGACGGCTTACACACAGGCACACATAATGTTCTTGTCAGAACACAGAGGTGAGGATTTCCTTGTGGAATAAATGCTACAAAATATCTAACAAAATGAGACAGATTTAGTGAATGGAGTAAAATAGAGAATAGAAATTTCAGGAAAGAAGGAACCTATAATGCAAGACTCTTCTTTTCCTGACCGCACTGTTGGGCTATTTATAGAGGTAAATTTCCTAGTTCTCTATTTGCCATACCCCAGCCGCCTTGTCCCAGACTTCAGAAAAGACTTGCTCTATCAAGTTTCATTGTCTCATTCCAACTTAATTCACCTTGCTTCTTTAATTGCAGTCTCATTATGAATTTAGATAACTAATATATGCTGGAATACACCACAGCTAATTTCTTAATTACCTATACCGTCAATACAACTGTAGACAATATTTTCCCCTTTGACCACAGTGCCAGATAAAAGTATCATGGCTGAAGTGTTCCTGGTGTGGCCTCACCTTCTTTTTTCTCAGCTGCAATTGCAGGCACCATTCCACAGGATGGCTCCTCAGAATAAGGGCTAACAAAGGACAAAGTATGTGACTAGTAAGTTGTTCTCTCATTATTTTGGGATGTTTCTCCCACTTAAAGAACTAAAGGAAAAGTCAACATGATTGAAAGCACGGTAAGTCAGCTTGAGGAGCAGTTCTGACCACAAGTGAGAGCAAGATGACTGCGAAGTCATCTGTCATGTCAGATTAAATGAAACAGGGTCTGTCTGTGGTAGATTAAATGCACTTCACTTTGACGAGGAAGGAAGATCACCCAAGTGCCATTCTTACCTGAATTTTTGGAAAACCTTGAGTCAAAGGAGTATTATCTGCAACATGGGAACCATGATGCAACTTGAGAACATTTCCTCTCATCCTATCGATTGTTAGCTGGGAGAAGAGACCAACACCCACCTCACTAAATCCTCCTTTCAGGTAGTTGTAGAGAGTGATAAGGTCTCCCCTCAACCTCCTTCCTCCTTTTCTCCAGGCTTAACATCCCCAGTTCCCTCAGTTGCTCTTCATCGGACTCGTGCTCTTCACTCTTCACCAGCTTTGTTGCCCTTCTCAGCACCCGCTCCAGTACCTCAAAGCCTTTCTGGTAGTGAAGGGTCCAGAACTGAACACAGGATTCAAGGTCCACCCTCACCAGTGCTGTGTACGAGGGGATGATCACTGCCCTGGTCCTACTGACTGAGCTACTTCTGATACAGGCCAGGTTGCTGTTGCCCTTCCTGGCTGCCTGGGCATAAAATGGCTCATTTCAGATGCTGTTAATCAGCACTCCCAGGTCCTTTTCCACTGGACAATTTTCTAGCCACTCTTCCCCCAGCCTGTAGTGTTGCATGCAGTGGTTGTGACCCAAGTGCAGGACCCAGCACTTTGCCTCATTAAACTCATGTAATTGGCCTTGGCCCATTGCTCTGGCCTGTCCAGATCCCTCTGCAGAGCCTTCCTACCGTCTAGTAGATCAACACTCCCAGCCAACTTGATGTTAACTGCAGACTTGCTGAGTGAGCACTCGATCCCCTCATCCAAATCATTGATAAAGACATTAAACAGAACTGGCCCAGTTCTGAGCCCTGGCAAACACCACTTGTGACCAGCTGCCAACTGGATTTCACTCCATTCACCACCACCCTCTGGCCTTGGCCATCCAGCCAGCTTTTTACCCAGCAAAGCATTCACCCTCCAAGCCATGAGCAGTCAGCTTCTCCAGGAGAATGCTGTGGCAAATGGTGTCAAGGGCTTTACTAAAATCTAGGTAGACAGCATCCACAGCCTTTACCTTATCCACTAGTTGGATCACCTTTTCATAGGAGGAGATCAGGTTAGTCACGCAGGACCTGCCTTTCATAAACTCATGCTGACTAAGCCTCATCCCCTGCTTGACCTGTATGGGCCCCAAGATGATTTGCTCTATAAACAGAGTCCCTTGGGAGGCAGTCCTGAAGGGTAGAGGGGTCCAGGAATTCTGGACCTTCTCCAAGAAGGAAATCTTAAAGGTGCAGAGGCAGGCTGTCCCCATGTGCAGAAAGACGAGCCTGCGGGGAAGATGACGGGCCTGGCTGAACAGAGAGCTTTGGCTGGAACTCAGGAGGGGGAAAAGGAGAGTTGATGACCTTTGGAAGAAGGGGCAGGCAATGCAGGAGGACTACAAGGATGTCATGAGGTCATGCAGGGAGAAATTTAGGAGGGTCAAAGCCCAACTAAAACTTAATCTGCTTAGTGCCATAAAAGACGATAATAAAAAAAAACATTTCTATAAATACATTAGCAACAAAATGAAGGCCAAGGAGAATTTCCATCCTTCATTGGCTGCAGCAGAAACATAGTGACAAAGGATGAGGAAAGACTGAGGTACTTAGTGCTTTCTTTGCCTCAGTCTTTAATAGCAAGATCGGTTGTTCTCCGGGTACCAAGCTCCCTGAGCTGGAAGACAGGGATGGGGAGCAGTACGAAGCTCCCATAATCTACGGGGAAATGGTTAGTGACCTGCTACAACTTCTTCCAAAAGTCATAATCTCTCCTTTTCTTTGAAGAAGGTCCAGCCTTTGCCCCTCAGGTCTGCCTCCCAAGGGACTGTGTCAACCAGGCTCCTAAACAGGCCAAAGTCTGCCCTCTGGAAGTCCAGGGTGCAGTTCTGACCCCTCCTTACTTCAGGAATCGAAAACTACCATTCTGTGATTGCTCTGCCCAAGACGGCCTCCAACCATCACATCACACACAAATCTTCCTCTGTCTGCAAACAACAGGCCCAGTGGGATGCCTTCCCTAGATGGCTGTCTCACCAGCTGTGTCAGAAAGTTAACATCCACACACTCCAGGAACCACCTAGACAGTGTCCGCTCTACTGCTGTATTTTCAGCAGGCATCTGGCATTTTGTATCCTAGATTCAGCCAGGTCCACCATAATTTTATTAACAGGAAGGTATGTAACTTTTATTGAGGCAAAAGACATACAACTCTTTCCATTGCTATATCAAAACTATGGGCATAGAAAGTGGAAATACAATCCTCCTTACTGTCTCTGCATTGCACTCCAGCCTGTACCTGTATCACCAAGGAGGGATTTCACTTGATCAAATGCAGCCCTTTACATTACAGACACACACATCTGAGCTTCTTAAGTAAATTCCTCTTATGACTAATGTAAAATGCATAAGTTTCTAGTGTACAAATCACCCTAAAGAAGATTTCTCAAGAAGAGCAAATGTACTGCGCCTATTCCCCACTGATAACAAGTGAAGCCTGGAAAAGCTTGGATACTGCAGATTGTGATGGTGCCTATGCTTATAGTGAAATGAAATAACTTCAGGAATTAAAATTGTCCCTTTATTTACACATTCTTCCAGCAGAAATATAAAAAACAAACTTTGTCTATATTTACAAGATTCAACATTGTCTAAGATAATGGTGCACTGCACCCAGAAGAACAAAGCTCTCCTGTGTTGAGAGCAAATTTTTAAAAAGGTGAAGTAAACCATTTTTTCTCATGTGCTGTTGTGCAGCCAGTCAGAAATCCACATAGGCAGAAGCTCTTTGAAAATATATATTGCTTTCTATTATCTTTGATTATAGCCCCAGTTACAGGTCTCCTCTTTGTCTACAAAGCTAAGAACATGCAATGCCTGTAAGCAGTGATTGACAATCACCACAAGAGAGGTTTTTGGCAAAAAAATATGGGGCCTGAAAAAAAACCCAGCCATTTTCTTTTCTGTCCCTTCTTGTGGTCACAGTCACTACCTCCAGCATTCACTTTCCCTCTTCCCAGATCACTTCATCTTCTGGAAAAATACCTGGAATTGTTAGAAGAATTGCTAGAAGTATTGCTGTTCCCAAGTCTCTCAGCTTTCTCCAGGAGGAAACCAACCAACAGCAGTAAGAGGCAGCCACTTTTATTTATCTCAAGGGAAAAATCAACAGGAATAAATGAAGGTCACATCCACATGAGTGACTTATCTATAGCAGTTACAGCAGCTCAAAGCGGAGCAAATCCCATTTGTAGAGGTGCTTTCTCTGTCTGAGAAGAGCTGTATAGACTGCCTGCCTGGCAGCCCAGCATGTTGTACATGTTTACAGCTAACTGAAGACTAAGTCTGTAGAGAACAATTAGGCTGCCTAATCCGGCCTCTTGTCCACCACACAGATTAATGTTTCACACATGTACTCTTTACTAAATCCTAGAGTGGACAATTTTGCCTATGCAGGTGTCGTGGTTTAAACCCAGTCAGGTAATTCATTCGCTCACTCCCCCCCTTTCTTTCCCTCCCCCTGCTCCCGGAGGGACAGAGAGGAGAATCGAAAAGAATGCAACTCCCACGGGCTGAGATAAGAACAGTTTAGTAACTAAGGTATAACACAGATCACTACTGCTACCACCAATGATAATAATGATAAAGGAAATAACAAGGGAAGAGACTACAACACCTCAGCACCAGCTGACCGATAATTCGCCCCCCCCCAGCCCGACCAAGCTCCGACCGATACTTCCTCCAACCCTGCAGTCCCACAGCCCTTCCGGCTAACTCCCAGTTACATCCTGGGCATGACGTGCTGTGGTATGGAATACCTCTTTGGTCAGTTTGGGTCAGGTGTCCTGTCTCTGCTTCCTCCTGGCTTCCCCTCCCCCCTGGCAGAGCATGAGGCTCACAAATTCCTTGGCCAAACCAAAAGATCATTGTTATCAGCTCTGTTCCCAGGCCGAAAGTCAAAACACTGCACTGCACCAGCTACCAAGAAGGGGAAAAATGACTGCTACTGCTGAACCCAGGACAGCAGATACTCAGCTCACATCTGTACATTAAGGCTTAGGATGACTACTAGAACCTGAATTAAAGCCTGTGTAGAACATTTTAAACATAGTGTAGTCCTGTGACTCCAGACTTCCTCTGGAGAGCACTTCAGCTATTTCGTTACCTTCCCAGCTAAAGAAGTACATCTAATTTAAAGTCTGATGCTGTTTAACTTCAACTACCAACCAGCAGATATTGTTATTTGAGTTAGCAAGGTTGAGAAGCTCCAGACATCTTTTCCTAGCAAAAAAAATATATATATACAACCATTGAGTTACCTTCCTTTTGATTATTTTAATAGCGCCTAGATCCCACCCTGATTTTTTATTATTATTTCCTCTTCTACTTGTCTCTTATTTCTCTTATTACTCTCTATTTTGAAAGTTGGATGACTGATACAGAAGAAAAAACATGCACAACAATAAACAAATTAAAAAATTCAGCTGCACAAGAAGCCTTTCTGTTTTCAGACTACTAGATAATGTACCTCTGTACTAATCTGAGAGATTCTTCTTGTATTAGAATTCCTCAACTCATATATACTTTTTTATCACTACTGTTTACTGATAAACTCATAAGTGTTCAACCAAAGTGAAGTGAACATTTTCCCTGATAAAGGAATGAATATAACCTATTGGCATGGCTTGAAAAATTACTTGTGAGTTCTACAAGTCATGAGTTTTCAGGCTCATGTAGTTTGTTATACATGCACAGACGAAGGAGGATTTTTAATGGCTGACCAGTTGCAAATTTTGTTATGAGGATTCATAACAAATAGGAGAGGATCTGGTTCAAGACCATCTTAAGAACCTGAATGTGCACAAGTCCATGGGACCTGACGAAATCCATCTGTGGGTCCTGAAGGAGCTGGCAAATGAAGTTGCGAAGCCACTGTCCGTCATATTTAAAAATCATGGCAGTCAGGTGAAGTTCCCGATGACTGGAAAAAGGGAAATATAACCCCCATTTTCAAGAAGGGGAAAATGGATGACCCAGGGAACTACAGACCAGTCAGTCTCACCTCTGTGCCTGGCAAAATCCTGGAGCAGATTCTCCTGGAAGGCATGCTAAGGCACATGAAAAACAACAAGGTGCTTGGTGACAGCCAGCATGGCTTCACTAAAGGGAAATCCTGCCTGACCAGTTTGGTGGCCTTCTACAACGGGGCTACAGAACTGATGGACAGGGGTAGAGTAGCTGATGTCATCTACCTGGATTTACGCAAAGCATTCAACACTGTTGTGCATGACATCCTTATCTCTAAATTGGAGAGACGTCAATTTGATGGATGGACCACTCGGTGGATAAAGAACTGGCTGGATGGCTGCATGCAAACAGTTGTGGTCAATGCCTCAATGTCCAGCTGGAGACCAGTAATGAGTGGTGTCCCTCAGGGATCGGTGTTGGGACCGGTCTTGTTCAACATCTTCGTTGCTGACATGGACAGTGGGATTGAGTGTGCCCTCAGCAAGTTTGCCGATGACACTAAGCTGTGTGGTTCAGTTGATACGCTGGAGGGAAGGAATGCCATCCAGAGGGACCTTGACATGCTTGTGAGGTGGACTGATGAGGTTTAACCATGCCAAGTGCAAGGTCCTACACTTGGGTCGAAGCAATCCCAAGCACAGCTACAGGTTGGGCAGAGAAGAGATTCAGAGCAGCCCTGCGGAGAAAGACTTGGGGGTGTTGGTCGATGAGAAAATGAACATGAGCTGGCTTCAGTCTGCACTCACAGCCCAGAAAGCCAACCGTATCCTGGGCTGCATCAAAAGGAGCGTGACCAGCAGGTCGAAGGAGGTGATCCTGCCCCTCTACTCAGCTCTTGTGAGACCTCACCTGGAGTATTGTGTGCAGTTTTGGTGTCCTCAACATAAAAAGGACATGGAACTGTTGGAACAAGTCCAGAGAAGGGCCACGAGGATGATCAGGGGACTGGAGCACGTCCTATATGAAGACAGGCTGAGGAAGTTGGGGCTGTTCAACCTGGAGAAGAGAAGGCTGCATGGAGACCTCATGGCAGCCTCCCAGTATCTGAAGGGGGCCTGTAAGGATGCTGGACTCTTCATTAGGGACTGTAGTGGTAGCACAAGGGGTGATGGGTTCAAACTTAAACAGGGGAAGTTTAGACTGGATATAAGGAGGAAGCTATTTACTGTAAGGATGGTGAGGCACTGGAATGGATTGCCCAGGGAAGCTGTGAATGCTGCATCCCTGGCAGTGTTCGAGGCCAGGCTGGGTGAGGCCTTGGGTGAGATGGTTTCGTGTGAGGTGTCCCTGCTCATGGCAAGGGGGCTGGAACTTGATGATCTTAAGGTCCTTTCTAACCCTATTTTATGTCATCTATCTATGACAGATATTATCCATTCAGTCTGTCCTCCTCTGTGACTAAAGAAAGATCTTGTCTTGTGCTAGAAAGAGAATCTTACTTTCCTTAGCACAAAATCTCCAAGTGTATTAGACAACTACCTTATTTATTAAGTCTATTTACTGTTGTTGATGGATTGTATACTAACACAGTAAACAGTGTCTTGAGGGAATGAAAATTATTTCTGCTTTCATTAGGGCTCTAACTTTTCTTTTTCTGGAAAGATTTTCCTTCTGGGTCCTCAAGGTGAAAGCAGACACCATTTGGTGCTTTACTATAATAAAGTAAATATTTTCTTCTTCTAATCATATTGACCTTGTGATCTATCACCACTGGAATTTATATTCCTGGGAAACTGAGAAGTTATATTTTCTCTCTTCCAGGAATATAGCTATCTTTCTGAGCTCTACCTGATCCAGATCTAGTTTAAAATGAATGGAAAATTTTCTTGGTATCAGATTCTGTATGAAGAATGAAAAAGGTGAAATAAATAAAATGTCAGACATAATTGATATTATATCCCAGAAATGTTATTAAACTGTCAAGCTTCTGATGAATTCACATAAAGAGACTTAAAATCAGACTGAACGTTTCTTGTTTTAGTTAGATGCCAGATTTATTTCTTGTTTGAGAGTAGAAGAAGCTACTGGAAGAAGCCACAAGACATTCCTACACTGCCCAGCAAGAGGGCACTTACCAGTCATGGAGAGACAGACTCCAAGACAGGTGAGTGAACAAAGTCTACTGGGAGAAGAGCTTAGTAGGGAAAATACTGCTCTCAAGAGGTTAGTGTTTCAAGAAGAAAATTAGCTAGCTATGAAGTCAGATAGAGCTGCGTTCAGTATGTAACCAGCATGTCTCAGGACCCAGGGGTCATCTGTTAAATCTTCCCACAAGCACTCTCCCCATCCATTTTCCCATGCCATTCTTGTACCCCTTCCGGTCAGCCTCTGCACAGGAGAGGAAAGTGCATCAGATTTTAACCTCTCATTCACTGGGAAGTAGTTCTTTCGCTGTCGCCTGTGCCAGGGTTGGAGGAAAGATAATGAGGTACTGAAAACGCAAGGTGGTTAAGTAAATGTCAGGTACTGAATGATCAAGATTCATAAACTCTCCATGGAGACTGGAGTACAGTGAGCTGGCTTATTAACCAGAGGCCCTAATACCCAATAGTCAGTTTTGAGTATCTATAATAAAGGGTCATCACTGTCAATGTGAATTTCCTGTACACGAGCCGTCAAGATTGCTGCAAGGCATTTCATTCATAGAACAAAGAAACAAAACAACAGCGGGAACTCATTACTTCAGAGGTTTTCTAAACTCTTCGGATTGTCTAAAATAAATATTCAAAAGAAATCATAGATGCAGTTTGATCTATACTGAAGTTGCAGAGAAGTCCAGCAAGGATCCTTCACAGGCATGAGGAAGGACAGCATTACCTTCACATACAGACTTGTAGAAAACACCATTGTTCCTGCTTCGGAGCTTAACCTTATATTTTCTGAAGCCTGGAACAGTTGGTGGCAGACGGATGCCTATTATTGCCGGTAGGCATTCCTCAAAATACATCAATTATACTATCCAGTTGCATTTCAGATGAATTATTCTCTGGTTACCAAGGCAACCAAATACGTATAACAAGAACAAACCATATTTTTTTGTTCATGCATACCTGGGCTGCCAGAGGAACCTAAGAAAATAGATCACCTGAGCAATGCGCATGGAGTCTCAAGGGGACATGGTTCTTATCAGCTGTGGGACATCTGCCTGCAGAGCCAGAAACATCACCTCCCACTCCAGTCTGCGTAGTGGTGTTTGCAGCACTGGAAAGACCCAAGGGCTTTGGAGACCATTAAATTTCCTAAACAGCATGAGAGGAAGTAGAAGGCAAGCACTGATGGGAAAAGCAGACCATTCTCATATGTCTGTGTTTAGGAAAAAAAGCTTGTAAAGTCCTTATTAAGAAATCTGTGGTTTAAAATGTGTTTTGGCCACACTTCCTGTAAGGAGTAGAAGATGATTTATCCTGGTTCACACTTGCAGACAAGTTATGTTCATTATCAGCTAAACTACATACATTGCTCACAGGCCATCAACAGTAATTTTCTTTGTATAGGCAAGACTTCAAAGAGGAAAGACCAATCTGTAAAGTAGACTTAACATCAAAATACTTTTAATGCTTTTAGTATCAGCTTGCGTGTAAACTAGTCTTACATGACAAGAGAAAAAAATGAAGAAAATGAATTTAAAAGCTTCTTGAAATAATCTTTTATTCCTCAAGTCATGAAAAAAATAACATTAAAATGGTGACCTGAATAGTCACCTGAAGGCAATACATTTATTGTGAACATCACTTGCCTATCTCTACAGTAATATTTCTTTTGTTGAATTTTAATGGTTATTCAGTAAGTAAGAAATTCAATAAATCATAAAACTCTTCCTGTGACAGTACACTACAACATAGTGTTGAATACCAGTTCTCTAAATGAAGGAATATTATTGAAGATCCCAAATTACATACAACACATTTGAATAGTTTTATTAAAAAAAAAAAAAAAAAGTGTGATATATATTGCCTGGGCATTCTACATTTTAAAGAAGTTTTTGTTTTCCAAAATAGCCACAGCTTAGAAGCAAAATCTGTAGGGAATAAAGGTAAGAAGGAGACACATTTCTGCTTGATATAGACAGGAGGGTAGGGCCTTACACTCCTGTTTAGGAGGGGGTTTAGACAGCCCTTTGTGCCAAAGTGTAGCATGACTGTTATTCCTTCTTACCTCCAGTTTCAGCTATACTGCTGAACTGTGGCAGGTGTCACAGTGGCATCCCAACCTTACAGCCATGAGTATCTCTTAGATAAAGACAGAAGAAGAAACCATATATAATATATATCCTAGTTACACATGAATATATGATGTGTTAATAAAAGTATGTCATGGAGTACCTAGTCCAGATTGCAGTTTGGTCCAGTAGCAGGGACATTAGACACCTGTTCTCTGACAGCTTGTTATGCCAGTCACACACAGGATGGGATGCAAGGGCACACAGGGAGCCCTGTCCTTCTTCCCACCCCACAAGCTCTGAGCCAAGTTGCAGTATGGAAGCTGATATAATCACATTGCAAACCAGTGGGTCATCACCCCCAGTACATAAACAAGAGAACCTTAAAGAGTATAATCCAAGAACAGTAATGGAAAAGCAGGGGCTAGAGTGTAGAAATGAGAGAGTCTGGACAATTTATGATTCTAGAAAGGGCTAAGATTTGGGTTTAAGATAGGACAATGGTCTAATATGAGTTACTAAAGGTATAAAAAGGGTGATCAGCTTCTCCTTACTGCAAAGTGCTGATTTACATTATATGTAGTTACCTCCCAAAGAAAGGTCTGTCCAACTTAACAATCTATGAAAAGAGCAGCAGTAGCTTTACATGCCTTGCACAGCCCTGAAGGTTAAAACACCATTTCTTTTCTGGGCCCCTCATTACAAGAAAAGTATTGAGTTGCTGGAATGGGTTCAGTGGAGGGCAATGAAGATGGTGAAGAGTCTGGAGCACAAATCTGATGAGGAACAGCTGAAAGAACTGGGGCTGTTTAGGCTGGAGAAGAGGAGGCTCCGGGGGGAACTTATCGCTCTCTACAGTTACCTGAAAGGAGGATGGAGAAAGGAAGTGCCTGGTCTCTTTTCCCAAGTAACCAGTAATAGGACAAGAGGTAACGGCCTCAAGCTGCTCCAGGGGAGGTTTAGATTGAATATTAGGAAAAATTTCTTTAACAAGAGGGTGCTCAGGCATTGGAACACACTGCCCAGGAAAGTGATGGAATCACCAACCCTGGAAGAGTTTAGTGACATGGTTTAGTGGTGGACTTGGCAGTCCTGGGGTAAAGGTTGGACTTGATTATCTTAAAGGTCTTTCCCAACTTAGTGGTTCTCGCCACACCTAGGTAAAGGAAAAAGGACAAAGCACACAGACAAAGCATAGGGAACGATGCAATACAGCATCATGAGAAAGCAGCAAGCACCTCAGGTACCCCACAAATTGCTAATCAGAAAACCTCCTTCTATTTCACTGTAATTTTCAAGCTTTATTTTTTCCCTTCCTGAGCCAAGTGCAAGGTCTTGCACCCGGGTCAGAGCAATCCTGAGCACAAATACAGGCTGGGCAGAGAATGAATTGAGAGAAGCCCTGGGGAGAAGGACTTGAGTATTGACTGATGAAAAGCTCAACATGAGTCAGCAGTGTGTGCTTGCAACCCAGAAAGTAAAATATATCCTGGGCTGCATCAAAAGAAGCATGACCAGCACTTCAAGGGGGGCAATTCTCCCCCTTCTACTGCGCTCTTGTGAGACCCCCACATGGAGTACTACATCCAGCTCTGGGGCCCCCAAGATAAGACGTACAGAGAATTGTTGAAGCAAGTCCAGAGGAGTGACGCAAAGATGACCAGAGGGCTGAAACACGTCTCCTATGGAGACTGGATGAGAGAGCTGGGTTTGCTCAGCCTGGAGAAGAGAAGGCTCTGGGAAGACCGTAGAGCAGGTAAAGGGGGACTACAAGAAAGCTGGAGAGGAACTTTTTAAAAGGACATGTAGTGACAGGACAAGGGGGAACGGCTTCAAGCTGAAAGAGGGTAGATTTGGATTAGATATTAGGAAAAAATTCTTTACTATGAGGGTGGTGAGGCACTGGAACAGGTACCCAGAGAAGTTGTGGATGCCCCGTCCCTGGAAGTGTTCAAGGCCAGGTTGGATGGGGCTTGGAGCAACCTGGTCTACTGGAAGGTATCCCTGCCTGTGGCACAGGGGTTGGAACTAGTTGATCTTTAAGGTCCTTTCCAACCCAAACCATTCTACAGTGCTGGGATTTTGATGTCCTTTTTCTCCCAGAGGGAAACTCCATAGAAAGATATTTGTTTAGGAGACTGGCTTGTAAGGTTGCTGAGGCAAGTTCATGTCTCTCAGCAGCTCATTCCCAGTAAGTGGTCTCTCACATCTCATGCCAGTAACTGCATTACTCAACTGTAAAGCACTAGAAAGAAAAGGAAAAGATTTCATCTCTCCAACCTCATTACCAATAACAAACTTCTGAAGAATATACTGCATTTGACAAACTAGCATGCTGCTTTGAAAATAACCTGATAAGGTTTACCTGGTCATACAGCAAACCACAGGAAGACTCTTCAACAGCATCAGCTGAAGCCAGAATCAGCCACAAAAGTGAATAGCTAAGAAAAGTGCTGTATTTTGCTGTCACTGACTGTAGCTAGGCACCAGGAAGCTTTTTAAAAAGATGCCTACCTGCTGGAGGAAAACAATTCTAAAAGGTGACCCCTGAATATGTACATTTCCCACGTCACTAACATTTACTAGCAATTGATTTTTTTTTCAATTCTTAAAGCCCTTTCAGTAAAAGACAAAGATTGATCTTTGCTGCAGTCACCTCTAGAAACCAGCCACCTGCCACAGGCTGTCACTTTGATCAGCATTTGTTATTCTTCTGAAGGAAAGTGCTGATGCTCTTTGACTTGGAAAGACATCTATGGTACAACTGGGAAAACCAATTGACTCTGATCTTTTTGCTGTGGTAGCAACAGCTGTGGCAATGACACAAACACCAGGTATAAATCACAACTGCATCCCCACCAGGTGCTGCTTAAGAGGACCTTTAGTCCATAGCCTTTCCTCCATTCCAGCACAACCAGTCGATTTATCTATGTGACTCTATAAAGCTTTTCATAAAACCTCTAGTGACAGGGTGTCCTGGGTTCAGCAGTAGCAGTCATTTTTCTCCTTCTTGGTAGCTGGTGCAGTGCAGTGTTTTGACTTTCAGCTCAGGAACAGAGCTGATAACAATGATGTTTTGGTTTGGCCAAGGACTTTGTGAGCCTCATGCTCTGCCAGGGAGGAGGGGAAGCCAGGAGGAAGCAGAGACAGGACGCCTGACCCAAGCTAGCCAAAGAGGTATTCCATACCACAGCACGTCATGCCCGGGATGTAACTGGGAGTTAACTGGAAGGGCTGGGAGACTACAGGGTTGGAGGAGGTATTGGTCAGTTCTTGGTTGGGCTGGGGGGGCCGAGTTATCGGTCAGCTGGTGGTGAGATGTCATATTCTCTTCCCTTGTTATTTCCTTTGTTATTATTGGTGGAAGCAGTAGTGATTTGTGTTATACCTTAGTTACTAAACTGTTCTTATCTCAACCCGTGGGAGTTGCATTCTTTTCGATTCTCCTCTCTGTCCCTCCAGGAGTAGGGGGAGGGAAAGGGGGGGGGGGAGGGGGGGAGTGAGTGAACGAGTTGCCTAACTGGGTTTAAACCACGACACCCGGACTGCACAGAATCCATTCCAATACTTGACTTGAAAAATATCTTTAATGTCTAGAACAAGAACCCCTAGCTGTTCTTTAGCCACACTGCTGCAGCAGACACTGACACATGCTGGTCTTTTCCATGCTGCACTTGTACCATGTTAAACCTACCTGAAGGCTATTACTCATTCCTCTAAATTAGACAGATTCAGTTCTTCCAGGCTTTCCACACAGATTGTGGTTCCTAGAACTCTAAAAGTTCTTGCTATCCTTCTCTAGTCACAGTTGACCATTCTTCCATCCCCCAAATGTCAGTTCTTCAGCACATAGAGACATACTTTGCCTGCAAGATCTTTTGGCATCATCTACTGTTCATGCATGCTTGCTCCTTATCTACTTCCCCATCTAGAATTTTCAGGCTTTAGAAATGAGTTGTCTGAGCCTTGAGGCCACAGGGAGATTTGATCATGCCTTTTCTGTGATACCTGATATACTCCACAGCTAAATAAGAATCACTTCAATTAACAAGATTCTCATCTACTTTATAAAGCATAAGAATCTTGGTCTACAACAGGTTTCTTTGCAGGGAGCTGTACATTATGGTAGTACAAAGTGCCACCATCTCATTTGCATTTAGGCAACAAAAAATTCCAACAATAATCTGCTGTACTCATCCTGTACTAGTCAGGAATCTTAAGACATTAAGCTCATACACATAGATTTAGGTCTATGTGTGCAAAGAATTGTTTTTAAGATAAAGCTACTTAGGAGGACACAATGTTTATGTTTAGATTTCTCCCTTCCCAAGAAATTAGCATTTCTATAACGACAAACTACACAGAAATCAACACATCTTATCTGTAGGATAGAAAGTTACCTCCCCACATTTACAGATTAAACTATACATAAAGCTGCTGGGAAAGCATCTAATGCAGTTGTTTAATATGTGAGGAGGAGGCAGCGTAGAGGGAACAGTGCAAATGAAAGAGGTCCAGTTGCATTTGTTTCCTAAAGCACGCACTAGACAAGCAAGCACAGCATGTTTCATTAGAAACAATGAAATCTCCTTTTCAGCTAACTGGCACTTTGGCAAGGCTGCTGATAGATCAGAAACTCAGAGCACAATTTGTTTGCCATGCTGTAGCCTACTTTTGTTTAATTAGACAGCCACTGTTGAATGTGCTCCTGCTGTCAACAACAAACCTCCAGACCCACATTCACACGTCAGAGTGTTTTGTGTGCATGTGTATATGTGTGTACGTGAGCTCTTGCTCATTCTGTGATTAAAAATGTAAGCACCTACTATTTTCAGCCTGAAAGGCAGCCAAAACCTTTTTGTTCAAGTTGGCACAGGGAAGTCTCCCTGTGCCCGTTCCATCGTATTAGCAGCACTCCATAAAACAGCAAAGGCGGATGGATACTTTTTAAACTTTTTGAGCCCGAAATTTGAGGGTTTCACTTGCAACTTTGAAGTAAAGGCAAAACTTGCTTTTGTGCAGGATGCATTCGTGACGTAATTGCAAGCCCTTTGCAGGTGACTGGTCTCCCTTAGCACTGAAAAGGCTCAAAGCTTTTAATTAAGAGCCTGATCTAGCTCCTGCTAAATAAACTGAATCAGACCCTACCCAACCTGCTTCTCAGTAAGGTCCAACAGTTTCACCATAGCTATAGTAGAAGCATAAATGAGTCTACCATTGTGCATTTGGACATTCAATTTCCATCTTCCAGAAAATATTCTCAGTGGTAGAAAGAACAGAAACACTTGCAAACTTAAAAGAGTTGACATGGAAACATTGTCTCAGTGATCAATCAAATACTTCCGTGTACCCTTCATCTTTCATGTGCTGAAGTCCCTGACAAGTCTGTTTCCTGTGGTCTTCCATGTTAACTGAGCTGACAGCACCTTCCTCTTGGAGACTCACACCATAGTACATCAAGAGCTGCAGACAAGAGAGGAGGCACAGACTTACACAGGAGGACAACAGAGAAATTCAAGTACTTTATACAACAATGCAGCAACATTTCTAGCTTTCTGGAGGGGATAAAAAAAGCAGCTCTCCATTTGTTGAATTTTAAGAAAGCCAACACTTTGCCACAGATGAGTTTTGGTTTGTTTTTTATAACCAGACCTTTTGGAAAACTTTTTTTTTTTTATAATTTAAAAATAACATTTGACCAACTTTATTCAGTTATTATATACCTTAAGAAATTTCAGCTGACGAAAAGATGATCCATCTATCCAATAATTTCTCTATAAGACCGCACCTTTCTGCCCTTAGGAAGGCTTGTGGGACTGTCTGGATGCAGAATGTAGTATCAGAACTACTTCAGCAAGTGTTGACATGTCTTAATAAATACGAAGTTCATGCAAAAATACACACACATTCAATTATGCTCTGTGCACTGTATTCAGTAAATGCATACAAAAATACTCATACTTACAAGACCAACCTAAATATGACAGTATAAAAATCACAGCATCACAGTGGAACAGATCTCATTAGTTACACACACTTGTAACAGGTTGCAGAAACCTCTGCAGGAAGTGACTTTGGTTATTTCATTGTTCCAAGCAAGCCCCAGAATCCCAGTGGATACTGCCCAGTGCAGCTGAAAGCCTCAAATTTCACACAAACCATTTAAAACATGAAACAAAAGGATCCAGAACAAAAGCTGAGCTGTCAGCTATTTATAGCCAGGTCCTAGTAACTCTAATTCTCATGCTGAAGGTATAATCCCTTATAATTTAGCCGATTTCTGTTTGGACTAATAGATATTATTTTCTGTGTCTCTAAATTGCCCTTGAACTTCAGCTGAGTAGCGTGTTCTGTTTCCCCTCCTGATTAGGACTGTTTAGAATGGCCATGTCCTGTTAAGCAGCTGCTCTGTTTCCCCTCATAGCAAGCAAATTGCTTTCCTTCCAATACTAGTTATTTTTAGAAGCAAGAGCTTTTAGATTAAAAAAGAAATATTGCATATCACAACATTTGCTCTCAAGGTTTATGGTTTTTAACCCCTCTGGTGAATCTAACTCATTTACCTTTCTACCATCTTCACCTTTTCACCTCCCACCACTACTTCTGTCACACTAGGCCTACCCTGAAAACATCTCTAACCTTGTGTAAAGAGGAAGATTAGAAAACAGACAAAGGTGGGTCTGTCAACTGTATAAAACTCAGGAGTGTTTGATCGTACTGTTACAACTCAGCATATTAGATCATTTTTCATCCAAGACTAAATCAGACAATGGTGTTTTCTGAAGGTTGTGTAAGGTCTCAGTGTTTAACTTCATAGGAGATCAGACTCTTGACACATGATTTTCAGAGAGCTTGAGATCTGTGGACTACTACGAAGAAATTTGCGGGACAGAAAAAACAAACTTGTTTTTCTTATAAGTTGAAATGCACACTGTGCTACTAGAGAACAGGGAGGTGTCCACACCATGGTTACAGCTGACCCACTGGGGAATCACTGCCATGTGATGAGCAGATCCACAAAAGTTTTTGCACCAGCACCAGCAACTGCTTAAAGATTACACTTCAGTGATACACTCTCAGACAGCTTTTTCAGTGCTTGCTCCATTAACTCTGGAGCAAAATCAGTCTTGGAGGCAGGCAGAGAGGAATAAAAAGGCAAAGCATTAACAGGAGAAAAATGAAGTCCCATCGCTCCCAGCTATTTCCATTGACTGGAAGCGAAGAAACACTAATAAGAGCTGCAGCTTAAAGTGGGCTGTGCATGTGTTAAGATGAAGTTCTGATGTGCATTTTGCATCCTGTATTACAGATTTGAGTCCAGGAATGGAGCCAGAGCTGGGTAGTCTTTGCAGTCTGTTGAGCATGTATTAAAATGGTCCCAAAAGTAATTAGATAAATTGAATGAAATCTGACGTGACAAGCAGGGGTCATCCTATTCTATGAAGGCTCAAGATGGGAGACCAAGGGGCCAAACAACTAGTGATTGAAGGGCACAGCTAATTAAAGTGCCTGCTATATTAATATTTATGTTAAAGTTTCCAGTAGCTCTGGCCTTGACCTGGCGGTTGGGTATACAATGTGTGTCCTTCATTTTAATAACTTTCAGCATTATTTCTCATATGGTTATGTAAGTACTTTAAAGAAGATATTATACCTGCTTCTTCCACACTCAGAAAATGGCTGATAAGTAGCAAAAAGGCTGAAGAAAAGCTATGTAACAGTAAGTTTGAAAACAAGTCCCTCTCCTTTAGTTAGCAGAAAAAATAATAAAGGTAGAAAACACTGCCATTTATTAGTGCTTTCTATCCAAAGCTGTCAAAAAATGTCTTTCCATCTTTATGATACTTTATCTTCATTTTAGGGGTAGGGAAACTGAGGAACCACTCTGAAGGTTCATTTGAGAATCACTACATCTTGGGATACCTACATACCAGTACTCCAGCAGTGCAGACCACTCCAGCTAAAAGCTAGTGGAGCTGTGGAAGCTTCGTATTTATTACAGAGAATTACTTTCTAAGTTCATCAAGTAAGTGTGTGAAAGAGGAAGAGCAGGGGAGAAATTGCTATGTATCAAGCCACAAAAATAAACACAAAAGTACTCCCTCTCTAACTTTTCACTCAGTTCAAAATGGAGAATACCAGATACACTTGAAATAACACAATAGAACAGTGGCGCACAGGGCCAGGGCTACTCCTTCGTGAAGGCCCTGCCAAAATGCTGCCAGCCTTGACATCTACCAGCTTTTTCTGCTGGAAAGCAGGCCTCATGCCCACCTTGTGGGAGAGCCCCACCAGCATGCATCCTCTTCCCATCGCTCCCAAGCAAAAACAGAGATCTAGTGGTTGGGCCAGGAACGGAGCCTGGGGCTTCCCTTCCCACCCAAAGGCTGAAACTGTTGAACTGCAAGTGAAAACTCATTCCTCCCACCTCGCATCTTCCCCGTCCAGAAAAATTTAATTATATTGGAATTAAAATTTGGCAACTTCAGCCTGGATCTGTAATGGCCAAGACATTATCTTTCAGAAAATAAATTTTCACGAAAAGAACAATCAGTTTATTTAAGTCACCTTCATTTTTATTTTGCAGAGAGGGAAAAAGAGAATCTCACAAAGTGCTGCCTGTTCTACAACCCTACCCTGTCAGCAAGACTGCAGACATCTCTGTCTGGATGATTAAGTTTCGAAATATCTGCAGCTAGCAGGAACACTGAGTTAAACAATTCACGTATATTAATACAGACTTGGGAATTGTGTCCTGGTCCCCTTTACCTTGATTTGTCTCTAATGTTGAGGTTTTGTAGCGCAAAGGGGGAACATAACATTTCTGAGATTCACGTGAGAAACATGGCACAATCCAGATTCCATTTAAAATTATGCATATAGAGGGATGAATAAAGGTGTTCCTACCTGGATGTTTTCATGACAAATTTTAATAATCCTTTTAATTGTACTTATATTTTAGGTAACAAGAGGGTACCTGGAATTTTATGTACAGTCTGTAGAACTAGGTGCAAACACTGGCTTTCTGGCACCTGGCCTCTGCGTCTGAGTTATAAAGCTTCGGTAGCCATGCCAGCACACACCATTGTTTGTACCTGCTGCAGTTCAGTTGTTACAGCAGCAGTTGCAGCAATTCAGCAAGTAGAACGCCTATTTTAGTGTCTGTTTTATTACCAAGACAGATAAAATTTGTGCGAGTAGTGCTCAGGGAACCAGAGTATAACAGTACATGTGAATTAGAAACTAAGGTATTATCTAGATGAACTCATTAGCATTTACAGGAATGGCTAAACAGATTTGTTTCCCCTATCCATTGTGCTGCTCTCCACACAGCAGCTAGTTGTTCTGAGACTCTTTCAGCAACTTACCAGAAGAAAACAGACAAAATGGCAGTGCTGGCTGGATGAACAGTTCGTGGCAAACAACACTAATACCCCTACAGAATATGCAAGAATACTAAAAGATTTGTCTACTATATGTCTTCCAACAGATTTGATGTTTCATGCACCACAGTGCTTCCCAGGCTTTGTAAACAGGATGCAGGAAAATGACTTTTCAGTCCCAGACCCACAATGGGACTTTGGCATCCCTAACTCCCACCCTCAGGTGCCACTCAGCTCCTACGCATCTCAGTTTTCAACTTACCATTTTTCCTGCCTCAGGAATTCGTGACAGTTTTGAGCACCTCAAGCATATTTCTTCCAGAATCAAAGACATAGCAGCTGTGTCCACCTCTTCCTTGGGGTGCTGTTCTCATTCTGCACCTCTAGCTTCCTGCAAGGCACAGTCCTACAGACACACGTAGGACTACTGCAGCTACTGCCACAGCATGAGGATGGTATCACTTACAAGCATAAGCTTTATCTAGAAGCAGCACTTACAACGCGAACTGTAGAAATCCTTCCCAGACCTCCTCAGCATGAACAATGCTCCATAAACAGAATGCTCAGCAGAATAGGGATGTCTAGAAATCTAGAGACAAGGAAGGGAACCAAACAACTCTCAGTAGGCATAGACTACAGCGGGGTTCAGGTCAGTTCAGAAACAGCAGAGGAGGATCTGAGAGTTGATTAGTTGACTTTGCATAACTGGATATTGAATAATATTCTGTGTAAATATTACCACTTCTCCATGTGCCTCCCAGTTGTCAGTGCACCTAAGTTCTGGCTTTCCAGAACCACTTGGGATGTTTTCCCTCAACCTGCAATTCAAAACTATTGCACAAGTAACACACAGATAAGGCAGTGTTTCTGCTTCTCTGTACACTTTGAAGTCCCTTGCTTCTTACTAAACATTGTATAACACAGTGAGTAGTATTTGAAATACTATGGACAGCTTTTAAACTGATTTTTTTTTTGTCAAAAGGAATTCTTTATATTGATTCTTTTCTCAGTTCTATACCCTTACACATTCTTTTCTGTGCTAAAATAGAAATGTACTACTGTTACAAGGTCATTAATGAGAGATGTCTCTCTTTTGAGTCATGATCCAATACGTAAACCATGCCATTGTGCTGCTCTGCACCTGAGGAAGATGGCATTTCAGCCATTTCAACCTATTTGCAAACTTTTCCAGCAAAAGCTCTCCAACATGAAAGTCCCTGGGAAGGCAAATGGCAGTTCCCAGTGACTAAAATGACAGACCTGCAGTCTGTACCTACATACAGTGGTGCCAGCACTGGGCTGTAGGAAGCATATCTCAGTTCTGCATAAATTAGTAGCAAAGTCAGATTTGGTTTTCAAAACCTTTCCCCATACCAAGCCTGGCTCCAGGCCATTCCCAGCCCTGTGGAGTGGGTGGAGTTTTGTCTTCCAAGATGTTCCTTCATAAATAAATAAACAATCCCAGCAAGCTCTGGAGCAGATCCATACATCCCATGGGCAATAAGACAGCACCCCAATTCTGTCTGAGCTCCCGGCTCAGAGTGCATGCTACACATGCACAGAGGCACTCTTACAGCTATGTTCTTACCACCTCCTCACTCCTATGCTCTGGTTCTTTGGGCCAATGAAACCTTACATTACAATATTAAGAGCAGGGCATTACACACATAAAATCAAGTACTGTAGGTTGATTTTAGATAAGAACTAATGAGTGATCATGACAAAGATTCCCCTCATGTGTAAGCCCTATGCACAAAGTACTTCTCTTCCAGAAAAAAAGAAACAGAACTGCGAAATAAACAGCCACTCCTTTTGTTCTAAAGGGGTAGAAATATTTTGCTATAAACCAATCTTTTCCCCCAATTTCTAATTCAATTTTTTTCCCATATATTAGAATATCTAGACCTGACTGACTGATGAGCTTCGGATGCTTGTTCCAGCTCCCAAATACTTGCTTTCTTTCTGAGCTCCTTCAGACAAGCACAGAAGGGGCATGTTGGATTCCTTCACAAGCTCAGCACACTGTCAAGATGCTGCAGAAAATGCAAAAATACGTGCTGCCACAGATATCAGCGTCAAGCCTAACAAAACACTTAAGCACAATATCTCTCCTTGTGAAAAGCTCAAGAAGAAATGTCGGGGACCTTAAAGCAAGCAGTTAATTCCTTGGTTGAAAACAAGTCTTTGCAACTGCTGAGACAGAAATAAGATAGGTGACTAACTCTAACCTCCCAGTTAGAGCTTTCCTTGTCTTGTTTTTATTTGTTTTAGGCATTCTAAAAATGACAGGCTGAAGACTTAAACAACACTGATGTTTTAATTTGTGATATAAATCATGTAACTGTCTGCAGATATCCAAAAGAACCAAGCCCTTACCACATGCTCCACACTGGGTGAGTATTAATAATGCTGTACACAGACTGCTTTTTAGAAAAAAACATCCCTTGGTTATATAAAGAAGAGTAAAAATTTAGATCTGTTGTTGAGGAGAATAAACAGGATTCTTTAAAGTTTAAAGAATCCAATCATCTACTTAATGTACTTGAAGCTAAATAGTGCTGGCTTTCAAACAGCCTAATTAAAATCTACCTGGAAGAAAGTCAATAGTTTGCATATCAAGGAATACATCACTAAGGAATGCACATCTTGTAGAAACCAGAACAGAATATGCATAGGTTGATCATTTTAAGGTATTAAGTGATAGGGTTTAGACACTGACTGCAAAAGCATATGGCACAATATTGCAGATTCAGAGAGCCACATATCAAAGGGGGAAGGTGGGGCTGGAACAAAAGAGAAGGTACCTGCCTCTATACACAAACGAGTCAGACTTGTTTGACAGACAACTATATTTGAATGTTAAATTCATTTGACGTTTCCCAATTTCCTCACACAACTCAAAATTTGCACTTTCATATTTCCTGTCCTTATCACCTTCCCTGGTCCATTGCAAAGTCCGGTTGTTTGAAAGACAACAGGCAAGGTAACAGTGGGATGTGACTGAAGCTACAATCTTCCTGGTGGATATTTCTGCAGCTCTGCTGGTTGTCTAATTGCGGAGAAGGAAAACTAGCTTTTTCAATGTGTTACATTTAGAAACTTAAAAGGTATCTCTTTCAAATATTTGTCAAGAGTTCTGCCTCATAACTGTGATCTTTCTTGCCTGCTAAAATACAATAAAAACACCTGAGTTTTGACTAGCTGAAAAAAAAAAAGTAAACAACCAGCACATGAAAGTACTGCCTGTAATCTTAAGCGAGAAAGTGTTGTAACTGAGTTGAAGACAATATGAGAATTCGGCCTTAATTCTTTCCCCTGCTAAATGCAAGAAGATAACATGTCAAACCACTACTAAAAGTTACTAATTAGCTCACTCAGGTATCAATCGCTTATCCAGCAATTTTTCCTCTTTAGACACTCACTTCTTTAAAACTGGCTATTTAATTCACTGGCAAAACTAATAAGGTCTTGGATCACATCATCAGTGCCAGATGTAGTCCAATTCACAATCTCTTGGAACAAGTTAAATACTTTTTTTACTGCCCATCTAACTCAGGCTGGTCTCAAGGCTTCATGTTTCCATTCATGTTTTCATTCCAAAGTTAACGTAACAGCACCAAGCTCACTCTTACATAAATTAACAGGACATTTAGGATCTCTGGTGGAATACCAAATTATGTAGCACAGCAGCAGGTAAAATCTTTGACAAGTGAACATCAAACATTTGTGAAGCAACTACATGAGCAATCCCCTGGAAGGAGGGAATTGAACTTCCACCCTCACATGGCTGTGGTCTCCCAGCTGAAGCTGTCTTCAGATTTCGGGGCCAGGCTGATCAAAGGGAACTCCTCTCCCCCTCTCTGCACAGAACTTGCTCTCCACATGGCTGACATGCCTTTAGTAGCATCTCGTGGTGATTTACAGCCATGCTGTAGGAGCAAAGAGTCAGTCGAACCTGCACTGCAGCTCAAAGGAATTGCTTGAAGCTGAATAAACTGGCACATTGATGCCAAGAAGAGAACAAAATCTCATTGCAGGCAAAACCACAATGCTTAGACAGAAACACAAATGTGAAAGCTCTCTGAAGATCCTCCCCTAACCAGAGCTAAGCGTTCAGTGCAGAAATAAGAGTTGCTGTGTTGAAAGTGGACATATTTCCACTTTTCTTTCTCACATAGAGAATGTACCTCAATATAACTTTCAAATCAGTAGTTTACAATGAACGGTCAGCTGTTTATCCACAAAGCCAAAAGACCTTTCCGAAGCTCACTGAAAACACCACTAAAACTTGCAGCAATGTCTGTCTGAGCAAGAGTGATCTATTGGGTAAAGATTTTACATTTCCCTCCCTCTCTGTTTTTCCCATACAGCTTCTGGTCAGAGCTTGGACACCCTCCCCAACCTCTTTACTTCGGTGCCAGCTGCTTGCACAGCCCTGATGGCCCTCTTGCAGCACCCCAGTGCTGTCATCTCAGCATGTTTCCTCATGCAAGTCTCCGGTATGAGAAGCAGAGGAGCAGCATGTCTCCTGCTGGTGGAGAAATGAGAAGAGGAATGAGGCCCAGCCAACAGATGGGAAGAAAAGGCAATTCCTGACTCTGGAACAGGGATTTGAGAGGGAAATCAACTTCTCCTACAGCACTGCCAGCCAGCCTCAGCCCTGCTGTGCTTTGCAGGAGCAGCAGACTCTTCCCCCAGTAAGCTGAATCCCTGGTGCAGGTACTCATAGCTTTTAACAGAGCTTCGCTCATCCCCATTTCACAAACACCTCTGCTTCCTATGAGCAGGCCACACGCACTCCCAATACTGTCCCTGCTGCCAGAAATACTACACTTACGTTGACATGGGGTTGGATCCAGCTAATTAGTCCTGACTGATAACTGGAATCATTAGCCTTGCCTCAAAGGAGGAGTACTTTGGCCAAGCACTGTTCTGTTTGGGCACAGCCATCCTGCTCTGGTCCCAGGGCTACTGCTGGTCTAGCTCTGGCTTAGCTACAGATGTCCTTGGTAAGGACAAACAACAACAAATAAGATGCTCTGCACTTGTCTATGACACTTGGCAGAAAAACAGGGTGCACCTAAACTGAAAAAATACTTTCTTTTTTGGACGTATAAATGAGAAGTTTCAAAAAATATTGATATTCTTGGTTTTAATCCAATTTTAATTAAAATTAATTTTAAAATTATTTCAAAATAGAATTTTAAATTAGAAGTTGTTTTGGAAGGTGAAAATCTCATTCAAAAATGTTACCCTATGGAAGCCCTCCTCTTTGTTGCACTTAAAGTGTACCAGTTGACATTTCTTCCTGTCTTGTTAAAGCAGTGCTCCAGCTGCTTCCATCACCTGTATACAGCAGCTCAAGAAGCCAGAGCTGGGCACTCCACAGAGGTGCACAGCTACAGACCTCAGGCAAAGGTCACAAGCTGCAACAGGAGAAATGCCAGTTGGCTACAAGGGCAGAAAAAACATCAATAGGAGTAGTAACACACTGTAAAAGGCTGTCTGGATAGGCTATGTGATCTCATTTTGCAGAGGTGTTCATGCTTGCTTGGGGCAGTCTGAGCAACCTGAGCTCATGGTGTTAGCCCTGCTTTGGACAGCTTGTCAGGCTTAAATGACCTGCACTAGTTACCTCCAGCTTACTCTGTGGCTAAAATATGGCCCGTTAGAACAATTTAAATGCTGTCAGTTGTACTTTATTCTTCAAAACCATTCTGGGCAGCTTTATATTAGCTAAAGCACCTTATCACTTCTGTACAGCAAGTGTCTCCTGGTGGCTGAAATGAAAAAGGCTGATGTTTTCTAAAACTGGATTATGTAAACTATAAAACTGAAATGACATGAAAAATCACCTGTGTCTTCATTAAATTTCAAACAAAAGTTCTCTGGTAACATTTAAATAGATTTAAAATTTAATAGGAAGCTTCTGAAATACTGGTTTTACATAACATAACAATAAATCCTAAAACATAAATGCTTTCCAAATTTCAACATAATTTTAATCCCCATCATGCAACTAAAAACTATGACAAAGCATGTAAAGGACTGATGAGGTGCAATATACAGAAGAAATAACAGGTTCAGAAAACAACTTTCTAATTATTACAATATTTTCATTATGACTCCTGTCATATAATCATATATAGTTGCATAATAATTCAGAGAAATGAAGAACATTAGCACTTAATCAGTGAAAAAAATCCTTATCTATTTATTGTCTAACTATACTTCAGGTATTACATATCAAAAATTACTTTAAGTAGCTTGCAGACATACTCTTCCTCACTCCTAGGAGATACCCAATTCGAATTTGCTGTGTTTTGCCCATGCTCAGACTAACTCACTGCCTCTTCCCAACTTGCAGGTTGTCCTTCAGAGACAGGCTCAGCTGGGGCAACCCAGCTTCAAACCTCTGAATTCTCCCACATATGACAACAGACTGTCCCACCACACCTCATTAAGTTGTGCTATTGTCACAAAGTTAAACAGCCTTTTTTGTCACCAAAACCATTCCCTCCTGTTTATAACTCATCACTGTGACTTGGTTTTGGTCTTATTTCCATAAAAATGTCTTACAGTTCTCCCCTTAAGTCAATATTCCATACAATCAACTGCCCTAAAATCCTTTCTGGCACACACAAAAGACTGGGAGGTTTTGGCGTAGCCTCTCTCATCTACAGACTCTACCAAGTAATCTCTGTTAGGAGATATCAATGCAAAAAGTTGCTACAGGAAAAAAAAAATGAAACAACAACAAAAAAAAAAATAAACAAACAGAAAACACAAAACACCATTACACTGTATAGGACCTCTCACACTTTATAAAGAAGAGGTTTGAGTATAAGCAAGGATGTCTCCAGAGGTTTTATTCCTTTCTAGCAGACCCCTACATTCATGCTTACACTGAACTGCATCCTGCATTATCATTTCACTCAGCCAATTCCAGGCAGCAAAGGACAAACCTTTCCAGGCTTCTGGAGTAGCCAAGAACCACTCTGAACTCAACAGGCTGTATTTTTGTCAGGGACTTTATATTGCAGCAGGTTTTTTTTCCAGGAAGAATAGTTTTTAAAAGTAATCCTTACTGTGTGATTTCCATAAGAGTAGAAATGGAAAAGACGTCTTCAGGGTGGCTGCGATCTGTCTTGTTAGGACAGGATGGGGCCACAGCTTGGTCTTTGATTGATTGTTTGCAGTAAGTACTGAGTCTCCAGAAGAGGTTACATGCTCTAGAGGCTAACATTTTGGTAATATCTGGACTTTCATCTCTGTAATCAAAAGTAATGTTTTGTTTTTTTTTTTTACTGAAAATCTGTTAATTAAGTTAAGGCTTATTAAAGACTTGAAACAAAAAAGGCTTTACACTCAAAATTCCCAAGAGAATTGTTTACAGAGACTTATCACTAGAAAGGGGGAAAACACTGCAAAACGATGATCACTGCAACAGCAATAAAAGTCATGCTGAAACCCTGACCGAACCTGAAAGGCTGCAGCAAATCGTCAGCCAGCCTGCTCCAGTGCCCAACCCCACTCTGAGCACAGAGACCTCCACCTTTTCACACTCTTGCTCCACCTGGTTCTGGCTACGCTGGGGGGTTAGGAAGACATGTGAGCCTCAAGTGACTCCAACTCTAACATCTCCTCCTTCTAATCATGCTTTCTACCCACACATTTGGCTACTTAGGATTAAAAGGCAATGCAAAAAGCCTCTGAAAAAAAACACATTAGAAGTAGCTTACTGTTCTCTTATTCTGAGCATTGATGTACTTGATAAGCAGGCAACAGGCATGTGAGACTGCTTTTTCCATCGCTCCACTTTGCAGAAGATACCTGACTAAAATGTGAAACTCCCAGGAAAGGGCAAATCTGCACCTGACTGAACAAACCCTACTTTACCACTTGGGCTTGTTGTCCAAAAATGAGGGAACAGGCACTTCTTCAATGTACCCCTGAATGTGAATGCACTTATTTTATAATGCCTACATCAGTAGTTTACTAGATACTGTGGAATTATCACAAATTAGCAACAGTGCTTTCCATTCAAAGAAATTGGGAACTGGGAAAAACATATCATACTGACATCTAGAAGCAGAGGGCCATAATTTTGATTTATGGTGAATATCTCCAGCTAATCTGTGTTAGAAGATTATCTGTATGAGAAGGCAAGAAGATAGGTGTGCTGTTCACAGAAGATAGGTGTGGCTGTGGAAGCACAGGAAATGCGTTCAAAAGAATACACTGGGTTGTATCATAACTGCTGGGGCAAAAAAAAATGAATGTGTGTCTTCTTCAGTCAAATTCTTCATGGATTTAGATCAAGAAGCCTCACTGAAGTCAGCAGACCACATCACTCTTTGGTAGAAGACCATGGATTTTCCACTGATTACACCAATAGCTGCAAATTTTTCCTATGCCTGCAAGTCTCTGTACTTTTTGAAGCTCCTGTAGTGCTGACCTCCCAAGTTAGATCCACAGAGTACAACTCAGTGCAGCAGCACAGACACCAAGGACAGAAGCCCACAGAAAAATGGGAGGAAAACATATGACCAAGTATCCTTTGAAAATTGACTGCAATTATATTTAGATGTTGCAAAGATCTCTAAATTTCAAAGAAAAGCTTGAATCTTAGAAGTAATCAAATCTGATATAGCATTGTTGCTTCACTGCCCCTTCCTTGACCATTAGGGCTTTCTTTGGGCCATTGGGAACCACTTTCTTGGAGCTGCCTTGCAAGCGCCTGCTTTGCTGCAGTTCAGCCAACAAGCTCACCCTTGGAATATAAAGGAAGAGAGGGAAGGAGATGAAAAAGAAATAGCTCCACATAATTAATCGTAACTACTGTTTGCAGCTGCATTTGCAAAGCTAGATAGTATTACAGTTCTGGGTACAAAAAGTAATGTGGAATGCATCCTTTTTTATAGCTGGTTCAAAACTCAAGCTAATACTGAGCTTTAAACACAAGAAAGGGGAGAGTCTTACTATATTTACTCCCAAGTACAGGAGCTGGCAAAATGCCATCATACATTTCAGAAAGAAGTCAGTAACTCTTGAAAAAGCACAGAGTCAACATAATACCTCAGAAAGTAAAGGAGGTGACTATTTGTATGAGAATGCCAAGTTAGCACACTCATCCTGAAAAACTCCCCCTTCCCTGTTGCAACCAGCTTCATTCCAGGGTGAACGTGCCATCTTCTCGTACAAGAACACAAAGAAAAAGCCAGCACAGCAAAGCAAAATAAGAATGCACATTACTCCTAGTCCATGAGAACAAATGTTAAAAGGAAGGGATTGTGCCAAAAATCCCTCTTACTGTCACGTATTGAACAAAGACTTTGTCTCCACTGAACATTTTTCCTATACGTTGTACTCAGCATGTCAAAGGTTGTTGGGGAAAAAAAAAACCTAACAAAACAAAGCAAAATTGTATTCAAAGCTTTGGTTTCTTCCTGCTTCCTTTTCATATTTAAGATGTTGAAAACTCAGGTACTATCTTTGCATACACCATTATTCATCTTTAATTTAATAAATGATCTCTTCAATGTATAAATGGTTAGCAGTGCATATAAATTAGCATTTATAAAAATCAATTATATTGTCTCATAAGACAGAGGAGAAACCAAGACCTTCATCACTGGATCATTTGTATTTATCTGTTAATTATAAACCTTAATTGTCTCTTCTTATCAGATTAATTTGCATAAATTGCATAAGTTTAACGTTTAACAGGTCTTAATACCAGAATACAATTATTCTTTAAACATTCTTTCTTGAAATATTCATTATTAATCATAGCATTAAAATTAGAAGTTCTGATAATTGACCTTGGCTTCTCCTTGGCTCATCATTATCTGTCCATTGAGGTCATTTATCTCATGATTATGCATGCTTTGTGGATTCTTATTACTGATGTGCTTAGTTTTAATTGTACTTTACAGCCTGTCAGATTTCTCTGAATTTTGACTTAAAGAAGAATATTTTGCATGGTTCCACAAAAGTGGACTTTTTATAGTATAGTCATCCTTTTAGCACACCTACACATAACGACACAGTGGGTGCTGGGAATCTTTCTATATCTGGAGTATCTGGACCACTAGGTACAACTATTTCTAGCCTCATGAGGAAAGCTTTGTTTTCATTGGATGACTTATTAAGTGAGACGTGTAAGCTCCAATGTAGCTGTCCCCCTGTTTCAGAGGGAAAAAAAAAGAATTAACCAGGTATTATATTTGGCAGATCATCTAATAGCCTCTTGCTCTTCATAACTTACCAGACATCTCTAACTGCCCTTTTCGCTAGCTTTTTCTTTAGAGATTGTGGTTTATTGAGCCTAGGAGGTAATGAAATAAGAGAAGACCAAATACTGACAGATATATTCAGTTGAATTTGGCTGACTTGAACGTAAATATCTTTTGAAAATGCATGCAGGGCAGAGGTAAAAACAAGTGGGTTTTCTCCTCTGTGAGATCATTCACTAAGTCTCACATACAGGGATTTACTGTACTGGATTTTTCTTCCAGTCAAAATTATGCATATTACTTGGTTAAGAAAATATTTTAGATATGAGATATGCTTCTAAGTAGAGACTAATATTTAAAAAAACATTAAACTAGGCTTTCTTATATTGTCTACAACTGCTGTTATTAAAATGCTAGAGGTGCTTCATGTCAATAGCGTCTGAATTCAATGCTTATTCTCCTAAATGAGTGAGCCTAGTAAGGAAACACTGAATCCAGTATTGACTTGAAATTAGCGTTATCTCTTATGACTTGACTCTGTTCCCTTAGCAGGTTCAAAGCTACCGTATGCTTCAGAAGCATCACTGATGTATTTCCAACCAGTTGCTGGCACCAGAATTTCATGGGAAGTTCAATTTCTGAATTCAAATAAAACCTGAGAGTGACTCTGTGCAAATCATTTTTCTGCACCAATGGCTTTCTTCTGCTGGGATTTCCCATGCAAAAGCATATGCATGAATTAGTGGAAGAAATTCAGTAATGGGCATTACCATCACTACATCTGATCTGGTATACCACCATTATAAGCTATCTATCCGAGAGCGGACAGCCTATGACTCCTACATACATATCTAGTGGGGAGCCAAAGGAGAACTGGTGAGATTACTATTAGGTTGCACAAAGTAGAAGTCATAGCAAATAGTAGCAAATTGCCAATGCTTCCTCAAAGTCTTTCAGATTACTAATTGAAGGAATGCATTGAACAATTGTTAGTCAGGTCCATCATCTTTGTAATAACTCGAGCTTCCTTCTTGATCCGTAAAAGGAGACCAATTCCTGCCACTGACCTGAAGAATATTGCCTTTTTTTCTTCTGCACACAGGTCTAGCTACAACTATCCATTTCATCTCAAAGTCAGACTGTTAGAAAATGCTTTGCTTAAACAACACCTTGATGCCTGATTTGCTAGGTGGACATCTTTTATGTAAATACATTAACCACCTTGATTTACATTTAAAAGAAGGATGGCAGTGTCTTGTGCATGTCATTCTTTCATCACCTCATCTGGGCAGAAAAGCCTGAAGCAAGAAGCATTCCTCTGCCACCTAAGACACCTTGCAGAAATACTAAAGATCCCTGATACAGGCAAAATTCTTCAGAGGAGAGTCCTGTGAATACACCAGTCAGAATCACCACCTGGAAGCTGTGCCTTGCACATGTGCTGGACATTCTCCAAGTGAGGGATTCCAGTTGGGCTTCTGCCATACTTGAGAGTTCCTGTTCCTCCACTGTTCATGTCCCCTGGGCCCAGTTCTCCGCAGGAGCACATTAGCAGCACTTCCCCACGACAGAGAAGCAGGAACAAACAGGTACCTGCAGCTTAAGCATCTGCTGCATCAAGGAGCAAGAGTCAAAACCTTTAACAATAGATCCGCCCACATTAACAGCTATAATCTACTCCCTTTATTGTACAATGTTAACATTAAGATGTCACAGAAACCTGCAGACTGTCAGATGTTATTTTAAAGGCAGCTTTCTGTTACTCTCACCCTCTATTTGGTTTCCTTCTGAGGAAACCAATCTAACCACAACAGGGCTGTATTCCAGGTGGATCTATTATCACCATCCAGCAGCGCCAAGCATGTGGCAGCACGCCGTTATAACACCCGCATACTACAAAACTATGGTCAGCTTCCCAGCTGCTTATCCACAGCAGATCTAATCCTACCCTCAACCACACTCTGCAAGATGACAGCCTCTCTCTTAAGATACCTGCAACATAAGCTAATCAAGTAATCAGGTGTGATATTTCTGGGCTTTTCTATACAAAGTTCACCTAGCAGAAAATATTTATAGAGTTTTTTAGGGAGGTTTTCTTGTGATTCTGAGTACTGACAGCTAAGAATGAGCAGACAGGATAACCCATGTGCTATATTCTGTCCATGTTCTGTGTGATTTCATGAGCTTTTTGTCAAAGGTGTCACATACGCTTTTCTCAGACTACAGATTTCCCCTTCTATCTACAGAGAAATTCATTCAGCAGCTTTTCAGCTGCTGGACTCAACGCCTGAAATTTCATTAAATAAATAAATAAATTAAGGAGAGAACCTGCAACACTGGAATATTTGGCTCTTTTTGTGGTTCAGATAATCGAAATCTAGGTTGTCCAGACTGCTTCCTCTGGGTATGCCATCAGCTTTCAGCTTCTTCCCCTCTTCAAAATACCTCCCCCTAAGTCTATTTCCAAGTTCGTCTGCTGCTGTTCTGCCCTGCATACCAATGAATTGCAAATTTACCTCACTTCTACAGAGCTATTTATCTCTCTCCTTATGTTTCCACTTCTTCATCAGTCCTTTCCAACATATCTACATGGATGTCCAGGGACAGCTTAAATTGGAAGGATTCTTCTAGTCAAACAGCAAATATTTTTTGCACTTTGAGTAACTCTTTTCTGTATGTCCTTTTTCAGCTACCAGAGCAGGTGCCAAGATGTTAAACCACATCGTCATTGTCACTGCTGGAAACACCAGCTACCAAAATCATTTACCTTCATCACGCTATCAATTATGTCATCCCCAACCTCATTTCTTTAAGTCATTCTGTTGGTTCTCTTCCTTATTGAATCTTCAGCTGTGAACATAGAAATGTAGAATGGTTTGGGTTGGAAGGCACCTTAAAGATCATCTGGTTCCAACCCCCTTGTCATGGGCAAAGACACTTTCCACTAGACCAGGCTGGTTAAAGCTTCATCCAATTTGGCCTTGAACAATCTCAGGGATGGGGCAGCCACAGTTTCTGTGGGCAATCTGCTCCAATGCCTCACTGCCCTCACAGCAGTTTCTTTCGTATATGTAATAAAAATCTACCCTCTTTCAGTTTAAAGCCATTGCCCCTTGTCTTGTTAAGGATAATGGCTTGCAAACTTCATCCTCCAGTTCCCTCAGGACCCATGGATGCATCTTATCAGGTCCCATGGACTTGTGCACCTTCAGGTTCCTCAGATGCTCTTGAACCTGATTTCCTTTAGTGGGCAGCTCTTCATTCTCCCAGTCCCTGCCTTTGCCTTCTGCAACTTGGGCAGTGTGGCTGAAGCACTTGGCAATGAAGACTGAGGCAAAAAGAGTCATTCTTCATATCCTCAGTAATCATGTCTCCGGTTTACTGTCAGGGAGTCCCAATTTTCCTTCATCCTCCTTTTACCACTGACATACTTATAGAAGCTTTTCTTGACGCCCTTGATGTCCCTGGCCCTATTTATTTCTGTCAGGGCACAACATATTTCTACTCAAAGCAGCCAGGAAGATGGTAGCTACTTTATGCTTACAGTTATCACAGAGGAAAACATGCTCATATAATCACACAACTTTCTCCCTCCCCAAACATGTGCTTCAATGTCATTAATCAGACCTGTAACCTCTTTGAAGCAAGAGTTGAGCCACCACTATGTACAGTAGCCAGGGTTGAGCCCTGCTGGATATTTGCAGGAATGATCACTGACACAATGATGATCACTTTGATAACAAATGACAATTGCTCCCAATTTCTTAAGTTTACCATTGACAAATAACCTGTTTAAGAATACACAGCTTTTAGAACTCCTGTGAAGAAGTTTGGCATTCTTTTCAGCTGTTCCTTTGCACAAAAAGGCCATCCTTTCAATACAATAAATTAAAACTTTTGAGAAGCCCATTTTAAGAGGTAGAGTGGGTTAAGACTCTGAACAAACTAGACGCAGGTGACTTTGGCTCTAGACTACAGAAGACAGAGGTCTTACTCTATTGCCAAAGCTGTAAGTTCTCAAATTCCCTTGCCATGACTGTATTGCACTCATCCCGTTACAACACAGGATGAACAGGCTTAACCCTGAAACAATATTTTACTAGTCTCAATTCTAAGAATTTTTCCCTGTTTGCTTCTAGAACATACTGACAAATACTAAATCCTTGTTTTGTGACTGTGTAGAGCTTCATCCATTACGTTTATGGAGGAAAAAAAAGAATCTATGCTGACTTCTGAGAAAACTGAGGCCAAGTTTGTTTTCTTAGTCTTACATCTATATGACAGAATACTCTGATCCCTTTCTTTTCCTGGAATACAAGCAGGTTTCATGTTTCCTGTGTGTATAATAAAAGTAGTTACCCTCTGGCCAACTCAGATTGTTGTTTCTGAAAATTGTTTTTCTCTCTGGTTTTATTGGGCAATGCAATTATTTGAATTGCAAGAGCACTGTCTGAACAAACCCGGGATATCAAACCTACCAGCTCACCTATTTCCTAGATAGTCAGGGGCTGTAACAAAGCTTGCTATCTTTTTCTTTGCATAACAAGCCAATAAAAGTGCAGTCACTGAAAGAACCAGTTTGTGCTGTTGAGACATGTGCATTTTAAAACCCAGTAACACAGTTGTTATGAGGCACTTTAATATTTAATGTGCAGATTAAGTGCATATTTAATAACTCGTGCGTGAATGCAACTCATGCACACAGCAGTACCTACTTTGCTTTAACACAAGGTCCCTTCAACCACAAGGTTGAAGCAGGGAAAACAGCATTCCTTGGTGAATTTATAATCCTTGCAGGTGAGAGGGATATCACATCCTTGCTACATCACAAGGAGAGTTTACATTCATCTTCTAAATGTTTACCTCCCATTCAGACCCCTAACAAAGAAAACTGTCAGCAAAAGAATTACGGACAACACACCAATGACTGGTAGTGGCAACACTGTCCCCTACAGTGTGTAAAACAGAAAACCAGTTTGTATCTTGCTCTAGAAAGGCAGGTAAAGAAAACCAGAGGCAGAGGAAAATCCAGAAAAGTAGCTAGACCTTTTTTGAAAGCAAGCAATAAACATTAACAACAGGGGCAATGAAGTCACACTCTGAAACTTCTCAAACCACTCTGTAGCAGGGACTGACAGAATCATAGAGAGATTTGCTTTGCAGGAAGGGTCATGGTAAGATATTCTGATGCATGGGACACTTCTGATTTTTCTGAGCTTCTGTGGTTCCCCCTTAGCTGCGCTGTGCAAAGCCCTTCTACTTAGCAGCAAGCAAAACATCTACCTTGTTCCTACTCTTAGTGACTACATGCTTAACTAAAGCTTTAATCATTGTGCTCCAGAACATACCTAAGCTGTGCTGGTTCTCTACGCTCACTCTCTTAGCTGAGGCCCTGCATAAAACTTCTGAATGGAAAAGACTAACAGCTAAACCCTGCTGCATGTGGCTCCTTTTCTTAAGTCACTTAGAAATGACTGGTCTAACACTTCCAAGAATCCCACCCTAGGCTTCACAGAAAGGCAAATGAATCTTGTACATTGTATTTTTAAATTTAAGAAACATGGTTTGATTGAGATAACTCTGCTTTTTGATTAAAGTAAAAAAAGTAGAGCAGAGCCTCTCAATAATACTGAACTTGTCACTTTACAATGCATGCAATAATTTAACATTGTGTGCTCAGCATGCATGAAGTAACAAACATTTCATTATAATGTTGTATTCATGACAGTATATCTGAACTGCACAAACAATAGATAATAGAGTCAAAAATAAACATATTTCTCCAGAGTTTGACTATCGGGATTTAAGGAGGTCTGAATTTGGTTGTCATGACCCTCTCTTTGCAAAAGTATCAGGTGATAACCCAAATACACCCCATGAAAGTTAGCATCACCCCAGTGGCTTCAAAGAGCTTACACTGATCCAAAGCATCCCACAGGATTCGTGTTCTGATCCCTTGTAATAAATTTTTGGACTTTATTGTCCTTCATAACACATGGACACTTAGGGCCAGATTAAAAGTATTAAGTCTCCTAACTACTGAAATTTCACTCATTCCAGTGGACCCTTAGACACAAAGGTGGAAATCACACATAAACTAGAGCCTTAGACAGTCACTACTATGGCACCTACAATTTCATTTATGGTCAAATAAGGAAGTGTTGTATATGATGCAGGATGAGAAGAATAGAAAAGGAAATAAGTTCTGTGGTGTTTGTTTGGGCTTTTTGTTTGTTTGTTTGTTTTTAAATAAATAAAAAAGTCTAGGTTCTCACAATGAAGATTATTTTTGCCAAGGATGTGGATAGGAAGAAAAGACATTAGATTAGATGAAGGGATTGTTTAAAGGCAAGACAGAAACTAGGTTAATCACAGGCAACCTTTCAAGCAACTATCAGTAGTATGGTCTTAGCACCAAGGGCCAGTAATTTTGGATTTAACACCCAAGAAAACAAAAGAGACTATGAAAGGATATTTGCACATCCCATTTGAGACTTAACTGAAGACATTGAAGTCTCTGTCAAAATTAGTGACATCCTAGAAGCTGCATTTTCCATTAGCTGCAGGAAAAACCTTTCAGCCGTATTGAATGGCAATAGCTATTATACATGCTTGGATGAGGCAGCTTCATTTCTCATTTATCAAGATGGTTTCCTCTTTGCAAACACCCCTCCATCCGAGTGCTCAGAAAGCTACTTTTAAATACTCTCTTATATTTTCAGAAGTGCATGCTAGGTTTGCCATTTTCACATCCAAAATAGTAATTTTAAACTGATAAACCTTTAGATTCTCATAGCTAAAGGTCATTTAGGGGGCACTGCTTTCCACGTAGATGATTCTCACCATATACTCAACTTCTATGCAGTTGATTTACTTCTGCACATAACCAATACGTTTCCTTCTTGTCAGAAAACATTTCTATTTTACTCCAGTCATTCTCACACCTCACTGGCTGCTTTGGCTAAAAATGATTTTCTTAGATGTATTCAGTCTTTGCTTTCTCTGCTGCCACTATCCCAAGTGGAAAAAGATTCCAGTGTCTGGTTAATTTAGCACATTCTCCGGCCCACCGCCACCTAGTAAAAACACCAAGGAGGGTGGTAATACAAGCACCACAGATCTTCAGAATTTATCATCCCTCCTCTTGATTCACTAGCAATGTTTTTCCCATTCCTACTGGTCTTGAGAACCACAGAGAATTTATTGCCTCAATGCTGTGTTGCAGCTACAAGCATCTGAAAAGCAACTTCGTGTTTCAGAAAAATGTGTTCCCGTTTTCTGAAGTTTAAATGATCTAAGTTCAGGCTTTTCATTATTCATGTCACTGAATGTAATTCTAATGCCACAAAAGTGTCTAGTAATCAAATTCAAGGGAAAAAAAAAATCAAACCAGTTTTGAAGGTCCAGATCTACTTCTAACCCCACATCTTATTCAGTACGATTTTTTAACTAAACATTTTGACCTCTATTGGTTTATATCTAACTTAAACAAAACTCACAAAAATTCTTAAGTAATCAGAATGGTGTTGCAGCATTTTCTAAGGTGTAGGAGCAAGTCTGACTCTTTTAGGATGAAAATTTGCCACGCAACTCAAGCTACCTTTTGTGTCATACAGGTACACACCTTGTTCTTCCCTGCCCCAACAGGACTAAGAAGTCCCAGGCTTCTCTACTTCTAAACCTCCTATCAACTTCAACCCATAACTTGTGTTTGATTTTCATTCTGCAGACTTAAGTTTGCCAAACAGTGTTGCTCATGCTATTCGCATGTTCTCATCATATTCATTAAGGTTTTAAACAAAGACGAAAAATGGGTTTGTTACTGCTGTGTTATGGAAACAGAAAAATAAGCCCTTATTCTCTCAAAGGAAGGAGTTCTCTGGCTCTCATTTCATTCAGCTGCTGGCCAGGCCTTGGAGCCTCTGCTCATGCATACATACCAATCACCTTACTTGGTTTTGGAGACCTGTTCTGACCCCACTTCTAGTGACATCCGGCAATGGGAGTTTTGCCAGGGAAGCTGGGAATGCTCCCAGTTACAGAGCACCATTAGTAAAGGCTATTCTACCCCAACTAACTAAATACCTTGGGAAAATGAGGGCGGATAGGAAGAGAATCAGGTTATCTACTCCACTACTGACTGAAACCCATCCTCAAGTTCCAGCTATCAGAAGATCTCTATCCACTTTTCTCCTGTGTCGTTCATGGGCATAAGCTTCATTTCCAGATACAGAATTTCTCCTCTCACTACAAGAGTCTAATGAAACTTGAACCCTGACTTTTCAGGAAAGCATCCATATCAAATGGTGGTGCAGGAGCCTTCAATTTGCTTAACTTGCTATTTTCCACACACAGCCTGTGCCAATTAAAAATAAATGAGGTCATACAGAATATACAATTAGCTGTTTTTCAGGTTCAAACAGCCTGGCTCCTCTGACACAGTATCATACACTCCATACATAAAGAGGACAATTTTGGTATGTTGACTGAACACAGCACAGTGCTGTTTGCTTTCTCTCCCCAGCTTAAAAATAAGATATATATAAGACGCAGTGAGTTTGGTCAGCTTAATTTACAGAATCATAGAATCATAGAATGGTTAGGGTTGGAAAAGACCTTAAGACCATCTAGTTCCACCCCCCCACCATGGGCAGGGACACCTCACACTAAACCATGTCACCCAAGGGTCTGTCCAACCTGGCCTTGAACACTGCCAGGGATGGAGCATTCACAACTTCCCTGGGCAACCCATTCCAGTGCCTCACCACCCTAACAGGAAAGAACTTCCTCCTTATATCCAACCTAAACTTCCCCTGTTTAAGTTTGAACCCATTACCCCTTGTCCTGTCACTACAGTCCCTAATGAAGAGTCCCTCTCCACCAAAAGTCCCTCCCCATCATCCTTATAACCACCCCTTCAGATACTGGAAGGCTGCTATGAGGTCTCCATGCAGCCTTCTCTTCTCCAGGCTGAACAGCCTCAACTTTCTCAGCCTACCTCCATACGAGAGGTGCTCCAGTCCCCTGATCATCCTCGTGGCCCTCCTCTGGACTTGTTCCAACAGTTCCATGTCCTTTTTATGTTGAGGACACCAGAACTGCACACAATACTCCAGGTGAGGTCTCACGAGAGCAGAGTAGAGGAGCAGGATCACCTCCTTCGACCTGCTGGTCACGCTCCTTTTGATGCAGCTCAGGATACGGTTGGCTTTCTGGGCTGTGAGCACACACTGAAGCCGCCTCATGTTCATTTTCTCATCGACCAACACCCCCAAGTCCTTCTCCGCAGGACTGCTCTGAATCTCTTCTCTGCCCAACCTGTAGCTGTGCCTGGGATTGCTCCGACCCAGGTGTAGGACCTTGCACTTGGCTTGGTTAAACCTCATGAGGTTGGCATCAGCCCACCTCACAGGCATGTCAAGGTCCCTCTGGATGGCATTCCTTCCCTCCAGCGTATCAACCGAACCACACAGCTTGGTGTCATTGTCAAACTTGCTGAGGGCGCACTCAATCCCACTGTCCATGTCAGCGACAAAGATGTTGAACAAGACCGGTCCCAACACCGATCCCTGAGGGACACCACTCTACATTCCAGTCTCCACAGTATGATAAAATAACCAATCCTTTTCCCAGTGCTGTACAGGGGCTTGGGCTGAACATCAGCTAAGCTCGTTTATACTGTTCTCCTTTTGCTCAGAGGAGTTCTTGGTAGTATGCAGCTATTTGGAGGTCAAATCAATTATTGTAGTCTAGTACGCCATTTGTGGACTGGAAGCAAGAGCACTTTCAGTTTAACAAGACTTAATAGAGGTTATTAAGGGTGTCTGACATTTTTTGACCTTTGCTCTTCTATTTCAGAGTTTGAATAGGTCTGATTTAATTAGCCAAAACCACTATCAGAATGAATGCAGGGGCAAAAGCTCAGAAGGATACATGTATAGGAAAATTACCAGCTCAATAACTTTAAACCATAGGCAAACACATTCAATGGGAGAACTTTAAATGATTGGAAGTTATGAACAGATCACACCAGCACCATAGTTTTGAGCACAACACCCACCACTGCTTTACTTTCTCAAAACACAGTTAAGGAAAGTCTAAGTGTGGATGCAGTCAATGACTGAGGGTTATTTGGTTCTGGAAGGGGGTGATGGTGTCATTGGTTTTTTGTTGGTTGGTTGTTTTTTTGGTGTTTTGATGTTTTTTGTCATCTGGGTTTTTGTTATTGTTAGGGTTTTGTTGTTTTTTAAACAGCCTTTGGAAACATCCTCACAGGAGCACAAGTTTTTCTGTGCCTGGCTGCCTCCTCAGGGTCCCACATGTAATCTCTCTCCAGTTCAGTTTGGAGCCTGAAAAACAGGCACTGACATCAGGCTAATATGCGTTTTCTGAAGCAGATGATCTGTGTAACTCAGGTAAGAGCCAGCTGGGAGTGAGGGGCTCAGAAAGTACCTCCTTTTCTCATTGGGTTCATTGTTCCTTACTGGAGCATTAGGAGGGTAGTTTACTCCCAAATGTCATGTTTAGCTCCCATTTTGAACTGGTGGACTCTGTCATGACCCTGGCTTTTATTATTTTCGCCTGGCCTTCTTCCACACATTATTACTATTTCTATTGTCTCACCTCCTGAAAATAAAGGGACACAACATAAAAAAATTCCTGCTCTGTGCCTATGGAAATATATATCACACAGAAATACCCTGAAGCTTCATAACATCAAGCTTTGATAGGAAAATTATACAGTATCCTAGGTCTAGGTTATTCCAATAAATGTAAACAAAATATTGCAACTTGCAAAGTCAACTGACCAGTAGCCCACATCCAACCATCAAATGGCTTATTTATCTACACTGCTGACAGTACTTCCTTTGTCAGAACAATGTTCATTTTGCAATATTAAGGTCAATATCTTGGGAGAAGAGAATAAATTATAGAGGAAACAGTTGTAGTATTATTTTCAACAGATTTCTGGAAATGATTACATCATATAGGCTGTAGGAATGGATTTTCTAACATAATGACACTCCTGTCTCCCAGACGCAAAAATGTAGGTGTGCTGATTTACAGCACAAATCGTGCAAAATACATTGCAGCAAACTTGTGCAGATGGGGACAGATGCACATACAGGTGCATGTACAGAGTGAAGCTAGAGTTGATGTAATCAGTGGTGACAGGTATAAAACTCAAGACATAAGTTAATTCTTTTTTAAAAGTAGTTATGTTTTAGAACATTATCTTAAAAGGGGGGAAAAGGCATATTTAGATAATGGATAGGGAAAATTTTACAAAACAAAGCCAAAAAATATTTATCTCTGAATCAAGATACATTGGAGGAAAGGGAGGGAAAGAAAAGCAAGTTAGTTATCTGAAAACCCCAGGAGGTAAGTGTGGAACTGATGGATGAAAACTTAGATAAATATAATTGAAATATTTTTCTACAGTACATTAGATTTGGACTTCATTATAGTTAATATATTGGGGTCCACACTGATACAATCTAAAACATACTAGAGATATCCAATGAAATTGGGAGAATTACATTTACAACCAAGAAAATAAGTAGTCTAGGTAACAGCCAGGTTCTGACAACAGACAATCTGAGAAGATAAGCCAAAGAAACTGCATACTTGGGAAACGAAGGATTTGTACACTGAAATGAAAATGTGTATTAGAAAACTTGAGTTTCAGTCAGATGAAGAGGTAGGCAGTTTGGGATGAGTAAATCCCAGCACACAACACGGGATAATGCATCAGGTGTTAGACACTACATGAAATATTTGTCTAAGATTTTTCCTCAGATACTCAGGACAAAAGCGAAGATCCAAACTTTCAGTGCCAGTTGTAATGAGTGTTTACTGTATAGCTGAGGAAAATAAGACTGAAAGATAGAGGAGCTTTGCAACAAAACATGTTTGAAAACCAAATTGTACTCTTTTGGCCAATAGCAAAAAAATGGGGAGTTTATCTTAGGAAAGTGCTCTGGAATGAGCATAGTTAAACTAAAAGAAAGACCTAAGCACATTTTGCATGGCTTTATGCCAAGAAAAAAGAAAAAATCCTGCAGCTCTTTTTATGAGACCATATACAGACCTAATTTATTCCAAGGGGATGACAATTCAGTCCACACTTTTTAACAGAAAATAAAATACCCAAAGAGACTTGCATTGATGTCTGCCAGGAACAAAACTGAGTTTCAGGCAGACTTTTCCTACCTCTTCTGAAGAAACATCAAGGTTTTACTGCCAGCAAATTACAGCTCAGGGACTCAGGACTTTGGCCCACACCAAAGAAAAAGTACTAAAGCTACTGAAACCAAATATTTGTTTTTTCCAACAGCTGTAGGAAGGCGAGACTCTTCAAAGGAAGTGCTGGTCTCAGATGTATCTTCAGCACTATTGGAAAATTCAGAATTGCACAAGACCAACAACTGTCAAGTATTCAGTTTGATATGCTGAAGAATTTATTACCATCCATGACTAACTCATGAAACCCCATGCCCAAGACCAAGTTTCTCCTGTGTTTTTTTTCCATGTGTTACTTCATCTGAACGTTTTCACCATTTTTCTGTTGTAGCAATACATAAATACTATTACTTTCCATTTCCCAAGATACAACATTAGAGCCATGCAGTAAACACATTTCTCCTTGCAGGCCTCAAAAGACAGAGGTTTTATTTCAGAGGGATTTGATGATCCAGCAGGAATATCTATCAGAAATTTTGATTTAATAGCTTCCATAGCTCTAAGGCATCCTGCGGTAGTTTATTTCTGTTTACCACAAGCTCAGTTATTAACCAAACCCTCTAGCCATCAACCAGATAATCTTATACTCTTGGGAAACACAGACATTCACTTCCACTTAATCTTTAGATGAAAATTAATGAACTAATTTCAGCAACTGGACTCTTGCACCACTGCTTATTTATTCAGAGGCCAAGACACAAATATTGAAATGAAATAATCAGAAATTTTTGATGCTGTGTCACAAAGGAGGAAAAGTAGAACCTGTTCTATTGGCGAGTTCTTGACTTCTGAAGCATCTTGAGAATAGAGTCTCACAGGATATGGGAGGACGACCAAAACAGGAGCTTTAAAAACAAAAACAAGCACCACCTTCAGGCCATAATTTGCTGCCTTTTAGGCATGCAGATAGCATCCACTACAGACAACCATTTCATTACAGTGCTTGTATGCAATTCCAGGCCTAAAAGGCCCCTCTTAAACTTCCCAGTTTATACTCCAAAGAAGCCATAGAAGTAGAACTCAGTATTTTGATAATATTATTTCATGGCTTGGCCAGAGAGTTACCTAGGATGCATAGCTCTGAAAGCCAGTTATTTCAACAACTGTGAAAGGCTGTTCTGTCCCTTGAGATGGGCAATATCTCCACTTAGAGATTTACACTTTGGCATTCTGGTCTACACATGGGACTGGCAAAATATGGACTGGCAGGACCTTCAGGAGCAACAATGGAGGGAAAAAGAATCATAGAATCAAAGAATCATAGAATCATAGAATCGTTAGGGTTGGAAAGGACCTTAAGATCATCCAGTTCCAACCCCCCTGCCATGGACAGGGACACCTTACACCGAACCATCTCACCCAAGGCTTCGTCCAACCTGGCCTTGAACACCACCAGGGATGGAGCATTCACAGCCTCCCTGGGCAACCCATTCCAGTGCCTCACCACCCTAACAGGAAAGAACTTCCTCCTTATATCCAATCTAAACTTCCCCTGTTTAAGTTTGAACCCGTTACCCCTTGTCCTGTCACTACAGTCCCTAATGAAGAGTCCTTCCCCCGCATCCCTATAGGCCCCCTTCAGATACTGGAAGGCTGCTATGAGGTCTCCATGCAGCCTTCTCTTCTCCAGGCTGAACAGCCTCAACTTTCTCAGCCTACCTCCATACGAGAGGTGCTCCAGTCCCCTGATCATCCTCGTGGCCCTCCTCTGGACTTGTTCCAACAGTTCCATGTCCTTTTTATGTTGAGGACACCAGAACTGCACACAATACTCCAGGTGAGGTCTCACGAGAGCAGAGTAGAGGGGCAGGATCACCTCCTTCGACCTGCTGGTCACCCTTCTTTTGATGCAGCCCAGGGTACGGTTGGCTTTCTGGGCTGCAAGTGAACACTGAAGCCGCCTCATGTTCATTTTCTCATCGACCAACACCCCCAAGTCCTCCGCAGGACTGCTCTGACTCTGTTCTTTGCCCAACCTGTAGTTGTGCCTGGGATTGCTCTGACCCAGGTGTAGGACCTTGCACTTGGCATGGTTAAACTTCATGAGGTTGGCATCAGCCCACCTCACAGGCATGTCAAGGTCCCTCTGGATGGCATTCCTTCCCTCCAGCGTATCAACCGAACCACACAGCTTGGTGTCATTGGCAAACTTGCTGAAGGCGCACTCAATCCCACTGTCCATGTCAGCGACAAAGATGTTGAACAAGACTGGTCCCAGCACCGATCCCTGAGGGACACCACTCATTACTGGTCTCCAGCTGGACATTGAGGCATTGACCACAGCTGTTTGCATGCAGCCATCCAGCCAGTTCTTTATCCACCGAGTGGTCCATCCATCAAATTGATGTCTCTCCAATTTAGAGATAAGGATGTTGTGTGGGACAGTGTCGAACGCTGTCCAAGTACATGTCAAACAAGTCCAAGTACATGACATCAACTGCTTTACCCCTGTCCATCGGTTCTGTAGCCCCATCATAGAAGGCCACCAAATTGGTCAGGCAGGATTTCCCTTTAGTGAAGCCATGCTGGCTGTCACCAAGCACCTTGTTGATTTTCATGTGCCTTAGCATGCCTTCCAGGAGAATCTGCTCCAGGATTTTGCCAGGCACAGAGGTGAGACTGACTGGTCTGTAATTCCCTGGGTCATCCATTTTCCCCTCCTTGAAAATGGGGGTTATATTTCCCTTTTTCCAGTCATTGGGGACTTCACCTGACTATGATTTTTCAAATATAATGGCTAGAAATCAAAAGAAACCAAAATGCATTCTGGATCCTGACAGATATCACAAATTGGCTTTTAGACCAAATAGTGCCCTTTGTAGTTGCTTCAGAAACTGAACTATATCATCCTTCCTGCTACCACAGGATTTAGTACTTTGGCATATTTACGTATATAAATTGCATCCAGGATAGCCAGCAAGCAACTGACAAGGTGATACTCTGTATATAATTTGGTTCATGTGCGCTTATACAGAACTCCTCAATAAACCACCTTAATGATGTCATTGCTTTTCCTATGTGCCTGGACTTAACCTAGATGAGCATTTTATACTAGCGTTCCCCTTACTAAAAGCTATTCCATTCACCTAAAGTCACACCTTATCTGATTTCTCACCCTTCCTGAGAAACAAGGTTTCTTCCTTAAGGCTTCACAAATGGCAACCACAGACCAACTTTGCAACAGCTACCAACACAGCATCAAAGGAGATAAGTGTCTCTTGAAATATGTACAAACTCAACTTTCATGCCATGACACAAGACCAATCTTTAAGAAACTTCCTTCTTCTATGCAAGTAAGATAAACACCTATTTGAAGGAAAACATGCCTAAGCTATTCTGTGGGGCATAAAGTAGGAAAGTGAATGATTCATGTCCAACACAGTCACTTGTTATGAAGGCCCTGATAAAAACACAGATGTGACAATTCCAGTTAGCAATCTCCATATATAAACAGAAACTTCGCCCACAGACTGATGACTGATCCATCTAGAGAGCTGAATTTGTTAGGACCTCTAAAACAAGGGCATTCCTGCAGAGAAAGCAAGTGAAGTTGGTACTGACACCATTCACACTATAGACAAATGCACCAGTTTCCAGCAGTGCCACTGCAGGACCTTGCAGTAATCCTTAGGTAAATACCTATTTATTAAACCACTGCAGGAAAGTTTTGCATTTTGGTGCAGGCAGGAACAAAAGAACTGAGTCTCGGTGAGGACTCACAGGCACTCTTAAGAGACAGACCGGTATGAAAGACCTAAGCAGAAGACCCATCCAGGCATTCAGCTGGAGGAATTTCAAAGGCAGATTGAGTGAGGTGAAGAGGGTATAACAACTAGCATATTACACAAAGAGAGACTGTATTCATCTTGGCAGTACTCTGTCATCCATCACATCCACATTCACATCCACAGTGTAGCTACATCCAGCTTCACCTGACGCTGAGTTCACCTGACACTAGGTGGCCCTGCCTTGGCAGGGGGGTTGGACTAGATGACCTCCAGAGGTCCCTTCCAACCTTAACGATTCTGCGATTCTGTTCCAGAAGACCATCCACTCTGACTGACTTCGGCTTAGTGTCAACCACATCGCCTTTCACCACACAACTCTCCGCTCAGAAGATGTGGATGAGGCACCTTCAAAAACCAAAGGATGAATTTAAGAAGCAGACTTAGTATGGCAGAACAACATTCCTGACAGCTTTGAGTGGCAGAACACACAGAATCATTTACGGCATCGTACCAGTTTCAGAGCCAGCTTTATCAAGTAAAGCTGGGACTAACAGCATGAATAATTCCTATTTCCAGCTGTACTCAGCACAGGGAAGTGAAAGGCATCTAGCACAACTAGTACCTTCACTTCTCTAGAAGCAAAACAGAACAATTTTCATATACTGGAAGGACTGAAAACAGTAAGATGAAAACCAACTAAGTCTGAAACCTATGCAGTTAGACTCAAAATTTGCCTGAAGGCATGTACTAGTTTTCACACCCTTATGCTTCTTTTATCTCTCCCCCTTTGGCAAATTCACAGGCACAGACACCATTTAAACAATTAGGTTTCCTTCATTTTCTTTGCTACTAAATAAGCATTACTTAAGAAATTAAGGCATTTTATTGAGGCAACACAGACAGTGTGGGTAGGTTTACTAATGGCCATGACAATTTTCATGAATGACAATGCTTGAAGCCCTGTTTCAACATTTCTGCACTGTAAAAGCTGATATAGAGCTTTTAGAGACCCCAAATAACAACAAAAACAAAATACCTCTTCAGGGATAAGGAAAAAAGGTAATGAGCACTTATTATCTAGATAATTGCTTATGCTACAAAGGTTGATTAAGAGATGTGAGCAAAAGCAGTAAAAGGAATTCATTCTTGGCCATGGACAGCGTGAGGGGATAGGGCAGTCCCCCCCCTTCCCCAGTGAGAACAGAGCTTGGAGGGGACATGGTACAGACGCCATGTAAACAAGTACTTTGGCTGTGTGCAATCACTCAAAGTGATTTATTTGCTAAGAAACACAGGAGGTGCAAGAGTGCAAGTCCTTAAGCACAGGTGATACACACACACAGGCATTTAGAAGTTTTACTTTTCATGCCTTAAAACTCTCCTGAGCACATGCTGCCCTGCAGAGAGAATGCCACCAGGTTTCTAGAACGGAGCTACTATTACAGAGCAAGAAGGAATCCTTTCTTCATTAAAAGGAGTTCATACAATACATTTCCTTCTTTTGAAATTTAAGAATCCCATAAATTATCCCAAAATCACTTTTTATGGAGAATTCCTTAAGGAGACTGTTTCAGTGCTTTTGCCTAAGCTCTGCTTTGGGCCCTTTTCTTCACAGCCCCAGATGATTTGTTTTCTCATGTATATCCAATGTACAGTACCTCCACAACTATATAAAAAGCGTGCAGTGTAAGTTTAAATAACACTTTAAAAAGTGAATTTTAAAGTATTTTAAGGGGAAACAAATCTAGTTAAACACATTTCCAAGAGGCAGACCATTCTAAATATTTATTTCCTTAAAATTACATCAGTCACCTTGTGTGACTTGTGACAGCAGTATATACATGAAAGATAATTGTAAGTAAATACTTCAAGGCTCATACAGGGAATTTCATAGATAGCCATCTCAATGGAGAAGAAGAAAGACTTGACAGGAGCAAGTTAGTAAGGCCTATTCTCCAACAGAAGAGCCTCCAGGCCAGCTGATTGTAAGGGAAAAAAACAGCAAACCAAAAGCCCAGATGTTAACATGGAGTTAGAACTTCCAGTGAAGCAGCTACACCAGGGGCTGCCCAGTGTAATGGTCCCACAACACACAGCAGAATCATTCCCTTTTGACCTCAGGCAAACCCTGAGGAGAAGGCACCTCAGTCCCTCTTTTCAGTTATTCCTCAGCTTTTTTCCAAAGACCTCTCCAGAAAGGAAAATTAATGTTAATTACAGGGTTTGATTTTCTTAGATGAAGTACACAAGCCTCCTTCTGTATAAAACTGGGCCCTATTAAATGCTGAAATAAAGAAATTAAAGACTCAAGATTTTTTTTTCACTAATTCTCTGAGCCATTCAGAACACCTTGCAACTAAAATAAGTTGTATTAAAATTAAATTGTTTTTAAAGCAGCAGTGATCTCATGCTTCTGAGCCAACCTACGCCTTAGAGCTTCTGGCAGAATTCTTACAGACAGGCTGGAAAAAATCATGAGAGGAAAAAATTGTGAGAGAAATACATTCTTCAAAATAAAAAAAAAAAAAGAAAAATGCACTTAAGGAGTGCCTGTTGAATTGGACTAAATCAATTATTAAAACAACAAGAAAGATGTGATAATTCTCTCTTTAAAATGACATAAACTCTCCAAATAGAATCAATTGCTAACTTTTTTTATTTTTTTATTAAATTACAGATAAGGATTATATTTTCTTATTCTAATCCTATATCACAGCTTTTTTTTTTTTTCCTTTGTATTTGCAGAACATTCATAAACATTTCATCTTATTCTCTGGCAACAGATTTTCCATTTCTTCCCCTCTGACAGACGCCCTTTGTATTAAGCTTTCCTATGCACTGCGCAACACTTCTGGCACCAATGATGGTATCTTGGGGTTGCCCAAGGCTAGGATTTGGTACATCCTCCCATGTTTTTTAAGTGTTCCTTCAGGTAGCAATGGTGGGTAAATGGGTATTGCTGCTCCTGCTCCACATTTGCATTGCGGTAGTTTCCAGATACCTCAGTCAGGTGGAAGCATGCTATCGTGGCACATTGAGGACACATGACGAAAAGATGTTCCTTACTTAAAAAGCCTGCAGTCCAAGCAAAGATTGTGATGGGCGTAAGAGTTAGGTTTAAAGAAGCCAGAATCCACAACAGAGTTGCCTTCAAAGAAAAAAGTACAACATGCAATACTGTAAAGAGTTGAAAAAGTCAGAGGAAACAGATCTACTCAACAAACAATTTCTGCCACTTATAAATTTTTTAAAGTCCACTGCAAAAGAGAATGAAAGAGTCCTGCTCTGAATTTATAGCAGTACTTTTATTTCAGTTTCTTGTCCTGAAAATGCTGTCCACAGGAAGGTCAAAGCAGCAGAGCGGGTTTTTCCCAACCCCCTTCCAATAGTTCAATCTCCATTTCAACAAAGCAAATTTGAACATAAAGCTCAAATGTGTTCTTGCAAAGTCATGTATGAGGAGAATCACAGGCAGCTGATACCAGTGGAAGTACACTGAAGCAGTGCCAAGTTAAATGATACCAAAAGCAGACTCATGTATTTTATTGGAGAGCTTTTTTGCCAGACCTTCCTGAAATCATCCTGTGCAATGGATTTCAGTACCAGACCTGGCATCTGAGTACTAGAGACCCAACAGAGATAAATTGAAGTAGTCCCCAGGTTGCCCATAGCCAGAGTAGGGTAGATCCCAATGTGCATCTTAGATGTGAGAGTAAGACACCCTTTCATAAATATCAGTTCTTGTCTTGGAAAATAATCAGAGAAAAGGGAGACAACACATTTATTTTCACTTTTTTACTTCCATCACAGTCATTTTAGATGGCACCTAAGCAAACAGGTCTTTGCCTTTCTTCTTAACAGGGAAAGTTCACTGTAAAAAAAAGGTAAGCATGAGCACTCATTTAAATGTTCATATTATGCATTGTACCGAGTCATCTCCAAACACTGTGAGATCAAAGAGGGATTCTTCCAATCACTCAGAAGAGCCAGAAATGCACTACACAGCACTGCCTTGGTGGTTTAAGAAAGCATTTTACATTCAGGTGAATGCCATTCGTTCTGAAGGCATTACTCTTGGGAACCTACATTATTTTATCTTTGAGGAAACCTCATAAATGAGATTATCATGCAATATTACCAACTTCCTGGATTGCACAGGTATCCAGGGTCAAAAGCAAACAAACAACTTAGTCTGTTCTCAGTGTAGTCCTAATTTTTCTCTTTCCCATAAGCTCTTGAACATCCTTAAATGTCTACATTTCTCCCAGTTCCTCAGTTGGCATTTCATAGCTGTTTACACTTACACCAAGTAGAAGTGATGCAGGTAGAAAATTCGACCATGGTGATTGGAGAATATGATCACTTTGGCATCTTTATGTGACAAAAAGAACAAAGGCAAATATTGAAAATAACTGCTCCTCCCTACCACATCTCTGTTTGCTTCCACAGCCCCTTGACTATCTCCTGTGCTTTCCTGGGGGCAAGATCCACTCCTTTTTCTAGTCCTGGCAACTGCATTGCTTCCTTCAGCTTGAGCAAGCTTAGATCTCCTTGAGCTGCTTTTCTTTTGCAGCTCTTTCCTGCCAGAGTTCTCCTAAATCACAGGGGTAGCAAAGGTCAGATTTGTTCCTTTTCTTTTAAGAAAAGGGTTTGCTTTTCACATATTTTTATTTTTTTTTACTCACAACTGCAAGAAGCCAACCTAATCCTGCTTTTCATTGTGGTTTTCCAAGTGCATGAAAACCCCCAACAATTATTTTAGCCCAAAGTATATTTCTGCAAGACACTCGCCACCACTTGCATTCAGTTTCCTTTCTGTTCCCCACACTGTACACCTGACCCTTGACCAGATCATTTCCCCAACTTTATGAAGCCTTTTTGTGATGTACCTAGTCCTTTCAAACCAATCTTTACTCCCGTTCAAAGTTTCACCAACATTGTATTTTTAAATGTTATTTCTTCTCTGCTATTTATTATTACCCACTTTAGGAAGCCAGCCCATGAACTTAGATAACTTTGTTACTCCCCAAGATGATTAATGAGGTGATCTTAAATATCAATAGCTCAACACCAGCATTTTGAAAAACTGTTTATATTACACAATAACAAAGCCATTTGTAACTTCCACAGAAAACAACTCCAGAATGGAGATATTTCCTCCAGTTAGATCTTTGTTTATCTTAACCATGAAGAAAGCAGACCCCTTTATTCAAAAGTTGCATGCTGTAAGTTTCCAACATGGAATGTTCTATGTCCGCTGGTTTCAGGAGATAAACACTAAATATTTTCCTATGAAGATGCAGCTCTGTGGAATTAACTGCTGTATTTATAAATTAAGCTTGTAAATGAAGCAATTTTCCTGGAAGAGATTGACACTGGAGTGTTCCTTCTCTAAACATAGTGAGATACTGTGCAAGTCAAAGCTGGTATATTAACAGGTTGTATACGAAGCTAAAGAAAAGCTGATTACATTGAAGTCTGCTTTTCACATCCTAATACTGACAACATACTGTACATTGCAGTCATGCTTCCTCCTCCAGTAATTTATATTTCTACTAAACACATTGGCAAATTTCTTTGTATAAAGAGGAAATTCACCTGTCCAAAACTTTTGAAATAATATAGATCTCTAAAGCTAGGGTTAGAGGGTTCTATAGCTTCACCTGTTTGTTCGTTCGTTTGCTTTGCAGTTTCTCTGCTTGTACCCTTCCAGATCAGGCTATGGTCAGAAATAGAAAATGAAATACCACAAAGAATGGCTATTCTCAGAAATCCCAGTTATCCTGAAAGTAGCAAGTACCAAAACCACAGCACCTCTCTTGTGAGCTGTCTCAGCTTAAACACCTTAAGCAGTTCAGATAAGGTTTATCAAAGCCTCTGGATATGATTTTTTCAAGCCTCTATGGCTGTCCACCATCAAATACATGCATTAGACTGGCTTGTTCAGAGTCATTTCCCATCCTTTCTGCTGGAGTTGGCAGTTACATAGACATTCTAGTCTAAAGCCAACTCTCAGCTTTCCAGGAGTAACGATGGCTCCTAAATCTGGGACCCAAGCCAGCCCCACATTGCTCCTTGCCTAAGGAGTTTTGGGAGGGCAGTGGCAGGAGGCCTGAAGAACCCTGGGTCTGGGCAAAAGAAACCAAGCAAGAGCACCAGGGAGCACACCAAACAGATTGACAGTAATGTGCAAGAGTCCCGAGAGCCCACCCACTGCTGAGGTGTTGGCAAAGCTGCCCTGAAACTCCCCTATGCTTGCAGCACTGTCAAAAACCCATGACAAGGGCTACCCAGACCTTCTCCTGTCACATCATAAAACAGACTTGATGGTAGAGACTGTTTAGGATGCACCAGGATACAAACATTGCAAATTGATGAGCTCTTGAGCACTCATTGCTTCCCTTTCATGAATAACTACAGTATTTGCATAACTTCTTTCACCTTCTCTAGTGTGGATGCTGCAGGAAAATCCCAGCAATCAAAGAAAGATAATACAATGTATACACAGTGGTCTTCAATGTCCTGACCATGTTTTGGAAAAAAATTCCTTCCTAGAACATGCACATCTATTCCACTAATAGCTATTTCCAAAATCTAAATGTTTAATAATGAACGACTGCACAAGTTCACCAGAGGAGGAACAGATGAGAGGTGGAGTGAATGGGATTTTAGCAATGTTCATTGTCCTAATTACAGTGAATAATATTTTGGCAGAGTGACTACAGTGCTGATTTTTCCAGGAACTTCTAACAATCAACAGACTATTACCTCACTTAGTCACACCAGAGACCTGATCTTCCAGTCCGATGAAGCACGTAGGATGGGCTTAATTTATAACACATGAACAGCCTAATTGACTTGTTTGGCATTACTGAAGTGCTGAGGAATGAATCTGAGACTCAAGTGCAGGTTCTTCTGCTAAAGGTTTTCCCAGTGTTCTGCATACTGAAAACACTCCGGGCACCATTTCTCCCCCGCTAAACCTCTATGTTGCACTTGCTACTGTGGGTTTATCAGAACTATGGGATTGTGGAAATGATTAGTATCACAGTTAACCTGAAGAAGAGGGAGGCAGCTCCCGTTGGCAGCAGCTTGTAAGAGGAAAGAGCAGGTTATGGAGATGAGCCCCAGCACTTTAGTTCTGGGAGACTGCCTGGGATTTGTTAATACATTTCACAATCTAAGATTATTGATATCTTGGCTGTCCAGCACTGACTTATCTTTTCAGGTCTACAGTCTGGATGGAGGGATGTGACTTTGCACTCAGGCTTATGCCTCATCACAAGTGTCACCTCCAGATGGGAATAATGCAGCTCACGGAACACAAGGCCCCACCTGAAAGTCCCCAGGAAAGACCAACCATTGCTGAGAGGGCCATCTTTGAATGTTTCCCCTCCCAGGCACTGCAGTCTGCCACAACCACCTCCTAGAACAGAGCTGGTGGGACGCCCTGACACCCGCCAGACTGGCATGTTTTAATTTGAAAATTCACAGTTTACCACTGTTTACTTGCACACGAGCCCAGTGGAGCTGAAAGGCACAAGTGAGAACCCCAGCCACTTAGGAATGGCGGAGAAGGTTGAGAGGTTTGGCTTTGCTTGCAGTAATTGCAAAGCTGGTAGCCAAATGAAAGCAGACTCATGAAGTTCAACGCCACACACACTTTTGCTTGCACTGAGAACCTGCAACCAAACACAAGCTTTTTACCCACAAAAGGGTAAAAAAAGAAGGAAATATTTCAGCTTTCCACTAAAAAAATATCTCCCTTTCTCCCTCTTGGAACTTCCTTCGATTCATGGGTCTTTTAGGGCAGAGAAAGCTAACAAGGAATAAACCTAGAATTGGAAATCAAATAATCCTATTTAATTTTATAGTTGTTGACACAACTTGTTACATGTGTTTCCTACCAGAATAAATGAAATCACAGTCATCTGATTTCCAAATTACCATATCTATTGTTTCAGAAATACAGGGTGTAAATAATTGCAGTGCAATCGCCTATGTCTGGACCTCTCTCATCCGGAACCGTTATCAGGATTAGCATAAATTACAGTGCCATCTAATAATGAAATCACTGAACACTGATTGTGCCAACTATTTAAACCTGTAATTATTGCTCATTAGAAACACGTTTCACGTTATTTGCCCCTTACGGACCCCAAGTTGTTGTCAAAAGACTCCTGCAAAGAATTCTACAAAGAAAAGTGTGCAGAAATTTCAAACGACAGGCATGAATTTCATTTGCAAAGACTGTCTGTGCAGAAGAAACGTGCTGTAGACACCATTTATCCAACCTGAGATACATTTTGTATGTGTTACCAGAAAGAAAAGTCGCAATTGGTGAAAACATGAAACCTCCAATGTAATCCAGATAGGTATGAACAATATGTGGTTTTCTACCTAAGTGGACAGTGATTTGCTCAGTGGTCATTATCATACTACACAATTAGGCATCATGTAGTTAACAGACTCTAAATAAGCTCCTGACCTAGCCAGAGGGAAGACTTTCGGCAGATTTTATCATGGCTGGGTAGGGCCCAGGTGAGATAAGCATCTACCTTGGACACCACACCAAAGGCAGTACAGGTCAGATGCTAGAAGCAAAATGAAAATAACTACAACCTTTGCATGTTCCTCTGTAATAGGTTTGTAGAAGACAGTTGAATAAATTTTTCTGCTTCCCTGCAGATCAAGCTCTTTGCAAGATGACCTGGTTAAAAAGGGGCTCAGATAAGTGCTCATCTTACATTTAACAGGTATTTTAAATCAATTTTCCTTAACAAAGGGAAATAGATTCTTTTGGGGGCTTTTTTTTTTTTTTTTAACTATCTTTCTATTGCAGATAGAAAAGCTTTTGCTACAGGGATAACAATAACAGCTTCTATCACTTTCAGAAGCAAAAAGATACACAGGCAAGAGAGGAAAGACAAATATATATCATTTGGAAAGATTGACCTTGGCTTGAAGATCTCAGCTGACAGCAAGCCTATCCATCTTCCGTGAGGACTCCTTCCAACAGCTGATTCAAGTTACAGTTTAGAGTTTCATTCCTGTGGTGAGTGGGTTCATTTGACACACAAACAACCCAGCTGCCAAGGTACATATCCCTTATACAAACTCATTGCACTGAAGGCACACCTGTTAAGGTTATGCCAATACTTCACAAATTTGTAGGAGCCCATTTCAACTTCATCCAGGATGCAGAAAGCTCAGAGTCTAGCTTTTTTTTGATCAGAAGGCCCTTGTGTTACTTACTACAGGCCCTTGGGCAGAGAGACTCTCCAGCCTCCTGATAGTGGAGTGATCCTGCCAAGCTTTCTGCCATCTGAACCACTATAGTGCCCTGATGCAAGGTCAGCAAACCTAATCACTGGATGGGACACTTAACTAATTAGTTCTGTACCTTTAATTTCTAAGTATCAGCTGGCAAGCATTACAAACCTTACAAAATGTTGTCATTTGATAGGAGTTGGCTATAAAGCAATTGCAGGACTACAACTATATCCTTAGGTGATGTGAGTGCAGCTATTTTTCTTGGTTTTTCCTTTCAAAAAAATAAAATAATAAAAAAAAAAAAACACTTCTAAAAAAAAAAAACAAACCAAACCTTTTTCTTGAGCAGGTGGGACACAACACGTTCAGAAAACAACCCACAGCCGTTCTGTTGGCAGATCAAATTAAATTACCCTGGCAAAGCCAATCTAAGCCTTTTTGTCCCATTGCAGGCATTTACCCTCGGACAAAGCTTTGCATACCTGCATATTGCCTTACTTATGTCTGTAGTCTATGGCATTACTGCTACAAATATTTGAAATTCAATGTCTGATGCAAATAAAAAGATGACTTTGACTAAACAAGTATTAGGAAGTACTGATGTACCACCATTAGCTCCACTTTTCTGCATCAGTACTCACTATGGTGAATATCTTTGCAGAACTGATAGTTCTTTTCACAAAACCACCCTCCCGCACCAAAAGCTACACTTGGCTGTTCTCATCTGTATCTTTGAATGATGTAGAGCCCAAGTGTATTCCCTTTTTCATTATCAAATAATCTTCAATAATTTGCTGGGCACTAAGTCAGATTCTGTTATTTGGTCTTTCTCTGCAGCTATTTGGCTTTGCCAGGCCTTGCAGGTTTATAATTTATGTTTCTGGAGAGAAAAAACTCCAGAAGACTGTTTATTAAAAAGAAAAAGAAAATCAGCACTTTAATAATTTGTCAGTGTCTGCAATCTTCAACCTAGACTACTCTTTTGTGTGGACAACCCTGGTTTCTGTAGCACAAGATGAAGAATATGCCAAATGAAGTAGACAATATCCATCCTACACAGGATTGTTAAACTTCATTAAAACTGTTGAAACCTTTAAATGATTTGCAGTTAATGAAATAAATTTCATTTCTTTAACATTTAGTGAGATAAACTGCAATTCAAGTAATTCTTCTGCTTTTCTGTCTGACAGTAGAAGCCAGGAATTTGCTTTCCATTTGACTGCAATATTATACTTGGTGGTTTTATTCTGTTTTGTACAAATAGAAGTGGTGACGCGTTGTGACAAGAGGACAGACCTCGTATTACCATGTATTTATACTCTGCAGAAGAAATGATGGTACATGAATAGGTATATTAAAGAAGGTTGCTGTCCTTTATGCACATGAGAGGGTAAGGCATCATCCAGCTTCACAATTATCTACCCACTACCTATTTGTTTACCCAGTTTAACATACAGAGAACTAATCAAAGAGGAGAGACTGGGAAAAGAGCAGAGTTTAAAGTAGCAGTGGTTTGCAAATGCATCACTGGAGAGCTGAGAGATTTGTACATCTTGGACAATATACCATGGCTCTGAAGTGACTCCACCATTTTAATATGGATTGGTTGCCTTGCTCATATTTCATTGAAAGGTTCTGTTAAACCTTTGATTAAAAATTTTCTTAGTATACTTCTGACCAAGGGAGAAAAAGCACTGCTCTTGCTGTTGGTACAACAGCAAACCAACAGTCATTCAAAGAAACTGCATTAATGACACAAAACATGGGGTTTGTGTACTGGTTTGTGTTGGCTTTATACCTGCTTCCATCTTATTAGCATCTCATACAAGCTAATAGCTAAAAAAAAATCTAAAGAAGAATTTGGTTAAAATTTTCCTATTCTGGTTACAGGTAGAAGAAAGGATACTAGCAAATACTGCTTTATTATAAATATGAAGGGAAAACCAGTAAGTCTTAAAGTAGCCTGAGATACCAGACCTTAAATACATCACTTCTCAACAGTCTGAAATAGCAGAAGAAGTGTCAGTGCAGACAGAATAGGAAGGTGAATGCATCCTTGTAGTTAGTACTATACACTGAACACAGTTTAGTACAGGTGAGATAAAAATGCTATTATCACATTCAATATGTATAAGTGTATAATGGGTTTGTTGAGAGGTGTATAAATATCTGCCTATCACAATGCATGTGTGTTCACATGCAGGTATAAAAAAAAGTTGGAGTTGAAATCTCTGTGCAGTTATGTCTCCATAAAAGCCTGCCTAGAAACCCCAGGCCTACAAGCCCTCAGCAATAGATGGCTTGGCTCCAAAGTGCTTGCAAAGCAATATGGTTTTAGCCTAAAACAAACATACAAAAAAAATGGCACCATGAAAATTGGTTTTAGAAATAAAGTTGATGATAGCCTGGATGCTTTGAAGTCATTTCTCTCAGCACAAAAGGGTAAGATCTTTTTGGTATTTCCTCATGTAAATTCTGAGTCTTAACTTCTCTGGGAGAGATAAATGTGATATCAGACTCTAGAGCATTACATATTCTCTCTGTCTCTGTCCCTTTCTCTCTGTATATATTAATTTTATAGATCTTTTTATTGTCTCGACTATACTGGTTGCGTGAGAAGCAGAACAATAGGCCAAGTACTTCCATTTCACACATGCCACCTCTATAATTCAACAAAGAATAGTAAAAAAGATCTATAAACTTGTTATAAATCAGTGCTCTAACCTAAATTAACCATTGAAATAGATTATCATAAAAATAATGTCATAAAAATATTTTTCACCTTTGTAATCCGTGTGTGTGTGTGTGCATGCATGCTTATGTGTACCCATGCACAGGATGCTATGAGTGTGCCAAAGCCAGTGGCAGTGCTAACAGTGTGGCAGGCTGGACTTCTGCAGCCTTGGAGGAGATGGCAGGCAGGCAGGGCTATGAGAATAAGCTTTAACATCTCTGTGTCTGGGAAAGTAACTCATAAACAGATCCACTAAAATCTAATTACTCTATATAACTCACCTTTAGTAGTAGTGAGTCATCTCCGCTTTCTTATTAGCAGTGAAGCACTAGTCTTTTTGATTATATTTCTGAGGCACTGTTGGAAAAAAGATAAAACTCAATCAAGCTGCAGGCTAAAGGATGTGACAATTTAAGCAATACATAGCTTTGGCCAAGGTTGGGTCCTGCTCTGCACTCCCTTCACACCACATGCCCCAGCGTTTGATCTTCATACATTATGCTTCATGAGAAAAGGATGTGTAAAGACAAGGAGTTCAGTATTTGACTGACAGGGCAGTGGTTCAAGAGCTGGTAGGTTTTTTCCATCCAGCTGATACTCACTCCAGAAGACGCGAGAGCAGAGAGCCCAAGGTGGCTCTCCCAAAGGCCTTCTTTGCCCACATCCAGCAGTGTCTTCTCCCTGAGCTCAGGCGCTGTCATCCTTTTCTTCATAGTCATCATAGGGGAACACATCTATGTTAACTCAGCTGTTTCCAAACTTCACCCATCAAAATGAGGTCTTTGTAAATGTGGAGGTGCCATACTTCTAACCATAGCAACAGCCACCTGGAAAACCAACAGCACCAAGGTAAGAGTAACTCTGGTCCAACCCTGGCACCCTTCTGCAGCCTGCTGCTGCTGTTAGACTTTACATCTCACTTTCCCAATCCGTATATTGACAAGGCGATTCTCTCCACAAAAGTGAACTGTGAAATCTTCCAGAAAGGCATTTCAGCTGCTGAAATGGTAGAGCTGGGTGTCAGCCACCTGGTACGAACAGGATCTCATCAGCACTGGGAAGCATTGCCTGTGGTAAAAAATGGAAATAGCACAGAGAGCAACTGTGCCTGTGCAATAAAATGGGTTAAAAATCTAGACAACCACTTGCATTCCTTCTAGTGGCACAGGAAAGGGAATGTGAAGAACAACCACCTTATGAATAAGAAAAAGAAAGCCTGGGGAAAACATGTTAGGGCTGAACTGAAGAAAAGGGAGTTGTGATACATGACAGAACTGAAAACAGCCATTTGGGAGGCATGGATGCTTCTTTCCCCAGGTTAGAGGGATGGTCACCACTCCAGGAAGAAGGCTCTGAGGTATTTCCTAACTGGGGATTTTAGAGCTAGCCAGAAAACACAGATCATGCTGAGGAAACTGAATTATTTATCTCTGCTCACTGGGTTCACATATATATGAGCAGCCTGGTTCTTCCACAACCAAAGTGTTGGTGCACTCTGTGTAAAAGTCCTGATTTTGCTCTGGTGTAGGACACTGAGTTGCTGTAAGAGTCAGACAGATCAACTAAAGTTCCCTTTGTTTGCAATTAGCTACATCTTTATCTCAAAATAGCAAAGCATAATCTATCATTTTTGGGGCTAGGAGTGAGACAGTAGGTGCTGAAGTAGGATGGAGCTAAATTAAAGCAACTCTACATAGCTGTAACATGAATTTGTTAACATAATTGGCACCAAAGTTAATCTGACCTCTGCAGTAGTTCCCTTTTTCATACATTGCTGGAAACAATGGGGTTCAAAGAATCATTGCCCCTGAAGAGGAAGAACTGTGCATTTTGCTTTCATGTGCCTTAGTCCAGTAGATAAGAGAAACTCATCCTTCAAGGTAGGACAGTCACCATGGCATTCCAAATAATCATTGTTAGAAAAGCACTGAACTGCTAGGCCAGTTAATAATGACACCACATTTTATTTATACGGCTCCCATCTGCTGAAGCCTTCTAGGCAGTTCACAATGGGTTTGATTTCCAGCCAGACCTTAGCATAGCTGTTTATATGGATGCAAATAACAGCAGTTGGATGGCAGTGTGCATAAACAGGTCTAACTACTAATCTTTGTGGCCACAATGCATGGCTTTATTCCTTCATGCAACAACAAAATCTCCATCTGAAAAACCCCTCTGACAAAGTACACAAAGCATGAAAAAGAACTAAGTTATTCTGAGTTTTTAATTGTTTCAAAGAATTCAGCATTGGGCTTGGCAATGGAGGGGATCACGAAAGGGATATCACTACTGTGCCCACTGATTAGTGATGGCTCCTAACTCCACGCTTCTCAGGATGGAGCACAACACTTCAAAGGTGAAAGACCTGGACATTCATTTCACTCTCCCATCACCTCCTCTCTTGCTCACCACAATGCCCCCCTCCTTCACCCAGCCCTAATACTCTTTCTCACCCAAGTCTGCAGGCATCTCCCTGCCAATCTCTTTTCTCTCTTCCTTGCCTTCTTTCTGAGCTTTGTTTCAGCTGTTTGCATGTTTCTCATAACCTGTTTTCTGATGCAGGACACTGACATTTGCCATGGCCCCTTCCTATGCTACCCGCCATTGCTGCCACCTCACTGTACCAACGTGCACACCTGAGCAGCATCTCTATGCCCTTACTTGATGCTGCCTTCTATGTACTTGCCCTTCACCAGCATGTTTCAGCGTGGATGAGCGGCCTCTCTTTTAGTGTCTGCATAGACCAGATTTCATCTTTTTGTCCTTCACGCTGAGGAAAGATGGAAATATGAATACCCTGTCAAGCTCAGTGCTTATTGCTTGGAGTACTTCTATCGACTTGATGGAAGCAAGCACGGTGCCTGGCAGTGCTTGCAGAGCTGGGCCTTTGGATAATGGGTATATTTATAGTATATGCATTGCTTATGTACAGATAGCTGCCAAAGTAGTAAACAAACAAATGCTCTCCATAAAACAATGAGAAAGTAGGATCATAATCTTTGATCGATGAATGAGGGTGACAGGTTTAAAAAGGCTTCCTCACTCTTTTATGCAGATTGCTTTTCTGACTGCCTGAAACTCAGCCAACATGAGGAGGCTGAAAGTCTGGAAAGGGAGCAGGAAGAGCAGTGCATACCCTACAACTTACCCACCCTCTGAGGGGGGTGTGAACTCTGCCTAGCATTGACACCACGTGGCAGGATATGCAAAGAGAGGCTCTTTGGCTGCCAAGAGAGGGAGGGCTCAGAGCCATACTCCAAGCCATGTGCTAGCCAAGCTTCACCTCCAGGAGCAGGAAATGGCATAAAGTCTACCAGGGACCAGCAGGGACTTCCAGATTGGTGGAGACTTCAGTGGGTGCGAGAATGGTCTTCCAGCAGAAACTGTTTGGAAGATCATGTTTCATTGAGGCTCTCAACCTGAATCTACTTGAGGACAAGTCCAGGCTTGGTTCATCCAACAAGTTCCCCAGTGGGATGCACTGGAGAGACACGTTAAAACTAAGATCCATGTATTGGTCTGCAACTTGGGGTTGTTTGGATCTAAGTTTTAAACCAGTATAAAATCTACCTGCAAACTCTAAATCTGCATTTACACTTCCCACTATATACCTGCAAGAAAATTAAGATACGCTCAGTGCAACCTCTTTTTTTTAATCAGATACAAACTAACAATCACCTGTTGAGTCAGATCTCAGTTCCATATACCTTCCTGAAAGTCCAGAGAGATTTAAAATCAGCAGTCTTCATCAAGACTCTAAATAATTGATTAAATTCAATTTAGATCTTTGTTAAAGTGCTGCTTTTGCATTAAACTGAAATATATGTCTTAAAAAGCAGCTTAACTGAAAATGCGGGACAGTTGTAACATACTAACCCGATAGTCCATGATATTTTTTACCTACTAGATGTGAATGGCCTGATTTTCAGATTACTGTGCAGTAATAGCTGCAAGTTAAATCAGTGGGTGTTTACTGATTTGAAACCCAGGCCATAAGAGACATTTTCATTGAAATAATATTAATAATATATTATTAATATATTAATATATATTAGTAATATGGATTCACTAAAATAATATTTTATAAAGGGTCTGTACTATCTGAATAAGAACCATTATTTATTGATTGAATTGCAGAATAACATTGATGTTGATGACTTAACTAATAACTTCATATTTAAATAGTGAGTTTCAAAGCAAAGGATCCTCAGGCATTACAGAGACAGGAAGCGTAGAATCATAGAATCCTAGAATAAATAGGGTTGGAAAGGACCTTAAGATCATCTAGTTCCAACCCCCCTGCCATGGGCAGGGACACCTCACGCTAAATCAAATCACCCAAGGCCTCGTCCAACCTGGTCTTGAACACTGCCAGGGATGGAGCATTCACAACCTCCCTGGGCAACCCATTCCAGTGCCTCATCACCCTAACAGAAAAGAATTTCCTTCTTATATCCAATCTAAACTTCCCCTGTTTAAGTTTTAACCCGTTACCCCTTGTCCTATCACTACATAAACATGCCATTGCAATTTTAGGTAGACAGAATGCAATTATCCAAATTGGATTCTGGCCAGAACAACGGGCACTACCCCCCCTATTCTTCTTTTTAAAGAAGTTCCCTGACAAAAGCGATGGCAGCTGTTACAAGAGAGGAATCCATCAGTTGCTCACAACACCCACCTACTTGATTTAAACAGCCTTGACTCCTACCACAGACAGGCGGCAAAAAAAGAAGAGACTGGTCAGTCACCTACACACAGAAGGCTGCATGCTAATTTTCCTCTTCTTGGATTTCCTGCTGGAAAAAAAAATCAAATTTCCTACTCAAACAGATGTTTTAATTTTTCCTGGAAGAAGTGGACTCAGAGTGGTTTTGAGTGGGGTGAAGCTGCTGGGAGGATTTACCCTGTTGGCCAAGACACACTGAGAGATGCAGGGGGAAAAACAGTTGCATCCTCAATCATCCCTTACACCCTGCCACCCTCCTGTATGCAAAGCATTTTTAAGACGTGTTCTGCTATATCTCCATCATTTCCCTTTGCACTCAGAGTCACCAGAATCTTTCCCAAGGAAGGGATTTTGCAGATACAGATGGTAAATAGCCCTGCACCCACTGAGATTAGCATGAAGACTAGAGCTCACAGGAGCGCTCACTCTGACGAGATGTGACTGCAGAGCAACTGTTCTTCTCCTGCATCAGCATCTTCCACCACTTTGCTATCCCAAAACAAATACCCTCAAAAGACAAGTGTTCTCCCTGCAGTTTCTCCCTAAATTACTAGGCATTACATAGTCTCTCTGGGATTGAAGTATCATCTCAATCACAGAACAACCTTTAATGGCCATTTAGGATTCACAAAAGCCCTGTTTCAGTGGAGCACTCAAGCCTGGCTCCAGACGACCAAAACAGGTCAGGAGAGTACTTACATCCTGAAAAATGGGTAGAACTTAGGTTATGTCTAAATCCTTCCTGAATAGAGAGGAGATTATTCACACTTAAAATGCATATTTACATACTGTACTGTTTTGGGGCCCAAGACTCACAGAAGAATTGCACTGGACCAGTACTGAACCCTACCAAAAAAAAACCCCACATTCTCTCTGTCCCTTTCCCCCTTAAATACCTCCAGAGCTGTTAGCAGACCAAGGCTATTCTAGAACTAAAAAGGGAAATTTATTCAACAAGCACTATAGCAGGTGGCAGCTGCTAAACAATCTGCCACCAATCAGCAGTTTATGAAAGAGAGTAAAGAATCCAATAATAACTCACAGTCGGGGAGGGAGACACCAAGCCTGCAGTTACTGAGGGAGGCTCGTAATTAGACAGTCAACTCTTTGGCAAAATTATTTCTCCTAAAATCTGCTTAACTGGTAAAGTTGGCACTCCACAGCTCCTGCAGGCAGGACACCCACAGCTGAGCCCGCTGTGATGTAAGCTGTAGGTTATTGCTAGAGGGCTTCTTGAGAGGGCCAAGGCAGTGAAAAATGAGGCTGGTGGAAAACCCAAATCATTTTATCTGTTTCCTTTTGCCCGTTCCCTTCTCCCGGAGAAAGTTTATCCTTATGCAAGCCCCCTGACCTTTTAGGACATTCAGAGCTTTCTGAGACTGAAGTATGCAGACGAGTCAATGACACAGTTTTCTCTGAAATATTGCATGGTGCCAGCCTGGTGAGGTGGGGCTTAAGCTGTACAGAGTATGGGGAAGATGGTGAAGGTATGGTGACAGGGTACTGGAGTCCATCTGCAGGTGTCTGTAACTATTCATCTCAGCGAACCGAGTTTGCCATGCTTACTTAAAACTCAAAATCATGCAGGTGTGAAATTAGGCAAAACAGATCCGAGTTCAACTTCTGAGAAGGTCCAAGAAAATTCCACCCAGCCTCACAGTAAACCTTTTTTTTTTCAGTTAGATTACAGCACCATCTACAGGCCTTTCCTGATTTAAAACTCGCATCAGGCAAGTTGTTCCACTACCTGTATATATATTTTATGGCTTCAGTGGCATGTCTAGCGCAGTCACAGACTGAACAGTCCAGCTTAGTGTAAACAGGGAAAAATGCCTTTACACTGGGCTTAGAAAATACTTTGGTACACATTACAGACAGGTTTGCTTCTTCACAAGAAGTGGCAAATTTGTGAATGCCCTGAGATTTTAATAGCTTGACTCTAAAACACAGTGTTAGGGGGTCCTTCAATTCAGTTTTATTTTAAATATTCAACTAAAATTGCATGTCTGTTATACAGATCTGTTTAGCACAGTTGAACCAGAACTACAAGAGAGAAAAATAAAAATGCAGAAATTAGATTTCAGCTAAAAATGGAACAGTAGATTTTTATTGTGGTAGTATAGGCTTAAAACACTACTGTCCACATTGGACCACATATGCAGAAGCATTAAGAACTGTTGGTCTACCAGGATTCATTATACTAATCCTGTTTGACTCAGATATGTGAACTCTACAACACAAAACCAGGGTCATCTCTGCCTGGAAACTACTATTTGCTAAATTACTTGACAGACCAAAAGAAATTCAATTGCTCCTACACATTTAGCAGATCCTAACATAAGCACTGATTCAGGGTAAAGAGGGCTGTGGTGAAGCAACCTACAGGATAGAATTAATTGTATTAAAATAGCATCCCTGCATGCCATATTTACCTGCTGCAATAAGGCGATTCTGCCTTCATCTGAAGCATCAAGCCACAAACAGAACACAGGCTGACCACTGCTGACATTAAACACAGTCACTCAAAATCCAGCATCAAACTCCAAACAAATAAGGGTTAAATGGGACTCTAGAGAGATTTGGGGGAGAGCAGGGGAAGTCTTTGGGAAAACTTTACCTGCCTCCTGATGTTTTGGCTCTTAGGGGATAAAATGTTATTTCAAGCTGTTCTCTGCAGCTAGGAGAGAGACAGGTCCTTTCATATTTTAAAGGAGAGTTGAGATTCAAACAAGCATGTGATGAGAAAGCCTGGAGCTTTAAGACAGAATATTAAATATCACAAGACTTGTGATAACATCACAAGTGCTAGCAGCACTGTGTGAATCAGCACACAAAGTCAACTGTAACTTTTCTTTATTTGAATCTCTGCCATGAACATAATATAGCTCTGTACAATATCTATGTAATACAAGGACCACATACATAAATGCCTTTCAAATAAGACATTCTCGCCTTCACTTCAAAACAGAGAAAGGGTAAGTGGACAGGGGGAATATGCATGTGTCACATTTACCACCTATGTGAGGATTTTTTTGTCTTAAATGCTGCTGTCTCAAATGCCACATGTGCTATGGAATTAAAAGCCATAAAGTTGCTGTCTTTCCAATGTGTAACAGGACAGAGTGCACACCAACCGCTTTGGATTAATTGCACATATAAAAACAGATTTCTTTTTAAAAAGTCTGCGTGCAGGGAAGAATCATTAATTTCACTTGAAGTGATTCCCAAACAGGATATGGAGCCTCTAACAGCCCTTTGGGTTGTGCCAATTGTTTTGTGCAGGTGTTTAATCCAAGTGCTCGACCGCACGTAGGGAACAGTCATTCTGCAAGCACCGGCTGGAGCGGGAGCTGCATGGTGGTGTCACATAGCTGCAAGGGGTTGATTCCTCAAAATCAGCAGAGACCTTGGGAAGCTGCTAATTCTTGTAAACAAGATCCTGGGTTTTATGGAGCAAAATGGAGTAAAAAACACTGAAGTACATGAGAACCAAATCCCTTCTGCAAAAGCCTGTTTTATTATACTAGTGAAGCACTAAAACCTGCCATAAACAAGCTGATTGCTTATTTCAGCCTCTCTGTGTCTGCAGCCAGGAAAAGCAGACACAACTGCAGACTGAGTTGAGTTGTGGGTATAGGAAACATCTCCTGAAGGTCAACAGTCCCTGTATTTTTAGGTTTCATTTGGACTTCCTCCTTCGCACGGACTTGAAAACAATATAAGCATATTTGAGATAAAAGCTGAGCTGCAATTGTTGTAAGCACAATACATCCCACCCTCTGCTTTGTAATGTCACAGTTTGATACAAGGCTGCAGAAAGATTGGATGGCTCCAAGGTGAAGGAAAGGGAGAGGTCCCAAGGCATCACAAAGGGCTTTTGAATCTACTACATCTGGTCACGAGGAGTCTGATGAAAAGAAAGGTTCCCTTAAAAGCCAACACAGCATCAGTGAAACAGATTGTGTGCCCACCTCTGACATCCAGGGAAGTGGCTCTGCTGAAGGAATCAGGGTGTTAGTGGCAGTGTCCTGGAAAGACAAAGAGGAGGAGACAGGAATGCTGCACCCCACAGCCTCACACAAAGAGGCTGTCTGCGGGGGCTGAGTTGCAATCTTGGAACTCTCTTGACTTTTTATCCCAATTTCTTTATACAAGGCCACCTGCCATGGCTTTTACTGCTCTAAGTGACTCAAGCAAGTCCCCAGAGTGGCTCCCATGTGACAGATCTGAAATTAACTCAAGGCCCTGCCTGTGTAGTGGCTTCTAGAGAAGTAAAATCAGGACCTCAAGCTAAAAAAGAGGTGGGAAACTATTAAATGGGTGTAAAGGCTATAGATGATACTTTTGATCAAAACCCAGGAGGTCAGCCCTGAAGAGTGGGATGCAGTCTCAGGAGAATCTGCACTCCAGTCTGTCTTGACCCAGAGTCAGCAGTAGTTTCACTCAACCCTACCCAAAAATTTGTGTTGCATTAAAAGTTGACAAGCCAAATATGTAAACTTATTAAAGCAGCTGAAGCACAGAAACACAGATGGCAGTGGCTATGTGACTCACAGTATAGCATGCCTCGGAAGTACGACCACAGAGAAACCCAACATTTCCTAGCCTACCTACAAAACATCACTCCAGCCAGCACCAAACCACTCAGTGTCGCAGCAGCACTCTCTACCCTGCACTAATAGCACTGAGCCTTTCTACAGAGCATGAACTCTGAAACAGTCTCTTCCACCAAATAGAATGGTTGGTGCCATGGGCAGGGACCAGGGCTGGAAGGGACCACACAAGTTCAGCCTTGATTTCACCAGTGAAATAGAGCTGGCATAAAGCAAACACATTCACTAATGAATTCTTCCAAGATAATTAGCAGTCTAAGGGAGACACTTGCAACAGCTTAATGCTTAGCATCAAGGGAAGCTAGTACCAAGCTCAGCACTGCCTCGGCAACTCACAAAAAGAAACAAGGCAAAAATAGAGGGGAGGGAAACATGAAGGAAGAAAATACAACATCTGTGAGCTGTTAATTACAAAGGTGCACATGTTGGAGTGACAAGGATGTTAATAGAGTTTTATTAGGAGACAAGAGAACTGTTTTCAATATCTTTGTAACAGAGCCAGAGCCCAGTGGGCCCAGCAGTGTGCTGGTGCAAACAGCGTTTTGCCAAAGCCTACTGGGCTCCAATGTCAGCACTCAGCACTTTCCACACGGCACAGCTGGTAAAACTGCCTGTGCAGCGCACGGGAGCTGCAGGGGTCCGCAGTGTTTCATACACTCAGTGGTCACGCACCTGGTCTTTGACACCGATTTGCCTGTTTCAAGCCATAACGAGTGTTTGTTTTCCAGTCCAAGTACTTGCTCTAAGTGTAAAAATCGGCCCACTAACATGCTGGGGAGTTGCACGGGAAAAGCAGCAGCAAGCATACAGTGCCTCTGTAAGGAATACTCCCATGTGAGATTAGTATCTTACCCACATATAAAGGGATAAATAAACAGCGAATAATCTGATATCAATCTTACTCTGCTCTTTTTTCCTTTTTTTTTTTCAAACCATGCTCAAGGCAACATAATTCAAATGCTCCTGTGCAGTCAGTATGCAGAGCCAAGTTGAGGCCCCACTTATTAAGGAATATTTAGCACCCTCACTCTGAAGCTCTCAGATCAATGGAGTCCACATTCTTAATCTCATGTTGCTCCTGCTAACAATGTGGTTACTGTAATGTTGGTCCTGATCCTCAAAGGAAAGAGGATATTAGAGCAGAAACCTCTAGTAATGAAATCTCGTGTAATCAAAGAGTGTTTACAGTGAAACGCTCACATGTTGCCATCAAATCAGAGCCTCACAGTGAGATTTCTGAATGCCTCTGCAATTATACAAGTACCACAAAGTGAAGTTGGGTGGCAGGCAGGTTATTTAACATTTATTGCTACTACACAGCACACTGTAACTCTGCAAGCAAAAAGGGTGCAAGGGATAGCAGTATTTCACAAAATACACAGAGAACATTTATAAGTGCTTTCAGTACATGTTTCTCTTATTAAAAATATACTGCATGCAGCTCAATAAACTGTAAAGGAAAAATCTTTCCAGCCAATGGTAAGAGAATGAAGCAACCAGATTAAAAAAGAGGTAATGTGAAAAAATTAGGCATGGTAAGCAGAAAGCTCATGGAAGTACTACCCCCTGTGGAACAAGGTAGTTTAGCCTACCTCATACCTGAAGATAGGTGAATCAAAGCAATCTTCTTGTTACCAGTGGAATCAAAAATCTGGTAGAATCTTCTTGTTACCAGTGGAATCAAAAGTGCTGCAAGTGCAAACAGAAACCCTTCATCTGCAAATCCTCTGCATGTGATAAACCCACAGAAGAGAAAGTTATTTGTGTTAGGAAGGGTTGCAGGATTAAGCCCTCAAGAGAGGAGTTCAAGTAACAGAGGGCAGAGTGACTTGCATGCACAGGTGCTTCCACTTGTGTTGGTAAATGCAGTTAAAATACTTGCTTTTGGCTTGTCCCCTGAGTTAAAGCTAAGTGTGACTAAAACCAGCTTCACTTCTTGCAGATCTAATGCCCATTGTGATGCTCAGCAGCTCACTCTGCTACAAAAATAGTTAAATGTTGTATTTGAAACAGCCTTTCAGGATGTTCTCAGCAATATCAGTAGCTTTCAGATAGATGCACCCATGTTATAATCAACCAGTTGATCATCCACCTTTAACAGTATCCTACAGTAGTTACCCTCTCCTGAACAAGAAGATCCATAGAAAGATACGAGTGTTTGGCTCTTGGTCACCAACTGATTTTCAGAGGTGGTGCAGGGGATAGTTGGTCAGCTATTAAGCAAACCAGAAAGCCAGATATCTCCTCTGCATGAACTAGCATGCCAGAAACATGGCCATCAGCTCGGCCAGCTTCTGCCAGGATCATCTTCCATCAAGATCACTCTTTCAGGATAGCGCAGGTGCAGTTTGTGAATCCAGTATATTCATCAGCAGAGCCTGGAAGCTACAACAAAAATTGGAGCTCATTTGATCTAGGCACTGCACAGATACATTAGAGACAGGTTCTTACCCAGAATATTCAACTTCTGAACAAATAAGGCAGATAACGGCAGGGAGGGAAAGAGACAGCGGAACTCGCCAAGATCACACAATAAAGAAAGAACCAGTAACAAAAATGTTGTATCCTACCCTGTCTGTTGTGCTGTTCAAGGGCTTTTTATTTTCTGTTCATTACTTCTTAATTATTTTTGAGTGCTGGAGAAAGCAAAAAGCTAAAGACAAACAAGCCCCCATAGAGTTAGAAAACATCCCTGCTGTAAGGCAGACTCAAATTGGCTGAGTTTGCAGCCAGAAGAGTTCCCAGGAGAGGGAACAGAGCCTGCTGCTACAAGAAAAGGGTCAGCTGGCTTCTGAAGCAACAGGTTTGGTTTCCAAAGCCCATGGACATATGAACCGAGGAAGTAAAGCTTGAGGCAGAAACTTGGAGAAAATTGCGCCATGGAAGCTGTGCACCCATGAGCAGACTGCATCTTTCAGAGGACAGGAACATGCACTAACAGGCTGCCATGTGCAAGCATGAGATGGCTGAGACACAACTGTACCGCTCTAAACTTGACTCCTTTGGGGTAGGACTGCCCTGGTCCTGCACGTCCTGTTGAAGTTCCACAGCTTTTTAAAATCAGGGCGGCTGGGTTACTCTAACCCTGTGTGCCTGTAAACTAACTGGCAGCTTAAAACCATCTCGGGTGCCACTGAAACCCCACTTTTCTGTACTGTGGAGCAAGTGTCTGGTGGGCAGAGTGTGCGTTTTGCTGGACAGCATTCAAAATGAACTGAACACTGTATGAAGTGGCTGCATGTACTTTGCTACAGAGTAGCATATTATCGAAGCTACTCTGGCTGAATGTAAATGCATTGGGTGCTTACTCAATTTTCAACTCTTCTCAGACAACAAACTCCAGAAAGTATCTTCCATTTTATTAGATATTCTATGCCACAAACTATTCTCTATGGCTTTGTCCAGCACTTCTCTTTCCTTCTCTCCTTGCCCCCCCAACAAAACTCTCAGGTAAATTTCCAACACATATCCATAGCAATTTAATATAAAGTTGGTTTTGAAAAGCATTTGTATGAACCAATTACCAAGTACAAGAGAACTGAGCAACAGTTTTCTTTGATGGAATTATCAGTAACATTGGGTGAAGCAGCAGAACCTAACTTTACACCATTTGCAGCATTGATTCTCATTCACGTTTCTCAGCTCTACAGAAATATTCACTAGTATAATGATGTTTTAGACATATTAAGAAAGTGTGTAACCCCCTACATAGCAATAAATATAACTATGAAATTACACTGGTTTTCTGATCTAAAAAATTACAGGGGTATGAATGTCCCAGGTTGCAAAATCAATTTCCATATTCAACTTAAATGTTTATCAGTCAAAACCTTTAATTTCCAGTTCACATCATTATCATGAGTTCTGCTCTGATCTTCCTGCAACAGACCCAACTCAAGTGGAAAAAAAAAAAAAAAAAACATAAGAGAAAAAGCTGAAAAGGAAATCAGAAACTGAAGCTCCTGCAATGAGAAGGTCAAAATACTGCTTAAGTTTGGAACAGGCAGAGGCATTCATGCCAATACAGAGTCTGTATTACTCATTGCTTTTCCCCAGCTGGGTAGCTTTACCAAACATTATATTCTGCTGGGTCTCAGCTATGATTTTGTTGGACGTTGCTCCACAGATACAAGATATATAGCCACAACAGTGTAAGTCATATACATTGTGCTCCTATACCATTCATTTGGTTGCAGAGCAATAATAAGTGCTATGTCACCACTAATCCTCTCTTTTCTGGTCAGGTTTTTTATGTTATGGCTAAGACTGTACTTATTTTGTTTTAGTGACTTGAGAATGTAGATAGGTAATACTTCACACCAGTCTCCTGTTCACACAGATGCAAGCACAGTACAGGTGTGCTTTGAAAACACCGCCACAGTTTCAGAGAGCACAGAGGACTGACGTGCGATTCATGGCCACTGTAAGGCACAGGCAATCAAAGCTGTGATGGAGAACTTCCACCGGTAAAACATGGCCAAAAAAAAACTCCAAAAGGTTTAACATACCCACAGCAGATGACGAGGATCCTGAATAATTGCTCCAGGGATTGTGTGTACTATACAACCATTTCAGTGCACTAAATCAGAGTGGTGATTTGGTTTAAATTAATGTCTCCCTACCACCACTCCTGCATTGATCATGCTGCCAGACCCAAGATAAAATGTCTATCAATAACCTCATAAAGCCAGGGAGAGGGAAGTATTTGCTGGCGACCATTGGGGTGGGAGGTTTCCCTCTCCACAGAAATGGTCTGGTAGGAACAAGAATGCGAAGGGTGATAAGAAGGTTTTTTGCAGGCACCACACATTTAATCTGTCATGCATAGTCGAGAACTGCACTTAATTTACAAGTCAATCTCATCTCCAGTTGCCTCTTTCTTCTGCAATGTTTTCTAACAGGTCTTAGTGGTTCAGCTTCATGGTAAGCCTCACTAGGAGGAGAAAATGGCACCAAGAACTAACCTCACTTACAATAATCCATTTCGTGTTCCTCTTGGTGTTTCTTTCACATGGAAAAAGCACCAGATTAAAGAAAAACACATGATAGAATTACTTGTCATGCCTGTCTGAATTTTAATTTGTTGAATAAAAACTGTGAATACAATCTGCGGATGGAGATACAAACAAAGAAATAGAACGGGTAGAAATAAGATCTGAAGTCCATCAGTAATTTGATTCAGCTTGCAATTGTGGTCACTAATGGCTGCAGTAATATGCCTGGTTTTAAACAGTTTCTGGTCTGGAAAACTAGACTATCATAATTATTGGAATCGACTTGATGGACATAGTACTAGGACACATAATTTTGGAGAGGGATTCATGTGAATTCTTTTGCTTTCTATGGATCAGCTCTAATGAAAGGCATAAAAACCCTGATTTGTCATTAGTATAATATTATGCGGTCATACTTTTTACAGTTTATTTGTAAACCTTGAGCAGAAAACAAGAGTCTTGAGTCTTGAGCAGAAAAAAAGGGTCTGTTTCATCAGGCATCTGACAAGTGTCTTATGAATCCATAATTTCCCTCCTTTTTGGCCTACCCATTTCCTTCTTCCCTACAGTTCTGGTTGAAAGGTTCTTTCTTTTTCTTTTTTTTTTTTTTTGGGGGGGGGGTTGAATGGATTTTTTCTTTTTTAAGGTAAATTACACATGCTGCAAATTCAGTATGACCACAGAGAGGGAAGCTAATCTAAACCCTCTTCACTTGTCATTTTCCTAGGTTACAGTCATGTTTCTTGCCATGAGCTGTATTTTCGGTTCAATGGATTCAGATACCTTTTATGGAATTCCCAAAGGTGCTCAAAGTTGATCTGGCAGCATTTCCTTTAAAAATTAACTTTCACTTGTAACCAGTGTGGATAGGGTACCAAGCACTTTTGAACCCACCCTTAGCAAACTACATAGAAAAGAACTTCTTTAAGTATCATCCTTCTATTTTCTTTGATACCTTCTTCATGCACTTTTACTCTTCTGCTTCTCTATGGTCATAACACGGGTCTCATACCTTTAGAAATGGCTTCCTTTTCTCAATTCTACCCACTATTATTTGACCTAATGCAAAAATCCAAGTGGTTTCACTTGTTTCGTTCTCCTTTCCTTCACATGTTTACCTCTCAATGAGCTTCACAAAGCTTTCCTAGCCTTATATAAAGCATATTCCCTCTGAAGACACATTGGTAACTTTTATCAGAACACACTTCCCCATATATTTTGTGGTCTCTGCTCTTAAAATCTCCAGGAACTTGCCTGCAACTAAAGTAAAATTTACTAGCCTATTATTTCCTGTTACTATAGCGCTTCTTTCATAGACTAAGATAACGTTAGTTTCCTTCATGTCCATTTACGCCTTTCTGCCTCCCTACAGAGCTATTAAATATTGTAATTCATTCAGTATTCTCCTGCAGTGACAAAACCCAGCACGTTCTTATCCCTCCCACTTGCCAAAGACAAGCTAGCAACAAACTCATCTGAGATCACAGATGCTAAAAATTATAGACACGGCCTCTTTCTGTGATTTCCCAAAATAACACAAATCTCTCATAGGTTTTATTGGGATTCCATTTGAACTAAATAACAGTTTTTTAGAAATATACACTCTGTGTTTTAAGAATTTCCTCTGATGGGAAATCCACTACAACCTTGGTTTTAATTTGGCTGCCTTCAGGTTTATCTTGCTAACTGTGAGCAAGTCAACCCTAAACCTTTCTTCAGTGTAGCTAACCAGACAGTTGCATGTGCGGCTCATTTATGTTCTTACAGCCTTTTCGGGTGGCAGACAGATGTTCAAAGGTAAAGCCCAGCAAGAGGGGAAACCAGAAGAGATAATTTGCAAAGTTCTGGCTTTAAAACACATTTCTCAGGTGGGTAAAGAAAATGCAAATTAGATGCCAGTACCATACCTGTCCTCTCCTGGTCTATAAAGCAATAGGGCACACTTGCAGGAAAGCAACATGGCTGATGCAGACCTTAACAAAATGCTTTCTCTGGGTGCCGTGCTCCCACAACTTGGTCCTTAGCCTCTCCTCTCCCACCAGGGTCTGCAGCCTGCCATTGACAGTGCAGCTGCTGTCAATGCTGGTGGTATGGCAGATGCTGGTGGTATGGCAGATGCTGCTCACCAGCACAAGAACACCACAGCCACTCCCAGTTCTTGGCCACAAACCCTTTTCCTGGGTCAAGTCCTTGAACAGATTGGCTGTCGCTGCCTTGCTTAGCAAACACAAAGAACCCTGGGGCCTGCTGCACACTGATGCTCTCAGGGTCTTTTTCACTTTTCCTAGAATCCATTTTTTTAATAGGCTGGCCCATCTATGAAGGCCTTCTGGCAATCTCTTCCCTAGGCATTTCTTTGGAGCCAATCTTATCCTAAAGCAGCAAGTAGCTCATTAGCTGTGAGGAGGAGTTAAGTGGCCTTGTAAAAGTCACTTGCCAGGAGATTTGAGGACAGATATGTCAGAGCACCTCCAGGGTTCCTGGCAGCTCTGTGGTGCCTTTGGATAAACCAGCAGTGCCAAGATGTGCTCAGGAAGAGGCAGGTATGGGCTTCCCCAACACACAGGGTCTGGACGAACAACAATAACTCTGCAGAGTTTAAGCCCTGAATCATGGAACGTTTCCAAACCCAAAGACTTGCCTGCCAGTCCTGAGTCCACTTTGAACTTCTGGGGCTTTCCCAGACAAAAGGGGGAAAGAAAAAAAGAAAATCTGAAATAAAGCAAAGCCTTCATGGGCTAAACCACAATGTCTCAATCCCTCCCTGCTTACGTTAACCCTAGCAAATCTAGGTGATGCTCTCTATATCTGAAGAGTATGAAGCAATATTAAATTAACCATTAGCTTTAATTTAAGACAAATCCTTTATTGATCTTTAATACTTTCAGCAAAGAGAGAGCTGTTTGCAAGTGAGGTTTCTGTGTGCGTGCCTCTCAGTTTTTTAATTAGAAGCTGTTTCTGCTAAATCGCAGGGCTAATAGCAAGCCTGGCTTTTACCCATCTTTCTCCTAAAACACAACCAATGTAACAGGCCTCGTGTAATCAACCACAATGGATCTGATCCTTAAAAACAACATTTGAGAAAGCAGGTGTCTTCCGGCGAGCCTCACGCCCTGCAGATGGGCGAGACGATTAAGTACTGCAGGAAGTGCTGTCTCGCGCTGCAGAAGCCATACCAACAGATTGGTAATGGTGCTATTCTCATGAGGAAAGCGGGGGTCATTATTAAGTGGATGGAAACTGTTGTTCGTAAAAGACGTTTGTACAAACATAAACCCTCCTTTACTATCACGTTAAATTTATCACAATGCAAAGAACTGTCAGTAAGAGGGTATTCAGTCTTCCCCCCATCACCACAAGGCCATTTAAAGCAGATATGTTCATCACTGGTGCATTAATCCAAAATTATATGTTCAAAATTGATCAACATACTCATCTTCCTCAAGTTCTTTGCACTTCCAGTGGAATCCCTTTCATTCCGGTACAAGGTAAAGTTAGTTGCTGATTGCATGAGGCACTGGGAGCAATGCCTATGTAGCGTACTTAACACCTTTTCTCATAAAAGAGAGAGAAAGAAAGAGAGAAAAATCTTTCTTGCTGTATAAATTTGCATGCAGCTATTACTCACAGTAGCCCTGTGACATTTGGCTTGAAGAAAAATGCCTTTACTTTCTCTCATAAAATTTTGCTTGTGGTTTGCTTGGCTAGCAGCTAAGAGAAACCTTCTGTCTCATCAGGCTTCCACTTTCTGTAATAAACAGACAAGCAATCACCCCAATTTTTGCTGAGAATTCAAGTGCTGCAGCACTTGGAAAAGCAGTATGGAGGCAGAAGCTCACTCTGCTACCCAGCTACAAGACCTGTGCTGACTACAGCAACACCAGCAGAAGCATTCCCAGAAATACGGGAAAACAGAAAAAAAAAAAGACTGCTCTAATCCTTCCTCGCTCTGCTGAACATCACCAAGACTCAACATGTGACCTTCACAGTCCTATCCATCACTGGGATAACAGGATCTCTTACTACCATTAATTTTTCAGTCCAAGTGGTAGCAGTCTCTGCTGAAATGCTTAAGGAGATGGATGAAAGTCCTATAGAGTAACAGGGGAAAGGCAATTCATAGCATCATACAAAACGTAGTTTAACTTTTTCTAAAGAGAAACCCATCTTTCTCCTAAAAGTTCTCCAGAAAGTTCTGTTTTTAAACCAGTGTTCTGACTTTAAACCAATGCTCTGGTTTTAAAGCAATGTTTGCAGATTCAAGCATTATGAAATGCGTCCCTACTCCCACATGGGTACACATAGGGGCCGTAGTGTTGGACTAGTATTTCTCCACAGGACCTTGCCGCAGACAACATACAGAAGACTGAAAATCAGGGCAGCAACTAAATCGCTCTTTGACAAAGACTGGCTGGTTTTTGAATGTAAAATCAGAAAAGATATACAATTTCTTTAATAAAATAAATAAAAAATTAATAGCAAAACCAGTAAAAAAAACCCAGCACAGCAGTTCCCTACAAAGGGAATTAGTTTTAGTTAGTTAGTTATTTTTTTAAATATTTTCCCAAAAAAAGAGATGAGCAAGTAGAGCCAGATTGACCTTGAAGTGTTACACCATTATCTTCTGTGATATCTAGCAGAAAAAAGACCTACAAATTATTTCATAGGCACCTGGCTCATTACATCTTACAAATTATATCCTCATTTATCTATATGCACCAAACAGTACCTATTCATCGCCTTCACTTAAAAACACATTGCCCTTCTTTCTAGCCTAGTTAATTTCCAGATGCTAATTAAATTTATACTCATAAATGTATCTGTTTAGCATGCATGACCAGATCATCCCTCAATATCCATTATCCATTGTACATTCCAACATGTTTACTTACTGCTTTTGTTTTGCTTGTTTTGTTTGGATCCATTTCCATCAGTTTAGAGAAGGAAGCTTATGAATTTAAGTTTCCCATTTTGATGCTGGGTGGCTGGGTTCTCAGGCTTACTGCTTTTGTAAACAACTTTGTCTCAATCTACTGTGGGGCAGAGGTATTTTGAGATTATATCATCAGAATATGGAAGAGCAGAATTGGAAAAAGCACTCTGAAATGTGTTCATTGGGCCTTTCGGAAGGCAGAGAACGGTTTTCTGCCCAGCCCTTCACTGCACGGTGCAAAGCCTGGCTAACGACTGTTTCGTGGATTTCCCTGCTCCACACAGTGTGACCAGCACAACTCAGACTTTCTCAGGAAGGATCTGAGACTGTCATGATGGAAAACCACATCCAAGTTCTGGTCCAACTCCTGTTGCAGGCTTGCAGGATCTGGCCAAGAGGACAAGCTGGTAGCACTGCTAAGCAACTCTCTGGTGACTTAAAACATCCACTTGACATGGCAGGCAGAAAACACTCTTTTGACTTCAGTATGCAGCCACAGCACAGAGCTTCAGAGAGAAGTCTCAAAAGAAGAAAACCTGGAAGGTCCCTAGAGCCCTTCCCCTGCTCTTCTCCTATATGCTGCCATAGCATTCACCCTTCCCAGCTCAGATTTGCCACACTTGGGCAGCTGCAGCCCAGCCTTCACTGTCTGTCCCTGCAACTATCCCCTGGACTTCTCTTGTCACAACGGGGCTCTTACTGGAGGGACAACAAAAGGCAGATATTCCCTCTTCTTTGTTTCCGAGCATGCACCATCTCCCATTTCAGAGCCTGGTTCTCTCCATGCTCTCCATTGTTTTTATTTTTTTGGTGTTTTGCACTTTCTTTTTTTTACATCAACTAATGCCACTAACCTTGGTCTGCAGCTTAGTGACTAGGATTTGTTGTCAGGAAGGCTACTTGTCCCATGAAAAATCCTCAAATTTCAGCAATTGTTTCTATTTCAAAATGGGTTGGGTTTGGGTTTTTTTTTTTAAATCTGCTTTTTCAGCAGTGGAGAAAATTTTGAAAGAATCTGCAAGTTTTGTTGTTCTTTTCTCTCTCTTCCTAATACTTCCTTTCTGAAATCTCTGATTTTGTTATACTGAATTAAATCAGCTGAGGAGGGCTTCAACCCAGTTTGACATATCATAGTGCAGGGTACATATCGACATACTGCTACCCTGTCTCACTGAAATTAAACCTCAGGTCTGTCTTAGGCTTCCAAGCACCTCACTCAGGCTGCCCCTTCTCCCCTCCCACACTCCGTCCCCCATGATGATTTTCAGCACAGCTCTTTCCATCCTGGAGCTCTGTGCAGTATGGGAAATGCAACCGGACATGGAGTCTAGGTTTGGTGGGGCACAGTGCTCACATATTTCCACTAGCAGAGGTCACTGCAGCTGCTCACTGGGGCGCAGACGAATGCTGATTCAATCCAAAAGTTACCTGATTCGATCAGCATCAAGCATATTTTGAATTAGATCAGTTCAATGTGAAACACGTACCCTCCATTTTCTCTATGGAAAACAATGACTGTGCAAAGCCTGCTTTTTTTTTCTGTTGAGAAAATGTAAGTGAAAAATTCCCAGTGCAGAGCCGGTAAACTTGAAACTGTGATCCTTACTTAGTCAAAACTTCAAGCTGGTTTTAACTTACCCCTAATGCACATCCCCCAAACTACCAAAATATATCACTGCTCACAAACTCAGTGAGAAAGATTCCTTAAAAAAAACCCCACAGAAATACTCCAAGGAGGTTCACTTGACTGACGTGTTTAGCTTTAAAGCATTACAGAAATGGACTAGTAGGAAGAAAAGAGCAAATACAGCTCTTGTCACCAGGGCTGATTTTACTGCTAGTAAAGCGAGGAGACTCCCACGCGCTGTAAGAAATACCTGAGACTCTGTATGCTGCAAAAGCAAAAGCAAACAATGCAGGCTACTGGTTAGCTCACACACCACCAAATCAATGATTTGCTTCGGCATGGGATCTGCAGTGATATTTCATTCACTCTAACACAGACAATCATTATCTGCATGTGGGTACTGAGAGGACAAGGCACGAGCGTGGAAATCAAGGTCAAGGAGGCAAGAAAAACTCCCTCATTTATCCCATGGAACAGTTATTCTATTCTGCAATAACTCGGGTTAACAAATAACGTAATAAAGATTGGCATGCTGCCAGGATGACTGAATTGATTCCTACACTGCACAGCACAAATCTTTTGATCTCCCCATAAAGAATGGGAAATTATAGCCACAGTGGGTACCTCGCAGGAAAAGCAAATAAAAATGAAATGAACATTTCTAGCAGTTTTGACCTTGCTTTGGGGAATACTGCTTTAAATTTGATTGCCCTGCCCACTTACTATTTCACGAGGAGACACAAGCAAGTCACAAAGACAGCTTTTAGTATTCTCTTTGATGAGGTAGAAAACTGGATAGTCTTCTCCCACCCACTTTTCTTTTCTTGCTTTTTAGTCTTTTTTTTTTTCCCCTTGGTTTATATACTCAACAGAAAAGATTTTATCCAGGCTTTGATTTGATTTTCAGGGTTTCTGGTGGGAAATTCTTATCGTGGATATTTTGCTTCCATTGGGGTTTATGGTGCTATTCTGTTTAATTATTTCTGGCATTTTGCCCATCAAATTGTGAGTTTCTTCAAAGGAATGAAATGACAGGAGGCCTCCTTTAGAGCAATCATGGATGGGGTTTGAATTTTGTTGTCTTGGAAACAAGCTAGTTCTTGTCATTGAATATATTCATAAAATAATGGTTGAAACATCACTGATAATAATGGGTTCTTTCCTTGTGAAAATGCATGTTCTGGGGACTTTGCTGCGAGAGGCCCTGTCAAAGAGTTTCTGCAGATGTTAAAGCTAATTTCAGTGCTTCTGGTTTAAAATCCCCAGCTCAGGTGTCCTACCACACTGCACCTGCAGCCGGCTCTGCCCACAGAGTCAGGAAAGCCCTGTCACCACTCTGCACCCTGATAGTGCCAGCTGACCATGTCCCTGCAGCAGAGACACCAAGGCACCTACCTTCCTGCCCCTGTTTGTCAGGACCGGATGGCTCTCAATCATGAGACCAGCACCCAGCGTAGATAACTTTGTCTGCATTGTGCCGATTAGGTAGAAAATATATTTTTCCCCATGCCTGCTGATATGAGTCCCAAGGTTCTTGGTATTTACACCCTGTGCCAGAGGTCTTACCAGCTTCTCAGCAGGCGCTTCGCTTTTCAAACAGATGGATATTGATTGATGTGAAAAACCCAGAGACAGAGGTATGTCTTTTCGGGAAGGCTATTCAAATCGGGAACCTGCTATCACTCTTTGAGCTTCTGTATCAATCAATCTGCCTTTGGTTTTGGTTTTTCATATATATTTAAAACAAGGAAAAAAAACCAAGACCCTGCATCAAGATGGTGTTGGGTTCTGAAGGATATAAATTAAGCTGAGCTGTGCAAAACTTGACAAACTTCTATGGCTCCCTGAGACTGCTGGTGTGTCTGCATGGATGTGCACATATGTATGCATGCGTGTAGCACACACACACTGGGGGGGAGGACTGAGGGGAAGGCATAAAAAGCCACCAGTGGGGATAAGTCATAAAAATCTTCCATTCCGCTAACTTGTCCATGAACCGTTTGGCTGGATATAGTAAACCTGTGGGACACTTGAGAAAATTAAAACTCTAAATTATTACTAGAGAGACTAGCCATAATAGATCTGCTGTGAGAATCTTACTAGCAGTTTTACGATTTTTTTCTGTCCTTCTCAAATCACTACATAATGACACTCAATACTCAAATGTCTAACAAGGCCATTTAACATAGCCTGCAGAAGAAGATTCTCCTGTGAAATTTTACTACAGCCTCTTTACTGCAAAGCTTTCTCAGATTATTAGTAATTTGCATTAGGTCTATTTAATTTTGAAGAGTGCCATTTCAGTGACCACATGCGTATCAGAGCTTAGCAAGTGCATGTGTCTAAAAAGTTACCAAAAGGTCATAGGAATTCTACAAGGCATTTGGGATTTTTGAATTTTCTCTTCATTGCAGCAAGGAAAACCAGCATGAACCCTTCCAGAAGGCCAGAGCCTCTCATCTGAAGCATGATGAGTTGCAAGCACTAGCAGTGTGATACACACATCCCTGCAGCAGAATCTCTTTCTGCCACATAAGAGAGTCTTTTAGCAAAACTTTCCTGTTGTCCTGTGAAAGAATAGCCTGATGATGGCGGATTTCCTTTTGGAAAATCTGAAGGAAAAGCACAGTTTTTTGTGTAAGCACTGGTAAGAGCCACCTCTTCCCAAGCAAGAAACTCATGGACTGCCGATGTGACATTTACGCTGCCACAGAGTTAGGAGTCACTAGAGAAATTCTGTAGTGCTTGAAGACAGTGCTTCCAGGTGAACCAAAAGCCAAAGGATAGCAGCAAATAAAAATAATATAAAGAAAGGCCAGTTTTCTTTCAAGAAGACATTTCTACTTTCTCCCTCTAAACCATCCAACAGATGCTTTGAGTGCTCCCAAAGCCTACAACAAGGGTAACACCCAAAGGAACAATCATCATAACCCCAGGCATCACTTGGGCTTTTCTGAGACCCCAATCATTTGATAACTGTGTCTCAGCAGAAGGACCACATCCTGCACCCAACTTTAAAGTCACGCCTCAACGGATGCAAAAATTGATCTTAGAGCCATGTAGTCTCCTGACACAAATGTCGGAGGATGAACTGCTGCTTCCCATTGGTGAGATGGAAAAATGCCCTCCCAGTGCCTGGTCTCCTGTGCAGCAAGGGCAAGTAAACTGCTCATAGCCTCACCACTTTGTGAGTATATTTTTATGCCTTGACTATTTTACACACATGCAATATTTCAGAGTCCTATCACAGTCCCCCGAGTACCAGGAAAATACGATTGTCCTGGCTCAGGAAAGCAGGATCTCGCCAACAAAATTAGCTCATCCTTGTGAGTCAGACACTCCAATCAAGATGATAGAGGCTCTTACAGTAGGTCTGAGAGGGAAACACAGCCTTACAAGGACAGGGCATTTCAGGCTGTCCCACATCAAGATTCAAAAGGGATCTGTGTTATCCGCCGTACCATTGCATTAGTCTAAATGCACACTAAAGCATAGGAAGGTGAGGAGCAGACGGGAGGAGGAAAACTCTTTGCAATCTGTTCTTCATAAGTCAATGATTATGAATCAGATATCTAATGAAGCAGTAATAGGAATGATGACTAAGTAAAGTAGCTAATAAAGTTAATTTATGTGAAGTTAAAATTTTTAGTACTGTGCATTAAAGCAAGCATGATGTCTCAGCATAGTAGGGGCAATGTTAGTGCTATATATACCAAGCACTTGCAATGCTTCAAGATGATAATACAACTAGATATGCTGACCTCCTGCATTTCTGATTAAAAGCTTTATTCTTCAGCACAGACCAACCTACTGGCCTTCCCATGCCACCTGCACAATTGCTGGGGAATGCACCCTGCTCAGTAGCTCTGGGTGCAGCACAGCTGCTTGCCCCACCAGGAAAGAAAAGAAACAACTGAAGGGACCAATAAGGCAAATGTTTTCCCTATTGCTTAGTGTCTCCATTTTCCTTACTTTTTTTGTTTTCCTCCTCTTATTTTTTCTTCTTTTTTTTAAAAAATGTAAAACCAAACCCAAACATCTGACTAACCTTGACTGGAACAAACCTGATACTCTGCAATGTTCATAGTGGGCAATAAACTATGGCACATATAGCTTCTCAACACTGCATTTCCATTTTAACTGCTCAGCTATGAGAGTATTTCACTCATACTGTAACTCAAATGATTACAGATTACTTTAATGCAATTTGCTCTTTTTTTTGCTTTCATGGATTTTAGAAAATTAATAGACATGAGCAAGCTTGCCAGGAAGTTTGAAGGCAGAGACAAATGAAGGTCTTGGGAGCCCAAACACAAGCTACTTAGCTACTGAAACTATACCCTTCTGAGAAAGGAAATATGTAGTGTGATATATTTGTTTGCTGTCACCACCAGGAAGGCCTGCCAGGATAGCCTCACTGCTTTGGCACGCGGTCAAGTCCTCTCCCTATACACAAAGTCAAACCAAAGCCAGGGACACAAGGACACCCCAGGGCTCTGACTGCCTTTGGTCTAAGGACACTTTTCTAGTGAAAATGTAGCTGAGGTGAATCAAAAGTGAATATTTTGGAGAAGCCTTCATGGCTCAGGTTCTCAAGCCAAGAATTTGCATGCATCCATCAAGCCATGGGCTCATTCCACCACAATGGTGAAGGTCTCAGCAGCAGATACATGAGGAGACTGCATACCTGAGACCCCAAAAAGGCACAGTAGCTGGCATCTTCCAGCACCAAGACACAGAAGAGTATGTTCAAGGGCCCTGACAGGACAAAACAGCCCATATCAGCCCTAAAGCACCTCACCTCATCTGCCTCAGAGGGACTGGTGTCCACCACATAGGATGTCCATGATGTGGGGAATGCCAAGGTGCTTGTGGACAGCTGCCTGCAACCCAATACACTCACCATCCTCAATGAGAGCGCTGACTTTAAAAGTTGATTTTTCTCACTGGTATCAAAAAACAGATGATACTTTATTAAGATGTAATTTGGGGACAAGAACACTTAACCAAAGGCACAAGCCAAAGGGCTAATATTTCTGAACAGAGGCATTTTATTGCGTATCATTTCTCCCAAGCATTCTCTCTCCCTCTCTGAGCCTCCGCCCATGAAATTGAAAGATTTCTAGTAGAAATGCCTTTGTTGTATCAGCTTTGGAAATATGGATTACAGTATTCTGTGAAAAACATTTATTACTCTGAACTGTGACTCGGACATTGTTGCATTTCTAGGGTTATAGATTTTCTTTCAGCTAAACTAAGGCTGTAAGTCACAGTGACAGTTGTAATGTGTGTAATACCACAGTACCAGATTCTATTACATACATATTTTTGCTAGAGGTTTATGATGTTAAAAATATTTCTTCTTTTCCCAATACCTTCCCCTAACTGTTGTGTAAATATATTGGAACCTATAGCACTGAAGTCAATTTCCAGATGAAATGTGCATGGGAACAAGTAGTTTGTCCTTTTTCAAGAAAAAAAAAAAAAAAACACACAAAAAACCAACACACACACACCCCCCTGAAAAACTAACAAAACAAAACCAAAAAACAAAAAAACAAGGATGGGGGGGAGGAGAACGCTGCATACAAACTAATTATATTCAAGCACAATATTGAATTGTAATAAAAGATGAATGAGAGAAAGTGTGTGTCATTGTGAGGAATGGGGAAGGTTACAGAAAGCTGAGACTAGGGAAGGATTTATCATGTGTGATGCTTCAGGCATTGTGTTGAAAGATCTGCAGACTTATTTGCAAGAGTGTTTTACGGGAAAAATAGAGCAGTCTACATAGGAAAGAATTACTATAGATTTTTATCTTTTATACAAGACAAAGATACAAAGATAAAACACTGTTTCTATTAGGAAAAAAAAAAAATCCATAGAAGAAATCCCAGTCGCAATACAGAGGGGGAAACCTTTCAAACTGAGCTCCAAGGCCATCAACTGCATAAATTCAGGGAACAGACATTTTTTAAAATAGAACTGATCCATAATTTTTAACATAAGCACAAAAGTACGCTGGCTTTAAAAGAAAAACAGCACAACACAACAACTGCAACAACTAGAAAGCTTCCCAGTTTTACTTGCAAAACCCTGGTGCACATATACATGCAAACAAACCTTTTGGCTGGTTGTTAGAATTCAGCTCTAGTACAGTCATAACACAGCTGTGGAAGCTGGAAAAATAATGGCATTCGGGGTGTATTAGTATGCAAACGGGCATGCCAACACTTCCACTTTGCTTCCAGAATTCCTCTAGCCTGCACATGTCACGTTTCAAACCAAATAGGGCTGGAAATCAGGAGGATCAAGTACAGCTAACATCTCCTCTTCCATTGTTCCTCCTTAGTGGAATCCCTAGCTGGGGCAACATGAGCCTGCTCCACTGTATCTCTCAGCAGAGGTGGGATCAAGATGCTCTAGCACTATTCCAAGCAAGTATGAACCTGCTGGTGTGTTCAATGGCTACAGGAAACCTCTGGCTAGGCTGGGCTGGGCTGGGCTGTGCGCCAGACCCACGGAGTGGGCTGGGAGATGAAGCTCCCTAACAAGAAGCACGTTTGCTCTTCCATCATGCTTCCAACCACAGAGCTCAAAGCCCTGTAAAACACGCGTATCTGAATTAAGCTTCAGGACATATTTACCCAGCTCACAAGGGTATTCAGTTCTCTATTTTACAAATGGAAAAACTAGGGCACCAAGAGGTTAAGTAACTTGCCCAAGGTCATTGAGCTGAATCAATTTCAAAACTAGGATTAGACTGAAATTCACTTTGAGCGTCTGATCACAGAAACGCAGACAGTGTTGACTTTTTTTCCAAAAGAAGCTACTTATATGCTAAGCTATTTAGGGTTGAAAGGCAAAAGTAAAGAGCTTACTTGGGGAGCGAAGGGATTTGTTTATAAGGAGTTTAAATTTGAGGAAGAAAGAAACAGAGAGCCACTGTACAGCATCTCCTTCAGAGCTGGAGCCTCCCCCTGGGTACCTGGCCAGCTAACCTGGTTCTTAACCGTGAGGGCTGCACAGCCCATCCACAAGCCAAAGTCCAAACCACAGGACCTGAAACATAGCCACTGGGGGAGGGAGAACCAGGTCCAACCCCATGGCTCAGCTTTCCCACACATCCCAGAGAGGGAAGGAAAGGGACCACGACCTCCAGCCTAGGCCTCCAGCTCCTGCATAGCAGCATTCCAAACAGCACTATGCAGGCCAGAGCAATGTCAGCAGCCTTCCAGTCCACACTAGCAAAGAGCTGGGACAAATGGTCTGCCCTCACCCTCTCCGCCCACCCCACTGCAGCCTGTTTGAATGACATGGGACACTGACATTTTAGCCCCTTTCCAGGAATTCCATTGCATTCTGATTTCTCTGTGCAGCATTAAAAGTAACATTAGGAGAGAAGGTTTACCAATCGCAGAAACTCAATTAATGGGGCTGTCAAAGCTCTGGCAGACTTCAGTGCCACCAGGATTTCAGATGCAATTCCCATGACAACCTTAGCTTGACCCTTCCATACATATGAGCTATGATAATGCTTAAAAATGCAGCTTTAAAAATATTTCCTTTTTTTAACCACAGGCAAGTGCGTCTGGGCCCATCCCCACAATGGGCCACATGAAAGGGGATATAATACACCCTTCTAGGCTGCTGCACAGACTTTTATCTCCTCTGCAGCCTTGAAGGATCCAAAGCTTCAGCATGAGCTATTAAGGGAAGAGAAGACAAGGGTCACTACAACAGCAAATGCCCCCTATGTTCTGCTGCTAGTAAATTCATGTCTATTAATTGCAATAAGTTATCAGGTTATACCAGCAAAGTGACATGCAAGAAGTTCTCAGAAAAACAGATAATGACAGGAAAAACAATCAGGATACAGGTTTTGTTTGCCATCCCCCCGGGACACTATGTAAATTAAAGCATTTTTTTCTTATGCAAAGAGCAGCACCACGTAAAGAACAGTATTTGCAAAACTGCTGATAGTCATATGGAGTATGAATACGCATTACAATTATGAGACCAACTTTTAACTGCCAGCAGCAAGAGTGACTCCAACAGCAACACCAGCAAACACAGTGATGCCTTGAGGTCTGGCAGGGATGGGCATCCCATCCTACCAATTACTGTGTGACCACAGAATGACACCCTTAATCTGAACAGCATCTTGTCCAAACATACATTCAGAGATCTACCTTCTTTCTGCTGGAGGGGTTTGAAAAATACTAGTGCACAAATGAGTACTTACAGAGGAGAGTTGGCAAAATTCCAGCCTCTAAAGTGAGATCTCCCATATATTTAATTTGTTCTGAAGAAAATTTTACTTTGTGCTTTGCAAAACTCTTGCAGAGTTATGGACAAGCAAAATAGCTCACTGTTTTTCTGTGTAAGTAGTGTTTTAGATACTGGCCTATATGCAGTTCAAAAAGGGATTGTGAGATTACAGGCTGAGTTCCACAGGTTAACTAGCAGGTTTAAAAGCTCAGCTGTAATGTTACATTAACATTGATTTCTGTGCTTAGCAGCCTATTGAAGTCTAGAGCACTGGCATGAATTCATTCCATTTTCCTTTCACCACAGGAAATTTCCCATTTTCATCTCCTTCCAACGGCTACACCCCTGCAGCCATCACCTCTACACTGCTTGTCCCACAATGGAAATCTACTCATGCTGCAGCTGGGTTGCTACCAGGGTTTGCTGGTTAGTGCAATGCAGGTGTTCCCTCTGTGACAGCAGTGTAAATACAGTCCAGAGCATAAATTAGAGTTGCATTACATCTTTTGTGCAGCTTCCAACCAATGCACATGGGAACAGACCAAGTGACTTGCCCAAGGTCACAATAGGAATCAGTGACATAGACTAATTCAGAGCTTCAGCAAGTCCCTCCAGAGCTCTAGAGCACCTTCAAGCTGCCCACATGGGCTGGGCTCCTCCTTCATCCATTTGTTTGGGAAACAAATGGCAGAGAGAATGCTTTTGCAAACCAGGGTCTTTGAAAAGACCTTTCTTCTGGATTTCAAGAGCCAGCCCCAGGAGTCTATCCAGATCAGTAAGTCTAACAAGCTTTTGGAAGCCTTTCCTTTCAACAACAAGCTCTCAGTGCGGGGAGAGACCAGACACACACAAAACCAACAGAGAAGTCACACATACTCAGTAGAAAAGAGTAGAAAGAAATTGCGCAGCACTAGACAAGAGAGCCCAACTGTTCGGAGATCAGAGGACACCACAGTGCTCGCCAGTAGCCGTGCACGGCAGGACTGGTTTAATTCACTCTCTGTGAGCAGGGGCATTATTTGTGAGAGCTTTCAGCGGGGAGTGATCTGCAGACACCTTATTATAAACTTCTGCAGAGGTGAAGTCAGCGCTGAAAAGCACTTCTCGTTCTGTCTCCTTCCTGCCTGCCTTGTTCCTCACATATCATTTTCTTTTATCAAAATGGATGGCAGTATCAAAATTGAAAGGAAGTAGAAGCTGTGAAAATAACAGACCCAGGAAAAGAATTTTTAATTTTGCCTCAATTTCTTTGATGATGAAACCAGTGCTGAATATTAAGCAAGTCCTGAGAGCTGAACATCAAGAATAGCTGAAAGTTTTGCTTCAGTCAGAAATGTGAGCAGAATTCCTCTATGACCCATTTCAGCTTGTTATTCAGATACAGATAAAACTCTTCTGAACTTCTCTGGGCAGATCCTGCTATGCTACATCCATGCCCCTGTCCTTCGACTTTCCGTGGCATCACGGTTAAAGAGTTTGTCTGCATTTTTACTAGAAAGGGTGGGGGTTTTCCTCATTTAAAACCAGGGTAAATTTTTGTTTCAATATAAAAAAATAATTTTCAGAAATTTATCCAGTAAATGTAAAAACTTTTTTTAAATTCTACTGTAATGTCTCTTCTATGATTCTCTTTGGTTTATGAAAAAGTTAAATTACACCTTAAGGCCTACGGGCAAAGGAAAACAAATATCATTTTTCTTTTTGACAAACCCCAAAAACACCATAGAAGAAAATTTCCAAACTAGATTACAGTAATGGTCTCTTCCAGCCCTAAAAACCTCTGAGCCTCCCTTGATGTGATTAATAATAAAATTGTATCTAGAGCAGCTATACAAACAAAAAGCTCCACTTTGCCAGCCCTGCACAGGGACGGTAGTAATTTATAAAACCTGAAGCAGAAATACCACCAGAGGCAAAGTGACTGCTTCCCAAGAGGAGCGTGGTGGTGGAATCGCGCTGGCAGGGCAAGCTGCACCTCCCAGGATGGAGCAGGGGTGTGCAGTGGCAAGGGGAGGCGGAGGCACCACCAGCATCATGCCACACATGGGGCTCTGTCCTGGGAGAGGAGAGGAGTGGTGGTGGGTGAGGAGAGGACTTAGTTGGGCAAGATGTCCCAAACGCTTCCCAACACAAGGAGCTTGAAACTATAGAACCTTTCCAAAAGTCTTTTTTTTTTTTTTTTTTTTTTTTTCTGTTGCAGTTGGAAGGGTTACAGTAACATCAATGCCTTTTGCTGGATCTAACTTCAGAAATTTAATCTTTTCTCCTTTAAAGACACTTCCAAAAACTTGAGAGTACTTCAGGTGAGAATAGTGGATTCCTCACAAATGTTATCAGTGTAACTTGGCTTACCTATGGATGTTCAAAACAACCCAATGGGAAACCCAGAGTCAATCTCTTTTGTTTTTTTTCTTTTCCCTTCCACATACACAAGAAACAAATAAACTCATTTCCTCATATTTAAAAATAAAACATTGGCTCTTTGTTATGCATTAGACAAGCTCTGCATCATAAAAAGCTCCCCGAATCTTAACTTTTCTACATCACTCAATTATTGCAAATACCCAGAAAAAACCCTGCTGGTCTCCTACCTCCTCGAACATTGGATTTAATCTTTGTTAATATTTGGGTTGGTTTGCATGTTAAGAATCTTAATAAGAACATCAGTTATTATTTTTTAATCCAGCTTTCTGAGGTGATGCAGTTGATATGACAGTGCTGCCTGTATCTACCAGTTCTGCTTCCTGACAGTAGTATCGAACCACTTGCCCAGTTTTAACCAAATCTGACATAAGTACACTGCTTCTGCTAAAATGAGTTTCTAGTGGGAACTGGGAAAACCATATCATTAGATGCCAGAAAATCTACCTCATATGTGTTGTAATCACAGGACAAGCTTTGATCAATCTTTGCATTTTGTTTAACAAGAGAGAACTTCACCACAAGATGCAAATCTATAGCAAATTAAGTTCAATAAACTCCACTCCTCACTCAACAAACAGCACAAGAGCTGCTATGGAGAGTCCCACTCTCCCTGTGAAGAGGGGAAGTGCCCAGGAGGCACCAAGTCCTCCTCATTTATACTATCCAAATGCCCAGGTGCATGAGACCTTTCTTATCAACAATCTCCCCACTGCCATCAGAAAGGATCTTCAGTCTCAGGCAGGACTTTGCAAACATCACCGTTATGAAAGATGAAGACTGGACAGGGATTTATATGGACACTAAAATTTGACCACTTCAGCTCATGTCTTGCTCACCAAGCAGGAGCAGTGGTGAGCTAGGTGCCCAGCACTCGCTCTCATGGCATGTGTAAGAAACATCTGGAGCACTCAGGAACAAAGGCAAGCCAGAAGAATTACCCAAGCACCATGCTGCTGGGGGAAATCACACAGGCTCCTAGCAGGTCAGCGTGGCTGACTGTGGTGGTCCCTCCACAGGAGGCAGACAGTGGCTCAGGGCCAGAGCTGAGCCAGGCTCTCCGCAGCGTGAGCCACCCTGGGTCAAGGAGCCAGAAGTGGCTAGCTGATGGAAGCCTCTCTGAGAGCCTTTACTCTATGGATGTGAACCTGTGGCTAATCCATCAGCTCACAGCAGTGCTATGCTCCCAACCCCCCCATGTCCAAAGTCCCACCATTAGCTTCCCCTCCCTCCCAGAGCCACTTATGACCTTCCTATGTGTCCTGCTGAGCACTGAACCTGCTAACTGGCTGCACTCTGCTTCAGGCAGGAGAGACAAAGCCACAGCACGGTGTGTTAACCAGCCACCAGTGGGTAAACCAGGGCCTGCAACAAAAAACCTGCTCTGACAGCAAGGATGGGACCATTGGATATCAGAGGCAGGGTGGCCCAGAGCAGGAGGCAGCAGGCAGGCAGTGGCCCAGGAAAGTGCTGCCTGTACCTCTTATACAGATGTGAAAAATTAAATGCCTGAGAAGACTCTTAACAAGCCTCCTGCTGCAATTCCCTTGTCCAGCTCCAGAGAATTCTGGGATGGCCGCCCTGCCTCCGACAGAGCCACTTTGTCCCTGAGCACCACTAATCATCCCACCACAAACCTGGAGCAGGTAAAGATACCTGTGTTGGATCAAGCATGTCAGGGGCTAAGTGGAGAAAGCAAATGCTGTCCGAGCCATGTTCTCCACTTTCTCCCTTCTCCCCCTCACCAGCTCTCATACCGCTGCCCCTGCATCAGTGTCCCACTGTACCCATAGACTTTGACAGCTTTTTGTGACCTAACGTGCCTGTTTCCAGCAATCTTGCTTACTATTAGCTTGTTTGCCGATATCTTTCATTCTGGCTGTGACAGGACTGACGCTTGAAGGAGACAAACAAAACACCAGATTCCCGAGCCTTCCTTTTTTGCTAGCACCTACTATTGATGGCACCGCATGGGAACACCCTCAGGGAGCCCGGCAGGGCAGCTGTCCTTAGAGCAGCACTTCAGCATCAGCACAAGTTCTCCACCCGAATAAACCAACTCGTTGGCAAGAAAATGGGAAACTCCAGCTCCATCACATCCAGTGGACACACGGCAGCGGCTGATGAAGGGTTTTTACACAATACATAATCACAGCACAAAGGACACTTATCCTTGCGCTAGAACACAGCCTTGCTGTCTCCAAACCGGGAGCACAATTTTGGCCTTTGTTGTCAGAAACAGTTTGATGATGTCGAGCGCTGGCAAACCAGCTTGAGTTGTGCTGGATTGCCCCCTGCAGCCGAAAGGTCGCATTGTCCCCAGCGCAGGTCTGGCCGCGGCGCATAGCATCAGAGCACTTGCAAGCTCCGATCCCCGAGAAAAGACTGCTATGATTTTAGTAACATTTGCCTTCCCAGCCAGAGAAAGCTGGTTTGCTTGTTTGCTTCCAGGTGGTTCCATCTGATTGCAAGGGGAGGTTGGCAAAAGAAATTACCTGTTAAGAAACACTGCAGCCTCCTGCATTCTTTCCTTCTGCTTGTGGATGGCAATCTGTTTCTAGGTATTTCCTCTCTCTCCACGATATGACAAACTGAGGAGAGGGGGAGAGAGAAAGGGGACAGAGAATCAGTGATGAAATATTTTCTAATCCTTCTAAGCAAAGGAAAGCAGCATAGTAAAGGAGATGTCAAGAAAAGGCTTTTCTTCCCTGTCCCCACACTTCAAAGAGATGTACCCTTGTATAAAAGATGCAGCGCAGAAGGCCAGACAGAGACAACTCTGAAGAGCATGCAGAGCACAGATACAGACAGAACAAGGGTGGTCCCCATTTTGTTTAGCAGCAAAGACAGTACCAAATAATCAGTTATTTTACTCATGTACTTATGTCTCTGCCTCACCACACTGCTGTAAAACTTTTGAAGTATCTTGGTTTACTTGCTAGTAAACGCTGGGCTTCAAAGGAATAGGAAATGGATGCTGAATGGCAAAGTGACCTTTTATTACTCCAGCTACAGTTTGTAACCTGGAACGTTACAGACCATTTTTCATTCTACTTAAAAAAAAAATAAATAAACCCCACTAAGGATGAAACTTTCAAAGCACCTTTAGTCAGAGTGTTACAGAGGAGTTCTGACAAGATACCAAAGTGTATTTCCTGGTTTCAGTCATGTAGCATGGACCGGGGTGACAGGAGGTTATAGCTGTGTCTCATTGCAAAAGTCTCTTTCTGGCTTCATTAGTTGTCATTATAGGCTCTTCCCTGGCCTCAGATATTGCCCTCTCGCTCTGTCTCCAGATGTTTGCTCTGGCAAAAACAACCTTCAATTTCTATAGGTAAGCGGTTGCCAGTGTGCAAGGTGGGTAACTGAGGTCTCCCCAGAGAGCACACTCTAATTCAGATCTTCATGCACTCAGTAGAATATGTAAAAATTTGGTGGCTATTTTGGAAACATATCCACTTGCTTGATTTTGTCTCCTAAGAATACTCTTAACCATGAGAATAACTGCTATATAACACCTTTTGTTCATGTGTTTCATGAATTTGCCTTCAACTAGGGTAATGGGAAAGGATTCTGGAAGAAACACGGGAACAACTGCTGCCATTTGGTGTTTCATACTCCCACCAAATGAAAGCAAAAGAGTAGCCTCAGACTTCAAAACATGGTTTGTAAGATACAGTATGCCTCCTTTCCAGTGCCTACCATATTTATATTACCTTGGGTGCTGAGAAGCCTGGCAGTTAATATGGGGTGGATTGATACATCAATACAACCAGGGACAGACAATGACCATTTGTGCTACCACACTCAAACTACACTGTTTAAAAAGCACAAACAGCAAAGACCATGCGATCATGCAGCTTTGGTCTCTGGCTCTAAGTCTTGGCAGGATTTCTAGGTTAGGTAGCACAAAATGACGAGACATGGCGTTTGTCACATTACCACTACTCACATTACATTCAACCACAGAGCCCATGCCCCATTTTTTCACACTTGGGCATCCCTAAACAGCAAGAGCTAAAGAAAGACAGCGAATGCAGCTCTCCAGATCATACCTGTGCAGTAAAGCCTGGCATCACTCCTTATGGGTCTCTTCCCAGAGACTGGCACTCCCCAAACCTCTTCCAGGTTCAGATGGGACCTTGGATGCACCACCCTCCTTCCTCCCCACCCCTGCCTTTTTTTAATCTTTGAGATGAAGGCTGCAGGACCTGATCAAATCCTTTTATGTTAAGAATGCAGAGGGACAGCCTAATCAAATGGCGGTATTTAGCAGCAAGCTAAATATCGAAGGACTTTGAAGAACAGGAAGAGTACACTGCAGCGTCCATGTGATAACAAGCAAGGGCAAGCTGATGAAATACATTGGCAAACAGCGGTCGGGACACAAGGAAGAGAAAGAGAGAAACCTAAGAATGAGAAGAGGAAAAATACATTTAGAGTGAAAAGGGAAAATATTCTGCAGTTTGAAAATTATGAGGAATCAAGCTGGAAATAAACATATGCTAGGAACAGGTGGGGGAAATATGAAAATAGCATAACAGGTCACAATTAGAATTTGATACAAATTATGCTGCAAAGTGAGAGACTGAATTAAGAGCTCAACAAGCAAAATATTAACAAGACTGGCACCATTTGCTACAACCATTTTAGGCTGCGTTTATGTCATAACTAGGTGAGGGCCTCTTTCCTTTTACTTTTTTTCCCAGAAACTGCGAACAGTACATGATGGCTTGCACAGATACCCCTGACCAGGCAGAAAAGAATAAGCCAGGACTTGCAAGACTTATAACTGTCTTGTTCTTATTTGGAACAAATGGACTGAGCACAACATAGGAAAAGATAACAAAAATAGAATGGGGTTAAAAGGAAAAGCAGGACTTCTATACAAGTCCATATGAGCCATTTTCAAAGGGAAAAGCTGGAGAAACCCACCTCCCCTGTGAAGAAATAAGAGAAGGCCATGCTGCCTCAGCACCCCAGCTGAAACTAACAACTGGGAACTCCACTCCTCACTTAGTCTGTGTTTTTTAGTGAATTCATTTTAGAAGCGTGTTTCTCTTTGCCTGGTGAGGAATAAAGCCAGTCTTTGGCTGAACGTCAGAAGATTTGTGAATGCAAGCATGGAACCTCCATAAACAGCTTAAATCAAGGTTTTCTTCCAAGCATGCTGATACTGAGAGCACGTGGGAGGCAAATTTAGACATCAAACAAGGGCCTGCACAGTAGAAATCCATCTGGCTACACTCAAAAATGGGCATTCACTGACTCAGACGTGCTTTTACACTATATACTAAGCCATTTGGATGACAGTAAAACTGAGCCAGTCAGGAATATCATCGTGTTTATATCTGCCAGTCCTGCCAGGATAAAGTTGGTACATCATTTATGAGCATTCAGCATTCCACAAGGCTCACAATATGGGAAATTCATCTACAGCCTCCTGTACATAAATAATATTGCATTATCTCCTAAACTGGTACTACTGATATTGTGTGGGAACAGATTTTGTCTTCCATCAGCAGACTAGTGGAATTTAATAACATTTTTGGTCATCCTGTCCAACTGGAAAGACACATCACACACACCATACTAAATGGCTCATCATCAGCTGAATATATAAATCTGAGAGAGCTGCAGACAGCCGTAGAGTGACAGAATCTTTTATTGAACATGGATGCATTTTTCTCTGACAAATGGGCGTCTCCAGGGAGTTATAATTTATCAGTTGTGCACCAGCAACATGTTCAGTATTGCACAAGACTCAATGAGAAGACGGCCCTGAAGAGTTTGTGATCCAATGCACCGGATTTTGCAAATGCTCTGGTTGAAATATCCACTTGCACAAAGTGGGGGTGTCTGGTGGAGGGGGTGGTATCTTATGTCCATGGAGAAACAAAGCAAGTGGAACATAATGCGAAATACACAAGAACTACCATCGCAGTTACACAGTCTGGAGGTTTCTCTAATGGCAGTCAGCAGCTGCCTGGGCACAGGGAGCAGAAACCAAAATGCTGAAAGGAGACAGAAAGATGCAAAGGTGGTGCAGCAGCTTTAGGAAACACCTCCTCCTATGTAAACCCATGACAAGGCACCCTTTGAGTTCAGTGCAAGCATGAGTTCACGCCGATTGTCACACCAGCACATGCATGCAAAAAAATGCTGTGTTCCCTTCCTCTCTAATGAAATCTCATCTATCATAACTACTCTGAAGCACTGCTCTATTAACCCTGCTCCAGGTGCTGTGCCTTATTTTGATCTCTGTTCTTTGCATGAAGAAGAGAAGTGTGTGTCAAGTCTAAGGCATTATAATAAAACCAGAGCCCACCTCAGGTGTAAGAACTGGTTCTGAGCTGATGGGAACTAACAGGAGCCAGCTAAACTTTTACTGGTTTCCTCACAGTCCTTTGACTCTCTCTATTTCAGTCATGAGAAGACATTAGAAAGGCTGCTGAATTTTGATAATACAATAAATCTGTCTTAAAAAGAGGCTGAGTTCTGGGACCATCCCCATTTCCTTTGGAAATCCCATGTGTTATTTCTGAACCCGCAGACACCATTATGTTTTTTTTTAATTTAATTAACTTCCAATAAAGCTGCTTATACTGGAAACAATAAAACTCTTTCTACCATGTCACTCTTCTTTCTTTAACACACATACAAAACACACACAAGCCTCAAGAAAGCTCCAGGCATTCTAAGAATAGAAATAACCAAATACCACCAAATATTTAATTTTCTATGCTGGAAATGAGAAACAGGTGTAATTAAAATAACACTTTTTAAATTAAGTGACCTCTCTTGACCAACCATCTGTGAATAATTCAGATTTTTTTTTCCCCATTATTACTGCAAAATTAAAACTAGGGCATATAAATGACGAGATCCTCTTTAACTATCTTTAAGCACCAGCAATACATATTTTCCACCAGTTAAAATCCTTAATGATACCAAAAATCTGTCAAGCATAACTCCCCCAATTCATTTGCCTGAAACCATCAATATTTTATCATGCATTTGCAGTTGGCTTTAATTTAACAGTCCAGGTTACTAATCAAACAAAACACCCAAGTCATTAAAAGTTAGCGTGCCATTTAGAAAGTGCATTTCACGTTTATTAAAATATCTTTCATGGAGCCATTAGAAGGCTAAAGTTTTAATTACAATCAGATATTTAGTTCTACTTCAGTTATGCTTTTGGCACTCTCTTGCAACTGCCTTGATTAATCTTCCAGACAGAGCTCATCCATTACCTTCTGAAATTATTTTCCTCTTAACTTCTTCATAATTCATCTTTTTTCTTCCCCCCTCCAAACATGTAAAATGCATTAAAAAGGTGTGCACAATACCTGCCTGAAAGATAAGTCATTAGAAAGATTCCATTTCAAATGCAATTTATTCTCAAAAGTACCAAATAGCCATAATTCAAACAGATGTATTGAAATTGAAATGTAGGTTTCCTTGTCTTTGTTGTCATTTTAACTATTTTCCTGCAGATGAGAGACTAATATGTGCTGTTCTTTCTCCTGTCTCAGGTTTTGAAATACACAGTTCAGCTGAATTTTGCCTGGGTAATTCTGAGGGCACCTCAAGATCACACAAAGCCTCTGTCACATAAAATTTCCCATCTTTTTCTTCCTCCTCAATATAATGGTCATATTGCAATACATTTAACCAAACTTCTGCACTGAGACCATTTCAGTGGCTTTTTTCCACCCATTTTAACTAAGATTGTGTGAAACCTCAGTCAGCAGTAATGATAACATACTCTCATTTTGATTGATATTTTAGATCTTCGGTGTAACTCGAGGAACAGTCACTTACACCATGTTTTGCAAAGATTCACCTGAAATGGAGGTACGAATTTGAAGAAAGACCAAGGAAGCAAATATGAATCTGTCCCAGAGGCCTGTCCCGTATCCTCTAATGAGCTGAGCTTTCATATATCCTCTGTCTCTGAAGTAGAGACAGTTTCAAGCCCTCCAGACTCTACTGGGACCTGTATCTCATTCTATGTGCTTGCTTGCTGGAGATATAGCCAGTTTGGATTACACACAAAAGCAAAACCTTGAAGAAACCCAAGTGGACAGTTGGAGATCAAGCTTGTTCACCCAGAGTTTTAGATTCTTATGCATACTGTTTTTTTCAGTCCCTTCTTCAAGGCTTAATCTCATTCCCAGATTGAATGGGATCAGTGAATGGTCTTCTCTATCTCTGTTCTGCAACATTGCCCTTTACTTCTCCCATAACTGCAGTAAGTCTATTGAGATACAGAAGACATCTCAATAGACTTGGAAAGATCCTGACAAACCTTAGACAGGCCTTTCCACCCAGCTGGTAAGCTCTCCTCTGCATTTACCTCTGTGCTCAACCCACAGGTTCCCACTATTTCCTCCTGGAGGAGGATGGACTTCCCAGGCTACTCCTTGCCCCCTCCCCACAGGTGGTCCAGGAACCAGACATCACTGGGGAGAGTTTTGGCCATGCTCCCATTGGAAGGCTCAAGACAACATCAGTTAAGCCATTCATCTCCCCCTCCTCCTTCATCAGTTGGGTGCAGGGACACATCTGCCTGCTCAAGGAAAGCCTCTGTGCTCACATTGGTCTGAGCCAAACCCAAATCAGCATCTCTCCTCCAACATCATCTCACTACAGGAGCAAAACCTGGAATTTCAAACCACCAGGAATCGTACAGGGGAAGCAGGAGATAGGCCAAGTCCAGTTAAAGCCCTCCACCCTCATTGATGCAATCAGCAGAACTGGCTCCAGGCAAGCTCAGGAAGGGAAATGCAGAAGCTTTTCAAGACAAAGCTCAATTACTTAGGCAACAAAATGGGAGAAGCTTGAAAAACTTGTCTGCACAGCCCTTGTACAGCCCTGTGTGCATTATATTGAGACGCATGCCTGTACTGCCTTTTGGGGTAGACGATATTTATGTTTTTCTTTTGAACCTAACAACTCTATTTATTAATTTATATTTTATTGTTAAAAAAACCTGCAAATTGCTTTAAACAGATCTGTTGGGATTTTTTTGTCATATCCTTAATCAATAATTGGAGAAGAAACAGGAGCATGTAAGGAGGAGGGGGAGAAACAGGGAATTACAGGAACAGATTAAAGAGATAGATGGGATATTGTGATTACCAGTAACCTCAGGTCTCCGATCAATGTCAAGTACTCCACACAGGCCAAGGAAATAGAGGAATGGCAGCACCATTTGTAAAACAAAGGGGAAAAGCAGACTGGGCTGGAACGATGTTCAGATTTGGAACCGGCCTTCCCCTGACAAAAGCTCAGGGTCAGGGTTAGAAAAAGGTCTTTTTACTGCAACCATGTTTCCAATATGTATACAGAAACTCTACTCTTTCCCATGCGTTGGAGAGAACAGCCGGCTAAAACCGATGATGCTTTCTGAAGCAAAGCTCAGTAACGTAGCACCATCTAGTGCCAGCTGCGGAAAGCAGAGAGGAGAAACAGGCATTTCCTGAGAGAGCTGTGCTCCTGTAAGCCAGACCCTGCCTTCAGACCATTTTAAACACGCGACTTCATGACAAACAGACGGGCCAAGGAAAGTCCTGGCCGAGGAACTGGAGGATGGGGCTGTGACAAGAGGAACAGAAGAAAACATGGGGCTATTTACAGCTCTTTTAAAAAGTAAAGGGCAAAAGTTGTGATGAGGCTGTATGAAACTTATCTCAGGAGAAAGACTCGTATCACTGAATCTTCAGGACACTCTGTTTTTGAAGGAAAACTTAGATTTTTCAAAGGTGGTGCTCTTTGGAGTTTGGCACCTCACTGCTATATAAATCATTTGTTAGACTTGCTCCCAGGCAGACCACTAAGCAATGATAAACCAAAATTATGTTTAAGATCCTTTCCACATAGGACATAAGAGAAAATTTCTGTAGGTGGAACTGTTTAAGAGAAGCCAGGGACATGCCCTTACCAGTACACGTGGCCTGAAATCCTGTCCTCCTCACTGGAGCGCAGTGAACGTTATCACTGATTTCAATGGGACTATGATTTTTTCGTTCTTCCTACATCCCATTATGGCAAGTGCCAGATGCTGAACTTATCCAAAGCCTCCCATCCTACATATTGCACTTCACTAAATTCACAGGTGTACCAACTAATTAAACCTATTGGAGCTATAGGCAGCCTTAGAGAGCAGAACATAGGAAGAAAATTGACTCCCTTTCATACATGGCTTAAGTATTGCCAGCTGACTGCTGTACTTCACCTAAGTGAAGCAGAATCTTCAGAGAAGCATATTGTCTGACCGCTCTCTCCCCAGTTAAGTAGCTAACCAAGCCCTTTCTGATGTACCTCTGTGGCCACCATCCTCACCTGCAGCCGAGAGATTTGGGTACAGCTTCCTCCACACCCCTCAAGAGTTCAGACATGCATGCCTCCCATCACAGGTGTGTAGCATTTAGGGTCAGGATGTTGTCAATACCACCAGGTTTTTAAGGAACACTTAGCTATTCCTTGGACTAGAAAAGGGAAAATTTCCATCTACACACTTAAAACCTCAACTTGAAAGAGAGAAACAAATTCCTCTTCCAATAAATACTTAGATTTTAACTGTAAAGATTCATGAATATTAATCATTGTGTTTAAAGCCAACTACAAGATCATTAAAGCCTTCCTAAATATTAATTTCCCATATAAGCATAACCTACTGTGATAAGAACTTTGGTAGCCTTCAAAAGGATAGACAAGCTGAGAATATACAGATATAAGGCCATGACAAAATAATCTGTCTTTTCAGTTTACATTCTAGGAAAGTTTAAGAAACTGATTAGAGAATGAATGAACAGTCATATGGTGCAAGCTGTTTTCAACATGCATTGTACATTCAGAGTTTAAGCTGTTTTTAAACCAGACACAGGAGCACAGTTTGCTATTTAACTCTCTAGAACATGTTGCCTTTCTCTAAGGGCAAGATATTGCCGCTCCTGTTTTATGAGCACACCAGCTCATTCAGCTATCAAACACACCACTCTCACACAGGAATTTAAATTTGCCTTTTTCACACATTAGTATGAGGTTACAAGAAGACACCCGATAGAACGAATTAACAGAATTAAAAGTAATAATAAAAATATCAAATAATCATAATAATTTTATTATTATGCCACTCAGTCTGCCACAAAAACTCTGGGAGGCAGAAAGATGAGAGCCAGTAGACATTGACCACAGAGTACTCTTACGTGTTGTGCTCCCATCAGGGCTACAGTGGAAAATGAAACCCTACAGGCCAGCAGAAAGCAAGCAAGCAAGCAAACTGGCAAAAGCAGACTCCAGATTAAGAAGGTATCAGCCAAAGAAAACAATACACGATTCTAGCGCCCCTGACTGCCTGACAGTCCTCCATGACAACTACACAAACTCCTTCCAGGAGGGCAGGATGATTAATTACTCGGGAGAGGCTTTTGCACTAACATCCTGATTCCAACAGAGATACTGAAATGCTCTTCCTAGATTTGCAATAAGAGGTTTGGATACATGTGTTGACTGTTTACATTTTACAGCAAGAATCATTGCTTCTAAAACACAGATAACTCACAGAAAGGAGGGTGTTGTAGTTCACTGAAAGACTGGCGGGACAGAGAACCAGGCAGCGCACACTGCCGTGACCAACCCTTCTCCAGCTGCAGGATGAGAAACATAAAGGCACCCAGACTCCTTCAGGCCTTTCCCATGTCTGGTTTCTTTGATTCCTTGGATGATGTTTCAGAGCTGATCTGTGCTGAACAGCTATTCAAATACCTCAGCAGCTTTTGCAGCATTCAGGCTACGCATAGCAAAAATGTGTATTTGAAGAAACAAAGCAACAGCTACGAGCAGGTGGTCCAGCAAATTGGACAACTTCATCTCAGCAACCATCTACTCCAGACTGACAGGTCTCCTTCCTTGGTTCTTGAGCAGTGGGGAACACCAGCTGCAGGACTCTGTTGAACTGAGATAGTGCAACCTGCTGACTAAATGTCAAAGAAGATGCTATTTTAGAGGTCAAAGACTACTTCAGAAACTTCCAATGAAGGTACACCAGCAACAAGGACACAGAAACTGCAAAAAAAAACAGAATTTTCTCTAAAGAGTGCTCAGTAAAAGTTTGTGCAGAAGAGCTGATGGCAGAAAGAAATTCTTAGTGAAAGATGGTCAGGAATACTAAGGCTGGTAGGGAGTCAAAGCATAAGGAAACAACATAGTAACATTTAATTAGTCTGGAAAGTATTTAGGGTAAAAAAAGAGAATAGAAACTCAGGTATATGGACATGCCAGCAATATTATTTTACCTGGGTTATAAATCATTATTCATGGTTTGCTAATGTCAAGAAAGCAAACTAGTAATAGTACTAGACTGGATAATCAAAGTCAACAGTCAGCTAAGGTGATATTAATTGTATTTGACTGATGAGAAGGGGCGGGAGAGTGAATAGCTGGCAGAGGGAAAATGTAAAATTTGATGCCTGCTAAATGAGGCATGATGAATCATGGTTTTTCTTGTCAAAACCACTGTTAGTTTCCCCTCAAGCTGTAAGCAGGTAATCAGGAACACGTGTCTAGTTTTAACCAGGGGTCTGATCCTTCTCCTAATAAACGCAACAGAAATTATTATAACTGATACAAACAGGAGCTGAAAAAGACCAAGATAATGTCCTACAGCCACAAGCTGAAATTCCATCTAATTCACAAAACGTACATTCAAAGCAAAGCAAAAATAATCCAGGGAGGGTACCTATTATCTCGCATGAACAGCCAGCAGTTGTTGACAAGACTTAATAGCATTTCCCATGAAATTGGGCTTAATCTGCTTTTTGTTGAAAACTATTTTTTTTCATGTATTTATTAAGAGTAAGTAGAATTTATGACAAGATACTCTCTAACCAATGCATTAAAAGTGGGTCTCAGCTAAATAAAATAATACAACAGCAATATAAATCATTCAGATCTTAGGTTAAGGCTATTCAGATAATTAAAACCACTGGTTTGTGTTTATCTTACTTGCTAAATCTTTCCAGAAATTGTTCAGCTATTAGTCTACTCTATTAATGTAAGCTGTTGTCCCGTTGCAATGTGCATGAGGCTGAACTGCACTTTTTTGGGGGGAAAGCAGTAACAGTTACATGCTTCAGCTGCATGTCTGATGTGTTCTAAACCTGCTCTCAGTTTTCATTTAATTTTAGAGAACCAAGACATTTCCTATTATCATTATAATAAAATGAATTTGTGGTAGGGCAACTAATAAATCATTACTGTCTTTAGTCTTCTTGTTATGCAGAAGACAACTCTGTCCAATTATTTGGGCAAGAGCCCTGGGGGTTCTGCACATAGAGACTTACACCACATAACAATGCCTGAGATTCATTCTCTCTAAACTCCCTTTCAGACATTTTTTCTGTATCGTTCTGATGCAAACTGACGCTAGATGTTTAACAGCAGGCTGCAGAAGTAATTTAGGCGCAGAATAAACAAAGCACTTCCTGGGGATGGACCGTTCAGCAAGCAGAGCCACAGTCCCTTCAGGATCCCACTGAATCCAATGAAGAAAATGCCAAGCAGCAAGGGCTGTGCAGTAAAAATAATGCAGAGAAACTATGTGGTCTCCACATCCAAAATTTGAAAACAAAGATAAAAAAGAGCCTCAGCCAGTAATTCCATTGCAGAGCTTCTTCCATCTCACCCAAAGCATCTATTAATGGCCATCTCAAATGACTGTGAAAAAAATGAATTCAGTGATAGTCTGCTGGTGCCTGGTGCACAGAAGGAAATTAATGTTTTGAGAAATACAGAACTGGGACTTCCAGCCCACTAAATCACAGGATTGGACAGGAGACCAATTCACCACAGTTCAGACGCAAATTCAGACTTCCTCCAAATTTGGAGGGAATGAGAGCTCAAGTTCTAATTTAGACCCATCTTTAACTGGAATTAATCTTTAGCTCATGAGCTTAAGGGTCTGTTTATGAATCATTCTAATAGTACCTAAACAATGTGTATACATTGCCACTGAGATCAGTGAGCAGGCCTGAAGACCTCAAGGAACTAATCCAACCATTGCAGACAATAGAAGGCATAAACAGAGGTCAGGCTGGAAAGAAAAAGGGACTTAAGTGCACAGCAGGACTTAAATCCAGCATCTGCCTGCAAGGTAAATTCAGAGGTGTCATCAGTGACATGTTAGTGCTAATGAACTGATCTCAGGCAACCTAAGCTTGACGGCTTACCTTTCACTGTCTTTGCAGCCCTGTGACTACCCAGGTCTATTCTAGTCAGAGAGCTCTGCTGCGCTGCTGGAGTACTCAGGAGCCCATCTCTGCTGGGTTTTTCTTGCTGCAGACATGGCTCCAGACTCTCCCTGCACAGGTCTTGTAACCACAACTCCTTCCTCAGGCATGCACACGTCTTTGTGACTCATGCACACCTACAGTCACAAGCACCACCTAAATACTTCATCTTCTCCCTCCCTCAGACACAGCCTGCATAGCACCTGCTGAGATGCTCCAGCATTCACCCCACCATCAGGAAAAGCAGCAACAGTAGGCTTGCAGATGATCTCGAAGGACCTACCTCCTGTCCACCAATTACTGGGACAGACGTCAGATCAAGCTCTTGTGTGGGTGCGTGCCAGAGGAAGAGTCTGGCTTTCTGGGCAATGTTTGAGCAACAGAATAGGCAGAAGCATGTGTGGACCCCATGCAGTCTGTAGATTGCTGCTCAGACCACACTGTCATGCATAATTCAGAGAGAAGACACCGCATGTTATTAAAGCCTTTTCTGCAACAAAGCCCGTGATGTGGAAAGTACAAGCAAACAGTTACTCATACTTACTACGCAGGTAGTAAATAACTTGTGGGTTTGATATTCTCCTCTTCTGAGGACATCTTCACATTGTGTTAGTCTCTTTTCTTTTCCCCCAACATATTCTATTCTTTTTTAAATTGCAATGCTTGTGAAAGTAAAAGCACCAGCATCAGCGACACAAACAAACTCCACATAACCTGTAAGCAGATTCCTACAAATACTCCTTCACTCCAGCCTGAAATACCCCTGCTGATCCTATGCAAAAACTTCCAGTTTTATACAACTGCCTGCTGTTGATGTGACCTTTCAAAGATCTGAGAGTTGAAGTGAATTACAGAATAGTTCAGTATGCCTCAGACAGGCACTAGGAAGAAAGCCCAGCCGTGTGTGTTGTTCAGGAGAGAGTAAAGCGCTGTTATATATGTGCCTTGCTGGAAACCAGCCCTTCATTTCTCTCTAACAACAGGGTCTCCTATTCTGTGCACATTTCTGCAAGGAGTATACATTGGTTTGTTTGATAACTTCAGTGTAAGCAGCAAACAAAAAAAGGGAACTTTCACTTTTTCTTTGGTTTTGCCCTTTTCCCCCCACAGCCTTCTGCGTACATGTGAGATTTCTTCCTTCTATTGCCTAAACCAATTTTAGCATTACGCCTCTTAGCATGATGCCTCTTAAACAAAGAGATGCTGAGGTTGACAGGGACCCTTTGCAGGTGATGTAGCCCACCCCCTGCTCTTCTGCAGGCTTCTAATCTCTATGTTACAAGCATGCAAAAGCAGAACATGGGCATGAGACATTCACCCATGCACTCTCAAAGGACTCAAAAGCCTTTCTATCCCATTAATTTTTCCCTAGATTGTCCTTTTTATTTTTCCCACCAGACAAAAAAAAAAAAGCAGCATCCTTGTGGGGTACTATGAGAAACAGGGAAGGTGCCATTGCGGAAAATTCCCAAAACCACCAGGTAGGGATTGCACTTCTTGCAAAGGCGGATGCAAATGAAGTGTTAGTAAATTCAAATATCTATTAGCACAGTCTATTGTCAATGGTAAAACCGTCGAAAAGGCTGTATTTCCACTAGGTGTCATTCCCAAAACTGCCACGTTTTAAGTAACTTTTTCTGTAAATGGAAACACGCCATTTGCAGCTCCCCCTCCTTCCTTTAGGGTGCTTTGATACAGCCTGTAAAACCAGTCCTCACCTAAGAGATGTCCTTTACATCTGCTCGCACAAGTGTGAGCTGAGGCTCTCTGCTGTGGGGGTATTTGGTAGGGTGAAGAAAGGAGAGCGCTCATCTGTGAAGTTTTGGAGACAACCGGTGGATATTTTTCTTTTCCAGCCAAGCAAAACCACATTAAACTGACATGCAAACACCGTATCAGTCTGCAGTAAAAAAGGAGAGAGGTGGGCACATCAGTGTAAGCTGCATCTGAAAAACGGGCTGGTACAGAGGGGGTGAGGCCAGGCTCTGAGACTTTCCACTCACACACAGCAGAGGGCTGCGTTGTGCTGAACAGAGCCAGGACTGACAGTCAGGAGACTTACTGCAAAAAACAAAACCCAAGCCCGAGCAGAAACAAATCCCGTGGTCACTGTAGGATTGAGAAGAGTCAGGAAGGACCAGTATGATCTCCTCATCGTGCCAGAGGTGCTGCCGTCATTTCTGCTCCATCTCAGTGACTCGCAGTATAATGGGATCTTCTGGCCACACAACCCATCTTCCCCCAAACAAGCTTCTCTCTCCTTTGGTCTTGATCAGATTTAATTTTAAACATTAATTTATTTTGCTACACACATTTATTCCAGGAAAGAGTGGTTGCTTTGCTGCTATGTATAAATCAATTGTTCATTCTTTGCCGGAGAAATATATTGCAGTTCTGCTTGCTCCATCACAAAAGGGATGCATCAGCAAAGGGAGTGTTTCTGGGACAAATGTTATGGATCATTAGAAACCCAGGAAAAGTATAGAGGCAGCACAATGAAACAGGCTGTTATCTAAGAAAGAAGATGGGTGCTTCAATATACCCTTTAAAAAAACACAGATACTGTGTACCTGATAAGGCACAAAATATTTTATTTCAGTGATTTAACATGGGATATTCTAAGATATACAGTAGGCACCGTTGCTATAACAACATGCCAAGAGTGCTACTGCCATAGCATTAAAACTGCAGGTATTTGTGATGGAGTTTGATTCATAAGCAAAGAGACAAAAGCCTAGAAGGCTGCAATAAGCAGAAGCCTGAGGTCAAGTCACATACTTTTACTTTTGGGGAAAGAGGTGGAAAATAAAGAGCTGCAGGATTCAAATGAAGAAAAACCGGCATTAGATGGTTCTAATGACCACACACAGCCTGAACAACTGCCTAGCATCAACACTGCTTCTCCATAACGGATTCAGTTTTGTTGCAATGACAAAAAATGGCCCATGTCAATACAAGGAAGAGCTCTTTTTCACCTCTTGAATGACTAAGCAATGAGGCTAACCTACCATCCAAGGTGCCCATTTAATGGTGAGCTCTTCTGTTCCTGGCTTATCTTGGGAAAGATGAATTTGTTCTCATTTTGCTCACTGTGGTGTGTCAATCCTCTGGAGAAATGACAGGTATTGCAGTCTAGATGAATTTATTGATGAGCAACTGACTCATATATTTTTGACAAGTAATAGTTTTGGTGTCTCCTGGAGTTTTATCAAGGGAACTCTTTCCTAGCAATAACACATGAGGCAGAACATCAACAGAGAGGAGCTCAGTCTTTATGGCACCTACCACTGAGAGGGCTTAGTACCTCATTGCTATTTTCATTAAGTCACCCAAGTGCCGAGTGACTTTGCACAGGAACAATTCGTATAGGAACCGATTTCACAAAGAAGCTGACCAATCAGGATTAGTCTCAGAGGTACAGCAACTGAACATTGGGCAACTCAGCCTGCTCCCAAATGAGTCACAAAAATCTCCTCATCGGGGTAAATGCCAAGATATACCAGCTACAAGTCACAGCCGTCATGCTCCATTTTAAAAGATTTGTATCCTTATGAACTGTTAGTGGGATCGAGACAGAAGCATGATGCTGCTAACCTTGAAACACTGGAATTAACCATTTCCACAATCATTTAGATGGCTCTGTCCTGTAGCACTGATTCAGATGACTGAATTATCTCCTGGACCAGAAAGGAGACAATTTATATATATATATATGGGAAAGAACAAGAACTATCAGAAATTTAGAACCTCACCTAAGCAATATATTTTGCATCTCAAGAATTATATGAGATAAATCTAATTTAAAGGTTGTGGGTTACTGTCTCCTTTTGTGTTTTCTTGTACGTCCTGTACGACCTAGGGATGGGGATTACTCTGAATACAAACAATCTTAGCAAAATAAACATGGGAGAAACTGCAAGAAATATTATAGATATTTTTCCATCACCTGAGAAAAGAGTGGGTCTTATTCAGGAGATACAAATCAATAACCAAAGCCAAATTGAGGAAAGCCTTGCCTGTTTTTTTCAGACAAATATGGTCCATTCATGCCAGCCTGATAAACACAGTGATGTACTAACACAAATTAACTAATCTTGCTGTCACACAGTTTGCAGCTTTGTAATCATTTGTAGCTCAGTTCATTGTCACTTTTCAATGTGTCTTAATTGGCTGTAAATTACTGCATTGTATTTTATATACCTGGCTTTGTTGCAATTTCAATTAACACTGCTGACATTGTATTTTCATTATTGTTATTATGCTGACAAGGAACAAGTTTGCATGTGTTTTCTGTTGGCCTCCGGAACATCAGCTTTATGATAGGCTGTAAGGTTCACCATTACTGAGCTGTCCCTCAATATTAAGTTCAGAAAACAGCAAACACCTAAAACCACAGAATTTGGCCAGTGCAGAGTCAACCTTCTCCTCGCAGTGCTGAGAGCTAACTGTATGGTGCATGACACAAGCACTGCATCCAGGCCACCCATGTGCAGCATCAGCACCCATCCCCAAGGATCGCAGAACAGACCTACAAAAGGTGGGCACTCTCCAGCACAGTTCACCCACATCTGCTTCCCTTCTCCATGACCATCACAAAATCCAGGAGGTGCACAGGGATGTTATGAAATCACCATCACTGGGGACCTTTCAGGTTAGACAGACTTCAGTTCAGCAGATGATGCTTGCTGATCTACACAGCTGGTCCGGCACTTGAGTGGAAGATGAGTAAGGCAATGTCCAGCCTCATTGTCTCTATGGATCTCAGATTTTGCTATCCTAGCATTGACTTGACTTTCCCCCTTCCCTATTCATGAAAACAAACATCTTGTTTACTTAAAAACTCACAAATGTGCAAAGAATTGAGTGCTGCATCCCCTTCACAGCGGTCTAACTGGTTTTGACCATTAGTACACTGATCATTAGACTGTTTCAGAAAACATAAGTAAATTGCCACACTTGTGAGCAGAGGGAAACAGAAAAGGGGCACTGCACTGGCCAGTGTGCTCAAAAATCACCTCACCACCAAAAGCACTCACCACAGCATGGAACAGTATCACATACCAGTCTGCTCTGTCCAAATATGTGGATGGATTGCCCAAGAGTACCTGGAACAGTTAAGATCAAGAAGACAGGTAAAATACCTACTAGATTAGACATAAAGCTGCAGTGCAATTAGAGGTGTGGTAGGAGCATACCCGAGCCTGAGGCTTCCTCACCTACGGGGACAGGAGCAGAGGTGCTGGGGGCCACTGGTCCTGGACAGCCTGTCCACAGCCAGGTCCCTCCACATACACTGCCAGGAAGCCCCCAGGTGGGAGCCCTGTGAAACACCAAGCACCAGTCTGACTACAGTAATCTCAAAGGATCAGGAAGCCACAGCTGGTAAAACTTTGCTTTAAAGATGGGCCCAGAGAAGCCAAGATCACTGCACAGTTGGGCTGTTAAGACCAAAGAAAACAGACACTAGCACGGCATCGCCTGGGCACTGCTGTCATTGTGCTCTGCATACCAGGTATGACAGCAAAAGCTGAACCTACAAGAGCCTTCCCATATGGAATGGGATGCATCTCAGCTGTACAAGTCATTTGGTCCTTGTATTTCAAAGGCAACCACTGTTGGTGGCAAACAAAAAAGCAAAAACACATACTTCTACCAGGTTTCACCAGAGAGCCATGATTTACACGTGCTTTTGAAATCTACAAAAGCAGGTATTTGTTCCTTCCCCATACCAAATGCTTCTGGTAACAAGAAGTAACAAGCCTTCCCTGACAATGAGGGGAAACTTCCATTAGCATATAAAACCTGCGGGCTGGAGTAAGCAGTAGGTCATAATCAGGAGTAATTTTATGGCAGACAAAGTCAGAGCAATGTACTGGACTGTGGCTCACCGGCAGAGCTCCTAGGTAATCTATAACTAGCACTCCACATTTCTTTTCAAACCAATCTATCTACAGCTGCTGCATGAAAACAACCTCAGCAAGTAAGTACAACACAAGTGTAAATCTAGGTGTAGAGAAAGCTCAAAGAGAGCTGGGTAAGCAAACAGGAAGAGTTGTTATTGCACAGGTTATGTTAAAAATCAAACCAAATAAAACCAGAACAGTAGGGTAATAAATACAGAAACTATGTTATCCATAATCTAAAATGCAGATGTCCTTGCCTAAAAAGCCTTAAGGAAAAGATAACCAGACAAAAGCTAAGAAAATGGGATGAACCTGGAAACAGACTTGTAGTACAACCAGAAAGGACATAAATTTGAAACAGCACATGAACTGAAAGGGAAAAGACAGAGCAAAGAGGGACAACAGCAGAAGAAAAGCAGGAGGACAACAGAAAAAGAACAGTCTTGTTATCTTCCTAAACTCATTTTGTTTATTAAAGATTTTGACTGTATGCAGAGCATGGGCTTGGGTGTGCCTTGTTTGGCAATGAATTGCAATATAAACAAACTCCAGCTGTGATGCACGGAAGGTCTAGGAGCAGTGGGGAGCTTAATGTCTCTAATGCCTGGTCCTAAAATGAGGCATGGGAGGCTCCAGATAAACTTTGGCATGTAACACATTTCTGAGGGGAATTAGGAACTGGATAAATAAGAGTTTGTCACTGCTGTGCTCTGGATATATTTGCAAAATGGAAGTGGTGATGAGATCAGAGTATTTCCTTCTGCATTGTGCCCAGGCAGTCATCCTTGTGCCTCCTTTTTAACTGCAAGAGCTATGGTAGATCAAGAAGAGGGGAGAGACGTAAAGGAATACTGTGTTTAACTTACCTTCAGGCCTACCCTTTAAGCATTGCAGCTATGTCCAGATTTGACTTGAAATATAAGCCACCTAAAGTATGGGTTTGTGCCACTGTAACATAGTAAGTTTTTTCCATGCATATAAGCTTTTCAAAACAAAAAGTAAGTGTCTGGAAGTCAGCTTTAAGTAAAGATAAACAACACTATGTTTTCAAAGCTTTCATTAAACCCACAAGCTGGAAAACAATCATAACCTTTCCAGTCTCTGTGCATCACAAGAAGAAAGCGCACAGGGACCACATTCCTCCATTGTGGGGAAGCAGAGTACATTTGTGGGCACAAGCTATCCCCACTCAGCTCCACCGCCCTCAGAGCACAGAGCTTTATTTGACTCCATATTTGCCTGCTGAGGTTTTCAGAGGCAGAGATAAAAGCACAATTAAGGACAGCATATAAAACCTCTGTGCCTGAATTCACAGTCCAGAAGTGAGGATTTTTACTCTTCATCTCAGTACTACTCCTTACCAAGCAATGCTATGTACTTCTATGCTGTTGTTTTGTTACCTAGGCTCCCATTAGTGCTTACTTAACCCAAGTTTGACCACAAGTACTTACATCCATAATAAAAAGATGTCTAACCCGCCACCCTGGTATGCAGCATACCTCTCACCCTTCACAAACATCAGGAAAACATCACTACAGGTCTGGCTCTGAGGCCAAGGTTTGGGAGCTGCAGAGGCTAGTACAGACACTGAACCATGCTTCCCAGTCTCCAAAGATTAGTTGGAGCCAGTTCTGGAAAATAAATGGGAGATGAGGCTGATGAGGGACAGCAAGCAAGGTGGTGATGGCAATGACTCAGATAAGAAGTAATGCCCTAAAGACAAAGAATTATTTCAGCTTCTTGAGTATAAGAAGAGACTTCAGATACCAAGAACACAGCAAAGTTGCTTTCTTCCACAGGCGTCTGGTAGGATATATCATAGTAGTATGCTCACAGAGTGCAAAAATTACTTATCAACAGCACAAACAACAACAAAATACACACACACTCTGTGTGTGTGATAAGCCAGTGCAAATCAAAAAGTCAGTGCCCCAGTTCCCAAAGCAAAGCATGATGCTGTGGACACCTACACACCCTCTAGCACACAGACTGATAGGAAAAGGCCTGGCTCTTACCCAGTACATCCAGTTAACCCACCTCCTCAGCTGCCCATTTTCCAGCCAGGCCACAGCCTTCAGAAGCAGATTCTGGGAAGAAGGAGTCAGTAATGCCTCATGCACGGCTCCATCTCCCTTCAGAAACACTTTGTGAGCCAGAATTTGGTTTAATCCAGTTTCTTGTTGTCTTCAGCCACAGATGGCCATTGCAATTATCTATCTAGTGGCTTCTAATAAAAATAATAATTAATAATCAACATTACTGGTGTAATTATGAGCTTCCACTGAGCAACACATGAACACCCAATACCAGGCAATCCCATCTCTCGGGTTATTACCAGTTTTTCAAGACACTATCATATAAAATGGTCCTTGCTTCAAGTCAGGACTGAATCATCCTATCATCCTACCAAAAGCAGGTTAAATTAAGATGTATGGATGTTTACCACTGCCAATCACTCACCAATTATGATAAAAAAGGTTAATTCTGAAATTAACCTTTTAATTTTATTTTGATGATTTTTAAAATTTTGTTTCTATCACCAAAATATAATGCATTAGGAAAATGCCTTTTATTTTTTCTCCTCTTTTTTTAAGAAATGCTTGGATTTCCATGGGCCAATAAGAGCCAAGAAGTACATACGACAGATAAGTTCACACGAAGTATCCACATTTATTCCATCCTTTAGAAATGCCTGTTCCTTGGAGTAAAGTTTTGAATACTCTTCAGCTTGAGGTTCCAGCTTTAACCCAACCTAGAACACAGTTAGTATCAGCAGACAGAAAGGAGGCATGAAATTCATCCCTGGCAGTGCTAAAAGCCAGGCTGGACAGGGCCTTGCGTGACATGAGCTAGCGGGAGGCATCCCTGCCATGGCAGGGGAGTTGGAATCATGTGATCTTAAGGTCTTTTCCAACCCAAACCATTCTGTGATTTTATTACTGGATTACCCCCTTTTCAACCCTTCATTATGCCAAGAGACTGCATTTAGCACCGGTATATGTCTGCAGGAATTGAAAATCTCTGATGTTTTTCCTTCTGTTATCCCTTGTTACCTTCCGCTTCCTCAGCTGTTGCCAGGCTCGCCATTAAAGTTAGCGGGAATGGATCTGCAGAAGACGGTAAGCAATGGAAACTTTTCTCCCTAATTGTTCAGGGCACTCTCCAGTCTCATCCATCACATTCTGGTGCTGATGAGTGATGATAACACCATCACCAGTGGTGTAGCATAGAGCTGGTAGTGCAATAAGCGTGCAACCCGAGGATGAGGTAGGGTTTCATAAGGCTTTGAGAGGTCTGAAACAGTATCATAAAGTTAATGCAAGTAGGTCCTATTTGAACATCTCTCAAGGGAAGGCAAAGAGCCCTGTCCACCCAAATGTCTTAAGCACAGCCTAAAGTGCAGTCTAAACCGTGAGAGGGTTTTTAGGCAGTTTGCCAGAGATACACTCATTACAAAGTGCAGCAAATGGACTTTCATCAGAAAATGTATTTTGATTTTATTCTTCACTGAAGTTCAATGTAGTTCAATGTACCTAACTGCCCTAAATAAGAAGTAAAAAAATCTCACATGGATCCGCTCTGTGCTGCCACAGACTGAACTATACCCCATACTGTAGTCAGCTCAGGCTATCTGCAGTTCTCAATCCCGTGCAGAACGGAGCTGTTCAGCCAAGGATTTTGCATCAGCAGTTCCCTGTTGATTTGCCTTGAGGATAGAGATCTCTCACTTCAGAGCCTTCAAACAGACACCACACTTCACCAGCACCAAGCTCACTTTACAGAAGCATTTACTCTGAGCGAAAGGAAATACAAGTTTTTCGCAACTATTCAACTCCATTGGATTTAGTTGGTTTAAGGTTTGAATTTTAAGTACCCACTTAACAGAGGGAGAACAAATAAGTGGTAAATACACTACACTCAGCACACAATACAGCAAGGTAGCATGATCTCTCCTAACAGTTCAGACACACTGAGTTGAAATCACAACACTTGGCACATCAGTGACACCAATCCCACTGATTTGAATGTGGCTGGGATTGCCCAACATTTTGACCAGGCTAATTCCTAATCCCTGCACTATCTATCTGAAGACAACTGGGAAACTGAGGAGGAAAGGAAGAGCACTGGCTCAAGACAAGCAGAGGCCTGTCCTCCACTCCACTTGTTGCTATGCTATCACCATTACGGCGTGGGGCTCATGAGGTCCAAACCAGGGTGCTCCTCACCGCAGCACCACGGAGCCTGCAGCCAAGGCACTGGACCTGCTGCAAGCACACACTAAGTGGAAAAAGGAAGGAGCCAAGTGAAGGCAATGGGCTTCACCATTTCTTAGGAGTAGCTGAAGTGATAGGCTGTACCACTGCCAGCTTCAGCACAGTTTCAAAACAAGCTATATTTTCCCCAGTGAGAATCCAAATAAAATCTTCTAAAGACAAAGAAACATCACAAAATTATTATCTGCTGCTAGAATATTTACATCCTACACTCCTGTTCCTTTCTCATTACTGTTTCCCTTGAGTCACCAAGAAGGGGGCTTTCACCAGTGAGCATCAGAAAACCACCCAGGGTTTCTGTACAAGTTGTTGGCTTTTTCAAATTCAATTTTCCCAGCCTCAGTGTCCAAAGCTCTGCTCTCCACTTCAAAGACCAGCCCTATTGACATGCTTTGACCCTCATCTCCCTTCAGCTTCATTACCTGTATCAGGTAGCCTTGGATAGATACGCTTGCATTAAATAACACTGAACTGCCTCATTTATTCAGGCTGAGATGAGCCCTACAGAGAATGTGTTTAGCTCAGGGTTTCGAACAGCACGCCCTGCTGCCCTCCCTGCAGCCAGCCCTCCTTATCTTTCACCACCACTTTCCATCTCCAGTTCTCTCTCCCCTGCTCCACAAAGAACATATCCAGCCTCTGGAGCCTTCAACCTCAGCTCTGCCCTCTCGCAGCTTCACCAACCACAAATGCTGCACGCTTTTTACAGCTGCCAGGAAGGACAACATTTTGGGAAAGAACAGTATTTTCTGGAAGTGGAGTGGGTATTACTATCTCTTCCCAAACATACTTCACAGTCACTCTTTATTCCTCTTCAGACATTGCATACAAGCTGTTTGCTAAGATGCCTAAGAAGCATTCCTGGGATGGGAAGAAGGGTGCCTATCAGCCAACCAGGGGCTGCAGTGCTGACAGCCAGAAATGATCAAGACTTGTAATTGATTAGGCCACATGACCTTCTTTGCTACATATTCAGTGGCCTTATGACACATGTCCTCACTTCCTTAACAACTGATCTGCACCTCTTCCCTTCTACATCTCCTCCTCACATCCCTTGGTACAGGTCAATGCTGCATACAGGAGAGGAGCAAGGAGGTATTCATCCACAGGCCATCGGCTTTGCCCTATCACATACATGTGAACAGGCAGTATTTCTTCTGGAAGGACAGGTAAGATAAAAAGATTCTGCCTTTTACTCTGAGAATGCTGTGAGGTCTGGACCGCATCAGGAGTTAATCACAGAAAGCTCTTCAACGACCTCAGATAAAAACAGGGATGTGTACAGAAAACAATCTAGGTCACATTACTAAAGATGAGTATAAGACAGAGGATAGCAGGAGTGCCTAGGGACAAAATCAGGAATGGGAAGATAAAGTGAGATGTTAACTAGAAAGGGACATTAACACAAATTCTTCAGCAACTGGAAGAACAGGAAATCCAGAATAGGAATTCGGAAAAGAAAAATATCCCAAAATGGCACAAGTCCAAGACAATTTTTAACCCAAAAGCCCCAATAAGAAGAATAGGTTGTGATAACTTGGCCATCTTTTGCATATTTGTTCATATAATGTTCTTTGTTCTAGAAAAATTAAAAAAAAAAACAACCAATCAACCAACAACAACCAGAGGAATTAATCCCAGAAGTGTTGATGGTCATCCTGGAGAACTCACAGACAGTTTCTGGCAGACAGAAAATCTACTGCACCTCTAACAAGTGGAGGAAAAAGAGGAGTTGGAAATTTAAAACCTGCTATGTCGAATTACCAGAATATTTACAAGAATCAAGCACACCATCTGCAAACCCACCAAAGGTACTAAAGCAGATGAATGCTAGGGAATGAATCACACCAAGCCAATCTGGTTTCCTTTCACAACAGAGCAACAGGCCTGTGGACAGGGAAGAAGCAATCAATGCCAAAACTCAATTTCAGTAAAGGCCTTTGATGTCACCTAACATGACAATTTTGTAAGCAAGGTGCAGAAACAAAAATTAGATCAAACCACCATAGGATGGCTGCAAAAGTCATCAGACACTGTTCCTAAGGGTAATTATCCACAGCTCCCTGTCAAAAAGGAAAGATGCATTGAACTGGATAACTGCACCATTTCCAGCTACATCTAGTGTTTTCACTCAGAATTTGGACAATGGAATAAACCTTATTAAATCTGCACATGAGAAAATAGGGAGAACTGCAAGTATACTGGACGGCAAACAGAATTCAAAATAAAACTGGAGAAGCACTTGGGAAAAGGAGACAAATGGAGCAGGAGCTTACATCAAGCATTACATTTTCATAGCAACATCCAACAGAATGACTTTGGGACATTGTGAGGTAACAGGCCTAAGAGGATGGGAAAGCAATAGATATCAAGTGGAAGGCAAGTCAATATAACTCCACTGTGAACAGGCAAACATCAGACAGGGATGTATGAACAGGACTATTTCATGTGTCTTTCAGAATTTTTCCATTTTAGTTGGCACTGATAAAGCCTCAGATGAGATAACATCCAGTTTCAGAAAAGATTTGAGGCACCTTAGCTTATAGGAGATAGTTAATTCCCTGCCTCATCCCTCCAGCCTTGAAATATCTAAAAGCCTGCTGCAAAGAGAAAAGGAACAATCAGTCACCTTTGCACACAGTGGACAGGACAGGTAGCAACAGGCTTAGATGGGAGCAGAACTGTGGTTAGAAATGAGGAAAATCTTCATAATTGGAAGGGTAACAGCCCCACCCCACAAACAGATTGCCTAGTTTGTTCCTTTATTTGTACAAGCATATGATGCATGCAAAAAGCATCTTGAAAAGACATGTAAGGACAAGAACAACCAGATCTCTTGGCTCCCAAAACTGGAGATGATCCACTGATCACAAAGACTGCCTTCTTTTCAAGGCCAGGCACTGCTTTTTGCTGGGCTAGCAGTTACCAAAATGAATCTGTAATTCAAACAGAGCTTTGCAAAAGCACAGAGCTGGGAGCAGCTGGGGAATCAGCCACTTCCAGACAGATGGATGACATTTAATTTTCACTAGTGCAAACTCCCTGCTCACTAACAGCACTCTCAGCAAAGGGTGATTCTTGGGGGATGGTTGTTGCTTGATGGCTTTGCAGGAAGGTTGATTTGACTACAAACCTTAAACTTACAGCTTGTTTAAAAGCATAGCAGTTGTTTGATGTTTGTAATCCACTTGACATTCTGGCTTGTTATACCAGTACATCAAGCTGGTATGACAAACAGGCTAATTAAATGGAGAGCAGGGACTATTTTCACAAGCTTCACCCATACCATAGAGATAAGCTCTAATTCCTTGTGTGCTGTCACTCAAAACAAGTCACTGTGTTTCGAGTTATTGCCAGGGGGGTTGCAGGGATCAGGTAGTTACCCTGATACATCAGTTGCCAGTGGGAAATCTGTCTCATTCCCAGAGTGAAATAATCGGTCTTTCAGTTGTAAAGCAAAGTTGGAAGCATTTGGGGCCAAACACATACAGTGGATCAAGGGATACCTAGCCTGGACATGTTCTAATAAGGATGTAACAGTCTTCCTGATGCTCTCCTAAATTCATTTGGATGTGAAAGCAAGGACTGGAAGCCAGGTTCCCCCAGGCGTGTCACCATACTACTGCATTTTAGCTACCCAAGTAAAGTTGGTGTTAACCTCAGCTACCAAGGGTACCCATATCCTGTACCAGTTAAGACAGACATACTGACAAGAGAAATTAAGATCCTCATTTTGTCAGTATCTCACAGCCCTTATAGTCCAAAGAAGCTAAAAATTACTTTAGACAAGAGCAAAAGCTCCTCCCCACCCTTTTCAACTACTGCAAAAGGACACCAAATAAAGGTCTAGTCTCTGACTGAAGGCACATAAGTGGCACTTTTTTAGGGTTCTGACACCTACAAAGAAAAAAGTTCTTTACAAAGTGGGGGGTTTTCTTGAGGAAGATCCAGGACTGGAAGACAACAAAGCATTCCTTTTTAACAGTTCTTCTTAACCACACATTGTTTGGGAATTCACAAAACAACATCAACAGCAATTCTGTAATAACCAAAAGGAAGGAAAACAAATTACTCCACAAAAACTAACTGCAAAACCAGGCTTGTTTTCCCTGGTTCACAGTTTCAGGCCTTTCATAAGAGCAACCACCTCCCATAAGTAAGCTATCTTCAAATTTACAGGGAACAGCCTCAAACTAAATTAGTGGGAATTAGATTCTACTCTTTGCTCTCTTCCAAAACCAATACTTTACTGAAAATGGAGATGAGACTTTTGGATTTCTTAACAGCAGCCATTCATGACTATGACATGCTAAGTTTCAAGTATAAGTCTCCAGCTCTGGATATGGACAAATCAATGTTTAAGCCCAAGAGAGAACTTGGAACATGCACTGGGGGGGGGGGGCAGTGGGCGGGATCACTTTAACAATGTACTAACAACAAGGCATGGGGCAAGTCCATGAGACACCTATTCTGAAAATACAGCTCATCAGAAGGTACATAATTCTGCTCAGTTCATAAGCTGTTCAGTTTTACAGGAAACTGATTTCAAAACATTGCAGCACATGCTCCTCCTGATTCTTTTTTTCTCATTTCAAGCTCAGAAAACAGCACTCTGTGCTCTTTAGTTTTTTCAGTCTCATTAACTATAACTTTCTTATTGGCTAATAGTAGAACTGAGGGAAATACAGTCTTGCTGACCTTGCTATAAAGGCCATCTTGGGACCACGTCACCATCATCATCTCACACATTCCCTGTACTTCGTCATCCTGAGAGATCCTAATACTTCAAGTTCTATATAATTCTCCTAATGCCTACTGCTTCAGTTGTCATTATAGAATCATAGAATCATAGAATCGTTAGGGTTGGAAAAGACCTTAAGATCATCTAGTTCCAACCCCCCTGCCATGGGCAGGGACACCTCACGCTAAATCATATCACCCAAGGCCTCGTCCAACCTGGCCTCAAACACTGCCAGGGATGGAGCATTCACAACCTCCCTGGGCAACCCATTCCAGTGCCTCACCACCCTAACAGGAAAGAATTTCCTCCTTATATCCAACCTAAACTTCCCCTGTTTAAGTTTGAACCCGTTACCCCTTGTCCTGTCACTACAGTCTCTAATGAAGAGTCCCTCTCCAGCATCCCTATAGGCCCCCTTCAGATACTGGAAGGCTGCTATGAGGTCTCCACGCAGCCTTCTCTTCTCCAGGCTGAACAGCCCCAACTTCCTGTCTTCATACAGGAGGTGCTCCAGTCCCCTGATCATCCTTGTGGCCCTCCTCTGGACTTGTTCCAACAGTTCCATGTCCTTTTTATGTTGAGGACACCAAAACTGCACACAATACTCCAGGTGAGGTCTCACGAGAGCAGAGTAGAGGAGCAGGATCACCTCCTTTGACCTGCTGGTCACCCTCCTTTTGATGCAGCCCAGGATACGGTTGGCTTTCTGGGCTGCAAGCGCACACTTAAGCTGGCTCATGTTCATTTTCTCATCAACCAACACCCCCAAGTCCTTCTCCGCAGGGCTGCTCTGAATCTCTTCTCTGCCCAACCTGTAGTTGTGCCTGGGATTGCTTTGACCCAAGTGTAGGACCTTGCACTTGGCATGGTTAAACTTCATGAGGTTGGCATCAGCCCACCTCACAAGCATGTCAAGGTCCCTCTGGATGGCATTCCTTCCCTCCAGCGTATCAACCGAACCACACAGCTTGGTGTCATCGGCAAACTTGCTGAGGGCACACTCAATCCCACTGTCCTTGTCAGCGACAAAGATGTTGAACAAGACCGGTCCCAACACCGATCCCTGAGGGACACCATTCGTTACTGGTCTCCAGCTGGACATTGAGGCATTGACCACAACTGTTTGCGTGTGGCCATCCAGCCAGTTCTTTATCCACCGAGTGGTCCATCCATCAAATTGATGTCTCTCCAATTTAGAGACAAGGATGTCGTGTGGGACAGTGTCGAATGCTTTGCACAAGTCCAGGTAGATGACATCAGCTGCTCTACCCCGTCCATCAGTTCCATAGCCCCATTATAGAAGGCCACCAAATTGGTCAGGCAGGATTTCCCCTTAGTGAAGCCATGCTGGCTGTCACCAAGTACCTTGTTGATTTTCATGTGCCTTAGCATGCCTTCCAGGAGAATCTGCTCCAGGATTTTGCCAGGCACAGAGGTGAGACTGACTGGTCTGTAATTATGATCCATGTAAATGTTTTGGTATCACTCCTTCACCTGACTTCTTCATTAGTCCTTAAGGAACAATAGAAAAGCTGGTTCAAACTGATTTCTAGAGATCACCTAGTCCAACCTCCCACTGAAAGCAGGACTGCTGCCAGCAGTAGTTCCAGTCAGGTTAGTCATGGCTTTATCCAGCCAAGTCTTGAAAACCTTCAAGGACAGAGGTTTCACAACTGCTCTAAGAAACTTGCTCCTGACTCCTAACCATCTTTGTAGCCTCTTCTGGATAGTTTCTCACCATGCTTCTGGAAAAAAATAGCCCCAAACCAGACAGAGTACTGCAGCTACAGCCTCAAAAGCACAAAAAGGATAATAATCTCCCTCGATCTGGTGGCCATGTTTTCCTACGCAAACAGACTGATGTATTTGTGTTGTAAACTCACTGTTGACTCACATTCAGCACATGCCACTGTAACTCTCAGCATCTCTCTCAACAAAGTGGAGAGTTCTGCACTTCTCTTCATCAAACTGCATGAGGTTTCTATCAGCTGAATCTTGAATCCCAGCTCTATCTTTCAACATATTCATTCTCTTCCTCACAGAGGAATGCTGTAATAATCAGGGTCATGATACTAGTAGAGATGATGTTTAGTAAAGATACTAAACCTCAAACCCAGTATCACCTTACAGAGTATTCCACTTTTAGCTACCTTACAAATGAACAATGAGCAACTGATTTGAGCCCAGTGGTCCAGCCAGTTCAAGCCACCAAACAGTCCATTCACTTTACTCATACCTCCTCTGGTCCAAATGAAAACACTCTGGGAGATTGTGTCAAAAGCCATTCTAAAGTCAAGGTACATGAACATCCACCACTGCCCTCATCCACATAAGTTGTCATTTAATCATATAAGGCCACCTGGTTGTCTAAGCAATCCTTTTACACATCTCTACAGCCTGTCCTTAGTTCTTCACGCTTCTTGTGTGCTCTTCTTCAGCCTTCTAGTTCACTAACAAGCACCTTGTTTACATAAGTAAGCCTTTTGCTTATACTCGGGGCTTTCTCTCCAAATGTTAGTTTTGAGCCAGTAACATAAGCAAAAGAATAAGCTGATGCGAGTCTGACACCTGTAACTAGGTACTTGTGTGGTTTAAGCTTAGCCAGTAACTCAGAACCATGCAGCCGCTCGCCCACTTCCCTCCCTTCTTCCTCCCCATCTCTCGAGGAGCTGAACCCAGGGCAGTACTCAAAATCAGACCTAGCGTGCCTTTGGTAACTCCGCAGATGATCTGACAGCACAATCCTGTTATGCCAGCAAGAATATTATGCAAAGACATCTTCCAGCATTTCGTAACCTTACCGGTATGTATTAAATGGCAACACTGTAAAATGTATTCTGAGGCATCAATTTCCTGCTATTTGAAATACACGAAGCAAGAACAGCTTGAAGGAAAAACAAAGAGCAGACAACAGCTAAGCAGGAGAGGAACACAAACTTAGACCAGAGGATTTTTGCTTTAAATTCTTATCTGGTCATACTTACTTTGTCTCCCAAGGTAGCAAACAAACTTCATAGAAAAGGCAAATACAGATCAATCATTGCTAAGATGATTTTTTCCCCAAAGAATTCTTTTGGGATAGTACATCTTGTCATTGTGAAATATGGGCCTGAGATACACTGTCCATCTCAGATTACAGGAAGCATAAAATGCAAGCTATGACAAGACAATTCCACCTGCAGATGTGCGCATGAATAAAAAACAATTGTATGAACATTAGTGAAATGTGATCATCTATTAGTTCCAACCATGAGATTTCTTAGAGCAAGCAGGAACATGTAGGCTTATGAAGATTTACATCCATGTACTGTCAGTTTTAATGAAAAAGCAACCAGCTACAACTATAAAGTGAATCTTGTGCTTCTTTAATAAAGAGGTTATCCAGATAATGTTTAGCAGGATTAAATAAAATACTATGTTTTTTGGTTGTTTTCTTTTTTGTGGGAAGATAGTAGTAAGCTGCTTATTAATCATATGCTTCATTTCTAAGCATTAAAGACTAGAAGTCTTTATTGCTATTTATTTCAAGCAATAAAGACTAGAGGAGCCATCTATGAAATCAGTCACCTTTCTACTGTTAAAACACCCTCAACATAATACAGCCTACTGAAACTGCTGTGACAAAACTGATACTGTCCACAGCACACACCCTTAAAGAAAGAGGAACAAAAAAACAAAAAAAGGATTTTCCTTTAACCTATAAAAGTACGTTTCAGCCAGTAATAGGCTGCAACAGAAAATCACCAACACGAAGGATGGCTGCTCCCTGCAGAGACACACAGCCTTTTCTAAGATTCTTACATTTAGTGTGTAGCTGCAACTGGCAAATCCTATATCCAATTTAGTGATTTCTGCTCCATGATTATCTGTCTGCAACTGGCATGTCCTATATCCAATTTAGTGATTACTGCTCCACAATTCTCTGTCTAGCTTAAGACAGGTGTCAAGGCTGCAGGGTTTTCCATCAGTTTATTTCATCAAAACATCCATTTACGCAACACAAGATATAACAGTAAAGCCTTTAGGATGATTACTTAGTCCCTAATCCCAAACACCATCACTCCAAACCTCTAAATAAATATATAAATCACTGTCACATCCTACCAGAGCTAGCAGGTGCCTTTTTGGCATAAAGGTTCTCCAACCTAGATAAAAACCCATGGGTACACACATTCCAACCACACAGCCTAAATATGCAGCTGTATTACCAGGGTAGTATTATCCACTCTTAAACCAACTCTTTTAGCTTGGCAGCCATTATGTTTATATGATATACTTTCTTTTGTCTAGTAAGTTTTGGGGCTTAGCACAGGGATCAGCTTCAGATTTGAAAACAAAGCTACACTTTCTGTTTAAAAAAATAACTCCTACATTATTCAAAACATTAGAAAAACCAATTTTATAAATATTTAAGTTTCACAGAAACCAGAGGCTTTGTAAAAGAGTTTTCATCCCTCAGCTCACCCTGTCACTTGCTCAAAGATAAACAAAATTTTCATTTCCAGTCTGTCTTTGGTATCACTTGCACTTGTATGCACCTTCCCTTCGATTTTACATAATGACCCAATTTTATATAGCTGAAACTCATTTAAAAACTCCTGCAGAATGAAGAATGCCATTAAGAGAGGGTCTTCTCCACACAACAGAGTATAATCTGTAACAGACTTCAAAATGTCAAGCAGTTACATACTTGTGGGATTACAAATTTTAACAACAGCAAAACAAAGGGAACAGTTGTAAGTATAAAACAGGAGTCTGATACTTGACAAGTCTCCCTCCAAAATAAAGCATGTCTCTGTACATTCATATTATAAAGTCTAAACACCTGATCCATAAATAGATGCAGCTTATAAATTGTACATATATATCATCAACTTATTCATTATTAAAATAAGCAGTGCCATCTACAAAATAAAGTGCTAGCCAGTGCCTTAGTTTGGTTTTGGGGGTGTTGGTTATTTTTTTTCTTTTAATACGACAAGAACTCCACCAACAAAAGGATAAATTTTGTTATGTGTACGTGCTGGATGGCTCATAGAATCCACGAGAGCACTGCAAAGAGGCAGAGCAGCAACACAACCTCGGCATAGTCTGACTTTCAGCCAAGGCCGCCTACCAGCTTTTGTATATTGTGTTAAACATTTAGTGATAAGGTATTGCATAACATAATTCACTGTTTTACTTAACTGTAAGTACTTGCAACATTTGAGAGAGACACCTGTAGCCATTGCAAAACTGCTGTGAAGAAAAAGCTCAACCTTAGTGATGCTTTAGAAATCAGATCAGCATTTGAATCAGGTTTACATCAAGGCCTGTTCAACTCTTATACAGGTAAACTCTCAAGGAGAGTGGATATTAGTAATTTCTCAGTCTTCAACCATGCAAAGACTGTTTCGATGGGTTAAGGATCTTGTCACAACAGGTTACAAAAAGCAAATGGGTTTCTGCTGAAATTCCACACTGCGATCAAGATCAGATCTAGTATTTAATCTCTCCCTTTTACACAGAGAGGAAGTTGGATCCAGCTCTGGATTACGATGCCAGATTTTCTCCTTAAACCACCATTACACAGACACAAGGCAGAGAAGACAGCAGCTCTTGTGCTCAATGATGACTGCTGTCTAAGGCTGATCTAGCAGACCAAATGGAGAAAACACCGCCAGCCACTCAGAAAGCTTCATGATTTTGTCTTAAAAAAACAAAACAAAACAAAAAAACAAACACTGGTGTCAGGATAACAGGTCAGCAAGAGGGGAAGAAACTTTCCCTACAATAGTAGTCACAGAAACCATGAGCAAATTAGCAGATGAAAGGAACTCTTGGCACCGAAAACATTTACTGGGGTCCCAAGTCCAGAGTATGCTGCTCTGGCATTTCAGAGGATAGCTGCTGCCTCCACAGCTTTATGCACAGCCCACTAACCCCATGGTATCAGATCTCTTTCAAGTTTTGTCTCTTCACCTCAGTAAAAACTCTATTTGTCATTAGCCAACAGCAGATACCACTTCTTCAGTATTTATAATGCACACTTCATTACTGCATCTGAATGAAACAGGGCAACACTTCACACCATACCAGTTACACCAATTTGCACTACTACAGTGCACATCTGTAATGTAAGACACATCTTTACAACGTCATGCACTTCTCACACCTATTTCTTTTTAATATTGAGTATTAACACAAAAGCACAAATGTCTTTCTTGCTAAATTTTGACAACATCTCACTTCAGGATTCTCTGGTGATTTCCTTCACAGGGTAGTTAAGAAACCAGAAAACAAAACAGTAACACAGCCTGTCTCTAAACTAATTATGACATAATAATTTCTGACAAGAAATAAACTGGTTTTATGTATCTGTGTGTATATACACACAGATTTTGTGTGTGTGTCTATAAATATATATACAAAAAATAACTGACCCAGGACACACATACATACACAGATCCTGGATCTGTTTCCATCTCCAGACTGACTTTCTGCAATACTATGCCTCAGTTTCCTCTTTTGGTTAAGGTAGCCCCTACTGCAAAGGTTTTTAATGATTACTTCTTCAGCACCCAGCCCTGATGCCAGCCAAGGTGCCCCTGCAGAGCTGGCTCTGGAAGCCACCAGGGTGAGAGCCTATGCAAGGGTCCCTGCCAGGGCAAGCAGCACAGCAAGTCATCCCACTGAGCAGGTGTCCCAGCCACACCTTCTGCCAGCCCCAGGCAGGGGCCTACTGATGGAGCTGGTATGCTCAGTCATGCTGTTAACACAGTTAATGTATTTCTGATGACTCAATCTAAACTCTAAGAGCTATTGCTATCAAAAGACTAGTATAAAGCCACTTACAGAGCGCTCGATTTTTTTCCCTCATTTCTCACAATTATTTTTTCCCACTTTATCTAAATTACTGATGGCTCAATTATTATCACCCTCTTTAAGCAGAGGCATAATTGACCAGCTACCTCCACCAAATGGTATTTAAGCTACCTTCCAACTCCAGTTTGCACACAAAAAGTTCACATTTCTATCATACGGTAGATATGATCCCCCAACTAACCTGACAATAAAGCAGACCGCAGTGGGAAAACAATTTGGCAGCCTTGACTCATCTATTATTCAAATTTAATGATTAATTAAATCCCTATCAACACTCTTACCTGAAAAAAGAAAACTTACTCTGCTTCATAATTATTATTCCTTGAACCATCACTTCACTAGGTCAACTTTAGGAAAAGGACACGCTGCAGAAACTTTCTTCTAGAAATTCAAACTCCAGTAACATACAGTATTTTATTAATGAAAATATTCCATCTTTAACAAAGTATCCAGAATCTAAAATAACAGCCCAAGACTATGAGATTCTTGGTTTATAATTAAAAACAGAAATGCTGAAAAAGACTGCACTGAAATTAACAAATTGAATCCAAGTATGATATCGATCAAGCCCACTCCAACGTAACACAGTTGGAGGTTACAGTTTCTCTTTTTTCCCCTCTCAACAAGAAGCAGATGGCTGATAAGTCAGTATATCAAAGCCCTTCTATAAAACCTTTCACAATTAAAAGTTATGTTTACTGTTCCTAATGCCACCACACAGAAGGGCTTCCCCACATACAACTAAAACCCTTTCTCAGCAGTAGATGTGTATCAATCACAGAAGTAGCTCAAAAGAAATAAACATCACAGTACCAGTTTGATCCATGGACAGCAGGAATTTATGCTACATAACTTCAAAAAGAGTATGTTAACCTATCTTTATCTCCATATATACTTAAAATACTCATATAAAAAAACAAACACAAACACAAACATACACACAAAAGCCACCACCCCAAAAACCTACTATGTTTAGATATCCAACTATTTAATAAGCGAAGGCACTTGCTGAGAATTGGGAGACTCCTACTAACTTTGGTAAAGCTAGGGTTCACCTAAGAAGCTTACAGATCCCAAGATGATAATGGAGTTTTTAATCAAATACATATGAAGTTCTTAAATACAGGGGGGAAACCCACTCTTTTAAGTATGGACTTGAGAAAATTAAATACACCTAAAAGACCTTTGTCAAGTATCTTTTACCCCTTCTTGGAAAGTTCTGAAAAAAGCAAGCAGCATTCAGAAACACATTAACTTCTCCAAGAAAGCTCTGCATCAAAGCTCTGCTTTTAAACTTTTATTTTTTTAAACAACAACAAAAAAAAAACCCGCACTTAGGAAAGTTGCCATCATCTTACATTTCAGGATACAAAACTGAAAAAAATCCCTATTAAAAAAAAGACAGGACTTCAGCCAAGTATTCAGCTACTTATTGCTGTAGTTGTAACTCAAGTCCATTTAAGCCCCTATGTTTTGGTCATTTGTAGTGAGAACATGTTTGGAACACTAGCAGCAATAGAAAACCCCTTTCAAACCCAGACATAGCTACACTGTTGAGTGAACATTAGCAGAAACCACAACCACGGGGACATAATAAAGCATCCTGTAAAAGTACAATTGAATTGATAGCTAGAAAAACAGGGATGATTTAAAGTGCTATCCCAAAGCCATATGTGGGCCTATGTCAGTAAAGAAAAGTACTTTCCCCACCACTAGATAAAGCCCCAGACCACAGTAGTACTCCAAACATAATGAATACGGTCTTCATCCTGCCTCAATGCCTCATCTCCCCTCCCTCCTCCAACAGGTAGCATACAGAAACTTGAAGGAATTGCTAATTCCAAATGTAGGTGATACTCACAAATATACTGTTGAACAAAGTCTGAACAGCAAAGAGTACACCTGAGTTCAGTCGTACAAACTAACTTCTGTAAATAGCGTTAGACGAATATATTCATGTCTCTAATATGAATCTAAATGTATTTTCTTACAAAACGCATTAATAGAAATATCCAGGCAAATACATACCATACAATAGCAAAAGCTTTAAGCCCCATTTAATAAGATGACTTTTCAATTAAAAATAGAAGGCAATTAAGATTTACTCAAAATTACAATTAAGAAAAGCTTTCACAGTGCAATATTGAAACTGTCACAAAGTTAAGAAAATACTGATATCAAAGTACAATCACAATGTTAAAGTAGACAAAACTACTATACAAGGGCCTATCCTGTAAAACTAAAAGGAATGAACACAACATAGGGGACATCTCACGTCCCTGCTCTACGTATCTTGTTTGCTAATCTTCAGAGTCATAACTGTGTCTTTCTGACATCAGCAGAAGTCTTGTTAGAAGTAAGATGTTCATTCTTCTTGTTCACAGACCAGATTTCAAAGCCAAATTACTTCTTGAAAATACGGTCTTCATCACTGCACAATTTCAAAGTAGTGCAATATTGCCATGATGTGCTGAGGCATGAACACGTAGCCCGTGTACAGTGCCATTCCAACGATGGAAACGAGCATGGAATCTGAATTCCAGTTGAGGAAAAGAGCATTTGAAATAGAAAGTGCATCAGACATCACACAGCATTAAAACTTTCCTGGTAACTATCTTACAAGACTGCATGTTTAAATCAGACGGGGTCAACTGTATTTAGCAATTAAAGACTGGAAGAACCACCTGAACATAAAAAAACAGAACACCAGTTTCAGCAATGAGCTGAATTACAGAATGATGCCTTGCAAGTTATCCACTGCCTCCTCAGGGACTCAAGAGGACAGGCTAAAGTATGGGAAGCGTGATGGAAGAACAGAAAATGGGCACTGAGAATACACAACTTCTTAACATGCATCTTCCCAGGTGCTAAGCAAGTCTTGCAAAAGCCAGTGCCATGCAGCCAAGCAGAAAAAAAGTCAACCATTGCAAAAAATAGCCCAACAAACCAAACAAAAAACACAATAATAGGAGTAGCTGTACTGAGTAAGAGGTTTTATTTGTGCATGTCCTACTCATTTTTAAGCACACAGCATTAGAGATTGACCTCAGCTTCCTGGAACAGAATGACCTAATAAATTTAACTCATGATGCACAGAGCACATCTGCTGTGAAAGTTGTACTGTTAGCACAATAAAGTCAGAAAACCTCACATCCACTCCTAGCTGCCAGTGTCCTCTAGGCTCTAAGTCACTACATTATTTGGTCCATTTCTCCACCCACATGTACTCAGACCCTTTCTCATGGGCAAGCACCTCAATTTATGTGCTTTGGAGGCATTTAGGAAAAAGAAACCGCAGAAGAAGTGAAAAGTATGAGTAACATTGTGACATGCACCTATTTCACTCACAAAGCCTCAGCATCAGCATGGCTTCAAGTCACGTGCTTAAGTAAACGGACACTCATTAGAAGATCACACTGCAAAACAAGCTTCACATGAAGCTAAACAATTTTAAGATGACTACTTGATTAGTTGAACTCCTAACAGGGACCTCCTGTAAAACACACATAGAGAAGTCAGACAACAGCTTATGATGTGTACGTACAACTGGACCTTTGCTCAGCTTTAGGGTTCCTGCAGCTTTATCTACAGAAATTATGGCATCAGATTACTGAAAGATTATGCCATTCAAAGTTTAAGGTTACATAAATTCAGAAGTACTTGAAATTAACAATAAGCTGTTGATTTCATCCAACTACCTGCATTCAGTAAACTTAAGACAGGAACACTATAAAAAGCACTGCAGATTAACAAGCATGATAACAGTGGACAGCAGTACTCAGTTTCCACAGGTGAAACCAGAGGAGCTCCACATCTTTGAGAAATCAAGTCACCACAGCACCCATGTAACATGCTCTGTGACCAACTTCCCTGTGGCAGAGCAGAGGTGTTAGTTGTGCTTATTAGAGCATACTAACTGCTTGGTGTGTTTTTAGTCCCAGAAGATTATACAATATGAGATGCTAAAATGAAGGTCAACTCATAAATCCCTGTTTCCGTATCAGCGCTCACTCCTGATTCTGGAGCATGAGCAGCAATAAGGCACACAGCAACAGAGCCACACACCATTAGTTCCCAAGGCCGCTGCGTCCATGCTGCACTCATACAGACCTGGCCCTCCAACAGCGAAAGCATCCCGTGTGAGGATGCAAAACTACTTTGCTGACCCGGGATGGCAAGTGATACTTGTGCCACTCACATTTGTAAACTAAGTGGCAATTACTTCACTGCATTTTATAACAGTAAACATGCACACACACCTTAATTTACCTAAATACCTTGCACAAGTTAAAATGCTCCATGGCTAGCACAAAGAAAAAACAACAAAAAAACCAAACTCATTACTAATATAATTGAAGAGAAAGCAAACATGAAGCTTCCTTGGTGACAAAGACACAGCATAAAGAGAGGAAGATACGGTAGCAAGGAACACTTGCTTGAAGGTAAGATCCCCCACCCAAACAATTACGCACAGTCTATAAATACTAGAAAAGAGAGGATGTTATCTCCACTTCTACTGACTTTACACAGCAAAAAAAAACCTAAATCACACAGCTGTAACTTGAGCAACCACTTTTATATAATAAATGCAAGTTCCTTTACAAAATTGTCCAGTATCTCAGTAAAAACAGCTTCTCACTACTACTTATACCCCTATCTTTGTTGATGTTTTGGCTAATTACTCTTTGCCTTTCAACATTAACTGGAGATGGCTCGGGGTCATCCCTGTCAGACATCATTTTAAGTCAAGATCAAAACAACCACATTTAAGACAAAAATACTTGTGATGCCTTAACAACAGCCGGGAGAGTATACTGCCTGTCTGAAAGGGGCGGGTAAAGAAGCCGACCTGTAAGCAGTCTTTAAACACATGCCTTCATGTAAGCATCTATCAAGTTCTTCCACTCCAAAAGAGCCAAGCAAACTTACCAGTTGGAGGATTAAATACTCATCTAACACAAGCCATATGACAAAACGCCATAAGCTTAAACATAAGCTTCCAAGGTTTTGCAGCGCGCATGTTTACTTTCCAGTAAGCAAAAATACAAAAGAATTAATAAAAGACACCAGTGCTTAAGGGAAAGCTTGAGATTTCAGTGCAAAAGACGCGAGAAAGTGCTACCATAACCCTAGAGAAGGAAAATTAAAGAAGTAACTTCGAGATATAAACCTATGCTCGGCGACAGGATGAGGAACACCAGCATGACGATTACTCCCCAGCGTTAGCTTGTGACCGTGAGGAGCCGTGCCTGCCAGGAGGGGACAAGCGCCGGTGCCGGGCGGAGGCTGCCGCTCCTCCGCTGGCGCCTCAGGCCAGCTGCCCCAAGCACGGCGCGGCACAGCCCCGCTCCCCGGCACGGCCTCGCTCCCCTCCCGCCGAGCCGCGGGCCCCAGCCTCGGAGAGCCCCGCCACCGGCCAGCCGCCCTCAGCAGGGCCACGGCCCTGCCGCTTCCCCGGCACCGCACCCGTCGGGGCCGCCACACCAGCCGGTGGCCTCAAGGGAAGGGGACGGGAAGAAAGGAGAAAGCAGCCCCCGGCGTGCCGGCGAAAGGATACTGAAGACGGTGCGCTCCCAAGGCTCCAGCATGTACAGCGCGGTGATCAGCAGGTACTGGTAGTACAGCCACGACATCTGCTTCCACGCCGAACCCAGCGCCATGGCGCGCCTCGCCCTCTGCCCCCCCCGCCAGCGGCCGTGCGCCGGGCCCAGGCCGAGCGGAGACGGGGCGGTGGCAGCCCGAGACCCGCCCTCCCTCCCACAGCCACGCCCCGCCCCGTGCCCGGGCAGCCCCCTGAAATGGAGGCGCGGAGGGGGTGGCAGCGGACTCGCTCGCCCTGGGGTGGGCCGCGGCGCAGCAGGGAGCCGTGAGACCCGGCCTCCTTAAATCGCATGGCTGCTGTGAAGCCCGAGCGGTCTGCTTTTCTGAATCAGGCCCAGGAGACGGTGCTGCAGCCGGTTGTCCTCATCCTCTGTAATCTAAACCGATGTTCTGGGAAGTACCGAAAGCCCGGACACTGTGCTCCGTGGGGCACAAGGAAAGCATGTTGAAAATGCTCAGCGGCTGTCTTCACTGGGCAAAACCCACCCAAAAACATGGCTGAGATAAATGAGACCTTAACATCAGCCGACTCTGACCAGGTTAATCCCTTATGAGCAGGAAGAATAAGGATGCCATAGATCAACTGTTAGCTGTAACTGTTGCTAACTTGGTGCTTCCCTAGGGCACCTGGGCCAGAAAGCAGAGGGTGTGGGACGCCCTGCCCTGGCTGCTGATCAGCTTGATACGGAGAAATTCCCAGAGCCTGGCCTGGGACCGCATGATTAGAAAGCCTGTTGGCAGCCTATGGTCGCACTCTAGTTTGGAAGACAGAAGATGGAAGCCCACTGGAAAGCAGTATACACAACCTTCAGGCTCCATGACTAAGCACAGGGCAGGCCCCCGTGCGCCAGACATGCACACCGCAGATTAGAAACTGGTATCGATACTCGCCCCGCATAGTAAATGTTTGTGATTATGTCACTGTGTTGTGTGATTCTGTTCTTGCAGCACCCCCCCCCCACCTTCAGCTGCACCATTAGTACAATGAGTAATGAGGAAACAAGAGTCACAGGAGGATGCACACAGGCATTACTTACACAGCTGCAAAATACAACCATGGTACTAGCAGATAACTGAAAAAGTATTTTGTGTGGCAGAATCCGAAAAGAGATTTAATTCAACCAGAAGACATTTAGACACCCTTTACCTATTCAGACTTACTTCAGCACAAGAAGAAAGGAGAGCATTCACACAATTAATACCCTGCAGCAACTGGCTACAGGAGCCACAGTCCCTATCCAAGACTGCTGCTGCTTGTTGCAAGTGCTGCTGGAGAAGTCTTGTGTTAGTGTTGCTGCTTGAAAACACAGTAATCATGAAAGCCTCCTTTCTATATAAACAAGTACAAAGTTCAAGGACAGGTGGGGTGTTCAGCACAACTAAAGCATTACTCCCATTCAAAGGTGCAAGAACATTATCCATATGGGTGGGGCAAACGGGTCCCAGTCCTGCCTGCTCCTGTGCTTCCTAGCTAGGAGCTCTGCAATTCAAATGATAAGCAAGAAGAAACAGCAAGAAAGGGATGAAAGACAGTATCTAGAGGCATGCCAGCTTCAAAATCTGCCCTAACCCACCACGCCCCTTATGCCTTTTCAGTATGGCACATACTCAAAGGTTTGCTAGTTAGCCCCTTAAGAAGACAGTATTCTTCTGTATAGTTTCCCCTCCTTTGTCAGCTCCATTCTACCCCTGCTTAGGGACTGCCATCACATAGTTCTTCCTGCTGCCACCCACATCGACATTTGAGCCCTTGAACTACATACATTCCCACACGCTCACATTTCCAGTAGCTCAGTGCAAAGACCCTTAACCTGGAGCTACAACAGAGCCCTCACACTTCACCTGGAATGGAAAGACAGCTACACAGAGGCCAGCATGCCCTGCAGCAGAAACTTAACCTACATTTGACGAAGAAAACTGTCGAGGTAGCTGCTGAACACTTGGACAAAAGGTAACCAGAGAGTCACAAGATTTTGTTATCATCCCAGGCACAGAGGAAGTATGTTCTCCAGGCTCCTACCTCCCAAGTTTAATTATTTCTGACAGTTCCTCAAAGCACATGTAACAAATTCTTCCCAGTACTATTAAAAGCATAAAGATGAGAATTTTTTCAGACAGAGCCCTGCTCGAAGTGTTAAAACAATATCAGCCTATAAAGAGGAAACATTACTTACTAATAAAAAAACCCCAAGGGGAGGGGTTTTTTGGAAGCATGCCCAGAAGAAAAAAAAGGGAAGGGTCCACTGTTAACACTGCACTGGCAACAAAGACTAAGCATGATATCTAAATATCAAGTAGCAAAAGCTCTTTATGCTTCCCTAAAGCTGTAAACGTACTGAAGAAACAGAAAAAGCATATGAACTAGCTCTATGATCATAGATCTGACCATAAATTTCTTCTTAAAATGTGTCACTGTAAGGAAAAAGGACATGAGAAAGAAAAGTATTTTCTTCATATACATATATTCATTTAACGCTCTTAACTGCATTACTAAGCATTAATACTTGATTTAAATTATCCATGCCAGCAAACTCAATATAAGCTAATCTTCCACTCTGTATAAATGAAAGTTTCCATTTTTGAGATCTTAATAGGCCAAAAATCCAAATATGACAATTTCTTATCAAACCTACCTGTGCGCAGATCTACCAGGAATACCAGTGTAAAGAAGCCAAATACCCTGAAAGTTATTCCCCACGTGCCACAGAAATGAGCAATATAGAGAGAAGCAGTTACTATACAGTATTTATTCTAAGCAGCAGTTATAACACATGCTGAGTTAATGAATAGTGTATATATACAGAGAATGATCATAACATACAAAACTTACATTGTATTTACAAAATTTTGAATCCCCAATGATGCAACCGCCTGACAGAGTGGAAGAATACTGCTTTCAAATGCATGCGGTGAACTGTATTCCCTTCATTAACTTTGCACAAAGTTTAGAAGTTCTCCAATGAAATGTACACTTAGGAGATCGTACTTAAAAAAGGCTAATACGCCTGCATTTCTAACAGTCTTATAGCAGGTGCAGGGTTTTTTTCCCTGCTGCTTTTGCACATTAGCAGTGGCTGGCTAGAACATTGAAGAAGTGAAAAACTTCATCTTTATCCATTACTGCCACTTCAGTTGAGCATTGAGTACACAGTACTGGATGATACACTTCCTCCTCTTCTTGATTTGACTGTAGAGAGGTAGTTTCTTTGTTGTGCTTCATTTTCTTATTTCTTTTCTTTGACTTCTTCCTGTATTTCAGAATTTCCTCTTTATTAACAACGCAGTTCATCACAAACATGGCTCTGTATTGTGTTTTGTAAGATTCATGTCTATAGAGAAGGGGAGAAAATGCAAGTCATACCATTGGTAAAACTCTGCTTCCAAGAAATCTGTTATCGTCACTGGAAATGGGATTAAATACAGCAAGTACCATGTCAAAGAGCTGAACACCGAATAAACACGAAATTTTATAAACAAACGTTAACAACTACAAAAAACATTAAAAAAATGGAATTGCAACCATTTGTCCCGTTTTTAAAGCATTTTAAAAAACACACTGGTTATTGATGAAATAAACACCCCGGAGTACAATGGTTGATACAATTCAGAATACCACAGAATTATGCATTGCTATGTGTAGCTGACAGTAGGCAAAAGATCATGAAGGTGTGAGTGCAAATGACTCAACTACTGGCACCAATATCCTAAAATGTCTTGCAAGCCTGAGATTCCTTATTTATAAATAATAAGCATTGACACACCACACTTAAAATAGCATGTCTATAATGAAATATAAAACACAGTTTCAGCTGTCATCAGTGTAACAACTGTAACTGGAGTATGTAGCAAAATTCAGGGCTGCAGTTCAATTCAATTCAACACCACATCCCTCGGGCTGCAGTTTTACAGCAGCCTAAGCCCACATAACAGGTGGCTGCAGAAATCCTGTCTCGACTTTGGCTGGCTTTACTGCTTGTATAAGGCTGGGTTGAGTTATTTCAGTTTATTAAACCCACAAAAGGCCAGTCTGACACCAAAACCATATGGTTTTCTGCCAGCTTAGCAAACTGAAATACTTAACTGTAGAACAGGGTCAAGCAGTACCTAAAGCCAGCAAAGGGGAGAGAAACAGCACTCAGTACTTTGATGATTTTAGGCCTCTGTGAATTTCATCCTCAATCACCAAAAATACTCAGTAAATGAGAGGCATTTACTCCTCATCGCACATTTGTTTCTCATTTTCTCCCAGTGCAGGAGTCCCCTCCTTAGCACACGTTCACAGTACTAACTAGTTTTGCAGTGCAGCCAGATACTGGAGAGCTGCAAAACACACTGAAGAATCTCACCTAAATGCTTACCAAGCATTTTAAAATATAACTATACTCAAAACCACAACTGCTGAGACTGAAACCAAGCTAGAATACACTATCTTGATTTTGCTTAGTCCTCCCCTAAACAAGGCACTTTTACACAAAAATAACCTGGAATAATTTCACACATCTAAATAGCAAGGCAACATACTAAAAAAAAAAAAACAACAAACAAAACAACTCAGCCTCAACTGCCTGTTTAGTCTTCATGATTTTTTTTTAATAGTTTACATTCTCCACTATGCTGAAGTTCTTCCCTGTTCTTCCTCATCTCCATGTTGCAGGTTGAACTGCAATTCTTACAAAATAGCATTCATCCCTAAATGTGATTCACATGTATGTACCTTCTCTTTATTAGTGCCACCTTGTAATACAGAATTGATAAAATCAATTTATCAAATTAAGTACCCTAAAAATACTACCAGCCAAAAAAAAAGACATTTCAAAAAGACCCTCTGTTATTCATTAATTACCTCTGGCAGTCCAGGCATAAGGTTGTCATGCAAGCAGGGCAATTCAAAACAGCATCACTGTTTGGAACAGCTGTAGGTTTCTGCTGCTGCTGCGGCACCCTTTGATTACGGTACCTAGCAATTCAGGCAAGGAGGAAGTAGAGACAACAAATGACACCACATGCTCTTGCTGTCAGGCATATCAGTTCAACTGTCAAGCCTTTTTTATGTTAAAATACATCAATTAATACTCGTCTCCTTCTGGACACCTTTGTCAGTAACTCAAAGCACATGAATATATAAACCAGAGAAAAACTATACCAGTCTTTTCATTTACTTTGTAGGAAGGATTTCATTTGGTGAGACAAATACATCCAGCACAAGAATTTGTGCCTAATGACCCTCTCCTCCAACAAGGTGGGTATCTCAAGTGCAGGGAACATATACTAATATTATCCTTTTCATAAGATTTATGTGGAGAATTTTACTTTTCCTGCAACAATCATTTTCTACTTCACCCTTCAAAACCCCTCAGTAAAGCAGCTTTGTGCTGTTCCTATTTTATCTGAACATTTTGTAGCTTGCTAAAAATCAAAAGTTTTCCAAAACTAAAACCAAAAGTTTTCTAAAACTAAAACCAATTAGCAGGAACAGAGATTAATTCAGCAAAGTACCTCACAACCTTTTCATCCACTGCACAGTTGTTTAGATGAGATCTGTTGACAAATCTGGCTTGCAGAACTAGGAAGTCTCGAGTTTTAAAAAAGTGCAACTTTTGACATTGCGTAATTTTGAAGACTTGACTTCCATTGCATACATATAAAAATTTTACAGGCTTTTAAGTTTCACCTGCTATAAACTCTAAATAAAAATATTTTCACTGAATGGACTTGACAGCATGAGCTTTTTCTCCATATTAACCATTTTCATTTACATTTTCAGCTTATGTTAAGCATCCTACAATTCAAATATTTATTCTGGTCTCTTACCCCCTCCTCTGTGAGTCTACCCACTCTTGGTCTCTACTGTCTTCCTCTGGGTCGTACAGCAGTTCATCATTGGAAAGAATCTGACGTTGCTGATGTTTTCTGGTTTTCCGGATGTCCTGTGTAACTGGAAAGATTTGTGCATGTTACATCCCTCAGACATATGACGATTCTCAAGTAATCAAAATACCAGTTTTTCTTTTTTCATACTCGCAATAAATCTAAGGGTCTAGCTCATTCTCCTCACCCCAAAGCATTAACACACCTTACATACACTGGGATGCATACATGCATCATAAAGTTGCAGGAGGCACACTGAGATGATACAGGCTAGTAATTCTCCCCAAAAGGCCACCTTTGGGAACAGCCCCTTAATGCCTCAAGAGGACTGTACATCATCCGAGAGTGCTACTGTAAAGATGTCCTCCTCTCTCCTCTCCTCAGTCATTTACCTGTTTTATCTTCATCCTCTGAATCAGAATCGAAGTAAATGTCATCATAGTATTTTGAAGTGGCAGCAGGTCTAGCCTGCCCAGAACTGGAGGATGTACCTGTGAAATTAGAGAAGTGGTAAGAACAACCCAACAAAAGGACAGCAAGTATACAGCCCAGAACCAACCTTCATTTTTAAGTTACTCTATCTAGAAGTACTCTGCTTTATCTGGTTATATTAAGTAATAGCTCTCCCAGTTTACTCCCACATCCTGATCATCCACATTGCTTATGTCATTTCATTTACAGGTGCTCTCTCGGAGCAAAGCTGCTCACTCTGAGATGAACCTCAGGTAGAGCTCAAAGGAAAGTTTCTCCTGAGGTACACTCCTTCAGACATTGAGGACACCACATAAAATATGCCTGCCTTTGCCCCATATAACCAATGCAGTCCCAGACACTCCACAGATCTTCAGTCATGTGGAAGAAATACAGCTGTGGCACATTGTTTCACAGACATTTTCCATTGATTAAAAGAGAAGGGCTTAGAGTTGCTAGGATCCTGGCCTGAGTGCCTTGCTTAAGTACTTAAAGTCAAGGGTGGACGAATCAGAATCTAAATGCTGTACAAACATTCTTCATAATTTTAAGTTCTAGATAACAGTCATCTTTCTAAAGCACATGTGCAAACTTCAGGCATTTTATGATGACTTAATATTATTTTGGCTAGAAAAGGCAAGTGTAAAATAAATCATCTGAATGGATATTATATATTGCATTATCAGAGAATTTCTGGCTGCCCTATCCCTGGCAGTGTTCAAGGACAGGCTGGCTGGGGCTTTGAGCAACCTGGTCTAGTGGAAGGTGTCCTCGCCCACTGCAAGAGGTTGGAATTAGATGGTCTTTAAGGTTCCTTTCATCCCAAACCATTCTAGGAAACATTCAATTCACTGAAATGGCACCTGGTGAATATCTTCTGCAGACACAATCAGCCATTTTAAGGCTTTTCTGTAGGCTTCATATAGCACTTAGCTGCCACCACCCCCTCAACCCCACCCTTCAGCTACAAGAATTAACTTCACACCTTAAGTGCGCCCACCTTAAACAGACACCACTCAACTGACAATTTCACGTGCAAGTGGATGTTAAGCATGATTTACCCATTTCTGGCAATTGCCATTTGCCTTCCATAGTCCTCATGGTGGTGTTCAGTTCCGCTTCCATCTCCTTTTGGAACTCATCGTCACTGGAGGACTCGCTCTCCCCAGTGAGGCACTCCCGTATCAGCTTCCGCTTCTGGTCAGGAGTGCCGTGTAAGAGCACATCCACCTCATCCTCTGAGCTACAGATATGTAAGGGTTACACACCAAATTATTACAAACAGCTTACAACACCGAGTCACACAGAGAACGAACACCTGAACTGTGTGCCTGCACTGGGAAGCGCCCATGTGTTTATAAGAAATATATTATTACAATATTCTATTACTAGTTTTGATGCAAAAGAGCTTCAGGCTGCGGCCTGCCAGGCTGCCTCTGAGGCTCCGGTCAGCGCGGCCCCGCGTCGGAGCAGAGAGCTGTTTACACACTGAAGGTTGCACGGTTACAGGTGTAAACACACCGGGTTCAGGGAAGACAACCGCGGCGGGATCGTTGCGGTGATCGATCCTGCCGCGACCCACGGGCGGCCCCACCGCGCACCGCAGCGCTCGGGCCTGCCACCCCGCCGGGCCCGCGGCCGCTCCCCACACCCCCGCCAGGAGACTCCAGGCGACAGCGGGGAGCGAAAGAAAGCGGGGGGCGGCCCACACCTGCTGAGCGCTCGCTCCTCGTCGCTGGGCTCCTCCACCAGGTACGGGTCATCCTCCTCCCGCAGACAGCTCATGGCGGCAACCCCTACCAGACCACCGCTGAAGCCAGGCCCGGCCCGGCCCCTTCCGGGGCCTCTGCCAGCTTCCGGCGGCCCAGCTCCGCCCGCACCGGCATCGTCCCGCGGGTCGGCCGCAGCGGCTACCAGCCAGCCACGGAGCTAGCCGGGCTGCTCCTCCCGGCCCAGGGGGGCGCTTCCTTTTGGAGCTGCACAGCCCCGGGCCGCGTTTTAAGTCCGTTTCTCCAGTTACAGAGGCGGGGTTTAAGAGACACACCCGATACCAAGAGGCTTGAAAAAGATTTAATGAGCCAGTCACACTGAACAACGAGGACTAATCTAAAAACTGTTCCCACATCCTAATTAAAATATTTACAATTTTGTTAACTGTATGTACATTGTAATCTTTGTCCCTTATATAGTCTATTTATAGATGAGTTCCTTAGGAATTATATCTGTTATATTTGGAAGATGAACAGCACAGTATTAGTGTAGTAGCAACTGCTGGAAAACATTATATATAGCAGGTGAGTTGTTAATAGCTGTTGGGCACTGGTAATCAAAGTCTGAGGCTATGCGTACACAACTCGACGCACAAGGCAAACAGCATGTTCAGCTAAGAAATGTCTCTGCCTCTGAAACTCTCCGATGCGCAAGGCAGCAGGGTAATAAGCGTACTACACTGTGCAGTTCACCCTGTTCAGGAAAAAAAGCAACACAACCCCAAACCACACACCTCTGTGCGGGAGTACAGGGAGTCTGTAATCACAGAGACATTGACTTACACAGATCTGCACCTCCAAACATCCCATTCACCCAAAATTCTGCTGCTCCATAGAAGGTCTACAAACCCATATGAAGCAGGAATACCACTGTGAAGAGCAATTCATTAAGTAAAGCCTAATTTTACAACATCCTGAAATTACACTGTAGAACAGCACCTCTTGGAAAAGTTTCATGGTTCAACTAAGAGAGACAAAGCAATACAACAGATAAACACCAGATTGATAGCTTTAAGTCCAGTTAGCAGAATGAGATCTTTTCCAGGCACTCGTTTACTGGATACCTTCACTTCTGTTCTGAAGCAAAGCTCCTTACCTGTACCAAAGTGCGGCAGTATTACCTTTCATCAATATCTTAACCCATTTTCTGAACTCCTTTCTGCTACTTTATTTCCCCTTTCTGGAAAGAAACCCAAGAAGTTCTCTGAAAAGCCAAAGAAATTCTGCGAAAGAAATTACAGTCAGCCACCAAGCTCGAAACAATTTTAAGTACACTGGATAGGAAAGTCACAGACAAACAGATAAACCTGAGAATGCAAGTGAGAAATTACTGGGCGAGTAGTGCCAGACCAATCCAATACTTGCTCAATGGTTTTACAGGGTGAACAGAGAAAAAGCTAATTAAATTAATCTGATTTACTAGAAAATATTAAGCTTACAGATGATACAATGTCTGCATAATTTTAGAAAAATCATTGATTTCATGGTTTATTTTACAATAATTGGATTAGTCTACAAGTTAAGGCAAACATACTAACGCATTTGCTTTTCTTTTTAAATCATAGTTACAAAGGTTACACAAAGTTCTCCAAAATTTCTAAGAAATGTTCACAATTGAAAAAAAGATTAAGTTTCTTGATATCAGTACATGGAAAAAAAAACAACAAACAAACTAAGACAGTGTATACAATGCCATTATAGTAACAATATTCAAATATCTAATGGTAATATTTAGGCCATTTGAACAATGTGTTTCAAATGGTTAACTTCAGAAAGTACTTACAAAGGTAAATAAGATTGGCAGCTGTATCATAGTATTCATAACATGAACATAATTATATTGGCTGTTTTCACAAAAAAACGAGCATTTGGTTTCTGAACAATGAAAGCATATAATGATTAAATAAACATGAATATGTATGTATAACAAGTATGCTGTTGCTTCATATAGTCTGGAGCTACTTTCAGGTGTTTGTTTTAATTCTTCTGAAAGGAGGAGCTTGCTTTATATGCACTTTGTCAAATGTTTCTCCAAGGAACTGTAAGTGCCTATTTAAAGTCATGAAAACAAAATCCAGAGGAGGGCAGCCCTTGTCAGTGGGAGGACGGAGCGTAGCTTATGTGTCACCATTTAACACAGCAAGGCAGCTCTGCAGCAGCTGTAAGTTACCCTGTAAAAATAAAGGAAAACATGACCACAGTTCCCTACTTTTTTTACACTTGTGACAAAAGAAGATGGTTTTCAAATAGCAATGACACCACTAAAGGAGAACTGATGGGCATTAAGCTTATGTAGAGATATTTGTGCAGGGAACTTTTATCTTAAACAGTTTTTGGAACATAGAAGCATTGTGCCTTGGAATTAAATGGAGCCAATTTAAGATTCAAAAATAAGCATTTCCATGTTTCTTCCTGAAGATCTAGTCTGATCACAAAAACTAGTAACTACGGAACACTCTGAGCAATGAAGTTCAAAGTTACAAAATCTTCATGTTTTACATAGTATTGCCATTACTCTGTTACTTGAATATTATTCCCAAAGCGGAAGTCTTCATATGAATTCACCAAGAAGCATTAACCAATTCACAGCACTCTGGATCTCCTCACTAGGAGAGGATCCATCTAAGCTCATAGGTCTGTTCAAGACAAGGACTTGTTTAAAGACAGACTGATCTACGTGCTCAGCCAGGTGATTTAGCCAAAGTTGAGTTTAGCCATTAGAGCCAAGGCTCCCGAAGCGATTATCACAACATTAACTAAGCTTTATCACTAAGGCCAAGCTCTGCCCCTTTTTTTCAGACACCTGTAGGTCAATTTTTAACCTTATTTAAAGCATTCTGATTCTACCATAAAAACATACAGGCTGACTTCAGATTTATGAATGAATTTACAGAACTGACGCGTAAAAAGATACCCTTGTTGATTAAGCATATGTGATTGACAAGTAAGCCAGGATTTATTTTCCAGGAAACAATCAACTACCCACCCCACCCCCCCCAACCCAAAACCAAATCAACCAGACAAAAAAACCTGCCAAAAAAAAAAAAAAAGCACACACCCCCACCCCGGTATTCACATTGTTTCATGCATTCATTTATGCTTAGATAACTTTATGAAATAGCTGTATCAGACTGGTTCCCAAATCTGAAAGCTCTATGTAAGCAACAGTGCTGGGCTGTTGACAGCATGAAGAGTAATCCCTATCAGGTTCAGATAAAATGCAGGAACAAAACAGTCTGAATGAACAGTACAGCTATGATAACAGCCCAGTTATGTACACAGGAGAAACGGCTTCCTTCTAAAAAGTCTTTGGATCTGAAACTTCAAACAGACAAAAGCATGTCATTAAACAGTATCAGTAGCTGTGATTTGCAAGGCCTTGATAAACAGTCTACGCAAGTACTAAAGAATTTGTCATTCTTACTTTTTCAGCTGAAAGCATTCCAAATGACCTGTGGTACTGAAGGACACTTGTCCCTCAGCCCGAAAGGTAAGAAATAGTAATTCAATTCCCCATTAAGGTTCCTATAATCCAGATTAAGCAATTAACTAAATTAAAGGCTTCAAAGCAGAAGATTCCCAGTTGTGCCTACTGAATCCTTTTTGGTCTTATCCAGAAGACATCAGTTTCAGTTATGGTTTCAACAGCTTCTGAGAGATGAACAAGTTCCATGTATGTGAAATGCATGGGGACTTGGTGGCCCATCTTTGTTGTGTAGAGGATGCATAAATCTAAGGCCTCTGTTACTGAAGCTGATTACTGGCTGTAATGAATAAAAAGGAATACTTCAGTCTGAAGTCTTCAGTCTTCAAATGAAATACCTCAGTCTGAAGTACACCTGTGGACTACGCACAAGTTATCTATAACAAAAGCATGACAGTGATCTTTTGGCCACCTCTTTATAGCTCAGCAGCAGCAGGAAGTATATTTGCAGTTCACAGACCACTACATAGCACCCTGAAGAAAAGACAGTACCAGGACATCCTTTACACAGCAGTAATTTCTAGACTCAACCAGCCAGTCTACTGGAATTTTCCAAACAGGCACGTCATTCCTCTTGATTAGACCAAATGAACAAAGTTCACAAGAACAGCCTTCTTTAAATTAAAATAAATCAAGGAAAATAGAGGCTGTGAGCTATTACACTTTCTGGCTGCAGAATCTGATATTCTTGACTTACATCACATAGCTCGAGAAAGTCCTACCAATTCAGACTCAGAACAACCTTTCTTGCCAACTCAGTCTCCTACGCTCTACATATTACAGTTACTGGCAAAACCATTGTGACAGAAACATTCTTTGCTAGAAAGAAAGAATTACTGACAAAGCATACAACCAAATCCCTTGGCATTGGATTTTGCTTACTCTATTCTTCTGTCAGTTCCAAACAGACATCTGTTGCAAGTATAGCACAACTAATTCTTTTTCCAAAAAAAACCCACAAAGGCAAGAGCACATATACTAATATTTGTGGAAAGAGAATTTTTTATTTGAGGGAACTGGCTATTTTACTCAGTTCCAATTCATATGTCAAAAGATTCTAAAAGTATAGCCATGGCTACAAATGCTTTTAAGTATATGATTATAGCCTTAGCAGTTTCACCAACTATCAAACCTCCCTTCTTGAGCATGAAGTCCAACACAGGATTTCCACAAAATCCATTTAAAATACTGAATAGGTTTAAATGCAGCTTTTGCACTAAATATCAAAACACTTAATCATGTCTTACATTAGCTACAGCTGCAGGAAGCCACAAAGAAACACAGAGCTAGTAAAACAGAAGCTAAACACTACCTAGGGGGATAATCAGACAGATCAGCCATAGAAAAAGAAACATCGATCTGTTTAGTACAGGTCAGAGACCAAGCAGAACCTGAAGCTGCAGTCTGACAGCTATTTTAAGTAAATCTAGGGTACATGCTGCTGCTAAGAAGGCAGCCGTCTTTTAATCCCAGACCCTCCCAGCCAAAACTGTGTGTTCTGACACAAGGGATGCTGTGAAAACAAAGCTGAAAGTAAAGCTCAGAAAAAAACAGAGCAACTTTTAGCTCCATCTTACAACACAGCTGCAAACATAATAGTGCCAGCATAAGTGAAAGGAACAGAGTTATGCATCATCATCATCCTTCCTGGCAGCAGTCTGCACTTGCATCAACTTAAAGCAATGTCAACCCACAGTCTAGCTTTTTCAAAAGGCTGGAGCTGCAATCGGGAAAGGACAAGAAGATATTAGCAAGTATTTTATAAGGAAGTGTTATAAACTTAACTAGGCAGAGAGGGTGTGCTTAGTATTTGGATATACAGTGTCCTTGATTTACTAACACAGTTTGATTTCCCTATCACCTTCCAGTCTTTTACAGCCATACAGCCAGACACAGCTCAGGGTATGCAAGCTGTGTCTCTGAACCTTCTGCCAATACTCTGGTCATTCTGAGTTTTTTGGTGCAGCTATCTCCATTTTGGGATTTATGTTCTTTCTGCACAGAGCAAATAACTTTTAACAGTAAATCATGTAGCAGCCTTCGCTGTGATTTGAGTTCTTCCCAAAGACAGCCTCTCAGGTGAGTTCCAGCACCCACTGGTGCATCAGATTTGACCTCCATGCTTTCTGTGCTAGGCAACTCCAAGTCCAGAAGCTAGACTGCTTCAGAGACAGATGCCTCTGCATGACATCTAGTCTGGAGGTACTTGTTCCAGCAAAAAAAAAAAAAAAAAAAAACAACAAAACACCACAATAGAAGACTTGAAGTGAAAACCTGCAGCAGTGTTATCTGTTGCCCCCAGCCCCTGCTCACCAGTTAGAATTTTTGCTGGAAAGCGCACTTACACCTGAGTAACAGATAATGCTGCAAAGCCTGGGAGTGCTGTGCTTCACATGCCGTTGAAAAGACAAGCACTTCCCAGTTTGGGGTTGCTAAATTTCACCTGCCTCCTGTAGCTGCATAAGCATGAAGACAGGGACTGCCACAGCATCAAGCAAAGTCTTTTGTCCAGAACCTTAAAAGCAGGGAGCTTTTAATTTGACTGCCTTAATTTATTACCTACATGAAAAAGCAGCTTTCTTTTTGCTTCTACCAGCCCTCTTTTGACTCTACTGCAAGAGTAACTGGGTGTCTACAAACACCCCAGCTTAGCCCAGCCAAAACCAGGGTCACTTGTCTTCTTTTCAGAGGGAGCACTATTCATGATTTGCACTGCAACAACTATAAAAACATCCTCTCTGGGACAAGGAGAAACGTTCATATTCCCCTAACACTGTTCTTCACACATCAGGGCACAATGCTACCTCAAAATAACCCACGAGTCTTTTCATATCTTCTCTGTTCCTTTCACGGAACTACCTCAGAAAGTCTCCGTCAAACCATTTTATCCTTCAATACTCTGTACTGAATAATAAAAACCCATCCGTAAGACTGTGCTCAAATACACTGGTTATAGTGTTAATAATAAAATTTCCCATTATATAAAATTGAAAAATATGATCTATTGCACTTGTAAATTCTGTAATAATCCAACTCAGAATCTGCAGAAACAAAAGCACAGCAACCAAAGTGATCTACCTGTAGTAGCTTGCCTTGAATAAATATGAAACACAGGCTTGGAAAACAGAACTTTCAAACTTAGTGAGAAACAAAATATCTTTTCATTCAACATTTGTTAACATTTCAAAAAGCATCACTTTTAGTCCAAATGGCCTTTTATATTGTAAACCTTTAAATACTCAAAACCGTCTAGTGAATCTTACAGCGCTCCATAACAAAGTAGGTGAAAAGGTTCAGTAAAAAGAAAAAGTTCACCTTCAAAACCAGGACTACAGTTCAAAACTTCTAATATAGCCTTATATACTCCTTGTTAGTAAATTTACTAACAGTTGCAGACTGAGACAGGACAGACTATCTAAAGACCTCCATCTTAAACATGGATTGTGGTGACAAATGAAGAATGGCTAAAAAAAAGTTCAAGCTCTTCCAGGTAAACTAAGGACATCAGGAAGCATGCATCAAGGAAGTTAAAAGCTACAGAAACTAATCATTTTCCCTCTGCCTTCCACAGTTATTGGCTGTCAAAATTCAAGAGAATATTGCTACAAGATTTTGACTTGTACAGAAATTTAATACAGTGATTCTTTAAGGATAATTTAGAAGATAGAGACATTGTTAAAACATTCTCCTTGAGGGCACACAGGAACTTCAGCAAGGGTCAGTTACAAGAGATGATGAAGAGTCAGTAACTGAAGTAAGACCTAAGTGGTGTGGATTCGTTCCCTTATTAAAGCATGACACAGCAAATCAATAAAAACTGTTGCAAGTATGACTGTTAGGACTATTAATTTCACTAAAACACGTAACTGGTACCTTCGTGACCAGACACGGGGATTTCTGGAAGACTCAGGGCTGGATAAAGAACTGTTACACACAGAGAAGTAGGAAGGCTGAACAGTGCCAAGTATTACGAGAAGTTTTAAAACGGTAGGGGAAATACAGCTGAATTTCTGATATAGCACATTATTCCTTTCTCAGGGTTTAAAGTATTCCAAACCTTATTGATTACCCGCAAAACATCCCATCAAGCTGACCTTATACTTACAAAGATAAAAAAATGTCCCCCAAAGAACCCTTTATATAGTGCATTAATTTTACAAACAATGGGTTTGGCAGAACGAAGAATGACACTGCCAACACTGCTGAAAGGAGTGGGAAGCAGTAACAAATTAACTCAGCAACACTAGACACTCTTACCTAGTCCTTTTAACAGATACATTCTGAGTTAATTCAAAGCCTGGTAGTCAACACACTTTCAGATTTGTGATAATAATGAGAAATGCTAAAAAACTTCCTTTTTAAAAGAAAGCCGCCTCCTGGTATAAGACTGTCAAAGTAACAGACTGTTGTACTTGTCTATGAAACCAGAGCAGTTAACCCCATTTAGCCAAAACCAGTAATTTCATATGGATTAGAAGAATCAAATATATTGTGAAATTTAAGGACAGTACATGCCCCTTAAGTTTTTTCCTGCAAAAATTTATTTTACTGAAAAGGCTATCTGCAACATTCCTCTTTTGTTAGCATTTTATAGTTTAAAGGCAAAAAGGTTTAAAAAACAGAGTAACACTGATCTGACTTCAGGTATTTCCTGTGTGATCTCAATACTTAATAGTTAGGCTATCCTATGCACCAAGTCCCCAACATCTGGATAACAGCAGAAACCACTTCTTATCTCACAGTAAAATGGGCAAGATGGGGTTTTAAAAATAGGGGGGTATTCAAACTTTGCCTCTATAAGTATCAAAACAGCTAGAGAAACATAAAACTGAAACCAAAACTGTCTTCAAGGAGATGAGTCTTCCAAAGGCACCTCAAGCACACCAGTCCCTCTGAGATATTTCACCTACGTACTTCCCCACCACCCCCCTTATTCAAGAATACTCCTCCACCTTTCTGGATGGTGCCTAACTTTGAATTCCTCTTCCTGAAAGTGAAGTGCATATCACACAATAAATGTAATCATTTTGGTTATCCAAGCATTTAATATTTAAAATCAATTTAAGTACTGGCCAAAAAAGATCACAATTACCTTAGCATGCTTTAATTCCAGTTCTGCTAGTTCCACCAGATTTTTTCTGAATGCTGCAACTCTTCTTGTCTTAAAGTCTATCAGTTCTGTAGAAAATAAAAATGTATTCATTAACAGTATTGTGCTAGTGCCCTGAACTGCTGACAGACTTTCTTCAGGATGGATAAATAAAGGGTGAGAGAAACAACAGGGGAAAAAACCAAGCTAAAGATATTGCTATATTGTTGGATGAAAGCAAATCATCGTTGCAGTTCCTCATCTCCAGCTAACCTTTTGTGGACACAAAGCTCTTTTGACAGAAGACTGTAATGTGGGTGCTTTTAAACATTTAATTCTCTTATTCCATGTGCATTGTTCTTCCAAGGCTTTATGTAAAAGTCTTTAGGGAAGACACTAAGCTAAAATTAGCACGTATGCCTTATGCATACACTTTTGTGGTTAACAGGATCACTCATTCTCCACTGTCTCATTTATAGGAATCATTAGTCAGACTTACAGGGTCAAACACCACTTAAATGATAAAAACAGAACAGCATGGTGTTTAAGCCTTTAACAAACCTGCCACAATTAATGAGCTAGATGACCACTAATTCAAAACAATTTCAACCTAAAAAAAAGAATAAGTTCTCAGGAAAAGGGCAACACGTAAATAAGGTTCCTTTTCTCTAGAGCCACTGTAAATCTGCAACTTCAGTGAAATCTCATTTCATGTCTCTCCCTTTTTTATCATGTAGTAGCATTTTATCATGTATGTAGTATCATCTCTGTGACAGACTGCTGCCTTCGCAGTAGAATGCATAAAACCAAAACGGGAATTTCAACCATACATTAAAAGATGAGGTTTGCCATTACTGCTAGCAATTACCATTTTGTATCCTATCCCATGCATAAATACTACAAAAATAAATTAAAAAAGTGGTTAATAAATAATCTACACCTAGACTTTGCTCTGCCTAATGGTGCTATGAGGAGCCAAAGGAAAGCATTATTTCACCTTCCTAAAATAAGCAAATACTGACTGAAAGATAATAGCTCTGCTTAGGAAACAGAACAACAATTTATTCTCACTAACCATATTCTAAAATCTGTTAATTTTCAACTAGTGACATACAATCAAAGACCACCGAGTACCTTGCTTTGCAGATTCAGAAATTTTCTCAAATTTCTGACAGCATATTTGCTGAGTAGTTTCAGCTTGCAGTACATCTTTATTTTTTGCCCTTGCTTTATCCAATGCCTTATTAGCATTTTCATAATCCACTAGTGACCTAGATCTTCTATATAAGAGATCCTACAAAAAAAAAAGCACATAAAGGTTATATAGAGTTTACAAGAATCTACCCAAGGATTTTTAGTATATACTGAATATATATATATGAAAATACCAGATTAATTTTAGTCTTTCTTGCTGTATTTCAGCTCCTAGTGAATTACCTGCATTCACTTTATTTTATCCTGCAAGTCACAGCAATGTCCATACCGAATGAGACATGCAACATTGTTTGGTCTACATCTTGCCTGACAGAGGCTAGCAACAGATGGCTTAGATGATACCCCAAAGAGCCTAAGAAAGGCCAATCACGGGAAATTTCACAGCTTCTTAGATTAGAAACCAACTACATTTAGATTATGTATTTGAAATATACACAGGGCCCAAGAAATAGCAGTAGCATTTTTTGTGCAGCAGTTACTGCTGTGATCTTCCAACTACACAAATTTTCTGTCAAATGCTTCCTAATTCTGTCATATTACTCAATTACCTTACATCAAATAGCATTAAGAATCAAATTTTATGTAGGTACAGAACATCAATTTTGGCCCATGTGTTTTTGTATCAGCACTTGCACATCATCTGGAACATCCACTTTTAATATTAAAAAAAAAAATAAATTGCTTACAGTCTACAAGCAGCAAACACATGAAAAATTCACCAACAGCTCTTCCATTGTTTTTAATTATACTGCACAATTTGGCATTGATAAGTGGATCACACAGTTCCAAGTGGTCCCACAGTCAGCAAATGCATTGTTACTCCTTATATACAACACAGATCCAGGTTTTACACTTGAGGGATAAATTGCAGGCTAGTGGTGGTAGCATTTTAACCTACCTACTGTGTATTTCTCAGGATGATCCCTTATCTCTACCCCCTCCCCCTTTTTTTTTTTTTAAGTAAATACTATTGCACTGAACAAAAGCCCATAAATTCACCTTAGCGGCTTGAGATTCCCTTAGGTAGTATTTCAGAAGATCAGAAAGTTTAAGGTCTTCATCAGCAGATACCCGGGCCTCTATTTTCTGGAAAAACAACAAGTAAAAGCATCAATTTAAAAACATCCAGACCTTGGGTATTCACCTGTATGATGTAAATAATCTGTCATGTATTATTGTATATTTTATGTTTATCTTTTTCAAAAACCAAGATGATGCATTTGTGACAGAGTACTTAAAAAAATGCATCATGAGAGGCAGTATTATGATTTTGTATTAAAATGTAAGCAAAAAACAACCATACAAGCAGTAACTGACAACTGGCTATTTTAATGAATGCTTTCCTCCAAATTTCAACTGTACATATCAAATACTAGAAAGACAGCAGAGAAACAAAAACCTTACCTAGTACAAAGAGTTGCACAAGAAGTTGTGTTGTTTTTGAGATCAAAGGAAAACAAATTTTTAAGGCACCTTTGCAGACTAGTTGTGTAACTGTGTGTATTAAGTTCATTGGTCTCTTGGACCATTTATTTGCTTTTATTTGAAACACATTTCTATGAATTTAGAAACAGAGTCTGCAAATACATTTTTAATCAAAAAGGCAACATTTTAGGTCAAAGCAAATAATTCTGTTAACTTCATTTTCTTTAAAGTATGTACTTATACAGGTACAATTGCTTGTGTGTAGGAAATGCACACATTTCTTTATTTGAAAGTCTTCCTGATACATGGCATGCATCTCCTGCTCTACTAAGCCAAGCAAATAAGGCAAAATAAATAAGATATTTGAAAATCTAGTTAGGAGCATCAGCAATAGTATTTTTGAGTCAAAGAACTGCAGAAACAGATCTTAGCTCCAGAAAAAAAAGCAGCATGACTACCATTTTTTGATTAAGGATTACATTCCTGATTTTCTTTTTGTTCCATAGCAAGTTCTGTGATAACTCAGTAACAAGTTTTGAAACCAATAACAAGTATTGAAGCATTTTAAAGGAACAGCAGCTTTACTAGTGTATTACATATAAGACAGGAAGACTGTTTAGAAAGTGCAGTAGTCTGAAGAGTCCTAAAGACCAATCATCTTACAAAATGTATGACTGAAATCTTATGCTTTTTCACTCCCTACCACACACTGCTTAAATGCTTCATATAGAAGCATCCATAAGACATCCACATATTAACGTCTAGTTGACACAAGATGTCCTGCCACTTGCAGGACATACACAAAAAATTTATCTAAAAAGGTTTCACAGTACATACCCTTGTTTTGTCAAATAACTCTGATACCTTCAGAAAAAACCTGCATAAAGGAAACAGCTTATATTACAACATTAATTTCAACAGCCTAATTACTTTCTAGAACTCAAAATATAACCTGCATCTGGCAATAAAGTCTGTAAAGGCACTGCTCAGAATTGTAATTCACAGAACTCAGAGAACATAATGGTTTCAAATTGTAGTGCTTCAAACATCTGGGAATTGTACAACTAAGAAAAGGGACAAAAAGCATAAGGGATGGATGTTTTTTACCAAAGAATAATTGCACAGCTCCTCAGGGATTCTTTATGCTTTTGCAAATGAAACCCCAACCACCACCACACTGGTTAATGGTCCTATGCTATTATCAAGTGTCCTTCACTTAGATTTGAACGTGCTTTTCTGCATGCAGGAAACATGACGCACACCCAACTTGGAATTCAGGGAGGCTGAGCAACAATGTGGCACATCGTTATCACAGGAGACAATACAAGGGTTCAGTGTGACAGCAGACTCAATTACAGTCAAATCATACTGTTTCAATACAAGTCAGACACAATTCCTAACAGACCCCATCAAATCTCAGTACTGCCATCAAAGTAATTGGTATGTAAGCTATCACCAGATCTGGAACTGTATCATGGTAATTCAGGTAAATTACTGAAAATAAGTTGGACACCTTTCATACCAATCTCGTCATCACACTGACTCTACTAAAAATATACATTCACAAGCATCAGCATCTTTAAGCTAGTGAACCAAATTTTACTTTCAGATAAATGTTCAAAGTTCATACTCGGGTAAACCACTGAGAGATAAAAGGACGAACATCTGTACATAGAGACCCTCTTCTATTTTTAGAGTTCTACTGATCTGTGTAGATCCCTTTCTTTTCCAAGAAAGTTGCAGTAAAGTTGCCAGAACAGCAAAACTATTTTTCAAGATGTTGGTGCAGGAAACACCCACAAAAGTCAGTGTACTCAGCCCAAGATCTGTTCTTGCTGCACATGTCGAAGCACTTAAAACGTTTAGGAAAAAAAAAAATCTGGTGAGTTGTTGTTTTTTTTTTTTTCTTGTTCTATGAGGACTTTTCCATCTCATCTGTGTTATTTTCTACAAACTGCAAAAACCAGCATTTTTTTCCAGACAAAGAGTAAAGCAAAAATATTAAAGCAGCCTTCACAGAAAAAAAATACTAGAGAAGAAAATCTCTTCATGTGATATAACCATAATAAATTCTGGTTTTCTCATAACAAGAGAACTACTGATCCCAGCAGGCCACCATTTAGACTGCTACTTAGCAAATTCCCCCATAAGTTATTAACAATATCTTACTTGCATATATCTGTGGAGTCCTGTGTTCCTAATGCGTATAATGAAGAACCAATTCTATTATAGTCATCCGCCACATCTAGAAAAACAAGTAAGCACTAGTTTTACTATTTCATTCCTCCTCTCTCTGAAAATTTTGAAGTTGCTCTCTTTCTTCAGGCAGAGATATTTTCCTAAAAGGAACATGCTATAACACAAGAGCAGAAGTAAAATTCCAATCATGTCATTTATTATGAAGAATAACTTCACACAACAAACATGGCGCCCCCATTGAATAGTGAAGTCTGTAATTTATTTAGGAGTATTTAATACAACTAGTACCTCCTGGGTAAATTTATGTGCAACTTAGTTAGGTTTTATTTTGGTGGAAGATGGACAAACTCATTGGCTAAAGTCTGAATTTAAATCTGAATCTGAAGTCTAAAACTATTCAAAAAAATAATCACTGTCCAACAATAATGAAGAGTAAGTCTGTGTGCTTGAGAGCAGTAAACTGAATACAGATTCCTAACTACCACAATACAGTGCTGTATGCACAACACTTTCTAGTGCATACCTCATTTCCAGGAAACCCTTACCTCATGAAAAAGTGATCACTGTTTGAAATAACATTAAAGCATTTTAAACAATGAAATTAGAAGCAGGGTTCATAAAGAAAGCTGCATAACTTGACTAGTGAGGTATTACTATACAGTAATCATAAACATAAAATCTTTGCACAGACAGCTTTTTTGAAAAGCTCTTAGTATAAACTCAGTGGATGATGAAAACGTTAACAGATCCAAGCAATGAACAGGAAAATACATTGGCTTCTTATTTTTGAAGTTTATATGCCTTCAAGCAAAAATTTTTTTTTTTTTTTTAAATAACACAACCTTGCTTTAACAGATTGAGTGGGTCTCCTGCCTCCCAATTCATTACTCCATAGATCCCAAGGGAATCAGTGAAGCTGGTTACAGTGCAGAATGGTATTAGGAAGCCGTTAATCTCCCCTTCTATTCCTCCCATTTAAATGTAAAAATAGATTTTCTGCTGGAAATAGGAAGCTAGTATTTGCAAGCGCTGCAGCTCTCTGTCAATAAGTTATCCATACTTACATGGTTTTTTTTTTTTACTACATCTTTACTACAGGTTGCCCATTTCCAAAACAGGTTTCCCAGTCATTGCTCTACTCCACTAGCCAGAATTTCTAAAGGGGCCCTTTCTCTCAATTTGCAATTTGATAGAAGTTACCAGTAAACATCCTAGATGATTTGAGCTTGAAAACCAGTGCAGCTTTGTCACGAGTTTGATCAATCCTTTCCCATTTCCCATCACATCCTCTACAACCTAATTTCTAACCATTTTCCTGGTTCTACAACCAACATGAAACACTCTCTCACCACCTGAAGTCTGGTACCTACCTACCGTGAATGAAGTTCAGTTTTCATTTCAAGAAAGCAAACAATACACCAGAAGCCACACTGGGTGGGAACTAAATGAAGACACAGGGTCCCTTAGTAATTCATTAAGCCATAAATGACTCTCTCCATCTCCTAACATAAACACTAAAGTTACAGAAGACTCATTCTTCATGAATGAGAAACAGCAAGAGAAACATCTGAAGAGCTCTGTAAATTCTTTGTTTAATGTCTCATTCACTATCCATTTAGAGTCCTTACCAATGAAGTCTCACAAAAGGTTTGCAGCCTGGTTTTGTGTGAACTGTGTTACCATTGATAGCAAAGAGGGAATCTATGAATCAGACACAACTTTCAAGAAAGTAGATGGAATCTAGTAGTTGTTCAATTCTGATTTATTGACACTAAAAGCTCAAAGTCAAGGGCAATAAAGGTCAGCTTCTTTCCAAGCTTCTCAAACCACTGTAATCCTAAACCAAACATAGTAATCCTAAAACAAAGACTTTACATTTTTGCAAATAAATGCACTGCACTTTAGAGGACTATCTTGAGCTTCCAGAAATCACATTAGCTAGCACTCAGCTCAGGAAGCTAAGTGGAAAATCTTGCCTCAGTAAGAAAAGGGGTTATGCAAATCAAGCTATTGCATGTACACATTCCCATCTCCATTCTAAAAAGCTGAAAAATGGAAATCTGACTTCCCGGTCTAGAACTAATAGCCCAAATAGGAATTTGTTGCTCAGTAAGGTAATGCAATGCTTAGTGTGGCAAGAAATTGTCCTCTGATGAATGCAAGCTCATCCAGTTAAGAGCAACTTCCCTGTGAGTAAAATCACACACACTGCTATATTGCAGACCTCCACATATAAGACTAAGAATCAGACTTTGAAAAAATATTATTACTGAAAGTGTGTTTCTCTTCCAGAGGGACAACATGAAGCATTAAGATATCTTCAGTGCTGCATCAGGCTGTTCTTACTCCCATCTAGTCTATTACAACAAAGGCTAAACTTTGAAAGTCAGGTTAAACTTCTTCAGACTTTTTGAAGACTACATTTGGAGAAATTAATTCACTTTTTACATGCAAACCAAAACCTAAAAAATACTACTTCTCATGAACCACTTCTGTACATTTTAACCAGCGTTATTTTCACCCTGGAGAAAGAACTCACTTTTATGTGATCTTGTCATTTTATCAGATTTGGCAGAGGCATCTTTGACTCTGTTGTGATATTCTACAAGGAATGTTCTTTCATGTTCAAAGAAGTCATCCACATCCTACAAAAAAACAAGAACAACTTAAAAAAAAACAGGATTCCACTCACTCTGTACAGAGCAACTGCAGAGTTAATTTGCATATATTGCTGCTGCTGTGACATGAAATGCAATCTATTTTTACTGCTTGAAACACCATTTATGTAAACTGATTTCTTCATTTAGTTTGTTAGGATCTAAAGTTTTATTAAGAATTTAATAAGAACTCAGTAAGAAATCATACCCATTGTCTTAAAGGTCTAAATGGCTAAACCTGAAGTGAAGGAAATAGTTTAACTGCTAACTACCACTTTCATGACAGAAAAATACAATAAATGTCAAGTACTTAATAAAAGGACATCTACCTAGAAAAATGGGGTGGGGGTGGGGGAAGGGGGACAGGGGAAAGAGAGACACCCAGTTGCATAGATGCTGAAGTCACAGCAGAGACAATATGAACTTCTAGCTCAGGAATGCTGATCTTGATGAGAGATTTCTTTCAAGCTGGTAATAGAGGTAAAATTTAATATTTTCTGTATTACAATTGGAGATATTTAGTTTATAGTTATTTTTTAAAACTTCTAAAATAGCACAGATGCTCATTACCATGGAATAGCCTACAACATGGGCTTTGAACAATGTGCTTTTGAAAGCCCCTGATTATTCGGACTTTGTATTTTCCTCCAAGTCATAATTCACAGTTACAGAAACTATCCAGCAGTTCCAAAACTCAAGATTTTACAACTAGGAACTTCAGCTTCTCTTACTGGCTTGTAAAACGAAAGTTAGCACTGGGAAGAAAGGAGATCAAAATAATCTTCTGCAGAATTTATGACTGTTACAAAACCAATCTTTCTACTTTTGGAAAAGTCAAAATGAAACAGAATTTTCATTAAAATTCTTTTTTTTGGCTTTTTTTTTTGGTCTCAGTTACATTCTTGTATCTATGGGGAAAAACAGTGCCAGCTTTATCATTACTCTTAGTTTTGAAACAGTAGAAGGATGTTACAAGGCTGGTAAAATGCACACTTGTTTTAGCAACTTCTGAGCTGCAGCAGTTGGGAAAGCTTTCCAACTATAGAAAATGACAGGCCAGATTATCAGTTTTATATGGATTTAAAAATTACTTAATTTTATAAATCAGGGGAAAGAGTACTGAAAGCCCTCAGACAGATCTCATTTATCTTGCATCCAGGGCTACAGGTTCCTTTCCATACTCTGCCTCTTAACAATTAAGTTAGACATTGCTAGAAAAATCCATTTCATGTAGCTATGTAAAATTCTGCTTCATTAAAAAAAGGGGACAACAAAGTTAATATATTTTAAATCTCAACAAATTAAGCAGTAATCACCTTTACTCCTGAAACAATGACACCATCTGCTGATTTAACCATATTTTTAAAGAAGTCTTCGAGTTTCTCTTTCTTATTTTTCCCACGAACACTCAACTGAAAAACAAATTCATTTATCAAGTTGGATCATTTTCTGAAGGCAACAGAAGCTTTAAAAAAAATAATAAACAGATAATCTTACACTCTGCATTAATACCAACAAACCCACCAGAACCCCCCCAAACAACCCACAGCAACAAAAAACATAAAACCCAGCAACATTCTAGCACCTACAAATAATACCAATGTACAAGATGTACATTTCAGTTATCAGTAATACAGTGTTTATCAAATGGCAGATCTTTGACTTTCTCTGAAAGCGTTTACTCCTCAGTGCACTGAAGATGTTGGTTTCAATCTCGGACTCTTCCTATCTAAATTTGCCCAATTTAAGTAAACTGAGTTCATGAACCAGTAAGCATTTCTACATCAAGAAACAAGAGGATGCCCTGTAACATATTTTGAAGTTACGCATGTATTCAGTTGAGCCAGTCTTTCCAATGATTTCTTCAACATTTAATGCCAATTTCTGCAATTTTAAAAAGCAACTAAGAACTGCTCACGGGATACAAGCAATCACTAACTGACACCAGTCATCATGAATCCAGTAAGTCTCCATTAACTCAAAAATTAGATAGCAATTCAGTATGTAACATGCAGATACCCACAGTAGTCCAATATCTAGGAAAAAAAAATGGAATAAATTTTCACCTAATTAACAAAAAGGCTCTACGTATCAGAACATTTCCTTAGAAATCATCTCTAGTTTTGTTAGCAACCCCACAAAAAATAAACAACCCAAAACATACTGAATTATCATTAGTATTTTTGAAGCTGAGGCTAGAGCACATAGTGCATTTGGTTCCCCAGGGGGCAGGAAAATGAACTCATACAGCCTAAATGAATTTCTACCTTTTATGATACAAGTATGTCTGGAATGAAGGAATTGATGCCATTTACTCCAGGAGGTAAAGCCCTTTTAATCAATTTTCCATCCTACCATAAAAGTACATCTTGATTTCTCTTCCCAGCAATTCAGTTTTCAATACTCACATCCTGATTATATTCCAAGAATACATGGAAATTTAAATCCTTTCTCAAAATAGGATGTGCTGCCACACGACACAAAAATACTTCATGCATTGCAACTGTCTTCTTGAATATTGCCAAATACTCACTGAAAACAAGAAACAAGATAAGACATAAGAATTTAACACAAAGCAATTAAGCTTGAGGTAAGCCTAGTGAGCATCTTTAAAGGATCCTCAGTAAGGCTACAAAATTATAAGCTGATGTTGTAGAGGTTATCACTCCAGTATTTGATATATGCATAAATAAATAGTACAATGTTAATACTAGTGGGAAATCAGAAGCCTGAACACATTACAGAGAGGCTTTTAATGAAGGCGCAACAAACGCATTCTGATTTTCAGGGCTAGCTAACATACGTTTGCTGAAAGTGTAACCTTGTTTGATGGTCCTTTCCCCAACTCCCCAAAACAAACAAAAAAAAAACTGAAATACAGATTACAGTCACTAGGCACAATATATCTGATGTGCAAATTCCTTCCTCCCCATCTCCATCCCCTTGCCTATTTGCACCCTCCTTACTTATTTAAGTGTTCTTGTAGTTTTGTTAGCTGTTTAGATGGAAGTCTTTCATTCCATGTTAAAGCACCTAGCCTTTGGGGACAAAGCTTACATGAATGTCTTGCTTCATAGTGGTTCTAAAAGCGAAATTAAGTATTGCATTTGGCAGGTACAACCAAAAAAAAAAAAAGGGGGGAATCACATTTAACCATGACAATCACATAGTTGCCCAGCTGAGCCAACTCAAGATTAAAGCATTTGTAATTTAATGGGAAGGCTTTCTTATCAATACAAGTTTGCTAGAATTCATTTTGCTTTGGAAATTCAGTAAGATAGAACCTGTCTAGAAATGAGGAAGGGGCTTCTTTCCCCATTCTGAGGTCAAACGGTGAAATGATAATTAACACTTTTGCTTCCACTATGTGCAAGGAGGTTAAGATTTACATACCAGCAAACCAGCAGGGCCAGTGTTGGGAGATGTTTGATCTCAGTGAGAGTAGTAGTCATTCAGTGAAGACAAAAAAGGAGGATGCAGAGGATGGAGGTGGCAGTAGAAGAAACCCAAAGTTTTCTGTGTTATCCAACCCCTAACCAGACCACAAGAGAATCATGATCAGGGCCGCTGGAAAACCACAGATTCTTTAAAATCTATAGTGTTTTGCTAATTTCCAGTTTTCTGCATATGAAGTGTATATCTACTCTGCTATAAATTATGTTGTGTATATAACACTAGTAACAGAGCTTTTTAAGACATTTGCTCACAGCAGCTGGAGTTTGGAGAGAAAGCAGCAGTTCTAAGAGTTCTACGTACTTTTCTTGCCAATTCAGAGCTCTTGATAGTAGTCTAGAAGCAGTGTAAATATACACTTGAAAACTGAAACCAATGACAGGAAAAAGATCAAAGAAGTGAATGCATGATAAGGAAAGTGGATGAAGCAAGGAGAAACTTCACTGTGTAACTCAGAATGAAACAAAAAGCATTAGAGCTGGTATTTCAATACACATTAAATTCACAGTAAAGGAAAATACTATTTTCAGGAAGTACATTCTCCTTGTCCAAGAGAAGAAAAAAAAAAAAGAAAGAAAGAAAAAGGGAGTGCCAGAAGACAAAAAAAAAAAAAAGTATTTTCCAGTAATCTTCATATTTCTTGGGGAATAGAAAGTTGGCATCCACATTTACAGTACCAACTGCATCCAAAACTCCCTACTTCAGTCACTACATGTATAAACCTTAAAGTCTCACTCTGCTTATAAACTGTGGAACACCAGAACTAAGACAGAGGTTACCTCCTCCCTTTGCATATATTCTGTGAAGAAAGGGATCTAACTAGCCTTTTTCTTATAAAAGAATGCTCAAGAATAGCCTGATTTTTTTTTCTTGCTTCAGAAGATCTTCCATGAAATTTCTACAATTTTCCTAATGGCTCTGATCATGATCACTAAGATAACCCTGGTTACGTAGCAACTGGATTCTCAAGCCTATAACTCACAGAGAACCATTATAGTAAAATCAGAAATATGAAATAGCAGACAGCATTAAAAATTGAGAGATACAGGAAAAAAGAGAATAAAGTAGTAATCAAGTTTACATACGCCTCCAGTTCTTGTTTCATCTTGGTGAATTCTTCTTTAGTCATCGATCCTTCCCCTTCTCCAAGTTTCTGCAATTTCTCCCTTGAGGCATCAAAGTCAGGCCTGGGTGGTGCTGGTGGAATCTGGAATTGAATCAATTTTCTTTTAATTGCTCTTCTCAGTCAAACAACACCCATTCAGTACAGGAACTGTAGATTGCCTGCAGCTTTTTAATACATGGCGCTCTTTTTTGTCACTCATTACAGCATACATGGATAAAGTACTTCATTCATGAGTTAGACATGCTGCATTACTATACCAATTTTGGCCAAGTGTTCTTGAAGATTAAGAAAGTGTCAGTTAATACTTTATTAATGTACTCTTGGCTTCAATGGTTTAATAATTAGAGAAACTAAGTAATACCTAGATACCTAGCTTTCTCATGACAACAAACTAAACCTTGAAATCATTATTTTTTTAGTTGGTTTTGGTTTAGCTTATTTGGTAAGAATATTTCTTGTTTAAAGAAAAAAATAAAAATAAATTCACAACTGTTTCCACACCATCCATTTATAAACCCCCAAAACTTTAAACCAAAAAACCCATTCCATATTGTTTGCAGGCACTAGATCTTTCTTGCAGCACTGTTGACATTAAAGATACATCTGTTGAAATAACAAAGCACACATTAAGAAAGTCTCTATGTTAATCTTGTAATACAGTATATTAAGATTGAAAAAGAAAACACTGCATTCAAACTAATCCTCAATTGCTGAAAGAAAAGGGACATGGAACAAAGTTAAACTATGCTTAAATTTTATGTCACCCCTATCTGTCCATTACATTAACACCTTACCAAAAAAAAATAAATCTGGCATCAGTGTAGCCAACTGTCTGAAACTAGTTATTGCCACACTGAAGGTCTAGTCTTTCTGACTAAAAAAAGACTAGCTCGAGAATGGTATGACACATCACAGGTTATATTCATCATAATGTACCCCCATGTCAATTAGAAATATGTTTACCTTGTGAATCAGTAGACATGCTCTCCCCAAAACAAAATTAATACCTAACTTTCACATAAAGATGACAAAAATTACTATTTGTAATTAAAGTGTGAACAGCAGCACTCATTTTTAATAGGTAGCATTGTAACATTGTAAGGTGGCTATTTTGTGACCTCTGCTCCCTGGAGGCCTGAAATAAACTTCAAACCATAAATTGTTCAGTTGTGTATTAAGGTTCTCTGTAGTTCTAGATGGTATTTGCCTTGCTTTTTTTTTTTTTCCCCTTCAACTGATTTATGGTAAAATGATTCTGATCTTCATCATGAAAACTGGAAAAATGTAATTACTAGAGCTCAGTTACTGTACTCTGCCATTTCAGCTAAAACAAAGGCAACATGAAACTTGAAACTAGGTTAAACATTAGCTTGCAAAAACAATACCACCAAGTTATACAGTTCACCTATCCCCCACAATTTTAGCATGGTGGACTGAAGATATACTTGGATACAGATTAAACTACTCAGTCCTTTGGAGAAAAAAGGCAAGAAAGTATGACAACTACATTAACTTTCCTCCAACCTTGCTTCAACCATTAATTTTGTGTAACTGCATAAAATGAAGTATTAGAGCATCTCATCTGATTTTAGAAGGAATGAACATCTGCCATTTCCATAGCATTTAAAAGCAGCCACAAGTACTTCAGATACAGCCCACAGAAAACAGTGCACATAAACCAAAAGAACTGTAATACTTACAATATAGCCAGCATAGTCCTCATTTTCAACAAAAGAATCATGAAGCCAAATAAACTCTTCATGTTGCCGGACAACAGAAAATTCATTTTGTTTGAAATTTGGTAAGGAACTCTAGAAAGGAAAAAGGAAGAAGAATAATGAAAAGTTTTCCATTACTACAGGAAAAGCACCCTAAAGGAGCAACAGAATATCCCTGTAAAAATAAAAATAACCTAATCATCCAAGTATTGATTTGACCAAAAGCAAAGTTCATAAAACAGTAATTACCCCCATCTTTATTAGTGCAGCAGTCAATTGGAATGAGCTGCCCAAAGAGGTTATAGAGTCTCCACCCTCAGAGATATTCATAACCCAAATGGACAAGTTCTGGGCAATGAGCTCTGGTTCACTCAATTTAGTGGTGGGAGGGAGGGAGGAGATGAGACTAAATGATCTCCAGAAATTTTATTCAACTATTTTGTGATTCTGCAATCAATAAACATTCAAATCTAAGAAAGAAAAGCCATAAAAAAGCAGTAACTAAAAATTACTCTTGCATGTAATTCCATTATGAAATACATTTTAATATCTGAAACCACAGCTAAACAAACAAAAAACCCCCTACACTGAAGTATATTGAGATAAAGATTCTACCTGCAATCAGGCCAATTTATAAGCATGGGAATGGCATGACAATGTAACAATACAAAAACTGGAATGTCATTTTTTTCTAAACAGTTTTTTAACCCCTTAAATTTTAGTCAACTTTAGCACTGCAGCCACAGAGTCTCTTAAACAGGACGTAAACCTACCCTTTCACTTCATCTGGATTGTGCTACATTTGTTTCAATATATAAAGAAACTTTCTTTTCTATATAACTAAGAAGTTGTTCAGTGTACAAACCCAAGCTTTTACCTTTGTATGGACAGTGAATTTCACTTTGTCCCTCTCACTGAGTGCATCTGAGATATCCACTTGCAGAGCAGCATCAGTCTGGAGATCTACATTTATTGCTCTAAGCTAAACAAAGAAAAACCTCTTTAGCTTAATTTTAAAAAAAATGACAATACAAGCAATTTCCCTTACCATACTCCTTGTTAGTACACTATTTTTATTTCTGTGTGTCGTTAACTTGCTAGTAATGATATGGTCAAAGTATACTTACAGACAGCAGCAAGTTCAGAAGGTGTTTTTATTTATTTCTCTCTTCATTCCCCCTACTCTCCCAAACTGACAAACTGCTGTAAATAAATGTACTTGTAAAGGTAATTATGGGATAAAAGTGGTCCGATATTCCAAAGAAGCAAGAGCTACTAAAGACATGGTTTACTCACACTGTCTTAACACTATTCTTTTGTTTAACATTTCCCATGACATACTGAAAAAGCTTAAAAAAAAAAAAAAACAAAAAACCCTGAACTTCACAGACCTAAATCTCTCTGGAAATATTTCTCGGGGGGGGGGGGGGGGGAATTGAAAACCCACCAAAACCCACACACAGAGAAAAAACACTCCAACACACAAACAACTAAAACTAAGATTTCAGTCTCTTCAGAAACACCATGAGTAATGGCAAAAATGAAAGGAATACACACTTTTTCTTCCACAAGACATGAAACCTTAACTGTCTCACAGAATAATTCTGAAGTCACATTGGGAAAAAAAGAAAAAAAAGAGAGAGACAATAGTCAAATACAGAAAAATTTGAAGATGACTGAACACTGCAATGTTTGGCAGCAACTGGACAAAAGGCTTCAACAGTATTTGGTGAAACTAATCTCATCTAGACCCCAACCAGGAATTTGAGTCCCCTCACCTTTGCACCCTCCTCACTGTTCTAGAGCAGTGTGTCCCATGACGATTTCATCATCATGATCAACAGACATTCAGAATATTGTTATAAGTAGTAAGGCTAACTCTGAAATCTTCTCCAATGAGTGTCAAAAAAAGGTTCAATGCCATGCTCATGAGGCCTACTCCTTACTGAGACCCTGTGTTTTTTTCTGTGCTGCAATTTTCCTAGAAATTCTACATTACATTCTACAGCATAAAAATACTTTGATATACAAGGACAAAGACTTTGTCCTCACAAGCATTCTCAGGACTGCATTTTGAAGTTGATACTCAAGTACAAAAATGCTTTCTTTAAGTATCAGCAACACAGAGTACAAAGGTTACAAACAAGTAGATTCAGAAGGTAACTGCAAGGCACTGAACAGCACTAGGAGAGAAGCATCAACTGCCACATCTTGTTTTCCACCAGTTATCTTAACCCTTATCTTAAATCACAGTGGTCAGCACCCATTCTAGTTTTCTTGTTAACCTCAATGCTTATGTAGCAGCAACCAGACTAGCATATTTTAGAATTAATGTATTAAAGTAAAACCAAAATCATACAGTCTAGCATATGCTGCTAAACTAGCAAAATATAACAGTTCAATAGCTATTACACAAATAGTTATAGCTTTTCCTAACAACAAAGTTGGAAATCATTAAAACCACTGCACAGTAACATATTTGGACATGTGATTCAGGCATCGCTTTTTGTTTTGTTCTTCCAAGGTTTAGCGGGTCACAGCCTCACACAAAGGCATATTATCATGCGACGATCCCTTGCAGATCACTTCTGAGAGGCAGAATCTCCTAGCTCCTACCGAGTTTCCAATGTGCTTACCATCTAATTTAGGAAAGAAAAATATAATCTGACATACCAATGTCTGCCTTATGTCATGACACCACATTTTTCAGCTTGCAAAAAAGTTTTTAGTAGCTACACTGTCTGAGGTAGTTTTTCACCGGTCCCCCAGGATACATTAACCTAATAATCTCAGCAAATGAACTGGATTATCCAAAAGGATTTTCTAGTCTTTCACAGGTCACAAAAGTTTCTACTCAAATGCATTTTTCCGCCTTTTTTAAAAAGTGGTACAACACAAAATCCTAAGTTTCAGTGTAACAGCTGTTTGAGTTTGTCACTAGCGTGTATGCAGTCTCTAGCGCAGTGCACCTTGGCCATATGCACTATTCACAACTCCAGAAACAACGTGCTTACCAGTGCTGAGAAAATTAGAACCAAAACATGACAACTTCACTCATGACATACAACTGTAAAGAACTATTTGTTTGATTCATACTAGTTACGTTTGTAACAGTTTTGAAGAGTCTAATCATATGTTAAACTATGCTGTGTAGCCTGACTGCCAACAGGGAACCTTTTCATCTGCAATGGTAATGAAGCATTTATGAAAGGTGTCAAAGACAATCAGAAAGTTGAAAGACTTTATATGTATTCATGTGACACAATGGTTCACACTGTATTACCAGCAATTAAATTCACAAACAACATCATCACACAACAAACTTAAGCAATCTCTTCGTCTGCTTCCACAAGAAAACCGCCACCATGGTTTTCCAGTCACAAAGAATAGAAAATGAAAAAAAAAAAAAAAAAAACAGCTACAAAACCTGATCTGGGTGAAAAATCTGATCTGGATGAAAACTGAAATGGAAGTACCTTAAATTCAAGAAAAAAATGGAGGTGGGATACAGTCCCTTTGTATCTTGCCCCTCTCTCCCAAACTAATACATACAACACCACAGTAATTTTATGCTTAGATGCTAGTACTCTACACCCATGCTGAACAACTCGCAAAACAAAAGCTAACTTAATTTACGTGCTTTACACTTTCCTATGCAATACCAAGAAAGTCTCAGTTTTATTCAGAGCCTTGAAAACACAAGAAGCCAAGGGCTAAGCAATGTTAGAGTACTAACAGAACAATGCAGGGAGAAGATTTAGCTCTTGCTCAAGCATCAATTACACTTCAAATGGTAATGAAAGGAAGCTCGTGGAGACAAGGGAAACAATCAAATCCTACATTCCTAGGTAATGTCATCCATTAACAACAGTAACTTTTGTACTCTAAGTTCTTTTAAAACTGTTAAGAGAAAAAGGACTCTTCCTTCAGTGGGTTCTTTACAGGCAGATAAATACCATAAGGCAAGGAAACAAACAATACTTTTACAACAAGAGATTACGGTGTCTTCACAGCATTAAGTTCCTAGCAGACCTGTTCCAAGGGGGTAGCTCGTTTTCCCTGAATGACTAGACAAGAGCACTAGCCAAGTCGGCTTAAGTTTACATCTATATAAAATACACAGGACAATACCAGTAGAGCAACACTATACCACCTTTCAAAGCATGTATTGTTTACAGTAGAGAGAGCATAAAAAACCCCCGACAGGAACAGTTACTCCAAGCAAACTCAATAGTATCTTCCTAAGTGAGATTCAGAAAAGCAACTCCAGCAAGTTCATTTTATGCAGACCATTTATAGTAAATTCCTTCTACAGACCACCCACTGCTACTTCCTCAAAGATGATTCTCAGTGCTCTGACAATTCTCCAGAAAGGCTCCATATGGCATCACACAATTGTTTGAGAATTACTGTTCTATGTGGCATCAGCATAATTTCCAGCCCACCTTCTATCCCACTGCCCCACGTTAAACTTAACACAACTGTAGCTGACCAAAATGATTCTGAAGAATCAGAAGCATATGATCATAGCAATATCTGAATTCTAGAGAGGAAAGAATACTTGTTCTATTACTCTAACCAGAACTTGCCATCCATGCCTTCAAATAAAGGCGTGACCTGCTCCTTTTTTAACTGCAAATAGAGAAAGGCAACAAATCAGAATGAGGGAAACACTTTATGAAGAGTCGCTTATTTTTACTACTGCTAAGAAAAAGTTACTGTTTTGAAGATTGAAGTACAGCAACTCCATTCATTAACAGATTGACAGTATTGCTTTTGATTAGATGTTCTGTTATCAAAATCATGCAAATACCCTGTGTTTTAACCCCAGGGATTTACACAGCAGTGAGAAAATTAAAACCCCAGTGACTGAAAATAAGCAACCTAAAAAAATTAGTGAAAGGAGGAGGACACTGCTCTCGTTTAATTCCTCAGTGCTGGATGAAGATGGGGGAGGGGAAGGAAAATGAAGAGCTGCACTTGGCCAACTGAGATGATGTAAGTTGTCCAACAGCACAAACAAGGCTGCTAAGAGATTTCTTAAGGCTTTCAAAGTACCTTGTGAACTCTGACTACCCACAGCCTTAGAGGGAAAACTAACAACCCGCCAAACAAACAAACACAGGTTTCACACAGGACCAGATCTGTGTTGTTGTGTTCTACCTGTACCTTCAGGTAAAAAGACAACCTAACTGTGCACTTCAGTGTCTGTTCCTATACCCGGGGGATGACCTATGTAAAATACCACTCCATAAATAACAAGTTCTTCAGGCCTTGCTCTGAAGATGCTCAAAACAATTTCCTCTTTCTCTCTTTTCATCCAGTATTCTTATTAAGTAGCTGTATAATTAAAGACAAAAGCTCTACAGTGGTTTGAACTGGCCTAACACGATACTTGAATTCCTTTTTTAATTTCTGGCCATAAGCTGAACATAAAACACACTGAATGCCTACCACATACATACAGTCAAAAAATGCTTAATACTTAACATTATATTTGATGCTTGAGTATGGCATGCCTGACAACAGGATATACCAACATAGTGTTTTTTCAGATTTTGTATTTTTAGCAATGTACTAGATGCAACAGCCTAGGCAACCCAGAAGCTGCTCTCCTACCTTGCTCGGTCATTCTTTCTTAATATTCCAACCAAGAGGGGCAATCAGTCTGAGTAAGTTACACTCGATTAGCTGATTTGTTGCTTAAATAAGGCAGACAAGTTAAAGAAAGATGGATGCAGCAGTCGGAAGAGAAATGAAGGCCAGAAACAGCAGGGCAGAGAAAAGGTTTTCTCAGTAAGGAACATAATCGTAGCATCCTGTCCCAGTGACAGAACTTCTTTCCAATAAAGAGTTTATTATGCAGTGTGTGCCTGTAAATGTCCCATTGTTATCTATGGGAGAGCCTCTAGGGCCTAAAGACAGAAGAGAGGGCAGGGCTATTTCACACAGGCCCTGGCTCACGAATAAAGATGGAACCTGGTGCTCTCCACCAGGCTGGTCAGCCTGGTCAGGAGGACCGGACAACCTGGGGGTGTGCAGAGGGAGAGGGCCCACATCAGAGCAGGGAAGGACACGGAGAGGGGACGTGAATCTCCAGCACAGACATAACATCCCCTCCCAAGCCAGCCGCACAGAAGCACGGAAGAACTGCCCTTCCAAAACTTGGGTGACAGAACAATGAAAAATTCACGGCAAGACACATGGACACCAGATCCAGAGGGAGGCCGTGTTATCCCCACGTCCGCAGACCCTGGGAGACACACACCCCGTGCCCCGGCTGCCTGCCTCCGCCAAGCATCCCGCCTCCCTCCGGGTACCCAACAGGGAGCTCGGGCCGGGCAGCAGCGACCGGGCCCCGGGGAAAGGGGCCAACCCGCCCTCACCCGCTCCAGCCCCCAGGCACCGGGGTCCCCAACGCCTCCCCGCGGCACTTACACCTCGGTCCTCCTCCGAGAGGAAATCCGGGCCGTCGTCCGAGCCTTCCTGCTGGGGGCGAAGGGGAGGAGGAGGCGGAGCGGGCCGGGGGGACGCGGAGGGGCACGGCCAGCAGCGGGACGGTGCGGGGAGAAACAAAGCGCACAGGTTAGCGACCCAGCCGCCCGCGCCCGCCCCGGCACCGCGACCGCCCCGAGACCCACCATCATGGCTGCCCGCCGCGCTGCGCGCCCGCCGGCCCTCCCCCGACAGCCCGCCCGCGGCCCGGCGGCGAGGCGAGCCGAGGCGAGGCGAGGCGGGGCGGGGCTGCGGCGAGCTGCACCTCTCGCGAGGGAGCGGCGCTCCCCTCCCTGCGCCGGCTGTAGGCGGCTGCTGAGGAGAGGGCCCGCAGAGCTGGCGGGAGTCGGGCCCTTCCCGCGGAGGGAGGAGAAGGGGGGGCAGCTGCCGGCCCGGTTTTATCTTTCGATCCGCTGCAGGAGCAGCGCAGGTCCTGGGGCTGCTCGGTGGCTGTGGCGGCCACTGGGACCCTGTCCTTCAAAGTGCGTCCGCGCCTCGATGGTGGATGTTTCTCGTGTGCGGTTTGCAGAACGGAGAGCGGCTTTGTTCACGTGTACAAACCCCGACTGCTTTGCACACCGAGAGCAAGTGTGCAGCACCCCCGAAAACGTGCAGAAGAGGCAGAGCTCTGCTGCCATCCCTGATCTGTATGCATAACCGACGGCTTATGTGCTGTCCTGTTTTTCTATCCATCATCCCTGTGAGAGATGGGCTTCCCAGCCCTTCACCCCGTGCATTTTTACAAGCATGTGTGTGAAACGGACTGTGCAATTACACGGTGCTAGAAATTTAAGTGGTTTATAATACGCCTTGGGTCTGTGGGTAGTTAACGTGACTAAGGCTGATGATGCCTTTCATTCAGGCTGAGAAACAGCCGCTAAATGCCACTTCGTCTAATGACAGTGGAAAACATCAGCATCCGCAGACGAAACCGGACATAAGCGTGGAGGGCAGGGAGTCCAAGCCCAGGACAGCATTTTTTCTGTGAATTAGAACAGTCGAGAAATGGCCTCAGGGTGAGGTTTAATTATCAGCATAAACTGATGTAAGAGTGTGCCGTTGCTGAGAGATGGCGGCAGGTGTGGACACTCGTACTCCCGCGGGCATACTACTGTATGACAGACAAGGGCATCGGTCCAGCTGCACATTAATCTTGCAACAAATGATTAGTTTACATCAGTCAGGTCCATAATCCAGCCAAGCCCATAGTTGTACCAGCACTAGTGGGACAACAGGACCACCGCCTGCCACAGTGGCTCCATGGATTTATAGGGGATCTGGAAACTACACCTTGAGAAAAGCTACTCATGCAGCCTCAAGATAAGAGAAGGGAAAGCTTCCTCAGCATTGTATTGCTTAGAAGTGGGCTTTGGAATTCAGAAATGGAAATTGCCACTTGGAAATTTTTCTTGGTACAGCTGTGGAAAGAGGCCTTTGAATATGCATTTTGTAAGTAATTAAAAAAGCTGCTCTTTAAACAATTTTCATGTGCACAGTCTCTCTCAGGTTTGATACCGACATACACAACACATTCCAAAGTACTGACTTACTACTTGGGTCAAGAGAAGTAAAAGTACTTTACAAGATTCTGAGAAAGACTGTGTGACCACTGTTTAAACACCAACCTTGTCATGCTGAAGGGGTACAGACAGAGGCAAGCAGGAAAATTATTTCTGGGTGTTGACCTGCATGTGTTAGCATCCTGTCTGGTGCACAGCCTGGGCTCAGCACCGTACCACCACTCCATCTAGTAAGCATCTACTTTCCTAGGAAAACTAAAATCAGCAACAGAATGAGTGCGTTTTTTTAACGTTCATTATTTATTGTTAATACATTTTTGTAGGACCAAACAACCTAAGTCAAAGACTTGAGAAAAGGCTTCACAAGTATTAGAGACATGTCCCTCTTCCAGGGAACAACCAAGTAATCCAGTTGATGGGCAGGAATCTGGCAGGATGACCATCTGAGGTGCATCTACAAAATGTGGTGTCCAGTTGGTTCTGGGATCAGTTCAGTCATGTTTTGGATGGCTCAGGAGGGACATACTCCAAAGCAACAGCAGTGCTGTGGCTCTAAGGGTGCTCTGTACCAAATGACACTAAAACTTCCAAACAGCAATATTATCCATGAACCTAATCTTTCATACTGCCTTGATCAACTTGTCCCAGCTCCATGTCTTGTCCTACATCTGTCCCCATGCTCCTCTCCACTGGCATAGCAATGCTTGCTGCATTATGTTTCTACTTCAGCAGCTGGTAGATAGGTCATATATGCCATGGGGACACCCTAGCTGGTAGCTGGGTAATGAGCACTACCTCCTCTCAGTGCTCTTTTGGTCAAGACTCAGTTTAATAAGCCTGCTCCGAGGCTGCAGGATCATATTCAGTTTCCTTTGACAGCTGAGCCCACCCCACCTAAGGAGTTTCCATCTTGGCTGTTTACACGCTGACCTTGATGTCCACCTAACAATAATAAGCTAGGTCAATTGAACTAAATATAACCCAGCAAGAATGAAATTGCATATTGTAACTGACACAATCTTTACAGCCCTTTGGTACCATCACATTCCTCCCATCCTTCTTCACACACCTGGCTGTCTACTTTACACCAGCTCTGGTCTTCAGCAGGCCCTGACTCCAGTCAGTCCGTCACACCAGCAGACAAACTACACGGGATGAATGAAGGGAGAAGTGTTTTGACAGTGAGTTGCCCTGGCTCTGAGGAAGATGCAGAAGTTTGAAGCCAGAAGAAAGGAAAGTCGTGGGACTTTCAAATGACACTTAAGAAATTACTCCCTTTACCACCAACACCTCACTTTTGCCCCATGACATGCTCTGATTCACTTGGCTACTTATCTTTTGTCTCATTTTTTCCTCCCTGTTTTCCTCATTTTTTTCTTTCCGGCTACTGCGCTTTATTTTATCTCATTTTTTAGCTGCTAAACTCTTGAGGCAGGGATTGTAATTAATCTGAGTTTACAGAGAAAAAAGCAGAAAGAGGGACTGATCCTGCACCAATTAGGGGAAAACTGCTGCCCTATTGTAATGCATAGGTCTTCAGGTTTAAAAACATTCTCCTGCAAAGACTCATAACGTCAGTAGATGGTGCTATATACATATTTTTAGGAATGCTTCGCGGCTTTTTACCTAAGTAATATTCCCTTGTGTTTGAGTGTGATATCCCTGGAAACCTAGAAGCCACACAATTTAATATTTTGGCTTTTATCAGAGTCACTGCAGAGATCTAAAGGCTTTCCACACCGTGGCATCATGTCATATAGCACTACCTGTACTGTGTGACTAATCATGGAGTGTTTCAATGAATGCATTTGATGCCTGCAAGTGCTGTAGTTCTGATATTTCATTAGCTGATACACATCTTTAAAAAGCGTGAGGAACTATTCTCCATGCACTTTTCTCTTTCGAGAAGTCTCTCGACCTTCCCCTCTAAACCTAATTAACTCTCAGTTTCCCTTAACCAACATCATGTGTTGTTAATATGGTGCTCAAATACAACATCTTGCAGACAAACTGTGGGCAGCAGGACCAGCTTTTCTGTATCTGTTCCAGACTGATTCCTCCTTTTTTGTCTTTGAGATGAAAATATTTTATTCCCGTACATACGTTATCTAAATTTTCTCTAGTGCTGCTAACTGAAACTGTATTAAGGAACCAACAATATCATTAAAGCTACATTGCAAGGCTTTTTGTGGCAGAGCAGATAATTACATTTTAAAAAGATAAATCAATATTTACCTCTTATTTCTGTTGAAAAATAGAGCTTTTAAGTGTAATATTTTCAGACAATTAAGACTCGAGGAGAAAAAGGCTTCAAAATCTTATTATAAAACCCGTCTGAAAAGCTCAGTTAGCAATAGAGGCTTTTTACGTGTTATATGGAGATAGATCACTTCATAGCAGAAGATGACTATCAAACTGATCATATTCCTTTAGAAACACAAAGAGGATGTAAGCTGTAGGATTAAAAGAACAGAGAGGAAAAAAATAATTATGATATTCTAGAGAAGAAAGCAAAATATAGCTTAGTACATTATGTGCCAAGTAACTTCTAGCTACTCTGAGGAACAATAATTTCCATCAGAAAAAAAAAAAAAAAATCTGTTTCCCAGTGTGGAATAGACTTCTGTGAATTCCAGAGCATAATGGGGCCATATGCAAATAATAAGGATGTGTGGGTTTCTATTCAGACTGCAGGGATCCTGAAAAGGCTCACTCTGCACTTTTAAAAATCCTGGCCTCCTTGTGCCAGATGCTGACTATACGTATGCATATAGATTGTAATGCAATTCAGCACACTTCTTCCCTACTAAAGAATCAGATTTTTTCTTTTTGCCTTTTTAAAATTCATTTACATGGCATTATAGACACATTCTGTCTTTGTCTGCCATGAATGACTTCATGCCCGTATACAGCTACACTGATGCAGAAAACTGAACTATCTAAAGCCTCATTTTTCACCAAAGCTATGAACTAATGGCAAGAAGCTGTAAGGGGAAGAATATATTATCCAGTTAACAGAGGTAAAAATCCCTTATTCTGAGCTCTGAACCTTTTTTTTCGTTCTTTAGATTGCATATTGTTATTAACCTAATTGTCATATTTCTGTAAACAGATTGTAGGCAATCATTGCTCTACACAAATACTTCATTGCAAATGGGTGCACAAGGAAACTGCAGCTCCCATAGCCCCTATAGGGTTGTCTAGGAAAGAGCCAATAAAGCATCTCTCTCCTTCCCTGGCACACAAGGATGCATAAAAATGTTTACAAATAAACTCACAGACTGATCAGCATTTCAGCTGCCTACTCTGGACTTAACAACGCCATTGAGCTCATCTCTTCCTAAACTCCAGTCCCTTCTCCTTTATAAACCACCTGAAACATGGAGCACTTCAGAGAATATTCTGAGAGAATCCTTTATTATTCTTCCAAATTCTTAATACATCTTTCTTCAAGAGAAAGCCAGAACTTCTGGCCTCACCTTTGCTTCAGTCTACGGGTTTTGCCTGCACCAAGTACTTGCACAAAATTCTTTAAATTATTTCAACAGAATTAATTATTACAACAGAAACAAAAACCTTTTTGTTTACATCATCAGCCTCAGTAACTGCAGTGGTAGGAGCATTATGGGCGACTTCCCCAAAGCAGTTGTATTACTCTTTTCACATCAGATGTGGATGAGTCTGAGGTAAAAATATGGAAGGCTATTTACAGTAGTGCTTTCATCAGTGCTAGCGCTGACGATTCTTGTCAGGGCTAGGGAATAGTAAAATTGATTCAGGAAAAAGCCTCAGTATAAATAAGGCCTTGTTGATGAACGTGTGGCCAAGAAGGATAAAAAGCAGATTTGCTAACACTGACCTCTTACACGTCATTCCTCAAAGGCCAGCTCTGCCCCAGCAGGACAGCACCAGGCGGGGCAGACAAAGCAGCTCTTGTCATGTCTTGTCACTGGTACAATAATGGGTATCAGGAAGGACTGCACAATGCTGCTTATTTTGCCAGAACAGACTGAATGACACTTTCTGCCTAATTCAGTAGATACCTATTGTTGGGGACTATTAGTCATTAGTATTTGTCTTTTGCTCCTTGTTATCTTATTTCCTTTTCTTTTACTACTTTTTTGTTTGCTTTTCAATTATTTTTCCCCTCTTTTTATTATTTACCATTTTCCCTTCCTAATCTCTCATTCTCCTTCCAACTTGTCTCTTCCTTTCTCTTTATCAATCACCCCACTCCCTGGCCCAGTTTCCTTTGGTCTTGCCTAACTGTTCTAGCTCATCAAAAAATGTCACCCCTCCCCTCATTCCCAAGCCTTCAGGTCCTCTGTAATCAGTCCCAGCTTGTTCCATTTTTGTCTTTTCTTATTCTCAGTCTTACATTCAGTCTTCTGTTCTTCTCATGTGCTCTTCACTGTCTTCTTATCATAGAACCATAGCATCAACTAGGTTGGAAAAGACCTTTAAGATCATCAAGTCCAAACTTTACCACAGTGCTGCCAAGTTCACTAAACCATGTCACTGATGGCCTCACCTACACATTTTTTTGAACACTTCTAGGGATGGTGATTCCACCACTCCTGGGCAGCCTGTTCCAATGCCTGAGCATCCCCTCTGTGAAGAAATTTTATCTTGTATCCTGTATAAATCTTCCCTGGTGCAGCTTGAGGCCGTTACCTCTTGCCCTGTCACTTGCTACTTGGGAGAAATGACCAGCCACCTCCTCTCTCTATCCTCCTTTCAGGTAGCTGTAGAGAACAATAAGGTCCCCCCTGAGCTTTCTCTCCTCCATACTAAACAACCCCAGTTCCCTCATAAGACTTGTGCTCCAGACCCTTCACCATCTTTGCTGCCCTTCTTTGGACCCGCTCCAGGACCTCCATGTCTCTCTTGTAGTGACGGGCCCTGAACTGAGAACAGTATTTGAGGTGCAGCCTCATCAGTGCCAAGTACAGGGGGATGATCACTGCCCTGGCCATGCTGGCTGCGTTGTTTCTGTTGCAGGCCAGGATGCTGTTGGCCTTCTTGGCTACCTGGGTGCAGGATGGCTCATGTTCAGCAGCCATCAGGTCCCTTTCCACCAAGCAGCTTTCCAGCCACTCTTCCCCAAGCCTGCAGCATTGCATGGGGTTGTTGTGGCCCAGATGCAGGACCCAGCACTTTGCCTTGTTGAACTTCATACCACTGGACACAGCCCATCAATCCAGCCTGTCCAGATACCTCTGCAGCCTTCCTGAGATCAACACTTCCAGCCAACTCAGTACCATCCACAAATTTACTGAGGGTGCACTCAATCTCCTCATCCAGATCATTAATGAAGATATTAAACAACACTGTCCCTAACGCATAGCCCTGAGGGACACCACTAGTGACCAGTTGCCAACTAGATGTGACACCATTTACCTATCCTATTACACCTATCGAGGCCATGAGCAGCCAATTTTTTCAGAAGAATGATGTGGGAGACAATGTCAAATGCTTTACTAAAGTCCAAATAGACAATATCTACAGCCTTTCTCTCCTCAACCAGGCAGCTCACTTCCTTATTTAAATGTCATTGTTACCCTCTTTTATGTCTGGCTGGTAGCCACAATCTTCTGAGTTCTCCCCTGAAAACCTTGGATGAAAACCTAGCATGTCCCATGAAGGATAGTAGTATTAGAGCACCACTTGCAGCATAAGACAATATGATGGCCACTGACCTGGTCTGCTTGAGGCAACATTCACAAGTTGGCTAAACGTAACAGTGCATCTTGTATCTTCCTGCACATATCAGGTGAGCCTACCTGACCATCATCCTAAAGGTACCAAAGGGGTCTCATTCCAAATGATCGAACATAAGCCAAGAAAATTAAAAACAAAAACAAACAAACAAACAAAAAACCACCAGAAACACCTGCATCTCTGGCTTTCATTTCCTGACTTAACAGCTATAGAGATGTAGGTGCCTGCTAATTTTAAATTGTGTTGGATAGCCAGTAGGCATGGGTTAAGATGCAGCCACATAGAGCACTCACTGTTAGGCTTACTGCAGTTTTATTTCCAGCTGTATGGTTTTGAGTCAGTGTCTCCTGGGACAGCTTGATTTGACTGATGGTGCTTACTGCAAAACAGGCAGGACGTGCAGGGCAGGTGTAGCTGCCCTGAATAACTGATTCCCACAGTACAGCCACCAGCACTGGAGCTGCAGCCCATCTTCCAGACAGGCCCATTTTGTCTGGTTTATCACACCATCTTTCTGGATCTGGAGGTGCTCAATGTGAAACAACTATAGAGCACATTTTAGGTTAAGCCCCTCATGGTTTAACCTCAGTTGGACAACTAAGTACCACACAGCCACTTGCTCACTCCCTGCACACACACCCCAGTGCGATGGGGAGGAGAATGAGAAAAAGGTAAAACCTGTGGGTTGAGGTAAGAACAGTTTAATAACTGAAATAAAGATAATGAGGATGATGGTGGTGGTGATGAAGAAAAGGGAGATAACAAAAATAGAAAGAGGAATAAAACACAATAAACACAAATGATGCATAATACAATTACGAGCCACTGACTGATACCCAGACCATCCCTGAGCAATGATTAATCCCTCCCAGCCAACTCCCCCCAGTTTATATACAAGGCATGATGTGCTGTGGTATAGAATATCCCTTTGGCTACTTTGGGTCAGGTGTCCTGTCTCTGCTCTCTCCCGTCTTCTTGTGCCCCTCCTCACTGGCAGAGCCAGTGAAAAGTCCTTGATCAGGGTAAGTGCTGCTGAGCAACAGCTAAAATATTGGTGTGTTATCATTATTCTTGTACTAAATCCAAAGCACAGCACTGCACCAGCTACTAGGAAGAAAATTAACTCTTTCCCATCTGAAACCAAGACACGCATCAAAGGCCATGCTGCTGCTGGAGGAGAAATCCTGCTTCCCCTGTGCCCCTACTCCCACTGCTGTCCCAGTGCTCCCTCAGTACAGCCCCAGGGACAGGCAAATGAGGGAGCTGATCCCATTTACCTGTTTTTCTTGCAGGATCAGTTTACAGCCAGCTCACTTGAGCCAGTACAATAGGAACAAAGGGAGAATATGAAGGGTAGCACCCCACTTTTCAGCAGCAGCACCACCACCACTTTAGATTGACTTAAACCAATCAGGAAGCCTTGTGGCATTACTAATGGATTACCTCAACCTGCATGTCAGCAAAGACGAGCTCACAGGTACATTACAATAAAGCACCCCACTGTGAAAACCCAGTGAGTACACCAGGAAAAAATTCAAGTGGCTCCTACTATGGTGTCTTAGAGTAGTGTGGTAATCTTCACTGATGAACAGGATGTGCACCAGGCAACCACCAAGCCTGTTTCAGCCCAAATTCAGGTGGGATAGCTTGCATCACAACAGAGGTCTGCACAGTGCATGTATGCCTACAGCTAACAAAGGCACTTGTCCATCAGCATCTAGCCAGCACAGCTTTCTGATGTTGAGTAGGACAGGCTATAATCTGAAATAAAGGCTAATGGAATAGCATTTGGATCTCCATTAGCACTTTACTGAGTTGCAATAGTCCTGTGATGAAGGCAGAGGTAATATGATGAGAGGCTGTATATTTGTAGCCAGAAATTAGAACTGTAATTCTGTGAGAGCAAACAAGCTGCGTGCTGCAATGTGGGGATCTGAAGTGTTCGGTATTTGAGACACTGACCTTCACTGCATGTGTTCAGAAAGACACACACTTGTAATGTCCACAGGCATGTCCAGGATTGGCTCTTCAGTGCTTCAGAGAGCACTGTTACAGGATCAGGTCTTCCGAGCAGTGTTACGGATGCTTTTTGTCCCAGCTGTGCAATGCATGGTGGAGGGAAGAAAGAAAAGCAGAGGTGCTTTGGCTTTGTTCTTTCTTTTTCCACACTCATGCCTTTTAACTTACAGATTTTTGCATCTGGGTGCATGGATCTGATGGTGAACAGGTGAACCAGCCTCACTGGGAACTCTATATGTGGCCAAAGGGAATGCTGGGATATATGGGTGGCCCTGCAAACGAGGACTGAGCAATGGGAAACAGCCTAGGAAATGCTTCCACTCCTCCTGCTGGGATGAAGATCTCTCCTTCCCAAGGTATAAAATCAAATCCACATTAGTTTAGGTTTAGTTTGAACTCTTGTGTTCAGATCTGTTCGCGATTATCACAGCAACCATGACATGTAGGGCCAAATCCTGCTGATACATGAAATAACATGGGCACCAAAAATTCTTCTATTAGGGCAGTGTTTGACTCCATGCAAAAGGCAGGAGTTCAGAGTATTGTTCATTGTTGCCGAGTTCCCAAGCCTCCCTGTTATGCCCTTATGGTAGACACAGTTCACAAAGCAATAAATATCAGGAGCGGAGCAGGGAGTTGTGCCTCAGGACTGGTTAGGAATTCAGCCAGGCCAGGGGAAAAAAGGGAATAAATCCAGATCCTCTTCTGGAGTGGGTGCCTAGTGCACTCTGCACTAGGGCTGTAAATGACAGCTTTGGCACTGAAGTAAAAGGACCTGCGAAAAGGAGCTACAAAAGAAACACAGACCCTTAATAATCTTTATTCTTGAGAATTATTTCAGGGATATTACCTACATAAGCAGGACAGTCAGAAATGCACCTCCATCCACTCATCTCTTCTGCTAGTGCAAATCAATATTTTTCCATTAAAGTCAATGGAGCTTTGCTGATTACATGAACTCAAGATTATTATGTACAGTTTATTGGCTTTAGTCATTTGATAATACTCTACATGGGAAATTTTTTACCTCTGCTTCCTTTCTAAAGCACAAAGGACCTGTACAGTTTCAGATCATTGTATTTTGCTCCAGTCCCACCTTCTCTTGAAAATTCCTTTTGTTATTTCTCACTTGAGGGGGCAGCTATGACTAAGTGGCTGAACAAAACCTTCAGATTTACCAAACCTGCAATGCAGCTCATTTCCCACCATTTAAGGCAATGCTATTTTTGGAATTTGCACTTTGAAATCTCCCCACCCAGAGACTCAGTATTGTAGGACAAAGGTAGGCACCAGTGTAAAGCCCCATTGCAAATGCACCACATAGGAGTTTTATGTTAAGATTTGCCTTTCACATCTCATAGGAAAAAGAGTTTCTTTTCTGTATTTCTTATTTCACATCTCCATATAATCACCCAACTGTGGCACTGAAGACAGGGGAGTTGCAGTAATACATCCTGGCAACGGATTCCCCTTCCAGTCTGAGCTGACGTTTCTTAGCTCTGGACTTCATGTAATCCTGTCTCCCAGTCATACAGTCACAATACCAGCACTGAGCCACTAACAGCTAAGACTTTGCTTAATCATAACTACTTTATCCTAGAACGTACATTAATTTCTGCTTCATGAAATATCTCAGTGTGCTGTAGTGGTACAACACGGTATCAAATCCTGCAAGCACAACAGAATTGAGTTACACAAAGTCGGTACCTGTGTGACAAGCTCAGAGGAAAGGACAGCAAAAAGTGTCACACTGATTCATTAGGTGATGTCCTTCCCTGTGCAACCAATGCCCTAAGGTACACAGGGCTCTGACTTCCACATGAATCATAAAATGTTTTGGCTGCTTAAGATGTGATTGTGTATGACGTGCATAATCTTTGTGATGAGGTAAAGCAAATAACAAGAGCAAGCAAGGTTCAGTCAGATTCAGTAAGGCTGTTACGTCTGCATATTTTCATCTCAAGTTCCCTCCTAGCATTCTCCTCTTTGGGTCACCTGCAGTTCACATCTGGTTCTGAATCTAAAACATATCAACACTGAAATTCAATTTAATTGTATTCAGTGTCACAGCTTAACACGAAGTGTTGCCAGCTCCTGATTCATATTAGGCAACAAGGCTATCACATAGGGCTCCACAAGTAAGATAACAGCATGCCTCATAGTTGGAAGTTGGCTAAGTGATGCTTATAGAATTTGGGAATTCCATCCACAATAAGGTTTACAGCTGTTTCATTCTTTTCATATTTCCCCTCTTTTGTACATTGCTGAGGCACTGTTTTATAATTAATAGAATATTAGAAAATCCCTTAATTTGCTGTAATTCTTAGCATATTTATTTTGACTGAAGTACCAAGTATTTGGGGTTAATTTATTAACAATAAAAGTGAGATACTGACCTCTTAATATTAATTTTTAGACATATTCAAGAAAGAGACTAAGTTAACTAGGCAGTTGCCAAAGCATGTGTGTCTGAGCTGAATGATGGTCATATTTGGAAAGGAAACATAATAAAAGATAAGGATATGGACATGGGATGAAAATGCCCACTTATCATTGCTAAATTATTCCAGACTTGTTTGATATATGTATTTGATAAAATAACTGCCTTTTCTTTACTGAGATAGACACTAGACCTAATCTTGCTGGAATCCCGAATGTATTTTGTATAACATTAATTAAGATGAAAATCAAGACTAATATATGAACTGTAAAGCATATAGGAAACTGACTGGACAGGAGTATTCTGTCAGGAAAAAGGGGAATTCTTAATGCAGTTTCCTAGATTCACTCTGGGAACAACCTTATTTAATCTTCTCATTAATGGCCTTGGCACAAAAAATAGGAAGTAAATGAGCTAATGAAATCTGCTGACAACACAAAACTGGAAGGTACTACTGATACAGAAGAGGACTGGGGTATCATGCAGGAAGACCTTCATGCCATTGAGGACTGCAGTAATAGAAATAGAAATAGGATGGAATTTCATGGCAAATGATGCAAGGTGATGACCTTAGGGGGCAAAAGAAATTTCTATAATCATGAGGAAAAAGCAGAGGAGAGAAAGAAGGAGAGGTTTCAGTCACAGGATATATATTAGACTTTAATGGAGGAAGGCATACTATCCTGTGATGCAGAGACAGCAATGCATTAAAGTCTTCCTAACATGTAGTGATAAGGCATAGTCAAACATGCTCAGGAAAGATTCAGACAGGACCAAGTACCAAGAGGTGCTGCTAGAACAATTGAGGGGATGAAGAATGTATTCAGTCTGGAATTAAAATAAGGCCTAAAAGCATCAAAGCAGGATTCTGGAACATCATCTCCTTGTAGTAGTAGAAAGAAAAATAATAACTAATTTTAAGGTGAACTTGCTAAATCTGGAAGGAAGAAAAAGGGCAGAGGGCTATATGGCTTGATAACTGGCAGTAGGTAGTTGCTGGAATGAAAGCCCCATTGGGTGGCATCAAGTTCTCCATTGCCTGTCAGTCTGATTTGCATAGAAAAATTATATGCAAACTTTCACATGCACAGCATGGAGTCCTGACCTGTACCACACCTGCTTACTGCCAGTGTGGAGCTCTGTGATCACACTCACAGACATTTCAGGTGGTGCGGAACATCATACGGCCAGTCCGTGTGTAGAGGAAGTTTGTGTTCCTTTGGTTGTGGCAGCACTATGTTTCAGCAATGCACAAGACCAAACAATTCCCACATATGAGTAAGTGAACAAAATAGTTTTGATCCACTCAGTGAGTCCACTCTGCAAGCCCAGCAGTGTGGGTAGTGCTGTATTTGCAGCAGGAATTGATTTTTATAGCTTACAGAGACACCTCACTTCCCAGATTGTGAGCATGTGGAAATATTTCTTGCCATCTCATCACTGGAACTTAGGCTGAGAAAAACACATTCACCTCTGTGCAGACAGTGCTTGAAAGATCATTCATGGAGGAAGTAAATTAAACCTGCAGTGATGCTATGCCAGAAAAATAAATATTCTTCTGACAACTGAATCTGATTCTTAAAAAAAAACCCAGCAGGCTTATTGAAGAGAAGTACTGAACAGACATGAGTAAGGCATGTGTTAGGTGTGGAGATGTTAGTGTCCATGGATACTAGAGTTAGACCTGGTTAGGGCACTAACATATGTATTGGAACCATAACTAGTCAAGAGGGAGGTGGGTTCAGGCTTCTTCCATAATGGGTGGATTTTGTTTTCGTATGGTTTCGTATAAAAAATGGAGGGCACTCACACATTTTCTAATTATTATGGCAATAAGATTGGGCTGTGCAATGTTTGTGCTGAATCCAGTGCTGTCAGTGTACGCTAGTCCTATTTAAAGTACCCTTACTACACTGGGCCAAGGGGGAGACTCGGGTGGGAGGGAGAGCCCAGCTTCCGCCGTACAAATGGGCCTTGATGTCAATGCTGTTTTTGGAACATAAACTCACAAAAATGAGGTGCACTTCTGTGCATATATAGGACATGAGGAGACAATGCAGGGATGCTGATCCAAAAAGCTCGTAACAGATATAAATGGCCACATGATAAGACAACAGCATTTATCATTGTATCTCGGGCATTTAAAAAGTGAGCGCTATTAGGTTAAATTAATAATGCATATTTAACATAATATTTTGAGTAAAAGAATCATGGCTTCTTTTCCTTTATATATTGAGGCCCACCATATTTCAGTCTGGACTATACTGTCTTTGTTGTCTGAAGCTGCAAATCCATGATACATGCTCTGAAATATGCATAATGTATGTAAAGTATTTGTCTTCATGTACTGTACACCCAGAGCATTCCCCTGCTGTCATTAACATCACACCATGCTGTTCTAATGATTCCAGACACTAATGAACATGTAATAAGCATTTCTAACTTCCACTGATTTTAGTGGTGCTACCTCTGATTATGCCTGGATTACATTAATCCTGACAAAAAAAAAACCAACCCAACAACATATATACTTATATTGGCCCACTGTAGGAGAGGATCAGGTTCGAGTGTGACCTCATAGCAGCCTTCCAGTATCTGAAGGGGGCCTACAAGGATGCTGGAGAGGGACTCTTCATCAGGGACTGTAGCGATAGGACAAGGGGTAATGGGTTAAAACTTAAACAGGGGAAGTTCAGGTTAGATCTAAGGAAGAGGGTCTTTACTGTGAGGGTGTTGAGGCACTGGAATGAGTTGCCCAGGGAAGTTGTGAATGCTCCATCCCTGGCGGTGTTCAAGGCCAGCAGAACAGAGACAGAGCCTTGGGCGACATGGTTTAGTGTGAGGCATCCCTGCCTATGGCAGTGGGGTTGAAACTAGATGATCTTAAGACCCTTTCCAACACTAACCATTCTATGATTTTATGCGTGCTCCAACTGAATTCCAAATACATGTCAGGTGAGCCATTTTGCCTATTACTCTTGTTTTCTAACTTGTCTGTAGTAAACTCATAATTTACTTTTCCACTCAAATCACCACTAGATACAATTCATCTAGAATGCTAACAGAGTTCTGAGGTTGAACAAAGTCTGTCTCACCAAGTAAATTAACAAAGCAAACCCCAAACTCTTTAGAAGTGCTGCCCTTGGATATTCAGAGCTCTGTGATGTGCTGTACATGGCACTGTTGAGAATACTATGGCATGGCAAGACTCCCAGTCTCCGAAAAGCTTATAGTCAGAACTTTAGAATCTGAGGAATTCAGTTAATTCCTATCACAGATCTTCAGGGAGGAAGGGTGGTGAGAGTACTGTTAGAAAGAGTGAAGAGAGGAAGCAAGAGCTGGAGTCAGGCATGCACATGTCTGATAAGGTGAAACAGAGTTACTCTACAAGTTAAACATTAAAATGCCTTTACATGTCTGTGCGGCATTATCAGCAGCTGAGATTTGAGGAACCAAATTTCACCACTGCAGTAGTGAAAGCAGTAGGAGTCAGAGTACTGTAAAGTATGTACATGACAAGAAGCTGAGATTAAAGTCATTTGGCTTTCCTGCTTTTTCCCTGAGATTTCCCAGCAGACACCTATGACTGTGTCAGAATCATTCACTGCATTTACTGCACAAGATGTATATAATACAGTAGCCTGGAGTTGCCTGGAAATGGACAGAGCAACAGGCAGGAGTACAGTGACTGTCACAGACACCAACTTCAGCTCCTCCACAGACACCCTGCATACCATATACTGAATTACCAAGACCAAGGCAATTCTCAGAAGCATCTGGAACATTTCAGGCATTGTGCCTTCCTAAACAAGCTAAAAAATAACCTTTCCAAAATAAGTGAGAAAGGTAGATTCCTAAATTCACTGCCTGGTCAGGCAGGTATGGGCACCATACCCGGTAGAAAAGAGGGGGAGCATTCAGCCCAGCATCTGGAGGAATCCCCCTCTCATCGCAATATGTGTCATTAGATTGCCTTCACTATGTTGTCGAACAGCACCCTCAGATGGCCCTACTTCACATTTCTTTTTATCAGACTTACTTTCTTTTTAAGATCAGGAAAAGGAAATAAATCCTCACTGCAACGCTGTTGGTTTCTTATGCTTGTGACTGCAGAGAAAAGCCCAAGGAGATGAATAAGCATAATACAAGGTTTCAGAAAAGGAAGCAGAAGAAAACTCTTAGAAGATATTATATAACTATTATATAAAAAGCTACTTCATGATTATTGAAACTTTATTTTTTGAACACATAAGGGAGTAATATGGCCTTTAATCCTTGTCGCAATCTTCTATACATTTTATAATACTGAGATTTTCTTGATTTGCCTATGAAGCAGTGCATTTGACTATGAACCTATGAGCCAAACTTTCAGGTTTCTATGTTGATACACAGTTTATTTCATACTATTTCTACAGCTTCAGTTTTCAATATACTCTAAATTCATGCATCTCTAGCATCTCCCCACACTGTAAGTACTTACCACGTTTGCAAAAGTTTAACAGCTGAAATTAGATGCTTTAATGATTGCAAGAAAGGACAGTTTGGGTTTCTGGCACCGAGGAAAGCATAAAGTAACCCAATACAGCAATTCCCCATCTAAATGGTGGAGTCTGGATTTCAAGAGTTAAATCCTGTGGACAGAAAGGAACTGTTTAAATATCTGAGAGATTATTTCAGACTGTTTGCCACTTCAGCAAACTGGAGCCAAGTTTGCTCTTTGAACAATTTCTTCATACGGTTACATATTTTTAACAAGAAAAGCCAGTAAATGGATCCAAAGTGTTCGGGTTTTTTTTCTTGTTTGCACTATGTTTATAATAAAGACTAAAGCACACTGCTAATGTGAGGGAACAGGACCAGAGGAGAACTGGAGCTAACAGGGAGGAAAAAGGTTGTGATGATCAGAGGTGAGACTGGGGTAACTGAGATAAACGTGAGGACTAGAGGCAGCAGGTGAGCAATTTCTGCATGTAGGCAAGAGAGGGGTAAAACACTTTGGAGAAGCGACACAGAAAGGAAGTCAAATGAAGGGGAAAGGCTCGATTTCGTTTTCCTGGTTAAGGAAACAGCAGGACAATTACCTGTTCAAAGGAAGCTAAATGTTACTGACAAATTCTGATCTGAGAATATTTTTTATTCACTTTGCTTACAGCATGACGTGTAAGTTCACCACCATTAAAATCATGCACTACCACACCCTTCTATGTAGTCTTTCACACTGTGCCCAAAAGATGGAAAAGCAAGCCTGATAACATTATAGCAATTCCCAAAAACAGATTAAGTAAACTGGTGGCTTCTATAACATCCACTTATTTTTCAGCCCCGTAAAAGACACTGAAGAACTACATTTCCACTAGTTATGAATCGTCTTTTTAAAAACATAACAGGTGAAAACATCAAAACATTCATCACAGGTATAAATACTTTATCCAGAGAGCTCCAGGTTTATAACAATGACAAATTATCTCAGACTAGTATCATAAAGTAGCTAGAATATTCATCTCAAATGCTGCTGCAAGGCTGATGAGATGGTCTATGATTATTTCAGGATTAAGTGCTACAATAATAATTTCATTCCCATTTAGTGCTCCTAAATACTCCCAGCAAACCCAGTAGTCCCTTTTCCTTAACTGTTATCCCATCCCTGTAAAAAGTAATAGCTCCATAAAACTGGGTCAAGCAAACAATTTACTCTTTCCTACAGTAACCGTATATTTTATATACACAATACATCCTTCCTTTGATAACAATTTAATCCAGTCTGTATTAGACTGAAACAGTGTGGAGAAAGTGAGAACACCAAACCCAAGTAACTAAAAAACTAGAAAGAAGAGATTTTCATGGGCAACTTACAGCATAAGAAACTTGTCAGGAGAGAAAAATGTAAGTTTTCTGAAGTTACTTTATATGTTCTTCCCAAAATATGCCCTTTGGTAATTTTAAGTTTTTATCTCATATCTCAAAACCGTGTGCATGTTCATAATAATACTGTAAAATGTGACTTATAAAAATCCTGTGTTCTTGTCCATTAACCACTGAATGTGATCCAAACACTATTTTGAGAAGAAACTGAGAGGCTCTGTATTTGCACACAACATAAGATGCTGATGCAATGAGAAATAATTCTTCTCCTCTTCCCACAGTTAGCTGAAAAGTGGAAAGACTGGTTATTAATTCCAGGTTCCTTGAATATCTGGACAAATAATATTTAAAGCACAAGCATGAAAGTGTATTATTCCATTTCCTGGATATTAATTAGTAAACCTTGGGAAAAATCTTATCCTCCCTATATTTTCCAAAGAAAACAGCTGTTAAAGTGAGATTATAAACTACTATCGGTGTTAAATCTATTTTTATGTGGAGAATTACTTTGTGCACAGGGTAACTGCAGAATACATACAGCCATGTGCTTCTTGAATCTGGTGCACACAAAGCTACTACTGGAAATATCTCAACTGTGTATTTCACTATTAGAGCAACAGCAGTCCTAGTGCTCCTGAAGGTGTCTTCAGCTGTCAGTCAGACTGACTTCTGGAGTAGAGAAGCACTGTACAGTTGCATAAACAGAAATTCTAGAGTAGGCCTAGCCTTGTGACGCTACAGAGGTGCTGCAGGGACAGAGCTAGAGTGCCAGACACTCAGCCTCTCACCACAGCTCTTTTCTGGAGGCCACCAGGACATGCACACAACTCAAGTTTGACAAGGTCACGCTTCGTACCTGCCACAATAACTGGAAACAATTACGATGCCCAGATGTAATTCCAGTGCTGTATTCTGGCCTTATGGTGCACAGTGCTATGAGAAGCATTCTCTTTTGCCTTCTGGCAATCAGGAAAAAATAAAACTCATAGCTGAAACGGTTGACTGAATAACTGTAAGAAAAAGCTGTTAACTGCAGTCTGCCCATTCTGTTCAGAATGAAAAAGGAGGTGAAATGCTTTAGGCAGTGATACCACAGTAACCTCAACATGTCCCAGGATAGGAAATACATCCAGCTACGCAAGAAAGCAAAACAAACTGCTCTAATGCGAATGCTCCAACACTTCTTCAGCCCTACCATGAAAATCTATGGCATGTGTTCAGTCAGGAGCTCTCTGGAAGGCTGCTTGATTTGCCATCCTCATTGCAAAACTGAGACCAAGCTATAGAAATAAAATCACCTTAAACTGCTACTAATTTTGACGATGATGACTTTTAAATGCTTTTAACTTTAGCTTTAACTGCCTAGAGTCCAGCATTGCTAATGGAATAAAGAGCTGTAATGGAATTAAAGGCACTGAATTAAAATAATAATGAGACCAAAGCAACTACCAGAATTATTGAAAGGTTTTATGCCTAAATATAGTTTGTCCTGAAGGTACTTCCAACCACTGCATCTGTTGAAGTGAACCTATAAAACTGGCTAGAACCAAAGCCAGGTGTTTTTGTCAGAACAGTTCCAGAAAAACATTTAAGAAGTGGTCATCACTGTGAGCCTGACAGCTGTTTCACTCAGCCTTACTAGCAAGCAAGGCATTCAGCCAGCTTGTAAAGCTTTTATCTGAGCAACATTAAGGCATTCTTTCCTGTTTCCACAAATTTCCTGGGTTGGGCTGTTGCACACAAACCTGAATGGGCTGATGTCCCCATCAGAATAACCCAACAGTCATGGACAGCATGCAGGGCCAAACATGTTCGGTGGCCATGCAGGCTAATGCCATGCATTTGTTTCCTATGGGTGTTCTACAAGATGCCTTTCTCCTTTAGTCACACCGAATAAATATTGTTTAGGAATTCTGGTTACTTGGAAGGAGAGTTCTGGGAACTCATTTTGAAGTGTGAATGCAGAGAAATAATGCAGCAGTACAAAGGGAATTCACCAATGCAGAAGAATAAAAACCTTCAGGTGACAGATTCTGCATCAGCAGAGTCAACGAAGAGCTAAAATTATGCTACTGCTTCTTAAAAGAATTTATGCAGGCAGTGAATTCTGTGGACTGGGAAGTGTAATCTATAAGTCATGCTTAAATAACAGGGCTAAGACTCTAAAATATGGCTATAAATTATATTTGTCACTTGCAGTCACCTAATTAACAACTACACCCTTTCATCTTCATTCCTGACCAATGTAATAGCTTAATTATTGTATTTGGTGTAATCAAAAAAATACACATTTTTAAAGGGCTGTTCAAAGGCAGCTTAGGTGCATCATCATCTGTATGGTATTTCTGTCCTACAGCCCTGTTACATCATGGCTTCATGCTCGTAGGAATAAAACCAATTTCACCACTACAGAGCTGAATGTTCACACTGCATTACTTAAAAGCATTGAGACAGTGGGACTGTGGAATCGGTATGTTCAGGCAGAGTAAAAGATAACATAACCTCAGCCTTTACAGCTGCAAGCTCATGCTGAAATTGAAAGGAAACAAATCCTCTGCTGTAACCTTTTTACCTAGTAGATGCAAAGGTCTCTATGAAAAACTGCTTCTTCTAAACCTTCCTCTGCTGCTCTGCACCTTGTTTGCAACATGTACATTCCATTTTCTGTTGAAACAGCCAAAATGGAAGAAAAGCTTAGCTCTCACATTAGCCTTAATAGAAGGTCACAGATGAAAGCAGTGCTGCCACTAAGAGGAAGCAGACACAAATAAGGCTCTCTAAACTGGTTCTCAAAATCACATCTCTTTTTTCAAGTCAATGTATACCCGGCAGCTGTGCTCACCAGAGAGTCACTGATGCTTTTAACTTTCTGCATAATAGAAAAGCTTTTGAGGAGCATAATATTACAGCATTTAGTTTTTCTAAATCAAACCCCTACAATCACAAACAAGAGAGGGGAAAAATAGATACTAAAAGGTACAAGTGGAGATTGTCTGTAAAGCTTTACAGAAGATGGAGGGCAGCTGGTGGGGATTTGCAGTGACACAGCTGTTTTTAAAAATAAAGAGGTGGAAGAGGAGAGGCATGATTACAGCTACACACACATTCCTGAGCCTGTTCACACAAGAGTAAAAATTAAGCTAGCAGCAGGAAATTGAAGTTTGTGTGTGTTATTTTTTTATCATCTGAACTGACATTTATAAACTTTAATAATCAGTGACACTTTCATTTTCCAATCTAAGTAACTATGAAGTAAAGGTGACAAGAGAAATATTAACCTACTATCAGACATGAAAAAGGCAACGTCAAAATTACTTTCAGTGCCTCCAAATGGCACACATTTTTGCTGTATGCCTTACAATATAAGATGAAAATGCTATCAAGTAAACAACATAAATTGTTACCCATTTGAATTTCCTACAAAAGGCTTTAATTTTCCACTTTAGGGTTTATTTTTTTCTTTCCAGATGTTCTTAGTAGATTGTGGAAATAAGCAATGCAAGAAATAGTAAGGTGTATGGGGGTTATTGCTGATTCAACACCATGGGAGGTGAGGCAGGGAAATGCCCAAATTCAACAGGCTATCAAGCACTGTATATGAAAATAGTAAGAACATAATTTAACTAAGCGGTAATTTGTATTAAAATAATTTCATACAGACACCTTTCACTCATTTGTAATGTGTATTTCCATACATGTCCTCCAGCCACAGAAAAAGCATGTTAGGTAAACACTAGAAAGGCTGTTACTCTATAGTGTAAAAGCCTGTCTTCTCTAGAGAATCAAATGCTGCTGTTTCTTGACAGCTGTTTGCAAAATGAACTCTCTTCCTATTAAGTGATTCCTAGATCCAAAAAAATTCAGATTGAGAGATACAACTGATAGCAAGAGGATTACCTTTTGATCATTCTTCACGGAGTCACCATTTTCACACTACATCAGCTCACTTTCTTCCCGAGTATTAAAAATGACTTGTCAGTGTAAACATTATTTTTTGCTACCTTTAAAAAAACCCAACCTATCCCATTTTGTCAACATATGACCTAGGACCCAACACAAGAAAAAGGTTATCCAGCACCAGCCCACTAAAAACTTCTCCATATCCACCTCCAGAGCCATCAGTGCTGGCTTTTTGTATATCTGGGTATTGAACTGGTCGTATGTGAAAGCTGTCACAAAAGCACACATATTCCACCCATTTACCCCACAATCTCTCCTTTCAGTTTCTGGGCTGCTCCCAGTCCAAAAAGAACAGCAAAGTGAATGGTGTAGGTGCTGCCTAGCACACAAACACACTCAACAGCTGAGGACATTTAAATTAATTTTATTTATACCAGGTTTTCAAAATCAGAAATATTTCAAAGAAATTCAATACTTATAGACAGGTGCTACATTGATGATCTTTGATCCACCATTAGTGCCATGTTCTCACTCTACAACCATTAACTCGCCACCACAAACTAAGGGGAACTTACAGAAGTTTATAAAAATAGGCAGACATGAAAATTTGGTTTATACTGGAATTGGCATAAGAGTAAAGCTTATTGTCAAACTGTGGCAACTGCTGTATTCCACCACTCGTTCTGAGGGAATGGTACAACAGAAAAAGACTCTCCCACTTAAGAGAAACACTTTGGGTTTTAACTGAACACACTCAAAATCCATTTAACGATCTGACTAGGAGTGATTCTTATGCTCGAGTCCGTATTAATTTAAAGGTCTGCATTTCTAAAATCGCCACAAGCATAAACCCCACCTACTCACCCGGTCTTGGACTGATTTCCCTTTCTGGAGAAATCAAACCCATATGTCTACACCTCTTCCAGGATTTACCAAATCAAACAAACAGCTGCTGGTTTTAAAGTATATTTTAAGAAGAAAAATGCCATTTTCTCACAAGCTACCTTCATGAAAGTTTCATCTAAAATTTATCAATACAACAACTGCAGCCAAGATACCCAAAAGTCACGTCTACATGGAGATACACAGAAGATACTCTAGAAGACTTTCCTCCACTTCTCTATCACAATGAGGCCCTCACCATTTTGCATAATGACAGAAAACAACAGCTGACAAACCATTTTGGAACAGATGCCAGCCGTCTCTCATTTGTTTTACAATTCAAACAGTAACAGTTCTGTAGCACTTTATTGGTTTGGTTTTTGTTGGTTTGTTGTTTTTTTTTAAAGCAAGCCATCTGAATTGGACCTCGCATCAGTCAGTCAGTCATTTCAAGAACAAACTGAAGAAGGCAGGCTGATCTGTTTGGATCCACAACTTGTTTTGGTAGGAATCTTACATAAATACAGTTTGTGCTTCAATTTTTTATCTACTTGGACTGAGTGAATATACACCTAAGCTAGTTTAAAAAAAATAAACTTGAATATCCAACTCAGAAGCCACAGACATCTTTCCAGACTGCTTGCAGCAGAGACAAACAATAAATTTAAACACAGTACTGCTTAAAAAAGTTTACTGTCTAAAATGAAATTTAAATGGTTTATTAAAAATCAACATTTTCCATTTTGGCTTTTTTTAAAGAAAGCATACCTTGTGAAAAAGTCAGTTAAAAGATCATTTCATGATATTGAACTCAAGTCAAACATAAAGCACAAAGTAGGTCTTTACATTAAACTGGGCTTTGCACACGATGTGAATTATCAGAAATAGACTATTTCTAGGAATAAAAACTTGATTTTTTTTTTTCTAGACAACATGCATACCATCAGTTACTTCTCCACCTTAAAAGGTACCTGAAAGGAGAGTTTTGTAGAAAACCAAGACTCATTAATACACTTAGTAAGTCAGTGGTCATCATGCCTTTTTAGTTAAAGTCTAGTAAATTTTAGTCTACATAGAACAGCTAACACAATGATGTGTGCAAGTCATAGGGACAGCCAGAAGCCTGAAGCAAAGTCTTAAAGTTCTACAGGATGAGAGAGACTAAACACAGTACCACCATATTATCTGAGCTATTACAAAAAAAAGGATATTTATTATTATATGCCTCCTTGCTGAAAAAGGGCAATGGACTGAATGCAAACGGCCCGCATTCAAAAGCTCCACAGTTCTACTCTACCAACTTTTTTAAATAAGGTAATGATAAAGAGCATTCCTTCCAGCAGCCTGTACAGTTCAGCTGCCAGTGGCTGCCTAACAGCGCTCCTTCATGCATACCAGGAGAATCATGTCCAGTTTTGCCATTTGTGGATAACGATGACAAGATACAAAAGCATGTGTTTGCCATAAATAGCTCTGGCTAACGGAGGATTGTTCACACAGAGCAGATCAAATTCTCTATAAGGAGAGCATTATTTGGCTCCCAGCCAAATCATGTCCCCAGTGCAAGCCTCTGTAGTGGCAAACACTTTCCAGTTCTATTTACATAGAAGCTAACAAGTAGAACAGTTAATTTAGGCTGTTTCTTGTACCAAGTCCATCTTAAATGCAACACTCAAAAAAACTCCAAAGATTATTTACTGGCTTCATATTCTGTGTACAACTCACACTACAAATCATCTTACCCCAAAAAAAGACGGCGAGCTGCAAGAATTCATGCAAGGTTTTACTCTGACATGTAGAACTTTAAGAACGCTCAGGTATGGAACGCACTGCGTGGTTAATTACTTTGTACGTGTCTGACACAAGTATTTCATGGAACAAATGGTCTCTAGTAGTGGTAGCTTCTTTAACGGTAAACTAGGAGCAAGTCCTTTATCAAATGATCGGAACAGAGCCACAAAATATTGTAAAGCAGTACCTAAATCACAATTAGGAATGAAAAATTTGCATTATTCAAGAAGAGATTAATGACTGTTTACCTTTACAATACTTTCCACAGAAGTTATTTGAAATATGCTTAAATTAAACATACTTAAAAACTATATTTTCCAATGAAAACAAGGCAACGTTCTGTAATAAGCCACAAGTTTTATTGCAACGTGGCCAGTTTTTGATCTCAAAAAACAACGTTCCATTTAAGGCTCTTTTTAATACAGAAACTGCCACCATGACTGATGTTTTACAAAACTTTAGTGTTTCAAGACTCATATGGTAAACAGATAACTTCTACTCCTGTTCAGTAGTGTACATTCAATGGAAAACAAAAAGGCATTGTAACAGCTACTTCATTTGTAAAGATATGCATGTAACAGGAATGAAACTGAGGTACTACAATAATCTGATGACACAGTTACAGCAACTTAATTGGCATTCCTCTGGGGGGGGCGGGTCAAACATATTACAAAAAAGTGCTTTAAATGCATAGTGTTGTGTGCTGCCATGTCACAAAAATAGGCTTGTCAAGGCAGGTGAGGTGTATGAATGCACAAGAGCCTCATGGAACTGCAATCAAGTGCAACTGTAAGTAATACTGTATAGAGTCTACCATCCGACCAGTGGACAATACTTTCAAGGCATTCCATTAGCTTACCTTTTGCTGTCTGCTAGACTATTTACATTAACTATCACATTCATTGTACATGTTGCAAGGAATGCCTGCGACGTCAGTTTTGGCTAAGAGTATGACGTGAAAGCATTCCTTGGATCCTACATAAAACTACCAGGATTAAACAGTCTAATGGCAATCACTGGTAGACTGCTTAACAATGACATCTCCTTCAGGAGCATGAGGGAAGGGCCTTATTTTTTGAGGAGGGAAGGGGATGGGGAGACTAATACTATTCCAATTGAACGAGCTGCAGAAATGGAAGCTCCTTAGATCCAGATGGCACTTGTCTGTCTTTTTATAAGGGTTTTCCTTCAAGTGAAACTACCACGTTGCCTCCCAATTTCTCTCCAAGTGTTGAACGGTCCTTAATATCATCCAAACCATTTACTTGCCACTCATGTTTAATACCTGGAAGACAAGACGGACAACAATGTACTTGTGAGAATCTCAACATCTAAAAAGCATTACAATCAATGAACAAAACACTTTTAGATCCATACCTGTAAATTTCTTTTTAATGGCATCTTTAGAGCTTGCGTAGATCATCTTGCTTTTTAAAGGTGCGCTTTCAGGAGCCCTTTAAAGGAAAGAAGAAGACCACAACAAAGCAGTTAGTCATCCAGTGTTAACTCCAGAATATTCAATTTTAACAGCAAGCTTTGCTTTTACACACCAGAATATAAATACCAGGTCTTCTTTCTTAGATTCCTTTGTCTCATATGTGGCATCATACAAAGCATATCGGCAATCATTCAAAGGTAGTAACTTCACAAAGGCTGTATAGGGGTCCTCGACTGTATCTCCAATGTCACCAACCAATATCTGCTTTGCCTCCTCTACAATTATTTGTTTTTTGTCATCACTTAAGCAGAAGAGAACAGCTTTCTTTCTTTTTTTAATCTCTTCTGGGGTTGAAGATTTCCTTACTTTCATGTCATTAAAAACCTTTATGACTTCATCATTCACTGTTACTCCAGAAGCCTGCAAAATGAGATCAAAGGAATACAGTAAACAGCAAAAATTAACACTCATGAGAAAAGATTATAGCCCACAGTGCTAGATAAACAAGTCTGCCTTATCCCATAAAAATAAAAATACTATACGCAACCTGAACACACTATGGATTTAGCAATCTTTGCAGGATTGGAGCAGAAGAGATAAAGGAGGTGTAAATTCTGTACTCTCTTGTTGCAGATCTCAGCATCTTCAGCTGTGATTCTGGATAGCAGTTTTATAGAGCTAGGCACACAACTGTACTACTCAAACAGTTTTCCATTACCTTATCATGCACATGGCTTATTTTGGGGAGGGGGAGAGTGAGCAGAGGGGAGTGGAAACTGAACACAGGAGAGAAAGGAGTCTGTAGTTTTGGGTTGGGATGGGGGGGTGGCTTTTTGTTGGGCTGGTTTTGGTGGTTTTTTTTTTTTGCGGAACAAACGCCACAGCAGCAGCTCACATCCAGCACTGTCATTTTGCTGGGTGAGGTAAGGCTCTACAAGCAGCAGAAATGTTTTCTGCATTGTGTCAGCTTCAACACCGCGCTTTAAAAACTCCTGAATTTTTACTTCGCACTACTGCACGAGCATTATTTAACTGCTGTTCCTTCACACAAAAACACCAGTTACAATGTGCGCAGTTCCCCATAAGGCTCGCAAGCCGTCCAAACCCGAGCCTAAAGCAGAAAGGAAACAAAACACTGACTCGGCAAGCGGGGAGATCATGACAGAAAGCAAGCAGTTTAGCAAGCCCTACTGCGAGCGAGCTGAGCCGAGCCGAGCCCATCTGCAGCGCGCTTGCTCTCGGTCCAACAATTACATCCGAAGAGGCGGGCGCTGCCCGGGCAGGCTGCTCGGGAGGCAGGTGCACGGCTCACTGGGAGCCGCGGCTTTGTGCCCGGGGAAGCCCGCTGCCCCCTTTCCCGGCTTTGTTCGCGGGGAACGGGCGTCTCACCGCCTGCCAGCCCTGGTCCCAGCCGCACTCGCTCCGCCCGCAGCGCTCCCACACGATCGCTCCCGGTGTCCCCGCTCTCCCCCCGGGCCGGGGCACCAACCCCTCGGGCCCGGTCCGCACTAGCGGCTGTCGGGAGCCCCTCTCCCCGCACCAGCCCCTCACACCGCCGCCAGGCTACTCGCACGCCCGAGCCATGCCGCAGGGAGCGCTGCGCCGCCCGCCCGGCCCCGGCGCCAACCCCAACCGCCGGGCCCGAGCCCGGGCCCCAGCCCCGCCACGGTCCGCCCCGCCGCCCGCTCCTGCACCGCGGCCGCTCCCACTGCTACTTCCCCCCGCACCCGGCTAAAATTAGACTAAAATGGCCGCCGAGAGGCCTCGGGGCCGCGTCGCGCTGAGCCGGGCCGGGCCGGGCCTGCTCAATTCAGCCCCGTGCCCCAGCGGGCCACACTACTCCCTTCCCCGGGGGGCCACCCCGCCGCCCTCCCCGCCTGGCTGCGCCGCGTCCCCCTTACCATGGCGCTGGGGCGGCGGCGGCTGCCTGCTGTGCGGGGCGGCTGCACGCAGGAGAGCGCTGAGCTGGGGGCGAGGCGGGCGGGGACTCGGGCCGGGAGGGGGATGAGCCGCGGCGCCCGGGGAGGGCCGGTCACATGGGCCGCGCCGCCACCACGTGCCGCCGGGCCGCGCAGCGCCGTCCACCGCGGGGCAGGGCCGGACTGAGCCGGGGCTGCAGGCGGACAGGATCGGCCGCTGTCCCAACGCCCCTCGGAGGGGCCCGGCTGGGTGCCGGTGCTGTCCCAGCGTCTGCCGGGCAGGCTCGGCTATCAGCGTCCGGGAGGGCCGCTCCCGCCGCCTCGGCCTCGTAGCCCCGGGCGTTCCTCCTCGGCCGCCCCCGGGCCCACCCCGGCGTGTTGCTGGCTGTTGGCGGGTGACGCAGCCCCCTCAGTCGGCCGTGGAGCAGAGGCAGAGCTGCCGGTAGCCGCTTCAGGTCGGGCACGGTGGTGACATGGCCCCTTCTGGAGTTAGCTACGACGGCCCGGAGCAGGGCTGTGCCCTGCCCTGGCCAGCCCAGCGCGGCTCCCTTCACCGAGGCGCTTTGTGCTGCTCCAGAGTGACGCTTTTGGCATCGCACCCCGGTTCACCCCTCATGCCCAGGCACTGTCTACCTCTCTGCCGGCACACGCCCGACACGTCGGCATACATAGGGAGTATTTTGAAGTCGCAGCGTGCTGCAATTCATTGCCCCCCCTGGAACAGGAGACGAACTGCTGCCATTGCTGCCCTTGCTCTGTGTAGTGAAAGGCCTGGGGCGTCCAGCACAGACACAGCACGTTCCGTGGTTTTGGGAGAGCTGCTCAGACAGTGGGGCAGGACACAAGTCATAAGGCGGAAGGAGGAACATTACGAGATAGGAAGGTTCCTTACACGTAAACAAGGTATGGTAACCTTCCTTAGAGTGTGTCACTTGTCCATACTGAGCAGGACGGGGCTTCAGCTGCAGGACACCAATCACAGAACATTTTATCTCTAGCCCATAAAAGTGGACAAGAGGATTGTTAGCACTGTGCAGTGCTCTCCACCTCGGACTGGTGGTGTCTGAAAACCCAGTGTTCCTGACAGTGCAGGATCTCAGCATACATGTGAGCACCCAGCCTGTGCTGTGGCGCTCAGCGATCTCTCCCCATACACCTGGATTGCTAGTAGTACCTTGGTGGAAACCAGCCAACTAGTGCTTGTCAGCATGCAGGTGTGTATATACATACATAGATACGCACATTTCATGCTGCAGTGGGTGGGAGATGTGGGACTTTTTCCTCTATCCATTACTATGCACCACCGCATTGACCAGATGAGCCACTATGTTCCTAATCACTGTTCTATCTCCTGCTCTGTCTGTATACAGAATTCAAGGCTGAATTGCATTCATCAGTATTCAGAATCTGGTCCATCAGCCTTGAAATCACTAAGCAGGAGCTGTATTACACCTCAGCTCCTCACAGCCATACGTTCAGGACTCACTACCGCCACTGTTAGACTCAACCTTTTCCCATCTGATGGCCACTCATGTATTCTTACTGCCTGTTCTGTGCCAGCAGTGTGGGACCCAGGGAGGAGTACCTTTATTGTGTATTTGCATTTAAAGAGTCAGCCATTACCCAATTCAGTTTTCAAATACAACGTGTTGCATTTTGATCAAACAACCAGTTAGGAGAGGTGAAAATTGTTATGGGAATTAATAGCAAAAATCCTAAAACTAATAACTCTCAATAAACTGTTTCATGACTGGTTTAAACCAACATAAATCCGTAGGATATCTTAACAGTCTGTTTCCAGGTATCTGCTGCTCTTGTGCAGCTCCGTGGGGTGGACTTAAGTGGTTACACATGCTCATCATCACGATGGCTCAGTGTATCCCAAAACAGCCTTCATGACACTGCAGTGTGGCATGGCATGCTGCGTGTGACACGTGCCATTCTCAGCATCCCAAACGGAGGTCTGTGTCGTTGCAGCCACACACAATGTTGGGAGGCCACTGTGGCAAGCAGCAGCAGGGGGGTTCCTTCACTTCTGTAAGCAGATATGCATGTGTGTGGTACATCCTCCAGTGCCAGTGGCCACAGCCACTGCCAGGGTCTCAGCAGGTTTCTCCTAATGCTTGTGCAATACCATGAAACCGCTGTGTGTAAGGGCCCTATACCCCCATGGAGGAGCTCTGCACTGCACATCCCAGGCTCTTGAAAGCTGGAGTACGAGTTACCAGCTCCAGAGTTGCATGGGCAGGTTGATGCTCTGGGGATGACAACTCCATGACTCACCCTCTAGCTTAACTGCCATGCAAACCGAATAATGAGTCAGAAGGGCTTGTTATTCTCTTCACCTCCCAGGGTGCACACCTGAGGCACCCAGGCACACCGAGCTGCACATCGCTGACCAGTGCCTGCCAGTCATCAGAGAACAGAAGCAGCAAGGGTGAAGAAGGGGGATTTTGCGATTTTACAGATATCTCTAAGAAATAAATGAGTTTACCAGAATCGGAGAGCATTTCTCAGGGGTGAAAAATGGGTCACAGGTGAACAGGAAGGGGCCTCTCATTTTCAAGAAAATGAGCAATGGACTCCTGGTGACTGCAGCAGGCAGAGAAGGAGCTTGTGGTAGAGCCTGGTGGTGACCTTGGAAGCCACAGAAATGGCCAGTCTCCAGCTAAGAGCAATAATGACCAAGCAAATCTTACTGCTGGAGCACACTCAGACAAAGCTGGTTCCTCACCTTGGCATCTTGCTGCACTCAGGAAGCATCACTACCCTTGTGCCACAAGGCCTGCATCCCACCAGGCACCACTGAAATAGCCCTATGATTCAGAGAGCCCAGCAGCAGCAGCACTAAAAACTTTGTGAATGATACCCTATGTGGAGTGCATGCCTCTGAGGAAGCCCTCTAAGCCTCCCCTCACCCTCTGTGGATGGAAGTAATGACTCACCGTGAAGCAGAAGGCACTGTTTGTTTGGATTCAACTCCCGGATGCTCTTTAGTGTGAAGTGATTAGAATGGACCAAGTTGCCTTATGTACTGAAGCTCTCTGAAATCATGGTCCTTTTCTTCTGTATGCTGTACATCCTCTTTGCTTTTCTGTCAGTGTCACTAAACTCAGCCTTACCATTTCAGCCTCATTTCCCGTGGAAGCAAGGTGTCTGCTTGGCCTCCTCGGGCACCCCCTTTCTCACTTGGGCTAGTCCTTGTCCTGCTGACTTTTTGTTAGCTTATTTGAGTTAAAGCTGGCAGAAGAATAGGGGTCACAAAAGTAATTAAGATCCTTAAGTAATTAAGTTTCATAAAATAATTCATGTGAGATAGAGGAAAGTGGGGTTGCATGTCTGCTGGTTCAACTCAGGAACTTGCTGGTTTCTACTAGGAGACATCAGATCTCCTATGGTGTAGCCAGGTTATCTTCAGGAAGAGGACTGCAGAGGGAATGCAGAGGAACTTGTGTAGGTGTACACTGAAATAACAGGAAATCTTAATACCATTCAGTTAAAAGATTTGATCTGTTGTGGGAGAAGTCCATAGGAGACTGCATTTGATGAGATGTGTCACTCAGAGCACTTGATTTACCCCTTTCCTCTCCTGCCTCCCCCTGGAAAATGTCTGGTTTCCCTCCAACAATTCTGTATTTTCAGTGGGAGTGAAAAGAATGCCGGATAAAATCTTAACATCTTGTAATGTAAGACAGTGTTAGAGAAAACCCTGGTGAAAAGCAGACACTGAGGTTTTACGTGTTTCCTTACACTGTGGACACACTTCCTTTAAACGATTATACAGCAAATGTATTTGACTGTGGGTGGTGGATCCTGGCATGATTTTGCTGCGTCTCCTACGTGCAGTGATCCTGGGAGTCCGCATTAAGGGGCAGGATGCGTGTGCTGGTGTGGAGCACGGGTCCCCATCAAGCCCTGCTGTCGGACCAGAGGATGGATTTCCCCCCAAGGGAAGCTCTGGCTCCACCGTCCTTGGCAGGGCCCCTTCTGCTGGCTTCAGCAGCCTCTTCCACCCGTGTGGTCCCAAAGTCCTCTGGGCGCTCCGAGCTATCAGGCAGCTTCTTAACGGCGGGGGCTGGCTGAGGATGAGCGAGGCGCTGGCCGCCGCTCCTCGAGGAGCCGGGCCGTGCCCGCTGGCCCCTGCCCACCGCGGGGATGGGAGCCGGGCTGTTGCGTCACCCTCGCCGGGCGCCCCGGCTCCCCGTGCCAGGACATTCCTGCGGCTGAGTCACTGCCCGGCTGCCACCGCGCTCCCACCACGCTCGCTCGAGGGTGCTGCAGCCTGCCAGCGGCTGCCCAGGCGTGTGGAGCTGCCGGACTGCCTTCCCAACGCCTTCCCGGCCTCCACCCGGCACTCCAGGGATCATCCCTTCCAACCACTCGCTGCACTGAGGAGACACAGCCGTAAGAAGAGGGGTAAGATTTCCCCGAGCTGCGATGCCAGCTTGAGTGCTGTGATACTTCATTTGGTTTAAGCAGCCCCTTTCCCTGCCAAGTGGAGCTGCTTTTTTGACTGTGCAGGGATGCGGCTGAAGAAAAGCCTTTTTTCGTTCTCTTGGAACGCTGTTCAGCTGTGCGCATTCCCTGGCCAGGTTCACCTTCCGGCCGTCCGCCAGGCCAGCAGCCAGGGGGAGGCAGGAGGAAGCAGCAGCAGCAGCAGCAGCAGCAGCAGCAGCGTGAGGCCGTCCTAGCCAGCACGGGCGCTCGAGGAGAAGCGGCCGCATGCTCTTGGGGCAGGGTGGAATTCCCCCCTCTCCCCCCGTGACTCTCTGCGCTGTGCTGGTAAGTCACACGTGCCGGTGAATCATAACGCCGGGCAGCCGCGGGGCTGTCATTGCTCAGTGGGCAATAAAAGAGAGATTTAATGAAACCGTTATGTCTTGTAATGACATCATGTTAGGGGTGGTGGTTGAGCGCAACAAAAAAGGAAATAAAAGCTCCTCCAATGAGAGAAACGTGGAAACTGACAGCAGGAACGTGGCCAAACAGAATAAAAATTTCCCCTGAAGTCTAAAATACAGGAAACTCTGCTCAGCCTGGTTAATGCAAACAGGAGATAAAAGTTACATGTAACTAACTGGCATGTATTTGACATTCACAAAGGTTTGTGCATTCATGGCACTAGTAAAGTAACTACCATTTACCCTGCTACCCTTCATGAATTCCTGTATGCCCTGCAAAGTCCATTTTCCCCATGAGCAGTTTCTTCCCAAGTCTCTCTTCATGCTGCCTCTTGTTCACAGCTGAGATAAATTTACAGCATAACTTTGGGAAAGGAGGATTTATATGATCAGCCACTGACTATAGTGGTTGTTCAATTTATTCACGTTTTTTTTCTCCAGGCAACTTTCGCTTCCAAGCTGAAGACAGTATTTCTTCTTTTCTTCGTCATTTTTCACCTGTGCCATTTTTACTTCAAGGTCTCAATGCTCTTCATTAACATCATTAATGAGGTGTCTCTGCCTGGTCAGTAGTATTTCCCCTGATGGATGTTTCCTGGGGTCATCCAGGAAGGCTGCGGTGAGCCCTGGTGCTGGGCAGGGAGGCTTGGATGCCCATCCCTGAGTGGCACCCCTAGACCATCTCTCCTCCTAGGGAAGGAAATGTAGGCCAGGCAGAACAATTATTTTCTTGAAGCCTCTGTTTCAAGCAAACAGCAAAGTCAGCCCTTCCTTCTCATAAGCATTCTCCAACAAGAGTAGGTGTGAGGAGTTTGATGTTGGCTATCTCCCTACTACTGATGTGTCAGTATATAGCCCTGATATATAGCAGATGTGGATGCTATTTGGTAAGTCCTGCCTGAAGAGAGGAAATGTAAAAAGCAGCGCTGCTTTCTGGGAGCCTGGTAGTTGCTGTGCATCATAGAATAATGTTTATTACAGTGAAACGGCAAGAAAGGAGCCAAAGTGACCTTTAGAAAACCACGCATCTGTGGCTGACCTATACGCTGGGTAAGTGGATTAAGGGGAGAGCTGCCAGAGCACTTTGGAAGAATGGGCTGTAATACTAAACAAGATAAAGATTATATCATTTGATTATTCTAATAAAATAAAAGACCAGAAATGTTCTTCAGGCAGCCAAAACGCAACAGCACAATGTGCTGGATGTATCAGTCACCCGGAAAAAGCTCTTCTGGATAATCCATTCTCTTTGGGTTCTTGTTTTGTATACATGACTTTTTCATACAAAATGAGCTATTGGCAGAGTCCCCTGAAAGTGAGAATCTCTCACAGGAATAGCGTGCCAGTGTGAAACCAGTATGAAGAAAACCCAAACTGTTTTCTGGCACCGCCGGCATGTTTCCAGCTGAACTGCACTGTTTGTAGCTTGAAGCACGTTATTCTCCCTGTCTGTGTCTGCAGAAGGAGCTGCTGCACAAGGGAGGTAACGCACCTTCCCACGCCTGGGAGCTCCTGCAAGGGCCTTCCCCAGCCCGTGGCATCCACTCACGGCTTCAGAGGAATCCCCGCACTCCTCATACGCCGTCCTGGCGCTGTCCAAGAGCACACACACCAGTCACACAGAGGAGATGCTCTTAATAGCTCTGCTGGTTTCTGTCAGGAGTTCCTAGTGCAGCTATAAAGCTGGGGTGCCCAGGTTAGCAGGGATGTTCATCAATGCGAGGGCCCCAGGAGGTGCTCTTCAATAGCAATTGCACCCCTTGCTGACCTCTTCATATTTATGGCAAAAACACCCTGCCTTTGCCCCCAGAAGAAAGCTGTCTGTTACTACAGTGGGTGTGCAGCACTGTCGTGCACCTTGCTTGAGCCATGTGTCTCTTCCTCCTGCAGGTTCCTGAAAGCTTGTCCAGCCACAGAGCAGGGATTCCTCTCCAGGGAGGAGCAGGACAGCTGGAAGGGCTAATGCCCTGAATGTCTTCAGCCTGGTTCACAGGACAGCGATTGCCAACAGTTAGGATGTGGTTGGACATCTCAGCAGATGACACGGTTTGAACTGGTGTCCCTCCAGGAAAAGGTGGCAATGGTTTCAGAAAGCCCTTTCCCTCTGGATAGATGCATGTGGACCTTCAGGATGCTGGGGTGGGCTGGTACATAAGGCATATAATGATTCAACTTTGTTACATTCTTCTTTACAGAAGAGCCGCCCCAAAATGATCCCATCGAGGGTTCCTGGTGGGACAAGGAATCCTTGTTTTCCTGTGGCTAGACAAGTGCAGAGCAGCACTGTACACAGATTGTGCAGAGATTTTGGGCACTTATCCCAAGTCTTGCAGCCTTTGCCCGATTTTGCTACTAACCTTTCATTGCTCCATGCTTCCTCTCCCACTGGGGTTCTGTTGTCTTGCATTGGAATAAGGTCCTTGTCAAATGGGCTGTTTCTAATCATGATCAGCACTTCTGTGCCATTGTAGGTCTGATTTAAGGACATCTTTGCCATACATAAAAGTAATCACCAGGAAGGGAACAAATCCTCTCCAGGAGATGGAGGAAGCCATCATGAAAGTGCCAAGACAGGGGAGATTAATTCATATGGCCTGCTTAGATTGGAAGTTGCAAAGGCCAGACAAAAAGGAACACAGATGCTTTTGGTTCTGAAGTTTTAATACTATTAAAATTACTCCAAACAAACAGACCTAGTACCCATTTTGCAGCATGACATCTGAATGGAAGGAAATTCTGTCTGCTGAAGGTTGAACCCAAGGACTGACTTAAGAAACCTCTTAGAAGCAGAGATGGACAACTGCAGAAACAAAAGACGCACTGACTAAACCTACTCAAGCATTGCGAAGCCCCCTCACAAAGCATCTTGCTTAGAAGTTTGATCTCGCCTTTTAAAACCGCTATGTTTTTCTTCTTCAGATAGCAATCTAAAAATACAGTGCTAGCTAAGCCCAACATGCTAAATACATGAGTTGAGATCACTTGCTGGTGGTTGAGGATGGGGCTTTAGGATGACGGGGCCACAGGAATATTTATAACCCTTCCTGGATCGCAGGACCTGTCGGTCAGTGCGAAAGTGTCCTCTGGTGACAGCAGCATGGTTAAGTAGTGCCAGCACTGCAGGGCTGAGCATGTGACTGATGGTGGGATCAGCACTGGAATGCTCGCGAAAGGCAGCTATGAAGCCCTGATCCCACAGGCAAATCCCTGCGCTGTTGAGAATCAGGTGCAGAACTGATCCAAAACCCAAGCGTTTCAGCATCCTGCCTCATGTTTCTGCTGTTTCAAATACATGATGCACAGCAGCCAAGCCACAACACAGTCCATCTCTTCAGGGTCCTTTCCACCCCAGACTAATTTCATCTGTGAGTCGCTTGGAGAATAAAAATTGGAAAGGACATAGATTATTATACACGTTCTTATAGGACTGTTAACCTAGGAAATACCTGTATTAAGCCTAAAGAAAATGGTAAGGTAAGAATAGCAAACTGACAGAACTCGAGTTGGACCGTGTGTCACCCTAGCCAGGAATATCCTCTACGAGACAACTGTTGTTACAAGGGAGACGATGGCACAAGCGTGCCATTTTCTGCTCCTCCACGGGGCACTGTTAAGCCCAGCTGCACACTGAGCCAGAGTAACTCTGTGCAGCGACACGGTGCTAGCACAGCAGCACTCTGCTGCTTGAATAAAGACCACTGCTGTGGAGAGTCTGCCCGCACCTACATCCCTGTAGGAAACTTGGCCCAATTGAACATTTCCATCATCAAACATGAGTGACCTGAACAGCTGGATGCACCCTGCGAGCAGCAGGGAGGGCACAGGATCAGCCCCAGGCTTGCTGCCTTGTCCCCTTCCAGCAAAGGCTGGGGGGACCTCACGCGGGGCTTCTTCCAGAGCTTCTCCCGGGGTACGCTCTTCTGTGTGCCCAGAAAACATGTATTTTCCCTTCTTCCGTACCTAAAAACTGTTAAAGGTGGAGTAGCACCTGAAAGAAGTAATCTAAAATCAGGTTTAGTAGTTTCTAGAAAGCAGCACCACAAACCTGGGAAACCAATATATTGTGGTAGAGAAACAAACCCAAAGTTGGCCTCAGTGCACTTTCTGGGAAACATAAGCAGCCTGTGGCCTTCTGCCACTGTGAACGTATCAGGTGTAGTCTGTACTGATGCTGAACATTTTAATGCACTCCCAGTATTAAAAAGCATTGGTTTGGAAAAGTGTCTGTTTGCCAGAATGCAGCTGCAGATGATGGAGTGCTTCACCAACAGCATGTCACGTATGTTTGAGTACTTAGGAAAAATAAGCCCAAATTTAAGCACAACCCCAGCCACACGTTGTCACTGAAGCTAGGGCAAGGGGATGCTGCTGGGAGCACGGAGGCACTGGGCTTTGCTCCCAGCACCACTCATGGTCTGAGTAAATCACAGTTTCAGCAGCACTTTCCCAAGTACTGGAGGTAAACCTTGGATGAAGTACAGCATTAATGATAAGCATTGTTGAATAGACAGGGGCTTACAGCAGTTGAACATACAAAACTTCGCACAAGTATACACACATAAACCCACAAACACATTTTAGGGATGTTGCTATTTCAGCATCCCTCTTAGGCAACAGATGGGAAACAAGGTGATGGCTTTACACACCTGTCTTTGTAATTCTTTTGATTCACAGCACAAGTCATTTCACCTTTTGCACTGGACTTAATCCAAACATCTTCAAACCTGAGTGCCCCAAACCAGGAAACTTTCTTACTGGTAGTAACCAGAGATTCTCCAAGAGGGGTTGTTCCACAGGCCTGATATGTACAATTGAGCTCTTAAGGGCAAAGTTTTGCTAGGGTGCTGTTTAAGGAGGCACCAAATTAAGGGAAGTACATTGCTTGTTGAAGGGCAGGTGGGAGGAAGAAGACATCACATGGTCCTGATGGCAGCAGACTGAGAAACCTCAGAACATCACCTCACAGTAAGCTGGGTAAAGCACAAAGAGCACCCTTGCAGAGCTGGACCTGGAAGTCACTGCTGTGGCGATGAAACTGCCTGCAGTCATCCAGACACTGGCAGTTTCTTCAGTGGAATGGCTCTCACAGGGTAGAAAGGGTTCTTGGTGGCCTCAGGAAGCGTTAGCTGGAACTGGTGCTGTTATGACAGTGATCCACACAAGGCAACGTGACCAGGGCAAGGTATTACTCATTTGAATGTACACAGATAAAACAAGATTACCAGTCCAGCAGCAGCATGGTGATGGGCAGGATGCCTCCATGGTGTGGTATCCACAGAGATGATCTGCTCCCTGCACAGATCCCTAGCACAATCCCTACTTCTGGACTGTGCTCGTTCGATGGATGGATGGTTGTGGGGCAGCTGGCGACTGTTGGGCTGTTCAGGGTCTGTCAATCTCTTCCTCCTTGTAATTACACATGTAAGTTCAGGCTGGTTTTCAGCTGCTTCTTGCTCCTTTCTAATGCCCCTATTTGCTAAGATTATGCTAAGAACATCTTCCTTTACTGTTAATACTAACATTTATGTGCTCTCTCCTATGACAGTGAAAACTTCACCCTCCACACAAGAGCCATCCAGCTCTTGGGTGCTGGCCACAGCCCAAACCCCACAAAAAGAATGCTGGCTCACATCTGCCATGCACTCTGCCAGCCCAAAGCAGCTCAAGCTTTCCAGCATTGTTAAGGTTTCCAGAAGCTAAGCTTCCAGCAAGCAAATGTGACACTGAATATGCCAGCCAAGGTGATCACCTGCGTCTGAATACAACTTTGGTTCTCTGGTGCTGCTGGCTGACACCCAAGCATGAACAGCCAGCATCAGCTTGATGCAGTCAATCATCAAACAAGGCTGCATCCAGCCTTCTCCTCCTGACCTCACCCTCCTTAGGTAGGAAGGGCAGCTTCCAGTAACAGCAGCCACTGCTCAGATTTGTCTTCTGCATCTTCATCAGTCTGTGGTGGCCAGGAGGTGAGCAAGTGGTATTTGAGGAAACATCGAGATTTGCTGGAAGAGAGAATCCTTTGGGTCGGAGCCCAATTCCTCCAAAGGACCTTGCCCCATGGTTATGAGAGAGTTACATACAAAACCCATCAGAAATGGCCCAGGGTGGTTACCCTGTAATTCCTAGCCCTGACATGAATGAAAGGGGCTGAATTTGCACAAAAGGAAAACCAGCAGGTAAAGCAGCCTCTGAGTACTTGCCAGGGTAAGATACATTGGAGCTGCCAAGAAGGGGAGGACTTTCACTATTGGATCTTGTCAAAATGCTGCTTGAAGGACAGGCACTGGACTTGGAGCCTGTCTTCCTGCAGTGTCTGGTACAGCCTGATTAGTTGCAGCTCTGAATCGGAGATGAAGCCGTTGACCCTATCCATTTCTGCACCTTTGTGAGACTTTGGCTTGGAGCCCTCTGCAGATACTGCGCAACGCTTCGCCTGGTGCTAACAGCACATGGCATGGCTGGTCATGGTATGATGCGAGTTTGTTTTGGTGGAAAAGTGGACATGGAGCACAACTATGCCATGATTATGACCAGGAAGGAGATACTGAGCAACTCGCCTTTTTCCAAAGGGATATGCCTGGGGGAAATAAACAGCCATAGAAAGACATCTTGACATAACTCAGAGAAAACATAGCTGAAGTCTGAAAATGCTGCACTGAAAGTACTGACTCAGGCAGTCTTCTACCAGGAACCAAAGGCTCGGCCCATGCCCTGTGAGCACCAGTGAAGCTGAGGGCATCTCCATTGCACATGCAGCATACATTTAAACACAGCTGATCAAAGGAGAAGTGGCCACTTCTCTGATTTCACCTCCAGTGTGTTTAAGTAAGGCTTGCAAACCTCATGACAAATTGCTAATTTAGTTCATGGCACAAGCATACAAACACCACGTCACAAGCAGAGAGCTGGGTTAAACTGTTCCTGCCGGCTCTAGCTAAGCTCAGACTTACCATGGTGCTGGCTGAGGGGAAGCTTTCAAAGGAAATAACCTTAGTGGAAGAGTGATAGGAACAAACAGCTGCGAGACTGGGGACAGTAACCATTTAAATGGAATCTGCCACAGATGGACTTGCTCAGCCCACAGCACTCGCCCCACACAAAGTATTCACATTTAAGTCAATGGGGACTATTCATGTGAACAAGAACTCCAACAAGTGTCTGTGCAACTGCTAGTCAGGATGTTCACATCCTCTTGGGACTAGACAGATGCAGGGATATCAAGTACCACCTACACCATGCAAAGAAGTCTTCTGCTGCTCACATTCCTTGTGGAGTTTAGCGTTCTTTGTGGTGGGAACAAGAAACACATCTTTGGACGGGAGAGATGTCGGCTCTGAACAAGGGAAGGCTCGCACAGAAACTCTGAAGTATCAACAGACATTTCTAAACAATATCCCCCCTGTTCTCAGCCTTAGATTATTTTAGGTTTGTTTTTTTAAGAAAACACCTCCACTCAAATCCACCATTTCAACCTGATCAGTCTTGTGTGTGTTGCCATCCACTCCCTAGGTTCAAGGGAATGCCCAGTCTAGCCACCTCTTGCTACCCCCAAACTTCTGATCCATGCCATTTTTTCAGTGTGGCATAACTCCAGGTGGGCAAAACTGGTTTCTAAAGGGTCTTAAAGGTACTGATTCAAACAGAGTTTAATACATTTAAATTAATAAATACTGAAAGTAAAACTGTCGAAAAGAGCAAGTAGTTTAAAGAAGGTGCTGGTCAGCTAAACAAAGCTATGAGGTTTTACACTCTTAGGATAAAGATCCAAATTAAATAACTATACAATTTATGCACATACTTCTTACGTTACTCCTTACATGTTGGTGAACATTTGCATCACTCAAAGACCAGGTGTCACAGCGGCTGCAGTTGCTGAAAATGCTGACTGGGGTACTCACATGGAAACCAAGTTCTGCCATGTTCTCTCCAGCAGCTTGTCCTGGTAGGTTAACGCGGAAGATGGTGCAGCAGTGTAACGCAGAAGGAAATGCCAGTAAGCTCAAAATACTTTGAAAAATGTGTCATTTTATTTGTGCACATCCAAAGTTGTACGTAGAAAGTTATAGTACAGTCCCGTAAATTTACTCATTGCTAGAAGAACTGCCAGGGCCATGGGCAGATGTTTATTGATTGATCATCAAGTTAGAGGGGAATAAACAAACAAAAAAAACCCAGAAAAAAAATTAAAAAGTTATGGAACTCCTTTTTTTTTGTTTTTTTTTTGTTTTTAATCCCCAAGTACAAATTTTATAAATACAAAACAAATTCACAAATTACTTTGAATGCTAAATAAATATCTACTTAATAAACTCAGACTGAATACCTCCAGCCAGCACTGGTACAGTACTTAAAAAGATATGCAGTTGTACTCATTCATGTGTAGTGTTGAGAAGATATGCTCAAAGAAGTTTCAAACACACACACACACAGTTTCCTCAACTGTGCTACAGCAGAAGATTTTATCTGAGTTGATAAAGCCCTCCATACCACAGCTCCTACAAAATCTAGAGGATGAAACAAGGTCATTTTGTGCAGGAAAAAAACAATGTTCTTCTGGAAGATATTTGGACACATGAATGTATTAAAAATGTACAAAATCTCTGTAAACCAGTACTGTATCAGTACATCTATCAAAATTATCAGACACTGAATAAAACTGTAGCAAAGGTAATCTTTCCTACGTTCTCCTGAGTGCTTAATATTACATTGAGAATATAGTGCAGGCCACACTTCAAGGTGGTTAAACAGTTGTTATTGCTTTATACAGGTATGACGACTGCGTGATTTAAGATTTAACATTTCATTTTAATGAACATAGCAGATTTCTCAAAAAAATCCTTTGGAAGGTAGAGGTTAGATTCGTGACTTCTTCGCCGCAGGAGCAGCATGGTCCACATTACTAGATGTGATTGGAAGTCCAAGCTTTTGAGCCTGAATGTGGAAGAAAGCTTGAAGTCTAGTTCCAGCTTTTGCTTCACTTGTGTTACGAGGGTTGTATTCAAAGCAGTTTGAAAACATCAGCTCAATGTCTTCAATGAATTCCGCTAGGAAATAAAAAGTAAATCAACTGAACGTGTCTCAGAGCAGTACGATAAAGCAGTATGACACCACTAAATCACTACAGTGAGCCTACAGTCACAACACAAAAATGTCTTTGCATGTGTCAAGTGTCTATCATTATATTAGTGCCATGTAAACATTCGTGAAATTTCTCTTATTATCAATAAAAACTACAAATCCAGCAGTAACAACAGGACCTTTTTTAAATATTTCAGTGCCACTCACTAACATCAAGGGCTTGAGAAATTACCAGCAGTTCCTCAGCTGCTCATTTCTTACCTATGCATCTTGGAGTAAAAGAACCGTTCAACAAATCTTACTTTAAAATATTAGTAAATGCTCTTTCAAATAAACCACAAAAAACAAAACACACCATGAAGCCCCAAACCAAACAATTTCAGCTTCCTGATCCTCTGACACAGCTCTATTTTATGACAAGAATTTATTTTAAAGTGAGAGAAGAGGGTTCATTACCTCTTTCAATCAGTAATACTTACATGCTAACTTGTATTCACATTTATTCACTTTTTCACGGATAATATTTAAGGCAATAGGTTTTTTGATGATATCATAGTAGTCTGGTACCTAAAAAAAAAATAAAATATTTCCATAGACAAAAGGAAACTTAAAATTCTACCTATAAACAAATGATGTATTAGCAAAAGCATTTTGGTTTTGCTTTTAAACAGAGGAGTCACAAGCAACCACCTCAATCTCCTGAACTGAGTGTTAGTTTTCAGGTATTGCTTCTTCATTTCTGTATTATTCAAATAGTAGACCACAGCAAATATTAGCCAGTGAATAAATCTAATCCTAAATACCCTGTGAACAACTCTAAGAAAATTGCATAAACAGATAAGCATTACAGTGGTCCCATCTGTCAAGTGCAAAATGATTTCCAAGATTTAAGAACCTTTCATTTTCCTGCAACATATTACAATATTAAAAGCTCCTCAGTCATGAGTAATGACCATTTTCACTCCACTACTATTCACTGTCTTACAGGAGAAGTGAAATCCTGATGCTCCATTTAGTTGTGTTGAACAGGAAGTAGCGAACCTTTTTGTAGCAAGAACACAGTATTCAAGTAGCAGACAGAAAGACTGTTTATGTGATGAAAGTGAGGGGATGAAAAGGATTGCCTAACTGATCATTCGGACCACAGATTTTGAATTCCATGTAAGTACCAAGCTTAGGCTGAGTGTCTCATTAACAAGGCAGGGCAGGAGGGTAAAAGAAAAGGATATCTGATCCAAATGTGACTCCTCCCCCCAAGAAAAGATACCCACATGCACCATCATGTATGTTTTTAAACCAAGGTCTTGTTTATGGCCTGTAACTTTACTATATGAAGTGCAACCTGCAAATGAACCTAAAGAAAGAATTAGCAGAGCTACAGAATTAGATTGACACATTTTACCTTCCTTTCCCTTTAGAAGTGCAGTTCACATGAGAACTAAAAAGAGAGTTTTCCTTTTCTGGCTTGCTGTGCACTGATCATTCAGTGTATTCTTTACATGGTCTTAAAGGCAGCAAAAAAATCAAACCAGAATTTCGGTCATGATGAAGAAAATTTTAACTACTCAGGAACGGATTTTTCTTTCCAAACTATACAGAGACTGTCCCTTAGTGATTGATTCAGGCAAACAGTAACACAATGAATTCTAGCAGTTTCTTTTTAGAATCAAAATTAAGTTGAATTCTCCATCCCTCCTTACATTCACCAGATTCTTGCACTATCCAGTGTAATTACTGTACATGAGTAGGCAGACACTAATCTCTTATTTCATTCAGGATTCCTCTCCTCCTCCTCTGCACTTACATCTTTCATTCATGTTTGAACATCATTCTTTTTGTCCAGATACATTAATCCTTTCAGCTATCTGTGACTCTGAATTCAGTTTCAAGTCTTCATTTAACAGCTGTCACTGTTAATTTTAATAGAGCACTTGAACACTGAGCTCTAGACACTGCACGAATGTCTGTGCAGAGTTGCTCCAGAGGCCTCGGAGAGGACAGGCACTTGGTTAGGGTATGACAGTTTCAGCAGACAAACCTTTGCCACCTGCAGAAAAGCAGATCTGCCTTGGGAACTTTTACTGTAATACAAACCTCTAAAGCAGCACTTACTTTGGGTACCTACTTACCATCAAGTATTTTAAAAGCTAAACAAGAAGAAAATAATTAAGAACTAAGCTAAGAAATTCTCTGTTTTACTGCATTATAGTTAACATCAGAGTAAAGCTGTTCCTATCTTGTTATATTACTGCAGGTCTGTTCTCAAAAATACCTTTGCGTAAATTGAAGGTTACTCCAAATAATTAATCAACATAAACATACCTTTAGCAGCCCCATGCTCTACCTTTTTTCCCACAAATCAAGGCATTTCATATTTTTAAATGCCTGACAAGCATACTTTAAAATTTCCCAACAACACACCAACTGTAGAAGTTATTTCTGGCACCATATTTGAGCTGAAATGCAAGCGTTCTCCTGAATCACACTGCTTATCTGTATCCCCTTGTTTGAGCAAGACTATAAAATCCCAAATTTTTACTGTCAGCAAGCACAATTCTCAACCATTCCCCTCTACAGTTCTATCAGTTACCTGGATTTTGGAAACCAGTTTCATGAAAGGCCAGCTGTCATCATGTCGTACCAGTTCCACTACGAGTTGTTCGAAAGCTGAGAGTTCATGGACTCCCCCTTGACGTCCTGAACTTCTTCTGTTCAATGAGGTTTGAGGAGATGATTCTGGAGAAAAAAAAACCAAAAAACAAAACCCACCCCACCAGATAAAAATAAAAACCTGAGAAGAAAAAAGTTTCAAAAAGTAGTAAAACATCATTATTCTTGGGTAGTAAAACTGTAGTTTCAGGACAAAACTCAAGTAGTTTGGCTTCAGGTATTGTATATATATGTAACTACACTGCAGCCTTGTTATTAACCACTAAATGTCTCTTGCAGTACAAAATGCAAAGTACCAGGACTTAGCTGGGTTCCTCCTCCATTCTCCTGCATCACATTAATTTTGGAAAGGATTTTTTTCCACTGATTTCAATTTTAAGACAATTTGTTAAACACTGAAAGAAAAGCCCTATTAGAGAAAAACAGAATAAGCTGCCTGCTCGTAACTTTTGCTTCAGAGTGGTTTTATCTGCTTTCAAGAGTAGTCAGCAAGGTGGTTAGAGGATAAGCCTAGAAACTCCCAATGGTGAAGGACAGAAATGGCACAGAATACAAGGCCACCACACTCTTTCACACTCTTCAGTCTCACATTGGGGCCTTTCTGTTTTTAAAAGGTTATTGTAGCTGGCCAAGTATTCCCCTACTATCACATACTTGTTATTAACTTATCAAGCAAGAACCCTCTTAGCCCTATACCAGACAGGTGACACTTTTCTTCTGGCAGCAGTTTATTGTGGTTTGTGTATATTCCAAATTTTGCTACCTTGCCTACAGCTGTGTTCTGCACTGTTTAACAAAACAAAACCGTAAAAGCTATAAGTAAGCATCTGCATTTTTAAGGGTTAAGGCATAAATATCACTTTCACATTTTCTACCCACTTATTAGCAATTGCTCCATATTGTTAGCAAATATGAACCTTCAAATATGGGTACGATAAATCTCCTTGGCAATTGAAGTTATTTGTTCTTTAGATGACTGAATTTTTCTTTTTGAGGTTCATTTCTGTCACTGCAAAAGAAGGGATCTGCCTTGTTGGAAGAGGTAAAACTGCCTGAAAGCATCATTTCTAGTCTTCTTGCTCTACCACCCAAATAGTTTTACAAGGAACAGAACATGGTTTTCATTCTGGGCAAAATTATTTCTCTAACCTGTGGATTGTCGTTTCCTGCCTCTTCTCTTGGGTTCAGTAACAGGAAGAGAAAGCTTTGAAGTAGAAACTGGATACTTCCGAAGCCGTTCAGTCGGGTCTACGGTATCAACAATTCTAAATCCGAGAGAATTAGAAGGGCTGTTTTCCAGTGTGTTATCAGCATTCTTTCTTCCTCTTCGTCTTCTTCGAGGACTGAGTAATTCCACGAATACATCTGCTTGCAATGAACTTTGGGTCTGACGAGTGGTCCGGCTATTAAGTCTTAAAGAAGGCTTTGTCACTGATGGAGGGGCTGATTTTGCCTTTCTCAACCTCCTCCTGGTAACTTTAGATGAGGATTCAGTTTGCCTAGGTGTGTTCTGCTGACTCCGAGAAGCATATCTTGCCTGACGCTGGCTGTTCTGACTTGAGAATGGATTGTTGAGTTTGGCTGCTCTCATTTTTAATGGAAACTTCACCTGAGGTCTTCCTGGCTTTGATGTGCTACAAAAAGTGAACAATTATGTTTATTTATCCCCAAATTCCCTGTGTCTCTCTTCCCTCAGTTTTCTAATTCAGCATTTAAAAAACCCAACCATTCAAGGTTGGACTGGTAAGCAACTGCCTTTCAAGCTGACGCAGCCATCCAGCTACCATTATCTAAATACTGAAGTCTCTTAAGTAGATACTATGTGGAGCACCTACTATAAAGAAATGCTTGGAAGTTCCATCATCCTTGCAGCTTGTGCAATACAAATGCATTAACTGGAGCACCAGCTATCAATTTCTTTAAATCACTTGCTTCTTTCTCACAGCAACTATAAGTAACTAGGATTTTTAAACTGTATTTCCAGCTACGTAAATAAACTGCGGTTGTAAAATACTTAATGTAGAAGTTATGCTCTAGTCAGGGTTTATAACTAATAGTGAAGACTCTCCTTCCATTACAGGAGAGAAGGAAGATCCCAGAGATGAATTTACTTCTCAAGGAGATGCAAGTTCTCTCCAACTATTGCATTCCAACTGTCAGAGCCACAACAGTCTTGCTTCAGTCAACAGGTTTTCTACTGTTTGAAACTCTCCACTTTACATTGAAATAGTAGCTGTACAGAACTGCAACTCTGATGGCCATCTCACCTATACATCCCAGGCTGGAATTTTCATCCTGAAAAGTGAGTCTAAGTCCACTGGACTTAAGTTTTGTTAATACTAAACCCATCACGTAAGAGCCAAATTCCTAAAAAGCTGCCATTTTTTTTAAATAAACATATTTTTCACACTGGATTTTCAAGATATGTGCGTATGTGAACAATTACTCCACCTAATAATATATTTCCGTGAGACATCTGCTAAAGGGGCTTCCATTTACCTCATCTCTTCTTCCTCCTGAGATTCATCTTCCTCATCTTGCTCTTCTTCATAATGCTCTTCCTCACTTTGCCCCATTTCATCATAATTTGCCTCTTCTTCCCTTTCTCCTAGTTGTTCAGCAGTCTCTTCATCACTTTCCACAGAAGGTCTTTGTCTGGAGGAGAGGCGTCTAGAGCGCTGTTTTGGTCGGCACTCTGGGCAAAACCAGTCTCCTTCAGGAATGACCTAGAAGGAAAAAAAAAAAAGGAAAAAAAAAAGAAGAAAGAAGCAAGCATTAGTAGTATGCAATTAAATTGTAAGAAGTACTCAAGTTTTGTGTGAAAAGGAAGCACTTCTTTTTCCTCAGATACCTTCAGCTTGGGTCTGATGCAGTAAGTATGATAGCCTCGATCGCAGCCATCACACAGCACCATGCTTTCTGCATCGCCTTTCTTCCGACACACTTTACAGCGAGCATTGAGGATGGACTTTGACCAGATGACACTTCGATCCAGTGTAGACAGATGAAGGAAAACTTGGGACAAGCTGGTAGAAGAAAGAAGTGACTCTCTCCAGCGATCCAAAACTGTTTTATAGGCCCGTCCACCATCACTGGCATCTTCCATTGAAGAGGGGTATTGAAAAAAAAAACAAACAAAACAAAACACTAGAATCATCAAACTTGTCAAACATCCACATTATTTTAGACTATGAGGTAAGGCTCTGATTCTCAACACAGCAGTAGTAAACTGGGATAATATTATAACCTTTGTCTTATCTCCTCAATACTTGAATATTTCCCCTTTAGTTTCCAAGCTGCTGATGCCATTAAGAATTTCCTCTTCAATACCACTTCAATTTCAACTTCCACATACATGGGACATGAGAAAGACATAAAAGTATTACTCAGATAACAATCTGGAAACCTAACAACTTGATTAAATTTATAAATGAAGATTACTTAAGATTAAAAAAAGGACACTCCCAATTTACTTTTCCTTGTAGGTACATTTTGAAACCACAAAATTATTTATATTTCGATATTGTACCTAGCATTAACCAGAGACTTTGCTGGCAAAAAACAGCTTAAAGGGCTTTTCTCACCTGCACTTCTCAGCATAATCTAGCAGACAATCTTTTAGGCCTCTCTGCACACCTCAATGCCCTTATTCCTGTCCTGCACTTCACAAGAACCTGCATGTCTGTCCAGCTAACCAGACTGGGTGACTGCTGTAGTTGAAATATTACTGTTTTCTTGGTATTTTATAAGCAATGTAGTACACACGAATCTGTGGTGCACACCTAGTGGCAAACCAGGTCAGACCTGGGATCCTAATTCAGTTAGAAATAAACGGGGGGCAGGGGATGAGAGATTATCGTATTTTCATGGGTTTGGTTTGCAACCCAGGCCACCAAAGCAGCCACACAAATACACATACAGGACAGTGAGGGAGGAGGTACTGAATGGGAATGAGCAGCTGGGAATTACAGAATCAAAGTGGCTGTTTGAGGAGCTGGAGAAATGAGAAAGTATAAACGACACCCTGCACTGCTGCTGCTGAGCAGAAAGGGTATTTCTTTATGAATCTCAAAAGCTATTTCTTGCACTTTGAAGCAAGAAGGTTTACGGAAAGGAAGACACAATATAGTAGTACTTTTGATTAGGGAAATGTTCAAAGATTTCCCTTCTAGAAGGGATAGCCCAGTTATTACTGTTTGACCTCCAGCTGATTAATGCTGCACTCCAGTATAAAATGCCACCTTGCCTGACTTGCTATAGTAAGAGTGGGCACAGGAATGGCATATGATCCACCTGCCAAATGATTTCTCCTCAGCAATAGGATGAGAAAACATCTAATAACAACCAAAATGAAAGAACAAAAATGAGACTAATTGCTCTCCTTGCAAGGCCTTTTTGCCTCTCATCAACTGGCTGCCAGGATTTGCCTAATCTTGCATACATCTGCATTAGCATCAAGCAGCACAAGAGGAGTGATGGTAGAAGGCAAAGGATAAACAGGCAACACAGCTTCATAAATAAAATGTAGCCACTCCTGAACTGTAAATTCGAACCTGGATTTCCTAAAATTTCCTCTTACTTTATCCTTAGGTTTCCTGTCTGAAGTTCAGTCTACTAAGGATAGTGGTCAAGTGCAAAAGCAATGCTACACTCTATCTTCCTGGTGTTTTTTTAAAAACCAGCAAGAAGAAATTAAATCCACTTGTCAGGACACTAGACTAACATGAGACCCAATTCAGTTCTGCTGCAAATTTCTACTGTAACTCTGGCAAAGACACTTTATCTTAAGCATATATATATATATATATATATATGTATATATCAGATTAGCGAGCATTTCTTTTGCTGACAGTGCCAGCTTGAGCATAATTACTGGGTTTTTTGGCAGTTATTTTTAGCCTGAATTGGTTCACCAATATAGTTCATGACATAACACAACAAATATTTGCACTGCAAAACTGCAAATGCAATATAGAGATAGAAATTACCGACCACGACCTGCTTCAGCACATCCTGCTGCTGAAACATGCCAACCATCCCCGACGGTTCAGATCCCAATTTGTAAAATAAGAGTAACACTTTTTTCTTCCATCCATCATCTTTCTCATTTATATTGTTAACTTGGAGGGAGAAACGGCCTCTTCCTTTGTGTCTCAGCAGCTCTACACTGCGCGGTGGGATACCCCTCTGTCAGCTAAGCCCTCCAAGCCTTGCTACAATGCAAATTAAGTTGTTTGACAGATCTATGCACTCATCTATCAATAGCTATTGAGCTCAGGGAAGGGTTTCCATTTTAGTATTCCTAGAAAGGATATGCAATTGCACAATGCTGCAAAGTTTCAAAAAACCCCGAAACACCCAGAGGCATTAAAGGTGTGGGGGGACAGGATTATGTGAACATGCAAATTTCTGTTCCAAATTGATAAAAAGAAAATATAGGGTTTTTTGTTGGGTTTTTGTTTTGTTTTTTTTTTGTGTGTGTGTTGTTTTTTTTTTAAATCTGTAAGTTGCATTTTACTACACTATACTAAACTATAAAACAAAGTTTTTTTTACTATAAAACAAAGATTTTATATTACTATCCATGTTTAAACCTTTGGCTTCAATAAAAAAATTCTTCAGTTTAAGGAATTGGCTACAAAATTATTATAGTAAACAAACAAAATCTGATAAAATATTTAACAGTTTCTAATTCTTAGCAACACAAGTAACATTGAAAATTTACCATATCTCTGCCTACTCTTGCCTTCCCTGTCCTCCTTTTATCCCCTCAATGCTTCCATTCATTATCTTCTGCATTACCCAACATAAATTCAGTTATTTCAAATAACTTTTTTAAGTGTGGCGAATTTTTTTTTTTAATTAATTTTTATCATCCATGCTTGTGGAGTCTAAAAATATAACTATAACAGTGTTTCCCAACATGTGCATGTGGAAAAAGGTAGGCAGGGAAGGGTAAGAGAATAACATGCACGAAGGAATTGCTCATCCCAGGATTTAATTTGACTCCCACTACAAACAGAAGGCTTAAATCTACCCTCCCTTATCTTCCTGTCCCTCTCCAGTACAAATGGATATAGAAGCAGCTTACTGACCACTGGTTTCTCTCCCAGCAAACACTTTGCCTGGTCTATGCTACCACAAACCTCCTAACATCTCGAAAACAGCCAGTTTATGGGCACACTCCTCAAGGACCAAGAGAACTAGCTCGCCTGCCATGTGAAACAACATTAAGACATTTTTGTGCAGGAGTCTTCTTGAGTATAAAAATTATGTGTAATGAAATGATTTCTAAAACACAATTTACAATTAAGAAATGCATATAATTCACATTACATTTAATCACCAAACAGCAGCAGATTAGGGGCCACCTAGTAGCTCTGCAAGGCAGAGGGTGCAGTTTCTGGGGCTTCTAGATCTCCTTTTGCATTGCTATCTTCTGTGCCAGTCTTTTCTTGCTCTTCCACTTGAATATTTGGTATGCATCGCAACTCTAAACTTATCAGAATCACCAGTGAGGCTCTTGGCAGCCTGACAGAGGCTCAGAACAAAAACGGAGCAGAGCGGAGCAGCTGGTCCTTTTATTGCTGTGCTGGGTCCCTTTGTCTGCTCTGCACCCTGGAGGCCACCGGGATAAACTTGCCAGTGACTGCAGTGAATTTCACTGTGCTGTCTCTAGTACTAGAAGCTGTAAATAGACTGAAAACTAAAAACTCTGAATTATGGCTCCATTCCCTAATAGGAATTGAGCAAAGTGAATGGGGGCGGGAGTAGAGAAGGCGTAGCAGAGAGGGAAAAGAAACTCCACAGTGAAGGGAACGACTGAAATAATGATGAAGACAAAGCAGGTTCAACTTGGTTTAAAGCAGAAATGCAGGGGTACTCTTTTTACCTAGTGTTCCCCTGTACTGCTACCAAACAGAATTCCTAGCACTTGCTTGACTTCCAGTGTTTTTACCTTAATGGTAATTAAATCAGCCTAAACAGGTTGGGCTTGTCAGGTTTAACGTTAGAAACAGATAGGCAGGCATTTGGTCTAGGGATGGTTCCATTAAGTAGTTGGAACAACTATTAAAAAGAAATGAGCGTATGGACACAATGGACTATATAAGATCAAGCATAACAAGACAGCAAATAAACCCAAAACCCCCACAAACCAAACCCCAGTGGTTACAAACCAGAAGTTAATTTCTATTGTCAGAGCACTGCTGGCCACTTTCTAGAGGGGCCAACAAAAGAGGGTATCACAGTTCTGAGCATAAGGCAGTTCCCCAGCAAGCAGCAGTGTCCACTCTGTATACAAAGTTTTAGTAACACTACTAACACCTCCTTGTCAAGCTAAGTAGAAAACTTTTGCCTGTTATACATACACAAGTTGCAATCTAAGAAACAGAACCTGCTGCAGTAGCATGCAAAGACGCTGTTTCCAGCTGGGAAGCTTAAGCTCAATATTAAGATGATGCAAATTTTACACTCTTGGTTTTTTAAACGTCTGAAACACTGAAGAGTTATATCCAGAAAGGTGCGCATCCAGAACTGCTGCTTGACTGCTGAAGCGCCCAAGTTTGAAAGATGCCTCTCAAACACACAGGCTTCCTTGACATTTTGCAGTCACACCTTCTGGTCACATCCACAAGTTCCAAGTCAGAGCACTTTTCATATAACTAACTGCCTAGTGGTCATAAAATCAGAAGTGAATAGGTTTTTTAAGCTTTCTTTGCTACAGAGCCACGCAAAGCCGCAGCTCCTCCAAGAGCTAATGACAAAACTAAAACTTTGCCTTCAGTCAGGATCATCTCCTGCTAAAAGCAGCTCATTACGCAAGCGAAAACATGAGACACTTGGCATCAAAGGTAAAGCAAGGAAAAGGGAACATGACACCATCCCTTAATGGTTAGGACAGTAAGCCCGAAAGCCTGAGCAGAGCACACCTGGGATCCTTCCTGCTCCTTCAGCTATGCAGGTTGTTCTATATATTACTGTAAGCTTACAGCATTACTATTCTTCAGAGCAGAAGAGATGCATAGGCACAGTACAATATACAAATACACAAGATTTAAGACATGCAAATAATATAACATTACTTTCCCTATATACTTTCTTTGTCACACAGTATAAGGCATCCAAAGGAAAACAGGATTCCCAAGTTAAAAACAAACGAGAAACCCCAGCATCATTCAAAGGGTCGGGCAAAAAGACGAACCATCATTATCAGATTATGGCAGAGTTCAGACCACTGGAAAAAAGATGCAGGAGGACTGCTAAAAAACCTCTTTATCTCCAATACTTAGAGACATTTCTCTTTTAATCTGTTTCCTGTAACTCAGGATGTCCTGTCTATGGCTATAACCTACTAATAACCATGTCTTTCCCCTTAAGGGCACACTGTAGTAAACTTACAGCTGTCAGCAAGATCCTGTTGCCAAAATACCGTCAGAGAGAGTTTGGAAGTGCAGGCACACACTGCACAACATACTTACAACCTGCACATGCAAAGTAAATACAACAAACATTGTATATACTCTTAATTAACTGTCTCATGCACATGTTATAAATCTAGTCATATAGCAGGAAATAAGTCCTGTTACGCCTGGCTTGGAAAAGGCAGACACACCTGAGCTGATGACTTTGCCGAGTAACACTTTCAAACAGATGCAGTTTAAACTACTCCTGTGCTCCCCCCCCTTTCATCTCAATCATTTGCCACATTTCCCTTTTCCAGAGGTCATCACAATGATAATGAGATCTTGTGGAAGGGAACCTATGCCTGTGTATCAAAAGTCTCTGGCACAAATTTAGCTCAAACTCATCTTCAGTGGCAACTGATACCCAGGCACTAGACTCTGTGAAGCAGCAGCAGAGGTGAAGAAACAGTTTTAGGTCAACTGTGCCATGGGGCACTAACGTCTAATGTTAATGCACCAAAACCTGCATTTTCCCCAGAAAACAAACTGACTTTATGCAATTTGACTCTCACCCCCAGAGCACATCAGAGGAGTCCAAACAATGAATGTGTGTTAAAGTCAAGCTATAATCTTTAGTTTATATTTTTCTTACAACCTGTCCCTCTAAACCATCCAGTCTTATATAAGAAGCCATGGGGCTTGGGTGGTTTTCTTTTTTGGTACAAAATCTTACACAAAATTAGAGACATACAGTTTCAATTCTGAAAGCTTACCAAGAGGTGCTTTGAGGAACCTGCGCTCAATTCCTTGTTCTATCTGAAGCAGTGCAGATGCCAAGCAGTGGACTACATTATTAACTGGCTGAGGAGTACTTGTACTTGTTGATGCAGCACTTGGAACTTCAGTTCTTAACCCAACGAGTCTATAGAACAGAAATGTAGTAAATGATCATACTGGGTTTTCTCTAACATAGTTAGAATTAAACACCACAGATACTTGTTTAAGTCTGTATCCACAGTAGATTTTTTTTTTTGCTTACATGCATGGACTATAGACTTGAACAGATACTACACAGGTGTGATTAAGCTATCCCAGTTCTCAAGTTTGCTTAATTAGTTAATCTAGATAAATCATCTTTAGGGAACAAAGTTAATAATTGTATTGAAATATAGAGAAGATTTCCAGAAGACTGGATGCAACATCCATTGGCTAGCTCATGAGAGATTTTGTGAAGACTATAGTCTCAATAATTCTTCAGTGAAAACACTTCCAGTGGCGAGGTGTAGCCTTTTACAATACTTCCATCTGCAGAGGTTCAGCTATATGTATCCCCACAAGTAATAAGATTATTTTAGAAATAGAATCTTATTTAGAAAAGAAACTAAGTAAAACCAAGAAGCAATTTTAGAATGTTAAATCAAGAACTGTTAACTTATACATCCTCATCCTTGGAGGATTCTTCTAAATTAACACTTCAAGTAAGGGGGAGGATGGGGGGGTAAAGTTAGGTTTCCAATAAAACAGCCTTTTTTTGACCAAAGACTAAGTAATCATTTTAAAGTGTAATTTTCCTGAACCACAAATATTAAGTATAGTGTAGGAGAGCAACTCACACGAATGAAAATAAAATTCAATTTCTACTGGGGGTTTATTAAAAAAAAAAAAAAAAAGGCAGCTCATCAGACTGTCTGGATTCTGCTTTATTCTGGTGAATGAGCAATGCTTTTGGTTGTCCCTGTTCTTTTTTTCCCCACTTAAAAGCTGTTCATTGTATTTTGCAGTCACACACATTTTGAGAGCCTGAAAGCAAACAGGAAGAAAAGCTGCACTGTTATTTACATTTCACTAGTCAGACTCCAAGGTCTTAATGAGATGCCACTAGCTCTGAGGTGGATAAAAAGCCCAGCATCAAAAGCAATCTGTCACATGATTTCAGAATACCATAGTCTTTCTTTTAATATGCAAGACATTATTAGAGTAAACTTTATTCAGAAATTTTGACAGAGTCAGTATCAAATGGAAAAAAAATGAAGCAACAAGCTTCTGCAGCTGCATCAGGCTGGCAATGGAGCAAGTGCCCAACATAACTGAAGACAGATAAATTTTAGCTTCTTAATTAAAAGAGTGGAATATTTCTATGTTGTGACTTTCATGAGGCAAACATCTGCAAATTGTGTCATTAATATAAAGCAGGTTGACCCTATCCTTTCTGCACGTAACTAGAGATCTCAGATCCAAAAGGCAGTGTTGTACGAAAATACTAATTCATCAAACTGAAATAAAAAGGGGAAAACCTTAAAGAAATTTCAATTCCTGTAATAAACAGAGCATTCAACAGCTCATCCAAAAGTACAGCTTTCATAAAATAAAAGTCTAATTCCTGTCTCAAAGAAAAACTTCACAGAATACACAAGCAAGTAGTATGTTAGGACAATGACAGCCTTCAGTGAATCTTTTTCCTGCAATATTTCGACATTCACACCCTATCAAGGTATACAATTAAATGCATTAAGTAAATTAAGGTAGAACTTCTGAAAACTAGGTAACTTCTAAGAATTAAGTATTTTGAAATCTTCACAGTTTCTATAGTTTGACTTACAACACACACTGATATGGAGACTCGCACATCTGTCTCAAAGAAACACCAAAACAAAGCCAACGAAACACTTTTATTGTAGCAACACTATATGATTTGAGGTTTCCTCTCTTTTACTATGTTGCAGCTCACTCTTCAGAAGGACAGTTATTCATGAAGTTGTAAGATATCTCTGTTTTGCTGCAGTGCTAAAAGTTAATGCAGACCATGGCCTGTTGCACTGATGGTTCTTACTGTGACACATGAAAAAGTGCACTGGACGGTTCAACCAATGATTTGTTACTATTCCCATTTTCCCTTTTAAGCACTCCCACTTCTTCCACAAAGTGATTGTTACTTCCCCCCCAGTAAGCAAAACAGAATTTGCTACATTAAAATTTTCTTTGCATTTTAAACATTTTCATAATGAATTCATGTATCTCGTCTGACAATTAACATCCACTTTGAGCAGTGTAATATCTGAATAGAAGTAAAAATTAGTGCCTTAGTTTTACAGGGTAATAGAACAGTGTCGTGAAAATATATGAAGTTATTTTCATATAAAAGTATAAATAATGTAATTTAAATATAAACTAATGCAAAAATCTCATGTTACAACTCAAATCTTAAAAAAATACCATTCCAAAGAATTTGAGGGTAAAAACAATTTGAAAGTTCAAAAAACAGAGCACTGCTACATAGGGAAGAGACATTATTTAAATCACAGCTCTTACCTGTCTTTCACAATAAATTTATCTTGATCATCAGTTTCCATTTCTTCAGATTCTTCATTCACAGTTTTAATTATACCATTTTCTTTGTTTTCATCATTCAGAAACTCATACCGCCCATGTTCTAAGGCTGCTCTCCAAGCCTGTCTGTCTGTAACCTGAAGCAAACATACAAATTTGAAGTTTCTGAAGAATCAAAGGGTACAAAACTTTTAGTGCCAATTACTGTCTACACAATTTAATTATGCTTTCAGTAAAACCTGTAATATGCAAGAGCTCTCATGTAAGTTACAGACTCACCGGCACCACTGTGCTTCTAGGTATTCTACAATTCACAAATACCTTAATAGCCCCCAGCGTTCCTTGGTAGATCCTGTCTTCAATGTCCAAAAGAAAGTCTCTAAGTCTCAGTTCAAGCTGCTTCTCTGCAGATACATGAGATCCATCATGGGCATACTGCATCCTTCCCCGTCCTGAAGGAGGTCTGACGTCACTTTGAGGTTTGTCTGTAAGAATACCAAGCAAATTCACGTTAGTGGACTTTGTTCCTTAAAGTAGCCACTGGTGAAGAGAACAATAGTAGTACAGGGCAGAACAAGCTAAACATACAGGTTAAAACCTCCCTTCTTATATGTAGTGACAGTTGCCAGCACCAACATCTCCACACCAACTAAGGATTCAGGTCCAAGCAAGCAGAGTACAATTTTAAGGGAAGACCTACAGATTAGCATCTACTCATCCCAATACACAAGATGAGAAATCCTTGTCAATTTAAAAGTCACTACTTTGTCTTAAAATACTTTCTAAACAAGTAGATAATCAACAATAACTCTGTTGTAAGTGAAAGGAATAAAGTCCATTTCACTTGACAACTCTTACTTTAGAAGAGAGCTCCTCAGCTTTCTTTCCTGCACAAATCTTTATCATGGCAATATTTAAAACAAGCTTATGCAACTGACAGCTACAAAAACTAACAGAACAATATGTAATCCCTTTTAAAAACCTAACTTTAAAACAAAACAGAAAGGAAACATGACACAGGCACAGACTAGACTGACTGTCCCCTCTAATTAAAGGTTTTGGGATAAAAAAGGAAGAAGACAACAAGATAATTTATTAAAAAGAGCTGATGATGGGCTATCAAGCAAAAACCCCTTTATAAAATAACCCAAAATTAATGCAAAACCTCAAAAGCCAAAAAGAGCTAAAAGGATGCCCAGATACTAAATTAGTAGTTGCAAATCTGCATAGGTGGCAAACATTCCTATTCACAGGACCTACCTTAAATCCTAGGAATGCAGTAATGAGGAGGTATGTGCAAGAACTTGGAGGTATTTAATAAAAAGTTACCATAACACTGTTGTTAAAGAAGTACAGGATAAATTTCTAAGATGCTCTCAATTGCGGAAACAATTCCCTGTAAGTGAAAGTAACTATGCAAACGTTCTCAAAATGCATACTAGCATATTCTGATGTCTGGACGTGGGAAATATCCTTTCTGGATTAAAAATATTGTTTTTTCTTGAGCAGAACTGAAACAGCAGCAATAAGCTATCAAGTGATAGCAACTTTATTTCCATTCTCTCCTGAATGAGAACTTAAAAAGGGAGAAGGGCAGCCTACAGCCTAAGAGCAATTCTCACTTGTCCTGCAAGTTATTTGAGTGAAGGGAACAGGGTATCAGTTGGAGTCCACAGCAGTAAAGCTCCTTCCAAAGTACAGTTAACACACCGCCACTTATCACTGCTTGTCACACAGAGGAAGCGACACTGGTATTGAACCACTGAATTTTTTTTTTTGTTTCTGTTTAAGTTGAAAGCTACTTAAAAAAAAAAATTAAAAAAAAATTAAAAAAAAAATCAGTGTTATTCTACAATTAGCAAGAGATGAAACATCTATGGCTGTGAAAATCAAGTTGCTTCAGGGCAGGAAGCAACATGAAATGGAACACACAAAATACAGATAAAGGTGCAGCAACTAGGAACAGAAGGAACCACACACATACATAAATTTATGAGAAAATTACAGAGATTTTCTCACCAAACCCCACAAACATAGCCATAAACCTCCAAATAAAGCTTAACTACTATGCAGAAACTCTGTCCCATACTAGTTTCCACTGAGAGAAATGGTAGATCAGGTATGAATTTACATACATGACGTGTTCATGGCATGCCCTGGCATATACATACTCCAGTAAAACAGAACTCAGTTCTGATACAAGTAATACTCCCTTGCCCCAATACAGCTAACATGAAGTCTTCACTGTAATTTTGCATAATTCAAAACAAAATGCAATTTCTTAAACATTCCTCCCAAAGGAATTAGTATGACCCTGCAGTATGCATTCCCTTGTTCACAATAGGCCAATAAAGGCTTTAGAAAGATTTTCATGCATTATAATGTTATGAAAGAGCATGTCCTACTCAGAAATCAAGATAATAGTAATTGCCTCCCTTTGCAGGGTTCTGTCTCCAGTGTCGTATCTTGTGTCTGCTTTCAGACTGGAAATGAGGACATCAGATGATCAATACTATGATTTACCTTTAGCAGATAGTAATCTTTATTCCCCAGTTAATCTTTTCCCAAAGCTCAAATTACTTCTAGAGATGTTTGTTTAAAAGCCAATCCCATTTTACTAAGCAGTGGGATAACTGAAAAAATATTGCTTTTTTTAGCATAAGCCACCAGAAAAATACCAAAGATCCATCAGAGAAAAACCAACAAAACCCCAAAATAAACCCAAATCCATTTTTCAGAGTGAAACAATTCTTAATTCTTATATCTTAGCAATTGCAAGTAAATGAGAATTAGGGGTTTCTAAAAATATTATATAGAAGTTAGAGCTGCATAAGCAAGACCAAGAATTTTTCATTTCATTTACCTGGAATATGGAATTTTTCCACAGGAAAACTGCCTAGTTGTTCATATATTCTACTTTTCTCTTGTAAAAGAGTTTCTTTTAAGGCACTCTCCCTATGTCCTCGGGAATTGAGAGCCTCTAGGAGTTGGTCCAGTTGCTCCCGAGAATTGTAAAAGCACCAACGGTTTGGTTTATATACTGGCCTTGGCACCTCTACGACAACACTGGTGTGTGAATCTTGGTCAATATTGGAGGTAGATTCAGAAGATTTCAAAGACTCTCCAGTTTTACTGAATACCTGAGGTTCATTTGTGCAAGACTGTATACTATTCTGAAAGGAAGAGGTTCGAGGCAACAACATGTCTTCCGTCAGACCAGAATAGTCCTCTTCTATAAACAATCCAGGAACAGAGGGGAAAATCCAGTAGCGTCGGTACAGACGATCACGACCCAATGGGGTGATATTTGTGCAGGCAGTTGCATTCTGAATCTTTTCTAACAGTTCCTTCTCTTTCTTTTGTTGCTCCTGCTTTAAAACTTCTTCATCTTCAGCAGTAAGAGGTTCACTCTTTTCACAAGCAGTCTCTTCTTGTCTTGTAAATTCTTTATATCCATTTTGCCCCCTCCTCCCTAAAAGTTAAGGGAAGAAGTATGACAGCAATGCACTTATAAATACTTTCCTTAACCAAAAACTCAAGGAAAGGGTGGGGTTTTGAGCTGTCCCTTTGTGATTATCAAAACTCACAGTCTAAGACAACCAGATTAGTCAAGAAGCAATACTACTTTTGTTTAAGAAAAATTCAAGTGATTATTCCCCTTCCCTTGATAAAGGGGTAGCCATCTTTAGCATACTTTCAATTTGCAGAACCTAGGCCAAGTCTCGTTTACTGACATTGTCATTTTTAGCACTATAAAAAAAGCCTAGAATTTTAAGAAAAGTATGTTATAGAAGTACTCTATTATGATAAAGTGAAATTCTAGCAATTTCATTATTGAGTGCAAACTGGTCTGGATTTAATTTATCATACTCAAAATTACAAACTTAAGCCTCACAAAGGCCTCAAGCAATATTAGAATCCCTAGATAAGAAGTTTTATCACGAACTCAGTTACATTACTGCTTTTTTTTTCTCCAATATATATATACTACTATTATGTCCCCTAAACTGACACCAGCTGAATATACTCCATTTTACATTTTAGTTTACCAAAGAATAAGGTCCTGACAGTCATCTAGAAAAGTACATCTTATAACTGACACATGCAACAGTGAGCAATGCTGTTGGTGCTCCATTTGTACCAATTTCCAGTGTGACCTTCAGCTTCCCCAACTGCAGGAATGAAACAACAGTTATCTGCCATCCCATCACAATGCCTCAAACATGGGCATTCAAGAATCTTAAAATTCTATTTAAGATGAGAGCACTACTCATAACTTTGTCAGGCAACAGCCTGGGTTTTAGACAATGAGGAGTCCAGAGATCAAGTAACGGAAGAAATTGGAGCGTGAAAGGACATACAACCCAATGCTGTAACAACATCAGGACAGCTCGATGCACTTAAGAGCCCATTATGATCTTGTTTGGGTGGGATTCTTTTGGTTTTGCTTGTGGGTTTGAGGTTTTTTTCTCCTCTTTTTCTTTAAAAAGTTTACAAGAAAGATTGATACTTTATAAAAATTTACTATAAACCCCAAGAACTTCCCAGGTGCATGCATGCGTGTGTGCATACATGTACACAAATGAACAAATCCATTATAGTATTACCCCTTCTTCGTTTTTTGTTTGGTCCCAACTCTTCTTCATCCTCTGTCACTGTGTCCGCATCTTGCTCTTTATGTTCAACTTCTTTGCTCTCTGTACTAGTATCAAGGTCTTCCCGTTCCTCCTCTCTGACACATAAAAAAATAACCAAAAGATGACTAAGTGACCAGCCATTAAAAGCTGAATAGAATGAAAAGAAAAAAAATACACAATATGGCACTTTCAACACAAACTGCATTTTCCTCTCAGAAGTACTTAAGCTAGTAGAACACCTATAACGCTTTAAAAAAAAATATTTTAAGTCATATTATATTAAAACCCAAAAGAAACCCACTGAACTGTAAATGGAAAGTTCCATATTAAAGACAAGAACCTGCCCTTTGGGATTCACTCTTTCATTTGAAGAGCATTATTAAAATCAGACCCTTTGTCAAGATATTTTACAGTATAGTTCTACTGAGCTCAATTTTTTTCATGACTAAAAAAATGCTTCCTCAGTAAAATGTACACTGTTCTATAAAATGCTTATTACATATTTTTCCCCTCATGTAGCAAATCTAATGAAAAACCTAAAGAACTACATGAAATCATTACAGGATAATATTCCTCCCCCAAGTGGAGTTGCAAAAACATAGCAAAAATCTGCCTTTGGCCCATAAGTATATTTGCTTGCAAAAAGTAAGTAACTAACACCCTTCCTCAAACAGGTAAAGATACGCTGTTGTATTTCCACTTTGCTTTTTTTTTCTGTAATCAGATACAGCTGCACCTGCACAAATATTACCACCTGAAGCCATACAGCTTCACTAACAGAATGAAAAAATTTTAGTTTTATAGAAATCACCTGGGATAGCATGGCATTTTTTTTAAAAACAAACAAAAACTACTATTTAATTTGATTTATAAATTGTCACGTGAGATCAGTATTATGTAGCTCAGATCAGACCAGTTCCACATACTAGAATGGTCTATTATAATGATATTCATAAGTCTGAAATCAATGCAAGACAAAGTAATACAAAAAAACACCCCAACATTTTGTATGTTTCTCATGTCAGTAGCTTTTTATAGACTTATGAGTATAATAATAATGAGTTGATTTTAAAAATAAAAGTCTCTTTCACAAAGCAATTCTAGAACACTAGGAAGAAAAATGAAATCAACATTGATGACTACAGACTTAAAATATACCTTTGTATATGACTGAGAAAATTAAAACTAAGTAAGGAAGGTGTGGCCACATCACTAAGTGCTCTATCATATGTATCACAGTAATAGCATGTATCATACCCAACAGATACTTCTACCACAGCATTTCTTTGCTCCTCTTCCTTCAGCTTTTCTTGTTTCTCTTTCATTTTTAACTCTTGTTCTTTTAACCTTTCTTCTTTCCTCTTACGTATCCTAATAGTAAGAAGGATATAAAAAACCAATTACAATTAATCTAGTCCCTGATCTGTCTGCATCTATTTTCTTTAATACTACAGCATCATCTGAAAAAACAACAGTAATGTGGGACAGCACAATGCAAGGTTTCACTCCTCATTGTGAAAATCTAGGGGTCTCAGGAAATCACCACAGAACACAAACACTACTACTGGCTGTCACATACCTTTTGTAGCTGAGGAATTAATCTAATTTGTTGCAATAAAATTTAGCTTTCCATATCCTAGTTTTACCTTGCTGCTGCTGCCTCTCGCTCTTTGCGATGCTGTTCCGCTTTTAATTCTCTGAACTCTTGTTTTGCCTGTCGTAACACATCAACAGAGTCCTCAATGAAATCTCGAGTGGAGACGAGAGTCAGAAGTTTCCCACAGAGGGCATGAAGGATCTTCATCTTCTCTCCTAATAAAATTTAGACTTCATTATAAAACTGATAAATAAGCCTTACGCTTACACACTCCAGACTGGTGATTTGCTCTCAGTTGAGAAAAAATGGTCAAACATTTGTACTGTAAGTGTACCAGATGAACTTGCTAAGCAGCATTTCCTGAAAAAGATGTGCTTTGATCAGAGATGTAAGCCTTTATTTTTAATTTATTAACTTTAGGCACTGTAAGAACTAAAATGCAATATTATTTTCAAAATGGAGATAAGTAACAGTAGGTAGTATTTCTTTTCTCCATTTCCAAATAACAAAACAGACCTAAACCAGAACAGCAATAAAAAGCAGGGGTGGAATGAAACACTCAGATGCTTCTCCCAGAGAGATCCCCTTCTGCAAGTAAAACTAACATTTTTCCAAGTGGGATTTTAAAAAGCTATTCAGAAGTAATGAGACTGCCTAGCTCTGCAATCTCTGATCTGCTTGTAGGGGCCAGAGCATAGGGGGGTGGCTGTTGGTCTAGGTGGCCTCCAGAGGTCCTTTCCAATCTGGATTATTCTACGATACAGTAAATTTCAACCATTATTGATCTGAAGCAGTTACAAAACCAATCACCCTAATAATCTCTAACATTTATTGTCTTATATTACCTGGCAACAAATCATACACTGAGGTACTTGAAAGTTTCTTCAAGAGACCAGGATTACTTAGTCTCAGCTCCATGCAAGCATCATCAGTAGCATCAAACCCTCCTCGTTTCTGGTAACGGTATTTTGCATTGGCTGATGTTACATCAGCGCCTGACGCTAGAATGTGAAGTCTGAGAATCTCAGAAAGAGTGCAGCTATCAAGATCCAAGTTTTTCAGATTGCAGCCTACAGTTGAGAAGAATGAACAGTTATTTTATATAGGCATTTAAAGGTACATGCGTATTTAAAAATGTGCTTTAAACAGAGCAAATTAATAACAGCAACAAAATAAGAAGTGAAACCCACACATACCCTGATGTAACTGGGGCCATGCAGCTGCCAAAGTTGCAACTGCAGACAGTGCAGATTTTGTGGGGTCTGTATCTTCATCCAAAGCCTCTGTTAAATCTTTAAGGAAATAAACACTTTATTCTAGTGCAAATTAAGACTTGTACTGTGGAGGGGAGGAAAGCAAGCTTGTTTTTTGTAAATTGCAGACAAAGCAGGAAGAGGGCCAAATATTTACAAAAGCATCAATCTATTCAAAACTCAATTCAACACCCAAATTAAGATTTACACGTCTTTAAATGCAACTAAAAATCCAACTACAAGCTAAGGACATGCACCACATGCTATACACTGTTTTTGCTATGAGCTGTTAAAGCAACCACAATGAACAAAACATGCAAAATGGCAACATAAAAGGCAGCAAAAACAAATCCGTAAACACGCTTGAAAGCAAAACCAACCAACAATGCAAGAAAACCTGTATTTCATTCTCTCAAATTAACTGTTATTTCCTATCATCATTCTGCTTTTTTTGGGAAAGGCCATCCAAACCAATCACACATTTTGATACTGGTTATCACTATTCACTGTATACTTTTAATCTGTAACTCAGACATAACCTTACTGTCTTGCACAAATACAATTAATAAGGCATAACAAAGAAACCATATTTCACCAAAACAAGCATCTGCACTTCATAAGGAGCATCACACATTAGCAAACTGACCAGGAAAGCAGGGCAGTGAAAGGGAGAAACAGCAAAATTCCTGTTTCTTAGACAAAAGTTTCCTTAGCACTTACAGGTATTTCTCCAGAGGGCTGGCAGACTTTTTTACAGTGTTGTATGCAGTTTCACCAATTTCATTTTATTCAAATCCAAATCATTAAGCAGTTACATAGCCACCAAGTCAGTAAAGAGCCACAAAACCAGACTTACATAAAAAGCAAATCCACAAGTCTCATATGATGATTGATGTTTGACAACTGTCACCCAGACACTGCAAAAGTAACCTGTGCACCTCGCCTCCCACTGTATCTGTATAACACAGTTCGAGAAAGTACTGCACACACCAAAACCTGTACACCCATGGTGTTTGCTGTTGCAGAAACACTGTTGGTACAAAACTGCAGTGAGCAAACATGCTGACTACTACTAGTTTGGTTATCCAGAATTATAAAGCCAAGAACATGTAATTCTTTTACAGGAAAGAAGATGTCTAAAGGTGACGAGACATGAAAGTTCCAAGGCAAGTCCCAGATAAAGTGCCCTTCCCACAGCTCAGCTAAATTAGAACTGGCAGATTTTTTGCAATTGCCAACCCCGTATCATCAAATTAGAACATGAAAGTTACAATTTTTCTGATCAGTCCTATGAGTAGTAAAGAATCTAATCAACTATTCTATGATTACCTGATAATGGGATCCTTGCTTATATTGCCCAAGCAATACTCTTGAGTAGTTAAAAGATACCATTTAATTGCTAAATGCAACAATAATTAACATTCAGTTTGAATTTCTTAACACCATATCAAATCTGTAACTTTATTCAATTAAAAAGAGCCGACTCCACTGCTGAAGATACTGCCCATATTTTATACAAAGGCATTTTATAGACAAGACATAAATCTTAAGAATGAGAATATTCCTAGTTTTCAAGGAAGGAATTAAAAGAACTCCCTGTACCTCACATATCTGTCTTATGGGGGCACCACAGGATTCAACTGACCTCAAATGGGGAGTGCTCTGACGTTCCTATCTACTGCTAATGAGATAAAGATTAGCAAAAGGGTCAAAACTTCTCCTTTAATTAGTCAGCAAATCTGGCAGTCCATAAACACAGGACCACATAAATTTGGAACAAAGCCTATACTTTCTTCTCATCAGTGGTTAGCATACAGTAGAAACCTCTGAAAAAGTGGGCAACTTCAGCCTTAGAGTCCAAAGGCAGAGGGACTTCAAGATCCTTTACTGGAAAAACACAGAGACAAGGTAGCATCTGGGAGTTACAGATGCATACTTTTGAGTCTTGAAGGGCAATGAATATTGAATTCTTGATTACAGTCATGCTGGGGGGTTTTAAGTTTTAATGCAGCTAGGTCCAGAATAATTTTTTTTTTTTAGCTAGGGACCTTTGAGAAGATTTAGGAAAATGCCTTGGTTTCCTGACCCTCAGGAGAAACATCTCACAGTGCTGAAGGAAGAGCAGGAAGGTGAAGACAAGTTTTCCTCACCTCCAAAACATAAGCAGTGCTGTTAAAAGCTTATTATGCTTTGCTGGATATAATCATAGCAACAATAAGCTTGTTTTTTCTCTATTCCCCCCAGAACCCACACTCCATGCCCAGTTTAAAGCTTTAATTTCAGACAACAGAGAAAAAACAAGTCCATTTACATAGAATAACCATGCATAGTAAGACAAGGTTAAACAAAGGAATGCCATAAATCATGCAGTTTAAAAGTTAATTCCAGTGGAATTTCAGTTTTTCAACAGTAAAATTAAGGATCTGACCTTTGGTCTCAGCATCAGCTATTTGATCTTTGGCCACTTCCTCTTCCTCTTCGGCCATTGCCTGAAAGATGGCAGTCAGGAAGAAAAACAGCAATTCACATAGTGGGCCTTCAGTGTCATTTCCTACAAGAGCTTCCTCTAAAACTTCTGTGAATAAAGTTTAAGAAGCGTCACTTTTGCCGCAAAGTTGGAAAACGATTATGTACTGAAGAACGAAAACATTTTTTTCCTTTAGGTATAAGTTACTTTTCCATCATTTACTGCAAATATTCCTAAGGTGATGGGTGTCAGAAACATGGTGTCCCACAAAACATTATTTTCTTAATATATAACTGCAAGGGTAAAGTACAAGTAGCCATTTTAATATGTAGATTAACAACTTCTATATTGAAATTTTGATTTTTATAAACATCGCAGAAGTTGACCATGAAGAGCAAACTACATTGATATGCACATGAAAGCACTGACATATTAAAGCTGCAGAGAAGATTTTGTAGCACAGGTACTTTGGTGCACCTAAGATGTTTGGCTGTTTGGTAGGAGAAGCAACACCAAAAAAATCAGGGCACCTTTCCACATAAATGACAACTTGCCTAAAGTCACTCCTTCAGGAAATTCATCTTGAAGATCAAAAAGTTCCCCAAAAGCGTACAGAAACTCCAAAACCATCAGAGCATCACCAAAGATCTCAGGAGGAAGCCTTGTCTTCACTGGCACTGGAACAGGAAGTTCCTGCAATCCAAATGGGACAACTTAATATTGTCTTTGGTTTCTGCAGAGTACACAACTGATTAAAACGACAATCTACGATTCTGTCAGGTTTCTTTACATTTTACTGAAAGTAGTTCTGCAAGACACAAACAGTTATTACAGTAACATCTGTGGCAGTACTAACTTTAAAAACTGGTGTGCATGCAACCTGGATGATATCTCAACCTTTTGGGATAAAAACTTATTCATGTTCATGCAGATGAATGATTTTGTATATTTGTTTAAAGGAGCTCAAACCCACTACAAGTTAAGAGCACCGGCTGCCAACATTTTTTCTTTAAACCTGTTATTATTTCACAAGAGTTTTGTATTTAAGTTTGCTGGAACTGCACAGACAAGCAAAAATAAACATATTCTTAAAAAGTTACTCACTATTGCTTGCGAAGACAAGCCAACAAAACCCCAACATGTTCACATAAAACCACACCCATCTAGTAGTAGGATATGCAAGATCATGTCTAATGATTGTTTTGGTATTTGTTTTTTTTGCATTGGTAAGGCAGTTATGATAGCTACAGACACTTTAAAGGGAGCTGATGTAACCATGTATCAAGACCACTTAACAGAGACACCACTTCCAAATCGGAGACAGGAGTTTGCAATACCAATTCTAATTTTTCAATTTAACATCCTGATGTAAGTCTAGGGGACAGAGTCAAAAAATTTCAATGAAGATGGCTCCTTGCCACAAAAGTGGTAGTTCACAAACATCAATGAGAAGAATGCCACAAACTCTGTGCTTTCAGAAGAACACAGTAAGGCATTTCACATATTTCTGGAGAAGGGAATTTTTTGAAAAGCAGTTCTTACCTAAACTCATCTTTATTTATAGTCTTGCCAATTTTCACTATAGTGGTACTACTTTCCCACCCCTCCCTTTTTCTTATCCAACTGAAACATAGCAGCACTGTTCTGCTCAGCTTTGTCTTGTTTTGGCAATGCTCTTCCCTTTCTTGTTTCTTCTCCCATTCTAAACATAGCCAAGAGTCTCATCTTCAAGGGACTACACAGCTCTCCTTGAAAACACATTCAATTCTCATACTGCTCTCAACCAGTGCTACCCCTTCAATTCATTTAACACTCATCCCACTTGTCCTCCTTGTACTTCTTATGTTTCCATGTGTATTCAAATAAACCCCATCCTTGTGTTTCTGACAATTTTTCCTACCTTTTCTATCCCCTGCCAAAATTAATCATAATAAAGTGTAAATAAATACATACCACTAGACAATCTTCTATTATGTACAACCGCACAAGAATATTCTTGTTTAAAACATTATGCTCTTTGGGAAGTAAATTCTTGTTACTTTCTACATGTTTCCAGGATCATCCAGAAAGATGCTCATTAAGCAAGGATACTGCTAGAGTATAAATCACAAGAACGCCACAGTCTTTCTACCTTTTGCAGCCAAAGAACTTCATTTCACTACTGCAGTCTTTTAAGTAACACAGGTCTATTTGAGGTGACCACATCGTGTATATTTAACAGAAAAGTCAGGCATGCTCAAAACCCTCCACGCTAAGGTCAGCGCTTTAAGAATACATCTGTTCCATGTTAAGACTGGGAACAGCCTGTCAAGTTTTTCTGGAGGGTGAAAACGCTGATGATCCTATTAGCATCACCACTGGGAAATACTATATGACTGCAGCTGATGCACAACCTCCTGCATTTGGATCAGATCTAGATCCACCTCTGCATTTGGGAATCTACCTTGGGACTTCAGTCATACCTTAAGATCATCACACTCCATATCCTCCCGGGGCTTACTCCATTGTTTCAGATATTCCACATATTTTCTTTTTTCTTCACGCAGCTTCTCTCTTTCCTGAAATGGTGTCACAATTGTATATAAAATATGGTCAGAATGCCCTATTACAGTTTCTAGAATTGCATCACTTACTATCTCAATCAAAAAATAGTATAAAATTTAAATTAAATTAATGTTGGCGGGTTTTTGTTGTTTGTTTAGTTTTGGGGTTTGTTGGTGGGGTTTTCTTTTTTGTTTTGATTTTTATTAATGGAAGCAGATGAGGGAAAAAAAAAATCTAATAAAAGTATTTATGCAAGCTGCCACAAAAAAAGATCACCAAAATAGGTAGTGGATGTGGCAAAGTACAGTGGAATAAATAATTTCTTTGTATTCAAGGAGACAAAAAGTTATTTAGCAGTTTCCATCCAAAGAGAAAACACAACGAAACCCACAACTTTTTAACATACTGTGAATCTGATCCAGTACAGTCTTTAACATTTAAATAGAAGACAACCATCAAACCAAATACTATCATGCACTACTGACAAAAAAAAAAAACCCACCACATTACTTCAGAAGTTCAAAGAGAACTTTTTGCGAACTAAAAGTTTAATATAGAGAATCTTATCCACATAAATCCATGTGATCTTATAACTGCCTATTCCTCTAAAGTGCATTTCTCTGACTGAAAACAGTTAAAGGAAAGTAACTTGAAGCAGACAGCACCTAAGAAACAAGTAAACTAAAAAACCATTGTACTGTTTCTTATGAAATATATAGACTGCAAATGCATTACTTTTTCCTTTTCTATTTTGAGTCTCTCTTTTTCTTCTTTCTTCTTCATCCTTTCTTCTTCCACAATCTTCTTTAATTCTTCTCTCTTTTTTTCCTTATCTTCTTTCTCCTTTTTCTTGGCTTCTATAGCACTTGCCTTCTCTTGTTTTAATTTAGCTTTTTCAAAAGCTATAAAAGAGAGAAAAAAAAAAAACAGAATAAACCACAGTTATTTTTTCTTCTACAAAATGTTAATTTTATTTATGTGTGCTAAATAATCTGATGTTTTTATAATTACCGTATGAAGAAGATAGTTATGAAGACTGAATTGTTTCTATACCAACCAGAAATTCAATCACTTGAAAGTTCTTTACAGAATCAGAATTTTGAGCCTGTTACACATTTTACAAGGTTGTCAACACTGTAACAAAGTCAAATTTCTGTTTTACGAGTATACAGAAGTTTACTACTTGTTTATCTACTACACTTGGTTTCTATCAAGTGACATATAAAGATAAGAACTGATTCCAACCACATATAATTACAGCAACATATTTCGTATTTAGTATGACTACTTAATAAAAGCATGTCAAAACTAGGTATCGCATAAACCCATGAAATATCTGCGACAGTAAAAACCTTTAAATAAGTGATCTTTAGATATTTAATTATTGCTGAAATGCTGAAAAATCGGTATGTTTGAACCTACTTAGCATTACAGTGGGATTTGTGTAAGTTCCACTTTTTACACAGTTTAACTGGAACTCTAATTGGTAATAAATGTTACTGCCTGAGGAAACCCCGATTTCTTTGTAGATGTCTGCAGAAGAACAGCAGGATACAAATTTCCACTTTCTGTGGACAATATCAACCCACTGACATGCTAACAAATAAAAGGGGATCAGGGAGCTTAACATTTTAAATGAACAAACAAGAAAGCTAGAATCAGAAGCAAAGAAAATTAAAAAAGAACCTTACTTCCTATTACCAAGTGGATAGCACTCCGAAAGGATTTTGATTACATTTTCCTGTAAAATTCTGAAAATGGGCTAGATTGATTTTACAGATAGCTACTATACACGCCAGCAATGTCTTTCGCTCAGCAAACTGGGTTTTCAGGTACAACAGGACAACACAAAGATAAAATTAAGCCAGAACATCTTAACCTGTTTTCCAGAAGCTGTAATTAACACCACACAAGAAAAGAAGCACCTCTGATGTTGATCAGCTATTACCTTGTTCTGTGTTCTTTCCAGCACATAAACAAATAGATGCTAGTTGTACAAAACTGTGGACACACAAGTTTAGTGGAGCCCGTTAAGCCTCGTGTCCCAGTCTCCGATGAGGAAAACAGCCCTGAGCAGCCCCAAACAACTTTGCATTTATTTAAGCAGAGCTGGACCAGATTATTTCCAGGTGTCCCTGCCATCCTAAAGCATTCTACGATAATGAAAATGAGAGTTAAAAAACAGAATTTCACTGAAGTATTTCCACAGATGAAAGCCTTTCCTTAGGAAGGACATCAGTGCTTAAAATCCAGAAGAATATTTCCTTGTCTGAGCTTTATCTCCTCAAGATGCACCACTTTACCTACTTAAACCCATATAAAAGACAAGTGGGTCACCTTCCTTCATTTGAAATCAAGTTTAAATAGATCTGAAACAGGTCAAAACTAGGCTAAAATAATTCAGTCCATCCAAAATAAGAGCATCTTAAGTGATCTGTGCTCTTTTAATTGGAAAAAAGAAAAAAAGAAAACGCATTCTAAGTAATTTTGGAGAACATTTAGACATACCTTAAATATCTATACAGAGACATCTTCAGAAAGACTCAATGATTCCCTTAAGGATTATTACAGGTTTAGGAAGAACTGCAGGTTTTTTAAATTCTGAGGCAGCTTTTCCATGTACATATTTTCCTCACACAACAGATTGTGTTAAATGTTCATGTTTTGATATAAATGATTTCACAATCCAAACTCATGCAAAAAATTTATTTTGCTCTTTATCTGAGACAGAAAGCAACACAGCTGCACCACAAGCTTCCTACATTTTGGCAGTTAAGTAAATACAACAACCAAACAACACACACTAATTCAGGAAATAACCATTCTAAACACCAAAAGGAGCACTTTGCAATAGTGCTGTGGCAGTGCACTCTTATTATATTTTCCCTTTGAAAAGTACAACCTCAAAAATATTCTAATTATGGCCTCCTTGCAGACCTGTAAAAACTGGTTCTCCTAGTCAGAAGACTAAACCTCAACTTACCCATGGCCTGCGTATCTTCTTTTTGCTTCTGGAACCTTGTCTTTTCCCTTGCTATTTTAGTTTTGTTTCCTTGGCGATTTCGTTTAGCCACAATCTTGTCCTCCTAACAGAGAATTCAGAGGGGGAGTGGAAAAAAAACAAAAAAGATCATAATATCTACAGTGAAAGGACCAACAACAGATATTCCAATTTTTTTCTAACAGTTCTCTAAAGAATAAAAGCAGGTTCTAAGAGTTTCCCACAAAGTCCTCAGAGATTTTGATTAATAGTTCAGGGGAGCAGTGACACACAACCTTATTCTTCCAGCTTTCCGTTCAAATAGCTTAGTGCACTAAGCTTTGCTGTGTTTAAAGACATGCAAGTCACATAACTGCAGCTGAGGGCAAGTGACACAGCTGTATCTAAGAGTATAAATTAAAGGTTTTTAGCAAATTCCAGAAGGGACAAGTACTCTATACATCTTCACAACACACTGAAAAACTAGTTTCTTGGTGGGATCACAGAAATAAAATAGATAAAATTAAGAAGATAACATACCAATTATGGTCCCTTCTACCAGCTTAACTATAAAGCAATCTACTTTAATAGCAATTATGTAATATATCCCAATTCATCTTGGAAAAAAAAAAAGCTTGACAACCTTATATTCTGTTATGAAAGTTCAGAAAAAGCAGAGGAACTTACAGACTATGCTGATATGTCTTCAAATAGAATTAAAAGTGTTATTACTTACAAGATTACTGGCTGCCCTCTTTGGAGGTCTCCCTCGCCGTTTGCTTGCAGGACTGAAGATAAATGTGGGTGGGTCATCAGGAAATAAGCAGGAGAAATTTTGTTCTGCTAGATTATATTTTGCAATTGATGTTGCCTTAATAAGAAAGATGAAAACAGATATTCATTGCAAAATTCTTACCTGTTCATAGACTTTAGCTAATTAATGATTCATTAATTTGCAAAAGATGACTGCAAAAGCCCATTCCAGCCACCAGAACTCTTCAGTACTTTTGTCTCACTGAAGAACTGGAGACTGAATTCTACCTACAGTAAAATACTTTCCAGCTAAAAGCATTACAACAGGATAGTATCAGCTTACTGTACCAAAACAGAAATAGTTAATTTTTATTTGAATTAGAAATACCAGCTGCATACCTTGAAGAATGAAAACAACTCATGTGCTAGACTAAGCAAAAATATATTATATTTTAATAAGCAACATTTTTCTAGATAAAAGCTTCCATTTTTATTTGGGGGACTTTTCTAAACTGGTAACTAAAGAATAAATTAGAGGATAGAGAACTCTGCTTCATGTACAGAAAAACTACCATCCTGTTTACAAGCAAAAGTTAACAAAACCCTGGTTTTACAGGTCTACAGAGTTCAGTATTCATCCTTTTATTCCGGAGAAGTAAAATATTAACTCATTATATTATACTTACAAAAAGCTCTATCCCACGAATTATTCCTTCTTACTTACCTTAGTTTTAATGACTCCATCATGTGGTTCACAGTGTTGTTTCAGAAAAAGTTTAAGTCTATCACGAGAAAAAAGATGTTTCCTCCGACTGTATTAGGAAAGAAATGTAGCATTATCAACTACATCTTTAATTATTGTTTAAGTACAGCTGACAATATGTGCAAGACCACTTGTAACATCAGGATTGACCTTTTTTTCTCATTTTCCTAAATTACACTCTTACCATTGTAACAAATAGCCATTCTTTGCAACCCCAATTCAATTAAAAACTTCCTTATGAATAAAACAAAACCCAAGTAATACTTAAACAATTGGCTTACGCATCTGTAATTTTTGTTTGGAAGATCTGGCATATCCTCTTTTATACAAAGATATAGACCAACTCCACAGTCCATTCATCTCTGCTAGATTTTCCAAACATTCTTTTGTATTGCAATAGCTTTTAAAATCTCTAAATAAAACTTAAGTCCAACTGCTTCAGAAGACAAGGAAAGCAAACAAGCAAACAAGAACAGCAGGAAAGAAGCATTCACATCTCTCAAAGGGAGAAGTAAGGCATGGATATTTCAAGCCACCAAGTGAGAGGGGTGAATTCACACACTACTTTATCAGGCTGTGGCACTCCTCACTCCAGGACAGTATGTGCTCTAAATGCTTCCTGGCATCCCAGGGAACCTGCACTACTTCATGAGCAGGAGAAAATTAACTACACAGGAGTAGTAATGTAAAAATTAATGAAAAAAATTAATCTCTATTCATGCTGGAACTAAAAGACATGAAATCACTTAAAGGGTTTGTTTTTTTTCAAAGTATCCTGTTTATAAAGTTTCGATACACAAGCTACTCTTAAAACAAAACCAGTTTTAACTAAGTTCAAGACATAACTGTTACTTAAGAAGCAAAACTTCTTTGCAGCTTCTACTCCAAAGCAGCAAAGCAGTCTGATTGTCAGTGTCTGCTTTAACATTTCTAAACCAGTAATGCTACCAGACAGAGCAAGCTCCCAATGCCATTAGTTCATCAATATTAGAGAAAAGGGTTCTCAAACTTTTTTCCATCTATTCCCATCAGACACAGCAGTAGGTACAGGTATCAGCAGCAACACCAGCTCTCTTCCATTTGCCAACAAAAGCAGAGAGTTGTGAAGAATGCGTATCTGTTAATATTAGTAAAGCTTAGAACCCTTGCTACAGAAAGCCTGTGAAACACAGTATTTTGTTGCAGTGCCTCTAATTAATAGTTCTAACATACTATTTTAAAATGCCATTTCATATCAAAACCAACTTACAGTGACTTAAGCAACTCACAGTTATAAAGTACAGTTTTAACTTTCATATAGTAATTTTTTACCTTAGTTGAGATGCTTTAACGATAACAGTTTCATATAAATCTTTTTTAATAGGTTGGACTTTGTATTTAAACAAAGAAGGATCAGTTATGGCTTTCTTCTCCCTAAATAAATAAATAAAAAAATAAGTTAACTACATTGACAAAACACCAGTCTTACATTGTACACATTTAATATTTTTATTTGCAGACACAACAGAACTCTTCAAAATACCCAGCCATATTTAATACAGGCTTTAACTTCCACTGGTACCAAGGAAGACCTATTCACTTCTGCCAACTTTCCTGCCACTACATTTAGATCTGCAAAACCAGTTCCTGCAAGGAACAGCAAAAGGGATAGGGGATGTTGTTTTTCTTAGCTGGAAGATGGAGGATAAGAAGGGAGGGGAGAACAAAGAGAGAGATGAACAATGAATACGCCTCTATCTGTTAGAAAATCGTCTTCTTAATACTCTCAGTACTCATGATGGCAACAGAAAGGCAGGAAAGTGGAGAAAGAGATGATGAGAGACAGAGTTAAATACAGTGAGTAAGAATAGCAGCCACAGACCTACGGATCACATATCAAAATGAATGAAAACCAGACAGCACATTTTTTCTGAAATACTGATTTAGGAAAGACACCCTCACCAGCAACATTCTGAAAATCACAGGAATCACAAAGCAATAAATCTATCCTTTAAAATAAATGCTTATCAAGTTAAATATTTTTTTCCCCAAAGCATACTTCCCTTTTACAGCTATCAGCCACAGAGAACTAGATTTTTTCTCCCCCATGGAAAATATTTCTTCACTTTTAACATAAAAGTAACCGTTTTGCTTTGCACAATGCTATCCAAGTTAAAGTCTCAGGCTGAATCGCCCTGACCGACTCCAATTTAAGAAAAATAATAAAAAACCCCAAACCAGTTAGTCATATTAGCAAGAGAGATAAGCGGTATGAACAAAGTAAGTATAGCTATCAGTCAGGTTTTAACACCTCTGCCTATAATTTTACATTTGTCAAAAGAGGCTTCATATTTGCTCATACTGTGACTTGGTCTTCCATGATCACCTTCACTTTCAAGATAGGAAAGCTAAAGTAACGAAGGTTGATTCTTCAGGAACTTCTGTATAGTATCAAATACTAACTTGTTCCCTCAGCATTCACACCTGCATCTCCAAGCCCTTTGGTCTAATAAGTTAAAGAAAGGCCTAAATAGATAATGTTCAGGTACAAAATAAAAAGCAATTATAGCAATTATAGCAAATATATTATAGCAAACATAGCAATTATAGCACCAATGCTATATCAAAAGTGTATCAGTTGATGTATACATTTTTAATAGATTTTAAGCTCCAATACTCTTTGTAGTCAAAAGCAGGGCCCAAAGAATAATCAAATGGTTAACTCTTATATCATTAACCTTTATTTTCCAGTTTGAGTAAATCTTTCTCTCACCTTTAGTGGATCACATATAATAGCCCCAACCTAATTTCCAAACACACTTAGTTTTTTCTGCTTAGTTTCTGAGTTTCCAATGATTATCCTAAGAAATTAACATATTCCCAAAATCCTTCTCTATAAATCCAAACTTAAAGTCGAAATTTTACTTAGTGCAGAGAGAAAGAAAAAAGGTCATTCAGTGCCTGTAGAAAGCTTTAAAAATTATATATCTAGTCACTTCAGCATATAAGTCATAACATTCTATTTTGCTATATTTTACTTTATAAAGCATTACATAAGCCATTTAACAGTGTTGTGGTTTAAGCCCAGCCGGTAACTCAGAACCACACAGGCGCTTGCTCACTCCTCCCCTTTCTCCCCCCCCCCCTCCCCAGCTCCCAGCAGCACAGGGAAGAGAACTGAAAGAATGTAAATCTCACAGAGATAAGAACAGTCCAGTAAGGTGCAATACAAAACTACTACTACCACCACTAATAATAACAACAATAAGGGAAATAATAACGGAAGAGAATATAAAACTAAAAAGAAAATAAAAACAATAAACACAAGTGATGCACAATTCAATTGCTCACCACCAAGCCTGACCCTGAACAGTGATCTGGGCCTTCCGGGTTAACTCCCCCCAGTTTATATACTGGGCATGAAGTGCTGTGGTATGGAATACCCCTTTGGTTAGTTTGGGTCAGGTGTCCTCTCTCTGCTCCCTCCCAGCTTCTTGTGCCCCTCCTCACTGGTAGAGCACGAGACTGAAAAGTCCTTGATCAGGGTAAGCATTGCTTAGCAACAACTAAAAACAGTGTTATCAGTGTTGTTCTCAGACTAAAGTCAAAAACACAGCACTGCACTAAGAAGGAAAAAAATGACTGTTACAGCTGAACCCAGGGCAGTATCCACCCCTTATTTCATACCATTCACGTCATGCTCAGATCCCACATATTTCAATATACCATCGCTTTTTGTCTCTCGATATATACATAGATACACACACACACACATTCTATGCCATTCTATGATTCATTAGTCCGTGGACCATCCCTATAAAGCACACAGAGTTCATTCAGTTCATGTCAGGCTCCACGTGTTGTAACAGTCTTTCAGGGGAGGAGACATGGTGTGTAGTGTTAGACTGTTGCCTGCTGATGACACTGCTGAACTCGCCTGGTTTCAAAGTTTATTCTTTGTTGGGGTTATGATCGAAGGGAAGTCGGGGTCAGTCAGTGGTGACCTGAGGACAGTTCTGCTGCTGATGATGGCTTTTCCCATGATTTTATTCTCTGCTGATAATCATGACAGCACATATCTTCCTTTCAAAGCCCAGAGCAACAGAGATGGGCATCAACTTGATGGGCTAAGTGTGTTACATAGCAGGCAACAGCATATAATTGAGTTCACTGGCTGTTTTCCCTGAAAATTAAATCCCCTTGAGGTACACATCAGACTTCCCCATCTTCCTGCATTACCCACCAAGTATATCTGGGTCCCTCAGCAAAGCAATCCCACAAGTGGGTTTGCCTTTACCTGAAGCAGGAATAACCCAGACTTTTCCCCAGCAAATTCTTCATGTGCACCACAGGAACTTTGTCCCCTTCTACAGCATGAAAAAGTTCTGACCAGGCTGGGCCAGCCCTGTTGGCAGATCCCCTCCTGTTGACCAACCAGGTGGCCTTTGGTAAGTGTGTATCCCAATGCTTGAAAGTTCCCCCACCCAATCCTCTCAGTGTAGTTTTTAACAGCCCATTGTACCATCCAATTTTCCCAGAGGCTGGTGTGTGGTAGGGGATGTGATATACCCACTCAATGCCATGCTCTTTGGCCCAAATATCTATAAGGTTATTCTAGAAATGAGTCCATTGTCTGACTCATTTCTCTCTGGGGTGCCATGTCGCCACAAAATCTGTTTCTCAAGGCCCAGGATAGTGTTCTGGGCAGTGGCATGGGGCACAGCGTGTGTTTCCAGCCACCCGGTGGTTGCTTCCACCATGGTAAGCACATGGGGCTTGCCTTGGTGGGTTGGTGAGAGTGTGATATAGTCAATCTGCCAGGCCTCCCCGTATTTATACTTCAACCATCGCCCTCCATACCAGAGAGTCTTTAACCATCTGGCTTACTTAACTGCAGCACCTTTCACACTCATGAATAACCTGGGCAATAGTGTCCATTGTTAAGTTCACCCCTAGATCACAAGCCCATCTATATGTTGCATCTCTGCCCTGATGGCCTGAAGTGTCGTGGACCCACTGGACCAAAAATAATACACCTTTATGTTGCCAATTGCTCTGCTTCCATTGCTGCAACCACCACTCCAGGGCATTTGCCACGATCCATGAGTCAGTATAAAGTACTGGCCACTTTTCTCATTCAGCAGCGTCCAAGGCCAGCTGGATGGCTTTCACCTCAGCAAACCGACTCAATTCACCCTCTCCTTCAGCAGTTTCTGCAGCTTGTCACTGGGGACTCCATACAGCTGCCTTCCATATCTGATGCTTTCCCACCATATGCCAGTAGCCATCAGTAAACAAGGCATACTATTTTTCACTTTCTGACAGTCTATTATATGGTGGGGCCTCTTCAGCACGTATCACCTCCTCCTCTGGTAACGTTCCAAAATCTCTGCCTTCTGACCAGTCCATGATGACTTCCAGAATTCCTGGATGACTGGGATTTCCTATTCCAACTTGCTGTGTAATTAGTGCAGCCCACTTACTCCACGCAGCATTAGCTGCACGATGTGTAGAGGAGACCCTGCCTTTGAACATCCAGCCCAGCACAGACAACCAGGGTGCCAGGAGGAGCTGTGCTTCAGTGCCAATCACTTCCAAAGCAGCTCAAACCCCTTCATCGGCTGCCAGTATCTCTTTCTCAGTTGGGGTACAGCTGGCCTCGGATCCTCTGTATCTCCGACTCCAAAAGCCAAGGGATCAACCTCAAGTCTCCCCTGGAGTTTTCTTACAGAGGCTCCAGGTAGGACCATTCTCCCCAGCTGCGGCGTAGAGTACATTTTTCACATCTGGCCAGGTCTGGACTGGTCCAAGGGCTACTGCATGAACTCTCTCCCATTTAATTTGCTCAAAGGTTTGTTGCTCAGGGCCCCATCTGAAATCATTCCTCTTCTGGGTCATGTGATAGAGGGGTCTTACAATCAGATTGTAATTTGGGATGTGTTGGGACGTGTTCTCCAGAACTCCACAACACCTAAGAAACCTTGTGTTTCTTTATTATTAGTTGGTGGAGACACTGCTTTTATCTCAACCATTCGTGCCTCACATTGGGTGCCACAAAGGACTGCTGTGGTTTAAGTCCAGCCGGTAACTCAGAACCACGCAGCCACTCGCTCGCTCCCTCCCTTCCTCCTGAACCCAGGACAGTGTGGTCTTAAGATAGCTTTACCAAGAAATATCTGAGTCCTTGTTCTTCTGAGTTACTCATGTCTAGGCCATGACTATCTGGCTTGAGTCCTGCTGGAACTATAACACGTATATATCTGAGTCCTGCTGGAATATAATACCTATATATCTTGCTTTTACTGCAGAACACAATAAAAACAGGTCAGCAGGAACACTAGTACTGAACACATGGCTATTTCTGCCCCACACAGACAGGAGTAGGGTCAGAGAAAGGTTGGGATCTCTAATAACATCTATTTTCAGTTAAGATTCTCAAGCTTTACAGACTCTTTAGGAAAAAATATTTGCAGATGGCCCATCAATCTGTGCAGTGCTCCCCTCCCCCCCTCTCACAAACACACTGAGCATCTGCTGTACCATTGTTTAACAGCACTGCAGCTTTGCACGAAGGCTGGGTCTCAAAACCTGGAGATTTGTGTGCAGATGGAGGCAAAACTGTGGTTCTGCACTTATCAACTTAATATTGGTCACAAGGCAAATAACATCCATACTCTCCACAGTTTCTCCATAAGCAGTAAAATACAGACCCTGAAGAATTAGGGCTGAAAAACCATGTAATTGAATTCAGTGGGATTTCTTATTGTTACAAATAAGTGTATAAAGAACCATAAATGCCAATATACAAAACCTGACAACAATGCTCTACCTTTAGATAGGTTTTACAGGTACAACGAATACTTCCAAAGTTTGCATATACCCAGAATATATCCAGAAACTAATTTAACTGTTATCACACTCTTGATTTGTTAAATACTCACTTAAGTGAGAGGTTTGTAAGAGGACTGCAATTTAAGTTTGTAGCATAAATGTCAGTTATGTATGCCATAAAACACTGCTTCAGAATTTTGTCTATTCTCACCAGATTTCCCTAAGAAATGATCTTCCCTCCCATCTCTGCATTGTCAAAACAAGTAATCAGCTGGGGAGAACCACAGACAAAGTGCAAGACTCAGTCTTACTACCAGCTCTGTACGCATGGAACTAACAGCAACATAAAGGGATCAATCCCACAGTCAGCTCTGTGCACGCTTGCGTAATTCCAAGAATTAACCTCCTTTCAAACGCCACATACCTTGTGGAACACAGAAAATGCATTTATTTTCTCGAAGACGTAGGACGTCTTCATGAAGAAGCTGGACACTGCCTTCGAGAGACAGTAGAGGATTTTTCAGGTTATTTATCCCATGTTACTTTCTTAGCCAAGCCAGAAGCTCCACCCTGCTTATTCAAGGCATGTCAGGACATGGAAGTCCTCTTGCAGCCAACAACAAAAGTAACTTCTGCATCCACATGATATCGCAAAGTCAGTAACAGTTCATGTAAAGCCTGTATGTTTCTTGATACAAAATTGGGGCCCACTTAAAAACCTCCTCTTTCATCAACGTTGTGCTTGTGAAGCACAGAAACCTTTCCTCTTGTTATACTGCTAGGATAAGCTGCATGTATAAATTCAATTATCGGTCGGTAAAGGGATACTCCAAATTAAACATCACAATTAAAGCCAAAAAGCTTATTAAATGTTATTAAGCTACTCCAGCCTACAGGCAATTCCTTAAGATAAAACATATATTGCTGTTTCGTTGCACCTAAAATCATAATCAATTCATTAAACACAATGGCATATGTTTATATGGACACATGCACATTGGAGAAAGCTTTGTACATTTTGATGTTTTGTACACAAACACATTAAGTCTCTGGAAAGACTTTGCAGAGAGTTCCAGTAAGAGCACATCCTCTTACTGTAAGGCAATCTCAACTCAGCCCTACGACGGAAGTCAAGTAATACATCATGCTAAGTCATACCAGACTGTAGAAACGCAGAACACGACTGCATTTTCCAGGCTACAACAGGACAGGTTCTGCAGCACAGAGAAGACCAGGCATACATGGCCCTTCCACCATCTCTCAACAGAAACACTGTCATTGTCATTCCAAATAAATTAAACAATGATTATTGCATAGGTACTCCATCTCTCATAACACACGGTTCTCTGGTGGATTACGCACAGCACAACTGGCACCTGTAAATGTTCAGCTTGTCACCTTCAGCTGAACACTCGGGATCCATACAGATCAAGTAACCTGTTTCAGTCAGACCCTGCCACATCTGCTTTAGTCTCATTTCCACCCAGCCCACATGCTTTGCACTGTCAAAGTATCATTTACCCATTTTGTGCAGAGCTATTGTGCGTTTCTGAGTCGTCACTGTCAGTGATGACAATTGTGTCTCCGTCAGTGCTGCTGGCGTGGCCATTTGCCATGCCGTTGTGATGGGCTGGAGCTATGACTTCCAAAATCTTACACTGCAACCTGAAATAAAACACAGACATTTATTACTATCAAAGTTTTTCACTAGTGAAAGGAGTCTAAAGTTATAAATATACTCTTAAAATTACATCTACAACTGAACATTGTATTGTCTACTCATCCTTAAGAGCCTTGCACCGAAATATCAGATAAAATATTAATTTGATGAGTTCCATCTAATAAATGAACAATTTAATCTGCTTTCGCAGCTATCAGCTTAACTAGCCAAGACAAGAAATCAAGTCACTGGTAGACTAATTTATGGTTGTATTTTTTTTTCAGTTTTCACTTAAGCAAACTAAAAAGTTAACTTTATGTGTTTCTTTAAAACTAGATACCAAATCTTTAAATTTATTTTGATAGCAGTCCAAGAAAGCAAAAGATTTTCAGATCCCAAAGTATTTTTACTTATAAGAGATCATCTTCTACTGCTGTTGATGACCTAAATAAACAAGGCTGAAATGATCATTATGCATCTAATCTTAATAATGGCCCATTTATCTGCTGACACATATTAAGGCTCCATCTGGCATGCACACAATTGACAAAACAAGTCTATCCCTTCGCCATCCTGAATGCTAGTTAGAAAAGGCAGAATTAACTACATATTAAAAAGTATAATTAATCGACATTTCATGATGGATAACTGTATTATAGCTGGTTCCTGAACACTTGCACCCCATTCTGGAATTCCAGGGTACATATTTTCTAGTTTAATCTCCTAAAGCCTTGTCTGCTTCATGAAAACTAACTATTACAGTCAATGGATGCTGTCACACACAAAGAATGGGGGGAGAAAAAAAACACAGTGATTCTCTTCTCTGAGCACCAAACACTGCAAATAGAAATGAAGAAAATGGAGAATACATGAAGTACAGGGCTTTGAATTAGTGTGGCATCATGCCCAAATCAGAAACAAACAGAAAAAAATACCAACAAATCTATGGCAGGCAAACTCTAAGTGCTCTTCTATCCAAACACTGGCAAAAAGGAAACAAGGTCAAAATATTTCTTAGACACCTCTTTCTGTAAGCAGACAGTACCATCCAAAACCTGCAGATATTGAAGGGGTGAGAGAGGGGGGAAGGAGGAAATGAAGGGAAACATAGGGAGAAAAGGTGAAAACATTAAAATATCCTGTGTCATATTCAGTTGTGAACTTAGCTAGCACCAGTTAAGTGTATACAGTTAAGTGTATACAGCTGTCCTCCCCAAGCCTCTCTCCAACAGGAACAGAGCTCCAGAATGTTCCAATGGGGTATGCTATTTAAAAAAAAAAATTAAAAAGCCCAAAACAACTATTAATATGCTTATATATTCCTAAAGACAACAATACGACCATGGGGACACCAGAGCTGCCTGCACACAGAGGCAGCCCAAACGCACTGGCCTCAACGACCGCAGGCACACTGCCAGTCCAATGCAGCCAGTTTCCAAAGCTGGTCTGGAAGACACATTTTCGTGGTGAATGGAGCCCAAACTAATTAACTGTGCAAAAATAAATAGGCTTCATGAACAGAACCAAGAGCACCCAAGTATGTAATGGAGACAGAGCCTCATGGATGTTCACAAAATCAGTCCAAGTCCAACAGGGCTTATTAAGGTCTGGCCCAGCACCAGACTTTGCCTGAGTCCTAAGAGAAAAGTCTATCATTAAAGTATCTTGGTTTTCAATATTCAGAACATCACAGCTTCCCTTTCATATTAAATAATATGGAGCTGACTGCATGGCAGAATGTGCATCATTAGGTTGGCTTTTTTAAATCCAACAAAGATCACCTGCTAAAAAAACACTTCTTAGTAGAATTGGTTTTGTTTCATATTATAAGGTACGTTTCCTAGAAAATTCAATTCAACTGCAAAAACACTTTAAAATTAATTTCTAATGGAAAGTAATCAAAAGCACCAGTGCTTAAAGCTACTGACACTTCTTCAATTTCATTCACTACCAGAAGACCACTAGAGGGAGCGCATACACGCTCAATTCGCAATCCCAGTAAAACGGCCACATAAAGGGCTAAATCGGAACCTATGCTTACCCAATGCCATGAAAAGGACAAAGAGGCTGAAACACACACGCGAATCAACCCTCCGGGACAAAAATATTTGAATATTTAGCCACCAAGTGTTTTTCCAACGCTCAATTTCTCTGCTTATCCATTGGATAGCCCTGTAATTTACAGGGTATCCCATCTCCTTCTGTGAGAACCTAAGTTAAATATTCCATACACTTGATTCCGTAAGTAGCAAAATCACCAATAGAGCTACTTCCCCTCATCTTCCCCCGCCTTTTTATTACTAAACAGAAAGAATGACTAATGGAACCAGCTATCACAGAAAGCAAGTGATTCTCCATCAGCTATGCCTTCATTCAAATCACTACCATGAATCTTTGGGGAAGGAATCAAGTGAAACACACATTACCTGTCTCAATAAAAACATAATTCAATGAATTTTAACAGTTACTAATAGGAGACTGAATAAAGTGATTCAACACTTCCTTCTGGCATTAAAGAAATAATCTACAAATGAAGACTCTTTTTAGCCTTGCTACAGTCAAACCATGGGTAGTAGCAGCCAATTCCCTGGGCTAAAAGAGACAGACACTCTGCCTCTAGTGCGAATAAAAGTCTGCTTTTCCCAATAACCTAATCATTCCCCAAAATCACTTATTACAACTCTTCTACTATTGGGCACGAAAACAGTAGAGATGAATGCTGAAGCAAGACACTCAATTGAAGCATGCTATTTAAAATACTTTCTAGAAAGGATGCCTTAAGATCTCTACAGAACTCATGTCAAAGTCAAACCATGCTCACTCACCATCTCCCACAAAAAAAGAAGTGGGGGCACCTGAATTTAAAAAGCAGCATTAAAGGAAATACATACTCTAATACCCCCCTTAGTCAGGAAGCACTCTCTTCAATAATAAAATCATGGAGAAACTTAAGAGCCGCATTACGTGAATGCCACAGGTATTCAGAAAATGATCAGGTAGACTGAAAATACAGTTATCATGCCCTTTTACACAATAGTCCCAGCAACTAGGTCACACTGACAGCCAAAAGCTAGAGCAGTAAGCCTGCAATAGAATTACTCTAAACTCATGCAATTTTGCATGCCCTATCTGCACTACAATCCTGCTAGCAACAACAGGGTACCTGTCCTCTGACCTGTCCCAAGACCGGCCTTTATGCTTACAGCTTTATTTCTTGCTATGCTCAGAAACCAAGCTCTTTGAGGTCTTTTCATGGAAAGGTCCCAAGAAGGGCTTGCCCTATATTAAGGGGAGAGGGGAAATATGTTGAAGAACAACAACACAGGATCCCCAAAAAGTTTTAAACACAAAGCCAGAGGAGGTACCACCAACATGAATGTAACCTTTTTTTAAAATACCCAGGCACATCATTATCAAATGAAAAAAAAAAAAACAACAAACCCACCAAAAACCACCACCAAAAAAACACAGCCACACAACAACAAAAACCTACGAGATTTTCCACTGACTTCCATGAATTTTGGGTATGGCTGGTCAACTGCACAAGTGAAAAGAACGTAACTGATTCCAGCCATCTAAGGGCAAGAAACTCTGACTGAAAACTGTGGCATAGGACATAGTTTCTCTTGAAACCTAACTCCATCAGTATCTCTCTAGAAAAACAATTCTAGGCTCTGCTTTGAAAAGTATCTTGACACAACTAGCAGAAAACTTTTAAGTCTGACTGAACATTGTCACTGCCAGAAGAATGGTAAGGAAGCAGCAGGGTGAAGGTGTATAAAAGCAATCTGCTCCTGCAGCCTCTGGCTGCTGCTCCACAAGATGCAGAGATGACTTAATAGTTCAACACCACCAAAATCTTCCCTTGCCATTCCTCCTTCCAGCCACATACTTGGTGCAGTGCTTGCTTTTTGTAGCTCAGGCACTCTATCATTTTTTGATTGCCATTAAACTGAATTCAACCACCTGACAAAAAACCCCAAACAAAAAAAAACCAACACACCACCCCAAAAAAAAACCACCTCAAAGCCCCAAGCCGTATCAGCTGTTGTATGAGCTGCATCAAGCGGCTCACTGAATGATCTGATGACAACTAAGAGCAAGAGGCAAATACTGGCCACAGACAAAAGCAGAGAAGGAAGAAAGAAGTAGCAAGACCTCATTCATTTAGAAACCCCAATACTTCCAAACTTCTTGAGTAGCTCAGTGATTTCAGCAGTTTATCCTTACTAACTGAAAGTGACATCTAGGCAAGTGAACACTAGAATACCAGGAAAGCCTGTTCCAGGGAGACCACACACCTAACAAGGTAGTTGGGCAAGACATGGTACATGCTTCAAACTCACCAGCAGCCCAAGATGAGAGTGATTCAGGAAAACCCAAAACAAAGGGTAATTGTAACTTACTTGCCATATTTTTCTTTCATTCAGCTCAGCAACTCAAAAGCATGTACACAAGCCATTACAAGTTACAGGACAAGCAGGTATCTCCATCTACCTCTGCTGAAGCAGCAGAACACCACAATCCGAAGAGAAAGAAAAGATACGCTCCATTCTAACGGTCCAAAACCAGCCATCACAGGATGTCAAGTGAAAACCTTGACCCTGATACTATATGCACTTGTACTTCCTCAGAAGTTCTTCCCAAATGCTGAGTAGGCCCCTTTACATCCAACCAAGGCTGAAGTTACAAGTTGTGAGAAGGAAGACCACTGCCCATCAATTGAGATTTCTGCACAACAGCTTTTGATCTGGCTCATGCTAACTACTGTGATACAACAGTCTGGCACTCTGCTATGTCCTCATTTCAAGTGAAAAAACAAGATCCCTTGAAGGCTCAGATGAGTTACAAACATGCCTCTATGCTTTGTATTAAGCAGACAAAAAACCATCCCTTGGATGCAGAAGGCTGTTTCTTGTGCAGAAGGTGGGGGAATACTGGAACTCATTGGGGCCAACTTTTAACATAAAAACCAATATCAGCAGGTCAGGTGAAAAAGAAAAATGATTTTTAAAAGGACACCCAAATAAAAACGGTTTTTCAAATACCAAAATTTTAAAAGCACACCTTTGCTAACAGTATGTAAAGTTAGTTGAATACAGAAAACCCCAAGAGTAATACAAGAAGCTATAGCAGCTAGTACCAAGAAGAACAAAAAAAAGCTACAGTCTCATTATGTTTTGTCAATTTTTAGTAAGTTTTTAAGAAGTAAATGTCAGATAAGTGCAGCAGTTCATATCTTTGTCCTAACAGTTCTCATACACTTGAAAGTAATTAGAGATAAAAGCGAGACAAGATCTGAAGAAGTGACATCTTTTACTAAGCTAACTGGCACAGTTTAATGCACACACATAACAAAAGCACACAAGGAGACAAGTCTTATGCACATAGTGGTTCCCTAAAGTACAGCAAGAGCTGCTATTTTCGAATTCTAGCATCTTCATTTGTCTGGCTGTCATATGTTTCAAAGAAACTAGTAAGAAGCATGATTTAAAAACCACAAAACAAAAATCGTAACACAAACCAAAACCTGTACCTTTAAATTTATAGTTAAAAAAGCAGAGTGTGTGCACAGAAATGAAAGCTAAGAGAGTGGCAGTGCCCCAGAATAGTTGTATAGCTGTTCAACAATCTATAAGAAAGGAGTTGCAGGTTCCTTCCCAGATACCATCATCTCATAGCTTCCATTAGTCAAACACAAATGTAATTATTAGTCAACAAATACAAATATATTCGTATCTCAAAGGACTGAAGGGCAATGGAAAGCAAAATCTTTAAGCACGATTTTTCCAAGCCAGGAGTTTACTGATCCATAAACAGCAATGCTGGAAGAGTGCAAACTGTCCTTGCTCTATGAATGCGTAAGCTGCTCTCCCATAATGTCAGCTATGCTGTTTCATGAGCATCACACTAACTTTGCTACTTGAATTCAAACTCACCTTTTGAAATAAAGTAGGAAACTTTCTTAGTATGCACTTAGGCTTAAGCCTTATCACTACAAGAAACACTCTATAACAACTTCCTGATTCTCTAGACATTAGCCCCAGTGCGTCCGCATCCAGTCAGCTTTGCAGCCTGCGTGTCAAAGGGGAAAATGTAAATTGTGGTCCACCAACACATTCACTGTAGCTCATCAGAGTGGAAGACACTGCCTTCTACTACCTAGTAGTCTCATATTAACTTATCCGAGTGCTCAGAAAACAACTATATATAAAAGCCAGTAATACCTTGTTGCCAGTTTGAATGAAAAAGTTGGAAAATCAGCAGTATCCTTATCTATCACACGGTTTATCTTCTATCATCCTAACTCCTTATCAGCTAGGCACAGTCATGACTAGCAACACACTTCCTGTGCCCCAGTTAAGGCTTACAGACATGAAATCAGTATGCAAATCTTTTAATTAGCCTAATGCAGTGGTTAATCCACTACGAACACCTAAAGCATTGGAACACCAGCCAAACAATTGATGAGTTAAAAAAAGAAGTTTCACTTACAGAGAAGGCTTCTCTATCAAGTTTCCTACAGGTTGACAGTGGTCGACATCAGATCATTCAGAGCAGAGAAAGGATGTCAACCTATACCCAATGTGTGATCAGATGCAGCAATCTTCTCAACAGAGAACTTTGTCTACTAGTTCTGCTAGTAGGCTCATTTTAAAAACACTGTATTATCTTAAAGCATTCTAGTGTTGCTTGCTCACAAGTATTAGACAAACACCCTTTTGCAGGGGTGTCATCTAGTGGTCAAATCCAAAGAAAAAAGATACTCCTTTTTAGTATCTGCCATGTTCTGTATGATTTTTTCTTTCTTATACACTACCTTTAAGCAACCTTTAAGACTTTTAATTAAGTTGCACATTAATTGATGGACAACTGGTTGTCCCCCAACCTCTGTGGGGAAGGGCAGACATTGTCATATAAGCTATTTTTAAGGGTGGGTAGAGGGGGAGCTGAAGAGCTAGTAGAGTTGCCCAACCTAAAACCTCAGATCTCTTCATTGCTCAAGTCAGACTGCAAGCTTATAGATCAATTAGCTAATTATCACATTGCTCACTTGTATACCCTAATAAAGACAGACATTATTTATTGTGATAGCACCAGACTCAGAACACTGATGAGAAATCAGAGTTGGCTGTTTACACATGCTTTAAATCTAGCTTTTGCTCCAACAAATTACAATCATTAAAAAAAAAACAAAAAACACACTGCTGACCTCAAACAGAAAAGAACAGGTCCTATAGCTGACTGAGTTAGGCTGTTGAAGGTTTTATTTGGTGTGCCTGAGGCATTCACTGAGGTTATTTAAGGTAGGCCTTCCACACCCCAGCTTTCAGGTAACTGACTTCAGAGGCCCAGACGTTGAAAATCAATTTCACAAATTTTAAGTACCAACAATACAACGCAGTTCTGCGACAGCAACAGATGGACAGGTTACTGCAAGAGATGCCATTCCTTGTGGAGAAAAAAGGACAACTAGTATGTTACGGGTCTTCAACTAAGTTCTGATGCACAAATACAGGAAGCAATTCCAGTGATGTGGTCCACTTTTTTCCTCTGTTTCAATAAAGTGTAAGCTAAAACACTGGCTACTTATTTTACATCTTAAGTGATCGTGGTTAACACAAAATATTGCTATATTTTTTCCCCCAACAATTTGAGATTTATATATTATATAATAATGATTTCCATGCCTTTTTCAATAAATTACTTTCCATAAGCAGCAAATTGACATTCTGAATAACAGTACTTACAGTGTCAGCTGTTTTCAGTTCCTTGGCAACCCAGACAAACTTAAAACCTAATCTCAAATTAAGTTTATATTATGTTTCAGACCAATATTTCAAATAATTTTGTCTTGTACCCAGACACTACTAGAAAAATGTTGTTACACAACTCCTACAGTTCTTTAAATGGAAATTCAAGTGCCTACTGTTTTAAAGCATAGCACAGCTGCCACTTTGGAGAAAAGTCACACCCAGTTTGGCCAGAAAAGCTGGACACGTACAAACAAACAAAACCTGGTCATTTTTAATCAATACATCATCAGAAAGGGTTAAAAAGAAGCAGAATTCTCTCTTTGTTGTTTCTGATTACCAAATTGCACATCATTTTCAGAGACAACCTTAACAAGACACATCAGAGGACTGGGGGAGATTTCTCTACAATTTATTTCTGTTTGCTAAGGTCTCTTAAGACACCAGACATACCAAAACAAAAGGAAGACAGAAGAATATCTCCCAGAATGAATTCCTCCCACCAGACTTCAGCAACAAGGCAGAAGCAGCCAAATTCAAAATTGAGCAGCACAACATAAGGCTAGAAACTCAATGAGCCTGATAGAGATATAAGGCCAGAAAAAGCAATGGGATATCAGATTCTGTAACCAGAACTCACAGGTTGGCCACAAGAACAAGTCTCAACCAAAACCATCTTCTAACTAGCCTCTGCACAAAGCACTTGTCCTCTTACTACTTATAGATCACCTGTCTACTGCTTACAGTACTACAGACCACTTCATAAGCTCAAGACAAAACCATCTGCTTTAAGCCAAAATACTAACCCTGCTAGTGTTTGGGTCCCTCCAATTTACTTGGTTCAAAATCTAGAAAGATGCATCAAAGCAATCTATCCTTCAAGAATATAACATGTGCAAAGTTAGGGGTTATAAAATGTCAATACTTAACTTGCTTGAGCCACCACTGGTTACATATACATTATGTTGTAACCTTTGCATTAAGCTATGCAAATAAATGATCCTATTGACATGTGCAAAAAACTTCATACATAAATTCAGTGGAAGCATTCACAACACCATGACACAACTGGGTTTTCATGATCTGCCAAATTCTGTTGGTTTTATAGGATGCTACTACACTGTAGATGGACTGTGATCATTTTTCCTAGAAAAGATCACAAAAAAGTAGCTGCACGACAGACATGCAAATTGCTCTGTTCAACAGCCATGTTATTTACAAGTAACATGAGTCAGTATACTTAATCCCCGACATAGTACTTCAAAATACAGGTCAAAGTCAACTGTTAATTGAGCAGAATAACAATGCTTCACCTCCTCCCACTTCATATTCTTTAATTATGTATCTGGAAGCATACAAATCCCTCTGCATTAGTGTTATTTGCTCGGTTTCCTGGATTTGGTATTAAAAGCCTGAACTAACTCTCCACTGTCATCTGGCTAAAGTATCAGTGGCATACAATCAGCTTCAGCAAATTTTTCATGCTTCATTTCACTAGACAGAATTTTATACTTATGTAGTTTAAAACATATAACCTCTAGCAGGGATATTTTTGATAACAGTAGATTCTATCTGCATCTTCAGTATTTTGAATGGTATCTATCCTACCCCAAAGGCTTAAGAAATCTAGCCTGTATCCTATGAATACATTGATCTGTGAAAGTGGAACATAAACACAAAATTTTTAGATACATACTTCAACACAACTTTGAATAACCAAGAAGACGGAATTAAAGTCTGGTGAAAAAGAATAAATTATAGTGATTCTCGTGAGAGATAATCATGTCACAACTTTATCTGAACAGAATTTAGCTTACATGGTAAGTAGACACCATTTTGTTAATCAAATTTAAGAACTGATTAATGGCGGTCTAAAAAGAAGAGCAAAATAATTATGAATTTCAAAAGATGAAAAAACAAGACAGACTTATTTATCACATAAGCCTACTTTTACTTTAAAAAAAGCTAAGATGCATATGCATAAATATTTTAGCAAAAAAGATTAGAAACTAGTAGATTGATCTCTTGGGGAGGAGGAGCTTGTTCTTCTAAAGCATTCTTTTTGCCATTAGCTTGGAAACTGACAGTATCTTCAAGGACTGAAAACAAAGGCATTTCATTGAGCAAACAAAAACCAGCACCTGAATTACACTGACAGTTCACAATATTCAGGTTTCTAGTTAAAAAGAAAGAACACCACCACCAAAACAAAACACACAACTTCAAGCAAAATGACTGTAATACTAGTGGTAACCTGAGTCTAGCCATTAGACATATATAAAGATGAAAAAGACAGAAACAAATATTCAGATACATTCAGAAAGAAATTCAGAAAACAACTTAAGTACCCTACTTAATTTATTCTTGTCCTGGCTCTGCAGACTGTGACTTCACTGGTTGAAAGGAATAGAGCAAGGAAGAGACAGAAAGCTTTTCTATTAAGCACTGACCTTATGTACATGCTCATACAAATTTCCATACAACTTACACCCTGCAGCTCACCACAAATTTTAATTCCCGGAGTAGTACAAAATTTGCCTTAAATAAAATCTGTATTAGCCACTAGAAAGTCTCTTACAGAATAACTGCTCTCCGATGACCATTTTGAACTGGCCCATTCTTATCACCAGATTATGCGCTGAGACCACAGGCTACCCACACAAACCCCACTGACTCTGTAGTATAAGCTGGTACCTTCCTCCTGAATAAAGCAAAACAAAACAACCCCACAAACAACAAAACAGCATAAGCTGAACCCACAAAGGCTTTAGCACATGCTCTGCAGGCACTTCCAAGTTGAGCATGTTGAGCCTTTCCCATTTTAAATGCGTTAGGTGAAACTACAAACTCATTTAGACAAAACATTGACCTTCTCTACCCCCTCTCCCAGAAGCTGCTTTAAAAAAAAAAAAAAAAAAAAAAATCAGGCTATTTACATGCTGTAAAACAACTTCTTTACACTACAAACCACATGTACCAGTGACATGAGAAAGCAAGCACCTGAAGCTCAAAATTCTTCCATGTTTTTAATCAAACTAGGATAACAAAAAATTTGCTATATAAACATCAGTGTAACAGTAAGCACAACACTAACCCCAAGTGTGAAAAAAAACCCATCACACTAAATCCCAGATAATCGCCTACTACAAACATTTTACAATTAATTCCCAACTTCTGAGAATGCAGTCACAATTTTCGCTACTACCTAAAAAGAAAAATTCCGACTTCTACTGATACTTCAAAGCTTTTAGTAGTTAGGCCATTCTGAGTACACAAAACACCATGTGATGAATTACATTCTGGAAGATTCATCAAAACTTTCATACGATTCTTAATCCATAGCTTCCCCTAGTTTCTCATTAAATGCCATTCTACAAACAATCCACCTTTCTCACATCTGGGAGCTGACATTCCTTAGCAAATCCACTACACAGACCAAAAAACTGCAGTGCCCAGACCCAAGAGAGCTATCCTGCTTCCACAGCTGCTTCTAAGCTAAGGAAAGAGATACCAAGCCCAGCAATTCAATCCTACTTTTAATTAACAGTAGGGAACAGTAACAGTACCACTAGCTTAAGCATCACACCTCACTTTGCATTTGATGTTTATTATCCTGATTTTGGTTTACAAGAAGCATACACAAAAATTACCTTCACCAAAACAAAGTATGTATTTATTTTTAAATATACTTACCTTGCACCATTATTTCTAGCTACTTCCACTGTTTCACCAACAAAATAACGATCCTTGACATAAGCAAAGATTTCATCACAGATCTCATGCAGCCGGGAGCAATGTGTAAGGGTGGCCAAGTAGAGAATTGGAATGATGAGTGCTTCTGGAAAACTCTGAAGATTCTGTCTGGCTTTCTTCTCTGATTCCAGTGCTTCCTGATATGTGAGTCCTGGTTTACCTGTGACAGCACAGCTCCACACAAGGCTGTTGCACAGAATAATGCGTTCAAAAAAATCACTGAAAAGGCAAGGAAGAAAGAAAACAGTTCAGTTCTGAGAAACATTTTCAATTTGTTCACAATTACTACAAAAGCAAATTTCCTTTACAAGGCTGAAATGAAAAAGCAGCTTTACTCCTGCACAGGCTTTTGGATAATCAAGAGTTATTTACCACTTTTTAGCCACAGCACGTTAAATTGCTATTGTAAAACCAAAGTCTCCTCTCACTACAGGCTACACTAATATCAAGACCTGGAAGTGCTGCAAACAAATGTTCATATAGAAGAAGCCTGACACATGAAAATAATCACACTGTGTTTAATAGGTGTCACATCCTCCTCACATTCCCCACATTTCCACAAATATTTTCAAGAGGAGGGTCTAAAAGTGCACAAACATAAAATAACCTTAAGATCACAGAAACATGTTGAAACTTGAGTAACTTTCAGATTTTGAGTGCCCTAGCTCACAAATGAGAAGATGGGAGAGGTAAAATATTAATGTCAAGTAGTTCTCTAAATAGTTTTTATTCCTTCACTGTTTGCATTTCTCTCAGAAGAAGCATTAAAGTATTTTTTAACTAGATTCTTCTCCTCCCTTGTTCCATTAGCACATATTGATTCTCTTCCTTACCTGTATTTCTAATTAATGCTAAAAATTACACTGCTGTTGCTTGCTTACTAGTTATTATATAGGAATCAAGAAAGAGCCGCTTTTGTTAGTCAATATCTATCAATTTTTGACAAGTATCAGACAAAGAGCAGTTAAAACACTGTAGATGAAGTAGATGATATAGCTATTCATAAAACCATGTTAAAAACATATCATACACTATGGATCAGTGATCGGACTGCAGAGCAATATTTCAGTATGCTCCAATTCAGGCAATGATTTTTATCTGCCCTCCTTTAAAAATCTTAATGGACTAGTATGAATAAGTAGGCAACACACAACAGGACAAATGGAGGTTTGTATCAGTCCAACATAGTAGTTATGTTGTATCAGTCCAACATAGCCTTGTATCAGTCCAACATAGCCTTGTATCAGTCCAACATAGCTATTTCATAGGACACTCAGTACTTTCAGAACACTGAATGCTACACAAGATACCTACACTGAAAATTCATTCATTTACAAAAAATAAATAAATAAATAAAATACACTGTGCAGGGCTCTCATTTTTAAGAGGGTAGAGCAGCATAAATCATTCCCAGCAGTGGAGCTGGAGAACTGGGCAGTTAATACTGAGGTTTTTTCTTGCAGGCTGCCTTGCAAACTCAAGCTGGCAAATGTGCATCAGTTTGTAGATAACCATGCTCACTGCAGACAGATAGATGAACCATAACATTTTGTAAATGAAAATGGAAATTCCAGATTGAGGACAATGGAGGGTCCTGGCTCAGATAATCCTTTCTGTATGAGCACAGGATTCCTCTGAATGAGAGATGCTTTAGGAAGAACATCAGCTGCAAGAAGGGGAAAAGTACAGAAGAGATATATTATCTGAATAATATTTAATAGCTACCAAATTTCAGATTTTTATACTACCTGCATCTAAAATATTTTACAGTACTTGGGTCCAACACTCACAAGTAACACAGAATAGTTTGGGTTTGCTTATTCTAAACAAGAAAAGGAGAACAACAAAGGAGAGAGAACAAGAGACATTATTCTTTGATATATAAAGAATGGATGTCCGACACTCATTCTTTGTGTATCTTTATTGCATTTTATTGTGTGTTACCTTTAAGGTATAGTTACTTTAATATTTTGAAGAACAGGTTAGACAAAAACCTATCTTTCTTTTGGGTTCTTTTTTAGATGATGGAATACGTAAAACATGATCTCTTCAGGTCTCTCCCTGCCCAACATTGCTATACTTCTGTATTCGACTGACAATTTTAGTAGTCTTAGACTTCAATGGATGAAGTAACATTTATTCAATCTTCATGCAGGTGTGTGTCTCTACATATATTTTTGTGTCTCGCCAAAGAGGTTCCTGACCATTATCTTTAGCCAGAAAAGTGAAAAACACCCTGAGAGTTATTTAAAAAAGCATTGGAACACAATTTTCAAAAAAATATGACATTAAAAAGAAATAAAAAAAAAAGAGAGAGAGAAAAGAGGAAGGGAGCTCAGAGAATGAGCAGAGCCTGTCTCAGAGAGGCTGAGGCTGACGCTGGCAGTGTCCCTTTAAGAGCTGCTGTTATTCTTTGTGAAGGGACACCGGACAGTCATGCTATTTAAAGCAACAGCATTGAACTTACAGGAAGAAAAAAAAAAAGGGGGGGGGGGGCAGGAAAAAAAAAAACACACTTAAAAAAACCCACACCACGCAACAAACCCCTTCTCGAAAATTTTTTGACCATTATTATCACAAGTGCAAAATTCTAAAATTACTTTAACTGAAACATATTTGAGGAAAACCTGTGCCATTTGCATACAAGAATAGTTTGTGCCTCTAGTTTCATTCTCCCTCATTTCCTCTTTTGTGTGGATTTTTTCCCCTGTCAACTTACAGGAGAAAAAAAAAAAAACATTCTATTTTGAAAGCACTGTCTTTAGCTAGTCATTACCTATAGCACATCAAAACCATCTGTGGCTTAGTCTGTTAACATAGTTTTTATTCCAGTGTTTTAAGGATCTCACTTTAACTTGGTTTAAGAGAGAGAAGAAAACAAAAAACCAGTAGCAGAGCACTAGATGTTGCAGTACTCTTTCTGTCCCTCAGTGTCCATTATCACAAAACTATTTATGAAGAGCAGACACAACAGCTAGCAAACCAAGTGAATGGTAGCAACAGCCATGATACCCCTTTCCCTTTACTTAGTAAAGAGTAATAATGCACTTGATCATATTCTACATTCAGCTTAAATTCACAACAGCAAATGCATCTGCTGCTACATCACATCTGAAGCCTTACATACATCTTTAACCAAAGTATTACCATCTTTGGGGCTTCCTCACTGGTTCAAGATCTAACACTTGACAACATGGAGAAGGAAGTTTATACAAAACATGTCCACAAAGCTCACTTGCATGGTCCCACCTGCCTGCAAGTAGTCAAATGGGACTGCAGTGCCCTGGTGAAGATGCCGGTTATCAGCTCAACTACTGGAGGAGCAGGGACTAAAGGCAACAGAGTTGCCTTTGTAGTAGTAATTAATGCTGACTTCTCAGCTGAATGTCTTTTTTCGTTTATATTACAGTTTTCCATACAAGGTAGTGTAAACGGAAAAACTGTCAGCAAATCATTGAGAAGTAGTTTAATACTGCTACTTGGTAGGTATTTGATAGGAGGCAGTTTTTTAACAGAAATAAATTACTTGCAATCTCCGTGCTTACTTGCAGTGGATGTAAAAATTCAGCCTAGAAATAACTTGAACTAACCAAGTATTTCCATTGAGTCCAAGATCTACTTTATTTTTAGTGTGCTGCTAAGAACACATTTCTTTCAAACCATTTACTTTTATTTATTTTCTTAGCATATATTTAAAACAAACTGGGAGGGTTTTTTTTAAACAGAAGAATTATATAGTGGAGAATGTAAAATATGAGAAAGTCACATTAAGTGAAATTAGAAGAAAAAGCAGGGAGAAAAAAAAATGGAATGGCTAATTTATAATAATTGTTAATTTTAATCCTGAAGCCCCTATGAGCCCTTAACATATACAGTCTATTTAGTCTATAGTAGGAGGGTCATCACAGAACACCAACCTTGTCATTCTGTATCACAAAAGTACTCTTGTACTCCGGCTTGTCTCGCCAAGTGATCAATAACACATCACAAAATAATGCCCAAAAGAAACAAAAAAAAAAAAAAAAAAGGGAGGGAGGGAGGAAAGAGAGGGAGAGGGAAAGGATTTATTCCTTAATATTTACATGTTAATCATGCATTCAGGAGTATATTTCAAGTTATAAGTTTCTCTTCAACAACAGAAAAAAATACCTAATTTAACTATAGGGCACCTTAAAATGTCTTTTGAACAGATCTAGTTTTTACTGTAACCAAGAATTCCACAGGCCAATCTATAATGAAGTTTCAATAAGTTTTGAAGATGCAAAGCAGCTCTTTGCCCCCTGCATTTTAGAATGAGGAATGTTCCTACCATGTATCTTTACTACTCATCATTTCCTTTTTCAGGCTGTCTTCACAAGCAAAACTTCCCATACTCTAACAGTTGCTTTCACAACACATCTCCATCAGCTATTAACTTTCACAGACAAGGTGTCAAAGACTGGTGGTAACATCCCACTGCTTTAACGTGTTTTTCATACATCCCCCGTAATTGCATTTCCAGCTACTACTGTGGCTGCAGAGACTCTTACTGTGTCTGTCCTCAGGTCTGTCCCTCTAATCAGGAGTACAACCAACCACAAAGAACATCAGTTCCCCTAGTTCCTGTTAGTCCTGATAAATGTAATCAAACACTGCCACCTCACTGCACCCCCTTTTGAAGGGTTACAAAATTATGTGATGACATTTCATATTGTAAAGGAAATGGGGCTGTTCAGCCTGGAGAAGGCTGCTTGGAGACCTCATAGCAGCCTTCCAATATCTGAAGGGGGCCTACAAGGATGCCTAAGAGGATGATGAAGAAAGACTGTTCATCAGGGACTGCGGCAGTAGGACAAGGGGCAATGAGTTTAAACTTAAACAGGGGAAGTTCAGGTTAGATCTAACAAAGAATTTCTTTACTGTGAGGGTGGTGAGGCACTGGAATGGGTTGCCCAAAATGGTAAATGCTCCATTCCTGGCAGTGTTCAAGGCCAGGTTGGACTGATCCTTTGGCGACATGGTATAGCATGCAGCGTCTATGGCAGGGGGGTTGGAACTAGATGATCTTAAGGTCCTTTCCAACCCTAACTATTCTGTGATTCTAAATACATGATTAACGGGAAAGTCACTTTACAAAATATTCATCTTACCAAATTCTCCTCACATTAACATAATTATTTTTTATACAGAGAAGAGTAATACTGATGTTAAGATTTGTATTTATCTCTACTAAAGCTGTCATGGGCATGAACAGATCTTTTCAATACTAAGTTTGTGCTCTACAAGAGAAAAAGAAAGCTAATCAAAAAACCCAACAAAAAACAGAATAACTTAAGTCTTAACCTTTGTCACAATTAAGTGTGTTCATACAGTTGAGGAAGGGGATAAATCCAGGTTACCACATGTATTCTTCACAGCCCACTTAGATCTAGTCACTGTAATTTTTAAATCCTCCCCTCAAAAAAAAAAAAAAAAAAAATCAAGTTTCTATTGCAAAAGTAGATTTGCAATAGAATTTGCAGAATTTTGTCTAAATTGAAGCCCAATTTAGACAACGGTCTTCTTTCATGAAACAGCCAATACAATTTTTAAAAGTGGGCCTTCCCTACGCCTATTAATCTAATTGCCCTTGCTTAGACAAAGAAATGGGAAATGCTGTTTCCAGAAGACATTAGCTATCTGAAGTATCACTTGCAAGCAGCAGAGAAAAACTTGCTGACAGGTGACCCTATTTTTTCCAGTAGATTATGCCACGAGCAACTAACATCAATCTAAACTTACTCATCTGTTCCAGGACACCTTTCTAAATAAAAGATGCTAAACTTCTCAATCCAAAGCACCAATTTTACCTAATCTAAAAAAAAAAAAAAAAAAAAGAAAAAGCCAGAAATTAAATAAAGGGAAAAAAAAAAAGGGGAAAAAAACAAACAAAAAAATACCATACCACAACCCAACAAACCAACCAACTCTGCCCCACACGTCCAAAAAAACGAGGCATAGCAGAATTTTCTGCAGAGTTTTACCAAATACCATATTCTAAGCTCTGACCCCTGAGGTAACCACCCGCTGACATTTCTAGGTATTGCCTGTGTGAACACAAATCTAAATTTATCCCTTAATTTGTGAACTTTGGTTAACTATGGAATTTGGTCTTTCATACTACTTCTTAGTGACAGCATCTCTGCAGCATAAATAAGGCTGTCAGAGGACTTAAAATATTCACCAAACCCTCTGAGAGCAGAAAGGTATTTTAAAAGGATACTTTTCATGCTGAAATTTTAACAAAGCTACACATACCTGAAGCATACTTCAGCACAGTGTCAACAAATACATGAAACTCATCTAACTATGTGATAATAATAACTGCAACCAGAAAAGCAGCTTTCCGAATATTGGAAGTTGGGGGAGGGGGAGTTAATTCCCTCAAGGACAGGAGGCTGTCAGCTCTTGCTCCTTAGGTTCTTACACACCCTATAATGAAAACACTCCTTACGAAGCTTCCAACATCACATTCTACACCCCTTTGCCCCCCACAGTATATTGTCCAGGAAACAGTAAAGCATTACTCTTCAAAGCTACCTAATCCAGCTTCTTTAAAAATTTTATTAGGTGAAGTGTACTTGAGTAAGAAAAACAAGCCTAAACACGAAAAAGATTTAGGTGTGCTCTAATTTCATGTGCTGCAAATGAAAAGTATTTCAGATTTAATCTCATTAGCCTGCACGTCTTTTAAAAAAAGGAGAGTTTGGATGTTGGGGCCTTTCTGAGGGCGGGGATGCGGCTGGATCACACTGGGGGGGGGGGGGTGAAAACACTTTTACCACCGTCTGAAAAAAAGTCTTGCTAAATACTTTCTGTTCGCTGTTCTTACAAGCGATAGTCAGCGCAGTAAGTTCGGGACTCCACGTGCAATACGCTCGGATGTCGTTAACGCCGTTAACGACAATTGCGTAATTCCTACTAGTCTCTTTAGACACAGAGAAAGGGGAAAAAGGTAAAAAGGGACGGAATGAGGGAGACAAACGTCTCTAAGAGGAGAGGTCCTGAGGGCAGAGGTGTTCCCGCTCGGTTTCAGGCCGTGTTTAAGCCCTGGCGGTGGTAAGGGAAGGCTAGCGCTGCGGGACCCGCACCCGCCGGACAGGTGCACTGACCCCTCGCTCTCCTACCTGACCGGGCCTTGGGGCCCGCCAGCCATTTCCAACCGGGTGAGCCGGCGGCTCCCCGTGAAGGCGGAGCGAGCGCGGCCCTGGGCTCTGCGGCGGCTCCGGCTCCCCGACCCGGCCCACGGCCGGTAACAAGAGGCTAACCGCAGCGGGAGCTGGCCGGGAAGCCGAGCCCGGCGGGATCCGCAGGCGGCGGCGGCGCCCCCCGCCCGGCCGCCACCACCACAATAGTGCGGTCGGCACATGCCGGCGGGGCTGCCCTGATGCCCCGGCACGGCCGCTTCCGCGGGGCGGCCTAGCGCCGTCCGCCGCCGACACGCGGCTGCCGTTGGAGAGGCGGGGAGGGGGGAGAGCCCGGGCCCCGCAGACGCTCGTTACCGCCCGCCGCCTCCCACAAGCGCAACTTTCACTTCCCCGAAGGGGGCAGGGGCAACACCGCGGAAGGAGCGGGGTTTAGGGGAGGGGAAGGAGCCGGCTCCCCTCCTTTCCAGCGAGGGGAGGGGGCCGTGGGATACCCCGCCGAGGAGGGGCAGGGATTCCCCCTGCCCCGGGCGAGAGATCCGCCCCTCTCCCCCGCTCCTCGGGAGGCAGCGGGCTCGCCGTCAGCCGCGTCCCCCCCTCACGCCCCGCGCTTCCCCCCGGCCGGGCTCCCCGCGGCGCTGCCGGGGAATCCCCTCCCTCCCCGCCCAGGTGTCAGCCGTTCGGCGTTCAACCGCTCCCGTCGGGGGGGTGGGGGGGGGGGGCAGGACGGACACAGACACAGGGGTTGTCTCTTACTCGTAGTCCCTGAAGATCTCATTAGTGACCCTGCAGTAGAAAACGCGCTCGTCCGGGCGAAGGTCGGCGGGGGGCTTCTGCCTCACGAAGGGCTTTCGGTGCAGCAGCGGCATCGCCCCACTCCGAGCTCTCTTCCTGCCCCAGGACCCGCTTCGAGGGGGAAGGAAAAAAATATACAATGCGGAGAGAGTGAGCGAGTGCGGGCAGCGGCGGCCCCCGGCCCGGGGAGGAGGGAGCGGGCTCGGCGTGTCCCTCCCCCCGGGGGGGCCGAAGAAGAAGCGGGAGAAAGCGGCGGCGGCACGGCGGTCTTTTGTGTGCCTGACGCGCCGCTGCCTGCCTGGGACTGAGCGCGGAGCGAACGGCGAATCCTTCCTCCCGCCTCCGCCTCCCTCTGCCTCACAATGGGGCCATGACGCTGAGCAGCGGGCGGAGGCAGCGCCCCCGCCTCAGCCGCGCAATGTGCTCGGCTAGGGGATACCCCGACCGCCGCCGGGCTTTGTCTCCTCTGGCTCCCCTGCCCCCGGGCTGCCCCCTTCCCCCGCCTCTGACCCACACACCCCGGGCCGGACACCAACTTCCACTCCCCCACCGCCTCCGCCTCCTCCCAGCAAAGCAAACACTCAGGAGGGGCAGCGTCGACCACTTATCGCCCTCCGTCCGCCCTCCTTTTCCTGCCGGGCGGCTGCCAAATGGGGGTCCTCGCCCTTCCCGCCCCAAGCCGCGCCCTGGCCCGGCGGCCGCCGAGCTCTGTCGCCCGCAAGACAGCGCGGCCGCGGCACGGGGGACTGCTGCAGCCCGGCCCGCCGCAGAGCGATTCCCCCCCACTGCCCGGCTCCGGGGCCCACCTGGCGCTGCCGCAGGCTGCCCTCGCTGCTCGGCCGGTGTGGAGCGCCGTGCCCTCGCCGCCTTTCTGCCCTTTCGTCTGCCCCCCCCGGCTCCTGGGAAGTTTTTGATCTACTTCTTCAAGCCCTCAATCAGGAAGAGCTGCGGGGAGGAGCCTTCCTCTGCTCTCCCCTACATCTTTATTGGCCGCTCGGTGCCTTCCAGCGTGTGTCACACAGGAAGACAGCGAACTACATTATTAATTAATGGCTGAGAGGGCGCATCCTCCATTTTTGAATTATCAGCCTGAGACCTCCGGTGCGTGGGGTGGGCCTGAGTCGGCTGACCGGGCTGGGGAAGGCGGCTCTTCCCGCACGGCGCTGCCGGCCGGGCTGCGGGCGGCACGGCACGGCACGGTATGGCGCGGAAAGGCAATACGGGGCGGCCCAGCCTGCGGCGCTGCTCGCCCGACCGTGGCTCCTGCCACCGGCATGACCAGCGCTTCCCAACCGGGCGCCGAGGAGCAGCCGAGCAGCTGGGGACCACCAGCCCCGGGCGACCTACTCGCTGTCCCCAGTAGCTGCCCTGCCTAGCAGGACCAGGCGCGTCCCCGATCGGGCTGGCTGGCTGTCCGCTCGGGCTCGTCCGTAGTGGTTTCGGCGTTTGACAGTACAATTCCGGAGACATTTCTCGGAGCCCAAAAGCCAGGAGCGTAGTCCTGTCAGAGCGCACAGGGGCACACGGATAGATTTCGCTGAAAGTTAAGTTATATACAATTAAGATGAGCGTACACGTTGTACGTGGGCCCTTTAACATTTTTTTCCTGTTCACCAAAAATATCACTACATGGTTTTCATTTTTCACCCCTCTTTTTTCTTTTTTCCTTTTTTTTTTGTGTGTGTGTTTTTTACACTAGTGCGTTTACAGTGCCATTGGTAATTAAAAAATAAAACTTGTATTCTCAAAAATCAAATTTGTGTTCTCAGAAGTGCTAGTCAGCTCGAACACACAAAAACACAGAAAGTTCACATCCATTATAGTTCACTATTGCAGGGTCCAGAGCTTACATGAAAAAAAAATCTAAAATAATTGTAGAAACTTCACAGAACTCTTATGTGAATAATATCTGAAAGCTGAGCTCTAAATAATTTAAGCTTACAACTTCAAGTGCTGCTCCTGCAAATAAAGGTGTGTTGTTTCCTGCACCCATACATAGGTTGTTTTCTTTACCTCTGCAAGTAAAGGCAACGATCGGTGCTGCTGCAGCATGCGTGACTAAAACCTGAGAGAATGCTTACATCCAATTCGTGAATTACTTGGTTTAAAAAGTGCTCAGGTTTAATCAAAAGCACTGAGAAATGTTAATTCTGGCTCTTTCTAGTTCACAAAATACAAAGCTTGAGCTACCAAACAGGTTAACTCCTGAGTCCCACCGGTTTATTTACATTTGCCAGCTGGCTTCACTTTCAGTTTTTAATGACTTTCTAGCAAAGGGCACAAACGCAACTTAAGTTAATGCACTTCTACCTAACATCTGGTAATTTTTAGTTAGTTTTGCGTCAAAACTGTATAGCACACCGTGGTTATGACATTGAGTGTTGCTAGCTCTTATGATTACAGTAAGATTTCACAACACTGAGCTTTGTTTCAAGCTCTAGCTCTTCAGCAGATGTGATTAAATTGGAACCTCAGGTCTCCTTAAAAATCACTGTATTTCTAAATACCAAATTTAAGAGAAAAGCTTGAATATCTGAACCCGAAAGACTCACAAATTAGAAGGGAAATCAAAGCTTTGAGCTTTGAATTTCTCATTATTTAAAATCTTATTATTTTTAAGCCAGTATTGTGGTGTTTGGGAACTTAGCTGATTGTTTCTGTGCTTACATTGTCAGCACAGCCTTATTTTAGCACTAGTTGGTACACATGAAAAATGCATGAGTTGATAGAACTGTGACATCAAAAGCAAATTCCCCCTTCCTTCTTGCTCTCTCTTGCCCTCTTCCTCTTTTCTTCTCACCTTTTCCTCCTCCTCTTGTTCTTCCTCCCTCATTATTCCCTCGGCAATTTTCCAGAGAACAGATCCTCACTGAGTAATAAGGTTGCACTCTGTTTTCATGTTCATAGGATACGCAGGAGCAGTTCATTCAGTTTTCACCTCCAAATCCAGCTCTGTTCTTTGAAAATCATAAATCCAAGCTCTGATTCTGCTCCTACTAAGGTCAGCAGGAGCTAGAACGATGTTTATGACAGCAGCTAATGTCTATTAAGTCTATTGAGGATTCACTGGGTTTTAATTCTGAGAATTCAGAAAAAAAGTTGCTTTCCTTCCATGGAAATATTTGTTGTGTTTTTACACTGTGTTTAATTTTTGCAGTAATTTGTGTGGATTTATTTTTAACACATCACTGAAAGTATAGCTTTGATTCAAGGTACAAGAATAGGATTGATGACAATAACTGGGGTTGTTAATGTGTATTTTGCCACAAAGCAGCAAAAAAGAAGCTGTTTTCTTTTTAAAAGATGACTTACACCCAACAGCCATACTAACAGAGTTCCCTAGCCAGGGACACTGGCTCTCGTTCGTGGCAGTTCATGGAACTCTAAAAGTAGTTATATTGGGAACATAAAACCTTATAAAACACTTGGTCTCTTTGCTTTACAAGGGTAGAATGATTTCCCCAGGACAGAGTCAGCCCCCCAGCTGCTCCTTCAGCTCTCCTCACACTTTACAAATTCTTTATTTCTTTTCACTTGCTCCTTGCTTTATCACAGATATCATTCCTTGCCCTATCCTGTTTCGTCCTGTCTTGAAATCACCACCAACTGCATTACACAAATATAATCTGAATATCTATTCAGATATTCCCAAATATCTATTCAGCTATATCCATTCCCAAATGTGTCTATACCACATGTATACCATTGTTATTCTGGAACAACTAGAGTACATGGAATCATTTTACTAGATCATTGCCACTTCAAATTCACACCTAAGTTTACATTGAAATAACTAATGTTAAGCCAAATCACATGGAACCATGCAAAAGCAAAATTTTAATCAGTTTTACCTGTATTATCATACAATTGGGAGAGGTTTTTTTCTGTACAGTATGTTTAGCTGCTTGCTCACTTTTTTGTTCTTTTTATTTTACTCACAAAGTTGCCACTATGTTCTCTCAGGATTTGGTTGAAGTCAGAGAAAACTTCACTGGATTTCTTCATAAAGAACTTATTTGGACTTTGAACAGCATGTTAGCTTCTCAACTCTAATTATTATCAAGAACATGGTTGAAAAGATAAATGTGAAAAAAATGCAACTCTGTGTAAATGAAAGATTGCTATTTGTTCAGTCAAGTTACATCAGTAATTACCTTTTTCTCAGTTGACTGGAGCATGTAAAAAAGGGAAAATTGTAACATACATGTGAGCGTTGACTCATTTTAATGCACAGAGTAGATTTTTGAGAAGTAGTATCATTCCTTTTCTTTCCAAATGCTGTTTTGAAAGTCCTTCATTTCCATAATGAAAACAAGCTACAGATCTTGCGGCACCCAGCAAAAACATACTATTCATCTGATTATGCATTTTATAATTTACTAATACAGCTTTTCTTTCAACATTTGCCCTTTCTTTGCCACTTTTCTGAGCCAATATACATTTTTGATCATATATCTTTATTTAGACTTAAAATTACGTGAGCAAAGACAATGTGCTGGTTTTATCAATCCACCCCAGCTGTGGGTAGCAGTAACATTTGGTCTGTTGTCTTTCACTGGCTGTAAAGCACTATGCTTGATTTTTACTAACACTCTCACTTATAAATAACATATTTCGGTCGGAAAAAAAACTAAGAGATACACAGATGATTTTTCACAAATATTTTCATCTTTCATTCTAGCTCAGTTGCGTTTCAATATGCTTTGAAAGCAGTTCTGGAGCAGAAGGTTAGGATGTTGTTTTCTGCAGTTGCTAGACACATTCAATGCTTGTGGCTTTCACAGGACTCACAAATAAAGGTGAAGAATCAATCCATGTTTTTAGTAAATTTTTGGTACAGTCACTTTTTTTGGTAATTCCTTAATAGTCTTAACCTGAGCATTCCGCAGTTCCAAATGCGTGGATAACCTTGGGGTCTGTTGCTGTCCTAGAGGGCAGTAAGTCATGGCCAGAGTCTGCCTCCCCTATTGCTAAAGTTAAACAACAGCCGATACAGCAGGGCCTATCTCTCAACAAAGCCACTGGGGAGGGAGGACTGAGATGTTTCTTATATCATCAGAGTTATTCTACCTAAAGGCATTCCATCGTCGTCAATTTTTTCACAGTTTAAAAGGATTTAGACATACACTTCTCATTGCTTTTGTTGGATATTGCATGTTTAATTTCTGTGGAACACCAGAAATAGAGATGTTCCTCTGAAGTTTACTTTAATTGTACCCTACTTTTTCCCGCTCTGAAAAGGCTATTAAAGGTATTTAGGCTGATAACCTTATACTAGTGGGGAGGAACTCTGACCTCATCTACTTTGCAGCGATGATCATGTATGATTGGCCTGTAGCCTGATTACAAAATGATAAAATGATGTTGTGAAACCACTATTCATTTCTTAATAATGTCTCTGAAACCAGCTTACATTCTGAGAGGATTGGTACCGTGTTTTCTTTCTTACAGTTGTAGTGCACAGAATACAGAATATTGACACTACTGTAATTTTCTGACACTAAAATATACTGAATTTCTCATTGCTAACCAATATTTAGAATAGATGATGACTGATGACTGATGAATGATTTTCAAAGAATGATGGGTGAATCTGCTACCTTTTGCTACATATGCACATTGTCACTACTGAAGCATGTATGGCTTTTAGAATAGATTTAAATATCCTGCTTGAAACCTGGATCTGAATCAATAACAGTCAAATCCATGCAGTCTTTATGCAGTCAAATTTAAGACTGAGGATTCTCAAATTGCATAATACTAACCTCCTACCATTTAGCAAGTTTGCATTCATCTCATTTGAAATACTTATATTGAACACCTCTCTGTCCAGTTGATGAGTAGAACCAATAATTTCAAGGATGTTACTTTATGAATTTGTTCTATGACTATATAGTCCCAACTTTTATATTTTTCAGTAATACTGAGATTAGACAAACCTGATTGCACATTGAAAGAGATCCCATGAAATGCAAGTTCTGTTGAGGAGCACATAACAGAAGCTGGCACAGTAGCTGATCACAGGGTTATTTAGTCAAAGATCACAGCTATGAGCCAATCTGAAACATAATTCTACTCACAGACAGACCACACTGGATTTTCATAGAGTCATTCACTGGACAAATGTGATGACTCACGACTGACTAGTATTCTGACTTATCCATTTAATATGAGACTCCTTTGGCCCCCACCTTATTTTTTTCTTGCCACTTACCTTTCATAGAGGGCTTTAGGAAGAATGAGGCAAGGAGGTTAACCATTTAGGCACTATTCCGATGGTAGATCTCAAATAGGAGGAGAGTTGAAGAAGCCAGTAGCTGGCTTGGCAAAGACTCTGGATGCCTCCCCACTTAATGACACATGGGTGAGTTGTGGCGTGTGCAGGTGGAACAGCCTCGCTATGATGCTCCTGCATGTGCCTAGACCCTGGCCACCACTTCAGCCCACGTAGACGAGGGCTGGAGTGAAGCAGTAGCTTGTCCTGGGTACAAAATAAGCTGCAGTTTCATGCCTCTGTAGGACACTGCTTTTCCATAACGGTATTAGCAAGGTGCTGGCAGAGTGATCAAAGCCTGGTGTGCTGAGCCCTAAAGCTAGAGGGAAGCCCACCATACTACATCACAGCCACAGAATATATTCCGCAGGGGAATGCTATACACAAAGGAGATACTCCAAAAGGAGAACTCCTGAGGCACAGCCTACATAATCATTCTCCCTCTTCCCAAGGTCCAGGGACAGGCATGCATTAGGTAGACACCTGTGTCCCATGATGCCCGTGTTGGGTCCTCACACCGAAGAGATATTGAGGGAATTTCTACAGTTCTTAAAAGTCAGGGACTCATAAGTGTGTTTGGTTTATATAAAGCATTTATGTAGAGCAAAACTAAAGGAAAAATGACATAAAAGGTGGTAAATCCAGTGTGTGCTTTGGTCTCTTGCTGGCTTTAGAAGATTTAGGACAGCCAGTAACAGTAGGATTGTTACCATTAAGTTGCTAAGCATTTATAGCAAGGAACAAAATGCTTTTGTTACTGGTACCAATTTACTGCAACAATTTACAGAATTAAATTGTTAAAGAGTCAGTAAGTTGTGAATTAAGAACTGAAAATTATTTCAGTTGCATATTCCAGTCATCCAAGAAGTTTCTAAACAAAAAGCAAGAGCAAGACTTTACAATCCTAAAACCACCTTCAAACATGGAAGTTATAGTACCCAAGACCTTATTCAGTACAACCCCACAGCATGGACACAATGTTGTAAAAATGTTTAATATCCACATAGTTTATTGTTCTATAGGAACACTTTGAAGTGATGCAGTTTACCATTATGCATCTCTCAATGTACCTGTCCTGGGTTCAGCAGTAGCAGTCATTTTTCTCCTTTCTGGTAGCTGGTGCAGTGCTGTGTTTTGACTTCCAGCCTGGGAACAGTGCTGGTGACACCGATGGTTTTGGTTGTTGCTAAGTGATGTTTACCCTGACCAAGGACTTTGTGAGGCTCATGCTCTGCCAGGGAGGAGGGGAAGCCAGGAGGAAGCAGAGATGGGATGCTAGCCAAGGAGGTATTCCATACCACAGCACGTCATGCCCGGGGTGGGGGGTAACTGGGAGTTACCGGGAAGGACATGGGCTTCCGGGTGGGACTCGTTTCTTGGCGGGTGGTATTGTATTCTCTTCCCTTGTTATTTTCCCTTATCATTGTTGTCGTTGGTGGTAGCGGTGGGTGGTGATTTGTGTTGTACATTGGTTGCTGGACTGTTCTTGTCTCAACCCGTAGGAGTTGCACTCTTTTGATCCTCCTTCCCGTTCCTCTGGGAGCAGGGAAGGGGAGAGCCCCGGGGGGAGGGGGGGGGCCTCAATTGCTCTCAGCCTGGCACCACTCACTGGGAGTGAGTGAACAAGCTGTCTGGCTAGGGTTTAAACCCTGACAGTTCTTTTTAAGCGGCTGACATTGCTCGCAGGGTCCCCTATCGGCTGGCAAAAGCCTACAGCACCTGGGATTCCCAAACGGTCTCCCATTCAAGTACTAACCGAGCCCGACCCTCCTTAGCTTCCAAGATCAGCCAATTAAGTTCATTGGCTGTTTTCCCCTAAAATCAAATCCCCTTGAGGTATACATCGGACTTCCCCATCTTCCTGCATTACCCACCAAGTATATCCAGGTCCCTGAGCAAAAGCAATCCCACGAGTGGGTTTGCCTTTACCTGAAGCAGGAATAACCCAGACTGTCTTCCCCAGCAAATTCTTCATATGCACCACGGGAACTTTGTTCCCCTCTACAATATGTAAAAGTTCTGACTGGGCTGGGCCAGCCCTGTTGGCAGATCCTGTGGTGTTGAACAATCAGGTGGCCTTTGGTAAGTGTGTATCCCAATGCTTGAAAGTTCCCCCACCCAATCCTCTCAGTGTAGTTTTTAACAGCCCATAGTACTGGGCCCACTGTACACGTACCAGAGGCTGGTGCGTGGTAGGGGATGTGATATATCCACTCAATGCCATGCTCTTTGGCCCAAATATCTATAAGGTTATTCTGGAAATGAGTCCCATTGTCTGACTCAATTCTCTCTGGGGTGCCGTGTCGCCACAAAATCTGTTTCTCAAGGCCCAGGACAGTGTTCCAGGCAGTGGCGTGGGGCACAGCGTATGTTTCCAGCCACCCGGTGGTTGCTTCCACAATGGTAAGCACATGGCGCTTGCCTTGGTGGGTTGCCGACAATGTGATATAGTCAATCTGCCAGGCTTCCCCATATTTATACTTCAACCATCGTCCTCCATACCAAAGAGGCTTTAACCGCTTGGCTTGTTTAACTGCAACATGTTTCACACTCATGAATAACCTGGGCAATAGTGTCCATTGTTAAGTCCACCCCTCGATCACGAGCCCATCTGTATGTTGCATTTCTGCCCTGATGGCCTGAAGTGTCATGGGCCCACCGAGCCAAAAATAATTCACCTTTATGTTCCCAGTGTGGTCACCACCTTTATACTTTGGGAGGTATATAATAGAAGTGCTTAGCAATTACACATCTTTTTTCTCCTTCTCAGGTGCTCAACCTGTGAAGGAGACATTCTTTTACCCTTCCAGTCCTCCCCCCAGACCATTTACATTTGAGAGTTTTGAAGTTTTTGAATGGCCTTTTAATGCTGTTGAGACTTGTTTGGTGATTGTGATGGGGATCATCATGCTGGCACGCATACAGAGTGTGTTTTGCCCACGACTGATTTCAAGAGTTAAGCAGAGTCAGGTTTGGGTCTTGTCTGGGGTCAAACGACGATGTAGGAGGACCAAGAGATTTTCCCTGAGGCTGGACAGTCATGAGTGGCAGGGTGTGTGGGATAGTATGGGCAAGTATCTAGGTCAGTGGGCCCCTCCAGTACTTTGGAATTTCACCACCGAACAACTGCAAAATCCAGAAGAATTATTAAAACACTTAAATGAGGTGTGTGGTCATTCTGGCCATACCAGAGATGGACAAATCATGGCAACATGCTGGGGCTTGGCCTATGCTTACAGGGCCTTGTTCAACACTATCCAGCACCTTCAAAAGGAAAGGAATGTCGGCGGATCTGAGGGCAAAGCAACAGTCAGCGCAGCTACGCCAGCTCCTAGCACAGCAGCTTCACCACCCCCAGCGACAAGTACAGTCGCTACTCAAACTTTGGCTGCAATGAACAGCGCAGCTACCCCAGCGGCAAGTCAGTATCTGCTCAAACTTCGACTGCAACAGACAGCGCGGTTACCCCAGCTCCAAGCACAGCAGCTGCACCACCCCCAGCAACAAGTACAGTTGCTACTCAAACCACAGTGATAATCACTGCAGCCAAACCAGAGGACCAATTCGTACCAATATCGGTTGCCCCTGTACGCAAGAGAAAAAGCAAAAAAGAGGCAAGAAGGGTGAAGCGAGATGAAGAAACAATGAATTCATCACCCGGTCCAGTATCTGATCAGGAGTCATCATCACATGACGAAGAAGAGGTAACTTCTTGACCTCGGACCTCAACCGAGCTGCGGAATATGCGAAAAGATTTTACCCATCAACCAGGGGAGCACATCATCACCTGGTTACTCTGATGCTGGGACAATGGGGCCGATGGTCACGAACTAGAAGGTACAGAAGCCAAGCAGCTGGGATCACTTGCTAGAGAAGGGGGAATTGACAAAGCAATTGCAAGAGAGAAAAAGTCCTTCAGTCTTTGGAGGTGGCTCTTGGCAGCTGTGAAAGAAAGGTTTCCATACAAGGACGATGTTATGAGTCGTTCGGCCAAGTGGACTACTATAGACAAAGGCATCCAGTCTCTGAGGGAATCAGCCATCGTAGAGATGATCTATCACATCAAGCCGAATAACAGGGATATACCCATAGACCCAGATGAACTTGAATGTACACGGCCCATGTGGCGAAAACTTACACGGAATGCACTGTCATCATATGCCTGTTCATTGGCAACAGTAACCTGGAATGACATAGTACCACTAACAGTGGATGAAATGGTTCATAAACTCCGAGAGTTCGAAGACAACCTCACCCCTTCCATCATCTCAGCTGTGGAAAAACTGTCCCAGGACCTCAAACAATTGAGGGACGATCTATCTGATTTATCCAGCTTCTCACATGTGCCAACACACATCTCAGCTATTAACAAAAGGTGTCCTATTGTTTGAGAGAGGAGATACAGGAGGTATATGCCACTGGCTACCCTATGGTTTTATCTGTGGGATCATGGAGAAGACATGACAAAGTGGGATGGAAAACCTACTTTAGTTTGGGAGGAACAGGTGAGTGAATTGAAGAGGGGAGCAAGGGCTAAGACTGATCATCCCATGAGAGCTACAGCTTCAGTCTCTGGTGAGCAGTTTCCCAGATGGAGTGGAAGAGCTGATTTTATTCCAGCTCCTGTGATAACGAAGAATAAGCCCTTTTACCACTTAAGTGTCCAACGCTGTGATGACGATTAGAGGAGCCCTGCCTCCAGCCAGATGGAGGTAGGGGACAATCAGATTTACTGGACTGCGTGGATCAGATGGCCTGGCACATTAGTCCCACAGAAGTATAAGGCTCTAGTAGGTACCGGTGCACAGTGTACCCTGATGCCATCAAGCTGTCAAGATGGAACCCATCTATATTTCTGGAGTGACAGGAGGATCCCAAGAGTTGACTGTGCTGGAGGCTAAAATCAGCCTGACTGGGAGGGAATGGCAAAAGCACCCTATTGTGACTGGTCCAGAGGCTCCATGCATCCTCGGCATAGACTACCTCAAGAGAGGGTACTTCAAAGACCCAAAAGGGTACCGCTGGGCTTTTGGCATTGCTGCTTTGGAGACTGAGGAAATTGAGCAGCTGTCCACCTTGCCTGGTCTCTCAGAAGATCCCTCTGTTGTGGGGTTGCTGAAAGTCGAAGAACAACAAGGGCCATTTGCGATCACAACAGTGCACCGGCGGCAATATCGCACCAACCGAGACTCCCTGATTCCCATCCATCAGCTGATCCGTAGACTGGAGAGTCAGGGGGTGATCAGCAGGACCCGCTCGCCCTTTAATAGCCCCATATGGCCAGTGCGAAAGTCTAATGGAGAATGGAGACTAACAGTAGACTATCGTGGCCTGAATGAAGTCACACCACCATTGAGTGCTGCCGTACCAGACATGCTAGAACTTCAGTATGAACTAGAGCCAAAGGCAGCCAAGTGGTATGCCACGATTGATATTGCCAATGCATTTTTCTCAATTCCTTTGGCAGCAGAGTGCAGGCCACAGTTTGCTTTTCCTTGGAGGGGTGTCCAGTTCACTTGGAACCGACTGCCCCAGGGGTGGAAACACAGCCCTACCATTTGCCATGGACTGATCCAGACTGCACTGGAACAGGGGCAAGCTCCAGGACACCTGCAATACATTGATGACATTATTGTGTGGGGCCATACAGCGGAAGAAGTGTTTGAGAAAGGGAGGAAAATAATCCAAATCCTGCTGAAAGCTCGTTTTGCCATAAAACGGAGTAAGGTCAAGGGACCTGCACAGGAGATTCAATTTTTGGGAATAAAATGGCAAGATGGACGTAGACAGATCCCCACAGATGTGATCAACAAGATAACAGCAATGTCTGCACCAACTAATAAGAAAGAAACGCAAGCTTTCTTGGGTGCTGTGGGGTTCTGGAGAATGCACAGCCCAAATTACAGCTCGATTGTAAGCCCCCTCTATCATGTGACCCAGAAGAAAAATGATTTTAAATGGGGCCCTGAGCAACAACAAGCCTTTGAGCAAATTAAACGCAAGATAGTTCATGCAGTAGCCCTTGGACCTGTCCGGACCGGGCCAGATGTACAAAATGTACTGTACACTGCAGCTGGGGAGAACGGTCCTACCTGGAGCCTCTGGCAGAAAGCTCCAGGGGAGACTCGAGGTCGACCCCTCGGCTGGGTCGATCCCCTCCTCCCTGGCAGAGCATGAGCCTCACAAAGTCCTTGGTCAGGGTAAACATCACTCAGCAACAACCAAAAACATCGGTATCACCAGCACTGTTCCCAGGCTGGAAGTCAAAACACAACACTGCACCAGCTACCACGAAGGAGAAAAATGACTGCTACTGCTGAACCCAGGACAGTACCCATGTTTAAGGTTTAATTGGTATAAATATCTGAGGCTAAAATAGATTTTGTATTTGTTTGTACCCTAGTTATCATAATTACAGAATGTCATTAAAAAAGTATGTAAATCCAAGTTTACAGATACAGTAACACTTAAAACAGCATACCAACCATCCCGTTGTCCCAGAAATCGAGAAGTTACTCTTAATTGCAGGACTCCTTTAAGGCAAAACAAAAGGTCACCTACAGCTCTACAAAGTCCCTAAAGGAAGCAACAGGTCAGACCCCTCCTTTAAAGAAAACTTTCAGTTACACTCAGTACCACTGACTCATATGAGGTCCAGTGACAGAAATGCAGCTAATAATGAGAAAAAGGAGAAAGTATGCAAGTATAAAAGTGTTCTTTTATACCTTATCTCAATAAGTACCCCCACTAAAGTCAGTACCACAGGGAAAGGTTTAAAAGGTCAAATCGTGGCCTTCCCGTCATTGCCCTGAACTACCTTGATTTTTGCTTTCTTATGTCTGAGTGGGTGCGTTGTGCCTCTGTGGCAAAACTAAAGGTCAGTGAGAGAATTTCCTTCTTCGTAGATAGGGTTTTTAGCCATGCAAGGCATATGCGTGACCTCAATTCTCCATTTCTTGCATGTTGTGCAACTGAAAATTTAGCAGCGAAAGGAGTTACAACCTCAGCATTATCTAATTCTTGTGCATATTGCATGCACACATGCTTGGATAAAAATGTTTAACAGCTGACATAAGTTGAAATAAAACACTTCTAATCTTCCCCCCTTCCCCCCAAGTCATACTTCATAATACTTCATTCACCCAGTCTGAACGAATCTCCTGGCAGGAGGACAATTTGTGTTAAAAATCAGGAGGAGGAAAGGGAAAGGTATGCCAGGAAACACTTCTCGGGTCTGTGCCGGTGGTTGGATTCTTGATGAGTTCCAGAATAGCCTGTGACTACAGCCCATGTCTGACACATACCAACACATACAAATTCTTAACATTCACACAGAACCTGGTAACAAAAAGTTGTGACTTTCCAAATGAGTTTGCAGAAGCAAACAGAAGCTGTGCTCTTCCTGCTGTCAAAGCTCAGTCCGAATGCATGAATGAGTAAACGCTGCCAGAGAGGTTTTATTTGCTGCTGTCAATTTGGTTCTTAGTGTTAGGCCAACACTGCCACCCCAGTGTGCACCAGCTCCACTGGCTGGCCTGTCAGTGGGATTTAGAGTCTGGCACTAACTGTGGGATCTGGGAGAAAAACACTTCTGGAAATTCTGCGTTTTGTGGAGGAGGCTGGAGCCACTCCTACACCAGCCACGTTTTAACAGCCAGGCACCACTGCAGTGCCTGCATGATGGTGGGAGCTTCCACGCTCAGCTCATGGCTTCCCTAAGGAAGCTGTCTGTTTTCATGTTCTTCCTCACCACTTCACACCTGCCTAAACCATGAGCTGTTTGGCGGGACAGGGACATCCATCCACCAAGAGGCCTGAAGTCCCTCAAACACGCTCACAGTGAGGAAGCCAGAATGGCGGGTGGGCCACCGCCTCAGGCTTTTTGCACCCTGGGCACCAGCCTTGCCAGCAAGCCAGCCATGGGCACTGCAGTCCGGGGCTGGGGACAGTCCTGGGCTTGGGGCCAGGGCCAGGGTGCACAGCAGAGGCAGGTGGCCCGGCCGGCATGGCCCCTGGCAGTGACAGGAGCAGGTGGGGTCCTGCGCGGTGGGCACCTGTGCTGTGGGGCCTCTGCACGGGCAGTGGCACCCTGACAACAAAGCCCCACACAAGCTGCTCATCAGGGGCAGCCTCATGGCGGGTGGAGTGTCTGTGCTCTCGCCTGTAGATAAGGAGGCTGGTTAAAGCTTAACCCGAGGTGAGCATTGGCGGAAGGATGTGTTTTCAGGAAAGCCCTCAGCATTTGTTTGACCCGTCTTCCCACAGGTGTGCGGGAGGCTGAAAGTTGCTGCCCAAGGATGGAGGCTGGGGTTTGTGGCTGCTGTAGAAAGGCTGTGCAGTCCATCACCTCAACCTCCTCTGCACGTCTAGCATGTGCCTCCAAATGGCAGGCTGGCAGCCTGGGCAACCTCCAGGGCTGGCACCAGCCCCAGTACAATAGTGGTGCACCAGCAGCCTGCCATGAAGCAGGTCACCATGGAGGCTCATTGCCCTCCCCACCTTTTAGGCCTTTGCCAAAATTCAGTAGGAAGCACCTTTTGGCTCCAAGCCACAGGAAAGCTTTGAAGTATGTGGGTTGTGAGCACAGGGTTTGGCCACCCCTTGGGTCCGTAGTGAAGAAGCAGCACTCGGTTTGGTGCCATAAGCTGCACTGCTTCTTGTACACCATATCACGCCCCGTGGTGGTGGTACAGTTATAAAACCTCTCAGAAATTAAGAGGTCCTTCTGCTGAGGGTCATAAAATGTAATCAGTTCCAGTGAAGGTTGAACAGTAAAGTGCTGCTGGGAATAATTTGGACTTTGTTTCTTCAGTTAAACTAGAATTAATCTATGTAACTAGTCTTTCATATTCCCATGGTGTATAGACCTTGCGCATCTGACCATTCTTTTTTGTAAAATTAGGTCTGTCCCTTCTGCCCCTTCATTCTGTAAACTGTCAATTCACAAGGATTGAGGGAAGGATAAAAGCTCCTGTAAACTGTTAACAGATTCACAGTGTGAGGAAAAGCAGGAGGGAACTTTCCTGACTCCTCTTTTTTTTAACGCAGTGTACTCTTAAATCCTACGCTTAGATGTATCATGAGCTTTGCATATAGTCCAGACCAAGGACTAGTTTAACTAGAGTTATTTTGGAATTGGTTTAGCTGCTGTGCTCTGAACTGTCAGGTGGACACACTGAGAAACAATGTGTGAACATTATTTTAGCACATTAACACAGGGGTTTAAAGGTATGTAGTCAAGTGGGCATAAAAAGTCATCAAGATTGAGCCAGTGCAAGCTTTGTGCATAGACTAGCTTTATTTGGAATTAAGTTCCTTTTGTCTGGAGTTTGCCTGTGTAGGAACTCTGCTTAATTCCGTATCAGATGACTGGTGTAAGTATATACTTGTCCCACCAAAGGGAGATTTGCGTTGAGGTATTTGAAACATGTGACATGGTATGCTTTCCTCCTATATTAATAGTAAAGCTAAAAATCCATCCCTATCAGTTGACTTACATGCTCTTTTCTTTACACTTAAATGTAATTTATTAACCCCTTTGATAGTCAATAGCTATGTATGTCAAGACGTAAGTATATTCTCCCATGTGAGTATGTTCTGTAGCCTTTGCAAAATGTCTGTGAGAGGAAAAGCTCATTAATGTGCTTGAACTTCTAAAGGAATTAAAGGTAGCTGAAAGTAAGGTGAAAAAGTATCTGTAAGGAGAGGATGTTACCCCCGTTAAGTTCAATCATACTAAAATTGCTTTTTAGTTCATTATGAAACCTGATTATTTTTTTCATAATAAAATTAATATGGATTAATATGATCTGAAATCTTTCTAAAGGAGTAAGTGAATACACACACATACAAACCCCTTGTGAGGGGAATCCTTAAAGATTCAGTGGTGTTTAGTATGTCAAAACACTTGAGCAGCTGTAAGATCTGAACCCAAGGGCCTACAAGCAAGGATGAGCACCTGGGAGGGCAATTAAGGCAAAGTGAAAAATGCTTACATGGGTCCCATTCTAGCTGCTGTTTCAATAATCCTATCTGAACTTAAGCATTATACTAAAAAAAAGTAATCAAGTCTTGTAGGTTACGTGTGCTTAGGCAACTTGAAAACAGAATATCAGTTGAGCCAGGTCCTTGGCTCTACTCCAATAGGTCTGGAGCCAGCTTAACTGCCCCGGACATGAGTATTTTCACTTCTCCAGGAACAGCTCTGCAGGGCATAGACCCACTGAGACAGCTTGTACTTGCCTGCTTCTGAACTCTGACTCCCAGGACACAGGCAAGGAAACAAATGGCTTTGGCAGCATGTACCTGCTGTGCAGTGCCTCTCTGCCCCAGAAACGCTTAACAAAATATTCACTGCACCTTCCTTTTTCCTTTTTTTTTTCCTTTCTTTTTTTCTTCTTTTTTCTTTTTTCTTTTTTTAATTCTTCATCTTTGGAGATAGGATAGAATCAGCACTGTGAAACTATCATTTTTTAATGTCAACTGATAGGGTTCAGGCATGATTGCTTTTCTTTGGACTCTAGTGAAGCATCCAAGGTATCATTTTTGAGTTCCTTTAGCTTATTTTGTACAGACACCCTCTCAAGCTTCTGTCTGGTGAGGAAGTAATGAGAATTTGTGCAGTAATAAAAAAGAGTCAACATTTTACAATGTTGGAAACTGTTAATAGTCAACACCAAAAGGCTTTAATCTGTTGACAGTCATATATTTGATTTATATAGCTGCCTGCCATACTGACTTTTCTTTCAGGCTAAACAGAGGGTGCTCGGAGACATGTGTCTTTGTACAGTGATAACTCCGGAAACACTGAGGTAGCAACTATCCAAAGCAATAGGTTGAATCTTAAGGCCTGAGCAAGAAGTAGTCCAGGCAGGACATGTGATGTTCCCAGGTTGACCTGAGTGAATTAAGAGCAAAGGCACTGCCCCCAGGAGCAACTAAAAAAACCAACCCCAAAACAAAGCAGAACAAAAAACCCAACACTAGTAGTTGCCTAGAGCAAGGGGACAGAAATTTTGGTTTTGTTTTCCTGTTGCCTAAGGTCATCTAAAACCTTTGCCCTTTTACAACTACCTACAAATCCTGGGGCTGAGTATTACACTGTGTGAGAAGGGAGAAGAAAGAGCCCTTTGGGGCACTGAATGGGCCTGAGGGCCTAGCACAGGGCTTGGAAACAAGAAATTGCATACTATTTATTTACAAAAACTATAGAGGAAGGGCTAGAGCTGGTACTACTCCTTTGTCCTCCTGATAGACACACTAATTCAAACATACCAATAATAACTTCTAAAGCCAGGAAGAAAATATTATTTTCCCCTTTTATGACAATCAGATGTTTAGTGGGAGGAACACTCAATGTGCACCTAATAGATAGGTGATGCCAGCTATGAGGAAAAGAGAACTTCACACCCTCAAACTAAACTAGTTTGGTTGCCAGTACTGTAAGCAGCCTGAACAGTGCAGAGATAGGTTCATAGTAGTTTAAAGTGTAGTAGGTAACACATAAAAAACCTTATCTAGAGACACCATAAACTTGCAGGGCTTGCTTAGCAAAATGAAATGACAGCTAAGGTTCTCCAAATGTCAGCTAGTCTCTTACCAGGTTTGAGAACAAAACAAGGACACCTGAGAAAGATGCTGATTTCAGCCTATTTAAAGCTGCTTCACTGGCACAAGTGATTATCGTGTCCTGTCCTCTGTTTTTTGCAGGTGCATGAAACCCTATTTCAAAGAAGGATTTTCACCAGTACCATATTTTGGAAGGTCAGGCAGCTACAGCAATGAACACATGACACCAAAAAATTAAAAAGGAGGACATGTACCTGTTTGAAAGTACTCTTTTCATCATTTCAGCACTCACCTTCTCTTAATTTGCTCCATCTGCTTATTGCTTCATGTGAACTTTATCTCATGAAAAGATAAGAAAAAATTATTCACCAAAGGATTCAGCTGATTCCTGACATCCTGCAGTGAAAATGGTATATAAATGTCATCTGTACAAGGTGAATTTCACCCTGCTTTTCACTGCCCAGTATAAAAAAAATACTAGATTTATAACATTTCTGTTAATATTGCACTTTTCAGCTGTTTCCTAGAATTTCTAGATCTGGAATAATTTAGATAATTAGGAAAAATAAATTGCTAGTGTTACTTTAAGTGCATCCTTATCAATCCAAAACACAGCTCAGCACTGGACTACCATATCCAGTTTTACAGCAATACTGTACATCAAAAGTTAGCTTGCTCTGATGTTATAAAAAGTTGTCAGTGGAGAAAGAAGTCACAGTTCCTTGGGATATTTATGGTATTTAAGAATGCTTTTAAGTAACTTGTAGTAGCAGATGCCATTGGGTATTCTGTCATAAGTGGTTTTCTTATTCATAACAACTAACGCATATTATGGTACATTTCAAGCTAGGCCCACATTAAGCTTTGTAGAAAAAAAAATAAAGACCATGGCTGTATTACTATATGAATTTCATTTGGATTTTGTTATTGCCACATTGTGTTGAGCTTTTTGTTTTGAATACAGCCCTTAAGTGGGGTTTTAGCCAACGATTGGTAATATAACAACACGACAGACTTCAGTGGATTATGTTTAAAGCTCCAACAAAGGTATGGATGGAACACACTGAATAGTGTTACCATTTTCACTGCCCAATTTAAAAAAAACACACCAGATTCATAACATTTCTGTTAATATTACCCTTTTCAGCTGTTTCCTAGAATTTTTAGAAAATGGACTTATTAAACAGGACTAACCTTTGAATGGCCTGAGCAAGAGGCCCATGGAGTGAGATTCCTGCTCTTCCAAATGCTGGCCCCTTCTTCCCTTTCACAGGAGTCTACCTCCTCCCACCACTGCTAGCAAGCATTTCCCCAGGAGCAAATTCTCTTCCCCCAGGGTATGAGGCTGTGGACTGCTGCCCTGGAAAACAGGGACATGGCTGCAGCACATCCTGGATGGGTGACAGGAGCAAGAAGGGGCATAATGGACCACTGGGAACTCAGAAAGGCTGGAATACCAGTTCTGGGATCTAAACAAGGTCCCACTGCTCCAGAAGGATCCCAGATGTGGAGCTAAAGTTGGCAATGCATTAGAAAGACAGAGTTAGGAATTACTGACTTGTAAGTGATGGTATCAATTCACAACACATTTCTGTTCTCTATGCCCCAGTCCTACTTACTGTCTCTGGCCTCACCTTTGCTTACAGCCCTGATCCCTTCCAAGTGCTGCTCTTAATCATCCAGTTATAAACATCCCCTTTAATATGTGCTCATCTGCCAGCTTACTTGTCTTCTAGAATGGCTGTGGCTATTGAGATTACTCAAAGTTACACTGTAATTGAAAGTAACAAGTGATTTCATAGTTTTTTAAAACTGCCAGGAAAATACAGTTGGAACTTCAGGGGCATGTATACAAAAAATATTTACAATTGTTAAATAGCTTAGAAAGTAGGTAATTCTTCTTTTATTTCTCCTCTTTCCTCTGCCATTTAGCATTGTATGCGAGGAAATGTCTTGGGTAAGTTACACAGCTGCCTTAATCACCACTTCTTCATCACATAAAAACCAAAGAAACTGAACTGGGAGCTTCTCATGTGTTCTTGGTTAAGGCATTTAGCCCAAACTCCATCTTAAGCACTGTTAGTATGATCCTCACTGGGAAGATGTAGTTCTGCTGATTTTTGAGTGGGGTGTTTCTTTGCTATTTTGTTTTAATACATTAATGTAAAACTAAGAAGATAAGTCTCTGTGTGGTGTGCCTTGACATGCTCCTTGAGTCACTCGGGCTTTGTTGAAGGACTGAATTGACACCTGTATGGTTTACAGCTCTGTTCGTAGCCGCTGAGTCCTGCCTACCACCATCATCCCACAGCCATGTAACTCAGCAACCTGTCCCTTCTCCTGTAAACGCAGCATTTCTCTAAAGAATGCTGTTTACCAAACAAATACCTGCAGAGAGGATGAGACTGCTATTGCATGTGTAGCTTTTAAAAAAAAGTTAATAATCTGCTGAGGTGGTGGGAATTTGGGGGATTCTGTGATATAAATACACAGATGTTTATAGTACATATATGGCCTGCTTGTAGACAGCGCCAGCACTCAGGAGATTTCAGCATATAGAGAGAAACATAAAGAGGAGATCTTTGGTTCTGTCCCAGTGAATGTATGTACCAGGCACAGAGACTGGGGATTCTGAGGATTATTTTTGACAGTCAAGTGTATGAGTCCTACACCATTCCTAAATGCAGTGAGTGAAGCAGGGCTGAAAGAAGAAGAGTCAGATTCTGGTGGCAGAGGAAGTCTTTATATTGCTGCTAGCCTAAAGTTTTCAGTTATTGCCTTTAATTATTCTTGAATTGTATCATATTAGGCATGGCTTATTCAGGTGTTTCTCTAGGGCAATGAATGCTTTGCTTCAGCACAGCGTAAGGGTTACCAAAAGAGTGACTCCCAGCAAGTAATAATTCAGTACAGAAATGTAGATTTCATTCAGAGGAAACTATTTTTAAGATGTGTCATCACTGACAGAACAGACTTTGGTTGGTATAAGCTAGTTATTAATGGCTTTCTCATGTTAGGCACAGTATATAGGTCTGAATGTGATTAAGTTTGCAGGAATCCTGCCACTCTTCGGTGACAATGACGTTGAGTCCTGAACTGAAAAACAGGAATATCTTAGCAAGAGTGTTCTGAATAGTTCAACTAAAACATTAGAAAATTTCAGTAAATGGAAAGAACAGACCTCAGCATGAGTGATTAAAAAGAACTGCAATTGTTAAGATCTAATTATTATGCAAAGACTGAGAAGCTTAAAAAATCCCTCATGTTGCAATTTACCATTATCAGCCTTTTGAGTACCTTATTTCTAGGTGACAGCATGATTAGCATCTATGAAGGCTGCTCAAATTCCTTATAATACTGCGTTAGCTGTTAGTAATGCTACCAGCCCTCGCAGAATCCCTAAACCTTCTCAGCATATTAGCACAGGAATAATTTGCTTCTCAACTATTACTTTGAAACATATTGATTTTTCACCCTACACGTGTTTTCACTTGTTTGTGATCTTATCTTATTCAAATTTCAGAACCACACAATTCACCACTGAGATAAAGAATGCAAAATTATCCGCCCAGTTTGTCTTCAGACAAACGAATTCAACTCAACAACGAATTCAACACAAACAAAGGGAGCTGTATCCAAGCATTATTTGCCTGTGTTCTTAATATTTCAATACTTTGTGGAAGAAAGCAAGTTGGGTAACAAGCTGTTTTGACTTCATATCCAGTACATTTTCAGGTTTCTCTAGTCTTTAAAGCCAAGAATCCAGTGTAAAGATGCTACAAAGCTTCAGTGTGCTTAAGGCAAAGCAGGTTTTTTTAAATCTTTCTTGCCATACTTTGGAATAAAATAAAAGTTTTGCTGTAGATAAAAAGAAAAGCATATCTGAGACATGACCTAAATCTTCTACACCTATTGCATATGATTTATGCTTGGAGGAAGAATCCTTGGATTCAAACTGGTTAGATGTGCTTTTTCTAAAAAAAAGCTCTGAGCTTGAAGTGTTTAATTAGAAGCCCTCTGCTTTGATGAACCTTCAACAATCAGAGCTGAAGCCAAGCTCCCCAAAAATGGAGCACCACAGAGACCAGGTCTCTAGTCTCTGACCCACTGGCAAATGGTGAGCGGATAGAGCATCCGAATCATCCATCTCGATACTGGCTGACACAACTTCCTCAAACAGCAATTTGTGACTTTGGCAGGAAAAGCTCAAGCCTCGCAAGTGTAGATGTTGGCATGTAACTGTTACTCTTGCTGTTGGGTAGGAAATGGGGTCAACTTTGTAAAGAGCAGCCTTTTGACTGCTCTGGGTTATTAAACTGGCAGCTGGAAAGCCAACCTCCCACAGCCCCAGAAACCTCCTCCTGAGGGTCAGAGAGCCTGAACTGCAGTCCTATGGAGGATTGCACTTTCTAGCTAGGTGAACCCCTTTTTGATTCCTTGTCTTTTAGTGTGGTTTCATTTTGGAGTGACTTGTTGCCACCATCAGTACCAGGGAGGACAGGAACTGACTTTTTGAATAACTTTTGTTTGTCCCCAGCAGAACTTGACACTTCTTGCCCATGTTATGCAAGGCTGTCCTACCTACATGTGACAGAACTCTTTGGCAAGATCTACCACCAGTTTCTTTACAGACAGGGCTGCTTTTTCAATCCTGATTGAATGGAATGTGTTTGCCAATTTGTGTTTTATTTTAATTTCCTCTGCACAGATCTAGAGAGTGTCTGCCTGTAAGTACTTATTTAAAGGGTGCTTGGGGAAATGCTGTTTTCTCCAGAGATTAGATTGTGTTTTCTAGTCATATTTTGCCATGGAAACAGACAGGTAAGGAAAAATCTGAACTGAATTTCTCTGCACCAACATCTCAGTCATTCATTCAACCAGGTGACAAAAACCCATTACAAAATAAAGGCTGCACTGCAAAATGATGGTTACAGTAAAAGCAGGGTTCCAAAACCAAAGGGTTCACAGCTTAATAGAGGTAGATAAGCAATCTTTTCCAAATCAAAATAAGTAGTGCAATGGTACCTACCAAATATGACAAGGAAATTTTCAGGTCTGACTATAGAAAGTTTTCCAGTCAATTCTGAATGCATTTCAGACTGGCCTTTGAATTAAAATATGTATATTAAACCAGAGACCAGAATGTGTGACTGAATTCCGATTCAGTCTTTGCAACTGAATTCCAGACAGCATAGAATGATTTTCAAGATGTTATTCAAAGCAATGGTAAATGTATTTTAAAGTAAGCTTAATCTTGCCCAGATTTTGCACAAAATCGTTTGGAAATGCATGCTATTGCAGCTTTTTATTGCACCTTAATCTGTTACAGTATTCAAAAAGCTATTGGAAATTAAAGTCTGTGACTCTGCAAAGATCACCATTAACTTCCATAAAATTACCAGCATGTTCTTAGGGGCTATTAAACACCAAGAATTAATAAACCAAAGTTTTCTTAAGTCTTTGCTGAACAAGTACAAAACTTTGTCAACATTTAAAGTAAAATTGTTCAGATTTTTCAGGATGCTATTGAAATTATCACAGATTTCTGAATATACAGATCAATTAAAAAAAAAACCAAACAGTCAACAATTTGAGGGTTTGGGGAAAGACCAGACCATTATTTGATGAAATATCACACTGAAATGCCTAGAACCCCCACAATGGATGTAAAAGATTTCCTGAGATCTGTCTGTGCTGTTGATCAGAACAAGAGACAAAGAATATTCCCAAAAAATTTACCATCTGTTTGGCAGCCCTTAGTGAAGACTGAAGAAAGAGTTTTCTACGCAGAGCACATAGTTTCTATTGTTTTTAGGAAACCTTGTAATAACTCTCGTCATATTATTTTAAATATTATTTAAGAATCTTAATCTATAATAGCAGTTTACAGTACTGTCATTCCTCGGTAGGAATTACTACTTGCTTAGTATTGTTAATATGTGTTAGCTAACTGCAAAGTGTGGCGGAGACCAGAGAGAATGTCAGTAGAGAAGCAATTTTCTTGTCTTGTGCTTTGCTTAGCCCTTTTTCCTCTCTTGTGTGAAAGAGTGGTGGTAGCACTTTGTTCTGTAGCCTCATTACCCTATGGAATTGTCATTTTGTGGCTGATCGTCATTCAGCCCAGTCTGTACCTCTATCGTGACGCCAGCCTAGCAAAAAGGGTTGCAGGAGCACTCTGCCAGAAAGGTGAGGGAAAAAAAGCTATAGAAGGGCTATCTAAGTGAAAATGTGTGGAAGTCAAAGGGAGGGCACATGTTTGACTTCACAAAAAAAATGCTGGTTTCTGTTGCAATGTTGGTTACACAATCACATAAGGTTTTATTTTTAAAAGCAAGTAAAAAAATTACAGTGCATCAGCTCCTCGACTGGTGTAAATCAGCATAGTTTTATTGACTTTGATGGAGCTATGTTGATTTATACCAGATGAGGATTTGGCCCACTGTATGGAGATATTTTTATTTCTCTTCTCACTCTATCAGTTAAGGAAAGGGTAATAATCAGTAAGCTGGAAGCAATTATGTGTGTGTGAGGAGGGGGTAGTTTCATAATAGCTAACTTGATATTATTTCCTGTAAAATGCATCAAAATAGAGCCTGGAGCCTGCTGACCAGTTTGTTTTGTAAAGAAACATTTGTTCAAATCTGTTTAGAATAATTTGTCAAATGATGGGCAGACTCAGCTCAAGCACTTGCCTTCCCCTGACACCAGAGGTGGCAGTTCTGGTGCCGACCAGGGCACAAAGTGGCAGGTGATGGGGAAAGACCCAGGCAAAATTTGGCTTTTGCTTGCATCCACATAAATCTGGAGAAATTCTACCAAAATCAGTAGAAATATTCTCTGTTTACAACAGTGTGCCTAAAAGCAAAATTTGGCAGCATTTTGAACTAAGCATTTATAAGCTGTTTCTGGCAGCAAATACGGATGGAGGAGGGGAAGATTATTCATTGCAGATGCTTTGTAAGATTAACAGAGGCTTTCTGGTGACAATAAAGTCTACTAACATAGTCTTTTTTGGAAAATGCTTTTTGAAATGTGATTTGAAGAAGTTTTCTGTCATCCTTTAATTCTTAGAGCATTTCGTAGTGGTAAAAAGTGCTAACTGAGTCCTCAAGTAAAATGATCTAAATTGTTCTCTTTACCCTGCTGAGGCGGATGAGTCCTGACCTGCGATACTAAGCGGGCTAAAGCAACTGATGGGAAGATAAGATTTCTAAGAAATCATTTTGAATAAATGTATTTCATTAGGTTCAGCTTTAACTGACAGACATTGACAAGGGAATCAAAGACTGACTGGTCACAACTAAAAGAAATTGATTCATCAAATTATTTTTAAGTTACAATGCAGATTATTCTCAAGTACCTAAAGACACTGAAGTATTCAAACGAAGTCTTGCAATATAGCTCACTCTCTGTTATCTTTGCTCTCAGAGATGATTTAAACATATTTTTGCAATGTTTTTAACTTACAAATATCATTACAATTACTTCACATTCTGTTAGAGTGGATGTAGTTATTCTAGACTAACGGTGCTTCTACCACTGTAGCTTGTACCCATACGGCTACATCTTTCTGAACTGATGATCTACAGTTAAACTAATCCCAAAACTGGCATGTAGGTGAACTTTCAGCATTAGCAGACAACTCATAGAAGACTGGCGAATACATGGTTCAGAACTTATTCTGGAAAGATACATAAATGCCTTGACTAAGGAGAGCCCCATGAAGCTGCACAGCCCTCCTTCCCTGCACCAGCCCTCTCCAGCCCTCCTAGCTGTTTTTCCCTGGGAAAGGTCAGGTAGACAATTAATCACACTCTTGTCTTTGATTTGCAGTATAGATATGTTCACTGCTTCCTTTTGAGGCAAGGAACAATGAGAAATTTTCCAAGGAAGGAGTGGATTTGCTTATTTTGAGATTCTTTTTTCAATAGTTCAAATACAACCTCTGTAAAACCAACATAAGGCACTGAGGGCAGGTGACAGCAGTATGACATTGAATTGAAATCCACTTTCCTGTGCTGAATATGTAACTTTAGTATAAACCACTAGTTTTATTATTCTGTATGTTGTTACAATGCATCTTTCACCAGTCTTGTTATTCAGGTTTTCAGCTACTTATGGAAATTCACGTGGTGTTTTTTCCTGGTAAGTTTTCAATGTATATGCTGTTCTGCACTGGAGAAGACAACTGCAGGGTCGTTTTAATCTTTTCTAGTAAGAACACAGAATTGAAAAAAAGTGTGTTATTGTAACCAGTACTACATCCTGTTTGATTGATTTTCCGTGGTTATGTGTGTGTATATGTGTTGTATGTATAAAAAAAAAATTCTATTCTTTATAAACACATGCACCCAAATACTTTTTACTGTTTAATATATTGCACAAAACATAACTGCTTACAGACAGTATTCCTAGAATCAATACCGCAAAATCAATTCACACTAAGAATAATTTAAAAAGGATGAGAAAACTTTGAGCGTAACACATCAGTGAAATGAAGGTAGGCTCTTTTCATTATTTTTCTGCTTAGGTTTTATATCTTCACAGAAGAAAAAAAAGTGAAGAAGAAGAAAAGATGAAAAGATCATTTTTAAATCTGGTATGTGCTGTGAAAACGATATCCCAGCTGATTTTGATGTGGACAGAGGTTATGAGTGAAGTCAGGAATACACAGAAGATTAAATCCTAAACCATAACCCTGTTTTCATAGAAACATATTGAGGAAACAAAATAGAATGACATACCTAAACCAAAGCATTTCTAAGTAAGGCATCTGTCAGATTTTTCCATGATGTATAGGCAGTTTAAGATGTGCTGTAATGGTATTTGAGATTGTTGTGGCTTAGTATTGCTCAGCTTTCAGGGTAAGGGTGGCCCAAAGCCTGAAGATTAATTTCCGGGACAAGCTGAGAAGTAGTCAGGAAAAAGGTTAATATTACAGTAACTACCAGTTCATATGTGTCAGTTAATCTTTAACTTGAAAAAACACTGGATGAGGTCATCATTAAACAAAGTGAAGTTTGAATGTATGAATGAATTTGAGTTTTGTGTCAAACTGTATAAAGGATCAGGTATTACTCCAGTATCTGATCCTGTACATACTACTGGAGTTGGTGCTTAGCACAACAGAACTTCAGGCTGTAAGAACAAGATCTCATGGGCAAAATCTGTGGGATGTGGTGCCTCCGTGTTTGGTCTTGATCAGGGACTAAAATAATCCTGTCACCAGAGAGAACCGAAGTCTGCCGAGACATCCTGAAAGGCACTTCCTAGGGGTCCTGCAGGAACCAGCACTAATCACTTGCTGCTTTATTCACTCACCATTACCCAGGCACAGGAGGGAAAGGACCTAAGTACCAGCTGAAACCCTCAGCCAGGCTGGATTAGGATAAAAACTGACAAACCACCACAAGTTCCCTTCCAGGTGCTTTAGCCTGATCTGAGAAGAAATACTAATCGCATCTCTACTGTCTAAAGCAGAGCTCATGAGTTATATATTTAAGGTTCTTCTGGAAGCCTACTAAGGTTTCCTGTGGGTTGTTTTGGGGTTTGGTTTTGGTGTTTGGCTTCAATTGTTTTTTTTTTTTTGTTTTCTTTTGTTGTTTTGGTTTTTGGGTTGTTCTTGCTTTTGTTTTACTATGTATGTAGTTAATATTTTTACCAGTTGGAAAAAAATCTTTGGAAACAAGAGGTACCCACCTCTTTTTGATCATGTTCCATAGATATTATGAAGACTGGAAGAAATAAGGCTGGGAGGGATCTCTGAATCTATTTTCATTCTAAGGCAGGTTGAAACAGCAGAGATCAAATTGCTGGAATATCTTCACACACATTATCTGCGTCTAGTATGCAGCCTGTGCCTGACTCTGTTACAAGGTTCTACAAAAAGTGTGAGAATTATAGCTCCCCAGGGAAGGACTGAAAACAGGAGTGGAAATAACAGAATGACTCCTAAAATGCTGTTGCTCAGCTTGGCCTCCAATTGAGTATCAGTGTAGTAGAACTGTTAATTAAAATAAAAAAAAAACTTAATTTGATTACTCTGGTTAATCCTGAAATTTAAGAGGCCCACAGAGCCTGAGACCAGCTACAGTATAATTACTAGGCTGGGATATTTTAATTACCACAGATAAGACTATTGGGGGAAAACTGTCATGGTTCAGAATTCGGAAACCCCATCCTCCCTATTTTCTAGCCATCCCACTCAGCCTCTGAGAGGGAGTGTTGAGAGTGTAGTAAGTGGAGGCCGATAACCACATCCCCAATCTGCTGTCCTCCTCAGACAGCAGAATTTCCAGTGTGCTTTCTGTTTATCAAAGAGAAATGATGAAAACAAAAGGGATGTAACTCTTTAGCAGGTGACTTCACAGTAATTACTTGTAGTTGGCCTTTTGCCTACAGGCAAAATTTCCATTGGCTTTTTAGTGACTTTCTGCCATGCTTCCACTTAGAAAACTCAAGAGGAAGATAAAGACACAAAGACAGTGCAAATGATTTAAGACATTTTAAACCCTAGTAGATCCTCCTGCTCAGGAGTAAAGGGGCTGCAGAGCTCTGATGGATCTCCCCCTCTGAATGTCGCCTTTGTCAAAAAAGGTTTAAGAAAGTCATAGGCATGAAAAGTTACTGTCTCTTTGCCAGCTGGTAGAGCAGGATTCAAGCATTTCTGAAGGACATCCTCACTTACAGCTTGGTCTCTTAGCACCAGGCCACCTTTATCACTGTATTAAGGCTGCGAAAGGGGTGAGGTGTGGTATCCAACCTGTTCTGCTCTGGTAGGAAGAGTAGCAAGTTGGTAGTGTTAATGCATTAAACTGCATAGCTATTTGGCTGAGGGTTCCTGTCCAAGCTTTCGGTTCCCTATAAGCAGTCTCTACTGAATAGCATAGAACTAAAGCTACTTAGTTTGTAACAGAAACCTCCATCTTGGGAGTGAACGCGTGTTAAGGGCTCTGATAGATGGGCTCAGTTGGACTGAACAGCAGCAGTCTTTAACGCTTTACCTCCCCCGTGTCTGCTGTAACCCTCTCCCAGTGTTGTCTGCCCCAGCAGCTTGGAAACAAGAGTAGATGCTGGTGAGAGTTGTTTTGCCAGTGAGCCTAGCCCAGGGCCTGTGCAGATTGAAGCAGCAAGGCCCTGCTTTGGCCACCACTGGTGCAGAGGCTATGGCAGTGAGGTGGAGATGGGACATGAGCCATGTGTAGCCATCACTGCTAAACCTGACAGTGTCCAACCACAGTGTCTCAAACTCAGCTGATTTGCCAAAACCTCCTGTAGCTGCCTTATGCTGGCAGCTCCTCCATATGCATAATGATTTGACCACAGTGGAAGTTTTTGCTTAAAGGAAAGTGTAACAGAGTGCTAGTGCAGCACAGGCAGAGAGCAGAACGGAATTAAAAGCCCTTTCATAGCTTTGATCTGAAGCTTTAGGGTTCCAGTAAACCCCTTTTGCCCTGTCAGCAGCAGTCCCCACAGCAACACAAACATGGGCCCTGCCTCTTCCTTCTTGCAACATGCACCCGCCTTGTGTCTAGGCATACCTGCCAAGTTTTGAGCATCTCTGTGTCTGGCACCTATGCAAATTAAGCAATCTGTATCTAATTCATCTGCGGTCATAAATATGGCTTCTGAAAAAATACTGGCTTTAGGGTTGGATAAAAGTGTTAGGCTGAGCCTAGGCTTTGCAGGGAGAGCTCCTTCAGGTACCAGGGTCTGAGCACAGGGGAGATGGGAAAGAGCCTTCTTGTTAGCCAGCCTGGAAAGATCAAGGTTTAATGGAAAACACAGGTAACAGGTAAAGACCAGTGAGCACAGCAGTGAAAGAACAGAACTTGAAAAGAGGCTGTTTCCCACAAAAGGATGAGTGCTGGCTGCTGTCCTATGTTGTGTCCACATTCAGTGCTGCCAGACCTCCACTGGCAGAGCCCTCCTCCTGCCAATCAGGTCCTTACCCCCTCTTCACCCTAATCCACTTCTGTATTGGATGCTTAGTGCCTTAAAACTGGCCTGGGAACGGGAAACACCCAGAGGAGGAAGGGAAGGCTGTCCCACCAGCCTTGTATCACCCAGCTCCCGGGGACAGACACAAAAACAACAGCCCACACCAGCCTCCTTGCCTCGAGCAGTTTTCTCTAATTCTTTCAGAACAAGCCTTGCTGCTCCTGATTTCTCCTGCTTTTCCTTCTCACCTTTCCCTTCTCCCACCTCACAGGCATGCTGGCTGGGAAACAGCATCCAGGTGAACCCGTTTGGGCAGAAACAGATCTCAGGCTGCTGACCTCCGTACTCCATCTTCCCTTACTGAGGGGTAGGGTAATGGGACAGCCCTTGTGCATTTCTGAAAACACTGTAGGAAGAGTAAAAGGGGGAACATGACTGGGAGAGGTGGAACAGTTCTGCGAGGCAGGGGAGAGAAAACTGGCTGGGTCGTACGAGAAGCCAAGTGGGAAGCTATGGGAATTGTTCCGACTTAGCAAACCCAATGTCTGAAGCAGCAGAGGGCTGGGCTCCTCAGGGCTGTGAGCAATGGAAAGGGCTCAGCTAGGCTGCAGAGCTAATGAGGGCTCATCCCTAGGCTCAGGTCACCATTGGGGTTTGTAGGCTTTACCTCCTCTCTCTGGGGCACTGAACAGTATATTGCTATTTTCCCTACCATACGACCACCAGGCTGCTCTGGAGATGCTAAGAAGTCTGTGTCCTGTTTCTCTTGTGCTGTGACCACAACAGTGAGGTGAGTCCATTTCCATGGGCTGGAAGAACTTGCTTGGAAGCTAAAATAGCTCTGCCAGTTAACCTAGGCTGTGTGCATGGGCATCACCTACCTACACATACAGGATGCTTGTCCACTCTCCTCTCTGCCAGGGTCCTTCACCACCATTAAGGCCTGCATGAGGACCAGGGGAAGTTGTTTCTGACCAGGGGTGTGTCTTCTCCACTACCTCCATGCCCCTGCAGCCACTTGCAGGAAGGACAAGGGAATAATCCCAAGTCTGGATACTATAACACTGTAGTTACAAGACAATAAAAAAAACATAAATCCACAATACTGAAAGGCCAGTAACTCTGGGCTGAATGGTCTGCTTCTAAGTCTCAGTAAAATAACCGCTTTCTAGCTACTAAATAAAAACTAATTTGTTATTTGTGAGAGCTAAACCATATGTACAGTTACAAGGAAATGTGGGCGCTGCCACTAACTTCTGTTAATTTAGAGCATGAATATCAACTCAAACCAATGAGTAGTAAGAACATCCTTCTGTTACCAGAATCTTTCAGGTGGATATGAACTGTCCTGAATAGAAAGTCTGGGCAAAAGAGTTGACCAGAAAAAAACACCAAACAAAACCAAAGGCAAAACCAAGAAGGGCAAACCACAGCAGCTCAGAGGAAAAGGAACGTTGGATTGTATGTACTGCCATCCCAGTTTCAGCTAGGATAGAGCTAATTTTCTCCCCAGTAGCTGGTGCAATGCTGTGCTTTGGCTTCAATCTGAGAACAATGCTGATAACACACCAATGTTTTAGCTGTTGCTCAGCAGCATTTACCCTGATCAAGGACTTTTCAGTCTCATGCTCTGCCAGTGTGGAGGGGTACAAGAAGCCAGGAGGAAGCAGAGACAGGACACCTGACCCAAACTGGCTAAAGGAGTATTCCATACCACAGTACGTCATGCCCAGCATATTAACTAGGGGGAGCTGGATGGGAGGGACCAGTTGCTGCTTGGGTTGCACTGGGTATCGGTCGGTGGTGAGCAAGTGTCACTTGCTGCTTGTTGTTGGGTTTTTGTTGTTGTTTGGTTGGGTTTTTTCTCCTTTTAGTTTTATCTCATTTCCCTTTTCATTATTATTACTACTAGTAGTATTATATTGTGCTTTATTTTTGACAATTAGACTTTCTTATCTCAACCAATGGGATTTAGTTTTTCCCAGTTCTCCTCCCCATCCCACAGGGGGACAAGTGAGAGAGTGGCTGCATGGTACTTAGTTGCCAGTTGGGGTTAAACCATGTTGACTGCAAAAACAGGATCAGTTTGAAAGGGACCGGAAAATTTCACAGAAGCCACCTTGTTATCTATGTAAGTAAAATCAATCATCCTGTGCTCAGTTGTCCTGTTCTCGTGAGCAAAGCCCCCTCAGAACTAAATAACAGAACAAGCCATTTTAAGGTTCCTCTTACCTGCAGGAAAGCCTTATGAAGTTGGGAAGGAAGAAAACAGTAGCCTTAAGAGGTGCTTTCAGCCTTCTGGACATTAGCTGGTAGTAGAGACCCTGGGATAACTGATAGCCAACTCATATTTGGCTATTCTGCAAGTTAAAATCTTATTTATTTAATCAGAGAAAGCAAAATAATACAGATGTGGAAGAATTCAAAGGTAGCCTAAAGCTGGTTTTGTACTTTCTCCCTCAACCCACACCTTTGGCTGTAGCTCAGGATCTGAGTATCTGTGCACAAATCAATTTAAAGATCCATCTTCTGAACTCCTGCTGCTTCAAGTTGAAGGTGGAGAGCCACATACTCAGATGATAAGAACTGAAGGAAATTCACTGAAGTCTTACACACATGGAGTTAAACCAGCAGGCACCCAAACCAGAACACTCCCCTTTACTTTAACAATTTCTGTGCTCAGCACCATCTGATAGGTCGCCACGGCTCTTGTTAAGGGAAGATGCTTAAATTATGCAGACTTCGTGCTGTACAGAAATGCTTCAGCTCACTCAGTTACCTGACGGAAAGGGACTATGGCCTGTAGCAACCTCATTTGGTGGTGCCAGACTTCTGGCACCTGAGCTAACAGGTCTCTCATTCCCATGTGTGCCTTTGAGGCACTGGTTCCAGGGCAGCAGCACAGTGTACTTCACAACAGACGCACACCAGCATCCGAGATGAGGCACAGAGCAGAATACAGGCTAAACCCCTCTGTGAGGCATGAGCTGAGGTTCCCCCTCAAAGCCGGCACTCACCAGGAAGCAGTAAGCAAGAGTCTGGGGAGCTGGGGTCAGGGAACAGCCCAGCAAAGAGGTGGGACACAGCAGAGCTGGTAGCAGCCAGGGATGGGCCAGGATGCAGGATCACACCAGAGAGAAGGAAAAGCTGAAAAGATAAGCACCAGAACAGTGTGGTGGCAGGAGGAGGTGGTCTGAAAGCAGGAGCTTTTTCCTCTCAGGGAGGAGAAGGTGCTGCATTTGCAGCCTGCATGAACAAAAAAAGTAGCTATATCTGATACAGGACACCAGCTATATCCCACAACTGTGAATGCACCAGTAATGTGGCAGAGGTAGCACTAAAAGCTGGTATAACACTGCCACAGCTAAATGTCAGCAGTAGCCTAAAGAGGGAGCTTCACTCTGAAATATGTATAGCTGTAAAATCCATAGATAAAACTGATGTCTACTTCTATTACCAAAACAGCAGTTTGAGCTAAACAGCAATTTGTGTTTGGTGTTGAAAGACAAACAGGAATAAGGTCCAGAATATGAGTCATTAAAACATAAAAAAGCCTGACATGTACTGTATTCCACAATCAGCCCCTTCCTGAAAGGGGGCCAAAAGCTGTACATATTTTGGAGTCTTCTCTTCCACAGCAAATCTTAGTGCAGCTTCAGAATTTTTGGCTGACACCTTGATGACACTGAAATAGAGTCAGCCTCTGAAGCATAGATGTTAACCATGGAGTGGAGATCCCTGCTAATTCCAGTAAGTGCATTAGAATTACAGACTCATAGTATTGCAACACCACATGTTGTACTTACATGTGTGGTAGTTTTGATTATAAAATCCTTGAATGCTCGCTGTGACCCACTCATTGCCTGGCTCTGTTTTGGACTTTTTTGCTATGAACTTCTGGGTTATATTGCCAGCAGGAATGGAGCTCTGAAAGTGACTAGTCATTGGTCCAGTCTTTCAAACATGCCCAAGTGAGAAAGAACCAGTGAGAATGCCTGAGATGCTCCTGTGCAGACTTCAGAGGGATGGCCCTAAGACACATACATAGTAGTAAAAGATCTCTTGAACCTACTAGTTCAGGTTATCATTTTCTCTAATTGTCACATTTCCTAACTGAAATGTACTTACTATTCAAAATGCTTTCAAAATTACCATGAAAATGTACCAGTTTGTGCACATTCTAAGCTTGCAGATCTTACACAGGACTGAAGCAAAACATGCAGGCATCTATTACCTCTAGCACAGAATACTGCTCCTCAGCATCCAGCCCTAGTTAGTTGGCAAGTGCTTTTGTAACATCATGCTTAGTTTCATTTTAGGACACAAAGCCTTGTGTTTTGTTAGCTTTCCATGTAACTTACTACTAAAATTGTTAATTTCTCCCTTGTTTCGTTGTTCAAGCAGTTGGAAGCAGGCAGCTCCACCCAAATTCTTTTCTGCATTACACCAGTGCCCATGCAGCATTTATCTGTGTGGCAGCTTGGTGCCTGTATTCTAGTATCTTAAATGTTTTGCCAGGAAGCCAGCAGTGATGTTCCCCACCCCCCTCTCCAGTAAACTGTGTACTATTTATCTTCTTAATGTCATTTTTCAAATAGAGGCTATTTAACAGCTATATGTGTATTTTCATGCTCACAACTGTAAGTTCCTGAATATACTGACTATGAAAAGTGCACCCACCAACCCTATAGCAGACCATGTGTGTGCAGTTACCTCATTTACACAATCACAATAACACCACAAAATTCAATGCCCCATCAGGAAGATAGGAAATAGTATTTCCTTTCTTCTGCCTTTGTCCATGTACACACTAGACTCTTAAGCAGAGTCTCATTTCGTGGGTGGCTATTTACACAATACCCACGCTCACACAATGCTGCAGACAATTGGGGCCTGATCTCTGTTGCAGCTGCTGGCACCTCTGGAGAAATATTCTGCTTCAGATTTCGCTGTGAAATCTCCTGCCGACTTTCCCCATCCTTGCTACTTCCAGCCCAGGGTGACAGTTTCTGCTGGCTGCCTTCCGTGCTCCGGCAAACCTGGCGAAGCACAGCTGAGCAGAGAGGCAGAGCCTCACCTCTCCTGCATTTGCCCTGGGGGCTTTTGGTGGGGCTTGGGGCTGGAGATGGAAAAGTGAGCCCTCACAGCCGTTTTCACACAGAAAGGGACTGATCATGAAGAACCCAGGAGGACTCTCATGTACCCTGTGATGAAGAATGAAAACTGCTTTCCTCTTCTTTCTGTCCTATTAAGAGGAAGGAAAGGAGCTTCCCAAGAGGATGAATCCAAAAACCCCTGAGATAGGGTCTACAGCTAAAGAAGTACCACAGCTGCAGGAAGAACTGGGATGTCATGCAGGTCATGCAGCTGAGAAAAAGGGAGCAATGCAAAATGCTTAGCAGAAAAGACTTGCAACTAATAGGGAACTCTGTTGGTATTCCTGAAAGAGACAAGTGGGGAGTGACTGCAGCATGTGTTCAAATACGGGGCTCCAACAAGGTACAAGGAACTCTGTAGGTGATCAGCTCCAAGCCTTCAAGCATACAGCTACCTTGTTACCATTGGAAAAGACTCACCCCTAGGGCCACACAAACATGTCATCTTTTTAAATGATGTAAGCTGCACTGAGTTGCAGGAGTTAAAAAAATAAAAATAAATAAAAATACATATTTAAGCATGATGTTCCATCTCCCCAAAACACTGTGCCACATTAACCTCCTCTCAAATAATGAATGAGTGGAGGTACAGAAAGAACATTAAACGTGCATTTGTTGGCCAAACAGCACTGCCTCCTTTTGCACTTGTATTTCTATGGGTGCAAGGCCCTCTACTGCAAGACGGTTTGTAACAGCCCAAGGGCGGCTTTTGAGAGGCCACGTGTTAAAAGCCTAGCAAGAAGCGGTGGCATTGTGCATGCCAAGCTCCTGCTTTACTGACGGCAGGGGGAAGCCACAGTCCGGGTCTGTTGTGACAGCCCAGAGAGAAAATGGAGCTGGTTCTGCTCATTTCTCTGGAGTCCAGAATTCCTAAGACTGCAAAACAGGCCTTTAAAATGTTTCCATCATTATCCCACTTAGCATTGACCCCCAGAAGTCATTCAGCTGAAGTTACCAGCTACATTCACTATAATTGTCTTCCAGGATCAGAAAAAACATTCAGGCTGCAGCCATGCTCAGGCAGGGCTTCTCCGAGTGCCTCCTGCGGCACCACAGGCTGGTCCTGGTACTAGCAGCAGGGAGAAGAAAGATGGCTGAAAAGAGAGAAGAGAAACCCAGGAAAGAGAGATTTGGATTTTTAAGGCTTGCTTCACTGTCAGGTTTCCCCAAGGATGGGACATTAGCCCCTTCCAGTACTGCTTACTGGGATAAAGCACACATGGAAAACTAATCACTTTTGACAGCCAGGCTGCCCACATGAGGCATTTGATGATTTTTTGAAAACAAAATCTCAAGCAAAAATATTTGCAATGTTTCCTGTTTGCAAAGTTAATCCATCATTCTTACAGCTTGACATTGACAGGTTTTGTGCTGTTACAGTGGATCCAAAAAGTCTTCTTTAATTTACAGAAGTAGTTCTTGATGGATTCATATTTCAGATAGCTTGTTCTGCAGAAGGCACAATACTACATGGAAACTTACACTGCTGTGGAAGAGCAGAGCCACTTTCCGTGTGTGCCAGAAACTCCTGGTGATTACAACAAACACGGCAGATGCACATCTCCCTCAGCTTAATTTGTGTTAATTTAGGCCTACAAATGTGAAATTTTCTGATTTACGAGCTGTTCATGACCACAGGGTTTCGGTGTTGTAGCTGGGGTTAGGTCATACGTGGTGCTACCCTTTCATGGGAAGACATAGCACACAGGCCATGCAGCCCAGGAGCTGGTGAGGGCAGCTTCCAACAGCCATTGTGCCACCTGCGGTAGCTGTCACAGAGCTGCCCTGCACTCAAAACCCCAAACCTGGGTACCTGTGGGTTTGTTTCTCCTCCTTCCCCTTCTCCCAACAGCAGTGGACTTCTAACAGCAAGGACACTGTAAAAACTGAGGAACTAGGAAATAATAATTCATGCATTTTCAACACCAGTGTGGTTAATCCAGGCTTTTCAAAGCTGTCTTGTGAAGGGCCAGAAAATTTATCTCAGAGAGGTACTGGTATTTTCTTTGCCTTTCAGGTTTTTTTAAATCAGGTCAGTATACAAAGAACGGCACGGCTGCTCAGCACTTATATGACGATCTCAAAGCAATTGATACTCACTGAATTCACAACCTTACTCTGATTTTGGATTTGTTACTCCCATTTTCACTGTAGAACTGAGGCAAAGTTCAATCATGTGCCAAATACTGCGCAATGTAACAGAGCTGAGAACAAGGCCTTGGCATGCTGGACGTAACAGTGGAAGCTTCCTTGAGCCAAAAAAGCAAAACCTGAGTTGAGGCAATATTCACACTCTTGGGAGGATTTCAGCTGACAACCAAGGCCACCTGAGTGTACACAGGGAAAAGCAATTTGTCCACTTTCACACAGAGCTTTCCAAACCTTCTCACACCTTCCTTTTGCTACCCTTATGTGTGGGCATCTATAACAGGGCTAAAATGAGTGAGATGACAAAGGTTAAAGCTGGGAAAGAGACAGATACAATTAATATCTTCTTTCACACACTAGTTGCTTTTAGCTCTTCGGTAGCTGAGTTAAGCAGCTCATAAATGGCCCTATGAGCTTTTATGAAGTCAAATTAGGAAGTAATGTCTAAAGGGAGGACAGAGGAGTTGTACTTCTGGGTACCAGTTTGACAAAAGCAAACTGAATTATCACCACCTCTCCTCTGTGAACATGCTGGGGTGAGGGTTTAAATCAAGGGCCTATTAAAAGCAGGAGAGGAAGACAGAAGTTTCAGCAGCTGGAACTCACCTCTTTAAGTTTCTCCTGATGCCTAAAAAAAGATGGGGAGCTTCCATGTTGCACCCTCTGTTGCATATGAGCTCCAGACGTGTGCATGCTATTTCCAGAGTCAGAGGATACAGATGTCATTAAATATGCGGGTGATCTGCTCCAGTCTATTGAATTTTTTTTTATCCGAGATCAACACCCAGAAAAAGTATTTGAAGACTCAGCATGAAGAGGGGAAACAACTGCAATGAACTGCAAACAATTGCTACAGTTCCCATATTACCAAAACAAGGTGCAGGGCACAGTATACCCATGAGCCAAAAGTCATGACAATTGATTCAGGAGATCCTGCAGGACCTCTGGAAGAAGTAAGCAACATTCTGACACAGTGGTTATGAAGTAGCTTTTTAAGACCCAGTTAGTTTTCCTTTTATAGCAGCCTATTTATACACCCCAAATTCAGTCACAGCTTCCACTGTACTGATTACTATAGTGCTCATTTCCTCATTCTGAATTGCACATGTATTTATTTTCTCATTTTTTATTCTCTCCTTGTTAGATCTATTAGCCTTGCGTTACCTCCACACCACGCCTAGCCTCTCCTAGGTTCCTTTTCTAGGGCATTTGTCTCATGGACAGTGAAGCAATCAACAGTTCAGTTACTGTTCTTTAAGAAAATAAACATTTTTAAGAAAAAGCTTTCCATCTTTGTTAATTTTTAAATGCAAGATTCAACATAGTGGTTCAGTATCACTCAAGGTAAAAACATCTTCTTTCACTTCAAACAGAACATGAAAATAAGACTTGTTAAAATTCACTATCCCTTCTACAGTACCATTTACTTACTATGTTTGTGAGTGCCTAATGGCCACTGTTCCTTTTTGCTTACAGTGTATATTAAGTTCACTGACCTGTAAATCATTTGAAGACTTGAAACCCATTTAAAGTTTTCCTGCTTGCACTAGACCTAAGTTGTGTAGCAAACTTTTAACAGTGCTTCTAAATTCCCAGCACACTTTGTCCAAACTCCTGAAGTTCATATTTTTGCACTCAGACTGTTAATGTTTGCTAAAAACTGAAACATTCTTCAGCTGACTAAAAGCTTCACATCCTTAGAACGTACAATCTAAATGTAAATGTGGTGGGCGTATGTGGATCTTTCCTCTCCGAGGAGGCTCTGTTACGAATTTCCAATGTTTTACGCCACCACCAAGCCTCCGCTAAGCTGTGACACCTGTTCAGAATTTTCAGCTTCTTAACCCCTTATTACACTTCCTACCATCCCCAGCAGAAGTGCAGGAAGTGGAACAGAGTTCTGTTGTCCCAGACTCACTGTATTAATTCTCAATGGCTCCTCAATGTCTTTTGCTTTTTTATGTTAATACCCACCTTAAGGATAACTAACTAAATGGAAGGACTTGCTTCTCATAACTGATGCCAGTGGATGCTCTGATTATCAAACAGACCCTGGAAAGAAATCCACAAATTCTACAGAAGGAACATTAAAGATAATACAGTTAATAATAAATATTATTACTGATAATAAATGGTCTGTATCAAAACAAAACAGCAAACTCTAACATACTGCAGCTTTCAAGTAACATGCTAAATGCATTCTTAACATTCATATTATTATTTGCTATTCTTGTTTGACACATTTAGCAAACATTAGCAGTGAATAAAACTTCTTTTAGCATCCGTACGTACCCACTCTCTCCAAAATTTCTGCAAAAATTAAACCATAAAGATATCTCCTAGTTAAAAATCAATATACACCATTGATACAGAATGCCTCCATAAAAAAACCTGTTTCAAAAGACTCTTTCATTACAAACCACAGATATGACCCAAATTTATCACAATAAGAATGCTGACCTGATCTATTCACACAAGACAATCCAAATTCATTTTAGACCCAAAATATATGATATTACAAGGATACTAGTAAATTCTTCCAGCTACTAGAGAATCTTGTATAAATGTATTTGTTCAAGTGCTTCTCTGTCAACATCTTTTTCCACATACACATCATAGTTCAGCTGCATCTCTTCGACCCATTGGCCAAGCTGTATATCTGTCTGAAACAATGAAAACAGATTCTTAACACAATGTTGAGAAACATAGCAGGAGTTTAAAGGTCAGCACAACTTTAAAAATGCAAGACATAATAAGAAAGATTAGTCATTCCAAGTTATGCAGCAATGATAAATTAATTTCTGGAAATGTCATTTAGCCTAAATGGGAGAGAATAAAGAAAAATCCAAAGATAATAAAGAGAATAAAGATTAGATGTAAAGAGATGTGGTGAATGGCTCAGTGCCCAAGTGGAAACCAGTAACAAGTGCTGTCCCTCAAGGGCCTGTACAGGGACCAATACTATTTAATATTTTCATGAATGACATAGATGGGAATAAATACACCCTCAGCAAGTTTGTATATGACACCAAGCCAAGCGATGAAGTGGATTTGCTGGAGGGAATCCATCCAGAGAGACCTTGAGAAGCTTGAGGAGTGAGCCCATGCAAACATCATGAAGTTGAAGGCCAAGTGCAAGGTCCTGCAGCTGGGTCCTGCAGCTGGGACCTGATGGTCAATACAGACTGGAGGATAAATGTATCGAGAACAGCCTTGCAGAGAAAGACTTGAGGATCCTGGTCAATGAAAAATTGGATATAAGCCCACAACGTATGCAGCCCACAAAGCCAACTGCATCATAGGCTGCATAAGAAGTGTGGCCAGCAGGCCAAGTGAGGTGATTTTACCCCTCTACTCTGGTCTCATGAGACCCCACCCGGAGTACTGCGTCCAGCTCCGGGGAGCCCAGAACAAGAAAGACATGGACACGTACAGCGGGTCCAGAGAAGGGCCACAAAAATGGTCAGAGGGCTGGAGCACCTCTCCTGTGAGGACAGGCTGAGAGAGCTGGCCTCATTCAGCCACGAGAAAAGGCGGCTCCAGGGGACCTTACTGCAGCCTTTCAAGGAAGATTGAGAGACTTTTTACCAGGGCCTGTAGTGACAGGACAAAAGGCAGTGATTATAAACTGAAAGAGGGTAGATTTAGACTGGACACAAGCAAGGGTGATGAGACACTGGGACAGGTTGCTCAGAGAAGTTGTGGCTGCCCCATCCCTGGAAATGTTCAAGGACAGGTTGAATGGGGCTTGAAGCAACCTGATCTACTGGAAGGTGTCTTTGCCCGTGACCGGGGGTTGGAACAAGATGATCTTTAAGGTCCCTTCCAATCCAAACCATTTTATAATTTTATGATTCTATGAAGGATACCTTTTAAAAATTATTTCAGTGAATAACCTAGGTATTTTGCTAGCATGCTTCTCTATTTGCATTCTGAAAGAAGTATTGACGGAGCCACCATACCATAGAAGAATTACAGGTATTTCTTGGTTTACACACAGGAAGTATTGTATTAAGGCTACAAAGGGCTTCTCAGCTGCTGTGTTTCTACTGCTTGCTCCAAGGAAAGGTCAAGTGACACCATTGCTGCTTCTGGGCCTCAGGATCTATTTCACCCATCAACATACAGGCAACAAGTGATTTGATTTCTCTAAAGCAGACTACTGTGGTGAGCAAGCTACTTCATAAATAACCTTGTCATGTATGATCAGTGTTTTGTTTCTGAGCTAAAGCCAGCCCACACAATTGGCTAGGCATCATACACGTAACAACTGTAATCTAGCAGTGACCTATGGCATAAGTAGCAGAGGTAACAGAGCAGAGGTTGGTCCCTCAGAAGTGGTTAGTGCTCGGGGAACAGCAGTAGTAGCACAGGGTGTTCAACATCTTTGGAAGTTGCACCGTCATCATGTTTGCTTCCAACAGGCAATTTAAAGCTATGTCACTGGTCCAAGATGCCTGACGGTAACCACTTGACTACTTGGGAGACCACATCTCTCCCTGATCTGTACTTCTAACAGCTCACACTATGAGTCATTTTCTATGCTCACAGCAGGTCAGGAGACACAGTATCCTCAGGCATGGTCCTTCTTTAGTATGTCCCTTTCTTCCACTGGCTTAACTAAATAGTTTGTCATGTTTCAAGGCAATGTGCAAACATAGAGCTAAATTGAGAAAACATTTCAAGGTTTTGCCTCCAGAAGTCTATAAATACATATGTACTTCTGAAGTTCTACCCCTATAGCTGGAAGAAGTCTGATGTAAGTGGATATGATTATCACAAAAATTACACCCTAATCTGGCTTTATTAATGGTTTGTGTTGGTTTTTGTTTTGTTGTTTGTTTGTTTTTTGTTTAACTTCACAGCTAAGGTATTGTTAATAATACATGTAATACTATAATGGTTCACGCAGCTGTTGATACAGGCTGGGATTTCTATTTTACAGGTGGGGAAAATCAAAGTACAGGCAGATGTGTTCACGGTCAACCCAGAATTAAAATTCAGAGTCCTACATCTTTTAATCTACACACAAAATTACTGTCCTGGGTTCAGCAGTAGCAGTCATTTTTTCTCCTTCTTGGTAGCTAGTGTAGTGCAGTGTTTTGACTTTCAGCTCGGGAACAGAGCTGATAACAAGGATGTTTTGGTTTGGCCAAGGACTTTGTGAGCCTCATGCTCTGCCAGGGAGGAGGGGAAGCCAGGAGGAAGCAGAGACAGGACAGCTGACCCAAACTGACCAAAGAGGTATTCCATACCACAGCACGTCATGCCCAGGATGTAACTGGGAGTTAGCCGGAAGGGCTGGGAGTCTGCAGGGTTGGAGGAGGTATCGGTCGGAGCTTGGTTGGGCTTGGGGGGCGAGTTATCGGTCAGCTGGTGCTGAGGTGTTGTATTCTCTTCCCTTGTTATTTCCTTTATCATTATTATCATTGATGGTAGCAGTAGTGATCTGTGTTATACCTTAGTTACTAAACTGTTCTTATCTCAACCTGTGGGAGTTGCATTCTTTTCAATTCTCCTCTCCATCCCTCCGAGAGCAGGGGGAGGGCAAGAAAGGGGGGGGAAGTGAGCGAACGAATTACCTGACTGGGTTTAAACCACGACATATCATGTATCCTTCCCTCACATCAATACTGGCAAGCAGCTGACCTCAACTACCAGACTGCCACTTTCATAGAAAGTGCCAAAATGTCTTGGCTAAAAGCAGCTGAGGGAACTTACCTGGACCTTTGAAAGTGATTCTGTAAGGCTTGGAACTGTCACTAATAAGGACCCTCTTTTCCTTATATTACAGGCAACAAATTCCCAAGCTCTGAAAAAAAAAAGCAGGTCACTAATTTTTAGGGAACAAACCACATTTGATCATAAACCAAATCTAAGACTTCTACAGTTTACTGGGCAGAGATAAGGCTAAACTTAAAGACTTGCTATACATGCTTATCAGTTACTATTAACATTAAGCAAATATCTTGTATGAACAAAATCAAGCTTCTTATTTAAAACAGAGGGAATAAATGGTCTTACAGTGTTAAGATTTTTAACTTTTCAACTTTTTTTTAACATACATGCACGTCATTTTGTACTATCAACACCTTCACTTTGGACTAGGATTAAACATTGACATTTTGTCCCTTTAAACTTTTGAAGAAAATCCAGTCTTTGAGCACACTGTTTTATTAAACACATAGCAGCCTTCCAATATCTGAAGAGGGCCTACGCACATGCTGGAGAGGGACTCTTCATCAGGGACTGTAGTGATGGGACAAGCAGTAATGGGTTCAAACTAAAACAAAGGAAGTTCGGGTTAGATGTAAGGAAGAAGTTCTTAGGCACTGGAATGGGTTGCCCAGAGAAGGGGTAAATGCTCCATCCCTGGTCAGTGTTCAAGGCCAGGTTGGAATGAGCCTTCAGCTACATGGTCTAGTGTGCGGCGTCCCTGCCCATGGCAGGGGTGTTGCAACTAGATGATCTTAAGTTCCTTTCCAACCCAAATCATTCTGTGATTCTATGATTAAGCTTAATAACAACCTGCTCTTTACATACACACTTTGTAGTCGTGACAAAATGCTTCTCTTGAGACGTTAGCAATCAAAGTATTTAAATATTGCCTCCAGCATTCCTTTTCTCCTGATTTTGCAAGTCAGGTAATTTTTCACAGCATGGCAACTCAGACTAAAAAGAATTATATTTCCAGTATTCTTCAAATGTCATTTTTCTTCATGGTATTAATGCAACATTAAACCACTGTCCCTGAGTTCTTGAAGAATGAAATGAATTCTCAGACATGTGCTCAGTAACAAATCTCCTGGCAATTTGAAACACCCACTACTCTTCACCCATCCACTCTGTACCTCACTAGCTGACATTACTGCCTGGTATCATGGGCAATAGTAAGACCAGTCTTAGCTGAAACTGTTAGCAAATGTCAGACTGTTGGCTGGGATGGTGAAGACACACTTTCATTTTGACTGTCCATTATAAAGGCAAAGCAACTTTGGATGATAAAGTTATTTATGGCATAAACGGATATGTTGGATTAGCAAAAGCTCATCTGTATGTTGTATCTGAAAGAGAAGAATCTTAGCCATACGTTTGTTTGCTACTGCATCCTTATGAATATATATTAGAAAATAGGATTAATAGCCATGTTTTGCAGTGCATCTATATTAAAGCTGTGACATTCACAAGTCAGTGGCCTGTATTCTTTCTGAAGATTAAGCTTATGCCAATATAGTAATTTCAGGTCCTTTAACAGCAGATACTATTTTAACAGATGAGTGCAAGGATTCAGGGCAAGGTTTGGGTAAACAAAGCAGCAGTGTTTAGTGGGTTTAACAACAAATAACTGCCATAACACTTTAGCAGTTAAGTGTAACAAGTGTAGGCAGTTTAATTTATGTAATTTATGTGACTTCAAAAAGCACAACCTTAAGGTTTTCCATAGCTCACAAGGTTACAGAGACAATGCCAAACAAATAGATAACTTGTTCAGACACATAGCTTACCTAGCCTGTTCCTGTCTGTCAAGAAAATATTCAAAGACATTATTCATTACAACAACATCAGCCTTCTGAAGAAGTGAAGCCTGAGTACAGATGTCTGCGTGAACCACCTGAAGGAAAAAAAATTTCACAAGGCATAAATTAAGAGACAAATACTGCCTTCAAGTAGCCATGAAGCCTGTCAACCTGATACAGCACCTGCTACCACCATTTTGAACCAGCCACAAAACAGGTATTTCACTGGCTTCACAGTAGATCAAAAGAAGAAGCTTTAAGAAATTAAAAAAACCAAAAATCAGTTTTATCTCCTCTAATTAAAATAAGGGATTTATTACATGAAGTGAAATAAACATCCGACTTTTGGTCTAGAACACTGTGTGCGATAAAGGAGGAGATTGTGTATGTGATGGCTGTTACATTTCACTTATCTGTATTTTATCACAAATGCTGATTAATTTCAGGAAAGAAGCTAAACCAGATAGAGCTTTTTTGAGGATAATAAAAGACATCTCACAGGCTCAGTGGGTTACTAAAGGATTACAGCTAGAAAAGACACTAGGTTTGACAGCTGAATTTTCACAACATGTATTGGGACTGGGAATGCTGGAAAGGCAGGATGCTTGGTGGAACTGGAGGACAGCAAGTGATTTACTTTACTAAACAACTGTCCCTCCAGTCAGCATAGCAGTTGGTTTGATTTCATCTACCTTCACCTACCAAAAAGGATATTAGCACATCATGTCATTTTCAAACAGGTGAGATTACAGTCACAGGAGAATATGGATGCTCATTAGCACTCTGACAAGATGTGTTTGATTTCCTCTTAAACGTGAAGAAATATATCACATCCCAAATCTGAGAAGAAACATCAACTGGAACATCTTTTGAAGGGATAACAGAGAGAAAGCTTATCTGAACATTACTTGCTTTCCACAGGTTTTTTTTTTTTCATCCCTGTATGTTGAAAAAACCCAGAAAATCTGAACAACTTTTTTTCTTTCCTGTGTGACCTGCTACTAGGTTGGGATGGGAACATACTAACCCGAGGTATTCAACATTTCACATTTTGTCAAATCCTTCCAATATTGGACAGATGTAAAAAGGAATTCTTAATTTTGACAGGAAAGCTGAATGTTAGTACAAAACGTTAAAAACAATTATCTGTTGAAAACAATATATCAGTACTTGTTGGGAGGGTAAATTATGTATTCCTCCTCTTAATAAACATGCAAAAGCATGCTGTTCTGATTGACCCCTGCAACTTGTAAGGGTCCAAATCCAGAAAAAATAATGAGTTGTCACAGTTTATGACTCTAGTCTATGCTACCAGAATGCATTATAGCAATTGCAATTACAGCCAAATATTTCAATGTCAGTAATAACAGAAACTAAACTCTATCATTCATAAAATATTAATAGACATTGCAGCATTTCATCTTTGAGAGATGTATTCCATGGGTTCTCTGCAAGTACTCCAAATCAGTAAAACAAACACCTTTACCTCCTTAAACACATTACCATGCCAAGTTGTTCACCACTGCCTGTAGTAAGTGGAAAGGAAGCAACTGTGGTCTCGTACCTTACCCAGAACTGGCAGGTTCTGGCTCACTGAGAAATAGGGACAGTTTAGTTGTCTGAATGACTGGTCAAATTTCTTTCACCTCTAGTGTGTGGACACCTAAACTATTAAGCCACTAGTTCATGAAAGTTAGAGTTTTTTAGGACAATTAAGATTGGCAACAATTTATCTTCAAACAGTGCACTGTAAAATGTAGCAGTACAGAAGCTGATTAAAAAGTTTAAGCATTCAGGCAGCAGAGAAAGAAGACACACCACTTAGGCCACTACCAAATACAGCAGGTCCTGGGTGTAAACTCAAGACCTCTGCATAAAGCCCCTGCTGTTGATTAAAATGAAAGACCATAAACTGGGGTGATAAAGATCTGGATACAGGCTTGACTGCTGCTCTATTATATAGGCAACAGCCTCCTGCAGTGGGGCAGGACAGACAGCTAGAGGCAAAAAATGCCTCTGCTACATCTGCTAGAACTCACGTACCAGAACCTCGATTTTACCTTGACTGTAAGTGGGATGTGGATCACTATTCTGAGGCTAAGGAGACATTTCATTTCACTCTCTTATTTTCAAGGGGCAAAAATAACAAAATCACATAATTTCTGTACAAAAATCCCACAAAACAGCAGTCCTTTAATCCAAACACAAGTGACTGGTGGACTGTTCAGTCAGTGGACTTCTTGCAGCACAAGAAATCACAATTAGCACTAAATTTTCTTAATGCCCTACTAATGGCACACTTGGTATTTTAAGCCTCAATTCAGAAAGACGCTTAAACTACTGGGAAAGTCTGGACTTGTGCTGATGTCTCCTTGACTTGAATAAACCTTGAACCTTAAAATTAGTCCACATTTACACAGTAAGTGGCCATGCTGACTGTAGTGACCTAAGTACCCCATTCTCCCAAAACACATCCTCATCCCTGTTAGGGAATGTGAAACCACATAAACATGTGTGGCTGCACCACAAGCTTGACCCAGGTATTGCTCCAACCAGAACAGCACTTTTTTGCTGGGTCCTTTTTCAGTTGGACCAGTTCCCTGACCTGCTTGGCTGTGTGCTGGCCCAACAGAGGAGGCAGCAACTGATTTTAAAACTGCTCTGTTGCACCAAGCCTTTAATGATTACAGGCAATTTCTGAATTGAAGTCTCAAGTTTCCTAAGATCTGCTGAACTGTTTACTTTCCTCCCAGCATCTGTTTGTTCAAATGGCAAAAGATGCTGAGGAACTTTCTATGTACTTTAACAAACCAAATGTTGACCAAAGGAACATAGGGTTAAATCGGAGATTTAGCCAGTAAAGATATCAATCCACCCTGCTGTCCTTTGGGAACATACTAAAAAAATTCAGAATATCTTGAAAAAATGATTGTTATTTAAGAAGGGTCTCTTAAAAGTTTTTTCAAATTTGTGTCATAAATTATTATCAGCAACTACTGGATTCTGACCATGGGACTCTTCATTAGAGACTGTAGTGATAGGACAAAGGGTAACGGGTTAAAACATAAACAGGGGAAGTTTAGATTGGATATAAGAAGGAAATTCTTTCCTGTCAGGGTGGTGAGGCACTGGAATGGGTTGCCCAGGGAGGTCGTGAATGCTCCATCCCTGGCAGTGTCCAAGACCAGGTTGGACAGAGCCTTGGGTGATATGATTTAGCGTAAGGTGTCCCTGCCCACGGCAGGGGCGTTGGAACTAGATGATCTTAAGGTCCTTTCCAACCCTAACTATTCTATGATTCTATGTTTCAATAATAGCAATTACTGGATTCTGACTGTTTCAAGTCCAGAATCCTGGAGAGGAGTGATTTGGAGTGAAATAAAACCTAAGACTGAAATGTTCAAAGCAGTGTGATAACAGGAGTCACATGACTAAATTAGCATCTAATGAGACTCAAATAGCTAAGTCCTCAGGCACTACTTTGAAAACTTATTATCTTCTAATCTTTATGCTCTGAAGTGAATACTTCAGCAGAATTACAAGGTGTGAAGGAAAAACAAAAAGGCTCATAATAAAGAATATACAAGGCTGAAAAGCATACATACAGATCTCCAGCTCCACTGAATTAATTTCACAGAGTTCCAAACTGCACTTTCAGTCCTGTCACAATAAGTTGTTACGAACACAAAACATGTAAGACCCAAAGATTATGGATAAACTGACAGCAACAGGGATTGAATCAGGCAACCCAATGATATTGCTTACACTGTGTCAAATATGTCATGTTTCTTATTTCTATCCAGTTTAAAATTGGTTATTTTAGTTCCCAAGAAATCACTAAAGCCAGCAGTTTGTGACTCCATTAAAGAACACATGCACATAACACAGGATTAAAGCCAGTACTCTACCCAGTACATTCAACTTTCCAACTTTTACTGGCAACAAAATAACTGGTTATTCCCAAGAAAGGAAAAAAAAAATTCTTATTAAAATAGTAGTAATTCCATAAAGGGACTAGGGAAACGGTTCCCATAATGACAACACATTGTTTGAAATCCATTTTGTTTGTGAAAGGTACATACACACTGACATGACAACACAGGAAATGCCAATAGCTGTAAAGTCCTTTAGGTGTCCTTAGACACAAATTTGCAAATTCTACAAATATCTTTCTGCTAATGTTAATGGAACACAGACATTTAGTTTTGTTATTCATGACAAACTTTTTATACACTCAGTTTCACAGAAGTTAGTTGCAATGTCACTGATTTCACTGGGAGAAACAGCTGAGATGTGTCTGGTTTGTGTAAGCCAGTAGGTAAATCCATTCAGTGACAAGGCTAAGCAATTCAACACACATTATCTTATTTTGATAATCTCCTCCTTCCTCTCTACTATGAGATTTTGGTTTTTTCCCCCTAATACAAAGCTTTTATTTAGGACCAAAACAAGCAAAAGCAGAAACTTTTTCTCAGCAGGCTGATTTACCAGCCACTCACATAAACAGGATACCTAATACACAGTGGTTAAAAAAACATACACTAAACCATGTATTGAGTTACCTTAATTCTGTCAATGAACTGGTATTTTGTAATCATCATTTCTTGCAACTGACAAAAGTCTGCATTCATTTCTACTCCATAGAGTTGGGATGCTGAGCTATAAAGATAACCCTACATTAGGAAAAGGAAATTTAGTAACTGTGATGCCTTTAAAACAAGTTTTAAAAAAATCAATTAAAGTGGAAAAAATAGAACAGAGGTTAAGATTAAGAAAGCATTTTAAAACAGTAAGTTGAGAAATGTCATTCAGTGGATGTGACATGTTTTTTAGAGCTAAGCCCCTGATGTGGCAATTCCCACTTACGTCTCACGAATTTTAATAGGAAATCCAAAATGACATGTCAAAATAATAAAAAGGAAAGCTTGAGCTTCACTTCAATTGCAAAACAGATGGAAAATGGTCTAAGAAGGAAAAAAGCAGTAAAAAACAAGTTACAAAAATAGTGTAAAGCAAAAAAGACTGCACATTTTCATTTCTTGGGAGAATGGAAGAAGGAAACAACAAGAGGAAAAGGAAAAAAAATAAAAGAAGACTTATAAAGTCAAAGTGAGTGAATATGGAGGAGGAAAAGGTACCAGTAATATAAGGGGGTATTTTGGTACAAAGTCTTTGTCAGCACCTATAATATAGTATTATGGCCATTTCCAGGTGCTTACATATGAAAAAAGGTAAATGATCCTTTAATTCCTTTAATAATAAGACCAAAATAATGGTTCAGTTTCAGACTGAGATTTTCGGAAAGTTATTGGAGATGTCAGGAAAAAGTACAAATACTTGAGCCTACAGGGCCCTAATGAAGACACTGCTCTAAGTGCCATTGTCTCCACTGAACACCACAATTACATGTTGCCAACAATGGTAAAGGCAAATAAATTATTCTAAAGATACAGAATATCTGAGCTATCTATGTACTACAAACTAATTGTTTTCTGAAACCATTCAACTCAGAGAGCAGAAAATCAACCTGTGAAGGTGAAGTCAGGTCTCCTCCAATGCAAGGCAAAAACAAGATTAAACAGGAGAACTCTTCTTTTTAAAAACATTTCCCCTGTTTTAGTTAAGACTATCTTCTGCTATAACCATGCGAGTGTTTAAGTACTTTAAAAACAAATTCAGGCTAGCAAAAGTGTTACCATTTAAGGATCCAATGCTGCAAATACTTACAAATGGGAGTAACTTTCCTCATCTGAGTAGTCCGAAATGACATTATTCAGATGAGTAAAATTACATGCTCGAGTGTTTCCAAGATTGGGCCCTAAACAGCCATTGGCTTTTGTAAGAAGGTTGTAATGTGTGTTTTGCATCGCTTTTGGCCATATGTTGCACCAGCCATGCCAAAAGCAATCAAAATTGTACTCAAGTTTCTCGATGAAGTATTTTATGTGCATTTTAAAATGCAGAGAGGGACAATATGTTTTTGGAGACAAATTCATATCAAAGTCTTCCTTTGTATAATTTAACAGTTTGTCAGCTTCATAAAAGAATTTAACATAACTAATCTATATATAGACATGGTCAAGACATGGAGGACAAACTTACTTATGAAGAAGAGAGAGAGCAGGAACTAGCAAATGAGCAGCATGTGTGACAGCAATATGCTACTCTGTTGGACAACAGATTTTTTCTCTCAATAAGCAAGATCATTTATATTCCCTCTTGTGAGGAACAGAACTGAAATCACTAGTAAACAGCACCTTATACTGTTCAGAGAGTCAAATCAGAGGTGCCTCTCAGAACGACCCATCCAAGATGGAGAAAGAAGAGCAGGCAGTCAGAGAAGAGGGAAAATTTTTGTCACAGTAGTAAAATATGAATTCCTGTGCTGGAAGTTACCGCAAATAGCACTGCACCAAGTCTGGAGCCAACGTCAACCACTACCTTTCCTGTCAGGTCAGGCAGTACATGTTGATAAAGAAACTTCAGTTCCATGAGGGAAAAGGAATGCGAAATAAACTCTGGGAAATAAGAACAGAACAAAGGTGTTGGGTGGGCAGTACTAACTACTGTGTTATTAACCAATGAAATACTAATCTGAGGAGTTACCATCACTGAAAACCTGTATGGTTTCCTGTCTGAACTAGTGCTGGGTACCCCGGATATCTAGGGATTGCAGATCAGAGGCAGCCTGCCACATAGTCTGTCCTGAGTCTGCGGATTCCTTCCCTTACATGGAGAATTCTGAAATCCTTCATGAAACTGAATTACCTTTTTCTGCACAGTGACATATATTAAAGAATAAGAAAACAACTTGGGGTTGTTTAAATGATAAAAGGAAACATGGTACCTAAAGCTCAACACAATTCACACAAACCTTTTTATGGGCAGACAATACACTGAATTTCAACTCCAAGATTTTAAGGAATGGAATGTTTTCCATATCAACCATGCCTCCAATGCTGTGCTATACTAGCAACAGCACTGATTTATACCACAGCACACACAAGCTTTAAGACAGATGGTGATTTATACTGCTTTTCAGGGTGCAAGAGAAGTCTGAGGCTACTGCATGGACTCCTACAGTATTGTCTTCCTCTTGCGTCTTCCTTTTCAGTGGTACATAGCTCTGTCTCTTACCTGCCCAGTTTTTGTGGGCAACTAGTGTCACTCATACACTGCAAATTAATTCAACTTACGTTTATAGGAGTCTCTTTCCATTGGTTATGGGAAGTAATTCTGGCCTGTGTACTGCACCAGTCTGGACAAAGTACTCCATCAGCTGGACACTGTGTTGTCTAGCTGAGTCACTGCACAAACCAGTTTAGTCAAACTGAATTTGTTTCTCATGTTCCCAAAAGAGCACTTACCCAAAGATGCAGTCTTGTATGAGCCACACTCTGTGCAGTAGCTCCTACTCATTTTCCCCTTCTCACACAATGAATCAACAAAATCATCATCATAAAGGAATGCATCAACATGAATCATGGGCAGTGGATGCTGGTGTATCTGAGAAGAGGAACAAAACCTAAGAAAGGCATAACCAAGTATCTCAATTTCATTTACACTGTTACACAATTAATTGTCCCACCACCCTATCTTTCCCCAAAATCCATGATATACAAGTTTTTCCCTACTCAAAAGTTACATATCAAAATAAAAATCCTGCATGTAAACTGGATCATCAAATTCCACTGAAATAACCATTAAGTGGAATTTGATAAAAGAAAGCAAGCTCACTTCGACAACCAAGTAGGAGACCTGTTGTGAATTTGGTCTCCTTACTGCTTGCTTGGCTATAGAGGTGGTACAGCTTAAAGGAAGCTTTTTCTCTTCCACTTTGATGAGGAGAATGTAACTTAAATTTAGGAGAAAGGGCATTATTACTTCTCAACTTCAACTGTCTGAATATTTTCATCTTCATGCTTTATGCCCCAAACTAGAAACACTCCTGATTAAAATGGGTGTCATTTTCAATTAAAAGCAGACCAGTTGGGATGCTTGCTTCTCATCATTTCAAGGGGTATAATCTTCATCCTCCTACTCCTCTTTCCTCTCTCTCCCAGGCTTGCCGCATGTGGCCAATTCACTTTTCCCATTTAAGAGCCACACGTCACTTTTCTGCAAAATGAGTTAATTTTCCACATCTATTGACAGCTCAAATAGAAAAGGTGCTCTCCCCTCCCACAGGACTCACAACCTACCTCTTTCTGAGCCATCAGAATCTGAAAAGAGCTGGAAATCATTTCTGCACTGCCCACATTATGGCAACAGTGAAACACTGGCCCTGTATTTCTGTTTTCTTTAAGGGGGCTGTTAAGAGTCTCTTATGGAGTTAACATTAAAGAATCACTGTGACAGGTGCCATACCACATAGAATGAAAGCTATGCCAAATAACTTAGGAACAAAGTATTATGAACTATGAAGCACATTTCTTGGTGTCACACAATCATGCAGCAACAGACCTGAGAATCAAACTGAGATTTCCTATACCTCAATCCAGTGCTTATTCTCTATTATGAACTACTACAAAAACTGAAATCAGCATCAGTCCCCAAATAAATGATGTGATGTGGTTCAGCGAAAACAGACCGTAACAATTAGCTTACTTTCTGTACAGCTTGATGTTCCGAATTAAACATTGCCTCCATGGGTAAACAATTCCGCAAATCTTCAGCGATATTTTTAAGCACAACATCATTGTTAGTCACCACAAGCTCATCAAAGTCATCTATAAATCAAGACAAACAAAACCCCATGAATAATCATATGTAGATCATGTGGACTAAGTGATGACCAGTACAATACAGTTGAAAGACATAAACAATACCAGATGGATAAGGTTTTGATTAGAAATGCGTTTTTCAGCCTTTGTTAGCTTTTCCAGCCAATGACAGATTTGGAGTGTAATAACTTTGCCACTTAAAATAAACGTAGCGCTTTTTTGAAATCTCAAATTATTTTCATATTTATAAACTTACAACTCACATATGATGGTCTGGGCTGCCACCAAAGCGATACTGTTTCAGCTTAAGATATAAAAACATCAAAGATGCTTTTGAACTATTGAAGAAATTACAAAACTCATAGTTGCCTGAACGCAGGTTTTTTATATATATATATATATATATATATATATATATACAAGTTTCTTTTTATACATACCATCTTTCTAATAAAGTGGTTAGAAAAAAAATCAGGGATATTGCACAGTTCAACAGTTCAACTTAGAATACATTTTACATGACTTAAACTATCAAACTATTTCAAACGTGAAAGAAAAGGCCAGGTTGGACAGAGCCCTGGGTGACATAGTTTAGTGGGTGTCCCTGCAAATGGCAGGGGAGTTGGAACTAGATGATCTTAAGATCCTTTCCAACCCTAACTATTCTATGATTCTATAAATGGATGTAAAATAGTACATTTTTGCAGAGGCATACTGTAAAATCTTGCTATTTTTCCAGCATATCTCTGCATTACTTTAACTAGAAAAAAAGATCAAGACAGACCCTTGAGAAGTCACCGATCCTTTCTTCTTCCAAGGCTGAATCAATGTGTCACTACTTCTACAAACTATTCTTTTTCAATTGATTGTTAATGCTGGAGACTCCACAACCACCCTTAGCAATCTATTCCACTGCTTGACTACAGTTACTTAACTCACACTTATTAAGCAATACTCTTCTTAATAACTGATCTAGATATACTCTGTCACAATTTCAACTCAGTACTCTCTGTCCCACTCACAATGGAAATATAAAAGTTTCTTGCTCTCCTCTATGTAGCAACTTCTAACTTCTTTGAAAACTTACCATGTGTCCCATCAGTCATCTCTTCTTGAAGAAACAAGATCCACTTACCCAGCCCTTTCCTGCATGTTTTCTAGGAGTCGGATCATTCTTATCACTCCCTGTTGGAATTCCTGGACCCTCTCAGCCTTTTTGCCCTGCAGTACCAAGAACTAGACCCATTACTCCAGCTAAAGGCTTATTTGCACTAACCAGACTTTTCACATACTGCAGCCAACATCCTGCTTACACATGCCAGTTTTGTGCGAAGGGCCTGATGTTCCTAGCTGACATTCAGCATAAGATCTGCTGTACACCTGTACTCTGTTCCTTTTCTATTACATTTTCCTCAAATGAAGGACTAGATGAAACTTCTTTTTGTCTGGACATCTCACTGCTCTGAGCACACTGAACTGATTCTGAACGAAGTCACATCTCAGGTCAAAACTACATCCCTGTAAAAGAAACAAAACCCGCACAACAAAAAGCAGCCACAAACTTAATCCTAAAAAATATACCAAACCCACCTCTTGATTCTTGTCTAAAAATAGCCATGTTTGTCCTCTCTTTCCTGTAGCTTCTGGTTTGTTTCTTGTTCTATTCAGACTGCTAGCATGCTGGGCAGGGAGTGTGGTGCTTACATATATCAGTCACCAAAAAGAGATCTGATAGATTTCAGAGGTGTTTAAAAAAAGTTAAATATTTGTTAGCATTGCTTTCCCAGGTGGGAACATTAGCATAGACAAGTTTGATGCAAGCAGGTTCAAAATAAATCTGTAAAACATGCTACAAGCTTCTCTATGCTCATATACTTAATCTTGCCTGTGGAACATAGGCAATGCTAAAAACAGTGAAAAATATTACGGCTAGTATAAGAAACAAAGACCAGCTAACTTTTAACTATGAAAAGCTTCTGAAATGCTTTTTGTTTTAAGCAATGTAGTGAGAACAACATCATTAAAGAAACCCTCACTCATTAGCATAAGACACCCTCTTCTTAAGAGTGTAAATGTAAACGGTTTGTTCAACACATTACAGGTGATTCCAACAGATAATCCTGAATCCGCCACTGGAAGCAGCAGAAACTTTAAATCATCTGGATTAACAGACTATTTAACATATATCTGGTTTATCATTTATTAACATATATTTGGTTTATCATTTATTACATGTATAGCAGTAACAATCCAAGGCCCTGATGGGCACAACAACATTGATAGCTGTTACACAACAGGAAGACAATTTGCTGTTCCAAAGAGCCCACAGTTAAATTCTCCAGAACCTCAGCTCCTAAAGAGATGCAGACTTTGCATTGAGGGATAGAGGTGGCAGCTGCAACAGCAGCAGCACCAACAACACAACAGGTGCAATGCAGCAGCTCCAGCTTGCCAGCATTTTAATGTGAAACCTCTAATAAGCACCCATCTCCTGTTAAGTTCACGGTCCACCCAACAACTTGCAGATTTGTTATGAACACCTCAGCAGCAGTGAGTGATTTTTTCTGATCAACTCAAAGATTTCTGTGGATGTGACACAGCACAGGAGTAAACCCAGAGATTATGGGAAGAGAGGATGGACAGATTTAACCTTTGCTTAACCAGGACCATCAGTACCACAATAGGCCCTCAGAGTGCAAAGGAGCCAGAGTTTGCTGAGGTGGATAACATGTGAGGAAGCAAGGAGAAAAATCACACTACAAACTGAATGAGTAGAAAACTGATATTAGCAGCTGTACAGACCAGTGCCTGTGGGTAATAAGCCCTCACATCTGCACATGCTTTAAAACAATACTATTACTATGCAAGAGAGCTCATCCAGCTGTTATACTGCCTGTTAAGAGTATCAAATTCATATATAGCATTTAATGAAATACAGGAAGTGCTCATAGACCACCAGGCCAGACACATCACACTGTAAATGCAGATCTTCAGCTCCCTTTCTCTCAGGGGCTGGTGCATCAATAGGATCTTCTCTCTCATGGTCTGGGTGACCTTTTCTGGCCAACATCAGCAGTGGACAGCTCTCAAGGCTATTCGGTGTCACAGCTCTACAGTAGAGAAAATAAGTACTTCCAGTGGGAGACAGGTAACAAACCCATCTTCCTCAAATCCAGAATACTCCTTCTCTGCCCCAACTCCCATTTGTACAATACTTGTCACAACACTGACCATCTTACACGGAGTCCTCTGAGATCTTACAAAACCAAGTATGACACACAAGAGTTCCTGTAGATGCTCTGTACGAAACAGGTCCTAAGGAAAATCTTACTACCCATATGAATCTTCAATGAAAAAATGTTGGAACACTGATACTGAAAATCAAATGACAAATGGAAGTGTTATTTCCCAACTACTAGTTAGTACTGTAAAGTGCAAACATGCAGAAACACAAAAAGAGAAGTTCTGAACACACTCCTCCTCAGATGACAAAATGGCAGCTTCAGCAGAAGCAGCACATACCATGCTCTGTGCTTGCACATATAGTTTGTGACCCAACTTAAGATGTGGAGAGTCACCTCATTCCTGTCAAAGCAAGAAACAGCAACAGCTACCACAATATCTCATTTACTTTTGCAGTATGCAAATATTTATAGATTGCCATCAAGTACAGAACACAGGTGCCAAATATGAAAATATGCATTTCTGCCTCCTCTGGTATGGTTTTATCTACTCCACCCCTGTGTTTAACAAACTGTTCCCACTTGAGAATCTCAGTATCACCTTAAAAGGGATCCTCAGATAAGAAACAAAAATAGAAAACTATTTTTGATAGTACTTTAGTGCCTGTTATATGTATTAAATGGAGAGTATGTAAGCCAACCCCTGTGTTCATTGAACAGACAACTAACCAGGAAAGAAACATACAGTTCATGAAATACTGCAAGATGAATCTCAATCATTGTTTATGGAGGAAGTCTGAGTGCATAGTGTTTGTGTTTTACTTCAAAAACCGGTTCCACTGGATCTACTCAACACGCATTTATAAAATTTAATTAACACATTGCAAAAAGCCTAATTAACACCCTGGTGCTGCTCAGCCTTTCTACAGCAAATGTAACACAAGCTAAGAAAACATTCACAAAGCCTTGCAAGGGATAGAGAACACCGCTATAACAACATCTAAACATCCTGGCACTGTGAAATACATGACTGAAGATAAGCAACGCCTGATTTCCAAATAACAACAGAAGATTACATGTCACATGGAAAGAAGATGATTTAGTAAAGGCAACCATAACAGAAAGCACTTTACGGTCTTCTAGATATATATTTGGACTATATTCAGACTCACAGAACTAAAAAGCAAATATTAACATCCATGTTACTTAATATGAGGTTAGTTTAATCATTCAGTGTGTTTTAATGATATTGAACAAACAGATCAAGGAGGAAGTCTCACATCTCTAAAACCTCACTATCTCCTTTTTTGGCTAAACAGTTTAAGAAGCAAACTGTGACCTCAGTGTAACAACTTCTTCAGGAACTCTAAGTACTATTTCTAACCCAAGCATACTTAACTATTGGTAGAAAGTAATCAGCTTTTTCCAACAGGAATATAACCAGAGCTTATTTTATTAGTTCTTTCAGCCTTTTACATTCATTTGAAAGAAGCTTCAAAGTTCAATTTTAAACAAGATAAGTCACATACCTATTTTGCAATCACTAGTTTTCCCCATCATTATTAAGTTTCAGTGACTAACAACTTAGAAGTACTTGGTATTCTTGAGACCCCTCTCCAGCAGTATCATTGTCACAACAAAAGTAACTAATGCAAATTCCCAAAGTTGGTGATTCATCAAATTACAGGTATCATCCCATTTTAGTTTACCAAACAACAGAGTAGTGGAAAAGGTTTTCAGTACAGCATAATTTTAACAAGAAATAGATTCCAGTTAATGTGGCTCTGCAATACTATTTTGATCTCTTTTGAAAGGCTGTCTTACTTGGATAAATCACTTCTACCAATTTGGATATGAAGCTTTGTACTAAATTGCTTTCTCACACACACAGAATTTACATACTATATTTGCCACACTGCAGAAACCCATGCTTTCATTCTTTGAAGAGGCTCGTTCAACTTTAGTTCTACCTGCAGTGGCAACAGTACTAAAAGGAAACCTTAAAGACCATTTCCTGTAAAAGAGCCACAATTTTTCTTACGCTATTTTCTATCCTTGTCGTGTGAAAATCATAATCCAATAATTTTATGTAGCAGGTCTAAGAACACAATAAGACTACATCTTTAAGTACATAACAGAAAAAGCTGACAAACTTGGTCTGTTCCTAATAGTATGTTGAGAAGTTTCCTGGAGCAATTCAAGGCCAGGATGGGAGTGGTTCTGGGAAACCTGATCTAGATGAAGATGTCCCTGCTCATTGCTGGGGGACCCCCTCTGAGGGTCCCTTCCAATCCAAACTATTTTATGAATCTATATGCAGAACACTGTAGTAAAGCAGCACATCTGCCATTTTCCGGTCAAGTTAATTCTGTCAGATACCCCTCCCTCACACTGTCTGTTAAAAGCCTGAACTTACAGCACTGACTGCCCCCAACTTTGAGTCACAAGACTAAATCCTATGCCAATCTCTTAAAAAACTGGTTTGCTCCCAGTATGAGTCAATCCACAAGAAAAAAAAAAAAGATTGTACTTAAGTATATGTTGTTTATCCCTTTGAGAATTTACAAAGGTTTATTATTCAATAATTATTTTGAGTAACACATTACTATATAAACAATCAGCCATTCAGACCAATATATCACTTTGAAATCTTAGCTTTGTATTTAAATGTTTCTAATGAAGTGTAGAGAATGGGAAATGTTTCTAAGATTGTTTCATTTTACTGTTACATGACTAAAAAAAAAAAAAAAGCACCAGTATTAGAGAAGTTTTAGCCCTGTTGAAAAAATATTTTTTAATTTCTATCTTAAACTCCATGACAGTACATGAAAAACAATAGTCTTTTTACCACCTTATCTGTGCTTCACTGACATAAATTGAATGAGAGGCTTTTTATCTGCATTAAAGCAAAAGTGTTCAGTAGTTGCCAGTAAGTAGAATGGTTTAGTGACTTCAATCTCAAACTTGAAATTAGATTCATGTATTTACTTCCTCTGGTTCCTGTATCTCTGTTCACGCACACATATAGCTTGATCAATTCTACTTTCACTGTTTATCTCCTTCAGCACCCACTCGTAACAAATGCAACCTCTGCTGCTATTTGAAATTCTTAAGAGTATGGGCAGAGCTAGAGGGAATATGACCATACACACATTTATACAAAAGCTATACATCAAATGCTGGGACCCAATTGAGGGGAATCTTCAGGAGGGAGAGGGGGTCCCCAAGTGGTTTGAATTAGCTCTTGGGCTTCACCCAAGTTTTGTTAGCCAGAACTTCTGCGATGTCATTATTGCAGAAAGATATTAAAGCATTAATCATTCTATTATAAAAAAGACACCAAAGGTTCCTGTTATTCTTTCCAACTCTTATTTCATTTTCTTTGAGATCTAAGCCTAACTCAAAAGAAAGGCTGGAATGCAAGTCACCATGAAATGACGTACATTTCACTGCAGTGTGTGGGAAGAGCCGGCTGATTGCGAAACGCCAAAGCAGTGTTGCTAAGCAGCTGCCTTAAAACAGTAATGTCTTCTTCCATCATATGTAAAGATTTCAGATTTCTAAAATTCACAATAGCACCAAGGAGGTGGACGGGAGGGGAAGGGAAGCACAACTAGTTAATTTATTCTGTATTTGTACAAAGAAGAAAATTATTAACATCTTGTTTACACTTACAATCCTATAATTACTAAGGAAGATTAGTCCAAAACCGTAAGAGTGAGAACCTGTTCAATGTTTTTCCAGTGCCACATACACAAGAGTCTTTACTATAGATAACTTGCTTTACTATAAAGTAATTTGCCTCCTCTGTGAAAAAGTTTCTCAGCAACACCAGAGAGAAATGCAGTCATTTCTGACTGCATGCAAGTCAGAAAACACAGATTAAGTTAAACTAGTAAATCAGGATATCTTTGCAACACTGGCCCTAAAGGGAAACCACTTTATGCAGGTCTCTATTCTAAGGCTGCATGTACACTTTCTGTGAGAGAGAGGAAAAAAGCCTGACTATAGCTAACACTGGAATAATGCCCAGTCCTCCTCAGCTGGAAATAAAACTACAAGCTCAACATCTTGACAGAAACAGGAGTAGGATGGCAGTAGGCAGTGGGGGGAACCCACACGCCACAGAAACCCAACTTGTCTGTGAGGATGTCATTCTATTTTTGTTTCCATTTATCCTATCCTTGTTTGTTGGTTTTTTTTTTTCTCATTCAGAATATTAAACACCCCCCCATCCCTACAGCTTTTTTTTTGTTGTTGTTCCTTAGAGGTTTGTTTGCTTCCTCCATCAGTATTGCCAAAGATGGGGCTTTTATTTCTGTGTGGTACAGAGGTCTGGTAACTTTTTTGCTTCTCCCATAAAACTGTTTCCTCTCTGCACAGAGAATCCCCAAATTCCCTAGCTGTATTCAGGGTACAGCAGCAGCAACCTCACCAGCAGCTCCTCACTACCCTCTGTTCAACCAGTGTTAATTATTACAGCACTCTCCTGGTGTTGCAATGGGCAATATAATTACTCAAACACAACAATTCTGAGGGGGGAAAACATCCCACAGTAAAAGTTACTGTCAGTATGCAACCACAGAAGCAGCTCAGAGAAACAATACAAAGAGAAGTAACATCTAGTGTGTTGTGTTGGGGACATCACCCCAAATACTTGCAACTCTGGGGAAACTGCAAAAAAAAAAAAGCAGGAATGTGTCCCTGATCACTGCACAGGGTTGGACTAGATGAACTTTGAAGGTCCCTTCCAACCCAAACTATTTTATGAGTCTATGATTCTATGACAAAGATTTCTCATATATATCAAGCACAAAGTAGTTAAAAATTTGGAACCTGATCTACAGTTTAGCTTGTATCTTAAATATGAAGAGTAAGTATGAAGCAAGAGTATATACTTCCTTTCACTGAAAGACCTAGGTATGGATCTAAACCACTAAAAATCAGAAAAAAATATCTGAGAGCTCATGATCTAATAAAGGCTAGGAACCACTGCATACTTGTCTTTCACAGAAACTATCTATCTGTGAGAATTTTTGGAAGTTGCAGCCTAAGTAGAAAAATTGTAGGAATTATTCATTGACAAAGAATTTGTTCAAGTCTGCATAAACTATGCCACTCGCTAAAAATTCCTATGGAAAAGATAAAGCACAATCATAGAATCAAAGTGGGGAAAATAGTAAGGATGTTTCCTAACTGAAACATTTTTAGCTTAGCATTTTCAGTTTCACAAATAAGTTCCCATGTGCTTTACTGTATTTGCAAAGGAGTCAGTAAGCTCAGAAAGCCATATATGCACACCATATAAACCAATACAGTGTAGAAGGAGCTGAAATGCTTTCTGTAAAATGAACAACCAGTATGAATGATTGCATATGAAACTCAATGAGATTTTTAAATTACAGCATATTGGATGTAAGAAAACCACTTCTAACAAGATTATTTACAGTAACCTAGGCACCCTTTAGCAAGCAGAGCACGTTACTGAATCCAGACAAGGACTCAAAAAGGAATGAAATATTGCTTACAGGAGATTGCTCTACCGTTATGGACATACACACATACGTGTAGACATATACCTGTGTATTTACATGCATGTGTACATAAACAGAAAGAGAAAATAAGAACGTTTAGTTACTGTTAACACTAACAACACCCATCAAACTTCAGCCTTCAGCTGTTGGAGAGTCCCATCTCTGCTTTAATAGTGAAGGCAGACTCACAGATGCTCTGAAACACCCAGCAACGTCCTTCCTAGTTAAGGGTGAAGGGCTGCTGCTCATAGCAGTGGTGAACAGTGCGCTCCTTTCTGTAATGCCAGCAGAGGGCCCGTTCAGCCAGAGAAGGTTCTTTCCCGCCTCTCTGCTGAGCGGCCGGAGGAGCTGCAAACCACAGGGCAACAATGAGTCTCCAGCTCTAATTACCTGGACAACTTCTAGGTGTCACAGCCTGCCTTTCTGCAACGATCCCCGTGTGACTGTTTATGAAGATGTTTCCCTTCTACAGTGGAGGTGCTGTAACAAAAGACCTGCCTGAACAAGAATTAACCCATGCCCACAACAGGGCATGACCTAGGGAAATAAGGTAGCATATGACCACTTTCTCAGACCAACACATGGTCACCAGGGAGTGGGTTTATCACCCCAGCAGGCAATGATTAATGAACAGGACGCTTATTGGCTGCTTGAGACTAGATCAAAGGAACCGGGGGGGGAGCTTCCAAATTCTTATCTGCAATGACAAAATGCAAATAAATCCACAGACAAAGCAGCACTTCGTTTATTTAGCGTGGCACTATGTGCCTACAGCCTTAGAATCATAGAATGGTTTGGGCTTGAAAGGACCTTAAGATCATCTAGTTCTAACCCCCCTGTCATGGGGCACAGCCTATACTTGGGGTTTCTATATCATCTTTTTGTTCAGCTGCAAATGACCCACATTTCCAATCTTCATCTGCCACAAGATGCTTGACTGCAGCATGCTGATGAAATTGGACTGAGGCACAAGCAAGAGAGTAAACAAAAAGCTATGTTAAGAGGACATTAAGTGAGGAAAACAGCGTTTGGTAATAGCTCAAGGCACTGTTTTCAAGCTTCTGGGAGGTTGCTGTGAACATGTGTGAAGTGGAACAAGACAAGGCAAACCTCTAAACCCCTACAGATATGCCAGCAGCAGACTACCTCTGTATGACCTCAGACGCTGGGGAGTTTAAGAGGTTACCACCCCAGCTGTCTGTCCTGCCCTTCTGCCGGGAGCACCTGCTTCTGCTGCACAGCTGGCAGAACAACCCCGAAATGCAGCTCTGCCGCCACACTGGCAACCCTGAGCACGCCATCAGCTGCGGTTTAGCCTGACGTGACAACCTGATGGCTACGGCAGTTGAGAAGCGTGGCCCGGTGCAAGGGATAGCTTCAGGGCCAGGAACACCTGCTCGGAGCCAGAGAGAGCCGACGGCATCGGACAGGCCTCAGGTTAAGGCCTCCCTGGGCACTACAACACACGCCGCCTCCCGGCAGCCTCACTCCCAGAGAGCCTCCGAGCCCCCGCCAGGCCGAGCCCGGTAACAGAGCGTTATGCGCCCCGGAACCGACGGACTCGGGCTCCCGGCCAGCCTTCTGCTACCGACGGACCCTAACCCCTGCCCGGGGAGCAGAACACCTGACCCAGAAACGGCTCCCGACAGCCCTAGGAACGCTAGGCGGGTAGACGCTCAGCCACTGAGCGGCTCCGCGGGGGACAGGGGGCACGCCCCCTGCCCTGACTACCGCACCCCGCCGCTTCCCCGCCTCTCGCCTCCCCTCGGCGGCGGGACTTCCCCGCAGGCCGGTCGCTGGCCTGACGCCGGTGGGCAGGAAACACGCTCGCCCGGAGCCAGCACCATAACGGAGCGGGGCAGCCAGGCTGCAGACCCTCACCCTGGCGGGGCACGGCTCAGGCCCGCTACGCCCACCGGGCCTTCCCCATCTACCAGACCTGCCCGCGGGGCCCCGCCGGCTGCCAGGGGCGCGGCAGCCGGAGCGCAGCGCCCGTGCCGGGCCGCGCTTACTGGTGTTGCGCATCCAGTGCAGCAGGCGCGGCAGGTCGGCAGCGCGCGTGCCCCGCACCACCGCCAGCACCGCGTGCCGCGCCGCCTCCAGCTCCATCGCGCCGCCGCGGGGGGGCGCAGCCGCGTGCTCCGGGACTTGAACGATGGCGGAAAGCCCCGCCCCACCCGCCGGCGGGGCTCACACCTCCTTGCTAGTACGCATGCGCAAAGGAGCGGCCGCTGGCCTTTGCGCATACTCAGGCTGTCGGGCCCGCCTCCCCGCTCCGTGCGCACGCGCCGGGGAAGGGCACCTTAAGGTGGCGCGCCGCTGCTCCGTTGGGCGCTGTCCGTCTCCGTTGTGGGTCTCTCTGGGACTACCTTAAAGAGTGAGAGGGAGGGCGCGCCGCGCCCCGGAAGCGGAAGCGAGCCGTGGCCCGCGGGGTGAGGACGAGTGGTGACGTTTCGCCGGCCAGCGGGTAGCGGCGGCTGCTGTTGTGTCGTGGTTGTCAGTGGCGGGCGCGGAGCGTTGGGCGGCTGTGCCGCGGCGGCTCGACTGGGCCCCGCGCCCTGCTCCCGGTCAGTGCTAGCGCGAAGCGGGCCCGTCACCCAGCCCCGGCGGCGATCCTGCGGCGGGTAGGGCGGGCATCCAAGCCCTGCTGGCCCTGGGGAGCGGACGGCGGGGCTCCCCTGCGGCCTGCTGGACAGCTGCCGGACCGCGCTGCCCTGGCTGCTGTTGGCCTATTGCACCTTCCCAGGCCGTCGCTGGAACAGGGCTGGCCTGGCCCGGCCCGGTACGCCGCCGTTGGCAGCCGCTAGCTCTGGGTGCGCGGGGAAAAGGCTGGGGCCGGGCCTCTAGTAGGGCTGTCCCTTCGCCAGTTTTGGCTCTTCTATGAAAACAAGGGTGTAGGGCCAGAAGCAGGATGGCCAGTCCCTGCTGCGACTTTGGGGCTACTTTCCTGCCTCTCCTCAGGTAACTTCAGAAGGTGGAAGCTAGTATGCTGGGGCTGAGTGCTGCTGCAGCAGCTCAACCTATTCCCACCTGTGAATCAGCTTTTGTTGTTATTAGACTTACAGTGAGTCTTAACCCATGTGTGTATTTAGTATAACTTTATCATTAGACTTTAAGTATTCGTTTTGCTTGTTATCCTTAAAACAGCTGTTACCTGCTAAAGCTGTTACCTTTTAAAAATTTCATGCATTAAAGAGTCCTGCTAGTTGAACTAGACTGCTTTTGGTTTGAGTTTTATACTAGATGGATAGGCAGGGGTAGGTAGTCTTTCTCTTGGGAATTTTTACTGCTGTTTTGTTATGGCTTAATAAAGCCCCCACTATTTCTGCTGCCCCTTTACTCCTCAAATGCTGCTTCTCAGAGGTGAGTGGAGAGGCCTTGCACTCTGCAGTGGAACCTGGGAGCTCAGTGCCGAGGTGCCCAGTCTCCTTCTGCTTAAGGCAGCTTAGTCTGTGTAGCACTTACGGCCTTCCTCAGCACAAGGCCTGCTTGATGCAGCCTGGTTCTTTTACTGTGGGATGCTGCCACTTTCAGACCTGTACAGTGAGTTTATGGAGTGCTGCATCAAAGCTAAAAAGCTTTTCCAGAACTGCAGATGCTCTGAATGCAGCCTATACTCATTCTGCAGTGCAGTCACTGTTAGTGCCTGTCTGGGCACCTGCCAATCCAAGTTGGCTACCTGCTAACACAGCTTATGTGTCTTTTCACCTTCTTGGATGGACTGCGTGTGAAAAGGTGTATTACTTTCTCTAGTTGGCATTCATTAGTAATTGTGATGGCTTATAAATGTTAATGTGCTAGAGCTGATAGTAAAATGTTTAAATTCATCCTTTAGTATACTATTTGTATTATTCTTACTGTAAGGCTGTTGGAAGAAGCATTTGGAGTTAAACATTTGTTTATTAGGACATAATTAATTTTTTGTATTTGGAAACCCATAGAGCTCTTTAAATTAATTTTAAATATTGAGTGTTCACCCGGCTGCTGTATTATGGTCATGCTATAAAATTTCTAAACTCTTCTATTCAGGTGTTCTAGTCAAGTGTTGTCCATGGCTGCAGTTTTAGCAGCTCAGATCTTTCTGAGATGGAATACTGTTTTTAAAGGTTTTCTTATTTCTTTGTTTAGAGGGGTTTTTTTACAACTGCTGTGATTTTCCTGGGAAAAAAGCTTAGAAAACATTTTGAACATCTGCTTTCCTGGCACCCTTTGGTAGATCATATTGACGATAACGCTTTTTCAGAACTATTTTGCAAGAATGTGACTTATGTGTTTTCTAAGGAAAACTTTGCGTTTTCCTGCCCCAGATGTCATGTAGAAGTCCTCTTCCAGCAAAGGAAGAAGCTGGATATCCATATCTGTTAGCATACTGATCTGCAAATATTTTACAGAGTTTCTTAGGAAGCATAGACAAATTTTTAAATGAAAGGTCAAGGTGGCATGGTAGTGTATGTCACTTTGGACTTGCCTGTTCATATAATGTACATTTAATCTAAAATCTGTACATATATTTATTTGCATCATTTGCTACACCTGAGGCCTGTACTTTGAATATATTTACCTTGAAACTTCTGGGGGTTTTGTTCCGGGTTGTGTCCTCAATATCAGAGGGGTTGGACTGGCAGTTGTGTTTCTTGGGGTTTTTTTCTTAAACTGCCAACTTCGTAACAATATTAACTCTCAATTAGGCAAAGCAGTCAGGAGGTTGGCTTATGTGTATGATTTGTTTTATATACTTTGGAATATATCTTTATACTTATTTATAAACATATCATAAGCTTTGCTTCTTGGGGTCTGTGCAGCTGGTAAATCTTGATGTATGTGTATAATGAGCTTCTTTTTATTTTACCTAGGTTGAAACACTCTCAAATAAAATATGTGTAGATAATGATGTATTCTTAATTTTACTAAATAGACCAACTTCTCTTGTCTATTTAGTCCTCTAGTCATTTGAAGAGGGAGGGAGAAAATACACCAAACTCTGAAAAACTCTCAGCTACTTTGCTTAGAAAGGCTCTCAATATTGGCAAGTTTGCTTTCCGTTTGGGATGCAAGAATTCAAATGTGTGGTTCTGAATTCAGCTCTCGGCAAGGGAGTAGTTTGAGTTGGGTATGAGGAAAAAGCCCTGTGAAATTGGAAGATAAACAAGAAGTGTCTGAAGTTCTCTATTTCAGCAGTAACAATGACGTTGCAACTTTTTTTGCAACATCAAGACATATCCTTGTTTGCCCTTTTCAGAATTCTAGGTTGCTGTTCCTGCCATGTGTTCTGCTGAGTAACTTGCCATCTTGTATAAGAGATAGAGTAGCTTAGCATGTTGACTAAGCTGTCCATACCCTTCAGAAATTAACTATGGTTTCTTAAGTACAAGTTGCAGTATGCTTTAGATTTATATGTAAATTTGTGTCTGTAGTAAGCAAAAATAGGCTTTTTAAAAAAACAAAACAACAACCTTCCCCCTCCCCCAAACATTTAAAAAAATACAATTGAATTTCGCTTATTAAAATTGAAGTATGTTTGAGGGGTTACTAGTATGGGAAATCCAGTTTGATTTAATGTCAGGTAGATAAAGTAGAACGAATAATTAATGTTCAATTTTGCTAACAAAATATTTTGTAGGATGCAGAGCTTCTGAGCTTCTAGGCTATTCTGGTTGGTTTTATATTGTCCTGTAGCATATTGGTGATAAGATAAAAAGCAGTTAGCGCTCCTTCTGGAACTCTGACTGGACTGTTTTCTTCATAGTGAACTCGATGCACAAATATTCCAGACAGTGAAATGCTTCCTAATGGCAGCGTGGAGTCTCTATTTTCAAGTAGGCCATCAGGATAGCCTAAAATTAGCTTCAGGCCAGTATTTCCCAAAAATAACTTTAAAAAAGTAAAAATTGTGTGCTTTCTAGAGTGGAAAGCAGGTTTCTTAACCCAGAAGATACCGGAATAATTACTTTGTGAAGGCATAGCTTCAACTAGGTTTAAATTTAATTTTTAATTGTGTTTCAGATTCTTCTAAGTTGTACTTGAAGCTGCCAAAATGGTTCTAGCAGATCTTGGAAGAAAAATAACTTCAGCATTACGCTCACTGAGCAATGCTACGATTATCAATGAAGAGGTATGTAGTATGTATGTGTGCTGGCGCTAACATTTAGAAATAAAAGTTCTGAGAAGTTCTCAAAGGCTTATGAGAAGCTTGAAGTAGGTTGATGTTATCTTGAGGCTCTTTTCTCTCAGGTAGAAGTTTTAGCTAGAGGTTTTAACCCCCTGATATTACTGCCAGAACTTAGAACCAGATATAGACATGTATAATCACCGCAGGCACAGTGAATCCCATGGTCAAAAGGTCCTTGAGCATGGTGGCTGTACTAAGGGAGATTAGTGTTCTGAGGAGGTAACACTAAAGGAGGCGAAATGTGCCTAAGGTTGGGTGGAAGATAGGCTGTGAGACTATATAGAGTGCTCTTATTTATACGTGTGTGCAGCTGAACTGTGGAGATGGCTGCGAGAAGCTGAAGTTTTAAAAGAACAAATAGCTTTCAGTGTGAACTTTGCTGTCTTAAATGTGAGGATTATGTTTTTTTGCTGTCTTTATATTCAAGTCAATACAATATGTGACTGACGAGGCTGTCTTGGAATAGTCTGTTGTTTTGGTTTTTGTTTTTGTTGCGTATTTGGGTTGGTTTTTTTTCTTCTTTTAAATTTAGGGTTTAAAATTATAAATAAGTATTTTCTGTTATATGGACTGAAGAAGAGGGTGGAAACTAATTGATGTGATGGTTTAGAATGGCCTCTGAGTAAATAAATTGTTAGAAACTCTTTTTGGGTAGGCAGACAAGTGGCTTAAAATAACTAAAAAGTAGGCTTACCAAGGGTTATAGGGTTGGAACTTGTGCACAGAAGAAAGACTTAACAAATCTCAAGCTGGGAGACAACAAATCCTTAACTGAATCTAACATAGCCCAATTTTGGGTTTTGTTTTCAGCAGTAGAAACTTTTCTCCTGCAAGAGCTCAAGCTGTGCAAATGAAACCATTTATGCAGGTGTTACTTTCGGAAAAAGTCTTTCTGTTCATGGCTTTTCACATTGAAAACCACTAAATTGGGTTCCTAACTGAGGCACTTAACTTGCCTAAAAGATACACCCCAGAGCAGCAGTCCAGTTTCTGAGAATGCAGATGACAGTATGTCCATTTTTGCTTTAAGGGACACTTTTTTTTACAGATTGTGTTAAGAGATTCTTTTTGTAGCTTTTTGTTACAGTTGACTGTGAGCAGTACCTGCAGGGAAGTTTAGGAAGACTTGCTACCATGCAAGCTGCTGTTGTGCTAAATGCAATAGGAAGTGTTCTGTGTTACTTTGTTATAGTGTGCATGTTACAAATTGAGGACCCTTCTTTTCCCATATTACCCTTTCAAGTTTAAATTGGATTTGCATAGGAACAAATGCATAGACTTTTCTTTGTGGCAGTCAGTATGATAGGACGGCATGCATTTAATTTGTAAAAGACTTTGTTATACGGTAAATACTTTCACATCTTATTTTGGCCTAATACTGTGTATTGTAAAACCATTTTTCTTTTATACTTTAAAGGTTTTAAATGCTATGTTAAAAGAAGTATGTACAGCACTACTGGAAGCTGATGTTAATATTAAACTTGTGAAGCAACTCAGAGAAAATGTCAAGTAAGTAAACTAATCAAAATGCTTAAACTTCTGATGTTTGTAAAAGTTGTAATTCAAGGTTACAGAAGAATAACTTCTAACTTGATACGGTTTTCTTAAACACACACATTTTATCTTTAACAGGAAAATACAGTTTAAATGTCTAGCCAGTTTCCTTCAAAGAATCTTCATGAAGTTTAGCCAGTTATTGTTGTCAGGCTTGTTTCAAAATAATGTTCCTGTTATCAGTTGAATGGTATGATAAACAAGTTCTTTGTTACTTCCTAGACACCTCGTCTTCACATGTTTTGTGCTGGATATAAGTAGATCTGTATAAGACCAGTACTGTTACTTGGCTGTTATCAGACGTGTAATTCAAGTAGATGCAAGTCTGAAAGATCCAAGTATTTTAGAAACCTGTTTTTGTCCTGCGTATAAAAGTAATGTCTCAAGTGCATGTCATCTTAAATATGTCCTGTCTGAAAACTCAAGGCAAATCAGAGTGCTGTTCCAGTTGCAAAGATTGCATTTATGCCTAGGTTAAAGTGATGCTGTAAGTTATGCTAGTGTTTCATGGTTTTCCTAAACTCAGGTCTGCAATTGATCTGGAAGAAATGGCATCTGGCCTTAACAAAAGAAAAATGATTCAGCATGCTGTCTTTAAGGAACTTGTTAAGGTAGGACTTCAAAACTCTGTATTATGTCACTTTTCTTGTACAGCCTAGGCTGTAGAATCAGTACAGTGTTAAGGTTGTTGTGTGGTACCTGCAGTTATGTTTCTTGTTGTAAGGCTTCTTACTATTGCAGACAGTAATATTCTTCTGATTGAATATACTTCCTGAGCATTGATCTGACTAACTTCAATTTTAGCTTCAAGTTCAGCTGTTCTTAATCTTCAATTGAAATTTAAAGACAAAATAAGGGTAAAGTACTGTTAGCTTCTGGAATGTCTTTGGTTGTCCCAGAAACACACCCTTGCTACCCTAATAAAGATTTGCTCAAAGTACTTATAATCCTTTGAAAAAGTGTTAATTAACAACCTAGCAGTCATGGCAGCATTTTTCTTTAATCTGCCTGCTGGGTCAAATCAGTACCTGGGTATCAGTATTCTTTCATTTTTCCAGTTAACACTATAGTCTTTTGTTCTGTAGTCTGTGCCCACCCATATGATAGTTCTCTGGAATGCATGTACCTTCTACTTTTTAAGAAGTGAGGCAGCAACCCTAAGAAGTCTTCTTTACTGTAGGATTTTCACCAGAAGAGGTTCATCTTGAGCAGTGATGGTGGGGTCGAGGTCATGTTTCTGTGTTGTCTGTTATACTTGTGCCATGTATACAGGCCACCCTGACTTTGGTGCTTGATATTACAAATAACACTGTTACTGTTACAGAATTATTATGCATAACACTATGTATTTTTAGATATCTTGCACAGACTGTTGCTTGTCACTGTAAATCAGCAAGCATCTAAGCCAAAATAAGACCAGACTATGCTTAAGTTGGTTTGCTTCACTGAATATAAAACCAGGCACCTAGCATGACTGTGACACTGTTCTGTGCTTCTGAAGTTCACTTCTGCAATGTATGTTATTCTTTAGCTTGTAGATCCTGGAGTCAAAGCATGGACACCTACCAAAGGAAAACAGAATATTATAATGTTTGTTGGTTTGCAAGGAAGTGGTAAAACAACAACCTGTTCAAAGGTAACTGGCACTGTGAATCTGTTTGCATGTCTTTTTTTAATGTTTTTTGTTTCTTGGGGAAAGTGGTGATCATTGGACTGCTTTGGTATGATTTGCTTGTGATCAGTGCTGTTTCTGTTAGTAGGAAAGTACTGATTAAAGTGTAGAGATATATTTGCAGAGGGGCTTCTGAGATAAGAAGAATGTCCAAAGTAATATTCTTGTGGGGCAACTTATGGTTTGTAGAACTTTCTTCAAGATATTTTTTTTAAACTAAACTCTTGATGAAACAGTACTGTTTATGGACAAGAAATTCCATTCTTTCTGGGTTTCAGACTGGTATTATAAATGGAACTGATCTCATTCCATTACCTGTTTAGGGAGACCAGTGGGAGCTGGCATCTGTGTTAGATGGAAGTATGAGTGGGTGATGTGAAACCTCTTCCAGCCCCAAACTCATTGAGAAGACTTGGATTTGTTTTTTTTAAGGCTAAAAAAAGAATGCTCTGATTAAGTGTTTAACTTGTTTATGATAGTTGTTGGGAGGAAAAAATACCATGTGGAAAAAGATACATCTATGTTGCTTTTTTCAGTCATCTGCTTCTGAGATTCACAGAAAGGCTATTCTAAATATACCACTATTCTGATTTTATAAGTCTCTTCTAGTGCTTCTGTAGGCAAACTGTGTTTTGGAAGTCTGTCTTGGGTCAACCAAATATTCTGTGAATGTACATTTTACCAGTGAAGCTGACTTTTACAAGAAAGTAAGGATTCCATTCAATCCTTTAAAACATGCCCCTGAAATGGAAATATCTTTGCTCCTCTGGAAATACAGAAACAAAAAGCTGTACAAGTTGTAGCCATTACAGTACTTAATATTGAAGTACTTACTGCTTTGGGTAGTGTCCTGGTTTTGACTGAGAGAGAGTTAATTTTCTTCCTAGTAGCTGGTATAGTGCTGTGTTTTAGCTTTACTACGAGAATAACTACTACAAGAGGTAGTTTCTAAAAGCTAGTTCTATCTGCACTATTAACAGTAAGCAGAATCGAGGAGTTAGTAAAATGGGAACTGGAATTATTTGTAGACATTCCTAGCTCAGGAAACTGGAATCAGGAGCAGAGGGAAGCAGTTGTTTTCATCTTGCCTTTAATAATTATTTGTGTAACATACTTTTCTAAACAACAGAGGTGCAGGTGCTAACATTGGGTACCTGTACAGTGTTACTAAGTAGTCTCAGTTATAGGAAAGCTGGCTTGATTTTTTTCTTTTTTTCTGAGTCTGTACTTCAGTGAGCGTATAAGTTGTTATACAGTGTTATGCTTTCTCATGGGATTTTAGTGTAACTACTTGTTTTGGATTTCTTTTCACAGTTGGCATACTTCTATCAGAGGAAAGGTTGGAAGACATGTTTGATATGTGCAGACACGTACAGAGCAGGTAATACAGTCTTTAATGATGTGGTTCTTTAATACTTACAGATTTATTTTTTTTTTAACAGCCCCTTGACTATATCTGTCTTATAGGTGCTTTTGACCAGTTAAAGCAGAACGCCACAAAAGCAAGAATTCCCTTTTATGGGAGGTAAGCATCTTTCATTGTTCAGAGAACAATTCAATTCCAACGATATAGTGTTTTTTACTGAAGATCTCTCACTAGGCTCCATTCAGTGTTGCGTAACTGCTTAGATTTTTATAATATTTGCTCTGATCAGGTGAAAATTCTGCTTAATCCAGTGTGCTGTCTGCCAGTAGTAGAAGGTAAGGATAGCTTAAGAGATCAGGCATCTGGGGATAATTCTGTTGAATGTTCTCTCAGTGAGTGGCAGTATATAGGTCTTTACCGGACAGATTTTCAGGAAGTACTGTTAAAGATCAAAGGGTATGTTTTTTGGACCTTTAATTTTTATTGTCAAGTAGGGGCAGCAGTGAACCTAAAATAGCTTTTATAAAGCAAGAAGTAAGTTTTCCTTAAGCTTCATTGGAAATGTACTGTCTAGGTGCTCAGTTAAATCTTATTTCACAGAAGGGCTGTTTAGTGCGGTTTTCAGCAGGGGAGACGATCAGTCCTTTGTGCTTCACTTTACTGAACAGTAAGGGCAAACGACTTAGACATTTTAAATCAATTTTTTGCTTGACATGAGAGAAAGTCACTCTTGAAATCCAGATCGTTAACCAGTTTATAGTCAGGTGATGAAAGTTTGAATTAGTTTCTTTGGTAACTCTGCTGATTTGTTGTTTATTCTTCTTTTTGTTTTCTTTGTTTTTCTTTGTGATCAGTTATACAGAAATGGATCCTGTAATTATTGCCTCAGAAGGTGTTGAGAAATTTAAAAACGAAAACTTTGAAATAATCATTGTTGATACAAGTGGACGTCACAAACAGGAAGATTCTTTGTTTGAAGAGATGTTACAAGTTGCTAATGCCATAGTGAGTAGTTTCAAGAATAACTTCTGTTATAGTAATTTGACTACAATTAATTTATGTTTATCTCCCAATGTTCTGTGTGGTTAAACCAGGGCTGGATGATCAGTGCTTGATAGTTTTAATTCTTCTGTCTTCAAATGAAGAGGATGCTTGCATGTAACTACACTGCCATTCCTGCTTTAACTTTTCCTTTTCAGGATCTTTTTATATTGAAAAACTAGATAAAAGAACCAGTTTGATCTGGTTTCCTGTAGCTGTATGTACTGAATTTTCTGTGATTTTTCACAAATAATTGCCCCGAAACAAAGATGATGATTGGATAACTTTCAACAGCTTTGATATGTAAATGTAAATGGGTTTTCAAAGCCTGACTATTTGATTCTGTGCTCTTGCATGAGAGTATGATGGTTGCCACACAACTGTTGCTAATAGCTAACTTGTTTTCAGAGGAATGGATTTCCTAAAGCTCGTAATGTAAAAGCCAAGGGAAGACTTCGTTAGCCATTAATTGCTCATAGATCTTAATTAGCTTATTGGCTCAGATACTAGCTAAAATCACTCAAAACATAAGTAATCACTGTAAACCTATAAAATTGTAATATTTTGTGCTGTAGATAAGTCACAGTAATACAGCATCAGTTTTCAAATGGTTGTTTGACAATACTGTTTGTAAAACAGTTGTCCTTTTTTTTCAAACTGCACAGCCCTTACATACTCTTATTGCAGTTAGTTCTGCTGTTGAACATAACGCATGAACACTGTCTAAGCAATAAGGAAATGATTACTTTATGAATCTCTTATTTCTCCTAGCAACCAGATAACATTGTTTACGTGATGGATGCTTCCATTGGCCAAGCTTGTGAAGCTCAAGCTAAAGCTTTCAAAGATAAAGTAGATGTAGCTTCTGTTATTGTTACTAAGCTTGATGGACATGCAAAAGGAGGTGGAGCTCTTAGTGCGTAAGTATTGTGTTAGTTGTGTCCAGCACCTGGCCGTGCATGGACAAACATGAAATACGTTAGTGTCTCAAAAAAACTTGCCTATGAAAGTGTCACTGTCACACTGCACAGAATCTAAGATTTAAGTAAGGAGCAGTTATGTTCTTATCCTACTTCTGGTGGATAGTATCACCCATGGACTATTTAACATCCGTCAGTATCAGATCTTCTGATGTACTGCCAATACAGTAGTGTGTATTGTAACATGTCAGACTTGCGTCTTCTGAAAACAGCATCAAGCAGTTGTATTTACTGGGTCTTGCCTATTAGGATTTTTTTTTTTTTTTACAAAAACATAAATTTGGACTTAATAGATATGACTTACTTGAAAATTTTGATTCTCATTTAATGCCCAAGATTTTTTTTCCAAAAGGGGAAAAACTCTAGCTAGTCATATCTAATGGCCTTAAAGCTGTTATGCAAATCAAACTTCTGGATTGCCAGTGTCCAGCAACTTGATAAAAAATTAGTATTCATTCATACTTTCCTGAATAACGTTCTTGTTGGATTTCCCTGTGCTGTATCATGACAAACTCAATTGAGTAGAAAATGTTAACGTTTTATTTTCCGCCTTATACAATGGCGTGTCAGACTAATCTTCAGCTGTGCTTCAATGATATAGCTTGTATGCAGCTGAGATGATGTCAAAACAGTTGATGACTTACTAAACTGCTTTCTGACTTTGATCTTAAGTATTAGAGTTCATAAACTGTCATATCTATTTTGCTGTTATTTATGGAAAAAAAAAAGACAAAAACCAAAAGCTTGTTCCAGTTGTCATGTGCTTGTATGTGTGAAGTCTGCTGTGTTCTATACATTCTGTAGACTGGAAGCTGAATTAATGTAAAAGCTAGTGCCAGTGACTGATTGGTGAAAAATTTCTTCCTTTTCTTATGTCTAAGCTTTTTTTCCTGGGTTGGAAACAAGATTGCTGTCTGTTGCAGGAGGTACCTTGAAGAAAATGTAATCAATGTCTGTTTCATCTGTCCTTGCAATACTAGCGAGGAGAGCACTAGGATAAAATGGAGAATATATCTGTTGATATTTTTCAAAGCCGAGTTTGTACAAACTAGATAAACATCTTGTCAGCTTCTCCCAGCTACCTATCCTAAATGCTGGATGTTTTTGTATTAATAGTTTGAGGAGTGGGATGAACAGTTGAGGAGAGAGGATGCACTGTGTTGATGCCTAGCTGATTGTGTTAATGGGTGGTACGAAAGATGGGTGGGTTTTGAGAGGCCATTTCATAAAATATATTTTACCGCAGAGTTGCTGCCACAAAGAGTCCTATTATTTTTATTGGAACTGGCGAACACATAGATGACTTTGAGCCCTTTAAAACACAGCCTTTCATCAGCAAACTTCTAGGTATGTACTATGTACAGCTGTACTTAAAAGATACTTACTTTGAATTGGATAATAGAAATTGAATTGTCACTTTCTTTTAATGCTAACTTCATAGATGGGTTGTTTCTTTTCCAGGTATGGGTGATATTGAAGGATTGATAGATAAAGTAAACGAGTTAAAGTTGGACGATAATGAAGCACTCATAGAAAAGCTCAAACATGGTAAGTTATTCCCAAGGACTGAATTGTAGGTTATTAGCATAACCTAATCATGGCAAGTCATCTCAGAGATGTAGACCATTGAATTCATCTGTAGACAAGTAATTTGTTTCATGTATGTAGTTGTGTTCTTTCTTGAGTGATAAGTGTGTCAGACCGCAGAATAATTAGTTTAATTCTTAAGTGTGTGCCATCTAAAACAGTTTAGCCATGGTAATAATGAAGAGGTTGATTTATCTATGCAGTGTATAGTATTTACCTTGTGAGTATAAAGAATAACTGAGAAAAGACAGCAAGGCAAAAATGCTAGTGTGACTTCTGCTAATCCTTTTTTTTTTTTTTTTGTTGTTGCTCTTCAGGTCAATTTACGTTAAGAGATATGTATGAACAATTCCAAAACATCATGAAAATGGGACCGTTCAGTCAGATCTTGGTTAGTTATCCCCAAAATATTTTTGTTTGATCAGATTTTCATTTCTATTTGACAAACTTTGCTGTAAACTTAAAATTCTTCATTGAAACTAATGTTAAGAGTCTGTACTTTTTCAGAAATATGAAATTACTTGCTTACTACGATACATAACTACTGAACTAAAGCTTGCTGTCTGTATTTCTGGCTGCTTAATTGAAATTAGTTCTGCCTCTTCTGACACAGTGTTTGTTTTCCATTTTTAAAACAAGGGTATGATCCCTGGTTTTGGAACTGACTTTATGAGTAAAGGCAATGAACAGGAATCAATGGCAAGGCTAAAGAAACTGATGACTATAATGGACAGTATGAATGACCAAGGTAAAACAAACTTCACCCACTATTTTATTTTTTTTTCCTCTCCATTGTTGAACAAGCGTATTTACAGAGATCTTTTTGGAAACAAGTTGGGCATAAGGCAGCATCTACAGTGACAGAAAATGACAAAGAGCATTTATCACTCTTAGAAATGGCGAAGAGTACATGTCTCAAACTTTCTGAATAAGTCTAAATATTTAGAGATACCTTGACAATTGCTTATTGCTGCTTTATCTGTGTAGAATAAGTGGGATTTTGAAGCATTTGGAGATTATTGTAGGGTAGTGGAAATGAATGTACTTTTATTTTTCATCCTATAGCTGTGCTTCTTGAATTATTAATGCTATACTTGCAAATTAAAAAGCTACATTCATCTTTAATCTGTTGTTGCTGTGTTTCATCCTACGCACCCTCAAATTTACTTGGTAACATAGCCTCGTCTCTGGAATTCAAGGTGGTGTTCCTAATCCATTTACAACTCTTGCAGGAGTATGCTCTTAACTTTGTGCTAAAACCCTTAATATGTTTAAGACCAGGTATGCTGAAAGCATAATTTATTCAGGTGACTTTTGCTGCCATGGTGATTAACATACAAGCATAACAATGTCTTTATACAACTCCTTAGAATATTACATCTCAATTATTTATGTTAAATTCTGCATTGTCATTTCTAAACCAAGATTTTTGATCCCTGGCTCAAAACTTAAGTTCGCAACAATAATGAGAACAAGTTTGCTACCAGCTGTAATAGTTTTTAATGTCAGTAACTGAATGGATTTCTCTTTCCGACACTGTAATTGCAGAACTTGACAGTACAGATGGTGCCAAAGTTTTCAGTAAGCAGCCAGGAAGAATCCAAAGAGTAGCAAGAGGTTCAGGTGTTTCTACCAGAGATGTTCAAGAGCTGTTGACTCAATATACTAAGTTTGCACAGATGGTGAAAAAGATGGGAGGCATCAAAGGGCTTTTCAAAGGTAAAAAAAAAACAACAAACCAAAAAATAACAACCTAAAGCAAACAAACAAAAACCCCAAAGAACACTTAGTAACTCAGTGGGGAGGTTATGTGATGTGTGAACACAGGTAATGTGAAAATGTCAATCAGGTGTTGAGAGAGGACAAAGTGAGCTGTAGCTTGCTTATTTTCCTGGTGTTTGAAAGTTCTTTTATGTAACTGGTGAGAGCTGCATTGTTCTTCATGACAATAATGTATAACGGTGAAAAATTACAGTATTTTTGGCTTCATCAATGTAGACTTCATTACTGCTACACTACTGACACTTCAGTCTGTTATGTGGGGTGCAGGGACTGTTGATTGTTAAAATATTTTTAAGTGCCTGATACAGTAACTTTTGATCATGGACTCAAATGGGTTTGCATCTAGAATTAGGAGGTAGAAATCTGATTTATTTTTAGCCCCATATGTTGATCCACTTTCTTACAATTGCTTCTTTTGTATTTTTTTTTAGGTGGTGATATGTCGAAGAATGTAAACCCATCTCAGCTGGCCAAACTGAATCAACAGATGGCAAAGATGATGGATCCAAGAGTTCTTCATCATATGGGTACGTGTTGACTTTTACGGCTTCAGGAGAGGACTACCAATTAGAGTGGAGTGTTTGAAATATAGAAGTGAGGAAGGTGATATTACAAAGCATGCATTTAGTATCAGTATGAAGTATTTCTAGGTTTCCTGACAAAAATCATAAAGCTTAGTCCATATGATGAATGCTTCGCACTTACCAGTGCTTAATCTAGTCTCTTCACTGGTATTTGGCTCTCAAAATTATCAGTTGGAGGGGTGTCCGAAGTAGTAAAGTGGTGACTGTAAGCATGACTGTGCTAAAGCACATCTATTCCTAAACTTCCCTTCTTTTGTAGTCTTTGCCTCAAATGCCTGAATTTGACAGGAGTATCTTTATTTAAAGACTCCGTTCTGGAACTTTACTAATTGATAATGGTCACGACTTCAAGGTTTTTTCTTTTGTCTAGATCTTAATACACAGGTGATCATAAAACCTGCTTCAAGCCTGGTGTTTTGTAGACCTTCCTGTGATTACTCAATTGTCCATTTTCAATAGCCACTGAACCTTAGCTTCAGTCTTGGGCGTTTGCATTTGTATATTATTGAAATAGTGCGTGTTCACTGTGATAAGGCCTGAAGCAAGATAGCTGTGCTTCAGAGTTAATTAACACATCCGTGTTCCCACTTACCTTCTGCAGGTGGCATGGCAGGACTGCAGTCAATGATGAGACAATTCCAACAAGGTGCTGCTGGGAATATGAAAGGCATGATGGGATTCAATAATATGTAAAGAAGCCTTAATAAAAGTGGACTTTGACTCTTCATGGCAACTTCAGTGAAAGAATTTGCTTTCTTCCTTTTTACAGTGATTAGGGGAGTAGTCTTTTGAAATCTTATTCAAGCTTCTCAGTTTCTACATCTAATTTCTGAAAACTATTTTTGCTTAAATTAGTTCCTCTCCACTAATAACTGATGGCACAAAGAGTAATTAAATTTAATAGAACAAAATCATTATGTAAAAATTTAATATTTAGAGACTTTTTAATTGTTTACATCAAATGGCAGCCATTATATTTGTAAACAACCGTGATCTTTGGTTATAGTAACATAAAATGTCACAAATACACTGTAAAATAAAATTTAAGTGGTTATAAACAAAGGAATGGCCTGTTTCTTCAGTTTTCATAACTGTCCTTTATCAGTATGTAATTGCATGATTTCCTTTGTTTGAGTTGTTTCTAATGGCTGTTTTAGCTCATATTTGGCATTGATACTGTAAGAATGATCCAGTATCTGAAATGTGCTGTTGCTGCTCAGGTATTTTCTTTGAAGCATTTGTAGAAGATGGATGTGCTGTGCTCCGGTTTGTACAAACCTTTCTGCTTAAGAACATTACTGTTCTTCCCCTGTACACAAAGAAGTAACTAAAGCCATATGGGTATGTAGTTTTCAAGCTGAAGATTAATCTTTATACCAGCCTGCCAATTAAGTGGTTCTTTCATCATGGAGATAAGTTCTAATACATACTTAGTATGTAGGGATTCTGTGCTGGTACTGAACTTAAACCAGACCCAGCTAGTTGTATCTGACTCAGTGTATTACCCCAACTCAGCTACAATCTGATTTTAGTTTCCTACAGCATTTTTTCTTTTAATATTCCAGTTTACTGTGTTGATCTCAAAAGGGTGGAATCTACAGGCACACTTGAGAAACTAGGTAGACCAGATGGACCTTGAAATCCAACATACATCTTGGCAAATATGGTAAGATCTTTCAGCCTTATCTTAAGGCAAGGAGATATATTAAGAATTTATTTTAATATACTGGAGAGTGCTTGGGTTGTAAATGGACACCCATCTCTGTTGTTTAGGTAAGAATCAAATGCAGTAATTAAGAGGTGTTCAAATGCAGTGATTAAAACAGGTGTGTCCCTCTGTCAGCCAGTTCTTTGAGGTGGCAGCTAACACAGCTGACAGCGGATAGATTCTATTGGTAGTTATGCTCCTGTGCTAATAAAGCAAGATGTGCAGTAACTTAGTTTATAATGTGGAAGTGTCATATGTGCAATTAGTTGTATGTATGTTCAGTGTATGGGATGCTGAAAAATCTTCAGCTATGCTATTTACCTACAGTGGATCATTTTATGCATAGCATTAGTCTGTAAAAGGACTAGTTAAGTTGGGTCTTAATATTTTAAATACAACAAAAGAATGAAGCCTTTCATGTCACCAGCTTGGCCAGCTGTCCTCAGCTACTTAAGTGTTTTTTACTAAAACTGTTCAGTTCTTTTAATCATTTCAGTTCTTGAGCAGTATGAACCAATGTAACACACAAAAGCTATGCAGCAAAGAGTAGTAAATAAATCTGGGTTAGGAATGCATTCTATAGGAGAAACCGGATCATTAACTTGAATGCTTTTGATGGAGATTAAACATTAATAGGTGTATTGAGGATGAATGGTGAAGCACTGTGCTTCTGGACTGGCTCAGACTGTCCAGTTACCAACAATTAATTTCTATTTGCAATTCATTGCATACATTTAGTCTTCAGTTTCAGCATTTCCAAACTATTACTGCTGCTACCTGACAGGAACCAAACTGTCACTAGTTGTGTGTTGGCAAGGGCATTAACTTTAAAGTGTTATATATGAAAATTATTATTTCTAAAGTATAGGTTGGAATAAACAGCAGTATATTGCTCTTACCTTAATGTGCCAGGTAGAAACAACTTTGGAGCCTGCTTGGTATGACTGCATAAAGTTACCAAGATTTTTATATATATACATGTGTATGTGTGTGTCTGGGTGTATATATACATGTAGGTTTATGTCAGAGGCATTCAAAAGGAAGAATTCTCCTGTATAGGAGCACCTGTAAAATGCTCTCATAGCTTTATGGGAGAACATTTTAGGGAGCATGGCCGTAATTTCTTTCATGGTTATGGACCCTCCAGAGCACAGTATTTAGAAGAAAATCCTGGAGTTGCAGGAGAACAGAAGCTATTATGGTCTGTATGTTGAGTTATTATTCTGAACTGGTGATCTGTTTGCCTGAGCTCAGGAGAGGCAATGTAAAACAGCCAGCAAGTGCCATGCGTAACAACTACCCCAGAACCATTTTCTGGCAGGTTTGATAGCCATCACCAGCGGCAAGGAGGCCTCAGCACAAACAGGAGAGAAAAGGACTCGAGGTCTGTGCTGGAGTAGCTAAGCAAACCAATTGCCTGGCAAACAGTTGTTCTTGCCTGCTGGGAATAAATGTTATTTTCTCACACGGGCACGCCACCAGGGCCCAGGCACCTTTTGGTTTCCCTTTCTTTCTTGTTCTGTGGCTTGGCTTTTAAAATGTGTAAAATGACCATGTACTTAAAGGCTTAAGTAGCAACTTGGCTTTTGAGACACACAGAAGAACTCCTAGATCCTGTCAAGTAGCTTTATGTGTTTCTCGGACCATTCTTCTATTATTTTGCACATTTCTACAATATTGTAGGAGGATGACGTGTATTTCCCCACAACACGCATAGTTTCATCTCTTCACAGAGGGGGTAAGCTTCCTGCTGTAGGTAGATATGGCTGTGCCTGGCACCCCCATTGCCTCTAGCCTCCCCGCCGGTCTCCAGCTGGGAGCAGAGCGGGCCCCTGGGGGCCCCCCACGCCTCGAGCGCAGGGCGGCTGGAAGCGCCGCCCCGGCGGGCGGTGGTGATGGGTGGTGCCGGCCGGCTGCTCGCCTCCCTGGGCCGCGGCGGGCCCGCTGCCGCCCTCCCCCGGCGCCGCGGCGGGCGGGAGGATGGAGCAGGGGCTGTCCGCCATCACCCTCTACTGCGCGCCCGCCGCTGGCGCCGCGGCTGCTGCCTGCGCCATGGAGCCTGAGCAGGTGAGGGGGGCCAGGGTTGGTGGGGCGGCCTCTCCCCGGACCCTCCCGGCCGGGCCACCCGGGAGAAGGCCGCTTCGGGGAGCAGGCGAGGCCTCTCTGGCCGCGGCGGGCTGGCGGGGGCGCTGGGGCCCGGGCCCGGCCCCGGCCTCACGCTCTCGGGTGTGCAGGAGCGGGGGCCCGGCGGCGGCCGGTTGTCCGCTGTGGCTGGTGTGGTCTGGCCGCGGGGGAGGGAGGTCGGTCTGTCAGCCTGCTCTACAGCTCTCGGTAATGACAGTCGGCACGGCAGGCACGCGTGTCTCCGGTGTCTCTCGTTCACCGGCACATAATGCTTCTTACAAACGAGCCTGATGAATATTAAATTGAGGCAGGTTTCAGCTTCCCTCTGCGCTGCCAAGGTGGAGAAGGCGTTGGAGATGGTCAGGGACACCAGCTCTTAATTAAGTGTAACCTGGTGAGCCGTTCTACCCTGCCCCAGCCTCCGCTATGCACTGCACCTTCACCGATCATGGTGCCTTCTCAAAGAATTGTCATTTCTTACAGTCGTCCTGTGGCTCTGTTATTCTCTTACCTTCTTTCATCGACACGCTGTTTAATGTCAGTTGAAACAAAGGGGTGGAAGGTCAAGCTGTATGAAAAGAAAACAACCAACCAACCCCCCCAAAACCAGATCCCCAAAAAACCCCAAGCCCCAGAATTAACCCAAATGAAATCAGTAAGGCAGTCAAGACAGCATGCATGGGTGGAGATGTTTCTCATTAGCTATTACCAGCCTTCTAGTAAGTAGCACTGTCAGGTCAGCAGATCTGTGCAAGTTGAGTTACTCATCTTTCTGAGGGACAGCGGACATCACAGATTTGGGCATTTCGGGTCATGAGCTCTTGTAAGGATACCCCAGTCTGACAGATTAAAAGATGCTGAAGTGAATAGTCTGTTTTCCCTGTTATTTTTTGCTTTTCTTTTTCCTTTCCTTGATGAAGGTTTGTGTCAGTTGCATCACCTAATACTAGTTATGTGAGCTCTGCTAGCTTACCTGCAGGTGTACTGACACACCCCATCCTTAATCATCATTTATTTATCTTGGCATCTGGGACGTGGACTGCCATTCTGTTGTGCTCAGTGTTGTACTTCCTGTCAAAGCATGCCGAGCTCTCTCGCAGTCTCTGTCCAAAGGGTGAGATAAGAGAGTGGTGTAAGGAGGGTGAACAAGGAGCAGCAGTTTCAGATGCTGACTTTCTGACGGGCAAGGTTTGTATGGGTGCTGTAAAGTCAAGAAAAATTTCAAAAGGGACGTCTAAAAGGAAGTTGCTTTACAGCATTCACCAAGCACCTTACGAACATACCTGGTGTGGCAAAAGTGCAAGAATGACTGGCCTTTGTGTCTGATAGCTGCCAGAATAGAAGCCAAAGTAAATACTTCTGCAGCATGAGGTTAAGACAGGGCTGTCTTTCAACATCCATGTGATGCGGTGGAAAGGGAAAAAATGCGTGGAAGAAATGAGGTGGCAACCTGACCGAAGTGTGGACTAGAGGGATGATCTTTGTAACAACTTCTTAAATTGGAAAAGAAGATCAAGTTTGTAAAGGAAGATCGAAAGTGTGAAGCCTCAGACAGGAGATAACTGTGTCATTTGTGCTATAAAGTGAGCCTAGCTGACAATTCTAGAGTACATCTGTGTTGCCACAGTTTTGGAACGATAAATACAATTTACCATTGTTGAACTTTCTGCCTGCAGCTGGGAGAGCTGGCTTTTATTGATCATGCATGTAGAAATTAGAAGGACAAATGCTACAGTGATGACTAAAACCCACATCCAGGTTTGTTGATTAGATAACAACCAAAACAACAGCTGATATATGTTGCTTTTATTTGATAATTTAGAACTCTGAACTGGATTACTAAGGAAGTGAGATTCATCATTCCTTGATGAATCCTTACTGTCTTGAACAGCTGCATTTGCCTAAAACTTTGTACCTGTACCAGCTATATGGAGCTGTTTACTGTAGGTAGAGTAAATGGAGTGTGGGATGGGCGTGCAGGGAATTGAAGCCTGCCTTTTCAACTTTAAATGTTATCTGCAGGTTTTTTCTAAGTTGAAATATTTGAAGCATTTGGGTTAAATGAGCCAAAATCAGACTGTGCCTTTAGAGGAGCTCTAAGGAGAGGCTCATGTTGCATGCTGTTGTTAATCACAGTAATATTTGTGATGCCATGCTGCAAGTTATAGTGCTCTTCAGCACTGTGACTAAACATGAAAAATGGCATCATTGTACGATGCCAAGAAAAGAGCGTGAAATGTTCATAGAAGGCTGATTCTGTGGTGCTCTTTGCTCAAAAAAAATACAGAACTGAGTCACAGTAAGTGGTGCCTGCTTTTATAGGAGCAGCAAGGCATGCTCCTTGTGCTGAGGTTGCCTCGCTGTTTTTAGCATTCATATTTTTGTAGCTTTGCTCTTCTGCTCCTGCTATGTTCCCAAGACTGGTATGTAGCAGAGAGAGTACACTGGGCCCCATATAGTCAGTTCTGTCTTTCTACATGAAAATGTAATTCTGCATGAAAATGTAATGCTGTTTCAGCTGAACTACCCCATTGAGGACTTGCTGCTTCATTCTGCTCTGCTCTTCCAGGAAAATGCCCAAAATGTGCCACAGTAGCTACAGAAATGCTAAGGGAAGCTGAAATGACTTGCAGTTTTGGGAAGCAGTGGTACAAGGGCTAAGGATGATGAATGTGTGCACTCCCTCTCTGCTTTGTAGAGCTGGGCACATGATCTTTACCTTCCCTCCCTCTTCTCTATGGGCACGGGAAAAATCTGTGCCTGGAATGAAGGAAGCCATTCTGCTCCCCACAGCCCCCTTCTGTCCCACTGGCTTTCCCAGCTAACCAAGCCTGTTTGTGTTGCACAGCTGATTCATGTAATCTAGTGTAAGAGATGGGAATGGTGATGCTGCACTTGCAAAAATTAAGGGATGGCTTTATGTGATAAAATATATATTCTCATTAATAATTTTGGATTGTAACCTTGGAGACTGTGAAGTTTGCATAGGCAATTGCCATTTGAAAACTGGAATGTGCCCCTTTTGTGCAACCTGAATTCTATGTACACATACACACATCTCACTCCTTATGATATGGTTTCCAATTATAGGAGCTCGTGCATATTTAAAAACCTTCACGGTATATTAAAAACATGTGCTTGGCATTTCTGGCCTCTGTGTCCTTCTCTGCATTACAGAAGTGTTTTCAGAGGGGTTTTATGCATTTGATGCAGTAGTGTCTGAAAGCACTATAAGGTGAAGGCTCGTTTCGATAGCTACAGCACAAAAGCTTCCTTACATTCTCTGGCTGCAGGAGTTACTAGCATAAAGAATTATCGATTGGCCTTTGAACTAGAAGTATATTTTTTTTAATGCTTGTGGCCCAAAGACTGCATTGTAGTATTCAGCAGCTGGAAGAACAAAACCAGACATTGTACTTCTCTTTTTATATGTCCTTAGCCACAAAACTGCGTGTTGTTCTTTTAGCATGGTCCCGTGTACTAATTGTGATTGCCGATGAAAGCCCAAAGAAGCAGATTCCTTGATGCATCTTTTTAAAGCTTGAGCCTGGCTGCTTCATTATCCTCATTCAATTCCAGTGCTAGAGGTGTCTGCCTAAGCTTGCAAAAAGATGGCTACAGCTTATGAATTGCTTGATTAATTTCACTAGGTATTCCAAAGCCAAGGACAGATTTAAATGTAACACTTAGGTGTTCAGTAAAATATTTAAAGTGTCCTGCTAAGAAAGTCCTGCATAACACAGTGCTCTTCCAGAACAGTTGTTTTTGATACCCCCTGTCCATGCTGAAGTGAAAGCACTTACCTCCTGGTTATTTTTAACGATGAGATCAGTTTTTATGTATCTGCAAACAGTAATGTTTCCATCTTTTACCTGCAGCCAAGCTCTTGCAAATGTCCACTGTATACACTAATCATTCTAAAATAATGTAAATATCTAAGTTTTTTAAGGGGGAACTTTTCTAGTTCCAGAAGTACGTACCTGATATAATGATTCTTTTTTTCTTCATTATAGCAACTTACAAATGGAGATAGAGGCTTTGAGAATGTGGAGCTGGGTGTCATAGGAAAGAAGAAGAAAATTCCAAGGAGGGTTATTCATTTTGCAAGTGGAGAAACAATGGAAGAATATAGCACAGATGAAGAGGAAGATGAACAAGAGAAAAAAGACCTGTTGCCACCTGTAGATCCTGTAGGTATTTTACTTGATACTTCTGGTTTACTGGGTAACTGCCCACATTTCATACTTTAATTTTTGTGACACAAATCTGGTGTACTATTAAACATTCCCTTAATTTGATTGGCTCTAGGCACTGAGAAGTCTGTGAGAAGTATTCCTGAGAAGTTTTGTCTTGGAGTTGCCCTGCACTAAAGTAGCCATGCTACTTGGAAGTGGGTTTAATTTCTTCACGGTTCTAGACTGTCCTCTCCAGCATGTCTTCCTCTCATAATATTTGAGTGGTGTCTCCTTGATTTGTACTGTTGTCTAAAAAATGGGCAGGGAGGGCAGTTGTTTCCTTACGTTTGGTGACAGTGGAGAGCTGAACCTCTCCGTGTTATGATGTTACCATACTGGCAATTAGATATAATTAAAAATGTTAGAAGGGAAAGAAATAGATGACTTACAGAAATAAAGGAAAACTGGTGTAATTCATGATGTATCAAGAACAGCTTTTAGAACATCTGCCTAGTCTGTGTATGTAATTTTCATCTGCCTTCTAAGCTGTTAAGGTGTTGCTCAATCTGTGAATGGAGGAGTCTCCATTTATTGGTCCGAATTCAGGTGAGGTTTTGACAGGTAAAGCTGTCTCCAGTAGTGTGTATTACAGCTGCTGAAATACATTTTCCTGTTTGTCAATGATTCTGGATCTATGCTTAGAGGTAAAATGAAATATATAATGTTTTATTCTGCTCGTGTGTCTGACGATCTGTCGTGATACTGTATCTGCGAAGCTCTCAGCCATGTGTGGCAGCTTTGGCAGCAGCAGTTCTCTGCCCTCTGGCAGCCGGTCCCAGAGATGATCTGCATCCTTCTCTTCATCTGTGCACATCCCTAGTCTCATGTTTCTTATATGGCACCCCCACAAACTGGTGTCCCAAACTTCTTAAGTTTGCAAACTTTTTTACCCTCCTGCAACAATGCTTACCGCAATGAATTGGGTCTGCAGTCCTACTCCCTGCCTGCTGGTGGGGCTCCCTTCCTGTCCCTCTCTGGGCTTTTTTGCCTGTACTGAGATAGAGGCTGGATCCTTTCTGATGTGCTGGAGTGTGGTCAGGCAGCTGTGAGTCACTCCTTTGTGCAGTGGCTAGTCCTGCCTGCTTGCATGCTGGAAGCAAATGCCAGCATGGAGCTGCTTGTTTCGATGCTTCTGATAAGAGTCTTTGCATGCACCAAAACCAGTACCCTGCTATCTGCTTCATATTGCTGTTGAAGTGACTTCTGCATCATCAGTTTAGAATCCATAATTAAGAAATGTGGTTGAAGCTCTCTGTTTAATATACAGTAGTTGGCCCTGTATTTATTTATATGTATATCCATCCTGGGAGAGCGTGGCTTTGTTGAAGGAACTGCAGTGAAGAGTTTGACTTTCTGCTGATTCTCTTTTGAAGAAGTGGGGAACAGTAAGGAGTTTGCTTTAGGAAGGACTGTCAATCAGTTCCTCTGTTTTTCCTTTCTGTAAAATGAATTTATCTGAAAGACAGGGGAAAAAAAAGCCCAAAAAATGGTTTGAGGGCTGAGCTGCAGTGAGACTGGGAATTCAGCTGGGATTGGAGTTGCTAGTGATTCATGGGTGAAGCTGTGCATTTCATCTTGGAGGGACTGATGGCCTGTTTCTTGCTAGGCAGTTCTGGTGTACAATAAAGAGTAATATTAGCCTGGGAGCAGGTAGGATATTATCAGTATAAAGTACACCTGAAGTTTATAGTCTGAAAATAAATGTTCAATAAATACTTTAGCTATAGTCTGAAAATAAATATTCAAAACCAGTGGCTAGATGTTAAGGTGCCTTGCTGGGTGTTGGGTTTGTTTTTCTTTTCCTCCCTAAGGACCTACTCCAAAAAGTGCAAGAACTGTGAAACTTACTGAATATCATGGTAATGTCCAGGTATCTTCAAGGCCAGGTCTGTTCCCCACTATGCAGGTCATGTCAGATATCCATGGGTATGTATGAGATTTTTTTTTTTCCTCAACTATGATTGGCAGGGGACCAGATCTGTGTAATTTTTTGTGCAGTTTCCTCTGCAGAGTTCCCTGAAGAGTTTCCTCTGAAGAGTTCCACTGTGGTGCAGTGGTGGGAGGCTCACAAGCCTGGGCTTACATGTTGTGAGGCAAGAGACGTGCTGTACAAATGGACACTTAACTGAAGAGCCCTCAAACATGCACAGCAGCCAGGAATGCTCTGTGACCCTTCTCCTGCTTACCTAATAAGGATTTTTGGTTTTTTATTCAGAATACTAAGGAGTACATTGTATGGCACAGTTAAGATAGCTTTATTCTCCTCTTATAGTTTATGAAATCCTTAATTTTATTATGCTTTTTAATAAAAGGACCCCCAAACCCAGAATAGTTTATTGTGGAGCACAGTATGCCTTACATGTATTGCTTTGTACCCTGACAGAATAAACTTGATTAGACCAAGGGTTGCATTAAGTGAAGTTTGCCTTATCTGCTGCCTGCTTCATGTATCCCAGCTGAGCCACTTAATGAAGAAATGTTAGTCCAAGCTGAGCTTTGACATTTTAGCGAACTGCTGCCTTAAAAATGTTCTTATTGTAGGATTTCTATAAAAGCAATTAAACAGTCAGTTTGCTGAGACCAGCATGTCTAAAACTTGTTATCTCAGTTGGGACACGAAAAAGTATGTTGCAAGTAATAGCTTTTTTTGGTCCGATTTATTTTTAGAAAATGCTCATTTAATGTTTTGAATAGAAACTTTGCATCATGAAATTTCAGAGCTCAGCTGGTATTGGCATCCTGGCAGCTTCTGATGACTGTAAGGGAAACAAATATTTTGCCACATTGTAAAGAATATCTTCAGTAAGTACCTTGGTTTAATTGTGTTTCAGAGCTAAGCAAACGATGATGCCTTTCTTAGTAAGCAAAATAACATGTATATATCCTGGTAATATGATAACCAAAGCAGTGTGATGGACTGCTGCCCCTCAGAACAAAACAAGTTCTCAGAAAGTAGTAGGTCTTAAATTTTGCTTTGAAACAATGATTCTGGTGCTTGTTGTATAGGTGAGCACTGAGTTCAGGAAGATTCTTGGACTGGAGTATCCATTCTGTTGTTTTGGTTTATCTTTTTTTTTTTTTTTTTTTTAAGAGTGAGTTGAATCTAGAACACATGGTATGCTTAATACATTTTTACCTGGATTTTGTAGATAATAGCACTCGGTATTATCTGAGTGTTCTCAAAGTTTAAATGTTTTAATAACATAAATGCTTTAGTAACATAAATACTTTAATTTTAACTGAGTCTTCTGTTCTAAAATTTAGATGCTTACACATTATACACAAATCTCTTTTTGTTTCTGTTCACCAAAACTTTATTTTGTAGTAATCAAATTTCTCTAACCTGTTCTAGAAGATGCTCTTTCTGTTCATCTCTGGAGTGTGACTTGCTATAAACTCTTTGTTTCATTCACTTATTACATGAGTAGGCAGAAAGTGGAATAAGTCTTTGCAGAGCGACTGGAAGCAATGTAGCTGTTGGTGATAACCTTAAAATTCATCCCGAGTACACCTCTGCAACAGAGCTCCAGAAGAGATTTAATTTTATTGACCTTCAGTGCTCAGAAAGATTGAATCACATTCTTGAAGGAAGATTATCTTGATGTCCTGTAGTTAAAAGGAGCTTAACTTCAAATAGCAAAAAGCCTTCTCTTGAGGACTGTCTAACTGTAATTTCCTTTTAAGAATTTGTGGATGAGAGACAAACATAGTCACTGGCCAAGTACTAGCAACTTGTGATATAGTAGGAGCTTTTTGATGAAGGATGGTGTGTGTTCCAGATCTTGGTTTAATTGGCTTGTGTTAGATGCCACAGTTTTACACGGTGCGTATGCTGAAGGACCTGTTATAGCAATGATCACTCAATAACTAAACTGATTTAAAAAGCATCTTGGCACAGTAAACAATGGAAAAGTATCTATTTGGTGACACATTAACTCTTAAATACGGGATTTGATTTTTCTTGACTCGGAAAATTATTCTTTTCCTCATTTTGTCATTTCTCTGCAAAAAGAAACCCTACGTTCTTTGGAAAGTTCAGGTGTTACTAGGGACTGAAATCTGGCAGAAATAAATATAGATGTGGATTGTTTGGGGACATGGAGCGCTTGGAAGTTCAAGGAAGTGGGTGTTTGCTCCCTTCAGCAGCCCCATACTAGGAAACAAAATCATGTTTAGTTGTTGAACCAGAGCCCTCTTGGTTTTATCAATGATCGAATCCATTCTGTTCATTCCTACTTAAAATGCAGTAGTTGGATTAAAATTGTATGTTGAGAATTTTTGCAGTTTAAAAAACAGTTGTCATAACCATTGTGTTTTTAATTTTAGACAACAAGGTGAAGTCAGGATAGCTCAATAGTATAATCAGGCATTGTAAAAATGAATACTGAAGAGACTGATGGCAGGAAGAATACTGTGCCCTTACAATGAACCGGTGTCCTGTGTTCCATACTGCTGTTCCTTGTTTCCAGCCAAGAAATACAGTATTACAGTGTCCTTGCATTGATTAAAGACTGAATGTTAAGGCTTCTCTGGCCAAAGGAGGTTGACATACAGGATCTGGGTATGTGGTTCCTACTGAACGCTAATAGGGTCTGACTTGGGTACTGTTTTCCAGTATCACTCAGTGTATTAAAGCTACTTCATACTGAGCTGTTGCCTAACAGTCCTGTTCATATCACCTGAACTGTTCTGCTTTTCTCTAGTACCTCTCCTTGCCCCACATTCACCATTGCTGCTTTGATCCCCAAGGTGCTCTGGAAACCACCCAAGCTTGCACTGAGGAAGTAAGGAGGAAGGAGGGAAATACTTCTTGGATGTGTTCCTTTGTTCCTGGTTGTTCTTGCCATCTTTCCCCTGCTGAATTTGTGTGTAGTAGCTTCTCTTATGGTTTTGTATTGCCTTTTGAGACCCCCAAAAGAATGCTCCTTTTTTAAACTGAGGGGACTGGCAAATCCTTTCATCGTGGGGGTGAAAAAGTCTCCGGTTGGGCTTTGTCAGAAAGCAGAGATTTCCATGAAGCTGAATTTAGAAGTGTTCCTAACATACCAAACTGTTATTTAATTGTCGGGGGGGGGCGGAGAGCAGGAATAGATGGAGCCTCTGTGTCTGCCGAACCTCTGGTGATCACTGCATTTGTGTTATACCACAAACACCCTAGAATGTTCTGAGCTACTTCTGTTACATTGTTCAGCTTGCTTTTTCACTCTTAAATGTCTTGTAGCTACTTGCTCACAGTGGCACAGCAAGGCTCCTGTTTGTCCTGTGCACTGTGTGAATGTTTTTTAACCTTGTTCACCTCATTAGTAAGGATTGTACAGAGCCGCCTTAGTGTCATTATTTGCACCTGTGGCAACAAGCTTTTACAGCACTTTCCTTGACTTCTTCAACTGAGCAAACTCCAAAATGATTGTTAGCCTGTCTGCCAACTGAGCGTGTAATCCACAAGCTGGAGGTGCTTTTGTGCAGGCAGGATAGCAGCTGGGTTTCCTTACTTTCACCTTGGCAGGACATTTTCTGTTCCCACTGCCAAAACTATATAACTTCTGGCGTTTTTCAGCCTTGCCCAACTTGAGTTTCTGGCTTGACAGACAGTTTCTTGCGGCACTGATTTTAGAGGCTATGCTTGGAAAGCACTGACGCCAAGTAGCTTGTGTATGGGCATACTGAAGGTGTATCAACTAGTCTCTGTAGCTGTATTATTTACAGTAATATTGGTGTCCTGTACAGATATCTATCAAATAAGATTACTGAAAATGGTTACTATCAGACAGTTTTTAGCAGCAAGTTATAAATACATATGCAACTGAGTGGAGCTAATGGGTTTCATTTAGTAAAAGCTGACACTTTGAATTGCTACTTTCCACAAGGAAAGTACCTCTGTAGAGATCCTTATTGAGGGGAAATACATAACAAAGAGCTTTCCTGAATCTCTTTGAAGACTGTTAACTATAAACATGTTGTAAGTTCACTGTGAAATTTGAGTTTGCCTTTTCACAAAGTGAAGACCCACAGCTTTTTCCCTGATAGTTTGGAATCTGTTTTGCCCCTTCTCCTTTTTATTACGTGGCTTGTTTTATTTTTATTTAAGATATACAGCCTCCTTCCTCAGTGAAGAGGATAGTCTATGTATGGCCATTAATGTCTAAATCTTTAAGTTCCTGTGTGTAAGTACCCCAGTCTGCCTGGATGCTGCAGCAGTTCCTCTCTGGCTGTGAGTTCACCATAGCTGTGCAAAGGACAGGTCCCCCTCCTTGTCTTCCCAGCCTGTCCTTCCTAAAGAGTCTCTATCCCTCCACTGCACTGCACTCCAGTGATGTGAGCCATCCACTGCATCTGTGGGGTCTCAACGAGATCCTACTGCTGCAGCTCTCTACACCCTACCACACACTGTGTTTAGCCCCATGCTGTGTGCCTCAGTGTGCAGGCACTTCAGAGAGACTTCCTTGCTTACATGCAAATGCTTGAGGTGACGCTACTGAAGTCCTGTTTTGTTCATTTTGTGTTCCTCTTGTTCACATCACCGCAGGTGCTTTGCCTGTCAGCCTGTCCATTGCTCCCTCAGAGGGATGCTGTAACTGTCTCTCTCCCTCATGCTTCCTGGTTTTGTCCTTCAGTCAATTCCGAACGGTAATTCCAAATGGTAACTCATATCTGCTTGTAAATACTTGGAAGCAGCCTCTTGCTCAGGGACCGCTTTGAAGGTTTGGTTGTAAACAGTATTTGCAGTTCTCTTATTACTGTAGTAAGGGGCTATTTGATTAACCCACTTCTGTTCTTGGCCTGATGAAATTCAGAACATTATGGAAAGGTCTTTCTAGTTATAGGAGTTACCTTGGGATTGAGTTGGATGTTTGTCATTTCCTAATCTAGGACTGGAAAACAAAAACCAGTGAAGCAGATTTTTCCTGATGTAAACTGTGGTTATATTTATATCTTATGTTGACACTTTGCTTCATGTATGTCTGGTATAGACTTATTCTAAATTGAAAATACTGTGGTAGTTGGCAAACAGGAAACACTGCAGATTTTTCTTCTCAATCTGTTTGAGCTTTTGCATGTATTACCATGTGCCATGAACATATAGTGATCATGTATTCATACTACTCTTGTTCTTACAGACAACACTCACGTGGGGACCGTACTTGTGGTTTCACATGCTGCGAGTTGCCACATCAACCTTATCAGGTATTGCTTTATTTAATTCTCGGGTAAACTAGTAATGGAATATTGGAAGTTGCATTGACAGACTGTAAATCATCTTTGTGAGTTACAAACCTGTATTTTGCTTTGAAACAACAACTCCTGAATGGAAGAACAAACAGAAAATACCCTTTTGTTTTCCCCCTTTTTCTCCATATGTAGATAGGGTGGTGTTGGCAAGGGAGCATATCAGCTTTCTATTAGGTTTTGTATGGAATTGTTTTGTGTGGTGTTACCTGAAAAGAATGCTGCTTGGGGTAATTAAACTGACCATTTTTATGAAGAAGACAACTAGAAATTACCCCAAGAACACATCTAGTCATGGTGCTTTACACAGGCTTCTGAGGTTACAAAATAAACAAAAATAAGGCTATTGTTAGGCGTCTTAAGCTCACTGCAGTTTATTTGACCTGTGGACCTCATAAAATGTTGTGACATTTTAAAAATCCTTGTCCTAGTTTGTGTTCTTCCCAAGGTGTAAAGTATATTTATTGCTGGGTTTTCTTTGACAAATGTTGTGGAGTTTCTGTCATTATAGACCTAATTTTGAGTATTTTTAAAAACTACTGGCAGTCTGTTCTGTTAATTAACCTATCCTTACTTTTAGAAACTTTTTATCTTGTATACAGTGTAATTCTGTTGTTTGTCCACCTGTTCTTCATACACAGAGGTAGATACGGCTTTCCTTTTTTTCAGATGTCTGTTATGAAGATTAGCACTTCCTTCTTCCCACTTCAGTTTTGCCTCTTACATTTGTCATTTGAACTGGTCTTTTGCGCAGAGCTCTGGATGCCAGGAAATCCATAAAATGAGTTATTGTGAACATTCACTGAGGCAGTCAATTGCTAACTTCTAACTTGTTTTCCCTAAAGATGACTAAGTCATTTGCATTCTCAGGGCAGATTTGCAATTTGAAGTGCAAGATATTTGACTTCTTGCCTTTACTCAAGAGCCAGTGCTGTAGCTGTCAATGTGGTAAAGAGACTGACTGTCACAAGCTCTCGTGTTCCATACTTTTGTGAGCTACTTGCTTCAGCAAAGTAGCGCTGCATGTAGCCTCCAGCTTGGAAATGGAAACAGCTGAAACCTAAGTATTTCATTAATCCATTAATATGCAACATAGAACATTGTTAAAACTGATAGTGTATGCATGTTTCAATAAATAACTCTCCAGTTTGCTGATACCATTAGACTCAAGTGCAGTTATGGTTGGTAGCCATGTAGTTTTTAACTGAAAAATACTCAGTTAAAATTCAGTTAAAATTGTCCTTTAGCAAAAGAAACCTAGATCCAAAGCTGAAACTAGTAAAATTCAAACAACCAGCACAACCATTCACTGATTTCCATGTCCTCCTTTTGTTCATTCTTTATCTTAAAGAACTGTTACTCATATATTAAGCTAATAATGACATGTAAGTCGATCAGCTTAACAGTGGTTTTGTCTTTTGAGTGAAGTAATACAATGGAAAACCTTTCAGGAAAGATGACTACACCTTTTAAAATAAACCTGTGTTTAAGAATTCTCTTCTAGACACTAATCATATGTAAACCTCTCAATTTTTTAGTGTGTGATTTCCTTGGGGAAAAGATTGCATCTGTTTTGGGGATAAGCACACCAAAATACCAATATGCCATTGATGAGTATTACCGAATGAAGAGAGAGGTATGTGATGGGGTTCTTGCACTCCTTTTCTCCCAGCTTGCCTCCCCTGGTATTTTAAAACATTGGTATTCCAGCATTAAAATGAAATTTTAAAACCTCTGTTTCTACTTACCTTCAGTTTCCATTTGACACATGATTAATGCTTGCTTATCGTCAGCCTTTTCCCACAAGCTCCTCAGTCTCAGAACTGGCTGGGTCCTGACCACTGCTCCATTTGTTCCTCTTACACAATGCATTTTCAAGTCAACAGTGTGAGGAAGCTGGGACAGAGCAGTTGCTGGACACTGTAAAGAGGCAGCTGCCAGGAATGTACCTTTCAACTCTAGAACTTGTTCAATGAAGTGTCACGGGTAAATTGAACACGCTGTTACCATTTGTTTTGGAAATGACTGATAGGAAGCCAGTGCTTTATGCAAAAAAAACCCTAACCCAACAATTAATAATCTTAATTTGCAAGAGATGGGAAACAGCTTTACTCCTTAGTTTTTATTTTTGATAGCTCTTTAGTAGTAAGAGTCGAAAAAGCTTTAGAGCAGGTAGTGAAATATCATTATTGCTATTGACTTAAAAACTGCTTATCTGGATATGTGACTTTCTTGTGTTTAGCATAACCTAATCCTCACTTTTTCCCATGTTTTTTATTTTTTTATTTAATGGGAATTCTGGAATATACCTTATCATGAGCTGATGACCAATGGAACAAATGTCCTTGCCTTATAACAGGAACTGCTATGCTGTCATGGAAAAGCCTTACAGTGGGTGTAAGAGGTAAATAGTAGGTTATGAATCTGGTTATCCATTTTTAGGAGGAAGAGGAGGAACAGGAAAACAAGATGTCAGACGAAGCAGAAAGACGGCACCAGGAACAGCAGAACAAGCCACAGGCTGAAGCTCCTGTCCAGACAGACCAGCCTGAAGCAACAGCATGCACTTCATTCGTGAATGTAAACTTTGAACATGAGGGAGATTGCCAGTCCATTGGGGAAGATAAACAGGATGCGGTTCCTGTCCCTCCTTAAGTGTAAAGTCCTGTATGATGTAAGAAGTGTCAGGTGTCACGCTCTGACTATAAGAAGCAGGAAAAATAGGATGATACTTGTTCAGTGAAATACAACTTCTAGCATTCTTATTGATCAGGAGAGAGCTTGGTGATGTCTGTTCAGTCTGTCTGCCTAAGGAAGGCTGAGGCATCCTGCTGAACTGGCACTTCAGATAAAATGAAAATTGCACTAGAAACATTTGGTCTACAATTGAATGTGTAAGCTAATTTCTGTGTAAAGCAGGTAAAAATGTCTTTCCCAAATTCCCTGAATTGCTGTGTCTCTTACACCTGTGGATTGCAGATGCAGGCTGTTTCCTACTTCTAAACACCTATTTCTGATTTGCACATTGTTTGCAACTCAGCTCTCTATGAATAGATTAATAGGAATCAATATTCTGTAACTCACAAGTCATTATAATAGTGTCTGTTTTCCCCTATTTATTGTCACTGTATGCATGTTGTTTGGTTTCTTTTTCCTGTTGTTTCACACAAGAGATAATGTTGCATTTAATGTTAATTAGATTTAAGGGTCCACTGAATTTTTATTTTAAATAACAACTTTAAAGGAGGGCATAAATATCTTTAAGGACTTATTAACAAGTACCAGCATTCTTGGAGGCCCATAGTGTTCAGTTGTTCCATGCAGTGCTCTAGCAAAGTACAGAAAACTAGCATCTGTGTAGGATGTTCTCACTCGAAGTCCAAGAATTAAGAGATCCACCTGCTTTAATACTTCACATGCTCTGAATGGTGCAGAGAAGTAAACTAACATCTTGCTAAATGATACTGAATCCACAGGACACTGTACAGAACCAATCAAGAACTTTTTCACACATAGATTACCAGAGTCAGTGTACTTAATTAACCCGGACTGTTAGTTTAATGTTGAATTACAGTAAGGGACATGCCATTGCAGATGTTCCCCTCCCCACAATACATAAATAACTAGAAATCCCAAAACCAAACTTGCGATTCCTCCTTTTTCTTAAATAAACAAAACACTTGTTGCAATACTGCAACAACAGAGATTATTAGCTAAGTGAAACACAGATGGCTCCAGAGCTTTTAAGTAGCCCAGATGCCAGTGAAGTCTGTTTTACTGCAGTCACCCTCATTCTACATGCAGCCTGTGAAAGGAGAATGGTTAACTTTGTGACAATCAGATGTCAGTGTCCCAGTCAGTTTTATTCTATAGTCATTTTAGATCAAGGGGCAGAAAACCTGCACCAGTTACCATGTGAAACAGTACTTCTAAAAAAAAAAAGTCTCCACTGAAATTGTGTTGCGTATTGCTGTATGTCCCTGGTTCCACTACCAACTAACTGAGAAATCTGATGTAACATCAGAGGTCACGTAACTTGGCTGTTAGTTTCCAGGGTTCAGTTATGTATTTCAGACAACCTCTGCTGCAACTAGTGTCCTGTAAAGCACAAATCCTTTCTCCTCTCATCTGCCCATAGAATTCCAGCACTACCAGAAAATCTTCTGAAGAGGATTCAGTCATCAGCTCCATGACATCTGTTTTGATACCCTCTTCTTTGCCTCCTCCTTTAATTGTAAGATAGAGGGTGCTGACAGCTGTATAAAATCATTCCCTAGCCTGAACAGCTGCAGGGGAGAGCTTAGTTCAACACCTGGGGAATACACAGAACAACCATGCGTTGGGAGTTCTTACACCATTACAAATGATAGCCTCAAACAGCTTAGTTCAGCACTTGGGGAATACACAGAATAACCATGTGTTGGGAGTTCTTACACCATTACAGACAGAAAGCCTCACACAGCTCAAGAGTAAAGCTGAAGGATGCTTTGCTTTTCTGCCAAGGAATTTGTATCAGTAGCATTGGCTGTCCTCCCCCACCACACTATCTCTTGTCTCAGAAATGCTGTCACTGCCTTGGGTTTAAACTTCTCTGTATAAAATACTGTATTACTCACTGTGCCTTAACTTAATCCTTCCTTCAGTTTTTTTTGCAAAATGTATGAAAGTGGTTACTTTCATAATGGTTTAATTTTCCTGTAAATGCATTAATTGGTTATTTTATATTTAATATAATTTTTGAACTGGAAGTTGGCTATGGGTTTTCTTAAAAAACTGTGCAGTCTTTGCAACTTCATGCCTGCATGCAGGTGCATGTGCTGTTCAGTTTTTTCATCTTCACGGAGTCACACATCCTGCTGAAATTCAAATAACACAGTAAGTACCCACACCCCTGCCTTACAGTCTCATGTAGCACTTGGTAACATACTTGATGTATGTTCAGCACATTCATCACTAGTGTGAGGTATGCTCAGCACTATACCTCACACTAATAAATAACGCTACTACCTCACGGTAATAACTATTGTACTATTGTGATTTTATCTGAAAGTTGAAACATTTCTACGTCTTTGTTAAATTCACTACTGCTGTAGCTCAGCTGTGCAATTAAGTTTGATTACATAATGTACTTGCACAGGAGGTTATATTGGTGAAAGATTTTAGACAGCTGCTTGGATTAACTATATATAAAGCTAGTGCAGTTTTGTTAATGAACCTCTTGAGAACTGGGCAACCATTCAGGCAGTTCAACAGTTATTTACTTATCGTTTCTGTTAGACACAGCTGGACACATATGGAAGAAAGAGGCCTAAACTTTACCTCATACTGAAGACTTCTGCTTTTACAACAGAATGCTCAACAGTACATTAGAGGAAGACACACAGAATGCAGTGGGGGGCTTGGGATTGTGGAGTGGATACAGGCCAGTGTTGAAGACAGTAAGAATCGCATCCTTGCTTTGAGTTTATATTCAAATTTACAATACAGTATTCAAATAAGAATAGGGCAAAAATATTTATTAAAAAACCAAAACAAACAGGTAATTTTTATCTCTTAAGCAGTTGCATTTTTGGTTTCAGAAATTAGTCCTGCAATTCCCGTATGTACCACATTTTATATTGGGAGAAAAATAAAATGGAAGAGGCATCGATGCAGATAATGAGTGCTTCTAGCTTTCAACAGTTAGTGCATCAGATTGAGGTATCTCTATGGACACAGTCTGCCCCTGTTCAAACTTATGTATCATCAACATCAGCAGTGTTGTCATTATCACTTGCCACAAGGACCTCTCTGTTCTCGTATGTCCAGAATCCATTCAGATCAATTAGAATACTGGTAACAGTGTCTCCTTGACTGCTATTGATTAAGTCCTGAAGGGAGATTTTGTAAGGATCCTTAGGCTTCACCATATCAAAGATTTCATCCTATGAAAGAGAAGTCAAAATTGGGGAAAAAGACCCCACACATTAATGAGCAGAATAATGATTACTTTATACCATAATACAGAGTGATCTCTGGATAACTACTGCTACCCTCACCAATTTATAAATAAAAGCTGTTAAGACCCACACAAAGCACAATAATAGGAGCGGTGGGCTGAGTTCCCACTTCTCAAAGAAGAGTTTGTTTTTCTGGGGAGGCTCTGGCCTCAAAATGGCAACATGAAACTCAACTTTTATGAGGGACGTTGAAAAGCGTCAGAGCTTCTATGAAGTACTAAAACTGCTAAATGTAAAGTAGGCCATAATAAAGAGCTTTGTAAGACATGTTTTTTTTAGTCACCAGTCTGCTCCAAGCTCCAACAGACAATCCTGACCCCTAGTGTAAGACACAGCAACATGTATTAAACGGGTAATCCGTCTATTAGTAAGAAAACTACTAGAACAGTTACACATCGGATTTCTTAGAGCAGCTGCCAACATAAAAGCATTTTCCAACCTACAAGTAGGACTTGTCATATTATCTCTACTAGTCTGCAAATAAATATACAACAACCTAGACACTGTAACATAAGTAAATTATGAAATGCTTATTTAAGTATTTCAGAGTACTCTTTTCAGTAAAACTAACCTTGACATCCTGAAAAGAAACAGGCTCTTGCCCATGGATTTTCATTTGCTCCTGAATAGCCTACGGGGAAAAAAAAGTTAGAAATAATGCAGTATTATACTGACACTGTATGAAACTTTTAAATGCTTCTGCATCTTAAGCCATATTGCCCTGTGACAAAAGCATTCAATGCCACAACCTGCAATCAGTTCTTTTCCACAAGTGAAATTTGAGGCAGAGGTATTACAAATGATGTGTGGGTTCACAGTTCTCAGTCACTATGATAAGAATCTAATTTTCATTATGACCAGTGTTTGAGCACTCTGCAAAAGGGATATGCAGACATTTGAATATTATCACTTAATACTTATGAAAACTGAACCTTCTGGTTTGAGTGTTTCTGACAAAGTGAAAAATACACGCTAGGGAAAGACAGAAGGGGAAAGATCAGCCAGCAGACAGGCAAAGCAATGCAGCTACTCACAGTTCCCATTTCTTTGAAAATGGAACCTGTATTCAAGTCTATCAAATAATAATGTGATGGAGACTATGTGTTTGTCTATTTGAGCATGGGTGAGTTCTCCCAGTTCATGCTGTAATGGGGCACTTCTCATTTTGAGCAGAACAGTATCCCCTACTATTAGTTCCTTCCATGTGGTACTATTTAAACAGCTGCATCACCAAACCCCTGCCTGCGCAACTGTAACAACTATGAACAGAACTGTCTCACAAAATACAGGTTGTGCATCCTTGTCTCTATCAGCGTGGCCTGTGTAGGTGCAGACCTATCCTTGCTTGCGCTAACAGAAAAGTGGTTACTCACAGAGTCAAAAGAACTGATTTCAAGGAAAACTTAGAACATTCTATTTCCAAAAGATTAAAGAAAGGACACACTTTGGAGTATGATCAAACATCTGCTGCAGTTGAGGAATCTTTTCAATAACAAAGTCAATAGAGTAAGTATGTAACTGGAGACATGCACAAAAATAGCTATGCCACAGTAGCTTATGCAGAATTACCTTGTTAAATTTGCTTTTGTATTAGAATCACTTTTGTACTATGACAATACTAAAATTCATGTTTTGTAAAATATAAAACTACAAATTAACACCCTTTATTAAAATCAGAGACAGCTGACATGGCCCCTGGTCTTCCCTGCCTGCTAATGCCATGTGAACAAAAGTGGAGAGAGTGATGGGAACAGTGAGCTGCAAAAGAGATAAGACAAGTCATCGCCTGATTTCTCTAGGATCCTTAGTATTGCCAAATCCCAGCCTGACAGCTGTCCATCAAGCATACAACACAGCTACAACAGCTGAACAAAGCTCATAATGAAGTCCAAAAACCACATGCAATAACCCTGCCTGCACCTGTGGCAAAATATCCCCATGCAGCAGTATGCTCTAGCAGCCAGCTGGCTAGAAGCACCTTGACAGAAAAGGTGCTGGAGTGGAGGTCTTGGCACTGCCTAAGAATCTGCAGGATGACCTTGTAGCAATGAAGACAGATAAATCCTGGGCTGCAGGTTTAGACAGCTGACTATGCCTCCAGACTCAACATTTGGACACAGTACTTCACATGCAGCCTCGCAATTTTGGGCTCCCCTTTTACAAGACTTTGGCAAACTAGTTGGGAGCCCACTGGAGGGCTACCAACATGCTTTGAAAGCTAACGCACAGCACAGCTGAGAGGAAAAGATTGAGATAGGGATTAATTCACCTGAAGAACGGAAGGCTGGGGTGGTGAGGGGAATATTATTACCATCTTCAACTACCAGTATGCGGCTAGAGACAACACAACAAGACTGCTTGGAGACACACAGTGAAAGGGCAAGAGGCATTCCAACTAGAGGTGGCAGAAAGGCTGAGGGGAGAAGTCTTCCCATTCAGGGTATGCAGACATTGGAACACATTGCCCAAAGAGGTTGTAGTCTCCCTCCTTGGCAATACTCAAAACTCACCTGCACAAGGCTCAGATCAGCTCAACCTAACCATGAAGCTGGCCCTGCTCTGAGCACGTGGTAGGAGCAGGTGACCTCCAAAGGTTCATTTCACCCAAAATTATTTGATGGTTCAAAGGCACTAAAAGAAAATAGAGGTGGGTGTGTGGTGTGTTTTGGGGTATTTTTTCGGGGTGTGGAGTGGGGGGGTTGCTTTAGGTTTTTTTTGGGGTTGTTTCTAAGGGGAGGTGTTTGTTTTTAAAAAAGCCTTTCCTTTTCAGAAAAGGTCTACAGGTCTTTGAGATTAGTCATCTTGTTTTTACAGAATGGTATGGCTGTAGTCACTATCAAAGTTCATGTTCAACTAGAGACTTAACTATAATATAGAAACAATGTGGATATAAGATTATGCCTTGAATAGGCCTGGAAGCTTTACCTAATGAGCTGAATCGTGTACACTGCTTGTCACACTTTGCACATATGGCTAACTACAATGCTATTGTTTATTTTTACAGTTATAATACAAAGAGCCACATAAAGAAAACTGAAGTGCCTGTCCCTCTGTCTGAACAGATAATCATTGAAGGCATCTTGTACATGAAAAAAGCACCACACTCATTACTTTGCCCAAATCATTTACAACAAAACTATTACTTTACTGCATAACATTTCCTTTTCCAAGATACCTCAGGTATCTATTACAATAAAAGACAAAACAACATTCCTCCCCCCACAAATTGAAAACAAACCCAGACACAAAACCACCACAAGCCAGAAGAAAAACAAAACCCCGTTCACACAAACCGCAATTTGGAGGAAGACTTCGCAAGCCTCAGATTGAAAATAAGCTTTTTTTTTTTTTAGTTGCTATTAACTTATTTGGAAGTAACAGATTAACCATACAGAAAATGAGAAATGCAAGCAGCTCTTTGCAATCAATAGGTTGAATGAAGAATCCCACAGCTATATAGGCCCATCATTGCTTTTGATTATTTTAATGTCTATTGAATTTTAGGATTACAGTGGAAATTAAACCCATGGGCAAGAGCCAATGAGAACCATCATAAGAGATTCAATAGGTAATCATTAGGCAATCTTAGGACAATTTCAAGTTCTTTAAAAAAATTCAACAGAAAATATTTTTGCTAAACAAAATCAAACCAGTTCATTTCAACTGGAAATGAAATGCTGAAAATACCTTTTGAGTTCTTTCCAAGTTTGGGATTTTTTATTTTCTTTTCTTAATATTTTAAGTCTACTTAGAAGTAGTTACTGGTCTCCTGGTGGCTACCGGTAATTTAAAGTGATTTCCTGCAGTTCTGCACGCAGAAGCACACAGGCTGTAACACTATAAATACAGAAAATGGCCTACCTGTATAAAGAGACTTACCCTAAAGAAATAATTAAGGGAAAAGACATTCAGGTATCCTTTGTTCTCTATATCAAGCAGTTTGAAAATATATTGCAGAGCTGCAGGCTCCTTTCTGTTTTCTAATGCAAGCACAAAGTCCAGGTAGGTTTTATAGTCCTAAAAGTAGACACAATCATGTTTATTACAGTCTTCTTTCTAAATTGATTTTGCAAGCAGGAACTCTATAATTGGCAGCTATTTCATTGTAGGGGATCAGTCTATTTTCTGAAAAAGACAACACGAAATAGAAAATGGCTGCTACCACCAACATGAACAGAAAAGTTAGTTTTTAATGACTACTAACAACAGGAAATCCTGTCATTTTAGAAATAAATTCAGATTCCAAGCATAAATCAAAATCAGACATGCTATATATATTTTAAACAATGTTTAATATATCTTTAAACTGCTGAACATACACAACTAGTGAAGAAGAGTCGTATAAAAGGTTTTCATTACCACAAATTAAACATCCAGTGGCAATAAGCCTACCGCTACCAAACAGTACTATATGGCCAAATTCTTTATAGATCAGAGTAGGCAGTTTGGCAAAAAACGTGGTAGAAGCATTAGTAGACATCAAAAACATGTATCACACTTTTTCGTTACGACTGATTCTTGGTTTCCTGATCAAGATATAGTAGTGACAAGGATAGATATCCTTCAGTCCTATGTATATAATAATCCTGTCTATCTTAAACAGAGAGTTGTGCTGCTGTTCAGCAGGAGCTTGACAGGCTGGAAAAATGGGATGACAGGAGCCTCATTGAGTTCAACAGAGGAAATGCAAAATCCTGCATTTGGGGAGGAATAACTCCACGCACCAGCACATGCTGGGGGCTAACTGGTGAGAAAGCATCTTTGCATAGCCAGACCTATGAGCCCTGACAGGCAACAAAACTGAACACACGCCAGCAACGTGCCCTCGCAGCAAAGGCTGCTGACAGCATTCTGAGCTGCATGAGGAAGAGCTCTGCTGGCAACCTGAGGAAGGTGATCCTTCTCCTCTGCTCAGCAGTGTTTAGACCACATCTGAGTGCTGGGTCCTGTTCTAGTCTCCCCAATACAAGAGAAAGGTGGACCTACTGTAGCAAGTCCAGCAAAGGGCAACCAGGAAGATCCTTCATGACCTTGCAGATTCTGTGATTCTACAAAAAAAATGCTAAGGTGGCAGGACTGCCTAATGAATTTGTTAATTTATCACTTTCAGAATTCAGTCATCTGAATGCAATGACAGTTACCAATACATTAATAAAAACTTTCAAAATATCATTTTAACTCTAATTTAGACTTCCCATTTTTCACAACTATGGAAAGCTCACAACAAAACCACTGTTGTCTTCACAAAGAAGTGGACAGGTTAGCTAACTTGCTGTAGTCTCAAGTGTGCCACTTGTTTTTAGTTCTCTTTAAGGAATTGGTGAGGCACTGGAATGGGGTTGCCCAAGGAAGCCGTGAATGCTCCATCCCTGGTGGTGTTCAAGGCCGGGTTGGACAGAGCCTTGGGTGACATGATTTAGTGTGAGTTGTCCCTGCCCACGGCAGGAGGCTTGGAACTTCATGATCTTAAGGCCCTTTCCAACCCTAACTATTCTATGATTCCATCCAACGAAAAAGCATTGCTACATTTATACATTTTTTCAAAATGTGCTTTATGTTTTTGAATCTACAAGAAGCTTTATCCTAGGCTGTCTGGATTTCATACCACCTCTGTTTTTCAAAACAAGCAACTTCTCTTTAAGCCAGGCTGCAACCACCTTGCTGTTAAGAAAATTCATTTCTTAATCTGCTGCATGGTCATTTATGTGCAAATTGATAAATGAAGTTACTTTACCTCTTTTGGCTACTTTTTATTTTAAAAATACTGATTACAAGACATTTCACATCTCTGCAAGCCAAAGCTTTTATATCGTGAACAAAGGGAAAATATGTGATTACCATTTCACCATCATAAGTTAAGCATTCCTGAAAGACACGATCCAAAAATATGTTGGTCAGAGTCCCTGTTCCATACCGGGACAGTTCTTCTTTGCTGAGCATGCCGTTGTGATCTTTATCGAGGTTTAAGTACTGGCCTAGGGTGGAGACAGAGGGCAAAACATAATATACCTGTGTCAGCAAAGAACTGTTTCAGCAGAGGAAATGTTTAAACGTTTAAACACTTATTTAATCATCATAAAGCTAATGCAGTTAAGTGGGAATATGCTAGATTCACAACAATATTCACAGAGCATCATAAATGAACACAGAACATGGGGTTAGAGAAAGCGGGAATCCTGTAACAAGCTGCTAATAATTCTAAGGTAATGGTTCAAAAGTAAAGGCTGTGTATAGCAAAAGGAGCTGAAGGGTAAGACCAGTTTAAAATAAATGGATCTACTGTAAGCATGAAAAAAGAACATGCAAAAGCATGAACAGAACAGTCAAAAGAGAAGGTTACAGAGGAACCTTGTACCTTGTGCAACAAGCACAAAATGACAGAGGATAAAACCATGGTAAAGAGCAACAACGGAGAACTGAAACCATAAAAGTCAGAAAGATATACTGAAAAAATGGCTACAGGAGTTGAAAAGAAAAGTTATCAGGATTTACAGACAGAACCAAAAGAAAAGTAACACCAAGAATGTGATCAAATCATACATGACAGAGAGGAGATAGGGGAAAAAAAAGGGTTCACAAATAAAGAAACCTACCATAAACTCTTAATGCAGAAGGAGCAGAAAACCAGTTTGTCTCCTGACTTTCTTTAGAAAGTTCTTCATCCCTTAACTAAGTGAAACATGAAGTTAGAATTTAGAAAGATTAAACTGAAATACAATAGTGTATGCTGAGAGATCTTTACCTCTAGTAAGTCATCCAGGAAGCTGCAAGCTAAAATATCCTGTATCTTTATCTTCCCTGCAGCAAGAAAAAAAAAAACACATTTTAACAGTCACACAGACAATATATCCATTTGATTATTCTCATTTAGGTGGTTCCCCTTACAAAAGAAGTATCCTGAGCAGGAAAATAGTTACCCTTTTTAAAAGGCAAAACTAAACATAACCAACTTCTAACATCAAGGATAAAGCTGTAATTTAAGAGACAAAATAAAACCAGCTTTTAAAATGACTGAATAAAACTAGCTTGATATTGCTAGAAGGAGTATTCCTGAAGCCTAAAAAGCAGAAAGTTAGATTCAACATCAATTCAAAAAGTAAAATAAAAAATTCAAAGAAATCATGCTTAAAACATTTCTTGGAATAATAGTCTCTTAGGTGATGTGATATTTTTACATGTTCAGAAACAGTGGATGTGACACAAAGCTAAGGTGGCAGAATGCACTTCTGCTGGTGTAGCTTTGACTGGTGCACAGATGCTGCGGAAACAGCTGTGCAAAATAATGGCATTGCAACTTCACACACACCCTCTCTAAGTGTTTGTAATTACCTCCACTGGAGTCTGCCGCCCACACAACTCTGACGTTGTTGAGTGGCACAGCTAGAGCTTGAAAACACATGCAGTTTGTGACTTCAATCAAGGGCCCATGAAAAAGCAAGCTGCTGTCCAAGGGAGCTACAGCTGTAATAGGGATTAGCAACCATAGCTGCAAACCTTTTGTAATGAGTTTACATGGTGCACACAAATTTAATAACAGGAGAAGCACAGCACAATAAGCATTCTTGAGCATTTCAGCAGCTCTGTGGATGTTCTGCCAAGCAGTTGTTAGTTGCTGTGCTTTCTACTGAAACTAAACACTTAAAATTAGCTACCACTAATAATGCATTTTGATGAAACAATATTTTGTCAGTTTCTATGACATAATTCTATAGTATCACAACTGATGGTTATATCATAGAAATTCATTAGCTGTATATTACTGGACCCACATAAGGACAATGGTCTTCAACAGGGATTAATCTTCAAACACAAGACTGCTGAGAAAAACAAAACAAAACAAAAAACCAAACCCCCAAAACCGAAACCAAAATACAAAGACAACTACATTCTACTTTGAAAACACAAGTAGCTTCAGTGGAAACATTTTAAAAGTGAAAATAGTCCCACATATTTAGCATCTGAAAACATGGATCTACCTGTTCTGAGAGGATCCAGAAAGAAGAAAAACTTTCTAACTGCTGTGCAGACATAGAAGGAGTAAAAAGATTTTTCTAAACCATCCAGCTGTGGCAAAGTAGGAATGAGTTCCAGAATGTAGTTTTCTAAATCCTGCAGAATTAAGGAAGAAAAAGAAACAAGCTTTAAACACTACTATCACTGCATGTTTGCTATACTCCACCCTGGCTTTCAAGTATGTCTTGTTAAAAATAAAATCCTGAAATGACACAGAAAGGCACATGAAAGCAGGCAAAAGAGCCTAAGTCACATACATGCACATGTGATGCCATGACTGAAACAGTCCACAAAAAAACCCAGAATGTTAATGAGATATGTACATGTAAATATAAATGCATTCAACTGTACCTTTTTCAAATACCAGTGCATGACCCCTAATTGGATTCTCCTATTGCTGTATATTCTTCAATAGATCTTTTTTAGTGGTAACTAAAACTCATTTACTTTGTAATAACAACTCCCGTTAAAACAGAACAGTTCATTGAGGCCCACTCTAGCCATCCCTTTTTGTGATTTCTACTCTTACTAAATCTAGTAAAGTGCTAATGACATAAAACCTTGGTAGCTACAATCTCTTTTTCAAACAATTACCCGCATGATAAAAAGGCTAGCAGCACTGTAGCCACCAGATCTCTAGAATACAGAGACTGTCTGTCTAAACAAACGTGCTCACCCCAAATCTAGATTATGATATATGATTTTATGACAGAAGACTGGAAGAAAATTTGAACCTTTTTGATGCTCTATCATTTAGTACAGACAGACATTAAGTTACTCAAGAATTTACTTACTGATTCTCTGAGGTAACCCTGTCCTGCCACATCATATAAACTGAGACCTATTCTTGTCTGATGAAGCCACACTGTAAAACAGAAAACGGAATTATAATGCAAGAAATACAGGGGGCTTTTGAGGCATCACCAAAATTTGAAGTTATTCTAAGGCCACAGGGCACTGTTGGATGTTAAGTACCTCTCTGGTTTCCATTTTTCTGAGATTTAAATGAAGCCATGGTATGTACCAGTCCTGATTAGAAATGCCATTTCAGTCTCTTAGTAAGAGTCACTGGTGATACATAGTACACTGTGGCCAATGCTGCCTTATAATAACTAGTGAGAAATGGCTGAGCAAACACATTTTATCTGGTACATGGAATCATATGGATTCATTTGTTCTTGCTGACCTCGAGATATATGAAGCAGTGTATTTTCAATGCATTAAAAACAGCTGTACAATGTCATATACTGAGTGCTTCTCAAATTGCTACAGCCCCTTGTACAGCATGAGGCACTGCAGCTACTGACAAAGGTCTTGCCTTCACTTCGAAGTTACAGCAGGAGAATTAGAATAGCACAAGTATCTACTTTTGCAATAAGAAGGCACATTAATCAAACAAACTATAGGACAATGTGCTTGAGGCCATTGTTAAAGTACAGTAATAGAGATGGAGTACAGAATAGGCATAGAAACTATACACTCCACGTTAAATTTAATTTCCATTTTATGAAAAAACAGTTTAAAAGCTCCTCTTACAAAATATGAGCTGTCCTTCATACCAACATTCACCTGCTCAAGGTGTTGGTCAGGGTGGACTAAGTATTACTTAGAGATGACAGAGGTTATATAGTGAGCCTGTTTCTTTGCTGGCTGAAGCTTAAAGGTAAGTGATGTACCCTGAAGTGATTCAAGACACTTTTACTAAGCTTGACTTATTTGGAAAATGTCAATAGCCCTGACCCTTTCCTCGTGAAGGGGAAGCTTTACTGGAGGCAGAAGAAATCCTTCACCATTATTCAACTATTAGCTACCGTTTTTCTCATTCCCTCACAAAAGAACTGTGCAGACTGTTAAAAAGGGGTAAGAAAGGCTGTAATCCATGGACTGTACAAAATCCTCCAGCTGGAGGTAGGAACGAGAAAGACAGAATGCTACATGTTCAGCACAAGTACATGATTCTTCTTATTTAGCTATTCCTAAAAATTTAACAAGCATATTAAAATAAAATAAATAAAAAATAAACCCCAAAGCTCATTAATGAGTTAATCTGGTTAGAGAATACCATCACACACCCAAGGAACAGCTGTTTAAGATGTTTTATGCTCAGGTTGATAGGGTCTCTTCCCTGCTGCAGCATGTTTTGGAGGCTGACCTCTCCAAGTCCATGAGCTTCATCAAAACAGGTGAAAACGGGCACTGCACTGCCCCAACTTGGATCAACTTAAGCTGCTGCAGAGTAATTCCCTTCTTCATCTGTTACTTCCCTCTCTTTTCAGTGCCACACTGAAGGACACATAGCAGTAAATACAGATGGAAATCACAAATTCGAATCAATCAATTCCAATCCAATCCACTAATCCCAAGTATTAACTGAAAGTTTCTACAGGAATTTAAGTCTTTTCTTCCTTTAATACCTGGCCTGGTCTTTAGCCCTCATAAGTAACATTGTACATCAGACAATAGAAATTATCTCTACTACTGCACAGACATGCCATGGGGCTAACTTTATTAGGTAATGTCAATGCTGTATGCTAGAAAAAACAAGGATCCTTATACAACTGACCCAAGAGGTACTTGCAAACAAACACTTCAATGGGACTTTATGTTGGCCAGAGTCTGCAAATGAAATCTGATTGAGATGGGACATGCCACAAGGCTTCCCATCTCTAAATTGGGTGGTGCTTCTTTGTTTGTTTGTTGTGGTGTTAGAAGAAAGGCATCACCATAAATACACAAGACTTAAAACTTCTGCGTGAAACAAATGAAGAGCTCTGAAAGAATCTTTGCATCTGAACAGGCCTTTTTGAAATGCATACAATTTTCATAGACTTCTTCAGGAGTCTCCTATCCTGCAGCTTTTGGGTTTACTGTTTATTGCAAATGGTCCTATCACTCCTTTCTTGCATACTCAGCATGTCAACTCACCAGGTTTCCTGCTCAACACATCTCTCATCTCTTGCACCACAAGATTTTAAGTTAGACAAGCTGAGCTGCTCTGGGGAAAGGTGCCATTCTCCCCGCCTGAAGACCCTACCAAACCTATGAACACAGTAGCAGGGGACAGGCCAATGAGGCAGCCTTCCTTCCTGCTTGCCAGTCTCATTTTTTTAAATAAGATCTAATACAGATTTATTTTATTTTTTCTTTTAAAAGGAGAAATCAAACCGCATTTTTCAGCCCAAGTGGTTATTTGTAATAAAAATATAGCTGAAAATACTTGTCACAATATGAGTCTATAATGACAAGCATGGTTTGCAAAAATAGGTAACACCACTCTATAGATGGAAAAACAGTAAACAAAGCTATTTGCAGGACAATCTGATCACAGTGGTTAGGAGCATACTCCTCACATAACTTTAGTTTTTTGCTCTTCACAGTACTGCCTGAATAAAGAAAATTATAATAACAATGTATTTAACAAACAGATTGTCGTGGTTTAAACCCAGTCAGGTAATTAGTTCGCTCACTTCCCCCCCCTTTCTTGCCCTCCCCCTGCTCTCGGAGGGATGGAGAGGAGAATTGAAAAGAATGCAACTCCCACAGGTTGAGATAAGAACAGTTTAGTAACTAAGGTATAACACAAATCACTACTGCTACCACCAATAACAATAATGACAAAGGAAATAACAAGGGAAGAGAATACAACACCTCAGCACCAGCTGACCGATAACTCGCCCCCCAAGCCCAACCAAGCTCCGACCGATACCTCCTCCAACCCTGCAGACTCCCAGCCCTTCCGGCTAACTCCCAGTTACATCCTGGGCATGACGTGCTGTGGTATGGAATACCTCTTTGGTCAGTTTGGGTCAGCTGTCCTGTCTCTGCTTCCTCCTGGCTTCCCCTCCCCCCTGGCAGAGCATGAGGCTCACAAAGTCCTTGGCCAAACCAAAACATCCTTGTTATCAGCTCTGTTCCCGAGCTGAAAGTCAAAACACTGCACTACACTAGCTACCAAGAAGGAGAAAAAATGACTGCTACTGCTGAACCCAGGACACAGATCAAGGATATCTCTGGCTGAGTTGGACTTTAGAGACAGGCTGAATTCCCACTTCCTAGTAAACAGTGGAAAGTCCCAAGCCTCCAGGAAAACAGCATTAGCTATCAAATGCTAGATCTCACTGCTGTTGAAGAGAACAGCAAGTAACTAATAAAGCTTAAATTAGTCTTGAAAATAAAACAACTTCTCATTAAGACAGAAATAGCACCAACTAACCTTTTCGCATGACATAGTTGAAAAACTGCATGATAGATATTCTCCCATAAGGATCATTATGGAGTAATTTAGCAAAGATCTTAGCTGTGAAGAAGTGCCTGTAAAACATAAACACAAAGCTGCTTCTATGCATCCAATTACACTGCACTGACAGATCCACTTATGGTATCCAAAACACTTTAAAATACTATTTTAACAATATAGAATGTGTTCTGTGTATTCAAAAAGATTAATTTGCTACACTACAACCACCAACTGAGATCCTACCAAGTAACAATGGTAAACTCCACAAAAAGCAGAATCTTTTGCTGCTCATTGAGATTCAGTGATATGGGGGTTTCGAGAACTTTCATTCAATTTATTTTCTCTTTACTACAATAGATTTAGTAGCTTACATTCTTCTACAACAATATGCACATAGAAGGGATCACCAGTACTGACAACTAATCTGCCTAAAACTCAATTACAAAGTTATGGGCACAACAGCAGTCTCCAACAGGAGCATAAAGAAGACATTCAATATATGCTGCACACAGAACATCTAGCAGAAAGTTTTCCATTAGTAGGTATTAGGGAAGGTTGGGCACTATCACTGGAGACATGATTTCCTCTTCAGATACAAAGTATGCTGTTTACTGGCCACTAACATCAAAAAAACTCACGCTGGCAAGAATTTCTTTAAAAAGATGAAGTACCCCTCTTTTAGACATCTCCATCAAAAGTTCCCTCAGAGGTGTAGGGGAATACACCTTTACAAGGATGAAAAGCAACTAGTTCATCAATAACTACACAGGCATGATTTTATCTTGCCATTAAAGTGTTTCCATTTATTTTACCAACTGCAAGTTACAGCAGCACTTAGGTTGAGCCAAAGTAAGCACATGCAAGAGAAGAAAGCCTTACTTGCATTTAGGTCCAGCTTTTTCACCAACTTTCAAAAAGTTCTCATAGTTAATCATTGCTTCTTCCCCAATCATCGGTGATGTCTGATGTTTGTCCAGTAGAAACCACAAATTCTTAAAGGACATTTATATTTGGTTAAGAAGGTATTTCTCTAGAGATGTCAATGTGCTTAAGACAGAGCATCAAAGAAATGCAGAAAAAAAAGTGGTTTTGCTGCAAGGTTACCTCTTAATCAATACACATCATCAGTTCCACCAGAAAAGCAACAAAGTGATATTTCCACTGCTATAAACTGGTGTTAAACACACACTCTCTCTCTTACTCACATCCCTTTTGCACTGCAATAAATGCAATCATCTTTGAAGTCTCTCTCAGCGGTATGTAAACAGAACTTACTTCTTCTTCTGAGCACACTAGCGAAATTGTTGCAATGTTCTGGAAAACCAGAAGCCACTGACATAGTCCTCATACACATTATAACAAGGAAGTTTTACACTAACATTACCAGCCCAAGACTATATTAAGCACTTCAGCTTTAGCTAGTACTTCACAACCAGCCAAGGTGCCCAAATACAAAGCACCTCACCATGCAGACAGGAGATAATAAAACTCTGCAGAAAGAAGTCTCATCAGAAGCCATTCTGAGACATACAGAAAATATTTTCTTACCTGCAGCTCTTCATTATCCAACAGCTCTCTGCTTTTTCTTTGCAGAAAGACTGCTCTAGATTCTTCTCTTAATTTCTGAAGTAAGATTTCATCTTCAGCTGGCAGCTAGAAACATTGCGGTGTTTCAGTGTTCTGTCCAGTGGCACCATTAAAAACCTACACATTTAGCAAGTACTCTTGGTAGTCCTGCCTCACACACTTTGATGAAGCTCTTTACTTGACAAAAAATCATAACCTATCTACCAGAATGCTGTACAGCACCTTCTTCTTCTACAGGGACATCACTTGCATACTGTGTTAAATTATTTCAGTACTGGTTTATTTAAAGCAAGACATCTCTAACTTGAGAGACAAAGACCTACCCCATACCTGATAAACCCACCCAATAAGCATTTTCCCATATTAGCAAGATAGGAGTGCTCATACATAAAAGACATTTACTACTGTGTTTTTACTCAGGAGAGTGCAGAACCTTCTATTTTGTTGTATGCTTGACTCTCAAGAGTAAGTATCTACTAGACTTGTTTTAAGCAATGAAACAGATAGAAGAACACTTGGTATGAAAGTTCTGGTGATGTTTACATGCAAAACTGTACAGCACTACCAGAAGTTGGTATTGCATATGTATTCATCAGCTGAAACACAGGTACTTAAGAACTTAATTGTCAGAAACTCATAATCCTAAGGAATACAGGTCCACTTGAGGTTAGACAGCAGCTGAGGGGTCAAGCTGACTAGTGCCAGGAATATAAAGATGTTGAACTTGTGCTCCCATATTCTCCCGTCCCAATCTGATTCATCTCACACATAAATTGCCAGACCAAGCATTTCTGCTGGATTATGCAGGCAACAAACATAACTTTAGTCTGCAAGACCAATGACTGACCATTTTCATGAAACAGCATCCCACTGTGCCTAAACAGAACGAGGAAGATATGTATTTATAATGCTGGTATGTCAAAATTCAGTTAAAACAGGAAGTTCCTCTGAAAAAGAAGGAGGACTTCCTGTCTTTTGTAAGCAACCAAGCTTACTGTCCGATTAGCAAACTATTTTATAGCTTCTAATGAGATGCTTAGTAATGTTTGAAACTGCTGAAATCCATATGTGTACAAAACAAAAAGTTATGCTTAGCAATTCACATAATTCAGATTTTAATCTATTTAAGCTTCTGAAGCTGAAGTGTCTCTTTGAGTAAGCATATCTTTTTGCATAACGCAGAACAGCCTCTTTCGGAAGTTTACCTGGATGCCTCACTTACCCTGTAGTAAAATCGTGGTATGTTCACATATGACGTATTGCCACTTTTTCTCTCTCCTTTCCATTCTATGTAATATTTTGTGAACAATTCCATTTCTTCATCTTTTAGCTCTTGTTCACTTTTTTTGGCTGATAAACACAGAAAAGAATTCGTGTTGTACTCCAGAGTTTTAATGTAACAAGGACCTTGAAAGTAAGAGTTCATGTTGACATTGGTGCAGCTATGCTGTTAAGTAACGTAAATAATGAATGGAGCACAGGCCTATTATATAAATTGTATAGCAGATACAGTGAATGTGTCACATATATTCTGAGTATCTACAGAGCACCTCTTTCAGCAGCAGCATAGTGCTACCCGATGCTCTGTAGGGTAAGTGACTGTAGCAGGCACACAATTATAACTGACAAAGCAGCAGTACTCTTGCAGAAGTAGCACTGTGTGATACTGCTTACTGCAAGCAGCAGCATGAACTCTACCTTTCGCTCTGTAACATCAGGGATTTCATTGCATGCCTGCACAGGCTCTCTGAGGGCTCACTTAGGAACGAATAAAGAGCCACCAGCCGCACTGTCAAAGGGGTACACGCTGCAGCCCAGCCGGCCTTCACAGCGCCGGCCTCCACACTGCTCCTTAGCCGCCCCTGCTGTCACTAACCCCTAACATAAAGGGGTTTCTTTCTCCGCAGAAGGAATCCAGTCGTGCCCGACCCCCGCGGCAGCCTCCACACGGGGAACTAAAGCACCACGGACACATACACCTGCGCTCGCTCCACCACTCCGCCAGCCTTGACCCCTTGACCCCTCAACCCACCCTCACCGAGGGCAACGCCGGCCGCGCTCTCTCGCTCACCCGTGCCACCTCCCTTTCTCTCTCCCCGCCCGCCCCCCGACGCCCCGGGGCACTCACGGCCGCAGCGGGCGGCCAGCCGGCTCCTCAGGCTCCGCTGCCAGTTCATGCCCGGCCCGCGCCTGGCGCTCTAACCGCTGTACCCACAACCAATATGGCGGAGCAACCCCATCCGCCCTGACGGGGCGTGAGAGATCACGTGGCAGCTAGGCCAATGAGGCGTGATTGGCTCTAAGCCCAGGGGCGGGCTCGGTGGCGCTTCCGGGCTGGCGGGAAGTGAGAGCGCCGTTTGTCGTGTGGGCACCCCTGCAGTAAGCGCCTCTCTGCCGGTACCTCGTTGCACCGAGGGGCCTTTGGCCGCCGCGCACCGATCGAGGTAGGCCAGTCCCTGGGGAGTAAGGGCGCAGCCCGCGCTTCTTTACACTCTGGCAGGGTAGAGTTGGGGGGGGGGGGGGGGGCTGGGGCTGTGTGCTTCTTGCCTAGTCGCTGTGCTCGCTGGGAGTTGTAGTGTACGGGCCGCGCGCGCGGGCACCGAGGGAGGGGTGTGCGGGGCCTTCTCATGAGCGGCGGGGGTGGCGGCCGCCTGCCCGGTTGCCGGCAAATCTCCGGCATTTGTTTTTATAGCCTAACACTTACCTGAGGTGTCGCCGTAATTGCTGCTGGTGGTGTCGCTCTTCCTCTTCGGCAGCGGTGTAACCAAGGATCTGCGACTGGGGAAAGCAGTTCAACCAATGTCTGTCACAGGTTGAAAGGTGTGAGGGAGCCAAACTAGGGCGTCCCGTGCTGGGACTGCCTGAGGGATCAGAACTGGGATTCCTCCCCTGAAGTTGTCAGGGTACCTTGACCTTTGCGTTTGGTAGCATGCAAATGTAAACATGACAGGAAAGCCCAGGATGAATTCTCATGTTGCCATGTTATTTTTAGGAAACCTTCTGACTCGATGTGGATAAAGTCAGGAAGAAAAAGACCTGTGCTTTTTGCCTAGCTGCATCAGTTACTTGCCTGAGTACTCAGCTTTGCTGTAACCAACAAGCAGAAATGATAAGGTGCAAACTTGCAAAACATCTTCTCTAGAAGAAAGATGCCCTGATTTTGGATGAATGTTCTCACACTGTAAGAGGCTGATTTTTGTGCAGAAAGACTTTTGTTTTCATAACAGGCAAAAGGGACTCCAAGAACAAGCATTTTGAACCTGAGGCTTATACAGTGGAACAGTCCTTGGGCTTTTATAGTGGACATCCCCATGCAAACTGCATTTTCTCTTATAACTTCATTAGGTACAGTGAGCTAATAGTGAGAGAATTTCTTCTTGTGATGGCACTGTTTTCTCAAACCAGCCTGCATGGTTTTCAAGCTTTGCTATGGAAATGCCGTATGTTCTCGCCTGTTTCAGGATGTCCACAACTGTTTGCTGTCTCTTTCAGCATCCCCAGTAGGGAGAAGTTTAACTGTTTCAGTTTTATGACATCTTGCAGTGCTGCATTACCAGTGGATCCCAAAGGAACTGATGTCATTCCTTCCAAGAAAAGGTCTGAAATTGATTATGAAGAAAAAGCATGGGATAAGGAGGCCAAAGAAATATCTGAAGGGAAACTCCACTCTTCTTCCTCTGTGAGAGCTCCAAAGAAACGGTTTTTGAGTCATGCTTTGTTAAAGCGTCAGTTTATCAATGTACAGCCTCCAGAAAAACCTTTGCAGGCTGAGGAATGGAACAGACTGAGGGAAAGCTTTCAATCACCTGAAGTATTTGAAGAAGTAATGCTTAACAGTATGGTCAAATACAACAGCCCCATTGATGTGGCTAAGTCCTTGCTGACCTATGTGGCAAAGAGCAGTGGTGACATTGAATATAAATTATTGGTCAAGTATCTGATATTGTGTGTCCAGCAGAGGCAGACTTCAGAAATTCTGGATGTGCATGATATAATGAAAGGCAGGTTTAAGATACTTGAAAGTGGGGCTTACAGCCTTATTATCAGGGGGCTGAGTAATTCAGATCAATGGAGGATGGCATTGACTATTTTGGAAGAAGTAAAAAAGATTATGATTCCCTCACGAATACAGTATGAGTCCTGTATCAAAGCAGCCAGCCGTCACCAAGAAATGAACCTTGCGTTTGAACTTTACCATGAAATGCTGGCTAAGGATTTGGTCCCAACCTTGGATGTCCTGCAGGTGTTTTTTGACTTCAGCAGGGGTATGAAAGGTGCTGAGTTACAAAAAGAGCTGTTTGGTGTCCTTTCATATTTGAGAGAGAACCAGTTATACCCTCACAAAACATTTATGTGGAGTATAAAGCTATGGTTTGAAAGGTAAATAATGTTTCAACAGCAAGCTCATGAAGATGGGTTTCAAATTAGACAGATCAACTCTTAATAAATCCCTCAACATCTCATTCTGGTTATTGCTTCTCCATGACAGATACATTGTCATGAAAAGATGTGGTTTATTTTTGTTTTTTATTTTTGTTCCTAGATTAGTATAAAAATGGAAATTTCTTATTGATTTCACTTTTTCTTCAAAGATTTTACCTGTTAAATATTATTCCGTGGTATAGAAAGTAGGAAACTGATGGGTCATGGTTGTCCACAGTGTCTTTCTGGGGCTGGTACGTAAGGAATATTGACACCTAAGGGGAGTTTTCCTATAATCTATTGGAGTGTAGAAGTAGTAAGTTATTTGAAAATTAGACAGTTTCTTTCTTTAAAGGAAAGAGGCAGCAAATTTAGCTTAGATTAAGTGAAGTTTAAATATTAACTTTGTATAGAATAATAGAAGAGGAATAATCTTTATAGGAGGTGCTTTGTTTTAGCACGATATTTAGCAGACCATGCAGTTTCTTTTCGTAAGTAGTGGTGGTCAGACTCCACAAATGACAACTAGTTATGCTATGTATTTTTTTAACTCTTGGCTTTGGTTTATGTGAGCTACAGAGCCATTTTACAAGTTAGTTTTCCTGGATGGGAAATATGCCTGTGGAATGCACTGCCATTATTAGAATGGTTTATACTGCTGTCTCCTAGCTATTTTCATTCCTAGGAATAGCTAGTGAGCAGACAGAGTAGGCCTCAATCGAGATGAATAGAGAAGAACTTACCTGTAGGTGTGTGCTACATGCACAGAAAACTCAGTATAATAAGAAGGCCTTGACAAGGAGACTGCGTGGGCAATGAGTGCATTGAAAAGCTATATATTGCCTGTATATAGTGGCAAAACAGTCCTGCAAGCTGAAGTTAGAAAATTAGACAAACTTGAGAACACCATAAGCTGGTGAGATTGGTGTTTTTTCTCTGCATGTTGTTAAATGTTGGTTCTTTATAGAATATTTTCAGCCGTTGCTCAATTATATATGAATCTTTGTATGATTTCTTTACAGAGTAGATGATTGATTGGTCTTTTATTTCTAAATGTTGACCAAAATAGAATTATTCTTTATCTGTAATTCAGATATTGTTAAATAAGAATCTAATTATTTTATTTATCTTTCCCTCTGTATATGTTAGTATACCAGAAAGGAACTGGAAAGGACATCTAACCAACATTAAAGAAAGGTAAACACAACATTAATTTAAAAGTGAGATATTGTCTTGATTATTCTATCTTGAACTGTTTTCTTGTAAGTATAAAAAGTATCTTTCATTGTATAAAAAGTATCTTTCATTATATAAAAAAATATTTTAATCCTTGAGAATATGAACTTTGTGTGTACATAGGATTCCCAAACTCCAGTTTCCAGCTCATTCTTGTGCATTAAACAAGACCCAACATGGACATTTGGAAACGAGTTATGCTAAGCAGAGATAAGACGGAAAAACACAGATAAAAATAAGAGCTGCCATTTTTCTGGGTGGCTTATTTGTTTACTGTTTAGGAATTTTTTTTGGTTGGCTTTTTAATATCCGTTGTTTTACACAATATTCAACAGGGCAGTGTTGATGTGTAAATGGATGTCTTGAAAACTGATACTGTTCACACACTGCAGTTAATGGAAGGGTTCTCCCTTTCCACCTGATTTTCAGTGAAGACAGAATGATTTTAGGTTTTCACAGGGCTAACTTGGATATTCATTTCTATTACAGCAGTTTTGTTAATGACAGTATATTCCTATTTTAAATGTTTGTTCTGTTTGAAACCTAGTTCTGTGGTTTTGTGGCAATTGGGCGACTATAAATGTATTAATTATAAGAACGTCTCCAATGGATTATGATTTTTTTTATGGTTGTTTATAAAAATATACTGCATTGCATACTCTGAAGTAAAAGCAAATGCAGTCTGCTGCTTTTGAACAGCATAACTAAGAGTAGGGGTTACTGTAAAATGGATTATTATTATTATGTAGAGTGTGGGTTGCTATACTGTATTACAGTAAGTCACCACATTTTAGACAACCTTTTTCAGCCTTTAGACATTTAAAACTCTAAAGCTGATTATCTTGGTTAAGAAATAATCTTACTGTCTGTAAACTCTGCTAGACTTTGAGAGTTAAACTAACTTAGATCACCTTGTATTTTGTCATGGATTAAGAATCTGTGAACAAAGTGGTGACAAGGTGCAGTGTGGTAGTTATTTTGTGGTAAGTGTATGAACACTTTTTGTTTTGAAATAAACAAGTTTTAGGTAGTCTACTTGGATAAGTATTTGAATAAAATCAAAATAGTTTCCAGAAAAGAAAAAGAGTATCAGAATTTTGTTGTGTTTAAGTTAAATGGCTGCTGACAGAAAAGATCCTTAGGATTTAAGAAAGAAAAAAAAAAAGTTTGTTGGTTTTGTTGAGGTTTATTTTGGTCCTAATCATAAAGGTTGAAGCCCTTAAGGTATCTCTGAAACTCATGTGATTATTACTAGACTTGTCTCTGCATCCAGCATAACTGATGTCTTAAAACATGAGTCTTGAGTTAAAAAAAAACAGAAGAACTGTTTTTTCTTAAACTGAGTTTGACAATTTAATAGGCTTATTCATAGGTTATTCCGATTTTGTATAAATGCTGGCAGTTATAGCTAAGATGCTCATATTAAGGGCATCATCTTCTTCTATCACTGAGCTCCTAGTTTCTTTGACCTGTGACAGTCAGAAGCTTGAACCCCCTGCAGACAAACCTTGATGTTTGCTGACCATTTTTCTTTAAGACTTACAAAAGTTTTACATTTCCAAGGTCAGCTATTGAAAGCTGCAACTCAGGTTTTTTGAATCTGCATTCAAATTACTGTAGCGTGTCAGACTATGCTTGATATGTAGGTGTCGTGATACTTCAAATCTATCTCAGAAAAGTAGACCCTCAAAAAAGTAGTTAAATGGTCAATTAGCTATAAGGACAGCTATTTATCCTACAGAGGCAAAAGCTGCCTGTAGGGGAATTTCTTGGCGTGCAGTCATAAAATGATCCATGAGAAGTTACAAAAACTGCAAGTAATTTTAAAGCTACAGTTGTGGAAAAGCAGCAGCTAGACAAAGGATCCAGTCTTGCAAGATGCTGAGTGTTTCTTGTGCCTGTTTCACCTCTGCTCCCTTTGTGAATCCACATGGAGAATTCACAAGAAGAAACTTTCTTCAGGAGCTTTGGTAGTTGGTGGGTGGTTGGCGGGTGGGGGGGGATGATTTGTTGGGGTATGGGATGGTTTATTTTTTTTAAGTAATCTGAAAGAGGTAGTTGCAAAAGAACCCAAATTAACTATCAGACAGGCCCTGAAATTTAGGCTTAATAATTTTGAAATAGTCTTAGAGCAGTTTGTTAGGCCTTTCTTCTCTGTTGCTAAACCGTGGAGTTCCTTAATGCAATTAGATGTATTTAATGGTAACTTTACATCTATATGATCAGCCTCATAATATAAACAATGAGACATATAAGTCTCATTGCTTATATTAATGTGTAGGCTAAGTCTGCAGTGGCCACAGTGGCTTCACCAACTGTAGCAGTGACCGTTCATTGTTGGGATTCCATGTGTAACAGTTTTTGATTCAGTAAGTGCTCTTCAACATTGCAATTATTGCAGTCTTGTCTTATGGTGTGTGCATTAATGTATACTAGACATCAATTGTTGGGAGAATATAACATTTCTGATTGCCATGGGTTTAGAAAATTACAATGACTTAGCATCAGCATCTCTAGGCTATCTCTCTGGAGCTAGCCAGGGGAGAATAATTTGTTCTGTTTTAAAACTTAGAACTGAATAGTAGGATTTGAGCTTTAAAATTGTGCTTGTGAAAATACGATATTTGGATGGATTTAGAGAAAAAATGGTTACTCCTTCAATTCAGACTATGGCCCACTGGGTGAATATAGGCTTCTGAACAGAGCATGATCGACAGGAAAAACATGAAACATCAATGACATATCCTGCATATAAGAGAAGCTTTAAGTGAGAGCAAGTGGTAAAAAAGTCATTGTTCATCAGCCAGGAAATGCCAAAGACCCATTCAGACTAAATGTTGTTTTACTGCCTGTTGGAGAAGCTATTAGATTCTGTTTATATTGTTGGTACTGTGGCTGGACTGTCCAGTCTGGTGATGAAGATGCAGGCTGGATCTCACGTGTAATATTCTTGGCAGAAGTGCTTAAGAACAGACATGACTGACTATGAGTTTCCTTACTGTATGTCAATATCCTATCTGGCCATTTCTTTTCATGTAGTTATTAAAGAATTAAGCTTGGAAAAATGTCTAGGTTTAACTCGCAGTCAGAGGTGCAAGTCAAGAAGTGTACCCATGAAGCCTATGTATATGTGTATATGTCCCTTCGTCATTAGACTTATCCAACTAAATCACATAAAAAGATTTCTAGTGACTTTAGTAGGTTTTGGATGCATGCAAGAAAGAGTACAGTAATTTTCTGATGATTGTACTGTTTGGAGTTCTTGTAAAGAATTACCCTCATACACAGACACTCAGTAAATTAGTAAAATTTAAGGTATTTCTTCTTTAAAAGTCTTTATCCTTTTATTTGTTTCGCTACTATTACAGTGGACAGTGCCCGGTTTGCAACCGTCAGTTGGAGGACAGCAGTCTCACTGAAGAGGAGTATAATAATCTCAGAGAAAAAATAATAAGGGATGTGATACATGGAACTGACACTTTCAGAAAGACAAGCCCACAGGTAGGTGTTTGCACACTGTCAGGTTCATTGGCTAGGGCGCTATATACAATTAATGTTCAAGTACTCTGAAACCACAGATCTGGTGGGGTTTTTTTTGCTTTAAACATTAATAAGCCATCACATACTGAAGTATCCATGTATTTTTTTCAGTTATGTTTATAAAATGGGTCTAAATCTTGATTTCATTCATATTGTCTTCGCTCTTACATTTTCAGTCAGCTGTTAATGGATACTGAAACAATTAAAATGTAATTTTTTCTTTTACATTAAAAAAAACTTAAAAGGTATAGAAATCTTTTAACCCTTCAAAAGCTAAATTTTAAATACAGAATAAACCCCAGTAACAAGAACAAAAAATTAAACATCTAGTACTTGGAGTTTGCAAAAAAGTAGGAGTCCTACTGTTTCTGAAGTTCAGTATCATACCTGAAGCTTGAGTTCATGTGCTGAATATTTGATTTTTCAATTGGGAAGCTGTTTGCCAGAAACAGTAATGAACAAATCATCACTTCAGTCAACTTTCACAGCCACCAACAAACCAACTACCCCATAATTTTAAATACACAATTTCATATTTATAATTACAGTATACATCAGGAGTATGAAGCTTTTCAAAGGTCATTGTAAACATATGAGAGGGCATAATTCTCAGACACTATAATATACTGCAGTTCTATTTCTTACTCTTTTTGCTTGGGGATTAGTGATTCAGCCCCAGCCATATGGAATGAAGCTGAGCTCCGCTAGATGGAGCACACGCCACATCTCAGCGTGGTTTTGCTTTACCTCTTTGAGTATTGATGTCATTTTGCTGCAGCTGGCACCTCAGTTCTTCATGGCTTCTGGAAATATAGAAGAAGACACCAGGTTTGATTCTTCAGGCTTTCTGCAGGCACAGACATTGTATAACAGTTACAGAAAAAACTTGAAACAGTGTGGGGTGCTTGTACATGTAGCCTATTGTTCAGAAATCTAATTTCCACACAGGTTTTCTTCTCAGTTCAGGACTTTTAGCTGATCTAGCTGTGAACTGTACAAGGGAGTAAAATTATCCTTGAAAATACAGCAATAATTTTAAGCATTTAATGGGTACTGGTGTTCTATAATACTAAAAAATAAACAAAAGGATGTGTTTTATTGCACACTGTGCAACAATATCTGTTCTCTAAATGCCTTTGTGAAAATTACAGTTGGTTTATTAAAGAAAGGACCAACAACAAAACTTTTACTTCCTTAACCAGTTAACTGTCTTAGTCTGCGAAGTTTCATTTCTGTTCCTGTGGACACCGCTGTCTTGAAAGTTTCAAATCTGTCAGGTACACAGGGTTAGATTAGCAATACCTGTTGAAGGCAGGAGATTTAGAAAGGGAGCTCTGGCTATCAGGATATTCACGTCCTGCTACACAGTAGTGGAAATTATGTTCCCCCTGTTTGAGGACCTGATAGATCAAATGAATGCAATCTAATAAAACAAAGACTCAATACACTCTTAAGTTTTGTTGTCAGTAGATTTTGTTAGTCCATGTGATAGCTGAAATCTTGTCATTTACCACTCTGGGGCCACCCACTTGCTAGTTCTGTATCAGCAGGCAGTCACCCAGCAGCTGAATGGAGGTGAACTCAGCTGTACAGCTTAAAGTCTGCTCCCTCAAGTGAATTTCGTGCATGGATATGTGGGTAGAGGCAAAACAGTGTTGTGATATGTCAGAGGTTTCCAGAAATAAATTTGGGACTTTTTAGTTGCCTTTGTGCTGTGAAAGCAGATGTGTGGTGATGAAGATATGCTGCCCATTTTAGGTATGCCAGACAGCGTGACTTCTCCTGTAGCCAGGGTTTTCCAGAGGGGAAACTAGGTGAAAAGGCTGAAAATAGGATGTAAGCAAGTGCATCAGAGAGGGGGGGGTTCCATTTTCCAGTGACTTACTTTTCTGTAGTAGCCGCAATTCAAATAGAAAAGATTTTAGCTTTCTATTCCTTCTTTTCTTCTAACTAGTTTTATTTAGCGCGCCTGTGTTCCTTGCAATGAAATTATTACTCGGGGAAACAGTTTGAGTTGTTTGAGCTGTAAAAATTTTATTCCAATGTTTAAAATGGAATATTTAATGCATTGGAATCTTTTTGATTTGGGGTTTATTTGATTTTATTTCTCTCACTTAAGAATAAATGCAATCAGTAGGAAATCAAGAAGAAAGATTAGGTTTGTTGGGTCTGTTGTGCTGTGATTTAAAAAAAAACCCACAACCTAATCTTTTTTTCCTAATTAGTTTTAGGAAGGAAAATCAAACAACTTAGATTTGTACATCGGAATGGTAGTGAACACAATCTACAAATACATTGGAAAGATGGCTTGCCTGAATTATAAGGAAATACATGTTATCCATTAAAAATTCAGATCTTTATGCACAGCTACTGAAGGGCCTGTTAGAATGTCATACAATGTTCTAATACAGTGAGCTGCCACCTTGCAGGCTGCTGTAGAAAGAGAACAATTTTAAGACTGTTGCCTTTTCTACCAGTGTCTATATGATATTTTCAGTTAGATGCCTGTTTACTCTGACTGCATTTAATTGGGAGCTATGCCACTGAGCCTGAGATGATATAACTGGTATACTGAGAGACAGAATCAACTTTTACTGTGATGACTTTCATGTCACAGCTGCTCCCAGGTGTTTCTGTCAAATACCCACAGTAATTTCATTCCTGTTATGACTACCTCATACCCATGATAAACCTGAAAGGACTGCTGCGCAGGGGGAAGGAAACTTGGAGGATGTGTATGTGCTGTCAAGAAAGCAGGAAGAGATGGGTTTGTGGGCATGTAAATTCCCCACATTAGATCTGAACTAACTGTATAAGGGAATTTTACATATTCTTCTAGAATATAAGAGACTGGAGGGGGAAAAGAAAGTGACCCATTCATGTCAGTGTTACTTTGCAACTGAATGAGGTCGTGCTATTTCCAAGGAGCCTTGAAAGAAGCTCTCTTACTTTTAGATTGATGCCTTTTCTGTAATGCTTTGGTTCTCCTTCCACATGTGCATATTTCCCAGCTCCATGATTTGCCCCAAAGCCCTGTGTAGTATATATCAGTCCTGTTCAGAATGGATTAGTTTATTACTTTCAAAACCCCTATGTACTATGAACTCTTAAGACCATGTCTGACACAGTCTGCCCTAACTTCATCTGGCAGAGCCTTCACTCCCAACTTCTAGTGTGAACTTACTATTCTTCTGCCTGCCTTGTTGACTCAACTTGTGGTCAGTCTGCTAAATTGCCTGCACTTGAACAGGTTCCAAGGTGAGCTACCGTGAGATGCCTGGGTGATGATTGCTGTCAGTCTTGCACCTGGATGTCATAGCTGCTTTGCTCAGGGAGAAAAGGAAGGCTAATTAATTCAGTTAGGCCTGGGAAGTCTCCTGAGAAGGTAGGGCCTGAAAACACCTTCCCAGCAAACAGCTGATACTGTGTGCAGTGTGCCACAGCCCAGGCTATGTATGCCATTTGCCTCCTCTCCCTCTATTCCCACATATGTTAGCTCCTCCTGATCACTGCCAGGAAACAACTTTCTGAGGGGAGGAAGCATGGAAGGAAGCGGAAGGCGAGGTGGAATTTGTTCTGTGGATTCATGTGCCCCCTTACCTCCCACGTGTGTGCCACACTGCAATAAAGGGATCAGATTCCTTGGATAAGTGTTTTTCCTCTTCAGTAGGAGTGCAGAAATTTGGCATGTTGCTGGATGCTGCAAAGCCCCTTGCACTGGGATTTGAGCCATTTTGGGCAGGAACACATTAGTTCCTCAGGTTTTGCAGAATAGAAGAGTGATGACCAAGTGTATTGCTGCCTTGTTGCTGATTTTTAGTTATGGTCATTAGCTTGTAGGTAAGGAGATAAGGGTAGGGTTAGTATTGCAATTGCAATTCAGTGCATTGATATCAAGCCTGAAGGGTCCTGGATCATGAAGATGTGCAGTCATAGGAGTCTAGGGAAATCTGTGAAGATGAGACAACATTTGCAGATAGTGTTGAACAGCTGCTGCTTTTCCACCTCCCCTCCCAGTTCTCTGTGTGGGCCACTGGACTTAGTCAGGAGAGGTTTGGTATTTGGTAGGGCAGAATCCTGCATTGCCTTTAGAGCCTTTAGGTTTGCTGCTGCATCTTGTAATATCCACAAGGATAGAGGGGAGCTGGTCTGAGTGAGGATCAGGGTGAGCTGTGGGTTCATTTCAGTTTTAGTTTGCCTACAACTGAAGTTAGTTTGAGGGCAAGAGAGAACACTAGCCTCAAAGTTTGATCCAGTATTCAGTCTTGTAGGTCTAGTAAGCACAGAATAAAGACAGGTAATGGGTTATGGCTGGTGTTGAGACGATTGCAGTAGCAGAGTGCTGAGTCTGAGAGCACTGCAGGCCAAGCTGCAACTTTCATCCTACTTACTTTCTGTCCTCTTGCCTCCATTCAGTTCAGGGTGGATATTACACTTTTCTTGTGATATGATCTACTAGTGTAGAAGAAACTCTGAGGAAGGAAAAGGCGGGGAAGAGAGGAGACCAAATGGGAAATGCTTGGTGAGAGACAAAGGCAGTTGTAATTTTTCTAAGGTTTCTCTTGTGTGTTCCCTTACCCCAGAGGCTCCCAATACTGGAAGCAAACAGAAGCACAGTCATTTGGCTTTGGATAAAAGACTTAGCTGCTTCCTTAACAGCAAGAAATAGATCTAGATGAAAACATTATAAATTCAGTGCATATTTGTTTCCCTCAGTTACCTCAGTGTTAGAGAATCTTTCTTGGGGATGGGTCAGATCTGCTGGGGTGGTCCACAGTCCTCCTTTTCTCAGTTCATACAGAAAAGAATGAGTTGGGATTTCGTTCAGGTCACTTGCCATCAAAATTAGGCCACCATGCAACACAAGAATGTTTTCTTCCAATCCACTGTCTAAACCTGTTTCATTGTCCTCCACAGTCTTTTTAAACTACTACTTTGTCAAATCTGTATTTGGAAATTCTTCTAATGTGATGAATTCTTCATATTCCAGTTAGTGCAAGCAAATAAGAAAAATCTGGTTCTAGTCTTGTTTTTGAACACCAGTTGCTTGGTTAAAGTGCAGTTGCTAACCTTAGCTTGTTTCCACTGTATATCACCTGAAGATCTTGCTAAGGAAAATACAAACATGGATTGCTGATGCAGGGTTTTTTTAATCAGATCTGTATCTTCCTTACATTAACTAGAATGTAAAAAGAAATTGAGAGAACTAGAAAAACCTGAAGAATTTTGTGAAGGTTTAAGAGTGGCATACATTGATGAAGTATTTCTTTTTTCCTGTTCATTAGCTGATCACAGGGGCAGACAGGGCCATAACGTTGAAGTCAGAAGAGTAACTTTTAACTAAAGAATTAAACTAATCTGAGTTATCTGAATAGCTGATTTTTGAAATTAATTTATCAAGAACCTCTTGCACACCCAGTCCCGTACTTGCAGCTCATGCATTCCACTAAGGAGAGTCTTGAGACATGTTTACATAATGCAGACTTCATACACCACCATCCTTTGGTTAAGTGTTCAGTGTCTCCAAATATTGCTAAGTTATGTGATAATACTTCTAAAGTAAAATTAGTGTGAGCAAATGTTGATTTAAGACACTTTGAAGTGTTACCTTGTGGAACTTGAGCATTACTGAATGGTCCTTTACCATTTGGTAAAGGACCATCTTTGGTCTGTTACCAAAGGTCCTTCTAAGCTGGGGAGCTGCTCTCTAGCTGTGGTCAAAGACAGATTCTTCTGATGCTGCAGAGGCCTATGTGGAATTGTCTAATATAAAGCTTCATTATACTATATGATAATTAGAATAACTTAACAAGTTTATAACCATTTTTACGTTATCTAACCAATGCTTTATCTCTTAGGATTTGATTGGATTTGTTTTAGAACAAGCAATTTCAGCAGGTGTTTTTATTACACTGTGAGATCATTCAAGTTTTTAAGTTTCTTCAGAAATCTGTAAAAATAAGTGCACTTTTTTCCTATATCATGCATTTTTTCATCTTTCTGATGCTAAATTTAATTTGCTGTTCAAGATTGGCTTGGCTTCTGTGCCATCTCCTTTCCTAAATATCTGTAAAATACTTCATAAATACGGGAATTAGTACAGAACTTTGAAACATGCTGCTAATTTTTTAGCATGACCAATTGGTTTTTTCTTCTCTGTCCTTTTTTAATACTGTATTTAGTTCAGTGTTTTAGTAGCTTGTTAATGGAGTCTTGTGTCAGGGTTGGTGCTTTTTAAAATCTAATTAATGCCATCTGGTTCTATTTTACCTGCTTTTTCATTGACACAAGGAAAGAATTTTTAGATACTCTTCTGCAAAAGCTGTGCACATTAAACTCTGACAAATCATATTATTCCAGAGGGCTTGTGCAATTTTTAGTGATCAGTTCAACCATATTTCAGTGTACTCTACTGGGTGCATGGGTTTATTTTTCTGGATTGTTTCTAGAAATTAAAATAGGGTACAACATGTGGTGCTATTCGGCTCGCCAGCATAGTTGCTTGAGATAGCAAATATTAGCATATGCATTTGGTAGCAGTGTGATTTTGAAACTAGTTTAACTAGCCTTACCACCCTGCCAGCTCTTCACTCCTGCCTCCTCTTGCCCCTGCAAGTGTGGCAGGAAACAAGTGAGCACAGCCCCATGGAAAGCAGGGTACAAACCTAGATGGCAGTACAATGTTTTGTGTTCTTGTGCATGTTTTTTGAGGTAGATCAGTTCCTTGTTCAGGTTCGCTTCAAATATTTGTACCAGCATAGCAGAGTAAGCAGCATGGAGGTGTATCTGACTGCTTGATTGCATTTTTCCACATGGATATTATGGACTGTCTGTAATTAAGTGCTAGTCTGGCTAACTTAACTTCAAATGGTGTCCTTTCTATGAAGTTTATCATGCATTGGTTTTATATTATTCCACTGTCTTTCTGTAATGCCTGTTACATTGTGTTTAAGCATTCAAGTCAATCTTTTCCCGATTTAGCATCCTGTTAGGTTGCTTGCCCTGAAACAAAAGGTTTTCAGAATAGAATCATAGAATGGTTTGGGTTGAAGGGACCTTAAAGATGATCTAGTTCCAACCCCCCTGCCATGAGCAGGGATGCCTCACACTAGATAAGGTTGCTCAAAGTCAAGTTGTTGGAGGCCAGGTTTTGCACTGGCCTTGTGGCTGACCCTCTGCCATCTGATGTAGGCAGGCAAGAACAAGTCCTGTGGCAGCCTGTCTGCAGGCCACACAGAGCACATCTCAGCCATGTCAGTGTGCCTGTGAATACCTTCCTGTTTGTGACAGTGTCACTGAAGGCTGCAGCTACAGGAGTTTGTGACTCCTGGAGTATTTGTTAGCTCTAAAAGCATGTAACAAAGGGCAAACAAACAGTATGCAATCCAGAGTACATAGTGTTACCATACACAATACTGAGAAAAGCCTTCCTGCATATAAGGGTTCGAAGGGGATTTCCAGGCTTTGAAACTGAGGGAAATATTCAAACCCTTCAGGCATAACAATAAACAGATTTAAAAGTACTCCAACAAGGTGCCTGGAAAAAAAAAGAAATTGGCTGGATTTCAGTTTGACAGCTGAATTTTATTTCTCACACTCTAATGCTCATTCCTGTTTTTCTTCTGATACCAACCAAGTGCTGAAAACAAAGCAACCCCCCTCACTTTGTGTTTTATACAGCTGTTAAAAAGTGAATGTTTTCACTTCTCTAAAAGCTGCTCTTACGGTATTGAAAAACACCCTGTTTGATAAGGGTAGACAGTACTTAAGAGCAGTATAATCTGTTAATTCGAATTTGCTCTTTCCTTGCACTTGAATATATTGTTATTTAATATGGACAGGGGAGACACTGCTTTTTCTGTTGTACAAAGCTTAAACTATTGTGAATGCTTCTGGAAACAATGTATGTTGAATACTGTAGTTTTGCACTTAGTTTGACTTCAGTTTGTCCACCATTCCTGATGAGTGAGCATAAACATTATTGTTTAGAAAAAGTGACAAACAGCCTCTTCTGCAGTGATTTTAATAAGTTTTATTATGGTGTCCCGTCCCCCCCCTTTTTTTTTTCTTTTTCAAATACCATGTGTTGTCATGAACATAATAGCATTTGTTGTATTTGAAAGTCCTCTATGGATTTCCTCATGTATCTTCTTTGTGTGTTATATTGCTTTGGGTTTTGGCATGTAGATCAGTAGATGTTTTGGATTCTTGAAGAATTTGAGCAATACCATGATTTTTATTTCTAGCTGCCAACATATTTCATATTCAGGCTTGAGGAGAAAAGCGCTCAAGTGACCTGATTTTTTCTGTGATCTGAAACGTGTAATACCCTTACGTCCGTAACAGACATTAAAATTATTTCAGAATATTCATTTGAATTACTCTCATTGCTCTTATCAAAGTACATGCTTGTTTAGCTATGTTTTCTTTGTTTTGTCTTCATTGTAATGTTTATTAACCATATTTAACATAGTAAATCTGTGAATACTAATAATGAATTCCACTCCTCATTTTTGTTGTGCTTTCGAGGCTTGTAGCATGTGTGTGTGCACTGGTATTGGAAGAAAAACACATTTCCATTTATAAAGGTATTACAGAAATATACTATTAATACTCTTACAGAAAAGTCCTATTTTCAGATTTATTACTACTGCTGTCACACAGCCAATATTACTGGCTCTAAGCCAAACTTTTGGAGTCTGAGGTCACACTTTTTTGAATTTTTCAATGAATTTTTTAAAATGGCAAAGCCAATTTTCTTTCCCCTCTCCCTCTCCCTCTCCTGTGAGGATTGAGGCACGGACCCAGAGGTAGAGTGCAAGCTGGATCGTTTATTGAAAAGATTACACGATATTTATATGCTTCCAAGCAATTAGCAAAGCACATCTGTGTTTGCCTTGCAGTTACATCAGGTGAAAGGTCTATCTGATTTTCTTATCGACATCCTCTTTCCAGTTCTGACGTCCTTGTTCCTTGCCAGTTCCAGCATCTTCCAAGTACCAGTCAGGGACAGGTCACTCTTAATTGCCTGCTGTAGTTCCTCCTTCTCATGGTCACTCTTAATTGCCAGCTGTAGTTTCTCCTTCCCATGGTCTCTGACAGCTTTGATACATTCCAACCCCCGCATTCTCCCTCTCCCCTTCTTTCTTTCCTTCTCAAACGATAATTCCTATACTTCTGCTTTTTAAAACCAACCTCTATCTCTTGTTTTGCTGCAGTACCCCCAGTTGAGAGCTAAATCTCATAAAATGTTGTAGTTTCACAATCCAGTCAGTTCCCATAGGGTGCCCTGGCTATGCTAAAAGGTCATCCCCATAGTCTCACGAGGCTTATTCTTATTCCATGTCCTGGCTGGATTTTCTTGCCAGGACAGACCTCTGTGCTTTGACCTGAACAGAACTGTTGCAGGCTAGAGACTGTTATATTGGCTCAGTTCACCCATTTCAATCTTTATCCATATGCCAACAAATATGTATGTGTAGGTAGAGAAGGGAACAAGGCTAGTAATGAATGGCTGAGAGAAAGGAGAAGATAGAAACACCTCTTTCTGTGGCAGCACCAGTATGCACCAGTATAAAATAATGGTGAAATGGCATGAGTCATCCAGCTGGTGTGGAATAGCAAAGAAATGTGAGACTGTTGGGCTTTTGCTGAGATGTGAGTGAACTTGAGCCACCTGCGTGCTAGTGGTTAAACAAAAGGTTGGTTTAAATGTCTTTAATTCTTCACATCAAGATAAATTCCATCATAGGTTTGTTATGGTTCACTCTTAGTTCCAAATTGATTTGCCAGAAGTTTTCTTAGCAGAAGGTGTGGTGAATCATTTCTAACGGTTGCGTAGTTGGCATTCCCCTATTTTCCCAGCTAGGCAATGAATGAAATCAGGTGGTATTTTTTTAAATTCCCTTTTCTTCTGTACATGGTATGAAACCAGACATCGCCGGAGCCTCCCATGAGCACCCTGCACATATTCCTGCTGCAAAGAGGCATGTTCCTGAGGTAACAGCCGGGATGCATTGCAACACTTTCCTGTGGCTCATGAGCATTAAGAGGATCGCGTCAATAAGCAATGATGCATGTGTTTTTTATGGTTTGGCCCTTCAGCTGTGAGCTGTGTTGAAGCAAATTTGAGTAGCATTTCCAAGGCTGGGAGAATGGACTTTTCCTTGGAAACTTTGTGACATGTACCCAGTCAGATCAGGCTAGAAATCAGTGTAAGGTTTGCAGTGTTAGGCAGAAATGTTTTACTACTTGTTGGCGTGTTGTAGGGATTCATCAGAAGAGCCCCTTGTTGTGTTTCACAGGACATTTCCCTGTAGATATGCAGGGGTGTATGTAAATGATGTGTTGCATTGTCCATTTGGAAGGGGAAGCCTGTATGAATCACTTCTTTTTGCCTAAAGAAGGACAACCTTCATGTCACTGTTGTACTGCGTTTACAATTACTGTGTCTGGTTTCTCTTGATCAGCTGTACCCTAGCTGCATCAGTGCTCTACTTCATTTACTGCTTATAAACATCTTACAGTTATTTAGGAAATATCTTTAGAGAATTGTGGGTGAATCAGCTCTTTATTACTGTGGCTGTAGGATCTGCATAAAATCCAGACAAATCCTGATCTTTGAATGATAAGCATCCTTCACATTGTTTACTTTCTCTCTTTGTGGTGGGTTGACCCTGGCTGGATGCCAGTTGCCCTCCAAGCCTCTCTCAGTCCCCTCTTCAGCAGGACAGGGGACTGGGGTGGGGAAGGGAGGGAGAGAAAAAGAAGTTGAAAAACTTGTCAAGATAAAGGCAGTTTAATGAAGCAAAAGTAAAGGCTTGTGTGCGGAAGCAAAGGAATACAGAAGATTTATTCTCTACTTCCCATCAGCAGGTGATGTCTGGCCACTTCCCAGGAAGCAGGGGTTTAGTATGTGTAGTGGTTGTTCTGGAAGACAAACATCGTAATAATGAATGCCCCCTACCCCCTTTCTCTTAGCTTTCATAGCTCAGCAGATGTCGTATGGTATGGAATATCCCTTTGGTCAGTCTGGGTCAGCTGTCCTGGCTACGTCCTCTCCAAGATCTTGCCCACCCCCAGCCTGCTGGTGAGGTGGGAATGTTGGAAAGGCAGCTACCACCTTTCTAGCTACCAATACAAAGCACAGCACTGTGAGGGCTGCTATGGGATAAATTAACTCTGCCTCAGCAGGTAAAATACACTCTTATAGTGTGTGTTTGAATAACCTTTTCTGCTGCATCTGGGTGATGTAGCCTGCTGCTTGTTCCCAGGCTTTGCCCTTTTCCTTCACTGTATCTAGAGAGGATGGGAAATATGACCACTTGAAAATTGTCTCTCAGGGGAGGCGCCTGGAACTTCTCTGTCATTCTTTGTTTTGTTTTGTTTTTTTCTGGAAAGGAGCACTCTTGTGTGTTGCTGTGGAAATATGGATAGTGAAGAGTAAATGAACCGATCCTTGGGGATTTTTAGTCCATCTAAGGCTTTTCACTGGAGTCTTCTGTATTTGGCAACATAAATTGAACTTGGCTATTTGTCTTCTGCACTTACTCTGCTGTTAACTCCTCATTTCCCTGTGTGGATAAGCATCTCCTGTACCAGCAAACCATCTCTCCCTGTGTATTGAACAGTTTACTGGTAATGAGGCAAAACAATTGAGCAGATTTGGGAAGCTGACAGGAACACGCTGACAGGCACCTGTTGAGAATGGAATAGGAGACATGAACAGGAGGAGATGGCAGGGAAAAGTGGGGTGGCCAAGGTTACAATGCTGAAAAAGCTGCAGCATCTCCCCAGCTCCAAAAGTAAACCCCAGAGTAGCAGGAGCTGGCTTCTCAGAGGTGCTGAGACTATCCTGGTGCCTCTCAGCAGGACCCTCTTGGCAGCTCCTGCTCCATCTGCCCTGGTGGGAGAGAGGGAGCCAAGCAGAGTGGGCAGAAGGGAGTGCTGACCCACCAAGCTCCTCTGCTGCTCCCCCAACTCGTACTGTAGTGTTCCCTCAACAAAGCACTCCACTCTGCCCGTCAGGGAAAACTCACTGCTTCAGGAACTGCTTTAGCACTATTGTCACTTGAAATAAAATACCACTTTAAAAGTTCTCCACAAAGTGTTTGTTTTGTATTGAACCAAGCCCTTTAAAACAAGATTACATGTACACTATACTTTATAAAAATGGCTACTTGACTGTAACTATGTTACTTCAAATAATACTGGCATTTGTTGACATTAGGAAAACAATGTTCTATTAGAGTGTTTACTGTGTGTTTTTCATCTGGTTCTACTTCCGTTTGACTTTTCTGTCTTCACTCATCTTTGTCTCAAAGCTCTCCTATTTTACCTTCATTCAGTCTGTGTGTATTTTCCATCCTTTTATCTTTCCCATGTTTCAGACAGCCACCCAGTATTCTGATTTTGAGCCATGGGGAAGTCTACTGCATGGCACAAGTCTGAAGTTAGGAATCCTTGTTATTTGGGTTTGCATTTGTTTATACTTCGCTTCCCTGCCACTGCCTTTGCTAGTGACTTTCTGTATCTTGGTGTCTCTATCAGGTGGCAATAAGAATATTCATCTATATAAAATACATTAAGATTGGGGCTGGGGGGTAAGAGGAAACATTTCACAAGTGCCAATGCTTTCTTGTTTTTTGAGATGATAATTTTCTTGCCCAGCTTTTTATACTTCCTCAATAATAACATTTAAGCCATGAAGAAATGAAAGGTAACATAAAAGGAAGTTGATTCTGGTGGTGCTAGACTGAGCCCTGTGTTGTCTGTGTTCTCATCAGTGTGCTTTTGACCAGTACGCCTCTGTTCACTTGGAAATTATGCCTGGAATTTTAACATCTAAGTGAGACATCCTTATCTTACTTGGTGGTTTGTGCTTTTAATACAAGTAACCCTTTTCCTGGTATAATTTGTCTTAAGCATTCTGACTAAATTTGAAGTCAGTGATCATTTGTTACTGCTGGACAGCAATGTATTTTCTGGACAAATAAATTCTTTCTTTCATTCCTTTCTCTGAGAAAGAATAAAATATATTGTTTGGATGCTGAGGGGATGTTTTTTATTTAGACTTGCATGTTGCCATATGGCTACATCAGAGAAAACAGGATTAGAAGAGTGCTTCTTGAATTTAGAGCAGAAGGCATGAAATTGCAATTGTTTTGAGTTCCTATAAAAATTCATTTATAGCCTGGGGCTGTGAGACCTCCGTTACCAATAAGTAAGTCTTTCTTGTTAGTAAAAAGGTCATTTATGAAATCAGGTCACTGCCCACCAGGATGGCTTAGGGTTCCTATGCCTGTTAAAAACAGTCAGAAGCAGGAAGTAGAAATCTTACGCAAGGGTCTGCTAAAAACACTAAATGTTTCCTCAAAAATCAAGGGAAAAATTCCTGAAGATTTTATTAAAACTTTGTACTCTGTACTCCTCCTGGGGGGGTCTCAAGCCTAAGCAATTGTGGTTTTCCTTCCACTGGAAGTTCTAGATAGATGCTGTTGGTTTGCTCAATCACTGCATTATGTTTCTGACCTAGTAAGAAAGTCCATTGTTTTGCTAGCCTTAAAGCTGCGTATTTCTCACAAATGGAATGCTGTGTTTCTAAATGTATGTTTATATAAATATTGGATGGCATTCCGAGATCTCAGAATTCTTACAGAGAAACTAGGTATGATGCTTATTTTACACCTGGAAATGTTAAGAGTAATAGCGTCATACTACTGGTTTGTAAAGTTGCTTTGTTTTGCCGCTGTTGTGTTACAGTAACTATAGCATATATCTTTATGAAAGCATACAGTTTAGATTATAATTCTGAAAATCTGGATGACTGTAAACTTTTGGGTCTTAGTTGTAATGTAATTTAAAATGATATTGGAAGTATCTGCTGTAACACGGGTTTTAAAGATTTTTTTGTGTATGTGGTTGGTTTACCAAATATGCAAGCAAAGATGTGAGGTGTAACCAGCAAAGGGAAAGTGAGAGATTTAGGCTTTGTTTCTTTTCTTTTACTACAAAATGAATGAAGTCTCTTTTTATTAACTTAAGTCTTCCCCTGTATGTGTTTGTTTCTTTGTTTGTTTCAGGAATTTGAAGCCTTTCAAAAATTTGTGGAAAATCGACTTCCATTTGATATTGTTATTGATGGACTCAATGTTTCCCACATAAACGCCAAAAAGATGCAGTGTGAGAATGTAAGTGCTGGTTAAATATTCATCAAGAGTTTTGTGTATGCTGATTGTATTGTAAACCAGTGAGTGCCTCATTATTACTTATCCTCTTGAGGAACTGATCAGGCAATTTTGTAGCACATTACAATGAAGTTCAAAGTTATCTAGAGTTCATAAATTAAAAATTATCCATGGGAAGATGGTTTTTCTTACATATTTGACTGCGTTAGCCATTAAAAAAATCATACCTAAATTTCCTCATGTATACAGTGCTCATAGTTAGAGCTGAGGTATTGGTAAGTGTTAGTAGGACATATGCTCTATGTGTGTTTTCACAGTAATAAGGATTTTAGGGAACAGACTTAATCTACCTTATAGAAAATTTAGTTTTATAAAATTATGCTGGTAAGAGTTCTCAAAATAACACCTTTCTGAGTTCAAACCACATCCTGTGCAAGTTTAAACTTACTTCACTTCCTATTGCCTTATGCACTGGAGTTTTGTGCTTAGAAGGGCAGCTCAGTCTGGCTTCAGTTCTTTTCACTTGGTGATTTGTAGAAGAATAATCCTGCTTTTTTACCAATACCTGTTTTTGAGAATTCTTGGTATTCCATATTGGCATTTCACTAAGAAGTGGCTTAAGGATTTTTTTTTTTTGTCAATCAAATATTTACTTTGAATTAGGAGCAACAAAGTAGCTGCTCACATTCCAAAGCCAGAATTTAAATTTTCATGCTCTTGAAATTCAAACTAAGTTATAAATGAACTTTATAACAAAGGAAGTAATTTACTCTTAGTAAATTACAAGAAATAAGTTTTTGTTCTAAGTACTACATTAAAACTGATCTTAAGCAGGATGTGCTTTCATATATGTAGATAAAAGCAGCTGCGCCAGGGAGGTTAGATAAACTTGCTGAAAAATGCTTGTTTGAGAGAGGCAGAGAAGTTTCATGAGATACTGGCTCATGAAGAGGGTACTTTCCTTATTATGAAAATAGAAAATGAAGTTTACAAGTTGTTTGGATGGGATCAGGGAGGAAGTGTTGATTACCTGAGCCGAATCCCAGGCAGCATGTGATGGCACAGTGTTTTAAGATCTAGAAAGATAGATCTATGTTGCCAAAGAGGGGGAGGAGAAATGAACATCCTTCCTCAGTGCATGCCTGTTCCCAGTGTGGGGCTCTGAACAGGATCCTGAATGTTCTGTAAAAGCTGTATGCAGTGGAACAAAGAGACAGCCTGGTTTTCACAGATAATTACTGCTGGTTTCTGACCAGAAATCTTACTAGGAGGTATCAGCATAATCTGCCTTTGAGTTCCTCCTTAGTTTATGCTATATTGGAAGGACTCTGGCATCCATGGTGCCAAGGAGCTCCAGAAGGACTGTATGGAGACATCAACTTTCCGTTTAGATTGTTCCATACAGATACAGGTCAAATCTCTCTTGAATCCCACGTATTTACAGATGAAGAGGTTTTTTAGGAAAATCTGCCTTTCCTTCCTGCACAACAGAACAGGAACTTGGCCTCACCTTATCTTACCTCCAGAGTAAGATTCTCTTAGCTAGTTTATTTGTTTTATGAGCTGTGTTGCTGTTAATTATTACTGCATTTTGTCATGCACAAAATATGTTAATTATTGGAGTTTCTGCCAGTGGATCTTTTGCTGCTCCAGTTACCTGGTTTCTGTCTTTAAGAGTGTGAAGTCATTACTTGAGATAGGATGGATGTGATCATTACTCCTGCCTTATACCTGTAGATATTCACTGGCTGATAGTACCTTTTTTGGCATGGGAAATGTGTATTTGCACTCTGAGCAACAAATGAGTTTCTTCACTGCCCCAAAATAATACTCTTTTAGATGCATGAGCTGCTAAAGATTTTTTTCCTGTATTGAGCCTTTCTGTTACTTGAAATAACTTTTTAACTGTTTTCATAATAGAAGTTTTGCTACACAGTTACAGTGTTAACTATGGAGTTAACTTTTTTCCAACTGGAAACATTGCTTAAACATAAGATCTTGCTGGATGCTAGCAAATCTGGTTTATATTTCTTTATGGCTGAACTCCTGTGTTGTAACATGTCAGGAAAGGACTGTGTCTTTGTTCTTATTTTGGATACTTTTGACAAGAAGCATGCATTCGTGTTTTCTTGCTCTTTTTTTCAAGACTGCTAAAAACAGAAAGGAAAAAAAACCCTAAACCAACAAAGCAGAGCAATCCTTTCTTCTGTCTCTAAACTTTTCTTCCAGATGAGGGAGGGAAGGCCACAGGAATCTTTGCATGTGTTGCCTTCCCTGGTTACTGGTGTTGCTGCCAAGTAATCTCCTATATGCCACTGTTGACCTTGCTGAATGCTGTAGTATGTCCTTCTGGGGGCTGACTGCCACAAAACGTCCTCTTTTGGAGGCTGCTGTCCTCACACCAGAGGCAGCTGAATGGAAAATGTGGAGTGGCAGGTCTGGGACATTCGCAACCTTTAATAAAACTCTTCAAGGTACATAGGGAAACATAGTGCAGAACTGAGAGGATGGAGAGGGCAAATAAACGCCAGAGAGTTTGGGGACAGAGCACAAAGGATGGAAAAAGCCAAGAGTGAAGGCTGCTGCGGTCAAACTTGCCAGCTAGGGCAATGACTGCCCCATTTTGAAAGGGGGCACGCTGTGACTCTTTAGTGACCTCTTCTGTTCGACTTGAGAGATAATAAAAGCGCAGGATTTCCAAGGACCTGTGTTAAAAGCTGCTCAAGCCTCGTTTTACTTAGCTAAAAGCTAAATTCAGTCTCCAGGTGGGAGTCAGTCTGTGCTCTTTCCAAGTCTTCATTACTGCAGCTGTCGGACCCAGCCAGGGTATTTTTTTATACTCTTCTGTTCCAGTGTGTAGTTAATATGCAGCAATGGTTGAAAGAGTAAAAAAAATGAGACTGTTCTCCATTTATAACACACTGTAAGTATTACTATTTGCAAACTGGTAGGGCTTTTTTTGATTGTGTCCCTTATATGATTTAGAGTGAACAGCAAAATAAAGGGCATTGTTAAACACAGGAGAAGGCCTAAGATTATGTGACAATAATATGGTAATTTAAATGCATTCTGGTGTTCACTTAAATTTAACAGAAAGTACTGTTCCACGTTGTGATTTAGCTTTAAGAACTGTAACTGTTTTGCTGAAGACCAATTCTAGCTAACTCTTAGTCATATAATTAAAACAAGAAGAAATGATAAAATATTCCTTTCTGTTCTCAAACATCCTAGCATTTGTAATTCCATTTCAGCATTCCTTAGGCATCTTAGAGAGGGGCTGGGCTGTGTGGACAAGGCACAAGTACCTTGAGGGGTGAGGAGAAGTTAAAAAAGCAGAAGTTGAAGGAGTGATTTTTACTCATTCAATTCCCAAAGTATTCTGACATTCTGGAAAACTAGATATGTAACTTCCAGTAGCCCCAGGCAACTTCAGTCCTCACAGCCAGCACGCACTTAGCTGCTATCATCATGAATATTATTGACTTGGCAGATTTACAGGAACATCCTGTGGTAGTTTCTCTGGTACATGAGACTGTCGGTTTGTAATTACAGTCCCTTTTTTCCAGGTTGGTTTTATACTTGGTCTGCTTCCTGGTACAAATCATCATGTGGCAGCATCAATTACTGACAAAAAGAGAAGGTAGCATGAGGGTGGGAACAAAGATTTTTGAGGGCTAGGGAATGGTGAGATCATCTGATTTGAAGGCACTGCACACTGTAAAACTGTAACGCTGAGTATTAGCCAGCACCTTGTATCAGCAATTTGCCTCCTTACTGCAGCATTTTAAATTAGACATGAAAGTTGACTACCAATTAAAAGTATTATAGACTGGAAGTTGGTTTTGCTATATAATCCAGACAACAGAAACAAACTCCCATATAGTCTAAAATCATTAAATATTGTCTTTCTTCAGTTTTGGGGTATTTTGCATTCTGATGCTGTCCAAAACTGTACCTGATGTGTGTTTGCCTTGATGAGTTAGTCACTGTACTGCAGAAATGGTAGTTTATAAACTGAGGAATTCTTGCAGTTTAACTAAGCAGAGTTGATTCAGGCTGTATCATAACGCTGAGTTAATCCTTTCCTCCAGACGTATCTAGTTACATAAATCCCTAGCCAGCACAATGGCATTTGGAACTCCCTGTCCTCTGCTGCCGTAACTCCCTGTAGTGCCCCCACCTTTCACCTTGCAAAGGTCGAGTGGGAATTTCCATACACGAATTGTTCAGTTCTCTTACTATACACAAACTGTTACATAATTATTAAGTGCATTTTTTTTTTTTAAAAATACTTAGCTGTTTTTAATTTACACTGAGATTGGTACATTGCAAAAGACGTATCAGTCAGCTCCTTTTTTAGCTGGTTACCCATCTGGTGCTAGATGTAACTGAGTATGTATTTCAAATGTGTGCTGGATCAAAGCTAACTCACAGTTCCCTTCTTCAAATAGTTTGGCAGCTGGGGTCAGCTTTGCCCTAACTTTACCCTCTCTGATCTCTATATTAGACATCTGAAAGACTGGTGAAATAGTTCCAGATTGAGTTTCATAAGGCTGACAAAAGGAGTAGTTTTTGCTCTTGGCGGATTGTTCAAAGTAGTTGCTTCCTAAACTTAATCAGCATTTCTATAAATGGACTACATAAATTCATATAATTCCCATGTAAGTTGCACTATGCCTGTACAACAGCTGACAGAGCCAGATCCTTGCTGTTCCACTCCCATCCCATCCCAGTCTGGTAGCAGCATCTGGCATGCCACCCCTACTACACTTCCTGCATGCAGCAGCAGCCAGCCCTGCCAGCAAAGCCACCAGACTTGCCTTCCCACTCCTTTCACAGGCTGCCACAAAAAGCCAGGCTGTTCCTGTTGTAGTTGGGATGCTTTGTGACAGGCAGAGGGGACAGGACTTGCCTTGCAACTATTCCTTTTCTCTTCCAGGGAAACAGCAGCAGACCTGTTGAGTGAAGGCTGCTCTGAATTGGAGAAGAGTTGACTAAAGAAATTATGTGGTCCCAACTAGCATAGTAATCATGTGAATGCATTATGCCTTTTGGTTTTTCCAAATATTAATTATTTTTAAAATAATATTTGTCAAGGGGATTTAAAGTTTAAAACTATTATTACAGTTTTAGTTATTCTAGTGGTTCTGTAATAATTATTCCTGGACTCCCTGCCTACTTTAGCAGTGTGGAAAAGAGTGGGTACAGAGAGGTTGCTGCCTTGAAGGGAAAGCTGGGAGTAAGAAAAAGGTTCCATCAGAATAGAGGGGAAAAACAGGATGTGGGATATCAATCTACAGGAAATGGTAGATGGTCTTGTTAATTTCTTTTTTTAAAAAGCCCAGCTGTGGCCACAGAATTGAAGAACCTTGATGAATTATATCCCTGGAAGTGTCCAAGGCAAGGTTGGACAGAGCTTTGAGCGACCTGGGCTAGTGGGAGGTGTCCCTGCCCATGGCAGGGGGGTTGGAACTAGATGATCTTTAAGGTCCCTTCCAAAGCAAACCATTCTATCATTATATGACTTATGCTTTGTAAATTCAGCTCAGAACCATTGCTTTGGTATGTACTTTATTCACATTTTCAAGGCTTTTTCCAAATATCAGGACAGAAATAACTCTTCAAATGAGGTTAAAGTTAAAAAAGAGCAGAAACAAACAAAAGACTCCAAGCAAAGAAGGTACCTATGACCCATCATTCTCTTGGGTTAGTAACCCAAATCAATTTTGAAGCATAATTTTGTTTCTTCAAAATTTCTTCTCTGTGCCTATAAATCCTCTGTGATGAAAAAGGGGGAAAAAAGTATTAGAGTAAAAATAAAACTTTCTCTCCTGCTTATTGAAAATTATTTTGAGGTGATGAAACAAAGAAATTAACTCCTGTTCATATGTATATAGTTGACAAATACATGTAGTAACATGCTCAGGTTTTCATGTGGTAATTTTTTCCAGTCTTCAAGTCTGTCTTGACTGTGCAACATGCCCATGCCTGAGAGATCAACTGCACAATCAGCGATACAAAATATGAGCTCTGCTGTATGAGCTGTCCTGCAAAAACAAGCAGATATCAATAAATTTGACCCCAAAAAAGTCATGCTTGGAAAAGAATTTTTTTGTTCTTTGGCTCGTTTGGCAGTATCTGTGATTTGTTCAAGTACTTTACTGTCTGTAAATGAAGCAAGAATGAAGTAGATCTGTGAGTCATTCTCTGTTCAGAATCAATACATCCACCAGAGGTCTTATTTGTCATACTGTGACAGTTCATCAATTCTTCCTCCCACCAATTCTTGTCTTACCACTCAACAAAGCAGTCAGGCATGTTTGTTCATTTGCTCCTAGCCTTTTTACCTTTGTTTTTTTTATTCTTCTGTTTTCTAATGGTAGTCCAAGTTTGCATTTCCACAGAAATGAAACATTTGCCCTATTGCTCAAGATTGGAGAGGTTTCTATCTTTGCAATATGTATTTCATTCTTTAGATCTGTACTTTCATTTCCTTTAAGTATTGCACAAATCATAAATATGAAGATTTTTGGTGTTTTCACTGAGTATCACCTTCACCCTCTGTAATATGATTTTAGAAGAGAAAGATGCTCAAGTACTAAGGGGTACCCTTGAAGCTTCACCTGTTTTTGGTGTTTTAGAGATGTGTTACTGGAACATTCAGCATCGTATTCAACTCTTATCAGTTAATTTCTGAGGTCCCTTGAATATTTCAGCAGGTGGACTGAAGCACGTTCTTCTGCGAAGCCACATCTAAGAGACTGATACTGATATGCTGAAGTCTTCCCCCTCCTTTCCTATATTGGGGCATCCTAAAATAAAATAGATAAAGCTCAGAAATTTTGGTGACTAGATCCAGAAAAGCAAGGCTGTTAAGCTTCTCAGGGGAGGTGAAGGAGACTAGACTGACTTGCCTGTGAAACCTACGGAAGAGGCCTGGCCTGCTCTCTTCTGAAACCTGACAGCTTCCATTTGTGGCTAAAAGAAAAATAAAAGGTCATGTAATACATTCAGATTTGTATACCAGTACAAATGGTGTGTTCTAGAAGTACTCCTGCAAGTGCTTGGCATGTATTCTTTCATCAAAGAAACACACATGTTGACTACATAACTTTAGCCACTAAGTTTGGCTCTTCCCATAGGGGTATGCTCCAGCATCCTTTGCTGCTTCTGCAGCACTGAGAGGAGAGAGTCGAAGGTAGATAGGACTTCTTAAGAAAGGAAATACAAAGTCAGATTGGCTACCTGTGAATACGGCAGGGAAATTTTCTCAAAACTTTTAACCTCCAACGTTCTGAAATAGGGGAGTGGGGAAGCTGTCAGGATTCCCTGACTAAATGCCTCAATGGTTGACTCTAAGCTACTACGTTTCCTTTCATAGGTTTCCAGTCTGATTTTTGCATTTCCTGGTAAGGAGAACAGAGCTGCAGTAACTAAGCAGGTTAAAAAATCTGACTGTCAGGCATTTTGACAACTCCCTGTTGTTTTTTCCTGAAGTCAGACACTTCCTGGGGTTGCCTCCCCTTAATTACTATTTGTAACCTCTGGTTTGGGCTATAAAACTGAATAAACTCAATGTGATTCAGTTGACTATCTCTATTGGTTTCTGTCTGGTATTTTTTATTTCTACCTTTGTATTTGGCAACAACAGCAAATCAAAAGGTAAGGACAGGAGCCCCTAAGTGCTCCTTTTTTATGAGGGGAATTGCATCTTATCTTTCATACCAAGAATTCTTCTAATCTCTAGGAATATAAACTTGAAATTCAGCAGAGCAGAATCATAGAATCACAGAATGGTTTGGGTTATAAAGGACCTTAAGATCATCTAGTTCCAACCCCCCTACTATGGGCAGGGCCACTTCACCCTAGACCATGTTGCCCAAGACTCCGTCCAACCTGGCCTTGAACACTGCCAGAGATGGATCATTTACCACTTCTTTGGGCAACCCATTCCAGTGCCTCACCACCCCCACAGTAAAGAACTTCTTCCTTATATCTGAAGGTTCAGGTTATATCCTATAACCTGAACTTTCCGTGTTTCAACATGCCTTGATGATTCATGTCCCAGTGAAGTTGGTAACTGTAGCAACAGGTTGTTTGTTGTGTGTTGTACAGAAGACCTCCTAAAATCAGGATGATAAAGTCAAATGAAGGTATCTTCTGAACTGGATGAGTCTCAGTCTTGCCCTTTCACTTCTCCCTTCGAAACCACAAGCTGAGTTTTCTTTGGGCAGCCCAACTGATTCACCTAATCATGGAATTGTTATCAGTGTGGCAGTAAGAGGTGTACAGGGCCTCCAAAACGGAAACCTGATCTTAGGGAACTGAACTGCTTCTTTAGAAGTGATTCTTGTATGAAAGGTCTTCATAACTGTGAGAGACTATAGTGCTATCAAGATGTGGGAAGCAGGCCAGAAAATGTGAAGGCCAGTTCTGTGTAAGAATAAATATTTTATTTGAGCCTGAGAAATGCTGGGGTTTAGTGCTGTCTTAAAGGTAATATAGATAAGATCCTCAGAACAATGTCTGCATTCATTCATGTACTTCTGAAATTATTTATATATTTTGAAAAGCAATTAATTTTTGGTTCACACTTTGCTTTTACATCTGATAAGCTGGTTTTTAGTAAAAGTAGGAAAGAAAACGTATTTGGAAGCTGTGTTATCTGAAGGAGCCTAAACTGCATTTGGATTTATTTATGAAGTTATGAAAGCCTAGATTTTTTGAACATTAGGTTATTCCCAGGGATTTCAGTATATTGACATGCTGATTGATGATTCAGCAGTCTATTAGCCTGCATTTGTTGTTTTTTTCCTCTAGTCGCATTCTGCTTTGTAGAGCAAGAGTGAAAAAGACATTTATATATAGGTAATTAAACATATTTAAATGGAGGCTATAAAATTACTGTAACCTGCAGTGAAGTTTAAAACCAAAGTTAATTTTATTTTTTGTAATCTTACACTGATAGGAGGTCAAGTACAATTATTCACAGCTTTTAATCTAAATTTCCTCATAAACTGATTGTTTTGTGTTGTCTGGAACATGGAAATAGGAACTCCTATTTGAATCTAGGAGACTGGTTTCGCCAGAATTAAAATTCCATGCTTCATCTTCTGTTTGACTGTGAGCAACTCAGTTTGAAGTATATTTGTCTTACAGGTTACCTGTATTTAATATAACAAGCTGAAGTTTCCTGTGAAGTTTTCACTTATTTGTCATAGAATGAAATTTCCTAATAAATTTACTATTTTTCCTTATTTAAGTGTCAGAGATGGAATGATAGACTTTAAATATAAAATAGATTTAAATAAAATAAAAAATCAACTACACCTCATAAAGGCTGTGTGTGCCACTGCAGTAATCCATTGCAGTCTTACATGGATGATGTGTGGTGGGCCTCTGCTGCGTTTAAATTACAGCATAGCAACAGAGAGAGCAGGATCAGGGAACAGTGTTTTGGCATCATCTATCTTAACTCCCCACCACCAGTGCAATTGAAATGTGGTCTGGCATAGTACAAGATGTGAAATGCCTAGAAGCCTTGCAAGCATGTCTGTTAATGGTTACAATCAGACCTGATCTATCCATGCAAAATGTAATTAAGCTATTATCATACATGCTGGGACTTGTAAATGATTTTGTTGCTTGTTGCCATATGAGGAACAGGAGTGACGCAGTAAGAATGTAAGTACCAAGAACATACTAAACATGCTATGGCTACTTTTGCTGCTGCTGTCCTTCCAATTTTCAGAAGAAAAAAATAAGTACAACCCATAGGCTGATTTCTGGCACAGGCAATGCTAATCTACATGGGTTCTTCCTATGTCAGATAGAATGAACTCTGGGAAATCTGGGGATCTGGGGGATGCTTCTAGGAGTAAAGTCATAGTAAGATGACCCAAGCTGAAACAAACTGCAGAGGAAGTCCTGAGTTGCAGGATTCCCTGAAAATGAGCCTTGTATCTGCTGGGTCACCTCATATGCATGTCATGCTAATGTAGCAGGTCAGTGGCTACAGAGGTTGATCTTGTGTGTAAGGTCATCCCTATCTTCATTTGTAAGGCAAGATAATTTCCTTTTTAGTTGCGGAAACTCTAAACACTTCCTTATTTGCTTTCCCACCTGATCTTCCCTGTTGCTTACATGATTTTACAGCTTTTTAGATCTCCTGGCTTGTATTTTCTAAATGATAATGAACTAAATATTTAAAACTGTATGTATTTACTTCTTAGTAGCCATGGTCCTAACTGAAATACAGTAGAAATTTCCACTCCCCATCCTCCATGAAATATGCCTACCTCAAGATCTTAAAAATTAGTCATTGAAAAAGCGTCATTTATGTTCTCCTTTTTATATGCATTTATCAAATAAACATTTATATTCTCTATAAGTATTATTTTCTAAATATGGTCCCAAAAATAGATATAAAATAAGTTTGAATGTTAATTTCTGGCATTGTGCTTACTGCCTCATTGTTAGGGAACCTTCTTCCTGAGAAATTCTCTACTTCAAATCATTTACATATTTCATACTAATCTTTACAACTATCTGCTGGTTTTTCCTTTACACACAGAGATACTAGCTTGTGGTGCTGTTTCTTACTGATTTATTATTCACCAGTCCTTTTATGATCCAAATAGTTCGTTTCATAGTTCTAGCTCGAAATGTGTTGAAGTTATAATGAGTCAGGTGAGTCAGAAGCTGAAGAGGTTGTCAAAATTATATAAACATAATATACTCTATTTTCCAACCAATTTTATGAAGTATTAACTGATACTTCTTACTAGTATTTCCAAATAATTTCTACCGTTTCCAGCTGCTGCATTGTCGCATGTTTGCACAGTGTTTCCTGTAATGACTGTTAAAACTGGACCTGTGTTTCTGTCATACTAATGATGACAACTTCTGTTTTACATAAATCAGAAAATATTAGTGATGCTTATGCCTGTCCTCATCATTATCCAGCATTAATTCATTTGCCCACTTGCTTCTGTGACTGCCAAAAAGGAAACAGTGAGTTGGCAGTAGAACTTCTTCTGCCTCTAATATTTTGAGTCTTGAGCTTTTAAGGAGTTGTGTTGACATGGCTCCATGAGCAAGCTGTGTACATGGTGTGCCATAAGCTCTCTAACAGAAGTTAAAAGCCTGTTCAGCTCCACTGGTTCTGTGTGGTTGTTCTTGACTTACGTGGTATACCAGTGTGGGAACATGAAGCTTGCTGATGCCTTCTCTCCTTGTTTATTTCCTGATTGTGTGGTGTTTAGGTAAACGAGGTAGTGCTTACACTATATGCTGAAAAAAAGAAAGTAGTAGAAATATGATGCAGGTGTTCGTTAGAGCTGTGTTTCATTGGAATCTGAGCTTCTACATTCAGTGCAAGTTTGAGGAGAGCGCAGTGAAAGATAGGTATTCCTTGAATACTACCTACACTACTACCTGGTTGATTGATTGATTGATTGATTGATTGATTGATTGATTGGAATTCCACCACAGCCTGAAGTTGCCACACATTTGAATAAACAAAATGAAGGAGTAGTAAGGGGGTTGCAAGAGGTAATTATAGAGCTGAACCAGTCTTAATGCTGTTGATTTACCATGCTCCTTATTAGGAGTAGTTATCCTGGGCTTGTCTAATGTTAATGTCACTATGTTGCTCTCAGCATCTGAGGTCATTTACCTGATATCTGTACAACATTGCACTGTAAATCCATTTACGTATGATGGCCCTAAGCCTCAATAGTTACATGAAGTGGCTTAAAAAAGAGAATTGGAGGCTTTTGGCTTTTTCAGTTCTCATTGATTTGTATGTATCTTCATACTTTCATGCCTTGCAGAGTGAAAAGCTCTGATGTTCCTTTGAACGGATGTCCCCAGACAGGCTTTCAGAAATAATAATGCTAGAGGTTAGGGATTTCTTTTTTCTCAATCACACGCACTCTCATTTCCACAAGCTCTTTCACTCTGGCAGCCTAGCTAACATAGCCAATAACACAACACAGTGTTTTAACCCTTAGCTATCTGATAAATTCATTAAACAAAATACTCCTGGAACTATAGCTCTCTCTTGCACTTAAGCACTGCTGTTTGGTCCTAGGTGCCCCAAGAGTTGTTAGGGGGGTATCTGCATCCTTTTCATGGAAATGGAAAAGGAGGGAAAGATGCAAAAGAATTCTCCAGTATGTTGGTCAGTATAGTCATACACAGATATCTGGAAACCGCAGTGCTGAGTCCACAGCCCAGAATTTGCTTTAGAAAGATAGATCATTTTATGAAATAGGGGATGGTTGGTTCTTATTTGGCTTTGGCTGTCTAAGCCATTTTGATGTTCATATTTTCATATTGTCAAGCTTATTTATCTTCACTACTGGGTCAAAAAATGACTAAGCAGACAAAGATTTTCATATACATGCTTGTTCCCAGGAGGTGGACCTTTTAACTAAATGCCAAATATCATCCATAATTAATTTGTAGGAGCTGACGATATTATCTGTTTGTCAAATTGATGTATCTTCTGAGTGAAAGAAGAGTTCTTCGAATAAAAGAGTGTTTTGCCCAGAGTCCAGCTATTGAGTATTGTGGGACATTATCAATAAACTTAAGTTAAAAGCATCAAAGTAAATTAGGTCTTGTGGATTGTAGCTATTGTGGGGGGCTTTCAGACCTTCACTGCCCAGGATCTCCAGGCTGAGATACTGCCTGCAGTGTTAGTAGTAGTAAAATGCCATGAGTCTGCAGTGATGTACAATCATGATTGTGTTAAGAAAAATAATGCTGACCCATAGTTTGCATTCACTCGTGATACAAGTACAGTCTGCATCAGATTTTTGCTGGTTTTGCAGGAACAGTATTGTTGCTTACCAGGGCGTAAAGCCTTGATCCAAATAAGACAGTTGAACCTCTGTCTCATGGGACTGGCAGGGAAGGTGTACTGCTGTATATGGAAGTCCCCTAAGTTTTCTGCAGCCTGATGAATACCAGTTATGCTCTTACCAGTATTAATCTTCCTTGGTCCCTCCTTGCTGAAGGCCTTGGTGCATGGTCTACCTGGGGTAGGTGGGCCTAACTGACCACACAGCTTCTTCTCCACTTCAGACCCTTGTGCTTTAGTTTGCTTCTGCTGACTTTTGTGCTGTTGAAGAAGAACATTTTATGTGTTCTCTTTCATATTTAGCAATTTTTTCATCTTTCTGACCTTCAAAGAGCAATCACTACTCAAGTAGTGTTTATTAATGTATTAATTTGTGTTAAGAAATGCAAAATTGTTCTTACTGGAACAATTGTTTTTGAAGGTAGCTTCTTTATCTCTGAACAGTAATCTATAGCAGGCACCTGAAAAATAGTACTAATGAGAAACAGAAGAAAAGCAGTGTGAAAACTGTTATAAATATTTGCTGCAGGTTGTAGTCTAATGTGTTTTTTTTTCAACTGCAAGCAAAAGATGTACTGATGGCTTTCCTTGGTTATCATGTCATTCTACCTGGATGATACGAGTTGACCTGTGAGCATAGAAATAGTCTTTATTTGAAAGTTTTTTGGAGCTGTCAAGTTCTTATTAAAACACACGATGTCACTGCAGAAGCATGGGTTTAATGTGCCTTGAACAGCATCATGCCTGTGCCTTCTGTAACAGTGATCTCCCCAGCTGCTGCAGCACCTTTCTCAAATAATAAAAGTACCACTTGGGGCTTTTTCAACCACAGATTGGAGAGGGGGGAAAACACTTAACATCAGACTTAGGTCAGTGATGCCGTGCAGACATCTGCATATGTCAGTGGTGAGAGCTAAAGTATTGGTATCTTTTAAACTGTCAGTTTCAGTCTTACAAAGCCAATTTCAGTCCTGCACCAAGTTATTTCCTATCTATGGAAAGGATCAGTCAAGCTTGTGCATTCATTTTCATAACATCCCATCACCATTGCTGCCATCACCACCCAACGATCCTGCTCACGTTTTCATTTTCAGTACTTAAATATAACTTCTGACCCACACAGTGAAAGTCTAAGACTGGCACTGCTGCATTTAATTCACAAATGTTCCCTTCTAATAGCTAACTTTTTACATAAGGAAGAAGTTCTTTACTGTGAGGGTGGTGAGACACTGGAACAGGTTGCCCAGAGATTTTGTGGATGCCCCATCCCTGGCAGCGTTCGAGGCCAGGTTGGAGGGGGCCTTGAGCGACCTGGTCCAGTCCTGCCCATTGCAGGCGTGTTGGAACTAGGTGATCTTAAGGTCTTTCCCAACACAAACCATTCTGTGATTCTTTCTGGAATGAGAAATGATAAAAGAAATTATCTTACGGCCTTAACTTGTTGTATGCAGCTGCTACAATAATAGTAGAAATGCAAGAAATATAATAGCACAGAGTGGTTTTACAGTGAGAGAAGGCAGATTTCTGAAGCTGTGACTTCAGCTGGGGCAGTTTTTCTATTTAGTCAATGGCTCTGATAGGTAACATTTCACTTCTGAAGCCTATACAAAAATAAGTAAAGCCTCATACCTTTTCATTTTCATGTAACTTGCTTCCTCAAGAAAATAAGATAACTTATGTAGTACTTGTTGCAATGAAGCAATGTTGGTGATCATTAAGAAAATACTGTTGAAGAAACAGCAGTGCAGGCAGAAAGAACTTGAGGATAAGAACAAAGGACAGTATTGATATGTGGAAATGCATACTTAAAACTTCAAGTCCTTTGAGCTTTTACATGTTTATTTTTCTACTCCTGTATAAACATGGCAAGAAACATTTCCCTAGCTCATCTCCTTGGGGTGGAGTGTTGATACTGGTAACTCTTTAATACTTTGCAGATCTCCAGTAAGCACTCTGGAGAGGTCTGGATAAAAAAAATAATCCATGTAAGATGCCCATATGTATTGTCAAGATCTTGGTATTTTTGTTGCAAGAAAGAAGATAAGGAAGAGGAATCTTTCCAAACCTACCTGTACTTGATCAAAATCTGTTTACAGTTACTCTGCTTTACTCTCCCCACTCTCCAGGATTCAAGAGGACTCCTTAGCTTGTCCATCAGCTCAGTCCATGGAGTATCCTCATAATCCATTTTGACCTGGAAGTAAGATGTCTACATTTACTCAGTGCTACACTTGAGCCAGGTCCTCCAGTCGTTGGGAACACTGGGCTGTGAAGAAGCACCAGGTGCCTTAGTACACAGTCAGTTTGGAGCTGGCTGCAAAAGCATCCTCAGGATGCCTCTGAATACAAGCAGCAGAGCTATATTTAGGCATCACCTCATCTGAGCAAAATGAAGCTACCATACCATCCTCAATATATATTAAATCAGCTCAGGTATCTTCACTTCTGTGGTTTAGTTTTCCTTTTTAATCAATAATCTGCCTTTGTGATAGGGAGTTAAGAAATATCTCTAGTTAATGCATCAAGAGAGAATAAGTCAATTCTAGGTGTGGGGTCAATGTCGACAGGTTAAAACATGTTAAACATTGCATGATTACTGTCATTGATGTATGAAGTTGCATGATAATGTGTGTTCATCAATCTAAATAGTTCTACAGTAACACAGGATACAAACATTCTCAAAGATGTTGTTTCTGCAGTATTGAGAGATCCCCAGTGTCGTAAGGGATAATTCCCAAGAGTTAGCTGTTGGCTGTCTCAAAAGTGTAAAGTAAACATGGTTGATTAAGCTTAGTCACTGTTACTTACTCATCCATTTCCCTTCTTTTTTTCTTTCTTTCCCTTCTAAGTAGCTGCCCCTTACTAGTCATGGGCAGATAAGCTTTAGGGAGGTAAAGAAATGTGTATGCTGTGCCTACAGTTGAGTAAAAAAGACTTTGAGACTAATTTACAATGTGTTATCAGTAATAATGTAGAGAATGTAAGAAGCAGTTTCTATTGTGTTTGGTGCTGTGATGATGGTGTTGAATCTGCTTTGGTGAAATCACCAGGCTCAGTGAGAAGGGCCAGCCTTCTTGCAAGCAGCACCCTTGGGTTTTTTGAGCTTCTTTGGCTACAACATGTAACATGGGAACTAAAAATGATGACACTGTAAGTCAAATTAATGTGGTGATGATGGGAATTGACTCCTGGCTAACCTTTGGAGCTCATGCTCAGCCCCACCTGACAGTGTAATTCTGGCAGCTCTGTACCTGTGGTCAGCATTGGGGTTTCCTCTACAATTTCACAGCTACATTGTTGGGCGGGATGAAAATAACAATGATAGAGGAGTTTGTTGCTGTTATTAGCAGATAATCTGATTGTAGGCATGTTTTGCTTTTAAATGGCAGTTAGTGAAACCAGATGTTTAGAGGATGGCAAACATGATTTGTTAATAACAAATCTGATTTAAACTCTGGGGTGATTACTTCATCATGCTATACCTGTATACAGGTGAGCCACTTTTTGCTGAATCACTGAATGGTGTGTCTCCCAGCAGCAGTGTTTAGGGGTTTCCCATCTGACAAGTGGGAAGCCGCTAGAAGTGTTCAAGAAAGCTGTCCTATAACATACTAACTAACCTTTGAAACTGAGACACATTGGCACAGCATGATCTAGTGATCCAAACAGGTGATGGGCAGTGAAGCCCTAGGAAGTTTGTACTGTGCTCTGCTCATAGTTCCTTGTATGAGGTAGATTAATCTGTTTTCCTTGTGCTCCATTATGTACTTGTGTAAAACGGAGATGTAATGACGCATTTACTTCATAAGGCTATTGTGAAATTTAAAGAATGAGGATTAATCTTGCAGTGTGAATAAGATTCCCTGCTCTCCCAGTGTTTGATCTCCATTAAATTCTGCAGAATTATGAATCTGGGGGTCACTGCAAAACAATTTCCAGGAAATTGTATAGAAAAGTTCCCTTCTGATGGAAAACTGTTAATATTATTCTCACCTGAAGACTGGTTCTTTAAGGTATAACTTAATGATTTTTAAAATGCGCCCAGTTACAGCATTTTCAGTTGCTTTATTTCATATTTGCAAAGCTTGGGCTTTTTGCATTATATGAGGAGTTCAACATCAGCATGATCCTGTGGAGTAAGCATTCTCTGGCCTACAGCTCTGCCTCTCCACCTCTTTTCGATTCCAGCTCCTCTGATCCAGAGGCTCCTGCCCTGGTGTGTGATTGTGCCATGATCTAGTTGACAACACGGCCCAATAAATGGATTGTATTTGCAGAACGGGGGGAGAGGGGGAAAATTTGCACTGATTTTGTAATCCTCTTTCACAGGAACATGAATAGCATAGGGAATGTGTGTATATTGTATATGTTGTGTATTTTTTAATGTTTTATACAGATTGTGTTTTGAACAGATTATCCAACTCAGCATCTGATGATGTTTGCTGCCTAAATAATGTGGAGCATTTAAAGGGTGCATCTACATAGAGCTTACGGCATATAGCATGTTTGCATTGCGTAGTGGCAGACAATTTTTAGGAAACCTTTGGAAATACCAGATTAATAAAATACTTGTGCTTTTTAAGCGAGAGATCACGACTGCTGGGTTTTTGTTAGCAGTATTATGTTCAGTTTCCTCTATGACTAAAACAAGTGTTACTGTGTGTCTCATGTCTTCCTTTCTTTAGAACCAGAAGGTGTGGGAGTAGACACACTTAGGAAACTCCCCATGTAACTTCTGTGACTCCCTTAGACCACCCCTGTTAAGCCTAAAATGAGGTTAAATGCTCTTTAGTAAAGTTGCATTAGACCAGGGAGTGTGCAGAACAAAATTGTGTTTATCTTGTGAAAGCAAAAATAATTTCTGTCTTCTGTGTTTTAGTTGTGTAAGTAAAGGTTCATCTCTGTGGTAAGCAGAGGAGGGACAGTGTGCTGGTATGCTAGCAGGAGTTTCTGATTTTTTTAATGTGATTCCCATTAATTTTACTATGATTTAAGCTTATTTTGAGTTTTTCCATTGCAAAACTGTAGCTAATTTCTGCCAACCTCCCAGAAGCACTTCATACTAGAGGTCTTCATACGCTGATGATACATAGGAGAAGAAAGTCCATATGAGTAACAGGGACGAAGTACCACTGGTTACACCCTTCAGAATGAAAGACTTAAGGGATCTGGATGCAAGCCAGTCAGGTTTTTTTATAAACTTGGGAATAGCCCCAGCTGACCAATCTGTATCTGGAAATCCAGCTGCCTTTATGTTGAACCATAAGTGTCATTAAAAGGTGTTTCCATGGGTTTTATTGGGGGTAAACTCCAGGAGTTCAAATCCCGGTAATTCATTGTTGACATTGCAATACCACTAGTGCAGCTACATTCCTGAAACTCTAATTGAATCATAGTGTGCTTTTAGGACTTGTTTCTTCTGTTGTACCATTAGGATGCTCTTGCTGTCAAGCTTGTGTTTTGTTTTTTTTTTCACATGCTAACCTTCCCTTAATGTAGCAAAACACTAGGCAAAAAGAGAAAGTATTTTCATATGGAATTTGTAAGGGGTTGAGTTATTCATGGTTGACTTCTCTACATGAAAATGTGTGTGGATGCAGTAGGTACATTCCTAGCTTTTATTAAATTTAATGAATTCGTCTTAACAAACTTAATTCTCCTTTGATATCCCAACTATTTGCAGGACTGGGCCAGTGCATGAGAACTGGAAAATAAAATTGACTGTAAACAAGTAAAATTGATGATCCCCTGCCCAGAGAAGACATTACAAAAAGATATGTCAATATTGAAAAACTGAAGTTGTTTTTCAATTTTTAATAACCACCTCTTTTAATAATCAAATAAATTATGTGACATAGATGAGGAGATATGTTATTACATAATATAGTTACCTTGAAAGCTTTCCAGTAACATAAAAATGGTGGCTTTTGCTTGTATCTTTCAATTCTGTATTCCAGTAAGAATTCTGAAACGTATCTCCAAAGATTCAGGTCATGCACTGGAGACAATGGAGTTATTATTTTTACATGATGTTTTATAGGCAGAAATTAGCGCATTTGACCTTTTCCTGCTCACATTATGTCCTGTTTGTTTTAACCAGGAAAAAGTAGAGTGTATGCATGCATAGCTGATGTCCAGTGCGATCTCCCAGAATCAGGAAGTCGATTCTGATAGGTACTGTTAGGCTCTTGCACTTTGCATTAGCACTGAGACCCTGTGTTTCCATGAAAACAGAGCCTTCAGTCCATCAGAGTCAATGCTGGCAACAGCAGCGTATAGGTCAACAGTTAAAAGTAATGTAGAAAATCTGTCCTGTTCTCAAATCCTCAGATCCAGATTCACAGTTAATTTGATCCATCTCCAGGTCCTTTGGAGAGAGGGGTAGTCCCAAGTTTCCTCTCCTCACCGCCTCCAGCAACATGTTAACATCAGTCATCGCCTTTGACTCAGGTCTATCAGTTGTATGGCTGCAGGCTCAACCCTGCAAAAATATTTCTTTTGTTGGATCAATGAGCTCATGGGTAGTTGTGACACAACATGGGTAGATTGACACAACAGAAGTAGTGGGAATGTGCAACTGGAGAGAGGATTGAGTGGGACCATCCCTCTCCAGTGATACTCGCAGGTACATCAAACTAAATGTATTGTAAATTAGACCGAAGAGCTAGAAGAACAATTCTTTGTAGTCCCTGAGACAAAAGATAATGATATCAAATAATGATCAAAATCACAAATAGGAGGGAAGGAGAGAAAAGAGCAAGAGAAGGAGAAAGACAATTGGAGTTATTATAAGGAAAGGAAATAGGGGAGAGGGAAGTAGCTAGAAAAAGTAGGAAGAGGGATTAGAGAAAAATCAGGAGGCTGTGTATTGACAAATAATAGCAGCAAATGCAGGTAAAAATTAGGAAATGCCTTTCCCTGGTGGTTGAGCACTGTCCTTGGCCTTCAAACATGATGCTTCAGTCTCAACAGTTCTCTCTTTCTGGGCAGAATTGAAATGTCATTGCTTTGTAAACAGTCCACAGGAATAACCTGGAAGCTGAATACCAGCCAAACTGGGTGAAGCAGAGAGGGAATGCTGCAGGCACAAGTTCCGGTCCTGAGAAGCATTTATTGCCAAACAGGCATATCCCTGAGCCTGGTGAGAAGTCCCTCTGAAGAGAAGCTGGCGCAGCAGCGAATTTGCTACCTCAGGATGTTGGTTCATAAGTGGGAGGCTGGTGTGGATGTGGCTTTCATAAACCCTTAATCCTGAGGCCGCAGATTTCCCCTTTCACTACTGCTTGCTTCTTCCCCACAGGGCAGCCCAGATCACGTGTAGTTCTCCAATTTCGACAACAGGTGGGGCTGGAAAAGCAGGATGATTTAGAGCTTGGTCCTCCTCTCATACCAACAAAGGTTTCAGTGCTGAATCATTTCCAGAAGTAGATATTACCTAAATCCCAATGTGATTCAGTTCCCTTGGCTGACTGTGAATTTCTGAAATCTCCATACAACTCTTCCTGAGTTCATTCATGTCATTTAAGCTGTAAGAGCTGGGAAAAGTTTATAATAGCAATGCATTTTCTGTGTGGTTGAGAGCAGCTTCCTACAATGGTTTGTTGGGTTTTTTTCTTTGTCATTAGGGATTTAAATTAGTTATCTACTCCATTCGTATTGCAGTTAAGAATTGTGGGAAATGAGGGTATGGTAGAAGTCCCACTAACTGAGACACAGATGTGAAATTGTTTCCTGTCACTCTGTTTTTACGGCTAATAGAATCTGTGGTTTTGCTTTGTTTTCTGCAGCTCTTTAATGCTGTCAACTACCTGGCAAAAAAGAATACGCGGTTGCTTGTGCTGGGCCGCAAACACATGCTGATTAACTCTTCAAATTGGAAAAGAGAGATTATGGAAGAGATGCAGCATAAGGCACACTTCTTCTTTGCTGAAAATATGTAAGTTGAAGAAAATGACATAATGGAGATCAACACCTGATTTATGTGGATTTTCCTGTAGTTTTTAGTACCATTTCCAGTATCTCCAGCTCTCTGTGTGTGAAAGAGAAACATCATATCCCTTACTATACTTTCTTCAAAAACCAATACCGATTAAAAGTTGCATTATGAAGAATGTCATCACTTGGAATCGTGTAAACTGTATGGTTTATTAGGATTTGTAACCATTACAACCACTGCCAAAAAACAGTAGCCTGAACTTACAGAATACCTGATAGCATCAGTGTACAGTTGTGGTTAGCTGTGTAAGCCCTGCAAGAACAGATGAAGTTCGTGCTTGGCTACTATTGCTTGGTAGTCCAGTAGCATGGAGAATCTGGAGCACTGACGTCCTTGCTTCTCCCAGAGGAGGCTATTTCTGTGGATGGAAATAGACCTTCTGCCTCACTAATTTAGGAAGCGTGACCCCTTGCTCTTGTCCAGTCAAGCTGTCCTTGTCTCTAAACTAGGTGACTGAATCTAGCCCAGTGTTCCCTCTCCATGCCCTGCTTTCCTCCTATGAGTCTCAGTTTTTCTTCAGTTTCAGCTTCATCTAAGTTTCTGAGTTGGGCCCTGTTAATCCTTAACCTGTCTTTGCCATTTCTTTTGTCATCCTAGTTTCCAGTACTTCTAACCAAATTTCTTATCCCAACAGCCAGACCAAGTCTTTTGTGTCTGCCTCCTTGTTCCAGATCTGTTCTCCTTCACACCCCCCGACTCCAGTTCTAGCTCTTGTTCTCTTTGCTGTTGAATTACATTGCTTTCTTTTCCTGCTGTGTGTGCACCAGCAAAGGGGACACTGTTACCCCACGATGGAGACCCTCACTAATCTCATCTATTACAGTAATCCACAGCAATCAAAAATGGTTTCAAGCAAAGTTCTGCTCAGCTTCTCCAGGTATAGGGCAACTCATGCCCACTCTCAATGTATTTTTAGAAATTTTTCCCTAAAACTGTTTCAGTTCAATAGCAGCCAGTGTTGAATATATTTTTCAAATAACCTTAGTACTTTTTGGAAGTATATTTACCCATGTAAAGACAAAGACTCACAGATCTGTGATGTTGCCTACGTAACACTTTATTATCAGTTGTGGTGATTGTCTTCCAGCAACACTTTGGGGATATGCTTATGAGTTTTAGCAGTTCTGTTCCACATAGCACTGCATTAAGTTTTGGGGCAAAAGATTATACCGTTGTATTATCAAATTGTGTTAAGAGGGAAGAATGCTCTGTGTAGCACGTAGTCAGTATTTATTGCACTCTAACTTCTGGTGCCCTTTGGTAAGCAGTTCTTTATTTTACCAGGGAACTGGAATGGTGCTGGGATATTCATCAGTGTTGCTGATGAATAAATATCAGATTAGCATTTGATTCATTTCCTGCAACCACTCACTGCCTTGTGAATGACGTCTGTCTTTTCCATTCGTTTTGTTAAGCTCTGAAGATGATGCCTTCTTGTTATATGCCACTCTTCGATCAGGCAAGCATTGCAAGTTTGTTACTAGAGACTTCCTCCGGGATCACAAGGCCTGCCTTTCCGACAGCCTGACACGTCATCTGTTCCGTAAGTGGCAGCGTGGATGCCAAATAGCGTTTTCCCCTTCTGCAGAAGGAAAGCATATACATTTTTCGGTAAGTTTTCTGCTGCAGTCAGAAAGCACACTGAGCACATTCATTAAAGCTACACAATTGCAAACTCTGGAAGCAAAAAGCTGCTTGAAATTATCTAAGAAATGGTTTTGTACCAATGGGCTCAAAAATTCACTGTGTTCACAAAGCATGCCACAAGCATGAAAACTCTCAAAAAGACAGGAAATGCTGCTGTAATGTTTACAATGTAAATACAAGTTTGTGTATTTCTATTTCTGTAAAACCTAAGTGCCAGTATGTTTTCATTTATTTTAAACTTTGAAATATCTCCTTTGTAGTACTATTATAAAATATTGTGCTTCTAATGCTAAAGAAATTCTAATAGAACTCTAATTGAATTTCTTTCACTTTTATTTTAAAGAAGCAGGAAAATACAGTTATTTCAGTATCCACTGTAATGTCAGCCTAACATACATAGGAAGTTTCATGAAGGAAAGCCCAGAACAGTCAGGTTTACAGTCAGTATTCAGTGTCAGAAATTACAGTCTTCCAAGCATAGTATCATCTTATAGCAGAATACTTCTGGTATTGTCTAGGAGACATGTATCCTTGTGAGCCATGAGCAGTATGTTAACAGGAGTGAGGCTGCTGTAAGATTTTTTTAGGGAAAAATTCATCATGTGCTACTTCATATCATGCAGGTTTTTTGTTATCTGGTCTGTCTGTATTGTTATTGCCTGCTTAAAGGAATATTGCATCTATGCAGATTACTTTTTCTTGCTGCTCTGGTTAAAACTGTAAAATAATATTCATCATTACAAATAGACCATAGAGATACAATCTTAAAAGAATGAGAGTCTTTCGTTCCGTGTTGCCATACATACCTTTCCTTTTATGGAACCAAATACTGAATGTAGGGTTACCTGAGTTAACATGGCTTTAGCTGCACCTCATTCCTTTCTTTTGTACAAAAGGGCTGGTAATTTTCTATCTTAATTCCCATAGAAATGACTTAGATGATTGACATTCCCAGTCACAGCTGTCTGATACGTTATTCTGGACTTTGTCATGGGAAAGTAGACTTCCAAAACTGTACATATAGAGTATAGTATGTTCTGAGAACCAAAGCTGACAACCGGTAATGTTTCTTTTATTTGTGTCATATAAGTTGAGTCAGTACACCTGTAACATAATAGACTAGAAAAATAGGTTATTAAATTTGTTCAGCTAGACTCTCTTGAAAGTGTTACATCCTCCTCACCACAGAGCAAGACAGTCTCTAAAGAGGTATACTGGAAGAACAAACACAAGATGTCATTAAATCCTATCAGTTCAAGCCTATAAACGCCACATCCTGAATTAGTTCCCAGATGATTTCATTTAACTGCACAGGAAAACAATTTTGCCATTTCTAGAAATTAAATGCATTATGTTGAAATTATTATTATCTGGTGGAGATTGAAGACAGAATTTTAACCATTTATAATGACTCCTAGACCACAGAATACTAAAAGATATTTTAGTTTTTCCTCCAGTACTAAAATTTAGAATTTGTTTGTTCTAAGGAAATAAATGAGAGTTATTAAGGAGATGAATCTATGGAGATTTATACAATAAATGCTGGATAACTACCTGTAACTGGTATTTTAGTCATATATTGGGTAATCTCTAAAAAAATGCTGCTTTTCTCTGTCTTTATTCAACAGCCTGCTTTACGTTACGACTGTGTGGTACAGACTACAGGTGATACATGGCATATCCCCTATAAAGACTTTTTTGAGGAAAAATATTCCTATCAAGTACCAAGAAAATGGCTCTGCATCCAACAGAAATGATGAATAATGTAACTGCACATGCTGAAGCTGCCTCTTTTTTTTTCTTTTTTTTTTGATCACTGTTGCTGACCAGGAGGGCTCAGCAGTACAATTATGGGATTAATGTGTGAGGCCTAGAACTGAAGAAAAAATTCAGTAACTGCATTTTGTCAAAATCATGCCTGCAGTAAATCTGTTAACATCAGTGGCGGTCCAGCAGGGATGAATTACGTCCATTATTTCCATCTTTATGGGTGATTTCTGTGGCTTCTCAAAGTGATCTGAATTAAAACTTGATTTTTCCTCTTGCAATGTAACTTTTTTGTTTTGTTTTGGGTTTTGTTGTTGGGTTTGGTTTTTTTTTCCCCTCAAGATTTCCACCTACACTGAAATGCATAAACTCTGTACTTCAAATAAATTAAGCAGGACTTGCAAGATACCTCAAAGTCTGTGGGGCTGACCTAGCACGAGTGTTACACAGTGTCTGCCACCAGTAAAGAAAACTAATGGGACCAGATGATATGTATACTGTTTGCCAGACACATATAGCCTTAATAGGGCTAATGCTAATTACAATTCATTTGATCATATAGAATGCAAGAGATTTGTTATAGCAACATACATTAAGATTTTGATTGGAAGAACAAGAAAATGACCAGTGGGATATTGTGTGGCTCTTTCACACTCTTAAATTTGCTGCTTCTGATAGATTTCATGTCACTGGAATAGTTTGCTTACGGAAATGCATGAATTTTTGGAACACAAATTGATGATAACTAGAAATTTTTACAGGCAACAATAGGATAAAACTGAACTTTGAACACAGATTTCTGTAAAACCTATCCCAAGTTATAAAGCAAGAAAAAAAGTATATATTACAGGAAAAGTGTTCCAAGTCATTATTTCTAAGTGAGTATATAGTAAATGTGTTCATTTCTTGCGCTTACCATTTTAATGCAAGCCTTTCTTCCCCAACAACACAGATTACACATTAATCTCAGATAAAATACCATGGGTTTGTTGCATTTATCTTGTACACTGAAAAATCCTCTATTTGAAACTAAGCTGAACCACGCAGATCTTTTTGTATAGTACTTGCAGTTCTGAGCTTTTGTAGTATCCCATGACAAGCTTCCTCAGGACTCTTAGCATTCAAACACATTCCCTGCTATTTTTTTCATGTCACTTGTTCTACTCCAGGTATCAGTCTGTAAACCAGCGGATGTGATTTGCATACTTTCACATCCTTCAGGTACTGTGCAGAAAGTGTAGAGGAGCTGATTAACTCTTCAGGTAATCTGGAACCTTGCTTTTAAATTCATCATCTTGGCAGCATTCATCATAGACCCCTTTTCTGACAGAACATGCCAGCTCCTATGAGTCATCTGCTTTCTGGAGTCCACCAGGGAAAGCGGAGAGATTGGATCTACTTCTCTCACTCATCAAACTGATTTAATTCTAATTTGTCAGAAGATGGGTTTTGCAATTCTGTAAGTTGGAGAACTGCCACATCTCCTTGAAAGTGCAAATTCTGCTTTGTTAAAGTAAGCATCTGCTCCTCTACAGAACTGCTTAATTAGCAACTGTTGCTCTGTAAGAGGGTTACTTACCCTGTATATGAAGCCCCATAACAGCATAAGCTGATGTGAATCAGTGATGTTACAGTCACAGTTTGGTACTAGCTCTGGTGCTTGTGCAGTCCTAAGCAGTTCAGAGCTGGGTCTGCTGAATGCAAACTCCTTGAAAAATTGGGTTTGGCTAGGTCAAGACTAGTGTTGTTTCATTGAACTAGCACCATTGCACAAGTACCTGTGTAGGAGGGGGGCTGAAATGTCAGGCTGCAGAACATGGGTCCCTGCAACTCTGCCGTAGGTCAACTTTAGCTGACCAGAAATTGACATTTTATCTACTTCATTGCCAGACATGTTCATCCACTGAAGTTTGGTTTTTACCTCACGCTGGTCACTAACAGACATGCATAGTATCAACATCTAATTGGAATAAATGCATCCTCTACTTCCTTTTGACCGAGAACAACTTGCCTCATACTGATGATTTGGGCTTCATCTCAAAAACTATTCTTAGAATTACCATAGTACCTTCTACATAGTAATACTTCCTCAATACACATTCTTAGTGTATTTAGAAGATAGAACAGAATCTGCTTGGTATCTATTACTTTGTAATTACCATAATACCTTCTACATAGTAATACTTCCTCAATACACATTCTTAAGTGTATTTAGAAGATAGAACAGAATCTACTTGGTATCTATTACTTTGTATGCAGTAGCACAGTAAAAATCTAAGGATTTTTAATATCTGTCTAGTAGTTTATTAGATTGATGGTCCATGCTGAATGCTGGAAAGGCAAGTCCTCCAATGTTGCAGCAACTGGTACCCCCAAAACTATGGCAAATGACACTGATAACAGAAATCAGAAGGACAAATGCTCAGCTTAGCCTGCCATGTGCTATCAAGATGGAGACTCACTGGCAAGATAGCCTTGAGGCAGACTGAACTGATTCAGGCTGCACTGTAGCTGTTCTGTGAACAGCTTCCTCTCCAAGCTCACAGACTTGTTTACTGTTAAAAAACGTCAGTGAGAGCAGTCTGCCTCAGGATCCTGCAACACCGACTTGTGGTGGATCAGAGGTGATCAACACTAAACCAAATATAAATGATTGCTGTGCTGAAACAAACCCATACTTTGCAAGTTGAGGGAATTGCTATGTAGATGGAGAAGACTTCTGGAAGCTATATTCTGAGAGTATCATGATTTCCACTCCATCGTGTCCACGGTACTGAGCAACTATTAAGTCTTTCCTTGGTACAAGTCAAATATGGAATCTCTGGATGTAAACACAGATTTTCTCACTTGGCTACTTTATGGCAATCAGGCTGAATGTTAGATAATTACTTCCATTTTCCTATCCCTTTTTTTTTCAAGTGGAAAAAAAAAATCTGACATTAAACTCCAGTGTTATAGAATGGGAGAGCTTTGTACATGTAAGGGTAGAAATCTTCACCCTGGAGAAACAGGTCTTTGAGAGATGTAGAGGCCATAAGACGCATGAGTATTGTGGAAGGGATGCATGGGGATTGTTTAATTATTGTGTCTTACAAAAGTGGCGCCACATGGTCCTGGTAGATAGAAGTTTCAGATAAAAGGTGAGGCTTCAGATGAAACCAGACAACACAGAACGTTATGCTGAGCAACTCTTTGCCATGGCACATTATGGATACAAGAAGTTCATCTGAGTTCAGGGAGAGACCAGCAAGTTCATGAAAGACAAATCCAGCATAGTTTATTAAATAACCAGACACAATCTCTGCCTTGGGAAGTCCCTCCAGACAGCTGGAGACACAGGGAGTGCCTCATTAGCCTTAACACTTCTTGGGCATTCACATCTGGACATGGAGCATAGGGCTGTGGAGACTTTGCCTCTGACCCAGCAGAGACCATCTTGCATTTTCATGTTCTCCATGTTCCAGTGAGAAGCGTCACAGTTTTAAACACTTCATGCCTGCCCACAAAGTGCTTCCCTAACACAGGAGACAAACTCTGTGTCCTGTAATAAATAAGGAGATTAGAAAGCAAGGTAAAATATACTGAAATATTCAAGCAGACTCTTGACGTAGGGCACACACAAAATGCACCTGTGATCTGCTGTTCCAACAGAAAGTAAGCTCATCTAACATCTTTTAAAACAGAGGTGTGGCTATCAAAACACAGAGTTTTGAACTCTTTTGATAACCGACTCTAACAGCCTTCCCACAGGGAGCAGGGGAAATCCAAGAAGCTGAAAGGCAAAAGGAGCGTATATTCTCGAGTTTAAACTTGGGGAATTTCCCTTTGTTCTGGACACCGATTAAAAAGAATCTTTTAACCACCACATTATAATGCAGCTGCGGCAACGATTCCTCATTACGAGTATCTTAAACGCGGGTTTTGAGGTCAGTGTATCCCTGTGCTTTAAACCTACACTCATTGAGGAGGAGACGTGGAAATACTGTGCTTAGAAAACGAAGCGCGGTTGTGCTTCCCTGGCTGGCTCCTGAAGGTTCTTTTCTCCGTCTTCTGCCGTTCCCGTGCGTGTTCTCTAGCGCAAGTAGGGCGCGTTTCGCTTTTTCGATGAATCAGAAACAGTTCAGCCAGCTCCCAGGCCCTTCCCCCTCGCAGCCCCTCTGGTTAAACTCACAGCTGCTGCGTTTCTCTCACGACACAGATGACATATCGCGATAGGATGGCCCTCAGCCTCACGCATGCCTGCCCACTCCGACGGCCGGAGGCGGGATGGGAAGAAGGGCCGCCGAGTTCGCGCGTGCGCGGTGAGGGTGATGGAGCGTGACGGTGCGCGAGTGGAGCACGCCTCTGCGTTTGCGCGGCTCGTGTGACCCGGAAGTTCTCCGCCGGGTGCTGTGTGTGCGGTGTCGGTGGGGCCCTGCACGCTGTGAGCCCCTCGGTCGCGCCGCCCCGCCCCGCCCCTCCTCACACTGCCCGCCATGTCCCGAGGCTCCAGCGCCGGTTTCGACCGTCACATCACCATCTTCTCGCCCGAGGGGCGCCTCTACCAAGTCGGTGGGTGTCCGGATACGGGGATGCTGCTGCTGCTGAATTGCCCCGTCACGGGGTCGGCCTGCCCGCGCCGCTTCCCGCCGAGCGGGGCCGCACCGGCCCGGAGAGCCTGCCTCCGCCGAGCCTGGCTGCCTCTGGGGAGGTGGGAGTGTGGCGCTGCCCGCGGCCAAGGTGTCTCGGTTCCCGCTCTGCCTGGCCCCGCGGTGTGCGGGGAGAAGCCCGGTGGGAGCCGGGAGCAGCTGCGGTCACGGCCGTGCCGCCTTGGGGGCCTGGGAAACTGCCTGTTTGCTCTCCCTGAAGTGTCTTTATTTCTTTTTTTTTTGTAGTTTCTCTTGCCAAACTTACAAGCATTGTGTTTTGGAACCTATGAACTTATATAGCTGTTTGAATTAGGACTTGAGCTGCCTCAAATCCTGCATGCCAGAGTAACAAAGCCAGGTTTTGGAGATAACCCATGCTCTGTCCTGTTACACCTGAGTGCAATGTGTTCTGTGCATCATGGCCTGTGAGACAGCAGCAAGCATCCTTTATTTCCAGGCATCTTTGAGCATTCTGCAGTTAAGCTGCAGCGTAGGTTCATCTTGCTTCTTCCTGTAGCCGCTGTAGGCTTAAGCCTTTTATTCTTATTTTTACAGTGTACCAGGTTCTGCAGAAGAGCCTTATGATGCTCCTTCTGCAGAATACTTTATACCAGCATAGTCAACTTGCAGTCTCTCAGGACAGTTCACTGAGGGTGGAGCTGGAGGATCCTCGTAACAGGGCCAGATGAATTGTTCTGGTGACATCATCCTGATACCTTTTTTCCCTGGAGCTTAGTGGTTCTTCCCCAGCTGCAGTGGCTTCACTGTGTGGCATGTCCATACTGCCATCTGTTCTCCAGCAAAGGAGGTTGCTAGGACCAGGCTGCATGAATTTTCCATGGCAGTCAGTAGTTTCTTTTGTGTCTGCCCTTGAGTTTTCAGGAAGAAGGCTATGTGAAATAGGCTTCATGGGCTGGCAGCCCAGGCTTGAGCAGACTTTTTCCCAAGGAGCAACTAGGAAAGTGCCTGTGGTGTCTATACGCAGGTAGCTAGGTACCTGGAGTTTGTATAAGGCTTGTGTGTGACTTGCATAGTAAGCCTCCTACATATGGATGGTAGGGACGGTACTTCCTCATAGAGGATGTCAGTGGTTCTAACCTTCTGTTGCCATTAGAACAGGCTGGTTGGTCTGCATCACCTTTCTGGCTGTTCTCTGTTTCATACTTTGTGTTGGGAATGGTTTCTGCATCCTGTAGTAGAGGAAACCGAGCCTTAGTTTTCTACCTCCTGGGTGTATTCAGCAATTAAGTTAATGTATGAAAGACGTGCATTCCCTCCATAGTTTTTACCGGCTTCATAGAACCAAGTCTCTGCACGTGTATTTGAGAACTTCTGCACACAGCCTGAAGCTGTCTTAAAGATATTTTAAGTACTAATATGCTGTGAGAATTAAAATACATAGATGTGCATAGTTAACTTCAAGCAAGAATGAGCTCACTTTTCCCACTGCCAGGCTGGTAACTCTGGCATGGTGCCACATTAGTGTCTCTGTAGGTCAGTATTTAGCCACCGCATGGGCAGAAAGCTCACATTTGCTTTTGGTCAAATATCAGAATCTAGCTGCCTTTCTTCCCTCCCTTCCCTTGTGAAGCTCATGTGCCTTTAAAGTGATCTCATATTATAGAATCATAGAATAGTTAGGGTTGGAAAGGACCTTAAGATCATCTAGTTCCAACCCCCCTGCTATGGGCAGTGCTTCACCCTGACCATGTCACCCAAGGCTCTGTCAAGTCTGGCTTTGAACGCCGCCAGGAATGGAGCATTTACCACTTCTTTGGGCAACCAGTTCCAGTGCCTCACCACCCTCGCAGTAAGGAACTTCTTCCTTATATCTAACCTGAACTTCCCCTGTTTAAGTTTAAACCCATTACCCCTATCACTACACTGATCCAGTGTCTATCACAACATAGATGTATTAGAAAAGTATAAGTTATTTTGTATGTGTTTCTTATTGCTTTTGTTAAAATCCCTCAGAGCATCAGTGTTATCTTGCCACCTATTAGTTCCTGTCTTCAAGTGTGGTGCTTCATCTAAGTGGGATTTTGGTAGGTGAAGAAAATAATTATGGTCAAATTTGTGAGTGTTTGTGATGTTTTCAGGGAATAGCGAGGGATGGCTCTTCTCAGAAAACATATGCAGTGCTACTGAAATACTTAAAGTAGCAGAAAACAGACTTAAAACACCACTAGCCATTTGCATTGGGTATACTTTAAGAGCCACTTCACTTTTTGGCTTGCTTCTGAAAACTGAGCAATGCAGATGATACTAAGAATGGCGCAAGAGGGGACCACGGTTCAGTCAACAACCCTGATTGTCACTACTTGTGAGCAAAGCCAGTTTGTGAGGGCACCTATTCCTGCTCCCACAGAATGGTTGAGGTTGGAAGGGAACTCTGGGGATCATCTGGTCCAAACCCCTGCTCAAGCAGGGTCACATAGAGCCGGTTGCTCAGGACCACCCCCGGACAGCTTTTAAATGTTTCCAAGGAGGGAGACTCCACAACCTGTGCCAGTGCTTGGTCACCTTCACAGTAAAAAAGTGTTTCCTCGTGTTCAGATGGACTCCACCGTGTTTGTGCACATTGTTTCTGGTCATGTCCCTGGGCACCACTGGAAAGAGCCTGGCTCTGTCTGTCTTCACACCCTCCCTTCAGGTATTTGTACACACAGATAAAAAAGTGTTGCAGAGCCCTGGCCTGGGGCTTCAAACATGACTAGGCTGTGGGCAGTACTAGTTTATGTCTCACTGGGTTCTGTGCTTTGCTGCAGGCTAGCACTGGTCATCCTGGGGAAGGCAAGTGAACAGGTGAGTGGAGTTGTGCATCTAGCAGAAAGGGAGAACATTCCTTATGGCATGTTTGGGTAACCAGTAAATGCTCTGGTGCCTGTAAGTAATAAATACAGTGCTGTGAATACATGGCAGTCAGCTCTTCCACAACACTGACTCAGCAGATTGAACATCAAGACCCTGGTATTGCAAGAGTAGGTTGTAATTTTCAGATTATTCCTCTTCTCTTGTGCAGTCTCTTCCATAGATCTGAATGCAACTTTTAAAACAGATGAGTTTCTTGCCTCCCCTATTTTAGAAGATAGTTTTAGCATCTAGACATATTCTAAATTCAAGTTTCATTCACATAGCTAAGAGAGAATTCATCCGCATTTAGCTGCAGCCTGAAACCTGCCTCTGCTAACCAGATAGTAGGAAGTTTTGTACGTTTATCATATATTGCTGGATAAATAATCTATAAAGTTGTTGTTCCTGAGGCTTTTGAAACCATTAATCAAGGGAAATTTATTTCATGGATCACATAAAGTAAATCATAATCCATTATATTTATCTGAATAATGCTGTTTAGTTGGGATGTGCATAGGTTTCATTTTCAAAAGTGAACAAAAGCATTGCAGGGTTTGAATGTCAAGTTAGAAAATGTGATAGTAAGGTTAAACCCCATCTTCTGTGCCTGGTCCATCATTTCTGTTTTCATCTGTATCAGTTAAAATCTACAAAAGAAAAATTACATCTTTGCAGTGATAACAATGCTTGAAATACTAAGCTTCTGCATGTTAAAAAACACTGAGGATTTGCAGTTACTGTAGGTAAAGGTTGGACCACTTTGGTTAAGGACAGCACAACTGCTTTGTTTTAAAATAAATCCTGTTGCTTTTAAGCATTCCAACTGAACAAAAAGGCAAGTTACTAGAAATATTTGAAGGAAGCAGTGGTAGTGGTTTTGTGAAGAGAGTCAATTAATTCAATTCTCAATTCCGATCAGAAACTTATATGCATTTTACTAAAGACCTTAAAGACACCAAGTGTTGTGAAGTATTAAAGTATTAAAAAAGCCAGAACTTGGTGAGATTTCTATGTTAGGGGAAGGTGTCAGACTTAATTGTTCTGGTATCTCTAACACTGTTTTTTAATTAACATTTACGTATTTTTCTAGAATATGCGTTTAAGGCCATAAACCAAGGTGGACTTACATCTGTTGCTGTTCGTGGGAAAGATTCTGCAGTAATTGTAACACAGAAGAAAGTACCTGTAAGTAGATTGGTTTTGGGAGTGGGGGGGACTGGAAGGAGATGAGAAAAAAGGTGTGGGAGGTGAGACTTTGATATTATATTGATTACCACTGACCTGTATTGCTGCTTGGATTGATTATCTTACTATCACTCTGCTTATTACAAGTTCTAGCTCCATTTAGTGTTCAATTGTACATTTCTTCACTAAGTACTGTAAGTACTGGTTTTCCCTTTAGTTGTGGGAGGGATGAAGCTAAAACACGAAGTTGGTCCTGCTGTACATACATACATGCATTTCTCTGGCTTGTAAGGGCAGTAAGGTCCATAATCAGTTTCATGATTTCTTTAATTCCCACTCAGACATTGTACCAATAGCAAGTAGAACTATTTCATGAGCATTTCAGCAGAGTGGTGATGACAAAGCAGGAAAACCTTGTGTTTGAAGGAAAGTATGCAATAGGAGCTGTTGTGCTTTGAGCCCAGACAGTAACTAGGTACCATGCAGCTGCTCATTCACCCTCATTCCCTCCCCAGCCCCCAGTGGGATGGCGAAGAGAATTGGTAATAAAATGTAAAAACTCATGGGTTGAGGTAAGAACAGTTTAATAATTGAAAAATAAAAGTAAAATATAATACAATAATAATAGAAAATAGAGAAAGGAATAAACCCCACCCCCTCCAAGGAAGATGCCCAGGTTGTTCCCAGGCAGCAGTCAGCCACTCCTGGCCAACTCCCCCAGCTTTATATACTGAGCATGACACTGTAGTAAGGAATATCCTTTTGACTAGCTTGGGTCAGGTGCCCTGTCTCTGCTCTCTCTTGGCTTCTTGTGCCCCTCCTCACTGGCAGAGCATGAGACATTGAAAAGTCCTTGATCAAGGTAAGCGCTGCTGAGCAACAACTAAAATATTGGCATGTTGTCAGCATTGTTCTCAGACTAAAGCCAAAACACAGCACTGCACCAGCTACTAGGAAGGAAATTTACTCTATCTCAGCTAAAATGAAGGCACAAGCACAAGTTTTTGTATTTTGTGTTTTCAAAGTTTTTTTTCAAAGGGAAAAGGACTTTGATGTTGGTCATGCTGTAGCTGTCATCCTTTTCCAGATGTTACAGTTTTATCTTCCCTATTCTCCTATTTCTTTTCATGCCTGTAGCAGTAAGTAGTGGTGAGACTGAAAGGCAATTTTTAGCTGTTAGTTGATCCTTTTGGGCTTTTCTGTAGATACAGGAGTATTCCAAGTCTGGTTTTTGGGGTTGGTTTGTTCAGGGTTTTGGTTTTTTTTTTTTACTCAAAGGACAGTGTTTTCTATTAGTTTATTTCTGTTTCGTCTTTAGGACAAGTTACTGGATTCCAACACAGTGACTCATTTATTCAGAATTACTGAAAACATTGGCTGTGTGATGACAGGAATGACAGGTATTTATTTCACTATCTTTTTAAGTATCTGAAGCGTGTAGTTTGCCAACTTTGCGTCAGATAAAACAAATGAGTGCTCTAGGAGATTTGTTCCACTCAGTCTGGTTTTGGAAAACTTGTCTAGTTCTGATATATGCATGTAAAGGTGACTTAAGGTTGACCCTGGAATTTGCATTCTCAAGTGATGCTAGCAATAAACATGGTACAATTTCAAGTTCAGTGAAATTAATATTGGTTCTTCCTGTCTAGCTGACAGCAGATCTCAGGTGCAGAGAGCTCGCTATGAGGCTGCTAACTGGAAGTACAAGTATGGCTATGACATCCCTGTGGATATGCTGTGTAAAAGGATTGCAGATATTTCTCAGGTCTATACACAAAATGCTGAAATGAGGCCTCTTGGTTGCTGTAAGTATAGTGTATGAAATTAATCTTTTCTGTTTCTTGTCTAAGCTTGCAACTTAAAGTATAAGAAATTCTCACCCATTTTCAAGTTGTGCAAGATACAGATGTAACTGAATAAGTAAGAGGGATGAACAGCCAAATGAGAGAGCAGTGTTGGAAGTCTTGAATTGGAGCCATGACTTTGCCGTTGAGTCAGCATTTGAATTGGAGTAAATGATTTAGCATCTTTAAAATGTGCAGTCCTATTTCACCTTGGCTTCTGGGGCTGTGCTTGTGCAGATTTTCTGCATCTTAATCATGCAGATTAAGGATGAAAATCTGCATGATTTTTGCTCTTAACCATGATATATGTAATGTAGAGAAGTGTTTAAAAATATTTCACATGCAAGCATTTCTGCATCAGTCTTGTATAATAACAGCAGATGCAGCTTAAATTACACAGATGTGTGCAGAGTTGGTTTTTGTAGGTATTCCTGGTCATCTGTGTGTTCTGAGGTTGGTTCTGGCTTGTTTTTTCTCTTACATTTGGCTGTGGGCAAATTATAACTGTACCGTTAGACTATCTGGGTTTCTTTTTGCTTGCTTGGTGGGTTTTGGGTTGTTTTTTTTTGGGGGGGGGGGGTTGGTGGTTTTTTTGGTTGTTTTTTTATTTATTATTTTTTATTATTTTTTAATTTTTTTCTCTTCTCTCCACTAAGTGGAATAGTTTCAGAATTGGTGAATCACTTCTCGTAATCGTAGTAGGCACCAGCACTTCTCACTACAGAAGTAACAGTCATGGTTGCACCACGGTTTCCATGATGGGGCAATTTTCCTATGTTTGTGATGTTCAGGAATGATTGTTTCTTTCTTCCCTTGGCATTTCCCCATGCCTTCATACTACTGGAAAGTGATTTTTGGTGTTGGGGTTTTTTTTTTTGTTTTTTATTTTTAAGTAGATGAAAGAAAATATCTTAATTCTCCTTTAGGTTTTTTTGAAAAGATGCTGGGAGATTGTTTATCTGTTGTAGTAATAGCGGCTCAAGCTTATCAGCTGTAACTACTAGTTAAGAGTTTCACAAGTGTAAAGTAAAAATTATTTAAAACCTTAATCCTGTTCTGGGATTTTTTTGTTGTTGTTTTGCTTTTGAGTTATTTTTAACATGCCTGTTGGGTCTATACAAATCTAGAAGTGTGGGTGAACATAGATGCATTTCAGTGATGCGACCAGTTTGTCGCATCCAACTTGAAGCACTTAATCAGATGATCTTCAAAGACTCAGTTCTATGTTCTGTTATTTCCACATTCCACTATTTTTCCAGATTTTTTTTTTTTTTTTAGTATGAAGAGAAGAGGAAAAGGGATGTAATGCAGAGCTTTTCAGGATTGCAGTCAAGAAATCTAAAATTGATCTTTTAATATTTCCATTAATTTCAATATATTTGTAAAGTTGCTTTCTGGTGGAAAGCACCTGTTAATAGAACTATTGTTTACACTTTTAGAAGTGCCATATGGTAAGCAGGATGTGAATCGTGGCTGGGTTAACTTTGTATTGGGGCTGAATAGTCTTTTCCTGACTTTGTGGTTCTCTACACACATGGCAAAACTGTTTGTACATTTAATGAGGAGCCTTCTTTGGTAATGACAGAAATCTAGTTTGCACTAAATGGAGTTGCATGCGTGTTCAGAAGATGCTGGTAACAAATGGCGAATTGGAGATAAAGAGGAAATCGCAGCTCTTGGGATGGGACTGGTTCCCAAAAATGTACTGCTGTGCATGCACGATTTTCACGGGCGGGGGAGTATCTAGTCTGTTCTTTAGCTTAATGAAATTGCTAAAATTGGGGTAAGAAATAAATTAACAAATTTTCTCTTCAAGGTATGATTTTGATTGGTATCGATGAAGAACATGGCCCTCAGGTATACAAGTGTGATCCAGCAGGTTACTACTGTGGATTCAAGGCCACAGCTGCAGGAGTAAAGCAGACAGAGTCAACCAGTTTCCTTGAAAAGAAAGTAAAGAAGAAATTTGATTGGACATATGACCAAACAGTAGAGGTAGGGCAGCAGAAGGAATTAAAGATCTGTTAAAGTATTTTTAATGAACACGCTGTGTGTAGGCTTTAGATGCAGAGGAATGCAGTGAGGCATTTCCTGTTTTCTTACAGTTCTGTATTGCTGCCAGAGCAAATACAGCTGCTCTAACCAGAGAATCTTTTGGAGGTATTCTGCAAATGTTTGAATGGTCATCGAATCTGCTTTACGTTAGCTGAAGCAGAATCTATAATTCTAGTACTTCCACTGTAGCGGGTGATTGGTTACTACAATGCTTGATTCTGGGGATACCAGTGTAATTTCTACTTAGTGGCACTTAAAACAGTCATTGTGTTAGAAAGCGTTTCAAACAGGACATGGCAGTGCTTGTCTGTCAGTTTAGTAAACATAACAGTTCTCACACTAAGCATCACAGCTGGTGTTCAGGGCCCTTTAAAAAGATGTATCCCACTTATAAAATAGGCTAATGAACTTAGTTTATAAATCATCCTTGATTTTTCACTTACGCTATAGAGATCTGTCTAAACAGTCCTTTTTTGTGGCATACCTGTTTCCCCTGCCAGGCCTTGTACTTCTCTCATAATCATAGCAGCTTTCCAGTATCTGAAGGGGTGTTTATAAGGATGATGAGGAGGGACTCTTCATTAGGGACTGTAGTGACAGGACAAGGGGTAATGGGTTAAAACTTAAACAGGGGAAGTTTAGATTGGCTATAAGGAAGAAATTCTTTACTATAAGGGTGGTAAGGTGCCGGAATGGGTTGCCCAGGGAGGTTGTGAATGCTCCATCCCTGGCAGTGTTCAAGGCCAGGTTGGATGAAGCCTTGGGTGGCATGGTTTAGTGTGAGGTGTCCCTGCCCATGGCAGGGGGGTTGGAACTGGATGATCTTAAGGTCCTTTCCAACCCTAACTATTCTATGATTCTATTACGTTTCCTGCATCACAAGATGAGCAGTTGAAATGTAGAGTAACATCCTAACAACTGATGCCCCTGTAAGATTATTGTATTGAGATAGCTGTGAGTGCTTTGCAGATTTAGACCTTCAGCTAAATTACTTGTGAAATCTACATTGCTGTGAAAGTACCATTTAACCAGAAAGTTCTTCAGCATAAATTCATAAGGCTTAAGTGTATATCTTAGTAAGTACTGATTTCCTTAGTATGTGAGTGCTTTGATCCTGAAGGGGATAAATAATCATATCATACTGAAATTGAATGTATTTGCAGTTATTTCAGAGAGCCTTTCTTATCCTGGCTAAATATTTTTCACATTTTTCTATGCTGCTTGATTATTTTGTGCATGCCTCTTGTTGAGAGGTAGATGAAACAGTCTCTTCATTTTCTTGTTCTTAATTCATAAAACCTCCATGGCATGCTGCAAATGCGTACTTGGTAATTAATCTGGCAGTCAAATCCTGGATGCGCTTCTATACCTTTTGTTGTCTTTTTAAAAGTGCTGAGATTGTGAATCAGACACTGTTACTCTAAAAGTGGGCAGTGACATGGAGAAGCAAGTCTCAAGCAGAAACAAGAATCATGTTTTTGTTGTGCTCTTTGCACACACGCACATACGCTCCCTTTCTTTTTTTTAAAGCTTGTGGTGCAGTAGAGGTACTGCTCCAAGGGTAAGAACTCGGTTTGGATTTTCTTAGTTTAGTGGGGTTTTTTTTACAACTTAGCAGCCTTCTGATAATACATCTTATATAGTCTTATAAAAATATTGCAGAATCAATATATTATCATACTGAAAATAAACTTTATCTTGTCTGGTGTTCTACACTTACTGACACTTTGCTGATCAGTATTAAATGGCAGCATGTCAAAATAACTGATTTGATAAGCATCTAGCCATATAGCTGTTCTATGAAACTTCTTTTTGTGCTCAATCATCATTTTAATGATACAGCTGTAGCATTATTATGACCCTACTGCAGGGTTAAGTATGAGCAAGGTTACAAAGAACACCTTTTAAAACAGTTGATGATTAGGGTGCAACAAAACATAAGTTAAGCCATGATGAAATACAGCTTTTAAAAACAGCCAACATAATTTTAGTTACCAGAAGAAAAAGGCAAGATGGAAGCTACACAAGTGACATGTGCTTTGGGTAATTTTGGACTGTAATACTGATGTCTGTATTATTTGCCACTAATGAAACATGTTCTTTTTTGGGGATCTGGGCTTTTAATCTTCTCATGACAAAATTTGGGTTTTGTTGTGTGGGGTTTTTGTGTTATGAAAACCACATATCCCTCTGTTTTTTGTAGATTGGGGTTTTTAGGGAGAGGACTGGGATGGGACTGTATTCTATAACAAGGGGAAACTATTTGAAACTTTTCAGCTAAGGTTTTGAGGTGGAAGGAAATAAAACTAGAAGGAAGGGTAGTTGTGAATGCTATGTCTATTAAAAAAAAATACCAAACCTTAGTGCTTTCTGTTTAATGATAGGGGTTTTTGTCATCTTTCAGACAGCAATAACGTGCCTGTCTACTGTACTATCCATTGATTTCAAACCTTCAGAAATAGAAGTTGGTGTAGTTACAGTGGAAAATCCTAAATTCAGGTAAGTGATCAGTGTTATAAAACTTGGTGTGTGTTTCTCTAGTTGTGTGCAATTAGTTTGAACTTCTTTGTAATGATAAGTCAAGAAAAAAAAAGAAGTTGAAGTTCTTGATGTTTTTTTTTCTTGTAACTCTTCAAAATGTGTAGGTATATAAAACACTTAAAAAACACATAGCACAAAACACATTTTTAAAACATTTGACAAGGTTAAAGGATGTCAACAAAAGTATTATCTTTTGTTTCTTAAAAGGGTATTGCTTTATGTGATGATTAAAATGTAGTTACATCTGGTATAGGTGGTTTTCCATGCTTAAAGGAATAAAGATTTTTCTTTGTACTAGTATATGAAGTCCACTTCCAGATCATAGTCAGGACAACTAACACAGTGAAGTCTGTTTTTATACAAGGGAAAATTTTGCAAATCACTTAGGTTTTTTTATCTTTTTCTAAATGGGATCTTTAAATTACTCTTGCTCATCTTGTAATTGCAGCCGTTTTTAACATCTCCAGTATATAGTTAACACCTTATGAATTTGTATTCTTTGAAATGCTATATATATTTGGCAAGATTAAAAGATCCTGGGTTTAAAAATCACTGCAATGATATGAAACTGTCTTGAACTTCTACCTTCTGAGTACACTGCATTCCCACCTCGCATGAAAGCAAGACGCCTGCTGTTTTCTCCTTTCCCTGTTACTGCCTGAGTCTGAGTGCAGTGCACTGTGTGCAGCAAACTGAAATCTTGCTGCTGAGGGCTATACCTCACGTCAGATACAGTGTCCCTGATGGTCTTCGCACAACACAATGTGTATCTATGGAAGTATGCATGAAATGTGGGACAATACATTCTGGGGCTTTTTTGTTAATGCAAAAAGACCGTCTGGGTGTGTATTACCAAAAATTTAGGTAAGTCTGGCTTACTGCAGAAGAGTGCAGTTTTGTTGTTTTTTTTTTAATTATATACATTTTAGTATATACTATTTTTAAAAAATTGAGAAGAGAGGGACAGCTAAGTAGGGAAGGAAGGTCCTCTGCTGCTTTGGTTTAGCTACTTGGTAGGTGGGGACTGGAGAGAGGCTTCAAAGCTTTAAGTCTAATGTGTTTAAAGTTGACATGGTGATGACAGGTGGTTTTGCATTTGGTGTGTGTTGAGGACAACAGAATAGCATAGATTTTTTTTTTTTCTTTTTTGAGAAAGCATGCAAGGAGCTGAATTACTGCTTTTTTCTACTGCTGCTCAAGGGTCAAGTGCTAGCTTTCTGGCAACCTTCACTTACCATTCCATGTCCTTTTCAGGAAGGATAAATAACAAGTAGAGGGAGAAGGCTGTGAAAACCTGTGTCCCCCTTGGAGTATCATACTAATTACCATAGCTATTCTTCTCACAAGGTCCAAGCTTGCAAATATATTAGTCATAAGGAATGAGGAATGTTGTTTTACCTTTTGTTACCTCTTTGCTTTCTAGTGCCTTTGATTCTTCCTTTGTTTTTAAAATGAATTGGAATGTTGGCCTGTGGCCCTAACATCAGGGCTTTTTAAAGGGGTGAAAGATGCGTTGTATATAACTTATATGTGTAGGTACTGGCTTATGATATTGGAGTTTAAGGTGAATAATCATTTAAGCTATTTAAGATTTCATTTTGTTCTTTCAGGATCCTTACAGAAGCAGAGATTGATGTGCACCTTGTAGCTCTGGCAGAGAGAGACTAATTAGCATTCCCATTTCCATTGTCTGTGCTTCTGGCCTGGTTATTTGGTGAAATGAAAACACTTATTAATGGCTTTAGATTATGGGTGGAAAACTGTATTCACTATATGATGTATTTTACTCTGTACAAATAAAACAGAGGTTTTTGAAATACTTAGTGTCTCCTTTTAATGTAAATTTTTTAACTTTCAGTTCTGTGAAATTATTATCAAAATGCTTCATGACTGAATGTTTCTGTGGTTTTTCTTGCTTTTTAGTTGTATTTAAAGAGAAATTTTATACTCTGCATGATATTTCTTATCTGAGCTATTTGGCTCCTGATGTAAAGTTTTATATCGGATTATGTGGTGTGTGTGTCTTGAGATAAATTCTCTTCTTGCCCTGATACAGAAAGGCTTGTAACATTACTGGTTTAACTGTGGGGAAATTCAGATGATCATTAATATTTGCTCGGGTTTGTATGAGAATAATAGGTGAAATGTTAAAGGAAAAAACTTGAGCTGCAGTTCCCAGTGCATTCCTTTAAACCGATTTATTTGGGGTGCAGGTAGTGAATTTAATAGAAGTCTGCTATTAAGATCTTTGAACCTAACATTTATTTAGGGAAATAGATTGTGTATGTAGTACCCTTTGCAATTTTGGCTGCCTGTCACCTACCTGGTTTTGAGGCATTGAGCAGCGCTGAAAGCAATGTTGGGGCTGGATGGGGCGATAGACAAAGTCCATTAACAAGACTGTGCCTGGGAAGGAACTCCCATTGCTCCTTCGAAGTTCTGGGTTAAGAGAAAAGATAACTGCCAAAATTAGAGTCAAGGTGAAGAAAAATGCATTTTTGTTTTGCTGAAACTGAAGAGGTTTCAGTCTCAGCAGCAAAAAGGGATATGAAGTTATGAGGAAGGAGACACTGAGGAGAAAGGGAAGATTACTAGACATTTTTAGCTGCTGGGTGGATGTGGGAGTCATCTTGGAAGAATGCCAAGCTAATACAACCTACCTCTTTACCTTCAGTTCTGTCATGCTAGTCCTGTATTTGCTTTAATTACTCCAAAATTCTTGCTTTGCAGTTAAAGCCCCTTGAATGTGTATTTTTCAAGTTTGTTGTAGTAAAGGAGTTGTAATTCTGTGTTTGGTGGCTTTAATAAAAGCTAATGCTAAGCTTATGTGATAAACGAGTTGAGGAGACTCAAATGTAGTGTGAACTGTTGACTTTACAAAGCTTCCTGAATTTCCATTAGTGCCTCCAAATTTCAGCTTCCCTCATGTCAGATAGTGTAGTATAGGTGACTAGGTTAAGCTACCCTTGGTTCTGGTTTTGGGTTGATTGTCTGCGAATTCTGTGTGCTTTTGTGCAACAGTTGGCATGACTAATGGCATATTTGGAAAGGTCTGTCTTTCCATCCGTCAGTGACAGCTGAGTTTCTGAAACTTCTTAGGACCTTTCTTCCTAATACTCCACTTGTATAATAACTTGAAATTTTAGTAGATTTAAGTCATCATTTACTCTGCCATAAAATATGATCCACTGATACTTTGTTCTCTATCAGCTTTAATTAAGTGTATGAAACTTCACTAATGACTTCTTGAACAAAACAAATGAAAAGGAAGATGACAATCAGGGAGCTGTATGACTAGTGCATGTTTGTATGGTATTTTAGTAGCTAAACACCCTGCAATACCTTTAATACTAAATTTTGGAGCTTGCATGTGATTGTATAACTCGGGTGGTGGTTCTGAGAGCAATCAGTGTTTGTTCATACCTTACGCTTTTGCAATACAGAACATCGTATCTTGTGTTCAGACATGATGAAATAAGCTTTGTACAATATATTACTTTGGTTTGTTGCATCATATGTTAATAAGCAAAGTTAAAATTGCAGCAACTGAAATGCCATTTTTGCTAGTATATTGTCCTATAATGGAAATTCACAGTTCTCTTTTCATACTAATGATGGGGATTTTTCTTTTCCAGTCAGAGCTTTTTGTTATTTAAGATAAACGCAGCTGTGCAGATGGGAATACCTGACCTAATGGGAAAACCCCGTGTACTACACAGACACATGATCGCATTCCTCACACCCTGGAGCAGATAGCACCTGCAACCCAACTGTGCAGCAGCCATGACTGGTGTTGATCTGTACCTGATATCACCTGCTGTTCCAAACCTGGCACTGACAGAGAAACTAGAGTATGCATGATGTGATCCTCACACTTCTGGTTTGGGTAGAGCTTATCAAGAGTGATACCAGACTTGGGCTCACTCCATGTACTCATGGTTTGTTTGCCAGTGCTGAAAACTCTGTTGAGAATGCACATGTAATTAAGCAGGAATAGGAGTAAGCCTTGTGTATAGACCTAGTTCAGTGTTATCCGTGCTAAACTCGGACTGGCTCTGCACAGCTTTGCAACTGTGTCCACACTGTGTTCCCAGTGCTCTTTATTTGAGGTGTAGAGTGTAAGGATGCAAATGCCACATACGTGCTATCAGCTTAGGTAAATCAGATGGATTATGTGCAAAGCATCTGGATTTCTTCTGAGCAGCCTTGCTCACTCCCTAAGGGGGTCTCAGAAGCAGTAACAGCAGATATTATAGACAGAAATAGCTTAATAGGGAATCTTAACATAAATTGTCTGTGGGTCATCAGGAGCTGTCTGTGTATTCATCCTGGGAACAAAAGATGTTAAGGCAGGCAGTAACGAACTGCCCCAGGATTTCCAGTACTTCTCAAGTGCAACATGTGCTTTGAATCAACTTCATTTGAATTGACGTGTGATGCACAATGGTAGACCCTGTCTTTTTTCACTGTGAAGCCTCCAGTGGTGACAGTCTGAGCAGCACAGAGAGGTAGATGGGGAGTTCAGGTGGAGTATTTGTAGATATATTACAGCAATTTTAATCACATGGAATAATATGCTGCATCTTTCTCTTCCTTCTCTGTCTTATTTCTCATTGAGCCAATGTCCAGGTGTACCTAATAAGAAATATTTTTGTTCAGTGCACATTGTGGTAAGTAAGGTGAAAGAACTAGATTGTGAAAACAACCAACTTTACCATTTTGTCCCTGACACAGATGCAAAACCCGCTGTTTTGAGTTCTTCCTAGCAGCAGCATTGTTGGCTCATGAGATCAAGTTCTTTGAAGTGTTTCCATGACAGTATTCGTGTTTTGTTCTGGGATAATAATGGCGGGGGCATTGCTTTTCATTCTGTAATCAGCGATTTTTTTTTTTATTTTTTATTTTTTTTCAGATGGGAAGTTCTTAAATTGTCATAGCTTGTTCCAGCCAGTTCTTGCTAGTAACAGTTTGTTCTGTCCTCTTGTTTTGCCATAACCCAAACTATTTGGAAACAATGCAAGACATCCTGTAGTTCAGGATTTGTTGGAACGGTGAACTTAAACCTCTCATGCCCAGACTTAACCAAGGAGCATCTTATGCTTATGCAAAGCTGATGAAAATAGTGTCTGGATTTTTTGTTTATCATGATTTTCACATTATAAAACAAAAACAAGCCCTCAAAAAAAAAAAAAAAGAAAAAAAAAGAAACAACCACCAAAACACTTTACCTTGTCCGTTGTACTATGTCTTTACGGATAAACTTGCATTTCTTAAATGACTGATAAAACCCCCAACTATTAGCAGTATTTACTGCTGTTCACCAGGCTTTTTTTAGCACAATAACTTTTTCTCTAGGAGCAGCCTTACCTGTGTCACCATTCGCTGTGAAAATTCTGTGCTACAGTGTTAGATATGTAAACTGTAATATACTTGACAGTAAGCCTGGTAAATAAACAGACCCAGCAGATCACTGAGTCAATATCCAGCTAACTGCATCTGGTAGAATTGAGTTATATACAAAGAAGTGTGTTTTTCCATTTTGGGGGTTAGTATTTTTCTCCTGGTCCTTTTCTTAGAATCTGACAGCCCTAGCTAAGCTATCAAGTGCAGCAGATGCACTACATGGCTTTGCTGTGCAACTCATAGTGGCTTAGCTGATCCATACATTGAACCACAAGCCTGTGGAATAGTTTTCTGGCTAAGCTTTAGCTAAAGCATGGTGTACAGGACAGATCAGGGGACACAAAGCCAGGCTGTGATTTTTTTACTGGCAAATTTTATGTTTCTGTCCCAGAAACTGCCTCTTGTGACACCCACTGGCAAAGAGACTTGTGAACCTAAGCTGTTTAATCCTTTATGGGATTTCTTAGTCTGGAAAGCAACCCTCTCTCAAGTTAGAGAATAAAACTTTGTAGTTGTGGATAAAAGAACATGGCATGCATTATCAGGACTAAGGATGCCATTCAGTGACATCTGATGTTGCTGTGATGTTTGCAGGTACATCTGCTCTCCCTGTTTTGATACCAGCTATGTCCGCCCTCTTCCTGCAACCAGCACTGCTACTCATTTACATTTGTAATGAGCTGTTCTGTCTACTGAACTGATGGAAAACATTGTTTTGTTTGGTTCAGTTCTCTGTTGGATTAGTGACCTGACTTGGCTCACTGCAGGCTGAAAGTGGCTGTAGTGCTGGTGGAAAGGAGGTAAAAGGGAAATGGGATTGCACTGCCTGTGGCACAGGCTGCGGTGGAAACCGCAGCCAGCATCACCAAAAGAACGGGAGCATGTGTAGCTTGTTATCCCCTTGACTACTCTTTGACTTGAACCGATGTGATGACACCTGGTCCACCAAAGTGGCATTTGCCTGTGTCATCAGGCGGCACAAGCTTATGCTTGAGCAGCAGCAGGACTGCACTCTTCTAGTCTGAAGAAGGTTTCTCTGGGACAGTGCTGTTCCAGCAGCTCCTCCCTGACTCCTCTGCTCTTACACCTGTTGTGTAGCTCAGAAATTCCCAGGGGAACCCGATTTGGAAATAGCTATGTTTAAAGGAAAAAAAAAAAAAAATTAAAATTCCATCCAGAGAAGTATCATTTCCTCAGTTTGGATGCTCCAGTGCTTGTAGAAGGGAGAGGGTAAGATCTTGTGGGAGCAGGGAGGGCATGACCCAGTTCAGTGCAGGCTGATGTTTTACCATCCTGTTGGAGCGCAAAAAGCACACCTCTATTTGGCAGTGCCACATACTGCAGGTTGCCACGGTTATGTCATGTTGGTGTTTTAAACTGTTACCTAGCAGAATAAACAGTTGTTCTTGGCCAACTTCACTTGCGTTGCTAGCTCTCAGCACTCTCCCGCAGTAAAAGTACAATCCTTCAGATGGTACTTCAGCCCACACTGCAGGTACCTACTTATTCATAGCCATGCAAAGAGTGTGAAGTGTGAAGCTCTTCATGTGTGTGTGCGCACCTTTCAGCTCTGTGTAAAAGGGGTGCTTGAAAGGGCTGGATTTAAGAGCTGTGGTTACTGCCTGGAATAGTTCCTGTTGGTGAAAAGTTCCTGCTCCCTCCTTCTGGTCTTGACAAATACTGTGGAGCTGCTGCGGCTGTGCTGGCTAGTATGTTGTTTCCTGCTCTTCCATAATGTTCTGCCTCTGATTTTTCTTTGGAAGGTCAGTTGAAAGTAAATAAAGCAATAATCTTAAAGTGCGCCTGTGCTGAAAGAGACATGTTTAACATGACTTGAGTATTTGCAATAACTGTGAGCAAAATCTGGGCACTTGGTTTTGCACATCTGTTGACTTTTAGAGCTGGGAAAGAAATCAGTGTTGTCCTCATGTAGGGTTGTAGGGTCATGTGAGGATAACTGGCCTAGAAAGGAAGCCAGTCCAAACGCTGCTGTGTTCTCGTGATCCTTGTGCCGTGGGCTGCGGGAGCAGGTTCAGAACAGCCATTAAATATAATTGCAGCAGAACCTGCTTGGCTTGTTTCTGCTGGATCTGTTCTTTAACATTTTGATTAAAAATATCCTCGTGTAGTGCCATCTTGCCAACAGTAGCAACAGGGTGGACATGCCTCCACCAGTTCTTTAGCACTGCCTTGCTAACCCTGCAGGGCGCTGTGGTTAGCTCACTCAAGACTGCCACTGCGCTATGCCGCGGCTGGCTCTTGAGGAGCTCTCTGCCACTGTTAACAGATATACTGCCACCCTTCTTGCTTTCCCATTCTTCACCATAAATTATAGTTATTCCAGCCTTCTTTTAACATGTTTAGAGAATTGTCTCATGCAAGCTGACCAACTCTTACGAACTGCTCGTGTTTTCAGGTGTCTAAAACTCTTACACCCAGGTCACAGGCATACTCTGATCTGAGAGAAGGGATCAGGCTTCTCTTTTGGAGACAAAAAAGAGAAGTTCTGCTACAAGTAAGTTATAAAAGAGCAGGATAAGGGTAGTTTGATATTTGTCACATCGGTGTTTGTCCTAGTCCTGACCCCTCCAACTTCCATACACTTAGCAGTTAATTACTCCTCTACTAAACAGAAGCTTTCCAAGGCAAGTTTCCCCACCCCCAGCTGCTCCAAGGCCCACCCTGAAAGGAGCAGGGAGAACCTGGGCTTGTTTTTGTTGGTATCACATCTACAGCACAGGGCTCCACCCGGGAGGGAATTCCCACGCCGGTAGGTAATTGCACTGCAGCAGTACTGCCAAAGCTCAGCAAGCCCAGGGCCCAACCTGGCTGCAGAGCTTGTAAATAAAGCACAAGTCCATGTGAGCGTGCCCAGCCTTTTTAGAGTACTTCCTCCTCTGAAGATTATCTGTGCTAGTGCCTTTGAACATCCTGCAGCAGAGGCAAGCTGTATGTGGTCAGTGCAGAGAGACAGCAAGGTCTTTGCAGCTGGGGTAGTGTGGTTTTGTTTACTTTTTTGACAAACAATGAATAACAGGGTTTATGTGATAACGCTAGAGTGGTCTGGTCTGTGCTTTTCTCTTGTGGTCAGAGAAACAGTGCCATCTTTCCACCTAGGGGCTGTAGGTCAAACCTGTGTTTCAAATACTGCAATGCAGATAATGGCTTCACAGCAAAATCCCTGCTGAGTTAGCTGCTGCAGCCAAGGTGGGTGATTAAACCTGGGGTTTGGTCTCCTCAGCAAGTTTGTTGAAAAGGTCTGCTAGGACCAAATTAAAGGGCAAGTTAGAGTCAGAGGGTGTGAGCAAGGAGGTGTTGCAGGCTCTGTGGGGATGGTGCAACTTATCTGTGCCCAGGCACGTACGCATTTCACCTTGCACTCCTCTCCATGCCATGGAGAGTGACACGCTGCCACCATTCTGCGGGGATGTAGGACATGGGATGTGAGGGGAGGGTTTCCAGCGACCCTACAGCATGGTGGGACACAGGAGGAGCGGGGGAGAGCTGGTGGGTGCGATGCTGGCTGCTGCGGGTGGATGGAGCTCGTGGGTCAGTCCCACCTTCATGATCCAGCCCAGCCCTCCCAGCAGCGTTCTGTAGTGTCAGCAGGTCCACAAGCAAATGAGGCAGGAGGTCAGTTATGTGCTTTGTGTGCACCTTACAGAGCCTGCAAGGTGGTTCTCGTGGGGTGGGGAAACTGCCACAGCTTCAACCAGGATCTGAGAGATACTGGCTCAGCAAGGAGAAGTAAAGGTACCAAAACCCCCTCCTGTGGGGAAATTTGTGCTTCATTCAAAAGTGTCATGTATAAAGACAGTGTTGTAGTTTGGGAACCCCCTGTCTTGCACAGTTTCCTTCCTCTTTTCTTCTTCCTAAAACGCAGTGGCTTTGTCATTATACAACCACACAGTGTTCTCTTAGCAAGGGAAGGAGAGAGCATGCTAAATCCCAGTCAGAGTGAGCACTGTGTGGCTCCATTCATAACAGTCTCTGCAGACCCATCTCCCCAGGAGACCCTTTGGTAGGAGGAGGAGGGAGGGATGCTCCTTTCATCCTCAACCATTTTGACAGGAGAATAGACAGTGCCTCTAGGCACAGGCAGCTTCTAAAAACCACAAACATTCTAACTTTTTTTTTTGGCCAAAATGTGCCTGATTTTAAGCAGATACGAAGCAAGGAAAAACAGACCCAGTGTGCAAACAGAGAAGAGGTGCTTTACAATCAGCACTAACAGAGTATTTAACTTCAGTAGATCTATGTTTTTCTCAAAGAGGAAAATCCCTTCAATCCCTCAAACCTAATTAGTCAGCTACATGGTCTGGAGAATGAGGGGTTCTATGAACACTGCAAGCCTTGGGTTTCCTCCCCCTCCTATCAGCAGGATGGGGACCAGGCATTACCGCGGGCTGTGTGACATAGTTCACCCCAGTCCAGTGCATTTGCTCCTCTTCTGGAGGTTAGGGATTATTTTCTGGCTGCTGAAGGGAAGCTAGTTTAGCCACAATGCCGATTACCTTCCTCTAGAAATCCCCCTGAGGAGATGCTGAGTAAGCCGAACCACAGATGCTGAGGCCAGAGCAATGCTTTCCTCCTAAAGCAGATGTTGGCACATATGACCAAGCAGATGAAAAATAAGAAAAAAGGACAAGCAACCAAACAAAAACACATGGAAAAAAAAGGAAGAGAGGGAAAATGGGTGCAGGGAGATGTTCTGTCACCATGTAGATCTCTTTCTGTGTTCAGCTGCAAGGCAAAGCTGGCTGGAAGAATGGGAGGAATGTGCTTTTTTTTTTTCACATCAGGACTGCAGTGTGTCCATCCCACAGTTCCTATAGGCTTGGTTTTCATACATCCTTTGGACATATGCGTTTCCACAATCTGCCTTTGGATGTGTGTGTTACCACCCTAGTCCTGCAAGCTTGCTGGAAACATCCTCAAGCGCTTCCTCATCCAGACAAATGATTATCAGAAATGGGGTGACCCCAAGTGACATCTGGATTAGGGCAAGGTGTCCCGGCTCATGGACCAAAACTTCTGCTTCTGCAGTGCTTCAGAGCATCAGAGTGCTACAGGGAGTTAAATGGGACTAGGATGGGGAATACGACTAATTGTCACTGACCTTCGGATCAGCATGTGGCCCTCTGAGTCTGAACACCCAGTGGAAATCAGGCCCTGACAGTGTTCTTCCCTTGAATTGCTATGAAAATGGTTTCTCCCCAACTTGTCTGGGGATACCTCGGTGCAGGGAGCCACAGGAGCATCCCCACCCTGGCCAGTGGCATGGTCCCAGCTTGTACCTGAGGACAGCACAGGACACTGCCCACCTGTGTTAGGGAAGTGAGAAACACTTTAGTAAGACCCATCAGGTGTGTGCCGTGTTTGCTTTGGTCTGGGTGATTCCCCGGAAAACCACAATGCAGGCCAAGCGGGTAGCTCAGCGCCGGTGCTGGCACAGCTCCCCCACCGCAGCCTTCTATGGGATTCACAACCACATCCTCTCCACCAGCTCCTGCAACAGCCAGGCACCCTAAAGGTAGAAAAGAGTGTGAGGACAGAAAGATGATCCTCCTGGCTGCTCCTAAGCACACCAGAAAGCCCTGCCTTCTCCCCAGCATGTCCCATCAGGGACTCTCCCTGGGGGGCATGAAAAAGCATCTTCCTTCCAAACCCAAGAACAGGATTTCATCTTTGCAAGTTACCACAGGACACACTCTGCTTTCTGAGCAAAAACACTGAGAAAAATAGCAACTGTGTGGCACACCCATTTGCACTGAAATCCAGGACGTGCAGCTAGAAATTGCATCAGCTTGATCCAGGGGTCATTTTGCTTACAGGATAGAGGTTTCAGGTACTGTCTTCATCTCTCTCTCTCTGCCTTGACCTGCTTTGGTTGCCTGACAATTGTTTTCCTCCATTGCTTAAAGTGTCTGCAAGTTTTTGTGTTTCTGCCCTCACCCCTGGCCCTCACTGAGTTTTCCTGGGTTCTCACAGATGTTGTGGGTAACATCATATAGTTACCATCCAAACCAGGGTTTGTCTGGCTGCCCCAAGGCAATTCCACACTGGCATCTGCTTATGCTCCTTCAAAGTGTGACCCTCTCTCACTTCACGGTCTGGATCTTTCCTTTCACAGCTCTTCTGCAGCACCCGTGCTCAGTGCAGCACATCATCAGTTACAGTAACTTCCAGGCAAATCCACCCTGCAGCTCTTTGCCTTCTAAGGAAATGGAAGAAGGAAGGACACCACCAGCTCAGCTATGACATAAAGGATCCATGAAGCAAAAAAGAAAGATCAATTCAAACGCATGCCTTGCTAGCTTAGCTTATTTGAGTGGAAGTGGCAAAACCCCCCTTGATGAGCAGCTGCAGGTCACAAGAGCTGAGTCACCAACACACTTCTCTGTCAGCAGGTGATTTGGGAAATATCAGCCATCCCCCAGAGGACCTACATATGTGATGGCATGTGCTGTTCACATTGCAGGTGTTTGAAGGGATCATTTTTAACTGAGCATGTTAACAAGGCAACAGAGGGTGGCTGTCACACCATGGTTAACACAAGAAGTGAAGGGAGTCCTGCATATTGATGCTTTGACTTTCAGCGCTGGTTTTGTTCATACAGCCTGGGTGTGGACAGGAACCCCACCAAAGCAAGTTTGCAAAAGGAACATTTCATTTATGGAAGGAACCTGGAATTTCCCGAGGTGAGAGGAGTGGGTTCAACTGATTGTATTTCCATTGAGCAGCTGGCACCCTTTCCAGTGCCCCACCTCAGCTGCCCCAGCCTCCTTGCAGGCTGAGAAGGGCTCTAGCTCCTTTGGCTGACAGCCAGCCCTGGAGCTCAGCAGCTGTCTACGTGGTGCCAGGCCTGTTTTCAAAGTGAGCCCTCGTATGTGAGCAGAGGCAACACCCACATACTGGGACAGCCTGCCACTCATCTCCTCTCCTCCCTCATGCACAGTGGCCCAGGGGGCTGTGGGAATGGAGGCTGATGCTGCCAGCCACCATGGGGAAGCACTGAGAGCCAGAAAACTCTTCTCCTATTTTTCTCTATTTTCTCTGTTTCAATAAGGTAGTCACTTGGTGGTGCAAGTTGTCATTTTGCCTGGCAATTTCTTACAACAGCCCTATCTCTCAGCACGTCTACCATCCATTTCCCTAGAGTCCTCCTGGCCTTGGCTGCTCCCTTGAGGGTAGTCCTTTCCTACCCCCAACCTGCTCTGTGCTCCCAAGCGTTTGCAGGCAGCCCTGCCAGGTTCTTCTGATCTTTTCCATAATAAGCCTTCAGGGTATTCTCTGTCTTCTTATGCAGAAAGTGCACAAACTTCACCTCTCTGCTCCTCTGGGCTCATCCAAAGCCTCTTTGCCTGCTGCTAGGAAGGGATGCTGCTACCCACCCACTCTGGTAATTTGATGGATTTCTCGGAGGGGTTTCCTGCATGCATTGGGCCACAAGCACTTTTCTTCCTCCAAACCCAACTCTGAAAGAGATTCTCAGTCTCCCTGCTCTCACCTACCCCTCCCTCTGGAGGCTGCTCTCCCTCAGGTGGTGGATGGAGTAATCAGAGTGCAGTTCCCTGTGCTTGCTTCGGGCAAAATTACAGAGGTTAATTTGAGCTCGTCTAAGCCACCCTGGCTGGTTCTGTCAGAACCAAACTAGGGAAAAGCTCATGCAGTCCTCTCTGACAGCTGCAGTCTGTGTACCGCAGTGACCACGCAGACCAGAGATATCGTCTCTTCCACCAGCGAAGCTGGGGCTTAAGCAAGCCTTGTCCTGGTGTTGTGCTTCTCCATGAGGGGCTAAAACCATCAAACCAGCCTCCTCTCCTTCCCTAATGCCAGGGATTCAGGGTGGTGGCATAGGGTAAGGAGCAGAGTGTGTAAGAGTGTGGGATTAGGTTGCTCAGCTGGGAGGGAGGGAAGATCTGGAGTCCTTCCTCCCAGGAGGTTGTATGCAATGTCGATCAAAGGGTCCTTGGGTGAGGCATATGCCCAGGCAGAGCCATAGCTGCTCAAGGGACTTCCAGGCCAAGCAGAGAGAGGCCTCTAGTGAGTTGTACACATTGCAGGAGGTAGGGAGCTGCTGAGCACAGGCTTTCCAGATGGTGGGGTTGGATACAGACTTTCACAGCCTACCCACATCCTGATTTAGGGTCTTAGAGCTCTTCTGGGATCTGTGCCCAAGTGCTGATATCCACTATGCTACTGGAGAATAAGTATTTTTTCCTGAAGCTGGTATGTAATAGGTGGTGTGTAAACACTTCTGTAGGCCCTACAGCATCAGCTCCAGCTGGGATTGGATTATACTGTTCTTAATTCTCCTGCTGCTGGGTAGTTAAAATTGTCACCAACATGGGCAGAAGCATCTCCCTGCACAGATCTGCATTACCAGTTGCCTAGGAGCCCAAGAGATGATGAGGTTATACCCCAGCGTTTTCAGCATTAGTCATGGCTGAAGACAACACACAAGACTGGAAAGACCTCTGGGTTGGTGATTGTGGTGGCCTTATTAAGTGTTGAACTCTGCCTGTTGCTCAACGAGCTGTTTTCTTCATGTAACCCAGTGTCTCTGACCCAGCTTGAAATAGCCTGCCTAGCAAATAAACTGCAGTGTGGTGAGCAACGTGAGCAGCTTCCTCAGTGGCTCCAGCATGTGCACAAGGGTGATCATCCCTGGCATAAATTATGGGTTTGCTCAACTCCAAGGATGAGGCCTCTGTTTTGCAGTGTAAATATGAGAAAACATGAGCTCAGATTGCCCCAAGCACAGCTTTGATTCTCACACTGTGCTAGTGCTCAGCAAGTGCATGGAGCTACTGCAGCGCCTGCCAGAGAGATGTGCTGGGGCCAGCGAGGAAGAGTGACTATGTGTCACCATGTCCTGGATGCTGAGGGTGTTGCAAAATTGCCTGCCGGGGGCTTCCCTGTTCATGTATCTCCTGGCACCACCATCCTGCAGAGCTGGCTCTGGTGGCCAACAGAGGTTGCCAGCTTCTGTAGCAAAGCTTCTAGGAATTGACTTGTTTATCCCTTTCAAGCTGCTAAATCTAAGCAAACAAAATACAAGAGTGCAGGGAGCTGAGAAACCTACTTTGCATTGGAGCTTGTGTCAGAAGACAGGACTGGCCACTCCAGGCTGGCAGCTGCAGGGTGGTAATGGGCCCAGAGATAGTGGGAGAGCATTGGGATTGAAGCTGCAAAAGCAAATTCTGGAAGCCGTGTCTCCTTGTAGGTAGGTCTGCAGCCTGGTGGGAGCTTGGATCCAAGCACTGGCATTAAGATGTGGCTCTATGACTAAAGGCATCCTGCCCACAACTGAAACAGGATTGATAGCCAGTGGTTTACAGAGGTGCTTTTATTTGGGTCATAGAAAGGTTTGGGGTGGGGGGATTCCCAGGTTTACATGTCATTTGAGTTTGGATGGCTTCAAACTGGTGGCAACAGAAAAGCAAGCTGTAGCATGATTAATGACAAGCTACTCCATGCACAGCCCTAGCTGCTGAATTGGTGGCAAATTTCTGTCTAAACCAGGGCTCAGGCCAGCCAGGAACGCTTACAGCCTGCCATCACATTTGTGGTTCATATGGAAGAAGCCAACAGGGCAGTGCATAGCTCCATGCTTGAGGAGAGGTCTGCAGGGGAGGATTTCTCTGACATTCTCCCTGGAGGAGATGCCCTGAGCACAGCCCAGTATCTGCAGCCTCCCTGTGCTCTCCCTTGGAAGTGTTGGTGCTGAAGCTGAGGACTTTGGCAGCTGACACCGAGCAACCCCAGCAAAACAGCAGCTGTGACCGGTCACCTGAGTGTGCTTGGCAGTCCTGGACTCCAGACTGCACTAGTGCAGCTGAAGTGCCCTGGCTGTACTGCACAGACCGTTCCCTCTTCTGCTGGAGATCCCTCGCACGCAACCTGCCAAGCTTACCGCAGGCATGGGTAAGCTCAGCACAGGCGCCTTTATTTTAGGCCAGGAAACCCCAAACAGAAATAGGGCAACCCCTGCCTACCCAAGCAGCTTGCTGGGATTTCTCCTCGGCAGTGCACTGGGGTTTTTCGCAGCAAACCATCACCCAGCTTGCAGTGAGTAGCATGCTTTTTCCAGCCTGCTGCCAGGCCCGATCCCAGTCCCTGTGGGACAGCTTGCAGAGGCAGGCCCTGCAGCACGCCTGACTGGCCAGGCAGAGGCAAGGCCTGCAGCTCCCTTTGGCAGGCAGCCACGGCTGAGGCACTGCACTGCCTGCCCCAGAAGGTCATAGCATTTAGCTGCACAGGAGCAGGCTGAAGGGGTGGAGGGAGTGTTAGCGTGAAGTTCAGCTCCTGGCTCTTCAGCCTTGCTCAAAGCATGTCTACTCCTCTCCAGCCCATGGGGATTTGTGGTTACACATTTTCCAGTGGAAAAGAGACAAAATATTCCAGCTGTTTTCCCCCCGCCCTCTTGTTCTATGCAGAGAGGGTTTCTGCTCCAGTACTACAGTGCTTTGGAGCGAGCCTTACTGGGCTGTCCTGCTGCAGGAAAAGGACAGTCTGCAGACCCTAAGCTATCCTGGGGTGTGCTCCTTTCTGCATGCCTCAGATCAGGAGGACAAAAGGAGAGGCCACAGAGAGCTCTTTCCACAGCACAGCTCTGCCGTGACCTCTGATCCTGATTCACTTCCTTCTCCCTGCTGTGCTGGCCAGCCTGATGCTGGAGGTGTACCTCTGGCCTTGGCATTCGCCTTTGTTTGTGTAGGCAGCTCCTTGCCCCCTGTCCTGGGCACTGGATGTACTCTGTGGACTCCAGCGAGCCAGCAGGTGTGTACAAGTGATGTCTTATGCCTTTCCAAGGAGCTGGTCTTTTATCTCCCAGCATCAGATCCCATTGTCCTTCTGTACACACAGAAAAGACCTCTGGAAGGAGGAAAAGGCTTGGAAAATACCCTGCAATTCAGTGTGCCAGATGGTCCCAGAAAACAGCACTGTGTGGCTCTGCACTTGCTGAGGTGTGGTAACCAAATCTCCAAGGAGCACCTTGAAAGAGAGAAGGGCTTTTTCATTAGATACAGCTAAAGTGCAGAGAAGGAGCATGCAGCACCTGAGATAGGAAGGAAACAAGAAGACCTGTCACTGCTTCATGCATTTTACTCTCAGCAGTTGTCTTCTCTATGTCCCTTAAAGAAATAAAAGGCAAAGATGATTCATGTACCATTCCCCAGCTCAGCCTTGAAGCAGTGTCAGTGTGACTAAGGTCCTCGCTGCATCATTTCTTTCTCCATCTGATGCTGAGAAGGTGGTAGCAGGGCAGGCTGTGATTAAGTGGAATTTCTCAATGTTAAAAGACATTTGAGAATGGTCCCGGTGATTAATAAGATGACTTGAGGGGCCCTAGGAAAATCTGATCCTATAGATTTCCTTATGAAGAGCTTAAACCTCTTGAAAGTTACGTGTGTGAAAGCTCAGAGAACAGCATTTGCATAGAGTGCCTCTGCCAGCAGGGCTGAGCAAAGGTGAAACCTGCTGCGCAGCACGGCCCCCACCCAGCGAGAAATCCTCCTGAATTTCCAAGTAGCTCTGCTTACGGGAGTCCACAGCCTTTTACCTTGCCTAACTGCACATCACTGACAGAAGTCTGCTCATTTAGTAGAGTCTAAAGAACCTGAGGGAGGCCTGGTGCACAGGTGACAGCCCAAATCTTGGCTGACCTAACAAACATCGAAGTGAGTACATAAGCAGCTGGAAGCACCAAGTACTTTAACACTGCAGGTGCTGGTTTTACCAGTTCATATACCTTGTGGCTCCACAGAGGAGGGCACTGGAGGCAGCTCTGCAAACACCTATTTAGGAGTCCTTGCCCTAGGGAGCTTAGAACCCAGAGCTGGGGCAGGGATGCTGCTGGCCACAAGGCTGGCATGGGCTGTGACTCCATGTCCTACGGCAGCATTTTGTGTCTGCTGGTTTGCAGCACCCTAAGGTGCGTGTGAAGCCTGCCCAGGTGAGGAGCAGCAGAGCCACATGGGCTGTCTGGGCTTTGCCCCAGTCACACACATGGTGAGCAGCAGAGATGGAGCCGGCCCCAGCCTTTGCCAGGCCGTGCCTCTGCCGTTACCAGAAGGTGCTTTAAAGGAGAGGTGATGTTTAACTTTCTTATTGTACTAGGTGCTGTTAAGGAGCAGGCTGAGCCCTCCTGTGCTGCAGCATAAACCACTTACTATCTGTACCTCAATTTCCCCCATCAGGGACTTACAGCATTTGTACTACAAGTATTTTTGGCCAGGCTCACTGCTGTTATTGCAATTCCTAAATTAATTTGCTGGCTGTTTGCTAGCAAAAGCATTTCCTTCCCTCTCTCTCATTCCTTTGGTATTGATCAGCCTGGCTTCTTGCACAGAGGTTTTCTCCTGGGACATCTGCAGCTTCAGCTGGCAGATATGGAAGCACACATCTCTCACAGAGGCCCCTCCCGGGGAATCTCAGAACCTGCCAGCAGCATATCTGACGTTACAGATGAGATCTGTGTGGTGCTGTGCAGGGACAGATGGCCCAGCAGGTTAGCAGTTAGCAAAAGGGAGATGCTCTGCGTTTATGCAGTCGCAAGTTCACTAGGTATATCTTTACAGCTGCGCAAGAAATAATTTATCTGTCAGTAGGAGAGTGACACCAGTGCAGCTGCTGCAGTACATCAGGGAAGAATCATCCTATCTGCAGCTTAATGCAGCTCATGCTGCATGCACACAGTTCAAATAATTTCCTCTTTTTTCTACATTTCTCGTAATGCCAAAAGCAGCTGTGCATGTTGAGCTCTCACTGTTAAGAGCAGATCTTCAGTACATATTTCAATCAAATCTGAGTAGGAACCAAAAAAAACCCAACTGATGTTGATGGGATAAAGGGACTTATTTCCCAGCCAGGAAAGCAGTCAGTCATTGCAGCAAGATCCCTGTCAATCATAAGTTCAAACCACACAGCTCCCTTATCCTTGTGCTCAGGGACTGCAGAGTTGCTCAGGTTCCCTGCTGAGGCCTTGATGTCTTCCAGATATTTGCATTTACCATCAATGCCTCTTTTTCTCACCAGTGCTTCATAAAAAAGGTAAAATGAAATCCCATGCAAAGCAGCTCAGTCACTCTGCACCAGCTTGCTCTTTCCTTTCTGAAGAGCTCCTGGAGGCTCAGCTCAGAGATGGTAAGCAGATTGAAGGTACATGGTGCCTCTCTGCTTTAACCCTTTAAAGGGTGACATTTGCTGTGTTTAACCTCATTTTGAAGCTTGCTTTCTTCTCATTGTCATGACTGCTTACATCTGCTGTTGGTGATTTATGCCCTGAACTCTGGATTCCCATACACCGACAGATTGATGGGGTTAAGCAGGACCGTGCTCTGCATACTTCACTGTTCTCACACATCTTGGTTTTGACTTCCTCCTGTGGTTTGCTGAAGCAGGTCCCTGACAGCTAATTGGATAGGGCTTGGGGTGCCAGGCACCAGCGTGCTGCAGGGCCGGGGACACCTCCAGGCTCTGACACCAGGAGCACTTGCACGCGATGGCCACCTCTGGACAGGGTTGAGCTGCCACCAGGAGCACTTGCACGCGATGGCCACCTCTGGACAGGGTGGAGCTGCCACCAGGAGCAAACAGCAACCACTTCGTGTGTGTCACAGCACTGCTTTTCAGGCTAAGTGATGATGAAACGTGATAGAAAAGTCTGCCCTACCATGAGGGTACACTCTTTTTGGTTCACTCTTAAAATCCCCTTTTGAGATGGGGCCCAGCAGTGCTGCATCCTCCTCACCTCTGTGCTGGGCCAGGGTTACATCCAACCTGGGACAAAAGCTGTCTCTTTCCCTGCAGCACCAGCAGGCAGACCTGTGGGAAGGGGCACTGAAGGACAGGCCCACTTGTGTTGTGCCAGCCTTCTGCACAGCAGAGCATCTTCACCAATGCAGCATGGTGGGAGGCTTGCCACCACCTGACAGGAAGCTGCTCCCAGAGGATTTCTTTGCTATACATAGAGACAGGACTCAGATGCTCTGGTGACTGAAGATTAAGGTATTTCAGGTGCTATTAAGCAAAATTATTAATAAGGCTACACAGAGCTGTCCTTATCCTATGCTTATAACAAACATGCACTTTTATCGACATCATTCAAGGGCCCAGCTGTAAACTCCGTGAAGTGGAATGGCTGCAGAGATAACATTTTTCCTATGATGATGTTGAGAAGCCATGTGCAGTGGTGTTTCATGACGAATACACTTACAATGCAAGGGACTTGCCTCCAGGAAGAGGACACACCAAGCTGCGTTTGCTTTACTGCTGAATGAAAGCATCTACGTGGGAAACACCTAACACTCCCTGGGTCATGTGCATTGGCTTCATGCCTTGGGTTGAATCAGTCTCCAGACATGGTCTAGGTCATGGGCAAAATCTTCAGCAGCAGGACACTGGTTGGTGTCAGAATCACAGAATAGTTAGGGTTAGAAAGGACCTTAAGATCATCAAGTTTCAACCCCTCTGCCATGAGCAAGGACACCTCACACACCAAAATCATGTCACCCAAGGCTCCATCCAACCTGGCCTTGAACACTGCCAGGGATGAAGCATTCACAACTTCCTTGGGCAACCCATTACAGTGCCTCAAGAGAAGCCATACATTTGCCATGGATTGATTTGCAGCCCCAAAATTTTCAGCACAAGAATGCTCTCAAGATCAATTTTGAAAATATCATCTCCTGCAAGCTGAATTTATGTGGTGTATTTAGAGCAGTCAAAAGATCAAGTCAATGAGTAGAGGGGACAGGATATATGCATATGAGGAGAGTAGATGCTGGGATGGCGAGAGGCAGCTAAGCAGACCTGATGGAAGACTTCTAGCAGTAAGGCTAAGTGAAGATGTGCCCCTACATAAGCATGAGGAGTTTAATAGCTATTATATAGATGGAAATTGCATGCAAATTTGGGGGTTGGCTTTTTAGAGATGACACGGTAAGCCCCAGGTCGAAGGTATGCGTAGTTCACATGACTCAGGAGAAGACTGGGAGAGGAAATTCTGCTATGTCGCAACTGCAAAAGCTTAGGACTAGAATTTTTTTCAGGTGAGTGAGGAAACAAACATCCAAAGTTTCCAGTGAGTAAGAAAAGACAAAATAAATTCTCTTTCAGCTGGGAAGTTCTCAGTGCGATTTCTGTCATACTATTCTTTTTAAACAATACATTGTTTCTGGCTGAAACAAAGGAAAGCAAAACATTTCCTTTGCAAAATGGAAGCAATTGGTTATTTTGAGTTATTCTATTTGTCCTCAAATTCGAAGCAGAAAATTTGGAGATACTGGCACTCATTCTAAGGATGCTGTGGTCACACCTTTTGCACACGCAAGTCTTTGTGAGAAAAGTCTGGTCCTACTTGCAGCATAGAGCTGCCACATGCTCTACTGAGATGCTCTTCTCTAATTTTGTGCACTGCACAGATGCAGCTCGGTCCTCATGTCTTCTGCCCCTCAGCATGGCTTTTTTTAGGAAGGGGCTTCCCAGAGCATGCCTAGGAAGGCTTTGTCATGCCACCGTGTGCCTGGAACTGCTGATGGAAGGAAGCTCACTGCCAAGTAACCTGCATGGTTTCCCTTTCTCACTTTGCCCAGATGTCTCTGAAACAGGAAATGAAGATTTATCAGTTCCTTACTCAACAAGTCCCTCAGATGCAAAAAGTGGCTTGCAGAGGGAAGTGAGTGACAGGATCACTCTGGGAGTCAGCTGTGTGGAAAACGGAAACTGGCAGAAGGCAGTCCTAGCCAGAAGTCCTGGCCTTTCCTGGACCTGCTCACATCCTTTTCCCTGGGACAGAGCCAGAGGGGAGGATGCTGTGAGGCATTAAGTTTAAGCATTTCTGCATGAAAAATGCTGCTGCTGGATGTGAAGGGGATGAGGCCACCCCAAAAGTTGAGCTGGGGGAGCTGCTGGGCCGTGTCTGCTGCCAGCGGTATCTCACCTAGCTTTCATACCCCGGTGGCACTGCTGATATTTTCCCCTCTGCCTTCTGGCCATTTCACACTTACTGGCCATGCTCTTGTGCTGTTTGATCACCTGTTTAAACTGACAGCAGGCAAAGCCTGCCACCCTCCCACACCACTGCCAGTTAACCCCATTTCCACCTAATCATTTCAGTTTCCACAGGTTTGAACTCTGTCCTGTGAGAGTGATTGGTAAGGCAGGAGACATGACAGTCTGTGAGCTTTCCTTCACCTCAGTGGGATAGTCTAGTTGTTTGGCATCACACATATCAGCCTGCGGCTGCTGGGGTTCAGGACTGCAAAGATGGGAGCATGGAGAGTCTGGGGTGGATGGACAGATGGACGATGTTAGATGTTTTACTACAGCTCAGGAAACTAAATAGGGTGTTTGAGAGGAGGTGGAGGTCAAGTGTGCTTGGGGTGAATGGATAGTATGAATCCCCCTCCTTGGGAGGGTTTTACCCAAGCAATGCTTGGCACAGCCTGAGATAAGGAGTCTCCATGCAGCCTGGGGGAGGGCTTGCTTGTTTGCTTGCTGGGGCAAAATGACTCGGAGAAGTTTCTTCCAGAATTCAGATCTGAGTTTTTAGATGAAATACAGAAATATCAGTCTTGATGCACTCTGGAATGGAAACCCATCCACTTAGGAAAATCTGAAAGAAGAGGGTGGTTTCATTTCTGTGTGCTGCATGGGTTGGGCAGCCACTCTTACTGGCTGACAGCCCTTAGCACACATACAGAGCTTTGACTGGGTCCTTTTCCCATGCGGAGAACCACCACACGGTTCTCCCACGCTGCATGAGGGAGCACCACAGGCTCTCCTTTACCACCGGTCAGTCCTCCTCCAAGGGGCTTCGTCTTGCTTGACCCCTGGGCCCTCCCCAGTGCAAACAAGGAGAGTTGCTGAAGCAGAGCAGCAATGCTTACAGAGATCTTCTGCAAGGCCTTAGGAAACTCCCTCCTCCAAGCTACTGAAATCCAGGGCTAATAATTAACTGGGTTAATTGTCACACTGTAATTGTAGCTGTGTGCCCTTCACTGTGTGTGTGTGTATGTTAAAAATACTTGTGTTTTAAGGCTCTTTCTTGCAACACTTTGCACACATTTGCTCTTGTTTTGCTTTCAGCTAGAGGGATGGAGAGCTTCCCTTGAAAGGTAGGCAGGAAAATGAATCTGAACTAGCTAAAACTGGGAATAAGAAAAGCATTGAAATTAAAAGGGTGCAGGCCTCTTCCTTCAGAGCAGGGAAGCCTTGGGGCTGGTGGTGGGCAGGAAAGAGGCTGCACTCCCACTGCTGGAGAGGCAATGGAGCCTAGTGCCATAGCTTGTGGCTGCTGTAAAGGGGTAAAGCTCCAGAAAGGAGTGAACAGGGAAAACCCCAGCTCTCTTCTGACAGGGACTGGAAAGTCCTGTTTGGAAAATTGGACAGGGAGACTATTCTGGGAAAATCTGAACACTGGAGCAAGCGGAGGGAGGAAGGGCAGGAAAACCTCCAGGGTGTTCAGGGAGGCTTCAACCCCTCCAGACTTTGGCTTCTTACATCGTGCCCTGATAAATGTGTCAGCGTTTAATGGGAGCCTTTTGGCCCTGATGCTAGTATTTCAGAGAGCTGCCTGAAGGATCGTAGAGGTGTGAGGTGCCAGAGCTGTGACAGGCTGGAAACAGGGAGAGGCTGTGTAGTGGGGGTCACAGCAGTGTATGCCACCCTGGCTTGTGCAAGGGAACAGGACTTTCCTGCTTCCTCATCCCTTGAGATCCCACATAGCTCTCATTCTCCAGCAAAGCACAGGCACTGGGAGCACAGTAATGCTGGAAAAGCCCTTCCTCCACTCCCCTGAAGTGAGGCCAAGCTTTCTTCAAGGGAAAGGGTCCTCCCTGCTATCCCTGAACTCCATTCTGCAATATTTTTTTCTAGAAACACCAGATGCTTAATTATTTCCACAGCTAAACTCCTGCAGAAAAATGATCTGTGCTGAGCCCCTGCCCAGCCTAAAATCCACCAACATTGAAGATATTTCCATTAAAACAACTCACAAATTATACTTCTCCTTCTCCTCAGAGATCACAATCTTTCCCCAGGTTTTGTTGCTAGTTCCACCTCTTCCTTTCCTCACTCAACCATCTTGCTCATCCAAATATGAACTGAGGCTGTAGGGCAAAGGCAGCAGTAGTGGGCTGCCACTTTTGGGTATAGGTTAAGGGTCCTGATGACCTCGCTGCCTTCTGGTGCATCAAGCCCTGCTGGAGCAGGCAGGTGGATGTTGCCCAGCAGCTGGATGCCAGGCTCATGGTTGGTAAACACTGTCCATTGGCCCCTGTCTGGTCCTACATTTCTTCTTGGTGTGTAAAATATGAAGTAGTCAATAGGAAGCCCCTTTCTAATGTCAGAAGACTGAAGGAGGAGGAGGAGAGCAGGAGTTAAGGCACCCAAGTTAGAACTGTGGCCTCTCATGATCGCCAAGCCTATCAGCAGGCAGGCAGCTCCCCAGGGCCACCCATCCCATGTCTCTCTGCTGAGGGAGCTGAGACACCCACCTATGCATCAAGCGGCTCACACAGCCCAAGCTGCATGCGAGAAGCACACTGTACCATAACCCGAGAGCAGCGGAGTGAGAAGGTGGGCAGAGTGGTGAAAGGTCTTTGCTCATAACTGCAAAGGTCAGGCTGGTGCTGGAGCTAGTGGGAGGACACAGCCTCCCAATGCAAGTCTCTAGGTGCAGGGCTGCCTTTTGCCCTTGCTTTTAACACTTTCCAAAGCTGCAGTGAATGGAAGAGAAGGGTTCCCAATTTACTGGGGGACAACCAGATCCTGGTCTCTGCTCTCTGCCATTGCTGACCTGACAGCCTACATTTTATCTATCAATCACCACCATAAGGTTCTTGAGAAGTCCAGGGTTCATGCTGAGTGAGCTGAGGGGCAAGGACTGAAGGTGGCCCCTGGGTTGTGGCTGGGATGAGGGAGCTCTGCAGGGAGCTGTAGTGCAAGGAGGAAGAGGAATGTGTGGGAAGGAATGGGTAGTTCAGCTCTTTGTGTGCAATATAAGGAAGTATGGGAATATCCCTGTGGGATTATCAAAGAGATTTACAAGAATGGGCGGCAGAGAAAGGCTGAAAACAGAAATGTAGCCTCATGCTGTGCATTGTCATGATGGGTGAATGACTTCATGGTGAGCTGGTGTTGCAGGAGAAGAGGGAGGAAGGGTGCTCACCCTGGAAGGGAGAGAAGAGCAGGCAGAGGCGCACACAAGGGCAGTAAAAGCAGAGGACACATGCATGTCAGGAGCTGAGGAAAGGAAGGAGACTAATGGAGAGAAGGTCAAAGGCAGGAAACAAAAACTGAACTTCAGAGGACCTTGATCTGCAGCAGCATGACTACTCTTGGAGCTTGCTGAGCCAGCCAGGGCAGGTGACAAAGGTGCTGGGAGAGAATTTTGAACCCTGTGGGAGCACAGGGAAACACTGGTAGTAAGACAAGTGAGAGCAAGCTACTGTGCTCTGCTAATAGCAGCCATGGCAGCTGAATAAGGAAAAAGTGATGCTGGCAGAATAAACGCATAAGGAGTTCTTGCTCCAAGTCCTGCAAATGGGACCATGCAACATATCTGCCAAAGTGCCAAGAAGGCAGGTTATCACGAAAGCCTAAAGGCAGGCTATCCCCAAAACTACTCTCAGATCTTTCTGAAGACATAGGTGTGGAAAAGCCCAGAGACAGGGTGGACATGCAGCAGTTAAGGGCACGCATTTGAAACTGGGCATGCAGGGGGTGGCCAACAGTGGCTGAGCTCATTATGTCATCAAGTGAACAGGCAAAACTCCCCACTGCATATCCCCATGTTAGCAGTGCACAAATACATGACATGCCCCAACCTATTTTGCTAACAAACACATATTCTCACATTCATCTCTGTCCTACTTGCTTTACCTATGGTTCCTCCACATACCACACTGGGTTACTGTTGCATGAGTGGCGGAGGCAAACAGTGGCATAACCAGCATGTGGTACCTGAGCAATGATTTGTTTAGCTGCAAAACTTCCTTGTACAGTAGAGCGTTTGCTTTACTTATTAAGTCATTATAGCATCCTTGCAAGATTGTAACAGAACCTTCCTGAGATACTGTTTGTCTAAATGTTGCAATTGGCAGCAGGGAACCTTCTGCTGCCTCTGAAACTTGACCAACCTGGTACTAGTGATAGCTGCTCTTTCCTCACTCCCTCTGGCCTTTGAATAAAAAGAATTTGCTTTCAGATGGTATCTATTTAAATATTTGCATAGTATGGCCAGCCATGTACATGAGCACTTCCACAACACTGATACCAATAGCAGGTGAATGCCTCTGCAAAGCCTCGGCAGCATTTCCAGCTTCTGTTTTGCAAAGGGGAAACTAAAGCGTAGCTTGTTAGAGGAACATTGTATGTTTTATTTCCAGCAGTGGCAACACTGTGTTTAGTCAAGAAAGGTTGAAAATCACTCGGGATTCTTTGCAGCAGGTGGTAATCCCACCCCCCTACCCCCCCTCCATTCCCAATCCCAGCTGAGTTTTAATGGCCACTTGGAGGGCAGGGTGAATTCCCAAGAAGAAGAAGAGTTTGGCAGATTCTTACCCAGCCCCAAACCTGGAAAACTTTGCAGGTTTGCAAGGCAGGCATGGTCCTGTCTGTCAGGAGGAAGTTCCAGTGCATAAACCTGGGCTATGCTCATGCAATGAGAGTGGAAGGGAAATAAAAATGACTCAGGCTGACAATTTTATATAATCCTTTCCACAATGGCCTTTGGCTCCCATGCAAATTAGGAAGCACCCAGCCGGCTGCGGTGCTCTTCCTCATACCAGAGACCCTTCCTTAGAGCAGGTCATGTGTCAGGAACACCTCGGGAGAGCAGAGCAGAAAAGGGAATGGGTGTCCCTGTGTAATTTGGAACTCTGGCCTTCTCCAGTGGCCTGAGCTGGGCTGGGTGCCAGCAGCACACAAGTCCTCTGGCCAACACTCTTGGCAGAGCTCAGTCCTGCATCAGCAGCTCTGCCATGCTCCATCCCCATCCAGGGGGTTACAGCACAGAAGGAATGGAGTATGGTCACCCTTTATGCAACCCACCCTCTGCATAGTCACACAATGGGTTAAAATCTGTGGCTACAATTAGTCCTGTGTTGCCAACAGATAATTAGGTGCAGGTGAGGATTTGAGCAAAGTGATTCCATCAGCTAGAATGCTGGAGGGAAACAAGCAGGAGTAACTGAAGTGGGTTAAAACCGCATCCTCCACTGCTCTGCATTGGAGAAGGAAGAGCTGTAACTTCTGCAGCAGGAAGGGTAGGGAGGCCCCATGCCTGAATTTCAGGGGTGGAAGGCCCCAGCACGTGTTCTTGGGTGTGTGCTCCCTCTTCCTGCGGAAATCCCCTTTGGAAAATCCAAAGGTGTCCAAGTTCAAACCAGAGCTGGGCCAGGTGATAAACAAGAGGGCAAGCAATGTTGCAAACTCCAGCCTCCACCAGCAAGTCCCAGCAGGAGCTGCTGAGTACTGGAGGTGGAACAAAAGGTGCCATGAAGGCGGGTAGATGCTGCTACAGAGCCCCTCTGTAGAAGCAGCGACCTGGTGCTTGGGTGTCAGAGAGGGAACCCCAGCCCCACAACCCACCTGCCGACACAGGCACAGGAAACGCCACCCACATCTTCCAAAATTAGCTGCAGCAGAAGAGCTGGGAGCTGCACGCTCTTAGATGTGTTCCTGCTGCTGAAACCACCTCAAACCCCTGAGCCTGTGACCCCATCGGTCTACAAGGTGTTGAACGTTTCTTGAAAAGTAAAGCAGGTGGGTTCCCCGGTATCTCAGGACAATGAGGTGGGCAATGAACCATTTCACAAACCAGGTAATCTTTTTTTAATAAATACATATCTCACAGGTACCAAAATAATTATAAACAAAAATGTACACTATTTACACAATATACAATTGCTAAAAAGTGTAGCTATTATGACACACATTGTGTGAAACATACTGTTTCCAATGCCCACAGTTAACATTACTGCTGTTTTTCGTAACAGCCAGGAGGTCACCAGTCCCCTGGCTTGACTCCTCTGCCTGGGACACAACACTGGGAGCAGCTAAGGTTGGTCGGTAAGTCCAGGCAGTGCCACCAGCCCAACACAAGTTAACACAGTCTCTGAGAAGATGGGGTGCTGGTACATGCCTGCCTTGTCATGAGAGGATACTCATTCCTTGTGGTACTTGATGCCACAAGAGAGCTTGCTGATAGCAGGTTAGATGTGTAGTCAGCTACCTTCACAGGGTTGAGAAGACTGGCTGTGTGGCTCTTTATCAGATGGTGTGCATAATCACAGATCCCTACTGGTGCTACATATTCCACTCCTGTATTTAAACACAGGCCAGAATCTGGAACCGTCCTGTCACAATTATGTGCTCCTTGCTGGGCAGTGTAGTATCCCCCTCCTGATTCTTCCCTCTGCATTGTGACTTTCTTTTTAAATGAAAAGTCAGTTCTTTTTCTATACATATGTGCACAGTCACTTCTTTTCACAGAAGGCTCTGCCTTAAAATGTCAGCTGTCGTCCTCCAATAAGGCAGTCATCATACATAAGCTGCAAGAAAAAAACAAAAGGCTGTTAATGCAAAACTCTGACTGGGAGTATCGTATCCACTCTGGGCTAACTGCCAAATTCTGCATGCCCTGACTTCAGCAGTGTGGAAAATTTCTACACTGAAATGGTTACATTTGCCATTTAACAGCACTAAGAACGTTAGAAAAACAAATGCTAGGGAGGAGTAAACCGTCCATTAACTTGAATTTTATTTCACAGATTCTGTAGATATCAGCAAACAGAATGGTGTTGCATGAAGCAACATTCCCTCAGGTTATTTTTTACCTTTTATTCTTTTTCTATTTATATGCTTGATGGTTGATAGTGCAATCTTACTTTATGGGCAATTTATACCCATCTGTTACATAGATAAGAGATCATTGGAGCACCACAAGAAAACCTACAAAGGGCAGGATTTGCCCTTCTCCTGAAAAGGCGTAAATAGCTACTTACTTCATCCTCTGTTGATTCGGGCTCCGATTCACTGCTCTCCTCATCCTCACTTTCTGGCAACATCTGCAGGTCGGCCATGGTCAGCTGCTTCAGCTGTTCCTGTATGCTGGAATTCTCTCTTCCCCATGTGAGCTGATACGGGGAGTATCCTTGGTAGGTCACTTTGTTCACGTCTGCCCCATGTTTCACTAGAAGTGACACCAGGTCTGAATTCTGCAGGTCGACAGCCAAATGTAGTGCAGTTCTCCCATTGCATGGCTCCTGCATGAAAATAGCGCAAGGTTTGGCATGTTAGGAAAACCAGAGTCTGTGACAGACCTGTTGATTCTAACAATTACACAGCCCAGCTCAGTTAAATTCACTGTATACATTACATACCTGAGCATTTACATCTGCTCCCAAGGACAGCAAGTATTCAACAACAGCAAGGTATCCTTGAATAGATGCCAAATGGAGACAAGTATGTCCTGCAAAACACAAATTAAGGGAAAATTTGAGTAAGTTTAACCTCATGTCCTAGTATTCAGTTAAAATCAAGATAATAGGATGGGATGCGATTCATCCATGGCAAAAGGGTGTTTTCCATAAGAGCCTTCCAGCTTCCAGTAAGTATGAATAACAGGGTTGGATTTTGGAAAGATTTCTTAGAGGCTTCATTCCAGTGTTTGAGTGCAACTTATTGCAACCCAAGAAAAAAGGAGTTCTGCAGACCTACTTGCTAAAAATGCAAAATTCAAAGCCATCAGAGCCAATAATCAACAGTGAGGAGGCCTCTAAGTGACATTTTGAAGAACTCAAGGCACTTCTGTGCGCTTTGGGCTTCTCAACTCTCAGTCAAGCGTAATGATCCTCCTCCACCTCTCCAGAGGTCTTTGGGCTCTATGGAACACCAACCCTAACCTCAGCACAGCACCCCGACATCGATGTACAGCAGCGTGCCCATACCGTTGTAGTTGGTTGCCTGTAAGACAGCGAGGAGGTGGTGTGGCTGGCAGTACTGAGTGAGGACACTGACACTCCTGAGGGACCCCTGCTGGCAAGCGATGTGCAGAGGGGTGTTTCCTCGGAAGTCCCTGATTTCCAGGTTGCATCCAGCCTTCAGAAGATGCTCAGCAATTTCAGGCTGGTCAGTGATCACTGCCAGGTGAAGAGGAGTCTGCAGGCAAAAGAGAAAAAGCAGACCTGTAAGCTATGCCACAAACCTGGCAGCAACATCTGGCTGGACAGACCCCTCAACCGCTTGGTGGTTTGTGCCCCCAGTTAAAATCACACCCCATGAACTCAGCTCTTTATGCTTCCCAACATATTGTAGAGTTGACCTTTAGTCTGGAAGTGATGAACTTAGGGTTCTCCGGATACCCAACAGTCAATCTATATGAAAGGTATCATTAACATCCCAGTAAAGAGGGATGCAACCCATCGCATCACATTTGAAAAATGCGGGTGTTAAGTGCCACTCTGGGGGTAGAGGAAGTGTTGTAGTAACGCTGGCTGGAGCCAGCTGGCGACTTGCCTGAATGCAGGCTTTGATTCAAGCAGGCTATGATTTAATTGATTCCATTGATTAACAAATAAAAGAGAAGTTGGGGGTGGGGGGGACAGTTCCCCAGAGAGCCTTTGTGGGGTGGCAGGGGATGATGTGTATCTGGGGCTGCGGAGGTGCAAGTACCTGGCTGAGGTTGTTCTGGAAGTTCAGGAAAGCACGGTCCCCGGCCGTCTGCCGGATCACCTCCAGGCTCAGGGCTTTCTCCTCGTGAATAATCGCCAAGTGGAGAAAACTGCAGGGGAGGAAATAATAAAACCTGAACATCCCACGTCAAACCTCTCAAACCCCACGTTAAACCCCCCAGTGCGGAGGCGGGGCCGGCGAGGGGTCATGCGCGTGTGTCGCAAGCAGGGGCTTTCGGCGGCCGGGGCTTTCCGCGCCGCGGAGCCGCCTCTCCCTGGCGCCCCTCCAGGGACTTTCCGGCCTCCTCCTCCTCCTCCTCCCTTCCCTTCCCTCCCCACCGCCGCCAGGCCGGCGCCTCCCCGCCAGCAGCACATCCTGTCCCGTTCCCACCGTGCCATGTCCCCGCCACGTCCATGCTCATCGACCCCACCTTCCCAAACCCCCACTTACGTGTCCCCGTCCTCCGTCAGCTGCTGTGCCCAGGCGGGCGGTTCGCGGGGCTGCAAGCGTATGTCTTCCAGCTCCTTCACCAGCTGCCCGTAATCCTCCTCCTTCATGGAACCCAAGCCGCTGTCGTGGCGATCGTCGAGCGGGAGCCCGCCCTGACGGTCTTTCTTTGGCTGCTCGTAGCCCTCCATAACCGGCGGCTCGGCGAAACGGCTGGCACTGATCATGGCGGCGGCTTGCTGTGAGTGAGCGGCGGCGGCGGCGGCGCTTCGCATATACACCGCGGACAGGGGATTTCTGCAGGGGAGGAGCCACCGAGGACGGGAATTTCCAGCCACTCAAAGCCTGACCGACGGGTCTGGTCCTGCTTGGTGCCCCTGGGAGGGAGGGAGGGAGAGAGGGCGGGAGGGCGGATCGGCTCGGGCCAGCCCCTCCCGAGCCGACCCCTTCCCTCCCCTCCCCTCCGCCGCGGGAGGGGAGTTGGCGTTTATCCACGTCAGGGGGAAGTACTCGTCTGCCTGGCGTGCCCGTCGGTACTTCCCTGCAGCGCCCCAAGCAGCTGCCCCTTGCCGGCTTTCCCGGGGGGCTTTCCCTGCCCTGCCAGGTCGTGGTGCTCCCGGTGCACCCTCCTCACCGGGGCTGCTGGTGTGCGCACTGCTGCTGGGCCCCTTGCTCGCTGCAGGGGTCCTTGCTCCCTGGGCCCCACCATGCAGGGCACCCTGCATCCCCCCCGAATTTCCACCAGTTGCTGTTTGCTAGGAGGGGCTGTGGGATGTCTCAGGCCAGAAGGCCAGTGTGCAAGCATACAAAGCAGTGGTGATCGCACTCGTAGAAGCTCCACCACCCATGAGGTGCAGTGCAGTGCAACAGCTCTCCTCCACTGCCCTCATCTGCACGAGAGCAGATCCCTGACCCTTGGAGGATCGTTCTGAGGGCTGGTGAGAGGGACTCCCTTAGGAGTTTGATGAGCAAGAACAGGCTTTGTAGCTAGCCCAGGGTAGCTAGGTCATGCAAGAAGTTAGGGGAACCAAAACTACCCAGGTCAATGCCGAGGCTGCAACTGCATCAGCATGCTGCAAGTCTGCTCTGCTGTTGCTTGGGGGTGCATGGCTTTTTGGAGAGATTTAAGTAATACTGCACATTGCTGGTGTTACACTGTCACAAGACCTGCAAGTATGCAGGTGTTGCCTCAGCGTTCAGAGGATTTCTCGTCTCTGCTACGGAAGTGTTTTCTCTTTCAGTACAGTGGGATCTGGAATGAGCAGGAGAATTCTGAGCCAGTCCTGTACATCCAGGCCTGGCACAGGACTAAACAGGCCTCTTTCAAAAGCTGTATTTCTATAACAGAACAAACCTTTTTAAGAAAAAAATTACACCTTCTGCTGTTATTCTTACTTTCTCTGGCCGTTGTTAATGATTCTTTGCTGTTGTGCCATCTGTGGGTAATGAAAACTGGATAACTGCAGGCTCCCACATGGATAAAAGGCATTGTCTGTGGGGCTGAAAGCACTGTATTTTTCCCTGGTGAATTTCTGCTTCTACTTCTCAGATGTGGGGGATTCCCATGAAGAATTTTTCTTCTCTTGCAACTATTGCTGGCTTATCTGAGTAAGTGTCTGTGTTTTTTTCTTGTCATTTTCCCATGGGATGGCATCCCTTTGAACACGAACTTATGAGAAAATCCAAAGATGAAAGGGGGAGCCAGAGGAGACTGTGAACGCCTGACTTTCTGTGAGCAGATGTTCCTGATTTTCAGCCCAGCTGTGCCATTCCTGAACTTTTTTTTGCTGTTAGTCACTTGGGCTGGGACAACCCAATGGTGCTTTTGGGCAGGTTTAGAAAAAAGCCGTACAACTCTTTCTTTAATAGGTTAAGGGTTATGAAACTTTTGTGAGCTTCTTGCAACAATTTCTCCTTTGTAATGTAAATTGGCAGGGGAAATTTAATTAACAAATGAATCTCCTCCTACCTGCTTCCCTGCAAAAAAAAAAGAGGATGGGAGCTGGAAAGCAAGCTCCTGCTCTGACTAGCAGGGGAATCAAGCCCAACCATGCTGCCTCTAGTTGGGGTTTTGCTAGAACCACACAGAAATTAAACTTTAAAACTTCCCGTCCTCGCTGTGATGGCTGGAAACCGAGTTGAGCAAAGTGAGTTCTTTGCCTCTTCTATAAGTGACCTCCAGTTGCTCTCACAGGCAAGGACAGGGCTATTTTTAGGAAGCATTTGCCAGCAGAAACCTCTTTTTGGAGGCACGCGAGGTGCTTTTGTTTTGGGTGTGTTTTGGTGTTTTTGGTACTGCAGCCACTCGTAGGTGGTGGAAAGGAGATGGAAAATGTTTTCTGGATGGAAAGTCACACCAAGGCCAGCCCACTTCCTGCCCCACGGAGATGCTGCTGCCCCACAGCTGCTCTTCAGCCTGGTCCCATGCATCAAGGGGGCACCCCAGACATGGGCCAGCAGCCCTGGGTATCAGGCAGCCAAAAGCACGGACAGAGAAGGGGTTCAGCCCTACACCCTGATCTACATGTAAAGTATCAGCCAGCATGGATACAGTGGTGGATGGAACCTTTGTTGACATTAAAACAAAGCTGCTGTCTTATCTGTAACTCCTCACAGCTAACGAGTTTGTTGTAAAATGTTTGTCTAAAGGGATGCATATAGAAATTGGTATAAAGCAAAGGTTTTGCAGCAGCGATAAGGTCATTGAGCCTGCTTTTGTGCTACTGAGGTACTGTCTTTTTTTTTAAAAAAAAAAGTAACACATTCTAGCAGTTCTGTACAATTTTCTACATGGTCCACAAGAGAAAAAGAATAGGAAAAACCAAGCTCAACTTTTGGATAAATGGTTTTTGGCTGTAGAGTGGAGCCTGTCACAACTCTTGATTTCCCACATAGCCTCTCACCCGCTTGTTGCAGTTCCAGGAGGCTTAGATATGGCTCAGGGAATGGAGGATAGGGGGGACAGGGGTTAGCTCTGCCAAAACAGGATCACAGCTTTATGAATGCTGCACTCATCTATGCCAAACTTAACCTTTATTTTCTTCTGTGTATTCTGGTTTAATACCTCTGCTATGTCTCAGTAATTTCACAGGAGTGTTTTTTATGCGTATCAGTTTGAGAGAAGATTAAAGTTCTCTGCACTTTTTAATTGGGGATTATGTTAGCAGTCTCCACTGCCTGGTCCAGAAGGCTGTTCAAGACCAAGGGACTACCTAGTCACCATAACAGTGTAAAAGGCTGTAAACACAAGAGGTAGTTTTGCACCTGATACCTAAGGGATAGATTTTGCAAAAGCCTCCTCCACTCTGAGTGCTCCGGGCACTCAATTGTCAGGGCTGTGGGGCTGTAGCAGGAGGTGTTTGTTCTTGTTCTACCTGCAGAAAGCAGCTGGCCAGGTGCTGAGAAGCTGCCTTGCGTGCCTGAATGCTGAAAAGGGGCAGTAGGGTTTTAATCAGTCTTTAAAGTACATGAAGGATTCTCGTGCTGCTTCCTCCAGCAAACACATTAAACTGTAATTTTCTGATTGCCACACTAATCATGAGAGCCGTCTAGTGCTGTCGCTGTGGTGCTGTTGATTTACCAGAGTTGGTCCCTTAACTTCATCCTTTTGTGACTGCTGCTGCAGATACCTATTAACTGTTTCCTCTCATTTAATCTTGAGGACTACGCATGGCTCACAGCAAATGTACCAGGAAAGATAGCACAACATCCAGCAGGATCTTGGCCCAGGCTGTTAAAACCGAAAGCAAACCTGCTGTCTGCATGTGTATGTACATATGCAGATACCCCTTTGGAATAGGACTCCAGTTTGTTGCTCCAAGTCTACATACTTTGCTAGCGTGTTGGAAGCCAGGGAACACTTAACACTGTCATTCTGGTAACGTTTTGCAATTAAAATCCACATATCTCAGGCTCCCATTTGCAGCTGCTGTAGAGATAAGAAACAGGCAGCTCTGAACAATTAGTCCGGTGGTAAACAAGGAAAACGTGTTTCCCTCCTGCTCTCTAATAATAGCATGACTGCTACTAATTTGAAAGCTTTGAAAAAAAATGACCAAATGAGAAGTATCCCTACCTCCTCAGACTTTTTCATTGGAGACTATTATGGGATAGTCAGACACTCCAAATAGCAGTGTGGTAGATGCAGTAGGAAGCATTTCTCCACCTTATTTGAGCTAATATAATATCCAAGCAAACAGTGTGAGGAGTCATTTTGGCATGTAAAACCAAGGTCCAAATTAGGTCATTTAAGATCCTACCCATGTCCCACAGATACAGAAATGGAGTCTAATGGGCCTGCATTTCTGGCTGGCTACATTAGTCTCTGTTTTTACTTTTAGACTGAAGCTTATTTTTGGCATCTCTTAAACTGGTGTTCTGTGTCCCTGGAAGATCTACATTTCTCTGCTTGAAGGATGAGCTGTTTATATATCCTCGCATTTCTGGGGATCCTTAGGGATGAGATGTACTCTACCAGCTTAAACTGTTTTTATTGTTATGCCTTAAGAGTAAATACAGGTCAAGTAATTTGAAATCGGTTCCCACTTGGAAGGTTTTCTCTGGTGTCATTCCCATTCTCATGTGGAAGTTTTGTTAAAGCATGCTACTTGCAAAACTTAAAGCTGATGTTCACTGCCTGATGCAGCAAAGCTTGCTGCCACATGTGTTTCATGTAAGAAAGAAGAGACTTGGGCTGGGGGCAAAAAGAAGCAAAGGCACTTTTCCTAAGCTTGTACAACTTTCCCTTCAGCAATATGAGTAACACTGGTCCCCATCAGTACAGCCACCTCTGTGGCTGCAGGCAGAATGGAAGCATCTGATGTGGAAAACATGAACTGGGAACATGCAAGTAATTAATAAAGGGACTTTCCCACTGCGGGCAGCCGTGACATTTGGGAATGTTATAGCCTCCAGTTCTTCCCAGGAAGTAGGAATCTTGCAAAGGTGGAGAGAGTGGCATGGTGGGACAGTGCAGAAAACTGACCAGGTGAGACTGAAGGAGGGAGAGCTCTGCCTGGCAGAGGGTGAGTGTGGGCAGCCAGCAGAGCCATGCCAAAGAGGGGGAGCTTCTTTCCACTTGGATTATGTATCCAGAAGGTCAAAACTGGATCTGGATACAATTTTCCTGTGATGCTAGGTGATATTTTGAGCAAATGAAAGACCTGAACTGAGTTATGCTGGGCTGCTTGAGCAGGAGGTTGCATACAGGTAGAGCAAGCCATCTGTTTCAGCAGTTTGCTCCAAGCCCTCTTGTGCTCTGTGCAACCCTTGTGCCTAAAGCTGGTGGGTGCAAATCATCCTGGATAAACATAAAGAAGCCAGTATGCTGCTTCTGTGAGCAACGGAGCCTGCTGCAGCAGACAGCACACGGCAAGCCTTAATTAGAAGCTGAACTGCATGTGGGCCCAGGGATTTCCCTGGGGACGGATGTGGCAAATGCAGGGGTTAATGCACTGAGTGCTATAGCTGTGTGTCTGCACTAGCAGGGGAGCTGCCAGAGGAGGAAGCAGGAAATACTAGACAATACTGAGAGCATAACTCAGAGATAAAAAAAAAAAGCCAACAAGCAACAGAAGATGAACTTTGGGCTGGGTGCTTCCTGAAAAAGCCCTGGGACTGCCAGCCGAGGGACTGTCTCAAGGTAAGTTCCTCCTGTGCACACCCCCTTTGGAGGAGGGCTGGCTCTCTGCTCCATCTCCTAGTGAAAGTCCTTTGAAACCCTGAAGCCCAGCAGACCACATGGCTCTAGAGGGGGTAACCCCAATCTGCCACCCACAAATTGCCTGAGGCTGGCAGCAGGTGTCAGCAGCAGCTGCTGCTGAGGTAGTGCTAAGAGGCACTTCAAGTATGTCAGTGCAGAATGCCCATCTGGGTGCTCTGCGGCTTTGCTTGGGAAGTTCCTTGGGTTTTAACCTCCTTTTTTTCTCAGGCAGTTGTGAGCCATGCTCAGACCTGGAGCATTGGCTGTGCCAGCACATAGTGTGCACAGCCTTGCCAAGGACGGGATGTGTTTCTGGTGCCATGTCCTGCTGGTCCAGCCCGTCCTTCTTCTACCTATGCAAATGGCTGTTGCCGAGAGTGGGGCTGCAGCACCTGGGGTAGCCCAGTTATTCTCTACAGGAGAGCAAGCTGGAAGAAGAGCACCAAAGGACAGCATTTATAGGGGTGCTAGATGAGCTCTGATTTACAGACTGAGAGAGTCAGGCTCACGGGGGGTTAAATGCAGATTTTTCCGAACTTATAAAATCATAGAATGCTTCGGGTTGGAAGGGACCTTATAGATCATCTAGTTCAAATCTTTCCGTCGTGGGCAGGGACAGTAGATCAAGTTGCTAAAAGCCCCATCCAACTTTGAACACTTCCAGGCATGGGATATCCACAACTTCTCTAGGTAACCTGCTCCAGTGCCTCACCACCCTCACAGTGAAGAATTATTTCCTAATGTCTAATCCAAATCTACCCTCTTTTAGCTTAAAGCCATTACCCCTTGTCCTACCACTACATGCCCTTGTAAAAAGTCCCTCTCCAGATTTATTGTAGGCTCCCTTTAGGTCCTGGAAGGCTAAGCTCTCTCTGAGCATTCTTTTCTCTAGGCTGAACAACCCCAGCTCTCTCAGCCTGTTTTCACAGGAGAGGTGCTTCAGCCCTCTGACCATCTTCATGGCCCTTCTCTGGACTTACTCAAACAAGTCCACATCCTTCTTATGCTGGGGGCCCCAGAGCTGACCGCAGTACTCCAGGTGGGGTCTCATGAGAGCAGAGTAGAGGGTGAGAGTGGAACAAAGGGGGAAGAGTGGAGTAGAGGGAGAACTCCAAATATGCCATGCCCTGCACTTTCAGGTTCTCTAGATCAGGTTATAATAAAATCTTGATTTTCCTCATACAGCTCTTGCTCCATTATATTAGTTTGTTTTCATGCAGCCAACTACTTACTCGGACCATGACCTCTCCTGGGGCAAGTGATGGCTGGCAGTGGGTTCAGGGCCACCAGCACTTGTGGGAGCCAGGGGATGAGCAGTGCCACACTGTGGGGCTGTTTCACCTCTGCCACCCAGGCTGGTGGTTGGAGGCTGGCCATTCCTGAACTGCATGTAAGAAAGGGGAACTGGAAGCAGCAGTGTGTCTTTCAGAGTGTGCCAGTGGCAGTGATTCATTAGTGGAGCCACACTGGAGAGGAGCGGAGCAGATGGAGATGGCATGCAGATTTTCCAGCCTGGATGGAGTCTAAATTTATCTCTCTCCAAGGCTGCATCCGTTCCTGGGATGATTTCCCATTTAGCATATGCCTTGTAGGGCTCTGATTTCTTCCAATTTCATGGGCATTGTTTCCTAACTTACGTCTCTGGTGTTTCCCAGACAGAAATTTCCTGTCCAGGATAAGCTCCTGCCTTTCTAGGACAGACAGTTTGTACACAGTTCTGTGAACTCCCTGTGCTGTGTGTGTGCCGTGGTGACGCCTGGAGGGCCTACACACGGCATAGTCCCAAGGGCATACAGTGCTGGACTTCCTAGATGTCCAGGAATCCTGGACAAATGGGGCAAAGGTAATTTTCAAGTTCTTTGCAGACTGACTCTCTAAGCACGGGAAACATAACTTGCTTGGGAAAACCCTGACCTCTGTCGACACAGACTTAGCGCCACGGGTTTGGTTTTATGCTGGAGACAAAAAGATTCATGGAGGCTCTGAAACATGTTTGTAGGAAAGCCAGTGAGGGAAGTGAGATGGGAGGGGGTGATTATCCCCAGAGCACTGCAGAGAAGCCATGTTGGTCCCGCTTTGAAACAAGTGTTTGATGGTCATACTTTTTAATTCTTCTTCTGCCTTCATCCACAGACCCAGACCCTTTTACTGGCTGCATCCCCTGCCTCCCAAAGCAATGTCTCATCCTCTATGTGTATACAGGAACACCCTGTCATAGAATCATAGAATAGTTACAGTTGGAAAGGACCTTAAGATCATCTAGTTCCATCCCCCCTGCCATGGGCAGGGACACCTCACACTAAACCATCTTACCCAAGGCTCTGTCCAACCCAGACTTGAACGCCGCCAGGGATGGAGCATTCACAAGTTCCCTGGGCAACCTGTTCCAGTGCCTCACCACCCTAACAGGAAAGAATTTACTCCTTATATCCAATCTAAACTAGCGAGTAATGGACAGCAAAAGGTGTGCATGAGATACCCTCTCCCACCCTTCTTAGTGAGCAACATCAAGTCCCTGTCAGCTTGAGGTCACTCAGGTTGAATGACTATGGAGAATGCTGAGCCCTCCTGTGTGGGATGGAATAACTTTGCTCTCTGGGCTGGGGGTGCAGTCCCCCTGTTTCCCTTGGTTATGAACAACCTGCAGGTCTCTGTGGCCCTTCCATGCGTTTGGCTTAGCTGATTTCAAATTACAATATATTGTAGAATGAAAATCAAGCCAGATCACCCCATTTCAGGCACAGCATAACTGTGAGAGTTAGTTACAGTCCTGTATCCCTTAATACCCTCCCTCAGGTGCCTCATCTAGAGGTCTCTGGGGATCCTGGGGAGTAAAACAGTGTTCTAGGGAGACCTCGTACCTTGTGGAAGCTGTTGATCACAGGGAAGCAGGCATGGGTACACTCTTGCTGCTGTAGCAGGTGTCTGCTCTTTTGGGCTTTTCCAGACAGCTCCAGGTGGGAAAACTAACATCAGCTCTGAGCTCTCTACATTGGCATGATGCTGCACAGGCAGAACCTTACTTGTGTCCCTCTGCATGTGGTGAGGGACACCTGTGGAGAGATGCCCACAAGCCCTCCTATGTAGGCAGGCACTACTATGGGGCTGGTGCTCAGCCTGAATCTGGGAGAGTGGTGCAGTGAGGCTGAGTCCCTCTGTGAAGGAGGGGGCAGGAGGGCAGCACAAGGGTTGTCTTTGCTCATGGAGGTGAGTGTGGGGTGTGCTTAGGAGGGTGGAGGAGGAAATACCTCAGCTTATGCAGGCTGTTGCACTGGTGCCTGCTCAGGTGGTGCCCACTCAAGCAGTTCGGAAAACCCCCACTTCAGCCCAGTTTAGCTCACTTTTTCTTAACCCTGTTGGGGTAAGCTGCTGTGAGACATCATCCCACATGTGATCAGGCGTACATGGGAGGAGGCAGGAACAGTTCCCAAATGGTTCCATTCCTAAGGACCATCCAGAGCGACCTGAATGCACTGAAGGATGGAACTGCTGGGAGGTGGACTGGGCAGATAAAAGGCTGTCTTTGGGATCCCAGCTATGCACTGATTTCAGCTGCATCATCAAAGTGAATCATTCAATAAAAGCAATTAGGTGAAGAAATATCACTGAACAGTAATAATTATCCAAATATCCTAGCATTGACCATTTAGATGACTAAATCCACACAATCAATTGTGTTAGCAAATGCTAATTCAAATCTAATAACCTTCTGGTTTATTTGATTATATATAAAGAATTCACCTGCAGCATAGTGACAGGATGGGGCTAGAGAGCAGCAGGATGCTTGGGCACCTGCCTGCCCTGTGGTCTCTGTGCATGCGTTGTCCCTGGGCTGCCAACAGCACACATAGTGTCCACGAGTCAGGCTGGGGAGCAGAAGGAGAGCAGTGAGATGATGTCTAAGGGCCTTTCAGCTGGGCAGGAGCAGCTTTCATGGGCTTCAGAGGGACTTGTGCCCGTGCAGAAATGTAGAGTGGCCTCTGAGGAGAGGCTGTGTTCTCCTTGCCTGGAGGGTCTCATGCGGGTTTGAATCTCCCAACTGCACAACTGGGCAAAATCACACAAACGCCAGAAATCCAGATCATCTGCCTGAGAATAAAGGGGTGTGGAGGGAACTCATGCTTAAAAAAGAGGATTACCATTTCAGTCAAGAACTAATCACACTTTGTAACTCATGCTGGAAATGGAGCTTCTGGTGCAGGTTTTCACTCTTTCCTCATGTCCTTGCCACTGTGGTACCTGGGCTCTGGAGGCACACAGGTCTTCCATGAAGTGTTTCATGCTCTGGATGGGCTGTGATACATGGTCATTTTGTTATGAATGGACATAGTTTTTTTGTGTCTGGACATTGGCATCATGCTTGACACTGCAGTACGTGGATGTCTAGAATAGTGGACATTATACGTCAAGTGGGATTCATGTTGGTGCTGGAATTACCCTCAGTCTTCCTGCAAAGGTGCAGTGAGCTCCTCCATCCTCAGTGCCAACAGACCCTCTCTTCTTAGCCACTGTCTGTGGGTGTTCAGAAAAGGCAAGTTCAGGAAACCTTGTTCTTTATCAGTATTTCAAGAAAGGAATCAGCAAAGGTACCAAGAAAGCGGCCTGCCCTGAGAACTGATGTCTGCTGTGGTATTTGCACATGTCTGTAGAAATCATCATGTTTTGCTGTCCTCATGCTCTGCAGATGAAGGAAGGAGTGAGCATCTGGCATAGGGACTGGTGACACACTTCAGCAACACGGGGTGCCAGGGATGGCGAAAACCGGCGCCTCTGAGGTCAGTGGCCATCAGTCTGTGTTCATATCTCGTGTCATGCCCTATCCATTGAACCGCATTGTTCCCTTCAGGTGGAAAACAGCGCAGGCATCAAGGTGATTTTATCCTGCTGTCTGTTCTCACTATGACATTGCAGGGTTTTCTAAATGGTGTTAATACACAGTGAATCCCCACAATGTGTTGCAGCAGGTCTGGCTTGGTCCCACTTGCACTAGGCATCCACGGCAGGACCAGCAGCTGGGAACATTTGTCATCAGCTGAGAGAGCCTGCCCATGCTGTTGGTTCACATGGGAGCAGCCCTTGTACTGCAAGGACAGGGCTCCTCTGCCTGTCTGCTAGTATTAACATTCATTTGCTCTCTGAGCCAGGCTGACTTTATTTGGTTTTTAGGTCATTCTGTGTAACATAATCATATTGGAGTAAAATTCTTCTACCTAATCAAATGAAACTTCATGTAGTTAGTTTGTCATTAGCATTTACTAATGAATGTGATTGTGAGGATTTAGTTTCTCACATGGTTAATAGGAAGGCATTTAGATAATTACAGCTGTCTAGTGTCTTTCCACTGCTAATCGCTTTTACTGCCTGGTTCATTTCCAGACCAGCAAGTGAAACTCTGGCACACAGTCGTGCAGGAAACTGTCCCTGTGGTTATGCATTGCTGTATTCCTGATATGATGCTTTGTAGGTGTGAAGTCAGTTCCTAGTTCTAACCTAAGTTCATATGAACTTCAGAAAATCACAGCCTTCCTGTGATCCAGCTTTCCCACTAGGCTATACCATGCCAGGTCACATTGTCCAGCACTCTCAGACACTGGCCAACTGAAGACATCTAGGGAAGAAAAACATATAAGCAGATAAATATGTAATTTTTCTGCTTGTGGACTGCACATCTGGCTTTCAGAGCTTTAGGAGCTTCCCATGCACCTGTGTTTAGCAGCTACCCATGGATTTAGCTGCAGTGAACTTCTTTAATCCTTTGGTGGGCTTCTCCAGATCTTTGGTCTCCACAATATCCTGCAACAATGAGATTTAATTATACATGTGCCGAAAAGAAAACTCTACCAAAACTTCCTGGTGTTTGTTTTAAAACTACTAGATGGTATTTAAAAAAACCTACTAGATGGTATTTTAATTTAGAATAAGGAATACTTCTGTTGTGTGAAACAGGGAGTGAGATCTGTTCTTCTCCTTTTTAGGCCACCTGTGACTGAGCTGTCACCACCCTCTGCTGTCTTGTTTCCAAGTTTCGCCTAGTCCTGCTAACCTGGTTAGTTTTTTCTCATATGGGAGCCTTTCCATACCTGGTCACTTTTTACTGAACCTATTTTTTTCTGGCTCTTTGATACAGAGCTCAAACTGTATTTAAGAAGGATTTACCTTAAGAAGGAAGGTGAAATAATGTTTTCTGCTTTTTTCTCTTTTTATTCCTGTTCATTCCTATTAATTTTGACCACCATGGAGCCCTGATCTCAAGATGGCTCAGAGATTTTTTTTCCTAGTAAAAACAGTTAATTTAATGACTGTGGCATATATAAATAGAGTTTTCCCCTCAGATGCTACACAGTGCATTTGTTGATGTGAAATTTAATGAAAATCTGACTTCTTACTGCTCTGCTACATCACATTATGAAATATTTCTCCACTTCTCAGCTGTAGTTTAATCTTTTCTGACTCATTCCATATCAGCTGCAGCCTTTGCTACTATGCTGTTCATTCCCTTTACTACATCATTTATGGATATGGTAAAGAACTGGAAATAGTTTTCTTTAAAGAGAAAATCTGGGGGAGGAAACCTGTATTCTACAAGCTAAGTGCAGCATGTTACAATGATGATGGTAATGATAATTCTAATAGTGTCATTGTTCTGCCCTTTGGTAGTTGTCTTCGTAGTAACAAACAATTCAGTAGTTTTTCAGAGCAGCGCTGTCTTTTTAGGAGCTAAATGGGTCAAGGGTTTCCTGCCAGCAGGGTTGATTTCCGTACTGCTAAGGTAAAGCGAACCAGGAGGAAGCTGTTTCTGGGTAACAGTTACATTAAAGTAAAGAGCTGTGCCCACTGGTCTGAGAGAGGCGAGCACCCACGCACCTTCAGAAACTTTAGCATCTCTCCCAGCTGCTCATCGGTTTATTAGGAATTTTAATTTTTTCTTCTTTGTCGTTGTCTCCTCTTTCTTCTGCTCCTTCTCCTTCCCCTTCCTTCCTCTTTCTGCTTCTCCGTCTATTTTATCATGACTCCCCCCTTGTCCATTCCCGTTTGCGCTCGGTGCGGCACCCCCTCTGCCGCTCCCCCGTGTTGGGGTGCGGATGCCTCGCGGGGCTGCCCGGCCCCGGCCGCTCGCCGGTTTCCTCCGCCCGCCCGCTCTCGGGCTCTCCGCGCCGCGTCGGGAAGGGCGGAGGTGGAGCGGTGTTTCCCTCTAGTGGTGCCTGAGCACTTGGCAGAAAAGCCGAGAGTCCCCGCCGGGGGGCGGGCGCTGTTTTGCGGGACCGGCTGGCTTCCAGAGCTCGCAAAACTCAAGGGCTCCTCCCGAAAGATGGGTCCCCCTCGGCTTGTAAAGCCACTGCTGGCCGCACGGAGACATGCTGCCGTCTCCACGGCGTTACAGCAAAAATATAGCCAGGCTTCCTTCATCAGGCTCCCAAGGTATGGCTTGTACACATGAAATTCAGTGTTCGTCGTTGCATCCTGGTTCAGTAGCAGCACTGTTCATTGCAGCCCCACTCCACCGGCATTTGGCACAGCACTTGTGGCACAGCTGAAAAGCCTGTTTCCAGAAATCCATATTTGGATAAGTTAGGATGCTGAAGTATCAAGGTTGTTCTTGGTCACCTGGTATGTATTTGGGGAAGTCCATGTCAGGGTGCATGACTCTTTCGCTAATTTGTTGTTACTCAGTATTACAGGCAACAGGCAGAAACTTGAAGAGTTCCTCTTTCAAGAGAAACAGGAGAATTGGTGAAAATGAGCATACCGGACTCTGTATCTCCAGGGGGAACAGCATTAAACATATCAGACTGAGGCCTTGTACGGGCAAAATAGCTTGTATGGAAAGGAAGCTCTTCACAAATAACAACCTGAGGCGTTCTCTAACCACAGCAGAAACCAGCTAGTAAGCTCCTTCTCTGCAGCTACTGGCAGGACCTTCAAACTTTCTAGAGATGTTCTAGGTCAGGAGATTTTCACACCCTTTGAAATAATCCCATGTCTCAAGGCACTTGGAAATGGGTAGCTAAGTTCTCCAGCTCCTCTTAGATCTGATGTAAATGCCATCAATGTGTGCTTTGCAGAGATCCTTAGTGACAAGGGCTTGGTGTGATATGGAGCACGCTGGCTTGAGCCCAAAAGTGGGGGAGTCCTGACTGCAGGGTGTCTTGCCTTAGAATGAGGTGCCCGGGCCCTTTGGAGTTACTCTGGGCAAGCACCATTAGGTGTCTGCTTCTTGCTGCCTATTGACTGTGAGTGCTAGGAAAGCCCGGTGCAGCTGTTTGTAACCTGTCCTGTGCATCATAAGCCAAATCAAAGACTTGGGAGGAGCAAGGTGCAGGACTTGCAGACCCTAGCCTCTGGGTCTGTTTGCATTCCATTGCCTTGTGCGATTGTGTCACTCCTTCAGAGGAAATGTCTTCCCTTCCTCAGTCTGACTGCATGGTCTCTCCTGAGACAAGCAAGACTGTGGGCAGAGTTTGAGGCAATGCCACTGCTGCTGATCCACATTTGATCATCTTGGGACCCTCATGCTGGCAATGTCACTTGAATTCTCCATCATTGACCTTGTCCTCGCTTCCTCTATGTACTTCCTTGCTAACCTGCCATCTCCCTCTCTTGGTACCTTTGTCAGCAGCTCCTAGCAGCCATTGAGTGGCTGCACTCTTCTCACCGGTATCTTGGTGCAGCTCCAGCTCCTTAGCCCACAGGCTGCACTGGCTGCTGAATTGCAAATCCTCTTTTTGATTTTCACGTGTATGTGCCATCATGAAAATGACATTTTGCAAGGATTGTTGAAACCTCTCCTGGTAAAACTACACAAGCATAGAGCGTCCTCCTTCGTATCCGGTTTTCTTCTTCCCCTTCAGAAAGACCTCAGACTTGGGGCAGTATACGGCATACTTCATTGATTTGGGCAGACAATACAAAAAAAGGAAATGTTTTGTTCCTTGACGTCTGGTAGGGGAGCAGGTGATTCTCCTGATTATTGCTCTTTAATTAAAAAACTATTATGGGTACTTTAAATTGTTGTTAGTGTGTTGAAGGAGTAATGTTAATAGTTAAATAATATTGATTAATTTGCGTTCATTAATATTATATATAGTAAATATTATTGTTATTATATTAAGCCTTGTAGGAGCAGCTTTAAAGGTTCTTAATTAGCAATTACTAAGGCAAAGCACCAGTATGAGGAGTGGCAGAGCAATGATTGGCAGATGATCCAGCTCCAGGAGGGATGTGATCACAGGACTTGGGCAGAACTTAGACGCTTCTGTTCAAAGCTGTGCTGTGGGTCTCCTGTGCCTTACCTCTGACACGGTGCTGCTTCCTGTAGACTCTTCAAAATTTTTTCTGTTGCAGAAAAAAAAAGAGCAACTGGGACAACATTTACACAGAAGAGGCTATGCCAGCTCCACCCCCTGCTCACAGCTACCCCATGGCTACTTCATGGGAAAGACAAGCTCTCGCTGGAGCATGGCCTGAAGCCCTGGACACCCCTGTCCCCAGGGGAGCACTCCCTTTCCTCATTGTCTTTCACAGTCTCCTGAGGATGCTGAATGTTTACAAGAGGTCAAAAGTGAATGGATGGAAAAGCCAATCTATTAAATCTATTAAATATAAAGACACCACTCAGGAATTGCCTGAGCCAAAGATTACTGGCTGTTGAGAAGATATTTGGAGGTAATTCCACTTTGTGCTTTCCTGTTGCTGTGCTTTTTCCCAAGCACTTGCTTTTGGCCACTGCAGGAGACAAAGTGCTAGGCTAGATGGGCTTTCAGCAATATATCTATAAAATATAAAATATATTTATAAAGCTACACAGGCTTTTTTGTGCTGCATTCTTGGTAGTGTGTCGCAAAATCCCAAGTTTTTTGTAAATGTCTTTGGCAGTGATTCTGATTGATTGTATCAGAAAGCTAAAGATAAACCAGATAATAAAGTAATGAAAATGAGAATAATAGCATTAAATTTGCAAAGTTAAGCACTCAGAGGGAAGAAAATGTCAAAATAAGGGAGCTTGTATTCTTAGGATTGTAACATGTTGGAAATTCCAAATCAGATGTCCTCCTGTGTGTGCTAGGAGATAGAATTGCATTACACAGTAATACTCTTATTTTTAATGTAGGCTTCCTCCCTTGTTCAGATCACAGAGTGGAAGGCGTCAAGGATCGAGTGAGGAGAACAGGGTGAAGGAGAGGGCTGCCTGCAGAGTCCTCCTCCTCCTGCCTGTGGGAGTTCATGGTCAGGAGAGAAGCTGCTGGTGAACTCTGAGGGTGGCTGCCTGGTGCTGTGAGCCCTGCCCCTGGAGTGTACTGCTGTGATGCTGGATGTCTTGAGTGAAACCACATTTTTCAGAAAGGGCATAGACAGTTCCTCATTTCCCAGTGCTCACTGAGGGCACCTGGTGCTTAGTTATAGAATGGTTTGTCCCCACCGCACCCGAAGTCAGCTAAAGCTGTTACATGGATGACAGCTCCCTCATAATCTAGTGAAATTTCTACTTCAGATCCCAATTCTATATTTATTTTACACAGGAAACAGGATTAACTTGCAGAATTTGGAAGTACATGTTTTGAAGTATGTATCTTTGTTTATAGCTTTATCCATGCAGTCATTTATAGGTACCACAATATAAAAATAACATGAAAACAAGTATTTTGGTTGTGACGGTACTGATAGCTGGAATGTTGTCTAATGCTTTGCATACAAGTACATGTAAAAGTAGTTCTTGCAAAATTGGATGTTTTGGTATAATCAGATTCTGTTGTGGTCATTTATGTGTGTATAAATAGCTTGTCATGTTACCAGCCTGATAAATCTGAGCAAACAGTGACTAAAATGAAGATGGTCTGTCCTCTTGACAGATGAGCACTATTTGCAGTGTCTAATGCTGCAAAGTTAAGCAGCAATGAGTAGTCCGTCTGCCCAGGACCTCCCCAGCCTGCTGGGTAGATGTCCTGGCAGCCTTTGGCATCTGAAAGTGGATTCTGCTCTCTTGATCCCCACATCTTCATGAGCCAACAAAGGTTCTTTGTTTCTGCCATCTCACATTATAAATATCTTCAGTTCTTTCTTTGAGTTTGGTAATGCTTCCACTTACCTTAATAGTTGCCTTCTCACCTCAAATGTAATATTTATTTTTTGTTATCTTCCAGGGTCCCATTTGTCACCTTTCCCTTATCTCCATCTCTTCTGCTTGAAGTCTTTGCTCATGATGGCACTGCTGGTCTCTGAGTTGAGGTTAGGGTTCAGGTGTGGGTTACAAATGCCAAATGGTGCTTGTGCCTGTACAGGCTTCTCGATCTGCAGTGAAACTAAGGGGAGTTTCCTACGATGTGGAACAAAACATGCACATTAAAGGTGTCTAGGTGCCTAGACTGGGTTGCTTGTGGTCCCAATTGGGCCATGGAGAGATCAAAAAGGCTGTCCAAAAGGTCTGGTTTGGGCTATGGTGAGTTGCTGCTGAAGGTGTCTGTCTCTCCACTGAGCATGGAAGGCATTTAGCCAACTAATTTAGCTTAGACACCTGTTTTCTAAGTGGCTAACATTTCGTGACATGAGGAGGGACATCTTGACCTTATCTTCCTAGAGTCAGTTATAATCACATGAAAGGTGATAATAACTTCTTATTTAAAAAAAACTCCGGGCAACAAAACCATAGCCAGTTTCATTTGCTCTTAAAGGATGCCTGAGAGTTAAAGAAAAAGAGTGTATTTTTCTAATACACTGCTGTAGTTGTGCCTTGCCTGAAAAACACAGTCACCATGAAAAAACACACCTGCAACTAGACCTGAAAATTGCCTCCCAACAGTTAATGAAGATATTACTTCCCTCTGTGATGAAGTTAAAATATAATTAGGTTATGTTGCTTTGGAAAAGTTCATTGTTGATGTGCTGGAAATTAGCATGAGGTGTTATGCACTCACAGCATTCTTTTGCATGTCCTGGCTGTTTGTCATGAGAGTGTCTATTGAAAGAGGTGATGCTTTGACTGTGATAGGCAGTGGGAAAGCATGCGATAAACAGGGAGGCTGGTGCGATGGGGAATTTTCTAGAGTATTGGGTCTAAACTTAGTGTAAGCAGATTATTATAAGGGAGCAAGTGTGTGTAAATAACTATTGGCATCATTTATCTGTGTGGAAACATGAGAGAACTTCCGCTTGAAGTGAGAAGAGAAACTTCTAGAATAAAAACTTCTAAAAGATTACCTACTCAGATTTTGTTAGTTCCCAGCATTTCTAGTAGTTACAGTGGAGACTGCAGCAAAGACAGTGAAGTTTTTACTGTCCATTCTTACAATTAAAATATCTGGAAACTCATTTAGCAGCAAATTTAAAATAAAAAGAACAAAACTTGCACAAAGTCCTCAAACACAACAAAAAAACCCAATAGGTGTTGACACATCCTATCATCAGACTTAGAAGGTAAGTACAAGAAAAACGATTGTTATCAGGTGTGAATTAACATATAGTGAGTTTGCTTGCAACTGAAGAAGGTGACAGATATAACATATGCATTAATAAAACTCCAAATGAAAGGTATGGCCATCATTATGCATGGTACTTGGACAAATGCTATTGATTCCAGAAATTTAATTTAATTTGATGGCTTTTACTGTAATTAACGCAATGGTTTGTACCAGCATAGATCTCTTAACATTATTAGCTAAGGTGACAAATTATGAAATTAAATGTTCATTTAAGATGTAATTCAAATATTCTAAAGGTTTTCTCGAGTCAATGGGTCTCAGTAAATTTCCTTAGAGCTAAGAGACTTGATTTATTTTTTATCCTGCCAGTTTTCTGCCAATGAAGATACTCCTGATATACATCAATACTGCAATGAAGGAAACATGCACAAAGGAAACATTCACAGGTTCTGATGAGTTCTTGACAGTCCCTATTACGATTATTTTGCAAGCTTGAAAGGTATTTTCTTTGTAGCATTAGATTTTAATGGTACTGAATGGAATGTGCACATATAATAACAATAATTCATTTTCCTTGTGTTTGCCCATTTCCCTTGTTATATATCTACTAGATGCAGGGTCTGGTTCTCTTCTCTTTTACACCTCTTTTACACGAGGGCTGTTTATTTTGATGGAGTTACTCCTGATTTAGACCTGTGTATATGAATCTGTTATCTGAGAGAGGTAAATTAATGCTTTTAATCAAGAACACTCTTCTGCCTACCCATCAACATCAAAGCCTAGACATGCTATTAGTTATTGAGAAAGGAAGCATAGTGCGAGTAAGCAGCCCTCAGCTATCTCTGGCTTCCCATTACCAGAATTTTAGCACCATTACCTCAAACCCGTGAATACTTTTATCCTCACAGTCACTTGGAAAGGCTATATATCCCCATTTTACAGACCAAAGCCACAAAAGGATACAGAAGTTAGGCAGAAAGGGGGACCTAAATCCAAATATAATCCTCAAGACTACTTTGCACAGCTGCTTCCCAAACTCTTTGAAGGTGCCTGTGTTGTGGACATTAAAGTCTCACATACCAGCAGATTTCTTTCTGGCCATGAAGGACCTCAGTCTTGTCAGGGGATAGCAGCTGCACACCTAAGCTTTCCCCTGTCAGAGCCTGTGGCCTTAGCAGGACTCTCGAATGGAGGATGAATCTGCCACCATGTACTCAGAATGTGCTGAAATCCTCAAACCAGATTTCACATTTAGCACTAGTGGAATCATTTTCTTTTTTTTTTTTTTTATTTTTTTATTCCCCTCTCCCTGATACAAAGAGCTCTGGCATCCTTATCACTGGTCTTGTATCTGGTAGCTGAATTAATAGATCAGTCATGCAGGATGTATGTGAGATGATAGCAGCAAACCCTCTGGAAGGATTCAGAACAGCCTGTGCATGCTTCCAGTTAACTGCCTAAGCCAAGGGCTAAAAAGTAGGACTTCCCAGTTTACTGAGATCCACTAATCTCACTGAAACCTGGTGTCTTTGCATGCAATCTCCTCAGGCAGAACCAGGACACTGTGCTGAACTTGTTTCCTCAGAGATGGGTAAAACATGGGATTTTGTGCTAGATTCCATGTGGACTGGGCAAAATATTCTTGTAGGCAGCCCTGTTATAAGGTACTATATAGAACAACTGTTGGATGAAGAAGGAGCCACTCTTGGAGCAGGGACAGATGACTAGATTTTCCTCTGGTTGTTCTAGCCACCAAGCAACAAAGTTGATCTCCTACTTCTCCCCTTCTTCATGAGTATTTAAATAATTCAAGAATAGTGACCTCATTTCTGCTGAAGGAGTGGAGAGAGCCCCAATGCAACTAACTGTCATCAGATGCTGGGGGACACTCTCTTATACAGGGGAAGGGTGGACTCTCCTTGACTAGACAAAAACATTGAGTCTGGTTTCTTGAGTCTTGGGTTAATGTGCTGAGGGTGTAAACCATGGTGTAATACATTACAGAAACCCATTATCCCTTCTTTGGTTTTCCAAACACACAGTTAACATGCCTACCTTAAGAAGAGGTTCCAGGTCTCTGAATCCCAAGTGAGCAGAAGCACTTATGTGCAACGCTGAGCACCTGTGTGGGCTGGGTGCTGCAGCAATGAGCTGGCACCGAGATAACAAGATCTTTTCCTGGGCGCGGTGGGATTAGGAAGCAGACGCAAAGGCCATTCAGGCACTTGGAAACAAGAGCAGAGACCGGCAGCCGAGCCGGGGCCTCGCCGGCGGAGCTGTTCCGCCCCGTGGTGCTGAAACGCCGCGATGGTGCCTAATGCGGGACCGACGCCCGTCCGAACACCTGCGCGCTCCAGCAGAGACCTGTGAGTGCTCGGGACGTGGAGAGCAAGGGCCAGTTAATGTTGTAAAATACACGGCCCCACGTGTAGACGACAGTCCTTCTTTATTTGTCGACTGATTACAGCTGTAATTGCTTTGCTATTTATCCGTGGAGTAGCTTCCTCCATATTGAGGATAACAGCATTAGGAGGCCTGGTGAAGAATAATAATTACTTAAACCCAGAACTTTAAATTTTGGGTCTTAAAGGCAAAAGGAGGAATTAATTAAAAAGGAGATTCAAGCCAGGGTAGGTGGCTAAAAGCATTGAGACAATATATGTGCTAGGCTGCTGACCTGAACAATATTCCTCACCAACGGCAACAGCAGAAAAGAAAATGGGGGAACAAATCGATAAGCAGTTCAACTATAGAATTATTTTAAGGAGACAGTTAGAAAAGCGCATATTTATCAAAACAGACATTGTTTGTTCCAATACTGTTGCAATGTGAATTGATGAAAAATTAGTAACAATTACTCCCAGAAGAGAAAGAATTCTTTAAGCATAAAAACTGAAAGTTAAACTCTAGTTTTACTTCTGCACATGTAATTTGCCAGAGAGAAATAATGAATAAAATTATAATTAATAATAATAGTAAAGATAATACCAAGTTTCTATTCATGCCTATAAACGCATCTTTGTTAATCACATAATGACTGATAGAAACAATCAGAAAGTAGTTAAGAGAGATTTTTTAAAAAACAAATGGCTAAGAAATATAATCCTACTGTACCTCAGTAATTGTTAAGGAAGGGCCCATTATCTTAATTATGTTTCTGGAGCAAACATTATTTCAATGTGATAAAAGATGACATGACACTAAAGGTAAAGCTACAGCAGCTGTTACATGAGTAACAAGCCAATATGCCCACATTCTGGTAATTTCTGCCCCCCTAGACATGTTCTCATTAATCTGTGATTAATAGGATTTGAGTATAGTAAATGATGTTGATCTATTGTCTGTCTTTGTCCCACACCATAGAGAGAGCAATTTGTCAGCTCAGCTTTTGTGTGACTATTTAATAGCAAAGAGGGGGAGAGAAAAGACGCTAATCTTCTAATTGGCATCTACAGAGAAAGGTCTAAGAATACTGCCTGCCTGGAAATAGCTTGTGTGCAATTCCTATGCCTGGGAGGCTGAGGCATGCAGACAGCTGTACAACCCTGGGTGCTCACCAAAGAGGAACTGTATGTATCTATCACAGAATCGCACACTGTCCAAAGGGAGGCTGGAGAGCAAGGCACAATGTGGAACAAGGTGCAGTTGCTAACTCTTCAAAGTCTGTTATGTTTCAGCTTGTTAGATGTCACAGAAGTACTTCTTGACTGGTGTGACTTTATTAAAGACAGAAAGCTTTCTCCTTCTCAGAGCAGAAAGAAGAACAAGTTGGGAGAAGAACAGGGGGCAGTGATGGAGACCTGAACAGTCCTCTCACATGGAAATGGAGAGAACATGAAGTGCCCAAATGACTTTCCAGAGATGTCAGGTGAACAATGGCTTTGTGCTAAGATGGTGCCACTTGCAATGTAACTGTCCTCCTTAGGTGCTAAGGTTACCTAAAAAAATTATTGTCGTTCCCATAGGACGAAATGCAAATAATTTCAAAATTAAGTCACTAGTCTCAATTCAGCAAAGCATACAAACTGCTGCTTAACAATAGGCATGAGGGCAAGTGCTTTGCTTTTCCCCCATCCCTGTGTGTCTATTTGATGCCTTCTAAAAGGTCAGAATTGAGACATGGTGTTTGGGAGCAGTTAAGAAATAGATCCCGCTGGCACATCTACACCTCAAAAAAAAAAAAAGCAGGTTTGCTTCATGTAATGATTTCTTGAATGGTGGACGTAGCTGAAAAGTTCTTCATTCAGTTTAAACATGGGAGCCATTCTGACAATACAGCTATTTTAAGTCAGTGAAGTAACCTTCTAAAAAGACTTTATTGAGGACAGTTTTGAGGTAATCTTTTTACTGGGGCAATTTAGGGCACATTTTTTAAAGTAGCTTTACTAAACCAGTGGGTGGAACCAGGATATTGCATCAAAGAAGCGCGGAACTATCTTAAACCAGCTTTGCCATTTGGAAACTTTACTGTGGACCTAAGCATAAAGTTGTTTCTACCTATGTAACTCTTCAGTGAATATAACATAGAAAATCTCTATTGTTTCTGTTTAACGCTAATGCACGTGAACAGGATTTAATGGAAACTGATGAAGGATAAAGATTGAATAAAGAGATATTTCACTAGGGGAAGAATAAAACCACTGACAGGATTGAATCTGAATTAAAAAGGAGAAGAATGTAAGGAAAGAAGCTGGTAGTCCTGAGGTTAAAAAAAGGCACTCAATAGTGTGTATTTCAGTTTACAGTATTTACTGTCACATTTCAGAAACAATCACATCCCTGTTTGAAGCCACTAGAATCCACTGCTCAGGTGTATGAACCAGTGTTTCAGCATGTACAGCAGTTGTTGTGGTGTCTGGGCTCTGCAGTGAGAATGCTGTCAGGGTATGGAAAGCAGATGTGAGTCTGGGCAGGGACAAAGCAAGTGGGAAAGTGGGGCAAATTGTACTATCTTGTATATGAATTTACAAAAATAAAGTGTTTCCCTGCTGCTTTGTGATGTTGCTTGTGGGCATACTGAGCATAATTATCACTAACCACAGAGTGTAGCCCTTTTTCTGTTTTGGGGGGCGAGCACTGACCTTTGTCCCCATTTCATGGGGGCATGGCAGAGAGAACACATCCAAGCTTTCCCCGTGGAAAGAGCTCCCTAAGCAGAGATGCTGGAGTATTTGTGTCTCTATCATCCCCACACTGGGGAATGCAGTGCTAAAATCCCTGCCTGAGCTGGGGCCATGTGAATGAGCTGAAACGTCGTAGTACACCCATCCATGTTGGCATGTCTCTGTGCTCTAGTTAGCATGTCTTTCAGAGGGAGGAAAATGTCCATCTTGCTTCTGAACAGGAGCTCATGAAGCATAATGCCAGGCCATCAAGCAATGTAGATTTGTGGTCAGGAAGCCTGGAGCTTTCTGCTTTGTGATCTGGTGTGATGAACTCTAGTGGGACACTTGCTCTTCTGGACTGCTGTGATGAGGCAAGGGAGGATTTCATCATCCAAACCCAGGACCAGGGTATATGTCAGCTTTTGAAAACTGCAGGGTATCCAGGACTATGTGGTTGCCTCCACCAGGCTCCTTAATTCGCTTTGTAGAGGCGAGATGAGTTCTGCAGCCTGGCTAGAGTGTACTTAACCAGCCTGTTTACACAGAAGTTATCATAGATCTTCCTGTAGTGGTCACTGGGAGAAGAGGGGCAGAACATACACCCTTAACTCCAGCATTATGCCACCATTTGAAGGTCTTCTTGGTGCCAGGATCTAGTGCCACAGAGATAAAACTCTCCAAGACAGCACCCATCTGTCTCTATGCAGGCGCTTTGTGAGGGAAGGGGAACCACAGGTTGCCACAACAATAGCCAGTAGTCATACATTCCCTTTTATAGGTTAGGGTGCTTTAACCTGTCCAAGATACAGTGAAAAATACTCCAGTTCACAGGGGGTTTCAGTCTAAATGCATACACTTCGGGTAAGCTCAAATCTGATGCAATACTTCCACCCAAATATACATTGTGGTCAGGTTCAGATATGCAAGTTCTAGCTGTTTTTTTAAAAATTAGGTTAGCTTTTATTTTTAAAATGCTCAGAGCTATGAGAATGGGGAGGTTTGTTAATCCTATAAGCAAGCAACTAAGCAAAATGCCCCAAATGTTTGCTCTGAATAGACCAGGAGGTGCTGTGAGCCTGCGGGTGGCTGGCTGTGACCTGAACTTCATCTGACAAAGTTCTCTGCATCAGGACATGAATTTATTGCATCTGTCCATCAACACAGCTCATTACATGGAACTTGAACTTAAGCTGTCACATATTTTCCGACAGATTAATCTGTATCTAGCATGCGAAGTTGTTGCGAACGCTATTTGTTATGTGATATTTCATGCTCTCAGCCTGTTCAAAAAGCTGCCAAGTGAAGGAAGATCAAAATGCAGAGTGACATTTCTCTTTAAAAAGGCATTATTACAGAAAGACTCCAGGACTGTTAAAACTTGAGAACACAGTGATGGCAGTGAGTGTTGTAAAACTTATTCTAAAACGTGACCTGTTTTCTGCCTGTCCCTTAATATCACTGAGCTTAGAGAGGAAAGGAGGCTGTTTTTGAAGCAGTTATCTCCCAGGCAGGCAATAGCATCTGGTGATATTAAAATGTCATCAGATGAAAATACATGCAACAGCATCAACCTCATTTGAATATGAAATGCAAAGACAATCCAACCAGACAAATGCTTGTTTCGAGTGATATCTGAATCCAAAGGCTGGATCATCAATAATAGATTAAGGTTTTTCTGCTTGCTGTAAATTAGAGATCGGATGGGTATTGTTGTTTTGGTTTTTAATTATTTATCACATTAGCAAGGCTGGCTGTTACAAAACACCAGCCAGAATAAAAACATGAAGTATGAAGTGGGAAGAATTAATTTTAAAATCTGACACTAGAATAAAGCTTCAAAACCCTGTATCAACTACACTGAAAATTAGATAGTAACATTCTGGTACTTCTGTCAAAGTCAAATACAGAAGCAATTGTTAAGTGTTGATAGGCAGTGGATAGAAGGTGTAATCCACTGGGAAGGTTTTGATCTAAAATGAAACAGTTTTCTACCCCTGCTAGTCAGGCAGAAATCTAATTACTCTCTTTTGATCTCTATGGAGAGGTAAACCGAAGAGTTATAGGTTATGGACAGTATTATTGATTTTTATCTCAGAAATCAACAAGTGCAGGCTTTACACTTTACACATACTTGCCTAGCTGGTGTTAGGATCAAATATTTCAAACTGGCTTTCCCTGCTACCAAGTCAATAAGCATTTTAGTTGTTTTGCTCAAGTTGTACTGTTGATGTTAATATTACAGAACTTTTTTGCACTTATAAGCTTTGGAGGAAAAGCATAGCCAGGTTTTTACTTGGGCGTTTTAAAGCAGAAGTCTAAACATTTGTTTTTCCATCCACTTGTTTTTCTCTTGCAAGACTTCATTGTTACATGGCTACAACTGGACAAGTGACTGCATTTTTACTCCAGCATGTAAGAAAAATATCTTCATTGTAAAGAGAGCAGAACCAAGAACCTGAACAGGAAGGGTCTGACAGTTTCCGGACATTTAGCATCCCTTCCACTGACATGATAGAGAAGGATAACTGTGGTTCAGCTGGTAACAACACCCAAAACCATGTCTGGAGTGCTTCCAAGGCATTTCTATGTTAGTCCTGGAGTGCAAGGGAGAAGAAAGGTTTCTGCTTCTTGAGTTTGCAGTGCACCTTTGAGACAAACCAGATGCAAACTTCTCTGGTCATATTCCAGCACTGAAATGCACCTTGTCCTTTGTCCCAACTCTGTGGGTACAGACATTTCCACAAATACCCACTCTCATCAGCTGCAGCTTATGGAAATATTTAATCTTAACACCCCCACAATCCATCTTCACCAAGCTACTTAACCATAAATCCTTTGTAATTTTGCAGGGTGAGCTCAGATGTAGGCCAAAATGATGAACAGAGAGTCCCAGCTTTTCATGGAGACCCTCTATATGCATTTTTTACGAAGTTTAAATATATGGGAAAGAATTCACTGCTAGTCTTAAAACCTTGGCACTTAGTCATGTCCACAGTTCAGCAAACAGGAGCTGTGCAGTCAAGCTAAAAGATGTCAAGATTTCATGCCAGCTTTTTAAAGGTATAATTACTTGGGGTCTGTTGTTCTACTAATTACACATTTTCATGCAATCTAATTGGTCTTCAAGAATGTGCATCAAGTCAGGGTCTGCTTGCTCATGCACACAAAAAAGCTGGTCATTCACATCTAACTATGCTGTCAGAGGCATAGGCACAGACACGGAGCCGGGATGAGTGTAGCTTCAAGATTATTTTGATAGCTTCTCTTCTCTGTGTCCTGGGAGATAAGGCTGTTTCTCCCACAGCTGCATTTTTTCCTGAATGACTGACAACCCCTTTAGAGGAGATCAACCCCTTTTTGTGCCCTTTCACTCACTCGGAGGTTATCAGCTAAAACTGCACTCAGCATTCAATCACATCTTTCCCCTGTGGCTGTAACTCCTGTTAACACAATTAACCTTCTGATGGGAACATAAAATGAATCTAGGGAGGGAAAAAGAACAGAAATGCATTCCCATGTTAAGGATTAAATGGCCATAGAGCTTATAGCAGTGTTTTTTCACCTCTTTCTCTTCCACTACATTGTATGTAAGGGGCTATTAGCAGGAAGTCACCTGTCACAGAATTCTTCCTAGCAATCCCAGCATCTCTTATTTTATTGGCAATTCTTTGAATTTAAGGCTGCTGGAAAGTATTACGGAACATAAAATCAGATCACCAAAAAAGAAAATTTGCATTTGTCTGTGTTTTGGTTTGCTGACCCTTCTCAAAAAAAAAAACCCACCCTAAATGTGAAAGATATTGATTGACAGCCAACATTTCCCTTTTGGTTATTTTTTGGGGGGGTGGTGGTGACGGGGACAAATAATATCTGTCTTTTGGGGGGTTTCTTTTTCTGTGACAGTATTTTGAAATTATAAACAGACCCATTGTATGTTCATCTTTGTTTTCATTTACTGTCCATGTTTGTGTCCTGAACTCTGCATGTCTGTGTGTGTCTCCCTGGCTGTGCCCTACTGTGTGTCTACTCTAAGAATGTCTTATTCATCGTACTTTTCAGGAGTCTGATTACACCCCAAATCTCCTGAAGCCAAGATACGAATATTCATTCAAATTTTTCCATGTACAAGTTGCAGGCTGTGATACCAAGGGTGCTGTGCAGGTCTGGTGCTGGCTCCCACACTGGTTATCTACCTTAAGCAAGTTAATGCTCTGCCCTGATTTCCTCTACAAAGATACACGTGGAGGATTTCCCCTCAATTTTAAGTGCACCAAAGTCCTTGAGCAAAGAACTAGGTGTGTATTTGAGCTGCAGAGGTAAAGCACTTGGAGGACACCCCTTGGTTGCATTGACTCCCAGCGGTGAGGCCAAAGGTGGAATGGGGGTGCAAGGCAATTGTTCTCTGACTGACTGAATCTATACCCCTGCTGTGGTCAGGAGAGGGGCCTGGGGATGCTGGGACTTTTGACCTTCTCTGGTCTTGCCTATTCTGAAGTGTTGTACAGCAGCAGATACTTGGCCTGTGAATGGTTTCAGTACCCCAGGAGTTTGCAGAACTCCGTGGTGAAATATATGACTGGACAAGGGATAGAAAGTAATTACCACTTCTGTAGCATAGGCACGTCTCCGAGTACAGAAGGTGGCACAACTGAGGCAGCAGTTAAGTGAGATGAGGACATTCTGTGTTTTCCTGTAAGATTACAATAATGCTGATTTTGATTCTACCCCATTTACCAGGTTTGCATAAAATCAGTAAGTGCCCAGGTCTAGCTGCTAAGGGTGCACCTGCACTCTTTTTCTGATGGTTGAACTGGCTTTCTCCAATGCCTCTGGTGACAGATTGAGGGAACTTTGATCATTTTAGCATCAGGTATTTAGCTCGCAAATGCCAAATTTGTGTTTTTAGCATCCTTCACAGAAGCAGACCTAACTGCTTAAACAGTAATTGAAGCAGGCAGCGGAAGAAAAGAAGTTGCTTTTTAGTATCTGTAAGTTTTTACAGGTTTTTGTATGGTGTGATGTAAAGAACAAGATTATAATGCACATTGTAAGAACAAATGGGCAAGGCAAAATAAATACATTTTTGGGACAGACTTTAATGATATCCAGCTCAATTTGTCTGTCATTACATTTCCAAGTTTCTTCCTCTCTTTCTTATTACAGCCCCGCTCTCCCAAGTAGGGGTTAAGGGGTGATCCGAACAGTGTGTGGATTTTCCAGTGTTGCTATTGTAGATTTAGAAAAGTGCTGCAAGGTTAAAACCTATGTTGAAAACCCCACAGTTAATAATGCTGGAATGTGTCCCTGCAAAATTAAAGAAAGTCTCTGCAGCTAGAGACAAGTGCCTTGTGCTGCTGAAGAAGAGCCAAGAGAGCTCGCTGTATCTGCCAGTTTGTAGATGGAGCAGCTGTTGAGCATGCAAGAAAAGAATGAGGAAACGCAGTTGATGGAAACAGGAAGATGCAGGGATATCAACTGACAGCCAAAGGCTGGGCTACTTTTTTTCTCTATTTCATACCTCTTTTCTCTTTTCAGTTCAGATGTGTTAATTGTTTGCCTATCCTTGCCCTGAGAATTGATTGTTGCATCCAAGGAAGATTGCTGACATGAAGAAAACACTTACAAGTAATTAAAGTGAGGAAAGCTGATGTCAGGCTTGCTTGTCGCTCTCAAAGGAACTAAGAACTTCACCAGAAAGCAGTTTTGTTTCAAAACAAACTTCATTTCGGTGGATGCAGTATCCATATTGAGCCAATTGAAATACAGCTTACTGTAGCTCTGCGGCAATGGAGCACAACTGTGGAGCTCTGCAGTGATCACCCTTAAGGTAATTATACAGCAGAAGAATTGCACGTAAAAAGGCCAGCTAGGCAAGGTTAAATAAGATTGTGCCCTTGGCTCACACCAGGATCCCTTGGCTGGCTTTTCACAAGAGGTACCAGTAGGCCATTGCCTTTTCCCACGCAACCGCCTCCAATTCAAGCATCCTCTTATATGTTCCCACTGCGGTATCTTTAGAGGACACAAAATCCATGTGCATTTGGTGGGGTCACAGGGAGGTGGCCATGAGCAGATGCAGTATGTGTCAGGCTAAGGGTCACACCCAGGACACAGGGTGCACAAGTGCTTTCTGCTGAGCTGAGCCTGCTGTGAAGCTTGTAACTCAGCATGCTGGTAGGCTGAGGGCAGCGTTGGTAACTCGGGCTTTCCCACTGGGGAGAGAGGCATGAATATAAACCAAATGGTTGTAAAAATGTGAATTCAGGACCTATTAAGCACTCTTATCCTCCTGAAAGACATGTGAGCTGGGGTGTTGTGTAAATCCTGAAAGGATACAGCTCCCAGCTCATCCCATTGTTGAAAGGGATTAAACTTCTGTGATCACTGGGTGCCCAGGGATTACGGCTCAGCATCCAGAGGGGGATGCACCAGAGGTGATTTATGGTGTTTAAGGGCTTTATACCTTCACTCAACACCTACAGCTGTTAGGATCTCTTTTAATTGTTTTCTGCAGATGGCAGGATACAAACTCTTAGTTTTTCCAGGTGCTGTTGAAATGCAGAATATCATGGACTCTTTTCCTGGATCCACACACAGATGTGCTCCTGAAAGCAGTATTTGAGACATGGCATCAGGTATTTTCTACTAAACCAGGCCACTTTTACTCAGAGCAGCTACCACGTGTGTCCTCCTCCACTGCCCAAGACCCACAGCTGGTGGATCTGTCACCAATCGTCTCCCAGAAAAGCCTCCCTATATTTTACAGTCCATGGCACTTTGGATTACTTCTTCATGTAAAAGTTCAGTGTTACGGTCCAGCCCCTGGGAATTACAGCGTCTGAGCTGGCTCTGCAGTACTGGCGTGATGTGGTTATTAATCCTTCTGATAGGGCTGGAGCAGTCACTGTCTGGTGCAAGGGCTTGTGCATTACTACATAATACATCAAACCTCTGGTGCGGCAGCTTCTTCCGAAGAGCAGATAAATTTTCCACTGCCCTGTGTGCCTCTGTGCAGGGCTCTGCCATCCTGCGGACCAGGGGTTTGCTTACCCGCATCAAGGGACTCAACCAAGAGAGGGGCAGGTTAAGTCTGATTATGCTGAAAAACGTGACCTGCTTAAGATGCCACTTAAAGAACTGTGGGGTTTTGTACAGATCTTGGAGGAAAGCAAAAGAAGCTTAACTGGGAAATAAACAATTTGTAATACAAATTATTCACTATTGCTCATCTTTTTCTGGTGGAGGTGGTGAGACAATGTCCTGCACCAGCATCTGTGGGAAAGCCAGACCTTCACCCCATCTTTTTATTTCTTTTTCTTTCCTTGAGATGCACTCCTTTTGTTACAACTCAAGGCTGTATAGGTCTAGGCTGTCCACTGCTGGCTTGCCCTCTGCATTAACTAGTTTTGCTATCTGAAGCTGAAGCTCAGAAAACAAAAAAGAACACAAGATGCTAACAGGGTTGGATCTGCTGTTTCAAAACGTCTCCTATTTTCCGTTTTTCTGGGCTGTGCTTCCCACACCTTTCGTTCCAGCAAGCATCTCTTAACAAAAGAGAAGTAAAATCCATTGGTCTGCATTTCAGAAAGTGGTCTTTAAACTTTCAAACACAGCAGACATTTTCACCTGTATTTTCCATGCACAAAAACTGGATGTGGAACAATATCAGAGCAAAATTGGCAGTGTGTGCCTGAAGGTCCCTTTGACAGAATGGATCCATTCAAAACTGTGTTTCACCCTCAGTCCTAAATAACTGATTTATGTTCTAGGTGAATTTGTACAGCAATTTACAGTTCTTCTACTTTTTCAATTATCCATTTTTTCCCCTATTGAGATCTTACTCATTTTCATTTGCTTCTGCAAAATCTTTTTTCCTGCTCACAGTACCATTATGCCTTCCCCACCTATTTCTCTGGCATTAAGTGCTTGGCTCTTTATCTTTTCATCATTAATTACCAATGTCTTTTTGACCTCTGCTTTGTAAGCTACCATGTCATATTTCTATTTCCTATCTTTTAGACTCAGCTTAGATTTTTTTTTTCCTTTAACAACCTGCTCTGAATAGGTTTGTTCTTGTTTTTCAGTCAGTTCCTAGAATGGCCACAGAGCTGAACCTCTGCCCTCCTCTCTTGTTTGTCATCTTATCTCTATTATATCAATGGCCTAGTTAAAAATGCATTTTACAGCTCCCTGAGGCCAAGCTGCTCTCCTTTTTTATAATTATCCTGATTATAATCTATATAAGTATCTCAATAACCTTTTGCAGTAACTGAGGGCCAGTTAGGATGTCTCCTCTGAGGGCCACACGTAGTTGGCGCGAACAGAAGTGGGTGCCCCTGTAGGACTCAGGGTTTGGTTTTGGAGATAGGAATTACATGAACAGAAGCCACCCCGTGAATGTTGCATCAGTGAAATGCTAGTTGAAAGGGCTGAGTATTTTAACTGTGAAAAAGAGTGACCTTTTTTGGCAAGCTCATCAGTGAGATGGGTGGCACTTTGGTAGTTCAGAAAGTTTCAAACCTGTCCTTTTGTATCCAAATCATTTCCTGGGCTGGTTGCACATGTGTCATTTCACCATGCCTTACAGTGACATTTTCATTTGCTTCTTTCTTTGTAATCATTCCCAAAGTTTTTTATTTTTTAATTGAAAAAAATCAAAGAGTTCATAAATTATTTTCCTTTCTTCGCCAAATCTCCCATTAGAGCCAGCGGAGTCTCATTTAGCAAGCAAGGCTGGACTCTTACATTGCCTTTAAGTATTCGTTTCTTGGGGGTGATGGCAGGGAAGGAAGGCCAGCAGGTTTTTTCAGAACTCTGAGAATGGCTGGGCCTTCTATCTGAAATGTATTTTATAAATGTGTAAAGGAGACATGATAAATGCTGGCATTTGCTGTCATTTTGTTCTTTTAAATAAATAACTGACTATAATGAGTCTCAGCCACAGAATGAACATAATGAACCTCCAAAAAAGATGCTGTCTGAGAGCAATATTTACCACTGAGGAAGGGATTGTTACAGAAACAAAAACTGTTTAGACGTTAGTGGGTGAGGTAAGAATCTATTAAAGGAATTAAAAGCGAAGATGATTCATCACACATTTCTGCTTATTTGTAAGAGATACATGAAAGGCAGGGATTTCAAAACATTTGTATTAGAAAAACATCAATAACAAAGCCCCTGATTTAATTTTTCAGTCTCTCGGGCTTCAAAAGAAGATGTGACTTTTCCACATTTGCCGTGAAAAACACACAGCGCTGGAAGCAAGCAAAGGCTCTGCTTGCTTTGCTGCATTTTATTTTTAGGTAGGTCACCTATGCATGATATTTACACTGTTTTTTCCTATGTGAAAATCTAGGAACTGTTTCTGTTGCATTGCAAGTCAGGTTTCTGATATATTTCAAAGGGGAAAAGTGTTTCTCTTGATGCTGCTGCCGAGGCTGCTGCAGCACGCTGAGGAGAGCCTGTGTCACCTCCTGCTCACCCCTTGCTCCCACGTACCCTCCCCTACCCCAGTCACCCCACTGCTCTCCCTGCTAAGAAAATCCCTCTGTAATGCAGATCAAGGTAGTCAATCAACGAGACTGTTGCAATGGGTCAAGGTAAAGATTTAGGTATGATAGGGTCAGACTTCTATGAGGCTATATAGATGCTGGAACAAGGTCTCGTACCACAACTGTAGCAGAAAATTTGTCTTAAAGTGTTTTTCAAAGCAGAATACAGACAATATAGATTAATATTATAATAACAATTAATAATAATACTACAGGATTTTTGTGGGTATGTTTGCTATATGGGGATATATGGGGACAGTAGAGAACAAACACATCAACAAAAGTAACAGAGAAAGAAGTGAAACCAAAGGAGAACGTGTACATAAACAAGCAAGATGTTAGCCAGCACTGGGACTCTGTTGGAAGAAAACAGGAGTTACAGTTTAGCAAATCTCAATTCCTTTTGTTGAACAGCTCGAGTTTTGCTGAACAGTATTCTTTGACGTCTCCTGTGAGTCCAGCATCTATTAAACAGCCTTTGAAAAGGAACTGGCTTGTACCAGCTCCTGCTAATTTGGAATGGGGGCAGTCAGTAAAATCCTGATGTGGTGGAAAGCATCAATGATTTCCCCAGTGCGGGAGTGGTATGTCAAGGACCAAACACACTCTTAAGGCTGAGCACCAGCTGGGAAAGACAGGAGAGGAGAAGGAAGAGCATGCTTTGGCTGTTCCTGCGTGAGGAGTGCCCTGGGGAGCCAGAGCTGCCTGCCCGAGCATCGCTGGGAAGAGCTGCAATGCTGCTGCAGTGCTGCGGCTCTGCTCCTGTCTTCAGCCTCTGACTCAGCAGAGCCCAGTGTTGTAGATGTAGGCACATCTACATCAGGTACAGCCCTACAGCTCCCTGGCTTTGAGGAATTGTGCAGGGGTCAAGGCCATAGGGTCAGGGTCATTTGCCTGTCAGGATTCTCCAGCCTGCATCCATGGGCTCATTCCCAAGCAAGAGAAAGGCATTGGTGGGTACAGGGGATGAAAGGGACAAGGAGGCACTGAGATCTCACATGGTCCTTTGAAAGGCACTCTCACATCTAGGAAGGTGAGTGGAAAGTTAAGGGAGCTCCGCCTGTGTGTGGAGGCATCCTCCCCATTCCCTGAAACACCACCATCTCCTGCATGGTGGAGTACAGCAGGTGCTGAAACCCAAACTGGCTTCTGGGAGCTTTGCTTTTTAGGAAAAAAGTGATTCCTTCCTTAAGTGAAACTTTATGAAAAAAAAAAAACAAACAGAAAAAAAATATAATTGTGGAATTAAAAACCCCTTTTTATAAGGATTGTTTGTTTTAATGGCAATTTTTCTCTTTCCCCCATACCATTTAAAAATGCTGAAGTGCATTTTTGCTCCCACTTAAAGGTGTGATGAGCCTTGTAAACATAAACCAGGCACAGGACATTTCAACCCAAGAGCTGACAGTTTTGCAGCCTTTATGCTAAGAAATACCATGCAGCCATAGGAATCTCTGCCTTGTTTGCTATACAATTCCCAATGCTTATTTTAAGTCCTAACTCTGCCATTCTTTATTGCTATTTTCATTTCTGATACAGTTCTGCTCGTGTATCTTCCAACTGAACATACTGTGCTTCTGTTTAACTGTCTATTTATAGTCATAAGAGAAATAAACATATAAAATAAATGCATCTTGATGCATAGCTGTGCAGGAGTACAGATGTTTTATTAATGAAAATGAATCCAGCTTTTTGTAAGTCATGGCAGCAATATAACATATCATTGTTTGCTTCTCCGCTAGATAGTCCCTGCTGTTTTTACATAGAAATTCCTGTAATACTTAATGGACATCTGGAAGAATTCAGCCAATTAATCGAATTCACGCAGGAGCTAGGCTAATGGCTGTCTGAAAGGCAGATTACATTAAATCAAACTTGCAATATGAATGAAAGTACTTAATCATACATGCAACATTCATTAGACGCGGCACAGCAAGTGTTTTGATTACTTTAATGAAAGATCAGGTAAAGTGCATCAACTGAACAGATTGAAGAGACAGCATGCTTACAAATGTTTGATTATGTTGACTATCAACAGAAACAGTGCCAATAATTTATAGCAAAACATATTTGGAGGAGGAGGATGGAGCCGGTGAACTTGGGAGGGGAAGTGAAATTTTGGCCTTGCCTCTAAGCACTTTAATTAATAGTCAGGATAGAGAGAGTTTAATCAAATGTCATGAAAGAAGCAAAACAGATGTATTTGGAGAATCCTGTATGGCAACGGCTAGGGATCACTTACGTTTGCAGAGTTTAAGAGCCTGATGCTGGTTTTGAGTCCCCTGTGTTTTGTCTGACTTCAGAGTAAACAGAGCTAAGAGTCCTAACCAGAAAAAGTGTTCCAAAACAATGAGATTTAGGCTTGATTTTCTTGGTCTGCAAAAGGTACCGACTTCAGCTTGGGGCTGCTCTGCCCCGTGGGCTCTGCTGGAGACCCCCTCCAGCCACCACTGCCCTGGCCCTCTGCAGCAAGCACTGATTCCAGGCAGGAGAGCGCAGATGAAGAGGAGATTCCAGTGCGGATCATCCTGAGGTCCTGCTGCATTTCCCCTTTTCTGGCCTCATCAGCCAGCAGAGTGCTTTGTCACTGCCCCCCGGGGTTGACCCACCGAAGATGGGCCAGTCTCCAGCCTGAGGCACCTGCCGAGAGCCAGCGCTGCATTCTCACCTTCCGAAGCTTTGCTCATAATGGGCACTTGCCAGGTCTCGTTTGAGGAGGAGCAGGGTGGCTGACCTGAGAGGCCAAGGGCGCACTTTCAGAAAAGAGCAGCAGGTTTCCAGCTCAGTACTGCCTTTCTTTTGCCTTTCTCCTTCCCATTCCCTGCATGGAGTCGAACTGCCTTTTCCTTTTTCCTTTTGGGAGCAGTCACCCTCCTTGTTGCTTTTGTGAGATGCAGGCACCCAGCTCAGATATGTTTTATTTCCTTGTAATGCAGTTCTCCTGCTTATTTCTTTAGGGTGCTACACTGCCCAGTTGTTCCTAGCCAGCTTTCTGTGTTGGTTTGCTCTCCTCCCATTCCCTGCCACTGTTTTTCCTTATCGCAGTCTCCCATGCTCCATCTGCCCCTTTTCAACTGTTGCTGGCAATGAGGGCTCCTACACTGCCATCTGCTTTGCAGTGTCCAGGATGTACCTGCACCTTGTTCCTCAGTAATTCCTGTATTTCCTTTGCATAGGCAAGCAAAGCTACAATAACATCCTTCTGAAAGGGGCTTGCAGCTCTGGCAGGGGAGGGAACCTGAAGAAAACAGAAGTAGACAGGGTATCATGGAGTGGGGATATGAGAAAACTCTAGGACAACAGCTCTGGGGAATTGTCTGTTGCCCCTCCAAGCCAGAGGAATTTTGTGGAGGAAGCTGGCCTTGTCACAGGGGCATGAAAAGATTCGGGTGGGGAAAGAAAAAGAAGGGAAGAAAAAGGTAAATATTTTCCTGAGGGCTCATCTCCCTGCACCAGCACAAGAGCAGAACAAAGTGTGGCCAAAATGAAGTACCTGTGGCTGTGATTCACCTGTTCCTGTTCTCCGCTCTCCAAAAGCCTCCCAGATTGAGCCTTTTGGGGAAATATAGAAAACCACAGGCTTGCTGAAGGCAGGCACAGAGCTTCCCAGCCCAGCACGCGGCACTGCCATCACTCAGGAGCTACATTTCTCCCATCCTACTGCTGTCTTGTCATGTCTTGTCAGTTGTTGCTGTCTGTGCGTGCAGAACTGTCCACCTATCTGCAAGCACATCTGGAAGCAGCGCAGCTGGGACTCTGCTTCGCTGAAAGCCACTACTGCTATTCATATAATTAATAACCATGACCTTTCTGTACAAGGAGTATCTTTTTCAGTGAATTACAATATATAATGATGCTTGCAGGAAACAGACTGCTGAGTATCTCATGCCCAAGGAAGCCAAAGCTTCCTATTTATGACACGGCAAGATCAATAAATAACTCCATTACAGGAAAATTTGTCATGGCAAATGGCTTCAGCCTGTGGGGTACAAGCTGAAACGCAGCTGGAATCCATAATGAAATAACAAAAGTTATAATGGTCCCATTGAAGCTCTCGGGTGACTTGTATGAGTTTGGGAATGTCCGGTTGCTCCCTGGAGAGGACCCGGTGCCCCCACAGTACGCTAATACAGATGGAGATGGGGAAGAACCAATATGTGGGAGCACTCTTGGGCATTATGTTGCTGCTCGCTCATAGAGCAAGGACGGGAGCCACAGCATCAGTGTCCTCAAAATATCGGCTTAGTGAAGGCTGTGTGGTGACATCAACAGCACCCCTTCATTTATGAAAAAATAAGGTTGAACGTTTTCATAGTGTCTTAACACCCCTTCAAATCCCTCTAGCCTGAGTACTTTCACAGAACAGTGTTTCCTACCTTATATTACAGACAGCTTTTTGTTAATATTTGAGCAATGAAGAAAGCACAGCAGCTGTTAGCATCATTTTTCCCTTGAGGCAGATTGTCCTCAGGTAAAACAAAACACAATTAAGGTACCAGCAAGGTCAGCTACATTAGACTATTCATATCCTCATAATGCAGATATTGCCTTCAATGTCTGTCACCAGCATCGAATCCCCAACCACAGCAAGATAATTGGCAGCCTCCTTCTAGGGGGAAGATGAAACTGGTTGTGCTGCCACCAAAACCAGCCTGGATTTTGTTTGTGTAAATGCTGGAGCCTGGGGGTGGTATCGTTCATCTAGCTATATTGCTGGAGAGTCATGTATCAAGGACAGGCTTCTGAGGCGGCTTCTGTCTCCCTCCCGTTTACTGCTCCTTTAATTACAAACCAGATGTTGGGGAAAGATTTAAAAGTCAACTTTATTTGAAATTCTGAAATATAAAAAACCTGACCACAACAATTTTTTGTGTGGCGGGGAGGGGAAACATGAAGGAGAGAAATGTTCTTTAATCCTTTGCTTATAGCTCTTTTCTACTTTATTTTTAACTCTTATTTTTTAAAGCTGTGGTTGCTTTTTTCTTTTATTAAGTGGCCAAAGGCATTCCTCTTCTTCTTTCTGCCCCCTCAAGCCCCCAGAAGAGTTTTTAGGATTTTCTCTGGGAACAAGACCTCACCCGAGACCTTCTCCCTCCCAGCCAGGACTGCTGTCATACATTCCTCTGCTGTTTATGCCCCAAGAGTGCTCAGAAACATCAAATGCAGCTGCCCACTTGCTTGACTATGTTTCATTTGGGGAATGTGTCGCACCTCCTCTCCAGCACCCGTGCAGGCTCCCAAGTGTCTGGAAAGGAGCCAGTGCTAACCTCAAGACCCGCATGGCTGGAGCAGTGGGATTCCTTCCTTGCAGCTGGAGATGCTGGTCCCTAGGTGGTGTGTGGGTACCGGGATGCAGAAGGACCTGGGTGTTGAGCTGCTGGTGCCATATTCCAGAACACTGCAGTCAATTAGATGGAGAATCCTCCAGAATCATAGAACTGTTTAGGTTGGAAAAGACCTTTAAGATCGAGTCTAAGCATTAACGAAGCACTGCCAAGTCCACCGCTAAGCCATGTCCCTAAAAGAAGGCATCAGAAGCTCTCTGATCCAACAGGGGAAAGTATCTAGAGGAACCTGAAGTCTACCATCGTCACTTTGGAAGGTCCTCAAGAGGTTGACCTAGCCATCACTGAACCTGACTGCTGAATCTCAGCAAGGATTAAATGGGTGTCATAGGCTTATTTTAGCAGCAAAGTTATGTACAAAGGTAAAAGTCCCTTCATACAAAATGGAAAGCTTCTGCTAAAAGAGAGGCAAAGCAATGCCGTACCACTCTTGTTTCTGTTCTAACACACCAGCACTCAGCCCCAACTAGAAAGGAGAGAATGGTCTGAGGAGGCAAAGGATGTAAGAGGAGGAACTGCTTCCTCTTGTTCTCACCTGCCAGCTCCCCTCAGCTACTACATTTTTCGCTCAAAGTTTCATTACCTATTTACTGTGGTATTAACCCTTTGGTTAATCTAAGGTCACCTAAGGGTGACTCTCATAGGGAAGCACCCAGTACATTTGATCAAGTCCAACCTGTTTTTATCAGACTGTAGAGAATGTAGTGTAAGGTCAGGAGCAGTTATATCGTTCAGTTCCTTGCTGAAGAAAGCCTTGACCTTAAATAAGGTTCCCCTTTTGTATGATGTTAAGGCAGGTGAAGTGCTCCGCTCACAGCTACATGATGGGACTAATAGAATGTAATGTCAGTGGAAAAAAACCCAGCAGATTTCCACAGAATTTGTGTGTGTGAGCACACAAATTGTTCAATATCCTTATAAATTATCTAAATTTTCTAATTACAAATATCTGGAAGGAGTGAAAGCTGAGGGCAAGAAGACAAACCCATGTAACAGTTTGGAAAGCTGTGAGAGCCAGGTGTAATGCCAGCCACAGGGTTAAACTCACTTATGGATGCGGGGAGGGAGGAGAAATAATCTGTAATCATGCAACAATGACTCTTTGAGGGGCTGGGAGCCAGCACTGGAGCAGGGGCAGCCAGGGGAAAATGGTGTGTTTATTGAGACAAGCAAGTCACAAGATGGCTGCAACAACTCGTATCTTAAAGCAATTTAGTTGGTGCTTTCGTTGAAGATGCGTGGGTGCAGGCATGTGCTGCAGCAAGACCAATGATGGGGTGAGGGGTTCTGTGGTTTGGGGTCCCACCTCAGAACTTGGTAATAAACTGGAGGCAGATGGAGGAGGCTGCAAGCAGGCTGCACTGTGAGGGCACTGAGGAGCATGGGGGGGTGGGTGGGGGTGGGTTCAGGCTCTCACTAAGTTACAGGGAAGAGCTGAGGCGTGCAGCAGCAGGGGCAGCGGAGCAGTGATTCCACCCCTGCAACTCCGGGAGGGGAGACCCTAAGCTACCCCCAGTCTCCCCATGACCTCTGGGCCATATCAGATCATGACCCTCGAGGCCTGAAGAAACTCCATGGCACAACTCCAGCCTACAGCTTCTACCAGAGAAAATGTCTGGGTCCCAGTAAATGCACTCAGTGCACCTGCTTTCCAACTGGCACTTCATCTCCCTCCTGTGTAGGAAAAGGCATCACCAGGCTCCTCACCCCCTGCAACAGAAGCTGAGCTGGACATTCCTAACACAAACTGTTCTTGCAATATGACAAAAGGAAGCAAAACATTAATGGCAACATTGCTTACAAGGGGAAACTGGAAGAACTATTTACATGTCACTTGAAGGAACAGTATAAAGCAGTGGATCTGTAACCAGAGACCCAATTATTCAGTGAGAAATGTAGATGGGAAGTCCCGATTACAAAGGTCAACCCAAATACTAGACAAAAATCGTGCAGTCAGTCAGTTAGTGGAGCAACCTAACTGCGCTGCAGCGTGGCTCATTGGTCCCAATTACAGCGGTTTGCACTAACAAAGGGTGATCTCTAGGCTGTAAAGCCTATAATCTAATCTAAAATTCAGTGCGACCATGAAAATGGAGGAAAATGGAGAGGAGAGTAATGTAAAATATGATTAAGTCTTTGCTAAGAGAATACAATCAGCGCACTTACAGACAAGTGGTTGAGCGTTGTGAGCAGGTGGGGCTAGTTCTGGTCTCGCATGGAGGCTTCAAATCTTTCTTGCCACTTGTGGAAAGCCCCTCGATGTAGAGATGCTGGTTCTCCCTATCTCTCCTGCCGCTTTCCAATTTCTCGGGTCAGGGGATGCTCCCAGCACGGCGAGTCCGACGGTCCCGCCGTGCCAAGCCCTGGAGAGGCTCTGGCGCGCTCCTTGCCAGTCACACGCCATCTTGTGTGTACCAGGAGCAGCAGGTCTCCGGGAAGGACGGTACCGTCCCGCCTCCGAAACCGGGCTCGGGTAAACGAGCGATCGGACAGGAGATGCTGGTAAGGGGCCCGGGGAGGCTGCGGACAGCCCGCTCCAAGTGCACTTCGCTCCCCAGTGAAACCCAGACTTTCTAAAAGGCGATTCGTGGTTTAGCAAACACAACCGCCTCCTTGCTCCAGGAACGCACAAGCTGCCACTGGGCTCAGGGCATCCACAGACGGGTCAAGAGCGGCATCGGGGCGGGGTGTGGGCTGAGGGTTGGGCACTTCGGCAGTTCGTTGCACCACTTTGTCGCTCAGTCTTGCCTCACCCGTGCTCGGAGGCTGCCCATGAGTGAAGCTGCCCGGGGACCACAACCGTTATCCAGGTCGGCGATTTAGCATTGCAAGCGGCAGTGGCAAGTCTGCTGTTGCATCGGGAGCTCGCCTTGACACTACATCTGTCTGGCTACTCGTGGGAAAATTCTGTCTGTGGCGGGCTCCCAGCTCCCGCTCCCCTCAGGACACTCGCGCAGGGCGGGCCGCCCCGGCGACGGATGGAGGCTCTTGGCACATACACCCGCGACAGATGCTCCTGCCGGAACCGTGCCCGGCCCCTCGCAGTCTCTCCCGTCCCGGACCCAGGCTCCCGGCCCCGCACCTCCCTCAGCCCCGCAGAACGCCGCTTCCCTCGGCTCCGCGCTGCGGGCTGTGCTCCCCGGGACACTCCGCCCGGCCCCGCAACCCGAGCGCGCCCGCCCCGGCAGCGGGAAGCCCCGGCGCGGCCCGGTAGCCGCCGCCACCTCCCCCCGCTGCCAGCGCCGTCCCCAACTCCTCATTGGCCGCCGCCGCCGGAGGAAGGATGACGCCCGGTCGGGAGCGGGCGCCGGGGGTATAAATGCGGTGCGGGCAGCCGGCGCCGCGCTCCCGCCGCCCCGCCCAGCCATGCCGCGAGGGTTCCTCGTCAAGCGCAGCCGGCGCCCCGGCGGCTCCTACCGGGCGCGCCCGCGGGAGCGGGACCCAGACCGGGAGCCGCCACCTGCCCCGCCGCCCCCTCTGCCGCCCACCGCCGGGGGCAGCCCCGCCGCCAGGCCTGGGGCGGAGGAGCAGGAGGAGGGCGAGGAGGAGGAAGGCGCTACCGCCGCCGCGTACCCCGCGACGTGGCCCCCCGGCGGTGGCGGCAGCCCTGGTCTGGCCCCGCCAGAGGGACCGGCTGCCTGGGGCACGGCGGGGCCCTGCAGCGCCGCAGGGCCGCGGGCAGCTCTCTTCGAGCGGTGCCTCAGCTCCCCCGCCTCCGCCGAGTCCTTCCCCCTGGCCGCCTCCTTCCCGTCTGCCGAGAAGCTGCTGCTGCAGCCCCGCACGCCTCTGCCCGTCCCGCCGCCGCCGCCGGTGCCCGCGATGAAGCGGCCGTCTAGGGCCAAGGCGCCGGCCAAGAAGGCCAAGGCCACGCGAAAGCTGAGCTTCGCCGACGAGGTGACCACTTCGCCCGTGCTGGGGCTGCGCATCAAGGAGGAGGGTCCCGAGGGCAGGCCGGGGCCGCCGACGGGGCGCACGCCGCTGGGCGAGTTCATCTGCCAGCTGTGCAAGGAGCAGTACGCGGACCCGCTGGCGCTGGCCCAGCACCGCTGCTCCCGCATCGTGCGCGTCGAGTACCGCTGCCCCGAGTGCCACAAGATCTTCAGCTGTCCCGCCAACCTGGCCTCGCACCGCCGCTGGCACAAGCCGCGGCCCGGCCCCAGCTCCGACGGCCCCTCCGCCGCCGCCGCCCCGCCGGGCAAGGAGAACAGCCCCGAGCGACGGTCCCGCGGCCCCGCCGCGCCCTCGCCACAGCCGCCGCCGCCGCCGCCCCGTCAGCACCGCGGCGGCGCGGACAGCGCCAGCGGCGCCCAGGTTCCCCCCGGCCCCGCTTCCGGCCCCGTCGGGGAGGTGTTCGCCTGCCCCTGCTGCCAGAAGCGGTTCCGGCGCCAGGCCTACCTCCGCAAGCACCTGGGCACCCACGGGCCGTCGCGGCCCGCAGCCTACGGCCCGCCGGGGCGCGGCCAGGTCGCCTTCGCTTGCCACCTCTGCGGCGCCCGCTTCCCTTCGGCGGATATCAGGGACAAGCACCGGCTATGGCACGCCGTCCGGGAGGAGCTGCTGCTGCCGCCGCCGCCGGCAGGGCCCCCCGAGGGCGGCGCGGTGGGCGGTGAGCGACAGGGCTTCCCCTGCAAGCACTGCCCCGCCACCTTCTTCAGCGCGCCCGGGCTGGCGCGACACGCGAGCAAGTGCCACCCGCCGGAGAGCAGGCAGGTCCTGCTGCTCCAGGTGCCCGTCCGTCCGGGCTGCTAGGAATGGGGCTGCTCCGGGAGCCCGGGCGGGCCGAGCGAGTCCTGTCCACGCTGTAATTCCTATGGAAAGTCACGGCTACGCCGGCCGAGGGGCCACCCAAGGGCTCCTCTCTGCCCTCCCCGGTTGGCGGGTACCGGAGTTCGGCCCCGCGGCAGGAGGCTGATCCGACAGGCGGCACTGCCGGGGCGGGCGGCAGCGCCCGTGCCGAGCCGCACAGAGGTGGTGGGAGCGCAGCGGGGTCCGTGGGACGCCGGGCAGCCGCAGGGTGGGGGACTGGCGGTGTGGGCACGAACCAGGGCTGGCGGCAGCACGCAAGGGAGCCTGGCCCTGGGAGGCCGGCCATGCGGGGAGCCAGGCGTCAACTCACTGCGAGTACATCTTACGTAGCTACCCCTCGGATAGAAGTTCAGCTGTATATATGGTATTTAAAGAGAGGAATTATTTTTCGTGAGAAAAGGAGCCTAATCTAGTGACCTTGTTTTAATAGCCTTAGCCCCTGAGCTTCAGCATTTAAGTTACTGTGAGGTGTTCTGTTTGCTGTACTCTGTACTAAGATAGTTGAGAAGGTAAATGTTCATATTAAGTCAATGTCAATGTCAAGTCATACAATAGCTAGCAAAACGTATGGAAAATGAATTGTGCTGTCTGCTTAATTAAAGTACGAGGCGTCAATTTCTATAGCTAAGTGCACATCTCCCGCTTGCTCTGTGTTCCTGTGCTCTAGCTAGCGACCGTGTGGTAGGCAAATGCACATCGCCGGTAGCTGCCTATTTCAAAACCCGCTGTCGGTGGCTTGTCAGTGCGACACTGACAATGGCACAAGGCACAGTTGGGTCTCACCAGGCCCTGCGGCGTGGCAGGCAGAAGGGCCCTGTCTGCAGCTGGCCTTTTTGGGCAACCTCCGACCCCTCTTCCCCGTGAGCTGCTGAAGTGTGGGTGGTGGGCTGCTGTCCGTCTCTCTAACGAGACCTACCTTTAGCAAAGCAACCCGAGGCACGTATTCCCTGGCTTTGACAGTGCTCTGGCCACATGCTTTGAAATACTGTCAGATTTACCAGCTTTGACATTTCAGCCGGCATTTATTTATTTACTTATTATTTATTTTTCCACGCAGGAGTGCCTGTTTCTAAATGTGATAGCAAGTGAGGCCAAAAGGGCGGGCAAGCAAAATTCAACAAAGGATTTAAAACAAAGCTCACCTTTTTCTTGAATTCAGCAGGGCAAAGTGGGTCAGCTGGTGATTTCTGAAGAATCAAACTGATCCCAGCCATAGTCTTTGTTCTATCACTCTGAAATGAGCATGCAAAATATGTCAATCTCTTGATTAGCATCCTCTAAAGCAGCCATTGCTGTAGTTTTATATTTTGTTACACACGACAAAAGAATCGTGTATTTAAACCCAGATGCTGAAGCAAGTGCTAAGTGCTTCATTTGAAATGTGTTTCATGGACTTTCCTGGTTTAGTTCCAGGACCTGGACAAATGAATACAATATAACCTAAAGCAGTCAAATTTGCCTTCTGATGGAGGAGGCTGAACTAGCAGCTTGCTCTTCTCATATGCCAGAAATAAAGCATGTTATTTTAAGTTGTGCATTTACCCATCATTTGGTAGTTAACGGAGACTTAGCTAGAAATGCCTGTTTCTGCAGTTAGACGAGCTCTCCCCTGGAGAAGGTTGCTGTGTTGAGTCATAGCTCTCCTTTCTCCACTTGTGCAGTCAAAGATGAAGGGCTCTGGACCACAGAAACCTGATTACTAACTGCTCCTACAATCGGCACTGGAACAGCCAGCCCTGTTGTTGCAGGAGGGAAAGTCCTGTGCTTTCCATTACGTGTGGAGCCGCGTGCATTCTATTTACTAGATCCAGGGAGAAGCTTGTTGGCAGTACGGCGTACAGTATGTGGGTTGGGAAGGAGCCCCCAAGAACTTGTGTGTACTTTTTACTACAAATGAAAACTAAACCATGTATCACACTTAACTGCTCCACATGTAATACTCTGTTCTTCAATCAGTTGTCAACTGGAGTAAGAATCTAATCACTGTGGTGAATGACCAGTTTCCAAAAGGTGGTAAGAATAATTTTATTGTCTTATTAAATAGCATGTCTTCTCTTCAACCATTACAAATCTGTAGATACTACATGAATGACAATACATTAATTTATCTTTTTATTGTTGCCCATAAGATATATTTACACATGCAGTTAGTACCGATGTCATGCTACATTTTGTTAACAGCATTTTGTTGTTTGCCAGACTCAAAATGTGAGCATTTCATCTTCTGCAGGAAAGCACCTCTGGGAGGGTGGAACGTGTGTACTAATCTGCACTCACAGGGTTGGACTTGTCAGCATTTCAGCCAGGCTCCTGGAGGATGTTCCCTTTTCTCCCCTAGCACACATCATCAGAGCACGAATTTCTATCAGGAAAGTTGTTTTGTTTTGTTGTGTTTTTTTTTTAATATAAGAAACAAGAATTTACCTCTAGACCCAGCAGCCTGGTGATAAAAGGCTTTAAACCCCGTGGAACTCGATGGCATTTACTATTGATACCAGCTGGACCAGGCATAAGTAAAATTTCAGCACAGTGATTTTTTTGTTTTTTTCTGGCACAGATTGTGGCATCACCTGCAGAGTTATGAAATAATACGCTGCTTTGTGAAGAAAGATTTGGTGCTATGCTCAAGTTATTCCGCTTGGACTCTGCAATGCTTGAAAGGCCGTTGAACTATTTTATTCTTAACATAAATAACCTGTACACATCCTGTGCATTAACATTGTGACATCTGACAAAGACTTTACAAATGCAACTTCAATTTAAAATTGTACATTCATTTTCAAATTGTACATACTTCTTTGTTACAGAGAAAATTGCAGTGGGGCACAATAAATATAATGTATTCAAAATACAGTTTCCAATTTCATATATGACTCAGGATCAGCCAGAGTTAAAAGTAACTACTTTTAAGATATTGTAATCATCCAGGAAGGTAAAAGGTGCAGAGGACAAACTGCACTGCAAGGAAAAAAAAAAAAGAAAAGAAAAAAAGGCAGCCTGAAGTTTGATAAAAACCCAAAAGCTGAAACTTTATAGTAAAATTCCAGTGTCACTGTTGAAAATAAAACATACAGAAAAGGGGAATGCAGGAGACAGGCACACGCATTATTCTAATGGGAAGCAGTGAGTCACTGTGGGAAGGAAGGGTGGCCGATCGCTGTTCACTAGAAAGCTGCAGGCATCTCGCCACTCAGGACTTGTTGGCTGAGCCAGAGGAGCGGCGCAGTTTCATGGACATGCGGCTCTTGCTAGTCCGAGGAGACATTGGAGAGGCTAAGTCTGTTCCATCCACCTGTGCTGTTGCTGCTGCTGGAGTTTCTCCCGGCTGAGTCTCGGGGCAGAAGCCTGCAGAGGACAGCAAGAACCAGATAGGTCAGTGCTGCCTTCTGCACTCGCAGCTCAGGATCTATTCACAGGGGGCAAAGAGGAATTTCAGTGCTGCTGTCACTCCCACAGCATCTCCTAGCCCTTTACCAGCTGTGGGTGATGGTACTGCACGTACCTCAACAGCCACAAATCTACCTCTAGAGAAAAGAGGATGCCAGACACCACTGAGCTATGGGACTGCAGAACCCCCTTGCTCTCAGGAATTGAGGCAGCACTGAAGTGGGTGGTGGTCTCTTGCTAACAGAGAGAACACCTCCAGTTCCCTCGCAGGGATAGGGAGTTGTTATTCAAACCACAACCCAGAAGAATCCAGTCTTTAATGAGAACATGAAGGTTAACAGCTTGTTGCGCATGAAGGGAGCTCTAGGAATGCAGCTGAAGAGGTGGAGTGAATCAGGGGCAAACTGGGAGAGCAAAACATCTCCCATCCCAACTTTAGTAAGTGCTTCAAAAGGCAAATTCCTACAGGGTCCACAAGGCAGAAGCTTGAACAGAACATATTAACTGGATGTACTAATTGTTAACGTTTCTTTGTAAAAGGAACAAGATGAATTTGAGACAACAGGAAATAGTTCATTAGCCCAGCACCTGGAGCTATGCTCCAATGGGCCCTGAGTCCTCACTGCCAAGAGGACAAGGCTCTTCCTCACAAACAGCCCATCTCCAAATCTTCTTCCATAAAGATACCAAAGGAAAGGAGAAAATACAAAACCAAAATTACATTCTCCTTTCCATGGTACAGAAAATGAAAACTGTGAACTCATATCCACAAAACAAAACTGGATTTCAATTAGCCATTTAGAGAGGCTGACAGCCTGATTGAACTCATCTACCTGTCACCACTGTGGTCGCATCTGACCTATATAAATTATGGACAGAAGCTTAGTCCTGCAGAAGTCAATAGGGAAACCCCTACTGACTTCAGTAAGCCAGAGATCACTCGCTATTTCTTCCACATCATGCCATTACTGGTAAGTTTTTTTAAAACAATAATAATGCCATGCTCAGAACTGAAGATCTCCCTCCCTCAGTATACACTTCATGTATAAGGGGTGCAAAACCCATTCAAAAGTGAGCATGATTTATTTTGAAAGACTCCTCTAAAATCAAAGGTCATCAGGTAAGAAGAGTACATTTCAAACATACTGCATAAAGTCCTGTGATTTAGTGACCTGGCTGGCCTCCTCACCTGGTCCATCACCTCCCTGCTCCAGAGGGACAGCACCATACTTTCTATCTTTTTCAAGATGACCCATCAAAGTGACAGGGAGGAGAAAGGGCTGTTATTTGTCCCCAGCTGGTGACAGTAATTCTGTTCATGAACTAGGTACTTCATTGCCAAACAACCTGGAAAAGCATGATAATGCCTGACTCACTGTGCCTTATAGAAAAAGGCAGGCAGGGAAACATGCACTCTCATTTTCTGAAATTCTATCTTGTTCTAATTTTACAAGGAATTAAAGCATTTCAAGTGGTGCAAGTTAGAGAACAGAAAATAACCGTCGTTGTTTTGCACAGCATACCATTCACAGCTAGCGTGAAAGACCTTCCGTTTCAAGCCTTTGCCCTTTACCTTGATGTGGCCAATGCTTTCTAGTGGAGGTTTTGGAAGGAGAAGAAATATCACAGCATTTCTTTCTTTGTTGAGAATGAAGAAGTGATGAGGAAGGAGGAGTGGAAAGAAGTGAGGAAGGGGAAGGAGAAAAGATAAAAGATAACAGGCGTGAGACATGAGACACGAACAGCAGAGATTGAAGGGTATTAACAGATGAGCACAGAAAACGGAATTTCGAATTTCATTATGCAATTTCTGCTCATGCTACAGGTTAAAGAGAGTGATGAGTTAGTTATGTGCAATGAAGCAACAGCTCTGAAATCCGGCGTCATACTTACCAACTAAGCATTAAAAGAGAAAAAAAAAGGAAGAGAAAGAGAAAGAAAAGAATTCTATAACATTATCCAGATCCAGCAACCTTATTCATAGCAACTGAGATACATCCTAAACATTGTCTGAAATGCTTACTTAAAGTCTGAAAACAGTTACATACTCACACACATACACACAATCAAGAAGGAAAAACAAATGGCAACTTGATGTATGGCTTCTGCTCCCCAGCTATTCCATAATATTAAGTATGCTGTAATTTTAGCCAGTCTCAACATGAGACTCCTGAAATCACATAAAGAAGAAAACCCAGAGTATTTAAGCGAGTGAGTTTGTGTCAAAGGGTCAAACCCTAATATGAAATTTGATAATGGTTGGATAAAGAAAATATTAACCCCCCCCGTTACTTTAATTTTTCTGGTCATAACTTAAAATTTTGTTTCTAATTCCTGCAGACTGAAGCATAGATTCAGATGTAATCCCATTTTTTAAGAATCTGACATACAGCTACTGAAGAACAGAAGTCATGTAAAGTGATTTTCACATCCAAACATACCACACCAGAAGAGTGAAGAATAACAGCACTTAAAACATATTTGAAGTCTGACAGCATTCAACAGACTTATTAGTAACTAAATTTCTTTGGATTTTAGACACGCATATATATCTCTATATACATACATACACACATAAACACATGTGGGTATTAAATGTGGTATATAGAAATTTTGCAGGTTTTGTTTCCCCTTCAGAGTTTTACAATTGTCAGTGTAAAATGTTATTATCTTTATCTCTCTATGCAACGAAATATTTAGTTATCCAAAATACTAAAATAAGGACTTGAGAACTGACCTAGAACCAGAATGTTCGATAAAATAAACAAAATAGACATGTTAGGATTTTTAAGAGGTTGAAAAATGTCAGGAAGTGATCCTTATTTTTCATCTCTTAGGTTTTACAAGTGACAAATATCATAGCCTGATGAGCTATAATATTTGGGGCTAAAGCCGTTTCAATTGCTTCTGAACAAGGCGATGGATCAACAAAGTTGAAATGCGACATTTTCCACACTCCACTTGAAAATTTTAGGATTTTCTAATACTAGTATGTTGGTTATCTGAATCGGAAATTAACTATTTAAATGTCAAATGGCATTCTAACTATGCTCAGACTGAGTTAGAAGTGAGGTGAGGTGGAGGAATCTGGAGGGATCATTAACATGCATACATTGCCATGACTCATGTCACTGATCAGTTCCGACTTTCAAAGAGGTGAAAAATTCACTGAGCAGAAGCCTGACAAGGTGCTGCCATGGCAAGGCTACTCTCGGTGCCTCTGGCTTTATCCTCACACTGTTGTCTGGATCAACAGTTTCCTAAGTACCATCTCTGAGAATGACCGCAGAGGAAAATACCACTTATGCATGTTGGTATATTTTGATGGTCTTTTAAGATCCTTGAGTGCCCCTCACCTGACCTCCAGGGAAGCGGGCAATCATTTTTGTACAGCTTGTGCCCTCTGCCACTCCTAGAAATTCCAGTCCAAATCCAGCCGAATTGTCTGTCATACTAAGCAGAGCCTTGCTAGAGTCAAGTCAATTAAGTCTCTCGCTAATTATGGGAAATGAGGAAAGGAAGCAAGAAGTGGATGCAGACAGAAAAACTGCAAAAGCTGCTGCAAAGCAAGATGCGAAGGTGAGGAAGAGATGGTCTAAAGATGTGGGACACTGGAACTGGATAGGAGAGAGAGAGCCAAGAGCACAGCAAAAACGATTAAGTTTATGGTGAAAGAGCAGCAGAGCCCATGTCCAGTGCTCTTCAGAACCTGGCTGGACGTATCAGTGTTGGGTAAACCGGTCTTCTCTGTCAACTAGTATCTGTGAAACACAGTGGCAAAACTCCCAGTCTTTCCACTAGAGGAGATTCAAGCAGCAGTAAGACAGCTTACCATTACCACCAGTTACTGCCCTATCTCAGTCTGCAGGAGGTGGTGGAAGATCCAGAGCTTGCACTTTTGCTTATGAATCATAAGGCTGTTAATTAGTGTCACAGAATTGCTTTTGCTGTATGTGTTAAAACAAAAGTGGAGGGAATTACACAAGGAAAACGTCATCCCAAGACAATAAATTCATAAAGTGAAACATTCAAAACCTAGGAAACATCAAGATTAAAATTTATTGTTCTCCCCTTGTGCGTATGCATGGGATGCTTTGTAATTGGACAATCATACTCTATTTTTTCCAGTGGACCCATTTAATTTAATGTAGAAAGTTGATCTGTTTGGGATTCCAGCAGTTCACACCAAATCTACTGCCTCAAAGTGCTGAGGATGCTCAGCTTACTATCACCCAGGTGGTTGACTTAAGGACAATAGTTCAGAAATGTGCAAGGTTTCAGCCTCAGTTATTCCAATATGAAACTTCAGTGAGTACTGAGGTTTCCTCTGATTTGGAACGAAAAAGATTTTTCCTAAGTTTGGACTGAAGAAGGGATAATGAGAAACTCTTCCGTGCCCTGCCAGACATGCAGCCCTTGTTTCAATTTCACATCCAGTCCCCAAATTCAAGCACCAACATCAACAGGTGTTGCTTAGACCCTTCTACAGAGAAAAGCACCATTATTCTCACCTGTGTTGGGGTAATACAAGGCCAAAAAGATTCTCAGTTCAGAGTTACACAGCAAGTAAGCAGCAGGAGATATTAAGATGCAGGCTATTGAATTTGGATTTTTCTTGTGCAAGGCTGAAGTACCGTTATCTCTACACTCCCCTCCTTCGCTTCTTATACAATGACGTTCCCACTTACTTTGGGAGTGGGAAGCAGAATTGTTCTGAACAGACTTGAAAATATAGGAATGGTTGTTGGGATCAAAAAGTCTGATGCTTTTAACACAAGGAAAAACTATGACTAATGTAGAGAAGCCCCTTCTTTATGATATTTACTATACTGAGTTACTATTTTTATTAAGAAGAGAGGGAACAAAAGAGGATTGAGAAAAAACAAACCCAAGACGCTAGTACATTGTAAAGCTCAGAATCTTAGCATCATGGAGTCAATAAACCCTTCAATATCATTGAGCTTACCATTAACAATTCCCTTGACCTGTTCTGGTGTCAGAAATCTGGTTTACTCAATAGCTGCACAGGAGGAGTTACTCCAATTAAGAGTATTTGCAGCTACTCTAACAGAGTCAGCACAAAGTAAAAAATAGAGGCAAATGAATTATATTCTGTGCATAAGTGCAGGTATATCTCATTTTTTTTAAATGTACACATCAACTGCACTAGTCAGGTTCCCAAACATGGGAAGGTGGACTTGTCAGATATTTTGATAGGCCAAACTCAGCACCTAGATAGAACAGCAGCAGCCACAATCACACTGTATTGAAGGGCAACCACTGTAAGGAAGGAAGCAGCTTTTGCTGAGGGCTGAGCATTTGATAAAATATGTCAGTCTGAGGAAACAGAGTTTGTTACCAAATAGCATGTTCTCTATTTGTGCTGATTACCACAGCTCAAGTGAAAAAAAATGGCATGCTGAACCTGGACAATGGGATCACAACAACAACAGAATTACAACACCTGGATGGGGTGTAGCACCTTCACAGTTTCTATAGCTCTTTCTTAGAAGAAATTGCATGTATTTTATAAAAATTAAACATATTCAGCAATTGTAATCTTGGAGGTCATGATCCAATTAAAGAATCAAGTCTATAGTATCTAAAATGTGGGAATTTTTTCTAGTCTCTCCTGGTCAATTATTTTTCATTCAGAAACCCAGACGTAAATGAAATATTTTGTATCTTGAAAAATAATTGTGATGTATTTTTAGAATCTGGTCACATTTTCAGATGACACGGTCAGGTCTAGCAGGGAGCCTGCATGGTTTTGTTTGAGTCATCCTGAGGGTGATGGATGTGCGTGGATTCCCAGACAGGACTCCAGTGCCCCTCTTATGTGCAGTCCTGGCACAATTCAGAGCTCTGTACCTATCTTTCAAGAATCTGCCTGTTGTAGGGACCCTGGAAACTTAGGGGTATCTGCTTTTTTAATAGCACATCTGGTGGACTCTTTCTTGGAATCACAGTCATCACAGTTCTAGATCATCTGTAGCCACCTTGCTCACAAGTCTGCCTTCGCTAGAACTGGAAACCAGTGGTTTCCAGGCTAACCCCAACCCCTGGGGTAACCTTTTTGGCAGATGACTACAGTGTTCATTTATACCTGCCTCAGGCTTTAGACCTTATGCCCTCCAGAGTCAGCCTGAAGGTATATAGTCTGGTGATACTCCAGGCACTCTATTCTAGAAATGAGTATCAAGAGTTTCAGGAGTCCCAGATCAAATGGGAGTCAGCCTCCAGGCTGCAAGCAGGACTGCCCGAGTACCCCCAACTTCCCTGGGCTGAAATGAAAGCTCAGTTAGGTAGGTGTGGGGACAGGTTGTTTGACTTCGACATTTGGTCACACTATGCTGAATGTCTGTCCAAAGAAGCTTCTGGCTGCTCCCGACACGTGTTGGTCAGTTTCACTGTTCATCACAAGGTCCAGAAGAATGTGTCCCTCAGGACTGGACTGCATGTTTCATGGTATGTAAACACACACATGTACATGCAGATGTGAAATAATTGCAAGGTTCTATTAATGAGATTCCTGCAGATAACCTTTCTAGTAACTGTAATAATTAAGTCTAAAATCAAGTTTTGGAAAATCTTATTTTTCCAGATGTTTGAGAACACAAAGCATGACTAGGACAATTTTTAGAGGAATACAAGAATAGGCACTGTAGAGCAGTGTTCTCCAGTGCACCAAAATAATACAGAAAAACAGCTTTACTTCGTCCCAAAAGAATGAACTAGAGGAAGATGGCGGAAGGATTTAGCCTGGAAGATTTCCAAAGGTGAATAGGCAGAACTGATACAAATGCACTAGAATACAGAATATATACTAGCCACACAAAAGTGTCTGGCGTTGAATACTTACTGAGGAAATGTGCAAGGACGGGGATCTCTGGTTATTGTTTGTAATGTTTCTGGTTACAGATTTTTTCTATTCAAATGTTTTTATACATTAAATTATGTTACTATTTTTTTATACTGATTTAGTTTTAAATTGCTTTTAATTTTGTTTCTCTTTGGTCTTGATTATTTGCTCTAGCATAACTATACCAGTTATTATACTTGAAAACCACATCTTATTTCTACTTAAGTTTTATACTTCCAAGTGAACAAGTTCCTTTATAATAAGTGAACAAGTCTCTTTATAATGCTTTTTTAATGTTTTAACATCTCTCAGTATTTCTGTAGTCCTATCACAACTCTTCTATAATTTAGAATTTATTTCTGCGTATTTTTGCAATTGAGAAACAAATTTTGAGATAACTTGCCAAATTATTCTTACAAAATTTATTTTATTCAGATTTACACCTTTTCCACAGAAGTATTTTGATTTATGCATCATTAAAGGTTTCTAACAATGAATTTCAAGTGTTACACACTCTTCTTCTCTCCTATGTTATCACTGCAGAATGTCTTACAACATCAATGAAAGACAGTACAGGGTACAGAACACACCACTGCCATCCAGTACTACTTTTTCATGCTGAGAAACAGAGGTCAACACAATAAAGTGTTACTCATTCAACAACTGTCTCTATCATTAGTTACCTTAATCCCAGAACCAGTGTTAGTGCTTCATGCAGACCTGAGGTTAGTAGAAGACTAGAACTTTTAAGAAGATGTAGTGGTCATTTCTCAATCAGTGTGAAATTCTTTTTAGTGTGAACAAGGGCAACAAGGAAAGTTTGCAAACAATTTGGTTACAAGCTTAGTGCTCTAGTAAAAGTAAGAGGAACAAAGGGATTTTTTGGACACTTTGTCTTACCTTCAGATAAACAGAACTGATATTTAATGATCTAAAAAGAGGGGAAATAAAATAATGAAACAATCATAAGGAGTTCAAGAAATGTCAGAACAGGAAGGCCTTGAGTTACTCATTTTCTTTTACAGATTTTCTCATTAGTAACTGAAAATGCAGTATCCTTTTATAAAACGGGTATTTTATGGCAAAGTAAAAATGACCTTAAAACCAACTTTGCAGCTAATAACCTGGACACAAAACTCATGATTGCAAGGCTCTCAGATTGCCAATTTAAAACTTTAAACTCTAAAAATGTAGTGAGCCTTAAAACTTTCCTACAATGAAGGTGTACTTGGATTAAAGAATATATCTACCACAACTAGTCTAGATGAAGGAGTACCAACGCTTCCATGCAGACTCTATACAGGGTGGGGAAAGTGATAAAATTCACTGTAAAATGCAGGGGCTGGGTGCTGTATTAAAGCTGGTTGCCAAATCTTAATGCCAGTCATTGGCTCATGAAGCTAGGAAACAGAATACTAAGATTTAGAGGCAACTTTCCCCGGGCTCTCAAATATGTACACATAGTCTCTCTGACTAACGGTAATTCTTAATGATGCACAAAAGGTCTGAATTTTTAGTCTTCATAGGTAAGGATACTGCATTTCAAGTAAGATTGTATAAAAGCAGTTCTTGACTCTACTTCTTACCTGTCTCTGAGGGCAAATGGTGGTAAGGTGCTGGACAGAAAACCTGAGCAGCAAAATCCTCAAATGTTGTAGGCTCTAGATGATGTTGAACAATTGTCTGCAGGTATCGTGCTCTCTCCTCATAACTGGTTTAGCCAAGAATTAAGGATGAATTTATATCATGTACTGTAACTGCTAAATAACAGTGCCTAGTAATTCAGAATTCTTTTTATTACACTTATATCATGTATTTCAGTGACTGTATGCACTTTTAATTCTTTACATATGATATAATCTGATTCACTGAATTAATATTGACTCTAAGATAAAATGATTAACAAAAATCTTATTGTTCAACCATCTTTTTTCATGTCTGATGCAAAGCTTTTTGAATTTTATTATTTTTTCAAAACAACAGCAACTTAAATACTCTCTTTTAAGTAACTGATTTGCCTGTTCTATGAGCACAATTAAATATAAAAACATTAACATTTTTAGCATGAAAAGTAATCTCAGCATTAACAAAATGAATGATTTTGCACTCCTCCATAACAAACTGCTTCCATAATCGCTAAACACAGATACACACAGCTAAGATAAATACAAAGTGAAAATTGAGTATTAGGAAAAACATCTCTTCAATTATGCCATTAAAACAAGCAAGAATATTTGTAAAGAATCTGCAGGACCCTTAAATACTGGCTAACAGGGTGTCGGCAGGGCACTGACAGCAAAACAGTGTACTACTTCCTTTTCTCTGTGTTCTCTCCTCTCTAATATTATTGACAAGAGACCAGTATCTTGAAGTGTTGCTTTTGAAGAACCCTCTCCAGGCTTCTTGTTCCAGCAGGCCTGATTGTGCTGTTAGCACAGAGCGAGCGAGAAAAAGAGAGAATATTTCTGCTGTTCATGAAAGCAACTATGGAAATGGCTGTCAAAATGTAAAGCAGCAGGCAGCAACATACAATTATCAAGAAAAACTACCATGCTGACTTCATGTCGTACAGTTCCCGAACTGAGAAATCAGTTAACCTTTTCTCTCACAACTTTCAAAGTCCTCCAGCTGGACTCAATACACTGACTGAGGGAGAACTTCTCCAGTTATCTCAGAGAACTGTAAAATGATCAGAAATTTTCCCTGGCATTTATGTTTGTGCACATTTGTTCTTCCTAATTTATATGTACATAGATCATTTTCTCCTCGCACAGCTCTATTTTCCTAGGAAAAAACCCCAACCAACCAACAAATAAATGAGGATGCTGTGGAGGAATGCACTCAGAATCAGTTTCTTGATTTTTTTCTTTGCTGCTCTTTTTTTTGCAGAAGAGGGACAGTGAGGAAATGACCTTTCTGACTCAATTTCACCACCTGTGAAATGGGGATAATACTCATTTTGCACACATTTTTTCAGCAATCCCAACATAAAAAACGCATGACAAGTGAAAAGTGTTTTTAATAACAAGTGCTAACATTTAAAATAAATAAAAATACTATTTTCATTTATAAGCGATAATATTCTCAGGTCCAAATTAAAGCTGGAAACAATACCCTTAATCTTAGCTTATAAAACTATACTTCAACATGCACAAAACTTATCCTACAAAAAAACCTTTTTGTAGTTTTTTGTACCATATCTATAGTAGGTTTTGCAGTATATCTGAATATGAAAAAACATACAGAGAATATATTATCTGAAAACAACTTCTAGTGAATAAAATGATCTTCATTTTCCTTAGACCACAGCTTGGTAACATAACTACAAAACTGGGAAACCACTTTTCCTCCAAAATCTCTGTTCCAAATTCTTCCTGGATCCTCAGACAGCCGAACCTCAGCAGAAGTCTCAGTCTGGAGAAGCTATAACAGAAGCACTGGGACAATAAAAAATATAAAAATCTCCCATTGTAATGGTTCTTAGGTGGGGGATAAACACAGTATTGAGCCTGAACAGAGGAGAGTAATATAGCACAGTTTTTAAGAGGCTGTGTGTAAGTGGTAGAGGATGAAACTGATGGTTCAAGTCTAAGTAACACTACGTATCGCACAACTTGTTGAAAAGCACTTTTTTCATTGGGGGAGATTCACAGCTGCTGAATTTTCTGCAGTTAATAGAGTCCTTTGATTCACAGCAGTGCCCCTTGCACAAAAAATACTGGCCTTTGTGTATTACCAGAAACTAATTTTCTATTTGGCTGAAAAGGGAAAAATGGGGTTATTGCTTCTCCCTCCTACAGAGCTTTTCATTATGCCTGATGCACTCAACTTCTAAGCTCTTCTGAGAAAAAAAATAACTGAAGAGGCAAGAGGTAGAAAAATGAGCTTGTTAGCACATTAGAAGTGAAGTATCTTGGTGGGCCCTAGAAATTCCCAGTGGTGTGTTAACTTATCACTCTATGCATGCTGGCACTGATAGTCTCCCAATTGATCACTCTCTTTTCGCACCAAAGGTGCTGCCAGGAAGCAAAGGCTGAAGGCCCACAGGAGAACAGGCTGCTATCAAAACAAGCTGTTTTTAAAAGTCTGCTTGAATGGGGAAAATGTTTCATGAAAAAGTAGGGTGGAGACACCTACTTGCTTTTAAAATGCACTACTCTCAGAGGTCTCTAAAGGAAACCTTTTAGTTTATCCTGTTGTATCCAAAGCTTATACACAAATAAGGCAAAAATTAAGGAAAGTTACTGTTTTGAACATGACAAGGACATTCCTGTTCTTCAGCCGAGGTACCTATCCCCTAACCAAGTAAGTCTTGACACAGATGCTGACTGAGGATAATGATATTTTCATTACACAGTGGAGAGGACATGCTTAGAAGTCTAATTCAAATGCGCACTGAGTATACCCAAACAAAAGTAATTCAGCTAGCCAGGTTGCCGCCTGTCCTAACACTCCACAAAACCATCTGCAGCTTGTTAAAAACAGAAGCTTGCTTAAAAACAAAACTCTGATGTGAATGCCAAGTCCAAAGCTTGCTGTATTCTGCACTAAGAAATGAAACACTCTCCACAGAACTCCTTTTGTGTATTAGACTGACTAGCTGAGATTGGGATACTTTTATCTTCCATTCGATTTGAGAACATTCCAGTATTTTAAAACTCCAAATCTGTATGCTTTTGTGGCCAAGATAATCTAGTTCCATGCTGTATTTGAATGCAACTATCTGCAACAGTGACCATAAACCCATGGTAGTTAATTTCCACATTACTTCTAATAGGCTAGACATTTATTTCTTTAAAACACCTCTCTCTAGGGAAGAGTTATGAGCACCTACAAATTGAGTGGCACATACAAACTCAATGGTTAGTAATAATAGGGCAATGCAAACTGTATTCTTACTGTGTGGATGTTGCCACTGGCATCTGCAATTAAGATGGAATGGGAAGGATGCAGGGACAAACCAATGGAGAGAGACTCTTGCACAAAGTGACTAAACACTTAAAATAACAGTGTCCTGAGCTTTCTGCTTCTGAAGAAGGTGTTAACTGGAACAAAATAGAATGGATAAAATGGTAATTAGGCACTCTCCCAAATCTCTCAGCTAAAAACTTGAAGATACATAATCTGCAAAAAAAGGGTAACAAAAAAAAAAAATCTAATGACTTCATTATACCTTTTCAGAAGATACTGTTCTGAAAAATACAATCAGTACAAGAAAAAAATCAGGAATCGTACCTTTATAGGTCACTTAGGTGGCAGTCACTGCAACTAAAACTTCATTTGCAGTAAAATCCATTTTACTTATTCTCTGAATCTTCAACTACTGCTATAAATACTGAAAATACTGTACTTCCCCCGTTATGCCTGTAAACAAGCAATTTTTTTGGACCTGTTGATTTGCACTTGGGAACAGGCACCAAAGTACTAGCTACTTACTTACGCTCAATCTGTCTGAAAAACACCTCATGTCTTCACCTAATAGCTCTATTGAGATTCCTGTGGCACAGTACAACTACATCCTGGAGATTCTTTTTACATATTCTAAGATAAATTATCTAGGCTCACTCTTCCCATCTGAGTTACTGCCATTCATACATACCTGGTCTAGTGAAAAGAGGTGTCTGGGGGAGCTTGGAACTAGATCTTTAAGGTGCCTTCCAAACCAAACCACTATGTTTCTGTGATATCCTTTTCTCTGACCTCAACAAATGAATTTTTATCCTTCTTTTATCTGCTCAGAGCATTGCAGAGCCCACTTTCTGAACACACTGCTTAGGTGTAGCAGATACTACACCCCTTAGCACAAATGCAGGCTACTTATTTTAACTCCGTAGTCCATACCAATTTGATCAATTTTATCTAAACTGCTCTTGCCTCCAGTCAGTTGAAGCAGTCACTCTCACTTGACATTTTTTTGACAGGCACTTTGGTACTTTTTTTCCACGTGGCTTATGCCTAGAATCAGGTCTCCATAAGCATCCAGAAAACAATCCCCCTGCAAATCCCCCATCCTCTTTGCTATGATGCTTCTAAAAAAAGAAACAAGAAAAAAACCTTGGAAGACAAAAATGTGAAACAATTCTCTTGCATTGCCTTTTTTTTTTTTTTAATTTTATTCATGGCTTTGTCATTCTTCAGTTTGGTGAGGAAATGTGTTTGCTACATATTTCCACATCTCTAGCTCTTTAGTCTTTATTTTTCCTTTCCCGTAATTTTAACCATGTAATATCCACAAAATCCTGTATTTCCCATTGTTCTGCCTCTTCTGCTGCCTCCATCTTTCAAGTCCTTCTGCTGAATTCATCTCTTCAGAGTAATTTCCAGAGACTTATTTTGCCATTCTGATTATGCTTTCTTTCCATTCTTCTTATTCGCACCTCTCAGTTTTTAGAACTGAATAAAATGCATTACAATAAATCTATTTAGTATTTTGCAGTTGGATACTAGATGCATAATTACTATGTTACAGTTATCCAGGAAATACCAGCACAAAATGTCACTAACCTGCGGCTGAAAAAAAAAATGAAGGCAGTTTCAACATGGAGTAAAATTTCCAAGACTTTAATTAAGGATATGACATTTCACAATGCTGTAGTCTAATATCAGAGTACCTAAGTGCTAGATTCACAAAAGGGCTGGAGAAGAAATTCTAGTGCCTGCTCCAAAAAACATTTGATAACAAATGCTTCTTAAGCAGGGACTGGAATCCAGAGACTCTCTTCTCCCAGGAAAGTACCATAACCATTAGGCTATAGAGATGAGCGTGTACTTTCCCTGTGATTCAGAGATCTTATTTTATGAAACGAAAAGCAATTTCAGCAGTGAACAGAGTGTGCCTAATTATAAAATGTCCTTGGTCCCAGTGGTTAGAACAGATTTGTAAGAGGCAGAAGATGTGGCCTCAAAATTGGAAACTGCTCTCTCATTTCCTGGCTGACTGATATAACTAGGGGGTTACCTCCTGTTGTGTTTGTGTGGGCTCTAATCCAGTGAGTGTACCTTCAAAACTCTTAGCTTTGCTGCCTTGCAGGTCAGATGGGCAAAGAAATACCTACCTACCATTGGATAAAGAGAGGCATGAACCAGGCATTTGGCTATTCAGGATACATCAAGGACTTAGCTACTAGTGTATTCTTAAGTGGGCAGATCTCCAGGGAAGGTTGGCAGTGAAAGCTTTAGATACCTGTGAACACCAGGGGCACTCAAGACTAGTGAGGAACTTGTGTCAGGTCAACAGAGTGGTTACATTCCTAAATGCTCTTAAGACTTTTGGAAAAAAATGCAGAAAATGTTTCAGCAAGACAGATTTCTTCAGCAGCTTCTGGAGGGAAGTACTATGCTGGGGAACCTACTCAATGACAGAAACTTAAAAAAGGGCTGACGAGATGCACAGTTCATCACCACACTAAAACTGTGATGGAATTATTTGTAATGGCAGATTAATAATTCATTTGTTCAACAAAATTTAAAAGGAATGTGTTTGTGAAGTACCTAAAGTCATCAATGGCAGAAACTCTGTATTTTTCAAAAAGTCAAAAGAAAGTATTTGTCACTTCAGATACCCACAATAAAATGTTATGCCTTGGCTTCTGTTTCAGTAGATGACTTCAAGATGATGTCTGGATGATTTAAAATGCATCAAGATCACGACAGTTCAGGAAATATCCTGGAATTATAAAGTTTCGAGTTGTACGCTCAACAACGCTGCAGACGTTCCTACATGCCTAATGATAGGCAGGTCAAGTCCAGTAAACTGGTACTGTGCCTTTTTTTGTTGTTGTTGATTTTTAGGAAAAAAACCCAAGCAGAGTTGTAACAAAAGAGTCACTTTCTGAAAGGGAGTAAAAATGTGGGCTCTTCGCTTGATGTTTTTCCATCACTGTGTCTCTCATTCAGAACAAAAACTGAAATGAGACACTTCCATAGAGTTTTTGTTCATAAATCTTCCCTCCTGAACCTTATGCATTTTTATATAGATATACATGTATATATGCATGCGTGTGTAGTATATCACAATATAACTGTATATTGGAATATGATCACAATAATGATAGGATGCAGCACCTGAGATTCTTGGATTCTGGTGCTAGGAAAAAAAAGGAGGTTTTGATGATTGCTTGGAAATACCTCTTAGAAAAAAGCCAGAGAAAGCACTTCTAAATAGCAAGATGGACTTCTTCAGGTTAAATTACAAGCTACTGTCAGAAATACATGTACAGCTGCATCCCTGGCAGTTCCAACTGTTAGCAAAATCATCTAAGAAGTCAATATATATTGATATGATTGTGGAGAGTGTGACTTTGTCAGCCAGGTATTTGGAAAATAATTTAGACAAGCAGAAACCAACGCACTGTTCCATCTTTAACTGGAAAATGAAAATCCTCCACCGAGAGATACCTGCTTGCAGGATCAATGGACACCTGCAAGAGTTTTTATAATTGCATGTATACACTATTTGTATAAAATAGATTAACAGTATTTTAAGGAAAGATGCATACAATGGCACCTTCTTGCTTACTACATTTGCCCCCTCAGCAAATTCAGAAGCCCACCTCTTCTTTTCTAGAAAAAAATAAATGTGTAGTACTGTCAACATACAGAAATGCTCTCAGGATACTGGAGACCAAAGGAAATGAAGAAACAGTAGGGCACAATGAACAGAATTTGCTGGCAGGAGATTTCTTGCTCTCTGGCTTGAAAAGGAGTTCAAGCCCTGCAGAATTAATTGCTACAGTTTGAGGTGCTTAAAATTATGAAAGCATCAATTTTATTTGGCCATTTTTTCCTAGTAAATTACAATTCCTGACATCAGAATGTGAAAGGAGGATTGCCTCCCGTAAAAAGATAAAGCACGCAGGTTAGGACCAAGGTTTTATAGAAGCTGAAAGGAAAAATTAGCCATAGCAGAATTTGACTTCTAAAAGAAGACAGGACAAAACCCACACATCACAGAAATGGAAGTTTTTTTTCTGGGAAATCTACTCTGAAAGAAGAGATTGTGCAGTGGTTGTCAAACCACCTGAACTCATACTGAGTCACAGCAATTTGTACTCTTTGTTGGCTCTTAGAGTTAAGGATGTAAGTCAGGCTGCTATTGATCCAGTGTTGGAAGCCCAGCAACTAGCTGCGTTTTGTATGTAGGTGGGTGATGAGTATCAACTGTCCACACTGACAGGAATAGTTAAAGTTCTCTAATATTCTGAAAAGTGACTTTGTAGAAGTGGCATCATGGTGTTCCCTATTTATTGCATTTCAGCGATTTCCACATCTAGTTTGCACAGTATACAAATAGAGATATTTTTTTTTCCAGCTGCAACTTCTGTTTACTGAAGTCAACTTGATATCTCAAAGTCAGCCTGGGTTCTTTTCTGGTTTTTAAATACTGCCAATACTGAAAATGCCATATAAATATTTTGCTCTGTGCATCTGTTTACACAGCTATGCTGTAAATGAAAGCAGCTTCTGCATATGCAATTGGAACTTAGCCACAACACTGATGATTCGTAAAGCAGAATTCAGATCATTCTATTCATATCTGATGCAAGCTCTTTAGATGAAAGAGAAGGAAAAAAAAATTACTATGTTTGACACTACTAATGAGGTGAAAGAATAAAAAATTTATATTTTTCTAAGGTGATTTTTTTTCTCTACCGAAACCATATTTTCAAGACTAGCAGCAGCACTTTTGGAATAAAATGCAACAGCATATTTTCGTATTCATATAACCAGAACATAAACTCAAAGGAATCAGTTATATTTGAAAACTAAACTTTATGTTGCATTTCATGAAAACATTTTAAAACTGCAGAAGGGACTCAGTGTTAATTACCCAAAATCACTAATTTTAGGAACTAATGTATATGACAATCTACTAATTAATGTAGTTATCTCATTAAAAATAAAAATAAGTATAAAAACAAGTAACAAACTCACTGTAGAATTTAAACAAACAAAATGTAATAGCTAACATCTTTAATAAATTTGTTTTTCAACACAAGTTGTAACTGCAAAAGGGCTTTCTGAGGTATATATATTTTTGAGGTATACTTCTTCATGAAGAAATTACACTGACAAATCCATATAAATTAATTCCATCATTCCAGATCTTGCAATTTGTTTCAAATGCACAAGTTGTATCATTCTTTACATTAATATAATTAAAATTACTTTTCATTTTTTACACTACAAAAAAGTTCAATAAATCTGTGATAAATTAAAAGTTATTGGGCAAATGATAACACATACTTTTGCCATTTAGAAGCTTTTTTTTCTTTAAGAGTACTAATCTTGCAGCTAAAGGAGACTACTTCCAGTATATCTAATCTATGGTTAAATGTCCTGCAAGGTAAGCATAGGCTAGATAAAGTTGCAGTCACTGGGTGTTTCCAAGTCAATGCTACTGCTTTCTGCTAGTTTACTAACACATTATATATTGAAAAGCACTCACTCCATCCAAGTTTGCATAAAAATCTTCATTTTTACAGTGGTAAGCACTTTCAAAATTGCTAAATTACAGCAAGAAACTCTAATTGCTGCTTACATTTTCAGTGAAAAACCCAATGAACATTCTGCAACACTGTTGTTCTAGGAAAATTCTTGATATATTGTTTATTTTTATGTTATTTTTTCAGATCTTACAGCTAACCAAATTCTTCAGTGGTTTGTAACATCATCTCAGAAGGAAAAGCTGTGATTCATCAGCACAGACAAAGCTGGGCTTTAATCCATTCCTATAACCATATTGCCAAGTCTATATTGTTTACATTGCATCTCAATTAAGAGACAGGCAGGACACCTGGTACTTCTTTATCTAAGTCCCACGGGCTGCCAGATGACTCAAAATCCATAACAGGTGCTAAGGCAGTGTGAGTGTAGCACCATTAACACAAGCGGGAATTGGATAAAATTTGGCCTATGCTTAACCACTTAAAACACTCAATTATGAAATGAAAAATGTAACCACTCTGCATCAAGCTCCTTTACAAAAGGCACTTACAAAGATATGTAGAATTAAAGTGCAAGTGTAATGGACTTAACATAAATTTTACATTTTAGTATAAATATTACTAATAAGAATAGCCTATAAACTCCCCAGCTATATTAAAAAAATCGGGTTTTTTAAGATAACCATATAAATGTATGTATTTACTGAACTGAATAAATTCTAATTTCGATCATCTGTTTACGCAGCAAAAATGACAAAACTGATGCTCAGATTTCTAGTAATTTCAAAATTAAGGGGAAAAAAAAATCTGAATTAACAATCCTACTGAATTCTTAAACTCTGTAGAATGCAGATGTTATTTTAAGGACTTTGGCAAATGAAAGCATCTTACAGAAGTATTTAAAGACCAACAAGGTTCAGGTGAAAAACTGTATGATAGATACTCCCTTTGCACTGAAAAAGCCCACTGCAGATCTCTTTTCAGCACTTTTTCAGCTGACTGAACTGAGTATTAAGCTTAGGCACTGACAGAAAACACTGTATGGTAGAAAAAAAAGAGTATCAGAAATTTTACAGTGGACAATTACTTAAGAACTATCTGTATCTAAATGTGCAGTAATCCAATTAAGTTTCTATTTAATATTGTAATTATCGAGAACAAAATATAGTGATTTTATTACCAGAGTAAGCAGTAACAAAGTACAGTAAACTGTCATTTAAGACAGTGTCATAGTATCTATGATAAGCAGCATATTGGCTTAAACTAATGCACTATATGCCTCTAGGGAATGACAGGCTCAGAGACTGGGTTTTAACATCAGAATCTACCCATTAATCTTGACTTAAATATAATCTTCTCTGCAGTAAGAGGAAGAATGGGCATTCAATGAATTATCTGTTTGAAATATAGCAGGAGCATATTAATACAAACATATAGTAGCAAATCTCTGTTTTGGTACCATTTATTGTGCATTGTTGATTTTGTGCATTGCTGGTACTGCATTGTGGCATCAAATTAAAAAGGTAAGTAAGGACAAATTACTAGCCTCATCCCAAGGACAAATACCTCAGCACAGTAACAGATTACTCATTAACTTTACTGACTGTGTGGTTAGAAGAAAATTACAGTATTTACAAATACCCCATTCATATTTTAGTAACAGGTTGTGGAGGTGAAAACAAAACAGTGAAGGAAACAGTGCTGAAGCCCTTACACAGGCAGGATTCCTACTCCAATGTCCAGGGAGGCTTTGTCTTACTAATGTATCCAAGACAATCGATGAACATATAAGGTATGTTGTGCTAATTGTTTTGAAGCCCATTACAGCTGCCAGTGCTTCAGGCACTCTTTGGAGCAATGCTCCTGCCAGCAGCCAGCCTCGCTGGCATGCAGCCGCTTACCTGGCTGCGCTGGCTTTGCAGGACGCAGCAGGGGAGGCACAGGCACAGCCAGCGGGCCACCGGACTGAAGTTTATTAAAGATGCTGCAAGGGTGCCAATGACAGATGTTAAGGTGCTGTAGTCATCACTTCTGCCCACAGATAACATGAAATAGTACAGGCTGGGGGAACTGCAGCCCCACATACTAATTCCTGATTTTGGGAAAGGATTTATCCCTACTGTCACTCAGCACTACATCAGTTTTAACTCGAGTAATTAAGGCTGATGAGTGTAAAAACAGAGAAGGAAAACTGGCTCATCACTCCCTGGTTACAGATGAATGTTTAAGCCCACTATTTTCATACATTCAAATATTTGAATTTCTACTTTAAATACCTTCTCTGCATACACAGACATATTAATTGATGAGGAAACAGTAAAGGAAATGCCCTTTATGAAGACATCCCTACAGACTCTAAAACTACACAAGCTTGACAACTACTTTTCTTTTTTTCTTCTCTCTTTGAAGAGAGTATTTTTGCTTTACCCTGGGTTGCTGCAATTCTGGTATGAGATAATCTACTTATAAGTCATGCCGGAGGGCAGCCAAGTTGATTTTAAAAATTATTTTTAAAACTCAAAGACAGGCTTCTTCTATTTAAATGAAGAAAACAAATATTAACCTTCAGTTACCTCCCTCTTTCTTTATTTTGAAGGGCAATTAGTAAAGCACCCCTTTCGCCCTCCTCCCTAGTGCTGCCAAGCTGTTGAGAGCAGTTTGCAGCACTACAATAGTACTATTGTGAACACAGCCTGGGCTTCCTTCCCACAGAGAGTTAAATGGGCAGTTCCTGCTGCCCATGATTGGTGTCCAGTGAAACAATACTTAAGAGCCAGGTTTTATCAGTTCTGCGCCAAAGAAGTGAAGCCATGGAACCCAAGCCTTCGTATCATGCTGAACCATATGCCAACCCTGCTGGCCCCAAAGGTTTATCACTAAGAATCAGGATGCATCATGTCCCCTGTGAAATTTCACTTCACATACCTTCTGTGAAATGCATGGCTTTGCTGAAAACTGACCTTTTTCCACAATTGGCAAGAACAGATGGACGGTAACTAGGGTTTGGCAACCAGAAATTAAAAGATTTTCTAACAGCCTGCATTCTTCAGTGTTTGGGAGGAGAAGCATTCAGAAGGAGATAGATACGTTTGTGACCCACAGATCTATTCAGGTGCAGTTAATCAGCAATTAAACTATATTCTCAATGCCCAGAAACTATACTGAGATTAATTTGATTGGCCAGGGCATGATTAGGACTCATGTCCTTCCGACTACCATATGGTAATTCCAATTACTGTAATACTAACTTTTAATCCTTGCTTTATGTTATTTTTTTTCTATTAAGTATATACATACATCCTTTTTGTTAAAATTTCAACCTGTTTAATTAGTGAAGTACATTCCATTTCCTGCTAGATGTTTCCATATACTGAATGGTATTATATATAACTCCTTTTCTCAGTAACTGAAATACAGACCTATAAGAGAACAAAAGACAACCAGTATGCTAGTTTCTATTAATCTCCCCATTTTTTTTGGTACCTATCATCTTCTAATCCCACTGTTGGCACTGGAAAGCATGACCCAACTCTCTTGATTACCATATGCAGAATGATGCAGAAACTGTTTGCCAATATCTTATTCAACTCACTTGAAAACATCACTCTGTCTCACAGATATCACTGTTCGTTAGTTTTGCTTGTTACAAATAATCACCCACATTTCCGACCAATTTAAATACCAGAATCAACCCTACACAATGGTATATACTTGTTTTTTATATATACACATTTTTTAGCATTTTAACATACAAATCTTCCAAGTTGTTTGCAAGTCACTTCTGTTATTAGGGGTGAAATTATGACTAGGAAAGGATTAAACCAATAAACAACGCTGTCTTTTGCAACATAAACATTTAAATTTTTAAATAGTTTAAAAACATTTCTTTGTTTAAATCTTAGGAATGTCAGGAAAAACTGTTTAATCTTCCCTGATTTTATTCACAGACTTCTGACAGCTATCAAAGAAATCTGCATGAATTTTAACACCTTAAGGGGCAAGAGTCTTAACATTTTAACAAAGGGCTTTTGTTACCCAAAATGTTTAATTAATTAAAAAGGTTAAGTAGGTATTAACAACAACCCTGTCATTTTGTGTTATGTACAAGGCAATGAATCTGCAAAAGATTAAACTAGTTTATCTTTTTCATTCCAGTTTAAGGACTCCTAGCTTCTCCCTGCAAATTTTTAAAAAAGAGGGGTGTATCCACATTTAAAACAGATTTGATAATGAAAGAATGATTGCTCTACTAACTTCCAGCTTACAGCATACAAAAATTTCCTATCCTAAAAAGACGCAGTAACAAAGAACACCCCTCCTTCAAGCGATTGGTACTGACAGATTCAGAATTTCCTGAAGGCTGACAAAGTACTTCACTGCCTTTCACAAGTAGCCCACTGACGTCCTTTTATTCTAAACCAGAATGACAGTGGCATAAACCTACGCATATTTTATACAGAAATGAGTAGAACCAATATTCCCCTTCAGATGGGTAAACTCAATTCATGGAAGAATGTAGACGTAAAAGAACCTAGAATATATTAATAGTACAGAAAGATTTGAGCTCCCAGATTTGAGAGACTCAAATCTGTTGCTGAGTTCTCTGTTTACAACATCAACAGAGCACTCAGCCTTTTATAAATGCAATTATTAGCAGAAAATTTTATTGCTAGAGTCAATCAGTTTTGTCTCATTTGGTAATCTGCTTTTTTACCACTTTCAAGAGAGTTTCATTCATTTCATTAGGGAAGAGTAACTAATAAAAAAAGCCATACCTACTAGTTGTAAAATAAATCATCGCTATTTTGTGATGACAACAACATTAATACCTTTTAACCCATGCGCTTACACTATACCTCTTTAACAAGTGCTTCCAGCATCCTCGTTCATAGATAGCCTGTAAGAAGATGTAGACACAGGAGAGCTACATGGGGTAGAGATAGCAGGTTCTGTGGGATTAGAAGCAGAGCAATTACTGAAGAAAATACATTTACCTGAACATGTACAATCCAGAACTGCTGCTAAATCAAAGTATATATGTGTGTTTTGCTAAAAAGCTCAGACTATATATATGAAAATATACATTACAGCACAGCCTTCAAGTTTTGACACTTCAATTTACTCCTCATTAAAAATGCATGAAAACCAATTGAAATTATGTGTATGTATGTCAACATGAAAATGCAGTAAAACGAGTGGCTTGGTACACGTATCTGCAAGTATTTCTCCAGCAGTTACTTAAGTGTCTGTATGATAAGAACTAGGGCAAGAGTTTAAAAAACCATCACAAACGTTGGTTCAATCAATTGTCTCTAGTGGCTAGAATCAAAGGCATTTAAAGTGATGCTTTGGAATTATTTCGTGCAAAACAATCCTGTTCTTTCAACAGGTAACTAATAAATGATGGCTGAGAACAGGCTTGCATTACCTCTGAGGTCCAATTGTTACTCAGAACACTGCCTACTTTTGCTCCCTGGTGTTGCATTTTAACTCTAATTGCATGATCAAGCCAATAAATTTGACTCGGGAGACAAAAAAACCACTACAGAAGTACCTACCCTGACAAAACCACAGGCTGCAAGAAAATGCACTTCAAACAGAAGTGAGACAAGATGAGACAAGTGAAGGAGAGGTATCAAGACTTGAAAGACAGTCATTAATACTGACAGATTACTGTAATTCTGGCTGTCAAGGTGATCGATTTAAGCAGCATATGCCAATCAATACTCTCCTCATTTAGTGAGCAGCATTAAATACATAGTTAGGTAAGATGTTCCTAAGACAGGATTCAAACTATACTTAACAAACATAAACTGCACAATTTATGCTTTGGAATCTTAGTTGTTTTTTCATTTGGCAACTTTAACTGGGCAAACTTCAGTGCGATGTTATCCATACAGAAGTTACTTTAGATGACTCTATTCCACTGCATTGCCATCATGTATACAATTCCTTTATGTTTCAAACTGTAGCAATTTTCTCTATAGTGTATTAACACACAAATATCAAATATAAGCATTCTAAAATGCAGCAGTTATTTAAGCACTGCTCATTTGGGTTTTTTTTTTTTTGCATTAGTGGTTTGCCATTCTGATGTATGTTACCCATCCATGGTTAAAGAGAAACCAAATCTTTCTCGTAGTTCTCCTGGAATTTTCCTTACAATAGTCTCTTGCTCAAATATACTTGTGACATCAAAGGAAAATACATTAATTGGATATATTAGTTTAGGTGGAAAGTCCTATAAATATAATAGCTATTACTGTCATTGCATACCTACTAGTAGGCACACACTCTCATGCACAAATGCACACAACTCTAAATAAAATTTTTCCCTTATATTTAGGTCTTCTTATAATTGTCGTGGTTTAAACCCAGTCAGGTAAAACCATAGGGAGAGAAACTGTTACACAATTCCTTGAAATGGAAATACCTGAACAGCCCATTAAAATAATCAGATACTTATAACTGCCTTGGAAATCTTCAGTTTTTCATGTTATATCACTGTATGCAGACATTTAATTAATTACATTTTGAATTGTTAAAAGATCAAGAATGCTGAGGAAACTTCGAGGGAAAAAAGAGGCTTATAAAAGGCGGAAGCAAGGATGGGCGGCCTGGGAAGAAGACAGGGATGCTGTCCAGGGAGGTAGGGACCAGGTTAGGAAAGCTAAGGCCCAGTTAGAATTAAACTTGGCTAGGGATGTTAAGAATAATAGGAAGGGATTCTACAGCTACACTGCAAATAAAAGAGACTCGGGACAATGTGGGCTCTCTCTGGAAGCTAACAGGAGAACTGGCTACCCTGGATTTGGAGAAGGCTGAGGTTCTTAAAGACTTCTTTGCCTCAGTCTTCACTGGCAAAGGCTCTGACCACACCATCCAAGTCTTGGAAGGCAGATGCAGGGACTGTGAGAATGAAGACCTTGGACCCACTGTAGGAGAGGATCTGGTTTGAGACCATCTTAAAAACCTGAATGTGCGCAAGACCATGGGACCTGATAAAATCCATCAGGTCCTGAAGGAGCTGGTGAATGAAGTTGCTGAGCCACTGTCCATCATATTTGAAAAATCATGGCAGTCAGGTGAAGTTCCTGATGACTGGAAAAAGGGAAATATAACCCCCATTTTCAAGAAGGGGAAAACAGATGACCCAGGGAATTACAGACCAGTCAGTCTCACCTCTGCGCCTGGAAAAATCTTGGAGCAGATTCTCCTGGAAGGCATGCTAAGGCACATAAAAAACAACAAGGCACATAGTGACAGACAGCAGGGCTTCACTAAGGGGAAATCCTGCCTGACCCATCTGGTGGCCTTCTATGAGGGGGCTATGGAACTGATGGACAGGGGCAGAGCAGTTGATGTCATCTACCTGGACTTGTGCAAAGAGTTCAACACTGTCCCACACAACATCCTTGTCTCTAAATTGGAGAGACATCAGTTTGATGGATGGACCACTCGGTGCATAAAGAACTGGCTGGATGCCGCACACAGAGAGTTGTGGTCAATGGCTCAATGTCTGGCTGGAGACCAGTAACGAGTGGTTTCCCTCAGGGATTGATGTTGGGACCGGTCTTGTTTAACATCTTCATCACTGACATGGACAGTGGGATTGAGTGCACCCTCAGCAAGTTTGCCGATGACACCAAGCTGTGTGGTTTGATTGATAATGCTGGAGGGAAGGAATGCTATCCAGAGGGACCTTGACATGCTTGTGAGGTGGGCTGATGCCAACCTCATGAAGTTTAACTGTGCCAAATGTTAGGTCCTACACCAGGGTTGGAGAAATCCCAGGCAAGCTATAGGCTGGGCAGAGAAGAGATTCAGAGCAGCCTTGCAGAGAAGGACTTCAGGGTGTTGGTCAATGACAAAATGAACATGAGCTGGCTTCAGTGTGTGCTCACAGCCCAGAAAGCCAACTGTATCCTGGGCTGCATCAAAAGCAGCATGACCAGCAGGTTGAAGGAGGTGATCCTGCCCCTCTACTCTGCTCTCGTGAGACCTCACTTGCAGTACTGTGTGCAGTTCTGGTGTCCTCAGCATAAAAAGGACATGGAACTGTTGGAACAAGTCCAGAGAAGGGCCACGAGGATGATCAGGGGACTGGAGCACCTCCCAAATGAAGACAGGCTGAGAAAGTTGGGACTGTTCAGCCTGGAGAAGAGAAGGCTGTGTGAAGACCTCATAACAGCCTTCCAGTATCTGAAGGGGTCCTATAGGGATGCTGGGGAGGGACTCTTCACTAGGGACTGTAGCAAAAGGACCAGGGTAACGGGTTCAAACTTAAACAGGGGAAGTTTAGACTGGATATAAGGAAGAAGTTCTTTACTGCAAGGGTGGTGAGGCACTGGAATGGGTTGCCCAAAGATGCCGTGAATGCTCCATCCCTGGTGGTGTTCAAGGCCAGGTTGGACAGAGCCTTGGGTGACATGGTTTAGTGTGAGGTGTCCCTGCCCATGGCAGGGGGGTTGGAACTAGATGATCTTAAGGTCCTTTCCAACCCTAACTATTCTATGATTCTATTCTAAGCAAGTTGTCAGCAGAACTAGGACTTGGGAGAACAGCAAAACAGAGCAAATCAAAGTACATGAAAGACTGAACATCACATTCTCTACCTTATGATTCTTGCTTGAACTTGGAAAACAATTTCTGTTGTGAAACAGTAGATTTTAGAAATAACTCTTATTTTCTTCTGGAAAAAACAGTGGGGATCATATGATGAACTCATCCATGGCTCTCACTTGAACTCAGATAAGGCTACAGTGTTATAATTCAGAGATTGGAAAAATATTCACTGAAATTCTGAAATTTTCAATTATTTGTTGTAAAGCATATAGAATAGTATCTAAAAAGTGTGTAAATCACCATTTTAAATGCTCCTTCTCATTTGCTATGACAGACAAATCAGTAACAGGCAAGTTAAAATATTATTAAAGATCTTGTATCAAAATTGTATTGCCAGAAATATAGCAAAGTTTGCTGAGAATCTTTGCATACAGCAGTTAAAAAAAAAATCTAATCCAGAACATATTAGAAGAGCAACTATAATGCCCTGTATTATTCCTTTCAATATACCAAAATTAATTAGTGGCATGGTAAAAAATGAATTCATGATACACATTTAAGAGGGAGCACCCCCTAAGCCTTTTCCATTTGATATAAAGTTATCACTAATGTTATCACACATACTGATCGCTTTATTCATTTTTTTCTCAATGCATCTATAAGATAGAAAACTTATTGGACTAAGAGGAAGGGAAATTGGCATTGCCAAAATCAGTGCTTTTCAACTTTTAACTTCTAACTTCCAGTCTTAGTAAGAATCTCCAAAATCTGCACAAATTACAGTTTAAAAATGTAAATCAAAACAAATACTTTTAATTAAATGAAGTAAATGTGGCCAGAGAACCCTAATACTCTTTGCTCACTACATATCATTATTTTTATATATCATTATTATATCAACACTTTATTTTTAAAGATGAGCTTTCCGATGTCTGCAATTCTATCTTGAGGCAGATGATGGGTGAACAGGCACTAACAACAGTGACACTACCAGTTACAACAAAACTCTTTCTTGGGGCAGTTGAGTATCACATCAAGGAAGAAAGGTTCTTCTGATCTATGACTTTTTAATACAGAGTAAACTTTTAACAAACCACTCAAAGAAATTTCATTGATGAAGAAGTTACTGTCTTGTCAGATACCATATGGGGTTAGTATCTTCCTTTTCTCTGGAAGACAACTGACGAAAAAGGTTAGCTACATGAAGTATCAAATGCTTAGACATAGTGCCAAAAATTTTTCAATTTTGATTAAAAAAATATTTTCCAATCATTTATATTTATTTTCTGCAATATAATATTCTTTGGATGGAATTATTAAAACAGCAAGATATTTTTTCTATCTAAGTTCATCTGTTTCATATGACAAAGAAAAAAAAAGCCAAAAAAAGCACCAATTCTTGGCATTAGGTCTTTCTAGAGACTTCATAGATGAATATAAATAAGTGAAAATCATGCTATGACGACTATGGATAAAATAGTCTTCTATATTCCATTAAAAAAAAATCAGATTTAAAAAATGCTAAATTGGATTTTTTACTGTGTGTCTAGCTATATACTATGTACTATCATTTGTGAGGGAAATACTACATGAGGCAGAAACCACGGTGTCTGAACTGCACTATCTGAAGAGCAGATAGCCTGAAATAATTGCCAGCACTCCAAAATTTGTGTACAATGTGCAAAAAGTAACACTAGTTGTTTCACAATTGGAATTTCATTCCCACAGATTTTATAGTATTTTTCCAGTTCTGTTGCAATAACTTTAACAATTTGGATCACTGGAGGTACTAAACCAAGTAAAGAACATTATTTTGGTGTACCTCTTGGCATCTGGCTAGCATCTGTTGTTTATTTAGGAAGTTCACATAAAATTTTATATGAAACCACTCTTTCTATTGTTCAAAATATTTAGTATTGATCCATTTCCCACACATGGTAGACTCTGAATTCAGAGTGTAACAAAGTGCTTGCTCTGAGATGCAAGCCATGAATAAAACTATTCATATCGGGAATCTCAATGCAATCTAGTAAATAAGAGTATTTAATAATTCCCTAAATATTGGCCTCCTGATTCTGCATCATAGTGAAAATGACTGTATTTCGCGTGTCGCTGCAGCATGCATATATGCTGCCTGTTGGTGAGGGAGTACTGGTACAAGAAAGCCAGGCCACCAAACGATAGTGAGGGAGTGCAGAATCCTCGAAGGGGGAACTAAAGCAAATTCCAAACATCAGTGCAGAAACTGTACTCAAAATGGCAATTATTCTGTTCACACAGCTGCAGCAACAAGTATGTCAAGCATCAAGTTAAAGCAGGATACCTGCCATGTTGGTTGATAATTTTAAGAATTTTTTTCGTCTTAAAATACTACAATACAGAAACAGATTATTATAGTATTCTGAACAAAGAATAAAACCACAAAACAGATGAAACCTTTAAATATCATTAACACAATCAAATCCTTGAAGTGTTTTGCTATCTAAGTTTGTCATCAGAGATGTCAATATCAGAAAGAGCATGGTGACTGACAGAATATGTCAATCTCAGAAAGCTGCTTCAGCCTGTACAATACATGCTCAAAGTTGGGGCAGACTAAAAGGGAGATGAGCAGTATTTCTTGTATCCACGCAACCATTATTATACTATTCACACATACTACCCATTGCCACATCATCATTAACAGACTACCGCAATAAGGAAAAAGTTGCAATCAGGTTACATGAAGAGGACTGAATATCCCTGCTGATTACAAATGACAGCTGATTTTTTTCAGTCAGGCCTGCACTTAGAAAATGCACTAACTCAGAAGACAAGTGAACACTCCTTGGAAGCAGGAGGGTCAAACTCAGTGCTATTTTCTTCACATCCCATATGCAAGCAAATCAACACAGTCTAATTAAGTGTTTCCCTTGATCTATCACCACATACCTTCACTATGCCATTGTAAATATTCCTCAAAAATAGATAAGCACATACCTACTGTATCATTAACTTGACACTGAGTTAAAAGGTGCCCACCAGGTATTACACAGCACAGTCAACTGAACCACACACCTGCAGGCACTGAGACATCCATATGCTGATGCTGGCTTTGAAACTAATTCTGTTGGTCTACTACAGGAAAACAAGATCTAACATAGAAGCATAGGGGTTTAAATGTGTTCTGTTTGACAGCAGTCTCAAGTATTCTTGTTTCCTCAAGAACCACATTCAGTTGAATTTCTACTAACCATCATCAAAGTTCCTAATAAAATAATACTGGTATATTAGATACTCATAAGTAAGTAAAAATTAATTTCAAGCAGATCACTTCATAATTCTCTTTCATTGACACCATTATGGTCTTGGACGTGTGGGAAGTCTTGGTTATCAGCTTCACTTACCAGTCTGGGTCTCTGCTTTTGGCATACCTTCCAAAAAAAATAGCTTTTCTGTTCCTTTTATCCTCCCCTCTTTGAACATACTGTTTTCACCATTGTGAGCCCTCTTTTAATTTGCTCCAGCAACACTCAACACAAGGAAAGACCACCTTGGACAATGAGTCCTGTCTTCTGCAAAAGACATTAAGTCTGGCAGGGTCTCAAGAAAAGCTATTTAACCACAGACCATCAAATACTCTTGGCCCCCATGCCTTTCAGTCCACAACAAACTTAAAAGCCAGTAGTGAACTGCTACAGCCATAGCTAAAATATGCCAGAGGAAAAAAGTGGGAGACACTAAAGACAATCCTTGACGTCTTCAATTCCCTGCTATTGCAGGATCATAATTAGATTCAATTTTCAAATATTCCTCGTTAACAGACCATGTCCATGTTACAGGAAACACCCATGAGTCTTCGCTATTCTTGTTTGAGGGAAATTCCTTCCTGACCTCAAATCTGGACATGGGATGAACACCAAGAGCATGTCCATGACGTTTTTAATCAAGACCTTTTTAAACCACTGAGAGTTAGACCAAGCTTTGAAGTATAACATTTTTTTGCTGTTCTCCACTGACAGCTGACTCCACCATAGCCTAATTCAAACCAGGAAAGTTTGTAAATTTTTTTCTAATTTCATGCCAAGCAAACAGCTTTTAAAGTACTGCCCACACCCCCATTCTAGTTTTTAAAGTATTAAACAAAGCACTCCAAGCCAGGTGGAAAAAGAATTCTACACACTACTTAAAGTCATCCTTTAACATCAGTGCCCAATCAACTGGTGCTTCATAAGCTTACTAAGTGATGGTGCAAAACGTACCAACCAAATACTATCTCATCTTAAACACAGGTAACGCTTTCCAGTTATCATGCTAGCCATATTAGGAGACAAATTATCAGTATGCTAACAGAGGCCATTAATTATATAATGAATTACATGCAGTGCTGTGATGCATATAAAACCCCCACAATTTGGAGAACTGAATTAAAAGGGCAATATACAGCTTTTAGGAACCAGCAAATTCCTAGACATTGACTTGGGAAGCTATGTCCAGGGTAGTTATTATAACTTCCATATTCTGTAAAGAAGCTTAAACATACACGTTTGTGGTTTTTTTTGATACTAGAAGTTTGCTATTTCAAAGTAAATTGTTTTCCAACTGCTCACCACTATACATCAATATAATGTTATAAGCCATCACTTTTCATGGTATAATGATGATAATACATCTGAAATTCTTTGATTAAACCACTTGAGTAATGGCAAAAAGATCGGACCTTTCTAAACATAAAAATACAATGAATCAACATGTCATCTAAAGAAATGGCACAAACGTCATTTAATGTGATCACATCAAACACTATCCATCATTCATCTGTAAATCCACTTCATTATATCTAATACAACCTCCAAGTACTAACAATCAACCTTAGAAAAAAAACAGTCTTTTAGCAGCAATCTATCACATGACAAATAAAAGTATCTACAGCTTGGGTGGAAAGTAAGAATTGAATTTCTTTTGGATCAAAATTTAAACTTATTTTCAGTTTGGGAAATTTAAAAACAGTATGTTCTTGATTTAACTAACAGATATATAACAGAACTCATTCTGAAGAAGGGGAGAGGTAGAGGTGACTTGACTTACCTTATGTTTTTTAATTTCTGGTTGGTAAATCTATTCTTCCAAGAGCAGCCCTTTCAGAAAATTACAATTTCAGTTCCCCTCCTCCTAAAAAGTGAGATAACTTCTGACATCTTTACAGACACTGTCACTATTTTGACAACAATTCTGTATTCTGAGCTGAATAAAAAAACCCTGTATGACGAAAATGTAACAAATATCACATCCTGATGGAAAGCAGCATTCACATCCTTCTTGGAACTAGACAACGAAACTAAGTCATATTAATACTGGATAAATATTTAATACCGTTAAGTAAAGAAAGATTAGTAACACTATGACATTGCTATTTTCGAAAAAACTACTCACAAAATGGTCACTAAAATAATTTTGCTAAGAAAAAGTGATATGTACATGTTATAAAACATTACAAACAGGCAACTTTTCAGCACTGAATCTATTTTTCACTGAATTAAAAAACCTGGCCGTAATCTGAATACTCTTCTATAGGTTTATGTTCCCTAAAGGCACCATCACCAGGAAAAAAATTATAAAATTACCCTATATTAATCCAACAAATACATATGACAGAAAACAAGAAAATCATATCTTTAGAACTGCAGGGAAATGTATATGCCTTGGAAACCATTTGGGTGAAAGGATACAAGTTTTGGTATAATGGTATTAACGATTTCAATGCACGGCTTGCATTTATAGCTGTTGCACGAACCATAATAGGAAGAACTTTTCCATTCACAATAGCACCATCAAAGAGTGGACCAAAAAATGGAACCTGAACAAAAAATTAAGAAATTCAATATAAAGCAAGATCTTAGCTATAACAATTAGCAATCAACATTAACAATAGAGCACTCAAATATATCTTTTTTTCCCCTTCTCATTGCTAGATAATCAGACCAGTTATTGTGCTCCATGACAGACCTTTTCTCTTGTGGAAATATACAGCCATATAACTGGTTGATAACCTTGGTAACAGATAACACAGCATTTGAAGAAAATTAAGCAACCATTTGAATGCTATGTCTCATCAAAGCTAATTTCCAACATTTGCTGCCAAAATCCTAGGAACAGTCATACATACGATGTTTATGAGGTTGAAAGGCTAAATGACAATATTGTAGGTGGTAGTAAGCAAAAGGAATAATTACTCACATTTTTAAGTAATGGCTTTAGATAGAACATGTGCGTAAGGACCAACTCAGTGTGCAACTGCCATACAATTACGGGTGGACATAACCTCACCTTCCATTTTCTTTTATTCTTCTATCTGTTCTTCTTCCTTTCTATGGTATCCATAGAAATGGATTGTAAGCCCTTTACAGGAGAAATCTGTGGTGAAAGTTCAGCCTCTTTGAACCCTAAGTGGAAGGCCTTATTTGTGAGATCAGCAGAAAACCTTGATGTTTATTATAGGTAGCACCCAAACAGTTCACAGAACAGATGGATCTTATGTTTTGGCAATAATTTCTCTCTGATCAAGCATAACTGTCTAGTTAAAAAAAACACAAAAGAAACCAAAACAAACCCCTCTATTAAATATCTTAATTTCCCGTATGTGTGAATAAAGTTCTGCAGTTGCTAGCATAAGGCATGTGAAGAAGAGCAACGTTTGTGTATCAGGTCAGCAAAGGGAGCAGAGTGTACACTAAATATTCTTCCTGATCAGATGAAACCAATGCTGCAAAGGGATTTTAGATCCCGGTATTATTTTCTCCATCAGTCATTTAACATAGTTTTGAGAACACTAAAATCTGATAGAAGTTACATCTTCTTTCATATACAAGGACCTCTTCTTGGACTAACAACAATACCTGCTCTTAGTTTTCTTTTCCTTTTTAACCTGCACATTTCCAATAATAACAACTCTTTATATTTAAAATAGTAAAAGCAATATTAAAACTATACATAACCAGCAATAACAAGACGATGTACTGTGTATCATTTCATGCCTATTGTCAGATAAAGGCCGTCATCCTATAGGGGAACCCTATTTCTGTCATACCTCATTTATTACTATTACTGCTTCTAGAAAGAATATTTGAAGTATAGACATTTATGGCAAGTGGCTTCACACACAGAATGTATGCAGGTCAAACCCTCCTGACTACTTTTACTCAATCAGTATTTGCTACCCTAAACCACTGTTTTAAGAACATGGTCAGTACAGACATTTGAGGAACAGTCATTAGAAAAAGTGCTCATATGCCTAAGAGCTGAATGGCCTTGCTTTGCCTAATTAAACTCCAAATTTTTGTGTGGAGTCAAGGAGAAAGAGAAAACTAGCTTTCAGAAGAAAATATGACAGGGAGATGGATAAACTGGAGCAGACTATTATTTAACCACCACAGTCAGGTATCAAATTTGATAAAAAAGTTTGCCAAGTTTATCTTAATATTTAAATGATTATGCAGAATATTCTAGCTTTGTTTCCAGTTTATGATGTTAGCAGATACGCTTGACAGGATCAGGCCTTTACAATTTCAAGTTACTGGTTTTACTATGAATTGTGCGCTTCCTCTTCCTTCTACCATCACTGCAACTGTCAATGTTAAAGACACATCACCCTGTTGGATCTATGTATTACAGCAAAAACTCAGATTATGAACAAAATTCAGTTGATATTAAATATACAAATGAAATGTGAAAGAAAAAGAACCAAAACCACCTTACCTCAGGCTTTTTCATGATCTGGATACTGAACATATGGTTTTTCATGGGATAGATAACTATAAGAACATCACCAAATTCTGTTGGAATTATTCCTCTTCTGTAATCCCGAGTATGCTCTGACCAGACGATGTGTACTTCATCATTTCCTAAATGTCTTAGCTGGAATAGTAGGGATAAAACCCCATCAGTTTGAATATATTCTATAGCTAAACAGCTATACTAAATGCTTGCACTTCAAAAGAACAAACCCACTAAAAAGAAATGAAGAAAAATGAATAAAATAACCAATTTACACTATAGTTCTCTTACAATTTCCATGACAGTATTAGTTCACAGTATTGGTTTGTGTTACAGATTTTTATACATTGGTGCCAGTGTCTATTTAAATTAACAGGTATGTCAATTATCTGTTTTTCTACTGAATGTTAAAATTTTGTTGATATTATTCTCAAAAATGCAGAGTGATTAATCTTATTTATTAGAATGCTTTCTAGATTGCCATCAGAAACAGGCAGTAAATTACTGAATTATATATGAACTTTTAAAGTATATGAATGAATTTGTTTAAAAGCTGCATATCCAAGCAGTCTTTAACGTCATCATTTTAATTCCAAACTGCCTACTACTACAAAAAAAAAAAAAAAAGAAAAAAAACCCAACCAACCAACAAAAAACACCCCACTCCTGAAAAATCCCAAATAGTTCTTGACTTGGCTCATAATGGCCAAATGGATTTCTCAAAATGCATGCTGTACCCTCAGTTGTGATCATATAACCAGATTAAGGAGTATCTTGAACTCCTTGGAATTATCTGCACTAAAGCTCCAAAATGCTCCTTCTGCTAAACATTACCATCTGATAAACAAATGTTAACATCATGGAGAGAGGCTTTCCATATACTGATCAAATATATTCAGATTATTAAATGTGAGTTTCTTTCCAGTAAATGCTATTTCTGACAATTCAAGTTGGAATCACATTTTTTTTCCTCCTTGTGCATCACCAGTTATAGCTGACAGTTGTCTTTACCCACAGTTATCACTTTGTTTGCCCAGCTTTAGATAGGTAGAATTTGTTGAACAATTGCCTTGATAGTATTCAAAGGACAGCACTGTGAACAGGTAACATGCAGACACTAACCTGAGCGCTTACAAGAAGTTATTGTATATAAAAAGGCAACAATTTTCTGAACTCATTTACAGAATGTAACTGCACTTTAAATAACAGCAAAACAAACATGCAGTCATGAGAAAAATGTCATTGCAAGTATTCACTTGTTTAGATTATAAAACCTCCTGGAATGCTATCTCTGCCTTATCTGAAAGCTTACACAGGTCGTCCAGCAGCAGACTTAAACAAACAAACAAAAAAACCCAAAAAAGAAACAGGAAAAAAAGAAGCTACCTCTTCTCTGCTAGCTTGAAATTGTATGAGACAGAAAAACAAGGTGTTGGACTGGGCAAAGGATAGATAGCATCAATACCCTAAATCTTGTCTGATGCTTAACAAGTCATTTGTTTTGCCTGGACCAGATAATAGATACATCTAATCTACAATGACTGCAGCTCTTTCAAAGTGAGCTGTTCTTGCCTCTTTTGTAGATGGCTGAATTACTTTGAACAACACTTAGTTAGGGATGATCTTGTGCCAACTGTAAATGCAGCCCACAAAAGAACTGGTTAGAACAACTTTCACTACGCAGAGTTTTATTTGACTGGACTAGAACAAAACCAGGCAGCAACCTGAATGACTGATGTGCAATACACAAACACCAGCTGCAGAAACCTTGGATGACACCCAACAATGACAAACATCATAAAAGACAACCAACTGTGGAATTGTTCTGAGGGCCTGAACCTTTCACACTTTCAGTGGTGAAGTGACAGTCAAACTATCTGTTGAAATGTGACCATGTTGCTGTCTCTCCTTTAGGTTTCAATGAGCAGAGGTGGATGAAGGTAGGACAGCTCTCCTGCAAGCAAAGCAAACATTTGGAGAATCCATTATTTACTGTACTTGTTACACCACAGGAGAGCCAGAGCCTGACCTCTTTTAGCTGGATTCTTCATGTCTTTGTACTGAATTGGAAGCATCCTAGAATTCATGTCCTGAACACAAGTGGGACAAAAATACTGAGCTACAATCACCTCTGCTTAGTAAAACCTAAAAGAGGGACAGCAACGTGGTTTCCCAAGAAGTTGTGTCCTCAATGTTCTCTAGAAGAATCAGATTTAGTGCACACAGAATGAACAAATGCTGAGACTGAAATCTGTATCACTGGCTACTCAAAACTCACCACCAGCTGTGTAAAACTACATCTTCACACTGATTTCCTGACCTTGTCTTCTTAAATTTACAACTTCCTATGTGCCTACAGTAAGCAAAACACAGTGCAAATCCTTATTAGAGGTGTAAAGCACATCAATAATATAAATAATAAAAAGCTCTAAAATAATGTTATACTTTAAGTAACCTGTAATACGCTATAGCTGAAACACCTGGAACTAGAGGTTACACACCAGTATTCTAAAATGCTAAATACTGCATAAAATGCAGGTCAAACTGCTCTAGAGAGTTTATTATCTAAGTATAAGGCAAAACACAAAATTGAGAGGGACAAATGCAAAGGAACTGTAAAAAGGCATTAAAGCTTAGAAGAATATCTTTTATGGCAGCACTCTTCAAGAATGAAAGTGTCAAGGCCAGAGAAAGGAAGGTTCAGCAATCAAAACAACAGTTTAGTATATAATGGGTTAATTTTAACTGTGTGTATGGAAAGCCTATGTTGCAAGAAATACTGGGTAGAAAAAAAGAACAGTCTTAAGAACAATGTAAGAATCCTGAAAGTGGGCCAAATTAAAGATGATTTTAGGTTATGGGTACAAGTGACAGGCACAATGGTTGTATTATCCGTGGTGATCCATAAAGGTGGCAATGAGAGAGATTAAGAGCTCTGCTTTAGCCATTTTAAACCTGAGCTGTCGGGAAGACAGCCCTGAGGAGATGTCAGAGACAAACAGATTTTTTTTAGGCTTGCTTTGAAACTCTACTCTGTTAAAACAAATATATAAAAATGACCGACTGTTAGGTTACCTGAAATTTCAAATTTAACTCAAAATACTTTAAAATATTCTTACTGTATAGCCATCACCATGTGTCAGCTCTCCTAATACGTTTATGTTAACTGAATACAAAAGAAATGTGAAATAAATATAACCAGGAGGGATGATCAAATCTAATTTTGATACATTAGTGTCATATGCTGTACATGTTACAATAGCAGCCAGACTTAATACTAAGCTGCAGGCTATACTGAAATTTCCAAATGGCAGATTGTTCTAAGTGATACCAAGTATAATTGAAGTAATAAACGATAGTAAAAGCAAAGCATGCTGTCAGGAAGAATTTAAGTATTTACTTTTTAAAATTAAATGAGTTAGGTTTGGAAAGGCAAGACAAGTGAAATAATGCAGGGCTCAATTTACAGAAAATTCCTTTTATTTATCTGTTACATTAACCCTTGAACTCTTGCCAAAATTACTGTAATTTCTAATACCTACTTACCTAAAGGAGGGAGAAAAAAGGCTATTACGTTTTCTTATGATACAACAGCTAGCCCCAACTTTTTTCTTCAAAATGAAAGTGTTTCTTATAAAAAGAATGGAAGGAGCAGAAACATCTGAAGTAATGGCTTAATGCAGCTACTTTCGCCCATTAAATGTAAGCAGCGCTGCTGTCTACAGCATACATACCCTCTAGTTGAATTTACCACACAACTTTGCGTCTATAACTATGGTGTGTTTGTTCTGGGCTTTTTTTGGGTTGTTTTTTTTTGTTTGTTGGTTATTTTTTTTGGGTGTGGTTGTTTTTTTTTTTTTGTGGTTTGGTTTGTGTGTGTGTGTGTTGTGTTCTGTTTCTGCTTTTGTTTTTTTTAAAGCAATACATTTATGTAATTGTAACTCCAAATAAAGTTGTACTACTAATCTACATCTATAAACCTTCCAGTACCAAATACCTGTTAATACCACAATAAAAAAACAAAAATGCTATAAATACTGGGAGCTATAAAACTTTCATATGGTTAGGAAAATTATCACACATAACCTAGGATCATGAATTAGTATTCCAATCATTAACCACATTACTACTTTTTATTTACATATCTTGTGTGTAACATTCTCACCTACAACTCTTCCACTGCTTCATCAGGCTAAGGAAGGAAGCGCTGGACAGGTGATAAGCTGTAGAGGCACATACATGAGCTTTCTCACTCTGTGAACTGGGTCTTCACAGTCTCATTTAATCCTGATTATATTCTTTGCAAGTTTATTCTTGTAAGGGTAGTGTAACTACTTCTTACTCTGACATTCAATTCTGAGAAAAACAAAATGGACTGCATTATCAGCATTAAATTTGAATTTGCTATTTGCAAATTAAATACCTATTTCATATATGTATTTCAATGCTATGTTCCTTTACACATTCAGAAATTTTTTATCTGTTCTCTGTGAATTCATGGCTTCTCTTGCTCTTGTTCATATCTTCAGAAACAAATGCGTATGAGGTATCCAAGATGCTTAAAAGTTTTATTGACTACTCTGTAAGACTGATGGAAAATAAGTTTAAAATTCGCTTAGCCTCCGAAACAGCAGAGTCTTGATTTTGCAGTGGCTCGACTGGCAGGAAGAAGTTTTGTTTTAATTTAATTTAATTTCCATTTATAAGATGAACCTATCATGCACCTCTAGGCACATTTAAAATATAAAAAGCAGCAGCAGTTCTAAGCCAACTACTGCAATTTTGCTTGGTTTTCTCCTATTGAATGAAACAGACAAAGAAAGCACATGAAAGACCTGTAGAGATGCTCAAAACTCAACTTTCTCTGGAGGTCACAAACAGTGAATGCACTCAGAACAATTCACCTGTAACACACACAGCTCTCAAATGATTTTCAGGTCCCCTATAATGTGTGAGAGCTGGAAAGGATCTCAACACATTCCTTTTGCTCATGTGTTCGATCTAAGCAGCACCAGTAGTTGTACCACTAGTAAAAGAATTAAGCCTGTTTTCCTATTCCTGTCTCCCTGATACCACTTGCTGGTTTCTCCTAAAATGAAAACTTGAGTTCATGCTTTTCTCACATTTGGGATGATTTGCATAGCCTCTCTCTCTGGTGCTGGTTCCTTAATGTCTAATGCTTCTTCTCATGCAGTTTTTACCTGTGGAGTAGGAACACTAAGAATCTCTCTCTATGTCCTTTACTTAGCCTATCCTCATAAAACATACATGAAATGAACACCTTGAAACACGTCTCTTACTAAATTTGATTGAAATGGGGCAAAAGGTGTGAGGGAAGGGAGGACAGACATAAAAGCAGACTCTCAAGCCTCCATTCATGGAGAAACCAGGCTTAAAAAGAACAAAAACTAATCACAGAAGAAGAGAAGTAAGGAAAGAAAGTCACACAGAAATAAAGTGGCTTCATTATACAGTCCATCAGGAGCTGAGCTACAGATATAATCCCAATCTTTTGATACACTATGCATCCATATAGTAGATGGACGCAGACCTCAAATATTCCAAATTACTGACAAAGAAGGAGAGAAGCAGGCCTGGGGCAAGCTGGAACAGTTAAAAAGTCCAGCTGATACCATTTTCACAAGCTAAATCAGAGGATGCCTGGACAGCACTGAACCTTGCCTGTCAGGAACAGATATAGATGATGTTCATGGCAGGGGTGTCAGAACTAGATGATCTTAAGGTCCTTTCCAACCCTAACGATTCTATGATTCTATGTAGATCCAAGGTGCTCCCAGAATCAGACATCAGATCTTGCCTGTGTTCTGCTGAAGTGCACAGCATTTTCAAATTATTTATCATTAATTAATTTTCACTGTGACCTATCTTCCCCCTTAACAACACTTCTTAATGCTCGCATTCAAACAGATTATAAACAAATATCGTAAGGATAATTACAAGCCGTGTTTTATAAAAAAAGTTCCTTTTAAAAAATGCAGAAGCCAAAAAACTTAGAAAAAATATATACACACTGTTCTTCTATACTAGAGCAATAGCAACAGTATTGTTTTAAAGTTAGTTATTTTTGCTGTAGAACCCATTTTATAAATCATTCTACAACCTAAGTATTATCCTGACTCTATTTCAGGAAATAAAGAACAGAAAGGGCCCGGTACTACAGACATAGAAAACCACCCGTTTTTTAGAAAACACTCCCCCTCAAATAAACAAACCACTAAACCAAACAACCTAAGATGCAACAGTGAGAAGTCAGAATTCGTAGGCAGTCTATAGTAATAATGATAACTATAATATTTTTTCTTCAAGTTGAAGACAAAGAACAAAAAAGTCATTAATAATTGAAGCTTGCCAGAGGCATGGCTATTTCTCTTTTTACTAACTGTCTATTGTCTAATTTAATTACCAGTATTAAGCTCCATGCTAAGGTCAACCAGCTTCAGTTCCTCCAATATTACACTTCAACCAGTGCTCATTAACGTGTCTACTGAACGGATTAGCACATCTGAAGATGTATGTATGCAGGACAGGGGACAGTCTAATGATAGCCAATTGTTCATTTATAATAGGACACATGTTCGAGACTGTAACTTACTATCACTAATGTGGAATTTATTAAATTCTAAAAAAAAAAAAAAAATGCCAATACAGCAAACCATTTTTTCTTAATGTGCCTATGAGAGATCATATCACTTCTGAGCATCTGTGCCTGCTCTGAGACAAAACACCCTATCTACAATTAACATTGCTGAATTCTTTATATTTTAAACTTTTTTTAAAAGGTAAAATTATGTTAATAGCCATCATGTGGCTCCTGCCTGAATAAAAAGTCACGTTAGAAAGTACTCACCACATATTTACTAATCGGCATTTAAAGTCTGGAAGTACTAAAAGCATCACTCAGATGTAATGCTTTTTCTTCTGCACAGACCATTACCTCCCTGTAGTTTTCATCACTATACATGTGATCCTGACAATAGTGATCCTGACAACAGTTGCAATGATGGCAAAGATCACCAGTATCGCAAAATTAGAGATTAGCAGGTAAAAGTGTTTTATAACAGTAAATAAATTATAAAATTATATTTTATGATTTTTCAGAAAAAGTTAGTTTTCTTTGACTCTTATTTTCTCTAGGATTATTATAAAAAGAAAACCTGTTATTCAGAATCACCTACCTTTTTTGTTAAAGAGTCATCTGAATCAGAAGGCATTCTTGTTGACACATGGAACATTACTTCTACTGTTGAGGTAGCAAAATATGGAGTGGTCAATCCAGTGCTTTTGTTTTTTTGCAGTCCTCCCATGAAGCCACAATGGTTTGTGAGATTTACCTAGAAATAAAACACAGAAAGCATTAGGGGAAGGGGAAAAGAAAAAAAAAAAAAAAAAATCAGGTGATAAATGCATTCTCTATACTTTAAAATGTGCTTTCAACCATATTTTTTAAAGTGAAGTTACTTTTCACAACAGTACAGTTAGGTTTTTCCAGAAGAGCTCAGACTTGCCAACTAGACCGGACATCTACTGGAGTGCAGTGGCATTCTATATTCCACCGTCACCACAGATGCTGCTGGGAAGATGAGGGTAAAGAAAAGAAAAGGCTGTGTAAATGAGTATTTACTGCATTATTCCCTGACCAGTTGCTTACATGTGCTTTTTTAAATTTTTAAAATTCTCCGTTACTACATCAGCCTTGATCTAAACTCTGAAAAAAATCCTGACAGGCAAAAATTTTACATCATCTTGTTACCTTCCATATGTTTTTTCTTGAGAAATATTCCTTCTTTGAATATGAAAAAAATTACAGGAAACTAAGTGATAATTCATAACTAAGTTTATAAGTCTTAGTTCTATGGGAAATATTTTGACCCTCAAATAAATAAGCACACTTAATGTGCTATTTCACATTTAAAACTGCCTAAGGAACGTTGAATCTCAGATGTGAATACATTTAATCTCTGCCCATATGGGATATATATCTGCTTTTCTGTTAGTGAAAGATTCAGAATTTAATGCTAAGAGGTTAAAACACTAGATGTTTGTCCTGGTTCCAGCTGAGAGAGAGTTAATTTTCTTCCTAGTAGCTGGTGCAGTGCTGTGTTTTGGCTTCAGTCTGAGAATACTACTGGTAACACACCAGTGTTTCAGTTGTTCCTTAACAGCACTTACCCTGATCAAGGAATTTTCAGTGTCTCATGCTCTGCTCGTAAGGAGGGGAACAGTAGGAAGGACGGACAGGACACCTGACCCAAACTAACTAAAGCGGTATTCCATATCACAGCACGTCATGCCTAGTATATAAACTGGGGGGAGCTGGCCGGGAAAGGGCTGATCGCTGCTCAGGGATGGGCTGGGTATCAGTCAGCAGGTATTGAGCAATTGCATTGTGTATCACTTGTGTTTCTTAGGTTTTATTCCTCTCTCTCTTTTCCCTATTCTTATTATTTATTAACATTATAATTGTTATCTTTATTTCAATTAAACTGTTCTTATCTTGAGCCACAGGTTTTAACCTTTTTCTGATTCTCTTCCCCATTCCATGGCGGGTGAGGGGATGAAGGGAAGAGAGAAGTGAGCAAGTGGCTGTGTGGTATTTAGTTGCCGGCTGGGGTTAGTCCATGGCAATGTCTTATCATGGAATATTAATTCAAATTAGTAACACTTTATATTAACACTTTATTAGTAACTATACCTAATAAAGGCTAAGGGAATTAACCCATGAAAGAAGGATATTCAAAGACACTAATACGTTGGGTTTTATTTCTCCTGAAGAATCAGGAATGTGGAAGATAAACATCTATGTTCATGACAGCAGACGTCTAGCACTTTTTCTGTTCCTATGGAAAATTCAGAACCATTATCCACACAGCTAATCTAGTAGTGCTCTTGTACACCTAATGATTAACAAAAAGAAAGAAATAAAAGAATGAGTAAGATGGACACTCATGTGGACACTCCTGATGAACGCCAAGTCACAAGAGGAACAAAAACCCTGCTGTTTCTTATGCAGCCAGCCAGGAGCAGAAGCGATTCCTAAACTTCTGTGGGACTGTGCGAAGCTGAACTTTATAATGGAAGTTAATTCTGTGCAGTCAGAAAGAAAGGATGCTAAAAAAGGAAATCCTCGTAGGTGTATCAAACTAGTGACTAAAGAGCTGCAGGCCCATACAGATGATAGGGTACATAACTGTGTGAACAATTACATGTCTGCAGTAGAAGGCAGGAAAAAGGGAGCATGACAGAAGCTGACTGTCTGTACTTTCTGGATTCCCAAATTTGAGCAAAGCTCAAACTTCACTGGATGTAACACTTAACCAGCTTACAAGGAAATCAAGATGTCTCCTACTCAGTCCATGAAAGCCTAGTACAGGACTGTAGATTAAAGAATCATCTCTGCCTACACAAACTTTCTTAAATTCAAAGAGCTTAAAATTAAATAGCTAGTTTTGCTAATGCAATTAAAACCAGAATTCTTCTCTACATCTTACTTGCAAACCAGTGTATTTCAGTACTTGTGAGTAATGCTAAAGAACCAAAGACTCATCCCTAAAGCGATCTGTAACTTTCTCTGTAAACAAACTTAGGATAAAAATATTTTAATACCTCCCAGCCAAGACCAGCTACAAAATCCTCATAGGCTTGACTTCCCCCAGTATTCGTAAGAATGGAGTGTTTATCTTCTTGTCCCTCAGCAACATAAAACACTGCAATCTTGTGCGTCTCTCGGCTGTAAAACAGAGAACGATTACTGCATGACAGTGCCTTTACTAATATGAAACCAAAATATGCAAACAGTACAAACAGTACACAAAGAGCATGGCTTTTAAAACACCAAAAAATATAGTGGAAGTAAAGTACAACTATATGGCTTCTTTTTTAATACCAAAAAATATAGTGGAAGTAAAGCACAACTATATGGCTTCTTTTTTAATACCTTCTACATTTCCACATTCCCAGCCCAGCCTTTTCTAGAGTCTAAAGTTTCGCTATACATGAACAGCATTTACCTCTTTTATCAGTTCTAAGATGTAGGAAGGTACTGGCAATGCCAATTACCAATGGAATACCTGGGCTTCCGAAATGAGCAAAACCTGTAAAACAGGTAGTATTGACAGTGCACTGTCCATTAACAGTGCCTTGTGTATGCTGGAGCAAATGCATCTTATGCAACTGAACAAAGGATCTATTGGTACTATAGCAATGTCTTTCGTCAAGCTTGCTCTTGGACACTGCAGCAACCAAACGTGGTTTCTCACTTCTAAAACCTCCACTGGATTTTATTTCAACTTTTACAAAAACAATTCAAAGGTTTTAATTCTGTGCTACAATGCCAACTAGAATTCCGTGTCTTCAAACACTAAAAGCATTGGAAAACAGCTAAAGAATTAGCCAAAGCTTAACATGCAGAGACTTCAATTTATCCAAGTTTTAAAACTATTCCAACTTATGCATACAAGTGTTCATAATTTTAAGTTCTTTGAAGTTTGTTCTGTCTCATGATATTTTACTTGTATAGTTTTACTCTACAAATAATACCAATGTAACTTCAATACAATAGCAGTAACTACTACAGTGCAAAATACATGAATAATTTATGAAACTATTTTAAAAATCAGTTCAACTCTTACACCTGTGCAATTAGAGCCATTTAAGTACAAGCAAACTTAAATAAGTAGGCAGCCATTGAAAGAATTTACCATTGTCTTGAGTCCAAATTTCTGAGTTCTCGAAGTAACTTTTCATTTTTCTTCAGGAGATGAAAGCTCCTTCTAAATAGAGAAATTTATAACTATTATATCACCTGTTCACCAATGGATACAGAACAGCACAAGAATGATAAAAGAACATCTCCAGGTCCATTCAAGAACAATTGGCAAATGCTTTTGCCTTTTCAATAGTACTTCCTTATATAAAATATTAAGACATCTTTTAAAAATATATACAAGCAATTTTTTTTTTTTTTTACTCCAGGAAATCTCCATTACAGTCCCAAGTACAACCTTTACTTCTTTCTACTTTCCTCTGTTAACCTATTGGATCTATCTGCAATCAATCCCTTCTCTCAGAACTCCCTCTGACACATATAAGCTGCATGCTTTACTAGGCCATAATATAGATGCTTACTGACAAAAGACACTCCCATAACCTACTGTCCTAGGGAGTTAGTGCATTAAACACAGAGCTTTTGCTATTCTGAATTTCAGAAGAGAACAGAACATAAACTCCCTAGTCACCCATCCAGCTGTAACAATTTAAAGAAAAAAAAAACCAATATGTTAGAGCAAGAAAGGCACTTTTCATTTCTTTTAAACTGTGCTTACGCTGTTTCCCAGAAAACACAGTGGAATGAGTTTAAAAACAGTACTGTTCAAAACCAGACTGCCTTGAGCAATTAAAGACACAAATAAGGGTTATAATACCAGAATTTTGTCCCATTCCAGTGGTATGTCCAGTGACATACATTATTTTTGGTTTACTTCCCTTCATAGTATGAAAATACAGAATTTGACAGCTATGGCCAAAAAAAAAAAAATTTTCAGAAAGACCCTTGAATTCTAGGATGCTAATATTTGTACATACCCTCATGTATATGCAGACATACACCTACCTACACCCCCCCAAAAATAATGTAAGCAGAGACTTTACTTTTGTAACTGAACATGGCTTGTCTCTTGTTGTTCTAAACAATACCTAAACACTGCCAATGTTGAAATAAATAGTAAAAGATGCATCTTTTTCATTAGCTAACACAGATGCAATGCTTTGAGGGGGCACACAAGCATGCTTTTAGCAGGCAAAGCAGCAAGACACTGTCCAGCAACACAACAGCTGAGAATATCACGCTTTTCAGAGTCTCACTCTGGCACAGAAGGGTAATGATTTTTACAGAAACATACATGGGTAGCAAAGAAAGCAAAAAGATGCCTTCGTCACCCATCATAGTAACTCTTAGTACAGTTGGTGAAAGGATAATTAGAAAAGATATTACTCTTTAATTCATCTTCCAACACTGTTCTAAGGAAAGAATGTAAATGGCAATAAAGGCAACAGGTTCCTCCTTTCTGCCTCTCTAAATGACAGGCTGAAATACGGAAGAAAACTGCCATTTTCCCCAATTTCCCTTAGTTGCATATCCCCTCTTCTCTTCTGTTGGCTGGCCTGAAGTATTTTTGGCTTAACCTACTCCATGATCAACTATTACTACACGCTAAGAATAGCGCAATTCCTTAAGAGAATTTTCTTGAATTGAGAGTCTTTTCTTTTTACCTTTTATCCCAAGAATTCATTCCCAGTATACTGAGAAGTAACCTGCAGTAGTAAAATGCTGACTGGGGCTTTTGTGAGGTTGGCTCATCTTGCTCCATAGCCCTCATATTTAAATCATTGAAATGCTTTTCAACAAACTCCCTCTCTTCTGTGTGCTGTTTCAGAATTGCATTAATGACATCATTCTCCTGCTTCTCTGAGATGCAGACTGGTTGAGGAGCAGGAATGTTGAGTGAGACACCAGTTCTCTGTAAGCATTCAGGGCTTGTAACACCTAAATACTGTAGGAGTTCATCAAGGGCATCTTCTTCATCCCTAATTGTATCCCATGTTGGCACAGTGTCTCTAAATTTCCTTTTCACTTGGAGTGTAATTCCATCCCTTGCAGATACATCCTCCACATGCTCAAAAGATGAAAGAGCATCTTCTACTTTATCTTGTTGAGATAATGAAAGTGCAAAAGACGTTGGTTGTGAAGATCCACATAAAGATGATGGTCCATACAGAATGGCTGAATCCCATGAGTATTTGCCAGATAGATCACGTACTATAATTCTAACATTTGAATTAGCAGATGCAAGTCCAGCAGACAGTCCTCCCCCAGGCATGTCATCTTCTGCTTGGATTTGTATGCAGGACACCAGGGATGTATTGTTTAACACAAAGAATTGAAGATTTGGGTTCTCAAAAAGTTCAGGAGAAAGTTCAGGACTTTCACTGTAGGGATTGTCGTTGTTTTCACACACTTGACTAGTTAGCATAGCAGGACCTCCACTCATAGGATAGTGGCCTAAGTGGTTGACTAGATGTGTTATCACAGTACGAGCAGCAACAGAAATTAATCCTTGTTGCATGTGAGTTTTCACTGTGAGAGAAAGAACATAGGTTTTAAAAGGAGAGTTCAGAAAACAACACTGAGATTCACATATTTCTTTTGATTTCCTCTTCTTCGTGAGTTTTAAACAAATGATAAGCACTGCAAGGTTAGTCCAGCTCAGTAACAGAAAATACATATTTTGATCAACACTGGTCTCATATAAATAGCATGAAAAGCCATCAGATAGTTAAAGAAGCATCCTCATTATTTTACAGCCCAGAATACCTCTTCTACCACAGCTTTTTAATCAGCATAGTTCTTCTGAAATATGTGATTTCATAATCTAGTGAAAATAAATCTTAAATTGCTGATGAAGTAGAGAACGTAATTGTGTTGCAAGAAGTCCATTTTCAACTGCAATGGATTTTTATATTTATACACATCATTACATTGAGAAAGACAAAGGAACAAAGATGTACAAAGCCTCTAATCCATCTTAATTTCCCTGGGGAGCCCATAGCTGTAGGTTAGGTTGAGAATAATACTGGATGATTTTGAAGTACCAAATCAAAGAGCAGGCTACCTATACTGAACACAATCTAACAGCAGCTGAATATTCACAAAGCAAATCTCATGCCCCAACTCCATTTTAAGAAGTTTCAGGCTGGAAAACCTTGGAGGGAGAAAGAGAAGTTAATCGTGCCTATCTTGCGTGACATTCATCTTGTGAGATGCACTGGTATTTCAATATAGTGTTGCCACCTCCTTCTTTGTTGCGTACTTTCCATGTGTATGCAACATTATCTAAATTCACAGAAGTAATTTCTTAATGTTTATACCACACTCTTGCTAACTCGGTAATTCATTGGTTTTGGATTCTTCTATGAAATCCACTCTACATTACCGATGAAGTAGAGAGGTGGTCAGAGCGACTGTCGGTCAGGCTGCCCTCAACTAGATCAGGATACCCACTGAAGAACTCATACACAAAAGTATTACACTGCAGAATATCACAGGCAGGAAACAAAAGAGGATTAACATGGCAAAGCACACATTTCTGCAGCCTTTCTCTTGTAACAGGACCTGGATGCCCCAAATTTGGGATTAATAAGGGAAAGATAAATCAAGATTGTATTCCTCAGGATTATATCATATATTTTAAATGATATTAAATGTTGCAAACTGCTGCACACACTTCCCACTTTTTTTCTCACTGAAAATCCATCAAACTAGAATGTTCTGAACCATGTTACTTTTTCATTCATTTACTGAGAAAATGTAACCTTTTGGACATGTAAGCATGGTATAACTATCTCATCTCCCTTTATATTGTGTATTTATACACAATAAAAAACCATGCTTCTTCTTTTTGCCACGCAAGGCATCTGAACTGTTTTATCTGGAAAAATAGAGGCAAATTTGTAACACATACTGACTGTCATAATATATCTTTAGTTTTTGAAGCACAGGATGCATTCTGCATCTGCAAACACCAAACCATTTATATTTGCCTTTTTTTTTTCCCCAGACAAGGTTCGGGTAAAGCATGTAGGAGACATTTGGGATTCTGGCTCTTCTCTACCTTTAGGGAGCACTAGATCTGAACTACAAAAAGAGAATAATTTCATCCAGTTAACATTTGGCTAAATCAACTAACTGGCAAAATCAAGTTCATTTTTATACTATTCCAAACTCAGATAAATGCAAATATTTTAATGAAATAAGGTCTTGAAAACTAATAAAAACAAATTCTATATTACATTTTTTATTTATAACCTTCCTGAGATTTAAAATTTACAAACACAAAAACATTCAGTGAAGCTGAATTAAATGTCCAGATGTTGACAGCATACAGGAAATTAAGCTATAGTGCCATCTGCTGAAACGTAAGAAGGAACTGTAAGCAAGTTTATACAAGACAATGACAAACTAAGCTGGATGCCTGAAGAATAATTTATCAGTGCAGTACTAACCACCACCTGCACAACGCAGAGACTGGCTCATCTTTGTCAGGGTATTTATGTTAAGTGTTTAGTGCTTGGCACTGCAACAGGTAAGCAAGGTAATACTCTTCTCAAGCTCCTAGGAGCAAAACCATGTGAGCTTTCCAGCTACCTGAATTCTCACACTGCATAGATTAAATGCCTTCCATTACTTTTCACTGAAAAACCTGAAGAAATGAAAGGGACCTGTTACCATATAAATTATTATTAGTACTGTTTCATAGAATCATAGAATTGTTAGGGTTGGAAAGGACCTTAAGATCATCTAGTTCCAAACCCCCTGTGGACACCTTACGCTAAACCATATCACCCAAGGCCTTGTCCAACCTGGCCTTGAACACTGCCAGGGATGGAGCATTCACAACCTCCCTGGGCAACCTATTCCAGTGCCTCACCACTGGACTTTCGTCGCAAACCCTAAACATCTCAAACCCGACCATGGTTGTATTGTGACTGTGTGCATGACTTTACTCCCTTAGGAGCCTAAGGGACATACAGACGAGAAAGGTAACACAGTGATTCAAAGAGCAGAACATAAAATTTAAATTTCAAAGGTCCACCCCCAGTCCTACCACAGTCTTTCTCTGAAAATTTTGCTCTTGAATTAAAATAGAATGTAAAAGAATCAGGATATAAATCTGTTATTGCCTCTTTTATAAGATGAAAAGAGAGAACTTCTCACTGAGTTTTCTCTCAGAATACAGTATTATGGATCTAAAATTGATACAGTAAACTGTAAAGTATTAAAAGAAGGAGACCGAAAAGTAAACTCTGATGTAAACTGTTATGTTGCAACAAAATTAAGCAATCTTGGGTAATTTTTGCCACACAGCAGGTCAGATTTTGATGGTGTTTTCCTTTAGCAAAAGCCAAAACCAAACTCAACTCAAAAAAGCAAACCCAGTAATGCTTTTAGAAAATACGAGAAATTTAAATTCTCAACTTAAAGGACACATATTAATAATGTGTTCCCAGAAGCACATCTCAATCAGGAACAACTGAACATTCAACATATTAGAACTCTTAAAATGAGTATCGAAACCCTGCTTTTTGTTTCTGAAGGGCAGATCAAAATATGCAATAATGCAAGTCATCACAGCCTTACCACAAACTCTACAAATGAAGTCATAGCATTACACACTGAAGCAGTCCAGCTGGCTGCTTTGCCAACCTCTCTTCCTGAATGAACACATTTCTGCTCTCTTTACAGTGCCACAGTGGTTTGCTTGGCCGATGTATTTTATATGTGTACATGATTACTTAGTAATTTACCAGAAGCCTGTTATATTAGCTATTTTTCTTAGTCCCTGAAATTACCCCTTTTGTGGAAAGGCTGAAGGTCTATCACCACTCATTTGTATCAGTTGCATGAATGGAGGATTCCTGAATTTCCTGAAGATCTGTTGTTAACTCTCTAATTCAACTTTGGCTGAACAGTTTCTGAACTAGTTATGTAGTGGAAGGAAAAAGTAATGACTGAGGGTGGAATTTAACTCTCCTCACCCTTTTAGCTGTCTAAAGAATGATGCACATGTACAGACTGATTCACCTCAGAAGCCCTGGAGAAATGGAATGAATCACTCTGGAAACTCTTTATCTATTACATTTAGAGGGAGCCTAAGAGAGGTCAGTTTAGCTTAGCTACCTGTATTTTACATTAGCTAAAGGAAGTCTCACTCCTTTCTAAGCTTCAGGTAAAGAGAGATGCCGTTTCAGAGAACCCACCTCTACAATGTCCCTCATGAAACACAAACTGTGCTAATCTGGATTCACTGCGTATAAAGCATTTTTTTTTTAAGGATACTTTTTGTCTTCTTTCAGTAAAAACCCTAGTACTTTGCATTTTTACTTTTTTAAATAAAAGCAAAGACTAAACATCAGATGGGAAATACTTTTTCTTCAGAAATGGAAATATGTTAGGAAAATTATCAATCTATACAAAAGAGTTTAATTTATATTTGAGGCAATACGACAAATGGGTGAAAACACATTAAATCAATAACTGATAGACCACTGTATCTATGCAATGTAACTGCTAGCTTCCAATCACAACTATCCCTAATAAATCTGTGATCTATGAAGAACAGGTTTGAAAGCATTTTTGTAATTGCAAAAAAAAAAAATAACATAAATCCATACAATATTATTTCCTTATGGCTAGACTCTATTCAATAGTTTGATTTTGCTATGTATTAACATTAGAAGATGTATACCACTTTTTGTTTAGTGTTATGTATTTTCATGTAACCAGCTTCTCTGTCAATACAACAGTCACAAAACCCCCTCAAATTTTACTTTTTCCTGAATGTTTGCATTATTCAGTATAAACAACAAAAAAGCTTTGAAGAGAGGTTTCATTGTAATTCTCCCTCATTTATGTTTATGGTCCTGTAATGACAAATGAAAGACCAGAAGCAGGTAAGCAGATCATGGCATAATGCAGTCTAAGTTAGTGTTTGCATATCTAAACTGCACAGCAGTATAATGCTGTACTATCTTTGGAGAAAGTGTATCTGCCACTGTGACACTGAATCCAGGCTAGTTAGGTCTGTGGTTAATTAGCACAGACAGCACTTATATGCCTGTACTGTAGGTAGAGAAGGCTGTTGTCAATACTAGCTAGAAGAAGAGCTCATCACCCTTCATGTAGACATGCCCTGTGATTCTTTAGATGTATAAAAGCACCACAGACTTGTCTTCAAGTTCTGATGATGCAAGAAAAGCTTCCTACTTGTGTCTTTATTATCATCTGCTAAAAGTTCATTCTGGTTTAAACAAAACGCTTTAATATATGTAGCACAATTTCAAAATTAATTTTTGTGTATCTTACACTGCAACCTACCACTTTACCTTAAACCTACAGAAAGGAGGACAAACACAATTTCACAGGCAATCCTAGCACTTGGAAAGTTACTGAAACAGAGAGGTGAACAGAATTCTCTCCATATCGCCTGTTTCCAGGGGATTTAAGAAATCTTTGCCCTGCTGTTTATTGCAGGGCTTGCTCCAGCCTCTCAATAGATCCTTTCCCCACTACACAGCTGTATCACTGAAAGTCCCATATTTTTGTGGTCTCATACCACATCATACTGTGGGCTAAGTGTCCATAAAACTTGTGATGGATCTGACCTTGAACAATGGAAAGCATAATCGGATATGTCAATCACATATATTAAACTGATCAAAAGCAGCCTGTTTTAAGGATTCTGGCTTCTCAGTACTTTTGGCTTTGCCTGTGACCTGAAGAAAGAATCTAGCAAACCCCAACCTGCCTTTGTAGAACTTCCCTGTTTTCCCTACAACTGCCATCCTGCCCATTTCCATTCCCTAAAAAAAAAAAAAAAAAAAAAAAAGAAAAAAGAAAAAAGTAATGATAAAGAGACTGACCCACTGGCATACTGTTCTGCTGCTAGCTTGTACTAATTGACCCTGTCTTGATTGAGTCCCAGAGTGGTTGTTATCCACTAGCTTTACTCCTCTCACTCCGCAACAACGCCAGGAAGAACAGATGCTCTGCGATCAGTCAAGCACTGCCAGTTTTATTCTCTGCCTGGCAATGTGGACTAGAAGCGCCAAGGTTGCAAGACCATGGTTGCATTATAATGCTTTAGTTTGCCAATTAAATTTCACAATCTGACTTACAATTCCAAAGCCCTGAAACTTTAAAAACATATGGGGTTTCCTTAATTCATCTGGAGAGATAAAAGAACAGCTGAAATTACTTGTATTTAGAAATTTAACAAGAAATCATAAAAGAACAGATCATGTACGGAAATGCAAAATGAAGATATCGATGCTAAGGTTTTTTGCAACTATACTCATTTAAAGAGAAATCTATTCAGGGTTGTCTTTTCAGATTGTCAGATTAAAAAAGCCACACAGCATTTGCTGCTAACCCATAATTACAGATTATTATAGAATACAAAAGATGCCAGGCATAAAAAGCTACTACAATTCACTACACTGTAATAGAACATGCAGTGAAAGTTAATTTTGGCAAATGCTTTAAATATTAGCTTTACATAATATGTATAGGTGAGACTGTAATTAGGACAGAATGAATCCTTCGAAGCCTCTTTCATTCTGACCCAGCAGATGATTACTTTTTACTAATAAGACCACAGCCATTTGACAAAAAGCCAACTATAGTACCTTGCTTCATTCTTCAGTAAATTTAATAATTACAGCTCCTCCTGCCAATAGTTCTCAAATCAGACTTGTTCAATCCAATACTGAGCTTATTAGGGGACAGCTCTATGTTTAGAATTCTTTGGCCAAAAAAGTACTTGAGGATGATGAAGCATGCCTTAGACAAGGGCACAATGATTAGCCATTTTCTCTACATAAAAAACAGCACGTAGTCACTACAGACCACAAAATCACCTGCTGTTAGCACACAGCTGCTACAAAGAGCTGCTGCATTTATCTGGTCCTTAATACCTTTAAGGAAGCCTAAATGGAACAACTTAATATGGAGGGAGAATAGCACTACACAGAGTTTCTGGTATCAGTATTAACCTCATCTTTTTCAATTTTCTTCCCAAAGTAGCCATTTGATATTGACTAGACACATATGCTACTCCTCTGCAGCTTAGAGTCTTTATTTTTATTTTTAAGTTGTGAAGCAAATGTTAATTTCTGTGGCTTTTAAGTTTCTAAGCAGATGAGAGAAATTTATTATTTTTTTTTTTAGATAACTGTAGTTTTAGTGTAAATAGATCGACAACACATTACGATGGGCTATGACAATGAACAGAAAGCTTTCAATATTACAAGCTCACAAAGGAAAAAGTCCAAAATATTCTTAGAGAAAATTAAGAAAAAATAAATTTATTTACTGAAATTAAAATGACAAGCAACATTTATCCACACTGCAGTACTTAACACTTTTCAGTGACAGACAGAGCACAGAAGAATCCATACCAAATCGATCTTTATGTTGTTCAGAAGAGACTTATTTCAGTTAATCGAACAATAATTGCTCAAAATTATATTAGCTCATTCCATACTAATGGTTCTTACCTACTGTCTAGGTACAATTTAAAACTTATGCTTTATACCAACACTTCAATACTAGAAACCAAGACAAAATTTTTTTGAAAGAAAATGTACTTAGATAATTTGACAAACCTTCAGTGACTGGCTGAAGTTTAGAAGACCTCTCTGAGTCTGGAGAATGCAGTGGTTCTGGCTCCTTCAAGCTTTCTAAATGCATAAAAGGATCGTAATCCACACATGCCAAATCAGAAAGACTTAAAGGAAAATATTTAGGGTTGCTAAAACACTGAGACCCATAGACACATCCGTGCAGAACCTACAACAAAACCAGAATTTCATTACATTAACTACTGAAATTTCTACTTGATAGTTTTATAAGAAATGAATTTTATTTTTATTTAAATTTTTAATTTTTTTTTTAAAAACAGCTAGGCAGGACAATATGGAAAATTTTTGTTGTTTATTGTTTACAAAAACAAACCCTGGTCTGTAAAGAAAATTGTCAAGACAGCATCAACACTGAAATGGAATTTAATAATAAAGAAACAAGAAACAAAAAATACAACAAATCACTAAGCTACCCTTATTTATAGATCTCCTATCTTATTTAATTATATATGCTAGGTCTAAGCTGCTGGAGGTTTTAATCCCCTTCCCTTGTGAAAAAACAAAAAACAAAAACTACAACCTATCTTTGTTCTGTGTCCCTAAAGACAGTAATTATAACTTAGTGCTTTTTATTTTGCTTATTGCTAAATAAAATTCCTTGGTATATAGAAGGTACATCCTCCTGTCTTAAAATGTATAGCTGGTCTACAACACAAGCATCTGCTATTGATGTGTCATGCAAAAATGAACTTGGTTACACATCACAAAATGTAAACCAAAATCAGCAATTCCAAATATACCAAAGATCAAACAGTTACAGTAAAATGTAGAAGAACTAAGACAGCACTCCACATTTCAGTAGTAGAATCGAGGTCAGCTTACAAAAAACTTAGGTCTTCATTTTCATGAAAACAGACACTAAATCCATACACAGAAATCCTCATTTAGCAAGTAAAGAAACATGTACCTTATATATACAGTTAAGAACGGATCTTTCAGTCTTATCATTTTCTGCTCCTGTAGCATGAAGAGGCTGCAGCAAGGTCTTTAATGGCAAGGCCATTATCCAGTCCAATAAGCACAGAAGTAAAGAAACCACCAACTGGAACAAACACTTTCAATTAAAAATCAATTAAACCAGCACCTGCTACTTCACATTTATCACTGCATTTTACTTCTCTATTTTACTTTGTTTTTTTCAATTTGGTAGAGTCACCATTATTCAGTAATGGCAGGTCACACTAGTTTAAAAGCCATTGTATCTTCAAAACCTACAGCACCAGTGAAAATTTAGGCTACTGAGGTTACGTAGCAACAAACATCCAGACAGTTTCTCATCGTGGTGAGTCTGTGAGCAGATACTGTGCTGAGGAGAATATCCATGCTTTAAAAACGGATTTGCAGGGTGCTGTTTTCAGAGCACACAGGTACAAAAAGGCTGATCTACCATTCTGCATGCAAACCTCACTGTAAAGTGAATCAAGGATTATGCAAAATTGAACTATTTCAGCTGCATTTAGTGCTGTATAAAAACTCAGAGTTTTCTTCACAACATGTCAATAATGCTATGCAGCACCAAGTATCATCTGAAAGAAATCAAACTGCTGTCTTGGAGGCTACTCAGTCAGCAAAAGAACCAACTCCCTCTAGGGGACATTTTTGAAGACTGTAGAATAGAATTAGATTGAGAGACATATACACACCAGATTATTAATAACTTACTGGTTTCAAATAATTATTTTTAATTTTTAAAACTTAACTGTGGAAGAAACAATTCAGTGAATAGCTGCAAGATTCTCTAAAGTATTTCCCAAGTTAAATAAAAGTCTTTCAGAAAAAATCCACTTTATTTACTAATAAAAGACATATAAACGTCATACTCATTTCCCATAATACAAGTTTGTCTCTCAGAAACACCACATAATAAGCCTAATGATGAAGAGTTCTGAGTATTTTTTACATTAAACCAATTTTTAAGAAACCCATTAGAACTACTTTGTCAAACTAGGTAAGCAAATTTTTTAATGATATTTGACATACAACAATCAGCATTAGCTGATTGGAAATTTCTCCCATTATAGGAAGCATCCTCAAGTGGAAAGCTGACTAGCTTGGCACAGCACAGTAGCCTGCAACAGCCCGTAACTTCTTGCAAACGGATACAAGAGGCAAACCGGAGCTCTGGAGGCCAAAATGAGTAACAGATCAGTGCAAGCTGCTGTGGGAATGTGTAGTCCAGAGCTCTGCCAGCGACAAACTGGACCAAAGTGCTCAAGTTTAAATGATCACTAAGTCCCTCAGTCCTAGAGCAAAGCCAAATAATTCAAGAGACACAGCTCTCAGGAGGCAGAAAGTACTACTGAGAGTATGAGGTAAAGAAAGAGCCCATCTTAGCTAGGGGAGTCAGACCCATTGAAAATACAAAAAGATAGCAATCATTTTGAAGGACTGCAACAATCAAATTCACCTGAACTTTATAGGCTATCTTTCTCAAGAATGTACTTACAATGGAAAGAGCAAAAAATCATGACCTTGTATGTGTTTTGCAATGTACTTGGAGTTGAAAATATATTTTTACTGTAAGACAAGTTTGAAAAGGCTAGATTACTTTGCTTTAAGTTTACAGAGGGTAAGGAAAAAGAAGACTCATTATTAAAAACAATGAATCTCAAGTAATTTTAAATGCGTATTTTCCCACAAATACTCCAGAAATTCACTAGCATAAACAATATAGCTGTAATTCTGGAAAGACTATATTGTATTATACTTAAAAAGCTGAATCCTTGCTTTAAAACACAACTTAGAACTCATAATAAAGTTATGTCATACACCTTTGTAATTAAACTGACACACTAAAAAGAAATAAAAAATATTTACCCTCTTGTCCTGTTCATAAGAGGAAGCTTCCGTACTGGGCAGCAGATGTGTAATAGTTGCTATCAGAATCTGGGGAAAATACAGTGTGGTTTCTTTAAAAATATAATCTAAATATTAAAGTTTAAAATAGATTTTTAAGCAGGTAAATGTGACATAAAACTAGATTCATGGTTAAATTCTGTAAAAATTATTTTGAGGCAAATAACCATATTCCTTGCTGTGTTTTTTTTTTCTCTTTTAATACAACCCTTTTAATTGTGTTTCACAGAAGAAGGAATTCACTGAAGGAATACGTTCTGCTTGTCTGATGTAGGTGCATTAAGAGCAATGAAATTATACAGCTATGACAAATATTCAGGCAGGAAGAAAACTCAATTCAACATATCTATAGCGTGCAGGATGTGGGTTTGTGTATGGGGCTATCTGAGCTCCAATAGTTCTTAGAACTACTAGAATTTGGAAACACCCTGCCTCTTGAGCAACGTGTCTTCAGAGGAGCAGGGAAAGGCTTGCTACACTTCTTAAGAAGCTTCCACACAATTAACTTTCCAGTTACCTGGAAGACCTCTGTAATTTATCTCTGATTCAGACTCACAGAGGCTATACTCTGCTTCCTTGTTATTTAAAGTGTATTCAAAATAACGATTTTTGATTTATACTGAAACTCTTTAATGCACATAAAATACAACTGCAGATCCATATTTTAAGTAATTGCTTTCTCACTAAACTTAAATAAACATATTTGAAGATATTTAATATTGAAAAAAATCTGAACTTTATTGACAACATTCTCACGTAAATAATGACAGTTATACCTGAGAAAAAGTAAGGATGATATATGCATTTTACATTTTAATACTGAAGTCATCAAGTAATGTGATGTGAATCCCTACTGCTAATATTAGGTAAGATTATGTTTATACTAATTTAACATTCTGTGAAACAGACTTGCCAATATTCTCATATTTTAATTTCAGGGAACTACATTCTACTAGAGCATTAAAAATATTAAAAATCTGAAATTTTTGATTTACTTACTTGAATAATTCTTACAGGTGAATCAGCTTGATACACTTGAAGTCTATGTACATAATGTATCAGCATGTTCAGCATACTGCAGGCAACTTGAGCTACTGTTTTATTTGGAAACTAGAAAAGAGAACACAGTAACAATGACTACGTGATTTTGCATAAAAGCACATTAGGTGGTAAGGAATTTCAGTGGCAGTTTTGTACCTATAGCTCCTTATGTTCCAGGAACATAAGGAACACAATAAAAGAGGAAGAGAACTAAAATTTTATAAAATTTGAAAGGAATTATTTTAGACACAAACAATGTCAGCAGCTAGCATCAACAGTTTGGGACAGACCAGCAGTGAGTGGCCCACAATGAGATAAAGGGGAAAGGAGTTTCCTGATTTCAGACCTGTTAGTGCAGTATCATGAAGCCCGGAAATAAAAAATTGAGTTCTCATTACTTTCATAACTATTAACACGTGACTGCAAAAAACCCACAAAACCCCAAGGAACCAATTCTGAAATCAAGAGATCTTTGTTGAGGACCAAGGGAGGTGAACAGCCATGTATCCAAGTATACAGTACTAACAGGGAGACTAACTGTTTTATGCTAGCGACTGGCGTGTACAGCATTTCTCTGAATGGAAATGAATGCACCTTGGCTTCTGTGCTTAATTGCTGTTCTCTGTTATTTTTAAAATGCAGGGGAAAGTTACTGCACTGGAGCCTGCCTTCAACAGCTAGTAAAATGCGTAAGTTACTGCGCTGGTCAAATCAGAAGTGAATGCATTTGTACAACTAGACCCCAGACTTGGAAGTGGACTTACACACTGCCCTACAATTCTAAGTGAGAAGGCAAAGAAAGGAAGAGACAGAAATACACTTTCCTCAATTGTTAATGCACAGGATGTGTAATTGAGGCTTTCCCCTTCATTGCACTTGCTTTGAAACATAAAGCTGTGCACCAAACAGCAAGCACAAAGTGAATTTTACATGTGAATTTTACTCATCTAGGACATGAAAACCTTGCACATCTGAGCTAACTAACAACAAATTTGAGCTTGAGTGAGAACCCAAGAAAAATTAAACTGAAAGCGTAACAACTTCATTGCAGAACATGAGCTCAAATCCAGATTGCTGGAAATATCCTTACAACCTTGCAGGAAAACCCCAGGGTCATTGGAGAGGACAAAAAGTGTGGACAAACCAGAGCAGCTCAACATGGAGTATCCAGATCACTAAATTTAAGACAAAATTACCTGAGAAAAAAAGCCTGGAGACTTTTCAGAGACTTTGAATAATCAGCAGTTCATCACTTAAAAACAGAGAGCATTTTATCCCCCCTCCTTTTTTTTTTTTTTAAAGATAATTGGGCTCCAAAATGAAGAGGAGTGAATGATTTTTAGGGGTGGCTTATGCAAACTAGTTAACCCCTTTCTGTTCTCTGGTTATTTTTTTTTAAGAGAGGGAAAATTCAGTAGAGACACAAATTTCACAGAAAGGCTGAAGAGTATAAAGCAATAAATATAAATCTTGTGCACTCAAGGTTTCTTATTCATGGGAAGAGCACCAGGAAGGAAGTTTTGATCAAGAATACGGGGACTGGCCCAAACAGATCAAACCCTTCATGTGCTTCAGAAACCCAGTATAGTGAATGTATCGCATTTCAAAAGAATGCATGGACACTTTAGAACAGTCATAGAACTGTGTGTCCTGGACATACATTTTCTTGAACTCAAGCAGAACACTGAGTTTATGCTGGATAGCAAAACATTCACCCCTTCCTAGTCTGCTGATTTGTTCTGACTTCTTTTCCAAGAGCCTTCAGAGTCATCACAAAGGTGACTGTGTGATGCTACAAACATTTCACCTGCTGTCCTCTGTCTCTGGAAAATGCTGTATGTATAAAGCATAAGAATTCACTACTTTGATATTTTATATTTAGCAGTGTAACTGTAGACATAATTTTTTAAAAGTTACTTGATGGGAGGTGGGGGAAAAGCAGCTTTCAATGAACTGGCACTCTGCCTTGTACCTAACGCTCAGGGTTCTTCTCAGAAGCGTAGTCTTTCAACACTTCAGCTTTGCAAGGATCCATTGCTTTCTGGATGTTACACTGGTAGTATAACTTTGTTAATACCTGCAGACAACCTATGTTTAGCACTTATTCAACTAAGCCTGAACAAAATTTTGTGATGTATCTGAAGCATTTCTGAGTGGAGCAGTTGTGAGATGCAAGGGTCTGGGTGGCTGGTTAGGATCCCTTGTGCTTAGACTTCAGCAGAGGTTAACACAAATACAGCAGTATTGCCAAACTGCTGGCAGAAGCACCAGTGGCATTCAGAGCAAGCTGGTGGACTACAGTTCTGAATATGCTTCTGTATGTCAGAAATAGGCATATAGCTGCTGCTAACATTTCTATTCAATGTTATTTGCTCAATTGTACTTATGAGTAAGTTGGACTAGGTCTATAGCGCCTTATCCATTCGTTTCTCCTGAAAATAATAATCCACTCTGGGAGTTCAAATCTCCATCTAGTTGGAAGCCAGGAGATTGCTTAGGTAACAAATTAGAGCTAATCTGTTCCTCTCATGATATATTTATGAACTCTTCTTTTCATGATTAAACTTGATTGCGAAAGGATACCACTGCTCCAAATAGCAGAAAAGCCGACATGCTCTGAATGCTCTTGCCAACACAAAGCAAAGCAGAAATACGAAGATCTTTGTCTTCCATTCAAGAAGTAATTTATGTTTAATATAAATGAGACACAAGTAATTGGCTTAATAAATACATCAAAGAAAAACAGGAAAAATCACAATGAATGTCAGGATTAAAAATAGTTCAAACTCTGATAAATTGCAGAAGATAAAACCACCATTTGCCTAATACCAAACTTGCACAGGAACTTGATAAAACACACTAGTTAAGGGATATTAAAGAGCAAGAGAAAAACGCTGGAAGAGAGTGTTAGCGAAGTTGCAAAGGATGAATGTGATTTTGCAAAACAGGAAATTGCAATTTAGAGTCTAATACTAAAAGCCCTGCAGCTACCCATTTTAGACATAGACTCAAATCCTGCTTCACAGGATGTGATCAGCTGATTTGCTAAGATATTTTTCAGATTCCTGTTGCTGAAAAGAAAGAATAGTTAATCCCCAGCATCTGACACAAGCCAATGTACAACAGGTGTACATCCTGATTTTTATCAATGTGTATATACAGAAAGACTTGATTATTCATTTAATTTTGATGTAAACAAAGAGCATGTGGAAAGGTTCTGAAAACAAACTGGAAAATATTTAAAAGTTGAAGATACTGTTCATGAACATGCAAGCTTGAAAAATGCTAGAAAATAAGTATTTTTAATAATATTCTAATTATTACATAAAATATGAATAAATATGACAAAGATTTGCAAAAAAGTAGGAAAACAAAAAAATTAAAGAAGGGTAAAGATCTCCTTAGACACAGTTCAGAAGTCCACCACTTAAACTGAATTCAGTCTTTTGTAAGGATTGAATATGAGACTATGAAGTAAAGATGATAAAATGTGATCATGACTTGGAAAAGGCAAAGCATCTTTACATGTGAAGGCAATATATATTATAAAAGTGTTAAGTCTCACCTTTAAAGAAACACAAATCACATTCAATGCTTCCTTGATCTGAGGATGATGTGATTCATGAACTAGCTCCTCACAGATCCAAATACCAAGGCTGCAAAGAGCAACACACCTGTAAAACAATGAAACAATGTTGGAGAATAAATTATTACGAAACATGCTACAAGAATATGCAATTATTATGATTCCTGATATGTCTTGCTGAAATCTAACAAATATATTTTCAATATTTTAAAAAGAACTCCACAAAAACCTTTATAATGCTGTAACCTATTTAAAAGTTAGCAAGTACCCTGCTGAAGGCATGGAAAAGACAGAGGAAGCACCCTTCTGAGCAACTGAAAAATCCAAGAGAACTCCTGCATCCCTATATGCTTTTTGGATTAAAAATACTACCCGAAATCAATGTATGGGAAATCTGTATATATTTTTCTTAAGACAAGGTAAAAAAATATGGTGGGATGTTCCTCCTCCCCAGCATGAGATTTTGCTTGTATTTGTTTAGAGCTTCTGACAAGAGGGAGGAATGTTATTTGTTAATATATATTTACATTTTTTTAGACTGACAATAAACAAAGATGTATAGAGGAGGGGTAAATGAATGCTAGAGACATTAGACATATTGTGATTATATACTTTACCTTCCACTATTGTGTCTTCATTTAAAATCAGGAAATAGGAGAAAAGTATAAAGGTAAATGGATGAAATTTGTTCAGAAACATTAAGGAGCTAGCTTAAGCAATCTCCAAATGTTCGTAATTATCTTCGAGAACACAGACTGCAAAATATTTCATAAACAACTTCAAAATTCAAAATGCTCTGGATAAAATTGGACAGCAATCCAAAATTAACAAGGTGAAAGCTGGTCATGGGAACTGCAAAGCATTACAGCTGGGAAGGAAAAATCATACACAGAATCAAAACAGAAGTGGCTACAAAGTTTGTGATGTAAAAAAATATTTTAAGGCTACTCAGAATCATGAAACTACTAACAGGTAGCAAAAATACATATTGGAATTAGTGCTATGTGGTAGCGTAAATAAGATTGTCAAGCCATCCTGTTTTGTACATTGTTACTGAAAACTCAATTGCAAAACTGCCTCCGTTACATTTTGATTAATGCAATTTAAGAATAAAGACAAATATAAGTGACTCTAGGAAAAGAGTGACGAAAACAATAAACAACTTTGGGAAATACTGCATGTGGATGAAAAGTTGAAGGGTGCACTAAGTCTAGATCACAATCACGGAAGGACATGATAAGAAATCTTCTGACATGCAGTAAGTCACTGAATAATTTGATTTCCAGTAGAAAAGATTTTTCCTGTATAGTGGTCATAAACTGAACCTGACTGTAAAAATTATGTAAGTATTGGAACAGTCCATCTAAAATTTTTGTAACTCTTCTTTAAGAAAATTTTCAGGACTGTTTAGGCAAGCTGCCTTACTGCCAGGAACATTTTAAACACACTCCAGCCTCAGGGGAGGAGAAACAATCTACACTTCCGTTACTTCCATTATATGCGTTTCAATCTATTTTGAACAAAATAAGAACATAGCATGGATTTCACAATAAATGTAGACAGGTTGTGTAAGCCGTCTCAGAAAATAAACCTTTATGATACAGAAGAATAGACAAATCTAAGTTTGTGTTACTATTTAAATTTTCATCATCTAGTGAGAACCATTCCACATCCGATGACACACTGAGATGCAAAATATCCAGTAGTCTGTAAGGTTTCAACTAAGAACATCAGTTTTGTTATTATTCAGAGTAGTCTCTGAAAAGACACTGTAATATGGCTACAATGTTGTTATTAAAGAATCACAGACTAACAGCACAAGCAGAAGAGACGAATACCGAGTTAGGCAACCTATCACTTCTTTTTCAGACTGTTAGCAGCAGGAGAGGTATTTGATTAATACAGTTAATTTTTCCAAACAGAGATCCAAGTAGATCATATTTCAGATAACTGATTTCCCTGAAGCCCAGCTGGGTCAAGTATGTAATGAAACGCAAAACATTGAGCCTCTGTGGAAGAGATAAGGAATAAAGATTTATAGCTTGGGTTAACAGTTAACACCACTCAGACTTGCTAGAGATATACAAAGCTATGTACCTCAATTTCAAGAAATCTAAATTCTCTCCCAGGAAACTGCAAAGAGAAATTAAGCCTCTACTAGTGGCTGAGCCAACATGGCAAAAACATGATGCAGATACTAAATATGACCTCTGACAGTAACTGAGGTGAACTCCGTATTGCTGTGAAGCAGATAGTATGACAGAAGTTATTACCAAAAAAGACTGCGGATAAACTGCCAGTGAGCAGTGAGGCAACCAAGCTTCAGGAGCTGTGGGATCATCATTATCTCCACAATGAAGACATAAACCTTCTGTCTCCCAGATGAAGGAGAAGAGCACAGGTAACCCAAAGAGACACTGGGAACCTATTCCTTTTTTTAGTCTTCATTTAATATTATTATTACACACTGCAGTCCAACTTTGCATTTTGGGGCCAGCATATCTCAGAAAGACTGGGCAGGCACATGTGCCTCTGCTCCTGTAAACACACCCCTCACAGCCATACAGGATATGGGGACATGCAGCATGCTCCCTTCCAGCTCACAGCCACACTGCCAGAACTGAAGATGCTAATGCTGTGTGCTTCAGTGCCACAGGATCAGTATATTCTGAACCAACACATTTCAACCACCTTTTTCAAAAGCAAAATGGAGAGTGTAATGCTTTTTAGAATTCAGTTTTGCAAAAGAAAATGAAAAATGAAATTAAAATTATCTCAGAACATTCCTTCTGTCCCCTGTGTTGAGAGATACTACCACCTAAAGCAAGGAACAGATAAGTGAGCCAATGGAAACTGCTCTTGGTTTTTCAGCAAAACATTTTAAGGTTAAGTGAGCTGATCTTTCCAGTAACATTTTTCAGGCATACAGATCTAGTATTTTGCATTTGTCAAGTGACAATAAATTAGTTGAGCATATATAAACACTCTACCCAAATATATAAGGCACACAGGAATGCTTTTCCTTGGTAGGCATTACAGATTCCCGTTTCAATCCTATATGCAGGACTCTGTAACCGAAAGCCTCTGGGCATGGGTAAAGAGGAACAAAATCCTAAACAAATTAAGAAATGCAAAAGAACACTGGTTCTATCCAGTAACTATCCTTTCTAAAGTTCTGTATTAGATGGAGACCCTTAGGTTTAAGCATCAGAGAACTCACTCCCAGTTTAATGCTTAGCTCAGTATTTTCTGCTTCTTTTTCCATACCTTGGATTATTTCTTATGTTCAGATTAAATTGCAGGGTGCATTAAAAAATAACCATACCTCTTTAATAAATAATCTTGTCCTTCATCAAAGTAAAAAATGACTCTCTAGTATGCAAAATCAGGGTAGGCTGAGAAAGCATACAGCTTACACCCTTACCCATATTTACATCCTTTCCCATCAGTCACTATCAGAGAAAGAATACTGGGCTCAACCAGAATTTGTTCTGACACGTGTATGTTCTTTTAATATCTCTATTTACAAAAGAATTTGAATTCACGTGGTAGACCATACTTTTGATAGTGGTGAAGAAAACAATGAATAAAAGACATAAACTTTAAGTTCTCTAATATATCCACTTCAAAATGGTATAATAAAGAAAAGAAGCTACTGATTTAGAAGCTCTGTTTGCATGACATACCGTGCAGGACCAGATGGTTCTTCTCTTGCTGAACTTAACATAGTTTTAATTATAAGTTCCTAAAACAAAGAGGAAAATATGTATTGCTTTACTAAGAACTCCATTACATGAAGCATCTGAAAATTAGAACTTTATGATAGTACACACAGGCATGTTGCTTAGCTGAGTCTCTAGGTTTGTGGTCAGATTGTTTATTTACCGCTACTCCAAGCTTCTAGTCTACCTCAGATGCTCATTATTGTGCTACCCCCAAGAATACCTCACAGGTTATTGTTCTAATTTCTGCTGATGAACCATTTATCCAACTCTTGTCAACGTATTTCCATAAAATATCAAGGGTAAACAAAACCAACAACTCCCTAAGGCTAACTTTGCTAAATAGTGCTGAAGAACAGAATGAATTTATTAGTCTAAGTATTTTTTCAAAATTATGTTGGATTAAAATGTCTTTGGAAGTGGCTGCAGAACAAGTGACTACAGTACCTTAAGAATGATGTCAAGAAGAATTTTGTCTCAACTGTAGTGAAATGTCCCTAAAGCTTAGGTTGCTCTCAATAAAGCTCAAGAAAAAGCCATTATACAATAGAAATGAGAAAGAAGGAATTCAAAATTAGTCTCCAAAAGGGAGCAAAGCATACAGCAGCTTCCAAGCTATCATTTGCCTCTAATCTGATATAGTTTGGAAACTTATGGGGAGAGCCTTTCTTAGACATAGCAATCATACCTGACACACATACAGCAATTAAACACAAAAACTGAGCTCTGCCCAGTTGCAGTACACTGACACACTACTCAGCTCTGTGTTAAGATAGAGAAGATAATGTCTCCATTAATCTTTGTTTTTTGCCTAAGAGAACATCCTGATATATAGAGGTTTTCTAAACCTGACAAATTTTGCCAATTGTGAATTATCAATGGATTAAATATTTGGACCTCTCCATCTCCTCATCTGAGTTGATCAAATCTGTGAGACCTGCACATCAGTGAGGTAACTCATCCTTTCCTTTTACAATCACACAGAAACACTTTATTATTAAGTTAATAGCAATTACAAAGTATGTTTACTACTATGAAGTTTGACAAGATTTCATGTGATCTTAAGCCTTATAATCTACTTGAAATTATTTCTGGAAAAAAATAGAATCTTAAAATTTTAGTTATTATTTCCTGTAAAAACATCATTATTAAACATATACTCGATAGCTGAATACTAGTCAAATATTCTTAATATTCCTACCTTAACATCTGTAAACTGTGACACAGCAATGTCAGGAATGTTAGGGTGAAGAGCTGGCAGTTCATGATATAAATTGGGAAAACAGACTAGAGATCCCAAAAGAACTTGTGCTTCAACTCTTGGTGCCTAAAAGAAAAAAAAATGGGGAGAAATACATATTCTTACTGCAATCAGGAAGCTGACATATCTAGCTGCCTTAAACAAGAATAATGGCTGAAACTCTACACAGCTATTTCCTTTCTCTTTCTGTAAATTCTTACAGCTGAGGAAACCTAGACCACAGTCCCATGAGACTGCTACTCATGCACACGCCCTGGTCCCATTTGCCAAGATGGACAGAAGGAAACAGAGAAATTGTTAGGACTACAGATAAATGACTGAGCTGCTAACTAGGCTTAGGTCTTACATTCTGCTAATTCATCAGGATGTAGAAAACAGGACATGACACGAGTCATTGCTGGACATGACGGGTAACAGCCCAAGATGTTGACAAAGGCTTCCAACAGTACTTTGAGGGAGGGTGGATTTTATTTGGTTAAAGTGGGAATTATGTGAGAAACAGTCAAAACTCATAGACAATTAAAGGGGAGTATTAGGGAGCTTTGAGGGTGTATAGTCATGCAAGGCAAACAGCACCCAGGTACTGTATGAGGCTGAAGTTGCCTGGATAGCAATATCAGAAAACTGTTCAAATAGTGCTAACACTAGCAGATTTGAGTTCTCAAACGTGACCAGTCATTGCATAGCAGAGATATGGATTAATAAATACATTTTAAAAATAAAGGTAGAGTCAGATGGACACTAATTTTAAAACATTTTAAAGCACAGATAAATGGCAGTCAATTCTGAAAACTCTGAAGTAAAGACTCTGCTTCAGCAGTAATTTTTGCATTCCTCACATATTTTCTGGAGAGGACTTGCCCATGTAGTGTTCTAGAATAAACCTCTGACAGCATGGGTATTTGCTAACCATTAAATTGAATTCTGGGGTCAAGTTAACATCCTGGTCAAGGAAATATACTGCTAAGTTTTCTCTCAAATCCTTTCCATTCATACACAAATTAGAATTAACTGATAGCTACTTACATTGAGAAAAGAAGAAGCTGCCACTCTTCCTGCTGCTACAATGAAATCCATAATGAGCATGGTGGCACCAGGCAAACCAAGTGAAAAGAACTGAGGAGAGCAGTGCTTGATGATTGTATTGACAATATCCTTGCAGAAGGAAAAGGAAGAAAAGAAAAACAAGAGTATGAACAAGATGAACAATGAATAAAAAAAAGGCAGCTAATTACTAAAGGTAGAAAGTAAAAATGGAAGAAAGCAAATGCATTGTGGCAATTAAGACACTCATTACAGAGCAGAGTAGCATAAAAAGATAAATTCCTTAAGTACACTCATATTAATGTAAACAAACTGATATATTAAATAGATCCATCTAAGCTTGGACAGTATTGTACAAGGTCAGTACCAGGACACATTTTATATTCATTTATACTTAGCTTTTAAAGTTCTACGGATGATTAACCATTCATTTAAATATGTACAAAAGAAATGCAGATAGCCAGGTATTAGACCTCCATGTTTAATCCTCTCCAAGTATCATCTGACTGTAACTTTAAAAACTGTATTACACTCTTCCATATATCGCTATGTAACCAAAATACAAAGAAAAAATTACAATTGTTATGTAACACCTCTGCTATATAGTTATACAACGCAGATTATGTTCTTGTAGACTTAGTGAGGAAGCTTTTAAAATTAATATAAAAAATGCAATTTCTTAAGAACTATTAGAAAAAAGTATAAAATGTTTTAATCCTGAAAAAACATCCCAAGTTCAGAGAAAGGCAAAAAAATAACCCTTTTTCTCCTTCAAATAGCAGTGATATTCAATAAAATGGCAGTATGCCATAAGATTTGCAATACAAGAAAAGCAGTGTAAACTGGTTGTTAAGAGGAGAGAAACTGGAGGTCTGTCCTATCCATAGACATCTGTGGAATAATTTTGGACTAGGACTAGTTCTATTTTGCCCAGTTAATGAAAACTTTGATGAATGAATCTTTGATCTCCCTATGCTTCTAACTGCTCCTCAAAGAAAATCACAAAACCAACTGTTTCACACTTCTGATGCAAGCCTTTAAGAGTGTTTAAGCCATACAGTATTTTCAGACTTGGTCATATTAAAACCTATGAAAAAGATCTACTCCCACTGATTAGATACACTCAGTATGCCTCACTTTGCTGGTTCCTGTACTTGCTGTATGAACTACTCCAATGCAGTTAGAACAATTTACTTTCCCACTAGCTAAACTGTTAAATCAAGGAGCAAGTAAGAACTATAGACCTTAAGAATCTGCTTCCTCCTCTTTCTTGCATGCTTCAATCTGTAACATACAATCGGTAAAAAATGAAAGAGCACCTTCTCTGCTCTCATGTTTGTTTAAAATGGACTCAAAAAAAAAATCCCATTTCCGATTACAACCAAAGGCAATTTATCAAAGTTTAGAAAAAGTATCAAGCACATAACTGTTTTCAAATCACTCAGTTGAAAATCCATTCAGCATTTCTGATAAAACCATTTTATTATTAAAGTTTGTATTAACCTGAATTTTGTAATTGAACTTACTTGATCAACATGAAGAAGTCCACAGTGCATTATATTGTAGAAATGAGTTAAAAAATCCCTGTTTGGAGAAACATCTTGTCTTCGTTTCATTGTCTTACAAATGAGTTTATAAGCGTGTAGCTTCCCTTGTTTGTATTTATCGGTCAGCATTGTTGCCTACAGTATTAGAATGATATTTATTATTAATAACTCAAAAAATTAAATAAAAAAACCCTCTCTGCCTACATGAACTTTTATTTCTGTTTCACTATTCAGTGCTCAAATTTACCTTGAACAGCCATGGTGTTAGAATTCTAAGTGGTGGAATTAAAACTGGTGGAGATGGTGAAGTTAGGTTATCAGTTGATATACCAAGATTGTCTCTTATCTGCAATTATTAAAAACACACAAAGACAAATATTTAAGGAACATATATAAAGTGTTGGGTTTTTTTTCTTCTGAAAAATCCTGCCCTATAAGGTCAGGTTGGAGAAGAGGTTCAGTTCTTTTACCTTGGCCAGATTCTGCCATAGTTCACACAGGTAATCAAAAACCTGAGCATGAATCTCTGGATCCATGATGCTGTTGACATCTCCCAAAATTCCTAGCATTCGCCTCCACATCACAGTAGCAACATCTGCATGCCACCCTGTAAGTGTTCCCCCAGCCATCACACTGCAACATTCTGAGGGGAATTCACTAGTTTCTGTAATGGAAGAAAAAAGTATAGTGAGACCTACTTCTCCAGCAAATGTAACAGCTATATCACAACTTTTCTTGCATAGCTTTCTTAAAACCAAAAGAGAGATCCAGCTTTCAGAGTAAGGTATTTCTTACCCATTCAGCCATCTCAACACCAGATTTAACTATACGTCAATTATCAAACTCTGTAGAGGAAGAATTCTCCTGTGTCATATATTCTTTCCATAAATAGCATCTAAGGTCACTGCTGGAGCCCTAATATGGATCTGATGGACCTAATAAGTCCACTCCATTTCTAACTGCTGCCTTACATTCTTTGGAGTCAATGAACATCCAGAACTCCACTTGCCTGCTTCCATGTAAATTTACATTTCAAGTTTACATTTTTCCTAATAAAACAGAAACACAACTTTCCTTAGAATCTATTATAAATGTATTTTATTGCAAATTAAAGAGAAAGGCAAGAATAAACTTGCCTCTGGCTGCTGTTCTTTAAGCAGTAAATTTGGATGATTGGAGAGGCAACATTCAGTAAGATAGCACCACAATCTAACCCTCACCTAGCTCTCTACACATCAGTGTTATACGACTAAATGTTCTTTTTTGTGTGGAAGATGAATAAGTTCATAGAATCATAGAATAGTTAGGGTTGGAAAGGACCTTAAGATCACCTAGTTCCAATCCCCCTGCCATGGGCAGGGACACCTCCCACTAAACCATGTCACCCAAGGCTCTGTCCAACCTGGCCTTGAACACCACCAGGCATGGAGCATTCAGAACTTCCACAGGCAACCCATTCCAGTGCCTCACCACCCTCATAGCAAATCTAGTTGTCCAAATCTAGTTTGTCCATACAAAGAAAACTCTGACAGATAACCATGACTAAAGTCTACTCCACTCACACTTAATTAGCTAAACAGCGACACAAAACTACCTAACAAGCCACAGTTTCAAAGCAGCAAGCATCCCACATCTCCTTTCTGCCCCTCTCAGATTTTCAAAACACCTCAGCATCAGAATTTGCTGAGATTTTCAGAAAATCTCACAGCTCCCACAGGCATACAAAGTCAAAATTAAATCTGCACTCAGCCTAATCACATAGCCTCTTCTTGTGAAGTTCTGGACCACTGTGGTAGAGACACTAATGGTTTCTAGGCTGTAGATATCAAAGTGCAAAGCAAACTGATGATATTTCTGCCCATCAGTAGGCTGCCTCAAGCAAAATAGTCTGAAATATAGATCAGATATTCTTCTTTTTCCATGAGACCAAATATGGGAGAAATGGGAACTTTGCATTTACAAAGTGAACACAGTCTAGAATTCAATAGCTGACATAGTTGAAGTAATTATAAATTTGTTTAAATATGAAAGGGAAATGAACAAAACTTCCAAGAAAAAATCATAACATTACTTTAAAATTATGTCTTATCATTTGTAAATCAATAACAAAACAGGCCATGGCAGGGCCACATACTAAATTAAGCTGCCATGACTCTAAGCATCAAAAAGAACAATTATAAACGTGTGGACTATTAATCCATTGCTAATAATTCCAATGAAATGAAAGATAAAATGCAAAAAGTTTTTGTTTGCTTTTAAAGGAAATTTAAAGAGTGCAGACAAAACAGCCTTGTACAGGATTGTTTACAACTAATGCGATACTAGCTACTTCACTGTATTGCATTCAAAAAGAAAAAAAGAACAGGTTTCTGTTTTCTGTTCCAGATATTGCCTAGGTCATCTGGCGTCTGTAAAACAGAGTGGTGGAGCTTCTCATCCAGCTGCAGATCCTTCTGCTCAATATGATCTGCATGAAGAGTGGCAGGAGAGGGTGTCTGTGATCTGGATCCAAGAGCAGATTGGATTGGAGAAGCGCTTTCAGAGCCTGCAAATGCAATTTTTAACAGTTACCTTAAAAGCCGTTTCTATTTTCTTGAGCTACTGAAATGTTGTCTAAACGTAGCATTAAAACTGAGCTACTTTTATGTATCAAATTGGGCCAAGAAAAGATAGAAAAACTATAAGCAGATCTCCCTGTGAATGGTGCTCTGAAAACAAATTACATGCAGGACAGCTGAGAGATTAACATCAAAATCAGATACGTAAATGGATTAACAGAGCTCTATTTTAGGTGCATATAATTTTAAATGTGTTTGTTCTGCAGCACTTTCAGTGCTCTGTAAAGTCAAAATTCTCTTCACATTCCCTCACCTAAATTACTCTCCAGCAATTTAAGCAGAAATTTTCCTGGAACAACTGTTTTTCCAGATTTATGGATGCATTCAAGTTAATTTATAAATAAAAGCTCAAACCAGTAACTAACAATCTTTGATGCTTATGTACCAATTGGCCTGAGAAAATCCATACAGACTGGAAGTTCTGTATAGTTAGAGGAACGTTATTTCCTCTAAGACAGGAAAATATAGGTGTTTGAATGGCGGTGCTGCAAAGGCATTTTTCCATGACCACCACTGAGCAACCTCTCTAGGCAACTATTTGGTCTCCTTTACTGAGAGACATGCAGAGAGGGAGCAGGTATTTGTATTTTATTTCTGCACTACATTGTTTTCACTTCCTGGATTTGCCTAAAGAGGCATATAAAAAGCTGACTCTGGCCAGAACTGTCACATCACAGAAAACAAGAGAACAGATATTTAACACATACTTCCCTACACATCAGTGCATGTTAAAATAGAAGAATTCAAACCTATTTATTTTTAGCTTTAGATAATGTAACTGGGACCCAAAAGCATTATATATGAAGCTCAGCATTGGAGAGAAACTGAACTTTAGGAACAGAATGAAAAAATGAGTCTCCTAAAATAGTAATTTTCCCAATCACTGGCTGTGAAGTGCTCTTTCTTGTAAAGAGAACTAATTGTTTAAAGAACTTGACAGAAAATGTCAGTGTTATCAGAACAGAAATTGTAGTAAATAACCTTAATCGCTAAACTGCAAAGGTCTCTATCTGCTTTAAATGGCACAGGCAATGAAACTTTTGCCATCAATTTAAATCAACCCCTCTATGCAGGAGAGATTGCCACTACTGCTTCACACACAAACTACTGTTTCATGCTAGAGGTAATGATACTCTCCTCTTGCTACCGACCACGTGTTTTTCACATGCTTACAAAGATACTGTAAACTACACTTAAAAGATGTCCAAAGAAATTCTTTCCTACTTCTCTTCCATTCTGCTCATTAAGTGGGGATGGATGAAAGTCGATCAAGAGAAAGAGTGAGAAAGACTGATGCAGAGGAGAAAAAGTGAGGAAGACTGGAATACAGAGGGAAAGAAACGGAATGACATGGAAAGAAAGAGTGGGGAGACCTTCATATGATGGAAAAGAATGGACAGAAATACAGAAAATTTGCTGAACTTCTGGAGTCTTGTCAGAAGCACCAAGAGATACTCCAGCATATGTGGATCCAAATTTGACTGAGATTATGTGGGTGCAACTTGTTCTAGGACTAGTAAAAAACAATCAGTAGTAAACTCAATTGTGTGCTAAGAGTATGAATAATGGCTATATACCAAGAAGAAATTTTCCTTCCAAAAACCTTCAAAGCAAAACTATTCAGAAACACATAGATTTCTGAGCAGCCAAACCACTGAAAACTCACTTTTATGAGCATGTTTTGAGGTTGAGTTTCTGCATGGATTTGCTGATGTCTAATACAGTGAATTTAAGTTGCAAGCCTCCCTGCCATGGGGCTCTGCATACATGCAATTTTCACTAGATAGCTGCCTAACTTTTATAAAACTTTGAAGAAAATAATGTCCTTCTGTTTTCTTATACAGGGTTTGTGTGCCTATATCTATATATAGATACATATATAGATATCAGAAATTAGGCAATGGACTCCAACACTGTTGGGAGCATGGAACAGTCAGACAGAGACAGTGTAATTGCACAATTCTTGCTTCTTCAGGAAACCCACCTAAATGCATGTGACACACCAAAGCTGCCTCTCTAAAACAGTAGTCCAAGCAACAAGAACAGATAGCCATAGAATCTCTCAATGGATAATTCAATCATTAACTGCAATCTTATTAATGCAATTATAGTGCAAACTTAGACAAAAACACCAAATAGTAATGAAATTATTAACATATAAAAACAAAAAAAAGAACATATTTTCTGCAAGGACTTTCAACAAGCACAGAACAAAGAGAAAATGAAGAGAACAAAAGTCAAGCTGAACACTGCTGAACAAGCTGAACAGCAATGTACAAGAAAGCTAATACCATGCTGCTTTCAGCAGAAAGGCAATTTTAGAAAGTGAAATTGTGGCCAGGGAAGTAAAGATGTCTTTCAGTATCTCTGAAAATGCAGAATTTCTCACAGAGAAGATGACACTGTATGTAAGTATAAGCTTTCACAGGTAAATAGGTACTTGTTCCCAGGGTTGCAACAGGAATGGTAGCACATACCAGTTATGGAACAAGGAGTATGAAAATGACTATGGACATCTCATTTACAAATTCTGGCAAGAGACCATTCTTCCAAATACTTCTCAGAGAGGAAGATTCGCTCTTTCAGAAAGAAAGGTCATTCAATTGGGGTAAACTGCATCTCCTGGTGGATGTTAACCTAATTGTTATTCCCTCTTTCTTAAGAAACAGTTGGAAAGTAAACTGGTGGGCCCAAGCTCATCAACTGAGACTGTAAAACACTGCTTCCAAACAGGCTTACTTTTTCATGAAATCAACAGGGAAAGTAATTTAAAAAAAAAAAATAAAGAAAGAATTCTTAAGTTACATGAATGGAAACTGATCTTGCATGGCACAATAACTAACATTTTGCATATTAAAAGTTCCTCTCAGTTACACAACAGACAACATATAGACAGGTTAAGACATACATATACAGAAGAATTTCATGACACTTCAGCATGATACACTGATTTAAAAGAGTACTTTCAAAGCCTTCCAAGGAACAAACTCTTGCCAAAATTAGCCATTTGACTACCAGGAATAGGACACTTGTAAGAGACCTGGTAAAAGTTATGTGTTAAGAGTTTTCTCCCTGGTAACTGTATAGATTTGCTCATGAAAAATTTAAAATACATTTAACATCAAGCCAGGGATCATATGGGTAAGTCAGACAAAGGTTTTCCACTTATGTTACTTAATACATTACTTTTCAATAGCAATCAAAAAATAATTTGAATCGAAGAATCATCTTATATAGAATACAGATTCATTGCAGAAGCTGGACTTGCATTCTTCAGGGTAGGTGGAAAATATCTGAAATACATGCTCTTTTAAAAGTTTTTTTTAACTACTTTACCAGTAATAGTTGCAGCTTCAGCAGACAATGGTTGCTGATTGAGACTACTTGTTTCTGAATCTATGTGGAGCGTAGTTAGACTGGCCACTTCTTGCTCCTCAGCACTTTGATGCTGTCCTGAAATTGCATTGACGTCAATGGAAGCTGGTGTCCCTGCCTCAGCACCAAAGCTAAAATCTGTAGGAGGAAAGCACTATATTAACTGACAAGTTAAAAATACCATTAATATAAAACACAAAAGCTCAGGACCTCCAAATTCCTCCATGGAAAACACGTATGCGCATCTCCTATGTTGCTAACACGCTGTTGCAAATTTACATAAAATGTAACCATAGAAAGTAATTTTACTATTATGAATATTCTTGCTTCTGCCACAAAACTGTGACTACTTCTGGAGAAGACATTCCTATTGCATGTTCTGTATTCTGCTTAGTTGCTGTAAGTGCACCTACATCGAATCATAGAATAATTAGGGTTGGAAACATGAGAATAAAGTAAGAATAATGGAAACATACATTAAGGAATTTACTTCCAAAAACTATAAGCTGGAAGAAATATCCAAATTGGTTCGTAAAATGCTAACTTCAAACTAAAAATATAATGGCAAATGATATTCTAACAAATGCTTTTTTCAACACTAAAGAAAAAACGTCATGCTGAAACATCGGTTTAAATCTGATCATCAAGTTGCGTAACATCTACATACCTAAAACTGTAATTTCTTCAATAAATTCTACAACATAAATATTCTTTCTTTCTTACACAACAGAGAAAGTCATAATCCCTGGCAACCATAACGATCCCTTCTGTTGAACAAGGATGTGAATGAATAAATGAAACAAATAAAAAGCATTATGTTATTACGCAAATCATGCTAATTTTACCCTGATATTATCACTTAGTATCTTGATTAATCTATAGTACAGAAAGACTGCTGTAAAAATATTAGAAAACGTTCAAGTTTTACTTAAAATATTTTCAGAAGAATTAAAATAACTTCCAAAATAAGTAACTTTTCATTTTTATATTTTGTGCAGAACAGATGGATACGCCCCAGGAAGAAGACAATATTGCTTTGTAACTTCTGTTCACTGTTGTTCTGCTTTTTGTACAGTAGTATTCCAGTAGTGATTCATATAGTATACTAAAACCACAAAAGCCTCTCTCAAGGACTCTGCTTGCTCCCTTAACTTGTTAATGATTTCAATGGGAAATCAAAATAAGCTCTCTTTACAGAAAACCGCTGCCATACAACTTGACCACAAAAAGAGCAGAAATAAAAAAAAATTAAAAAAATTAATTAATAAAAGGGAAAGCAAACAAGCAATAAGAAATGCTATATTCATTTTGGAAAAATATACTTGCTTTCAAATTTGCGTCCATCATACTGAAAGGCGCTGAAGGAGTCAGAGTGGCTGTCTGAACTGATGAGGTCACTGCTGCCCGCGCTGGCAGGTGATGTCCATTCAGAAGGCACGCCTGGATCGTCTATAGGACGCATTTGGTTCTGTTTGTTCAGTGTATCAGGAAGGTCTTTAGGAACTTCCAGGCTGCCAGGACTGCTTCCTCTTCTTGTCATGTTCTAAACAATAAAATGACATGTTACCTTACGATCTTGAATTTTTTTTTTTTTAATAAAATGGAAAAAGCAATCCCACATTTGCAAAGGTCAGAACATAACACATAGTTTAAAAGTACCTAAACCAGAAATTGTCATCATACTCCATACATAGCCAAGACTTTCCAAAATCCCAGACAGGCAGCAGTAAGTGAAGAACATGTGCAGTCCCAGAATTTCATAAATACAGATTTTATTTGCAGAATGAATTTTTGGACACATACCTTAAAAGGCTAGGGTTCAGACTAGCAAGTGCCATACATGTATTAGGGAAGACTTGAGAGAAAAAAATAGTAAAAAGTATATTACCTCCAGATTATGCCTAAATCACTGAAGAAAATTTGTTAGCTTTGGTTCCAGACACAGGCAGAAAAAAATTGTAAAGGAATTTTGTGATTTCTGGCCTACAGACTACCATGCTATGAGCAAAAACTTTATGTACACCGCAAGCAAATGAATTTACTAATTCATGCATTAATTTTCTTATCTTAAGCCAAAACCTTGGTATTGACTTGGACACCAAAGACATGCATATAGCAGAAATAAGGCACTTAGATTTGTTCCTGTAAAAGTCAGGTGGTGTTTTATTTGGTGTCTCTTTAAGGTATTTTATTTTTTTTTACAGATAGGTTTGGTTCAGACAGAAGAGAGATAAAAGTAGAAAAGACATTTTACGAAAAATAATAATGTCCTTTTACACTGTGCCCAGTTGCTTCTGTATTCTTTTACCACCCTACTACTAATTAGAGATCTACTCAGACTGACAAGCTTTTCATGATACGTTTTAGCATTTAATAGATATACCAACCTAAAATTAATCTTACTAAGTTGGTACTCCGTTTTAAGAAAACATATCTATTTGTGTGCTAGGTTACAAAATCAGTGGCAGTTTAGAAGTATTTATTCAAACTTATCTTGGCTGTTTTTTGTTAAGTTGAATGAGACTATCCACCTGACAGTAAGTTTTGCACTGCTTCCACAATGGAGATTTAACAGATATGAAATTACAAACAGCATAAATTGGCATGAATCCAGGTCAAAGGCAAAGAAAAGCTAAGTGATAGTCTTAATTCCTTCCAATTCATAAAATCCAGAGAAATACATTTTAGTGAACTTATTTATAACATCACCGATGAGTTCACACATATATGTAGGCTTACATACTGAAATGTAGGAAGTTTAGAGGCTTACCAGTGCACTACCACTGCGGAGTCTCTCAGCTATAAATTCATCCATGAGATCAGGAACATTTGTATTGTTACTGCCAATGTCACTATCAACAGGGTGCAGCTTTTGACTCATGTCCTCTCTATTAGCTAAAAGCAAATGAACAACTGTATATAATAAAGAACACATGGAAGCATTTCCAAAACAAAAGGTAACAAATGAAAAAACTGCTAATTAACAGAAATTAAAAAAAAAAAAAAATGGCCAAACATGCATTTTAAGAATTTCCCTATTTTAAAGCAGATTCTACTTTAAGAATTAGTACAGCTTCTTCTTCCCACTAAGCAGGGGTTAGTCAATTTCCAGGACCACCTTTAAGAGCAAGAAGCTTACAGGTAAGCACTACTCAAAGTTGTTAATGCTTGCTTTAAGGATACAGCATATATTCTTCCTCCATATCATAAGTAACAAATCCTAAAAATTTTATTAGATTCCTACAGGCTCCTTCATTGCAGTCCTAATGAAAAAACAACGTGGCCAAAAATGTAAAGTAGGCTGTAGTATGTACTAATGACAAATGTCAATATGGCACTGTATACAGTTAGTATAAATAGTGCAAAGAAAATGTTATATAATTATATAATAAAATCACATGCTAGTTCATGGAATGAAACTTCAAATTCTGGATGGTCAATGGTTATGAACAAGTCATGAAGTTCACTCATTTACCAGTGTTACATTTTCAATATAACTATACAGTTCATATATAACTGTGTCTGTTACACCTGACTTCATGATCTTCACCTTTAAATTCTTGAAGTTATTTCAGCTTATATTTTCTCCGTAAGAATTTTTTCCTCAGTGTCATCTCTCATGAGACCACAGTATAACTTATTCTAATAATGAGGCTCTGTTTAATGTTACAGATTTCAAATAAAAGGTAGTTCTAAAATTAGTGCTTTCTAGATACCTCTTTTTCAGAAGTCTATATTCTGCAGAGAAGCAAATTACTTTTTTGAGACTCATGACAGTCACGTTCTTCTGGAGCTATGCTTATAAAGACTGCCCTCAGGTGGCATTAACATCTTGATGCAGGATGCATTACAGAATCCTTTGTTAATCATGCCAGCATAACAATGGGGAAAAAAAAAAGAAAACCTACATTACTGCTGAAAGTTATTTTATTGTTCATTTAAGGTTTTGTGAACTAAACCAATGGATATTAGAGTGCCAGCCTTCTTTTTTGATCAGTCCACAGAGGTCTCATAGTTAGCAGGAGAAAGACTATTATCATGAGACCTTCATGAACACCCATGATTCCAAGAAAAAAGAAAGCAATGGAAGATGTTGACAAGATGTAACTGCATCAAATTTGAAGAATTAATACAGAAAAGTCTAGAGCATGTTTTGAAAAAGACCCGAACAAAAACCTTATGATTGGACCCAGAGAACTGTCACAATCCAATCATTCCAGTAACAGGAGATTTTTGTTTCAGACTATTTTTGAAAGTTATCTAAACTGACCTCCAAATATAAATTTGAGGGGCTTTTTTGGTTTGGAAGAGGAAAAGGAGGAAGAGGAGGAGGAAGAAGAAAACACACTAAATGATCCAGAAATACAATTAGTTCAACCTAACTGGTTGAGCCAGGTCCTTCTGACAAACTACACTCAGAGTGGAAAAGCACATTTGAATAAAATATGCATTTGCCAATCATTCAGTAGGCTGAATTTTAAGGCTCTGCATGGCAGATGAAAATTAAAAACTCTCACAGCTTAATCCTTTATTAGGTCATTTACTGTCTCTTCCTCTTCCCTAACCTGACAGTATTCAGCAGCAAAGAGGTTCAACTAAATATCTTGAAAAGGAAAATTAGTAATTTAAAGTATGTAAAAGTAACTTTATGCTGGGAGAAAAATCAGCTGGCTGTAGGCGCATGCATAACCAAACAGGGAAAGCAGTGATCATCCCAAAGCCTTTTGATTGCTTATCAGAGCTTGCTTCAGTTGCATTAAGCCAAACTGGTGCTGCCTTTCTCCTTTTGCGCTCTGCACACTTGTTAGTGCTCACCTGCAGCTTTCCTTCCAAAATAGCCCATTACATGACTGTACAGATCCCTCAGTGGAGCCTCTGCTGGCATTCTGTTCTGCCTCTGTGGGGAAACATTTGCCTTCGGCTTCGAAAGAGCATGTACAACAGTTTTATAAACACCACCTAGGGAGCCCTGCTGTTGTGCTGACTCCTGACCTGATGCTCTAAAGGTGCTACGATTATGGAACTGGTTAACTGCAAAACCTTCTTTTTGCAACATGGCTGCTTGAGCTTCTGTAGATTCCTTAATTTGCTTGCTGCCAGCTGAAGCAGCATTGATCACATCTAGAGGTCTGTATATTCCAGGTCTAACCAGCTCCGTGACAGATGATGAGCTAGTGCTTGCACTGGTACTGCTGTTGCTGCTGCTACTACTGCCACTACTGAAGCCACCAAGCTTACGAAGTCTTGCTTTCCAAGCAGCCTCTTTGCTCTCAAGAGGATTGTAAAACTGAATTGATTCTGTAGATGGCCTAAAAGTAACATGAACACTATTTCTTTTTTTAGTTGTTATTTTCATGATTTTGGCCCTATGAGTCACAGTTTCAGATATACTCCTTTTAGTTGGTGATAGTTTGCTTGTGCCTGTGATGTGAGGCATTTGAGGGTTAACTTGTGTTTTAGGAAGAATTTTCTTTGCATGCATGGCACGTGAGTTGGTTACTTTTTCATTAAATTGGGCATTTTTATGCTTTTCAGCTACTGCTGCTTCCACAACTAAATCTACATCAGCTTCAGTGGCTGCTTGCCTGTACAGGTATCTCTTCCCTTCTTTATTGCTAGGACTACTTGGCCCACGATCAAACATGCTTTCACATTGTTTATCATCAAGATTTAATTGTCTGGCTTTATCGAGCACTTGGTTTCTTGTAAAAATGTCTACTTGAGTAGGTGTGATAGTATTTATAAAACCACTTTGTTTTTGCTCTAAGTGCAGCTCTGTGTTACTGGCTCTTTCTGTAACAGTGACGTTATTCGTGCATTGACCAGTCTGATCTCTATGTTCTAATCCATCCAGTGGTAATCTATCATTCCTATTTATTGATGTATCAACTTCATGAGCAGAAGCCTCACATTTATCTATCTCAAAGTTACCACAAAGTTCTTCTTTAAGATATTCTCTCAGAGAGGAAAGGAGGTCATCTTCACCTTCAAGGTCAACATATTGGCTTTGTTCAAAGGCTGTGTTTGCAAATTCTACCGGCCCTATTAAATGACAAAGATGGTCATAAATGCTATCCCCAACTTCCAAGGAGGACTCTCTGCTATTTGTATCAGTGGTATGGCTTTCAGTGGATCTATGCATTGAAGAGGTCTCAGTGGAACTCTGTAAGCTTGGAGCATGATGGGATGAATTGTCAATGACAGGAACTGCACCTTTGGCTCGTTCAACTGTGAACGGTTCCAGGATGTCAGAGGTGCTGCTGCTTCGTGGCAGTGGCTGTTCCTCATTTAAAGCACCAAAAACTTCACTTGGAGCATCCTCACTCTGTGAAAAATGCCTGACTCGAGGTGGACGTGGAAGAATTTGAGCATCATCAATGTCTGTAGGAAAAAAGTATATGTAACATGCACTAAAATTAAAGAGACAGTATTTATTTACCACTACATCCTAATTAAGTGACTTTAAAAGCCAGTAAAATCCAGAGCCTTGTTTTCTTAAGTACAACAAAAATACTTTTTCCAGTACTAGAGTGTTAAAACCACACGCACATAATATCCAGAACAGAATGTAATATAAATGAGTTAGACCATCAGAACACGTTTTTAAATGTTAACATGCATGAGAACAAACAGTGAGACCATGGAGCATTTGGAAATACAGTTAAAGCTAGGGCTGTGCCAATAAGTTCAATAATTCAACCAATATTTTTCCAGCTAGTTTGTTCAGAAAATGGTTACCTGGAATACAAATTAGCTTAACAGTAGTACCCTGCATGGAATTTACATCTTTAGAAAAATACGCAACTCCAAAGAGAAGTAAGTTTTCTGGAAAATCATTGTCTATTGAAGTAACAAACTATTACTTTTTTAGAATTTGTATGAATATATAAATTACTGAAATATCACAAAGAATATTATCATATTATTATGAATATTATGGCGTATGTAATACAGAATACACCTGAAGTTTGTAAATGACAGTGAAGGGCAGGCCCTGTACAGAACAGATGACTATACATACTGGATAATTTAAATATACACCCTTCTTCCCTAGAAGGATGCTTTGTCTTTCATCTTCAAAATGCAAAACTAAATATTTAATGAAGGCTTACCTACCCCTCTTCTTCCAGTTTTACTCAAGCAAATGTGACATTTACGAGAACTACCAAATTAAGGACTCTGCTACTGAAAAACATCCTGCAGCCTCACAACAGTTAACATTAGAGTAAACCCACTTTTGTTTAGGAAGAGACCAGAACATTTGTTATGACCCTTTAAATTAGTTACTTTGTCTTTGTTGAGACTGCTAATGTACAAACCAGTACAAATAGTTAACTGCAATGAAAACCGCAGTTCCAACATGGACCCCTAGGAATTGTAAAGAGGTATTTTCAGAACTCTTCACATCATCCAGCAAACTAAAGAACCTACCCGCTCTTTTTCAGATCTCCTGGTATGTTCTAGGAACACTACATACTATCAGATCCTCAGTGTAGGCAAGACTAAGTATCTCTCATAGACAATTCAACTAATTGAAAGAACTCATTCTATGCCTTGCAGTCTTTTTATGGGATAGGCACTTGAAGAGTAAGGTAAAAACAGCTTTCTCAATTTTTTGCTGGTTTCTTTTTGATAGAATCCTTTATTGCCCAGATTTGGTTTTTACTACCTACCAGTTAAAAAGTTGTAGATGTGCTTTTAAGGTTGGGAGTAACAATAAAGAGCTTAAATGACCGCCAACAAGAGTTACTTCTCATAATAACCAGACTTACCTTGTTTTTCTATGGAGAAGGTTTATCTTCAGGACTGCAATTGTGAATTTACTTAAAATAAAATTTAAGCCCCATTCCCTCCCCTAGATCTGTTACTGCCAGAAAAAAAGAAACTATGTTGAATTAATTTAAAACTATTTCACATCATTACTTCACAGATCCCTATATCTATTTCAGTAGTATTTAATAATGATAATCTGAAGTCACCTTAAAAATCTGTTTTAAAGTGCTCAGACTTTTCTGAGAATGTTACAGCTAGAGATGAGTTTCTTAATATTCCTTCTGAGCAAAGAATATAAACTGAAGGCATGAGATATATCTGTACTTGAGTAAATGGATGTGTTGGAAGAAAATAAAAACTGGTATTTCCATGCTCAGTATGTCAGAGAAGTTAAAATTTGAAAATTAAAAGTTTGACCTGATTCTAAGTTTACTGAGCTGTAAAAAGAAGCTGTTAGACAGGAAACAGAGAGGTCCACATTGGAAAAAGAGAGTAGGCATCCAAGCTATTTCAGAAAATAACCATGAACTGAAGCATCACAATATACGGCAATTTATTATCCTCTGCCTCTCCAGCTTTGACAAACAACAAATTTGTCATCATTGTTCTTGTTCAACTTGTAGCTAATTACATGAATTAACATCCCCTGAAATTAAAGGTCTCTCTCTGTAGTTAGAGCTTGAGAACTCTCTATTGACTTAGGCAGAGATTTACACAGGTTATATTTATATAGTCTCAAAGCTATTTCTTACAGCCACAAAGGAAGAGCCACAGGATTCAGCCAAAAATATGCATGATGACGTTACATATGAGATTAATATGTGTAACGATTACTCTGATCTCATTTTGACCCCTCAATATGCATCATTCACACCTTTTATAAATGCAACTTTTCTAAAGCAGCATCCTGAGGATTGCAAACTGTGCACACATGCAGTGATTATGATTTTCTAGGATGTTAAAAATTCCTGGATGCAGAACTTCAAATGCACGCCAAGCAGCTCCACATATTGAAATAAATTCAGCTAGATTTATTTCAATGTTGATCCAGTATTAATTTTAGGTGCTCATGTATGCATGACTAGCACATACAGGTACACAAACATTTTCAAACAAATGTGCAGTGCTTGTGCCAACAGAGATTTTTTTTTGCAGAATGGTGGAAGAAATTAAGGAAATTAAAAATAAACAGCTATTGCAATATTAGCACTGAAAATACAGACAATATTTAAAAACCCAAACAAACAGCTCCTTCATAAGCTCACCCTTGCGCCACGTATACAGCCAAATTGGGACATCATCTGTTCCTCAGGAGTTTTCACTAACTACACTGCAATTGCGCACCAGAAGGCTGTCTATCTGACACACTCTACATGCTCAGGAGAAATGCTGACCTGGTTCATAATATGTTAAGAGTGGGGAAGATACTGAAATTGGTAGTTGTAGCCAGTATCACCCAATCACAACTTTCCCTAAAGCAACTTCACTTTCTCTTTTTCTGCTAGAAGGCAGAAAGAAAAGGCAGCTTTTCAGCATCAACTGGAAGACAAATATGCTAAATCAGAAACTCATGGAAAGACACACTCTGGCAAGACAGCATGAGTACAAGTAGAAGATTCCATATAACATTGGGACTGGATTTTATTCCACCATGGAAAGTAAGTTCAGAAAGTGGAGAAAAAAATAACATTGTTTGCTTCCCAGCTTTCATTTTGATTCTTTTGTAAGATGACACTCATTCTATGAGTTTTGGGGATTAAAAGAATAATTACAGCCATACTGATATTACAATTATGATTTCTTTTATATTTAATCTTAGTGATTACCTAGTGATTAGAAAGCAAGGTTTTAAATGCATAATATACGTACCTTTTTCATGTTAATACTTCTTTTGATACTTTTAGTTCCACTGGATAAGGAAAAAACTCCCACCTGCAATTCACTAGTCTGTCACTGTGGCCCACTGCTTCCAGGAAATTTGCCTGTATCTCACCAGCACTTTTCTTCCACAAGTGGTCTTGTACCTGACATTCCTCAGCAGTTCCAGGAATGAATGTTTACTTTGCTAGTTACCCCATAAATGTGTAAGATTGTACTTCCTATGATTTTAACATGGAAATGCAGCATAATTTGAAAATATGAAGTAATAACAACCTTAGGAAAAGCATCCTCTCTATGGTAAGAGATTACCAGATATCAATATTGAGCTTCTGCAATAACTTTTGTTAACTTACTGACTGATCTTCAAGCAGAAACATTCTGTCTCAATAAATAACAGTGGGGTGCTCTTCCTTACTCTTGAAAATTAATATACTGTACTGAACATAAGGTAAAGGTTTTGGCATAAATGCTTTCTTTTGGACTACCTGTCGATTCCTCAGTGAGTTAATCTTTCAATGAGGAGTTTCATAGCTAAAAGTAGCTAAATACTACAATTTAAGATTAGGGTTTTCTATTCTTTTGAAATATTTGACATATCCTCGCTTTCAAGCTGTGTTGGATCTGAAAGTCAGTTTGGATATCAGGATATTCATATCATCGTGAAATAAAAGTAAGGGCTCTCACAGCTAGCTAAACATTATTCGTTAACCTAAATAGGCTTATAGTAGAGCTTGTTATTTGGGAAGTAAATTGTTTCTACATCTGGACAAAGAAGGCTTTCACAAAAGAATCTATTTATCATAAGAAGAAAAGGCAAGCAAAACAATAAAGCTCCATGTTTTAAAGAGAAAAGAGAGTGCACACAATAAAAACCGCAGAAAATTAGAAGAGCAAAGTGTACCCTGATCAGGCAGATAGATTTTCCTTTACTCTGCTAGTTCCCCATTAACAGCTTCCTTTGCTTCACTAGAGCTGTTTAAGATTATTAGGCACAACATTAGGTGCTGTTTCAACACCAATCTGTTTGAGAAGACACTAAAACCAGGAAGCACCTAGGACTTTTTTTTTTAATGTTGTAAGTGCAAAGGTCTGTAAAATTATTTCACTTTCAAGAATTACAGTGGTTGAGCAGTTTCTTCATTGGATGAGTACCAACAGAAAGGATAACAGCAAGAGAGCCAGCAGGTCTGGGACACATTAGAAGAAAGATGCAAGCCAGGACTTTTCAGAAACATGGATGATAAAATTGACTGCAAAAGCACTTTTGCCTTCTTTAAGACAGGATAAAAAGTATCAGTGCCAATATAACAAAACAATAGGTCACGGTGAAAGCTCATTATCTTCTGCAGGTGCCCCAGAGATTTTCATTCCTATCAAAAACCCCATCTTCTAAACTAATTTATATCTCAGAAGATATACCCTTTGCATTCATATATTTATGAATTCATAATAGAATAATATTTTTAGAATAATATTTCATTATTCTTCATTTCTAGTGTAAAAATTTGCATCCAAATACTTTAAAATTTTTCGCTGTGAAAATCTGGTCTCCCTAGAGTGGGTTCTTCAAACTCTCCTAATTCTCCATTTATGCTTTTGATTGAATATTAAGGCACCAAGTTTCTGTTTCACAACAAGACTTAATTTTGGCACATAACAAAATACATTTATAAAAATACAGTTCTTAGTACTTTTTGTAACAAAGGCAGAAAAATACACCAACCAAAACCACAAAACTATCTTCCATTAAAAAAATCACTGCCATTATGTCCTTACATTTGTACACAGTTTTGACTATATATATATATATAGTCTTTCCACTATGGTTTTGTTTTTACTCATTGAGACAAAGACATAGTATGATTGTCAGCCTCACATAATACTCATTTACACCTATGTAATAGCTGAAGCACAGGAAAATAATAACTCCAACTGTGAACTTTCATGCATACATTTTTAAAATCTGTGCTAATTCTGACTGTTGAACCTATTTGTTTAAAGAAAACTATCCAAAGAAAGCTTTTGGCCCACCATGCTGCTGGACCAAACAATGTTGAGAAAAACAACAACCCTGTGAAAAATGGATCTGTTGAAAAACACCACCAAAACACAGCATTTGAGAATTCCAAACTGTATAGCTTATTAAATGTTTTTATAAATAAAAAGGCATATGGTATCATATAATACACTTTACAGTATACTTCAGACACCCTTTTTTCACGGGTGCTAAAGTACTATCACTATCATGGTTGTCGACACACCTATGACACTGAATGCAAAAATTTTCATAGGAAGATGTAAAAGGCAAGTCAAAGTAAAATTATGTTCTTCCTTTCCCTCCCTCACCACAAATAAAAATTAGTTGTACCTTCTGGTAGAGAGATGCTATATTACTGCTTACCAATTAATTGAAAAAGCAAGAGACTTCTTCAGTTTTCACTTTCATGATAGTAAACATTGGCACAGCACTAACTTCTAACAGTTCCAGAATGAATTGCAAAACAGCATGGTATTTTACATATCAAAATATTCATTCTTAATCTCTTCCCCTCTCCCCCCATCCCCCAAGTATTCTTACTCTGAAAAATTTAATGATTTAGCAGAATTTGAAAGCAGAAGGTTTAAAAAAGTGATAAAGGGGGTGCAGAAATTAGCAGAGGTGGCACTACCTGAAAGCTCATCAGAAAGGGGAGTGAGAACAATATCAGGCAAGAAGGGTTTGGAAGTATGGATCAGAACAGGAGCACTTTTAGCACTGCGTATATAGGCCGATGGCAGAGCACATTCACCAATGGATCGGCTTCTCATGGCTTTAAAAAGGAAAAGAAAGAAGTGGGGAAGGAAAAAAGAAGAGTGACTATAATGAAAGGCCTGTGTCACAGAAAAAGCAGCAACAGAGAAAACAAAGATAAAAAGGAAGAAAATTCAAAAATTAAAACATTTCAGCACGGCAGATATTGGCAGAGCTGTAAGAAAGAAAAAAAAAATCAGTGGACACATAAGACATTTTGAGTTTTTAACTTTTATGTAAAGCAGCAATAATGCCTTTATTATGACAATTACAGAGATTTTGCATTCAAAAATCAAGAAACTAATTAACAAGTTTTTTCCCATTGCATCAGGGGTTGAAAAATCAAGGTGAAAGTCACTCCACACACACTCAGAACTTGGAATTTTTTTTAACAGAAAAAGCAACTTACACTACATCTGCATTTTTTCTAATTTCCTTTTGTTTACTCCTGAAAAGTCATCTCTGAATTTTATACATATCCATATTCTTGAATTCATGATTCTCCAAAAGAGATTCAAAATCATAAGGAGAAAATGACCAGTTCTGTATGGAGAAATTTGCAATACAACTTGTTATAGTTCCAAATTAAAAATGAAGTGACTCAAGTGAAATGGTTTGACAACAAAAAGCATTGTTTCTTATCCAACAGGTCTGGCTTTTAGTTGATATTGTACAAATCTTGCTAAACTGATAATTCACATTTTCATATCTCACATCCTGCTGACAGCCCTACAGAATGGAAAACTTATGTAAGAATCATGGCATCAGGATCAGGGTTATATCTGCAGCTTTTCTAATAAATTTTAAATGAATCTTTATAATATTTATTTTACTTTGTTATAGGAAGACATAGCAAGAACTGATACTGCACTCAATCTCAAAGTACACTTGAAGTTCTTCGAAAAGCAATATTCATTGCTTCAATCAGCTTTCTTTTCAAACTGTTGCAAATTTGATACCTTGCTTTGAAATAGTAACTGATAAAGTTCTTTTAAGGAAATTTCAGTGCATCTTACCTAAATAATGTCAATGCAATATTTAATCAGTCTCTTAACTTTTTTATACATACTTTCAAAACAACATGAAATATAGACTTAAAATCTCAGTGCTCCTGGTCTGTATGAGAATCAGAAGAACATGAATGGAGGGCAGTGAAAGTTGAGCACATCACACTTCTAAATCAGGTTAAAAAATTGTCCCTAAGAGCAACATGCAGATAACTTGTGTAGGTCAACGTATACAAGGTAGAAAATACACTTGACAAATGCAGCACAATTTAAATGTAGTCTTAATGTCAGTTTGAAAAAACAATTCAGAAGGACAGATGTTTTTAGACTGAAGCAATTTTTGATTAAACTTAGTTTATAAGACAGAAAACAATTTTTTTTTTAAGGCAATTATGTGTATCGCTTTAACATCTCTGTTTAAGAGATACAATAATATAATTCAGGATACAGTGACAGATGCATTACATTCATCATTGTGCCATTGTAAAATGAATTTAGGCAAGAGAAAAAACTAACATGATACACAGTAAATCTTAAGGGTCTTTCACAATCTAAATGATTCTACGATTCTAAATAAAGCAAGTTTCCGAGATTCGATACTGTGCGGATTACAGACCTTAACCTAAAGTGTCCCTTGTAATTTAACTGGATCTTTTCCTACATATTACATTAACAGTAGCAAGGGTGGTGGGGGCAGAGCAACCAATTTACAAATTAGAAGGTGGAAATTTGACAGAAACTTTTGAAGGAAAAATTGCAGTGTATTATTATTATTGAAAGATGATGTAAAAGGAAAGTGTTATCTCAATAACTTATTATTTTAAGTAAGATGCAACACATTCAGTTAAGTAGTTAAGTAGAGGCACACAATACCAGAAGGGGGACTAAATATTTGACAGTTTATAACCTTCCACTGTTGTCTATAGACAAAGGCAGAACAATAGATTAGTAAATTCTTTCTGATCCAATATTTTTATAGCACCAGAATCTGTTGCCTAAGACACAAGTTCTGTATCTAGCCCTGCAGAAGATTTTTCAACCCATATGCATATCATTTTTAAAGGCCCTTTTCCAAAAATTACTTTACATAAGTTCAGGCTAAAAATGTACACACTGCATATCAGAAAAGCTGTGATTTTTATTTGAGTAACACACACATACACACATATTTGGTGCAGCAATAAATGTGTGCTGGCATGAGGATGGCTCAAAAAATAGAGGTGCACAGATGTACACAGTATGTGTACAATAAAATAGATGAAAAAGAAACCCCAGCTTCTTCTTACCATAAAACATTCAACATGCATATCCCCCCTATTCAGATATAAAAGAATGTATTACTCTTGATCAAAGGAAGTATACTACATATCAGATACCATGCAACGTATCTGAGGTCTAACACCAGAATTAGCTGTGGAGCTAAGGTTAAACTAAAGGAGAAGGTCTGCCTAGCAAAATGTTCTACAGAAAATTTTACTTATTGTGACTATAAACTACTATTTTTATTATGTTACCCTTTGATAACTGGCACAGATCAAGAAGCATCCAAACAGCTTTTAGCATACCTGAGAGACAATAACAAGCGACTATTTGGAGACAGTGAAGAGATATGTTTTTGTAACATATACTTCAGAAACATTTGTAAAAAACGGAGGAGTTTGGGATTCTGATTCTGGCAACTCTTTTCGGGCTTTTCATCTTTTAAAAGTGTCCTACTAATACTGTGATGCTTGTCCACAGATGGTATTCTAAAAATATGAATAGAGCTGAAATTTTAACTAGTTACAGTACTACAAACTTGGCTTATTAATATCAAATATGTAAGATAATTGGAGGAAAGGAACAAAACCATAGAAGCTGAAATACAATGAAACTAAAATCAGGTTAGTTTGCTGCTAACGAGGTCAATATACAGCTTGATTAGGATAAATTTTAGTCATTTTAGGGCTAACATCATATAAATAGCCATTTTTCAAATAGCAGCAAAACAAAACCACTAATAAATTGACCAAACTACATAACCTTCTGACAGAACGTCTGAAATATTAACAATTTGGGAAGAAGAAATTTTAACATGAGCTTTACCTTGTTAAGGCAATTGAGATTTAAAACAAAAACATCACAACAGTTAATCACAAGACTATCTACAGAGAAACAGAAATTACATTTAAAGTATCTGTGATCCATAAAGAAAACTAGTCAAACAAAGTGGTTTCAGCATGAGATGCAGCAAAAGCTGTGTAGCATCTGAATGCATGAAAAAGACAGGAAATATTTTAGTAGTAACTTTAATTTTCTCACATCTATACTGCTTATAGGATAATTAACTCTCCCACACCAACAAAAGCCTCATGAAAAAACAAATTTTTTAAATGGAGAATGTTGAAGAATATTCAAGTAAAAAACTCTGACATGAAAAAATTAACTGTAGATAAGTTTTGGGAAAAAAAACCCAAACCCAATGTTCATTTCTGAAAAGTTAACATAATTATATATTTAACTGCCAATACGCATCTCCAGTTTTTAAAACTGTGTCAGAATACACCTGCTTCCAAGAAGCATCAGTGAAGCAACAACACACAATGACCGAAGCCACTACAATTACAGAAATAGTAAAAAAACAAGACATATTCCTTAAAAGGTTTTTCTTTTAAATAAAAATAGAAAAATCAGCTTAACTTTCCTTCACATAAGGAACAGCACTGGGATTAGCAAGATGAGACAACAGACTAAAGAAATTTGTAGTCCAGTTCCTGTTAAGATATTCTAAGCAAATCATATGAACATAAACTGAGTCTTGAGCAATTCACCTAAAGCACTGTTTAGCATCACTCATTTCTAATACACCAAAGAGTATCCACAAGTAATGAAGTTGAGAAATAGATGACTTCAGAAATGGACAACTGCATGCATTTCTGTCAATCTTTCATTAATGCTTTTATAAAGATTCAGGTTATAGTAAAAGACAACACATTTAATAAACTACACAGACACATACACATTTCTCACACTTTTCTTTGCACAGCTGAAAAATACGCACCCTATTTTGGTCACAGTTCATGAAAACATGCTCTTAAAAAGCCTTCTATTACCCACCTATCCATATCACTGATCAAACCATTCCAGCTGTTTCTTTTCCATATACATAAAACAGTATTTTTTGTCCAGTCCAGCTTAAGTATTTGATCAAACTCATTAAAAATGAATATATCAACTGTGTTACTTTCATTTGCAGTTACTATAATTCTAGTAACCACAGCTATTCAGCTACCCTAAAAGCAAGTAAGTCTGCCTAAGTTACACATTTAACTCTTAGAGATAATATACTTTTGTGGAAAGAAGTTACCCACTTTGCTACCAAGGTCAGTCATCAATTCCTCACCCTTTCTCAAATGCCACTTATATCAGGTTTTACAGATACATACCAACTGTCTTCTGACGAACTATGCTCCTTGCCTTTTCTGTTCCTGGAGAGCCAGTGGTTGTAGCACTGCGCTGCCTCATTGGTGCTTGTCCAGGTTGATCACGGCTCCAGCCTCTGGAAAAGGACTTATCAACAGAAGATTTTGGGAATTCATGCCCAACTCCTGCCAAAAAAAGATTTGCAAATCTATTCACTTCTATTCTGGCATCATCAGATTTTGTAGTTAAATTCTGAAAAGTTTTAAAGCTGGACAGAATAAATTATATTATCAAAGCAAGTATGATTTCAAATCTATACATCTCATTACTGGTTTTTAAATATATAAACCCACTAGCCAGTATTAACACTGAGAGATAGCCAAACATTTTCGTAAGTGTTGGTGCTATTAAACTATTGTGATTTTCTTTTCTGACCAGTCAAGTGCAAAACCACAAGAAAACTGGGTTTATAAAGGTTGTAGCCTGATAAGACATGTAGCTACAGAAATTTTCCTTTGCTGTACTTGTTAGAAATGACACAGAAAATCATACGTTATAGACCGTCAATATTGTGGTTTTCTTCTAAATGATTTTGTGACATTTGAGGAATATGAAATAAAGATGATAAAATGAAATGCAAAAGCAAAAAAAATGGGATGATGGGCTCAGAGAACAATGTTCTTTGGAAATTCACAAAAAATGCTATACTAAGATCAAGAAAAGATGGAACAAATTCACATTTGACATTTATACTGAAGTAAATAAAGGAAGTATCAAAGAAAAATGTGTGTAAAAAAGAAAGTGAACTAAAGAATATGTGCATTGCATTTCCTTATCCACACTGAACTCATATAATCCAAAATTATTTTTGATAAACAATTACAGTAATTGAAAATGCATATTCTTGGAAAGTTAGCCTGAGTACAACCTGTTCATTATTATTAGCAAACTAACAGGGCCAAAGGAATTTGGCATAATTTGTATTATATTTTTTACTTCCAAAGCTGGATTTAACTCTGCCACTCACATTTAACAACAGAGGCTTTCTCTAGAACTCTGATTACCAAAGACTAACACAAACTTATGTCATGTGGCCCTGTATGGGTGATATGGCAGATTCAAAGTGTTTTTTTAAGCATATATTCAAGTAACTATACACATTCTTATCCAACATCAGACTTTAAAAAAAAAACAAACAGACAAACCCCCAAAAAAACCAACAAAGAACCTAACAAAAAAAACCCCACCCAAACAAAAAAACACAACCTGTTACTTTTGCAAGAAAAATAATCAAGCTGTATAGTAGGAAAACAAAGATGAATGGTCTGGAACAACCTCTCAGGGTCAACTACAGACAAATGTATTTTTGTCCGGTTGTCACACACCAGAACAACAAAAGTGTGAATAATGCCTCTGCCCAAGATGAACAAAAATAGGAACACCCTCTTTAAGAGAGGGAATCCACATTGATTACTGCTCACTGACAAACCAAATGATACCAATAGGAAGTCTTTTCCCTGTGGTTTAACTGGAGAACTACATCAATCAGAACACAGAAGGATAAACAGTAAACTAAAACTTTTTTCCCCATCTTACTCAGCTTAAATCTAATCCTGCCTCTCACCATTACATCTCAAAGCACTTTTTAAAGGAGACCAGTGTCATTACCCATTATTTACAGAAGTGGAAAAAAAGTAAGAGGTGATTGTCAATGGTCCCTTGCAGAGAGTCAGTCTCTGATCTGGGAAGAGAATCCAGGTTTTGCAACTCTCAATCCAGCCCTCCAGGACCTCCTGTCCTTTACCAATTCCAGAACTGTATCATTATAAGCAAGAAGCCACCTCCTCTCCCCATATCATGTCCTGCAGAGCATTTTCTGCATAGCTTAGGAATCAATTTAAAAACTGGTAGCATTCACATGGATTTTTTTAAGAGTATCCTTTCTCTTAAATAATCCAACAAGGTCACTTAAGCAAAACCCATCTTCACCATGGCTTAGTGATGAACTGGTATCCAAACAAAACTATGCTCACTTTAACACTTCATCTTGGATTTCAGGATCAATATTCCAGTGGTGATTGCAACAGCCACTTGCTAGCTAACTTTTACCAGATGTGTAACCTTTGTTACTTTCAAGAAGCTATGATTGGGACTCAACTATTTAATTGCTCTGATAAAATAAGAAAGGCATAACCTACTACAGTGTAACATTTTAAGTTAAACTCAACAGGTTTTTTTTCTTTTAAAAAACTACATTCCATATGTGGCTACTTGCAGGACTGACTCAACGTGAGAATTTTGTGGTGGTTCTAAGAAGCAGCCTTATTATAAGGTAACTGGGTTATTTCAGGTAATGCCTATTTAGGTATACTAAAAACACTAGACCAAAATTATGCTGTAGCCAACATCTTATCACCCCAGCTGAAATTGAACTGATGTGTATACAGTGTTGTCTTACCTTTGCCTTTGTGTTTTTTCTGCTTCTGCTCACTTAATTTATCCAACGGCAGGTCACTGAGGTCCAGGCTGTACAAGTTTCTAGCTAATACTTTAGTTAGTGTCTCCATTGTCAGGGACCACTCAGTGGCCAGCTCTTCCCAATATGTCAGTGATGACATTACAGACAGCAAGTCATCCCAAAGCTCTCGAGAGATGTACACATTTAGATTTGCTTTGATCCAAGCTACTATAAGAGTCTAAAAGAATAAAGTGAGAAAAGTTGGGTTCTGAACATAAGATGCCATCAGTCAACTGTTACTGCTTAAAGCTTCCAACTGCCATCGAGATTTCTAGGTAAACCTGACATTCGTCTCATCACCAGAACACTCAAACTTTTCATGAATTATCAAATGTTATGTTACAATGGGTTTTTGACTTAGATACAGAAACAATGGACTCATAAAAGATCTTTCAGTGTCTTACAAGTTTTGCCTGAGAGTTTTGAAATACTGTCCTCAATTAGTTCTCATAACATTCATATCTTGTGTATCCTTTTTTTTTTTTGTCCACTGAAGAATATGGATACTTCACAGATTCTGTTTACAGAGAAGCCACCACAACAGCACACTGCACCTATAAACTCTGAAAGTATTTGCTCCAGCATACTGTAAGGAATAACGAAATCAGTTTATCAGGCATGGATGGCACAGAAGATTTTGTGTTGACTTGAGCTAACTTTGCAATGGAAGCATGCTAAAACTACACACATCGACAGTTATCCGAACTCAACTAAAGGACATCAATTTTTTAGTTTCACAGTACCCCAAAAGCTATTGTTGTAGTATCATTACATATAGAACAGAAAGTAATAAATGTGGCTAGCTCTTTAACCCACACCATTCACATTATCTGGGTAACATAATCAATGACTTAAGATCACAAACCAGCCAGCAGTGGTTGTTGCATCTAATCTCTTAGTCAAAATTAAGCTGAATTAATTAGAGTGAATTTATGTCTAATTGCCTGGAAAAGAGGTCCTGCAAGTCTTCCAGCTAAAGTGGAGTTTTTTCTTCCTTGGTACTGCAAGAAAGTTTGGGGTGGTATTTTCAGCACAGATTCAGTAACCCTGAGCAGCACAAGAAGCATCTGTTCCCTACAAAACATTTAAATAAAAAAAATAGAGTTAGCGTTTTGTTACACTTCTGTTTATACCAGTATACTTTTGAAGATAACAACCAAGCTTGATTTGCTCAAATACATTCCAAACAGGACACAGTGATTATAAACAGCCTAACTTGGTTCTTGAAGAAGAAATTACGCCAATCTCTTCACACTTGAGAGAGAGAAATCCCTGTCACCCTCTGACACCTTCTACCAGGTCACTCAAGCGCTATCACCTTCAACAGTCGGAAGTTACACACAAAGTTTTAACTATATTTCCAGTCTGATTTTTTTTTTTCCCCTCCCTCCCCCGGTATGAATGACATCTTTTGCCAATATTACATCATCATTAATATGCTTCATCTATTATTTTGTGTGGCACTATCTTTGCCATCATAGTCTAGAGTCACTTCTTTACAGCGACGTGAAACTGGGGAATACTAATCTAGTGGAATCTGTTTTCTATTATTACTCCCAATTTCCTAGTGGTTAGCCTTATTTCTTCACAAGAGGAGACAAGTTCATGTCAAATGTAATTCCAGCTCTATTTACCCAGAGTTCAGGAAACACTAGTTACAGACTGAAAGCAAGTCAAATTAAAATGGAATAAATCAGCCAGTTGAAATCCTCTTGCTACTGCTTCCTTGCAATGGAGAATGGTGGCAATATACTACCTCATTAGAAACAACTATTTAAAGGAGTCGGGAAAATAACAAACAGGAACTTGAAAGTGGTGTCTCTTGTACCTGCTAGGCACCCTAAGCACTGGAAAGGAACAAAACAGTATGCTGACTTCTTTATGCAATTACAGATCAAGAGCAAGTCACATCTGATTATAATACTTATCCATGCTTACCTGACAATTTTTTGTTTACTTTTAACTAAGGCTGCGAAGCTTCACCTGTTTGCATATTTTTAGCACTTTGACAGATAAGCAAAATGCCCTGGAAAAAAAGTAATCAGTAGCTCCTTAATAGTAGCTGCATATCCTAGTTTACTTCCTTTTTTCACTGAGTGCTAAGCTGCCTCAAACTAACTAGGTGCTTACTACTGGCTTTGACAGAGCAGATAACCTCTTCCCCTGTATTATGTTCTCTGTGATGTTAAAGTCCATGTATTTAATGATTTAGAGAAACCAGTTCACATAATCAATACCACTCTACTGTGTTTAATACCAAGTAAATTTTCACATTTATCTTGTGACCTAATAATCGAAGATAAAAGCATTAGCATTTTACCATGTCTTCTTGTCCATCGTCACTTGGACTACCATGTGACGGTAGATATTAAGAATGCGTTTACACATATCAGTGTGTTCATCCAGCAGAGCTTTTATTTCATTTGCAGGTTCAAGAAAGAATATATTTGAAGAATTTATTATAAAAACCTGTAAGCAGAAAAGAGCGGATGTTGTGAGCTTGAAATACATTTGTGTTTTCAGCAATTCCATTGCTATTAACTAGGAAGAGAAAATCTATGATTTACAGAAAAGACTGCATATGCAATCAGAAGTAAATATGTAAATCTGTTAGCTTGATATGGTGATAAAGCAACAGTATGATGGATTTTTTCCCCATTTTCTTCTACAAACCATATTCGCGTATTTTTGCTTTCATAGGCAGATGGTACAAACTACTCAATACAATTATTTTAATACGATGGACAAAAATGGCCGAGTAAAGAAGTCCACTGCACAAAAGTTCCACCTGGAAGCCAGAAACTGACTAATATAACATATACTAAAATACCTGAAATAGTCCTGGCACAAAGCATGTGCTTTAGCATGACAAGGCCTGTATTTTTCTGGGAAACTAAAGCATTCATCCCACTGTGATCAGTAAGGCTTACCAAAAGTAGGAAACAGGATACCTCCCCAAAGTGGCTGACTTCAGTGGACAGTGAATTAAGGCTTTCAGAAAGAAAATGATAAAAACAAAGTAGGCAAGGACACTGCAGGAGTTACAGGAGCTACTACTGAAGTGTTGTTATATTTTTATGTAAGTTTAGGAAGCATTTGAATCACAGTGAGCCCTAGATCTTAAATTATCATATTCGTCTTTCTTAATGCACATCAACAGGATGTGCATGGGTTCAACACTGGTTCTGCAGCTGTAATTTCCCTCTACTGAGAGCTTTGAATTTTAGTAATTAAAACTCAATAGTACACAGTTTCACATTCACTAGCCTCAGCTAATGAACCTACTCTAAGTACCTAAATATGTTGTCTATACAAGAATTAAAAGGGAAGAAAATTCAAGACAAAAGTCTTGGATTTTTGATCACAGAAAAAGTCTAATGTGGTTCCCAGCCAGGAAACCTCTCAAAATCAGATACGGTACTGTCTTAGAATGATGCCTTGACCCCATTTCAGGCTAAAGAAGGTACCTAGTGGTCAAATGAACCTTTGCCTAAAAAAGTTCAACATGGAAAAATCTCTCAGACATTCTCAGATGTGTAAACATTAGTGATACACTGCAAACAGATTAAGATGCTTCTCACTGTTTCTTTTCTCAGAAAAACGTCATATTCTTAAATAGTCAATGTATGCAAAGATTATGAAGCTTAAATTATTGTAATATATTTGAACTTACAGGTAATTTCAGTTACAAAGTTTATTTCTATATATAACAATGTACAGCACCATAGGAAACCCTATTCAAGAAATCATTCAAGCTGTGGTAGAAATGAGTTCTAATTAGCATTATCACCCATAGTAAAAGTGCACATGGTAGAGTGGCAAATGCACATGTCTATTTCATTTTGTTTAGAATCAATTTTCTTCTGGATAAAAGAATATTACAGAGGCTAGTCATATACGCACCTGTATTTATGCGTATACGTGCACATACATAAAATGGCCACATTTTATATCACCTTAAAAGCATTTCAAAGACCCTCAAATTATACACACTTGATTTACTACATCAACTTCAGTGAATTGTTTTGATGAACATTTTAAATTAACACAACTTCTGCCCTGCCAAATTTCCTAGAAACAATTAGAAAACTTCTGTTAAGGAGCTTCTGCAACTCTCCCATCCCTTAAGCGTATCAGCGGAGAGTTGTGGTGTCTGCTCAAATTATTTAAGCACCTGCGCACTCATCCAATCTGTAATTCAGAAAAAGATGAGAAAATATCTCTGATCACCTTATCATTCGGATTAGGAGGTTCAGATATTTTGTGTGCAGTGAGTAATAGCTTAAAAGAAAAACATCTTCCTAGCACTCTCATTAAATACTTAATTAGAATAATTGGAAGATGTGGACTGGATGATCAGGTAGTGAGGTGGACTGCGAACTGGCTGAAGGAGAGAAGCCAGAGAGTTGTAGTCTATGGGGCTGAGTCTAGTTGGAGGCCTGTAACTAGTGGAGTGCCTCAAGGGTCAGTACTGGGACCGGTATTATTTAATATATTCATCAATGATTTAGATGAGGGAATTGAGTGTACTATCAGCAAGTTTGCTGATGACAGTAAGCTGGGAGGAGTGGCTGACACGCCAGAAGGCTGTGCTGCCATCCAGCGAGACCTGGACAGGCTGGAGAGCTGGGCAGGGAATAACTTGATGAAATATAACAAGGGAAAGTGTAGAGTCCTGCATCTGGGCAGGAACAACCCCAGGTTCCAGTATAGGTTGGGAAACGACCTGTTAGAGAGCAGTGTAGGGGAGAGGGACCTGGGGGTCCTAGTGGACGACAGGATGACCATGAGCCAACACTGTGCCCTTGTGGCTAAGAAGGCCAATGGCATCCTGGGGTGTATTAGAAGAGCGGTGGTTAGTAGGTCGAGAGAGGTCCTCCTTTCCCTCTACTCTGCCCTGGTGAGACCGCATCTGGAATATTGTGTCCAGTTCTGGGCCCCTCAGTTCAAGAAGGACAGGGAGCTGCTGGAGAGCAACAAAGATGATTAAGGGAGTGGAGCATCTCCCTTATGAGGAAAGACTGAGGGAGCTGGGTCTCTATAGTTTGGAGAAGAGGAGACTGAGGGGTGACCTTATAAGGGTCTATAAATATATAAAGGGGGAGTGTCACAAGGATGGAGCCAGGCTCTACTCAGTGGCAAACAATGATAGGACAAGGGGTAATGGGTACAAACTGGAACACAAGAGGTTCCACTTAAACTTGAGAAGAAACTTCTTCTCAGTGAGGGTGACAGAACACTGGAACAGGCTGCCCAGGGAGGTTGTGGAGTCTCCTTCCCTGGAGACATTCAAAACCCGCCTGGACACATTCCTGTGTAACATTATCTAGGTGTTCCTGCTCCGGCAGGGGGATTGGACTAGATGATCTTTCAAGGTCCCTTCCAATCTCTAACATACTGTGATACTGTGATGTGGCACGAGAACTGTTTTTTCTATGATATGATAGGGAGCAGAATGCATGTCCTGATGTAAAATTAAAAGATTTTTTTACTGTGTTATCCAACACTTGTGTATACACTGTCCTACTTAAGGTCAATAAAGATAGAGTGAACAACAGTAATTATTCCAACATTATTTATCATGATTCTTTTATATTTAAGAGGTATTTTTTGAATTCAGAGATGCATTGAAGGAGTATGGGATTGAACTGCATTATATTCTACCCTTTATATGCTGATAACAAGAGCTTTATTATTATTAGGAAAATGAGATATCAAGTCTATTTCATACCTGCAATACAGACTGCACTCCAGCTCGTACATTTTGCTCTTCCACATCAATTTCAGACATTTTATGCAAAGTGTCTTCATAACAGCCATTTCTTGGCCAGTTTGAGTTTCTACCATGATTGGAGTTCATGCCTTTTTCCTGAAAAATATTTTTTTAAAAATCACATAGATTTGTAGAGAGGTATTTTGTTTTTACATGGAAGGAAAAAGGATATAATAGATAAGAAATAATAAACAATGGTAGACAGATGTTTAAGATGCATCTTAAAGACACAACTATATTTTAAGAAGTTTGCAGCAATTATTTTAAAGTATTCAGATGAAATAATTATTTCCCTCATCCTCTTATTTCACTATAACTTACACATAGCTGATGGTTGGCATATCATATAACCCACATCTTGAGAACAGTTTATAAAACTATATGAAATTTTAAACTGAACTAGCCACACTTTAAATCTACAGACAATGGATCAAAGTGGTATCCCATTCACTGTTTAATTACTATTGATTTTCCCCAATAGATGGTCTGACATCAAATGAAACCACAAAAAGGAAATCTGAAGAGCGACTTTTTACAAAGGCATTTAGTGACAGGACAAGGGGGAATGGCTTTAAACTGAAAGAGGGAAGATTCAGATTATAAAAAAATTCTTCACTAGAGGATGGTGAGACACTGGCACAGATTGCCCAGAGAAACTGAGGATGCCCCATCCCTGGAAGTGTTCAAGGCCAGGTTGGATGGGGCTTTGAGCAACTTGGTCTAGTGGAAGGTGTCCCTGCCCATGGCAAGGGATTAGAATGAGATGATCTTTAAGAACCCTTCCAACCCAAACCATTTTATGATTCTACTCTGTCTACCTGCGTATCAGAAAGATGTACATATATTAACCAACAATATTTTACCTCTTCTCTTTCTTTTGCTTTCTCTGATGAACTGTGGTCAACAACATTTTCATCACAACCTACAGTTGTGCACTGCATTATTTCTTCAGGTTCTTTCATAAATAAAGGCTTATCTTCTTGTTGAATCCATTCCTGATACACTTTTACCACTTTTCTCATTGCAGCTGCTTCACATATTGGCAACAGAAATGCCTGCAAGTACAAAAAGAAACAAATGAAAACCCAATTGCAATACTTGAAATCAAGTTATGCTCTATAACATACAGTTTCTAAGGGATGGGGAAGGGGGGAAAAGCCACTGCAGGATCTTTACAAATAAATGACTCCTAAACCTAAACGTTCGCTCACTTTTTTTTATCTGTAAGCTGAAAACATGAAATAAAGTTCTACAAAGAAAAGTCAAGAAAGTACTTAAAAAACTTCACTGCCAGAGAAAGAGATATAAGAATCCATATAGGCATATCTAGTCCAACACCTAGACTGCTGAAATTATGATCAAACATTCATCAGAAGTATGCAAAATGAATGAGCAGAAGTTTCTATTGCAACATCTTCTATTCAGACAATTTGGAAGATTGGAGTTAATTTTAAATTAGTAAAAAATTCAAGTGACACACACTATTGGTAGACATCGATCTTATTTTTAGTTAAATGAGGTTTTGCAAAACACTATCCTTAAAACAAATGCCTCCCTGAAAAGACTTCAGAACTCCCGTTTCAAACAATCGTGCATTTGAGTCAGTGTGATGGCTGCTCACTGCCCTCTTCAGGACGCTTTCTGTATCTGCTGTGCTGGTAACAACTAGTCACAGATCAGAAACTTTTAATATTAGTCAGGTTTTAACTAACTTAAAATACATTTACCAAAGACTGAGACGCCCTAATTGTATTTAGAAAAGAACAGATTAAGCTCCACCAACACATAGTTTTATGGAGTCCATGACGTGAATGTCGAAAACTCACTGCCCACGTCTTTTAGGAGTGCTCATTTGACACAAGCAGGTGCTCTCTCTCTGGAAATACGCATTTCATACCAGTATTGCACTAAAAATTATTGTGTATTACAGAATTCAACTGACAAATTCATCAGTTACACACTATAGCTCATCAAGTCCAACAGTCTTCTGTGAGCTCATATATATTTTTTGTACCCTGGAGTCTAAAATGCATAAAACTTTTTTTTTTTTTTATGGACAATCTTCTCACCATGCAGTTCAACTTAAACCTTTTCCTAACTGGAATAACTTAGCCTAATGTTTTAGAAAAATTAAAAATATCTGGCACATAAGAAGTGAACTTACACTGAAAACTTCAGGCTAAACAATGACTTAAATGAGACTGCATAACCTCACATGAAATCCAGATAACCTGCATAACTCACAGACTGCCTTGTGAAAAGAATGAAGAATGCTGTCCCTTTCACTGAGGGAATGGGGCTCGGGGACGAAAGTTTCTAAACAGCCCATCAAAAATTTAGATTCTATATTCAATGTCTCAGACTCTGTATACCCTTGAGTGGTAGCTGAACTCGGGTAACTTACCTCCCTCAGTAGTGTGTCCAAACTCTTCTATACATTGAATGGATAAGCTACTGACATTCATTTCCTCATTCAAAAAAATCCCTTTCATCCAGATATACCGGAATTTTAAAATACTTAGGTTTTTGCTGTTTAAAGCAATTAGTGCAATGCATTTCAACCGAAACGTAATACTTTTCTTCTTTACTATTGTTTGGAAAAAATTCTTCATCTTTTGATCTATAGAATGGGCCATAAAGAGAGTCTATCTGTTCTCACACATTTAACTCAAAGTTACGTATTTTCACATCATAAATAAAGGCTACGTATTCTAGCATATGTTCTCAGTTTAAATTTGATTAATAGTTTCCAGTTGAGAAACACTATTTTGAGTACGCCCAGCTAACATTTCTGGTTACAGTAAAGTCAGAAGCAGAAGCTGTTACCTTCTAAAGCTATGTGTCCCACTCTTCTGATGAAAACTATCAAGGAAAGGATATTCAGCTGCTCCCAAAACAACTCTTTAACAGCTGCAGACTCCCACAGAAGGTTTATTTTAATATGCTTGGTTGAGAGTTCTAATAGCTATGGGGCTGATGTATGAAAAGATAGAAAACTCCTGTCTATGGGGAACTATAAAGTCCAAGTTAAATGTTGTCAAACTGCTTATTAAAGAAATAAAAGTAGAAAAATCAGAAACTGTAGATATTCTACACAGAAAACATTTCAGAATTTTAAGTTTTCCATACTTAAAACCTTCAAGGCAAGATGACAGAAAAAACTTGTACATTTATGTAGCGTTCTGCTTAGCAAATGCTCTTGAAAAAAAAACAATGACATAACGATCATTTATAATATAATAAAGATTACTGCATTTTAAAAATGGTTCTTTACCTGTCGAAAAATCTCAGTTAGAAAATTAACATTGCTTCTTTTAGCAGAAAAGACTTTTCGGACAATTTCAATATCGGTTAAATGCTCTTCATCAATACTGCAGAGGCTGGAAGAACTTGGTTCTCTCTCTGTTAAAGTACTTGTATTAGAATGAGATTGTTCTGGCTCTGCATTTCTATCCTGCTTATCAGTACTGTCATTTTTGCTGTCTTCCCGTGAAGCCATGCTAGCAGCTGCTCTCTGGAAAAAAAAGAATAATATTCTATAGCTCATGTTTAGTGCAACCATTAACTTGTACAAAGTGCACTGTACAAGTTATACAACAGTATAATTTAAAACAGTACAAAGGATTCAGAAAAAAATTAAAAAAAAACCACAAAACCAAAAGAGGATTCAATGTATTTCAAAGCTTCTTACAGCTATGTGATTAAAATAGCAGAACTTGAAAAACAACAAAAAACAAAAAACTACTAAAAAAACCCATAGTGAGTCTCACTAAAGTGAATTCACAAGCAGAAAATTTGCTTAGAAATTCCTTTGTTTTAATTTTTCAGGACTGCATGCTGCTGACATAATAATTAAGGCAAAAAAACAAACCCAAACTTTTTTATATATTTGGTTTTACCTGAATATTCTTTGGCACATTTTCACCTTCCATTCCAGGAATATGAGGTCCTGTATGAGGTTTTGGCTCAAGCCAGAAAGACACCAACCATCGAATGACAATAACACGAGCCTTAATAAAAGGTTCTTTTGTGCAGTACACTGCCTCATTGGTTTCAGCATCCTTCTTAACCATTACGTAATGTGGCTTTGGTCTCATTTGTGGTATATCTGTAAGGAAACACATCATCTTAAAAACAGCTGCAGAAAGAAAGCTCTACACAAGAAAGAAATCCTAAAATCATAACCAATACACGTGAACATTCAGAGGCACTATTTTTTCTATTCACTGTTGCACAACTCATTCTAAGGTGTGCCAGAACGGACACAGAGAAAATTTCAAGACTAGACTATAAGACTTCATGAGGCTGTAACTGTCTCCTGGAGGGAAACAATACTGTTGGTCCAAGAGACAGAAACTTGTTGTTGCTATGCAAAACCTTTAATTTTTTATCAGAAAGTGATTTCTATAGCCTTACATCTTTGCTTGCACTTTTTTCTTTAAAACAAGTGAACACATTTCTTTTGTTTCCAGCTTATTTTAAGCTACATGCTATACCAAAAATTTAAAGATAAAACTAACAAAGCAAACTCACTACTCCACACGTGCACCTAAAAAACTACAAAGGGGTTCTAAGTACCAAAATAATTGTTAATTAGACTGGAATATGGCCTACAGGAGAAAACTGCCTTCATACAGAATTAAGATAGTCAAATGTCTTCATTTTTAAGATGTGTTTATAGTTGTTTAAGTTACTAAGTAACAATGTACATGAGTGATACCATTTTACAGCCTTTTAAGAGTCCTGTATGTCATATCCCCTACTATCAAACCTACTGGGAAAAGCAGATACAGTTCAGAGGCAAGTGATCACTGCATTTAATAATGCATCCCTAGAAAGATCTCTATGGTGGTCTGCAGCAATTCACAATAAAGCAATATAATTAGCAATAAGGGTCATCAGTTATTAATGATACAGATCCCAACATCTAATTATGGCTATAATGGGAAAGCTTTAATTCCAAACTGTATTTTAACAGTAAATGCAATAAGCACAGTCTCTTCTGGCCCTTCAACAGGTGAAAGATGCAGAAAAAGATGAAAGAACAGCAAAGATGAATAGAAAGATGAAACAGATGAACAGAGATGAATAGATGATTAGAAAGATGAATAGAACAGAAGACGTTCTGCTCCAAAGCCACCACATGAGTCTGGCAGCTTCATCTAGTCCCACATCTGCACTAGCTAATTTTCCTGGAGTTTACTGCCAAAGCAAGGGCACATTGATCTTCCTATGACTTAGCTGAAAGATGATTCTGTGGTCATAACTTCTGTATACGGGCTTGCAGCGAATATCATGAACAATGCCCAGTGGTGTGCCAACTGGCAGGCACTGTGGTTATTTGGGGTCTATAGCCTACAATTCTATCTTCTCATCAGGCATTCTACATGATGGCTCAGGACTGTTTAGTTCTAGTTCTCTACTGTGCTAGTGACAAAGATGCCAACAGTGTCATCAGTATTCCTGAATCTGCTTCAGAAAAAGTGACAGTAATAATTCAACAAGGTTGGAATTTACATGCAAAGTAAACCCATAACAAAGATGGAGCAGAGAGGGCAGGGGGAAAGGGCATTTCATATGTGCTGGTTTTTTTAAACATATGGACTGTTTTTTTAAATTGTGCATAATGGACATCGCTGCACAGACAAATATCAACAGCCCAGTTCAATCCAGCCATGTATCAGCCAACTCGACACCGCAAAATGTCATTTCTGCAATACTAATCATCAGTCTGAAGTACTTTCAGATGCGGATGACATTTCTCTGCGAGTAGCATGCCATGTCTATTCCTAGTTCTAGAAGGGCAAGTATGAGATCTGCTCTGATAGAAGAAGTAGATGAAAATCTGTCTGAGAACCAATTTTAACACATGCTGTCAGAACACACCCTGCTGGCGGTGTTTCAGTACCATTACTTTCATCTGGTGACAACTTTCTCTCCCCCCCCCAAAAACAAGCAAACAAACAAAACAAAAAAAAACAAACAAACAAAACAACCAAAAACCAACCAACCAGCCAAACCAAACCAACCAAACAGAAAATAGAAATAAGGAGGCATGGAAAACGATGATCCTATCCAGATCTGAGTAAGAGATACATTCCATGGTTTTACAGGCCAGAAGGCAGTTAAAAGATACTAATGGTAGGAGTCAAAGAAGATGCAAAGTAGTCATGTTGAAAGATATAAAGTTGTTCCTTGACTATATTTTACTAATGCAAGGTTGAGAGTTGCTTAGTTGTTTTAGGAAATCCAGCATAACTTCTGCCACATTATGGTCTCATACTTCAGGAGAAACACATCTAGATAGCAGCAAAGAAATATTCAGCTACTATCTAGGCAACTGACTTACAATAGCCTTTTTTAGGCATTTGAAGTGAACACTGCCTACCTGCCAAACTGCTGGAAAGGTTTCCTTGTTAACATTACAAATAAACAATACAAAATCCACCACTAGCATTGAGGATGTCCAAGCTGGTGTATCTCATTGTCATTTCAACAGCCACATACAAAAGTAGTGAAAAACTCATCATGGTGTTGCTAAACTGAGGAATGTTTCCAGACCAGACTTTAAAGTTATATCCACTATTTTTAATGGAAGCATTATTTTAAGAGGAAAAAACTACATGACTCTTGCATACAATCTACCTAAGTAATAAATCCACAGAATACTTAAAAAACTCACAAAGACTTTATTTACTACAAATAAAAACCAGTACATTGTTTGCATTCTGTGGAAAGCAGCAGGTTAGTAAGAAAATTAATATATCTTAAACAAAAGCATATAAAACAGCACAATCAGTATAAAAAAGGAAGCAAATGTCTGGTAATGCAGTATTTAAAGATGCAAAAATCAGTTTCCTCTGGTATCTATTAGCATTCATCAGGGCATGAAACCTGCAATACTGGCACTATTTTCAAAAGGACAAGACATCCAGTCGACATGCAGTTAATACATCTTTGCAGCACACCGTCTCCTTCTGTAGTTTCATGATACTCTCACAGAACATCGTCTTGCTCTAGTTCCTCTCAACTACATTATTTGGTGCAGCTGATTCTCAAATGTATCCTCCTTCAGTCATTTCTTGTATTTTCACATTCCTGTCCATCTTGGAAGTAGCTGTCAAGGCTCCAAATGAGGATGCTGACACAAAACAAAAGCAAATAAGCTCATTAGATTAACTCAAGTAGCACAGGAGGAAATACTCCCTTCCCCTTAACTTTCAATTTTTCCTTTTTTTTTGTTGTTTTGGGTCTTTCCTCATCCCCCACCCCTCCCCTCTAGGAATTTGATGTAAGCTGGTGCCAAAAAAGACAGGAAGCTGTAAGGTGGAAGACATAAGCAGGGTAGAAAATGAAAAGGCTAGCAAGAAGTTACAAAGGTAGATACTTGTAGTTTTGACCATGCTTACTTTGTAAAGTAATAAAGGGTTCAGAAGGAATGAAGTGCTGCAGAGAACTGTGGCACTGCTCACTTTGTTTCTCAGTAAAAGAAGCAGCCCATCTAAATGCCTTGGAAATGGCACAAAGGCACATCATTATGATGAAAGAAACAATGCCCTTGCAATCTTATGGTCAGATCTGCAGTTCTTACTAAACAGTTTCTAAAGACTGTCTTACAGATGTTAAAAGACATTCAAAACAAACAAACAAAGCCCCAAACTAATCTCATGGGTTCTTCTAAGCCTGTAATACTCAAGCCAAAATTTGGAGGAAGCACAATACAAGTGTCTTATAATTGGAAAAACTAGCGCTTGTTACTGTAACTAATATACTTATCTAAAAATCTGGCTTCACAGAAAGAAAAGAAAATCTCAATCCAAGAGACTATCTGCAGTAAAGCCCTGTATCAATGCTTGCTTACTAAAACTACTGTTTTGCTTTGTACCTCATGACAACCCCTAACACTACACCAGTAGCACAAGAAGCTGGTTTTAGTAGCAGGCTCAGTGCCCAAATTTGCTCTGTTTTCTGCATAAATGCTGTCAATTTTGTTCAGAACAGGCACAGAATTGTTCACAAGTAGGGTGGGAAGATGCATGCCAGAGAAGAATTTCTTAGAGGAGAAAAGGCTGTTCTACTTACCAGTGTCTTTGTTGTTTTCATTACTGTATTTTTCCCAAAATTTTTGTTGCTGACCTTGCACAGTTATTGATAATAGTTTTGGAGATCTGTACCCATTTCTTCTTTTTGCTTCCCATTGTCCTGTTCTTTACTAAGGCCTTGAAAGCTTCTTGTTTACAGTTCACAGAAAAGAGAGATGACTCCATGAACTATGGAAGACTCAATCAAGATCTTCATAGGAAGAGAAAATATCATTTCCACATTTCTTGTTCAAAGATGTCAAGCAGCAGTAGGTTTGCTCTCTCAGCATCTCAGCATCACTTATCATCCCTCTTGTACTTATTTTATCACTGAACATCTTCAGCAACTTCACACAACTCTTGTTCTCCTGTTGCTTATGGCTAGATTTATACCGTTTCTTCTCCCTAGATGAGACAGTCCACTGCTTGTCTTTCCCAGGAGAACGGGGTTTTTTAAACATCCATCTCTGATGAAAGCCACATCCAAATACATGTACAGCCTGCCAGAATCTAAGACCTTTTCAATAAACTTCCATGACAGCTTGGTTTTAGAATATGAAATTGTGTCTGGACATCACTACTAACCCTTGAGATAACACAAACAGGTAAGAGGTGCAGTGAGGTGTCTATTATTCAAGTAATGAAATGGCAGCTTAAAGCCTATGTATGTGGTACTACTTTGCAAACAAGGGTCTTGAACCCTATTATCTTCCAACCAACATGTGCATGGGTACTTGCAAACCTAAGTTACTAAAAATCAAGATTTGCAGTGTTCTAGTTGAGAATGGGCTAAAAGCTAGGTTCTCTTAGAAAACACCTAAAATTCTGCTCTCTATATGGAAAGGTATATTCTAGCACCATCAGCTTTAAAGATTCTGTTAAACCCTAACTTCCTCTTTCTACTCACTACTTCCTTTCCTCTTCACAAAATACAGTTGACACAAAAAACATAACTAACTTTGCCCTGGCCAAACTATGAGCAAGCACCATATGATCCAAACACTATGACTCTACACAGATAAAACCAACAGCTCCCAAAGAATGGCACACTAACACCTTTTATCTCAGCAGCGGTAGTTTCTCCTCAGAGTACAACTTAAATTGACAATGGAGGTCACGTTAAAGAACTGTTTTACAAGGACATGACTCTGAACAAAGGGTCAGGTGCCTCCACAGAGGACTGAAAACCATGAAGAGGAACCATATTTTCTTTCATTAGAAATACTTTTGAAGAATGTTCTTTATGGGCAAAGCAAAAAAATGCTTTGCTATACAACCTAATAGGGAAAATGTAATGACTTTATCAGCTGTGTTAACACTTACCAAGTATAGGGTTGTACAAGCTGGTCTCCTTACAGATGTTTGGGAAAATAGAAGGTAAGTAGTATTTCTTAAAATTTGAGAATAAAAATGAAAATCCCTTTTCCTGGTTTTCCTTGTTCTTCCATTCTAAACTCTTAACCTTATAAAAAAAAAAACAAACAAAAACAACACTTTAAGAAAGATGAAATAGAAACTAGCTATGAAATTTCAATGAAACAACGATAGTTCTTTTCTAAAATGTTACTTCAAAATGAACTTGAACACATCAAATACCAAAACCAATAGAAATACATCTGCTTTTATGGCCATCTTGCCAAGCCATCTTGCTTTCAGGCAGAAATTACCCCTTAGTTTGAAAAGCAAAATCCCTGACCACCACAAAACCCACAACTGAGCACAGTTTATACTTTCACTGTTGAAGGCAACAAGGGCAGGGACAGGGAGATGAAAAAGGGAAGGGAGCTGAAATTAGCACTGCTGGAAGTGACTGACAATTCTTTTCTCTACATGCTGCAATTTCATGCGAGAATGTGTGGTAAACAAACCTATGAGCCTTCACACAGAAGATAAAGAAAGATATTCTAGGATTTACTTTTTACAAAGGACACTTAAAGGACAGGCAAGGGATAGGAATGTTTATAACATTTTTATACAGATTTGCAGTGCTACTAGTAAACGTTGCCTTGTAATAGACAAACAGGCACTGGTTATTTCATATTTCTTTGCTTAAAAGCTATAGAACATACCTGAATTACTATGTATTTCAAAAGTGCTTCTAAGAAATAGCTTGTTAAATCTTCTTGTCCTTTATCTCCTGATTGTGGAGGAACAAGTGGAGTGATTTCCTCTATAGTCACTTGAGCTATTTAATAATAATAAAAAAAGAATAAATCTAACATTTAGACCATTTGTTCTCATGCATAAGAATCTACCAAGTTATGAAAGTAGAAATGCACTGGGGTAAGTAGAGACAATTACAGGAAAAACAATCCACCCACAGATTAATGAAAATTATGAAAATTTAGCTAATAAACCACCACAGAAGTGATTTTTACTTATCTAAAACCACAGCCCTATATACCCTTGGAATCTACCTGCCAAGGCATTTTTTCCAGAAGGCATAATCCACTTCTTTTGGAATTATGCAAACAATAGCCTAACATTTGTGTTACACAAATGCCAATTTTTTATTTGCATCTCTCATGATTTTTCTTCATTCAGCAGCTGATCACTTACATTTGTGTTAAGTTTTACTAGCTCTCTCCTTCCTTCACCTCTACAGTGAAGCTACTTCAAAGTTTACTCTTCTCTCACTCCTTTCCCTCAGTAGAGATATATGCAAGATAACTCCAGAACAGGGCTTAAATTATGTAGCAAACTTATCTGCAGAGCTATCCTGACATGGAATTCATCTGCTAGGTTTCAATAAACTGAATTATCAGTCAAGGAGACACTGCTTGCTTCTAAAAGCAATGCTTGTACCATCTCTAAAACACTGGGTGGAGATGGAAAAAAAGTAACAACACTTAATGTTCAGAGGAAAAAGTGGTTAGCTTCTTATTCACATTTATGTGAATGCACAGTTTGCACTTCGGACCCCACACATAACTCATTAATAAATGAGTTTGAAATCCTACTAGCAGGACTAAATGGATTTAGGAGGCAAGAAACTCCCCGAAGTAACCAGTGTCTGATACTTACTGCCAGAATGAATGGTCAAAAGAAAAACTGTCCTAAGAACCATCTTAACAGAAAAATCATCCTCACTCTATTGAATGACCTTCACAATAAAAAAAACCTTAAGATCTAGAAAGTATAAAAAGCTTATTTCAGAATGCTCAAGCCTTTCCACTAATGCAGACTTTTATGACCTCAGGTTTTGCAATTTACAAGGTCTAATTCTTTTGGAAGATTCCAAGCAACCACAAGAATATCACAGCTTTAATTGCCTGGTCATACACAGACACAGCCAGAAGACCAACCATTTGGCTTTACTTACAGCCCTAACAACTTCTTGAAGGTCATACCAGGTAAACTGCTTTGCATAGCTTGCTCCCTAGAGCATGGTCAAAGGCAGTGCGCCATAGCTCAATACAAGCGAAATCTGCCTGTGCAAGTTTGCAGTAGATCTAGCATCTGCTTGTAGCCCTCAAGAAAATTACATAAAATTGCTCATTAACCAATTCAAACACATGCTATGTGTTAAGCTACTATACCATAACTTAAACAAAAAAAAATAAACAAAAACCCAATACAAAAAAAAAACCACAAAGAAAAAAAAACAAACCAACAACCCACCTTCAAAAAAAACCCAACAATAACAACAAAAGACAAAGTTACCCTTGGAAGAAGACCTGATAAACTGACAAGAAACTCATTAAAAGCTCCACATAACCTTGCTAAGTACATACATACATCAGTTCTCTGTTACTGCAACTTGACTTTTCTGTGCTAAGAATTACATACAGAACCGAGAAATACAACCAAATTACTTACTTTCTTGAACATTAAGTGGGGGGTTAATGAGATTGTCTAGTGTTCGGGGGCCATATTCAGACTGTGGTGATGAAAATCCAGGAATCAAGCAAGAAAACATCCACAACTGTTCTCTACTACAGTTATTCTGAAGTGCTTGCAGCCACAAAAGAAAGAGACGCACACCCTCTCGACGTATCTTAAAAGAAAAAAAAAAAGGAGTAAATTAACTTGCCCCAGAAAACACAAAAGCATTTCCAGGAAGAGGAAAGAGAAAAAAAACAAACACAAGTCTATAGTCACTTGCTTGACTACAGGACTGCAAGATGCCATGTGAATTTTCCAGAAAATACAAGGACTGTCACAAATTTTCTAAATGCGTTTGTGAATTAGTAAGAGAGTGAAGTTTTTTGCAGCAGAAGTACCCATTCCACCCTCTTCCATTCCTTCTTCAAGGTGATGAAGTCCTAGAGCAGTGCCCTCCTTGCTCTCACACTAGAGAATTTCAGCACCAGCCAAGCCTGCATGCTTACAGGGGAGTGGCATGGTTGTTTGCTGCAGGACCAAAACTGTTTCTGAATGCCTTCTGCTGAGGTTCTTAATGACTTTTTAGCCTCAGTCTTCACTGGCAAAGGCTCTGACCACACCACCCAAGTCTTGGAAGGCAGACGCAGGGACTGTGAGAATGAAGACCGTAGGCACACTGCAGGAGAGGATCTGCTTCGAGACCATCTTAAGAACCTGAACGTACACAAGTCCATGGGACCTGACGAAATCCATCCACGGGTCCTGAAGGAGCTGGTGAATGAAGTTGCTAAGCCACTGGCTATCATATTTCAAAAATCATGGCTGTCAGGTGAAGTTCCCGATGACTGGAAAACGGGAAATATAACCCCCATTTTCAAGAAGGGGAAAATGGATGACCCAGGGAATTACAGACCAGTCAGTCTCACCTCTGTGCTTGGCAAGATCTTGGAGCAGATTCTCCTGGAAGGCATGCTAAGGCACATGAAAAACAACAAGGTGCTTGGTGACATCCAGCATGGCTTCACTAAAGGGAAATCCTGCCTGACCAGTTTGGTGGCCTTCTATGAGGGAGCTACAGAACTGATGGACAGGGATAGAGTATCTGATGTCATCTACCTGGACTTGTGCAAAGCATTCAACACTGTCCCACACAAAATCCTTGTCTCTAAATTGGAGAGACATCAATTTGATGGATGGACCATTCCGTGGATAAAGAACTGGCTGGATGGCCGCACACAAAGAGTTGAGGTCAACGGCTCAATGTCTGGCTGGAGACCAGTAAGGAGTGGTGTCCCTCAGGGATTGGTGTTGGGACCAGTCTTGTTCAACATCTTTGTCGCTGACATGGGCAGTGGGATTGAGTGTGCCCTCAGCAAGTTTGCCGATGACACCAAGCTGTGTGGTTCAGTTGATACGCTGGAGGGAAGGAATGCCATCCAGAGGGACCTTGACATGCTTGTGAGGTGGGCAAAGGCCAACCTCATGAAGTCCAACCAAGCCAGGTGCAAGGTCCTACACCTGGGTCACAGCAATCCCAGGCAAGCTATAGGCTGGGCAGAGAAGAGATTCAGAGCAGCCCTGTGGAGAAGGACTTGGGGGTGTTGGTCAATGACAAAATGCACATGAGCTGGCTTCAGTGTGTGCTCGCAGCCCAGAAAGACAACTGTATCCTGAGCTGCATCAAAAGGAGCGTGACCAGCAGGTCAAAGGAGGTGATCCTGCCCCTCTACTCTGCTCTCGTGAGACCTCACTTGGAGTACTGTGTGCAGTTCTGGTGTCCTCAACATAAAAAGGACATGGAACTGCTGGAACAAGTCCAGAGGAGGGCCACGAGGATGATCAGGGGGGTGGAGCACCTCCTGTATGAAGACAGGCTGAGAAAGTTGGGGCTGTTCAGCCTGGAGAAGGGAAGGCTGCGTGGAGACCTCATAGCAGCCTTCCAGTATCTAAAAGGGAGCTATAGGGATGCTGGAGAGTCCCTGAAGAGGAGGCCCCTCTTCATTAGGGACTGTAGTGATAGGACAAGGGGTAATGGGTTCAAACTTAAACAGGGGAAGTTTAGACTGGATATAAGGAAGAAGTTCTTTACTGTAAAGGTGGTGAGGCACTGGAATGGGCTGCCCAGGGAAGTTGTGAATGCTCCATCCCTGGCAGTGTTCAGGTCTGGGTTGGACAGAGCCTTGTGTGACATGGTTTAGTGTGAGGTGTCCCTGCCCATGGCAGTGGGGTTGCAACTGGATGATCTTAAGGTCCTTTTCAACCCTAAGTATTCTATGATTCTTTATGTTACACTTGGGTGGCTTTTGTATCATGGTCAACCGTTATTACACTACCCACCAAGAGGTCTCTCTGGTGTAGATAATCCTCCACTGCCAAGACAGCCTGAGCCCCAATACCAGTTTCCCTGCCCCAACAATGAATGGCTAAGGCTTACTTCTGTTTTAACACAATATCCTTCAAACCATTTGCACACATTCCTAACTTAGCTACTCTATGTAAAACACATTACTACTGTGAGTAGTCCTACCAATAATCTGAAGTCATTCTTTCATGACACACAAGTCATTATCTGGTTCTCATTCCTTTGCTTTTACCATAAATGTTCACCCTTATGTTCTTATTTTTATTTGCAGGTATCTTTCACAAAGATAGTACAAAACATTTTCCAATACCTTTAATGAATTTCCAGTGTGAAGAAGCTTCTTTAAAATCAACCCTAAAAAGAAGGGGAAGAAAAATAATACATGTATTTGTTTGTTTGGTATTTTTTGTTTATTACCATGTCAGAGTTCTCGGTCAGACTTGATAGCAACTTTTAAACAAGTCCTTGGCAATCTCCAATTTAATCTTGGTGAACTTGATATCCTCAGGCAACTCTCTCAATGCCAGAAGGAAGAAAAAAGATCACCTTTCATAGCCTCCTCGTAACCCATAACATCTTTCTTTAAGAATTTTTGGGGATGTGTACATTATAAGTAAACGATCCTCAAGTCATTAATATGCATATCATCAGCACTTCCCATTTACAAATACAAACCACATGCCAATTTTGCAATTTATTAGTAGGAGAAGAAAAAAAAAAATGGTTTTGTTCTCCCCCCCCCCGTTCTCCTAGCTTGCAAGAGTTAAGACCATAATCCTTGTTCTATCACTTAAAAAGTAAAGGACATGAGTAGCACTAACTACTAATGAAAAAATAAGATTTTTTTTTAAAGAGAGGAGGAAAAAGAAGGGGGGGGGGGGGGGGGGCTGGAAGAAATAAACTTACCGATACTATGGAATTGCCATCTCTGATGAATCCTTTCTGGAAGAAGTTGCAAAATTTTCTACAAAAAACAGAACCCAAGGATCTATGTTGCAGATGTCACTCTTGGAAGACCAAAGAGCACTCTCACAAAGGCCACAGATCAGAAGCTGTGGTTAACTTGGAAGATTTCCATGCTTCTTTCCTAGGAAGCATTACTGCCCTTTCAAGATAACTCATTCCTAAAGCTAAGAAGTCCAAAGCACTGTCTGACAAGTCTTGCATTGAAGACTTCTGATGTTACTGCAGTTTTATCTGGCCCCACTACCTTTCTGATGGATACTGCTGTTTGTAGTAAAGGGAATGGAATGACTATCTGCCTCAGCTGCTCTGGTTCACAACAGGTTGCATTAGGTTGTCCTGTCTTTATAGAGGCTTAAGCTAGCATGCTCAGCTGTCAACTTGCCTCTAGCACACACAGACATTTGCTTCAGCCTTTTCAACAGAGGGGTAATGAGCTACAGCAGAAGAACGAAGAACCAGCACGGGGCTATAAAGATCTAACACCTCTCCAGTTAGACTGGATGATGATCATCTTCAGAGGGTAAGAAACAGAGCTCTGTCAGTGACAGAATCAGTTAAAAATCTATTAGGTAGCACTTCAGTGTTTATGCTACAGGAATTAACAATTTGCAAATAATCTGACTTCCCAAATGAATTTCTGACTGTGGTCCTCCAACAACCTGTGGAACTGCTTCCAAAGCACAGGTCACCTAATTTCCCTTTAGGCAGGAACTACTGAATAAATAAACTAGCTCTCTTCAGATTCAGAATACAAATTCAAAAATGAATTTGTATTCAACCATGTGCTAAGCATTCATCAGCTTTCAATTCTACATATTCTTTAAAAATCACAATCCCTGTTCTATAACTAGAAGCTTCCATCAAAAGAAAAGAAAAATTTTACATTCTAAGCTATTTCTAAATTATGGACTCTGTTCAGAAATGTTTCAATATCATTAGTTTCTAATTAATCTTAATATATGCTTTTGGTAAGGTTATTGTGAAACGTTATTTTCAAATAATCAATCTTTTTAAAATAAAAGGGATCTATAAAACTAATTCTGCAGTAGTAAAATGAGAAAAATCAGTGCTAATATGCATTCAAAAGGTCAAAAAGATCACAACTAATCAGGGATCGCCTTTGTGAGAATTTCAAAGCATATAATACATGGGAAACACCACCAACAAAAAGGAATGCACTATGTGCAGATGCAGAAAACATTTTTTTCCAGTTAAGACATCTTCCTGCAAAACTGAAAGTCAAATTCTTTTTCTTCTCACACAAAGCATATACATTCAATTCAAAGCAAAAGGAAAAGGAATGCAGTTAAATGTAAAGTGTATTTCAAGCAACTGTAGGATAGGTGTATTGTTACTATTTAATAGGACTTCATTCAAAGCAAAAAAACCTCATACGGGAAGAATCAAGTCATCTTACCTCAAAAATAAAAAGAATAGAATCTAATTCTTCTCTTTGAGACTTGTGACCTAGATGCAATAAAAAAAAAATAATCAATAACGATACAATTTAATTACCAAAACATAAAAAGATCTTTAGATATGTAAAACAAAAACATGCATTTCTACAACCACCATTTTGCATTCCTTGCACTCCTTCTGCAAATAAAAAAAATTCATAGTTATGGTTTATAACACTTACAGTTTTGTACCATTTTCCACTATAGCATCAACGGCTGTTAGAGATTGTAACACAACATCTTATGAAACAAAACTTCTGCAGAACTTAAGTGTAACACCTTAAGAATCTTTACTTTGTAAAAAGGAAAAACCAGTCATCAGAAAATCAACACACTCTGCTCACCTCCACGGTACCCACCTTTATTTGCAGAGTTGGTGCTAACACGTATTTCTGCACAGCTAATGTTGCCATTTGTGACCATGGACACACACAGCTTTATTTATAACGCCCTGTTTTGCTTCATAACAAAAACACAAGTATCAAGACAAAAAATGTTCTACTTGAAATACTTACCTTTTTGTTTAAGACCAACTTCAATAGTCACAAAGTTTTCAAAGAACACATAATATATATGTGAGAAATGTAGGTCGAAAAACTGTTTGAGATCAATTGATTCTGCATTCTCTGAAAAACAGAACATACAGTTCATACAGTTGTTTTTATTTCTTTCAAGTATTCAGTCAGCCACTGCATAGCATTATCTTGCAGGAAGATTTGAAGATATTTTAAAAAAATATTATTGGTAAAGAAGTTCTTAAAGTTTTCGTTTTTTTAAACTGAAGCTAATGAAATTCAAGATGATATACCGTAAGTGTCTAGTGAATTTTAAAACAGGAAGCAGCATCTTCTTGCACAGTCACTGTTTGCAAAACCCAGTCATGAACCAAGATTCCATCAGGACTAGCACTGTACAGATGGATGATAACTGCTAATTTAATAGAAATAAAGCTAATGATGCTAGCCAAACTCTCCAACAGAAAGACCATCACTACCCTCAATTGTAATTACTAGGAAGGCAATACACTATTCTTAGGTTCTTCAGGTGACAAACTAAAGGCTTGTCTACATAACCAGCTGAACAGTGATTTGGATTTTACCACATAATTACTGTGTGACTCTTGCATACATACAACTAACTGGCTGTGCGGCAAAGCGTCCTGCCTTTGTCACCTCAGGAAAAACTCAAAGGAGCATTGCTAGGCCTGTACTATTACCCTCAATACCCAATTAACACAAAAAGCATACTTTAACTTCAGAAAACAGCTACAGCTTGGAGAAGAATGACAGTAAAAATTCCTTGACCTTGCAACTTTTCTATCAAATGCATTTCACCCCGATTTCTTTTTAAGATCACACCTGGCAGCATAATCAGAAACAAGTTTTTGGAATTCAAACCAAACAGTTAAGGAAAACTGAATTTGTGCAATAAATTCTATCTCTTCAGATGAAAGAAAATAAAAACATTTTAATGGGAATTTTGTCCTGTCATTACCTGAAAATAACACTTAAAAACTCCAAGAAACAAAAACCAACCAACCAAAAAAAAAAAAACAAACAAGAAATCCCACACAAACTATTTCTACTAATACTGAAAAACAGCTTTTCCTCTGAAGGAGGAAAAACACACTTTGGTAGGTTTGCCACATACAGCAAAAAGTAGCATCTGCTCATGACTGAAGGACACCTACAGTGATTCAGGTCCAGAAATTTGGAACCCTGTGTTGGTCAAGAAATTCGGAACCCATTAGGTATACCCTGGACCAAGAATTACGGCAAGAAGGTGGGAAAAAAAAAGCAGACATAGCACAGAAATAACAATGTAGACGTTAGAATAGTTTGATCTGGCAATAAGCTACTCTGGCCACCTGCATACATCATTCCATTTCACAGCTACTGCTATGCTGAATACAAACCACAGGACTAACACATGCATGGAGAGTCTACTGCTCCCATTGATTGATGTCAAAACTTCCAGCTATATGCTGCTGTAACAGCTTTCTTCATTAATGAAAGATCCAATTTTTTTTCCCCAATGAAAACAGTCTCTTAAAACACTCAGTTCACCTTTGTCCTCACAATCAGCTAAAGATACAGCCCTTAAATTCTCATCTTAAACCATTTTCTTTAACATTAAGTCATTGCCTCTTCTCTGTGCTCTCCCAAAGTATCGTGAACATTGCACACAGAGGTAAAAATCATTTCCTGTGCAAGGAGCATATGCATGTCCGTTTCAAACAGCCTTGAACTGGGAATTTGCAGGAGTTGCTCGTCTGTTTTAGCTACGTAATCTTTACTGCCTGTTTAAGAACAGAGAGACATATCCTTGCTTTTACATGAAGTGGGATTACACAGAAACAGGCTTTCCCCCATAACTCAGGGTGCTTTTTTCTTTTTTTAAATTTTAAACAAAAGAACTTTGTATTCTCCTACCACAGATTCATGTAACTAACACAAACTAATGTATCCCTCCTGTTCTTCGTACTTATGCCCAGAATGGGAGGAAGAAAGGATTTCAAAACAGATCAGGCATCATATAAAATAGTTAGAAAGGTTTCTCAGAATGGGTGAGAGAAAAATGGGACATCACTGTACTCCAACAATGAAAAAATAAGGCTTCTACTGTATAAAGCACAGTTCCAGCACATTAAAATTCGTATTTTTTATGTCCTCTGTCAAGGCCAGGTTGGACAGAGCCTTTGCCAACATGGTCTAGTTCGAGGTGTTCCTGTCCATGGCAAGGGGGTGGAACTAGACGGTACTAAGGTCCTTTCCAACCCAAACCATTCTATGATTCTACTATTTCCAGCATCATTTATGGAACCTGTTTGCCAAGAAAAGGCAGTTCTCTTTATGCTTCACAAAAGCAAGAAACATGGATTTTGCTGATTTTTCCTTAATAACTTTTGTACCAGTGTTTGTGTTAAAAATCTGATCTCTGCATTAACTCTGTGTGTTCAGTGGTGTCTTTTGACTTTTTTTCCAAGGAGAAAGTTACATTTAAGCACACAAAAACACTGTATAGCTTCTCTGTCCTTTTCTTGCTACCATACAACTTACCTAAAAGTAGCTTCAGGCTTTTTCCTATGTTCAGGTAAGTTACCTTTTCTGGTAACATTCATCTTATGGATTTCTGTTCTATTCTGATGCACAAAACACACAACCAAACTAAAAATGGAAGACTACTTATTTAAGCTATTTGTATGACCTTCATTTCAAAAGCATTCAAGCACCAAATAACTGGAATTCATATTTCCATTAAACCACTGAAATTTGTAAGTTCCACTATTCCCCACCTTACAGACTGGAACTGCAGCAAAGAAGGACTAAATTAAAAATAAACCCAGCAATCAAATAAAAAAAGCCCTCTACCTCTTTGCCAACTTCTGTGCTTTCACATGACTGCACTTTTGGGAACTTGCTTTCCCACATTTTCAAGTGGCCAACTCTTCTTAGGAACTCTTTGAAGGTTAATTGTTCAAAACGTTCTAAAAGGTTCCATTCTTCTCAAGTGTCTCAGAAAGCAATTAAAAACTTAAGTGCCCACAATAATCATTTTAGGAAGGGAAGATTCTAGGCCAAATTTTTTTTACAGAAAATTTTTTCTGCCACAAAACTCTGGTGACAGTCAACCCAAGCTCTAATGCTTTTACTGTGGTTCAATTAGCAGCACATCACTTTTTAAGCAGGAATAATAAGCATTGACAATAGTATTTCCATAAGCATGTAACCATAGTACGCATTAGAAGGATACTATTTACATACCACATCATAGTTAGAATTACCATGAAAAAGCACCACCTCTGAGAGCTTAAAAAATTGTCAGATGTAAAACATGTACCAGAAAAAGCCACATAGATCATTACCCATAAGGGATCACCTGCGTCAGATTCTGTAAAGCTCACAAGTTTACACATTCAACACCCCAAACCTCTGTAGGAAGAGGATCTCAACTTGTAAGTTACTTACATACAGTTAGTCTTCCCTGTTTTTTTTCTACATATTACCATACAAATTATTATAAACTAATCCACAACACCTGTTACATATTTATAATGAGTTGATTTAGAAAGGGAAATGCATCTATGCTATTTATACGATTACCTGCTGTATGAAATGAAAATATTATAAAGCAGGTATTTGTACTTTCTGCAGAGGACAAAACTTTAAAGGTAAGCAATCAGAATTCTGACATAAAAAAAAAATCCACCCCCCCCCCAGCATTAACTTTTCTGGAGAACATTAGCATTCACCAGTTCATGCAAAGCATCACAGAAATTTACCACAGCATTCAACAGAACAGTCAACATCATTACAAATAAAGTTGTAGTTAATTTTACAAATCATTTTAAGCATTTCAGAATTTAATAGCATGTTTATACATAAAATTTTAACAGCACATAGTATAAAAAAAAAGGAAAAAAACCACCAACAAAAAAACATTATCCTGTCTCATTGGAGACTTGCTGGCTTTTATGTCACTTTCCCTCATCCTTTCCCAAAAATAAAACACCAGTGACAACTGCAGCAAACAATGGCCTGGAAGATGGCCAGACTTCTAGGTCTATTTCTGTAAAGCAGGGGCCCACTACGGACTGAAGTGTTCAACATCATTTCCCATAACAAACTGGTGCCATTAGAAAGCAAGAAATTTCTAAGTGTACTCAATTTCAGCTAACACAATCAAAATGGTCAACCGAACTTACTAATCCTTAACTCTCCAAGCTGAAACAAACAAAAAAAACCCCAAAAAACAACAATCAAACCCAACAACAACAAAAAAATATGTCTGCTTTGTAACAAAACAGCACAGAGAAGTTCAGTTACATGCAGACAGCATGCCATTTAGAAAGGTTATGTGGAAAAACTCTGTAACTAACTGGTGGCTTTACCATAGTTAACAGACTGTCAAAATGAGAAAAATCCAATGATAACAAAGCACAACACTTTAATGGTAAGCTACAAATGCAAATCTATTAAACAAGGGCTTCACATTAGCTCTTACTGTTCCAGATCACTAACAGCTATTTAGTAAAAACAATTTTTCTTTTTTAAAAAGGTAATTTTGTCAAAGAAAATATTCTTGAGGGGCTTGGTACTGAAAAGGAAACACACTTCAAGACATCTTTAATGGACTTCTATTTTGCATCAGACAAGTCTGAACTCCCAATCACCACCATCTTTTAGATACAAACATGCAAAGGGGAGAAGGGAAATTCTGAACGAATAAGCAAGTTTACAGCACCAATGAGCATCATCTACACACAATCTGTTACAGATTACCAGCACTCTATAGGAATGAGCAGAAGCAACTAACATCTCTCCAAACTAATTCTTTTAGGTTGCTTGCAGACTCCAGTCTACGCTAGTAAACTTGTAAGAAACACTTCCATAACAGCTCACCCATGCTCCAGAACTTAAGCTTTTTTTCTAAGCAAGTTCAAACAGTCCTGTAGTAACCTACTTATTTTCATCTGGACTGCCATCAGCTAAACGCCTTTCCTTCACATCCAAGCCCTCAAGAGCCTGGGACTTTGATCCAACTCCAGCCCTTACCCTGGCAAGCCAGCAGCACTGGCCGCTGCTGCTCTCTGCAAGTTGAGTGTAACTTCAGCAAAAAATCCAAAAGCAAAGAAATTCTTCCCCTGTGCTCCTGGCTAAAATGGAACAAAATGTGTTCGGGGTTAAGTTAAAACAGAACATCAAGTATAATTTTTTAAACTGCATACGACCCATGGCCAAATCCATGAATTACAGCAGTGACATGTTCTCTGCCATTAGAATTACCAGGAAAAGAAACGAAAAAAATAAAAAACAATGTACAAGTCTTGCCAAAAATAATACAGCTTTACACATCCACAGAAACTTCTGGAATGGTTATCTCCAAAGAAAATTCCAGGCAACTAGCTTTGCTATAGGTTCTCACTCACCTCTCACTTTCATGACCCTAACACATTTTTCATTTATTATAGTATATAAGCAGTACTATAATGAATGATTACTATGGTTTAAGCCCAGCTGGTAACTCAGAACCATGCAGACACTTGCTCACTCCCTCCCCCCACTCCAAGGTGGGATGGGGAAGAGAACTGAAAGAATGTAAACCCCACAGGTTAAGAACAGTCCAGTAATCAAAGTATAATATAAAACTACTAATAATAATGATAAGGGAAATAACAAGGGGAGAGCATATGAAACTAAAAAAGGAACAGGAAAGAAACAATGAACAGAAGTGATGCACACTACAATTGCTCACCACCTGCCAATACCTAGCCCAACCTAAGCAGCAATCAGTCCCTCCCAGCCAACTCCCCCCAGTTTATATACTGGTATGACATGCTGTAGTATGGAATACCCCTTTGGCTAGTTTGGGTCAGGGGTCCTGTCTCTGCTTCCTCCTGGCTTCTTATTCCTCTCCTCATGGCAGAGCATGAGAGAGTAAAAGGTCCCTGATCAGAGTAAGTGCTGCTCAACAACAACTACCAGTCTACCAGCACTGTTCTCAGACTGAAGCCAAACACTGCACCAGCTACTAGGAAGGAGAAAAAATAACTTACAGCTGAAACCAAGACAGTGATGTTGATGATGTGAAACACCAATGAATGCCATCCAGCTGAAGCATTAGGGCTGACTGCCAGTGAAATAGATTTCTTAAATTAAAACCCCTTTATACAAATGCAATCTCCGTTTAAGTACCTTGTTTAATACTAGACAACATATAAGAATGGATGTCCAATGCAGCCTGTTTCATTACGTCCAGAATAGCTCAATTTTCCCTTTCAGAGACTGCTCACACGATCCGTCAAACACTAACCACCCACCAAGATCAACAAAACGAAACAATAATCAAAATAAATCCCACACTTCAAACACTGTCCTCTTAGCATTACATTTTACAAGCATTCTCTCCATGGTTCCAGAGATAAATGTGGTGTATTTTTAAGATAAATAATAAAAGTTTATGAAAAACAATATATTCTTTTTTCCTTTACTCTGCATTAACAGATTACAAGCCTGTAACTCCTACTTTGAAACAAAATGAAGGAAAGAAAAAAAATTCTTAAGAATTCAGCCCTTAAAGTAAATCTTAAGCCAAGTATACTCATTTGAATTGCTTGCACACAGCAAGATCACACAAAGTTATTAAATATTTAAGGAGTTCAGCTTTTTTAATATATATATTTACAAATTCTGACTGAAACTACAGATTCAACAGGTAGCAGCAACATATTTGATATCAAACCTAGAACAAAACAAGAAGTCAATATTATTAATGTACAACATTATAAAAGGGTCACATATCTAGCTGCCTTATTTACAGAGTTCTCAAAGCAACTGCTTTAACACAAGGACAAATCCAGCATGATTTGATACCTGAAGGATTACTAGAACAAACTTTTATAAACTACTATTTTAAAACCATAGAATTTTAGTTTGATGTTGAAGTCTGATTAAACAATGCAACACTGATTATAAGAACAATGGAATATAATTTCCATTTATTTACTCTTAAGAATCCCAAAAAACTGCAATTAGCTGCTAATTCACTGGGAATTGCTAAAACATTCTTCTGGAAAATGACAGGCTTCGTTCAATAGGCAATACCTGATTCCATAAAGTACACTGTGTGCCTCCACTTCCATCTGCTGGAAAAGTCCCACTGACCACACCTGCACTAACTGCAGCCAGCTGCCTTCCTTATAGCACAAGGGCCTTACTTCTGACAACACTGCGCCACTGCCATACAGACTGCAAGGGAATCCCATTCAGGGTTGCTGCTCAAGGTTAACATGCTGTAACCACTGCAGCAGCTCACAGTAAACAAAAATGTTACAGCCTTTCCAGCATGTAGAAAAAAAAGACAGAAGAACATTCCGATTTAAAAACAAACAAACAAACAAACAATTACATACTGACGAAGATAGCATTAGGGAACTGTATGAGACTTCCCAGATCTAAGGGGGGGGGGGGGGAAGGAGAAAGGTCGATGGGGGGATAGTGAGGGAGGGGAGAATAGAGGGGTGATGCTGTCTGCGGGTGTAAACTCTTCCCTATGGGAAGAAACTAATCCTTCCCTATGGGAAGGATCACAGAATGGTTTGGGTTAGAAGAGACCTTAAAGACCATTTCGTTTGGAGATTACTTTCACCCACAGAGTGCTATGTCCCAGGATATGAGATATCAATCTCTTTCCCATTTTTCTTACAATTTCTTAGCAATAATAATATTTATTACTATTTTGAGGTTTCTTAAAAACAAACTTATGCCTGTGACATGCAGGTCATGTATTATATTTATATTAACAGATAATTTAGTCAATTCATGAATTAGTCACCTGAATTTCACTGAATTTTCCTTCATTCCTGAATTATGAAAAAAGGCTGAATAAAACCATACTGAAGCAGAGAAACAGCCACAGATAGGACACAAATGAAGTGGCAAAGAACAGTTATCTACAAGAGTTTCACCAAAAAAGAGAAAAAAAAAAACAAAAAACAAACAAGCAAACAAAACCAAATCCAATAAACAAACAAAACCACAACAAATACATTTCCCCCACTATGTCTACAACTCATTGTCTAGCACTCAGGAGCTTCCCAAGCTAAGAATCTTTTACTGTAACTTCAAATTTGGTGGGCCTTAGCAAATTTTTTCCTAGTTTTTTTTTTTTCATATATGCTTACATATTTTTCCCTATCTGCCCTACAGAAAGGGATTCCAAAGCTCCCAATGTCTTTTCACATTAAAGTTTTTCTTTCACTCAAGTCATTCTCATCTCCAAATCCTCCATACACTGACTACAACAATAAGGTTACTAAAACGGCAGTGGTGTTTGGTGTAATGGTACAGCACTGTTTTATGAAGACCACAAAATTTTCTATATTTCTTATGCAGATTAATTTGCATTTTTTACTAAATTTAAACTGAGTTGTCACCACCACCAAGATACTTTTTCCTGAAGTGATACAACTCACCCCATTCTAAGTTATTTTGCAAAATGCATTTAAATAATTCTATCTAATGTACACTAATTTCTCAAAAATACATGTAACTTACCTTTGTGCTGTCCTTTCACTTACCTCCATACTAGATTCTCTGGAATTGTTAAGTATTTTCTGGTCTTTACTAAAAACCACATTACACTATCTTAAATATTTTTAGATGATGCCTGACCTGCACCATTACCTTTCAGTATCTAACTGTCAGTATTTTACCGTAATGTTTTTTTTTATTTCTCCTGTTTGGTTAATAGGCAATCAGCAGTCTATAATTCACAAGCACTCACCTGTTTTCGTAACTATTTATTATTTTAGCTTACTGGAGAACTGCTGCTTTGGACGCAACTAGAAAATGAACTAGTACTCCCTTTCCTCCCCTAAAGTGTTAATCATGAATCCAAGGCCACACTTCAGTTTATCATTGCTGAGCCAGAGACTAAAAAGTACAGAAAAAAAAAAAAAAGAAAAATCAACTCTGTTCTAATACACCTTGCAAGCCTATTGAAAGGATTTTAAGTTAGAAACAAAAGAAAATTCTTTCCTTCTCTTGCATGTGAAACAGCAGAGAATTCTCTTCTGGATAGTCCTTTAGTCTCCAATATGCAGGGTCTAAGAGCAATAAACAAGACAAACTGGTTTTCATCCAAAAATATGATGAACAGAGCTAAACTGAAATTTCCTCCCTTCTCCCCTCAGTCTGCTGGCAACAGCTATCATGGCTCCCCTGAGCATATGGAAACATGACAATTACTATGCTGGCGGAGTTGTCACTGAAGAAACAAAGATATGCAGTACTATGCTGCTCAAGTTGCAGGATAGTGCCTACATGTGAAGTCACCTGATCACAGAAGACAGATTTCAAGTAATCTGCTATATAAGTTCCTTGAACTACTGTAGGAATACTTAAGAGAAATATCACAGTCCCCCTCTCAAAGACCTTGGTTTTGTACCTCGTGCATTTAAGAATATCTGCACAATGCCAAAGTCTTGTAGATGCATTCAAGACAGACAAGCCGAATCGTACTGTTGCACCCTTCCCTACTTACGGTGTCACACACTGTATTCTCCCAACCTTGGAGAAAGGGTATGTGGGAGCTGTGTTACAACAGGCAAGATGTACGCATGTGCAGGGCGGAAGAGGGAATGACTATCACATGAAAACATGCCCCAGCAGATTTATTCTGTCCTACAGCCAGTCAGCAGAAACCTTAGATTAGGTAAGAACGTCTGCTTGACACAGTGCTCACAGCTTGCATCTTAAAGAATGCACCTAAGTATTAATAAAGATGAAGGAAAATCTTGTAAATAGAAGACCAGCAAGAGGACTATCAAACTTAGAAAAGATTAGATTAAAATCACAGACTGGCTTGCAGACTAAAGCAAAACTAGGAATATTGAACATGCTTTAGCTTGGAAACCTAAATTCAGACAGGTATTTAGTTTCTTTCTAATGCTCTTTCCTCTTAAGTTTCAGCTGTTGATATAGCTAAAAAGAAATGTAAATCCACACAAAGCAAGCCACAACTGGCTCAGTACAGCTAGTTAAGATGACTGGTAACATTCTGAGTGAGGTAAGAAGTTACATCGCACTACTGAAGTGCCTTGAATTGCAAGCTACCCAACTATTCTCCATTTCAAAAGTCTAAGTAATTACTATGTTGCAGAAAATAAGACATGCATCAGCAGATGCTGCCATGCAGAAACACCTGTTCCTTCAAACACGAATACAAAAGTAAAAAAGGGAGCAACAACAGTTTTCCTTTGAAAAGAAAGAATTCAGCTTTGGAAGACAAGGTACTTAAATACCTCCAGACTGCAGGCAGAACCAAAAAGAATCCATTCGGTACTCTGTACTAAATACAGAATGCCTTTGCCTTTGACCAAGCCCTGCTCGTATGTTGATAAAGTTTTAGAAGCAACACATGCACTGACAAAAATGAAGGGCCCAAAAGACACTCCAGAGCAAACTTTTTTCAACACCTTTATGACAATAACTTAGATTTTTACAAGCATTTGCAACTAACAGCTACTGGGGAATTGTTAACTTTGAGGGTTTTGTTTCACACTGCTTTTCCATTAGGCAGTTATTCCATATAATTTCTAATTCACTGGTCAGGTTAAACAGCTGTTCACATGGAACTGCAGCAGTACTTAAGTGTGTATGTTCCCTCCCTGACCAACTGGCAAAACAAAACCGGTCTTAGACTAACTGTATGAAAGCTGTCTACAGCTACTCTAGTGAGCACCTGTTATAGCTCTTACCTTGAAAACATAGACAAACGTAAGCTGTTACTGTAAGCATTTAGAGGAAATTGATTAGGGAGTCACAAACACTATTAACGCTCACCAGCCACTTCTGCTCAAGCATACCGACTTAGCAGTATTTATGTAGGCGAAAAGAATAATTCGCGGGGAAAGCACGCCAGCTTTTCAACTCCATCCACAGCTAGCAGATGAACTCCACCTTCAAATTCAGTGCCAATGTGCGTGTCTCAATGCAACAGCGGGGAGCATCAGAGGCCACCCCCTCTCAGCCCGTCTGCTCCTGCGGCCCCCGGCACACAACTGAAGCCGCGCAAGTGCCACCGCCCCACGATGCCCGGCCGCCGGGCGTGGTCCCTCGCTGGAGCAAAGCCGTGAGCCACCCTCCCTCCCCCCCCCGGCGCCGAGCCGGTCCCTCCAAGTTCCCGGTCTTTCCTGCGGCAGAACTCGGGTCCGGCAGCCGCACGGCCCCAAGGCCGCGGCCCCCTCTGACCCGCTCGATCTGTCCCTCCCTCCCGGCCGTCTCACCGATGAGGACGCGCAGGTGTTTGAGGCGGGTGAGGGGGTCCTTGCGGGTGTCCAGCACCTTCTGCGTGGATTTCCGCACGTCCCCGTGTGGCTTCTTGGAGAACATCCCGCCGGGCCCGGGTCTAGCCCCGGCGCCGCGCTCCAGAGGCAGGCAGTGAGCCTCCGGATCCGCCCGCTCCGGGGCAGCGCCACCTCCTTCTGCCTCCGACTGAAATGCGGCGGGGCGCGGCGCGGAGCCAATTCCCCGCGGGCCCGGGGCGGGGGGAGGCCGGGCCGGGCCGGGCCTGGGCTCCCCCTTCCTCTTTCCCGGCTCTCTTCTCGCTGCTTCACGACAGCCGTCAGGTGCGACCATAGGCGTCCCTATGGCAACCGCACAGTGACGTCACGGCCGGCGCTCCCCTCCGCACCTCCGAGGCGCGGCGGGCGGGGCTCCGCCACTGCCTCCCGCCCGCCCCTGGGGCCTGGCGCCGCTGGAGGCCGCGGTGCCCCTGCCAGGGGCGGGAGCGGGTTGAGAGGCAGGGCGCGCAGGGGGTGGCCGCGGTACTGTCTGCGCAGCTCGGCAACAGCGACTGATGCAGGAACTGCACCTCAGCTGTTACAAGTAAAATGTCAAGTTTTCCCATTATATAGCTACTCCGGGCTATAAAAAGGCACTGAAGTGTGGCGAAGTAAGGGGCGAATCCGTGGGAAATAAGGAAATAAAATCCAGGTGGGACTGTGTCCACCAAGGCAGTGACTCCAAACCTTTACTCAATCCTCAGTTGTGCAACCAGCAATGACGTCTCATAGTCCCTCTTTACACACTGGTCCTCAGAGTGCTGCAACATCTTGCCCTCAGCTCCTGCCCACAGTTGCTTCTTCCCGGCTTTGCTGCCTGTGCTTTTGGATGCAGTGCTGGCATTGAGGCTGAGCCATCAAGTAAGGCTGGGTCTAGCACAACAGTCTGGAGCATCCTCGTTCCTTGTGCATGCCATGGGATGGTCATGTCCATGTTGCTCCTGCAGCAAAGAGAAAAACAGGCTCAAAAGCCCTCATTTGTACAGGTCCCAGACATGACCTTATCAGCAAGGCCCACAGCAACAGCCAGGGAAATGCACAGGGTCACACATAACCTCTGCAGCTGAGGGGCTGAATTAGTGATATTGAAAAAACCCAAAGTTTATCCTAAAAGCCTGGCATTGGTGTACAATCACTGACTTTATGAACTAGACAATTCTTGGACTTTTCAACAGACATCTGTTGTATCATTTAAGATATATGAATTCCTGTGTCTCTTTGCCTGGATGTTTTCAAACAGTCCCTGGTGCTTGGTTTTGCACTGAGGAAACCCAAATTCCCTAAGCTAAGAGTGTCGTTACAACCGCTGGAGTTTTTAATATTAGCAATATTTAACTATTTGAGATGTTCTAAAATTGTAAGAGTGGTCAACATTTACATGCCTGTTACATAAATAACATAGCCTGAGTATTTAAAGGCATGACCAATAACAGTTAATGTTATAAGCATAAGGGCAGTAGGATTTAGTCAGCAGGGAATGAGTGAGGGAGCCAGCATCATCTGCCTGCCTTTAATTGAAGACAAAGCTTAAAAATAATAGGTTAAGACAGCACCAAAACATTAAATGATAGGAGGTGGTAGTGTTAACCAAGGTAATAATGGCTTCTACAGAGAACCATTTCGTGCAGAGCACACCAGGCAGGAAGGGCACGTTCTGTGCACAGTGAAAGCCGTGATCTTGCAAAGGCTTGACTTCAAAGCATGTGACTCTGATGCCTTTGCTTATGCATGAAGGACAGGGCTAGAAAATAGCAGGATTAGTTAGGGAGGGGTTGGGTTCTGCTGCATTCCAGGTGGCGAGTACTGTACCCAGTTCTTTGCGTTTCCACTTTACAGAAAGAACTTTTCAAACATTTTTGTCCAGCTGTGAGGGGACCGCCACAGGAAAATTTAACTGAACTTTTAAAGGAGTAGTGTAGACAATTAAGCACTGCAGAACTTCTTTCCCCTTCTTTTAAACTCTCTCTACAGGGCCCCATCAGACACTCAAAGTAGCAGGGACAACTGCATCATGTTCGTACTATCAATTAACTTATCACAATTCATCTAGGATTTAAAATTTCTAAAGAATTCAGCTGTTGCCAAGTACTTGAAAAATCATGAGGGGTTTTGGTTTGGTTTGGTTTTATTTTTTTGGTCTCTTGAAGAGAGTACAAACTCTTCAGTTCTAGCCTGGTTCAATAGTTCACATTTCAAATGGGCGGATTATGTTTTGGATTTTTGCACCCACTCCCAGAAATACAAGTTTCTGGAGTTTCTGGAACTCCAGGTTTACTAGTATTTACACCACATTATGTACATGAATTAAAAAGAGTTAAAATTACTCAGAATTTCACCGAGTATTTCCCTTCTTTCAGGTAGCTAGCATGCATCTTAAAACTGATCCCTTAGAGGTGCATTGTTATATTCCACAAAGAACTATTTGCATGTAAGTTCCTCCAAGAGAAAATAATACATTTTAAAGAATTTTAAAAAAGCATTCCACTGCTTCTCATCTCTTCCTGTTTAGCTCAACAGCTGATCCCTGTCAGGCTTTTCTCTAAGTACTCCTGTTCCTACTTTTCTATACTAGCCTCCACAGTTTCCTTCCTATGTTGGTTGTCTTGCTTTTGAGAAAGCAGCCTCTCTAAATTGCACCCTGGGCATTAGAATGGTGTGTTGTAATCCTCTGGGTATATGGCTTTTCCTGTTTGGGAATTATTCTGAATAATAAACTTTTAGTTAACTTAATTGGCAAGTATTTAGTTTGAGAGAAAGACCCCCCAAACCTAGATACTTAAGGTTTGAATAGTCAAACCCAGGGTTCTGTACAGTTTAGCACTCTAGTGTAATGTATTGATACTGGAGATGTTTGCTACTTTGACCTAAGCAGTCAAATATCAGCATCCTGTAAGATATTTCTAATATGAGAATAATGGAACAGCTAGCTGTTCTTTGACGAAATCCTGTTCCTGTGCAAAAAAAAGCACAAAATCCCACTTCATTTACACAACCCCATATCTCACAGATGAGATCTGGAATCTATAAGCTTCTGTAATTAAGGGAAAGAACTGTTCATGAGTTTATATTCTCATGAACAATCAATTCTTGGTTTATTGCTTTTTTTTTGTTAAGCAGTGTATCACCATTAATACCTTTGTGTGAACATCTGGTACAAAGTTAGAACACTGCAGTTTTTCCAACCACTAGAGATCCCAAGCTTGAATATTTTTTTCTATGAATTGCAGAATTAATGAAGCCATATTTCCTCTGGATTTGTACTCTAGCCACTGAATGCCATGAGTCACCTCCTTCTACAACCATAAACCTTCTTTGGCTTAGTTCTTCCCTACCTATTTGAGATGAGCAAGACACTGGACTGTAGTTAAGTCTTAACTGTGTCTACAGGTTGGTGAGCTGACTTCTGTCCCTTGGAAAGATAAAAGATAAGTTATACGTTTCGCTCTGTGGGACATTAATAGTGGTTCTTTGTTCCAGATACCATGCAGAAACTCGGTATATTTAACACTTGTGTTGTCATGTAAAATCAGATCTGAATTAGACAATGGATTCAAAAGTAGCAGTGAGAGTGCAAGTGAAAAAAAAAAAAAAACAACAACCCCCAAACAACAAACCACAAATCCAAACCAGCCCCACAACCACTACCTAAACTTGTTTTCTTAACACACTAGGACTATGTCAGCCATGCTCAAAGAAAAGAAGGGATATATGGCATATCATGATGAGGAACTCTCATACATGAGAAAGTTATTTTCAAATGATGCAACCAATACCAATTCCTATCCAGTGGTGCCAGAGAATTTAGACTTTTGCTGTGCAAAGTCACCTCCAGCTCACAATGTTTGAATTCTAATGTAAGCACTAGCACTCATATCTGATATGAAAGATGCATTGAAATGTGAGTAAATAGCAGCAGTTACAACTTTTTCTTTTTTTCCCCCCCTGAAAGTACTCAGACTCAAGCACTGAGAGGTTTTCTATTTCTTTCCTAACTTATGAAATAGTTTTGTAATATTGACAAACCCATAAAAGAACTCTTAGAAAATCCCAGCAGAAATTCTAAATGTCTGCCAGCCTCTTGGGGAGAGCCAATTTTGCACAGATTATTTCCTTTTCCTATTTCCCTTATCTCTCCCCTTATCTCACCTTCAGGAGTAAGCAGTCTTTTAGAAATAAGTCATAGCACTTTGAGTTGATTTAGATTAGTAGTTTTAAGCTTACTTTACAGCATTTGCACATACCAGATTATCTTGCCTAAATAATACACAAGCTAAGGTAGGAACATGATCCAGTTGCCTTCAAACACAGCTAGTATCTTGCACAACATGACTGCTACTTTAACTTGCTGCTGTCCTTGTTCTGCAGGGAAAATGGTCTTTCTGCCTTCCTGTGACCCACCTCCCAGTGTTTCACTTTGAAGAATACCAAGTAGGTTATTTCTTTTGTGATACTGGATAAAAAATATTTCAAGTGACATAATTTGGTTTGCCAGAATTCACAAACACCCCAGTACTACCACTTCTTTCTTAACCTGTACTACAGGTGAGGCACAAGAACTAACTAAAACCTCTCATGTTGTATCTTCCAGATAATTTTTTCTCATGATTCTTCTTTCATCATTAATAACCCATACTGATAGACCTGGCTAATATGTTGATGTCCTCTTTGAAGGACCTCACCCCCCATAATCAAACTTGTGATGATGAGTCCAAGACAAACTACATCTTCAAACTGAGAAAACCTGGTAATGACAAGATATTTCAAGCTCATTAAGATGTAGAGCATTAAATTGGGTCAAACACAGTAAAAGCTCATTCATCCATGCTTCTCCTTCAAGGTTTCATCTATCCCTGTATCCTATTGATTCACATGAGGTATCTTTGGCCTTTTTAAAATCTTCTTGGCAGAAATATACAGTTACTGTGCAGTTACTCACTGCAACAAAACCTGGCAATCAAGTTGATAATCAGAAAGCTAGTAACTGCTTTTTGGATTCTGGAATGATACAGTTTTCCATTCAGTGTCTCCATTCAACAAAGTAGGTGTCAACAAAGTAGGTGTATAATTACAGCTCTACTTAGCTTTTCCTGAAGATTTCTGGTCTAACAGCCACCATGCCTGTACTAGGTTCCACTTTTCTGTGTGCTTCACACATGTGATTCAATTGTTTTGAGTGCCCAGATTAAGTCCTAGGAAGCTGATGCCTGCATTTCCAAGATGCATTCCTCCCCCCTGCCCCCCCCCCCCCCCCCCCCCCCCCCAGCTACAAACAGAAGAGAAGCATGTGAAATTGTGTATTACTAAAAAAAAAATCTGGCTCAATTCCCTACCCTGGTTCCTGCTTTCCACCGTGGCATGGGAATTTTTATTTCCTTCTGGGGTTTATTTTTAGCTCCCTTAGAACTATTTCTAACTGTTTGGACAGGAAATTACAATCAGGCCAAGGGTTTCCTGGTTTTCTGCCATTCCTTCCCCTGCAACTGTTTTCCAGTAGTTTTTTTATAATCTTTTTTATCCAGCTTCTCCAAAATGCAACACTTGAATTCAGGATTGTTTTGATATTTTTTAATTTCCATTTCCTAGTCATTAAATCCCTATGAATGTCTTAAGAGGAATTTCAGATCCAGTTTGTGAAATCCATTGGTTTTCTTTGGGGACGTGTCCAGCTTTTGGTTCAGGCCTTCTCCTAACCCCTCTCAGCTGTCTGAGTATCAGTCATCACTACTAACTCTTTTGCCACAGTAGCTCAAATGAATACCGGCTTAAAAATCAGTTCCTTGGTAACCGCCTCGGTGAGTGTTTGAAACGGTATAGAACCAGCACTCAGCCAGATTCCGGGTTCCTGCAAGTTGTTTCTAAGCAGAGAAGAACCTGGGGCCCAGGTCCATTGCCGTTGCTCTGTTAAATAACCGGAGACTAAACAAGCCCGAGCCCGGCTCCCTCGGCAGCGGCACGGAAGGTCCAGGCCCTGCCTGCTCCCGGAGCACCCGCTGCCCCCTGACGGCGGCGGCGCACACGGCCCCACGGCCCTCCCGCCGCTAGCGCGGCCACCTTCCTTGTCTTCCCCCGGCACTGCCGTGCTCCACTGGCAGTGGGAGACCCCGAGCGTAGAGGAGGCGGGAGAAGAGAATGCGTCTTCGGAAACCGCAGCTACCCGCTAGTGCCGGGGTCGCAAAGGAGGCGTTCCTGTGTGCGCTGTGGGTCTCGGAAATTACAGGTGTTACTTAATCATAGGCTTAAAATTATAACAGTTGTGGTGGGTGTGGAGAAAGCATGCCAGGTTCTGCTAGTCCTCAGTTCACTACAAAGCTAGAGACATGAGCAACAGGGATGGAGTTTACCCTGTGAAGGATGGGAGGTTGTTAATTTTGTCTTATATTTCTGTGCTTGGAGAAGAGGTGGGACACCTGTGCACACTCCTTTTGGTGGAGATACAGGGAGATTAGTTGCATTGGGTATACAGAGATGTGGGAGAAAAGAAGTGACTAACATAACAGCGATGATTGTGATGGGTGAGGTGGGCAGCAATTGCCATGGAGGTGGAAGTCTGTGCGGAAGCTCAGAATCATTAACTGCTTCACAACATAACCTGCATAACAAACATCCTTCCAGGTTGTGGAGGATGACTAGATCTGGATCTCTCAATATGAAGGAGAACTGCTACTGCCAGGTAAATACTGCCTTCACTTCACTGGGGCAGCACATCACATCCCACAGTGGGACACAGAGTTTGTCTCTGCAGCTCCTCCACCTGGCCTGGGCTTCAGAAGAGAGCCCATGCTGTACCATCAAGTTCTCTTCAGCCCGAGAAAAACTGCCCACGCTCATCTGCGGGCCACAACTAACCGTGTGTTTCATGAGTCTTGAGGATCCCTGCCAGACATCTCTGTGCCCACAAGCACCTTGAAAGTAAGCATCAGTCCCTTGTAGCAAGGGGGCAGGTGGGACAGCCTTCATGTCCGTTTAGTCTCTCCTTATGTCTACTGTGAGTGGCTGCTGTTAGCTTTAGGAGACCAGGTCTGATTTAATTTAAAGCATATCACCGAAACCGGGAAAAAGCAGGTTCTGGCGGGGAGCTCGCTACCCGCAGGGCCCTCTGGAGCCCAGGGGAAGGCGGATGGGCGGTGGCGGGCAGAAACAGACACCTTGCCAGGATGCAAACCCCCTTGGCAGCAGCATCGGTGCCGGGCTGCAAGGTGGGTCCTACAAGCCCCCTGGGGCCGCCTGTGCGAGACGTGGGCAGGGCTTCTAGCTCTGTCTGATCGTGATGCAGCCACTCAGTGCCGGGCAGCCTCACGAGCGGTAGGGAAGGGGAATTCACAAAGCCTCCACTCCCCGCCCGGCCCCTCACGGGAGCAGCTTTCCTCTGCCCCACCCCGTGTGCCAGTCGACGGACGACAACTCCCAGGATGCCCCGCGCGCCGGCCAACGTAGCCTGTTGGTGGGGCTCTGCCAATGGGAAGGCTCGTAGGCCACGCAGGCGGGGAGAGGCGGGGCAGCAGGGGTTGGCGGCGGCGGCGGCGGCGGAGCGACGGCGGCGGGAAGGGCTGTCCTAGGGATCGGCGGCGGTAGGAACGATGCCGGTCCATTCCCGGGAGAAGAAAGAAAACAACCACGATGAGATGGAGGTGGACTACGGGGAGAACGAGGGCAGCAGCTCGGAAGAGGAGGAGACCGAGAGCTCGTCCGTGTCCGAGGAGGGGGACAGCTCAGGTGCTGCGGCCGCCCTCAGGGGAGAGGGGGGAGCCGCGGCGGTTCCCTCAGCATTCAGTGTGCTGTCCCGGGAGAGATACTTGTCCCGCCCGCACGGGTCCAGTGGCGGCTGGTGCCCACCCCTGCCGTGACCCCGCCCCCTTGCCTCTCTGGCCCGGCCCGGCCCAGCCTCCCCCAGGCTCCGCCGGGTGGAGGGCGGGGAAGTGGAGGGGCGCAAGGCATGGCAGCCCCTCTTTGCCCTAAGCTACCGGCTCTGGAGTCGGCTGGCACCCGGCCTTGGCGGGCCGGGCCGTGGTACTCCGTGTAGGTGCTGTGGGTTGTGCCTTGCTGGGCTTGGGAAGATGGCCTGGGGAGGGCGGGGGGGGCTCGCTAAGGTCTGCGCTAACAGGCTTGGCATATATGCACACATCTGTGTGCGTGCATGTAACAAAATACAGGTGTGTGTATGCATATATGTGTATTTCATCATATGTAAAACTGTGAATTTCGATTAGACGTTTTGAGGCCTGTCTTTGAGGGGGCATTGGAAACCCTGTCAGTACCATTGGCCTCTTCTGCTAAGCATTTCAACCTCTGCTCTGTTAAAGGCCCCTTTCTTCTTCCATAGCTTCTTTGGGACCACAGATTGTGAATTAGTAGGTGAAATCCAGCTTTAAAAGGATTACTTTTTCTATGGGCAGTGTCCACTGTGTTAGAAGGTGGTTATTATCTATTCAAACTTCCCTTGTATTTACAAGGGGTAAATTATAAAGTGGGAAACATGCTGATCATTAGATGAGTACACTGCTGTTCTGGCATCGCTGTGGCTTCATAAGTATGTAAGCTCCATAAGCAGGATAGCAGTCACTGGAAGGGCTAGCTGAGGAACAGTAGCTGTGTTCAGTGCTAGCTGTGGTCCTGGTGTGTTTCTGGCAGCTGAAGTGGTATAGAGTGGTCTTCTCGGATCCCGTCCCATGCCTGTACTAGCACATTGACCTGTGGCATGAGTGCCAGCTTGGCACAGTGAAAGAAAGCGACACCAAGAACTAGACAAATTAGGCAGCTGTGAAATTATATTTTTACATATGTAGGCTTGTGATTGATTTATCTGTTATGTTAGTCTTCGATATACAGTTAAATCTTTTTGTTGTTAAATCCTGTGGCTTTTAGATTCACGCTGATGCAGTTCAGGGAAAGCCCTGGTATAGTTGTTCCATGTGGTCTCATGGAGCTTGCCCTTGTCTGGGCTGTGGATGGACTAACAAGGTGCTGGAGCCCTATAGGTGTGGTAGAAAGAGCCAAGCTGACACTGCAGAAGTAGAGTGAAAACTTTAGTAGTGATGGGAAAGTGAGACTGCTGTGCTGGGAGAGAGTGTAGTCACTCCCTTTGACCTTGATTTAATACTCATTCCTCACGAGTTGATCCCCAGTAGAGGCCTTTGTTAATCTGTAAATCCAAGTGGTCTGCCTATGTTTTGTACAGAGCTTCCCCTGCTCCTCTGCCATCCCCCCATGGCTTGAGCTGGCCAGTATGACTGAGTGAGCCCCATTTTATAAGTTAGGCTGCTGGTCAGTGTCTGTCTCTGCATCAAATTGCCACTGCCACTGTCCTGCCTCTCATCCTTACCCAGCAGTTCTGGTACACTGTGCTTTCCTGTCCCCTTTTTTGCATGGTCTTCAGTGTTTGTTGGGCCTTTGCATGTAAACTGTCTGAACAATAACCCATGAAAAAGGTAGCTAACTTACAAAAGCATGCTTCAGTTCTTTTATTATCAGAATTGTACATGGACTAAAAAGGGAATATTATATTTTGGATAAGAAATTAAGTGACAGCTTTCAAGAAGGTCTGATATACAAAGTTTGTTACATCTTTTGAGGGAAAGCAGAGAGTGTAAATATATGTTTATTTGGCAGTAGGTGGGTGATACACAGGATTATGTGTATGACTCCTTGATGAGGTCCAGGAGCAGCACTGCAGCTATAACCATTACTTATGGAGCCCATTTTAGCCTTCCAGTTTGTACTGTAGGTAGATGCTGTCTGGGAATGCCTTTTCTTAATCTCTTATTCTAGCTAATCTATGTCTAAAAAAAAGAAGTAATTTTCTCCATGAGAAAGGGAGAAAAGGATGTGAACTTTTCTCTAGCTCCCTGGCTCTGGTGGAGAGAATTGTTTCTGCTAGTTCCAGCTTTGAAGTTTGCTCTTTTTTTTCAAAACTTGCCTTTGCTTCTGTTTGCAGTTGTGTTAATTGATATTTTTAATGAAAACTTTGAAGTCTGCATGTCCTCAAAGACGCTTTGGTTGATTTTTATTTTAATTTTTTTTTTTTTTAATTGAAGGCAAATAATTCTGTTGTCTTGCCCTTGTTTTGTTTTCTTCTGGGATTAGGGTCCTGGAAGGAGGAATTGCATTTTAAGTGAGTGTAGTCTGTGAATGTTTCTTTAAAACAATACAAGAAACTCTCCAGATAATTTCTATTGCATTCCACAGATAAATGCTTTTAAGGAGCACTTAAAACACAATGATTACAGGAAATGAGGTGCTTGTCTCAGTGTCTTGACAAATATGAACATGCTCCATGGAAGCAGGTTGCTCCTAAGAATATAAAATGATTAGCATTGCAAGAAATAAGTCCTTGCTAAAATTATAATAACAAAAAAAGATTTTGAAGTATTTTTGTTGTTAAATTTGTCACTTGCTTTGCTTGCATTCAGCTTTTTTTTTTTTTTTGCTATTTTGTTTTTCTTCCAGTAGATGTCTGAGAATACAGAAGGTACAGGTTAGAAGAAGCATAACTTGCCCTTGAGAGCTGGCACTATTTCTGTCCTGCTTTTTTATGCTATGTATTTAGTATAAGGTCTTTTTATTGACCAGGATATACAATAGCATATTGGGGATGAATAAAACCCCACAAGTTATGCCCACTATCCCAGATGAGAATTTGACCTTTTTTTCATATAGACCATAACTTATTAAAAAAAATCTGGTTTAAGCACTGTTATATTTTTAAGTACTGTGGGTTGTTTTTTTTTTCCTTTAAACCAGGCTGCCTAGTTACTGAGTTGGACTGCTTGAACATAGTAGGAAAAGAATTACTGTGATTTTTAAGGTTTTTAAAAACACCCTAAATACTTTCAGGATGGGCCTATGAACAAGTGTTTTAGTATATAACGATGTACATTTTTCAACTGGAAAGCCATGATACTCGATCGTAAAACCCTTTACTTGTTCAGTGTTGCATATTACCCAATCTGTATGTCATTTAAAGCCATGAGGAAAGAGTTTCATAAGTGGGAATTAAAGGTATTTTAGGACTCTGAAAATCTCCGTCATTTTATGAATCTTACTGAAGGCAGAATAAGGGTGAAACAGTTGAAGAGTTACTTAGCCTGTGAATCGCCATGCAGTATGAATAATAGGCAGAATGTAGACTTCTAGGCAGAAGACTTTTGAGTATGTATGCAGTTGAGGGGAGGTTGGACAGAGCTACGAGTTACTTTCACTGTCTACAAGAGTCAGCTGTGTCCTTGGATACCAATGCATTATAGTTTCTTTGCAATGCAAGTTTAGAATATAAGATGCAGTCCCCTTCCTTTCCAAAAGTGGGTGTTGTACAGATCCTCAGCCACGGTTACAGTTCTTAGCTGTTTTCTTTGTTTTGTAGTCCCTAAATATCCACAAAAGATAAAATCTGTGTTAATTTAAGGAAAAACTTTCAAGTGGATTCTTTACTAAAGCATACTTAGAACCAAAAGCATAGCTGAACTTACCTGAAATGCCTATTTGAGCAGTAGAACTCTTGGTATCCCAGTGCTGCTGCTTCTTTAGCTTTACAGGGAGGTGCCTTCAAATTTTAAAGAAGCTTTATTTTTATAGCACATAAATGCTTTATGCATCTCTTTGAGTAATATGACTACTGCCACATTCCTTAAATCTGTGTGAGTTGAAAGTTGCCCAGTTTTGGCTTCAGTATTGCATCAGATGGCCAAATAAAACTGCTCTTTAATCTGATTTTCAGCCTTATTCTGGGATTCAGGATCTGCCTGACTTTTGAGAACAGAATTTTAAAATAGAATAGTGTCTCTCAACAGCCTGATACTCCCCCCCTGCACCAGTGTGCTAAGCATTCAGCTTTTGAAGGTCTGCCCATAAATTTTCTCTCTCTGCTTTCAAGTAATTCAAGATACTTCATGTTTTAAAACTTTGTACGCATTCCTTTTTTTTTTTGCTTGTACTATCTATAACATGACAAACTGCAATAGGTCTTTGATTTGGACTTGTAAGTAACATTGTAGTACAGATGAATACTGCTGCACTGCCTGCTAGTTTTCATATTCAGGCAGAGAGGGCTGGTGTAGTTTTTTAGTCTTAAAAGCTTGTGATGATTTCGGGAAGAAGCTGCGTGCAGAAAACTTCATACATTGAGAGGTCTGAATGGAAGATCTGACTTAATCAGATCCTCTGAAGTAGCTATGCTGGCCCTGAAGCTACTCCTTTCACCTTTGCAAATTGCCGTACTCTTTTGCAGAACAGTGAAGATGAAGACTTGCATGCTGCTGTCTGTAGCTGGTGTGAGAGACAAAGGAGTTAAATATGTGCTGTAAAAATGTGGGTGCAGAAGAAGCAAAAGGTTCAGAGTTTTTTATGGTCTAGAAGAGTGAGTCCAGGCTGTGCTTGTTTCAAGGTCCTACTTTGCCGTTCTGTGAGGAATTAGGACTTCATGACAGAATAACTGCTTAGATGGATCCAGGCTCCTTAGGGCAACGCCTTGTCTCAAACAACTAGCCTGTTAGCCCTAGTTCAGCTCCAGTTCCTGGCTGCATCCTGCCTATCCTTTCTTCTGCATGTCTTCTGCTACTGCTTGATAATTGGTCAGTTGTACCATAACTGTTGAGAGCTAATTCCTGGAGATAAGGCTGCTATAAAGCAGTTTCAGGACATATCTAACTTCTGAATGTGGCTTAACAAGGCCTTTTTTTTGTTGTTTGTTTTGTTTTGGTTTTTTTTTTTTGTTATTGTTATTGTTCTGGGAAGGGTGGGAAAGAGTCAGGAATTTTGTAGCTTTTTCTGTTTTCTGGTCTAAGAAAAGGCTGGGAAGGTAATAACTCGTGTTTAATAACATCAAATGACTGGCAAAATTTCTGGCCAAAAAGTGGAGATTTATTATACTTTACAGTTATGTTCACTAGGTAAATTAAGAAAGAAATCAGGAATATAAATTAAAACCTGTGGGAAGAGTTTAATGTCAGTTACTCTTGTTTCATAAAAGCATGTAGAATAAAATTTCTGCAAAATTCTGGGCTTTGCAGGTTAAGAAGTGTTTCATTAGAAATGCAGTAATTTTAAATGGTCATTAAGATGAACTATAGATATTTCTACATTAATATTTTGGCTGAATTGAACAGGATGAAACGTGTTTTCAAAACAAAGTGTTACTTTTTTATTTAATGCATAGTGGTAAAACAAATCCTTGAATTTTATATGACAAATGTAACATTGAACCGTGTGGGCTTTCCAGGGATTGCTTTTGCTCACACTAACTCAGAATACACTTGAATTTTCAGTGACGGCTAATAGCTGTCCGTGCTTAATGGCACCTTTCCTCTGGTGTGACATACAATGTTTAGTTTTTCTGTTTCACGCATTCTTAGGTGCACTTTATATTATCAGTTATGAAATTTACCCTCTTGAAGCCTTACCATGATATTGTTTCCTGTTTTGAGGAAGAAAAATTGCTGCTTATGGAGTTTCTTCTAGAATTAGATACAGATTTCTTCCTTTGTAGTTTATATGGCAAGTGATTTCTCATATTGTGCTATAAGATAATATAATGGATAATCCGTTCATAGCTGAAATTCAGGCTTGCTTCAGATTAACTAGAAACAAAATACTCACTTTATTTGGTTATACATTACATTGTTCAAAACAAATTATCTTTCTTTTATTTGTAGAAATGGATGATGAGGACTGTGAAAGGAGGAGGATGGAGTGTTTAGATGAAATGTCCAATCTTGAAAAGCAATTTACAGACCTTAAAGATCAGTAAGTATTTTAATGTTTTAAGTGCCTCATTTGAGGATCCATTCCTTAAAAATATCGTGTGCAGCTGGTGTTTCTTGTCTTTCATATATGTGGATGCTACTTCTGGAGAAGAACAAGGATTGGGAATTCTGAAATTATTTGCAGGCAGTTGCTCTAGAGTGCTTTTACGTATTGCTGTAAGAGTGGTTTCAGAGTGGTTTTGCTGTGAAGGGCTGGTGTGGGTATATTACATCAAAGTCCTTAGCAGAACCAATGAATTGTAATTTTAAGGAAACTTGTGGTGTTTTTCAATTTATATATTTATTTACTCAAGATCTCATCCTTTTATATGTGTGGGACAGATGTAAATACTGTCTTTGCTGAATAAGAAATGAAGCTGTTATTTTTTCAGAGTATTGCACCAGTTTTTATAGTTGATAACAATGAAAGTTTCTTGTGTCTACTGGTACCCAGATACCAATAATAAAAAAAAAGAAGAAAATACTGTTAACTTTCTGTCTGTAGTCTGTCTGCCATAATACCTACATCAGCAGTAACGACTTAGTAAGTATTAATAGTAATAATTAATAGTTATTCAAAAGTGAATCTCATTTGTATTAGAGCCAGTGTTTTGTGTGTATTTTAAGTTGTTTGTTGTTTTTTTTTTCCCACATGCCCAGACAAGCTAGATACATCTGTTCTGATTTAAATTGGTGGTAACTTGGCAACTAGCTTAATCGAATACCTGACAAAGTGACACTTTGAGGAGACCTTGTCTGTTCTTTGGCATATATTGAAAATCAAGTCAGTTGTCACTGTTTCAGATGTGTGTTTGTATTGTGAGATCTTTCTGCTGCAGAACTGAGACATACAACTCGCTTTGCCTAACAGGACACTGTGAGGCCCACCTTACTAGGACTGGAAAGAATTGCCCAGCAAGCAGTTTCTTGCTGCAGTGTTTAGGGAATACTGTCTTGCTGTTCTTTCTTGGGCTGAGCAAGAAGCAAGCTGCAAATGGAGCCAGCTGATGAGTTGATACCTACTGGTTTGACATTTGGATATCCTCCAGCTTTTGAGTTCAGCTCTACTCTTCCATCTTTTGGACAGCTTGGATGACTGAAAACAGATTGTGGAAACAAACCTTTAAGGAGTGAATATGAAGAAAGGTGATCTTAGGAGGAAGGAAAAAAGTATTTCAGGGGGGTTAGGGATTGTGAATGGTGTTTGGGAGTTGGTAAGGCTGTGGTATATGAGGAGGAAGGTCTTGTGGAAACACTGGTTAGTGAGATTGGTGTGGTTTTAGGGGCTGGAAAAAGTGTGATGGTGGGATTACTAGGAAAGGAGCATTAGAATGATGGAACAAAGATTATAGGAAGGAGCAGATGTGAGTAGGGGAGTGATAAATTTGGGAAAGAAGAAAAAGATGCATGAACAGTGGGATGTTTAGCCACAACCAGTAGCAGAGATGAAGTGATTGCATGTACCTCCTCTTCCTTTTCAGAGAAACTGAATTTAGATGCTATGAGATAAGTAGGATTTGCAGTGGCTGATAGCAGTTAAGCAAATCAGTGTTTGAAAGTACTGGATAAACAGTTTTAGTCCATCAGCTGCTGCATGGTACCAAAGACTTCTCACTCTGATGTAGCTTGAACTTGGTGATGTGTAATCAAATGTCAGTGACCCACCCAGTCATGTGCTCTGCAGCCACGCTTATGCACTAGCTAAATAATTCTGCTGTAGCTCTCTATGTGTTAGCAGTTGTGTGCTCATCAAGGGTTGAGCCCATCAGGCTGGATTTTGATCAGCTGCAGGCTTTGTCAGTTGACTGCAGGACAGATTGCATGTGTAATACTTGGTTTGCAGGTAAGGAGGGGAGTGATCACTGACAATTGCTAGGTTAGGTACACAGGCTTGAACTATGGAGTTGTCATCAGAGTAAAGTGATGAGCAGTAAGGCAGCATCCCTGTCCCAAAGACATCTGTTTTATCTATGTAAACAGATACAACAAAGATATGTTTATCTGTGTAAACGAGCAACATCTGATGTGCTCTTTAACCTGTGCAACAGAGTTTGTACATGTTTGCCTTAATTTTACAGGTTTTGATTGTTGAGTGCAAGGTTAAAAATGAGAACAGGGGAAGCTGGTTATATTGATGACTCTGCTGTTCAACACTATATTGTTATTACACTGTTTGCAACTGATAACTTACCAGTTACAAAGGTCAGAGTTTTATCGTGATTGAAATACTTGTAATTGATAGTACATTAAATTCTTTAAAATGCAAACAGATTCTTCATTGTTTACCAGTAAATATTTTAAACACACTTCCTTTGGCAGGAATGGAAGATATAAGCTACAAATTATCCTGTGATATTTGTGATAATATGCAATATGTGGATTTTAACACGAGGTGGAATGAGGGTTGCTTCAGTAAGAGCCTACCTCTCTTTTCTCTTGGTTTATGATAGGGTGGGAGCAGATATGTGAACATGAAAGCAAATGGGTGTTTCTGTCCACCAAATGTCTATCTTTCTCTTCCATGATGTAAGCCATATTGTTCTCATGTATTGTAGCACCCTTTCTTGTCCTCTTCCATGTTGATTCACCTCCTACTCCATCTTAATCCTATTAACAGTTGTGTGTTGTTTTTTTTTCCCCTTCTTCCTTAGAGATGGAATATTTCTTCTAGCCTGTGTTTGCTTTTAAATGAAATAAATACTTTTGTTTTGTTTTTTTTTGTTTCTTTGTACTATTTTAAGGCTTTACAAAGAAAGATTAAGCCAAGTGGATGCAAAGCTACAAGAAGTCATAGCTGGAAAAGCACCTGAATATTTAGAACCATTGGCAGCTTTACAAGAAAATATGCAAATCCGAACTAAGGTGGCAGGTAAGGCATGTAAAATGAGTATTGCTGTTTCTACAAGTATAAACTTGCTGTGTATTTTGAGGTCAATCTTTTTTCTTTAGAATTGTTAAAGGAGTGTGTTTTAAAATTAGAAATACTGTAGCATAGTTTAAAATGTATCCTGTGTAAAATATTTTTTGATTCAAAATGAATAGATTGCTTACCTCTTTGCACAAGTTGCCTGATAACATCACACTAAAAATGTCTTTTCTTTTTTTTAATGTTTCACTTAATGGCTGTGTTTGTGTAGTAAGCACAAAATTACTGAATTAAAACCACTAATTTTTTGTTAGTCAGAAGATTTGGAATCAAGTCTGCACACTGGCCACTGTTGAAATGAAGAGATACGTAGCTGCTATTTCGTGAAGTTCTTGCCAGATCATCTTGGCTGATAATGTGTTTTCTGCTTTTCTAATCTGTCTCTTCTCTTGTTCCATCTAGGGAGGGAGCAGGACTCTTATCCTTAGCAGCTTTTATCTGAGCTGCATTTTAATTATTAAAACTAATACTTAGGCTTTTATGCTTACAGAAGAAGCAGGCAGGAACTTTCATGTTTTTCTGGGATACAGCCATATTACCATGTGGAATTGGTGGTATTGTAGGAAGACTAAGTTCTGTTCTTCCCTACTGTAAATTCTTTTAATGTTACAGCTCAACTTCTTTATGAGTAATTCAGTGGTCTGAGGGTTACCTAACACAGGCTGTCAGAAAGCCAAAAAGCAGATGTTTTGATCTCTTTAGCCAGAGAAACTATGCCAGTGTCTTTTCTAAGAAATTCAGCAAAAATGTGGTGCAGGCAAACTGGAAAATGGCAAGCTTGCTTTCGTTTTTAATAATACTAGTGCTGCTTCAGTGCTATTCAGTTTGTCTTCATTGGTACTTTTGACATCAGGCTATGAAGAGAATTTGAAATCTTTTGACCAATTGCATTTTTCTCCGTCCTGGTGGTCGTCACTTTTCCATACCTGGTGACCCACAATGTCTTGGGCTTTAAGGTCTTAACCCAAATTTACTTGACTCATCCTAAGTAGCCATTTGGGCTTTGTAGAAAGTTTGCAGGTGAACTTGCAGAAGATTTGATGTAAAAGCAACCTTAATCCATGCTTTTGATTTTCAGTTTTAAATGTGGCTGCCTTTCAGTAGGTGGGGATGGATAGGCAGCATATTACAGGTTCTCCTGATTCGTCTTCAGCAGCACTGAAGATCAATGTTCCATTGTAAAAAGAGTCCAGCATAAAAACTACAAACTTGCCTTGAAGTTGAGACTGGAAATCAGGATTTGGCTGGCTTGGTTTTTTTTTTGTTTGTTTGTTTTTTTCTCCCTTCTTTTTTTCCTCAACTGGATGAGATTGATAAAATTATTCCAGGGAAAGCAAGAAAATGCAGAACAGGCTTATTTGCTCTTGCTTGGCAGAAGTGGGTAGGACTTGAGCTTGTGCCGGTAATCCCTGAGTATCTGAGAAAGGGATGGGGGAAAAAAAATGCTGAAGTATGATTAGCTGAACTAGAGATATAGAATCATAGAATCGTTAGGGTTGGAAAGGACCTTAGAGCATTCACAACCTCCCTGGGCAACCTATTCCAGTGCCTCACCACCCTAACAGGAAAGAATTTCCTTCTTATATCCAACCTAAACTTGCCCTGTTTAAGTTTGAACCCATTACCCCTTGTCCTGTCACGACAGTCTCTAATGAAGAGTCCCTCTCCAGCATCCTTATAGGCCCCCTTCAGATACTGGAAGGCTGCTATGAGGTCTCCACGCAGCCTTCTCTTCCCCAGGCTGAACAGTCCCAACTTTCTCAGCCTGTCTTCATACAGGAGGTGCTCCAGTCCCCTGATCATCCTCGTGGCCCTCCTCTGGACTTGTTCCAACAGTTCCATGTCCTTTTTATGTTGAGGACACCAGAACTGCACACAATACTCCAAGCGAGTTCTCACGAGAGCAGAGTAGAGGGGCAGGATCACCTCCTTTGACCTGCTGGTCACCCTCCTTTTGATGCAGCCCAGGATACGGTTGGCTTTCTGGGCTGCGAGCGCACACTGAAGCCGGCTCATGTTCATTTTCTCATCGCCCAGCACCCCCAAGGCCTTCTCTGCAGGGCTGCTCTGAAGCACTTCTCTGCCCAGCCTGTAGCTGTGCCTGGGATTGCTGTGACCCAGGTGTAGGACCTTGCACCTGGCATGGTTAAACCTCATGAGGTTGGCATCAGCCCACCTCACAAGTATGTCAAGGTCCCTCTGGATGGCATTCCTTCCCTCCAGCGTATCAACCGAACCACACAGCTTGGTGTCATCGGCAAACTTGCTGAGGGCACACTCAATCCCACTGTCCATGTCAGTGATGAAGATGTTGAACAAGACCGGTCCCAACACCGACACCTGAGGGACACCACTCGTTACTGGTCTCCAGCCGGACATTGCGCCATTGATCACAACTCTTTGTGTGTGGCCGTCCAGCCAGTTCTTTATCCACTGAGTGGTCCATCCATCAAATTGATGTCTCTCCAATTTAGAGACAAGGATGTTGTGTGGGACAGTGTCGAATGCTTTGCACAAGTCTGCGTAGATGACATCAACTGCTCTGCCCCTGTCCATCAGTTCTGTAGCCCAATCATAGCAGGCCACCAAATTGGTCAGGCAGGATTTCCCCTTGGTGAAGCCATTCTGGCTGTCACCAAGCACCTTGTTGTTTTTCATGCGCCTTAGCATGCCTTCCAGGAGAATCTGCTCCAAGATTTTGCCAGGCACAGAGGTGAGACTGACTGGTCTGTAATTCCCTGGGTCATCCATTTTCCCCTTCTTGAAAATGGGGGTTATATTTCCCGTTTTCCAGTCATCGGGAACGTCACCTGACTGGCATGATTTCTCAAATATGATGGCCAGCGGCTTCGCAACGTCATTTGCCAGCTCTTTCAGGACCCACGGATGGATCTCATCAGGACCTATGGACCTGTGCACGTTCAGGTTTTTAAGATGGTCTTGAACCAGTTCCTCTCCTACAGTGGGCCCAAGGTCTTCATTCTGACAGTCCCTGCGTCTGCCTTCCAAGACTTGGGTGGTTTGGTCAGAGCCTTTGGCAGTGAAGACCGAGGCAAAGAAGTCATTCAGAACCTCAGCCTTCTCCAAATCCTGTGTAGCCAGTTCTCCCAAGAGCTTCCTGAGAGGGCCTACATTCTCCCTAGTCTGTTTTTTATTTGCTATGTACTTGTAGAATCCCTTCCTGTTATCTTTAATACCTCTAGCTAAGTTTAATTCTAACTGAGCCTTAGCTTTCCTAACCTGGTCCCTAGCTTCTCGGACAACATCCCTGTACTCTTCCCATGCCACCTGTCCTTGCTTCCACTTATTATAAGCCTCTTTTTTCAACTGACTTTTCCTCAGGAGCTCCTTATCCATCCAAGGAGGTTTCCTGGCCCTCCTGCTGCACTTCCTTCTGGTTGGGATGCAACACTCCTGAGCTTGCAGCAGGTGATACTTGAATATCAACCAACAGTCTTGGGCCCCTCTGCCCTCTAGGGCTGTATCCCATGGAACCTTCCGAAGCAGGTTCCTGAAGAGGCCAAAGTCTGCTCTTTTGAAGTCCAGGGCAGTGAGCTTGCTGCACGCTCTTCTCACTGTCCTGAGGATCTCAAATTCGAGCATCTCATGATCGCTGCATCCAAGGCTGCCCTGGAGCGTCACATTTCCAACAAGCCCTTCCCTGTTGGTGAGCACGAGGTCAAGCATGGCATCTCTCCTTGTTGGCTCCTCTGTTACTTGCAGAAGGAAGTTGTCTTCCACACAATCGAGGAACCTCCTGGATTGCTTGTGCCGGGCCGTACTGTCCTTCCAACAGATGTCAGGGTGGTTGAAGTCACCCATGAGAACAAGGGCCTGCGAGTGTGAGGCTTTTCCTGCCTGTCTATAGGGTGCTTCATCCGCAGGTTCTCCTTGATCAGGCGGTCTGTAACAGATCCCCACAGTAATGTCTCCCATAGCTATATTCCCTTTAACCCTGATCCACAAACTCTCTGTGGACTGCTCACCTGTCCCCAGACAGAGTTCCGTACTCTCCAGCCTATCCCTAACATAAAGGGCAACTCCCCCTCCCTGCCTGCCAGGCCTGTCCTTCCTAAAGAGCCTGTAACCTTCCATTCCAACACTCCAGTCATGGGAGCCATCCCACCATGTTTCTGTGATGCCTATTATATCATACCCCCGTAGACGTGCACACATCTCTAATTCCTCTTGTTTGTTCCCCATGCTATGGGCATTTGTATAGAGGCATCTGAGCCAAGCTCCACCTGAAGCCGGCTCATTGGCTGGATTGGCTGGGATATCTCTACATTGCTCCAAGCATTTATTATAGGTTCTGGCAACTGACTGGGTGTGTTGGGATGGAATGATGCCCCCCTCCCCCAACACATCTAGTTTGAAGCCTTCTTGACCAGTCTGGCAAGCCTCCTACCAAAACTGCTCTTTCCCTTCTTTATCACAGCAGCTCCACCAGCCCCCACTAGACCTGGCCTACAAGCTTGGGTCCCATGTTCAAGACACCCAAACCCCTGACTATGACACCACCCTTTTAACCAGTTATTAACCTGGCTAATCCTCCTAGCTTTTTTTAGGTCCTAAAATAAAAGAATATAATTGCATCTGCGCTGGAAAGGGTACTTGTGTTTGTCTGCTGTCTAAGGCACTGAGCACTATTCACACAAAATGTGGATCCTGACTGTTCCAGGAAGTTGGGAATAGAACTGTTTCTTCTGGAAGTGTTCATATTTATACTGCTTAATTTCTGGGAAATAAGCTGTGATTATAAATGGGTAGACCTAGATACGGCAGTCAGCCATAAATATTAACCCCTTCCCCCAAACAAACAAACCCTAAACAAACCCCCAAAACCCAACCAACCAAACAGCATAACAAAAGAACACTTTGAATTCTAGATCAAAAGTGACTTCACAGCAGAAAAGTGATTGACATAATACTTTGAGGTTTATTTTTCAGACCTGTTGCTGGTAACAGAATTATTCCTCTTGTACTATATTAAATTATAGTCAAATAAATTCTAAGCAAAGTTTTTCTTTGGAGTTCTTCATTTGCTAGACAGCATTAATGTGTGTGCAAACTTAACTCCTCAAGATGGTAATCTGGAACAATTTAAGTATTTTGTGTGAATGCGTTGACTGTATTAAATCAAGTTCTATCTGTACTTGCCAGATACTACATTTCAGATATCTTTCAGATTTTTTTTCAGCTGTCTTTTTAGTAGACACATTTTCAGAAATGTGTAAGAAATGCTCCCAATACTCAGAAGCAGTATCCTTTGTATTGCAAGGTGGCTACTTCAAAGAATAGGACAGTGTCTTGTTAATTGATGTAGTTTATTAAGGTCATGCATTATGAAGTAAGCTTTATTATATTAATTTATAAAAGCTTGTTTTTTTCATTCAGTTTTCTAGCTATTTAAAAACCTCAAAACATTATTTAAAACTCTAATTAGAAATTAGAAGAGGCCATTTGGTACTTTGATTTGAAAATTTGATTTGGTAATGAATTTGAAAACGGAGGATATCCAGGATAATTTGAGCATAAATATGACATTGACCAATTTTGTAAAGTTAGCATGACTGCTGGTGTAATTTGTTGACAAATGGGAAAAGTTAAAATAGCATTTATTTTTCCTCAGATCTTTGGAATTAAAGGATTACTTGTTCTTATGTTTACTCTGTAAAGCAGCCAGCCACTGCAAGTGGCTAATAGATCTGTATTTTCTAGTATGTTCATGTTTTGGGACTTGCAGGCAGTCTTAAAAGAGATTTCTAAAATCATACTAGCTAAAGAAAGTAATATTGCTGTAATTTGTCTGATTACAGGTATCTATAGAGAGCTTTGTCTGGAATCTGTGAAGAACAAGTATGAATGTGAAATTCAAGCCTCTCGACAGCACTGTGAGGTTGTGCCAGCTATTTGACATTGATAGCTAATCTTATCTAACTTTATGGTGTCATGCTTTCCCAGTTCAGTGCATGCTTTGATTATTGCTGTTATTTGCTATTTGAATGCAATTGCCTTGTGAAATTTAAGCCTATGTAAGAGGTTATTCAAAGCATATAAAAATTTGCTTTATATTACTTTGACTTTACATGTAAGTGTAACTAAGTTTTATTTTTCATTAACAAGTTCTTATTAATAGATTACCACATTATTTCTTTTACCTTTGTTGTAAGAAGATTACTAAGAACAGTAACTAAAATATCTGACCTAGTTTTAGCCAAAAGAACCTTACATTTTAATAACAACAATGACAACTAAAATAATAATGATACTATTAATGTCTTTTTTAGATGCCTTAGAGAGCTGGTGGTGAAGTTATCATTTCAAAAGCAGTTACAGGAAAAATATATCTCTCCTTGAATATAAACATTCCTGTTTAAGTATCTAAATATACTGGATACCGTAGTAAAAATACTCATGTCCAATGCTGTAATATAGCTGCTTAGGTAGTGAGGTTTGTGCCATAGCACTCCTCAGCCCTATTGCAGTTGCTTAAAGGTGTTTTCTTTGGCGTGGTTCCTGAAGTCTGTGGCTCCTTCTATACAAATAAGGCACATACTTTAAAAAAATTTAAAAAATCTATATTCCTGGTGCCATGAGAAAGAGCAAGGTATAATAAGAACTACTCATTACTGACTGTCTTTGCTCCTGGGAATACTCTAGAGGTTGGGCAGAATCCTGTAAGACTTACAGGGTTTCTCATCTGTGATTGATTTGCTTTGGCTATATATTATTCCTCTTTAAGGTGGTCTTTCTACCTTGTTTTGCTGTTATGTTTCTACTGAGAAACCTTCAGAATTCAAATACTCATCATGCAGTAAGGTCTTTACAGTCAGCAGTGCTGCTTATTCCGCTGGAAAATGACCATTCAGCAGGAATGCCCCTGATGTCTGTAACAGCTTTTCACACCTTACTTGTCTCCAAGACCTTGAAGCAAAACAGATGTCTAAACACAAACACTATTTCATTTTAAAATGGAATTTTAACATATTCTTGGAACAGATAACACTTGTTTGGCATTTCAGGCATATGTAAGAGGCTTTTGCCTTTTCAGTTCTACTGGGAATTATTTTTTTTTTTTTTCTTTTTTAATAAGGGATTGAAAAATATTTGAAGGGAGGTCTTTGGAATTTAATATGTTGTAACTTGCAGGGAATAGTAAATGTGACAGCCATTTAGTAGAACAGGGTTCTTTGTCTATTCCTCAGCTACTTTGCTTCACTCCAGCATACTAGCTTGAACATCAGTAAAGGTTAAGTTTCTGTTAGTATGCTATGCTATGGGCAGGAGCAGTTGAGGTGCAGAAATCTGCTGACTTGGCTTTAGGGGCTGCAGCTTCTGGCAGAGACATGGTAGCAAATAGCTAGATGCAGCGACTTGTGCTGTTTAAACTGTTTTGGTTTTTTTGTTGTTTTTTTTTTCAGTGAGCATATCCAAGCCCTCTGTTTTCCAGAGTTGTTAAATACGTTGCTTAGTGATAATGAACTTTAAAATGTAGCAATTAGCTGTATTTCCTAATCATGCTTTAAGAGATGTGCAAGCTGATGAAAGAACAGTAAATTTAGAGGCCTGGAACTCTGCTTAATTCCAAGTTACTGGCTTGGAGAGTGTAGTGTTTCTTGATGCTGCCTTTAAAGGGGGTAAGTGGTCTAAATAGATACTGTGTAATTTTGGTATCCTATTCAATGGACTGTAGAGCAGTTTACTACAAAGTTGATTTTTCTAGTTCAGAAATACTTAAGAGATGGAAGATAGCGTAGACAGCATGAAATGCTGTAGAAGGTTCACATCAGTCTGTGGTTTTGTTTGTGTATAAGAAGTGCTAATGGTACAGCTAACACTGAAGGCATTATGTTAATCTATTTGGATCAGAAATTGCTTTTTAAAAGGATGAACCAGCTAATTTTTCTAAAGCAGTGCTTCAGAAGTGTTTCTCACAGCTTTAGGGTAGATGGTTTTGCTTTCACAACTATAAATATTTTATGTGCTCAAGAAATTCTTCTGTGGGAAAGTATTTTTCAGATCTATGAAAATAGTTAAAAATACATGGTAATAGGTGATAATTCTGTATAAATTACTGCAGGTTTATTAATATTGGGGGCAGCTGAATATAAAGCTTTCCATGAAAAACATTAGCTTTTCTGATTTTATAATGAAGGATGGCATAGAGGTCACTACAGTTATTCATTGTGAATAAATCTTTGCTATCCAAAAGGAAAATGCTGTATTTGTGTCAAAATACAAACAGTTATTCTGACGATCTAGCTGCATGCTTTTATCCACTTAGTTATTCTTGGTATTGATATTTGATAACTATATTTACGCTTATGCTAAGTGAATGCGCTGTCTTTAATGTGGTAGAGTCTCATGCTAAGAAAGTGGATAGGGGGAGATGTCATGCTTTGTGGCTTCTGAAAAATTTTCACCTAAAGCTACTCTTGCCTTCCTTCTGCTGAGGCTTTAAATTGTTGTCATAGCTTTAGATGATAGAACTTAGTAATGTAAAATGTGTAACTTATTTCTCTTTTAGAGTGAAAAGCTTCTGTTGTATGATACCGTACAAAGTGAACTAGAAGAAAAGATTAGAAGACTTGAAGAAGACAGGCATAGCATTGACATTACCTCAGGTGGATAGAAATTCAAAGTTGTTGGGGTGGTTTTTTGTTTGCTTGTTTGGTGTTGCTATTTTTTTTTCTTAATCTTCTGGTGGCTACTGATTAACAGACTGTTCACATGGAATGTCTGGTGAGTTTCCGGTTATCCAGCAGGATGCTATTCGACTGTAAACTTTGGACAGAGGTTGAATTTAAGCTTAAAACAAACTTTGATCTAGTAATTGTCAGTTTTCCATGTGTGTTTTGAGAGTATTAATGTATGAGTATGTAATTACGTAACACTTTCATTTTGTTCAGAAACAGCATTTCCCCAGAAAAAAGTTATTTGTCATTTTTTGACAATTTCTCTGCTGTTAAAAGAGTTAAAATTATAAATGTTTCTGATTTGTAGCATGTTCTTATGTCTTTTCAGAATTATGGAATGATGAACTACAGTCCAGGAAGAAAAGGAAGGATCCATTTAGTCCAGATAAGAAGAAACCTGTTGTTGTATCAGATATCCTTTTACTGAAATCGTTGTTCTTTCTAGTAGTATTTACTGGTTTATAGCTAGTCTTACTATATGTGTCATAAACAAGAAGTTGAAGTGATAATGCATTCTCAAAATTTATTTTTGCACGGCAGCTGTTATTCAGGTTAGGGAAGTCATGTTGACACATCCTATTACAAAAATTGAAATTAAAATTATCTAACTACTAGTTTCACATAGAGAACATTTCTAAAAGGTGATTTTTCTAATTCTTCAAAAAAAAAGATCTGCAAGGCAAACTCATTAAAAAATTAGGCATTATGTTTGCAAAGTATAACTTGACTTGTGTAACTTCTCCTGACTTGTGTAACTTTGCTTCTTATTCTGGTATACCTTTGTCTCAATTTATTACTTCTTAACAATTCCATAGACTACAGAAACTCTTTAATCAAAAGTTTAAAATTCAAAGAATTGAGCTGATTAGAGGGATTGTTTGTGGGCTTGGGGTTCCTGTAGAGAGAGTATAGTATTTAAAAATTGTGCATTGATTACTTCATAGCTGTTGACAAGCAAACTTTTTAAGGTATAACAACTAAGAGACAGTATCATCTTTCTCCACAGAAAGAAGGAGATGCCTTTGCAAACTTGAGTATTCTTTCTTCTCCTACCCCCAGCCCAACATTTTTATAGGGTAGAAATATGGTGGCTTGGAAGTTGCCAGAATTGTGGAGACTTCCTAGAAAAGACAAGGCTGGATGGGGCTTTGAGCAAACCAGTCTCGTGGAAGGTGTCCCTGCTGGCCCATGGCAGGGGGGTTGGAACTAGACGATCTTAAGGTCCTTTCCAAACCATTCTGTGATTCTAAGTAGTGACATTATATAGTATAAAGGCCATTTTTTATTGCTAACCTGCTGCAAAAAATCATGCTACTTTCACAAGCTTTCATGGTATCAGGAGAAGGTGGGAAGGAAGAAGTTTCTGAAAAAAAGCCCCAAAACCCTCCTTGGAGGATGTTCAGTTTACTGGAACATATACGAGATAGATGATTTGTCCTAGTGGTGGCAGTTCTTCCATTAGGATGCATTAGAAATTCAGTTCAGTAGAGGTGATTTTTAGCTAATGCTTAAAAGCCAGCTGGTATTAATCAATGTACCTACAAGTGGCTTCTTTAGTTTCTTAAGTCCTTTTTAGCAATTTGAATGCCATGTTGTGTGAAAGTATATTTTCTTTAGCCCTTAGCCATCCTTGTCTTTGGGTTGTCCATACAAATAACATTCAGATTCTGTGAATTATGAGCTACCTTGCTGTTTTACAATGCATTCCAATCAGAAAATGCTAACATAGTATTAGGTCTAAAACCCCAGCAATTTCAGGCAGTTAATAAAGTTGAAAATCCTTTCAGTTGTGAAGTAAATTAATTTTCTTTTTGCTTATGATTTTAAAATAGTTGTGAACTTGTCACTTTCTACAGATCTGTCTATAATCCTAGGAATTTAACATTTTTTAATTTATACTACTTTAGAGGGAAACAAATTTGAAAATGGCTAAAGATTTGTAAAATTTCAAATGGAACGTGAGTTGAAGCTTCTTTATCCCATTTTAGAATATTTAGTTTTTAAACATTCCTAACACTTTTTCTAAACTTATTTTTGAGAGATGAAATGGGGAGAAATGAAATAAAAACTGAAGACCGTTGTAATGGAATAGCAGTGCTATGTGGAATTTTGTTTTGAAGTTCATGTATCATAATAATACACAGTTTTTACAGTTGATAGTTCAAGGGAGGGGCTTTTCCTTTCTACTTGTGTTCTTTTTCTTTTTTTTTTTTGGTATTGATATTCAGAGATGTGGTGCTGTCTGTGCTTTTCTCTCAAAGCAATACGATGCAGAGTACTGTAAAAATAATTTTATTAAAGCTGATACTAGTGTAGATGCTGATTTTCAGTGGTCTGTTGGAATTGCAGGAAATTTTGACTGTAACTTGTAGAGTTGCAAATGGAATGATTTTTTGAACTGTTGGGGATGAAATGGTTTTATCACAATTGTTATTTTATCCTCTTCTTGAACTCCAGTAGTCTGAATATCTACATACTATTAATTATGTACTGTAACTAAAAATTACAGTTTTTAAAGTGTACTTCTAGCTTGCATAATTCAAAGATGCATTTATTTTTGCTTCACATAGGTATTCTTTGCTTGAAAGATTGGCATAACAGAGCAATTACTATCTTTCTACCAACATTACAGTATTTTTATTATTGCTTTTTAAAAGAGTTTTCCCTAACTTCTCCACGCCCCTATATAGTTTATATGTTACAAGACCTTGATATTCTTGAAGACTGGACAACCATAAGGAAGGTGAGATTAAAGGATGAATACCAAAGGTTTTGTTTGGGTTTTTGTCCAGTTCTTTTGCCTCTTAGAAGTATGTAAAGGTATTTCTTACATGATCAAAATTCTAAATAGATTTTTATTTCTTCAATAGTCAGCTAATCATTCCACTCGTTTTATACTTGTGCATATTTTGTTAACAAGAAGTAAAATGTGATGCCTATGTGAAAAATTGTCTGGCTTTTCATAACATATCAGAAGAATAGACACAAACCAGCTTTTCCTCAGTTTGTTTCCTATAGTGTAGCGTGATTTTTAAATAGGAGTGAATCCTAGAATTTACTGGGGATTTTGCCTTTTCTGGAAATAATTAAAAACAAACGAAAGCAAACAACCCCAGAAAACTTTGAGTGTTTTTTTTAAAACCTACTTTAATACTATGTGATCTACCGTTCGCATGAGAGAACAGAAAATGAGCTTGTATACAGTGTAAATCAGAAGAATAGATTGATCATATAGCATTTTGTTTTTTAGAATGAGTAAATGTCATTTTGTATTTTCTTGACAAAATTACAAAACAGAAATGGAGGTTTTAATTTATAAAACGTCTTGAGTGATTTGAACTCAAAACTTACATAAGAAGGTGATTCTTTTTCTTCCTCAAAATTCTGTTTTATTTAGTTATGGAGTCAGCGCTGAACACATATCTATTTTAGATTTGTTCCAGTTGTGGTTTTTTGCACGTAAAAGCAAGTATCCTGAGCTACACCACTCATAACTTCAGAGTCAAAGCTGGTGATTTAGCAAAAAAAAGAGTATTCTTGCTAACTAACTTAATTTTCATTTTTGTTTCAAGGCAATGGCTACACTGGGGCCACACAGAGTAAAGCCAGAACGTAAGTAAACATTGATTTCACAAGACAGAATTTGCTGTGTGTAATGCTGTAAACTGCATCTAGGCAGATCATACTTATTTTAGCCCTGGTGTAGTGATGGAGGATGGGGGGTGAAGAAGCTGAAAGATCTGGCTTTTGTCTTTCCCCTCTCTTGGGTGCTGATGCTTGTAGCTTGATTGCTGATGATTGTGTTGATGCCTGAATTCTAGAAAATTAGCAACAAAAATATAGACTTCAAGTGGGTTGTACCAGTTAACGTCAACAGGCTACACCAGTGTTTATGCGTAAGATGAGGCAGGAAACTGAGAGCACCTGGACCTTAGGAATGCATTGTGAAGGATGTTCACATTTGCTGCAAACTACAACCCTGAAAAAGTACAGCTGTGTTGAAGGAGTTGAGAAGCACATGAATGCTAGGTGAAATCAAGTTCTTGGACGTGGTGAGTAAGGAGGAAAAGGGAGAGGAAGCAAATAGATGATGTTTTTCTTTATTGGTGCATTACTACTTGCATTCTTTGGTAATGTGCTGATAAAGAGGTTTCAGGTTCTGCCATTTGAAGTAATCTTTATATTGCATTATTCGATTTGTGAAAATTCGTAGATCTGAAGGTTGTAGGGAAGATAGCTTCTATTTGAAAACGGAAATATAACTTATCTGACTGGAAATAGAAAAGTATCTTGCTTCCAATTTTTGTGCATTCTTGCAGTTACTTTTGATCATGGAAAGCGTGTATTCTGTGTAAATAACTTGATGAAAATATATTTAAATAACTAACTGACTTCTGCCAAGTCAATATTAAATTACTTTTATTGATCATTTTAGCACCTGTCAAATTAGAAAAGCACCTACACAGTGCTAGATCTGAAGAAGGAAGACTGTATTATGATGGAGAGTGGTATGGACGTGGACAGACAATATGCATTGATAAGAAAGATGAATGCCCTACAAGGTAAAGATTACTCAGATTGTGCAGCTCTGTACAATTCATATTAAGCAGTAGATAGGATGATGGCATTGAAGAATAAGGCTAATTAGGAAGTGCTGTCACCTCAGTAACATTTATTCACCTTGAAAGACAAGTATTACCAAAGAAGGTTGTGTGCTGGACTTCTGAGAGGCTAGTAAGGGTTGGAGTTAACTAAAGGTCATGAGATGTTTGTTAAAGTTAGGACCTCGCTAACAATGTAAGCTCCTTCTGGTTTATGAATACCCTTTGAGTAAGTTTTTTGAGTATCTTGGGATTTTGTTGCTTTGAAAATTTGATCTGCTGGCACACCAAAAATATTTGATTATAGAAAATCACTTTATACTATTAAAAATTTTTTTTTTTCAGTTGGTCAATGGTCTGAAAGAAAAAAGTTGGAACTTTGTAAAGAGAAGGAATTCCCATTTAAAAAGATTCTACGAGGGAGCAGTCTAAATATTACAGTGCAAATTTGGCTGAATGTTTTAGATACCTAAATGTATTTTCTCTGCATGGATAATATTTGCAAATTCTAAAATGTGGGTCTATTTAAAACAATATTTAAAATTAAATTTATATCTTACCTTTTACTGAATGAGACAAGTGGAATCTAAGCACAGTGTTGATTAAATATGTACAGCTACCCAGGAACTTAATATAGCAGTAAACTATATATATATATTATATATAGTAAACTACTGTAAAGCTGGCTGTTTCCTTTCTTCCCCCTGTATGGTAAAGGGGAGTGCATTTTGGTGCTTTTGGTGTTTGTTCAGGGTTGAAACATGAAGGTATTTTAATAAACTATGTATTGTTTCTGGAATAAAAAAAAAAAATCTGAATTGGTTTAGCAGAACATAGCAGTTACACTGGGACAAAGAAAGATCTCGGTATCCAGTGTCTGACAAAAGCCAAAACCTGACACGTAACAGGGCAAGCACACAGTGGACCTTTCCCAGACTTTTCAAGATGTCAGCAACTTTTAAGGATTAATTGTTTTCTGGAGGGAGTTTTGTCACACTCATTATTTAATTGATCTTTCTTCCATTAACTGTTTTAATCTCCGGTTTTGAGCCTTTTTTTGTCATCAATTGTAGTTGATTTTTTTTCTTTTTTTTTTTCCTTAGGGGTTATGGGGAGGGGGTTGTGTACACTGTTTGTGTGAAGGTTTACCACAAGGGGCATAAAAGCATAGTTCATGTAAGAATGATTCAGTAAATCAGGTTTTGACTTTCTCTTGGTATAATGACTAACAGTTGAATACTTTATCTGCTTTAAATCTTAGGCTTCTATCTGTTTGACTTTTTTTCTGAATACTTTGTATTCAGTGTAAAAACAGATCTCTTTTTTACCATGGGTTATCTATTGTGTTTTCTATCGGTGACTACTGTTCTTTTAAAATATTTGTACATGTTAAGGGTTTAAATAGATGGCTGAAAAATTAACTGCCTTCACTAAAGACACATGCAGTTACCAAAGAATTCTGTTAGAACTATCCTTACAATGGAGACAATATATTTTTGGTCTAGCATTTATAAGTAATGCATATTTTCCTTTTACTGTGTGGAAACACAGCTGCAGTTTTGAGGTTATTTATCAGCTTAGAAGTTTTCTAAATTCTTCTTGTTTTTCTTCCCCTGACCCTTCTTCCTTCATTTTCTGTAGTGCCATAATTACAACAATTAACCATGATGAAGTTTGGTTTAAAAGACCAGATGGAAGCAAGTCCAAGCTGTATATTTCTCAACTACAGAAAGGAAAATACTCAATAAAGCATAACCACAACTGACCATTGGTAATCTATGAAACAAGTGGTATTGCCATGCTTGATGTGCCATGGGGTGAAAGTTGTATTTAACAGTGTTTTGTATTTCTTATAAATTTACAGCAGTATCTGATGTGTATTTGTAGTGCTGTATGTAGACTTCATATGGACAGGCTTCAGAAACCTGAGGATGGTAAATCATGTCAACAAACATTTTACCTCTAAATTGGGTCCAGTGCCTAAGATATGAAGTATGCTCTTCAAGCATAATAGCTCAGAACTTCTCATCTTTGTAAAATAAAAAAATAAAATGCAGATTTAAAAAAAAAAAAAGACTTCCCCCCCCCCGTTGGTGTCCAGTTGGTGTGATTAAAAATAACTGTTATTACCAGCAACTCACTTTTTTTTCAGTGAACATGTCATGCTTCTTTTGTGGATGTAAATTTAGCCTGTTCAGCTGTTGCTTTTGAATAGATTGTAACATGAATAAGCATTCTTTTATCCAAAGCAGACTGATTTATTAAAATTATTGCACTCCACATCTCTGCTAGTACTGTCTGTGTTACATTTTGTAAGGTTTACTGTATTGCTTGTAATGGAACAAAGCCAATATTTGGAGCTACGTTTTTTGAGGAGCACTTTTCTGATTTATGACCCTATTCTATAGTAAATAAATTGTTGGTAATTTTTTTTTTTCTTTCCCAGATTTCCAGCAAAATTTATGTGTGAAGTAGACAGTGTTGCTCCAAACCTGTATTGTATGTAGCCCACAAAGAATGACGTGTAAATACTGTTGCATGCTCTGCTTGTTTGGTCCACAGTTGTATGAAATACTATGAGTCTTTTTTTCAAAAGGAAAGTATTTCCCCAGAAATCATATATGTGGGATAATTTATACTGACTTCGCCACCAACCACCATTTTCCAAATTTCTGTACCCAACTTCATCTTACTGTACACCAGAATTATTTTATGCAGCTTAGAAAGCTGAATTTCTCTTAAATCTTAGTTTTAAGTCACAGTGAAAAGTCCTGAATCCTTGATATTAATGTGATGTGTTTGGAGCATCTAGATTGACAGAGGGATTGCTGAAGAATTATTAATGCTTTGGTTATGTGCACTTTAGTCTCCACTTTTGATGATATTACTTGGAGAAAGAAAGCATCCATTTGCTTTAAATGATCACAGCAAATAAGTATTTTTATTGTAACATATAAATGTTCTATCCCTATATTAATTATCTCTTCTAGTGCAGGGTGGTAACTGCTTTCCAAATGCCAAATCAATTTCTGCTGAGTGATGCTTTTCTACAGTTGTATGACATTATTAATCAAATGTACATAAAGTATTAATTGACATGTTGGCTTTTAACAATATAAACTGTATGTGTACAGTGGTTTGATAAACTTTTTGTAATAAAATATTCTTATTTTTTAACTTGGTATGTAAATAAATAATCTGTGGTAGTGGATATCTCTTACGTTGTTTTGCTTTTTGGTTTTCTAGTTGGAACTGCTGATACACAAAGTACTAAATTTACACTTTCAGAAGGCCTAAATCTTTTTAAAAATCTTTGACTTGCACTTCTTTTGACATTTGAGAGTTTGAATGTATAGATTGTGTGTTTTTACAATTTTTTTCTTCAGTATTTTATGTAAGCACTATTCTGTACTTTTATAAATGTAAGCACTGTTAAAAACCTCATGGCTATTGATGTGCTTGACATCATATGTTTCCATGGTTAACCCCTTTCTTCATTCCTGTATTCTGCACCTCTCTACCTGCAATTGATTATTTCTAATGCTGTTTCTAATCTGATTTCCTTTGGTGCAGAACTTTGTACAGCCCTGTAGTTTGGTCTGATGCTTGGTGTATGTGTCTTCTTTATTCAGAAAAATATAATTTGTATCAACATGACAGGTAATAAGTGTAGCAGTATGGTTAAGGGAGGAAACAACTGGGATCTACCTGTTCCATTACCAGAAGTCCGAGAAATTGAGCTATGGCTTTCTTTTTTACACTTAATCACTTCTGTGTGTGCGATTGGAAAAGTGAGTTTGGTCTTTCTATTTTGTTTTTGGTTTTGTTTTGTAATGGGTTAATTGTTTCTTGCCTAGAAAAGTTGGTTTTGGTACTTGCTCTGTATCTTTTCAATATTTGAACAGTTAATGGTTTGCTTCCTACATCATAAAATGTAAGAAGTGTCTTTAACACATTTTAGTCCTTTGAAGTACAGATGTTGTTAGCCTGTTGTCTATTGTTTTATCTTTTACATTGCTACCTTAAAGCTTTCCTAGCCTTGGGATTGTCATTTCAACCTATAAGTAGGAATAAGATCTAAAGGGAAAAAGATATTGGGCATACCGTTTATTCCTTGAGATATAATAAGTGAAAAGGGAAGTAAATGAAGAGTGACTGGTACCAAGTGGCAAAAAATAACTTTCAGTACATGTATAGAAAAGGCTTCTGTATCAATAGTTATGTTTCAGAGAAGATGCAGTTTGGGGTTTTTTGCAAATCACACAAAGCAAGCTGATCTGTTCATCCTTCCCATAAGGAAGTATCTGGTATATTTAGTTGAAATGCAGTTAATTTAACCTCCAGTACTTGATACATAAATACCATGTGGAATTTAGCATAAGTATCTTGTAGCAAGTAGCTCTTTAAAGTTTCCAAATACACTTTGATTTTAGCATTCTGTCACACTGTGTTTTTATTAAAACCATAAAAGTTGGCTATTTATAGTCCATGGAACATCTTGGTTTATATTTGTAAGCCAAGGCCTGTGTAGCTAGCTCACCACCCCCATCAAGTGGCAAGTGATGATGAAGTGCTAAAATTCTCACTTGTTTTGAAAACCTACCCTGTCTTCCGCAAACAGGTTCAGTTTGTTCTGGGGGGTGTTTTTTGTTTGGTAGTTTGTTGTTTTGTTTTTTTTTTTTCGTTGGAGTGGAAATTAAAAAAGTAGATTTTGTCTTTTTAGCCAAGAAAGGGGTGTCCTAGTGCTGCTCCCGGTCTCTTGGAGAAATTCTTTAATTATTACTGTGGAAAAGCTGCTTTTTTTTGCCTGTTTTGAGGACAAGGGTGAGATGTAGGAAGAAAACAAAGCATTGTAGTTATCACATTTAAATATCTAAATATTGAGAGCTTTTATGCATATCGGGTTTGTTGGAGCCTTTTCCTTGTGGTAGCTAAATGGGACATGCTTTCTTGTGTTGCTGCACAACCACAGCAGTAAAAGGGTGTTTGCTGTCCAAGCAAGTGTTCAAGTAAGCTCTGTTTTCAGGCACATGATTGTTCCTAAAGAAGTTCTTTACAAGGCTTTCCTTGGGCAGGGGCATGGTTATGTTGGAATTAAGACTAAGTAGCCTTGGTATTTCACTTGTGGTATCTAAGGTACCGCAGAGGTCTGACAGCTAGGATGCTCTGGATGATGTGTACTTCCAGGTAGCACAGTAGTAGCCCTTCCAGGTAGCGCTTCAGTGTTTCTGCAGGGTATGTGTAGGTCAGCTGCGCAGTACATCTGCAGTAAATCAGCATGGGATTTGCAGTCTACTATTTAATCAAAAGCACAGCATGTGTTTAGTAAGCCTAATATTTCCTGGAAATGCCAGCCTACCTGTAGTTGCATGGCATTGTGTATGCTTTAATTTCTCTGTATGGAAAATCTGGTCTTGATGGAACAGATGTGACTTCTGACATTTTAAGACTCATTTCTGTTTTTTTCTGGAACTGCCAGGCTTCAAAAGTGAAAAGTGATGTGCTGAGTTGATTCCTGTCTCTGTGTGCTGGCTCCCGTAGACCTCATTTCTAGAAATCTAACTTTCCCAGACTTTGTAAAATGAGTTTGAATGATGAAACTGAGCTGAGAGATTCACTAGCAGGCAGAGGAGCTGAGGTTAGGTGTTGAATGCAATGTTAAAAGGGAGAAATTCCTATTCCAGAATGATGAAATGTGCGTCAAACACCAGTTTGTTGGTCATTTGTTTTTTTAAACGGTAAGATGAGTAACATACCCTGGTTACCCCTTGGCACTGACAGGGGCAGTTTCTCATAGGAAAAAATATTATTTTGTAAATAAGGATTGTTTTGCATGGCAGTGGGTTCAAATAAAGGTGGTGTAGGTAAGCTTGGCATTTCCAAGCGTTGAAATTATCAATATTATTCTTTTGGTATGATTTGTGTATGAAAGAATATAAATGTATAGGACTCACACCATTTAGTAAGGTGCTAATCTCCGAATTCTCCTAAAACAGTGTTTTCCGATGCTGTAACTACATACATGGTTTTTACTGCAAGATCTGAGTTGCTAGATTTTTTGAAGATCTGGGTTATGTTTTTGAAGCTAGTAATTTCTTTGAACCATAATAAAATACAGAAAGCAGCCAGAGTTTAAGAGATGGTTGATGGTTAGCAGGTCTTATCCTTTTTTTTTTTTTTTTTTTTTTTTTTAGTGTATCAGTTCAGCAGAAAGATGCTCGGACATCACCACTCTCTGTGAATAGGAGCAAGCTGGAACAGGCAGCAAATGAAAATAAGCTTCATTGTTTCTTTGAACAGGGCAACATAGTGGATTCTCCTTTTCCTATAAGCAAAATCAATTTGAATCCATTGGCTGGAATAGAATATTAAATCTGCCTTCTCTCCATGCACGTGGGCTGTGAGTGAGGGTACCCTCGCTCCCGTGCCCTGAAGACCCATGTTGCTTAAAGCCTGCAGATGGCACTCAGTTTATGCTTGAAGTTACTTGATTGTAGTTTTAGAATTTTGTCTAGATCCTGTTAGGTTGTTGGTTTTTTTTTCTTGGTTTGTTTTAGTTGTAGGGCAACTACAACTGGTTTTAATCCTAATGCATACTAATTAAAGGATATTTGGAAAGAACAGATAGTACCCGGAGTTCTAAAGAAGGATTATCTTTTGCTACTGTATAGTGAAAGAAAATTGCTAGGTGAAGGCTTAGGAAGAAACAGAAATGGATTAGATGCTTTCTAGTTGCTATAGAAACAAAATACGTAATTAATCAAAATGAAATATGTTACAACTGTTACACTGATGAAAGTACTTAGTAAAGGTTGGACAATGAGTGAGTGTTTTGTATTGCAACACCAAAATGAGAAATAAACAGAGGGTTCAGGTTTTATTTTTCTAATGCAATTTTCCCCTACTGCATTTTTTTTGTGCTTGGTTAACCAAAAGCAAAAGTATTTATTTCCTAATATGGAAAAAAAAGGGGTGTTGATAATAATTAGTAATATGGTGAGGATTTGCATTAATACCACCAGAAATTAATAACTATTATGTGATACTAATGATATGATGAAATGAATAAAAACCTTAAGTACATGTTTTTTTGGGAAATAAACACCCACCTGATTTTATTAATATGAACTGTTTAATTACGCTTTAACTTTTAACAGACCACGTCAGTGTTTCTTATTCTATAAAAGTATATTAACAGTTTCATACCTTTGCTTCATAGCTAATAAATACAATTTCATTACAAAATATGTGTGTCGAGAAGTTTGTTTAATTGGAGTGTTAAGTGCTGCAGATTTAGGATGCCTTTCAAATGAGCTAGCAGTTAGTGCCAGCTGCCAGGAGAGGGCACTTTGAGATTTCTCAGGAAATGCTATTTATTTCCAAAGTTTAACTCGAGTTCTCAGAATTTTCTTTCTTTCTTGTATCGTAAATTTTCACTGTTTAAAGTTCAGAAATGTAGCAGTGATTGTTACTTCTCTTTGTTAGCTGAACTCTGAAGGTGACCGTATTCTGCTATTTGTGAATTGAGGAGGTGCATTTCCATGGAAGGCTCTCTTATTTAAAGCATATCTCAACGTGTGGCCATGGGAGATTGGATGGAAATTGGTTAGCTTTTGTACTTTACACCACTGCCACCCCCAAAAAATACTTATAACTTTCCAGGCAATTTATAAATATATAAGTTGTAAGATTTCATCAAAAGAGTAAAAGATATGTCAGGGAGTATAACAGTTTGATCTTTTAAAAGGAGCTGTACAGTACTTTTATGTATTCTGAAATACCAAGGAAGACCATAGATTATTACGACATATCCCATTTCTTTGACTGAAATAAGCTTGGGATGCTCACACTGGCTAATGCTCACGCTGACATCATGAGGCATGGAGAGGTTTGTACCAGTAAATGCAGTGCTAATTATTAATCAAAATGAGACTGTGGCTAGATGTGGGAGACACCAAAGTACATGACCACATGCCCAAAACCTTGGGGGACCAGAGCTGAAGGTCCTGTGCTGTCCCAGGTTATTTCAAGCCTCTTGTGGGCAGGACCCAGAGCAGCAGTTATGCCGCTGGATCTGTTCTTAAGCACATGGGATAATTACAGTGCAGCTGCTGCCTCGCAAAGTTATCTGAATAGTGATGGTGCTCTAGAAACGAGAAATCAAGTGCAAGTCCAATCCTGGAAATGGTGTGGGTTTTGTTTGGGTTTGTTTGTTTATTTGTTTGATTGGTTTTTTTTTGTTCCCTAACCCCAATACTCTTTGTTCCTTACCTCTATTGCCAGCATTTCTGGTAGCTGGAGGCAGCCTGCAGAAAGCATAGGCTGCTGTCTAGCGGAAAATGCATTTGTTTGGTATGCAAAAGGTGTACATGGTAACTGTACTAACGTGTGCCCAATAACTGTTAATGATAACATAAGCAACAACTTCAGTAAGCTGTGAAAGCACCAGTTTCTGAGATACGGTGCTGATGACACTCCCGGCATGTCTGGGATATGCAACTTCACCTCTTCAGTTCCTGTCCAGACACGGATGCCTGTTTGAATCGGGGACTTTGTAGCCACCTGCAGGTGATGACTTTGTGTGCTTGCTCTTGAATCAAAATCTGTCAAGGCATTGCTGCTTGAGCCCTAAATGCCATGGAGAGTTTGGCTTTCCTCTCTGCATATGTCTGTCCCCACATGTAAAATAGCACTTCGCTGGTGGGAAGCTGTGAGGTTAAACGTGTTCGGGACTGATTTGTCAGATCATTTAGTTGTGGGAACCCAAAAACTAACAAAAATACCTAGTTAGGTTACATAGAGGTATTTGGAGCCCAACACAATAGACAACTTATTGTGCATTCAAGACTATGAAGTGGGATCCAGTTTTTAGTCAGACAAGGAATATTATGTTGGAATGATTATTGGATTGAAGTATGTGAGTAACTTGAGTGAGACAAAGTCTGTGCATGCTATATAACCAATAGCTAACCATTATTTTTTATTTTCTTTTATTTTTTACAATTTTAACAGCAGGAATCAAATAACAAATCAGCTTTAGGAGTGTTTCACTTCTGTTTCAAAAACTCGTAACTGAGTTCTTGACTTAAAACTAAAATTCGACCCCCGTGGAAAAAGTTGTAAGATGCTGTGATAAAAGGTACCATTAATTGCAAAACATGATTACTAAATTCTTGTATTTGTCCAGGTTCTTGCATTTTCCAGTTGTGTTGCCTTGCTGCTTGCGTGACCGGACTATTCATTATATCTCTAAATAGAAAGCGAATGAAGGCTTTTTGGGATGAAATGCAGTTTTGATATTTTTTTAATTCTTTGTTCCAGTGTTTCCCTTTAAATAGTTTGAAATGCATATAAATATTCCTAATAACTAGGCAGTAGCCAGCCAATTCCAACTTGCCTACAAATGAACCATTTTTAATCAGGATTCATCTGAATTGGGCTCCTATAAAAATTTCACGCGCAATTTGGAAAAAGTTGTTTCTCATTTTAAGTAATGCTCTTTCTTTCTGGCTTTTTGTTGGTTCGGTTTTGCATGTTTGGTGGTTTTTTTTGTGCTTTTTCTTGTTTTTTTTTCTTTCCCTTTTTAGGGTATAAATAGTCTGGTATTGTTCAGAATAATACAGAATAAAAATGTTTCCCTGGTCACATAGGATTCAGGATGTGGGTTGCTTTATTATTGTGCTTTATAATACAAGAAAGATTTTTTTGCTACAGAAGCCTAATCATATTCTAATCATATTTTATTTTATTTTATGAAGGAGGCGATCACAGCAAGGGTTATCTCCTGATAACCAGCATCAGGCTAATCTCATTATCTCCTGTTTCAACTTTGGAAACATACCCAACCAGGCTGTTGTTACCCATTACATTTGGTGGTGGTAATAATTTGGAAAAAACTTTTCAGCATCATCAGCTTTTGGGATTTGTCATCCCTCCCTTGGAAGGAGCAATTCCAGCATGGGTGGACAGCCGCTTTCCTGGTCCAGTGGTTACAACCCTTTAGCTAGGACGAGGCAACAGGGGCACTTCTGATGCTTTAAAGACAAGAGGTGGAGATTGTGTAGCTGGTGGAAGAGGAGCAAGAATGACCTTAAGCCTCAACCTTCAGGTTTCCCCCTGCCCCCTGCCATAGGGAGCAGCAATGTAAACCATTTTCTCCCATCCACAAGATCTCACGCACTGTGTAATAAAGTGCTTTCCCTGAAATCACTTGCTGCCTTGTCAGATGTAATTAAAGCTGATGAAGTCCAGAAGTTGTTAGAGTGAAAGAACTGATAGACAAACAAGTGGTGTAGTTGAATAAGTCTCCTCAGAATTGTGTATTTAATATCAAAAATACTGAGCAGGCAAACTAAAGCTGGTGATAGGGTTTTGTTTCTTCTGCATCTTTGTTCATAACATTTATGATGTTTTATGAGTTAATAGTAAATTTAATCCCATATATTAATACTGCTGCCTGCTGTCCATGTTTGTTTTCTTGGTGTCCTGTGGCCAGAAAGTCCCTTTTATAAACTGGTAGGAAGTATTTTAGTCTAATTGCACAAAGACTATTATGAACATATTGTAGAGCGTTCTATGCACACCAACGCGTTTAGGAATTTAGTTTTAATGATTGGTGTAGTAAGTTTAAATATGCATAGTAGACATTGTTTTTTTTTTGGTTTTGTTTTTTTTTTACTTTTCAGTGCTCTGAGGAATCCTTCATTAAAGCAGAAAAATAAACAGGATTTAGGATTTTGCAGCTTAGCCAAGTGACAGAGGTCTGCTCTGTACATCAGGAATGCTCTGGTGATCCCAGCCAGGAGTCAGCTGTGCACCCAGGAGTTGGAGAGCCACATCACAGTTAACCTGAGAAGCTGTAGGCCTGTGCTCTACTTACTTAGCAGCTTATATGTTTAGAGCTTTGCTTTTAGGCCTGTGCTGAGCTGCATGTAGGCCTTGTCCACAGGGTAAGTGTTGCCAGAGAACTGTAATAGTGGAGCCTGCAGGCAGCTCCAATTTGGTACCAGTGATTACACCACCCACGTGTCCTTGCCTTCACCTGAAAATGTGGCAATAAATTCTTCTGTGAACATCCATTTTCTTAGACAGTAGAAATGAATAGACTTGTTTTAAGAAAATCCCATAAAGACTTAAAAGGCCAAAACAGGGCAGGGATCCACGCAGCATACTGTGCATCGATTGGAGACTCATCTGGTGCCATGCAGTTCAGGATTCCCAGCATCTGAAGAGATGTAAAATTGTCTGTACTATCCTCTGCTTGTTGATAGTATTAGCTACACTAAATGACATTTTAAGTGATACTTCAGAGAGTCTGAGTGCCTTTCTTATTGGGATCCTAACAAACCAGAACCTCTTGGTGCAGAGCAATGGCATGCTAATTTTGAGGGAGAAATGTAAAACTGAATGATACCAGGCTGCATTGCTGGTACAAACGTGCGGAGGGTAAATGTATGGAGAAGAGTGCTACTCTAGTTGCTCTGAATGCCTGCTATTGCATTCCAGATATTTATCTTAGATTTTTTTTTTTTTTTTTAATACTGTCATGAATCCACTTGTGTTGCTTTAGCTCTGTAGACATTGGCTGCTCTCAAGATAGGAGGCCTGGTCCTGTATCTGAGAAACCTGCGGATGAACTTCTGCATTCCTGGAAGGCCTTACTAACACGGAATTAGTACTCTAGAGATACAGAATCTGCTTGTGTGGGTGTCCAAGTGCTGGAGGATCAGGCTTCTGGTGTTTAGAGAACAGGACGAATTACCTGCAATCTGTCCAATCTTGTATTTAGAACTTCTGTACCGCTGTAGTGTTAAAGCTACTCTGAATCTGTTAGTGATAATATTCTCTCTGTGCTGGTAGGTACAGGTGTGAGCTATAGTATGAGTCGAAACTGCTGTTCACTTTGCGTAACATATAGCTTGTCTTCTAATGTTTTTCATAAGATACATTTAGGAAAGCTATGGGATTTTTTTTTCTTAGTGGTCTGTAATTTAAAACAAAACTACTTACCAGTTTTACACACGTGAACAGAAAATGGGGAGTGATGTGACCAGCTGTAAAATGTTGCAAGGTTCGCTTTTCTGTGAATTCAGGGCTGGGTATTGGCACCTAGAGTGCAGAGTACTTCTGGCATCACCTTCTCTGTTAAATCAAATCCTCTTTGCAGTTTGGCACTGGGTTGTGGATGCTGGGGTTGGTACATTGAGAGAAATGCAAGTGAGCTCTTCAGTTCTCAGTGCCTGCTTAAATGCTCCTCAGAGGACAGCCTGAGGCATCAGATCTAAGGATTTCAAAGGAAGCCATGAGTGTGCACTTTTAGGAACTGCATAGTAAGTTGGGTTGAATTCCATTGCAAGATCCTTGATTTTCTGGAATGATGGAAGTTTCACAGCAGCTTCTCTTGAATAAACAAAATTGTATTGAAAGTGAAAACACAAATGCAATTGGTACATTAGCATTTGTGTATTTTTCTCTTAAAACAATTTGTCAATCTTAATTTGTGTGCAGTGAATACTTACTTTTAGTAGCTTTTGTTGGCCATTAATTTGTTAATATTCATGTCCTGCAGTCCAAAACCACAAATTTTGTGATTTTGGAATAAATGTGTGTGTGGGCTTCTGGTATTTTGAGTGTAAATGGATGTTTGGTTATTTGGTTAATACAAGATCATCTGGTGCTCTCATTGCAATTTCCTTGCAGCTGCAGACAATACCAAAAAATACTTGACCAGTGAAAGTGTGTGCAATCTTTTTACTGTACTGTTGTTATACATAAGCAATAAATGCTTACTAGCATTTATTAGTAAATCCTTGGATGCTCAGCACAGCATAACAGCCTTATTTTAAAGGCAGCTTCAAGTATAGTGCACTTTGAGTAGGAGGGAATGCTAATAAAGGCATCTGAGTGTAAGATTCACTCCAATACTGTCACCAGATTTTCCTAAAAGAAACTGTGAATTTGTCCTTTGCATATTCATCACAAATATAAAAACCACAAAATATAAAAAACACATTCTGTTTTCAGAACCAAAGCTGGTGGGAAGACCACCAAAGGGAAGTTTCCTTTGGGTTTTGGTAAAAGTTGGAGATGAGTTCTGATGTGTAATGGACTATGCATATTGTTTTATGGTATAGTTGGCTTTTCTGTTTCCTAACAGCAGAAATTTTTTTGAGTACTAAATTGAAACTAAAACAAAAACAAACAAGCAAAACCAAACACCCCTTTCTCTTCTCCCCTCTGGAAACCAAAACAACACCACCAACACCAGCTTTTTGTAGTGATGTTCCAACATCTTCATCTTTTGGTCTTGGCTCTTCACAGTTGACAGTTTCAGCCTGGCTACCTGGGATATTTACAGAGTGGCTGTAGGTGTCACTTCAAGTACATGTAAGTGTACTTAGAATCATAGAATCGTAGAATAGTTAGGGTTGGAAAGGAACTTAAGATCATCTAGTTCCAATGCCCCTGCCATGGGCAGGGATACCTCACACTAAACCATGTCATCCAAGGCCTCGTCCAACCTGGCCTTGAACACCACCAGGGATGGAGCATTCACAACCTCCCTGGGCAACCTATTCCAGTGCCTCACCACCCTTACAGCAAAGAACTTCCTCTTTATATAGAGTCTAAACTTCCCATTTAAGTTTTAACCCGTTACCCCTTGTCCTGTCACTACAGTCCCTAATGAAGAGTCCCTCTCCAGCATCCCTATAGGACCCCTTCAGATACTGGAAGGCTGCTATGAGGTTTCCACGCAGCCTTCTCTTCTCCAGGCTGAACAGCCCCAACTTTCTCAGCCTGTCTTCATACAGGAGGTGCTCCAGTCCCCTGATCATCCTCGTGGCCCTCCTCTGGACTTGTTCCAACAGTTCCATGTGCTTTTTTTGTTGAGGACACCAGAACTGCACACAATACTCCAAGTGAGGTCTCACAAGAGCAGAGTAGAGGGGCAGGATCACCTCCTTTGACCTGCTGGTCACGCTCCTTTTGATGCAGCCCAGGATACAGTTGGCTTTCTGGGCTGCAAGCACACACTGAAGCCGGCTCATGTTCATTTTGTCATTGACCAACACCCCCAAGTCCTTCTCCACAGGGCTGCTCTGAATCTCTTCCCTGCCCAACCTGTAGCTGTGCCTGGGATTGCTCCGACCCAGGTGTAGGACCTTGCACCTGTCATGGTTAAACTTCATGAGGTTGGCATCAGCCCACCTCACAAGCGTGTCGAGGTCCCTCTGGATGGCATTCCTTCCCTCCAGCGTATCAACCGAACCACACAGCTTGGTGTCATTGGCAAACTTGCTGAGGGCACACTCAATCCCACTGTCCATGTCAGCGACGAAGATGTTGAACAAAAATGTACTTGTAGTACACAAAGGTAAAGCATGGAAATAAATTATTGTGGTGTTCCTTCATGTGTATCTCCCTTTCCTTATGCTACTCTTCTTTCTTGAAGAGCATGGAAATAAATTATTGTGGTGCTCCTTCATGTATATCTTCCTTCATGTATATCTCCCTTTCCCTATGCTACTCTTCTTCCTTGAATTGTGTGTCCTAAAACCAGCTGTTGATGTTGCCAGTTAAAGCCAGTTTAAGTGGCACTTTAGCTTATCCATGTGCGTTTGGTTTTGATGGTTGGTTTTGCTTGGGTTTTGTGCACTTTGGTACTCATTTCATGAGACACTGGCACATTGCTTTAGCTGAAATTTTGATAAGTAAACATGTGTAAACAGATGGAATGATGACAATTTTAATGAGCTAATAGGTAGCAGCAGTGTTTCCTTTTTGTTAGATAAGAATTATTCTTACTGAAAATAAAAGGAGTCAGATGTTGCAAATGTGCTTATCATATCCTTTTAAAGTAAACTTGGGCTGTTAGACTGAGCAAAAAACTGTCATGTCTATCTGATCCTCCCCTTGAGCATCAGATTTTGAAGTAATCTGTTTTCTTTGCAGGAAAGTGGACCTTGAAGATGACAGTGTCTGGAAATTCTACTTATTTTCCAGCAATCGAGAAATTGACTGTAGGCTTTACCCTTGCCCAGGGACCAAGTGCTGAGGAGCCCAAGTGCCCAATTGCCTCTTGGAGCCAAAGTATAAAAGTGTAAAAGCTTCCAGGGCTGGAAATGAGACTTCTTCATGAAGGGATGTTTTTTTTTTTTTCTCTGCCATTTGTGTCATGGAAACGTTTTCTATTTGATTTCTGTTTACAAAAAGATACTTCATTGTTAGAGCTGTATCCTCTACAGGTTTGAGCAGAATTATTTACTTGCAGAAAAATCATCCTTGATTGTTACACGAGCTGATGCACTTATTTACAGTTAACATGTCTCTCATCTTGAACTGCTATTAGCTTATGAAAATCAATTAAAACCAATACCATTCTTACATAATAGAGTTCTTGCAATATACTGCACTTAGTATGGTAAGATTTAAGAACCATATTTGAATCAATTAATCCTAGAACTTTGGTAATATTTCAAAGAAACATATGCATCATAAAGCTCTGTATGCGTTGATCTCTTACTCTTGGACACAAGCTTTTCCTTTTTATGCCTGTTTTATTTTAACAGCCAGTGCATGTGCTGTTGCTCAGCTACAAAACACTTGAAAAAGTTGTGTGACACAGGTATTCTGCCAGATGACTTTTGCTGTGATTTGTTTCTTGGATGCTGTGTTTCCATTTAAGTTTTTTCTACAGGTTTTTAATACAGTAGTTGCATTTTTCTATGAAGGGCAACTAATGCACTAATCAGCCAAACCCAGAGCAGTAATTAGTCTGGGAGTGATCAAAGGGTGCTCTTTTAAATCCCAGCAACTTGAGGGGGTGAGCAAAACCAATGGTCTTTCTTTTGCCTTGGTCTCCTATTAATTTTCACTCGTTTGATGCAGAGCAGCTGCTTTCCTGCCAATCCAGTGCCCTGCTTGAAAAAAATCCATTTGGAGGTCACAAATGCAATTTCAGTGGGTTTAACAGAACAACTACTCTTTAACTTAACCTTTCTCTTCTACAAGGGACTCATGGGAAGAAGAAATTCCTTGAGCAATAGTGTCATTAAAACCCGTAAGAACATACCACAGGGGGAAAGGTTATCTGAAGCCAGAGATGAGATTTAGTCTTTCCCAAGTGACAGACACAGAGGTATCATTTGAAAGGGGGTGGGGGAAAAAGAGTGAATGACAGCCAGAAACTGACGAGAAGTTGCAGAGCTGGAGTGGTAGTATTAACAACCCACCATTAGTATTGTCAGCAGATAGACTCCTTCCTTAATGCACCCTGCTGACCTAGATGATCTCTTGAAGTCTATTTCAGACCTGGTGTTTTTATGATTTCATGACAATACCTTAGTATTCTGCTAGTACTCAAAGTCCTGTTCCCTCTTCTTTCTCTGCCCTATATTGTCAAATGGCCAGGGCAAAGAAAAAAAAGAAAGAGATGGCTCATTCAAGTCCCTTGCTCTTAAAAGCTGAGCCTACCACTGCACTCTGCAAGAAAAGAGAAGATAGGAGCATGTTTGTGTTCCTGTCCAGAGTAGATGGAGAGTGAGGTGTCATTAAAGGAGATCCCTATTGAGCAAGAGGGAAAAGGAAACACCACCAACCAGCCACACCTTGCCAAGCACTAGACAAGGAAATGTTGGAGGAAATTTTACACACTGGAGGGGAAGACGGCATAGAAATTGCAGAATGCCTTAAGATGAAGGGGAATAAAAGAAAAACAGAATCATACTGCAAAAAGCATGCCATGGCCATAGAGTTTCCTTCCCTTGACTAGTCACTTGTCTCTTTGCCTGCCTGGTGAATGCTGTTTATATAGTCCCTTGAATGGGAGTAGGAAAAAGGAGGGTGGGAAGGGCTTCCCTAAGGGTTTAGTCAGGGACCTGAGCTACTACATACAGAAGTCTGAATTTTGATCCCTGTGGCTTTCTCTTTGGTTTTATGTGAACAGTTGGTAGATTATAGCAGCAGTGAAAGGCTCTCCCCTTGCCTGGCTGTAAACCAGGATGATGATTTGCCAACTAAGTCAAACTGGCTGTGTTTGCTTTCTTCTAGCACTGGTGGAAGACCTGATACTCACTCTGAGATTTAATTCTTGTGGGACAGAGTAGCTGGAGTCAAATAGTTCTGTCCGCAATAGTTTGCACTGGAACTATATCCCAAATACACTAACAGTTCTCAGTTACCTAAATACATGGAAACCCATGACATCTTTCCCAGAGATTTGCCACCATTTATAAGTGTGTACATTTTCTAATGTATTTTTTGTGAATGCTAGAAATCCGGATACATTTTTTCCTACAAGTTAACCATAGGCATTCATTTGCAAGAGGTTCTTTGTTGTTATTCATGCCTTTGCATTACAGAATGGTCAAAAACGTGCTCGGCCCTGATTTGACTAGAGAGCTGCCCTGGTCTGTGCTGATGGGAGAACAGCATCTTCCTCCAAGTATACAACAAACCTGTATCTCCTGCAGTGCCAGAAACTTCTGCTCTCCAGACACTGTAAAGATGGAGATAACTGATTTATAGTTGGTGTTTTTTTAGTTTTTCTGTTTTTTTTTCTATTCTTTTTTTCTCTCTCCTCCTCACCCTTCCACTCCTTGAATGCACATGTAGTAAAAACAGATTATTCCATTGTCAATGCCTTTAACAAGTGGGCTAACCGTGAATCCTTATGGCATGCCAGCTGCCTGCAAATAGAACCAAATGGAAATGATCTCTATTACCTCAAATACTCTAACGTAGGTTGTTTTAGTGGGGATAGTAGTTACCATTTTCAACACATGAGCAATCTCTTTGAGTTTAATTTTGAAATTGTCAGACAATTATAAAGATGTTTGAATCAGGTAGCCGTAATTCAACTTTCCTAACATGATATGAAGGCTTTTAAAAACATGTCTCTAAATAAAAAGAAGCCCATTTGCATTAAAGAAAGGGAACATTTTATCTTACTGCTTTTGTTCTGATCTCTTTTGAAGTGACAATGTCTGAGATCTATGTAAAGCTCAAGTGCTGTGTATGATTATAGGAGTGACATGATATTAAGTGGTTGACCTGCCTATTATACAATTTGTAAGGCACAGAACTTTTTATTACACAGTGATAAATATTACACTATGGAGGACTGAAGCTGCTACTTTCTAGTTGAAATGGAGCCATTTTTAAGCTAGCTGTGATATGTTAAACACAGATATTCTGTTTTTTCATTAGAGAGAAATAAATCCTGATCTTTTTTTTTTCCCCATCTGTTTGTGGTACCAACCAGTATTTCAGAAAAGGATCCTGTTCTACATTTGGATATATTAAAAATATATGAAAAAGTATCAGAAAAAATTGTTTTAGCCAAAGACTGCTTTAGTTAAATGCTTTATTCCTCCGAGTGTAAACAGGCATGTCTGTTAAGAATGTTTGTAGGGGTGAGGCCTTACACTGTGACCTTTCAGCTCTTGCTACACATTCTGTTACCAGACAACATCGTCAGAGACCTGGATGAAATAGAAGCAATCAACATTGTAAATCCTAGTGTTTGGAAAGGCAAGTAAAAGCCACTGGTTGTGATTTTTAGGAAGATTTTTTTTTAATAATAATAATTCTAAGTATAAATGTTCTCCTGTAGAATACTTTGGCATATACTTTAAGAGCAAAAGAGCCACTGTGCCAGCTGGGCACTGAAGCCTGCTGCTCGTTCCTCTGGGAGAGGCAGCAGGTTCCTCATTTGCTGGCCAAGTAGGGCAGCAACATGAAAGAGCAACTTTCAGATGTGGAGAATTTGAGACATGGGAAGGAGAGGCCAGCTGTGAAATTACTGCAGTTTGTGTTTTAGTGAACATTTATAAACGCATCGAAGACTAAGTCATACAAAGCAGCAGGAGTTTCTTTCCCCCTTCATGATTTTAAAGTTCCATGGAGATCTGCTGAGCCTTCACAGTCACAGGCATACGGAGTAAAAGAAAGAGGAAATAATGAAAAGCAGGTGATTCTGTGCTAGCTAAAAGCAGTTTTCTTGGGGCAAATTAGTTTGAAAAAGTTTCTCCTGGTGTTATTCTGGTAGAATCTCTTAGGATATGCTTTTGGAATTGTAGAGCAGCATTTGAGGTCAAAGCATGGAAAAAAAAAAGTCTCATTGTTTTTTCTGAATAACAAATCTCTGACAAGTTCTAACTATAGTGAAAGTTATTCCAAAATGCGTAATGAAGATGAACACAACTTAGGGGGTTCCTGAAGTCTGTGGGTTGCACCTTTTAGACGAGATTTCTGTTAAAATTTCTGTAACTTTTGTATTCTGGATGTGAAGTGGAAACAAGTAGTAACGATTAATAAACAATTGGGTACTAGGGAACATACTTATTTTATCAGGATATCCTTTGTGTTTTTTTCCATCTTTGAAAAGTTCAGAGAAAGAAAACAGACATGCATAAAGTTTCATGGAAAGGGTCATGGAAAACCTGATGTAAATGTCTATAAAGGGCTCATTTATTTCTCATAATAATATTTCTGTATTTTTATACAATTTAAAACAAGACCTCTCTTTTCAATGGAGCTGCCCTATTGCTTTTATTAAATAATCTTATATCCCACAGTGAGGTTGATTTAATGATTATTTGAAAATGTTACTACTCTGTATCATAATTTTTTATGTTATCAGCCTGAATTTGGAATATGTTAATTATGTATGAGTGAAGAACCCATTGATAAATAAGGCAAATCATATTCCAACCATTAAACATATAAGTAAACTAAACTGTTCAGTGTCTGTGTTGATGTCACGAATTCTGTATGTAATGGATTTGGACAAAAAGTTACAGCAGCTTGGGAAAAAGATCCACCTTCTGGCACTAAATCTGTGTACCAGTCCACATGATGGCAATGGGTAAAAGAAAACACCCGTATATCATTAATCTTAGCTGTCTTTATCAATTCTTCTATTATAGTGGCTTCCGTTTGCATTGAAGTGGAGGAATGTGAAATCTGTTGCTTTTGCGGGTCTGATTATTGCCTAGTTCATGTTTCTGGCCCCCAGTTTCTCACCTGTCTGTATAAAGTGGAAGGTGTCCCCTGCTGGTAAGCAGGGGATTCAAACAAGAGCCAAAGTCCAAGTAAGAGGGTTTATTTTTCTTCAAGGTTGGACTGATAATGAATTTTCCCTCTTGCCTTTGTAGTGCTGTGCTCAGTTCTCTTCCTAAAATCATCTGGGAATTATATTTAACCCATTCCCTGCAGCATAAAGACCTAAAATATTGGTGTGGTTTATTCTGCTTCTTTGTGCGAGTTGGCAGTCATGAGGTTTGATTTCAGGTTAGTTACAGAGTTGGGGAAAGCTTTCTGGTGACCGGTCTGCATCCATGACCTGTAGCCTATAGTTGTGGGAACACTTTTGGAAGGATTCCTATCTCAGCCTCCTTAAATGCTGGAATTTCCCTCTGCAGGGCAATTTTCTTTAGTGGTTTTTGTTTTCTCCCCTTCTATCTCATATGAACAATTTGAAAATGAATACAAGTCTTCAGGCCTAACAGAGAAAGGTGTCTGCCTTGTTCAGATGTAACATATTTTGTGGAGACAGTTACTTCCTTTCCTGCACATTAGCCACCTACTATGAGCACGGCAATGGGAATCCATTGCTAATCCAAGTTATGAGCTGTTAATTAGAGTAGAAACTGTGGCGGTTCTTTGCCTCTGATGTGCTTTGCAAGTTCACTTTGTATAGATGTTGCATCCAGAATTGTTAGGAGCCCTGTTTTTATTGTGCCCTGAGTTTTTTTCCCAAAACATCAGAAGTGAGCATTGTAGTCCAGTGAGAAGAAAAGATGCTAATGTTAATAGTGGATGTGAGTTCAACCATATTTTCATTTAGTTTCCTTTTTGAAATAAATCAAAATAAATTACTGTGACCTCTAAGAATTAATGAAATGGTGTAATAATGTGTCCTGTATTGCTGTGAATGCTGAAAGAGCTTCTTTTCTTGCTCACAAGGTCCATTCATGCAGCTCAGAGAAAGTAAAAGAAATTATTTATGTGTACCTTAAAAACTGAGTTTTCTTCTTCCCACAAAATGAGACTTTAACATTGGCTACAGTTGATGTGAATAGTAAAAGAATAGAGAAACAAAAAAGTCCTTTGGAGCTCGGTTCAAGGGGGTCTGACATACTACAAGAGATCCACATGACATCTGCACATTTTTCTGTAGGTTGGTGCTGGAGAGAGCATAGAATTACCAGGAAATGTTGCCCTGTGATTTCTGTATTGAAGTGGCTGCATCTGTGCCACCTGTTGATGACATGATTGGAGCATTAGTTCTTGTTCTGCCTTAGCACTATTGATAACTCTGCTTAACATCGCCACAGGGGAGGCTTTGTTGGAGGCTGCAGTCACTTTGCCTGAGCAATGGTGTACATTGGCTCTGCCATTCAACCTTTTTTTCTGACATTAGTGCATTTGAATGGGCCACCAGTGAAGCCATTCAGGGAGCCCGTGCAGCGGGGCTCCTGGGTGGGCCAGCTGAGCTGTGGCCTGGTAATGGACCCTGCCCACCGCCCAGGGAGCTCCATCAACTCTGTGACCAAAGGCAAGGGAGATAAGGATGTCCCCTGTGAAACGTGCAGTGCCGGACAAAAGCGGACAGGGACCAAACAAGCCTGTTCAAGGGGCCTGCTGCTCCTCTGCCCCACACTCATCACCTGGGCATGGGGATGCAGACCCCATTACCACTCCAACGTCTTAGCTGAGCTCCAGCTCTATTCACAGCAGGGTTTGCATTCCCTTACAATTGGTACACTTCTACTGCTGCAGACTGCTTGCAAGCATGCATGTAACCCTCCTGTATACTATTCACCTATAAACACATCGGTATGTATGTGAAATGTCAGTGGCAGCTGTGTGAATTAAGTACAGAATTGAAGCTCTCTCATCTGACTACTTGTGCCTATTATTTTGATAAAGGTAGCAATCTTTTTCGAATTTTGACCAAAGATTGGTGAATTCACAATAGAAAGTGGCAGATATTGTGTTGTGTCACTCTCCCGAACAGCTAGTATGTTCAACAATAAAATCCCCTTCTGTTGAAAGAGGATTTCATTGCATCTTGCCAGTGATTACAAAATATTTGTTTCGGGTTTTTTCTTTTGCTTCTGACTTACACCTGCTGGAACTAACAGCTGCTGTTTGCCATCATTAAAACTGCTGCTTTAAGTCAGTTGGACTCCAGGTAATGAGAGCTTTTCTCCTTACAGTTAAGCAAGAAAGGCCAGAGGGAGTTGTCAGCTTTGAACTCTTTACTAGGCTACCGTTACGATGCGCTGATTTGGATTGGTGGCTTGAAAGCCATTGGCTGGCTTGGAATATGGATAGTATTCAAGACTACCCCTGTCCTTGATTCTCTCTCTGCTTTCCCTGAAGACCTTTGGGCAAGGTATTATGGTTTTCCATGAAGGTTAGCAGAAGAACTGCGAGAAACATCCTGAACTCCAAGCAAATGTGAGCTCAGTTATTAAATCTGTTCATTTAATGAACTGAAGGGGAAACACCTTTATTATTTCTTTGTGTGGATCTTTGCTTTCAACCTTGTGAAAATATCCCTCCAAAATTTGTATGGGTGATAAATGTCCCTGCAGCAAGGGGGAACAATGTATGTGTGACTTTGTATTTCCTGCACCTCATTCCTCACTTCAGGAAAATCCCTTGGGACCGAGCTATCTGGTTCCCAGAAAATGTGGGCTTGCTTTGTCATCCATCTCTCACAGAGCTAACCCTGCCTTTTCTAGATCATGTCTCCTGTCTTCAAGACGCATGTGGGTTTTCTGCAGCAAAAGGTAATATGCCAAGCTCTCAGCTTCTTGTAAATAGCAAGTTTCCAGTTTGATCAAAGGTGAAGGGCAGAAAGGAAATGACTAATTTTCTTTCCTTTACATTCTAATACCTCACAGCAAATATCCTGTACCAGGGTTTTTGCTTAGTTTTGTGTTTTTACCAAAATTAAGACAAACTGGACTTAACCTCAGAGACCTCAAAGAGAAAACAAAAGATACGTGGATGTAGAGGTGGGGAGAGGATGCTAAAGCAGTAAGAATTAGCTGAAAAATACTGTGGGCATCTCAGCACTGCACTTTATTAATTTTGAAAGGACCGTGGCTTCAGGATTGTGAAACATACAGTTGAAATCAACAATATGAGCAGAAAATTACATGTAAAGATGTGAAACACAAAGATGTCCTTTGGCAGCGCTCAGTTTGGTTAAAAAGATGAAGGGGAAAAGGAGACCAAAATAAAGAATGAGTGGGAGTGAGGTAAGACAGAGGACTGGACTTGAGACTGATTTGCTTGGAGAAGATTAGAGAGATCTAGAGAAAACCCAAATACATGTAGAGTGGCCTGTTTCTATAATGATAAAACTTTTTCCTACATTACACAACCATTCATGACTTTGGATACATTTAATTGTCGTTAAAGTTGTGATATTTTACTGCTTTTTCAGTAACCAAACTCAGCATCTAGAGAGGCTTGGGAAGAATATGTGGGAAGCCTTCCTCACTTTGGTATATTCTGATGGCTGCTAAGCGGATAAAGTAAAATGCAGTCAAATCTCTCATGCTATTTTCTTAAATGCAAACGTAGAGAAGCTGTACGTGGGGACATGATTCTGTATGAGCAAACAGTATATATCCAGGTTCTTTTTATGACTGCAGATAAACTGGAAACTTCAGATGCAGAATAACCAAAAAGTGTAAAACAGAGCACCTACCTATTGCCTTTAGAATCAGATTTCAGCTGCAGCAGTAAATAAAATCATTAGTTTCCCTCACATGGCTACTAAAGCCTACAACAGCTCAGGCGTAACTCGATCAGAGCTGTCTGGGCTTTGGGCAAAGCAAGAACATGAGTTTTCTGCTAATGCTAAAAAAAAGAGTGTTGAGAGAAGCAACCAACGCAGTCTCTAGGGGGCAGCACATTACCACCTTCTGTGCCTGGCTGTAGCAAACACTTCACACATCACCTTAGAAGAAAAAATGCTTCTACTGTTAAATCTTCAGAAAACTTGGGCTAGATTTCATAAGGCTTCCTACACTACCTACCTTGCATTTATTTCTATACACTGATTATAGCACTATGTTACTTAAAATCTTGTGACTTTGCAAATATTATCAGTTTTGTGCATGCTCAGCAATATCAGTTTAATTCTCCTGTTATGCACTTGTGTTCTGTGGTTACACTCTGGTATAAAATTTCATAATATTACCTTGATAAAAAATGGTTCTCATCATTTTTCCCTCACTTCATGCCAGATTGTTTCCATTACTGTAAAGGGTCCTAGGATGTGGGAAAGCAGTCCTTTAGAAAGGATGCTGTTTTCTTGCTTCTAACCAAGTGGTTTCTGTATTTAATGTTATGGGATCTCTTTTGCACACCTTTCTAGAATCCCAGTGGAGCAGCTTATCTGCTTGACACTCCATACACCTAGTTAGAATCAAATGGGTCTATGGCATTCCCAGTATATATTTGTTCCCATGGTGTTACGAGTAACATAGAACTGTGTGATGAATAAGGAAGAATCCAGGGGTTATTTTCTTTTTTTTTGTTATTGACTGCCTTCAAACATGTGCTATAACTAAAAACGACCAGGAGGGTAGAGAAAAGAATTTCTCTTCATCCTTCAATATGTTCTATGGTAAAACATCCTGCTATAAAGTAGTAAACAGCACTCTCTTTATAGCTAGCAGATGGTTCTTCAGTTAACAGTTGTGGTTCTCAAAGCTGAAAATGAACACATGTGAGTGCCCTCTTTGATTAATAATTCATGTGCTCAATAGGGTAGTTTGTTTTTTTCAGAAGAAGGTTTCAACAGAAATGAAAAACTTTGCAAATCCCAGCAGAATTTGATGAACTGGTTTTAGCTGAATATAAATTTTAAGGTGTTAGGGAACATTCACAGGAAGAGCAAGGAGAAAACTCGTGAATCTACCTGTAATTGGTAACAAAGACTCCTATAAAAAATGTATAAACCTACCTTCAGATCTCTTTGTTTGATTTAGGAAAGAGGTTGCAACCCATGTCTCCTGCATCCCAGTAGAATACTTTAACAAGCAAGTCAAAAAATGTATGCTTTGGAGTAGAAATCTGTGCCCTGCTTGAGTTTTTGTGTGTGTTTTACTAAATATTTTAAATACCTACTGGGCATAGAAGAGACATTGACAGTTCAGTCACAGTTTTGCAAGACCTGTGTTTCAGTTCTTGGATATTGAATTATTTGGATTTTTTAATATGAAGAAAGGTGCCTCCCGTTGGAATGACTGGAGCATCAGATGGGTTCTTTGGGGGCTTCTTTAGGGGACTGCTTTTGTGAAACAAGTAAGTCTTAATTCTGAAGTTCTGCTCTGAATCGCATAGGAAGAGGCTGAATCCTGAGTGTGACGTGCTGTGGTATGGAATACCTCTTTGACTAGTTTGGGTCAGGTGTCCTGTCTCTGCTTCCTCCCAGCTTCCCCTCCTCCCTGGCAGAGCATGAGGCTCACAAAGTCCTTGGCCAAACCAAAACATCATTGTTATCAGCTCTGTTCCCAAGCCGAAAGTCAAAACACAGCATTGCACCAGCTACCAAGAAGGAGAAAAATGACTGCTACTGCTGAACCCAGGACAATAACTATAAACTATAACAGCATAGCTAAACTATATAACAAAAATAGCCCAAGAAAAATGGAAGAGAAAATGCTGAAACTTGATTCATTTCTAGACTGAGAGGGATGCTGTGAACTTCCTTGGTATGTTGGAAAGCTTTGATGGCTTTTGTAAGCTTTCGAAGGGCACACCGTTTATTAATTGATGTTGTCAGAGAGTAAGAAAGATGAAAGAGAAATGTAAGACACCGTCACTGTGAACAAATGGAAGATAATAAATCTTTGCATAGCATTTTATTAAACCTCTGGAGGTCAGGAGAACAGCATCTAATTTAGGTGAACAGTGTGACATGGCAGAGTAAGGCCTTAATATTTATGTCCATCCTTTCTACAAGCTCAAACAACACTCAAGAAGTTTTTACAACGGATAATCTGGAAAACAGACAATAGCTCATGTTAACTAACAGTTAAGATGAGATTTGTGTCATCAGCTAAGACAGCTTCTGCATAATACTTAGCCATTCTGCTAGCCAGTACTGCATATCTCAGGAGTGCCCAGGTCCCCATACTTATTTGTCAAATCTGTTATTTTCAACAGAGAAATATTTATCTTTAAACTTCTGAGCATCTTTCTCCCTGGCTTTCTGACCACATTATTGTGTCCCTCTTGTCCATAATAAGTTCTTCTGAGTCATCTTCCACATCAACCGTAAAATTGTTTCCCAGGTTAACACTTGGATGCTGGAAATTGCCCAATACAATTTTATTAAAGTATTGGTATGTACAGCTCAGCTGTTGAATATTGCTGCCTAGAGCTATGCTTACCCTACCATTTTTATATGAAACACAGAAGAAAATGTCTAGAATATGTATCTTCAGCATAACCATTTAATATGCTGTACTAAACTGAACATGGATTTCTGTTTTGTACAAGAGGAAAAGTCCTTTTTTTGTATATGAAAGCTGCAGAGATTTTCGTCAGAAGACATGATGGACTCCATTATTCTTTTCTTTAAAAACTGCATTTCCATATGAAAATGAATTTGAAAAGAATTAAAAATTGGGTCATAGAAAAAGTTTCTGCATTTTTTTGTTTTGCTGTGAATCACTGTAAGAATATTCCTTCTGTTGTGAGGTCAAAAAAACAAAAAATGAAGTGTGGTTTTTAAAGTAGATTTTGTCGGGGAGTACAAGTGCTAAAATCCCCCAACATTTAAGAACCCTTTTCCAGTTGCGAAAAATTTCTGTTTCTCCTGGTCTGCTATAGCATCTATTATTGTGCTTTTAAGAACAAATTCTCTAAAGGCTATGCTAAAACTATAAGTTTTAATACAGCTCTACAGAACAGCTGCAGGTCTCTTAACTTGGCCTCAACAACCATATTTGCCTAATCAGAATCTCATGATTATTAGCTGGTGTTATTCCAGGCCAGTATGTGAGGCCCTTGAATATGAAAGGGAAAAAAAATAAAAGGCACATAACGATACCCCAGATATCCTCATATATTTGGAATTATTTCAAGTGTGACTTACCCTAGTTTTCCAAGGGTTTATAAAGCCTGGTTTTTAGAATGGTTACAATTCAGCCTTGTAATGGTTTTACCCCAAGTCATTGCTAAATGCATCTTAACTTCAGCTCCGTCTTCCTGTAGTTTTTGTCTGACAATAATCACTGATCTCTGTTTCAGAGGAAGGTTCAATACATGTAGATTTACTTAGAATTTGCAACATAAAATCCTCTGTTTAAACACAACAATGAAGTGGGGACTAACATGATACAAATAAGCCTTTTATAAATCTAGGCCGTGACATCTCTGTTGCTACGAACAAATCTTGAGTGCAGAACTGGTTTTATCTAGGGGTAATTCTTACACATATGGTCTATGGTTATAAATGAAGACTCCATCTTTAAGAGCATACTGAAAGGGAACTTAGCATTTTGGGAGCAGACATACAGTAAAGAGGATGTTTGTAGAACACATCAGAGAAAAGAAGGATGTATAAAGGGTGAAAAGCTAGACTAACAGTGTAAGGGAAGCATGAAAATAGGGCTAGGGAGGGTTTGGCAAGAGGGACAGGCAGCAATCAGTATGGCAGGTAATTTGGGTAAGTAGGTATCTCCCAGGGAAAAAGTTTATGATGCCTAGTTCAGTCACAGTGGAAATCAGAGCAAGCAGGGTAAACCAAATGTAGTAATCTTGGTTAAAGTAGGAAGGCAACAAATAGATTTGTTACTGAATTAGCAGCTTTTCAAACACTAAATACCGCTACACATGAAACAAAAATCCTTCTGAATGCTAATCAGCCATTAACGGCAAATATTTTTGCAAAGAAACCCACAAACTGCTGCTTTTTGTAACCCAGAAATGCTGGTTTTAATAAGCAGCCTGCCAGTAGGGAGAGCCCCAGAAAATGAACATAAATGGTTCAGACATGTAAGCATCGTAGTTGCAAGGTTTTTCCAATGTGAGACTTTGCTAACCTGGCTAGTTTGGGTTCCAGCTTGGCTCTGGCTCACAGCAGTACCATGGCCCAGATCTGAGATGTGCAAGTCATTGAAAGTCTCGTATTTGGTATTGCCTGCTTTGTATCAGACAAAGAGCTTTATTTTAAGTAGGGTGCTGGTTGCCTTCCCTGCCATGCTGACACATCTCCTTCTGAGAAGCCGTAACAATGGCTGCTGCTGAAAGCCCTGGTACACAACAGTACTCCTGCGAGAGGCATCTGATAGAAGAAACCATCAGCAAAAGGTAAGCCTAGTGTGCCCACAGCTTTGAGGTCTGGGAAGGGTGTGCTAAAACAGTTAGGGTGGGTTTAGAAGGAACTGGTGCTTCATGTTTCAGTAGGTAAGAGTGTCTTTGCTTCAGGTGTAAACCCATGCCTGAATTCAGAATTGCCAGTCGGTCATAACCAACATAAAGCCAAAACCTAGGCTCCACTGCAGGCTTCAGATGAGCTTCCAATAGGAGCCATAAGAAGAATTTTGCTTCGGGTGTCCTTGGCCCTAGCTCAACAGCACACCAACATGCAGCAAGGCTGAGTCAGCACTCCTGGCCCATCAGTATCACACGTGTCATTTGCCCCTCAGCACTCCTGGCCCATCAGTATCACACGTGTCATTTGCCCCTCAGCAAGATGAGATCCCTCAGAGAAAGGCCATGACATCAAATGCCATAAAGACAAACAGGATTTGCAGACAGCTTGGCTTCTGGCTTCTACCATGCCCATACTGGCAGTTCCTGCCACACTCACAGGCATGAGGACAGCTACATGGACCTGACTGGGGGAGAGCAGCAGGTCCTCCTGTCACTCCTGCTATCTTATAGGCAATGAAGTCATAGCCTAAAGACTCCTTCAGCAGACCATTTTTTAGGTTGGGGGACTGGCTTACACAGTATCCTTGCAGGTGTGCAGCAAGGAACTTCTAGCAAGCTTTGTGGCACTGTCATCATGTAAGAAAAGGAAGTTAATATATTTTATTCATAAAATGTCCTGTGGTGGTTTGGAGGGTGTTGGCATTTGAAGTTGATGTTGTGGCATGCTTTATCTTCACTCTAGACTTTTGTTTGTGGTAATATTTCCTTATATGACTGTGGGTGTAAGGAAGGACAAATACTACTGCTTCTCCAGGAACCTCAAATTCAGAGCTGTCCTGTCCCACTCTTCTGGGAAGTGATGGCTGACACGGGCTAGTGGGTTATGGAAATACCATCTGTCCCACTCAGCTGCTTCTAAAGATTCCAAAGAACTATTCTGAGCTGTAAAATAAAGCCGTAAAACCGTGAGAACAGAACTTTTGTAATTAAGTCAGGAGAAGTTCAAGCAGGCTGGCTGGTTCCAGGGACGAGGGAGCTGCTGTAACCAAATTCTGCGGTTCAGGGTTTGGGGAGGAAAAAAAGTGAGGTGCCAAAGCTCCTTTGAGACAAAGACCCTGGGTGAATTTGGCATGCCACTGCCTCACTGTGCTGCACAGGACTGCCGTGAACGGTGGGGTGGCAGAGCAGCACCAGCAGACCACATCCTCGGGAGCAGCATGAGGTCAGGAGCACCTGGATGAAGACAGGGTTAGGAACACTGCTAGGAAAACTACCAGGGCCTGTTGTGAGTGGTTGGTATATGGTTTTTCTTTTCCTTCTTTTCCACTTAAAGAGAGTCTGTTTAACCCTGCATGTCCCACTGCTTGATTGAGTGTGGAGATGGATTGTCCAGAACCCAAATGGTCCAAGTCAGGATGATAGCTGATGGATGGTTCCTGTTTCCTCAGTTGTACTCTCTCCCTGCAGTAATTTCAGCAGCTGTTCATGGGTTTGTAAATTTAGTGAGATTTGGAACTAAAGAAGACTTCTTGAGTGGAATGACAGGGCACCTCCTGCCTGGCCCCGGCAGGCTTGTACCAGTGAAGCTGAGGCAGGAGTGGGCTGAGGTGAGCCTGCAATGCGCAAGAGGGGCTCCATCCGGCACCACTGCTATGTGTCCAGCAGTGGTCTTTGGTGGCCTTCGTGTGTCAAGTTTCTGTGGAAAGGAGAGCAAGGTGGGCTTTTTTTTAAAGTGTTTTATTGATTTATTGATTTAGGATTTGAACCTGGCCCCTGTGGCTGCCAGGCAGCGGTGCCAGAAGGATTACACAGGAAACTGTGTCACTCCATTGAAAAACCTCCTGAAATAGCTTTGGTCCTCCTGTCAGCACACTAAATATCTGCTGTAAACCCAGCACAGGAGGGATTTGTTCCACCTGCATTACACTTACAGGGTGAAAAAGTCTGGATTTCCTCTCTGATTTACTGCTCTGCAGTAGTGACAGGAGATGTTTTGCTCATGCTACCCTCTTTGATCTGTTCTGATTAATTTGGTGCTGCCTGCTGAATCACCAGTATAAAATTCTTTTTTATGAGTAGAACCCTAAATTTTTCCATCTAACTCTTTATTTGATTTAACTTGTTGAACTGTTATTGAATTTGCACTATGTAAACATCTGTCTGTGGGACTCAAATCTGACAGAAGAGAAATCAATTAGGGTAGGTAAAAAAACCATACTTGAGAATTCTTGAAGGACACTCAACTATATTTAATATCCATTGTGGGCAGGGAAGCTTCTATAAGGTGACTGTTCCCTGACATTGGGAGTGTATTTACCATTAAATCATAATTGGAATAAGAGATTGCATTTTATTATCCAGAACTGTTAAAATGTAGAAAGGTTTTATTTCTGCCACAGGACAGAAAGGTGTAAGAGTAGGTTATACATATTTGAACATTAATATCTTGAAAACAGCAGATAATGAGTATATTTTAAATACTTTTTCCTGAATAATAGATTGAAGCCAAACACTATTATACTAGGTTCATCTGTATTCACAAAAGGGCTGTATGTTTACTCATAGCTTTGAATTTGCATAACATATATCCTATGCAGTCATATAGAAGAAATATTTCCATTTTAGAATTCAACTTTTGTAACCTTTGGCAACACGTAGTATCAATGGCTCTTTGTTGTTTAAAAAAAGTAAAACTGTAAGCTATCCACAAGGATATGCAGGGCATTGCTATAGCAACACAGCCTCCCTTCCAGCACCAAGAGAGAAGTCATGAATAAAAGATAGGGTTCTAAAGACAACAAAATAGAAAAGGTTGTTTCAACCCTTCTAATACCTGACATTTGCAGTTATTTTGTTAAATGCAAACCAAAAAAAAAAAAAAAGTAGGGAAAGGGCATGCCTTTGCTGAAAGTATGCCTTTATTTATTGGGAATGTTTCCAAGCAGATACACACTATTTACATTTATCAGTTTAGAGAAGCAGAATAGAAATCAATAGCATAAGATGATAGCATGCAATTTCTTAAAATGTAAGAATCTTAAGCATCTATCTGAAAAAAAAACCAAACTGAAAACACCACCACCACCAAAAAAGAAACAACCAGTGGATGCTTGCTGCCAGAATTAACATAATGAAAATTAATGCTGGAAAAACACCACCCATTTTCTGGTTTATACATGAAGTAAAAAAAAAAAAAAAAAAGAAATTGTCCAGAAAAGGGAAGATTCTCAACCTCAACAAATAAGTGTTTTCCTTCAGCTGTATAGAAATTATAATGAAAGTAAAGCTCAATCTTATTTTCCTCTGTGCCCTACTCCACTTTCTAGTCCTTAGTAGTTTTGGTGGAAAGGTTTTAATTAATGAATTAACTGTGAGGCATAAGAACAGCAGTATGGTTTGAAAGGTTCTTTTTAAAAATGCATGTTGTTAGTGCATTTGAATTCTGATTACATCCAGGGAGGACTGCAAGACCATTTCCTGGCTACAGTCTTGCTTACTAAAAGATTGTTTTAAAAAACACTATTGCTTTAGAAACAAATGTATTACTCATAAAGCACTGTATTTGAAAAGCAAAGGAACATGTGTTTCATTATTTATTTCATTTACTCGTTGAAATAATTTACTGTGAGAATCTGCACTTGAATTTATTCTATTTGAAATTATAACATCATGATAGCTGGCTGTAGGTTATGCTGTCAAATTTTCATTCAGTGACTGTAAATGTGATGTAAGAAGCTTTGTAAATCAGTAGTAGTGTTAAAGCCCCCTTTGTCTGTCAGTCCTATAATTTGGCTTCAAAGCAGGGAAATCCACTTCCTTCAGGTCATAAGTTTTTTTTATTTGGAGGTACACTTTGCTTATAATTAGATACTTGCCTCCAAGTACAAGTGCACTTGGAGCTGAACAAGTACGGAGAAAGGTCGTCGAACAACATTGCTCCTCACTGTTAGCTAAAAAATTGGTAATAATGATCTTTTTCTTCTTTGTTTTTTCCCCTCATTCCAGTCCAGTCACTTTCCTGCACTTTGAGGTACAGCAAGCAGATGAGACCTTATCCTGCAGAATCCTGAGAAATGTTTTTTAGCAATTTTACAGCATTTAAATGTGGTGTGAATTGTCTTTGGGCTTGCCAAAAAAACCCCAAAAATACTGTTTTCAGGGAGCTTGTTACTTTGGCAAGACAAACCTCCTTTTGTGTCTGTGCTGCTGCAGAGCTGCTGGTCATTGCCATTTCTCAAAATCACGTTTATTCTGCCTGGTAGTTCTGCAGTGTGTCACCCAGGTTGGCACTGAAAGCCTTCTCTTGGGAAAACTCATGGCAATTTCACAGCCTTGGACACAAGAGGGCTGAAGTTATTCTTGAAGACTTGTATCTTAGTAGTGATGAGCAATGGTGTTGAGTTTTTCAGGTGGGGTTTGGATTGGCAGGGTTCTCGTTAGTGTCTTCAGTTGTTATGTTAGCAATACAGTAATCAGAGTGATGAATGGTGCTGCTTGGATCATGCATTAGACAACTGCCAATAAACACCCTTCTCTAGAATAGACACCTTATCTGAAATCTCACTGACTTTTATTTCCTACAGTTTTGACTGTAAGTATCTCACCATCTTCTATCACAGAGGACCTTCACCTACACTGTTGAAATTTTTCTAAAGGAAGACAGGTACGTCCCATCCAAATCTGTTCAGCAATACTGTTCAGCAATACAGTATTTCCCTGGAAGATGACAGAAAGAGGAAAGGCAAAATATCACTGGTGGTGGTGGGGGGGAGGAATTAAAATCTACAGTTGTTAGCATATTATTCAGATCAGCAAAATTGTACTGTACCACTGTCACAAATAGTAACATGACCCTACGCCAGTTCTTAAGGGTATTTTAATAACCTTTCTAATGTAATTTTATAATGATTCCTTTTTCTGGTCCTTCAGGTGATGGGCATGCTCAGACAAAGAGCAATCATTTCACCTTCTGTTTACCACTTTGGGCAATGGCTATATAAAAGGAAGAAATCTATTCAAGGAGGGTACCCACATTTATCCTCCAAGGCTCTAGCAACCAGTCTTGTGGCATTTACTGTTTAGGATTTAGTTATGACTTTGTTTATGAAGGCTACAATTCTATTAACAAAATAATGGTCCTATTATTATATTTTTGTGGATGCATTAGATGGCTCAGTATAATAGTAAATGACAACAATGAAGTGATTCCCAGAATTCATTTTGGAAAAGAGAAACATTTTTGTCTAAATGTAGGCAAATCCAGTTTCTCAAGCTTTTGCATTTCTGGAAAACAGGAATTCTTACAGACTAAGGCAGAGCTCTTTTTGCAAGTTCCTCTTGGTAGAACAGTTGGCAGAGTATGTTTGAGAAGGCTTCATTAATGCCTTGCTAGCACTCTTTTAAAAGAACCTCCTCTCCTCATCAATACTTTTTTATATAATTGGATATTAAACATATTTAAGCTGTACAAAATGCAGCAAACACCAGTTAGCTTCTCTGAGTAGATGTATATTCAGCAACAAAACCTTTCATTCTAATGTTTATAGCTAGACATCTTTTCAGAGCTCCTCAGGTACACATCCCACTGATTACACTGTGAGATAATTACACACAAGAGTAATACGGCAGAGTGTTGTCCTTGAAAACCTCACAATGTTGGCAAGGAAAAGAGTTCAGTTGATCAATAGTTACCTGGAGAACTTATCTGGCTTCTGTCAGGATGAAAACTAATTCAAAACAGAATGAAAACTAATTCAAAATCAGTGTTTTATCAAGACGTGTTTCAATTTAGCGTGGGGTTATTTTAAAGTGAAATAGCATCAAAAACTGTAAAATCCCAATTTTATATAAATATTGATTCTCAATTTTTGACATTTTAAATTACTAAGCATTTCTTCAACAGTAGTGAATGTCAGTAAATCACTGAGCTTGGCATAAACAGTCTTGGGATCACAATTAATTTGGTTCAGGGATACAGATGGTGCTTTATAATTTTTTCTCTAGCTTTTTTGTTACACAAAACCTCTTTTTCCCCAGCTCAGTGAGCTCCCCCAAAATAATAACAGAGATAAATTCACTAAGGCCATCCCAGCACAGTGAGAAATAGTTAGTGGGCGAGAAAAGTATACATAAGTAAGCGTGTATTGAGTGGTCTAAAAAAACCTGTGCTGTGAAGCTTATTTTGAACAGCATTTAAGGATAAATAAAGATGACTGAAGACTATGTTCAGGGCTTTTACTTTCTTAAGTCAGTATGAAACCAGCAACAATTTCCAGGACTGCCTGAAATGTAAATGATAGGAACTGAATAATGGCAGTACCACTGCCAAGAGGAACTCTCCATCCTGTAATTACATGGATTGCAACCGAAGACCCTTTTCTCTGGAAAAGCAATATTTTTCTTTCAAATACAACTAAAATATAATAAAATACTGCACCTTGTGCAAGAACTATAGAGAAATCAAATTTAGACAATTAAGGCATAGGTAGTCTTTCACAAATCTATGCACAGACAATATTGAAAAGAATTTCAACTACATGTAAATATATTTTTGCAACAAACTAAATACAACAAAATATTTCATTTTTAATATGCCCTTTCAAAAATTAATACTTTTTTCTCTTTCCCTCTGCACCTTGCCCTATTGATTTTTTCCTTTAATTTCTAGATTCCAATTCCTCTTCCTTCATTTCCATGTACATTCTTCTATGCATCTACCTGACTTCCCTCCTCTTTCCTTCCCCTCTTGATTTATTGCACTGCATTCAAATAGCAGTGCTGTCTGGGACATAGCCTCTGTCTAAAACAGCCTCAGCTAATTTACACGTATTGCTCTCATAAAAGTGTACTCAGGGTATAAATGCTTTTTTTCTCCTCGTACCTCAGTGCCCAAGCACAGTGCTACCACGGCATGGTCTAAAAATAGGAATAGAAAGCCTACTGGCTTAGAGATCTCTATGACTACTGGCAGTTCAGAGAAAAGAGTAGATATCTTACTGTATTGGTTTATCTGGTTTTGCATTTGTTCTGTTCAATAACACGTTGTCAAAAAATGAAACAAAAGTGGGTGTCTTTTTTCTCCTCCCATCTCTGCCATGCTGGACCACTCATCTATAACAGAGGCAGTTGTCATGCGCAGCAACCAGGGAAACATGGGGCCATGAGGGAAGAGAGGAAACCCTGCTTATCTTGCAAACCCTATTTTACAATTTCACCACTGAACTTTGTTTGTGGTTTCATGGAATTCTTGGAGAAATTTATAAAAATATGTCCTCTGATGAATATTAAGCCACCTTAAGATCAGTGAAATGCTTGAAAACACAATGCTCAAAGTGCTTTTACAAATACAGACCCAGGTTTGAACTGTTGGAACAAGTCCAGAGAAGGGCCACGAGGATGATCAGGGGACTGGAGCACCTCCTGGATGAAGACAGGCTGAGGAAGTTGGGGCTGTTCAGCCTGGAGAAGAGAAGGCTGCATGGAGACCTCATAGCAGCCTTCCAGTATCTGAAGGGGGGCCGTAGGGATGCTGGGGAGGGACTCTTCATTAGGGACTGTAGTGATAGGACAAGGGGTAATGGGTTAAAAGTTAAACAGGGGAAGTTTAAATTGGATCTAAGGAGGAAATTCTTTCCTGTTAGGGGGGTGAGGCACTGGAATGGGTTGCTCAGGGAGGTTGTGAATGCTCCATCCCTGGCGGTGTTCAAGGCCAGGTTGGACGAGGCCTTGGGTGACATGGTTTAGTGTGAGGTGTCCCTGCCCATGGCAGGGGGATTGGAACTAGGTGATCTTAAGGTCTTTTCCAACCTTAACTATTCTATGATTCTATGATTCTATGATTCTATGATTCTATGATTCTATCCTGTAGCTTTTGTTTTGCTCCAAATCTACCAAAAGTGATTTTTGTTGTGCACAGGCATGGGGCAGTTTTTTCAAATAGCTTGATGTCTGCCACAGTCATTGGTTAAACATGGACAGAGACGACTGATATTATTTAGCATTTCATATAAATAAAAATTTGGTACGGTCAACCAATAATAAGCTTGCATTGAACATCATAATGTCAGAGCAATGTGGCAATTACTGTCACAAAAAAGAAACATTACTTCAGTAATGATTTTTTTTGTTATTTTGCTCTTTGATATGCTTAAAGTTGAGAATGAAAAGGTATTATGAAAAAAAGTACTAATTTTTCACATTATGCTCAAATAATGAGAAAAAATTGTTGACAGATTGATGTAATTTCAGTGAGGTCACACACACTGACAGCAACATGCAGAAATTTATGCTGGTTTAGTAAGATTTATTTTTTAGCTCATTCTAATCTAGAAAACTTTTTTTTTGCCTTTTCACTTTTAATGGTGCAAATAATAATGAACTCTTTGATCTTTTTTTTCATTTCAATAATTTGGAAAACAGAGATTGCTAAAATGATACTAAATTTCTCTTTTCCTTGCAAGATTTTGTATATTCATGTTGAATGATAAAGTGCAATATCTGATCTTTAGCTCAGGTGAAAGGTTTCATTCTTTTCATTAAAAATACAGGCTTAGCCATTTCCTAAAACAGCAGCTGCAAAAAGCCCAGCGTAATAGATTAAAATGATCACAATATATTTAAAAAATAATTCAAGACAGCATAGGTTTTATTCCACTTTGTTCTTTAATGGCAGTGATTTAAACTGGATATTAATGCTGACTATGTGCTATACAGTGCATGTATCCATCAGTGGTTACAGTTCTTAAGGATGTTATTTTAATTCAGCAACAGGTTGTTAGAAATTCATATTGAAAAATAAAATTATTTTATCCTTGCAATTATTTTCTAAAATCATCATGATGATCTTCCCTGCAATACTGGCCACCGCCTTCTCAAATTCGGTATCACTGAAGGCAGACGAAGCACAACTTCTTGTCCATCTCCCCACCATAATATAATTTACAACAAGAAAGTACATACAAATGAAGAACTTTTCTCAAAAGAAATTAAGAGAGGAAGCCGGAAGGGTAAAATCCTTGCAGGAGAGTGCTTTAAAGTGCTGGAGACATTTTCCATTGTAGAACTTCTATCCAAATGAGGAAATAGAAAATCTTTGCAAGGTAACGTAAAACTGTTATGAAACAGGCCAAAAATGCTGTTGAGCCTTGACTTGCTAAGATCTTTTTTTAAAAGTAAAAAGCCTGACTCTGTCCTTCTGACAAAGTGTTAAAGAAACATTTAAGAAAGATAAGATTTTAGCAAAAAAATCCATCAAAGCCAACCCAAAACAGCTAAATGTTGTTTTTCTGTTGTTATTGTTGTTTACTAAGAAAGAGCAAAAAGAATTTGTTTGGATATTTTTTTCAACCTGGAGCCTTTCTGTGTGGAAAATGAACTAAGGACCTTTGACTTAGCTGTCATGAAAAAAGTTTAGAAGGAATTGACGTATACATATAGTAACAAACCAGCTGAAATAAATTGTATTCATCTAAGAACTAACAGAAATCAAAACTAAAGTGCTGAACTACTCCTTATGATGGATAACTATGACTCACATCAACCCTCATACCTGAGGAACAGAAAGTGCTAGTCATAAAGCTAAGCTTTTTAAGTACCTGTAGGTTGTGAGCCTGAAGTTCATTAGTGTGTCTGGACTCTATAGTGAGCAGTTTGGCTGAAATCATAATAAAGACTAGAATTAATGTGCCACAGTGTTTTAGCATATTGCAATGGTGAAGAATTGGCACAACTTACGTGTCACCAAATGTTAACAAAATTAACTAATATGGGATATAAAATAAGTTTCTTCCTGAATTAGCAAAGAGTTAAAGAAAAGGGGAAGTAAAAAAAAAAAAAAAGGTAGGTAATATTTTCCCAAGAGATTTGTTAGGGAAATGAACGGCGTTGTCTCCTCTTCAACATATTCTTAGGTGGCCTAGAAAATGGAGTGAATAAAGAGAATTTTTGGCTGATATGAAATGACCCAAGGTAGCCAAAGCTTGCTGCAAAGAGTTGTGGAAGGATTTTACTGTGGGAGTGATTGGATGAGAAAAGACCAAATTAAAACAAAGTAATCCTCCTGAGGAAAAAACAGTTTTAACGATGAAGCTCACAGTGGTGGACTCTAAATTAGCAAATATCTGGAAGCTCTTCTGATTAATTCCTTCACGATATCAGCCCAATTCTCAGCAGCCATCAAACAGCAAACAGAATATTAGGAAGTATTGGGGAAAAAATAAGAAAAAGGCTGAAACAGAAAGCTAGAAAGCTTGATTATGCCTATATTGATGAGATGGGCATATAGTGAATGCTTTGTGGAAGTGTGGAAGGATATAGACCTACAAAGGGTGGGAAGAAGAGTAGAGGGGAAGGTTAGAGGTATGGGGCAGCTTCTGTGTGAGAGATACAACTGTACCAGTACTCTTTAGCTTGGCAAAGAGACAACAAAAGGCAGGTGTGATAGAGGAATATAAAAATATGAATGACATGAAGCAACTGAATAGGGAATGATTACTCACTGCAGGGTACCCAAGGAAACTATTAGGCCACAGGTTTAAAACAAACAAAAGAAAGCCCTTTCCTGCATAACAATATTACATTTTGAGATTAATTTTCATGGGATGCCAAAATTTCTAATAGGTTCAAAAAGTGACTAAATAATTTTATAAAGGAAAGACTGTGAAGAGCTATTAAACGTGAGATGGATGATTTTAAAAAGGAGTATCTGCCAACTATTGCTCTCCTTTCCCTCTTTCATATGTTCTTTTTTCTAAACATCAGCTGCTGGCCACTAGCTGAGAAAAATCTTTTAGTTTGATCTAGCATGTCTGTTTTTATGGAAAACAGCATAGAAAATACGGTTTATTCAATACTAAATATGTAAGCTCTGATTCTGCTATCCTTTATCCTGGCCTATTCTCAGTATAAAAGCTAGCCAGGTTTCACTGGAGTCGCATGATTAAATGTCATATAACTGAGCACTTCAGAATTGCTAATCTTTCGAGAATAATCCAATCAAAATTTACCATTAGATGATTATTTTTGGACATTTATTGTATATTTAATCATATATGAATGTTTTCAATGTTGCTAAGAATAAAGAGAAAATAGAACATACAGCTTGAGACTCAAAACAATAAGTATAGTGGGGGTTAAGGACAAATGAGAGAGATATTTCTCCACTATCTAGCAAGGGATGCTAATTCAGCTTCTCTTTCGTTGCTTTAGTGAAGCAAAAATAGGGAAGGAAGGAAGGAAGGATTCAGTATTTTCATTATGTTTGTGTTTATAAAATAGTACTAGAAGAGTGGTAAGCCAGGTAGTTGTTAATCCTTTATTACTGTATGAATGCAGAGACTTTCATTCATTTCAAGGGCTGCCCCCACTAAATATGGGGTTTCTGTGGGGACAGAAAACAGCCTGGTCGGAGAACATGGGTGTCTTCATGGGGCTGCAAAGCTAACATGATAATGATCCTTCCTCTGTCAAGGCCCAACGTGAGCAAAACCACAACTCTGGGATCAGCAAGTGTAAGGTCTCAAAATGCTAGCACGGTTTTCCTCCCCCTCCCCTTTTCTGAGGTGAGAAAATGAGATTCTCCTGACTGCAAAGCTGAGCCAAGTTATAGTTTAATTTGCTTTGTTAGTTAAGAGTATTGCCCAAAGCAAGCCTTAACTATCTGAAGCACAATCAAACCCTTAGAGCTTGTGAGATGGGAGTAATGACAGAAAATGGAAAGGCTGGCTGTTAATGTTGCCATCAGCAACTTGAATGTTGAGATGACCTGTCAAGAATCAAGTGTTCTCCTATTTATTTGAAATTCTTAGACAGGTACTATTGTATTACCTGGAATACTCACTTCTGAAAGGTGAAGAATGAAAGAGCCTGTTTGAACAGGTGCCCTGCTACACAGGCAGCTTCCTGATGGAAGTGGGGCTTGTGCTGCCATTTGTTTCCAGCACAAGAGATCCAACAATGTTAAAGCAGACACTGGCTTAACGTGATGTGTGGCCTGCTCATCTGAGAGGTATAAAGACAGCTTGCCTGATGTGTCTTACTGGGCTGGTTGCAAATGCCATATAGAGGTAGATATATGCTGTACTGGATATATTGCACAATGGCAATGGGCTGAAAAGTCCTGCTGGGTCATAAGCCTGTGGTGTAAGTGAAGCACTGTCTTGAGCACTGTATCAACTTTCCAACTTTTGGGACTAAGAACCCTTAAGAGCCCTTTCTCTTTGTCCCTGAGCAGGGCTCAGGTGCTGTTGCACGTGTTTCAGTGTCCATGTTTAGGTGCTTTGAGGAATCTGTGCCAAAAATTGAGATGATGGTATCAGTGAGGATTAGGTATCCAAACTGTTGTCTTGAAGTTTCACATTTAAGTTCTCATCTGCTCAGGCATGCTTTGTCAAGCATGCTTTGTCACTGACAATTGCTTTCTGAGTACAATTGATGTATGTTAGCAGCAAATTAAGCAGTTATTTGCAGAAACATTCTGAACTCACTTCTTGAACTCCTGAAATGACAGTTTAATGAAACCAGAATTGAAATGGGATTGATGTTTGTGCAAACCAGGAATACTCAGTATGGAAAATTCCTACCGTGTGGTATGGATGACCAAGTATCAGTGTGTGTTAGATTTCTATGAGCTAGATTTCTATGTGGAGAGAAAGTGTTGGGTGAAAAGAACAGAAATTGTGGATGCCCTATCCCTGGAAGTATCCAAAGCCAGTTTAGGTGGTGATTTAAGCAACCAGGTCTAGTGGAAGGTGTCCCTGCCCATGGAAGGGGTGTTGGAACTAGATGATCTTTAAGGTCCCTACCAACCTGAACCATTCTATGATTCTATGACTATTCTGCAATTTTGGATAAAACTTCCAAGACCCATAAGCTTTGTTTTCTTTATGCTTTTAAAATTCAGGTAGTAAACTTTCGTCATGTTTATAAATGATTTTGTATTTTAAGTTTGCTAACACAATTTGGAAATTATTTTACAAAGATAATTAATATGACATTGTGGAGAAAAAGTTTCCTAAAAAAATTTGAGAATGGTATAAAAGAAACCTATCTTCCTAGTGATTGCTGCCTCCACAGGTTGGCCTCGGACTCCAGATCTGAAGCTGGCTTTTGGGTTGTACACAGTCACACAAATGCTGGCCCTCTGAGATGAGTCTGATATAAGTAAGGTACAAATAATGGTTCCTCTCCTCCTGAGATATAGTAATAAAATTGTCAATTCTTCCAACAATATGCAGACTGTAATCCCTGACAATACTTACTCACTTCCTCTTAGCAATACAGTTTCTGCTGTCAGAATAAAGATTGACAAATAAGCAGAGTTGATAAACTTTTCTTTGAAAGCATCCATCCAAAATTAATCCTCCAAATAACATATTTTTTTCCTTGTGTTTAGCTGTAAACCTTAGCTCAGTAATTTAGTGTAAATATGGGACCTAGTGCTCTTGTACTGGTTGCATGCAATTATGCTGCGAAACATAATTAGTAACTGGAGTAACACAAACATAACTAGTAACTGGAGGGAGGTTGGGGACAGCAGGCACATTTCCTTTCATTTGTTAGAATAAAAAAATGGAGATATGGTGCAAAATATTCTTCATGTTAATATTAATTATGTTTTCCCAAACTTTTTCATATATGGACCACATTTGAACATGCATTACCCTCCATTAATTGTATGTTATTTCTATGTGAAGGTAGAGCAATAAAGGCTCTGGAGAATGTGACAGGGAATTATGCATTTTTTTTATATCCCAGTACTAGCTGGCAAGGTCACTGTCTGAATGTGTTGTCTGCTTAAAACCTTTGTGTTGTACAAATAAGAGCTATCCAGATACAGTTCTTAGAGATTATTGAAAGTTCAGTTGAATATTTTGCATCTGAACACAGGTTTTGTGGCTTCTGCATTAGCAGTTTTGATAGTTTTGAGACATTTCTTGTTTTGAAAAAGTGCTTTCTAATATATCTCCTGTCTGTTCACATGTGCTATGTTTTCCTGAAGCTGTTATTTGTGATGAATAGGAACTATTGGAATAATCTGTAGTGATGCTAATTCACATTCACTTGTAGTGCTGCTGCCTAGATACATAGTAATTGTTCCAGGAGTCTCCAATTCTGATAAGGACAAATATTCATGATGAAGACATCACTGATTTTTAACTCGTTCGTTCTTTAAGCTCAGAATAACTCTGGTGTGTTCCTAATGAAGAGAATCGGAAGGAAAGGTATACATAAAGAGGTTTTGCAGATGTAGATATGACTTTGGTAATCTTAAAGCATAACACATTGGTTGAATGTGCATGATGTATATTGTTTAAAAACCAAATCTTGTATGTCACAATGCATTTAAAGTATGAATGTCTTGGATGCTGCAATGCCAACATATATCCCATATTTTACAGCTCCCTCCATCCATCCCCAGTATGAAGGCAACTGTTTTATAAGAAGGAATTTTCCTTGAAGATAAAATCAAGAGCATTCCTCAGTCAAGACTTGGCTCCATATGGTAGTGCACCAAGTTAGGATGTACAGAACTGCACAAACCTGAGCATTTGTAGAATGTCATTAATATTAGTGAGTTGCAATCCACCCTGCTGCATTTTCAGCTGTTAAAAACCTGAAGAAAACTTTTTTTATTCCAAAGTGGTTTAGCTGATGGGATTACCAAATTAGTTTTAATTGAAATAAAATAAAAATAAATTAATTTAAAAAAGAAAGAATAAACTCCAGTTTAGGCTTTTTTGTTTGCTTGCATATATGTGCATGCATAACCATGCAGTTGTCAATTGCACATGCAGTTGTCTGTTACCAAGTGTTTTTGAATAGTTTTTGAGATCAGGTTAAGAAACATTGTTTTAGAGTGTTCACTTGGAGTTGGAATGTCTGATAGGAGAGAGTGGTAGAAAGAGGTATAGGTAGAAGAGAGCCTGTAGAAAAAGCTATTAAATCACAGTCAGCAACTCTGAAGTGACTGTTTCTAACAGTGAAGCTTAAGTGGTGGAATCTATATTACCTAGCATTTTAAAATCAAAATAGGTTATCTTAAAGTCTTTGAAAGGATAAAGTAATTGACCCGATTTGTGCTGTATGTTCGGCTGGGCTCTGAGTTAATACAGTTTTCTTCAGCTGTGGAGATATGGGCTTTGCTTTGAGAGCACTCACCTCTTGAGCTTTATTTCCAGCATTGCTGTAAGCTTTGAGTGGCCATGGTGTTCATGATATCAGCAAGTCTTAGAAAGCAAGAGGACTTCTTTAAGGTATTAATAGTACTTTTTTTTTATTTAACTGTATTAGAATTCGATAAGCTGGTTATTTGATTGGCTTGTGCTCTTAATGGGCAATTTGTCATGTGTTTCATATTGTTTAATTTCTCAGCTTCATTATTCTTGGTTTAGTTTGCAACTATTAACTTGAACCAAACTGAGAAAGTGCTGGAGAGCTGCTTTTGCAATGGTACTTTGCTAATGTGACCTCTTTGTCCACAGAGAAGTCAGGGAATTGGCTTTCAGAATATTTTCTCTTTGTTCTATCTATGGTATCCTTAAAGGCTTTTAAAATGGTGATTGTGAATTACCATATATCAATTACAGAAAATCTATATGGGAGAAAGGAATGTAAGAGAAAATAAAATTGCATTCCAGAAAAAGTGTGCTATAGAACAGAATAGGAAACCAAGAAAAAAAAACGTTTACTTTTCATCTTCTAAGACAGAATTTTATACTCTTTTTCACGGCTTTGCTCCTCGTTGTTATCCAGGGAAAGAATACTTAAAGTCTGGATGAAGATAAATTAAATTCAAACTAAATATATATTTATTTACAGGGTAAATGTATTTTAGAGGTCTTATTAATACCTGTTTCAATATATTTATTTATGGATTAGTGGAGTATGCTTCAGGTTTGCTGACCATTTCTCCATTTTAGTATTTAAACTATGTAATAAGAGGGGAACTTTGTAAACAACACACAAGCAGCTTGCCTATTCTTACACCAGCAATTGTGGACTGATTGCTTGCTTTTCTACCCTATATGGACTGTTACTGTTCACTGACATTCTGCTATTAAAAACCAGTTTTATAAAATATACTTCTCTATGGTTTAGGACTTAACAGTGGTATCTCTTGGTAAAGTTCTGTGAGTTGTATATCTAAGAAATCAAGCATACTCTTTTCAGTTTAAAAACTAGCCATTTATTTCCAACTTACCCATTTCTACTCCATTGCTCTCAGTAACTAGCACTGACAAGTTATGCCCTTTAAAGTGCTGATGCTTCATTGCAGTATCCTTTATTTGTGTATGCTAACAAAATGTTGAGAAGCAATTGCTGTTGGATTTTCCAAAAACTCCAGAACCAGTGACATAAACGTTCATTTGGGGAGCACAGTTGATGGAGGAATTGACTTGCACAAAAGATCGTTGATGGAGTAACTGCAGAATCTTTGCAACTGGATAGATTGTTCTTCCCCAAAATATTCTCAGATTTGGTTTGGTTCTTGGACTTTACTCAACCTTTTCTGGAGACTGGTATTAACAAGACTAAATAAATTTCAAAGCATCCCTATGAAATCAGAGACTTTTCAGGTAAGCATCTTAGGGCCCATAACATTTTCCAATTTCAAAGTAGGTCTGAATATCCAAACTGTGCATGAGAACTAGGCAGCAATCCACTTCAGGAGGTCAATACCTTATAGGCAATATTCACAGCAAGATAATTACCAGAGAATATCCTGTTAAAAGTTTCAAGCATAAAGAATATAAAAATAGAAGAACATAAGAGGACATACTTATATTAAGGGAAAATGTGTTCAAAACAAGTCGTCCCTGATATATACCAGAAGGAGCTGAAGGACATACACTGTCTCAGCATGTGGTGCAGCTGTGGCTGTGCAGTTCTGCAGTCCCTCACCGCTGCCTGGTTCCCATGCTGACAAGTCCAGTTATTTTAGCACAGTGGGCTCACCCTCAATTCTTTCCATGTTTGGCTTCCACATCCATGTTGCCACAGGACTTAACCTAGTTCTTGTGGCACAAAGCTGACAAGATGTGATATGACCTTTTCTTCCACCTCCTCTCTGCCTTTCCTGCTTTTCTCCTAGGCTAGTGAGCCTTCTGTCCTACTTTGTGCTCTACATGGTGACCCCATTTGTACTGCTTCCCAACATTGCCCATAACTTCACACTATTGCCTTATAATAAAAGCATATTTTAGATTCCTGTTCTAAAATGATGAGATTTTTCTTCCCTCCTTTTATCTCACAGGCCTCTGATCTCATAGATGCTCTGTTACCAAACTCTCAGTTTTTGTTACCATATTCTACACTTGATCCCCTTCATCTGGTTTTAGGATCTACATTTCACTGATATTTCTTTTTGTCACTACAGTTGAGTTTTTTAGACAAATTTGGTGAACAAATATTCCATCCTTACCCCTTGTTGGTCAGGTGTGACTGTGACATTGTTACTCCCTCCCAGACTGTCATACGCTTAGATCCTGTCCTCTTCTGACTCTTTCCTGCTTCTGACTGCTCTGGGAAGGATTTCCTTAGAGAAGTTAGATTGACCTTTCTCACAATTTTCATAGTGGCTCTTTATGGGCTGTGTCTGTTCTCCTTAACTGTATGCTGCGTATCTGCCTGAGAAAACACAAATCTGACAATCTTTTATAGTCTGCTGTCTCACAAACCTGTCTCTCTACTCCACTCTTGGCTTATTTTGTTCAAATTCAAATCTTTGACTTGTACATTCTCAAAGAGGCCTGTGAACCCCAGTTCAGAGAGTGCTACTGAACTCTGACTGCAGCCACAGTTTCATTTTTTCTGAATATAACGGGTTGCCCAGTGAAGTTGTGAATGCTCCATCCCTGGCAGTGTTCAAAGCCAGGCTGGACGGAGTCTTGGGTGACATGGTTTAGTGTGAGGTGTCCCTGCCCATGGCAGAGGGTTTGGAACTTCATTATCTTAAGGTCCCTTCCAACCCCTAACTATTCTATGATTCTATGACCCCTGCTAGGCTTGTCAGTGAGTCATGTAGCATGGGTTTGCTCTGTAGGTAATTTCTCACATTCAGGCTGTCTTGATGATTCTCACTTGAATAGTTCAAATCTTTCCTGTCTTTCTTCCCATGTAGCATAAGTTTGCATTATTGTGTGACTCAGTTACTATAACATACTTTCTGTCTTTTGTTGTAATTTTTTCCTCTTAGAATCCTTCATATTGATGCAAAGATCTTCCTTCCCAGGTTTCCTTTACCTTACATCATTTTCTTTACAAAATCATCTCCCCTTCTTTTGTCTCACTAAACTGAAGAAGTTGATTCATTCTCAAGGCCTTTCATGATCTCTTGCACTATACTTACCACCTTATTTTCAAGATTGAGGGTGGACACCAACCTCCAGTTAGCCCGCAAGCTTTCTCCATCTATTTGTTGAAGTTCCAGGCAGACACATTTTGCTTCTTTCCCCATAGTATTCTTATACTTCCCCCTAAGCTGGGAAAGAGGAATGTCCCTATAAGCAGTCCCAAGCTATTTAATTATCCTCCAAATTCCTCATTAATATTCTTTTAAACTATGACTAATACATGAGACAGTGTGAGCAGTCTTCTGAGATCAAGCTGAGCAATGCTGGTTGCTTTATTTCCCCCACTGATCTGTCTGCATTAATTTCCTCTGTACTTGCAGCATAAGTCATCTGGAGCAGAGACAAGTGGCACAAACAACTTCAAAGTGCTACAGCAATACAGAGGCTAAGTAATGATTTTGGAAGGCTGGCACCTTCAGGAGACTTTGAAGTAGTGGCCTACAGTGCGTCAATGTTACAGACCATGTGCCTTCGTCTGAAGACAGAGGTGATGTTATGGGATTTACTTTCCATTTCCTTACTTTATGAAAAGTTTATTTTATTTTATAGACTCCTTCACTGTTTCTCAGTGAAGATATTTGTATATTAATGGTATCTATAAATAGCACAGGATGATAAATACTGAAATAGGAAGTGATTTGTATTTCATGACCTCTGGCCGTGACCTTCTTACAATTACCAGAACAAATTACATTAATTACACCAAGTTACATGACAGGTGGAGGAAGTCGTCATTAGTATCCATTACACATAGCAATACAGAAATAAACTCCCTGGTTTTCTGTGGTAATTGACTGTAAACATGACCAGTCTTACACAATATCATGTGTAGTGCATATTCAGAAGGTGATGTTAGTTTTATTTGTGCAGTTTTCATGCGAAAAGAGCTTACTTTTTTCAGAATAACTGTTAGTCTTCAGGAAACCTGTAGGAGTGCAATCATCTATAAGACTTCTATAACCCTTTCAAAGTTGGGTTAATAATTATTGTGTATGTGTGAAGTTAGATGAGAGAGAATGTGGTAACATAAACGTTGTTTCTCTAGACAAAAGAACAGGTGAGAACATCCAAAAATGTGAACCTGAGAGTTACCTAGCAGGGCGAGACACTATGACCTTATAAGAGGCTGCCAGTGTGACATTATGCTCTACCAGGAGCCCTACCAGCCCCTACCACAATGTAGACATCACACTTGCTTTTCCTTTCAAGTTACAGTCCAGTATTTCTGAGGAGAAGGACTGTCGAAAAAAGGGGCAAATTCTGATACGTACAAGTTTTCTTAATGCCTGCCACAATTGAATTCTTTTCTAAGCATATTGGAAATCCACATTTTACTGAAAATTATTTTTTCTTCATTGTTTTCAGTGGGAGAAAGTAAGCTGAAGGCATACATAAGATCTTGTTTCTCCACTTTGTTCTCTGAGTCTTTCACTTTGCTCTTCCCTGTAGAGTTTGTGCTGCATGGTTTCCTTTTGGTTTTTCCTTATTCTGTTGTTGATCCTCAAACAAAGTTGTATCCCTGATGTTGGTTTCTGTTAAGAAATATAATTTTCATTTAGATCTTTCAGGGTACTATTAAAAAAATATAAAAAGGAACTGAACAACTCTTTTTTTAATAATTTTAAAATAAGTCTCTGATTGTGAATTATTTAGAGGACATAACTTTAATAACATATTCTAGAGACTGCTTTATTCCATTATCCATATTATTGCCTACATTTTGCATTTTTTTTTTAATCAGCAAAATGTTTCAAGTAGCTTAGAAAAAAATGAGCCGAGCAGCCTTTATATCGTTTATATGTTAACTTCTAAAATATTGGCACAGCTTTTCTTTAAAATGCATAGCTGAATTTTTCACCTAGCTTATGGGCACTAGATTCCTAAATACCTCCAAGGACTGGGGCCTGAGACCCTGTTAAAGTAACTGATCCTTTGTAGACTGTTGTGTTGATATCCAGTCCTATGGAGCAGCTTCTTGAAGGACCATGTGCAAAATTAGCATTCATAGGTATTTGCTTCTACATATGTACTTTTTTTCATGTGGTAGGCAAGATAAGAACAAATCAAACTACTTCCATAAGCTCCAATCTGTTCCCCAGGTAGGTGAATATAGAACCTGATGTATGTAAACCCTGAGTTATTAATAAGAAATGGGACTTTCCTTCAAAAATGCATTGAATCCCCTATATGAGTGATGAAGCGATCACCATTTTCATGTAAGTTATGTGGTTTCAAAAATGTAGTAAAACCTCAAAAACTAAGTTAGAAACATAATCAAGGAATCAGTATGCCTCAAATCTTTGCAAAACGAGGCAACACAATCTGTCAGAGGACGGTGGAGAGGAAAGGTACGAAAGAAGACTTAAAAATATAAATTAGTTAAAGCAATCCTTTAAAAGATGGATGAATATGGGTAAATGCACAATTGCACCCAATGCAGAAGCAATATCAGGAGTGATGTGGTTAGCATGGGTGTCTGTGACCTTCCAGCCTACCTCTGGTGGCTAGCAATGATCTTTGGCTTCAGCCCAGGATGAACCTCAAGCTGGGTATCCCACAGAAAGGACACTGTATTTCCTCTGTCATCATTATCTAGAGAATGTCTTTAAACAATTCAAGGTTAGTGTATAATTAAAAAACCTTTCCTTTTGTTGTTGAATCAAACACTTTAGAATGATGGCCCAGCACTCTTGTTTGTGGAATAAATAACATATTTCTGCTATGTTTGTCACCAAGATGAAGGATGCTAAGAGAGCCCTGAGGACAGTTGCATTGTGTATAATGAGATTTCTGCAAGAGCTAGATATTGTAGAGATCACAGGGGTGGAAATCCTGGAGAAAAGAGTAAGGTTTGTGCTTTGCCTTGCACAGACTGAAGCATGCATCTGCTGGATCTGTGCAGAGGAAGCTTTTCTTTTTGAGACTGCCTGACACAATAGGAGAACTTCCCTCACACATGGAATCAGAATTTAGAAAGGGTTTTGTATCATAAAAATATACACAAACCTATTAAGATGCAGCGCTGTAATCCAGGCCTTCAGCAGCTTACTGATGGTGCACAGAATGTAGCCATTACACAGTAAAATTAAATGGGACTTTTGAAGTATTTTGAAACTGTATTTTTTTGAATGTTGTTATTTTTAGCGTGCCTAAAAAGTAATACCACTAAAATACCACTAAAAAGCTATACCACTAAAAGAAAATTTACTTGCTGGGTATTTTATTACAATTTTTCTTCAAGCCAACATTGAGCTTTAGTACTTAGTACCATTTAACGTTGTATAATCGTTTAAATCCACTTTAATGACTTTTGTAATATAAATGTTTTAAATATAATAACAATTATTTTAACAAGTGTTTCCTGATTCCAGGCATGTGTAAAGAAGATGGGGTATGTAATATGTCTGACCAGATAACTGCTTTTACAAATTATATTCATTCATCTTTATTTAGCTGCAAAATGAAGAGAGTTCAGTGTAGTTCAAGGAAAGCATTGTGATAAACAGACAGCTTAAATGTGAGCAGTGTAAAGAGCAGCAGCTTGCAGAAATATTGCTATAGATACTAAGACCGTATCCTGCCTCGCTATGGACCACACATAATTGAATCATGTTCAATAGAAGGCCATTACAAAACAGAACTGATTTGCAATGCTAATGTGGTGAAGACAGCTGTCACTGGGAATTAAATATGATCATTCAAAGCCTGAATAAATGAGGTGCCCATTATCTTCTGGCTCTGCTTCAGCCTGCTTAAAGAACACAAATAAATGATACTGTCTCAATAACCAGCTCAGTTTTGTCTTCTAGCCATAGAAATATGAAGAAGACAGAGGGAAGAGGGAGGGCACACAACAACATCAACAACAAAAAGCAGAGTCAATCTATAAAGACACACAGAAAACCAATGCCCTAAGACTCCATTTTCAACAGAACAGTACTTGTGGAAAAAACGGAGAAAAAGCTCTTTAACCAAGCTAACGTGTTTTAGTGTAGAGCAGTCATACTTACTCACAAAGAAACAATGAAAAAAGCTCTGGTGTCTAAAAATCACAGTGATTTTGCAGAAGAAATCAGTCAGAATCCAAAACGTCAGAAGAGCTGCCACAGTCTGCCAAGAGTCCTAAAGTATAGTTTAAGGTAAATTTCTTTTTCTTTCACGACCCAGTACTTTGAAAGTCATAAAGTATTTCAATTAAATTTTAATTTGAACCACATTCTATACTCAAGGAAAATGCAGATTAAGGTGGAAAAAATTTGCATTTGTTTGAAGAAGAAATTTTGGGGCAGTTTGTGTCATTTCACAGATAGCATAAAACCCAACAGTGGTAAGAAGAAGGAGAAAGAAAAGTTAATATATAAATGAAGGGTATTTCTATTTCAGGTAAAACTGTCACAGTCAATTTACTAATCACTGATGTGGCTAGTCTGGTCCTAAGTGGAATCTGTCTGGTTTAAGCTGCAGCTGGGCCGGGCTGTGAGGCAGATGAACCCAAGCAAGTCCTGCACAGTGCAAGGGATCCTCATTCCAGAGGTGGGCATCCTCCAGCTGACCTGCTCTGTGTCCCAACCAAGCAGCCGCCTGGGCTGTGGCACCAGGATGCTGGCAAAGGGAACACTGACAGCTGCAGTGACAAACACTGTCTTAGTAGGTGTTTAATTACCAAATCACACCTAAGAAAATAAGGCATAAAATTTGCACTTTAAAGGAGAAAACAGAGATGTACCTTGCAGAAATTGTATTGATAACAATGTGTGCAAGTGTGCAAGTGCTTCTTTAGACCTACGATATCCTTGAAGGATAACTGCATATAAAGGACCACAGAGCTGCTCTTATTCCATCAAAATATTTATGACCCATGGCCTCTTCACAATGTTTTACATTGTCCAATAGGAAAATCAGGTGGCAAAGCCTGGAAATGGTCAAAATAGGCTGGGCAAAGTGCGAGGAAAGGAGTTGAGGATGGTTATGGCCTAAGCTCTATCTCTTGTAATGCCAGGTCCCAGGACAAGTGGCCAGTCTGAGACCTTTAGCAATCCTGTGTACACAACAGGCAACAGATTTCACAATGGAGTTGGCTACATACATGGGAAAATATGCTAGTCTAGAACAGAGAACTAACTCCAAAGAAAATAGAGGTGGGAGCAAGAGATGAACACATTCACAGCAAAAAAGTGAAGGTTTAGAGGTATATTACTGTGAAAAAAAAGTGTGTCTGGTGGAATGTTAAATACTAGCAAGGGTAATGTTGTATATACAGCACAAGAAAGCAAAGTAATAGGATGGACAAAAATTTGGGATTAGCTCTATAGAAGTCAGCAAGTTTAGGAATGGGTGGAACTCATTGACAACAAAAATAATCATGAAGTTGCAGATGAAACCATGGGCTGGGGTTGGTGGAATGCATTGTGAGCCAGTGCACAAACAAAAAGCAACTGAGAAACACACGGCATTAATGCATCTGCACCTGAAATGCTGTGTTTATTTATGTCTCCACATGTACTGAAATGCTTATGAAGACACAAAGAATGACATTTAACGTGGGGGAGAAACATAATGCTGAGTACATGTTGAATGACCAATACCACCATCTCTCTCTTCTTTACAAGTCAGAGGATTTGGGGACACAAATATAAAGCTATACATGAAGAAGCAGAAGTAGTTATATTTTGAAAGAAATCATGGATTTAAGAGACACCAGTGTGAAGCAAGTGTGAGCGGAGTTTCAAGGCCAGAATCCTTAGGTATCTAAACATTTTGTGGATAAACTTCTCTTGTGAAATAAAATAAAGCAAGGCCAGAGAAATATATATTTGAAATTACTATTTTAAGTTCCTTCATCTATCATTTGCTTGGTAACTATACAGTTTGCAAACCTGTTAGCTGTTAGCAGCTAAATAGGCCTATTGTGCCCTACTGTGAGAATACCTTTAATGGATTCTCTATTTTCACAGTCTCACTTGGGGCTTAGAATTTTCCTGTTTTAAAACCCAGGGAGGGAAAAATTTATATTCACTGTTTTGAAACTCTGTGGGTGCAATATAGCACCTGTACATTTAATATCAAAGCTTTTGATTATGTTTAGCTGAGGGGGGTCTTCTTCCTTTCCCTATTCCTCCCAGCAACTCCTGCATTCCCTGTAGATTTATGCATTTTAGCACTTCAAGAATTTCTTAATACATTTTAATTGCCAGGTAACTTCTGTAAGACTCGGGTTGATGCAGGTTTGTTGGTTTGTCTTTCCTTTTCAGGTGACTGGCAACACCACAGGCGATATGCAGCCAGAGAATGAACTAGGGCATGGACAAAGTCTCATGCACTGCTTGATGCCACAGTACTGCACCTGTGGGTATGACACACCCTATAGATAAGTGGAACATCCACAAAAAGGCCTTTCAAACACTCTCCTCTGACTCTGGTCCTTTCTTGGTAAGACTTGGGGCAGGGCTCTTCTTCATATCCCTTCATTCCTCCCCTCTCACAGCTCCCACAGGCACAGCACTGTCTTCTGCTACTTCTCCTTTTTCTTAGATACTTTTAGAAATCATAGAATCATAGAATAGTTACGGTTGGAAAAGACCTTAAGATCATCTAGTTCCAACCCCCCTGCCATGGGCAGGGACACTTCACACTAAACCATCTCACGCAAGGCTTTGTCCAACCTGGTCTTGAACACTGCCAGGGATGGAGCATTCACAACCTCCCTGGGCAACCTATTCCAGTGCCTCACCACCCTAACAGGAAAGAATTTCCTCCTTATATCCAACCTAAATTTCCCCTGTTTAAGTTTTAACCCATTACCCCTTGTCCTATCACTACAGTCCCTAATGAAGAGTCCCTCTCCAGCACCCCTATAGGCCCCCTTCAGATACTGGAAGGCTGCTATGAGGTCTCCATGCAGCCTTCTCTTCTCCAGGCTGAACAGCCCCAACTTTCTCAGCCTATCTTCACACGGGAGGTGCTCCAGTCCCCTGAGCATACTCGTGGCCCTCCTCTGGACTTGTTCCAACAGTTCCATGTCCTTTTTATGTTGAGGACACCAGAACTGCACACAATACTCCAGGTGAGGTCTCACAAGAACAGAGCAGAGGGGCAGGATCACCTCCTTTGACCTGCTGGTCACGCTCCTTTTGATGCAGCCCAGGATATGGTTGGCTTTCTGGGCTGCAAGCGCACACTGAAGCCGGTTCATGTTCATTTTCTCATCGACCAACACCCCGAAGTCCTTCTCCACAGGGCTGCTCTGAATCTCTTCCCTGCCCAACCTGTAGCTGTGCCTGGGATTGCTCCGACCCAGGTGTAGGACCTTGCACTTGGCATGGTTAAACTTCATGAGGTTGGCATCAGCCCACCTCACAAGTGTGTCAAGGTCCCTCTGGATGGCATTCCTTCCCTCCAGCGTATCAACCGAACCACACAGCTTGGTGTCATCGGCAAACTTGCTGAGGGCACACTCAATCCCACTGTCCATGTCAGCAACAAAGATGTTGAACAAACCGGTCCCAACATCAATCCCTGAGGGACACCACTCATGACTGGTCTCCAGCTGGACATTGAGCCATTGACCACAACTCTTTGTGTGTGGCCATCCAGCCAGTTCTTTATCCACCAAGTGGTCCATCCATCAAATTGATGTCTCTCCAATTTAGAGACAAGGATGTTGTGCACGACAGGGTTGAACGCTTTGCACAAATCTGCGTAGATGACATCAACTGCTCTACCCCTGTCCATCAGTTCTGTAGCCCCATTATAGAAGGCCACCAAATTGGTCAGGCAGGATTTCCCCTTAGTGAAGCCATGCTGGCTGTCACCAAGCACCTTGTTGTTTGTCATGTGCCTTAGCATGCCTTCCAGGAGAATCTGCTCCAAGATTTTGCCAGGCACAGGGGTGAGACTGACTGGTCTTTAAACTACTACCAGACATTATTATGTCCATATGACTAGCACTTTTACTGCCAATATTATTGCGTTTTTTATTTAGGGGCTGCTGTGTTCCCTTTATGGCAGGAAACACAAGTCTCATTTAACAGCTTTCATAAGGAAAGCCTTTTAAGCGTCACCTGAAAGCTAGGATAATTCACCATTCCTCCATCTTTAGTAAAGCATGCGGTGTTTTCATGACTTGCAAATGTTGTGTTTTTTTAAACTGTAGACATGGAAAATGGTGAGCAATTCATCTATTTACTAAATGGAAGTCTGTCTCATCCATTAGGTATCCTGCTAGCAGTGTGAAAGCAAACTTTAGTGTTGCTTAATAAATGACTGTTCTGTTAATAATGTCCTATAGCAAGATGACTCCCTTACTGTGTGGGAAAGGCTTTGGATATTGCCTACCTTGACTTTAGTGAAGCCATTGACATCATTTCACACAGCATTCTTCTGGAGAAACTGTCTGCTCATGCTTGGATGAGTGTACTCTGCTGTGTAAAAAAATGGCTGGATGGCTGGGACGAGAGAGGTGCTGAATGGAGTGAAATCCAGTTGGCAGCTGGTCAGAAGTGGTGTTTGCCAGGGCTCAGAACTGGGCCAGTTCTGTTTAATGTCTTTATCAGTGATTTGGATGAGGGGATCGAGTGCTCACTCAGCAAGTCTGCAGTTAACATCAAGTTGGCTGGGAGTGTTGATCTGCTGGAGGGCAGGAAGGCTCTGCAGAGGGATCTGGACAGGCTGGAGCAATGGGCCAAGGCCAGCTGTGTGAGATTCAACAACTAGACCAAGTGCCAGGTCCTGTGCTTGACTCACAGCTTCTCCATACAATGCTACAGGTGGGGAAAAGAGTGGCTGGAAAACTGCCCAGTGGAAAAGGACCTGGGGGTATTGGTTGACAGATGGCTGAACACGAGCAAGCTTGTGCCCAGGCAGCCAGGAATGGCAACAGCAACCTGACCTGTATCAGAAACAGGGCAGCCAGTAGGACCAGGGAAGTGACCATCCCCCTGTACCTGGCACTGGTGAGGCTGCACTTCAAATCCTGTGATCAGTTCTGAGCCCCTCACTACAAGAAATACCTTGAGGTGCTGGAGCAGGTCCAGTGGAGAGAAACGAAGCTGGTGAAGTACCTGGAGCACAATTCCTATGAGGAATGGGTGAGGGCAATGGGGTTGTTAAGCCTGGTGAAAAGGAGGCTCAGGGGAGACCTTAAAGCTCTCTGCAACTACCTGAAAGGAGCCTGTAGCAAGATGAGTCTCAATCTCCCAAGTAACAAGTGATAGAACAAAAGGAAACAGCCTCAATTTGTGCCAGGGGAGGTTTAGATTCAATATAGGAAAAGCTTATTCACTGATAGATTATCAAGCATTGGAACAAGATGCCCAGGAAAGTGGTTGAGCCACCATCCCGTCAGGTATTTGAAAGGCCACTTAGGGACATGGTTTAGAGGTAGACTTGGCAGTGCCAGGTTAACAGTTTGACTCAATGATCTTAAGGGCCTTTTCCAACATAAATGATTCTAAACACCCTCATGTGGCTAATTTGTCAATTTAGGGTGATGTCTCAACATAGAAATTAAGAAACTCGAAACACTTTATTAGAGAAAGTAAATTTAAATTGGCTCTGCCGTGTTTGAGGAATCAAACATAAAGTTCTTGGAATGAAACGGAGCAGTTGTCATTTTAACCATTTTTGATTTTTGATTTGTATCAGGGGAGCTATGATAAACATAAAACTACACATAACCTAGGCAAAAAAAATTAAAAGTAGAAAGCTACATGGATGTATCCTACACCAGGCATGGGGTTTGTCCCTATCTCTCTGCTTTCCCTTTGACATAAAAAACAGAGCTAGTAATTTCACAGATTTTTGGCCTTATGCTTGAACTTCAACATCTGCCATTCCCCCCTCTTCTTTCCCTTACACTTCCCTACCTCGCTAAAAAAAAAAGGCATAAAGCATGTGTAGACACAGTATTTATCAATTGACTTAAAATTGAAACATTCGTAACAAAGACCAGGGAAAGGGGGGAGGAAGGGAGCAAGGCGCGGTGTTACCATGAGGAGCTGAAGAGCTTTCTGCATTGTTCAGTACTAAACTACCCTGAATCCTCTCACATTCTTGCTGCTAGCCCACTTTATTTCAAATTCCTCTTGAATGCTGCTGAAATCCATAGTAAAATGCCTGTTAATTTCCAGGTGTTGACTGTATTTATTTTTTTTTTTTTGTGCTGTGGTATTTAAGAACTAGTCTAAATTTTCTAAAATATACTTTTCTTCATGATGGCTAGATATTTTTTTTCATTTGCTATTTTATCTAGGTATCTAGAACACTGAAAGAAGAGTACAGATAATGATGGTATTGCTTCTAGATAGGAATGGCGTAAAATCCCATTTGGATTTATATTCTTAATACAGTAAAGGAATACAGCTTGTGTCTATGATGGAAACATGGTGGGCTTTGGTGCTCAGGGTTTATTTTTAGACCTGCACAACTCACAGTTTAAACCAGCATTTACTGTACTAAATGGTAAGTAACTGATGGAGACTAATTGCAGTATCTTATCAACGATTGTTAGTAAGTTTTGATCTTTATTGCTTATTTTTTGTATAGCACTGTAGAAGTCTCTGAGATTTCACTTTTTACGTTACGACAAGCTTCACTGTTTCCTAAGTTCCTGACTGCATGTCGCCTCATAGCCCTGCATTAGGGCTTCAAGTATTGCCCAGCCACATTATCATGGTGCTCAAGAGATGTACTGCAAAGTGAGTGGAACTTCATAAAATCTTTGAAACCTCCAAGTTATGGACCCATGTGCTTATATACCTACATATTCTAGGAATATGCTCCTTTTTCCCTGCTAGATGTAGATGGATGCAATTGGGCTAGTTAAAGCACAGCATCAAAGCATTGAGTAGGTTTAATGTATTTGTTTGAACTTCTGCTATTAATCCCGTGCATAAATTGTGATTTATTTCCTTTTCCCATTATGCATTAGATTGAAGAGAAGTAAGTGTTGTGCTAAAGTGTTTGTGCCATGTTGATAAGGTTGGATACATAGCTATGAGGCCGTTGTGCAGCAACAAAGTGTATTATCTTTACATTACAAGACCACTGTAATTTTTGTATGTTATATTCAGAATACAAAAATAAACTGTAGTAGAAGGCATTCTGTGGATTTACATTTTTTGGGTCATTTTGTGTCTTTCCCAAATGATTTTGAATGTATATTTCCTGTCAAATTTAATAAGAACCCACCCCCCCCCCCCCCCCAACTTCACACTAATTAGCTAATTATGGACCACAAAATGTTCATTCTGTCCCTCTCTATTTTTATTCTTGTTTATTTCTGAAGTGTGAATGGGGTGGAAAATCCGTTCACTAAAAGGGAGATGGAGATAATTGAACTTTTTTCGTACAGTTCCAGGTAGAAATCAAATCCAAGACCTAGAGGTGAAAGGTGAGCTCTGTAACTACTAAACCAAACTATTCGTGGTAATTATCAGCATGATCATTATTAACATGTCAATTATCCTCACAGTATTACATCTCTCCAAAGGGTTTAACTCTACTGATTTTCAACTTGTCTTGTTTTTTTGGTAGCCATCCAGTTGGAACAAAGTTGCTGGATAATATTTTTGACACAAAAGGGTAACATACTTTTCAGAAAACATGATATATATGTGTTGTTCTCAATGACACTTGTAGGCTTCCAGATTTTGATTGCTTGGTAACACTGCTTGGCATAGTGAGGTGTCTATTTCAATAGATTTAAATAACTTATTACCCAAGAAATAAAAAACTGCATCCAGACTCCTCTCTTAAAATCTAAAGCTGGAAATTGATTTATAATACCGCATCCTTTGATTTTAAAATAATACTCTCTCGTTGTCTGCTAACAACTTTTTACATACCTGTTTCCTAAAAGTTACTAAGCCAATGTATGAAGTCAAGTAATTTAGCCATTTTGAAATATTTTGTATTTAATAACTTATTAACTCTTTCGGAGTATTCAAACATAAAGTGCTTAATAAAATAAGGTTTTATGATCAGTGGGAACCACATGAGATATTTCTGTGCCTTTATTAATTCTATAGAATCATCTTTAGTGCTTGTACATTATGTTTGAGTTCTAGTTCATTGGTATTTGAGCATCTTTGACTAAAGGTGCCATATTATTCTGCCGGTATTTATAGGAGTAAAACTTTCAGAAAATGCTTATGAGAGAGACCATTCTATGTGGGAGAATAATGGAGACTTCAGCTTGAAGACTAAGTACTATGGCAAAAGTGATTCACATTCTAAAGGTACATGAACTGGCACAAAACAAATTAAACAAAACAACGTTAAGCAACAGCAAAGGTAGTATCCTATATTCCTGTTCTCATCACATGGGTATGAAAAGGAACTTGTTTAACAACTGTAAAATCCTTAAATCTTAGTAGAAAAATGGCAAGCTTCCTACAGGGCTGGAAGAAAGAAGACTACAGTAAACCTGGGAGAGTATTAAAAAAAGGTATCACTTGGACTAAATTATCATTTTAAGTCCCTTCCAACTGAAATATTCTGTTCTATTCTAAAAATATTCTTTCCCAGCCCCACCCCTGTTCTTGTGTTCTTTCATTGGCATCTGATTTTGACCACAGGATGCTGCATTAGATGAACCTTTGGACTGATACTGTAGGGCCATTTTAATGTTCTTCTGCAAGAACTATCCTTTTAACAGTTATAAGCTAGGGCTGCAGAGTGGCCTGAGAACATCTGCTCCACCAGCAGGATGTTGGGTTTAGCGACAGGATTTATGTGTAATCAAGAATCTAGGAAAAAAAAAGAGATGGGTATATTGCCAGCTTGCACAAATGGTTGATTCATGATAACCACACTTTAAAGTGTGGACCAATTCCTAGTACTTTTGTAATGAGCAAGTAAGATGTAGGAACCTAATGGGAAGGCTCCAAGATCAAACTCTAACTCTACCCAGTGTTGTAGCTATGTGCCTTGCTAGTACAACCATAGCAGGGAAAGAGAAAAGATATTGCCATTAGCACAAAAGAAGCTTATTGATGCATGGAGAAACATGCAATAGATTTGGAGGACACTCCCTGTCCTCCCATTCCTCCTAAAAGAAGGATGTCTTTGGATACTATAAAAAAAAAGCACTTTTATGAAAAGATAAATCTTTGTCAAAAGATAAGGGATGAAAAAGCACTATATTGTGGAGTCCATCAGGGACTTAAGCTGTTTTGCAGATATTAGTGTCATGCAAAGCTTCAAAGCTAACCATATTACATATCACAGAATGTGAAAATTAAGGCCAACAGATAAGCTAACTATCTATAAACATGTAAGGCTACAGTGATTTCAACTTTGGAAAAAAACCAATCAAAACCAGCCCAACTGCAGTTGTACCATGGAGTGATAAAATATCACCAGGAAAAAAAGTAAATTGTATTTACAATGCCAGATAAAATATTCAGCCGGAAATGATCAGATAAGTATTGGAACTTGAAAGATTTTATGATTTTAATCAAATGACTGTATATCAAACAATGCAACTCAAGCCAAAACCATATATAAAAATGATCAGGTACGGTGAATGTTCTCAAACAATTAATATGAAATTGAAAATACGTGGGTAAAGGACAGAAATGTTTTCTGGGCACATTCTACAAGTACTTCTGCAAAGTAAAGATATTCGCAAGTTTTAATAGCAAAAATGAGTCGAAAAAGATAGTGAAAATGAATGGAATGATTCTGTAAATTGTGATGTGATATTGCCAGCCATGTGATATTGCCAGCATGTTTGGTTAACAGTGTCATGCCAAACTTCAGCTCTGCCACTTACACACTGGCAATGGGTTGGTTCTCATTCACTATGCAAGAAAAAGAAAAAAAAAAGAAAGAAAATCCTTTGTAACAAATTACTGTGGCACTAGTTTGTCATGTCGGCTGCCCTTCTGCTTCCTCAGAGCTTCCCACCCTTGCAGCTGAGGACAATTATGCTCCGAATCCTATTTGCTGTAGCTGACATATGAACATGTCCTGTGCTCTCTACCGTCTCTACTGCGTAAGCAGTAAGTTTCTACATAACCTGGAGGTTGCACATATGTTTACAGTAAACTTGTGACTACACACATGTTAATACTAAAGGTGATCCTTCTCTGCCTTAGAAAGACCTCCTTTTGAATGAAAGCAAGTTTCTGATATGTTTAGATCAACACTTTTGGTTTGTGTTTGCTGTACTCAGGTCTGGGGGCTGAGCCTGGATCTGGAAATAGGGCACCTGATTTGTGAGGTACAATGGTACTTTGGTATGAGGAAACTCTGAATATACCATGAAAGCCTCCTTCCTAGACACACATGAAGTCAAAATTAATCCAGAGTCCTAGAAAACAAGTGAAGAACTTTTGGGCCACTCTCCATCTGCTGTCTGCAGGGTGCCATAAACCAGAGGACACTGCAAGAAGCAAGGAAAAGAAGAGACGAAGGTCAGAGAGGTAAATGCCAACAGTCACAACTGAGACAGATGCTGTGAGTCTGATTGGTTGTAGCAAAAAAAAAAAAAATCTTGTTTTTAATGGGAGATGAAACTGATAATTGCAGTGTTCTTGGATGTTGCTTAGTAGGCATTAAGCTAGAATATGTTCCTTTGCCTTGTATTACATATGCAGATGCAAAAGAAAGACCTTGTGAATGAGATGCAGTCAGTTTTATGTCTCACTAGTAAACAGATGATTCAGTGTCAAATGCTTCAAACCTTCAAGTGATAAATCCATTTCCGAAACTCAGTAACTGTTACTACAACCACATCTCCAAAGAATAAAGAGATTTTTTTGACTCAGCTATGAACACATTATTTGCAGCTGAGTAAGCTTTGTAACAGCTGAAGGCAGTAGAAGCCACAGATAAATTTGATACTTATCAGTGTAGTTAAAAAAACTGAGAGCACCTTTTCTCCCTCCCCAAAACCCACCCAAGCAACACTGTCTTGTCTCAGATAAAACTCACCTGATGTTAGACAGAAATATTTCTGAATGCATTTTGTAGGATATTATCTTCATGTTTACTAGTACAAGGTAGCTGATGTCACATTTTCCTGACCTCTCTACCATTTTAGCAAACTAGGAGAGTGTTTATTGAAAAACATTAAGATGATAACTTGTAACGATGATTTTTAACAGAAAAAAGTTAAATGAAATTAAAATAGAGTGAAGGAATAGCAAGTCTGTGAAAATGGGCTTAGAAAATTTTATATGGGTATTATATGAACATTAACGTATGCAAAGTGGCTGAGCTGTTGTGTCTGCCAAAAACACAGGCCAACTCACAGAAGACTTCCTGATCATTGCAACAGAAAGTTGGAGTCTGGAGCAAAGTAATTATCCATTTGCTTCTGTGAGTTTGAAAAAGAAATGTGCTAGCCCTGATTTCCCTGAAATAGCTTTATTAGAAAATACTGCAGCTAGGAAAGTGATTATGTATCTTGAATCTATTGTCCTTTGTCATCTGTATGTTTATTGCCTTCCAGCAAGTCACGCTTATGGGCAGGAAGTCAAGCAGTTGGCAGGGTTGTGCAGTCTCAGATAGGTATTTGGTGCTCCTGAACATTCTCAGCCTAGCTACCTGGGGAAAATGATGTATAAAATTGCAGCCACAGATTGCCTACTGTGTTTATGTCTGATGAAGTTACAGCGCATTACCTCTACATCGGCAGTGGCTTCATCCCGAACCTGGTGGTAATTGGAAATATGAGCTGCAGGAGCACTTGATGGTGACTTTGCCATGAAATTTGGGCATATGTACATTGTACAAGCTCATGTTTATGGCTGTAGCCCTTTTTTACCTTTTCCAGCTTAATGCATGCTCACTCCTTGAGTCACCATCTGTTTGTGAGCGTAATGCTGCTTGCAGTTGGGCAGCAAGAAGAGGTAGAAGCTGAGAGTAAGACATGGTAGAAGGGAAGTTGTCGTATTAGAGAAAAACAAAATAATGAAATGGAGCTGTTATGATAACAGGAACAGTGGTCTCATTTTCTTTATACAGAGTGTGGAAATACAAGGTCAATGTTGAATGTATTGGGTTGAGTGAGAATCTGATGAAAATGAGAAGCCTAATTCCAGGAACACGTAGTGTAATTGAAGTACAGATGCTTTTACGGTGTACAGAATGGTGAATCTCTCAATCGTCTGTAATCATACTTATGACCTTGAGTGATGTATATGCATAGGCAAACATATGTGTTCAAATGTGCATGCACAGTAGGGATGTATATTGTCATAACTATTTGTTACCAAGCAAAAATTGTCACATGATCATTTCACACATTAGAAATCTCTTGTGTCAATAGTACCTCCTATGGATTTAATTGAGTCAGCAGCTTCTGCCTGTACTGCCCCTGAGGCATGATGAGAGCCCCAACCACTAGAGCACCTCTGTGACATTGCTTCTTACACCCTCTCTTGTCTCTGTCTGTGGGACGTTCAGTTTTGAAAGGACACTGTTTTCTGCCACACTTGAGAAATCGGGACTGTGCCACTTACACACTTTGTCTTTCTTACAAATCCATTTTTGCTTTTAGATTAACTTGTTTCCTATCTCTTTTTTTATAAAAAGTTACAAGTGTGGAGCTAGTATCTAACTGAGAATGCACAGCTACATCACTATGCTCCACTGTATCCACCAAAACCAGCTCCCAGTGCAGCTGAGCGTTTGGAAACCTCAAAAACCAAACTACCCTCCCTACCTTACCCCAAGTTGTTTCCAGTGGTCTGCCAAAACAGACCAAACAAAAGAAATAGGTCCACAGGACTATCTGACATAAGAACTTGTAATTTTACTGTCTAAAGTCAAGCATATTTTAAAACATACATGCTAAGACTGATAGCCTGAGTATGTAAGGACATCTGGCTTAATCAGACAAACTTCAGTGTTTTCAGTGGGTTTCATACCAGGTTTAGCTCTAAAAAACTGCCTCTTGGTTGCAGCTGATGTAAAAAAATTCAGTATTTGCTCTGATTCATCAATTCTTTAATTTAAAACCAATCAATGAATGAACCAACCAACTAACCAAAAAAGGTATCTCCATTGATATGTTGATTTTTAGTGCATATTTTGATTACATTGTGTCATTTTTCCTGCATAGAAAAAAATAGTACAGGGAACTTCTAGAACACATGTGATAATGTTAGCTAGACATACAGGTATGTCTGTACCCTGCTCTAGGAGGTTTGGCTATATGACCATGTGCAACACGGGCTTTGACAACACTTAAGTATTTATTTGTTATATGTGATCATGATGCAGTAATATATTGAGAAATGACAAAAAGGGGTTTATCTGTATGATTAAAAGGATGAAAACAGTATACCTGGATGATTGGGGAAACATAAAGAGATACTTGGAGCTTTCTACTCTTCCCATTTTCATTGACAGGAGGTGGTGGTATTCTGGGGATTTGTTCTTAACCACAAAGCTGCATAAAGTTACTAGATTTGTCATATAATTACAATACTGCATAAGAACATACAGCTAAATTCAATAAATAATAGTAATGGTTTTTTTTCTAGTTTCAACTAATTCTTCTGTACAAATAGGTATTTAAATAACATAAGCTATAAAAGCACCAACAACCAGTCAGAGTGTATGTGTATAGAAACTCTCTAATAGAAATTAGTGCCTTTTAAATATCACTGTAAACTCTGTTTTCTGTAATTATAACAAACCCTAGAGTTTTTACCCATGTAATAGTTATTTTTTAGTGTCTTCACCATTATTTTCCTTTTTATTTATTTAACTACATCTAACTTGAGCAAACAATGTTAAGTGGGGAAACAGATGTGGTTAAATAGCCTGTAATTATGCCTTTAGTCATCTGTTACCATCACAAGGCTCCTCCTGCTACTATGACCAGAAAAAGTGACCTAACTGATTTCACCAGCAGCCTTGCCAGTGCCTGCTGCAGAATAGATGGCCTTATTAAGCAATCAGAATAAAAAAAAATATATATAAAAAAAATCAGCCATTACACTGGAATAGTAATCAGCAGTGTTTATACTAGCCCCACAATGCACAATCAGAACCATGAATTCTGCTAATTGGGTACCTTCTGCATCCAGAGGTGCCTGCAATAGGAAACAAAAGGGACTTGAAAATTAGTGTTTGTAGCAATTAGTTTCCATCTAAAGGCTTAGCCCTGTTCATGGAAGCCATGATTCAAACAGGGATTATTATAGTAACTATGGTATTTAAATGTCCTCTGTCATTATTCAGCAACAAAATTTAGTATAGCAAAACTAATTTGGATTTACTCTTTAAGACTAATTTGGATTTACTCTTTAAAATATGATTGTTGGAAATTTTTAAAACCCCAAACCGCAAACCATTTATTTTATGTTTTTTTGCATTGCAGACATCAGTAGTTTCCTTTTAAAGATTATGAGCCTGTTTCAGACTAACTGTAGAGTTGATTAAATGTGTTTGTTATTGAATAGCTGAGATTTAATGAATGTCATGTTGGAAAGTGTTTGACTATTATTTTTCACAGAATGGTCTGTACTATGACATGTTGAGGGATTTCATACTTCATATAAATGGACTGCAAGTCCATATACAAGGACCGCAACTTAATTGTTTATCAACTCAGCTACGAATTCCCAGCAATAAGTACTGGTATAAGAATATTTAAGAAGAGAAATACAGGTATGCAATTCTTTTTCGTAAACTTGTAGTGCTTTTACAGATGGGCCTCAGTGAAAGCACAGTGGATTATATTAAGTTGGTTACAAAAAGCTTTTTGCCCTTTTATTTACTTTGAATCGTTAGCATTTCCGATGTAATAATCTGATAGACAAATCTCCATGCTTCAGTCCTTACCATTATAGACTCCCTGCTGTAGATGCTTAAAGGACAAATTAACAGTAGTACAATTCGAGTAACCTCTTCACCTTTTCTGTCAAAGCATCAGCTGCATGTTCTTGCTTTGCTAAAGCTCTCCATATGGTTACAGCAGGACTGTGACAAAAGCATACAAGCAAAGCTTAGACTTTGGGAAAGAAAAAACTCAAGAAGAAACTCTAGGAAAAGGGAGGCAAAAAGTCTTTAAGTCAACCCTCAGTCTTAGCTCTGCTCTTTAAAGGTTACATTGAGTAACGGAAGTGTATCATCTGCAATTTATTAATAAGTTGCCATCCTCATTAGTTAACTGCTCTTTAATACATATGTGATTAACTGTGTGACCTTAAAAAGATTGTTATTAATACAAAACATCACATTATGAAACCATTAAGTTATAGGAAAATATTGGTACTTTGAAGACAATCAGAATGATAAGTGCGATAGTTTTTAGAAATACTGTACCAACATTTCCTCTGACTGATTGCATTACATATTGATATTAGCAAGTATCAGTATGTAGTGCAATCAGTCAGTGGAAAATGAGTGAAATGTGAACTAATGAGAGCTAATTGTCTCATATAATAGCAAGGACACAGAATTCTATCAATTAAATTAGTCTGAGTTGAAACAACTATCAGTGTAATAATGTTGATAATATCAACCAAATTAGATGTAATGAAATAAATGGTATGCTAAAGATCAAGGATACCCATCAGCTTCGACCCCCACCTCCCGCTAACTAGTGAGAGAGCCTCATGACTTTGGGCTCAGTTTGCTCCAAGTTCTGCCTATCACACAGCCTGAAACATGCAGTTCTGTACTCAGGGAGCAGCTATAGAGGGCTTTTTTTAATTCTCATAATTTGTATCTGGCAAATACCTCAACCTCTCTCTGTGACGTTGAGGCAGTGAACAACAAGTAGTAGAGATATGCTATTAAAGACCAAGGCCTTGGGTGATATGATTTAGCGTAAGGTGTCCCTGCCCACGGCAGGGGGGTTGGAATTAGATGATCTTAAGGTCCTTTCCAACCCTAGTTATTCTATGGTTATATGATTATTGCTAGCTTTGGCATAGCTGTTGGTAAAACCAGGAGATCTGGTGGGTGAGGAATGCTAACTTGAGCATTAAAGGTTTCATTTTTTCATTGGGATCTACTACAACTGAACATCTGGGTTGCATGGCTCAACACTGTTTCCTCTCTCCTTTCTTAGTCCCATTCCTTCCATTTGCTGCTGGGCAAGGCATCCAAAGCTGTTCCAAAGTTGCTGACAAACAGGCCCGAGGCTCTAAATCCACATGGGAACTGAATGGCAAGAGCAAGGTTTTCAGAGATGCTGAGCGTACAGAAGCTCCCACTGAGGTCGAGGGAAGAACTGCAATCATCAGTCTTTCAGTCCTGGTATTTAGGAGTTCAAATGGATCTAGAAGCCTAACTTCACCCACTTCTGAGGTTCCAGCCTCTGAAATTTCTGCTTGCACTGTGTATTGCTCTGTTTCACCTCCTCACTGTCAGTCTTCCTAATTCTGTGATTGCTATGGACAGGAGATGCCCATTAAGAGCCCAAGTAAAGCTACCACTCATTCTTGTAACTGGGCTTGGGATTATTAACAGTATGAATTCTCAAAAGAAATAGAGAACACTGATCTGGGTTTATGAAATGAGGCAGAAAATGAATTGATTTTAACAGTTAGGACTGTAAATCCCTCCTCAGTTAACACCCTAGAAAAGTAACCTGATAAAATAAAAAATAGAACAAGATCGGAATCTGAATGCTCAATGGGCAGTGACATTTTTGAGTTTAAGAGAAACACCAGACCATTAGTTTTTGACTCACATAAAATTAGTTTTAAATTCTTAAGCAGAGTCACAGCTTCTGGACTTTCTCGAACACATGTGAAACAAGTTGATGTCCACACTGACTGTGAGCACTGTGAAGGGTTAAAAGATGAAAAAGACAAATGAATTTTGTGATGCAGTGAAAATTACCTGTAACGCCCACTTTCTGCTGCAAGGCTCTCTGACCATGCAATCACACAAGTATTTGAGCTGATGAGATATGGTAAAAAGTCACACGTAGAGAGGAGGTATAGGACAGGGACTATTGAAGCAAGTGGGCTGGTAAACTCAAAGGTTGGCAAAATATCAAAGAGAAAATGCATGCACTTGTGAAGCAAGAAGAGGAGAAATAATGATAAAAAAGTCTGTGTAGCCAGACCTACCACAGCCTTCTTTCTGTCTCAATACAGTAAAAGGTGATAGCTGTCACTGATGTAGGCAATTTGCCAACCTGCATTTTTCCTAGAGCTACTCACAGTCTAGGGTGGCAGAAACACAGAGAAAAGTCAGGGCCACACAGACCATCAGCTTTACCAAGGATGTAATGCATGCTAATCTGAAAGCACAGCCTGGGAAAACATTAGAGAGACAGAATACCCCAGCAAAATTGTAAAATTTGACAGATGACTGTCATACTGACCTTGTAAAAAAATCTGCAAATATGAGTATGTAAAAATTGGCCATATGACTGGATGAAGGGAATTTTTCTATGCGTATCAAAGAAAGTGGACACAAGAATCATCTCACTGATATAGCTTTCAAGTAAAATTAATCTCCTTCTATTATAGGATCACAGGAAGAAAATGCTGGAAATATCACCATGCTACAGAAACATTGTGTCTGAGAAAGGTAAGGCAACTAATCAATCCACAATGCTGAAACCACATCTCTGAAAAAAACATGATCACTCACTAACTGCATATTTTATTTGATGTTTGGAAAGCATTTGATGCCTTTCTACCTAAAAGGCTTAGAGGGATGCTAACAGACATTGAGATTCCATAGCTTATCACTGAACCCACCACAGATTTCTGTCAGTGTCAAATCACAGTGTGAAGAACACTGTGGTAATGAATGGTTTCCATTGGGCAAGACACAAAAAAATGCCATTTCAACAGAAACATACATATTTTGAAACTGCTGTGAAAGGATTTTGACACAGGGAAGAAGTTTCCATTAGTGTCCTAACTGATGTCTGATACACTAACAGCATGTTGACCCATACCACAGTGACTGATTGATATAGTCAATTCTGGAAGTGAAAACAGGCACCTAACCCAGGGACATGAATGTCCAGAATATGTTGAAAAGAGCAGGTATGTATACTGACATAAGTCATACAGATAAAATGTTTTTTAGTAGTAGAAATATAGTTAGAGAAATAGCCAGAGAAATATAGTTAAATGTCAAAAGCCAGCTGACTGTCTTACTTAAATTTTGTATGGATAAAAAAAAAAAAAAATCAGGAAAGCAATTACAGAAGCACTAAGGGTGGAAAAACATAGGGGATGCTAGCCCCTATGTTATTGATCAGATAGATAGTGGTTGGACTGGTGAGGCCAGAAACTTACCAGTCCAGCTAGAGAAGGACCTGGAAACTGTGATATGACATCATCACAGGTCATGCATGAACACACAGATGTACTTACTGTAGTTATAATAATCAGTGAGTGAATGAATTTGTTAGCTAATTCTCTAAATGCATAAGGATAAATGAAAAATTTTATGTAGAATCTTACATGTGATTACCAATAGTTATTTTCAGTGGACCTTCCAGCTCCTTATTATTGCTTCTACTTTTCATTTAGCATGACCATTACCTCACCCCTCACCCATATTTGGGTTGCAATTAATTTCATTCCTCTCATTCGTCAATGACTTTCCTTCTCTTTCATATTTACTTCCCTACTCATCAAAGCCTTTTTAATCCTCCCAAGCCCCTTTTTATTCACTCTGGGCTTGATTGTTATGCTACACTGTGCCCTGGGTAAGTAGCTACATTGCCCCAGGAGCAGACCAGAGAATTAAGTAGGACTTGGAGCTCTGGTCTTTCCCCGTGACTAGGCTCCTGAAGACAGGGATGTGTTGTGGCTGTGCAACTTCCAGTCTAGCCAATAACTTTGGCCAGCAAACCAGAGGGAAAAGCATTTTGCAGATACAGGCAGTGGCTCCTTTCTCTGCTGATCTGCATACAGTCAAGATAATATAGTTAAGGTTACCCAGGTCCTGCTCTCCATGCCAAACATTTTGCTGCAGGTAATGTAATACTTTGCTGTCTCTGTTAGTCTCAGCTTCAGCATTTTAATTTTTCATAGCCACAGGCTAGACAAGGAAGCTTCAGTGCGTTTCCAGCAGGCACACAAGTACTGACAAAATGTCACAGTCAGGCCACCTGGGAAGGAAAACAGCATCATGTCCTGGGGCATCATCAGTGGAATAACACCTAGGACAGCTCACCCTCCTGCTTTATGGCTCCCCATGTCCTGCCATCTTTAGTATGTATGTTTTTATTAAATCAGATATACTTTAATTTCTATCTTACTGTTTTGTTTTCAGACAGCTTCTGATTGCTGTTTCTTTCTTTTCCTCTAAGAATTAACATGGTTTCTTGTTCTTGTAATAAAAGTTTGTAACTTGAGAACCTCCTTAACACGTGTGATTGTATTTGTTATCCAACAGAGAGATGCGAGGTCAGGATTTCTCCATTATGGTTTTTACAGGCTAGAGAAATAATTATCCTTCTTTGGCTCTGTATACTTTGTAGTCAGAGCTATTCTTCCCGCCTGATTTGCTCAGTGTGTGTCAGTCCCTACACTCAGTGGGGCGGGAGGGTTGCCATATGTGGCCTGTAGTCTGCCTTGTATAAAATCCAGCCTGTTGCACTCTATTGCCATAAAAATCTAAAGCATTGTTCACATAACTGCATGGAACTTGCAGGGGAAAACCAGTGGGACTAGTTAACCTGTAAAAGGAAAGAGTAGAAATTAGTCAGGTATTTTCTCCATATTTATTACTAATAAAAAATGATGGTATGGAAACACATCAGAATATTTATGAAAATGTAGGATAAAATGCTAGGTAATCTTTACTTGACTCTCTACATTTTTGCCTTTAGCCTTCTCCCCTGAATACTCTTGTGAAATAAACAGCAGTTATGACATCTGAACATGATTCATTTAATGGCCTAAAAATATGCTATTGTCCACAACTGTAACTGCTTTCAAGTAACCTTCACATTTGGCTGCTGCTATGTTTTATCATGTATATTGTGGCTCTTTTTTTTTTCTCCCTTTGCTTTTGTATTGCTTTAAAAAGACAACAGAACATGCTGTGAGTTAATGTTTCACTTGTAAAAGGTTATGGATTAAGCTCAGCTGGTTTCTCAGGCTGACACAGGGTTCATGATTAGAAGAATGAAAACAAACATGAATTGAAAATGTCACTAACCTTTATTGGGCCCTGAAAATCCCTGAGCCTGCATGACAGGAGGCTTTCCTGTTTTCAACAGGATAAAGAAGATTGAAACAAAACAGCACGGATCTTGGCTATTTACATTCTTTAATGAATGCTCTTCACGTTTGGGTCCCTTTGTCAATCTCCTAGTTTTCAAGGGTGTAGCTGTGAAAAGTGCGGATGGTATCACATACTCTTATAAACCATGGAGTAGACATCTGTCTAGGATGCTTTTTCCTCCAAATTATGCTTAGTGTAAAGGACCACATTTTAAGCTTCATTTACTACTATGCATGTATAAGGTAGCCAATTATCCAGTTTGAGTGTTCAATAGCAGAAAGGCTGAATAAAACCACCTCTAAATAATGCAACCAATTTTATTTTATGAAATTAAATCAGAGAAACTGTTTTTATAAATTCTAGCTGATATTGTTGTTTGAATTTGAAAACTGTTTAATGAAAAAAAAACCAAACCTTTAACTTAAAAAAAAAATCAGTTCTTGCTTTAACTGCTGTGGAAGAACATGACCTGTCTTAGCAAAGGCAGCAGCTACTCAGAATCAACTCAAAATGGCAAGTGGAAACCAAAAACGCCACTGATCTGGGGTGCTTTGTTTTATCAAGAGAACAGATTCACACCCAATATCTTAGACCTGCAAACTAAAGGAGTCTATTGCATGGTATGACTTTCCTTCCTCAAAATTAACTCTTCCCATGTGTTATGGAAGAATTAAACATAACACTTGGTCTTACCGACTCAGATATTCCCTGTTTCCTTATTACTTTACATTGCTCAGCTGACTTTTTCCCCAGTTAAATTACTGAAAACATAAAAGAATTATCAAATGTTTTTAAATCTAGGCTGTGAAGAAACAAGGTGTAAGTTTTAATTCGTTTAAAAATTTTAGCTGCATGTTTTGGTAACAGCTACGCCATTGCTTCATTGATTTCACAGGTAACCTGAGAAAATACTTTATGGAGGAAGAACACTGGGGGATCCAGCAACCAAATCTATTTCCTTCTCCTGATCTATATAAATGTCTGGTGGATATGGAATTTTTGCCTCACAAAATCACATTTAGCTTTTTCACAAAGTGAAGTGAGGCAATACAGACCCATGCTTAGTACATAATTATTTAACATATCCTACCATTTCATGGTGAAACTCTGACCTGTAACTGAGATTTAATGAAGTGCTTTGGCAGAGAATTAATATTAGGGGGAATATAAACCTGCAGATTTTTAGTCTCACTTTGTCCAATTATAGTTTGTTCTTACATTACATAATGTATTTTACAGTTTTTGGTGCAGGAGCAGAGTGAGATCTTACAATAATGTAATGAGGACTAGGGGGCTTGTCTCTATTTTAGCATTTTGCAAATATAGAGGAATGTCATATTTGATAAAATTTCCTAAAGTTTCTTAATTATATAGGACCATAAACCACAGCTTCAAAATCAGCTGAGGTTTTTCTCATGTGGTCATGTAAGCCCTATTTATTGGAAGTGATAAACCAGATTAATTGAATTAACTGAAAGCTAAAAAATGGTTATTATGTACTGAAAAACTAGAGTGTTAGCTCCTTAGTTGGGCTTAGGCTGACAAAGAAGGTTTTGCAAGTCAGCATTGAACTTCCAGGTGTCTTGCTACACAGTGAATACACAGTGAATCATAGAATCATAGAATAGTTAGGGTTGGAAAGGACCTCAAGATCATCCAGTTCCAACCCCCCTGCCATGGGCAGGGACACCTCACACTAAACCATGTGACACAAGGCTCTGTCCAACCCAGACTTGAACACTGCCAGGGATGGAGTATTCACAGCTTCACTGGGCAACCCATTCCAGTGCCCCACCGCTATAACAGTAAAGAACTTCTTCCTTACATCCAATCTAAACTTCTCCTGTTTGAACCCATTACCCCTTGTCCTATCACTACAGTCCCTAATGAAGAGTCCCTCTCCAGCATCCCTATAGGCCCCCTTCAGATACTGGAAGGCTGCTTTGAGGTCTCCACGCAGCCTTCTCTTCTCCAGGCTGAACAGCTCCAACTTCCTCAGCCTATCTTCATACAGGAGGTGCTCCACTCCCCTGATCATCCTTGTGGCCCTCCTCTGGACTTGTTCCAACAGTTCCATGTCCTTTTTATGTTGAGGACACCAGAACTGCACACAATACTCCAAGTGAAGTCTCACAAGAGCAGAGTAAAGGGGCAGGATCACCTCCTTTGACCTGCTGGTCATGCTCGTTTTGATGCAGCCCAGGACACGGTTGGCTTTCTGGGCTGCAAGTGCACACTGAAGCCGGTTCATGTTCATTTTCTCATCAACAACACCCCCAAGTCCTTCTCCGCAGGGCTGCTCTGAATCTGTGTAGCTGTGCCTGGGATTGCTCCGACCCAGGTGTAGGACCTTGCACTTGGCATGGTTAACCTCAGCCCAACTCATAAGCATGTCAAGGTCCCTCTGGATGGCATTCCTTCCCTCCAGCGTATCAACCGAACCACACAGCTTGGTGTCATCGGCAAACTTGCTGAGGGCACACTCAATCCCACTGTCCATGTCAGCGACGAAGATGTTGAACAAGACCGGTCCCAACACCGATCCCTGAGGGACACCACTCGTTACTGGTCTCCAGACAGACATTGAGCCATTGACCACAACTCTTTGTGTGCGGCCATCCAGCCAGTTCTTTATCCACCAAGTGGTCCATCCATCAAATTGATGTCTTCCCAATGTAGAGACAAGGATGTTGTGCACGACAGGGTCGAACGCTTTGCACAAGTCTGCGTAGATGACATCAACTGCTCTACCCCTGTTCATCAGTTCTGTAGCCCCTTCATAGAAGGCCACCAAATTGGTCAGGCAGGATTTCCCCTTAGTGAAGCCATGCTGGCTGTCACCAAGCACCTTGTTGTTTTTCATGTGCCTTAGCATGCCTTCCATCTGTGACTGCACATTCTCCAAGTGGATTGAGAAAGCAGGAGCACAGTGGAGAACTACCCAATTAGCCATGGAAACAGATATCAAGGAGTAGTAGCGACATGACTACGTATCTCATGCCTCGGGCCTGTTTGCCGCTTACCAAATTGCTTCCCTTTCACAACTCCAAACTCCGCTCAGAAAGGAGCATGAGTCTCTTCTCTGTAACCCTGTAAATCCATAATTGCACATGAACGGCGAGGCCTGCCTCTGATGTGCTTCTACAGAACAGGACAGCTTGATGCATTTTGATGGTTAAGATGCTCATATGGAGAAGTTTAAAGGGGACTTCAAAGGAAACACTTCTGATACTCTTAATACTGACTGGGATGAGAAGGGCTGGAATGAGGGAATGGATGGATTCTCCTCCTGGCTGTGATTTGTCTGAGGTTAAACAAGGTTATACCTCAGAGTACATCTGACATGACAGATAAGACAGTTGGTAGAAAGCCTTGTCTGGGAACATCAGTAAGTTTAGGTGTGGGATAGGCACCAAATTGCCAAGTGCTTTTACTACTCGAGCACTTCTGCTCATTCCTTGTGCAGAAACTTAGTCTCCTAGGAGATTTCTCTTGTAGAAACTTGAGGGAGTTTTGAGGATCCGAATTCTTTATTTAGGTGCCTAAAGTGGTATTAAGATTACTGCATTCTCTTCTTGAATCTAATTCATGAAGGCAACTTTTTCAAAGATACATAGTGCATGAAAGTACATATAAGTGTTTTATTTTGATTTTTCAAAGGTGCATGGGAAGTTAACTTTGTTTTGGTACTCTCTGTCTGGAACACATAGGGATTTCCAGTAGAAATAAGTTAGAATTAAACTCAGGCTCTTCAATACCCTTATCTATCTATCTGTGTATCTGTCAGTATATGTTTAGGCATTGAATATGCCTGTGATATTAGCCATAAAAGCCCAACAGGCTAAGGCTCCAAAGGCACTTATGTGTCTTTGGAAATATGTTGTATAGCATTTTACTGCCACGTTATCTGTTCTGTGGCAACAGAAGATGCAGAAAAGAAAATAGTAAGTGCTGGTTCTTTTTTTTTTTTTCTCCAGCTATAAGAATTAAAATCCCATGTTACTTTTCTGGGAAAAAAAAAAAGGAACCATGCTGAGAGCATTTGGAGCAATGTAACGTTATTTAGTTTAATTTGCAAAGCTCTTGAGAGCAGTTTCACTTAATATATAGTGCTATATAATGTCTTGGCTTAGTTTGGACTGTGTGAGAATGAAGCATGAACCCAGGCATAACTCAGTGACCGTTGTTTTTAGTTTTGAAAATACATGGACACACATGATTTATAATCAAAGGAAGGAGCTAGTGATACTTGGCATGTGAAAATTACTGTTCAGCTCTGTGCCAGTTTCTGCTAAACTCTCCCAATGTACTTTTGTCTTGGACTGAGTACTTTCAACTGTTCATACAGAAAGGTTCCCTTCAGTGGAGAACTGAGCCAGCCGTTTAAAGGGTGATTTTTCCCTAATAAAACTTTACAGCATGTGAATATAGTGTTTGTGAAAGGCCCTGCACTGACAGCCAGGAAGAGAGGCCCTAAGTTCATGCAGACAGTTCATTCAGTGCAGACAGGGGTAGTAGCAGTGCTCCTGCCTTGCTGTACTCACACCTGTTCTCCACATCCCAAAGACGATCACCTGTAGTGGATAAAAGATTGATTTGGTCTCTGATGCTCTTCAAGCATTTGATTTTCATCTGAGACTTTCACACGGCTGCAGTCTGATTCCACCTGTTTTTGGTGTGAACGCTTGCATGGCACTTTCCTCTTCACAAAGTATTACAATCGCTTTTACTGGCTACTCTTTTTTTATTGTAGTACTGAAGCCAGCTGGATGTGTACCAGTGATTCGCAGTGAGTGAAACATCTCTTATTTAATAATCCAGCTCTTTAGCTCAGTTGAATTCTGACAATTAGAACAGTGGAGGAAGTGTAGTTACATACTAGAATTAAAACATAAATACTTATGTAGGCACTAGTTGTAGTGTGATGTGTAGGGTTAAATTTGTATTAAAATGTATTAAAATCAGTATGCACCTCTGAAGCTGCACATGTTGTATGCAAAGACTATAACTCAGGACAGTAAAGATGCTAGAGACAAGAGCCCCTATCAGGGTTAGCTGAACTGCACATACATGGAAGCTTTGCATTTGACATACATAATTCTTTGTATTAGCTGGACAGGCTGCCCTGCTGAAGATCTATCTTGACCTGAGGAAGTCACCTCAGTCTTTTCCTTTAAAATGAGAAGAGGTTGCCTGCTGTCCATTAAGTGGCTCAGCACTGGGAGCTATAGTCAGGAGTGGAGGTAGAAAGGCATTGCCACCTTCATCAGTGAGGAAGGCAGTAGAGGACTGAGCAGACCAAATGCCCTGGGCTGTACAGGGAAAGAGACTCCAACATCTCAGGCAGACTTAGGCAGGAAAAGCAGTACACAGGTGGTTCAGCAAAGACATGGTACCTTTAGGTATAGGTAGCATCACTCTGAGTATCTAGAACACTTTACAAATATCTTTAAGGTTTAAGCATTGAGAATCAATGCAAAGAATATCTGAGTTTCATGGTTGGTTTTTAGGCAGTTAAGAGGAGAATTCTGACATATTAGGCTTTGTTCTGTCTTCTCTTAGAGCATTTTTAAAAATTACCCAAATTATAGCCTGTGAAACAGTTATGATGAGGTAATTAACATTTTCAATGGGGCTTTGAAACACAGGAGGAACGAAACACTTAGGAATGGAAAATGCACTTCCTCTGGTCTGGCATGATCATTTACTGGAGCTAGCAGGAATACTTTCTAATGGGAAAAAAATAATACAGAAAAAAGATCTTGTTATTTGAGAGAGTAATATCAAGATGACTGGTTCTTTTGGGGAACTGTCTCATAGTGATCTGAAATTAAATGCCTCACTTTGTATTTCCCTGGTGATTCAGCTCTGAGAGACTTGTGTCTTCATTACCAATTTCCCTTAAAGAATCATTTAAAACTATTAAAAGCTCAATTAATTTGAGGCTGAATTCAGTAGAAGTGACTATGTTTATAATTAAATGCAAAAATTCAAAGATAATGAACCTACCTCACATCAGTGTTGTATTTTGTGATGATGTTATTTCAAAGTATACACAAAAATATGGCTGAATACTTCCTTATTTTTCCTGTGCTCTGTTTGTACTTCTTAAAGACCTACTGGAATCTTACATTAATTTTCATGCTTAATTTTGCATATTTTGTGAAATTGAAAGCAGGAGAGTTTGACAGAATTAATATGATGAGCCTTGTTCACCTGTCTGCCCAAATCCTACCTATAAAGTGTTCTTTCTAGTCAGCACTGAAATCTCTATGTTTCCAAGCTGCAGATTGTCTTAGACAAGCTTATTTCATTGCATTTCATTTCATGGTTCCCTCCAAATGCCTAGTACACAGTACTCCTATATGTTTTCTCATTTAGAAAGACTTGCCAGGGAAGTTAAAATATTTCAAGTAATTCTGTTCATGATCCGCAGCAGGATTATTATAGATTGAGGCATGACGGTGTCTTGGATTCCTGATGGAACAACGTCGTTAGGATATGAACCTGCATACCCACATAGTACTGGGAGGCTAATTGTATTTGGTTTAACAACAGTAATTTACTGAAACAGGCTTATTATCTGGCCCATAATTTCCAACTTGAGTTTAATGAGTCCTTTGCTCTTTTATTTCTTTTCTCCCTCTCATTTCTCATCCTCTACCTTGCTCCCTTATCTTCTCTTTCTCCCTCTTTCTCACTCTCTTGCCCCTGTTCTCTATCTTGCCCTGAAAGCACAGACAAGTCTGAGGTACCATCATTGCTACAGTCTGAAAGATGAGAGTGTGCAGATAACACTCCCTTAGAGTTGTGTAGCACCATCAGTTGCTCTTGAGGCTTCTGGGACATGCATTGTCCTTGGGACACTCTCTTAAATGATGTAGAACTCCCATAAATCAGTGTCACCTAAAAATAGGGCAGCTACTCAGTGACTAAGTGCTCAGTGTGCTTTGTTCCCCATAAGGGGAGGGAAACTTATCTGCATTAAGGCCAGCATTAAGTCCCTGTGTTCTACTTACCAGCCTCAAAATAGAGCTTACACTACATGTAAGTGATTCCAAAGCACTGGCCCTCTGTGCTGGAATGACTGTTGTGCAGCACACATGCAATAACTGCCTCCTGATGAGGAGTGGTGTCATCTGATGCGAAATGACAAGGGAGCAAACCAAACACAGGAAGGTCTTTGCTTGCTACAACAGCTGCTCCCACTGCTAATTGATGCTGTGTATCTGTGGCATCATCCCAGTGCCTATTTTAGGTTGTTTCCAGCTGTGAAGGTTTTTGTCTCACAGCTAGTGGTATCTGTGCAGCTGGCAGAGTGAGGTAAAAATAAACACAACTAATTCAGCAAAGCAATGAGAAAAATATACAAAGTAAAGTAAAAATAATGTAAGCCAAGGTTATTTGGGAGAGAAACTGAGTTTGTGTGGATAAAGTCTGATCTGGCATGGAAAAGGGTTGATCACCTGCCTGTGACTGCCAAGAAGAGGGAAATATTTTAATGTGAATTTAGGTTTATGAAATGTGTCAGATGCTGAGATTTTCCAAAGATCAAGCACTAATGGCACTATTGACAACATCCTACCCATGTGTTTAAATATTTACTGAGGGAAGCATTTTGAAGAATGAGAATATATTTATTCATTTATGATTTTCCATAAGCTTCTTGCCTCTTTCCTGAGCAATAGTTAAGTAACTACTGCTAGTTAGAGGGCTTTTTGTTCCTCTTTTAATTTGCATATTTCTCTTTCAGAAACACAACTTGCACCATCAAACTGATTTCTCCTGGTTTTCCACATCTCTATCAGCAATACCCACATTAACCCTGCCTAAACTTCTAACACCATTAGGGTAGCACCAAATATTAGGTAGCACAATTCTCACTGAGACTCTAACCATAAGTTTCCCTTATCTGCAAGGGAAGACAAAATGAACTGGTTCTGTTCTGCAGTTTACTATATAAACTGTTTGAATCCAGCTTGGATGCAGGCAATTTTAGAGATAAAAGATCAGATTGGATTTCCTATAAATACTTCATAATATTTAGTTTCTATTTATTGTACTAATCTTGGCTTTGGAAAATCGTCATGATAAGAGAAAATTTAAGTCACAAATAACCTACTCCTCATATGTTGTATTTATTTGTATATATAGTACTAGTCAATGGCTCAATGTCCGGCTGGAGACCAGTAACGAGTGGTGTCCCTTGGGGATCAGTGTTGGGCCCGTTCTTGTTCAACATCTTTGTTGCTGACATGGACAGTGGGATTGAGTGTGCCCTCAGCAAGTTTGCCAATGACACCAAGCTGTGTGGTTCAGTTGATACGCTGGAGGGAAGGAATGCCATCCAGAGGGACCTCGACACGCTTGTGAGGTGGGCTGATGCCAACCTCATGAAGTTTAACCATGCCAAGTGTGAGGTCCTACACCTGGGTCAGAGCAATCCCAGGCACAACTACAGGCTGGGCAGAGAAGAGATTCAGAGCAGCCCTGCGGAGAAGGACTTGGGGGTGTTGTTGATGAGAAAATGAACATGAGCTGGCTTCAGTGTGCTCTTGCAGCCCAGAAAGCCAACCGTATCCTGGGCTGCATCAAAAGGAGCACGATCAGCAGGTCAAAGAAGGTGATCCTGCCCCTCTGCTCTGCTCTCGTGAGACCTCACTTGGAGTATTGTGTGCAGTTCTGGTGTCCTCAACATAAAAAGCACATGGAACTGTTGGAACAAGTCCAGAGGAGGGTCATGAGGATGATCAGGGGACTGGAGCACGTCCTGTATGAAGATAGGCTGAGAAAGTTGGGGCTGTTCAGCCTGGAGAAGAGAAGGCTGCGTGGAGACCTCAAAGCAGCCTTCCAGTATCTGAAGGGGGCCTATGGGGATGCTGGGGATGGACTACTCATGAGGGACTGTAGTGATAGGACAAGGGGTAATGGGTTAAAACTTAAACAGGGGAAGTTTAGACTGGATATAAGGAAGAAGTTCTTTACTGTGAGGGTGGTGAGGCACTGGAATGGGTTGCCCAGGGAGGTTGTGAGTGCTCCATCCCTGGCAGTGTTCACGGTCAGGTTGGACAGAGCCTTGGGTGACATGGTTTAATGTGAGGTGTCCCTGCCCATGGCAGGGGGGTTGGAACTTGATGATCTTAAGGTTCTTTCCAACCCTAACTATTCTATGATTCTATGATTCTAAGTATCTTACCTGTTGGTCAAAACAGCCGTTTATATCTATAACCAGAATATTTTTAAACTTCATTAAACACTTTAATGTAGGTACTTCTGGCTATTTGTCTTAAATTGTAGTGACAAGAAACATAAATACTTATGAAATGTTCCAACAATATCTGTCCTGCTTTAGGTCTCAGTTAAGTCTAGGGGGTTTTCCTCTTTAAAATACAATTTGATCTATTTCATTTCAGTAAGTTTTCCCAGAGGCATTTGCATTTATTTTAAATCCTTTTAGTTGGCTGCAATTCTGTGAAAATGCCAAAACCACCTTGTACTATCATTAACTTAGGAAACTAATTTTAGGTTTTCATAAGGAGAATTTTGACTACAAGACAAAGAAAATAATTTCAGCTCTCTTCTGATGATCTGTTTTTCCTTCCTTTGCTTCCATGTTTCTAAATGTTTATTTTTACTGTTTTGCCTCAGTGTTCGGGACACAACTGCATGAGTTGTGCATTGGTACTGCAGGTGGGGAGCCTGCTAGAACAGTGCCACATTCTAGCCTGGAAATACTGACCTCTGCTAATTTTAAATATGTAATAGATTTCTTCCTGTATGAACTTGGAGAACTGGCATTCATGAGTCAATCATATCACCTAGGATGCAAATACACACTACTTGTATTAGCAAGGCATGAACTAACAAAGTTAAAATAAATGAACCTTACTGCTCTTACCAAATTGGCCTTGCTCAACTATTCTATTTACCATGTCATTAAGTGTTTTCTTAATACATTCTTATCCATTCTGTTTTGTAAGGAGAAATGGTACCTAGAAACACAGAAACAAACATTGCAACAGAAATGAAGCAAGTTCATAAAATAATATTTGGTTAATCTGCAATTATAGAGCAGTCCTTACTTTGTTTCAAGATATCAGTTTCTTAAAGTTTCCTGTAAGACTGGATCCTACACTAGTGTAGAGCTATATTAATATTGTTATATGTCAGTAGAATATGATATGAAGTCATATCTATTTATATAAACTGCAAATCAAAGCAGCTTGTCCATCATCACCATGTTTGGTGAGACTTTACATAAAATAAAATCTTTAAAAGCTGCCAAAAATCAGTGAGTTTAATATACTACCACTCTGAAATAGCACTGAGTAGGAAGGAAATTTGTCACACTTCACTCAAAAGAATATTTTAGTCTTCTCATTTAGGAACAGCTCTATTATAGGTATGTGAGTAAATAAGCAGAAGCTTTATATCCACTCTCATCTCACATTTGAACATCTTCAGTTTCAAATTAAAAAAAAAAAAATCCGTTTTTATTTTTACAGGAAAGTGTATGAGTGAAGCTCATTATAAATGGATTTACACTGAATGAGCCCTAAACTGGTAAATAGGACTTTGTCTCTTGGGGAAAGTGTGTGCAGGGGTTAAGCTTCAAAGACATCTGTTAAAATCACTTAAATTACTCTAGAATCTTATTTCTTTTCAGTGCATCTTTTGAAAAGTGTGCATTAAAAAAAAAAAAAAAGGATAACACTCTAGTTGTTAATGAAGCTTTCCAGAATACTTTCCATCTGTTCAAATATCTTCTATCTGCTGCTGGAGCAGGTTTTGTCATTAACTCCACCAAGGCCAGGGTTTTATTCAGTGAGTATGCATTTTGCTTTAGGCTGGGGGTGTAGAGTTGAGGCCTCACATAAAGATGCAGCTCCTGTAAAAGTCACTTGCTTCCTGCAACACTGCTGTTTTGTAGCCTGCAAGAAACACCACCACCAATATGATCAGAAAAGCATCAAAGTGTAATTTACCTAACTCCTTAAATTCTGACTTCTGTTCTACAGTGCTTTCTAAATCCTGTATCTGATGGGGCTGCATCTCACCTGCTTGTGCCAACCAGCCAAAATCCAGTGGATAGATATCCAGTCTTTTCCATAACAAGCCTGAAATTGCTGCAGTGAAGAGTGCTGCTGAACAAGAGATCTCCGCATCACTAAAACACTATCCTTAATGCATTCCCTCTCAAATAAATCACTTGGTATGATTTCTGTGGATGTCCTACCTAAAGGGACAGTGACCCAACGGGAATACAGCCTGAGAGCTGGGGAGACGTAAAATTTTTGGGGATAAATATGAATCAATAATATTTTTTAAAATTATTTTTTAAAAATTGTTTTTCTCAGATCTTCCTGTTCCTTTTATTAAGCCACCTAGGTAGATTCTTGAATCCACCTCCTGGAAAGGAGGCATAAACCTGCTGCCTGAGCTGTCTTAAGAGCTTGATCAAGCAGTGAGGTAAGTGCCTTTTACTACATGGAAACTACAAGGTCAGAAGGGGAAAAAGTACTGACAAGATGGTGATTATGAGCATTAATCATAATAACATCGAGGTCTTATATAGCACTTTTCATCAGGAGATTTTAAAGCGCTGTACAAAAGAGATGAGTCTCATTATCTTCATGTTTTAGATCTAAAATGTGACCTCCAATACCTTAAGGCTTGTTACCTGAGGGGGAAAAAAAGACTTCTGGAATCAACAATACTTACTCTCTGTTAAATTCCTAATCATCACAATGAAGATTTTTTAAATCTACTTGTTCTGTAGACTCTGTAATGGAATTTTAATTGCTTTACCAGCAGCTTGAGATATAATGAATGAATAAATGTAATTCTTATCAGGATGCTGCCATCAGCTGATTGAACTAGTACATTGGCATTCATGGGGCATTCAGACAATTAGGTTAGCTTGTTCAATGACGTTGCCGGTTATTGCCTCATTTATTGGGGAATGGTAATAGAATATATAGGTCTTGCGATGCGCAGTAAAATGGATCAGCTTAAGCCGCTTTGAAAAAGGGTTTAAGCCAATCCTTCTCCTTTGACTTTGCAAAGGACTGATGCATGGATCTTTCACACCATCCTAGCTAAGATCTTGCATGCTAACTAGCAACTGAGAGGTGTTCTTTTACTTTTAATTAAAACAGGCTAACACTACAACAGCTAACTATGCCCTGAATGCCCCACAAAATAATCATTCTGTGCAAAACAGAAATGTTACTGTAAGCTGTTACTGAAGGGCCAATTTTTACCTTCTTCTATCAGGGAAATATTTGTGGTTTATAGTGTTAGAAGATGGACCTTGACATCTACCAGCAGAATTTTATCATAGGAGAAAAGATTTATGTCTGCAGAACAGCAAAGAACAAAACTCAGTGCTCACCTTTCTGCAATGTCCCTGGTACAAAGACGCTCAAGCATTTGCTTGGGATTTTGCTCCTCTCTGGTGCCAAGGTTGGTCTGCATGAGTTAGTCTTAATGAGAAGGAAGATTTTCTAGCGTTGTGAGAAATTTTAAATATCAGGCAGGAAAGTCAGAAAAATAAAAAAACCCCATACATATATCTGTGTTCAGACAAATGGTATTAGTGAAGCAGTATTTGGGAAGGATTAAAAACCACCCTATGGAAAATGCAGTTTTGAGATCCTGCTCCTTGGAAACTGTTTTGTGAAATGCTGTTGCTTTTTAAAGGAAGGTCAGTTTTGAACAATGACGTAGGCACTGACTGTTAAAACCGCTGCTTCTAATGTAAGGCTTGTCCCATTTTCATTTAAGCAGCTTTACATTCCTGGAGTAAGTAGGTACTACATTTATATCAAAAGACTTGGAGGAATAATATAACAGTTTCTGACTTACTCATGTGATGTGCTGGCTACTGTCAGCTTTCAAGAGTCAGTCAGCTGAGAAAGTCAGCATTTCCTAGGATTCAGTCCCAGATGAATGCCACTAATCTGATTATTTCCTTCCAATCTCTCCCAAATGTCTGTGAACTTGCTGTTCATCAAAATAAAGAAGAAAAACTATTAACCTCTGTACAGGACAAGGTGAATAGAAGCCAATGGGCACAGGGAAGACACACTGCTTTGTACTAGGTCAAAAAAATCCCCCAAACATAAAAATCATCAAGCAGCTTTCAACGGTGCCTTCAAGTAAGAATACAGAGATTTTGAACTAGGCAGGGAGTGAAGGAGCCCATTGAGGTTTCTCCAGGTAGTTGTATAGCCCATGTCTGTGCCGACAGAAAGCCCTGTTTCAGAGAGAGGATTAGACTGATTGCACACAAGGCAAAAGGAAAATTGCAGATGATGCAAGAAATCTGCAGAAGATGTAGTGACAATGGAAGGACTGAATGCAAGAAACGAGACAAAAAGAGTGAGGCAAATGGGGTGCTAGTTATTTTGTTAGCAAGTGTTCAACCCAGCAGTTAGCTAAACACCACACAGCTGCTTGCTTGCTCCCCCCAGGCCCTGCTGTGGGATGCGGGAGAGAAGTGGAAGCAGGGGGGAAATTCATTATTTGAGATGGAAGAGATAATAATAAAATAATAATAATATACAAGTGATGTCTAACAGAATTGTTCACCACCGCTGACCGATGCCCAGATATTTCCAGAACAATGGCTCCCAGCCAGCTTTCCCCCTGATTTATATACTGAGCATGATGTCATAGGGTATGGAATATCCTTTTGGTCAGTTTGGGCCAGCTGTCTTGGCTGTGTCTTCTGTCAAGTTCTTATGCCACCCCAGCCTTCTTGCTGTTGGGGTGCTGTGAGAAGCTGAGAAGTCTTTTACTTAGTGTAAGCACTGCTTAGCAACAACTAAAACATCAGTGTATTATAAACACTGTTCTCATTCTAAATCCAAAACACAGCACTGTACTGGCTACTAGGAATAAATTTAACTCTATCCCAGCTGAAATCAGGACAGCAAGGCAAAAGCAATGCTAGCATTTTACCGTCATTTGATTTGGCTCATAAAATAGGTAAGGACTGCATTACTGATAGAAAATTGGGATGTCTTCCAGGTGGCATGAGTCAGAAATTACTTAGCTGCAACCTGTTTTGAAACCTGTTTTTGTTTTGAAACCATGAAAACAAACCCTGAACATACAAATGTAGCAGAAATTTTGTTTTTAAGAGAAAGAATGGAAGAAAACACTGATTAATTAGGAGCACATTGCCCACAGATTTCATGCTGTTAGTCTCCCTTGAGGGCCAGGTTAGCATATCTCATGGCAGTAAAGTGACTCTAAAGAAGTGTGAATCACAGCCTGTTACACCACAGGGTGACAAATTAAAGATGTCAGACTTGCTGCACTGATGAAGTTGCACAAGACTAAATGCCAGGCTTAACCGCTCAGGATAGGGACTTTCCTACACATGCTAAAGCCCAGCCTCTTTGAGCAGTCCTTGAAGGATGACAAATAGTACCTCTTCTTATATTATCTGTAGCTCACTCTTTACCACCTCTTGGAAAGCAAAATCCCTCTCTAGCAGCCTCTCTACTATTCCTTCTATCTCCTGGTTGTCTCTCAGGGAAGCAAGTTCTGGGCGCAGCTACTCTTTCCTCCTTCTATTGCTATTCCACCTCTTTGCAGAGTCTTAAAATACACCATCAGTAACAGTTCATAAGTGAATACATATGAAAAAGTCCTATCTACCCTGGGAGATCTCCATGCCATTTATTAAAACACAACCATTATTGACTTTGCCCTCATTTCAATATGGTATTATCCTTCACTGAAACTGTGAGAATTAACAGCTGTGAATATTTAACAACCGATTTTTCAAGTTAGTGGTCTTGGTCATAATGTCAGGATGCCATGGCATCTTGATTAGTTTAGTGTGTCTCCCCTTTTGTTGTCTGATCTGAATGACAATTACAGGGTAAGTACTTGGTTTTGTCACTGTCCCAGTAGAGCAAATTATGTTCTTGTTATATATCACATTGCTAATTTTTATGAATGAATAGCATTGATGAAAAGCTACCTAGCAAATAAGACTTCATTTTGTGAATGCAATAAGCTCATTCTGGAAGGAATCTACTCTTTTTTTCCTGCTCATTAGATGAAGTACATTAAAGAAGACTAATTCTGCTGTGGTGCAATGCTTTGACAAGACACCAAAATCCAAGACTTGCATCTAAGACAAAGGTACAGCTAGATTTACATGAGTGAAATAAAAATGAACATGTGCTCAGAGTATTAGATCTTAAGGCCAGGTTAGTCACCTTCTGAGCTCATATTCAATTTGCTCAACCTATCTGATTACAGAGTTAAAACGCTGAACAAATGTGCAGTGCACATGCACCTCAGGTCCAAATTGGCTCATTAATAATAACGCTGAAAAAAATTAAATTAGCTTAATATCTTCAAGGCTGAAAATAAAAGTCGGGCTCTTTCAGACTGCTGGGTTTGGAAATCTCCCATGCATCCCCACAGCAATCCCTTTGTTGGTTCATGTGCAGCCAAAGACCTCAGACCTGGTCAAGACTAGGCATACATAACTTGATAACCTATGGGTTGCAGACGTTAATGGAAGGTAGTGAAGTGACTGTAAATAATACAGCAACAGCAACAGGTACTGAGTAAAAGACGGGGGGGGGGGGGGGGGGGAATAAAAACCAAATTATTAGTGCATGTGTTGGTATTTCCTGAGTTGAAGTTTGAATTTTTGCTTAACACCAGCTCTTAAATGGCCGAAATGGATAAAGTTTAGAAGAAAAAATAGGGCCCTGCAGCATCCAAATGGCCTTTCTACTACCTTTCCTTTCCTTGTCAAGTTAGCTAATTAACTATTACAGCTACATTTTCTTCCAAAACCGCTCTGGAAAATTCATTTTCAAGACAAAATTTATGAGAAATAAACATATTTCTTGATAATGTATGGATGTACATTAAAAACATTATGCTTTTTTTTCTTCCATTTCTGTTCTTTCCATGGTTCCTCATCTCTCTTAGCAGGGAAAAGACAGCTAAAATATCTGACTGCTTTGCTACTTTTGGGAAAATCAGGTAGACTGGTTTTCTGTGTGCTGAAGAAATGCAATACAAGTTTTCACACCACTAAAACTCCTTCTGTGAGTCAATCCATTTCATGAGAGCATGCCTGAGCACCCCAGTTAATTCACTCCAGTTGCTACTACTAGCATTTTGCCTTTCTACATCTTCTTTCCAATTGTAATCAGCTGCTCTGTAAACATTTGTTTCAAAGTGAAATGGACATTGCATTATTTTTTCTTTTTTCTTTTAATTACTATTTTATTTATTTATCTGTTGTTTTGTGCTACCATTCCAAACAACAGCAAAATGCATGTCAGGGCCACAGAGACATTTTGGTGGTTCTTTAAAGGAGGAGAAAAGATGCTAGGCTTTAGAAAATAAGTTATTATAAGCCTCACTAAAGGAAAAATAAACTGGCTTTCTTCTTTTGACATTTTTCATTGACACATTTACAACTTAAAACAGACAACAGAAAACTATTGCAGAGCTGATCGTATAAAAATAAAGTAAAAATAATGTATAGAATTGTTTAAAAAACTTTCAGGCTGCAGAAGGAAGTGTAGCGTAATGTGGAAATTATCAAAATTAATGTTGGAATTAACAAGGAAAAACCGTTCAGGAGCAAATGTTTCCCTGTACACCAGCTGCACCAGAAAACATTGTGTATCGAAGAACCAGACCAGGCAGCCCTACCACACTAGGGATATTTTATCATCTAACACCAAAGGCTGTGTTTCAAGAACTTACATGGAGGATCAAGATGTCCCATAATCTTTGATTCTCTGGAACAATGGAACAGCACCTGAAACAGAAAGCAATTTTATATGTAGGAACTTGACAAGGGCTCCTACATTTAGGGAACTGGCTGGTGCCTTCAGTGCTCAGCAAGTTTTGTGGTCAGACCTGTGAATGTATGTATCTGCTTACGAGAAAAGAGCAGTGGAAAATGGCCAAAATCTTTCTTTGACGCAGTTAAATGACTTCATTGGTTAATCGGAGAAAATGAGAGCAACACAAAAATACAGAAAGTGAACTACATGCAGTGTTTAATCTCTCTGTGCTGCTTTGTTTTTAAGAGAGAAACCATGTTCTCACAGGTTTCCATTTTGCTGTTCTTATGAATATGGACACCATTCTGGAATTTTTCAGTGCCAGAGAGAGTAATGCATCTAAAGTATTTTTGTTACAATCCAGTCCCAGTAGAAAGCAAGCATAATACAAAGGTTTTAATAATATACTAATGGTACATGTTTTAAAGAGAAACTTGCTTTCTCCTTTTTGATGAGGTTTCTTACATTCATCTCTTTAATGCACTGTCAACAACTGACCTCTTTTTCTCTTTATTCTCCACAGTATGATTTCCTGTGAGCATTCTGTTGAGTTTATGAGGTTAAAAGCCAAATAAAAAAACCACATCAGAATAGGTCTAGGAATAGAGCTAGCCAAAAATGGGGAATTTTTGCTCCATATGAACTTCTGATACTTCAAAATTTGTTTTTGTTTATGAAAATACCCAATGCGCTAATGCTAAAAAAAAAAATGTTTGTTTCTTCTAGATTAAATATTACTCTGTATTTTTGTCAGGTTTCAAATGCTCCTGCCCTGTTCACTTTGATTGGGTTCACTTTGATTCACAGAGCTGTGCTTCTCTGGGCATCTTGTGAAACATGACCCAACGTCTGGGAGTCCCACATGCATAGGGGTGCAGGGGCTACAGGCAACTGATCCATACTTCCTGCAAAGCACAACGGTAACTTAAGTAGATGCATATTTAATATGAAACACAATGGCTTTAAAAAAAACAACAACAAACAAAAATCAGCCAAAACCCAAACCAAAACCAAACTATATATTTTGACTGAAACAGCTTGAACCTCAGAGAAATCCCTTTCAGTGGAAAAGTGAAAATGACAACAGGATTGAAGTATCTAGGGTAATTTCAGTTCTGGAAAAAAAAAATGTTTTCAAAGATAATAATATTTATAGGAAAATGTCTGACTAGCTCTTCTTTGATTGTCCTCAAAGAATGGAACATTTCCCTCCCCAGATAAAATCCAAACCAAGTTTAGAGCTTGAGACCCATGTCTGACAGTAGGTTTATGCACAGTACAGGGCAGAAAACACCCAAATACAGTGAGCACAATATGAATCTCTTAAAGTTTAATCCAAAGGCCATAAATACCTCTATTGGATTTTGGCTCAGGCAAAACTGACATTATAACTTTAAATAAGGGCAAGTCAATTGCGTGTGTGTGTGTCTATATATATATCTCCAAGTACACTGAATAAAATTGAGGAGATGGAAAGAGAGAGAGAGACTGCAAACATGCACATGAAGGGTTTGCCTACTATCAGGTGGAACTGAAAGTTAAATTTTTTTTACTTGGGAAACATGATTTTCTCTTTTAAGTTCATCCTTAAATTTTAAAGCATAATTTGTTTTGACTGAATTTCTAATGTTAATTAGTGAGGCTTGCACAATTAAAGACATCAAGAACATATAATTATGTTCCTTATAATTATACCGTAATTGTTTTAGTACGTTAAATAATCTAATAGATTTTTTCCTGTTTCAACAGCAGCATTACAACTTTCTGTTTTATGAAATAACTGGCAAACATTCAGTAGATACTTCCGAGCATTTTAAGTAAAGTTTTGATGGGTATTCATCTACTAATGAAATATTCATGCATTATATTTTTCTCCATTACAAGTGACTTTCACTGAAGCGCCTAATGCTTGGTTTGCTTAGACAGATAGAACATTCAATCAAACTAATGGAAACTGTGGAGCACCATTATACTGGATATTATTAAATCAAATGCTTTTGATAAATATTGAGTCTCTGATGTTAAAAAGCATTTCCAGCATGATGCATGGATAATAAAACAATACTCTGGTTGCTTGTTAATAATGTTAATGTTACAGCTGTCTTCATTTGACAGCTAATATGATTTCCCATGTGAATAAATGCCTTAGAGCATTAGAAAATGCTCTCCGTTTGCTGTTTAAGTTTTTCCATATTGTGTATGCATTCATTCCCAATGTAGAACAATTGGACAAGCTTGTATTACCAGCAAAGCATGTGTATTTTGCCAGCTTAAAATTTAGTATTTCCTTCAAGTAGCATAACTTGTACCCATGTCAATGCAAAGAGATCAATTTTGGTAATTTCATAGGCAGGAAGATAATGATCCTCTTACAAAGCAATTGCTAAAGGCCTTTGGAGAATTGTCTGGGCATATTGATGCTGTTTCTCCCACTTGTTCTCTGGATGCTAAATTTCATTAAATGAAACTAAAATAGATCAAATGTTTTCCTGCAATACTTTTCCACGAGTTCTTCTGATAGTTTTTGCAAGAAAACCAGGGTGCAAATGTGAAGTAGTTGACAAAAGAATGAATAAAACATGCTTTGTGACAGGTTTTTAATGAACAAAATTAAAGATCAGAGCTTAATATTATGTTTAGTTTTACCACTTCTGCATGTATGAAAGTTGTGACTCCATCAACTTAATATATCCCTAGTCAACATGAACCCATGGAGGGGGAGGGCCCTGAAGGTTATCAGAGGGCTGAAGCACCTCTTCTATGAAGACAGGTTGAGAAAGCTGGGCTTGTTCAGCCTGGGGAAGAGAAGGCTCTAGGGAGACCTCATAGCAGCCTTCCAGTACCTAAACAGCACCTACAAGAAATCTGGAGAGGGACTTTTTAGGACGACATGTAGTGACAGGACAAGAGGGAATGGCTTTAAACTGAAAAAGGTAGATTTGGAATAGAAATGAGGAAAAAGTTCTTTACTGTGATGGTGGTGAGACACTAGAACAGGCTGCCCAAAGAAGCTGTGGATGAACACATGCTTGGAAATGTTCGAGGCCAGGTTGGATGGGGCTTTGAACAATGTGGAAGGTGTTCCTGCCCATTACAGGGGGTTGGAACTAGGTGATCTTTAAGGACTCTTCCAACCCAAATGATTCTGTGATTCTATGAACTGTGAGTTAATTTCTTTTTAGATGGCACTGTATTGGCTTCTTCCAGGGATCAGAATGGATTTGGTAAAGTCAGATTAAGCACTGGTTTAGCAGCAAAAGTGCCAAGGGAATACTGGGAAAGAAGATGCAGAGAAAATTAATAATGAAATTACATTGTTTGACACTAATTAAAGGAGTGACCAGACATGTAAAAATGTTTCACCAAATGTTTCACCTGTTCTGAGTCATGGAAAATAGGCACCATAAGTCATGGTCTCTATAAATACGTACAATTCACAGGCCCTGGCAAAAAAGTTGTTCTTTCTCATCTTGTGCCATGAAGGCACATGATTCTCTGCCTTCACAAAAGAGTTTATGATATGTGGATGTTGTGCGTATGCAATGCACAATATTGTGGGATTAAGTAACACCTGCTCAAAGTTAAAAATATGGTCCAGACGTATTCTGAGGTCTGTGTGAACTTGTTTGGAAAACTGTCTAAAATCTGAGCTAACCTATTGAGTCACCAGCGTGTAGTAGCCTCCTTTGCCACCCTGCAGCCTGTTGAAACAGTGAAAAGGTGTTGACACCAGGACTGAAACTTATTCTTTCTTGTTGTCCAAATTCTGTGCCTTTTACATCGAGCTATTTGATTTTAAAAACTATTACACAGTGTTCAGGGACCAGCTGAATAGTTCTTTTAAGATTTTTGTTTTATTTTATTTTTTTACATTTAATTTTAGAAGGGCAAAGCATGGTGCTAGGAAAATTAAGAAATGTGTATAAAATTATGGAGCAGTGACTCTGCAGGGAAAATGTTTACTCTGCAGGCTTTTCTCTTTAAAACACAACTATTTTAAAGTATCACATTAAATTCTAATGTGTGTGTATTTAAAGAAGGTACAATATATGTGAGAAAAAAGCATATGAAGTGCATAAGATGGGGCTGCTGTGGTTAAGCACTACTTCTAGCAGCATACTACAGTGGTGCCATGAAATCCTATGTAAGTGGTCAGAACAGAAGCACAAGCTGCCTATGGGTAGTCCCAACCTACTTTTTTAAATACTGTTTTTGGCAAACATTTGATACTTGAAATACAAAATACATGAGTCACCTACTGGGGTAGGCACGGTATGTGGTTTATTGAATTTAGCTAAATTGTGAGTCATCTGTCAATAGTCCTCATAGTGAACACACTTGTAATAATTTCACACATTACAAACAAGAGTAGGTATGATTTTTCAAGATTTTTTCCCCATGTACTTTTCACTTGGATTTTTTACTCTTTCTATTGTTCTCCATTTGATGTCATAGGAAATTGTTAACTTTTTAATGATGGAGGATAAAAAGAAAAGGTAGTTTATTCCATGTCAGTTTAAACAACAAAGACCAGAAATGCAAAACCTGACATACTATAAAACAGTCTGACAAAGCAAAGCCCTCAACATGAGGTTGAATGAATACAAATTCTTCTTATACAGCTATTGAGATTTATTCTTCTACCAGCATATCAATTTCTGTTGAGATAAGTGGATTTAAAATTCAGAAGCAGAAGTTCTGAAGGAGAGAACTGTAAATTACCACTGATTCTGACTTGCCAAAACCACATAGTAATTTTTTTGTTTGGGTTTGTTGGTTTGTTGTTTGGTTTGGTTTGGTTTGGTTTTTTTTGGTTTTTTTTGGTTGTGTGTTTTTTTTTTTTTTTGGGGGGGGGGGTAGGTTGCTTTTTAAAAGCAGAAAACTAGTGAGTAGAAGAGGTGAAAAGTATGTATGTATAAAATATCACCATAACTGTGGTCTGCTGGATACAGGGAATAGCATCCCTTTACTACAGAAAAACATGAACATTCAAGCGCTGAGAAGCTTTCCAAATTGCTTAGAGGAACAGGAACTCAGCATCCCTATGATGCAAGTGATCAAGCAGTCAGCCTCCCCAAGTCCTTCAATTTAGGGCTGGCCTTGGATAAGAACCTTTCCCTGGATGCTTTTCATGCGCATGAATGATTACATGGGCATTTAAATTTGCCCCGGAAGTAGTTATTTAAGCAGCTATTTGAGGCTTGGAAGTTGTGACTCCCCCATTGCTCATAGCACTGACCTAGCTCCTGCTTGCTCTTCTCTTTTACACCCCCCCTCCCCCCCCCCCTTGTATTTTGCTCTTAAGGGGGACCAGGCGACCCCCAAAGCTCGCCTGGAACTTACACAGGGCTTTGCTTCTACTTTGCCCTGACGACAGGAGAACTGGCCTGTTATGGCAAACCAATATATTGTTATATAGGAGAGATCCTGGAATTACATTTTCCCCTGGAAAAAGAAAAAAAAAGATACATATATACATACATACATATACATACACACATTTTCCTTCTGCCTTTGCCCTTGCGTTCCCGACGAGGCTCTGCCGAGCTACCCTCTCACCTTTAGCGCCATTCTTATTCGCTCTGCTCGCTGCCTGTTGGCTCTCCCGGGCTCTCCGCGGTTCCCGGGGCACTGGTCGGGAAGCGGAGGGAGAAGCGCCGGCGGTGCCGCCCGTCACCCCGGCAGATGGCGCCCTTGCACCAGCCACATCAGCGCGCCACGTGGGGGTTGGGACAGGGGTTGCGGGAGTGGGGCCGGGAGTGAGGCTCCCCTGACAGCCCAGGTTGGGGGGAGGGCCCCGCTGTGGCAGCACGGCCTAAAGACCCGTTGTTTCTCTTCTGCGACTTTAGCATGGCCCAAAGCCTGTGCCTCAGCCTACTGCGCCTTCCGGGCTGCGCTGGTCTCCGCGCAGCGCGCTTTGCGGAGCCTCAGCTTCCATACGGCCTGCGCCGCTTCGCGCCCGGCTTTTCCTTACCCGGTTACGGGATACTTATCGGTGTGGAGGAGGGGGGCTGACAGTGGGGACAGGAGGCTAAATTAGGCAAAGAGTGCTGAAGATTCATCAGCGAGAGACGTCAGGAGGAAGGGGGTGGCAGACCCAGCCAGGGGTGTGGGGTGCTGCACACCCCCTGCCGCCGTGGTCATGTGGCACCACTCGTTTTATGAACTTCATTTAGCCTCATCTTTGACTGTCTTTAAATTTCTTACATTTTTAGACGCAAATTGTCCTCTGGACAAAGCGCTTTACCTTATTTGTTAACTGGTGTGAAGATAGCATAGGAACCTGGAAGGCCATAGTTAACCAAGCTGTTTGAAATACAGAATTTTAAGAATTAGGTGAAGGTGGCTCTTATGTTTTGTAGGCTTCGCTCTTGGTCCGTCTTTATTATTTCTTGATGTTTATGAGGCACAATGAAGTAATGCTTTAGCTGATAGAAAATTGTTTTCTGTTAAATCTTAGAAAATGGCTAAGGCAAAAAAATAAAATGAAACGTTATGGTGTTAAAAGTGCATGTCTCTGGTTAACTTAGGTGGACTTATGTCAGTAACCAAAATCCTGGCTGGCAAAAGTTTTGAATTACATATTGTCGAAAACAGGAGAGGACAGACACGGAAACATTTAAGGAAACCATAGCAACAAATGGCTCAGTAGTTCTATACAGGTAAGAAATGCATGAAATATATTCATAAGAGAAAGGCTTGGGAAAAGAAAACTCTGCAGCCGTAGGGAACCAGGGAAGCAGTTAGTGCCTGACAGGTAAGAGCAAGAAAGGAAAAGACCACCTTCCCTTAGGGTATCTGCAAAGAAAACTTCACACACCATCTCTTTTCCAGCCACGGTTTATAACTGCAGTGTCTTAAACGTGTTGTGAAAGCTGTAATGAATTGGTGCTTACCTAAGTTGCTGGTCAGAACATCAGAACAAAGAGGTGGAACCAGCACCAATGCTCCAGACTTTCCCAGATTGATAGGAGAAGAAGAGTCTGGAGCAGAAGTTATCCTGGGGTTTATTGCACAAAGAGGTGATTCATCCTCCTGGAGAAAATGTCCGTTCTGAAGGACTCCCACAATGATCCCTTGACCTTTAATTTCTCTGTTAGCTGTGCTTAAGAGAACTCTGTAGCTTGGCAGTCCTTAAAATTTGCCAACAATGTTTTACATTAGAATATTCATATTGTCTGCAGTGAATTGGTTTGGGGCTCTATTTTCTGTTTCAAGGAATGTATTGTCTTCTTTGGGTACTCATCAGTGTGGATCCAGAGGCACACGTATGCTTTGTGTATGAGAAACCAGACTTCTGAATAGCAGGGTCTTTCGAGAACATGTATATAATCCCTGGCTTTCATGCCTGTGTGAGGCTACAAAGAGCACAGAATTCATGGCTCTTCCCCAGCACTTTTCAGGTGCAAACCGATGGCTGCTCAGCACATCCTTTTTGAGAACTTTAAACCTGTAAAACCTTTTTACGAAGGTGTGAAGAGCTTTTTATTTTTTTTCCCTTATTTGAAATGGATATTAAAAAAAATGTAAAGGCTGTGTCTGGCAGCCCTGATCAATAGCATTAAGCGTTTTGCTCCCATGATAATTTCTATGTCAAATTCTGAACCTCTTGAGATGCATGTATAGGCATGGTCTGTCCTACTTGTAGAAACTCAGGCCCCAAAGAAGTGTTCAGCATGTTTGTCTTTGGCCTGTGACTGCAAAAAATTGGGTATTCTTGGCTTGACATCCTTAACGCTAGTCATCTCAGTATTTGTTAAATGTAATTCTAACAAGTGCTCTGCTGGTAGTGTCAGATCAATACCCAAGCTCATGACACTGAAACCTCCATGAGGGGAGCCTCTGATGGAAAATGTAATTCCAAAAATCTCTGTGGGATTCTTCAAAAAGAGGACTAAGAACATGATACAGCTCTGAAGCAAAGACTCAATGTCCCCTCTTGCCCCTTGTGTGGAGATACAGAACACACTGCTAGGTGATGGATGTGAAGGGAACCTTGGTACTAATCTCAGCATCACTATCCATACTGATAAACCAACTAAGGAACAGTGGTGCATCCAGATACAGGATTTAACACCTTGACCAGCAGTGTCCTCTATAGGGAATTAGCAGTTAACACAGATGTTTGTGGCAGTTGTGTCACTTCACAAGTCCATACCTCATCAATCTTACTCAACTGTTTTCAATTTAAGAATCTTCCTCCCGCAGAAAATTCTGTTGGATCCCACTGGAGTAATACCACAGTAATGACCATGCTGGCTATCAAGGATTTATAATCATGGTTGCACATCAAGGAGGTGATTCTACTGTCCACTAGAATCTTAAGCCAGGTCATCTATGTAAAGCCAAGCACCATCCTCCTTTGTGTGATGTGGGTGAATCATGTTTGTCAGTTATGTGCAGTGGGATCTATTCTGGCACACTCACAGAGTAATCATCCTGTGGTGGTGCTTTGAGATGATGTAGCAAGCCTGGACACCCACCAGCACTACCATAAGTACAACACTGGAGACCCTCAGGGAGCATCACCCACCCCAGTGAACGTAAACCGTGAATGTAGACCCCATTATCCTACATACCTACAAGGCTGTGAGAATTCAAGGATTGCCTGTTATAGCTGGGTAAGCTACTGTTCTCACAGTGCTTTACAGCAGCTGCCTCTGTACTGCCTAACCAGCATTTAGGAACTGAAAAGGAGAGAGGGAAGGTGTTCATTGGTTGTAATTGTGCCAGCAGAGGCTGATAACTGTTGTCACAAATGCTGTGCATAAGTCAGAAACACGACCTGAAACCACAGAAAATACAGGTGTAGCGATGGAAAACTTGGGAACAAGAAAATGAGCTTAAACAAGATAAGGGCTGTAAAACCACAGGGGAAAGAAAACATTACTTCTTGCCACTGGATTCTAAATCTGAATAAAAACAACCCTTGCTACAAAGGATCAAAGAGATCAGATGACTAACTGGCAAGAATGAAAATGAGGATTAGAAGTGGCAGAGGGGAACCTGAACTGGAAAGCAAACCAAAGCTTTCAGCAGCTGAAGAGGCTTGGCAAAAATGATCAAACCATCATGGAGAATGAAATCATCAGGCACAATGAAGATGAAATAATGCTTGCAAAATCCTGGGTTGTGATAAAGAAGCCTGAATGCCTAAAACCATACCTAATGTGCTTGTCTCTGCAACTTGGCTCTTTTGTGGAGTATTTTTTATGAATTAAGGTTTGGTTAGTTTACAGCATTAGAATTTGGATTATTAACTAGATAACACTTTTCTTTGGAATTTAACCTATTTAAAATACCCATATGTTAGAATCAATTCCATCTGTTACAGGTACAATGTCTCCAGGGGACTGGTGAGGTTTGAGGGGATGGAAATTGGCCAGCTAGGCTAAGCGGGTCTAATGCACACCTTCATGAATAGGATATGTGCTACTCTTTTCACAGTCAGTACAATCCAGGTAGCGCGGGGGGAATTGAAATCTTGTCAGCTCTGTTAATTTAGTTTCTCGTTAGCCAGTTGGTGCTGCTGTATCAGTACTTGCTATTTACCAGACAAACTGCTAAGGTATTTGCCTTTGCAGAGTTGTGTACGTATCCAATGAAGCTGGTCAGGGAGGGATCTGTATATTGGCTGCTGACTGCTCGCTGCTCTAACCCAAATTGTCACGTTGACCACAGCTATTGTATTTATATCAGATAGACCACTAGAGATGGAGCAGAGGACTTCCCTGCTTCATTAATAGTCATGAATTCTGGGGACCACTAAGAGAGTTGCTAGTGTTTGAATTATGGCTTGCTTCACCTCTGAGCCCTCTTTCAGGAGGCAATCAGCCATACTTCCAGCTTGCTGACTTTTGACAGCTCTGTGGTGTATGTGATCCAGAGCACAGTCGGGCTCTTCAGAGCTCTTTTGCAAGTGCTAGTGGCTGCGCTGCCTTTCTGGTGTTTCTTCATGTTTCCTGGGTTCTTGTAGGAAGCTTCCACTGTTAGCTAGGGTTACAAATAAGCAGAAGAATGTGCTGTTTCCAGGGACAGCAAGGAGGAAGCAGAGATCCCAGCACAGCCGGGAAACTGGGAATAATAGAAACACTCACATTTGGTCATCTGGGCCTGCAGATACCTGTTTCCCTCCAGAAATAGCTAAGTCCTGCTGTTTATCCTCGTGATACCATTGTTGTGATCTGAGAATCACAAGTCATAACAGCCCATTACAGAAAGAAGCAGGAGTCTGATCTTCTCTGCTGTTTCAGGCACACCGTTGACCCTTTCTGCAGGATTTTATAGCATTTCTGATCCCAGCTGTGGTGACTTTGCACAGGTCTTGTTCTTCCTTGCTCCCTTCTGCATTTCGCATTCTGTGGTGGGAAAAGGTGAGCTCAGATCACTGCTTCACTTAGGTGGCCTGCTGTTGATGGGACAGCCTTCTGAGGCTCGTTGCAGATAAGTAATTCAGAAAAAACCTCTAAATTGTCCTGACGACTGAATTAGCTCCTTGCTTTTTACTGTGTGAGAGATGTGGATGGATAACAAGGCTGACAGAAAATTACCTTTTTCTTATCCCTTGATCTGGTCCTGAGTACAGCTTGGCAGTAACTGTGCAATAAAACTGGAGTTGGGATTGATTGCAAGTTATTACATGATCTTTCTGTAAAAAGATTTCTGGGGTGAGCTAGGTGTGTTTCAGCAGGAAGGGAGGGAATGAAAGAAAGAGGTGCTGTTTCTTGGAGAGTTCTTTTTTATATTTAAAGCATCTCTAAATACAGTTGCCGAGGCTGGTCCATGAATTCTGCAATCAATTGCAAATATAAACCAGTGTGAATAACAGAGTGAGTGGAAATAAATATTCTTCACAAGACTGGTTGGAAATTTTTGTCTGAAACAATTCTTCAATGTCAGATAAGATGGTCAATGATAAAATTATAATTATTTTTTTCATTTTCATCATATGTGCTTTCATTTAGTATGTTGAGAGTTCTTAGAAAACCTGAACATGTCAAAACCCAAACCAGGGATTCAAAGTGGTGCCTTTTTGGTGACTGAAGTTTCTGAGACTAGAGTTGAAAAACTCTTCAAAATAACTAGAGAACTGCAGTTTTGGTTGGACAGAAATATCAGCTTACTATAAAAAATTACACAGTCAGGAATTCCCCCCTGGAAATTGTGGCTTCTTTGTCCACTTTTATCTCTGAGCTGGTCTTGGCTGACTTTTGTAGGGCACAAATTATAAAGGCCAGGACTGATGGATGTTTCAGCTAGAAGGGAGATGACCTTGTACTGAGCCACTGTACCTGAGAAGTCTTGTGCCCAGTGGTGAGTGGCAACAGGAGTCACAGTGGCAGCATTCACAAATTTGAATTTGGCTAAAAATATTGAACTAAAATTTCTTTTACTTTTCCATTGAAATTGAAAAAAAAAAATGCTCCAGGGAAAATGCAGTTATACAACTCTTTTTTTTTTTTTTTATCCCAGGAGTCCAGTGGATCTTCCCCTTTCCCAGTCTCTCTCAAGGATTTCTGTATTCCTTGCAGCTAAAGTGTCTGTTCTCTTCCATGAAAAAGCAGAGAAATATGTGGAAATGCTGCTGAATGGTTGTGGTTGCTCTGCTCTAGCCACATGCTGCTGTTAGTATATGCCTATTACCTGGGAGCTGAGGTACAAGGCCTCCTAGACCAGTGGGATGCTGCAGCTGGGACTAGCAGGTACCACTGGCGGTTAAAAATGACACGGAACCATAGAGAATTTTTGGATAATTCAGTTTATATTATTTTATCACTCCATTATGAAAGTTGTGAGGCCTCCCTTTCTCTTTACTGTTTGTTGCTCAGCCTGCTTTTTGGGGTGGCTGGTCTAGCTTTTTGTTCTAGACACTAGCCAAACTTTGTGGCAGGATCAGTGCCTCCTTAGGTCTGGGAACCTCCTTTTGTGAAAGAACCTTTTTTGTCTTCCTCCAAACATCAGTGCAAGGGTACTCTCTTCTGCCTGAGGTATCTTTGTCCATCTCATTCCTTGATATTATTCAGTGACTTATTGAGTCCTTGATTTGACCTCTTGAGTTTTGCTTTATTTTAGTTTGTGTGTGTACACACTGTGTTATCCCAGATAAAATATATGTAGCATGTGAAGGGCTAACCTTCCAGTTTATGTTATGATACATGGAAAAAAATATCTGTGCCTTTATAATGTCTGATTATGTTTAGATGGTTCAGTTGAATAACATTAAATAATGAGAGGGACATGTGAAAAGGGAAGGATAAGAAATAAGTGTTTGTGGGTAAACAGAGTCACACAGGCTTACATGTTTCATGATTTGAATAGAGACACTGGTCTGACAGCACTAAGACAGGTGGTGGGGTTCTGGTTTGGTTTGGTTTGGTTGTTTGGTTTGTTTTTTTCCACAGTTCTGACGGTGACTCACTATGTGCCCTTGGGGAAGTCACTTTCTCAATTTCTTTCCCTTTCTATTTTGCATTTGCTATTTGGATTGCAGACTCACTGGGGAAATGGAGCTTCTCCCCTGACATGTTTGTACAGCACTGAAATCAGTAGAACTGTGATCTTGATTAGTGTTCAAATATGGCTGTAATACAAATAATAATAACAATTAATTAGGCATTTAATCATCATCAGTATTTACATAACATTGCTGGCATTTCATGTGAATGTTTTATCCAAATATTTTGTGGGAGTTTTCCCATGTAGTCTTATCGCATTAATGCTATACATCTTCATAGGGGAGAAACAATATTTAGTTTTTAATGTTTTTTAATCTTTCCCTCTCTCTCTTAACTAGAATGTAATATTCCCTCTTGCTGCTAACAAAATTTTCCCAGCCATTTAAAAAGGCTCTTTTTGGATGAAGAACATTGCACATTAGACCATAACTAGGCTGCCCCTCATGACAGTCGCTGTCCTTATGAAAGCTCTGTAAGTAACCCACAGTATAGATTTCCAAGAATAATATCTTGCAGATGCTGGAATGCACAGATTTATTCAGTTGTTTTTGGTATAGTTTACTGGCTGCTTTGTATAGCATGAACCTTATTATAGAAAGCTGAGTATAATGTTATGCCAAAAGTTTAGGTAGCCCACACTATTGCTAACACTGGTGAAAAGAGTGCACAAAAGTGCCGGATCTCAGGCTGGTAGTAAAACTTTAAAATTATGCCTGTCTCTGATATCACCCTGCAGCAGTTAAAAGAAAAAAAAAAAAAAAAAAAAGGCTTATGACATGAAAAGAAATAATGCCAGTACTGTAAATGACAGGCAAAGTCTCATTAAATGGCAAAGATATGTATACATGGCATATTGCCAGGGCAAAAGCAGTTCTGACTGTATTGGTTTAACACTGGTGGCAGTGTTACCACTCTGTCCCTGGGCCTGACTTCTACATTACCTCTGGGTAGCAAACCAGATTCTGTTATTGCCAACACAACACAGAAGAAACATTGTCTTGGGCAGAAAAGCAACAGGTTTAATTATTGCAGTTTGAGTTTAAACCTGAAAATTGCCCAGCCACTGGAGCAGCATGGCATGAGAGCATGTGCAGGGAGATGCATGGCTCTTTGCCCTCTCTCTGTGGCAGATCTATGTGTGACCTGGGGGTAGTTCCCAACACCTTGGCACAGGATAATGGTCAAAGGCCATTTTACCTGAAGGGCTGGAACAAGGACTCCTATTAAAAACACTGGTTGCAATGAGATTGCTATGGCCTTAGCTGCCCTCTTCTATCATTCTTAGCACTACTGCCCACCAAAAGACATCGTCCTTGTCAAAACATTCTGAGGCCTGGTTGGATCTCTTATTTGGATCTAACACAGGGTTTGTTAGCAAAGTCTAGATGGGTATGTAAAAAAGACAAATATGCTTCTTAATTTGCATAATATCGAATCAGTGAATAATCTGCTCTTTGCTCAGGGATCACATCTGCTCTTTCTTCTGTGATAGCTGGTATATGATGGTTGCATTTCCTATTTCATATAGGGGGTTTGGGGGGTTCCCTATTCCTCAGAAGGACAGTGGGACAGTGCCTGCCTAAGGGGAGACCAAAGTCTGCTAAGGCAGACCTATTAATCTGCCTCTGCACCTCACAGACATTTTTTCCTTCTCTGCAGACTACACCAGTTTCCAGTATAAAAACCTGCACAGAATAGATTCAGAATAAATCCCTGCACACTGATTCTGTTTTTAACCACCGTGTAGGAGTGACATTCATGATGAAGTGGGGAGAAAGAAGATCTCGTTTCTGTTCCTTCTCACTTTTTTAGATGAGAAGCTGTTGAGAGAAAGTTCCATATTGCTACAATCCAAGGCAGAGTATCTTAAAGAATCGGGAAACGAAGTAGCCACTAAAATACTGTCCTCACTATTCCAAAGCTTGCCAGCAGGGCTTTGTCAAACTTGGGCTACAAAGTTTTTCTCTGGAAACCTGGGATTCAGTTCTTGCAGGAGGTTGCGCACATTCTTGGAAAGATATGCACTACTAGGTGGTCCTGCGTTAGAACGTTTAGTTTGAAAAGTAATTTTGTTTCATTCTATTAAGAGAAGGAGAAAACAGCGTGGGATCTGCCATCATGGGAACAAATGAAAATGACAAGAGATCAAAATTTTGGATTGTTTATTAAACAAGATACTTGCCAGCTTGAAAGACTGGCTATTAGCTTCTCCATCCTCCCCCAGAGGGGTGCTAGGCATTCCTAGGGCTGCATCTTTCCCGTTCTTCTTTTCACTCTTATTTTCACCATCCCTGCACTGGAATACCTTACTTCCAAAACACCTTGTATCAACCGCACAACACCACCAGCCTTTCCTGGCTGGCTTTTCTTGTTATAATTTCCTGCAAGACATAGTAAAATTTCCTGAATTGTATATCTTGAAATTTTATTTTTTCTTAGCCTTCTTCACCTTGGTATTGGCATCATTAGAAGACAAAATATGATTCAAAGCACAGCACAATGGATAAGAGGCTATTTGGGCTAAGAAACAACTATGCACTTTTAATTGAGTGGAGGTGGATCAGAGATGTGTTCTACAAGAGGTCTCTATTCCGTATGCCACTTGGACAATAAACAGGTCTGTGGCATTGAAGGAGAATGGTTTCCAGCAGCTTATCTTTGGCAATCATAACCAAGGTGTTTGGCACACTGGTTCTCTTAATTTTAACTGAATGGAAAATGTGGTCAAGCTCCTTTATGGAAGCAAATAATGAAATAAGAGAAGTCTGTGCCCAAAGCAGGAAACAGAAATACTGCAGAAACCACTTTATCTTTGAAATTCTAAAGTGGTGTTTTTTCTGAGGGGGGTGAGGGATAACCATTGTTTAGTAATGTAGAACAAGGGCAGTGGGTAGAACACAGCTGTGAATGTTTGCTCTGGAAGCAGTAAGGGAAGAGCTGCAGCAGCAGAGGCAGGAGCACTCAGAGCAGCATTGGCCCTGAGAAGAAGCCAAGACCGAGCTTCTTTTGAGCAGATCCGTGTTTGAAAAGACAAGCTTGGAAGTGTGCCCGGTTGAACTGTTTCTTGTCTGTTCCTATTGTGCTGAGGGAAACAGAATGACATGTACATTCTTTGTGTGGAAAAAAAATTGTAACAAAGAAATATCTGACTCAAATCACAAGCTTTGCCACCTAATAGAAACTATTCTGCAAATCCTAAATGTTGGCTTATTACAATTAGAAGGGGAAACAATAAAACAGAAAGATGAGTGTAGATATGGCTTTTTCATTGGAATGGTCAACTGCACAAAAACCTTTTCTGCAACATGAATGATTTTCATTAGAAATCCTTTCTTTGTGGATGTTTTTAATTTAACTAAATGTCTAACAAAGGTTGGTTTGACTCTAGGAAGAATGTTCTCATTCATGTTGATAAAATATAAACCTAAATTTCCACCGCATGAATTGTCTGTAGGAGTAAATGTTAAGTCCCCACTAGCTTCTTATTGCATTTGCTTGCTGGAGGACTACATCTCCCCTCAGCCTATCTCCCTGTGACTTGCCTGACTTTGGGGATGCATGTTCCTCCTGCTCCCCATGAGAAAAAAGTCTTTGCAGAATAGTCTTTCTCAGAAAACAATGTGTTCAAACCAATTTAGGTTGAATTGATGCACTAGGAAGCACTTTTTTGGCATTTGTAATGGATTTTCAAGGCAGTGGAGATATCTTCCTTCAATTAGAAATTTGAAAATTCTTGGCATTTCAAATCAGATGTATTTCAGAGTTTCAACTTTGAAAAAAAAAAAAAAAAAGTATTTAACATGAGTTGTGCTGAGTTTGGACAAAATCTGTGTCCTGTGTCCATCATCCCAACAGAGAATGAGCTTTGATAGAACCAGACAAGTTCTGCAGTAAAGGAACGATCAGCATCAGCAGGCAACGATCTAATACTGCACACAGCCTTTCCTGCCCTGAAAGATTGTTACAAGAGATGGAACCTGACATCATGGACCGAAAGGACTCAGCAGCTTTATAGGGATTGGTCCATGCACTAAGAAAATAATCTCTTTCTCTCAGTCTGTGTGTGTATGTGGATGTATATATGTGGGAGAACAATAGTATATTGAAAATGTGGGATCTGAGCATGACGTGAATGGTATGGAATGAGGGGTGGATAATGTCCTGGGTTCAGCAGTAGCAGTCAATTTTTCTCCTTCTTGGTAGCTGGTGCAGTGCTGTTTTGACTTTCAGCCTGGGAACAGTGCTGATAACACCGATATTTTCAGTTCTTGCTAAGTAATGTTTGCCCTGACCAAGGACTTTGTGAGGCTCATGCTCTGCCAGGGAGGAGGGGAATCATAGAATCATAGAATAGTTAGGGTTGGAAAGGACCTTAAGATCATCTAGTTCCAACCCCCCTGCCGTGGGCAGGGACACCTTACGCTAAATCGTATGACCCAAGGCCTCATCCAACCTGGTCTTGAACACTGCCAGGGATGGAGCATTCACAACCTCCCTGGGCAACCCATTCCAGTGCCTCACCACCCTAACAGGAAAGAATTTCCTTCTTATATCCAATCTAAACTTCCCCTGTTTAAGTTTTAACCCATTACCCCTTTTCTTATCACTACAGTCTCTAATGAAGAGTCCCTCCCCAGCATCCCTATAGGCCCCCTTCAGATACTGGAAGGCTGCTATGAGGTCTCCATGCAGCCTTCTCTTCTCCAGGCTGAACAGCCCCAACTTTCTCAGCCTATCTTCATACGGGAGGTGCTCCAGTCCCCTGATCATCCTCATGACCCTCCTCTGGACTTGTTCCAACAGTTCCATGTCCTTTTTATGTTGAGGACACCAGAACTGCACACAATACTCCAGGTGAGGTCTCACAAGAGCAGAGTAGAGGGGCGGGATCACCTCCTTTGACCTGCTGATCGTGCTCCTTTTGATGCAGCCCAGGGTACGGTTGGCTTTCTGGGCTGCAAGCGCACACTGCCGGCCCATGTTCATTTTCTCATCAAACAACACCCCCAAGTCCTTCTCCGCAGGGCTGCTCTGAATCTCTTCCCTGCCCAGCCTGTAGCTGTGCCTGGGATTGCTCCGACCAGGTGTAGGACCTTGCACTTGGCATGGTTAAACTTCATGAGGTTGGCATCAGCCCACCTCACAAGCGTGTCAAGGTCCCTCTGGATGGCATTCCTTCCCTCCAGGGTATCAACTGAACCACACAGCTTGGTGTCATCGGCAAACTTGCTGAGGGCACACTCAATCCCACTGTCCATGTCAGCAACAAAGATGTTGAACAAGACCGGTCCCAACACCGATCCCTGAGGGACACCACTCGTTACTGGTCTCCAGACAGACATTGAGCCATTGACCTCAACTCTTTGTGTGTGGCCATCCAGCCAGTTCTTTATCCACTGAGTGGTCCATCCATCGAATTGATGTCTCTCCAATTTAGAGACAAGGATGTCGTGTGGGACAGTGTCGAACGCTTTGCGCAAGTCCAGGTAGGTGACATCAACTGCTCTACCCCTGTCCATCAGTTCTGTAGCCCCACCATAGAAGGCCGGGAGGAAGCAGAGACAGGACACCTGACCCAAGCTAGCCAAAGAGGTATTCCATACCACAGTACGTCATGCCCTGGGGACTAACTGAGAGTTCCCCAGAAGGACACGGGGGCTTCCAGACTCGTTTTTCGGTGGGTGGTATTGTATTCTCTTCCCTTGTTATTTTCCCTTATCATTGTTGTCGTTGGTGGTAGCGGTGGTGATTTGTGTTGTACATTGGTTGCTGGACTGTTCTTGTCTCAACCCATGGGAGTTGCACTCTTTCGATTCTCCTCCCCATCCCTCCAGAGCATGGAAGGGGAGAGCCCCCGGGGTGGGGGGACACAGGTCTCGATTGCTTCCAGCCTGGTACCACTCACTGGGAGTGAGTGAACGAGCTGTCTGGCTGGGTTTAAACCACAACAATCTGTCTCTTTCTTGAGGATGGTCATTTCAAGGTGTAATCCACATATTGAAATCCTAATGGTCCTCACCTCTGGCCTTCCCAATACACCTTGTATATTCTTCCCTGTTTGTTTGTAAGCCCTTCAGGAAAGAAAGCATAATTTTTCATAAGCATCTTCTGAGGCACCAGTAAAGCTCCAAAACAACAGTAGCAGTAGGCATGATGCTATTATTAATCTCTCTCCTATTCCTTCCTTTCTTCCAAATACAGTTTGTGTCATTTGACTTCTCTTTTAACCATATTGGAAAGAGACATCTGTAAGTTTAAAGCTGATGCAGAAGGTTGAAAAGGGATTCTGTCAGTGTTGTCCGGCATTAACAAAAGCTGAATTCCAGGGAAGCAGAAGGCTTTTTTTCTTCACACACAGACACTGACATTCATTCCAGAGGGTGGGGACTGTTGCCCTTATTACCTGTTAACAAAGAGTTTCAAATCTGATGGAAATACCTAAAAATGAATTCATGTCTGAGTTGTCTTAAAATCTGCTGATGGTTCAGAGCATTATGTAGATGACCCTGAGGCTGAGGATGAAAATGCTCAGCTCCCACCTTTTAGGACAGTGACATAACCACTAAGAAACATGGGGTTCTCCTGCTGCTTTTGCTGGAAGGTGGTCCACTGTGCTGAAATAAATGCAGGATTCTTGGCATCCAAGAAAGCAGCAGCCTAAAGCTTGATGCGCAGACAATAAAGGGAAATGGGGAGATGGCCTGTTCTTCTCGGTATTAGTTTGGTGCAAAACTCTCTGTGCTGGACTTTTGACCTCTAGCCGGTCAGTCTGTTTAAATGAGGCTGCTGTTCATTTAAACTAAAGACTGCAGTGTTGTAAGGAAGATCACAGTTCTGAGAAGCCCCCTTTTCTGATATCCTGCATACAGTTGTCTTTTCCATTAGCATTTACTAGATCATCAAAATTGTTCAAGAAGACACTTTAGTTGAGGAGAAACAACCACAGTGCTAATATAAATGGGTCAAATCTGGTGAAAATTTTGGACCCCAAAAAATTGAGGGGGAGAAGCTGAAATATTCCAGTATTTTCTGAGAAAGAATGCCACTTACCATTTTGAAGTGGCTTTTGGATTTAAAATTGAGACATTTCTAGAAATTCACTAAAAGGTATTGTACAGTTCAAAAGACTAAAAAAACCCCTACTTTTTAATATGTTACATCTTTGGATATCAGATCCAGAAGAGTTTTAAGCAGTCTTCACTCCTGCAAAATCCTTTCTTCCCAAATCTGTTTCGAACTCATCTCACCTTCTGGGAACTGCAGCCAGGCAGAATTTTTTTTCAGTGAACATTTGCCAAAAATGAAGCATATGGGGTAGGAAACAAACCCTTCTATAAAATTAGGTCAAATTTGCTGATGAATTTAGACAAAAACGAAGTTGCAAAAGAAGTTTAAATTCTTACAGTATTTTCAAAAGTAAATAATTTGATGTCTCATTTTGAAATTCATTTCAGAGACAAGATGATGAACCTGGAAGTGGCTTTAAAAATAGACTACAAAAGGCAAGTTTTTTAAAAAAACAAAATGGAACCATTTCCCACCTGTTTTCAGTTCAGCCATTGAACTGGAAAATTAGAATTCATTTGGGTGGTCTGAGTCTGGTTCTCCGGTTCCTGAAAGTGGCAGACTACCTCAGTAGCCATTTCTTGTAGTCAGAAATAGTCTGACAAATTTAGATGTACAATAGTTACTTTTTCTGACATTCATCCCTCTAAACTCACAGCAAGGCTGTATCTATGTGGTGCTCAGCCTCTGCCTTCTTCACCAGACTGGCAGGAGCTTAGCATAAGTGAGATCTCATTTACCCCACTCTCCAGGGGTCAGGTGAGCATGTCTGTGCCCAGATCACACAGCACAGAGAAGTCACTCCTTACCAGGCCAGGGTCCCCTTCCTTACCCCAGCAATCATCTTCTGCTGTGGCCTGGGACCCTGGAATTTTCTCTGATTGATTGCTTTGGTTAATGAAGTGTTTCCTCTAGCTCTATTCTTGAAAATAAAGCTGAAGCTGTTTCTGATGCTGCTTCTTGAAGTATTTCCAGCTATTACAACGACATCTCCAGAACAATCTTGGTGATGTAGTGTAAGCACTTGCTCTGGGGAGGCAGGTGGAGTTAAATTACATCTTTTGTGTTGTTCAGGTTAAAGATTTTGTTGTTTTGATGGGTTTTATATTCTATGCAACTGATTAAAAGGCTGTAAGCAATTAAAACCTGATTCTCTTAAAACCTCTTGTATGCCTGTTAATGTTGAGTTTGCATAAGTTCGCATTTCAGATTGAGGTGAAAAGAACTCTGTGAGGAAGTTCAGTTTTTACACTGTTTCCTGTACAGTGGGCTTTGCCAGTGGTGATACTTTTTACTAATGACACTACCAGTCACTCCTGGTCTGGAGTGATTTGTTTGTTCTAAAATGAACTGGACATTACAAATATCTCATTTTTTTCTTAATGGTTAGCATAAGACTTTGAGCAAAATCCATTTCCAAGAGTCAGACTAGCTTTATCCATTGCATCAGAGGAGATCCCAGAGGTGATCATTTGGGAAAGATTGTAAACAGCAGTAGAACTGGAAAGGGTTTGGAGGAATCCTTGCAGAAAAAGAGTCAAAGTTCATTCTAAGAAGTGTTAGTGGGAGTGTCAGGTCATGGATGTGAGAAATGGATACTCCTGTTGGGTGCTGTGTCCATCTTTGGCCATGGTACTTCCAGAACAGAGCAGGTCACTGGAAAGGGAGACCACAAGAATGATAAAAAAAATCATTTTATCTGTGATTTTTATCTGCTAAACTGTGGAAAGCACAACATGTCTGGATCAGTTAATGCAAAAAATGAAGGGAAACACAAAAGGGAACAAGACACAGGTTTTTTGATATGTCACAGATAGTAATGAAGAGGGGGATGATCAGTTATTCTTTCTGTTTGCTACAGGGAGGACGAGGAATTTAACGTGGTTTTTTTTATTGGGTTTCTTTTTTCAGATGGGTCAGTGATAGTCTCTGCATAAATCCAGAAGGCTGAAGCATAACCAGAACACTAATTGCAACCTGCTTTTCACCTTCTGTATATTGTATTAATCATGTTACTTCATGGTCTTACTGCTTAATCTTCCTCATTTTTGTAACAACCAGTTTTATTCATAGTTTCACTAATTATTTACATTGTTGTTCATAATATGAATATTTGTCCTCAGACATGTTGGAAAGTTTGCTTAAACTCACCCAGTTAACCAACCCTGTGTCATCATTCTTATTGTAGGGTGGCACTCATGGAGCTGCTAAAAATGGTCCTACCACTGTGTGGTAAGTGGTGGTTTGTACCACCTGAACCAGAACATTGTGACACCATCGTTCCTACTCAGGTGGACAGAAGTGAGTGTTCAACACCCACTGTGCAGAGCTAAGATGGACAGAGGAACTGTACATTCAGAAAGGTTTTTTGTTATGCAGGGGCCCCCAAATCAGTGAGGTGCCCTCAGTATCAGCTGCTGAGCAGGGATAATTTTTAATTACAGTTTTGGAGTTTAACACCTGAAGTTATTAGAGTCTAGGTTCTGTCATAAGCCTGGTCCTGATGTTGAGCAATGAGAGATTTATAAGGATATGGCTGTAATAAAATAACAGATTATGCTTTTGGGGACACCTATGTGATGAGGTTATAAGCATTTATATCAAGAGTAAGATTTTATGTACCTTTGTGTTTTATTACAGTCTCAGTCCTATTTAACATTTCACAAGGTAACATTCTACATGATAATTCCATTCATTATGCCCATCTTAATTAAAATGTAAATAAAGGGGAACATCTTATTCACAAAATGAATATGAGAAAATTGAATTGCAACTGATAAAACAATGTTAAAGAATTCTGTTAAAAAAGCTAGTATTTTTACAAAAAACACTGAAAAAAATGACGCATTGTGTAAACCCACTGGAAAAAAATAGCTGTATTCATGTCAATGAAAATCTTGTAATTCACTTCAGTGAAGCCAGGTTTTATCTGCCATTTCACCTCACATTATCTTATAATATGAAAATAAGTTTCTGCTACCTATATAACTGGAGAATTAGAGTACAAAATAATCTCCTCTGTAAAATGGCAGGCTTTTGTTCAAAATGTCTACATTCATTGGTTTTATCTGCCTTATCATCTCTTTTCCTCTCTGATGAGTGCAAACTGTTTGGGTAATTTGCTTTGACCAGATCTGTGTCTGTGAGATCTTAAGTGGAAAAACTATTTGCATATTTAAGAATCCTGAGAACAGAGAGTGGCATTATAGTTTGGGATTTGGCTGGGGGGTTTCATCCTCTGTGTTGGGCCAAGAGAGACACTTTACATCTATATATAGCAATTACCATTCCTAATTTTTGTAATTAAACTGTCTTGTGAAAAATTTAACATATAAAATGGGGGCTTCCAGGCCTCAGCTTCCTTGCTGTTTTCTTTCTTCATTTTTAACACACCAGCCCATAGAAGTTTGGATTATCTTCTCTTCTCTTCTCTTCTCTTCTCTTCTCTTCTCTTCTCTTCTCTTCTCTTCTCTTCTCTTCTCTTCTCTTCTCTTTCCTTCTCTTCTCTTCTCTTTCTCTTCTCTTCTCTTTCTCTTCTCTCTTCTCTTCTCTTCTCTTCTCTTCTCTTCTCTTCTCTTCTTGACTTTTGTTCAAAGTTGTTTGGGAAAATATCTTCTCTCAAAAAAGTGGTAGTTCACTGGAACTGATATGAAGAATACCAAGGGATTGTTTCCATTAGTTTTTCTAAATCAGTTACAGAACTTAAGTGTCTTGTTCACACACATAAAACAGTAATAGAATGGAAATTGCAGCTGAACCTTGCGTCATTTTTTGGTTGAAAATGTCAGTACCACTAAAGAAGACTGTGAAAGATATTACTGACAAAAAAAATGAATCTACACAAAAATGCATGCTGTAACAGAACTTGCTGAAATGGCCAGATGTGTTTGACAAAATGCACAAATCCGCTTTCAGGCAGCACCTTAATACTGATGGCAAGAGTGATGTGCTGAATAAAACTGCATCAACACTGAGACATCAATAAAAAATAGCCATCCTCCTTTTGCCTATGAAAACTTTTCTAAATAAGAATCCAAGCAAGAACATGCCATTAGCATTTTTTTGTTTTCATTTGTATTAAATCATCCAAGTGCAATTCAGAGGCTGCAAGAGCAGCAATGTTAATTGGAAGTATTCTGTCAGCAAAAACTGCAAAGCAGAGAGTAATAAAATCAAACTGGAAGTGGCAGTATGTTTTTACTGATAATACTCTGCACATTTCATTACCCTTTCTGACCCTAGTGGTCAGAAAAATGTAAAACCTATGATTAAACATACAGGGATTTTTATATTAAGCAAATTTTATGTCTGTTGCTGATTGACAAGAGCTGAAAGACATGCATTAGCTTCCACTATCAGGTCCCCACTTTTTCACATGGCTGAAGTAGTCTTTAAAGAGTATGGGAATAAAACTTACATTTCTTTCTATCATCTCTTATGTTAATGTTTCAGATTATTTACAAACAAATATGTATTAAATAATGCTTTGAACTGGGGTTTCTGAATGAGATTGTAGTTCTAGGAATTCTACTTCAGGATATTTTAAAGTAATTGTCAAATTATTACATTTAAATTATAATTATGTTTAGTTAAATGCTCATGTAACATTTCCATAATGTATAAATATTTTATAATTAATTCCCATTATCAGTTACATAGCATTTGTAACCCCTTATGTGAATTTATGATGTAAGTAGCTTTACTGATATTAATTTCACAGTGCTTTGATTTTGTGAATTTCAGTAAAAGTGCTGTATTTGGCATGAATTTCCAGGAACATTAACTTTTTCATGCTGCAGACTCAGGAAATAATTTGCTTGCTGGTCCTATGAAATAGAATTGGCTGTATTGGTACAAAATAAGATCTTATGTCCAGATGCTTTATAATTTATATCTGTTTTTAAAACTATTGAAAAAGTGCAGCCTGCAAATTTTCAGGGCAGAGAAATCTCATTACTTAAAATCTGCACTTCAAGAGAATTTAAAGTTATACAAATGGATTTTAAGTTTGATAAGAAAATTGATTGGAGATTGTACATTGTGAATACATTAGGTTTATAAAGACAAAACATGCATGAAGTGCAATTACTGCTAGTGTTGCTATATTAGTATGAATGTTAATAGCATGTTTGTTTTTGAAATGGGTTATGCATTCTGGTAAATGTCTGCTTGAATCTAGTCATCTGTGTATCACTTGTCTAAGTACTCTCATTTAAGATGCCATATCCCTTCTTGTAGCAATAAAGGGGTAAAGCAACATTAATATTAAATAATTAGAAAAACAAAAGGGGAATGATTAAACATATTTACATAATTGAAATAACACTGAGTCGCAGTGGGAAATCGGGACAATGTTGTCTCCTTTCAAAGTAATTCATAATTCAGATTTTTAATTATGGCATATTCATTCATTTAAAGATGATTCTGGATGAGAGGGCCACTAATGAAATACAATCATTAGCATCTAAACAAAGTAATTTAGAAAGTCTCCTTTCGGGGAAAAGATTTCTAGAACATCATCAATCACACAAGATATGCAAAAACAAGCAATTAAACCACACACAAGAACTACAACAACCTTATATATTAGTAATGTACACATGAAAACATAACTGATTACAATGATTAGAGTAGGGTAGTGTGGTTAATTTGTATGTTATGTAGCAATTTCATGGAAGAATGTACCAGGACAGACACATCACACAACAAATGAATGCCATGTCCTTGATATATGTTTTAAATATATTAATGTCATTGTAGTCAGTGCCAAGTTATCAATAAAAAATCCAGGGATGAGAATTCGGAACTGTATTCTTCAAAAACGAGTAACTCTCCTAGTATGAACCCTCAGCTATGATTTTGTTTTTGGAGTTTTATTTGTTTGTTTCTTTTGGTTTGTTTTGTTGTTGTTTTTTTTTTTCCCCCTCTTTTAATTTGCATTGCATTTGGTTTTGTTGAATTGGCAAAATACAGGTTTAGGAAGATATTTCATGAGAGAAGCAGGTGTTGCATTAGTTTCTCATTAACTACTCAAATCCTGCTTTGGGCTTATAGCAACAAAGTGCTCATAGACCTAAATGGGTCAGTGATTTACAAGGTCTTTCCATATACACAATTACAATTCATTAAACATGCAGCAGCATTAAATGGACGGAGTAATTCTGCACGACTTTTAATGTCTTTGTGCAGTGTCCTGTTAAAGAGACACAAGAAGGCTGGTTTTAAACACCTTCTTCTTTGGGTTAAATTATAATCTAGGTGGAAACCTGTACCATTTCTTCCTATCATGTAAAGAAAAGGCAGAAACAGTGGTGTGTGTGTGCGGGGAGCATCCTGCTGTGGTGAGGCAGGAGCGGATGGTGTAGCTGTGCTGCCTTTGATAACCACCAGGCTTAGAAGCCAAAATATGTTCTATTGGGTACTCAAAGGACAAAAATACTGGTTAATTTTCAACAGTGCTCCTTCATTTGACTTTACAATTTATAGCAGTGAACATTAATGCAAGAATAGCTTGGTCGAGGAGGAGTTTAAAATTAGAGCACCTCTTCTCATTAGCCCCAGCAGTCTGACCCAGGGTGAACTGAGAAGTAATTTGCCGCCAGATCCTCATTCTGCTTCTGTTATCACTCCTTGTAAATGAAGCGCAGCAATTTATTGTAGCACCTCAAGGAGTCAAGAACATAATGTGTAAAACACATACAAAAAAAATCTTTCTTCACATTCATTAACACCCAGCACATAGAGGCTGTTCACTTTTCACTCTAATGAAGGAGGGGGATCTTAAATCTAAAGCTTTCCAGCCTGTGAAGAAGGCCTCTTGAGGTCATTAGGCAGAAGCTGAGTTGGACTGAAGAAAGGTCATTGACAAAAAAAAGGAGAATGGCAATATGATGAAAAATAGAAAATGGATAAAAGAAGAGACTTTAGAAAGCTCAGAGAATGGAAAGTACATTTTTGGCATCAGTGATCAACCCTTCTTGTCTTCTATGTTCATTTTCTGTTGTCAGTGAAGAAAAGAATATCTGGCTTTTTATTTATCTGGGAATTGCTCTTGTGTTTGGTCAATTCTCATTTCACCACCCTTGATCTAACCTTGCAGAAATCATTAATAGGATTTTTTTAAGGGAGCTTTGTCTGCTGGCTACAAATTCAGCCCTTCATTTTGCTCTTTTTTGTTAAAAACAGGCAGTCTACTAGATTTTAATGTATTCTGATTATGTAACTGACAATTTCTCCTTAGGAAGATCTTTTGTCTCACTAGCCCTGATTAACACTTCGGGTTTATAGCTGTACATTAGCTCCACATTCAAGAATATTAGGAAGCTCCTATGTGTAAATGAATTTATATTGGTAATAGACGTAGAGGAACTTAAAGGGGAGTTAGGAGCACTGCCTAAACGCGTGCTGAGTGAAGATATGGAGGGTACCTGAGCCAAGAAGCATAGAAACTCAGAGAAAATACTGGGGTTTTTTATTTATCCAGTCTTCAAGGGCAGAAGGGCTGAATCCTGCAATTCTGTGAAAATCACTGTTAAGTGATTTATTTTTTTTCCTACAAATGCATATAATTTGCATTGATATCATCAGGTTTTGACATGTACAAGTATTGTGGGATAAAGATACAACAATGTAGTCTTTTTGTGTGTGCTACCATTTTTGCTGTTATGGACAAGCAACTATTTTTTTCTTATATTTTCTTACATTTGCCCACATCCCATTGCTGGATCTTCCCTTCCTTTGGCACAAGCTAATCTCATAAATTAGAGTCTATATATTTTACAGTAAATGCCTTCCCATTTAGTTAACAGCATGAGACCATTATCTTGTGACAAAACTCTGTTCCAGTGAAGTCTCTTCATTAAATAAGTAATCATCCTTTACATACAATGGAAACTGGTATTAGTAGTATATAAATACACCATGTTAAAAAGCCATCATTTGACAACAACATGACCTACATCAAATTATGCCTTATTCTCCTAATCCTTTTGGAAACTGGTAAGTAGTTTTACCCTTTGGATAGACTTAGACCAAAAAATCCCCAATACAAATGGTCTGTCAACCTATTAAGCATATCAAAGAGAAGGTAGAGATTATTTTGGAACTCCACAAGGGTTTGGTTTTACTTTTCTCTAAGAAACACCCTCGTGAATTATGCATGTAAATAATGCTGCAAACTGCTTTATTTGCTACTGAGCTGGAACAGCAGGTTGTCCAAAATTAATTCTTTGCAGTACCCCCAGTTCTGTCAGCTTTGTTTTCCAGCTGCGTCTTGGTATTAGGTTGCAATAGTCTTTTTAACCCAGATAGCTTGGCAGATAGAGGTTAGGGAGCTGTCAGATGAATGGTCAAGCAGGCAGAGCTTCTGGATTGCCACCACTGAAAACCATGTTTAGGTGAAGAAGGCACCAAACTTCCCATATCCATTCAGTAGTAGTTAGAACAATTTGTTTGCCTGTGTAAGCCGGTGGTTTCACCTTACTCTTGATTATCAAGAGGAGTAGAAATAAAAGGAATAGACTTGGGGTCTTCCAAAAGCCTTTCATGTTGAGAAGATTTAAATAGTATGGTGCATCTCATGCTGCTACTTATTCTGTGCATCTCCCAGGTCCATGAGCATTTCAGCACAGTTTTTTATTGTCAGAGGCATCCTGACACCAGTTTGGCCAAGGCTTTCAACAAAGCACATATGCACAAGTATTTTGTGTGGTCAAATAGAGTGCTCCTGCAGCACCAGTTTTTTTCTGCTTTGACAATATTTCCTCTGGAATAGTTACATTTTTTTGCCTTTTCCAGGCAGTGGTGAAATTATGATTGTTGCTGGAATTACGGTTTTCTCTGGAAAACTTCCTACATCCTTTTGCTTGTCTGGAACTCAGCAGAGCACATAGCCCTGTTGTTGAGCCCAAAGGAGTATGTCCTGGAGCATCAGAGGACAGAGCTCAGCTGGCTGGAGGGAAGAGAATGGATGTTATCTGTATCTTACCTAAATTTCCACAATAGCCAGCTCTAATTTGGAAACCATCATGTTCCAAATGCTATTTTTATGGCTCTGGATTTTTATATCACTTTCGATAAGAAATAATGATAACATGACAGCAGCGCTGATATCTGATCCGTGGTGAAACAGGACATTTACAAGATCATACAGCATAGAACCATTACAGACAATCCCAGGGGTCTGTAGAATGAATTTGAAGCTGAGGTGAAGTACCCGCACATCCAGTCCCTCATCTTGGCTAGGCAACATTTAGCTTAAAAAAGCCCCAAGGCTTCCCTCCATGACTGGAGGTCCCTTTTGCTCCATGGGTAATAGGGATGGAGAAAAGAGGTCACATTGCACCTTCACACCGGGAGCCTGGAGATATCACAGATGGGTCTTTCAACTCTGAAGGGACGTGCTTGTGCCTGATGTTGTAAGTACCATGGGTAGTTATGAGTCTAAGTTATTAAAAAACTCCCCAAACTATGTATCTTTGTTTTTTTTCCCTACTAAAAGGTACAAAAGTGACCTGATGTTATTCAGAGAACAGTACATAGCTACTGTCCCTGTTTATCAATGTTTGCGTTTTTTTTTAAATACCCACTGAACATTGTGATCTGACACCTTTAAATAAGTGTAATATTTATTCACAACTCAGTAGGGCAAGGCTGCAGCATTCTTTTACCTGATATTCAAACCCCATTACTTTATTTCCTTCAACCACTTCTTACTTTCCTAAAAAATAACAAGACAGTTCATGTAACTTGTGCCTGAGACATATGCTCATTTCTGTAGGTACAAGTGGACTACAGGAGCTCAGACAATAATTACCAATGTTGAATTAGGAACAGCTCATCTCATAGGATATTCATGTATTGAATAACAGTACCTTAAAACCAGCCAAACAAAATGTTTGAGAAAGGAGGGACCGACAAGTTTCAAAGTTCTGAAACCTTTGTTCAACAGGTACCTAAATGAAAGATTTTTGCATTTCTTTGAAAATACTCAAGAAAATGTCTCAAAATTTCACTTGGGAAATTCCTGGGTGATGTTTAGATCTTTCCTTTCCTGTCCTTTTTTTTTTTTAAATTAATGAAGAAAAAGGAAGAAGGGAGAGAGAAGACAAAACATAACACCATAACATCTATTTTTAAATAGTCCAGTTACATAAAAAGACAGCATTTCCAAAGGCCAAATTATTTTCATGTAACAGTCTTGGTCTTTTTAAGGTCCAAAATACTTGTACTGTAAAATACCAGTGAAGTCCTAGGGAGAGATCTTTCTCATATTGTCAAATCATCTGGCAGGACTCGGTGGTTACAGGTATAAAAGCAATTATTTTGACAGTGCGCATTCTAACCATGTGTATGTATGTACATAAATCATTTCTGTAAATACTTGTTTTAATTTTCTTGTACAATCCTTTCTAATCCTTGCCTCCATTCAAACCTCCTCTTCCTGCCGTTCTCTTTTCATCCAGCTTTGTTTTACTACATTTTTTACTTACCTTGAGATTTTAAAAAGTGAAAGCTGTCTTCTTTTCTTACAGAGAGCTGGATACAAAGAGCTTTTATGCTGATTGTCACTCCGTGTGGTGGGGAAGGAAGAGAGAACCAGGAGAGGTGAGCCAACAGAGGCACAGAATGGGGAAATGGTCCAGCTCCTGCCCCCTGTAATTCACAGACTATTTTAGACACTAAAATTGTGACAGCTTGCTCTTGTGATAAAGATGTTAACAAGAAGAGAAAATGACATTAATTTAATCTATTCTTACAGGTCATGCTGAAATGAGACTGTGATGATACAAAATTATAATAATAAATATGGTAGTAATTTCACAATTCTTTTTAGATACTGTTCACAATCCTTTCACATGCAAATGTCCTATCCCGTCCTTCATGACAGTGATTTTTGGTGCCATCCAGACTCTAATTCAGCATCTTCTGATGGCTGATTCCATAATTACTTTATATGGCAAGAACAATGTAAAATACTATCCCAGATTAGGATCTCAAGATGGCTTTACTTTTATTGCTCTTTCCCCTGGGCCTCTAGGAACATTTCCGATTTAGACATTTGCCATGTTTTCAGAAGCAAATTAGATCATTAGCATTCTCAGCTCATAGTACATTAATAACCAGGGTCAAATAGTTTACAACACACAAAGTATTGTAAAAAAAATAAATTTAAATGTATTTTGGTATGAATGAAAGTGGTGATTTTGATTTGTTGGTATTTTCAGTAACAAGACAAACCTGACATGTTAATTCCTAGATTCTGAAATGTTTGTGGTCAAATAATTGTTTAAATCTGAAAGGGATTTAGTTATTTAAAATTCAGCATTTTTCTAAGGAAGTTCCTCATTCAGGCAGAGAAATACCATATGTTCTAGCAGTAATTCAAACAGCGCTATTAAAATTATTGAAAAAGAAAAAATCTAATCTAAAATTACAATTTTAATCTAATTCTAAAAATGAGACACTGTGTCCCTCTATTTTTTCCAGATTAGTTTATCCCAGGATGATTTTTGCTAAGCAGTGTTTTTGATTTACACTGGGAATCGCAGCATCTCTGCATCTTCCAGGCAGGAGGAGCAGTACTCTGATCACTGATGAGCTCTCATAGTGTAGCTTCAGCAGCAGCATCCCCACCATGTGTTTTGTTAAATTCACACCTTCTGTGTAATCTGGTAGATACAGAGGGTGGGGCTCAGCCTCTGCATTCTGCTTAATAGCCTCAATTACAGGTGAAAAAGCACACAGTATGTAAATCAGTACACACTAGATGCGATATAATTACAAGGTCAGTGTGGACGATGTTTTGCTGAAGTGCTGCTTTAAGTGAATAATTTCAATGATGAAAGTGTATTTTTTCATATTTGAGAGCTAATGTATTGAACTGGTCTTTCAGAAACATTGCTTCAATTGCAGTGTAATGTTTGACAGCAGAGAAATATTAACAGCCAGATTTCCCCAACTTCAGCACTAAATACATATCTCAGTAGGTAATGCAACATGTAGCTACCCATAATTGTACTAGGATTTGAAATACAGTGCTCTTAAATTTAGGATGGGTAGTCATAGGATGAGTCTATGATTCTATGATACTGGAGAGATTTGACAGTCGTAAGCAAAGATGGCAAGTGGAGTGGTGGCTGTTCACCTGGGATGTTGAAAGTACTGTAGAAGAGCACCGAAGAATAATGTAGTCAGTGGGCCCTGGCCCATGTTCCTCCCTGAGGAGCAAAGTCTTAGGTTGCCTATATGGATTTTGAAAAAGATAACTCCATTTTTCTGTAGACAACATTAAACTGATTTCAACTATTAACATCAGTTATATGTAATGCAGTTAATTTTGCTTTTAGCAAAATTAGTCAGGATTTACTTCAGTTAACAGCTTCACTGACTTTTGTCAAGTCGTATCTCACCTGACATGTTCAGGCAGAAACTGTCAAGTTATTGAATGTAAGTGCTTTTAAACAAGTTTTACAGGACTGTTGCAGAAAGGTCCCTTGCACTCCTTCGAAGCACCAATTATTCCTATAAAATGATTAAGCATCAATTTGTTCTTTCATGTAAGGTGATTCAATGAACAGTTGCTTTCGGACTCATATGCAAAATGACTTTAAAGGGGTTACTTTTGTGGGGGAAACGCATATAATAATGGAGAAAAGTAGCAGTCAAGAGTCATGACACAAAAAGAAAATCTGACAAGATTGTAACAAAAGCATAAACAAAAAACACTAACTGTACCTAAATAATTCTGTGTTCATCTGGCATATTTGAACACAACACATTTCATTATCTGCAGATCTCTTTTTCATCATTGTGATTTCTGGTGAAGACTATTTGGATTAATTCATCTTCATAATTCTGTTTTATTTAGGTATGTTTAATTAAAATTATTATTACCCAATAACTTCTGCTGAACACTGCAGTTACTTATTTGCTTGAGTTATTTTTTTGTCCTGTGCCATGCAGATTATTTCTGATTTATTATGAAATTCAAAAAAGTAAGCATCTGGGTAAAAAACACGTTTATCAGCAAGGGCCTAATTTACTACACATAAGTACCATTATTCATTATTACTGTCATTGTAGTGCAAAAGACTTGACTTAGCCTTTCAAGTAACACCATTTGTAACTAGATGGAGAAGGTTAGGAAGAAATACAACTCAGTTCTCTATTCAAACTAAGGGTACCAGGAACCATTCCCAGAGGAAAGCAGCAAGTGTGACCTGGGACCTTTCTTTCTCTCCCTGCTCCCCATTTGCACTTCGCTGTAGTGTGATGACATTTCCTTATGCTTACCTGGCTGGGAGAGCAGGAAGCTTTATCAGACCTTGTGGTATAGATACTGTTGGGTATGTATTATATATACTGTGATGAATATCATGAAATTAAATGGCTTAAATGTCACAATATAAACCAAATTAGTTTCAGCTATAAGAAGTCCGTGGAGTGTTTCTGCTTTTGCAAGAAATGTTGAGGGGAATAGCTTTTTATTTGATTTATTTTCTTAAAGTAAAGCTCCCTGTTTTTTTTTCATACAAGACAGACATTTTTGAGGTAAAGAAAAACCCTTCTTTAATCAAAAGACAAAAATGAATATAATGAATTGTCATTGCTTCCAGATTAGCTTGCTTTCTGCTTCAGCTGTTTGGTCAGGAAATGAGTATATTATGCGCTGTGATTGCAAACAAGAGTAGTGACACTGACAAAAGATAAAGCTAACTGAGCAAGGCCTATGCTGCCCGATGGCCTAACCAGTGTGAACAGCCACTCCCTGGAAAACATCCTGATGGCATCAATATTCCTCTCTGCATGGCAGCAGGACCCACACTCTTCCCAGCTGTTACTGTGTTGCAAAAAGGAATACATCTGGATGCTTGGTTTATTAATGCATTTCCACGAACAAATTTCAAAAGATTCCTGTTCCCTTGTTGATACCAGCCTACTCCAGACAGGAGAAAAAAATCGCTTAAAATAATAGCATTAGAGCAAGAGTAAAACACATTCGCCAAATAAATGAAATAATTGTAATCAATGAGTAGGGTTATCACTCTAAGGGGATTTCAGTGAATAGTTGAAGTCTGTGTATAACATAATCAGATTGTCAACACTGTTTAGTCCAGTCCTACTTTTATTAATTTCCTGGATTTCTGATTAATATAAATCATGGTTAATTGAGTAATAAAGCATTCAGGAAAGTTCAGCTAGAAGAAAGATTTGCTAGACACAATTTCTACTTCTTCTTGTTATTACAAAGTTCACTGGTAAAAAGTCTGAGCATATTAGAAGAAAACCGGTATTTTTGACTAAGGAGTGCTTATATTGTGAAGCTATTTTAAAAGGTTCAGTAACACCTAGTACCAAAGCCCTAACGTACCAATAAGATTGGTCTTATAAATTATACAAGATATAAAAATCTGGTGAATTTCCAAAGAGGGAATATCCAAGGGTTTGGAGAAAGAGATACCTCTTTTACAAAACACCTTTCCTTGTGATCATTTTATTTGCTGATACCCCTGACAGCAATGAAAAGCCAGTGGTGAACAAAAGTTTATTATATTATCCTTGTCCCCCAGCTTTTGTCTTCTCCAAGTTCAGTGATCTTGTTTGGGGCCAGAGAACCTATTCATGTTCAATTAGGCTCAGCCCAGACACAGGAAAAGAACCAATTCTTGCAGGCGGGGAAAGCAGCTTGTCATGGTGGGGAGGACAGCAACAAATATTGCAAAATGAGACAAAGAACATCTGTTTGTGTAGGGTGGGCAGGCACGTGCATCCAGAAAGAAACTGGCATCCTCATGGCAATTGTAAATGGACCCTGCAGTTCAGCAGGTTGATTAACTGTTTGCTGGAAATATTGTTCTTGGTCATTAATTGTGATCTTACTTCTTGTCCAGACTTTTTTGTGAAAACTTAATCAAGCTTAAAGAATAGCCTTTCCAAGTATGCAGCTGCTTTTTCTTTATCTTACTATATGTATGTTTCCATAGTATGCAGCTGCTTTTTCTTTATCTTACTATATATTCACAAACTGGTCTTAACAATGCCAGCTATAAAGTGGATAGTAAGAAACAATATATTTAACCTGACGCTCTGATAAAAGAAACCATCAAAAAAATTGTAATTCTTTGAAATGGAAGCTGATGAGGCAAAAATGGACAATCTAAATAACATTGCTCCAAATGGTAGAGGTGGACAAACGACATTAGAGTACATTATTCCACTCCACTGGATGAAGTGACTTTCAAGGACTGATTAGCTCCATGTCTGAGAGGGTTAGCCCCCTGCCTGTTATAACAAGTGCCTATGAAAGGGAGAGCTGATCCGACAACTAGCTATGCCAACCATGAAGTTATTTCAATACTTTCTCTCCTAACAAGTTGATTAATCCCATCATCATTTTGAAAACCTATTTTATGTTGAATAAATCATTTTCTAATAAAGAGCAGTTAGGAGGTATAAAACTTTGACTTCTTCGCAATGATGCTCTCAATTCACCTGTAGGTTTTACCATTTCTGGCTCTCTGCAAGTTCTCTGCTACAAATACGATCTTTTGTTGTGCTGACTAAAAAGTTTTATTCTTAAAATGTAGCCTTTAATATCCTAATGACTTCACATGATGAATCTTCAGCAGTGAAGACAATCTACTGATTTTACTGTAAACACTAATGTTAAATTCCTTTCTTATTTCTACTCCTTTTCCTCATTTTTCCCCTTGCTACTACTATTAAGCCAAACATGACATAAACAAATGACTGTTGCCTCTTGAGCCACGAGACAAATACATCGCTATGCACAAGGGGAAGCTCCAATATAATGTCTTGCATTTGCAACATCACACAATTATTTGGACCATTTAACAGACTGTAGACATCCTGTGAGGAAGAAAAAGGGCTCCAATTAGCTAGGGAAAGTGCTCCTTTATGTACTCAGAAATGCAAAGATTTGAAAAATACAGAGCTTAACATTCAGTGGAAATGCAATAAGGCAAATCGTAAACATCACAGTAAGTACTTTGTTTTCATGGAACAGTTCCTGTAATGACACAACATTAAAAACTGTCCTGAAACCCAGCAAAAAAGATCCAAACAAAAAGACAGACCTATGCTTTTTTATAATATAAGTTCAGGTTTTCACATACACTTAAATACATATTGCTTCTTAGGGCAAGGCTATTTTGTAATGAGAAACTTTTAGCTTAATAATTTAGAGAAGATAAAACCAGGCAAAACTAGTAAGTAGACTCTTGAGAGAAAAGGGTACATTAGTAACAATCAGAAAGATTGAAATCCCTATATTGTAAATAGCTGATAAAAACATATGGATCATATGCGTCCCTGGGAATTTGGAAGTGGAGATGTTCTCCCTTTAGCTTTCAGATGGAGTCCCTTTGCCTGCACTAAAAGAGAGGCCCTTTAGCTGACAGTAGCTGTGTACCCTTGAAAAATCTCCTGTGGGTATTCCAGTTAAACAATGCTTCCCACTCATGAGCACAGTGTCTGCCCATGTATCGAGCAGAAGGTTGGTTGGTGAAGAGGTGGCTAGCCCTGCAGGCTGGCAAAGATCAGTCTGCCTGGAATATGAGGCTCGGTATACATGAAGGCTTCAGGTATTTGTGCAGAGCCCTTCTCTTGGTAGGAATGAGAGTTTCATCCTTTAATAGGTTATTTGTTGTATTTCTAACATTTTCCCCGAGCACAGAAGATATTTTTACCTTGCTTTCCAAAGGGACAGTAGTTTATCAGAGAACAGTTTGGATGACAATATTGTAAGCACCCATTGAGTTGATGGGTGAAAAAGGCAGATCTGAATTTTGAAGAAACCCCAAGCACAATTCAAGGGGTAGCTATAAAAGGTGTCCCTCTTGCAGAGAAGGGCCTTTTCTCATATGGGTACTGCAATGATAGGAAATATGCCCGTGAACCAGAGTGGTTAAGTCCACACCACTTATAAGCCAGAGAAAGAGAACTGTCTTTTTGGTGGGGTCATGGAGATGGGAAAAGTGGAATAAGTGCATTTCTAACTTCCTTGCTACCTGCTGCACTTTTACAGATCTTTGTATTGTCAATTTTGGAATTTATAAGTAAATAAATAAATTTGTTTGTATTAACAGTGGTTTCAAGGTGGCTGATGCCCCATTTCTGGTTGTGGTGAGCCTTAAGATTGTGGTCCTGAGGCAACTCTGAAGCATATTGCTCCAAGGAATGGACAAGGTAATTGCAAACACCTTCCCCAAACTACAAGTCAGCAGTAGTACTACAGAAGTGGCTGTGACGGAACAGTCTTCTGGTGACCATGAAGAGCCAGGAAGTGTCCTGGCTGAGAGAGGTCATGATGTGAATTTGTGAACCTCATGGACTTGAGATGTTCATCTGCAATTATTTCAGTTTTGCCTTAGTTTGCATATGAGTGTATTGCTGAATTTCTGGTTTTCAGCAGGAGCAAAGAGTTTGCAGTACCAAGAAAGATTTTTTTCTCTGCTACTGCTCCAACGTCCCCTGGTGTGAAATTCTGAATCCATGCCATGCTTTATTGTAAAGTCCAAGCACACAGGTTCTGTGTGCAATTACCTTGGAACAAGGCTGGTGTCCTTTTTACTCCTTTTTTTCTTACAGTTATCAGAAAAAGCCTCATACAGACAGGCATTACAATCCACAGCCTGGACTCAGGTCTGTCCTCTGCCTAAGGGAATCCAAGCACAGGCTTCTGACATTCAGAGTTATCAGTCCATACAAGGGGTAGGGGACAGTGCAAACTTTCTGTCTTTTCCTGAGGCCTTCAGTTCTGTAGGAAGATCTAAAGGTTCCCTGGGACTGGGAGGAAGGAACAGAGAGACAGGACAACTCTTCAGCCCAGTGCTTGGAATGTCCACCTGCTAAAGATGAGAGTCCAGATTTCATTCCTTGGCTCAGGACTGTCTGAGGATTTTACCCAGTGACTGTTTAATGTGTCCTTTGCATGCTGATGAAAACAGTGCTTGCTGCTGCAGGTTTTTTGCAGTAATCCTTGCAAATAAGAAAGCTGCAACTCCCTTAGCTCTTCTGAGTGAATCAGGGCCTGCCCCCCACAGCCTGGTGACAGGGCAGTCTTTGCATCATGAATATAGAAGAATCAGGCTTTTGTAGCAGAGACTGAAACACACACATTTTTGACTGACACATTGTATGGTATTGTGAGAATTGTTTCATCTATTTAGATGTTTCTTTACATTTTCTTATGATAATAATATCAGCAATGCAGAGTAACACATCTTTTTAATTAATTAAGTGAATCAGAACACTGAATATTAAAATAGTAGAATAAATCTGTGAATGTTATTAAAAAATGAAAATTCCTCTTTTTTTTTTTTTCTCTACATAAATCTGTGTGTAGGGTTTTTTTAAGGTATCTGATTAGTTAAGTAAGTTATTATTGACCTGAGACTGGTTTATGTTATGCATGTGGAGATATTCCGTCAAGGGCTATTTTGCATTTTTAAGATCTCATATTCTTAGCTAGCCTTTTTCAGGGCATGAGCACACCTAGTTAAATACATATCTGGAATTACAAATTTGTTTCATTTGCCCTATCTCATTCTTCTTAAACTAGAGGAAAGAAGCACTATCACAGTAATAGCAATAACTAGAAAAGAAGAAAATAAAAGCTGAAAGTTCTAATCAAAACTGTAATCAGAAAGATGACAAATGGTGAAGATTATTAAATTTTCTTTGCTTCCTTGATGAATTTAATAAAGAACTAATCAAAGATCATTAGAAGGCTTTTGTGCTTGGTGTGCATTGTAACCAGATTGCAATTGGAATTTATGTTTTAGTGGTTATCTAGGATTGAATTGGACCTGTAAATATAAGAAGGAGATATTTTTAGGATTTTTCTCTGAAAATATTTATTTTAAAATGTCAAACCATTGTATGTTGCTTCTACACTTTACCCAGTAAAAGCAGAGCATCTTTCACTGTGGTTAGAAATTTTAAAATTAATACCAGTGTTTAGTTTGAATTTTCTAATGATATTTGATTATTTATTCCTTTAGTTTTCAGAAAATTAGAAAAGAGACATGTATTTCCCAGACAATTATGTAAGTATTCCCATTGCTAGGACTACTGACAACTTGTAGAGTGCCATAAATAATACGGAAATTCACCTTTTGCAAATCTTCAGGGTTACTTTAGTGTTCTTAAATTTTAAAGGGTGCTTTTTAATCTCATTTTCATATCCCCTATTTGGTGCAGGTGCAATAATACTTATTAGATACAGTAACTGGAGGTGTTATAGTATGAGCCATCTTGTTTTTTTCTCCTCTGACTCTTGTTATCTGCAGCCTCAAGCTGGATGATGAAAGAGATTTTACTTCTCTCCTTCGGGTCAAGTATAACTGAAAGGATAACTAATTCTTGAATATGCTGGAAGAACATGTACATGTCAAATACCTAATTTATGGATAAAGAGAGTAATGGTATGAAAAAAAAATCTTCAAGCTCTTTTTAAAGTAACTCTTTGTACGTTCTATTTAGCTGGTGATTTATAGCCAACTGGATGATTATGACAGGACAGAGGAGCTATTGATTTCATTTCCACTCACCCTTTGTGTCACCTGGGCAGTTTCTGTCTCCCTCCTTGGAAAGTGCTTACAATAGTGTGCTCATAATACCTGACCTCAACATCTGATCTATTTGTCTGCCACTGAATAGAGTTTTGCTCTTACCATTGCTTTAGCATTTGGGGAGATTTCTTGCAGTAATGTGTAAATATTATACTAACTTAAGAATTAAGAGTTGTGGATATGGTGTTACAGAATAATGTGGGATATAAAGTGGCCTAATATGACACTTCATCATTTCTGTGGGAACAACATGGATATTTAAAGTAAAATTATTAAGACTGTGAAGGACACAAAAATTTATTAAGGCACTCTGGCAAGAAATAGCTGAAGACTCTAACAAAAGAGGTAAGCATGTCCCCTACAATGGAATCTAATCTACTACAAATCCAGGCATTACAAATCACCACATCAGAAATCCTTATTGTCATTACTAAATGGGATGGTACAGCTTGTGTTGGGGCTTTTTTGAGTTAGGATGTACTAATATCTGTATGTGAAAGGAAAATTTTTAAAAGCATCAATTTGTTACCCCAAAAAACAGAGGCTACTTTAAGTCTTATCCAATTCTACTGAAAGGAATGAGTGATTCTCATTGATAGTGGTGATGTGCACAAGATTCTTAAGGTATTTGTTATGACATGATTATAGTAATTTTGGAGTTACTCACTTTTTCATGCAGTGAGACCTATAGACATATGTGCAGAAACAAATCAGCTTTTCAGGTGCCCAGAAAGAAATAACATTCTCATATTAAAGATGCACCTATATCCTATTGTTTAAAGTGCAGCGTCCAAAAGTATGAATAGACTTTTCAATAGAAAAATTATTAAGAAAAATAGGATGTTAGCCTCCAAAATAAGTGCTTGATAGTTTCAGGAATAACTATTTCCAGGACTGGTAAGATGTGGAATAAGGATCAGAAGGCAAAGTTAGCTTTGGCTTGATTCCATATTATTGAGAAATTGAAAGTGAGAGATAGCTTGGCCTCTGTGAATTAGCAGGGGATGTAAATTACTACCTGTGTAATGAACAGGTCAGTAATTTCAAAACTAATTTAACTCAACCACATCATCAAATCTGCAGACATTGGAAAATATCAGATAATGGTGAAATCCTAGCAGAAGCACCTTCTGGTGTTCAATTTGCTTAAACTGTAATTGTCTGCCAAGCAATAAATCATTTTGGTCTTTTTAATTATGAAAGAGTAGATTTTCAAGTGTTACAGACTGACTTTCTTTGGATGTGAAGGACTCTTCAAGGACAGGAGCAGCCCCTGGCCCTTCAAGCTATGGCATGCAGAGATGTTTGCACCCACATTCCCTCCCCTGCCTCCCACTGGGAGCAGATCTAGGCTTAGTCTGTGCAGGGCACAGGCCACATAGGTACTTGTGCCGTGACCACTGCTTGGATTCCTTTTTAGTGGTTTCTAGAAGTACTATTAAATTTAGTACCCAAGCATCAGCATTTCTACAAGTGTCCTCCAAAAGCATAGAATCATGGAATTGTTTAGGTTGGAAAAGACTCTTAAGATCGAGTCCAACTGTTAATGTAGCACTGCTGAGTCTACTACTAAAACATGTCCCTACCACATTTATACATCTTTAAAATACCTTCAGTTGGGCTTTGACCCTCCTAAATTTCTCCCTGCATGACCTCATGACATCCTTGTAGTCCTCCTGCATTGCCTGCCCCTTCTTCCAAAGGTCATCAACTCTCCTTTTCCCCCTCCTGAGTTCCAGCCAAAGCTCTCTGTTCAGCCAGGCCCGTCATCTTCCCCGCAGGCTCGTCTTTCTGCACATGGGGACAGCCTGCCTCTGCACCTTTAAGATTTCCTTCTTGGAGAAGGTCCAGAATTCCTGGACCCCTCTACCCTTCAGGACTGCCTCCCAAGGGACTGTGTCAACCAGGCTCCTAAACAGGCCAAAGTCTGCCCTCTGGAAGTCCAGGGTGCAGTTCTGACCCCTCCTTACTTCAGGAATCGAAAACTACCATTCTGTGATTGCTCTGCCCAAGACGGCCTCCAACCATCACATCACACACAAATCTTCCTCTGTCTGCAAACAACAGGCCCAGTGGGATGCCTTCTCTAGATGGCTGTCTCACCAGCTGTGTCAGAAAGTTAACATCCACACACTCCAGGAACCACCTAGATTGTGTCCGCTCTGCTGTCCTGTATTGTATTTCCAGCAGATATCTGGTAAGTTGAAGCTCCCCACAAGAACAAGGGCTAGCAGTTGTAAGCCTTCTCTCAGCTCCCAGAAATACCCTATAGAATATTTTGCCTGCCTCTTCATCCTGGTTGGGTGGTCTGTAATAGACTCCCACCATAATATCAGTAGTGAGGAAATGACCAGATTCGTGTTGACAGAATTCAGCACAGTATGTGCCATTTATGCTTGTTTGCAAATTACTTGCATAACCATGTTCACCATATGGCACAGTACTACAGAGAAGGTTTTAGAGAGGCACTTTGTTTAGGTTTTCTCCCCCATGTAGAAGGAACCCTCAGAGACAGGGTTCTGGTTTATATTGTATGGATCTATTAAACATGGAGTGAAGTAGTTAAACGTGTGCAGCTGCATCATACCCCTGTGTGCTTCTATAATGTGCCACGTGAAAAGAAGGCTTGTGTTGAGAATGGCCCTGGTTGTTGTACCAGGACTTACATCATGAAATCCTGCCTGCATAGCTCAGAGCTGTTGTATGGCTCATCCAAAAGCGACCTGAGTATATTCCCAGTTAAACTTGCTTTTATAGCTCAAAAGAACATTATCCTCAGCAGTGTTTCAGTGACTAATTAACATTACTACAAAAGCATCATACTTCATTTCAAGCTTGAATTTGCCTTGGTCCAAATTCCAGCAGCTGGAGCTAGTCGTACCTTTCCTTGGCAGACTGTAGAGGTCTTTATTACGTTTTTGATTCCTACACAGATACTTGCAGACTGTGATGAAGTTACCCCTTAATAGCTACTCTCTGTATTTAGCCAAATAAATACAACATAGTCTTTTGCTCTAGGAAATATTTACCATCCTTTTTTTATAGCCATGCATCCACCCTTGAAACAGGTGAATGCAAACCTGTTATTTAATTGCCATGTCTTTTGTCCACTCCTTTTTCAGTTTGACTAGAAAATCCAATACAGAATTATAGACCTGCATCTTTTATTCACTTTTACTTTATTGGGGAATTTTCTAAGTGCATCTCAGTGATCAGGCATTGCAGAGTCCAAGGACTGAATATACCCTGAATCTGAGATGTTAATAGATAGATTGATTTTTTTGTGTATGTGTAACTGTCATTACTTTAAACTCATTGGGTCTCCTTTCCTCTTCAAGTGGAACAAAGGGCATTCCAACTCTCCCCAAGAAATGGAAGGCTTCCAAAGGAAACAAAGAGGCCGTGTAAAATAAAAAATCCTTACCTTGCAGCAGAGGGAGAGACTCGGTGTATTTGTGTGTGGGGTTGTGCCCTCATGGATTGTGTGCATCGTTCCTGCAGCATTACCAGTGCCACCAATGTTTCTAGAGGTACAGAGGCAGATGAATGGGGGATAGGAACCAAAAGCAAAGCAGGGGTAAAGTCTCTTCCAGTGGCTGTGGCAGGGAAGAACAAAACTCCTGCCTTGGATCTGTGCCTCCTGTCAGGTTTGCTTTTGCTGTGTCGGAGCCAGAGGGTCCATGGTGTTTTGAGCTCAGGTTACTGTGTAAAACCTGTCCTCTCAGTGGGGATACATCCCCTGGCTGTGGACAGCATCCTGCATCCCTATTGTGGTACCTGTGCTGACATATGAGACCCCTATCCCATTCCCACTTTTGCATAGGACTTTGTCTTCCCTTGGCAGGAGCGAGGAAGTTGTCCTGTAGCTGCAACTGCTCTGTTGCTGCTACACAACTGCCAGCAGAGTGCCTGGCTCTGTTACAGTGTTTTCTGCCTGGAAATCTGAGGGTGCCTTATCAGAATCACTCTCCTGGGTCAAACCTAGATTTAATTGGCAGGAAAACCCCAGTTCTGCCTTACTGTTATTTTTATGATTGATGATGTTCATTTAATTTCTCTCCTACTGCTTGCCTGGGATTGTATTGCAGTACAGTAAGTATAAGCACAGCTATTTATAGATACAGCAGTAAAGGGATTTGTACCCACTCAGTGTTTATTCCTAATTGCTGCAACATGTTGAATTAGAGCAAATAGGGAAAAATATTAAAAAGAGTTTTCTAGGCCTGTGTCATTGCGTCGAGGTAAAATAAGACGTGTCTGGGGAGAAAAGCCTGTGTTCAGATTTCCCTCAAAGCACAGAGAAAGCAGAGGTGTGAGCCAAGTGAGAAGCAGTGGGTGCAGTGTTGTAGCTTTCTGCTGTGCTTTTGAAGCTGCCACCATAGATTTGTCTGTGCTGGAGTCAAAGGCACAATGGCAGCAGATGGAGCACAGTCTTCTGCCACTCAAGTTGCTGGGGTCTGGGATGTGCTCTGCTTGCTGGATTGCATACTTGCACTGCTTCCCTTGCTGGAGCTAGTTGGAGTAAAGCTGAGTGGGTATATTTTCAGACACTACAACACCCCTTTGCACACTTTTGCAGACACAAACACACATGCATGCATGTGTACACACATGTGCACACATACACATGCAGAGCTTGGAATCACCCACCCATGTGTGGACGTCTCCTTTGTTGCTGCAGCCAGTGTTCTTTGCTTTAGCTAAGAGCATTGCACATACAGGCTGAGTGCCATAACCCTGCTGCCTCTTATACCCAGGCCTGATTTACAATTAAAGAATAGTTAGCTACACAATATCGAGTGTATTGTTAAAAATCACCCCCTTGTTAATTAAAAATCATCACAGAAATCATTCAGACACAAGTATCCCCTGAACTCAGTGACAGGTTTCATAGATTGTCGCCTTGCATCGTTTGTAGCTGAACAGAATGAGTGCAAGATGTGACTTTTGTTGTTTGTTGTTTTTTTTTTTTAAATACGCTGCTGCATGGAGAGGTGCCTTTCTCTCTCAGTTCCTCTCCAGCCTGTATGCTTTCTGGTACTACACAGCAGTAAATAAGTGTTGTTCAGATATTATTCACGTTTCCCTTTTGTTCTAGCCAATTTTGTTGATGCAGTGTGAGAAAACAAGTCGAGAAAGGGTTGTAATGCTCGTTTCTAAGAGCCAAAGTGAGTGTTACATTTGTACTTATGACTTGTTGTCTTTTATTGCATAATAAAAAGTGAAGAAGCCAAGTACTTTGTTATATGAGGAGAAAATACTTGAGCCCACAATTTAACCCTTCAAGCAATATATAGGAATCAAAGCGTAATCCATAGAGTTTTTCAAATTATTGAAGGCATTGTAGTGCAACACTTCCTATACTTCTAGAGTCCCAGCAATCTGGTTGCAAAATATATCTTACTGCTTTTATACTTTTAAGTGACTTTTCTTTACACAGTGATTTACAGATGCAGAGCATGCTCAGCATGCTCAGCCTGCTCATGAATTAGGCAGCATAACTACAATAGAAACCATGAAGAGGCTCAAGTCTTGGACTGAATGCTATCACTCTATGTGTCAATAATGACTTTAATGTCTTAATAATGACTTTTATTGAGCAGACATTACTAGTGAGCATCTTAAGGCCATTTAAGGCATTTTTTTCTTATTTGTCTCCTTGAATATCTAATTTAAATTCTGCAGAAAAAAAATTATATCCTAGTCTATTCCATAAAGTCTGAAGAAATGGTTAAGGAGTTAAATGAAATATTCCTGTTGAGAACAGAAGGAGTTGTGGCTACTTCTTTTCCTGTAAAAGTTCTTCTCATTAACAAATCTTGTGGAAAAAAGGATAGCATTTTTTGAACTTCAATCCTGTTGGTGTATTTCTAGCATTGGGTACAACTTTAAAACAGCTCATCAGAGTAATTAGCTATATGCCATTTAAATCATGGTGAAAGTACCTTAAAGTTTCTTTTGTACTCTTATCGCTTTTAAGGAGCACATTTATACACAAATTGCTTGGCATCTCTGTATCAAGGCTTTGATCTCCTGCACTATCAATTGTTGGCTCAGGTACAAGAGACTGTAAAATATACAAAGCTGTCTGCTCTAGACTCCAGATGAAATAAAAAAGGAGGCTGTTTATACACAGCCACTCATTAGCTAAGTCAGTCAATATTTACATGTTGCAAGTATAATGCCTTCTTTATGTTAGATAAATTATTTAATTCAACCTCTATGAAACTTCTTTCGAGACTAAAATTTACAAAAAACTTTTCCGTTCCTTAACTATAATCATAGCCTGAATACGATCTTTTTCTTCCTTTTCTTTTTTATCCCAACGACCTGCTCAGCTTTGATAAAACACTGAGTGTTTCACACTTGATACATAAAGCCATTTGTGATTTGTTGCCATCTAATGTATTTTTTTAAAATGTCATAAAACTAGCCAACTAGTTTTAATGATGTGTTACTTATATTTTCCATATTTGCTGTTACTGCTTGTACTATAGACTTATCATCATCTGAGAATCAAGGTTCAAGCCTATGGACCTGGCAGTCACTAGCATTGCCAGCATGTCTTGTTGACAGAAATGTATGTAATGCATTTTGTACACCTGTTAACAACCTATTTCTTGATTAATTCTTTCCAACAAATTAGAGCTAGAAGCAACAGTGCCTTTCTTCATTTGTGCCTTGTGTATGTTAGGACTTTCTGTTGACCTCCAGCCGGACTCCGTTCTGACCCATCAAGTCGGCTGTATGCGGAGATAGAGCTCTGTGTCTTCTTAGTATTTTGGTACTTGAAATGGCACACAAATGTCATGATTGCAGATGATTATAACAATGAACAAGACAGTAGCAGCATCTCTCAGAAAGAACAGGGAATGAGGGTGAAAAAACATGCGCTCATGTGTTTTAAGACACAGAGATTGTTAAATCCTGAGCTCAAGTTAGTTTTCCAATATTCTAAAAAAAAATAGTGGGGATTTGGGAATTTTTTGCATTAAGATAGATACACTCACACAGCAAGTGGCTCAGAATTATTTTTTACATTTGTATATGCACATAAAGAAAATATTTTCCTGCTATTACATATTTCTAGCTTGGTTTTGTTTTGTTGGGGTTTTTTTGTACAGACCCATCATCCTTGTAACTTTTCTCTGGTGAATTATGTTGGTGGCATTTTTGTGTGTTTCAAAATATGTTTCAGTGATCTAAGAATGCCAGTGACATTATTTGCAGATACCATCTCTGACAGTTTTAGAATTTTTATGTGTTTCTTCAGTGGCTCTAGTATTGACTGTTATCTTCAACATTATTATTCTAAATAGTCGATTGCACATAGCCATTATTTCCTAAGCGAAAGTCCTTAGAAGTACAACACTAAAGCTGTGTATATCTTAAATGGACAAACAGTGTTTTGTATGGGGAATGCAGATATAGGTTAGGTTTTCCAGTGCAGACAGAAGAGTAGAATATAAGCAATAATAAAGCAATATTTTCCATTTTATACTCCTTAAAAAAGGGAGGAAAAAAAAATTATTATTGTTACACCCTGAATCTTCTATTTGTGGATATTTCTAGAAATTCCACTGGTGCCAGTAATTTGTTGACCCTTGAAAGATTTATGACCCACCTATTTTTCATCTTCTGTTGCAATTCATCCACTTATGATATTGCAGCCCAGAAGAGCTCTATAAAATTAAAGATATGCAGGTGAATTGTTAGAAGAAAGCATGTGACCAAAAGAGCATGATCCAGTTGGCTCGGTATGCTCCTAAACTATATGAGGGGTCAGCGCAAGACCCCCTCACAAAGTTAGCTGATTCCGAGCAGGCTAAGAGAATCACTCAAGTGGCCTGCAAACACAGGGAGTCCTAATGCCCTGGTTATATCCTGGTTCCCTCATGGGGCCACATCTCTGCTCTGGGTCCCCCTTCCACCACACAGCTGTCATATCTCATAACACCCAGCCACAGCAGGCAATACATGGCTGTGGTTAAATGCCCTGCACTCCCAACTCAGCTTGGATGAGTGAAATCAGGCTGGGTGAGCAAGGTTTGGGAGACAAAACAAAATAGGATAAGCAAAAAAATCTGGTGTATATAGTGAGGGGAAAGGAGGGAGGAAGGGATGGGAGAAGGGGGGATTATTTCCAGGCTATTTGTAAATCCGCAGTGATATGATGCTTGAGACTTATCTGCTACTAAAATCATTGTTTGAAAAAAAGAAGGATGCAGTCTTTGTGGTGGTGTGAGTAGTTACCCCTCTCACTAGAGCCCATGGCTTCTCCCAGCTTGGATCACAGCACTGGGAACATCTCAAGCCTAGGTGGGGGTCCTTCTTCAGCCACCTGAAATGCCCCCATTCCTTTTGGGTTTTGTTTTTTTTTTTGTGGATACCTAGTGCCAATATTTAATTTCTGATCAGCTTCAGTGTCAAGTGAGCCTCACAGAGGCTGAGTGCAGGAAGCCTGAGCTAGCACAGGGTACTAAACCGGGACATACCTCTCTGCCTCTTGAGAGGTCGGAGTGGTGGAGCTGACTCATACCTTGTAGCCATCAGGCTCCTGGGGGCTGGAGATCCTGTGGAGCTAATGTACTTGATTTTAAAGTGGGAGAGAGCTGCAAGATACTCTCTTCACACAGCATTTCCTTCTTGAAGTGGTATTACTGTTGGCTCTAAGGAAAGCATGTTCTCATACTAAGATTACACTAAAACCCACCATGTATTATTTATAGAGTAGCTCCCAGGGAATATTTTCTAATTTGAAGGAAAAGCTTGTGGATTTTTGATGGCCAAAAGATTTTCTACTCATTTGACCACTCATTTTCTACTCATGTTTGACTACTCTGAAATTATTTCCTGTTATTAGCATAAAAGAGATCTTTTGTGCTATTGCTCCTTCTGCCTTAAAGATGTGAAAGTACAGGGTTAAGGTGTCTTATAATAGAAAAGCAAAATCATCTGTTAAGGTCTGTACCATGGTCCTGTGAGATTCAAACCTGTATTGTACGATGAAATGTCATAATGTCCTATATATTTTATTTATGTGAAAAAAATGTCATTACATTTCATGCACGACAACTGATCAGTAGCTGGTAGGTTTGGGTTATTTCTCACTAGCAGTATATACTGCATATGTACTGCACAGGAGCATTACATTTAAGTTGTGTGGACAGTGTATCAGAGAATGTCCCCATGCTACCAATTAATCTCAGAAAATGTTAATTTAATCCCTTCACAAATATGTAAATGCAGTGCCACTATGGGTCTGGCAAATAACAAACAATAGTTATCTTATCCTGGTCTTTCCCTTCATGTAATTCTCAGCAATAATTTAGTCCTTGTCTTCCACTCTGAAGGATTTAAATGGAATGACCTTAATTCTGGTTTTGTTTGCTCTCTATCTACTAAGCAGCTGCAGTGAACACGAAGACAAACAGTAGATTAACAGTGGTACCTTTTATAAGGCTGATTAGTTCTTAAAACATGCTCAGTAGAAACAAAAAAGCATGAAATGAGGTCTGAGAGAGAGAGGTTTACTCCTTTCATTGGAGCTGCTACATTTCTTTCAGTAACCCACAGATACTGACTTTTCAATGACATATTTTCTTGGAGGGCAGTTGTTTTTGCCAGCACAGCCTGTATAATATTTCAAAAGTGCAAGGTACGTACTCCTCAAATCATTTTATCTCGTTTATTTTTCTGGTTCAGATGAGAACTTCATGGTGGATTAATTAAAAATATTTACCGATATTGCATATCATCCATTTTTTGGTGATTATATATATAAACTGCTGTTAAAACCAACACTGGAATTGCTGCTGGTGATAGCTGTAGTGGGTGCAGCTGGTATTCCTGCAATTTATAAGTACTTTGTGGAAATGTATTTTTAATCTGTCCAAAGTGTTTAGGAGAGAAGTGACTTGAGACAATGGGCTGACAACATAGTTTATGGTGTGGCTTAACACCAACTGACAACACCCTGTAAATTTTAGGACTGGATGCAGGAAATGGTTTATCCATCAATCAGCAAGGCAAAATGTACTTACCTGAGCTGGTGTTAGTTAAAGCCACTGTCTGATAAAGGGGTAAAATAATGCCTCAATGCGTATTTGTATTATTATGCCTACCTCCCCAAAAAGGTTACCCCTTCTGCAGCACATGGTCTGCTCCATTTGCTCCTTACCCTTACCCAAGCAGAGGTGAGAGCGAGCTTGCTGGTTTAACTAGCTTGCTAAATCACCCACATCCCCTTCCTGAAGCACCTAGGCATTCCTTAGATGTCTCCTATCGAAATCCTGACCCAGCCTGACCCTGCTTATCAACCGCTTGTTATTCTTTCAAAGAGTTGAAAGGATTACAGCAGATTAGCTAACACAGCTCCCTTCCCTATATTGTTCTGTGTGACAGTTCTATAATAAAAATAAAATAGCAATTTTAAAGCGAATTTTAAGAGTGAGCATACTTCTAATTTGCTGAATCTCTTGTTTTGGGACAGTTGGATTAATTTTTGCATTTTTTAAATCTGTGTTTATCAGCAGCCAGCTAGCTATTATTTCCCTCCTTTTTTTTTTAGATCTGGTTTAGTCGTCATGAAATTCACCTCATGTCTAGTAACGTTCAGGCTTTTGAGAAGACATTTTCCCATCTGATGTAAAATATATGTTTGTGTTTGATAAAAAATGTGCATAAATACATTTTTCATCTCAGTCTTATGTCTGTTTTGATAGCCAAAATATATAGCTCTTCATATGCATAGCACAATCAAGAACAGCCACAAGGTATTTGAGCATGAAAATAAAAAGGTATTTGAGCATGAAAAGAGCTTTGGTTTGGAATTGTACGTGAAATCACATGAGAGTGATCCACACTAAATTTCTTTGCAGAGAGAGCAGGGGGAAAGCAGAAGAAATAAAATGGAGACAGGAAGAAAGTAGCTGCTACAAAGTTGGACAAAGGCATCGTCAGACAGAAACTCTAAGGGAAAGCTAAGCTCCCAAGCAAGTCAGGAATCTGAGCTATTGAGTTTGCAGTAAGGTCAAGTTTAAAAGAAAAAAGACAGCTTGGATAGTAACTTCAAAGACTTCAGTTCTCGTTGTAGAACTGATGAACTGAGGTCCTGGAGTTGCTTGTAGACAGCAACAGAACAATATGGCACCAGTTTCCTTTCTTAAAATTAATACATTATTTCTTTAATTTTTATCTCATATTTGATTTTGACTCAGTGGCCTTCAGTGACATTCCTCCTTACTCGTCATGGATGTTTATCATCCTGAAAAAATTCATGTGTCTTTTTCTGGCATCAGGAACTTTCCTAAGGTCAGGTTGGAAAGCAGGAACCACTCACACACAGAATTCAATGGTGAATGTTGAACCTTGTTTGAATGTGTTTCCAGAGGGGTGGGTGAGGTGAGCAGGCCTGCAAAGCACCAGTGACTTCCCACTCTGTTCATGGTCCAAGCAAGAGAACCTGTCCTGACAACTGAACACATCCTGGGCTCAGCTGTGCCCGTTCATATGGGCTTGCTGTCCCCTTGGCCTGCAGATCTGGCCCTATGGGGGACCCTGGGCCATACCCAGAGAGTTCATACCCAGAGAGCCAGAGTTTTGTCCCTCATTTCTTAACATTGCACAAATGGTTGTAACGAACTTGTCCTTTTGTATGCCAAGCCATCTCTTTTTTTTTTTCCCCTATTATAAAGACCCATTTGAACTTTATTTTCATCTCTCTACTCAAGGAGAGCTCCTCCTGCTCTGGAGAACTGGCAAGGGGTCTTCATCCTCATTGTCTTCAGCCCCACTGGTCACTGCGTTATGTTTGCAGGGAGCGTGAGCCATGTAGGACTGCGGGCTCAGGATGCTGTGCCTGTATTAGGAGAGATTTTAGAAATTCTGATGTTGACCCATGTGTCTGAGAGTTGAAATATGGGCAGTGATGTCTGAAATCACCTTTCAGGCTTCAGCAATTGCATGGGAACCAACTGCTCACCACCTACCTGGAAGGTGTAAAGAGTTACACATCACTTTTTGTGCACTTCAAGTCAAAGAGGTGTAAGACAATCCTGGTCTGGCAACTGCAGAGCCGCAGTAGCTGTGTCACTGTGGCTTGACCTAGTAAGTCCTGCTGAGGAGCAGAAACACAGAAGATTTGGCAGTTCTGTCATTTTCCTTCATCCCCACCTGGAGCAAGTCCCTTCCTCTCTCTCTGTCACTTGTGACTGTTAGGTATGCAGAACAAACTCTTATTTTCTTTTTGTTACCAACATTAATTGATGTTCAGGAGAGGATGGGAGGAAAGAAGCTTTGTCTGACTCTGAAAAGCACCAGATGTGCTTTTTTGAATTGAGGAGAGGAATCAATTAAAATGAGGTAATAATATTAATCTGTCGGCTGCAGTTAAGGTTGACTGTAACAGGAGGGGGAGCTCTCAGCGCATCAGGCAGGGGAAAGGGGGCTGGTGGGGAGCTCAACTCTCCCAAACCAGAGAGGAGCTGGGGATCCTCCTTCCTGGCAGCAGGAATGGGGGAGGAAAGTCTTGTCACCCCCTTCACCCGAATACCTGTGTGACTCTCCCGGGCTGCTGCCACACTCAACCCAAAGGCAGAAGCAGGAATGAATATTCAGTGATGAATGCGGATGAAAATGCTGACGGGAGGAATGAAGTACAAATTAAGAAGCATTGGGATTCTTCTTAAAGTGTGTCTGTTTTGATTGCTATTTCTGTAGATTTTTGCTATGTATTATATTGTTTAACAGAGCAAAAGAAAAACAAAATACATGTTTACTGTGTACTAAGCTATAAGTACCTTTTTCAGACATCAGTAATCATCCTTTCCAGCTGAGAAGGCAATACACTTGCAATAGAGCTCTCCAAAAAACAGCAATTGTCCTATTTTAATGTTTCTGAAGCTATCCCTTATGGCAAAGCTCTCCTGAATTTAATAAGGGTAAAATGAACAGGGCTATATAGTAATTTCATAGAATTAAAAGAGAACTAGGAATTTAGCAGGAATTATACCTCTGCCGTAGATGAGGCTGGCATTATATGATACGAAGCTGTGTGCAAACCTGCCTCTGCATGTGAGTAAATAATCTTTGTGCATGTATGCAAGCAAGATAAATCCTGATTTCCTACCCAGTCTCAGAGGTGTTTGTGTGCAAGTTCTTTGCCAGAGGTGCCGGGCACATCTCCAGAGCACCTCGCAGGAGAGGAGCTGGGAAAGGCAGGATTGCTGCTGCAGCCAGCCCCTGCTCTTGCTAGCCCTCGTGAAATGCGGGGCCAGCTGGTGTTCAAGGTGAACTCAAAGAAAGATAGTCACTGTACCTCAGTGTTCCTTGGCAAATTGTATGAAGGCTATTGATTCTCTAGCTTTTAAAAGTAACTTCTGAAAAATCAAAAATTTCTGAGAAATTAGAAGGTATTTGGGGATGTACTGCCCACAGGAAGTCATTGTAGCATAGATGTCCAAATAATTTTTTTATTTTGAAGTCCCCACTCTTCAGATTTAAAAGTATTTGAACTACATGATAGAACAATCTTTTTTTTTTTTTTCTCCAAAGGACAAACTATTTTTCTGTTACCCATAATAGGTATTTTAAAGTTTCATATTCATGGCAAATTTTTATTTTTTCCATCTTCACCTAAGTTATTTTAGCATTATTCAAGAGCTACTGCTTGGATTACATGTTTGTATTGGTCCCGTTGCAAGGAAACCATCATCTCCTACTATTTCTTTTTAGATTCCCAATATGTTACATGGAAGAGCTGAGTACCTAAGAGGCAAAATCTTCTCTAGGGTGCCAAGTGTGTACCACCAGCAGTCCCCAGTACAGGAGGCACACATGGTGTGGGATGGACCCAGCCCTGCTGGGCTCAACAAACAGTCTGGACAAAAAAAAAAAAAAAAATCCCACTTTTTCAGGGGGAAGAAGGAAAAGTTGATTCTCATTTTACAAATGTGAAGGGGAAATTTTGTGTCAGCAGGTATTACAACTCAATTTAAGCCACTCTGTGTAGTTTTTTAACTGCCTGTGCCAGCAGTTGAAATCTCTCCTCACTCCACGTGTGGGATATTGGGCAGCTGAAAGCCACTGCATGTAAACCTCAGTGGCTTCAGTAACAACAGTGAGCATGTCCCTGGCTGTTTGAGTGCAGGTTCTGGCCCTACCAGCTTTACAGGTAAGCTGGGTTACCTGCAATAGTCTTTTTTGCTTGCTTGCTTTAAGACTCTTGAGTTTTATTGATAAATTAGTGCTGTATTGCTGGCAAATCCATGGAACTTTGGTGACATCCAGTGACAGGTTCTGCTGAAAGGTGTTTTTTCACCCTGGAATGACAGGATTGAAGCGCTGGTACCCTGCTGGTTTCCTTTAATGGGATCAGCAGATGAACTTGAACACAAGCTGAAAATCAGGCTCTCAAACCATATACTACCGACTGTTTTAAGGCTGTTGGGATTTACATTAGGCTTACCTTCAATATTTAATGTGTAAATTGCTGTTGAAAAGTTATTAATTAATCACAATTTAAAGCCAATATCTTGTCTGGCAATCCATTTAAATAAGCTAAAGCTCTTTGAAGAACTTTCTCAGGGCTTCTTCCTAAATTTTCCTGAGCTGTTTCTTAAAGAAATTGTCTGAATGTCAAAGTCAAACATGTGAATAGTGCCTGATATTTTAATATTTTTCCAGAAATCCTAATTAATATTGGAGTAAAGCCTTATTTCTTGGAGAAAAACAAAAAAAGAAATATCAGTGATTGCATACTCTGATAGTGATATAAAAAGTACTAAACTACCTGTGGTAGCTTGCCTAAAAAGGTAGACAGTCATAGACTAAATTTTAAAAACCAAATGATTGCATTCACCTCCTAAAGTGTAGTGTTTAAAGCTAAATAGAATCTGGGGTTAAATGGCATTGCAAGCTGGAGAGAAATCAGTGAATATTTAAAAACTATATTCAAGTTAAATTGACAAATGGTTAGCATTGTATAGTAACATTCAAATCACGGCAATTGTTCTTGTAATAAATATAATTTCTATAGCATTTCCTTAGATTATTCAGTTAATCGCCAGCGCTGGTTTACCTCTTTATAATAATGCGTGCTTTCTTTAAAAAAAAAAAAAGAGAGAATAAAAAAAGAACTTGGTTATTTCTTTGGTCAGGGCCTATTTGCTCCTTTTTTATGTGAGATTTTCAATACTCGGCAATGATGCCGAGCAAAAAAGGTCCATCCACTTCACTTGTGATGCCTCGTGCATTACCTAAAGCACAACAGAACAATGCCAGACAACAGAGCCTTTCTCCCCGGGAACAATGCAGTCACCATGACAACCAGCAGAAGAACGTTTGGCCAGGAAAAGCTGGGAGCTTGGCGGACCAGCCTAATCAAAAAATGGAATAACATGACAACAATTACACTGATGAGTGAGAGGGAAGCTACAGATGCATTCAGACACCTATGGCACTGCCGGCTGGATGCATTCAGCTTGCTCCCCCCCCCCCCCTTTTTTTTTGTTTTTGTTTTTGTTGTTGTTGTTGTTGTTTAGTGTCTTCTGGTTTTTAAGAGCCGGTAAATAGACAAGATCGAATTGTGTAACAGAATGTCAGTGCTCTAGTTAAACTGAAAATTCCTTTTCTTTTGCTGTGCTACTTCAAGCACACTGAAGAGGCTTTAGGAGAGATGAGGTTTTGAAGTGAAATATGTAATAGGTACAATGTAAGTGTCACAAGGCAACTTTATTTAGCTTTAAAAATGTAAACTCGGATTTTCAAATGCATGGATGCAAATAAATATGCCTGGATTGTGTTAGGCATAACCAACCTCACCTTTCACTTTAATTTCAGAAAACTGGGCACGTGTCAAGCATTGATTACAAGTGATGGCTTGTTGTTTTTAAACCAACCCCTTCTGCCTATTAGCATCCCCTGTAAAATTTATTGCACCATTTTGTTCAGACCTCTCTTCCAGCTCCAGGGAAATTGAACTGCAACTGTACATGTGCCACAAATCAAGCAACAGACATACCAATGTACTTCTCCGAAATATCCCAAATTTGTCATTGTGCTAATAGCCTCCTTTTATAAGCTCCCAATTGTATGTTAGAAGTTCTGGTATTTTCTTTATAGGAAACAGGTGAAAGGATTTTTTGCTGCTATAACTGAAAAATGTGTCTATGATTTCTACTGTTGAGAATATTTTATACGTATTAGGGAAGGGGATGGAGGAGGCAAACTGCTGATTTTAAATGGTGAGGTATCTGGGGATAGCCAGGAGGTCTCTTAGAGACTTGGAAACAGTGGTAGACATAAACCTCTGGCCATTTTGGGGGGTTTATCTGACAGTGGCATGCTGGAGTCATGCAGCCAGTCCTTTTGGTACAGCCCCCTGTGCTAAGCAAAACTTCCGCTATACTCCCTCCTGCCCCCCTTCATACTCTTCCCAGCCCCTGGGTAAATCTTGCAGTCAGCTTTAGATAAAGTATCACATGGAATTATTAATTATGTAAATGCATAACTAAAACAACTCTCTGTAAAAATGCTCAGGCAAACCCTTCCCCTTACTTGGAGCACTCTGAATTTGTGTGTGCAAAGGAGCCTTTAGCCATTGCAAAAAAGAAGACAGGGGATTCTCCTACCTGGAGCAAATCTTTGCCTGGCACAGCTGTCAGCGCTCATCTCTGAGCCTCCACCTCACAGGACAGGGAGATTGCTGAGTACCAGGGATGGGTCACGCACAGACCAACAAACTGAAGGTGGAATACAAGCTAACTGCAAAGCCAAGCAGTGCTTTAATGCAGTGGTCATCATACACTGGCATCGTCTCCTTATGTTAGCAGAACAAGAGATTTTAGGCTGCTAACTTCTGCTCTCCCACTAAATTCTGCTTTCTCACGTGTGTCAGTTTCCAAACACCAACTTCACATCTAAATTCAGTGGTCAGCTAGAGATCATAGAAACCCTTAACCCCGAATATTACTTGTTTTGTACATGCGCAAAACTCTTTTGCCCTCCAAGATATATACATTTCACTCAGACACTGATGCTGATCATCTCCCTTGTGTAGTCATCTAAAACCCATCATCCCCACCAAAAATGCCATAAGTATAGCTGAGCTCAGGCCTTTTGGAATTAAAGTTTCCAGACCATCCAGGAGCCCACCTCTCAACATAAAAGCACAAATCCCTATCCCACTCATCTTGGAGTTGGGAATATTGATGCTACGAGGAGGAAAATTAGGAGATGAGTTTAGGTTGTTTGCTAGACACCACTTATAGATTATATTAGAAGAGGTGCCAGAGAGATTAGGTAGAATAGATCTGGGTGATTGTTTAGCAGAAACCTCAGGAATAAGATAGATGTCCTCTGAAGGACATAACTGACATTTAAGACTTTTCAATAATTAAAGGAAAATAAATACAATATTTGAAAAGCTAATTCTGAAGGGATTCTGTCTATAACTTGCAGCCAGCCCAAAAGCTTTTTGAATAACGCAGTTTCATTTTTACTTTTTGCAGTTCTTTATCCATCTTTCAGTTCTTGGACTGCTCTTCAATTTATCCTAATAAACTAACAGTTTCTTATGCTCTGCCACATGAAAAGCTTTTGTAAAACCTTTCATCTACCATGTCTATTTTGTACAGAAAAAAAATTCTTAATAAAAAAAGGAGGCATGACTATTTTTAAAGTAAAACCAATGTTCCATTTTCAAAAGTTTTTAAACTTCATACATATAATCTTTTTTCATTTTTTGTAGGTATAACACATATATCAGACAACCATCAACCTTTAAAATTATTGTACTCAAAAGATAGGTGCCCAGGTCACCCAATCCCATCAACTAACATGTCAGTGAATATATGTGAACATATGGTATCTACTGCTTTTTTAAGCAAAAGGGAGACGGAGTGGAGAGGAGAGGAGAGGATAAGGTCCTGAGTAGAAGATAAGGTCCTGAGTATGGCAAAGAGGGCTCAGAGCATGGGAAAGGCAGGAATAGGGAATGGGGAAGGAGTATACCCAGAAGGATCTAAGGAGGATGTTCAGTCCAGACTTTACCTGGATCTCAGCTGCCTGCTTACTTCAAGCAAAGAAAAACTTCCATTGCTTGTACATGTACACAACCCAAGGGAATGCTCCAGAGAAAAAAAAAACAAAACAACAAAAAACCCCACAAAAAAAACAAAAACCTCCAATATATAACATTTATACACCTTGAGATGTGTTATTCGCTTCCCTTAAAGTGCACCACAAACCTACTGAGGTCAGGCTACCACTGGTCTGTACTAGACCAGGGCATTTTTTGGCTGTTTTAAATACAGGTGTTATGTTTGCTCTTCTTCAGTCAGACAGTATTAGTCTGACTTGATGAATTTTTATTCTTATCCCTTTCTTAGATCTTATAATTTCATGTGTCAGCCCTTTCAGTACTCTGGGATGAAGGTCATCTAGTGTACCCTCCCTCAGCACATTGAGTTCTTTGAATTCTTCTTCCACCTAAGACAGAAAATTCCATTCTGTTTCTAGATACTTTTCCAATTAGCCAAGATGCTTTTGTTCCCAGCTTCTACTTTGTAATCCTAAGTGAAACCTAATGTAAAACAAGAATTTAGTTTGGGAACCATACAGATGTTATTTTTAACCTCATCCTCTTTTCTTTGTTCTTTCTTCTCTCTTTATTGTTGAGAGTGATGAACATTTTGATGTCTGGTTTCCACTTCCTTTGGAAAAACATTTTGGGTAAAACCTTGACCCTGGTCTTCCCGTTGCTTCAACATTGTGAAAATATTTGCTTTCTCTTTAATATATAGCAAATGAGAGGTGCTCAAAAAGTGCTTCTTGGTCATGCCTGATTTTATTGAGCATAAAGCACTCTCTGTGTAAAGGATCCCTTTAAAAAGTCAAGTCTTTCTTTATGCTTAGGAGATGTCTTGGTAATACAAATTAGAGTATTATTGCTACAAATCTTTCACTAAAGTATCAGCACATGCATTTTTACTTTGACATCAATGAGAAAAAGGTGCGACGAATACAAAAGACAGAGGAAAACATGAGTACCGATGTTGTATACTGTGCATAATGTACAGTTGTATATAATTTGTATAGACTGTACACTATAGTTTGCAGGATATATACATGCTAGTTTAGCTGCTGGCCCTAATGAATATGGAAACAAAATTCTAGGTAGCAGTCTGTTTCAGTTAATGGAAATGTTGTGTTGCCAAGTTTTCACATATCATATTGTTTCAATTAAAAATACAGAAATATTTGCAAGTCATTATGATTATTTTTTTTTTACGCATTTCTTAGCATAATACCATCTTTAAATTGCTGCAAGGGCTTGTGGGGTTCAAACTTCTCATTTCTTCTGAATTTTTATCCTCCTGGTATTTAAAAATCATGATAACCGATAAAAAACAAAACCCTAAACTTGTGAAGAAACACAGGGTTTAAGTTACAAAATTGCTTAGTATGCTAGTGGAAACAAATGATGATATTTACACTGTCCGTTTATTCTTTCACTTGATTTTTTTTCTCTCTGCTTTTTATGTTCATCCTTTCCATATAGTAGCCATATTCTGATCTGAGTTGCATTTTTGGGTTTCTGATGTTTGAATATCCCATCCATAGTTAATACTACTCTAATAATCTTTAGGAATGACTTAAAGTACTACCCTTCACCATCGGTTGTCCGGGGCTATTTTTACGAACTACTGTACTTTTAGCAAGGATAGTCTGCACTCAGAGCTCTTTCTCCTCCCTACTCTGCTCCCCTCCATTCCCTGTCACCACTGACAGCAGTGGTGATGATCCAGGAAGTATTTTTCCTTTTTTGTACTGTCCCATTCCATTTCCTTCCTTAGGACAAACTGAAAAGAGAAATCACCAAAGTGCAGGGGTATTTGTAGACTTCTGGAGCACAATACAAGTCTCCCCCTGTCAACTGACTGTTGAATATCTTGTTGAATTTTCAGGGTTGGGTTTTTGTTTGTTGTGGTTGGGTGGTTGGGTGGGGGTTTTTTGGTTTGTATTTTTTTTTCTTTCTGCTCCTCTTACATATACTCCCTATCCTGTCCTGATTACTTGCCTTCCTTGTCCAAGGCCACTCAGTTTTCTTTCCCCTGAGTCTCTTGTAACTAACGTATTCATAAATAAGCAGGTGTGTCCCTTGCAGCCTGACCAGTCTGTCTAGCTGAAGCAAAATCTAAGCTGGTCTTACCTGGGGAGCTTATTCTTTGTAAACAGCGGAGAGATCTCCGTTATCAAGGGATAGGGGAGAAGTGGTTTGTGTTTCTAAATGCACAATAAGAGGAACGCCGAAGAGGAATGAACAACCACACTTGCAAATAAGGATCCCGTCTCAGTCTTCAAAGTCATTCTATCCAGAAGAAATGCCCTATAGATTCAGTGAATCAACTTTCTGGAGGAAAGACAAGCCAATAGTCTTAAATAATGGGAGGAATGCTGGCAAGCAAACCACTCCTGAATCTGAGAAGAGGTTGGAATGCCACAGTAAGAATAGCAGGCTGGGAACTTGATACAGTCTTTACCTTTTTCATATTTTGTTAAAGTAAAAAAGCGACACTTCTTTGAACAGCCAGCAGCAGGAGTAGCTCCTCTGAAACCTGCTCTGACCAGAGGAGTGGGCTCCTACAAACGGTCTTGCTGGGCCTGCAGAGGTGAACTCTGGGCTGTGAGGAAGTTGGAAGCTAGAGAAGTCCACAGTGCTAAGACTTTCCTCAGCATTGCCAAGTAACTATTGCACCATAGAAAGGATTAGCTCCAGACACAAGGGCTGAGGTCTTGCAAAGCCCATTTTGTTTCTCCCTTCACATAAGTTTCTCCTGACAGGCATTAAAGGTACTCACATCACACCTTGCCTGCAAGCTGCTGTGGCTAAAAAATACTAGGAAGGAGTGAGTCACAATGTCATCAGAAGCCAGTTGACACACAAACTCCTTCTAAGCAGTACATAGTCTGATCAAGAAAGAAACAAAGAAAAACAAACAAAAAAGCATTTTTGTAGAAAATAACATTTGATGTTGTGACAAAAACAAAATTTGGAGGTTTCTGTGTTTATATTGAACTAAATAGCAAAATGCACCGAGATCAAAGATTTTACATTAGACTCTTGCAGAAGGTATCTTTTTACTTAGTGCAGAACTGGGAATATTTCTCTCCAAAAGATATACAACCTTAAATGAAATCTAATGCAACAAAACAGCAATTTGAACTCAGAATTGTTTTCCAATATCTGGCTATACAGCCATATAATCACTGGTGCTGAATTCTTAAATTGAAGTTAAAAAAGATGGATAAAGCAATAATATATAAATGGGTATCAGTGGAAAATAGGATTATTTAAGGAGACTCATCTCCTTGGCGGATAAAAATAAGATATTCAGGTAATTTTCAAAATGCAGAGCTATCTTATACAATGGAGACAACTAAAAAGTACCATTTGCTAGCCCGCAGTGAATGATTTGTAGTCATCAGGATCCTGCAGGTAATTGAGGATATCTGCATTGACATATTCTGCACTACTGCAAGAATACTATTGTAATGAACCAGCGCGTGTACGAGTGTAATTGCCCTCTAGTGCACAGCATTGGAACTGATGCCAACTGTGCCATAGGACAGCACTGCTCAAGAAGGAAAAAAGATCCTCAAAAAGAAATCGGAAATGGGGGCAGTCAAATCCAAACCCCAGTGGCATCAGAGGCTCTGACTAGCCATGGATGCGATAAGGGAGGGAATCCGGTTAGTGCACACCAAAGCAGTCCTGTGGTCTGAACCTATGTCTCCAAGATAAGTGGAGAAGAATGGGGGATTTTCTTCAAAACCTCAGGGCTCCTCCAAACTCAAACGCTAACACAGACAGGGCCATTAGGAGCCTAGATAACCAAAGGCCTCTTGTTCTGCATCACTTCCAGTTGTTTGCGCAGGGTCAGGTTTCATGGGAGGCTTAGGGTGGAGTTCCATAACCTTGTAGAAAAATCTGGTATTTCTGTTAGTGGTGACAAAAAAAAAAAACGAAATGTTCTGAAGCTGCTGATTCTTTCCTTAAGTGCAAGAGAATGAGCTCTGTATTCCCCATGCAAATCACAGGATGATCCCTTTCATGCTTGTGAACAAACATTGAACTAAAGTCTGCAAGTAAGTTTGTAGCTCCGGCCACCTAGTTGGATATTTTCTTGGTGTTATTTCTCACTGCATAAGATGTAAGAATTTGCCAATAAGGGAAGGGAATTATAACATAAACCATTGCACAGGAGCAAGGTGCAAAGGAGCGAGTTTACACAGCAGATGGGAGATGGTGTTACGGCACCATGAAGATGTAAGGGTGAGAACGCAGATAAATTGGAAACCAGCTTCACTCACTCATCTGACTGCTCGTGGAATAGACATGATGGATGAGCAGAGGTAGTGAGGAGTGGAGTCCCTGCCATCCTCCCCAAGCAGATGGAGCTTGTGCAAAAGCTGCATTATGACTAGCCTTACTGCAGCATCCCAGCCCTGGTCCCTCACACAGCCCCTGCACCTTCCCCCAGTAGAACTGGCAGGGATAGGAGGCAAATACTAAAGGACTTTTTTTTTTTAATTTATTAAAATCTCCTAACCTGTTTTCACTGATCTTGTTTTCTCTAGCTGCAAAGTAGCAGTCACTATTTTTTTAATTAATTTACCTTTTCTTGATTGCTTCAGTCCTAATTCCAGTTTGCAGGGATGAGCTGCCCATTCTTTGCCCCTCACTACACTTCCCTATAACAAACTGGGTTCTAGTTGTTGAATCTTCTTAAGGTCAGGATGAAGCCTGGATTCCCTTCAAGCCAGTGGTAAAATTCCTACTGACTTTCACATAATTTTGTACCTAGTGATTTCAGTACACAGCATCTCTTCACTATCTCTTTATGTAAGACCTCATCAAAGTTTCAAATCTGCCAAAACTGTATTTGAGAGTTTATACTCTTAGTAATAAGATCTACATGTTCTTAATTCATCAACTTAAAAGAAACAAGGCCATTTCTGCAGATCATTTTCCTAATTATTGCACTATTATCCTTCCTTTCAGAAAGAATAAATACATTTCCAATGCAGTTAGATCCTATCAACAGTAGCACCAAAGAAATGGCCTCTGCCACCAGACATTTGCAGCAAAACTGTGTTATTACATTTAAATTTCCAAGATGCAGTAACCAGCAAGTTACTAGAGTTCTATTATAGTTGTGATACACGAACTGCACATTGTTATGGTAATGACAATTTTTTTCTTCCCTTTGAAGTAGCAGTGTAAATACAAAGAACATCACATTGGTCTTGGAATGATATTTCCTCTGCCTCCACTTTGTGTACCAAGCAGTAATCAGAATTGCATAAGAAAAAATTAAAACACGATGTAGCTCATTCAGTGTTCCTGCTAGCTTAACAAAGGTCAAAACTAAACCAAAGCATCTGTAAGTATTAACTTCAAAGTAAGTGAAGTAAAACATAAATAGTACTTTACCTGGCAATCAGCCATGACACCTAGAAATCTGGTCTTCAGGTTCAAGGATGCCCTGGGACAGAATCCCTATCAACATAACTGTGTTCTGAAAGCATCATGGTGGTTTACAGTGGTGGTAAAAAAACATCATTGTTTCTTCATATAGTCATAATAAAATATTACAGCTGACCAGATGGTGGAGCAATTACATTTCCATAGTTCTAAATGGCTATTTAGCTTATCCACTTGTGAACTGTTAATTAAAATTGGAAAAGATATCATTCACACTTAAAGGGAAGACATAACTATATAGAACATGCTTAAACAAAGACTTGAAAATTTTATAAAACCAGAGATCCATTACCTTCACCTTCGCACCCACCCTAGTAAGAAAGAAAGTCTTTGACAATAGGACTGTGGCATAAGCAGATGAAAGGCAGAGAACTCAGGGAGCTGAGCTGTCCTGAGAGCACATGTGCTCAATAAATCACGTTGTTTGCTGCAAACGAATGGAACCCCTCCAGCTGCATGGGTGAACACATGCTTCACTGAAGATCACTCACGCACAGAGAGAGAGAGGAATGAGATGCTCTGTGAGTGTACTCCCTCCCCCAGAACCAGATAGTACTGACACTGACAACGCTCTGTGCCACCAGGTCACATTTGTGTGGGTATTTATCTTAATTCACCTGCAACACAGTCTGTGGGTTCAGCTTTATGGAATAGTTAATCAGTGTGCTATTAAATTCTATTACAAACTAAGGTTTAATTTAGCCAAACAGATACACGGTTTGAAATACTTATCTATTATGATATGATATGATGTGGTTATGATATGATATTAGGATATGATATAGTCCTATATTGTCATAAAGTGATTTTTTTCACCATTGCCTTGATATGGGTACACAAGAGCTAATTCATTAACAACCAAAAGAGTCTTAGGCCTGAAGTGAATAAGGCAGGGAAGGCTTTTAGGAAGAAGCAATATTTTTTATTGGACAATCTAATTTAAAACGGAAAAAGAACAGATAATACTTCTTTACGACAAAAAGACGAGAGTAGAGAGGGGTTTAATGTAGCTTAATGCATTCACTTTAAACCTCTCTCTTTAGTTAATTCAAGTTAACTTTCCTGAATGCCTGTCTAGGTTAACCCTCAGGCTTCTGCAGATGGAGCTGCTAATGCCCTCAGCTCCTACCCAGCCTCCAGTTGAAGCCATTTGAGTTTCAACCCTTCTGTGATATCACTCCTTTGAAAGGGTAAGGCACAGATTTCTCACTACCATTGGGACACAGCTGCGGTGTGCCCTGTGGTACCAGAGGGCAAAGAGGATGTGCATGCTCACTGCCGTGGTCTGTGCAATGCCCTGTCTCCCTTTTCCCCCATTCTGTGGAATCACGATTCTAATTCTGCTGGAGGACTGCAACTGCCTCAAGTCTGTATGGGCTTTCCTGTACCTATGGAGCAGGAAAGCAGTCTACTCTTATTGTCCATGAGGCTCAAATTACACAAAACAGATTGAATATAATTTTTTTTTTTTTTTTTTAATATAAAGGAAGCCTATGTTTCATTGACCATACAATGATTTCAGGCACCAGCAGAACTCTGTAATTAGCATGATCTTGGTAACCTGGGTTCATTGAGAAAAAAATAAACTTCAATAACTGGAGTTTGATGGCATTTGACAACTAACATACCAAATACTTAGACTGCACCATTGCTGTTTAGAAGGAATCAGCCAAGTAATTTACAATTTTTCTTTTTGAAAGATTTTCATTGTTCCCTGTTAAGGTTCCCTATGACAGTAACTTAAAATATACAGAATTAAATGTTAGAAATGATGTTTCTATCCATTAGGGAAGATCTTTAACTCAAATTGTCTCCCATAGAGACTACCCTTTCAGACTCTGTCCCCTCTTTCCGATGGAAAGCTCCCAGCTGTATAACTACCCTTGCTCCAGATCCACAGGATCTGCTGCTCCCTCCCTCTCAGGAGCACTTCTCCTGTGCCTGACCAGAGAGGCGATCACAGCAAGGTTCTTCTCAGCCCACTGGTCAGGAGCACTGCTCTTTTAAAGGACAGGCACAATATTTGACTTCCTGGGCAATCTCCAGGGCAGTAATTGGAAGTAAATAAAATGGCAAGTTGCCAGCTAAAGAAACCTGTATTTTTCCTTGTTGTGGCAATTTCTGAATGCAGACCTAGAACAAGAGCTCTTTCACACAGCTCCTGGGTCCTCAGCTAAGACCTTATTAGGGTTATTTCCTGATGATTCCTTAGACGTCGTCACTTCCTGGCTCCCGTGTCCCTTTATTTTAATTCTCTGGATGTCCTATAGAAGCCTCTCAGGTAGTTTAAACTCTGCTCTTGGTAGCACTACTGGCACATAGTGAACCAGCACTCATGCAAAGTCCTGGACAGACTTGTCCAGCCTTCCCTTAAGCCTGCTTTTACCTCCAGGGCTTCACTCACGTATCAGTGAAAAGTAGCACATGATGTAAGTATGAAGAATTGGATTTCTTAAAAGCATTAGAAAGCATGGGCTTTCAATGAAAAATAAGGGGTAAAAGTAGAACCAGTTGCTGCCTCTTGCTTGAGCCATGTCTGTAAAACACCATTAAAGAAAAAGAGAGTCTGAGCTCCAAGAGCAGAGCCGGCTCAAGCCTTTGCACTAGGGAAGGCCAAGTGGTTTGGTTTCTATTTTTAACACTTTGTTTATAGTGAAAAGCAAGTGAGTTGGGTCTAGCTGTATTTTATAAAAAAATGCATCTTTAAGTGGGAGCTATACAAAACATACTAGTACTCAAAACTCCCAAATTTAAGAGAGCTATAATTAACATTGAATAGAAATGCTTATGATGCAGGTTGAAGGTACCATACTCACTTTTCTTCATCTAGAGAATACCAAGTTACTTCACAATGAATTATTGCAGGAAGATTTTGGTGGTCATTTTTTGCTCACCAGTGTTTATGCCCATTCTGCATTTAGTGAAGTGGGGCATCCACATGATTGTGTGTGCTTTGGAGACAACAACTGAAACCACCAGCCGAGCGAGTCTGTGGGTATGACCTTTAGCAATATGTTAACAGACCCACTTGCAGGCTATTTGCAGGAATCAGTTTTCCTTTCCTTCACTTCAAAGTTGGATGCTGAATTATTTGACTCTCCAGTTCCTTTGACTGGTCTTTCTGTTCTCTGAAGATTGACTCATTTCCTGTATTTGAATAAGATAGTAAAAGTGGATATAAAATATTATTTTGCAATTGTAATCAGAATAGCTCTCAGTGTAGATATTAATAGTGAATTCTAAGACTGTGCCTGATAACAGCTGAATTTATGCTTTCATGGGCTAGATTCTGCTCTCATTTATTTCATTGTAAACCCTGAGTAACTCCCAGAAGTCAACAGACTTGCTCTGGATTTCTGCAAAGATAGCAGAGGTCTGCCTCTTGCTCTGTGTTTCTTCTGCACTGATGGGGGTGACATCATCAATCTGGATATATGAATCAGGACGCAGATGAATCAGGCAAAATTAAAAGCAGCTCATTCTTTAAACAGAAACCTCTGCTTTTTGGATGCATTTGTATAAAGAGACCCATTACCTCCCTGCCTCTCTGACCCTGGTAGATCCTATTAACACCTCTATCAGCTTTTACCTGTCATTTTTCACTGCAGTTCATACAGTGCTCTCCAAAACACTGAAGCATGAAAACTTGCAGAGTTCAAAACAGAGGTACAGAAACAACAGACAGAAATGAGGTATCTTTTATCAGGGAGGCATGTGGCTCTTAGACTTTTAAGGAGAGGCTGTTGAGCAAGAGCTCTTTTGGAATGCAGTTTGGCTGTTAATTTCTGATTTTGCCAGCTGCTCTGTTGCCTCAGACTTTGCAAGTGTGTGCATACCCATGTGTGCTTATTTGAAGCAGTGTGGGAGGATCTTGTGCTGAATCTTGTTTTGCTAGTTAGAGTTCAGAGGCTGAACTGCAGAGTTTAGTTCTGAAATTTACCTCTCTCATTAATTCAGATCAGAAGTGTTCCTTTGGCACACTTTCCCTAAGAATACAGAGCTAAAACATCAAAACCAGTAACACATTGGAATTTCATCTGATCATCCAATACCAGTTGTTTCCTCTTTTGATGCAAACATCTATCATGGCTTCTTTATTCAGTCTAAAGAAGGAAGAGAAAACACAAACCTCTCCTTTCTCAGACCAAGGCAAGTAGCAGAGTATGCTCTGCCTGCAGGCTGGGGCAACTATTGCAATGCACATTTTGAGTTACTCTTCTGTCTCAGAGAAGTTAGATGCTCTGTGGTGACTTAAAGATACATTTGGCATCTCTTTTGTGGGCTACAGTGTGTGAAGTGCATTTGTGGTCTGCTTGTTTCCTAGTGTGTATGTTCTTAGGGAAAGGAGACGAAAGGCAGCCTGATGTTGAGGTGCTGCTAGAGACTTCGCAAAGGTCAGGGAAGTTCAAGGTTATCTCTTGATGCTCATTAGTATATGTGGATGACATAAAATCTTCATGCCATCCCAGGTGTCTGGCTCCTGGGCCTCTTAGATGATTCAGAGAGCATTATTGTCATGACCAATGCCAATGTGACTGCCTCAAACCCTTAGTCCAGTGCTAACTCCATTGCCTGCTCTCACAGCCTTTATAGCCATCATTCATCTGGATGAAGGGCCTGGTCCTCTCTTTGAGGAATTCTCCCTAGAAGAACGAGTATGCATGACACATGCCAAATAATAATGACCTACTCAATGACCTAAATGGAACTGTGGGAGGTAGGGCTGATGGACCTAGCTGGATGCCAGTTCATTATTAGGGCTGGGTTTAAAAATTACACCATTTTAGTGTGTCATAGCTTGGCAGACTCTGCCTGTTCAGAGGACCCTTGCAAGGGATCTCACTGGGGGGTACTGTAGAGTGAAGAGCTGTCAATTCATGTGAGGAGGTCTACAGGCAGAAATATTTTATTAGTGAAGTGTTTGGCTCTGCTGGATGCTGTGGGAGAACAAGGAGGATTCACCAGTGCTCTTCTCACCTTGAGTAAGACAGAGTAACGGGAAATGATCCAGTGCCTGCAGGAGCTTGCAATCATGGCAGAGAACAGTTAACACTGAAGGGCTGCAACACAGCTCTGAGGGATGGGGAACCTTTCTTGTCAAAAAAAAAAAAAAAAAAAGGTGAATGTGTGTTTCTTGGATATTATGTATGAATATCAGACAAAACTTAATTTGGAAAAAAAAAATGCATACTACAAAAGGCACCGATGGAGACAGTCTGACATGGACTAAGTCAGGTGCTATTTCTTAAAGATATCTGTCTCCTTTGGGTTTGACTGTGATCACAGTTATATTTCCAAATATGTACTTGCTGATGTTTTCATTTCTTCAATGCTGATGACATAAAAGATCTTTGCACTGGGTATGTTGTTTGCTGAGGAAAATTCCACTTGAACTCCAAAGGAATCTGAAGAATTCTGACAGAAAGTTTGAGGGGGCAGGAGTTTACTTTGCACTTTCTCTTGACTTAGGTCTGCTCCCTTTGAAAACAGACATAAAGCTAACATTGATTTAAATGGAAGTGTAAGTAAATCAACCCCAATTGCTTTTGGAAGCCCTGCCCTGAAAATTCTGAGTTCGAGAAACAACTGATTTTATTTCTGCTGCTACTTTGTGCCTTACAGCTTAAAAAGAAAGAGCTGCCTACTTACATGTCCGTTAGTGTGAGTTAAATTGGTTTTTATAATCTTTTTTTTTTTTGTTTATGTTTGATTTGTAAAGTCTGGAAAAAGTAATGCTTTCAAGAGATTGCACCCGGGAAAAAAGAAAGGAAACACTGTGCTAGTGTTGGAAAATCTTATTTTAACGTTTTGGAACAGGTTTTGATAATTAATTTTTGTGTGTGTTTTAAGAAGCAATATGTAAACAGAAGCAATATTAATTTTAAAATAACAAATTGAATTAAATGTTCAAATTATTTAAATAAATAATTGATTACCCAGAAAAAACTTTCTACCTGAAACTTAATTTTCTGACTAACTTAAAAAATGTTTGCCATCTGTTTGAATTCCTTTTTAGAATTTCCTGGAAAATAGAAAGTATAGGTCCTGACAGTTGTAATATGTGGGAGATGTTTCTCTTAGCATTGCAGAATGAAAGGATTGTTATACTTGCAGAGCTGTTCTTTTGCTAACAAGATTTGTTATAACATGGTATTTTCATTTTCTGGAATAAAGAATGTTGCTCTTTTTTTTAAGGCAGAGACATGCATTTTGGAGAAAAGGGTTGAAATAATTTGGGCTAAAAATAATTGAGCTGCTAGTGTGGTAGTTCACAGATGAGAAGTTTTTGGATGGATCAATAGGGGAAAACTAAGTAGATGCCAGAGGTCTGATATTAAGCACTACCGGGATTGCTACTGGAAGAAGAGCTTGTGTTTGTCTACCTGCTCTTGAAAAGCACACTGACATAGAAAAGTTACAAGAAAAAAATCTGAGAAATCTGTCTACAGTAAGAAAGTCTGTCCACAGTAAGAAGGTAAAGGGGTGCCATCTTTTTCAGCTTATCCAGAAGAAGATGAAGAGCAGGCTTGACCATGGTCTGTAATTTCTACAGAGAAATGATTTCTGATAGCCCAGGGCTCTTGAACTTTGCAGACTAAGACACAGGTAGAAAAAAAATCAAACTAAAAATAAGGCAGTTTTATAGTGATGCTAATTAACTTTCAGAACAACTTGCCAAGAGATGGAGTGGATTTTCTGTCATTTGAAATCTCTAAATCAGGATTTTATTTTAATTTTTGTTTTTTTTTAACTATGTATCTTTCTGCTCATCCTTAGAATATAGACAATGCACAGGAATTACCAGCTGGAAACCCTTGTCTCGTGTTATGCAAGGTATCAAGATAGTCCCTTCTGGCTGTAAATCTGTGCATATATATTTTAGATAGAGGTGACAAATGAAAGAATAGAAAGAACCAGATAAAAAGGTGCAGAGGCTGATGGTAGAATTGTCTGGTTACTGGAGATATTACTATTCTTTAACATTCAATTTTTGATTAATTTCTTTCAGGCTCAGTCTTGAAAGGCTTAGGTCTTAAAAATTAAACTAAATAAGAAGAGAATGTAGCTGGAGGGATTTGCCACAGGATGGGTTTTGCACATAAGGCACAGCCAGAGGTGCTGGGGGTGGGGAGGGAAAGTGGAGAATTTGTGAATTAAGAGCAGGCAGGCAAACTGTTTATCGTTGCTGTTGTTCTTAAATCTATGGATTCCAAAGGGAGTGGATTATATTTATACAGATGTATAGAAAGAGGCTTTTGCTTGAAACAGCTCCTAATGCAGGTGAAAACCATGTATTGATTACTTAAAGAAAGTTAAAATAAAAGCAATTTTTTCCCCGTTTCCACACATTGCAGCTTTTGGCCTATCCACTCACAGCTAAAAAAGCATTCTTTCCTGATAATCAAGCTTCAGCTGTCTGAATTTCAGGCCGAGCCTCTCATCTTGAGCTTTGCTGAAGAGCTTCTTTAATTAACCATTATACCACAGATGTTATTGATTTTTTTTTTTTTCAAATCTGGTTGAAACATCATTGTGCTGGATCGTCGCCAAGATGAAGGCCTGAATTTTTTGTGCACTGCTTTTACTCCTTCTGCATACCTTATTAGTCTCCATGTCTGTTAAGTGCAACCTGTAGTATTGACTCAGAAAATATAGCATTGATTTTTACCCTTCCAGCCGTGATCTAAGGGCTCCTAATTTGGAACGTGGAAACCAGAGTTCTGCAAGAAGCTGTATTACTGTACACTTCCTACAAGTAAGACCTTTCACTCTCTTTACCTTTTTTCCAGACTTTTGGTGTGGTTTAAAGTTCTCAGAATTGTTTTGTTACAAGAGGAACAGAGCAATGTGTCCAACACATGTCTGCTTACATCTGTGTAAATAAAAATATGTTTATATGTGTTAAAAAATGAATGAGTAAATAAGAAGTCTGATTTGCAAAGATGCTGTTCACCACATTTTCTAATTATTTCATCCAGGTTGCAGCAGCTTATCTTCTCTGCAAACCTGTTTGCTTACCTTTAGCTGCCTAAGTGTAATGTGGAGAGCTAAATTTTGCTGCCCAATGTTTTGGTGGTGTTGTTTTAAAATTGAGTGCATTTTTCTCTTTTAGACTCTTACTGGGATATGTGGGTCACTTGCTAGCATGGTGTAACATCTCTGGTAGAATTAATTCTTGAATTCAAGTAGACAGTTAAATCATGTCTGTATTTTTGGGGGGTGTGGGGGTGTTGTGTGTTATGCTTTAGCTTTTCAGAGAGGCTGAGCCCAAGCCTTGAGTGAATCTCAGCCGTCCTAACAACAGCACATTCCTTTCAAAATACGTCTTGCTCTGATGATGAATTCAAGAACTAAAACAACCACAATAGGTTCTTAAATTCTGATAAGATTTCTCTGAGTTTAGTGATAGGTTATTTAAACATAATTTGGAGCTTTTAAAATACTGTAATGGCATCTCTTGACCTTTCCAAAATCACATGGAGCAAGAGATGGTGAAAAATGTTTATTTACTTTGCATTAGAAGCTAAATCCCTGTTCCTTCTTAGAACCGGTAGTTCTTTTATACTGGGGAACTCACGCATGGCACTTCCATTCTTCAAACAAGAGCTAGACAGTCCTACTTGAACTGCAGAAACAATGACCTGCAGTCTATCCTATGCCTGAGTGATAAACAACAATGCAGACCTCTTGACAAGCTCTGGCATCAAGCGTGGAGTCTTGCAGCTCAACATGTCTGCTGAACAGAAGTTAGAAAAAGAAAAGATCATCTTGTAAACAATTAATTAATGTTTGTCATGAATTATCATTTTTACTTCCTTCTCAAGAGGCTCAAAGGGAATAAAAAGGCATTTTTGCAGGTGGTGGCATTCAAAGTAAGGGCAATCAAATGTTTGAGAGCAGTGGCACAGCACTTTGAGTCTCTAAGGGTGAATGGTGCTAGGATTAGAGCACAGCAGGGGGTTGAGGGTTTCAGGTGTGAAGCTTAATGTTTGTGATCAGCAAAAAAAAGTCTTGAATTTATCTAAACTGCTCTTCTGCTAACAGTACTTCTAGCACATAAATGTTCTGAAAGTGACAAGTGTTCTCATTGCTCTTCTAATGCAAACATGATCTGCATTTGAAAGATGCATCCCTTTTGCCTAAATTAGAATGTGCATCACAAAGAGCGTAAGATGATGACCCAAAAACAGTTCTTTACTCTCTCTCTCTCTCTCCCCCCTTCCCACCTCCTCCCTCTCACACACATACACACACACACTTCAATTCAAGATACAGCCACAAAAATGCAAACTTCCACTCCTTTTTACACAGCCACCAGAGCTGCCACTCTGTCCATTATTCTGCCTGCACCGCAGGTTTGTAATTAGGATGCTTTACCACCGGTGCTTCAGTTCTTATCTAGCATCATTCACACAGAGTTTCGTGTCTTTGCAGCGCTGTGCACGAGTAGCTCAATTTTATTTCGGTCAAGCAGTTTTGAGGGATTTTATGCTGTGCCATCCTAATGCACGCACACTCCTTACCTCCTCCCCCTGCTTATATTGCTGAGCACCGCAGAGAAGATAGCATGATAGGAGTCCTACCAATAAGTTTAAGCTATTCTGAGGAAATTAACGGGTTTAGGATTTGCCTAAGAACATTTTCTATTACTGGGAATGAAAAAAAAAAAAAAAAAGAAAATGTTTTAGTAAATAAGACTGATAAACAGATCGTACAAACTAATTTCTGTCTCTCCTGGGACCACCTATTTTGCCTTTTTGGAAAATGGTTTTTCCTCTAACTTTAAATAAAATCTTTGTGAGCAGTAGGAAGAATCTGTCCCTAAGAGAAAAAAACGTGTTTCAACACAGGTTAGAAATGAAAGCAGCAAGGAAAACAGCTCTAAGATGTATGTACAAATGTATGGAAACCTGCATGGATCCTCTATTTTTGCTTCAGATGTTTTCATGATGCAGTATGCTGTTACAATTTGGCATCCGGAGGGAGCGCGCTGCGTTCTGGAATTTGAAAACTATTGAGGCAGACAGCGCAGGCTGCAGACAGCAACCATAAAGGTAACGATATATATAGGTATATTCCCACATCTTAATTGAACAATCATCAGAACAGGAAGTATTGTCTAATGATTTACTTCAGAGGCCTGAGCTGGCCGTCTAAAACTGGGTGAATAACTTCAGCTTTCAGTTCATAGGCTGGTCTATTTGTAAAATAAGATTTTTAATTGGTATAGAAGCCAATTATCTGGGAATTTTGATATTTGTCATTGCCATAAATTAATAAATTATTTTTACATATATAAATTTATATATATATTTATGATAGAAGAGAAAGAGTGGTGAAGTAAAATAGCTTCATTTTTTTCCAGTCTGTCACATAAAATGATACTAACTGACAGTAATTGATTAGTATATGTTTGCATCAACTAATGTTTGAAGTTCAAGGACTAGATTTCTGTTCACCCTAAGGTCCTTTCACCTTTCTTTGGCAGAGTGTCAGGGACTCCATGATGCAGCACTTTCTCATCAGAAAAATCTCTTATTTGTCAAAACAAATTAGTTTTAATCTGTGCAGCAGAAATACGTGTTTCTAGGCAGTGGTGGCAGGAGAAAGCGTCTCAGCTCTAGTTTAGCCCAGGGCTGTGTTCTTCAGGAGTAACCAATCTCCACCTCAGAGTGCTCACTCCACTTGATATAGGCAAGGGTCTGGATGTGGTGTTTCCAACTCCAGTGAGTCTCTAAACTCCTCTTTCAAGTGCCAATCAGCTGGGCTGGAGGGAGTCTCTCTCAGTCTCCCTAATTTGGAGTTGTTCCTTTTTGGGTCTTTCCTGACCCCCACTCAAGCAGACGGCTGATCTCTAGGATCTATCCGTGTATCCTCGCCCTTCCTCGTTTATTCTTTCTTGTTTCCCTTCTTTTTGCAGAAAGAACTAAATAGGCAAGAAAAGTCTTCCTGAATCCCAGTAAATAATGGGGAAAGGTCTGAGGCCCAGGAAAAGTTTTGTGCCCAGTTTAGTGCAATTCCCACAAAAAGACAAATTTGAATAGAGAACCCATAATTTACATCCCCACTTTAAGGACCATTTTACATTGTCAAAGTGGCTTTAGGGGTCCCAGAAATGACAGGAATCTGGTCCAAATTGTTTCTGCCTGAATTCCTGTCGCTGGCCACTCGTTAGGATGGAGGCAGGAAATAAAAAATATCAGACAGCGCCGTGGGACTGTTTGTTTGTTTGCTTTCCCCCCCTCTCGCACTGCCCCTCCTTGCCCGACATAACTCCCCTCTCCTCTCAGAGGGACCAGTGTTTGGGGGGAACTGAGCTGGGACCTTTTCTCTGTGTCGGTCAGGCCCCGTGTCAAAACACTCCTGACTCCTGGAAGTCATCTCTGCTGAATCCCGAGGCTTGCCAGTGCCAGTCAGCTGCTGTTTGAACTAAGTCCTGACCGCAAAATCAAAAGTGGGTCCAAAGAAAGCTGTAAACAGTGTGCAATGAGCCATTTGAAGGCAGCTGATGCCTCATTTGGGGTGACATGTTGTGGCTGATGAGTGTGGATGATGTGGGGTTTTCGATAAGTGCCTCATCAGTATCCTCATCATGATCGTGTTGCTCAGCCACGGCGTGTGCCCTGACTTGATTGTAATTGCCTGAATCTGCTCCTGCTGCTCAGGAGCGCACAGTAATATGCAATAAAACAGCAAGAAGTGAATGTTAACCATCTGAGTTCTGACATGGCTGCTTGCAGTTCAAGTTTTCCATTAAGGACAAAAAAATCTATATAGACACACAAATATGGATATATAATTGCATGTTTAGAATAATTATTGTTTGTATATGCAATAAACTCATTTTATAAATAATGCATGATGGCCATATACAGATATATAGACAGATATACCTACATACATTTTCTCTCTGACACTTGTATATACCATATACAAATGAATATCACATGCTCATGGTGTGTAGGTAAATAGTAGAGGGATAAAGAGCACCAGGACCATACTTTGATCCAAATTTTTAAAAATATAAGTAGAACGTGTAGTTAAATCTATGCATAGTCTTCATAAATCTTAATAACACGCGTGCATACAGATAAGTAATTGAGTTTTAGATGCAGTTAATCTACTCATGTAAATGTGTGTGTGTGTGTACTTATGCAGGTGGGGGGGGGGGAGGAATGTACACAAGCATATGAGCTTTGTACCGCTAAATTAGTCTTCAGAGAGAACACAATTTATTTTCACAAGTTAGCCAGTTTGGATTAATTCCACAGCATAACTGGCAAGGAAAAAATAGCCCCAAACCCTAAACTTTCTGAACCCTGTGCCTGTGAATCTGACAATACAAAGTACTGAGAACTTGTGCCCAGGGGAAGCTTTTCACATATGAGACTTTTTGTAAGGTGGGAACTGTCATTACCCTGTTGGGGTCCCAATGTAAGAGAGGGGTTCTGAAGTGGTATGTTCATGCCCATTGGTGGTAACAGAAGGAGCAAGTTTATTGACAGCTTGTCAAAAAGTAGAATGTAATTGGAATGGGGGCTATGCTCCTTTTTAATAAACAAGTTGCATGGATAGTGTTCTTGACTTTAAAAATACATTCAGCTTTGGTTACAGGTCAGAAAGGTAATAAACCAAAGAGATTAGGGTTGTATAATCATGATCTGTGGTGTCTCAGAGTCTAACACTACACCCTTGCAGACAACAGCTTTGGGGGGGTTCCTGTATGCAGCTGGTTTTTTGGCATAGTTTGGGGGACATTTAAATCATAAAATTTACACAGGCAAACTCTGTTTGCATTCAGTTAGTTCTTGATGGAATGAGCATGTGGGTTTTCTTCATTTCCACTGTGTTATTTAAGCATTCCAGTAAAAGTGCACCAAAATGTTTCCAAAATATTATTTGCAGCTGCTGTTGCTACTGTGCATCGTCCTGCATGCTCTGTGCCTGCGTAAAGAGGCTACCGCTGTAAGGTATGGTCTTGCTACACAGAAAGATCAGTGTTAAAGTGAAGGCGGAGAAGAGAGAGGTTGTTATTTGCAGACCAAAATCATCAGTGCATAGGATTTTGAAACCCTTTAAAAATAATTCTCTTTCCCCAACTCAAGCAAAATTTGCACTGCCTTGGAAATATCCTTAATATCTTCATTACAGAAAACAAATCTGTGCAGATTAAACACTCTAAGTCTGACCATTTGAGAGGTAAGACAATCATTATAATTATAAATGCTTCTGTTGTCATGTGTGATCAAGTGGATTCGTTGTTGTAGCTTAAATATATTAACTTTAACCCTTTTTAATTACGGATTTAGCACAAAGCTGACGGAGTCCCTCCTAGAATCCCACATTCACCCTGGGCCTCTCTTTATGCTCAAAATATGTAGACAAATAGAGAGGAATTCCAAGGAGGATAGAAAACATGACTGGAAGGATTTGTTTATGAGGAAAGATTAGAAGAATGAAATGGGGAGCTTTAGTTAAATGGGATTAAAAGCAACTAATCCACACAGCATTTGTGGTTTCAGCGGATGAAAACTCATCTTTCCTATTAAACTATGCTTCATTCTCCAAACTTGCATATCAGACATCTGATTACTCCTTTACTTATTTAAAAATAACTTATACTACCAACAATTCTGATTTTTCATCATTTTAAGAAAAGAACCTGCTTTTGTTCAGCAGAGCAAAGTGATAACAAAAGGATGGGTTGTAACTGGCTACAAGCATACAGATTGTTCAGACAAGGAATGGCATTTCTTAACTTGGTAAATATTGATTCTGATTATCAGCAGAGAGAATTTTTTAAAGGGAACGATAACTGGCCAAAACCCCAGATTTTCTTTCATGGCACCTACAGGTAATAGAAGAGTTTTCTAAAAGGAGGGCTAAGGCACAGGCTACCAGTCTGGATTAAGAACTGGGGCAAGGTTTAACATTGAAAACAACCTGACAAGCCTGAGATGCTGGGCTCTCAAATTAAATAATTCTTGCACTTGGTATTTTTTCTTTTTGCTCATTTGTTCTTTTTTTCTTTTCTTTTTTCTTTTTTTTTTTTGTTTGTTTAAGTATCCATTGCCTTCACAGATGTGATTTTTTTTATGATCATTACATACAGATGTGATTTGTTATGATCATTAGAAACTAACTTGAGAAAAATTTCTTTGTGAGTTTTTCCAGGGACTTTCTAGACATTCAGGAAGAGGCAGCATGTGTCCTGAAAAGTTTTTATACTAATTTAAATTAACTCAAAGGGAACAGCTTTATGCAAGCACAAACCAAAATAAATGCATTGATGAATTGGGCCCTACGTCTTGGACCTTTCTGAGACCTAAATAGCAAACCACAGAATCTCAAATACAAGGAAGATGCAGCCTGGTGTGAACTGGCCGATTTGTTTACTTCGCAAGATGAATGTATCTCCACAAGAAAAGTTTTCTTAAGAAATGGAGGATAAACAATTCTTTCAGATTGCAGTTTCTGCTTACAGCTCATGACAAGAAAAATGTTCTTTTCTCCTCAAAGATTTGTGTGGCATTGGGATTCCTTAGCATAAAAGAAATACTCCCTAACAGTAAGATATAAAGGAGAGTAAAACAAAACCAAAACCAATAAAACACAAAACAGAATCAAAGCCTAAGATTCAGCATACATCAATTATAAAAATTACTTTTATAGTCTGTGTTGTGTATAAACAAATGTCTAGATTTTGTTTATCTGTATTGTTTAGAACTCCTATCAAGTCCTGTCGGTGCCAGCTGGGATCAACCAATTCAGTACATTTGGATGTCGCTTCTAATTCCAACCTGGTATTCTTGAGTTTGTAAATGTTAATGCAGCATTTCTTGACAAATGATCAAAGAAATCCTACCAGATCCAAGCTGGGCTGCAAATTTGTCCTTCCCTCCTTCCTGAAACCCTCCAGTCCTACAACACACACGGTATTATCTCAGATTTTAATTTTCTCTGCCCATGCAGTATTCCCAGGAGAGTGGAAGAAACTATTCTATGGGCTAGATATGCTCACCAGGTTGCCATCCTTGAAACAAAATAAATTTTCAGAGATACTGATTTTGTCCAAGCAGGCATACCAATGGCTGAATAAGGTGTTAATTGCCATTAATGGGGGATTTAATGTTAGGTAGGAAGAATGACATCAGATGAAAATATGATTGTCTAATAGTAATGTTAGAAGTCATTCAGTTCTTGCAAGTTGAAGAGGATATTTGTCTCATAAAGAAATCTTTCTTTCTTTAACAAGCTGTCAATTTAGAATTACAGTTAGAATTAAATTCTTGGTTACTCTGAATTGTATCTTTTGCACAGTATGTGTGAAGGTGGCAAGGAAGAAACTTTGTCCATGCTGGACCTTAGGACACTGTGCAGTTTTACTCCTGCTCTGGGATGACTCTCCTAAAGGCAACACATGGGAGGATAATTTGTGACCCATCTCCTCCAAAGGAGTTTCAAGCTCTCCCCTTTACCAGACCATTTTTTTCTCTTCAGAACATAAACTTGCTGCACACCTGAATCTGACTCCTTGCCAGCAGCACGTAAGGCATCTCTCAGAGCACCAGCAGGACTGGGTGGGCTCTTATCCCTTGTTCACTTTCTGTATAAGGGATGCCCAAACCTTATGTCCTTTTTACATCCACTGGCAACATCCAGCTCTCTCTTGGAGCGCTGTTGGTATGGTCCCCAGGTAGGGGGACGGTGCCTGGCCAGGGCCCCCTTGCTCAGAGGAGGGAGCACTGCTCAGGCTGTGCCATTGTGTGCAACACAGGTTAGAGCAGCTGCACTTTGGGTGAACTTTTCTCTTGCTAAATGATGGCTAGGGAAGGGATTCTTCTTGCCTCACCGTGGCAAATGTTCTGCCATCACCCTGAACATGACCCGGATATTTCCATGTTCTCAAGATACCTTCAGTGATAAGGGGTTTTTTAACGTTGCCAATTTGTGGCATTTGTTCTACACAACGTATAACTGCCGAATATTTATGTGATTAACATCTGAATACAAGCATACTTTAGCAGTGCAAGGATGTGATTAGTCTCACCAGAATATGATTTTTTTAATGGATGTGGCTCCTACTTTCCAACAAAGATTTAATAGCTGAGTCCTGCCGGGAAGTCTCCATTTACTGAACTTTTATAGCTTTAAAATTATCCTAGGGTACATTTCCTAGCACACAGCGTGGCACAACACAGAATTTAAATGAAATGCCGTGTTCAGAATGAATGAACAAAGTGTGTAGTGTCAATCACTACCCTCATCCTTCCCTTTTATTTATTTTTTTTTTAGACAAAATCATGTTAATGGCTGGTACTGATAATGGGCATGGATCTCATGCTTGGGAACAGCATTTGTCGTCTTCAGCTTGAAGACCTGGAACAGGAGGCTGAGTCTTCAAGCACACCTTAGTGTAGGTCCTCAGCCTTCTCCACCTCTCTGGACTCTGCTGGCATCTCCAGCATGCAGGGGAAAGGCATGGAAGCAGACCAGCTCCCACAGCTGTTTTTGACCTCCTCAGTCTCAGCACATGCAGGGGAACAGGAGCAGTGGCAATGGCACAGGCCTTTCCCTTTCTTTTCACCACGTGTATCCGCAGTGCCTGCTGAGGTCCAGCTCAGTATGGGCAGCTCTGACCCCTACCAGGTGTCCCAAAGGACCCAGGCTCGCAGTGAACGAGCTCTGCTAAAAGCTCCTGGGCTGCAGGAGCTAGCCATTGGGACTTCCCATGAACTTCTCCCAGGTTGTTTTTTAGCCAAATGTACTTTTTCCCTCTTTGCATCGTTGCCTTCAAGAGCAGAAAGTGGCTCCTGAAGCATCGACCAGCAGGCAGATGCCAATTTGCATGTCAGTGCATTTGCAGGTAAAGAAATATAAATAAACCAAAGAACAATCTCAAATTCCAAGCCCCTGCCACCTTCTGCGATTTCTTCACACAGTTAAGTAAACTGCAAAGAATAAAAAAGTTGGTTGTTTTTGTGGGGAGAAAACCCAAACAAACCAGAACGTACCTAATGTTTCATCACTAATGACGCTGAGGCTGGTCAATGGTCAGCTGAATTGCCTTCCACGCACAACTGAGGGCTCAGACAATGAATCTGATATAAGTAGCTGGGTGTGCAATAACTGCAGAATCAGCATCTTGTTTTGAAAGGACTCCTGCAAATCCTGCAGGAACATTTCAGTACTAGATGGTGTTGCTATGGGCACCAGAAGGAAGCTTAATATAAGAGAAACTGTCTTAGGAATTCATGGGGGATGGGTGTAAACAGAATACATACATAGGAACCAGAACGTCCCTGGCACTAAAAAGCAAAAGGCATTTTGGGGTTTTTAATGTTCTGCTAATAACATCTTAGGGTAGGTGTCTCCAGAAGGAAAATACAAGCTGGTACTTTTTTTTCAAGTTGCCTAAAGTGAAAGATCAGAAAATAAGTGATCAAGTTCTATAAGGTATATCTGCATCCTGCGTAGCAAAAGCATAATGAAACCTGAATGCTCCAGAGAGATATTTTTTCTGTAAAAGTAGATGTCAATAAAAGGAATTAAAAATGAGGGAAATAGAAGAACTGCAGTTCTCTTTAGTATTCAGGAAAAAAAAAGGGTCTCACTTTGCCTTTGAGTAAGTTCAAAATGTAGGTAAAAATCAGATTGGCAAGGGAGAGCTGGATGATTTAATTCATGGCTAGATTTCTCCCATTCTGGCTGTCCCTCTGCCAGTATAGACTACCTAAGTGGATGAAAGGAAAGAAAAAGTAACCAGTGTAGAATAACTGCATATTGTATATCTCAAGACTGACAAAGAGAATGCAAAATTAAATTCTTGATGTGAAAAGGATGGGACAATGAGCCCCTCTCCCCAAGATACCTTCAGAGAGGATTCCATTTCAGTGCTTTCTTTCGTACTTGCTTGCATTATTTTTCATTGACATGTCCCAAAGAAAACCTGAAAGCCTTTTATTATCTCTTATTTTCTTTTTCTTTTTAGTAGGTGATATAAGTTCTTTTTTTATATATATTATTTTCCTGTCAATGTTGAAGCAGTTCCCAATTTTCTAGTTTGTTTCTGACACCTAGCTGTGATCAACAATGCTTCCCACTGAATCACTTCTTTCATCTATTCAGCTTCTGTTATTTCCCTTATCTCCTCTCCCCCCTTCACCAGCTTACCTCTCATTAACCCTCAGGGTTCCAAACATATTGTATGTCTCCCAAAGATATATATTTTTATTCAGACACAAGTAATTTTTGCTTGCGAGCCTCAGTTTCCATAATTCCCTAATAGAATAGCTGTGTGTAGTACATACTCTTTACAGCATGGTGAACAATAAACCCAGACATTAATTTATACTTGTGCATTGTATGCTCTTCCACTTCACCTTTTCCCCCTCTGAACTGATAGTCACACAAAACTCATTCTTCTCTAATGTAGGAAATGAAATATAGTTCAATCCACATGTAAAAATCTGCCTGGCTAGCAATTTTGTTTGACCAACAAAACTATAATTTTCTAAAAGTCACTTTAACCCATATATTTAAAATCATGTTTTAACTTTTAAAGGTAGTGGTACTGATACATTAAGGGTCATTTCTGCTAGTATATAATATACAGGGGTTTCCAGGAAATAAGCTCTCCCTTATGTATATTAAACAAATGTATTTATAGATCATTTTCAGATGTACAACTGCCTTCACTATTCTGAGGAAGAAAAATATGCAAAACCCAAGAGATTTATCTCCTGGGTTTTAGCTATAACTTTCGTGATTGAAACTGGTGAAAGCAGTTGGAAATATATCCAGCTATTCATGTAGACTTCCCTCTCTGCTATCCCTCCAATTAACTGCATAACTCAGCTCCAATTCTAAAGTTCTTTCCCAGCTAAAATTCATAAAAAGATATTAAAGATGCTAAACTGTGTGAAAGGATTCATCTGTCTCACCTTAAAAACTAACAGCTGTATGACTTGATGTTTATAAAACAAAAATGATTTTTTTTTTTTAATTTGGGCAACATTTCCCCTGGTTTTATTATGTAAATAATCATTATCCCTTGACTGTATAAAGTATCTTTTACCAAAAAAAACAGCCCATTAGAAAAATGAATATGTATTTTATATTTTTTAAATTAAATGTTTATACTGATTTATGGTAAACCTTCTCAAAAGTTCACTAAGATTCTAATGCAATTCAGTGCAGTCTTTTGAGCAAAAGCAAATTACACCCAAGAACATTCTTATAGACATTAAAAATAATTGGCGTCACTAAAAGTTTCAAGTTTGTGCCAAGAGCAAAATAAATATTTAAGTTACATTTTGTGAAGTGTCCTTGCTAATTTAGTCCTCAGAGATATTCAGCCCTGTATAACTTCATCTCTCCTTCTTCTTATATTTATTACTGCAAAAGATTTGTTTTCTGTTACAGGGAAACTCAGTGCTGCATCAAAGGTTTAATTGAGCTTTTAAAGTATCATGATTGTCACTATAAAATCATGCATCCACAGTAAGCACGTTTATAGAGAACTTACAGCTTTAGATTTCACTTAGAGAAAAAGCCTTATACTTTCCTGCAGGTTCTGAATGCAGATTTACTATAAAATAAGTGAATAATAATACCAGGTTATTTTGGAAAGTGTTCTTTCATGCAATCACTGCATTTAACACAATCCCAAAATGGCAGCCCAACAGGTGGTCCTTTCACAGCCTTCAGCCCAAACAATCGGAACAAAAAGGACACCAAGAATCGAATGTTCTTCAGGATTTAAAAAGCTGTTCACTTCCCTTTGTTCATTTTCAGATTTAGCCATGTTCATTATTGTTGAGCCACAAATGCAGGACATTCTTTTTTGACATTTTGCCATAAATAGACACTGACTGAGGCTGACTAGCCAGCTAGCTGCTTTGTCACATGCAAGCGGAAACTACTTCACAAAGCGAATGCATTCCTGGTGCCTCAATGGCCCCGGCAAGCACCGGTTGTGACATGCTGCAAATCTGGCAAAGTCTAGGTTAACAAAAGTATGGGTGACAAAGGCTGAAGTTTCTCTTCCTATATTTTCCTCCACAGTAAGTATTTAATTCTGGCCTAATGAATTTGCCTGGAAGAGTGGGTGTCACGTTGACAGGCTCTTGAATGTCTGAAAATATACTTCTGCATTGTGGGCTCTCTTTGGAGGGAACTGTTAGTTACCCGGTAATGATGGACTTCAGGGGCGAAATCTAAGATGAAATACTTGTTTCTCAGTATTTTAAAAGTTGTGAAAGTTCCTCGTTACAGTGAGCTCAGCCTCAACATACGTAACAAAAGATGGGCCCCATCCTATGAGTCTTTAATGGTGCAAGGAGTCTTTACAGCTGCCTTCACTGCGCCGCGAGGAATTACTTGCACAAGTAATAGGCACAGAGGCACAGATCAAGATTTTTTCCCTTGTGCATATGAATAAACATGAAAAACACGTTTTTAGAAAAGGCAAGGCTATAATGGTATCTATCCGCTCAAATATAGTAAGTGACTTTATCTTCAAAATTTCTAATTTACCAAGTCAAATCCTCTCCTACTGCTGTGTAATCTAAATGTCCTACACTCATCTTGGCTTGTTTTGCTTCTTTTCTTTTTTCTTTTGTTTGGTTTTGGGTTTGTGTTGGTTTTGTTTGTTTGTTTTGGGTTTGTTTGGGTTGTTTTTTTTTTTGTTGTTTTTCTGTTTTTGACATCTGCAGCCAAATTTAAAACTTCCAGGCCCTCCCATTGCTATTACCTTGGGGATTTTCCAATACCCATGTAAGTCCAGGGCTTCTGACACCTGCTGGATTGTGGATGAAACCTGTTTGTAGGCAGCCCTGGTGTATGGGTTCAGGGTTTGAAACTAGACCCTTATTAACCTGTTAGATTGAAGTTAGACCCTGTTAACCTCTTACTTTCATCATTCAGTCTTTGGTGGAAACCGTGAGTTGCTTCAAACTGTCTTTTGAAAAGATATGTTGCACACATAAATGAAAGACAAATACGTATTAATCTTCAAACATCTACATTCAGAATCACTTATAACAGTGACAAAGATATTTGGACACTGCTGGCTACAATTCCAGCACACACACAAGGAAACACATGTCCCTCAGGTCCTACCGCTGCGAAAGGCAACAGTGCAATCTACAAGAAAATAACCTTTAAGTACAGCACAGTCTTGCCTATGTTAGCAAGGCAGCAGCTATGCTGATCAGTGAATTTTTTCCTCTTCAGTTCAAAAACTTAAAATCAGTAATGAAAAACTCAGTGTTGAATAGCTTATTGAATGAAGCCGGTGTTCAGTGTTGTCATCCAGATGTTTGTTTTGTGGTTTACATGAGCCTGTTGTATGTGGAGGAACCAGTTTACAAACGAAAAGGCAAAAGCCACGACCCGCTTTTGAGACCCTGAAGATACTTGGGCAAATTCTTTCACTGCGGGTCTCCCCTTCCAGGATCCTAAACCCACTGGGGGATTTTCCTTGTAAACCTTCACAGGGGGCTGTGAGTCCTCACAGGGGGCTGTGAGGAGGCTCCTGCAGGTTTTTTTAGTGGCAGAAGTAAAATTGTTTAATACATGAATGTAAAATCCATACCCTCAGGGTTTTCAGTAAAACGGTTAGGCAACAACCAGGCAAAATAAATGATATGGGATGAATATGTGTGTAACAGGATTTTAGCTTATTTCAAACAGAATGTACACATAGGCCAGAAAAGTCAGCTTGTAAAAAAGAGTACAATGATACAAAAGTGGGATTTGAAACTCTTTCTAATTTTATCATTATTTTTAGTTTTATTCTGGCCTTACTATCATTTTAAAATTCCCTAACAAGTGTTTTATATCAAAAATATCTTTCATAAAGGAAAGTACTTACACAAAAACATCTGCATATATTTTTGCAAACCCAAGTACAAGTTTCAAGTTAAAACTCTGGGGAAAAAAGCAGTTCTGTTTGTGTGGCAGTGCTGATTTGAGGGAAGAAAAGTAGGAGTTACAGGACATAGAGAAACTTCACTAGAATAAATCAAACAGCACTGAAAGTCAATTAAGGTGGAGGTAGAAGCAGGGAAGCATCCAGCTTTACCTCTCTCCAGACAGCAATAAGTCTCTTGCAAATTTAGCTGTCAGAAATGATTGCTTTGTTTTCGACAAGTGGCATTACTTCCTCTTATACTGGAATTAAAATTGATTGAAATTGATTCATGACTTTTCAATATTTCCCACACCCCTCCATTCCTTTCAATTTGAAGACATTATTTCAGTGAAATAAACACAGATAGAAACAGCATATGTTTGGTTTTGGGGGTTGCTTTTTGTTTTTTCTTTGAGAGCTCTAAGTATTAAGATGACGGAATGGTATAACTAGTGGGTTTTGATTGGGTAGTAATTCATTTTCCATTAAAGAAATGCTTCCAGAAATGCCTTCCACAAGGAACAAGGCTTTTAAAAATAATTTTTTACTGGGGAAAAATAAAAGGAACAAAACGACTACAGGTTCAGATCAGAACAGAAGCTCTGCTGTGATGCTGGGAAGGGTTTCCCATGTGAAGTCTTGCTCCTGCTGTCAGACCCACCTGGATGAAGGGCAGGAAGCAGGCGGTGACACCCAGCGGTGGAGCTGGCCTGGGAGCAGGGCCAAGGGGCGTGAGGAACTGAGCCAAACAGGGACCCATGGGGTAAAACCGCCCAGCAAAAGAGCACTGATGGTTCAAGTTGCTTGTGACGACATTTCATAGAATTGTAGAATCATAGAATCGTTAGGGTTGGAAAGGACCTTAAGATCATCCAGTTCCAACCCCCCTGCCATGGGCAGGGACACTTTACGCTAAATCATATCACCCAAGGCCTCGTCCAACCTGGCCTCAAACACTGCCAGGGATGGAGCATTCACAACCTCCCTGGGCAACCCATTCCAGTGCCTCACCACCCTAACAGGAAAGAATTTCCTCCTTATATCCAACCTAAACTTCCCCTGTTTAAGTTTTAACCCGTTACCCCTTGTCCTATCACTACAGTCCCTAATGAAGAGTCCCTCTCCAGCATCCCTATAGGCCCCCTTCAGATACTGGAAGGCTGCTATGGTGAAACTGCCTGCAGCGTAGCTCTGCCTGAACTTCTTTGGCTTCAGCAGGTGTGAAACTGTCTTTGGATTTAGCTGCAGGACCAGTTTACCTAAAGTCTTGCAGCAGAAGAATACAGTATAGTTCCGGGATCTTTACTCTGTAGCATTACTGAAACAATATCATATTAGAAAGTCCGCTTATTCTTGTCCCAGATACAGTATGCCATAGCACCATTTAAAGTGCAGGACCCAAACAATTCTTGGTATATCAGGACAGCAACCTTGTGAGACAGCCAGTCTTTATGAACCCCATTTACCTACAGGAAACTGTGGGATAAAGCATGGAAAGCCCAAACAATTTGCAAAGAGCTGCACCAGTAACTTGTGGGTGTGCCAGGCCCTGTTCCAGTCCCTGCTAAATCTCAGCAGAGAACTGTAACCATGTAAACATCCTTTCTCCCAGAACACTGAAGTTTGTATTTAGTCTAATTGAATTTGGTTTTCAGTGTCTCTACCCCTTCGTATTTCATGCCTTGGCTGACTTTTGTTCAACTGCAGAAGCCCACATGAAGCTACAGTGTGGTGCCTTGCTTTAAAACAGACACCTGCATTTTTGGAGAGCAAGTCTTATGAGGAATGGCTGAGGGAACTGGGGTTGCTTGGTCTGGAGAAGGCTCCTGGAGGACCTTATTGCTCAGTACAACTACTTGAAAGGAGGTTATTGTGAGGGTCTGTCTCTTCTCCCAGTAGGTGATAGAACAAGGGGTAACTGCCTCAAGCTGTGTCAGGGAAGGTTTACACTGAATATTAGGAAGAACTTTCTTCACCAGGAGGGTGATCAGGCACTGGAGCAGGCTTCACAAGGGAAATGATGGAATTAACATCCCTGAAACTGTTCAAAAAACACAGATGAGGCCCTTTGTGACATGGTTTAGTGGTGGACTTGGCAGTCCTGTGGTAAACTTTGGACTTGATGATCTTAAAGGTCTTTTCCAAACTAGCTGATTCTGTGATTCTATGTCACCCTTGTATAGACCCATTTGGAGAAGTCCAGGGACTTCCCTTATCCCAGGGGGCTTTTTCACGCATTCCAAGCACTGAATAATGAAAAGATCACCAAAAGCACAGCAGAAAAAAGAAAGGACAAGGGCAATAATCTGTGGAAGGGAGAGCAGCTAAGAAAGTTAGCAGTGATTGCATAGCTAAATTGTCAAGAGTGGGAGTGACTAAAATAAATACAAAGCATCTGGAGTCCTAGGGAATCTGCTAGGATACAGTGAGGAACATTGGATTGTGGAAGGATGGCAGGGCTTCCTTCTTGCCATGAAGGTATGCTATATTCTTGGTAATTAGTATGTGGTAAACCTGTTTTTCTGACTCTTGCTCTCGTAAATCTATTACCTCAGAAGGAAGCAACAGGCAGAATTTATGATTGTCACACAGCAGCCTCTGGATGGCTGACGAACTGAAAGGATATACAAATATTTTGTAATAAATAAAATGTCTGGATTTACAAAAATGACCATAACAATCTCTCTAAAAACTGGATTGCAAAGCCAATTCCTTCCTTAGTGAGTCTTCCAAGAGCCCCAAACCTCGGTTATAAGCTACAACATTGATATTAACTGAGAGAAAACCAGTTCCTGAAGCCTGTAGCCATTGCAGGCAGAATTGTGGGGCTTTGTGTCATTAGGAGTCAGAAACACCTTTTGAACTGATGTGAGATGTTCTGAGGGACTAATAGTCTGGTTTTCTTCTGCACAGACAGTTCTCCTCTATGCAGTTGGTGACCTGATACCTTTTAGACTTCTTGGTGTCTGTGTAACCTGCAACAGCAGGAGCCTGTCAGAGTCGCGTAACCAGAATTGGTTCCTTCTTCTCCTGTCAAACTGCTTTTTCTTTTCATCTCCTCTGTGCTAACAACCCTTCTGTGTAGCATCCTACAAGGTCGATCTCCAACACTCTCCTTTGGCCCGTCTTGTATCACACTGGTCTCTTTTCTACCTTCACAACTATCTGTGCTGGGTAAGCATCTTCTCTTCTGCAGCTCCAGCACCTAGAACAACCTTATTTTGTCTCTTGTTGACTCTCTGTCTTGTTTCAAATTGCATTTGAAATAGCTTTTCACCTTTGCTATACCTATTTTTCTCATTCCCTGCTGCTTGCTTGCCTTGTAATTGCACCACAGGCACTCAGTGAAACACTTTGGCACAGCTGAAAGAAAAGTCTTTATACACAAATGTTATTGTACTTAAGCGGAATTCACAGGCCAGAACAGTTTGTTGTTTGATACGTGTTATTGTTGTAAAACCAAAGCAGAGAAGAAACACTCTCTGTAAGTGTGGGTTTGGAACTGATGCTTCCCTTAACCTGTGCTGGAGGATGTATCAGTATTGTTTCTCTGTGGGTAAGAAGAAATTAGCACCAGCAACTTGTACGATACTGATTTTTAAATACTCCAAAGCATATTCATTTTGCAGTGTTCTTCCTCCTTTGCTCTTTGGGACATGTAATAATGAAGAATTGTGAGTGTTCAGTGTAAAGGAGAATCTCCTTCATCTCCACAATGTAAGAAATGTTTTTGTACATAGTTTTTACAATGTGTCAGTGAAGATTTTCTACTGCACTGAGAAATTCCTGTATTTGGCTATCTCATGTTAAGCTGTGGTAGATGATTCAAGCGTGATGTTTCTTGCTGTACCCTGTAACTAAAGTTACAGGCAGTAGAATCTCCTTAGCTGTGCTGTCTGAAGTGGCTGCCTTCCTACCACAGTAGTTTAGTCTGTATTAAACAGAAGGCGCTTTCTGCCCTTCTCTCCCATTTTATGATGCTATCACTGGCTGACAACAAATTCTGAAAAATTAATGTACACATGAAAGACACAACCCATACATTTTCTTTCCTTCGCAAGTTTTGTGCAAAGTCTGTAGTTTAGGACTTGAGTTTGCTTGATACTACATCTGTTAGCCAGAGGAGCATCTGATTAGTGAAACTCCTTGCTGGTTTTCTTCAGACTTCTTAGTAGTAGCTGTTAGTTCCCTGTGTGGTGGTCAAGCAAAGTAGCTGGCATACTTAAGCAAACACTTACAGTATGATGTCTACAAAATTACTGGCGTGAAAGTGTACCTCTTGTTACTGCAATAACTCTGCATGCATCTTGCTTTCTTGCCATTATTCACGCAGGTTACATGCACAAGGCTGTAACTACATAGAGCGCAGGTGGGACTATTGGGTAATTAGGGGCACTTTCTTCACTCTGAACGATTTGGATGATTCAGGGTCTGGGGTTGATAACAATTCTTCTGTACGAAGACAACTACTGTGCAGGTTATTCAAACTACTCCCCATGTACTCAGAAGACTCAGAGATTAAATAGAGCAAGAGCTAGGTTTACAGGCCAGCATTTCACAAGGACTTGGTAATTAATCACATTTGTGGCATTACAAAAATGACCATAACAAACTCCTTAAAACTTAGGTTGTGGAGACAATTCCTTCCTTGCAGGAATTCCAAATGAGACTCTCTGGTGTAAAACACCTAGCCAGTTTCTGTTCATTTTGACAACTCAAAGGGTGGTGGGCACGTCTTCATCAAATGCAAAATTCTGCATGTATGAACTGTGTATATAATAATGTAGTGTATGCATGTAAAGCTGTATGAGAGGCTACATACAGAGTTACTGGAATTACTATAGAGCAGGCTACAGAGGAATAGCTTTTATTCTCTCACAAGTGTTAGTAGGGGTATGATTCTAGTTTTGAGCCAAATGAGTTTGTGACAATTGATTTAGCCTGGCTGTTGCTACAAAACTCCGTAACAGGGCACATTGTAGAACCAGTAAAATAGGTCATAATTAAGTAAGAAACTTCATTATATTTATGTATAAACAACTTATTTGTATTCATAGTGGATTGTCTCCACAAATCCATTCTTCTCTCAGAGCCAAATAGAAATTTAATGTCATTGTTATGTTTAGGTGAACATCACGCTCTTATATTCCCCTCTGTTTGGCCTTGAATAAAAATCAGAGCAACAATAATAGAAATGGTATGAAAGTAGTCATGAACAGTAGCCCATCTGTACTGGACAGAATTCTACAAATCAATTAGACGATCATAAAAAGCTAAACAGATGTGGATGAATCAACTGTGGAAATAAAATGGATTGAACTCTTAAGTTTAGTATTCATGTATAACCCTTTTTAATAACCAAGATGGGTAAATTACACTAATTAACCTTTAAAAATTTAGATGATTCCTAAATAATAGCTTCAAACAATGCCTATTATTTTCATTGTTCCTTTTAAGTGTTTTGCCCATAATAAGGCAGTTTTGCTGGAAGATCTACAGAGGTAGTTGTTTGAATGTACTTTTTCCTTATTTCTCAATCATTAGATTTTCTACAACATACTCCCACCTCTCCCCCATCAGGCAGTGCTTAGAGTCAGAGGAAATCAAATCCGTATATCCTAGGAAGCAATGACAAGGAAACTCATCTCCCAAAGACCACTTGAGTTGGGTCTCACTGCTCTTGGGTGGGATAGATTATCCAATAGGACAGAAAATCCTTTTCCTAGCCATAGAAGCATGTTATCTGGACTAGGGCAATGCTTTCAACAAAGGCAATGTGTAGTCCAGCACTTTTGGACATGTTGCCTGGATCCTCAGTAACCTGCAGGTCTGTGCATAGTTTTCATCCACTTCCTGCCATGCTTTGATGTAGCAAGCAATTATGAGGAGATTATACAGGTTCATGTTATAGCACAGCTGAAATCAGGGTAGGGAGATTCCTATGGCTACAGAAGCCTGAAGTACTCAGCAAGCCTTCAGCAAGAAGGGTTAGGGGAAGCACTTGCTTTAATGGGGGAAGGCAAAAGCCATCTGTAAGGGAATATTTCTGGAGAAATTTTTTTTTCCCTTTTCAAAGGCCTTCTACCGTATCTTCATTCAGGAACAGACGATTTGGCTCCATTACCCTGTAAAATGTTTTGTTTGTTCTTATTGCTGCAAATGATTTGTAAACTCATCAATCAAAAAACAATTTATTCAGTGTTTTAACTACTTCTCCTTCAAATGTATCTTTGGCATTCTGCAGTTAAAATTCCTCAGTGGTATTTTAAAGTCTTAATTAAAACAAAAGAGATAACTTATGATGTATTTTAAAAAATAAATAAATAATGCAGCACTGATCGCAATACACTGGATGGAATGGTGAATGGTTTGAGTTTCCTAAATTACTGATATTACCTGCTGGTACGAGGGCTGTTCAAAAGGGCACTTCACTTTTGGGTTTATTTATTAAAATCCAGCACTCAACTGTAAGAAATTAGCCTCCTAGAGATGAATCGCTCCCTAGTCAGAGGAGCCTGAAGCAAAGAAATCGAGCATGCACACATTGCAGAACTGCACAGTAACACGAGCTCCAATGTTTTACTACATCTCTCATGCAAGGTGCAGCAATGTGAAGCATTCCTAAGAGTGGCAAATGTTCTTGGTTGAAAGTGATGCTTAGACATCTTCCTCAAACATTTAATGCTAAATTTACAGTGCTGTACAATTATCATTTATCTTGTAACTGGAACCCCATAACTCAGATGAAGTGTGAAACACAGCCTATTGGATGCTGGCAAAACCTGGAAAGATCTCTACATTAACTTTCAGGTAAGCATAAATGAGGAGACAGAATTTCTCCCTCATTTTATCTGGGAAATTTTCTGTATTGCAGCTGGGACCCAAGTCTGTATTGACATCTTGCAGTGGAAACCAAGCTATCCTTTCAGGTCTTGGATGGCTCCAGAGACTTTAAGCAATTCTTCAAAGCATGCACCTTGAAAACATCAGGGCAGAAAAGATGCAGCTCAGGTAGGAGCCTTGGCAGCCTGGAATGCTTTGCAATTTCTCTAGCAGGACACACCATGGTCATTCTCTCTTTTCCTGCCAGTCTACAGCTCAGTAAGCTTGTTGGTGTTGGTAAGGTAGAGCAGTCATACCTGGAACAGTGGTAAACGTGTTCTGGGTTAATTAAGCAATGCCATTCCTAATCACCTGCAGCTTTAATATATGCAGATTAGACACGTGTGGGGTTCACTGAATTTCATCTGAACCCTGTGATATATCATCCTGCAATGGGTTGCAGTTATGTTCAGTGCAAGAGATCCTCAACAGGGAAACCTATACAAAATTACCATTGTGTAACACAAATCCAGGTGCTCTTTATCTACTACCACACTAGGGGTTCACACTATCCTAAGAGAATTGCTTTTCTTACTCTTGTGTGACTCCAGTAACAAATCCCAGGATCCAGCTATGGCATTCACGCATGACAGATGTTATTAGGATTTCCACTACTGACTGGGTGAAGGAGCAGGGGTGGTGGTGCCGAGACCTCTCAAAGGTGAGATTTTTACTAAACAGCACGCTTGCTGGTTAGCCTGAACTAATGAAGAATACACTCTATCATTTTTATGGCAGTGTGTTTGCTCATGGTCAGAGATGCCCTCTTAGAAGAAAAAGAGAAGCAGATTTTCTCAAATTGCTCACAAATTAAAGAACTCTGTATTGACAGCCAGGCAGATTGCTTTTTCCCATACAATAGTTTTTCTTGCTATGCCACATGTAAGCTGCCAGCAGTAAAGGTATTTCCACAAAAGCACTAATGTCCTTTCACAGGGAAACCTTTAATATCACTGGGATTATATATGCTGGAGGATGGTGAACTGGATCACATAAATGTCCTTCAAAAATGCTTCCATATAGTTCTATCTATTCAGTAAATTCTTCTCTGTAGTGAACTTGCACATCTAAACCATTCCTTTGCCCAGTTCAGATGCAAAACTAGCCTTTTGCTAAGCAAGAAATGTTGCTGTAGTAAGCAGCAGCCACAGTAGTGCTTCTCATTACACAGGATTCTAGATGCCAGAAGCAGTCCAAGAGGAAAACATTTTATGAGGGAAGGTATCCTCAGTGTTATATTGTAATACTAGCTCTAGCTGAAAGTGGAGAAGAAAGATATGTTTAACAAAGACATAAAGTCATCTGCTTAAGAACACTTCTGTATGTCCTTTTGGAGGAAAGGGAGTGTAGATCAGCCCAGCATCTGTAAAAACATCTTGGTCAAGGTGTTGAGACATGCCAACAAGACAGTAAAGACTCCCCCTGCTTTTGCTTCATTTGTGGTTACCTTTCAGACTTCTTCAGCTACTGCAGCCCTCATCAGCAAGCACTTGTAGTGTTTCAGGTGCAGAGGAAAACCAGCATAATAGGTAGTTCTGGAAACTGATATTGTAAGGATTATCCTACATCCCCTTTATTACGGGGGTGTGGTGCATTGGGGAGTTCACCTCTTTCTGCAGAACTAGTCCTTACAGTGAAAGTAAGTTGTAGAAGGTAAAGTGGCAGAGACAAAACGGAAGTAAGGATAAACTGGTAAGACAAGTAGCTCTGAATACCAGAACAATGTCCTGCTCCTCCTTCCCTCTATGGATAAAAGCCATATAGCAGAAGGGAAACTTCCAACAGCTTGGCAGCCCTCTGGAATCTGCAACTACTTTTAACATGCAACTCATTTTAACATGCAACTCACAGCAGAGAATACATTTCCAATGAATTCTTACAGTATGGATGCATTAGCATTAAGCGTACAAGAAATGAACAACCTGAAACCAAAGAATGGCAAAGGTCTAACAAGGCAAGATGAACACCTTGACATTTTTCAAGTGTATCTGTAGCATTTGGGCTAATAAACCGCAATCTAGAGTACTTCTCATGTTGTCCCTTAGCTATTGTCTTGCTACAATGCATCTTCATTATGCTTTCAACACTTAGCTATTGTCTTGCTACAATGCATCTTCATTATGCTTTCAACCCTTAACTGCTATGTTGCTGTCATCTTGAGAAAAAGGAGGAGAATCCCATGGCAAGAGATCTTTCAATTCACTACAGAAAAAGCCACTTTGAAATTGCTAATGCAGTCTTTCCCCCTGGGAATTCAGCTTGTTTGCAATTTATTCTAAGTGACTCCAGATGAGGAGCAAAGTTTTGGTTTGCTTGGTTTGGTTTTTTTTGTCTGTATGTATATACATATGCATTTGTTATAATGTAAACTAACAACAAATAATTTAACACTAGCCAATATTACCCAAGGTATCTGCCACGTTTATTATCTCTTCTAGGGCTTCACTCCAGAATTTTCCAGAGAAAATTGCACAGTGAAAATGCAGTATCTTAGCCAGCATGTCCCACCAATACTTGAATTAGTACACACAAGTAGAGGCTCCTTTACACAAGCTAAATCCCTGTGACTGTTCTTCCTGTCCCCAGCTGTAACAAGCACCTCCCACTTTCAAGTACTACTGTTTGATGTGTATGCTGCTAGGCACAATTATATCCACATTATATTCTTTTGAGTATGGCTCAAAAAATAATATTTTGTAGACAGCAATTAAACTTATCTACCTGTGGTAAAAGTTGCAGCTCATTGTGTTGCTTCACCCGTCACATCAGCTGTTCAGATTTGCAACAGCTGCAATACTTTGCACAACAGAAGTAGTCTCTGTAGGATGCTGGACTGTAGCATACAGTCTGAGCAACAGTCCTACACATAAGCAGGTCACTGTCTTCAAATGCAGAAGTACCTCTTTGTATCCAGTGCTGTATCTGAGGCACTCATAACTGCTTGGGTTAACCTCTCCATGGGTGGACACTAGGAACCTGAACAGGTAACATATACTATGTTCTTTCCCGGAGTTCAAGCAGCTTTTGTCAGGCACCTCTGATGGCTCACCTTCAGAGAAACATTACATGCTACAACAAATATTAGTTTAGATAAGAACACAGAATTACAGAAAATGTCTACTATTCTTCAAAGTACAACTGTGTCCAGTCAGTACTGTTCTTAACACCTGTCACAGAGACTGATACAGGGACACTGATAGTATGACTGCTATAAGCAGAAGAGTTAACATAAAGGACTCCCTCTGTAACAGCTACTTCTAATCCAGAACAAACACAGAGACAGCAAATAAACTAAAGAACTGATATAAAGTGTTTTATTAAAACGAACAAAATCACACTTCAGTCTGTGGCCAAAGGTCTGACCAATTTAAACTACGTACCCAATATCCATGCTTCAGAAGTCATATAAGCATGCACATGGAAGGAAGGGAAGCTGGTGCCTGGTGGCATGCTCCTCAAAACCTTCCCTGGAGTGGTCTTTAGAATATATTAAGTTTGTTAGTAGGGTACAAAGTTTGAATTCCTACAGGGCATGGAGGAAGTGAAGAACAGGTGTCTCTATTTACATATGTAAGATTCCCATAACCATATTTTAAACAGAAATCTGTTGCCGTTCTAACAGTAGTGGAAACAGTGACAAATATGGATAAAATGCAGGCAAGCATGCATACTGCAAGGGATTTTTTTCAATTTTCCTAAGTTTGTTTATGAGTATTTAGTTGTATTTCACAAGTCTATGCAAACTACTTACACAGAAAGTATTCAAAAGATAGCCCTTTTGAATACCCAATCATCAAGAATTACATGTGAAATGTAGCTTTTTTATGTGGATTACAACTTTCCACATATGAACAATGCTGCAATCCTCCTTTATAACAGAAGGGAATGGATTAGAATGCTATTCCTAAAACATTCTTCATTTTACAGTAACTAATTGATAAGACAGTTTTTAAATGAGCTATTCCGAAACAAAGCTTTCAAGATCATCCAAAAGGAGGTTATAAGCATGCTTTGCTTTCATTGCTAAAGTCATCGCTGATCAACACTACTCAGGTCTATGGTTTAGGCATGTGTAAAGCACGATGAGGATTCTGAAAATACTTTTTTTTTATCGAAGAAGCCGCTCAACCTCCTTGGACTTGCTCTCTTTTGTCTTCCTCAGTAATGCCTGTTTTATGGCATTGATCTTTTCATCAAGTTCAGCCAATGAATAGTTCTGCTAAAGGAACAAAATAAAAAACACAATCATTTACATTTTGTAATTGCTGGAGAAGCGGCCTAGCACTTTAAAACTGAGGTCACTGCACACTGCACTAAGTGATACAAATACATTTGCAGAATTGTCTGAATCTAGACTATGACTATTAAAGTTGAAAGAAAAAGACTTAGGAGAAAGTGACAGTCCTAATCATGGATCAATATATCCATACTATTTCCATTAGATGTTTATTTAACCTGTTCATGAAAAAAAAACCCCTACAAATATCCTTTGATGTTAAAACACTGGAGAAGCCTACCTAGATCTTATACAACCCAGCTTTACAAATGAAGGTTTTTTTTTTTCCTATTGCCCAACATCAATGTCCTCTGTGCCCACTTAACCTGACATTTTGTTTTATCTCTTCTTACACAAAGAATTGGTCATCATCCTTCTTATAAACATATTTCACTCTTTGGAGGATTTTTTTTTTTTCCTCATGTAAACAAGCCTAATTCCTCAAGTCTCTGATGGCCCACATTCCATTCTAAGCATTCTCCCCAGCCATCTGCCCCCAAGTGTGACGGCTAGTAGCAGTGTCCCAGCAACTAGTTAATGCATTCCCGTATGTGACGGTGTTGTGAAAATGGCAAGTCTTACTGACTCAGGTTAGTATCTCCTATAATGTCAGGTCTTTCTGCAACACTTTTGCTGAGCCAGACCCTTCTACTTTTATTATCTTTTCATAAATATGAATAACTATAATAAATTTACCAATAAAGAAAATTAAAAAATAATTCAAAACATCAACAGTAACCACCAAGCCACAAACCAAAACAAAACCAGAACACATTACTAACAGGCTAGTAAGAATTTGCAAATTGTCTGTTACCCCCATGTTGATTAACAACATTACAGATTTGTTTTATTCTTTCATCTTTCTAACTGGTGAAAACACTAAATAACCTACTCCAGTATAAACTCTTAGAAGACTCATTGCACTGTGACATCCATTAACTTTCTGTCTTCGTCTTTCTCTTTCTTTGCCAGCAAGATATCCAATACTGATGCAGCTACTTCTGAGAAGTTAGATATTTGCTTGATAGAACTTCTGATTACTTTTCACTCAGAACATCCTAAACTTAGGGTAAACAAAAGTTAACAGCACTTACGTGAGGAGGGTGAATCTTTCTCCTCTTGCCAGAACAACTCTACAAAAAAGACATAATCAAAAGAGACTTAACGTTGCACTGACAAAGGACCACAAGTAATTCTGTAACAATGTTGACAAGAGTCTTTAAAGTGCAGAAAGAACACCGACTGCCATTCCATGGATTAAAGAAATCTTGTTTTATAATTAAGTACTTTGGATCACGAGGAACACTGCTGGAGAACATTCAGAAGTTGTTGAAGCTTCTCCATGCTTGGCAGCCAAAAACTATCAACTTAACTGAAGCTTCCTTCAGACAAAACCAAGATCAATATCCAGCTTTCAAAACTGTCAATATTTCTCTCCCCCAAAATTTCCTGTATCCACACCAATATTTTTGCAAAAGTCTGGACAAAAGAATTCTAATTACTGTACAATACTGCGACGACCACAAATTTTTCACAGACCCCCATTCTAGAGAAGATCCTAAAGCCCTTTCTGTGGAAATCTCATCTTATAAAAATGTATGTTTTAAATTCTGGTTTCCAACAACTTGAAGGAAGAGCCTCACAAATAAAGGGTTTTATTGGTCTCCAACATAAACAAACAAACAAACAAAAAGGTAATACTGCCATTGATTTTTGCAGACTCTTCTTTGGCTGGTCACATGGGAGAACATATGAATTAAAATGTTATCAATACTAAAAGAGACAGTGTTACATGGGGAAAGAACAAAATAGCAGACAAGAAATTTCTACAGCCAACCAGAGCTTGGTGTAGTAATAACTAATGTTCTCTTTGTCCTCAACTTCTTTTGTCAATGGCAGATAAGGTTTACTATTTGGAAAGAAACAGAACTCTGCCTGAAAACTAGCAACATAGAAACAAAAGTCATAGAATCACATGAAACAATTTTTAAAGGGTTTACTCTCCCATTGGAAGTTATTTCATATACCTGATCTTTTGTAATCAAATAATGTACAGAAGCCCAAAAGACTTAAGCCATTAATGATTTGTACCGAGATCAAAACTTTTGGCAATTTTCTTGGCATAAGAAACAGGTAAGTGTGGGATTTTTTGCGAAAAGTACTTATCTGAGCAGGTAACATGCTTCAGCCACCTGCTCACCAACCTGGGTGGGGTGGGGTAGGGAGGTGGACAGAGCAGGGAGAAGGAGGCGCAGAAATCCAACCTCCATAATAAATTCCTTATAAATTGTGAATCTTGGGTGGCTGCAGTTTTTTTCCCTCAAATGTATACTATTTTCTTTCAAATGAGAAATTAGGTAGAAATATGAACTTACACAGATGGTCCAAATAAAACATAACTATTACACCAAGTCAGCGTTCTCTATCAAGAGTGTATGCCCTTAGGTTTTGTCTGTACATCAAAGACGTAATAACAAAAGTCCCGAATGCATTTAGGTATGCTAAAAGAAGATGAGAGAATTTCTCACCACAGATTGAAAATATTCAGGAGACAGTCCTTCTAGCTCAAGGATTTTATCTTCAAGCTTCTTAATTCTCTGATAAATGTCTCTTGGTACAGGACCACCTAAATACACAAAGAAATCACAAAAAGTGCTTGAGTAACTTTTTAAACTAAAGACTGCAAGTTTTACACGTGAATTGTTTTGAGTCCAGCTATCAACTAGTAGCTGAAACAAAACAAGTGGACAGGGTGGTAAAATGGAAGGGTAATTAATATGATTCAAGGTAAAAGCTGATTGATACCCAATGCAGTCAGTAAAGGCAACAGACAACTTTATGCAGGTGGCTGAAATATGTCTGACAAAGTCCCTGAACAGCTAATGATCACTCTAATGATATATTAATAACACAAGCAGATGGGACGGCCAACCACACATGAATTCAGCACTAATATCCAAGATTGTTCCGAAGGAAGCCTATCTCCACTGAGCATCAGAAGTTATGAGGACAGGTATGAGCTGCACTAGGCAAAGACTAACATTTGCTTAGGCACAGAGGGGAGAAGCAGGCGTGTGCAATGTTGTGTGGAATGGAATAGCAGAGATCTGGAAAAACTAAAAACCAAACAAAAAAATGCACAAGCCCTTCCACCTCTCCCCCCGCCGAAAAACCAACCAAACAGAAAACCAACAAACCTGCATACATCACAAAACTAACAGCAACAAAAAAACCCACCTCAACCCATTTGCTGTTTACAGCTGTACTACAGCAGGCTGGGCTTGTTTCCCCATTTAAGAACAGAACTGATCAAAAGATCAGCCTCAGAAAGCACCTATGTACCATGTTACACAGTATTCTATAAACTAAAATCACTGTTTATCACAACTACTGGCTATCCCAACTAAAATGACAGTCTGGTTCTGAACAGCAATGACAACCAGAGCCTTAGCAAGCTTTTACTGATTCTTTTGCCACCCGTTTCCATTTATTTCTAGGTCTGTTAGGTAAGATAATTGTATTGTACAAACTACTGAAATAAGCACTAATGGGTTTTTTTGCCATTCATCTATTTCCTCACTTCAGACAGACCATTTTGCAGGTAGCTTACCTCCTTTCAGTTCTGCTCTCTCCTCATCACTCAGCAGCTACTAACTGAATGGGCTGACCTCTCACTCTTGTTAATATTGCTAACTCTTAATGTAAAGGGAAAAGAGCAGTACTAGCACTAGAAGAAGCTGTTCAGATAAACAGCAGATGAGTTGAGAACAACTCTTCCCATCATCAGAAACCAAAACCAGTGAGCAGGTAGCTGAGGCAGGTTACCTGCTCGGATAACCACCTTTTGCACAGCTGCTGGGATAAGTAAAAAAATGACCTTGAGACCTTCAGCACTGAATGCTGATTTGGACAGGAGCTGAGCTGGAATTGCACACTTTCCTCTTCCCCTATACTGTAGTTTACAAACCTGTTCCTTCAAATAAAATTATGTCACCTATTATAGGCAGAACCAGGAAGCAAGCACCCCTCCTTAGCTACTCCCAGTCATCCCTGATATGCATAAACTCCAAAGCTGCATTGTAACCTTAGTGCTGGCCAGCCACTTGCAAATTCTATTTCCATGCACAAAATCCACCTTATTTTTGAGATGGCTATACAGCTAGTATCTGGGAGTATTCTACTTTCTGCCACAGAAGGTGTCCATGAAGCAGGACTGAATCCTAACCTCAGCTTTTCCTGTTCAGTGGGTCAACGCAGAAGGACTCCACTGGCTATTGAGAACCCCTACCTCCAAATACTCCAGACTGGTTTAATCCCATTCTGAAGTGCCTCTCTTTCATTTGCCACCAAAAGCATACATTTACTAACTCAGCATCCTAACTCGGGTGTGAATCTGGGTTCCATTTTGGGTATAAGAACCTAAACACATGACTGTAGTATTTGGGGTGACTAAACCTTTCTGTGGATCTATCCATTGTTTTTACAGTCACAGATTTGAAAGACTTGTCCAGTTTTACTACAGTAATGATAACTAACATAAACTGACATACCAATGTCAAAATTAAAGCATGATACAAACCTGTTTGTAACCGTAAGTGTGCTTCAATGTTTTGCAATCTCTCCTCAACAGCTTGGTTTCCACAATCATGCATGGGGACACTGGCTTTGTGACTGGACCCATGCGCTCCTTCAGATCTAGTCTGAGGACCATATGTATTTACTACTCTAGAAACTAGGTAAAGAGAACACAAATTTAATACACATACACAAGAAACACAAAGTATATCTAACTAAACCAATCAAAATGGTAAAATGTAAAAAAGCTGTGTTAGATGAATTTTCACACAAGTCTCTCATGTGAAGGGTCCCACACATATCAAGATCAAAGGTTCAAGTAAAAGTATTTTCCTATTTTTGCACAAGTAACCAAACCAAACAAAAAAAAAACCAGGACTTTACATATGCAAAGTAAAAGAATTACTCATACATTCATGTAGAACAGCAGTATCAAGAGTTTGTCATCAGCTGCTGATAAACAGCAGAAAGCCCAATATCTATGTCAGCAGTTGCACATGCGAGCTGTTGTGAATGCAAAGAAAAGGCCAGACCTAGTATTACAGGAAGCATCATAAATACATGAAGATGAGGGGAGGTAAACAACCAGAAGAACCGCTATCAATCTCAGCAAGGAAGTTCTCTTCTAATTTTTGTTATTCAGGTTAACAGCTTTAATAACTCTTCAGCTGCTTCCTGGTCTATCTTTCCTCCTCTCCTGAACCATGTCTGTATCAGAACATTTTTGTCCCTTCTCAAGTCCCTCCTGACAGGACTATTGCAGTGTACTGCAGGTTTAAAGACTATGTTGGAACTCCAGACACTGAAGCACATACTTTCTTGCCCAATACTTCATGAAGGTCACGTCACATTTTTGCTTCAGTTTATGCTGGTTTTACTTCCAGTTCCTTTCTGGGTGTTATTCACATTTCAGTTCATGAACTGTTCAGTTTTTAGTTACTTGAAGTGTAAGTTTTTCTTTTTTTTCCTGTAATATGCTACCATCCAAGTTACAAATTAGCACTCAGTTTAAAAAATGTGACTACTGAAAGCAGTTCTTAGATAATAAACTCAAGCTCACTTCCCTATCTCCCTCTTAACTCAGACCTTACACTCCTTATACCTATCATGCTTCACGCTATTATTCTCAATTCACAATAATGAATTGATTTCTAGAACCAGTATCATGTGGATAACTGAATACTACCACTCTTGAAAAAGGACATTACTTTCATTCTCATTTTGGAGGTTTCATTTATTTTTTTTTAAACACAGAGTAACTTTTGTACACCCAGAGCACAGTAGATAGACAAGCAATCTTTTATATGTAACTTCTGCTGGACAATCATTTCTGCACTATTTACTCTTTTCCAAAAGGTAGTGCCCAGCTCAACACTTCCCATAAACCTGTACCTCAGAACTTCCATTGTGTCCCAAAACTGTTTCTAAACCAATCTGGCTACACCAACTAACAAAAAATGTATGATAATTTTATTGAATCTCAATTCCTCAACTGGACTGCTGGCATTGCCTTAAATGAAAAGCTAAGAACTGTTCTGTTTCTCTGTCCCACTTTACCTTCTGTATCTTTCCTTTCAGACAACGAAAATAAGCTACTTTGTTTTGCTCTTTAGAGCATAACCAGCAACTTAATGAAGGAGTTACAGGATCGAAAACCTTGGAGATGTGAGGATGTAAAAGTATGAGACTCAAAAATCAGTATGTTAAGTTTGCATTTTTTGAGCATTCTATAAAAAGTTTTAAAGTCAAAAATTTATCCATATTTTTCTATCTGGACACTTAATAAAGGGGTATTAAAGTAGGTGCTTACCCTTTATATGGCTTTTAAATCCAGGATAGGGTGTGAAAATTGCATCTGTTCTGGCACAGCTATTTTCTAAATAAATAATAATGACAGAAAAAGTGAGGTCCTAATTATGTCTTTATAATTTAAAATGTTCTAACTATCATCAGCTTTGAGGCTTTTAACAAATCTAATGAAAAATTTTCATACAATTAAAACATCAAAAATGCTTCTTTCATTCTACTAACACACTCATTACAGTTTCACACACCTGCATGGACCTACTGGTTTTAACTGGATAAGTCACTTATATAAATGTATGCACACGTGTATATGAAAGTTGATTAGATCAACCCAAATTTCTTCCAATTTACATTTTATTTGGTTCTTATTTGTCACTGCATTTCTCTGTAACTTATGTCTTTCTTCCTGTAGAGAAGTCTCTTCCCTGCTTACCACTATTATTCTGGTTTTCTGTCCTTTTTTGAAACTCTCCTCCCATTTTACACTGGTCTAATTACTCATCAGCATTCTTTTATCACCTTCCTGCATTTATTCTGAAGCCTGTGACTTCTTTAATTTGTTTAACCATAAAGGCCTACAGTCCAGACAATCTTAGTTTATTCTAATGTTTCTATTTTAATCTCTGTTAATATACACCAAAGCTTTACACATCTTTTATTATGCCTCAACGTACAAAGGAAGGTCTTTTTATAATTTCTTCTGAACGTTATTAATTTTAGGAATCAGTCTTTTACTGTCTAGCATATTCAACTAGATTTGAGCTGTCATTTTCATTCCAACTAACATTCAAGCAGTTAAACTCTCTTCCTATGAAGCTTAAGCAATAATAAGCTTTGATCTCTAAAAGCATATCACAGAGACACCGGCACTTAGAAAATGTCCCCATATACTTCACTTTTAAGATGCATTTGGTTACACAGTCACTGATCGTGCTAATGGGATCCAGCCTGCCAGATGAATATAAGACTGGTTATAGATACAGCAAATTGTGCCAGTTGGTGCATTAAAAACTCCAACACTATGACTAACATTGAAAGGAAAAAGTTATTCTAAGTAGCTAGTAATTCAGACTGATTGCAAAAAGTACTTCTTTGTAATTCAACTAGCACTAGGTAATAATCAATTTAAAACTTTAATTTGAATATGTAATTCACAAGGTATTTCTGAATTGCAATTCAGTTAACTTTGGAAGGAAAATCTAGCTAAACCACTAAGCAACAGTTACAAAATCATCTGATTTAAGATTATAGTTCTTAAAATGAACACAGTAATAGCTACAATCTTTCTGTATGGGATGTATTAAAGGGACTACTTCCTTTTTTTGTCTATCTGACAACATCTTCAGTGCACATGAAAATTCTTAACTTTAAAACAAAGTTACTCTTAAAATGAAGTTCTGTTTTAAATATAGAATAATGCTTTTGAACAAATGGAAAAGAAAAAAACACCACCAAAAAACAAAACACAAACAAACAAACAAAAAAACCCCAAACAAACAAAAAATCAAAACCAGCCAACTTAAACTGCTATGAAGATTAAAGTCTGGGTATCCAGTTACCTTGATTACAATCAATAACATTGCAAAATTCCCTGACATTATTTTCATTGATCTCAGCTTGTTTCCTCTCGATGAAGGCTGATATCCGCCTGTCAATCTGCAGATAGCAAACATGATGGCATATATCTATTTCATTCTTTAAATTTAAAATTCAGAAAGATATTTTTATTTTTTATTTAGGTAAATCACTTACTTCTGCTTTTCCAGCTTTTATTTGGACCACCTCTGGATCATAATTAATATGAGCTTCTTTCAGATCTCCCAAATCATAACTTGCATACTTTTCTTCAGTCTGACAGTTACCATCATAAACACCTAAACTTGTTTCACAAGTTTGATTGCCTGTTTTACATGTAGGTTCAACATGGCCTATATTTTCCTCTTTAATCAATGACTGGAGTTTTTCTAAAAGAGGCTAGACAAAGAAAACAGTATGTTAGGGTTATCAAAAAAAAAAAAAACAACAAACAAACCCCACAAAAAACCCCAAAAGAAAAAGCAAAAAAGCCAAATACTGTTACAATTTCTAAAACAAACCAACTGAGATAATTTTAGGAATTACAACATCTGCCTCTGATGGAACACAGTAATAAAATTTTAAAAAAGGGAAAAAAGGGCTATTGTTCCAAATACTGTGCACACCATGATTCTGGCCTTTTTGACCTATGCCTTTTAGATGTTTATATAGGAAAACTCCCAAATTTCTGCAAAAATCTGCCTGCTGCTCATCTGTTACTAGGGAAATCAAAGTGTCAATCATTGGCATCAATGCCACTTAATTAGCATTTCATTCAAATGCCTACTCAGAACAGTAAGGCTTAGTATTTTTCTTCCTTAACATGAAAGCCAATGCTTTCACACTGTAAAGCCTTTACTTTATCACCACAGCACTACATTCTCCACTTGAACCTGCAGTTGCCCAAGCAAATGAGAGAACACAGACATGATTTATATTAGTGTTATCCTGAACACATGCTTTTCTTGACACGGTTTATTATCTACTTAGGTCATGAAATTAAATGAAAGAATGCACTGACATTTATAGCAGCAAAAAGAAATGCTTATTCTACTGCAATAACTCTTACACAGATGTAATAACAAAACCCCAGTACATATGTATGTGTCACCCCCTTTTTTAAGATTTTTACGAGTTTCACCTAGTCTGAATTTCACTGCTTATTTTCCCTCTAGAAATTATTTTTTAAATACAACATGATTTTTACCAGTTACATTTCCTGAAATGAATCAGATTCCTACTTGCAGTGTTCCTACAGTGGGATGTGATTTTTACTTGCTTTTATCTTGCATATTTTCTCTTTTTGGTCATCACACCAAAGATTTGGTGGATGTCTGGAAAACATAAAGGGTCTTTCTTTTACCTACAGACAAGCAAATACAGGAACTTCCTTTTTAACCCTCTCAGTACTACACACTTGAAATAATACATTGACTAGCTGAAACAAAACACTAGTACTCAAATCCCCACCTTTTACAGATGAACTATCAAGTCAAAACACTGTTCTGTTACTAGCTGACAAATTGCTCACCCTCCCTGCCATGCAACTAAATTACACATACTTTTGGCAGGGTTGGAAAGTTTCAAATAGTTAAAAGAAATGACAGTAATGGTGACTGGCTACTTGGCACGATGAGACATTAATGTCAAAGAAATTACTCTTTAAAAAAAAAAAAAAAAGCTGAAAATATATTTAATTGCAGTAAGACACTCCAGGATGTGTCATGCTGGGATAATGCCACTTCTTGAACCACTGAAAGCACTCCATGAGCCTCAAAACTCACCCAACGCATGGAATCATTATCATAGCATGACACACACCTGCCGTGTCTTATTGCTTAATTACAACCCACCATAGATGGAAATGTATCACATTTACAATGCAAGTCTAGAAATCAATGAGGCTGCGTTTATTCAGCCTGCTCACCTACAGTGGCTATTCCCACCACTAATCGGAAAAATCCATAAGCATGAGTACCGATGAGGCACAGTGGAATCCCAAGCATATAACACTTTCGCACTATTTTTTGTTAGACATAGCAACGCAAGAACAAAGCCAACTTAAATTTTACAGTTTAGATAACATAACTACATTCAGCTGTTGATCACTTTTATCAAGTTAAATACGTCCAATGAAATACTTACCTGCAAACATAAAATATGCTGCTGAAGCGCACTGAAGAGCAACATTGGCTGAAGCGCTGATGTGCTTTGAAGCTTGCTCCAATCGATTACAACTTTCACAATATCATCCTCAAGGTTAAGCTTCAAAAGGACAAAGCAAATACAACAAAAAATTATGTTGTTATGCTGTATTAATGTCACAAAAGTATACAAGACTCCTACAGGACAACAATTATGCTCAATCTCATACAGATCCCATTTTTTTTATGAGGACACTGGAGAGGTTTGACATTAATTATAATTCAAGCAGCTGTCATTTTCAAAGAAAGCTAGCATATGTAGAGTATATTCAGAAATTAAAATTTCCTTACTACTTCATCACACTTTCATTGTATTAATTTGATCTTTAACGTCAGTCGATTCTCAATTCAATTAACTATCATACAAAAACATACTGGTCAGGTTAATCACTCAAATCTTTTCTTTTAATAGATGACAGAACCGCCAGTAGGAAGAAACATGCACCCAGGATGGCAGTCTCCTGTAAATTCATGTATTTTATTCTGAGATCTGCAAGGCTATCTATTCCTGCATAACCAAGGTCATGATACTGCACCATGCCACATTCTTGAAATTATTACTTGCTGTAATCCAAAGGAGGCTTTGTTTTAAAAATAAGCATTAAAAAAAACAAACAAACAAACAAAAACTTGAGGTTAAACAAGCTCTAGACTATACAGCACCACTATCAAACCCATTTCCAAATCACACTATTTTCCTTTACATGCATTCAGATCAAAATAACAATTGCCATAGTCTATTCTCTTTTCCAAGGAATTGCAATATTTAACTCCCAAAGCAACAGAGACATGTATGGTGAATCTGAAGGTTTATTTAAGCAACTATGGATCTTCTGAAGATTAAAATAAACTTTCACTTTCTAATACAAAACAGCTTGTTAATAATCATTAATGAACTACACACTTTCACACCCACTTTTGCTATTTTTGTTGCACTAAAGCTTTTTGCAAGATCTTGAAGCAACAAGCACTTTCATTTCCCAAAGCCAAGTACGCTGCTCTCCAACCAATCTGTAAGTGATCCCCAAATTCTAAAAACACATAAAACTCTAGCTGAGAATCAAGAGGACCTTCAGGTACTCTATTTGAGACACAGAATTTCCAAGTCAAATAAATATTTGTATGTCTACATCTCATCCCTTCCATTTTCTTAAAAACAAAAAAAAAACAACAAACAAAACAAACAAACAAATACAAACAAAAACCCAAAACCAAACAAAACCCCAGAGACACCTCAATCAGATGACAGAAGTGACCTTTAACATATGGTCTAAAGATATTTAACTTTTAACAGCACCAAATATTATGGACAGGAACACAAGACTGCAAATGTACTTGTTTCCTAAATCCATCACACAGTGTATAAGGAAACAATGAGAACTAAACACAAGAATGCCTCCATCACTCTGAGAGCAAAGCAGTGGACAGTGAGTTGTTCTGGGTTAGTTTTAAGCCCCAGCATTATCACATTTTTGTATGTAAAGAACTATAAGCCTGAGCCTTCCTTCTTTAGTCAAAGAACAACTTTGTTAAATCCAGTATTAGATTCCAAGTTACATAGCAAAGGCCTTGGTCTGACTAGATATATAACGTATTTTAGGTAGTTTTCACACAAATGGTTATTCGTGTGTAGTACTTAAACTACACAGGATGTAGAAAAAAAATAAGGTAATACTAGTTCTGAACACCTTACAAAAATCAAGAATTTTAAGAATTTAGTAAGAAGAAAACTTTAGGAATTTAGCCACTGTGCATGGGATCATCTGAAGCATGTCTTTCTTCCCAAAGAGAAGAGTAACATCTGCTATACTCCACATTACAGTGCACAGACAGTGGAAAAAAGGCATAAATATAAGTCATCGTAATGAAACAAAACAGGAGCCCTACTGCAATTTCCTAATAAGCCTATTTTTTCCTAAAGAATCAGATGACATGTGCCTTCATATCACAGCGTGCGACTCCTGTGCATATGGTTCAATGTACAAAACCAACAGAACTTCTGACTTGGAATAATTTAGATCAGTGATATTTTAAACTCATAGACACTGTTTTCAAATATAAAAATAAGCCTCTCCTGCATCCAAACATGTTTCTAGTACAACATAATTAGTTTTCTCATCCTTCTGCTTCTAAGAACTGTGACAGGTTTATAAATCCTGTGATTTGCTAACATCAAAGCCTTTGTATATTTACAAGTCCATAGCCTATTCTGTAGCAATTTACAGGATCATAAGTCATTTCAGCCCTTTGAAATTGTTTTATGAAAGACATTGTTACTTGGGGTTTAAAAGAACTTTTCATGATCAGTCATATTGGTTTTAAGAGTTGTTATCCCTAGATGTCTTCTGTGCTTCAAGTGAATGCTGTAGTAAAAAAAAACCCTGTGCCAGAAATATTCCTGTTTACAGTCCAAACTGCTAGCATAAATCCAACTTAAACTACTACAATGGATCATAAACTGTGACAGCTAATCTGGCACATGTTCACTCATCTCTATAAAAGGGAAATGAGGAATCAGTTTGTGGTTTCAGTCAAAAATGCAAGATGGATTGTTGGAGTCAGTAACCTGGTAGAACACCAGTTAAATCTACCAGAACTCAGGTGCCGGAAGACAAGAGTTCAACTCAACTACTGGAAACAATCATGACTGAGCAATTAAATGGGCCTCAGCCAAGATGGAGCAAGCAGACCCCTACTCATACTTCAGTGCAGTGCACTGTAAAATTGGTTTGTTGTCATGGAAATACACTCCAAATGCCAATGATGACAATTTTACACTACAACTAATGTAAGTCTACTGAGGTAGATGTAGCAACTCTAAACCGATTTCTTGCAATTGGCTGTGCATGCCAAAACAATGTTAAAAATTACTAAGCTCTCTCCTGTTACATGCTAGACACAGAGCAAACACGGCAAACAAGAGAAAGTAGTAATTAATGTAGGTTTGAAAACAATTAATTAAACTCGTGACAAGTACCCTAGTTAGAGTTCAGGAAACTTTTCCTTTATTATTCTTTGTGTTTTTCATAAATACAAGAGCTCAACTTTTCCCTCATGTTAACGCTGTAAGAACAGCAGTATGAATGACAATATCTGCCATCTAGATAAACTGACAGTCAATAGTTCTTTACTGACTACATTTAGAATTTCCACAAGAAAGAATTATAGGGTATTCTGTCTTCCATACATAGTTTTCCTGTGTCAGTAAGCCCATGAATCAACAGCATACGATCATCAAGTTGTTTAGCACTGCACTCGTGTTCAAAAGCTAGGGTAGTTCTTAATCACTTTAGTGATAAGCAAACTGACACTTACTACTCAGCACCTAACTTTTCAGGCTCTTAATTCTGGATTACTTTTGTTTGAAAACTAAGAAAATTACTAGCAGACTTTGAGACTAGAAGCAAAGATAATACAAAATTATTCAGATGCGAGGTGAAATATTTTAAAAAATAATTTCACATCAGCCAGCAGCTACTACTAAACTGCATCTAACAGAGGACATTTCTGAGCATTTCTGTAACATAAGCATATACTAAATTATCTCCTGCAAATATCACTCATCATCTGGCCCCAAACCTTCAAGCTGCTAATTTCAGAAGCAACGGTGTGCTTCTACCACCTTCAAAGAACTACATATATGCTTCCACAGTGGAAAAGGAATTAATCTGTAAATTATTTATGGTAATAATCAAATTGTTACTAAAACCATCTCCTGGTAAGGGCCTCCCACCACTACCATAACATCTGTTAAATAATTCATAACCATTACTAAAACTAAAGTAAGTGTTCAACTTAAGTACCACAGCAAAACTGCTTTAAAAATTCTGACCCACTGAGACGCACTGTGTGTTTCATAGCATGCTATTACCAAGCAAGCCTAAATTCAAGCTCCTAATCATTTATTTTGATTCAATGCACAGCCAGCTTTTAGCAGCTTTTCAATTCATAATCGTTAATTGTTAAGACACAGCAATTAGGCAGACTGCAGTTTATCATGGAAGATATCAACCATTAAACTGCAAAGTGACATGAGCCGTCCCGTTACTCGAAGGCAGAGGAACGGTGAGGGCACACAGCAGCAGCCCGGGGCTGCCCACGCCAGGAGGCATGCAGCCGGCCCCGCCATCCCAGCCCTGTCAGGGGCTGCACCGCTCCTGCGGCCAGGTGCTAACAGCCTCCAGAAGCGATGACGCTGCCTGCTTGTGCCAGGCTTCTTTTCTCCCCCACGTCGCACCCTACCCCTGGAGCCTAGAAGAGCCCCGCAACCCGGGAACAAGCAGGAGCACGCCCCGCTGGGGCCTCCAAGGCGAGGTGAAGGCGAGGTGAAGGCGAGGTGAAGGCGGGGTGTGGGGCCCGCGGCGCCCCGGGCCAGCCCTGCCCCGGGCCTCCCCCTCCGCCCGCCCGGCACTCACCTGCCCCGCCAGCCCGGCCAGGCAGCGCAGAGCGCTGCTCGCCACCTCCGAGGCCGCAGGGTCGGCGCCGATCTCCGGAGCGTGTCCGCCGGGCTGGGGCGGGCTGGGAGCTGCCGCTGCCGCCGCCGCCATGACACCAGGCCGAGCCTCGGCCGCCAACAGCGTCCCAGGCGTCGCTCCGCTATGACGAACACCTCGGATGGCCGAGCCCGCTGGCCCCGCCCCCGAGGGCTGATGGACAGGAGCTACAGCCAACCGCGGGCTGCTTTCTAGAAGCCCGCGCTGCGCAAGGGGGTGACCGTCCTCGCTGCGCTGGCAGTGGGGACTTTCGCTTCTGCGCGTTTCAGGCGGCTGGCAAGCTCGAGTAGGGGTGGCTCTGCTCCTCCGCCTGGGAGGGGAGTCTTGGGGAGCGGCTCAGCTGGGGTAGTAGGGCGCGGGCTGGGGAGGCAGCCTCAGGCCTGGTAGGCTCTGTCACCTTCTCCTGCCCCCCCGGGTTTCCATGCTGCCGTGTGGGGAGGACTCTCTCCTACAGTACGATTCTTCCAGGGTGGCGAGCAGCCCCTTTTCCCAAGCCTGAGGGAGCATCATAACTTTTGCTCTTTCCGTGGACGTCTCTGGGACCCTGCAGCGTTTCTCAGCTTTGGTCCATTGCATCCAGTTGTGGTGGGTTGACCCTGGCTGCAGGCTAGTTGCCCACCAGGCCTCTATCACTGGCCTCCTCAGCAGCACGGGGAAAGGAGAAAATAAGATGGGGAAAAATCCTCATGAGTGAAGATAAAGGCAGTTTAATAAAGCAAAAGGAAGGGTTGTGAGCACAGAAGCAAAAGGAAACAGGAGATTTTATTCTCTATTTCCCATCAGCAGATGATGTCCAGACACTTCCCGGGAAGCAGGGCTTAAGTACACATAGCGGTTGTTCCAGAAATAACAAATGGCTCCCTTTCATCCTCCTTTGTCTTACGTTCATAGCTCAGCATACACTGTATGATATAGAATATCCCTTTGGTCGGTCTGGGTCAGCTGTACTGGTTATGTCCCCTCCAAGATCTTGCCTACCCCCAGCCCACTGGTTAGAGGAATATTCGAGAGGGGGGGTTGTTAGAGAGGCAGCTACCTTTCTAACTACCAATACAAAGCACAACACTATGAGGGCTGCTATGGGGAAGATTAACTCTGTCTGAGCCAGCTGCAGTACACCACCAGGTAAAAGACCACTTCAGTGGCTGCAGTCAGTGTGTTGGCCCACCTTGCTGTGTTGCTTTGGCACCTTCAGTAACACCAGGCTTTGAACCCCTAGATTGCAGCAGCAACTTGTGGGGCGTCCCTTCTATATGAGATTACCTTAATCCCTCACCCTTTTCCTTGCCTTCTGTCTCCTTTCTGTCCTTCAGCAACCTCCATGGAGCTATCAGCATGGGCACAGGGCAGGCATGCTTATAGGAATACCTCCACTGAGTGCTTGTTCAAGTATATAGATTACTGTGCTTTTTTCAGTGATGCTTTTCTGGTTATACCTTCACTTTGTTACATTCATATGTGCTTCTCTTCAAAGCCTTGACTCTTCTGGTTACAGCAAGGTTTTTTCATCAGACTGAAATGAGCAGGTTTGTCAGAGTACTCTTGATTATGGGGCTTGCAAGACTGTTTTCCCTCTTAAGACAGTCTACTTGATTTCTTTCCTAAGACAGTATGAATACTGACAAAGATTCTTCTGCTTAATGTTTCCTTTGATACCCTAATTTTCATTCTTTGACCTTCATATCTTTTCCTATTCCTCCTTGCCCTCTATATTTTTTATTCCATTGGGAAATGGTGCTGTTGTTTATACAAAGCTTAAAGCATTCTTAAATAAAAATGTTAGAAAGGCAGATTAATTTATTTGACTTACATTTTGGGGGGTAGTTTGAAGGCATTCCTCTCTAAAATATCCAGATAAAACTTAGCTTAATTTAGTGAAAATAAATCTCACTAAACTGAAGACATAGTATTCTGTCTCTCCAGCAGACAGAGATTTGAGAAGACTCAAGTAGAGAAAGCTCTCCTCATTTCCAGAGGAAAATTAATTCCAAAGAGGACTTAAGTGCTAATGATTACCAATATATTTCATGGAGAGCTGTGCTTTGCAAGGATATCTTATTTAAGGTGAGCTAGATTGCGTTTGGCTGGATTCGGATGATGAGAATCACTCTGGATTCAGAAATGCTTAAATTATTGTAGAATGTGTTCCTGATTTGGAAGCCCTGAAATGTAGAGAAATTTGCTTAATTCCTTCAGATTTACTGGTTTTGTCAAGTGACAATATCTTGAACTCACCCACAGAGCATGGTAGTCAGTTAAAAAAGATTGTGAAATTTTATTTTGCAGTTCTGTTCAGCAGTGCTTCCAGCTCACTGTCAAGGACTGGCTGCTTCACCCTTGCCTACTTCTTGCAGTTTTATCTCTGGACAGATAGTTGAAATAAGCAAAACATAATAATCTCATTTGGATCAAACTATGAAGCTTTCAAAAATAAAGGAAAATACAGTCTCCTTTCCCCTTTCCCCACCATCACTATAACAATGAATAAACATATAAGTAATCTGCTGGCCAGAACAGAATATGGGGCAACACACTGGCATTGGTTGTTGCTTCTCAGAGTTGGAGGAGGCAATTCGTTCTGACTGAACATCCAATGACTTTCAAAGATAGATCAAGTCCATACATTTGAACCAAGTTTTAACTTCAAGTGATGAATGCTCAGCTACCTGATAAATCCCACTTCTGAAGCTTTCCTGGAGCAGTGGAGCAGGTGGTACTTACTTTAGCAGTGGCTAAATGTAGCTTTATAAGTTGAGGGACCTAAGATCTTTCATTAGCTTCAGAGTAGGTTATCTTTACCTCTAGTGAGAGGTTGTTTTGGGGTACAAAATGTTTCAAAAGAAAAATAGATAACCACATAAATGTCAGAATGATACAGGAGGTTATGCTGCCATATTGAAGTATAAGGGAGGATGGATGAATGTGCGGGATGTAAAGAGATGGTGGAGGTGATGTACTGTTATTTATCCAGTGATCATTAAAAAAAAAAGTAAGCCAAAGACCATGTCTGTAGAGTTTTTGGTGTCCACTTATTCACTTATTATTTACTAATCAGAAACTTTGCCTTCTTTTGGTTCTCTCTTAGAGAAACAGTAATGATTCCTATGGGTCAAGATGGCACAGATTTTCTACCTACTTTCACTGTCCCAGAAGGCCTTGATCTGTAAGCGGCAAGGAGAAACAGACAGGCCAACCCAATATGGGTGATAAGCAACTTCTACTTTATTTGTTAACCAGTTCACACATATATAGGAGTGGTATTCAGCCACTCCTTCTTGGCATAACAGTATTGGTTAGCCCCCACAGCTTCCTCCACATTCTCCTCCCAGGTCCGGTCTCTGGCTACCTGTGGGGGCCACCCCCTGCCTTGCTTGCACAGTCCTCCAGAACTCTATGGTTCTGCTCTTAGAGTCATTCTGCAACATTGATCCATGTTGCATCTGTTAGCTGAATAAATTTGGTATCATCTGAAATTTCATAGATTAAATTATGTAATGCATTATGCAAGCATGAACATAACAGAGATATTCCAAAATGGTTTAAGAGATTAGAAAAATGAGAGCATGTGAGAAAATGAAAATAGGGGGAAAAAACCAAATGCAAATACAGCTAAGACAAAGTATGTTAAAAATTCATATCTAATGAAAGAGACAGACCAGAGCAGAATGGTTCCAAAAGATGATTATATGCTCACTGCATGTAGTGCACAGTAACACTCACAAATGCCTCTGGCAGTAAAGCTGGCCACAGTAAATCCAGGCCTCCTATAAAGACAGAGGAAATTACATGGCATCCTCACTAAAGATGGTGAAACAATAAAATATTGGAAGCTCTCGTTGCTGGAAAGATACTGGTAATTTGGAGGGAATTTGTCAAAAACTGGCAAGAAGTGGATTGCTGGAGATAGAGATACTAGTTTATAAAGAGGGTTCAGAAGATTTAAATAAGTGTAAGTTGGCAGTAATGCCCACTTTCAGATGTTTCAATAATGTGACTACTGAGGGAGGGAATAATATGGAACTGCTTTCAACATTCAAGGATATAGTTATCATTATAATACTAAGTCTTCTGCAGGTTTGATCCCCAAAATAGATCTCTGAGCCATATAAAAGCTTCTCCCACCAAAACCACCTTAAAAAATATACGCATAAACCATAAAGTTCTTCAATAGCGAATATCATTGAGTGAAAATAATTTTGAAATGGAAAAGAATTTTGTTTTGGACTATTTCTCCTTTTTATTTGGTTCATAAAATGATAAAGATATACACTTCTTTCTGACCCCAGAAGTCAGAAATGCCTTTAAGAACCTTAAAATCACAGCAAAGTTTAATAAATTGACACAAGTTCTGTTTGCTGGTCACCACTGTCATAATTACTAGCGCTATTTCTTCTGCTGATTATTAGATTAACATAATTTCTGAACTTGCCTTTTAATTTTGTCCCTAACACCCAAAGAAAGGTGGGTGTTTTGTGGAACACCAGTGGTTGAGGTTTGTTATACTAAAGAGTAAAGTGCTAAGCTAAGGAGCCTGTGTAATGTATAAACAGATTTTTCTCCTGAATCAAAAAGCTCATGCTGTGTACTTCTACTTATATCAGCTGTAGCACATAGAAACACAAAAGAGGCAACAACACTTCAGAAAAAAATTAAACTGAAACCATTAGGAGCTTCAAAGATAAAAACAATATCCTGAATTCTGCCCAGAGCCCCAGGCAAGTGCTGCAACATAGCAATGACTACTGTAAATGTAGTTTTCCTTAATATTCTGATTATCAGTGCTGCTCTAAATTATCTCAGTTTCTAAATAGAAAATTGGTGGTATCCTACCCACTGGAGTAAAATAGAATACGACAAAACAAATTCCCCTCCAGAATAAAAGTTGCTATTTATTTTTCCAGTTTCAGAAGAGCACTTCACTTCTGTTGCTACTGTTACCCAGGAAAAGGCATTGCTCCAAACAAGGTTATGGCTCCTGGTTCAACAAGATGTTTAAGCTGGTGCCTAATTTTAGTCACTACCCCAGCCAAGACAACCTCAGCCTGTGCCCATAAAATGTAGCCATGTTCTTATTAACTTCATCAAGTAAAGGCTCTGAATTACAAATCTAATTCTCCAGTAGGAGCTGCATTCCTTGAAAGTAAATGTCTTTGCTGACCTTGTGGTGTTTCACTCTATCAAAGTTTAGAAAGCCCTCTTCATACAGGATTGGAATGGGATTCGTATGAAATGACCTGTGGGAAATACAGCTGTGATGTATCTGCATTTCAAGAAAATAACAGCAACAAAACAAAATAAATTTCCTATATTTATTACTTTCAGTAATTTCTAAGAAAATGCAAACTCTTCATGAGGCTGTTGCCAGCTCTATTTTAGTGTCCTTATTCTGACGCACATATAGACCCACATGGCCCCTCTTTTCTGAATATTTTTACCCTTAAGACTTTCTGATGCTGCTCCATGGTCATTATTTTACATATGTCTTCACTGACTAATTTTACACCATATTTAAGTTTTCTATACCTGTCTGCCCCCTCTTTCTTGCTGCTATCTGCAAATAAGATTAGCACCCTCTGCACAAAATTCTTCAGTTCAGTTATATAATTTGGGATCAAGAACTGACCTCCAAGGCCCAGCCCAACAGCTCTTCTTAGAAGTCAGTGAACTATTATTCCAGTTATTCTGTGTTCACAAAATTTAGACTTTTATAGCTACTTTGAAAGGCTTGATTATAAACTTCCTTCCTATAATTTCCTTTCAAGACTATCACATGAAAATGTAGAAGGTGTCTTGCGGAGTAGGTGTCTATGCTCACAGTGTTTCCCCTGTCTGTAAACTGTCAGTAAATTGATACAAGTATTGTGAAATTAAGCACTCATGCCTGAAGATAGTCTAAAAATTAATAATTTTCCACTGCATTAATATGTACCTGCTGCACATATTATATATTTATCTCGGATTTAATGGGATACTTGAAAATCTATATTTAACAGGGAAACAGGAATATAGCACATATACTTCAGAGAAACTTTAACTTTTGGGATTCCTTGATTGCTGAGTGCCTGATTTTAAAAGCTGTAGCTTGCATCTTTATTAGTAAAATTTGACTATTATTTCAAAAGTAATAATAGTGATGGATGCTTAGGAATATTTAAAATATGGTTCTTCAGCTCTGCTATGTACAAGCTTTTCACAGAGCCTATCTGGGAGCAGACTCCTTTTCTAAATGTACAGTTTTCCTAGCTGTCATGGTTTAAACCCCGTCAGCCATAAATCAGGCACCCTCTCTCTCTCTCACTCCTCCCCTTCTTTCCCTCCCCCAGCTCCTGAAGGGATGGGGAGGAGGATCAAAAAGAATGTAACTCCCACGGGTTGAGATAAGAACAGTTTAGTAACTAAGGTATAACACAAATCGCTACTGCTACCACCAATAATAATAATGATAAGGGAAATAACAAGGGGTGGGAATACAATACCACCCGCCAATACCCAGCCTGACTGAGCAGTGAACTCCCCTTCCGGGTAACTCTCAGTTACATCCTGGGCATGACGAGCTGTGGTATGGAATACCTCTTTGGTTAGTTTGGGTCAGGTGTCCTGTCTCTGCTTCCTCCCGGCTTCCCTCCTCCCTGGCAGAGCATGAGGCTGAGAAAGTCCTTGGTCAGACTAAACATTTGTGCAGTAACTAAAAACATCTGTGTTATCAGCACTGTTCCCAGGCCAAAAGTCAAAAACACAGCGCTGCACCAGCTACTAAGGAGAAAAAATGACTGCTACTGCTGAACCCAGGACAGTACCCACCCCTTATTCCATACCATTCATGTCATGCTCAGATCCCACATTTTCAATATACCATTGCTCTTACATATATACACACATACACACACACACACACACACACACACACAGAGATCATTCCTTAGTGCATGGACCAATCCCTATAAAGCTGCTGAGTCCAGTTGGTCCATGATGTCAGGTTCCATCTCTTGTAACAGTCTTTCAGGGCAGGAAAGGCTGTGTGCAGTGTTGGATTGTTGCCTGCTGATGCTGATCATTCCTTTACCACAGAACTCATCTGATTCTATCAAAGTTCATTCTCTGTTGGGATGATGGTTGGAGGGAAGTCAGGGCTAGTTGCTGGTGACCTGAAGACATCTAGTTGGTGGGCTGTAAAAGTATTTCATAGCAGGCAACAGCATATAATTGAGTTCATTGGCTGTTTTCCCCTTGAGGTATACACTGGACTTCCCCATCTTCCCGCTTTACTCACCAAGTATATCTGGGTCCCTGAGCAAAGCAATCCCACAAGTGGGTTTGCCTTTACCTGAAGCAGGAATAACCCAGACTGTCTTCCCCAGCAAATTCTTTATGTGCATCACAGGAACTTTGTTCCCCTCTACAATATGTAAAAGTTCTGATCGGGCTGGGCCGGCCCTGTTGGCAGATCCTCTGGTGTTGACCAACCAGGTGGCCTTTGGTAAGTGTGTATCCCAGTGTTTGAAAGTTCCCCCACCCATTGCTCTCAGTGTAGTTTTTAACAGCCCATTGTACCGTTTGATTTTCCCAGAGCTTGGTGCATGGTAGGGGATGTGATATACCCACTCAATGCCATGCTCTTTGGCCCAAATATCTATAAGGTTATTCCGGAAATGAGTCCATTGTCTGACTCAATTCTCTCTGGGGTGCCGTGTCGCCACAAAATCTGTTTCTCAAGGCCCAGGATAGTGTTCCGGGCAGTGGCATGGGGCACAGCGTATGTTTCCAGCCACCCGGTGGTTGCTTCCACCATGGTAAGCACATGGTGTTTGACTTGACGGGTTGGTGGCAGTGTGATATAGTCAGTCTGCCGGGCCTCCCCAAGTTTGTACTTCAGCTGTCATCCTCCATACCAAAGAGACTTTAAACGTTTAGCTTGTTTAATTGCAGCACGTTTCACACTCATGAATAACGTGGGCAATAGTGTCCATTCTTAAGTCCACCCCTTGATCACAAGCCCATCTATATGTTGCATCTCTGCCCTGACGGCCTGAAGTGTCATGGGCCCACTGGGCCAAAAATAATTCACCCTTCCCTTCAACAGTTCTGAAACTTGTTGTTGGGCACTCCATAGAGCTGCCTTCCATTTCTGACGCTTCCAAAGCACTGGAGGGGCCCAGGGCACTAGATATTCACCCATACTGTCTCACATACCCTGCCACTCATGACTATCCAGCCTTGGGGAAAACCTCTTGGTCCTCCTATATTGTCATCTAACCCTAGACAAGACCTAAACCCAACTCTGCTTAACTTTCGAGATCAGACAAAATGGTCATGGGTAAAACACACTCTGTATGTGTGCCGACATGCTGATCCCCATCGCAATCAGCAGGCAGGTCCCAAGGGTACCCAAAGGCCATTCAAAACCTTCAGAACTCTCATTTGAGTTTTGATGCTGTTATACTTGTCACTGGGGCTGGTGTGCTTGCTGGCTCTCTCACCACCAGCTTCTCTTTTTCTGAGTCCAGATCTTCCTCCTCTGCCTTGCTGGAAAGTGCTGTGTGGTCTCCTGCATCCTGCACTTGTCCCAGGTGCCTGGGGCTGGACCCAGCTGAGGCTCCCAAAGGTGGTCACAGTATCACAGTATCACAGTATGCTAGAGATTGGAAGGGACCTCAAAAGATCATCTAGTCCAATCCCCCTGCCGGAGCAGGAACACCTAGATAATGTTACACAGGAATGTGTCCAGGCGGGTTTTGAATGTCTCCAGGGAAGGAGACTCCACAACCTCCCTGGGCAGCCTGTTCCAGTGTTCCGTCACCCTCACTGAGAAGAAGTTTCTTCTCAAGTTTAAGTGGAACCTCTTGTGTTCCAGTTTGTACCCATTACCCCTTGTCCTATCATTGTTTGCCACTGAGTAGAGCCTGGCTCCATCCTCGTGACACTCCCCCTTTATATATTTATATACACTAATAAGGTCACCCCTCAGTCTCCTCTTCTCCAAACTATAGAGACCCAGCTCCCTCAGTCTTTCCTCATAAGGGAGATGCTCCACTCCCTTAATCATCTTCGTTGCCCTGCGCTGGACTCTCTCCTGCAGGTCCCTGTCCTTCTTGAACTGAGGGGTCCAGAACAGGGGTCTCTTGCTCTCCGCATCCTCCTGGGGCTTGGGCTCTCGGGGCTCCGCGAGCGGCTGTCAGGGGATGCTCTCGGCCGCCGTGGGGCTGGGCTCAGCCGCGGGGCCCAGTTCCTCCGCCGCCTCATCCAGCTGCTCGGCAGCCGCCTCCTTCTCCTCCTCGACCGCCCCAACCTCCTCCTCTGGCAGCCGCTCCCTCCTGGCCTCTGGCCCTGCTACTGCCACCGCTTGCTCCCCGGGGCCGCTCTTCCGTGCTGCTTCGGGGGCTGCCAGCTCCCTGGGCCGCTCCCCCTTGGCTCCCCGCAGCCTCACAAAGACAGAGGCAAGGACGAGGAGCAGCGGGATGGCCACGTACAAGTCCACGGCCACATCCGTCCCGCCCTGCTGCCGGAGCCCGCCTGTATTACAAGTCATTACCATAAAGGTACAGTGAAACAAGAACCTTAGCCCAAGCCCCCCATCTGATGAACACTAACACAGCAAATACCAGCTGTAAGTAAGGTATGACATGCTGAAACTGAGATCAGAAGCAATAACTTTGAGAGCCAATAAATCAGCATTGTGGCAAGCGACTATTAATCCGAAACAATTGTCATGGTTTAAACCCAGTCAGGCAACTCCTTCACTCACTTCCCCCCTTCTTGCCCTCCCGCTACTCCTGGAGGGACGGAGAGGAGAATCGAAAAGAATGCAACTCCCACAGGCTGAGATAAGAACAGTCCAGTAACTAAGGTATAACACAAACCACTGCTGCTACCACCAATAATAATAATGATGAGGGAAATAACAAGGGAAGAGAATACAATACCACCCGCCAATACCCAGCCTGACTGAGCAGTGAGCTCCCCTTCCGGGTAACTCCCAGTTACATCCTGGGCATGACGTGCTGTGGTATGGAATATCTCTTTGGTCAGTTTGGGTCAGGTGTCCTGTCTCTGCTTCCTCCCAGCTTCCCCTCCTCCCTGGCAGAGCATGAGACTCAGAAAGTCCTTGGTCAGACTAAACATTTGAGCGGTAACTAAAAACATCGGTGTTATCAGCACTGTTCCCAGGCCAAAAGTCAAAAACACAGCGCTGCACCAGCTACTGAGAAGGAGAAAAAACGACTGCTACTGCTGAACCCAGGACAGTAGCCTTCTCTGTGGAACTGTTAAGTTGCTTAAATTTAAATTTACCTCCTGCTTCAGCAGTTTAGCTTGTAAATTTCTGTACTCCAGTAGCTAGACAGTTATCTAATAGACCACATATGTCATTACTGCTCTGATCAGTCATTCAGTATTCTAGCAGGCTTCTCCATTGACTTCGGGAACTAGGTCCAGATCTGCTTTAGACATGAGATTCATGGACTGATAGTTGAAATTAGGGACCTATATTATGTAATTGAGTTGAGCCTCTCAAAATAGCCTTAAGGAGTTAACATATTCATATTACAGAGTAAGATAGGCACCTAAATCCTCTAGATATATCACTCTGTGTTCATGCCACCTGCAGTATTCTTCAACTTCTACATCTGTACAAATAAATACATAATGCCCTTTTTGGATATAAATTATAAAGTTATTTGAGTGATTTCCATTGTATTATAGTAAACGGACAAAACAAAAGATCACACTCATCTTTACACTGTCAGTATTTTTCTAATGTAGAAGAGGCATTTGCTAATAGGGAATATGGAGTCTTTGACATTTTGGGTCCCAATCCTTCAGTGAAGCTAGTCATGCACCTGCTTACTTTGTACACACATCATTCTAATGAATTCTAAAGGACTATTCATGTGCATAAAGCTAAGCCTGTGTGTAAAAGCCTTTGCAAGACTGGGCCTAAGTTGTAAGTTTGATAATGACCTGAGGCTGATTCAACAGAGAACAAGCAGTCCTTTTTAAATGTTGAGAAGTGTAACTCCAGCTCAGCTGCACAGGTATGAGCAGTGCTAAGAAACCTTGTTATACATGGCACTGTCAAAAGTGACCAAGAAAAAAACGAAAAAGGATACAACATAGATTTTTTAATTATTACTATTTATATCTTATAATGCAGCATTCTTAATCTTTTTCATTCTTGTCTTCAGCTTGATTTTGTTATGTCTATGGATTCCATTTGAATAACTTTATTGCAGGAACTCAGAAATGTTCCTGGTTTATATTCATATAAATATATCACCTGTATGAATAAGTAGAACAGCTTAGAGAATGGTAATTGTGAGCAATCATAACTGTGCTCTTTGGAACATTTTTGCTTGAGGAGAAGGTAAGACCAGCTCTGTTTCACAAAGAAGTGCATGGAAGAGCTTTCCATATTTACTTGTTCATACCATGCCATATTCTGACTTCTGCTGCAAGTGCTTTGTCCTGCACTGCAGCAGTTTGTGTTTTCAGAGACAGCACATCACCTGCAGGAGCCTTCTAACAACATCAGGGCAATTCCAGAGGTTGTGATACATCTCTTGAAACATTTTTCTTGATAATGCTTCCACGAGTTGTTTCCACCAGGAACTTCCATAGATTTTGGTAACAGAGTTGGGTTTTTTCTTGTGTTTAACATTAAACATGCAGGCAGCCTGACAAAAATCACCATGAAAAATCAGTGAGATTACTTAAATGGAAACTGAGTTCCCACTTGCGGCTAGAGATTTCGGCATTTAATATGCTAAGTGTATGAAATAGGCATGCTTATGCACAATCACAAAAGATAAATGTTTTCTTTTGCATAAAGCTGTTGTTTTATCATGATATATTCACTGCTAAAATAATCACTCTACTTTGTGGCCTTTAGGTAACATTGACTATGAAACATCACTTGTTTGTTAGGCTTACTAAGATAAAGTTGGTAAAAAAGAGTGAAAGAGTCTTAATCAAGTTTTAGTTACACTAGACTGGTCCATCAGAAAATTCCAGTTTCCTCAGTTAAAGAATTAATTTAATAATCTCAGATGGGTGAAGCAGTGAGCAGATTAGGCATGAAAAAAACCATGCCAAAGCTGCCATGGGTGAAGGTGGCAGTCCTGGGACCACCACTGCTGGCTTTATTCTGGTTGTTGGCCTTGGGGACATGTTTTGCTAAGTTTGATGCAGGAAAAAGAATGAAGAAGGTACTTCTTATAAAGCATGGTCCTCCTTTCCTAACCTTTTTAATTATTATTTAAGTGAAGATTAAAGTTATGGAGTTGGAGAGTATTTTGCTATTCTATAATTTAGCAGTCAGGCTGAAGTTTCCTTTATGTTCTTGCTGTTTTTACGCAGGCAGGCTAGAAGATGGACATTTGACAGGCCACAATAGACTGCTCCTTTCCCAGGTATCTCCTGCTTGTTTCCTTTATCTCTGAATAGGAAATGGCTTAAAGGCACCTGTGTTATGAAGGTCCCAGGGGCAGCTGCCTGACTACTGAATGCCTGATTATGTGTTAACATGCTTTGTCAGATATTGGCAGAATCTGTTCTCTTCTTTTGCCTTTTCAGCAAGGGTACCATTGACAGACTGGCTACCCATTTATAGAAATGTTGTCCATCAAACTGTGAGGAAGGACAATGGTGTTTTTCTGTGGCCAGTGACTGTGGGAAACTTTTCTTTGGCTATTCAGGCAATTTTTGTAGCTTGCTCTGAAGAGGAGAGACTGATGAGTGCAAAAAGTACAATTAAGCAAAGCCAGACTTCAATTGAAGGCTGTAGTGTAGTCTGCTGTTCTCATTTTTTTATTTGGAAAAAATCTATGGGTTTTCACGTTGCTGTGTGGCATTCAGCGGGGGGCTATTACAATCCTAAATTTTTTTTCTAGACCACCTAATTCTAAGTAAAAATTAAATGTAATGAGAGCCACTTGGAGTTCTGAATATTTTAAAGCATAATTCCCACAGAAGGGATTCGACCTAAACTGCGGAGAGCATCAGTTGGCTAATTATAGCTGCATTTTATATTACAGCAGGTGTCAGATGCAGTCATCTCAATAAAGTCCACATAATACTCTGGAAAATAACAAAAGCTTTTCTTTGAATGTGGGTACTAATTTCTGCTAGGTGTCATATGAGCTCTGATACTTCTTATTGGCATTAACAAGAGCACTGCAGCACTCAAACATGCTTTTTGCTTAGGATGAATTGATACTGTAAAGCACTTACTAGTCAGCCTTGGCAGATGTCGGTAGTTAATACTAGTGTTGCAGAGGTTGGTGTATAATGCAAAGAGTCTTATGTAAATACTTTTAGATGATGGACTGGTTTTGAGAATGAGTGCGAGCCATGCACCAACTTACTTAATGAAAGCTAAATAGACAACAGCAGGATAACTGCATTTCCTTTAGCTTCTATCTTAAGTCCTCTGCAAGTAAAGGGCAGAGGGAAAGCAGTAAACTAGGTAGATTAAAACATTACACTTAATAAGCATGTTATGCTTTCATACCATTTTCCCAATTCAATGGAAGTAGCAAGTTTGTTACTGAAGTGATGGGTGAGAAGGGTTTTTCCTAAGCCTTGAAACTGAGATGCCCTAAATTGTATCCAACATATCTTTAGAATTGTATCTAAATTGTATTTTCAGAACTGCCCGTAAGCGGTGAAAATACAATCTACAGGCATTTGATTGTCACCTGACTTTTAATTTAAAGATGGGATTCTACAATTCCAAAAGGAATATATTGTAAAATATTAATGAATCAGTAAAGTAAATACTGAAGCGGGTAGCTTGCACAGAAACCCTTGAATACAAGGAATTGTAATGACATTATGTGGAATTTCAGGTATAATGGGCATGGTGAAAACCACAGGCAGCAAAGCCTGCCCAGCTGATTGTGCTTGGCCTAACATGCAACAGAGGCACTTCCGAAGCTTGCGAGGTACCCCAAGAAGCAGTGAGATGGCAAAAGCTTCAGTACAGAATGGCAGGGTCAGGTCAAAGGAGGCTTGTTGCTTCTCCTGAAGGGGATAAGATGTGCCTGGTCCAAGCATGGTTAAGGATAAGGGCTTCAGCAAAGAGTAATGCTAAACGTTAGGGTAATTATGCACCAGGAACAAACATCTACCATGTACTAGCAAAACAAAGGAAATCTGGCAGATCATGAAAATCCCTTGACATGGGAGTCTTTTGTAAGAGAAACAAGCCACTTAATGATCTACTGTCTAGTGCTATAGATCTCTCCCCTCCATCATCTCCCCAGATAAAAGTACTCCCCAAAATCAGGCTGTCATTGTCTTTGGCGTAGAAGCCCATGGAGAATTGCAGAGGTTATAGAAATAATAAATACAACATAACATAATGAATCTTTTATTTTTTAAATGTAATAAACAGTCAGCTCAACAAAACTGAACCACAAGTTCCAGCATGTTACCTTAGCAACTCTATGAGAAAAATACAATCACAAGTTATGACATATCATTTAATATTTTGTAGAACTGCAAGATAGTTTAAATTACAATTTTAACACATTACATGCTGAATATAGAAACATATAGGAAGAGATTGATTTTGGCCTGAAGACTAAATGCAGCAAGTAATTTGTAAAAAACAAGTGAAAGTAAATTAGAGAAATATATTCATATTAACAATACATGCATTTCTGGACTAACATACACATATTGTTCAAAAAAAAGTTTTTAGATACAGTAATGAACATATGTAATCCATCTAGCCTCAGCCTGTCCAAAACCAAATACAGAAACCAAACACAGAGGTACAGAGGAGAAACCAAAGAGAAAAATAATTCCTTGGCTAATCTGTGCATGGCATCTGGGAGCAAAGGCCTGTTTATGAGAGCTTTAGCTCTCACACGTGATGTTACCTCTAAGGAAAGACATATGAAAAGGCCTGAGAACAAAAGCCCAATTATAAAAGCTGAAGGCATGATTGCCATTGTTACAAGTGAATTTACTAATTTACCCTATTTATTCTGCATAGACGCCTTCTGAAACCTTTTAATATTGAGAGCAGCCTGGCTTAACTTGGAAACCTCAGAGGAGTTCTGTGAAATGCTGGGAAAGTAAACAAGAGGTAGAATTAACTGCCAAAACTGTGACCCTTGTTGTCCTTTGGTTGTCTCCTTTTTAGCCCAAAAGGAATGAGGGGGCCACCACTGTACTACATTGCTTATGCACTATTGCTTTCCCCTGTCTTAAATGCCTGGTGTTGCAGTGTGTTCCTCTGCATGTGGTACAGAGCTGGGTATTAAAGAGTAAAACCTCCTGCTGCTGGTAGACATCCTATTGTTTACATCCTAGAGAAAGGTAAGGGTAGTTATCGGCAAGTAGAGGTGCTGTTGTAAAAAGTAACTTCCAATAGTGTCATTCAGAATTTATTACCTTCCACAGATTACAGAAGCCTAATGGCTTCTTCTTGTGATGTCTCTGAGGATTCTTTGGAAGCAGGCATGTGACATACAGTTCCTATGGTAATGACTCTTACTGCCCTATACATGACATTAGTTTTATGTGTGTGTAATTCCCCTCGATTATTCTAAAAACCTGAAGGAGTCTAGGATAATTTTGTATATCACCTGCTGTGAAAATTGCTTTGGTGTCAAGCAAAATCAACTACTCCATGACCTATACTTCTTGATATTAGCGGTTATATGAAACTTACTGTACTCTCCTTTCTCCACAGTTATTGCTACTTCTCCCCTTCCATTTTTACTGAAAGATTACAGGGATGCAGTTGCACAATATAGGCAGAACAGATGGCAGCTGAAGGTCCGTGTCTGCCAGGTGTCTGCGTAACAGCAGAGTCAGCGTATGCAGCTGAGCACAGCTCACTTTCTGACATAGATGCTCAGTGCCATTTCTCTGTGTCATGGCAAATGAAGTACCTCTAGCAAATTTTAGACTATACTCAACTACCCAGTACTTTGGCAGGCAGAAGTCAGAGGAAGTCTTGCTTTGAATTAATTATAAATGCTTAGAAGACAGAAATAATTCCTGCATTCACAACTGTGGATGCAAAGGATGGACTTAAAACAGGATGTAAAACACTGGGAAAGTGTAGGATCTATATAAATAGAACACCTATAAATATAAACAGTATATAAATTATCACCTATACTCAAAGAAAGCTTGCAGGAGATGTGCTCAAATTTGCTGGCAGACTCCAGTAGAGAGAGGAAGACAAATCTTTAGAGACAGAAAGGAAGTCATGTAGTCCTATGATAACTAGGAGAGAAGAGCTGCTTCTTGTACTCTGGGAGAGCAGGATGATATTCTGAGCTATGTGGAATTGCCTTCCTCTTGATAGGGCTCAGATCCATCCAACAGCTCATTTCTGATTAGTCGAGGTTTACAAATCAGGTGTCATGGGGAGAGAAGTGGTGTGATGCAATATATGCATCTTCCTGTGACAGTACCGTAATGATATGCCCTTTCCTATAGGTACTGCAGTCACATGCCAGTAGACAGTGCAGATATAAGCTCTTCCAGGCTAATGCAGTCAATCCTCATGTGTAAACAGATGCAATAGGTGGGAGACTGGGAACCTTGACTGAACGGGAGGGGGGAGAAACCTAAGGAAGAAACCAGGTGATGCCTTACATGAGAAGCAGTTTGGGAAAGAGGAGATTTTCACCATAGAGGTTGAAGGACTTAAAATAGCTAGGGAACAAAGGAAGATAGGAAATGCAAGAGGGAGTTCTGGTCATGGTGCCTACTGTGATTGACACATTAAGGGACCAGAAGGTAAGGACATAGGCTAAAGCTCTATGTCTGAGAAGGCTTTGTGTTTCTCCGACAGTTTTATAGGCAACTTTATTTCATTGTCTTTATTCTGATTACAATGCTGTGGAACCAAACAAACTGGGGAGACAGGGGAGGAATATTGTTCCTGTAGCTTCAGATTACAGAAAGGGTTGGGGAGTGGAAAGAAAACAAAAACCACATGAGAAGGAAGAACTGAAAATTCCCAGAGTCCCACTGACCACCATAGCTGTCAGGAAGGTGGTTTGTGCATAAGAGAATGGCAAGGTCCCAAGGGTGCCAGCAGTGCTGTACTATTTCTGATGATTTCGTAGTGAGATACAGGGATGACTTTATCTATTACCAGTGTTGTGAAGAACTGAGCTGTGGAGTCGAATGGTGAAGAATTTCATTCCAAGCCTATGAGAATGAAAACATGGTGCTTGCTGCACTGTGTGAAAGATGTATCTTCTTTGAGAGCTCACTTCTTTCATTAAAGGAAAAAGTTAAAATATTTTAATAAAAATTAAGATTAACACTTGATATGTCTGTGAACAAAGATTTATTTTTCAGCTGTGTGACAAAAGACCATGAAATATCTTCATCTGGCCTTTCATTAAGCCACACTATCTTTAAGCATATTTCAAGGAAAGTAAGGAGTTTGGAGTATTAGAAACATATACAAAGATTTTGCAGGTAATATGTATGTGAAGGTTCAAGTAATCAGCCAAGGCCAGAGTACTTGAAAAAGTGAGGGACTGTTAAATTAAGATAATCTTAAAAATAATTACTGTGATACTTTGGAGAATACTTTTACTATAACAAATTTAGAACATATTTTCTAATTTCTATTATAGTTAGCAAGGTCATTCAGTGACAGAATGCAAAATCTTTTATTTTTCTTATTCAGATACTGTTGGGTGCATAAATTCTACAGCTAATGTAGAAAGGCATTTTAAAATTGGAATCCATTAATGAAGAAATTATGTCTTTGCCCAATATCACACAATAATTTTTATCTTGTGAACAGAGTTTAACAATACGCAGGCTCAGGCTGGCTTTATTCCACTAATACATGCCATTTCCAAAAGTGTTACCTATATATTAAACACAGTGCACACACAAGTACCCTAGCATTCCTTGAAAATGAATTTCAAATCCACATTTATTGTAAGTGCTTTGGGGCAAGAATCATCTTTTGTTACTAAACAATGCAAATGGGATCTTGGCTCATAATTGGGGCTCCTAAGCACAGTGAATTCTTTCACCAATGTCTCACATTCTCTTTCTCCCATTCTTTGTCCCTCTGCAGATTATGCCAGTGTTTACAAAGGTTGGGATCCATTGCATCCTCATCAGTTTTTACATTTGCCCAAGAATCAGATTCAGTTTAGCCTAGCATTCTTCACAAAGATAAAAGGGTGACAGATCCTAACACATTTGTGCTTTTGAAAAGTAGAAAAGCTGATTTCATGCATAAACCCTATCCTAAAGCTGTCTCCAGGGTGAAATTATACCAGTATTGGTATAGGAAGGGGTTTAAACTGCATGCGGTGACGTGCTTGGGCACACTTTCTTATACTATAATCAGAAAATGATGCAATAGCCTTATTGTCCAGTTTTTAACTACTGAAACTTTGGTTTAAATCTGATTTCTTCATGATCAAAAGATGCCTAAGACACCTCATTTGTGTCTTAAGTGATAGCCAATCTTCTTTGCATGTATGAGCTTCTATCAGTATTTTTTAAAACTGTAATACGGGGCAAGAAGATGTATTATTGAATGCTTATTTTACAGCTGCATTACGTGGACAAACATATACAAGAGTCATGCATTAATCAAACGTGACAAATAAGTATGTTCTAACATAAATACATGAGTGAATTTATTGAAGTATTGATAATTCTTTGTGATTTTACTCAGTGACAATGAATAAAAGTGTGATTTAGTAAGACTAGAAAGAAATGTGAAATTATTAAAGGCATACAAAGAGCCAGAAGGGGCAATACTGCCAAATTAGTCTTTTTCTAAGGTCTGATACTTTAGCCTGTAGTTAAAATGAGCTTTGCCACTGAAAGACCATTGTGACCATAATGCTTGTTCCCTAAACAGGAGTGGTGTAGCAACAACTATTCAGTCGCAGGTTCTTAGGTTGTTTGTATAGTATAAAGCCAGTAGAAACCATTGCAATTCTCTAGCTGGACCTCCCACATAACATAGATCTAAGAATTTCATGGAATGAATTCCTTCTAGAATTAGAGTGCATGTTTGAGAAAACCATTGCAATTCTTGATTATAACATTTTCAGAGACAAAAAAAATACAAAAATTCTGAGTATGATGTTTCAGTAATTATCATAACAATGAAAGAAATGGGACCTTTAGTCTAAATTTCTGTAGCCTTTAATTTCAGCCACTGAGTCTTGTTGTACATTGCCAAAGGTATAACAAGATTTGCCCAAACTGAAGACATTGATCAATCTTCATGTTTCTTTATTAAAAACCTTATACAACTTGGACAAATTACTCTTTAGTTTTCTCTCTGGGCTTCTCTACAGGCAGAACTTAGTGTGCAGAAAGCGTATGAATTCACAAGGCTTCAGCTACTCAGCTCTGGTTTGCCAGGCACACCCATCTGATGAATGCTAAGTAGCTAAGACACAAAATACCTTACCTTAAAGAAAATTTTAATGTAATTTACAGAAGTTTGTTTCTATTTCAGTTTGAAATGAAACAAACTGTGTCTAAAAAAGTTTGAACGAGCAGCAAGGAAAAAAAAGTGGTGTACATTCTCTCCCTTTAGGCAATACTTTTGTGCATGCAGATCACATGAGGCACTGTTATCATTGTCATATAAGCATCGGGCCAGGCTAAACCTTATATTCTCAGAAGTATTTTGTATGCTTATACTTCCATTTGGTCTTGTCAGGGAGTAGAACGATATCATTTCAGTTACGGTCTGAGCAGCACATAGGCATAGCTGTAGTTAGAATTGTGATTACGTTAGATTAGATTAGGATATCTAACTCATTTAAATATCATGTATTGGCTTTAAATTAATTAGGGGGGATAAAAAATTGTCAGGGAAGGAAAAGAGTTAATGTCAAAATCTTTTCCAACAAGAAGACCATTATTAATAGCAAGACATCGGTGGAACCCTTACCTTCATGGAAATCATGATTAGAGGTTGTAAAGAAGTTAAAGAGATACAGGTACAGAAGAATGTTGCTATTATTTTATCTCGTGGGATATGTTGCACAGTATTAGGAGCCTGGATATGGATTTGGATGGTAGAACCACTGACAGGCATGTGACTGCATGGAATTGCAAGATGGTAAGTGCAGCTCATAGTCCCACATTGAAACCCAGTATTCTGCTGCTAAAGGGCAAACAGAGATGATAAGGACCTCCTATGAAGTAGTAGGCCTCTGGAAAGATCCAGAAGTCAGTATTTTAAATACTGATTTGGACAGCTGGTGTTACCAGCATGATCATAGTATTCCAGAAACCTACCCAAAGCAACACTGATATGGACCAGATGTAGGTGATGTGTCATTGAGTCCCTACTGAGATAGATGTGCAGTTCCTGAGGAAGTCATTCTTCAGGTAGAAAATACATGGCCATGATTTTGAAGCATGTAGCTACAAATATCAATTATGGCAGCAGCTTGATGTAACTGCTTGATCCAAATCCAAGGCATCCTTCTTAGAAAAGACCTGAAATTGAGAGCCAAAAAAGCTGTTAGCACTACGGGTTGAGATTGAGTACAGTGTTGCAGGGAGAAATCTCATCTGAATTTCTGCCACATCCTCTAACATCATATTAGCAACATCAGAGATTCCTGTTTAAGGGCCTCCCATTGAGAGAACTCCTGTCAGCTTCCTTGTTCCTATGACAAAACCAGGCCATGTAAAACCATGTGTTGTTTGCTTGAATCCCATTACCAAACAATGCACATGATTTAGCATCTGTTTTTTCCTCAGGCACTTCTGCCTGAGACACCTTTAGGATGGCCAGCTGCAGGACTATCCCCACAACTCTAGGACAGTTCTGAGCAGGAATGTCCTCGCCCCCATAGAAGTGGGGTCAATGTGCATACCGGTGTGCAAGTAGTGGGGGTCAGAGACATAAATGTGCATACACATATGGCAGAGCAGGATCAAGAAACCCAAGCTCATGCTCTCATTAGGATCCTCTTATCACATTAGCCAAAGTCTGACTTGGTTGTGCTTTGTCTGTACCTGTGCCTGTGACTTTTATATCCCATGCTGTTTTAACAAGAGATGGAAGAGATCCAGTCAGAAAAGCCTTGTGATGAGATCTGGTCGTATTGGGCCTTTGTAGTTATGCTGCTTGTTTGGGAGTCAGGATCTTTGAGTGAGGAAGCCTAAACCAAAATTTTTGTAATTACTTGCGGAATTAATATCACCTTCAGATATTAATATGAATACATCATCTTACTCTTCCTACTTGGCTGTAGGCTACATTTGTTTCATAATTAGTCTGCCCTTCTTTCCTTGTTTTGGGAGATATCTATTAAAATTGTCATAAGCAGTTCACAATTTCTAGTCTCATTTTTTCGTTCATGTTCTTCTCACATTTGATTTGATTGATTTGTTGTCACATTTGATTGATTTGTTTTATTCTGTTCAGCCATCAAATTTCTTTACCATCCCTTGCTCCCAGGCAGCCACTAATGCTTAGTTCTGCAAATAATTCCCCTTTACCTCCTCACCATAAGGTCCGATGGAAGACTACATGGCAGAAGCAACAATCTGAATAAAGATATCATCATCTAGGATTTCTAGGCAATTCACTAATGTTTTGACATTAGAAACATGAGAAACACAAGAAGCACCAGAGCTCTTGTAGACGACTCCTTTGAGGGAAAGCAGAGGTTGGCCAGTTCCAGCTCTATGCCAGGCTATCACTTCTCCTCCTTCAGTCTTTAAATAAGTAATAACTGTTGGTTTTAACATCCCAGACATGTGAGTTTCCTCTCAGGTCTCAGAAATACCAATGAGATTGATTTTAGACTCATATTAGAGTCCTTTTTTTTTTTTTTCAACTGGGCTTCTAGCAGTGGTGCCTTGGCATTTTCATAATTCCTTTTCTTTGTGCTCTTTGATGTCTGTTCTCAACATCTCTAATTTTTGTACTATGTAAGCGCTCATTTGTTTCCTCTTTTACTCTGTCCTATAAGTGCAACACCTCCTCTGACTCCTGTTGATCCTTCTGTTATAAGCCTGCTTCCTCCTCCACCCAGAAGCCACACAAACTGTGTAGCCTCCATTCACCCCTGAGATAAACTGGTACTCCATCAACCTTGCATCATTTATGTAATAATGCATCATTTAGGCAATAAATCACTTTTTGTTCTGTATTTTGTATTGTCTTAGAGTAGGCTTGCAGTATTCTGTGATAAAGCATAATACTGCATCAAGCTGATTACCATCTTGTGAGCACCACGTTGTACTGGTAGCCACAGAATGCATTTCCATTAACATCATCATTTTGGGATATATTTAAAATGTGGATATAAATAAGCAGGGCTTAGAAAAGTGATTTATCCTGCACATTGCTTTTAGCTTCACTTTTCTCTATTTAAGCATCCTCTGACAGTCTTCCCTGCCTTCAGCTGGAAATAGTAATGCTGTTGTAGCAGTGGTGATCTAAGAATAGGCAGAGACACAGGGCATGGAGAAAGAGGTACATCAGATGAGCTGGTGTGGTTGCAAACGAGAGGCAAGATTTAAGGAGCAGCCTCCTCACCAAACTGTTACTGCAGAGCTGTGATCATGGAGTGCCAGAAAGCTTGTCCCCCTTTCCCACCTCCACTAACTTGTCTTATAGAAGATATTCTCTCTCTGTACAAACTGTGTGTATCCTAAATCACAAGGAGATTATGTTGTTTATTTCAATTAATTGTTGAGTTTTGTCTTGATGTCTTTATTCAGAACCTTGAGTGAGCAATTTTGGATGTACAAGTTGTCTTCTTCAAGATGAGAGGTCTACCTTGTATTCTTCTTGTGCTTTGAAAGCACTGTCTTTAGTGAACAATCTGGGGAATGTTTGAATTCCCAGATTAGGGCTATATCAAAAGTAACTGTTAAAAATCTTCCTACATATTGTCATTCTTTTAATCCTGTTAGTCTCCCCCATGTTTATTCTGGTTAGGATTTCTCTTATCAGACACTCAAAAAAAGTAAGAGGTTGAAGGGTAATGTGATGTTAACACATTTATGATAGATTAACTATAGCATTGGTGTCTCAAACAGATGTCTGCATAGGTCTTGGAAGAAATGAAAAGCAAAATGCTGCTGTGCGAGCTAATCCACTGTTTTGTCATAATATTTCCAGAATTGCAGTCAGCTATAAATTAGTTTGAAGGATTTTTTCTGTAATAACAATTTTCAGCATGAAGCTTGATGTTCAAGTTGAAATCTCAAACTGCTACTGATATCAGAGAAGAAACAAAACGATTGGAGGAAGAAATAGCAGTGAATTTTTTAGCTAAATCTGTTCTGGTTCATATGATGTATTATGTAATTATGTATTTGGGTCTTGTGGTAATGATACGTTATTTTGTATGTAAATTGATGCAATAATGAACTTTACTGAAGAGATTTTATAGTACTCTAAATTTGCTTGATATCTATATATCTCTATCTAAAATTGATAATTCCACAAAATAAAAATATGTTTCTATTCAATGTGCTGCACAATTAATCTTAGATTCTTTAATTAGAGTTTATCTTCGTTAAGAATGTCAAGAAAGGATGTCTCCTTCTTTCATGTTAAATTTGGGACTTCTGTAAAATGGTATTGATTTTCACACATGGATGTTCTCACCTGTTTTCTGTAAGGAACGTATTTCAAAGGTTTCTTGCTCCAGTGTCCAAGCATAGGGACACACAAAATTTTCAGGATTTTTTGGAAAATATTGATGGTATAACATTTTCATATTTTAAAGCACACTAAATTTTCTGATCTACAGAGTGTGGGATAATGAAATTAGGTAGGTCAGAAACTCGTATGTGAAACTTCAGTATTTTGGAAGTGTTCAGAGGAGAGAGGTTAAAAAACTGTGTCCTTTAATTATCAGATTAGCTTCCTGGTGAATATGTTGCAGAAATTGCTTCTTTTTTTCATATAAATGATTTTTATATTTTCTTTAATCAGGATTAAGTGATCTTATATTAGAAGGGGTTGAATATGGCATTTGCTGTAAATCATTTAGGCAGCTGAGCAATACCACTTACATTAACAATAATGTTTCAGCATCTGCTTAGAGTTATATACATTCTTAAGTACTCTACTGCAACTTAAATGATATGGTTTTGGATAGCCTGATCTTGTTATTACTATTGTCACTAAATATATATAAAGTGAAAGTAAAAACCCTATCATTAATACCCATGTTGCTGTGCTCCCATTTGTTTCAGAATAATAAAGTTTTCCTCTTAGAGAAATTATTTACTTTATTCCCTTACCAATATCACAGTACACCATATTAGTCCTTGATTTAAAATTTTCCTGAATACTCTCTAAAAATGAAAACCAAATGCATGCTATCTATTTGTTCTTCTAATTACATATAGCCTGAATGAAATTCAGAAGGTAGTGAAGCATGATCATTCCTTCCTGAGGCAATATTGGCTGTCCTTCATCAAGCTGTGCTTTTCTTAACAGTACCCCACTTAATGTCCAAAAACAATTTTTAAGATTCTCTCCTCCCCAAAGGTACCCAAACTAAATGGTCTACAATTTCCTGAAGTGTTTGCAGTGTCCGTCTTCAATAATGGCATTATGTTGGCCATTTTCCAGCCATCGGGTCTTTTTTGAATAGAATGACTTTGTAAAATGTTTGCATAACTTGCAGTAACAACATCCCTACTTTTTTAAAGAAATATCGAATATTGTTAACTAGTGGGATGCTGTTATTAAATGCCAATATATTATTATACCATTGGATAGGTTAGTTATTAGTTTCCCTTTCCCAAAACCAAATCCACTGTCTATGGCTCATCTACAAAATACTCGGGGTATTTACTATAAATCATATTTGCATTCTGTTGCTGGTTGCTTATAGTAAACATCCTTAAAATAACACGTTGTTTTACTAATAGGAAACAAGCTAAATCACTTTGTTTAATACATTGTCTTTAAACTGAAAGACAATGTTCATGCAACAGATTTTAAAAGTAGCAGAAAGTTAAAGAGATAGTCTTGGTATTTAATATGTAATTAATTTCCTTTAAAGTGCTTCAAGACTAAGATAAAAACTAACAAAAAAATAGATACAGGACATGTACAACAATATGCATAAAAAGATGGGTATTAGAAAAACTTCTAGTGCACTTGTAGGTGTCAAGGCCTGCATGGTCTATCTACTTATGGCAAAAGCCATAGCTTACTAACACAGACTCTCAAGTGTCATACTCCTCTTGAAATATGTTAAGTTTAGTAGTAGCAGTAGTACAGTATCACATTTATCTGCACTGGATCAAATGCCGGTACAGGAGTTTAAGGCTAACTGTTCTGTGTCCATATAATAAAAGAGGGGTTACTGCCCCACAGAACCTACATGCGAAATACTGGAAGAGAAAAACAGTCTGGATATTGCAAAAAGGAGGACACAGTTTAATAGTTAGATGTCAGTCACTAGCAATCACTATGAAACTGCTGTTGAGGGTTCCTCATTAAGTCAGTGTTAACTGATTGACCATATGCATACTCCTGTCTTCACCAAACGCAAGGTAAAATATGTTATGTGAAACTGCTTTCCATAAAAATATGGCTGTGTGCACATATGGTCAATTACTACAGCTCAGTTTATACTCAGTAGTTTTCTAAGAGTTGGTACTGCAAGATGTCTAAACCTTGTGTTTTGGTTAGCAGTTTTTATGAGGTTTTTGGTGGTTTGTTCAATATATTGCTCCAGCACTTCATTTGCAATACAAATTTTTCATTTTAAATAATTCATACTTAATTACAGTAGTTTTCAGTTTATGTGGTCCTTTTCATTCTTGAAATGCTTTAGAAGCATTAATTCCCACAAAGTTTTGAGAAGCAATTAAGTATTAATGTTCCATTTTTACAAACAAAAACCAGAAAATACAGAGGTTGGGCAAATATTTCTGAACATCAACTGTAAAATTAGGCACTGACTAGATAGAGGCATGATCTAATTTTCAGAGGCACTGAAGACATTTGCATATTCAGAATGGAAACGTTTGTTCTAGTAGTTAAATTCATAAAGAATCTTGGATACCATAATACTGAATATTACAAGTTTTTAACTACCACGATCAAGACATGGGAGGAGTTCATTAACTCAGAATAATGTTTACAGCAGGTGAGCATGAAGCTGCCTAAGCTAACACAAAGCAAAGACTGATTTCCAGATTCTTACAATTCCAGCTGTATAAATAACCCTTTACAAACTTCCCTCCATGTGGGCTGAAGAACTCTGCATCCTTTCCTGGCATGAACTGCCTAATCATTTTTTAGAGAAAAAGGGAAATGGGAGAATTGTGAGTGTGATCATAAAATCTGTTGCCTCGAGCACTTACAAGGCCGGGCAAATTCTAGGCCTGCTATTTAACAGCTCCAACATTAATGAAGAATGTATCCCAAGAAGAGACTTCAGCCAAACAGTGAAGTTGTTGGGAGTGGTGTATTTGACCTTGCTTTTTCTTTCAGCCAGAGAAGACAACTGAACCTTATCACGAGAACATGGTACAAAAAGCAGGTCAGTACATGCCTTTATTTTTAATAAAATAAAATGCTAACACTCAGGTTCACACAAAATTGATCTCCTACATACACACTTCACATGCTCTGAGTACAGCTACTATTTCAGGCTTCTTAAAAGTCATAGGTGGTTGGCCTATGTGGCCAGTTTCTTTATATGAACAAGGGAAAGTGGGTATGAGGTGAGTGTTCTGCTGCCTAGCACTTGTGAGCATGTATAGAAAGATACGTCTAAGTAGTGAAAATTATAACTGGTAGTATCTCTGGCCTGTGGGACTAAGTTGCGGCTTTAAAGATTTTGACAAGAGTGGTGTTGAGACTGTTATAAATATATGCCGTAAGGGTATGACTATAATGATAGGCATTGAAGTGTTCACCTTGAAGTTATTCTCAAGTATTTTGAGCCCATGAGCCAGTATTTTGTGTTTGCATCATATATCTATACACTGTTTGGCATGAACCAAAGCTGTTTGCATTGCATTTCTATTTCATGAGCATAAAGGGTAACATTTATCCCAAGTTTACTCTGGTCACACTGCTGTGAGTCATTTCGCAGGCTTGCCTCTTCTAGGCAAGCTTCCATTTACAAATATTGAAGAAAGGAAGAAAGTACAGAAAGAGTCAGAAGCAAAGAGTAGCAAAATGCCACATTCCTGGGTGAGAGTATACAAGTGTCTTCTAATGTGAATTGCTGAGAAAGTGTAGAAAGACATGGCATAGTGAGCAATGTCAGTGAACTTCACACCCTGAAGCGTGGCAGAGTTTTCAGTGTGAGATAGATGTCTGGTGATCATAGAATCGTAGAATCATAGAATAGTTAGGGTTGGAAAGGACCTTAAGATCATCCAGTTCCAACCCCCCTGCCATGGGCAGGGACACCTTACACTAAATCTTATCACCCAAGACCTCATCCAGCCTGGTCTTGCACACTGCCAGGGATGGAGCATTCACGACCTCCCTGGGCAACCCATTCCAGTGCCTCACCACCCTCACAGGAAAGAATTTCCTTCTTATATCCAACCTAAACTTCCCCTGTTTAAGTTTTAATCCATTACCCCTTGTCCTATCACTACAGTCCCTAATGAAGAGTCCCTCTCCAGCATCCCTATAGGCCCCCTTCAGATACTGGAAGGCTGCTACGCAGCCTTCTCTTCTCCAGGCTGAACAACCCCAACTTTCTCAGCCTATCATGTTTAACTATTCACAGTTCCTAAATATTTGTGGGTCCAGGATTGTGACTGTAAAAATTGACCCCAGTGCAGGTGTGACTGGAGTGAATTATCCAAAGCTACAAAGGGAATTTGGGACCAGAACTAAAATCAGATGTCAGCTAATATCTATCTTCCTCCAGCTGCGCCTTACCTCTCCAAAAAGCTAGATCAAAACATAGAAGTTCAGTGTTGCACTCAGTGTTTAAGGAAAACCAAATAACAATGAAAAATGAGGAATAACTGATTTGCAAATTGTTAAGTGCCATTTCTATACATACTATTAGCAAAGGGTTACATGCATAGATGAATCAGCGGTTTTAATCAGATGAAAATACTTTTGAGCACAGTTCCAATGTGATGAATATGCTAGAGTTGTAGATCACCAGGAAGAAAATTAATATTCTATGTATAATTATACACATTTCTTCTCAATTCTTTTTTTGAAGACAGCAAATAGGATTTAAAGCAACAGTCATTCACTTCACATGAGCACAAAGAAAATGTACAAGGAAGCATGCGACTGCCTTCCCCCACCTGCCAGCTTACAGCATCTTTCTAGAAGACATTTTCTACTTAGTTTGCTGGCTACTCTCATCTTGCTCCCCCTGAGCCTGGTCCCACAGTCCCACTCAACATTCTCCTTCCATCCTTTTTCGGCATGCAGAGGCTCTTGGCCTGCAGCAGGGCATACAGAAGTGTAGTTACCCCGTGCTGTCAGTGGTGTTCCATTCTGTCCCTTTGATGAATGGTGACCCTTGACAATGGAGGTTTTTGTGGGTCCACACTGGATGGATATATTGAATATTTCATTTGCAGTGTTTCTGATAGTATATCTGTATTCAGTCTTTGACGCTTTCCACTTGCTTCAGTGGGCGATCCTCTACCTTTTTTGTGCATAACTACAAACTGTCCATCTTTAGCTTTGCTTGAAGCATATCTCAGCATTTTCCCTGTCTCACCCACACACCAGCTTGCCAGAATAGGTGATGATGTAGCTGTTTTCAAATGGGTACTCTCTTCCATCCAATTTCTATTTAGAATGAAGCATATGAGCCTCCTACTGGGAAGAGGAGCCATGTTGTTTTAGCTCAGCTGTTTGACACCATTAAGATTAAACATTTGTGCTGTGTTTCTTTGGCATAGTAGCACAGGACATTTGAGGTAGAGTGTGAAGTGCGGTTTGGGCCAAGCTTGTGTTTCTGTAGGACAGGGTGAACTTGGGCTTCTGTAGACCATCCAGATATCCATAATAATTTGCAGGTTGGATGCTCTGAGGTTCCTCACTTGCTATCAGTTGAAGAGCTCAAAGTGCACCCCAAGGGATGGTTAGTGGCTAGTCAGCATACACAGTGAGTGAGGACACTCCCTGGGATGCTGATGCAAGATAACATAGTATGTAATTGTTTCCACATCTGTGGGTCAATGGTCATTAATTTGCATTCATTGACTGCTTGATACTGTCAAAGGTCTACAACATAGCAATCTCAATAATGTAGGAACAGCAGCCAGTCCTATTTCAAAGAACTAATTGGATGACTCATCTTAAACATCAATTAGCACGATCAGGTCCTTAGTGATGATTTTTGAAGCATTATTGTTAATTTTCTTGTTGGATTTTTTATAGCTGTCATCTGTTGCTATCAGACAGTGTTAATGTGATACACAGTGTGCTCTCTTTGTAGGAGCAAAAAGGGAAAAGCATTTCTGTACTGCACACTGATAGCTACTAATTACCTTTGCTGGGGAGAGCTCCATTCTGTGTTGAAGTATTTAAATACATAAAGTGGCAGAAAATCACATTAGGTAAAACTGAAATAAACTCCACAATTTCTAATAAAAGACCTGGCTTTTTTTTTTTCCTTTTTTTTTTTTTTTTTTTTTGTTGCAGCTGTACAGGTCACTGGACTGTACTTGTTTGCTACAGTGCATCCTTCTGATGTTAGAGGTACAACAAGAGTGGGGTGGAACAATTCCGAGTTCAGGAGCACTCTTTCCTTGCTGTTTCCTGAAGAATATGAATAGGCTAGATCCCTGCTGCAACTGTAGTGGGAGATCAAGATAGCTCAGCCACAAAGCATTCCTACTGATGGCAGCATTTTTTTGGAAAAGAAAATTGAGCCAAGCTGACAGCTGTGCTGGAATGGCTAGACTGCATCTAAGTCATTTAAGGCCAGTTCAGATATCTTGCCCTGCACTACAGCCCAGGCATGGCGTAGAGCAGTCCCTACAAAAGAAGGCATACTTTAACTGAACAGTTATTGTGGGATTTTGTTGGAAGGACATTAAGACAGTTTGGTTTAGAATTTAGAAAAAATAAGGATGAGTATAAATAAAGGAATATATTCTGACATGGATAGGGACTTTCTGCTTTTGTAGTACAACAGGACTGTAAAATGACCTTTAAAACAGCCGCTGAAATCACTTCAGATACCCCAAAACTTCTACGCAAGCCACCTTGAGACAAGGCAAGCTGCAGATCTTGCTGGCTCACTCTGAGAGCACAGCGAGACTGTGACCTGCACAGCAGCAGCCCCAACAAAGCAGCTCAGCCAGCTCTTTCCATGGCCAGCTCATCAGGTAGTAATGCAGGTAGTAAATGAGATAGTAAACCTGTAATGCAGGTCACCAACATCTACAGATATTTAAATGTAGCCATCAGTGCCCCAGAAGTGGCAGCCTCTGAATGCTCCTGGGTACTCAGCATTAAGTGAATTGATAGTTTTGCTTTACTTTTTGCTGGTAATGGTCTACTTTATAGAAAATATACCTGCATGTGGCACTCTTGTAGTACTTCCAGCAGTGAGTCAAAGAAAGTAGTCTGGAGAGTGAGCTGTCCAAGATCATTACAATAGGTCTGTGGTTCAGGAAGGTCTGCACAGCCTCTGCCCCTAGGTACCCATAGTTTGGACAAATTAGGGGATTGGTATCCTTTTCTATTATCACCAACTTAATTATCAGAATGAATAAAAATGGTTTAGGCTTTTTTTTTTTCACTCTTCTCCTCCAGTACATTTATATCTGCTGCCTAAATCAATGACTATGCCTGGCCTTTGCTTGACTCCTAGGCCTAGAGAAAGTTTTAGGAAGAGAGATAGAAAAGTCTGGGATTCATTACCTGGGAAAGAAAATTAATAGTGGGACAGATTAAAAGGGGACAGATTAGAATATGTAAGATAGTGAGAGGCAGAGAAGACTGAGGAGGAACTTCTGTTCTCTGAGGCTATGTTTAAACTGAAAGATCTGGGAGTACTTCTCCATCCTCTGATCCACGTGTGGGATGTAAGCAGAAGCATACCTCCCAGATGGAGACATGATATCTGTGTCTGTCCTCTCTGCTCTATGTTGGTTTCCATGCAAAACAAAGTTCAACGTGAAGAGCAACACTGCGGGTAGCATACTGGTCAGGTTCCTACATAGACCACAAAGGAGCAGGGTCCTGATGCTCTGGGATTTTTTTATGCATATGCATGCATGGAAGGAGAGAACCTACCAGCGGCATCTGTTTATCTGCTCACACTTTGTCTCTTGCGCGAGATTTTGCCTCAAACCCAAGCGTGTTAGCATGGAATAATTTTATTTAAGACTGTGGTCAACTGTTTCCTTCTGATCTAACAGATCAGAAGTAGGTGCCAAAGCCCTGAAGAACGGGGTCGTTCTGTAATGGCTAGTTTAGGCATCTCCCTCTTACCATCTGTTACAAAGCCCATTTTGAGATGAGTTTAGTCCAAAAGGTGCTTAAAAACTTGGCATTGCAATAGCTACATATCTGTGGGTTAATCTAAGCCAAAATCCTCCTTTTTCATTGCCTAAATATGCTTAGCGCCTCTAAAAATCAAGTCACGTACTAACTTCTTATATATGAATATGGCATCTGCAGCCTTTACCAACAACAAGTTTCTATTTTCTTCCATCTCATTGATAAAGATATTGAATAGCTCTGAACTAAGAATAGATCTGTGTGGAACCCCGTTATATAATGATGCCCTCTGTGCAATTACTTTTTAGCTGTATCAGCCTTTTCGTGCCAGTTAAAGTATGCCACATGAATTTTATGTTGTGTCACTTTTAACCAGAAGGTCAGAGTACAAGGTAAAATATGTCAGCTCAGTTATATTAAGCTACTTCCTTTAGCAACAGAACCTTTTCATTTCATCAAAAGATGTAATCAGTTCTATCACTAATTTTCTACGAAAACTCATTCACTGAAATGGATTATGCTACTGTCTTTATAAACTTACTGATTAGATCCCATTCTATCTGGTATTTTGTCTAGGATAAAGATAAAGTTACTAGATTTTATTCACCTTGGTAATGTTGTTTAGGCATTTAAAAAGATGCTAATATGTTAGATGTTTTCCAGACCACTGACACTTTAATAGCATTACAGTATTTTAAAAAGGTTGTTCCATGAGCAGTAGAAGGAATTAAACCTTATTTCCTTTGGAGTGATATCTTCAGCCCACTCCTTGCTGTCATTACAGCTCTCTCCATGTCTTCTAAATCTCTCCCAACACAGTTCTGCCATGCCATCCCCTCCATGTTTCTAGATCTCCTGCATCACATCACCTTGCTCACCACACTACTGCCATGTACTGTTTCTGGTGTCTTTGATCTCTGATACCATTGTCCCTGTCCCCGGCTCCCTTCCATCTCCTATATGCCCAGTAAAACAAAAACTCCATGTTCTCCATGCTCTCTATGTTCTACTTTCCATGTTCTCTACCTCTGTATTTTGCCCTGCCAGCTGGGGAAGAGCCAACACCTCTGGCATGGACATGCCGAGTAGTTTGCTAGTACATGTATGATCTCTGAATAAGGTGGCTGCTGCTAAGTGTAATGGACAATAAATTCTCCTCTGTGGCATAAATAATCTTTCTCTTCTAGCCAGACAGTATTTTTCCCCTCAATTAAATGTGGAGGATATTAATTCTGTTTGCTACTTCTATGCCTCTGTTATATGTGACTACAACTAACCCAAATGATGAAGATTATATGGGGATGGGTGAAAAAGATGGGGAAGGAAAGGAGAACTAATGTCCCGCTGAAGGGGCAGCCGTGCAAACAGCATTATTTCATAAGGCATACACATAAATCAATCTTAGAATGCATCTTTAGCCAATTGCTTTAAGACTCTGGAACGCATATTATGCCATCCTTCAGATATGAAAATTATTTAATGTCAGCGTTTACTGTAAACATTCCCTATCACTGGGAAAATAGGAGGCTCTTTTTTACCACTGAGGTATCACTCAATTTCTTTCCAGTTGCCAGAGAAGAACTTACATTATTGATACAAATTAATATGTTTTTACAATAATGTGTCCAATAGAAACTTCAAATACAACAGAGAAAACTGTAGCACACATATTTCATGACACAACCCTGAGATTAAGAGGGTCAGTATTAGTTCAGAGGCTTTTGCTGGGGACGTGTAAAAAACGCAAGCTATAACTTGTACTGCCGAGGGATGCTCTTGTTAACTTAAGTCATGTGAAACCCCTTCAGTTTGTCAGTATTGTGCCCTGCATTGCCCCAGGCTAGGAAAGTGCACTTCACTTAATATACATATAAAAATACTAAACAACATAAATTCTTCAGCAAGAGCTTGAAGCAGTATCTGTGCTACAATCACATATCACATTAACATTTGATGTTATTACTGCTTCGCAGGTGCAACAATCCTTGGTCCTTGCCCCTGTGGGAGAGCAGTGGTTGACTTCTATTTCTTTTTTTAACTGTTTACATTTTTACTTCAATCATAGTTTGTCTTATCTCTCCCTCTGCAGGAGGGCAATCATCAGTGAGATTTGCCGCGAATACATTGTGGCTGATGTATCTAATGGAACCTGCACTTATAGCCAGACCTGTCAATAACCCTAGCACCATTACAGTAGATAGCTTTTCACAAGATTGGCTTCTTCTTTCAAAGATTATTCAGTACCATATGCGCAAACAACAGCAGCCATTATTGCCCTTTATTTTCCACCTCTCCTTTCCTTAGACTAGCACATCTCTTTATTATTATTTGACAGCAATGAAGAATAGGCCAATCTTTGCCATCATTTGGCAACAACAATTCTTAGCACTTTTCATGTTCAAAGGGCTTTGCAGTCATTATCTAATTAATCTTCACTACAGCTCTATAAGGCTGATAAGAAAGGTTTAGCCTCATTTTATAGATAGGGAAACTGAAGCTGTGAGTTTAGCTGCTTGATTTTCAAAGGTGCTGTGCATTCTTGGCTCCCATTTACGTTAATGAGAGTGCAGAGGGAGCAACATCTCTGAAAGTAACGGAGTTTGTGCAAGCCTGCAGAGGAGGCTGCTATCAGCATGCAGTGGGCATTCCGTGGTCCCACACCAGTGCTCAGGCCATTTGGCCAGGCCTGCCCCAGATCTGGGATGTGAGTGGCAAGCTGGCCACTACAACTCAGATAACTCCCAGGTACCATTTCATTTAAATGCTTCAGTGTCATGGGGGAATGTTTCAGAAACTCTGCACTTGAAGTTTCACCTCAGGGGGATTTTATCTGATCTGTCCTCACTCTAGAAAAATGCCTTTAACCTGTCAAAAGATGTCACTGTGCAATGTAAGCACTAAGTTTCACTTATGCTGATTCACTTGCAGTTTTATGGCTACATTTCACAGAAACTGCACTTATTTTGAAATACTCCCTAAGCCCCAAGGACCATAGACAGTATGGATTCACTAATGCTTCCCTAATTCATGGAGGTGGCTGCTTTACCAGTCACTATCAGATCCTTAATCAGCAGAGTTGTAAAGCTTGTAGATATTCAGTAAAAGTGCTTAATAAAAATCATTTAATTCTAAATTACAAGAGTGCACTTAACCCTAAAGATATTAAAACTGATTGTTTGACGCACTGCACTGAGTGGTAGAAATTTAAAAATAAAAGCTTTCCTTACTTGCATCAAAGTGTGTAAATCTTCTAGCCTTCATATCCTAGTGTCATGATATTATGCTGTAATAAACTATTTCATTTGAGAGTTTTATGCTGTAAATACAAAGTACTTCAACCTGACTGGTGATAACAGGAGGATCTGAATTTTGAAGAAAAGAGCCAGTATTACGGCTGGCTTTCCTATTATCCCGTTCTTGAAGGTCATCTGTCTCTGACGGTGTCTTTTCAGGGGTGAATTTGTGAATCCATCCTACAGCCTGGCTGATGTTGCAACGTACTGGAGTGCTGTAGTAGTTGTTAGATACTTTTGGTAATAAATTATAAATCATATGTGTCCCCCCTTTGTAAAATGCACCATAAAATATTTATATTCATCCCTATCTGCATGGATCAGTCCCCCCCAGGCACGTATGCATGCATACACACGCACACCCCCTATTAAGGTGGTCGCCTTCTTTTCACATCTCTTCAACCAGTAAACATTTAAAAACTAGACCAGCAAAATCCAGCCTTTGGGTGGGCAGAGATGTTTGCTTTTACTTACCTCATATGAAAAGTAATAAATCAGCATATTTAGATATCATGTCAACTTTTTTCAATTGAAATGAATTTGCAGTTTGTTTTTTGTCAAAATGTAGCCTTTTTGGACAACATCTGTAGTAGGAATTATTTTGAAGAAATAAAAACCTTAACATTTTTAGGTGGTTAGTAACAGAATGATTTCTTTTTAACTAAACTCAACAAATGTTAGTATTTTATTGCTAGAAAAAAAAAAAAGAAGAGGAAAGAGAGGTGATGGATGTGTCTGGATTTTGATAAAATGCTATAACTTACAAATATGTATTCATTTTTAGAGCAACAAAAAACCCTTACAGTTCCAGCACTTTTTCGATGGGAACAAAAATAATCTTTCTTCCATATCCATTGTGCAAATAACCATCACAGAAATATTTTTAAATAGTCTTCCCCTACCTCTTTACATATTGTCTGTCTTCCTGGATGTGATGCAGGACTTGCTTAAGTACTCGGGAGCAGGACTCATCTGGGCATCACTCTATCACAGTTCTGTATTTCTCTCACTGCTGATTTTGTTTGTATTTGGCTTCCTTCATTTTCCAGCTTTGTAGCCAGATGTTTCCAGATGCATTTTCTGATATCTTTAATAGAGCATTCATGGGTTATGGAGCGTTTTACTTGCCTAATTTGGAGTATGCAGGAAGGTGCGGGTTTTATTTTCTCTGAAGTCCTCCAGAACTGTGGTATGAAATCTATCACTTTACTACACTGATAATTGCTTGTAATACGAGGTTTAATTCCATCTTACAGTGGTACAAATCTCCCACAATTATAAAATTATTTGTCTAAGAACTTTTATGTCTTCCAGTTATTTTGATTTCCCTTATTCCAAAACAGAATATAAAATCTTGGGAACAAAGTCAAGGAGTCATATGCCTTTTGATTAGGTTTTTTTTTTTCTTGTAATGTTTTCTGATGAATTTGTACAGTATGTTTGATTGCTTAATTGTTTAATTTTGCCCTCCATAAACAAGATTAATTGCATTTTGCTAGCCTGAATAAATATATACCCATTATAGTAAATAAGTACTGACATTCTGCGTCTGAGCTGTAATGAAAACTTAAGACAGATAGAAATGGGTGCACTGCAATCCTCAAACTGTTCCTGACACCTCATTACACATCATCGGAATAAAAATGGAAGATTTTTAAAAGATTATTGCTCAGGCTTACAGCCTCTGACAGCAAGGAGACGACAGGCAGGAGCTGATTTAGAGACCTGCCTCTCCTCTCCCATCACTCCTGAGTCCACTGGGGCAACCTCCTCTTTCTTCCAGGTTTGAAAGAGGAATAGGATTTCACCACCCTTTAAAGTACTCAAAAGAGAATTCTTACCACATTTAGAGGTCATTGAGCTTCAAAGAGGCCACGGTCAAGGTTCAGGAAGGCTGCCTGGCTTTGTGGATCTCCCATCATACCCTTAAAGCCTCATTCTCATCACATCGTACTGTTATACTTCATGTAATGGAATTGACTCAGTCCACAGTGCACTACTCGACAGATAATGGATTAAATATTATATATCATGAGGGATGATGTAAGGAAAAATTACTAAAATCTCTATTGATAAGACCCATACTAACGAAAATTGCCATATAGTAGTAATCTAATTAAACAAAATATTATTTTAGCTTAATTTACTAGTTTAACCACTCACACTCATGCATAAAATATTTCCATCCCCCTGACTCCCAAGCACCAGACTAAATTACTTAATCAAGGTTTGCACACAGCTAGTTAATTCGGAACCAGTTTTTACCCCTTTCACACAAAACAAATTATAAACTTAGCTGTTCTACATTGGATAAGCACTGTCAATACGGAATACAATAGGATCTTTTAAAATGGCAGTTGAAGCATTTTAAATGAATTTGACTGTCCTGACTCTGCTCCTTTTTATTCCCTTTATCAAAACCCCAGGTTCAGTGTATGTAATCAGAGTGTACAGTAGATATCTACAGAGTGACCAGCTAGCTTAAGATAATGTCACAACTACAATTGCACACACCTTAAGAGATTAACATTTGTGCATTTATTTGACAGGACAACTATAGTAAATTAACTGAATATGTGTATTAATAGTTTAGAGAATTGTTGACTTAAAAAAGCACAATATTCTTGTTCTGCATCTTGCATAATTTTCCATATTTTTTCATGTGGAATTCAGTTTGCAAGAATTTGCCACCTTCAGCTCCTAATAATTTTGCAAAAAGATATGTGGCTATATAAAAGATACGTGGACATTTAAAGGACAAAACAGTAGCAGGAATATTATTCATTCCTTGTTTATATTTATATAAATATACATTTATATCTAAATACTTTAGATTATTAGAAAGGAAAAAAATTTGCAATTCACTGCAATTGTTAGGATTTTTTTTCTGCTCATCTACATTTTGCATTTAGATTAGACATTTAGAAATTGTAAAATTAATTTCACTGCAGCTTATTATGAGCTCCTCTATTTGCTTCTTAGATTCTAACAAATACCTTTGCTATATTAAATATTTCTACTGATTATTTTGTTTGGAAAATTTACTCTTACAAAAGCACAAGTTTGGATTACATTTTGGAATTTAGTCCACAGCTAGCAATTTAATGAGTCAAATCAAAATTATTTGTCAGGCAATGCCATTCATCACAGTCCTTTTTAAACCAATACATATATCCTTGATACTCATCATGAATGCTATGTAACACTAACTGCATAATACAGAAACTCATTTCTGTCTGCTTGAATTTAAAAATAATTTCTTAATACATGTGTTCGAAAACGTTCAGAGTACCTTAGTGACCAGATCCTCAGTTTGTGTAAATTAGTATTAAAATCACTGATCCAGAATAGTTGTTGTTTCAGTGGCATGAGAAATAATGTATTGAGTTTTCCTTCCCAGTTTTTCTTTATTCAGCTCTATCAGATGTATAATACTAAACTCTTGAATAATTCCTTTTTAAATTAAACAGTGGATTCATATCTTACCAGATTTATGAGTCATTTATATTCCAGTAAGCCACACTACCCAAATGGTTATGTATACAATTTTGATGAGCTAGTAGTTTAAGTACAGAGATAATACAAAGAGCTTTTTCTGAAGTGGGTATGGGGATATTAGTACAGTTGGTGTTTAAATATATTTTCAGTGTGAAATAGAAAAGCTGGAATTAAATCAGTTTTCCATTAGGAATCATAAAAAGTTTTAGTCTGAAGTTTTTCAGAATGATGTTGATGTTATGATAAATCCACAAGCATGGTGATGCAAAAATTACTGTGAACTACATATTAAGTACTAAATTTATGTGTAGGTAGTGCATTTGAGTTCATTGAAAACTAAATATGGGTTGTGGTGGCAGGATTACCCCCAAATACTGTAAAAATAGAAATCTGAGTTTCACAAGAAATTCCCTATTATGGCAGTTTTCTGGAAAGCCACTAGGTGGAAGTTATTTTCCTACTGAGCAATTTTATTCCACTGACAGAGGCCATTGCTTTCTAATATAAGGCTGTAAAGGAGTCACTTTCCTTCAATATTATCCATGCTAGAGTTTCAAGCAAATACATAGCACAAGAACTTGTCATTTGCAAAAGTTCTGGAATATAAAGCCAGAGCCTGTCTCTATTGGGACAAACACTTGGCAGGAGTTATTCTACTAATATTAGTGCAATTAAATTGATAAAGAAATTACCCAAGTAGAAATTATCAAGCCAAATACAGGTGGAAAATGGCTGTAAAACTAATGATAGATGGAGAAAGAAATTAAGCACAAGTAGTATAAAAATCTGAGCAGAAATTAAAAAAAAAATTTAAAAAAAAAAAAAACATGGTTAAAACTGCAGAAGGGAAAAACTCTTTCACCAAAAAAGATTCCAGTTTTTTGAGATCACTATTTTTATTTTATAAAATTAATCTTAAAACACAGGCTTCCCAGTAAATTATTCTAAATTTTACTTTCTGGCCTTTTCTGAACTTGTCAGTATAAAACTCAAATAGCAGTGAACTTTGCATTTCAGCTTGAACTCTTCAACTGTATTTGCAGAAAAGTTGAAAGGCTTGTGATTTTGAATGGGTTACTGAACCACTTCTAAGGAATAGAGACTTCCTCACCATGCAGAAGATGGAGACTGGTCTTTCCTGAATTTGCCCTTTGCTCTCTAGTAGTAGTAATTCCACTAGTGTTGATAGATTGTTATTTGGTCCTGTGCCAAAAAGGATATGAACAGCAGAAGGCTGTGCTTGCAGTCCCTGTGGCAGCTATTGATTTGTTCTCCTTGTGTAACCACCACTGAAGAAGAGGGTGGGATACAGCACTAAAAACTGGCACAACTTGTGTTTCATATCAAAAGGCAAATTTGGGCAATTTTGAAATATTTTGTGCCAAGGCACATGATGAGGAATACAAAGAACCAGAGCAAAGCATATCACCCACTTTATGTGGTCTCCAAAAGAGAAGGAAAACAACTGATTGCGAAGCATGCAAATATAGAAATCATACTTTGTGTGTAATGTGCACTGCTGGGAATACCATGTGTTTAGTGTAGATAGGCTGACTAACATATATGAAAAACATCACTTTTCATGGCAAAGTTTTGTTGTTGCTGTTGTTTGGTTTGGTTTGGTTTTGGTTTTTAATTGAGTAAGTTCAAAGCAAAGAATTAATTACCAGGAACTTCTAACATTTGAGAAAAAAAAACTTTACCTTTTTAGCCGTTTTACTTATAAGGAAAAGAAGCAACATTGTTCTGTTATGTATTAAATACAAAAAATCAAGAAACTGATAAACTTGATAGTATAAATAAAGAAAAAATACTGAAGGAAATTCTTATAACCTTATCACAGTATCACAGTATGTTAGAGATTGGAAGGGACCTCGAAAGATCATCTAGTCCAATCCCCCTGCCTGAGCAGGAACACCTAGATAATGTTACACAGGAATGCGTCCAGGCGGGTTTTGAATGTCTCCAGGGAAGGAGACTCCACAACCTCCCTGGGCAGCCTGTTCCAGTGTTCCGTCACCCTCACTGAGAAGAAGTTTCTTCTCAAGTTTAAGTGGAACCTCTTGTGTTCCAGTTTGTACCCATTACCCCTTGTCCTATCATTGTTTGCCACTGAGTAGAGCCTGGCTCCGTCCTCGTGACACTCCCCCTTTATATATTTATAGACACTGATAAGGTCACCCCTCAGTCTCCTCTTCTCCAAACTATAGAGACCCAGCTCCCTCAGTCTTTCCTCATAAGGGAGATGCTCCACTCCCTTAATCATCTTAGTTGCCCTGCGCTGGACTCTCTCCAGCAGCTCCCTGTCCTTCTTGAACTGAGGGGCCCAGAACTGGACACAATACTCCAGATGCGGTCTCACCAGGGCAGAGTAGAGGGGAAGGAGGACCTCTCTCGACCTACTAACCACCGCCCTTCTAATACACCCCAGGATGCCATTGGCCTTCTTAGCCACAAGGGCACAGTGTTGGCTCATGGTCATCCTGTCGTCCACTAGGACCCCCAGGTCCCTCTCCCCTACACTGCTCTCTAACAGGTCATTCCCCAACCTATACTGGAACCTGGGGTTGTTCCTGCCCAGATGCAGGACTCTACACTTTCCCTTGTTATATTTCATCAAGTTACTCCCTGCCCAACTCTCCAGCCTATCCAGGTATGATTTTTTTATAATGATTTTTAGCAGGATGGAAAATATTGAAGTTCAGCAAATCACTCCAAAGTCTTCCACCATTTTCTCATATAAGTATTTATTATGTATGAACCATGTTGGTAAAAAAAATAATTGTAAAAGTAGTATTTCTAGTTAATGTAATTGTACAAGTCATGAAATCAGGGGAGCTGAAATTCATTCTATGAATGTTAGCAGTGGTTAAATACATGCTAATAACCAATACAAATATACTTGTGGAGCAGAAGAAAGAAAAATCTATCGAAAAAGCCAAGATGGAGGCAAGCAGTTTAGAAAGTGATTTTTGAAGATCTTTTTCCCTTCCTACATGAACCTCATCTTTCCAAATAGTTTTTTTCCGTGAATCATTTGGAATAAGAAGAGAAACAGGTATGGGGAGACAAAAGTAAGAGACAAGCTAAACAGATACTTACTCCAGACTACAATCAGTTCTCCAGAAAAGCCAGTTAATGATACTTGAGACAATGGGTCTGATCTCCTCCTCTGCCATAGCTACACTGAAATGCTCCCACTGTAATTGTTTCATAGCAGCCTGGTTTCTGCCTCAGCCCATCTTTCATCCTTTGTGGGGATGTAGCCTGTGGGCCTCATCATGGAAGATGATGTGATGTCCAGGACAGAGGCAGTGGAAATTAAATAATTCAGATGACAAAGCTGAAGGCCTTTCAGGCAATTAAAGTTTTTAAGGTTTTTTTTCTTTGTTGTATTCATATAGCAGTTTTGACAAACTGTGTCAGTTTTCCAGGCTCTCTGCTGGAGAAGGGATCCTTCTACAGTGTCTCTAACCAATGAAATGGGGCTTGCCTGGTGGGGAGAACTAGGAGTCCTGATTTCAGCAGAAATGCGCAGGATCTAGGATACCAACTGTATGACAATAAACCTCTATACTTTGAAAGATCAAGTGAAGGTGGTGTGTTAGGACTTCTGTACCTTCTGTCTTACAGTGAAAGCACTCTGTGACTTTGAAAGCCTTTCTAAGCTGTACTGATCTAAATGTTCTCAGCAGAAAACCTGGGGCAGAGCTGGTGGAGGGTGGGTGAGGTGTCTGTTGCAGTGGTTGGCACTTCAGGGGAGGGCAGGAAACCCCAGGGATTTCCAGGGTTTTGCAGAGTGTGTGTGATGTGGCAACATGAATGAAGAAGGATAGATAAATGCAGAGGAACTGGAGAACAGGAAGAAGCTAGGAGCAGGTCAGAAACTGGATGGGAGGGTGTAAGTAATGGCAACTGTCAGTGAGGACGAGACAGAGAGAACATCAAAAGAGGAAGACTATGGAGACATGAGAAAGAGCAACAAGTGCAGAAGCTGTCTGTCTGAGGTGGAACCCAGGGTACCAGAACTTCAGATGACCTTCTCATCCACCTTTCAATCACCTTCAAAAGGTTCTGTGGCCCTAAATATTTCAGTTCAGCTAAAGAACCTATTCTCTGTGAGGCCATCCAATGGCATACAACACAAAGTTTGGTTTTCCAAAGTTTAAGATTTTATAATCTGGGAAATTTTTTTTTTAAATAATAAAAAAAAAAAACAAATCCATATGTAAATAGTCAAACACTCAAAATAAAGTTTACTTGCTTTTGTTATTAAGAGTATAATAATACACTCTTTAAGTCCATGATTTTGTAACCTTTCTCAGCATGAGACACCTTAACTTCGTTTCACTGTACATAGGGGCTAGTCTGAGAATGAATCCACTTTATGTGCTTCAGGATACTATCACCTCAGTAACTCTGTCTTATTCATTGCTGAAATCTGAGGAAGCATGAACTTTGTCAGAAAGGGAATTGGAGGAGGGAACACAGAGTGCCCTGGCGAATAAGGAAATTAAGCGTTGTCCTAATGAACTGCTTCATATGCCAAATTCTGCCATGGAATTCCTATGTGATGCTGAGGAGTCACAAGGCACCATTTTCACAGAAGTCAACTATTTTGTCACTTTTCAAATATCATGTTTGTGCTTCACTGTTGTACCAAACTCTGACCTTTGCATCTTAGAGCCCTTAGAAGCTCTACTGTGAAAATTAAGTGCCTTATGAAGTTAAGATACAACAAAATTAGGTTCTTGGTCCTTCAAACCAGGCACACACGTACACTTGTCACCGCCAATTTGGGCTTTAATGTCAGAGCCTATGTCTGCATTATGGAATTTCAAAGTGCTGGAGAAAACTTTGCAGAGGTGGCTGTACATCAGCCCATTTTCCTAGCATCATTTTACTTGAAATAAACCCATAAGTCTGGTCCAAAAAGAGAACTTCAGTGAGCAGAGTCATTGTCACATTCCCTTACCTGGACAATCAGGTTGTACCAATGGGATGCCCTTTTCCTGCCGTTTGCTTACCCATCTGGAACACAGGAAGGATAATGTTTCCCCTCAGGGAAGGATCAGTACAGGTCTTAGCGTTTCTGAAGAACTTATAACTAGGTCTAAAAGGAACTTAAATCAGATGCTTCTCCTGCTATCATGATGCAAAGACCTCTATGTTGAATCTGCGGGATTTCGCTTCTGTGTCTTTACTAGTGTTAATTCAGGAGTTCTGTCTTTCCTGAATCAAACTGCATTGCATCCCCACAACTAGACTACTTTCAAACCTGAGCTGCTGAGTCTATATAGAGCTTTTCTCAATTGTGTGGATGTACTAGTGCAGGTCAATATTGGCTAGCTCAGGGATCTTTAAAGAGAGCAACCTAAGGCAAGCTGTGTGGTAGGAGAAGATAATTTTGTTCAGATAAGGCTAATACCTTTAAAAATAGCTGACTTGTCTTTGGGTACACAGTCCCTTCTGTGTGAAATGGAAACAGGACCTTCTAAAGTACCAGTGGATACTGTACGATGAAGGCTGTTTTATAATTCAGTCACAGAAGATACTGAATGAGGTTTGCATAGACAGGCACAGTGAGGTTTTCATTAGCTTTTGAGAGCCTGTCTTTTGCATTCTTTCAATGTAGCTTTGTCATATATATATTGATAGGAAGGCTATGGAATTCTTCCATTCTTTGGCTATAAGGAGGAAATTTTAGATTGGATATAAGAAGGAAATTCTTTCCTGTTAGGGTGGTGAGGCACTGGAATGGGTTGCCCAGGGAGGTTGTGAATGCTCCATCCCTGACAGTGGTCAAGATCAGGTTGGACGAGGCCTTGGGTGATATGGTTTAGTGTGAGATGTCCCTGCCCATGCAGGGGGGTTGGAACTGGATGATCTTAAGGTCCTTTCCAACCCTAACTATTCTATGATTCTACCTGGAGTAAAACCCAGTACTTCATCTCCTCACTGATGAAACTGCATCATACTTTTTCTGCATTACCCACATTGCAACCTTGCAATCCTTTTAATTTGCATTCCACAAAGCACTGCACCCAAAAAAGCACTGCACACTCTGGACTCACTCCTGTTGATCCTCTTCAATGAAATGAAAGTGATGGCTTCTGTGAAAGAGGAAGTATTGCTGGGAGTGACATATGAGCATTGAGCAGAACAATGTAATGAGTAAGCACCTGAACCTTGAAGGGAATCTCCATTGAAGTAAAACACAATAGGAGAGGCTAATTCAATTATCAACTGATGCTCGTTGCTTGAACAAACTTTACTGAATTATTAAAAAAAAAAAAAAGGCAGAAAATACACAGCCAATGAACACATTGGCAAAAATACACACACGTTAATACCTTGAGTTGGTACAGTTTGCCTTAGATTTTAGGCTTCCCATCTTACTGGTGGTGTTTTTTCCTGGCTCCATCTCATCTTCTTCCACAGAAGAAAATGATCTAACATGGCTGAACATCTGAAAATATTTTCACACCACCCTACTAGCCCTTTATTTCTAGTACCCTCCTGTATAATCTTTCCTCCAGAGCTGCTGCCCTCAAAGCCTTGAGTTACACAGACTTCCCATTTTATCCCTGGCACTATTACATTTTATCCGTAGCACTATTACATTTCATTCCAAAGAAAGATGCAAACACTCATTAGGCTGAGGTGTGCCAGGCCACTAATTGAAACATGCTATTAACCAGACTAAGGAAAAGCAGAATTTAAATATCACACAAATGCACCTAGTTCTCCAGGAGCCCTCCTACTCAGACCAAAGCAGCCTGAACAGTGATGGCACTGATTTAAATGTATTAGAAAAACAAGCCCATTTTTTCCTATTAAAACTTTATTATAAGGCAGCTAGTCAATCATTACAGTCACTTTGGGCAGCAGTGAGAAAAAAATGAGTCAAGCACCAGAACACTAGGTGTGATCATTTTCACTATTAGGATAAAAATCTTACCAGGGTCAGCCAGAGTACTTTAAATCTAGTTAATGTAATTTGATCTGATTTTTTAAAAGGTTATTAAGACAACAAACAAGCAAAAAATAGCAGGCAAAATTTATCCTTATTTCTATGTAAATGCATTACTTCATCCTTATGAGAACATCCATTACTGTAGCAAAAAAAACAGGTTTTTTTAGCTTAACAATAAAAACAATTTAACTTAGCTCATGTCAAAGTTTATCGTATGACTTTAAAGCATCTGTTAACTTTAACAGCATAAATGAAATCATCACTGAATATGGCCTCACAAGGCAATTTTTTTTTTTTTAATGTTTAAACCATTCTTGTCTATACCCCCTTGTCATTAACTGGTAAATCAGTAATTTATTTCCTATTAGAATTTATATAGTTTGCAGCAATTAAGAAGAAAAGCATAATTGCTGACAAACCCAGGGCACTATTTAAATCACTTCCTTGTTGACAACATATTTCTCCTTCCTAAAACTGAATGTCACTGAAATCTGATTTGTACAGAACCCTTGTGGACTCATCATTCAAATGTACTGCACCTGTCACCTGTGTGCTAGCATTCTGCTAAGGATCAATTTACATAACCTCATTTAATGGTTCATAAATCATACCCATTAAGCCCAGCTAACAGGAACCAAGGGTTCTAATTTATGCTGCCTTTCATAGCAGAAAATTGGGAGGCTGGAGCCTGTGGATAAAGAACCCAGGTCTTGCCTTTGATTGTTGATTGTGATGGTAAATGTATGGATGATGAGAACAGATTTTCACTTTATTGATTTCCTGCCAAAGCACAGCATGCTTTATTGTGAAAGGGGGCCTTTTGGCAGCAGTGCTAAAAGTGGCAGTTGTTTAGGAGCCCTTTGCCAAGATGACATCTAAGACAATACTGAGTGGTAAATACTAAAATAATATCAAGCTGAAATGTTAATTTTTAAAAAGAAACCTCCCAAAGGTTCATAAAATCAATGATGTTTTCTACCCCAAAGCACCTAACTAATAAACATGAAGCCAGGTGATTACTGTGGGGTATTAATTTTTTTTTTTTAAATCTATTTTTCTTAAATTCTTTATTCTGTTATAAATTATTCATGGTATTTCAGTCAAAGTAATGCAGATGTGAAACCCGCTGTAGAGTGACAGTTCAGCCAGAGTTGTGAGCTGGGCCTGTCTTGAGCTTTGTACTGTGATCCTCCCTTTGATTAAATACCTGGAAATAGCTTTTTCTGTCATTTGATTTTCCATTTTTAAGTTCTATTATTTAGTAGGTGGCTGCGTGCCGTAGTTAGTGTATTGCCAAATGGCATATGCATATGCATAGGCATACAGCAGTCTTCCCACATGAGTTTAGGCAGGGTCTCAATATACCAAAAATAGTCTTGGTATTACTTTCTAGAATGAAACAAACTGTGCTGGTGTGTTCCCCTTGCCTCATTTAAATTGCACCTCTTCATTTCAGCTCACTCTCTAAATTTCTGCTTAAAAGTAAGAAACCCTGCTTTTCTTTATCTTCACTTAGGACAGATTGATCTCAACAACTGGTAATTTAATCACTACTCCTGCAGATGGACAAACAACTTTGTAGGTCTGAGATTGCAGTTTGTGTCTTCTGCCAGCCCTGATACTGATTTGATAAGACAAGCAACGTGCTTGGGCTTTTTCTTCTTTTCTAGCTAAACTCTAGGAATTAAGAGCTTTATCTTGGAAGATGGTCATTATGGTCTAGGGAAATACTGAAGCTACTGAATAGCTTTGATAAATAGCAAGATAACTTGCTCAGAAAGAAAACACAGCTCAGTGGCTGGGGCATTAGCTGGGCTGGGAAACTTCCTATTGAGGTCCACCATAGATTTCCCTTCAGACCTTGAGAAATTCACTAGAATCCTATTCACAAAATGCACTTATTTTGTTCAGTAAATTTCTAGTATAAAATACATAAATAGTCAAAAGAGGAGTTATTAAAACCCTACTACTTGCCTTCCTCTCCCATTCATATCGTTCTGTCAAGCTGAGCTGCAGAATCCTGTCTTTTTATGTGCTGCTTTCATCTGGTGGTTGTCTATCACAGCTCTGCATGATGGAGAGAGCTCTCCAAGCCTAGAACAAGTATTCCGGTACTTTAAGATGAACTTTCTAAGTCCTCAGCTGGGACAGAACACAAATAAAAATCTCACACAGTGTATCAAAATCCTCTACTTACTCCTCTATGTTATAAAATACGCTGTATTCTTTCCTGTCCATGTTTATGCAGACCTTTGTCATGTAAGTGTGCTCTATGAGATCTATATAAACAAGATACAGGAATGACAGACAGGGGAACACTTCGTAGGTCCTGATAGGTCTTAGTAGTAATGGAGTAGTTTACCTCTATTGAGATGGATGTACTTGGCATCCCAGCACTTATAAAACCAGAAAATTAGGTGGATGTTAGGCACCTTCATGGACAAGGATTTTGCGGATTTTAATCTTGGGCTTTGAGGGAGTAACAGTTGTCCCTTCAACAGCTATGATCTTAGATCAACCTAGATCTTCAAGCTCCAAGAGTAAGTTTTGGTGAATATTACTTGGGCAGATTTACACATTGCCACTGTGTCCTGGGTTCATCTGGTGGCTATCTATCACAGCTCTGCATGATGGAGAGAGCTGGCTGGCTGGGTTTAAACCACGACACACTGTGAGCTTCCCCACCTCATCCTTTTCCTTCAGGTCACTAAGTCTGTAGCAAAATGGCAAAATGAGTATGTGGCTGTACCTCAGCCGTTCTAGTTCCCAGCTTTGCGTATTGACCTTACTGCTGTTGGAGTTTGCACTGAGACTGTAGTATGAAGTGCAGCAGCTGGGAAATGAGCACACATTTGATTCAAACCTCTCTCTTTCTGCAATGGTGGCAGCAACTTCTGGCAAAGGAGAAGAGAGAATAGATGGGACAAACAACGTCTTAAACTACCACAGTTGCTTACTGTTCTGTACAAAAGTGGATCCCTCAGCCTCCATCTCACTTTAAGTTTGCAAAATGGGGAGTGCTGTAGAAACTACATACATTTAAAAGGATAGGAGCAATTAAGACCACATTAATGTCTTAGATTTCTTCTCTCAGTAGCAGCATATATTTAAGTGTTTTGCAGTATTGAAGCCTGAATGTTAATTGTTTTGTAGATTGCAGTCCTACATTGGTTTCTTTGTCTCATGAACTCTAATATTATTTTTTAGAGATGGAAACTGTTGAGTATCCTCCAGTTATTCTAATGCACCTGAGTCCTGGGTTCAGACATCCCTACTATTCAAGTCCTCGGCCTTCACTTAAACAGAAGCCAACAACCCTACTGAAGAGAGAGAAGGACTTGTAATCTCAGCCTACATGCTAGTAGGTTCATGTCACTGTACTAAATTTTCACGTGTGACATAAATAATATTTCAGTTCAAGATCCCAGAGGTGAAGGGTTTTAAACTCAAGCTTGGCTCTACTAAAAAAAAATACTTTGCTGCTGGAATTCTGCTATTCAATTTCAAGGTCCTATTAATCAAAACAAAACGAGCACAAAACCACAGCCCACAAAATATTATTCTGGTTGTTATTTATATGAGCATTATTTATTTTTCAGATGCAGGAGTGAGCTGAAGTTTATTGAAGGAAGCATCTCTGCAGGTGCCTGGGGATGTCACTGGCAAATGTTACTGATCTGCTTTAAGGGGTAACCACATAGAGATGTTCTCATGCCTTCCTCACAAAGGAAGGTTGCCACTGCTGTAGTAACAAAGCAGAAAAGATCATGTGACTACATTTTAAGTTTGCTGTCTGAAATGCTATCTTTATCCTCCTTTCCTGTGGAGGTCATAGCAGAGCAATGGAGATAATACCTCAGGAGGTTTGAATGTCACAAATACGTTCTTTGGAATCCGGAGTTTCTGTGATAACTTTGTTTATTTAAATGAAATCACAATTGTTTTGTTTTAATAAGGACTAAAGCAGATCAAGACCAATTCTAATCTCTGCAGAACATTTCTTCCCCGGTACTGTTCCTTCAAGGCTTATGCGCACAGTTATCCTAATGGATTGGAGTGAGCCCACTGGCATGGCTAGATACACAACTTACATAAACTCCATTCTAATCAATAGGACTCCATGACTTGCAGTAGATTGCAGTTGATTTCCACAAGTGGAACAAAGCTGATGAGAGAGACTGTAGCCACCATTTAAGTCAATCATGTTTCTCCATTTGACTTCAAGGCAGACAAGGCTTAGCACTACAGCATTCCCATGTAATATCAGTGGCATTAATGGGTATATCCCATGGTGCATAAGACTACTCAAGAGCACAGAAAATACATGGTCCGAATGCCCAAAGTACACTGTACCACTGGACCTACCCATGTGTGTATAGACCTATTTCAGTCAGTATGAGAGTGCTGAGATACTGGAATGGGTTGCCCAGAGAAGCTGTGGATGCCCCATCCCTGGAAGTGTTCAAGGACAGATTAGATGGAGCTTTGAGCAACCTGGTCTAGTGGAATTTGTCCCTGTCCATGGCTGGTGGGTTGGAAGTTGGTGATCTTTTAGGTCCCTTCCATCCCAAACCATTCTATGATTGATTCTATGATTTTTTTTAAGAGAAAGCTAATTTATTGCAGCTATTTAACTGTGTCATTCAGAGTTACCATATCTCTTACTTTTTCCTTTCCTTGTCTTTGGAATGCAGGCAGATATCCAAGATATTTAGGGCTCTGACAGAGTTGTTGATGACACATTAAAATTAGGCAGCTAATACTACTCTAGTGGGTCTTGAACTCTCCAAGGCAGAGTTGTCCAATATGCTTATAAATCAGCTGTGAAAAGGTCACATCCTCAGACGATTATGTTATAGGTAACACAAATTATGAATAGTTTGATCTACCCAGTGACTTGTGGTGGGTACACCTGATGGCATTTGCCAGCATAGTCAGAAATTAATCTTTATCAGCAGAAACCAGGTATAACTTAATTGAAAATTATATATAATCCAAGTACAAAACTGGTGTAAATGGAATAAGGCAATTCTACAAATAGAAGACACTATGTAAAGTAGCATGAAAAATCCAGTATCTGACCTATTTTTTAGTTTTAATGGAGGTTAAATAAAACAGACTACACAATATTTTTGAGTCAAGTTGGGAGCAAAAGTACAAACTCTGCTCCAGATCTAACATGAGCTTAACACAGTTAAACTTTACAGGATACAAGTATGATCATACTCAAATGCTGTCTCTTTAATGCAAAGATCATTGTACTTGCAAAACTATGGCCAACTATACCCTTTCAGCCATGATCCTATTGATACAGTACTTCATTCTTAATTGAGACATGTCCCAAGATTATCCTGAGAACATAAAAAGTCTCAATTTACATGCAAAATTCCAGGAAAATCCCAGTCACACATACTAGCAGACATCCTATATGGGCTCTTGTCTTGCAAGCTTTCTAGTCCACAGGACAGCTCTGTGTGGCATACTGAAAATGGATTGAACTATTTCTCTACTGTTTAGTATTTTTTAAACATTGGAATTAAAAGAATCCCAAGTTATTCTAATATTGATTCAACTGTATTTCTTAAGAGGGAAATAAATTTACTTTTTGAGGTCACAGAAGCCTAAATAATATGAGGGGGTTAGCTTTTTTCTAAAGGTAAAAAAGATTTGTGTAATAGCTTTGCCTATCCTGCTGCTGCTCTTCACTCCTCTTAGTACTTCCTCAATATGTAGTCTAATTTCGATAAAATTATTCAGAAAGGTTGGAATAATAATACTATTTTCAATAATAATTTTATTATTATATAATAAAATGTATTATTTTAATTAATAAATCATAAATTTTAAATAAATCATAACGTTTATTATTTAAATCATTATTAATAATATAATAATGTCAATAAAATTATTCAGAAAGGTTGGAATTCTTTAAAGAGAGATTTCAGATTAAAGCTGAGTAGGACATACATGAAAGTAGGCAGCTGGGCAGGGGTATAAAATTAAAATGTTCCCATTGTCAGTAAGAATGTGGTACAACATCAGCCACAAAACCTCAAGAAATGAAGTCTAACATAGGAGAGACACTGTAGAGCCAGGTCCCCTAATTCTGATACTCACAGAGCTATTCCTTTCTCTGAGGCTTTTACATTCAAATCAAATAATCTGCAAACTAAGAAATGGACTGACTTTGTTTTAAAGAAATCCAAGGGGCTTTTTCCTAATACCTTACCTCTCCCTTTGGAAGATTTTCTGGCCTCCCAGTTATAGTGCCTAAATTAGTAAGTATCTGAATGCAGCTATTTGTGTGATTACTCAAACTACACTGATGGAGTTAGTATGCAAACTCCATTCCAATAAAAGCAGATTACTCCTTTCATCAGAGATAGAAAGATGTAAGTTAGATTAATTTCAGTAGTGAGTAAGTCCCTTTAGAAATATGACTTCAAATAATTCTGAGATACCTGAGAGGGAAAAAGGTCTGTTCATCTTCATAAGAGATACAGGCTGGGTGCATTAAGCTCTAGTGTTAACTGCATTTCAGAACAGCTTCACTTGTTAAACATATGTGTGCATCTGTAAATATAAATCCTATACAGTGTAGTTAGATGCTGTTTATTGACCCACTACTGTAGTTGCTACTGCAGCTGCTGGGTCTTCCACATGATAAATTGTGAAAAGAAATTAAATGCCTAGCCCTGTGAGATAGTGACTACCTGTAGTTCCTGTTGACTTCAGTATCTTTTAGAAATAGTCTTTAAGAACCATTTAAGAATTGAGATAAAGGTTTACCACAGACCTCTGCTCTCTTCCTCCCTAAATAGAAGAAAAAAAAAACAAAACAAACCCAAAACCAGAAGGTAGATTTGTCTCAAAAGTATCAGTAGCTTTATCATGCACATGATATCTTTAGACTGACTTGAAACACTTTTCATGTGACCTACAAGGTCAGTATCGATCACAGTGCACATTAATGGTGGAGCTTCCTCTTTCTATTATCTCTCTAAACAAATCAAATTCTTAACATTCTTTCACTGTATTTTTCTTTAATTCGATTTGGTTTGTATACTCAGGAGCAGGGATTAGATCTTGTTTTGTTGAGATTTTTTTACAATTTAAAGGATTTTAATTCAGCTAATTCAATTCCCAAAGTGTAGAAAAAGCCCAGACTGTCATGGGCCCTATCCATTCATGGTGGAACTGCAGGATACAACAGAATTACACCACTGATAAATTTTGCTCATTGTGTTTCTTCCACTTAAATTTAATCAACCCTTTGTGAACCTCTTTCATTTCAATGGCATTATATGAAACAATGTGATACAATTGTTGAAATTGCATTGATTCCTCTGGAGATGCAGATATCAACACAAGTCTGTAAGATCTCATTTCCTTTAAGGTTTCTAAAATAATTGCATTTTTATTTAATGCTTTTAGGGTTTTAGGTAATAAAATATCTAAACGAATTTGTATGCTAAACCCAGAGTTAAATTGTATGAACTCATTATTATATTATTGCTCTCTGTTTGTACCAGTATCACTGAGAACTGAATCAAAGCTTTTCTTTGACAACTGTGAATGGTTGCACTTATAAAATAAAATGTACTCATCCAGATTCCAAATCATTATTATATGAAACTCTGACAATTTATTTTTATATGTTTGATGCATTACAAATATTTATTTGGATGTAATTTTAAAGTAAATTGAGAATGCAAAAAAAAATTATACACTTCCATCTAGGGACAAAATGTTGCTCTTCTAGAGACATACAGAATTCATATTAAAAGTTTGTTTAGTAATAGACTCTTAACAGTAACATGTAAAAGCAATCACTATAAATATTATCTGCTGCAGTTGCAAAGAACTCCTTTTGTCACTGTCGACTTCTGGGCAGAAAGAATCATTCTGCAGTTCTTCCAACTGATGATGTCAAAGCACTGTGCAAACACTAGTGCTGAAATTAACAGTTAGAGCAGTTTGCTCAGTATAAATCCAAGGTTATTTCTCATTCTTCCCCTTTTCTTTCAAGCATGTTACTGCAAGCATCTGCTTCAAAGATGCCAGGTCAGTAATTAAATATGTCTTCAAAATGGAGACACTAGTCGGGTTATTTCTGCTTGTTCTGAGTTCCATCTTTTACTTTTTCACCCTGACCTCATAAAATGTTTGTGTTGGAGAAGATGTTTTTTCCTCTAAAACAGACCCCCAAGGGTACTTCATCTTTGTGACCTAACTGCAGGGAGGCTTATAGTTGAGGGATCTGAGCTAAAGAGGTTTTTCCTGTGGCCCACCTACAGGTTTCAACAGGTGAGTCAGGAAAGTGCCTTCTCTTCACATTCTTCTTGGGAGCTTAGGAACATGTCTACCGGCTGGTTGATCCCTTAAAATACTTTCCTCAGTACCTGACTCTCTCCTGAACATGGAAAACCTCCAGTGTCCCCTCAGAGCTGAAAGTTTGCAAGGAGTAACCTTGGAATGAGTTCTTCAAGAACCTGGAAGGGTCTGGACTTTTGACTGCTGCTTGTTAAAGACAACAGTCCACATACTGCAACACACACACATATATATATTTATATTCATAACTTTCAACACATGAATAGCCCCATTGATTTCAGCAGAACTATTTAAATTTGAAAAGTATTCGCAACTGCACAATCTAAAAGTGATTTACACGCCGTTTTCCTCTCTAGCTTGAGCTTCCCCTTTCAACTAGACTATTAGACTCTCAAGTAATCTTGTCAATATTAAGACAGGCCTTAACATTTTGAAAGATTAATAGAAAGTGCTCACTTTCATGCCTTTTTTTTTTCTATTAAATTAATTTGAATTTGAAATGATATTTTTTTAATTGCTTAGGGGATTGGCTCTGCATATGTGTCTGTGTGTAAAATTGGCCAATGCCAGCAATCTTTTTAAAGTATTCATATGCACTATTGTAAAATTTACATTTTGTAAAATATTCATATGTTCACTATATTTTCTTAGTTCCAGAAACACTTTTTAAAACTTAGCTACATTGCACCAATAGTAAAATAAATACTATGTTCCTAAAATAACTCTTCAACTGCAGAATACATAGGAAACCCATTCTTCTTGCAGTGAGCAACAGTGTACTTTCCAGCAACCGCCAAACATTATGAAAATGTTTTCATTTACTTCCAGAATTTGCCAAAAACAGATGATGACTGAAACTGGTAATGACTATTTTCTATTCTCTATCCCTAAGTAATTGACCATTAATTATAATATCAATAGGCTGTGGATAAGTAAAGCAGACACATGTTAGGGCTACATTTCATTTGTAACTGTTTTGTATATATCATAAATCTCTAATATTGGGCTATTGTCACACATGATGAATTATTGTAAGCATGTCAGCACATAGTGGAAGTCAAGTACATTCAAATACTACTCAGTCAGAATTGAATTTGGCATGATAGTCTCATAAAAGGGGACTCAATTGAGAGTTTCCACTTGCCTGCTCTAAACTTGTCACTTCTAGGTGCTAAAGAGCTTGTTGTGTTGGTTTAATTAGTCAACAAATCGGTCCTTACTTGATTGCGTGGTCGTATCACATATGTTAACACTTCACTGTTTGATGGAGATATTAACAAGTGACAAGAGTCTCTTGGTCTATGGACTTTAAAGAAGAGAAGCTCTTCTATATTATTTCATTTGGTCCTGCCAATATTTATTAGATCATGCAGGCTGCAGGCTGCCAGCAAGAGAAAGACAACACAAACATTTTTCAGGGTTATGCTCATCTGTATCCCAGAGAAGGGTCACTGAACAATCAATAGTAGAAGAATATAAGTAAGATGAGTGTTTTCTACCACAGCTTAGAAATTCATTATTTGATACAGTTTGCTGCAGACCTCCTTGGAGCTTTTTTCACTTAAAGATAATTTATGACAAGAACAGAGAGGTTCTTGAAAATGCTATAGCAACTGGAGCTGAATGATGCCACTCTGGCACTAGATGCATAGTCACCAGAGGCCAGTAAAAAGGAAGTTTGCATTTGTATGAAGAACTGTATTAGTTAAGCATTCATCAGTGTTGTATAAAATATTCATATTACTTGGTGGTGGAAGATTAAACAAAAAAACTTCAATAATTAAAATGGCTTATTCCCAGGAGTGGGGGGTAGGGAAAAAGTTGGTCCTCTGCAAGTTTGCAAAAGGGCTTGTCTATTCACTTTTTGTATAGCAGCAAACAAAAGAGAAGTGCATACTTTATAGGCTCCAATTGTTTGACCACCATTCTGTTATAGCTTTTATCTGTGCTTTACCAGTAATCTGGTCTCTGAGGCATGTGATGGAGTAAAGGGAAATATATCGCATATAGAAAATATCCTTAATAATTTTTGGCAAGTCCCTTGCAAGAAAAAGCCATTTAAAACATTTTGATAGGTGCCAGAAATGCTATCAGTCATAAATATTGACAGACTCGTCTTGGCAATATATGAAGAATTATAATGAGAGAGGATCTCTTTAAGCTTGCCATTATAATAGTGTTATAGCTAATTTTGGGGGGGTTTGTCGGGGGTTGTTTTTTTTGGGGGGGGGTGTTTTTTGTTTGGTTTGTTGTTGCTGTTGTTAGAAAACTAGCGGACAATTTCAGTAATTCCCCTAAGAGGAGAACAAATAATGATTCATATACGTAAAACCTCATTGCTTGCATCTTTGTCAAGATGTTACATACCACCTATTTCTTAATTTTCACTATTTCTTAATTTTCACTTAGTGGTCAAGCTGAATTTTTCCTTCATTTTGATGGATAGAGTGATCCTCAAAAGTCAGGGTCTGCTCAAGACAGCTGTCTTCAACCACCCTGAATTTTTTACTGTGATTTTAGGGTTTCATGTCATGTTACCAGTACAGAAAAATTCACAAAACCAAGTTAAAACAATTGTAATAAATTTGTTCATTAATAACCAATGACAGAACAACATTTTTTAAAACAAAGGCAGAGAAGTTTCTTGTCTGAATTTCTCTATGCACCATTTTGCACAAATGTTAGGTGTGTTTGAAAGCTTGAGCATATTTACATTATATATAATATTAATTTTGTAAAAACGAATAATTTGTTAATAACAAACATGCATAGATTTTGGAAATGCAAATGCTCATGTTGTAATCTTTTCAGCTGCACTGAGGCCCTTCACTAGTAGAGATCATTTATTCATACACCTATGTGTAGACACACACATTTTTGTGAAAACACTAAAATAATTTACTAATAAGCATATAAATGTAGCGGCTGCTCTAAACTGATTTTTATTTATGTGCACAGATTCTTGCCAAGTATTTTTATCTGTGGTTCTCAGATGTAATCTGTACTAGTTTGAATTGTTTTAATTAGTTTGAAAGTATTGTTCACTTCTTATTCAAGTATCTGGAGTTAATTGCCTTATATTGTTATAATTTTTATTGCAATAACAATGAAGATGCCAAGTGGGAATTTACAGCCTAGATATTCTGGAAACATCACAAATTTAGAACAAAACATGATTTTGCTTTTGTTTCAGCAATATTTACCCTTTGTTATAGTGTAGTATTTTTTATGGTGTATGGTCATATTGTGTATGCTTGGAATACGGATTATAAATTTCCAGACCTTTCAAAATATTCCTGCCCTGGACAACAGACCACACCTTTAAGAGATGTTCAAATAAGAATCTTTGCCCAGATTCCCAAAGTGTCTTAGAGAGTTTGCAGCTGTGCCAGTCCTTCAAATTCTTGGGGAGCTTCTGTGAATTAGCAAGTATCATTAATTTTTATTGATTGCGGTGAACAGGGGAAAATGGAAAATAAATAAAACTGGAGACTTCAAAATGTATTGAAGTCTTTCCAAGTGAGGGTTTCCAGTGTCTTGAATTGGTGACTATTCTGGATTTGTTATGAGTAAATTTACCTACATGTTTCTGGAAGTAACTCTGTCCCTGTGTACTAGTTCAAAATTTCCTTCATTGTTTGTTAATTGAAAATATTTTTTTATTATTATTCCTCTAACACCTTATCAATGGCTTCTCTTTCTCTGTCTTTTTTTTTTTTTAATCAGATCTGTTTAATTGATTACTCTGACTACAGGATATTATTTTGGTTGTGTGGCAGCACTACCCAAATTCCACTTCCTCTACACAGAGCTGAATGACCTTCCCAGCACCACCATCATGACCGCCAGCTGCCCTTCCTGAAGCTGAGAACAGAAGCTACTGAGGTAAGGCTAGGACATCAGTCCAGACAAGCAGAGCCCACCCCACAAGTAGTGAGGAGCTCTTGTTAGATCCCTCCAAAGCTGCCTCTTTTTCAGGTTGAACACGCCCCAGTCTCACAGCCTCTTCTTACAGAGCAACCCCTGTAATCCAAATCCTGACCATCTTAGTGGTACTTTGCTGAACTCCCTCCAGCTGATGATGACTTTTCTTGTTACTGGTGCTCCCAAAATTGGACAAAGAATAGAGATGTGGTGTCCTGGGGCTGAGGAGAATAACCACTCCTCTCTGATTACTGGCTGTGCTCCCATGACTACTGCCCTGGATTCTGTTCTGCAGGGACACACTTCAGGCTCATGTTCAGCTCACTGCCCACCAAGACCACCAGCTCCCCTGGGGAGCAGAGCTGCTCCCCAGCCTGGCAGCCTGCAGTACTGTTGCAAGAAACTATTCCAAGGGCAGGTCTTTGCATCTGTCTTCGTTTAATTTCACAAAGTTCCCATTGGCCTGTTCCTCCAGTCCATCTTGCGTTCTTTTGGGTGGCAGCCCTGCCCTTGAGTGCGTCAACTGGTCCCACCTGTTTGGTGTCAGCTCACACCTGCTGAAAGTGCACTTTGCCATCTGCTGCAGGTCATTGGTAAAGGTGGTTAAGAAGACAGGTCTGGTGACAGATTACCATAGTAGTCCATTTGTTAGCAGCCTCGAGATAGTGTGATTCATTAATCACTCCCTTCTGATCCTGATCATCCAACCAGTTATTTCCCTTCCATTTGTCCAACAATGTAGACCATAACATTGCACTTTGGACAGAAGAATATTTTGGAGATTGTCCAAAGCCTTGCTAAAGGCTAGGTAAATTACATTCACTGCACTCACCTCATCCACAGATCTACTCATTTCATCATAGAAAACAATTGGGAAAAGCATGATTCCATCTACTGATTTTCCAATCACCACCTTCTTCATACACACATAAATACATTCAAAGAGGACTCATTCTGTGATTGTCCTGGAGACTGAAAATAAGACCTGTGCTTTCCCAGATTGCCCCTTTGGCCTGTTTTGAAGATGGGTGTAGCATTTGCCCTTCTTTAGTTATCATGGACCTCCCTCTGATCTCCATGACCTTTCAAAGATGACAGAGTTGCCTTAATATGATACTGGCTATAATACAGATTCTAAAAAAAATAAGAGGGATCATGCCCTAAAAGCTTTGAAAAAAATATGAACTTTTTGCTATTCAAACCACAATTGCATTCTAGGAAATAATAAATTGTTTCAGTGTAGGGAATTAGTTCAACAGGACAATTTGAGTGATTGTCATCATCCTGTCAATAGCCTGGAAGAAGCCCTTTCAATAGCCTGGAAACAGCCTTTTATAAAGAGTGGAATTATATGGAAATCATTAAAGGGAGTCTCTGTTTGAATGCTCTTTATTCTGTCTCTCTGGATTCTTCTTTACATATGTTCATTGAAACACTGAAGTGAGTTTTTTCACTATTGAACCAGTGCTGTTATGAGAGGATGTATCCCATCCCCTTTTGACTCATACATTATCAATATAGCTATTAGGTATGCATTGACTGAAACATGTGCATCTCTATTAGGACCAGCTCTTTCTTGCATAGAGAGATGCCTCATCACAGCATACATATGTATATGCATAGTCATTCTTCAGATTAGCCACAGCCACATCTTTGTAAAATGCTTAATTACCAGAACACAAAACACAGATTACATTTCCTCCCCTAATCAACTTCAAAATACAGTCGATTCTACCTTGGGGCTGGAAGATCAATGTGATGACATCTTGAGATCTCTTCCAGCCCTATTACCCTTGTAATAAACAGGAAACAAATAAATCCAATTGCCATCTACCTGTGTTCGTATTTCCTGTATTGCCAAACATGAATGAGAAAAGCGATACTTAGATGTTGCTATCGAATTGTCTTTAACTATACAAAAGTTCACCCAAGATGATAAATGGATTGTTATTTGAAGAAAGTAGTGTCAGCAATGCAATAGTACTTAACCACCCTTAAGTCCTAAGAGAAGCTGTATATTTTGAAAGATAAAAAGATGACAGTGGTATCCCTCCAGCCATGTTCTTACAAAAACAAACAAAACAAATCAAAAAAAGAAACAAGAAAATCATTATTTTAGACACAAGCAGGAGATGCATTGTTTTTCAAGGGAAGCTGTAGTCTAATATCAAGTGTTTGAGTCTAACTGGACATTAATATTATATGCATATCATGAGTGCTACTAAGCTAAATATTAAATGCACAGTTTGCACAGTGTGGGGCTCAATTATCTTATAATCTCTGGAATTCCTGCAAAAGACCCTAAATGACTGACAGCTCAGGTGCCTCACTTTTAGGCAGGTATTATTTCTGTCTTTAGAAATAATGTATAGTTCACTGATGTTCTAAGATGAGATGCTGAGCAGTAAACCAAAATGGATTGAGGCACAAATATATATCCTGTTCTGATACGCCTGCTAAAGTGTTGGTTACCTCTGACATGGGAACTGCAGTAGTAAACCCTGCTATAGATGTAGCCCAGAGAGCTTGAAGCAACAATTCTAAAAATACTGTAGTTATTTCAGCTTGTCTGTTACAGCCCTTAATGACACAGATGTAATTGTAGAACAAAAAGTATTGATTTCTACTCAAGTTTTTAAAATGGGAATCATATATTATTAAAAGAATAAGAAACAGCAATAATAATCCTTAATGCTTGCATTGGGGTGCTTTCCATATATGGCTTGCTCATCACCTATACCCAGCATACACCTCAGTCCTTACATGTAAGGTACAGGGACTCAAAGTGTCATCTGCTCAGAGGTTTTTGAAAGGTCTGTATGTGATCCACTAGGTGTCAGGGCACTGCACGCAGGAGCAACCTCACAAGATGCGACACACAGTGGGGCTTCTCTGATCCACTCTTGGTTCATGTGGAGTTTCCCACTAGCTAAATCCTGGTCTGGCTGGTAAAAGAGCTCAGGAGGAGCCCTGCCAATAAGCAGGGCCCCTCACCCAGATGCCATGGCATGGAGACTTCAGTTCAAATTCAGATCAGTGCTAAAATCTTATAAATGCATGAAATCTGACAAATGTAAATACACAGGGAGCTCACCTGCAAGGGATCCCACAAAATGAAAAGGCACCATTATTGTATGTCAAGTTTATTTTGCAACAGCCACATAATGATTATATCTCAGTTACAAGTACTAAAATGTCCTTTGGCTAGTTTCAGATTCTGTTGGGTTTCAAATGCTGGAAAACCAGGAAGAAACAGTATACAGTTTAGGACATGTTTCAAGTTTCTGTACCTGCACAATAGAATGCTGGTACAGTTTTGAGTCACATAGACTCTAAGGGGATATAAGTGTGTGAACAATAGGTCCATTGCTTAGTGGCCACTTTTGCCAGAAAAGGATAGACATGCACATATGCCCAAGTTTTCCATCAAAGTGAGGGCATGAACGGCTGTCCTACTTTGTTTAATATGTTAAGGACAGAAGTTAATAGGTAATTTGTAATCAATTTCATGATCCTTATTAAGTTCAAGATGCCTCACAGCACTTGCTCTAGCAGTCAAAGGTAGCATTTCTAGCTAAGTGCTTCCAACTAATTTCAACCAATTGTTCAGTCACACTTAATAACATATTCCGACTATTGATGTATGTGTGGTAAAGTGTTAAAAATAATTCTTAGTGAACTCTAATTGTGGACAGAGCCACTGTGGGAGATTATTGTGAACTTCAATTTCAGGCCATTTGAGTTATAAAGTGATTTCAGATTTCTTACCCTCTTTAAAAGCTAAGCATCTGCTCAGTACTGGATAGCATATGTGAACTGTAAGATCTGTATTAAAACATCAGGAAAAAATCTTGATGACATGTTTTATTGATTTTAGGCTCCTTTCATGGCTCCTTAGTCTGTACTCCAGGAAAAAGACTAGCCTGCAGGAGGACCAGAAGGTTCAGGAACACGTGGATTCAGTGGTCCAAAGTCTTTCCGACAGGATCTCACTATCTCTGCCTTCTAGCAACCCTGAGCATTGCTTGAGTCTGTAATGCGGGATTAAATCCCAGCAGACAAAGCTCAGCAACTGTGTGTTTGTGTGAGACGTGAGGAATGGTGAGTCATCTCTGGATTTACAGTAAAGCATCAATATACATATACATGCAGATGCAAACAAGGTATATATGGTAAAATATGGAACTGTGGTCATTTATTATGCTTCTATGATCACTGCACTTACCTCTTACATTTCCATCTCCTGAGTAGCCCTTGATTGCCACAAAAGAGACAAACTTCCAGAAAAATATTCTCACCTCAAAATTAAAATATCATCTCACTAATCATTTCTGAAGTGAGGGAGAGTATTACACCACCAGAAAGGATGGCAAGACCCAGGAGAATAAAAGTCTAGCAGGCCTGGCAAGACTGAATATCAAACTTGAACATCTTTATCTAAATACTTACGGTCACTTTTAACAGTTCCATCTCCCTTTAACAGCAGCTGTTCTAAAAGTAATTAAATCAACTTGACACTATATATAGCCCTAAAAATGTTTAAAGGCTTTCTGAAATAATTTTGAGGGGTTTTTAGCTGCTGGAAATTAGAAATTACTTCAATTAATACGAAAATATACTCCACTGAGGCTATAAATATATCCATATATATTTAGGCTATATGTGTATAGGCTCTATATATATTTAGGCTATATATATTTAGGCTATGTATATTTATATATGCACACGTATATACACTGAAGAGTTTACAAGAATTTTTACAGAAGAATGTCACATCTTTAAAGGTCAGTAAACAATGTAAGGGGTTTGAATCATGGCCACTAAAAATAACCCTCTTGGCAAGGATTTCTTTTTTTCCCTTGTGTTTAAAAGCTTACAGACCAGAACTGTGGTAGATTTAATCCTGGACAGATTGCCATTGCAGTTTCTTAACCCCAGAGTACCTGACAGTGCAGTACCTTGTCCCAGTAACATTAAAAAGTAAAAAGCCCCAGCTAGATATGTAACTTGCTCTAGGTCCTGTAAACACCCCTGATACCAACCACTAAAGGTGTGTAGCATTCCTATTTGCTTTATTCACTGTAAGGGCTAGAAATATCTATACTTCAAGCATGGCAAAGCAGCTAGTCCTCTCTCCTGGAAGTGTCCTCCTGCCAGCTGACCCTATTCTAGGTACATCCCTTTCATCACAAGATTGCCATGCACTACAACAGAGGAAGAAATGAAAAAATTACATAATGAGATTTACAAGGGGGAAAAGAGCATACGTTAAAAGCCAAGATATTTTTTAACTATCTCTCAAGGCCCATATGGCTGTGCTGTTAATGTAACACTGAATAGAGCAGGAAACAACATATAAAAACATCACTTTAAACCTGTAGTTAGTGTATTAGGGGCCTGAACCAGTGCCAAGGGAAGACAATAAGGAGAGTTTCTATCAAATGCTGAATGCCCTCTGAGCCCACCAAAGGGATTAGGGACCATTTGACGAACCTGTGTCATCCTGTGCCGGACCATACTAATCTTACTGTGCCATTTAAATTGTAGTAAACATGGCAGCTGATGCAAACATATATAGGACTTGCTTTTTTTTTTTCAAATCCCAAAGGTCTTATTGAAGGAGATCTAAAACTTCCCCTCTTCTTGAGTATCTTAGTATCACAATTTCCTAGAACATTTAAAGGACTTCAGAATTTCTTCATGCAAAGTCTACATCAATTCCCTTACTTAGTTAATAAAACCAAACTCAGCCACATCAAATAGGATACTTGATTCTTCCATCTCAGAAAATATTTTATCCATTAATGAAAATTTGTCTTATATAAAGGAATTCAATCTTTTTTTTTTTGATTGGCATTAGACTCACAGACAGACAGAAATAAGCTGCCATTCTTCCATTTGATAGCCAGACGCTGCCAGTTGTTGCTAGGGCAGTCATGCTGTTAAATTAGGTCTAATGAACGAGTAATTGCTTTAGGTATAGTGAACCATTTCAAAGAAAACAAGGATTCTAATTGATTTGCAATTTGTTTGGCACATTGCATTGTCTGGGGCTATTGATTAGTCTTCTGGATTTCACACTGCATGTGTTTCCCTTTATTAAGCGAATAACAGGTTACTGATTACTTTCCTTCTGGGTTTAATGTAGCGGTTAATGTCTACTTTGTTCTTGTGTCATGTCACAGACAAGGAAGGAATAATATGCAAGTGGGTGGCCCTTTGCTAAGAAACTCTCCTGCTGCTTTGAGCTGTGTACTCCAAGACATGCTGAAAAGCAGATCAAGAGAAAGGGTTAGAATAGCAGGACTCACAAGTTATGGCCTGAGTCAGGCTAGACCCAGGCTAGAAACTTGGCTTTCCTTTGCTATCAAAGCACAACTCAGTATGAAGCAGTTGGTGGTAGATTTGTTCTTGTTTGATTATATGTCCCTATATAAGGAAACATACTATAGTTTTAAACGCCTTGGTTTATATACAGCAGCATCTTAAATAAGAAAGCTTACAACATGTTTATCTTTTTACTGCAAGAGATTTACCCCATAGCATACATATTCCAGAGATCATGCCATTACACATTTTAAACGTCTTGATTTGCAAAAAAAAATGAGTTAATTTAATTAACAGCTTTGTTCCTTTCTTAGGATGACTTCTTTTAAGATAGTTAATGTGTATTAAAGTGTAATTGATTTTAAATTTCTTAACATTCTTAGCAAAAAATTGTAATCCTTAGCACATATTTAACAGGTATGATGGTAAAATAAAACAGGCTTCATAGTTCTAAAACTGATTGTCACTCTGGAGATTATTTAACTTTGTATTTTGTGCCTCTGTGTTGGAAGCCAATACAAATGAAATTAAATATAGGCATTTAGATTACTTACAGGGTCTCAGGAATCATGATGTTGTGCCCTTACTATGTGTCTTCCTTTCTCTTCCTTTCTCAAAGGGATCAGCCATGTAACATTTATCTACCTGAAGATCTCTACATAAGCCTGGTCCAAAGCCTTTTGAAGGCAAGAGTAAACCTCTCACTGATTTTCAGAAGCTTTTGCTGGTGAACCTATCAGCTTTCCTGGTTCATTTCTTGAGAACCCATTCATCATTTCAACAAGAAACGTTAAGTTCCATTGCCAGGTGAGCCAGCATGCAGTGCTCTAAGAGCCTTAAAGCTCCAGGTAGCACTGGTGGCACCAAGTTAGCAATCTCAGAAATCTAGACTTTGCTCAATATGCTAGGATTTGAAATTTCTAATGCTGTAAAAGTATTTTTGCTGAGTTTTTGTAAAGATTATTAGCAGTAAATTGCCTGCACACTATGATTTTTTTTCCTAAAAAGGACTGTGATATATCTCTGAAATGCAACATTGGTGATGCTCAGATTAGTCCAAAAATAAATTTAAACCTTGGTAGCTCATGACTTTCGTGATCTAGAAGTTGCTGATTTCAAAGTATTTGCAGTGATACAAATATAGAGCAGCTGTGACTTATCTTGCGTTCATCCTGAATTTCAGGTCATCCTAAAGGTCTTAACTAAATCAGCTCTCCACTCTCAAATCCCTGTCAGGCCAAAATTCATGAAGCCCTTGATCTTATAGTAAGAAACAGAAGAAATAGTCTCAATAATGGAAAGAAAAATAACAACAGTCACAAAAATATTTTGGTATTATGTTTGTCAACCAGTTGGCACGCACCAGATATAGAATATAGTCCTCTAAAAATGTCATTGCTGTTTGGGATGGCCTATGCAATTTGGTTTTGCTACCCTATTTACAAATGATGAACCATTGTATACTGAATGTATATACCAAATATCAGATGTATACCAAGATAATTCTTATAACTCAGCAGATCACAGTCTATTTCTTTCTGTATTATATGGTCTTATGACATCAGCATGCTGAAGCCATACAAACTATTTACTTAGGTATATATTAATTTGGTAATTAAATATATTTTATACCATATGGGTGACATAATGTAGCTGTAAATTAAGAGAAACCATAAAATTTTAATTCCCCTGTGTTTGTATTTTAAGTCTTATACATGGAGGGGGAAGTCTGGGATGAGAGCAAGATGATCCAACCATTCAACAGTTATGGTAGACCACAGGCTTAAAATGAGCAAAATGAGGAAATTGTAGAGATAGTGCAAGAGAGTTGAGACATTAATATCTCTCACTTCCTCAGCCTTTAAGTAAGATAAACCAAAAAAAAAAGAACATTTTCAAGCAGGAGTGCTCCCAGGGAAAGATATCAGTAGTTATTGACAACTAAGATTAGCATCCAAGCATACTTCAATTGCAACCTTTAAACTGGATTAGAGATTAAACTAAATGTGAGCAGTATAGAAGCAAGTATCCTAACATGATATAAATTGAACCTTCCTAAATGACATGCTACAGCCCATCATTTGGACCACTGTGTGATTGGATAAATTTAAGATGGCTTTAATGGGGATAATCTGAGCTAACCTCTTTCAATAAAATATACGCATAGATGTAGATTGCTGTGTTAAAGTGATTAATTTCCTCCAATTTCCTCCAATTCAGGGAAATCTATATGCTATGCATGTGTATTGTCACTATGCAAGCTTAAGCTTTTCATTTCCTTTCTCTTCTTTGTTCCTACCAAGATCGAGATATGACATTTAATTTTCAACAAAATGTTGTGGAATGTGACAATAAAGCAATGATCAGAAGTGATCCTACTTTTCACTTTTAGTTTCAGGGCTTGCTGTGGAACAAAGGCCATGGGATTCACCACAACTAACAAGTCCATCACTGAGTAAATTCAACAGCCAACATGTTGTCACTAAGGTTATTACGTAGTTGGTCAGTGCCTGTAAAATCTTTATTTCTGCTTAATGTGGGGGTACTTACAGGGGAAATTCTGTTTCCTAAACCTTCTAAATCTTCTTTTCTCGGGTTCAAATAGTCATTTTATGCCTAGGTCCACAAAGTTGCATACGCTGTGGGGTGGTCCAGTATTCTGGCTTCTTAGCATCCAGTAAAGAACCCAGCTGCCAAAGGCCACACCTCCCTTCTGACCATATGAGGGGCTGTACAAAAGACAGATGCACATGCCCAGATTTCACCCTGAAATGAGGTTTCCATGCACCCAGGGAAGGCATCAAGCCCAACAATAGAAGTAATACAAATGCCTCTGTGACAGTGTTCCACTTTTCTAAAAAGAGTTAAAAATGTGCTAGGATGGAGAAAAGGAATGTGAGATGTATAACTGAGCCTAGAACTTAGGTTAATAGCACAAGTTGAAGAAGCCCTGAATTCCCTCCTTCCAAAGGTGTTTCTGTAATTTATCCAACGGGTACAAATAATTGAAGAAATAAAAACCTCCCATATTCTACTTAGTTAAGTTCCCTAATCTGTAGAAGCACCTGTGAAAACGTACGAACAGTGGACATTTATCTACAGAAACAAAATTCAAAGGCCAGCACCTATTTGAAGCTTTTTATCTCTGACACACACCTCCTGGTGAACCAGACTGGGAAAAACTGTCCCAGGGTGAAAATAGCACTTGTGACACAGTCTCCTACTTCAGTATCAGAAGCAACAAAAGTGTGTGTGTACCAATGCTTCAGCTACACAACACGTGGCTCGGTATGTTAATGTAAGTCCTTCTTCATTTGTGGGTGAAGCTGAAATGTGAGTTGTTAACTCTGCATCGTCCCTAACTAGCAGAGTTAAAATCATACTCTCCTGTGTAATGGACTCTGCCTCAAAGAGAATGAAGGCAGGATATATCTATCTTGTGGGCCACAGCAAAGCTCAGCTTACCGCTACTGCTTATTATGGACAACAGATTTTTCTTTGCATGACATAAACAGCAATCTAGACAGGCACAGACTATTTCCAGCTAAAATTTGAGTCTCAATAGGCATTGAGTGCTTGTGGCTTTAGAAGCTTTGAGGATTGCCCCCTTTGATGCAGATACTTAAACTGCTCATGAGTGGCTAATTCTTTCTGTGGCTATAGAGTTTAGTTTCTCAGCTGATGTATAAGAAAATATTTTCATTGAAGTCCACAGAGATTATGGTCATCAAGAATATTACCTTAAATATCAGCTTGCTCCTCCGAAATGGAATGCATTTTCCATTCTCATTTTCATTAGTTGTTCTCTGGCACTGATTGTGATATTGCATGGAAGCCACAGAACTACTGAGCTGGGCAAGCCTGGTAGAGCCGAAACATGCCTGACATCCTTACTCTTGTAACTGATCCTTCTACTATTACTGCCTCAACTAAATGTTTGGGCTCCATAGGTTAATCTCACTCTCCTACCTTACTGTCTTTTTCGGGAAAATCAGACTGATCCCAAAGAATGTTTTCATTGTTTCTTTCTAACTCAAACTGTGTTGAGCTTGTTTATTAAAAAAACAAGGTCAAAACCTACAGTTGCTGAGTCAGTTTACTTCTAACAGGGCTTTGCTGGTTAGTATGCACAGGAGCAAATGGCATTTTAAAACATTTTAAAAACACTGGGGAGTCTTAGAGAACTGTTTAAAAAATGGTCTTGGTTTGGTGCCAGCTACAGATGCCATGCTGATTACAGAAGATTACATAAATTCCCCAAGCCTTATTATCCTCTCACACCTATAAAATTGGGAAGAATTCCACTGTAGTTACACAGGTGTAAGCCTGTGCTGCAGAAGAATTGGCCATTCTGATTCAGTGTTTTCAGTGGGTCCAGTTATCTCTACCTAATAAAAATACCCAAATCAAGAACATCAGGGTGTAATCTGTCTATGTAAAGGCTTCACTCTTCCCTGATTTCAACTGAGTTGCACAGATTTATGTGCCAGCTGAATTTTGACCTGAATATGTAGGGAAAAAATCCAACTCTTTGGCATCTTTGTTGTAGTGCATTACTGAGATTTTTATACAGCGTGTATTGCTGAACAACACAAGATGGGTACAGCAGGTCAAACCAGCATTTCAACTGGCTCTGGAAGCCTCTCTGTAATAATGGCTTACATAGAACAAGGTGTAAGATCTTCAAGGAAAAAGCTATATGTGTGCAGAAGAAGCTTTCCCTGTTATAGAGTTACATACCCTGCCAGTTTCAGAGAATTTTTGTGCCTGAGGCCATGTGAGTAAATCATGGAAACTGCTGGGGACCTACCAGCTACGAATCCATTCATTTCTTCTTTCAGCCTGTTTAGCCATTTGCTCCATGCCATCCTGTAGCAATGAGTTCTACAGCTTAATTATGCACCACAAGAAAAAGTCATTGCTTTTGAGCCTTTTAAACTCAGTGATTTTATTGGATACCCCTCAAATCTTTTTTAAGAAGATGTACTTAGTTTTCTTCATTCACTTTCTCCACATCACCTAGAAAAGTATAAGCCTCTACTAAATCACAGCCAATCCTCTTTTCCACACTGATCAGCCTGTTTAGTTTTTCCCAATACAAATGCCATTCCACACCATTGCTCGTCCTTATTGAATTTATTTTCTATCTACTGCTATTCTGTTTCGAGATGGCTTGCAAGACCAACATACAGTATTCAAGATGAGGGCATACATTAATTTCTGCATGATAGTTCTTACTCTTTTCTAGGCTTTGGGGTTTATTTGGTTGTTTTTTTAATTTTCATTTCTACAATATAGACCATACACTAGTGATAATTCTGAAGGATTCTTAGTAGGATTGTGAAGGACTTTGTAAATCAAACAGCTCCAGGGATAACACCACCACGTGTTCACATGAAAAGCTGTGAAAGGCCGGTATATTCCATGATTCTTTATGCATTATTTAGCTAACACTAGTAACAAAGAGCACTAGAACTTTGTGATCTGCCAAGTTTCCACACACTGCCAACAAGAGCTCCACAGACACCCAGTGGCCATGAACCAATTACTAGGAACCCAACTGCAAAGAATAATTCATAGTAATTTTTCCAAAAAGTTGGGATGACACTATGTTCTACCAGTGTAAAAAAGCCTTAATACCTCCGCTGTGGTCCCAAGCTCTCAACTCAGATGAGAAGTTCTTACTCTACAAAAGAATTGTATATTTCTTGAACAATATAAAGTTGAGAATAAAAACAAATTTGTTCCTTAGAAATTGCCTAGTGAAGCAGTTGTTTCATACTGCCTGTTGAACATTTGGGTAGACTGATTCAAATGTTAAAGCTGTGTTCAAACCAGAAAAAATAAAAATAATAAGCTGTCAGAATAATTACTAAGAACATACAAGGATTATACAAAGTAAACTGCAGCCTGCAAAAAGAGAATTGCATGTTAGCTAATTGTTAATTTTAGCAATTGCAACGGCTAATTACTGTGGCACACATTGACTATTAGCATGATGCCCCAGCACCTGCTTTCTCCAATGAACAGATTTCTTCATTGCTCGTGCAGGAGCAAAATGTGTAATTATTGGCCATCATTGGGGCGATTTTTCAGTGATTCTTTTGTGTGATGTGAATGACGCATAATGACATATTTTATTAGAGGGCAAATAGCTGTTTGTTAATGGAAATGATTCGAAATCCAAGAAACTAGGAGCTAGGAGCATGTTTTCAGTATCAGCATGAATTCAAATGTATTTTCTTTTAACTCTTTATAAAAGAAGCATAGAAATCAAATCTAAACTTAGTATAATATATTTAATGATATGTGCAAACACAGCATTGATTAATTGCCTCAAATGTTTTCAATGCTACACCATTTCATTTGTTACAGCAGTCTGCTAAATTTATGCATTTCTTATTTAAACTCTTCTTTCCTGGGCATATAGTGTTAGCAAGATTATGTGGCTTGTTCCTCATTTACTGGGAAAAAAAATCATCTTTGTAACTTAAGCAACAATTATGGGCTTTATGAAGCACATTTTCATTGCACACATTGTAGAACACAGTGCACTGGCATTATTATTCCTGAAAGTACATGCTTGAATGTATCTATCAAGACCCAAATGTCAGCTTCTGAATAGATTATGCATAGTTATCCAAAACAGAATATAGATACATAAAATCTCAGCAACAGAATACTCAATTTCTGAGAAAAGATTTTTATTAGATAATCTGCTCAATACTTTTGAAGAACAATGCAAATGAAAAAAATCACATATGAACCTTAGCCTACAGTGGTGCTTTTAAAATAGAAAACTGTCATTTTTGAAGGACAAGATATGGCTACAATAAGAAAGCTGGCCTTTTCATTTTGCTTTTATTTGAACAGTGTTCAAAGTTGGAAAACAAGGGTTACTAGGGGACATAGTTTACTGAATTCCACTTACATAAATCTAGAGTAACTTGATGGAAAACAATGAGGTGACTTTGGATATCCACAGAAAGTAGAAGCCTTGTGAACCTCTGTGAAATTGTTAACAATAAGTAAGAAACCTAAGCCTCTTCTAGACTCTTCAAATAATGAAGCCAAAAATTTAACGCTACCTTAGAAGTATAGTAATAAGGCATTCTTGGCATGACTCTGATTTCATTCCATTTTGACAAGGGTCCAGTTGCTGAACTTTGATTAAATTTGACCCAATTTACAAACAAATGAGTTAGATGAAGTTCAGACCTAACAGATGCATATGAAATGACTGATTGAAGCAACCTTGGTTTTAAATTATTCAAATAAATAAATAAATAAAACATGCGCATAGCAGGTGTAATAGGAAGATATAGTAAAGGATCATATATTTACATTTCTTCTACAATTGCATAAGATACATTTATGGCATTTTAAAACTGCAGCTTCAAAGGCCACCATAAGAAAAACTAAGCCAGTTCTACATATCCTGAAAATCTGGCTCATCCCATATACTGAGTCTGAGTTATTTACAAACTTGAGGAAGAAACTATGAATGGGCACTTCCTCTTCTCACCCAGGGCCTATAGCTTCTCTGCTGTTGCAAGACGTAGATAAGTTTGGTATTCAGGTTCACTGTTTGACCCATTAAACTGGTATTGAGGTATAATTTGTGTGTTTTCCCAGTACGGTTGCACATAGAATGGGGTTCATTTCCACAAGTTTGAATAAATTTATCCAGTTCAGTGAACCTGTTGTTAAGCTTAGCAAAACTCAGTAGGTGGCTTTAAAGTCCTGTAATTAGCCCATTACATAAAATCTGTACTTTAGATTTTTGCACATTGGTTAATAAGTATAACGTGCTTCGTATATATAAATAACATTACATTAAATGATGCGATATAAAGGAATTAAAGGCCAAAGTAGTTAAATAAAATACTTGAAGGAGATCTCAAATTAGCATGTTTAATTCCAACTCATTGAACAGGAAAAGGCTTTAGCCTTACTGTACCAGTTCCATACAATGTGCAGAATAGAAGATATTTAGTCTCCATTTTACATAAGGTTGCTGTCATCCCTGACCTCTGTGTGACTTTGGAAAAATGTTCTAATTAGCGTGTTTCTTTTAAAATCTAATCATTACAATGTCTAAATATAGTCATAAATTACCAAGACAGCACTTGCCTCAACAATTTTTCATAGTTTGTACATAGCTAATTAATTCTTGATCCTTAATTTTTTGCTTTCCAAATGAAATATGTGAGGAAAATGAAGTCTACAGCTAATTAACCCATGCAATGCTTACTGTTTCATACAAAAAAACCCTACTTTAAAGTTCAAGCTTTTTAGTAACTCTAAAAGTAAAACACATCTTTGAATTCATTGCAATAGGTCAAAGTTCCACTTTAATCTGATAGATTATTGTTATTTTTAAACGTTGGAAAAAATATGTAGCCAAAATCACAGACTTCAGTTTTTCTTCAAATCTATTGATAAATTCCATTATATGAATTAATATGTCATAAGATAATGCTACATATATAACCATTATCTTTAAAAAAATATTTTCTATTTATACATAATGAATGCTATGTAAGATGCAGACCTCTTCAGAGAGTCAATTATCAGTGCATGCAATATGAATACATACATCTATTTATCTATCTATCTCTCTATATATATACACACACTTACACACACACGTATACATGGGAAACAAAATAGTATTTTGGAGTTACATAAAATACTCAGAGTTAATAATGCAGCCAAATAAAACTTGCTAAGATTTGATCTCATTAAAAACTCAATAGTCCTGGATATTTTGCCCAGATTCATAAATACACAAATTCTAGTGGGTGAACCTGTCCGTATTTATCTGTTTGTACTGAATTCATAGTAAATCAGTGGTTTCACTTGATCTTAGCCTGAAGCCAGATCTCATTCAAAACCCATATCTCATTCATTTTTAATTTTAGGATTCATCAGCAAATTCACAGAAAAAGCCTGGATAAACATCTTTATGATGTTCCACAAAAAGAAAACAGCAGATTGAAAGTGACAAATTTAACACATCTTATTATGTTTATTGTGATACGGCAAATAAAACTATCCCAATTTCCAATCATGTTCTGTTTATCTTGTGTCATTTTATGCCATCATCCTTTAAGTGCCTTTGACTTTTTTCCCCATTTCATTTATTGCAACTGCCCCCTATATGGCTCTCTATAGTTTTGCTAATTTTTTCATTTTACTGACAATCTTAATTTAAAACAAGTGTGATTGCTTTTTTATATAGATCTCTACATTATCTCCTTTTTTCTCATACACATTGACATCTGGAGGATTTTTGTCCTTTGGTCAGGTATTTCCAGCCTAGGAGCTAATTCATACAAGGAACTCAGTCATACAAGTACATTTCCTGCTGGTTTCATACGGAGCTGACACCATAAGAGTGGAGAAAAAATTGACCTCTGGTATAAGCAATTATATTTCTTACGGAAATAATCTGGATTATGTTTGTCAGCAACAGGATTGTTGAAGAAAATATCACATACAGTGTGAATACATCAGACAGTAAGACTAAGCGGTACAATGACTGACTTGCATTGATTGAGTATTCTGTAATTTGCACAAAAAGTAATCAATCCAACAGTTCAATGGTTGAAAAAAAAAAAAACAGAAACTGAAGGAAGGAAAATTATCAGTAGAAGACACAAGACAAGCCAGGTGGATCTTCCTTAACTTTTTTCATCATGATGCATATTTCCATCTGTAGTGATTTCAACCCACCATCCTGTCTTGTAAAACACATGTCCTTTGGTTACCTCTGAAGGTCAGGTTAATCCTTTGATACACTACTTTCCTACACCTGTTAATACAGTTCTTTTTCTGACAAATTTGAATCGAAACTGTTAAGTACACCATCAATTATACTTCTTTACACTATGGATCTGCCTAAGTGAAAGTTAGGAGGTCACAGCATATGTGTTATTTCTGTGAATGGAATACTTGATTCAGTCTCTTAATTGACCATGTGCATGAAGTTGACTTGGGGGGAAAAGTTACACATGAGAGTGAATCTGCAAGAACACTGAAGTGAGGCATTTATGGACAGCAACTGCAAAGCTGCCTCTTTGCCTCTCTAAATTTAAAATTCCTTATTAACATCTAATAGCAAGTTAATGAACCAAAGAACACCATCTTGCCTACCAGCCATAACTTTCTGTTTTACAAGAACCAGGAGCCTCTAATGAATAAAGCACACTGAATCAAATGATTTTTCTACAAGTAAAAAAATTATTAGATGGAAGGTGAGGAAAACTATTTCTGTTTGCTAAGTCATTTTGTAAGCATGCATATCATATTATCAGGCAATTACTGATCACATTCATTCTTGCACATCTTTGGTAAAGAAACTGAACTGAATTTACAAGACAGGTAGATACGTCTTATCATAGCTGAAGAGGGCTTTTTGTCCCAGTAAATAAATTGATCTCAACAGAAGACTTAGTTCCTTCCTTCTAGAAATGGGTAAAAGTATACAAATGGATGACTAGTTGCCTAAAATAAGACTCCTGTATACATGGTAATAAAATAAAGTTTTTCTGAAGTGGTGAGAAATGTGTGTTTACTCTAAAAATCAGGTTTATACAGTGAATTAGGTACCTGTCTTTTGGTTGTATACATGTTGCTGAATACTATATCAGGCTATTGCTTGCCCCTGCATCAGTTCTAAGATTCCTGTACCTCTGAAGCTTATCAGTGGTACTTATGAAGCAGCAAAGATACAACATTTTTCTTTTGGTTGCTTTTGTATCAAGAAATTATTAGTGACATCATACATAGAAACATCTACCAAGTTTAAGGGCTTTAGCTGGCCATCATTTAGATTATTTGGGGTTAATCAAGTATTTAAATAAGAGAATTAACTATTGAAGCACAGAAATGTATAAGTAATATTGTCATAAAGGTAGCTAAAGTACAACAAACTGAGGTAGAAGAAACTGTTTCCTTCACTTACGCTTTTTTGGACTAACAGTACTACTGATGGCTGTCAGGGCTTGCTGTAGCTAAGTCCTAAGCTTTCCTGGAGACATATACTGATTTGAAAACATGTGCTTTTAACAAACTTTGATTACTTTTCCTTATAAACTGCATTAAAGATTAAGATGCACAACAGAGCAAAGATGCTGAAGAAGCGACGTGTTCTCTGTTGCTCCAGAGTTTGGTTTCCCAAAGCTGACAGAAAGAAAAGTGCATTACAAACTCCCTCTTCATACTGGAGCTTTTACAGTGTGTACTGAAAACAGGTTACCTGTGAACATTTTGTAGAAATATCACAAAAAACATATATTTTTCCTTGCAACCATTATGAAGGCACTAATCACGAATGGATGATGAAAAATTAGTCTACCTTTTTAATTAAATGTAACAGAATACCATGAGTGCTTTAGTATAACCAGTCATCATCACACTCCCCAGCAGCTGGCAAAGGCAAAAGTAAAATACACAAGATACGCATTTATGTGATATGTGTGATAATTATAGTCTGATCCTCTAATTTGTATTTTGAATTGTAGAAAGTTTTGGCATGCTGGTGAGTTTCAGATAATTTACCGAGTCTGCTCCCTTCTCTATCTTCTGTTAAAGCCAGCTTTCTTTATACTGTGCATCTAATTATGTATACCTCAAAAAGTTGGGTGGCATATAGCTCATGTAGCAATTAATTCACTTGATTTCACCTAATATCTTGAGACAGCTGGAAGCTAGAAGCTAGTCCCATGGATTCCATTGGGACAGACAGAATTATTATTTTCCAGTAATACAAATCTCTGGGAGACAAACAGTTTACAGAGTAACTGGCTTCAGAGAATATAGCTCAGCAGAGAACCTAGACAAAGATGTTTTACTAGATGTTCACATAAGATGTAATGTAAGAACTGCAAATTTAGAGGAGAAGAAACAGTGACCACTTTCCAACTCAAATGAGGACACATTAGTCCTAAAAGAGTATAAAGTCTGAGTTAAATGGGATGCTTCTGTAGAAGGTAAGTTTCTTTCAAAAGTACAAAGATAAATCTGAGTTTTCACAGAAAATACCACAGTAGGCAGGGAGCACGTCAGGCTGACAAAAAAACATGGTAAATATGACACTGAAGTGTCATACATTATTACCATCACTGATGTGGAACCCATGCTTCTACCAGCACATAAACTCATGGCACCTGTTTCTAATATAATTCAGTAAGTTAAGAGAAAAATAATCTGTATATAGCATTGATAGTGATGCTTTTAATTTACCAAATACTCATTCTAGAACCTGATGAAGATCTAAAGCTACAGTTTTGCTCACCAGTAATTTCTGCACGTGTTCTCATTATGTGGGCTGGTTGGTCATCTTCTGCCAAAAAGATCCATTAAAAAACAGAGGTTGGTAGACAGGAAAAAAGAAAGGTTACTAAAAACAATATGACCCCTTAACACAGAATATGATGTAACTGTGTTTCTTGTGGTCACTAGCAAATTTTACGGTAATTGCTTATAAAGGTATATGAAATACAAACTGACTGCATTTAGCTCAGGATTGCAACCCAAAATCTCTGCAGACAAGACACTTTAATGAAGTGGAAGGAGTTTTGAAGCACACAGGCCTAAACAAGATACCAGGATTGCATTATTAATTTAAACCTATTCATGCATATAATCAAAACAAAACTAATAACAAAAAAAAAAAAAAAACAAACCAAAACCAAAAGAAAAACTCCAAACACTATCAAAGCATAAAAATTATAGAAAATATTTGGAAAGTTCTGTGAAAGAATCCATATTTTCTGGGGACATTCAGTTTTATGGACTGGGTAGGAGACCAGTGCTTGTCTTCAGACTATGTTATTCCACTACCCAAGAAGTCACACTTTCAGAGGTAATTCTGCTAAGGTGCAACTTAGAGTAGGGAGACTAGGTTGTTAGGAGTGCGTAAGAGTGAAGGGAGAGAACTCACACAGCGGAGGAAAGGTTTAGATCAAGTAAGCTGAAGTTCTATATTCTAACTTAATTACCCAAGCTTTTTTCGTCATCAAATGTTTAGAGAGTTATACTGGACATTCCATTACCTGGGTATAAACTTCCAGCACTACTCTAGTGAAATGCACAATGAAGCTTATTGATTTTTCCAAAACAAACTGTTCCTAATAGGTTCTAGCTGTCAGAACTTCTCATGCTTTCTCTGAAAGTGTTTTAATTTCATATTCACAAAACTTCTCCTACTTTAGCAAGTGAAGCACAAAAATTTCAACCCACTTGAAACTCAATGCAGGAATCTGGAAGGCCCAAGAGAAAGAATTTTGCATCTCCTTTTTTCAGAGCACAAAACCTTTAAAATGTGTAAATAAAGCACCAATTAGGTTTACCATTCCAGAGGATAATGAGAAGTGCCCATCAAATATGCTACATTCTTAAAATGTTTTGATTTAGCAGGCTAAATTCAAAACACCATAGTAGCTTCCAGAGTAAAACCTGATTGCACTTACATGTCACATTCATAAAAAAGCAACCAAAGAAAAAAGGGGGGAGGGTGAGGAGGGAAGGAACAGCACCCCCACTCTTCCCCCCCCCCCCCCCCCAACACACACACACGAACCATAAAGCCCTAATTGGAAAGCTTCCATCATCTGAGTACTTGCTTCCTGGCATACATGAAATGATCAGTGGGGAAAGCAGGGTCAATCGAGACAGACTGAGAGTGAAATTAAAATAATAAAATGTCTAAACATTTAACTGCAAATAGGAAATCTTTATACCCACCCACACCCTATTCTGTAGCATAAAACTAAGGCAACAATTATTCATATACCTCCAAGTAATTTGCAGGCTCCATACAAAAATCTCATTTAAAATAAGAAATTGCTATTTCTGCACATTTATTCTCCCCAAATGCTGGCTAATTGCTGCAATGGCCATTATAAAGAATAATTTTCGCTTAGTGGAAAAAAAAAAAAAAAAAAGGAATGAAGAGAACATTTTCTGGTTTTGTTCCTCTGCGGAGGCTCTATTCAGCGAATCCTGAATGCACAGCGTTTCACTGCTACATTTATTATGCTGAGAGGTCAAGTATTACACAGCATCTTGTATTACGCTTTGCATGCTAAGTATTTCACTTCACAAATTGACCCTTCGGTGTACTTACTACATAATGCTCTAAAAACCCAGCTAAAACGCAGGACAATTAGCAATACTTTGGCTCCCGCTTAACAATGGGGACACCAATGTAGGTGATTGCATTTACAGTGTTGCTTTCTTCACAAAACATTTTTGACACATTAAAGGTACTTTGAAATTGTGCAGTACCAGTCGCCTCTCTCGTGAATGGCTTTTCCAGCATGTACCGAGAGAAACAGTTACTGTAGTTTAGGGCTTAATTGAAAAGAATTCAGGCACGGCCCTATGAAGCACCAATTAGAGGGATATTATATCATAAAAAGCTGTAATATCCATTTTCAGGCTTGTTCACCTGCCAATACAAAGTAGGGCACGGCTTAAAAAGGGACGGGGCTGCAGCTCCGCAGAGCGGGATGGATGTTTGGGGAGGAGGACGACGAGACGGAGAAGGGCCAAGGCTGCGGCGGCAGCCTGCAGGAGCAGCGCCAGGTGCGCCCTCCGCGGGGGCGGAAAGCCCTGGTCTCAGCCCCTCAGTTCCTCGGTCTCCAGCCCCGGGCGCGAGCGGGAAGTAGAGGAGGCCGGGCCGGGCCAAGGGCGTCAGATCCGCCCGGAATAGACCCGCGCCGGCGGGCAGGGGAGCAGCGCGCCGCCGGAGAAACCCTCGGAACACAGTGAATGAAAGCACCAGAACTTGACAGGGTTTTTTTTTTCCTAACTATTATTATTTATAGCTGTAATAATGGAAACAAACAGAACCTTCCATTAGCGCCGGCGGCTCGGCGCGTTCCCGCGCCTCCCCCTTCCAGCCCCCCGCCTGGCACTCCCGAGAGTGGCTGGGTTCATTGTGAGCGGAAAGCAAACAAACATAAACTTATCGCCCGAAAATTTTGGATTTCTCGTGTCGAGATGCTAATAAAGCGAAATTAGCGGATCAGCCCCGCCAAGTGTCTCTTCACCGCCTTTAAAGTATCTTTCGAGTGCCTCGGGGAAGCCGAGGCGGGCCCGCGCCCCGCCGGCACCCGCCGCCGCCCCGCCAGGCGCCCCGCGCCCTCTCGGCGCCGCCGCCCCCCGGTTAAAACGCCGATCGGCCCGAGTAGCCTGAGCCGCAGTGTCCGCGCTCGTGGAGAATATGGATTTCTTTTCTTTATTTTTAACTGGGAGGAAACGGAAAGCGCAGAAGGGGAGCGCGGGAAGCGCGGTTCCCCCTCCGAGCTACTACTGCGCTCTCCCACCGACACCGCCGTCGGGTCTCCCCCCCGTGACCTCAGAGCGCTCCTCCTCAGGGACCGCATTACCGCCTCTGGCGCGGCCGGCCGCCAGACGTGTGCCCAACAGGCGCCAGACTGCTGGCTTAGGGAGGGCAGCACCCAACGGGCACCATCTCACTGCCCCGCACGGGTGTCATTCCCTTGTTTCAGGCAGCTCAGGGCTTCCCGGCTGGCATTGCCGGCTTCAGGCAGAGCACCATCTCACAGCAGCCACCAGTATACTCTCTTGGCCAAGGGCAGCTGCTTTTGGGGCACCACGGCCCAGCCTCGGGCAAGTCAGGAACACTGGGGTGACAACCACACGGTTCATCTTTGAGGTGATTAAGCAACAAGAGCCCCAGGAGAGTGTCCTGCCCAGGAGAGTCCCCTCACAGCATTTCCTTATCACCTACCTAATGGTGATGCTCTTTGCAGTCATGGTGGGCACTTTGTGGGGCCTTGTACTGCTGGAGGAGATGAAAGACAGTTCTAGGCAAGTCCCCAGAACACGTGTACTTTTCTTCTGATCTGCTGGGAGGATGTGGGCTGTCATATGAGCTTCTCTTCATTCAACCCTGTGCCACTCCTCTGCACCTGCAGGTGCCAGGAGGGCATCCCTGGGGCCAGTCACACACTGGGCCTGCGTTTGGCCTGCGCAGAAGGAATATTGTTGCTGTAGCCACATGATTTCCTAACCAGACCATTTCTAAGGTTTACCAGAGTATGTCTAATGTGCAAATCTTTTTGTGTTTGATGAAATTTAAAAATAGGGGAGAAATAAAACTCGGGTGTAACAGGATTAAACTCCCTTTATGCACCAGTGAGCATGGTTTTGGCTGAAGCATGCAGCATGTCTCCTGCCTGCTCTCCAGCCCATTGTCACAACCGCCTGTTCATGGCTCCTTCACAGCCAGAGATGAAAGGGTGAGGTTCAGTGTCAACACTACAGATGGAGAGAAGATTTTCACTGTGGTTTCCTGAAAACATGGTTAATGGGTACCCCAGGCTGTGTCTCTGTGAAAATACACACCCTCAAGAGGAACAACAAAGACTACTGTAAAGGAAGACAGCAGAGTTACAACACATCTGATTCCTCTTCTATCGGCTTTTCTCAATCCACATAGTCTCTTTCTCTTTTTCCTCACAGTGCTGGCATCAGGTCTTTAGCATGGTCCTGGCAACACAAGTAGTGATAGAATCATGGTGTGAGGGAGGAGGACTAGCAACAGCAGGAAACTAAAGCTAAATGATGTGGAGGAAGGAGACTGCTGGGGGCAGGGAGCTGTTGGAAGAATGCAGTCTGGGGAGCACTATCCCCCCCCACTATTCCAGCTCCTGTTACATGCGCTTCATGTGCTTAAGAGACGTCCTGTAAATGATAAAGCAGATTTTTTCCTCTGAAGTGAACTGATAAAATAACACATTTCAATGGAATATGGTTCCATCAGAGCTCCTCTGTCTTGCTCTTGAGACAGTCTTCATGCATAAAGCACTGTTGTTTGTGAAGAGGAAGAGCTTTGAGGGCTGATAGCAGCTGTAAACTCTAGAGTGGCCCTGCTTTAGCAAGTGCAAAGTCACATGTTTTCCTCTACTAAGGGCTTTTCGGAACTGCACATAACAGTGAGTCATGCTTTTTTGCCAGACTTAAATTTGTGACAGCTCACTTCAGGTCAGGCAACTGAATACTTCCACATGAATGGCTTGGGATGCAACTTTGGCTATGCCAGTGGCATCTGGCAGCAAACCTTTCAGCACATGCACGTAGCTCTACCTGGTTTAGCCCTAAATTAAATCTTTTGAAGAAGCTATAAGTAAATATAAGGAACCAAACCTACAAGGCTGCCTGGCTGAGTGTGTTTTGTCTGTGGGCAAATGATATTAGGTGATGATGCTGGGGAAGAGTGTGTGATGATGGTTTTCATACTTTGCTGAATTAGAAATGAATCAGAAATTAGGGATATTCACCATGGCCACTGTCTGCAGCTTGTTTAGCTCATTGTTCTCAGTCTACTGTTAGGTAGACTGTTGCAAGTACGCAGCAGTTACGTGTTTTAGCAGCCAAAGCAGCTGAAACCTGCTCTGCTGCACGTGCAGGAGCAGCCAAATGTGCAGCAATCTGAGCTTTAAGTTTGAGGGGTTTGTATACGATACAAAATCTGAGCTTTAAGTTTGAGGGGTTTGTATATAATACAAAACAGGCACTCGCAGGGACCTGCTGCAAGACTCCTGTTAGGAGACCTATGTAACATGGAGTAACACAGTGCGATTATAAAATGCGACGTAACTGGCATTAACCAAAATGTATACTTTCCATTTGCCTTCTAGCGAAAAACATTTTGCTGTAGATTACTTGATGCAATCACATAGCTGATGAGATGTGGCTGGTCCTGATGGAAAATAAATGTTTGATACTACATCGGTATACCTATATCACTCTGGTATGATATATATCTCGTTGCAGCTGTCTGTACTTTTGGATCCCTGGTTGAAAAGCAACAGTTAACATTTATTCCTAAGAAAGAGAATTACTTAAATATTGATAAAAATTGGTTTGCACCATGACAAGCTAACTACATCAGTTGGCAATAGCCACAACATGGTGTTGAATGGATAAATGCCTTAGCAACATGCACTTGACAAAATGATGCACATGCTGATGAATCCATTGAAAATTACAGGCTAGTTGTACTGTAGAGCTTGAGGAAACCCTGTTGAAATATTTTTGAGATGCTATTTTTATGTGTGCCATGTTGGAATCAAGTTTTAATGGCCATGCAAGGTAGATGTGTGCTGAATGTTATGTAGACTTAACCTCCCTTAGCCATTATGTTAATCCCAAGGCAAACAAACTAAATACACAAAAAGAGGAGGACAAAACTATCCAATAATGAAATCTGAAGAAGGAACAAGCTTGCAACAATCAGCAAAACTGAAGAAAAAGAGAATTAAGAATCATTGTGCAACCAATCAAACTTCTATATTATGTCTATATTGTTGGTTGCTAAGTTTGCAATTTTTATTTATAAAGTATTTCAATTACTTATAAAGACTTACACAGCTAATCAGTTAGAACTGACATAAATTTTGGCTAAATACCTATAATTATAGTTGTTTCATACCTGAGCCCCTGTTACTGATGTTGTGTAACAAGCAGTCCTGATTGCTGACATCAGCCCACTTAATGTACCTGCATTTATGTGATAATTAGATAAAATCAAATAAAGACTTTCTAGTAACTTCATAAAATACAGCAAACATACTTACTGAGATTAGTGTTGATCTAAAATATTATTTATTGTTTCATCTTTTTCTGACAGCGAAAAGGAGCATGAAAATTTGTAAGTGTTTGAGCTAGGAAATATTACTCTTTAGAAGTATGTTTTCCAGTGTAACAGGGTACAGGTCTGTAATATGTGAAGTGAGATTGGTAGAGATAGTATCTTTGATTAGACCCACCGTTTAGAAAAAAGACAATTCAAGGCTTTGTGCTTTTAAGCTTTCTGCTTTTCCCAGCTCCATCAGCTCTCACTCCCTTAGAACGCTGCTGCTACAACATGAACATTACATGTTTGTGTTGACCTAGAATATAGAGGACCAGATTAAGATGCGCTTATAAATGACATGACATGGAAATAATGGTCTGTTTAGAAATGAAGCTTCAAAGATATTTTAGAATATCAGCTTATTCAGAAGATGCTTCAGATGTGCGAGGTTAGAAGAGCTTTCAAAAAGAACCTTCGGTCATTCTAAATAAGGCATAACTGAGTGGCAGATTTGGATTGAGTTGTAGATCTTTCTATTTAAATGGAAAACCTCAAAGCATCAGTCATTCAGCACATGTTACAAGTAAAATATATGGGTAGTGTACACATTACAGAACATCACTTCTAATGTCAGAGGGAGAAAATCGTGTATGTTTACTTCAAGGCAAAATTCATTGTAGAGCAGAGGGTCTGCAAAGGGAGTCATTTCCTACATTAACCTAACAGTCTGTACAGGGAGCATGAACAAAGTGACCATTCTGCGGCAGTCACTCTGTGCCCAGTGGGAGCCAGAGGGACGGGTGCTGTATCCCAGCATTGGCCATTCCACCCAAGGTGATCACTGAATACAGGAATAGTCAGTAGTGGCTTGCATTTTCTCCTTCAGTCCGTAGGCTAGAGATTAGTACTGCAGCCTCTCAGGCTGTATACAAACAGGCAGTTGAATTCCAGTCCTCAAAGCTTTCTGCTCTCCCCTGTTCAAATCTTTATTTCACTGACTCTGTCACTCAGTCCTACTAAAGCTCATCTCACTAGACACTCCGTGATTGGGTCCTAGCCTTTTGGATCAGTTTGCTCTTAAGCTTCCCTTAGTCTGAGTAAGCTGCAGCACTGCTTCTTTCCTTGACATCTCTGACATATATCCTAGGCATCTGCTTTTCGTCTTTAATCCCTTTACAAAAATGGGTTCTTGTTGACCACCTGCCATAAGCCTGCAAGAGCAGCTTTGGCTTACCAGGCTTCTCATGACAGTGAAACTCCAGCTTTCCAGGCTCCAGTTTATCCCTTACTGGGCATTTGTAACAGTTAAGACAGCACAAAGTTTGTAAAGATTTCGAAATCAGTCACTCCATACCTGGACCAATACAGCTGTAGACAAAAATAACAAATGTTTACATGTTTCTTCACTTCATGGGGCTTGTGTGTCTTCCACATTCAGATAAGAGTTGCCTTTCCTACCCTGCCCTCATATGTTTTACTCTGAATCATAGAATTTCCCTTCTGTACATACACTTTCTTTTTCCTTCAGCTGATCTTGCAGTTAAACAGAACCATTCTGCTTTGGGAGCGTGCCCATCTGTTCTGCCCCAGCATCCTTTGTCTGTCTGCAAGTTACCTTTGAGTGACCCTGCAGTCTTTCAACTGTGCGGTTTCAAAGTAGTTCTGTTAGCTCCTGTTCTCTTTCCAAATCCTTCAGAAAGGCTGGAAATTAATGGTTTCAGCCAGGATATGTTCCATTGGTTCAAAATTACTTTTGATTGTGCCTCATTAGGTAGATACATGGCAGAGCCATGATAAAAAATCAATTCTGTAGCCTTTAAGATAAAACAATGGCATAGTGGTTCAATAAAATCAATGAGAATTTTTCCATACAGATTCTTGAGGTTGTCACATGCAAATTTTCACATCTTGTCATTTTATCAGGGAATTCCTAATATCTATTTTTACCTTAAATTTCTGTTTTCTGGGAGCACGGCTAAATGAAAACACCAGCTTTCTTCCTCTTCCTCCATCCTTGAAAATTCTCATGTGAATGTATCCAGAGAATGGCTGTGTTAGATCAGATCTAGCTAATCTAGGACACAGTGTCTGGCAGTATTCAACAGCAGACTCTCAGAATCTAATAAATAGGGAAAGTACAACATAATATTACTGTAGTGTCACTTCCACGTCTGAACGTTCAATGGTTTAATGATTTCCTGAGCAGAAAGTTGCAGAGGTCATGCTGTGGCTAGTAACCACATGAAGAGCTTCCTTCCGTAAATTTGTATAAGTTTTTTTTAACCCCTTTCTACTAGCATCAAAAAATCCTGAATCAATGAATTCCACAATCAGATTATGCAGCATCTCCTCTTGTTACTTTTAGACCTGCTACTTCATCCTTTCACTGAATGCCCTGTAGTTCTTCCTTATTCATCTTCTTCATGTCGCTCTTTATAGGTCCTGGTTTCCAAGCTGAAGGGTCTTAATATATTAAACAGACTTGGTAGGAAGCTGGTTTATTCTTCTGATAATTCTTTTTTTCTTTCTTTCTTTTTTTCTTTTTTTCTTTTTTTTGTCCTCCTGAATCTGTTGTAGCCTTGCTCTGTTCCTTCATGGTGGGTTCACTCTATGGCTATTATTTAATATGTAGCTGCAGTATGAATTCATTCACTGACACAGAGATACCTTCCTTTTTCTTCTCTATCCCCTCCAGTAATTTTTAACATCTCATGTACCACATTTACTGACCACTGAGTTGGTATTTTCATGGGACTGTGCAAAAAGACTGCCAAAAGCTCCTTCCTGCACAGCTGCTTAATTTAGAGACCATATTTGTATGTAGAACTCTATGTAAGGAGATTTTTTTTTTCAAATCCATTACTTTGCATATATCAACATTAGGTTCATCAGCAATTTTAGTGGTCACTTACTAAATGTCTTGAGATCTTTCTATAACACTCTGTAATCAGCTTTACTTATGAAGAGCTTGAATATTAGCAGCAGTGTTTCTTTTCTCATGGCATCCTCCTTTTTCTCGTCAGTTCTGGGTATTCTGGACAGATAACTAAAACATGTACGTAACCTACATCCATATTTTTCATCAAATAGTCAAACCTAGACATTTATTTTTGTGCCTTAAGTAGAGAACCTACCCTTTTATACAAGGACAGCTTCATTTCAGAGTCTTCAGTGAAGATCTTTACGAAAAACTTTTTTTTTTTTTCAATCTGCCATAGACTGTGTAGCCAATATACAAGCATTGGGGTTTTGTGGGTTTTTTCACAAAGTAAGCCTGGAGTTACTAACTGCTGTTTGCTTAGAAAAGCTGGAGGGGAAAACCAAACACTCAAATTTAGTAAATGCATGAGCAGGATCCTACACATATATTAAAAACTGTTATTTTAAATCCTGTTTTGTAACTTTTCAATGCTTGGTGTTGGCAATGCAACTAATTGCATATAATTGGTAGTACTTTAGTATTTATTTCCCTTCCCATTATGTATGGCTTTTATTATGCGTGGCTACTTGTAGTTCGGGAGGAGGTGCCTCACTGAAAACCCATTTCATTGAAATAAACCCTAAGATTTACTCTGAAATTGAAGGGGATTTCCAAAGTTCGTAAGCTTTGCATTAGTCCAGTGCAGAAGGCAGAGTATCAAGTACTGTAAGCCAAAGCTACTTTTCCTATGCAAGGAATTGAATGCTGTAGAATGCTATCATTAATAGGCACTCACAGAACTGGAGATAAATGTAGAGGGGGAAACTGTAAGCATACTTATAAATATAGAAGGCTTAAGTGTACTGTTAATCCACAGTCACCAAAAAAGGAATTGAATTAGAGGATGTGGGGATACTGTTCTTCCAACAATACTAACCACATGGACCTTGCAGCAACGAATCATTGCTGTATCCATATCCTGCTCCAGGTTTCCCATATATCCAAGTGAGATGGACAGAAATATCAGGAAAATGCAAGGACTGAGGTGGTCTCTGTTGCTTATATTGCGTCACCAATGGGAGCAGTCTATGTTCCATGGCCCTCATTAGCCATTAAGTCCTGGCTATGGAAGTACTGATCCTGGCATTATTTTAACTAGTGGAGGTGCAAAACTGTCATAAGAGCTCTAATATATCTCTTTTAGAAGCAATCCTGAAATTGGGGATATAGAGAATATGAGTTTGATTTCTTAGTATTTGTACTTTCTGTGCTATTGCTTTTGTATGGCAATTTAAAATATCAGTATCTATACTTCACTGCAGCTTGCTACTTTGATAGAGAAATGTACTTGACTCCCTACAGTTATTGCAATTGGAGGGGGATCTGATTAGAATGCTTTTCCTAATTAAGTGATATCACCTAAAGTGAGTTTCCCTACCATTGTCTCACTGCAGTGTAAAAATAACAACAGAGGAGAATCATTTGGTTATTTTATTTTCCTGATTAAAATGTCTTTACTTATTCATATTTTACAGGGTAAAATTCCATCTTAATGAAAGACCGAGGGTCAGTTTTCTAACACAGCTAATTATGTGTCCTCATATCTCAATCACAGTTAGGGCTCAATTTCATTGAATTCAGTAGCAGCATGTCTCAGTAGATCCATACATAAGGAGAAAGCCCAAGATGGATACTCAGCCACCAGAGATCAAATGAGGGGTTCTTCTGAGGGTTTTTTTGTCTAAAGTCTGGGAGAAAGCTACCTATCATCCCCTCCTAAACCAAATGCAACATAAAAGCGAGTCTGCATAGTATGCCTGAACTTCTTTGACTTCAGGTGATTCTGTAATATCTGTGTATTTCAGATCCAATTTTTATGTTTCTGCTTTGGCAATAAACCACTCTGTCCCCAGAGGAAGCACTCCTCTAGAGTTTTCTCCCCTTCTGTACTCTTTTTAAAGGTCGAGCTGATCCCACCTTTCACAAAAATTCTGTTCTTCTAACCAGTGCAGCTATTTCCATTGAACTGGTTGGCCAAATAAAGGGAGTTTGAAGCATCTTTCCACATGTTTGCTGTTAATAAACACAAACAAGATAGATGGACTCTGTATTTTATCAGCACTCTCTCTGTGGGTCCACCTTATTTAGGCATCTGTTCATGAAGTTGCATGAGAAAGACCTTAAAATTTAAAAAGTATGGTCTGAAAAGAGACATTTCTCCCAGAAAGAGAAATAGTTTGTTATGGCAGAAAAGCCATCTTATTTAAGAAAATGTTAAAAGTTAAATTATTCATTTGTCTTTTTAATTAAAGAATTGCAGGCACAGCTGTTGGATCCAAGTCCTGCAGTTTTTACAGCCAAACACTATATTAATGGAAATCTTACCCTAAACAGGCTTTATGATCAGGCCTGGTTAGATAAGTTTTATAAGTAATTTATTGTTTAATGTTCATTCATTAATTTATTGCTTGTTTACTTGTAACACTAAGATATATGGTGCTTCAGTTTCTTCTCATAACTGTAAGCAGCACACTTTAAAAAGAAGTCCTCTTTATACTAATATAAGAGTTGAAGCTGGATTTCATATGGCTCATTCACTTCATTCTGACTAGTAGTACTCTGTATAGAATATTTTATCCCTGCGCTGCTGTATTCTGTGCCTTTGTGCCTGCATGCTTAGCCATTAATGGAAAAATGGACTTTCCTGCAGTTCTGAGTTTTCTTTCTTTTACTTCCTTTCCCAGTTCTGTTGTTTTTATTGATTCTATGAGAGTAAGTAACACACAAAAGAGAAGATTAGGGCAGAAAGATTTCCCTAGTCCATCAACAAATTTCCTGGGCTTCATTATCTGTAATTTCTTTTAAAGACATAGAGTTACATTTACATTATGTAAATAAGAAGTATAATCCAAGGGATCAGCTCTTTCATGTTAAATAATGTGTACCAAAAATAATTCAGCTGAAGCCAGTGGCTTGAAATTTGTATGAGAGAGCAGAAAACCAGACTGGTGTACAAAATGGCAAATTCTTGTCACTTCTGCTTAGGCAAAAATCTAGAGAATGACAGCTGTGAGAGTTTTGTCCAAATAAGAATTTTGATCCTCAGCCAAGGAGCATGAAGAAGACCAGAATTAAGTACCAGTATTTTCTAGATAGAATAGTTTGATAGACTTCTCTGTGCTTGTGATTTTTCTCCTTCAAATGTTTTTCTTTTCAGTTGTACACACTGCACCAGATTCTGTGCTCATTAGCAGAAGATAGTTTTGCCTGTTGAAAATTATGACAAATTATGTGATTTAAACTTCTGTTTAAAAAATTACTCATACAGTATATCATTTTGAGCCAAAGTCTAATCTCAAGTTTCCAGAACTTCACATCATTCCTTTTACAACTTTGTCTATCCAAAGGGTTAAAATATTTTTACCTGAACCATTTGACCTTTTCCTGAGAAATATTTGCTTTAAGAAACAATGAGTCCAGAGGCAATTCTGTGACTGCTTTAATATTCAAAGTTGGCATTATGGCACACACATTGTATTTACTGAAAAACAGTGTGAAGTAAAAAACAGCAATGTAATTTTTCATTAACCACTGAGCATAAAATTGCCGTCAGTGTTAAGAACATTGAGGTCTTTGCAAGCAAGCAGTGTCACATTCACAAATGTTTAATTGAAACATGAATGTGAATTGTCCTGCTGGTCAGTTTTGAATCTCTTCTGTAGTAGAAGCATTAAATAATTTGAAGGCATATGTTCTATTGTAGTCATAGCAGTAGTATATTAAATGCTAATGAAACTTCAGAGAGCCTAAAGAGCAGTCTTTGAAAATGCATTAAATTCTGTTTAAATTTTTTTGTTGCAAGGGGTTTGGGATTAGGGTTCTTTATTTGTTTGCTCCTTTTTTTTTGCCCCCAAACCAAGCAAACTAATGATACAAGGTAGTTGCCTCTAAAAGTCCTTACATTCCCTCCTCCTAATTAATCCCATCCCCAAAGCCCATTCACTTTTGCAATTAAGGTGACCGCTGTTCGGTTTGGTCTAGTACATTTACAACTGACCAGCAGAAAATGCCTTAGTACTATTTATTTGTTGTCACATCCAGAGCAACAAACAGTGAGCAAATACTAAATAATGACTGAGGAAAACATGTTATCAAGATTCAGAAAATACACAAGAAAGCTGTTGTGCTCAGCCTGGCTTTTTAGACAAAAACTTTCCTGCCCTTTGCATTCTCTGATATATATCCTGGTTTAAAAACAAGTATCCGAGCTTGGAAGCACTGCCTCTGACCTCAAAAAAAAAGGTAGATAAATTTATAAATATATGGTAGATAAAACAGAAAGCTGTTTAGTGCCTTTCTGAGACTGTAAAACAAAACTGATTTTACATTCCTATTACTAATGCATGACGCAAAGAGTCTCAATCTTTTAAATATATGTATTGTAAAATCAAAATTAAATAAAATAAATAAAATGCATTCAATAGGGCACTTCTCTCTGGCAAGTCACTGCTTTTATGCAAGTAAACTCTGCAGCCTCCTCTGGGCCAGAACATTAGTTGAATAGTTGCAATAAGAAGAGTGAATCAGATGCTATTTAAAGGCATTAAGCCAAGTGTAGATGTTTAATACAGGTAACTCAACTCTGCATTGAGTTAATATGGAAATAATTATTGTAATGTAGCACTTCATTATTTATAATGCATTAAATGGAGATTTTTATATGATGCCTTTACAGAGCAGGCAGTTCTCTTGCATAACAGATAACTATACAAAAATTACAATAAATATATAAAGGCTGTAAGATCTTTAAAAAAGCAATACATTATGATTTGATGGATAAGAATAGATATTGCCTTCCCCAAATGCTAAATAAATAGGATAGCAAACCACACTGCTCAGTGATTTAATCTCTGTTTTTATGAAATTATTTGAAATCTGTGGGGCAGGAAAGACTGTCTGAAATACCTCAATATTTTGAACAACTAAGCTATATATTTTCCTGATATTTTCTTAATGCAGAGTGTGGGAAATGCTTATTCTAAAGCCCAGATGAAGCACCAATGTGAGAAATGTCGTAAAGCTTCTCATGTTGACTGGAGCTAATTAACAGCAGTGTTCCAGTGTTGTTCAGTTTTAAGCAGGAGCACACAGCACAATATCTTATTTTGCTATTCAATAGATTTTTGCTTAAAAACAGATGAATTCAATACCCTTACAAGTGTAACCCTTTTTTCCTCAATATGTTCTTAGCAGATTCACTAGAAATATTTCCAATGGCATGTTGATTTATCTTTTAAAATAAAGCATAATTTTAGAAACGTGCTTAACTATTGCAGACCCCTCCTATAAGTACAGTGTACATGCAAAGTGTACTACTTTGTGACTGCATTTCCAACTCAGAGATAAGTTAAGACATGCATGCAAAGAAAACAAGCCTACACATAGGAAAAACTGAAATAAAATCAGTGATTTGTCTCCCCTTTTCCCCTCATATACAAGGTAACTTTGAATCAGTAATAGGTGCAGTTAGCCTGTATATCCTACATTTGCCTCTATGTATCTGTGGAGATACATACATACATTCAGGGTGTTAGAATCTGAGACAGTAAAAAGCCATTTCAGTGCTGTAGAGGCAGGCATTCAGGCATTTTGTTATTGTGCAAATCATACTGTTTTAATATTGAAGATGTGTGAAATGCATAAGAATTTCTGTTTTCCCTTCAGTTGGTGCTATTGAAATTTCAATATCTAGAGAAAGTTCAGTACAGTGAATTTTATTTAATATTCAAATAAACCACCACTTCTAAATAATTTTATTTAAAACATCACAGATTTTCCATTGGTTACACACCTCTTCATGCTACTTTCCAAATCCTTTACCCTAGTTTCAAAAGTTGTGTTTTATTTTTGCTACAAAGTTTCTTCGTTCTTGCCCATACTGACTCTCAGAAGCAGGGTCAGAAGAAGGCATTCATCTAAAAATCACAGGGTCTAAACCAAGTTGTCTGAAGAATTTAATTTCGAGAACAGTTTGGCTCTGCAACACCTGGGAGTGTCTCCCTTGTCTGCAATAGGAGTTGTTGGAATATGCATCTTTTGAGGCTGTATCTTGTGATCAGTCAGTGTTCACCACTCTTGTTGCCCCTCTGGGGGCATCGGATTCTCCTGGGGCTTAGGAGGTCTGCAGGGAGGAACAGACCATTGGCTAAAACAAAACTCTGCAGTGAAAATGCCAGAGTGAAAGCTGTCAGCTGTTGGACAATTGAAGAAATCAGTCCCAGCTGAAATACTATGTGTATTTTATGCTAACAGGAGGTAGGACCTAGCTACTCCCCCATACTTTCTAGTGATCTCCTGTTATGCCCCTTAGGCAACCATGACATATTCTTGGACCCCTATGAAATCACACTTCTATAAAGTGGAATTGGAGCTGAGAGGCCTCTTCAGGCTCGGGGTCAGTGAGAGCAGACTACATCTTTTGTTTCTGTTACACTGCTCCTGCTGCTCCTAGGGATTTGAAAGCAAAGAGAGGAAGAAGAGACTTGTGACTGAGATGTTAGCTGCACAGTGGCAAGCTTTCTTGTTCCCTATCATGCTGCAGACTTACAGAAGAGCCTTAAGCCTGTTTGTTCATATCTAACTCAGTTTTCTTATTAGGGTAAAACTCTTTATCTCCCTCTTTTACTCTGTTTGAAGCTGGGGCTCTTTCTGGGGTTTAGGCACTGCAGTGAGGTGATTAAGCTCAGCTTTATGTATACATCATCATCACCTTTGCACCAGAAAGAAAGAAAGTAAGAAACATCACAGGACCTATAAATGACAGTGGTCATCCATCCAGTGGAGAAAGCAGAAATCCATGCCAGTTCTGATCACGGTCAGTTTTTCATTCTTTTTCAGTCTGCAGAAGAATACAGTGCAATTGCACCTTGTGGGAAGTTTCCAGAGGGGTTAAGAAAAGAATAGGTACTGCTTGTAAGAAATAAGTATTCAATTACCTATTTACATTAAACATCATCCTATGATGTCAAATATTCAGAAAGAAAAACTCTTACTTTCAGGACACTATATTCCAATTCCTCCATATTCTCCTGCCTCCTCTATTTCCTCTGGCTTTAGCTTTTCCTTTGTTTTTACATCTTCCTCTTTCTCTGTGGCTATGTGAGCTCCCATTATTACCACCTGCATTTTCTTTTTTTTTTGCATCCTGTCTCCTTCCTTTTTTTTTTTTTATCTACTAAGGTTTTGACAACAAAAATCGTATTATCGCTGTAATGGGATGATAAGGTGCGCTCATTTTCATGTTTTCTGAATGCACTAACTAAGGCTTCCTTGTAACATTTATACTTGGTTGACTCAGACTTTGAAGCATTTGAGAATTTGACAGTAACTCCTGTACACCCTAAATCCGAGTCATCAAGATATATTGTATAGGCATTATCTCTAACATCTCGGGTCTCTGAGCCATAATTTTTTAGTTAACATGGATCTATTAATGATCCACCTTGAAGGCAGGTCACACCTTTTCCATTAGAAAGTACTATGTGGCTCTTTTCTAGAAGTCCTCTTCTTGGAAGTAGCAATATTTTTGTGGAGCAAAGAGATCCAAAAGCAGCCTTCAAATTTCGTTTGAAAACTACTGTTCCAGTTGGGAAGCTAGAATTGAATAAGAAAAGCTAGTCTGATTGTTAATGTAAAAGGTGAAAGTAAAAACCACGTTTTGGATTAATTGGAATTTCCCCTTTCCCTGACTGTGTTGGGTCTCAAGAACCCCGTTTACTGCTATTGTTAAAGGCTCATTGCAGCAGCCATTCAAAGTACATTTTTCAATCCCAGCTAACTGCTGGTAGACCAGCATGAAATGCCAGCAGAGTTTACTCCTCTGTCTTCTCCCTTCCTCTTTCCCTGCAGAAACACTTAAATTGGAAAACATGCAGAAGATAAATTGAGGCAGAAAAGTGGGGCAGCTATGTCAGTAAGAGAAGTATTAATTCTAGCAGTAGACAGGTGGTGAAAGCTCTCTGGAGACCTCTTCCTCTTGAGTCACATATCCAAAGAGCCCAGACTATCTGTAGCCACAATAGAGACTAGGAAAGGTGAGTTGCTTTGTGTTTTCATTATGTGTTTGCTTTCTCCAAGTAGAGTGAGACTGTCAAGGGACCTGTCTGAGGACTGAGTACTGGAGACCTGTAACAGCTGATTATAGCAGGTACTATAGATTTATGGGGTTCTTAGTGTGGACTTTTCAGTGTCAATTTGAGTTTCAGTACCTTTATGTGCCTGTGATGGCACTTTTGGGTTGTTCTATTGAGGAACTCATGTTTGGTTCCTGGAAAGGCTCGAGGATTTCACGTGCTGTGAAATACAGGTGGCTGGTAACAATGGACTAGTCAGTATAACATAGGAACAAAAGTATTTTTCTTCAACTGAAGCATTTGTTCCTATTTACCGTTTCAGAGTTTTCTGAGGGTAAAAGCTTTGCAGATATCTCTGTATATGGAATTCAAGTTTGGTATAGCATAAATGCAGACCTCATGTTAGAAGTGTTAACTTTGTAGTTCAGTGATCAGTATTCTTGATCTCTAGTAATACCCTTTCTGAACAGGAAAGTATTGAATCCTTCCAAGGACAAAGAGGTTTTGGTCTAGGATTCCTCAGACTTACAGAAAATGAGACTAGAAAAGGGCAGTGTGTATTTTTTGTCTTACTGCCTGCACACAGCAGGCTGCCATATGTCACCCGGTAATTTCTGCATCAGATTTTTATCCATGCTCCAGAAAGACATACAACTTGAAGTTAGAGTAGTGGAGGATCTATCATACCATTCTTACACCTTCACTATTAAAGATTTTCACCTTGTTTCAGCTGGACTTTGCCTAGTTTAAGCTTTCAGCTTTCAGCTGTGTCATTGTGCTTTTTCTCTACTAAATCAAAAAGACATCTAGTATAGAAAATCTTTTCTTAGTTACATGTAGACTGTGACAGTGTCATTTCAACCTCTTTGCTGCTGTCCTGGAAAAATGCACTTCATTGATTTTGTATACTGGAAAAGACTCTCATATTCCTTAAATAAAAATAACTAAAATGTCACTTCTGGACTGACACAGAAATAATGTATAAGAGAGAACAAAATGGAAGGTACTGGTTGTATTTGCAGTGAAATAAAAACTAATACATTCCTAAGAGCATCCTGGATGGAGAGAAAAGAGTTTGGATTATGGCACAGATTTTTGTTTCCAGTTGCTATGTGAATTAACAAGCAAATGTTGATTCTTCACAGTATGAAAAGACTCATAAAAACTTGCAGTTCTTTTTCTTCAGGGGATGTATTACTTGTTCAGAGTAACATTTGTACTGCTCAAAATAGTGATGTATAGCTCATGCTCTAAACAGAGATAACAGCAATGAGGACATCAGAAATAAGGGCAGATCTTTGGATCTTACAACATTGCTTACTGAGTCCACAGGAAGAAGAGTAGCTTCTCCAGGTCCCCCCACTCTTTGCTGCTTCTGGAAAAAAGGTTGCATTAGAAACTGCATAGGAAGATCACGGTAGAAATTATTCCAAGGTACAAAGTACTGTGAGAAAGGGCAACTGTAGCCTAACACCACAAATAAAGTTGCCCAATGGAGTCTGCTTGTTTAAGAGCTCCAGAAAGGAGGGACCTTGAACTGCCAAATGTGAATCATGTGGTGGATTAGAGATGTAATTCAGTGTTTCAGGATACCCCTGGAAAGTCCAAGTTCAGAAAGCTACCAGAAATTACTCAGCTCTCATCTGAGCCAATTATTCTATACTTACTTTGAGCATCTTGTTTTAGAAGCAATAGGTAGTACTGCTGTCAGAGGAAAGTGTACTGAGGTACTCAGGGTACTGAGTTGTATTGAGTCTGGTTTGACTTTGACTTTTCCATTCAATCTTTTCTCTGAGCCTAACCATTGCTTTATGAAGAATGTTCTGGTATCTGTGAACTTTAGAATATTCACACCCTCCCCATTTCTTTCCTGTACCTGCAGTAGCACCAGGACTTTTGTCTAAGCTGTAATAGCCCCATACATCCCTTTAGGATGAGCCTTAACCCTTCATTAGAACCTGTTTATTTATTGCTGCAGTTCCTTGCTGGAAATGAGTGGCAGAAGTTGTCCTCACGTCAGCCTGGAGTCTAGGCAGAGAACTTTCAGAATACACCACCTCCCTCTCATTATTCCTCCAAGCTTTGGACTACCATGCATTACAGTGCGTGCTCTTTTTTCAAAGCAAACTCTGGATCGTTCACTCATTTTCCCGACTGTTTTGAACTAGGCTTGCCTGGGTGAGACAAGACACACAAAAGGAATCTGACCGCAAAGACATTTGTTATCCTCTTTAGAGGCACCTACCTTTCACATTATTTGCCAAAATTCAGGTTGCAACCAAGTCATACTTTTTCTACTGAAAAATGTGGGAAAACCAGATTCATTTGATTGCTCTGAACACATTGGCTTAGGACAGTCAATAATAAAGATTGCATATTAGAAAGTCAAGAATTGCAATTTATGTGTGTCATTATTTGTAATGCTAGAGGACATGATTGCTCTGTGTCTTATGTGTTGTGAGGCAGTCCTGAGATCTGGATTTGGCTTCACTAAATTGTTAGATTGGAGTAACAGGAAAAAATTACGAAATGCTTCTCTCACTGAGGTCTTACTTTCTACAGACATATCACTCACTGTTGCATAAGAATTTATCAGACAGCACTAAACAGACCAGGTTTTACTCTAGATCAGCAAATGTGTCCAAGTAGCAACGGCCCTAGCAAAAAAGCAGTAAAATTCATAATTTGGCTTCTTCACTGAAAGATACCTGTGACACAGAGGACTTCAGAGTAATATAAAATACAATTAAAACAAAAAAAAATAACCAAACAAGAAATCCCCAAAACCCATGTTGCCTGGCCCATCCTGGCTTCTGGCCCTCACTGGCTTCTGGCCCTTGCTGGCTTCTGGAACAGTCAAATCTCGTCTCACCTCTGAGCTTTCCTAAAATACTCACCAGAGGAGTGACATAATTGCTTCTTCCAAAGCCAAGACAGCTTTTCCATTAACTTCAGAATAAGCAAAAGAAGGCCATTTCTGGATGTTTAGAAGCCCTACTTCAAACTTTTCTACAGATCTGTTTTTGATAACACTGGATCCACCCTGTCTTTAACTGGAAAGATCTCTGCAACCTAGGAAACTTGCAGATTGTATTTCACTTACCACATTGAAAGAGCCTGCTGGTATTCCTCTTGGCACAACTCAGACTTAACACCCATGACCCCTTCGCTCCCTCAATTTTAGCACGTAACTTTTCTGTGTTATCTTGTTGGAAAACCTGTCCTTCCTCAGTGGCAGTGCACTGCCAAAATCATCCATACAGGCTATGATCTGAGTTCAATTGCATACAGTCTGATCAGCTGCCTCCTGTTTCTAATAAGGACTGGATAAGGACTCTTTGGAGAACAGGATTATTGTCCTTATCCGCCATGCTGGTTTTGCAGAACTTTGCACATGCTGACATTGTCCTGACTTGTTTCTTGATGCTTGCTCTCCATTCTTAGGGCAGCTCCTCTCATTATCCTAATTTTGAGTCAGAAAATGCTAGGAAAAGATGCTTGCCTTTCTCTGTTTTTTCCTTACCTACAAGCATTTTTCAGTACATGCATGAATTTACTAATATGTTAAGAAAAGTATCAGCTCAAACCCCTGCTTTAATGCTTCTCTAATCTGTGGTTCTGTCTCAAGCAAGAATAGTACTGTGTACTTCAGTTTCTTTTGTCAAAGTAGACCCCTTGTTGTATTATCCTTGCCATATTACCTTTGCCTTTAATTCAGTTGCTTCTGCTTTGTTTTCTGTGAGTATCCAATATACATGCACACAATCACAGTCACTGAAAGCAGGGGAAGGAGGAGAGGCAGCACAGATACTGGGTGACTTTTGGACAGATACCCCCCAAAATCTTGTCATTCCATCACTCTTTCAGCCCTATTGAAGCCTGATTTAAAACAGATTAAGTTGAGGACTGAGTTGCTTTCATCTGTAAAACAGCCGTTTCAAGCAAGAAGTTCCTTCACACTGCAGGAAGAGAACATATTTGCCTGCATGACACCATTTTAATAGGAATATTTTTCTTAACATTAGAATCAGTTGATTGGAGGAATCCTGCATTTTGCAGAGACTATCCTTGAGTTTTACTATTTTATTTTTTTAGAGTTGGTGAATGTATCTTATCACTACAGGAAAGGACTGGAGACCACTTTAATTTGCAGAAATGCAGACATGTCATCTCAAGTAAATCTGAAATTTTCTAAAGGAAAATGGTGCCTGTGGTTATGAACTGAAAGGAAAAGACAAACTGCGAATCACAGTGGTTCTAAGGAAGAAGTGAAAATCTGAGGTTTAAAAATAATCCTGCAGGACTGCTGCTATATAAATATATATTTACAGAAATTACACCTTTGCAGCAGTCTTGCAGGATTATTTTTAAGTATGAACTATGTAAGAGATGTCTGGCTTGTATCCCTCTTACAGCCCTGAAATAAAGTTTTCAAAGTGGCAATGCTAGACTACTCCAATGCTCTGTGTAAAGGCATTTTCAGGTCAAATGGAGCAAGCCTCGCATCAAAGTTGTGGAGCAGAATACACACAGGAGCTCTTGATGTTCCACTCCAGCGCTCAGTTCCGCACTCATCATCAGGATAGAGACTGATCAGAGGGTAACTAACTCACTTTTAAAAACATGACTTTTTACTTCAGCTATAAGTAAAAATTCAGACTGAAACACTCTGAGTGCTATAGGCTGGTGGGGCTCAAAGATGGAGATAATTTTTTTTTTTTTTTAACTGTTATTTGGGCAGCCTTGCGAGGGAAAAGAATTACAAAAGAGCAGTGGGTTATTGGTATCACTGTCTGTGGGTTATTGTGGGTTGTGAGAGGTGATAAAGAGCTGTTTGCTGCCACCAAGGAAATGCAGAATAACTTTGGGAAGAGAAATATCGCACCTGACCGGGTCAAGGTTATAACGGTGGTTGTTGGGAGTGTGCTGATGCTATTAAAGCCCTATTAGCATGGAAAGGCTTGATCCCATTCTCCTGACAGCCGGAGATCTCGCATCACAACTTCAGGGGCAACAGGATCGGGCCCAGACCGCCTTAACGCAGAATACCCAATACGAATGTCTCAAGTGGTTAGAAAATTTGTCCCTCAGGTTTTAACGGAATGACCGAAAGCTCTAAAGCGTTTCGGAAAATTTCGGCTTTGAATCACAGACTCCTGCTAAAGACTTCCTGAAAAATCCTAAAGACTGAAAAAAAAAGAGAAAAAAAAGAAAGGAAGCGGTTCAGTTTGAAGAAAATAGTTCTGATGTGAGAGAATGGCACTTGAAAACCGTAATTATGTGAATATCAGTAGTAAAAAGCATCCTTCTCAGGCTGGCCATGGGAAACCTGAGCACAAACAGAAACTTGCCATCCAAGCGAGAAAAGACCCCCCTTCGAGTATATTTTTTTCCCTATTTCCCCATTTTATATGGTGAATGTAAGCTTATGGACAGCTGCAGGCAGGTGGCGTGGTTTGGTGGTGGTTTGCCGGGGTGGGTTTTTGGAAGCGGCGTGTTGAAGGTGCCCGGTGGGGTCGGTACACGCGTGGCACAGCTACGGGGGTGGTGGGGGCTTCGCCTCGGTAACGAACCGATTCCAGGCTCCCCCAGACGCCAACACTCGCCGCAACGACTCTTAACAATTACGAGCCCTGGCCTTATCCCGGGGCTGGTAGTTCTCCCTCCACCTTTCGCCGCCGGCCCGTAAACCGAGGGTTCCGCTGGAGCACGACGGGTCCTGCCGGTGCCGGAAGGAAGGGGATGCCCCAGGCATCTTCTCTCCGCATCGCCAGGAATTTCAGCTTGTTTTTTCTTTCCTGCTGAGTTTCGCTGGCGGAACCCAACGAGTGCTTTGCACTCCAAACCGCCGAGCGATGGGACCAAGAGGGTAACAGGGCCTGAAAAAAATTCCTAATGCCCCCAGAATATCGCTTAAAAACTACTCCGAAATATTCCGTAGCTTTTTAATTGAAGTAAACAAAGTGCAACAAATCCTAACTCTTATATGATTGCGCTGAGATTAGGCTCTAATTGCTTAAGGTTCAGGTGGAATCTGCAGGCTAAAGCCTATAAGAACAATCTGAATTTCACAATCATTCTGTCAAAAGCAAAGAGATGAGAGCCCACACGCTTCCTAACAAGTCATTTTTAACAGTTACAAGCTCCTCACAAAGACCACACAGGGAGTCTAAGAGATGCAAATCTAATCCCTGGTCATTCTGCGGGCCTTCAACAAAGATGTACTAAGATGTACAAAGAAGCCTAATAGAAAAGAAATCAGTTCTCTGTCACCGGCTCCTACTAAAATCTATTAAAGAAAGTACGGATCTTGTATTTACAGCAGTTGCTTTTAAAGGTTAAGGACAAGTCCATATAAAAGTGTTGGGGTTTTTTTATGTGAAATATTAAAAGACATGCATCATCTACTCCTTTTTATTCCTAACGATGCTTTAGTATTTATTTTGTATTCATTGAGCAAAGGAATCATCCATTATCCATTATCCATCCCTTTGTTCTTTGAAATATTAGCAACAGAATTTTTTAATTGTTAGTCATTTGGACGGGTGCCGTTTCGGTTTCTTTTTTTTTCTTCTTTTTTTTTCCCCCAGGATCCCTCATTTCAAAACGCTCACAGAGACCTCGGAGCAGCGGTCGGTATCTTGTCAAAATACCTTGAAATATCTCCATCCCATCGGTAGTTCGACCAGTGTCTAGGAGTGAATATTTAAATCAAACGAATATTTAAATAAAGAAGAATAAAAAGCCCAGCTGTGCATTGGCAAACGATACACAGAAATAGGCGGCCTTTTCCAGGGCACTCTCGTCTCCTAAGTTTTGTTTCTAATGAGATCACCCCTTTTCCCCACCCCCTACCACCCTCTCTAACTCGCTGTGTACTGGATTACCTCTACCTCCCGGCAAATCTCACCCTGATTTGCTTAGACTCTCTAGTGTACATTTGAATAATTCAAATTAACGCGAAAGCCATCGCTTTTCTACACGAACACCCTCAACGCAAACACACATCTACCCACACCTTAACGCCCATGCATACATCATGCTTTTGCAGATCCGTTAACACGGGGATACACATACACTTTTTGTAGCACCTCTAATTTAGGGTCACTTTGTTGGTAAGGTCCCTTTTGCCCGGAAACGGAGGGGGGGGGGGGGGTTGGGGAGAGAGGGGTGCTGTTCCCCGCTTTTGGGGTGCCGTTAGGTGGAGAAGGAATCCTGTCTACCTTGCCGCTATGGGATTAGACCTTCCATCCCACCCTGGAAAATCTCCGCTAATAAAATAAACGGGTCACTTGTTGATGTTCTCTTAGAGAGCAATATGCATGAGGGGAGCGGAAGGGAGGAGAAGGGGGGTATTCTTAAATGACGAGGGGAACTAAAGACTGTTCTGGAGAACAGATGACGCTTCTAGAGGTGAAGTGGCCGCTTTTGCTTTGGGGCTATGTTTCCGATGGGGGTAAATATTTGACCCCCGACAACAGGTAATGTATCTCCAGATCTTGCTGAAAAATCGGAAATCGGATCGGAATCGTTTTCCCGCTCTGCTGAGAGCCCTGGAATGCCTTTCCCAGGCGATAAGGAACAGAGCACGATGCAGCGGGATGGAACACCAGCAAGCCGCCGTGGCTTGAGGAGAGGAGAAAACAAGTGGGGCCAAAACCTGCTTGCTTTTTCCCCGTGATTAACACACAGATTTCAGGGGACAACACATGCGAATAAAACCATCAGTTGTCTTGGCAATAACTTTACCTGAGAGGGACAGGTCCCCTTTCTTCCTCCTCTTTCGCCCCCCATGCTCACCTCCCCACTGGTGGTCTTCGTGGGAGAATCAGCTCCAGCTCAGAGGCTGGAGGAAAGCTGCTTTCCCTCTGCAACAGCGGGACCGCGAAACCCCTTCGACGCAGCGAACGCATCACCCACCGCAAAGCGGTACCAGCTGCTCCGGCTCCCCTTCCCTCTGCAAAAGTGCCTGGAAAATGTCCAGCCGCTTCCCCCACCCCAAATTTGCTTCATGAGAGCGAAACCAGCCTGGAGGAGCGCCTTGTCCCCGGTGCCCGGCCGGACGTGGAAGGGTCCCACGAGCGGTCAATGCGCACTTTTTTTGAGGGAGAAGTGGGGGGAGAATAGAACGGTTTTGTCACTGTGGTACCTCCGGCCGGGGAGGGAACACTTCAAAACCCAAGCTAAGCCTTGCGGGGCCTCCTGCACCCGGCCCTTGCTGGGCCCTCTGGCCCGAGCCCTAGTTAGGTTAGGGCTCTCACCCAATTAGCTGGCTCGGAGGGGGGAGTGCAGGGTCCTTCTTTGGCGGCCTGGGGGTGTCAAGGTAGAAATCCCAAAGGAGATAACTTTCTCTGCTTTTTTTCTGACCGAGGAAAGGACGACATACATTTGGGGGGGGGGGGGGGAGGCGCTGAGAGCAGCCGGAGCGGAGGCGGGAAAAGGGACTGGGGCACAGCTGGGAGGGGGGGAGGAAAGTCCCAGCTCTGCCTCGGAACGGATCCCCAGGCAGGGCCGGGGAGGCACAAACCCACCTCTCGATCTCACCGGTGTGCCTATGGTTTGCAAGTCGGTAATAACAGTGTACCTCTTGCAGGGATAATTCAGCTTTCTACGACATTGCCTTATTTAGTCAAATATTTATTTATTTAACCTCTCTCTCCCCCCCCCCCCCCCCCTTCTGATAGCTGATTTGGTCCTTTGAAGTGGCAGAGAATAAAACAGCGTGGCGGAGGGTGGGAGCCAGGAAAAGCAGTGCTGCTGGGACGGGTCACCGTGTTGAGCTGCAAGAAGCAAGCACCTGCTCCCAAAGCCCGGGCGGAGGGCTGGGCGCTGCCCGCAGCGCGCACCGCCACACAACGGAGTGATGGAGGGGAAAGGGAACGTGCTGTGTGCGGGCCTGGGAGAGCTTTCGTTTCGCTCTTGGTTACCCGCAGGCTGGCCCCAACTTTCCTGCCTGCTCCTCTCCCGCAGGTTGATCACGGCGGAGGACGCGCAAGGCCTCCAGCTTTCGCTTGGTTTCGGGCACTTGACGAATAAGAAAAAAGCTCCAGAGCAAGCAGGGGCGGGGGGTGCTGTTCCTGCCAGGAGCAGGATCTGCCCTCCTGAGGCCAGCTCGCCCTTCAGGCTCTGCGGCCCGGCTTTTGTGTGTTCTTTCTCCTGCGCTCTCTACATGGCGGGACGCGGCTCCCGGGGCACAGTAGCTGGGACGCCAGTGTTGCTGCGGTCTGCCCCGATCTCCGACGGACTGGGCTGCTCCGGGGCACGGCCGGCTTGGCTGCCGTGCTTGGCGGGCACCCGTTCCCCTTTATACCTCCGTGCAACTTTCCTTCCCCCGCGCCTTACTTTAAAAAGCAAGTTACAAATTTCAAGGGATCATTTACCCGATGTATTCTTGATTAAATGATTGTTAACCCTAAGAGGCTGATAGGACAATCAACATGCTTTTCCAATAACCATTCTGCCCTCAGCTGTAGCTTTTTTAATTTTCTTCCAACAGGGACTTTCGTTGTAGGTCAAACCTTTGCTTTCTAAAGCAATTAGGTCGTATTTTCAAAAAGAATATTAGATTAAAAATACATCGTGATTAAAGTATCGTGTAAAAGGTCTGCAGCAGGGAGAAAATATTTGGTGCTCGTCTGCATATTCTCTCACCTACCACCTACTCTGAATGCGTCCTGTATCTTCCAGCATGTCCGGCTCTCATGATTGCAAATAGGCCTGTTTTCAAATGGAAATAGGACTTCCAAACTGATTATGTGTATTGAATCGGAATCACTCGCTAGATCCTCTTGTATAAAATGTATTGAAAAAAAGCGTGATGGTTGAACAGCGCTGAAACTAGCTCCTTCTCATCTCAGGGAGGTCGATCTATTTTACAACTTTTTGCCATTTGTGAATGTTTCAGCTAGATAATTACGCTGCCATTGTGGAAGAGCGATGCACTGACACACAAACACCCCCTCCCCGCTACACACATACTTCCTCCCCCCCGCCGCTCCCAGCGCACACACCTCCGCCTTCCCCTCGCAGCCCGCTCCGCGCACAGCCCACTCCGTGCCCGGACTTGCTCGGCAAGAACATGCCGGCCCTCCCCAAGCAGCAGCTCAGCCACCGCCACACACCCGCGGCGTGTCCCAGCTCCCGCCGCCGCCACACACAGCCTGCCCGTGACACCAGGCAAGAACCACACGACCCACCAGCAACCTCCCGAGCCCGACGGGACTACTCGGTTCCCACATCTGGGTCCTGCTTCGTGAGCCACTCTTTAAAAACAAGCAGGCTGTGTATTTGTGTGTGTGCATCGAAAAGCCAGAGCCAGGGAGCAACAGCTATTGCTTACACGCGGAAGATCGAAGACAACCTCCGTGCAAAGGTTCCGTCTATTGATATGTAATGAGAGCTTTAAATCCTGTCATATCTTCTAAAGAATAATCCATTCAAATTCAGAAGGGTAATTAAAAAACGATGAGAGAAAAGGGGGATCTGCACCGGGCAGGAAGCGGGCAGCCCCCCCCGTGGCCTGGAGAGAGAGAAATCGGAGGCAGGAAGTGGGGCTCCCCCGCAGCGTCCCCAGGACGGGGTGGCAGCCCGGGCCGGGCCTGCGGGGCCCGGGCTGCCCAATTCCCACCCCCGCCGTCCCGCCGCTGCGGGGTACGAGCCCGCACAAACTTTCTCTGGTGCTTCCTCCGTGGTTGCCTTCCCCTCACCTAAACCAACCAAACGCAAACCGAGCTCGTCGGGGGTGGGGTGCCCGGTTCTGCGTGCCCGCAGGGAGCCCCCGCGACCGGGCTGGCCAGGACCGCTGCTCCTCTGCGCACCGCGATGGGAGCGGCGGCCCGGTGCCACCCTGCAGAGTCCCGTGAAAGTGGCTGCACAGGAACCCTCTGACAGTTCAGAAGATGCCAGTGCTGGGACCTGTCCTTCGTTGTTGCCCGCACTTGCACAGTACCTTTGCGAAGACGCAAATTCGTCCGGCCGCATCCCGTCCTCGGTCTTTTTTGGGTTGCCGCAGAGGTGCCGAGCACTTCCCGGCCACTACCCCTCTAAGCAAGTGTGGTGTGAGTTGCAGTGACGGGGCAGCACCGGGTCCCCAGACCCCATTCCACTGGCCCTGGCTATGGCAAGGTGCCATAGGCGATCAACACCTTGTCAGGGCTGTTGGACGAAAGTCAAAGGGGTTCCTGGCCCGACGTTCGCAGCCCTCCCACAGGGGCATCTCCCGTGTGCCAAGGACGGGAGAAGCTGCGGGTGCGCACAGCTGTATCTGCCCGGCGGCACCTGCAGCCTGGCAGCCTGGCAGCGCAGGCAGAGGCTGCCTTAGATGGCGTTTAAAAAGTACGGAGCGAGGCAGGCGCTGCCCTCGGCCGCCCGGAACCCGCAGGCGGGACCTTTGCTGGGCTGCTCCTGGCCCCGCCGGGCAGGGGCCATTGACCGGACCGCGGGCAGCCCCGCAGCCGCAGAGCCCGCGGGCAACGGGCAGGATCAGGCCAGTTCCCCTCGACGGAGAACCCCGAGCTGAGCTCCAGAGGCAGCTTCGGCCGCGCCGGGAGCTGTTTTGGTAGGCGGCGTGGCGAGGGGCAGAGCCGAGGGCGCCCCGCGGGGACTGGAGGGGGTTGCGCGGCGGGGCCGCTCCCGGCCGGGTAGAGGCGGATGGTCCACGGAGGATTTCCTCGGTGTAAAATAATAGTAAGAGCGGAGGCATAGGTCGGCTGGCGATGCGTCTTTCAAAGGGGGGGTTTTCCCATTCCTGCCCGCCTCTGCTCTCCAGACCACACAGTTTATGCCGGGCGCATCAGATCCTACATATACCACCAGATGCACACATCTACAGATACAATTCCTATATAAACGCACACAGGTAGAGTAAATGCTCCTCATCGGTCGTCCACTTGTTAGGGGATTTTTCTTTCCCTGCTGTGAGCGAACTCAGATAGAGGTGCGGGGGACGGGGCCATTCGTGCACTCCATTTCTCAGCAGCAACAGTGCGTTACTGAAGTAACTCGCAGGTTAAGAGCAAAAGCCGAGAGCAGTAAGGTGCTCAAGAAAAAGACAATATTTTTAAGAGCTTCTCTGAATAAGAGCAGTACCGAAAACAAAAAGTTTACGGAACAAAAGCACCGAAAGAAACTCCGAAAAAGCCACGTCCTAGAGTCACTGTATTAGGTCAGTGACACACTGAAATTAACTCAGCCACTTCAGCAACACCTTTGATACGAAGCAAAAAGTCTGCTCCCTCCAAGATCCCAGGTGTATAAGTTTGTCGCCTTCTAGCATGTTATTACTTGCCTAAATTTACTTGATAGAGAAGGACTCTCGTGAAACCCATCAGAACAGATGGAAGTGAAGATTTCACACGTTGCTTAGGTTTCTAAGCATTGCAACTATCATTTTTTTTATTTTTAAAAAGGAAAGAAAAATAGAAAGAAACCACAGAACACCAACACAAACCCAACCAAAAAAAGCCCAGCTAAAAAAAAAAAAAAAAAAACTCGTGTGTACATGCGCTTTATTCTTTCCCTGTGTACTTTAAGGAGCACTACTCAGAATGATACAGGGAGTTCTCATCGAATGAATGAAATAAGTCCCATACGTTCTCTAAAATCAGCTGTATAAATCCATTGCCATAGAAGCACAACCTACAAACTAATTTAAAATTACTCGGAAAGTCCCGCTGTGTTTAACGAATAGAAATATATTTCAGAATACAGTAAACATCTTATTCACTTTTAGTTGTTAGCGTGAGAAATGGAGCCAGCCAGTAAAACTAGACCTAAGTATCCTTAATCACTTGGTGAATATTGCTAGGATATACATTTTAAACTTTTTTTTTTCCCATTTCCATACGCCAGCTCAGGACAGCGGATTCACATCGTCTTTGGCAGGTAGTGCGAGTGCACTCGGCCATTTGGAAATGCTTTTTGCTTCTTTACGTCTGTGTCGTTGTAAAAGAAAAAAGAAAAAACGAAAAGAAAATACCGATTTCCCTCTCCGCCCTCCCCCAAACAAAAACCTTTACGTGGAAGATTAAATGTCATAGTTAACCTTTTCGTCTCCAGGTTTCTCAAGAATTTTTCTGCAGAAGTTGTTTAAAGCGTCAAAACGAATTTCAGTTTCTTTTAGCATCAATACATCCTATTCACCGTTTTATTTATATAGCTGACCGGAAGCCTTCGAGAGAAAGACATAGGATAAAGAAAACTTTGACCTTACCTGCTCCCTATGTGCTCGCAGCCAGAAAAAAAAAAAAAAAAAAAGAAGGGGGTGTGGGGAGAAGTCATTCACCACTTTGCCAGAGACAGTAGCCTCTCTACCTCATAGGTACAGCCGTACTGGGTCAGGTCTCTGTACACACTGGATACATACAAACAGTATTACCATTTACTTAGGGTTTGGAGGGTTTTCCGCCCCTGAAGGGGCTCATGAGAGAATAGCGGGTCAGACAGCGGGGAAAAAAAAAAAAAAAATAGAAAAAAAGGCGAATTTTTCTCAGCTTTGCTCCCGACACGGCCATGAAAGGACTGAAATTCTTCAGAAGTCACTCGGTCTGTACCTCTAGGTCCCCTTTGTAAAAGCAGCCGCCACAAGTTGGACCGGGTCTGCTTCCCAGTGAGGCCCCTCTACCTGCGCTCCGCCACGAAACTCCTAAATTTTTTTTTTTTCCCCTCTGTTTTTCTCCCCCCTCCCTGTGGCAACTTCTCTTGGTGTCATCTCAGAGCTGTCTCCGATTACACTGTTTGGGATCTGCACTTTGAGCACTATCTTAGGGCCCTACACTGCTTTTTGAACCGAGATGCAGGCAATATAGGTGTAGATCAGCTCCCCATCTCTGTATGTCCCCCCCACTCCTCTTTCCGCAGGAGTGGCCCCAGCTCCCCTCTGCTCCATCAACAGCAGGTACAGGCCCCAGCTGCGCAGCCTCCCCCGAGCATTTCCTTCCAGTATCCCTGATGCTACCAGGCTACTGTGACAAAATGAAAAACTAACCCAAACCCACCCCACAACCCGTTTTGTTATGAAACAGCAAATATGAAGAAGTCTTTTGCCATTGTTGCTGTTGTGGTGGTGGTAGTGGCGATAGGGTTTTATTGGTTTTTGGGTTTTGTTTTTTGGTTGGTTGTTTCTTTTTTTTTTTTGCACAGCTTGCTGTGCCACTACACGCACACTTCATGGCACTCAAGCATGAACTCCTATTTACAGCAGGGAATAAATGCCCTCCGCGTTTCTCCTACGTTTGGAGGCAGTGCCAGGGAGTGGGGAAGCAGGAGGGCATAGCCATCCTGCACCAGATCCCCTCTCTCCAAAGACGGGCTGCTCACCGTCCCACGTCGATAAAGCAGTTGTTACACGGAGAAACTTGCATTTCTTCCATCATTTCAGATTTTAAACATGCTGCCCCTCCCCTTCGCCATCCCATTATCCAAGTTCTGCATTGATTACCAGGAGACTGAAAATCAGCGTATTGGAAGAAGCAGGAGTTTAAACGGAGGCGTATACTCTAATTTAGACAAGCTGTACAGTGACTAAATTCTTGTGAGTGTTCTCAAGGGACACCGGAGATTAAAATGTATTTACAACCCATCCACCCCCGAAATATCGTAATCCCAACCAAGGCATAACTGGTTTATACAAAGAATTTTATGATAAAAGGCAACAACACAATGTCATAAAAAAAACCTATAAAATTGTTAAAGAGCAGTTGTTTGCATTTCTCCTGATTGATATGTAAATACAGTTTGAACTGTGTTTGCTCGGTCTCTAGTGCTTAATAAAGAGATGAATTCACCTTTCTGTGGAACAAGTAAATAGACTTTAAACTAAGCCGACATCAGACAAAGTGGAAACGAGTTTATTTAATCGAAACTAAATCTAGTTTAAGAAAGATAAGTCAGTGTACATAATAATCCATTACAGTAATTACACCCACCACCAAATATGTGTTTATGAGGTTGTCAAGACACAATAAAATTCATTTATTTCCCTCGAAGTCTATAATGAAAAGTCACTGGCTGGCTCTCTATCGAACATGCTAACTCCAATATTGCGGGGGAGGAGGGAGATACTATTTCTCGGCTCTATTAATGCCTTTCAGTGCTCCTCACTTTTGAAAGTTCCTGTATTTGGAAGGATACGAACGTTAATTACATCTGAAGGGGAAATGTCGACTTAACCACAGCACTTTCCCCTCCGTCTTGTACATTAACTCCGGGAGAAACTAACCTTCACTTAAAAAATCCGTAGACTTAAGCCTGCCCTCGCTCCCTCAATGGGAGCTGCAGCGCTGAACCACGGACATTCCCAACACTTCCTTTATTTAGCAGAAATAACAGCACTAAGCTCTAGATGCCTCCCGCCATCCTTCACATGGTGCCATAGATCTGAAACGAGTATTTTGCGTAGAGAAAGAAAGAAAAATAAATCAAGGCATATCCTTTAGGTTAGTTGGGAATGTCGCTGCATAAAGCATGACATAGTATAAAGAATGAAAGGTCTCGAAATTCCTGTTGACACACGTGATGTTCTCCAGTTAGAAGTAAAGGGGGGGGGGGGCAGAAAGAATCCGATAATATTTTTTTTTTTTTTTCCTTTTTCTTCATCCAGACTAGCACTTGGTGTCCGAGTATCACAGCTATCTTAGATAAATGAAAGACTGGAGCTTTCGAAATCTGCTACTTAAACTGGAGGTTGGGATGTTTCAATCCCGGACAAACTACTTGCTTTCTCTTCAAATATACGAGCATTTCATAATACCTCTGTAATTCAGGGGTTTTTCAATGACCGCGATATGCTCCCTTGGTTTAACTGACGGGGTCTGAGTCGGGGGAGGAGGGGGGAAACAAAACCAAACCAAAACCAAACCAAACCAAACCAAACCAAACCAAACCAAAAACAAATAAAAAAAAAAAAAACCAACCAAAATAATAAATATATGCATATATATTAAAAAAAAAAATAAAAGAGCAGCAGACGCGAAGGAGAACACGCTACGAAGTCCCTTTTAGGATGGGGGACTTCTTATTCTGTTACACTCATGAAAGGGATATTTGGGACCCGAAAGACAGCGAACTAAGCGTATTTCGAGCTTGTCCGATACGAAGTGCTTAACTTGATAAGCTTTATATATTTATAGCAAAGTTAAAATCTAACTGCCTCGCATTGCTCACAATATTCACCTTCCTACCAACCGCCCCTTGGTGTCTCAGCCGGTCGCGTACCTCGTTCACACGCACACAAACACGCACACGTGCACACACACGCACTTTCTCCTCAACTGCTCCTTCACAATCTTCCCAAATGGCTACACACGCAAAAAAAAGCCCCAAACCCCAAGCAAAGCCGATGTCCATTGGCCTGGGGTGCAGCCTGCAGCTGACCTCTCACCGGGGCAGTGAGGGGGAGATGTGCGGGAGGAGCTGCGTGGTCGTGTGTGTGTGTCTGCGTGCCTGTGTGTCTGGGTGTGCGTGCTTGCAGGGCTGGGTATGTGCAGAAAATTAAATGCAGTCTGATAAAGAAAGTTAATTCAAACTACATGTCGTACGCAATAAACTATCTTTTTATTTTGATTATAAATAAGGTGACTGTACTTCCCTTAAAATACAAGCACATAGGAAAACCTGGTAGAAAATTTTTTTTTTCTTCTTTTTAACACGGTATTAAAACTGGACGCTCTTTAAATCGGCCGCATGTTCTATACTGTCAGCAGGTTCTTCGTTTATTTGTTTCTAGTGGCGTTAGACTTTTACCTTCTTTCTCCTCCGTGCCTTTGGCATTTGAATTTCTACTCTTGGAATACTTTGCTTTCTCTAGCAAGGAGTCTCAGAGGTGGCCCTCACCCCTCACCCTCCCAATAATCGGGCTAATGAATTTGGACTCGATCCTTTTGCTCTCGAGTTTGCGAATCCCACGCATTTGCTGGTCACTTTTGCAGGCTGAGGACTGAGCCTGTATCCTGTTTACTCCCTGTCGCAGCTCCCCTTTGGGACCAAGGGCCAGGCCCCGGGGGGGTGGGGGCCTCTCAGGGTTTGGCAGCATACCCGGGGGTTTCCATCAATCAAAAAAGAAAAAAGGAATGGGCAAAGAAAAAAAAAAATATGCGGGGGAGGATCAGGAGGGGGAACCAAAGGGAAATAAAAAAAAGAATATTCGTAATGTGTATAATTTATTAGAAGCTTCTTAGGAACTATACTTAAGCCAAATATCTACATAAGTTACAACAGGAAAAGGCGGCGTGCGCAAATAACAAACTGCCAGAGGATTTACGACGGGGCGATCAGTGTCCATAAAAAAGGTAGGGGTTGGTTTGGTTGATTGTATTTTTTTTCTTTTTCTTTATACAACAAAATATGCAGGCTACTAAAAACTATGGGTTTAGTCCAACTTTTGACAGCATTATACAGCTACAGGTTCACATCAAACGTAAGGAGGAAAATAAAAGCCAAGCCTTTGATGACTCCACGTCTCCATCCGCTGGCCCTGGCGGCGCGGCTGCCAGAGGAGACCGGGACGGGGGACGGGGGGGGGGGGAAAGCTGCTTCTTGTGTCTGGGTGACGCGAATGCGTTTTTCTGGGGGGGAAACCACCCCATCCCCCCAAATCTCTATATTTACATGCAAGTCCTAGACGCTGGCAAAGGGTACATCTGAAATTCAAGCCTTCGGACCATGCCTAACTATGGTCCCCTTTCTGCAGACTGCTCCGTAGTTATTAGTCAGAATTTTTTTAACACCCCATACAACAATATTGGGGGGAAAAAAATGAGCACCCAAAACCATCAAGAGTAACAATAAAACCGAACAAAACCCCAAGTCTCTCTCTCTCTCACACTCTTAGAGGTCCTCAGAGAACCACGCAGGAAAGTGAAGGGAGGTGGGGGAGCGTTGAAAAGGGAGGAAAAAACCCCAAACAAAAACAAAACAAACAACAACAAAAAAAGACACCCAGTAGTTTGGACAGGACAGAGATCTGTGTGACTGGGAAAATCTGCCTTTTTTTCCCTTTCTCTTTTTCCCCTTTTTTTTTTCTTTTGCTCTGTTTAATCCTTTTACCAGGTCCTACCGTATAGCAAGGTGGAGCAAGACATGGCAGTGCCATAGTCAGAAGTAGAAGAGTTTAGGTGAGACAAACTGGAGACTTGGCTCTGCAGAGAGGACGGGCTGGCCGAGTGCTGTCCCATGTCTGGAGACTGCCCCGCACTGTTTGTCTGGTGGCTCTGATGCTGTCCGAGGCTGTTGCCATTGGTAGCCACCGTGATCGTTGTAGCAGCCTGCTGCTGATGGCTCTGGATAGCTGCTGTGGGTGTGTTGGAGCCTGCTTGGCAGGGCTTGCCATCCTTTACAAGCACTGGCACCGCCACCCTTCTGGGAGACTGCTGCTGCTGGCAGGAGCCGTTCTCCTGTTGCATCTGCTGCTGCGCAGCCTTGTCTTTGGCCTGGCGTTTCATCTTGTAGCGGTGGTTCTGGAACCAGATTTTGACCTGAGTAGGGGTGAGATGTATCATGCTGGCTAAATGTTCCCTCTCCGGGGCGGAGAGGTATTTCTGCTGCTTGAAACGTCTCTCCAGCTCGTAAACCTGGGCCTGGGAAAAAAGGACCCTCCGTTTCCTCCGCGGCGTGCTCTGGAGCGGGGCCATGCTCTTGCTCACGTCTCCCAGAGAGCCGAGGCTGCCCATGCCGCCCATGTTCATGCCCGAGGACGGCGCCATGAAGCGGGAGACTGCAAGGGAGAAGGCGGCACGGTTTAGGCGGCTCGGCTCAGCCCGGCCCGGCACGAGCAGGGCCCCGCGCTCCAGCGGCACCGACCGCCGCTCGCCCCCGAGGGGGACCGCAGCCCCCCGGCAGCCCAGCCCCAGCCGGGTCCTCGGGACGCCCAAGCTCTCAAACAACGACCGGCGTCCCCGGGGAGAACGGCGGGCAACTGGACCCCTCCTCGCCCGACTCAACCCCGGTGAATAAAGGAGACCGCTCGCCCTTCGCCTTGCCCGGGGGATGACACCCGAGCAAGTACAGAGGTGACAGCGGGGAGGAAGCTCCCGGGAACAGGGGCTCCGCTGACGCCTGCCGGGGCGAACTCGCCCGCTCCCCTCCGCGCACTCGGGACGCGGCTCCCACGGCTCCGGCTTCCTTCCTCGCCCGCCCGGTGCCGGACGGCGCGCAGGAGGACGGGCACCGCGGTCTCCCTCCCGGGCCCGGGGTCTGGGCCACTGCTGCCCCGCTGGACGGCGAGCCCCAAGATCCGTCTCCGCGCCGCTGCGGGGTATCCTGTCCCCTTCCCCGTGCAAAAGCAGCCCCGGGCAGCTGACATGAAACCAGCCGGGGTGAAGGGACCAGGCACAATCCTCGGGCAGAAGGAGGAATTGAGGGGGCAGCGGTGGGTGGGTGGGTGGGGACGGACAAGATTTGGACAGACTTTTGCCCTGGTGCGGAGTCCCCGGCGCCCATCTCCCGCGGTGCTGCGGGGCAGGTGCGCGGCCACCCCCCGGCGCCCACCCAGCCGCGGGCTGACCTTACTTGAGGAGAAGCGGGGGTCCGGGTTGGTGCCGTACCATCCTGTCGCCGAAGCGCTGTTCCGCATGGTGTCCTGGTAAGGCGGGAGCTCGCTCATGTTGCCCAGGTTCCCATTGCAGTAGCCCCCCATCGTGGCATGGGAGAGCTGGGGGACCCCTGCCGCTGTCATATGGTAGGCGGCAGTCACTGTTCCGTTGTGGCCCATGGGGTGCTGCTGCATGGCCGGCTGAGAAACCTGAGACTGTCTGTAGGCTGACAAGGGAGCCCCCAAGTTACTGCCCTCCATGCCCACTTTCTTGTAGCTTTCCTCCAAAGGACTCAAGATGTCAGACACTGAGAAAGGAGTCGTATGCTTTGGGCTCATCGACATGATTCGGCGGCTGGGAAAAAAAAAAAAAAAAAAAAAGGAAGGGGAGGCAAATCTTTTTTTTTTTTTTTTTTTTTTTGCCAAATATTCTGGTGTTGCCTTAACGCCGATCTTGTTGGATGTACACGTAACCGAGTGGACGAAGTCCGCCTTAATTGGATTGAGTGGAGGCTCAGGGCTGCCTTTCGTTTGTTTTAGCCAGACGCCAGGTTTTAGGCTGCCACCAGAGGCGGGGCATAGGCACTAAAGCAACAAGACAATAGAAGCCTACATCTTGCCCAAGATAATTAGCTTACATGCTGATGACAAGGTAAACACCTTTAAGTTTTCCTTGTCAGGATTTATTTTTTTTTTTAATGTCTTAAAAAAGAGAGAGAGAAAGGGAAAAGGAGACAGACCCCGTGAGCACGACTCGCTTTATTTTTCTCGGGGGTGGCAATATCGTGGATGGGAAATGGAAGGCAAGGCAAAATGACCCCCGTTTGGCGGGGTGAAAGGATTTTAAAATAAGCTCCCGGGTGGCAAGGCTGACAGCCCAGCCTTTGTGAACGCTAGGGAGACGGGGCTGAATGCCGGTGAGCTGCAGGATTGAGTCCCCTTCTCTCCCGTGAAGCCGGGTGGCGGCAGCCCCGCCGCCGGGCAGGCAGCTCCCCGAGTGCAGCCGTCTAGCCCGGGCCGCGGTCCCAGCGCTCAGCACTCCCCTCCCCGGCTTGTCGGGTCCCCCGGCCGGCTGGTGGCTGAAGAGCTCATGGGATTCAGCATCTCGAGAACCTTTCCTGTATCTGCTAAGACCACCAGGGCGAGACCCCCAGGGCGAGGATCGCTTGTCTCCCTAAAGCCATCAGTTCTGTTCACCTAGGGATTTTTTAATTTAAACTCATGGAGAGGAGGAAGATGCAGGTTTCCAAAAGCAAGCAGTAAAATTAATAGCCTGGGACGTGAGACTGTTGAAAAATAGGTTAGCGCAATATGTTGCTCGTTATTCTCAAAGGCAAAGACTGCCACAGTCTCTCGTGGTCCCTCTGAACCTGAAGCTGCTTTCTAAGGTTATTTATACAGCATGGGAGCTGGATGGAGAAGACCTCTCAGGTCATCTGCTACGCGACCTTGCCAATGAATTCCCTGCAGTTTCGAATAAACTGCAATTTCTGGCACTTTCTGATCTGCTCCCGGATCCAGTGTAGAAACAAAAGCAAGCCCCTTCACAGACGTCGTTGTTTTCCCCCTCCCAACCCCACCCCTCGTAAAGGCAGCGGCTGCTAATGTCACTCGGGTCTTTGAAGAAAACTCCCAAGTTGTCTAATGTCTCCAAAGCTTCTATTTCGGGGTGTTCCCGAGCAGGGGAGAGAAACCTCCCCTGAGTGTTTCAAACCCCGGCTTACGGCCCTGGCAAACCCAATTTAATACAGCAATTACCTGAATTATTAAGAAAATTACAGCGAAAGTACAGTTAACCCAGTGACTTCGAAGTGTCAAGTAACTGTTTAGTAATGGCACTTGTAAATATGTTTGTGCTCGGCTGGTTCGTGCTTAAAAATGCAAAAGTGCACTTGCTACCCGGGAATAACTAAATATCTTTGTCTAAAGTGGCAGCATAAATAGCCGGTCGCTTTGTAACTGTGCTTGATATCAGTACATAAGGATCATTTTGCTTCAATTGGGAGGCTCTCATTCACTAGGCAAGAAACCGTTTAGGAGAAAGTAGGTTCCCGTATGAGAGTTAACATCCTTCAAGTGTAAGCCTCTGCCTTGATTGCACTTTAGAGCTCTGCAAGAGGTGAGCTTTTCCACAAAAATATAATCGGGGGAACCTTCTTTCAATCAGGCCTCCAGCTTTCCAACATCATCTCAGCCACCTCTTTCGGTACCAGCTTTCTCAAGGCTGAACACCCCGAAGTGGGCTCGTTGTGAGTCCGCTAGGTCACTTTGGGTGACTTTGGGCTAGAAAGGCTGCTGCTTTTACCTCTTTCCTGTTTTATTTCCAGATCTTTAGATCTTGCCTTTCCACATCCTGCAATATTTCTCACCCTCACCCCCGCCCCGCGTCTCATTTTTTCCCCCATTTCTGCGGGTGTTTTTCAAAACCGTCTTTGGGTTTGTTCCTACAGAGAGACACTCGACCTTGCTTTGGTGGTTTGGTGTTATTTTTTCCTGTTCCTTTTCCCCAGGATTTCTCAGGCACATCAGTTCCGTATCTGTTTTATTACCGTTAAAAAGGAGGGTGTGAATGGAGGGGGGGGGGGGGGAATACCACAAGATCCACCAAAATTGCACTGTTGTCGGCTCAGAGGCGAACGACAGCAACTGACCGCGCAATATGCGGGGCAGCGACTCCGTTTCTCCCCCGAGAGTGCGAGGTGAGGAGACCCCAGAGGCTGTTCTGGAGGCGAAGAGCAGGGAGGCGGAGGGGGTGGGTGGGGAGGGTCCCCGCCGCCCGCCCGCTCCTTCCCGGGGGGCGCTGCCGGAACGACACCGTTCACCGCCTGCCGTGGCTGGGGGAGCATAGTTATCCTGGCGCTGGAGTGAGCGTAGGTTAAACCGCCTCCGAAGCACTGCTCAGTTAGATGAACCTGGGGAGTCTAGCTCTGGCTGCTCGAGGTCCAGTAAAGCGAAGTTAATACAAGAGCCCTTCATGTCCCCTTCGTGGGGAAGAGGGCTGGAATTCTCTATGTAGCTCTGACCGCTTCTTTAGGAACATACCGACGAGCGAGGTCCCGACGGCACTTTTTAGCCCCGCTAGACTGAGCTAGCGGCAAGGAAGCAGGTCAAATTCTGCTCCCCCTTTCCCGTCCCAAACCAGCTATACCGGGGTGAGTCAAACCGCGGACAACTGGCCAAACTGCTTCGCTGCTGCCCTTGTCCAGTTCCCTTCCCCTTCTCTTTGAAACCCTCCACCTAAGTTTGTCCTGCCAGGGCTATCTCTCTGCAGTCCCGGGAGGGTCTTGCCTAGGCTGCCTCTGCTGATGTGTTCGTTTACCTGGTGCTGCTGCTTAGTAAAATGCTAGAGTTAAAAAGAAATGCTAAGGAGAAGAGCAAGGCAGATGAGATGCGTTTTGCCTGGTGGAAGCATTTTCATGAGAAAGGCACGGTCTTCACCCCGTGTTTGCAGAAATGCGGTTACACGGACGTCCCTTCAATAGCTTCTGACCCCACACAATCCGTTTGATAACACTCGAGAGGTGGAAGAATGGGAGACTTTGTCAATCAAATGGTGCCAATCCCAATGGAAACGGTGCCACCAAGACCGCAGCGCGTTTCCTCATCAACTGGATTGCGGGGGCTGGGAGCTCAAGGATCAGCTTTTGAAAGTGCGCACAGGGCTCTCCAAAGACAACAATGTCTTTTTTTTTTATGCGAGCTGCTGTGCCTCCCTAGGGGGAATCGAATGTGCTCGACCAGCCAGAACTGCCGAAGGGCTCGGAGGGGAGAGTCCCACGCAACCGGCGGGCGAATACTTTCTCAACCAGAGAGACACTTTCTAGGCGTAACTTTTTGATACAAAGGCATGAGGTGTTCCATGCTCTCCGTGGGCCGATTCACGGGTGCGTTGCTGGCACCCCTGCCCTACCCTTCCCAGCCCTGCAGCCCAGCTCCCGCTGCCGAGGGGGCGGCCCTGCCGCAGCCCTGCAGCCTGCCCTGCTGTGAGAGAGGGGGTCGGCGGGCTCTGCCGTGTGGCCAGCAGCTCCTAGAGAAGTCTGAGTTAAAGGGACAAAATCAGAGCTGGGACAGAACTCTTTTCTCCTGGTCATCAGCACAACTCTAATATTCAAATAGAGGTTTAAATTGTCCTCCCAAAGATCCGCACCTGGAAAAGGGGCACCACCGCGCAGCTTGCTGCAACTCTTCACTCTCGGCCCACCCCTTAGCCAGCTCATAGAAACTTCATCACTGATTTCTTTTGCATGTCGGCGTTACACACTTCCTGTCACCTTAGCCCCCCTCCCCAAATGGAAGATGTGCCCAGCATACCGCTCCCTGAGCCCACGCAGAGACGGAAGGAAGGAAGGAAGGAGAGGAGGTTTCCCCAGTGAGCGAGCAGTGTGGCCAGATGCCGCCGCCACTGGCGGCCGCGGACAGGGTGCTGGGAGCTGCTCCCTGCCTGGACAGCACATGCTGGGGTGTGTAGGGCAGGAGCTCTGCCCAGACACGCTTCCTGAAAGCGCTCCCTTGGATTTCTTGCTGTGGCTCATGGGGACAATTCTGTGGGACACTCCCCCACCCCCCCTACCCCCCGCACTAGTTATCTCTTTCGAGTGGGAGAAATCCCTCAGTACATGGGTCGAAATCTCTGCCCCTTGCGTGCGAATCAAAGAAAACAAGCGAAGCCATCAAAAGCTAAAGCGCCAAGTCCTCACCCCTCTGCAGCGCACGCACAGTTGCTCCTCCAGCTGCTCAGGGCGTGGAGCATCTCGCATCTGGGGTTCCTCGGGGGCCCTTCCCCACCCGTGACCGGCGGCCCCGCTCGCGAGGTCCCGTGCGAGGGCAGCGCTGCCTCCTCGCAGCTCGTTTCCCTCCTTCCCCAATTCCTGGCAGACGACTGAGCCCTCCTGACCTAATCCTCAGACATTCCCCCCTCCCCCGCTTTTCCTTCGCCGGCCCGTTCCTGGCCAAGAGGACCAGGGTGGGGCCAGGTGCGGGGTGCCAGGGAAGGGCTACCGCCGCCGCCGTGCCAGGCGGGGGGGCCCGGGCACGCCTCGGCCCGGAGGCCGCACCGCGCCCTCCGAGGCTGCCCCGCCTGAGGACCGGGGAAGCGCTGGGTGCAGGCTCGGGAGCCCCAGGACCCGGGGGTGGGTAGCAGCAGTGCTCCCGCCGATGTGCCTTGAAGTGTCGCCTGACCCCCATCCCCATCCTGGTATTGTTAATATCAGCAATTGGTATGTTCTCTACATCTGGCTTCCTTCCCTTAGTGTTAGCAGACTGCCACCTTCACACTATTACTACAAATACAAGACTCAGCTTGCCCCGAAGCGTCTTTGATACACCCGAGCCAGGGGTGATTTCTGCTGGAAGATGGTTGTTGAGACAATTTGCCAAAAGTTTTATAAAGATAGTGAAAAGTTTTACATAGATATAAATACATACATAAATACTTTTTATCAGTAGATACACAGTCCTGCCGGGATCCATCTGTTTATCTGATTTTAGCTCTAGCTGTCAGTATATTACATTAGACAGTTAAGGAGTTATGTGCTTTTGTATGTACATCCAGAACGTCCCTGCACACATTCACACACGTGCGTAAGGCGCATACCTCCGGCAGCGGGTATGCATGAGTATATATTTACTCATACGTTCACAGCCCTCACCCCTGTCGTCTCTATTTCAAAAAGCAACTTAGCTTTTAAGAGGGTCACCTCGCCGTCCTCCCTTCCTTACCCTCACCCTCCCGCGGCTCCGCCGGGGCCCAGGGCGGTTCCTGCGCTGGCAGTTGTTTCGCCAGGCCCGCGGCCACGCCGGCGCCGGGCTAAGGGGCTCTCGGCTCCGGGATCCCAGTTGGGGCTGGACGCGGAGGGGACGGACACGTGTGTGGTGTGCCTGTGGATGCAGGGCGGCGGGTTGATTTACCGCGGCCCTTTTCGGCAGCAGGCTTCAGCGTGGCTGGCAGCGGCTGGCGGGGAGAGCGCACGTTGCTCAATGCCCCCTGCTTTGGTCTGGAAGACACCCCCCTTGCTCCCGGCCTGCCCCGCCGAGGGGCCGGGGGAGCTGCAGCCTGCCCTGGGCGTGCTGCGAGGCAAGGGCTCCGCAGCCTTCCGCGCCCTCGGGGCTCTGCGGCCGGCGCACGGCCTCCGTCCGGGCCCGCGGGTCCCGAGAAGCCGGCGGCCCGGCGTCGGAGCGCTCCCCTGCGCCCGCCGGGAGTACGTGCGCTGGCGGGAAGGCGACCTTTCCCCCTCGACCTTTCCCTGGGGGTAACCAAAGCTCCCTTTTATTTTCAATTTCACTTCGGAGTTTGCCTTTTGTTCCCCGCTACCTCTCGCTTCCAGGGATACGCGCGGCTCCCCGCTGGCTCGGGGAGGGGCGAGTGGTTGCAAAGATACCTCATTTAAAAACGACAATGGAGCCCTTTCGACCAGCACGGGTGGTACCCGAGCTTTATTTTCGGGCTGGGGGGAAGGGAATTGTTTGCTTTGCTTTTATTTTCACGGCAAAACTCGAAGGAAGTTACTGGAGGGTTGCGAGGAGTTACGGTCCTTCCTTGTTGCCTCATTGCTCCAGAGTACTGGGCCGAGCCACCCAGCCGAAGGCCAGCACACCCGCCGGCATCCCCACGGCGGCCTGGGAACCCGCGCAAAGTGACCGGGTCTGTCCGCAGCCGCCCTGATGTAACTGACTTTGGAGTGACCGAGTGCTCCAGTCGTTGTCCCTAAATCCTTCTCTGCATCCCCTCTTCTCGCCACTCTCTGCCTTGGTCTGAGTTTCCCAGGGGGCTTTAATTCGGAAGGAAGCTGCCAGCTGCCCCGTTGTGCCTTTGGCTTTGTTTTCTTTTCCCTTTGGCAAGGGGAACCACTGTAAGTGGGGGAGCTCCTTTTGAGCTCCCGCGGCTCCGACCGCCCGCCTTGCACGCGGAGGGACGCTCGGAGGCCGGACCCTGCAGGCCCTGGTGCGGAGGCGACCGACCCGCAGCAGCCTCCGCTGGCCGCCGAGGGAAGTGCAGCGCAGGGCCCAGGGAGCGGCGGCGGGTGGGCTCCCCTGGTCCAGCTGGCCTGCTGCGGCTGCTGTTGAAGTCTTCCCTAACCAGGACGCAAACGAATACACGAGGAAACGGAATGGGATCTTGCTTAGTCATCATCGTAGGAGACAGATGTAATTGCGTGGATATTCGTCCCTCCTCACAGTGCATTGCTCCAGATCTAGAGGGAAGGGTTGGCTTCTTCTAATGTTACTGCAGCTCCCCATCAACACCCTCCATTAGACGTATCTGAGTGGGATTCTTTCCCTTCTCTGGGAAAGTATCTGCAATTCACCTGTTACTGGATCAAGAGAAGCTGTTTAATAATTTGTGCCCATTCCAAGTGTTTGCTTTTGAGCACCACAGTCAAACAGTTTCAAATTGTACTCTTGACAGATCATGGTCACGTACAAAGAAATTCTTGCTCAAAAACTGCCTGTTGGGACTGACTCTGCCTTTTCCCAACCAGCTTCCCACCCTTGAGCCTGTACATCCCATAAGGGCTGAGCTTAGTGTCCAGTCTGCAGGAGCAGCCTGATTGCCGATGTTCTTTTCTGAGTGGGGGGGGTGAATCTGCTGTGCCACTGGGGGCTGAAGTACTCAGATGTAATGCTGAGACAAGTAAGTGAGATGGCCTGGTAGGGCCAGACTGACCCAACTGGTCACAGTTAGTGGCAGGTGGATTTGTTTGTTTCTCATGTGAGCTTTAAAATCAACATTTCCCCTTGAGTCTTGAAATGAAAAAAAAAACTCAATTTACTCTGCCTTGATTTCCTTCTGTTCCTTCCATGGGAGGGAGGACACAGGTTTCCTATGCAAAAAGGACCATTTTAGAAGCCCAAAAGCAATTCTAGGGATGTTTCAGAAGTCTCCTTTTCAATTCATGGGAGCCAGAGTCTCTGGGAAGATCATGCCCTCAGTCTGGCTAGTACAACTGGTAGGTCTAGTTAAAAGCTGATGTAAAAAGCTGCAGCACAAAGGAAGCCATTTGTAGGGAAACTCAACAATGAACTTTATTGGTCCTGCTACCAAACCCATTAAAAAAGCTATACACTCTGCAGCATTGTTTCCAGGTCTGGGTTTTGTTAACCAGCCACTGACATATATATGGCCCAGGATGCTGATATAGCAGGTGCATTCCTCTTGCTAGGAAAGAGTTCATTTCAGTTGCCAGTTTAATCTAGTTCAGTTTCTAGGTACCATCCTTCAAGAGTTTCCTACTGCAAATAGGGTCTCTAAAATTCATTGTACAGTGGGCTGTATGCGTGACATACACATGAGGGATGCTCTGCCATGAGACCTGTGTGCCACAGAAGGAATCTGACTATCCGGACAACAGCTCACATCACCTTTAAGGCAATGGAGAGACATCCTGGAGGCCAGATCAGGCTCCATCAGTTGGACTACTCTGCAATGCTGTATCTTTGAAAGAGTGCTGCAAAGCCAGTGTATGTGGCTCACTCACTCCAACACCAATGGCACCCGTATTGCCCTACATAGCTATGGAAGCAGAGCCTTTCTATTTTATGCAAGAAATGGAGACGATGATTAGTGTATTACAGCCATCTGTAATACTGAATTACTACTGGGACCAATAGGTACAATGGGTGTTTTTTGTTTGGTTTTCGCTCTGACATTCACTCTGCCAAATACGTTTGTTAATAGAAGCTGCACAGTGCATAGGATTGATCTGCCGGGATATTTCTCTTGCCAAGGATGGTGAAGGTGAAGCAAAAGATTCATCAAAGTATTTCACCTTTTCCTACTCCTAAGAAGAATGGGTAGCTTGGAAAAGAAAGGACCCAGTTGGAAAGGGACTTTTTACCCACTCCTGCAGTTATGTGAAGAACAGAACTGCTCCTAAATGAGCTTCTTTTATTGTAATCAACTTATACCCTCATCTTCATCTGTTTCCCCCAGCAGCAACCTTTCTTCCCTTTGGACATTTTATTGATACATTGATTAGGATTCTTTGGCTCTCCTATTACTAGGGTATGGGTAGCATGGTTCCGCTTGCAACTGAGTGCTGACCAAAAGGTTTTACAAGTATGACAAAAGATGAGCTCAGCCTTGCAAAGTTCAGCTTGAGGTTCAGCTGGGTTGACCGAGACTTGGAAAACAAAAGCAAAGTGTATTTGTACTGTAAACTAAAAAATGCACCCCAGAAGTTTCTAAAGGTCCAGAATTATTTTATCTTTGCATTAGAACAGCACTTTCTATTCAAATAAAAATCCTAAAACATATGCTAAAACAAGTCCTTGCTAGCATCTCAATATTATGTTTTCCCAGACATCAGTCATTATTAGCATTCTAGTGCATAAGAGTCTCCATGTAACAAGGACTATCTTCTAAATGACTTTGGATGATAGACATAATGAAGTTAAAAATTTCACTCATCTTTGCCCTGTCATAAATGAAAGCACATATTATACTCATTCAAAAAATAGCTAACCATAGAGTTAGGTTCAAGTTACATTTTCAATGTAGAAATGTTTATGCTGAAAAAGCCTAGATACTTTCTTGGAAGTAGTTTAATGATGTAAAATGGTCCATTAATGGATTTTGACTACTGTTCAGTTTTTAAAATAATGTCCTTTATGATTAGTTGTTTCATCATTCCTTTATGTGCTTTGCTTATTTCAAATTCCAGGGAAAGAAGACTGCTAAGCTGATATAATGAGATAATATCCTTCACTGGCATAAGTAAGGCTATGAGATGGACTGCTACCCACACTGGTAATTATACATGCTCCATTTCCACAACTGGAATCAGAATGAATACTCTACAGCATTTTACTGTCTCTGAATAACATTAACTGAAAAAACCCAACAAAGTTGTTTACATATTAGTACTGGAGGAAGCAACCTGAGCTGGTTGTCTGTGAGTTTTTGGAATCAAACTCATTTAGTGAGTACTTAACGCAGGACTAAGGAGGAAAGCCATTTTGCCATCTACATACAATATTTGCTGGGCCAGCTCTGGCACCCCACAGGAACGCCAGCTTCAGGTTCTATATGCTCTGGGAAGTTGCCAGAAGGCAGGGAGGGCATGACAGATTGGTTCAGGTGTCAGAGACGAGATTTATAGGTGAATAAACTTGATGCTTCCATCCCTTCTCTGTAGGATCTCAAAACACTCCATGAATGTTAACAGTCTTAGGGTGAGGAAGGAAGCATTTTATGCCTACTTTGAGATGGCATAAGAAGCAAAGATTTCGCTCATGGTCATATGGGAAATCGGTGAGTCCAATGTAATCCATGTGCCCTTTTAGAAATCTGTTTTGACTAATGAACAGAGGCAAATCCGTCTGCTGCCTGTCTGGCCTCACTGACCTCTGTGGCAGCACAGCTAGCATAGGCTGCTGTCAAGGCTTAGAGGCAGGGCTTCTGGTAAAAAGCACATGCACAGTCAGAGCAGCTTGATGCTCAGACAAATGAAGTCCCGAGTGGTCCCTGTGCCTGTACTGAGTACAGAGCAGCTAAAAAAAAGGTCAAGAGCAGAAACACGGAGGTGATCCTGCAGCTCCACAGTCCCTCCTCGTGGGGCTGCAAACAGGGCTGCAGGCTGTGCTTCAGGAGCACATACGCTCTGCCATTGCCGGCAGGCAGGGGTCCGTCCTGCCACTTTGCCACCTGTGGCCCAGGACTCCCCCAGAGAGAGTAATAAGTATTACATTTAGATTCAGTGGGAAGAGTCCCTGGTTCTTACAGCCTTTAAAGCTTGCACTACAAAACCTATCAAAGAGTACTTGCTTTTCATTATTGCATTTTGGTGCTTTTTCAGTAAAAAAGCTTTGTCCTGAATGCAGCCTAGAAACATCAAATGGAAATACATATTACATGAAGCAGGGCTTTCCAAACAGATCTTGCTTTGGGCACTGCTTGCTGCAGCAACCCTTGATGCTGACAGGGATGGCAGCTGGAGCTCTTGGTTTCAGCTGTGACCAGGGCTCCTGACAGCGATGGTGGCTGCCAGCACTGACTTTATACCAGCACCGTGACTCTGCCCATCCCACCTCCAGCTCCTCAGCCTCTCATCAAACCTTTCCCGGCACTAGGATGCCAATGATAAACTTCCTAATCTTTCCCCATCCACGCTGCCTCTTTTTCCTCTCCTCTTATCCCAGTTTCAGCAGCTGACCAGCACTGGCAGTGTACTGGTAGAAGCTGACTTTGGTGGCAGGGGCTGTGGGGCAGCTTGTGCACAGGTACCAGCCTCACAGCTGAGCACATTTCTACATAACACAGAGCAGTCTGAAGGCCAGCAGTACTACACAGGCTGCAGGATCTTCATGCCTAGGAAAACCGTGAATTACAAAAATCAATCACTTTGGGGTAAAGAAGAAAAAAGGGTGTGTGAAATGTTCGTACCTCTGCAAAATTTTGTCTTCATGTAGAAACTTATAAATGAACTTTGGGTGCTCAGCTCTCCATGGCCTGTTCCTTGCAAGGCATAATGCTTTGCTGAATGTGCAGTCCCCTGAGCTGATGGGCTTCTCTAAATTTTCATTTTCTAAGTCATCATGTACCCTGCATTTATGAAAAATGGCTAGAAATGCAGGACTTTGCCATTCCTTCAATATGCATGTCATTCCTTTATAAAGCTTGAAAATATTTTTCCTCTGGTATTTATTCATTTTGCTGTGCTATATATCCAATTAGACTATTCTGCTGCAGATTCAGAAATGAGAAAAGTTCCGCCTCCCTTGCACACAGCTCCATTTCTCTTCAGTTTCATTTCCCTCAGGGTCACTGTTAGGTGATGATATGCAGTAATGTCCCTAGTGAGGTGCTGTTTCCATTAGCTTTCCTCTTCAGAGGTGGTCAGAGGTCTGACTTCTTACATGATTTGTTTTCTTGGCTACTTAGAAAATAAGGTTTAGTTCTGATCCCTCTTCTACACAGAAATGCTTTGTTTTCAGGTATTCCTTCCTTTTCTAATAAGACAGTGTCTCTTACCTCTGGTTTTAAAACAAAAAGTATGTTTTGGTGGATTATCTTTTTAATCAGCATTCAATACAATTTATATAAAAAAGGTTATAAAAGGAGGAAGAAATCACATGGCAGAACATAGCATGCACATCCATACATGCCTGTTAAGCAGACCACAAAAAATGCTCTCAGGCACATCTACATGAAATGCAGTGAAAAAGCAAAAAACTACCTCCTCCTATGGAGCACAGTGCTTTTTGTAGATGAGTAAATGTATAAGCTCCATACTAAAATGATGCAGTCGGTTCAGTAGATGTAATCAAACACGATTCAACATCCAGTATACTTTCAGTTATGCTATTTTGGCAACTGCCTTTGGGAGAGGATAGGGGATGACAAACCAAATACAGGGTTCCAATTCTTCCCTTAATGAAGCATCATTTGAAAGTTCGTATTCTTTAGAGCATTGAAATGTTGTTTGGTTTTTGTTTCTGATCATAAAATTCTGACACATGGTGGCACTTCAGTGCCTTGCTGCACTTTAGTTTGCAAGAGTAGTTATTCCCTTAATTTTACTTGGTAGCCTTATGTTGGCTCTTCACAACACTTGAGGTCCATGGTACAGCTTTGTGAGAGAAGCTGGAGACAAATGGGCTTGTACTTCATCTTCAAGCACCTTGAATAAACTGTTGTGGGAGTGAGTTTGGAGATATGTTAGGGATAGTACCCCAGGCGAATCTGTGACCCAGAAGCTTGGAGGAGGGGGTTTAGACATGCAGTGTCTGTTACTAGAAAAGCAGAATTATTGCTTATATAATAAAACCCCTAAATAGGCACCAGAGATGGGGTGATTTTCAATCACCAGTCCTATTTCTTTAATCTAGGTGATTTTTCCATATTTCCATTGTATATTTCTTGCAGTTATCTCCATTCAGCTAGGTAAAGGGTCATCTATTATACTGCAATTAAGTCCGGCAAGTTTAAAGCTAGATTATACTGCATCATTTTCAGCAGGTTTTTTTTTTATTTTTCCTGAATTGGCATCTTTTTATTCCTGAGCAAATCTAATAGAAACTCCTTAGGGGTGTTGCTTGCCCACAGTTTTCTCTGTCCTTCAGAGAGGACACCATTTCCCAGCTTTATTGTTGATTACAGTCTGATGTTATCAGAAGTTAAATTGTCTCTCCCACAAATCTTCTTTTTTTCTGTTTCAGTAGAGAAGCAAAGCAAATATATTTTTTTTATTTTTTTCCCAGAGGTAGAAATTTCACCAGAACTCTTGATGTTTTGATAAATGGTCTGGATTCAAGAGAAATATCAAATTCTTCTGTGAGAGAGAAATTTCAGTTTACAATCACCTCAAATTTAAATTAAAAAAAACAATTACTCTGAATTATTAAAATTGTTTTGAGCAACTAAAAGTCCATGAGAAAACCTGTAAGTCTGCTTCCTTCTAGGGAGGTGAAACCTGGTGATAATAAGACTCTCAAAATGTACGTCTGAACATCAGATGTTTGGTGGAAGCCTGCCTACAAGCTAAGTAGTTAACACAAACTTTTCCCTCCTATATTAATAAGTGGTGTTAATTAATGTAATTTAGCAGAGTGATAAACCAGAATGTAAAATCCGTCACGTTGTCACCACAGCGGGAGTAAATAGGCTTTATGTAGGAATGTTATAACCGCTTTCCAGGCACTGAAAGGTGTCTGACTTTCCTTTGCCAGTGAATGTCTACATTTCTTACCTGTCAGAGAAGGGCTTCATCCTTAGCTGTTAGGGAGTTTTGTACCCAAAGTGTAGCATGGCTTAAATTCTTACCCTAGAAGTCATACAGTTGGGAATGGAAGTAGTTGGAAGACAGCTAGAATCAAATTTTAGGCTGCAGCTATAGATACTAGATGCTACCTATCTTTATTTATGAACAACGTTACGAGCTAGACTGCAAAACTCTTGAGCACTACAGAGTCTGGTCAAGTCATATTGCTTCGCTGCATTACAAAGCCTTCAGATAATCATTACACTGGACTGACTACATTATTCATCACTGTTATGGTAAAACTGACGCATTGCCAAAGGCAGATGTCCTGCTTATCCTAGCTGGACAGGCCGTTCGTTTCCTAGAGGTATATTTCTGAGTCTTGTGAAGTCGCCTGTAATACAACACCAGAAACTGGTGGTATTACAAGGCTCAGTTAGAAAATATGGATGCCTTTGCTCTAGCAGACCTGAGGATGTGGGTCTTGGGATTTTTTTTTTTTACATATTATTCTCTCTCAACTAGTTTAAAAATAATTTAATAAAAAAATAGTAGTGTTTTCTTTGTAGTTCCTCCAAGTGTATTTGTTTCCCTCGGTGATTTTTATAGTATCATTGAATTTTACTCTAAAGATGCTTTTCCAAAATGCTTGGTTTTCAATAGAGAATCAGAACGTCTCTAGCATTTTGGTCTTACTGAAAAACAAAATCGAGTTTCTCCATATAAGGCACACATATTACCCTTATATTTGGTTAACTAGACTGTTTACTATCATTTTCAAGCAGAGCAGTGTGGAATACTTTGGATAAGACAGCCCATAGCCACACTGTAATCTGTCATAAAGCATCTGCTGTCTTAAATTTATTAGTGCAGTGTAAAGCTCCTTTGTTTCTTGTTTTCAAGTCAACAGCTCCAGATATAGAAAGGTAAATATCTCTTCTCTTTTTTTTTTTTCCACAGGAAATGTTTTCTACCAAGTTTTACAATGGGTATTATTTTTTGTACATTATAGCCTTTCTCTTTGGATTAGTCATCTAAACGAATACTAGGTAAAGCTCTTCACTTTCAAACCTTACTGCCTTTATGTGAACACATAACTTCTACTGGTTGTATGGAGTTGTGTACATGTAGAGAAAGCGCAGAGACGTGGTAGGGGCCACCATTGCAACTGACGCGATCGTTATTTTTGCTTCTTTCTTTAACTTCAAAAGCAACTCATCGAATCAATATTAACAGTGTATAGTTACATCTGATGTATAGCTTTTGATTGGCTTCAGGTGAGGTGGCTGCTATTTGCATCCATTCACCATTACTCCAACTCAGTTGTCCTCAGAGAGCCTGTGAAACTAGTCATAAACAGCTTTTTCTTCCTCTCACATAGCCCGGGAGGCATGCAACAGGGTGAGGAGGTGGTATGGCCGACACTCAGACAGCAGTCTGATGAAAGACAGCTTGTAGAAGAGACTACCATAAGGACTTAGGGGAGGATGCTCCTTTGCTTTGGTGTTTGTGGAGCCAAGATTTTCCTGGTGCATTAGGAGAAAAAGTGTTTTTTCCATTGGTCTGGGACTTGACTCTATGTGGCTGAAGCTTTTCCTGAGTGTTTGAATGCAACACTGAAAAAAAATTCATCTCTAGTATCCACTTACATGATAAAGTCCCTCTTAAAGTGATTGTATGAGAGAGGAACACAGAAGCTTTATACTTTTAAATATTCTACATTCATTCATTTCTTTCAAGGTTATTTTCTTTCTGGTAATCATTTCTTTAAAATTCCTTCTTGCCACATCTCATTTCTTTTCTACATCATGTGCTTCATTTTTCTCTTCAGAAAAGGGCAAGTTTCCTTACTCTCCATCCATGTGCATAGCAGAGTCAAAGGGCTGGAGTTTGAAGCATATGTGGCTGTAATATAACTGTATCGACTTCAGTAGTTACTCCAGGAGTACTTGAGAGAAAAGTCAGGGACAAGGTATTTTTAACAAATCAAAGCCTATTGTCACAATTGTTTAAAGCTTTGTGGTAATATAGGATGTGTCAGACAATGTTCATTTTTAAAAAAGTACTTTTTTATTGTTTGCAACCTCCTGTTAGCTGAGAACTTTGATAATATGTTGGATTTCTCCTTCTTACCGTCCAGTTTTGCAATTCTTTTCTCCACTAGCCCAGATTAAGTAACTCTTCTGAATCACTGCATCTGGTAGCTCTGATGGTCTCCTGTGACTGCCTAATTTATTTGTGTACAGATGAATCATAAGTAAGAGAAAACAAACTTGAACTCTGCCATTTTCACTTGCTCAAATATATAATTTTAATGAGGAGTAAATGTGCTAGAAAATGCAGTAAATCAACTTCATTATATTATTCACATGTGAATTGCACAAAATAATAGGACTAATCGAACAACTTGGCCGAGTTGTTTCCTTTTTAAATGGAGTAGAGTACCACACTTCCTGAGGGAATCTGAATATGTTTACTAGCCCTAAAGGCCAGTGCCTTCACCCCATTGTGCCTGTTAGCACCTCACCACTACATTGGCCTCTTTTGAGACTGTTGCTTTGCTGAAGATGATATGCTACTGGCTGGAGCAGGGGCAACATGAGCCCAGCACAACAGACCCTCTGTTATACATCACAACCACGGCCACCCAAGCTTATGTCTCAGCTGTGGTTTACACCCAGCAGGATAGCTGCAGCAGTGGGGGTTTGATTCTTCCTTCTGTAATGCTTTATCTTGTTTTGGATGAGTTTTCATTGATTTTCCCACGGATTCTCCCCCTCCTTCAATTTTTCGTGTTGCCTTGTTTTTAATTTCTATTGCAAGCTGCTGGTTTTATTCACATATTTTGTTATTACATCACTTTTAACGATGAATACTCTGTCTCTGTCACATTTTTGTGCTACAGATGTCCTCTTTTGCCCTGTTTTACACAGCTCTGTTGTAAGGAGTTGACTCACCATAGGAATATTTCATTCCCTGCATTGCCTATGAACAGCAGTTTATATAGCTGTCTCTGAGTAGGAATCTGTATCTTGATATAACCAAATAGGTGTGTTGAACCTAGTTCTTTTGGTCATCACCAGTATCCTTGCACAATAACTGCTGGGGAGCACAGTGTTTTTAAATTCTCTTGCTGAGTGGTACTGCCTAGACAGCTGAATGCTGGGCTGTCAATCCTTTCTTTCTGCTCATCTATGTCTCTTTGCTCAAGATTGAAACTCACTCCCTTTTCTTACATGCCTGCATTCAAAGCTTCTTTACCTCTTTCCATCCACCACCCTCCACTTCCCCATCCCCCATTTAGCAGCAATGCAGCTTTTGAAATTATATCCATTGATGTGGTATATTGCTATGAATATTCACATACATCTTCCCTGCCCTTCTCTTACTCATAGTTCGAAATAAAAATACAAAACTAAGAAACAAGATTAATTTACTGAGTTTGTGCTTCTTAATTAGGACTTTTTTTTTTTTTTAATCTTAGATGGCTGTTCTGCTGCTCACAGCATCAATAAGACAGCTACAGTATTTCCTCAGTCATATAGCATGAGAAGTATTTGTTGGATAGCACATTTCAGTGAGCACTTTTTGTCCACTGCTAATGTATGCATCATCGAGGAGGAAAATATGATTCATTATCCCCATTGGATAGCCTTGTTCCGGGCTTTCCTCTCTTCCTTCAGATTCTGCACCTTCTGTTTTCCCTAGATCAATCTTGTGTTTTTATTTCTGTCTCCCCAGGCTCTTTTAATCCTTTCCTATTATTATACATCTGCATAACATGATGTCCCCAGTGAAGGATGGGAACATTTCCCAGGGAAGAATCATCTGCAAATGCCATCAGTGTGCTTCTAATCTTCTTTTTATTAATCACACTAAAGATATTAAATAAAATCAGAGCTAGCTTCAGTCTCTGTAAGAACCCTCTGGATACCTTCCCCAGCTTGTCACATTAGTGCTTGTCATTTCAGTCCAGCAGCTAACTTGTAACGGATGTGTTAGTGCTCTTGAAGAAAATTAATCTAATAAACACAGTTCTAGACCTTCTGGAAGCAAGAGTGGTATTTGTTTTAAAGAAAACTGACCGCAGTCTCTCATGCTCCTTTTCCCATGGATTTCACTCCCTAGTGTTCTCATATACACATACTCACAAGCACTCAGTGCATGTGTCTCCAGAATCACTTGTGTATGATTGGGAAGATAAAGAAGACTAGCTGTTGAGTCCTCACTCCATGTCTTGTGTTCCTTTTTGATGGTGACAACAGGCAAGATTTTGGATAGGCCTTTTATACCTCTTAGGAGTCAAACTTATTACTATACGATCCCTTGACTCCAAACCTTGCTTGCTTCATCTTTCATATATCTAAGGTTGGTATCTATTGTCTTTGATAATCTTTAGGGCTACAGCCCACCTTCACACCGGGGTAGTGGCAAAAGGAAGGACCCATGTTGTGCATTGTAAAATTTTTTCCCCACTCTCCTGCCACCAGAGGTCTGTGCTGTGGCCTTACACAGGAGCACAGACCTTCAAGTCTTCATGTAAAAATTGCATTCCTCAAAGCGTACCAGTCTGATTGCAGCTGATCATGTCCTTTGTTATCAACACAGGTACCTCAAGGATTGTTACGGGTCTGTAAGTATGGCTACTCACAGTGAATTTTCAAAGTTGTCTAAGCAGTCATTCAAGAAATTTCCTTTTCTTTTTCCACATTGTGGGCTCATTTATAGGTTTTAGTTTATGTAATCCACTCCCTGTTAAGGAGCTGGTCAACAAATGCTAGATATGGTGTTTATTCCTAATCTGAATAATCAGTCATCTCAGACTAAGTTAATATGGCATATTATCAAAGCACTCAAATAGAGAAGGTCCCATCCTGTGCAGTTTGATTTTGGTAAAGTGACTGAAGCATACTCTAAACATGGGACAAATAAGTTCCATATCTCAATGGTTTTAGAGTTGTAGTCTGTTGAGCTGAATCAATTACAAATGAAGGGTCATTCAAAGATAGCAAAACATTTAAACTGTAATTTCTCATTTTGCAACAATGAGTCAAATAGCACTGCACAAGCTTATCTTCTGCATCTTTTTGTTCAATATCTATGGATTTTAGCACTGGTGGTGGTAGCTATGAACACGCAAAACCAATACACATGTTACATATTTATTCTATTTCAAGGTCAAGAATTCCTGAGAGGATAGAGATATACAAATAACTTACATCTGATATGGCTAGGTATTCAAGCAGCAGTTCTATTGTAAGTGGTAACAAAAGACAAAATATAAGTCTGATACTTAAGGCGAGAACATGTTGTTTTTCAAATCTTTTGTAATAACATGAAGGAATGGAAATTTTATCTTCCTTGAAAAAAATCTTCATTTCTCTATGTTTAGTTCATTATATCAGCTTTACAAATTATTTAAGCAGCCTTTGCAATAAAAGATAATACATTATTGATCCTACAGCATTAAATACTATTTCTTGATATACATCTGTATCTAGAGGTCATTGCTTGCTAGTCAGTGAGAAATCTGAAGTGTTGTGTTTAATTATAAGTTCCTTCTGTTTCAGTAAACAAAATGTGACCTCACTTAGATGCTGGTTTAAGGGTTTTTTGTGTTGTTGTTTTTTTTTTTTGTAAAAATGGCTGTTTGAGGGTTACCACTGCCATTTTATTCATTCTGTGTGTATGCATTTTCATCTCTAGTTTGGTCTGAAAAACTTCCAGTCAGGTACATGCTGATGAACATTAGTATGAACATACACTTCTAATCTCTTTGTCTTCTGCTGTGTTCAGAATTTTACAGTCAAGCTAAGATAGTTCATATTAGAAACATGTTATCCTTTATATATTTTTTGTTCTATCACATAATTGTCAGTTTTACGGGAAACCATTAAATAACATTATCAATTTTAAAAGACTTTTCCATCATTTTCTCCATTTAAGGCTGCATTATGCCCTGAAGTAAAGCCCTTTTGAGGGGATCAAATCATGGGGCTGCAGTGCTCCTGAAGGCATGGAGGATGCCATTACACTGGCCTCATATTGTTCCTAAGTGTGCTGGGAAAAAAGAGTCATCAGTGGAATTTCATTCAGGTTCATGCTCAAAACCTAGCACAATGCACTAGAAACAAAGGATCCCAAAACCTTACAGATCAATTCCCACCCTGTTCAGTGAGGAAGGATAAAGAAGGAGCTAATTTTGATCCTGGTCCTTTTCCTTCACCTGTGCTCCCAAGAAATGCAGTTGTTAAAATTTCAAAGACAAGCATTATGCCAGTCAGTCTGTGCAATAGTTGGAGGATGCAAGAGTGAAAAGGTGAGGTAAGTTCTGCAGGAGGATACTCATGCATGAGAGTTAGCCTGTATATCAGAGTGGGTGCACAGGGCCAAGGAACAGAAGATAAATATCAGGTAAGGAAGGAAAAAGAAAGAAAGAAAATCAGAGAAGTAATGGATGGAACGTGAACTGGTACAATCAACTTTCCAGCACCTATAGCCACAACACTGGTTGCTACTGCCCCAGAGGGCTCTGCCTTCTACTCTCACTTCCTGATCAAATTAAAAGCATCTGTTCTGATGTTCAAATTTCTCTTCAGGGACAGGCCCAAGCAATACAAAATGGTTTCTGCTTCTGTACTGCTGTCCCCAGCTAGATTTCAACCAAATCTTGACTGTTTAGTGGAAAGTTCTGTCACTGGTTGAAGGAGACATCAGTCTTGCAAGTTCATTGAAGTTGAAGACCTTGTTCTTGCAAGCAGCAAAGATCTAAATACAGATCTTAATACCCTGGGAGCTAAATGCCAAATGCTATTCATCTATTTCGTGCCTCTGCAATAGTTTTTCTTCGACTACAGACACACAGAGATGCAGCACACGCATTCAGTCAACCTAGCAGAATTGATCTGATTTTGTTTCTTATACTGGGCCATTCACAAACTCATAGAATGATTTGAGCTGGAAAGGACCTTAAGATCATCTAGTTCCAGCCCTGCTGGGCCGGGACAACTCACACTAAACCATTTCACCCAAGATTCTGTCCAACCTGGCTTTGAACACTGGCAGGGACGGAGCATTCACAACTTCTTTGGGCAACCTGTTCCAGTGCCTCACCACCCTCACAGTGAAGAATTTCTTCCTTCTATTTAACCTAAACTTCCCCTGTTTAAGTTTGGACCTACTACCCCTTGTCCTACCACCACAGTCCCTGAAGAAGAGTTCCTTTCCAGTATCCTTGTAGGCCCCCTTCAGATATTGGAAGGCTGCTATGAGGTCTCCACGCAGCCTTCTCTTCTCCAGGCTGAACAGCTCAAACTTTCTCAGCCTGTCTTCATTTGGGAGGTGCTCCAGCCCCCTGATCATCCTCGTGGCCCTCCTCTGGACTTGTTCCAACAGTTTCATATTTTATTTCAGCCTGCTGCAGGCAGCTGCACACCTGTGTCAGGTTCAGTCTGCCGTAGAAGAGGAAAAAATGTGTTTTTTAGTCCCCCACCCCTTTGTTTTTTCCATTTTCTGGAATAAAGAATTCAGACTTTCTCAAGCATCATCCTAACATGAGCTCTCAGATACTTGGAGTTTTGTGCAGACCCTGAGGTATCCTTAAATATAACACTGTCTCAGTTTAGTCTTCTTTCATCCTCTTAAGGCAAGGTTCTTGCTCTCATACCTACAAAGGACAGAGAGCTTGATGGAACATGCAAGGCTCAAAGAGTAACAGGCAGATTTTTTATTTTTTAACAAATTAATGTTTTGAAGGCAGTTTAAAGATTTGAAGTGACTGATCCTGAATTTTTTGACGTTTGGTGTTGTCAGTGGCACATATGTACGAGGTTCTTTTTTTAAATTACCCATACAAGAGAAGTTAGCTTGTTAACTGAAATAGGAGTTATTTTGCTGATCCCTGTCCTGGGTTCAGCAGTAGCAGTCATGTTTTGTTTTTGTTTTTTTTTTTTCCTTTGTGCTAGCTGGTGCAGTGCTGTGTTTTGACTTCCAGCCTGAGAACAGTGTTGGTGAAGTCGATGTTTTCAGTTGTTGCTAAGTGATGTTTACCCTGACCAAGGACTTTGTGAGGCTCATGCTCTGCCAGGGAGGAGGGGAAGCCGGGAGGAAGCAGAGATGGGACGCCTGACTCGGGCTAGCCAGGGAGGTATTCCATACCACAGCACGTCATGCCCGGGGTGGGGGGTGACTGGGAGTTACCCGGAAGGACACGGGCTTCCGGGTGGAACTCGTCTTCTTGGCCGGTGGTATCGTATTCTCTTCCCTTGTTATTTTCCCTTATCATTGTTGTAGTTGATAGTAGCGGTTGAGCGGTTGGTGATTTGTGTTGTACATTGGTTGCTGGACTGTTCTTGTCTCAACCCGTGGGAGTTGCACTCTTTCGATCCTCCTCCCCGTTCCTCCGAGAGTGGGGGAGAACCCCGGTGGGGGGGGGACACGGACCTCGATTGTTGTCAGCTCGTCACCACTCGCTGGGAGTGAGTGAACAAGTTACCTGACTGGGTTTAAACCAGACATCCCTGACAGGATCGCAACTCCGGTTTTTCTTGTTTGGGAATATTTGTCATGATACCAAACCTTCAAGCAGCAGAAAAAAGAAGAAAATCAGGGTAAAATAAAGAATAAGGAGAATCAGATCAGCGTCCAGAAAAATGGACAGTATGGAAAGAAGGAAAGAATTTCAAAGAAATGAGCCTAATCAAATTATCCCTTTGTTCAGGTCTGAAAATTTCTAAGGAAATCCAGTTCAATCTACTGAGAAAACTCCACCAAATATTAAAGAAAATCCACTGAAACCCTGGCGTATATGCCAATGAAATCTTAAACACAGCTGCCTGTTGTTGTAACAGGAACACAGACAGTAAGCAACTTCAGGGAAAAATTTTTTTTTTCTCCTCTGAACTGTGCAGTAGTAGACGAGCCCATTTCATAAATCCATTTTGCAGTTAGCCCCATCTCTTTCCATTTTGCTCTGATCCCTGATCCCATCACAGCAAGACTTATGTCAGGTGGTTTCAGATCACAACGATGTTGGTTCATCCCCTGGGGCAAAGCAGAGGGTATGAGTCCTCAAGGTCATGAGTCTCTTTCTTCTCTATACAGAAGATAATGTTCCATCTTTCTGCTTCTTTCCCCAAGCATTCAGAAAAAACTCAGCACTTTTCCAAGTCCTTTCATGCTGATTTTCCAAGGAAGAGATTAGAGAAGAGAAATAAACCTTGCAAACTTTTGAGCCTGGGAAATTGTATACTTTTCAGATTTGGAACAAGAATCACTATCTGGCTGAAAGAGGTTCTTCTGAGCAGGTGTCTGATGGCCTAATTTAGCTCTCAGACGAGATAGAAAATGAACTTGTGGGTCTTACACAGAAAGCAGAGATAATCCTAGCCCTGCTAGCCACATAAGAAGACATGGAAATTCTATCCCAAATCCAAGCAGTCCTTTCAAGATTTTCAGGCCACAAAGATGTGACTAGTTGTACTAGCTTTGACTGCGATAGAGTTAGATTTCTTCTTAGTAGCTCGTATGGGGCTATGGTTTTGATCTGTGAAGAAAACAGTGTTGGCAACACATGGATGCTTTAGTCATTGCTGAGCAGTGCTTACACAGAGTCAAGGTCTTTTCTGCTCCTCACACCACCCTGCCAGTGAATAGGCTGGAAGTGCATACAGAACTGGGAGGGGACACAGCTGGGACAGCTGACTTCAACTAGCCAAAGGGATTTTCCATACCATATAATGTTGTCTCAGCAATAAAACTGGCAGTGGGGAGTGGAGGTTTGCTGGGGCTGCCACTGCTTAGGGTCTTGTTCAGCATCAATAAGTTCATGGTGAGCAATTGGGGTTTTTACGTCACTTTTTTTTTTCTTTTTTTTTTTTTTCCCCTGCGTTTTGCTTACCATGGGATTTTGATTTTTTTCTTTTTAATTTTAAACTGCCTTTATCTTAACCCACAAGTTTTTTTGCTTTAACCTTCCAGTTCTCTCCCCCACCCTACTGTTGGGGAATCAGTGAGTGACGGTAGGGTGCTCATCTGCCTACTTGGGTTAAAACACAACACTAGTGAGGTCACTTCAATGTCTCAGAAAAAATGGTCTAAACAAAGGTACTAACTAAAGACATTAAATGTCAGCATCTTACACAGCATAATGCTTAATTTAGCATCAAAAACTCAGCATGGAGTCAGGGAGAAAGTCTTGGGTTTGGTCAGTCAGTGGTGTCATATCATATTGATTGATCTTCAGTAGTGCATTGTTTTTCCTATTGCTAGAAACACTTACAAAGTACAGGAATATAAGAAATCACCTCCAGAGTTTTCCAAACAGGAAATGCAGCCAGCCCCCTTGTTTTATTTTTCTCCCACTGAGAATGAACTCCAGCTACAACATACCTATTCTCTTATTTCAACAAGCTCCCAATAAAGAGCAGATCTGCAGGGGAAGTATTGAGGGGGGCCCGAGGCCTCGCAGCCCCGCTGCAGTATCGCCATTAACACAGTGCGGTCTGACCCAATTTCATCATGCATATAGACAACTCATAAACATTTACAAAGCTTTTGGGATGTGACTCCCTGAAGCTGGTCAATGAGAAACTGAACATGAGCCAGCTTCAGTGTGCGCTCGCAGCCCAGAAAGCCAACCGTATCCTGGGCTGCATCAAAAGGAGCATGACCAGCAGGTCAAAGGAGGTGATCCTGCCCCTCTACTCTGCTCTTGTGAGACCTCACCTACAGTATTGTGTGCAGTTCTGGTGTCCTCAACATAAAAAGGACATGGAACTGTTGGAACAAGTCCAGAGGAGGGCCACGAGGATGATCAGGGGACTGGAGCACCTCCCGTATGAAGACAGGCTGAGAAAGTTGGGGCTGTTCAGCCTGGAGAAGAGAAGGCTGCATGGAGACCTCATAGCAGCCTTCCAGTATCTGAAGGGGGCCTATAGGGATGCTGGAGAGGGGCTCTTCATTAGGGACCGTAGTGACAGAACAAGGGGTAACGGATTAAAACTTAAACAGGGGAAGTTTAGATTGGATCTAAGGAGGAAATTCTTTCCTGTTAGGGTGGTGAGGCACTGGAATAGGTTGCCCAGGGAGGTTGTGAATGCCCTGTCCCTGGCAGTGTTCAAGGCCAGGCTGGACAGAGCCTTGGGTGACATGGTTTAGTGTGAGGTGTCCCTGCCCATGGCAGGGGGGTTGAAACTATATGATCTTAAGGTCCTTTCCAACCCTAACTATTCTATGATTCTATGATTCTATCTATTTCCACAACAACTGACAAAGGAGACTTGCTGCTTTTGCTACATGTCAATAGCTGATGTGTGTCTTTGGCATTTACCAGTTCCTGGCAAATCTTACCCTTTTGTCATTAGCATGCAGCCCTGTTGACATGGCCACACTCTTACTTCCATCCACCAGCTGCCTGCAGGGCTAGGAATCTTGCATGGGGAGCAAGGAAGGAAATTTGAAAGGGGTAGGTGAAAATAAAGTGTTACATAGGGAAATTTATTATGAACTCCTGGTGCCTGGCTCATGCTTGAGCAAATCCCAAATCATACTTTTAATACATCTCAGCAAGGAAACAGAGTGGGTTCAAGGTTACCATCTCTGAGAAATTGAATTGTATTTCCCAGTAACATACCCTTACAGCAATTCTTACATATTCAAAGAAAGAAAAGATTACTGTCAGCTCTCTCAGACAGAGAATAGCTATTGAAGTATAAAGGGTCCCCTCTTGGGAGTGTTTCTGTTCCTAGGGTGAAAATTCAGGGTCTTTCTGAGAGATCAACATGAACCACCTGTGAGGTGCAGGATCCTTTCCTTCTCCTTAGGATAGATTAAGGAAAAACTAGTGAGACAGTAAGAAATTGTTAATTTCTTTTTGAAAACATTTGTCCCTCAAAAACAGAACTTTTCACTAAGGCATTTGATCTTCAGCCGGTTTTTGGCAGAAGCATTTCTCATCCCTCTGTTTTAGCAGGGTCAGATTTTAATCCAGAGCCGTGGTGCCTGAAACCAGCTGCTTCACTGTCTTTTTTTTTGTCTTTTTTTTTTTTTTGCAGAAAAGGAGACTGATTTCAGAGATCTCTTATTTTCAGACAACGCATGAGACACTCCCCTAGAGCCACCCTCTCCTGGGTGGAGAGGGTTGAGAAACTGAGAAGTTCTGCCATGCAAGGAAGATGTCCATGCCCTAAGATGCTATACATCTTCTCACATTTGATTTGTACTTTGCTTTGTTCGCTCCATGTGGCACGTTGGCTTCCCTTGGAGGCAGATGCTCAGAGCCGTCTTCCTGAGTGTCACCACTGCCACATAATACCAACACCAGCTTGTGCTGAAGCTAACTTGAGCTGGAGGAAAGACCACCTCTGTGTTCACTGTACTTACCGACCCAGCAAATTTCTTAGTCCTGGCTATTCAGACCAGTCCAAGGCACAGATAACCTTACATCTGCTCCTCAACCTGGCCTGGCATTTTGAAACCCGTCTGTGTTATTCATAAAAATGACAACGCAAGAAATATCTTTCCCCCAGTGAAAACTCAAAAGCCATCACAGCTGCTGCAGAGGCTTCACCAAAAGCTGTGTCAGCAGTTTCTGTTTTAAAAACATTTTTTTTTACCCAGTCACACTGATGCAGCTGCAGTTTTCGGCAGAGCCTTCTCTCTGGCTGATTTGCCGTTTTCTCTCACTTTCCATTAAAAAACATCTAGGGCTTTTGACACCTCAAGACTTAGTTTTTGAAACTCTGAAAGTGAAGGTTAAATATATCACTGCATCTGGAAAAGCTTGGTTAGAACCAAGGTCAAGTACTTTGCATATTTAGACAGAGGAAAGTCTTTGTTCTCCTACTGCACTCTGAATGCCAGCTGAAATTACCAAAAGTTACCTGAAATTTGCTGTGTCAGTAACACACTGTGACCACCTCAGTGCTAATGGGTGATACCTGATGAATTTGAATTGGTCTGCCAAAGGCAATGGCAGTGGGTCCAAACCTCCTGTGGTCATGAAGGCAACCAGGAGATGGTTGGATAGGTAGGAACCAGTAGGTTTCACAAGTGCCACTGCCAGACAGCGTTCCACGGGAGGCAAAGACTTGCTGGAATTTGTGCTGATTCCCAGAAGTGCTTTCACCTCTCTCTCTTAGACACTTAATTCCACTCCTGCCAGGAGCCACCTGATTCAGCTCCTACCATCCAAGGTCCAGGTTCCTTCAGAAACAGAGACAATGAGGCAATAGCTGCTCAAGACGTGGAAAAAGAAGAGTTGGGTTTTACGGGAATGGTGGTAAGAGGGTGTCCTCTGCTGATCTGAGACCTTCAACAGCCTGGGCTGGGCAGGAGTGGGTGGACAGGCTGATTCCTGCATGGCTTTACAAGGGGAGCTCACAGCAGAATAGGGATGTCTGTTTCCATGCCCTGAGAAGTGTGGCAGTCCCACAGCAAGGCTTTGTGAAAAACTTGTGGAAGACAGAAGAAAATCACCTATTATTGCTCCTCATGATGCAATAGGAAAAAGGAAGGGAACATGCTATGAGCTTGAAGATTTTGTTTTCCTTTTTTCCATGTGCCTTTGTGCTGTTTTCTTGGTTGTTGCCTTCTGCTAGTGCTGTTCCCACACATCTGAGAAACAAACGGATGGGTGAAAAGGATATTCTTTTCCAGGTGCCCTTGATATCAAAGCAAAGGTAAGTACTTTCTAAGGTAAAAGCTACTAAGACTGATTATCTAACACCTCTGCTTGACATCTAGCTTCTGTGTCCACATATATATGAAAAGATTCAACCTCTTCCCTGTTCATTTCAGTGTGTAGTGGATGTGGGTTTGTGGGTTTTTCTGCAATTCAGTGCATGCAATATAACAACAAAAAATTGAAACAAAAATATAATTAAAAATTCATCAGTAATGAAAAGACATCAGTGATGCTATTCTTATCTTCATTATTACAGCAGGTAACCAAAACAGTTATAAAAAGAAGTCTGAACAAAGAAAGATTAGAATTACTGAATGGTGGTTTGTTATATGGTGCGTTTTCTCTCTGGTGGCTCTACTTCATTTGTTAGCTGGACAGATCTAGTCATTTGTCTGAGGGTATCTCTGACAAGATTCCAACTGTAAGGGCTTTCCCAGAGCAGAATCTCATCTGACATAAGATGTAAATTTATAAGAATCTCAGAGCTCTCATATCAAAGGTCCACCTAGCCAATATCCTAAAATAACCATCAGTAGGCCTCTGGAAGAGAGTAAGAGGATAGATGACAGCATATAGTGGTGCTTCTCCAAAATAACCTTCCACCTCCAGCATCTTGTGGCTCAGGAATTTTCCAAGTCAGACAAGGTGTTTAATCTTTGATGAGTTTCTGTTACTTGTTTTTTTCCAGTCTTTCCCTGAATTCATGCACAGCTGTAGCACCTGCAATTTCTTTTGATAAAGAACTATTTTGCTTAAAAACATTGTGTGGAAAAACATCTCCTTTTTGCTTGGTTATAATCTGTTACCTGCCGATGTCATGGGATGCCCCTTGCTCTTGTACTGTGAGAGGGACAACCCTGGCTTTCTATTTGTCTTCTCTCTGGCACTCAGGACTTCATTCACCTCCAGCATGTTTTCCCTCTGGGTGTTCTGTTTGTTTGTTTGTTTGTTTTGTGTTGGTTTTTGCTTAGTTGGTTGGTTTTGTTTTTGTTTTTTTCTCCCCAGGCTGCCAGGAAGATCAGCAACATCCTGGTCTGTATCAGCAACAGCATGGCCAGCATGGCCAGGTCAGTGATCATCTCCTATACCCAGCACTGGTGAGGCTGCACCTCAAATACCTCAGTTCGGGGCCCTTACTGCAAGAGAGACACTGAGGTGCTGAAGCGGTCCAGAGAATGGCAGTGAAGCTATTGAAGGATCTGGAGAACAAGTCTTATGAGGAACGACTGATGGAACTGGGGTTGTTTAGTCTGGAGAATAGAAAGCTAAGGGGGCACCTTATTGCTCTCTATGACTACCTGAGGAGGTTGTAGTAAGGTGGGGGTCACTCTCTTCTCCCTAGTAACAAGTGATAGGACAAGAGGAAATGGCCTCAAGCTGCAACAGAGGAGGTTTAGATTGGATATTAGGAAATACTTCTTCACTGAGAGGGTGAAGGTATTGGAACAGGGTTCCCAGGGAAGTAGTGGAATCACCCTCCCTGGAAGTGTTCAGAAACCATGCAGATGAGGCCCTCAGTGACATGCTTTGGTGCTGGTCTTGGCAGTCCTGGGGTAATGTTTGGACTTGATGATCTTAAGGGTCTTTTCCAACATAGTTGATTCCATGATTTTTTGACTGAAGATGTCTCCCATTGTAGGGAGAAAATTTCATATCTGTGCCAGCCTTCCCTGAGCCTTTTCCAATTCTTCAAGTCCTTTAGGAGAAGAGGAATCTGTTCAAGATACAGGTGTACAATGAATTCATACAATAGTACTATGCTTTCTTTTTTGTTCTCTTTTCCTTTCTTCTGCTTTCCTTTATGAAGCATTAAGGTGACATTTTCATAAGACTGTCCGTCATAACCTTTCATTCCTGAGTAGTCACCTCTGAACTCATAATATGTGAAGTTATCCTAGGATTTTTTATTATTTTTTTTTAGAATTTGCACATCTTAATGTCCATCTGCATTAAATTTCATCTGTTATTTATTACCTGGCCACTTCATCTTGCAAGATCCCTTTGGACAATTCTGCCACCTTATTACTTATACTTGAAGCATTTACATTTTACTATTTTGAAGGGTAGAACATGCAGTTAAAATTAAATATTATACCAGAGAAAGTGATGACCACTTTGTCTAGTTTGTATATTCAGTAATGCCAGGCTTCCTATTCATTGCAAATCTGTAAAGATGAGAAGCTTTCCCTGGGAATGGCTAGTGGTGTGATGGTGGGTGGAGGATGCAGCCGGGCTGTGAGCTGAGCAGTCTTCCTTAAATAATCCATGCTCTCTTCTTCCTTTGCTATAAATAAGCTACTTCCATTGGCTATTGCTGCAGTGGGAACAGACTGCACATACGGGCCATTGCGTGTGCAGCTCAGAGGTGTCTTAGCAGATGCAACCAACATCTGAAGTCAGAAAAAATCTGGAATCAACTACCTTGCTCTTGGGACTGAAATATTTTTAAATCTATTTTAAATAATAGTCTTTTTTTTTTTTTTTTCCCCTTGAAAAATACTATTTGGAATGAATAACTGGTGGTTAGGGAAAAGATGGAGAACAATTACCCTACTCTCAGTCTTTGGACTTTGACACATTAGTTTTTCTTCTTTGCCAGACTCTGAGCTCTGCATGGGGTACAAGCATGCCACAGAGGGCATACACAAGGAATTCCCAAGTTCTTACCCTCGAGCCCTATGTTACAGAGTAGCATGAGTCCAAGGCAGAAAGGGGGCCCACCATTTTCCTTCTTCTGGGCTCTGAGAGCTCCCACATTCACCATGGAAGTGGGCTTTAATCCACAACATTTCAGAAATAGAGTGCAAGAAAAAGAAAATATTGAAATTGATTAAAAATTAGGAGAAGGCAATCTGGAGTCCATCAAAGACACCTTGTAGGAGCATAAACTTTTCCCCTCTGGCTTCATAGGGATGATTTAACTGCCAGGATGCAAAGAAAACAGAAGCTAATTATCAAATGAACATTGTCTTAATATGTTAATGAAGCGGTTTTGCTAATAGCGAGAGACCTGAATTTTAATACATTTTAAGAGCTCCTTGATTACGTGTTTGTTAGTTGTTATGATCATTTTAAATTATCTGTGCATGGCTTTATAATGGGTTAAAAACTGTATTAAGCACTGTATTCTAAACAGGCCTTGATGAGGCAGGTGAACAGTGCAAACACTGTCGCTAGGAAATTCACTTCAAAAGAAATGTAAACTAGTTAACCTAAAACGTGTCATCGGATCCAACAGTCACACTTTGCATTGTAAGTAATTTTTTGATATGTCTGTCAGTTTCTTCTTCAGAAATGTTTTTTTCTCATAAAGAGTATTCCAGGAACCTAATAGCTGTTATTCAGAGTATTTCTGTATGCAGTATAACTGGTCTCAAAACATATTTTGCTGTTGGATTTAGGGGAATAAGTGAAGTAGTTCCAAATATACTGAGTTAATCCAACCTATCCTTGGTGATTATAACCAAACCATGTTTTTTTTCGATTCAGTTATCCAGAGATACACATATTTTGTTCTCCCCTATTCAAAGAATAGGCATTAACCATCTTTAAGGAGGTCCGGGACCAGTACAAATAAAAAAAATACTCTCTGAAATGACCAGCTTAAAAATGTTCATACCTATATGGCACTTTTCTTTTAGTAGGCTTCTTTGTCCCTTTCTCCATTAATTTTGTTTCTAATCAAGTCATTCTGAACCATTATCCTTCCTTCTCTAGCTATCTTCAGCCAGCTGGAAAAACCTTCAGTTGAAGGGTTTCCAGTGACTGACTGTTGCTCCTATGGAGCCTGTTAGCTGAACAGGATCTGCTGTTCAAGAAATCAGTGACTGTTATTAGTCCTCTGGCTTCAGTTTCTGCAGTTTCTGGAAGCAATCAAACAGAGGTATCATCTCCAGGAAACAGCATTCATCCCTTGAAAACCCATTTTCAGCCAAAACACTGACAAAAATTCTGCATGTGTGGACGGAGAGGCTATAGCTCCTGGAAGGATGTTTGTGTTTGCTGGGGGCTGCTCACACACACACATATCCATTTGGAGTTTTTCCATCTATTCTCTCTATTTATTCCCTCTATTTTCCCTCTGTTGTTAAATGAAATGATAGTTGAGCTCTGTGTGCTAACCATGCTCAACCCACCTGCATGTGAGTGTGTGTATTCTCCCTGCTCAGGAAACTAAGGAAGTCAAGACTAGGAAGTGTAGTTCTGGATGGGAAGGTAATGGGGACCCAGGCACAATTGGGAGCTGTATTTACTTTAGACAAACAGGTACTAGGTGGTTTAAACCTGTCCCTCATTACTTCCTATAATATCAAACAGAAGGTTCATGCTAGAAAAAGTAAAGGTGCTTTGTGATGCTCATATAATATATAAGATCATTCATGCAGGTCAGAGGCTTCCTCATTTTGATGGAGACACACATCCCTCCCTCATTCAGACTCCAAAAGTGCCTTGACGACTAGGCCATGATAGCAGTTTGGTAAGCATTTGGGCTACCTTAGCACACTAAGCCATGGAAGTGCCTGATTACTGAGCCAGTGCTCCCTGCTTACCTTGTGCTTGGGTAGCCAACTTAATTTAATTCCTCTGGATGAAGACCATGCAGTGGTAGAGGCAGGAAAAATCTTACCACAGAGAACTGAGGCCATCCAAAAGAGAAGCCATAAAAAATCGTCTCAGCAAACCACCTGAGAGGATGCTTAAGTACAATATACTCGGCTTTGACAGTTTGCAAATCAAATATGCGTATCATGTGAGCTAAATATATTAATATAGGGTGATAATGCTCATTTTATTATATTAGTTTTCTCCTATAATTTGAAAACTATAAGTATCTCCCTATTTCTTGCACCTTTGTGCCAATTTGTCAGAGAAAGGAGAAAAGGGATCTTATTTAATGTAACCAGCCTTCTAAAAATCCTAATTGCCTGGCTCAGTTTAATTTGTTTTATGTCATACTGCCCTCTAGGGGATTAGGCACACACGGAGGGATTTTTGCATAATGGGAACATTTTTAATTTGCAGGGAAAGACATCTTTTCCTTTGTACTGCAGTAGAACATTATAATCCATGTATAGAGCTCGTAATTTAGCATTTTAAGTGTAATTTGCATTTATTTTTTTGGGAAGTATCTTTCATAATTAGCATTGGGTCTCTGCTTTCAGGATGCAGGGCTGACTTCCCATGCACAAGATATGAATCTTTATACATTAGGAAGTTTGTAAAGGGTCTGGTAGATACTATTAAATCAGGAAAACTTCCCCCCCTGCATGAGAATTATGAGAAAACTTACATACTTAAATACCCTGTGCTGAGAACATGAATATTTGTACATCAAATATAATACACTGTTCAGTGCTTTTAAAAAACACCTCATCTGTTTAAAATTGAACAAACGACATCAAACTCACCTTATCAACGCTTCTGAGTGCTTTTTGAGGAGATATAAAAAGAATAAGGAAAATAATGTGGAAAATGATACCTTGGAAAAAAAGAAGGAGAATTATCCAGAAGATTTGGCTTCAGGTGAGGTTTTTCAGAGGTGTCAACATTTGCTAAGGAAGGAGAGTAGCCTTCAAAAGGCTAAAAGGTCAGGCATCTAGCTGCCTAATTATCTCCAAAAGTCAAAATCATTGTCCCTTACTGATGTGATGAACCTGACACTCACTGCTCTTCATCCTATTTTAATTCTAAAACAGCAGCATGATCTTGACTGGCCAGGCTGAATTAAGAAACAAGGCTCGGAACTGGGAATGCCTCAACAGGTCACCATTGCATTTTGTGCTTTGATATCTGGACCCAAATCTCCTTTGCTCCTTGGCTTTTTTTCTTGAAGCAGAAAGATTCTTACCAGTATTTCAAGGCAGACATTGTGTGAAGTTCTCATTTGGCACTGATCAATTTTAATTTTGCTGTGGAGTGAGTCATCTGAACAGTGCAACATGGCTCCAGTGTCTTGTTGGATATCCTTCCTGCAGTGCAGTAGCCATCTCCCATGACCACCTGTATTTACAAACAAATCAGACTGTTCTGGCCACTTTCCAGCATCACACTGGGCTTTTATGAGATTTTAAACTTGTCAGCTTTACATAATCAGTCTTCTTATTTCAATCTTATCATACTTAATGTTGTTCCATGCTAATGGTTCCTGACATATTCACCTACTCATCCTCTAGCTTCACTCAGCTAAGCTTCTGTCTCCCCATTCAAAGTCTGTACCTAATTGATAAAACTTGTTCTTATACTTAGAAGGTGTCCTAGGTTCAGCTGTAACAGTTGTTTTTCTCCTTCCTAGTAGCTGGTGCAGTGCTGTGTTTCTGTTTTAGCTCAACAACAGTGCTGATAATACACCAACGTTTTAGTTGTACTAAGTAATGCTTACTCTGATCAAGGGCTTTTCAGTCTCTCGTGATCTGCTATTGAGGAGGGGCATGGGAATCTGGGAGGAAGCAGAGACAGGACACCTGACCCAAACTAGCCAAAGAGGTAATCCATACCACAGCACGTCATGCCCAGTATATAAACTGGGGGGAGTTACCCAAAAGGGCAGATCTCTGCTGAGGTCGGGCTGGGTATCAGTCAGTGTGTGGTGAGCGATTGTATTGTGCATCACTTGTGTTTATTGATTTTTTTAATTTTTCCTTTCCCTTTTTAGTTTTATATTTTATTCCCTTGCTATTTTCCTTATTATTATTAGTAGTAGTTTTATATTATACTTTATTTATTAGACTGTTCTTATCTCAGCCCCTGGGATTTTCATTCTTTCGATTCTTCTCCCCATCCTGTATGGAGGAAGCAGGGAAAAGGAAGGGTGTTAGCTAACCACTGCGTGGTGCTGAGTTACTGGCTGGACTTAAACCATGACAGAAGGATAAACTGCTGAGCCTTCTTAGGCAAAATGCCTCTTATATGCCTGGCCATAGCAGTGGGGGTTCATCTCTGCAACATTTTTTCATTTGCTCTGGACATTTTTTCATTTGCTTTATTCAGGCTTGTACAACCTGTATCATAGTCCATGGCATGCTGATAGCTTCTGCTTCCACTTTCAGTGGCCCAGCTCTTGTCATGCTATGCTCAGTGGCTCCACAATAACCAGCTTTTCTGAATTTCCATTGATTATCACCTCATAACAAAATCTCAGGAGTATTCAATTCAATTCTCTGTAAGTAATGATATCTTTATACCTTAACTCACACTTCCTTGGTAGGTTCTTCTCTTAAAAATACTAGTAACCACTGATACTAATACTGAATGGTACTTGTCCTGAAGTGGTGGAGTGGCTCGATGGCTTAGTCTACCTGCTGATGTGACAGAACTTTGTCTTAGGGTCACAAACTGGAGAAATGTTTGTGGTGGGTGATTTGAGCAATACTCCTGTACTACCCTGAAATTCATTTCAGTGTTCTAGTTTGTTATGGGTTTGTGTAGACGCTCTGTTTACCTGGGAGCATGTTCCAGCAGGGGTAAAATAGCTCTTGCTGTGCTAACCAGCCTCCACCAAGGATAACAGCAGTACCCTCACAGGTTACTCATGCCCACAGGAAGAGATTTCTCACATTGCTTTGTAGCTATAGACATTGCTTTCACTGCCCATGCTTATGTCAGTGTACAGTTCCATGCTTGTGTAACATAAACTATCTGGAAATCATGTGTGGCCACCTCTTTGCAGATTAACAGCAGTTTGCTGTTCTTGCAGCTCTTCTTACAGTCTGCCCAATTCCCATTCAGTGGGAATCATGGTCTCTGACTGCACAGTTCAACCCTTGCAAAAATGGCTGTCAGCTCTTTTCCCCAGGTTGTGAGCTGGTGCCTCTCAGATCTGGAGGTGCCAGCACAAGTGCTCTCACAGAAAGTTGTCTGTGCCCTCCATCCTTTCCTGTGTCAGTGCCAGCAGAGTGTATAGGGACAGGGCTTCCTTCTGCACAGTTATATATGGAATTCTAAGATTCCCAGAGATGCCCTCGGATTGTCTGTTTTGTCTGTCAATTAGGTATTCCGTCTCATCCCCGTGGGTCCCATTAGCAGAGCTGTTTCTACCATGGTTTATTTTCAGCCTCTGTGCGAGGTAAGAATGCAGATGCATTGGTTCCTTCCTACAACTGTTTCTCCCTCGGTTTCCACACAGGCAGCAACTTTGCAAGGAGTGGTTGCTTTTGTGAATCCATACTCCCTATGCAAATCCAAAATACCAACAAAAAGCTTGCTCTATTTCAGAAAAGGAGTTAAACAATTAGAAATAACAACAACAACAACAAAAAAGTAGGAATCCCATGACTGCAGTTTGTAAAACCAAAGCGATGTTTTTGCATTGGCATCTTAAAGAGAATTCAATGAGGCTGAGTGCCGTTCGTACTCAGTGCCATTGTGCTTGGTGTGCTGCCCCCAGGCAGGAAGAAGGAACAGAGGATAAACACTAAACTTCAGCATTCACATAACCAGTTAAGAACCTGCATGGCTAAAAAGACTCGTCTCAATGTAATTTAAGACACATTTTACCTAACATATTTTCCTAGATCTTGCATGCCTGCATGAAGAACTTCTTGACTCCATAAGTGATTCTCTGATGAAAACAAACAAGGGCTGATGGTGACTAAAGTGCTCCTCAACACAAGAGCAGTGCTGCAGCCAGATTCTGCCATATCCATTCTTGCATTAAGTAGTGACTTAGTCTACAAGTAGGATGTTTAGTCTCAGCCTGAGCACTGCTGGTGAAAAGTGCTACTCAGCCTGAAAAAGAACCTGATTTACAACAAGGAACTCAAGCCAAAACAACAGCTTCTCCAATCACAATGGTTGAGTGGAAAGGTTAAGTTCTAAGATGCAATTTTAGAGTTAGAATTTGCCTTGGAAAGAAGGGTTAGATCCTCTTTTCTTCATTTCTCCTTAAAGCCTTCCTGTTTGCCTTCCCCAAAGATCCAGTCTGCAAAATAGTATTCAGGGTCATGCTGTGCCCCAGAGACCCACCACTAGCATTACTTCTGCACTGATTTACACAGACAAGAAAAAAAATCAGAACACAATGAATCATCTTGTGCAGACTCCTACATATCAACTGTCATTTCATGTCACTGCTAAGACATGTCTTGAGCCTTGAGTGATCTGAGTGTGATTTAAACATGCCTTGTAGAGGAGCCTCCAGTCTTCATTAAACAGTCCTTACCTTGACTCACATTTCCAGTAGCGTGCCCTTTTCCAAGTCTGGATTTGTCTGGCTTTCAGCATCCATTTTGGTTATGCCTTTCTGCCCTGGATTGAAGAGTTTTTTGCCTCTAGGAAGACTAGAACACAGCTGATCCTGTGGATCAGGGTTTTTACAGCAGAGGGTTCAGCAATAGATTCTCATATTCTCAAATCTCAAAATCTTCACATAATAATCCCATATGTCTCTGGAAAGAGATATTTACACTATAATGAAATGATCTTTCACTCTCATTTCTGCACAGCCCAGTATAAATAATTTTTTTAAAGTCTTTTTTCCCTTTATTTTTGTCTTTCTTGAATTAGCCTGTGGCTCTTGTTTGCATGCTTTCCTGCAATTCGTTTTGAAAATGCAGGCAGTAGACATAGTGACCTAGCACTGATCTCATCAGAGATAAAGGTGGAGACAAATACCTTTCTTTCTTTAGCTTTCAAACTCAATATCCAAGGATTACACTAGCCTTTTTTACTCCAGAGTTGTACTGGCAGCTTCCTGGCTCACTAGATCTCTTTCACACTCAGGACTTCAGAGCTATCTTTCCCCTATTCTTTCTGTAGGACCAATAATTTTCAGTTCTTGATGTACCACTTTCTGGGGACAGTATTAAATGCATTCTTTAAAGGTCCATCTTTTCAAAGGAACATGGACTGCTTTTTTTATGGTTGCCTTTTCCACCTGCGTTCTGCCCCACACTTGGAATGCCAGGCAGAGGAGGAGAGAAGAGAATAGGATGGCCCTTCCTGAAGCAGCAAGCTGATAGATTAACTCAGCCATTTTGCCATCATGTTGTTGACTGGACGTAGAAAAGGTGTTTTGTCATTTGTACATGTTTTAGCTTGTGAAAAATAATGTGAGGGGAAGGAAAAATACAAAACCTTGAGCAATTGCCTTTTACAGGAACTCCAGCCATGCTGTGAACTAAATGAGGCAGAGATCTCATGGGAGAAATTCAGTATGATCAGTTGATTAAAGACTATGTCAGAGCAAATAAGCCCCAGGGGCTAGCTCATTTCTGGAATGTCCTGGCTTTTGAAGGTTTGACTTTGCAAATAAAAAGGCATTTAAATATATTTGCATTTCTAACACTTGTTATTTATGTCCCCTAGGAAACAGCTTCTGGATAAGTATGAGGCAGATCATGAACTTTAAAGTTAAGCAGGTTCTCAAGCATTTCCCTGAATGAGACAGGTCTCAGCTATCACTGTAAAACTATAGGTCAATATAAGATTGTTTAGACCGTATACTTAGGCTTCCAGGTATACCCCTAAAGGTGTCGAGGGCTAGTTTTCTGAATTGTGAAATGTCCAGCAACACTTCGTCCTCAGCTAACCTACCTACAATAGATGGCTCACCACTATGCAGGTATCTTCTATACTCTTCCACTGCTCTGTCCCTGAAAACTAATATTTATTATTCAAATAAACCAAATAAGTTTAGGTATTTTTAAGCAGTTAAGGATGGCTCAATGCATTTACCTTGCTTACTGTACTATTTTTTCCCCTTTTTTGGCCTGGGAGAGTGGCTCTGACATTATATTGCTATATATTTAGACAGCTTCTACTGCAGTGTGGAGCCCTGCTCCTGCTGAGAGGCTTAGATGCTATTGTGATACAGATAAATTGTGATGGTACAGCTATATAATAAATTAAAAAAGGAAAAGTTTCCCATTTGAACAATACTTAAGAGAACCTGGGGGAAGATGGACTTAATTCTTTCCATTATTCTTCCAATCATTTGGTTTCTATCAGGTATTTTCCTTGCAGTTAAGATCTGCTATTCTTTAATCCCCAGGAAAATGATTACTATCATTTAAGAAAATTAAATTCTTTCTAATTAAGCTGTTTTCAGACAATTAAATTGCTTCCTGATTTTCATAATTGTCTCATTGCTAAGATCTACCTCTTTCCTGATTAGCAAGGTGGAAAAACCCAAGCACTTTTACTCTGTGCAATATTTAGCAGTTAAGAAATAAGTCCCTACAAATATTCTGAGCCAGACTCTTTCTCCACATGACCTGCCCTACATATGCTGCTCTGGCTTCACGAAAACAGATCAAATAGCCAAAGGCACCCAAAAGGTGACAACAAAAGTACAAGGAAATCTGTTTGGGATAATCCTGTGAGCTAGCAAGCACAGGAGGACATGGTAGATCTCTTCATCACCTTCAGCTTTCTTGAGGAGAAGACTGGCTTCCCAATCAGCCCTGATAGGTGGGCTAAGGATGTGCTGTCCAGGCTGCCCTTCTCTGCAGTGCAGTAGAGGAATGGGATGAGGGGACATGTTTGAAGGATGCTAGTAAGGTGCCACTGCCTCATAGTAACAGAGCATGCAAAACCAGGTAGCGAAGGGCTGCATTTCTTGTGCTGCTTCACCCATCTCACCTGCACATCAGCTGTCCCTGCAATGGTCACATCTGTAACTCCATATCTCCCAAGTGCTGTACGTCACTACCGCAGACAATGCACTCTCACTTTGTACTTCTCCATGTGCATGTTCTCTTCTTCTTTCTCCTTCTCATTTGCTTTATCACTCCCCTTGATTTCCTTCTCTTTTACAGGAGGGTATTAGTTGTTAATGTAAGAAATCTAACATTTGTTATAATGTACAAGTGTCCTAGGGTGCTAGGTGTTATGGGGTCTGGAGAATACCATGTAGCTTTTGACCAGTGAAAGGTGCACAGTGGAAGCCCTGTGGATTTTTCCACATTAATAGCATGAGTGTCTGCAACTTGATGGAGGCTGTTCCAAATGACCCAGTGGGTCAATACCCTAAAATTAGGTTTTGGAGGAAAATATGTGGGTAGGGAGTTGCTGTTTCAAAAGCTCTGTTCCTAATTTGGCATGCATACATTGTCAATGGGTTATTATGAGAAATAAAAATGGTAGATTAGTCAAAGAATATGGACTAGAGCTGTGTAAATGTGAAGGTGAGAGAACATATGATACGTACATATCAATGCCAGGTGATTAAATTAGGTCAGACCCTCAGCTAGATATAGACATGTTCCTAAAGCTACCTGAAGAGCTGGCTCATGATGTGTTTAAAGGTAGTGATAAGACTGAAGAGACCTTCCCACCACAGCTAATCACATAGATGACAAATTCTTTTACAGCAGGGTGGGCCTGACCTACCTTTGAAAACGCAGAATTTATCAACTCATGATTTTCACAGGACTGCCACTGTAATTGTTTCAGTGGCCTGGTTCATGAAGTCAAATGATAAAGCGGTAGCATGTACAAACACATGTCATTTTAGGTCTCATTGAGCTTAACAAGCTCTTTTGAAAAAAGAAAATAGATCAAAACCCATTTAAAATGTAACAAAAATATTCTTCAAAAAAGAAACTGGGAGCCAGGAAATGGTTATCGCTTGAAATCTCATGATTCTTTACACTGGCCATGTGAGTTTTAAGATCTAACTTTCTGATTTCTAATACTTTTGTGGCATGGTCTTGAAAATGTTTCATAGACTCATGAGCATAAACACATTAATATAGCCAGAAATACTCCTTTTTAGAGATACTCATGGGAGTGTTTGGTATCTCCAGCAGCCTCCTTCTTTTGTCATTCCCAGTTAAAACAAAGAAGTCCTGAAAGCAAACATTTTTGCCTTTCTGATGTGAGGAGCTGTTCCGTTACAATATCAAAGGCCATTATTGTTAACCACCTTTTTTGTCTTTTGAATCATTCCATGAGAACTGACTTTATATGAACTTCATTTCTTTATTGATAATTTTATGAAAGGAAAAGTAACGGCTGTCAAAGGTGAGCAGGGCAGTTCTGACACAGCCAGCATCAGAAGAAACACAGATGGCAGAACAATGGTTGAGGAGCAGCAGTCCTGAGGGACACAGGTATGAAAAAGAGGGAACAATGCAACCGGTTAGTCTACAGGTTCCCTCTGAGACTGAAGCCTCTGCTATTCTCAGGAGTACTGATGCTCTCATATTCCAACTTTCTGCCTTTTACACCTTGCACTTCAACAGCCTGTCTCAGAGGGTGATAATCAAGTACAAACAAGTTTTGTCTGTGGAAAAGAATCCTGCAGAAAATACCATGTGTGGGAAGCAATCCTTCCCAACACCTGCATGCCCCCCCCCCCCCCCCCGAAAAGAGGGATGAGCTAGCTGGAGTACGCTAGAAGAGTGATAAACAGATGATCAGTAAGCTCTTTGCTTGGCATCCCTTTTTCATTATGCTACCATTTTAGAGAAATGTTTTTATAGCCTCTGCTTGATTTTCCATCAGATCCCTCCCTCCCTGCGAATCCTCCCTTCCTGCTTCCTACAGAATGTGGCCAGCTGGTTACTGCTAAATTTAAACAAAGATGTGCTACTTGTAACTCTCTTTGCTTCATCCACACAATATTACTAGCCTAACTCAGCTAGCAAGAAGTACTTCTATTTTGATGTGCGCTGGGACTGTAAGCCCAGATGAAAGTCAATGAAGGCTGTTGCATAGATAGATAATGCTGACAGGGAGTGCTCTAACTGGTTTTCCACAGGAAAGTGCTGATTCAGTGAAATTGGGACATTTGAGGGATACACATGAATTCTACACAATATGTGGGAGTACAGCGAGAACTTAAAATTTGATGCCCAGTGGTCTGTAGACCAGCTCCATGAGCAGCAGCAAAGCACAGCTCAGGTCTCCATCAGCGCTGTAATACTGCCACGCTGATACACACCGAAACACCCAGCAGCTCCTGTGAAATGGAGATCCTCTTTTCTAGCCAGCAATAATTACAAATAACATACCATGTTTAAATAACCAATAAAATAGGGCATCAACAAAGAAGCTGCTCTTTGCATCTGAGTTTCATACAGCATCCAAGAGCTCAAACATCAAGGAGAAAACAGCAGGTAGCTTAACTCCAAAGATCTCTCCCCTGCTGTTGTTATCATTGACAATGAAGGCAGTGTTGTAAGTGCAGAATGCAATGGACAATTCATGCACTTACCATATCTTGCACTTTAGCTACAGGCGTGTGATTTTCTGAAGAAATGATGACAGGATCAAACATATTCTGGCAGATGCTCACAAAATCAGAGCCCCTTTCACTCAGTAAATGACCATAAAAATGCTTTGAAGATGACAATAAAAAGTTATTTAATCATGTTCAAAACAGAAGCACCTGCCAAGTCAATATATAATTTTTTACATGATTGGCTGGTACAGTGACAATAGCAAAAAATGCAAAGTGAAGCTGTTAGAAGCAGCTACTGGCCTGATTCTATAGTAGGTATAGCCTGATGGTGGAGAGGGAGAGCAAGAGAAGAGGAAAGAAAAAGCAATAGTCATACATATATTTCCTCAGTCTCCTGATTTTTCAGCTCTTTTTCCTAGCTGTTACAAGGTGCCCTTGGGAACCTAGTTTGAAGACATACTTAGCAGCCCTCATTTTCTGTGAAGTCAATGCCAGAGGGAAAAGGGGCAGTGACCAAAAGGTGACCTAAGACAGCCTGTGAGATCTTCGTACTTCTGTAGCAGAGGGGAAAAGGTGCTGGGGTGTCCTTGTTTCAGCTGGGATAGAGTTAATTTTCTTCCTAGTAGCTGATGCAGTGCTGTGCTTTGGCTTCAGTCTGAGAATAATGTTAATAACATAACAATGTTTTCGTTGTTGCTAAGTGGCACCTACCCTGATCAAGGACTTTTCAGTGTCTCATGCTCTGCCAGTGAGGAAGGGCACAAGAAGCCAGGAAGGAGCAGAAACAGGACACTTGAACTGAACTAGCCAAAGGACTATTCCATACCACAGAAGATTATGCTCAATATATAAACTGGTGGGGGTTGGCCAGGAGGGGCTGATCGCTGCTCTGGAATGGGCTGGGTATCAGTCAGTGGGTGATGAGCAGTTGTGTTGTGCACCACTTGTGTTTGTTGTTTGTTTTGTTTTGTTTTTTCCCTTTTAATTTTATGTTTCTCTTCTTGCTAGCTCCCTTTTCACTATCATTAGTAGTATTGTACTTTATTTTAGTTATTAAACTGTTCTTATCTCAACCCACAAGTTTTACTATTTTTCCCCAATTCTCCCCATCCCACTGCGGTAAGGGGGGGATGAGTGAGCAGCTGCCTGGTGCTTAGTTGCTGGCTGGGGTTAAACTCACTGGGAGAGGAGTAGAGATCTGGCCTTTTGGTGGCATTGCTGCCCTAAGATGTCCGCAAACTGGTAGGCGGGTACTGCTAGAAACAGAGATGTGGAGTGACATGTGAGGATGACCACAGACTTTTTTAGCAGCCCAGGAGAGCCAGTACCTGCCATTAGCAGTGTGGGCTGGGGGCTACGCCATACGACAAAACACCTGTGCTGTTGTTCAGCTCTACCTTGCAGCTGCATCCACCCCAAATTCAGTAACTTTTCCAGACAAGCCATTTACCTATGAGCTGGTGTATGCAACAGTAGCATTGCTTTCCAGCAGTTCAAATCTACCTTAGTAATTCTAATTGATTGGGTTCTTTCTTGATCAGCTGAAATTAAAGTAGCCCAAGGGTGGTGATAATTTCATGAGTTGGTGACAGAGGCTGTTCTGGCATCTGAAGTCCACTAGGGTAGCAAATTTAGATGTCTGTATTTTAAGGTCAAAAGGGCTTATTCTGATCAAACACTGTCATCTTTATATGAGCAATGGGAATCCCTGGAATTAATTCTTAACACAAGATAGACATATATGATTAAACTAGAATATTTTTTGTTCAAATACCTCATTAAATTTTTTCAGAGTCAGGGAATTTTCCACTAAGTTGTGGTAAAAATGGCTAGTTATTCTAACTGATTAAGAGTCAGGTGAGATTTCAAACTAGGTTTTATCTATTGGACCTCATTAAACTTTGTCAAGTAAACTGAAGAGCCTTGTATGACCATGTTTATGTTAACTGTGTGAGTGCTTTAACTTAGCTTGCTTCAGTCTCTTTGGTAAGCTAGAATAGACAGGACAACTACTCCAACCTTCACTCCATAAGATTATTGCCAAGCCTTCATCTTTACTGTGGTTCTTGCACAATGGCTCTTTAGTACAACAGCATCTTTCTTAGAAACAACACTATTCTTGTAGCAGTTTCAAATTTCAGTGTGCTCAAAATTCAACTCTTTGTTGCTAAAGAAACATTTTAAACTGAAGCACTCAAAGCCAAAAACAATAATAAAGGTTTCTTTGAAGCATACATAAAGCTAGGTTTTGCTAGCCAAATTTAAATGGACAAATGTTAAAGTAATCACAGACATACACATTGGTACTGAGAAAACTGGTTGGATAAATTGTTCTGAAAGTTATTCAGTGATAAAATTATTTCCTCAAGATTATTATGTTAGACATGACTAAAGAAAACTGAGTACTAAATTACTGGTTTGAAAGACAAGATGAGGAAGGGAAGAATATTAACACAATTTCAACCTTCAGTAGAAGGCAGGTAAACCAGGATAGAGGAAATAATACTTGTGGTGATGAAGGCAGAGCTTCAACGCTGAAGACACAATAGCATTGGCGTGGCCTACTGAGGCCAATGTAAAGGAAGTAAAACAAAGAGCTGAGTAAAAGCAGTCATGTTTGCCTTTTAGCTGTATGTTCATATGGCACAGAAAGATCTTTGATAACACAGCAGTCCCTGAAACCAACTGGGAAACAGAAGAGATAAGAAGGACCTCCCAGTCAATGCCCAGCTAGCAGCAGCTGATGCATTTGCTGAAGTGTGGTGGCAAAACAGTCATCATGGATGATACTGTTTTTTGCAGAGAGCAGGTGTGTCCAATTAGGAGCCCTACATAAATGCACACAAACAACAGAAAGATGCAAATCAACAGCTTCCAGAAAACCACTGCTGTACCTAGTGGGCACCTTTCTATACTGGGCTGTAGCCTTTCCACAGAAGTTTACTTTCTTGGAAAATGCTGAGCATATGGGATAGGTGTAAAAGATATCCAAGACAGGAGACAAACCTTGAAGAATGGCTATAGAAAGACAGCAGTAGTGGTGGAAAAAAAAGAACAGGTGGCTTAATACAGGTTTTATGAAACCACAGTTAACAAAAATAGTCACATGTCCCATCAAAAATACAACAGATGGCAGTGATCTTCAGTCATTTTCCACAATATTCAGATATGGAAAAGTGTCAGTATTATATTTTTTTTCTTAATTGCCCTTTTATCACAGCTAAAGAAAGATACGATTAACTTCAGTACATGTAATGAGTATGGGGTAAGAGATGCAAACACCCCAATGTAGCAACAGTATACTGAAATTTGACTGTCTATTCATGTGTACTTACACAAATCAATCGATTTTATAAAAATAAGGATTTATTTTTTTCCTTCCAGCTCAATATTTTATATGTATTTTTAAGGGGCTATATTTAATGTACAGTAAAATCTTGATTAGTATTGAATATCATAAAGTCATTAGCTTAGTACCAAATCTTCTATCCGCCTACAATAGGAAAACAAGGAGGTAAGATGAAAACTGCATTCCCAGTTTACAAAGTCTGAAGCTTCCTGCCAATGGATATTGCAAAGCAAAATACTGTGGCTGTTGGGAATGTCAAGAAATCGTTTTTGTCCTTGGGGACAACTATGAACTAGGGAGGACTGTCCTGCATGGCAGATGCCCCTGAGGAATTTGGTTTTAAAGCAGTACAGGCACTCTCATAGGAATGCATTCTCTGTGCTCCAGAACTTGTAAGGAGATTTATTCTTTTCATTGTATGCTACTGGCTTGTCTACACCTCTTTCCTGCTTCTCTCTGTTGTTTTTTATTTTCCTCTTTTAAATTATTCCTCATCCAGAGGCAAATTCCATCAGGTTCTGAAGAGGGTAGCTAATTCTCAAGTTTAAGCATTAGATGGAGCAAAGTCTTACGAAGAAGTAACTAACATGGCATTGTCTTTAAATGACTTGGTTTCATTTTGTTCTGAAAGGCAGTCTGAGACTTGTGGATGTCTGAAATGGGCTCATTCTGCATATTGGTCCTGAATATAAAGAGAGGTATAACTCTGCTCTGAAGACAGGTGCCTCAATTTTTGCTTGGGGTACCTAACTTTGGAGGGTATATTTTCAAAGCACTTCATCACCTGTTTTAAATAGAAGAGGACTGGGAAAACAGGAAGAAAACTGGCACAACTGCCAACATCCTCAGTCCAGAGAGCTGATTGCCTTCACTGTTTAGAATACATTTGTAAGCCTGAATATGATAAAAAGCAATCCTGATCTCATAGCTCAGTAATCTGTGCTTAGTGGCAGGCAGACATCTCTTATCCATGTTAAATCTTGCAGATCTGTAAGTGATTTTTTATCATATTAACGATGTTAGTTACTGCTGATCTGAGCTACTCTAATCCTATGTGATACTTGAGCAGAGCTTTAGGCTTGAGATAGAGCAACTTCTCTGACATGGGCAACTTTGCATCCACTGCCTTCTTTCCCACAGGAAGTTCCCTTTTAGCTAACATGAGTTAGAAACCTCCTGGAAATTCTGTGAAGTGCCTGGGATCCTTCTGTCCGTGCTGATGCTGGCAGCACTTGACTCTGTCTGATTATTTTAATGTCAAGTAGAGGTAGTGGAGTCTTTGCTTTGCAATTATTTGGTCATGGCAGGAATTCTGAATGGAGTACACTACCTGATGGGCAATATATATGGGACTGGACTGGTGCTCAAGTGTTGGAAGCACCAGCTGAGAAAAAAGAAATGCTCTATCTGGGTTTTTGATGAAAGGGCTGAGTGCTATTAGTAAGGCTCAGAAACTGCTGTTCCTTGTATCCTCACTGTTCCCATCTTCTTAAGAAACAGCAGTTTTTGAGTCCAGTAAGACACTACCTTAATCAATGAGCTGTTGTTTGTGAAGGGCACTGAGTACCAGGGCACTGAAGCCTGTGCTCCTCCACAGATAATTCTGTGCACCACTGGTTTCTGAAAGCAAAGTGAGCTCGCTGTTCCCCTCTAGTACCAGCTGAACTCTAACCAGGGGTGGAAAGCTTACTCCTGTCAAATGCTACGAGGCAGGAAAGGCTGAAAAGTCCAAAGAGTCTCCACAGACCTGATATGCACTTAGTCAACAGCACAGTCCAGATGGGTTATTAACCCAAACATACATACTGCAAGGCTGCCAGGAGCCTTCCCTAAATCCACACAACAGAGTTCTGCTTGGGAGCTGATGTTTATCATCTGTTGCAATTTTCAACATGTATAGTGTGTACATCAAAAGACAAATGATGGATATGCACTGGCCAGTGCACACTCCAGTTTCATAAATTATTGCAAAGAAGCTCGATTATATGCTTTTTCAGAACTATTGTCCATTTTGTTTTAATGCCTGAGTACTGAGTTAACAAACATGTGGTCAGGGACTCCCTCTGAAATAGGGCTGGACCTTTGCAAAGTCAATATTTTATTTACTGACTAAGAGTAAGGCACCTGAGAAGATGTTTTAAGGTGATAGCAATGCTTTTCATTAGCTGAAGGTGGCATTTCAAACTTGACCGTGGCATGTTTAGTCATTAGTTTCAGTGCAATTGGAGGGTGAAAGTGAGTGAGACCTGGTCAGGCCAAAGAAAGGGAGAAAAGGCAGAGGTTACATGGGCTTTCATCTTTTGAGGTGGAATAAAAATACCTCAAACACCAAATCAACAACTGAGACTATTTCATGCCTTATTAAAAACCAAGCCAATATAACAGAAAGGCTGTAAGTTTCTTTTGCTGTTACTGACATTTGTTATGTCTCCTAGATATGGCTTAATGACTTTTCCTTGCTAAATACACTTAAAATTTAGACAGGACTTTGGAAAAATAGTATTTTCAGTCCACCTGATCTTCCTCACAAAACTTTTGCTTGTTGCTGTAGACCTCCATAGTCTATTGAATTGACATATCATTTAATATATTCTTCTTTCTACTTGTATGTATCAAACTTAGGGGGCTGCTTTACCAAGTACTTAAACCTGACTCTGTCATCCTCCCTCTGCCCCTTTACACTGATTTCTCCTCAGCCTGCAAGGGCACTACCTCAGCTTTTGCTTGCACCCAGAATTACACCTTTCTCATTCCCTGGGCTTGGTAGAAGGCAACGCTAAGAAACGGCACATGTTGCTTAAGGAAACCTATATAAGTGGACATTGCAGTGGGTGATGAGAGGAAATCACTGCAGCCTGAGGCTGGGAAGAAAAGAGACACCCTAGTACCCTCTGCTATTGCCTATACGAGAAATAACTGATAACAGCAGTAACACAATGAAGACCTCTTATTTTACAGATCTTTCCTATGTCCATATGTGGGCTCCAGGACAGGAGAGCAGTCCAGATAACCAAGGAGCCGGGGAGGAAGCCTTCCGGGTGAGGTGCTGCCAAACCCTCAACAAGTTGAAGGAGGGTAGATTTGGGGTGAGGAAGAGGAGGGCTCTTCTCCTGTTGTCTTTGTTTCCGTCTCTAATGACGATGTCACACTATTTCCACGGCTGGTCCTGCTGCACAGCTGGGTCACAAAGGGTTAGGACAGAAAGCAGCATGTGCACTTTTAAAACTACATGCAACAAAGTCCGCTGCTTGAAGTCCGGGTCCCCTCTTCCCCCGCCCCTCCCCAGCTTCCAGCAATAATTTATTATAAAGGGGTTTTATGATACAAATTTGATAATCTCCCATACACATTGGCACTGTTCTAACTGGAGTTGTAAGCCCATAAAATTCAAGCCCTTTGTTTTCATGAAGGCCACAAGGTTTTAAAAGATACTATTGTACCGCCTAAAACCCATAAAATTGTCACTAGGGACTGATTAAACAGTCCTGAATTGAAACAGTGCGGATTTTGTCTAGGTCCTTTTCATGCAGAACAATGGTCTTTTCAACCCCCAAGACAAAAGGAGGTTTAAGGAGCGATTCTCCGGGAGATTCTTCTAAGATAACCCCATCCATATGGGAGACAAGGTGGCCAGCAGCTGAGACAAAAAAAAAAAAAAAAAAAGAGGGGGAAAAAAAAAGTTTTGGATGGTAGCAGGAAAAATAAAGGGAAGGGGGAGAAAGACAGCAACAACCAAAAAAAACAAACAACCAAAAAAAAAAAAACAAAACAAAAAAACCCCAAACAACAAAAACCCACAACCAAACAACCCAAACGGTCCTTCCCGCCCATCCCAGAAGCCTGGTCCACTCTCCATCTCCTCCTTGGCACATGCCCCTGCCCAAGCAGGGAAGGGGATGCAGGTGGGAGGACCGGCGTCTCTTCATCCTCCCCAGCCTTCTCTGCCTTGCACCTGGGTCTGATCCTCCCGCAGGGAGGTCAGAAGAGAAACCAAGCAGCCCCTCGGGAGGGGACGCAGCCCTGGGGAAGGCAGCTCGGGCAGAGGAGAGGGGCTATGCTGCCACCCCGCATCCCTGCTCCCCGAGGGCTCCCCGGGAAGTGTAGGCAGCAGGACACATCTCAGAGGCACATCTGGTCTGAAGTTATCCCCTTCCAGGGAATAAAGACAACAAACAAACCAAACCGCTTCTCCGGGTCCTTTTCCCTCGACAGCCTCTCCTCGGCGGAAGGTTGCCTGCATCAGTCCCCATGGGGTTTTCTCTCCCAGATATTCCCTCCTCGTTCCTGATCTGTGTTTCCATTTGAGGGATGGAGGCAGAAGGTCTGGTCTGTATTTCAGACACCTGTTTTGGTTTGGGTTTTGAGGGTTTTCCCCCACTGGCCGCTGCCAGGACAACCATATTCTTGTTTTCCCCGCAAAATTAATAAAATCAGTTGTTCATCAAAGAGTTTCAAAACGTAATTCTCTGGGTATTAAAAGGCGTTACTATTTTCTCTTGGCTACTCTTCTTTCCTCGGTAGATCTTTGGAAGAGGTCCAGACTAACGGGAAGATTGGCTTAATTCTGGACCCTCTTTTACCGGCTCTATAAAAGACCGCAGCGAACCGCGGCCCTGCCGGGCCCTCGGGCGCCGCCGCCCAAAAGGAGAAGTCCTGGCTCCTCCAGGGACGGGGGGCTCCGCGTTCACTCTCTCTCTGTAGGAAATATTACCCGGCTTACAATGAGATGCTTGTAGCAAACTTTATTCGCGGTTTACCGGCGCACGTGAGTAAAATAAACGAAATTGAAAGTCCGACGGCGCGATCGAGACAAGTATCTCAGCCTTTATGGCACGGGAGGTTATCCTACGAAAAACCCCAACCGTCAAACCTACACTTCTCCGTCGGGGAAAAAAAAAATACTATTTTCCAGAAAATCATTTTATTAGTCACTGGAAGAAGCAGCTATTTTAAAATAAACTACGTCGCTGGGATCGTTATGTCTTTAACAAGGAATCTCAGGTAAAGGAGCAGGAAGAGCAGAGGTTTTACAAAATCAGAGCCGCACCCGGCGTCCGCGCCTTCAGTGGGACCGACGTTGGGGGAAGCTGCCCAGGAGAGCCTCGCCCCTGCCGGCAGCACCGCCGCCCCGGAGCCGCACTCTGTCGCTCGGTCCGCCCGAGTCCGGCAGACACGGCGCCCCGGTGGCTTCCTCGCGCTAGGAGTCCGGGGCTGGGGCGGGCCTCCCCGCGCCCGTGGGATGAGTCCGGCCCCGGAGGGCGAGGCGCCGCTGTCACCATCCCCAGGAGACGACGGCGGGGTGCGCTAAGTGCTGGTAAGCGGGGAAGACGCCGAGGGCGGCGGCGGGCGGGCAGGCTCGGTAGCCCGGCAGGGCGAGGGCGGCCTGGGCGCTGCAGCCCGGCAGAGCGCAACCCTGCTTGGGACGGGCTGCGGGCGGCGGAGGGCTGGCTGGGCAGCCGCGGCAGGGCTCCCCGTCCCGCACCAGCACCGGCACCACCACCCGGCGAAGCAGGGTGGGCGGGCGCTGCTGGGGGCTTCCGGGGCCCTCGCTCCGCGCCCTCTTCATCTTGTAGCGGTGGTTTTGGAACCAGATCTTCACCTGGGTCGGAGTGAGGCTGAGCAGCCGAGCCAGCTGCTCCCGCTCCGGCGCCGAGAGATACCGTTGCTGCCGAAACCGCCGCTCCAGCTCTAGGGTCTGCGCCTTGGAGAAGAGCACCCGCCGCTTCTTTTTCTTCTCTTCGGCCTCCGAGACTCGGGCGGGGAGCGACCTTTGGGTGGAGTCGGGCAAGCTCAGCTCCGGGCCGCTCTCGTCGGAAGCTGAGGACAGCGAGGGGGTTAGAGAAAGGGGATGGCCGGGGCCGGGCCTTGGGGCAGCCACCCGGGAGGCGGCGGCCGTCGAGAGCCGAAGCACCTCCTGCAGGCAGAGCCCTGGCTGTTTACGGGGCCGGATTAATCCCGACAGTCAACAAGAGATCTGAGCTAACCCCCCCCGGAATACATTCAACCTGGCCCACAAGACGGAGCCGGCTTTTCACGCCCTGGGGAGAGGCTCTACCCGCCGCAGATCCCCTCACGGGCACGGACGCCTGGGGCTTGCGGGCCGGTAGCGTCTGTGCTCCTTCGGTGCTAAAGCGTAATACCGGGCTGCCCCTTTCATTACTGCTTTTCTTCAGCAGCTCGATTACCTTACTATTCAACTTATCCTAGCAGGGCTCCCGCATCATCCATCCAAAGGACTGTCTTCCCCCATGCACACACATTAAATGCTCTATATCTGCGGCACCATTTACGTGTGTAAGGCAAGACCAATGCTGTACGGAGACGGGGCTGTGGGCCGGAGCCTGCCCTCCACCATGGCAGATGTGTAGATCTAGGCACAGTGAGGCGAGGCTCAGGGATGTGCTATGATTCCCTTGGCGGTGCTTGGAGTGACCGAATCCCGCCGGCGCACACAGGCAGGATTTCTTGCAACAGTGAAACGGGGGAAAAAAACTAAGAATAATTAAAAAAAACAACCCAACCAACAAACCAAAACCACCACCACCACCAACAACAACAAACAACCACACACACACACACAAAAAAAAAAACACCACCACCAACAACAACCAACCACACACACACACAAAAAAAAAAAACAAACAAAAAACAAAACACCACAAAAAACTAACAAAACCCAACAAAAACAAAACAAATCCGGGAAGGGAGCTTAAAAGATAAGCACAGAGATACGGGCGATACAGGCTGAGGTTTTGCTTTCTGCAGTATCTGGGAACATGACAGACGTACGCGTGTGTGTGTGAAAATTAATATTTTCTCTCTTAAGCTCATGGCCGGGATATTCCTGCTGTTTCATTGTTGCAATTCAGCAATATTCTATAAAATTCTCATCCTGCATCTCCCCGATCCTGCGGGCTACACACACTGGCGATTCCCTTCTTTGCATCTTCCCCGAAGGAATAGGGGTAATAAATAAAAGCTGTGCGGAGATGGCGAATTCCTGTCCGTTTCATACTCACAGGGATAGTGATTTCTGTCTGCTTCTATCCACCCTCGGTACGGCGAGCCGGTGTAGTTCGCTGAGTGGTGATGGTCAGAAGCTTGCTTTATGCTATTAGCATCCTGCTCTGGTAAATCCAAAATGCTTCTCACTGTAAAACTGATCCTGCCAGATGTGGCCATGGTAGGCTGTGTACACACACACCAAAAATATCGTCCCAAAACCTCGAATTCCCTCCCTTAAAATCTGCGAGGAAAGGGCTGCGCCCGGTTACTGAGGAATCTCCCAGCTCAAGAGGACCTTTCCTTCCATCGCCACCTAACCCCAAATATTAGTGTCGTTTACAGAGGTGTCCTGTTTATATAAACAGTCCTCCCCACTGAAAACACTGCCTGCTTTCAAACCGTCCCTGTCTATAGGATGCTAAGTACCTGAATTAGTCAAGTGCTAAAGCCCTAATGGGAGTAGGTGTAACCCCCCCTCCCGCTACCCCCATGAGAGAATAACCCGTTACCTCCCAAAGACAGCAGGAAACAGGCTTCATCATTACATATTCTGTCTGATTAGCCAAAAGTGGGGACAGATAATGGTAATTGTTAGCAGTGAATAACATCTTGGGTGGCATGTGGATGACCAACAACCACCCCCCTCCATTCGCCACTAAAGCTACTAGCGTCCCTTCTATCCGCAGACAAAGTGAATCCTCCCAGGACATCCGCAGAGCCTGCCGAAAGCCCCGTCCCCGCTTCTCCCTCTTTATTTACTCCCCTTTTCCCTCTCTCTTTAAACCTGGAAGGAATTTAAGTCGTTATTTGTTTTATTTCCTCGGGCTGTTTGTCGTGCTACCTCCAATTCTCCCTCTTGTCATCGGCAGGTTTCCGACCCTCAGTGGGGGATTTTTCACACCTCGGTTGAGCTGTCGGCGGGGAAGGCTGGCGGGTGTGTGCGTGGAGGGGATGGGATCTCGGGGGAGAGTTTGCCTTTCTGGGCATGGTTCTGAAAGGTGCATCATTCTCCCAGGAAGGGTGATGGCATGATCTTGGCTGAGGAAACGCAGAGAGCCCAACACTCGCCTGTCCATGAGCAAGAGTCAGTAGGAGGGGTAGGAGATAAATATATTTTAGCACCATTTTGCGTCGTAGCACTAAGGAGTATTGGGGCATATGTGATCATTGGGCGATATGTATGTGTGACTGAAACAATTCAAACTGGGAGAGAGGGAGAAAAGATCAAACACGGCGCATTTATTTATCTATCCGGGCGTCTCCCATCCCCGCCCGGAGAGAGCTGCCCGAGAGCTGCTTCCTCTGCCGAAAGCATCAGCGCATAAGCCCGGAGCCCCTGTCCAGACGTCTGCAGACAGCGATTGGGCACGGCCCAGGGCCCGGGGGCAGCTCCGCTGTAGTCTCCTCAGACAAGCGGCTCCTCGCAGCCTGTCACCGCAAGGCCCCTTCCCGCCGAGAAGCCTCGATGACGGCGGAGGACTTGTAAAGCAATATGACATGGGAACACGAAGCCCGATGAGCCGCTTAAACTCAAACCCGCAGCGGGCGGGCTCGGTCCTCAGGGGCAGGGCAGGGGCAGAAGTGACTGATTAAATCGGGTAGCGCAGCGTGGGTCAAGCGTTGGGGCCGCAGAGGGAGGGAGCGCGACACGCTCCCCACCCTCGCGCCGCAGCGCCCGTCCCCGTCGCTTCCAGCCCGTTTCGCTGGAAGGACCTGACGCCCGTCTAGAAAACCAGTGGGTGGCAAATCCTGCTGGATGGAAAGCCTCGGGGGAAGGAGACACCTAACCTCCTCCTAGTTTCCTTTGATGGCAGCCCCTCCGAAGCGCGCAAGACACAGCCCCGCCGGACAAACGGCGCGAAACCCTGTGATGATTCTCTGAGGGCCCGGAAATAGAAACCCAGGTACACACAGAGATACTCTCCTGGCTTCGTTGGCTCAAATTTCCCTGTCCAAACAGACATCTATAAGCTGTAGTCTATAGATCGTTTTCATCCGTGCCCGCTTTCCGCCGCCCCGTAGGCCCGCTCCCCGTTGCCCGGGCCGCCGTCGCCCCTCCCCACCCTGTTCCGGGCGTCGCTTCTGGAAGCGGTTGCATTTCAGGAGAACAATGTCAACAGAGCAATAACGACAAGGGAAAGGCGAGATTTATATCGGCGAGATTTGTGGGCGAGATGAACTGGGCACAAGGCTCCATTTGGCCAACTTCCCGCATATTTCTTCGCGACTGGGCAGGTTCCATATGAACGATTCCCAGGCCGTGATTACTGCAGCCACCTATCAAGCGTGCTTGGTGACAACAGTTATCTTCCCCGCTCCAAGCACAGCCTCCCAGCCGTCCTGGGTGGTCAGAGAGAGGGGAGCACAAATACATGCCAACTGCTAGGCCGTGAACAAAAGGGAAATGTAGCCCTATGTCCCGGACCTGTTGGAAGCATTTGTTCCAGTCAAGATTTTGCATTTGTTCAGATCTGGAATAATAGGTGATTGACGCCTTCCCACAATGTGCTTTAACTCTCCGGGATAAATCGGAGCTTGTTCCTTGTTGTCATGGTTTTCAATAGGGTTCAATGGGATTGAACCACTATCGACTCTGCTTTACGTCTCCGGCAGCCCCGTCCATACAAATTTATTAGTTACGTCTTTTTAAATGAGATTAAATTGAAACGACATGGCCGTCCTCGGCGGAGTGGCTCCTCCCGCTGTCGCCCTGGTCCCGGTGTCACCGTCTCCCCCTGAGCCCGCCTGCCCGTGTCACGGCCGGGACAGCCCGGGGCCGGCGGGAGGTGGGCGCCAGCCTGGCCCCCCCTCGCGCCCCCCCTCGCCAGGTACGGCTGCTCTACTCTCCCCTGCCCGCCCCGCCCGAGCGCCACTGCCGCCCGCGTTCCCGGGAGCCCCGAGTATAAAAGGAGGCCGAGAAGTGCTTATTAATATATCGGCCCCGCAGGCAAATATTTGCCGAATGCCTGGGACAGAGCGGAGTTTCGAGGGAGGGGGAGGGGGGGGTGCGATGGGCGGCCAGGGGAGGGGCGGGGGCCGGGGTTCAGAGAGCCACAAACTTTTACAGTATCAGAGGTGGCTCTTACCAGGAGTTTGCCAAGGACACTAAAGAAAGTGGAAAACTTTCCAAGGAAAAAAAAAGTCAGGATGAGAGAGAGTCTACTTCAGTGACCTCTCTTAGCCTTTTAATCTATTTAACATCCTTAGCCCACACTGATGTGTAGAAATAAGTAAATGGTACTCTTCAACCTTTAAGAGCTCTTCAGCAACAAATATTTGCACTTACTCTTAGAGTTTTTCTCAAATAGCGCAAGACACATTCTCCTGGGACGAGCCGAGCTGTCTAAATATACCTACGCATTGTTATCTGCGGGAAATAGTTCGCTTCAAAGGGAGAACGTCATAATCCGAAATGTTTCATCTCTTGTTTTGTTCGGGACCGACTTAGATACTTTTCAGTTCTGGCTGCTCGGCCTCATCTCGGGGTTTGCCGGTTCAGATGTCAGTCTCTCCTGCGGCACTTCGGCGTTGGGGGCGGGGGGCACTCTCCCCGACAGAACCCCGACCTGCCGTCCCCCTGCGGACGGCATCCTTAGATGCCCCTCCGAGGGGTGGCTTTGCCATTCTCAGGTTGCTCCGCCGTGCCGCCGGGCGACTGGTAGCTCTGGACCGCCACCGAGACCCGACGGCGCCCACGGGGGATGAGACGGGGCAGGCATTTTTCAGGGGATGCCACACATACGAAGCAGTTCCCACGCGTGTTCTCTACCCTCAGAGGTGGTGGGACCGCAGGGCGATCCTGTAGCCGGTCAGTCGCTTACTCGCCCTTACGGCGAGTCTAGGCGGGCCTACAAAATGAAACGGAGTCTGTTTCCGTGGCCCCGAAGGGGTCGGCTTCGTGTGCTTGGCCTCCCCGTCCTTCTAGCTAAATCCACAGAAATACTTCCGCCCCCTCCATTCCCGCGCTTTTAAAAGAATCTTCACTTTTCCAAGAGGATAAAGAAAAAATATTTTACATTTAAAATGTTTGTTTCTTTCCACGTTAATCTCGGGGAGCCTTTCCGCCAGCTGCGTACTTGATTGCGGCTCACATAAACCAAACAGGGAACCAGGTAGCAGGGGAAGCCGACCCCGTCCCCCCGTGGGCCGGAGGCCGTAGCCCTGGGGGAGACGTGCGGCCACGGCCACCCTGCAATCAGCGGGTTGGCCACCCTGCAGCGCGGGCAGGGCTGCTCTCATCCCAGCAACCTGGGGCCTTGGCGGAACGCTGCTTGCTGTCCAGCCCGAGACGCAGCCCGGCCCTTTGGTGTGACCCGAGGCTGGGTCGGATCGTCCCGTTGTGGCTTCTGCCGCGCCGTTGCCCGGCTCCCCTCCTCACAGGCCCCCGCTGTTAAAAACACTTCCAAACACCTGAGAAAATAGCGGCTTTTTCTCTCTCTCTTTTTTTTTTTTTTTTTTGAATGGGTTCATTTATGGTGCTCAGTGGAGGGCTGCAAAGCAGATTGACCAAATCGATGTATATGGGATGCAGAAACCCGCCATTTTCCTGAAATAGTTGATTGTGTCTACACCTCGAGAGAGGGGAGGAAACTAACCCAACACATTTACATCAATACAAGTGGCAGCCTGGCTCCGGTTGGTGTAGTCCCGGCTCTGAGAATGAACTCTCCAGGGCCCTGAGCCAGGCGAGCGAGGGGCAGCGCCGACAGCCAGGAGAAGCCCTCTGGCCGGGGGCTTCCAGTCTGTGCTGCTGGCTGAATGCTTTTGCCGTGGTAGGTTAAATCTGCGGGATAAAAGGTACCAAGACAACATACCTTGCCAGGCTCACGTCTCTGTTGATGGCTGGCTACTGAGACACAGAAAATTAGTGACTTGGCAAACATCACAAAAAACCCTCTACCAGAGCTGTCAAATGAACCTCTGACCAAGAGCGTCCTTTCTCTAGCATACTGCATTTTAACGGTTTAATCTGTGTAACAAAGTATCTACGAGGGAGTTGAATTCAGCTCACTGACTTTACTGAAAAGAAAACTTGACCTCACAGAATGTGAATTTCAGGATTGATTTTGAAGAATGCAAGATTCCACCTTTCTATAAAATCAAATAATTCTCTATTTCATTTTCCCAGTAATGAGCATGTCCATAACTTTACACACTTTTCCTTCATCTTCTTCTGAAAATGGTATCTTTCCCTCTCAACAACTAAGCAGCTTTGGACTTCGAATTTTACTATAAGCTCTTTGTCTTTTAGCTTTGCAGCTGAAATTCATTATGGTACATTTTCTAAGGCAATATTGTGGAGAGCATGGAATATTTCCTGCAGGAAGAATTGGTTTCTATATATTTCTGTATGTTGTATTTGCCTCTCTTTTCCTCTAGAATAATGTAATTTGCTTTTCCCACTTCCTAATACTTCTGAACGATCTACATCTTCTTCTGCAGCTCCTTGATTTCTTCTTTTTATAACTATTTCCTAATCTAAGTACATACACACATCTACTTCAACCTATTAAAAAATTCAACAGATTTGAACTACACTTCTTTCTTTCATGTCCAGTTTTGAAAATTCTTATTCTCTGGTGTGCTCAACTTCACTCTCTCCTAAATCATGGCTCCCTCTGTTATCAATCTTCTTTTGGTTTTACAGAACTCATTAATTAAAAATAAATAAAAATTATTTCATCAGATACGTGCAAAGCATGCTATCCAAGGCTTACGCTTCCTCTGAAACCCTCATTTTTCTATTCTGCATTTAGACAAGAGACTTTACTTCTTGAAACAGGGATTACCCACAGCAATGGAGGATTCAGGACTGCGCTTTTCATTTGCTCTGTGTGATCATCCTAGAGGAATTATTTTGCAAATTGACTGCAAGCAAAGCAGCAAGGGACGAGCCCTCCCTGCTCTTTAAGTTGTTTTGGGACTAGTTTGTGTAGAGTCAAACTGGCGTGGACATGAGCTAGGCTGTCCAGCTGCCTGGGCTTTCCTTCCCTTGGGCTCCCTGGAGCCCAGCTAAGGCTGAGGGGATGAGGCTTCCACTTCCCTGTCAGCACACTCTCCTTGGGCAAGTGGGGAAGGGCCACTCTAGTTACCTGGGTCATGAAACTGCGGTGGCTGCTCTGTTGGGAGCTGTCTGGAGTACGGGCTTTGTACCTACCACGTCTGCATTGCCATTCCCCTCCTTGCCCCATTTTCATACCACACTCTCAGCCTGCATGGGATGTACAGGGGCAGGAGCACATTCCAGCGAAAGGGCAACCTATATCCAGGACAGGATGGCTCTCAGGCCCAGATTCAGCCACTGTAACTGGAGTGGGGGGGGCGTTATCCTCGCTGTTATACATGTGCAAGATGTGCAGGCTCCAGGGTGGAAGTGGTATATCTGGAGCCCAGAGGGCAGCCAGTAGCACCAACGACTGAAGGGGGCTGCTCTCAGGCAGTGACCTTGCCCCAGATACACCTCCTGTTTAGGCATCTAATCACCTTTTACTTCAGTGGGAATTAGGTGCCTGACATTCGAGAGTCTGGCCCCAAAACTAAAGTGGGTGGTGCAAGGGAAACAGCGTGAATCCTTAAGTCCTTAAGCAGCTGTTGAGAAACTGCAATAGAGGACAACAGTGTACCTGAGGGAAGCTGTCCTGTTCACCAACACCATCACTTTCAACAGATCTTCAAAAAGACAAAAGTAATTTTGTGCTCTGAACAGCTTACAAGGGTATATATTTGATTTCAGTGTACAATTCTTTGTCCTGGGTTGTAAGATAACATTTAAAAAAAAAAAAATCATTAAATCCTGATAAATATCCTCCATTGGTTACATTCTATTGAATTCTGATGCATGACCTCTATTAGAATAAAACTGGAGGCCAAAATTGCAGACTTTTAAAAGGTCATTTTATTATTTTCACAAGTGAATATTTTCTTCTTCTGTGGCATACCAAGTCACCAAGAGGCAGCAGTGATTTGGTTAGGTACACACCAACTGACTGGCCATCACATTCACTGATTGGCAAGCAGGCTGCCAAGCCAAATATTTGTTTCCTGTCAGTGGGCCAGTAAGTTGGGGTTTTTCTCAAGCTATGAGAGCTCACAAACCTCCTGTGATCACAACTGGGTTTGAGACTTCTAAACATTTATCAAATTTGGTTGTTTTGTTTTATTCGTTTATTTGTTTTTTTTTTTGTAGACGGCAGACAGAAAGTAAGCTTATGTGAGGCTTGCACTTTGGGAAATCAGGCAAAAAAAAAGGTAATTTTTAGTTCCCAGCTGAAAATGTTAAGGAAAAGGTGTTTTTTGGCTGTTCCCAGAACTGTATAGATTTGTCCCTGATACTTCAGGTAAAAAGATGTGAGCAGAGAAAGTAAATTTAAAATTTCAGTACATAGTTTCTTGCCATCCTCAGACTGAATTCTCATTTCATTTACACACTGTTGACTACAACTGGCTTTAAAATGTTGACTAAGGTAACTGCTGACTTCAAGAGCATTCAGCTGGGTGAAGCAGTGCTGGTTCGGCTATGCCACACAATGAGTGACAGAGATGCTTTAGCTGTACAAGTTACCACAAGGTAGTTTACAGGGGAAAGAGTCACTTCCATTCTATAGCAATAAAATTGGCTTTTATGTTTCACTTTACCCAGATCCAAAAGTCCCCATTTCCACATGTAATGACAAATCCACATCTGAATTTTTCAGCTTTGATCTGACTTGATAGTGAGCCGCTTTTTTGCTCCCGAATATGTATGTTTTAAACAGGGCAGCTAGAAGCTATACATACAACAAGCTTCCAAACTAAGAAGCAGCAAACTACACACATCGAACTTTACACATTTTATACATTAAAGTATATAGCCACACTTTTGATGATCAAAATTTGACTGTCTTTAAACCTCACAGTAGATGATTAATCTTCTTTCATTCCTCTGTGTCTGTCTCCGCAGCTCTCTTCTGGTTTTCTTCCCTTCTCTCAACCCATGATTTAGCTCTTTTTGCCCTGTTTTTTCACTCTCCACTGTTACCATTTTAATGCGTGTTTGCAGTTATTTGCCAACAGTAACAAGTGTCAAACATACTCTGCCATCAGAGATTGCATTAAGAAACCAGGAGAACACGTGGTAATTTCTCAATCCTGAGGCAGTTTCTTAAATGCCATGAATAATCAAAACTGAACAGCAAAGCTTTGAAATATCCTCAAACCATCCCAGACTGGAATACTTGATTATGAGACAATAGCTGCCAGTGTGTTTTCAGATATGACTTATTTTAAGCTTATTTTAAGCTCTTATTTAAGCTTTCAGAGAGTCTAGTAAAGTCTCTGGGCCTCATTCTGCTGTCATATGATACATTTGTCATCCCAAAAGGCAACAGGGATTATAGTGAGGCAGATACAGTTTGGGTTCAGATGTAAAAATTTAGTTTACTTATACATACAGTAAGAATATAAATGTTTCCCCAAGTTATTTTCTCAAAGGTTCTTTTGCACAGTAATTTCCAAAGTCCAGCTTTAGTAAGATGGCAACATGGTCTGAAAGAGCATGTGTTAGATGAGAATAGAGTAAGATCTGAAACCTAACTTTGGCTCTGCCACTCTCATCCCACACGGCTTCACTTCCTTGATCTATTTCCTTGCCTTTAAAATAGGGCCAGATTCATCTATCTCATGCCACTGCTGTGCGTGTACATGGTATGACTGATGAGTATCCATCTAGTACATTAACCACAAAAAAATTGCTGTAAAAATTCTAAATAAGCATGCATGTGGGCAGGTATTTCATGAAAGTGTTTGTCCTTCATTCTGGACTTGTGTTTGTGCTGTGCTTTTGTTCACAAAAGCTTTTTAAATGGTCACAGTTCTTAAGGCAGAGAAGTTATGAATCATGCGTGGAAACAGCTCCTGCAAGAACTTCTCAATAGAAAAGTTGTTTGGGGTTTTACTCACCTGCAGATCCAGTGGCATCATATTAAGACACTGCTTCCAAAAAGTAACTGCCAAAGCTCACATAAAAAAAAATAAAAAATAAAAAAATCCATGAGTGATTTCTCACCCAGGGACTAACACTGTTGAAATAGGAAAGAAGGATTTTTTACTGATGGGCAGCAATTAGCAACATAGGAAAATCCAATTTGCATTCACACCACTTCAGTCTCATTTGTTGGTGGGCTTGTATCCCAGCACAGCTTCATGCCAGCACTTAGCTGCTGAGCACACAACCCGCTGCCTTGCGAGGTGTTAACATTCATGAGTACTCACAGACATATTTTTGGTTTGGGGTTTTTTTGAGTTTAAGTGGACTTGCATGATGATTCAGAGTCATGCACCCCAATTGAGACTACTGTGGGCAGGAACAGCTTGCACTCGAGAGCAGTGTGAATCCCTGCAGATGCAGGAGGGCAGAGCCCATGTCTGCCTCTTACACTACAAAAACAGCCAGCAAATCCCCTAGCAGGCTTGTCAGAGAAGGAACTGGCTGAGGCATCAGACAAATCCTGAACACACAGGCTCTGTGAAAGAGGGAGGACAGAAAGCCAAGGGGCTGGAAGAACACACAATAACTAATAGTGAATAAATGACTGCTGACCCTCCCTATCTCTGCCCTCCTTTTCAAGCTGATCCCAGGGTAAGGTTGTACATCAGATGTTTTCTTTAGGAGTCTGTAGTCAGCTTCACATATGCAGTTTTAAACTCAGCTGAATAATCTTATGACTTCTCTGTTGATTGATTGTGTGCTGACATCCTTCCGAAATTAAAATACTTGGAATGAATAACTCTGATCATCATGCCTGTGATAATTCCTTAGCTTCTTGTAGGACTAATACTAATCACTTAGTGCTCAGTTCTGCTAGAGTTAGAGCAGTTTACTTTTTGGGTACTTCAGCTAAGTGAGAGCTCTCACTGAAATTCTCAAAGTTATATTCCCAAAATCAGTTTTTGGAATATCCCTTCCTGCCTCCAGTCTTGGGCATTGGATGAATATGAAAAACAGTTCCAAGATTTTCTCCCTCATATTGCAGTGCTTAAGCTTACTGACAGGAAGGAAGAGCAGTGGATGATTAATTTTAAAACAAAACATTCCTGCCAGCCCTCCACAGCTAAATGGAAGTTGTGGTGACTGAGGCATTTATGGAGAATATTTCAAAGTGAAATATATTTATCCCATGACAACACTCTATTACCATGAAATCTTGTGGTATACCTTTAATAATGAGTAATCTTCGTATAATAGTTTTCGTATGATGGAATTTGTTACATCAGTGAAACAAAGCTACTTTGCTATTTCTGGAGCAGACACATTCCAACCTTTTTTTTTTTTCCTTCTTTTTTTTCTTTTCTTTTCTTTTCCTCTTCTTTTTTTTTTTTTTTTAGAATATGCTTTCTTTTGCTGTTATTCATCCAGTTAGCAAAAACATCCATTGATTAACAATACAGTTACAATTCTACTCGCATAATCATCTGTATTATGCCCAACATCAAAAGGACTTACAGAACTTAAAGTAATGATTAATAATAATGGCTTTAGAAGCTTGACTTCTTCTGTAAATTCTGATCTGTTACATTGATTTAGTAAGCATTTCAGCTTGAATAGTCAACATAGGATTGCATGATCCATACTTAATTTGATAAATACATTATGTTTCTTTACGGGAGAAGTTGGTACATGTTATTTATTTAATCAAAGAAGTGATTTGTAAAGCTATCCTGTGCTGTGGTCCATAATAAATGTTTTCTTTAAAGCAGGAAAAAGTTCAGCTGTGCTCACATAGTTACATTATGCATGCTATCCTGCTGTACCAAGGGGGGGGAATTACATTTGCAAACAGAAAATAAAAATAGAATGACAGAGGAGAAAAGAAAACACTCTTTTTAGTGCCCTGTCTTGCAGACACATCTTAATGCACTCAAGAGAAACAACTGAAAAAACAGCATTAGCAATAATTCTACAGAAATCACAATGATTTGTATCCAGCTAATGACTGATGAACACAACTGTGTCTTGCGTTTGGACTTTAACTGCAGGGAAGGTAGCAGTGCCAGTACTGTCAGGAGGCAGTGGGGCCACGTGCACAATGGCTGAAAGAGCGACCACCCAAAGTGATGTATTTCAGTATTGAAGATGCACAGAGACCTGTATCAGTTGACCTCAGCCTGTGACCAGTGGAGTAAAGAGTCACTAACTCAGAAAGGTAACATGGGCTCTGCTTTTCAAAGCCTTTGTAAATCAGTATAAGCACCTTATAAAAAATGCAAAACTTTCTCGGTAACCAAGTGCAACTGAGATGGGATTGAGAGGCTGGAGGGTGTCCTAGGAGAAAACCTCCAGCAGCACACAGAGTCCCAGCTGCTCTTTTTGTACAGTACCCTTTGAAACACCAAACAGCAGGCAATACAGACCAGTAGGAAGCATTGCAACTCTCAGTTTAAAACTGTATATGTGCACCTTCTGGTGGTTTAAGTCACCAGAATCAGAAGTCTCAGAATCTACCATCAGGAGTCTTGAAAAGGAGATAGAAGAAACAGGGCCGAAGTCTCATTTGTACAGTGGCAGCAGGAGTGCAAAAAGATGCATTTTAACACCCCAAAATCAGTTCTTAAGCTTTCCTGATCCTAGAAAGATATTTTGTGCCGTTGGGTGCTCCTAAGCTACGCTTGCATCCTGATTTAGTAAGTATTTGGCTCAGGATGCAGAGAAAAGATACTGCTTCACTTAAACAATGTTTCAGTTTATTATGGTTTTTGGTCTTCAGAGGGTTTCATTTTGTTTGGCTGTGGCAGCTGTACTGCAGCTGCAGGCAGAATATTCTCTGTCTTTCTTTAGTGTCAACGGCAACATTTTTAGAAATTTCCTGTACTGCCTTGTTTGGCTCTTTTATTTCTTCCAGCTTTTATTTTATGTAATTAATCTTTTGTATGCACAGTGTTTAAGTTTGTGTTCTTCCTGCCTCATTTTTGATCTCATATGCTCTGTTTGGTCTTTCGCTTGTGTAGTAACCACTACAGCAATATTTTCCCTTTCCTTTTCCAGATCCAGCAACTCAGGCTTCAGAATTCACCTATAACTAACATGTGAAGTTCCTGTTACATTTTGGGTACTGCACCCAGTGAAAGGGGGCCTAGCTTAGAGAATCTTCAGATTATTCTTCTGCATCTCTAATCCAGTCATTTGAGTTACACTGACTATAAAACATAGTAGTGCAATACAGAGTCAGAGCCTGGATTTTTAGTCCATTGTGAAGACATAACACTCACTGGCCAGCATGACTGCTAATAGATTTTATTAGCATAATTGCATTTATGTTATTATACCAACTCAAGCACACCAAAATCAATATTATAGAATCATAGAACAGTTAGGGTTGGAAAGGACCCTAAGATCATATAGTTCTAACCCCCCTGCCGTGGGCAAGGACACCTTATGCTAAATCGTATAACCCAAGGCCTCGTCCAACCTGGTCCTGAACACTGCCAGGGATGGAGCATTCACAACCTCCCTGGGCAACCCATTCCAGTGCCTCACCACCCTAACAGGAAAGAATTTCCTTCTTATATCCAATCTAAACTTCCCCTGTTTAAGTTTTAACCCGTTACCCCTTGTCCTATCACTACAGTCTCTAATGAAGAGTCCCTCTCCAGCATCCTATAGGCCCCCTTCAGACACTGGAAGGATGCCATGAGGTCTCCATGCAGCCTTCTCTTCTCCAGGCTGAACAGCTCCAACTTCCTCAGCCTGTCTTCATACGGGAGGTGCTCCAGTCCCCTGATCATCCTCGTGGCCCTTCTCTGGACTTGTTCCAACAGTTCCATGTCCTCTTTATGTTGAGGACACCAGAACTGCACACAATACTCCAGGTGAGGTCTCACAAGAGCAGAGTAGAGGGGCAGGATCACCTCCTTTGACCTGCTGGTCAATGGCTCAATGTCCTGCTGGAGACCAGTAACGAGTGGTGTCCCTCAGGGATCTCTGTTGGGACCGGTCTTGTTTAACATCTTCGTCGCTGACATGGACAGTGGGATTGAGTGCGCCCTCAGCAAGTTTGCCGATGACACCAAGCTGTGTGGTTCGGTTGATACGCTGGAGGGAAGGAATGCCATCCAGAGGGACCTTGACACACTTGTGAGGTGGGCTGATGCCAACCTCATGAAGTTTAACCATGCCAAGTGCAAGGTCCTACACCTGGGTCGAAGCAATCTCAGGCACAGCTACAGGCTGGGCAGAGAAGAGATTCAGAGCAGCCCTGTGGAGAAGGACTTGGGGGTGTTGGTTGATGAGAAAATGAACATGAGCAGCCAGTGTGTGCTTGCAGCCCCGAAAGCCAACCGTATCCTGGGCTGCATCAATATTGACTAATAAGGTCTCAGTACTCTTAATTAAACTTAGTGTCTTATCTTCAAAGGAAAACACCCACCCCCCTACCTCCCCATAAGAGAGAAATACAATACAGGTAGACCTATGAAAGCCAGTGATTACTGAATTTTTTTTTACAGAAGGCCAGATTCAGAGTGTGTGCATATCTCTATAACCCCATGGACTTTATGGAGTTACCCTGATTCAAACTAGTTAAGTTTCTGGCTCTAGCTATTTTATTCCTTCCTTTATTGCCTTACCATGCCGGGTTTACAGAATGGACAGGCGAAATAAGAGCTCACAACACTTGAAAATGAGCTGTAATTTTGCGGTTCTGGATAAGTGTTTAACTGCTCGTCAAGGTTAACAATGTGTTTAGTGTGTGCACATGAGGGAAATCTTAAACAAGTGGATTTACAGAAAGAAGCCTTTGCTAGATTGAGAGTGTAAAGGACTATAGCTGCAAGTTAGAAGATAATTGCTTGAAAACATTGCTATAAAATTAAACCATAAACCTCCATGACCAGCCTCAGATATGTCACGGGAACAAGCGCATGCAAAGAAACAGCAGGGAAGGTAAGCGCTAATGCTCGCTCCTCTTCGTCCAGCAGCACTCCAGCACAAACTGTCCACTCCCAGCCCAGCTGGATGCCCAAATCAGGCTTGTCTTTCCAGGGAATAACAGATAAGAGAATCAAGCACCACAGCAGCTACACTCTACATCATCTCAGAGCAAGGATGGTGCTAAACAGAGTTTGCATCCTCAGTTCAGAAAACTCCTTTCCTCCCTTTTCATTTTCATTTTCATTTTTTTTTCTTTTTCTTTTTTTTTTTTTTTCCCTTTCTTTTGGTGTCAAATATAATTATCCCATGGTATGACAGCTGGCACACAGCACCAGGTTACAGCTCCTGTAGTCTGCAGTAATACAGATCCATATACTTTGTTAAAATCTGCCTCGTTTGTTCATTTCTACAGAAGTTATTTCTGTATCTTCAGAAAATGCACTTGTCATTGAAAAGGTATAAGTACACTTGAGCTGACAAAGGCAAAGTTTGTATTGGCATTTGGGGCATCAAATGGGGAATGACAACATACTAAAGTCTGAAGTCTGGCCGTAGCCTGTAGGAGCAATACCTCTGTATCATATTGGCGGTAGGTTATGCCCCTTCAACCAGTGGTAAGGATTTCAGAGTTTTTCCTATCATCTGTCAGGCCTTTCAGAATTACTTCCCACCCATTTTCTCCTAGAAAGGAGTAAACAGCAAGCAAGCAGCTACAGTGTCTGTGGGTTTGAACTTCTATTCCTCTCCGGGTTTTTGCATGGGGTATAGTTTGAGATATATATTAGACTTCCAAAAAAAGTATCACTGAAGTCAGCATTCAGCGTCAATATTTTAGAGGTGTTATACCATTCAAAATGATGTATTTACATGAGAAGCAATGTATTACACTGTTATCTGTGTTTAAGTCACTGCACAAGAAAATATTTTCAAGTATTTTCAACTTTTTTTTTTCAGGTATAATACAAAAAATGATGCTATAATGTTGCCCCTAATCATGAGCTAATTATAATCATATTGTAACAGACAACCTGGTTTTTAAGGTCCTTTTGTAAATTATATCCTGTAAACACAAAATCTAGAAAGGAACTCTTTTGAAAGCTGAGTTTCTTTTATGTGCCTGTGATGCTAGGACTTAGAGGTTTAAAGACAAAAAACAAATTACTATAAATCTGTGAAACTCACCAACCCTTCAAAGGCCTCATCATTTTGCTCTGACAATATAAAATGCCTTTTCTGTGCATCTGTATTGTGTTTGCACCCATTTTAACATACTTTGATGTTTATTGGCAAAGTGAGGCCCTTCGTTTAAATAGAAATCTGCACTTCTACCTTTTACAGTAATACAGTATCACATTCCAGCCTTGAAGGATCAGCATTGTTCAGGGGGCTCAAAACAAAAGGTAGTGGAGAATCAGAAACACTGTCTGAGCCCTAAATGCCACGGGGATCTATGGCTTTAAGAAGGAAAAAGTTGGCTGAAGTTTTTCTGTATTTTGGCCATTTGATCCTCTTCAGAAAGACAGAAAAATAAACTGAGCTGACACAGTGATTTCAAGGCCTCTGAAGATGTGTTGAAAAAAATAATTGTTAAATCTGCTGGCTCGAACCTATAGCAGCAATATTGACTTCTTCAGGGAATGAAACTCACTGGCAATCATCTGATACTCAGTCCCACATCAGGTGGGATGAGGAGATCAATCCAGTCTGGCAGTGATTCAAAACTAAACAGTATATTTTTGAGATCTTCAGTAAAATGAGTTGATGGAAACAGTTGGTTTTTTTTAAGTGAGTGGAGGGGTGTCCCAGTGAACGCTAGAGTCAGTAGCATGTATGCCAGTGCCTAATCTGCTTCACCAGAAGTCGTTAAAGAGCTCAGAGAATGAGGGCTTGTGGAAGCGCATTTGGGTATTATGTTGCTTTACCTAGTGTAGGCCAATTGGTATAAACAGTAAAAAATCATATAGATGTTAGAGGGTCATGCATGGGACAAGGAAGCTGCTAGGACCTGCACGTGTGAAGAGAACAGTCTGTTTTCACCCTTCCTTCATTCCTTTCTTTGTAAAAAAAAAAAAAAAAAAAAAAAGAAATATTTCATGGCAGAATAAAGACAATAACAGAGAAAGGGAATCCTAGCAATGCTTATTTTTTAAGTGTTTTTCCTTCCCACCCTTGCCTTTAAGACCATCAAGTAAAAAGCTTCTGTCAAACTTCCATTCAATTTATTTCTCTGGCTCCACAATGTGCTTTCCCTCCTTGCATCCTTCTTCAAGACTATTGCTGGCTCTTTGTTGTCTGGTTTTCTGGTTTTCGCTTCTGGTTTTGTTTTTTTTTTTTTTGTTCCTGGTTTTGTTGTCACTAGGATTCCAAAATTTTACCTAAATTGCTCAGAGGAAAAATATCAGAATATTTAATTTCATCAGCTTGAAGTACTTGGTTTCTCTATGGTTCTAGCACTTCAATTCAGCTGTAATATTTTGACTATAGCAAAATAACAAAATACCCTGAACTGTAAGCATTGAAGTCAATGCATAAAGATTGAAGTTTGCTGTGGGTGTCTTTTTGAGGTATTTTATGTCATGAGCAATGAGCAATTTTGACATTTTATTGTGATTGTAAACAAGAATAAAATTCCCTTTTTTCTTCTTTTTTTTTTTTTTAAGAAAACAAGTTGCCCCAGAACTTTTAAGCAGAAATTTCAAATGTTGTTCTGTTCTAATAAAAATAGTTATTGTACAACCACTGGTGGTTCAGACCAAAAATATGATTGCTTCTCCCAGAATTTAGCCTTTTGATTACCATTGACCATACTGTGATACATAGATTGATAGGTTTCAGCAAGATAACTGCTCTACACAGTTTATCTATCTTTGATTTTATACATTGTGGAAATTTGCATTTGTCTTTGCCTGACCACACTCCTCTTGGGTTTAAAACATTAGGGTGCCATGTTCGCAGCTCCTCTCCCGGATGGTCACAGGATCCTCAAACCACAGGAAACTACTCAGGGAAAAGAGAATGGATTTTCTCTTTTGTTTTAGCTCTGTCCCCATCGTGCTGTCCAACTCCCCACCATCCACCTCCATGCCATGACGCCAGTGTGTGAGCCTGCCACACTATCTCTCTTCCCAAGCTCTCTGTGGGGCCACACAGGGGCAGGTTGAATAACTCTGGGTAGACTACAAAGTCTGTGCCTGGCACCTGAATGGTCTCTGTAATTAACAAGTTAAATGAGGAGCTCAAGAGCATGCACAGAAGTCAAACCAGCCTCATTCAGTGATGTAACTTTCATACCAGAAAGGTCTAGATGTTGCAATCAAATGTGAAATTATCTTCTAGCTAGATGTCTAGGCAACTCATGTCATCCCAGTATTCCATAAACTACTTCTGAACCAGAGCAGAGATTTAGTTTGTTTTTTGCCCTCAAGTGAGCAAAACTACATAGATGAGTTGTGCAAGACACCAACCTTATCTCATAGCCCAGACAAAACTGAACTTCAATCTTCAACCTTCTATCAGGAAAAAAAAAAAAAAAAAAGGAAAGAACTTAAGAACTTTACACAAATTGGTTTGTTTTTTTTTTTAATTTTAAGTTAAATTGATGCTACTCTTGCTGCATTCCTGATCTTCAAAATGGTATTACAGGACTTAATCATATTACATATACTTGTAATATTGTAAGCTTACAAGGTTTGGAGATTGAGACTAAATTTTCTATTTTTTGATGTTCAGTTTTTCTTAATGTAGAGGTGTGTCAATGGTAAAAGCACTTGATGTACTTTCACATGCGGTATCACTCTTTCCACAGTCCCAAGACGTTTTACATTGTATAATATTTATTTATCTGAAAATTTTATCTTGCAAAAGTTTCTAAATGCTAACTAAATTGTACATAAGCCACTTTCTGTGCTTGAAGAAGGAAAAAACAAAGTTATTTTAGTTATTTTAATTTTCTAAAAATATTTTTTCTCAGTATTTCTACTTTTTTTTTTTCCTTTTTTTTTTTCCCCAAGGCAGAAAAAGGTGAAATTTTTTTCACTATCTTCGACTTCTGGAAATCTCTACTTTTGGATATTGGCTGATACCACCAATAACCTCTGGTTCAGCTTGGGATCTCAAGCAAATACAAGTTGGAAATGTTGCCCATGGCCAAGACAGACCTCCAAAATACCTGTTACTCCCTCTGCCTGCAAATGGAGGACTTCTCCTTCTGCTGGGTGAATCCAGGTCTGAAATGTGGATGTGTGTGCTGTGCATCAGGTGGCCCTGGTTCCAGCAGTTCCAAGGCTGAGCTGTTCCACTGAGCACTGATGCATACATGACTAGCCTGTGCTCGGTACATTCAGCACATTGTGAATAATACATCACTTACTACATGTCCATAAGCCAAAGGTGCAGCAGAGATGCACTTCCTCTCCGGACACCCTATGCATGGTCTACACTGTTAATGTGTGTTTTCCAGGGCTTTCAAACATCTGGAAACTCCAAGTAAATGCCTAAATTCCTTTTCCATCTGGAGATCATTTATATACAACATCATTTATATACAACATCCATGCCAGGTGTCATGATGCTCCCTTATCTCTTGAATGACAGGCAGAAATGAGGAAAGCAAGAGGAATTATTTATATTAATTACTTTTCATAGAATCATAGAATAATTAGGGTTGGAAAGGACCTTAAGATCCTGCATAAACAGAATATTTTATGTTACTGACCCTCAGGATTTCCATAGGGAAGCAAGACAGGAAAGCGTGTGTTGCCTCCAGTGAAGGTGGGCTTTGAGGGCAACACAGGATCAACTATAAGTGAGCATGTTACGGGGACAACTCATTGCCCCCCTGAGCCTGCAGTCATGCTCTAAGTAGAAAATCAAGTGATGCCAAAGAGTCCCTAGTTGGGATCAGAACAACAATTGCTACAGGGTTCCTCACAGGACAGTGCTTCCAGCTCCGTCAAAACTATCTTGTGTTTGCCAGGTGATTCAGTAACATTCCCAGGGAATTTGACAGAAGTAGGGTCGTAGGGAAGAGCTGTCTGAGCTGTCTCACATGCTGGAAACAGTACACAGGTATCTACCCCCCTCTAGAGGTAAAAGTCTGAAGCATCTGTTTCGTGAGCAAAAGCGTTCGGGTGATCTGAAGCAGCTGCAGTGGTACAGGCTCTCCTGACTGCCGCCCTACTAAAGTAGCTAACGACTTAGCTTGTATGTCTTGCATGCCTGTGAAAAGTGGGTACAAACCCACTGCCTGCTCAGTGGGATTGTAAATTACAGACCTGCTCAGGTATAAGGTAACAGGCAGCAGATAAAAAAGGTTTCTGACTCAGTGTCCACTGCAAGGACAAAAAAATCAAAACAAAACAAAATAATCCACCATAAGTAGCAGGGCTTTAAAATATTTCTTAATATTTTACTTTCTTTGTTTTAGTCTAAATCATACAGCCAGTGCCTGTGTCTGAAGGGAGTAACTATATTTGGGTCTTTCGCACATTAATCACAAGACTGAAGTTTTGATGAGCCCTTAAGAAATGCAGTGCATACATAGAGTTACATATATATGTGCAGAGCCCCTATGTCTGGCCTGCTGTGAGCTCTACCCTCCCAAACAGAATCAATGTCTTATAAGGACCCTGGAGTGACACAGAAAACCTCCAGTTATCACAATTGCTATCCACAGACATGTCAGATTTGCCAGTACAGATGTGGATATATGTTGCAAGACAGTTACAAACCCACTTTAAGCACCTTGAAGATAGTGGGATGGAAAATATTAGAGGCACAACAAACTGCAAGATATTTTGCTGCATAATGTACCTTCCCTAAAATATGGAGTTGGTGCAGCGCAAAAGATCACATTTGTTGGAGTTTGAGTAGATGCTGTACTTGTCACTGGGGTTGGTGTAGTTGCTGTACCTGGAGTTGGAGTAGCTGTGTTATCTGTTGTAGTCAGAGTTTGAGTAGTTGCTGTACTTGTCACTAGGGTTGGTGTAGCTGCTGTATTTGGAGTTGGAGCAGCTGCGTTGTCTGTTGCTTTCCCATCAGATCCAGAGACATTTTTTTCCCTTTGAAGGTGCTGGATAGTGTTGAACAGGGCTCTGTAAGCATAGGCCAAGCCCCAGCACATTGCCATGATTTGTCCATCTCTGGTATGGCCTCATTTAGGTGTTTTACTAATTCTTCTGGATTTTGCACTTGTTCGGTGGTGAAATTCCCAAGTACTGGAGGGGCCCACTGATCTAGATACTTGACCATACTATCCCACACACCCTACCACTCATGACTGTCCAGCCTTGGGGAAAATCTGTTGATCCTCCTATATTGTTGTCTAACCCTAGACAAGACCCAAACCCAACTCTGCTTAACTTTTGAGATCAAATGAAATGGTCCTGGGTAAAACACACTCTGTATGTGTGCCAACATGGTGATCCCCATCACGATTAGCAGGCAGGTCTCAAGGGTATCCAAAGGCCTTCAGAAAAAAACTTCAGAACTCTCAAATGATGATGTAAATAGTCTTGTGGGGGAGCTGGAAATGTAAGGGAATGTCTCCTTCATAGGTTGACCACCCGAGGAGGAAGAAAAAAAGTGTAATTGCTAAACACTTTCGTTATATACCTCCCAAAGTATAGAGGTGACGACCACACTGGGAGTGCAAGCCAGATCAGTTTCATGATCAATGAGTCTATTGTATTAGAAGTCATTACCATTAAGTATAGCAAAACAAGAACCTTAGCCCAAGCCCCCCAGCCAATAAACACTAAAACAGCAGATACTGGCTGTAAGTAAGGTACAACATGCTGAAACTCTGAGGCCAAGAGCAACAACTCTGAGAGCCAATAAATCAGCATTATGACAAGTGACTATTAGTCCAAAACAATGAATGCTTATCACAAATACGATTAGACACACTCTGGTCAGATCTGTTGTTACCTCAACACTTCGTGCCTGTCCTGGGTTTAGCAGTAGCAGTCAATTTTTCTCCTTCTTGGTAGATGGTGCAGTGTTGTGTTTTGACTTTCAGCCTGGGAACAGAGCTGATAACACTGATGTTTACTATGACCAAGGACTTTGTGAGTCTCATGCTCTGCCAGGGAGGAAGGAGGGGAGGCCAGGAGGAAGCAGGGACAGGACACCTGACCCAGGCTTGCCAAAGAGGTATTCCATACCACAGCACATCATGCCCAGGGAGGTAACTAGGAATTACACGGAAGGGCACGCTCTTCTCAGTCGGGCTCGTTTTGGTGGTTGGTATTGTATTCTCTTCCCTTGTTATTTCTGTTATCATTATTATTATTGGTGGTAGCAGTAGTGATTTGTGTTATACCTTAGTTACTGGGCTGTTCTTACCTCAACCTGTGGGAGTTACATTCTTTCGATTCTCCTCCCCATCCCTCCAGGAGGGGGGGAGGAAGAAAGTGTGGCTGACTGGGTTTAAACCATGACAGTGCCCTACGTTGGGTGCTACAAAGAATTGTCATTGTTTAAGCCCAGCTGGTAACCCAGAATCACAAGACACTTGCTCACTTCCCCCCCAACACACACACTTCCTCCCCCTGCTCCCGGAGGGATGGGGTGGAGAATTGAAAGAATGTAACTCCCACGAGTTTAGATAAGAGCAGTCCAGTAACTAAGGTATAACACAAATCACTGCTGCTACCACCAATAATAATAATGATAAGGGAAATAACAAGAGAAGAGAATACAACACCTCAGCACCTGCCAACCGATACCCAGCCCAACCCCAACAGTGATCTTGCCCTTCCAGGTAACTGCCCCCAGTTTATATAGTGGGCATGACGTGCTGTGGTATGGAATACCTCTTTGGTTAGTTTGGGTCAGGTGTCCTGTCTCTGCTTCCTCCCGTCTTCCCCCTCTCCTTGGCAGAGCATGAGGCTCAGAAAGTCCTTGGTCAGTAAACATTACTTAGCAACAACTAAAAACATCAGTGTAATCAGCGTTGTTCCCAGGCTGAAAGTCAAAACCACAGCACTGCACCAGCCACTAAGAAGGAGACAAATAACTGCTACTGCTGAACCTAGTGAAAAAAAGTTTTTTGTGTTAAAACTGATTTGTCAAAAAAAGACAATGGTGTTAAATTTAAGCTTTTGAGTTTTTATTTTTTCAGACGGTTCTGCTGTAGCATCCCTGAGTTACTGTAAAGTCAAGGTGAATTTTGCTCTTGATTTCTGCTTGGAATAGGATGGGAGGAAATAAACATGGTTACAATGTTAGGTAACGAAATTTAGAGGGCAGGGGAATTGGAACTAGATGACCTTAAGGTCCTTTCCAATCTAACTATTCTATGATTCTTTGATCCTGTGACACAAACAAGGATGTCATGATTGGAAGGACAAGAAGGCCTTGAAAGAAGGTGTTTAATTTATAAATTGATACTCAAAGTTGCAAGTATTAAATCACAGATGTATAAGCATATGTTTCATTTGAACAGCTTCTGGTGCAAGTTTTCAGTTATGTATTGCCCTGATGATGCAGGAATTTATTATGGACAGGTAATTGAAATGTGCAGGTCCTTGAGCATGGGTCACAGGGCTTTACCCATACTGTTTTCATGGGGGTCGGAAAGTTTGAAATGAGTGTGTAGAAGGTACTAACTTTCTGGTATATGTCACAATTTTAATTCCCTTTCTTGCAAGAATCACAGGCTAGTTGAGGTTGGAAGGCACCTCTATAGATCATCTAGCCTGAAATTAGGCCAATCCCACTCCTCAAAACAAGGTCAGCCAGAGCAAGTTGCTCAGGGCCATGTTCATTTGAGTTTTGGATATCCCCGTTGTAGAAAATCCGGACTTTTCAGGCAACCTGTTCCCTTTTTTGACTACATTCACAGTAATTATTTTTTTTCTTATGCTTAAATGGAGTTTTCTGCATTTCCACTGTTGCAGTGCAAAGATGAAACAGAGGATGCTGAAGTTGCTTTTACCACTATAAGTCATCTGTGAGGCAGAAGACTGCAAAGAAAAAAGCGTATCCAGAGGAAGTGAAGGGTTTGACATATAGCTGATCATCATACATTTTTGTCTTCTGTGCTAGCACTGTATATATTAGGTAAGAGTCCATCATTGTGCTACTTTCCCGCAAGTTGCCTCTAAATGCTTACAGCTAACTCCATAAATCCTTCTTACACAGTAAGTTATGGTCATTATTAAATACAAGATGTCATCACCTCTGGCAAGAAAGCTCCTCATCCAAAGATTACTCATGATCCAGAGAGTATTCTGGGCACATGTTGTTACATGGGCTCTCTCTTCCTGTGTTCCTCCACACAAAACTATTTTGAACCACTGTTGAAGACGTGATACTTTGGGGTGGTTGATCATTTGGTTTAATGCAGAATTGCTCTCTCTCATGCTTTTAAAAGCTCCAGTAAATATAACACCACTGACTCTGACTTGGTGTACTGTGAGAGCAGGAAATCATGAAGCCCATTAAAACACAACTGGAACCAAGAGGGGAAGCAGGAGCCCATCATATGTCCCAACAAAGCTAGCTTTGAAGGAAGTAAAGAGCACATACAGACATGGCACTCCAGATGGACAATCTGAAGTAAGAGTGTTTCTGCAATAGCTTTAGGAAAGCTGTGTTTGCAGAGTGCCTGGCTCACTGAGGTCATGGTTACAGCCTGCAAATGCTGCTAAATCCCCATTAAATCTCAGCTTTCCTCAGGGAGGTCCATTTTGTTTTTTTTTTGCTTTCAACTGGAGTTTTATTCCTTGTTAATCTCTGGGTTTTAAACATAGTGAGTCTTGTTTTATCAATGCTTTGCAGAAGAATCTCACCAGGTGAGCACTTTTGGGTTACTCCCTCCAAATTCCTAGTCTAAGATCTCCTAATAGTTGAGGAAGAGATGCTTTGAGACTTTGAATCACACTGCTTGTGAGATGATGTGAACACTGACACAAATCCCAGAGAAAAGATGAAAAATCTCCCACATTACTTCAGTAGGCTTGGCGACTTCTCTGAGATTACTCATTCTGGCAAATACTGTGTGCCTTCCTATCAGATTTCTGTGCTTTTATTTTAGAAAGTCTCAGAAACCTGGGTAAAAAGGATGACTGCTTTATCTTCTTCTAATAGGGAATTTTCAGTTAGCTTCTCAAGGCTAAGCCACATTTGTAACATTTATCTCATATTCACTGTTACGAGAAATTTCAGCTAGACTTGGAACCAAATAATTCAGTGGCTTTATCAACAATTATTACTCAAGTGATGGAAGATGAAACAAATTTGTTTTGATTAGGTCAATCCAAAGGAGTATTTCTATGACCCATTTAGTAGTGTATTTCTTCTACAACGGAGAATAAATTGTTTGAACCTTTTCCTAGAGCATTTTTCCAGAGAAGAGATTAAACTAGGTACAAGTTCATGGTCTGATTGGGGGCATGGAATTCCAGATTGGCCACAAAATTTGATTTTATATGCAGAAGGGGGGAAAAGAAAAAAGAAAGGAAAAGAAAAAAATAATTCTGCAAGTTATTTCAGAAAATGTGTTCCAAATACACCTGCAGGCCTTCATTAATATGAATGACATATGAAAGCATTCACACTTACACATATACCCACCATTAAGACTTTCACATGAAAAAGTTGAGTGCTTGGTTCCAAAAGAGAAAAACAAGAACTTTAATTGATTATGACTTGTGGTGCTACTTTAGCCAAAGGCAAAGTTGTACTTGGGCAGGAAACAGATTGCACAAACCCACACTTTTTCCAAGCTGATTATATGTTCCAATCAGGAAATTCACTTGGTATTTTGTAAAAAACCCTCTGGTTTCTATGTCCTGTTTATGCAGAATCCTCTCCATCAGCAACTACTTCCTCACTGCCTCTTTTACAGATCAAGTTCTAGAAAATGTTAAAAAAATTTATGCATGTGTATCCATATTAAAAACATAACAAAACAACAAACTTTGTAAAAAACTCAAGAAAACTGTTAGAAAGCAAATTATTTTATCTTGTTAGTGTAAATTACTTTTAAAGGGTGAGATTACATTAAGAAATGTTTTTAACAAAATGAATCTAATTTGTGTTTCCATCCAGATGAAACATGATTTGTAAAACCAAAATTGTGTTGCTAAGGGCCTGCCTTTTATTGCAGACAATCCTGCCTTCACTCACAGCAAGGCAATGTGCTGGCTTCTTCTCTTACACTTAGCTCTATGTTGCTTTGACCCCACTAGACTTACAGGTATAAATAACATTTTACAGCTGTGTGAGTACAGCTGACATTCATTGAAGCCAGTGGAAGCAGAACAAACTTGAACTTGCAGCACAGATTAGAATTTCAAAGTAAAATTCTTCTTGGTGTTCTTTTATAGTAGACTAAATCCTTGCTGTAATTTACCCTTTTGCTCTTTAGAACTGAGTCTATCATGGATGATCCCTCATGTCTATAACCTCAAACCCACTCAGATGAAGAGTAGACCTGGCTCCAGCCATATCTAACTCACACACCTGCCTGGTTGAACAGTAGAAGAGTGTGAGCAGGGACAGACCATCTTTATTTTACATTATGAATTCCTAGGGTACATAGTGACTGAAGAGTTGTCTGTGCAGAGACACAAGGTGAGTGTGTCTCCTCAGTTTCAGAAGGAAGGTGAATTTATTTTAGGTGCATTAACACTGTTTTGTGAATAAAGTAGTTAGAAAAGCCAACGCAAACAGTGTGCAATGCTTCTATAAATCTAGCCTGTAATTGTTAACATATGAAGCACACTTTATTTTGCTGTAACTTGAATTGCACAGTAAAAGCTTGATTCATGAAGGCATTATGCAATAATTAAGTGGGTTTTCTGTGAACTTAACCAATAAAAAAGTGCAGAAAGGACACATCTGGAAGTTTCAGTTGTCCCTAAAAGTGCAGAACCTGGCAACACACAGGTCTTCCTATGCTATCAACCAGTGCCTGCTTGCAGCAAGGAAGGGAGAAAGAAGTGGCTTAGACATCATAACCTTACACCCTACATATGTAGTTATGGTGCTTGAGGTAAATTAGGGTAAATTTTGCAAGTATCAGGCTTTGCCCTAAAATATTAATGTAACAAAGGGAATCTGTGGCATCAGCCCTCTTTGGTCACTTCCTGCATATATAAATGTAGTGGCTTCATAAAAAAGTATTTCTAGTTATATTGGCCACATTGGCTCCCATAGGTGTTAGAAACACTAAAATAAACAGTTATAAGTATCTGCATCACACCAAGCTTGGATACTGTTTTTCCTAAGAAATAACTAACCCGGTATTGCTAGTTGTGTAGTTCTGTTAAGCCACTTAATCAAAGATGCAATTCTGGCTCTATAACTAACAGGCACTTAAAATAATGGTACCTGTAAGTGAGAGGCAGGGGTGAGGTCCACCTTACTCTTCTCTGGCTATACAAAGTAAAACAAATCCCATCATAGTTTACTTACTTAGTAATAAATGAGCTATCTCCTTGTACCTGTCAGTCTACTCTCTCTAATGCTGGGAATAAGGATGGAAGAATTTCCAGTTCTTTATTTGCTGCTGAAGCCCTGCACATATCCGCAAGGGTGTCTTAACACCTAACACATCCTCCCTTGCAGCTGGAGTGTGCTAAGAACACTCATACCCAGGGAATTACAGAAAAGTCAGTCTCACCTCTGTGTCTGGCAAAATCTTGGAGCAGATTCTCCTGGAAGGCATGCTAAGGCACATGAAAATCAACAAGGTGCTTGGTGACAGCCAGCATGGCTTCCCTAAGGGGAAATCCTGCCTGACCAATTTGGTGGCCTTCTATGATTGGGCTATGGAGCTGATGGAGAGGGGTAGAGCAGTTGATGTCATCTACCTGGACTTGCTCAAAGCGTTCAACACTGTCCCACACAACATCCTTGTCTCTAAATTGGAGAGACACCAATTTGATGGATGGACCACTCGGCGGATGAAGAACTGGCTGGATGGTTGCACACAGAGTGTTGTGGTCAATGGCTCAATGTCTGGCTGGAAACCAGTAAAGAGTTGCGTCCCTCAGGGATCAGTGTTGGGACCAGTGTTGTTCAACATCTTTGTCAGTGACATGGACAGTGGGATTGAGTGCGCCCTCAGCAAGTTTGCCGATGACACCAAGCTGTGTGGTTCGGTTGATACACTGGAGGGAAGGAATGCCATCCAGAGGGACCTTGACATGCTTGTGAGGTGGGCTGTTGCCAATCTTGTGAAGTTTAACCATGCAAAGTGCAAGGTCCTACACCTGGTTCGGAGCAATCCCAGGCACAGCTACAGGTTGGGCAGAGAAGAGATTCAGAGCAGCCCTGTGGAGAAGGACTTGGGGGTGCTGGGCGATGAGAAAATGAACATGAGCTGGCAGTGTGCCCTCGCAGCCCAGAAAGCCAACCGTATCCTGGGCTGCATCAAAAGGAGCATGACCAGCAGGTCGAAGGAGGTGATCCTGCCCCTCTACTCTGCTCTTGTGAGACCTCACTTGGAGTATTGTGTGCAGTTCTGGTGTCCTCAACATAAAGAGGACATGGAACTGTTGGAACAAGTCCAGAGGAGGGCCACGAGGATGATCAGGGGACTGGAGCACCTCCCATATGAAGATAGGCTGAGAAAGTTGGGGCTGTTCAGCCTGGAGAAGAGAAGGCTGCGTGGAGACCTCATAGCAGCCTTCCAGTATCTGAAGGGGGCCTACAGGGATGCTGGGAAGGGACTCTTCACTAGGGACTGTAGTGATAGGACAAGGGGTAATGGATTAAAACTTAAATGGGAAGTTTAGACTCTATATAAAGAGGAAGTTCTTTGCTGTAAGGGTGGTGAGGCACTGGAATGGGTTGCACAGGTGTCATGGTTTAAACCCAGCCAGGCAGCTTGTTCATTCACTTCCCCTGTTTCTTGTCCTCCCCCTACTCCCGGAGGGATGGAGAGGAGAATCAAAAGAATGCAACTCCCACGGGCTGAGATAAGAACAGTTTAGTAACTAAGGTATAACACAAATCACTACTGCTACCACCAATAATAACAATGATAAAGGAAATAACAAGGGAAGAGAATACATCACCTCAGCACCCGCCAACTGATAACTCGCCCCCCCAGCCCAACCAAGCTCCGACCGATACCTCCTCCAACCCTGCAGTCTCCCAGCCCTTCCGGCTAACTCCCAGTTACATCCTGGGCATGACGTGCTGTGGTATGGAATACCTCTTTGGTCAGTTTGGGTCAGGTGTCCTGTCTCTGCATTCTCCCAGCTTCCCCTCCTCCCTGGCAGAGCATGAGGCTCACAAATTCCTTGGCCAAACCAAAACATCGCTATCAGCTCTGTTCCCAGGCCGAAAGTCAAAACACTGCACTGCACCAGCTACCAAGAAGGAGAAACATGACTGCTACTGCTGAACCCAGGACAACAGGGAAGTTGTGAATGCTCCATCCCTGGCGGTGTTCAAGGCCAGGCTGGACAGAGCCTTGGGTAACACGGTTTAGTGTGAGGTGTCCCTGTCCATGGCAGGGGGGTTGGAACTAGGTGATCTAAAGGTCCTACCCTAAGTATTTTATTATTCTATGATACGCTCAGCTATGGCAGCTCAACCAATGGCATGTCACTTGTTACTGGGTACTTTAAACTATGCAACTACATTTCCAAACCTGGTCATAAATCTGATTTACTGCCTCTCCTGCTTTTGAGACACTGAAGAAAAAGCTTATTTGTCCTGATGGTCACAGATGTACAGGGTAAGGCTTATGCTCTAGATGTGAGATTAATTGAGCACAACTAGCACCAGTTCACCAGAACCCTGCTGTCTCACATGCTGGGCTTATCATGCCATAAAGTCTCCCTGGCTCTGGACTTTTCTGGACATGCAAGGTCAAAGGGTTAAGGAGCAGTGCCACTGTGCTGAGCTCAGTAGCCAGTGGACTGGGGCCAGTTGTTTAGAAAAAAAGGAGTGTAAGCCCTCTGAATGGCTCCAGACAGAGAAATCCAGACTACTGATTTCCTTGGTCCTTTTGTGAGTCCTTTTCTGAATTCATTATTGTTGTCATTCATTCTTCTGTTAACCATATTGGATTTATTGGGACACCACAATGCACAACCACCGGGTCTGCTGTCAGGATGGCTACTCTGGGCATAATCTCAGCTATTGTCTGACTGTTAGTTGAGAAATGGGTAACAAGAGTATAATTTCTGCTGCAATCCACACCCATTCCTCCTACAGGAAGTGATGCAGTTAGTTAAAAAACAGTGTATTCCAAGATGCCAGAGGCATTAACACATATAAGGATAGGAGTAATTGATAAAAAAATTTCCCAGAACAGATTAATATGAAACATTAGCTATGTGGAGCCAGACTTAGGAAAGGTTGTGTGTATGTGCATTTCTGCCTACTTAAGGTCCTGTGTTCAGCAGACCCTGCTCCTGGCTTTCACAACACCCCTGCTCCATACCCTCAGAGCTGGTACCTCACCCTTAAGGTACCCCTTGTGCTTGTTGCCTAAATCCCCTGCATGTCCACAATTATCTTGCTGGGTGTGTGAAGAGCATCTGAAATCTTTTCTGTAAGGAAGCCCCATGGGATTTACAGACCAAGCATCCTTTTGCCTATCTTGCCTGGCATTCCTGACCTCTTTCAGGCATGGAAAGGGCCTGAGGCAGAATTACTGTTCCTAGTGCTGCCACTCTCAAGGACCCTTCCTTAATGCTGGACTAACTTTAAATACTTTCCAAAACAGAACCAGTTTGATGGTTTTGGAGCTATTCCCTGTGTCACTCATTAACCATTGTTTTGAAAGCAAATGTGAAATATATTAGCTAAAATTAATCAAACTCTTCTCCTGTGACCTGGAATGCTTTCTCACAGAGTGTATTTCAAAGTCTTTTTTCTGTTGAAATGCTTGAAATTTTAAATGTTTGGGTTTTTTTCTGGTTACTGGAAATAGGGGACCTCAAGGGGTCAGCCCTTCCTTGCCAGCACTCCCCACCATCAGACCAGGTCAGCCTTGGCTGTGTTTATCTCAGCCTTGAAAGTTTCCTTGGATGGGGAATCTGCAGCCACTCTGAGTAATGACTTCCAGTACTGTGCTACCCTCTTAGGAAAGAAATTTCTTGCAAAATATGATCTCAACAAAAGATTTATTTTTTCTTCTACCAAGTAATTGAAAATACCTACAGAAAATGTGAGCTCAGCATTGCATGTCTGTAACATATTTCAAGTTTTACTGTTGTTGTTTCCCTCCCCATGGTAGCTAAGATGCTCCTCCCACACAATTTCTAATAAATACATGAGGTTTATGAAGACACTAAAGAGCAGTATGTGATATGTCACATGTAAAATAATCAGTTGAACTCTCTAGCCTCACCTGTCTGTCTTTATCATACTCTCCCCTCTTCATTCCCTTCTTCCTGCTAACATAGCTGAGATTTTTGGTCCTTCCTACGCTCTCACTGTAGTAGGTACACATAAAGCCCCATGGAGCTTCTGCATCTGAAACTGTCTTTCAGCTTTCCTCCACTTCAACCTAATTCAACCTTGACCATGAATAAGTATCTTCTCAGTTGTCTTCACCTTTTAATTTCTCTTTTCTTCTACATTTATTTATTGTTAAATGAACAGTCCCTGTTAACTCCGCAAAAGCATTTTGGGGTGCAGTAGGTAATTGTAAGCTGTGATCCCACACAGAGCAATATACCTTTGGGCTGTTCTTTGGATATGTTCTTGAAATTTCTGTCCTCAGCTCAGAAATATCAGGGAAGTCAGCTATAACTATCCTGTTTCTAACAGAGGGCCACCTGCCATGTGAACCAGTCATAGGAAATTTATTAGAGGTGCTTTTCATGGCTTTTTTTAGTCAGAGGGAAGTAATGTGAACCCATTCAGTGATTCTTGTATGAAGTGCCCGGTGTAGCACATATTTTCCCTTCATTACATGCAAGCAGCTCCTAGTGATGCTGATGGAAATTACAGGTGTGTGCACTTCGAGGAGAATATAGATCTATATTGTGCAAATTACTTCAGAAAACAAACTCAGTTTACGGACAGGGACTGTGCAGATCTGAGCAGAAGTGTATTTCAGGCAATGTTCCCTGCATACCACATGTAAAGGGAAGAGGGGGCTGGGGTGTAAAGGAAGGCAGAGATCTGGATTTTATAACTACTTTTAATAGCAGCCATGAAGGATAAAACCTGCAGAGTTTTGACTAGCTTCAAATTCACTTCTCACCTCTGGTTTTGAAATCTTTAGCCCAATTATTTGTTTACTTGATAGTGCTAAAGTCTTATTCTCCATCGTTATTTGCTTGCTAGTAAAGAACCAAAAAGAACAGCAGTCCAAAGGTAACCACACAATTAAATCACTTCCAGATGATAAGTCACTCTCTGATGGTGAAAGCAGACTTTACAGTTTCAGTGTGCCAGGTAATATATGGCAGTCACCCAGCTCCTATTAGGTTTTTGTAACAGTATATACACATACTCTTGGGTTTTTTTTTGAGCTGGATTCGGGTTGGCTAATAGCACATACATGCGATGTTCGACTCGATTTTAATCAGAAAATCTCACTCTCAAAAGAAAAGACAACTCTAAAGCATCTATTATCCCTAACTCTCCACACAGAGAAATCACATTAGCAATTTTTGTTGTGACATGAAGTGTGCAGCAGTTTGAGTAGCCAGCCTTAGGAGCATACAGCCTAAATTTGCTCCCTTTATATGCATGCTTATGATGCCATCTTTACATACATGACTGCTTCATGCCTTTTCCACAGAATCCCTACCTCAGTCACTGCTCAGGACGGACAGCATTTATGTGTTGAAAAGCCATACAATACTTTGCTTTCTCCATATGTTTAACATGTGGCCTAAACCCCTATTTGGGACAGATCAGTTGATCTTGATCTGAAGAAAGAGGTTTTAATTAAATTTATAAAGTTTCCCGTGGTCTCAATGCCTGTAGTCTCCAAGCAGTTTACAAATGTGTATTTATTTTCATGCAATTATCATCCCCATTTTACAGCAGGAAAACAGAAGAACAGAGACATGCAGTGATTTTAGTGCCCAATTTAAGACTCCAGGACCTAATTTGTCAGGGTACTTACCATTATGTAATTCTTCAGATATTCAGAGCAGAGCTCCCATTGAGTCCTACTGCAGCTGTGAATGCTCAGCACTTTTCCAAATCAGACCCTGGAGTCTCAAGTCAGGTATCTGTATAACTGGGAACATGCAATTAGTGACCATGTGTGCAAAATCTGGTGTAAGAACTTACTGATGTTGTATAAGAGATAAGTGGCACAAACAGGTAGGGATGCACCCAGTTCTTCAGATTGGCATACTTTAAGCAAGGTAGCTGTCATTGTTTTCCCCAGCTCCTCAACTGTACTCACACCATTCACCAGAAACCAATGAACAAAGGGCTGAGCATCTCTCCTTACACAATCCTGACTCATCTTGAGCAGGACCAGGACTGAACACAGGCAAACACAACTTCTGTGGGAAAAGAGTATGGCTTCCCCTATCCCCAGTGCACACATGTAAAGGGGAAAAAAAATGCAGAGATAACTTTGGCTCTGGCACTTTCCAACTTCTACGTGTTTGCTCTGGCAGCTCACAGAGTTCTTTTTAAGAGAGTGTTTGTAGGTAATTTCCTAGGTTCTTAATGAAGCAAAGTGGAAAAACAAAAATTCTATTATGTGGCATCATATTAACACCTCTATGCCTCACAGTCTTGGGGTTAGCTCTTAGCTTTTCCATATGGACTTCTGCCCTCTGAGTTAATAGGGTAATTTGTAGCAGTACTAAATTGCCAACTTCTCTGTGGATCAGAGGATGCTTTTGCTAAGGGCTGAGACCAGAGTAGTGCCATGACCCAGAGCCCTTATGGTTCATTCCCTGCCTTGGGACAACCAGTGAAGGGGCTGTAGCCTTTAACAAATGTTTTCTTCCTCTGGCTCTGTCTTACTCGTCTCTAACCATGCCTGTCCCAGTCCTGTTCCTTCCTCATCCCTAGCTCCTTGTTTCCAGCCACTGCTTTCTCTCAGCCAGTTGTTCTTCCTGTTTCCCAGCCAGTCCCAGTTGCTCATCCTTTCTCTCTTCAAGCCTCTTACCTGAAGGTGCTGGCCTCTCTCATTTGGGTTTCAAGTCCTAACCCCTCTGGGTTCCCAAACCTAGCTCTCCACCTCCTGCATGCAGCCACTTAGCTCCATGTGTTTGCCCAGGTGCTTAGTTTCAAAGCCTTATCCCCATTTCCTCACCCAGCTGCCCTCTAGTCTCATCTGATCCCTGGTCTGTATTTCTCTGTCATCATCCCCTTCTTTTTTTTTTCTCCTCCTGCAGCCACAGATGCTCCCAAGGAGTGCTGAAGTAAAAAAACATCCACTGGGATTAAGCCACTTGTCATCATCCAGCATATGTCCCCGCCTTGCTCCATCTCTTTTTCATTTTAAGTTACATCCCTTCAGGAGGGTCCACTTCAGTTTTGTCATAAATAAATGTGACATTTTTAGCCCTTATAGCTAAGCTGCTCTTTCTGAAAGCAGTCTGTCAGTTTAGTGTGACTCAACCCTACAGAAGTTATCAATCAGTTTTTTATGGAGCATTGTTTTCTCTGGCCAGCTAAATGCTTGTGTATGTAGTATTAATGATAATGCTGTGTTTCAGTGTTGCGAAGCTTTTTACTGGACTTTCAGTAGCAATTGGCTGGTGAGGACTGGGAGGTATGGCTATTGCCTGGATTCCTTTTTGAGCTACATCTGAAGAAGACAGGGCAGATAGTCCTGCAAGGGTCTGCCAAGACAGACATTGATGAAAAAAAAGAAATAAAAATAAGGCTGGGGGTGGGGGTGTGGGGCGCAGGCTGCTGTTTGTGGGGTTCAACTTTTACAAGTAATGCTTTAAAGTTTGGGTATGGTGAAAAATTTTTATCTTCAACACAAAAGGGATATAAATAAATGTATGTACAGAGACACTAACAGAGATCCAGACATAGCCAGCCACTGACACAGCATCCTTTTAATTCATTTATGTTTTAAACCTGCAGGTTTTGCTTGATTGGTTGTTATTGAGAGTAATGGGCCTGCAAAAGAAGTGCTGTCAAGTCCCTCAGCATAAGCAAAATTTGGCTGTTATGTTTGAAAGGGTTTTGAAGAACCTTTTCTTACAGATTTGTTAATTACAAATGTGATTTCAGCTGAGGGGAAAGGGCAAGGTTATCCCAGCCTGCCTGATGCCCCGCACTCTGTGATTTCAAGTTTAGTCCATCAACCCTTGAAGTCAGGGGAAGATTTGCACTCAGCTGAGGAAGTCCTTGATCACTTCATGTCAGTCCTTCAGTTTGGGCTGTACTGAGCAATGGACAGGGTGGAGTACTGGACATGAGTACAATTTTCTCTTGCCTATGTAGTTTTCCTATCACAAGCACAAGGAAAGCCCAGGGATGTGGTGGTGTAATAATCTTCTGGTTTAAAATGGTATCCTATGTGTGTGGCTCTTACCCTCATAGACACATACATTCATAAATAAAGTCAAATATATATATAAAAAAAAATGCTGACCAGTTACAAGGTAATTAGTCAACCAAATGTTCCAGAACTGTCATAAGGAGGAAGAAATAGTGATCTCAAGTTACCTCAGCCCACCGTCAATATCAGCTTGGAGTGTGAGTATGATGCTAAACTATTTCATATGCTCCAGACACAAAAATGGAGATGGAAAGTGATGAGCTCTTTATATACCCCTTTCCAAATAAATTTGGAGAAGAGCTTAGGAGGTTACGCAGGTCCCAAATGGTTTCTGCTGCTGAAATAGCCTATTGATGCTTTATTTTTCCCTTTAGACTTTCCACTACATTAAACATTTTAAACTACCAAATATTTCTTTTTTAAAGGGGAATGGAATGAAAAGATGTCTTACATGATTTATTACAAATTCAGAGGGAAATACTCCCCTTGTAAATAGTTCTAAAAAAAATAGCATCATCAATTTAAATGTTGACATGCTTAACATTAAAGGGCTATATTGTACAGAAAAATCTTTAAGGAGAACTTCCCATTCAAAGGAATTGATTTCAGTGGGAAGTGATTGAAGTAGGGCTCGTGATTTCTGGTAGTTGATCTCTCTCTGGGCTTAACTCTGTGATTTTCAGTGCAACTTGCATCTAAATCTAACTTTTTGTGGGTCAGATTGGCTCACTCCCTGTTTCATCCAGCAGGCTCCTATGCCACAGCTGTCCTCATGCTGCAGGCACCTAAGCTGAAACTTCAATAAATATGTACTGATGTTCTGGGGACACATGGGTGCTTCAGTGCCCAGGGGATAAGCTTGGAAGCCTGAGCCCTGGCAGGACCTTAGCAGGTCCTGGGCTTTTCTTGCCTGGGCTTGAGCTTGGGGGCTTGCCTCAGCAAGTGCAAGCAAGCATAAAGCCAGATCTAATCACATTACCAGCTGTGACTGCCACAGCCTCCCAAAATGTTCTCATCCTCACCTCCCAGCCCTCCCGAGCAGCTCACACAGACAGCAACGCAAGCCCTTCCAGAGGTGACCATGGCTTCTGGCTGCCTCCACACCCAAGCGAGCCCAGCAGCTCCCCCAAAGGAGAGGTGGTATGCATTCTCCAAGCGTTAGGGTGCCTAGGTGTTCAACACCTAACACATAAAAACCTGTGAAGCCCTTCATAGTGTAAGCACAGACTAGATTTCCACTGGAAAAGCAAACAAACAAAAAAACCCAAACAACACACTATATTACTGTTTTGTGTTTATATATTTATGAGTCTAAAGTTCATGTTTACTCAGGGACTTTTTTACCATTCAACTCAGTGTTCTAAAAAAAAAACAAACAAAAAACCAAAAAAACCTTCATTTAGAGAAAATACTCAGCTCTTTCTCAGTCTGTCTACTATTGTTCAATATGAAAAGGATATTGTAAGTGCATATTCAGATGAATATGCGGTTTGGCAGCGAGTGACTATTCAGCTGCCCTGCTTTTGCCTCAGAGTTTATTCAGGTCACAAAAGAGACATATAAGCATTTGAGTTAAGATTTATAGTTACATTAACTACATCAGAAGCTTTTTGTACTTAATATAAAACATACTGTAGCAGCTCAATATTGCTTTATTCCACCATAGAGTCGATATTAGACATGTTACCTCCTGTCATTACTGACATTAATAGCTTCTAGAATAATAGAAAGTGAGTTGAACACCAATGTGGTAGATGTAAATGGGACTTTATGGTACACATAATTTTGAAATATCATATAAATAATGAAATTTGTGTTTGATATTTCTTTAGTAATTAAGCAATAACTCAACAAAACAAAGAACACCCTAGCTTTAACACAGCATGGGTTAGATTTTGTTATAAAATCAATTAAGAAGTTGCTGTAAGAATTTAATTAAAATGCCATGAAGGATTCAACCTAGTCCTGACTTAGCAGAACAGAAACTCTTGCAGACAATTTTTAGGGGAAAGAAGGGGCCGGGATTAATTGTACAGATCTTTCCAGCATCTCACAGTGACTCTTGCAAGGCTCTAACCATCACTGAATGGAACACTGTTCTTTTGGAAAGGAAGCTGAAGTCAGCAGAAACTCAGGCAGGAAATCTTACGTGTGTGTCTTCAAGCTGCCTTCGATCTGCTCATTTGGAAATGCTTTTTTTTTCTCCAACTCCCTCAAATAATAATTTTATAAGACATCTATTTCAGAAGTTCCTCTTTTCTTCATCATTCATTCTGGGAATAGATACTCATTTTCAGCCTTTACACAGAAGTAGCTGACTGTTGGTTCCCAAAGGTCTTGCAAGACTGGAAAATGGTAGGATTGGGGTTTCTTAAGCAAATATCATCTCCAAAATGGCACACTGTCAGAAATGTTTAAGATGAGGAATATGCCTGTAATGTGTTTTTCTCTACAATCTTCCTTTTTCACCTATGCATTAACTAAGCTAACATTATCCAAATGTGCACAATCAACATATTAGCATCCTTTTTTAGATTGATGTTAACTGCCTGTTAAGGTGAACAAAGAGGAAGAGAACCCGCTTTCACTTGTAACCCTCATCTATTTTGAGGTCCCGAGGCTTTTCTGTTAATAATAAAACCACCAATAAATCCTCATCTCTTTTCTTTTTAAGTCTGACAGTTAGTCTTTGAAGCATTATTGCATTTATTTCTTCCAACCAGATGTGAAATTTATATTATATTTGATAGCAAACCTTAGCATCATAGAAGACACTTTTGCTGAAATAATAACACAAATGTATATTCCATCACTGAGCTGAAACTTTCCCAGGAATATCTCCAGTCCCTCCTGGATTCCAATGCTTTTTTAATATTCTTGTAACATCTTCTTTGATGCTGGTAAGTCAGGTCACTCTCATTTCACAGAGATAGAGGAGTCAGTCTTCAAACAGAATTGACACAGTAGGTTTAAGCAGAGTGACATGTAAGACCCCAGCCTGCATTTGCTAAGAGCACACTGTAAGGAGACTGTTTAAATGCTATTTGTGAAGAAAGATGGAAGTTTTTCTCTTAAAAACAGACTTGAAGAACCAAATATGTGCAAGAAACTTTATGGGTTTATGCAGATGGGTATGTGAAAATGCAATATTTAAGTTTTGTTCTTACATGTTTATTATCTTAGCCTGGAACCCTAATAGAGTATAGAATTGAAAAGTAAACACTTCAGTGATTTTGAACAGTTCAGCTGTGGTACTTATGACAGAAATGCAGAACTATGGTAGTGGAGAATTCACTGGACTTTCCAAGTCCCTTATGGTAGGTGAAGATGACCTAGCAAGGGCTCCTAACACCAATATCTATGGTCCTCTGTAGGGTCAGCTGCCCACACAGCTTCAGCTCCTAGCTCAAAGGAGTAAACGACTATATCTCTGAATCACTCCAACCACTGACTTTTCCCCACAACTCTCTGAAGAATATAGTATATGTCTTGAGGCTCTCAGCCATTAGAAGATGTTGGTGTGTGGATTGCAAGGTTAGAGACAGTGGCAGCTGTACTTCTGGTACACTTTCAGTACACATGGGCACCCATCTGCAATGAGCCTTCAGGATTTTGCTGGCTGTAAAAAGTGGTCATTCTTGCTGACGAAAGATTTCCATACAGAAGCAGGAGATATGGACCTTTACTCCTGCACCTAGGAGCAGGCATGCAGCATTACTCACCTCAGGGACACAGAGCAGTCCAAGAGGTAAACAGGAGGCTGAGCTGTAGCTGTCTTCTCCATGACAAGAGCACACGGACTTCTGAGCTTCCTGAAGGAACATGGAAGTGACAATAGACACAGCAAGGTCCTTCTCAAAGGCAGTTTGCCTCATTTTACCTTTCTTTTCCTATGTTTTCCAACCTGGAATAGGATGGCTCCGTGCCATTTTCAGTACCTTAAAGGTACAGTTGTTCTTTCCCTAGGGATAAACAACTACAGAATTTGAGTAATAAGACACACTTCCACTCCTAACTCCCCATAGCACTATGGGTGATTATTGTTTTAACTGCAGGTGAAGCACCAGGCAGCATCCAGTTGTGCTCACTGTTGTACAAAATGCACAGAAAGATAAAGAAACATTTTACAAAATACTACAGTCCTACATAAAGTGTGCACATGACATAGTAGTTATAGTTATTATCCTCTTGGTGGCAGAATGAAGTCTATAAAAACGACACACTGAACACTCAAAGAACCCCAGTAACGAGTCAGTTTTACCTTCTGATCTATTTGAAAAGCCTTTATTAAAAAGGTGAATGGCAATAGCAAAAATGCTGCCCAGGGAGCAGTTCTGATGTCTACTAATTGCAAACAGCCCTGCACAATGATTACATATGGTATGGCTCCTCCTAGTGAAACCTTGGACAAACTGTTGAGGACTGATTTTCTTCCAGTATTTCTGCCACCTCTTGAACTGCAGTTACATAATGGGAGGAGAGAGAAAATAAAAAAAGAAAGGATTATTTTCAGTTTTACTTCATAAACAAACTACTGTCTTCAGATGTCTGTGTTTGGCTGCTGCTGGCTTCTGTGTGGCTCTTCTGCATATCTGTATTTGCCAATTACCATTTGGGCCATCATAAATCCAAGAACTGTCTCAAGGAACTCCAGAGTGAAAGCATAAGCTGCTAGAGTTTGAGCTGACAAGACAGTTGTCATCTGATATAGAGTGTAAAGCTTCTTTCACAGCTCCTGGTAGCTCCTACCCACTCTGGAAAGACCAAGTAAATTGTGAGGCAGAACTTGGCCTATGGCTTTTAAAATATTGCACTTTACAGTCATATAGAGGAAATAAATATTTTATTTGAGTTACTTCATCTGTTTATCACCATAGCTGGATATCTCACTCAGTAAATATAATTTTTGCAGTCAGTTTAACAAGATTTGCTGTGATGATAAATTAATGTTTTAATCATAAATAAATGCCAGCAGTAAAAGTAGTAAATAAGCTCGCAGAGAGATAAGAACCTTCATTTTTCAGTGAGTTAAAAATGGAAGTGAACAAACAAAAGATGTGATAGAGTTGTGAAGTTGTGTAATTTTCTGGTCTGGAAATTTTTGAAAGTTTGGGTTTACTAACCCTCCCCCCCCCCCCAAAAAAAAAAAAAAATCTCCCAAATAAAATAAAAAAAAACAGCTAATCTATTCATCTGTCCAATTAGAAGTCCTGACCTGCCTGGGCTTAACAGCATCTAAGAGAGAGAGTTAAAGGCAGTATACCCCATAGTTAATGCTCTGTAGAGGTACAAAATAAATTGCACATCCCTAATAAGGTTGCTCAGTCCTCTTCCATGTGCTATGCCTGGTTGCCCCTGGTGCCTATGGTGGCATAGAAAAGGAGATGTTTGTGATAGAGAGGTGCTGCAGTTTAGAAAAAAATGGACAGTACTCCTTACACATGGGATATGGCCTATAGTAAAACCTTAGTCTTGTCTTGAAGCCAGGATAAGCCTCTGTGAGCAGCTCTCCCCTGTATCCTAAATCTGACAGCATATCTTTCCACAGCTAAGTTGGAAGCTGCAAAAAACGGGCTGTAGGCAAAATGCTCAGACAGCAAGAATCTAAAGCTAATGACAGTCCCACTGAGTGCAAATACTTACCACTGGCACAGAGATCAGGATTACACTAATTGGCTTGTGTATTAGTTTCAGGAACAGATGTTGAAATAATTAATAAAACCTGAGTTAGTACTAAGTGACATTTAGACCCCAAAGACTTCCCTGCATCATTTCTTAACTCAGACTCTGAGTCTTGCCCCTGCCATTTCATTGTATTACCTGTGATGGTAATGCAAAGCTCCGATTGATAAACGATTGTTCTTCCCTTACAATCAGGTACAAATCTGTTATGGAAATCCAGCTGGTTATTTCTAGACTTTCCTGAACTTACTTTCTAAACACAGCTGCCTTATAGTCATGGTAAACATTCTTCACAAAGGCCAGTTTGCTCTGCAGGCCCCAAGGAATGTGACAACTTGATACCTGGATAAACCTGGGCTCAGTCTCTGTTTCCACAGAAAAGCTGGAGTCTCTAGTGGATGTTGGTAAACAAACCCTGGAGCCATTACCTGATAGGGTTCCTAAGCTATTACTCAGCACCTTGTAATATTGAGCTGGATGTGACGAAAATGGAAGAATACAAAAAATCAGAAATACCTGGGATGAATAATTGTGCACAGACCAAGCTGTCACTGAGGTTCTACGCCCAATTATTCAGCTGTTACAAGTGGACCTCACCTTGCACCAGGCTGGGGTACTAAAGCAGCTAATAAGCACAAGAACTCTTCCCAATGTCCATGTGTAGCTCCCACAGACTTCAGTACAGGAATGGAAGCATAGGAAGGAGAGAGGATGCGATATTGAGCCAAGAGCTGTAATCCACTCCCATTATCAAATACAGAGACATTTTGACTAGAAGGTAGAGTAATTCTCGTTTCTGGTCTCTGAAAACTAAGGCTAGGTAGATTCACGTTAGAAGCAGAATACACGAAAGTCAGTATTGTTAACCACTAGATAATTTTATTTTAAAAGTGTTTGTTTAGTTCCCCATTGCATAAAATATTTGGTGTCTTCCCAGAAATTCAGTACGAGAAAGGATACGATATAGCTCGAGCTATAGCTCAAACTCTTGGAGCAAGAAACACCTGGCAAAATTCAGACTGGTGAGGAGCCAGATCTCTCTGAACTTGCTGCTGCTTTCTGGGAGCTTCTGTTTGCTTTTGTGATGGAGAGGCCATGTAGGGAGTTTTGGAAAGGACGCAGGTAAAGAATAATTACTGTTGTTGTTGTAGGACCAATTCCATCTTCATGACTAAGACTGAGTGAAACTCTCTGCTGAATAAGATATTACTTGCTCTGGTGTATGGTGATGGAATTAAGCCCAGAAAGAAAACACCTGGAAATCTGGGCTTGACTGTGCAAGTGCCCAGTACTGCGCATGAAATTCCAGGCATGCCAGCACCAGGCAGCTTCCACACCCACTGGCAGCCCAGGGAAAGCTGAGCTCTGCCCATGGCTGGGCACAGGAGACCACCTTGATGGCTTTAACATACTAGTTTGTCTGAGATGACTTGTTCTTCCCATGCATTGTGATCACCTGGAAGGAAATCTTGCTCCATAGATTGGTGGAATGACTTTCAGGTATTGCATTCTTGCCAGCAGACAAACATAATGACCTGAAGGAAGAGGAGAAGAAATCAGAGATTTCTTTAATGCTGTGAGAGGCTGACTGGATCTTAGAAAAGACTACAGGACTTCTATAGTATTGAAGGACTTGAAAGGTAAAAGAGGGCTTCAAGGACAGAGACTATTAACAGAGAAGTCCTTATTTGGTTGTGAATAATCTTATTCAAGTACAATATTGATACTAGAGAAGGAGGGAAAGCATGACATTAAAACTGTAATCCTGGGACTGGCAGAGAGAAGGGTGAAGAAACTGAAACTAGCTATCAATGAGAGCCACTCTATTACTTTAAAGTGTATTGATCTTGTTTCCTGTGGTTTTGCATTACAGCAAATAAGGTCATCATCATCACTATCAACATGAGATTCACCTTCTTTCAAGCAGATGCCACCATAAGATGGATGAATGATAATGCTTAAATGCGTCTTTCATAGCTCACTAGTTATGCTCAAAATTGTGTGTCTGCCTCAAACGTACAGGGGAGTGTTAAACATAAATGTTGTGCTTAGCCCAGGATTATCTTCAAGCTCAGAGGGAGATGGGGAAGGAGAGAGAGGAAGACATAAGCCTTTGGTGTATGAATACTCACCAAACCATTCTGAGATTCTATGATTCTAAATTACAATGCCTGCAGCCTTGTCATGACCCAGCAGAAAGTCCCCGTCTCACTGTAGCTGCAATGTCCCATTCCAAACGCTGCAGATGAGTTTAATCATGCAGAGGCCTGGAGCACTTTCCACACTGGAAACAACTAGTTTCTGTGACTGAAATTAAAGTGGAAAATTCCCAGCACAGTGAAGCTCAGAGCCCTTCCTCCACCCCAGACACTCAGCGAGCAAGGTTTATTCTAAACATACATCACATTGACTTGAGAGAAGCTACCGAGCTGCTTCTCTGTTTCAAATGAGAAGCCACACTTCAAGAGGACAGCTAGAAGACAGAGGGGTAAGCCCAACGGCTGCGGGTGCAGGAGCAGCAGAGATCAGGCCACACTTCAGTCAGTCACTGCTAGACGATGGGGTTACCCTCCATCTGGGCCTGGTCCCAGAGTCTGGCTAGTGGGGCAAAGTCTGTAACATGATGGTTTTGATGGGATGGGCACAATGGCTATAATTCAGTGATGGGAGAGGGACCTTTCATCACCCGAATGTTTCCTTCTCTCCTGAAGTTGCTTTCCCAAGACCTGAGAAAAATAAAACAAAATAAACTAAATCGGATAACCCACCACAGCTGGCGGTCACATCTCCCCGCTGGCACTACCGGAGTCCCACCGGCACCAAGGTCTGACCTTGAGCCGCTCCGGAGCTGCCCAGTGTCAGACCCACGCACGGCATTTCGGAGGGAGGCAGCTGCTCCCAGAGCGATCTCTGGTAGGCAGGACGAGGCGAGTATTGCTCCAAATCGCTGATCAGTTAATGCCAACCTGGCAAGAGGATAAAACCAGGTTTCCCTAAGAAACCAAGACTCGGTGCACCCACGGCGGTGCTATGTGTATAAATACTGTAGAAATAGCACATCAGCCTAGCAAGCAAACCGGGGAAACGGAGCTGCCCCTCCACCCGGCGGGGAGCCAAGGAGGGAAGGAGGGGGGCAAGGAGGGAAGGAAAGAAAAAGGGAGGGAAGAAAGGAGGGAAGGAGAGCTCCTTGCAGCCGGGTCAGGCACCCCGGCTCACTCCTGCCCTGATTTCGGGCTCCTGCCGATAGAAGTGTCGTTCGTCAGCCCCAAGAAAATATGTTTCCCTCTCGTTCTGTCAGCATCGTTGAGCCTTTCCCATCCTGCTCCAAGATTCAAGGAGAGATAGAGAGGCAGAAGTGCCTGCATTTGCTGCGTTTGCTTCTGACGCCAGAAGAGATTTATAGATTTTATCTTCAGCTTGTTTAGAGAGTCCCAAAGTACATCAAGAGAAAAATAAAGGACCAGGAAAAAACGCGTTGGGTTTAAGCGCGCAGCCGAGGAGCACCGGTGCAGAAGCCGGAGGCAAACGTTGCTCTCGTTATTCCGGCAAAGCTACCGCGGAAGAAATAGCCTCGCGCTCCCAGAAAACGCCCCCGTTCGTATAAGACACAACTACACTGAAAACAAATATATGTATATATACAAAACTATGTATGGATCGTGAGATGGGAAAGGACAGGCTCTTGCCGCCGTTCTTCCCGTCGGCAGATAAAAGGGAGAGACATTTCCCAGTCCCGAAGACTCCCCTCCCCCCGAAACCAGACAAGGCACTGCGAGCATTATCCGCGGGTGGGCGCGCTCCCTGCGCCCAGGTGTGTGCTGCCAGGGCAGGACGGTCCTGGCGCCGCATTCTCCCGCTCCTCTGCATCCCAGGAGTGCCCCGGCTAAAGGGGAAGGATGGGGCAGGCAACCTGTGTCTACCCGCTGCACAGTTTCCCCGTCAAAAAGCTGCAGCCTTTAAGGTGATAAAAAGCCAGAGGATGGCGAATTTCCCCCCCCCTTCGCAGTCGACGTTGCCTCACGGTGTCCGCTGCCCCCGAGTGAAAGCGGGCTGCGGCCCCGCAGGGCCCGGAGGCTGCTGCGGGGTCCGGGTAACCCCCAGGTTGGGAGATGGGGGAAAAAGCCGCTGCCGGAAGCGGAGCAGAGGGGGATGCTAGGGGCTGCAGCCGTGAGCTGCGGCCGGGGACCGGCTTCCCCCGTTGCTTCCCGCTGTTCTGATGCAGTAACCTTCAGCTGGCAGAGGGAGGGTGTTGTCCGGCAGGCTCGGAAAGCGAGTGTCTTGAGCGGGAAAGCCTGCCGGGGTCCTTCGGTGTCCCGGCGGGGCTCCCCTCTCCACTGCGTTATTACCTGCAGTCGGCTTTTCCACGCCGATTCACTAATACAAGTCAGATCCGGTAAAGTCCTTGCCCCAGTGCCACTGAATGTGGCCGTCCTCAGCTTAAAACCTTTCCCTTAGTGCCACCAGCGAGCACTTGCATGCATACAGCCATACAGAGGCAGCTAAAGGAGACCGATTTTAATGCTTGTACATTAAAGAAAATACTAAACGGACAATGTGAGCACAAAAAAAAAAAATAATCCAAACCAAACGAACAACAACAACAACCAAAAAAAACCACAACAAAAAACAACCCACCCCTCCACAAAAAAAACAAACCCCCCCCCCAAAAAAAAAACAAAAAATCCACCACCCCTGACTCTTATTAAAGATCATTTCTGAAAGCCAAGCTAAAGTTCATCTTTATTGCCTAACAGGTGTAGTCCTAGCTCTTTTGCATTGTTCCTCAGAACAGTATGCTCAGATCTGTTTGTAAATGAGAAACTGTATTTTGTGTATAGGCAGAGAAATACAGAAGGAAAAGGTTCAGAGGTTTTAAAATGGTTTTGATCCTAAAGAAACCACCCACAAGTTTTTAAAGAAAGTTGTATGGTAATTAATCGAGGAAGCTAGTCCTGATTTTGTATCTTCCATGGTGCTGCAACTGTCCTAATATTGCAAATTGTTAATTTGCAATACCACAACGTTAATAATTCACCTACGATTATTTGATTCTTTTAAATAAATTTTCAAATCGGCACATTGCAATTACACATTGCAATTACTTGGTCTTGCAACGATGCTTACAGTGAGTGGGATTTATAATAGTTTTTTTTTTAATAGTCACAATTTACTAGTGGAAGATACAGGTTAAAAACTACAAGATAGAAAAGGCACGTTATTCCAATACCATGGAAGCCCGCATCTTCATCCTGAACTGTGTGCACACAAAGAATAAAAAAAACCTTCAAATGTGCAGAGCGACTGGATGCTGTTTGCTCTTTTTTTCCCCTAAGTGACATTTCATCTATTACTCCTGTGATAAGTCGAGGGTGTTTGTACGTAAGAGAGATACTACATGGCATATACCCCAATTCCCAAAGACTAACAGGCTGTTCACACTAATCCTGTTTATACAAGAGAGACGTCGGAAAATATCTGCAGGTTTTGGCAATAAAAAGAAACACCTGGTCTGAGTTTCCTAAATTGTTGACTTCGTAGATACGGGCCCCAGTCTCTGAGCTTGTGCCCAAGCCCCACCTCAGCCTGCCTCTGCCCAGGGACAGGCAGCAGGGCTTTGCAGCTAAGGCTCACCCGCCTGGGTTAGGTCTTGGCTCCTGGTCTCGATCCTGGAAGTTGCAGGGATGCAGTAAACCTCGCACTGCACTGTGGCGGGAGGCCGAATCAGGGTTCCCTAAGGTGTCCCGTGGTCTCTGATTTGGGATAAACATCGACCTTTGTCAGGCAGAGAAGCCCTGGTACAGGAGTGCTGACAGTCGCCATTGCAGCATCTCTGCAGGGCTGCACGGGCACCTTCGCAGCAGCTATACTGGGAGGTTTTGCCAGCAAACTTTCTCTGGAGACTTTGGCATCACCTTTCTTCCCATCTTATAGTCTCCTACAAACAGCAGGAAAAGCCCTCGTATCCCACGGCCCTGCTGCTCCTCTGCCCCATGGCCAAGCACCTTTTGCCTATTGGCCAGTCTGAGATGACCTGAAACGCTGAGAAAGAATGTCGCAAACAGGGATAACTCAGATCTCATTTTGTGGAGGAGGAAAACTGTCAAGGAAAGAGCTGCTAAGGCCGGTGGATGCACCACCTGGGGCATCAGTCCTGGGACAGTGGCAGGCGCCGGCGGTAATTTGCAGCCCGCTGTAACGCGGGTATTTGCCACCGGAGCCAAGTCAGTGGCATTGGGATGTGCCGAGGAAGCCTGAGCCGTGGTCAGGCAGACAGCAGTCCCCGGGACCTGTCGGCCTGAAGCCGCCAGAAGCTGCTGAGACGATGTCTCTGTGCTCAGTACAGGCTGTATACAGCAAGATTCTCTCGCCTTCCTCCCTCAGTTCTGCCTCTGGAAGTAATCCCTGGGCAGTGCATAGACTGCAAAGGCTGGATTCAGCTTTCCAGCCCGGAAACTGATCCCATCGGGATTGATCTGGGATTCCCTTGCCAGGAGTGGGACGCTACAGCGGCCCAGGCGCTCGAACTGCTGCGCCCTCTCCCAGAGGGTGGCCCGGGGTTTGGGGCGGGAGGTGGGCAGCTACAGTAGGGGCAAGGTGTCGCCCGACGTGCCGGCTGTTGGCTAGAGGCCCGCCTCTCCCCAGCCATGGGGCTGCACATGTTCCCTGGGACTGGATGCAGGTCCCGGTGGGTCCTTTTGCGATTAGGTCAAAGGGAGGTCCCTTCGGCGGACAGCCATAGGCTCTGGGGCTTGGACATTAGAACTCGCACACACCTAGAAAAGGGGGGAAAGGAAGTAGGCGGTAAGCAAAATCACAGCAAAATGCTCCTCAGTTCCTCGCTGGCCCCGCTTCTTCCCCGCGTTACTCGTTGTTGCTCTGTTTGGAAGAAAACCCAGAGAGAAGACACTCTTAAATGTCGTTTTCTAACGCCGCCAAATGCTCGAGAGAAATAACCCCTCCGCGCCGAGAGGCACCGGGAGCAGAGCCACGTTCGGTGAGCAGCGGTAGCTAGAAACAGCAGCCTCCAAAGGAAAATAAATAAATAAATTTACAGCACGATTCTGGATTAAGCCTTGCGGCGTCTCAAGGTTGGGTGAGTTTTATCTTCTCAGTTATTAGACCACAGTTGCAGGAGAGAAATACTTTTCAAACGAAATCGAGACGGCCTGGTAAGAAACCGGGCCCTCAAGGTCTGCATGCCCGGGGACAGCTGTCCCGCGGCGGGCGCGGCTGCCGTGCCCTGGTCCCGCCGGGATCCAGCCGCCGCGGACGGCAGGAGTTCTTCGCCCCCCGGGCCGGCCCTGAGCCGGGCTTCTTCCAGGGAAAAGGTAGCGCAGGCTGCGGGGGAGAGCTGCAAGGTGGCATTTGTCTGGTATGCAACGAGGGTGAAATGACACTTCCATTTACAAGCGTGGTGTAAGCGGGCAGGGCTCGACCCTGAATCTGCCGTGTATAAAACAGAGTTTCACAGCACAAGCTTTAAGCCAGGGAGGCAAAAAAAAAAATTATTTACTTTATAAAATCCCCCAGCAACCGACAGCGAACTCCGTGTCCGATTACGTCTTTTTTAATAATTCATTTGCAAACCACTTGTTTTAACGTGCGTCAATAATGCCACTGGCCCTCCGGGGAGAGGGGTGAAATGCGCGACGTCAGGGTTCCCCCGGGGACCAGCACCGAGCACAGATGCAGGCCCACACCGAGCGGCACGAAATAGGGCAGCGAGAAAGGCATCTCGACTCGCTCCCCACGGCTCTTCTGTTTTTTCGCTTTATTCTCACAACGAAAGTAAACGCTTAGAGAAGGAACGGTCGAGTTTTCTCCAGGCTGTAAAACGTTAAAATGGCTACAAGTCTGTCAGCTCAGGCCAAAATCCTTGGTTTCTTTCATGAACATGATCGCGTTTCCTACACTACCAGGAAAAGAAAACCCCTCCGTGTTTTGTGAGTATATAATGCAAGAGGTGTTGAGGTTTTGGAGGAAAACGCTCCCAGCCCTTTCCTTTTGGAAATGCCCCCAGCCACAGCCCGTCCTGGCTCGCCCGGGCCCTGCGTGTCCTACCTGCCCTCTTCCTCGCCCCCCCAGCCCACGCTTGTCCCTGGCGGACTGCCGCTGTCCGGGAGCATCGTGAGTGACACCGGCGTCCCACCTGCAGACACACCTCAAACCGCCGTGGGAGTCCGTCCTTTGGAGAGCAACAGGACATCAACGAGTACAATGCATAGGGCAGGTGTATGTGTATACACACATTTTTGGGAAAGGGGTTTATGCGCACGTAAAGATATGGGAACTGAAAACTTGTAAAGAGAAAGAATCGAGAGGAAAAAGGAGCACTCTCAAACTTGGTCCGAAGGATAGCCACAGAGGTTAAGTCCCGAAGTATTTAGGGGGTCGGTTTAACCGCGTGAAAGGACAAACGAGGAAGCTCCCTGCGGAGCCACCTGCTAGAGCGAAGCCTGGGCCGTTACGGCCAGCCCGGCCTCTCCCCAGCGTCAGAGAACCACTTTGGGCTCACTCCGCTGCACCCCACTGCCGCAGCGAAGGAGTAACCCAGCCATGGCCTCCCCCACCAAAGAGGCAAAGGAAAAGATAATTAATCTTGCCCTAGAATTCTGGAGACACGCGTTATAAATCGTCAGGCTAAGGTGAAGCCCCGAAGTGTGCAGGAGGGCAAGGCAGAGACGCCTTTGGCTTATGGCTGCCTCCCGTAAAATCACTGCCAGGATACAAACAGGCACTGATTTGAGTCGCTGTGCAGGCGAGCTCTGAAATTCTCCGTGCCTTTAGCCATGCTGGCCTCCTGTCCGCCGGAGCAAAGGGGGCTGCTCCCCTTCACCTCCCGCTTTCAACCTCCTCCCCGGTATCGAGCAGACATCGCCAGCGACATCCTGAAACAGTGCTCTGTGTGAGCAGAGGGTGCTGCCCCTCACCTTGACTCGCAGCGACCCCGCTGCCTCCCGGGAAGGGCTCCGGCCCTCCCACCTCCCCTGGGCGTTGAGGGGACGCAGTCCCCCTTGTGTCTGCGTGATCGCGAAGAAAAGCCATGAAAAATAAAAAGAATGACTTTGGAAGCTAGATTTCCTGCTATGTGTCCTGAAGACGACAGAGCTACCAGGACTCTCGCAAACGCTTATGGTTTCTTGAAAGCACCTCGAAAATGCAATTATTCCTGTAGGTGGCACTGGTACTAGGTGTTACAGAAGCGAAGGCAGAAATAGAGAAAATTGCCTAGGAATTCCCAATTGGTTCCTATAATTTAATGCAGAACAATAGAGGTATTTTTAAAATTTACTTTAAATTCATGTAACGTGACAAATGAAAACCCGATTGCTTTATTAGAGCAAAATATGCTTTTAAAATCTGGCCCTCTGTAGCTTTATGGCCTGATCTATGAGAATTGTCTATTTCTCTATGTCATTAAACAAATCCTAGTGAAAAGAGAAATTAACTCAGCACCGCTCATTCAAGTCAAATGTTTGCACCAGGAAAGCCCTAATGAGACACTGTCTGGTTTCCAGAGGGGCTGCTAAGAACAAGTGGCGGCAAAGTTATTAAATCTGCCTAAGCAACTAACACATCATTAAGACACCACCGCCACCCCCCAACCCTTCCAACCTTGATCTGAATACTCAGACGAGGGTGGCAGCAGTCGGACAGTGGCACGGCTGCGGTTGCCCGGTGGAATAGCAGGGGAGAGGGTGGTCTGGACTGGGGTAGACCCGGGACTCGGCAGCGGGGGGCCTTGGCGGGGCAGCTCGGTCCGTCGGGGTGTCGTTAACCCCCATCTCTTTGCCCGTTTTCGCACTGCCACACATTTATTTCACCTGTTCATCTGTCTTCAATGTATCTCAGAGAAGTGCAGGAGTTCTTGCCCTCGCTGGAGAAGATCTGCTACCAGCCTGAGCCGTGGGGGGGTCAACCCGGACAAGGCAACCGGGTCTGTCTCCGCCTCTCTTCTGGGAAGGAGCCAAGCTCTCGGAGTCACTCGCCATGGGTCGCCTGAGCTTATACAGACCCTGCCAGCAACTCGTCCCAGCAGGCCGGGGGCCGGCTCCTCGCGGCATTCCCGGGGCTGAAAGCCCCGGCCGGGCCGGGCGCAGGGAACTGGACGGCGCCGAGCCGTGGGTAGCCGCTGCCTGAGCTCCGGCGAGATGCCTGAGCCCCAGCCAAGCCGTCGAGACATCCCGACACTGCCAGGACATTTTCTAACTGCTGAAACGGAGCTCCCTCTCTCTTGCACGCCGGGGAGGAGATTTGCAGGAGGTTGCGTCCTCACCCCAAAAGCACGACACTCAAAAGCCTTGCGCCTTGATTTCTTGCTATGTTCCATTTCCCTTCAGATTTTGGGGTCTGTCATCGCTAAGGTGACTCCAAGACCTGACTACTTTCCCCGCCATTGCTTCATAAGTATACAGGGACTGTTGTGACATGGCTTGTTTGCATCCGATGAAACTCTGTTAAACACAACATCCTACTGCATTTCCATTCCCTGTCTTGTCCCTGACGTCAAATCAATTTCTTAAAATTGAAATAACACACACATGGCATTGCCCCCTCCCTTCACCCCGCAGCTTGTTTGAAGACGGGACAAAATAAAAAGGAATCTTTTGTAGGAGTTTCAGAGTCGTTACTAGTATTTCCGTGCATGTTTGAGTGTTATGTTAATTCAATTAATGTAAAAATATCCCCTTATGAATTCACAACTACTTTGTACGTGAACGCGGGCAGTTTCTGTAAACAAAAACATAGAAGCGTCTGCGTTTTAGCGAGCTGAAATAAGGCAGCGGGTGGCAGTAAGAGACGCGACATCTACCAACGAAGGATCGGCAACGTGACTCAGGATCGTTCTTGCGAAGCCTTTTTTCCCCCGAAAAGGGGAGAATAAGTGGAATACCAGGTCTACTCCTGCAGAAGAGCGGGGGCTGGGCTTCGCCAAGGAGCTCGGGACCGCGGGAGCGGAGGTCCCGTCCTGCAGCTGCACGTTGCCGAAAGGGGCAGCCTCCCGTGAACCCCCTCATCTTCTCCGCAGCCGCTTCCAAGCAAGCGTCTGCCGGGAGCTTGTTTGAAGTGCTCTTATCCCAGACTATGCCGGGGGATCGGCGCACCTCAGACCTGGGAGTCAGACCAGGCGCTTTCGAGCCCGCAGGCTCGGGATGGGAGAGAGGGGGAGAACTCCCTCCCTCCGTTCTTTATCGGTGGAGAGCGGGGTCAGCCGGAACCGGACCTGGGCCCCCTCCCGCGCCCTACTAAGGCACGGTGCCCTCGCTAACCTGCTGGGCTCAGCTCTTCTGTCGCATAAGGAAATGCATATGGCAGCCAATACCCGAGGATACCAGAGGGCCCCTGCATCCTGCATTTGGTTCTTACATACCCCGCAGAAAATGGGAGCGATCCCGGGAGACCCTGTGGGATTTTATACTCCCGCTTGGAGGAATAGCTGTGTATAAAACGAAAGCTTCATTTTAAAGCTCCGGGGGTCTACATAATACAGCACCTTCTCTCCAGGATGAGCCACCTCCAGCCACAGCCCTAGGTTGTCGCTGCCCTTCCACCTGCCTCTGCTCGCTTTTCCCTGACTTTAATCCAGAGGTGTCCAAAAGTTTATCCGACAGCCCCACTGCTTTGCCTCACCCCTGCTCCGGCTCCAAGGTTTCCTTTCCCCTCCAAACTGTTCATATCTCTTCCCTGAAGGGAAGGGGGGGAAATCTGGCAGCTCGGCACCGCATGGCAGGAGCTAGTGAGGAGAAAACAGGGCAACTGCGACAGTGCGCGACTGTCTTTGAGATAGCCCACACCACTTGTGGCTCTAACGTTCGCTCACCCCAGACCCATATCTTCCTCACACAACCTCGAGAAACCCATCCTCCCGACCACACGCATAGGAGAGGGGGGGCTTTGCCCTTCGGGAAAGGTCTAAGGGAGGGAGCTTCTACTTACAAAATGTGTTGTCATATGAGCATCCTTCTGCCTTGACAGCTTCTCAGCATCCCTCTCCCCACGGTAAGGAGAGTTCAGCTTCCTTCGAGAAAAACAAAAAAAGGCGTTAAAAATCTGCCGCTTCAGAGATGCTGGCTGTGTGTGTGTCGTGTTATGTTAGGCTGATTTCTCCCTACAGCGGGGGAACGGAGGGAACTAGGGCTCAGCGAGACACTGAATCCCCCAAAGTCGCCACAGAAAAGCCTCCGTGGTGGACGGGCTTTCGGTGAAAGCGTCCCGGGGAGGCCGGAGCCGGCCACGTCGCGCTGAGCACAGAAGCATTGGCGGCCTCGGCTGCCTCTCTCATCGCAGCCCGGCCGGCGGGGAGGAGAGATGCCGCCTCTCCGGTACCGAACTCTCGGCTCTTGGGAGACACTTTCGGGAGGCCTCCGGCCTCCAGAAAGCGCCAGAGAAGGCCCTCATGGGGGGAAGTTGGGGGGGGGGGGAGAGTCAGGGCTTGCCAGCTGCAGCTTCGCCGGGACCGGGGCTGCTGTCGTACAGGCAATTTGCTGCAAGCAACTCACGCCAAGTCCATTTCGTGGAGAAGAGACGGCCAGAAGACCGTGTTTGAGGGAAGGAAAGTAGCCGCCAGCTCCCCTCGGCGATGGCCCGATGTCGGGGTCAGGCAGACAGAGGTAGTGAACCCCGAGAGACCAGCCACCGGGCAGCATGGCGCGGGAGGGCACGGTTCAGTCCCCCTCTCCGGCACGGAGGCGAAGGGGTGTGAGGGGAAACCCGGCTGTTGGCTGGCCCTTGTCAAGTCTCCTTCAGCCCCCCTGCTTTGCTTTGCCTACTCTGGGGGACCCAGCGGTGGGGCGCGGGTGCGTGCCGGGGCGGCTGCCGGTGGAGCGGCCGCACCTCGGGGCAAGACCCTGACCAGCCACCCGTACCCTTTTCCTGGTGGAGGAGCCCCGACTCCGCGCCCCTCGCCCTCCTCTCCCTACCGCCTTTTCCCTCCGGTTCTTCCATGATTTCCTACCTGAAAAAAAAAAAAAAAAAGTAAATCTTTTTGCCAGGCAGGTCAGAAGCGATCAACAGGCTGTTGTGTACTATAATGTTTTCGTATTCCTCTCGGCTCCCCCTGCCCTCTACCGACTCACTGTAGATGTGACCTTTGGTATTTCAGCCCACACTCAGCAGTTGAATGGAAACAAGTTGAGCACGTTCACTTCTGATAAACATTATCCTTAAACCACTGGAGACCCGAGCAGAGTAAACGAGCTTTTCCGACAGGACCACATCAGGAACACACATTGAGAACGGGAAAGAAACCAAATATCCCGGAGATCAGAGGCGGTCTCGGGGGTGGAGGGCTGGGAGAGGGAAGGAGGGGGAACAGACAGGTTGGAGGACACGGCGGAGAGGGGAGGAAAGGACACAACTGTGCACATAATAGGCACAGATGGGGAGAGAAGCTGCGCGGGCAGTTTGGGAAAGCAGCGCCGGGGTGCGCCCGAGCATCCCGGCAACCCTGGGGTGCTTCAGGAGTGGCAAGCCCCAGAGCTGGCTCCAGCCACTCGCCACTGGACTGGGCTGAAGCAACTGGAGGGGACGCGTGTGCGGAGCAGCAGGCAGACTGCCGGGGATCCCTCTATCGGCTCTGCTTCGGGGATAAATACGCTGTTAGTGCGGACCGGAAGTTTTACGGAAGCGCACCCCCTTCCATTGTTTAATTGCATAATTAACTTAATTAATAGTTGGATCCTGGTCCACTCTTTCAATGCCTCCTGCCTTTAAAATATCCAAAGCAGGTCAGCTCACAACACTGAAAAGTATTCTTGCTTCAGCGAGTATTGCCTTCGCAGCATACTATCGCCTTCGGATCATGGCATTTGCACAGCGATGTGCATATGCACGCGTGTGTGTGCCCCCTTTGCCAAGGTAGTTTTATTTAGGTCAAGGAAGCACCCCGATTTACAAGTGTAATATTCTGAATAGGCAGCTCATAGTTCTGAAATAACCACAGAACTGCCATAGAAAACTTGATGTTGTTGGGTTCTCTTTTGTTGCTGGTTTGGTTTTGTTGTTTTTTTTTTTTTTCAATCAACAGAACAAAACGTCTGCAACATGGTACTAATTTCTGCGCGATGTCCTGCAACATCCTACTTGCTCCTAACCATCCGCACTCATTGCGGTATGTGCAGGCTCTGAGATCTAGCTCAATTAATTTGATCTTTTTCCCTGAAAATATCTTACAAACTTTTCAATTAAAATGAATATTTATACAGTGTTCATAGACACCAAGGACATCAATTTCATATTTTACTCGCTGACATTTTGTGCACTCCTGTCACATTATTTCATTTCGATTTTTATGTATAGAGCCTGCACCTTCGAGACTCTATTAATACCCCTCCCCCCGAAAAAACAGCAAAACCCACAAAATACCCCAGCCAACCAAGACCCCTGCCCAAACAAACAAAACCAAAAGAAACAAGAAAGATTCTTAGGAAAAAGAAAAAAAAAAAAAAAGGAAAAAAAAAATAGAAACCTGTGTTAAATCCTTGTTTGGAGCCAGGAAGATGGTGATCCCGTGTGCAGCCTGATGTATGCGGGATGTATGTAAGAGGCACACATACAAACTCAGGGAGCAGGATCCGTACACCTAATGCCAAACCAAACACCCCTTCCACAAACACGGCGTGACCCACGCATACTTTTCTATCAGCTTTGCCTGTTTTTCTTTTAACTGTTAATATGCAGCAATGTCTTTGATAAAGCTGAATCAGCAGCGAGGCGCTGGCGCTTTGCAGCTCTGCGCGGGGCAGTGTTTGGTGACACTGGGGACTGCAGGAGAACCAGCGCCGGCCTCGAACTGCCAGGGAGCACCGGAGTCCCGATCGACGCCCGGGTGCTGCCAGCCCCGTCCTCTCGCCTCGCGGGGCAAGCGAAGCAGTAGCTCCTTTCCCGATCGCTTTGTGGTTTCCACCAAAAATGGTAACTCTCACGGCTCGCAGTCTTCTCGTGCACCACCCGTGAGATGTTCGTTAGTGAAAAAGTGCTTTATTGTAACAAGACGACCGTATCCAAGGAAGAACTTCCCTCCCGTACCCGCGAAACCAACGTGGGGAAGCCGCGCTGGTGTCAAGACATCGCTCTGCTTCTGTCGGAGAAAGCGGGAGCCGTCTCTGAGAACCCCGAAGCCCCCTCCCCGGTCGCTGACCCTGGGAGAACGGCCGGGAGGGGCAACCCGCAGACCGGAGGTGCCCAGGGAATTCCGGAGGGGGGGTGCCCGACTCTGCGCCCTGCTCTGCCCCGCCCGCCCGCCGGAGGTGCCCCGGCCCCGCGGGGACTGCGTGCTCGAGCTCCCTCCGACCAACCACAGCGCCGGCCCCACTCAGCACCACCGCGGCACTGACTGCGCTGACCGCGGAACTTACCACCGGGCAGGTACGGAGGAGCCCCGGAGGCATGGCGGGGCCCAGGTGCCGGGCCCGGTGGCGGGGCAGAGCGGAAGGGCCGTCAGTCCCGCGCTGTCCGTCATGTCCTTTGGCCACTGGGAGGGCGGCTGGGCTGTGGGGCCGCCCTCGAGGGCGGGCCCGAGGGAACAGGGGGCCGCGGCGCCCGGCCCAGCCCAGCCCTGCCCACGTTGCCCTGAGGTTGAAATGCAGAAGTCAAGGCTCTCTCCTCGGGAAGTAGATTTTCTTGTAGTTCTTTTTCCCTCTCGCCCCTGCTGGCTTCTCGGTGGAGCTCAAAGAGCCGCGGGGCTAGTGCAGCAGGGATCGCGGGAGGCTGGGAGCCTGTCTCCGGGCACGGGTCTCCGACTGGGATTTAGGGCAGCCTCAAAGGTGTCCCGCTCGGAGGAATGGGTAAGTGGCCGGGAGCCGCAGGAGGGTTCAAGTGCTGTCAAGAGAGGGGGAAGCGCCCGTGCGCCGTCATGAGCCGTCGCCTCAGGTCCCTTATTGACTTTGTTCGTGTTCATACAAGTTGTAAGAACACGTTAAGGGTCAGGAGCAGGGTTTGTTACTTGCTTGGTTTGTTATTAATGTTATTAGGCGAGTGCGAGGCCGGATCGCAGCCGGCTGGAGCCCGTGGCACGTTGTATATTATTCCTGACACCGATCTTAGTAGTTAACATTTTAGCACGTTTGCTTTACATCCTGGTGTAATTGTGCTGTTAAGCGAGAGGCGCTAACAGCACCAGAAACGGTCTTTAAAAAGTTAGTCGCGACTCAGAAGCACCGCGTTGCCCGCCCTTGCCTCTCCCAAGATATAAAAGAATTTCCTCAACTACTCTTCCTTCCTCCCCCTCCCCCGTCTTCGAAAATGTTTTTCTTTTCTTTTTGTTTTCTTCGTGTTCCTTTTTCCTGTGGCAATAAAGCTGATTTGTCTGTTGGAGCGATCTCGTTTTTCATCTCTGGAATGCGCTTTTTTTTCAATATGCTTAATGCATAGTCCGGAGAGCTGCGATATTTGTTGCCACGGAGTTTTTTCCTTCTTTTCTTTTTCCTTTCCTTTCCTTTCCTTTCCTTTCCTTTCCTTTCCTTTCCTTTCCTTTCCTTTCCTTTCCTTTCCTTTCCTTTCCTTTCCTTTCCTTCCTTCTTTCTCTCCTTTTCTTCTCTCCTTTCCTTCCTTCTCTCCTTTCCTTCCTTTCCTTCTTTCTTTCTTCTCCTTCTTTCCCCCGCCTCAATTCTGGGGCTATCCCACGATTCTAACGAAGCGTGCAGGGGGGTTCCAGGGGATCTCCGGGCTGTGACATCTACCTCGCAATGAGAAGCAGTTCAGGAGCCCCCTTTGAACTATACGCCGTGTCCGACGGCTGTGTTTGTGCGTTTGCTTACAGAACCTGCCTTCGGGGAAGTGAACCAGCTCGGGGGGGTGTTTGTCAACGGGAGACCCCTGCCCAATGCCATCAGGCTGCGGATTGTGGAGCTGGCGCAACTGGGCATCAGACCGTGTGACATAAGCCGGCAGCTCCGCGTTTCCCACGGCTGTGTCAGCAAAATCCTGGCTCGCTACAACGAGACGGGTTCCATCCTACCGGGGGCTATCGGGGGTAGCAAGCCTCGGGTCACCACCCCCACGGTGGTAAAACACATCCGGACCTACAAACAAAGGGATCCGGGCATCTTCGCCTGGGAGATCCGGGATCGCCTGCTGGCAGACGGCGTGTGCGACAAATACAATGTGCCGTCGGTCAGCTCCATCAGCCGCATCCTCCGAAACAAAATAGGGAACCTGTCTCAGCAGAGTCACTACGAGTCCTACAAGCAGCACCCGCCACCCCCACAGCCTGCTCTGCCTTACAACCACATCTACTCCTACCCCAGTCCCATCGCTGCTGCAGGAGCCAAGGTCCCCACCCCTCCCGGAGTGCCAGCGCTCCCCAGCACCATGGCCATGCCCAGGACGTGGCCGTCCTCCCACTCGGTGACGGACATACTGGGGATCCGCTCCATCACAGACCAAGGTGAGGAGGGGGAACCTGGGCAGCCAGACAGGGCCACATCCTTTCTGTCCCCTGCTCTTGAGCTCCTGCCTCTCCGAGGGTGGGAAGGACGAGGTTCTGTAGTTGGTCTCGGGGCACCTCCAGCGTTTGCCCCCAGCCAGAGGCCGACGCTGAACTTACCGGAGGATGCGCCCTCAGGACGCGGGCTGATCGGCGGCCCGGGGTGGGATGCCGGGGACTCAGTAGGCGGTACATTCCTACTCTCACCGCTGCCGCTCTTACCCCTGCAGTGGCGACCGGGGCCGGAGGGAAGGGCCCGGGGTACGGCGACCCCAGGGGCGCTGAGCTCCAGCCCTGCGGCCGCCCGGCCTTGGCCGAGGCACGCTGCCGCCCTCCGGTCACAGGCGCCGCCTTGGCATTACTGAGAAGTCCATTTTCTCTAGTTTTCGCAATCAGGCCAAATTTGCTCCGGCAGGAAGTTCAAATGTCACCTAATTGCTTTCATTCTGATGGTGTATTTTCCTCCGAAGCGGTGGTCCAGGGAAAACAAAGCTGCAGAATTCTTTTTTTTTTCCCTTCCACCTTCTTTCTGTTTCTCCGCCTGGCAACTGCGTCGCGTCTCCCAGCAGCTCGCTACGCTTTGCGGCAGAGGAAGGGACGTTTTTTTCCATTTCTGTCTCTGCCAGTGAAAGTGGTTAAAACAATAGTATAAAATAACCTTTGCCTACAGCGATCTCTGTGTCCCACTCTTCCCTTCCCAGTTAGCGGGGGAGGGGGGGGGGGGGCTGTGATTTGTTTTCTGCGCTATTTAACGGCAACAATCCTGTTCCAGAAGCACTTCAAATGCAAAGTGATCCTTTAGGCATTGCAGAATAATTTTTTCTTTTCTCAAAAAGGCGGTATTTTCTTCCAAGTAACGCACATACACATAAGTATGTTTTATTTATATTCATACATACATTTATTTATATTCATACATACAAAAAGATACAAGTTTTGCCCTTCTTCGCCCTCTACTTCAAGATGTGAATTTTATCCTCAGACCACACTGGCACAAGCAATTGTGTTTCTTAGTCGACTTGAACAAACATACGCCTGGCAATCTCTGCTCTGTGCTAGGGAAGGGTAGTGTTGGCAATGAACATTAAAAAGAAAGAACATTACCGTCACAGGAGAAATGGAGGTTGGTTGGTTTTGGTATTTTTTTCTTTTTGTTTTAGTGAGTTCCTCTTTTATTAACACCATATTGGCAGGCAGGGGGCCTCTGGCGGTACCGCCGGGTGCCTCGGTATCTGCCCGTCTCTCTCAGACCTCGGAGCTACACACATCTTTCTGCAGTGTAAAACTTCCCTCCCTCCCCTTCTCAGCAGAGACCCAGGGCTGCTGCGCGGCCGATGCCGCAGATGGGGGCTGCTCGCCCTTGATTTATAGGATAAACTGACCTTGCTGACACGGAAAGGAAGCCCCTATTCATGGGAAAGTGTGAGATCAGCAGAAAAGGGCACTCACCGAGAGAGCTCAATTTCTTAAGACAACTTCAGATATGTGCCTTTCTCCAGCCCTGCCGAGGGGCCGAGCGAAGCGGTGCGGCGAGGCAGCCCGCTCCCACGGCGGCCTAGCCGGGACCGCAGCCCCGCAGACTCCGACGGGGCTTCGCTTGGGGGAGCCCCCCCAAACCCCTTTTTCCTCCACTCCTCGGCGGCCCCGAGAATTCGCCCGCCTGCAACACAGCCCGGTATTCCCGCGCGGCGGCTGATGGTGTGTAAATAACAGGACGTTAGGCCCCCCCCCCCCCCCCGCCCCTTTATTCTCTCCATCCCTTTTAATTTTCCATTCTTTTACTTTTTAATTTTTAATTTATTTTTGTGTTTCGTTTGTTGTGTTTTCTTGTTGGGTTGTTTTTTTTTTTGTTGTTTGTTTCGTTTATTTTTTTATTTATATATTTTTTTTTCCCTTCCCAAATTTGGAGGCTGGTTTATCTGCAGCCGTGCCAGGGTAACTTCTAACAGGGGATATGGTTTGTCTTTGGACTCGCACGCGCACACATCCGAGACGATTCCAGTGAATCCCCCTAGGAGATCCCAGGGGACAAGTGCCGGTGGTCAGCTCTTCCCGCCTATGCAGGGGCGCTGGGACTAGCGACTCTGCTGGCGACTTCTGTCTTCCGCTGCAAGAAGGGACCTTTCTTCCCACCTGGATCACCTCTCTAGGGGTTCCCCCGCGGGTTAGCGAGGTGTAGCGGGCGAGGGGCAGGCTCTGCCCCACAGCCTGCGTCCAGTGGGGAAAGGGAATAATTTCCAGCTAGGAGCGAAGTTCTCTGCACTCCGGCTCCTGCCTCTAACCCCTCTTTCCCCCCATGTTTCCCAGCAGTAAGCGACACCTCGCCTTACCCCAGCCCCAAGGTGGAGGATTGGAGCAGCCTGGGCCGAAACAGCTTTCCCCCCACCGCTCAGCACGCCGTGAACGGGCTGGAGAAGAACTCCCTTGAGCAGGAGGCCAAGTACAGCCAGGTAAAGAGAGAGGGGCAGGAGGGCGGGGGTGCACAGGGCCCCTGAGGTCCGCCTCGGGCTTGTGGCCCTTGCCCGGGCTGCCACTCTTGGTTTGGAGCCGGTGCCGGCCTTCCCTCAGTTTTGGTTTGCAAACGAGTCCGCCAAGATTGGCGACGTCGGGAAAGAGCCTGGCTTCCCCCCTCCGCTCCTCTCTCAGCTCCCTCCCTCGGCACACTGCCGCAGCCCCCCAGCTCACCTTTCTCCTGCCAGAGAGGCTCCTGGCGGGCGCAGGATTGGCAGGGCGGGCAGCTCCCGCTAAACACCCCCCCCCCCGCCCCCCCTTCCCCCGGCACAACCGCACAGCAAACATTCGAAAATCGCAGCGCTCCGACCCCCGCCAGCTGCCGCCTGCCGCCCGGACCCCGCCGCACCGCCCACCGGGGCTCTGCCCCGGCCTGGCCCCGAGCCCCCGCCTCGGCCAGGCCGTGCAGTCCCGGGCCGCGCCAGCGGGCACGTCCTGCCGCCGCCGCACTCGAAGTCGCGGTTTACCCTGTCCGCAGCGTGCTCTGTAGGCAGGAGAATAATTTGAAAATGAGGTGTAATTGCTTCCTACATTAAGCATTTTTAAACGCTTAAGTAGACTGTGAATTTCCTACGTTTTAATTACAACACAATATAACTGTTACTTAATAAATCTCTGTCTAAATCTTTGTACTTGCTAATCAAATCCCATGCCAGGAGAAAAGCTATAAAAGGCTCAACTGCTACTGGCTGGGAAAGCACAGGTTTCGAAAACTCTTTTTTCCATGAGATGGAAGCGTTTCAAAACGCATCAGAGGTTTCTCAGATACATCGAGTTCCCGGTCATTCATTTGTTACGCTCATAATGAAGTCGAGGAAAAACCATGATCTCTGTGTAACATGTTCCCATTCAAAGACAGAGGTTTTGGACATATTTTTCGAGTTCCGTGTCTGGTTTTGGATTCCATGTCGAGGAGACTTTTGTAGTTTGTATGTGGTACTGAGGGTAGATGAATCAGACCCTTTTGAATTCAAGATGTGGAGTGCAAACTATGGGAATGCGTGCAGAGTGATGAAGGAGGCAGAATGGGAATTACTGTAGGCCCCAAAAGCGAACAACCACTTCACTGCATATATTGCCTTACAAACAATATGCCACCCTTAACGCTGTCCTGTTTGCTTTGTGTTACATTTTTCTATTGTCCCATTATTATTCTGTTCATTTTGTATCACAGAGAATGTGCACCATATTATAGCCATCACTTCATGGTTAAAGATAGAGTTAGGTTTAGTGGTAATATTCATCCTTCCACAATTTTCTTTAAAAATGAAACAATAAAGTGCTAGCAGTCTTACTAAAAATGATGGAAATAGCTTGTCCCTGTTCTGTTAAGAGCCGCTGTACCGTGGCTGTGTTGTCCTAGGTTCCAGGCTGGGTCTTCTGCATATAATTCTGCTGAAATATTCACAGGATCCAGCTCATAGGCTATAACCCATAGCCTTTGTTGGAATTTCATTTACCTCAACAGATGTGTTGAGGAACAATTGTTATGTAAATTGGGTTATTTTCTATGTTGGTGCTGGAAACTATTTTTATCTTTTTTCACTCTCAATATTTATGCTTTTGTCTTCATAATATATCCCTATTCTGCTGACAAGATCAGTCTTACTTTAAAGCTTTTGTTCAGCCTGAAAGATCACCTGATAAATGTAATATAGACATCTTTGTTATTTAAAAATGAAACAAATTGCTATTAATAAAATGGAATTCATTTATTGAAATACATTGTCCAGAGAGTTTGAAAGGGCAGAAAACCTAAAAAGTATTTATTCAAAAGGTCATTTTCAGTACCCTGCTCAATAACAGAAGACACAGACAAGATTCCCCTTCACTCCTGTCCCTTAATAATATGGGTAAACAGAAGCTGGCTTTGGAAAAATTCTGACATATAGACCAATCTATTCATGTAGTATTCAGACTCGGTTACCAGAGAACTCATTCACATTAATATTAATTACTTCGTCTGTCACAAATATATTATCTTGTTAATTTAGAAGGTATTTGGAAAAAATAAGGACGTGAAAATGTGACTTTTTTTTTTCTTTTTCTTTTTTTCAGTTTTTTCATTGATATTTTTGCCAAAAAATTTGTTCCAACCAGGTGGAAAGTGAAATTTACGAACCATATTCTTGCTGTTCATAGCACTGACTTACTAGCTGTCCATTGGCTAAAGTGCAGTGAGTCTGGGGTGATAGCCTCTGATGGTAAAGTTTCACCAGAAGTCTCTGACCTCCTTGGATCTTTTCATAGTCTTTTGCAATGCATACTGCTTTGGGTGTAAATGGATGAGCAGGGGACAGGAGAGAAGACTCGTTCATTTGTGAGAACCTAACAAAAGGATATCTGGAATGGCAGAAAAATGGGGAAGCCACAGTCACAATTCATATGCTAGAAGGACTATGGTGAAATAGTCTCTGTCTTTGGACTTCAGGGAAATTGTTACTTTCCCCATCTCCTCTGGGCAAAGCTCATTACAAAAGCTGGGTCTTAAGAAGGCAGACAGCACTTTTCCCCTAGAGAAGAGAAGTGACTGTTCTCTAATATTCCAGTTTTATGTCTGTATCACCGAAGTCAGAGGTGTCTACAAGAGGTGCAGAGCAGCGCGGAACCAAGTGTGCATGTTTTACATAGGCTTTCCAATTACACAACAGGAGCAGGGGGAATGTGCTCTGAAGCACATTAACAAAGGATTTTGTGTGAGCAATAGGGAATCCTGCTATTTCCGACAAATATTAGCTATACATTTTAAGCATCAGCAACATTCAAGGTTCACCTGTCCACAGCTTGCAAATAGCTCCATAGCTACTAGGTGAGTGAAGGACTTGTTACCCAGCCTTAGTTATGAAAGATAATATTTTACTTCTGAAGTAATCCCCTGGAAAGTCCCTCTGAATGACAAAGACCAGAAAAATTGAGCCCAAAGAACAGGGTCTCCTGTACTTTTAAAATACATTTATCTGATCCCTCTTTTTAAATGATAAGCTGTGTTTTAACATGCGGGATCCCACAGGATTTTTTTCGGGCAAAACTCTTATTTGACAACCCAGATTTGTCAGCTGGCAGCCAGGCTGGTCTCTGCGATGGGTTAGAATGGCTGCATTTTGCACTTTGCCCCATGCATTAGTGGGAATTTGTCCTAGGAAAGGACTCCACAAAAGGGGCAGGAAGACTTCACATTTTAGCCTCAGCAATAAACGGTCACACTTGTTTAACACAGAACTGGACTTCTGGATGTAGAACATTTTTCACTTTAAGTATTATGATTTTTCTGGTGTCTCTACGGCCTTTGTTTGCAATGTTGTTTGGTATTTGGGTCTGAGGAGTTGAAACTCTGCCTAGCAGACTGATTCTGTACCAAATGTTCCCCAGGAAATCACAGAGATGCCTTGTCAAGTTTCTATTCATTTTTAATTACCTGATGTCCCAAGTTATTGTTTATACATAAGCAGCTGCATTATATTTTCCTGTTGCATAATATCCACATATTTGTCATACAGCTTTGCAAACAGTGACTGTGAATCAGAGAAACTGAGAAGGAAAATACATTTTTCTGAAAGCTTGATAGTTTTGGGTCATACACATTTCATACAGAGCTCAGTTGTACTGTAGTATTTGTACAGAGATGCACATTCAGGGTGGTGTTGGAGGGATGGCTTCTACAAATAATTGTATTATTAATGCAAAGGATGAATATTCTGAGTATTTTATGCATTACACAGCTTACACTGAAAGCTGCATTAATTAAAAAAAAAGCAGCTGAAATCGCTGAAATACCAACCCATTTGAACCCTGCATTTGAAATTAAAACAATTAATAAACATGTATCATATTTAAAATGCAGTTTTCAGACAACTGATGCTCATGACTTTCTGGACTGACATCATAGATGTGCAGACTGAAAAAAGATTGTGGTTTGTGTTCACACATGTATGAAAATGCAGAAGACCTAATGTGTGTCAGTATGGGTTGTTGAGGCATAGATTTTTTTCTTAGTTATTTGCTATATGCACTGCAGGAAGCAGATGTGCACATTGCCAAAGGGAGCTGATACTCACTAATGGGAAAAAGTTTGTAACTGGGGTGGGGCTAAGAGCAAGCAGTTATGCAACTCACTTGAGGAAGGGTATGCTGTTCTGAGACCTGAGGGCGAGCCTGCCGGAGTTGCTGAAAACACTCCCTCTAATTCAGTGTGTGTATGGAGTTTGAGTGAAGTCTTCCTTTGACATTCTTGTCAGATCCCAAGGTAGCAATCACTTCACCTCTGTCTCAGCTGAACTTCATCAGCTGTTAGTGGCTTGAGTTTTCAGCTTTGCTGGAATAGCCCTCCCTGTTCTTTGGGTATATTCTGACTGGGGTCATGAGTTTTGTATGCTGTAAGCACATAAAAGCAAGGCTCTGTTTTAGAGCAAGTGATTGCAAATAATTGTGGGTGCAATTCTGGACAATTATTTGCACAGAAAATGTAGGCAATGTAAATATTTAGTTCCTGATCTTTGATTGTAGATGAACAATGAGCTGTATATGCGGTAGCCAAAGCATCTGTATTTGTTTTTATCTGCAATGCTTAGAACCCACAACATAAGGTAACTTCTCTGGGAATAAGGTGAAAATGTAACCTTAAGTGTTATGACCAATTACATGACCCTCCTACACAGATTATTTATTGAAAAAAAAATAATTAGCAGATATATTATTCGGCATGTTATATTCTAACTCAGGATTCCAGCAGTTTTAGTCCTGCTGTGGGTCTGTGCAAAATCCACCAATGGTAAAGGTCCAGACCTTCTGCTTCTCACTTGTGACTGTGAGGAAAGAAGAAATGTGTTGAGGAGAGTTGCCGTCCAGTGCAGGGATTCATACCTTGGCTTCGAGACTGTCTGGTCCTGTGTCACTCTCATTAGGAGCTCCAGACCAGTGCCTATTATTAAAACAGTGCCTCTTATTAAAACACTGTCACTAAGATGGCTTGCTCGAGGTCTAGGCATCCATGTCATTGCATGTTGTGGGTGAGGGGCATGAGCTGATCCCACTACATGCACCCGATTCCTTCCCAGGTGATCTGGATGGCACCTCATTCGAACCCCATTTGTGAGACCTGCCTCTTACTGGCCACCTGCTTCCACGGCCAAAACACAGTGCCCTGCTCAGCAACCCACTTGGCTTCAGGGCACTCCACCGGGATGAAACTAATAAAGAAAGTCAGAGAGGTGAGTGAATGGTATAATGACACTCAAACTGTGCTCTGAGCATCCTGTGCTCTCCAAGGGCCCCAACCCACCAGGAGCTCTGCCTCGACAAACAGGAGCAGTGACTAAAAAGTGAGAGTGGTGGGAGATACCTATCACAGACAAGGAGCAGTGTGCATAGGCAGGGGGATTAGATAGGACTTTATCTGTTCAGAATTCTTGTGCTTGCAGTAGAGTGGGAAGTAAACAAAGAATGTATGGTGTATTTGAATTTGTTCTGGGAATTTATCAGCTCTTAGGAATTGCCTACATACCTAGTCATAATGGCCATGGACATTCAGTAATTGATGGTCTGTGATTTGCCCTCATTAACTCATACAGCTTCCCAGTAACTGCGTCTGCAGCTACAGAGATTTGTTAGAAGGGGAGCACTGTTTTGGTTCTCCCTGAAGAACACAGAGAGGTCCCTGCACCTTTGTTCTCCTGCAGAGGACAAAGTAGGGACTTTACCAGTTTGACCCCCTATTTGCCTAGCTTCTAGCTATCAAGAATACCTTTAATGTTTCTGTAAGTCTCCTTCTTCCAACCTCAGTTTCATTTAAATAACACCATATTGAAATGACAATATACTGTTAAATATATTAATGTCATTTTTTCATAGAACCTTTTGCCAATGCATTATAGGTTTAACCATCAGTGTAGAAAGATCAAATGTTTATTCTTTTCACTGTATTTGCCTGCTTAATGTCCATGAGTGCCCTGCCTGACTCCAGATTCTGCCAAAATACCAAGGGGGAATTATTGTGCATATCTGCTCTAAAACTGTTGGAATCTGTTGTTAGTTCCTACTCAGGGGAGTTTGCTTATATAGCATGATATTTTTTTTTTTTTTCCTGAGCTTTCCTTTTGTCCTTGTAATCCCTGTGTATCCATCTAAGAGAGACTTAAATTGTGTCTTCATAATTAAAATCAAGATTTGTCATCACAGCAAACAGAATTTGTTTTACTACACTTTGAGGTAGTCTGGTTGTGAGGTTAGTTAAAAAATAGAGTATATCTCAACATTGTTGTGGTTTAAACCAGGACAAAGATCCAGCATCTCCACTGGAAAGGCATTTGTATCATCCTTCCTAAACTGAAGTGTGAATGGAAAGCAGCTACCCAGTGAACTCACAGGCCTTGCACAATAATCTGTGTTTGGGAGACACTGTAGGTGGACATACTGGTGTGTGCTTGGTGTTCTGTATGTGATAGGTCTCACTTTACTGAAAACAGTCTAAACCCGTCCCTTTTCTGAAGGAGCATTGCAAACCCTTGCTCCCCTTTTTTTTCTTGAAGAGCTCTTAGGTTTTACAACAACCTTCATCTGCCTCGTCTCCATCATGCCTTTTTCTCCTGCCTCTCCTTTTCTCTGTTTTTGTAGTGGATTTCTCAGTCTCTGAGAAAGAGTTTGGTTGTTTCTTGGTTGTTTGTTTGTTTTTTTTTCTTTTGTTTCTCTTTAGTTTGTTTTGGGAAGACATAAAATGCCCCTGGCTCCTTTAGGAAAGGATCAGTGATGGTGTGTGAATTCAGGTTACTATTACTATTTCCAAAACTGGGGTTTTAATTTCCCTGAAGAGGCTGAGATTTAAAATTTGATAAGAAAATATAATTAAGATGCTCTTGATGCATGTTGCAACTGTAGTTAAACCACTCAATTGATATTATCTGATTTCTGTGTTATTCAGTGCAGCTGGAGATGCCTATAAGTAAAGGAAACAACTTTAAGTTAATAAAAGAGCGCATTAAACACGTGGAATGAGATCTGCTCATTATTAAGGAAATGAAGGTCATTTTAGAGAGAAGCAGTATGATTTTCTCATGCAGTACACTGCAATGCATTGAACTTAGTAGCAGGAGTAGTAAATGTAAAGAAAATGGCATCTTTGCAAGAGACACTGTATAGGATAGGGTAACTAATTACATTTGGAATCTTAAAGGACTCAAGTAAGCAAATATCTTTGGTTTAATTGTGACTTCAACTAGAATACCAGCATTGCTTCTCACGATTTACAGTTAAAGAGAAATATTGTAATTCCCTATTCTTGAAAGGTCTCTTTCTGTTTTTCAGTGCTCAGCCTTTTGGGAATCAACCCAGCTCAACTGAGCAGCAGACTGACTGTAAACTTCTTGCCCATGTGTTATTTTAAAAGCTCCTCAATTTCAATGTATTACCACTCTTCAGTCTTTCTTGAATATAAAGGCATATGTTTCAAAGTAATACCTACAAAATTTTTCCCCTTCTGTTCAAGATTTTTTGGATGTCAAAATTATTTAATGACAAGGTCCTCATTTTTCAGTCTGTTTTATTCTCTTCTGCTTTCAGTGAAATTAATAGAAAATTACAGGGGAAATATGTTCACTAAAATAAGTTCATCTATCTAAGAATTTGGATATGCAGCCAAATATGAAAAGATTTTTGCAAGAATTTTTTCCAGCATTATAAAAAGACAGCAAACCCTCATTTGCAGGGCCAACTCTAAGTTATTCACATGCAGCTTAGTAATTTTATTAATTTTTTTTTTTTAAAGAATTTTAATAAAAAGTGTTATCATCAGCTGGAGAAATTTACTCCATGCTCATTTTTGTAATCCTTCTTCTTTAGGTAATTCTGACCTGTGTAGACACGTGAATTTTAGTGGGACACTGATCTGAATGAGTGTTTGTAGGATCATGTAATTGTTCCCATTGATGCTGTAGCACTGCATAGCAGCTTCAGAATTTAGTTCTAATTTAGTTAACTAAAATTTCTACCAAAATATTGTTTAAGGTTATTAATTTAAAAACCTGAAAAGAAACATAGGTGTATTACTTACACCTTTAGGTAATGCCATTTTCCTAAATGACATTTCCATTACAGGCCTGCCACCGCCGATGTTTTACTTGGAAAATTTGTTTACTCTTCCCTTGGGACCCCATATGTTGGTTTGATTTATAAATCATATTTAACCACCAATTAAAAAGAGAGATTTAGCATGTTTGCTTCCTTTATGTTCGCAGTTTGTGTTTGATTGCTCCTAGTCTTGTTGCCATAACCTTTTTGACTGATTATGTGCACGTCACTAAGAACATGAGATATCCTCTGGGTTTTTAACGTAATTTGCTCTTCTGATTGAAGGACTATTCAGCTCTGTTCCCTGCTATGCTTTTCTCTTGCTATGGAAAAAAAAGACTTCTCCAGTAGTTACTTTATGATTGCGTTTTCAGGACATTCAGAAAAGATTCAGCATTTCCAGAAATTGTTTTAAAGTTTTTCATTTTGAAAAATGAGCAGGGAGAGGGTGTCTGTCTGCGGAGCTACAGTAGCATCCTGCAGCTCAAACCATAGCCAGCACTCCCCTTTTCTGGGGAACTGCTGCTCTCAGAAACACAGCTGTGATACCTCTGCAGATTTGTTTTCATTTGCTCTTGGGGAAAGACTCCGTGCTGGAGGATCAAGGCAACGCGCTGAGTTTGCTGATCCAAGGACAGGAAGGATTTGTTTCGTCCAAGTCAGTGTTAGAATTGAGAAATACAAATAAAACAGCAACCTTACTCACCAGAGGTGTGTTCCCCAAGTCTTGACACGGGGAACTTCTGCTGACTCCAGCAGGGGAGTTTGGGCTGAGTTATTGTCTAAGCTCATTAGGGCTGGTGAATTGGGTAACTGGAGTGTTTCTTCAGAAACACTTTTTTTTCCATAGACATTTAGAGTACTCCTACAAAACATACACTCAGTCTATGCAATAAATTATCTATATAATAAAAATATTGTAACAATTATATCACAATGGACAAGTGGTTAAAATAATTTGAAATAACTTTAAAACAAGAATAATTTAAATTCTTTTGGACACTCACTTTAGAGTTGGGCTATAAAACTGAGGTGGCATCCAGCTGTGGTATCAAATGTGCTTTCTTTTATATTCACATAAACCTGACATGAGGTGATTTGCATTATTGCTATTAATGATAACTAACATAAAAACTAACATAAATAAAGGTCTGTGGTTTTGAATGGTATGACTTTCAGGCATTTTCTGAAATATCTATAGAAGCCACATGGAAAGGGGTCAAAGGAGACGGTCTAATTTTGATACCGAGAGAACATATCTAGCAAGCAAAAGGCCAGTGAAGGAAAAGTAAATTAAGGGATGAAAGAAAACAAAATAGTATCAATTAATTAAAATATAGAATTTGGATTTATACCATGATGTCTGAAAGTGGTATTGACCTTGTGCATTTCTCTTGTACTAATATGACTAAGGCAGGAGAAAAAAAGGCAGGTAGTTTGTCTGATGTGGGTTGATCGGGAAATTTGTCCAGAAAGCTTGTGCCCTTTTCTCTCCTTACTGCGCAGGAGAGAGGAGGCTGAAGCTGTACGACATGTTATAGCAGTGTAACCTTCATAACAGAAATCAGGATGTGTGTGGCAGTTACCTCTGGTTTAGAGAGGAGCTGTTCTGACTTTTAGGAGTCCAACATGGAAATTACTTGTTCTGAAGGCAAGTTTTAGATTTGCTTTTCATCCACCCACCTCCCTTTGTGTTGCAAATCCCAGACTGAAAACAATAAAAAATTAATCTCTCATTAGTATTGTACATCAAGTGTCTAAAACTAAAGATTCCTTCTGTTAAAACTACTGAAATAACTCCTTCACTGGTGAAAATACATGCAGTCCATTTGTTTCAGCAGAATCATTTTATATGACTTAAAGCAAGATTTTACGTCCCCCTTGGCTTTGAATTCTGGCCTGGATATTCTTTTCACTGGCACTGGTGCATATCAGCAGTTACTTGGCAGAAAGGCACTAGATCCAGCTTGCGATCCTGACCCCACTGCTGTTGTTTTGCAGGTATCTTTAGGAGAACATAGAATTATAGAATCATAGAATAGTTAGGGTTGGAAAGGACCTTAAGATCATCAAGTTCCAACCCCCCTGCCATGGGCAGGGACACTTCACACTAAACCATGTCACCCAAGGCCTCGTCCAGCCTTGTCTTGAACTCTGCCAGGGATGGAGCATTCACAACCTCCCTGGGCAACCTATTCCACTGCCTCACCACCCTAACAGGAAAGAATTTCCTCCTTAGATACAATCTAAACTTCCCCTGTTTAAGTTTTAATCTGTTACCCCTTGTCCTATCACTACAGTCTCTAATGAAGAGTCCCTCTCCAGCATCCCTATAGGCCCCCTTCAGATACTGGAAGGCTGCTATGAGGTCTCCACGCAGCCTTCTCTTCTCCAGGCTGAACAGCCCCAACTTTCTCAGCCTGTCTTCATACAGGAGGTGCTCCAGTCCCCTGATCATCCTCGTGGCCCTCCTCTGGACTTGTTCCAACAGTTCCATGTCCTTTTTATGTTGAGGACGCCAGAACTGCACACAATACTGCAGGTGAGGTCTCACGAGAGCAGAGTAGAGGGGCAGGATCACCTCCTTCAACCTGCTGGTCATGCTCCTTTTGATGCAGCCCAGGATACGGTTGGCTTTCTGGGCTGCGAGCACACACTGCTGGCTCATGTTCATTTTGTCATTGACCTACACCCCCAAGTCCTTCTCCACAGGGCTGCTCTGAATCTCTTCTCTGCCCAACCTGTAGCTGTGTCAGGTTTAACTGAATTTGCGAATCAGTGGGAGGTCATGTGTTCTAGGCTCTAAAATCTGGAAATTCTTATTCCATCAGTTGTCTCAAAACATTGATAGAAACAGCAATTCAGAGCAAATGTTTCTTTCTGGTCTTTGTAGAAGCCAGACAGTAAGCGCTTTCAAACAGGAACCCTTATCACTTGCACAGCAGACGTTCTTGTTCATTTAGAACTACATGTTTGTTTGCTTGCTTAAAAAAATTAGATTTCCTTTGAAAATTAAGGAAAAAAAATATTTATAAAGCTTAAAAACCAGGTTCAAGAAGCTCTGCACTTAAAACAAGTTCTAAGGGTTTAAAAACCCATAAACACCATGGGGTTCTCACACTCCTAATTATGAATGTTTAGATTTTGATGTTAATTTCCTCTGATTGAAATACTGCAGGATGAATTATTCATCCAGTATATACAGGGTCATGGAACTTAATCCCCCCATTTATTTTAACTAAATGTCATGTTTGTAAAAAGTGCCAGATTGACAGGCAAGATTCAACCCTTCCGATAACCTATACTTTGTATCTACAGCTGTTTAGAAGTAAAAACTCTTGCAGTTAAAATTATTGGGTCAAGTCCTTCACTGATGAAAGAGGTGAAAATCAGATTTTTTTTTTTTGTGTAGCATAGTTTTAAATCACATAAAGTGAAGTTTTCTTTATCTCATCAGTTTTAAATTTGGGCCAAAGGAGGCTTCTGGCTGCTTTGCAGGTATGGCTTAAACCTCCCCTGAAACAGAACTGTGCTCCATGCCAGGCCAGCTTTTTCCCATCCCAGTGATGCCTGCTTCGCTGAAGGCACCTACTGGCATCCACATGATCATGGTTTTGTGCAGCAAAGCTTTGTAGTGCTGGAATAAAAATAAGAATGATTCATTAATTCAGTGAGGCAGTGACAACAGCTTTCCAGCACTGGGGGTTCTTGACAGGTCACAACTGGTGGTCCCTACAAAACTGCCTCCATGTCCCACCTCAGTAGTCAGGGAAGATCTTTCTTACATTTAAATTGACGCTATAAAAACAACAGCTATCACAGTTGTAAATTAAGTAAAGGGATGTAGGTAAAAACGTTGTTCTGTCTGTTATAAATCAGGATAGGCATTCTTTTAAATTAGGGTTTTACAAAAACTAGTAAATCTTTAGTCAAGTCCTATCTGTTTTATCAGTAACAACGCAAGTAGCACCTCCAGTGTAATTCAGTAACAGACTAGGACTTCTCCAGTAATTATAGTTCAGAGACTTTAATTTTAATTTTTGCCATTAAGACCACTTAGGAAGGCCACACAATGATAAAAAGAAATAGGGGAACATATATGTGATTAGATTAAATATTTATCAACAATGTCTGCATTAATGTGACCTGCGCAGGAGCTCAGATTTGCCCCAGATCATGTCCAGTGACAGTTTCTGGCCTCTGGCAGCCTTCTCTGTAGGAGCAGCAGGAGACAAGGACATGGGCTTGAGCATCAATGGACCAGCAAACAGGTGGCTTATTGGCACATTGCCTGACACAGATCTAGCCTGTGCCCACTAGCACATGGCCACACACTGCTCCAGTGTGGGGTCAGGCAGGGCACAGCTCAGGGGTCCTGTGCGATAGGTTGTGTGGATGAGGACACCCGGTTTTTGGCAGAATTGAGGATACAGTCATCACCTCTGGGGATTTTTTTTGCTAGGACACAGCATTGGACAAAGTGGGAAGTGATTTCTTGAGGACCAGATGTTGCCTTTCTTTATCCGTACACTCTTGGTGTGTGATGGTGGGGTGGGGAGTGGTGCTCAGCAAAGGGATACCTATCAAGCAATCAAGCAAGCCTTGGCATAATGCACCACTATGCTCCACTTTGATTACAGTCTCATTCTTTATCAAATGAAAGTTGTTAGATCATCTGCCTTTCCTAAAGAGCTCTAAGGAAGTGCCAGTGGTTGGAGAGCATCCTACAGCATGGCAGCCTGTACAGCATATAGGAAACATTCTCTTTTCTCTGTGGCAAAGGAGGGCTTTGGCTTTTCCCAGAGCCACACATGGTAGAGGGGAGCAGTGACAACACAGGAGGCTGGAGGGACATATGCCTCATTTGTCAAGGGCTCAGGGGATGTGACCACTCATATTGGGGAATCCTACTTAAAATGGAGCTTCCAGTTACAGCCTTGAACAAGGTGCTTGGTACCAGTCTGTTTGGGAGTGGGCAAGACTGGAGAAACAAGGTAGCCTTGCAGAGTCCAGAAAACCTCTTCTGAGCTTCAGAGGCTGGAGGTTTGTGCTGTCTCAATAGCTATGACACTCTTCAGGGACTTGCCCCAGGTCTTTTCTCCTTCCAGGATCCCTTTGGAGGTTCTGTACTTCTCTGTGTAGAAGACTTTTGGGCTGTGGCTTTTGATGTCCCGGGGTTACAGCCTGGCTTTAATGGCTCTACTGCATCTGTGCAAAGATTTTTGTTGCTGTTCATTAGAAAAAAGCAGAGGTATACTTGTTCTTGTTTCATATTCCTCTGAAAAGCACTTTACATTAGAAGAGGCAGGGAGCTTGGAGAACAGCAGCTTTTTAGGGCCTGTCACACTTTTTACTTTCCAGTAAATCCAGTGAAATAATTTTCAATGTGATTTAAGAAGTGTACTAATTTACAGTGCAATTCTATGAAGGTTTGTATTAATTAGTACTGTTGCAAACACTGATATTTATAGCTGAGGTTAAAGTGGAATTCTGAGACACAGTAGGGGATGTGTAATTGGAGTTGAAGGTCAGGTCACATATTTGGATTTTCAAAAGAATAAGGCAAGTTCAGCCTCAACAAAGTGTTTATGGATTTGGAATGACAATTATGTTGCTGCTGCAGCTGTATGTTTTGTACTAATTAATATACCTATCGGAGGCTTCTGGCTGGGATCCCATCACTGCCTCCTGCTGTTTTAGATTGCTGTACACATTTATATTGACTCCTGCAGGATTACTTCTTGGTTTCCTGAGTGGCAATGAGAGGATAGTCCAGCCAGTGAAACTGTGAGTTACATTGGTAGGAAACTCACGTACCTGAAACCAGGCCAGTGCCGTTTATGGAAGTAAATACTGGAAATTTGGCAGGTGCAATCCAGACAGGAATTGAACAAGAGAAATGTTAACATCAAGTTTTAGCAGAAACAAAAGCCTGTTTAATTTTTTAACTCTGCATGATCCAGGTTAGGTTTGGTTCTACCAGGTAATTAAAAATGGCAGATGCTACATGATTTACCGAATTGATACCTGTTCTTTCATATTCACATAGAAAACATTTCTGGGAAAAAAATGCTACCCCGAATCAAAAAAAAAAAAAAATACTACCCAAATTGAAACTTAAGCAAGATAAGTGATCTTTGTTTGTACCTGTTCTGCTGAAGAAGCATTTACAGGGTGTGAAATAAACCACCAAACGCTTTTTATTTAAATAAGGAGTCATTCATTGTGAAATCCTACCATGGCAGACTGAAGGACTCTCCCTTCTCTGTTTAAATAGAAACCCTTCTCCCCAGCCTAAGGAAAGACCTCGGAAAATAGCTCGCGGGAAGGGACCCAGCCCTACAATTGTTTTGTGCACAGAAGCCCCATTGAAACTGTAAGCAAAGAACATTTGCAAGGCTATATCCCAAGTACCTAGAAAACACAGTTTTAAAAGACATCATCAATAATAATGCTACTACTACTCTAGTTGTGACTCATGCCCTGAGCAAACAGTTACCAAGGAGTTTAAGATGTTCCCACCTTCCCCTGCTGCTTGTTACCTCCCCGCTTGGGGAAGTGTTGCTCTGGGATCTGCACATGGCTGCTGCAGCTCAGGGCTGAGCCCACCCTCCTTTGGGGCTGGCAGTGGCAAAATGGTGGGATGGGTCCATCTCTCCTGCTGCTGATATGGCCATGGTTGCTGGACACCCAGCTTAAACTGCCACAGCACTCTCTGCCAGGGCCTGGCTACAATGGCCAGCATCACATGCAAAATTTGGGAAAGGTAGGTAAATATTAAAGCCAACCTGCTCCAGCCCATGGGACTCATTTCCAAGAGGATGAAGGTGCTCAGTGAGAGAGATGGGACAAACTTGTCACAAATACCTCCAGCAGTAGCTCTCAAATATAATGACTAGATGCAATTATGGGCTTAAGGAGTGCATGAACAAGTTTGTGGGAAGGCAGGCAGGTGTGCGGACAGGCTCTGTGGTTCCTGCCCTGTTCTCAGTGTGTGCTCCCTAAACATCTGCTGCTGGTCCCTGTTGGGGACAGGCTGCTGGGAGAGGAGTGCAGGGCTCATGTGGGGTAACTGGCCTTAAAAGCAAAGCACAATGGGGCCACTGTACCCCTGAAATCTAGGGGACTGCTAATGGGTGGCTCCCTGGGCATCCCCATAGCTCTGGTTCTTGTACAAAGACCAAACAGCATTTATGGGTACCTTATTTTACAGCAGATCTGTTGTCTTACTCTCTTAGAAATGTTTTTCCCTTTCCTTTCAGGCACCCAGTGGCCTCCCTGCCGTCAGCAGTTTTGTGTCAGCACCAGCCATGCCTCCCTACGCAACACCAGCCCAAGTGTCACCTTACATGACGTACAGTGCCACCCCATCCGGCTACATGGCGGGTCACGGCTGGCAGCACGCTGGAGGCACCCCACTGTCCCCGCACAGCTGCGACATCCCCGCCTCACTGGCGTTCAAGGGCATGCAGACAGCCAGGGAGGGCAGCCACTCGGTCACGGCCTCTGCTCTCTGATGCAGGAGCTGGTCCAGGACCACCATGAGCCTGCTGGGTGGTTGTCCCCTGAACCTGGCTGACAAACTGCTCTCTTTGTGCTGGAGATACCTGGCATTTCTCCTCATGACTTGTCTCCTGTAAGGCTTTTAGGATTAAAAGAGCCGAAGACATCAGAAACTGACAGAACTGTGGTGTTGTGCTCTTTAAGTAAAGACCTTGCATCCCTCAAAGGGCTTGTGGAACCTTGTCCCACTCTCTCCTGGTCAAACCACACGTATTTATTCATAATCATCACAGACTTTCTAAATGTGCAATTGTTATTAAGATTTGTGTAAAATCAATAAAGAAAAGTCACCTCAGAAAATTCTTCTATGCCTTGAATCAGCAAAGGCGGTTAAATAGGAGGCGTTTGCCAATTGCCAATTGCCAATTGCCTAAAGAACAACCAATCAACAGAGTTATACAATCCACTTCTATTAAGAGATCACTTCTGGTTGTTTCGTTGGGTTTTGGCAATCAAATATAGAACCAAGGCAGTAGGCGGCTCTCAGATTCTCCTGGTATGTTGCCATTGTCAGGCAGTAGTAATACCTTTGTGTTTTTATCCATTTGTAAATATAGGCTTTTGACAGCATTTTGTTTTCACCTTCCAGTACATTTATTTTCTTTTTCTAAGTTAAAAAAGTTTTTGACTTTCTAGCTATTTTTCTGTGTCGTTGTGCGATGAGGTGACAGCCTCAGGTGCTGAGGTTTTGGTAGGGTTATTTTCATTCTGTTTCTGTGCCTACAGTAGAGACTTCAGCATCTCATGAAATACAGTTGTCTCTTCAGCAGAAGATTCAAAGGCAGAAATCCAGCCAAGTAACTCTCCCCCAGCTATATGGAGTCTTCCAGATTCGTGAAACTCCACATTTGTGTTAAGCGTACAAACAGAAATGGGTGGGAAATATCTGAACAAACTGAAAACTGTAGGGGGAAATGCCATTAGAGTGCAGCCTGTGCAGAGATGCTTACAAAATCATGTCAGTCAACAAAACTGCTGAGGAACAGAGTTGTACCATCACTGTCAGCACACTTGTGTGCAGCATTTTTGGCCCAAGATTACATTGTAATTTTTTTTAAGAGGAAGTTGTCTTTAATTTCTGCTTTAATGAATGTAAAATATGGCTCTTGGTAAAGTTTACATTGCTCTGAAGCATTTTTTTTTTTTCCTTATAGGTATACTGGTGGTGGTGCTACAAACACAGATATTATTTAACAAATTCCCCTTCTACATTTCTGTATCCATTGGCAAGTACTCTGTGCCAGTTATTTTGCTTTAAACTTTAATCCCAGGAGAGCTAACGTACTGATCTTTGAAAATTTACCTGTTTTCCTTGGGCAATAATAAAGTTCTGACTATTATTCCAGAATGCTGTAGGTATGTTCAGAATATGAATGTGGGAAAAAAAAAAAAAAAAGCAGCCTGGTGTGACATTTCATATTCTTCATAGGATATTAATATATTTTGTATTTTTATAAATGTTGTGCAATAACTTAAATCACACTAGGGACAGTTATAGCAGAGGAGAAAATTTCATTCTTAAATTATTGCTTTATCTGCATGCCATATGAAACGTTCACTCAATGGGAAGGTAAAATACAGTCCCCTCCTAAAATACAGTCTTTGTGGATTTCCAGCTTTCATCACTGAGACAGCTGTGGGGAAATTTTCATAAGAATTTAAGTAACCAGTTCACATGTTATATAAAGTATACCCACTGAAATTTAGATGGACTCAACTGGCTGCTGCCACCTTTGCTTTTTGCATTAAAAAATAGTTAATAGAACCATATTTCTATAAAGAACACAGGTACTATGGCCCTAAGGAAAGAGAGATGTGATCTCGGATGTGATCCTGTATTCTTCAGCCTCAAAGGCATTCGGCAGCTGTTTGGCTTTAATGAGATGCTGAAACCCTTGTTATTCAGTGGAACACTTTTTCAAGAACGCTGCTTTGAAACCACTAAAGGTAACATGCGCACAAGTGCATTTCCAGTCTGCCACACTGTTAGTGATGTGATGGACGTTATTCTGCTTTTATGCAGCTGTAGATGGAAGTAAGATGAGCCTTAACACTATGGAAAACAAATTGCTTTCATTCTAGACAAGCTCTTCACTAAAAATGAAATGGAGAAGAAAGAACGATAAGAAAAAGATCATGAATCAATAAATTATTAAGTTGGCAACAGGATCTTAGCTTTCAACCTAGTTGTTTTACTGGACTGTAGAATTACAGAATAAGTCTACCTATTACCCACACAGCACAAACAAGGTGCATCAAAGGAGGAAAAAACCCCAAAACCCAACCCCTTGAAAAAAAGGATGAGAAGCCTTGCATAGCGTGGCTTTTTGAGCTCCAAGAATTCACAAATCTGTAACAAAGTCTGCCTGTGTTAAAAGTTTTCAAATTTTCCTGAGCAGTGAGAGGTCATTTCTGGAATAAAAGCCATCTTTTCTGACATTCCCATGAGGTATTAGTGTGTTTTGAGAGATACTTAAAGAGAGACCCTTAGCTTGTATCAGTTGTTTGCATTATCTTGTCTTCAGCTAAATCAGGATATTTTACAAAGCAAGGACAAGACATGATGTTAATTATTCCTTATGTGGCAATACACCATCATGAACCATTTTTATTTTGTGTTTGTTTAGTTGCAGCACTTTGTGCGTATATGATACCCTCAAGTGGAAGGTCAGTGGGGCTGTGTGCAGAAAGGGTTGCTCAGATTGAGCAAAGGTACCTGACCTTGGCTCCTGGTGAGGCATTTTTTTGTTGTGAATTTTCATAACAATTTTATTTTTTTTTTTAATTCTTCAATACAGAATACTCCCTTTGCCCAAGGACCTTTTCCCTGCTTATACTCATGGTTAAACTGAAAAATGCACCACGTTAGCTTATTAACCACATAACTTTTTAAGTCACTTTACAATAAACAAAGAGAGAAAGGGATTTATTATTATTAATATTTTTATTAATAAATAAGAGTCAGCTGCTGCTGTCAGGTACAGGGGTATAAATTTGGAGTGAACCCACTACGGTGAATGGATTAATTTGGGAAATATGCAGTATATGTGAGTGCAGAATTTAAGTTTTTAATCTGAAAAGCTTACACTCCATTCACAGAATGTCAAATGTTTTCAAAGAAATCAGTGGAGCTTAGTTCTCCCTCTACGACAGCCCCACTGTGTTTGCATGGTCCTGGTACAAACGACCTCCAGTGTAAAAGTGAATCAGACCCCATATTACACCATACAGTGATGGGGGAATGGGCTGGCACATTCATGGGTTTGTTTTCTAAAACTATGCTGTATTTTCTGCTTTCTCTTTATCAAAGATCAGGCTGAGCTATTAACTGAAAAAAAATAATCATGTTGGAAAGGATGTTAAAACCCAAGGCTAGATATGTATATACAGTATGTTTAAAGCCTTTTATTTTTATATTTTGAATGCTCTAAATTAATAAAAGACTAATTATAATGCATTTTGCTTTTAATTTTCAAAATTATCTTAGTAGTGTCTTCTATTTGGCTAAGTACCGAGAATGAAATGCAATGAGGAACATTTGCCTTAAAATTATAAATTGTAACAGAGTTAATTTGATTGATTTTAGCTATGAGGTAGAATAGGTATGAGAAGTCACTGTTGTCAAATTTAGGTAAAAGAGAGGTTTAGTAAGCATGTCAGTACAAGCACCCTTGAAAATGCTGAGAACGCATTTCTGTTTTTAACTTTTTTTGTTGCTTCTCTAACACACTAAAAACCCTCATGAGATGAGACTTCACATGTGACCTGTCATTTTCAAGTAACAATCTGGAAAGGTGTTTCTTTAGGATTGTTGGGAAAAAGGTTCGTACCTCCTTAAGAGGAAAAACATTCAAAGTTAACAGTGTTAATGTAGTATGGGGCACAACTGCATGAACTGAAACTATGTCTTCAATCAGCACAGCAGAAATTGTATTTCACGGAGCTAGCTAGAATGGGCAGTAAGAAAAGCAACAATATTAGCTTTTGAGCAACATTTTTTGTATCTATAGAAAGGCCTATTTCTTTGAGGTATAGGGTGGCTAATTACAATTGCTATGTTCTATCAGTCTAGAACATCGTTTCTCCATCACATGATGGTAATGAAAGGCTAAATGGGCAGCCAAGGTACATTGAGCATTTTTATTACAGGACAGCTCTTTAAGCAATAGTGTACAAAGGTTGTGGCCAGTAGAGCTGTCCTTTTCCTATCCTCTCTCAACAACTTCAGAAGCTCTTCTATAAGTATTGAAACCATACTGGACTGAATTTAAACTGGATCCAAGATTGACTCAAGAGTTGTTTACAGAGTATGGGTCACGTTCTCAGCCTGGAGTCAATGGAGCTGGCAGTTTACACTGGCTTAATATGTGGCTCCATAGGATTATTCCATTTTTTTCTTCTAAATCCCCTGAAAGTTATCTTTCATTTCAGCTGATTTTTAAGTGCATTTACTGCATAGTATGACGCAGTATCCAGAATTTTCAGGCTGTCCTTGAAAAACTAAATTGTTCCTATGTCTTCTATATATATTTTTCTTCTTTTGTAAAACAACTACAAATATCAACTGTACTATTTACTTATGCACTTTGAGAAGAGCATGTGCTTAAATATTTTCTTGGATCAAGACCAAATTTGTCTTGAACTGTACTAGCATCAGTGTAATCTGAGGGTATTTGACACCATAAAGGATGAGAATCACTTTTACTTTATTAAAGTGTGTTTTAGAATGCATTTATTTTAAAGAATACATTTTTCTGAAGTGCTACTTGTGATCAACTGTGTCCTGAAGCCATGCATAAACGTATTCGTAAATCAAAAGCATCACTGCACCACCTGGAAGAAAAGATATTGTTTCACTACATGCAAAATCCAGTATTTTCAAGGTTTTATGGAGCATTTGTAGTGTGTAATCTAAACCAGAACATGGCAAAGCCTTATTTGCAAAATGCATAATTCTACTAATTCCTTAATTCATTCAGAATTCACCAATTCTTAAACTATACCAATTTTACATAATATTAGACCATAAAGTTGATGTGAAAAGCTTGTATTTTAAATCAATATGACCCTGAGTGTGATTTTTCCTAACATTTTGTCAAGTTTCATATTTTCCTTTGTTCTTTTACAAGTGAAGCTTTTCATCTATGTATGTGTGTATTTGCATGTTTGTTTAGAGTTAGATCTGGTCATGAAAGATCAACTTGAGTGGTGGAATGACAAAAATTCATCACCAGGATGATGAAAATGCTTCCAGGTAAGATTCAAGAAAGGTTTTCAGTGGTTTGTTTACCATGTCTAAAGCAGAAGATCACCATATTGAAACAAATATCTTTCTGTGCCTGTACCTGGCTATGCATCCACAGGGAAAGTTTTGATCTGATGAATCACAGAATTGCAGAATGGTTTGGGTTGGAAAGGACCTTAAGATCATGTCGTTCCAACCCCACTGCCATGTGCAGGGATGCCTCACCTTAGGCCATGTCGCCCAAGGCACTGTCCAACCTAGCATTGAACACTGTCAGGGATGAAGTATTCACCACTTCTTTGGGCCACCTGTTCCATTGTCTCACCATCCTCGCAGTAAAGAACTTCTTCCTTATACCTAATCTGAATTTCCCCTGTTTTAAGTTACAAAATGACATTATCTGCTAGAATAGTTTATACTGGTAATGGTATAAAATCCCAGCTTGAATGCCATAAAGTATTTTTACTGTTAGAGAAGACAGACTAAAGCTCTTCTGTAATCAGGCTGTATGAGCTAAAGAAGGGAACATTTCACAAGGTGTGTATACAGATATATAACTAAGCATACAGAGAAACTTCTAATTGGAAAAGATGGGAAAAGAGAATCAGATTCCAGGCTGCAGGTCTAAACCTGTGTTGCATTTTGCTATTTGTGGGTGCCAGCACTGGGGCATAAATATTTTCTTGCCTTCACCTGTTGGCTCAGTTAGTTAGTGTGGTACCTCTAAAAAGTCTGCTGCTGAACTGGGCTGACCTTACTATGTAGGTCAGGTAGGCTCAGACAACCAGGCATGCAGAACTACCACATGAATTTGCCCATGTTATTTATCCTAATGAACCATCATCAGACTCAAAATCCTCTGTGAACAGCAACTCACAGACCGCTAGACAGAGCAAAAGTTTGCAAAAGGCTCTGACCAACAAACAAATCACAGACACAATGTCTAAAATGTGATTTCAACTAAAATCAAGGCTGAATCCAATTCCCATATTGTGTGATCTGTTTATGTATCTCCTCCTGAAAGCATTTTCATGTTGAAAGAAGGAATTACCTTTCCAGTCACAATAAAGATTGCATTATTGTTTAATCAGAAAGCCAAATCTATGTATTAGCCAATAGGACTACACAAGTGTTTAAAATGCAGTGTGCACTTAATTGACTTGCTGGATCTGGGCCAGAAGGTGTAGTCATTTGTAAGATGCAAAATTTTATTCCAAAATCTGCTGTTACTGGGTACTGGGGAAGTGAAACTGCCTTCTCTTTGCCCCGTATGTCTAGTATCTTTGGAATATGAGGGAAAAGGCTTTTAGCTCCAGAGTTATGCCTAGCTGCCTTGCTTCCCCTCCCCACCTTCTTCCTTTACCCTGCACAATAACCAGGCATGGTCTCACTCTTAGCCAGATGGGTTGGACATGTAAACATTTACAGATAAACCTAATACCCCCTTTATACTGCAGAGCAGGCTCTGCACCTACTTGCTTTTAACCATGTGTGTTCTTGCCTATTAAACCACCTTGCACAATCTGAAGTACAATTTCATGGAATGGAATACTGTTCAAACTGTGGCTTCTGCTCTTTTCGACACAGACTGCCTCTGTGGACTGGTAAAGTCTAAGATCCCAGTGCTTTGCTTTCATGATTAATTAAGACCAGCCAGGGAAAAATAGTCTAAAAGTCAAAGAAGATCTATGTCTTAAGCACCGTTCTCCTGCATTTGGAGTAACAACTAGTGAGAACAAACCCAGTGTTAAGGTATCCTTGTCCTCTTATTCTTCTAGGGCCATGCAAGGCTCTTCCCAGCTCATGCTATCAGCCTTTTAGTGTCTGTCCTTTACAGCCCCTGCAGAGCACAGAAGAAAGTAGCTGGAATTTCATATGCTTGGGCTATGCTTTAACCAGTTGAAAGTATTTACACTGGAGAGACCCTTAATCTGCATTTTAAGGTGACTTTAGATGGATACAGAATAGTCCTAGTGAAACCAAAAATTCACATTAGAGGAACAGGAAGCTTTAAGAAACACTGTCAAGTTTTACACTTCTGGCATTTGCATGGATGCACTTTGGCTTGTTCACAAATCAAGCAATTACACAATCCAGCAGTTACTTGGCTCTTCAGTCCTCTGACGTGTACGTGTAAATGATTTTTTTTAGACATATATTTAGCCAAATCCATCTATGATACTATTCGATGATGGTATTATCAACAGAAATTATTTGAAGGTGAAAGCAATTTTGATGATTTCTGGTACACTGTTTCATTGATTTGACTGATGCTTACTACATTTTGTCAAGAAACTGAAACTGAAAAATGGGAAGAAAAAGCAAGAACAAAAGCAATATAGAAATGACAGAAGGAAAATTACCTGGACCAAGCCTCATGATCTTGGGAACCAAGCCTTTGTACAGAGCCAGAAAACTGTAGCAGAAGAAAAACAAACAAAACATTTCAAACAATATCTTGCTCTAAAAGAAGAATGGAATTTTAGCATGTGTTGATTAAAATGCTGGCAGAGCACTTAGAAGCAATTATTTGAAATTACACATGTTCAATAGCAGGCCATATCTGGATTTTAACATTTTACAGAGGCAGATCAGATGAAGAGAAAAAGTTAATCAATGTTTAGCCACAAAAGCAATGTTGTGAGCCTAGCCAATCAGAAATATGACTTTAATCAGTGAGATGGTTTTACTTTCAAGACAAGTCTGTTAACAACAGCTGCATGCATGGACAAAATGACCGCTTTAATTGAATATCAAAGCTACAACTCAGTCCCCACTTGAGAAGTATTTTAAAAAGTTGGAAAACGGTATTGCCACAATATGCCCTGATTTAATTATTTCAGCAGTCATTTTAAAGGTACAGCGGTCTGTATAATTGCAATTAGAATAAATGGGGAAATAATCTGTTTTCTGTTGATATTTTACAAAATGAAGAGCTGAAAAAATTACGTGAGATATATAAAGCATTTATTTGGGGAACATAAATTTTGACAACCCAATAATCATCTTGCAAGTTGTTTGTAAAAGTTCACATGGAGTAGGAGGATATCTCCTTGTAATTCTAAAGAATATTTACAAAATGATGCATTGTGCTCTTTTGATATGTGAGTTCAGGGTGGCTTAATGGTCCTCATCAAATCTGAAATATAACAACGTGGTTTTATGAACCCATATGAACTAAAACAGAGGTCTGGACATGTATTAAAATAAGAACATTTTACCCTTCCTCTTTATAGACTGTTGCCATAGTTTTAAAACAGGTTCTGTACTTGATCTCTCCAGGAACTGGCTGTGGTCCTTGAATCCTACTTTTTGCAACATCAAAAGGAATGTTAATAGTTGAGGCTATTGTTCCTGAGACTAGCCCTATTCCAAATTTCCTCAAAAACTCCAAATTTGAATCCTGCAAAAAAAGAGAAAAAGAAAGAAAGAACAAAAAGGGAAACGGAAGGACCTGTGCAGGTTAAGCACTCTAAAGGAATATGTATTTAATCAGAAAACTCACACAACACACTCGTGTTATTTTAGCGGAACACATTAGGATTTCCTATGCTGGAACTTGTTTTCTTGACAATCCTATTGGCTATGTTTTTACACATGGTCTAAATTGCTGAAGTACACATTTCCTCACACAGGATTTATAAACACAGTTCATAAAGAAAGACTGGTATGGCATATGGGGATGATTTGTATAATTGGGCTTCACAATGTACTTAGTATTACTGTATCAAAACAGGAGAAATCCAAGCACACTATTAGCTAATTGGCCAGAATATTTTACAAATGACAGCAACTTCCACCATGAAGCCTACTAAAATGCTCATTTGTGTGTTGGACCCCCAAATGCTAAATTAAATAAAGGCTAATCTCAGTCTGCTGCCATTCCCCTCCAGGTTTTTTACATTTATTTTCACATGTAGCTGATCCACTGTACTGAGAAGTGCTAGCTTCCTGTTATTAACAATCCAACTCGGCGCAACTGCAAAAGAGCCTCCATGTTCTGCGCATTATAAACGGTGGTAACTCACTCGGCTAATTGGCTGAGGAATTTACAACAGATTGTTTCTGAACCCTACTATATGTTCATGGTAAAAGTTAGAAGCAGGTTAGAAGTGCATCTAAAAACTTCTTGGCTCACTCACAGTTCACAGTTCAACTGGGTTTTATTTGATCTTTTAGAAAGACCTCCTACCTTGGCTTCTGCTATGTCATCAAAGAACCCAGAGTTTATCTGGGAGTCAAAGACTCTTGAAGCAAGTTTAATCCTATTTCTTTAAAAGAAAGTCACAGGGAAGGGTGTTCCAGGGAATTTCCTATGCACATAATTCTTTTGCTATTGCTCTTCAACACAAAGGATACTTTTTTCCTGTATCAGACTCCATATATGTAGTGCCTTTTTTTTTCTTCTTGAAGATACTTCAATTATAGAAAATTACGAGTAAAATAACAAATGACATTGCCATGTTAAAACATCAGCACAATATTGAAATGAAAGAATTCTTTGTTTCCTAAACCTGAAGATTTGTGACTGAAAAAGGAAACAATGAAGTTTTCCTTTCTATATTAGCAACAAGAAACACAAATTATAACTTCCATAATGTGCACTGGATGAAGTCCATATGGGTATTTGAAGAGAAATGTCAAAATCAACAGGGCTTTTTATTGCTTGAAGAAAAACTCAACACCTTGATTTCACAAAACATGAAATATACTGGCAATACCTTTTAAAAAAGAGAATTACTTGTGCTACATAAAGAATTGCAAGACTTTTTTAGCAAAAAAGTTTATCAACAAATTTCTGTTTATTCTGTACACACTGACAGTGGGTTAAATGTGAAGAAAAAAAAAGCCAATTTTTTGGTATCTAGCGAAGAAAAAGTTTGAAGGGGCAGCAGCATGGCAACCCCACTGCAGCATGGTGCCTGCCTACCTCCAGGCAGCAGGCGTATGATTATACCAACACCTGAGAGCTAAGTACTATTCCAGATTGTACTAACTTCCTCAAACCAGGTTGCAGCAAGCAGGCTCTCACTGCTCTGCTGGCTTTTCATAGTCCAGAATGGTCTGAAGTATTTTTGTCACACAATTTGGTGCAAGGACACTTTCCTCCATAGTGCAAAGCACAGTGGGCTGTCCTCTGGGCTAGGCAATATATATCAGGCAAAACCATTTACTTGTTACACATTAGATTTCAAGACTTACCGCTCCTGACATATCCTTTATATTTAAATGATTGAACATTTTCGTATTTTGATGAATTCCCAGTGCCAGTGTTGTCTGCTTTATGACAAAGTGCCACAGACTGTAGGATACAGTGGGTGTCTGGTCAAGTGAGCATCTATAAAAACCTGACACTGCACTAACATGGCTGAAGGAAAATGAAACTAAATTGCTTTATATCTATTCCAGTGACACAAAGGAAGCATTTGAAGGCAGCATTTTGCCCATTCACAAAACTGGATTCTAACAAAATGTGCTAGGATGTACACTAACTTTCTATGTAATTTGATTTTTTATCATGCATCTCATGAGAAAGTATTTTAAGGCATCCATCACTATAATATCTGGGTAATTTCATTTGTATAACAGATCAAAATAATTTCAGCTGTTAAAAATAATAGACAAGCATTTTTTCCTAAAAGTATATCTTAGTGGCATTTTACTGTGGTAATGCTTCCAATTGAAAAAAGAGATTTGCCAACATAATTTATGGTTCTAGACAAAGGAGCATTATCTGTCTACCAGTCAGGCGTCAGTTAGTTTTATCAAGAAGCATTGTCTTTCTTTTTACACCAAAACCTCTCCTTTTCCAACCCATGGGCAATGCCAAAGTATTAATGGTCTAGAATCCTGTGAAAGGTGACGTAAGGATAAGTTAACTATCTACTGCTGAAGCTGCAAGTGGCTAGCAGTTATCTTCATGTTATTGTCAGTAACATTGCACCACACAGTTCACTGATCAAATATGATAGATTTCATATGCCATAGAAAATAAGATTCTGACAAGCCCCTCTTGCTTTCAAAATTGGCAGAACTGGAGGAAAATCACACATGAATTCTGATTTTTAAGCAAAGACAATTTTTATGTAGTATGAGCAGAATCTATAGAACAGAAACTTGATTTTAGATGGTGCCACACCACAGTATGGTGTACCACAAGGAACTGAAATGCCAGTTTGCTCATTCAGAATACAGTAATTTTGCTGTGGTTGGATAACATAATCTGTGATCATCTCACATTTTTACTACGCTCTTCACAACCACATTTCCTGTACACCAGAGTCCCTGCCCTGTGAGCACCAGCAGCTATTAAAAATAGGGAAATTTAGGCATCACTAATAAATCTATGGCCATAGCTATGCATGTCCTGCTGGATTTCCCTGCTTTCTTTGGGAGAATGTTTTTTTGTATTTTTTGTCCATTTTTGTCTGTTTTTTGTTCTTCACTATTCCTGTTGTAACATATTTAAAGAAGTAGAGGCTCCATAAGTTCCTCCTGATTCATATGCTGCTTAATTTCTTCTTTTATATTTCATAATTTATAGCAATAGAAAATTCTAGCCCTAGCACATACACACCAATGTTCAAGAGTGTCTCTCACTGGAGGCACTTTTACTTTATCAGTTTCAGTCCCCAAAGCTCCAGGCTTTCCTTTCCCTACCACTAATTTGCTGGGCACTTTCTCAAAGCCTCAGTTTATATCTTCCAGACTATCGATCACCATCATCTGTACTGATGGAAGTTCATTTAACTCACTAAGCAGAGTAGCTAGCAATCCATCAATGAAATAACCTTTTGGTAAAGGCACACATGTTTGGAACTCAGTTAATTTTATTTGTCCAGAATAACTGAGAAATCATTAGAATAGATAATGACTCACCATGCTAGATATATTTGCACTGGTTTAGACACCACTTTAGGTTTAATTCAAGATTTTGAAGATAGAACACCACACTTGCATATGCAGTGGAGAATTAGGTACATTCCAAGGAAGAGCTTAAAGTCCCTAGGGTTGCTTGAAGTACACAGAAACAGATAACGTAGACAGACTGCTGACATGCATAATAGTGTTTAAAAACCTGCCCACAGAGACACTCAGGAATGCCACTTATTTTTCCCTTGTGAGGTCCTGTTCAGCCTGATTAAGAGTGGCAGAATTTTTAGAAATAAACTATAAGTTTAACCCTATTACTAAGCAAAAAATAGCAACAAAATTGAAAGATCAATAAACATTAATGTCTAATTGACGATAATTTTAGAAGCTTGTTTGTTTCAATATTTGGATGTTTGTCTTGAGATTTTTTCACTTTTTCTTTCTTTTTTTTTTTTTTTCAGTTGCTGGAGGTACATATAAGAAAGAATACTTTTATGCATTTTTATGTATGTTTTAGTAGTTCCGAGCACCCTGTAGATAAGTTCACTATAAAAGATTAATGGTTACTAGATAAGAAGAATGCCAATTGCAGACAATTTGCATGAAGAACAAATAATAGTAATAATAGAATGATATCTGAAATTGGTAATTGCACAGCAGTCTCCCAAAGTTACTTAGAGCAGAATATTTGCATTAAATTTCTTAAACTCCTTTGAAAATGTTAGTCACAATATTAGCTTTATAGATGAGATACACTTGGCATGAAAGTGCCAAAAGTGATTTGAAATGACCACTAAATTTAAATAGCTTTGCTCGAGGTCACATAAAGAGTTAGCAGAGAAGCAATGGATGGAGCTGACAGACTTTGCGCTGCAAGCTGCACATTTCACCTCCCTGTGTGTGACAGGGAAGACTTTAAAAGACAAGACTTTGGTTTGGCCAACTCTGGTTCTGCCTGTTATACCTAGGAATTATGGAACTGAAGAGGGAGATAGGCCAGGAATAAGGATTAGAGTTACTTCTTGGCCCTTTTTGCAGAAGTAAAATGTAACAGCATAGGAACTTCTACGGCAAACTAAGAGGTGTCACAAGACCTGACCTAGGGCACATTGACTATAATCAAGTGCTTGGCAGCAAGGAACTGCTTTAGCCAGCCTGATAATTGATTTTAACCATTAAAAGGAGCTTCCTTTGGCAACAGATGGTGAAAGAAACGGGTCTGAGGAAGGGAAGCTTCCAAGACAGAGGAGAAAAGGTATGTTCAGAGAGGCAAAATGGGAGATAACCCTCAGGAAACCAACAAGGAACTGCTGAAAAACTCAAATGAGTTTCTTTAAGCACAGACACTGAGGCAGAACTTGGAGGAGAGAAGTGGTCTGGGTCTTCCTGCTGAGTTCTAGAGGAGAGCTGAGAAGAAAGGCTGTCAAATTCTATTTTTAGAGAGGGAGAAGCTGGTACAGCTGTGATCAGATGATTTGGATGCATGTAAGCTCCCAGCAGAAATCAGCAGTAAGGAGGAGAAAATTATGTAGACTCGCTGCAAGGCTCCAGAAGGGATGAAAATTAAAAGATGAAAGTGAGTCTCATCACTTTTGAAATAAAATCATGCTTTGATTCTTTAAAAGAATATTCAAAACTTTTGTTTGTGGCTTAATCAAGATTTGACCACAACTTAATGAACAGCTTCCTAGTTTTATTGACCCTAAACTTCTGTCCATCTCATGATTTACATACTAAACTTCTTACTGTAAACTACAGCTTTCTTTCTGATTAGTACAATGATGGTCTGATCTTTGTCAAAAGGCATAGGAAATGCTGAAATTACAACTACAGTAAACATAGTGATGACCAGGAAAGGCACTCTAAAATGCATACTCACAGTTGCACTTCGTCTGAAATACATATGCTTTTTTTCACACTGGTATCATCTCAGATTCCTCCTTGAGTGCAGTGTCATTGCAGCAGACATTTATTTAAGTTTTTAAAATCCACCTGTCAGGTATCTGACAGCATAAGAAGATGAACGACAGCCACTAGGATAAATGTCCTGGCTAGTCTCCAGAGTGACATGGCTGTCTGCTGTATAGGGTATATAATTTCAAACAGTCTGCTATACTCTCAGTGATTAGTTTTTCTCATATACAATTTCCTGATAAAATTATTAGTCTTATGCCAGATTTATAAGTAGCATTATTATCTATTATTTACTCTTTTGCTATAACCTTTTGGACTGACAGGGTAAGGCTTGGACTTCACTTTGTCTTAAAACAAGTATCTGCACTGAAGAACTTTCAATGTAAATAAAAAACCAAGAGGCAACAAAATTTGCTGGTCACCGAACAGAAAGTATACACAATTCTGGAGACTCAGTCAGTATAGGCAGTATAGTCAGTAAGAGAAGCACCAGACAGATCTGTACTTGTTCTTTTTATTCATCACCATTTCTGTATATTATCGTTAGACTGTTGAAAGCAAATATCAAAGAGGCAAAATAAACTCCTGCCCAATTTCTTTAGATGCTCATAAATTTCTTGTCTGTCTTCCCTGTTAGTCCCATAGTGACCTACATCAATGACTCCCAGGTTTACCCAAGAGAGGGTACCTAGTGTTCTTGTCATTCACTGTTCAGTGCATGTTCTTGTGGCTCCTGGGGACTGGCCACCTGGAAAACCATTAACCACACTGGTAAAGCATAATCAATCTCCCAGCTTCATATGAGACTTCTGCTGCAATTCTAAGCCAGCCTATGCAGATGATCAGACTGTTCATGAAGTGCTGGGATTACAAGCAAGTCAACGCTTCATGGCATCATTTAGACACTAGCTATGCAGAAAAATGCACTCAGAAATGCATGTACTGCTGCATCCAGCACCTTTGTCTGCACTATCTATCTTCAGTCTCAGACAATAATTTAGGAAACAGGAAAAGAAAATGAGGACCCCCGTGAATACCAGAGCTAAGGAAGTCTGATGTCCTTATCAGCCCTTGTGACTGACTGATACTTGATGTCTGCAAGCCCAGACATACATGGGCTTACGTGGGCTTTTCCCCCTCAAATGCAGTGTTTAATAAGGCATAAGTTCCCACGAAAAATTTCCCCCAGTTGTGGCACTCTTAAGATGCACCTGCAGGATCTCCTCCTTTTAAATTATTATTTGTATGTCTCACAAGAATTTAGCTATTTTAAGCCTGCCTCTCTGTCAGGTATGGTTGAACCTGGCCATCCATTTCAGCATCATCTTTATTTCTGTAGGAAAACAGGAGAAATTTGTGCTGCTTCTTCACCTTTCTATTTTGACCAGAGATTCCTCTCCTTAAACTTCCTATCTGTCTTGCTTACAGGAACACTGCAGTACAGGAGCAGGTGAGGTAGGACAGACTCTCCCTCTTTGATACAACATCTTTTGGTGATGATGGCCTGGGCTGGAGTCTTTAAACAACACAGGCTCTCATTAAAACAGCCACAGGACACCTCACAGTCAAAAGTACTGATCAATGGATCACTTGTAACATTGTACTGGATACAGCCGAATACAGCACTGCCATGTGTTTTTTTCTTTTTTTTTTTTTTCCAGGTCCCAGGTCATCCTATACCTGAGCTGGGATGGCAGCTCTGAGTTTATTCCATTTTCTGCTCTGATACAGTCTTCTAAATCACCTTAGTTTACTATTTTTCCAACTCTGTTGCACCACATGACCATTTCACTGTCTCTTCCTACATATAACTTGAATATTGGCATAGATATGAAAACAAGTAAAATAAAATTGTTGTCTGCTATCTTATTTATTTGTCAAGATGAACAGCTAGTTTTGGTTTCCAATCTCTTTGCCTATAGAAGTTTGAAGCCTTTTCCCTGGCAAAACAACATACAGCTAAGCTCCCGCTGTCCTTTTAACAGAAGGCACATCTGTGGCAGCTAGAGCAGGCAGTGCTTGACTTGAAATGAGTTTTGCAGATGGCCAAGTTTCCAAGGGGGCTTTTAACAGTGAGAAAACTCCATATTGTTAAGAAAAATGACAGCCACTTGGAGGTGGTAGTGAGTAAAGGTTTTAATGAAAAGAAAGTTTGCCATCAAACCTAACTATGATAAAAAATTGAAAAGCGAGAGCTGCTGGGCGCCTATGAAATGTGCTATAAAAGTAGGTGCTATAAAACTGAGACGATATAAATTTGCAGACTAATTTGATTGCTAGCGCAGAAGCATAGCTGTTAATGCTCTATGGTTGACACATTAGTGGCGATTGAAACAAGTCTGGCTTATTCTATTTTCAGTAAACAGAGCATGAGGTTGGCTTAAATGGTCTGTTTAGTAGAATAGACTGAACAAACGAAAAATTATTCATTATGAACATTTACAACCCACACATGTCATTTATATCATTTGACCACTCAACATAACAGGTTTATTGTTTTTGGCAAAATAAGCTGTAAACATCCCTAATTGGGATGCAAATTTAATGCACAGTTTAGCACTGTTGACAGCTAAAAGGCTCATATGGACATTTCCATACATTTTTCCACTTACATTACATATGTTGAACAGCAGATACATACTCAAGAGCCAAAATGATTTCAAAAGAGTAATACTCTTATTTCACAATTTTTATGTTTGTCAATATCGCAAGACTGAATTTATGATTTTCTTTTCTGGCAAAATATAAAAAATGAACAAATTAGGTTTTGTAATGAAATCAAGTATGTGAGAAATCTTGAAAAGTTACAACTGTCTAATGTTTTCCAGACTAACTACAAAATAGCTTCAACAAAATTCCTGATACAGGTTTGATAACTCTTAGCCTCTAGTACCTGCCTACTGACAGAAGTTTAACTTGCAGACTGTGATCTGTTCAGGACAAGTATGGATCAAGATTTCCATTTTCCAGTCACTGAAGTGAAGTTTGGTGCAGTTAATTACCTGAGACATAATGTTGGCTACCAAGCCAGATGAGTCCTGATATATACCCTGCTAAATTCAAGGTAAGATTTGCATTGTTTATAATGGACATTTTATCAGAATTGCTGGCTGTGTCTGTATGTACAGAACTGTCCATGGCACTGATGCCAGCTGGCCTAGAGAAGCCTATTAACTTTATTAGCGCTATTAAATGCTATTACCATTCAAAACAGACTGCCTATTAGGAATGGTTCCTTGTCTGCACTAGCTTCTAAGCCACACCCAGTGTTGGCCGGTCTGGGCCAAAGCTGTGCCAGGGAACATTTAACAGCACAGATGACTGAGTTCCAGTGACACTGCTCAATTTACTAGTGTAGATGTAGCCACTGTGGAAGCCACCAAGCAAGCCACTTTGCACTGGTTGAACAAAAGACCGACCTCTTCACTTACTTGCAGTTAATGCAATCTAACCCTACATTGACTAAATTGTCTTTTACTTTTGATGGTATGTACAGGACAGCTAGGCCACTGGCTGACACCAGTAACGTAATTTCTCTTTCATTTTCTAGATGTACTTTGCAAAAGCGCTAATTCTTAGATCATATAGAATCTTGCAATAATTCTGAATACTTGCAATAATTGTTTTTTCCTTTTTTTTTTTTTTTTTTACTCTGAAAGGGTAGGAAAGCATACTTATGCCAAATACTATTAAAATACTATTACTGTTCTTCAATTGCTATGCAAGAACACTTCAGGATTTTCACAGAAGTTGCACACAAGCCTCTTTGCCCCTGCATTTGATTCTGAATAATCTGCATAGTGATTAAAATTTTTTTGTCTTTTGATCAACATAAATGTGTTTACGCCTCTCTTAGTACCAAGCTATTGCTTGTGGCTTGAGTTTTTAGAATGTGTGATTAAAGTACATTTTAAAGTATGCTTAAATACACTAAAAGAAACTTGTAGAAACTTGTGGGTTAGCTGCTTTTGAACAATTCAATTTACTATAATAATCTGCAAATAAAAAGAGGAGCTTTTCTCCATTTACACAATGATGCCAAGAAAAATGCGAGGCTACTCAGAAGTGAGAAAAAAAAAGAGGTGTTACTTCATCTGGGAGTAGAAACTGATCCCTTTTGATGTAAATTGCAGCTTCTTATATGAATATCACTACGTATTGCACCTGTGACTGCTTAACTGTCATCATCTAAAAATCACATTAGTGAAAACACAGTTCAGTAAGTAATGTCCTGGAGTCATTAATAAACCATTAGCTGTTGCTCACACATAATTTAGAAAGTTGCCAGTATTACCACATTTTCAATAGTAAAATTTCCCTTTGTCCAAAAGGGAAATGTTTTCTTTGTTATGTAAAGGTATATAAGACTATCAAATAAAATTGCTTCAAGTAAAATTACAGCTATAAAATTTCATTGTGGTCTTTTTTTTTTTTTTATTTTAACTAACAAACTACATAAAGCCCCTGTGCATGACCCTGTAAATCCTGTTTCGGGCTTGCTCCCTCCCATATGGATAAATATGCCCTGTCATCCTTCAGCACCAGGTCGAATTCTTTTTTGAGTAAATAGGCCTGGTCCATTGCCAGAATACACTATGTACTGCAGATCTGCCATCTCCTCAAGCTTAGACCCTTTGTGCTTACTGAAAGAAGTTCTAGAAACTGATTTTTCTCTTCTAAGCCAGTTTACCACAAAAAAGTATATACATACCTAACACAAGCATAACATACCTGTACCCCAATTTCTTCATTTTACATTGCTACCATGGTATAAAAGGAAACTCATAAAAAAGAGAATTCAAATACAACTGTTTATACTCAGATTTGCTTAAAAAGTGAAAAGTACAAATCCTTGGTTTGTGTCCATTAAAATGCTATAAATTCCTACAAAACAGAGAGCTGGATTAGTCACTGTTTGTTACTAAATACCACAGCTTTGCACAGAAAAATACACTGTTAATTAAATTGCCAAACCTCTTACATGTTTATCTATTGCATTGTATGAAGAACTTACTTTATTGACAGGAAGAATGTTTTTCACATTGAAGTAGAATCCAAAGTAAACCATGTTAAAAACTCCATGACGGCCCAGTGTTGCAGTAAGACCTTTGTTTAGTCCTTGGAAGCCCAGACCACTGGTTTTAATGATCTGCCGAGCTTGAAAAAAGCTGGATGGTTGCTACACAAGTTAAGCAAAAGAAGGAAGAGATCATCTTTACAAAAAGAGAACAACGACCATAGTATCATTCCATCCTGTTGACAAATACAGTTGCTGTCGTTTTTTCTTGTTTCATCATATTTGTTGTTTTTCCTTACCTGTGACCATGTAAAAATCACAACTTTCATTAAAAAGAAATTTCTCATTTTTCTGATTGCAGAACAAGATGAAAACATGACTTGAGCACTAAAGCAAAGGATCCTTGAAGCAAAGAAAACTTTCTCAAAATAATAATTGAGAAAAAAATCTAGAACAACATGTGGCTTTGAATAGATGAATTTGGTATTTTTTTTTTTTAATCATTGATCCTGTGCTATTAAGATTATGACAGATGAAACCCTTACACGACTAGAAACAACAGTTATTCTGGACAATAGGAAGATAAAACCAACTTCTCTAGTAAAACCAATGGCACAGGATATACATGGTGAGGGAGTGATAAAAGGGATAGAATTAGAAGTTTTGAGCCATTACGGCTATGGAAGCAAATCCTTGGGACCCACAAATTAGAGCAGCAAAGGAGGCTATAAATATTTGCTTTGAATAGCAGGCAGTTTCCAGATTCAGTATTAGGGCTGAAACAATGATAAAAAGGCATATACATTGCCTGGGAACCCTTTTGGATATTCTTATGCTCTTCATGCTGTTAGGAATGCAAGCCACTGCTTTAAGACACTGACTTTTGAAGGAGTTATTTGGCACAGAGCACTTTTTAAAGCCAGATCACACACTGAACTTCCTTCTTCTAGTGCTGAAAATCTTGAAGTGGTGTTGTTTTCCTTTTTATTTTTTTTTTCTTCAGCATCAAACTGGAAATCCTGTTTTGCCCTCCTAATGAATCACTTGGCTTAAAAAATGTAGTTAGATTTTGAAAATCAGAACACCCATTTAAATTTCAAGGTACAGAGTTAGTAAGTTAACTTCAGAAATTCTGTTTTGAAAATAACGCCCAATAGGCACAAAAATCATTTTAGTCAGCCAACTTCCATTTTAACAACAGGCATAAAGGAAGAAACACCCTCAGAATCCACTTATATAGTGATCAGTTCCTCAGACAGGACCTGCCTGACTACATACACATTTGATCTATTTTCCAATATACAGTGATGCTTGGAATGAGGTGTTCCCTTTCTGAACATTTTTTATTTCTTTTTAGAAAAGTTCCTTTCAAAAAGTTGTTGACTTGAGTTTGGCTTTCTCCAAAGCATAAAGCCACCTTTGGGTAACCAAATATTCGATTAGAAAGGCAAAACATGACTTCCACTAGAAGGCCCCTACATGAAAATATAGAAGAATTTTGAATAGAACGCTGGGAACACTGCTAATTTCAATACGCTTATTTGTTTAATAGCTTTCCATTTCAAAATACCACTCTGGTAAATCAACGGCATCAGCCAAATGATGCCTATTATATCTGACACAGCATATGTCTGCTTATTTAGGTGACTGAGCAGTTTAGTCTTTAATACTAAGTTTCATTCTGTTTTTTCAGATTTGGTAACTAATATTATCATGTGAATGTTCTGCATACATTTTACTATATTCTACTTTTGTAACTCCCCTCAGGGATTCAAGCTGGAATCTATTCTAAAATGTAAATACCCAGCATGGAATACAGTCCAATGCTAGCAATAATATCCTTTCTCATGCACAAAAAATTCAGGTTAGAGCCTTAAAAAACATGTAATGGTTCTGAATAAAGTGATTTGAGCTTAACACAGCAACTTTCAATAGTAAGCTCTCCCTTTTTCTCATCTTGAATATGGATTTACAAATGACTCAAAGGAGAAGCCTGTCATTTGCTGAACACCTGAGATGGGTTTCACCAGTCCAAATGTAGATTCCTGCAATGTCTACCTCTACATCTGAGACTCAAAAGACTCAATTTTTCAGTCTTTCAATGATAAAGAGGGCTCTAGCAGATAGCACTTAACTTCAGCCAAAACAGGCATCTAAAATGTCAGCTGATAAAGCCACAGGTCTGTGTTTCATCACTGATGATGGAAGGACCTCAGTCTGACTAATTCAGGCGGAGAAATTTCTTGCACAAACATCTGGAGTTATTTCACTTCATACAACTGTTCACTTAATAGAGACCTAGTCAGTGGAATCTGGAATCAGAATCTTCATAGTAAAGCAGAAACTTGTATTTGTTCAATTAAACACAACTCTTAAGTCAGGTGAGAAGATTTCCATTACCACACCCTCTTCTGTAGCCAGTGAATTATCCATGGCTACAGCGAAAAACCCCAAAACTCCCAAAACCAAACAAGGCATTGGGCGTTCTAGCAGTTTACCTTAACAAGAAGTCACCATTACTTTTTACCTGTAGCAACCCACATTACAAAAGTGACAATACATGTTTTATAGTGGCCTTCCTCTTTAAATCTGTCAACCCTCGAAAGATGATCTGGTACCACAGAATAATTCAGCTGTCACTGTAGTGTGTGAGTATTTGCTTTGGGGGTGTGCAGGAGTCTGGGTGTGGGAGTATGTGTTCATGCTCTTCCTTGTTCCTTTTAAACAAGATATATTTATTATTTCAACACAATAGTCAAAGAAATATGTAAACTGCATTAGGTTTCATCATACAGTACAAAAGCTACACAATGGGATATGTACATACTTTACTTAAACCTTTTAGAAAAACAGTGCATGGTAATTGAATGAGTGCACCATTGCCTTACGCTGCATAATACAACATACACATGCTTCTTCCAATAGGAAGTTTTATATGCTTTTATATGAGTTTTATATGCTTTTAATATGAGTTTTATATGCTTTAGTGTGAAATGTTCTTTAACATATTCTTAATGAGTACTTGAAATCATGGCAATGAAGTCACTGTAATTTTCCTGATTATCAGCAAAATGTGGAATCCTAACACTTTTTTACAGATATATGAAAAATTGGTATGTCTGTGATTAACTGTCTTTGTGATTTAAGAACTGTAGCCCCTTGGATTTTTTCATTAGGGCAAATAAACACTTTAATTTATACTTTAGGTGTAAACTAGGTTCTAGCGGAGTCCCAATAGCATTACTTTACAATTTTATTTGTATGATAATATACTATTATTTGCATTTTGTAAAAATTTGCATTAAAATGAAATTTAAAGAATAGTCACATAACCTAAAACAAACCTGAATGCTTCTGAACAGCTACACTGTGATTATTGGAATATTCTGAAGGTCACCAAGGAAGAGAAGCTGTAACTAAAGTAAGTAGTTGCATAAAATTTACTAACTAAAACTCCCCAGACATTGTTCTAAAATTTGCAAGAGAGATAAAAAAAATACGTAAAGTGAAAGGACATATTGGTCTCTTTCAACTTTAGAGAAGTTGGGTTGCCCAAAATACAATACTAGAGTATTTCACGCAAAACAGAAGGTTTTAAGATAGGTTAAATTTATCCTCACAACTGTGAGACAGAAAAATCCCGAATATCTGCTTAGTTTACTACTGCTGGAGCAGTAGTAGTCCATAATTTTTTCATATCATCTTCCCCACAGAAAGATCCCCTCACATGTTGCTCTCTCCCACTTTCAGTCTTCTTCCAGGATCCCAAACTTTTTACTGCAGTACTATATTAGGTCTCTGTTTCAGTGAATTTGCAGCCCATGGTTAAAAAATGTTTAGGTTGGAGACTTGGAGCATCCAAAGATCAATTTTGCTGCACTGAGAATCAAACAGGAATTTACCAAATATTTTAAGGTTTATTCTTGAAGAGAGTGCTTCTCTGATGAGTTACAGAGTAGGTACCAGCTAGTCTATGACATTTGGAAATCAGTGGCAATGTTTTGCCAGAGCATATCTGAAAAGCTTATGTAAATAGCCAGGTGATAAATCTCTTTACTGTGCATCTCCCCATTCAATTTGTGCAGACGAGTGCTACAAGGCATGCAAGTATTAACTCAGTCAAAACTTAATAGGAGAATAAGCAAAATCATGCCTCACCAGGGATTCAGCCAAGCTTTTCATGCCATGCTTATGTGATTTGGCACTTCCACTATGGTAGAGCTGATTTCTCAAAAGATTTTGAAAGAGCTGATTGGACAATTCTTAGTCTTATTCACTGAGAAAAGGAAAAAGGAACTGTGACAGACCTCCTTCCCAATAGCCTGGAACATTTTCTAAAATAAAATTAATTGAAGCTGGTGTATTCCTGGGAACACTTGATTTTGTTCAATCGCTGTTTTCCAGTTTAATATTTTTTTCCCTTTCAGCACTACCCAGAACTGTGGACGAAGTAAATTTTGCATATTGACTTCTCTGAACGAAACAATATTTGAACAATATAACTCTGAAGTGAATCAGGAATCTAAATTATTGGTGTGCTTTATTAGATAACAATTTCCTGGTTTGAGCTTATAAATATGAAGACTTATAATATAAATAATTTTATCCAAGACTGAAATCTATCAGCTACATTTTTAACACAAATGTTAAAATGCCTGGCTAGAGCATGGGGCTGTGGTGTTTTACGCTAAACTTTGGTGCTCACTTGAAGTCTGGAGCCTCCTGGGGTAAATGCACTGGGTACAAGGGGCTCCGGTTTATACTTCTGGATTAGAATTTCTCACAGCGCTGGGCTGCTGGGTACTCTGGAGGCTGAAGGTGCACTTCACACACAGTGTATTTACAATGGAGATGCTGACACTGCTGACAATACGCCATGCATCTCTGCATACCTGAGATCTCATGCATATCTGAAGGCATCGTGTATTGAGTCTCTTCACTCTTTTTCCATTTCTGTTAAGTATGTGGGAAAATCATTGGCATTAACCCAATATATTATAGACATTATGCTCTAAATATGGATTTTGTAGTGCACTATTCCTAATAAAGCAGAAAAAGAAGAATGGAGCAATTCTCATACCTCTATGAAGGCATTCCGATTTGTCTGTAAGGTAACCTTTACTACTTCAAAAGGGTTAACCACAACTGCCTCTGTCAACCCAGATCCCAAGCCAGCAACTGCAAATGCCTAAGAAAGTTAAAATTAAAGTTAAAAAATTATGGAGTAAAATTTCCCCTACATCAGCTTATGAAACTGAATGATACAATGCAAACTGTGACACTGCATGAATACAGCAGTATTCTATTACTAAACAACTTTAGCCCTTGATTAGATGCTGACAGTTCATGAAGACAATATGACAATAGCCATAAACCACATTCCAAAAAATACAAAATAAAATGTCATAGCACTGTCACTGAACCCTCTTTTCCGCTTGAAGAAAAACTATGGTACCAATTTATTATGAAAACACGGCAAAACAATGCACTCATGTTATCGTTGGGTGGAGTCTGAATAAAAACTCAAATATGAATGCAGTTATGCAGCACTGGAAAAAATAAAACTCTGCACTGAGAATTGAGCGTATAACACTAACATAGTAACTTAAAAAAGAAAATAAATGTAAGAAATCAAAATAACACAGTACATAAGCAAATTGCACACACAGAGGAAGAGTTCTCCAAAGTAGATATCAGTCCTGGGAAGGTTTATATGGGGATGAGTGGCACACATGGAAATCTCAGCATTCACTACAAGGATGAATTAACTCCATTTAGAAGCTGATGGTACATTACAGTCCTAGATATGGAGTTATTCACTGCTTTGCTTTCCATCAACACACAGCATTTAAAAATAACTTTGTTTGTTTGTAACAGAAAAATAATATGGAAATATTTGGGTCAAATATTCAGAGGAGTTAATTCTGGTGATCACTTCACGCATTTATTGACTCTCTTTAATATCTCCTAACTTTCCAGGGGCTGAAAAGAGTCCCAGGACCAAAATACAATATACTGAGTACATCTCCTGAGATTCAAGGAAACCAAATGTAAGGAAACAACAGCAGTGAGAAAAACCTTATTCAATACAGAGGGATTTGAGCAGGGACTCTTGAGAGCTCAAGAAAGAGAAGAATGGTGAGTTAGAAGGTAAGAGCAAGCTCCAGCCTTACTGCCTTTGGAGAAGATGGTACTACAAACAAATCTGTTTTTCCAATATGAGGTGGGAACATAATCTATCTCTTTCATCACCAACCATGAGACTGAAACCAGCAGGAAGATGGTGCGAACATATCCATCACTCTTTTAACAATAAATGTGGTCTTGATATTAGGTGTGTTGAGGTACCTAGAAGCATTCTGTCTAGCTTAGATTAGAATACCTCTCAATCTTCTTCTTCCCTCTCTAACACACCTATTTTAGGGGCAAAAATGCCTCTGTGGTAACAGTTCTGAACCTAAAATGTCAGGGGTGTCTGAGAGTTTCTGTATCTGCTATATGAATCACAGCAGCTTTTGGTCATGTTTCCACCATATTCTCCTCCAAAAAAGTGCTGGTGAACCATGGAATCTTAAACTCTGTTATTTCCACTTGCTGGAGAACAAATGTCAGCCTTCTCTTTAAATCTAAGGATGAGAAGAGCCTGCTGAAAAATGCAAGATAAAATAGGAGATACTGTAAACAACTATAGGGCCAGTGGAATAACCAAGAGGAAGAGGAAACTTGCTTTAAACTAGTTAATATGATTCCATGATCATTCACTCACTGCAATGGAAAGCAGATGTAAATGGAAACAATACTGTGCGAAAGATATCTGAAGTAAGCAAAACCTTTGGAGCATAACCATAAAAATATCATTTCCTACAGTTATGATTCCATTTTCATGAAAAATAGATATTTGCTATTACTTAGATTCTTACACTACAGAAAGCAGTAATTCTTATAAAAATATTTTATTCAAAAGGGTAAAATAGCAGAATTAAGCTCTCTATATCAGAATGCATACAACATATGCAAACTGCATCTTAGTATTAAAACATTTCTATGCATATTTAAGTCTTTTTTTTTTTTTAAATACTCTTGAGATGGAATCCAAACTCCACTGATGTATAAGAGTACTTTGTCATTCACTTCAAAGGAGGTAGCAGTTTCTTATACATAGTTTATGTTTTCATTATACAGTCTTTAGAATAAGACCGAGGTCTGTAGTTTTGTTATAGTTGCACTGCGCCTTGCAGAGTAGCACGCTGAGGCTGAGGTATCAAACTAGTCATTATCATATGAGTAAATAAATACTGATAACATTCAACTTTATTATCTAATTTGCAAGAATGAAGAATGGCAAGCTGCATAGAGACTCTTCCACGGTGACTGTCTCTATCCATATTAACAAATGTTATGACATTGTAGGGTATTACTTTGGAGACATATGATATAAAAATTAATGTAACTATCATTTAGATAAATTCTGTTATCAGTGTTTTCAAAGGGAAAGTCTGTTCTGGAAGACTGTTGATTGAACTGGCCCTTTTAATTTCGGGCTCCTTCTATGAGAGGAAATGGATGGCACCATTCAGTATACCCATATTAAATTAGAACATGAAGTTCTGTATCCATACGTACCAGTCCTGGCGGTAACGATGAATATCCTAGTACCTTCTTGTATTGTTCAAAGGTGAAAAACTGTAAATAAAAGTTAGACTGAAATTGCATTGAAAAAAATTATGTTACTTATGCAAATTAGCAAAACCAAACTACAATGGAGCTTCAGGATACCTTATATCCTGAATGGCCATGTGCAGTTCTGCAAAATAAACATAAGCCACTTTTGTTTCACACTCTCTGTAGCAGTGTTAGATGTGCTTCATCAGACAATTAGGCTTCAGAACTGATTTTATTAGTGTATCATGCATGATAGCATAAGTCCAATTAAAGTATTTTTTTTCTGTAAGAGTTCTCTTGCAAAACATAGTTCACATTTTTAAATTATAAACTTTCCTTTAGCATTAAACTTTCATATAGTGGCATAAAGGTAGTGGCAAATATAATTTCTCTCAAGAAATCATCCTCACATATTTAATATAATATACTGTGATCACTTTCAAGTTTCTCAGATACTAGTCTACTTCTCACCTGAGAGACGTAATTGAAGATTTTGAAGTTAGAAAGTCTATAGATTTTTGTAATATTTTACTGTCCACAAGCACATTTCTTTTAGCTTTTGCTCTTTACAAATAAATCTTTCACCCAATTGTCTGCTTTCAGTCAGTGGTGCTCAGAAGTTCTGAGCATCTGCAATTCCTTAGAGGATGAGTTTTGAAAGCTGTACTCTTGCGTGTTTGAATTCCAAGAAAGAAATGAGAAGCTCAGTTTCATCTGCACTGACACAGAGAAAGGCAACCATTTGTAAATGTCTTCATTTGCAACCTAACATTTCTTGCCACCCAAACCCATTAATTTTCAGAATACCTTTTGTGAAATCTAAAAATCAAAGCTTTTTAAATTGATGGATTTGTTCATCCAAGAAGAGTATTGAGAATAACCCTGACTGCAGTGAGGTCAGTAAGAAGCTTCCTAATGATGCAGGCAGACAGACCTTCACTGTGTATTTCTTTGTCTCTGGACAGACAAGGTCTAGCATGCATCAGTTAAGGTCTAAGATGCATCAGTCAAGAAAGAGTATTTGTGACAACGTACAAATTATTGGTAAGATTCCCTCTGAAATACAGCACACAATCCTGGCCACCTTTGTTCTAAAAAGATGACCTTAGACTACAGCGTATTCAAACCAGGGTTTTCAGGACAATAAGGAGAACTTAAAGATGTTTTTTTAAGAATGAAGACTGAAGGAAAATAAATGATTGCTTTGTTTGGTCTAGCAAAACAGAGGCTGCAAGAGAATGAAAAAAAAAGTAAGATATGTAACATAAAGTAATTGAGCATAAAAGTAAGAGCTACTAATAAATAGAATGCGTCTTGAGATCTGATGCTTTCTTACAACCAAAGGTGTGGGGTCTTGAAACAGTCTTCCAATAAGAATAATGAAGGAAAGAAATTAACCACTTGTAAGGGAGATTTTGATAAATTTATGAAGGAGATTACAGAATAGCAGATGACTAGGTTTGCTGGCCTAAGAGATCCTTTATAGTCTCAGCGCTTCTGTGAACAGCAAATCTCCCCACACCTCATATTGTTTCAAATTAGTATTCTGAAAATACGTTGCTGAAGCCACTGAAAGAGCACTTCAGGTTGATGCACATAAGACAGTTCTGAAGGGAGTGAAAATGGTTATCTAGCATGATGAATGAGGACAGCAGAAAATTTTGAGGATTATAAAGAACTGATATTTGAATTACAGAGAAAACCAAAGATACTGGAGATGCTGTTTGTTCCACATAATTTTCACACACAGAACAACACAAGGCCCGTAACTACAGCTCACTGTGAGTTCTATAATCTGTCCAAGAAGTATTCACAATTTTACATGCAAAAGGGAAGTTTTGTTTTCACAGGATGTCCAGTATTACAGGACTGAACAACAAAACCTTGTCACAGTTTCACCAAGACTGCATTGTGCAGTTGGTTATCTACTAGAGCAAGAACTGTCACATGCCCGTATAGCAAAAAGAAATCACTAGAACCTCTGATTTTCTTGGCTACTTTCCAAAGTTGACGTGTAACACTTGACTAGTTTAGAGCAAGTTGATTCAAATGAAGGCAGGATCCTCTGAATTCTACTCCCACACAAGGCTCTGATCCCTCCACACAGCACCTGCCCATGGATGTGACAATCAAACAGTTTCACCATGACAGGAAGGCAATGGGAAATGAGGTCAATGGAGATGTGGGAATTGTAAAAAACATAAGGGAATAGAGTTTTTCAGGCAAAACAGAAAGACTGGGTGACCTGTGCTGGGTCTCAGCCAAAGAAGACAAGCTCTGTCCCTCAGGGCTTAGTTACCACAGACCTATCAGAACAAAACAGCTTGTCCATAAAACATGTGTAGAGGAACATGAGTAATAAGCACCACATTGTCATTTTAACTTGTTTAGAATCCTATCCTATCGCAAAGCCAATAACATTTTTCAATCAAGTGTGGCTTCAAATGAAAAGTCAGTAGAATGACACCAAAACCATCAGAGAAACAAGTGTTAACATGCTAAAAATGCCACTATATTTAAAGCAGGAAGGAATATGAATACATATTAAATTGTAAAACTGAAGGACTGATACTCTGGCCAGGGGACAGATGATACATTTTTATCCTCAGTAGGGATTCTTATCTCATTTTGCAGAAAAGGTCCTAAAATCGGGGCCCTCCAAAGAGTGTACAGGTTGAACACTAGTTTTGCAAACACCCTGCAGACACATTTAAAAGTATGGTACTTGCCTTGCTAATAATCAGAAAAGAGAGAAGTGTTACTTAGACTGTAGGTTTATCTTTTTGGAAAACTGAAGATATTTTATAGGTAAAAGGAAGTCTCTGGGAAAGTGTCAATTGTGAGTGTGTGAGTTACTTCACTGAACTAAATTAATTTCTTATTGTGATAAAGTTTGCTTTATTCTCTCTCCAGCATCCTTCTACCCATTGTTACCCTTCTAACCTTTAATGGAATTTCTGGTATTCCTTAATGTTTTCCATAATGATACAGATCTGTAAAATGGTTGTAATAAAGGCAGAAATATATTACCTAGCAATTTTTTGGTCTTAAAAATGTTACCTTAAAAATCAATAGCTTCCTAGAGTCATACATAAAATAGCTACTTAATAGTAACTATGATTTACATCATTTTAAAAAGAAAAGAAATAATAGCAATAAAACTCAATGTAAATGTTGCTGAGTATACTAGCGTGGTTAGTATACATACAGTTTTGCCAAAAAGTATCTAGCTATATCATATGCATTTATATCATGTTTAAATAAAATGTTTTTAAAACCACAGTATACCTTGTCTTTGTCTTTACAGTTGTATTAATAGATTTGCACCAAAAAAAATTATCTCAGAATAAATGTATTTAAAACATGCTTTTGTGTATATAATAAACAATATTGTCCATCTGGCAAAGATACACTTTAATTCAAGTTACATAGAAAATAGCCAAAGTACTTACCAGATGTCTCAATAATTCTAAGGTAAAAATATATGCTTGAAACAAGATGTCTGGGAACACATGAACAATATGAATTTGCCCCAAAAGTTCATCTGTTAACCATTGTATTGGCATCATCACTTCCTTCCTCCAAGTTCAATCTAACATAAAGTTATAAACCTTGACTTTTCATCTTCCAGAAATATCAGGTTTCTTTTTAGAAGGGAAATAAAGAGAAAGAAAAAAAAGAAATAGCAAGACAGACATGAGAACAAAGTTGTCTACAAGTGAATATCTTCAGCACTTAGCTAAATAACTGGGGCTAAATAACTTTATTTCAGTAGCTTTATTTTTATTTGCAAATATCCACACCAGATAAGTAAAATATTCCAGTAGTACCAGCACTTTTCTTCCTGGTACAAAATCTCCCTTGTCCATAGCATATACAGTTTTATGAGATATAAAAGACACTATAAGTTGAAGTTTTCCAAAAAGCTCCTTACAAACACAACCCAAGGCTGCTGAAACCTAGAAATTGCCTCTCTGCCTTTTGTGTTTCTCAAGTCTCAAAACCACAAGCATGGACATAAGTGCCCTCTGGATCTCACAAGTCAGTTTGTGACTTTGGCAGTGCACAAGGGATACCTTAGGACCTGTTAAAATCAGGAAAACTATTAGAAGAATAGAAGGTGGAGAGTGAACCAAAAGAAGCAGTGACTTTTCCATTGGAGTCACATACAAATAAGGTACGCAGAAATTTGAGACAAGCTGGATTCTCTTCAGGTCAAAGCATGCATACAAACTCCACTTTGGAGGCTAGAAATTGTGCTGTCATATTGCATCTCACATTGAATTGCTTCAGTATCAAGGTTCTTATAAGGACATTACTGTGCTGCCCTATTCTATCAGAGTTCTTCTAATGTAGAACATGGTTGATATCTTAAGGAAACAGAGCTTTTTTCCTCCTGATTTCCTAGGAACAGCATAAAATTTAAAAGAGTAGTGTAAACAATTAAAGAATTCAATGACTTAATTAAAAAATACATTTAGCATTTAAACTTGATTTCCACGGAAGCAGAAACACTACTGAGCCCTCACAGAAATCCCACGAAAGGAGCACCAGTAAGACATTTAAGGACCTGTGAGCTTATGATGTGCAAGAAGCTGAAAGAACCAAGTCTATTTAGCCTGGAGACAAGAAGTCTTGAGGGGATGTAATTCCTGTCTTCCACCATCCAGAAGATGAAGATTGACTTTCTCAGAGGTCCACAACAGAAGCATAAGAGGCAATAGGCAAAAGTTGCAACAGGGAATTTGGATTGAATTTGAGGCAAAATTCTTCACAGTGAAAGTAATTAAATACTGGAGCAGGAGCACAGAGAGGCTGCAGTCTGCATCCTTGAAGATTTTCAGGCTCAACAACACATCCAAACAACTTGATCTAACCATGAAGTCATCCCTGTTTGAATAGGAGGCTCATCAGAGGACCTCCAGAGATCCCTCCCAGTTTAAATCTTCCTGTGATTCTAGTATTATGTTGAATAACATGTGGTTTAAACCAATTTAATCCATTTGAATAAGAGAAAGTTACTCAAGACTTTTTCATGAATCAGGTTGGTGGGAGAGAAATCCAACCTGGCTTTGTATTTTAATTACATATATGCTGGTACCTAAAAAGCATAATCAGATTTTGACCTCTTTCAAATGAAATGAAATGGAGAGACAGAGGAAATATCACAGTACGAAGAATGTGAGTTATTATGAATCTTCTAAATATCATCTATCCTTCATTGCCAGTTTGTTATGAAATAGAACTTGAGTTTTTTTAGTTGTATTAAAAAATTTCGAGAAGGGTGACATATGTCATTTGCATCTAAAATGCCAATGCAAACAAGAAGATGACATTACCAGAACTCCTTTAGGATTCTGTTACAAGGTCACATCCTGTCACTTTATACAAATATTATTCTTCTGCAAAGGAACTGGAATGTGAATGATTAATTGCAGACTAAGGACCAGAATCATATGCAGCCTTTTTAGAAAGAAACAAAAAAAAAAAACAAAAAACCACTCCACCACCCCCCCCCAAAAAAAAAAAAAAAAAAAAAGAGAAAGGAAAATCAAGACATTCTGTATAAAAACTGCTTTTAGATACACTGGTGCAACTATAGGAAACTTCAAAGTTCTGAAGTAAGACACAAAGAACCATTTTCTTGTAACACAACGATACATTTAGAACTTTAAGATGAGCTGCTTAATTGCTACCTTTTCATTAAAAAGATTGCATTACTTAACTGAAGAGATTGATGTATTGAATATTTTGCTTAGGAATGTTACTAAAATAATCCTACACATGTCAACACAGAGGACAATAAAAGAAAATAAGATCAATATTCAACAGTAAATACACTTTGATAGGCTACCATCTATTTCAGCTGTAAGAGAAATGGAGTAAATGTTCTTTGCATGATGAAGAGTTACTTTGTTCAATCTGTAAAACAGTGAAAGTATGAAGCAGAGTGCCCTTTGGAATACAAGAAAACTCTGGGCAGCACTTCAAATCTATAGATATACTACTTCAAGTTACTGAGTAAGTACTTATTAGGAGTGGCTTCATTAATGGCTTCTTGTGTTAATTTATTAAGCTATTCTTAGTTGTTTTGCAAGTAAAACAAAATGTCTAAATCAGAGTTAATTATGAGGCTAAAATATCATTGGAGGTATTTTATTAATTTTGATTGCATAAATTAACTGTATTTTTTTTTTCAGTAACATTATATGTAGAGGTCAAAATCAGCTTAGCATTTAAGAGCATTATTCTACACTTCATAATCAAACACAGTTATTATTGTGTTATCAACAGGAAAGTTTCCCACCAGTAAAAATCAGAGGATTAATATGCCAAATAAGTTCAAGATTCTAATGTCAATCAGTGGGGGAGGAATAAAATGTTTTACAGTTGACACTATCCCTACTCGTATTTTTAAGATGGAAGTATGGAGTTTTTTACCTTCACTGCCCTTTTGGGTGTCTCAGCCAAGATGGGAGGAAATATTCCTTTGTAGAAGCCAAGCAATCTAGTGAAGAAAAAATAAATTACTTTTGCATGGATAAACAACATATCATTACCATACTACCAATTCTATTTACACTTTTGAGTAAAACAACTGAGCTTTCTGCATTTCCAAGCATGCCGACAAATAACAATTCTTTTTGTTTATTTGCTAAATAAGTAATGTGCTACCAATTCTATTACCTGCTGTGAGATATCAAAGAACCAGCAATGAACAAGTAAAAATTCAATCATTTTTTTTTTTTTTCTGAATAGACAAGAAATCGTATTTAAAGGAAGAGGAACAGTTTTGACAGCTAAGACAACGTACTACTTCATTTTTTAAATTTCCTTGATGTAGCAGTGATAATATTAAAATCTGAAGTCACACAATACAGACTTGGCAAACACTGCAACTTCAGCAAGTTACATACAAAAAAACCTACATGCTTATTTTTAGACACTAGATTAAGACATCTTTTAAAGTTTAAATATGCCTCAAAATAGATGAAGGTTTTTTTTTCTGCATACTTTTAACACAAGTTATCTATGAACAAAGACATAATAGAATGCATGTATTTCATCTTGGCAAAAATATTAGGCAGTATCTTGCCACTGTACTCATTCAGGTCTTTGACACTTTTTTACCTAACTCTATAAACAATGAAGGAGTTTACAACAGCTGCTGACTTTTAGCTAGCCTGAAGCCAAATATATGCTTTGTGTTGCATCATCTAAGTTTTATATCTATCTATGTATCTACCTATGTATCTACCTATGTATATATCTATATCTATCTATCTATCTATCTATCTATCTATCTATCTATCTATCTATCTATCTATCTATCTATCTATCTATAATCTGCTACAAGCGCAGCAACATACATGGCATTTGCAGGCAGCCTGAACTCTGCTTACAAGGGCAATGAAGATGCATAAAGCTGGGTCTTGGTAATGCTTTAAATGACAGGTAGTTCTCAAAATCCCAGGATAAGGTGAAACTAGACATAGTTCTTGCCTGTTAGGTCTCCGCATTAACCTAGACAGTGCATGGGGAGAGGCATCTAATGCAATCAGGAAAAAGCTGCCTTGACAGCCAACAAGGGTATATCTTACATTTTATCCATCTTCAGAGTTTATACACTTCTTTCAGGACTGTAAGACAATTCTGTCTACAGAAGAAATAACTTCTTAAAGCAAAGGATTTATCTCTTCTTAAAATGCTGAAAATGGTGATGTTGAAATGTGGTGATTCACCTTTCTAAAACAGCCTATTACTTGGAATACTTTTGCAGGACGTGGAAGAGTCATCACATCAACAGATTCTCCTACAGTTATCTTGTGCATGTCAAAAAAACCCCCCAATTTAATTCACATTCCCCAGGGTAATGTAAAATAACACAAATGCTATACCATTTTTTCCACCCTTCTTCTAACACTTCTCTGGAGTTACGTTCTTAAGCTGCTTCAATATATACAAAATAAATTAGACTTTGTAAAATGCTCCAGAGTGGGAATATCACTTATCCTTCCTTTGAAGCAAGCAAATTTTGAATTCCAGTCCACGATAAAAGGAAACTTTGAGCACTTTATACAATGATGTTTTCATGACAAAATGCTGAAAGTCCTCGGGCAGGAGATTTCAGGAATTCAGTTGAGTTGTCGGTTGTTTGAATTTCCTTGAAGTCTCACTTTCCAAACATAAATATATACACATACATATGTACATATATCTGTATCCTTATAGATATGGATATAACTATAAATATCTATAGATATGGATATAGCAATATAGATATACTGGATCCAGTCTTAGTCTTTAATGGTTCATACATGTTCAAAGTATATTCCTGCTGATTCAGCAAGCTACTGAAATGCTGAATAACTTTAAGCATGTGATTCATAGAGTTTCACACAAGTTCAAACTGAAACTGATGTCCAAGTAGGGTCAGCTACAAGAACACAAATTCCTATAAACACTTTCTTCTTTTCAGCTCTATCTAAACCACTGCAAGCATATCTACAACAGCCATCCCCTTTGGAATTTCTAGTACTCTGACATGACCGTAATTGGAAAATAAGTGCTCCAATGCTCTACTCCTAAGTTTAGCTCTGACTGCAAAAAAGTGAGACCCAAACTTGGCCCAGATTTCCTCATCAGTAAGAGACGCATAAGCAGAAATCTATGCAGTATAAAGCAACAGTTCAGTTCTACTACACCCAGAAGCATTGCTTAGCTTTATACAGTACAGGCTGCTTTTCCAGCATGTATACTCTCATGTATGCAGCTATTGAATATATAAACCTTGTAACATTGCCATGGGCTCTGAGGATCTACAGGGGAAGCTTCGCAGAAAGAATGTGGAAGGGAAGGGTATATCAGGAATTTGAGCAACATATCTGCCATCTCAGCAATCCTGTGAGGCAGATAATCACTTCTAAAGAGTAATCCACCATTCTATTACATCTTGGTGTTGAAGTACCAGAGATTCAGATAATCAGTGGGCCAGACGGTGGATTGTTTGGAAATTCTAGAGAAATGGGAACTGAAAATATGAGAAGCAATTATCCATTGCTCCTGAATCACAGAAGGGTTGAGGTTCAAAGGGAACTCTGGAGATCATCTGGTCCAAGCCCCTGATCAAGCAGGGCCACCTAGAGCTGATTGCCCAGGACCACCTCTAGACAGCTCTTAAATATCTCCAAGGAAGGAGATTCCACAGAGATCCAGGAGATCTCTGTGGCAGTGCTTGATCACCCTCACAGTAAAAAAGTGTTTCCTGATGTTCAAACGGACACCCCCCCCCCCCCCCCCCCCCCCCATTGCGACAACCTGCTCATTCTTCCTGGTCAGGTGGCCCATAGTAGACATCTCCTATAAAGTTGCCACTATTGGTCTGCTCTTTAATCCTTACCCATAAACTCTCATTATTCACCCTCAGACAGAGCTCCATGCACTCCAGCGGCTCTCTCCCACAAAGGGCAACTCCCCCTCCTTGTCTTCCCAGCCTGTTCTTCCTAAAGAGTCTCTATCCCTCCACTGCACTGCACTCCAGTGATGTGAGCCATCCACTGCATCTCCGGGGTCTCAACAAGATCCTACTGCTGCAGCTCTCTACACACTACCACACACTGTGTTTAGCCCCATGCTGTGTGCCTCAGTGTGCAGGCACTTCAGAGAGACTTCCTTGCTTACATGCAAATGCTTGAGGTGATGCCACTTAAGCCCTGTTTTGTTCATTTTTTTGTTTTTGTTCACATCACTGCAGGTGCTTTGCTTGTCAGCCTGTCCATTGCTCCCTCAGAGCTGTGGTAACTCTCTCCACCCCTTGTGGTTCCTGGTTTAAAGCTGTCTTTATCAGGTTAGCCACCCTGCGGCAAAGATACCTATACAAAGATATTACTGTGCATGTCGTGTCAAGCTGATCTGTTTGTTGCAGCTGTAAGGTCAACACTGAATATTTTCTGCTGGAGGAATCTTTACTGTGAACCAGCAGAATCTGCAGAGCTCAGCAACTACATTCATGTCTCTGTGAATCCTTACAATTTTAAAGGATCTGTAACTGGGTTTCACCACTTTACTCCCTTCTTCTGTGGAGGTAAATATCGTCATGAAAAACAGACAAGAAGGAGTTAAGGTCTATTCCTATGGAACGCATTAAGTTTAGAAATCTAAAAACACATGAAAACTGTGAGGATATACATCCATATATGCAATATGTAATTCAGTAAACATGGTAAGAACTAGCTCAGTATTTAATTATGAACTGTGGTTTAGATTTTTCTTCTTCCTCATTTAGAATAGAAACAGAAAAACAGTTAGTAAGCACAGCCAGTGAGATGAAAGGAATAAAAGGAAGGAGGAAGTAGATGACAATCCTGTCTCAACACTGCCTATTGTCAACTGACTATTTTTTTGCATAAAGCTTAGTCTCTTTTAGAACCTTCTGCGCCTGAGGTGGAGGACAAGCAGCTGCCCCAACTTTTCCAAGTAATGCTTTACAAGTTGTGCCCATCAAAGATACAATTATTTGAAATCTTTGCAAAATGAGCTATTTGCTTATTTAAAAAAAACCTAGCATGATAGTAACAAAAAACAGGAATGGCCTTGTCAGTCAGAAAGTACATACACGTACAACAATCTTACACTTCTCTTTTCCTTGGTCAATAACACTGAGTTAGCCTACTTGCACACAGTGTATAGTTTTTCAAAGTCAGCTGGTGAATGGTGATGACATTTCACATTTGAAAGATATTATCACCTGGATTCAGGCCTTTCTTCAGAAAATCTATGTTCAGAAAAAACCACAGAACAGCGGCAGCAATCACTGCAGCGTGTGATAGAAGAGAAGGGCCGTGACATCATATCCCTAGCTAGAGACACTGGAAAGAACAAGTAAATCTCTAACAGAAACACAGCTACATCTTATTTTGTTTCAGCATTAAGGGTCTAAATGAACATCACCATTCAATTGTACTCTGGGCAACAGCCCAAACTCATCTTTGCAGCAGTTGATTTTGAAACATTACAGTCAATCATATCTTCTCAATTTGTTCTTCCAGGCTTTCGCTATCCTTCTGGTTTCCATTTCTTGTTTGGAAGCCTTGAGTCATTCACCCTGGCAAGACGACCAACCTAAATCAGTTATTTTCTTCGAATTATACTGAAATTGGGATCTTGCTTAGTTTGTTGTTTTATTCTTCTGTCTTTCACATAATTTTCCCTTTAAGGATCTAATAAAGCTGATTGAAGGCATGAGCACAATATTCCCTTTCTTCTGTTGCTGTCAAATCCAAGTCTCTTACCCACATTGTTGTATAATTGAAACAAAACCCCTCTTAGGTCCAATTCTGCTTTCATTACCGCTGCATTATCCCAAGTATAAATAAAGGACCTGGATTTCATGACAACATCAGTTACATTAAACAAGTATGTGACTTTCTGATTTTACATAATGTTTCATTTCAAAAAAGGGAAGCAGTTTTTGAAACACACTTGGTAAAAGGGTAGGTGTTCTTCAAAAGAGGAAGTATATGTGTCTAAATAATAAAATTTGCTTAGAGTTTCATTTACATCAGCAAAAGGTATCTTTTCATTTCATGGTAGCATGTTGTGAATCTATTACTAAAATAAAGTAAATCAACTGAAAACAGGGCAATATTACTTTAATATTTCTAGTAGTGTGATGTAATCTTTATGTTGACCTAGCTGGAGATTTAAAAAAATTCGAGTTCCCAGAATTGTCAGAAGAACTAGCTAGTGCTTGGTGAAGGCAGGCACAAATTAGTACCTACTGCTGAGTAAAAGGGACATACAATTCAGCTGTGTGCAAGCAGCAAACCACTAGCCAGTTCACACATGTAGCTCACCCTCAATCACAGTGTTTACAATCATTTGCCCAGCTGAAGAGATATAGGGGAGGCTATAGGGAAGGCTGGGTGTCATTCATGGCAATAGGCACAAAGTTAGGTGTACTTTAAAAGGCATTAAAGGTTGGAAACATTCACAGGAAACCAAGCTTGGACACTGGTGCTCTCCAAAAAGTTTTTTTCTTGTGAAGTATGTTATGTGTATTATCCTACTGCAAATGTTAAACTTATATCCCTACAGGAACCTCATATAAAGCTATCAATGACACACTTAGCCAAACTGGCTTCTGAATTTCTATAATGGAAATATATTTGTTTATCCATTTTGTGTCAACCATGCAGATATCTGCCATTTTAGACACCAGCACTAAATACTAGGTATTTATTTTCAAAGCATATTTCACTTTTTTTCACTGAGCTTTCACTGCAACACATGGGAATTAAGGAAAAGCCTCTTTTTTTTTTTTTTTTTTTTTTTTTTTCCCCCAACAAATGAATGTAATACAGAATTGTATTACCAGGTGTCTGTAGTAACACTGATGTTATGGTATGTGCTAAAAGACAACCAAGCATCTAGCTATAAGAATACTAGAAGCAGACCAATTAATGAAAGAAATCCCTCAAATAAGACAACATAGGTACAAAAAGTGACTGGTTAAAAGGGAAGGGGCTGTCAGTGAAAAGTATTAAGATAATTCAGAAAAATGCTAAACAGTAGAGGAGCTGGCTCTGAAAAAATCAGACTGGCCAAGAAACGGATTAATAATCAGCATTAATCTACCCCACTTATTCAAAATGGCAGTCATCACCATATTTACTGCATGTGGGTCAGATTATGAAGTTATTATGATCCATCACCTATGTGACTGTTGTTCTTACTGAGAAATGAGCCTTTCTTCCATTAGTTTTAATCACATCTCAATCTCTTGGTCAAAATGCTAGTTAATTTTTGGCTTTCTAGGCTGCACTCTGAATTAATATGAGTTACAGGACACACCTAAATATAAATCCCTCAAGAAGAGGAAACACGAAACTTACCCCTTCGTTTCTTCTGTCTATGGCAGCAAAAAGTGAGAGTAAAAAAAAGGAATATTTGTTAAAATTTCTCTCTATTCAAAGGAGGGTCTAGTCCTGTCTTATATTACATCTTTCTCATGTGTTTTCTGCTTTGTTATACCAAAGCACCTAAAAGAACAGTTTTAGGAAGGTGAAGTTGGAGCCTTGCACCGTAACGTACAACATAGCCTCAACAGTTCTCCATGTGCAAAAAAAAGAACATCTTGTTCTGGCTTTTTTCCCTAGGATGATTGCAAATTAATTACTTAAGTGGTACATTGTTACCATGTACTGCTTGAGTAATAGATTCATGTGTATTAAATTAGATTGGACTTTTAAAAATGGAGATACAATGCACACCTCTGCCACTTACTCTGCAAGTGCCAGGTGCCTGTGAAGTTGGGCTGACCACCACTGTCAAGGGAAGAATTGGGCTACCTGGGAGGATGGCAACTGCAGGCAGGCGGAGAGGCAGGACCCTATCAGCTGCAGCATGCGCTGCATGCTCCCACTGCTGTCAGCCCAGGGGTAGGAGCAACAATGCTCACTCTGCAGGGCTCCCTGGCACCTTTGCTTTTTCCTTCTTAACACTTTTCTTGTAGGTTGGCCCCCATTGCCGATGAACAAAACTCCAGTTTTGCCCATGTTTTTCAGAAGACTTAGGCTGGTATGTTTGATGTAATTCCTGTTGAAATCACTGCAAATGGCAGCATTATTAGCACTGGCAGCTGGTCTAGGCTCTTACAAACTTGCCTGCATGTAATCACTAGCTGGGCTGTAGAATGGGTCTACATGTCTGATTTCTTACAATTGACAGCATTTTCTTTCCCCAAAGACTTTCCCTCTAGCTGCCCCTTTGTTTGCAATAGGAACAAGCTACAGACATGCCAAAACAGCTTTGCCTAGAGCTTCTGAAACAGAAAAACTCTTCATTCCATTTTGGATTGTCAGAACTGGCAGAATGCTTCATTTGTTCAGTAGGAGTTTTAGTTGTTCAAACACTAGAAGAGAATTTAAGGATTTCCCCTCCCCCTGCTTTTGCTAACAGTACTGCCATAACTGGTATGACAGGAAGCAGTCACTGATTTAGAGTAGCTCCACACCTACATCTACCGAAGCAAAAGAATTCAAGAAGATGATTCATTTTTAGTTTTAATACCAAAGAGAAAATATACATTTGTAGCTATGTCCTTAGAAATCTTTTTCTGACACTAGAATAAAAGTCACAGGATAAATAGGTTTGGTTTTGGAAAAGATTGACAGCATTTCTCCATGGTAAACTGCTGCTGTGATATGTTAAATGAAAATGATGAGATGAGCAAAATTTCTGTGCTTGTCCTGGGAGTGTGTTCTACTCAGATTGGTTGTGACTTCATAAAAACACAACATTAAGTTGTTTTAATTCCATCAGAAAAAATGTGGCTCAGGAAGGAAATTTTTGATTGCAAGTTAATGTTAGCCTTCATTGGAATAAGTTATACTCTTCAGTATCCACATGCGTAATCCCTAGGGAGTTATATGACTACATGTATTCTTTCCCATCTGCTAGCTAATATGAGATTCAAGAGGCTTTCAATGTCATTATATAGATTAGGGACACTCCCAAGAGGACTCTAGGTTCATGATACAGTGAATAACTTACAATGAGATTTAGAAGAACAACTTTCAGAGATCATTTTCTGTTTGTATGAGTTTTGCACCTGCAATTATATGTGCTTGTAATTTAGGTTACTTAGATGTTTTTAATTTACAGATGCAATCAGTGATGTAGGTACTTAAACTGAACTGAACTGCAGGCAACCATAACTGCAGGTGCAAAATTTTGTCTGCAATGATTTGAATTCATAAACACATCAGTTTTTTGAAATCTAAAATAAAACTAGGCCAAGAAGTGGCTTTATAATTTTTTTAACAAACTAAAAGCTTTACATATTTTTCTTGTTTCTCAAAAAGTCTGAAAGTAGTGCTTTTTAGCTTCTAAAATAATAGAGTATCATTAAGAATAATTAATTTGATTCCATCTTTTAGCACTTTGACCTTTAAGATATTTTTCTTACAATATTTCTAGCAGGAAATCATAAAAAGATAGTTGCACCAGAAGAGAGCAAGTCTTATATACACAGTGATCAAAGCGGGCAGAATTTGTAGTGCTACTAATGTAGCAAACAGCACCATGAATAGGTACACATACTGGCACTTGAGTTCCCATCTTGTAGGCAGTTGTGGTACCTAGACGTACTGCGGGAGAGAAAGGTATCATTACACAGATATGTGAGGAAACTTGCACAAATGGCATCTACCTGCGTAAGGACAGATAAAATAGCTCTATGTCGCTGAAACTGGATTCTGTTGTAAGAAAGTTATTAGAAAGAATTTGATGTACTTGGGAGCAAGAACACAACTCCTTGAAACCCACAAATTTCTTACAGTTACAGATACTGTCCCTAGGCAGAGAGACACAGTGTCACAGATCCTTTCCTGCACCTTTGGAGTGCCACCGTGCAATGCCAGTGTGATACAGTGAGGACATGGGTGTAAAACTGAACTCCAGCCCTTTGTTTCAGCCAGCTCACCCCAGCCCAGGTTATACTGCTTAAGAAAACTGACAGATGAAGATCTGCGTTATACAACAAATATCATGTATGCTGGAGGGATGCCCTAAAAGATACCTCCCACTCTTCATGCACTGTACACAAACTCCCTAAAAATACCATATGGATTAATAAATTTTCCTCAGTGTTACTCCTATCAGAGAACAAATAGAGTTGACAGTTAATAACAAAACACTTTTTTTTTTTCTTCAATCACAATACGTTTTAAACATGAAAGCTTCCTTTGCAGGCCATATGCAGCAATGCTTCCAAACTGATTACATGATGTATATGCCCCATCCCTGGCAGTGTTGAAGGCCTGGTTGAATGGAACTTTGAGCAACTTGGTCTAGTGGAAGGTGACCCTGCCCATGGCAAGGGGTTGGAACTAGATGATCTCTAAGGTCTCTTCCAACCCAAACCATTCTACAATTCTATCATTTTATGATTCGACGATTCTATCTTCAATAGTATGAAACTTGTACACTATGACAGCATTCCTCTTGTCCTTCCCACAAAACGTATAAGATAAAACATTATGATGTCGTGTCATTATTTTGTCTGGAGAGGTGACTAACCTTCATTCTGAGTTTCTCAAAAAGGATAGTCAAGGTAGGTTTAAATGACTGAGAAATGAAGATTTATCAATGATTTACCAAAGGATTCCAACAAACCTGACTGTTAAACAATTAGAAACAGAACTTTGCAAGGCTTTACACCAGTGATATATTTTAATATAGTTATGGGTGGAAAACCTGCTACAGGATCGTGATGCAGACATACGTAAACACTTTTGAGGCCAGATCATCAGGCAAGACAAATATGTGAAGGGAAGAATCATGTAGAAGTTTCTGCCCTAATTATTATTATTGCTACTTATTATACAGTGATGTATTCTTGGCTTCCTGTAGCATCCCCACCTGACAACAGTCCCTTCATCTGCATGGACATCTCTAAAGAAACCTGATTGAGTTCTTTTTTTCTGAAAGCAATGGAGCCTGTGTCACACTGATGTGGCAGTTTCTACTGGGTTATTTATTTTCTGCAAAACCTTGCAATGTGTTCTTTGAGCAGCAAACCTGCCTCAGCAGGTTTAACCTGACCATCTCTTTTGAAATGTTTTTTTTTTCTCAGTATACTCTTCTGATCCAGCACCCTTCCCAAGTTGAATTCTTCTGCAGAAAAGAAATTTTGCCACTTTGGCATTCAATAAACAAAACAAATGAACCCTCTCTCCCAAATTGCTTTTAAAAGCATACAGAAAATTTTACTTTACAAATGAACAAACTGTTCCATGTAGCAATTCAAGCAAATGCAACACAAGCTCTTTTACAGCAGACAGTGTGATTTTTTGGTGTCAAACCTGTCTGTGTTTTATGAATTAAAATAACACCTTTATAAATATATCAGAAAGATGCTTTGGGTCAAACTTGCTTTTCTTCCAGATCTCTAATTTTCTCTGAATTTGAAAAAGAGGAATACTTTTTTCTTGCTTACTTCACAAACATGTCATGAGGCTTGCTGGGTAACCAGCTCTGAGCTGGATTTAGAATTTGGCCAGATTAGCCAGAGATTATCATTGCACCTTCACAGCAGTATGATTTGCCATGATCTCACGCTCTGTAAGTGTAACTGCAATTTGCATCCATGCTACTTCCTTGTTCACCATCATTGGAGAGCATTACAAAGTCAATATAAACAACATTTCACCAGGCATGACTAAATGGTTACCTGCTATTCTACAGAGTTGATTTAGAGACACGTGAAAACCCTCTCTTATGGACAGTACAGCCAGCAAGGATATAAAAACACACTTATATTGTTCTGAGTTAATAAGCAGTCAGAACCAATCTTTCCTTGTAAGCCTGTGCCCAGCAAACTGCTTTGGAAGACAAAAGGGTCTACACTAGAAGCAGATTTGCAAGGCAAGGGTGGGCAGAGAGCTCCAAGTGCAGTGGCTGCTGCTGTAACTGTAGATGGTCTTGAAGGAACAGGTGGTAGTCATTTGAAGTGCTGGGCATCCACAGGCAATGCTCCGAGAAAAGGCATCCAATGCTATGAGTATTGGTACATAGCACTGTAGATTTTTCTACAGGTTCTGTTTTGCTGCAAGTTAAAAATGCTGAAATCCAACAAGCAACAATGAGCTTCTTATGAAATGTGCGCCTGCAGTTTAAGGAAGAATTACACAATTTATGATTTTGTACTGCAACTATGTAAAACTGGCAATACAGTAAAGAGAAACAGTACTGTTGTCAACAGGCTTGTGTCCTTTTGGGTTACAAAAGATCAGACAAGGATATCACCTGCGGCCAGCTGAAAATTATCTAAACAGCTGCATAACTAAAAAATGAGAGAAATCATAAATTCTTGAGCAGTAGTATTTCTGAATGCAGTAGTTTAACTTCACTTTGTTTTGCCATGATGTAGCGGTTGGTTTATGATGAAATTTTCTTCTGTGGAAGAGCATACCTTTTAGTAAGCAAAGTTTTACACTTTCTTATGTAAAAGTGAGTAACAGTGACAGAGCAGTGGACTCTTCTTCATTGATTCAGCTCCTACTGAAGTCAAAATAATCCTCTTTATTTTAATAGAGTTTATACCACATCTTTTACAAAAAAAGTTTTAAGAAAGTCTGGAGAATGCAACTACCCCTTTTCTTTCAAAGACTACATGCTCTTTATTTTTTTATCTAAGCATTCAAGACTTTTTTTTGTATTGGTGGTTTTTTCTTCCTATTTTTCTTCATTTTTTTTAATCTATGAAACCTATAATCCCAATTCCAAGTAAAAAACCTTTGAACCTTTAGTTTTCCAGAGACAAAACAGAGCAGATTACTGCTACATTCAAGATTTAAGCAAAACCAGAGAATCTAGTTTATGGATACTGATATATGTCTATTGCCCTATACTGAGATACACCACTAACAAACACAACCAGGCTTCCATAAAGAATATCATACATTTTGATTAAAGATTTGTAACAGAAAAGATCTTTTGTTTTAGAGACACTTAAAAATGACTAAATGTACATTTTGATAGTGAATGTCTAAAATTTATGTTTGAGGATATAAAAAATCTTGATCAGTAGAGAGTAGAAAAAGAATTGTATTGCTTTTCATCGTCTCTGGGGTCTGCCCCACACACAGACCCCTTGGAAAACACACTGTATAAAGCAGTATCTCATAAGGTAATGAATACTTGTACTTTGTAGGGAAAGTACATTTACCATGTATACAGATGCAGAATGTAGGAGTGCATGGAGCCCTGGTACCGCAGCTCGAGTCTGCTACCATTTGAGCTAAAGCAGAACTACATTAGCTGGCACTTAACAGCAGTTCATTTGTCCTGTCTGCAGGCATACTATTGTACGGCAGTAGCACAGCACACACACATCCAGAATTACTTCTCAAGCAAAATGAGTAGAGAAAGGAGGTAAGGAGAAAAATACAAACTTGTATTAATGTATGTATATGTCTAATTAATTAATTTTTGAAAACTAATTGGGCAGCCTTCTTATGAGACATTATACTAGAATGACACTATATCACAAGTCAAGCACACAGAATCATCTTAGAGATGATGAATAATGAAGTATTGCTTGAGTTTTTCAGCTTATTCACTCCATACTTGTTTGTGATGATGTGGTAAAAAAAATGTTTTGGATCTCAGTTTTAACCATTTTACTGGACATCTGGTATTTGCTGCTTAAAGTCTCACTATTACCAGGGTCATTGTAATTCTATAGCACATCTGGGCCAAATTCCCTGGCAGTTTTTAGTGAATTCTGCGGCAGTGGAAACATCTGTAGTTGTGCACAGTTCCACACATACAGAACTGTGAGGAGCTGCAGAATGTTCTTGGATCTTTTGTATTTCAGTGTCCAGGAAATTACCTACTGGTAATGGATTATATTTTGGTGATACTATTTTTTTTTGCTAATGTTCTGTGGAATATGCCCAAATCAAGTAAAACCACACAGGTTTTAATAGTTTTATTTTCATCAGTTATTAAAAAAAACCACTGATGTTTCAGTCTTCATGTTTTCAGAAGTACACAAACCCTTTGGAAACATTTTCTTGGAAGTGGGTGGACTGATGCAATATGAAACTGGCCTAGTGTCACTGAAAGTTTTGAGAACTACAAACAAAGCCTAGATTACAAGAGCTGAAGAGAATCAGAAGAGAAATTTAGCAGCAGAGTCTCAAAACAAAGGATAAGGCACAGTAATTATTAATTATCTTCTAAGGTAAAAATAACAAAATAAATAAATAAAACTATCCTACACCTGCCATTTGTGCGTAATCCACTTTGTTTAAATTCTTTTAATGACATTATAGTATATTCTCATTTATTTAAAAATTATTAAATAAAACTATTACTCGCTACAAAGAAAGGCCTATGACAAGGAATGGTCTAGAAGAAACAAATTACTCCCCAGATTCTGAAGTATTTGTGTCAGCTGTTTAGGATAAAATCAATATGTTACAATTGCCTGGACTTGATCCAAAACTTTGCTCCAGAAAACAAAAAACCCAACCATAAGACAAAAACAAAACAAAACAAAACGAAACAAACCCAACCCAACAAACCAAACCAAAACCCCAAACCAATCAACCAAAAAAAAGCCAACCAAAACAAAACACTCTAGCACCAGGTTTCTTTCCAGCAGTGCAACACATCATAGACTGAACCACCAGAAAAGTAATTTGTTCTGTTATTTGCCAAGTCACTAAGCAGTTCTTGTTGTATGTGCTTGGACTTGAAAAGTGAATCATTGAACATCTATATCTCACCCTAAATCTTAATCTGGATTAAATGCTAAATTCTGAAGAATTATAGTAAAGATACTGAGGGAGGTTTATGCTGGGTTACAATGGCTCTTTTTTTCAGCTTCAGAAGAGGCTTTGAAAGTAATTTTATAGAAGAAATTGGCAGTATGCCAAGAGGATCATTTGGAAGTATAGCAAGGGTAAGCAATAAAAAGGAAGAGGGGCAAAGAACACGACAACCTATATATGTGGATAGTGCAGCTTGGAGAGGAGAGCATAAGGATGCCTACCATAGGAGGGAGGATCTATGACAGGAAATAGGTCAGAGAGATTTAAAGCACATTTAATAAATCCACAAATAGCTGCATTTAGTAACTTCTTGTTATAGGGGCATCATTGTTCAGCAAGGTACCTGCTTAAGAAATGCCTACACCCTCCTAACAGATTATTCCCCAAATGCTCATGCTGTCTCCATACCACAGTCCTCCATACGCATTCATGCTAATACAAATATCCATAAGACTGCACTGTACAACAGATCACTGAAGAGTGGAGAAAAGAATTAAAGGAAATGCTGGGAAACAGTTGGAAAAGCAAAGTCTTTCTGGAATGGGAATCTTCTGAAAGAAATAAATATATGTGGACATGATAAGATGAGAGAAAAAGAAGCTAAAATGTTAAACCGTTGATGGATGTGAATCCAAAACATTTATGGTTTGAAATTCTGTTCAGGCTGACTGAAAGGATGCTCAGTAGGGATAAAAAGACCTTTCACTTTGCTGTATCTGTTCTCATACAGATTAAAGACATCATTGGTCTTGAAGGCAGGGAATCTGAGCAGCAGTCTAGGTGGAATGTAGAGAATGGCCAGAAAGAGCCAGAAACAATTCCTGGAACAGGAGATTTATGATATTTTTTACCAGATGAGGCAGAAATTCCTCCCTTACCCTGAAACTGTAAATGGGTAAGACCCTGAGCCTCCAAAATTAAACTCTCCTCCCTCCAAAATGGATTTCCTTTTTACATCGAATGACTAATCCATGCTATCACATCTTCATCTGTATCCAATCATGCTCAAAAGGAAGGAAAAACTCCCTCTCTATCATGCATCTAGTCAATGGTGCATTAAGAAAAAATAATCCCTCTTGATCCCTGACAGTGACTTGCCGAAGCTCTGAAGCATGATGTAAGTACAGTCATTACTATAATGCAAACCTCCAAGTGTTATGGTAGGTTTAGGCCAGTCCAAGACTTCCTGTTCTCAAAGCTTAATACAAGACAGGGGATGAGTTATGAGACTAGACTGCAAACTCAGAAGGGACCCTTTAGGATATATCACTTTACTGATACGAGTTTAAATCTACAAAGTACATTGAATAATATTTGGAAAGACTTAAGTGGTGTCCCTCAGGGATTGGTGTTGGGACCGGTCTTGCTCAACATCTTCATCACTGACATGGACAGTGGGATTGAGTGCGCCCTCAGCAAGTTTGCCGATGACACCAAGCTGTGTGGTTTGGTTGATACGCTGGAGGGAAGGAATGCCATCCAGAGGGACCTTGACACACTTGTGAGGTGGGCTGATGCCAACCTCATGAAGTTTAACCATGACAAGTGCAAGGTCCTACACCTGGGTCGGGGCAATCCAGGCACAGCTAGAGCTTGGGTGAAGAGATTCAGAGCAGCCCTGTGGAGAAGGACTTGGGGGTTTTGGTCAATGACAAAATGAACATGAGCTGGCAGTGTGCGCTCACAGCCCAGAAAGCCAACCGTATCCTGGGCTGCATCAAAAGGAGCGTGACCGGCAGGTCGAAGGAGGTGATCCTGCCCCTCTACTCTGCTCTCGTGAGACCTCACCTGGAGTACTGTGTGCAGTTCTGGTGTTCTCAGCATAAAAAGGACATGGAACTGTTGGAATAAGTCCAGAGGAGGGCCACGAGGATGATCAGGGGACTGGAGCACCTCCTGTATGAAGATAGGTTGAGAAAGTTGGGGCTGTTCAGCCTGGAGAAGGGAAGGCTGTGTGGAGACTTCATAGCAGCCATCCAGTATCTGAAGGGGGCCTATAAGGATGCTGGAGAGGGACTCTTCATTAGGGACTGTAGTGATAGGACAAAGGGTAATGGGTTAAAACTTAAACAGGGGAAATTAAAATGGATATAAGGAGGAAATTCTTTCCTGTTAGGGTGGTGAGGCAGTGGAATAGGTTGCCCAGGGAGGTTGTGAATGCTCCATCTCTGGCAGTGTTCAAGACCAGACTGGAGAGAGCCTTGGGTGACATGGTTTAGCGTGAGGTGTCCCTGCCCATGGCAGGGGGCTTGAACTAAATGATCTTAAGGTCCTTTCCAACCCTAACTATTCTGTGATTCTATGACTCTAAGTAATGGCCCACCAGAAAAGGCCCTTCAGATGACTGTTCCAGTGTTTTTTCACATGGAGAAAAAGCTGTCTGAAGGCTGCATTTGCTTAACACCAGATTCAATGTACTGGTTGTGGTGAGCAAGGCTGAAAACCCCTGAACTCACAAAAAGCTTTTTCCATAGGCGAAAAATATAACTATACATAGCAAACATGTAACTTTTTGATATTCTTTCACAACAAGAAAAATTTTGCCCCTTGAATTTTATGACACAAGGCTTATTTTCCTCCTAGGATGTTTTTGTGGTGTTCTGAAATTTCTTCAGTGTCTCTATATTTTCTTTGAAGTGTTGATTTAATTCAGTATTTTATCAGATGTGCTACCAAAGTTATATATGGAGGCAAAATTAAGTACTTTCTTACTATGCACATGACTTGCTCTGGCATTGCATGATCCTTTTTACTATGGTGTAGTCCTATGCTGTCACGTTGATGTAATTCTTTAATTGCTCTGGCATTGCATGATCCTTTTTACTATGGTGTAGTCCTATGCTGTCACATTGATGTAATTCTTTAACAACTAATTCTTTTGGTGTTATTGTTTCCTAGGACAATGTTCTCTGCACTGCTGATACAGCAAGTAGAATCCAAATTTTGATTCCCCCTTGAATTACTTTCTATTTGGTCATATGAAAATGACTTTAGTTGCACGATGACTATGAAATTGAGCGTAATTCTAAAACAATAATATGTTCTTATTTATTTTCCCACCAGTTTTTGTGTCTATTGAAACATTTACCAACTTTATTAAATGTTCACAGGGAATAAAACACAATACAGATTGTAAATGATTATTTTGATTTCTACTTTCTGTATGTGTCTTTTTTTTATTTAACTGAAACTCTTCCCACTCTTAATTATTGTTCCCTACTTGATTCAAAAGTATTAAGGGCTGGGCTGAATTATGCTTTTGATTCTACAGATAACGATGCCTTTGAAGCATTCCCAAACCAAGCTTGAGAAAAAAAAAAAGACTTCTTTAACTGATAATATTTCAGCATACATATTTAAAGTGTGGGAGAGTATTAGTTTCACATCAGGGAAATTCTAAATTCTGTCATCTGCCTGGCAGACAGAAAATTCACTCTGCCAAGATAACTGGGCCTGGTGATACCACAAATCCATTTTAGACTTTTTTTTGAAGCTCCATTCTGCATATTGGTTTGCTGAGTGGCACAGACTTTTTCAAGAAATTATTTCTATAATCAGTATTGAATGTTACAACACTGAAAGCATGGAAAGGAAGCCCTTTTAGCTGTTATACATAAATTATGTAGGTAAATTATTTTTTAGGTGCTGTAAGTGAATAATGCCCACAATGATGGAAAAATATTTCTACTCTTAACCATTAGTTATCAGTTATTACATATCTCAGTGGATTTTATAAGAACTATTTTTTTCCATTCAGTAGTAACATATCACTTTTCCTCTTTCATGTGAGCAAAGGACTTCCTAGTTGTCAAAAAATGCCATATGAAAATACTATCTAGAATGGACTATTTATTAGTTAAAGAGCTAATATCATGTAGCCAGCTTGTTTTCAATTGTGTAATCAAAAAAGCAGTGAAAATGGTTTGTTGAATCAAAACCGAAGTTGTGAGCTACAGTCTTACTGATAATAGCCTTATCTCTGTCATTTTTTTAATAAACCACTCTATCTACTTCATGTTGCTTTTCTTTATTTTGCATTCCACTTTATGCTTATAACCAAGACATAGTGAGACATTTCGGTGTCCAGGGAGTATTTCCAAGCCCTGGTCATCTGTTTTATCAGCCTCCTGGCTGCTCTTACCTTTGGTGTTCTCTGCTCTGTCTTCCAAAGTGAAACTGGGATTTACCACATTTGTCCCCAGTATATCTGGCTATTCTTGAATTTTGCTTTCACCCACATTTGGCATAAACTAACACTGCTGTCAAAGATGAAATAATTTCATGTTCCTTTCCCAGTCACTCTGTCATGCCTTCACAGGATCCTCTACATTAACTTCTTTACTTTCCACTGGCAGAAGGTCTATGTGCCTACATGATAAGCCAGCCAGAGAGAACCCTTCTGGATTACCAACATGATTCTTTTTTAATGGCCAGGTTAAGATTAACCTGATAATTTTTCCAACATCCATGACTCCTGACTAAGAGCAGAAGTGCATGTGCTGGCACAAAAGACAAGAGTGGCGCAAGAGCAGGAACACACAGTGTACACCATTGCTTTTTCTGGTGGCAGTGCTGGTTTAAAACAACCATGAAACTATGGCTTTGGTTAGACACAAATCAGGATGTAGCATATTATGTTTTCCTCTTTAACTTGATTTTTGATGTATGGTTCACATCTTCCTGTATATTATACTCATCCAGCTGTGCTATAATAATGGCACTTTTACCCTCTCATCAGGCAGTAATTTTGAATTAAAAAGCCTCTTCTAGGGATGGCTTCTAAAGTACAACACATACCACCTCATGAATGTGGTAACTGATATGCCGACATTCCACAGTGCTAAATAGGTGAGGATGTTGGCTTTCAGGAACAATCTCTTGCCAGATAATACTTCATTATCTGACAGACCATCTGGTTTCCAGTCTGTCAATGCTATATTAATACAGTCAACTCTCTACGCTTGATTATTGCCCAACATTTCTATTACTTTGTAAATAACAGAACAAAAAAAAAAAAAAAGGCTTTTAGAGACTGAGCAAGACAAATCACCACTTGCTCACGTACTTGTCATTGTCATTTTTGGATAATGGCCAAATGGTGGATATTTCTCCATGTGACTTGTGAATTCAGAGTACAGCATACCCCATTGTTATCAGGAGAAAAATCACCAACTTTTAATTGCACAATATATATATAAACACAGCTGGCCTAGTGACTCATTTAGTAATGCAATATGTTACTCCCTAAAACTCTGTTTCAGGTGTGACCTCAGGACTCTTTCTATTCCAGTTGTTGAAGTCTGTGAGATTTAGAATGATTTACTCCTAGACTACGGGGAATATTTAAAGGAATCTTTCTTTTCTGGGATTTCAAAAGGAATGGTTGGACTGCAAATGAGAAGCCGTATCTATTGGATATCCTTCTGGTGTCTGTTCAGAGCATCTTATTTTAAGAACGACTAATCAGAAGAACGCACAGTTCATAATTCCATTGATTGATCTCTCTACAGTAAAATACACATTCCTCCAGTGGGAGGAATGTCACTGTGAGAGTGCAATGACATTACAGTACAAGACCATGAAGAACAATATTAGCCACACTTTAAAAAGAAAGATATATATATATATCAAAATATGAATAAAATAGTGGTTTAGTGTAGTTAATAATCAAACAAAATTTTAATAAATACTGTATCGGCTTCTAGATGAAATTCTTCTACTATGAGCCAGGAAGCTGGTGAATACTCAGCCTTGATTCATTACCAGCTCTGACTATTTGCCTTTTTGTGTATAACTCCTTTTCTACAGCAATGTCTCTGTGTTTCTCTTTTTTTCAATAGTCTTGACATAAAATTTCAGTTCTCTCTCATTAGCTGATGTAGTCATCCCCAGCAATACATGGTCTAAGTTAAATATCTGCTTCAAAATCTTAGACGCCTAAGGAAACTCTGCAGCTAAATAAATTAAAACTCAGAACAAAACATTTTTGAAAAAAGGTTGTGGTTAGCTTCCAGTGAAAAATGCATAAATAATCAATTAAAGAAATGCTCAACATTTCCTACATGCCTTTTTCCCATTAACTGAATACTTTTCCAGTGACTACTCAAGACGCCAATGATCATGCTCTTATCAGGCATGTCTGAAGTATTTTTTTCAATAATGAAACACAAATACAAATATAAGCAAGTTACAGTAAAAGAAAGAGCAAGCTGTTCCAAAAAGTAGTTACAATTAGATTGGATATACCATAAATATCTGTTTTAAATTTAATTGTTCTCCATAAGTCAGGTCAAACATTAAAAAACCCCAGGAAACAGAAATTAACTAGAATAACTTTTTTCTATTCCAATTTACTACTTAGTGCCTACAAGACTTGAAAACAGATGCCTCTGTGCCTGTCTTCAGTGCAGTCTGAGGTACTAACTGTATCTCTATTTCAGAACAATAAAATATGACGTTGAAAGTTTTGTAGACTCATATCTCAGCAAAGGTGCAGCAGCAGATGCAGACCTGATGAAGTCTGGTCAAGTGGTGCAGCAGTGGAACATGCCTGTTACGCTGCACAGGAGCCAGCATGACCCCAAGGGATGCTAATGGGAAGACTAAAACCCCGTAAGTATCCTAAAACCATGCCAGGCTGCATTCATATGCTAGCAAAATAAGCAGAGATGCTGCTGCCCCGCCTCAGCAACTTTTATAAAAACTTTTCAAGAAGTACCACTCTTGACTTCTGCAGTCAAAAGCTATCCCTACAGTGCAGATCTATTTTACCATGTTTTCTTTCCCAGCAAACCTAGGAATCCCTCCTCAGGGGCTGTAAACACTACCCCCAGTGCTGCAGTCCCCACTGCCAGCTCCCGTAGTCCCACAGTGTCCGTTTTCCAGGACTCTCTCCTCCCATGTCCCGCTACTCTAGGACACCCCCTTCAGTACTTTCAGACTTGATGCACTGTGCTGCGCTACAAACTCCATGTGCATCATTATTCAGTTTCAGGGAACCTGAGTCCAAATCTGAAACTTTTTATAGGAGAATATATCATAACATGCCATAGCCTCTCAAAGCAGAAGGCCTGTGACAAGACAGCCTTCCTGCTTTCTAACATCTGCTCTGTACAGCTCTGGGCGACATGCTTAGTCACATGCTTGAGCTTCTGTAGTGAGAAGCAGTTGGTGATGTGAGAGAGAGAAGTGAGGGTTGAATGTCTAGGTCAGGATACTGTAACCCCAGGCTAGATTTGTTACTAGACTGGATGAGAAACAGGTTGATGAAACCCTATAGGCTCAAGCAAACAGACAGCTATTTTCCACAAGCAGAGGAGAACTGGGTTTCATAAGCAGAAATGGTACCGCGAAGAATAAGCTTCTCAGCATGGGGTATTGCAAGATTCAGGTTCACTCTGCAGAGCAACTACAGAATCTTTAATATCACGCCTCTTATTTCTGTGTAAGTGGGCTAGCGGGGAGCACTTCCCTTCATTTTTGTTTCATAGTTCACAGTCACCGCTCAAAAACGGTCAAGAAGAGAAATACCTATTATTTTGCAAGGGAAATGGTAGGAAGAATTTGTTATCTCTCTTAACCAGAAAGTCAGGTGCAATTACAGTCTTCCACATCTGCAAGGGAGTTTTTTTTTTTTTTTTCAAATAAACTCATTGTCATAAATGGTTTAGTGGAAAGAATTAGAAGCCACGACTCTGTCCAGCTGCACTATCACTGAGTCACAGGCCCTGCTCTCTGGACTGATACATTTTGAAGTGTACAGTTGCAGCAGAAATGTAAAATGAGTATTCCCATCTCTACTCTCTCTCTCCTGTGACTACCGAAAGAGGCTGTAAAATGGTGACTAGACTACAGTCCAGCAAGTGGGAGCGAAGGTTCTGGATTCCTGTGGGTACAGAAGGAGTAGGAATCTTCAGTTACTGGGCAGGCTCTGTAAGTTATTGCATAAAGGAAAATATCCTTCAGAATCTATTATTTCCCTAAAACAAGGTAGCAGAAGACACAACTGTATCTTATGAGGAGTCCAATCATATAGGTCTGTTTTAGGCATTGTCTGGAAATGCCTAGAAGTGGATTGAGTTTATGTATCCCCACCTGGCAAACGTGAGCTTTTTTATAAATAGAATTTTAAACTTAGGTGATATTATCTTTTTCTGGACATGGCTTTTTTTATTTGTCTCATCAGTATCAATCCAAAATTTAAGGTATGGTTCAAAGAGAGTAGCTCATCTTTGGTTAATTCTAATTTTCTAAATTAAAAGAAGAATAATCATAGTTTGGAAAAATGATAGCTTAAAGTTTGGTCATGGAATAATGCATCAGTTTTCATGACACTATAACTATTGGTACAGATTCTCTGGTTTAAGTAAAATGTATCTGTGTAGACCTGCTTTTGTAAGTAGCTTTATTCATAAGCAATTCATACCTAGCTTTATAGCAGCTGTTCTTGTAGTTTCCGAATCCTGAAGATTTGTAAGCACTCTAGGTTGCAGTACTTTGCCCTTTTCCCTGGGGTCTATTCTGGTAGGACTTCGTAAAGATATGTGGGCATGCAAAATGGTGCTGTGTCCACATCATTCTACTTGCACTGGTTTGGCCAGCTTTACCGTTTAGGTGTCATTCTGGATGATCTTTCATAGGCTGCTAAGCAAGCTTTGCAGCTAGGTCTAAGGACAAAACACATTTTGTCCCATGTGTTTAAGGATTATTTCAAAGTTCTGCTAAACACAAATAGGTGCTTAATATAGTTTTTTCTGATGATATGATTGTCAGGCACACATTTGAAGCAAACCCTGAGGGCTAACAGAATTCTTAATTCAGCTGTCTTTCAGTGATGGGCAAGCAGTATCATTTAGATAGTTCTGTTGTGGTTACACATATACTTATATAACTGCTTTATAATTAACCTCTTCCTGTGAGAGAATTTTTATTCACAGGTGTTTATAAAGTGGTCGCAGATGAATCACAGAAGCAGAAGCTTTGGTCATGCATCAGTTAAGGTAGGAAATGTAGACATCCAATGCTATCTGGAATGCTGTCAGACATTCCCAAATTTTACCATTGCTATCTACAAGATTTTCTATGACAATGAAAACTTGTATCTAAGATTAAGAACAAGACACTTCACAAAATAAAAGAATTGCAAGAAAAAAATATTAAGAAAAATAGTAAAATAGATGATGGCTAGCGCATATATTTTTCACGTACTGACTACACAATTTTATCTGAATCCAGATTTTATACAATTCCCATGTAGAGTTGTAGAAATGCCTGTAATACACCTGTTGGCACAACACATGCATATTACTTACATGACAGAATTATAGGTGTCTAAATTCTGCTTTCCATGTGGGTTACCTTAAAACCTAGGGCAGTTGTAAAATTAAGTGTGTAATTTAATATGTTGTCTTAAATGCAGGTTTAGGTAATATGCCAGAAAAGACTTAGAAAGGTAGCACAGAACAACTTGGTAAATAATCTGTAATTTTGCAGGGCACTAATGAATGTGGAAAGAGTGTACTGTTTATATAGAGCCTATGGCACTCTAGACTGTAATGATCACTCAGCAGGACAGAAGCAAATTTACATGCTATGCTCTGGAAGGCAATATAAGCTTCATTTGGAATTAAAAGACTTACCTGGCACAGAAGGAAGCAAGGAAGATCTAAGCAGCAGCAGCTTATACTGGTAAAAGATCATGGATTTCTTTTTTTGAAAAGTATTTGTATAATCTAAGCAATAAGAGTAAGGATCTGCACACTTTGAGTAATTTCCATGCAAATTTCCTCTTTTCCTCTGCTGAAAACTAAATATTATTGATTACATAAACCCAAAAGAACACATTTCAGGTTTTAGACTACTTTATGTTGTAACCTGACACATTTACTTGTGGATTTTTTTTTATTCATCTTTTCCTGTCTTTGTGTCATCTTTTGGTATGGAACTCTCCTTCTCTTTTTGCTTCTCTAACTACCACAGTTCCCCAGAACCCTTCTATGTGAAATACCTGTTAATAATGCATTTACTATATGAGGTTTTTCAGCATTATCTCACCAAACCGTACAAATTTCAATGTGTTTCTTCTATTTCTTCTGACTGAGCCTTCTCTTCTTTTAACATGTATACGCATTTTCCTTTTTATATCTGGTTTAGGTCATCTCACTGGTAACACAAAGGAGAGCACTAACATTTAAAAAAGCAGTAGGAAGGCTAAATCTTTATATAATATTACCACTAGCTTGAGTATGAAAATGAGGGTTGTATAGCAATGACAGTTTGAACTCGAGGGGATTAAGTATCACTTAAAAATAAGCATATACATATAAGCAGCATATATTACAAAATATGTTACAGTATGATGATAGTCTATCATCTCCCAGAAGCAGGATATCTATTATGTCATTTGAAACTGGAGTTGCTATAGCTAGTAGCTAAACCCAGTAGCTAGGTAATTAAACAGTTTTACAGAATTTTTATAAACGTGGCTAGAATTAACATTTTAGTAGCCCCTACTTGGCTTTAAACTGTTGTGCACACAAGGCTAGTGTCAAACAAAGCTAACACTTGTATGGCTTATAACTTAAAACAGTGTCTGATTTTCATATGTACTAGGTTTACTTATATCCTGGAATATAAAAAGGACATTAATTGTCTTTATGTCACCAGAAATGATTTTAATGAATTATAAATTCTTTGGACACTATCTGAACTTCCAAAAAAAATTGCAAACAGCATGAAACAGAATTCAGGCTTTGGCTATGGACAGAGTCTTATGTCCTCTATAATTTTTCAATTCTATCTTCATTCCAGAGTAACTTTCAGAATAATACCAACAAGTAAATAAAGCATAAAATCAGAGCACAGACTTCAAAATCTGGTATACAAATTACTGGGATCATGGAGAAAAAACCCACGAGCTATCAGAAATACTATATGAACGTTTGTACAATCCAATCACATTTCTGATTATTTCATCAGTAACCTATCAGGTTCTGTGGTTAACTCTCTGTATGCCTCCATCTTTAATCAAAACATTTGCACAGAACATAAACATTAAGACATAAAGTAAAAGTTATGCTAAAATTGCTATCTAGGTGTAAAATTCTACATAGTGAGAAATGAGGAATTGCATTTTAATGAAAGCCCTGGGTTCTGCTCCTTAAAAGAGAAAGAAAATTAAAGGCCTGAGAAAAAGGCTACTTTCAATTGACTTCAGAAGGATGTGAATCAGGTCCTTAAAGTAGCAATTCACTTAGTACTGACTGCTAAATTTATAGCACTTCTTTATTTTCTAAGCATAACAGCATCCATTCATCACACTGCAGTAACAAAGCTGTAACTTGATATATGACAAATATTACAAGCTTAATGGCTGATGTCCATTACTGACGGGACCTGCTTACCATTTAGAAAAGATTGGCACTGAAGGATTACTGAGCAAACACAGCACCTGAAAAAACTTGCATGCCGGAGTCTGTCATCAGGTGTGTGATCGAGGGCATTATCCGAGAACGCTAGCTCTTATCTTCAGTTGGAAACTGCTGCAATTGCCAACAATTCTCAACAAAGAGCTTCCGTCATGGAAGGCTGATACAACGAGCCAGTCTGGTGCTGGTTTACCTTCCCAAGGCTTCATTCCTTTTTATGGATCACCTGAGACCAAGCAGCACACCAGTCTTTAATAGCTTAAATAGCAGGACAACCTAGCAAACTGATGACAATCAAGGGAAAACCAAACCTTTTTGGTAGAAAGACAAAATTCCAAGCATTCCCTCATGGTAACTTAGAAAGACCTACTTCTAAAACCGCATTGTCCCAAACAGGATGCTGAGGGAAACTTTCTTGCCACTGATGCCTAGCATTTTGCAATGACAGATAATTCTCCCTATAATAAACTGCTCACTAGTTAATTTTTCACGTTTTACACCTCTATAATTCTTCTCAAGAACGCATCAAATTGCCCTTTCCCCCCCTTTTTTAATGTAATACTGGATAAAATTACTATTATAGAATGAAATTACAGTATGAAAACATACTGTTATTTTTCTTGTAATATTACACCTTTGATAACCTGTTAATTATTTGCAAATAGTAATATGAGCTATTGAAATACTGATGGACACATTTTATTTTTCTCAAAATTGTGGCATTTTCTTTGCACAGGATTTTTTAAAATGTAGCTGAAAGTTTTATTTTCACATACAGAAATCAGGTTTTCCTACAGAAAAAACCTAAATTAGTTTTGGTATTTTAATTAAATTACCCATTTATTACAAAGATATGAAAAAAATGAGATGAAATACTTTAATATGTTGTAACCCAATAGACATAAGAAAATCTGAATATTATGCAAGTATACTATTTTGTGTTACTAAAAGTAGAGGCTCATTATGTGAGAATGTATCTTAAAAAGAAAGGCTGAAATGATAATTAGTTAGAACTTTACTTTTATCCACAAAATGTATTTTTCTAAATCACAGTGGTAATAAAAATAATAAATATTACATATATACTAATTTGTAATTCATACCAGAGATAATATTTTCAAATAAAAGTGGTGTAAAAAAATGATCTCTTAAAATATTTACGACATTTTTTGATATTATAAAGGATTTCATAAAGAAAACTATTTGAATTTACATTTTAACTTTAAGACATAAGTAGAATATTTAGTTTGTTGCAAAATAGGGATTTGCAAATAAAAGAATGTACATTGACCACGTCTTTTGTTAAATTAGGATATAAATTATTTTATGTTGGATTTAAATAATGAAAAGAAAAAAGAGTTTTATTAAGAAATGTTGCAACAGTGAGTAATCTGAGCCTCTGACTAGATTAGGAGGCATCAGGAGTGTTGAGGTATTTGTCCCTGCCATAGAATTCAGCTCCTACAAAGAAGAGCAAATAGATGCATTGGGTTTCATTACCAAATTCCTATGATGCAGAGGTGTTTACGTATTACGTAAAATTCCATTTATCAGATTAAAATAAATCCTAAAAAATCATTCTATACTTGAGATACCCAGTTCCTGATAGCTACAAAGCAGCGTATATGCAAGTTCAGGCAACACCAAAATATGCAAAAATACACAAACATTGAAGGCAAGCTGCAAAAAAAGCATGGGAATTGATCTTGCATTTATATCTGGGGCCAGTGCTTCAGCTAGAGTTACTGCCCTGTATGTTACACAAAAGCTTCAGAAATTTACTACGAATTACCTATTGGCTTACTGTGAAAGAAGCTTTCTACACTGGACAGACAATGCAACGGTACAGTTTATCTGTGCTTATGTGCATGCATTCCTGTAAGGAGATGCAGCGTGTCATGCACACACTACATGATGTAGACATTTTTCTAATTAAATAAAATGATTATTATTGCATTAAAGTTAGTATTGTTATTGATAGGGTAAAGAAGCAGAGGAGGCTGTAAGTAAAGTTGCATAAGCAAAGAACGTGAAAACTAAAAATCAACCTCATATGTATACAGAATTATATTTTCTCTGAAGAGGTAGATAGCATAACAGGCAAAATAAGCTACTTATTATTCACAGTTTGATTCATGTAGAATGCAATGCGCCCTGAAACATGAGTTAGCATTATACAGAAATATACTCTCAAAACATTGCCATGCTTGATGCTAATTCCTCATTTTATCTTGTTTTATTTAAGATGCGTTCCACATAAAATCTATGTAACTGTTTAATGCTCATAGCTATTTACGTTGCTTTTATATTTCAAGGTGTTGCAGTGCTTTAGAGGAATAGTTTCTTCTCCATGGTCAAGCACAGATATTCTCAACATCTAGCTTACTAAATTTCTTTCGGAATGTGAAGCATGAGGTACAGGAAGACTTCAACTAGGGTAAATAATATTTCAAAGAGAAGAGGATTTGGTAATGGTGTTAGAGATGAATGATCAGCATAACTAGCTGTTACTGCTGCAGTGCAGCTCCACCACTCAACAAAAAGAAGGCTGTCGGGGATTGTCTTTCTAACAAAGGTGTAATTTAGAAGTTTCTAATATAATGCTGTTCCTCTTCCAACATTAAAAAAAGCCAAACCCTAAAACAAACACAAAACAACAAAAAAAGTAATTTATTAAAAAAAAAGTTGAGGATACATGTATTTTCAGAGTATGGCATAATACAAAGTTGTTAGCAAATATATTATAAATAGCATACAATTAACCTACCCTGAAAACAAGCAAATGACAAGTACTGAAAAAATTATACCTATTCTAGAAGGTTGACGTAGTCTTACTACATCTTCATAATTTACAGTTAAAATAATGAGCAAATGTATGTAATGTAAAGCTTAGTTATTTCTGAAGTGAAAATGTTTTATCACTAAAATGCAATACTTTATTTTGCACCTGCATTTTTTAGAGATTTAAAAATTTTAGAGCTATTTAAAAATAGAGCAGAAATATGTAACTAAACAACTGAGGACAATAGTAGTTAAAAGAAACAAAGCTGTGTTTTCAGATGTAACCAGTGAAGAAAACGAAATTAGATGAGGTAAGGATATGCAGATTAGAAAGGCATAATAGTGTTATTATAAATAAGTATGAAATATGGTCTAAGAATATGCTAAATGTATGCTGTCTGATTAGTTAGGACAAGACATGAAAAAAAAATGAAGATTTTTTTCTCTTGAATGCACCAAACTACAACTTATAAACTTTTACTTTAAAAAGAAAGCTTTTGATCTAAACCACTGTTGCTCATTTTCACATGCATGCTTCCTTCAACTTAAATAAAAACACTTTACTTTGCATTTTACGCTGTCTGCCAGGTATTTCCTGTGAACATCCATCTAAAATCTCTTGGTTCTAGTAACTAATGTCTATAAAGAAAAATCTGGCAAAACTGTAGTTCTAAGCTTCACGAGCAGCCATTTTAAACAGAAAGCTGGTTTCGTTGTGTTGACAATCACATTTTAAACTGATTCCTTCCAGATGAAAAGATGCTTTTTCAAACAATGTAATAAAAGTGTCAAGTCAGCTGTTCTAAGGACATAAAAGTGATTTATCTGTTCTCTGGTCACTGTTTTTTCCCTTGATATGGTGGAATTTTTCTTTTAAAGAATAGTTTAACAATTAGTGGCTACTAGAAGAAGTAGTTATGGAGGAGCAAATAACATTTTGTCTTTTAAAGAAACACAACGCATAATTGCAAGTAATTTTGCATCTCATGATGCATACTCTATTGTGTTTATAAAATGTTAACAGCAAAATCTACATAACAGATAAACAGTTAATTCTGGCAGCTCTCTATTGACAATGTCATCATCAGATTTCAGAACTACTTCTTCCATAAGAAAGAGGTTTCAGATAGATTTCAGATCCTTTTATCTGCTTGCAGCTGGGCATGACAGCCTTGCACCAGCTTGGATTTGAGACATCCCCCACCCCTTCATCAGGGCTAGAACCAGTTTCTCACCTTTTAAATTCAGTTCCAGAGACTCTAATGTTATTATATACACACCATTTCAGAACATGTAAGTTGCGTAGGGACAGATCCGCCAAAAGCGTCATGATCCAAAAGTATGATTTAAGATTAATTTAGGCACTTAGCCTTAATGGTAATTCATGAAATCCTTGCTCAGAGGATATGTAGCCCTGGTTGTGACTAATCTCAGAGGGGTCTTGGTTCCTGACCTGAAAGCTTCTCACTAGCTGAAAATTTTCATACAGCCCTGGGTGAGCCAAGGAAGCCCTGGAGAAGGGCAACATGTACAGCACACCGTGTGTGAGCTGTTTCCAGCCTTCTAACTCTAGATGGCTTTCAGCTCAGCAGCTTGGATGCCTGCTTGCTTTGCACAGCAGCGACTACACCTAAAGGCGTAGGAGGTTTTGGAGCTCAAATGCAGCACCGCACTGCTGTCTAAAGCAGGGCGAATGGTGCCAGGCAGAAATGCCTCCATCAGGGCCCCAGGTGCAAACCTCTGTATGGAGCATTGATGAATGTCACTGTCACTGCTCTAAAATACTGCAGTACCAATGATGAACCAATTACTAAAGCGGGAGAAATTGATGGCCATTTTCCTGGCCTAACAAATTCAGCAGATATGCTCTTCACATTCATAGACCATAAACACATTCAGAGAAGCCAATGATGCAGCATAGTATGATACTTTCCATACACTAGACTAAAAGGAAGTGTTTGAGAAGCATGATTATTACATTGATTTAAACAAGATGTTTGAACCCAACAGGAACCTAATGTGATAAAATGATAAATATTCTTGAATGCTAAAATCATAAGGACTAAAAATTTAAGTTCTGCTTGTCTTTCCCTAGCAAAGGTAGATACATAAAAATGGATTGTAAACAATACTTCTAGGTATCTTTTTATTACTGTAAGTATAAGCATCTTATAATGCAATCATACGATTCCAAACTGAGGCCTATAGGAGCTATTGCTATGAATGCTAATACTATAATGAGTTCTATTTACATTATATTAATAGAAAATACAGACAGTAAAGAAATCATAACTTTAAGATTAAAACAATCTGATTATGAAAATATTTGAAATTTAAAAAAATATAACTTGGACCTTATAAAAATACAGAAGACTTACCCAATGTAAATGGGTGCGCCTTCAGTGGCCTTAGCAAACAATGATGACTAACAGCAGCTAAGATCTGGCCTGTTTACTTCTAAGGTGCTTATAAGATTTATGTTAGTTCCTATAGGAAATAAATAAGGGAGTGTATCATCTTTAAAACATGATTCTCAAAAGTGATTCTCTATGAGTGTTCTTGTTTACTGTGTTGCCATATGTACTAGATCAAATTTTGCAAGTAAAATGTGTGTCCATCACTAATAAAAACGTGGTTAGCTAAACACTACCCTTGGTTACACCAGTACAACCTCATTGTAATTCAGAGCTGTGCACATAAAACTGGAAATAGAAGTTTTTAACATTCCAGAGCCATTTCTTATGTTTTCAAGTGTTAACATATGAAGTGGGGGTAGGGAACCTCCAGTCAGAAACAGAGAATTCCTGCCTGAAAGGGATGATGAAAACCTCATGACGGTAACATCATTGTAAATACTCCTATCTGGAGTCAGCACAGCGCACTGAACAGGGAGCTTTAGGCTTAAAAATACTACTACCTCCATGCATTCTCCCAGACAAGCTCCTTCACAATTAGGAGCCTGTATCAAAGAATGCAATTCTATGTACACGTTTCTCAGAGCTTTGATGTTAACATGGGGCAAACAAATGACATGGTATCAGGCTGCTCTGTGAGAACCACCTATGTGCATGCTCCAGTGCAGATCTACTTGTCTTCCTGGCACTTTGCCCCTCAGTATCCCCATCTGTACCAATGTACAATATAACTCAACATACCACTGAGATAATGGTGCTTCCTTCTTTTGTGAAGTGTTTTGAGATCCATAGGTTAAAACAACCAGTATCATCTTTGTTTCATGACTGACTAGTGCTGCAAAAGCATCCAATCATTTGGGATTGTTGGCAAAACACCGCATTATGAACTGGTTACTTTTTATCTACTTAGAGACTAATCTACTTAGAGACTAAGAGAATGCATGAACATTTTATAAATAGGCATGCATACGCATATGTACATGCATTTTGAAATGTAATGAGGCATCAGAATTTCCTGAGTTTTTTGTCAACTTTATTGGGAAATGAGACAAAATTGAACCATCAAATTTGCATGTTTATTTTAAAAAGGAAGCAGAACTCTCATCAACTTCATACAGATACATGAAAGACGTCTCTTTTGTGGCCGTATTTTATCTAAACCCTTGCGAGCATAATATAAATCACAACTTATTATCAGGCAAATATTGTCAGTCAAATTTTCTGTCTTCCTCTTCTCTAATATTGAAAGCAAGTCTTAACAATGATTTTACTCAAGACTGTACCATCATTTAAATTCTATGGCTCAGCACCCATTCAGAGTAAGATAAAAATGATGGTTTTAAGACACAGGTTCAAACAAACTATAGACAACAAAACTGAACTAAAATCAGTAAGATCAGATATTATATGTAGGACTATGCAGAGTAAGATATGGGGTAAAGTGCTAGTAGGTGCCACAAGAACAGTTACAGGGAAAGCATATCTATTACTTTGCATAGATTATGAATCATAAAATCATAGAATGCTTAGGGTTGGAAAGGCCCTTAAGATCATCTAGTTCCAACCCTCTCATCTAGTTCCATCCCTATGAAGATGGAGCACTTGCTAATTACCCAGAGGAAATTCTGAAATTCTTTTATTGTGGGGCACCTGACGTCTATGCTAAGGCATCTTTTCTCTATTTACTGAAGATCTGGTTCTGGGCCCCTCAGTTCAAGAAGGACAGGGACCTAGTGGAGAGAGTCCAGCGCAGGGCAACGAAGATGATTAAGGGAGTGGAGCATCTCCCTTATGAGGAAAGACTGAGGGAGCTGGGTCTCTATAGTTTGGAGAAGAGGAGACTGAGGGGTGACCTTATTAGTGTATATAAATATATAAAGGGGGAGTGTCACGAGGATGGAGCCAGGCTCTACTCAGTGGCAAACAATGATAGGACAAGGGGTAATGGGTACAAACTGGAACACAAGAGGTTCCACTTAAACTTGAGAAGAAACTTCTTCTCAGTGAGGGTGATGGAACACTGGAACAGGCTGCCCAGGGAGGTTGTGGAGTCTCCTTCCCTGGAGACATTCAAAACCCGCCTGGACACATTCCTGTGTAACATTATCTAGGTGTTCCTGCTCCGGCAGGGGGATTGGACAAGATGGTCTTTTGAGGTCCCTTCCAATCTCTAACATACTGTGATACTGTGATACTGTGATCTATAAGTGCAGGTTGATCTCTACTAAGAAACAAGATTCTCGAAGGTAGCAAGTGAGCATGGATCCAAGTTCACTTCTGCTCCTCCTGGTATGAAGTGCTAAATAACAAATCAAAAAGTGGGGCAGATAGCTGTGGGGGGAAATAAAATCTTAATCTACTACTTCTGCTTGTTCAGAGCACTTAAAGCAGAGCCCAAAGTCTGGTCTTTTGATACCACAGGAATTTATGCCTCCAGAAAATGGAAATGGATCGCTGCTTCATAACTGCTCACAGGGAAAAGGGATTTTTGGCATGACTGACCATGTCACACTTCCCTGGTCGGCAATTTCATTGACAGATTCAGGCGCAAGGTAGCCAAGTATTTCTATCTTGTATAACACTTACTTGGCAGCCTTTTGACAGGTCTCCTCAGCCCAGCTGGAAGAGCATACATTCAGCTGGGCCCCTGGAACAGGCAGTGATGGTTACTGGTGAGTGTGAGAGGTCGGTGCTTCCCTGCAGGGCTGGCAATCCTGTAAGTCTCCTTCCCTGACCTGTTGGCAACTAGAAGCAGCAGTGTATCACCTACAGCAAGGCCTCAAGAGCACTGCTGTAGTCTCTCAAGAACTTGTTACCACAACAAAGAGTTGATGGATGTAGGCAGGACAGAGAAGAGTGCTAGCAAATTCCTTAATTGATGAACATTGATCTCACGTAAACCAGGAATGCTCCAGCTTCTGCATGTTTGCTGACAACTCTGTGCTCATCCAGCTCCTGCTTAGTCTTGGCTGTTCTCCCACCTACTCCACCCATAGCTGACAAATTTTGTGTAGCTTTATAATCTAATCCCTCTAATGTATGAGTCAGGGCACTGCTTATTAAAAAAAAAGGTGTGTGGTCATACAGAGAATTATAGATACAAGAGAGTGGTAAGGTGGTGCTGAGAACAAGACAGGAATAATTATTAAGCTACAGTGCTGTGTAAACACAGAGGTAATTGCTCCTTCACAAACCAAGTTCAACATAGTCAAATAACTCAGTAGAAGTAACGAAGTCTCAAGTGATCAATGACAACTGTGTTTTGCACTTTTCCAGGACCATCTAGTTCTAAGGAAGGCTAACAGCACTTTAAACTGTAACTTATTCAAGGGCTGAGTTACAAAGCTGGAAACCAGGATATTACTGCCCTTTCTGTTTCAGGCAAGTTAACTAATGAACAGAGAAAGTAACAGGTTTCTTAAGTGAGTGTGTACCAAAAAAAGCCAACTGTAACCCAGAACATTTACTGTTAAAATTATGACCCCATGAAAATCCCAGTTTATAAGAACAAAGTTGTTTATAGACTCGAAATAACAGCATCCATCACTTTAATGCTGTAACTCCAAATTAAGACAGTGCAGATGGGCATAATTTTCCATTCTTAATATGAGACACAACACCATGTGTCCTTAATATAAATGCAACATATACATTCAGCTAGACGGTTTGTTTATTCTTACATTTCATATTCAAACCTAAGTCATTATCAGAGAAAAAGTGAGCGAATACAAATGCAGTTAAGATGATGATGATACAAAAATCAGTCATTTAACATAACCTAACTTCTTATTTTTAGGATCTAAAAAGAATGAAAAGTTTTCTCTATTAATGGTTTCAGTTAATCCTGTATCCAAACATTTTCCCCAGTAAACATCAGATTATTTTTATGTTGGCTATAAAGCTGTCGCTCCTCAATAAACAGATATGCTCCTGGTGGGTTCACCTCTGTTGTCAAAGATCTGTCAGTTCATGCATCATCTCATAAATGAAACCAGAGAACCTCTGATGCATGGCTCCTAGCAAATCCAGCTGAGCAGAGCTTGCTCACCACTGAAAGATTCACACTGATGCAGCCCCTGTGCAATTGGCAGCAACTGGATGCTCCCAACACAAGTTCACAAAAGCCTTCAAGTTGATACTCCTGCCTCGCTTTAACAGAAAGCTCTGTGACCTTTAATGCTCTGCTCAACTGAACCTTCCTTTAGTGAGTCTCAATTAAATTTTATGTTTTGTGGCTCCCGTTTTCTTGTAAGACAAGAAAAGAGTTCAAGGAATGGATCTTTCTTTGAAGAATTTAATTCCCTGTGGAGAAAGTTTATTTCCATCTGAGGAGCCACTCAAAGTTTGGGGGAAGGGTGCTTTTTTTTTTTCCCCGTGTTTTTTTTTTTTTTTGGTAGTTTTTTTTCTTTTTTTTTTTGGTTAAGAAATTTCTAATGAATTTTTTAAAAATTTGTAAAGATAAAGGAGTCTTCAGATTCCTTGAAAAGGACAGTGTTCTGATAGTGGTTACAGTGGAAACATTTCCTCTGTCCATTTTATTATAATGAACAGAAAATCAGAGGGACGTTAAAGAAATCCTGGCCATTTTTTGTGATGAGGAAGCTTTCCATGAAGTCATCTGATTGCTACTGTTACACTGTCATAATGTAAAACTGGTTAATTTTCAGTAGAAAGCATTGCAGCAAATGGAACGTTTACATACGTATTTATAAAGATAAGTCCTTCCCAGGCTGATTCTGCATACTTAACCTCAACATAACAAGGTCAAAAAGTTAAGGCATTAGGAAGTGTCTTGTCTGAGCTGGGCTCTGACATTTTAGCTCACCATAGTTGCTGCTATTGAAAATGCAAGTACAAATGAGCATAAGCACTATTCCCAAACATAAACATTTTCAGGAGCAGACCATCAGTAACATTTCTTTTCCCACTGTGTTCCTTTATTTAGTTTCTTTTGTAGTCAACATAACATAAAATCACATATGAAAGTAAGGAATTCTGAGTGCTAGAGAGAGGTGCTGAGAGTCTTTTATAGTCAGTGTATACCGAATTAGATCAGTCTAATTCAGTCTGAAAATGCCACACACTAATGGGGCTATTTTGTATTGCCAACATGAAATAAATATGGGGCATGAATGAATTTCTTACTTTTCTCCCAGATTTATACATCTGAATCTGAACACCTCATAAATTGTTGTTTCCTTGTTATCTAAATGTGAAGCCCTTTCTTTGTGCTCTCTTCTGCATATTTTTGTGGTCACTCAAGGATGGGGTTATCAGGATTCAAGGTTTCCATTAACTAAAAACTTCACAGTCATCTCTCTCACTGCCCTCACAAGTGTCATAATCACCATGCTTCAGAAACCAGACAACTGGTGCAGATGGGAATGCAAGACTCATGGAGTCAAAGAGGTTTTTCAGGATTAGGTATTTTATTTTTTTAATTTTTAAATGAAATTTAAGATTATACTGTATCTGAGATTCTTTGTCTCGTTTCTCCCTAGTGCTTACCACTGATGACTGTTTAAAGGTGACCATCTGCCTCTGTTTAACTTCCTGGGGAAAACTAAGTATTCATAGAATTTGCTTTTTGTTTAGTTCAAACTCTGTTTGCTACAGGCAAGTAAAACTCTGTATTAGCTCTAGCCTGAAAGAAATTTAGTTTAACCCACTGCTAAATTATGACTTAAATCTATAATAATTTCATGCAATCATATTTTCTGGTTTACAGAGTCATGCCTTGATATAAATATATAAAAAAAAATCATGTTTATACCAGTGAGCTTGGATAAGATACATGGCATTTTCATGCTCACTGACATAAATATTGAAACTAATTCTGTATTTAAAAATAAATTGCCATGATTGTAAATGTTGATACTTTCCTTCTGTAAAAATACAGTTTTCTTTTGAAAAGCAATGAAAATTGACATATACTCAGCTTTGAAAACACCAGAAGCTACTTCAGCATTTCAAACCACCCAGTTCTATATCTACATACTTATGCAGAGTAGCTTAGCTAAACTCACTGCATGAAACAAAATAGATCTAGTTCTTAATTTTTACCACTTGTCTAACCTCCATTTTTTCGGTACAGCTTGTGGACACAAGAAGTCTGTGCCTCACTGCACCTATGCTGCCTCCAAACATGGTATCTATGCAATTATATATAAGAACAGTTTCATTTTGATGAATATATAGATAAAAAATGGGTTGCTAATATATTTACAAAGTCCTCGTGGAAAGCCTGCCAGCTGCTCAAAACTGAGATCTACTAATTAGAGTTACGTTGATTAAAGCCTAGCTCCCAAAGAGCTCCTGTGGATAACAGGCTTAACTTTAAGCATATGATCAGTCCCATTACATTCAATGGCTTTAACTGGACTGACTGGTCATAAAATTAAGCATGCATTTAAATGCCTTTGTGGATCAGAACCTAAGTCTCTTACAGGAGCTCAGGCTTAGAATAGTGGTACCTTCTGAAGCCAGTATGATTCAGGTGACTGAAGACCATAAATCCTTTCCCATATTCTCTCAAACTGAAAAGCTGTGGAATTCATTACAGCTTGGAAACCAGTACTTCACTGAACTGGTAATAGCTCAGGCTAAGCCAGTTCAGAAAACCAGGACAAGATACAAAAGCCTAGATACTGCACTACACTGACACAGCCATCCTGCTGCCAGAACTGAAGCAGTGTTTGCTCCAGCTCTATAGAGCTGTGCCTCCTGCTTTTTAAATGTATCCTAATAGTAAAATTTGGTATTGTGAGTATAAGTAATGCTAAGACTTTTCAAATTGTGCTCATTATGTAAGACAACATGTTTGCCAAATTCTGGCAATTGCAAAAATGGGGTGGAAAATAAAGAGGATCTAATGTCTGGAAAACGGGTGATTAAAAAAGGTAACATAAAATTGACAATTTTAAAACCATATACTCTTACCCTTCTCGTTGGAAAATAGTCCTAAAACAGTCCCCCAGGCTCTTGTAACCGGTTGGATCAGTTTTCCCTCTTTGAATTTGGAACCTAAAAAAAATACAATTTGCATCACAGCATGAGAAGTCAGTGATTTTAAGTCACTTTTAACTTTCCAATTATTATATAAAAGGAATTTTAAAGGGTTTGTTTTTACATATCTGATTCATTATTATATACTGTTCCTGATATACTTATTAACACTGTTTTCATAAAGCTGCTAAACTATGGAAAAAAGAGCTTTGGTAGTAACTTTTTTTTTTGTAGTTTATGGAACTCACAGTATAGCTATCACCTTTGACATTTACACCTCTTTCTAGTTGTTTGAAAAATAAGCTGTTAACCCTGTGCCTGATCCAAAGCCCATTGAAACTAATAGGAGCCTTTGAGTCAAACCCTGTTTTTGAAAATCTGAAATGGATACTATAGTGTGTTTCACTATGAAATGAATCCACTGTGCAGTTTATTTTTTTTTAATATCTGACACAATTACAATAAAAATCAGCCAGAGACATGACCAGAAATTAAAGCACCATTCATTTTTCATAATTTAATAATAAGATGAACGATACAAGCAAGCAATGAGTTATTTTAATTAAAATGTTGTTTTCTCTATTCACATTTTGACAACAATAAATGTTTCAACAGGAAGCTTGTGGCCTTGAAAGGAAAATCAAAATTATGATTTAAGACTGTAAATATCTTATTATTTATGATTTATGGATAGCAACAGTAGTTTAACAGACTACATTTATTTTATTAGGTATTTCAGTTAGATTACCCTATTTCTTGCAGTTTCAAAATTGCTGCCAACACATGAAACTAAATAGTATGGAGAAATTTTGAATACGTTTTAGCAATAAAACTTCTTCTTGAACTAATTGCTATATAGTACTTAAAAAGAGAAGAAGAATATCAATGTTAGCAATTCCAGTCTACAATAGCCCAGTATCAGGCAATCACTAAGTTGGCCTTATCACCAAGTACAATACTAATTCTGCAAAACACAGTGTTCAACAGTTTCAAGGAATAACTGTCATTATAGCCGAGTATGTCAGATATCACAGATATATTGCTGTTCTGAGAAACATCTATTAGTACTTATTCTAATCATGATACTAAGTCTTATTAATATGTAATAAATTAAGGTATTTTTAACTCGATGTTAAACAGCAATGTTCTCTTCTCAACAGAATTCAGGAAGGTCAAATCAAGGTTTGTACTGTGACAAAAGGCATTCATTGTTTTGAACAATTGTTTTGAGTAATTCCTAAGCAGGGTTCTGTGCTAACCCATACATTTTACTCGCTTTGAGAAAAAAACTTCCAGTGATGTAATACAATTCTTCGGGCAATTATGAAGGCAAGCCCACACCATTTTTGAAAACAGTTAGAAGGAAACACTGAGCCTCTCCATAGTCCTAATAAAAGTAGTTCAGGCACATCTGGGATCGCTATCTGGGGTAACCTCTTTTATTAGCACAAGAACTTGCTGCCAAGTTGGCAGAGAGAAGAATGCGGCTCAATAGGCTTACACTCAAATAAGAGCTGATGCATAACATTTTGTCTGAAAAGAACCCTTGGGAAGGCTAATAGTTGAAAAACTTGCCCCAGTGCCATCACATAAAATCCAACAGCAATATCAGCTACAGAAGCTTTTAGATTGTGGCAATCAAGCAACCAAAATTATAACAGAAAGTAGATTCTGTGTACATTTTAATATATTTAAGACTTGATTATTTATACGTCTCAGTTCCAAACCCAAAATGTCTTTCTTTTGCTTAAACAAGTGCTGGAAACAGTCACCAGTAAATAACTTCTTCCAAGTATTTAAAAAAATAAAGCTTTCTTAACCCAAAATTCCAACCCCCAGTTTCAAGATTTGGCCCACTTGTAAACTCAGACTAAAGCACCACTATTTCTAAAACATCCTCTGAATGACGCACCTTCCCTCTCTTTCACCCTGCAAATTCTCAAGCATGTCCTACTAGCATGTGTATAAGGTTCCCCACTAAGTTGTGCTTGCAGAACTGTTTGTAGAACTGGGACTTTAATCTCAGAATCACTGTGGATGTCAACAACATGGTGAACACACTTATACAGTTTTGTTTTACAGTTAACATGGTGTTGACTTTTCAATGAAATGTGTATGATTTAATAAAAATGTATCTTTGATAGCAATAGTAAAAATCATAGCAGAAGAAATGCAGTATGAATTTATGTGTATCAGATGAAGGATAACTTCTTGCTAAAGAAGTTAAATCAAAGAAGTTTTACATTCATTTCAGTTTTTTGTTTTAGTAGATAAGACCTTAGTATTAAATGAGTCCATTTGTAACACTGGATCACACAAATAACATATTCCTTCCTTTAGGGTTTTTGGATCCATTCCTTCCCTAGTAAATCTTTTTTATAGCTTTAACAGCAATCCTAAAATACATACCAATTATGTGTTTCAACCTAGATCTGCGAATTGGGTTCTTTGATTCAGAATTGCTTGCCTCAATAAAATCATGTGCAACTTTTTAATGAACTAGCTAATTGATCACCAGCACTTGTTATAACAAGCTCAGAGAAGAGCTGAAAAAATATTTATTTGTTTTTCTGGAGGCAGCAGCAACCTGTATTAGTAATCTTAATAATACAGAAGAGTGAAAGCATTCACTCCAAAAACAACCTGGCCTGTTTTTAATGATTGTTTAGAGGAATGAACACAACTGGGGGATACATAATGGCTTTTTCTGCCTCAAATCTGTTCCATTCTAAAAGCATTATAAAATCACTGAATTTCATGCATTTTTGAAAGCTGGATGCCTGCTTTGTATGTTATTAGCTTTCTTAGAACAAAAAAGATTAATTCTCCTAAAAGTAAAATTGAAGCATTAACTTCTGATCTACTTCACTATTTTGAAGTCTGCATGAAGAATGTGCAGGTAATGTTCAGAAACACTCTGAACAGACATATGGGTAGAGAGGCTTTTCCAGGACTGGATGAATGACCTGCTATTCACTACTAGCATATAACAGGTGCCAGAAAGTCACTGACAGAAGACACTCCAACATGTTATGTGTTTACCAAGAGGTTTATCACTCTAAAATTATCACCAGGCTAAACTTCCTCCTCTCTCGTTTTCCTGCTTTTTGGCTTTCTGGCAAAAATGTTGTGGTACTGAGCACTGTCTCCCTGGGAATGCTCACAGAGCTGTTCACTTAGGCCCCCAGGTTACCCCTTCCTACTTAGTACTACCCCAGCACCTACTGCCTGCCCTCTCAGTTCTTCCTCACCATCCCCAGCTCCATCTCCCATGCCTTTGAGGACCTCACAGTCTCCCTTTCTGGCTCATAGCAGCAGCCCACAGGGCTTGGTCTTTGATGCCACCTTTGACTGAACAGTACCTTTGCAGTACTGATGCTGTTTAAGAAGAGAATATCAGTGTCCTCCCCAGAAGACACATGGCTGGAATCCCAAAAAGTGGAAATCATGGAAACAATTTGAGGTTTTGGGGTCTGTCCAAAAGTCAGTATCTTCATTGAAAACCCTGCATGATCTAAACCCAGGAAAATATTTTAACTTATCCACACCAATCAGCACTACAAGTACTACTTGTGAAATAAATAAACCTAAATTATTCTTATTTTGACGGCATGAGAGAGCGCATTTTTGGTTTTGGTTGTAACAGTCCTTGATCAATAACTTTCAATGGGCTCTGCCTGTCATCCTGCAATACAGATGACATCCAACAATATTGAAGATGCTTGAGTCCTCTCATCAGTTCTCCAAACCACTTACCATTTAAGAAGAGATACATCATATTGTGAAGCAATGACTCTACATAAGCATATGTATCTGTTTCCAATGCCTAACTTCAGAGTTCTTATTGGTTTTGTAATAGCCAGTACTTTATTCAGAGTTTTACAAAGTCCTCAGTCCACAAGATGCTTTCCTTCCAATTCCTTCCTATTGCAAGAGTCCTCTAAGTAGTCTTTTCTAATACAATCAATATCTACAGGAGAACAAGCACATGCATGTGCTTTCTGGGGGAAAAATACCAAATTCTCTCTCCCTCTATCAGTTGCTACATTTTTTGCTCATGCTTGCTGAACATTTCATCAAAGTTGTCCTGTGGATGTCTGCCCCTACAGCATTCAGGTATGTAGTGTTTAAAATCGGTTCACCACAACGAACCTAGCAATCCTCCCCCTTGTATTGACTGATGTGGACAGAAGAAAGATTTCCAGCACATGCTGAAATTGTTTTAGTAATCTTAAAATCTAAAATGAAGAAACCAGTATTTTCATTTGTAGATTCAAGTAGATAGTGAGCCGTTAAATATCCAGCTATGTAGGACAACCGCAATGTGATGTGGTGCAGGCTAGGCTCACAAATTCTTGCCACTGGGTTTGCAAAGACTATATACCCTCATGAGCAAATTCCAGAATTTCTTGCTGCTTTTATCAGCGCTGCTGACTAGTTCCTCAACCACAAAGTTCAGAGGGAAAGAAAAACACTGACTCAGAGAACCAGGCTTTATACCATGTTGCAGTGCTTGCCAACGAGTGGCAATCTTAGCTGTATTTTCCTTTTCTTCATGTTCTACTACGATTTTATCATATGTTCTACTTTGAATAAAGCTCCTAATATTTCCCTCCATGACTGGGACTTCTGTAATACCAAAGTAAATAATCTCAGGTACTGAGTTTTGTAGATGCTATAAGGAAGAGAGTTATGTGGTATAACTACAAAATAAATTATCTGTGCAGTGTTAATTTTAAAACAGCTTTTATATATATGTACAGGCTTTGGAAAACTGAAACTAACATTTATAGCCTTTTTTACACTTTCACTAATTCCCATGATTCCAGACACTCCTAGCTGTAGATACAGCATAGGTCGATAAAAAAGGTATAGTCTGAAACTTTATATAAATACACATAATATAACAATTCACATACTTATAATAAAAATTATAATTTATAAAGTTTTGGATTTGCTGACTCAAACATTTATGCAGGTGTTACTACTATCCACTGATATTTAGATTCCACGCAAAACTTTTCAGAGCAAAGAGGACCTTGAAAATGTAATTTATTTCACTTGTATTTTCACTTTTTGCTTAAGTTCTTTGAGTTGCTTATGTTACTTAACAGGGTAATAACTTAATTGAGAGTATAATTCTGTTACTTATTTTAACAGTAAATCGTATGAACTGTTGATGAACTGAATATTAGATTTCAAACCAAAAAACTAAATTATTTTAAGCCAAAGACATAAATTTTGATAGTGCAGGGATCATATTTTAAGTGCTATAGTATTGCTATGATGGTTATTTAACTGCAAAAACCACATAAGAATACAATAAAGTAGAACATAAGGAACAGGCAAAAGAACAGAACTTTTCCCAAACATTCTCCATAGTAGACATAAATTTGTCTCCATCTAATCACAGAATCTTTTATATAGTTCCTATTTACTTCACAATTAATAAACCAGAATCATGGGTAGAGAAGTATTACTAAAAATTCTTCCAAAATTCATCTACATGAATTCCACTTTGTTGGAATTAGTGATTCTTGTTAGTTTATTTATTTGTTCCCCCTAGTTTTGGAGGAACATGTTTTTTGAAGAAGAAAGAAAGGGATAGTAATAATGGAAATAATTGTAAAGATGAAACCTCAAAATTATCTGCAGAGATGTCTTTTATGCAAGTTTGAACATCAGCTACCAGGTAAGACGTTCAAATAAAAATTACCAAACACAAACTGATGAATTCGCACATTCGCTGAAGTATTTATAAAATACTGCAAATCGTAAGCTTGTCCATTCCACATCTGGCCCTCTGAATCCTGATCTGTTCTGTCCCCTCCCTAACTGAGTGGTTACCCAGGAATTTGTAGCTTGCCTCTGACAAACAAAAAAAAAAAAAAAAAGAAAAATCTCAAAAACTGACTTGATATCTAAGTGGGGCAAAAGGAGGAAACATTAACACTGCACGAGAAAGAATTAAACACCTACATCTGGGTAAGGAGTACATTCATAGTAAAGTTAGAGGTATATCAACAACAGATTTAGCAATCTAAAACTGCAGAATTTAGAGGGAAGAGATTGGTTATTCTGATTAAAATCTGAATCCAATAAGATCATCATCATTTGCCACATCCTTTTAGGTTAGCTAAAAGCAATTTATCTAAAGCCTCATAAAACAATTGATCTAAACTCTTAAAGCCTTGATGATGATAACTTCCCATGCATGGCTTATGCTGAGTTTAGGATTTTTTGACAATACTTACCCTAAATGAACTGCATCATTGAATAGAGATACAGTAAAGTCCTAAACATGACAATGTGGCTTAGGTGTTTCACTGGTACTCTTGGTCAATTCTCTGAATGTGAGTTTTATTCTTAGACCAGACAAACGTGCACTAATCACAAAAAGAACTTCACCTTCCCTGTACTTCCTATTCCTTTTATAGATTACTTTCCTCTATATGTTACTTTTATATTTGAGCTAAACAGCACATCATTTCATCAAAAAATATCAGTGGCAAAAAGAAAGCAGTACTTTATATTCCAAGAGTGTAATGATGTGGTTCAGAAATGAAAAGTGCATTTTCTCAAGTAATAATGAAGATCTACTTTTTTCTCCTGCATAATTTTTCCCACTATATGAATGGAACAAACATAGAGCAGCTATAATGTCAGAAAGAAATTTTCCTTTACACATAGTTTTAGAAGACAATATTCAGCAAAAATAAACTAGACCAGCAGCAGGTCAAATTAACCCATGCAGCTTTCATGCACATCTACTCTGGCAATTTGGCTAATGAATAACAAAAATAACTAGTCAATAGCAGTTACATACAAAAAATTTAATGCCTTCCTGTGAAAGAAATAAACAGAAACTAAGTTAAAACCATAAATATTTTTAATAATCTAATTCCACCAATGTGTGTGTGTGTGTGGAGGGGGCGCACAAAACAACAACAAAAAAATTAGTGAAAATGACCATTTTTTCATTCCACACTAAAAACCATTCAGAAAAACATCTTTATGATGTTGTGCAAGTTCTCTTTTATCCCAAGGATGAAAATACTGAGAACATGTTCATAGCAAGGTGAAGATACAGAATGAGGTTCTGAGCTGGTGTCCTCCCTACCTATTGCACAGGCAAGTGTTCCGATCTTCAATCCCCAGCCTTCAAGTCCTGTTAATGCTCTTGTGTTTCTGGGTCCCAGATGTAACTGGCAGCCGTGGGCTTCTATGAGCTCCTTGCAAATACCAGCCTTCCCTCTCAGTTATGGACCTGTAGGCACTGCACATTATTATAATTATCTAGAATTTAGTTTATAATTTTATAATTATCTAGAATAGAGATTATTTTAATGTCATTCCGTCTACAAGTCTTGCCAGAGCAGGAACATCTCTGCTGCCCTCTCTGCTGGTATCGTGGATACAATTCTGTCCTTGAAACTTTTCTTTTGTTGACTGGATGTAAATTTTGAGCACAAGATCACAGCAATGATCATAAAAGGACATCTGTATTTGATAATCACACAAGATTTTGTGTGAAAGATCATGCAATATATGCGATGTCATCTTAACAATCTTACGAAGGTAAGATATATTGGGAATTACTGACTGTAAAAGTAATAGGTAGATTTAAACTGTTTTTATTTTGTCTACAGCTTGTTGTGTAAAAAGCTTAGTTATGTTGGTGAAGGAATCAGCAGAAACCAGTAATGGTAAAACCAACATTTTGTTTTTTACAGGCACAGTTTATTTCTGAAACCTCTTGCAATTTCTATTTTCTGAGTAAAAACAATCCTCCAAAATCTATGGATTTTTTTGCCCCTTATGTAAACAGGACAAATCATTGAAAATGGCACCATAAGGAATAATTTTGTATTGTCACAGATCATGGAGTTATTTTTATGATTTTAAATATGGGTAGTCACTCGTGGCTTAATACATCAACAGAAGAAGTCTGGTTTTCATTAGTTTTGGATAAAATCCTGTATGTTTTCCTTCAAAACAGCTTATAGAGAAACAACAGACAAAGTGATGAGGAATATAAACTAATGACTAGCAGAGATTTCACAAGAAATCAGATATTGGATTATATTATATGATGGCCCCAGTATCCGGTCTTGATTCAGGGAAAAATGAGAATGTGGTTTGGCGGGTTTCAGCGTGTAACATGTGCCTGCTAAAAACCGTCCAGCTCCTTATCTCAGTTTAACTTCTATTACAAAAATGTATATCCTTTCATGACCTATCTCTTCTGGATTAGATGGACCTTTAGCCTAACACTGTAGAGCCATTCTTGTGCCTTGTGACCTTACTATAATCTATGAATCCAGTACTGAGTCTCTGCAAATTAGAGCCTTTGAAAAATTTAAATGTAAGTATGAAAATTTCACCTATAAGTTAAATGATAGCAGATTAGAGGAATAATTTTGTTGCCTTTAAAAAGTAAGGGTATTCTCTATTACTTCAAAAAGATGCAAAGGCAAAACTCAATGCAGCTTTGTAAAATAAAACATGTATCTGATAAGCCACAGGAAGGTTTAAAATGAGTAATTATTACTGGACATTACTGCAATCGTTGCTCTAAAACTCTTCCAGTTTGGGAAAATGTAATTAAGCTCTATAACCCACAGGAGAAGTAACACTTTTTTCTTCAACAATTCCTACAGAAAGCGCCAAGTACTTCTACATAGTTTTCTCAACAAAGCTTTGATTTCAGTGTCCCCTGTGGTAATCACACAGCACTTTTCAGTGAAAAGAGAAGGCAGGAAAATCATTGCGGCTTTCTGGCAAGAAGATTTTGGGGGAGGAATTTTTGGAAGGTTTTTCAATGCTTTTCAGTATTCATTAGCATTCTAAGTTCTTTGATGAGATCAATCCCATCATAGCTTAGTGTATTCTGATTTTTTTTTTTTATTAAAATGATTTAGCACCAAAAATTTGCAAAGCACAACAAAATATACATTACACATGCTCCCTATGGTCAAAGTAGGAAAGATAACCAAAAATATCTTTTCTCCCAAAGGAAAGAAATGGTCAAATACAGAAATACAAATTAATTTTTAGTGGAAAATAGCCAAAATCAAATTGTGAGTTGCTGAAAGAAGTGTTAGTTTTGAGTGTTCACCCAACCTCCTATGCTTGTGCTGGAAAAGACTTAAAAGGGAAACAATTTCATTAACATATTGTGGCTGAGATTTTTAAAATACTGGAAGGGATACAAACAGTCTTACCCAACTGAAAAGTACAACTAAATACCCTGCATTTGAAAACCTTAACTCACTTGCCCTTTCTTATTAATAGACAAGCCTTGTAAATGACTAATAGCTAATATACATCATATGGACATTACCTGTTACGCATACGCTGTTTCCATGAAAAAAATGACTTTTTCCTATAAAATTGTATGGCTAAATCACAGAAAATGTACACCCTCAAAGCAGTGTTACCTTTTGAAACAAAACTAGTAAAATAAGGAAATTCTGAGTTGAAGACTGAAACTCAACTCTTACACCCACCCACTTGTGCCCCAATATTACCAGATTATATGGAATTCATTATCAGCCAGTGCAGAGTGACCTCAGCAGTTCTTAACATACAGTAGGGCATAAAAAGGCAAGCTAAGGATGAAATTTCCTTGGAAGTGCTATGACTTTCTCTGCTCTGGCGACTTAAAGTAAAACTAGTAAAATACTGGAAAAAACTTGCTTTCTTTAACAGAATTTACCTTAAATAGTGTACTTTCCTCTGTAAAAAGCAAATAAAAAATGTAATACCGTAACTTTAAGGAAAATCTGTTGTGTGTTGAAAGGGTAGCTTGCCAGTGTCTTTCAAAGTCCACAGATACATAACCACACCTCCAGTAGGTTTTTGTGTAACATTAGAATTTATCCTAGGAAGTTAAGAGAAAACTCTGAGACCTGGGAGTATACCCTATTAATTCACCATATGAAGATAGTACGCAAATAAAGAAGATGAATTTTACAAATTCAATGTAGTGCAAAAATAGATGCTATTTTGAGACTTCAGTAGATTTATTATTTTTCTAATGACTCTCAAACCATTAATAATTGACAAAAAAAAACCCTGACTATCGCTAAACAAAACTCAGAAGAATCTAGAAACCAGGCTGTAGGCTGTGGTTAGAAGACTTATTTTTAGTATCCAAAACTGTGAATCACAGTTGCTACAAAGCTGTCAGAGCACTACTTCCTTCGCAGAACTAAGACACACCCAATGAGATTATTTTTCTTATTTGTAAATACATTTTGAAAACTTCCAAAGTTCAAGTGTGGCCCAGCTTTAAACACCAGAAAATAAGACTTAATGTTGTAATGGGAACAATAACAGGCTCTTGACAACAGCCATGCAAGGCTGCACCTTTATATCACAACACACTCTCTCAGCTGAAAAAACTCAGTAGTTACCAAGGATAGTGTGGAAAAAAGAGTGCTGTTATTTTAGGAAAGACAGTTGCCTGAAAACTGGCATAAAGTGTTGAAAATTAAAAAGGAAGGTTTCTTTTTTCCCCCAAACTCAACCTAACTGCTCCATAAAGTAATGCACAAATCATTCATTATAATGAGTCATAACAATGATTTGTGATCTTCCAAGTTTTCATTTTATGCCCCTCTGTTTTTCCTTAAAGACAGGAGGATAGACAAAGACTGGAAACTTTGGGTCATATGGATCACGGCACCACTGCTATGTCTGGAATTTTCTTATAAATATCCTATTGCTCTGAGGTTCATAGGCCTGACTGAAACAGCAGGGACGATCTCATTTGTACTTTTATAGTTGTAGAGGGATTTGCAAGAGTTAACGCAATTTTCCATAATATTTCTTACCGACTTCAGGAATAAAGGGAGAGTTCCCTTTTTAATCAGTATCTGAAACATTGCTGAGTCTAAAGAGAAACAGGACTTCTTCCAGATTTAACAAGACTTTTCCAAGTGCTGATAATTTTAAAGGTACAAAGGAAGGCAAATTTTGAAAGAGGATTTCAGCAAAGCATTTGTGGGTAGCAGGCAGTGCAGTAGTCTGGAGGATATACTTAGCAAATTTCTCTGCTTGTGTGCAGCCTTGTGCCTTTCAAAGATTGTTTTTCCAAAAAGAAATGGTAAATGATTTCTTTTGATGTAATGAAAACCTTCAAATCAAGTAAGCATCTTCAGGTTCTGTTATGGTGATGTTTATCTCAGAAAACAAACCGTTTCACTAACTACCAGTTGAAAGGCAGAGAAACTCCTTTCATTTTGTACAGTCACAGAAGTCTTTTAAAGGCATTTTGTTCACATTCTTTGCCAGGCAGGCAGGCAGACTACATTAAGATGGCTGATCTGACTCAGCTATTGAGCCCAAGGACTGAAGAACAAGCACAAAAAAAGGCAATTCTGATGCTGCCAAGCAGTATTTCTCAGGGACTACCGGTTTGTTTCCTTACCACATTCTGTGCCCCCACTTAGTGAAGCCTTCCTAGGACCACATGGACTCAGAGATAAAGCTAACTAACTGAATTATTGAATGCCTCCTTATAAATAAAACTGGCTTGTTGAAAAATGACTGTTAGAAAAAGTCCTTCTGCATGATTATACAGAATTAATAGGTAATAACTATATGTATTGTTACATATGAGGAGGATTATGCTTTTGTTGATCCATAACTGCTATTTGTTGTCTAATGCTAAACTGAGTAATAAAGTGCAATAAATAAAATCCTAAGTGTACAACATGTAGGCATGCCACCTCCCTCCCTCTTAGCACATATGCTAGCTAATGGGAGAAGCAACTCTGTGGCTAGCTCTTTGGAGAGCTTACCTTCTTATTAATATGATAAATTATGCTATTCTTTCCAAGAGCTAGCCACATAGTGTGTGCTATTGGTCTGCTATGTGACATAACACTGTCAGTAAGTTTAGCTCCTCCATTGTGGGTCTAATCTTTGTGCAATAGAGTCTGCACATAAATAGGAATCCAAGGATCCCTAGGAGACAACTATCCCTGCTGTGTATCCTGAAAGGTGCCAAGACTAAGGTATGAGAATGACTTACTGTACATAAATGTCGCAAATGTTGCAGAGTACATTGGTATTATCCTTGTTAAAAAACTACAGCTTGTCTGACTTGTGGCTGGAACCCCTCCAAAGAATAAAGCTGAACTTACAGGTCTACAGAACCTTTAGAACCTACAGAAATCATTTCATTACATGCACGGGAGAGTTTTTAGCCTTTTCTGACTCAAGACTCCTGAAAATGCAACAGCCATCCTGCCTATCAGCTGAGAGTCTTCTCACCTGCCAATTTATTAAAGGTCATTTATAAGAGGTCACAAGATGCCAACTTGTCATTGGAACTGGCAGCAGAAACCCCAGTCTCACAATCAACAAACATTGCTGGTTTTTTTTTTGCAAGAAGTTTTCACTATAAGCTTGTGGTCTGGAAAAAGGGCAAATAGGGAAGGTCAGTCACAGGGGAATGGCTGATGGATGTATAGGGGGTGAGCAAAATTATGAGTATAGTGAGGAAAGAGGAGTGTGGTCCTGAAGAAACACTATATATTGGGCAGATGGGAAACCTTGAGTCAGTCGTTGATCAAAATATGAGCAATGTATTCTGTGCTCCTTCCTTGTCATCTCTAACACCTATAACCAAGCAGAGCAATTCTGCAGATTTCCCTTCTCTCTACTACTGCATTGAAGGGACATATGCATAATGTAGACATGATGATATCTGACTTACTGTATGGCATTCATTTACTGTACCATACTGTATCAAATTAGAATGCTTAAATCCATCAGCTTCCATTAACAATAAAAGCAGCTTAAAAATACATTAGAAACCTGTCAACTTTATTTGAGGTACTTCTGTAGGACGTTCTATTTTGAGCAATAAATATTACAAAAAGATCTGAAGTTTTCAGAGGTTTCCTAGAATTGCACCACATCTCATCTCTAACATCAAATGGCATCTTTAACATGTCTTAAAGTTGTGTTAGGATCAAAGACATCCCTCAGCTCACTGTTCTCCTTAACAAACTTCAGCAATCTGTTTTCCTTCTCACCAGTACAGTGTATTTGTGCACAAAAATAACTTCCTTAAAATACACAGAGGAAGCATAGTATGAATTAAGGTACAAATTTTCTTTTAAGGAATATATGGAATGGGAATGGTTCAATGTCTACACCATTGATATAAATTTCGTCTGAAGAATAAGAGAGATGATCAGAAGAGTAACGTATTTCGAGACCTGCTCATATAATGGCCTCTAAGTAGATTGCAACTAAGTAGATTGCAAACTTCCTGCTAAGAAGCATTTGACCTGCTTCATTGCTTATCATTTGGTTTCTGTCCCAAGGGCTATGACTATGTAAAGTTTCAAGGAATATTTTGAAGAAGTTCTTCAACAGAGAGAATATGGAATTTGCAAGCATATTTTAAATATGACGTGCTGCCTTCAGAAGTGGAAAAATTATCTGGAAGATGAGCACAAAAATATAACAAGCCAGTGGATATGTGCTGGGTAAATACTGGCTAAAAGCGGGAAAAATCTTTACCCTGCATCTAGATAGTACAGGGAAATATCTAGATAGTACAGAAGGAAGTGCAGCAGGAGGGCCAGGAGACCTCCTTGGATGGATAAGGAGCTCCTGAGGAAAATTCAAATGAAAAAAGAGGCTTATAGTAAGCGGAAGCAAGGACAGGTGGCATGGGAAGAGCACAGGGTTGTTGTCCGAGAAGCTAGGGACCAGGTTAGGAAAGCTAAGGCCCAGTTAGAATTAAACTTAGCTAGAGGTATTAAAGATAACAGGAAGGGATTCTACAGGTAAATAGCAAATAAAAAACAGACTAGGGAGAATGTAGGCCCTCTCAGGAAGCTCTCAGGAGAACTGGCTACCTTGGATTTGGAGAAGGCTGAGGTTCTGAATGACTTCTTTGCCTCGGTCTTCACTGCCAAAGGCTCTGACCACACCACCCAAGTCTTGGAAGGCAGATGCAGGGACCATGAGAATGAAGACCTTGGGCCCACTGTAGGAGAGGATCTGGTTTGAGACCATCTTAAAAATCTGAACACACACAAGTCCATGGGTCCTGATGAGATCCATCCGCGGGTCCTGTAGGAGCTGGCGAATGAAGTTGCGAAGCCGCTGGCCATCATATTTGAGAAATCATGGCAGTCAGGTGAAGTCCCCAATGACTGGAAAAAGGGAAATATAACCCCCATTTTCAAGAAGAGGAAAATGGATGACCTGGGGAATTACAGACCAGTCAGTCTCACCTCTGCGCCTGGAAAAATCTTGGAGCAGATTCGCCTGGATGGCATGCTAAGGCGCATGAAAAACAACAAGGTGCTTGGTGACAGCCAGCATGGCTTCACTAAGGGGAAATCCTGCCTGACCAATTTGGTGGCCTTCTATGATGGGGCTACAGAACTGATGGACAGGGGTAGAGCAGTTGATCTCATCTACCCGGAATTGTGCAAAGCGTTCAACACTGTCCCACACAACATCCTTGTCTCTAAATTGGAGAGACATCAATGTGATGGATGGACCACTCGGTGGATAAAGAACTGTCTGGATGGCCGCATGCAAAGAGTTCTGGTCAATGGCTCAATGTCCGGCTGGAGACCAGTAACGAGTGGTGTCCCTCAGGGATTGATGTTGGGACCGGTCTTGTTCAGCACCTTCATCACTGACATGGACAGTGGGATTCAGTGTGCCCTCAGCAAGTTTGCTGATGACACCAAGCTGTGTGGTTCAGTTGATACGCTGGAGGGAAGGAATGCCATCCAGAGGGACCTCAACACGCTTGTGAGGTGGGCTGATGCCAACCTCATGAAGTTTAACCATGACAAGTGCAAGGTCCTACACCTGGGTCAGAGCAATCCCAGGCACAGCTACAGGCTGGGCAGAGAAGAGATTCAGAGCAGCCCTGCGGAGAAGGACTTGGGGGTGTTGGTTGATGAGAAAATGAACATGAGCCGGCTTCAGTGTGCGCTCACAGCCCAGAAAGCCAACCCTATCCTGGGCTGCATCAAAAGGAGCGTGACCAGCAGGTTGAAGGAGGTGATCCTGCCCCTCTACTCTGCTCTTGTGAGACCTCACCTGGAGTATTGTGTGCAGTTCTGGCGTCCTCAACATAAGAAGGACATGGAACTGCTGGAACAAGTCCAGAGGAGGGCCACGAGGATGATCAGGGGACTGGAGCACCTCCTGTATGAAGACAGGCTGAGAAAGTTGGGGCTGTTCAGCCTGGAGAAGAGAAGGCTGCGTGGAGACCTCATAGCAGCCTTCCAGTATCTGAAGGGGGCCTATAAGGATGCTGGAGAGGGACTCTTCATTAGGGACTGTAGTGATAGTACAAGGGGTAACGGGTTAAAACTTAAACAGGGGAAGTTTAGGTTGGATATAAGGAGGAAATTCTTTCCTGTTAGGGTGGTGAGGCACTGGAATAGGTTGCCCAGGGAGATTGTGAATGCTCCATCCCTGGCAGTGTTCAAGACCAGGCTGGACGAGGCCTTGGGTGCTATGATTTAGCGTAAGGTGTCCCTGCCCACGGCAAGGGGGTTGGAACTAGATGATCTTAAGGTCCTTTCCAACCCTAATTATTCTATGATTCTATGATATTACCTAGATAGATATGAGTGTCTCAAGGTCTTGTTCAACATCTTCACTGCTGACATGGACAGTGGGATTGAGTGCGCCCTCAGCAAGTTTGCCGATGACACCAAGCTGTGTGGTTCGGTTGATACGCTGGAGGGAAGGAATGCCATCCAGAGGGACCTTGACATGCTTGTGAGGGGGCTGATGCCAACCTCATGAAGTTTAACCATGACAAGTGCAAGGTCCTACACCTGGGTCGGAGCAATCCCAGGCACAACTACAGGTTGGGCAGAGAAGAGATTCAGAGCAGCCCTGCAGAGAAGGACTTGGGGGTGTTGGTTGATGAGAAAATGAACATGAGCCAGCTTCAGTGTGTGCTCGCAGCCCAGAAAGCCAACTGTTCAGCCTGGGGAAGAGAAGGCTGCATGGAGACCTCATAGCAGCCTTCCAGTATCTGAAGGGGGCCTATAGGGATGCTGGGGAGGGATTCTTCATTAGGGACTGTAGTGACAGGACAAGGGGTAACGGGTTAAAACTTAAAGAGGGGAACTTTAGATTGGATATAAGGAAAAAATTCTTTCCTGTTAGGGTGGTGAGGCACGGGAATAGGTTGCCCAGGGAGGTTGTGAATGTTCCATCCCTGGTAGTGTTCAAGACCAGGTTGGACGAAGCCTTGGGTGACATGGTTTAGTGTGAGGTGTCCCTGCCTATGGCAGGGGGGTTGGAACTAGATGATCTAAAGGTCTTTTCCAACCCTAACCTTTCTATGATTCTATGATTCTAAGTGCTCATGTACTCCTATAGACTAGGTTGTGCAATGAGTGAGGAATCACATTCTAAAAAATTCAGAGAAGAGTCTGAATCAATCAATAATAAATCACTTTCACCTGTTCTCTCCTTCATACTTTGCATATATAAGGAAAAGCAATCTTTCTGAAAAACCCCAACAAAACCCTACTGATTTACCCAGTATTTACACTGCTGATTCAAGAAGTACTTTCCAAAACTCTACCAAAAATCCATTTACTTACCAGCAACAAGCCCTCAATGGATTTCCCTTAAGTTTTATGAAAGAAGTCGGGATGTGAAAAACCTCACCAAGTTATTTCATATATAAACTCAGAAGATCTAAGAAATCCAGATGTGATAATTAGAATGATTTTATACATGCATACATACACATACACATTCCTTGTCTTCCCTGTAAGTACAAGGAATAGAATTTTCTTTATTATCAAAAAAAAAAAGGGTTTTCAGGAAGAAACAATGAACATACTATTCATTCATATCTTCAAATTCCTTATTACTTGCATGCTAGTACCCTAAACATAAATCAATAGACTGATACATGCCATAGAGTTTAGATATGAATTTAACACTTCCTCATAAAGTTAGAGAGGAGAAGTATAAAATCACCTTGAATTTATTATTTCTAGAAAGAGTAGACAAAAGTCTTTGAGGATTAATTTCATGCTGTGGGTTAAATTTCACTCTCACGATAGGCCAACTATTGCCTGGGGCTCTACAGATAATGAACCTGCCAAGGGATTAGCAAGGAAACACTTGTGTTATTATAAATCGTGTACACTTCCCTTTCTAACCAACTTCATCCTTCATGACACTAACAAATTACACTCTTTGTCCATGTTTCAATATAATGTGAGGCTGTGAATGAACTTGAACCAACAGTACATTAGATAATGTCTTCTCAAGGTATAAATAGCTATTAAATTTGGTTGAAAAATCCAGACCTCCTAAAGTGAGAATTTAAGATATTTTATGTCAGATCTTGAGAAACATTTGTATGTAAATATCACCTGATACTGTCTAAAATGGAGAAATTTGCACAAAGGAATTAAATGTAACACAGAAACAGAGAAACTTTTAGGGAGAATTAATCTACTACAAGGAGCCTAAATCATCCCAAGCAAAGACATTTATCACTTGGCTTCACTGTAAATAATCAATTTACTGAAGAGCTCAAACACAGAATTTATCATATGTATATTAGACTAGAAGTTCCAATAACGATTTTATGCCTAAGGAATGCCAGTTAGAATATTTATGATGCAAATATAGATGCTTTATTTGTTCCTTTCCTCCTTAATTTTCTTGAAAAGCTTCACACTTTTACTGTAAAAACCAACTCGGTTTCTAGACAATCCGTGCTGAGATATGCTAGCATGCACTGGTAGTGAAATTACATATTACAGTGTTAAAGTTGAAATCTGACATCTTGGGTTAGATCCTTTATTTACAGACTACCATATAAACAGAAAGGCAGGAAAGAAGTCCAAGCTCTGAACCTTCTTTTACTGACCCAAATCAGCTTAGGACAGCATTCCCTGAATTTTAGTGATGGTAATATTACTGCTAATGTCTCCTTCATGAAGAAAGACTCCTAAAAATGGCATGGTTCTGCTAACATAGCTGACCCTTCTGCATCTAGCAGAGCATCTCAGCACAACCATGGAAAGCAAAGCCTTCTTTTGAGACAAACCAGCTCTAGGCTGTGGCACCACATTACTTCTAATCACCACACACTAATTATCCATGTTAAAATACTCAGAGATTTATTCCTTTTGCATGATTGTAAAAGGCACGCACAATTTTTTCTTTTACTCCTCTTGTCACACAGCCTGAGCACAGCCCCTTGCCAATGCTCCCTTAAACACTCTGAAGGAACATGACTTGAAAAGTTGTACCTGGACCCCAAAGGTGTGAGCTTATGATGTTGGAAAAGTACCCACTTTTGCCTCTTTGCTCCTATTTCTGCAAGCCAGTGAGCTCTGCTCTCCCTCGCTGTAGTTACAGACTGCTACTCTTCAAGTCACCATGAGTCACACTAAGCTATGCCAGATGACTTGGACCTACAGCACGGCTGGTATTGTTCTCATATGACCAAAACAGAGAAAGAAGAATTTCACCATTGTGCTCTTGCAATACATAAGAATAGCTTTCTTTACTGTCTACAGTAGGCAAGAGTAATATTTCCTGCATTTCCCTCTTAACTTTCTAACTGGACAGGAAATAATACAATTGTATTAGGAGGCAGATAATAAACATCTCACGGGTGAGAATTTGCCATTCTGACTCCTTGACATCATTTAAGGCTAGGCAGCTGCCCTCTTAACCTACCCATACAGCTAAGCTGCTCTGCATCCAATAGTGGAACCAGACCACTGGCCAAAACTATTTCTAATGAAGAATAAAACCTATTAACATGATAACTGAACATTCCCTTACACTAACAAAATACTAGGACAGTGTGATGAATTCTGTGGCCAGAGCCCTCCATACTTTTCCAGCACTGGAGGGGCTGCAAACTAGACTACTAGGATTCAGCTGGCCTTAGTACTGGGAAGACAGTCAAGTGTCAGTAACATCTTACATCTTCCACTTGGGATGTAACTCAGTGAATGGTTTCTCTAATGGCAAAGTAAACTTAAGATCACTGCTTATTGCCAGACTCTGTTTTGCTGATGCAAATATTTATGAGGCTTTGCAGTAAAGGAAAAAACAAACAATCCCCACTGAATTTCTCCTGTTTACCCAGATTGCTTTATTTTTTATGATGAATGCAAAGCTGCTCTTGGGTGCATGCACACAACACCAAAATTAGCACAGCTTTGCTTTAAATAATTGCTTTCATTTTCTGATGCAGCCTGGTCTGTTTCATACCATAGGATCTCATAGATATTATATTTAGTACAGTATCTAAAAGACATACCATGGCATGGTATGTGTCTCCCCATCTCAGCTACTGTAAGCTTATAGCAGGAAGTGACGTCTTCATCTAAAAGGGTCAAATGGAAACAGGGCAGGTAAAGAACTGTTGTCAAATGAAGTGGAAATGAATTGGACTGAAGGAACATGGGAGAGGTTGTGAAAAAAAGAGAAGAGACAAAGAAGAGTGTAAAAGGGCAGCCACTAGCATAAGGCGGACAAGAATTAAAAAAAAAAAAAATAAAAAAAAAGATATTTGGAGCTAGAAAGTGAAGAGTAAGGAGAAATGGGAGGCTGGAAACAGATGTAAATAAGATTATCTGGGCTGCAAGGATCTGCAATGATTTGTGCACATGCTTTACAATACATTTTTTAAAAAAACCTTTTCAACATTTTCAGTATGTGTAATTGATTCATGAAAATCATGTTTTCTGCCTCTCTGTTGTTTGGTTTTGGAAGCAGTGGGTTCCTTCTATGAAACTTAGAGAAAAATTTGAACTTTAAACATTCCCACAAGATACAATTCTTAAGGCAGAAACACAAATAAAAATGTGCAGAAGAAGTCTATTTTTGAGACTCCTTCCTCCTTAAGTCCACAGGATAAGTGACAGCCCGCAAATGAATCAGGCTGCATCAGGAATAAGGATGTTGAAGTTGGTGTATAATATGCAGAAGTTAAATATGGTCATGTGGCCCATGTTACTGAAGAGACATGCTATTATGGATTGTGCAACTCATAGTTTCCTGAAAGCTAATAGCTTTAAATTCAGACATATTAAGTTCACTTGGGATGTAACAATAGTGTATATTTCTCAGTTGGTCATTACTTGAATAAAAAAACCTTAAGTCAGCTTAAAACAATTTTACGCTACACTTCTAACCATAGAAGAGCACGCATTCTACTTTGCATTAAACAATTTATGTTCACATCTGTCACATATTACTCATTGCCTCTTTTCCCGCTTCCCTGAGGGGAGCTTCTTGTTTTGACAGTATTTTAATGTCTGTATTTCTGGCTAACTCTTGATATACAAAGCAATGATTCCAAAAATAATGTAAATTTATTTCTAATTTTGATATTTCTACTTCCTCTGCATTGAGCATGAATTGCTACTCTTAGCTTAGAGAGAAGAAAAGCCTACCAATAAATGCAGTAAGAAAAAAAAAAGAGCTAATTGCTAAACATCACCTGCTATTATTATCCCTGTTTTTCATTAAAAAAAACCATAATTGGGTGTGACGGGTAAGAACTATCTTCCTCATATGAGATCTGTGAAGTATTTGTCAGCTGGCCAAAGTGATATCCTGAACCATTTTTTCCTTTTATACAGAGAACTTTCTATTGATACATGGCACACATAGATAAAGTCAGTAAGAAATGCTTATTAGTGGACAACCAGATGGCAAAGACTCTTATGAGTATTTGATGGTTCTCGTCTTCGCTCTAACATGAACTATAACACAAAAAAAAATTTAAATAATTTTTACAGTTTTATATAAATGCTAAACCCAGTAACCGAAGGGAAACTGAATAGACTTGACATGTTAATTATAAGTAATTGAAAAGAATTATTTAATCCTCCATGCCAGGTGGTAATAATAATTTACCCAGTGAACTTTTTCGTGTCAGATTTTTTCAAATTTACAGCTAAACTAAACTTTGAAAAGAGAAGAGCTAGGCATTGCTTGACAAGCTGAATTAATGTGTCTATCAGCATTAAGCCCATGCTACGCAGTGACATCTCTCCAGTAGGTAAACTGCCTCTGAGACTAATGTGTCTTCACTTATTACTTCACTCCTCTTTGTCTAAGCTCTGAAATGCCAAAGGATACAAATGATCTTGTCTTCAAAATAATTTAAAGCCTGCCGTAATGCAGAATGGAAAACACAGAAAGCGAGGTCTTGTCAAAACGCAAAATCAACAGAGAGTGTCAGGAGGCAGAGCTTGCTGTCTTTAATGTGATCCTTCTACACACCATAATCTCCATTTTATTTTGCCTAATGAGGCAGGAGTTAAAACAGTTGACCTGATCAAATTCAGATGGCAGCCCTAAAGGATGAGCCCCCTGCTGCACTCTTGTCCCGACACCCTTTGTTACCTCCAAGTGAGCTGAGACCAGGCTGTGAACCATGTAAATAGGAGGTTTCCAGGTTAATGAAAAGCTGCAACACCCTTCTAAATCAGGACAGAAGGTTATGCTTTCCTAATCCAAAGAAAGTTTCATGAACCTCAGTAATAAAGTTTAATGAACACTGGTAATTTTGAAACTTGCAAATAAAGACTGGACAAGAGGTAATAGTTTCCTTAAAAAAATTCCTTTTTCTATAACCACTGCTCAGCATATATTATTAGAATAACATGAATTTGTTTTCTTAACACAAATTCAAATACATCAATTAAAAAAGGATTCCTTGGGAAAAGGTAGTTAATGGCTCTTATGAACTGATGTTTTTATTAGGTGATGGCATGTTTGCTGTTTCATTTCATTACCATCTGCCAAGGAGTTTCTTTCAACACCAAATCAGAATCTACATGCTACAATCATGTAACACATTCAACTTCAGTGCATATGCTCCAGCTGCTGACACAGATAAATCTTTAAAAGTGGGCAAAACATTAAATTTATCTACATTATCTTTCAGCATGTAGTGCAATTTGCAGCCTTTTATGTAAAGGAAATAAAAATTGGATTCACCAGCTATACTTCTACCTGTCACTTGAAAGATGAGACTGCATTGGATAGTTCGTCTACAGTGTCTGCAGAGAGGTATGGAGAGACAAGGGTGTGTTAATTTGGGCTTACTGAGCACATAGCTTTTTGTTCGACTTTGAGCATGAAGGGTGGGGGAGCCTCAAGTGTGCTCACAAAAGATAATGTAGATAAACGAAGTGGATAAGATATACATAAAAATACCTCAGTGCGTCTCTGGAGTTTCATTAATGTGTTTGAATACATTTCCTGGTTTGGGATGTCTGAATTTTTTCTAACATGAAGCATTCCATATTATGAAAACATACGTATAACACACAGGAAACGCATTAAACTGGACAGCAAGATACTGATACATGCATAGTCGAAAAAAAAATACATGTATGATTTATGATTGGCTTGTGTATTTATATTGTTTAAACTCTACTGAAAACGCATATTAATTTAATTCAATTTATCTGTCTTTAAGAAAAGTGACAGATTTCACATATGCCATATTTTAGGCTTATCTCCTGGGTGGCTATTCGTTACTTAGTATATATTACAATATTTCGTTCAGATTTCATGGGACTGTATTTTTAATCCCTTTTTCCTTTCCTCAATTAGGCATTTGTGACACCACTTTTCATACATTCCAGTAATCAATCCTGAAGCCATTCATCAGGATTTCAGAAGCCACTCTTGAAAAATTAGATACATGTGTTCAGTGTAAATGGGAATGCAATGATTTATGACACAGGTCATTCTGAAAACCCATGAGTTCTTCTCCAGTGACGTGCCAGAAATCACAACTATTACTATAGGCCTGTGATCTGTTTATTATACAGCTTATGGGTGGTGTGCCACGTCTAATTCATTTTTAATGTGTTACATTTTTTCTGGTTGATTTTTGAAAACAAGATTTACAGTTGTTTAGAGTTTGACACGAGCAGTAAACTGCTGGTTTAGTTAATATGTTTGAAAATGGATTGATTAAACTATCAGCCTGTTTGCACTCAGTGTTCAAGCTATGAAGGCAGTATTGTTTTAATTGCAACTACAGCAGTCAGCAGTTCTGTAAATCATGTGTTATGCATCCCTTGGGTGAAAAAAATATGGATGCTCAATCTAACTGGCAGGGAAGAAATTAAATTCCTGGGTTCTCTTCAGTTTACAAAGGGAAGAGAGTGGCAATCTCAATAGAAAAAGGGCCTTTCTAGAAGTCCATGATCTCAGTTACGCACTCAAGGGAGTGATGAGGATGTTCCTGAACCACCCAGCTCACAAAGTCTCATTACTACATCTGCTCTAGAAAGGTACTTAATCAGCTCCTTCCCATCGGTGATAAGAGAACAGCAAACCAGCTCTGTCTCACACACACAGCATAAATCAAATGAGGTTTTGCATGGTGCTCCCACAGCTAAAAAGCCAGTGAAGTTTTCTGGTTTGGTTTTGGCACAGTTTCTAACCATCGCTTAGGGGCAAGGCTTATAAAAAATATCAACTGACTAGTTTATAGTGTAGATGCAGATATGGTTTTATCAAGAATATAAGAGAGTTGTAGTTTTCAATTAATGCTGCTTCACACAGCATACAATTCTGGTTGTGTGACACAACATCCATGCAGATATGCACCACAGTCAGGCAGAGGGCGTCTCTTGTGCTCTGAAATGTGGGAACTAAATTGTGCCTAGCAAGGTCTAGCACAGTCGACTCAGTGACACTTAAGGGCTCTGCCTTTAGGCTGAGCTTTTATAGTAGAAAGCAGGCCATTTAAACTCTTCAGCAAACTATTACCAAGTGTCCCCAGATTCCCACAAACATATTCTCAGGGCACAGTATCATTACAGATGTCCAGTATACTGTGGAGGTCACCATAGAGCAGCAATAATGAAATTTGGGCAGGTAGTCCACTTTGGTCTGCCCTCTTTCTCCACAAGATGGCAATGCCTGGGGTAGGCTGTGCTCTTTGGATAGGTGATGTAATCCAGACTCTGCAGGATGACAAGGAAATGGGCAGAAGGTCTTGGCAAGGCATAGGAGAAAGTTCAGTGATAGCAGACTCAGCATGTCAGTGGCTTAAGCACCCACAAACACGTACACAAACAGGTAGCTACAATGAAAACATACGTTTGGCATATAATCACTGGGCTTGTCCACAGCCTAAAAGATTGCGGAAGAGAGAGATAAAATAAAGAACTGCTTGCTGAAATGCAACAAAATTAGACACTGATGCGTATTTTGCTTAATCCCAGAAAAGTACCCATGAAACACAAAATTACCGAAAATTAGTTCACTAAAACCAAGAATGCTCATTCGATTAACACCTAATGTCAGAAGCACCCAGATGCCACCAGGAGAAAATATTTTTTTCTCGGTTTTGTGGGTCCACTCTGCAGATGGCTGGACCCTTTGTATTTTGCTTCTTTGCTTCTGACTTTCCCACTCCCTCTTTCCCCACTTCTGAGATAGCTTCACATGCATAGTCTCACTATTCCACACTCCTAGTGCATATCCTCCTTCCTGAAAAACATTAGGATACAGCAGTCTTGTCTTGTGCAGGCTCACGAAGGTCTACAGGTCCTGCAAAAGGAATCTGCAACGAGACTGTGATAAAATAAAGGGAGAATCCAAGCAGCAAAAGTAGAGGCAGGAGACCTGGGATGGTAGGGAACAACGGGTTGTGTTGCGGAAGATATGTGCCCAGGAAAAGAATAGGAACTGCACACTGAGCACCACATTGTAGTGTGGCCTCCATCATGGAATGAAACCACCCCGGGGTAAATTCTAGCCTTTGCAAATTCAGAAGCCTAGTGGAAGGAGAGGGACAGTGAATGAGAAGGGGAGAGAGAGAGAAGAAAGAAGGATTTTACCCATGACCCACGAAATCTGCTGAAGACCTCATCCAAAATATTTCATAGCAATATGTGGTACAACTCCTTTACCAATACAGTGAAAGACTGAAATTGGTTCACCTATCACTGGCCCATTTGTACAATGACATTCCACTTGTCCCTTCTCTGCCATTCCTTTATAAAACTTCAAAGTGCAACAGAACATGGTACACATCAATAACGTTAAAGTCCAGATTAAAATCCTCAGGTGTTGTAGCATTGTACAGTGGCTTACATACACTGTGCCTGAAAACTTGTTTAAAGGCAAGAAAACAATTTCCAAGTAACAGCATGTGCAAATGCAACCTACTACTTCATGTACAATAATTGCTTGTCTTGTGCATGATCCAAGGGGATGTAATTTTGCAATAGTTTTGGCTTGAAGATCAGAAAATTTAGTTCTATACGCAAAATGCAATTTTTAAAAAAAGAAAAAAAAGTATTTTTTACCCTAGTATCTCTTTGTTTCACTTTAGATTAAGACAATACGTTTTATCAGCTGAAAATGAAGGCTGTTTGCAGGGGAGAAAGAAAAATGTGGTATTAGATTTTACACAAATAGAAAGACTTTATTTGCTGGCAGATTAGACCAGAGGATGGTAAAACAAAAAGACTGTGAAACAAGATTCAGGATCTAAATTGCTAGGTTTTACAAAGCTACATATCAATAATATCTTAGAGCAATTTTGCTTTCAGAAAGTTCTCAGATTTAATATAGGAAATAAAAATAGTTCCAAAGGATGACTTTACATTACTTGACATTAGGTTTTATCTAGATTATGTCTTATCTGTTTCCAAGTTTAATTACTATTTTATCTATGAAGTATAGAACCAGTGCCAGTACCTTTGAGCAGAAGAATGTATGAGATGATTGGCTGTTAGAAGCATCTTTTCAAATCTTGTCTTGCCCAAGCTTGAATTATGTAATCAGAACTATGTTCAGACATCTAGCTACTGTTTTAAATGATAAACTCTGCTGTCAGGGACCTTAGGAAGACTTGATTTGCATTCAAATCAAAGTAAGCCAGTAGGTCCCTGAAGACAGAATCTTTTCTAAACCAGTCAGGAGAGGATTTACTGTACATAAACTCCTGCAACAATGATAAATGCAGCATGCACGCTGTACACTATACAGCTCTACAATCTCTATTTCAGTTATATTCCTCTAATCTGGGTGGAATGATTTTTCCTTTGGCAATATTTCTGGCTACCAGATGATTCTGATAAAATACTAAGGATGGACTCCTTTGAAAGGATGGACTCATTTAAAAAGACAAGTTGCTAAAATTAGCCCAAGAACCCTTTGGGAGTGTTGCTCATAATTTAACTTGGTTTAAAGATGCTTACTCTTCTGGTTTTACTTAAGATTGGCTTGCTGTACAAGAAGAGTGATTCAGAAAATAGATACTGTTATCTTAATCACACAAAAAAAATTCACCCCAGAAAGGGTATTTACCCAAAACTGCCATGCATATGCCTTTTCAGCACAGCTGATCTTAATTCTTCAAGTGGCCTTTAAACCTTGAAAGTTTGCACTCTTTCAGTATTCCCTCCATAAAGCTAACCAGCAATATTTCACAAAAACTGGGGAAGGAAGAAAAGAATGATCCTCTTGTAGTACATTTATCAACTAATTCTTCATGAAAAAAATCTATTAACAACAACTGAAAGCATACTGAAGATACGTCCAGCAACAGTATCAGGGATAAAGATCATAAATAGCAGACCTCAGTTTAAAACATATCACAGAAAATATATTGAGCAGTAGGAATCTATAGCCATTAACTATTTATCAAAGCATTTACTTGCCTAACGCTACTGTGAAAAGTGACCAATAGCATATATAGCTGTACTTGCAGAAAGACTACAGGAGAAAGGAATAAAATTAATTAGACATATTCTAATTTTTACTTAAGAATAATACTAGTTTGGAATGGCACTCATGAGAGCAACAGCTGAAATATCAGTTCAGCGTATTGCATACATGCTACGCAGTGGGGAGGTGCAGGAATACATCACGGACAGTGCTAAGACATAAAAATATTCTGTATCGTGCGTGTGCATGATTGTGCACCTGCAGTTTAGATGTACATATGGCAATCATTTTATGAATGGATCCATTTGACACAAAATTTTTTTCGTCGTTTTCTTTTTTTTTTTTAAATTCCTGTGAGGAGCAAAAATGTGACCTTCCATCTTGTTAGTTTGATTAAGGGGAGTTATAGTTGCTGGAAAAATGAGAGGCAGGATCTTAGTGGCTACAGTATTTGCAATAGGATCTGGCAGAGACACACTGAAGTTCTCACTTTGTTACAACCCATCTGTAGTTGAAATATGTGTGTAAGGAAACATGCTGGAGGAATGTCTTAATCAGAGTTCATATTTTCAATCTTGCCTAGAGCAGTTGCTGGGGTTTGAATAAAGAATTACACCATAGAGACTCAGAGGTCAAGGCACCTGTGTAGTTTTTGGGAAGGTCAAGTCCAAGTCTGACTTCCATTTAAGGAAAGGAGGAATTTGAAATGGTGCTCTCATTTCTTAACTATCTGGTAAGATTATGAGGTTGTTGTCTATTCCAGATCAGAGTTTACTGTGCCAATTCTATCTTAAAATTAAACATTTATTACATAACTTCTTCATAAATATTAAAATGTATCACTGGTGCACATACTAATTTATATTAATTTCAGAAATATATATATTAAAACATTTACATACATATATAAAAATATATATCTCCCCAATGACTTTGAAGTTTCTCATTGACTCTCTGGATTAGCACCTGAATACTCAAAGAACACACGACTGCTGCTGAGCCCATCATACCTTACTTCAGTGACCATGAAAATGAGGACAAATAGATCAAACTATGGTAAGCTTCTGTTTAACTACATGACGGAAACCAGCACAGCTGGAGGCAATTCTTAGCAAATTGATCAGAATTCCTTTACTTTAACTACAGCTTAACTAATAAATAGACTTCCATAATTTTCTGCAATCAATCTAAATGTATTTGCAAAATTAGTGAAACATTTGATCTTGAAATGGTCACTAAATCTTAAGTATATAATTTTGAAGAACTTACATAGTTTATCTTTCTGCCAAATTGAAAAAGAATAACTGTTTATAATAAAATCTTGTTAACTAAGTAAACTTTGTAGAAGATGCATGTTCATAATTAATTTGATATATAAAAAACCCAGTTGCTTTATTTTTCCTTTCAAAATTCAACATTAACTTTTGTTACCTTGTTTGTATTCTGGTCTTTTGTTTAAAGATATTCTTCTATCCACTTCTGGAACTAGTAGTAATCTTACTGAAAATCTCAAAAGACTGTATGCATGTTAAGGCTCCTCTTTTGCCATTTTTTAAAATAAACACACTTTGTCCAACAAGCCAGACATTTTTCTGGATGGATCTGTTTCTTTTAAGGGGCTTTTCAAATATTCTGTGAACAAGACAATCTTGAACTACTTTGAACATAACGGGCACTTGGAAAATGTAATGAAAATACACTTTTAAAAAATGTAATTGATCTGGCTTTCACCCTTTTCATGATTATTTCTGCAGTTACAGACTGGCAAAATCTGAAAGTAATAGAAACGTCCTATTCGCTAAAATAAATGAATACACTGAACTCTTTTTTTCTAAAAGCCCATGTTGCAATCCCTCCTAAGGGACAAAAAAAATAACAAGAAAAAGATGGAGTTTGAACTCAAAGCAAACATAAAAGCTTTACTTACAAAAAATCAATTACACACCCCAATTTGTTTTTACCAGCAGCCAAAGGAAAAACCTGGTTAGCATGTTGCAGGATCCAAACAGCTTGGTTCTACATGTTTCACCAAATTTTACATTACAGCTATTTTCTAAGAAACAAACCAACAATTAGACACACCTGTTAAAAATGCCTGTGCTCTGTTCACACTTCATGTAGTATCCTAAAGTGACAGCATATTAAAATGTCAATGCAATTCCTCTGCATAACAGAAGTATTTATAACAACAGAAAGAGCAATTAAATTCTCTGCTCCTAGGTACTTTTGCTTGACTTGCTTAGCATATAAGAAAAATACTAAAATACACTGGTGTAGAAAGGAAAACTATTGAAAATAAAGATCATAATACTGCAAAAGTGAATACAAGGCACATACAGAAAAAAAAATCAGTAGCTAGATTGTCCCCCCAGTTTTATGTACTTATTAAGCACATAATGTATTTCTTCTATAGGCAGTCCAGCAATTTTAGATATATGGGCCTATACTGTAAAATTAGTATTGAAAAGAAATAATGACAATGAAATTATTTATTCAAAACTTTATGCGCCCAGACACTATACAACTTGCACATTAATGAAACATTATTTGACTGGAGGGGTTAACTCCAGCATGAACATACCTGAGAAATAGAACATATACATAGAAACAGAACAATACCTGAGAAATACACCTTCAAAGAGTTTCTGCAGATACTTTTTATAGAGACCACTAATTGTGGTGGTGATGGTGCATTTACAGCAAAGTTAAACAAAAATTGCAGCTTGATAAAATGGATTGCTATGGGGAAATTTCACTTTGAAAAACATTTGCCAATTTGAGAAAAATTCCAACAAATACAAAAATTTACATTTATCGAAACTGAATTTCTAACAAAACCTGGCTTAACCCTTCCGTGTTGTGAACTCAAGCTCCTGCTGACAGAGCATCTATAATCCTCCAGCCCTATTTCAATGCTTAGTGGAGTATGAAGAGTGCTGCACATTCTTGTGGCAGTACCCTAGTGAAATGTAAAATTAGGCAGACCTTTAAGAATGTTTCACCTTTTCTCATCTATTTAAAGTTATGGACATGTATCGCTCTGAATTTCCAAAAATCTTATCTTGTCATGCCAAATTATTCACCAATATTGGGTATATATAACTGAACCACAACACTTTTTGGAATGCATTTAACAATGCTGCAATCAAGGGGATATTATTTTCACCACCTGTCCTGACACATTGCTCCATATTACGACTTTGTAGCAGAAAGAACAAAATGAGCTGTCCCTCAGGTATTTTTGCTCACAGCTTTAGCTTTAACAGAAGTAATGTCAAGTAAGTTTGATGGTCTGTAAACTGTAGTACACGAAGAGACACCGCATTTTCACTTCTGGTACGCTTCAGCTACTGGGGCCATAACCTCTGGCAGAAGGATGAAAAGGACAGCTAGCACTGTTCTTCGGGACACTCTTGGTAATTCTAATATGCTTAAAGAGAACTTCTGTGATGTGTGAGGCTGACAAAACTTCAGTCCTTGCTTTGCTGCTAGAGGAAACAGCTTCAAATTTCTTCCTGTTTTTTTTATGTTCAATATGGATTAAAACGTTTATGGTGTTCTTAGGACTGCTGTAAAGACTGCTTGCATTTCATTCAGAATATATGAAGTACAAAGAGCATTCAGCATCTGTACCACTTCTGCAATTTCACACTAGCTTCCAAAGCACTAGCTTTGCCATTTTGAAATCTGAAAAGTTTATTAAAAATTCTAATGACTGCTGCATCTCCAAAAGATCTCTGCTTTCTGAAGTACGACTCGTCAAAACTCTAGGTCTGTTTATTTTGAGATTTTATTATGCTCTGGATAGAAATCCTGGTCTATTTTTCAAACATTGAAGCTTTCAAACACCGGTATTTCAATAAAGCTGTCTGTTTAGAAGCTAATTTGTCTGCAGATAGCAAAATAACCTCTTTCCAAATGTTTCTGGCTATTTATTCACATAAACTGAAATTTGGTGCACAAATTATGTCTTCCAAGAGTACCTGTGAATTGGCTTTGGGCTGTACCAGTTTTAAGATTTGTCACCCAAGATTGAAGTTTACATTATTCTTAAGCAATATGATTAAGTGGGAGGAAGGACTGTGGGCCAAGCTTTTTGAAGCTGTTTTGTGTAGTTCCATTGCACTCAGGCTAGCCAAGAATAGTGGAACTGTTGTAGCCCCAGTGCATATAACACAACTCTGGGAGTTTTTCTAATTGATACTGAATTCCTATTAGTCACAAGGGTCTCTTCTGGCAGCCAAAAAAACCTAGAGTATAAAAGACATTCTGACCATTGACTTCTTTCCAGAATTACCTATTCCCAAATAAGAGTTTGTGAGGAACAGGTGAAATAGGGTCATTAATCCACCTCTATACCAGCTACCACCTAAGGATTTTTGTTCCATTAAGAAAATTTTCCAGTGCCAAAATCTCCCTTAAGGTCCCTTGAGCTGTCATAATAGCACAAAAAGACAAGAATAAGACTTTGTCCTTCCTCTTCAACAGCTCTAAATACTTCTGCTGAACTCATTTCTACAAAGGCCACAAATGAGTAAGTAGAAATGACATCATTAATGCATCTAACTGATCTCAAAATATTATTTGACTAATCAGGGAAAGTTTTAATGCATAGCAGCTTCTGTAGCAAAGCCAGCAAAAGGCATCTGGTATTATTAACCTTGTTCCAGAGGTATGATTTTTCTCTGGGATCATGTTGTTTCTAATGGATGAGGTGGTTTTCATGTTACTCAGAATACAGGCGAGCATGATACAATCATTATCATTCTTTTATTACTGTTCTAATGATTTGTCATAAAAATCAAATAGTACTGAAATACCCAAATAGGACTGAAAGGAGCTGGCTGTGCCAGTGAATTCAGCCCCTGTTATCACAGGCAACTATGTCATATGTGCCTTTATAAGTAACTTGACCCACAAAAGTGATGGAGCTCTATTGTAAAGATAGGAGACTTTTTTCCTCCACAGCACCTACTAGAAGGGTAGTCCATAACCTTGTTGAGATACTTAAAACCCAATTGTTAGTTTTAAATATATTCAGGAGAACTTAGACTCAGTTATTCTTGTCCTAATATTACATATAAGAAGACAAAAGATCAGGCGGCCATCCACCCTAATATCTAGTCCTTGCCAATGATCAATAGCAGATCATCTTGCCAGTGTATGGCAAGATGATAAGTATATATCATCTGCATTTCCATGTTCCATGATTCTGGAGCTCAACCTTCTTGTTAAGTATGTCCTTGCTCTCTCCTATGTGAGAGCATCTAACTATGGGTTTTACATATGGTCCCATACTCATTTGTATAGAATCATAGAATCAGCTACACTGGAAAAGGCCTTTAAGATCATAAAGTCCAAACATCACCCCAGGACTGCCAAGACCACCACTAAGCCATGTCACTAAGGGCCTCATCTAAATGTTTGTTGAAAACTTCCAGGGATGGTGATTCCTGGTATATCCAGGTTTAGTTCTTACCTGGCACAGAACACTTCATGTTCCATTTTTCTCACTCAGCAGAACGGACTAAAGAACTCACACCTCTCCCTAGAGACAAAGTCTCAGCTCACTTCCTTTCATATTCCTCTGTCTCCACCTACACTTACTTTTTGTTAGACAGTTCGTTATTTTTAAAAGAAATTTTCTTCTGGTTGTTGAATTGCTTTTTGGCCAAGTTAGAGAGCTGAATCTGCTGAATGCATGACAGTGTGTGAAGCTCCTTTTAGTAGCCATGAATTATTATATCTGCTGAAGCTGTAATACAAAATTGCTCCCTTAATTATAAGTTTCACAGAAAAGTCAACAGCTTTTTTGTGATGTGCAATCATTTGTCATGGTTATAACAGCAAGCAACTTTTGCAATATTGTGCAATTCTATTAACAGGCAACTTCAGGAATCTTTTATTCATTCAAAGCTGGTGAAGTATTTAGACACATGAATTTAGTATTGTAGAGCTCATAAATGAGTACTCTGAAGAACAAGAATTAATTTACTCATGATTTAAGTGGTTTGATGCCTTCGACTTCAGCTGTTACACAATTGGTTGAACTGTTGAGAGAGTTCAACTAAAACAGAACGGGGAGGTTTCACCCTCAATTCCTTCTCCCCTATTCCCACTCCTTTTTTGCTGTGTGCTCCTGCGCCTTTCTCTGCTCACTGAACCCTTCTAATAAACTGGTTCAATTAATAAATTGAGAAGAAACTGTACTAGTTAGTCTTCTCCCAGGATGATATGTTGTATGACTCAGGGGAAACTACAACAAGGTCTATGGCTTGTTTAAGAAGGAAAGTTGCCAACATGAGGGAGATAGGCGTCTTGTCCTTTTACCAACAACAACCTGCGAAATGGGAATTTCTTGTCACATGAAATTGAAAACTAAATTTCAGTACATTCCTAAATTTCCTGAGACATCTGCCATTTAATATTACAGCCTATTATCTGTATAACAATGGAATTGTATGCTGTTTCAACTTAGATATGTCAAAATGTTCAGACAGTAAAACATTTTGTCAAGAAAAAGAAGAGATGAAAAGGAAAAGGATGCATCTCTATTAATTTAAAACTTCACCTTTCAATGACTAAATTAGGAAAGTATTTTACCTACCTAATATTCTTGCATTATTTTTATTGCCTTTGTGGAGGGGCTCAACTTATGTTTTCAGAAGAATATTTTTGTCCATACTAACTGGACTGCATATTCTAAGAGAAGATATAACACTCTGAAATGTGTTCTATCAGAAGAGATAGAAAAAAATGGCAATCATACAAGCAAGTTCATATTTTACTTAGAGACACAATAAATAAGTAGGTATATATCTTTGATTAGGATGCAGTTTTGCATTACACAGAGCTGATCTAACAGCATGCATCCACTAGAAAAAATCCCGCTTTTAAATACCTTAATTTTCCAGTATTTCCTCAATCTGAATAAATTTTCTTTGCAGTTTTGCAATTGCTAGATCTGACATAAGGGAAATGTTGGCAAAATACCGTGTACACTACAGAAAAGATTTGGGTGGCAAGGAATTAGGAGCAGAACTAACTCTTTGAGTGTCAGATCACCCTTTCACCAAAATAACATCATACTCCACTCTAATGAAAGTGCATACACACATGCCTTTCATGAATACCTTAGTATAGAATTCGGTGGTTGCCACTGATGACCTCTCTGGGTTGCCCCCTTCTTTGTCCTGGTATTGCCTGTTACACAGTTGTGTGAGGAACCAATTCAGAAAACCAAGGTGGTCAAAAAGAAACCCAACCAGAAGATGACTAATTGATCAGTGCTGTTTTCCACTGTTGCCAGCTCCCTAAACTGCCACTGTATGGCAGTGTAAGTGTCAAGGTAACAAATGTAATTCCAAAAGAATTGAGCTTAAAATGTTTTGGAACTACATTTTCAAATAAAACATGTCATCATTAATTTCTTCCTAAGATAAAAAAAAAAAAAGTCAAAGAAGTTTTTCCCTTTTTGCTTTTTCTAATTTGTATTCCAGTTTAGCAATCTCAGAACTATTTAATTTGATCCTTCCAGTCTGTAGCTGACTCAGGGAAAATTATCATGAGACAGCAGAATAATCCAAACGTTGCTGTCTACAGGTACTTCTCCCAATCCAATTCCCATTTGTCTTGTTCTCCTTCATCCATTGTACTGTCTCCGACACTTGTCTGATTCTTGCATTGAGTTGATTCAGCTCACTAGTGTACGAGGAAAAGAAGTATCCAAGATACTTCCTGGGAGAAACTATCTTGATTGAAGTTGCTACTTCTGGGAAGATGCTAGATGGATAGTATCACATGTAGCACTCACAATTACATCTCTCTTCTCTCTCTGTTACTGACTCTGAATTACATCATGTACATATGGGCACTTGTGCACTTTCTAACCACTCCACTGCAGAGGTGCATACAGCAGCCACTGCACAGGGGACATGCTGGTACTATTTTGCCCTTGCTGCAGATTTAGAGAAACAGATAAAAAGGTATAAGGAACAGCAGTAGTTTTATAGTTACAAGTACTGCTACGGATCAACAGTCCATTACTGGGATATAGGAAAACCATGAAGGTCACAGCACCTCTGAGGCGCAACCCCTTCCATGTGCTGCTCTTCAGCTGATGCCGCTGAGATATGCCCCTGGCTCAGCTCAGGTTGTAAAAGCACAATCTCACCAGGGAGTCATCAGCTTACTACAACATCGTAGCAGTGAAAAAAATTGCATTTTTTTTTTTTTTCCTACTCTCTTGAGAAATAAATTCAAAAGACAGCTGTATTATGCCAAGATTATTTTGGAGATGCTATTTTACTTGTATCCTATTCAACATGAAGACTCTTGTTTCTCAAAACCCCCTCTAGACCTAGAATACACACTGATGCATCTACTTGTGAAAACATACAAAAAGCATAGTTCATAAAGATACTATCTCTCTTTTTATTTATTTGCAGATTTACTTGGCACTTACTGGCCTAATGCAGTTATTTTAGGGACATACTTAAATATAGTATTAATGGCCAACATTTCAGACAGACTTATTGGCATTGCTGCAGTTATATTGTGCTTCCAACATACACAGCTTTATTCTCTTGTATCCATAGCTTCCAAAAGCTTGCTCAAACATAAATAAGAAAAAAATAGTTTTCTTTTTAGTGTAAATGAAGACATTAAGTACTGTTTTTCCATACTTGACTATCTCCCACCACATGACCAAATACTAATAAAAGGAAACATATTTCCCCCCACCCCTTTATCTTTTTTACCAAAGTGGCTGCCTGCTTATTTTATTTTAGGCATGTTCCATCCATGGCTAGAAATCAGGCATGACAGTGGTCTAATGTGAAATTTTTGTCCACGGAGAAATTAAGCATGACCATCGTCTACCTTGAATGTGATCTTAATGTTTTATACCACTGACAAATCATTAACATCTGCTAATAACTCACCCGGCTGCTTTGTTAGATTGTTTAGAAAAAATCTCATATACACCATAGATGTTTCCAACTCATAGCCTATGTAACCTTTCCCAGCTGTTTAATCCTGATTTAAAATATTACTTTAAAACGCATACATTTTTAAAACTATCCCATTTCTTTGTCTCTGGACTACTTCTGAAACTATGCTAACATCTGTTCATTTCCACTCCCCAATTCCCTTCTTAAATACTTATTTTCAGCACATAATTTTTTTGTCAATAGAATCCCATGTACTTTCTCACCTCCTAGCCCTCCACTTTCTGCTCTGGACTCTTGCTCTCATTCCGCTCTATCCCTAATGGTTTCAGTTGACTCACTGTATTTTAAATACGGACTGATACAGAGAAAAGATTATCTAAAAAGCTTCCTGATTATTTTAACTACTTACGAAAAAGAAAATGGGGCCATACCATGCATCTACAATGTCTAAATTGAATAAACAAAGGGAAAGGGGAACAATGTACAGTACAGGGAGTGTAGGTAGTTTTTAGCAATGAAACTGTATAATGCAAATATTAGAATATCTGAAAATAATTCCTGGCTGTGAGAAGCAGTAGACTATGCAGGAGCCTCCCAAGGCAATTAGAGGGAGCTTGTCACCTGGCATATTTTAAAATAAGCTGGACAAAAGATGTGCTTTCAGGCCAAACAGCTAACAGAAACAGGGAGAGAAGAGAGGAGAGGGAAAAGAAGAAGAAGAGGGAGATGGAGAGGCTGCTGAACTCAGGCGGATGTGGATTTCTGAGCGCTGGCAGTGGCAGGATGCAGGACATGATGGATGCAGGCTGTAACACCTCATTTGGGAACTGGCTGTGATTTTAAGTGCTTGTTCTACTGAAGTGGCCTCCAATACAACCTTGGATAAAATGCTAGGAGTCCTGGTACCAGTCCCCATTTCCATGAACTAGCAGATGAATAGGTGAACAGATGCCACATGTCCACAATAAATAAGTCAGATTCCTAAATGATGTACAGGAGAGTCCATATTACATTGAGTGACAAGTCTCTTAATGGTATTTCTTTCTCACTATTAGAGTAGAGGAGGTACTGAGGCAATTTACATACCTCAAAAAAAGTACATTACTATAAGTTATAGCTTTTGTAAGAGCAAGCAGTGACAGGACAAGGGGGAATGGCTTTAAACTGGAAGAGAGTAGCTTTAGGGTAGATGTGAAGAAGCATCTCTTTACTGTGAGGGTGCTGAGGCAGTGGTGAGGCCCAGAGAACTTGTGGATGCCTCATCCCTGGCAGTGTTCAAGGCCAGGTTGGATGGGGCTTTGAGCAATCTGGTCTAGTGGAAGGTGTCCCTGCCTGTGGCAGTGGAGTTGGAATGAGATGATCTTTAAACTCCCTTCCCACCCAGACCAACCTATGATTCTATGGTAGTAAACTTTTTGGCTTTTTTGACACCAATACAATGGCACATCCTGAGGCTGTGGGAATCTAAACAAAATAATTAAACACATCTATTGTGTTTAATACAAACCATAACACATCCTATTATACTGCGGGGTACTTTCTGCACAAATATAGCTATATTTTTATAGATCTGTCAGCTGAACCACATATCCAAAATGTTTCAAATTGAATTTCATTTTTGTCATGAAGATTTGGTCATGGTTTCTGATTCACATAAACATCCTGATTATCTGCAGAAATCCTGAAATACTACAAAGAGAATCCAAGTGTTGCTACACTGTCTTATTTCTTTGGTAGGTTCTAGCTAGAGAAGCAGCCAATAGTGCAATGAGCGTATTTTAGAGGGCATTTAGTCCTAGGTTCTCTCCTTTCAGTGCACTTCAACACAGTGCAATGAAAAAATAATTATTCTGTCATATCTGTAATCCATGGCATGTGTTTTCTCCATAATTACAGTTTAGGAACTCTTTTGTCACATTTGCCTACTCTGTCTAGAAGAGGGTTATTTGTAGCCTCATATTATGAAAATAAATATTTTCATAAAATTAAGATAAAAACAAAAGGAAGGAAAAAAAATCCAAAACAAACCCCAGACTTTCTTGTACTTAAACTGCAACTGCACAATGTGCAGCCCATGAAATCACAAAATGCAGTCCACACCACTCTCTTGAAACTACATCATGAGGACACAGCTAATGAATTGCAGGTTTTTCCAGTGAAGAGAACTTAAACATGGAGCAACTTCACTTTCTCTATCAATGAAGATGCTGTACCAGTACAACAAAATATGTCTGTGTACATTTATTCAAAAATGTGTAAATGTATAGATGCAGGTTATAGAGAGAAACCTTGATGCTTTTGTCATATTACATGTTCTGCTACTATAGTTGCCACGAAATGTTTACATGAACTTTTTAAGAACTGGACATCCAAACCCAGAAAGAATATTGTGTTATGACATTAGAATGAAAGCAAAATGTAAACTAAAGGGACCTGAATTTGGTAGGTGTTAGAAATTTCAGGTTGCTACAGCTCATAAGTGAATCAAGGAACTGAAGGTACTTTTGCTATGGACAGTGAAATGCACAGACAACATGTAACCCCATGTTATCATCATGCCATGTTATCAAATGGAAATTTTAATTTTATGGTATTTCAGTTGTTTAAAAAGACATCTACTATTCATTAAAAAACCCAGATTAAATGGCAGAATGCTTAACTGAGATTAAGGAAAAGCTTGAGAAAAGAGATCTCTGGCAGTCTGATTTGATGGTGCACAAATTCAGTTTCTTCCAAAGAAAGAGATAGATAGGCTTATGCTAAGATGAAGAAATAATGTATGTTATAGTTTTTACAAAAGTCCACAGTGACTTGAAATGGGGATATTATGAAGCAGTTCTGCTGTTTGATCACAAATAACACAGTGTCACATGAGGAGATGATGAAGCTGCATTTATATAGTTCCTTTTCAGTTCCTTTTATCCCAAAGGATCTTGACACTCTTTATAAAATCTACATATGGTATGCCTATGAATACAAAAAAAAAAAGGACACAGGAACAGAAATCACTTTGACCAGCACGGCAAATCAGAGCATCTGTTTAACAGTACACATCAATACTGTTCTTTAATTCAAGGAAGGATTTAAACTGGAATAGTATATCTAGCAGGAATTATTAGCCCATGTGCCCTTATTAATTCCTAACAGATTGTATGCACAAGTAAACAAAGGGCAAATTACAGAGCCCGGATTACATCCAAATTATTGTAAATTTGAGATAAATTCTCATTAAAAAAAATTTGGATCTGTAAGAAAATATTCAAAACCTTTCAATGCTGAGATTCAAATGCCAAAATCAGAGTATAAGCTACAATATGCACAGAAATCCTATGAAAAATCGTGCCAAGGCCTACTGATACATCAAGTAAAACTAATCCCAGAAAAAAGCCTTGACATTTCATTGAAATAAGGACACTAAGTTCAGTTGGTCAGGGTTTATTTTTACCATATTTTTTTTTTCTCAAAATGAAAAAAAACTTTTCTCAGGAAACAATCAGTTTCAATACATTTTTATATTCCACCATTAGATGACAATGGATGTTACACTCTACATTTTCAAACCAAAACTTCTGTTTTCCTAGTTCAAAATTACTTAAAAGTAGTTGAAAAGGAAAAAAGAAAAGGAATTCAAAACTTTCAAAATTAATTAAATGAAGAATTTCATTGGCCAACACTCACTGTTTTTCTAACAGTCTTCTGAGAGTTCAACTGTTCCTTCCAATAGGGAATTGTTTGGTATCATGATAACCTTCCCAGGACAAGAAGAGTATTTTTTGCTTAAATCTAAATGTTGCAAATCTAACTAGAACAGTTTACATCAAGTAACATGAATTTAACATGCCCTGATGCGAACCAAGTGAGGTATGGTCATTTGGAAATGGTAACATTGTATAAGGACAATGAACGCTTCCTCAAACCAATGTTTTTCAGAAATAGGCTCCACTACTGCTCACTCAAACAAAAAAGCTAGAAATCAAAGAGGAATTAATGATATAAAGGAAGTAGCTCTTGCAAAACAACAGATGGAATGAGATCAGAAACACATGTAGTAAGCTGAACTTTTTTAATAAGACCAAAATGACAGCACTGGAACAAAGGAACAAAATGGATAAACATACACACAAATCAGCAGAACATTTTTTAACTAGAAATGGGTCTGTAATGCAGAGACCAAATCTGGACTTAGATTCTAAATTATTTTCTAAATTTAGAGCTTTAGATTCATGATATTGGTCTAGATTTTTTACAGAAAGAGTAGCAAACCATAAAATCTCTACCATGACTAGATCAAAACTTTCGTCAAAGTTTCTAAGGTGAATTATTTGCTTATTTTTTTTTGTTAATGCTGATATTCTGGATCACACATAAGATGGAAAGTCAGCTCACATGAAAATTATGATCTAACACTGAACTGTGTAAAAAGGTATTAAAGTAGAAGCAACATGGACTGCATCTTCCCCAGGTTCTGCCAAAGGTGAGAAACAGCTTTAACAAAAAAACAGGGAGGTAAAACAGGTTCATCAGGAAAACAAGCTATACTTATTAACTTATTCTCCTGATAAATCTAAGTAAATGCTTTGGAAAGAATGCCACCTTGGTCTCCTTAGGCATTGCTTTCTAAATTACACATACATCCCAGTGTAAAGCTGTGTTATGAAGACACAATTATGTCTGAAAAAAGTAGAAATTTTTTAAATATAGAGAAAAAAAAAATAAAGTCATGTGGAACTGTCATTATTTGAATTAACCAGAAAAGTATTAAAACATTACCCACTGAATATATGTTTAACTTGTTATGACACAAGTTACCCTGATGATTTTCCTGATAAAATAATAAACTAGACTTTCTCCATAATAAACTAGACGTTCTCCAAGTCATTTAGATGTTAGTTTACCTATGATAACATTTACCACTCTTTGAATACATTGTCTTGAAGTAAAAAATCCTGAATTCTCAAGTGGTAGGAACTAATTTATCAGTAACACAGATCTGGAGCACAATTTCCTATTAGGTCGACATGAGAGGAACCTTCTTTCTTTCAAATATTTGTCTCAAAATGTACAGTGATGTCAAATTACTCCCAAAATGAAAGTGGTAAGTAAATTATTCTTCTAATCCACATAAGATTTTTCCTGTCCACAGGACTTTCAGACACAAATCTTTTCAGATGTGTTATGTATTTGAAAGGTTTTGGTGGTTTTGTTATTTTTTTTTTTTTGCTATTATTTGAAAGCACTTAATCATACATTTATTCATATGTGGTTTTTATTAAATTCCGTCATGTAGACAACTGTTGCAAAAAGTTACAAGGCATCGTTTCTGTTTCCTAACTACACAAGACAGAGTCACATCCAAAATGGCTATTCTGCTTCAATATATATGTTTCAACAGTTTGTATGAATACTTGCACAGGCAACTCCCTGTAATTCTCTCCCTTTCACTCACCAACTACACCTGTGAGCTGCTGCATATGTATTAATTTTCCAACAATAAAACTATTAAATTCTTAATTTTGTACATTTGCTTAAGCCAAAACATTTGCCACTAAGACATAAAGTCTAGCTGGAAAAGAACTTTACTGTTTCTAAGTAATATGCATGTCAATGTCTTGCCCTACGTATCATGATATAGCATACACTTTTGCCATCCTTTGGTAAGTCTGATGGAAGAAAATGAGATTATAGTCTGCATTACATTTAATAGGCAAAAAATGGTCCAAAATCAGTTGTCCTGGGTTTAGCAGTAGCAATTCTTTATCCAGACAAAAGCATTTCTCTCCTCACTTTCCAGAAAAGAAAGATCTAGGTTTCTTACTTGAAAAGTAGGCCTTCCATGTCTTAACTGTATCTGTACCAGAAAAATCTTACTTGTTACTGCTCTCCCTGCTCATACATAGGCACACACATAACTCCTTACCAAATTCTGTAAAACTTTTACTTAAGAGGACAAGGACAGAGATTGAGTACCTTATACTACAGATGGCTAAATTAATCATAAGGGTAACTGATAAATAAACCAGCTAACAGAGACTCTGGTACAATGAGACATCAAAAGCTTAGCACCATTTTTTTAATGCTGTCTCATCAGAAATTATACCAATATATCTTGTAATTGAGAAAAAAAGCTTTATTTCAAAGAATAAGCGGGATACATAGAGCTAAAAGAATGAATCATATCCATCTACCTAGCTCACTCACATTAAGTTCTTAAAGTAATATCCTTGGTGTTATAATAGATAACAAAATAAAATTATTTTCAAATGCACATTTAGCAAAAACCAATCCATTAAGCATATGGCTTGTTATAATAGTTTATAATGTATATATATGTATATATATGTATATATATTTCCTCCCTTGGTGTGAGGAGACAAACAAGCCTAGCATTGTTACTGTAGAATAATAGAAAATTACTAAACACAGAAAAGATATTGCAAAACATTGTCACAAAAGAGCCAAACCATTTTGTAGGGTTTCAAAATAATATCTGACAGGAACTTTATTTTTGTCAATTTTTATTAAAAACACACACACACACACAAGACAATGCAGTAAAGACGTTAAGCCACCATTCCACTAGATGTGAGCCTTCGGCATTTTCCCTAAACTCCTTCAGAACGCTAAGGAAGATTGAGATTCCACTAATCTGAAAAGGCCATGGGACTTTTTCCACCAAACAAACACTTTATAGAAAAATGGCAGGAAACTCAAACCACCATAAAAGTCAAGCAACAAAATGTGCTTTTACATGTCCTTTCATCTAACCATAAGGAAAAAACAAAACAAAACCCAAACAAATCACCAAAGCTGAAATAGCTGGAATTGGTCAGGAAATGACAGATTATCAATACCAAGCTGGAAAACTGTAAGTGCACTGCAGTACTTAGAGGCACTGCAAAACAGATATAAAGTAAATGAAAATGCATGAGAAAATATTCTGAATCTGAAATTCAGAATTAAAATCAATGTTTTATTTGAACTTCTTCAAAGCCATCAATGAATTAATCTGCTATAGTAAATTTGGACCATTATGAAGTGAAAAGAAGTGGCATGATATTAGGAACATGGAATGGAATGATGGATAAGATCAAGGATATTCTGTTCTTGGTTTTGTTACTGGCTTCCAAAATGTAAGTATTTTCAAGTACTAACATCTGCTAAGATCAGCAGAAAAGTTACTGCAAAGTCTGTATAATATGTCTAAATACATCTATACTAAAAAAATACAGGGAAACTATCACTTGGGTGCTGCCCACTTCTGAAAAGTGTTCCAGCTAATTCAATGGAAAAGTTAACTTCTCTTGAAGTTTCTTCAGATAAAGAAATTTGCTTAATGGCTTTTTTACTTGATTCAGTCTCTTGGCTTCACCATGATCCATAATCTGGTTTCTCCTGCACGCCTACTGTTCTTTCTTTTCCTGCTTTCATTAATTCCACTCTTTATGGACTCAGATTTCACATTTAGAAGGTTCTTAATTATTATTACTTTTTTAACATTGATACAGCTTCACAGACATCCCTGTACACTCCTTAATGCTTTCCATTCCTGGGTCTCAGATCTGATCAGCATTTTCACTGGTGAAAGTATGACAAACCCTGTAAAATCTGGAATAGAAATGGGAAAATATGTCCTTGGATTCTGCAAGTCCACTGCATGTGTGGTTTCTATCAGAAAGCTGAAAGTACATTTGTTTATTGCCAATTTATCAGAACAGATGTTCAGTTAATGCTTTTTATGATATATGATATGTAGCATGTCTTAAATCACAAATGATTCTAAGGATATGTATTAAGCTGTTTCAACCAAGACTGGAGGCATGAGGATGTGTGGGATGACAAGCTCAAAGCACCAAAGACAGGAGAAGTAAATCTGATGCTGTATTTATATTACAGAAGAACATGACTCCTGGTTTAGTACAAAGAGAAAAACAGGAAGAGGTAAAACCAAAAGCTTGAGAGCTATGGGTGAGTTACAGCACAACCTGCTGAAATGAAGTCACTAAAGCACATCCCATGAGGACCACATGACAGCAGAGCAAAACAATTGTTTTTATTTTAAATTTGGTCTTTGTTTTGTTTGTACCCTGCCTTTTCTGTGGCTTTAATTTCAATCTTTCGCTGTTAATTTTGTTAATAGCAAGGTCTCAGTGCTACCTGGAAGGGCAGACAGGATCCTTGAAACTAGCAGGTGTACTGTCTCTATATGAATCAATATATTCCATATCACGAAAGGATACAGAAGAATTGCCTGAGTCACCCAGGAGTTAAACTCCAAGCCCTGAAGAACACCTAAAGCACCTCAGCAGCAGTTAGTATGGATGGAGCCCACATTACTGTCTTCTAGTGCTGGGCATTTTCCTCCTGCAAAATGCAAGCTGCAGAATAGTGTATCTCAAGGTCTTAAGCAAACTACAGAACGTGATTTAAACAGAAGCCAAAAATACATCCTTAACAAGCTCACATGCTGGCTAACTGGAACTAGAACCTTTAGTCAAAGTTGACTGCTTCAAGCATATTGCAGACACCACAGCTGTGGTCATATCAAAATACCAAATATATCAAATATGTTCATCATTTGTTTGGGGCTGATTCAGCTCATACTGAAGCTTTCCTGCCTAGGTGATGAGAACTAGATAGAACTCCAGGAGCAGTATATGGCAATTATTGGCATCACATGTAACACATATGCCATGAAAAATTTTCTCCTTATTGTATGCTTCTGCATCCTGGTTTGTTTTTCACAGGTGGAAACCATCACAAATTGATATGAAAACTAAAAATCACAGAAAAGCAAAAATATATTCAAGAAACTAGAAACACAACTATTATTTTTACTTTTCAGTAATCAACATTAAAAAACCTTAATTTGCCCACATTTTCCAGGTCACTTAATAATTTATACTCACAGAAACACAAATATTTGGAAAACAAAATAGGGACAGATAAAAATAGATAAAAGCATGAAGTTACAGACAGAAGATGGAACATGTTGTTTTACTAAAAAATCTTTTAAAGCTATTTTGGAGGTGATATGGTATTTCCCAACAGGGTATAAAAGTATTACTGCAGATGATACATATAGCAAATTAATTTAAGTACATCTCTGCTCATCTATAGGATTTTGTTACAACATCGAAAATACACGTCATAAAACAGATTGAGCACCTTTAGATGACCTCCAATCAGAAATGTGTCATAGTATCCAAATTCCATCTGTCAAACACTGTAGATACAGGTAAGTAAATATAAAAGCCATTAAAGGCACAAGTTATCCTGTGAGAAGTTCTAGCATTTTGTTTTTTTGATAGCTCCTAATCTGGATATCTTCCAAAGTCAACAAAACCTGTTCAAGCAGAATCTTACCTTGTTTTCACTACGTCAAGAGGATGCATCAGGCAAATTTCTACAAGACCTATAAAATAGTAATAAAAAAGGCTTAATTAAAATTTGTACAAATAGTAGTTTAATTTTCATTGACTCGATCAGTTTTTTAGGTTTGAAAAATAAATAAAAATCTAAAAATATCATTGATGATACAGTACTTATATACTCTGTATATTAAACACTCTCGGGGATTCTAGACGGTAAATTTTGCTAGCTGTTCATTATAGCAGGGAAAGTGAGGACTTAAGCTAAATGATCAACTTAATCATAATTTTTGCTCTGTTTTCTGACTGAACAGCAAGAATATTCGATTGCCATCATAAATAAATACATTAAGTCTTGCTGAAAGTAGTGAAGGAGGAGGGTTCAGGTTGGCTTTTTTGTCATATAAGAGTAATCCCTAAGGACACCACAAGACAGTGCTGGGGTCTCAAACAAACTTGATGTTAAGAGGACAGCTAATTCCTGAGCTGCCCATCTGAGCTGCAGCCTTATTGTTTCTTCATCCTATCATGCTCTGTGTTGATACATAGTGCTGGCTTTCCCCATCCCGCCTCCACCGCTCATCATGAGCACTAAAATTTGCATGCTGGGGACTTAGCATTCACACATGGAGGGTGTGAAAAAGAAAGGGCAAATGCCGAGGAAAAACAGATCTGGAAGTCTGCACCTGTCAACGCTGGCTTCAAAGTTGGTTCCGTTACTTTTTTCCACCCATCTGACACCTCATGGAAAGTCCAGAAGTTTACCACCTACGTTTTGCCCATGCTTCCCAGCACACGTTGCCCAGGGAGAATTTTCTTAGCTTCTGTACTTTTGCTCAGATTTTCTAGGCTTGTCTACTCATCTGTCCATTTTGTATATCACCCTCATCAAAAAAAACCCAAAAAGATGTACTTACAAGGATCACAGAAAAAGTGTGTTTTTGAGATGTCAGTGTGCAGAGGTAATAAAACCAACTACACAAATTTGAAAGGATTTTGAAATGCTGAGAAAATACATATCTGTATGTCCAAGGTATTAGATTCTCATGTTTTTGAACTTTCTGTGCCTGGTTTATTAAGACCCTTAAGCATCCATGGCCTCTTATCCACACTAATAAATTTAATGCTACAGCATGCAAAAACAATTCATGAAGACTGTACTTACTGTAATGACTGTAAACATCTATTTCATCTATTTATTATTATAATAAAAATAATTACAAACTTTCTGTAACACAGAATGAGTATTTTGGTGATTTAGGGTTAAAATTCCAAAAATCTTGATTAATGCAAGCATTCTTATTCAAGCTAAAATATCTACAAATTCCTCTCTTTATGCATACTATACACTCTCACTGAATTTAAGCACACACTTACATTCCACTAGATGCTCTCCTTCTTCAGATATCACTGTCTTAAGGTCCAGATCCTGTCCTCTTATTTTAATGGCTCAGAATACAGTTGAACTCAGTTATCACTAAAGATAACAGTTTCTAATACCTAAGACAATTTCTTACACGCTAGGATACTCAACTATTTTCTCTGTCTAAGCAAGGCAAAGAAATAACTCTAACACAAAGTGAAAATCTCATTTTGAAATGTTCCACACACAAGCGAACTAACGGAATTTACAGTTTGGCTCTATTCTTTGTCAGGCTTGATGGAGAAAGACCCTTGGTGGGGTTCATGCAGGAACCAGGCTCTGCCTGGGTAATGTAGTGTCTGACACTGCAATGTCATAAAGTTGAGTTCTTTTTTTTTTCGTTACTGAATATAAATCTAAGGAAGCCTCAAAGTTTCAAATTTCAATTATTTTAGAACTAATAAATTTAGTGTTTCAAGTAGCACAGGAAAACTGTGGGTTTTTTAAAGTTTATATAAGAAAAGATTAAATTCCAAAACATTATCTACTTTCTATTTCAACTTTAACGAAACTTTCTGAGTAATACAGGTACTTAGATAAGAAAGCATTTTAAACTGAATCAAAGCACTAGCAGAGAGAAGATTCTCATTACAGTCAAAGGAGAGATAGCCAATAAAAGCAATAGAGTCTTTAGCTCAGCCTATAATAAATGCCGATATTTAAAAATAACCATCTATTTTCTGCTTGATATGCTTTACATATTGAATACATATATTACTGATAATTGTTATATATTTCTCTTGAGGAAGAATAATCTATTTCTACAACAACAAGGGACTACGAAAGGTTATGTACACAAATGCAAGTTTTGGAGTTAGTAACAGAAGAAGAGCATAAAATGTAATGCTAAAATTTTCAGCTAAATGTATTTTAACAGGAGTTTACATGGAAGTTTGTGAGGATGTTAAAATGTTTAAACTGAATTCCTGATGTAAAATACTTGTGTTTTAATTTAACATATGTAATTTTCCTTGTTTTCTATCATTCACTCTAATGTTTAAAGCTTGCAAAACATAAAACTGGCCAGGTAACTGCTTACACCTAGTTTCTTTACACTGTGTCTAATGACAGGATCAGGCTAATATTTGTGACCATTTTTTTGTCATATTTTCTTTCCACTCCATGCAAAACTTGTTTTTCAGTTCTGGATAAAAGGAGAACAACATGGGTGATATCAGTCAAAGACTATTAATATCAGTATTAATGACAGTAACTAAAAAGCATGCAATTTAGTATTTGTTTTATTTTTCCTAGAAAGCAAAAGATGTCATTGTTATTTCTGACCAGGTATATTTATTGCTGTAACTATTGCCAGCAATGACTTCTATTTTGCTAAAATAAGGCCAAATCATGTCACAAAAGGGAACATAGACTGTAAGTTTTCTATCCTGATTCTGTCCCAAAAACTATAAACTACCTCAACAGCTGCCAACAGGTGCTTTGCGAGCTGCAGTTGAGTGTTTCAGTGCTGGCAGGGGGCATAGCCTAAGAGTTCTTTCTTTAAATACCACCTTCCTTTCCAAGCTCTACTGCCTCCCCTCCCTTTTCCTCCATCATTTTGGACCTTCTATTCCATCTTGTTTTGGTAGATAGAGCCCAAAGTAGGGGGCCAAGCATGGGGCCAGGGGTTGTTCACCCTATTCTGTTTTTGCAGAATTAATGTCCATTTTGGGAGAAAACTGGACAGTGCCAGAATTTGGCTCTATTTTCTTGGTCCTCATAGGATAATTTTTAATTCAGGCATTTTTCCAGCAACTGAATCAGATGAATTCCAAGGTCCTTGGCAAGAGCTCTGTTTTGATAACTTCAAGATTCTATTGGCTATCTGCCTTTCTCAGTCTTTCCTTTGTCTCATCATTTAATTACGCACTAAGTTTTAAGCGGTGTATAGTTACTTGACTTCACCAGATAGAACTCTTTAAAAGACACTAGGATTATGACACAGCTCTCTGAAGAGCATCAAAGGAGCTCACACTGTGCAAGACACTAATGGAACAGCTACAAACACAAGCTACATTTTTCCATCTACTATAGTAGTCATGCAAATCATTACAACATCCTACTTGATAGCCTGCCCAGAAAGTGTAGTGGCCCTAGAAATTACAAGCACTCTGAGATGTGCTCAATAAAATGAAATATATTGCTCTTTCTTTAGTTAATTTTCATCAGCTTTATGAAAAATTCAATTAGCACTATGAAAATCTAATTTCCTCAACAGCTATATCAGGGTTTGATATATTTTACCTTGTCACACTGTAAAGACTACTGTATACAAACTTTATTTTCATGACAAACTAGTTAACATAGCTACATATAGATTGTCCAAAAACATATTCTAGTCATCCCATTGGGTCTCCATGGTGATGTCACATGCAAACTAACCCAGAATGATTTATGATGGCCTAATTATGTTAATAACAACTCAGATCCAACTAGAGCCCAAAGGAAATATCGGAAAGAACAATTACTAGGTCAGTCCAATATTTGTTGTCTTCTGGGTTGGAAAACATTCCTGTGAAAATTGAATACTAACCATAAAACAAGACATAATCAAAATCTCTGTGTTGAAGAAATAACAGGCTGTCATCATTGACATCCTCTGAGCATACACAAATGAAATATCAACAACCGAGAAGGGAGTCCAGAATTTTATTATGTAAAATATTATGCTCAGTAATTGATCCCATGGAGGGAATGACAGAAAATACTGACCTCCCAAAATGACCCTCCTCAGTAGAAAATTTTCCCTTTTCCAACTAATATCTTCCGTTTTTAAATTGCTTCCAATTATGGATTGCATTACATTTCCCTCTGCAAGATTCACATTTAAAATTTCAAACTGGCAGTCTTCATATACATCTCTTCAAACGTTTTAGTGACTGGTGGGTATTTTGAGTTCCATTCCTCTTTGTTCCTCTACCCCATCAGACACACAAATCTTCTATCAATAATCATAGACAGCCTGAGAATGCTATGACTGTTTAAAATGTGGTCTAATTATCTTTCTGGCAAAAGCGAAAGTGAGACTTCGGCAGCACAGGATTACAGGTGTTCTCATCTTCTTCCCAAATGTTTCCATACTTGAAGAATGAAATCCAGCTAACAATACTTGCTAAATAGTGCAGATAGAAATAGAATCATTATGACTTTGGTGCTTCTTAGGGGACAAATTCTTGTCTTTAGCTCTTCTTTGACACTCAAAGCTATGAACTGAACAGTGTGAAGTGCCCATGATACACACTAACTTGTCTCTCACCCTATACGTGTTCTCTGCACAATACACCCTGAACAAAGATTCCAACACCGATTCAAGAGATGTAGAGCATGATCCATGTGTTAGTTCAGACAATCCCCTACAGCGTAGAAGTCATTATGCACCCTTCTCCCCTTGTGTTATTCATTTCCCTGGAATAACGCAGTAACTGGAGAAACAACAGAAAAGAGACTGGTCATAGCAAATACGGCAATAAACACATCAGGCACTGTATATTGTATAGCTGGAACACTTGGTATTTATTTTGGCTTTTACACAGTTACAGTTACAGTGTCAGAAATGTTCATAAATATTTTATGCGCACTATGCATTTCCTTCTGAGAATATATGTCTGACAAAGAGTCTTGTGTTGATCTTTGTATCCTAATGAAAACAACAACAAATAACCTCTTAAATTTTTGTCTGCTGGCTAAAACTTTTTACTTGACAAGAGGAGGCATGGTACCTCTTCCTGATTGAAGCATAATCACTTCCTGGAAAAATGCATCCCTGCAAACAATTCTACATTGGATAACTTCTATTAGACCGTTGTCCCACGCCATTTTCAAAGACACATAAAGCTTTTAGCTGTTCTGCAAGGGTACCTGTGCATCAGAAAAGTCCACAAAATGCTAGGATAACTGTGGCAGCCAAGGCCCACTCATTTCCAAGAGAGGCAGTCACTCAGTCTCAACTGTAGTACACCAGTCTCAATTCTAGCATGTGTCAAACAGGCTCCAAGGAAAACTATACAGCAATATGTATACATGGACTGTGCTGGAAAAGATCTGCATATCAGCCTTCACTTAAGAAAGTGACAGTTATTTTAACTCTTGCCCAGGATTCTATTTAGTGATGTGGTATGGGATTAACTAATGGTACCCTGGAGCTCCTCACAAATGTTAGTTAACCTTTTAAGTAATGAGCCAAATCAATGCCTTCCTTAGAAAATGTGGAGAAATGGAAAGTTACTCAAAAAAGTACTACACAATGGCAATGCTGCATTCATGAGTCATTCTTCCTTAGAGACCTTGTCTACACAAAGAAAATATACTAGAAAACATATTAATTAAACAAGATGTCGAATATGATTTTTCCCTTGGTATGGATAAGGATGTCTGTGTTTAAAAATGTGTTATCTGATCTCAATTAATCCCAGAAGGAGCTCTTGCTTTACCATCATTACGTAATGCATTTTTAGAAGACATCTTTTGCATGAGGAGCTGAGCTCATCATCTTATTAGGTAACAGTAGATACAACCAATCAGTGTAGCATTGCTATCTGGAAACTGAGGAGTAACAGGTTGTGGAAACAGTGATTATCTAGCTTTCAAAAAAACCCAGGACCTCAGAAGCTGAAATTTCTCAAGTTTAGCATGTAACATTTGTACTAGAAGTAGTCATTGTTCTTGGAGCTCTCTTCTTGAAAGCAATGTAAACTAACATTTGCAATGCAGCATTTGCAGTAAGGAATATATTGGAAGGTCTTAATGTTTGTCTTAAAGCTCCAGGTACTTTGTTAAAAAACCCTGAAAAAATAAAGGCTGTTAAAAACCCGTATGATTATTCTTACATTTTAGTTGCCTTTTTGACTTACATTTACTGTATTTTAAACTTAAGGTAAGTGGTCCTATCAACTATTGTATTTCCCTTTCACAGTAGTTCTACTACAGTATGGGCTTTTTTTTTTCCAGTCTAACACATCCAAGCTGACACATCTACATTCAATGTGAGTGGAACCTATGTAAGTCTGCTAGCTGAAACCACAGGTCCTCAGCCCACAATATGTACCTCTCTTAGATGTAACAGAATTCTGTAATAATTTATTGATGTATTACTTTCCCCTGGATAAAAAAAATATCTAGCTTTAATGTTTAAAGTATCTGGGCAAACTGCTCTAAATTTAGCAAAAATGCACTCGTTTACTTTTCACAATGTTTTTGGCACAGTTGGCCAGTTCAGTATATTACGCTCACCAATAACCACTGCTACCAATAACCACATATTTTTATTTACTGTTGCCTAGAATACAACTTTACTGAATGTTTTAATGTGCTTCAATTAAACTGCTCAATGCTCATTTATGCTCTCTGAGAATTGTTTGCTGAGTAAAAACAAAGGCTATCTTCCAGTTTAATGTGAATTTTTTATTTGCCTCTTATTTTAAAATGAAAAAATTTAGTCCTTGCTTCACAGACCCACCAACTTGATTATCCTCATGTCTATGGCCTGACTGCAGAAATTCTTATATATATGCCATTAGGCAAATCTATGGCAATTAGGAGCATCAAGTTAAATTATGCATAGTTAAATATATCTGTAATAAGACTAGCAGGAAATATCAAATCACCCAGGAAATATCAGTGGTTAGTCACAGAAGATCTAACTACATCTACATCTCTTTGGAAGAAAGGTTCTTGAAAACTCCAGTAGCATACAGCACTTTCATAGGCAATCAGTTCCAACTGTGCGAGTCACATAGAGCCTTTTTGAAGTAAAATGCTATGTAGAACTTTGTATACTAAGGCCTATGAAATTTGCATTTACAGCATAGTCAAAAAGAGAGTTAACACAGACATTTTAAAATTCTAGGCTTTGCATACTTTGTTTTTAAAACACCAAAGCTGTTCCACTGTCAGTGAATACCATGGAGTGTTTGATTATGCATTCAAACAATGCAATGTTTAGGTACTGACACGGAAGATAATGCAGCAAAACACAGCAAACAAACTAAGAAAAGGCAAATATTTTCTCCAAGTTCTTAAATATTATTGAGGCGTTATAGAATGTCTCTCCAGAATTTACTGTTTAGAATGTTACAGGAATTTGTTTCACCTTAATTTCCATTCAATTTGTATTTACAAAATAATAAAAATATCAAACAATTCTCAAAAAATATACCAAGTTGGACTCACAAATACTTCTTGCCAAAGTCACTTCTTCCAAAATGACTAGCAATAACGAGTTGCTTATATAGCCAACTGATTTTTTTTATTTGGTCTTTCTACATCTTTTCCTGATGTAGTATTGACATTAAAGCTTTGACTTATAAAATAAACACTTGCAATTTACAAACTTAAGTATCTGAGTCTCTAGACACAAGTGAAAGGCTATATATCGTGTAAATTCTCCATAAAATTTTCAGCAAGAATTACATGTCATTATGCCACTCACGTATGACATATTCTTTCCATCATGTGTGTCTGAAAAGGAAGTTTTTTACAAAATGATTGAAGTGACCACTGAGGTCAGCATTGGGTTACACAATGTTTGTGTCATTACAGATTTAGGTATTTCAATGCATACTGAATCAATATTCCTGCAACGAAAATGTGTAACCAATATTTTCTTTGCTGTTATAGTAAAATGCTTCTCAATAAGCTTGTTTTCATAAGAATTTTGCCCATTCATATGTCCCAGAGCTGTTGTAATCTTCGTTGCTAATGCTGATCTAAGAGCATAGACATTATTTTATTTCTTGACACATTTAAAGTTCTCTAATGAATAAAGCAAACAGCTTATGGCTGCTTGGACTGTCACTCGGTTGCCCTGGAGGGCTTTAACGTCTTTAAAATAGGCCTCCTAGTTTGTATTTAACTGCCTTGTCCACAGAGGTCTGAAGGGTAGAGCAGATCAAAGATGTTCTGGAAACATAAAATGCATCTGTCCTTCATTTACCTTTAATTAGCTACATCTGACCAGATGCTTTATGGCCTCTTTGTCACACATTCAACAATCTATAAGCCTTCTGACCTGTCCTTAAGGACTATAACTTCACAAGAGTTTCAGGAAAATGCAAATTTAAAATATTTAACAGAGGACTTTGAAAGAAATCCTTGGTCTCACTATGGAACTGCTACCCAAGGCAGTAATATTTTGGATTTATCTGAAAAAGCACAAATTTCTCAATATTTGGAGAGTCAAAATGGAATGGTTCTTGAGTTCAGAAAACAAATAATGTTATTTATGGTTCTTTGTGTATTACTAAACACCGAAATGAATAAATATTACACAACAAGAGATCCTAAAGAAAACTGAAATGCAAGCACCTCTTTGACTAGCATAGTATGCTGCACTTCCAGGAGCTGGGACACTTTCTGTAACAGAAAGTCACAAACCTGCCCTACCCTTTTCTTCCATAGATCCTGTTCATTAGGAGATCTCTACACAGAATGCAAACCAATTTCCAGTAGGATTTTGACTAAAGAGAAAGTTCTGTCATTGCTGCAGAATCAACAAGCAGTTCCTGCTCATTGCAGCCTCATAGTGCTGCACTAAATGCTTCTACCAAACTCAGGCCGTTATGGAATAAAAAAGCTGTTTAACACACCAGCTGGCGTGTATGCTAACTGATTCAAGTTATTGGTACTTGATCACACAGGGCACTATATAAAGTCACTGAGGTGGATGGAGAGCACCTCTTAAAATTCTCTGGAATTTGGGTTAGGTTATTTCACAAAGGATTAGCTAACAACAGAAAAATACTATATAAAAGACACATGTACAATGTAGAAAGGCCTCAAAACCTGAATTTGTAGTTTAAACTATCCCTTGATCTCTTTCTATTATGTAATATAAATCTGTAACCTCCATATTATTTTCCAAAATGTCAACCTTTTAGTCTTCCCTAAGGAAGTTTTAATTAAACACATTTCCAAATAAATTAGCAAGTCTTCAAAGACAGTTGTGGTGAGGCACATGAACAGTCAAGTAGCCTGCTTCAATGTATGCGCAGTAGCTAGCAAGCAGGTGTGGCTAGAAGCCAAACTTTATTCTTCAAGAAATGTATATACTATTAGCAGCATACAGAAGTAACATGCATAAAGAAAATGAAAGCAAGGGGATTTAAAAACAATTTAACATGATTACTTCCTAAAGTTAAGAGAAATTGAATATCTTTTAACAAGACATGGATTTTTTCCATCTTTTATACCATCAATATAAACATATTGAAGTATTTAGATGTCTGAATAATGAAATGATAGTACCAGTTTCAGCTCAGGTGAAGAAAGGAAATAGAAACTGGTATAGTATATGCTGAATGTGTAATATAGATAATGGTAATTTTCTATGCATTACTCCACATTATACTGAAAATATGTCATCTTTGACCACGACACTCCTGAGACCCCAAAATTGCAAACTAGAACTCTGTACAGAAAGTATTACAAAGGTAAAAAAAATCCTTGCCTAAAGGCAAATCTAACAGCAGGAATGGAAATGTTCCTAAAAGATTACCATCACAAAGCATTTATACAATGTAGAGCAAAACCTTATTTTTACTTTTTTTCTGAATCAGTGAACATAAATCATCCTTCTGGGTAAAAATAAACTAAATGAATAAATAAAAACATATGCAAGTTTTGTCAAAAATACACATGCAAGACATGAAACAACTTCGAGCAGCCTCCTTTGGAACAGCTGCTGAACTCCACAATGCCATGAAATATAGAAGTGCAGAAAAGATATTGTGAAGTCTCTTACTCTGGAGTGAACCATCCAGTCACAAAGTGACCAGCTATTTTAGCGTGAGTTCTCCTTCACTTTCCTCACTAAATTTCAATGGCTTTAATTTCATGTATAAGAAATTCCTGTATGAGCAGAAACATTTCAGAAATATCAGAGTAATTCCTGTTCGCATCTTTTGTTCATGAGCTGTAAGTAATATTTTATACAAAATATAACCAAAATAAAGTGTGTATGCTGTAAAAATACGACATATGACTGTGAACTCATGTTTCAAATCAGTGATGTTACCCCATATGTAGTACATGGAAACTTTGCAAAAATAATAGTTAATTTGGTGTCAGTGGAAAGCTCAGTATTGGATGGCCATTGCCTGGGAAGTGAGACAATTGTCCACAAATAAATGCAAGAACTTCAGAATTAGCTTGTAATGAGATGTATGTTTGAACAATTGTTGCTTACTGAAGCTTATAAACACTTTTTGTTTTTCTAAAGTGGAGACGGGATCAAATTCCAAATGGTAAATGATGTCTCAAGAATATATTCAGCTTTTACATACCAAAGCAATATTGCAGCAGACATAGTTCAGCAAAGAGATCTAAATCTATATGCATCTTTCTTTTCCTTCTTCAATGTCCCACCAATTAACAACACTTACTACAGGTTTATAATACCAGTATTAATCCCAATTACAAGATGAGGCCAAAAACAAGTGCTTTGTATAAAAAGATGTTCAGGACCCAATTCCCTGCCTATTAAAATGGAGCTTTCTAGTATTTCAGAAGTCTGCTAATGTAAACCAGTAAGGAACTAGGCTCTTGGTGCCAATACTACTAAAACACAGAGACCAATTATCAAGTGTCTGTGGATAGCAAAATAAAATTTAAAATATTTTCCTGAACACGGCCTGTATACACGGTGCTGTCAAATATTCTAGGGTCTTCTACTGCATGCATTTTTTGTTGAATTCTATGTTGTGGCAACAGGTGATGACAGCACCACTATTTGGTGTTATTTTAGTAGTCACTGGTCTTCCCAGTATTTTTCACCACTCCCATTTGCTGGCAGTATATCATGGCAAAGTTTCAAGAGAAATCTACTATGACGCTGTGTGTTAACTGGGAAATGTCAACATGCAAAGCCATGTCTAGAATTAACCTGTCTTTAATGTTTTCAGGCACCCACACCCTCTCTTCTTTCCAAAACTTAATTATATCAGCAGCTTGCCAGCATTAACAAAACAAAACAAAAACCACCAAAGAAGAAGAAGGGGAAAAGGTGTAGCTGTATTTAACACAATGATAGAATAATAATCCTCCAACTGGGGTACAGAGACTGGTAACGTTAAATTTGCAGAGGCAAATGTCTTCTGAACATAAATACCACCAGTTAAGAAAAAATAATTTTCCACTGAAAGCACAAGCACTTACCACCACTGACTCTATTACTAGATATTTTCAACTTCTGCTTTGAGAAATTACCTGATTTTTATTGTTCAGGTAGCGAATGTTCTTTTTCTGGTATGCTGAAAGTAAATGACATTTTTTTCTTTTTTCCTTTTTTTTTCATAACAGAATGCATCCACAAAACAAGCAAGGATTCTATAATCCTTTGTTTGTTTTTTTAATACAAACTCTAATCACTGACAGGTGGTCAGTTACATGTCAAGTGAAAAAGGAGAACTGTAAGTCTCAATGTAGCTATGGTATTTTTAGAGGGTCTTCCTCACCCATAGAGAATTCCTCTGCCATGACGTAGTGGGCCACACTCCTGATGCTGTTGATAGGGAAGCTCTATATCCTTTAATCATGTCCATCCTTTCCCTGCAAAAATATGTGTATCAGAGCCAAACTGTGTAATGCAATCAGCATCTGAAAAGTACTCTACAGATCCAAGGCTTTGGCATCTAAACAGTGGATATCCTGAAATCAGCACTGCAAAGTCAATCCTTCGTTGCCCAGCTCTCCTCTCGACATCGTCTTGAGCTAGACAGTACAATCCACTCTATTCACATAATAATGAACACCTCCTCCCCCAAGTTAAATCTCCTTTATACTGGCAAGTTCAAGTTTTGTCCTTTTCTCAGGTTGTGAAAGTTAGGAACAGGTAGACCTCCAAAATCCACCCTGTGAGGGTCAGAATCAGCCTGAGTGTTTGCAGGAGGCAAATGGTGACATATGCTTCTTCTACACTACAGTAAGTGTAGAAGCAAAACATTCCTGAAAAGTTCCTAAAGACACAGAATTTCATTTTACATTATTATTAGAGGTCTGTAACCAGAAGACTCAACTAATCAACTTCATTCCATTTTGCTATCTTGTTATATCTATATTCGCATTAATTAAGCACAAAAAAATGAGTGACAAGATTAAGCAATTAGTGGTGAGGCCTCAAAACCACCTACATTACATACACTCTACTTAAAAACAGATTTTGTCCTATCATCTGGCTTGGTTTGGACCCCTTTTTCTTGTTAGGGTTTGGAGAGTGCTTGGAAAACTGATAGCAGAGCAGTCAGCTTTGGTTCACTGAAAATGTAGGGAAAAGCTTTTTTGTAAAACAAAGAAAAATACATGCATGTATTTTCCCAAACTGCCATTGAATGCACCCTGCTCTGCTTTAGAACTAATTCTCTAAACATCAGTTTGTGTGTAACATCAGTTTTGATGTGATATCAAAGAAAAATAAGAAGCAATCTGGCTTTTGAGCTACTGTGCAGATCATCACACTGCTGGCAGTAGGACAGCACAGTGGATTCAGGATTGGCTGCTGTGTGACACCAATGTCTGATTAGACCCTAGTTCCATAATGTAGTGGAGCTTTGCTGTATCAGTAAGCTACTGTTATCTTCTGTTCCTGAATTTTTCAGAGTTCCTTGTTTTCACAATTCTTGCCACCCTCTGCTACTCAAACATTAAGGTGATTTGGAAGTCCAAAGGCTGGCTATATGGAAAAGGCGAATGAAAAGTTAATTTATTTCATTAAAAGGCTGTAATACGAGGACGACATGGGAAAACTCTGGGATTAGAAGAAAGAAAATGGAATTCAATAATGTCAGGTAGTGTTTGTCTACGAAATTACACAGAAGGTCTTATGCAGAAACCAATGGTGCAGATTTGGTCAAAACCCATATGTAAAGCTGAATACAGTGTAATGGGGCAAACACCAATACTTAGGCTGAAAAGAGATTCCCAGTGTCCACTTCACATTCAGCTATATGGAAGCTAGGAGCTTTCTACTGAGAAGACAGTGCCAAAGTAGCAGCCTTAGAAATCACCTTAACTCAGAGAGGCATTTATTCACCGTCTGTCCTTCAGTACAGATGAGAACCTGCAACACTGAAAATCTAGTCTGTTACACAGACCGTTCTTACTGAAACTACTGATAACAACACTTAGCCAAATAAATTTTGTTATACTCTTTTCTTGAACAGGTGCTTTTTTACACCATTAGACCAGTTATTTTGTTATGCATTAAATTGTAGCATAATTCAGTTTGGAAGGGACGAAGTCATTTAGTCCAACATTAGAAAATCCTGGTCTGCTCCACCCAGTTTGCGCTATCCACAGATTTGCTGAGAATGGCCTCCATCCCATCATCCAGTTTGAACACTACTGGTCCCAGTATTGATCCCCAAGCAACACCACTGGTTACTGGTTGCCAGTTAGACTTTGCATCACTGATCAGAACTCCCCAAGCCCAGCAGTCCAGCCAATTTTCCACCTACATTTTTTACCACTGATCTGTCTCATATCTCACCTATATGGTGACAACGGGTCTACAGGAGACTGTGTTAAATGCCTTAGTAAATTCAAGGTATGCAACCACTGCCCTCTCCTTGTCTACAGAGCTAGGCATTATAGGATGATTCTAGTGTAAGGCATCCCTGCCCGTGGCAGGGGGGTTGGAACTAGATGATCTTAAGGCCCTTTCCAGTCATAACCATTCTATGATTCTATGATTAATTAATGTATGATATCACAATTCTTAAATTATGATATACATTAGACAAGGGTTATGCAAATTACTTTGAGAACAGCCACAATCCTGTTATTAGTGTAAACAGTCTTACTTGCCTTTAATGTTTGCTTCTATCCTTATCTTACATGAGATGTTGGTTCTAAAAGCTAGATGTTATTAACAGTACTCTTGAAAATCAATGAAAGAGTCACTTAGTGAAATGCAATTAATGTAATTTCGGGGTGCAGGGGCATTTTTACTTTTACCAATCTTAGGGTCATTACTCACCTTAAAAACATGCTTTTAACAGCCCCATTATAAGAAAGAAAGCTTACATTTTAATTAGGGCAAACATCTAATTTAAAGCTATAAGTCCCTTTTGATTTTAGTTCCCAAATTCCTCTTTCCAGTGTATGCAATCTACATTCAGCATTCTTCAGCCTCGGCTTTTATCTGTATCTGACATGAGAGATCCAGGTAAAGAGAAACATCAAGTTACAAAACACATGAAAATCCCGTGAGACTTGAAAAACCTGGAAATGTTAGCTGGAAACCTTGGTATTAGCAGCCAGTGAGAAAACTCAGTTTCTAATACCTAGTTGTTTTGATATTCCTTGCATTTCACACTAAGAACTTAATGCTGCAGACATTAAGTTACATAAATAAGTAACAACATATTTAATTTGTATATTACACATTCCCATCTTGGATAGCCTATAAGTATAAAAGTAGTGTGTTTATTCAGACTTAATTCTGAGATTTCATTCTTGGAGAAAATACAGAAGCCCTTTAGAAGAAGACCACCTCCAGGAGCCCTGCACTCTGGAATCGTTCCAGAGCTAAAGTCTGGAGAAACCAGTCCTCTGCCACTGAGTTGCAGGAGAGCATTGAAACTTGACACTTAGACTGGAGGGGATATCATCTGTGTAGCTAATTACCACCATTTTTATGGCATATGCATAGGTACATGAATAAACACTGTGTATATGTTGCAGGGCCATTAATATATAAATGGTTAGATTGCAACTTTTATTTGGTTTCCTACCATGAGACCCAATGAAGAAAACTTTACTGTTTTACTCAAAAATAATGGCTGGTGCCTCTGCACCTGACTGTTTATAATAATTGTACAAGTCTGTGCTGGAAAGCACCCCATTTCTAACTAAAAAAGTAGGGGGGGGAGGAGGGGGGAAGAGGTTTTTTTTACTTGAGATGGAAAACTGTTCTGAGGAAAGTGGCACAGTTTTCTGAACTATTACAGCTTGTTTCAAACAATAGCATTCATCCACTTAATTTGGTATTAAAGTACTCCTTTTTAGAAAAACAAGCCTATGCTGCCAGTTTAAAAATAATATGAAATTTGAAGGAATAAAGAAATGTAATGTATTAGGAACAGCAACCTTTCTTCTAACTGAAGTATAATGTGTTTTTCAATATTCAACATTCTCAAATGTTACCATTATACAGATTTTTTTTTCTTTTCCCCTCTCTTGTAAACTAAACCATCAGGATGTTTTCTCATTAAATAGCTTTTGAATACTGATTTGCCATGAACATCATCAAGTTTCAGAATCAAAGTCCAGCTGATAAGGCTTGGATCTCTGTAGATCAACTGTTGAATCTATGCAATACGACATGTGTGTAGAGAACATAAACATTAATCAAAGCAGTACTCCTTAGTGAACATCAGATGAAATCACACCAGCAGATATTCAAGGCATCTGGCAATGCATGTATTATACAACGGCAACAATAAGGGTAAAACTTAAGTAATGATAGTTTAAGCCATGATGACTGCAGAATTCTGATGGCTACCGCTGTTTGCACACATGGCACTATCACTACACTATTGACTGCTTATTCTTCTCCCTTTCTTTACATCCTAATTTATCACTGCCGTCCACCTGCTGTATCTTGCCATTTTTGTGAACAATAAATCAGACTGTATCTGTGTATGTATAGCCTAGCAGTAGGAACCATAATAACTCACAGAAGCCTTGATTTACTAAGGTTGTTACTTCTGAATAAATGGTATTTTCCAATTTTACATCTTATGCCTTACTGATTTCTTTTAACTTAAATCGCATTCGTTTTCAGTTGAAGACACTTTTTTTTTCCTCAAGCACATTAGAAAATACATTGCATGTCCTCCAAAAGCACAAATAAATATTTGAGACATGCATATTCTTGTTCCCTGAAGATCTCATACGACACTGTCATTCATTAGCTTGCTCTGGGCCGTTAGATTTCTACACATTTTACTTATACTGGCACTCAGCCAGCACAGACTGTTCAGCTCTAGAAAGCCCATATATTTTTCTACTTTTTGAAACTAGCATGACAACCATTCTGAAGAGTAGCTTTCTCACCTGGTAAGTTAAAATGTAAAAACATGAACATTGATGCGGTTCTCTCTATTTAGTGCTGAAAATGAAACTATTTTTTCAGGTGTAATAAGAGCCATATAAAATCTCCCTAATGGTTAGATGTTCTGTAGCCATATTTTTAATGGAACAGATCCATTAAAGTTATCTAGAAATGTAAAAAATAAAAATAAAAATTATGAAGAACAAGCTTTTCAAATGAAGCCCTGTATAGTATATGTTGCTGGACAAAAACTATAGTTCTGACAAATGCTGGGTAGCACTCATCTCTCTCTCAACTTAAGAAGAAACTGAAAAGTAATACAGCAAAAGAGGTTCTTTGTGCAGACAGAACCACAACAGTTTTCCTCCAACTGATGCATTGATGAATGCATCAAATTTGACTCTGATGCAAACTGGGGAAATACTGAAGTGAGAACAACATCACAGATCTGTAAAACTAAGAAAACATACATTGCTTGCTTAGTTTTCACACATTTATGTAAAACTATATATCCTGACTAAATTCTTAAACTGTGCATGAAAGCTGAGCATGAGAATTACTTTGATTCAAATAATTAGCTAAAGCATTTCAACATTCTGTGTCAAAACTTTTACTTACTTAAGGAACCGTGATAGCTGCAATTTTAGCCTGAGAAAGTCCCAACAGCTTTTTGCTGCTGAGTTTTTATCTGAGTAAGCTTCACCGGTATCAGTGTTACTCATCTTCTCAATTTACAACCCATGAATCATGATTGAAAAATGAGCCAAATCAAAGGGAATCAGTACTAGTAGATGGTGAAAGCCACAAGTAAATCTACATCTCCCTTATCAACCTGAGCCACATATGTTCTTAATCTCCCATTATCCTTCATTAAATATTTTTTTTTGCTACCACTCATAAACCCCATTAAAAGAAAGGGAAGAAGACTGAAGCTTTTATTTAATGAATAATTATCTCACTGGCATTTGTAAAGTAACTAAATGGTGTAAAATGCTTTTCTACTGCTGACCTTTCTATCATTTTTCCACTGACTACTCTCCTAAGTTTGTCTTGCCTGGCGCTTCTTTTCATACTGTTTCCGAGTCCCTTAATGTCAGGTCCTCTCTTTAAACTATTATTGGTACTCAGTATTAGCCCTCAAATATTTGTAAATCACTTTTAAATGTAAGTCCATTTCCTTTATGTTAACTGCTTATATTACTCAAGAAGCAAGGGAAAAAGGTGATTAGGAGAAAGCAACCCTCATTTGATCTGTATCTGTGCATACTCTTAGGCAATGATCTCCTAAAATCCTGATCCAACTCCAGGTTCTGAGTTTTTCTAAATATCTGGACCTTTATGTGCAGAACATTTGTTCTCTACAAAAGAATAAAAAGTTTTCAGGAAAATGCTGTAATCTATCCAGGTGAAGAAGTAATTTGATACACTATAAAAATAATTGAAAAAAGACACCTGAAAATGTACATACACACTTACATAGATTGTTTAAAAATAGTGTTTTTCCTATTTCTACTTTTAAATTACAGAAACAGCAATTACTTAAAGAATGGATATTAAATTAGCTAAAGATTAAAGTTCAGAATTACACTTTTTAATTTAGGTCACTAATTGCAGGTTCACTAAAAAATGTTTCTGACAGAAGAGAATCCTTGCATCACTATTTGGATATTGAAGTGTATTATGATCAGCAAGAATCCTGACACACAAATATCTTACAGAACACTTTTTTTTTTTAATAATTTATATTTTCAAGAGGGATTTATAATAAAATGCCATTTAGGGCAAAGTTCCTTATTACTGTAGTTAGTAAAAATGGTATTCCATAAAATAATTGCACCTTTTATTGAAATAAATGATAGCCAGACAGCAGTTGTAGATTCAGAGATGCTTTGCCACACCGATTAGTGGCCACTGTAAAATTTCAAAATTAAAATATTTATGGAATAGACACAACTGGAGAAAGTATCACAGGCAATTTTTCGGGTAGGTCAGAATTGTTTTCTTTTCCATAGGTCTACCTGACTTTACTATATCTTTTCTTTAAGCTTTTCTCCTGTTTGTCACTTCTGGATTTGAATACACCGTGTATCTTTAACCAAGTGACAGCTAACTCAAATATGGAATACCAACACCTAAAAACCCCCAATTTGATAAGGTGCAAGTGCATGTAACTCTTCCTGGAACCCATTCTACAACATAAAAATCTAAAAATGGCACAATTCATAGGCATTATATTTGTCCTTCAAATCTAAACTACTCAAACCAGTAGAAAGAATGTTACGACCATGTTACAGAACAATTTCTAGAATGGCACTGTGCACAGCTAAGGAATAAAGTGGCATCTTTGAGAACAAGTTATGTCTGAGAGCATAATGGAATTAAAAGGGAAGATTTAAACATTTTTACAGATCAGTTCTATATTTACATATTACTTAGATTTTATACGTGTAATATGTAATCAAAGTTATAACGATATTTTATATAGTCATATGCATTACTTACATTGTTCCATCTTTGTATTCACAGACACAGTGAAGTTATATATTCAAAAAGTTTGAAATGCTACATGGTTGGGGCACTTCTATGCAAAAGTCAGTAGTCTGCATAAACCTCATGAAACATTCAGGTACAATCATGACTGGATTCCAAGATTCTTTTTCTTCAACATAGTCAATTCCTTCATCTACATTCACATAACCAGAACAATGAATAGTGCTGTTAGTGACAGAAAAGACGCTGTTCCTTTGCATAACCAGCAAAGTATTCTGCTTACAGTATTAGCTAATATTCCTTCCTCTAGCTTCTGCACATCTTAATATTTTAAAACAGGTAAAAATCAACTATGCTTTTAAGTCAAATTGCCTGATCATTTTTGGGTTGATATACAAAACCAACAATTACCTATACTGCTTACTAAGTAAAGTTTACATACATTCAACAGTACTGAACTGTGAGAACAGTTACAGAAAACATGTACAGTCTTGTATGTGAACAGTAGAGGAGAGATGTGGACAAACTGAAGTGAGTATAACAAAGGGCCCTGAAGCTTATCTAAAGACTTGGAGCTTCTGATATATATACCAGAAAAGGCAGAGTTGGCTGTCATTGTTTAGCTTTGTAAAAAGAAGACTCGGGGAATCTTATCCATGTATATACCTCAAGGGGCACGAGGCTAGCTTTTTCTAGTAGTGCCCAGTTCTCAGGACAAGAGGCAAGGGGAAAACTGAAACACAGGAACTTCTGATGATCAAAGGGCAGGCAAGCCTGCTGTATGAGGAAAGGCTGAGAGAACTGGGTTTTTCAGCCTTGGGAAAAGAAGGCTGAGGGGAGACCTATCACCACGCTCCAGTATTTAAAGGGTGCTACAAAGAAGATGGAGACTCCCTTTTTACAAGGATTCACATGAAAAAGATATGGGGTAACAGATACAAGTCAATCCTGGGGAGATTCTAACTGCACACAAAAAGAAGATTTTCACAATGACAGCAATCAGCCATTTGAAGAATCTCCCCAGGCATGTGGTGGACTCCCCAACACTGCACACTTAACCTTTAGGTGGACAGCATGCTGGGACATCTAGTCTAGGTCATGCATCCTGTTTGAGATAAGAGTATTCTGTAAGGGGGAGACTGAACAGGTTGCCCAGTGAGATTGTGGAGCCACCATCCTCGGAGATACTCAAACCTAATGGCATGGCCTTGAGCAATCTATTCTAGGTGATCCTGCTTTAAGCTCGAAGTTGGACTAGATAGTCTCCATTGGCTAACTTCGGTTACATTTATCAGATAGCTAAACCATACACGATTCTTCTATTTTTATTGTTTTTAAAAAACAGCTGCTGGGAAGTCAAGCTAGACACTTTTTTAGTCTAATAGTCTTACCAGCTTTTATTAAAAATCAAACATGTTTAGGAACTGTGTTTGGCAAGAGCCACATAGCTAGTTACAAGTGTTATTGACTAGTTAGTCTATTTATATAGTCATTGCACCAAACCAGACACAGCTCATACTGCTTGCCCAGCTGTGAGAGCATATGGGTAAAAGCTAGCAAGATTACAGGATAGTATTAGGAACAAACTCAGGAAGCACAGAGCACTTCAAGGCATAAAGCAAAAATGATTGCAGAACCTGTTGTTCGCTGACTCATGCAATTTTATAAATTAATTCAAATTTTTTGCTACTTAAAATAGGAGAAAAAGCTTGCATTCTTGCTTATGCTGAAAAAAAAATAAATAAAAATTGCAGTATGATAACATTACCTGCTACTAGCAAGACGCTATTCAGCTAAGGGATAACAGATGGTGTAATGGCTTACATACAGAGCAGAGGCTCGTGCAGCCTCGTAAGTCTCTGAAGTAATGCAAATAACTTTGTATGTAGATTCTGTGCCCCAACATTCTGCTGCAAAATAGGGTCAATGAAATGTCTTGTCCTCCCAGTGATTCCTGGAGGATAAACACATTCGGTATTGTGAGGTTCTCAGCCATTCTAACAACAGGGTGTTACAGCTAAAAACTTGCAGTTATCAGCTATCCTTTAACCTACTCTGTTTTATATGCTTTGAACGATACTTTTTAACCCTCAGCTTCCATCTATCCATACCTTTTCTCATGCTAAGAAATTTTTCTTTGCACATTTCCAAATTCATCCATATTTTTGAAAAGAAAAACTAAACACTAAAAATTGCAAAGAATAAAAAATAGCTTTTAAAACTTGATTATGAATGATGTAACTGGAACATATAATGGAGCCATAATTATAGTAAGTAAAATACAAACAATGCTAAAAACTGCTAAAAATTCAAATCATCCATGACTTTGCTTATGTGAAATTACTGGATATGCAACAGCATGCATATAAATCCTTGCAGGATTAGAACAAAGGCTTTGACTCGACACCTGCAGAAGTTGAAGAAAATTGCCTTGCTTTTACAGATTTCAGTAAGTTCAGAATGATGCCATCAATTTTTCGTGTGAAACATGGAATAGAGATGACCAGACTTTAGGCGTGAAGGTATTAGTTCACATCCTATTTTGCAGGAGCTGCTAAAAGCATGATGGATCTGATGTTTCTCTTGCACTGCTATAAATCACAAGCACCTTAACTGAAGTCATTAGTGTAATATGAGGAAGGTAAAAAACAGGCCATGGGTGTTGGTACATGAAGCCATATTGTACCAGGCTCCCTTAAAAAAAAATTTCTAGTTAACATCTGTTCTGCTTAGAAACTAATGGCATGATATGGCTCAGGAAATTTTGCTTTGGGAAAAGCATTCACAGAGGCTAGCCAACTATTTAAAAAGATTAAGATTCTATTTCTCTAACACTGACAATTTTAAGAACTACAGGTTTCTAAAACTGCATCTTATAAAATAAAATATTCTTAGTTTTACAGGTTTACAAAAATGTGTCTGAAACCCACTAACTTCTATTTATGGACACACCAAGAAAGCAGAGCTATTTTTTTTAAATATATATTTAAAAAAGTCACTGCCAAAAAAGACCTCACAGCTTCTCTAGTTTATTACTAAATTGCTGAATTCAGTCATAAACACCCCAAAATACAAGTTTATTGTGGAAGTTACACATTCTTAGTTAAAAAACTATGACTAGAGTTGCAACTCTGATTGTATAATTAATTATAGAAAAATGCAACATATTTTGTAAAGTACATTGTTTGCAGTCTCTTATCTCTCAGTTAAGAACTCAGTTAACTTTTTTGTTTACCATTAGTGTCTCTAATCTACACACTTGCTTAAAATCATGAATGTAAGCTTTCTTACTTAATTGATTTACAGTTAAACTAAAGGTGCAGAACTGCTTTTATGTATTATAGTCATAGAATATATTATTTTGATGTGTGGCTAAAAGAAATAGGGAAAATTATTATAATGGGCATGCAGTTGATTGTGCAATAAATTGTATTTATCTTTATTATCTGAGAAGAAACAGGAAAGTGACGGAACTTAGGAAGGAACTCTTTAAAATGAAATATTCATACTCCATGTAATAAGAAAACAAATAACAATTATATATGACATGTACATAAAATGATGTCTCAAAGGTGAACCACAGCATTTTACTAGAAGCGCTGAAATAAACCAGCCTTTAATGTTGCTAGAAATCCTAAGTCAATGTACAAAGCAATCCTTTGTAATGCTCTATCATAAATTTTAAATGTGCAAGCCTTACATGGTCCTCAGTCATTAAACATAAATGGGCCAAATTCTATTCAGTCTTGCACCATTTTGGGAAAGAAGGTTGGAGCATAAATCTGGTAAAAATTTCAGCTGGCAATCTGTGCTCTAAATCATACCGATTTTTTTTTTCCAGGAACATTTTAGGAGTAAGTTATTACAAGTCTGCTTTTTCCTAAATATTCAGAATCGACCTTTCTATAAGGTTTATGTTGAAGGTGTTTAGTAAGACAGCCCAACAAATCAGTAAAGTTATTTAATTCTACTTATTGACTAGCATGTTTTATTATTAATGAGCAATACTAATTTTATTTAACTTGCATACTGTATACACTTAGGTATTCTTTTTAAAGATGTGTTCTCAAAATGCAGAAGAAGAATGATAAAAGCAAACAGTTCTACTAAAAAGTCCTTTATTAAGAAAGCCCTTTTCTTTATTAAGCATCAGGACAATTTAGTATGAGCATGCATCTACACAACTTGCAAACAATATGCAAAGTGATACTGTAACATGAAATACTATCATCAAAACCAAGTACTATTATAAAACATATTAAAAATGTTGTAAACACTAAATGTGGCACTCTTGAGCTTTTTAATACTTTTGCTTTGCTTTCACAGAAATATTTAGTCTCTATACCTGACAAATGATAACTTTAATTAATTATATGATATATGATACATGTATTTAGTGTAGTTAATTTTTACAGTGAGTTTAATCTTATGCAGGGACATTGGCTGACAGAATTCCTCTACAGACACTTGGAGACATAACTTTACCCAAGCAGCAGTGAAAGAAATGTCATCTAGTTTTCAAAATGCACATAATTTTGAATGGAAATACAATTCTATAGACATTATCGCTCCTTTTCTTTCCAGTGCTTGAACTTCCCAAACATTTTCAGGAAGTAAAAAGTCACTAAGTGCTCAAGTAAAAGACAACTGCTTTATAAAATAGAGTACTGAAAGTGTGTAATTTATCTCTAATTAAATCACTGTAACAAGTCATATAAGCAAGGGTTAACTACACTGCACAATCTATTACCTAAAGAAAGCTTAATTAATTTAAGCTCTTAAAGACCAGTACTACAAAGAAAAGTATAATTGTTCTGCATATCTTACCTTGAGGTCAAAACCTGTTTTTTTTTTTTTTCCAGTTACTTCCATGATTTACTTTTTAGCTATTATCAGTCCACAATTAAGCCACTCTGAACTATCTTTCACAGTTGAAAACAACTTTTATTCAATTACAAGGAATTTGCATTAACTAAAGTAACTATACTGAGAAAATTTCTTTATCATATAAAAGTTTTCTCATTAAAAAAATCATGTACAGCACACACTTTACAGTTGGTAAGAACACATTCCTAGAAGTTTGTATTGAGCTCCTTTTTAAAAAACCACCTATGGATAATATTAATAAAAGAAAAGGTAAAAGAGCTGTACTGTCACCTAGTGGATAAAGGTAGTAGAATAGTACACCTAGGATTATTTTTTAACCTGTTTATAGCTTTAAAATTAAAATATACCTCAGGTTTTATATTGATTTCCTGGAAGAGACAAGTAAAAATCAAGAATTGGACTTTTTACTATCATAGGTCCTCTGGGTACTTTAAAGACAGACCTATAGACCCTTTAGCTCTGAATACATTTTTTAATTGATTCATTGTAATATTGGTTATTATATTTTAAATCTGAAGGTAAACACTGCATTTTTAAGAGCTCGGGATGTAGGAGAAAAGCCTCAGACTGAGAGGCTGACTGGTAGTGCAGACAACGCAAAAAAGTAAAAAATGCTGTGTGAGCCTTCTGCTCTAAACACACTGTCTTGGTTTCGTACTCCAGAACGTCTTTAAGAAAAGTCTGGCAAAGAAAGACAACATGTGATGTTTCCGAGACACTAGAAAGCATCTACACTGAAAAGCTCAAGCCACTGAATTAATTCAATAATTCAATCTAAATATATGCATGGATTAGACCCTCACTTGTACAGTTTGCAAATAAAAAAATATTTTTTTTCAGATAAATTCTTAATATAGGAGTAGGCAAACAATCAACTGAAATTCTGCCAAAACTTTTCCCTATGTTAGCCTGTGATTTAGGACCAAATGAAAAACCTTGCTTCACAATGCTGGAGCTAAAGCTCAAACCAAGCCAATGCTAACCATTCCCTCTGACTCTTTTTGTGCAGCAGAAACATAGTAAAGAGTTATATCAATTGTAGAGATATGATGGGACTTCTCTCCACATAGTCTAATATGTCAGAAGAGGAAAAAGATTTTGGGAGTGTTCATTTATTTACTGACTACTAGAATGCATTTTTATAGAAGGAAAGGTAATACCTCTTACTGAAACAATTGAAAGTATTATCTCCTACTTGCATTCATTCAATTAACACACTCATGAAAATTTTCTATTCTATTCCAGCATTTGAAACACTGGCTGAAGCTCTTTATAACCCTCTCATCCTTGTCCATGGATTCAGGAGTTAGAGAAAAATGTAGAAAGTAGAGATTTCCCTGGATGGCCATCTTTATGAAGCTTTTTTTTTTTTCGTAGAACACAGTAACCCGCATTAGTTTTGCAAAAACTACAAAATTTTGTGGGAATACATGCTAGAGCAAGTTACCACAAACCATTATTATCATAAGAAACATGGCATATGCACAGGAACTTCTATGAGATGGTGTTGTATTACCTGACATTAAATCATTTCACCCTTGTTTGCCTTCAGTGAAGCAAACAGATTTACTTGTTCTTAATGCTCCAGTCTGAAGACTAACTCATTCAACTAAGGTTCACATTAAGGGGAACGAAGAAAAAAAAGGCAGATAACATCTTACTTCATATTATACTTTTCAGAAGACTTAAAAGATGAAGTCTAAAGCTTTCTAGTAACAGAAGAATCGAAAAATGACAATAACAACATTATCTCTCTTTCAAGGTAATATACATACAACCGATCTTGAAAAGAGTTAAAAAATAAATAGGCAACAAACAAAACCCTGCAAATTGAAACACTGTGGAAATAATAAATTATTCTAAACCCACAAAATTTGGTTCAGGATTTCAACTTAACCAAATTTATAGAAATGCAATCAATTTCTGTCTGACACCCAGTATTTTAAGAAAAAGACTTATTTCCATATACATTGTAATATGTTTACTAAGACAGTGTTTATCATACCTATAAAGAAAATTATTAAACATTTGTAAGTGTCATACTCACATAAGGTTTATGTGAGCATGCTTGTGCATTTTTCCTAGTGAAAAGTGTGACTTTTTTGCTCGCACATCCCTTATATGATTGGCTTCCTGGTTACAAAAGGCAAATATGCAGCTTAAAACAGAACTAAGTAAACTTTCTGCACTGAACAAATTCTTACTGATTTCAAGTACCAAGCGTGAAGAGCATGTTCAATGTAACCAACTATCTGCAATGTAAAAACATAAGCAGCAAATAATGTATTATTTGCCCTTGGTATATGAGACTTTTTCCTCAGTCTCTTTCTTTTCTACTAAACTCAGTGTTTAATAGAAATGCTTGCAACACATATTCATAATTCAAATTCTGTAAGCAGTCACCAGAATATGCTTACAGCTTGTGCTTTCAGTCAACATTCTTACAAGTAAACATGTTTGCCAAAGTATTCAAAGCTGGAAAGCAAACATCAGAGGGCACAATCAATCAAAGTAATTTAAAAAAAAAGGTTTGCAAAGAGGTTTACAAATTCCTTCCTAGAATGCAACACCTTTTAACCTAGATTTTATAGAATGCACACTTAAAATGATATTACAATATTTGCAATATTGCCTGATCCTTCATGTGAATTTTACCAAACTTTGAATTACAACATGGGGGGGTACCTCCAATGATAGATAAATGACAAATTATTTAAATTCAAGAGCTACTTCAGATCAAATAATTTGTTTCATCTAGAGAAGTAAGACAGTTAATAGTTTCACAACTATGAGCATGGGTAATCCATTTTCATCCTCTGCATTTATTTTTTTTTTACAAGACATTGATAATTAAACAAGAACGGGACAATCCACAAGTTGCTCTAACTAATTGTTTCCTAAAGTTGGAGAATAAAGAGTCCAGGAAAGACTTGATCTTTACCATTTACCCTCACTGTATTTGTAAAATACAGATGACACAGGATTTTTTAAAAAACTAGGAAAAATATGAGCCCTGGAAATAAGCAGAAGAAAGAAAAAAATATTTCTCTCTGACAGCAGAATTAGATCTGTCTGATGACAAAGCAAATGAGACATTGAGTGGTAGGGTAAATAGGAATAGAACAAATGAAAACTGCTTTTTGTGCTACGTTTTGATAGATTTTAATATAATATATAAAAGTGGAATTACCCATAACCATAATTTCTTTGTGTGGACCTGAACAGCTCTTTGAGATGCACATGGTGAGGATGTGTTAATTTGAAGAAATTTTTGGTTTTCCTCCTAAGCATGTGACGGCAGCTCAACCAAGCTCAAAACACATATGCCTTACTGACCCATGTTAAGGCTGAGAACAGTGCAAAAACTGCAGAAATAGTTTAGAAAGTGGCTGAAGTAATGGAAAAGGTTACAGAAAAATTGTCTGTGGATGGCAGGGAAATTTGGTTAATGTATTTTTTCCCACTGCTGGTCATCTGCTTACCTCACTTTCTCATTAGTAGGTAGGGTGGTTGTCGTAGGGCTGGAGACATTACTGACATCTACACTCGATTGAGTTTCCTTGAGCTAAAAATGGACACTCCCAACCCCCAAATTTCATAGAATAATAATCTCACATTTTGTGCATCTCTGGCCTCTCGCACCTGACTAAAAAGGGTCATGGTCAAAAAATATTGTGAAGCAAGAATTTCCTGTGAGATTTCATGCTAGTTCTGAGGTCTGCAAGAAGATATTACATGTTCTTCTTTCACTTCCTGTCTCAGCTGATGTAGGAGCCTTATAAACACAAAAGACAAAAAGAAAGTTCGATTTACTTTAAAAGAATCCCAGACTATCATAATTACTAAATAAGAATTAAAATAACAAATGGTTTCATGCATAGCTGTAAACAAAAGATGTGACTAGACTGAGAATCAGGAGACCTTGTTTCAGTCTTCATCTGAACCACAGGCTTCCTGTGTGACCTGTGCATGCCACTCAATCTATCCAATGTTATAGTTCCTTGGCCATATAATTAAGATAGTCTTTCTCTGTCTCAGAGTGATCCTCTGAGGATAAAATTAATAATTATTTGCTTTTGTGTTAGTATAGTGAAAAAGTTTAAGTAGATTCTAAAACAGACATAGTGTGAATATGGCAGAGTTTAGTAGAAGCTATTTAAAATAGAAAACAGGATGCTGAAAATGGAAGGATTTATATGGTACAAGCAATTTTAAAATTCTCCTAGCTCATCTTAAAAAAAAAAAAAGTTATGAAACCCCAAGAACTTGTTAACAAGCTGATAATTATATAAACCACTAACACAGAGACCAGGAAAGTTGTAAATGCAGAATTACTGCTTTCAGCTATACTAATTTTAACAATGAAATGCAGCACTTACTCAAATGCACTTACCTTTTATAAGTTTTCCAACATACAATGTGATCAAAGATTAGTGTCAAGAGCTTTAAACCAGAATTGGCCGTCTAGTAAACAGCAGATATTTGCGAGGCATTTCTACTCTTTACTAAAAGCAGTTCTGAGCTGGGAAATGGAAGCATCATCACTTTATGAGATGACAGGCATGAATACCAAGTAAATACAATAAAGGAGGAAGCAATCTTTTCTAAGGTCTGCTTCAATATGGACATAACTTCCTATAAATTAAAAGACCATGAAAAAGTTATTTCAATGCATTCAAACATGAAGAATGAAGAGTGATTTCTGCAATTTCCTACCATTGTTAATACCTAAGTTTTAATATCATCATCAGAAGAACAAAAAACAACAAGGGCTAAAATTCAAGGTATACCATTAATACAAGCATTCATGAGAAATCACTAAAAATACTTTGGGAAAGCAAAGGCTGAAATAAGTCAATAGCAGTTTGCTGTCTGGATACAGCAAACAGACAGCTTATCTACAAATACATTTAACACTTCATATCAATGTAACAGGTCAGTGAGAAAGGGCTCCACTTCAGCAATCTGACTACATACCTAGCTTGCAGTCAGGGTATCACAGACTGGGCACAGCTTCTGCTATGATAGATGTTCTTAGCATTAACATTGACACAGGCTGTCTTGCCCAGTCAAGCTTTTAATAGTTCATGTGCGTTTCTTCATGTTTCATTACCTAACAGCTTCTTTTATGCATCTCACCTCTGATAGCACTGTCATTATGGAAACTTATTTCTTCAGTAATAGAAAACCAGAAGGTCCTCCTAAGCCAAAGGTCAAATGCAGTCAATTTATTGCAAAAAAACCCTGAACAACCCATGAAAAAATCTCAGCTGAAAGTTGCTACTCCACTCCAAGGATCTTTATATTTTCTTTGCCTTTTGAAACAACCCAAAAGTGATAATGAAATGCTTAAAGCAATAAGAGAGAGAATCAGGTTTCATCTACCTGGACTGTCTGGCAGCATACGGTGTAACAATAAACAAGTGTTCTTAAGTCACAGCGTTTCACTGGAAATGAGGCAGAACTTGTGTATTTTAACAGCTTTTTACAACTAGTAACCACTAGCAAATTTATTTTACTTTCTCAGGGAAGACCAGTGAACGTTCCTAATTTAAACTAAAGGACCATTCAGTCTCGAAGACAAAAAGCACTTCTGCTTAGCACCTGAGTAAGACATGGAATATGTACAGGTGAATCAAGAGGTCTGAAATCAAAGATAGTTTGTCTTTGGCTGGACTGAAAGGTCTGACTCATTTCCAGTTCTGTGATCATTTATTATCCAGAAAAGAAAGGCTCGCTTTTTGCACTGCAAACACAGTGGTGGTCTGCAGCTCATGATGAATAGATTTACCAGGTCTGCTCTGAATTGCATGACATAGAGTTTTCCAACAGGCTCTGACACATATACACCTGATGTATGTTTAAACTTCCAAGCACAGAAAGGCCTGCATATCTACCTGCAAATACTTTTCTTTAAAGTTATTACATACAAAATACATATTATATACAATATATATTCCTAGATGGCATATTATTTAAAACAACATTACAATACAGAAATATTTTCCAGCAGTAATTTCATGTCAGATAAAGTCTTACTTCCCTGCTGGCACTCTGACTTCAGTATATCATGGGAGTTTATTTTGGTCCTAAAACATCAGTTTCCCTATTTTCAAGTTCCATGTTATACAGAGTTTATACAAGACTGGATTTACATTTGTGGAATAACAGAAAAGTAAGACAGCAATGATGTCTTTTACATCCAAATCAGTGCAACTACTGAAATGTTTATCTGCACTGCCTTGTGATAAATAGCAGAAACTCCAGCCAATTATTCCTGAACTTGGGAGTTATATGCCAAACTAAGACTTTCAAAAGTCACAAAGCCCAAATTAAAATCAAAGTATTCACTGCAGCATTCTCACAAAAGCAAGAAAAATCACTGGAAACACTTAGCTGTCAGTTTGATAGCCACACTTTTTCACAGTTTACTTCTTTTTGCAGATAAAACCTAATTTTAACACTGCTGTAGAAGCTCACAGTTTTAAAGAGCCTGCAGTTTGAGTAGTTTTAAGTGTTAGCATATGGTAAAAACCCTACGATATCAAAATATTATCATTAATCAAATATTTAGAATTAGGAATTAGAAAAAGCTAGATCAACACTGATAGGCAAACTTTGATCTGTAAGAGAAAGGATCAAAACTCTATGCAACTATGTTAAAATACATAAAGCCACAATAATACAAAAGTCAACATTATTTTAAATGCTTCTTTATTGTGCTCCCTCAGAAATTAATTTTAAATGTGTAGAATTATCTAATGTTTTAAATAATGTGCATGTTGATTACCCTGATGACTACTCTGAGTCTTGCTCACACAACAAATCTGAATGTGTTAAAAAGAAGAAAAATGAAAGGCCTTTTCATTCAGTTCCTAATAAATCAATGCTGGTAAACTTTAGGCAGAATTAAAAAAGATGTTTATTACTTGCTAGATATCCTAGACATTGTAAGCATTGTCTCTAACATCCAATATGCAAAGGAAGCATATACTGAGAATTCATAAATGCTGAGATAAGTTGTTTTTTTAAAAATAAGTTAAATCACTATGAACTTGACTCAAAAAATCCTTTCAAAAAAGACTAACACTCAAATATTCTTAAAGTTGTACTGAAGTTTATTTGCCCCAACTATCACCAAATTGTCATTTCAAAATTTTGTGGGCACAGAAAAAGCCCTCTACTCTGCTTTATGCTTCGTTTCTTTTAGTCTTTCATTCTTGCACCTCAGTTCATGTATCTATGATTCTTCTAATTCTTTAACTTAGTACTTACAAGGAAAAGGATGTCTTAGGTCATAGCAGAAAAGCGTGTTGTCACCCTCTCAATATCACTGTCTGATTTCTACATTCACTTGCTACAGCACTAAGAGAGAAAAGAAAAATTATAGCACCCTGAAGGATGTTCAGAGGCTATATAGTGCATCAGGATCACACCTTTATGGATTTGGATTCAGAAGACAAAAGGGGGAATATTACATGGTTAAAAGGGCTTCTTCACCTTTACTGTAGGAAACTGAAAATCATCAGAATATGACTGGAAAAGATTCTGAATCAATGTCCTTCAGAATTAAAATCAGGTGTATAGAGCAGCTATAATTTAGCTAAATCCTTTCAAGTAGTTCCTGATTAGTGAGAACTCTTGAATAGGTTAAGCATTGGTGGCTGAAAGCCTGAATGGGACACAGACAGAATTGTTACTTTCATACTGTACCTGTGGAAAATCTAATATTATATTAGACATTTTATATATATAGAAGTCTATACAATGAATATCAGAGAAATTGTTACTCAAACTGTCAAAAGAAATTTTCTTCCCATTGAGATAAGATATAATGAAATGAGACAGTTGGACAGCCTTGGTATTTTCCAAGACTTTTCACAAGTTAAACCCAGACTGAAGCTGAAAAGAACACACTTCCCTTGCATTTCGGAAGAGACCCATAAACCAAGAATACCTGATCTGTTTGGGTGCAATTGACTTCCCTAACTTTGCTTTTCTTAAGGTCTAGTGAAAAATAAACACTATATAAAATATTCTGTCGGTATGAAGAATAAGAGGAGAATTTAAGCTTATGCTTTTGGATTCACTGGTACACTGTCCTATCTGATACCTAGATTCACACAGGTGTTTTATTTATCTATTTTTTAACATGATTTGCTAGATTATCTCTAGAATTAGCTGGATTACAACCAGATAATTTCCTTCACTGTATCTCAGTCCATATACTTCAGTGATGCAGGACAGGCGGAACAGTTTTGGATTTTAGTTTTTGCTGGCACAATTAAAGGAGATGAAGGTGTTTTTAAGGAGTATCTCCTCTTTTTTTTCCCATTCAGTTTTCTGTCAGTAAAAATACACTGAGATTGCACATATATAAATCCCTATATTGTAAGAAAAAGATGAAAGGAGACCAACAAGCTAAATATCTCCAACATACTGATTTCCTTTTTTTTTTTCTTTTTTTTTCTTCCTGAATAAACACTGTTTATAGGATTGCTTATACGATTGTCTTGTTAGGAGAGTGAATTCCTGAGCACAAATACAAATGTGCACTCTCAAGAAAGACAAGATCATAGCTTGACCTTTAAGGACAAAGTTGGTGTTAGGATCCTTTAGCTAGTGCTGTTACAACTTTTGGAAAAAAAAAAAACAAACCAAAGAAAACAAAAATTTTGACTTTTGAAGTCAACATCAGTTTTGACTGAAAGATATTTATAGACTTCAACTTAGCTAATAAAACTGACTGGAGGACTGGAAAGGTTCTCATTTCTCACTAACTAACAACAACTTATTTGCTGTTGTTGAGACAGAACCACCTTATACTTTGTATATATACTTCGTATGGATACTTCATATGGATTTCAAAAATAGTTTTGAGTGTACACAGCCTCATAACTTTAAAAACAATTCAGTATTTAGACAATTAACTGCTTCAATTGAAAGCATAATGTTATGAACTGGAAGTAAGGTCAAAGATGACATCTTCCATTGATCTGATCTTCTAAAAGAGACAAATCAATTTATTAAATAGTGGCACCATTTTTTCCAGTTCTTCCACTTCCAACCATTAGGGGTAGAAACCTTCAGGGTTTTGTGCATTTTTTTTTTTTTTCATATTTCTTTTCTCTAAGGAAAATTCCAGAATCCTTTTTCTAAATATTGCATAAAATTCTAGTATGTTCACCTAAAATTTTCAGTTCAAGTGAATATTTTTAAAGGAAAAACAGTTCAAGATAATCGTATTTATAAAATAAGCAAAGAGCATCCATGTGATGATGATCAGAAGTGAACATAAATACAGGAGAATTTTCCAGGGGTTAAAAAAGAAAAAAAAAGAGACACTGTACGAAGTCCCAGATTGGTCATACATTTTGGTACTGGTCAATAAACTAGACCACCATATATAAACAAAACATTCCATTCAACATCATGTCAACCTTTAACAAAAAGGTCATCAATCAAATGCAAATTCATGTTCTGTGCACCTGTAAAATCTGACAGACATTCTTTCAAGTTTTTATTTCAACACTGTGTCTGTCAGAATTACCCCCCACTATAAACTTACTATTAATGTTGGGAGAAGTTTTCCAAATGTCACCAAAATGAATTAGTATCACACTGAGCTCAAGACTTAAGAGAGTCACCATGCGCATTTATGTATTTTCCCTCCTGTAATACTGACACATTTATATCTTTTCCATGTCTGCTCTAGGTCTGGTGGAACTGCACAGTACATATACCATTTATTTTGTTATAACATGCTAACAAATACAGAAATGTATTTGCAGAATGTTTGTTAAAAAATTGTTCAAAAGTAACACCAATGTTCACCCATAAGATGCTCCAAATTAAAACAAAACAAACAAAAAATTTTTAGTAATAGTATGACAAAGTGAGGTAAAACACTTATTGCACTACTCACTGTTTCTAATATGATTCTAGAACTTTGTTGGGTTTTGTGTGTACTTTGTAGGATGGCGTGTTTGATAATAAAGGACTCTCCTTTGTACTGGATAAAAGTGTAAAAAAAGCTGGAAACTAAAGTGAGACAAATAAAAACTAGAAGTGAAATACTTCTAAACAGCAATATTAGTTTCCCTTTAGAATGATTTCCTATGTGCTTGCGGATTCCTTGTCACTAGGATATATTAAAAAAACAAAAAAACAAACACAGAGCTAAATAAGGGAAGCCATGCAGTGCTTGTTACATCAGAGAGCCCTACCATAAAATAGTGCTTTCCTAATTTGCAATCATTTAATTTGTATTTAGTTTAGTGCTTATGAACTTAGTATTTCAGAGAGACTTATACCACAGTAGCAATATACTATCACTTCATTACTGTGCGGTAAGAAGGGTACTAAGTTTCAGGGTGGGACAGGCAACAGTGTTTCGGTCTATTCTCATAACTTCAAATAGCATATATAAGCATATAATGATTTTGAGAGCTATCCTCTTGACTTTCTCCGCTATAGAAATAAAAAGAGGCACAGGGGTTAATCTCTACAGATTTTACAATATTCTTGAGAAACTATACATTTTGGTATATTCATCTGACTTCCTGAAACAAAAAACTATATGTCTCAACTTCCTTTTCACATACACAATGTAACAAAATGCATTCTCAAAGTGCATCAATTAAGCGTGTCCGATTTCCTGTAATCTAGCTACATTTTCTATTCATGTTTTCCCTTACATCACTAATTCAATAATCTACTCTGGCACACTTTAACCATCTACAATTACTTCAGTCCTCACTTTGTAACCTAAAAGTCCCTCAATATGAAGAAAGCAGAAATATGGACAAATGAATGGTGACACAGGTCACAGTTCTACTAATTTTATTTAAATGTCTGTAAATGTTTTATTAAAAAGTCAGTAAAAGTCATTAAAGGTCGTAACATGAGACCCTCATTCAGATTTCACTCAAGAAAGTTCCAGCTTTGATAGACTTCAAGGACAGTTTGTCTGAAGAAAACCTTACTGTAGGTTTTACGATTTCTTCTGAATTAAAGAACAGTCACTTACTGGTAGTAAGGACACAGACAATAATGGATAAATAAATAGTAAACCAGAAAATAAGTCTTTAACAAAGCAAGTTTTATGGCTTGTGTGGTTTAGGAATTCTTTGCTGGATCCTGAAATTGTTTCACTTGGACTAGGTGTTAGATTTCTCTCTACAGTTGTATGAATCCTGCAGGGTTAAGTTCACAAAACGACCCCCTGAAGTTTGATTCAGAAGGTTTGGAAAGGAACCACTATTTCTTCCTTTTCTTACAGATTCAAGCATTTGGTCATCTCTTGAATTCTTAAAAAGATTAATCCCTGTAATTGCTAATGAATGAATGCCAGGCAGCCCAAGGATCCCTTGTGTATGCATACGAGGATGTAATTCACAGAGCTCCACAGTCTTTGAGTCCCCTGAGGATCTGACCATAAGCAGAAGGAATAGGAGAGTTTTCCTTCTCTCCTTTTACTCCAGGGAAGTCAAAAACCCCAAGGAGCTTCCTGATCTGGAAAGTAAGGTGGTAAACACTAGAGGCCCTAAATCAAGCCTTTCAAAAAGGCCAGTAACAGGGAAATTGCCAACTGGTAATTTGAATTTCTCCACTCAATGAGCATGACTCTGAATTATGTGCTGAAGAACCTGGGAATTAACAACTAAACTGAAGTCCTGTAGATTCACAGAGTTAATCCTAAAGAAAATAAATAATTTGCTACAGCATTTCAGGATGAATGTAAGCAGTTAGCTATGAAGACTGCAGGGTAGTCACAGTGCTTCATAAGTTCTTTAAAGCATGAGTTAAATTAAATTTCATATTTGATATTTGATACAAATAATTTGTGCATCTCTTCGATGCTTTATCACTGCACTTCTTTGCTCTGGCCTGCATCCTGTTTTTTTTGTTTTTTTTTTTAGGCAGCAATAATCCTTTAAAATATCTGCAGTCCATAAAGTTGTTATTTCCTTTTATTTGGCTTTGTCTACAAGTGCAGGTTCTGTGGCTATCAAACACTGCATTAAACAGAAATTTATATCTTGCATTTGTGCCTCCTTATAGCCTCTAGCCTCTCAAAGCATCAAATTAGTCTGGAGGTATTAGGTTACACTAGCAAATCATTTATTCACCAACTCCACAGCTAAGCTATCATTTATACTAGTAGAGTTGTATATTGTATTACTCACATGCTGTGCTAGCTTCTAGCATTTCTACAAAAATGGCTGAGAAATTCAAGTAAGTGACTGAAATTCATCACCTTGAATTGAAGGGGCTGCTGTTAATCCAAGGGTGAATCATTTTATGTCGTCTCCCTGATGTGACTGAAATACCTGTACCTCTGTTGGTGATTACACATGATATTACAGAAGCAGGGTGAATGTGAAGATTTCTGAGACAAAGTGCGTAAAAATCTTGATGAGCTTGGGGAAGAAAATTCTGAACAGCAGTGAAAAAGAAAGTTGAAGAGCGACATCATAACTATTAAAAAAAACCCCAAATGTCTGCAGAAAAATTTTCTACCCTCTTCTTCATTAGGTAAGAATAACGGTACCCAAATTAAAATTTTTCTCTCTCTACAAAAGGTTTTAATTCAAGGGATAATAATAATTTTTTTTTAAATTAATATTCTTTTCTGTAGTGAAAGCTTTCCACTTCAGTAGCTTATTCAACCAGTTAAACTTCAAAATTATTATAATGTGATCTACAGATCCTGCTTTTGAAAACTACTCTTACACTGGATGTTTTGTATAACATGATAACAAAAACAAATTGAGACCTTTGCCTGTGAAAATACATTACACCTAACATCTGCTATGAGTCAGGGGATAGTAAGGTCTAGATTTTGCAGTATTATACTATTGGAGATTGGCTTCCCTGGAAAGGAAAGGGAAGGGAAGGGGCAGATATCTTCAAATAGAAAGAGGATAAGGGGCAAAACTCAACTGCTGATGCCCAGAAGCCTGGGATAACCACTGAAAAAAACCCCACCAAACCCCATCTTCTGCCCTGCTGAAGTAAAGTTCATGGAATTAATCCTTTTGTCTTATGTTTCTATGCTTCTAAGTTATTTCACACTTTTGTTTAATGTCTTGGAACTGTAATAGCTTTTGTGTACTCCCACTGTACAAAACACTGATCACCACATATCTTCTATGTGCATGCGCCTGACTGACGTTTAGTACGGTTAATTTGTACAAAGGCAGCTCAAAGCCTTCCAGACATTGAGAACAGTGATAATGGTACAAAGTGTTAATTTATGAGCTGTTCTCTCTGCTTAATATAAAAGGGGTGAATGCTTTTAAATCAGTGTTCTGCAAGCTGAAAATTAATCTCCTTGTATGAGATGTCTGAATGAGGTAACATACAGCCAAGAAAAGCAGCATTTAAAAGCTGAACCAGTAGTTTGAATGTCTGATAAAAATCTTTATGTAGATAGTTCATTGGAAGTAGTTTTCCTAATCAGAAAGGAATGTTGTATTAAATCATCATATTTTGACACAGTTTCTGGAAGCATATGCGCTGCAGATTTTCTACTAACTTGGAAGGCAGTAAGCCTCTATGGATAGGAAAGCGCAAAAAGCACATCTGGGAATGCAGAAGAAGTCCTGTGTATGCTTCTATGAAGCATGAATGCTGCATGAAGACAGAATTAGGATGCAGTTTAGGTGTTAGATCTAAAAGTGATTCAGCACATTAGGCCACAACAACCAGTATTCTTTAAAAAGATTACATTCTATCAGTACATATACCAGTGCTGCAAATCTATAAATGTGGCCACAATTTTGCTTCTATTTCCTCATAAGCATGACAGAAACACAAAAAGCACATAGAGTTGCTGTTTCTGCTTTCATATGATAGCAGGAAAAGAAATACAGGTGGTGAATGAAAAACAGAGAATATGCCTCTTAAAAGCAACTTTGTACGTGAAATGCATTTATGATTTTGGAGTAATGACGTGTGGATGGTTATATTATCATGTCACCCCACTAACATATTATCATGTTATCCCCCCTAATTGAGCTTTTCATGTCATAAACTATTTTTTTTTCCAATTTAAGTATTATTTGAACTTCTTGAGTTTCAATGCATGTTTTAAGGAATGACTGCAAAAACTTCAAAACCACTGATAGTCTGTTCTTGAAATTCAGTTATACACAGGGCTTGGTCTGCAACTGCACATGCTAGAATAAAGGTAGCAAACTTGCTGTGGGTTCAGGGCATGAAATAGGCTGAGGGTAGAGTTTATCACTCCTCCTTCCCCATTTGCATAACCTGACCACACTGTGGGTTAGTTCAGCTTGTCTAACTACAGAATCATAAGAATGGCTGTACTGGGTCAGATCAAACGTCTATTAAGACCAGTACTGAAAAGCAGATGTTTGAGAGGTTTAAGAACAGAAAGAGCAGAGTGATGCCCTTCCCCCCTCCAATAGACTTCAGTAATTTACAGCTGAGAGATTCCCCACACCAGAGGTAGTTCCTTCTGTTTCATATTCCTCAGGATTTCTCTACAAATGTAGAGCCCTGACTTGTTTAAATGTTCCCTGTACAATACTGCTTCACGGTTAGACTTGCCACCAGTCCTAGAATCTGGCTACTCTCTAACGTATCTTTACAGAGACAGAGGGGAACTGTAACTGCATTTGGTCTTCAGAATACGGTAACAGCTGTACAAAGAAACTCAAATTTTTCTTTGTTTTGTTCTCTGCTCCACTCCAAATAATTACTAACATTGGATTCATTTTCTTTTGATTGATACTAAGCTAATGTTTTTGCAGGACTATTATTTATATTTGTCTGTTTTGCTAAAGGAATAGAATACAAATATTTGTACTTCTGTTTAGAAAGATGTCTATTACAAGTCCAACTACTGAGTGATAGAAGACAACCCAAGGTCTGTCCGTTAATATGCAAAGCTAGGATTTCTTTACCTCCCTCACCTATTAATTTATACTAACTGACACTGAGTTTATCTGACATTCTATCACAAAGCCATTCAACAGACTTTGTAAACTCCATTTGCAGTTTTCTATAGTTGGCCCTTGTTTTAATTTCCTTTTGTAACAGTATCATTCACAGATCATCACCTCACTATTCTTCCCTTTCTTTGAGAAGACTCACTGGTGATCTCCATTTGCTGAGAAAACTAACTGTTCACTCTTAGTTTCTGTTTCTTTTTATTCAGTTATTTATAAAATGCCTTTTTTTTTTTTTTTTTGCATTCTCTGTCATTTTCTTAAAACAACCTTTGGTAAGGACTCTCATCGGAAGTCTCTTGAAAATCCAAGTAGACTACATTCTTTGCACAAATATCTTTTGACTCCCTCTGAACTCCCATAATTTGAATTCCCGTTGCTATGGCCATCTTGACTCTACCCATATGCTTACCACTTGTAGTCTTGATTCTAGTTCTTCCTAATCTGCATAGCACAGATCCCAGATTTCTTCCTCTGTAGTTCCCTGGATATTTCCTCAAATAATTTTCTAAAAGTGTGAGGAAAAAATCATCTTACAAACCAAGAGAACAATGTTATTCTGATTTCGCTCTCTGAACTGGCTCACTGAACACGGAACCCTGATTTCGCTCTCTGAACATTGAACCCTGCAGGTTCCCTCACTGTCAGGTGAGCCCTAGAGCTAAGGGGCAACTAATATATCTGCGGAAGGAAAAAGATTAAGACCACCCTTTCCTCTGATAGCTAGTGGTTGGTCAGCTGAGGCACAATACTATATCAATTGTTTAAGTAACTTGGCTGATTTTCAGCAAAGAGCACCAAGGAATATACAGGTGACATGCAATGTAGCAAGTCTGCGCACGGGAGGATCTCAAGCAAACAGCAATAGTATATCAAAGCGGCATAACTAAATGCAAAATACATTTTAGTTTAAACCTCATTTCTACTTGCAAAACTACTTCTGTTTGTTGGGTTAGATGCTACTGAGGTTGATTTTTGTAGCAGTCACAATTTTTTTTGCAGTAAATGTAAAGGGAATCATTAAGTTCTTTTAAGTAACTCTACAGGTGAAATCAAAGCAGTCTTTACCCCAGACACAAGCACATACAAGCAACAGTGGGTAAAGATGTTTGGTTGTATGCATTTGCCCACCAATAAAAGAAACATCAAAAAAAAACCAGAAAAACTAATGAAGAAAGCAACGAAGTAGTGCTGAACATGAGTGTTTTGTGATCCTAAACTTTCAAATTCGGCAGTTTCTGCTCTCACTGGTGCAGCTGTACAGAGAGCTCTGCTAACACAAGTGAGGAGGAAAGAATGACACAAAAGGCAATTTTTCTTCCTGCCAAGCTGAAGGAATGATACTGAGAAACAGCAAATAATCTGTAGATCAGATATGCAGAACTGAGATGGGAAAAAAAAAAAAACAAAACATCACAAAATGTCTAACTTCTGTACCAAGCAGAACCCTAGAAATGAATAGTAAAGGATAGCGTGCTTGTTCATGTACTACTAATTCTCTGAAGAGAGAATCAACATGGCTTTCATAGAGGGAAGCTGTATCTCACAAGGCTACCTCAAAAAATGCCTGTTGTCTGTTGGCAAGGAAATGAGATTAAACTGATTGATAGAGGTGGAGTGCAGGAAGCCTACAAAGTGATATCCAGAAGCTGGGAAAATAAACTGGAAGAAGTATCAGTCTTGCTCTGTTCTGGTATGATTTTCTTAACCATTTGTTCATGGCCATTGTAAGAGGGAGCTCACTGGACATTTGCTCTGAGCCAGTGCATACATTCCTATCTTATCCTGTTCTCACAGAATTTATTGAAGCTGAACAATTCTGAGGCTTCCACCCCTCTGCTGGATCTTGTTAAGATTGGCAAAAGAGTGAAAACGTTACAATGGGGAGGGAGCAAAAGGCAGCGAGGACACACACAGCAGGATTACATGAGACTCCTTTCTTCACATTCCTAAACAATTCCAGCAAATCTTCTGCTGAAGACTTGGCCATGGTTTTTATCTTGAAACATTTAGAATTTAAAATCACATTTTTCATTGTCTTCAAACATATCTGGATTCAATGATAAAAATCCCATAGAAATCTCTTTTAGCAATATGGGTTTCTTTTCTGTGATATACACAAAATAAAAGAGCCTACATCCACACAATTACAATGTCTTTGCTGAGAAATCAATATTTACATTTCCCTATTTTAAGTATGAAAGAGAAGATAAGTATCTTAATTAGGGTCATCCTACAGTTTGGCCAATAAGACATTATCTTAGCTGATCTCGTGGATTTTTGCTAGTTTCACATATATTTGTTTATCTTCCTAAAGAACATTGTTATTAAAAAGCAAGTCATTTACCCTACCTTAAATTAAGTGTACTCCAATTTAATAGGTTAATATTAATAGGTTAATAAATATCCAGGTTAAATAAATAATTAATAAATATCCATGTTAATAGGTTAATATTTAACATTATCTTAGCTGACCTCATGTAGCTTTTTGCTAGAGTTTCACATATATTTGGAGTGTTTATCTTCCCAAAGAATGCTGTTATTAAAAAGCAAGAAATTTACCCTATCCTAAGTGTACTGCAATTTAATAGGTTAATATTAAATATTATGACATATACAAGCACAGACTTTTACATATGAATAGTAGGAAAATCAAAACTATTCTAAACTCTGCTGTTGGTTTGTTTTATAGTCAGAAGTTAAGTTTCAAAATCCAAGCACACTAAAACTTTGGAAAAATGATTTTCCAATTCTGAGCTCTGCAGCTTGAACCTATTTCTAGGAAGAATTTATTGCTGTTTTGAATTGTAAATGGAGATTTACAATACAAATACGACCATTTGTAAATAAAGGCATTCAAGCACCTATCATAGATGAAAACAAATTCCTTTTAGCATTACCAGCAGAAAACCACTTTGAGAGATCCATAACAGTATTTAGATAGGAGGGTAGTCAATGTGTTGAAAGCAACTGGGTCTGGGTAAGAAGTCATGGGGAAAACCTCTGTGGCACAGGAAGTCCTTTCACTTTTCAGAACGTCATCCATCATGCCGGGGAAACGGCAGGAAAGTAACCTACTACTACTTAATAGGCTTCTGCATAGCGAGTTGCTTTGAAGCAGCAGCTGCCCACAGTAAATTTCGTTGACCCTTAGAGCCTTTCTCCAAGTTTTCCAACCGTTTTGTCTCCTGAGTTACAACTCAGTGTTAGGTCCAAGTCACCAGCACCTGACAAAACTTCGAAGCTCCAACAATGTGAGAATGTAAAGCTTTCAGGGATGTTGTCTTTTCCATACAGCACCAGCAGAGAGACCTGATGCCATTACACCTACCAATAGAGAAACTTTCCTCCCTTTGAGACAGAGACTATTTTAGAGGACAGCATTACACTATGCACATATGCACTATTACAGAATGTAAGATAAACAAAATGTTAGATTCCTGGCACAGGAATTAGCACTCTGTCATGATACAAAATTCTGTATCTTACTCATTAAATCTTAAACATGTAATAGTTTAAATCTGCTGTTTGTACTCAAGTGGTGAAATTAGATATTAACATACAGTTATAGAGAATGGCAGACTATAACACCCTAACAGTGTCCTATATCAATTAAGTATCAATTAAGCATCAATTAAGCATCAATTAAGCCTTACAATACTTATTTGTTCATGCCCTTTATAATCAAAAGCACTCCTGCACTTTTTGTTCCCACATCTGTAGACTCAGGGCCAGAAAATTCCTGCTTAACATCCTCCTGAAAACATTCCTTCTCACTAGAGTTTGTGAAACAGAAGACGTTATACCACTCTCTTTCAAACAAATCCTACCGTTGCCTCCTCCAGTCCTTGCTGACACCAGGTGTCAACTTTCTTCTTCCCACTCCTTATCTGTTTCCCTTGGTTTGCCCTCTTCTTGCTTTTCCCAATGCTGCATATATGTTCCCTTCCTCTTTTGTTTTTCCCTCCTAACAGCAGTCTGTGAAAGGTTCCATGCATGCCATAATACTACTATATAAGCATGTAATTTTTACAGTGTCACAATTCTTCTTTCTAGAATGAATAAATCACAACAAAATGATTGAGGATTTTTAAGATCCACTTCTTTTCTGCAAGTTTTGTAAACCAGGATATTAGTAGCTTTTCCCATATTCCTGTACTTCCGACTTCTTGTTTTTCAAATGGACTATCTAGACAATAAAACTGTCATTTAGCTTGAACAGTGGTGAGTAATCTAGCCCGATATAAATGCTTGGCATGCTTATGTTAATGTTGGAGCTCCAGCTAGTCTGTTAACATTCAAGGTTAGGTCTTCTCTTTCTGAATGCCACTAGATTTAATTGTATTGAACACCAAAAATAGAACATTAGCATACTAAAATACTATGGCAAAATAGCCCCTTTTCCTCTACACTTGTACATAATAAACAGATTGTAAACGTCCTTTTAGTTCCTCATATGAATAAAACATGGCAGGGGGTCACATAATGGCAGAAAGAACATTAATTTCAATATAATCTGTTCCCAAATAACAACTGGGTGGGATAGCAGAAGAATATCTGTCTTTCTTGGAAATTTGCCGGCATGCTTAGAAACTAACACCAGATCAGATTAAATTGCTACTAGTATAGAGCAGAAACAAAGCTGACCAAAAAAGAAAAAAAATTGTGACATGCAAGTCAATGTTGTACCTTATGTATCACTCTACAGATTTTTAAATAATTTTTTTAAGATTCCATACACATCACAAGTAGAAAACCTGTAAATACACAAAGTCTTGGGATTGGATTGGGTTAATCACAGAAATATTTTCAGGAAGTATTAAGATTGAGGAAGATGGTGCAAAACTACATACATCCAGAAAAATGACAGACATGCCCAAACTAGCTACCCTTGTTATTTGCTACTTTTTCTTATGTTCTAACTGTGGCAGTATAGAACTCAAGGCAAATACAAAAGCTCATCTAAGAAATGAGGTATAAACTTGGATGATGAACTTATGGTAGGACTCATTCTAATTATTGACTAGCTGAATAATATTTGTATTTCAGTGCAATCAACTATGAGTTCAGTGCAGATTTACTCTCTTGCCACCAAATCACACAACAGAAGGACTGTACATTAGCATAACACAGTCCCAGTCACAAAGATGGTGTAATGGCACACAACTCTAAAGCTATCAGATGCCCATTTATACTAGGTAGGATGGCAAGAGTTAATTTGGAAAAAAAACCAAACCAACAACTTTCAAGTGCTTATTTTTTTGACTGTATTAAGACTTACATAGATCGTGTGGGATTTATGAAGAGAACCCTGAGCTGAATAAATGCTTCCAAAAGCATATAATTTATGAATTATTATAAGTCTTGTTACTTGCATCAAATAACCCTTGAATACTTAATTTACCTTCAATTGCCACTGACACCATGCACTAAAACCTTCATTTATCCTTGGGGGGAAGAAGTTACACAACTTCATAGAGCCATGGGGAGCAGAACGTGTGTCATCACAGTCAAATGTTGAGGAGAGCTACAGATCCATAAATTTCCTTTCTAATAACAGAACAAGAAAGAGAATTCCTAAGGAAAATAACTGAAGAAGAAGAATGGTCACCATCTGGGAAAAGAGAATATATGAACTCAGATTAGATGGCTTCCCAGAATGAAACAATCATAATTTGGAAAGGAAAGATTAACTTTAGAAATCAATTTTGAAATTATATTCAAGGGATTAAGAACTATTGAGTAGCTCATGCAGATCTCAGCAAGTGTGGTTTGAGTAAAAAAGTAAGCTTTGTTTTGAATGACAATACTAAGAACAGTGAATACTACTCAATCAAATCTTTGGCTCCTTCTGTTAAAGACATACTTCAGAGAAATCATACATAAGCAGAAACTAGCAAAACACTGGCAAGTAAAACACATTTTATATTCTCTGTGTTGTACATTTGATTCCAATTTTAAAGTTGAAAATATATTCCCTCTTTTGCTGAAGTCCTCTCTATATTTCATTATATTTTTAAACACATCTAGTGTTCAGAGTGAAATAAGGTGAATCTGACATAAAGAATCTATGGAGAAAACAAATCCAAACCCCCCAGTACTACCAAAATTTAGCGTAATTTGGGAACCACAAAAATTACGATTTGATTCTCATCAAGCTGCAAATGGTGTTTTGAGGACCGGTACAAGAATCAGATCTTGCTTGTAGCAGATAAGTATGAATAAAGTCTTTTTTGGTGAGGATCAAAGAATAATGTAAGAGCCTACAATATTTGGTTAACGCTAGTTTGTCATAGCAGCTCTGAAAACTACCATAATATAAATAATAAAGTACATTATTATACATCTTCCAGCCAGTGTGATATCCTTAGCTCCATGGACTACTTCAGTCCTCCTATTTTTTCAGCCAGCATAGTTTTAACCTGGTTGCATTCTCTGATGCAACTCTGGAGTGAATCCACACAAATGCTCCTTCTTGTTTCAGGAATGAAGGTGGTAACAAGGGAGGAACACACAGCTGTGAGTAAAACCACTTCTTTAGCAGCAAATGCTAGATCACTGCTTATAAGCAAACAAATAGAAAAACAAGTGTGCTAATTTCTCCTCTTTCACCAGTCTTTAGGACATATCCCTCAGTGGACATAGTAATCAAATCTTTCTTCCTATGATACCAATAGAAAAAAGCTCTGCAAAGTCCATTTCACAATTGCTAGACAGTAGCTAAGTATTTCAGAACAGGTTGCAAGACCTCTTTGTTCAACAAAAATGAAAAGTCCTAAGATACAAAAATTATACAGCAAAGGATTGAAATATATTTGAAATTAGATTTTTAACTGATAGAGCCCATATGGACCAATTTTTCATGGTACCAAATAAGAATACATTTTGCTAAATCAGCATCTTTCTGTGGAGTTCCTCTAGAGTAATTTTTACACTGATAATGCAAATTTCCTTTCTTGATACTGGCCAATTTTCCAGCAATTTCAGGATGTTGATAAAATGGTATCTTGTTTTGATCCCAGTTTTTTAACTGTGTTTGTTATTCAATTAAATGAGGCACAAATGACCTGTATCTATTTCACATCCATCTGTAAATTTATGTCAATAAGGAAACCAACATATTATAAAAAAAAACAAACAATGTTGCCAGTTTCCAGAGAACAGAAAGATATCAAAGCCATTAGCAACTGTGTGTAGAAAACATGTTTTCCCTTTCTTATTTCTTGGTTTCAATTATAATGTCAAGTTCTATGAAGTATTTAATACAGAACACCAAGTTCCAGTAAAAACCAGAGAACATACAAGGCCAAAGTTTTGTGCATTTTATCACTTACATAAATAGGTTGTTTCTTTTAGAGGAGGTTTAAAATTAATTTTTGAAAAAAGCCCCAACCAAACATCAAAAGAAAGAACAAAGTGCCCTTGACAAATTAATCTTGAAGTTTTAAACAATACTCAGCAATCAGCAACCAACTGAATATTTGGAACAGAAATTACCATTTCTGAAATATAAAAAACTAAATATTAAAGATAAAAAATTGAACATAAAATCTTCAAAAGAAAATTATTTCTATGTACTGCTTAGCAAAATCCAGGTTTAAACTGAAAAAAAAAAAAAAAAAAGATGGCAGTATAGCACAAATAAGCAGAGGCTAAAGGATGATGCACATCTAAGCAGTGAGTTTAGAAAAGCTGAAAACAGGATCCTGGTCAAATGCACCAGTTTTTGATACAGGAGTCTTGCTAACCTCTACCTAAAATAACCAAATACAACTTAGCATAATTTAGAAATAAAATAAAGTCACTCATACTCTATTTTCCATTAACAGCCTTGTAACTCTGAAGGCACAGAGTGCTCAAAAGCTCCACCTTAAGCTTCCAGGCTAGTGACATTAAGTGACATTCGTAACTCCCACATCAGGCTGACAATAAACTCTACTGAACTGCCCCCAGAGACTGCTCCTATTTCTGTTACTGTGCTCCTACTCCTGTTACTGTCTTAGCTGTATCATGATTTTTACTGCAGCCTCCTTTCTCTACAAACTGAACTTATTTTTATGTTGAATTTTCACCTCCTGAATGCAAAGTTAATTTCTCACACTGTTGCCCATTAACAACCTGGTCACTCTGTACAGTAAGATTTGATCAGAAAGTACCTAAGGAAGTCATATAAATAGGTCAGGGTGCTAAAACATGAATGCGTGCATTGCAAAGGGGGTTCAGGTAAAAAATCAATTAAAAAGAAATCAAAGCTGAAGAATAGCATGAACCTTCTATTTCCCTAAAATTTGCATATGAACCAATAATAGAATTAGCAACAATGATACGGATGTAATTATAAAGTCCCACAAGGGGAGAGAGGAAAAAACCCCAAAGAGTGACACCTAGTAGGAGCTAGGGTCACAAAAAGCAAAAAAGTTAAAATAGAAAGTTGTAGAGAAAACATCTGCAAGTAGTGCTACTGTTGAGAGAAAGGGAGAAGCAAATGCTCATGTATACCATTACCAAGCAGTCTGAAACTTAAACCAACACCACTGGTATGGGATTTTTCCTGCAAGATCAAAAGGAAACAGCAATGCCATCTGCTGTTTGCTTTGAAAAATTGTTAGAGCAGATGTTCCCATGTGGGGACCCTCCACCCCTTCTACTAAGAAACCACTTGAAAAATAACCAGGAAATAACATGGGGAAAACATCTGCATGGTATATAGCAGACCACCAGTAGTGAAGCACAGGAAAGCCAAGAGAGGAGGAGAGAAAGGGCTGAAGCAATTCAAGCACGTCTAAGACTAGGTCAGAGACAGGCACCCCGTTGCGTGGCATAACCTCCATATGTATACATATGTATAACCACTCACTGGTTGTCTTTTCCTTTCATTACTCAGCAGGAGGAAGCCAGATTTCTCACCCATCGGACCTATGTCAGGCAAGACACAGGCAAGACTCTGCGTGTGTATTTAAACCAAACACCACAAAGAATATGCTAAAGAACCTGTATGACGAGGCATAAGAGTGACTTACTCCTTCCTCTCCCTTTCTATAGGCTTATATCCCACCTGGCATAATAAAACTACAGTAGTGTATATATCATTATCGATAGAGAAATGTGTTTTCCACACTTCTAAAATTGCTTTCATTTAAAAACTGAAATCTTCAATAATTTATGTCAAACCTTCTATGTATTCTGGCAAATCTTTCAACAATACAAATACAGTACAATTGCAGGCACTGAGATGTTATTGGACCAACAAAATACAGTAGGAGACAGGCAGAAGATACAATGTGCACCAGGTGTCTTATGTGTACCCTGGGAGTCCTAAAGGGGGCACATTTGCCAGTCCTACAGCAGTTTTAGAGAAGATTGCAAAATATATGACAAAAGATACTAACTTAAAAATATATAACAGCACATCATAGACAGTTGTGAGATTAGAGAATTAGTTGCTGGAATTAAGAAGTTCATAGCAGAACACTCTAAAAGAATTAATGGATTTGCACAGCATGCAATGTTAGTGAAGAAATTACACACTACGACAAAGTTCTGAATGAAGTAAGAGGGTGGAAATTCCGAAAGTCTGAAGAAACAAACTAAACAAAGAAGCAACACCACAGTGAATTGTTCTGTTTTCTTAATCTCATGATCTCACATTTTAGAAACTTATTACTAAAGTTACCCAAATAGCACTACACTACATATATTTTACATTCAGGCATAGAACTCGATACTTCAAGTTGCCCTTGAAATTCTGCCACCTAATTGCTTTGCAGACAGCAGCCTGGAAAGAAAAGCAGCGTTTTTTAGAACTGCTATGTTCTTCAAACTGCCTTGGGTCATATCTCATAATGTTCTTGCCAATATATATATGAATAGATCTATTTCTTTCCTGGAATGTGGAGGATCAGAGTGGACTTTTAACATTTTTTGACCTACCTCCTGTTTGCTATTATTTTAGGGAAGAAATAACAACTTGTTAAACTTTCTTCTTAGGAGATTGCTGAGTCATGATCTGTTCTCTATACTAATTTGCTCCTAATTAATCTAGAATGATCAAAGAATTGATTCAATCTTTCTAATACTGGCTAATAAACTGGTAGATTTCAACTTTGGAGAAATTGTCAAGATTTGGGTGGAAATGCAGTTAGCACAGAGACACTTCCAGAAAGGCTCAACAGAAGTTTACTTTCAGAGATTACTTTCTGCTGATCCACTTCTTACTGTGTACCACTGGTGGATCCCCTAAATTATTAAAATGACAGTGTGGATATATACTTACTAAAACCAAATATTTCCTTTATTTTTTTTTAAATTTGAAATGGCAGCCACTAGAATAATTTGACTTCAGCACCAAGATAGATAGTCATTTAGCTACCTTAAACAGTCTTGGGCAACTCTTTTCATTTCAGACTGGAAACCAGTCCCTGTTTCATGGCATAGCCTTTTAACATTCCAAGAAAACACTATTATCTCCCTGGGGCAAAATCAAACACTGGATGTGTGGAAAATACACATTAGGTTCTTTCCTTCCCTCTCCACCCCCCAGGTTGTTTTTTTCAGATTTTTTTGTTTGTTTGTTTGTTTTTTTGTTGGTGTTGGTTTTGTTTGTTTGTTTTTGTTTTGTTTTGGATTTATTTTATTTTTGTTTGCTAGTTGTTTTGGGTTTTGTTGTTGTTTTGTCTTTTGTTGGGTTATTGGGTGGTTGGTTGTTTTTTTTTCCCCAGATTGAACTTCTCTTTCCTTTATGGCTTAGGAGCCTTTTAGTGCAAGTTAGACAAAACTCTTCCCTTCCCCTATCACACTGGAGAAAATAAAAAGTACAGAAGGTAACACACATTATCCCAAGAAAGGGAAAAATCCTAAAGACTGAAGGACCTGAATGCTTCCATTCCAAACAGAGTAAACTGAAAAAGAAAAAAAAAAAGAAAAAGCCATCTGAGAGATGCTGGCACTTAACTAAGCGCACAATTCTAGAAATGTGCAAAGAATAAACCTGACTGAGCTAGATCAGACAAATAGAAGGAGGGATGATGCTAATTCACCTAAACCTAGGTGAATTTGCACCAACGAAAGGACTGGATTTGGGTAACTGAATTTTTTTCAGTACTCTGTAGGAGTCAATATAGGACAGTCCTTTTTAGGGTGATCTTCAAAGTATTCTAGTATGCAAGACTTCAAGGGGAAAACAAGACAGGCCTTATACAACAACAAAGTACAGAAAGGATAGAATGCTGCTACATAATCTTTCAATACTTCATGATGACAATCACAGAATGGTTGAGGCTGGAAGGGACATCTGGAGATTGTCTGGTCCGACCCCTACTCAAGCAGGGCAACCTAGAGTTGGTTGCCCAGGACCACATTCTGTCAGCTTTTAAATATACCCAAGGAGGGAGACTCCACAACCTCCCTGGGCAACCTGTGCCAGTGCTCGATCACCCTCACAGAGAAAAAGCATTCCCAGACTTACAGAGGGAACCTCCTATGTTTCATGTTGTGCACATTGCCTCTGGCCTTGTCACTGGCCACCACTGAAAAGACCCTGGCACTGTTCTCTTTGCAGCCTTCCTCTCCCTTCAGATATATCTACACATTGATGAGATCTTCCTGAGCCTTCTATTCTCTGGCTAAACAATTCCAGCTCTCTCAGCCTTTCCTCATATGAAAGAGGTTTCATCATCTTGATGGCCCTTTGCTGGACTGTCTGCATTGCATTTATGTCTGTACTGTGGAGTCTAGCACTCCCTTGACCTGCTGGCAGCACTCCTCCTGAGGCAGCCCAGGATACTAAAAGCATTCTGATGCAAATGGTCCAATTAGAAAATGCCTTAGATTTGTTCTGAATGTATTCTTGCACTAATGTAAGTTAACTGTTCTCAGAAGAATTTAACATGCTACATCTTGTACAGACATTCCTAACTTCTTGGGCACTTTAAACCCATCTATTCAGGTTTTATAAGGTCATTCAAGCAGACTGTAATCCTTACTCATACTGATCTATTTTTTAACCTCCTGAAGTGACTGCCTAATGACTAATCTTAAGTAAGACTGAACAACAAATGTGAATGTCAAGATTACCTCTTTATGACCACTTCACTTTAATTAAAAAAAAACACAGAAATTTGGCAAAATTATTATCTGGGAATTAAGGATGTCCAACAAGATTTCTGTGGGGCTGAATTATCTTCAGAACCTCACAATCTCTTTGAATTGTGAAAAAAAAGCATAAGCTTTTTGCAGTTTTTAAAATACATTTTTTGCAATTTAGCAATTTTCAGTTTGTGCCATAATGCCTGCATTTGTCTTACAAACAACTGAGAAGTGGTACCACAACTACATTAGCCTTTTCAGCTATGTAGTTCAGTATGAAAACATCACATACAGTTCTGATCCCAGAGACACTTGAATCTGGATTTGAACTTTGCATAGAAAATATACTCATTTTAATATGCAAAAATCACAGAAGTGACTTTAGGAAGTCTGGAAATTAATTCGGCCCAGCTATGTTTCAGATGGCTGCTATCTGAGAGTCTCTCAAAGACAAGACAGCTATGTGAGGCAGTCCTTCAAATTACAATAGAAGGCAGAGCAATGTGTGCACAGATGTATCTAACCAATATGATAAAAAAGATATATATACACTAATTTATCACACAACCTTTTTTTTTTTTTTCCCTGCAAATGCATTTTGGTATCTTTTACCCTCCTTTTCCTGCTTGCTTTTTCCCCTCCTTTCTGTTCTCTATTTCTCCTGCCTTCTAGGGATACAAAGAAAAATTAATCAGAATTACAGTAGGCCATGAAAAACATTTGTCAGAAAATGAGAGTTTCTTATTTATATATCCAGAGCTTGTTCCTCTGACACCTCAAAATACAAGCTTCTTCCTGAATCTAAGTTGAAGGTTGAATTATCAGCCATAGGTCAGAAATGAACAGGTTGATTAGAGGGAGCAAGAAACAACAGTTTGCTTAGAAATATTTTGGGCCAGTTTTTCAAATTCCACAAGATGTTCAGTAATCAGTATCCAAAACCAGGTAAAAAAATCATCAAAACCCTCTAGTAATACCTCTGAGACACCAACACACTGTGACAGTCCAGAAGTACAAGGAAAAATATTGCTGCCTCAAAATGCAGAGAAAGTAATAAATTAATGTTATGGAGCAAATGACAATTTTGATGGCTTCACTTTCAAAGCCCCCATTCCAATATTTATTCAATTTAATATCAATCTACATATGCAATTTGTAATCAGTTTACCTATATACATTTCAGAACGCTCTTTCTGTAAGTCTTGCTATACTATTGGACCACCTTTTCCTTCCAGACACCTGGAGATCTACTGAGGCATAATAATAACTGACTTGTTTTAGAATCTGGAAGCAGCACTAGAAGCAGAACACAAGTTGATTGAGATTCAGTCAAATATAGCTGATATACACAGTATTTGTAAAATATTCTATCTCCTCATCCCTATTGTCTATAAGAAATACTGTCATATAGGCTCAGTTCTTCCCCGGAGTCACAAATCTTAGAGGCCTAAGCCGGGAATCAAACTGTGAAGCAGCTGTCAATGCTTCAGAAGGAAACGCAGACAGCCAGAATGAACACCAGTGCTGTTGCTTATGTGTTCCTGCCATTGTGCAACAACCTTTCATCTCAATAACAACATTAGAAATGCACATTGAGCCCTCTAAAATGATTTGAACAGTTATAAGCCACAACTTTCCTATTAATAAATATTCTATATTTTCAGTTTGAAGACTTTTTCAAACTAAAATCTCCCAAACTGTAGAAATAAAATATCAATGCTGATTTTTTTTCCTAGTAATACACAACTACATTAATCAGAAAAAAATATTTTTAACTTCTTTGAAAATACAGGAAAAATTCAATTACAAATTAAAAATTCTTCTCAAATTGTTTTAAAGAAAAATTCTTAATCTGCCATGCTATTTTTATCTTCACTAACTTATAATTAAACCAAAAGAAAAGCAGTGGTTTTAAAGCACTAGTTTATACCTTTATACTAGCTTAACCTGCATCGACAAAAAGAAGATATGCAAGGTCATTGACTGTTCTTATGATCTCAGATCCAAGCTACGTGTTTCTATGCAATATTTTACTAGGAAATTCATCATACATTGGACACTGAAATGCGGTATCATAAATTCAGTTTAAATTAAATTGGCCACATATTGTGTATTTCGCTCCTTATCCTTGGAGGCTGCCAAAGGAGGTAGAAAATACTGGATCATACCCAGAACCTTAAATTCATGAGAATTTATGTTTATGAAACAGCATGCTCCTCAGGCCTATAAGCAAGAAAGAGACAATGAAGCCGAATTAGAAGCCAAGGCACTGTGTGCAGATGATGAATGTGTCTAGCTTTGTAAAGAGTCACATCTGGTATTATAACTCCTTGCCTCTCCAAGTTTGGTAACTGAATAGCATATATTCTTCTTCAGAATTTTAATTGCAAAAAAGAAAAAATCACGGTCTGATGTACAAACCTTTTGAAAACATGCTTCCTACAAAAGTTGCTGGCTGAGGAGCTGAGTCAGAGTTTTAATAAACATACTGAAGATTGGTAAGGTATTGTCATCTCTTGACCCTTTTGCAAAACAAAGACTGTTCTGGAAATAACTAAGATGTTATTAGCTCTTCCATTTTTCCCTCTAGCTGTCCTGCTTCTGAAGATGTTTTGTAGTTGCTGCTGGTACTAATAAGCAGTTTAGCAAAACAAGGATAGAAATGCAAGGAGGAATCAGATGCCACTGAGGAATACCAATGTAGAATTAAGGATGCAAAAATAAAACAGTTTGTAGATAAATGTTTATTGATGTAGCAAAGTTAATGCTTTCCAAATGATTGTCTGCATGTCTATCATCTACAAATTCAGAGGCACTATTTCATAATTTTACAAGAAAATGATGATTCATTTGGTTATTTTGTGGACTGACAGAATTAAGAGATACGAGGTACTGCACTGTTTGTTTCCAAAAGGAAGGTTTTTTTTTTTCTAAAATAAGCAACTCACCCACAGATAATATAATATATTAATAATATATTAATAAGCTATGATATATAGAGTAGCATCAGAAGACGCTGAACGTTGTCTTGTTTGCAGAAGACAAGAAAAAATAATCTCGTAACAAGCTCATAACAAGAATGGTGATCTTGTCTTAGAATAAAAGAAAAATAAAAAGAGATTCTGAGGTGTACCTTTTTTCATATGATATGGCATTTTCTTCCCAAGTCTCAGGAAAGGTGACAATAAATTCCATCTAATGTGCAATTTATATGCCAAAGGTTAGAGCAATAACATCTGCAAAGAAAATTCCTGCTGAAACACAGTAACTAGTTATTTCCTCAGAGCAGAAAAAATGTATTCACTTGTCCAAAAATCTCAGCGTCAGCTTTATTTCTATGCACCCAAAAATGCTATCAACAAAATATTTGAAACACTATCAGAGTACAGATTTCAATTCTAATCTTTCTTAATAGTCATAACTATAACTGCAGATGACCTTTCCTACATCCACAATGTTGAAAGCTTCACTTTAGAAAACTGTTACAGAAGCATGCTTTCAAAGTAGATTAGGTAGGGAATTTATCTGGAGAGTATTTCCACATGAACAATTGCATGCGTGTCGAACACATTCAGCATGAGTCTGAATGTGTATGAGCAGCCAGAACCATCAAACTCCAGATTGCTGTAACTAGTCTAGTCTGCCTAATGGCTTTGTCTTCCTTTCTGCATGTTTGCAGAGGAGGTTTTCTCCACTGGCATTGTACAGTTCTGCAGCAGTGCTTAAAAGCCACTACTGAGGAACAACTCTGAAATAAGGTTTGCAAACTATGATGAATCTTTGATATTTACAGCAGTTAAATAAGCAAATACATGAAGTAGCTGGTGAGGAGGAAATCTATGTGTATGCCTACACCAGACTTCCAGGTAATTTTTGAGATATAATGTGGCTCCATTGATGAATACTAGTTATTCACAATCACACTTAAACATATGGGCTTGCTTTTATAGCTATCCTGTTAGTAGATCTGCATGATTTTGCAAAGAATTGTACAGTACAGACATACAATGTGAGGCACACACAGAGTCTCAGGTTCACTATAGGCAACTTACTGAGGCCTAAATGTTATCAATTATTTATGGTTTTGTTCTGGTTTTGTCTAGGATAGAGTTAATTTTCTTCCTAATATCTGGTACATTGTTGTCTTTTGTCTTCAATCAGAATAATGCTTGATACCACACCGATGTTTTAGTTGCTGCTAAGTAATACTTACCCTGGTCAAGGATTCATGCTCTGCCAGGGAGGAGGGGCATAAGAAGCTGAAAGGGAGCAGATACAGGACACCTGACCCAAACTAGCCGAAGGGGGATTCCATGCCACAGCATGTCATGCCTAGTAGATAAACTGGGGGGAGTTGGCTGGAAGATACAGACCACTGCTCCTTTTCCCTTTTAGTTTTATCTCTCTCTCCTTGTTATTTCCCCTATCATTATTACTATTAGTATACTGTACTTTAGGTATTAAACCGCTTTTATCTCAACCCGTGGGGTTTACATTCTTTCAGTTCTCCTCCCCATCCCAACCCAGAGTGGGGGAAGAAGAGTGTGAGCCCTCCTCCTCCTTGTATGAGGTACAACCCCCATATTTTTGACAGCTTCCCTGGTTAACAGTGCTAATCGGGAAGCAGCTTTTCACATAAATCCTAAATTCCCTGTGCTCTGCACTCAGCTCCTCCATATTCAGCATATGAATGTACCCTACCAATAAGATCACGATTAACATTGAAGGACAGCTTCCATCCCATAGGCTCATGACCTTTGCTCTTCCAGTTTGTACCATCTTGATCATCCCTCTGGTTACTCTTCCTTAGGATGCATAGTGGCATACCAGAACCTGTCCCTTGCACTTGAAGCATCTTCCTGACTACAGATGTTAAAAAAGCCATCAAACACCTTTTTTAAGCATCAAATAAGAAAAGAATATTTTCAAATATTATATTAGCAAACAGCGAACCTTCCAAACCCTCATGCTATAACTTTATTTAACAAGGTAAACATATTGTTATGTATGTAGAAGGTAGATTTAGGTCAGATATTAGGAAAAAATTCTTCATGATGAGGGTCGCGAGATATTGGAACAGGTTGCCAAAGAAGCTGTGGATGTCCCATCCCTGGAAGTGTTCAAGGCCAGACTGGATGGGGCTTTGAGCAATCTGGTCTAGTGGAGTGTTTCTCTGTTCGTGGCAGGGGGTTGGAACTAGATGACCTGTAAGGTCCCTTCTGATCAAACCATCCTATGATTCTATTTGTCTCTTGACTGAAATCTCTAACATCCTGTGCTGCCCTACTCATCTCTAATTACCTGTCAGCCTTGCTGGGACACTTCTAATTTAAAGGAAAAGCAAAAGTAAATGAAAAGCACTTTTCTACCACTTGTTAGAGAAGTGCTGTGTAGTCCAACACACATTAAACACTTTAAATTTTTTGCTGTGTGCTTGGATAGAAGCATCATGAAAAGGAGGAACAGAAAGAACTGAAAAAGAATGAAAAACCACTACCATTATTGTAGAACATCTCACAGTCTCAGGTGACAAATCAGCAACTACTAAACATCTTAATTGGAGAGATCAGGCAGTATATCACACAGGTGGGCTTCCCAAAATAACTGGTCTAAGAAGTGATTCAGGGCAGCTCTGTGGAGAAGGACTTGGGGGTGTTGGTTGATGAGAAAATGAACATGAGCTGGCTTCAGTGTGTGCTCACAGCCCAGAAAGCCAACCGTATCCTGGGCTGCATCAAAAGGAGCGTGACCAGCAGGTCAAAGGTGATCCTGCCCCTCTACTCTGCTCTCTCATGAGACCCCACTTGGAGTACTGTGTACGGTTCTGGTGTCCTCAACATAAAAAGGACATGGAACTGTTGGAACAAGTCCAGAGGAGGGCCACGAGGATGATCAGGGGACTGGAGCACCTCCCGTATGAAGATAGGCTGAGAAAGTTGGGGCTGTTCAGCCTGGAGAAGAGAAAGTTGCATAAAGACCTTCAGTATCTGAAGGGGACCTACAAGGATGCTGGAGAGGGACTCTTCATTAGGGACTGTAGTGATAGGACAAGGGGTAATGGGTTTAAACTTAAACAGGGGAAGTTCAGGTTGAGGAAGGAGGAAGTTCTTTTCTGTGAGCGTGGTGAGGCACTGGAATGGGTTGCCCAAAGAAGTGGTAAATGCTCCATTCCTGGCAGTGTTTAAGGCCAGGTTGGACGGAGTCTTGGGTGACACGGTCTAGGCCAAAGCACTGCACATGGCAGGGGGGTTGGAACTAGATGATCTTAAGGTCCCTTCCAACTTTAACCGTTCTATGATTCAGGGGAAAACAGCTGTAAATTATACCAACCACACAATCCATGCAGTCCTTTATATTGCAAGAGAAAGACATTCTTAATCTCTAGCTTCACTGAGACTTGCCAACAATAGAAAACTTCTCGCCACCAATAATAATAATCCAAATGGCACAGACAGGATTGGATCCATTCTCTCTGAAAGAGACTCACAGGAAATTTCCCAGATGATGTGAACAATCACACATAACTGCTGTAGCTCCCAAAATAATCTCTGACATCATTGTAGTCCCTGTATAAATTAGTATGTCTGTGGAGCCAGTACATCTCAGCTTCCATCAGCTCTGGTCCATACATTACCCCCAATGCTGGAGGGTTGGAACTAGATGATCTTAAAGTCCTTTCCAAACCTAACCAGTCTATGATTCTATGATTCTATAATACACCATATGAAAAAACTGAAAGCTAATCAGAGCCATAGACTTTAATAAAAATAGTCGGTTTCACCAGAAACTATTTGATAACAAGATTTAAGACTGGCAAGTTTCCTGCAGTGTTTAACAGTACTGATAGTCTAACTAGAATTTTCAGTATGTCGAAAACTTGATACATCTGAGAGGGGAAAAATCAAAACAAGAAGAGGAACATTTTAACAATTTCCACAGAATAAAACTTCAAGACAGAAAAGAATATAAGGACTATTTGTTTTAATGCAAATTATAATGTCAAATTTTCCTTCTGGCACTGTTGAGATATTCAGTTTTCCAAGTTTAAATAACAACATCAACAACAACAACAACAACAACAACAATAATAATAATAATAATAATAATAATAATTTCCTAGCATGCCAATTCTCTTATTTTTAAAAACTTATGACATCTACTGTAATGTTACAAACTGAAATTAGCATGTAAATACATAAATATTGAACACACACTGTAACAAACAAGTCCAGACAAAATCAAATATTTTATCATATAAAACATATACAATTTTAGAATTAATTCAGAAAAATTTTGGACTCTTATTTCTATTCTTATTATTGAGAAGTTATCAAAATAAGCTGCTCCCACAAAAAAAATTTATTGCACTAAAAGTGCATTTTTATCTTTTATAGGGAAATCTGTTCCATTAAAAATATTTTAACCAGTTTTATTCAGTCTGGAAACAGATGAGTTCATGTAATCTCTTGGAATGTGTTACAGAGCCTGCAGAGGCTTTGAATGATTTCTGTGGCTGGGGAGCCTTTGCTCTTTATTTTGTGCTTAGAGTTTTGGAGTTTTGGTTCTACTCCTTGAATACCAACAGAATGATCAGGGTGTTGGTCCATCATGTGCATCTAGGACCTCAAGGGCTAAGAATGATCATGAGTTACATCCTGAAAGCACACAGGTGACAAACCATAGAAAGGAAATGCATGCAAGGGTTGAGACAAAAGGTCTCCTGCATAATGATCGAGGTGGAACAGGGTGATTTTAAACCTGTGTTGCTGCTTTCTCTATCTAAATCTAATCAAGATGCAGCATAAGTAGCAATGTTAGCAATCACACATTCCCTCTTCATTCTCTAAATACTGAGGTACAAAAGAGAAGCTAGCTTAATGAAAATGCTTCAATCAAAAAAGAGTAACATTTACCTCTCCTTCTGCAGCTTGTCTGTGGAATAAATTACAGATTTTCAAGTCTAAACATTGCCTGGTCTTTAAATATACTTGCCCAAAGATACTGATAAATACTAACACTGGCCTTGGTCTCAACACTGTTACACCTCTGCTGTGGCCAAAGCTCTCATGCCAATCTGGCAGAGCTCTGACATTCAATATACTGATGCTTACCTTAGTTGATCTGGGAGGAACTTATTTCGATCAGAGTTAAATTCCACTACTGCAAGATGGTCCAAAGACACAGTGTGTGTGAGGATGTGAGGACTGACATCAGCAAAACATATCACATGTATTTTTTTTTGCTATGTGTGGTTATTATTATACATACATGTCTGTTTGTTTTTTATTTAGCTCTATAGCTTAATGTTTACTTGACCCTACAAAAGTTGTAGAATATATGCCTGTACATGAACATTTGGCAAGGCATATTTTTCAAAATAAGACATTGTTCTATTCTCACGATTCACATTAAAGATCTCATACTATTGTGGACATTTAAAGAGTTGTCCAGGAAAATACCTAACTACACAAAAATGTCTGCTTTAATTTATTGTTTCATTTTGGACCATCATGGGAAACTTAGGGCCTAAAAATATCTTACCCATAGGCTCTGCGTTCACATTTCATAGGTACTAAGAATGACTGAGTGAACTAGAGGCCCTTGGTACCTGTTGTTGAAGTTTCTGTACTCAGTATTTTTCTTGGATTGGACTTGCAGCCAACTGGTTGTAATTGACCCTCTACTGGGACAAGTTAGGATAAGAACATATGCCTTTCCTTAAAAAAGAGAGAGAGAAAAAAGAAGGAGAAAGGGAGAGACAAAGAGAAATATCACCATTATTTATTTTAAGTTGTGTTCATTTCCAACTTTTCTGGCAGATTGTCAAGCTTCTGTCATAATGCAGAACTCTATTTAAAACCAGCTCCTGGAAAAAAAAGACTACATGAGGAACAGTACCTAACTAAAATGCAAAATTTAAGAATGGAGTAGCAGTTATTTCTGCCCTGTAGGGTAGGCAATTCACCCGATACTGCCATACAATTTCTGCATATGAAATGCCAGGCTGGCATCTCTCTTTAGGGCAGTCATTAGTCAATTTGTCATACATCATGCAAACATAAATTATGAAATTATAACTGCAAATGTGAAAACCTCCAATGGTTCTCTACCTCAGGCCAACTATTTCTAGGCTAAACAAACTTGACACCAGGTTTCAGCAGCAATTGTAACAATTCCAGAAGAATCTCAAGGGAATTACTGGCTGTAACATGTGAAAATATGCAAATTCTATCTAATTTTTAGTGTATGAAAAAGGAACTTCATTTTTACTAAACTTTTGCATGCAGATAAGTATGTTAAAAATCAAAGCTAGTGCCTGTTTACATGAATCTTTCTGAACATGCCATGTTCATGGTAAGCTTTGGTGCACATAAATGGAAACCACCACCATCTTCTCTTCATTGATGAGCTTACACTCAGTCTCAGTTTTGGTGTGTAGAGCAAATCTCCCTCCAAAATCAGCAGTTCATTCCTAATGGAACTCAGCATCCCTTGTTCATGTCCTAGTGTTCAAATGAAAGATTGCAGGTGTAAACTTAGCAGAAATCACCCCTTTTTTTTTCTTTAGACGTGTGCAAAACAACTGTTTTGAAAACAGCCATACATACATCTTTCCTACTAGAGGAGTGCTTATTAGCATCTTTCCTACGAATGTAAACCAACACTTCAGATTTTCAGACCCAAATTTAAATGCTAAATTGCAAAACACTGACTGATTAAATCTAGTCTCTTCTCAAACAGGTAAAACTCCTTCATTTGTTACTGAAATGCTCCAGGCTCTGTCACAAAAATATCACAATGGGGAACAGACTGCACAGCCAAAGACTCCTGTGGTATCTTCACCAAACACAAGGTGTCACAAAGTCATACAGGGACTGTGAGAATGAAGACCTTAGGCCCACTGTAGGAGAGGATCTGGTTCGAGACCATCTTAAGAACCTGAACATAAACAAGTCCATGGGACCTGATGAAATCCATCTGCGGGTCCTGAAGGAGCTGGTGAATGAAGTGGCTAAGACACTGTCCATCATATTTGAAAAATAGTGGCAGTCAGATGAAGTTCCTAACGAACGGAAAAAGGGAAATATAACCCCCATTTTCAAGAAGGTGAAAATGGATGACCCAGGGAATTACAGACCAGTCACTCTCACTTCTGTGCCTGGCAAAATGTTGGAGCAGATTCTCCTGGAAGGCATGCTATAGCCATCATAGCTTCACTAAGGGCAAATCCTGCCTGACCAATTTGGTGGCCTTCTATGGTGGGGCTACAGAACTGATAGACAGGGGTAGAGCAGTTGATGTCATCTACCTGGGCTTGTGCAAAGTGTTCAACACTGTCACACATGACATCCTTGTCTCTAAAATGGAGAGACATCAATTTGATGGATGGACCACTCAGTGGATAAAGAACTGGCTGGATGGCCGCATGCAGAGTTGTGGACAATGGCTCAATGTCCTGCTGGAGACCAGTAACGAGTGGTGTCCCTCAGGGATCTCTGTTGGAACCAGTCTTGTTCAACATCTTTGTCGCTGACATGGACAGTGGGATCGAGTGCGCCCTCAGCAAGTTTGCCGATGACACCAAGCTGTGTGGTTCAGTTGATACGCTGGAGGGAAGGAATGCCATCCAGAGGGACCCTGGCCCACTTGTGAGGTGGGCTGATGCCAACCTCATGAAGTTTAACCATGCCAAGTGCAAGGTCCTACACCTGGTTCGGAGCAATCCCAGGCACAGCTACAGGCTGGGCAGAGAAGAGATTCAGAGCAGCCCTGCAGAGAAGGACTTGGGGGTGTTGGATGATGAGAAAATGAACATGAGCCGGCTTCAGTGTGCACTCACAGCCCAGAAAGCCAACTGTGTCCTGGGCTGCATCAAAAGGAGCGTGACCAGCAGGTCGAAGGAGGTGATCCTGCCCCTCTACTCTGGTCTCATGAGACCCCACTTGGAGCATTGTGTGCAGTTCTGGTGTCCTCAACTTAAAAAGGACATGAAACTGTTGGGACAAGTCCAGAGGAGGGTCATGAGGATGATCAGGGGACTGGAGCACCTCCCATATGAAGATAGAATGAGAAAGTTGGCGCTGTTCAGCCTGGAGAAGAGAAGGCTGTGTGGAGACCTCATAGCAGCCTTCCAGTATCTGAAGGGGCCCTATAGGGATGCTGGAGAGGGACTCTTCATTAGGGACTGCAGTGACAGGACAAGAGGTAACGGGTTAAAACTTAAACAGGGGAAGTTTAGATTGGATATAAGGAGGAAATTCTTTCCTGTTAGGGTGGTGAGGCACTGGAATAAGTTGCCCAGGGAGGTTTTGAATGCTCCAGCCCTGTCAGTGTTCAAGGCAAGGTTGGACGAAGCTTGGGTGACATGGTTTAGTGTGAGGTGTCCCTGCCCAAGGCAGGGGGGTTGGAACAAGATGATCTTAAGGTCTTTTCCAACCCTAACTATTCTATGATTCCTTTCAAATCATCAACTACTCAGCATCTACTTATGCTACATTAGGATGAGGATGCAGTATTTAACAGATGATTTAATCTTTCCCAGTGGTGTCCACAACTTCCACGCCAAAAGCCAAACAAGTCCTGACCAACTGTTCATTTCCAGATATATCCTTTTCAAAATCACTGATCAGAGCACTAAAACCAGCACAGTCCTGTTTAGTCGGAAAACTTCCATTTACTGAATATAAAATATAGAAACTAATGGTAACTTAAACATAATGGTAATGGTGACTTGCAATGGATTTATGAGTAAAGAGCAGGGATTTGTAACCTAACTTTCTAGCTGGATGAAACCAGTTGTTCCTTCTTACATGGTAAATGGCTGTTCAGGAGCTGCTTTTCTAGACAGGCAAAGAAAAAGAAAAGCCTTTTCCACAAGAAAAAAGCAGTGCTCATATGCCATAATGCATGCTTCTTGCACCCGTGTATGATGCTTGACTCATGTACCTCAGTCCTCCCACTCCTCATTGTCCCTAGCTCTATTTCTGGGCCCATAGGAGCTGTAATGGACTTACAAGCTATGTAATTGCTGCGTGTGACTTCAGCAGCGGCTTCACAGTCTTAGGGGAAAGGTAATATTAGACGACAACAGAGCATCTGTTCAGTTTTATTTTAACATAGCAGCCAGTCATGGAAAGACCATCTTTCCTAATTGTTGGTATGAATGCAACGATGGCAGTAACATGGACAAAATGTCCATGAGCTACACTGCCACACACAGCACTGCGTATGGCTGGAGTCTCTGGAAGTACCCATGAGAAAATTCACCCCAGTTGCCTCGCAGTGCCAGCTCAGGTATTCAGCCATCCATCACTGAGAGGGAAGCAGCTCCTGACACTCAAGCAGTCCTGCAGAGAAATTCCTTTATTCTGGATAAAACACAGTCACTTTCACAAGGAAAAAATATTCACCTCACACTTCAATTTTTACACTCTGGCAGATAAGGAGAATCTGAAAAAAAAGTGAAATTATGCAGATTGAGAAAAGTTTTATCTCCCTCTCTCTGCCTCTTTTTTAATTTTTTTTAAAGCAGAAACAACCTCTTCCATGGACTTAATGTCATAATTTGTTGCAGCCGAGAGGTTTATAACAGCTGTGTGATCAAAACTAGAATCATCAAAAAATTATTGTATCAGAAGACACTGTTATGCACAAATCTAGTTACTCTTTTATTCCCTCCTTTCCCCCCCCCCCCCCCCGGTCTTTTCTTTCCTTTTTTTTGTTTCCTTTGCATAGATCCACTTAATCCTATCTCTTAGTGTAGGCAAAAGCTGACAGTTGCATGACAAGGAATGTTTCCCTTTGTAAAAGCCTACTTCCTCTCTGTGTAGTTTTAGCCTAATTGAAATGTTTCTTATTAAGCTCAATCAAGGCAGCAATTATCTAATTACTCACTTATGCTTTTCCAGTCAAAAAATTGTACAACCACGCATATTAGAGGGCTACATACATATTTATTATTGTTTTTATATGCCCCTATTTAGGTTTAAGCAGCAATCAAACATTTTTACAGTACTTTCGTACTGCCCATAAGTCAGCTTGCTACTATTTTCTACTACAAAAAATTACAAAGGTCACAAAACCACTTCTGTGCCTCCTACCAGTTCTGCAATAGGTAGATGGTAAATTTAGAATCAAGTTACTCTTACATAATATGGCAAATAGAAAAGGCTACAAACCCATTTCAGATGAATGGGCCTTGCATGAATAAGTTTGCAAGACTGAAAGGATCCAAAGGAACTTTTAGGCCTTTTAAATTCACCACATTAAAAGGAAAAAGAAAGAAAAAAAAAAAATCAGCATAAAAGACCTCAGGTGAAGACTGATTTTAAAGGACCTCCATAAAAACACACCTTCTGTATGTTTGGATGTATTTTTTAGAAAGATTCCCTAAAATCAAGAGTATCAACACCGTAAGTCATCAGCCCTCTTTATGGCAGTTAATTCATTGCATGTCTCATTTGAAGAATCATGAGATCATCAATGATTACTTTTTTTTTCATTAAAGTACAATTACACTTGCACCTCATGCCAGTGGCTACCTAGCTTTTGCTCTACCTGCAGATAACCATCATTTTGTTATTTCTCTGATTAAAATACTTGCTGATAAATCAAGGTTTTTCTAAAAAATTATTTTTTAATGGATGAAGCATTTCACAATGTGTTGTTGTTCATACAGGCAGGATCCAAATTATGTTAAAATATCTTTACATGATCTGTGTATTTCCTGTATACTTCCTGGTTGGAATTAATTTTACTGAAGCACATTATCTTTTCAAAACTGACTTTTGACTTTGAACACCACAGTTCCTAGACTGATAACCTAATACACTATATGGTAACAGCTACATTTTCAGAAAGGTGCTGAGCAACCATCCATTGAAACCTAGCCTTCTTTCCCTATCCCAGTTTAAGAACTTGAAGTAGGAAGAGATCAGCAGTGACTCTATGTCCCTTTTTTGTGGGCACTTGAATTACATAGTTGCATAAACATTTGAAGCTCCATTTGAAGTCTAAAAAGATTTACCCAGGTCCAAAGTAATCTTGTTTTCTAACTGAGCCTTCTTAGATTTTTCCTTACAGCACATACAGAATCAGAATAGTTTGGGTTGAAAGGACCTTAAGATCATCTAGTTCTAACCCTCCTGCAATGGGCACAGACACCTTCCACCGGACCAGATTGCTTAGGGCCTTGTCCAACCTGGCCTATAAATGGCTGCAAAAATACAGTACTCCTTCAGTAGCCTCATGCTGGTTGGTTTACATACAGTAGCCTCTTTTCAGTGAGATAGATTGTATCTCTCCTACCTTGAATAAACACAACCGCTTTGACTCTTCACTTAAGGCCCCCTGTCATGCATGACAAAGACAACTAAAAGATTACCTTTGATTTTATGTGGTCAATAAACAGATGAGGAAGTCTTTTTATAATGCTTAACAGTGAAAGAATAAAAGAACTGGACATGCCAGTTAAACACTTACTATTTTTCCCAAATAGGAGGACAGGAGACCCACCTCATACTTTCACCATCACACCAGTCCCTGTCTGGAGAGTTACCATGCTCATGCGCAAGGGAACAGCAGGGGTCTTTGCGGCAGATCATCCTCAGCCTTCCCACAGGTATTTTGTCTTGGTCTGCAGAACATCAGCAAGTTCAAGCACATTCACACTCTCCTCTTGCCCAGGCCATATCCAGATTGTGCCCACCAAAGACAAGAAGTCCATACTCCTTTCTAGCTTCAAATTATTTTATCAGTAAAGACTGCTTAAAACTTATGGGAGTATTTAATAATTTTTAAAATGAAGTAAAAAGTACCAAAAATGAACATTTCATGAAAATAGAAAATATGCATCTATTAAAAATTATCAATCAGGCTGTAAGAATTAATATTACAGAGCACGATGCTAGAATTACAATTGTATTATTCCCTGTGCATGAGACGTTACATTCACATGGGTTTAAAGCACACACACACAGTGAATCTGGAAACACTTAGCAATGACAGCCTGCACTAGTGTGTAGGAAACCTATCTTTAATTTCTAGACTCAAGACATCTGGGACAAAAGTAGAACTAAATGACATTCATCACATGGCTGCCCTTTGTTAACTTGCAGACTATAATACTGTTTTGTCATAATGTTATGAACATATTCTGTTGTCTACTTTTTAAAGTAAAAAATGTTTATTGTTAGTAGAATGGATTTTACAGGGAAAAAGAAGTAATTTCAAACTTATGTTGTCATAGTTAGAATGAAAATGGATACTTACACAGTATTTCATAAATTGATGAAATGCACTGTTTTTCTCACCACCTGACTGTCATGTTGTTTCATATACATTATCAACAAAAATACAGCTGCCTGGAGTTTCTGGAAGATATATGTGTATAGCACACTCTCACACCCCCTATACGGGGAGGTAATATTCATGTGAAAAATTGGAGAGGTATGTGATACCCATGACTGCATCACCTGTCCGCTGATCCAGCTCCCTGGGAGTTACTCTAACATTCCAAACTCCTGAGCAACTTCACACAGCTGCCATGGAAAAAAAAAAAAAAAAAAAAAGTGGTGGTGGTGGTGAAGTGTAAAATCATCCTAAACCTCTGTATGACAATGAAATTAACCTCTGAACTTCTGCCTGCAGAAATGGTACCTCTCCAAAATGCAGCCTTTTCCCCAATGAAGTTTAACACCAGGGTGGTATTGATTAAAAAGATTTATTCTAAGGACTGCACCTACGATGAACAGTTCCAATTTGAAAAATCATTGAAAGATTCAGGATTCCAAATATCCCAATACAATGATTGCTATATCCTGAAGAATGAGTGCAAAGAAATGGTCTACCTGCGCAGAAGTTTCAATTCAAGCTCAAGAAAAAAAACCCAAACAGCTATGAGATTATAACATGAACACATCCTCCCCCTCTACTCTGCTGTCTCATGAGACCACACTTGGAGTATTGTGTGCAGTTCTGGTGTCCTCAACATAAAAAGGACATGGAACTGTTGGAACAAGTCCAGAGGAGGGCCACAAGGATGATCAGGGGACTGGAGCACCTCCCGTATGAAGATAGGCTGAGAAAGTTGGGGCTGTTCAGCCTGGAGGAGAGAAGGCTGCATAGGAACCTCATAGCAGCCTTCCAGTATCTGAAGGGGACCTACAAGGATGCTGGAGAGGGACTCTTCATTAGGGACTGTAGGGATAGGACAAGGGGTAACGGGTTTAAACTTAAACAGGGGAAGTTCAGGTTGAGGAAGGAGGAAGTTCTTTTCTGTGAGCGTGGTGAGGCACTGGAATGGGTTGCCCAAAGAAGTGGTAAATGCTCCATTCCTGGCAGTGTTCAAGGCCAGGTTGGACGGAGTCTTGGGTGACATGGTCTAGGCCAAAGCACTGCACATGGCAGGGGGGTTGGAACTAGATGATCTTAAGGTCCCTTCCAACTTTAACCATTCTATGATTCAGGGGAAAACAGCTGTAAATTATACCAACCACACAATCCATGCAGTCCTTTATATTGCAAGAGAAAGACATTCTTAATCTCTAGCTTCACTGAGACTTGCCAACAATAGAAAACTTCTCGCCACCAATAATAATAATCCAAATGGCACAGACAGGATTGGATCCATTCTCTCTGAAAGAGACTCACAGGAAATTTCCCAGATGATGTGAACAATCACACATAACTGCTGTAGCTCCCAAAATAATCTCTGACATCATTGTAGTCCCTGTATAAATTAGTATGTCTGTGGAGCCAGTACATCTCAGCTTCCATCAGCTCCGGTCCACATATTATATTATCAATAAGAAATTTTTATATTGATGATCACTGTCTCATATTTACCCAGCAGTGAGATCATGTCCCGCAAACAGCTTTTATATCTGCAACATGATGACATGACAAGTGCTGCTGAATTCAAGTCTGAAGAAGGTAGATGCTCTAGCAAAGAAGAAATCAGCCTAGCATTCTGGTATGGGAGATTATTTTCATAGTTCATTCTTCTGTCAATAAGCTGTTTGGCAATTCAAAACTCATTCTACATTTTTGAAGTGCATACTAAATCCAAATAGTCTTGACTCTTGATTCGAGCCCAGTACAGCTGCCACAATGCTAGGAAATTTTCTTTCGCAGCTAGGTTGTGAGATGGGCTGTGGAATCTCCATTCCCAGAGATGTGACTATTGGACTGGACATGACCTGAGTAGTCTGATCTAACTTCGACCTGCTTTAAGTGGATCAGATGACCTTCAAAGGTTCCTCATTACTAGAATAATACAGTCATGTAAGTACTAATTGTAGTAGCAATAATATTAACAACAAATTGAGTCTACAAGACAAACAGCACCTTAAGCACAAGACAAAAATATCTTAAAATTTCCTATGAATATTTACATTAAGTAAAACATCTCAAAATTTCATTTAGTCCTCCATTTAGATTTCCTTTGTCTTATGAAAAAGGATCTACTATGACAATGAAACAGATACTATAATTGGAAATTAATTCCATCTCATGAAACAATTTAAATTATACATTTGAATGAGGATAAGTTATTAATGAAATTTTAAAAGTTTAATTCAAATGTAAAGATTAGTTGGATATATGAAATAAATCTGATTCCTTTTCCAAAGATAAAGCTCTCAAGAACATAAAAGGTCTGAAAGTTGCATTGAGTAAGGTTTTTGAAAAAGTTTTGGTACATATAATCAGTATAAAACCAGAAAGAAAATGCAACTAAAAGGACATTATAGCTCTGTATTCTTTTATAATTACAATGACATCACTGCTAAGTAATTAGCAAAACAATCGATTAAGAATTCTATTTTCATGACACATGTTAACATTTAGAGAGTTTTGGCAGTTAATACCAATAGCTGTAGAAAAGAAAAGTTTAAAATACAGCATTTATCCTAAAAAAATGTTATTCATACTGCACAGATAGAAGCAATGGAAACAAAACAAAAATGTATTAAAAATAGCTACTACTTATTAATTTTTCCTGAGGCTAATAAAATCTAAAGGTAGAAATGTTAAGAGTGGAGAGGGAAAAGACTGGGAGAATTAAAATCCTTAAAATCTTTAAATTGTTGCAAAGCCAATAAGGCCGGTGGGGATTGAGAACATTACGAAAGTCCCAACTGTATACACAATATAAAAGAATGGATAAAACATATGTAAAATGTGAATATGTGCTATAAGAATAGTGAAGGCTGAAAAGCGTACGATTTACCCTACTCATTCTCAAGAAAAACATGATGTTAGGATCCTGATGGTAGGTGGTCTTTGAAGGCAATATGTTGATTTCACATAACACAGACTCAATTTACAGTGTATGTAGAAATAGACAATGCACATCCAAAGCACAAACCACAGTACATTACCTTTGTACACAGATATGTAACAGCACAAATTCCTCCAAATTAAAGGTTAAACTGCTCCCAGAGGAAGAGAAGTCTAGCCAGCCCCACAGCAATGTAATCACATTACAGACCCCAGAGGAAGTTAGAAGGCATTGGGACAATCGCCTTTGGACTCTACCTTAGAGCTAGACACTGCTGCCAGTAGCTGATTTTCCACGAACAAGAATCTGTTTTTAAAAACAACTCTAATCCATTTTGCAGCAAGCACCACAGCCTAAACAGTGAGATGAAGCAGGAAATGGTCAAAGTCTAGCTGTCTTATTCATGTGGAATTGTTTTCCATATATATATATATTTTTTTTTCCCCATAATAAAATGTTCACCCAGCATAGTTTTCCTTTTGTCATTTCATAGCGAACATACTGGCCCACTATTGCATCACTTTTGAGACTGTAGAATCTGAAAATTTATTACTGATTGTTATTTCTTTTTAATCTTTTTTTTTTACTTTAGCACAGTTTGGAATTTTGCGTTAAAGTCTCAGCAGATAAGAGAGAAATGACTTGGCTCCCCCTCTTCCATTAGTTTAACAACTCAGTCTTGCTCATGTCTACTTGCCTTCTTGCATTCCTGGCAACACAAGACCCCACTCTGAGCAACAGGGATGAAGGAGGACCCTCTACTGGTACAGTTATTTCTGGGACACAGCAGTATGGGACTCATCTAGCACATGGGAAGGCTGGGGATGAATCTCTTCAGGCTGGAGAGAATTCAAACCATATCTCCTACTTTTTGTGCTTGTCAATAGCAATTACACAACAAAGAGCACAGCTGTATCCTGCTTTCAGGAGAAACATTTTCAGTTTGGATCCCAACTGGGCAAAGTACCCAGTGTGCAACTCTAAACATACATCTCTGCTAAAAAAAGGATCAAGAATCCTCCTCGAGATTGTGCTTGTTTGTACTGATTCTCTCTTCAGACATACCTATTTCCCTTTACTGCCCCAGTTGCTTAACTCTCACAACTTCATGCTCTTGTGATACTTGGACACCTAATTTTTACACATTATCATTCTTAAATAGAAGGCATCAAAAGTAATTGTCCTGGACATCATCCTGTTAGGCCAAAGCTGAGACTGTGTTTCTGTCACCCCCTAAAATTGATGTTGCAGTCACACGGAGCTGCTGATACCTGGTTCCAGCTACAGTAGTTGAGAACATTGTGAGTGTAATGGAAGAGCTTGCTAGAAGCTACGCCCCAAAGGAAGAGACAGTATCTTGTGGTAATAGGGCCATACAAAATAACCATAAGCAGCGCATGGCTACTTTATTCTAAGTCTACTCTTGAATCTCAGTCTGTTCCTGAGGTAAATGTGTGCTGTAGTTCAATATCTGGCAGTCAAAGAGAGCTCTCAGTCTAGCACTGATGAGCTCCTTCCAAAGATCTAGGAACTCACTTCAAAAGAAACTGCCACAGAATGTTTTCTCTAGTGGCTTTTCATTCAGCTTGGCATAGCAGTCATCTTTTTTGTCCAATTGTTTCTTAGCTAAAAGTACATCCTTTCCCCAACTGCCAGCTTATTCATTTAGTTAAGAGACATACAGCCAACATGTCACACTTTCCAACTTGCTTACAACTCAGTCTTATAACACCTTCTCCTCTCACATGAGGAATCATTGCTGAGGTTCACCATAAAGTCATATTTTCTTTAGATTTAGTCTCAGCATGAATATTTGTCTGCTAATGCAATAATTGCCAAAGCATATTAAAAACGGATAACCAAAAAAGTAAACATATGTATGAAGTAACAGATGATGTAAAGAAGCCTAATGATTAATTCCCTTTTCAGGCACTAAAAATAAAAAATTTCCTTAACATTATACACTCATATAACTTTATATACATCTACTAAAAATGTTATTTATAATGGCCTTTCACAAAGGTGCTAAGGATGGGCCTAGTGACGCCAGATGTTGAGAACATGGTGGGATGGCTCCTACGACTGGCGTGTTGGAATGGAAGGTTACAGGCTCTTTAGAAAAGACAGGCCTGGCAGGCAGAGAGGGGGAGTTGCCCTTTATGTTAGGGATAGGCTGGAGAGTATGGAACTCTGTCTGGGGACAGGTGAGTAGTCAACAGAGAGTTTGTGGGTCAGGGTTAAAGGGAATATAGCTATGGGAGACATTACTGTGGGGATCTGTTACAGACCGCCTGATCAAGGAGATCCTGCGGATGAAGCACCCTACAGACAGACAGGAAAAGCCTCACACTCGCAGGCCCTTGTTCTCATGGATGACTTCAACCACCCAGACATCTGTTGGAAGGATGGTACGGCCCGGCACAAGCAATCCAGGAGGTTCCTCGATTGTGTGGAAGACAACTTCCTTCTGCAAGTAATAGAGGAGCTGACAAGGAGAAGTGCCATGCTTGACCTCGTGCTCACCAACAGGGAAGGGCTCATTGGAAATGTGATGCTTCAGGGCAGCCTTGGATGCAGCGATCATGAGATGCTCGAATTTGAGATCCTCAGGACAGTGAGAAGAGCGTGCAGCAAGCTCACTGCACTGGACTTCAAAAGAGCAGACTTTGGCCTCTTCAGGAACCCTCTTCGGAAGGTTCCATGGGATACAGCCCTAGAGGGCAGAGGGGCCCAAGACTCTTGGCTGATATTCAGGGATCACCTGCTACGAGCTCAGGAGTGTTGCATCCCAACCAGAAGGAAGTGCAGCAGGAGGGCCAGGAGACCTCCTTGGATGGATAAGGAGCTCCTGAGGAAAATTCAAAAGAAAAAAGAGGCTTATAAGTGGAAGCAAGGACAGGTGGCATGGGAAGAGTACAGGGATGTTGTCCGGGAAGCTAGGGACCAGGTTAGGAAAGCTAAGGCCCAGTTAGAATTAAACTTAGCTAGAGGTATTAAAGATAACAGGAAGGGATTCTACAAGCACATAGCAAATAAAAAACAGACTAGGGAGAATGTAGGCCCCCTCAGGAAGCTCTCGGGAGAACTGGCTACACAGAATTTGGAGAAGGCTGAGGTTCTGAATGACTTCTTTGCCTTGGTCTTCACTGCCAAAGGCACTGACCACACCACCCAAGCCTTGGAAGGCAGATGCAGGGACTGTGAGAATGAAGACCTTGGGCCCACTGTAGAAGAAGATCTGGTTTGAGACCATCTTAAAAATCTGAACACACACAAGTCCATGGGTCCTGATGAGATCCATCCGTGGGTCCTGAAGGAGCTGGCGAATGAAGTTGTGAAGCCGCTGGCCATCATATTTGAGAAATCATGGCAGTCAGGTGAAGTTCCTAGTGACTGGAAAAAAGGAAATATAACCCTCATTTTCAAGAAGGGGAAAATGGATGACCTGGGGAATTACAGACCAGTCACTCTCACTTCTGTGCCTGGCAAAATGTTGGAGCAGATTCTCCTGGAAGGCGTGCTAAGGCACAGGAAAAGCAACAAGGCGCATAGTGACAGCCAGCATGGCTTCACTAAGGGGAAATCCTGCCTGACCAATTTGGTGGCCTTCTATGATGGGGCTACAGAACTGATGGACAGGGGTAGAGCAGTTGATGTCATCTACCTGGGCTTGTGCAAAGCATTCAACACTGTCCCACATGACATCCTTGTCTCTAAATTGGAGAGACATCAATTTGATGGATGGACCACTCAGTGGATAAAGAACTGGCTGGAGGGCGGCACGCAAAGAGTTGTTGTCAATGGCTCAATGTCCTGCTGGAGACCAGTAACGAGTGGTGTCCCTCAGGGATCTCTGTTGGGACCGGTCTTGTTCAACATCTTTGTCGCTGACATGGACAGTGGGATTGAGTGCGCCCTCAGCAAGTTTGCCGATGACACCAAGCTGTGTGGTTCAGTTGATACGCTGGAGGGAAGGAATGCCATCCAGAGGGACCCTGGCCCACTTGTGAGGTGGGCTGATGCCAAACTTATGAAGTTTAACCATGCCAAGTGCAAGGTCCTACACCTGGGTCGGAGCAATCCCAGGCACAGCTACAGGCTGGGCAGAGAAGAGATTCAGAGCAGCCCTGCAGAGAAGGACTTGCGGGTGTTGGTTGATGAGAAAAAGAACATGAGCCGGCTTCAGTGTGCACTCGCAGCCCAGAAAGCCAACCGTGTCCTGGGCTGCATCAAAAGGAGCGTGACCAGCAGGTTGAAGGAGGTGATCCAGCCCCTTTACTCTGCTCTTGTGAGACCCCACTTGGAGCATTGTGTGCAGTTCTGGTGTCCTCAACATAAAGAGGACATGGAACTGTTGGGACAATTCCAGAGTAGGGTCATGAGGATGATCAGGGGACTGGAGCACCTCCCGTACTAAGACAGGCTGAGGAAGTTGGGGCTGTTCAGCCTGGAGAAGAGAAGGCTGTGTGGAGACCTCATAGCAGCCTTCCAGTATCTGAAGGGGGCCTATAGGGATGCTGGAGAGGGACTCTTCATTAGGGACTGTAGTGATAGGACAAGGGGTAACGGGTTAAAACTTAAACAGGGGAAGTTTAGATTGGATATAAGGAGGAAATTCTTTCCTGTTAGGGTGGTGAGGCACAGGAATAGGTTGCCCAGAGAGGTTGTGAATGCTCCATCCCTGGCAGTGTTCAAGACCAGGCTGGATGAGGCCTTGGGTGATATGATTTAGTGTGAGGTGTCCCTGCCCATGGCAGGGGGATTGGAACTAGATGATCTTAAGGTCCTTTCCAACCCTAACCATTCTATGATTCTATGATTCTAACTCTCAACTGCAATTAATTTTAATGAGAACTGAAAGTATTCTGAATGTCCATCCCAGCTGCTAGTTAAGTAGTGGCTTGCAGTCACACTGGAATTTCTAAATCCTAGTAAATTTATGCAAAAAGACATGTACAGCACCAAACTGAAGTAGGTAGGTTCACCCCATTTTCAATTCATTGAACAATGCCCACATTCCCTCTTCTCAACAGGTCTGATCTTTTCCTACCCATTTACCCCTCCCAGTTTTCTTCCCCTGTAGTGATCAAGGAAGAAATGATTCTATGATTCTTACATGTTCTAGCATCTTAGAAACTCCTGATAATGGCTAATTAGTCCCCAGAGTTTGGCAGACAACCCTTAGAAATTTCTCAGTGTTGTACATTTCCTTTTCTTAGTTTTTAAGAAGGTTATCACAGCTATTTCAAGCAGGTTCCCAAGAAAAATGCTCCTTCCATCATCTGTCTTCAGTATCTCATTTTCTCTTTCACCTCCCAGCAAGAGAGATAGGAAGGAAGACCCCAGAAACTACAGGCCTGTCAGCCTGACAATGCTGAGGAAATTCATGCAGCAGATGATCCTAAGTGAGATCATAAAGCACACATGGGAAAACAGTGGGATCAGGCCCAGTCAGCATGGCTTCAGGAAGAACAGGTCCTGCTTGACCAACTTCATGTCCTTCTACAATAAGAAGACCAGCCTAGTTGATGAGGGAAAGGCTGTGGATATTGTTTCTTTAGACTTAAGTAAAGTATTTGACACTGTCTCCCACAGCACTCTCCTGGAGAAACTGGCTGCTCACGGCCTGGATAGGATACTTTGCTGGGTTGGAAACTGGATGGATGGATGGCCAAGCCCAAAGAGTGGTGACAAAAGGTATCGCATCTAGTTGGCAACTGGTCACTAGTGGTGCCCTTCAGGGCTCAGTGTTAGGCCCAGTGCTGTTCAATATCTCCATTAATGATCTGGATGAGAGGATTGAGCACACCCTCAGTAAATTTGAGAGCAATGCCAAGTTGGCTGAGAGTGTTGATCTGCTGAAGGATAGGAAGGGTTTGCAGAGGGATGTCGACAGGCTGGATTGATGGGCTGTGTCCAGTGGTATGAGGTTCATCAAGGCAAAGTGCTGGGCCCTGCATTTGGACCACAAACACCCCATGCAACGCTACAGGCTGGGGGAAGTGGCTTAAAAATTGCTTGGCAGAAAAGGACTTGTAGGTGCTGACTGATGGCTGCTGAACATGAGCCAGCTTGTGCCAGGCAGCCAAGAAGGCCAACACCATCCTGGCCCGTAACAGCAATAGTGCGGCCAGCAGGGCCAGAGCAGTGATCATCCCCCTGTACCTGGCACTGGTGAGGCTGCACCTCAAATACTGTTCTCAGTTCGGGGCTCTCACTACAAGACAGACATTGAGGTGCTGGAGAAGGTCCAGAAAAGGGCAATGAAGCTGAAGGATCTGGAGCACAAGTCTTATGAGGAACGGCTAAGGGAACTGGGGTTGGTTAGTCTGGAGAAAAGAAGGCTCAGGGGCAAGCTTACTGCTCTCTACAGCTACCTGAAAGGAAGCCGTAGTGAGGTGGGGTTTGTCTATTAATCTTAAAGGTTTTTTCCAAACTACTTGATTCTACAATTCTGTAATTGTAATAAAACAGCTGCCCAGCTCCTGCATGCTCATGTTAGAAACTCAAATATTTTCCTGTGCCATTCAAGCTTTATATTGTTTCAGATGCCTCACTCTCTGCATGATCCTGTGGACTGTGATCTAAGTTTTGAGAATGTGCTGGTACTAAACAGTTGCATGTTTTTGGAGGATAAAGGAGGAATATTTCCTACTGAGCCAATTTATCTGAGGTGCAATCAGTTTCCCACCCTCCCAGTAGGATTACGGAGACAAGCATATTTGGATTCAGAACACTGAATTAGAAATCTAATATTAAAAGCAGAGTAATGAAGTAATAGTTTTTTATAGTTAATACATAGAAAAATAAGCTAAATAGACTGTTTCCCAGAGGTAAATGATATTTTCACCTACATTCTATAGAAAATCGAATACTAAAGCTTTCAGAAGCCTTCAGCCTGTTTCTTGCCTCTCTTACTGCTGGAAACAGCAAGAGGAACTGTTAACTGAGTTTTGAGAGGGACAGACTGAGGGCATCTGCCTTAAATTATTTTGGGAGCAACTATTACATAGTTTGCTCGTATTTGATGAATTTCTGTGCACTGCCAAGATTATAATTTCTAGTCTGCCTCAGTCTCTGCCTCTATTTCTTTTGGCTCTAAGCAAGGCAGAACCAGAGATGCTATATGACTTTCCTAGAGAAATAAAAAGGGTCCAAACATACTTCCAGTTATTTCAATCAAACTAGTTAAAATTCATTAGCTGAACCATAGTAACTACCTTTGTACCCATTCTTAGCCCTAGGAAAATGTACTTTTAGCCATAGGAAATATGTACTTGCTCAATTTACAGGCCAAACTATTGACAGCTAAACTATAAAGCAGTAACACAATGTGCTTACCTTTGAGCTTTCAGAGTCTAAGCTAGAATTGAGGATTACTAGCTCCTTGTTCCACACATTAGTTTTAAGACATGCGCAGAGCAATACTAAAGAATACACCACACTCATATTTGCTTCTCCCAACAGTGAATACGATATTTTAAGAACTGAATGAGTACACATTAAAGTGATCCAAAATTACTCTGTAGTAAACAAAAGTCAACTTACTATTTTGATTTACTATTTTGAGTCTGTCTTACATGAACTTATTCATGCTTTTAGCTTTAAAAGAATGAGTAGGCTTACCAGGGCTAGAAGGGCTACTTCAGTGAATAAGACTCTCCAAAATCACTAAGCCTACTTGCATTTCACTGAGGAAGGCTTAAAACTGTGTTATTTACCACATGGGATGGAATGTATGTCGTCTACCACCTTAGGCAAAAAGTCAGGCATCTAGTCTAAGGAAACAATTTCCCACTCAACTGGGATAGATAAAAGCTCCATGGGTGAACATTTGTCCCCACTTTAGATACCAATCTTAGGACAGTTTTGGACAAGATGCTTCCCACTGTGTGCTTTATTAATACAGGAAGCTTAGATAACTAGCTTAGACTAGACACTGAATTTATACATGGCTAAAAATTAAGGAGACCTTCAGAAACTCAAACCATGTGTAAAAACTTCAAAATGTGAAACTGGCCACTGAATGTAAGGCTTTATTAAATCTCATCAAGAGAGACAGATAAAAAGCAATGGAGCTAAAATAAACCACCAAAAACATTCATTGCTGCTGTTATGGTTTTATTTTAATTTTTTTTTAAAACAGAATGTATGTGAAGTTAGTACTTCATTAACAAGAATCATTTATACATACAAATACACTCAAAGATATCACATGCCTTTTTTTTTCTGTTTTTTTTTAATGTTTCTTGTGATAACTAGAATATGTGTCTGCTGCTGCAAGAACATTCATTCCTCAAAGCATGACTAAATCTAACAACTTTGGATATAAACTTTGTCAGGACTCTAAGAAACTTGGAAGGCAAGGAGAAGCAATGGCTATTTTTCCACCAATTTTTTTTCTTGCTCATCAAAAAGGAATTATTACTTCTTTAAGAATGAGAAACATATTATCTGCAATCTAGCTAACATCTAAAAAGTGGGTATTATGCTTATATGCATATATTATTCTTGAACAAACAAAAATATAATTAGCTTGAAGCCAAACCGCATGTTAAGAAAGATCACATTCTTTTTAGTCTATAGTCATTGCTAAAAAAAGATAGATAGATAGAGGGATATTGAGGAGGAAAAGCATCGATATTCTTGACAGGCAATTAAGGGTTCATCTGAGGGACTTCAAAGGAGCATGTAATTAGAAATTCAATGCTATAATGCAGACAAATACCAAAGAAATTCACATTTCTCAAAAACTGGTTTGGAAAGTGAATGACATCCACATTAGCATTTACAGATATAAATACTTACGTGGAATAATTCTTTTAGTGTAGGCATGCATGTATAAACTTGCACTAATTTTAGTGGTGTTATCACAGCACAATACTAAGGATTAATTACAAATGTGACCTCCAAAATAAAAATCTAGAGTACACAAGAAGTCTTTTGTATTCTGATGATTTTAAAGAAAACATTCATTTGAGAAGCTTAAGCATAGATATAGATTGAAAAAATTATATACAACACCACAAAGCTGTGATCTTTAAACAGAACATTTTCTCAATCAGCTTTTTTTCAGTCAGCAAAAAAATTTTGAGACTAATGAGAGTTTTTTTGTTTTCTCCTTACCTTCTCTCACTGTCCCATATTTCTTTACCAGCTCTCAAGGAAAGAAGCAGGAGAGAAATAGGAACCTCCTACTCCCCCAAAATATTACACTGAAAACAAAAATATGGTGAGGTGTAGATTTCAAAAGGCTTATTTGTCCCCTGCTTCTCTCTTCTCAGCTCTGTTAAAAAATTCCCTAAGAAATTCCAATGACAGCACAGCAGTTGGCACTTTCTCCAGCAGATATGCACAGATCTCCATTTACTACTATCCTATACGTACAAAAAGTCACATAAGGAAATAAAATATTTATTTGCTCAAGATATTTTGAGAATATTTAGACGATAAAATAGAGCAAAATACATAGCATATACCTCATCTTCAAAGGGCTTTTTTTAACTTACTAAACTGTTATTCATCCTAAAAACTTGCTTCATCAAGGTACAGCAGAAGTATCATTCAAGATGTGCTATTGAGATTTTAATTGTTAATTTTCCAGAAAGAGGTAGACTATTAGACTACATTACAATGAAGATCATTTTTCAAGTCCTTAAGTACTAAGGGACTCTCATGCTCATAAGAGCATCAAACAATGATCTAGTTCAACAGCTCAGTCAGCTCTTGTCATGCTCCTGACAAGCTGAAGAGCTGGACCTCTCCACACTGTCAAGTATTTAAATTTTGAGAGAAATTTTAAGTAATTACTTCTTTCGCAGAATTATCACCTCAGTCCTTTAACTCTCATCTGAGCAGGAACACACTTGCAGCCATGAAAGACTTAGGCTTTGAAAAAGGGGGAGAGGGAGTGGAAGAAAAATGAAAAATTATAAGAATATCAGAATTTGGAAAAGTTAGTATTAAATAACTTTTCAACTCAAAGTCCATCCTCAAAAAAGCTAGAGAAGAAAAACAAACCTGTAAGAGAGAAGCAAAAGCAATTCACGTATACTGATAAAGACACTACTGTTCAAGCTGCCAGTCTTCCACTGCTCTCCAGTCTTGGAGGACATCCAAGAAATGAGAATTGCAGGAGTTCAGTGCTTTGTTGCCTACGCCTGTACCCGGGGGACCTCATCACAGAACATGAAATGAGCTGCCTTTTCTAAGTAATTTGGATAATTCAGTTGTGTCTAAGGTTGAATGTTTACTACAAACTACACATCTTCTTGGCTAGGTAGCAGGTGGATGTAAACTCATACCTTCCTGGCTGCAGGGTGTGTCAGAATTTGTCTACTTCCCCTGTACTTGTTACTGTTCTATATTTTTTTATACTACAGCCTTATTCCATTTCTATGGATACCCTGATATTACAGTAATATTATGTGAAATTAACAGGAAAATACAATGTTAAGAATTTTATTTCATTATGATTAAGCATATGTGAACTAGTGTTGCACAGTTAAAAAAAAAATAAAACTGAGGACTTCAATGCCAGACTTCATCTTCCTGTGTTATGATATGTGCAGGAGCTGTAAATCTTTGCCTATCTTTGGTTGGGGTTTAACTGAAAATTGATCTCCCATCATTTTTCTTTAAAGCTTGAGTAGAACTCCAGAATGCTGGCCAACATTTCCTTTCTCAACAAAATAGGATCTACATACATTTAAAGATGCGCGAGAGCTGAAACTGAACTTGCAACATTTGCCTACATGCTACAGCACCAGTAACCAAAAAATAGCTACTTTGTAAAAAGACATTTGTATTCCTCACCATTGAAAAATAGTATATAAAGCCATTTTTAATATGCAAGTATATATAAAATGGATTTTGAACCTATGCAGTTTTGTTTTGGTGGGTCCCTTAACATATAAGCAGTAAAAGTTATAGGGATGTTTTATATTCTCAGTTCCTTATAGAAATAGACTGGGAAAGCTGTTTTCAATACTTTGCCAGTGTACATTTTAATAGGGAAAAATAACTGCTGATTATTATGAAACAATGAGCCACATTTCAAGTAATCCAGCCAATCAGTAGAAAGGATTTGAGGCCTTCTGGTTTATATTTGCGTGCAAACAGCTGTATTTCATTTTTTAGGCTCTTTGTTTTCCAAAGCTTTTTAACTTTTTGTCAGATAAAATCCTTGTTGTCATGGTGGCCAACACACTAGTGAAATTAGGGTGGGGGAAGGGGAAGAAGCATAGGGGAATGGAAAACCCCTCGGTCAAAGTTTGTTAAAAATAAGAAAAAAAAGCCCCCCAAAAACCAAAACAAGACAAAACCCCAAAAATGCAGGATCAGAAACAAACCCCCTCCCCCCTCAACCCTTCCAACTATCCCAAAATAAAATGAATATGTAGAATAAGAACAATTTATCTCTATGTAAAGTACTGATTCCAGAATATGTTACTTGGAACTGTAAATACTGCTTAACGTAGTGATCTCAAATCACAACACTGAATAACTCGTTGATAAAAGATAGTATAAAAAAAAAACCCAAACAACCAAACCCTCTCTCATTTAAAATTGACACCATAGAACTCCTAATTTCCTTGTTTTGGTAACAATTTATAACTTCCTTGGGAAACTGTTTGGATTTTTTTTAATAAAGCAGTTGGGGAAGAATGAACCCTGGAAGAAGACCAGCTGCAGAACATGTGGTTCTTAAAAATTAAAAATAATAATTTCATGACTTTGTAGTGGTTTATTGCATCTTTTGAGGCTTACTTTAAAATTTAATAGTTTGTTGCACTATAAAAATCTGAGTGGAATTTCAGTAGGGTCAAAACATCTAAATCTACGTAGAACTGCAAATTGAGCACGGTTTTCTCAGTTAGGACCTCCAGCAGTATAAGTTTATGTCACAGAACTACTGCATACAGGGTATAATAGTGTAAGTGCTCCACGTTCCATGTCATCTATGTATGAGGTTTACGTGTTGGCTTCATCAAGCCTACATCTCAGTATTATGGGATGCTTTGATCAGCAAAGACCCAAGAAATGATTGCAATAATCAGATGACAACCTAAAAGAACATCGTATCAGGTTAGGTAATGGCCAGAAGTCTAAGCAGAAGGAGGCTTCATGGCACACAAGTCATTTAGTGTATGAACGCATCTGTGCTTTCAATCTCTTTTCAAGGAACAGCCACTTCTGATAACATGGAGAACATCCAGAAGAAAACCCCCAAAATTTAAACTCGGGGCCAAATTCAAAGGCTTGCTCAGAACTCTGACTTCCAAACATAGCTTTCTCACGTCAAACACAGAAAACAGTTAAAGTAACATTTTAAATCTTTTGTCTCTATATGGCCCAAGTTGACCCTGAAATTCCATGGGATATTTTGCTACAAACTAATCAGAAATGCAAAATGTACTTGTTCAAAATTGTTTACGTACTATGTAAAATTGATTTTTTTTTTTCCTTTAATACTAAAATCTGGTCCATCTGTTGAGAAAACAGAATATTCTAAATATATACAAAAAGTAGATCTGCTTCATTCCACTGACTATACCCTGTGGTAGATGCATTTTCATCAGTATGTTTGTCTTGCAGACAAAATGAATATCAGATGGTGGTTTTGAAAAAGGGCAGACCTAACATGAGGTGATTAGTTTCAAAACCAGATTTTTATTCTTGATAAATTATTACCAAATACAATCATCTGTTGATTGAGGATATAAAACAGATTGGTCATACCATAACCTACAGGTTAAATGAAAAACGGAAATAAGTTTATTTAACATAGTCTTGCATTAAGTTCCCAAGCAATGCAAATCTAAGGCAAATAATTAGATTTCCAATTTAAAGATATACATTTGTTAATTCAGACATTTCTTGGTCATCTATTTCTTTATTGGCTATTCTATCCACATTGTATACTATGTATACATTGTACATGGACTTTTACACATGTATATAAATTAATCATTTGTTGCAAGTTGAAACGATATATGCACTCTGTACAAGACTTATCAAATGGAATTGTCATTACCATTTTATTCAGTTAAAAATCCATAATCTATTACATTTGTTGCTTATGTGAAGAAATTTGAGGAAACCGCTGGCCTACAAAAAGAAATTCTGATTGAGTACTCAGAGAAAAATAAAGTTATTCTTAAAGCAGTAGAAGACCTGGAAGAAAAAGAGCTTTGACTTACTAAAAGCATCATAACAATACTTGGGTAGAGATCTTACTTGAAATAGTAGATCTTGAAATGGTGGCACAATGAATTATTTCTGGAAGAAATCATACTCCTTCAAAACTATTTCTTTTATCTTAAATGCAATCATAGCTGTACTGTGTTTAACATGAAGATGGAAAAAAAGAATGTGACCCCAAATTTCCCTAACATTCATTCACACCTGAGTAAAAATTATGACAATTTTATGTGTTTTCATTGCATTCTATGACATGGAGTAATCTAAGCAGTTTCCTGCACAAAAATTCTCATTAAAATGATAAAATTATAGCCATGCACATAAGCATTCCAAGTCTAGTAGTGAACAAGCATGCAAAATGAAAAAACTGAAATTTGCCATTTCTGGAGATAACTCTGTGGCAAGGTTTTTAAATCAAAAATAAGTACTGACTAGAAGTCTTAACATTCTCTACACGGACCACACTCTATTAACGATAAATCTTATCCAGTTCTTCTGTTAAAGTTTCTAAAAACAGCAGGCTAAATCTATGGAAAGCTATTGGTTTTTTTTCTGGTTTTAGTAAATGTACAAAATTTTCACATACAAGAAAAGCATCACCCCCACTTATTGTCCATCTGTCAGTAGCAGGTTTACTCTTCCAATGTTCAACCTGAACACGATTTTACCATATTGAAGTAGGGAAAAAGAATACAGCATTCTGCATTCTTGAGCAGACAGAAATATTGAAAGTGACTTGAAAAAAAACACAAACAAATAGCCTCCCCCTCCAAAAAAAAAACAACAAAAACAACCAAACCCTACATCATTAATTTCACTTCAACATCATTCTCAGATTTTTAAAGCCTTCTAAAACATTTAAGTGTTTTTGCTGTTGAATAAGGGCAGCTTAATTTTATACTTTCCATAATGTACTTGGAAGTACCCGAGTAAAGTTCCACTGACACGAAAATTACAAAGAACTACGGGTTTGTCTATTTGTTTCCCCCAGCAGCTTGTAATTCTACATTAGGTATCAGAATTTTCTGTAATATAGCTATATATTTTAATGAAAATAACTTACTCTTTAGAAATGATTTTTTTTTTTTTTTTTTGCTATTCAAACTTTCTATGATATTGTTAGCTTGTACCACTTTGTTCAATGATTTTGCTTTCTCACAGCAGACTTTTTCCAGATGGGAAGTAACCAGGATCCATACGAATGTTATCATGACTTTTAGCCGCTTTGTCTTTCCTTTTGAATATCTTTTGTGTTCAATCTAAGTACTATTACTTAGGATTTGATATAATTAATTCTTAAGCCTGAGACTTCCCTGAATACCATCATTTGCTTCATAAGGCATGAGGCTCACTGAAGTAAAGGGATCAGCAATCATGATTAGAACATCACTATTATGAAGTTTAATTCTGATCCCTCCCTGTCAGCCATCTGCATTTATTCTCCTGTTGTGGCTTTCCCCAGTTTTTTTCATGCAAGAGACTCTATGGTCACAGACATAGGCATTCCTGTTAAACGAACAGAAGATTGATTTTTTCAGAGTCTCTTAGATGAAGTGTATTTTTATGTGTTCAGCTGTAAGAAACATACCCAGCACCTAGTGATTATTATTTGATTTACCAGCTTCATATTACGCAAAAGTAACAGTAAAATTATACAATTAAATTTATATCATACAGGAAAGGTGGATTGAATAGCATAATGAGAAAAACTAAAAATGTAGGTCTGAATGAAGAAGAAAATTTTAGGTACCTGGAGTATGTATGTGCAGGCACCAAACAACAGCAGCAAGATCCCTCAACAGAGGTCTCTAGTAGATGACTCGATTGCACCGCCAGTACTAAGAATGAATTACTATGTAAAGCATGCAGAAGCCTGTTCCTCAAAAGTAGCAAAACAGGCATTATGAAACCAATTTCATTTTGCAGAATTTACATCAAACAACATTGTAGTGTAGTCCATCATTTACCAAACGTGTGATACAGGGAAACTTTCACCAGCTCCCTTAGTCTTGCTTCAAAGGCTTCAGTGCAACATCAAATGATTTTCAAAGTACTTTTTCAGGTCTTATCATAGCCACAGAAAAGATTTTAAGAAGGTGTTCTCAACTGTCTTAATGTCTATGGTCTCACAAGAAAAGTGCATACCAAAAACCCCTAAATTCTGCAATGTCAAATGACTGATGTTTCCTACTAGCCACATTCCACAAGTATTTCTCTGCATTTAATGTTCAGAAGAACAAGTTCCCTTATTGAAATGGATCTGTTCCAAGTCACAGTTCAGTTCATTCTCACAGAATCTGGAAATTAGAGCATGGACTCAATTTGAAATTTTCCTGTATATCCACTAACTATTTAACAATGTTCTCAGCAATTTCTATCTTTACATGGACATCATTACGGAGTTTAAATAAGGATACAAGGTATTTCTTATTCTCTCTCTCCACCTTCCTCAAATGCCTCCTTAAGTTTAGAGTATGGTGTTATCTAAGCCTGTAATTTTCACAGAGTTTAACTATCACTGCTACAGAGACAAAGTTAACCATTCTTAACTTAGCAAATACGTCACTTGAACACAACATTACATAGCTCCTGAGAATCATAAAGTAGGTCTGGCATGGAGCTGTCACTAAGAAACAAAGAGAAATTACAATGCCACTAACTAAACAACTTGCTGTCAGTGGGCTCAGCTGTGACAACAGAAATGTTTGTGTTTGCCTTTTCTGCTCTAGGTCTGAGAGCCAAGAGAATGCCCAGTCATCACCGTGGAAGCTCCTACAAAGAAGTTCACCCTCTAACTTTTCCATTTTGAATTTTGTTTTTATTTTTTACATTCCAGAGATCATTTGTTTGATCCATCACTTTAAATAAGGTGAACAACTGATGAAGTCTGCATCTGCCTCACTGGTAAAGAGATTCTGCAGTACGCTGACTATAGATGTATAGATTTTTCTGGCAGGCATAAAAGGGTTAAAGAATGCAACTTCTGCATTAGAGAAAAAGCACAGAAATAACCTGTAGTTGTTTCTTACAGGTATTGTCAGTGAAACTGAACAACTTTTTTTCTCTAACCAAAGTGGAGTGTGTCCATATCTCTAAAAAAGAAGTTTCTGAGTCCTCTAGTATGAAAGCAAATATTTCATGACCTTTCCTGGACCTGCTAACTCCCTCTCCCCACCCCCCCAAAAAAAGAAATAATAATAATAAAAAAAAATAAAATCACCCTCCCCCCTCCAAAAAAGAAAAAAAAAATCAAAAGAAAGTCCGTTTTCTTGAAAATTTCCTCTTTAGCTCTCGGTTTCCAAAGAATACCAGCTTTTCTCCCTTCTGGCTCTTGGCAAAGATAAAACCTCTAAAACCCAGGTAATCTTGGCTAAGTGAAAACAGGACAAGATTTTTTTTTGTTTGCTTGTTTTGGGGTTGTTTGCACTATGAAAGATCACATGTGGTAAACCAAGAAAGCAAAGAAAGAACCCTCAGATCCTGGCTGAGGCAACTGCAGAGTGATGAACTGCAGGCAGAAAGAAGGGAAAGGAACTTCACAGCACAAGAGGAAAAAACAAGTTTAGGCTTCCTCTTTGCAGGCAGAGTTAGCTGGGAGATGTGGAATAGTTTCAGGCTTCAGGGGAGCTTCAGAATAACCGCTAGGGGAAGATGACACTGTCTTCTCACCTAATGTACTTCAAGAAAGATAAGGAATTAGAGTTAGAGACTTGGATAAAAGCTATGGCTGTTTTCTGCAGTTCATCATGTAACTAGATAAATAAATACACTCAAAAACCCTCCCAAACTTTTCTGGTACAGGATAATTGCACAAAAGCAGTCAAAGGAGATGAGTCCCTGTCTCACATCCTGTTTGTATTTGTGCTCAAAAAGTTCCAGGGAGACAGAGAAGAACAGCTGCTCTTGTCACTAACCAGCTCAAGACTTTTTCTATTGAAAGCTATTTTACTCTCAGGGGGATAATGGGTTTTCAGAGCTGATGGATCAACTGGCCATTTCCTTTGATTCTAGTGAAAAGGCCATTTTTACCCAAGTTGAGTGCATACATAAAGATAAGTGATACCCATTTACAGTAGGTTATCTTTATTTCTCTTTTCCTCAAAACATATATGAACATGTAAAAGTTGCCCAAGTGATGCTTGAAAGAAATGGTCTTCATAACAGCAAATAGGAAACTGTCTTGAAGAGCTTTGTCAGGATGTTCATAAGTATGCTACACAACAGTGATACTCGATGCCACAATTTTTTAACTACATAGTTTTTTCCTTTGAGCATTCACAGCCATCTATGAGCAATACATCAATAACACACAGCAGTATCAACATAGGATGAAGGCATTCCACGAAAGCCTTACTAAAAGGATGAGCGCACTATAAGGACTCCTTCCTAGAAACTTCATCCTTCAGAAAGAATTTCCTTGCTTTGGAAAACATTAACCTTCTTTAAAACCAAAAGAGATCTCCTGGCACATCCATTTAGGTTATTTTTAGAGCAAGCCTTTCTGCCTTTTGTTAACTTCAGAGAATAAGTACAGCACAACATATGCAACAGCTTTGAGAAAACCAAACAGAACCATCCAGAGCCTGATAACCAATCAATGTGGTGGAAGTGAACACCTCCTCTGTGAGACCCCGCCTCTAAGACAGCTAATGTAAATCTCTCTTCACTGAGATCAGCTACATGTTTGCCTTTCGCCATTCTGGATTTTTTGATTTTGCTCCGAAATGTTTCTCCCCTAGCTGGGACAACAGAGTGGTGCTTTATCTATCAAGTTAAAACCCAGCTGCACTCAGCACCAATTGAGGCAGGGTGAATCTGCTCATGTACAATCAGAACACATTCATATTTTCTATGCAACTGAACTCCATTGATTAACCTTATGAAGCAGCTACATTGGTAACTCTGATCTCCCAAAATATTCACATGCGATGTGTATGAACTGAGGCTAAACTACTTTCTAAGAGCACGATAACATGCAGTTAATTATTGCAGTGTTCTGAAGACAAAAAAAGGTCATGGAAAAAACTATAGTATTGTTTTTCTGTGTAACAACTGTACAAATAAGCAGCCACCACAAGAAGTGCAAGATTTGTAGCTCCCACTTTTCAGAGGTGTTGATTTTTCCAAAGGACAGTAAGGGACAGAGCCCAAAGTTGCTGAGTGTGCTCAATGATGTAAAAGAGTAATGAGGCATAGCACTATCTTTTCTAAATGGAAAAACATAACCAGAAAGAACCAGAAAGGGCAGGAAATGCTATTAGTGAAGCTCTAAAAAAAAAAAAAAAATAAAATCAACAATTCTGTACAAAAGCAAATTTTGAACTAGCTCCAAAGATGTGAGATACATTTAATAGTTTCCTTTTCCCATGCCTACTTTTTAGACTACCATGAAAGAAAACAGACTGCAGTAACAGAACTGATGCTGCAATGCACTTTCAAGCATGAATTCAGTCATTCATCAAAATTTGCTGAAATGTTCATACAGTGTAACAGAAAAAAAAAACAGAGAATCAGCAATATTAGAATAATAAGAAAACTGGGCAAAATGGGTGGAAGCACCAGATTTCATGTCTAGATTCTCCTTTCAGTAGCACATAACACCATTAAGACAGGTCCTGCTGATCACCATATTATCAATACTTTACACTGGTGTTACGGTAGCCCTGAAAAACACAGAAACAGTGGTTGTATAGAGACATGGTGAAGTCCAATTGAGTTAACTGTTAGATAGGGGCTAGCATTAAGTTTCAGACTCCACAGCATCAAAATGTGGGAAGTATATGAAACTTTAGGGTGAGATAGCAGAGATGCGCTGACCTTGTAAAATACCAGCAACAAAAAGAGTGACAATCTGTGTGTCAAAAAAATTATGTGCCAGATATTCACAATGATGTGATCCACCACTTCAGTCAACAAAACACCAGACTGAAGACCTTACACACAGCATTTTCCCCTCCTTTCCCATAGGAGTGAACTGTCATCTAGAAGTATGCGTAGGGCTGAATTTTACCTGCATTCTTTGAAACCTGCACTATTTGAAATCACTTGTCATGAAAAGTGGGATCAATGTAAAACACAACAGTAGCTTCCCCACATGTTGAGTGGCTGTGACAGTTCAAGCATGCAATTTTACAGCAGACAGCAAACAAGATTGGGAATTCAGGGTTAAAATATCCAGTGAAATTTTGTCTTATAAAGTAATGAAAGTTGACCAAGAGAGTAAATCAAAAGGATCTCCTAACAAACTGAAAACAGCTGTTTGGCTGAGTTTGTCTCTGATTTAAGTTTGGTAATGATTGCTCTACTGTGGCTCAAGGTTATTCTGTATTAGTGAAATATGATATCATATGAAAATTATCCAACTTCTTAATTTACTGTAGCATCAAAAATTCCACTGTATAAAAATCAGCTGGAAACATAACCTTCTAAAAACTTACCTATAAACCTTTTAAATGACCATCTGTTTATTTGTCTGACACACAATTACACAAAATTAAATTACAATAAACTACAATATCCTAATGCCAAACAAATGATATGCCACTTCTAGTCACTCTAGGTTTTCACATAAATATACTGAAAAACAACTTGATAAACTTGAAGACAGTGCTATAGCCTCTTGGCTTACCCTGGAGTATTATACTCTGTATTAGCACGCAGAAAAATTGCTCAGATTCTTACAAGAAGGAAGCTTTCCTTTAAGGTCTTCTCATACCAACAGAAGCACAAGATACAAAGCTACTAAATTTAATTTTTCAAAGCTGAAGAAAAAAAAAGCACAGTAAACTTTTGATTAATTTAAACTGAAGTCACTCAACTAATATGTGACCCCCCACTAATTCCAAAGTATATACTGTGGGTTTATTAGTTGTTTTTATTTAAGCTATTAGGTGCCTTCATTGTCTAAGAAACCTGAATCAATTATCTATGTTAATAATGTAATTACTACAATATTATTGATCTGCCTGTTGGACATCAAGCAATGCACAAGTTCATGAAAGTGTTCAATTGGCTGGAGCATGATTTTAACATTAAAAGTGAAGACACACCATGTGCATTCTGTGAGCTGTGTGCTAGGACTTCTCTTTTGTAAATTCAACAAAAAATTTGTTCTCCCTCACACACAGAATCTTTAATTCTAAAATACACGATTAACACAAAAATATTTTATTAAACAATAACACAGTCCTAGTAAATTATTACAATGTTCGCCATTTTCTCAGTTGAGGTATAGGCAAATTAAACCTTCACCAAAACAAAATGCATGTATATACATTTAAAAAATGTGATAATTACTAAGCATATGCCACAGAAATACCATTTTGAAAATACCACAGTGCTAACAAATTTTATGATGTCAACAAAGATTGGACATACTCAAGCAGGAAGAGCAGTAAACTGACTGCTCACTCTCTTTAAAATAGAGTGGGCTCTATGCATGTCTTTCTCAATATGTAACAAAAAACAGGCAAACGTCAATCTGAACTCCCTTCTGCCTATTCTTTGCCAAGGAGCTATTTCCATATTGATGTTGTTTAAATTAGATACTCATACAATAGAAGCCAATAAAGGCACTTTGGCTATGAAAAGCATCAAGACACCCACCCAGCCAAGGACCCCAAGCAGCATCCCTGAAGAAACCAATTGGAAGCAAATGAATCCCCCACTGTTTTGAATGAAGGGCCCTATAAAAGAAGCAGCTATATTGAAAGAGAAAGAAATAAAAAGGCACAATAATTCTAATTCATCTGCTGATCTCAAAATGCTTTGTACTTAGGGCACCAGAGAACTCTACCAGCTAACTACCAACTGGAGGACAGTGAGTTCCAGCCTTGCCCCTTACAGAAGGCTGGGAAACAACAAGGCCTAGTGGCTTGCATGGCTTCAGAGATTTCCCCTGCACACTTTCAGGCTCCCTTTAGAAGCATTTCCTAGCTGTTTCCCAGTCTAAATGTAGCCCATACCCATCCAATTTTAGCAGTTTGGTTTTATTAGAAAATAGAGGGTATTTCCAAAGAAATCTTTGGGCACCTACAAGTCGTCTTCAGTTCCAGCATCTGATGTAAACTGTCATATCACCTACTAAACATGTTTTTCAACAAACACACTCTGGATCCATGAATGACACCAAGGGCTGTCACAGCTAAAGACAATTATCCAGTGTGTATTAATAGACTGCTTTCTTCTTCCAATTGAGATCATAGAAATGTATAACAAAGATTTCCTTTAAAGAAGAGGATACATACTGAAGAGGGTGAAAATGACAAAACCTTGTCATTAAGCACAATGAGTCAGGCTTACTCTCAATGGAAGTGAAAGAAGTCTTTAATTTGCATTTAAATTCAATAAAGTTTACTTAGTTTAACATATTGACTGTTGATTTCCATGAAAATTATAACTAGCACAGAATACAAGCTTCTAAAGAAAGACTTGCACCAACTTTATGCACACATTTCCCAATAGATCTGCTCAGTAACTGCCTAACCCTGAAGGCAACTTTCTAAGCTTAATGTTCTGTAAGCTCACGGTGATGCTTCTGTGTTCATCAAGATCTGCCTTTCACAGCTAAATTATTTTCCTGCTTAAGCCTGTTCAGGTTTCAAAAAACTTAACCAGAGCAAAACACAAACCATAAGAAGGGCCCAATCTAGTATGTAAACCCACAACATACTTAACAGGTACACACAGACCAGGGCCTTGTGAAAACATGTCTATGGGCACTTACAAAACACCACTAACAAAAGATGTACTGGTACTGCTCAGCTTCAGTCACTTTTTCATGGGAAACCCAAGCAATGTGGTTCAAACCTTAGGGTTCAAATCTTTTCTCAATACAAAAGTGGTTCAACATCTTCTATCTGACAGAAGCAGGTACAGACTAGCTTTACTTTGAGACTGCCTTTCAGCAGTAGTGCTGGAAAGCATCAGAGTGCCCAAAGAGCATATGCACAGCATCAGAAATAGGCTATAAGGGATAAAGGATGCCTTTATTGCTTAAAATTTCAGATTCACCTAAAAGTACAGGGTGCTTGCTCTGTTATGGAGGGCATCAATCCAGAGTGTTTAATTTCCTCAGAAGTGATCTAGCCATCTCTGGATCTGGTCTCCACACAGGAATATAGAAAAGATCTTTAGCATGACAATTCTGCATTATTTAACACAAAGATCCTCTGTGTAATTCTGTATCTTGCAGAGGAATACGTAGTCTTGAATATTCATTGTGACAGTTCTACAAGGCAACTATAAGAACTGCTGTGACATCAAAGTGACATGACAAAAGTGACCATTTCTCAACAATGGCTACATAGGGCTGAATATCCGATGCAGACTGCTCATTTGCAGACAATGGCTAGATCCTTCCCCTTCTACCTCTATCATACATGACCAAAAAACCCCTACAAAACAAAACCCCATCACAATAACACCCCCCCCCCCAAAATATGCACACAACAAACAACAACAACAAAAAAAAAACACAACCAAAAAACAAACAATACCACAAGCAAACAAAAATCACCAATACAGCCCCCACCCAAGCAGTAAAAAGAAGCTTTGGCTTAGGTACCCATTAAAAGGATATTGCTTTTCCTCAAAAATGTCTGAACATTCAACTTCTATTGATATTTAGAGCAACAGACTGTTAGCGCTTTAAAAGATGTATTGCATATATTTCCCTGAGGAAACTATTTCCCATTTCCCTATTTAATGCAGGAGAAGTTATTTTAATCCCTGACAACATTCAGTTAACATTTTATTTTGCATTTCTATTTGCATGGTGTTTTTCATTTTAAGATCAATGACGTTTTCCTCTTAATTAAATTATGCTTTCACATACTGACACACAAAACTTGAAGATGAGCTCATCCACCACCAAAATGCCCCTGCAGCCAGAATGCAATTTCTCTTACAGTAAGTGCTTTGAAACTTCAGATGACAAAATCTTAGACAGTGACTACAAGATCCAGCAGTATATGACCTCTATTGGTTAATATTTTGTATGCACTACAATCCAACTTCTTTTCTGTACTCATACTAGAGACAGCCATAACAAAAACACATTCCTCTGCCATTTTGTCAGCCATACTACAGAGTTCCCCCCTTCAAGACACATCTGGAACAGTGTCCAGCACTAAAATCTTTCCATTTTACTGGAAAAAGCTTCTTTTTGTAATAGGATCCAGAGTGGAGGTGAAACAATTCAAAAGGGAGTATAAATCTTGAGCTACTTTACTAAAAATGTTACACTGCTGTCAGTATCTCAGTATGTGACTATCGGCAGTGATGGTATGCAAGTGTCCTCACACACACTGCAAGTCACTGCCCAGCTGTACAGCAGCTGGTTCCAACTAAGCCCAGGAAAGGTCGAGGGTGATATGAATCCTCAAAGTACTTCTGGCTTCTTGTGTTTATCTTTGATGACCAAAGAGTGCAAATGCCAAAAAAAAGAAAACAAATACTTTCCTTCACCTTGGATTTTTTAAATGATCTAATGCCTTTGTCTCCTACAAGAAGCAGTTCAAAACATGACACTTGTATCTACAGACTGGTCACTGGATGCCACTGTGCATGAAGAAGGGAGAGCAGAAGCCATTAACCAGGCAGATTTCAGTTGCCTACCTTGATAAGGACACAGGATTATTCCCAAAGACATTTGCTGACCTAGCAGTCTCAATGGTTTCTAAAGTAACATTCTATTGATAGGTACATGACTTCCAATTCACAAACTGAAAGGGCTGGGATTTAGCCAATTTTCAGTCTTTTGCATGCTAAAGGAGTTGTTGTGTTCTGAAATTGTATAGCAACGTAATGCTGGAGCAGAAATGACCAAAGAAACTATCACATTGATTCAGCTGTAGAATGAGCTAGTCAAATGGATCAGACCGCATCACAGCTCAGTCACATATTAAAAAAAAAAAAAAATTAAGAAAATTTCTGCATTGATTGCAGGTTTATGCTTAGTAAGCTCCAAGCAGAGAAAGGTAAAAACATAATACTCCACAAAAGCATGCTATATGCTTTGCTACACAAATCTAATGGTACAGACAAATAAGAGTCAGGTATATTGAAAAATTAAAGACAGACTTACCCACAAAACATCTTACAATTATAAGACTCTGTTGAGGTAGGTACTTCTCACTATACTTTTTTTCAATTCTCCGCTAGCAAAAGAGACTTCATAAACTTGTGATAGTTTTGCCATTTGATACAGTATTTGGAATATAAACATGGCAAATGGTACAGAAGTAAACAACCTGACACATAATGAAAATATATAGAGCTCAGGGAAGAAATTAGGTGTACTGATTAGCTATAAAAGCCAATTCTGCTGAAAATAATGCAACACTCAGGTGCTGCTTTTGATTACTCACATGGCTGTGCCACAGATGAAGCTTAGTCTCATCTGCTTGGGCCTTTCACTACTTTGCCATGTGTCTACATCTTCTTTTCCCTCTACCTATGCTTCCTCCAGCCATGCACTTTCAGTTTCACCTTCGTTTGAAGCACTCATTCAGGCATTTTGGTAAAGGCCAGAAAGACTATTTTCTGTTCTGCAAATTACTTTGGTAGCAAGAGAGGAGAAAAAATCACCTCACCCAAATATCCAGAAATGACATTTCCTATTGCATATGATGGTCCTAACCAGCCACCAGCAACCACCTTCTTGCTGTGACCTCAAGAATGCTGCAGTGTTTGCTGCACAGGAAGCTTCGCCCAGGACAGAAAGGTTCTCATCTCATCTAGCCCACAGCCTCATAGTTAGATAGGCTGTGGCTGATTTGGGTCTGAACACTCAAACTGATTTTCCACAAGACAATAGGCACAAACTAGTCCTGATAATTTCAGCTGGACTACTCACACCAGCTTTTTACCAGTGGGCACAAAAGCTCTGCTGTTTGCTTTAAAATAAATATAAATTGGTAAGCAGGAGCTAAACAGTTTGCCACCAGCACTTCCTCAGAAGCATGGATACAGCTGATCTCTAGTAATGATTTTGTGCTTTGCATCTTGAATAATGGATACTGTTTGTGTGTTCTGTATTTACTAGTGGGTCTAGACACCTATATTTATTACTGAATCTAGGTTGTTTAACTTAATTGTAATGGAAAGCTTAAGACTAGCTTATACACAAAATTGTCCACATTTCAGAAATACCCCTGTGAGCATTTAAAATCCATGGATTTAAAGTTAAGAAAATCAAAATGTTCTTCATGCCAGGTAAACATAATTAGTATGGATGATGAAAAGTACCTTAGAGTTCTAGGATGTTCTTGGACCTCAGAAAGAGTAAACTCAGATCAATTTACATTATACTGGTAGGTGATTATGTGAAATATATACACATATGAAAACAAGGATATGCACACATACGTATTCACAAACAGTTCAGGAATGTCCAGACTGCCTTGATTTGGATAATCAAGGATTTTAAAAGAGAAGAAAAATTAACATTTTTCACAATATACTTTCTACATGGCTGCTGAATTTCTATTTTAATAGAGACATTCACATCACTGTAGGCTGTAATGACACTGAATAGTGCTTATTTAAATACTCTCACTGAAATCAGGCAAGGCCAGAGTGACAAACAATTGCTTCTAGATGAAAGCTACTCACATAAATAATGCCAGGACACTTAGCTGGACCAAGCCCATCAGCAGTTATGACAGTCTGGATCTACATAAACAAGTACCAATACACTGACTTAATTTAACAGCAGCTCTATTCTTACCATGCCTTTGTTGAATGTAAGCTTGATGTTTTAAGTGTTCTAAGTCAACACTGCAAGACCATCATTAGCTAAAGAGCTGTGAATCCTAACTCATTAAAAAAAAGTGAAAGTTTTATTTTAGCTTTCAGGCAAAGGCAGCTCATCTTTGTTACCTTCTCTAGTAATTTTTTTCTTCTTTCATTATTCCATTTTAGTACTTTAAGTTACTGCCTGCAAAAGAAATTAGAGAATGTTTTCCCCATAATACCTGAATATGTGAAAGTAATCCAATGTACTCTTAGGAGATATGAATTGTCGCAGGTTGCTGTCTTTCCAATAACGTTTTAAAATATCCTGCTATTTACATTTTAACATCTAGATTTTGAGGTCCAGTTGCAAGTGTTTACCATAGAAAACTCGTTCAAGCTGGTGTTTGACCTTTGACAGGAAGCTGCCCTCACTCTAGCTAGTCCCAACAAACTAGGCCCAAGACAATAAGCTGCTTTATAGCTATTAGCTAGGCCAGTGTGTTTCTCCAGGAAGACCTCAAGCTGAAAAGCCAACACTCTTGACAACCACAGCTAAGGTACCAAGGGCCCAAGTACTAGACATTAGAAAACAAATGGAAAAGCACACATGGCTACATCTGGAATCCTAATGGGCCACCAATGGCTCCCAGCTAAAGGAAGAATTACCAATGTTATTTTATCATCCCTTGTGCTAACTTAACTGTTTATGTACAGCAATAAATGATTTTTTAAAAACATATTTGGGTCATTATGTCATATACCACCAGCAAGTACGATTGTTTTATTGTGCTTGGAGTCAAAATACACTGCTATACCCAGATGTGAGGGAAGTTCAAAACCCCTAGTCCTTCTGTATTCATTCCTGTTGGACAAATGGATTAAGTTTTTAAAAGGGAAACTGAGAATTTTTATGGCCTGTACTCCCATCTCACTAGTAAAATTCGTACTGATATTTTCCTACAGAAGCTTGTCTTGCCAATGATAACATTAAATATTAACTTAGTAAGCAAACCAAAATTTCAACCAACAGGAAATGCCACACATTATTGTCAAAACATCCCCATTCTCTTCTTCCAAAGCCACACTATGCCATATTAAAGAAATAATTATTATGTGCCTTTTTTGTACTTGAACACCTAATGAAATTCAAGGCAAAGCAATCATCATACTGTGGAAAGAAATTAAAATATATATATATTTATTAACAGGCTTAGTAAAGGAGGAGTCTGCAGTTATGGCCCTGAATTTATATGTGCAAACCCAAGCTTTTCCAAAACCTACAATCAGAATGTTGTGTTTCCATGTAATGAAACATGGAATTTGTGTAAAGACTCTTGCATAGTGTTTCTAACCCTAGCTACTATTGCATTTAAAATTGAGATCAAAGCAGAAAAACCAAGTTAAATCCTTCAGCATTTGCTGCTTGAGTTAAAAAAAAAATAAAAATCAACAACTCAGTAAACAAACAGCAAGAAGTATATTATTTTTAAAAGACATTGTAATAATTTAAACAAATAGTTCAACATTTGTTGACAATACTATTCTAAAATTGACTGTATCACAACAGTTTAAATCAATACTTATCAACAAAATATTTCATAAAATTCCCTTCCAAAAAACACTGAAGGTATTTGAAAATAAATGCATAGTTTGGAAAGTGACAACTGAACCCAATTTCAGTAAATGGACTGACATTCATTTTAATGGAAGCTGGATCAAGTTGTAATCAAAATGAATAAACAAATCAAAGAAATGGGGGGTTATCTTCTTCCCCTTCCATTCTCATTCCCTTTTATCCCATTTGTTGCTACTCCTGTTGCACTTTTGCTCCTTTTTCCCTCTCTGGGGGGGGTGCGGGTTGGGGCATTGGGGCTGATGAATCAGGAGGAGCAGTAGCTGTCAGCTAAGAAAGCTGTTTCTCACAGAAGAAATGAAAAAATAAATAGAAATTTATCAAGAATCTACAATTAACTCCTATTTGGAAAACAGACTTCTACAATCTAACTTTTTAGCATCATTTAACAAAGCTGCAGCTGTACACAGCTGTGGTATTTTGAAATCTAGCTAGCTTCCTAGGAAGATTGCTGACAGTGTCCACACACTCAGTGCACAGGTTATACTACAACTGTGCCAACTCACTCACAGCAAGCCAAGGGGAAACCCAGTTGGGAAGACTGTTAAGAAGCAAATGATCCAAAATAAGACACTGTGAGGAACACGTGCATGTCCTAGACATGCAATGCTTATGATAATGATGATGCACTGAGTAGCATTCTCAACTACATTATAGTGAATCAAGATAGATGAACTGCTCAATAATCTACAGATGGCTTCTGTTAAATTAGCTGGGAGATAGCTCAGAAGATTTTAGGGATTCTTCTATCAAAGAAATGAAATTAACACATAATGACTAAGGAAGAGGTGATTAAGAAAATCATTCGCAGAAAAGCCAATACTAAAAGTAAATTCTTTCATAAAACGTTTTGATCACCTTGATTTTCTTTTACTGTTACACTACAGGGAACACTTGTTTGCCATTGAAACAGAGACATGTGAATTTGATATCCTATACTTGTGGATGTGTTTTTAAAGCGGAAAGCAGAGTGCGGAATGTGAAATTTCCTTGCTTCTGCTGCCACATGGCAGGTTAAAAGCAGGATTAAGTAAACAGTTAAGTGTTTCCCCTGATTTCCAGGAATAGGAGAAGTATGTTAAAACTAAGAAAAAAAAAAACAAAAACAACCCAGCAACTGATCTCTACACATTATAAAGTTGCTTCAGATTGTCTGTTCCATTTCCAAAAAGATACAAAAACCAGGGAATCAAAATACTTAATTCAATGCTGCCACATTTCTATATAATGTAGTGTGCTATATTTATAATGTTTAACTTTGGGATGTTAGTATAAATGTGTGTGTGTGTATATATATATATATGTACACATACGTATACATATATTTTTATGTATATGCTATCATCCATACATACCAATTTAAAATTCTGAATACATTTTCCTTCCTGCCTTTCCAGATGTTTTTTATACTTAATGAAAGAAACAGAGCAAGGATTAGAGAACAGTTGCAGAGAAACAGAAAGCACACTGACAAATACTAAAATGATAAATAAAAGTTTTCATACTCACAGAAGCGATACCTTACATATGCCAATTACTCCCTCATGTTATCCTTAGGAAAATTTGGTCCTTGACACAAAATAGATTTAAAAGATATTTAAATCCTCAGGGACTTTATATCAACAGAAAAGAAGGGAAGGGGGGGGGGGGGGGGGGTGTGAGGGGAAGAGAGAGGTCCTTATTTTGTGTTTCATCTGCATATTAGTTCATAGTATTTTCTTCTCCCTTTTCTCCACTCCCTGCCTCCATACTCCCCTCCCCTTCTTTTTAAGGGAAATGAAATGATTGATTAATCTCAGTGTTTGCCACGTTCACCTGTGCAAGACTCTATCCATCTTAAGCACAATTCATTACGTTAATATGAGTTCTAAATAACACAGAAGGCTTTGTGCAAGTATGTCAAGCAGCAATTTCACCAGAGATTGATATTTTTTAAAAAATCAGATTATTTACAAAATTCTTACTGAGGGGTCCTATTCTTGCCAAACAGTATTTAAACTTTCATATACAGAAACTAATTCTAAAAACATAATTTAAACATTCCTTGCAAAACATTGCTGATATTTATTGGCAGTCCCCATTATAATTTCAGATGTATTTAGTGGCAATAATGAGCAATTTCTACAGTTTCTCACTGCGCTCTCACAAATCAATTAGAAAACCTCAGTTTCTAATGTTATTGGTCTGGCATTTTTCCAGAAAAACTATATTTTATTGTGGAAAAAATGTGTTTTCCCTCTAGTGACTATTTGACAAATGTGCGTTGAGTATTTCTACCATTAAAGTGTCTCATTTTTGTTTACTTTTCTGTGTCCTGGTATCTCCGACAACCTTAGAAAGAATGCACTCAGCTGTCGAGGGGCCTGTTTAACAGCTTGACACATCACAACAAGGTATTTCACACATTTTGGGCAAGTCACAAATATGGTGATCTCTTCAAAGTTCGAAGAGGTGGGGTGAACAATTTTGAAAAAATACTTAAAAGGACACTCCCTTTTAGATAATAAGAAATATTTTAAACCAGTGCAAAAGTACAAAGATATGTTTGCAAATGGTTATGAAATACTTCTACATGTGATTATATATTTTCACAATAATGGTGACTATCAAACATTATATTGCACATTATTTTTTACTGTTGAATAAGACACTGGAGCCAAGAATACTGCAGACTGTAAAAGTACAGCCTGTTGCAGCATATTTCCTGGCCAGCTCTTCATACCACAGATGTCGGGCTGGCATCCCAAACCATTCCATGTATTTACTGGTGTTTTGGGCGTGGGTTTTTTTGTATTAGAAGTCCTGTACTTAGCTGTTCTCCTTAGTAGCATTAACCAAGCAGTTCATAAAGTCTGGTTTTAAATGCAGCTGCACATATCTAACTGCTTTGTGAAGCCACTTTTTTCATGTTCCCTTTAAGATCAGGCATCTCTCATTAATAGAGACTAAATGGCCTGTGACTTAGGATGCGAAAGTTGTTCAAAAGCCAACATCTTGTTTCAGAGGGTACTTTTGAAGCAAATGTTTAACGTCCAGTTTAAATATAGGTCTATGATCAAGTATGTGAAGCCATCAGAGCTTAAATAGAAGAAACACTGCCAATAAAGTGCCCTGCTAGAATTACAGTCTTCCAAACACTGAGTAAAACCCTTAGGCAACATTAATAATGGACACCAATATAAATGCAACACAAGGTAATCAGAGGCCAGCGCAGCAAAAGTATTGACACCATAACCATAAATTCTTCAACTTCTCAGCAGCCCAACACTGCTCCTACTAAGGTTAGTGGGAGCACAGGCTAACTTTGCACATGTGAACTGAAATCAACTGCCTCCCAATAGAATGTTATTAATAAAAACATCCATGTTTAAAGTTGAGTATCTCAAGACAGGCTCAGACAGTGTATCTTACTGAAGCCAGAAGTGACCAAAATATGAATGTTTGTAAAGTACCAAACTTTGCCACGGATGTACAGCTGATTACTGTCCAACCTTTTTTATATAGGCCAGTGTAGTTTTCTGGAGGCAGTCTACTTCATTGGCTAGGAGAAAAGCAGGAAATTTTTCTATGGCAGGTTGATTTTTTTTTTTTTTTTTAAATTAGCAGATGTTTGAAGCTGCTCTGAGGTTTGGAATGTTGAATAAATCCCAGGGGAGACAGATTAGTGGCAGAAAGCAGGTGAGGTGGTCAAAGGTGGATGTAAATACAATTTATCAGATGACTCTGCAATTTGTTACATTGGTATCACCACTGCACACGTGGCATATATAAAAGTTTTGGCAACTGAGAATGAACATCATTCCTCTAGCCAGTGTCATTCAAGAAACTGTATATCAACCCAGGGAAATGCTACCAATAAATGAATCAAGAAAAATCCTAGAAGAAATTACTACTTAATTTAACAAGGAAATCTAGAGTATGCATCCTTGCTCTAAGAAATGAGATGGGCTGGGGTTCTACAAAAACAACAACAAACAAAACCAAAGCCAAAACAAAACAAACAAACAAAAAAACCCACAAAAAAAAATGACACCCAAAATAAAGCAAACAACCCAAACCCACAAAGCACAAAAACCCCACAAACAACCCAAACCAAAACAACACACATCTCCAACCCACCCTCCAAAAAATAATATTCTTCCATAACTGGCAAGCTAAGCAAGGCAAATAGCAGCTCTCAGACTAAGCATGAGTCACAGCATGACCAATGTCAGGCTAAATAGTTCAGACATATTCCAAGACTTCTGCCAGGTGCCCAGTTCTCATATCACAGTATCTTTACTTAAAGCTTTGTACAACTTCTGATTGAAAAAACATCCTATTCTGCTAGATGATTTGTAGTAATCTCAGTTATATTCTCCTTAGTCATCCCACAATACTAGAGCAAAGTAGTATATCCATGCAAAAAATCATGGCTCATTATCTTTAGTATAAAATACTGTATTCCTTCTAAGCAAAACCATCACCATGAATTTATCTGTGTGCTATCTGCTATCTTCTTTTTGGCTTCACAGGCTACTAGGACAACTTAAATGGAATGGACCTTAAATGTTTCCAGACAAAAAGCTGAAAAACTGAATAAAATCAGGAACCAGATGCTTGATCATTAAGTTAGTTACCTAAGAACACTGGCTTCATTCATTCATTAGTGTCATCTTCACTACAAAAACAAAAGCGTGAAGCAAAATCCAGTGGAATAAATGTGACATTTCAATCTTCCATGCCATATGCCAGAGATAATGCTTTGATCATCTCTTCTTTATCATGAATACTTTGCAAAACATATGAAGAATTACTATATATGTAAAACAATTTTGTCAATAACACCAAGCTGTGTGATGCGATTGACACGCTGGAGGAAAGGGATGCCAACCAGAGAGACCTTGACATGATTCAACAAGGCCAAACGCAATGCCCTACACCTGGGTCGGGGCAACCCCAAGCACAGCTACAGGTTGGGCAGAGAAGTGATTCAGAGCAGCCCTGCAGAGAAGGACATGGGAGTGATGGTTGACGAAAAGCTCAACGTGGGCTGGCAGTGTGTGCTTGCAGCCCTGAAAGCCGATTGTGTATTGGGTTGCATCAACAGGAGCATGACCGGGAGGTCGAGGGAGGCAATTCTCCCCATCTACTCCACTCTTGTAAAACCTCACCTGGAGTACCGTGTCCAGCTCTGGGGCCCCCAGTACAGGGGCATTGTGAACCTGCTCAAGCTAAGTCTAGAGGAGGGCCACAAAGATACTCAGAGGGCTAAAACACCTCTTCGTTGAGGACGTGCTGAGGGAGTTGCGCTTGTTCAGCCAGGATAAGAGAAGGTTTGAAGGAGAACTTACTAGAATGCACCATACCTAAAAGGGGCCTACAAGAAAGCTGAAGAGGGATTTTTACAAAGGTATTAGGGATATGACAAGAGAGAATGGCTTTAAACCAAAAGTGGGTAGATCAGGCATTAAGAAAAAGAATCTTTACTGTGAGGGTGGTGAGACACTGGAACAAGTTGTCCCAAGAAGTTGCGGATGCCTTATTCTTGGAAGTTCAAGGCCAAGTTGGATGGGGCTTTGAGCAACTTGGTCTAGTGGAAGGTGTCCCTGCCTGTGGCAAGGGGATTGGAACTAGATGACCTTTTAGGTCCCTTCCAGCCCAAACCATTCTGCGATTAGAGTATCAGTCCCCTCACATGCTTGATAACCAGAAACATGGACCTCCATATAAACAAACATCTTCCTGGGAAGTAAATAAATTAAATTTACCAGAACTGTCTAAAAAATACTGAAGTTTGTCTCTTCCTCAAAGATCTTAGTCTTATTTAATGTTATAGCCCTAATACCATTTGATCATCCATACAAATAAAACTATATAATGTTATTTTAAATTGTAATGAAATGCTATAGTATCAATATGCTAATGTAGTTAAGGACTGGAAGTTTCCCTTCTATGAACTAAGAGACTGTCAGCACCAAGCAGTACACATGTGCACACAAGGAGTCCTGCTGTAGAGGTAGGCTTGAGGAAACTCCCTCTCCCCTCTCTAGCCCAATTCAGCAGAGGAGTCTGGTTGAAGTCCAACTGATATAGAATCATAGAATAGTTAGGGGTGGAAAGGGCCTTAAGATCATCTAGTTCCAGCCCCCCTGCCATGGGCAGGGACACCTCACACTAAACTATGTCACCCAAGACTCTGTTCAACCTGGCTTTGAACACCATCAGGGATGGAGCATTCACAGCTTCTCTGGGCAACCCATTCCAGTGCCTCACCACCCTTACAGTAAAGAACTTCCTCCTTATATCCAATCTAAGCTTCCCCTGTTTAAGTTTTAACCCATTACCCCTTGTCTTATCACTACAGTCCCTAATGAAGAGTCCCTCCCCAGCATTCTTGCCCCCTATGATATGAACAGCTCGGAATTACTAAAGAGGCGTTCTCAAACAAGGGTTCTTCCATTTTGGAGTCAGTTACTCCCAAGAATTTTTTCCCCGCACCAGCAGGGGAGGTACAAGCTATCATGACCAGGGGCAGGATCTAAGGTAGATGCCATCATTGACTGGAACATCAGTGTTCCTGGCTCAATAAGTCTGCAAAACCTAATTTCAAGAATGGTGATAAATTGAACCACTGTGAGGAAAATAAAGTGTGTAGCTATGCACAGAAAACTCCAAAGATGTAGGTGGAAAACAAGCTACATATATACTTATATAAATATTACATATATAACATATATTATACACATATACATATATACAACCTTCGTGTCTTAGGTATCTTTTTATTGTGGGTTGGTATTTTTTGGGTGGTTGTTTTGGTTTTTTTTTTTTGTACTGTTTTTTGTTTGTTTGGGTTCTTTTTCATTATTTAAAAGTTCTACCCAGAACTTAGTGTGTGCTCTTGGGTTCTCCATAATTTTTCATTCATGGCTTAAGACAATGGAGCTGTTTTATAAAAGATTCTTCGCACACATTTCAAGCAAGAAAAACATGCAAAAGGAATGTTACATTATCTTGTTCTATGTCTAAGAGAAAAATGGAACAGAAAAAAGCGTGAAATCATCACTAATTTTATGTTAATGAGATACATGTTGAGGTATGTCACAACTAGCCCTCCCAGACAGGCCTTGTTAGAACTTCAAACAGCAATACATAACTAAGCATATTTCTCAATGAAGTAAACCAGTAGCAGTGTTCACATTGTATGCTTATGCTTGTAAGCTGTTCTTACAGGGCTCCAAACAGCAGTTCAGAACTAATTCCTCCTCTTAAAAGTATACAACAGAGATACCAGATGATGTCTTAGCTTGTATCATTTATAAAATGGAAAAAAAAATTTCTTTGATGAACAAATAAAAAAAAAAAAAAATCTCTTAACAGTCCAACTCTGAATTATATCCAGTTCTTCACTCATCAGCAAGATGTAGCAAAATTTAATTCTTTGCCCTTTTGACAAAAAGGGTAACCCCTAGGCTTCAAAAGAAATTATTTTTGACACATCTTTCTCCTCACACATCCCTTTCCTTGTCATGTTTCCCATTAAAATTTGTATCTCTTTAAACTTTCCACTTTCTATCTTCCTAAAACAATGCACTTCCAGCAGCCTGAACAGTGTGTGTCAGAAGAGCACATTGACATTACAACAACCCCCCCCAACACCAAAAATGTTTGTACATGTAAGTAAGGCAAGACAGAAACCATTGACACAATGTTAAAGCTTGAAAAACAATAATAATAAAAAAAAAAAAATCCTGAGTAATGAAAAATACATAAAGTATTAAACAGTGATGTTCTAAGCTAGGAACAGTAATTCATCTTTTCACTGTTAAGAGTCAAAGACAGTACAGATCATTACTTTATATTCTTAATGAATTTACCCTATCTTTAGTGACACCCAGTTTTTTGGTAATGAAAAATACACAGTGTCTAGATGCAGTTCACACTTCTAGCAGAGTCCTTTGCATTTCAAAAGTCATAACACTCTTCTATGTGGGAAGATTTTCAGAGGTGTCCTTCAATGCAACAGCTGAAAATAATATGACAAATGGATGGGTAATGCTAGAACAGACAAGAAGACTGACAAACGCTTCCAGGGGAAAGTGTGGAGAAGCAGGTCTTGTTGCAGAAGTGAATGTACTGCCTTATTTTATAACATGGACCTCTGAAGCATGTGGCACAGCGTGAAGAAATGTATGTTGTGCCAAAAAGAAATTCTGTACTTCCAAAGACTAGTATGATTTATGTGTGACATCTTTATTTCAGCTCCTGTGTAAACATTAATGCATAAGATGAGTATACAAAGCTGAGAATACCTACTGTAATGGACTAGAAAATGTTCTACTGTGCTCTGCCTCTGCAACAGCACAGATCATAGAACTTAGTCTGATTACTAATACCACTGTAACTTAAACCAATCTCCTGAATACAGCAACAATGCTCCTAATTCCAAAGTATTTTAGTAGTTCTATTAAAATTAACTATCGTACAATAACTCGACATATATACCTGAAACATCCTGTAAAGCCACCAATGACTATGGTAATATTTATTTGTGAAGAATAAAGGTGAGAAAAGTACTCTTAGTAAACAAGGAAAATATGTAGTACGCATGTAAGTGAATTCTGAACTTCTTTCCTGAAAACAAGAATAAATCATGCAATGAACTAATTCATGCAAGAAGAGACAAAGAACGCTAATAGAATTTATTCATTAAAAAATTACTACAAATTTGCTTATACAACTTTTCCAGTTTCAAAAAATAATTTTAAATACAGTGATGGAGATTTTCCTAGTAGTATGTTGTTTCCATAAATATTTTGAACACTTTTCTTCCCGACCTTTTTTAATCATTATGGCTCTAAAACCAAAATTTAGTTTCTCAGAGGGCCAAATTAAATTACCTTTTGATGGCTGAAAGTTGGCATATGTGATACAAGCTGTGCTTCATTCGAGTCCTCAGTCAGCTTGGGTACTTGCGCTATTTTCATTATGCTAGCATCTACAGACTACAGTTAAAACAACCTACTCAGGGCTCCTACTGCTAAACAGTCTGCAGACATATGGGTAAGAGCGACCAAAGGAGCTTACAGTTCTAGTAAATGAAAGCCACTTGCCATGGTCTGACATACCTAGGGTGTCTGTAAGGCTGTGTTCCCACAGAGGTCAAGGAATGAATGGAAATAGAAACTATGGAAATATGACTAGGTCAGTAATGGAGTGCAAGTGATGCTTTGTAAGGTCCTGCTGTTTGCAGATTGGTGAATATCTGGCTTCAAAAAAGTACATAACTGAATTAACAAAAATTAAAGGAGGTAAAGAGCAGTCTGCAGACATATCACAATTGTTCTGATGTGTGCATTTAAGATATGCTGTGAGTTGTAAGACTATTGATAAGATAATTACATGAATGGACAAGAAAATGCATTTTTTCCCTTTTTTGGCATTCCATGAACTTCATTCTCACTGGTGCAATATATATATAACGTTGTGCAGAAAGCAGTACTGATGACAAACGGTCAATAGCCACTCATCTGCAAGTTGTTTAATAGAACCTGGGCTGCACAGACTCCAAATTAATTTAGGTCTCAGCCAGTTTAGGTCCAGATACTGCCTTAATCATGGAGAGCTGCATCAGTGAGGACCTCTGCCTCATCATCAGGCCAAGTACCTTTATATCTGCCATCTGCTAGCACAGTCACCAAAATTTTCTTCCATTGTTCCATTAAGGCCTCAGTGGACATTCTTACAGCTTAATTTATCTGTTTTTTTGTGCCTTTGCTTACTGAGGTTATTCCAATCCTTCCTTCTCCCTATTCCAAGTTACTCTAGGTAATTAACAGCTGATTATACATCAAAACATAATTGGTTTTGGCAGCAAAATAGCATCACATAATAGTATTTCTTTCGGTAAAGTGAGCTGTCTCATATCCTGAGCCTAACATCACAAATGTGTATGTGTTGCTATGCTAGAAACTTCTGCTATGGCAATTTGTGCTCAAGTAACTCAGATAGATTAAGTTAATATGTAGTATTAACCTACTTAGAAACTAGAGGAATTTAGAAAAGTAGGTGGTATATAAAAACTAACTATTCAAAGTGTGGGTTTGTGTAAGGAAATTCCTCTGAACCACCAAAGCAGCCTGTGAGCTAATTGATCAGACTTACTTTGTAGTCAGAGAAACACTCTGTTTTGCATGGTTGGACTAATACTAAGAAAGACTGCTAAAACAGGTCCAGTGACAAGTATCCTAGAGAGACTTACTTATACCTAAGGACTCCTAAGGACTACTGAGTGCGCCCAGAACGACTAACACAAATATAACCATCCACAATAACCTGAGAGGAAGTTGCCTGTGTGCTGCATATGCTATTTGCACCTGTACATATACTCTTGGGATACATCACCGGTGAACACAGATACTTGCTTCTCTGCCATTTAGGGATGCAAACAAATCTACATGCAAATCTACAGGCAAAACAAAACTGTTTCATTTCAATCAGTATATTCAAATCTCAGATCCAAAACTTCTGTAAGAAAGTAAGATTCCAATTTATGATCCTGTAAGTCTGATCACGCAAGTAAATAAAGATGGTGAAAATGTATTTTTGCATGGTCAGCTACTCAAGAACAGTGGTTGCTATAGTTTGAGTACCTGTCTGCTCACCAGGGAACTAACAATGGAAATCGCAAAACAAGAAAATATTTCCTCCTCTTCTCCTCTCAAGCTCAGGACCTTAGTGCTATAAAAAGGGAATTCATCAAGTGTTAAGGAATATCGATATAGTGTGATGCATATTAACGTAGTACGACAAATACCAAGACTGCCTAATACCATTGTGATTCTCAACAGACAATTCTCAACAGACAATCCTCAAGACTCACTGAGAAAGGACAACATTGTAATTTAGGACTGTCTCTCAAACTAAAGCTGGCTACTAACTCAGTATCATTCCATTAACTTGCATTCTCAGTATTCCTTTAATCCCCATGCTGTTTTGATACATACCCCCAAATATGATTGTTACTTGGAAACACTTTGCTTAATCTAACACCTTGCAGTTCAGCAAGTCTGCTGCTCAGTGGTCACTTTTTAATAGAGCCACATACAAGATTTAATGCATGTGATCATTAATAGGTGCTTTTAGAATCAAATATACATCAAGATCAATTTATTTGCTTATTAAAGCCTCTGAACATTTACTGAAAGTAGATCATATGCTCAGAAACAAGTCTGACACCCAAAATGACTCTTACCGACTTAGATAAGCATAAGAGACCAATTTATTGATGTAAACCTACTTTTTATACCAAAAAAAAAGAAAAATAATATTATTTTCAGGAACTTGGAAAACATTAGAGCTTATTTTTTATGTTCTGTAAAGAGACTATTTAATCTGTTTGAAATTAAACTCAGAAGATCAGATAGGCTTTTGAAGGGCTCAAACACTGCAACTAGTATAGCATTGTATTTGCAAGAGAAAGCCAATTGTTTAACCACACAGATATCATTTAGTCTCTAACTTAAACAAGCATTGATAAAGGGTTTTTTTTATAAAAAGATGCTATCAGCAAAACAAACACAGTATTTTGTACTACTTCAAAGCTTATTTATAATGTGTTTAGAAATATTCAGTGGAAACAGGAAAATAATGTCTTGATTTTCTAAACTTTACAACATCTGCTTTTACTTACTTGCAGCATTGTAAAGTTCTCTGGATTTCAAATGGGTAACTTTTTTCTTTTGTCTGGTCCCAAATTTGAAAGCATTCACTATTTTTTTTTACCCCACATAATTTTCCATTTTTCACTTAAGAATACAGCCATATGAAAGTCTCTGCAGCTTTCTGTAAGTAGTAGATACTAGTTAGCATAACTTACATTTCAAATAAGTATGTTAGAAACCTGCTAGAAATCATTCGTTCTCAGAAGACTGACTCCTACATCATTATAATTTCCTGATGTACATATGTAACTACCATTTTAACCAGTGCTTTTAATCGTGCTTTTAGTCATACTACTGTCTTTCAGTAGAGTACAACCTGCAGAAAACATTCTTTCATAAATATGGTTCTTTTCACAGTCTTGGTTTGTGGAAGTGACTATAACCTACAACCAAAGTGCTTCTCCTTTAATGTTCTTTCCATCTATAAGAAAGGATTCAAACTGTGATCAGCATCTATCACTTTTCAACAGTTCACCATGACCTGTTCGAAGAGGCACTATCTTAAACATCTTTATTGATTCTCCTCCATAATGTAAAATTAAAGCTGTTGGTGATTTATTGAGAAGTCATATCCAAAGCCTTCAAGTACATGATCACATACTATTTGATAAATACACAGTAACATCATGAGCAATTTCATTTACCAGCTTAGATGAGAAGTAGACAAGCTATTCCTCCTCATGAGTTATTTTCTGGCTGTACCTAGACTAATAAACTGGGTGCCTACCACAGAACATTTTGTGCTACCATGTATCTTGGTCACCTGATCACCCATATCAGGCTGATCAGCCATTGCATGGTCTGGCTCCCATCTGGCTTAATACTCAGGTTTCCCTCCCATCAATCAAGAGCACCTGGGGGGACAGCCGGAAGGAGAAAGGAACTGGTGAATTTCAGACCACTGTTGGGATACTTGGCTGCAGGGTGAGGCAGTAGGCTTAGCTTGTGCAAGTTCCGCTGCAACATGAGATGGGGTCGGCCTCAGACATGCTTAGACCCTGGAGGTTGGAAATGCTTCCAGGTCTACTAGCTTAAACATAGCTTCTGACAAGCAAGGCAGTGAAAAAGATTTCCTGCAGTCCTTGAAAAGACAAAAGCATGTTAGCTGTTGTGCTGTAAACAGTTGTATAGCACTGATGCTTCTTTTTCTAATTCTGTAATAATAAATGCTTAGTTTTAATTGTAAGTTTCTTCTTAAAGACATTATTTTTTTATACTTATATCTGGAATAGCCAGTGAAACAAAACATGGAGTTTGCCATTGGCAGCATGGGGGACACAGAGATGTAGACTGCATAATGCATTTCTTTACAGTGGAGCAAAGGTGGAATTAGTCTTCTGGAGCAAGCTGTCTCAGGCTGAATTCATGTATATTGGGTGATTTTATATAAAATTCAAATCTGCCCCCCCCCCCCCCCAATTCTCTTTTTCAACCAGTTTTCAAATCTTGGCTCTCACAGCATATTTCTTTCATCTCAGCTAAACCTAGAAGCATTTGGATAATTTTTAAACCCATTTTTAGCAAAAATTGTTTGAAAGTTATGTTTTACAAGTCTTTGTTTAACTACTGCCATTCACTAGTAGATTCAGCAACATCTGTACAAAGTTCCAAGCAGAATTTTCACATATATATGTACCAGTGGGTAGGTTTAATATTTTTGGCACATGTTTTACCAGGTTACCATAGTAGCAAGTTACCTGAACATCAAAAATTTTAAAGGTAAAATCCCTGATGTGGGATCACTAGCACAATGATTTGAGAGCTAGACCCACACAGCAGTTTACACTCAGATCTTCAAGAAGCCTGTGAGAGGGTTGCTCCCTTTTGGGTACTCAAATACTATCAACTACAGTGACTGTCAGGGGAGTCTGGCCCCTGTTAAGATATGAGCAAGACAATTAAAAATACAGATTTTCAGAAATATTTCATACTTTCTACCCAAGACATCTGACAACACACAATAGAATCTACAGTTTGGTATACTACAGGCTACATAGGCAGATGAAGTCTGCTTCTCTGTGTGATGCTCTAAGAATCCTATTGCCCACTTATCTATGACCTTCAGTTCTCCACCTACAAATTATCAGCTTGAAATCTTTTAGGCAAAGACTATGGCAGCAAAGAGACTGGATACTCAAGACTAATCTTAGTGCTTCAAAAGCAAGGAGGTGTGGAATTCATATCTAGATCCAGTAATTTCAGCATTTTTACATATATATATATATACTGTAACACAAATTCCCTTTAAAATACGAATGGGAACTCATAACTTGGCAACATATGAGGGTGCCTCAATTATGAGGCTAAAAAGTGATATTCACCTGTATTCATCCTCTTTGGCCAAAATCCAGATGTTTGAAGCTGCTGGAATTTCCTAGTTCCTTGATAGGAGCAAGAAAGTTCAATCTAATCATCTGCATTTTCACTTTGATGGGTCCCCTGTTCTGTTTAATGGGAATAAAAGTACCTATTTAAAAAATGTGGATTCTGCTCTCAGAGCATAGCACTGGCTTACTTTGCCAGTGTGGGCCCTTTTTTGTCACTCACCTACATTGCAAATAATTAGCATCAGAAACCTATCTGTGGAATCAACTGCTTAACTTCAGCTATGTATACAAAGCCTGTTCAAGCCAGTGGAAAATTAAAAAAATAGCTTGAGCAAGCAGTCAGTCTTGGTAAGCTTGTCAATGCCTCTTTCTCACAAGGAAATATGTGACAGAAGTCCTCAGTGTATATCAGGCTGTACTTTAAGACCCCAATTCAGTTCAAACCTGTGGTGACAGAGGCAATTTGTTGTCATCACATAAATAAAATCATGTTCTCTGATATCTTTTGCAGGGTGCCAAAAGACTCAAGGGAAACTTCCTCAAGCAGAGAAAACAGCTTATTGACTGAAATGTGCACTTCAAGCATCATCCCTTTCTATACCACAGGTGTTGCCAGAAACCAGCCCTTAATCTCTAATTTTAGCTTGGACTCAACACATGGCCTACTAACTAGCAAGAACAGTAGTGACCTTTAAAGACTACCCTTCTGATATTATTAATCAGCTTTCGTATTCCTCAAATGAGTTACAGGCATAGACTTACATAGGTAGGAATAGATCTCAAAAAGCTGAAGGAATGGAGGTAACTTGGGATTTCAGGAAAACATCAAGTTCTAAGCTTCAGCAAGACTGATGGGGACAGCTCAAAGCTACTAATGCTTCAACTTACAATGAGGCTTCTTTGTATTGCATTGCTGTGGGGTGTAGCACCTATAGCTGCCACTAAAGATTCCTGGACCCCAACCTCAGCTGACCACTGCAAGAAGTCCAGTTTCATTTTCTTCCACCTGCCCATATGAATTGCTCTCTACACTGGTCCATGCAGAGAAGAAATGGTGAGGAAGGTGGGAGCTGACAAAAAATTCTAGCATTCAGCAGAACACATGCATAGACAGAAATTGAAGGTAAGGGATGGTAGGTAGAGAGTAAGATGTAGACCACAATTTACCTCAGCTTTGAAGAACTTTTAGTTCAAAGGATGGAATGATCAAACTATACAAAAACTTCTCTACCAGACAACTAGTGGGACATACCTTTTAAAAGCCCCATGACCTTTATGATAGGCCCTGAGAAATGCTTTAGGGTAGAAACAAACTATTTTTTCCACTCTATGACCCTCCTAAAACTTCCTCTCTCTCCCATCTGTATCCAATGCACCATTCCAACTGGCTGTACAAATACAGTGATTAAGCATTAGGGATGCCTAATCACCACTGTCACCAACTACTCGTAGCTGGTCAAGTTCAATAATTAACCACTTGATAGTCTTTGTGGGGAAAATAAGGCTCTTAGGATCACAAGAACTTTGATTTTGTATTATTTGACTTATTTATTAGTAAAAATAAAATCTCAGGGTTTTCTACTCAAAACAGGCATGAGGTAAGCAACTGTAATTTGGTTTCTGTGCTTGAGTTTGATGACTCTAATGTTGCTTCTCTTATACTGGCATCACAGCCATAACAACATTAGTAATTCAAACTCGGGTTTGTATTTGGAGCCTCTCTCAGGATGGAACTCAAAAGCTTAAATCATGGGTAAACATTCTTCTGCCAAATCTGTTGCTCCCCATTCCCTATTACCCCTAGGCAAGGGCAAAAGATGGAGTTAATTTTTAAAATTAAACAAACAAAATATTTGGTCACTTAGTTGTAGTTTCTTCTGGCATTGATATCTTGTGGGTACTATATCAAGCCATGAAAAATAAATAAAAGGGAGCTGAACATTTCAAACACTGTCAGTGAACCTTTTTTTTCCAGTTCAGGGAGGTTAATAGGCCTTTTAATTTACAAATTCATAAGAATAGGATTATATTTGGTTAATATGTTCTTTATATACTCTTTATATAATTTCTCATGACAAAAGAATCAATATTAGTGGTAATTAACAGAAAAGTCACACTTAGTCTTCAGAAAGCAACAGCTAATTACAGCAACTAGAATGTACAAGCTAGAAAGCTGTGAGCTTGCAAACCCTTGAACAAATTATTAGACTCCAGCATGTCAGTTGGTCCTGAGAATCCATTCAAGCAAGTTAAAAAACATGCACAAGTAATTTACAGGACTGGGGACAAATAAATCAATCATTTCACATTTTGGGATCAATCCAAATACATTTCAAATCCTTCACAAGCTTCTTGTGTTGCAGAAAAGATGGACCCATGTCATGCTACTCTGTCAACTGCCTGCATCACTTCTTCACATCCAAGCAATGTTGAATTATAAGGTTCAATGTTGTTTTTATTCCACATTTACTATACCTCGTAAGAAATATGTTACAATGTGTAACCATGAATCAACTGAAATAGAACAACAATTCGGGAGTTTTGAAAAAAAAAAACAACAAAACAAACCCCAGAAAAAAAACCCAAAACCCAAAGAGAGGCAAGCACAAGATACACAGTGTCTTATTAAAACAGCAAGGCAGTAAACAACGGAAACCTAAAAAAGTAAGAAATTCTCTATCAAATTTGCTTCTTACAGTGTGAAGCCAGAGGAAGAATTTAACCTGCTGAACAACTTATTCTTCATTAAGAGAAGCTTTGCCTAGTGCAGCAAGCTCTAGTTCTCCTTTGCACAGCTATTTGTAGAGAAAATATTTTATTAGAAGAACTTCAAAGTGGCAGTGTCAGTATACAAAACATCCATTCCTTTCATATGTTTTCCTAAATATCAAATCAAAACATGGCAATGTGATTGAATATACTAGTAACCATAGATTTTTTTATAACTGCCTTATAAATCACGTTATAGCTAATTAATCTAATTAACAGTCCTGTGTCCCAGATACATTACAGGAAAAGACCAAATCAATCCAGCCTTCAAGAAACCACTAATATGTCTCAGACACCAATCCTGGATTTGTTGAATGTTTACTGAATATCAACCTGCTGTGAAAATATAACTATACCTGCTGCTTTTATGAGACTGGATTTTGCCTGCCTTCCCCCCCACCCCTTAAAAAAATTTTAGGAAAACAGAAGTTAATGATATAAACTAAAGACACATTTTCGCAGTGGCTTTGCATTTCAAAGATAGCTAATTAAGCTGAACCTCTTAAGGTTTAAGATTCACAGGTTGAAAGTTTAGTAGTTTTCTGCTGTGTACCTTTTACATCTGTCCAGATTAAAACACTAGTATACAAATAAAAACCACACTAAGTCTCTTGATACTCGGGCTAAAAAGTATCACATTTTCAGAAGGTAAATAAAGAGCATGTTGAAGCAGAGCAGAGTTTCTAATGAGTTAATGTAAAAAAACCTCATGCAAAAGCAATCCGCATCAAATCTAGCAGGCAATACCCTGACAGTCATCCATCAAACCAAAAGTCCCCTTAATAAATGCCAATTATAGGGCAAATATGCACAAATGCGGATAGCATAAGCCATGGGATCATTTCCTTTCAAGAAAATTAGTGACCAACAAAACACCCATGCACTCTGCCCTACAGCAACACTCACTCCTGACTGGAATACTAACTACTATTATTATTTCACTCTTATTTTATTTTGTACATTTGCAAGAGTTCAGAGCCACACAGAATTTTGTTTGGGGTTATACAAATTCCTTCACAATTTGTATAGAAATCTAACATAACTTTTTAAAAGCCATGACATGCCTATAATGTATACAGAGTCTCTGACTTCCGCCGTAAGCGAGCCTTTTTCCTAACTTAATCATACTCAAATTTCACCCCTTTTAAAGATCCTGATTCAAAAATGTTCACTCATTCTCCACAGTCCACAAATTTATACCATCTCTTCCTGTGGTATTATATGTGCATAAATTAAAAAAGAATGGTCTTGTATAAGGACTAAAAATGAAACATTCCAAGTCCCCACCCCCCCAATCTAACTTCAATTTATCAAGGAAAATGTTCGATGCAAAATATATGTTTCTATAAAATTGTTTTGTGTATGGATAGGATGTTTTGAATTTGAGCAGAGTTATGTTTCCCAAACCTAAAGACAAAGTACAGCATGATAAAGTCAAACAAACAATATTAAAAGCTTCTCTGCCATTATGTTTGCCATACCACTGATTCATTTCAAACCCTTTTGCTAACACCATCTGCATATCACACCTGACCAACACTGTTGTTCTCCCAACAGCAGATTTTTTATATTTATTGTATCCAATATACAGTATACTGAGAAGTAGCACATTTTGTCATACGGAGTGTCTGAGGTCCGTAAATTGAGGTACAGATGAGGTCTAAGGTAAAAACATTGCTAACAAGACAAAGCAGCTTTGCAAGAAATACTTAATACTAGTATCATGACAGACAGAATTAATTTATTAGACAAAAACACTCTCATTTGCTATATTTATAGAAATGGATTAGAAAATGCTACATTAGTCCTACTCTGATGTCTTATCTAATTGACCGCTAACATGACATCATCCGTCGCACAGGCTAGCCCGTGCTATATTCACTTATTTCCATCTTACCTAAAATTATGATGAATGGTCTGAGCTCCATTCAATTATTGAAAATGTGCAAAGAAACAGAAACAATGAAACTGGCAAAGTGCTCTGCATTCTTAGGAACAATTTAGGCTAATTAGCATCAACTTCTCCCCCATTCATCATACCCCTTTAGAAATATAAACAAACTGTCAGCTCTAACCTAACAAACAGATCACTGAGCTACTTAACACAAATTATTCTTACATGAAAAGCTCCTTCTCAGGCAATATTCTCCTCTAGGGCATCTGGGAAGCTGAGCTATTAAAATTGAAGACATATGTTTCAGTCAAACTTAACTCCCAGATTATAGTGATCCCTGTTGTGACAGTTTTCCATCAGCATGCTGCTGCTGGCAATGTACTACATATTTTAAACAAAGCGATGCAACAATAGACTTCAATGATGCATGCTCATTTGGTACAATATCAATACCACCTAATTAGCACCCTACACCTAGTGCTTGAGATAGTAGAATTATTGCTTAGGTACAATTCAAATCTCAGATTTCATCTGGGGTTTCTTTTGGAATTAAACGTTCTGTATGTTCCTGTGAGTGCGCAGGAGAGCAGATATGCTAGTGTCAGCCATGACAATAGTTTCGTAGTTCAAATCAAGCTGCAGAGGCAATGCTCCGAACAGGCCAGAGAGGGGAGCACTGCTGTCACTCTTGGGTTCTCGCCCAAAATGTTCCATAGGTGCCACAAATGAAAGAACAGCTCTAAACTAAAGGCAAACACGGAGGTTGAAGAATTCAGTTCTGTGAACACTGCAATCCCTGTACTGATCTGAACGCCAAAATGGTAATACTTTTTTTTTCCTCCAAAATGCAGAGGGAATTAAATTTGTCCCCCACTCCATACCCAAGAGCTTTCTGTGCTAAATCTAATAAAGTAAAATAGTTCACTATCTGGTGAAAGAAAGAAGCAAACACTGGCCATGAGCTTCCTGCCTTACAGATATCTGAGATTTTGTGTGTACATAAAAATAATCCTTCTCCAGTAAGAACTGCAAAATTAGGGAATATCCTCCACTGTTTTTTAGAAACATGTACACTGACAAATGTAATTTGCAAACTCCAGAGATATGGGAAATAATCAGTGTTGAGGAGCTATTTCCCAAGTTGGATTTTTCTTTTCCCAAAGCAAATTCCTTATTGCCTTGGCTCCCTTTAACACCAAAACATATAATTGGAACTTTGTTAATTAAAAGAGGAAGACTGAGCCATCCTTTTTCCCTTTGATTTTTTTTTTTTTTACCATTTTTCTGCTTTGCTAGCTCTAATTTTGTCTTGCCAACATCACTTGTAGTACATGACATAGCTTGTCTTTTTTTCATTCTGAGGAAACCAATGAAATCAAGCAGTAGCTGCTTTGTGGCGTATTTACATGAAAAGGTGTAGTCAGAATTTAATTGTTCCATCTTTTGGCTAGAGGAGGAACAAGAATCTTCCTTCAGCTTCCTGGTTTGGCCCTCCCTGCTGGCTGCACACACAATTGCTTTTTCCTCTTGGATACAGAGCTTCCTAGGCCTGAAGGCATATAATATGGATGGGAACCAGAACAATTCAATACAAGATCCCTGAACACCTCCATGGTGGTACACTTACTACCAGCAGAGATGCACTTTCTGAATGAGCACTATACAAAATACTAGTTCTTTATTCCAAAGAAAAGGATCTTGCATTAAGATATAACAGCCACCTCAAAAATTGTTTTATATGTTAGTGCTGACCAGAAAGCTTAACCATAGAAATGTCACGCAAACTGATTGGTGAGTTTTGAATGTGAGTACATAGACAAAGGCTTTTGCCTGTGTTGTCTGGAATGATCTCACAACTATGGGTTTGATTGACACAGAGAATTGGTGATGGATTTTATCAAGAGAGAATGATATGGGATTTCACAGTGAGAAAGCTGGTTTAGACACCATGAGTAGAAATTGATACTTCACAGTAACAAATGAAGATTTTAAGCTATGCAAATACTTGAGGTCTGAAGTAAGACAAGTCACAGCATAGAAACGATACTACAAACTCATGTTTGTAGACAAGACTGCTCAAAAGGTAAGTGCAGATGTAAAAAGAAGCAGGATAAAGTCTCATGAGAATCTTTGAGGTCTAAAGAGAAGAGAAGTTAAAACTACTTGCCATTGTTCACACCAGAGGACAAAAAACATCCAAGAGAAATATGAAGGGTGGTCCCACAGAAACCAAGGGGAAATACGCATTCAAGACAAGGGTAAGTTCTGACAAGTCAAGAAGGACGGAGCGTTTAACAAGAGGCTGGATTAAGGTGAGTAATTCTAAACTTCTTCAGCTACCCAACAAAAGTACCACCTAAATCTCAAATAGTCTGAAGCAAGGAGAGCATATCCATGAAAACTGACATCTAACTTACAACACTGAAGCATAGTGTGAAACGAAAATCATAGGACCATACCCAGCTTCTGGTTTTGTTTCTACTGTCCATTTAAAGAAAACGTGAATAACTCTGATCTAGAAACAGTGGCATGAAATTAGATTTCAGGGGACAGAGCAGCACTAGACACTTCTTGGCTATTAGAGCAGGAACTGGATGTGCACCACAAAAACCAGCAAAAAAAGTATCACTTAAAGCGACAGTAGTTTTCCCTGTATTAAGATCTTCTTAGGTGTGGCTTGTTTTGTACAGGACAGTATCAAAGGGGATCAACCACCAGCACTTGTTGCTACGTTACTGAAAGACCACATGGGATATTGGTACACTACCTAAATACCAAGCTGCATATTCCACTTTGCCAATTTGTTCCGTATTTGCATCTAAAGAGCATCTAAAAAACATGAATACACAGATTTCATCTTCAGTTTCAGTTGCTATCTCAACAGCTACAAAACTGTCCTTATTTAAGCAGCTACATATATATGAACACGACTGCCTTGGAGACAAATTAAATATTAAATTGCATATCTGGTAATTACTTCCAAACCAGCATCAGACTTTCACTGAGCTATGATGAAGCTCAGAGAAAATTGCACATTGTTTATTTTAGTATTATTTTATATGGCTTGAGTGTGCAACATTCAAGGGTTAATTATTTACACCGAATTGCTCTCACTTGGCTGTTACTTAATTTTTTCTTACATTTTCAAGTGTTTTCTGATGGTTCAGAGATGTTTTCCTCCTGGTTGCAGTGCCTTTTAAGGCACAGCATCGAGTAATAGGAGCAGACAGGAAATAAGTGCTGTTGCTCTCCAGAGGATGATTAAGCAAGTCTGCACAAGTTCCCCAAAGTTCCCACAAACAGGCTCTTATGTAACAACATATGTTTTCGAACATATTTTCTGAGCAATGAAGAGTCTTCATGGGAAAAACAAAGTAGCTTTATTATAGACACTGTGGAACATGCAATAACTATAAAATAAAGAGTGCTATAATTGAAGTAAATTATTAGATACTTAAAATCCTATAGCAACTGATTCTCATTTATGTTCCTCAGAATTAACCTTGGTCAATAAAGTAACCAGGTCCTGCACTCTCGCACTTATGCAAACAAAGCATCTTCCATGTTCTTTAGAAGACCATCTGTAGTGCTCTGGGACATGACCAAATGATGCTTTTAATGCAAGTACTCCAGATGACTTCAGTAGACCACTTCTATGAAGAAAGCGGGATCCAATCCTTTTCCTCTCACTTAAGCCCAGAGCAGAATTTCTTTTAACTTGAGAAAACTGTTTTATAAAAACAAAGTCCCCTAACATTTTGCTTGCTTTAGACCTTCCCAGTACATACCATCATTAGATTATTCAGTACAGCTATGAGTAGGTTGAAGCCATTCAGCCTTGCACCATTTTCATTCTTTAAAAAATACACACACATTATAAGACACTGAAGTTTTCTGTCCTCTTTAATTTTAAAGAGTGTTCTGAATAATTTTATTAAAAGAATTTTAAGCCTATAGAAGTGGTTATTGAGATTCACATGAGGAAAATATTTGACTAGCTAGCATTAGGTATTCAGATAGACTACAATATGCTTCAAAAGTTAACTACACAGCGTAATATATTAACTTGTCAAGTTATCTTCACTTATTTATTTCACTGCCCATTTACAAAGATTTGATACTGGAGAGGAAGAAAAGCCAGGTCAACCAAAAATGCCAAAGGTAACTGTTTTCACAAACCAGAACCCCAGCCGTGTTCCAGCAGAACATCATATATGCTCTGAAAGTCTGCTAGAGGCAAGTCTGATTTCTATGCCCCATACTATTCATTTTATTTTCACATTACATGGACAAAAGCTTAGCATTCTGTGTATTAAAAACATTGCCCAGATGCATAAAATCATACACAACTTATCCTGTTACTCTTAAAACCTGCTACTTAATATTTCACCTGAAAAGAACATCTATTCGCAAAAGGACTGGATGTCCTTAACTTTTTCAAGTAGTGTCTGACCTTTCTGCCATATACGGGCTTCTAAAGTTGGGTTTTCAACTGTTCCAAAGACATAGAAGGGGTTGTAACATAAGGGGTCTCCCAAACAAAGCACTTGGTTTTGGCCTTGCAAAAGCTATCTGATCCCCACACAGAAATTTATTTAATTCTCATCTTTCTCACAACAGCACCGAAGTGAGAAATCAGATGACACTTTAATGACAGTTTGCCATCTTCTCACACCCATATGCTATGGCTTTTCACCATTCAAATATCTTGAAACAAAAACTTTTAATGATTTACTACTCTTGCTTAGCTGGTGCTTTGTTTTATTGGTCCATGCCTATGCCTGCACCGTTAAAAGTAGGAAATCACTTTGTGAGGTTGCTTAATTACAGAAATTGAATTAGAAGTGACCTAACAGGTCATTTGCCTGGTCAAACAGTATCACTTTCTATTCTAGTCTATTTTATACTGAGCTGTGAAAGGACCCATGTGATAGGACTTTCACCATTTCCTTGTTTCACAGCTTCTAGATCTCACTGCTTGAAAGTGATATCAACAGTCATTCTTTCAAGCAGGGTGTTTCATTTTCAACTCCTCTTCCCACACATTAAGTGTTATTACTTACTCCACGTTCAATTATGATTCAGTACCAAACAATGGCCAAGACAGGCGTGATGAGGATTATCACAGCAGGATATTAAAAGGTATTGGTATTACAATGCATCTATTTCAGTCTACTTTCAAAATTTGAGCAAAATAAAAAATAGCAAACTTCCCACTCACAAACAGCAAGAGGTGAAGCCAACTATTTCTATAACATACTGTTTGGGGGTATGATTTTTATCTCAGTTCTTACTTTTAAGTGACTTCAAGAGAGTTACACAGTGAAACTCTTCAGTGAGAAATGGGGTGAATAACCTGCAATTATGTTGATCTGAGCTACTCCAAATCATAAGAGTCCATAAAGGCACAAACTGCATCTCCAAAACAAAAACTGCATTGTAACAGCTTTAAAAAGAGAAAGAGAGACAGAGGAAGAGGGAGAGATGGAGGGAGAGAGAGAGGGAGGGAGAGGGAGGGAGGGAGGGAGGGAGGGAGAGAGAGGGGGAGGGAGGGAGAGGGGGAGAGGGGGGGGGGGGAGGGGGGGAGAGAGGGGGGGGGAGAGAGGGGGGGGGGAGAGAGGGGGGGGAGAGAGGGGGGGGAGAGAGGGGGGGAGAGAGGGGGGGGAGAGAGGGGGGGGAGAGGGGGGGGGGAGAGGGGGGGGGAGAGAGGGGGGGGAGAGAGGGGGGGGAGAGAGGGGGGGGAGAGAGGGGGGGGAGAGAGGGGGGGGAGAGAGGGGGGGAGAGAGGGGGGGAGAGAGGGGGGGGAGAGAGGGGGGGGGAGAGAGGGGGGGGAGAGAGGGGGGGGAGAGAGGGGGGGAGAGAGGGGGGGAGAGAGGGGGGAGAGGGGGGGGAGAGGGGGGGGAGGGGGGGGGGAGAAGGGGGGGGAGAAGGGGGGGGAGAAGGGGGGGGAGAAGGGGGGGAGAAGGGGGGGAGAAGGGGGGGGAGGGAGGAGGGTGAGGGGGAGGGAGGGAGAAAGAGAGGGAGAGAGAGGGAGGAGGGAGAAAGAGAGGGAGAGAGAGGGAGGAGGGAGAGGGGGAGAGAGGGGGGAGGGGGGGAGGGGGGGGGAGAGGGGGGGGAGGGGGGGAGAGGGGGGGGAGAGGGGGGGGAGAGGGGGGGGAGGGGGGGGGAGAGGGGGGGAGAAGGGGGGGAGAAGGGGGGGAGAAGGGGGGGAGAAGGGGGGGAGAAGGGGGGGAGAAGGGGGGGAGAAGGGGGGGAGAAGGGGGGGAGAAGGGGGGGAGAGAGGAGGAGGGGGAGGGAGGGAGGAGGGAGGGAGGGGAGGGAGGAGAGGGAGAGGAGGAGGGGAGGGAGGGAGAGAGAGGGAGGGAGGGAGAGAGAGGGAGGGAGGGAGAGAGAGGGAGGGAGGGAGAGAGAGGGAGGGAGGGAGAGAGAGGGAGGGAGGGAGAGAGAGGGAGGGAGGGAGAGAGGGAGAGGGGGAGAGAGAAAGAAAATAACTCTTTGAACAGCCCTAATGAAGAAAATTGAGAAGACAACTGCTGCAGTGTTTAAAAGAAAAGCTTTAAAGATATACAAAGCTAGACTGCAAACATGATAACCTACGGGACTGTAAGTATAAAGGCCTGATAAAACAGACTGCTTGCTTCATTCAGTTCTGCACAAGTTTGCTGTGCTCCGTTAATATATACCTTTTCCAAGTAAGGAAATCACAAAGGGATCATAAAACAGATAATCCAAGTTATTTTCCCATCATCTCTTAGGTCTGGCTTAGTTCAGCCCTTAATACATTATTCAGAACAAAAACTAAGGAAAAAAACAATAAATTTTTTCTGTCCCTCTTAAACCTAATGAAGCGATCCAAGCTGAAAATCTATGCCTTCCAGGTCGCATGAGCCTCTGAAGACAACAGATGGAAGCACTGTACTTAACAGAAGCATTAGGAAAATCCAAAAAGCTGCCAAAGCATTCCTGCTCTTCGGTCAGGAACTGTAGAGCTGCCAAAAACAGGGGTCAGGAACAGAGAACTGACAACTTGTACAAATGCTTTCCAGGCTATGAGAGTCATTATTTTCAGGGCAGCTGAGCTCCTAGTTGTGCCCACAGAACTTGAAAAAGTACCTTTATTTTATGTTACATTTTTTCCCTATTTAAAGCAATAGGTGGGGAGCCAGGCCCTAAACCAGCTTCTGGATTAAAAAAAAATTAAAAAATCACTTATTTGCATTTTAGGAAAACAAAACCTGTCACTCGACAGGAGTAGGGAAAATGGGCTCCAGCCAAAGCCTGTTTACAATTCCCCCCAGCTGACAGATGCTCTTTGAACAAGGGAAATTCTTGCTTATGCATTAAAGGGCTATCTAACGAACACTGAAACAAACGAGTCTTCCTATCAAGTTCATTTAAGTGCTGAATCAAACCAAGCTGTCAGACGATTCAGGGACTTAATCCTAAAAGCTCAGTTCCTATATTAGTACAAATGGGTCTCCCAGCTTTGTGCACCCATAGGAAGAGCTCATGTTTGGGGCCTGAATAAGTGTACGGTTTTTGCTCCTAAGCCTGTAAACTGGCTATTAACTGGCCCTCTCATGCATGCGGATGTTTGTTTAACAGGTAATTGAAGCAGTTTAGTTAGTGAATACTGGTTAAAAAATTGTTGATCAAATAATACTGGTTAAAGATTATGTAGTTAACTACATGTCTAACTAGTTTAGGTGGTTTTGGTACTAAGCATCAGCAAAAGGAAGAATGAAATTTGTGTTTTAAGTTTATGTTGACTGATCGATGAAGCAGTAGAGGGATTCTAAACCAATGTATCTTCTTTTGTCTCTGCTGTGTCTTTCATTTAAATCCTGCCGTACAAGAAAGGTACTTCAAACTCTAAAATGAGCCTTAAAGACCCATGATATTCTGTATTCCCACATGGTCCAAATAAGAAAACTGTTCCCAAAGTCACTGGAATGCAAAATTACAGACCACTGGGGGGGGGGGGGGAAGTCTTGAAAGAGGGGACAAGTGCAGAACTTCGAGTAACCTACCTTCACTACTTAAGGTTCTAACATGAGAATCATAGAACAGTTTGGGTTGGAAAGGACCTTAAGATCATCTGCTTCCAACCCCCCCCCCCCGCCATGGGCAGACACACCTCCCACTAGATCAGGTTGCTCAAAGCCCCGTGCAACCTGGCCTTGGAGAACTTGATGAAGACCTTAAGTAAATTAAGCAGAGAACACCACTCTCAAAGCTTTAACCCTGAAATGGAAGTAATCATTATCAGCCTGCAGAAGTATCCTACAAACACTCAAAGAAGTGTCCAAGAACAGCTGGGTCTTCAGTTCTGCTCTTCTGTGCAGTGTGTACACCCCACCAGCCATGATTTAACATATTTTCTTCTGCAGTTATCACCTTGACTAATTTCGTGGGCACAGATCCAACCGAGTTCTTCCAGTTTACACTTTTGTCAAAGTGGGCATTTTCCAACTGACATCAAAAAGAAAGATGCAAAACAGTTTACCTTAATGTTGCTTTACTACCTATTTTAGTGACTGTACAGTAAGCAGCTTGTTTCAGGATATGCAGCTGAAGAACAGGAAAAAGTGCCACTGAAATGGATGCTATACTTATCTTGAGGCTACTGTTTTGTTTGATCTGATCTCAATATCCCCTCACTCACCACCCATCTGTGATATTTTCAAGGTCTGAAACCACTGCTTTGATGCTAACCCTGTAAAGAGCAGGCTAAGAAATGTTGTATGCTCTTGCATCTCATAAAGTTCTCTGCTCCATTTGTGCAACCCACACCAGGTTAAGTCAGGATTCCTGAATGCTTAGTCACAGACAGGGTAAGTACCATTAAGGTTCCTCAAAAGAACCACAAAACAGAGGACTTGACTAAAGAGTAGCACTGGGTCATGCCAAGGAAAGGGAGAGACTCCCTTTTCAGTATCAAAATTCTCTGCAGGTATAAGGCATCTCTTTCTACCTGGTATCTTCAACCTGGAGTTAGACACATTAACATTTGTCCCTCTTTCAAAAGACCAGTGAATGATTGTACCCACAAGCCAACAGGTAAACATGTCAATATATAACTGAATTATAACACCAAAGCAAGAGAAACCAATTTCCTTGTCTGCCTTTACCAAAATGGATTTAAACCTGCCTTTACCATCTCCAGGAGACTGCCCTAAATGCTAAGCAATAATAGAAGAACTGTAGGAGGTAAGTTGCAAACCAGTCCATTTTGCATACTTAAAAACTCCTCAATCAAAGGGTATACACTATGCCTAGTGGAAGAGGCACTCATGCAGGAGGCAGGAAGCCCATATTATACTCTCAGCTCCGAGGAAACATTTAACACTTAAATTGAAAACTCCTTCCTTCCTCTATGGTCATGCTAACAAGCACATCACCTTTCTCAACCCTTAAATATTTCATGCAAAGATGTTCAATACAGAAGGCTGAAAGCAGTAAGCTTCTGTTCCCCACAATAACTTGAAGGGGGCACCATACTATACCAATTCAGGGAAGAATGCAAGCTTGGGTTTTCAGAGGCAGAGGAGCTGAACCCAAGTCTCCTGCATAAAGTGATCCAGCACTGGAGAGCTAGAGCAAGCAGTTCCCTACAACTATCTTTCTATCCACAATGGTTTATACAAAGCCTGACCTTATGAAGCTGCTCTAAACACGTCTGCTGAATGGAGCCCTGCAGAGAAGAAAAAGGACGTCCATCTACAGTTAGGACGTGAGTGAATCTACAGACTGAACATTTATGCCCAGCAAATTCAATTATTGAAAACTGAGCTCTCATTCCAATGAAAACTGAAATAACTTTTCAGAATCCAAAAATCAGCCACTAGTCTACAAAAACAACTTAAATTCTAAAGGTCTGTAGCCCTTGGACTCCATTTGTTTTGAGAATGTTTACATCTAGTATTTCAACCAAACAAAAAAATGTTGTTTTTAAACGTATGCACATCTGTCACACCCAGGCAGGTAAGTGTTAAAAGCAATGATAATACAATAGGAGGTTAAAGTATGCAATGCACTAAGAATGTTTAGCATGCCCTGACACTCCAGTTTCCTCCCCTCCCCTCTTCAGGCATCTAATTGTTTGCTTTTCCTCCTACATACAATAATGAAGTGAACTACAATCAAGTGTGATGACAAATGGTCCCAGGGTTTGCATTCTTTGGAATATATTGGCATTTGTAAACCAAAAAAGAAAGATAGATGTAATCAACCACCCTCACACAAGAGAAGGATCTGGAAGGATTTGTTGGCAAAATCTTCAAACCACATTAAGCACTAATTTGAAAGTATGTTTGAAAGGAAGAAAGCAATGCATCTAATACCAGTTTATTTGTGTAACAACAACTAGAAACTGAACTTGCTAGGCATATTTTGAAAGATGGAAACGATTAAAATACATTAGTGATCCTAACAGGCACCATATTTTAAAAGAAAAGAACTTGAAATAATCAAGGTTATACATATCCACATTTTGTTGACTAATCCTCACCTTCCCTTGATCTGCTAGTATTCAGTACTTATATTACATAGAAACATTGCATCTGTGCTTACAGAAATTCACAAGACCTAAGTCTGTATGAATACATTTGCCTATAGAAAGAGCTATAAATTCTCATGAGAAAAAGTACATCAGCTGCAGGATGGCAGTTGTTCTGCCTCCAACATTAAAAACTTTGTCCATTTTGATTTACTAGTGAAATGAGCCGACTACTTCATAGTTACAGCAATAGCCACTGTGTTTGGAGCAGTATGCTTTTTTTTGGTTAGAAGGATCAAAGTACACTGACAGGACATGTTACACAGGTCTTTCTCTGTTTCTATTTGAAGGGTAGAGGACTCAGTAGGGGAGCAGGCTTAGCAAGCAGATGAATAATGAAATATTTAAAATAGTTTTAAATATTTAATACTTAAAATCAAGTGAGTTTTAAATTAGGGATTAAGATAACCTGTACTGTTTGCAGTCATGTTTGAAATGCAGTACTTGAGATTTGTGAACACAGACAACTCATTCTTCAAAACAAGATCTTACCAGGCCATCACAGATACATACAAGCTTCAGAAAACACTGGCATACCTTCATAACATGATATTTCCTCTCCTTTTTCACATGCTTTGATGAGCATTTATAAGCATCCTCATTAGCATAACATTAGCACACAGTGAAACAAAATTCATGCCCCAGGCTACTGTTTCTAATCTTCTGAAAACATAGGCATCACTACCGTGTGTATGGTTGGTTGCATTCTTGAGGATTTTATGTACAGAACAAACTTGGCTATAGAGAAGGATGATAAAGAGTTGGAGATTTCCTGATTGATTCTTGATTTGTTTTACATGAGGCATGGTTCTAATCACTACCTTTGGTGGGAAATTACTTCTCATTACATAAGCTATATAAATGCTTTAATAAAAAAGGACGCAGTCAGTGCCTATCAATCACTACTTTAGCAACCCAAAGGGGGGAAATACCAGAATCAGAAAAATCAGAATTTTCCAATCAGGTACAATATTTGCAGCTAATATACAAGAATTTAAGATACTGAACAAGTAGAGTACTTGAGTAGTAGAGTACTTGAATTTTAGGAACAAAGTGATGGTAATTACCCCATGAAAGAGCTTCATCATTCAGTAAGAAAAAGGTTAAATGGTAAAACATTGAAGACTGAGAATAATAATCTATTTGTAATTAAAATCACCACTGATACAGCAAGTAGACAGATTTCAACCACACACAAGCAGCACCATCACACTATATTCTATGACATTTATGTTTCAATAGGGATATACCTTGCTCCACATGGTCTGGAACCGTGTTTTCAGGAAATACCTGCTTAGGAAAATAAAAATAAAGTACTGAAATAAGACTGTGACAAGCAGCAGAGAATCAGGACTAGAAAATAGGAATGATGCCACCTTTTAAATACCATTTTGAGGAACAAACTTTACACAGATTTGCAGTTGCAAATACAATCACAGCCATTAGAGAAATAAATAAAGAGTATATACAGAACACCAGTGTATCATACTTGGTCCATCTTCCAACCCTGTGTCACGTATTTTTGTGACAGCTATTTAAACACCTTAAGTATCAAAGTATTCACCTGCAGGATAAAATAGGTAAGTTCTGCCAGTAAGACAAGATCTGCAACATATTTAAGGGTTATGATTTTAAAAGAACCACTGTCTATGCAATTTTAAAGAAGACTGAAGAACTAAAAAATAACATACACCACTAATACTCAGCATACTATTCTTTCATACCTTCATATTCTACATTCATATACCTTCATATGCATTCTTTCATGCCTTCATATTTCCCAAAATATTTATATCTACTAATGATTTCATAGATGCTCGAAGTTACAGAGCTGCCACTGAATTCTACTAATTTTACTGATATCTGTGTGAATCACTTGGACATAGTTTATTAACAAATGCACATTCTTGTTCAGAGTTATAATAGAAGCGTACAGTGAATGTGTTATTGGAGACGAGGAAAACCAGCCGGCTAAATGTAAAAGCATCTCAGAATAACAAGATAGCTGTCATCTGCAAAGGGTGTGCTCGTAATAAATTCAATAAATATTTGGTTATATAGTTAACATCACAATATGAAAACAAGAAAGTCAAGACCCAAGTAGTCAGTGGAGCTTAGATCTTCAAACTTCTGTGTGCAAGTAGACACTGTTCAAGGTGACTGTATTGAGTGGGCACTGCATCCACACGTGCAGGATCACTAAGGTCAGCAGCTGGCTGCTTTTGAAAGTTCCAGCTGTTGGGAGGCACTGCTCAGGCTCCTCCAAGAACACATTTACATGATAGGTCTTCCAAACACACAATTGGGGTTTTATTCAAGCCAAGGAATTTGTGCCCAGACACCAACAACATTAGTGGCAATGTCTGAAAGTAATATTATAGTTTGAGTGCTTATAAAATTTTCATAATTAAGAAAACTTGTAACTTCCAGATTATGAATGTCTCAGAAGCCAATGTTCTTCCATTTTCATCTAGAACACAGGCAATATTCTATATGAAAAAGTTATTCTCAATTTCAATATTTTACAATTGAGTTTTATAGAACTTTTCAACTAATACCGTACTTCCTTGCAGCACTTACATACTGATCTTTAACTACTTCCAATACTTTCTTAATTTCAGTATTTTTGTCATAAGACAGACCTATTTTCCTATAGAAAAGATTGCACATAGCAAACTCCACAGCTGGTTAGGCTTGTTTGCACACATGAACTCAGTAACAACACAGCAGCCTGCATGACCTAGTAAGCAATTTGCTTTTCTCTTCAAACAAGACAGTGGGGAAACACAACACTGCCATCTCCACCTTAAATGCTGAAGTACAAGTATCACACACAAAAACATTACAAAATACAGCAAAGAAGAATATATGTAAAAGCTTCTAAAACTTTTATGAGCAAATTAAGATAAATACTGTTAGGCAGAAAAATTAAGTTTAACCGATCAGCATAGTGTACCAGAAAGGTATCAAAATCAATGGCCACGAAGCCTGGAGGACACAGAGCAAGCGAGCTAAAAACCGAAGTTCCCTTCACATTTCCAGTCTCACAGCCTGCCCTCATCTGACTGGCATCAGAAAGGTAGAAGACATACTTGAAAGTGTTTCTGTGTCTTGGTTTATCTGTCAGGATTCCAGATTAATATAATTGTTACTGTTTTTCTAGTGATGGGCTTATGTGCGGGGAAGTGGATGACTGTTGACTCAACTGCCATAGCTTCAATTTGCTGGGTTTTTTTCCCCCCTACACATACAGTCAAGTAGGTTATACACTGAGCAAAGTGCAATACTAAGCCCAATGTACATTCCCCAGACCCTAAACTCAATTTACTCTATGTTCATTAGCATACCAGCAGTACAAAGAAGACTTTTGTGAGTTCTTCCTTTAATACCAATGGAACCCTCCTTCCCTATTGATCCTCACACAAAGACAAGCAAAGTCCTTGGTTGTTTGGTTTTTTTTTCTGGTGTGGATTATTTGAATACGTATCTTCCTTTAATGGTATTTGTTAAAGCTTCAGGTTACCTGAGAAGTAGGTCCCACTGGATTAAATATGGAAGCTGACAAACAGCTTCATTAGCTACCCCAATAGAGAAAGCAAATTAAATTGCAGATGCTTGTTAAGCTTTGGGTGAAGCTCAGAAGCGGAAGTGGTTTTGGCACTCACTGCAGCCTGATAAAACAGGTTAGCAATCCAACATGCCAGCTGTTATCAGAAGCATTACCTATTCTTCCTATTACACTGATTGGGCATTCCTGCCAGTTCCTGTATTTCAGGCAAATAAACTGCCAGAAAACTAACCAAAAGTAAATAGGTTTCTGTCACTTAAGCACCTTGGACCAGTTCCCGAATGGTGAGCAGAATTTTAAAGAGTTTGCTAACACAATAAGAACAGGCATAAATAGATAGCACCGCCACTTACTTCTTCATAGGTCAGTGAGGAACACTGTAACAGAATAAGAATATATCCACTTAAATGAACCTAGAATTTGTGAAAGCTTTAACCCAGATAGTGACACAAAAGCCACTGAGATGAAAGCAACAAGTAAAATGAGAAAAAGATTCTTGTAGGAAGCCTTTGGCTAAACAAACAAATAAGACTCACAGAGGCAACTTTATCTCTATCAGAAATACAAGCTAATTGTAAAAGCAAATAAAAAAGGAAAAAATATGAAATACCAGGCTGACAAGCACTGTTTCTGGTAGTTTACTTTTGTAAAGTGTTGGTATACAATAAGTTAGCACACAGGACTAATGCAACCAAGGAACAGTTTGGACAGGAAACTTCCAGGAAATAAGGAAGTTCAACATACAGAAATTTCATGCTTAGTAAATAGGGAGCTTTCTTCAAGAGACAGCCTTTAGCAGCTTGGGAGTTTATTGCTTCAGGCATTAGACTGAACAGAAATAACTGAATGAGTATATTTACTGGCTACAATATATGTGAAAGAAGATCAGGGCCTTTATTTATTTACCTAGTCAAACCCCAACCTAGAACCAACCAACAACAACAAAAAACAAATCAACCCAAACAAACAAAAAAAAAATATTTAAACTACATACAAGAGGAGGGACTTTGGAAAGCACTAATGGCACACCCCATCAGCAGGTTTGATACCATTAGCATCCTGGCAAGAACACACAGGAAAACAAAGCACACAATTGTATACAGTCAGTGCATCCTGCCATTTAAGTCCTGCTTGGCACAGAACATATTTTAGAAAAATAGCTCAGTCATCTGAAGTTCTGTGTACACGCTCATGACCAGAGTTTTAGAAAAGCTAGAGTTGCTGAGCAGAAGCAAAGCAAAACAAATGGAACTTCCATTGAATGGAAACAGATGTGGAAGAGATGTTAGTACTGTCAGACCACTGCCAACCTATATCCTTCAACAAATGAGGGAGGAACACAAATATGTGCTGGGCACTGAACAATGGAAGGAAACTTGTCCTCAACCCAGGCCCAGAAGACAGAGTTCAGCCTCCAATTGAAAGACAACCAAAGATGACCAATACATATGGGATGCAAATCTCAATAGAAAACATCAAAAATGGAACAAGCCCCAGTTATGACAGAATAACTGTGGTGTCCATAGGAACTTCTAAGGCAAAGACTGACAGTCTTTTTATATCACAAAGTTTAAACTAGGAAGTCAAGATGAAACACCAATGCTGTTAGATAGATGTAAGTAGGCTCAGGCAGAAGTCTGCTTAGGTTTTAGCTCACTTAGTACAATAAACTCAGGAGAGACTTTTTTCATGTCTGTGGAGTCTGTAAAAACCCTATTCCACACCGAGCAATACTACCATTTGCAGATGGACTACAAATAAAGTGTTTTCAGATAAATACCCCAGATCCTGTAGTAAAAGGCCAATGAAAGCAGGTCCAAACATAACAGCATCAATGTGACTTTATGTAAATTGGGGTCAGGGAAGTCTAATACTAAGAATTTTGTTCAAATTTGAGAATAAATGTTTAGAACACTACAGGAAACAACATACACTAAGAACATGCTGCCATGAAGGGATTCATGGAAAAGAATGCCAGTGGTACAGCAGAATAGCTCTCTTCCTTCCATGCAATGCTTTAAATTACTGGATGGAAAAGAGTTTTATGCAAGACTCCAAAGTCTTGTTTTCCAAAAAGAGATTTATGGTGCTCTTCACTAAACACATCAGATCCAGGAGTACCTGACAACTGGTTACACATTTTAGAAGTACAAATTCAGAACTGGATTTATTTTTCAGCTATAAACTCTACAGCCTGTTATAGAAATCTGTTTTTCCACCATAGAGATAAACCAAAAATGTAAACTATAACAAAAATATAATTAATCAGCTATCACAAAAGCCATTTCCTACAGGATTTTTTTTTTTAATGATGACACATTTTCCAACATTTTAACCTAAAGTTCAAATGCAGGTGGGGATATCAATTCAAGTCTTCTGCAGGATTTCATAAAGATGTAAATCTGAGACAATGTATTAAGTTACAAGTAATTTTAAAGATATCATTTCTAATAGAGTTAGAATCAGTAACTTAGGTGAGATGGGATCTTTGGTAGTCATCTGGTCTTCTCACAGATGGACCAACTTTGAAATTGATTCAGACTAGTCAAGACTCTGGTGGTCCACCAGTTACTCCTCTTCCTGTGTAACATTGTGGAGAAGACTAAAGCTTTCAACTTACATATGAATTATATATTGTTTATCCTTAATCGCTGTGATTAGCCTCCACTGTGCAATAGTTATCACAAAAGTAATTTTTGTGATTAAATTTAGACTTTGGAATTCAATATTTATCAAAGTTATTTAAAGATACTCAATTAGCAATTAAAATTTTGAACTACTTTAGTATAAAGTGAATAGTCTTCCAGTTTAAAACTTTTCATACAACCAGCATGTGACAACAAACCTTCAAAGTTTTTTCTTAAAATTAGGGCAAAATAATTTCCTTCAGTATCATTATAACCTTTTTCTTCAGTATGGTTTGTGATCAGTTGAAATATTTTAGGCAAGCAAAGTTTCCAAAGTCACTAGGATAGGAGCCCTTTACCAGTGTATCCTTCCAGACAGAAGCTTACTTTTCTAGTCGTTGTTCTATTCCTGCAGACTTAAGTGAGCTGCAGTTAAAAATAAGGCCTGGTTCAGTCAACTACTTGAGATATGCTTTTAGCACCCAGTTTTAGACACTGAAATGGAAAACAAATGTTGAAGTTATTTGCCTACATACTTTAGGGACATCACCCAGGGCACTCCAATGCTTAGTAAGTTGCTGCCTGACTTCAGCTGGGCACTTCAGAGCGCCCAAGCCCACAGCCAGTGAAATAATTCAGCAACAGGTCTGTTACTGTATACATACAGGGAATAGCCACCTACAACTGGTAGTATGTTGACATGCTAGACCACACAGGATACCTGACACAGGTACACTAGTACACACCAGAGACGATTCAGGGAAAGAATTACTTCCACCTATTTCACTGGAATTGAGATACTGATTAGTCTCATAGTTCAGGCACCTCTAGTTCCCCTAGAGCTGAAGGATGACAGCTCCCTGAAACGGTAATGTGTTAGAGCCCAGAAGGCAAACCTGTTATGCGTGAGATTGCCCTCAGCTGAAAAAAAATAAATCCATTTTTTCACTTTTCAGAAAATTTGGCTGACCAAGGCCACTGCATATACAGTTACTCTTACATATTGGATCTGAACCACGGTACAAAAAATGACTGCAAGATTCAAAGACCTAAAAGACCTAGAAAAAGATCAAGAACAAACCCATCTTTGCAGCCTACTGAAAAAAAACAACATTCTTGGAAAAGAAAAATCCCACTGAAAAGGGATTTGTAGAACACTGCCTCAAAGTTCAATTCTTCACAGATTTTTCAGTTCTAGGTGCAATTACAAAGATCAAATAAAATGTAGGAAAAAAAGATTAAGACTGAGCTGGTAATAATTGTGACACCATCCCTAGTTGACTGCAGTGGTACTCCCCATTCAGCACACAGAGTGCATGCAGCTCCGTCTGAGTAACAGAGTTGCATTTGGTTTTCAGCTTCCATTCTACTTAAAAATACTTGTAAGATGCACCCACAAGGAAACAAAGGACTGCAGGCAAGGAGGAAAAAAAAATAAGAAATAAATCAAAATATCACAATTAAGGCAGCTAAAACAATCTCAGCAGATCAGCTGAAGTCCTCAGTAAAAATACTCAAATAGCATAAAAGTGTTCATGCATAATTGAGTCAAATGTTATATATGTAAATGACAACATATTACATATATGTAATATAAAGCTATTATTCTTCCAATTCACTGAAGAAAGTAGACATTAATATGGAGAGAAAGAAAGTACACTGATGTGGAGAAGAAAAAGGGCATCATATAATGAAAGGCAAGGTCATACTACACAAGCATAAGAGCTGTTGCCCAGGATGCTTAAGACTAATTCTAAGCGTTCACTAGGGTTGCAAGATTAAGCAAATGACCAGTCCAATTAAGTGTTATGTGTCAACGGATCAATATTTTTGCAACACTTTTAAAGAACATTTCTGAAAATTTAAAATCTTTGTGTGTAGACAGTATCTAACCACAACACTGTAAACTGCTTTATCAGCAAAACTTCCAGAATTTCATTCTACACTGTCCTTTATCTTCATACCAGTAATTCTGACAAGTGACAGTTTTAGTGGACATTTAAGGGCTATCTGCTCCAATTTTGTTAAGAACTTTTCACAACTTAGAAGTTTCCAGAAGTTTCTCATGTTTTTATAGATTTTCATTTTCAAATCAACTTATTTTTCCCTATTCATTTTAATAACCTACATTTGTTTAGAGTTTATACAAGCCTTCTGTTTATTACTTAGCTACCAGAAATATTTGAATTTCTATTAAGTACAATGTTACAAAAAGAGTTCTATCAAATGTTAAAGAACAGTATAGGGTGGATTATACATTTTTCAGATTTTCTAGATCTATAAATATAGACTGAACTTATGCATACTATATAGGAATCCCATTTACATACCACTTCAACAAGGGGTCACATTTTCTTTTAGTTTTTTTTTCTGTGAATTACCAGGTGTCACCATATTTTTATGCAAAACACTGTTAGTTTTCATTAATTTTTAGAATAATATTTTCCAGTTATAAGCTAAATCCCAAATCTTGATTCAGGAATTAAAACCTAAGCAATATAATTTCAGTTTACAGTAAATGGCATCATGTAGGCACCACACATTCATTCACTAGGTTTTGATTAGAGTCATGCTGTGTAAAACAGTTATTTTCCATGCCTAGTATATGTTTGTCTGTCAACATTCACTTAATAGCAATAATCCCTAGAGAGGAAGACAGAATGAAAGCTCCTTTTTCAAGAAAAGGATGAGATCTCCTCCTTTCAATCCCTTTGTGAAGTAGAGATACTACTTATGCCAGTGTTGACCCAATACCCGCTTTTATATGATAGCAGCTCCAAATAGCACAAGGCAATTCCCCCCCCCCCCCCCCAATCCCCGAGGAGAGGGCTACTCCAGTTCTAACCCAGAAGAATTCAATGCTGCATCTGCTGCCTCAACTTGACAAGGTGTACTCAGCCCAAAACTCATTTCCAGTGCTGCTGGCTACTCAACCTTCCTAACCAGAAAGAATACAAAACAATTAAAAATACAGTCCCACAGAAACATTCACATGAGGTCTGGACAAAGGGTATTTTGCAGGGTAAGTGCTAAGCATTCAATTAATGTTTTAGTGTAACCTTTGCATCAGCCCACAAAGAAAAGTATTCTGCCAGTAAAGTAGTAATTAGGAAAAAAAGATAGTAGCAGTGGCGATACTTATATGTCTATTAGCACAATAGTTCAGTTACAGTTACAGATGGCAGAATTCCAGCAACTCAGTAACTTGTTTCTCTAACTAAACATTTTAAAAGCCAGTGTTGCCTATAAAGGCTTCAAAAGACTGAAGTGACTTTTTTTCATCTGTCAATCAATATATTTTCAACAGGTCAATTTTGATAATTATGACTTGATGAAACATTGAAGAGTTTTTCCAAAATGTTGTTCACTGACACACATGAAACCATCATAGCCATCAACACTATGACACTGACTGCAGCTTGAGAGAAACTATTACTTGTTTAAAAACAGAAGTAAAAAATACTAGCTACTGTTATGTCCTATTATGCAGTCTTCAACTGATACTACATTTTAAGTTTTACCATAGCCTTCAACAAGTCTGGGGGAAGGCATAAATGACATGGCAAATTTGCTTTTGAATTCAAGGAACTTTCGAAGTCTGTTTCCCATTTAGCTCTCCAATGAGAAACAATATTTTTATTTGTAAACATACTGCTTCATAATCAGACATTTTGGGCTTTTGAGGGTCCCTCAAAATAAAATCTACTGAACTCTAATAAGTTCCTTCAAAAATAAAGCAGTACCTTTTCAACATAAATCTTTCAATACTTTCCGCACCCCTCCACAATCTAACATATAAGGAAAGATTTAAAGGAAAAATTTAATCTAGTGTCCAAATATAACTTTACTTTAAACATGAGGTCATCTAAACATCTGTCTCCAATATATCCCTAGGGATTTAAATCAAAAGTCTGCTAAACATGTACAATCATTTTGAAAATAAATAACAGAACAAATTTAGTCTTGATTATGATTATCATGCTTTTTAAAAAGGAAACATTTATTCTAATAAGAAAAGTCTGAACTAATTTAAACTTTATGGACATTAACTTAGAAGAGTTTCATACTCTAAATAAGACATTGCTTTCCATTTAGTCTAGTTGCTAACAGCATTCATTGTTTTATACTTGCAGAAGGTGCATATGCTTTCTTCCTCCCTTTTAGAAATGAGTAATCAATAAAGCTGTATTTTTTTTATTAAGTAGTATAATTTTTCAGAAAGGAGAAAAGTTTGATGACGAATCAGCAAAAGAGATTGATTTGTTTCCTTTTTGTCATCCAGGATAGCCATCATCATATTTCACACTAAGGAAGAATATGCCACCAAGAGCATATTGCATCTCGATACTTATTTTCATCACTGCTTAATAAAAACAGAGTAAAGAGGCTGTTTTAAGCAAGAACTGTCTCATTATACAGTCAGCCATTACAGCATTACTATGTAAAATTTTTACTAACAGGTATAATGAGTAAGTAGCAATCATGTCTACCTCATTTGACAGCCCCAATCCCATCCAGAATCCTAATCCATTTAGGAGAAGACAATGAAGCTGCTATCCATACAATATAATACCTTAAAACCCCCATTGCTTTGGCTCTGTAACCACAGACCTGGAAATAAGTGAAGAGCAGGACTCTACAAGCTGGAAAAGACATCAAATATCATAATAGCCATAATAGTTAAATTTCATTTCTGTGTCCATGGTTTTGGCAGTCAGAAACATCATTTTGTTTTTTTTTTACTATGCCCCTCATCTTTTATGAAGGTCAGTATGCTACCTGGTGTCAGCTGAAAAAAATAAAGGTTAGCAGTATTTACAATACAGTCAAAATATAAATTAATTTTGAAAATCGAGACTCTAACTAACATTAAGAAATAAGGGTTAGTAATAGAAAAATAAGTAAAACTTAACCCTATTGTAAAACCACTCAGAATTACCTCTAAGAGGCAGAAAAATAGTGTTAAGAATTTTCTCAAACTGAAAGTACTACTAAGACTCTCCTTTTGCTTTCAGTCGTGCTGATCTTTCGCGACACCAGCCGCACATCAGCACGCTTCAGTATAATAAAAACAGCAGAAGTCCCAGGAAACTAAAATAACACACTGAACTGGGAAATGATCCATTGACTAAAAGCTGAAAGATGACCCATAAACTATATTTCCTGCCAAAAAATTGGCAGATTGAAAAGGACATAGAGGAAAAGCAAAAGCAGCTGTTAACAGTGTAGTTCAATGACTGAAAAGCAGATCTAAAGGCCAATTATTCCTGTGTTTCCTTCCCCACTGTATGGGTGGGACTTCTCAACAACATTCAGACTCTCTCAGAGATAACTATATTTTCTCATCAGAAAATCACCACTATAGACGATTGAAGCCTTAGATGTTTCAAATGTTGGTGAAATTATGTTTAATTGCAATGAGGCCTCGGGACAAAGCAAGCTGCAGGAAAAATGTCAGGTGCTTATCCTGCAACTATTCAAGCTTTCAACACAACCAAAGCAGCTGACCTGTACTACAAACTTTCAGTACAGAAGCTACTATTTTATAATGACCGATATTTAACACTGTCTTGCATAAATGACAATAAGGCATCAGAGCATGAGAGCTTCCAATTATAAAAAAAAACAGGATTGATTTATTTTATCCATCAATAGGACAAGTGATAGTTTGCATAGGCAGCAAATGCCAATTCAATCTTCCCAAGATGGGAAAAAAAAAAAATTATGTATTTTCTACTCCAGTTAAAGCAGAACAAATTTAAGGTCTTTATGATCAAGATGCAGATACTTGAAAGTGCTTAGAGGCACCCCTGATACTGATTTTTAAGACTTCCAGGTTCCAGGAGTCACATCACTACCTGAAAAGGCAGAGAGTTTTCTCCTACTTGCCTTCAGCTCTTTTAGCACTTTTAATTCATACCAACCCTAATCATAATACTTAGGCCAGTCGGAGTAGTTTATGTTAATATATCAATTTTTCAGAGAGAATTTCAGAGTCAATCTTGTAACAAATGAGTTCTTCTAGTCTCAGTGGTATTACTTTGAGTGCCTACTACCCTGCTAGCTTGAAATAGAAAATTAACATGCATAAGAAAGAATGCTTACAAGTGAATGTCTACATAAGAACATCCAAGGTAATGTCACAGAAATAGAGCTACAGTTAAAGGAGAATTTTTAATATCACAGACAATAATAATAAATGTCCTGCAGAGAAATAGCCAAAATCAGTTTTCATTTTCCTTTCTAGAGTGCTGCCACAGAAACACATGCACTGCTACTAAAAAATAGCATGCTTTGTTTCTATACATTAGAATTTTATTATTATGTAACTAGCCTTTGTGGTATGACAAGTTAACATGGATTGGACTATCTGTCCCTAAGCACAACTGATGAAACAATAAACACAGTAATGAAAAAACTTTCTTTACCCCAATATAATCTTTGCTAACAGAGGGTGTATCAACTTCTCGAAACTGCCTCTAAAGACAAAGCGTTTTTGCCTATAAACTTTACAACAGGCATGCTTTTATATGTATAATACATACTATTCTATAATATTCTTTATGTTGGAAATCTGGCAACAAAATATTTAGAGTTGCAACAAAATATTTAGTTTATTCTGAAGAAGTACAGATCCTTAAGCTTTGCTGTAGGTCTTATTCCTGCCAGCACTTGAAAGAAGTTAACATAGGCTTACAGCAGAATGTAACAGCAGTCTTCACTTTGTTTATAAATGGGCAATGAGAGTTTGAAGAGATTTCGTCAATATCACAAAAAATATGGTACAATTAAAATAATCAAGACAAAGTCTTTGCTGTGTAGAAATCAGCAGCTAGTTGAACAGTGATTCCAGTGAGCCAGGTTTTTATCCCAAGTTTTCTGATTTATATGTGGTATCTTAGCCTTAAGACCATCTTTTGACCTTGACCAGTGATGTATCAACATTTACAATTCCTGTGGCTGACTCAAGGAAAATCAAAACTAGTGTCATTGGTTTTGCAGTACATATACTAAATCAGAATTTATTGACCATTATTTGTTTTTCATCTAAGATTTGCTTTCACATATTATCATCAAAAATTATATACGTTAATCTCACCTGCAACAGCTTCAACATACTTTTTTTATTCATCCTCCACCCATACCAATCACCACATTTAGCATCTTATTGTAGTACTACACTGCCATCTTGTGGGTAACAGAGAAAATGAGGATAAGTAATTTCATTAGTTTCTGAAGTTTGGGATTGGTTGTTCAGTCAATTTTTATTTTATTTGGGGGCTTTTATGTTTGGCTTTGGTAGGGGTTTTTTTTGGCTTTTGGGGGAGGGGGGGAGTTGTATTTCTGTCATTTTTTCTTTGTTGTTGTTGGGTTTTATTATTTTTTTTTAACAGCAAACTTGTTACACTAAAAACAACAGAAAATGTGTAACAGTTCTCAAAGACCTTAGGTTTACCACATACATAAAATCTTAAGGATAAGTGTCTTATTGCACACCCATGGAATATTCTGTGCACCAGAATTTTTGTCCCCATTGGCTAACATGCCAGACTAAATAAAGCTCAGGCAACTACTTGCTCTTCCTAGTGTTTCCCTTGAAACAAAGGCAGAATGGGACTGATGAGTTTGCTGCAGGATGCTCTAACCAACAGTATCAGAGCAAGACACCACCACAGGCGGTTTGGTATGAGCAATTTCTGAGTCCACAGACCAAAAAATTCTTGAATTCTTGATTCCAAGGTCCCAGTTTCTGCAGAAAGTACTAAGCATAAACCAGGCGTCACAACATGGTCTGAAAAGCCTTGTTTTTTTAGTTTTTGTCAGTATTATATAAACATGTAAGAATTACTTTGTATCTTAACCCCCATATAAAAGCTACTACATTTAAAAAAACACATAGCTTGAAACACATTTAAGAGTTCTAAATGGGTGTTCATAACTTGTTAGCATGCTGCAACGACCTGATCCAGTTCACCCTAAATAAACACTACATAACAAAGGTTTTCAGTTGTTTCATTTAAACTAAAACTTCATTGCAAAAATATTGTTTCTTCAAGTTACTAAACTGCCTGAAAATTTAGAGAAATTTTGCTAGTTGCCAGCTTTGCATAGTCATCACAGCATCTGAAATCCTGTAAGGATTTCATTAGTTTACACTAAAATTAAACAAGGCTTTCTGAGGCAACCTCACACTCCTTTTATTTAGGGAAGACATATAAGAAGCAAACAGTCCAATTTACCTTTTGGATTCAGGAGTGAATTTTTACTATTATCAGCTGGTAGAAAAGGGGAGGCTTAGAGACTGAAAACTGTTATTTACAGAATTCAAGTCTGAAATGCTGTAGTAGGCGGGAAGATACTCTTAATTTCCGCAGAGGAATGTTCACAAGGTAACTGCAACTGGTTAATTACATGGCAATCCGCATACCCCCAGCTAGCTGTTCACTGCACTGGTCTGCAGCATGGAGGTACATTCTCATGAAATGAAAAATATCATTTTATCTTGCTTTTAAATACCCAGGAGACCAAAGGCAGCAATTTGACCGCCCTGACCTCAAACTAGCATCAGTTTTTGTGAGCTTTTCTGGTGACTGTTCCTTATCACAGTAACCCACTGAAGTCAAACTGTCCCAAATACTGTATTTCCTCTCTGAACTGTTTAACAATGAAAGTAATAGTGGTTGCATAGACCTTGAAAAGGTATTTTACATTTTCTTTTTCACACATTTCATTAAACACACCATAGGGGGGATGGCTGTCTGAGCAGAGACATTCAAATCTTTCCCAGTCTTAACTTCCTGACAGTTACTATGTCCTCCCCATCGCTGGGAACACACTTGAGAAGGTTCAGGATATCCAATGTCTCAGTTTACACACAATCTACTTTTGGTCTTCTCTGGTCTCTTTGGTCTCTCACCTAACGTTCTCCTGACCACACTCCCAACCAAGCAACTCTCCTTCAAAGCTCTAAGTACAGCACCAGGTAGCACACTATCAATTTCTCAGCCTAGCAGAGAAAATTGGCTCACTGGTATGAACAAGTTCAAAACCCTTGGGGTACCTGTTTCCTTGAAACTAATACTATTTAGCTGCTTCTCACCCTTCACTTTTTAATCTAAACAGTTTTTGTTGGTCCAAAATGCCAAATACAGGCAGCGAAAGACAGTGAGCACATACTGTTGTCTTAGGTAATATTTCAGCCTTAAGAGACTTCAGAAAGAGGAAGATTTAAGCACTTTAAAATATTGTGGTTTCAAGTCAAGATAGTTATGATGTTTAGCTTATTTAGCTAGTTGAAATTACCTATGAGCAGTGAGTAATTTAGTAACATGTCAGGAAACAATAAACACAGTAATGCCAATTGCATAGCTTAAAAAGCAAGAAAAAAAGCACTTAACATAGGACACTCACCCTAACTTAAATTCCCAGAAAAATGTCAGCAAAATAATCAAAACAAATTAGCGAAACACCTGGGGGAGGGAGAATTAATCAATTCTCCTGCTGTTTAAAAGTGCTTCCTCTATATGTATCACACTCCTCTCATTCACAGGGACCAAATAACCTGAAGTATTTCACAGAGTATGCTGGCTACCATACATTGTTATGACATTTGTCTGCCTAATGCCTCTAGTGATGGCAATTCCAAACACTGTTTTTAATACTGTATTTGCATCTGACAGCCTTACTCTATTGGCTTACCTGCTTAACAATGTGGTTTAAAGGAGTTGCTGCTATGAAGAATAATGAACTTTGTCTATTCCTGAATTAAAACACCTTTCAAAAGAAAAGATTTGGACTTTCAAAAGAGCTTAAGATAATTAGACTCTCAAATCCTATTAGATTTCAATGCAGCTGGGAACCTAACTCTCAAAAAAAAAAAAAAAAAACAAAAAAATTGAAGCCAAGAGGTCCAGAAAGCAAGTAGAAACCCTGCTTTTTCATGAAAATATGAAGAAAAAGAGGAAAAAGGCCACCTCTGATTATCTTAATTTTTTAAAAGCTCTTTTTATTCTATCTCTCCCATATAAGAGAGAGCCAACAGACCATGTTCATGTATTAAATGGAATTAAAAAAAGAAACTCTTAATTACAGCAGAAAAGTACTTAAAGATGAGTTCAGTATTACAGATTTGAAAAACGCCATATAGATATGTTAAATAAACTCTTCAAATTTTTAACCTCAAAATTAAAAATATTTATATATTTATTTGCACATGTACAGAAGAAAGAGGTGATCATACAAACTAAATAGAAATGAAATTATGTTACCTGTGGTTTTAGCTAACTGTTGCCATCTGCAGCCTTTGTTTCCTACTTACAGAAAAACAAGAACACACTTATACCAAGCAACAGCACCCTAGAAGTTTTGGGGTAGTTATATTCAGCTACTTCCCTTCACTCAGGCAAGGGTCATCCATGCAATTGTTTTGATGACATTTGCACTTCATCATTCAAACTGACTCAAGACTCTGTTACAAGACAACCTGGGTATCACACAACACACTTTGCAATATTCAGTTCCTCTCCATGAGGACATAAGTGTCCATTGCCTTTGGATGCAACAATTCCTGTCTTTTCCACACAGGCAGAAAAACCAAGGATTTTTTAAATCCTTGGGAATTAGTGAAACAATTCTTCCTGTAACTTGAACCCTGCATTGACTGAATTTCTCAACTACCCTTTTTTAAAGAATTGCTGTAACTCGAAGGAAATCAATTAAAGATTCTCAAGTTGTTCTTTCCACAGTGATTCTTAGTTTAGATTTTATTTTCTGTTTTCTTTCTCCTATAAATTCCACACATGCCTTGGTTTACTAATTAACCACTAGGGAAAAGGAGTATGCCTGCAATTCACTGTACTAGAAGGGATGAAACTTACTAACGAAGTGCCCCAATTGCATTTCAGTCTTGTTCTTCAGTATTGTTGTGCACCCAGGCAAGCAGACAAAACCAAATATTCTCAATCATGCTATTAACCTCCATTCAGGAATCTGAAAAATGAGAACAAACTGAATGCCAGCAGAAAGAACGTAAGCCAAGACCAAGTAAGACTTTGATGAGATTTAAGATTGAGTATATGCTCAGGAAGCAGAGCTTTCAATATGAAGGCAAATTATGAGACACATGGAAGCAGATGGACCTCTTCCCGCAGACATGAAGTATGCACAGGGTCCTGTCATGCTTGAGATTTACCATTCAATTATAGCAGAGAGCCATTAAAGTTTTTCTTTCCCTTAGAAATGGTATGTTTAAATCTTTTCCTTTACAACACTGAATACTTTCATTTCTCTTTCCTTCAGCATGCCAGTATCCTCCATTTTATCGGTCCTGTAGACTAGAGGTCATGTTTGATTTCTTTCTTTCCCCTTCCCCTGTCTTTATTAAGTCTATGAACAAGTCCTGTCATCTTCTGTAAACCTTAAAAAAATCCCTTTCTTCCTGTTCTGACAGCTCTGGCTTATCTCTAATCATTTTCCACTTGACCTAGCAGAATCGATTCTTATCAGATCCTTTTGCATCAGACATGCTGATGCTAAATAACCTCTCATTTTAGCTACACATACAACATTTCTTACCTTTTAATAACACATATTCTGCTGTGCAGCTCATTCTTCTACTACCTTGCTACTTTCCTATCATTTTGTCAAAGAAACCAACTTACTGCATCTTTCTTACAAACACCTTCATACATTCCTTGTGCTTAACTGTATGAGTTAAGATGACCAGAACTTTTTAAAAATCTAAACATCAGTTCACCAGAATTTTATTTATTTTTTTTTTTTTAATCTTCTAAATACTAGGCTCTGGTACAGGCAGCAAAGCCACTCGAGGATAGCTGGGACATTCACATGAAGCCAGTAAATATAACAAAGCACCTATAAAAGCCCTATGTCCTTCTGCAGAGGCAGCCAAAAGCAATACAGGTTGTCTAAAGTGATACTGGGAAACTAAGTCTGTCAATCAAAGCCCACACTAGGATGAAATACAACACTCAAGTACACCCTCAACAACTCGTTTCTCCATCCTTTCCTTCCTGCTTCCACCTTTTGATGTTGGATCCACACTTGCCTGAGAAATTTAACCTTTAGACTGTAGACCTCAAAGCTACAGATTTCCTCTTCTGTCTTCTCAACAAACCACCAAGAAAGCCACCATTGAGGTTTAAGCATCTGAGAAGCAAGTTTTCAAGCTTGAGCCATTTCCCTCTAATCCCACTTTAACTCACACATTCACTAATCCATCGAGTACAGTGTTAGTGTTGTTCAGACTTAAAGAACAATTCTCCCTGGTTTATTTCAAAACCAATAAGTAGGAATTTCAGTACAGATTTAAGGTTGGTTAGTGATGGAGCTGAGGAACCTGCCTGAAACAAGACTAAGCAAAAGGATGCAAGCATCTTCTAACAGTATGCCTCTGCACTAGAATCAACAGGCATCTCACATTATACCTTAAAAAAAGTGTTAGGTGCAGACCAGTTGTCTTCTTAAACTGAAAATTCTTTCACCTTAACATCTATGCCTATCAGATCATCAAATAGTTTTCATGCTGTCTTTTCCCTACACCACCAAACACACTTTTCTCAATTCTAACCCTTCTGTAAAACTTTGCCCTTTATCTAAATGACAGTTTTCTTTCTAGTGTGTTATCCAAACTGTCTGTCCTTCTAAGAACAAAGCCTGTAAACAGTCTACTGCCAGAGAATGGAAAGATACTAAGTCAGATCAATCTGAATCATCAAGGCACAGGCCCACTGCTATGGGCAGACAAATATGTCATCTTGCAAAACATCTGGCAGCAAAACAACTCATTATCCCTTCATGTATGAAAGGCCTTCAATGGGCTAGTACAGATTAAAGCCTCCCTTTCTCTCCTAAGGGAAGGAGGGGCTGGTACCAAGCAGAATCTAAAAAAGCTTTAGAATTTCCACAGCTGCAGGAACTAAACAGAGTCATATAATACACTGGAAGGGACAGGACAACACATCTCTGCTTCTGCTGTGAAATCTCTCTGTATCAAAACAGAATGCTGAAAACAAAGGACATGCAGTCATGAGCATGAAAGGGAAGCGCTCAAATATATGTTGTGGGCAGGAATGCATAAAAGTGGAATTAGCAGCAGGGGAATTAGAGGGAACAGAACACCAGCTCACACGCAGCATCACAGCCATGCAGGACACAGGAGAATTTTGCTTGCACGCATTACACTGAAGCATTACATAAGACACACCAACATCACTGTGCAGCTTTCCTCTCATGTAAAACACGGCAAACAGCATTTGGACCCCAAAAGATACTAAAGAACACTTAAGAACACATTGCATAGTTGAAATGCTCACAGGATTTACATATATACACTGGAAGAGCAGGATATTTTGTAAATGTTGCCTACACCGCAAGCTAACTTAAATGTTTCAGATAGAAGAAACAAACAAAAAATTAACTAGTAATACTTTCATTGCTAAACAGATGCATACCGTTTTGACACCTATAGTTCGAAGTACAAATAACGTGATGAATCAGTAACCTCGACATTCTTTAAAGTTTTAAAACACAGAAACGCATTTCCACTGTAGCCCTGCGTGGGCTCCTCCACGACACACCAGCGAGGAGTCTAGAAGGGACGCGTCCGAAACGGGGAAGGCGCCAGGGGCGGCTGCGGCAGCTACGAGCCCGCTCCGAGTAAGGAAACTGGCACCCACCGAAGGGGACACCACTGGCTGTTACCGTTGGAGGGGGCCCCCCTTATCATCCGCGGGGCTGTACGATGTGTTTAACGGAGATACACCGCAGGCCCGGGAAGGGCTCCCTCACGCCCGCGGGGGGCCGAGCACCATCACACCAGCTACAGCCGCGTCGCACCCGCCCCCAGGACCCCCGGGCCACATCAGGGGTCCGCCCGCCTGCGCCTCTCGCTGGGGGAGGAGCTGCCACTGAACCAGGCCGTTCCACGCCACAGCTGCTGCGCCTGAGGAGAGCGTGGGGGGGCGGGCGGCGGCGGGGTCGTCTTCACCTCAGCTTGGCGGAGCGCCGGCGGGGGACGGGCAGACCCTCCCCGTCCAGGAGGAACGCACCACTTACCCGCCGAGCCTCCGGCGACGACTTGGTGAGAGGCCTCCTGCAGAAAGCTCCCGGGTTTCCGAGCCATCCCCGCTCGCTCGCTGATGCCGCAGCGAGAAGCAACCAGCGCCTGGAGAGCGGCTGCGGAGCTGGGGCCGGCTCCGTGCTGGGCGGGTGGGAGAAGAGCAGGGGGGGAGGCGGGAGCCGCGGTTATCTGCGGGGGAAGGGGGGGCCTCGGCAATGCCGGGCGGGGCGGGAAAGCGGGCCGGGCCCCCACGTGCGGTCGCGCAGCGGCCTTTAGCTGCCGGCGGTCACAGGGCGGCCCCGGGCTCGCAGCTTGCTGGCGATGACGGTGGGGATAGGGCTCTGGGATCCCTTCTAGCCGGGAAACCGGTAGCTTGCCTCTCTCGGGCAGAGCTGGGGAGGGAGGCAGGCTCTGGCGGCCCCTCGGTGAGCTGATGGGGGAAGGCCTGTCACCTCAGGTTTGTGCCGTGTACTTCTCGCTTTGGGGTTGGTGCCATACAGAGCACACTTGAAGTCCTACTCCCCACTGCTGCTGGGACCCAGCTAACACCTTCAGCTCCCCTGGTGCTCCTTTTCTGGGAAGGGTCGGTGGTACCACTTGACTCAGCGGCTCTCTTTCTGTTCTTTTAAAACCTTCAGGCTCTGGTTCCAACTCTTTGGTGTTCAAAGGGCATAGGTTATTTTGTCCTTTGGAGAGTGGCTGTTGCATGTGTTACGCAGATCTGTTGACCCATTTTAGTAAACGAAACAGCAGCGCCAGGGAATGGGCTTGAGTGCTGGCACAGTCAGTGTCATTGCTGACAGTCTCCAGCATTGCTTCCACCAAGGCCACACCGTACTTTTCCACAAGATGCCAGGGTTTAGCTGGGGACAGCATGTGCACATCCCCAGAGGCAGCAACATTGGAGGTGAAGACAGTTCAAGCCATATGAATGCAGAACACACAAGGACATTTATTGTCAGAGCCAGAGAATGGGCACAGATCCTTTGTGTTTACTAGTACAGACGGTCTTTCTGACTTACAGCCAGATTCAAAATGGCACTCAGGTTAATAAAGTACAGCTTAAGCACTTAATCAACAACTGAATACCTAAATGTTTATGTGGATTTGGAACCTGCAAAAGTTGGAAACAGATGCAGCATTGTATGTGGTCTTTTATTTTCCCTGCTCTATCACTCACCTTGTTGTACTAGTCAAACTCTTGGGTTTGCTGTCAAGACTTTTTCCTTATCTCCACTTCTTCTCTTGCCCCTAACTTTGAATAGCACTGTGGTTTCTTGTATTCTGCTCTGTTTCCCCCTTTTGCATGTAGCCCACAGCCTCTGGCACTGCTGACTTTTCTTGCCTCAAAGGAAGGCTTGTCCACTCTGAGCTCAACCTTTGCTTCTTTGCTAGCCATCAGGGGTACAAGCTCAATTACATTGTTTGGGGGAAAAAACAAAGCTATGGTTGATTTCAAGGGAATGTTTATTAGAGTTAAGAAGATGGATTTAAGGAAACGCCTCTTGAATAAGATGCTACGCTGTCTGTTTAACCTGTCACATGGATAATTTGGGATTAATTTTTTTTCTTTCTTGTCAATAGCTCTACAGTGTTCACACAGACAAGGATATTCGTTTTGAATCAGAAATCCTTCACAGTATCTTCAAAGCAATTCTGAATTCCGTGTGTGATCTTGAGCATCTTGAAGTGAAAATAGGGAGCTAGATTTACTGGCACCTCTTCAAATGAGCAGGAAAAGAAAAGTAGTTTTTACATCCTTATTTTTCAACTTCTTTCTGCTAAAAGAAGAGATAGACACTTGTTACCTTACAAGGGCATCAGTTTATGCTAAATACAAAGCATAAATTGTAACTAGGTGCATTTATGCATCCTGCAGCACAGCTACCAAAGGCAAATATTGGTACCTAGTTCTTTCTCTATTCCTTAAGAAGCATATTGTTAGACGTTTCATATGTCTGAACAGTGGATTTATGCGCCGTTTTCCATGTCTGAGATAGGTATTTAACTGCAGTCTGCTGTCTGGATACATTTTAGTTTAGTAAAATAGATGCTCATTTAAAACCTTTGTGGTAGTGACTTTAAGATAAAATCTTAGGCATGGTGAATCCTAGGCATACCAGAGGCATTTTGCTATAATCAGGATTTCATGAGTCTGTGTCCAGGAATATATGTAGCATAGCAGAGTCAAAGAGAGTATGTGCTGGTTTTCCTTGCTCTCCAGTTGTGAAAAAATACCTTCAAAGTACAAGAGAAATATGCATTTTGTTTTTAATAATACTATGTTTTCCTCAAGGAAAAGAGTTGAGGAAGAAGTCCACTGGGAAGAAAGGCACATATTTAGTATAAAAGTGAAAATGGACATGCCTAAAGTTGATAGACAGGAAAAAAATAAGTGTTCCAGCATTCTGGTGGATGGAGTTTGCATAACCAAAGAGATTAATTAGTAAATGAGAAAATATATGTAAATAAAAGGGGAAATATATTTTAGATTGGGATTAAAATGCCATTATTTATTTAATAGAGGCAGAAAGCAGTGCAGTTTGTTTGATAGTATTGTCAAAGACAGAGTTCTCAGATCACAGCTCCCTGGATTGGCTATATGGAAATACAAAGGTTATTGTTCAACTGAGGGAAAGAATCTGGAAATACATTAAGCAAAATCGTGAAAACCTATCAGAAACAAGAAGATTCAACTCATTTAACCATCCTCCTTATTCACTAGGAAAGAACTTATTTTTTCTACCAGCAAAATCCCAGTGCTTTTCACATGAGGAACATTTTGAGCAGGAAAGATCCTTCAACAGGATCCTACAAGTGGGGTTTCTGTGCAAGGTTCTAAAACTGCAGTGTTTTCATCCCCCTCACAGACTTGCCTGGGAATCACTTCTCAGACCTTTCCAAAACATGTTTTCTTGTTTTGAGAGCAGATTGCAGGCACAGTAGTATTTGGAAGCCAAAACTTTGTAAAAGTATCTTTGGGAAATTATTTTCATGAAGTTTGGTGTCCCTGCCCATGGCAGGGGGGGTTGGAACTTGATGATCTTAAGGTCCTTTCCAACCCTAACTATTCTATGATTCTAAGTTGTAATACTGTTCCGGTATGTTGGTTTACGGAGTGTCTGCAAGTATTTTGTGACAGTTTAGCAACAGATGTTGCTAACTGAATAAAGGTTCCAATCTTGAAAGGAAATGTAGCTTTTAGTAACTTAGAACAAAGATTAGAGAAAACCACCTTTATTTCTGCTTCAGCAGAAATGTATGAGAACATAGGAAATATACAGGGAAGTGTTGATAAAGTGTTAAAAGACCAAGATCCAGTTGCAAAAAGGTATAACATTCAGTTATGTAATTTGCATGCATCAGCAAATAAACAGTAACTTGAATTCTTTGATCTGTGCAAGAACAGAGTGGGGATTGCTGTGGGAATACAGGGTAACTCCCTTAAATGAATAAATTTTAAATGTGCTGACCTTTAATTAATTAAAATCTCAACTTCAGTGTTTCATTAACATTTGCCTTAGCTCCCCTGGTTTGCCTCTTTTAGACTGCTGCTCAATAAATACAGCAGGATCATCAAGTCTCCAGTGTTCTGTATCATCAGAAAGCAGATGCTGGAACATCACTGCTTTTTTGTTCCCGAGATGCAGGTCTCTCCATGCATCTAGTGTTGAAGTGTGCTTGCTGCAGTAGTTCAACAGTAAAGAGAATTTGGAATTGATCAGAAGGTGCAGAAACTGGTTGGTCAGATCTGTTTCCTGGAGAAGGTGTCTTTGCAACAAAAGGGATGTAAAAAAAAAAAAAAAAGAAAAAAGAAAAAATTGTTCAGAGCACATAGAATTTACATAGATTTGTGTTAACACAATAGCAGAACACCTGGTCCTTAAAAAAGTAAACTCTGCTATTGTTAGGAGACTGTTGTCTCACAATATTGAAACCCTGAATCTATTCACCTCAACACAAGTAATTCTCCTGCTGGAAGTCTCTCTTTTTATGTGGCATGCTTCCCTTACCCTCTCTCTGCTCCCCGCGAAGGTCACTCTTCCCGGTGTGCAGGTTTCCTAAAGCACTTCTAGGCTTAGTACCATTTCCACATGGCCTCTTCCCAAACCACTGCATGTGCGCCACGACATATGCCTCCTTAACCGCCCCGGCAGGATTTGTGTCTCCCTTCGAGATTACTGTATCCCCGCGGGGGGAATGCCGTTCCGTGCCAGCCCCCGAAAAGGAAACGCCTTCTCCCCGTGCGGAGGAAGGGCGGCCGCGAACCAGCCGCGAGCTCCCGCACTCCCCGTTACCCGGTGCCGCCCTCACCGCCGCGGTTCGCCTCTCGCAGCCTCTCCCGCCCGCCGGGCGGCGCTACCCCACGCGCCACGCCTACCGTCCGCGCCACCCATGAGCAGAGCCTACCGCCCCCCCTCGCGCCGCGGCAGCAGGGCCCGCCCGCTCTTGGGCTTTGTTGTGGAGGCGGTGGCGCAGGGCTCCCCGCGCGCCGGCAGCGGGGGAGGAGCGCGCAGGTAACGGGGTGGCGGGGCCTTTCCCGCGGTGGCCGCGGCTGCTCCGCGGCGCTCGAGTTTGAGTTTGCCCCGTCCCTTGCGGCGCGGTTTGGCGGCGGCGCTCGCAGGGATCGCTGTGCTCTCACCGTCTCCCCGCGGGCAAGAGGCCCTGACCGGTTGTCGCCGCCTGGGCCGGGCCGCCGCCGGGCTGTGGATCCACGTAGGCTGCCAGCCCCTTGGTTGCGTTACTGCTATAACCCCGTGCCCTGCGGCCGCCGGGCAACCCCAACTTGCCCGGCCTACGGGCCTCTGTGCAGTGGGAGAGGAGGGAAAGCACGTTTTCCAGGCGGGGATGCGCGTTTTGGAGTATCAGGGTCTGTCAGGTCAGCGGGGAGGGCAGGGGCGGACCGTCTGCCGCCTCCTCGGAGCGGGGACAGCGCTGGGAAGGTTGCCTGGAGAACCTGAGGTGAAACTGGTCCGAGCAGAACTCAGGACGTGGGTGCTGGGTCTTTAGTGTCAGGTGAGAACAAGCTCTGGAGGGTACTCGGAATAGTAGCAATACATTTAAAGAAAGAAAACATACAAAAATCTTGCCAAAATAAAGTTTGCAGTCTGTGCTTTTTTAGACATTTATGATTTTTTAAAAAAAGCTCTTTAGGAATTCCCAGTGAGTTGTGTATCTCAGTTCCTAGTTACTAAGTTCCATATTAGTCTGCTTTCGTAATGTGTGGAGGTCTTTTTTAATTTAGGAAAAAAAGGCTATGGCTTCTCTGTGCGAACAGTTGGAAGGGAAAACATTCAGTGTATGTACCCAGAGGCCCGTTTTATCTGAGGCAGCACACTTCCAGTGTCTGCCTGTGGAACAGCTACAGTTGGGTCTACTAGGGGGTCTCCTATTTCAGGGGCTTGAGGTGGTTGGAGCTGGGTGGTGGAGTTGGCTCACCCTGATTTTGGGAATTCAAAGTGGCCTGCAGTGGTATAGTGTCTTTTTTAATATTTCAGTGAGTTCTAACTACTTTTAGAGCAGCCTCAAATTGCAGTGCTTTAGTCATGGGAGAAAAATGAGTTAACCACAGCAATGTGCTTCTGGCCCAGCAGATCTCAAGAGCTGCAAATTCTGGGGGTTGTGGCACTTGCAGGTCCTAGAGAAATGCAGTGGTGTCCTGAGCTTGTTCTTGTGCCTGCCCTTGAGCATCTGTTCTTGGCCAGTTTTGCTCTGGGAATATACAACTTTGGTTCAACATGAAACCACCTGTTTGGATTATTTACTTATTTAAGTTAGTGCCATCATATATTTAAATATCTTGTGGGGATAACGAGTTAAAACTAAGTCATAACAGTTAAACATTCTGTGTTATGTGGTAGCTCTGGTTTTATTTTTAAGTAGGCAAACTGTAGTCGTTCATGACAAGGTCTTTCAGATGTATGAGGTGTGTGAGACTGAGCTGCCTACAGTAGTGAGGCACCATCAGCATGATGGCTACAAGCTCTTCTGCCCATTAGCGATTCAGGGATCAGCGCTGATTTCAGGCTCTTAAAAGTGATGAGATTGTCTTGCCGCTCCAGCTAAGGAGAAGTTACTCCAGTTCTGGTTGCAGTAAGGAAAGTGAACGGAGCGACTGGAAGGTAAAATTATGTACAGGGTTTGAGAAAGTAGGGACAGCTGATGGTGCAAGTGTTGGGGAAGGAGGAGGAGTTTGAAACTATGCAGTCACTGCTGCATCTGATCACTGATGGGAGTGACACCATTATGAGGGAGATTATAGCACTCTTAGGACTTGGTATATCTGCCTGTTGAGAGGACATATGGTAGCAGAATATCTGTTTTTTCCTCCTGGCCATTTCTTCACTAGTCTTAGAGGTTTTGTGTATTTTCCTTCTAAATACTCCAACTGGTGACTCTCAGGTCAAACTAGTAGATCTTGTAGTCAGGAAGATTATATACTGTCTTAGATTTAGTAAATGATACCTTATTGTTGACATTTGTATATACCCTTTTTGGAGCTATTACAAATTTTCATATAGTGATACAGCAAGTTCTTTAGAGCCTGATTGCTATTACAGTTTGTAATTGTCAGGCTTCCTGTTTCTCTTGCAGTAAGACATACCCAAGTGCATTGTGTAACTGTCAGAAATAGGAGTACAGTGCTGATGCCTCATGCCCACATCTAGATTTTTTTGTGGTTTGTGGTGGTTTTAGTTTTTGAGGGTGCCTAGGTTAATAAAAACATAAGGAAGTTTTCAGAGCTTGCAAGAAGGATTTGGGGGAGGAGAGAAAATATGGGTTTATTAATTCTGTGTGGAAGGAGTCATTAAATTATTCACTAGAATTGAAAGCAAGAAGTTACACCTGAGCTGAGGGTGAAGGGGGCGAGAGTCCTGCCTATTCATCACAGTGTAAAATCAGTCATGAGAACCTGAGGCGTATCCTAGGGGATTTTTTTGCTACCTAATCTTTGTTTTGAGACTTAAAAAACAACAGAACTTTTAAAACAACCAACCAAACCTTCTGGGCTGAAGTCTGTTAACAGATTTAACTACAGGGTAATGTTGCAACTTGCAGATATTCCTGAAAGTACAATTGCTGGCTATTGCCTTTTCCTTTTAAAGGAAAATGGTTTTGAGGGGGTAATAGAAACAGTATCAAACCTTTATTTGCAGAACAAATACAGCTATGGGAAGAACTGCTGTGTATACTAATTTGTTAAGATGAATTCTGCTGCTTTGAGCCATTAGGTTTTTTTAAGTGATAATAGGATGGTCAGCCTGCTCCCTGCTAGCCTCATGATGCAGAAACTGTAACAGCAACAGCAGGCTTCTGTTTTCTGTTTTATGGTGGTTCTTGATGTGGCCTTTCCTCTTTTAAGGACAGGTTAAAATGCAAACTGGCAGTTTCTACAGAGTGGTGGCTTTTGTTATATTAAAGAATTTGAAATTAGTTTTGTGTATTGGGTTTGTGTGGCAAAGTTTTAGTAGCTGGAAGGCTGCTGGGGTGGCTTCTGTGAGAACCTGATAGAAGCCTCCCCTTTATCTGATAGAATCAATGTCAGCTCCATGACAGACCCTCTGCTGGCCAAGGCTGACCCCATCAACAAAAATAGTAGTGCCTCAGTGATAATGTATTTAAGAAAGGGAAAATAAAACTAATGCACAACAACCTACAGCTGGAGAGAGGAGTGAGACTATGTGAGAGAGCCAACTCTGCAGACACCAAGGTCAGTGAAGAAGGAAGGAAAGAAGATGCACCAGAGCAGAAATTCCCCCACAGCCTGTGGTGAAGACCAGAGTGTGTCCCCTTGCAGCCCATGGTGATCCATGCTAGAGCAGATATCTGCCTGCAGCCCATGGAGGACCCCACATCAGAGCAGGTGAATGACCAAAGGAGGCTGTGACCCTGTGGAAAGCCCATGCTGGAGCCGGCTCCTGTCAGGACCTGTGGCCCTGTGGAGAGAGGAGCCCACACTGGAGCAGGTTTGCTGGCAGGGCTTGTGACCCCACAGGGACCCACACTGGAGCAGTCTCTTCCTGAAGGACTGCACCCATGGCAGGGACCCACAGTGCAGCAGTTCATGAAGAACTGCAGCACATGGGAAGGATACATGTTGGAGAAGTTTGTGGAGGACTGTCTCCTGTGGGAGGGACCCCATGCCAGAGCAAGGGAAGAGCATGAGGCATCCTCCCCTGAGGAGGAAGGAGCAGCAGAGACAATGTGTGATGAGCTGACCCCAGCTTCCATTCCCTGTGCTCCACCCCTGGAGGGCAGGAGGTAGAGAAAATCATGAGTACAGTTAAGCCCAGGAAGAATGGAGGGGTGGGGGGAAAAGTGTTTTTTAAGTTTTGGTTTTATTTCTCATTACCCTTCTCCGATTTGATTGGTAGTAAATAAAACTAATTTCCCCCAGTTGATGATGTTTTGCTCATGACAGTAGTTGCTGAGTGATCTCTCCCTGTCCTTATCTGAACCCTTGCACCTTTTGTTATATTTTTTCCCCTGTACAGTTGAGGAGGGGAGTTGATAGAGCAGCATTGGGCACCTGGCATCCAGTCAGGATCAGTCCACCACAACATGAAATATTGCTTGGATTGTTTTTTTGTTTTCATAGTATCAGTGAATCAGATTATAACTTTTTGCAGTGTTTGTGGGTGTTAGTTACAAATCTCTCAAATGGAATTTCTTGAGTCTTTCTGTATGAAGTGTGAAACAGGCGTTGCTCATCTGTCTTGCATACCAGCAACAGAGGCATGACCTCTTAAACTGAATGCCATTGTAATGCAGTATGTGTGGTTTAGGGGTTTCCTTTGTATGTTATTGAACATCTACATGTAAAAATGGCTTGTTGTATTATTCACTGTGCACCATTACACTTGTCCGAGCCTTGTCAAAGGTGATGTCAGATTTCATGCTTTTGAGAGGAATTAAAGCTCAGGGCTTCAGTTAATTGCTTTGAAAGCAGATTTTGTTTTGAAAGCTAGAATTGTAGAACCTGTGACCTGTGGTCAACTTTATGTTAGCTACCAGAATATGTGTAAAGCTTGTTTTCTTTTTCCAGGAGTTTTTTGGATGAGGTATCTGTTGGGAGGCTAATTGTACCTGTGCTGTGAGTTTGCTGTGATATACACATGCCAAATGACTTGCAGGGATGCTTCTGTGGATTATGGAGTAGAGAAGGCTATGGATAGCTGAGTAGGGTCCATGAGTGACTCTAAGGGCTGTTTTCCATTATTGTTGCTGAAGTGGAGGACTGTCTCCTCTGGGTTATTCTGGAAAATTGTGTTGAAAAAGGTGTGCAAGTCTGTTGGCAGCTGTATGTGTAGCTAAAATTATCATCAATAGGTTGCTCTCAGTTTTAGTAGGGAATGAAATATACAAGACTGATTCATAGCGTCTTTTCTTTATAAGAAAGAAGACGAGACAGCATCTAGGGTATCATTTTGCTCAGTATCACTTGCTAGAGTAGCAAACGAAGGAACTGATCCAACTTCCATTTAAGTGAACAGCAGAACTTCCATCGGTCACAGCAGCATGGGATTTTGCTGCGGGTTTAGAAGAAACAATTAGTAATGAGTTCAGCTTCTGGAGGGCATTAATTTTTTGCACCATAAAATCCATAGTAAATTGAGTTAAGGAGATCCACATGCTGGTAGGCAAATGTTATCCTTTCTGTCCTTTTATGTAAATCTGTTGAAGACAGAATTTGATCTTTAAGTTATATGTTCATTTAAATAGTAATGTTCCAGCTAGCTATGCACTAATTTAAATGTTAAGTGTGAAATGAATTAGAAAAATCTAATCTGCTTCAGTAACATAGTATTAGGACAAAGAAGGATTAAAATGCTTCATTAGTGATTAGCTCTTTGGAGGGAGGGAGTAGCAGTTCCCATCAGGATTTGTGGAATGAGAGCAAGGTTGTGTCTGAATCAGAACTGTTCTGAAAGTACTGTATGATGCTTTGCTGTGAGAGAATTTAACATGGAATCAAAGATTGCTGTACTTGAAGCAAACAGACTGATATTTTTAATGGTGTTTTTGAAATGTACAGATCTAGTAATTTAGGTTGTACTTGAGCTTATAAATGAAAACATCCGCTTGTAAAGAGAGTACTTAGTGCTGAAGAATTGCTTCCTGATTGTGTCTGTATATGTATAACACTTGGTGGGACCAGAACTAGAAATGGTCATTAGTTGCCAATTTAACAAATGAACGGTATTAAGCTTAGATTGGCATGGGGAAAGATAATAGGGCTTTCTAAGGCATGGCAGTTGATATGAAAAGTATTAAAATATTTCCTTTTTGCTGAGCATTTACACAATTAAAAATATTATTGTTCAGATTTCAGTTTTTAATGCACAAAATTAAATCTGTGAAAGTCTTTGTATTGGGAACATTGGGTTTGTATTGGGAACATTTGATTTTTTTTAGATGTCCTTGGGTTGTTTCCTTAGGGAGTAATCAGCTCTGCTTTAGCTTTCTTTCATTACACTGTTTTCAAATGTATGTATTTAACTTGCTCTCTTTGGTAATACTAATGTATCAAAAGGTAAGGAAGGAGAACCATTCTTAGTGTTTACGTATTACATCTGAGAGTACAAACTGATATTTTATTTCCTATGTATTTGTTGAGTTTTTTTCCTATGTATTATAGGTTTAACTTAATTTTACAAGTTTAACAGACTGCCAAAAAGACAAGTCTAGTTACACAGAAAAATGGTAATTTGGCTTGCAGCCAAGTATAGTTAGAAAACTGAGAATACTAAGTGAGCATAATTAGAAAATTATTCTAAGACATTCCAGTGGCCATTGTTATTGAAAGAAATTATGCAAAAATAACTGGTTTCTGTTTTTAAGCAGGCGTTTCTCTCAATGGTATGATACATAATCATATATTTCTGTAAAACAACTGTTTCAGAGAGATTGGATGGTAGAATCCAGAAGAAGATAGATCTCTAATGCAGTGACTTGTCTGAATATTAGCATTTATGCTTCTTGTAGTTGCCTAAATAATACCCACCCTCTAATAAAATTATTAGTATTTATACAATAAAGTTGTTGGTGTCAGTGTAATAGCTTAAAGCTATTAGTATTACTTTTAGAAAGGCACACTTTGGTTTTCTGAAACGCAGTTCTTAATTTCAAGTTTCTTTGATTTACATTTGGACTTGCTTTAAGATTCTGGTTCTCAGTGTGTTGTACTTGTGGTTCACATTCAAGTACATAAAATTCCAGGTTTTATAGGATTTTGAAACAGGTGCTCTGCAGGTGAGAATATATTAGCTTGGTTATGTAAATTTTTAGATACAAGCATGAGAAACAAAACAGTGTTCTTCATATTTTTTTTTTAATAGTGCATTTGTATATGTGCACATGTACAGGCAGTTTTTCCATTTTCTTTTGTGGTAGAATATTAGGTAGTGGTTTTCTTTGTCTGAAGTTTGACATCAGCACCATATGACCAGTTTGTTCCTTGGTGCCTTCCAAGGAAAAGAAAAAAAAAAAAAAAAAACAAAACTGTGGAACATCCACCAGAATTTTAAGACTTGTTGAATGTTTTGTAGCTCCTCTTGTAGAACTACAAAAATGTATTTAAGTTTTTAATTTCCTTATTACAAATATTAATAAGTGATACAGCTGGTATCATAGACATTCATAGTTGCTCAGTGTAATCGAAGCAGGACAATCAAATACTCAGATACCAATGTAAATCTGTTTTTACAGATGCTAGTTGAGTTTTTCCCCTTTTTCCTTCTCCCACCCCCCAAGCCTCCTCCCTCCAACCCCCCGCTAATTTTCAGGATACCATAAGCTTGCTGGCAGTGTAAACAGTTTAAGATAGAATAAAAAAAAAAAAAAAGAAAATAGTCTTGAAGTAGTTAAATATCTCAGTTCTCATGATCTGTATCTGAAGAAAAACAAACAGTATTTAATTAAGTCTTTATTCTTGGATCTGTTTGTAATGGTATTTATTTTCATTAGACCACAGGAATCTTGAAGTTAAACTTTTCTCTTTGCACCTGACTGTGTATGATGAAAAAGGATGTAGTTCCACACCTATATCCTTCTCCAGTGTAGCCTGCATTGATGTCATTGTTCCTTAAAGAGACATCAGCAACCCCATAGTTCCGCTCAGTTACGTTTTAAAATGCATTTTGATTAATATCTTAATTTAACAAGTGAAAAGGCACCCTCAAGGTTTTAATTTTGCTTTTTCTTCATATTAAAAGAAAAAAGCAATATTCAGTTCTCATTCTGCGTGTTACACAGCTTCATCATAGGAGATTTTGTCCATTAGTCTCTTCAACTACTATTTTAGGGTATAAGCTAAAGTGGGAAAACCGAGCCCTAGGAGGAACTGCATGAATTCTGTGGTGTCCTTGTTCAGCATTTCTCCCTGACATATAAGATATTCTATGGTGCCTGGGCTTTATTACCTCTTGCTCCCTTCCTGCCTTCTTGCTGTGACCTTCTTACTAGTTGTTTCCAGGTGTGGCTTAATTGTAAAATAATTATCATTATCTTATCTATAGGTACAGTGTGAGGGGGTGTGGGTATTTCTGTCATTCCTTTACCCTCAACACATAGTTCTTTTGCATCTTATAGTACTGAGCCCCCCTTAGCTGCCTTCAACGTAGGGTTGAGTGTGGGCCAGGGTGTTTAAAGAAAACAGGTGGGGAGGAGGATTTATAGAGTTCACTGTCCATTTCCTACACTGCCCTTTTTTTCCTTGCACCAGGTCATAAGTTAGCTGTTGATCTTGCTTCACATGCCTTGGAGAACAGAATTGGTGTGACTGGTCAGCCATTTGTTGGCCTTTGCTAGCTAGTTGTGATTGCTGTTTGGGCAGGTTCTATCTAATTTCTCAGCTGTTGCTCCATGAAACGGAGCTCTTGCTCTGTTGTTTGCCGTGGTAAGCTTGTTCAAAAGGAGCTCAGGTAACTACCTGAACTGCTGCTTTCTGTTCTGGGCTCAGCAGGCTTGGCTGATGGGCACAGAGGGTCTTGGGAAGGAAAAGGTACTGCTGTTTTTCACTACTGAACATGAACTGAAGGCAGAGTGGGCTTAGTAAAACAAGGATTAAGTGGCTCAATTTGAAAAATCCTGCATATGACTGACAACAGCAACCAAATTGGCCTTTAGACATACTGTATATGCTACATATATTTGTACTGCATGAGCTACGGTTGGACAGTGCAGAAATACCCTTGACGAAAATTGATGTCGGTCTTCTACCGAAATGTTTTTTTCTTCTGTATGTTTGAGGAATCCCCCTCCCTTGTTTTTTTAAGGAAAAGACCACCTCTGATGCCTTAAATTATGCAGATATTATGCAAAGTAATTTTCAGTAATTTTTCTGACTTATCTGTGTTTGCTTATTTGCTTGATTTAAGAAAGAACAATAAAGGTTTACATTGGGAGTATATAATCATGTTGCTTCTTGTAGAAAAATAGTGATTCTTTAGAACAGTTTTTGAGGTGCATTTTACAAGTATTAAAGGGTAATAAAGATTTCTTATACATACAGCTGTTTCCATCTGACATGTTGTGTGAATGCGGGTGTTTAGTTAACTGTTTTCTTCTGAAACAGTAGTGTGTTTTCTTCTGAAACAGTAGTGTTTTCTTAATATCCTGATCTCATTCACAGAGATGTGAAATAGCTGTTGAGATTTTAGCTTTTGCCGCACCAGTTCTTCCCGTGGCCGTGCAGGATCACGAGCCAGTAGATGGAGCCCTGTGCCAACAGCCAGCCTTTAACAGGCTGGTGAGAGTCCAGTAGCATCTCCATCCCGAGAGCCGGGCACCAGGTGCTTCTTGAGCAGAGATCTGCAATGTTATATGTAATAAATGAACATAGCTTTAAAGATAAATGTCTAGTATTAGCTGTGCAAGTCAAGGCAGTGACCGTGTTCTGAGATGCCTAGGGACAGTTTTGCAGTGTTTACGAGAGCAGGTGATCAAGTGAAATACCCTGAGCTGTTCTAGAGTGCTCCAAGTATGAGTGCTCACCTGGGACACCACAGGTTTTCCTTTTTTAGTTAATTTCCAAGTCAACTGCTTGTCGTTAGGCAAGTCTTGGTTGAAAGCATTGAAAATGGGGCCTGTGGGAAAAGAAAGTTTCTTAAGAAACAATGCAGAAGAATTTACTTTCAAAATTTAAATTTTAGGATTTTGTTTTGTGTTTTTGTCTCTCTCTAAGGCTAACTCCTGATCCTTTTTAAACTATAGTTTGGGTATCGAAATTTGTTGAATAGCGCAGTTCACAAATTTGAAATCAGCTGTAGCTAATCTTGCCTATTCCCTGTCTTGCATAGTGTGTGTCCACACCCTCAGCCTGGTGCTGTGTTACACAGTTCAAATAACTGATACAGTTGACTTGGTTTGTTATGTCTCTGTTGGGCTGCTCGTAAAACTGTGAAGATTCTGCAAGTTCCAGACAGCTTCCTTTAGAAGTAAGTTTACCTGATGCAGTTTTGTATGTAGACATATTACTCTAGTATAAGAACAGTTCCTAAATAGCAAGGTGCTAATTTATTTGAAAATGTGAGATACAGTTTTTAATTTTAAGGGGAGAAAGGAGGCTAATGTTTAGAGATAATAAAAGGTAGCAAGTTTTTATGCTTGTTGGGGGTGGAGGGGGTGTTGTGTTTGTGCCAATAGTATGGACCTGAAAAATCTGACAGATTAGGATTATTCTGTGATTGTAACAGGTGCACAGTTTGTGTAACATTTACCCTGCATTTATTATTCAAAATTCTGGATGACTTAATGTTTACGTTTGAAAACAATGGGAAGGGTGTGGGTCCCTGGTGTTCTTGCTCTAACATTTCTTTGCAGTAACACTCCTATACAGTACCTTATATCCCAAAACAAAAATGAAGTAATTGTCAAAGGCTGCAGATTTTTCTGATGAATACTGAGCTAAATTGCAGTCTTAAATGAGCTTTGGAAATGTGTTTCTGCCTGCTGTTTATTATGCATGTGAAACCAGCATTCAGATTGTAGGGAACTGGGTTAAAAGATTGTGAAAGTATTTGTCAAAAATAAATGAATTGAGTTAGAGTTCTGGTGGAATGATATAATTTGTTTTGCTTTGTGTGTTTTAATGGTTAGTAGTCACTTCTGCTTATGGTTTACAAAAATGAAATTACGGGTTTTCTTTAACACAGCACATAGCAAACTGTAATACAGCAGTTCAGTCATTCAAACCTAAGTATTTGTTGCACTTTCGAAAGCGAGCTCTAGGAGCTATTCCAGTTTGTTACTGTTTCAGTACATTTATAAAAACAAAAACAAACCACAACTATTAATATCCTTGCACTTTGGAGGGAGAAAAGGAAGAGTCGTGTAGTGGGTTGACCTTGCCCAGGAGCTAAGTGCCTGCACAGCTGCTCATTCACCACCACCCACAGCAGGATGTGGGGAGAGAAGGTTGAATGGAAGTGAGAAAACTCATGGTTCAAGAGAAAGATTAATAAGCAAAGGCAAAAAAAAAACAAACCCCAAACCCCACAACACAAACCAACAAAAACAACCAAAAAACATCAACAGCCAAAAAAACCCCAGACGAACCCAAAAACAGAAAAAAAAAAACCAAAACCTAAAAACAAACAGGCAAATAGAATCACAGAACACCTCCCACCCTCAAGCATATCAATGCCTAGCTGATCTCTAAGCAATAGCTGCTTCTGAAGACAAATCACATGCCTCCTTCTTGTTTTACCTCAGTTCCTATTGGTAAGCATAAAGTTACATGGTATGGAATAACCCTTTGGCCAGTGTGCATCAGCTCTACCCCCTCCCAACTTCTTGTCCACCCTGAGGCTATCCTCTGAAGTGACAAAGTTGTGGGAAGCAAAAGCCTTGGTGCTATGCAAGTACTGTTAGCAATAATCAAAGCATGGATGTATTATCACCACTGTTTTAGGCAAACCCCTAAAACACAGTACCATGTAGGCTGTTATGAAGGAAGTTAACTATATCCAACCAGGCCTAGTACAAGTTGTAACATTTTTCAATGGTAAAATACTCTGGAATGTGCTATGAAAAGCATGCTGTGAATTTATCAAAGCATGTATTGATGTTAGAAGCTTAGCTGCGTGTACATCTTAAATTTTTGAGGAGCATATAAATTTATATAAATATCATCTATTACAGTGTCAATTTTTAATTTTTATTTTAGTAATTTGGAAGAAATTTGGCTTCTATGCAGCAGTTGGTCACTACAGTGACTTTTGACATGCAAATGAAGTTTCAGCATGTGGGTTTGGCATTAAAATGTATCTTAAGCCATCCTTGGTTTGTTTGAGAATGAACATACCTCTTTATTTTGAGGCATTGTTAGAGTAGTAATGTTTTTGTGTTCTTTGAAACAGTGATATTAGCACAGAAAGGAAGCTGTAGAGGAATATAAATATTTGATGTGTTTATAAAAATAGATTTTTTTGCCCTTCAGGGGAATGGTTACAAAGTTTTAGCTCATGTTCTTAAAGGAAGATCGTATTTGGAGAGGAGGAAGCTTTTTCAGGAAAAGTTTGGCGGTAACGCTTTCTGCTACAGGGTAGAGCTGAAAAGACAAAATGTCCAGAAAATGACATTCCAATGAATGTTTGCCCTTAGAAGAAAAAGAGGAGCTTAATAATCTTGTATGAAGCATGAAATAACTGGTAGAATCAACAGGGTGGGTTTACTGGTCATTAAAAAGTTGGGGTTAAGAAACCAAGCCTTCATTAAACTTGGCCTTAAAATGTTTTTAAAAAACAAAACTCAGAAGCAGCAATCCTTGCACCTGCTAGTGCATAGAGAGCATCATGAAAAGATGACTGATAACAGATGTTTTCCTGTGCTTGATGCATCAGTTGAATTTGGCAGTTGCCCTGGAGAAAGTGGAGACCACCTCTGTGCATGCTCAGCATTCCTTGTGTATCAGCACCTGATTCTTTTGAGAGATTTTATGTAGTGCCTGAAGCATTTAGCAGGGAAGCACAATACAGGCTGAATAGCAGAGGTTGCAGTGAGGTCTGATGTTTTGACCCAGGGAAGATGATAGAAGTGTGGAGCTAGGAATTTTGAAAAGCTTCGAGAAGAATCAGAGCTTCTAGACTCTGGTTCCATTTCTCTTAATCCAAAAAATCTCAGGTGGTAACTGAAACAAATTTGTTTATAGTATTGATCAGCTATAACTGACTGAAAAAGGTCTGTTGTCTTCTGAGGACTGTGTGGTTTCTGACTGCAAATGGAGAGGAGATGGGACACCTAGACAACTTCAGTCTTGCAAACACTATTTTGACTGAGGTCCTTGAACTTTTTATAGCTTAAATTTGCATCTTAGCAGCAGGACTGGGCACAGCTTTAGTATTCTGAGTTTAACATTCATTCAGACACATAAGCTCACTAGCTCTAATGCAGTGCATCTTTCAGAATGCTAATTCTCTGTTCTGGCAGTACATGCTTGCAATCTGGTCCATGCCTAGATACAGGTTTCCTGCTGGGCTAATTACTAGTAGTGGTGGTACTCTTGTAAAGCAGTATGGGAAATTAGCAAGGCAAATTGGTCTAATACTGACATTTATGAGCTAAACAATATGGACTGTTCTGTTTTTAGAAATGTGTGGTATGAAATTTTACTTGAACATAAATTAACCAGCTAAGGGGGAAGTTCACCCAGTAGCTAAAATATCTTAAATGGTGTGCATCTGTGACACATAGCCTTTCAAAGATTTGGATTACTGTGGTGATGGTTTGATTTTCATTCCGTTTTAGAAGCAGATTGTACAAGCCGGGCAGTTGTGCTGGCTTCCCTGTTCAGGTTTGTAAATGCAGTGTGGTTCAAACTGATGTTATTGCTCTTTATCCACCTATGAGCAGTTTTGCCTGCTCCCTGTATCTAAGGCACACATTCCAGGTGAATGTCACTAAATCCCTTTTTCTTTATTTTTTGTTTGTAGGCCAGATTTGAGTCATCATCTCCAGGAGATGGTAAAGCACCTCAGTAATTCCCAGAGGAACTGTTTACAGTCTGATAAAGAAGAGATATTCCCCTTTGAGCCTAGACCTTTACAAGGGTTTTGATGCTTGTATGTTTTTTTAAAATAGCACAAATTGCCTTCCAGAATATTTTATCATATTTTGCATTGTTTATACAAGTGTGTGTATGTGTGCATATATATTTAGATTAGATGTGAGAGAGAAGTTCTTCACTGTGAGAATGGTGAATTACTGTAACAGGTTGCCCATCCCTGGCAGTGTTCAAGGCCAGGCTGGATGGTGCTTGGAGCAAGCTGGTCTAGTGGAAGGTGTCCCTGCGGAAGGCAGGGGGATTGGAGCAAGATTCTCTTTAAGGTCCCTTCCAAACCAAACCATTCCATGATGCTATCATGTACTTAAAATAATGTATTTGGATCTTTAAGGATTTTCCCAGATTAAAACTAGAGTTTGTGTCTTCTAATCTAGTGCTACCTATCTGTTTCACTACTGTTTCACTGTAGGACTTCTGTTCATTTTTCCTTGATTTTTAAAAAGCTATTGAGTAATGCCTGTACCTATTTTTTATAAAATCTGCTGGTAATATGAAAAAGATACTACTAATTTTTTTCCTGACTCAATTAAGAATGTATTTATTTGCTTTGATAACAGATCAATAATTTGGTATTTCTATATATGGAACTGTATATATGAACTGGGCTCAGTTAAGCTGCTTTAATCACTTATTGCTCATATCTTATAATTTTATAGTTAATTTGGGAAGTAAAAGTAATAATTTTTGTTGTAGGCTTTTGTGGACTGGATGTCAGTTAATCAGAAGTACAGTGTCAGCATGAATGAATTAGGCAAGTAAATCAATTAGCTATTCCATTATTTTATTGAAATGGCAAGAGTTTGAGAAGATCTTGTGTTTTAATAGATTAGCTAGAATTCATTGGGGAAAGTCTTAGTATGTTTAATATAATGGAAAAAAAATTGCTTTTAGTATATCCTACAGAGATCCTGTTTAAAACAGATGACAGTCTGTCACATTCAGTAGCACATCAGTCATCAGATTTATTCTGATTCCTTAAGCTGAACATTTCATTCAAGCTTGTAGATTGTCTTGTCAAGCAACCAAAAACCTCATAGCTTTTCTGTCAAGCATAGCATTGCACCAGCAGTTCACAAATAAATGCTAAGCTGAAAAAATACTGTTTATTTTCCTTAACCTTTATTCAGTTAACTACAGTGTTCTTTCATCTTGTTTTCTCCACATGCGTTTATAACAAGGTATTCAAGGGACTGCTTCGTAAACATGCCTCATCCTGATCAGAGCCACTTCAGACCAAGGGATACTCATTTTGGGATGTGTTGTTTTTACTTGTAGTAGTCTACAAGACTACTACAGAGACCACCATGGTTATGAGATTCCTCCTCTAATCACAAAGGCCCAGTGAGCAGCTTCATTTGCTGCAGACATGAAGGAATCCTGCTGCCAGTACGCACATGGCACTGGTGAGGCCAGTCTGGCTTTGCGTGGAGCAGCCGGGCTTGTGGAATTCTGCTTGACCTGTATGAAAAGTGGCAATTTTGCTATCAGCCTATATAGCTTGCCATTCTTTGTATTTATTCATCAAAGTCTCTTTGGGATATTTTTTCATGAATTACTGCGTGTATTTGTGTACATGTAGCTGGCTGTATTGGGCTCCTTGCTTTTGTTGCCTGTCTGCACCTTGGAAAAAAGAAATTTTTCTTGGTGTTTTTATATTTTTTTTTTTTTTTTCTCCCTGACCTTCTTTAATTCTGAGCCTTTTGCTTTCCTCAAAAGAAAGTTTCTGTGTAAACCATAGCACTTCCATACAAAGTATACGTGAGCCTGCGTGGTACTGAGGACTTGAGGCACAGTTGACTTTCTTTGAAGTCAACATACACATGCCTGAGGTAGTAGAACATTGGGGATGGTTAGTCAAAGTGATGTTAATTAATTGTGCTAAGAAAACAAAGTATTTTGTTAGGTTGGTGCATTTGCATAATTTATATTTAAGCCCCCAAAATTGCTTGGTAAAAGGGATTTTTTTATGAACCACTGGAAAGCTTATGTCCAGGTTAGACTAATCTCTATATTAAACTGCTAAAGCTATGGCATTCAATGTAAAGTTGTGACTGCCCTTTAATAGAAAAGAGGCTTTCTTGGTTATCTTCTACAGCTATTAAAAAAAAATAAAAAAAAAAAAATTAAGCTGTGTGTTATTCAGAACCACCAACTTCTGAACTCTACTTTCTACTTCTAATTCTTCACTGTAACTTGTGGTTTCTTCTAATACGTGTTTTTCTGTCGTTTACATGCAGGACTGCATTTTCTCTCCTAATGTGGTATTTTTCTTTGTTACAAAATATTTTTTTCTTTATACTGGTTTTCTTTTGGTCTGCTAAATGGCCGATCTATTCTTTGAGCAGGCTTATTCCTTGAACAGATATTCTGTAAGACACATTGTACATGTCTGAAAAGGAACTTGGGGTTGAAGCCCTAGATAAAATTAAAGCCTAGGTATATAAAAAAGAAAGATTTTTTAAATGTCAAGATAATGAAAAGTCAGAAAATAAATTATACCTATTATTAATTTTGAATTGTATTCAAACATAGACATATGTAGCATAGACAAAAGCTGGTTACAGAGAGATAAAATTCAATTTTACACTAGGATAATTGTTTTATGTATTTTACATTTATTTATAAGATCAGATAAAGGCTTGGAATTTTCAATGTAAATCACAGTATGGTCCTTATGAATGCCAAGGTCAGTAAATGGAAACCCCTTCACTTGCAAAACACATTGCTGCTGTGTGAAGTATCAAGTGAATAAAATGAAACTGATAAGCACCTTCTTTACTTGCACTATATTATTAGAACTTTGAGTATTTTTGATTTTCAGTTGAGTGAATAGGTATTAACACTCTGAGCATACTCCCATGTATTATCTGTAGCCAAATTAATATGTCATTGTTAAAAAGAGATTAATGCATGGAACTGTTGCTGCAATAATGTTGACAAATTAGAATGTCCCCATTCAAATGGCCTTGTTTGTGCTGGAGGTGTAATTGATGGGATCCAAAAGCTGTGTAGACAATTGATCCCTTGATTTGAGAAAACATTTCTGTAATAAATTGCTTCTATCAGGAGCATCTTCTATCAGGAAGGCTTATTTTATCCAGAATTGGATTTCTGGTGTATCTTGAAGGAAATTTAGCTGGTTTTCAGATTTGGCAGGACAATAAAATGGATTCTCGGTCCTCCCAGAGAATTGATGCTGTTGATGATTTTACCCTCTAAGGAGGTGGATTACTCTCGGGTACCTCAGGTGACTGTCTATGTCAGTCTGAACTAAAGAAAATTATCTAAGTAAACAAATTGCAAGGTGAAATTTGATACATGTAGGTATCAACTGAAATGACTGCTGCTGATTTTGCCACAAATATTCAACAAATAAAGTTTAGCATTCAGTGACAGGTTGTAGTGTGTTCAAGCTGCTGAGTCCTAGGGTAATAAGAAACAGACTTGACAGCATCCACAAAAAATGCTGCTAGACCTGACAGGTATCTTGTCAAGCTGGGCAGTTTTCAGAAGTTCTGGGTTGAAACATGTCTTAATCAGCTGCCTTTATTATTCAGAAACAGTTTTACATCTTTTGCTTCTTACAGACTCCAGGTTTTCCGGGGTTCTGTCAAAGTACCAGTGTCACTGAGGTCAGTAATTTGCCACAGTTACCTGAGTTAGATCAGAGAGTAGTGGCAATGAACAGCCCTAGGGTGCTGGTTGGGTGTCACTGAACAGCTCTTCTAGATAAGTGCTGGGATTACAAATGGCCTTTTGCTTTCTTCAGAAGTTGTCATTTCTAAGCTAGTAACTTGTTCCACTTTTGTTCCACTTCAGCAAAAGGAAGAGCCACTGTGACAGGATCAGGATCTGCTTTGGTTTGTCAGGTAGGCTTCAAGGTAAAAGGGTTTGCATAACAAATGGGTTAACAAGTACAAAGTTCTAGTATAGCATTTGATAAGCTTCTGCATAGGCAGTAGCTCAGCAGCTTTCATTTGCTAGGCTGATTCTATGATTCTATGATGCTATGATGATTGGATTGCTGAGGTCTGCCTCTCATGTGATCAGGCTTTCTTTCCAAATGGCAAATATTGATTAGACAGCAGGACAGGTATGGAAATGCAGCTCCCTGTGAAAATACATTCACTTTTCATTTTTTGATAAAATGGGATTTCTTACAGGTTCATAATGAGAGTATTTCTGAGGCAGTACAACTGTGAAAGGGCACTACTAGTGCACCCAGTCCACTAATTTGTTCATGCCACCCCAGCAATGTAAAAGAATGGAGCACCCACTAAGGATTCCTTTGTTGTAATTTTTATGGACTAGGGTTCAGTGGATGCATCAAGAGACTCTCTTATACCAGGATATGTGGTCAACCAGTTAAGGATGTTTAAGTTAGGTTTTTCGCACTGCAGTAGCATGATATAAATATGCCTGGGAGCAAACTTCAGCTTCTTGCTTTATGGACTCAGAATTTGATCATAGCAAGAATAAACACAGTTGTGGGGGTGTAACACTTTCTCACACTGTACTGAAGGTGACTGCTGTGCAGGTGTACAAGGTAACTCTAATTAACAGTTTCCCCTTGAAATGTAATTTTGTTCCTCCTCTTCACTATCCAGTGGTAGACTAATATTTGTCTCCAGAATGTTTTTCTAGGATCTGAAGTGGAATTACAGTGTCTGAAGGTTACTAAATATTAGGCAAAAATTATAATTCTCTTCATAGTTTAAAAGTATCTTTTGTATTTCAAAAACCCTCCTGGATGTAAAATTCTTTTGGCAAACATTCGCTGTCTTGCACTTACGAGAGAAAACTTACTAATAATAGTGTATGCTACTATCTTACTGAGGTTCCCCTCCAGTTATATCTGCCCAGTAGCTTGTTTTCTACTTGGTGTAATATACCTCCTAATTTATCTTAAAAGTTAGTCCTCTTACAGAGCCCTCCACCAAATCAGGTACTTTATTGAGAACCCATTTATTATTAAATATTGCAATTTCTTTCCAATAGCACAGCCACTCGGTCCATTAGAAAGATCAGCTCTTATGAGTCCCGTGTGTAATACAAACAGCCCAGTGATTGATGGTTTTGTTTGTGTTTTTTAACTGTAACCCTATGTAATATAATTCTATGTAAAATTGTCACTGTTTACTAATACAGGAATGTGATACTGTAAAGGAAAGAAAATTTTTTGTCCAATTGCAATAGAAATTAATTCAGACTAGTGTTAAACTCCAGTTATAAAGAAGTTCATAAAAATTAACTAATGTTATCCAAAATGTTTGAAACAAAGCCATATCTCATCTGACTAAAAAAAAAATTGTGATTAGAGCATGAGCTTGCTACTTGTAGGGTCTCTGGACTTCTCAAATGTCTTGAGGAACAGGTTTTTAGGGACGTGCCTATTAATGGATGTCTAAGAGTAGGTGTGTTTTTCAGCCCATCCTGAAAACACTGAAGAAAAAACTTTTAAGTCTTATGTTAAGTTTCGGTTGGGTTTTTATATTTTTTATTTTATTGATTTTTTTTTTTTTTTTTTTTTTTTTTTAAATGGATGCCAAGAAGTGCAACTTGAAGTGCCCGGAATCTCTGACAAACAAGCCTCAAACTGTTCCTCACAATTATGTGCAAGAGAAAGCAGTTATCAGAATAAGCCTGGTTTTCAGAAGTGCTAAGGAAGGATTTTTCTTCCTTCATCTAGCAAGTGGATTTAGAGCTCCTTTGCTCCACCCAGGCATAACTGGTGTGGGGCCAAGTTTCAGTTGCTGTCTCAGCTCTCTGCAACCTTACATAATTTCTTCTTTTCACCTCTGGTGTCAAATGTTTTGGCAATGAAAACAGTAATATAGCTTGATGAATCAAGGGATAACAAATGCAAGATACCTGAGTTTATGATGAGGTTGTGAGAAAGAAGAGAATATCCATCTGTTCCTTTTCACAGAAAGATGAAGAGAATAATCTTGCTGAAACTGGCTAGATAATCCCAGGTCTTGATTTATTCCAGGATTTTTTTTTTTTTTCATTTGTTTGTGTGGCAAGAATCTTACTTTAAGGCTCAGAACCCCCAAGAAGAACTTTTTCTCTCAGTTGGGCAATCTTCAACTTGTATGACCCTCTTTCTGTAGCTTACGTTCTCAGTGGAATTCTTTAAGGCTTCTTCACTGTAAATTACCTTGATGGTTTTGCCTGAATAATGTGCTTACTGAGGGTTCAAAATGACCTTTTTTCAAAACCCAGTAAAGAAATGTTTGGTGTAAGTCTGTCCATCTTCTTTATTCCCTGTGATGTTTATCTCATTCCCTGTAATGTTGTGTATATTATTATAAATTATGACAAGATTGAGGCATGAGAACAATCTCTGTATTCAAATTCATATTTCAGAAAACAAGCTGGATTCTCATTGGTTGAACAAGAACAGAAATGGCAGCTTTTGTTATGGGTGATCTGACACTTCTGCCTGTGCTTATATTTGTCCTACACCTCTCTTTAGAAGACATTTTTCTTTGACTTCTCCATTGTTTGTAATGTCAACATTTTAGATGGAGATCTCCCCCCCCCCCCCCCCCCCCCCCAGTAGGCATTTCCTTCCTACTAGGTGAAGATTTTTTTCTTTTTTTTTTTTTTGTTTTTTGTGTGTTTCAGCGAGAGAAAGTTTTGGATCTTTTCCAAACTAGGGTTAAAGGGAGACATGTATTGTTTCCCCTGATGTAAACAAAAATATTGCAGCAGTTTGGTTTGGAAGCTGGTATATGGTCATGTTTTGCATTGCTTTCATAAATTTGCCAGGGAGAATGATCCACCATCAGAAATGTCCATGATAATGTGACTGATGATTTAAATGCCTTTAACGTCAGCTAGTGCTAAGGTTTTTTGTTGTGGTTTTTTTTTTTGTTGGTTGGTATTAGTTTTTCTAACCAGCTGCCTGATGCTGATTTGGAGTCAATGGCAACTCCCCTTTAATCTTGTACTTTCCTTTGTTGGTGCAAGAACAGGTAACAGTGCAATAACTTCATGGTACTAAGTGTTTGCAGGTTTAGCCTCCATGATTTTTAGCTTCCAGTTAAATTCTGGACATGGTCAACAGACTTAAATTCTGCTGACTCATCTCTGATTCTCATGAAGTTCTGGCCCACCTCAGAATATATGGGTTTTCTCTGATTTTCCAAGACCATTTCTGGATGTATAGCTTGCTATTTTAAATTGTTCTGGCCTTCAGGTTTCTTTGATGTTGCAGTAAATTTCAGGGAAGGATTGAGTTTTTAAAAACACTAGCCTGCTAATCATACCTTAAAAAGCAATAACACATGATAGGCCATGTCATATATCATACATGTTAAGCATGTTGTAACGCACAGCCAATACACAGGTACTGAAAATGCTCTAAGGTGTTGTTAGAGTGTAACATGCATAGAATCATAGAATATTTTAGATTGAAAAAGACCTTTAAGATCATCAAGTCCAACCATAAACCTAATGCTGCCAAGTTCACTGCTTAACCATGTCCCTGTGGGTCTGCCCATCTTTTAAGTACCTCCAGGGATGTGACTCAACTACTTCCCTGGGCAGCCTGTTCCAATGCTTGGTAACCCTTTCGGTTATAGCCAATCTAAACCTCCCTGGAGCAAGCTGAAGCCATTTCCTCCCATCCTATTGCTTGTTACTTGGGACAAGAGACTGACACTCACCTCACTGCAACCTCTTTTCAGGTAGTTGTAGAAAGCAATACGGTCTCCCTTGAACCTTCTCTTCTCCAGACTAAACAATCCCAGTTCTCTCAGCCACTCCTCACAGGACTTGAACTCTAGACCCTTCACCAGCTTTGCTCTTTTTTGGACACAGGTCCTGAAGTGTGCTGTTCTTTGTAACTCCTGTTACTTCTTGCTTGAAAGGATGAAGTTTCTACTCACAGTGAAGGCCCTACATACTGGATCTAGTTGCTAGATTTTTAAAAAAAAAAATAGAAGTTGTGGAGATACTGTATGTTTATTGAGTCACAATGTATGTCTGTGTTCACAACTGAGCAGCACTATGTTCCAGTACCCTCATTGCTGTGCAAGTGTAGTTTAGGCAGCAGTTATGCTTTTAGTTAAAGGATAGCTTTCTCTTCAGATGGACATCTAAGAAAATTGCAGCTTAGTTAATTCGCTTATAAGGAACAAATGTGGCTGATCTGGAGTCAGTGTTATATTTCTCTGAACTTTTTAGCTTGTAAAATTTCAGGTGATATGATTCTCTTCAGCAGCTGAAGTGTACACTGTTGAATTTGAGTGAATAAATAATCTGGACTAGAACCAGTGCACTGAAATATGTTGGTTTATGACAGCAGCAGAGGTGCATTTGTGTTTTCATACTATTCGAAACAGTCTGACAGATGCATAGCTGGTGCAGCTGTATTTCCCTTGAGAGACTGATGGGCCCCTCTCAGTCCCCATGCAAAGGACTGCGTCTTGAAAGGTTGGCACGTTTCTGACAGGCCTCTGCATGTTCAGTGCTCATGGTAGTTCTTGGTTGGGCTCCAATATCCACAATGTAGCTTTTATGCTTTTTATTTTTGGTGTGTTTGCTGTCAGGAAAAACTGTGCTATTTGAATGTTCTATAAGGAATGCGAGTTGGCTGGATAAATGGACTTCTCTGCTTTAGTGTGGTTGTTGCCTCCTTTTCTTCACTAAGTCTCTGTTCAATCTTTCTTTCTGTGAAGGCAGCTGAACAATTAAATTGTAATGCTTTTGGCAAGAGAAATATAATTTCTGCTTAATACTATTGCTTATGCTAGTGGTTTATGAATCTGGCACTAAGTTATCACTTCTCATTATTATGGGCCTTTAATGTTCTGTGACTTTATTTTTGCTTTTATGCTAAAATCTAGGCTAGCAACTTATCTCTGATAAATTATTATTTGGGAATTTCAAGATGTTGACTATAGTATACAATGAATTTTGCAAACATAAACACTGTAGACTCAAATGTTTCTTGGATAATTCCCATAGTTAGCTTTTCTCTTCTTTAGTCACAGTGACCTTTTCTTAAGTTTGGGAGGGTCATGGATTTTGTAGGGCTTGAGACAAATGCTTTCAGAAAGTCAGGTGGAATATCTGTATCACTGGTCCAGTTTTGGATTGCTGAAGGATGATGTGCAAACCAGCATTTGACATTTGGCCTAATGCCACATCATCCAGTCATATAGTAGACTGGAACAAATGGGGTGCTCAGGACAAGTAGTCCTTAAAATGCTGCACAGATGCTGCTGTTGCAGTTTTCTCCCTCCTGTCATTCTGCCTGTCTGCCGCATTGGTCATCCTTGGTTGTGTTCTTGGTTTCTTGTTCTTGATTCCCACCCCCCACCCCCCACCCCCCCCCTTTCCTACCCTCTAAAGCAGAAAGCAACCCAGAATTTAGTTTATGGTAGAAATGCTAGTTCTATTTTTTTTTGTTTTATTTCAAACTTTAGTATACTAAAATAGGCAGACAGGAAGTGACCTCTGAATATCAACTAGTTCACACCTCTGCTCAGAATCGGGCCATCTCCAAAGTTAGATCAGTTAGGTTGCTGTATCCATATGAGTTTTGCACATCTTCAGAAATGGAGATTCTCTAACCTCTCTGAACAACTTGTTCCTTCTTCACTGTGAAAAATCTCTTTATCTATAATTCTTAGAGTTTTCTGTGTTACAACTTGTCTCCAAGAGAAGAATCTTTGTCTTCTCTGTATTTGCCTACAAGACAGCTAAAACCCAATAAAATCCCCTTTTAGTCTTTTCTCATTAAAACCATCTAGCTCTTTTAAATTCTTCTTAAGTCGTGTGCTGCAGATCTCTAATCTTCTTCATGGCACTCTGCTGGACATGCTTCAGGATATCCATGAGAAGGTCAGACTGGATACAGCACTTCAGATGTGGTCTCACAAGTGCGAGGTAAAGCATATTAATCACTTCCCTTTGTCTGCTGGCTGTGAGCTTGTCAACAGAGGTAACATGCAGGTAGCCTTCACTGCCATGTAGTGCTGATTGTATTAAAATACTGTATTACCTATTAATTTGACTCTAGATAAGACAACATCTAATTTAAAATATACATGTTTATCCTATTTTAATAATATATTTTAAAATATTTATAATAATATTTTAATATGCATATTCTTTTTAAGGCTATGGAAATCACGATCTGGTTGTAAACCATTTAGAAATGCATGTCTGGCTGCCTATAACGGTATATAACCTAGAATTAACTAGGTTGAAAAAGGCCTTTAAGATCATCAAGTCCAACCATTACCCCAGGACTGCCAAGTCCACCACTAAACCATGTCACGACCTCGTCATTTGAACAATTCCAGGCACAGTGATTCCACTACTGCCCTGAGCAGTATGTTCCAATATCTGATCACCCTTTTGCTGAAGAAATTTTTCATAATATCCAGTCTAAACCTCCCCTGGCACAGCCTGAGGCCATTTCCTCTTGTCCTGTCACTTGTTACCTGGGAAAAGAGACCAGCCACCTCTTTTCTCCATCCTCCTTTCACGTAGTTGTAGAGAGCAATAGGGTCCCCCCTTGAGCCTTGTACTCTCCAGACTAAACAACCCCAGTTCCCTCAGCCATTCCTCATAATGATATGATAACTAAGCTACAAGACTAGTGAAGTGTTTACAGCAAACCTGAAGGATGGCTAAATGAACTGGCTGTTCCACACTTGAGCAGAGCATATCGTAGTTTTATTATTAGAGTGAAAATGATGTTAATGGAGGTGTTGCAGAAAAAAAATACTTCACAAAATGCACACCAAGGTGAGAAAATCTGGGGAAAAAAAAGAACAGTCTTTGACAAGATCCTCTGCAGTTTTCTTTACCTTTCACAGAGGTGGTGGGCAAGCAGATAAGGAAAAGGCATGTATTGTCAAAATAGACAAAGGCAAAGCTAAGGAGAAAGGAAAGAAATGGAGAACAAAGGACAGCTAAAAACTGAGAAAGAAGTGAACAGAGCAGGCTGAAGATTGTTTAATAAATAAATTACAATGGTTAATGGGAGGGCGAGGATATAATGGAGGGGAGAAATGATACAGGGTTGTTAGTAATCTAATACGCACATAAAAAAAATTCCTGGTATGTGTAAAGAGAAAACTGAAGACACTGAACTGGTAGCAGAAGTAAGGGAGAAAAAAATAGAGAAAAGTGCATGTCCTTTATCCAATTAAATTTAATTCAGGAATAGGTAAAGCCTATTGTAAACCAGTTGAAACTGCACTTTTATGCCTTCTCTCTTGCCTTTGTCAAAAGCATGACATATAGAATGAGCATTCTTTGACTTAGTGAATGCCATTTTTAAAAGCATCAGATGCAAATTTTGTAATGTGAATGTGAAGAAGCTGCTGTAATAGCAGAGTAAAAATACCTGAGCCCTGGTTCTCTGTGTCTTTTCTGATTTATGTTGGTTAGTTGAAAGCAACTGCAAATGTCTCATCTCTTTTGGACCAAGAATCAGTAAGGGAGGGAAGTCAGGGATTATTAGATGTCTCTTCCCTTTGGGAATATGTTTTTATCAAGTTTCCAGATAATGTAGTTACTTCCATAAACCAAAATCTTGAAGTCTTTGTAGCAGCAGTGCTGGAGTTTAAAATTTGAAGTACTCCTCATGCTGCATTCATCCACTTATGGGGTTAATCCACCTACCAATGTTTTATATTTTTTTGAAAAGAAACAATATTTTGCATGAGTTATTTGTATTTAAAATCATATAAAAGTAGCAGAATACAACAAAGACTGTAGTGATAGGACAAGGGGTAACGGGGTAAAACTTAAACAGGGGAAGTTAGGTTGGATATAAGGAGGAAATTCTTTCCTGTTAGGGTGGTGAGGCACTGGAATAGGTTGCCCAGGGAGGTTGTGAATGCTCCATTCCTGGCAGTGTTCAAGACCAGGTTGGACGAGGCCTTGGGTGATACGATTTAGTGTGAGGTGTCCTTGCCCACAGCAGGGGGGTTGGAACTAGATGATCTTAAGGTCCTTTCCAACCCTAACTATTCTATGATTCTATGAAAATAAGTACTTCTGTAATCAAATATCAAAGTGTGTTCCATTTCACAACTTTCAGGTATGTAACAGATGGGTGTTATTCTACATTTGACAAATACGTGAATTGGTTATTTCAGTTATTCTTTGACTGGTATTTTTAGAACTGCCCAAAGCTAATTTTAACTTAGGTTGTCTTAGATTTCTGATTTATCATGAAGTTTCTTAAGTTAAAGAAGAAATGTGACTCTTTTGTGGAGGAGTGTATCATTGCCTCAAAACTTGGCATCCACATGGGGTAAGACAATTGTCTGTTTGTTTCCTAGGGAAATAACTTCTAGAAGATAACTGGTTTCTGTGTAGTGTACCCTCCTAAATTAAGTTTTTTCGTTTAGCTTGCCCTGAGGAAAAACGTTTCGGGATATTTTAGGAGATCCTGGTAATCTAATCAATCTTAGTAAAATAATACTAAAATTTGTTATTCCCCTGTAAAGTCTATGGTGTTAACCTCCCTTACCTAGCTTCAACCCTGCGCTGTCAGTGGTGACTGTCAGCTGCACCATTAAAAGGGACAAAGACTGGCTTGGTAGTAGGAGCTGGTTTCTTGTTCCAACAGAAGCAGGGAAGTTGGGGTAGCTGTCCTTGTGGAAAAGGTCTCCCAAGACCTGAGGGCTTTTTGTGAAGAAGAGGTGGATTTGGTTGATGCTGGCAAGTGTTTGCTTCTTGTTGCAGTGGCTAAGGCCATGATTCAGCAGTTGTTTTCAAAACCTGTCAAGGCAAGACAAAGGAACAGAGATTTGCAGTTATTTGGGCTCTATATTGAAGGATCTCAATAGCCTTTTTGATTCTGAACATCAACAGATGTTTTAAAGTTGGTGTTATGGTGGGGTACTCCTTGTATAATATGTATTATGCTGACACTCTGGGGGATTTTTCGTCTGAAAGTGGAAATACCACGACAGCTGTAATAAAAGCAGTTCAGAACTGCACAAGTAAAGCACGTATGCTTCCTACCTTGCAGATGTATGTTATTTTTGTATACCTCTAGTTTTTATTGAATTCTATTAGTTGTTTGTGTTGATGAGTAAATAGAACTGGCACTGGAATGCAGTTCTTTTCAGTAAGCCATTATTTTGTTTAGTTTTGTTTTTTCCTAAAATCCATTCATATTTCAAGGTACTGGAAGGCAAAATACTTTGATGGCCATCTTTGCAGTATCTATCCCTGAATGAGTGAGGAAGTTAGCACTATATGAAAAAGTGAAGGCAGTGCAGTGAGCTTAGTTTTCCATTTTTATCTGTCATAGATGTAAATAATTCAAATGTGCAAGCATGGAACGAATTTGGCAGTTGCAAACTGTGACTGCCTGAATCTCATAGGATAATGTTAAAATTTCTTGTGTACTTCAATTTGACATTCTGTAGAAAAAGGTTGGTTTTGCTGAAGTATAAACCAATTAAAAGTTAATGCTGTTTTCCACTGGGCACCCATGCTAAACTAGAATGTTCTTGTATTTTGTGTGTATGCTTATGTAATTAAGCATCCACTAATTTCTTTCTCTTTGGGAAATACTTCTGCAAATCAGCACTCCTTATATGAAGAGTTAAGATCGTATCATCTGTTGTTTAAGGTAGGGATAAGGATAGACATTATTATTATTATTTCATAATAGATTCTTAATCCTTTGTTCTGTGAAGTGTTGACATTTTCATTAGAGTTAAAATATGTTGCATGTTTACAGAAAGCCTGAAATCTCCATATGTGGTCCTATCTATTTTAATTATTTGAATCATTAGAACATCTAAATTTTTGCTTAAGGGTACACGAATGTACCACTGAATCTGTTTTTTAAGTTTTTTTCCAGTTTAATGTCTGAATCCAAATTCATAAAGAGTTGGAAAAATGAGATGTCTGAGCTATAGGATTCACAGGGATTTTATATGAAGCCTATTTAATCAGGATAACACTGTTATTAATATTCATAAAGTCAGCTGGAACACAAATGACAGGCAGTGGAGCCTAAAATTTTTTACTTGTGAATTTATTAAAAGCAGCTTAAAAAATTAATGGAATTTAAGTAAAGTTGACAAAAATGAAAATCTTATGTTAGCAGAAAAAATCTTTATTGGAACTTTCTCTAAGACCGTCTTGCATTGATATCTTTGACAGATTTCTTTGGTACTTACAGAAGAAAGATGCATGAATGGTCATTTAAAAGGATTTAAACACATCGGCACATTAATTTTTACATGAATAATAAGTAGTTTCCGAAAGCAATTAACTTGCAGTGTACAAGATTTGAATAGAAAAATAGGACTATGACATGAAAGGGCAAAGCAAATGTGCTGTACATTTTAAACTTTTAATAATATGACTTCTTAAAATAATTTATTTCATTTCCACAGTAGGTAAAGAAACAGTGAAGGTATTTGTGTACCACTTGGGTTTGTTTTGAAATACACAGAGATCTGGGACAAAGAAATATTTTTATGTCAAAGTGCTGTTGGTAAAGAACATTTTCAGGTTTTTACAGTGATCAGGTGCTTTTGAATCAAGCTTTCTTACAGGCAGTTTATCTGTGTGGAGAATAGTCATATACTGACCACAGCATGTGATTTTTCTCCCATGCTTCTGTATGCAGCACTGGGAAGTATTTGTTATTTCTGTAGTGTTAAACAGGTACATCTGGGGTTTCTTTCATTAGTAGGAACATACTGGATAATTTACATTCATATTTGCAGGTGGTTTGTGCTTAAATATTTAGTGTGAATTTTACGTTATTATTGCGTATTCTACAGATAAGGACAAATGTATTTTATTTTATTTTTAGCTTTGTGTGTTGTTCAAGCAGTAGTCTTAACACTAACACACGTTGAATAAATAGTGCATAAGGAAATAATCTCGAGATCTAAAATTAACTCTAAGTTTTGGGTTACAATTTCATTTTCTTATTTTCAGTTTTGTCTCCATCTACCAGTATATTTTATTTTAATCTCTAGCTTTAATTTCTTTTGGTTATTAGATAGATTGAATATTGTCAGAGTTTTCAAATGAAGGGAAAGCTTTAAAATAATTGTTTTTAATTTTTCTGATGATTCATCCTGGTAAAACCTTCATGGCCAGGCTCTGATTGTTGTTGATGAGGCAAAGTTTAAGTCTGCCTGAATAATTATGGTTCAATAAGTTTTGGTTCTAAAAATATCTCACGTTTAAAGTACCTACTGTAAAAGTACATTGTGAATGATATCTAAGTGTTGTGCATAAGTTAGATACCTATTGCAGCGTTTGTGTTCAGAAAATGCAATTTACATGCTTCGTATATGGAATATTTTGTTGTTCTGTTTACTAACTGTGTTTTTATTTATTTTTTTTTTACTACTGTGGAAAAATTACTGCAAACCCGAGGGAGCCCCCAAAAGTTTCTCTTTTTGACTTTGATCGTTAGGTTGTTTTAATCTGATAACAACAATTTTTTTATTCTCTGTATATGTAAACCAAAAAATTCCATTAATTAGCAGAACATATTTCATCTGTGAAGACAAAGTCTGTAAAATAAGCCTCTTGACAGAATTCTGCCTCCAATCATTCCTGTGCCATAGTCTATTACTGCCAGGAGAGGGCAGCATTCTCCCACGTGAGGTACATGCCCTGCTTAGACTGTCAATGTTTCGTGTAATTACTCCCAGTATATTTGTTGCTTGCTTATGAATTAACTTGCATTTATGGAACTAAATCATTCCAATCATTTAATTACACCTGAGGAGCTGAACTATAATTGCTTGCTTCCAACTAGGATCTGATATGGCTTGAGCAGTATTAATTTGGTGTTTACTTTTCTGAGTGCTAAAAGCATTAAAATGATTGTGCAATGGGATTACATTTTACTAATTGCTGGCATTCATTAGCTGGGTAAATGGCGAGGAAGTATGACTGTATATTGTGGAGGGATAAAATTATGGTTTTAAATAGTATATTACTAGGCACATTAAGGCCCTAAGACATGTTTTAAAATACTCCAGAGGTTATTAAATACCATATTTTCTTCATGTCTTGCTATATGAATATCTTATTAAAATACTTCAATTATTATGAACCTTTTTGTGCAATATGTAGGGAAATGGCTTCATTGACAGAAACCTATTTCTTGATATTAATAACCTTCTATATTTTCAGCTAATCCAAAAGTAAATGAGGAACTTAGGAAAAGATTGCCAACTCCAAATCAACACAGTTACACAGAATTGAAAAAGAAACGTACAGCTTCATTTGAGGGATTCTTGTAAGGAACTCAGAGTTCTGCGTTATGAGGTGAAGTTGTTATTTTTTTTGTTAAGACCTAAGGACATCAAATCATGCGTATTTGTTTTTTATCATGCATATTTATAGTCAACAGCCCATGTGAGCTAAATACGTATTTCTTGAATGCTTACTATGTTAGGGTTGAATCTGAAGTGCTTGCACAATTATACTTTTGGTTTGGTTTGGTTTTTAGAGTCTCAAAGATAAAAATGAAAACATCTGCCTTTTTGGTGCTGTATAGAAAAAGAATTTCGTCTGCTGCATTAGTCGTTAGAACATATGTCTTGGTATAATATGCTTGAATTTTAAAGTGTGTACTTAATTCAGTTGGTTTTTTTTTAACCTTTACGTTTATCAGCACAACTGTAGGTATTTTCATGGTCCAGCCACTGCTGCTTCAAGGCACATATTGTATCTTTTTAATAAATGTAGAAAAAATATAGCAGTGAAAACATACAAAATAAGCATAACTATATAGTTAAAGATGAAAAATTGTCCTTCATACAGTACATTTTAAAACAGGTACTGGAGTAAATAATAAAATTTGTGGTAAACTTACTGTATTAGTAATTACAAATTGACCTAGATTTCCTTGTGATATAGTATATAGCTCAATTTTTAATGTATGAGAGCATATGTTTTAAACCGAAAATGCTACCCAATGAGCATAAAATTTTACTGTACATCTTATTTTTGAGTATTGAGGGTTGTTTCTTGAACTTCTTTGATTATATGAAATATTGCAACTGTGTGATTAACTGTACGGTCTGAAGCAATATGTATGCAAATATTAAGATTGATTATTTAGTGCTTAGAAAAACCTGCAGATTCAGAGTTGGAGTGGTCATGGGCTGCTTTACCTGTATTTAATACAGGAAATTAAAGCAGGAGAAAGAATGTCATAAAGTGCATACAACCATCTGTAATAATTACCAAAGAAAGCAGTCTTGTTGCCTCTAGTGGGACCACTCAGTGTGATTTGGGCTGTGCTCAGTAGCATGCACTTCCAAGATCAGACTCTAGAACAAGAAGACAAACTAATAGATTTTTTAATGAAGATGTTACATGCAACAGAAAGCTGAACCAAACCATTATAAAAATTACATAGATATGTGGACAAAAAATATTTTACTGAGAAATAAGATTTAGTACTGACTATTAAAGTATACAGAGTTTATTGTCCTGCTATATATATTTTTAAATCATTTGTCTTGCAAATTTTCTGTCAAACGAAGGCAAAGTATAGGTGTGTTATATTGTTTCAAGTTTATTTATCTAGAGTTTGCTTTATTTTAGCTCTGAAACCTTTAAGCAAAAACTGGACTCAGTGCCAGATCAAACAAGTTCAGAAGAACAAATGGAGAACTGGTCAAACGGTAAGGACTTTTAAGATATTAATAGGGAACTTCAGGTGTTCTACCAGTGCTAGGCAGTGACTGGAATGTATTTGTTCTTGCCGATATATGACTAACTTTGGAAGAAAAGAAAAAAAAATTCCATACACTCCATTTTAAGTATTTGGGGTAACAGGAGAGCAGCTACAGGAATGTAAATCATCAGCTAGATTTTTATTTTCTAGGTTGTTGAATTTTTTTTTATAACTTTGAGAAATCTTAAATTAATTTAAATTCTTATTCTGTACATTGTGCTTTCCAATCTTTTTTCCTTAATAGGTTAACAAATCCAAAGTCTGTATTAAAGTAACTTTCTTGCTATTTACGCCTTGCTAGAATATGATTAAGCCATCTAATACTTTTAATGAGTTTCTCATTATTACTTCAGCTGAATATAGAGAGTAAGGCAGGCTTTTTGGTAAAGGGGGCCTTGGTTAACTTGGAATTTCCATGGTTCATGGAGTTTTCGTCTGTATCAGGATGGAAGAGTCTACTTCATATTTTGATGACCAAAATTTTGCTCTCAGATACATTTTTCTCTGTTTCATGGCAGAAACTTAAAAAAAAACCAAAAGCACTGACTTTGGGAACACATTATGTGACTGACTGATTTTACAGAAGGGAATCCAGAAAGTAGCTTGTAGCTAGATAATAATATGTAGGCTGAAGAAGGAGAACAACACGAGGAAGCAGACTTTCAGCAGTGGTTTGTGTTTGTTTTTTTTTCAGTAAGTGGCTATTTGTAGGTTTAAAAAACAAACAAACAAAAAAAAGGAATAGGTGTGTCAATGTCAAATATGCCTCCTGTATTAGAGTCTGATAGCATCTTGTATATTTCCTTGCTTTGAATTTTATACTATGTGTTCTTTCTTAAAACATAATAAATGTTAATATTCTCATGAAAACTGTTCTTTAGCAGAAAGAAAAACCACTCTGTCTTGGAGATGATGAATTTCCTACATATGTAAAGGAATTTCTATCTGTATTACTATGTGTAATGAAGTACTTGTAGACCCCTTTTCACAAATTTTGAGCTATTACTCAGTGAAGTTAAAAATATTTTTTTAGTCATATACTCTGAAAGTAAAAAGAGTCATGGTGGAGTAACTTAGTGGAGAATTGTACTCTCTCAATTTATACTTTTAAAATGTGTAATGGCTTAATCATATTCAGCATTTTTAGACCTTTAGGGGTCAGCATACCCTCAGAATGGTTCAAAAGGTTAACTTTTCCATAGTAGGATAGTGAATGTCATAAACTGATTCTCTGTGAATTACTCTCTGTTTAATTGCAAGAAATGGCATTCTGCTGCTGCTCACAGATATTTTGTAAAAGGGGTAGATACTGAGTTTTGAGTGTATTATTTTTTTCTGATGCTTGAGGTTAATATTTTGTGCTTTTTAGAAAGCTATTTATTCCAAGCTAACACATATTTATCTCTCCAATAATAGTTGTTATATGGGCAAAATGAAGATTGTACGCTTTTTTTAGATCAGTTATTGATGGGTCACAAAATTCTTTATGCTTTTATTCCTAGGGAAGTTAAAAAAGGGGATTATGGATAAATCTCATGTCATCATAGTGGTCTGTATGAGACTTCTTTTTCCTTAGAATTTTATTTGGGTATTAGCAGTTAAATTATATTTTCTTATCATAAAGATAATAGATAAATTACAACAACATAATATTCAATATGTGCTCTTGGTAGACATTCTGGTGCGTGTTCTTATTGAACTATATTGAACTAAATCAAAGTAACTTTTAGTCTTCTGTTTAAATGTCTGTATTGAAGCATGTACCACTTTGTGTTCCACTTGCTTTGTCGTCCATATTATCTTTCCTTTTTGCAGCTGGTACTGTACTGTACCTAGTAGTTCCTCACTTGGATGTTTAAAAGCTGTTTTTGAAATATGATGACTATGATGACTTTGATTTTATTATTTCTTTTTTGTAACATACTGAAATATTGGAGATTAAGTTATTTATCAAAAAATAAGGATGGTAAAGCATGGCTGAGATTAAGTTCAGCTGGCTAGATGAAAATTCAGTCCAGCAATGAGAATTAAAAAAAAAAAAAAAAAGAAAAACAACCAAAAAAACCAGCAAAAAATGTTAGGTGCAGAGAAGTGGTACGTTTATGTCAGTTATGTGGGATAATATGTAACCTGTTAAAAGTTGTTATGAAAGAATATAATTGTTTAAAAAAAGTATATCTGAAGTGTTTGATACTTGAAATTTTCTTTTAACTTTCTGTGTTGTTTGGAATGTCATATGCCTGTGTGGATTGAAGACATTTGTTTCTGGTCTGGTATTTTAGGAAGAGGTAAAGAACATTCTTTTTGCAAAGCTAGTTATTTTGGGTTTGTACCTAATTTAAATGTGCTGTTTATCTCCACAGCACCTAGTTTTTAACAGGAGGATAGAGACTTTTAATTTCTTTCTAAGAATCCTTGAGAGAATGTATCAGGAGCATGGGCAGCAGGCCAGTGAAGTCTCTGTAATTTCCAGATGAAAGATATTCAGGATCCAAGTTAGAAAGTCTAGGAAGATAGTCCATTATAAAAATAAACTTGTATTAGCAAATGGGTGCATATCTTTGCATTGCAGTGGTGGTGTGGGGGAAGAACATTGCACCTGGGTGGATTTGATACTTAAGCAGGGTTTACATGCATGATAAGAACTACCACATTAATACTGCGAAAACACGAGGGAATCTGAAATTGGGTGCCTTTCATACCTGTATGTACATTCAGGACTCAATATGTCAATTTTCCAAAAGAGTTGGTAGGATAGGAAAGCGGTGAGTGTTGCAAATACCGGAGTTCAATTTGTGTGTCATTTGGCACATATCATGTACTGTGTTGAATGGGTGCAGCGGTACTTCTGCATTACATAGTCTTTCATTATTGTAATGTTTTTCTTTGTGTCATTTTTTTTTGAGCATCTGTTGTATTCAAAGACAGAGCAGAAATTAGGTAAAGTCTTACAATATCAATGACTGGTCCGTCTATTTTGACAACAAAATTATAATTTTACTGATTCCATAATGAAAAGCATTGTATAATTATTATTTGGACTGTCCTAAAGCAAGATAATCTATTATTTTTAATGGCAAAGTGCTTTGTTCCTTAGAAGGTGGTTATTACATTTTTTTCAAGTATAGAAATAGGGAAATACTTATTTCTAAAACATTAAAGCCTGTATTAAAATGTAAGTCAATGAACCAATCTCACCTGTAAGAACTTGATGTCAGCTCTTAGTTATGATCCATAGAGGCACTGTCACTGTAACTTGCCTTAGAAAGAATATTTGTGCGCCTTGTAAAAATACTTTTAAATTGCTTGTCTGGAAGCTGTCATTCAGAAGAGACTCTAGCTTTAAAGAGATGTGATAGTGTAGATTGAAACAGAACTGCAGAATCAGCTTGTGGAGGGAAATCTGAAAAGTAAGTGTTTTATCTTGTGGTGAGCTGTTGCTTTACAGTCTTTCATCAGGAAAAATAGAAAAGGAAAACAGATATGAATGTACAAGTTATATACATATAGCTGATCAGACAATTGTGCATGTGATAAGCTTATGTGTAGATAATTGTCTTAATTGCATTGTGTGTTTCTGCATGCATTGGTCTTGCATGAATGCATGGTGCTTACTGTTGAGAATCTGGCCATAGCTTTCCTTGTATTGTCATGGTCATGACCATGTATATGTTAGTGTATTGCTTACACAAATATTTTAGTTCTTATGTCGTGTAGTCAATAATATTCAGGAACTAAAACCTCTCTAGAAATATTTTTACATTTACTTACTCCCATTTAGAAATTCCATTATCAGCTGTCCCTTCTGCTTTCATGGTAAGTGAGGCAGTGTACAGGCAATGAGACATATGCATAGCTTCAGTAAAATGCGTCAACTTTTCTTGCTAACTTCCTAGAAATGGAGCTCCTGCTCTTCACCATGTATTTTTAGACTATCTTATTAGAAGCGGTGAGGTTTTGTAGTTCTGTGATGATTTTAATGTACTTTGTGGGTTTGGTTTTGTAGTACTAATTACAAGGGCTTTTTGCGTGGAATTACTGTTGTGTGACTTTAACAGATGTACTAACACACATACATACAGAAAGATGAAAGGGTAAAGGAGGCTTTGAGAGTAATGCAGTGTTGTAAAGATTTTCCATCTGATGCTTTAGTTGGGTCTAAAAGCAACTGATTGTAAAGGTTCTGCTTCCCCTTTCACCAAAATTCATCAGTTACAGATGTAAACTCTCTAAATCTGAAGCCTTTCCTCCAAGGCTACAGTAAAGGCAAAATGAACCATACTTGTCATATTGAAGTCTCTCTTCTTTTACATGCCTCAACAGGAGATACTGTGAGGCTGTTCTTTCTCTTTCCCTTTTTAGCAATACAGAGTGCTGTTTACCTGGAAAAGAAAGAAGACCTGGATGTTGCATGGATGTGTATGCAGAAAAATCTTACGATATGCAGAGAGGCAGAGTCCTCTCCATCCATGTGGCTCAATTGATACGTCTCCCACGTATGCTGTGCTTGCAGCCTCAAACTCAGTGTTAGCTGTCAGACATACCCTTGCAAAGTGGCAAGGGTAGTTGCAGGTTTCTGTGCACAGTACAGGAGGCAGAAGAGTGGTTGAAAGGGTGGTCTCGCATGAGTCAAACATAAGAAGAATGGCTGTCTCTCCTTTCTCCATCCCATTTCTTTCCTTGTACATTTTGAATGGCTAAATACAGTGCATTTCTGGCTGGGCCACAGGCAGCCTCAGCAGAAGCACAGTTACGTATCCAGTATCTGCATGACATTTGAATGTTGTGAATATGATTTTGTCAGAACGTTCATGGTATACTGAAAATGTGTAGTGCCTTATCTGCACTGAGTACTGCAAGCACTAACAATGGGGAGAATGTACGCCTTGAAGTGTTGCACGTTGAATTGCTGAAGTGTTTGAAGTATGAGTGCTGCTAACTTCAGTATGTCTTGAAATGTGCTTCAAGGAGAGCAACACTTATTACCATGATAATTTTAAGGTAGTCCTTCAGAATACCTAGCACAAGTGCAAGAGGAATTTAGTTATTTTCTTCTTTGGAAACCTTCATTGCTTCTATTATAATAACAAATAGAATGAAGCTTAAGTTCAGAGCAAAGACATAACAAAATTTATTAAGAAAAGATTCTCCAGGGAGTGCATTGGAGTCTTTTATCTGAAAGTTCACTAGCATCTTTAGTAGACCATTTAGTCAGAGTAAAGGGTGTGTGAGCAAGGTGTCTTAGTGGCAGTTTATGCAATGACATTTATTTTATGTTGGACACTTAAAATTACAATATTTTGCTTCACTTCTAAAGCTGTATTTTCCTGGGATTTTGCTTAGAACTCTAATTCAGCAAAGGCTTAGTTGTTTGTTTGTGATAGGGGAGGTTGAGTACATTTGGATAAGAGAATTTTCACTATAGTTAATGGGCATCAGGAAACATCACCCTGCCTAGATAAAATGGAGTTCTGGATCATTAAGATTTAAATAATGGAAGGGGTTATATGTGAAAGCAATTTTCTGGTATGACAATAACAAAAGAAAAATGGCGTGGGAGCGTTTACTTTGTTTTTAGCTGGTTTAGAAAACATAAACACAGCATGCTTAGTAAAACTCTAGCAGACACTATGTTTGGAAATTATGTAATGACTCCATATAGGCTGTAATGATATCCTGAAACCCTGTATTTAAACTAACCTGAATTACAATGAGAGATAAACAGAATATTTACCCATCCCTTATGAGCTGCTGCTGATATGTAAATTTATTCTTCTACTTTGCACAAATATACTTTTGAGCTACTGCTTAAACACTTCAAGGTCCTTAGCCAAACAGTTTTAATGATGCCTCCAGTATTATGAAAGTGTGACATTTGATGAATGCCTTGTATAGTTGTGATATCGGGGAAAGTGTAAACAAAAAACACACATCAAGTCATCGTGCAACACCTAGATAATTTATAATTTTACTGTTTATATCCATCTTGACATTTTTTATCTGCCAAAGGCAGGTTTCATTTGGAATCTTAATCTGAGATTTATTTGGTGGATCTGGAAATCGTAGCTAGAGTTCCCACAGGAAATGGTCCATCTACCAACAGATTAAATGGCAGTCCTGCAGTTGTTAAGGGAGCTCTGCATTTAACACACATGCATACTCATTCAGTCAGCACTGTGGAGAAAAATTAAAGTAGTAACCCAGGTTTAGGAACAATGTAGCTAAAAAGTCCCATATTTGCTGAATGACAAAGGGTTATATAGCAGCATTTCATTTTATTATTCGTGCTTGAATTTCGTGTTTGCTTTGTTGAGTCTGCTGACGAATACTAATAAATGCCTGCAACAATCCAGACGAGAGATGCCTGGCAACAAAGCTATGCGGTGGACCTCCCTGATCTTCTCCAGTTCACAACCTGACCTTTTGAAAAATTGGCTGGGCTAAGCTGCAGAATTTGGGTGTAATGGTTATTGTTAACTCCAGCTTTAGGATTTATTAATTTGTGTGATCAAGACTTACCTATACTTCAAAGTTTCAAAAGACCAAATGCAATCATCCATCCATTAGAACTAACGTGTTTGAGTGAATCCCACTTAGTATCTGCCTAGAAATTCTGCTGTTTTGATTTATTCACAATATAAAAAATTTTTTTCAAGTGTGAGGCCAATCTAATGAAAATCTGGTATCTCCTCAGCCACTAATATTTTAAAATAACAATATGTTAATGAATTGCAAATGGAGAGTGGAATGTCAAAGGAAATGTCTGCTATTTACACATTAATATATGCATCACAATTAACTGCAGTGAATTCCAAAATAATGATTGTCTGCCTGTTTTAAAGACTTATTTTAAGACTATTTTAACTATTCACCATTTTGTACACAGTTGATGCTTAGATGCAAAATAGGAGGGCAAAAGACTTAGTGAGAGAGATAAGTGAGGGAAACATCATTACTAAAGTTGTCAGAATCCTTGGAGTATGGTGAAAAATTGCCTTTGCCAGAGTAATTCCAACTGTTCTTAATCGCCTTCTAAATTTATTTCTTTATGAAGGGTGTTGCCAGGATTCCACACAAGTACAGGTGAATAAAGAAGCATTCAAAGTAACAGAGATGTCCCCCCGCTTGAATTGCTAACACAGAATGAATTCGCTGTTTTATTTAGATTCCTTTAAGGAATAAAAAAAAAAATTAAACTTCTGAGTTTCATCTGTATTTTAGCAGGCAAAATATTTTCAAGCCTCTCTTTTTGTTTGGTTTTTTTTTGTGTGTGTGTGTGTGTGTACGTGTCATGTGATGTAGAGCAAACTAAGACATTAATGCACAACATAGCTCAGGCTGTTCTTACTTCATTTGCAGAGAACTCCATCAATAAAATTCCAAAAAGAATACCCTATTCTCTTTGATTTGACTTTGGATAACTTAAATGCTTAGCTGTAGCCGAAGATCAAGCATTTGAATTGTATTATTCTATTAACCTGACTTCTACAACAGTTGTGATTGCTTCAAAGTTCTCCATATTAGAATGATAGTCAATATGGGAAAAAAAAAAAGTGGCCATATAATTTCTTCTGACCACTGTTGAAATTGCAGGAAGTTTGTGTATACTGTACACTGCATGTCTGTCTCCTAATATAGAAATACTGTAGTCTGTCATGTGAATGAAAGTTACCATCAAGGAATGTGGAAGGGTAACAATTTAGTTACTTGAAATTTCTCTTAATTTTTTGATTGTGTCAATGTTATTTTAGAATTGTAAGTAAAAATGGCAGTTTTATTTTTCTTGAACTCCAATTAAAATGAGTTGGTAAAGCCCCTCTGAACAGGAGGGAGAATTTGAGGCCTCTGAGACAGGAACAGGGCCACCAGTAATGTAGCACAAGCTCTGAGATACAGCATGGATGATACAGTGCCATGGACTTCTGCAGTTTTACTTTTTCCATGGCTCAATGACTTTGTTCCAGTTATTTCATGCTGGTTTAAAATGACTGTCATAGTGCTTAGGCATCCCATATAAAATACCTGAGTTTCCAGAAAATGTTTTCAAGGCTTATTTCAGTGAACCTCTATCATTTCTTTCTTTAATAAGAGCAGGTATTTAATCTCAGTGTAAAATCTAGGACCTTTCAGAATAAGAATTACTTAAAAGTAAGTTGATAGTCCTTATTGCTCTGATTTGAGCTATGGTGCTCTCAGCAGAGTCCACAGTTACATATCTTTGGGGCACTAAGTATACAGTGCATCTGCAATTCCTCTTCATTACTGCCAAGGGCTTGGCTGGTTATATGTGGCATTCTGGCTGGGCAGAGCACTGAGAAATAAAAGGAATTAGCTTTGTATTGCAAAGCTACTCTTAAGTTCAGTCTTCAGTTGTTATCAGGTTGCTGTGACTGCCATTCTGTTGAGCTACAGAAGTGACTCAGTGAAATCTTAGAACCTACTGAAAAATCATCTTAAGCTTGACCAATTTTTTTAAACATTAGAAAAAATGTGTTATGAAGGGACAACTTTTGCTGTTAGTTGCAGTTTACTGGTACTCAGTATACTATGCTGCCCTGAAGGGGCCTAAACAATTGCTAATGTAAATAAATCTCTAGTAAGTCCAAAGGTAAGTAAAGCTGCACTTTTTCTTGTTTGTTTTGGAGAAAATGTATATTGATCTTGTACTTTTGTACTGAGCTTTTGTAATTGTTTTCCAGAAACAGGAATTACATTTTTTTCTTGAAAATTAAGTACAGCATATTTTCTTGGGATTAACTCTGAAACTTATTTGCAGATTGTGAGAAAGATAAAATAGTGAGGAAAACTAAAAAGAAAAAAGAAAAAAAAATACCCCTTGGCCCCTTGAGATATGGATGTAAATCATGTATGTTGCATCTGTATCAACTCAAATACAAATGAAAAGGGAATAACAGGCATCCTGAAAGTGCGTACCAACTCTTTTCTTTCCACTTACACCAGGCAATAGGATCATATTTCTTCCACCAGCCTCAGTTTCTTTCTTAGCATATTCGTGCTCAGGAAATCCTTTAGTTTTGGTTTCCCATTCATTTTCAGGATTTGTGCTTTTTAATCATTCAGTAAGGAGTGAACTGTTGAGCAATCGGAGTCTTTCACAGTCATTCTGTTTGGTAGAAGTTCCAGTAGTTATACAGCCATGTGAATGAATATTTGTCTTTGACAAAAAGCCTGAGTCATCATTTTCAGCTCATGAAGGAATACTCAGCTATAGTACTAATTTCATTTACATAGCTAGAAAGATTAGTGGCTATCAAGTTCAAGTTTTGTTAGCTATATATAATAAATAAAAACTAAATCATTCGAAGAATTCAAATCCAGTGGCAGTAGATCTTATGAACTTTAAAGAATTCTATAATCCATATATAGCCTCTTATATAGGCAGTGTAGCAGGTAGGGGCAAATGAAGGTATTTTTAGACTGTAGTAAGTGTGCCCTTTTATTCTAATGGGAATAAGTTAGTCTGGTGTAGGGGCAGGGTGGCTCTTTGTTTTCATAGTTTTGTTGGATAGTGAATATTCCTTCTTGGTATTTGAAATTAAAAGGTTTTGGTATTGTAAAACAAGAAAAAAAAAAACATAGAAATTGAAGCTGTATTGTTTAGACTGAGAAGAAAAAATACATGAGTAATAGTAAATTAGAACTTGTCAATAACTGAATTTTGGGGGCTTTTAGTAATTGAGGTTGCAGTTAATTCCTCAAAGGTAGCACAATGTTTTGTTCTACATTTTTCCAAATTTTCTTAATCTGACTGTGTCACATAGGAAGAGTAAGCTACTGAGTTTGCAGTCAGCTTTGCCCACACTCCCAGAGTGGCTCATTCTCTTCCTTCCTGGTTTTTCCTATTCTGCCTCTTAATGCCATCCCTCTAGGGGTTCATTCATGCAGTCTTTTGCAGACAGATGAAAACATGCTTTGTCTGTGCTACAGACCAGCTTAAAACTAATACTAGGAAGCTATAGGTAGCAAGTGGTAAGTACTATTACACTTTAAGCTTGTTTGGAGCACCAGCAACTTCCAATGTCCCCATACTTATCTGCAGGCAGATCAGCAGCCAACCATGTATTCTGCAGTGCTGCGTGCATGTTCCATTGGATCTCTGTTTGTTTGTTTGTTTTCCCGTATTGTTATTCTGCAGAGATCCCCTGCAAACCTCTGAGATATCAGTGCAATTTAACTAGTGGGGTGCAGAAAGACTGCAAACGGGGGGATGGAGGTACCCACCCAGCTTCTGCTTGGATGATGGGACTGCTGAATATGCTGAGTGGTGCAACAAGGGAAGCTACTGACTCCACAACCTCCCAGATGAATTTGCACCTTCTCTGCACTTACATCTTCAACCTTTCTTTCTATATTATCAGTGTCTCTACAGGGTTATTTGGTCCTGTGTTTCTAAGAAGCTATGAAAAATAGGGCTGCATACAAAATGTGTTAGGTTCAGTGTTTTTACTTGACTTTCTAACCACTCCCAGCTTAACAACACTGAATGTTGTTCTGCCTTTACAATTGCAAACTATGTCAGCATTATCTTCCCCTTATGTCCCTCACAATCAATTCCCAGCTTTAATTCTAGTGTCTTTATATTCCTTCTTCCTAACATTTGCTTTTCTTTCCCTCAATGCGAACAAGCTATTCATTCAAGATAAATACATACAGAATATCAGCTGTTCAGCTTCTCCCTATAGTGAAATATTAATCTGGGCTACTGAACTTGTTCTGTTTTATATGGAAAATAAGTTGTTTAGTATATTCAAGAATCAGAATCAGTGGTGGGGATACCACTTAATGAAAACTACAGCATTTTTTCCCAAGCTTGCAAGGCTGTTTTACACTTTCTCTGATGCTCGTTGTGCAGCCTGATTATTGCAAATGCTACTTACTCCCCAGTGTGTCTCTGCAGCATTGGTAATTAATGCACAATACGATTTGCAGGAGGCAAAGCACTAAAGTACATTGATTGATATTGCCACTTAGTTTAACAGCAAGACAAGTTACCATGTACCAAAGCCTAAATTATTCGAGTGGGTGCTATATAAGGAATAAAGGGGTTTTAAAAAAAAAATGCCCATTGATCTGACCGTGTTCAAAATGTCTTCCCCAAATCATTCTACTGACAGATTTAGCATGTTGACAAAAAAAGTATGCATTATAGCTTTATTAAACAAGTACAAACCTCTAACCTTAATATCCTTGGGCAGAGTGTTTCCAATTCTGAATGGAGAAGGCTGCTATCATCTTCTCTGTTACAAAGCCAGTAGGGGAAAAAAACCAGATCCTCTGTATTCCATCTAACATTTCTGGGAATGCTGCTTACAGGCTTGCTGTGATGCTGCTTGGTCTTACCTATGTGCTTGAGGGAATTGAATCCAGATGAAAAGGTGTGCTGCAAATGTGAGTTGCTTAAAGAAGTAGTGTTAGCATTAATAAATGCCAACACAGGTTTAATCACATTCTAAATTCTTTCTTTTCCATCTGCTGTAATTTACAGCCAGGGGCATAAAAATCCATATCTTGACATGGCTTAAGGATTTAGATCAGCTGCTAATGCAGATGTTTTCCTCATCATGAAAACATGTTTACTTCATTCTGGTAAAAAAATAAATAGATATCTGTCTGCTGACTTAATCTGTCATCTAGAGAGCTTTGTTGCTTTTGGGAGCTCATGTTCAGGATGTTATACAAAGGTTGCTGTGGCTCATCGAAACCTCTGTAACTCTCTACTGCTCTTCCACATAGGCACCATTAATACTGTTGGGATGACCTAGGATCAATACTATGGGAATGACCATATCTGTGAATATATGGCTGTGGAGTGATGATCAATGTCATGGGAACTCAGATGTTATATTTGATCTGATGATATATTTGAGAGTATGGAACTCTGTCTGGGGACAGGTGAGCAGTCCACAGAGAGTTTGTGGATCAGGGTTAAAGGGAATATAGCTATGGGAGACATTACTGTGGGGATCTGTTACAGACCGCCTGATCAAGGAGAACCTGCGGATGAAGCACCCTATAGACAGACAGGAAAAGCCTCACGCTCGCAGGCCCTTGTTCTCATGGATGACTTCAACCACCCTGACATCTGTTGGAAGGATGGTACGGCCCGGCACAAGCAATCCAGGAGGTTCCTTGATTGTGTGGAAGACAACTTCCTTCTGCAAGTAATAGAGGAACTGACAAGGAGAGGTGCCATGCTTGACCTCGTGCTCACCAACAGGGAAGGGCTTGTTGGAAATGTGACGCTTCAGGGCAGCCTTGGATGCAGCGATCACAGGATGCTCGAATTTGAGATCCTCAGGACAGTGAGAAGAGCGTGCAGCAAGCTCACTGCCCTGGACTTCAAAAGAGCAGACTTTGGCCTCTTCAGGAACCTGCTTCGGAAGGTTCCATGGGATACAGCCCTAGAGGGCAGAGGGGCCCAAGACTGTTGGTTGATATTCAAGGATAACCTGCTGCAAGCTCAGGAGTGTTGCATCCCAACCAGAAGGAAGTGCAGCAGGAGGGCCAGGAGACCTCCTTGGATGGAGAAGGAGCTCCTGAGGAAAAGTCAGTTGAAAAAAGAGGCTTATAGTAAGTGGAAGCAAGGACAGGTGGCATGGGAAGAGTACAGGGATGTTGTCCGGGAAGCTAGGGACCAGGTTAGGAAAGCTAAGGCTCAGTTAGAATTAAACTTAGCTAGAGGTATTAAAGATAACAGGAAGGGATTCTACAAGTACATAGCAAATAAAAAACAGACTAGGGAGAATGTAGGCCCCCCTCAGGAAGCTCTTGGGAGAACTGGCTACACAGAATTTGGAGAAGGCTGAGGTTCTGAATGACTTCTTTGCCTCGGTCTTCACTGGCAAAGGCTCTGATCACACCACCCAAGTCTTGGAAGGCAGATGCAGGGACTGCATGAAGACCTTGGGCCCACTGTAGGAGAGGATCTGGTTCGAGACCATCTTAAAAATCTGAACATGCACCAGTCCATGGGTCCTGATGAGATCCATCCGCGGGTCCTGAAGGAGCTGGCGAATGAAGTTGCGAAGCTGCTGGCCATCATATTTGAGAAATCATGGCAGTCAGGTGAAGTTCCTAGTGACTGGAAAAAGGGAAATATAACCCCCATTTTCAAGAAGGGGAAAATGGATGACCTGAGGAATTACAGACCAGTCAGTCTCACCTCTGTGCCTGGCAAAATCTTGGAGCAGGTTCTCCTGGATGGATTGCTAGGGCACATGAAAAACAACAAGGTGCTTGGTGACAGCCAGCATGGCTTCACTAAGGGGAAATCCTGCCTGACCAATTTGGTGGCCTTCTATGATGGGGCTACAGAACTGATGGACAGGGGTAGAGCAGCTGATGTCATCTACCCAGAATTGTGCAAAGCATTCGACACTGCCCCACACGACATCCTTGTCTCTAAATTGGAGAGACATCAATTTGATGGATGGACCACTCGGTGGATAAGGAACTGGCTGGCTGGCCACACACAGAGTTGTGGTCAATGGCTCTATGTCCGGCTGGAGACCAGTAACGAGTGGTGTCCCTCAGGTGTCGGTGTTGGGACCGGTCTTGTTCAACATCTTTGTCGCTGACAAGGACAGTGGGATTGAGTGTGCCCTCAGCAAGTTTGCTGATGACACCAAGCTGTGTGGTTCGGTTGATACCCTGGAGGGAAGGAATGCCATCCAGAGGGACCTCAACACACTTGTGAGGGGGCTGATGCCAACCTCATGAAGTTTAACCATGCCAAGTGCAAGGTCCTACACCTGGGTCGGAGCAATCCCAGGCACAGCTACAGGCTGGGCAGAGAAGAGATTCAGAGCAGCCCTGCAGAGAAGGACTTGGGGGTGTTGGTCAATGAGAAAATGAACATGAGCCAGGTTCAGTGTGCGCTTGCAGCCCAGAAAGCCAACCGTATCCTGGGCCGCATCAAAAGGAGCGTGACCAGCAGGTCGAAGGAGGTGATCCTGCCCCTCTACTCTGCTCTTGTGAGACCTCACCTGGAGTATTGTGTGCAGTTCTGGTGTCCTCAACATAAAAAGGACATGGAAATGTTGGAAGAAGTCCAGAGGAGGGCCACGAGGATGATCAGGGGACTGGAGCACCTCCTGTATGAAGACAGGCTGAGAAAGTTGGGGCTGTTCAGCCTGGAGAAGAGAAGGCTGTGTGGAGACCTCATAGCAGCCTTCCAGTATCTGAAGGGATCCTATAAGGATGCTGGGAAGGGACTCTTCATTAGAGACTGTAGTGACAGGACAAGGGGCAACAGGTTAAAACTTCAACAGGGGAAATTTAGGTTGGATATAAGGAGGAAATTCTTTCCTGTTAGGGTGGTGAGGCACTGGAATAGGTTGCCCAGGGAGGTTGTGAATGCTCCATCCCTGGCAGTGTTCAAGACCAGGTTGGACGAGGCCTTGGTTGATATGATTTAGCGTAAGGTGTCCCTGCCCACGGCAGGGGGATTGGAACTAGGTTGTCTTAAGGTCCTTTCCAACCCTAACGATTCTATGGTTCTATGATCTTGTCAGTAAGAGGGAAGGGCATGGAGGAGGATTGGGAGAAGCAGACAACTGGAAGAAACCTTTGTTCCCTGGTCCTCCTTGGGGCCTGAAACAATCCCGGTAATCTGCTGCAGGGACAACAGCAGGACACAAGTGATCTAGGAGATTGCTGGAGGCCACTGATGACAATTTCCTTACGCAAAGGATTGAGGTGCCAACACGGAAAGGTGCTTTTCTGGACCTGATGCTTACATACAAGGAAGAACTGGTTGTTGATAAGAAGCTGGGGGACAGCCTTGGCTGCCCTTAGCATGTGATGGTAGAGTTCAGGATCCTGGGAGGAGGAAACTGGACAAAAAGCAGGACCTCAGCTGTGGACTTCAGAACAGACTTTGACCTCCTTGGAGATCTGCTTGGAAGAATCCCACAGGATACAGTACTGGAGAGAAGAGAGATCCAAGAGAGATGATAGATATTAAAAAGTAGTCTATTCTGGTAAGAAGGAAAGAAAACAGGGTGTTACTTTCCTTGTCTTTGGTAAGACTTTTGACTATCCCATAGTATCCTAATGCAGAAGCAAAGTATGGGTTAAATAACTAAACTGTGAGGTTGGTTGAAAACTAGCTGAATGTCATCAGGCCCAGATGGTGTTTATCAGTTGCACAAAGTCCAGTAGGAGGCAAGTGGTATACTTCTAGAGTTAAAAATGGATTTGGTGTCATTCAGTATCATCATTCATAATATGGATGATGGAGCAGAGTATAACCTTAGCAAGTTTGCTGATGATACAGAATTGTGAGGAGCAGTTGATATACCAGAGGATTATGCTGCTATTCAGAGGGACTTCAACAGTCTGGAGAATGGGGCAGAGAGGAACCTCATGAAGTTTAGCCAGAGGAAATGTGAAACCCTGCATCTGGCCAGAAATAATTCCATGTAAGTGTACAAGCTGGACACCAACTGGTTAGCTCTGCAGGAAGGGATTGGGATCCTGGTGGGCAGCAAGTTGAGTATAAGCCAGTGTGGCCTCATTGCAAGGATGACCAATCGCATCCTGGGCTGCATTAGTAAGAGAGTTGCCAGCACATCAAGAGAGGTGATCCGTCCTCTATGCTCAGCACTGGCGAGGTCACATCTAAAGTGCCAAGTCCAATTCTGAGGTCTCTAGCACAAAACCAGAGATGGTCTTACTGGAGCAAGTCCAGCAGAGTCACAAAGGGACATCTTATGCATGAGGAAAGGCTGAGACAGCCTTGAAAAGGGAAGGTCCAGAGGAGTGCATTTTATCAGTATGAATAATACCTGATGGAAGGGAATGAAGAAGTCAGACTCTTTTTGGTAGTACCCATTAGCAGGAGCAGAGTCAATAAACACAATTAAAATGCATGAAATTCAATCTGGATACAAGGAAACAGTTTTGTACTATGAAAGTGATCAAACACTGGCCTAGTCTTCCTCTGTTTCAAAAGCCATCTGGGCATAGTCCTGGGCAACTTTCGCTAGGTAACCCTGATTGAGATGCAAGGCTGGACTAGATGATCTCTAGTGGTTCCTTCCAACTGCAATGACTGTGAGAACTTTTTTTTTTAAGTCCTGGCATTAAAAGCAGCAAATTCACAAAACAGTAACTCTAGAAAGGAGAAAAACTTACTCATTTGATTACTTGCATGCCAAAAGGATAGAATCCGTTTTTTGGCTTGTCCTAGTATAATCGTGGTAGCTAGTGTCATCTAATTTTTTTTAGCATTCTGGAGTGAGAAGGTATTTCCTTCAGCTTTCATGTAGTGTGGCCAATGGAGGGTATGGTAATGCTAAACAAGGAACAAAGGTTCATGTCACAGGTTACTGCAACAGATGTGTTGTGCTTGAATTCTTCCACAGAATGCAGCAGATTTTACCTGAGGCACTTCAAATGGCTCGCAGAAAATGTTGATGCCCTAGAGAAAAAGGGAAGGAAAAGTTATTATGGCAAGTGAAGCATTGCACTTTCCCTTTGGTGTGTGTGAGCATAATCTGCAACTAAATGTATAGAGATCACTGCAGCTGAAATGGGAGAAGTGGTCAAGATGAGGTGTGATAGGCAGTTCTTATAACTCAAATGGGAAATGCATCTCAACCAAGTGTATGCCTCCGTATAAAAAGCTTTGCAACTAACGAAATTCAGATTAAGTTTGTTTTCAGGTAGTACTAACTGGAGAGGATTCTGAACTTTGTCCTGACATGTTACCACCCCCAAGCTGGGGCAGGTTCTATGTATACTTTAGTATAAATAGTGAATTTTTAAATGCCTGTTACTTTAGAGATCCTTGCTATTTACTGTAAGGAGGAGCAAGAGACTGAATCCAGTTTTAAAATGTAGCAGCACTTAAAGGGAAATGTCTTCTCAAAAACCTGCAGGATTTTAAGTCAGTGAAAAGCAGACATTTGCTCAAAGAATCCAGGTTGCTGTGGGCTGTTCAGTTTCTGCATTAACTGTGAAATGATCTGAGGAACACATTTCAATCACAGTAGTGAAAGTAGTGTTAGGTTATACTTGTTAAGGAATGTTTTATTAAGTTATTGTTCCCACATGTTTAATACTGCTCAGACAGAATTTCTGGTACACAGTTCCTCCTTCAGAAAAATCAGTGGTTATGTGTGGTTATCAGTTAAAGGTATGGTGAGATTGGATTCAGGTGGATTTATGTGAAGCAGATAAGGAGAATACAGATGAGCAGCAGGTATAACAACTTTTTCCTCAAGGTAGTACACAGCTTTGTATGGGAACTTGTTCAGCTGACTCCAGCCAATCCACAAGACATCTCTCTGTACCCTCAGGTATTTCCTTTGCCATTGGCTGTGTCTTTTCTTTCTCAAGGAAAGAGTAATCTATTGTAAGAGATTTTAGAGACAGTCTTCAATATTTTTGACTTGGAATCTGTGCTTTTGTATCTTAAATGCAGCATGATACCTTGATACTGACTGATTGATGTGTATTTTCAGGCTATTTGTAGATGATTGCAACTGTGGAGTCAGTTTCTTATTATTTCTGAGGAGGAAGTAATAAGTTGGATCAGAGGATGTATACCACATAATTTAAGCAAAATGTTTGGAAATACTAACTTTATTAAATGAGCAAAAGCTCCAGTGTTTGCTCTCCATTAATGAAAGAATGAAGAATATATGCACTTTTTACATTTGCAGCTTTTTTAGGCTTATTTCTCCTCATTTTTAATATAGTTCTATAATTAATACTTACTTGTTCATACTTTGTGAAAGAACATTCATGGTATGTAGACATTTCATTTAAATACCTTGATATCAGAAATATGTCCTAAAAATATCTAGTAGCCAAGCTCAAGAGAACTATCACACTCAACACTTTAATCAGATAATTTTCCCTTTGGCACAATTTATGCTTTACATTCTTCAAGTTCTTTGGTTGTATGAGCCTGTACTTTACACTCTGCAGGAGTGAATAATGAAGCCTTAAATTTGTTGTTGCTAATTACAGCTTGGTGATACTCCTTTTGTTGCCAAAATGGATTGACCTCAATATAACTAAGAGTCTAGTTCACAACCTGCAAATTTGCCTGTCTACACCAGAAATTCATGTTTTATTAGGGTAGAGATTACTTTTGCAAAGGATAGGTAGATAATTTCCTAGGGTCAGCATTATTTTAAGCAGTCAGCAGTCATTTAAGAGGAAGAGGAAATGGTGATGAATTTTTCATGTTTCCATGAGAAAAATCTAGTAAATAAGTCATAACTCCTACATCCAGCTCTACAGGTCTAGGTAACACAGCTCTTGTTACTTAGTGCGATGAGGAAACTGTGAATCTGAAATTAGAGTACTTTCTTCTTTTTGCTATTTTCAGGTGAGAAATCTCATCTTCTATGTCCAAACAAAAATAAAATAAAAATAAATAAATTATTTGCTTCTAATTCCAATTAGAAACACACATCCCGGAACAGAAAGAAGATGACTTTCATGCTGAATTTCAGTTTCATCTGAATTCTCAAAAAAACTCAGAATTTTTCATCCAGGCAGAAGCTGAAGCCCTGAAAATTTCAGATCTGCCAGTAACCAGTCAAAGAGGAGGCACCCCATATGACTGTAATCCCAGTCCTGAAGAATCAAGGTAAAAACAAATATCATTAAATAGAGTTTTTCTAGATTCAAATTATAGATAATATACATACAGATTTTTTGATAAATATAGGGAAGCTTATTTCTCAACTAAGAACCAGTAAATCAGCTTTTACTTGGACTTACCTTATTTACCCTTCTTTCCTTGTGGAATGCAGCATTTCACCACTGTATTCTTTATCAGTGTTTGAAAATATGATCATGGCAATGGCTTATGTAACACACTGTATTTCAGTGATTGTGGTCTCTCCAGAGAATTTTGAAAATGAGTACTGAAAAAAAATAGAAAAGATTATCTAAAAATCTAGTAGTATATGTGGTTTTACACAATAAGCACAGTGTACCCTAAGTATAATGAGGGACTAGGAAGTAGGAATGAGGCATGGTAGGAAGCAGGAATAAAGCAAGGTGAAGATGAGGAGCTGTAATAGCTTGTAGACAGCCTATTACAGGAATCTGGAGAAGGGCAAATACGGTTGAAAAGTGTGGTATGAACTCTGGATATTTGCTTCTGTTATTAATTTGGTCATTTATTGTCATTAATTTCAATACTGAGCTATGGCCCTCTACTGCAGTCTTAAAAAATATATACACTCTTATGTGGCATACTATATGAAGTTATGCTCATCTGGCTAGAGAACATGCTACTAGTTTTGAGTGACTTAAGCATTCTGAAGCCCAAGTCTTAACTGAGAGTGACAGAGTTACTTCTGAAAATGGGATCAAGGCTGCAAACCCTGATAATGTACTTTTGAAATATATACTCTAATTCTTCACCTGTCAGGTTCTACACGTGGTTTTGTTATCTTTAGCATGATCTAATGGTGATCCATTGGGCCAAGATCAGGCCATAGTACTTTTCCATCTGTCTTGTTGCCCTTTTTTGCATTAGGGCCTGAGATTTGCTGCTAGGGCAATGCATGCTGCACTAAAAGCCACATATAATCCTGAGTGCTTAAGTACAGCCCATCACAGAGTCAGACAAAGGTTGTTGCTTCTGCCCTTCCTCAGTGTCACTCACACTGGCAATCAAGCTGGTCTTGAACACTGAGTTTAACCCCCTACAGGCAGCATGTTGAACCATCCCATCTGTAAATACATAGCATGTAGGATCCTAAAGCTATTGGCAAAAACTTCACTGTGGTAGATACTATATATAAGCTGCACAAAATCTGTCCTCCAAATAGATGTCAATTAGTATACAAGGTAGGAAAATATATTGGTGTAGAATGACCCAGGAAATACTGAGTCAATGCTGATTTGCATTGGAGATGATGGTCTTAGTGTACCATCAATGTGACTTGTCAAGTTTTCTTTTAGAAGAAAACATTTGAGGAATTGGGGTATGATTATGAGGTATATTCAAACTTGTTCGTGGGAAGTACAACCTGAACATGGAAAATGCACAAAAAAAGTTTCAGGTTTGTAATGTCTGGGTAATAATATCCCGACACATGTATCACTTGCAGTCTGAAACAATACTAAATGAAATTTGCTAGGCAGAGCAAAAATGAAATAGGTTTTGAAGGGTCTTGAAAATGAAGATAAAGAATTTAAGCGCTCTTCTAACCCATATATAGTGTAATACACTAAAGTAATGTTTTGATGCAGATCTCCATGCTATCTGTATTTGATGTGCTTTAGGTTGCACCATAGTTAGCCTGCAGAGCACAGATCTTAACTTCCTTGTTAAAGAGCCATAGAGAAAATAAATCCAATGGAATCAGTGAAGAAAGGGGTGGCTGAGTACAAACAACTGCCTACCTGAGAGAATGGCTCTTTGGAGCACCAGATAGCATTAGTTTTCTTTCTAGGATGTGAATTACGCATAATGAAAGTAATGTATAAATAGTTCAGAAGATACAGCATTTCTGTGGCAGCTTATGACTTATGACTCACTGGCTAGGAAGCATGTCAACAGAAAATGCTTAAGGGAAGCAAATGTTAAAAACATTTGCTAATCCCCCCTTCTAATCCATTCACCTACTGATTTTGCTGCCATTTTACAAGTGATATCTGAGTTAACTGTATCAATGGATAGCCAAGAAGTTTTATAGAAGTCTTGCCTTGAAATAGAATTTTTTAGCCATCACCATAATTTTACAGATTTCTTCAAGATAAACTCCTTTATCTTGTATTCTGGATATTATCATTTCACTAAATGTGGAATTGGCCATCCTATTGAAGAATTTGTTTTGTTTTAACCAGAGAGCCAACTTGATCCCTAAACATTTTATTACTTTGTTGCTCTGTATTAAGCACAGGTTTTTAATATTTGCTTCCATTTAGTATTTTCTGTTTATAAGCTTCATATCCAACTTATATTCATCTGTTTATGAATTAGTATGGTAATATATTTATTTACTATTCCAGATAAACAGATTTTTCACAGAATTATGAATTTAAGAAGTGATAGAAGGACATCCCTTTTAATGTCTATTTATTATATTTGCAATGGTTAACAAGTTTTGATAATTTATTTATGTGTATTTTGTCTTGGGGGAGGGAGGAACTGGTTTTGCATTATCTTTCTTTTTTTTTTTTCCCTCCTAAACACAGCAGTGTAGAAAGAAAGGCTAACAGGATGCTCCCTGAATTTGTATCCTCATGGAATAATGCTGCTGATTTAGGTGGAAAAACAGAAACTTCATTCCTTTTGAAAGAATTGGACTCTCTGAGGGCAAAAAATAAAAAGGTATAATTGAGATATTCAGATCACAGTATTTGCTCTTTTATGGTTGTCTTACAAAACATACATTTTAAACAGTTCCTAATTTAGTTTGGTTATTTATTTTAGTGCACCTATCAATAGTTTTCCTGTCATTTTGGATTCTTAGTATCTGTTTAACAGCTGCTTCTCTGGAATTAAAAAAATCTTTCATCCAACTCATTGACCTTTTTAATCAGTGACATGGGTTCTTGCAGCATAGATGAAAACCAAGGAGGACCAAAAACAAGGCCAGGATTTCATGAATAGAGGTCTGGAGCTTGTGGTCCAGATGATGAATGTGCCCTAATAACCTCCTTTTTGTTGAGGAGAAGAAAATTCCATTCTACTTGCACACTGCATTGTTTTTTAGAGTTAGTAGTGGTTGCATGTGCCTAAATAACAGAAAAGTCTATAGTCTTTCCATGAAGCGTCATGGAATATTCAATGACAAGCTCAGATATCTATCCAAGAGCAGATTTAGCAAATTTGCAGTTAAAAGAAGAGCCTCAACATGTGAAATAGCTGTTTTCTATCTAGTGAGGCACATGAAAAATTATGGTTTTACACCACAGTCTCTTCAGCCTGTGATGTCAGTCCTCAGTATATTGGTTGGAAATAGGCTATTTATGCAGATACTATCTGCATTATATTCCATTTAATTCTGAACTTCCTTAGCAAGCTGGTGTTACCTGAAGAAGAGAACCCCAAGTAAAAATACTGGTACATACATTGCTGCTTGTCTTGTGCAGCAAGATAGGGCAGATGATAAAAAAGATACTTTTAACATTTGTCCTTAAATAATTAATTGAACTTCTGTTGTATTGCTTAGTGTTTGTATTTTGGGGGTGAGAATATGTTATTTAAAATTTTGGTGTGATTAAAAGAGCTAGTTGACTGTTTCAGCCAGGTAAGAATCTTACTGTCCATTTGTTCAATTCAGCTTGAAGATAAGCTTTCTGAAAAGGACAAGGAGCTGAAGACCATAAAACTGAACTTAGAACTGCAAGAGAGAGCTACAGAAGCTAAGATTGCAGAAAAGATTGCAGGTACAGTAGGCAAGCGTTTAACAGATGGCTCTATGGGTCATACAGTACCCATAGTTGTTATATGACGTGGCCTGGTGAATGTTAGCTTTATTTGCTAAAGGAGGGAAGATTTGATTATTTTTTTTATGTACGGCTGTTTAGAGTTGCTTAGAAAATAGGTGGCTTTAACATCCTGGTACTGGTATTAGCAGGAGCTTTACCTGTATTCATACTGATTTGGGCATTAAATGCATTGTTAACACCATGTCAATCCAATCACAAAAAGGTTGTTTGTTTTGTTGGAAGGTCCTGAACAAACAAGGGGAAATAATGATTACCAGTGCCTCTACCTTTCAACCAGCAGTTCAAATACCACTTATTGTTTTAGCTCCTTCACAGCAGTACTACCCCCTCCCCATGCATGGAGATAGTCACACATTCACCACAACTAGAGACCTGCACTTTTCGTGAAAAATCTCTTCTTTTGGTAGTTATAATGAATTTTTGCCTGGTGATGGTATGTGTCCAGTGAGTGAAGTTTATATAAATTCTCAAAATTAATGGGGTTTTAAGTTTATACTCAGAAGTGAATTTATGCTTATATTTGTTGTTATTTGTTCTTTGGGTAGACAAACAAGAATGGAGACAATTTGTATTGTGCAGTTTTGGAAATTTCTGAAGTAATGAAGTATTTTTATTACTGAAAAGTGACTGTGTGTACAACATACCCAGTGGAAGAAAATCTCTCTGAGGTTTTTCTCAAAGTGTTTCAAATAAATTATTGGGAGTGCTTTTAGAAATATATTGTATCATAATGTTCATAAAGTGTACGCTAGGTAAAACTGTGTTGTTATAGACCATGCACACCTCGCATAATATTAATAGTCCTAATACCTGTCCCCAAAATACCGGTACTGAATGGAGGGTAACTATCTTCAGGAATATGAAGCAGAAAATAAGCTCTTCAGCTGAAAAAAACAGATGGCTGAATTTCCACTTAATGTCAAACCCCTGAGAATACAGTATTCTGTGTATATTATAGATGGAAGAGAGTTCCTAGATTTTCTGTGATGGAGAAATGGTAAGTCTATGCATATTATGAAACAGATTGAAATACAGGCATAATCTTATTCCATTTTACATAAACTGCTTGCTTTATTTTCAGAAGGAAAAAAGTCTGCACTGGTTATCAGTTATATCCAACAGCACAAATTGTTTGTGTTGAATCCCAAGTTCTGTGTTTATTCCTGGATATTTAAACAGTGTTTTACCTCTGTACTTTATCAAAGAGAATATTTTTTCATTATTAGGTGTTTGTTGCTCATTTAAACCTGGAAAGAAAGGTGTGTCAAAAGGTGTGCCAAAAACATGTTTAGTTTAATTTTAATGGATACAATTGAAATATTTGTTAATAAATTGGTTTTCCCTGCACTAGAGTATAAACTTTCTAATTATGCCCTAAGCAGAATATTCTCTTAAAATAGTATGACATGAATATGGATATAATAATTAACATAGTTAAACCATTTTGAAAGGAAGAATAAACCAGATTTTAATGAGAGCTACAATGTGCAATAATGATAAACTGTAAGAAATACCTTTTTTTTTCCCTCCTTTTACGAGTTCACGAAGTATGAAATTGTTTAAATGCTAAGAGAGAGGGCAAGAGGCTCCTTACTACTTAAGCTCTTTGCTAAAAGGAAGCTTTGTTAATATTTCATTGGGATTTTGCTTCCTGTCTTACAGTTCTAAGAACATTGCTAAGTTTGGGTAAATGTTTTTAAATCAGTGATGATGTGAACCAAACTGAATTTGTGGAGGTCTGTGTGTGTGTCTCTCTCATAAAAACCTCAGGAAGAGTTCCAGTGGACCAGCAGAACCTAATAAAGAAGACTCAGTGGGTTTAAGGAACAACATTTTCCGCTTGTGTTATGTCCTTTGAGGATAGGAGAACACATGCTACTCTGATTTTGTGTTGCTAGTTAATGTTTAATTACTGCAGTGTATAACACATGGTAGAATGAAAATTGTAAATATGGGTGTTTGCATTTGTATTATTACTTAGTACTGACTTTATGATAAGAAAATGACTCCACAAATTATACTGTTAAAAAAAAAAAGGAGTCTAAAAGGAGCACCGTAAAAATGTTACTACTTTGAGGAATATTACAATTCTATTTTAAAATGTAACCCTCTAATTAATGGGTTTTACTTAAACAAGTCTTAGGTAAAGAACAAAAAAGCTGAAGACAAAAGCCATTTTAAAATGAAGCTACAACAGTCTTCAGAAACAAATAACCCAAAGTTTGTCACTTTACGATTTTTAATTTGCTCAAAGGAAGAAGTCAAGAGAAAAAATGTAAGTTTGTGAAATGCTTCATGAGGGAATAAGAAAAAGTTATACATGATGAAAGAGAAAGTTTAATATTGTGTGCAGTAAATAGCCTGTTTTCAAAAGGGGATTATTTTTAAATTTTGCTAGCCTGGAAAATCAATTTTCCCGGAAAATCAACTTCCTTGGATCCCTATCTGTGTCAGGTAGCTTATGGCTAAGGAAAATTAGGAAATTCATGGTATTGGTTGCAGGCCTTTAAGCGTTAAAGGCTATTGCTTCTGGTGGTCATAGCTGCCACAGGGTCCTGCTGTTTCTTCATTATTCTTTTGTTGGATTTCCTCTCATTATAAGCCAATGTCAGAAGGTACCGTTAGTTTTCTTCCCCATCATGAAGAGAAGAAATATGGAGGTGGAGGCAACATCAGGGATATCAAGGGAAGAGCAAACCATAAAAGAACTGAGACTAGGATAATGCAAGGAAATAAGAGAACACCACATGAGAACCGGATGTGAAGAATAGACAAATCTTGAAATGTGGGACTGCAGACCTTTCTTATGTTGAACAGAGAAGGGAATGGATGCACTTCGTGGGAGGCGAACTAGCAGAGAGAACAGATCTGATTTTGGATGGACATAATAAGTGAGTTCATTTTTTCCTAGCAGAAAAATTATACAGGGGTCTTTATAGGAACTTCCAAAGGAAAGAGCTGGATGAATGCAAGTGAGAATTGCAGAGCATAGTGGTAGTCTTTCTAGACTGGAAAAAAAAAAAAGAATGTCTTCTCACAGTAACTCGCACTAGTACTACAACAAGACAGACCATAGTTGGCATTAGAGCCTAGATTTTTGGGACATTTTTATTGCTATCATAGTAGCATATATTAGTGCTAAGAATAATTCTGAAGGAAAATATAATAAAAAATGTTTCTCCTTAAATCTTTCTGTAGCAAGGGCTATTTTAATTTGAGGGTTTGTTGGTTTGTGATTTTTTTTTTTTGTTTTGTTGTTTTTTTTTTTTGGGGGGGGGGGGGGGGAATGTTTGGTTGGGGTTTTTTTTTTCAATATCTAATAGTAATGTTACCAAAATTTAGTACATTTTAAATCTGAGTCAACTCAGCAGGAAGAAGTGAATTGAGTCCAGGCCTGCTACTTCTGTTAGGTGTTGCACACCACCTTTAATGCCTGAAAGCTGTATTAGTGTTCTGCAGATGCTCTCTAAAAGACCAGAGTACTGATAGGAAATATAGTGTGAAAAAAAGGGGAAAGGAGGCTTCTAATACTGTGTAAGTTATACAGCTTTCAGTCTCTTCGAAACTACAGCATGTACCTACAATTAAGTCCTTTTTTTCAGGTCTGTTTTTACAAAAATGCTGAGAATTTAGATATGTGGTAATTGGGAACTCTTAAATATGGTACAGAAATGTTCTTGAATTTTATTTGAAGTTTCCTAAATTAACCTGAAAAATAATTATTGAATGCATATGCAATAGTTTTAATAGCACAAGTGAAAACAAATATCCAAGTGGCTATTAGCTTAGAGTTAGTTTGATTTAATATCCCATAAAGTAAGAGGAAATAAGTAGTCTTGCCAGTAATAAACTTTGTGTGGCAATAACTTCCAGCACAGGGGAAAAAGTATTTTCCATTTCTTCAAAGCTCACTTTAGAGTCCCTTTTTAGATGTTATTTTTCTTTCTTGCATGTCATCCATTAAAGATTAGCTGTGGAAGGTTGGAGCATGGAGAGATTATGAATGACAGAACAACTCCAGCAGAATAATAATCAGTTTTTGGTATTTAATGCTGTTTGACTTTTGCAGACACATTTCTTATTAACCTTTGGTACAAACAGAAATCCAGGTTCCTGATATCTCATGGAGAAGATGAATTCAAGATCCTCTTCCAATTAAACTGAAATAAGGCCAATATTGGGCTTTAGCCAAAAGAACTCAGTAGTTCCCAACCCTTGTGTTTATAAACCAAAATATGAATGATATTTTACAGTTTAAGCATATACTTCCTAACTCAAGTTTTCTGTGAATAATTCATTTGTTTATATAGTCTATATAGTTCTTAGGAGTGTATCCTATTAATGCTTTTTGCGCAAAACTGTTTCCCGAGTATTTTTCCAAAATACTTCCTGGTAAATAACAGAAATTTGAAAATAGCATTAAGATTTGAATCCTCTGTATTGGAAAGTAGACAATCCATCTAAAGGACAAAACCACCCCCAAGATGGGGGTGTTGTGACTGAGAACATACTGGCTTAATTTTTAACAGTTTAACTTGAACCAGTGCAATTTTGCCTTCGGATTGTCAGAATTGGTGATTGTCAAAAACTTGTGTGAAGTGCTCTGAAGTAAACAATGAGCTTGCATAGGTTAAAATGTAAATTACTAAGCTATTTATGGGTGAAGCTTGTATGTAAAAAGCAAGCCAGTAACTTCTACATATTTTTATGATTAGTCTGGCCCTTCTGTCTTCTCCACTACAGTGCTAGAGGAACATAAAGAATTGGGGTTTATTCATGAATAAAAATGCCTGCAAATAACCTATTTCTTAACCTGTCAAACTATAACTTGCAAACTATAATACAATATTTATATTTTTCCTCCTAAAGTAAATCTTCAGACATCAGTAATTATTCACTAAAAAAAATCTAGCAGCATTATGGTTTGAATTTTGAAGTCAGCTGTGTTTAGTGTGTTAGAAACAGAGGCTTAAGTATTGTACAGGGATAGGTTTTCACAAGAACTGCTTTGGGGTCTGTGTATAATAGTCTCTCCTATTCTTTCCCACTTTTTTTTTTTTTTTTAATTGAATTGGGATCTCAGTACACAAAGAAAAACCTGTGCAGAGCTGCCACTAAGCAACTTTAGCCTTTTATTAAGAACACTCTGTTTATAGCATTGGAAATGTAGGAGTAGATGAATGCTATGCACTAAATAGATCCAACAAACACAAAGCAATAAAGAAGTCACTGTGTTCTGTCAGTGTTTGTTCAGATTGTTTTATCTATGAAGTCACATTTAGGTGTAAATGACTTGTAGTCTATAACTCCTTGTGTATAGACCGGTGAAAACTCTTAAGTAGTTTTCCTATGATCTTCTTATCACTATTTTGCTTTTATTTTTCAGTTACAGGTCATAACTGAAAGTAAATGAATGGTAGCTTTCAAATAGGGAGCTAGGAACTTAAGTTGTCTGTTTTGTAATATAACATTTCAGCACTGTTTTTAAGCCAACAGTCAGCCCTGGAACTCACAGTGGTTTGCCATTAACTTGAATGAGAGCTGCGTAAGGGCCTTAGGCTTTGAACATTTCTAGGGATTATCTGCATTTTGTAACATGTATGCACAGAGACCAATTAATGACACATTTTAAAGGCTTTCATAGCAGTGTGCTAATTTTTTTTTTCATTTATTTGGCTATGATAAGTTTGACTTATTATTTAAGAATTGTGAGCACAGTCATTAAATCCAGGAGAAAGAAGTCTCAGAGGAATTTGATTTCTAATGCGACTGGTTAACAAATGCATACATGTATGTATTTCTGCAAGGAGAACAAGGATATATTAATTGGTTAAATAAAATTTTAAAATGGTGAAAATCCAGAAATGGCAAGGATAGTTTCCAGGTACTACTGTGAGTAGACAGACAGATCTGGCAATGGTGGACAGGAATGGGAGGACTGCTGAAAATCAAAAGGCAAGTAGCCATTACACCTCTTTTCCCAATATACTTCCCTAATTCCTAACATCCGTGTAGCTGCTACTCAGAAATCCAAAGTGAAAACAAAGAATCCCTAAAAAGTTTCAGTTAAACCAATCTGTAGGATAAATTTCAGCTGACAATTTTTTCATGGAAGCAACAGAGGAGGATAAACAAAAAGATCATTACAGGAATCTTGAATTCTAAGTATGACTTGGCCAAGCAAGTTCTTTCATTTTTCTACTTTTGCTCCAGAATAATACTAATACACACCTCTAAAAGGCAGAAAACAGAAAATATTCTTTGCCTCATTATTCTCATGAGGTCAAAATTCACTCCTATGTTAGAGCTAAATATCTGTATGAAACTGAAGTTGAATCACGCATCAAAAATATTTTTATTATTCAGTCAGTTCTTGAGTATATGAGATTTTTTGTAAGAATGTGTTATCTCATTTGTATTTCCTGTTGCTGTAATGGTGTAAGTAGTGAAATTACTTTGAATTTACCAGAATCAATGCCAAAGAAAATACCAGGTCATTCATTGTCCAGTAAACACTGATCCTAAATACTAAATTTTAAACTGCAAAACCTTGACCTTTTGCCACAATACATTGTTATTAACAGAAAAACTTTTTCACCATGTCTTTTGCTTGGAAGCAACTGATGACTGTAACTAGTGCATGTTACAAAAACAATTAGCAAAATTTTAATTGTACAGTTTCCTTACATCACTTTTTTCCACGTAGTCCAAAATCAAAAGCAGTGTTTCATCACATTTATTAATTTCAAACGCCTTGCAAAGTCCAAAATATTGTTATTATTTCAGTAAAACTGATTTATCTTGAAACTAATTGTTAGGGTTACATATACCGTATCTTCTGAGATAGCAGTGGGGGTAATGACCTCATGTTTTCCATATAAGGTCTGGTCTATATTCTGGATTTTACATTTTTTAATGAGTAACATGAAGTAATTTCAGCTGCCACAGATGTTTTCAGTCCTAACTATTACTTCTTTCTTGCCTCTGCTATTCAGTTTTTTTCTGTGCACAGATGACCTCTAGGAAATCAGCAAACAGACTTTTTTCCTGGGAACTGCTTTCCTCCCTTCCCCCAAAGTTCTGTTGTTTGGAAAATCATGAACTGCTGTTTAAACTAGAATGATTTCCAATGCACCTTCTCACTACCTCTGTATTTTAAGGTAATGTAAAAAGTATAAAAGATCGGTTTGCCAAAAGAATCAGGTTCAACTAAGAAAATATGTACACTGCTTTGACTCAGTAAACTCACAGTCAGTATGGTTCATCTTCTTCATATTTACTTTTGCCCATATTAGAAAACAATTAGCTTACTAAACAAATTTGAGTATTTGGGAAGAAAAAAAATCTACTTTGAGTCTCTCTCATTTGACTAAGAATTACATGATATTTGATAAGCTTGTTTAAAAATGGACATATCCAAATATTATTGTAAACATCCATTGATTTGTTTTACCTGCAATATAAGTATTTTACTTAGTTGGCTTACATAGTAGCTAATAATATTTGTTAATGTAATTTAACTGCTGTGAACCTTTACTGAACAAATATTGAAATTTATACAAGTCAAAGAAAGAGAATCTCTAATGACTTTTGTAAAAGCTTCCATTTAATAGTTAAGGAGAAAAGTTTATATGACATACCAGATGCAATTAACAGTAGATTTTACATTTAATAAAAAGAAAGAAGCATATGTATTTGCTTTATTCATTCCATCATAATTTGCATTAGAGCTGTGGGTGTTTAATGAGCAAATTCCAGCTAAAATGCTATATTGATTTTCTAAGTGAACTTTGTAATAGCTATCTATCTTACAAAAGCTCTCTGTTTACAATTGTTTTCTTTACTAAAAACTAAAAATGTTTTGGAATTGATGAGTTTAGCATAATGATTCTTTTAAAATAAAGAGCTGTTTTAGAGTATGCAGGGGTTTTAGAAGAAAGATGTTATCAAGTTATTCCAAAGCAAATAAAATTTATGCAACTAAATAGTAATGTCGTATATTTTATATATTAGAATGTTTGCAAACACTGGAAAATAATCTTTTTTTTTTTCCTTAATTTAGCACTGTGAGATTTCAATATTGTAACTCTTGAATGTCATTATATGTATATTAGTAAATGAAACAATTCATTTTAGTTTAATACTTAACTATTCATGCTTCATTTTTATGTGTCATTTTCTTCCTTGAAACATGAGTTCTGTAAGAATTTATATTTCTTGTTGGTCAGGTCTCAAGATAAACAGGATAGGGTTGTTTGGTGCACTATTGGAAGGTCTCCAAGAAAAAACTCATGGTGTCAACCAGAGCAGTTGGTGACTAAGTAGCTGGATCACTTTTTTAACTGCATCAGACATCAAGTCAGTATGCCAGCATGGGGCTAGTATTTTGCTGGATATGCCATATCTTGAACGGGAATTAGCAGCCTGACTCTCAGTTTTTGCCTGGGATTTTTAAGGAGTATAAGGATGAGAATCTGGATATTCCTTAGTCTTTTTAGTATGGAAGATTTTTATGTCACACTCTTCTATAGACTCTTTGTTGGACAGCTTACATTTCACATACTTTCCTAAATATGACACAAAATGTTTTGGTTTGCAGCTGCATTGCAACCCAGTGGTATATGTATTTAAGTTGCTTGTTTAAAGAATCCTGTGATCCTTACAGTCCGGAAGTTTTTCTTGTGACTCATCCATAGCTTAATCTGAATGGTGAATGTTATTGTTAACAACATCATGCTTTGGCCTACCTGCAACTGTGTAGCTATTATGATATTCCATATAATATTAAAAAAAAAAAAAATCTGTAAAACATTAAATAGAGCCAGAAATGTGTAGGCATCAGATAACAAAAGTGTCTAACCTACATTTAGCAGAAGTTTTGGCTGTTAAAGGTGTCAGGTGAGTTAGCCTTGTGTAAATCATTAAAATGAGCTATCTGAAGACATTAAGTATTTTTTAAATTAGTAATTTCTTGTGGTCATTGTCAGTATTGCTACATGGTATAAACCACCATGTAACTAAGTACATATATATATATTTTTTTTTTGTCTGTTTAAAATCTTAGTTTGCTACGCAGGCATCTTAAATGATTTTCTAACTCTCCTTGATCTGTGTTACTATGAAAAAATTAAATTGCAGTCTATGAAATAGAATCATAGAATAGTTAGGGTTGGCAAGGACCTTAAGATCATCTAGTTCCAACCCCCCTGCCATGGGCAGGGACACCTCACACTAAACCATATCACCCAAGCTTCGTCCAACCTGGTCTTGAGCACTGCCAGGGATGGAGCATTCACAACTTCTGTCCCTGGGCAACCCAATCCAGTGCCTCACCACCCTAACAGGAAAGAATTTCCTCCTTATATCCAATCTAAACTTCCCCTGTTTAAGTTTTAACCCGTTACCCCTTGTCCTGTCACTACAGTCTCTAATGAAGAGTCCCTCCCTGGCATCCCTATAGGCCCCCTTCAGATACTGGAAGGCTGCTATGAGGTCTCCATGCAGCCTTCTCTTCTCCAGGCTGAACAGCCCCAACTTTCTCAGCCTGTCTTCATACAGGAGGTGCTCCAGTCCCCTGATCATCCTCGTGGCCCTCCTCTGGGCTTCTTCCAACATTTCCATGTCCTTTTTATGTTGAGGACACCAGAACCGCACACAATACTCCAGGTGAGGTCTCACGAGAGCAGAGTAGAGGGGCAGGATCACCTCCTTCGACCTGCTGGTCACGCTCCTTTTGATGCAGCCCAGGATACGGTTGGCTTTCTGGACTGCAAGTACACACTCAACCTGGCTCATGTTCATTTTCTCTTTGACCAACACCCCCAATTCCTTCTCTGCAGGGCTGCTCTGAATCTCTTCTCTGCCCAACCTGTAGCTGTGCCTGGGATTGCTCCGACCCAGGTGTAGGACCTTGCACTTGGCATGGTTAAACTTCATGAGGTTGGCATCAGCCCACCTCACAAGCGTGTCAAGGTCCCTCTGGATGGCATTCCTTCCCTCCAGCATATCAACCGAACCACACAGCATAAAGCAAAAAGCATAGAAGCAAAAGCAAAAGCCAAACACTTGTAATTGATGTGGAACTACTAAAAGTTAAAAGACAGTGTTTTTTTAATGGACGTTTGAGTGGGAGAAGGGTTCACTGTTCAAGGCAATTAGCTTCTGGGCTGCTATCAGGATGGGAAGATTTGAGATAAGCTAGATGTTTAAGTAACTTAAAAATCTGGTTTTCTGAATATTCATACTGTTATATAGGCATTATTTTGGTTTAAGGACAAATAAGTAATAATCTGTTTTTTTAAAAACCTGTATGGTCATTATTACCACTGGTTATAGTTACACAGAGAGGCAGTTAGATATGCTAAAACACAGTACCTCTAAGTGTACTTGTATGCTCAGGATGCATTGTAGCAGTCAGCAAGTTGTGGTTTTCCGTGCTGAGGTGGGGATGTTACAAGGTCAGACAGAAGAAGGGATGCACTCAGGGACCAGAAAGAAGCTAACTAATCTGGAAACTAATTAACCCCAGAGGAGTAATAAGTGCCAAATCTTCAGTTATTTTAAAGTTTTCTGTTAGTTCCAGCAGTTGTTTTCATTATGAAAACTGCATAATGTTTCCAGTTGCAGCTTTATGGGAAGGGGTCTCTGTGCAGTGTCTCTGGCATGATAGATAAACTGACATAATTGACTGGAAAAACTATGATAAAAAAATATACATTAAGGTACAGGTAGGTAATAATTACTATATAGAGTTAAACTGCTTGTGTATTCGAGATCCAAAACAGGGTATAGCAGTTGCATTGCAACTTACCTAGGTAGTCAACACTGAGTCAGTGACTTCGCTGCCATCATAGATCTCAGCAACCTAAGTGGAGGTCTGGTGAGCTGAAATGTACCACCCACCTCATACTATTTGTTCTTTTTCTTGCTGAGCCACCTACCTTTGCAGATACTGGACTTGACCTCTGCAAGTGCTGTAAACATGCCTGTGCACGTGCAGCTTTGCAGCTGCTTTACTCGTGCCTTAGTTTCTCCATTCTTCATCAAGCAAAGCTTTCATGTTGCAAACAGGGTAAATGGATCTTCAAGAAAAGACACTATTCTTATGAAACAAGTAAATACTCAAGAGAGAATTAAATCAGTGTTTGTTAAATGTGTATATTTCAAGATTTATGCTTCTTATAATGAATTTGTTGGGCTTTTTTGTTGTTGTTGTTTTGATGGGTCGTAACTGGTTACAGCTGTGGCCTGATGATTAGGTTTGCAGCTCCTCTGCAGAAGTAACATTCAGCCTTTTCCTTTCTTCTTTTGTCCAGTCTGCTGTTACCATGCAGTCTTTTGCTAGACCTGCAAAAATGTTTCTTTACACCTGAGGAACGCTTTTCTCCGCAGCTTGAGGACAAGAGGATTGCTTTCCTACTTTGAACATCTTCCTAATTCATCTCTTGGGAGATGAATATTCATCTCGGTTGTCTTATGCCCCTGTGTTATCTGAGCTCCTTATGAACTGTACAGAAACTTATCACTTTATGTGTTTCAGTTGGGGAGATTGAATTTTGGGTTCGTGTTTTCTTCAGTGTTCGTTTTTTCTGCTAAAGTGTATTGTGTGCCAGCAATATAGCTGCTACCAAAATGTACTACTATGCTTCTATTATTCTGTTCTGTGAAGAGCCATAAAGTGGTTTATGTTATATCACTCTATTCAGTTTTCTTACAATAATGTACAAAGATGAAGTAAGAATAAATTAACATATAAAGGCATCAAAGTTGACATCAATTGAGGTAAGAATGGAGGGGTAAAAGCTTTAGGCTAATGTGAAGAGGGAGGAAGCCTTTCTTTGGGCTCTTAATGACTTAAGGAATGGTTCAGAGAGGGACAGAGAGCTCTGAAGCAGTTAAGGAAGCCCAGAAGCAATGACTTAATACAGAAGGTGCTTGAGAAACAAATGCCAGCATTCAAAAGAGACTGCAGTATGGTCTTAGCAGCCTGTGGCTAAACATCAGCATGGCAGACTAGAAGGGGAGCATGGAGAATTCTGGAACCTACAGATCTCAGTTTAAGTTTTTTGGAGGTGCCTGTGACAATCAAAGAGGATATAGTCCTCTGTCTTTGAGTGCCAGCAGTCTTACTATGGCGTCCTGAAAGTCCCTAGCCATTTCAACTGCAGAGTTTAATGATGACTGAGAGGAGAGATTTGCAGTATTGCAGAGGGAAATTATGAAAGTATGAATAAAGATCTTAGTGTAGGCAGGGTCGAGGTAAGGATTCTGGCAGTGTGCCAGAGATGGTGTTAGACATATTGACAGGGGAAAGGCAGGGAGAATACTTAAGCTCAGGATGAGGAATGACTTGAAAGTGTTAGTTTGCTCCCAAGGATAGACAGTAAATCTTAGTTTATTGGCACCTAATACTCCAAGGTCCATGTATACTGTAACAGATAATATAACAGTATATTACACAATAAAGAAAAGACTTGCCAGAGAAGGAGAGATACCAGTTGTGCCACTGTTGTGATACCAGTGACAGAGTGTGAAAATATTAGAATTTTTCATATTTAATATCGGTATGCCACACTGATAGGAAGCAGTGTGATGTTAGAAGTAGTTTTAATGGAACATTACTTTTAACTCTGTGTCCTAGAAGAAACCTACTAGTGTCTCATAATTCTGAGCTTTAACAATTACTTTTCCATTAAGCAAGTATTCAGAATGCAAAGCAAATCACTTCTTTGCCCTGTTTAATTATACAGGGGTGAATGTGAAAACACATAGCTTTATTTCATTCCTTAAAGTATTCATTTTAGCAATCAAAAGCAATTTAATGTTGTGTCTGAAGAGTAATATAGACCTTATCCAGAGTAATCCAAGGTCATTGAGGAAATGTTGATTTTAGGAGGTGCTGGCAAAGGCCCATGTAAGTGCATCTAATAGTGTCTTTCCCTGTCAAACTTGTGTATTAAACATACTGGTTACTTCTGCAGCTCTAGTGGAAGAAGTTTATTCCGCTCAACGGGAACGTGACAAGGCTGTCATGGCAAGGCTTAGATTAGCCAATGAAGAGAGAGATGAAGCATTTCTACGAGTCCAGCATTTAGAAGAATGTCTCAAAGAGTAAGTATACAATTCCTGCCTTGTGCAAAAAGTTATTGTGCCAGTCTGTGACTGTCATAAACTCTTTGAAAGTGATTATATGGGAAAATTTTGCACAAACTTCTCTATTGTGGCATACTAGGCTAGTGCTAGTCATGCTGTCTACAGATTAATTTCTTAGCCATCCTATGAGACCTTATTTTTCTCTGGTGACTGAGAGCTAAGTGAATAATTTTGGTCACAAAAATTAAAAATATAATCAAAAGCTTTGGTATTGATTTATTCAGGCATAAATAAGACAAATGCGACATTTCATAGGGATCTTTTGACAGAGAATACCAGAATGTCAGTCAGAAGTTGCAATGTATAGGAAATCAATCAAGCCTTTAAGCCCACTAGACATTTCCTTCAGTAAAATTTCTACTAATGAAGGGGGTGATGTAGTAAAAATGTATGGATTTTCTTCTTCCAGTGTAAGAGCAGTTTGTAAGGCAATAAGGATATAATTAATACTTCACAGAGTTTTATGTATGCCATGTTAACACAGCAAAAATAGTCAATTTCATGTTAAACGAAACTGTTAAGTCAGGAGAAGATCAAGAACCGTTTCTTACTTTAGGATATAGGCAGCTCTGAAACTACAGTTTGCCTCTCCATGTCATTTTTCTCCATCCAAGTTGTGGTCATCTTGGTTACCATCTATGGTAGTCCTTCAAAGTCTAAAGTGGCTGAGAAGTTTCTCCTATCTTTCTGCCAAAAGACATACAAAGCAGATAAGAGTTTTTCATGGTAGGAGATGGTATAGGTGCAGTTGTTAGTTAACTAAATGGCAGGCAATTATGTTTAAATAATTGATTCTGCTAAGAACACTCTTTCCTCTTTGTGGCAGAAAACCAGTCATCATCTTTGGACTACTTTAGTAGGAAAGGCCAGAGAATGTTATCTAAATAAATTTCAATAATCTGTGCATAGCTTGTGCGCCATTACTCTGTGAAATTTTCAAGTTGCTAGAGTTTGTCACAGCCTGTAAATATGACTCAACGGCGGGATTAGAAGATTCCATTCCCTAATTAATTAGTGCAGTTTGTTAGACTAAATGTCTCTACAGAGCCCATTATGTGTGTATGTGCATCTGAAATCTTGCTCTGTACGGCAATATCTGAGGAAATTACAAACATGCTTGAAATTCCCGTAAGAGGCATCATAACTGTGAGCCTTACTCCAGTCTTCCCAATTTCTTCTGTCACTCTTCTAATTCTGTGTGCTTCAAGAGTAAAGAAAGCAAGAATGGCCCCAAACATCAAATGAAACTATGTAGAAGCTGTTAGCATAAGTTCAAGATCTTAATTAATTATTAATAAATTATTCTGGTTGACAGACCTAGCCAATGACTTTTGGTTTTCTGGAAGAAATCACAGGTTATTCAGTGTGTGAGAAGTGCATTGTTGCCTGTTCTGCTGTGGAATCCATAGACATACATGTGGCAAGTCTTGACACACAAATCACTTGTTTACCCCTCAGTCGCTTCTGTCTGCCTTACTCATGTACTGAAAGACCAACTCGGTTCTAAGCAGAAGGATGAGAAAAGAGAAGAAACTCAGTTTCTTTGAGAACATGCATTCTACCTTCCCCAAAGGAACATCATTGCAGAAGGTGCTGGGTACCCTGCAATGACAAAGAAAGTACTTGCTCCAAGGACAGGGTTAACAGTTCCCCTGGCAGGCTGATAGCTTGTAGCCAAGCTATTATATTTTTTTGCTATCACCTAGAGAATAGCAGTTGTTGCTGTCATCCACTTGGGTGCTCTTTCTGATGCTTTATAGAGAGGACTTGCCAATTCACAGTCTCAGAATTGGCACAGGTGATTTCTCTGTGGAGAACACAAGCACAGCAGGTAAAAATTACAATGGACTAACCAGGACATTAGGCCTGGGACAAAAACAATTTAATTCAAAGGTTGTCCTTGCCAGACTGCATGTGTACTGTTCCAATATTTTCCAGGTTTCCCATTTTGTATTACAAAGACCGACTGTGGCAATGGCAGGTCATTGGAAAGAGTCATGCCCAGGAAATGACATTTCTTACTGTCATTACTGGTTTGTGGGGCAGATGGGAGGGATTTATTCTTTTATTTTTTAATTTATTTTTTTTTTTTAAGAAAGTTCTTTGCTGTTTTTGAAATTTTGGGGCATTATAGAGCCAAGAAGGCAGGATTGCCTCCATCATGGTCAGCTGCTTTTCTTCTTGTCTACTTGTTCCAAGTTTACAGGATGCATATTCATGCAGCTCTATACTTTACAAACAAGAAATGGTTGAGTGGAGCCAAGATTCCTGCTAGAACACCAGCCTGGCTCCATCACTCAGGCTTTTCCGAACATTGGGCATCTTTACTAACTGCGGTAATATCTCAGTTGAGGTGACAAGACATGCATTTCTATATCTGCCTGGATGTCTGCCATTTTGCAGTGAGAGGAGAAAGCCAGGACTGTGAGAGAGAAGAGTCAAATTGAGGTGCTACATTCTTGGAAGTAATCAACCCCATGAGGAGATTAATTTTCTCAGCCTCTTCGCTCTAAATAGTTCATTACTGTGGCTGAATGGAATTTTTTTGTGTTCACCTTACCACTCCACTAATCCTTTGGAAGGAATAGAGGTGATGGGATGAGCCATGAAGGACTTGGTTTATTTTATTTAATTTTGGAGTTTCTTCTGGAATCTTGGAACTTTTCCAAGTACCACCCTTAATACTTTCTGCTGGTTGTTCAAAAGGTCAGGTTCTCTGTCTCAGATGTGAAGCACATAGAGGTTTGGGTTTTTTTAAAGAGCATTGGCTACTTGTGCTTCACTCATCAAGTTCTAGAGCACAGGTCACTCCTTCCATCTGCTTTGCACTTACTCTAATCAGAGATCTTTACAAGAAGGCAGTATTGAACAGCCTGCCAACCTTTATCAAATGCTTTAATGCTTTCTTTAAATTAGCAGCTGGAGCAGTTCTGTTGTCATTAACAGTAACAACCCAAATTCTTTCAGTCCTGTTAGCAGAATGCATGTAGAAATGGGGGGCAAAGGAATTCTTCTTTACAAGTTTAACATCATGAGATCTAAGGGTTGCTTTTTGCCTGTGCACAGCACAGGGAGAGGCAACAGGGCAAACACAGTTCTGGATGCTGCTGCTTAAAAAATACCATCAGCTAACGAGGTGTATGTATTCCAACAGACAGACCCCTTCTGGCAGTAATATGCTGAAGGGCTATACTTACAGTAAAAGTTCCTGTTCTTTTTCCCAACCCCAATCTCCCTAGGGTGTTTTGCTTACGCAGCATGTTGGTCAGCTGGGTGATTTTGTTGACCCACGCTTTTAGAAGGGTGGAAGTCCTCCGGAGAGGCCAGGTCAGTCCTGCCAATTTACTTTGACAAATACCATTCCTTTCATTGTGAATACAAACTAGCTGGAGATCCATTTTTAAGTCCCACATGAAGTGGCACTTAGAGCAATGTAAAAACCTAAAGCAGGAACAAACTCTACAAGGAGCCAAGTCAAGGAGCCAGTTCTGGGAATTTGGTCTTATATTTTTTATTTTATGATTTGTGTTATTTTATGAATACAAGTCAAACCCAGCAAAGGTTAGCTTTTATTTTGTTTAATTCTGCTTCTACTGTATATGTTGGAGTACTTACTGCTTATGAATTCCATATAAATAAATATACCAGCTGTTGTACACTGGTAGTACATTCTGAACTATTTATTTCTTATTTAAAGAATTAACTCCTGTACTGGTTGATTTACTATGCCTTATGTTGTGTTATCTGAAAACTAATGCTTTAAAGGTGCTAGTGTGCTGTCAAGTCCTCCACGATGTTTGCTAGCTAAAATCTTGGCTTCAGAGCAGCACCTGTCATAGCACTGTTGAAAAAGTGTGTGTTGCTGTTTAGTAGATGTTTAATGATACTACATCTGTCTTTTAAAATATTGCATGCTAGTGACAGAACTACTTTTAGTAGGAATCACCATTAAGTAACTAGCAGTGGAGCAGTAAGGTAATTTTAATATGCTCATTTTTTAAGAAAAGAGGTCTCTTGCATTTTAAAATACGCGTGTTTTAAATAATGTGCTGTCCATATAACTTGGGTAAAATAAAATGCATACTATCTCATTTATTAGATTTTTGTGTTATTACTCACTGCTTTTGCATAGCCAGTGTTCAGTGCTGTATGACTAAATTCATATCTTTGTATTTGACAGGTCAATATATGTTCTGTTGAAATAGAAAGGGAGGAAAGTGCAGAGGGGAGGGGTTGTTGTAGAATTAAATAAGGGCCTTGCAGAGAATTGGCTTATCTTGCTATTTTATGCAAGATACAAAATGAAAATACATCTAAGGAAACTTCAACTCGGTTTTTTTCCGCATTTTGGAAGAGAAGGGTGGAAAAAAGAATTACTTTAGAACGAAACAAACAAACAAATAAAAAAAAAGCACACCCCACCCCAGAACTCTCCACAAAAGTCCTGTCCTGTTTTATTTGGGACGCAGTAAAAACAACAAAAATACAAAGTGAGGTAAAAGTTGTAAGCCCAGAAATATATACAATAAAAGCATCAGTCATTTCTATCACTGGGGAACTTTCTTCATCTAAGCACATATGAACAATTGATCCTTGTAGTCATATATAGCAGTAAACATTAATAACTTAACAGTCTGAAGTCAGTGCCGAAGATATGGAGCATTATTGAAAGATGGAGTCGAGCAGGTGGCACTTTAATATGTTCAGTGTCATGGTTGACTCTAAAGACTAGTAGAATGAAATTACTTGAGGTTCTAAAGATTTAAAAAGCGAACTCATTTTGCTGCACTAAGGAAATGCTACTGATCAGGCTTTCTGTGTCCCTTTTTTCTAGGCTAGAAAATATTAACCCTGAAGAAAATGACATGGTAAGCCATTCTCTGAGGAGATTTCTTGATGTCAGTCTTATATCTTAGAGGCTTAAGTTCAATTGAGTGGGTTTCAAGAACTAAGATGTGGGAAAAAGAAGAATTGACACACTAATAATGTACATCTTTGCCGCAATATGAAAATTCAATAACTTCACTCAGTCAATTTACAATTCACATGTGCCTATTAATTAAAACCCTATATTAAATAAAATATATTAAAACTTCATGTCTGACTAACATATAATGCTGTTGGTAGACATTACAGGAATTACTGAACAGAATAAACAATGCAGACACAGGGATAGATATACTGAAGAATGGAGCTATAATCCTGAATCGAATACACAGGACCAAAGAACGTAAAAAGAAAATAATAGCTGAGGAAATGAATGCAGTAATAGAACAACGAGATGCTGCTTTGTATCAAGTAAGTCTTTACAAGTATATAATCACTCACTACAATTTTTGGGTTTCTTTTTTTTGTTTGTTTGGGTTTTTTTGCTTTTTTTTTTCTCTATTGAAAATCTCAAAGAGAGCCCTTGTGGTAAAGGGCTTATTAATGATTCACCTGAGCACGAGCTGTCTCCTGTTTTTTAAAGCAAAATTATTTTCAGCATATTGACCAACCTAAAAAGCTATTAAGAGCTTAGTTTTGCTGTATGCTGTATTGGTATAATGCACTGGATAACAGTCAGCTTGGTCTCAAGGATTTGTAAAGAGTTATAAGTGGCAAAAATATACATTAAAGGAAGATAATTAGTAAAGCATGTAACAATGCAGGCAATTCATCTATCGCTTTACATTCACAGATGAAAACAACATGTGGTGCTTGACTCTCACAGTCTTTACACTTTCTGACTTAAAAGAATCTGAGGTCCTTTTTCCACTCAGATGAATCATTCCCTGCCGTTTCCTATTTTCACAGAACAATATTGTCTTCATTCTCTGCACCATGCAGTCTCCTTGCTTTTACCATATCATGGAAAAGTTTTTCTGCTGTGTTTCCCCACACACAAGCAAAGTTTTCGTTCTTGGATTTTAACTTAGACGTAACTCAATAGACCAGGCTGTAGGGAGGAATAGTCCAACTAGGGGAGAAGTCTCCTGGGGAAATGCAAGGATTTAGACTGGATGAAACTCCTGATGTATTAATCCCAGGCAAGAAATTTCATCTGACTCTTCCAGTATTGGAAATTTAGATTTTTCATGTGATTTACTAAGGTTTGCTCACATGTAACTAATTTCTATTGGATTTAAAGTCAGGTTTGTGATCCTGGATGCTATTGATAATGTAGATTAAATTCACGTTGTATTGGAAAGTCTCCTGGTAAAAGAGTCTCTTCTACACACCCTGTAATTTTCACTTCATTGCAGTTGTTGTTTTTGCATTCTCCCTTACTTTAACCTTGAAAGCCCCAACTGCCTGGTGCTTAAAATATGTTGTGTTTCTATCCAGTATGCACTACAAAGGCTGTTAATGTTGGAAGATGTTAATGGTGGAACTTTTTCAGTCTACTTTCTTTTGCTTTTGTAATAATGATGAGCAGCATAACTACTGGGAAACATCCAATAGTCCTGCCAAAAGTTTATATTCTTTCTTCTTTACACAGGGCATTTGAAAATTAAGCAGTTTATAATAGAAAAACTTTCAGCAGCAGAGAAGGATCTTTTAGTACTTTTATTTTTATTTTGTCAGGTTTTGCTTGTTTGCAGAGTGGACTTTCAGGTACACTTGGATGATAAAACTTCTCTGAATGTCAGAAGAATGTTATTGTAGGGCATTTTAATACGCTTTTTAATTGAATTGGTTTTTAAGCAGCCTGTTTAAGGAGGTATTTTTCCCAAGTAATCAGCTTGGGAATTATTAAAGATAAATTTTTTATATAGTAATGGCTCAAGTGCTGCAACTAGCAAAGTCATCTTTAGGCCTGTCAGCAAAAAGCACAGCTAATGTTAAGTAGATAGTGCAGCTAAAAAAATAAATGAATAAAATAATAAATCCTCACTGAATGAAAATTTAAGTATTTTGTGTTAAGCTGTACTACTGTGATACCATCTGCAATTAATACCATTAGTCATGGCTTTTGTTTTTGCATATTTGATGCTTTTATGGCTGTAACTCTTGAATCTAGAAAATAGGTCCTTGTAATTGAAGCCACCATTTCAACCTGCATTTCTCACTTGATGATTCCTTGGGAATTCATACCGTACTTGAATTATTAGTAGTCTTTTGTTAACATTGCAATAGCAGTAGTTATTACAGTTCTAACATCACGAACAATAGGAGAGGGATTCCTACATTAGACCACAAAGGGACTAGATATAATTTAGGGAATGTATATGCTTAGCATAACAAATGCAAATTATTGGAATTTAGATCTGAGGTTGCCTCAGGCATTCATAACATCTGCAGGTTAAAATCTTTCTTTTTGGTGGAGGTGACATCAAATATGAGGGAGGGATTGATGAGAACAGGCTAAGACAAAGCAGAACTAGAGTAAACCATTAGTGTGCTGTGGCTATCCTCTGGAAAAGGTAAGTAAGAAACAATAGTAAGAATTTGCCAAGTAAGAAACAATAACACAAAAGCCCTCACTGCTTGAACACGTTTTTCAATTTTATTCAAGGAATAGGTTACACTCCTAGAGAACGGACACTATAAACTGTACATTTCCTGAGACCAGGTAAATACAAATGACTTTCAGTTAGTCTTTGAAAGTGTTTTGGTTTGGAGATGTTTGGTTGGTTTGGGGGGGGGGGGGGGGGGGGGGGGAGGGGGTGGTGGTGTCATTTTTGGAATACTGGTAGTTATACTATTAAATTATATTTAATGGGGCCACTTTGCAGCATACTTGACAATAGTTAGCTGGTTGTGATTCTTCTCTTTGAATTTTACTTGAATAATTTTTTTTATTCTTCAAAAATTCAAGAGCACTGTCCATTTCAGGGAAAGGTCATGAAAATGTTGGGTTTTTTTTTTAAGCTGTAACACTAAAGAGCCTCTGCATATGTTTTTGAGATTTCAAATTTGAAAGTTACTTCTTACTGGGAAGCAGATAGAGGCACTTCTATAACTGTATTGAGCTGTGCATGTGTATGTAATCTTAGATCATTCACTAGATTGCTTAGCAAATATGCAAACTACTTTTTGTATGTGTGAAAACAAATAAAATGGTATAAACTCAAATATTTGATACTACTTTTAGTATGTATTTTCAAGTGAATAAAAAACAAACAACTAAAGCGTGGCTAAACATTGACATCCATCTTCTCCTGTACCAACCCCCTTAAAAAAGCAGACTCAACTGTTTGGTTGTATTTGCTAAGATATGTTTGTTAGTTAACAGATACCGTGTCATACTGGGGAGTTTGAGCCTGTTTTATGACTGATCCTTTGAAAGGAAAATGGAAAAAGATGCTGGCTGTCATGAGAACTAAAACATCAGTCTGTAATGTTCAATTTTGTCTTAACCCATTCAAGGAAAAAATCAGTTGTTCAGTTTGTTGTACTACAGTTCTGCCTTTCTTACATTTTTTTTCTTGCTTGAGTAAACCAGTTAGTGGCAGACATTTAATGAAGATTACATACGGCATAGTCACATTGTGTGATCTTCATAAAATACTTTTAAAGAAGTGGTTTCCAGCAGGAGGCAATAAAGTGCAATGTCTCAACCACCTATTAACCACATCACACCTTCTGGACAGGAATGTTAATACAATTACAGTGTTGGCAGCTGAAGCTGAGGTCTTGAATAAGTCATTACAATTACTTTTCTTTTGGTTTAGAGAAGGGGACCTATTAATTGGTACAGCTTGACGGAAGTAATTTTTTAAAGCTAAATAAAAGATGGCTTATAGTCCAGGAGACTGTGTTTGATATGTTTTCAGTCCTAACTTTCATTCTGTAAACGGTTTGTGTTTGGGGGTGGTGGGAGGAGGAGTGTTTTTGTTTTCGGGGGGGGGGGGATTTTTTGCTTGTTTGTTGTGGTTTTGTTTTGTTTATTTTTTTTTGTTGTTGTTCATTATTTTTGGGGGTTGTTTTGTTGTTTTTTTTTTAATTAGGAACAGTCAGTTCTATACAGTGTTTTAAACATTAATAGTGTAAAATTTGTTGTTAAGGAAAAACAGTGGTTTCATGGCTGGCAAAGTACCATCTGTAATACACTGATCTTGAAGCAATAACATAACTGGCAAGCAAACCTGGTTTTACAGCTTTGAATAGTTTGATCACATCCTGCTGTGCAGGAACATGCTTATGACTGTTCATGTAAAAAGTTGGCATGCACCCAGCTGTTCATCTGAATAAAGTTTTAAGTACCTTTCTCCATTTTGAGGCACTGTTTGGCAGCAGGCAGTGCTTTATCATCATTGAAAACCCATCATTATCAGTTTCGACTAATGACTAATAACTGATAAATGCCTGTGCTTACAACAAGCCAGCTTCTGGCTAACTTTTTTCTTTTTTTATGTTTTGCTCCAGCAGTTTTCCTCTTTTTACACCACATAAGGTGTAAAGCTCTGTGTTATCGGTGATTCACAGAGCATTAAGGCATTCTCAGCACACATGAGTGAGCAGGTCTTACTGAGCTAATAAACCCAAGAGCTGTATGAAGTGTAAAAACAACAAAAGCACAGGTAAATGGAAAAAATAGTTACTTGCAGATCTTGAGCCCTGAACTGGGGAATAGTCAGGTGACGGGTTACAGTGTCTCATGACACTCTTACGATAGATGTGATCCCTTCACAACCCAAACCACAGTTTGGGATGTTAGTTTTCATAATTTGAATTAGCAGTTCAGTTTTAAACTCTGTGTTTTGGTACTCCTTGACCTTCCTGGTTAAGGTTACCAATCGAGTTGGCAGGAGCACATTTGATAGTATTCTCCTAGGTGCTCTGCCAGCATGCTTCCCATACTACCTTTTCCATTTTGCCACTGATATTTGGGAACGGAGAAGAAAAGACAGGACCCTCTATTCGCACTTGTTTGTGAACCACACAGCTGCTGTAGGGTACTGATTATTTTGGTCATGGTATTATTTGAAGAGGGAAGTGCACGTAAAGGGGATGTTTAATCTGAGGATCCAAGGACCATGCTGGTTCACTCTTATGGCTGGTTTCATTTGGGAAGGCCAGAGCAAGGTCCTGATACTGTCATTTGCAGTGCTTTTCTCTGGGAGGTAGCAGATGAATGGGTATGGGGAAATTACTTGCCAGCAGGATTGTTAAAGAGAGAGGGATGAGCTTTTTGCAATATGTCCCTTTTGTCCAGAAAATTTAGTGGAAGTCTTGAGAGAAAGCAATAGGGATAAGGAATAAAATATAGAATAGATTAAAAGTATAAATAAATTGTGATTTAAAATTTAAAGTCACCCTAAGACCGCAGGGAGAAAAGAAACTTGAGTCAAAAAAATGGCTATTGGTTTTATTGGTATTCACATTTGTGACCTCAGGTAAACCTCATAGGCATCTCTTCTTTGGAGGTAATGCTGAGTGAAAGGTATCCTGGAGAAAGATCACAAAAAACAAGTTATACAAGCAATTGCGATTAGCAGTGTTGGTTTTCCATTTGATTTTGTTGCACTGGAATGGTGCTTTATAATGCCACGTTTCATTTCCTGTGTACCTAAATAAAGGTAATCCTTTGAAAGTTTTAATGAATCAGTGGTTTAGGAAGTCCGTGTTGTACTGAACATAATTAAATCCATGTTTTCTTCACTGCTTCTCAGAATAACCCAAGTGAATCTCACTGTTTACAGAATTTTCAAAGCTCCAGATCCAGTGACTGCTGTAGCTGGGACGCATGGAATAAAACTATTGGGAATGATGTCAAAGAGCATCAAGAATCTTTTGCATCTCACAGAAGGGCAGGTTCTTCCCTACTTGCCTCCTTACTTCATTTAAAAGTAAACCCAGCTTGAAAATTTATAATTCTTTAGTGTCTGGGATGATTAGGTATGCTCTGACTCTCTACCTTGGATATATTGGAGCATGAATATTTTCTAGGGGGATAGTTAAATATTTGGCTACTTTCAGATGTGTGAAGTAATTTTTTCTTTTGAGGTAGAAATTTTAGTCCACTGGACACTAAAATAGAGAGGAAACTGGCCAAACAAAATCCTCTTGATGTCTTGTGTTGGGTTTTCTGGTTTGTGTAGGATGTTCCCTAAAAGAGTAACACCTGTTTAACCTTGTGGTGCCATGTTTTCTTTGATCACTGTATGTAACGCGGTTCTCAAGACATTAAGAAAGCTGAGGACAGGTGAGATGTTCAAAGAGGCTGATAGGAGAAGATCTGGGGACATTATACATATGTATCTGTAGTGTCAGGTCATCTTCTGCATTGATGTAGCAGAGGTGGTGAATTCTTTGTGGCAGGTATCTGTTATTAGGGCATGAAACTCCCTTTGATTTCATTCGAGCCAGAATTTCATTAGTGAAACTAAGAACTTTGCAACTTACTCCTCTATTTGACTTCAGGTTTTGCATGCATGAGGTCTTCTAGTTTTTGAGTTTTTGAGTGCAGGTCAGTTGACAGGTCATTAGTAGGAGGGAGAAGAGGATCTGAAGGGAATTACCCCAAAGACCTTTCATACTGAACTTTTGTACTTAGTCCATGTATGCTAAGTATGAGTAAATATGTAAACGTTATTGCAATGTTTCCTTGAAGAGAGGGATTACGGTTGGTCTTTTTGAACTCCTGAAGCAAATTTTTAATTGCTACCACATTTCTTCACTTTACTGTTATAACATTTTGGCTGAATGATGCCCTGAGATACATCATTGTTTGCATTGTTAAATCACCTGTTGTTCCTCTGCATACAATGTGTTGTGCAGAATTCAGAAAATACACGTTTGCATAGTATTTGAGGGTATAATCAAGCTTTGTGTCTTTAATTGTAAACTTTAATGAATTTCCAGTCAAACGTGCATCTTCTCTTTAGTACCTAGAAACTCCTCAGCTCTTCAAAAATGATAGTAAGTTTGCATGCAAGCTTGTTTGATTAATTGCTATTTGACTCATCTATCATGGTGCTAAGCTCTAGGTTCACACAGCTTAGACTTCCAAACCAATTTCTAGAATTAATTTAAATATTTAATGTCAAAACCCTAGGATGAAAGAGAGGAAAAATTCTTTGTATGCTTATTGATCGCATGTTTCAGTAGCAACAACCATAGAGGAAATTTCCAGTGTGACACAAGCAGAATTTAAATAGTATTCCCTCTGAAGAGGAGACTGGATCATTGTGCATGCAATAAGTTCTATAGGTACCAGAACTATTGTAGAGGTACCTGAAGTAAGTTTTCTGTGGTACTTAACATGTCACAGTTTCAAGTTAGGTACTCTGTTGGATTTCAGTTTGTTTACCTGTTGGATAAAAAGTTTCTGATTTTTAGTTCGACAAAAAAAAAAACAAACAAAACACTTTCTAAGAAATCTTTTTTGCAAACATTCTCAGGTATTTTGTGTATCTGGATGAGTTGGCACAAAAATTCTTTAGATAGGTGACAAGATTTTTGTGTTTCATATTTAATGTGGTGTCTGACAAGGTTAAAATGTCTAACTTAAGTCTTAACTCCCTTCTTTGCTTTTACCTACTTACTACTTCTTGAATGTTCAGAGTTGCAACTTTGTGGTTGATTATGTCTGTATTAGCAAGAATGTGAACAAATAGGAATTGATCTGAAGTAGGAAATAGTTCTCAGCATCTGACACTCAAACTAAGATGTTTCGAGGTGGGTGAGTGTTGCATTTTGTGGGATTTTGTTTGTTTCTTACATTTGGAATATGGTAGTCAAGTCCCGTAAACTGAATACTCATTTGTGTCAATATGCCCTAGATGCATTCCTGGAGTGCATCTCTGAGTTTGCTTTCATCAAAAAGGAATCCAATTCATGTTCTCGGATAGCACTCCGAAGTGCAACAAAGCATAAGAAGTAGGACAGGTGAGATAAATACAAACTGCTCCCAAAACCCCCAATGCAAAGTAGTATGCAAATTGTTTCTTCAGTGAGAATTTCTGAATCAGTGAGAATTTTAGGTAAAAGTTCAAAGTTTCATTATGTGTAAATATAGAAATGGAAAAAATCCATTTAATCCAATAATAATTTAAAAATTAGTTATGTTATAGCTCTGGAAGTGTATTAGTTGAAATTAAGGATAAAAATGAGATGGTGACTTAAAGAAGTAGAATCAGATATATTAGGGAAAAAAAAAACAGCTAAGGGGACGTGCAAGCTGTCAGTGTTCTTGGAGAAAACATTCCAGTGCATTTGTATGCAACCTTTTTTACTTTGAAAATTATTAAACTACTTTATATGCAGACCTTTCAGGTGAAGATTTTGGACCTGTCCACAAGACATAGACAAACTTGGTTCCTTCAAGGAAAAAAAGGTTTCAATCTAGTAGCATAGACATCAAAAAATGATACACAGTATGTAAAGTTTAGATTTAATTGAGCGGTTGAGGTATCTTAAAAGAATAGTAGCGAAACTATATTGCTGATGGTGCCACTGCCATAACATTAGTAGTTGATTAAGAATATTGTGGGACATGGAGCTAAAATGAACTAATAGAACTGCTTTTTTGTCGACTTCCCCCCATGCCCCTTTCTGCCATCCCCCAGAATCCCTAAAGTGAAATATTGACCTCTCTTCTAGCATTGCAGTACCCTTCACAGTCATCCTTATGATTCAACATGTGTGTTAAGTGGTAAAGAGAGGTGGCAAGTAAAGAAATTTAGGTCTGGCAGTAACAGGATATAAGGGAAAAGTATTGTAATGATGATAAGCTGATTACTTATATTCAGCAGAGCAGTAGATGATTGTAACTGAAGTGTAGGACTTAGTAAATATTTTTATTACTTCTATTTCTTTCTAGCTTTGAGTTGGTTTCAAATGAACAGGTAACACAACGGCAGCAGTTTTCTCTTTTGCTTTGGTCTGGACATTGAGAATTATTTTTTTTCCTATGAAGCCATTAAGCAATATCAAGTCATCAGGCTTGATGAAGCTATTTTCTTATTGCACTCTAAAGTGCTGCTCTGGCAAAAAAAAAAAAAAATTGGAATAAGAAAATCTATCAATATTCTCTTTATGAAAGATTTCACAGTAGCATTAACTTATCTATGTCTCACTCAGCAAGTATGCCTACATTTGTTTGTTGTATGGCTTTACTGTTCCATGCTTTAGATGGCAAGTATCTAAGATTTACCCTCTTTTCCATGTTGTGTTTATTCACTGCTAATTATTTTTCTAGCTGAGTTACTTGAGAACAAAAAAAAATTAGCTTCCATTACCCTCTATTCCAAATGAAGGGCAGGCTTTCCTATTGAGTGTGGTCTGCATATGGTAGTAAGCTGCTTTTGTCAGGAAACTTGTTAATGCTTTCTGGTGTTCATGCTTTGTTGTCTTTTCAGTAGTGTTTTTAATCTGTTGTTGAGTATGCTTTGGGTATACACAAAATATCATATTCTGATTTATAGTTTACTATTGTATTGAAAATACTTTATAAAATGGCACAATTCAAATATGTGGAAATACTTAAAAGACCCTGAAGTAGCTGTGATGGTGTAAAAGGTATCATACTTTTAGCTGTAACAAAAAAAAAAATTAACTGTGGATGAAGAACAGTTTTAAGTCATAAAAGTATGACAACTTGTTGCAATTCTGGAGTTATCAGAAATACAGAACAAGTGACCAACTATAGGATATTTCATTGGTGTAATGTACTGATGCTTTTGATGTATACTTTGTATTGTTGATAACACAGAAGTGATAACTATCTTTTGAGAGCAATGGGATTTTTAACATTACCTCTAGTTAGTAAGTTAGTAGCTATAAACATGTAAATCTTAAGTATATTAGTCATAGTTCTGCTGCAGTTACTGATCATCTTTCAGTTATGCTAAGTTTCTTATTTCTTAATTAGATGTAACATGTTTCCCTGCTATCTGCAGAAGTATTACCAATATTTAGATAACGTTGTGAAAAGAGAGTAAAGCTTTCTGTATCAGAAGAATGACTCTGAACACTTTGCTTCTACTTGTCCCATGATTTTTCACCAGTAGGTAAGATTTCCTTTCAAGTCATGTTAATAATCATGTTGTAATCGTGATGAGGAATTTCATACCTTAGAGAAATTGTTTTACAGATCACAGCAACATTAGGAAATAATAGATTTCACTTGGTTTTGACTGAAAGGGCTCTGCTGGGTTGTGTTCAGGACAGGAGTGAACGCCAGCTGTCTCTGTGAGTTGACCTCCATCTTCTGTAACTTTGAGACAGAGTATTCTTTCTCAATTTGCAAGCATTTTTTCAGTCTCATTACTTGGGCTCCTTTTCACAATCAAAATGTTAGGTCTTTAAAGAAATCTCAGTCTGCAAAACTAGTCTTGAAAATCTTACTGTGAAAATGAAAGCATCCAGTGTCAGCCTCCCAGAAGAAACAGCAAAATCCTTGTTAATCCCTTGTGCTGAATAGTCATATCAGCATGCGTTCTACTGTAGGGCTAGCCAGCAGCTGTGTGTCTCATTACATGTTCTTTTTATGTAGTGTGTGTTGTCTGCTATGGTATCCAAACACTTCTCAGCAGTAGTCATGCATTTTACCCATTTTGTTTATTTTGGCAGGAAGGCCCATCACTCTGCTTTTAGAAGTTGTCCTTCTCGCTTTGTGTTTTTCTTAACTTTTTTCTGCTTAGGGTGTCCTACCCTTTACAAATGAGGGATGGAATTGCCAGGAAGCTTTGGGTTGGATGAAGGCAATCTTGGTAATATGTTCCAATATGCTTTTTGGTCGCATATTGGAAAGCTTTTATGTGGCTGTTAAATCAAAGCGGTATGGTCAGTCCTCTTGAAAAGAGTGCATATATTTTGGTAGCTAGTCACATTGATCCTTGTAAAACGCTTCAGTGAAGCTAAAACTAAGTTTTGTTACAGAGGTAAAATCTTCAGATTCAACCACTACTTAATATTTGAAAAGTCTTAATTCATATACCAAAATCATACAGACTTTTGTCAGTATTACTGAAGCCGAGCAGCACATAGTTTCTAAATGTGTGCATTTGCTTTAGTCTTTTCCAGAGCTTTTGTTTACTTTCTTAAACATTTCTTTATGGGATGCTTTTTGTCTTCTATGTATGATTCATTTTAAGCATGTACAAAGCTGAATTTTAAATTTCTTAAGCTTTTTCAGTGCTTAAGCACTTCTCAGTGCTTAAGAGCAAATTCAGAAAGGAGTCTGAAATACAAATTTATAATTCAGAATATAAAATCTGTTACCTAGATCCCTGTGTTGGTGAGAACAAAATTGATTCCACAGTAACATAGTAACAAGTTTTATAATTACTTAGTCCATTTTTACACTTATTCACAGACTGTTAAAACACTGATGTTAATACTGCTTTCAAATAGTTCTGATTTTAGTATTGAAGTTTCCTGAAAAAGTATGTTGCTTCCATAGAGAAAGAACAAGTACTACTGATTCAGGTCACTTTTTCAAAAGTGTTTCTCATCCTGACGTACCTGCTGAGCTCTCACCTACCTTGTTAGCTGTTTTGGGGGGAGGGTGTTTGATTTTTTTTTTTTTTGTTTTATTTTGTTTTGATCTCTAGTTTAAAGTAGCTTTTATTACTCGCTAAAGAAGTCTGGGAGAGCACATTCCACAACAAGAAATTGAAGAACTGCCTCTTAAGCAAATGATGGCTCAATTGAGAGTACAGTATTTATCAGGGCAAACAGATAGCGAGTACTACTAGGAGCACTTACAATCCCATGATTACAGTATCTCAAAAAGAGATTTAAAACTGTGACATCTATACAGTGGTCCATGATACTGTTTTCTTGAATAATGGGATGATATTTTAAAATGGACCAGAAGTATTCCTGTCCTTTTGTGCAGTAAATGCCAACTTAACGTTTAGGCAATACACTTGTTTGTATATGGATTTTAAGAAAATCCATTGAAGAGTATTTGAAAACCAGTTCATTAGAACAGCTCAGACTGTTTACCAGATTTTGTTTTCTTGTCAACTGATATTGGTTGTGTTCAATTAAACAAGGTTACACTTCCTAAAAACATACCTCTGTCAGCAGCTGAGTGCCTTACATGTCTGAGAATCAATTCCTAATTTCCAGATCTAGTTGGAAGATCATGCTGTTGAATGTTTCTCTAAAATTTCTCCTTTTCATACACCTTTCACAAGTTCACTACCTCCATTCTACTGTATATGTTTTTTGAGTACCAACACTGTGGATTATTAACAAGGGGTGGAAGAAAGGCTTTAAACAAAAACAATTGTCAGCTGTCCGTCATGGTGTGTTATGTCAGATGTTTGACAAGCTGCCTCTTGGCCACAGGCCATCTAGTTCTAATGGAACTAACTGACTGCTTTTCTGAGGAGCCAGTAAAACATGACCATGGGAAGCAATAGCTCTGTATCATTTGGTCAAGTCAGTAAAGCAAAGGTTTGGAGTGTAGTAATCCCAGTTCTGACATGATCTTATCACTTGATTAAGCTTCTTAAACTTTCTGTGCTAATTTCTCATCTGATAAAACAAGACATTCCTATTTACTAACTTCATTTAAGTGTTGGAAAAAGTGATTAGCCAATGTTTATCAAGAGTTATAACATCCCCGAACCCAAGTAAAAAGAGTTATTGAGAAGAATCACATAATAAAGAGAATATTCATTGGAATGAGATGAATCAAAAACATAGACAAAAATGAGACAGTGCAGTGGAATGGACCTCAGAGGTTAAGATGAGGATTGACATAGTATGTGTACATTCTGACATGCAAAAGAAAGGAGGAAAGATGCTGCATTTGAAGGAGAGAGACTAAAGAAAGTGGAGAGGGAAGACTTGTGTTTACTCCTTTCAGGAATGAAGGAGGAGAAATAAAAAAGTAAAATCACTAATAAAAAATAAAGTTTGTGACTTTCTGAAATTTGTGTTTGTTCCTTTTATTAGGAATACATAGTCTTTCATAGTCCTTTCAGTCTTCCTCATTAGAGATATTCAAAAATCATCTAAACATGGTTCTAGGCACCTGGATTTTTGTAGCCCTCCTTGAGCAGGAGGACTGGGAAAGACAACCTCCAGAGATCCCTTCCAATCGCAAACATTCTGTGATTATATTTCTATGTTAGAATGTGCATAGGATCTATCAATCTTTAGGAGGAAATGTGATTGGGTTTTGAGCCCATGTGATAAAGAGGTGGCTGGCTGCTGAGGAATCTGTCCCTATCTTACTGAAGACAAAAAGTCAGTGGTATTTTAGGTAATCTGGACTTACTAAGTATTGCCACTGCAGTATCCCATTTCAAAATATTACAGCTTGGTGTGCCAACAAATCACACAGTAGTTAGAGCTGGAGTTTAGAATGACCAAAGCTGCCTTGCAATATAGCGTGTAAATGACTGTGTGGAAGCTGCATTGATTTGGGAAATGGATACTAAGGCCATAAGTAAAAGAAGATCAGAATAATAGTTTAATATTCAGCTGCCCTGACTGGCTTCTTTCAGATCTTTTTTTGCAGTACTTACTGCTCAAACAGGATGGAAATTGTTTCAGGCAGTCAGTAGGGTATTTCAGTTCTGGTTACCTTGTAAGTAGTGTACTAAAACATGCCCTGCTTAAATGGCAGATTTATTCTAAGACACCTTTGCTGTTGTGTAATTTTATTCTTTAAATGTTTTTAAAGTTATTGAGGTTACTTACTCTGAATTATTTTTTCCTGTGCAGAAGTTTCTACCCTGAAATCATCTCTTAAATCTGTATGGTGGTATTGTTGCCATGCACTAAAACTGATCCTATTTTAAAGTATTATTGTACTTACAGACCTTTAGAATTTAGGTAATAAAGGTACACTTTTTTTTTTTTGCTTTGCTTTCAAAAGAGAGTCTTGACTCTTGAATGATCATTTCCTCTTATGATAAAATTTTAATTAGTATTCTCCATTTGCTGTATTATTTCAGAGTAATTTCCATTGCTTTTGAATATAGCACACTGACATTCAATCTATATGAAGCTCATTGTAGTGTGCCAATTTCTAGTGTTTCAACAAGTCGGGGGGGTGGGAGGGGGTGAGCAGGCATACTAACCTTGCATACTACTCATCAGCTTACATGCTTAGTTTATACATTATTTATTAGACTTATAGGCATGAAATTAAAAAATTGAATTAATAATGTGACTTGCATGTAAAACAGAAGTCACTTATCTTTGACAGGCAATTAGGAGAAAAGCCACCAACACTCAGGTTAGTTGAATGCATTTTTGCTTAATTTCAGGCCTAGTACAGCCTCATGAATAAATGTTTGACTCCAGGTTACTGGGTTTGTATTCTGATTAGAAATGACTGTAAAGAATGGATCAGAGGTGAGGTAAGATTTCTAACTTATATGCAGTTGATGCAGGAAACTGAAGGCAACCCAGTTTTGTGGCTGTAGCAGCTCCTGCTGTTAAGTTTCCCCTGCAGATCATGAGTCTGTCCGCAACCCCCTGTTAGCAGAGCTGTGGTAGCCTAGTGGCACAGCCAGTACAGGAACCCTGCCAAATGACCTGTGAATCACATATAGCTCAAGAACATCACATTTTCCTTTCTCTTTTTCTCCTTGCGCATTTTTTATCATGAGTGTCATTGATTAGGAAAGTCTGTGTGCGCCTGAGTTTTTTGAAAAGTAGACCAAGCTCATCTTGAACTTTGAAATATCATCACTGAAAGGGAGTGTAAGAATATGTAGAGAATGGAGTTGGGCGAGAGTGTGTCAGGGGGCTACTCCGTGCTGTTGAATAGCTGCGTATGTAAGGATGGTTAACATGAAGAGTGGAAATACTTAAAACTTTCAATCTGAATTTTCTGAATGTTTTTCTGTGCACTTGCATTCCTTTAACTGTTCAAATGAAAATAAATGAAAGTTTGTTTTGCTGCATTTTGAAGTGTTCAGAAGTAGAAAGGGAAAGGAATGGTAGGAGGAAACCAAGTCATGTATACAGCATATTATCTGCCTTAATACTGCAGGTTTTAACTGGCTCATAGTGACAAGGAAGACAAAAATGTTTCATTTTTATTTTGAAGCATTTCTTTTTGTGGCTTCAGATGGAGTATGATGCCATTGCACTGCTGCTGTGAGGAAAAAAAAAGGTGTTTACATTTAAGTGCGTCTCTTACTAATAGAATATAACATTTTAAAGATGCATGTGTTTCTGAGGCATGAGCTTTACAAAAGCACTTCTCTTTCTTAAAATCCCAGTAGTTCTAAGCTGCTGGGCATTGTATAAATAATCATTTAAACACATTTTTTGATGATTTGCCAAGACTTTAAAGATAAGTATTTTCTTTCAGAGGTTAGAAAACCTTAATTCAAAATCGTAATTTAATGGAAAAATCTTTCTAGTTATTATTATGTAGAAAATCATTTATTTCATTATTTCTTTTAAAATCATTATTTTAGAAGAAAAAGGATAAAATGTATTTATATAAGTGCTTCCAAACATCTGCAGTTCAAAGTACATAATTCACAGTGACACCAAAGGTTGATTTGTGTTTTGACTGGATGACTTTGGTATTATTTCTGTCTGCAGAGGAAAGAGTTGTGCAGCATCCAAGTGGCACAAGATGTTTGCCTCTCCAGAAATCGTGATGAATTTGGGACAAGGGGCAGATTGTTCAAAAAAAAAAAAAAATATATATATATATATATATATATTGAGGGGAGGAGGAGAGACGGGCTGTTGAACTGAGAACACTTGCATTCCATTTTGGCTGGGAGCTACTCTGAGGTTCAGATCATTATAAATGAAGTAAGAAAAAGTGAACAAAATAATAAACTAAGAAAAGAATCAGCTAAATTGTTTTTGTTTCCTTCACATGATTGTTTATTATCTTTATATTTTTAGGTCACCACCTGTAGAAACATAACAGGTGAAAAAGTAGCCATGTTTCTTGGCCCTTTTCATGTTTGGTGTCTAGAATAATAATTTCTACTTCCATTGTTCATTGCAGCTGAATATATGTTAATTAATTTCAGAATGTCTCTGAAAGTATTATGCTGTGCAGTAGTAGGATCATGGTATCCAATAAGGTCATCTTTTAGTGGTATCGTGCATTTTCTGTTAAGATATGGTGTGTCATTTACTTCACTGATGAGCATTTTGTTTAAAATGCATGAAGGTGAAAATACATGCTGGAAAACAGTGCATCTTCTATTCAGATCAACTCCTACTCTTCCAGAATTTGGACGACATAAACCATTTTCCTAAGTTATTCAGTAGGAATTAGGTTATCTTTATTTTTCACTACCTCATTAGCTGAGATACCAGTTTTGCAAAAATGAATGATTTGAGATTACTCAAAGAATGACTATGAAAGGCATTGGCAAAAGCAGTTTTAATATTAATTTATAAAAGTGTGACTTAACAGAATTTGGTGGCAAGCTTCAATCTATTATTTATTACATGGATGAAGCATACAAAGGAAAGTCAAGGTAAAATCAAGGTAAAGAGGATTGATACAAAGATTGAAGACACATAGGAAAAGGGGGACCCTCCTGTTGAGTCACAAGGTTCAGAATAAACCCCCTTGATTTCTAAACTCCTAGTGGAGCCTATGTGTGGCTAGATCTCAGTCTCTCTCAGCCCTTAGTCTCAGACTTGGTCAGTGGATTAGAGCTAAGTGATTACAAGTGTACCAATTCAGCACAAGACCAGCAAGTTCTTCATGCATAGAAGTCCCCAGAATGTAGAGTACTCACTGTTTGAAGCAAAGTTTCTGATAAAGAATCAAGTAATTAGTCACTGTTTGACCCATGGTAAGTGACTAAGCACTCACTTTATGCTTTTGTCTGACTTGAGGAAAAATATGTTACCTTAAATTTAATGACAGAATGAAGCTATCTGTGGGAGGCTCTGGCTATGAACAAGATCTGTTATTAAACTACAAAGACTGTAAGACTGATTGGGTGAGATCACATTAGACCAAAGATCCACCTACCTCACCACCCTGACCCCGCTCACCCAATAGCCTAGGCTCCAGGAAGTGTATGAGAGCAGGGCAAGCATGTTGCGGTACTTCCATCTACATACTGTCCCTTTTTTCAGCAATATCATCTTGTGAGTTTATGCCAGTGCTGGTTCTTAAGATTATAAGCATTGACGATTTTGACAATGACTTCAGATGGACATTTTCATAAAGTGTGTACTATTTGGATGAGACAATCAAATGTAATTTAGAATTCAAGAAAGAATTTTGTTCTGAATTTTTCCTCATCTTAGTCCTAATACATTTATTTCATTAGACTTTGACCCTCATACCTCTATTAACAGAGACAAGTCAATTCCTTTTTTTTCCCTAGCATATAAATTGCATGATGCATAGACCCCTCCCACGCCTTCTCTCCCCCCTGCCCCCAGCATATTGCTACAAGTTCAGGAGGGGTTAGTTTGTATTCCTCTTAATAAAGGTTATAAAAACATAGTACTCTGTATAGCAAATTTAAAAGCAAATATAGGTGTATCAGTATTAAATAGCCACCAAGACTGTATTTGTAGTAAGGTTTACATTTTTTTGTTGTATTCAGCTTTAGCTGTTGCTTCCTTAGGCAAGGAGTGTCACAGTACCCTTTCTTTGAGTCAAATATGCACTGAAATGCAAAATGCGCTTGACATTACTATCTTTTCAGTGAGATGAGAGCAAGGGACTCCAGTGTAGCAAAATATTTATGTCTCTTTGAAAACAGGTGAACATTCTGATTCACGTAAGTAGCACAGAGTTATATATGCTTCTGCATGAGGGCTCTGGGAATGGGTGTTGTCTTCATATAAACAATCTGCACAGGGACCCAGTGGGTGTTGCTCTGCTCAATGTTAATGCTTTGCTGTATTCCGTCTTTGTCTCTACTAATGTTATTTCTCCAGTGGCTTGTATTCTTGTGTAATGTCTGTACCTTTTACCTTCAGAACACCTCACTGAAGAATCATGTTAAGTAACAGTCAAAAAATAGCTATCAATCTGTGCAGGCATGGCAGGCACTGTAATGCCATGTTTGCATGCTATAGATACAAGATGAAGATAATGCTGAAAAGCTGGCAGCATGTTAAAGATGATTTGTTTATACAAGTGCTAAAGTTATGTTTGATATGTTAATGCAACCTCATTTTCTAGTAAAGGCCAAACACTATTAAGTGGTTATCTGCATTGATTTTTCTATCTTCTGAAATACTCAATTCATTGTAAATCATCTTTACTCTTTTTGAGTACCTGGAACTAGGACCATCTTTCAACAGTCTCTTTCTGGGTGAACCTCAAGGACTTTGCTGATGTTGTTCTCCTGATCCACTTCTTGACCTCTCTGTCAGTGTCTCCTTTTAGCAGGTTTTTGCAATTTTTTGAGATTTCCCTCAACAATCTCACCTGGATAGTTACTGAAAGGGGTCAGCAGCCACTGCAGGTTGAACCAGTGCCTCTCACAAACATCCTCATTCTGCTGAATCATATTAGCTGTTGCTTGTTAGTAGCATAATGATCTAAATTAGAAGATGGGAGAGAAGAACAGGTGTACTTGCTGTCCATCTTTTCTTTCCTGTTTCATTCTCTTAGCCTTTTGGTATGTGCCCTGCTTTGCTTTTCATTTTGTGTCTTAGCTGCTAGTGATGTGTGCTGTGCTGCATACAAGGGTATTTGTTTTGAAAGACTGAGTGCATTTAGAAAAGCTTAGCCATGTGGTTATGGTTAAAGAGAAGATTTGAATGCCCATTGCTGAGAATGGATAACGTTGAGGTGAAAACTGTACAGCTGGGCACTGACGGTTGCTCAAGGAACAGTTGGCATAGGTTTAAAGAGGTTCACCTTGTGATTTGAGGGTTTGAAAAAAAGAGAGGAAACCTTTTTTCTGATTGGGTTTGGGGTTTTTTTATATCTTCTGTATTGCCTCTTCTGGCAGCAGAACTCTGAATGCACAAAGTAAACCATGTGATGAAGCTAATTCTTGGTGGATTGTGTCATCATAAAATGAGATGTTACTATTTCTGAGGCTTTAATATCTTTTACTCAGCAAAGTAGTATTTTGATCAAGGCATATTCTCTGACATCCATCTATGTTGCTCTTATACTCCTTGATGTATACAACTGAGGTAAAGAAGCAGTTGTCTCAATTAACAGCCTCTGTTAACTAACTAACTAACTGACCTCTTTCAGAACATTTTAAATTCATAGGAACTTCCATTTAAGTGGACAGTTACACCTCAGATCAGATGTGTAGACAACCTATGTTGCACAAAATATTTTGTGTCTGAATTTAAGAAGACTCTGAAGGTTTCCCAAGTATGAGTTTTCACAAGTTTGGAATAACAGGATTTAGACATTCTCATTTAGAATATTTAAAATTAAACACTTCCTTTAGCTTTTAGCTTTCTTAAAAGGATACAGCCAACATTTCCTTTCTGCCAGTACTGAATTGGACGACGTCTTCTCTTCACTGTGCTCCAAAAAGCACTTTTATATATGTTTTTAGGAGGAAATCCAGTTTCTTACTTGTAGCTATTGGCATTTTAGAGTCCTGGAGTGAACCAATAAAAACACATGTTCTTTTAAAGAACATCTATTTTCACTGGACCTTTCTAACAACCAATGACACAGAATTCAAAAAATGTTGGCTCAAATGCATAGAAGGGATGCATTGTTTTAAATTCTATTTTTAAAACTTTTCTTTACAGCATTACACAGACATTTCCTATGCTCTTTTTCTTGTGAAAGAGTGCATGCTTTTAGAATGCTATTTTAATGTTTTAAAAGTAGTTCAGGTATCAAAGCGTTGTAGAGTCTAAAATTTCCTAGACAGCTAGGAATAATACATTCTGATTGATAATTCAGAACATCGTCTGTTAATACATTATTTCCAACATGTTAAGACACTTATGTTTAGAGGTCAAATTAGATCGCCATTTTTGTCAGTGATACCTTCAAAATGGATTCAAGTTGTATGCTGGCTGATTAAGCCTAGTTGTTGGTTTGGGTTGGGTTGGTTTTGGTTGGGTCGGGTTTGGTTTTGTTTTTTTTCAGATATCAACATTCTTGTGGGAATGAAATTAAAGATTACTTACAAAATGGTATAAAAGTAATCATGTCAAGGTTGACTTGATAGGAAGGTCTATCCCTTTTATGTTACTTGTGCTGCATCTTTATCATACATGCTCTATATATGCTGCATGATACTGAGTCCCACTGCTAGTCCTGTAGCTAGGTTTTGTTCTTAGCATATTTTCACTTCCTTCTTGGAGCCAAGAGAATAGCATGAATATAAATTAATATTTTAAAGGTAGATTGAGGTTTTTGCCTACTTAGTAATATTTACTGTAAGAAACCTGTGTTGTTATCAAGTTGGGAGTTCCAAAGCACTGTTTTGAAGAGTGTTGGTAAAGCAGAAAAGTGGGAGGCCTGCTGATCTTACATGATGTAATCTGTAAAGTATCAAAATAATACCTGAAGTAACAATTTCTTTTTTAATGGTGTTTAGATCATATATGCTGCAGAAAAAAAACAAAAGCTGTTAGGAAAAAAAAATCATAGTCTGGGTTTAGTTCTTCAACAGTTTTATTAGAACCTTCATGTCTGCAGACATAATTTGCATACTGGAAATGGAAAAAGAATTACAGCTGTCATTCTGTGATTTGTGATTTTTTGGTGTGTGTGAGTTAAACATAGACATTACATGTCTCAAGTCTGAAAAAATATTTGCAATCAAATGTATCTTAATATTTTTTCTGTGTTTTGCTATTTTAATGGAAAGTGTGGTTTTTTCTTTCAATAAAATTGAAACTCTGCATCAAGAAACTTTATAACAGGCTGAGAGAATGTGCTAGGCCAGAGAGATTTGCTGCCTTTAATATAAGTAATCCTATTAGAAATGAGCCCAGACTTCTAACAGAAGTAATGAAATACAACAACAGTTATGTGAATTGAGTTTTTTTAATAGTGCTGTTGAACACCTACACTTATTTAAAACTTATTCAAATATAGGATTGAATCATTCTGGTTTATATACAATGCTGTAAACCTGATATGCAGTACATGGCTAAGGACTTACTTTGTGTCTAAGAAGTATATGTGTTGGTATGTCTTTAAAGTTTCTGTCTTGAGATCCTGTAGTACTCCATATTTTACTTAGACCTCAGTTATAATTTTTGCAGTCCCACAGCTCTCTATTTTACAGTTTTCCATTTGGGGGGGGTTGTGGGGTGTTTGGTTTTTGGCTTTGCTTGACATGAGCCATGCTTTGTTATCCCACCTACTGAATTGCTCAGTAATAGGTTGTATACACATGTATGGGAAGCTCAGTTCTGTGTTGTCCACTCACCAAAATAGCACAAGAGAGTTATGATTTCACAGCAATGCTTTTGAGACAGCAATGCTTACACGGGCATTGTACAATGGTTCTCATTCCTTTTTGCTAGTGTTTTCAGAAAGTATTTATTAAAATCCTTTTTATGAATTTATTTTCTTTTATTCTAACAGTCTATCAGCTTTGGATTTTTGGTGGTGATATCTGAACTACTTGCTTGTATAATACCATTGTAAAGAGTGTTCCTGCTAATATTCTGGTTATCCCTAGTTCTAACAGTTGTTCCTTTGCACGTTCCTGGTACTTTTTTTGGTTTGTGGGGGTTTTTTCCCAGTTTTTTTCTCTTTTTTTTTTTTTTTTTGTGAATAGTGGGGTTTTAATAAGATAATGATCTGTCTGCTGACAACTAATTACTCTTTCAAACCAAGATAACTGGGCAAGACCGCTTACGCTTGCCATAAAAAATGGTGAAATATACTTTAGCTCACAATTTGCAGATCTTTAATCTTTAAAATAGATGTTCAGCGGACAGCGGTAAGTATGCGTGTGTATGCATACAGCAGCAAATGTTAAATTTTTTATTCTTTGTCACTAAATTAAATATTTAAACAAAACAATCTTAAAACTTCTTTTCTTTCAAGATGTGGTGTGTGCTTGGAAATTAGAGTAATCTGTTATCGTGAAAAATGCAAGTATAAAAATTACATGTATATTTTCTAATAAAAGGCTGGGTCTTGGATTTTGGAAGAGGTTCTTTGCTTTTCTAAACACATGTATTGCTTCCTTTATATCCAGCTACTTAATACATAAAAGCCAAAATCTAGCCTTACATTGGCATGACTAGAAGCAGAAATTCAACCTCACATTTTTAAGACATTTTAAATATTCTGCAAAATGTCTTTATTTGATACTAAACTTGGGGGGGGGGGGGGGGGTGGCATACAGTTAGACCAGGAAGAAACTGAATAATGATACACATTTGAAAAACTTCTCTGTAGTACTGGTCTGGAATTCTGACTCGCTTTTGTCTGATGCTTTCACTACTGCAGAAATGGTGATGGGGTTATTTACGTTAATTCATTTGGGTTGTTGAAAAAAATATGCCCACACTCCTCTACTTAATGGGATTCTTTCCTCGTTGCAGTGCAAACGGCTGGAGCAGGAGCTTCATCATCTGAAAGAGCAGAACCAGACTTCAGCAAACAACACGAGACATCTGACTGCTGAAAACAATCAAGAACGTGCTCTGAAGGTAAATCTCCATTTCTTCTTGCAGGCAAATTAAGGTTGTAAGCCCCTGGTGCCAGCTTTCTGGGCTGCATATATCAGTTGTGTACATTTCGGCAGAAGTGAGCTATGGTGTTTGCCAACAACCCCTTCTTTAAACACAGATACAGCACCCTTCTGCTATGGTTTTATTTTATTTTGTGTATGAAAACAATAAGGAAAAAATAACATATCCTCCCAAGTTATTGGGCCAGTAATTAATGCTAAATTCTTGCTGGTCTGTCCTTGCAATATTGCATTTTATAATGTGAAGAAAATTGCAACTATCTGCCTCACGGTACCTTTAAAACTAATATTTTAAAGCATGGCTGTTTGATCTGCTCCCAGCAATGTGTGCTATATTAATAACATTGTTGACCGATACTACTAGTGACCGCATAGTTGATACTACTATTTGCAAAAGGGTAGCCGGTTGGAATTGGGAGGAGGAATAATAAGTCTTGTCAATAAGAATAAAAATGAGCAGAGAGGCGGGAGAGGGTCAGAGAAAGGACAGTAGAAAGTGACAAGTTATTGCTGCTTTGAGGAGGGGAAATTGTAATATCAGTGGAATGGATAGCTACGTAACCAGCAATCTTTACCGCTAGCCAGAATAAAAGACTCTGCCAGGTAAGATGTACAAGCATCATGCACACATATTCAACCACTGTATTCTTTAAAATCTCTTCCATGGGTAGTGGAGAAACTACAAATACAGAAGTTACTCTGTTGATACTGTGTTGTTGTTTTAAAACTGTGTTTGACTTAGGCAGTAAGATCCAGACCTATCTCATTTATAAGCAGATTTTCCTCTGCTTCCTTTTTCTTTCTTTTACATTCTGGAAACACTGTTACTCACCTAACAGCTTTACCAGTGCAGAGTTAGGAATAAAGGTAAATCCTCATGTAGTTTGAAATTTCTCAGTTTGAAAAAAAAAAAAAGAAAAAAGTATAATGAGTAAATGGAGAGAGGCTGTGTGCCACACAAATGCTGTATATTCCATGGGTTTATAACTGCCATCAGAATCTACAGTGAATTCTACAAAATCAGGTGTGCAATCTGAAAGCATTCCATCCTCAGATTACTACAAATAGAGATGTAAACATTCCATCCTCAGATTACTAGAACTAGAGATTGTAAAGATTCAGGGCTTTTTCTGACCACAATAACAACATTGTTTTGAATCTGGTGTCACTAAAATTTAGTGCTTGCTGAGCATGGTGCTTATTGAACATAGTACTGTTTTTCATTAATTGTATGCTGACTTTTTTTCTGTGTCACTGAAAATATTATGCACAGAGTCCTTCTGTTAGAAAACAGAAATGTCTTATTGAAATTACACTTTTTACGTTTAATATTGCCTGACATAATGCTTACAGAATAATTATATTTTCAGAGCAAGTAGTGACTTAATAGTTCAGAGTGTTACTAGGATTTCCTTCTAAGCCTGATATTGCTTTCCCAGCACCTAATCTTTAAAGAATTTAATTTCTGGCTGTTACAGGCATTTTTTGACTTTTCAAAGTTAGAGGTTAATTGGTAGTAGTCTTTTGTAGATGAGAGTCAGGGGAGGAAAAAAGGAATTCTTTTCAATTTTTGATAAAGTTGAACTTTCTTTTATACTATTCCTCTGTAGAGTTTGTCTCAATTCAAGTTACCATTGCCTACAGTGAGGACAGGTCCATTGTAGTCCTTTTAAAAGGCTGATGGGTCAGGTTGAATTCTTGACCTTGAAAAATTTAAAATTCCCCTGTGAAATATTGGCAGCAGTGGTTAGCTTTGATATACAGGGCATGACCACTCATCCTGACCTAAGCACTCATGTAAATGAAAGGCTAATCGCTCCTTTTTAGTGTAGCTACAGCCTAGAAAACATGGAGTGGCTGGTAGGGATGAAAGTCGTGTCAGCAGCTCCCTTAGAAAGGGGTTTGACTGGTGCTCTGGGCCTGGCTGCAGCTGTCTGGGTGGCACCTGCTGCCAGCAGTGGAAGAGCTCCCTGCCAGAGAAATATCCATCTGGAGCCCCCTGACAGGTAACACCATGTAGGGTCTTGGCACACACCTCCCTTGTGAAACCAGGAGCTTCCACCTCCTGCCTCTTGTATGCACTTAATAGCTACCCTAAGCAGTACATGCAGAGTGCATGTACAGACCCATGAATCCCTGAATCCCTTTCTGTCTCCTCTTCACTGTGCATCATCCTCTGGTCTTCCAACTGCTTTTAGAGAAATAGGACAGGCCATTTGCCTCTCTAATGCAGGGTTAAATACCAACACAACTGTTCTTATTTTCATCCTGAGCCAGAGAACTACATTTACTTTACCCTCCTCCATGTGCAAACTGAGAACTGTGTTGTGTACTATAATTCAGATGTAAACACTGTCCTGCAGAAGGATTACAGGTATCCCTTCTGTATCTGTCCAGAACAGTTTCAATTAAGAAAGTTGGGGGTTTAAAATTTTTAATTTTCCTTACTTTCTTAAACTTATTTAATATTGTCTGATTTAGTTTGGCAAAATACATATTCTGGTGATAGGTGGCAAATGAGGAATTTGGTCTGCTTTAGAGTAACAGAAATGTAAACATCAGATGTAGCACAAGGATGCTTGCAGTCTTAACTGGATAAAAGAGCAGTCATCAGGATCAGCTAGATTAAGGATGGCATAAAAGTCTGTGATAAAAAATGAGGTCAATACCTCTATAGGGTCTTGAAATACTTAACAACAAAACTTGTCGGGTATTTCTAAAATCATCTTACAGTAGGGAATTGCTCAGAAGGACAAAAGCGTAAAACCAGTCCACCAGAAACCTATTTCCTTCCACTGATGGTGCAGAAAAACTGCAAGATTACAGCCTTATTTTAGTTATATTAGCTCACAGGGCTGCCCATAGAGTGAGACAAAGCAGCAGAGGGACAGATTGTAACTGTGGGAGAGGTGTAGTGGCAGCAAATTGGTCAGGTCCAGGATATAGAAATCATAAAGATGATGTAAGCACTCTTGCATACTTTTGATTTTACACTTTTAGATGCCATGTCACACCTGAGGATTATGTGACAAATAAATGACACGTAAGACATGCTGTATAGACCTATACTGTGCCATTTCATCTTGTTGTGCAATGTAACATCTGCATGTCTGTTGTAAAATACCTCTTCTTAACTATTCTGTCATACGTAGTAGTAAGTGATTTAAAATTTCCATTTTTAATTTTTTTCCATATTTAAGGTATTTATTGCATAAGACATTCTTCATAGTGATGTGAGCCTCTCAGTCCTACAATGCCAAACTGGTACACTAAATTTTTATACTATTCTTATTGGTCATAGGGGATTGTATTAATTGAACAGAAAGGCCAATTTCAAATCTTCCCTCCAGGCAGTGCCCACAACTGCACACAGGTCATTCAGAGAAGCATGTGGGCCTCTATTTCCATAGTTAAAATAAAATAATCCTCTTCTTTGTGAAACCATTTTAAAAAAATCTCTTATAATATTTCAGATTGAATTATAGCTAAGTCTTTTAGGGATAATTGCTTCCTAAGGGCCTGTACATCTGTGCTCTTAGTACATTTTCATAAAGTAAGATCTGCAAAGTGCTCTGCAGTTCTAATGTGTCAGAGTCTATATGTAAGATTATTCATTTGTGCTTGGCCTTCATAATTAACATTTGGTCTCTGCTGATTCTGATAAATGTATTCCCACAATACATTGAAATAGCTGATTCAATTAAACATAGAAAAAGTTGAAGAATTGCTCTTTTTACATTAAGTATGAAAATATTGTCATGGTTCATTTTACTGTTGTTAGCTTCATAGTGTTTAGTTTTGAAATGCAGATTTTAATACATTTTCCTAAAGAAAAAATAAAGATTTTTGCCAGATGTGTCCTCTTTACTCAGTTGGAGAAGTATAGAAAGTGTCTTGTGAAACAAATAATGTTAAAATTCATGGAAAATTCTTAACTGGATTTGAATGAAACAAGGAGAGGTGGCTTTTTCTTCATAGGCCTGATATTTTTAATTAGGTGGCACATTCTTCATAATGCAGCTATTAATCTACTGTAAAGACCAGAGAGACATACTAATTTTACTTCCCAGCCAAACACTCCAAATAGAGAAGAGGGCTTTTTCATGGTGAGACAAAAATTCGGTGCCCTTTATTGACTAAATGAATTTACACCATCCAAGTATGATGTCATTAGAATTTGTAAAGGTTATTAATCTTTATTTGTAAAGGTTATTAATCAGAGCTGTTAAGATGTTAATCTTTGGTTGTGGTTGGCTTGTTTTGTTATGGTTTTCTGACTAATCAATCTTTTTAGTTGTGATTTTCTGTAGAATTAATCCTACCTACTTCTGTGGTTTTATGAAGAAAATCATAAATTTAGAATCAGAGGCAAGAAAGTGATCTGAAGGAGCTGTAAGAAATTCATCAACAGTAGTGTTGTAAAGCAATTGTAGGTGATGTCATCTGCTTCCTGCTGACACATAACAGTTGTGTCAAGGGCAAGGAGTCTACCATGCGTAGCAGTTTGTTAGCTGTTCCAGTGATCATACCTGTGAAAAAGCTACTCTAAAAGACTTAAGTATTCCCTGATGCCTGTCCTAAATTGTATTAAGCTCTGTTTTGGTTCCCAGTTTCCCAGAGTCTTAAAGTAGCAACCATTTGTTACTTGATAAAAAATGCTTTAAAATGTTGTGCTTACTTTGGAGTTGTTGGTTGGGTTTTTTTTCAGTGGAGCAACTCAGCAATATTCATATGTTGGACAATCATGCCACAATGCTTTCATTTCACTCTCCAGTAGTGACCCTAAAGCAGTATGTGCCGTCATTTAAATGCCTGGGCAATGTTAGACACAAATTTGCTACCCTGACAGTAAAACTTGTTATAAAACTCATGAGATCACTGCTAATTTTTAAAGTGGAAGTTTGCTGCAATTTGAATGCTTGAATTACTTTTAAGTACATAGTGAAGATGGAAATGAAAGACCTATTAAAGCTTGGAACATGCTGCTGAAAATCTGGATGTGGATAAGAATGCACAAACATTTTTCTTCAGTTGCTACTTCCTAGATACGATCAGACAGAGCAGATACAGTTGCAGTCTTAATTGCATTGAATAGAGCCTTTGCTTGTGCTGCACCCAAAAACACTTAATCACAAGGTCTTAAAAGGTATCACTAAGGTTAGACCCAAGTCTGTTCAGCTCTTATCCATGCTAGAAACATGATTAGTCACTTTATGGCATTATTAAATAGTATCATACACCTCAGAGGATGTCAGTGTAAGCCTGTGCGTTGTACCATAAATGAATAGTAAAATGAAGCCATGTGCAAATCCAGAAATAATTCTGTCAATGTTTCACTTCAGTCTTAATTTTCTGCATACATTTCTAAGTTCTAGTGTCTCCAAAAGCCTTTGCTACAGACTTCTGACAGGCTGCCCAATTATCTGTATGTATGGAGAGGGACGATGACCAACATTCACCCTCAGTCCCAGTGGAAAAAATGTTAGCACTGGTCAAGTGGTCTTTAAAGCAGTCATTTGAAGTTTCTTTGGACCCAGTTATTCCTTTGAGCCAGATGTCATAACCTGGTCCTCTGGTTCAGGTCCTAGGGATCCTCAGCCAGGGATTTCTCTTTCATCTGCTGTCTTACATTTAGGAGTGTAACAGTTTGCTTAAGCGTATCCTCTGTAGGCAAGACGTGTCTAATTTAGCACAGGTATTTGACCATGAGTCAAAAAGCTGAGTTCAGCAAGTTGATGTATTAGTATTACTTTCAGTGACCAGTTTTGTTAACTGGTTTTGGGTTTGCGTTTTTTTGGGGGTTTTTGTAGCCATCCAGACCGGTAGGCTTTATTTAGTTATGCAGGTTTTGACAAAGTATTTGTTCACAAGTGATGGCTACGTTCTTCATGATGGTCTCCTCCTATCTGGTAGTTAATGTTTTAGCACTGATAGATATTTAGTATTCATTGACCAAATATATCATAATTTGTACAGGGAGTTGAAAGTTAAAATAATTGCTTAAATGTGCCATAAGCAAATAATAAAATGTTTTCACCTGGAAGAAAACATAGGCAATAGTTTACGAGATGATACTTTTGCCCTTCACTGAAAGTGAAGTTGGCCAAAGTCCCTTGAGAAACACAGGCATCCAGAGACTGATAAATCTGATTTACAAGTAAGGAGCTGAAGAAAAATGATGTTTGGTAACAGTAGTACTTGTGTGATTTTCAGTGGTCAGCTTGTGGTGTCATTAAGGGCAGTTTGTACTACTCTTGATTCACTAAGGCATTACTGCAAGCCAGAATTTTTCAGAACTCATTCAAGCCTTTGATTGTTTTCAAATTAAAGGAAACAAACAGATGTACCCAAGTTCTTGTCTTTGCTTCCTTGGTTGCATTAGCTATGCCACCTTCCTGTATCAGTAAGGCTGCCCTTTCACTGACAGCGCTGTCTGTCATAGTAGCCCTGTATGGACAGTGTTCTAGGCATAGTAGCTACTCAGGATTTCTGGGACTCTGTTCAAAAGAAAGGAGACCAAGTAGTGGTGTGTGTTACTTAATTCTGAAAGACTTGAGGTTACAGTGTTTTATAGTAAAGTTATACGTAGATGAGAATGAACATTTATTGGTAGAACAACATTTGTCCTGAAAATGATCCTGAGAAGAGTTGCATCTGTCTAATCAATTACGGGTGTCTAGAGAACTGTATCTCTTCAGGAATTTTAGCATGCTTCATGTTGCCTTTAAACAGCTGCACAAGAATGGCACTGAATGTGTCTTGGTAGACTGAACAGACAGAATCTTGGCTTAAAGAGGTTGTTCACCTTTCGTGAGGAGTGTTAAGTCTTCCTTCTCTCCTATTAACAGATGCTGAACATCTCTTAAAAAAGCAGACATATTTATAGAACTTTGATTCAGTTCTAAGCTTTAAGGAATTTATTACTTATTCACGCTTTGTGTTTGGTGTCAGCTTTCATCTGCTCTGCTAGTAACTCCTTGGAGGTCTGTTGCTTTTTGTTTACAGCCTTCAAATTTCTCTTGGCACCAGATTACTCTTGACAATCTTAAACATCAACGAAGTGTTTGTGTATACTGTAAATGTCCCCTTGTCTTTGGGGTTGATGTGGTCATTCAAACTTTTTGGCTGAGTCTTTTAGTTTTGGTTTGCATTTTATAGGTGAAAACTGTCTTCCCATGAGGTCAGTCAGTGTTACTGCTTCTGACTAGCAGAAGTTTTATTTTTGATGAATGAAGCAGGTTTTCTAGTTTCAAGTTATTCTTAATCTGGATTTTCATTCTCCCAGTCATCTAGGCCGCTTCCTCATCCTCACTTTTGGTATGTAAAGAATCATCTCTTTCATAGTAGTAGCCTTCTGTGACTATGAACTTCCTGTTCAAAAGGCCCTCTCATGCACTTTCATGCACCTGCTTTTCCTTCTAACAGATTCCACCGTATGGTTGATTCATTTGATAACCATCTGGGTGACTTCCTGGAAGTTCCTTTCTTGCCAAGTGATGCTGCCACTTGGCCTTCCATTTTCAAGGATGCTTTGTTTCAATTGTAAATGTTCTGCAGCATTTTTAGTTTTTTGCCTATACTCACTCGAAGGACCTCAAAACTGGAATCGTTTGTGGCCCTGGGGCAGATCTCAGATATTTGTATTCTAGAAATAGATATCTGGAAATAAACAATGTTCTGAAGTTGTAGAAAACAGAACTATGCAAAACTATACAACCTATTCTAAAACACACTGAAATTCATCAGTATCTTGTAAATTAGAATGACAGAATCTGATACGTAAGCCAAACATGCTATAGAAACCACAGTCACATTAGGAAAGCTACTTATATGGAAAGGTGTGTTCTTATAAGAACAAAAAACTCTATTTAACTGTAATCATAAGCTTAGTTGTCACCTCCTATACTATAGTTTATCACCCCAGTCATGGGTTCATTTTTCCTTCCTTCTGCCCAGTAACACATATATAGAACTACTATGAACCTTTGTAAAGTCTGAGGAGGTGTCGTATTGCTGCACTCCTAACAGCTATAAAAAAAAACAAACAAACAGAGCAACAATCTTTACTTTCCCAGTGGTATGGACCTTCATTTTGGGATTACATGAATGAGGAACAAAGGGCATATGTTAATCTGATTGTAAAACAATCATGAAACCTAACGTATCAGACACTGTAAGAAAAGTAGACTCTCTCCTTCACTTGCCACTGTAAAACATATCTCCAAGATTAAGAGATTAATCTTTAAGAGATTCTAAATCTGAAACAATTTTGTACATAAAGTAGTAACTGTTTCCTGCAGTGTTTAAAGAAGCTCTTAACCTTAGTTTCTCTTAATATAGTCCCTAATCTTCACTGGCATATTTTTCAAAATATCTGTCAGTATCATACGATAATAAAACAAAGGAAGTACTAAAATATTTAGCCAAGTTAATTTTTTCCTTTCTCAGAGGTACCGAGTATTAAATGATGCTGGAGACAAGATACCAGATTTAATAAATGAAGAGGAGGAATGACATTGTTATATATTGTTTTTGTTTCAGATTTCTTGTTTCTTTCTCCATATGAAGTCTGTTGTTCGTACATGCAGAAAGTGTGGTAAATCTTAATTTTCAAACATTTTTTCAGTGTTGAACTGTACACCATTCACATTTTATGCTGCACAGGAAGTGATCCTTTTTATTTGAGCAGCAACTGTAAAAATCTTGAGTGAGTGCACGATGACATGTCAGTTACTTGTCCTACAATAAAATGTATAAAAGGTACTAACCTAAGCTCTTGTGCAAAAGGCAAGCTTACAGGGTCATTAAATAGCAAAGGTCTTGCTCTGACCCATCCATGACCTCCTTATCTGAAACGCCTCTCAGAATTGATAGAATCTACTTTAGACCTTGGGTACAGGAAACCAGGGTTAGGATAAAGGATCAATATAAATATTTCAGAATTTTAGGTATTTACTAAAAAGGAATCTTTGGTCCTTGTATGTTTAAGTTTGTACAAATTTCTGTTTAGAAATGGAGAACCCTTTCCTGACATTTTGCATACAAGTGATCAGCTGAAGAAGTAGAAAGGGGACAGATGGTAAAGACACTGAAATATTGGGTTGCAGGTTAGCCTTGATTCAAAAACCTCAAGATGCTGCCTGTTTGCTCTTACTTATCTTTTTACTGTAATCTGAAAGTCTCTCCTGTTCTGTTCACAGATGAGAAACTTTGAGGTATAAAATGAGATGAAGTCAAAAGAGCCCATGACCAGGAGCTGCGGCTTGGTGCTTAGCCGTCATTTACTCAGACTCATCTTGCCTGTCCTTTTTATTTTCTATCTATTTATTTGACCTGGTGCAGAGGTGCATTTTTGTTGTTAGGACACTTTTAGATCACTGAGAAGCTTTGAAATTCCCTTTCTTGTCCCCATATATAAGAGCAAAATCCTGATTTGAATTCCATGTGTGTGGCCACAGAGAGATGTAAGGGAAATGTGGACTTTGCTGTTCACCTACTCAGGTTGCTAAGGGGAAGAGATGTGCTCATTGTGTGCAGCAGGTCTGTATTTCTGCTCTAGCAGTATACAGGTCATTAGGAGAATGCTTGAAGATCAGAAGGAACAAAAGGACTTGGATTTATTTTGATATTTTTATTTTTCTTCTATAAAAGTGGATTTATGAAGTAAAATGTTCCCCACCTGTCTTCCAGTAGATCTTCCTAGCTTTTCATATGAGATTGTGGACTGGAAGCTGGACTTTGGCTTTTCCCCACAAGTAAGTTTTAGAGAAGTTACATGTTAAGGGGTCATGTAGTAAATTTGAGATTCACTAATTCTGAGTTTCCAGGCCTTAACTATAAAAAAAACCTGTGTGGGCACACTATTCAGAAAGTATATTATTTTTACTGATTAACACAAGCACATGTAGAATTTGGCATATAAAATTCATTAGCCTTGTTTTTTATTATTTGAAGTCTTGAAAGGTATAAAGTAAGCTTCACATCAGCAGAAGTATCTCAATGCATTAGGATTTCAAATGTACATATATTAGGTTTATCTTCATCTTTAAAAACACTGCGTTCATACCTTTCTCATGTAGCTGAATCAAAATTGCTTATTACACTTGCACTAAAAATGAATTATTCACTGAAAACACTCATCAAAGAAGGTCTGATTTCTGCCATGAAATATGTTTGCAATTGAAACTTCAGTATCTTCTGCCTCCAGAATTCAGTCAGCTGTGCTGTTACTTCCAAAATTCAGCCTGCCTTAGTTTTAAGGTAAATATATCCTACAAAGAAAAAGCAATAAAAAGGTGAAATTAGAAAAGAGTTGTCTTTAAACTTTGGATAGGAAGCTGAAGTAATAAATACTAATGTATAACAGTAAATAAGTGTATATCACACTGCCTGAATGTGTTATTAATGTGTATTGGTGATCATATGAAGCTGCTAAGCAGCCAACTTTGCAATTTAAAATTAAACTCAAATACCCAAATGTCATTTTGTAGTTCGATTCAATATATAAAGAAACCTTTTGGGACTTCCTTTTCTGATTTGTGTTGGTTAATAGTGGATTTTCCATCTCCAGAACTGATTTTCCACTGAAGAGCAGATGTTATCTTTCACAGTTTTACTAGGCATATTCAGATTTCACACAGTTTCATAAATTTGTTGTTTCCTTCTGGATCACAGTCAAGATGATTATTTCAGTGCTTGTTTCTTTCCTAAAGAAATACCTGCTATGCTGGAGGGGTTGTTAAGATGGTGGTGGTGTGACTTGTACATAGAGTTCCTTCTTTACACATACACTGGCCACAGTCCTGACAATGTTACTAGTTATAGGATCTAAATTTTGAGAAATGAAACCTTTCTTACTTTGATCTTGAAGCTTTTGTGTTGCACGTACACTTAAATTCTAATGAGACTAGGTCCCACATCTGTGAGGCCTTAGGCTGTTAAACACACATTTTTGCTGTTTTGACAATATTCCGAGATCAGAGAGAATTCTGATCAAATTTGTTTGAACAAATATCTTATAGATATCTTACATAATATAGTGAGAAGTACATTGATGGTTTGCTGGCTCTTTCAGAAGAGCTTAGGCTGGAAGACATTTTAACAGGAAAAAAACTTTGATGTCCACATTAAAAGAATCTATTTTCCTTTTCAGTGAAAACATTTTACCCCTTCAAAAACCTCTCCACCCAAAATCTCAGAGTGTCTCTACTTTAACCATGCTTCTTACTGAGTTCTTGGGGGGGGGGGAGGGGGGGGGGGAATAAATCATAAAATGCCTCATTGCTCTGATACTTTTAATTCTTCATCCCATCTTCTGAAAGGATTTCTAGTTTAAAAATTGAACTGTTTTCTCCACTGTTAGTAACTGAGTAAATGGTTTGAATACCCTGCTCAGCGTCAACTAGCCTCATTTTGAAGAGATACAGATTTCAAACCTTTTCCTTGCACATAGCTACAAGAGTGACATAGTATATCAAAGCTGAACATTATTTTTTCTTATTGTGTTAGACATTTAAGCATTTAAGACTATGACATAAAACGGTTTAAGTTCATTACCTGCTCCTATTTCTTACAGTTGAGCAATAATTGTCTTAGATGTTGGAGGAGAGTCTGGGAAGAGAGTCACTGAAACCTTGAAAATGCTGCTGATAGCTTTTTCCGTTTGGAATGACTATACAACAGTAGCAACAAAAAAACTCATTTTCCAAACTAGATAAAATAAAATCTGTTTATCTGGCCTATTAAATCTGTGTGCCAAGTTTCAAGCAGATGCAGTTTTAAGCTCTGTAGATGCTAAATCCTGAAACATTTGGTCTATAAACAAAATGCTGACATCAAATACAGCATTGCTGCTAGACATAGTAATGGTGTGTGTATGCTGCATTCACACAAAATGGGGAGATGATTACTTTTTAGTATGTTGCTTAGGGTTTTTTTTCTTATGTTAGAGTATTAAAACAGATATTAAATTTTATCATTAATGCAGTGCGTGGTCTCTCTTCAAATCCCCTTAATTACAGATTGACTCCAAGGATTACACGGCATGGATTTTAATTTTAACTGAAACAAAAAGAAAAGCTGCTTAAAAATTATTCTTGCTGAGTGACTTGTTGGACCGCAAAACAATTTTTAACATCTTCTGGCAAGTGTTGTCAAATTTAAAATGTTAGAACAGAGCTAAGTGCACCCTGAAACTCCAGTTGTATCATGTCTACTTCCCAAATAAAATGTTTTATTAACTTTGTCCTCACAAAGGAATGTCTGCTTCTTGTATTTTTGGGTTTTTTCAGTTATTCTTTTGGAGAAAAAGACCCACAGTCTTGCTGAGATGTATTTATGTTTGAAGAAAGTGACATCAGATTTTGTATTTCCTTTCTTTGGTAATTTGAGAAAAATTGCCAAGCAGAGTTGACGTTGTAGCAGCAACAGCATATTTCACACCCTTGCGTTGTTTCCCTTCTGATCTCAATCTTTAGGACTTAAGAGCTCCACTCTGAAAACTTTATTCCAGCCTGAAACTTAGAATAGCTTTTCTGAGTCCAGAAACAACATTTTCACAAACTGGGGCCTAATCCAGTAAGCCTCACACAGGAAGCTACTTCTTTGCATACCTATTATTCATCCGAGTAAAACTTTATGGATCAGTTTATAGTCTGTTTCTTAGGGGGTTGGGGGGTTCCCCATTTCATAAAATATAAAATCAATTTCCCAATTCATTTCATTAAGTAAAACTAAATTTTCAGAGTTAAAGCTTTATTAGTATTTTTTTACAGTTTTACTGTATATCTCCTGCAGACACACAGGGGAAAGAGGGGGAAGAAAGTTGCCCTCCACAGCTGCATCAAATAATAAGGCCCAAAGCTGAGTGTCTGTAACTCCTGTTGAAGTTATGTGCCGCTGAAAGTGCCCCTTATGTCTCAAAATGCAGATACAAGTTTCTTGCTTCGAAAATCAGCTCCTTTTGTGGCTGAGTAATAACTTCGAATACAAAAGGCTGGAGGAATGAGAAATTAGCTTTTGGCCAGGAGGTCACTGTAGTGCTGAGGGATAAATCTCTTTGCTGCTTAATGGTAGTTAGTGGTTTGATAAAGTTCCCCTAACTCTGTTAGCTTAAAACATACTTTCTGAGACTTCTTAGATCTGCAGGTAAATAACACCATTGTTGCTGCATATTTGTATGGGGTGAAATTTTTGCATTTAAAAAGGTTTATTTCAACAAGCATTTCTCTCCTCTTTTTTTAAGCTGTCTCTGAATTGTTGCTATTAGAATGTTTGATGGTTTTCTCTGTTAGTGTACTTGTGCACTTTTTTTAATTGATCAGATAAACCTTATTGCTCTATATTATAGACAAGCATAAACCCCACCTATTTTAAAAGAAAACTTTCTAATGCAAATCAATGAACAAGCTAATTTATACATAGTATTGTTCAGACTAATTTGTCCATTGTAGTCTCAACTGTATATGATTTTCAAGTCGTGTGCTTAATGCAGAGGCCAGGAATAATAACAAATGAGGCAAAATAGTGACTGTGGTTGCTCCTTACAGATTTCTTGCTGTCTTAAGATATGTAGGTTAATAAGAGTGTTTGTGTGTTCTTTCTTTTAAGTATGTGGTAGGTAATGCACAGCACCCTCAGTGGCACTGGCTGATGGTAGGAGTTTGATGCTTTATATTCATTGCAGTTGTGTTCTCTTGGCTATATTCAGTAAAGCGTTAAATGTATTACCGGTTAGATTTTTAAAAGTAAAAAAAAAAAAAAAAGTTAATTTTTGTCAAAAACAAGATAAATGGCCTAAAGGAAATTACAATGACTGATTTTTAATGTAAAGTTCAATTTTGCAAGTCACCTCTTGAGGCCAGTTTGGTCAGATTGTGAACTATTTTGAATGCCCACTGAAGTTAATAGGGGATGAGGAGGCTTGAGGCTGTTCAGATGGATCCTTTGATAAATAATACTGTCTCTTTACCACACCAGAAAAAATCTGGAAAAAAGAAAAATCCTGCTTGTGTCTTAACATAAATAAATGTGTGCATGAGCGCTATCTATCTTCTGAATAAAAGATTTGTGTTTGTTTATGTTGGAGTACAGGGCACACTGTAAGTCTGGCATCTCTTTTTTGAAACTGGGGTGTGTAAGTATCCATATCAAAAAGAAAGTCTTTCTGGAATCTAAAGGCTGAAACTGACAGGAAAAGAATCATCCTTTACAATAAGTAAGACTTGATTTTGACATATGTTACCTTTTCAGCAATGTTGTATGTTTGCAATACATCTGCTGTTGGTATAGCTGTGAGGGTCGTGCTGCTTTGAATATAAAATTTCATGCTCTTTTGCTGGATTTTGAACCAGTTTTGTATTTTGGGAAGACGAGTGTTGCTGGGGCTGTTAGTTTCAGTTCTGGTGTAACCATATCTGTTCAGTTTACTACTTTTTCAGAACTAAATCATAACTTTATTTCATTTTTGTTAATATGTTAATTTCTCTCCCCCCTGCTCCCTACACATCACCTGCAAAAGTGAAAAGTGACTATATAGACTATATAATTTCTGGGGATTTATTCTCCTTTTGCTTTCCATGCTTTTTTTCTCTGGCTAGTCAGTACTTCATGGCTGTTAAACAGGATACACTTTTTCCTGGCACAGCTAATTTACAAGTGCGTACTTTTTCAGTTTTGTACGTCTTCTTGCACAATAATCAAAACCCCAAGGTTTACTCTTTTGGTTTGGGGGATTTGTGGCTTTTCTTTTTTTCTTTTTTCTTTTTTTTAATGTTTTGGGTTTTTTTGGTTTTTGAGGCGGTTTGGGTTGGGTTTTTTTCTTTGGGGGGGGGGGGGAAGTTGTTGGGTTTTTTTGTTTGTTTTTTTTTTTTTAACTTATCCCCTTATCCACTGGATTAAATCTCTTGTTTAGTTATTGCAAAATCCCCTTGCTGTCTTTTTAGTTGAACCTGAATCATGAAAACAGGAGGTCTGCATTACATTTGAGGAAGGAAACATTCAACTAGAAACGTGGTGCTCTCAGGTAAATCAGGGGAAATTGAAAATAAAATAATTAGAAATAGAATGGCTTTTTATTTTATGTGCCTGATTTGGAGTTGGCTACATCTAAAAAGGAATGAAAAAATGATCTCTTTGCTTGAGATATGCCAAACAATGCTATAAGCTCCAAGTTATTTTGAGGTGGTGAAAGGTGAAACATTTGACATGCTCTTTTTGGGCAATGCTTTAAAAAAGGAGAGGGCGGGAAAGAGGCGTTGCCACATCAGAGTTAAGGGTGTTTGTGGTTGTCCATGACAGCGGCTCCAGTTTTAAAACACCTGTGTTTACTTTCCAGCTTTTCTCAATCGGCCTGAAAGTGGCCTAAGAATGGCACAGGCAGACCTGCAGTATGGCTGTGTTGCCTTTGCAACACACACACACACACACACACACACACACACACACACAAAAAAAGAAAAAGGAAAAAAAAGTAAAGGAAAAAAAGAGCTAAATCTCTTGTTATGCAGCTAATCATTAACAGCACTTTTGAGCCTAGCTGAAAACATTTTGGACTTTTCTAAATTTCATAGTCTATCAAATAGCGCCTGTATTTTTTTCCTAACCTATTGAGCTAAATTTTTATCTTTGCTATTTCATTTTCTAAGAAAAATCAACTTGGTGTTGGGTTTGGGGATTTTTTAGTGGTAAATAATAAGAAGAAAAGTGGTATTTTTGTTGCAAAGTGATATTTCATTCCGATATTTGGAAATAAGTGCACCAATGCAACAGTTAAAAAGCAAAACAAAACAAATTAAGGAAAAAAAAAAAGAAAAATAGGCGCAGTCCTCCCTCTGCCACCCTCCCAGAAAAAAAGAAAAAAAAAAGAGAAACTCATAACTCTTTTCTGTGTAGAGTTTTGCTTCAGAAAATCCTAGTATTTGATGTGTACTTTCTGTAACATGATAGCTTGCATTTTATCATGTAAATATCTTGTCCTGCAGTGGGTTTTAGAGTTAAGTTAGATGTAAAACAGGCATCTCTTGAAAAATGAGTAATGGAGACAGATAGAATGGGGTTTTTTGCTTGTTTTTTTTTTTTTTTTAAAAGACAGGCTGAGAGATCACATTTTTTCAGTGCTTGGTTAGAAATTTTAAGGTAATTTGTGGGCCAGTGTTTAAGATAGTCATCTGATGAGGCGTATTTTGTTACTACAGCTGCGCATTTATTTATTATTAGCTTTAGAATTTAACATCCTACAAACTTTTTAGCTTTTTAAGAAAACCTCAGCTGCTTTTTCTAGTATTTTTTAATTGATGCTCCATCTCTTCCACCTTCTGCTGCAGTTGATATGGCTGACATTCCTGTTTATAAAAGTATGTCTGCTTCATAAGTACGTTTGTTTTTTCTTTATGGATCACTCAGTATAGGTCAGGTTTTGTTTTCTGGAAGGAGGAGAACAAGCAAAAGAAAATATAGCACTGATACAGGAGCACAGGTGATTTCTCCCTTAGACTGATTTGCTTTTAGAACAGTGAGTTTAATAGGCAGATTTATGGTCAGTGTATGGGAATGAACTACATGAAACCCCTTAACCAAGATGTGTAGAGTCTTAACTGGAGCACAATTATTTTAATACTAATGGGCTAACATAATGACTCAACGGAGCAAACTGGGACATGCCAATCCCCTCCATATTGGGCACCTGTTAATAAACTGAGAAACTGTATCAGAATAATCTGCCTTTGTGATACACAGCAGAGCAGCCCCTTTTTCACAACATTTCCAAGGGGTAGGTAAAGCAGCACAGGTTCGTGCTGTGATGAAGCTGCCTTCTGCAGAACACAGCACACTCTCAACCGCCTGTAAAGGAAAGGTGCTCAGAAAATATAGGGGTTTTTAACATTCCCCTTTTTCAGTGATTCAGCTAGAAAACCTGGAGGTTATTCATAAGATCATCTTTGAACACAGAGAAGAGCTTGTGAACTAGACCCTCACTTGAGTATCAATGCAGTATTGTCACTGAAATCCACAAAGAAGTACTCTTTCCTATCAGTAAAGGACATAAACCAGTACCCCAGCTAAGAAATGGAGGGCACAAAAGATCTAAAGAGTACGCAGAATTTATTCCAGGGGCCTGTAAAGGTAATTAAATGATATATCTAAAAGACAGGGAAGTTGTCACATTTATTAAATTACCAGGTGTAGATGTGTTTTAAGAGCAAGCTGGATAATGCCAATATATGAAAGGCGAAGAAAAAGCTTTGTGAATGTAACTTGCTGAAGGCAACACTGAGCTTATGGTAAGAGGTAAACCAGTAGCTAATATTTAAAATATGTCTAAGTGATTTGGATGCCTACCTCTCAAGAGTTTTAATCATTTTCAGGTATCTAAACCACTGAAAGTTTTTTTGAATCCCACTAAGTGCCTGCCTTAAGCTGCCTCAGCACCTCCAAAAATCTGATCATCTGTTCACTTTTTGACCTCTATTGAAATTACTCCCTGCTCCCCGGTTAAATAAGAGCAAAATTAAAGATGGCAGTTTCCTTAGAGTTAAAACTTGTGACCTTAAAAGTGGAATTGCCTCTGTGAAATATGTTTATTCAGTTTGTGCTTGTGACCATCTAGTAAGTCAATCTAGCTGTCCACTTGGGGATTTTTAGCATTAAAATGTCTGTGAAATACCAGTGAGTCTTTACAAATTCATTACAGATATAAGACACAATCAGGCAACTATCAAAGAAAAGGCATAATTATGTGAGCTGTAGACTAGTTGTCCTGTTAGAGATGTGTATACAAATGGGTACAGTTGTTCGTGTGGTTGCTTACACCAGCCATGGATTGGCTGTTTCTGGTTTAGGCTCTGTAGCGGTTTTAGGGTGGTACTGAATCTAACACATGACACCTAGCATCTCATCTGGGAATTGTTTCACACACAGACTCTCAAGAAAAGCTCATGAGACCATTTGTAGTGAGTCTGCAAAGCAACTTTTGGGGATCCCTCCTAAATTTACCAGATTTTGCACTTTCCCTGTTCCTGTAGTGGAATCACATTAATATTGAAGGATTTTTTCTCTCTCTAAAAAAATAAAGCCAAAAGAAGTCAAATACAGACGTTACAGTCTCTTGCTATGATTTAAATATCATGGATTTTCCTCTCTTTAGATTAGTCAAAGACTGTGTGCTGGTAAGACTGCTTGTACCCTCTTGCTTTTAGTCACTTTACTCCTTTCTGATCCAGGGATAAGGAAACATCTTAAAGGTAGGATACATTTTTGTGAACCTCAGCACCACCTCTGTGTTTCTAGGGGATATCGCATCCTCAGAAGAGTGTACATGTCAGGCAGTAGTGCACTTAGTTCTGTACGGACCACATGGTGTTGTCTCACCTGATCTTATTCAAGGTGACATCCGAGGGAAGCCAGTTTATTTGGCTTGTTTCTAAACTATATCAAGATCTGAGATTGCAAAACTATTATTATTTGTAAACATCATGCAGTGCAGTGGATTTGGTTTGTCCATTCAGTTTCATTCTTGACCACATTATATCAGTACTGTCAAAATGATGGACCAAAAACAGTCAGTAGATTGAGCTGGAGGTATTGTAGTAGAAAGTTATAGCAGATATAGGTAGAATCCATTCATTTCATGAGGCCTTTGGAAGGAATATGAGGTTGTTATTATGAGGAAAGTTGGTAGGAAGAAAGTAAGAGAGGGTGAAGATCAGTATCGATCTATTATACTAAATTAGAAGGAATATGAGGTTGTTATTATGAGGAAAGGTGGTAGGAGGAAAGTAAGAAAGAGAGGGTGAAGATCAGTATCGAACTATTATACCAATAATTCGTATTATTATTACAGATCTTACTTGATTTTCATACTGTTTTTTAAGAGATCCTTTTGCCGAAGGAATTACAGACATTTTAATGTCAATATAAACTTTTTGCTTCTTTTTCTTTTTTTTTTTTTGTTTTATATATTAAAATACTGCATATAATAGCAGAACTACACATCTAAAATCTATCAAGAGTAGTACAGCCATGGTGAAGAGGTTCAGTCAATTCTCCCTTTTGCTCTTTTTATGCTACATTTAAAGCGATGACATTAAGCCTTTAAGGGGTTTTAACTTATCAAATTAAAGTCTATGCCTTTCATTAGTTTTTAATAGCATGAACACTAACTGATCTCTGGCAGTTTGGGGGGAATAATGAAGATTAAAAGAGATGTTGCTTGAATTAAGTTGTTGATGAAAAGATACTGGCACAAAAAATGCCTCTCATAGTTTTAAACTTATTCACCTTTGTGGTCAAAGATTCCTTCAGTGGAATTTATGACTTGGAAAAAAAAGAATTATTTTATTTTATTTTTAACAATGCCAGTGAGTCTTATTTTCAGATAGAATCATTTTACTTATTTCTCTTTAGAAGAATAATCTGTTTAATATATCAATGTTAAAGCTTTTTTACATACATGTTGTTTATACAAGTGCTTCGAAACAGATTAAAAAAATCCTAAAAATTAAAAAAAAAAAAAACACAAAAAAAAGCACCACAGAAATGTGACACATAAAAGAAAATGAAAAAAAATTATTTTCATATTTAGTTCTGGTCCTTCCACCTTTTGACCTACCACCGAAAAGTACATTGAGCTTTGCCCTCTTCCATGTTTCCATACAAGTTATTACTTCTCTGTTATAAAATCATAGAATCATAATATCTCACATCTTTCTTCTATTCCCCATTCTCAAAAATGTTTTCTTTTGTCTTCCGTCATTGTTTTCCTAACTTATCCTTCCTTTTTTTCAGCCTGAATGTTTGTTTCTTTCTCATCTGTTTCAGCCACTCAGTGGGCCAACAAGAGCCTGAATACCCCCCAAGACTTTTGTCCTGTGTTAAGAGCTGTACCTAAGATACTGGTATTTTCGCGTATGTTGGCTTTAGTTGTTCTGTGAAGCAGAAAGATTACTTCAGGTCCCCACTAATCAAATGGAAAATGGATGACATGAGCAAGATGTGAAAGGCTCATTGGTAGCCCCTGGAGAAGTATTGCATTCAAAGTTGACAAATTGCAGGGGATTTAAGGAGTGCATGATAGGCAAGCAAATGATCTTGCTTTCAGCGAAGTTATTCATCAGAACATTTGCCCTGTCAGGAAGGCAGGTTATTTAGACAATAATTATGAGTATTGTATATGTGCACAGTTGTACAGTGTTATCTGCTATACACACAAAAAACTAAGTAGCCTAGGTTAATCAAAAGTTAACTTCAGTTCCAGCATTTCCGAAGTGAGCATCCTCATTTACTCCCCTTTCCCCTGAAACAGGATGTTAACATTTTTCATTACAGGATCATGTGTGCTTTATTTCACAGCATTCCTGCTCCACACATTATCCAGAGAACAGCCAATCAATATATTTTTTATGTTCTTTGTACGTTATGTGTGCCAGTCCCTTGTTTACTGGATACTGTTCAAACCTTTCTCTGAAAACAGAATTTTGACTAACCATCATGGGGATTTTCTATAGTATTCAATGTTATAAGAGCAACAGTTTAATAAACAATGATTTTGTGTATTCTTGCAGGAGTGCTTTCTTTTTGCTTGTCATGGTTTAAGCCCAGGCCGTAAATCAGATGGGGAAATCATGGGGAAAACGAGGCATGAAGAAAATAGAGTCAAAAGTACCCATAAAATTTTGCTGCCTATTTGAGACATACAAGACTTTACATTTTAGAATATCTGTCATTCATAAATTCATAGTATTTGCGGCCAAGACCAGAAGATAGTTTATGTAATTTAATTGTTCTTTGAAATACCACAGATCATTGACTTCATCAGTTGTCCCTGTACTGAGCCCGAAATTTTGTTTAAATGTACTTTCTAGAACAGTATCTAGGTCTGATGTAAAAATTTCAAGAGGTAGAGTTCCCTTTCATATTTTCATTTCCCTTTCATATTTTGTTCTAGTGATTCAAGTTACCCTTACTCAACTAGATTAAAAATTGTTTCACATCCTGTATTTGCTGTCCATTTATTGAAGGACACTGAGAATCAGCATCAAAACAAAACTATTCCATTCCTGGTACTTGATTTACCTTGTTCAGAATTAGCACGTGTATCTCTGTAGACCTTTTCTGATTAAGCATATCTTCAGGGGTTTTTATAATCTGAAAAGAATAAGGTCTTTGACTAAATGCCTTTTTCTCTAGTGCTTCCATTACCAGTATGGCTCTTTTCTGCATCTTCTCTGGGTTTTCAACATCCTGCTGTTTCAGAATGTGGACAGCGATGCATATGCATTTTTATACCTTTGTTTCTCAGTGTCATATGTAAAGTAATCGCTTTGTGGAGATACTATTTTACTGTGCACACACCACAGTTCTTCCACAGCATTATACTGTTACCTTGTACTGAAGTCCCAAGTCAGTGCTTTTCAGAATATGCTTACTCTTTCTGCAAGTGTAGCCTGTGTTCGCTGTTCTTAAGCAGAGTTTTGCATTTGGTCATGTTAAAATACACTCAATTTGAATACACCTAGCTGCCAAGCGGCCCAGAACATTGTTTCACCATTGTTATTTACTTATTTTGTGTTCATGAGCATTACTAGCCATGTCTACCTGGTTCTGAGTGATTGAAGGAACCATTTAGTAAGAATATGCCTAGTGCTGATTCTAGATTTGTTCAGTAACAATTGACTCTTGGAACATGGGGTTTTGATGAGTTTTTTAACTATTAGCCCATTCTAAATCCACTTAAAGTTTTTGGTGTGTAGTGATAGTTTTTTTATCAGATTGTTATGTCTGACAAGTCAAAACCTGACAAATCCGTACAACACCAATTAAAGAAGGAAATCAGATTTGTTTGGCAAGACCTATTTACATAAAAACTTGTTGAGTGGGGGTAATTATATTCTTTCATTAAAATCTGAATTAATCGAATCCAATGTTTCACTTATTTGGCCTAGTTTTTTAATATTGCTTCTCCAGTCTTTGGGAATGTCCACGTATTTTAAGATTGATTAACAGGGTTCTTCTCTAACAACCCTGCAACATCTAAAGTGAAAATTGTCTGAATCTGCTAAAGTAAAACTTATCTCTTCTTGATTTCTAATAAACTTATTAATTCTACATAAACTGTAAGTATATCATCCTGTTTTTTTCCAAAGGCAGACCAACTTATATACTGAACAATCCTGGGGCTTTTTTGTGTTACAGTTTATGGTATAGCTACTCCAAATTTGGAATGGGCTTACACATACACAGTTCCTCTCATAGTGATAAATCCTTATTATCTGTAGTCCTGCCACTGATGCATTTCTTAACATGATTCCTTTAGCTACTCTTATCAATTGGCATTGCTTCAGAAAGTCTACCTTTTAGGATGTGTTTGTACTTGTTTCCTCTGTAGTTTTGTGGCTTTTTATCATATGTTTGCTTTATTTACTTTCTACCCTGGAAAAAGTGTTCTGCTTTTGCTTGGTTGTGAGGTCAGATATGTTTTTATAGCCAACCTTAAAGGACTCCCTAATTTTCTACCAGTGTGTCTTCTATCCTTTTTTTTCTCCCAGTTTCAGGAGTTTGTGTACTTGAGTGTTTCTGTGCATGTAAAGATGCTGGTTTTTCTTCCATATGAGGAATTCATTTGGTTTATTATCACTTATCTCCAAGTACTTGTTAACCTCCAGTACTGTGATTGACAGCTCTTGTGTTATAATGAGATTGTTTATTTCACGCTCATAAATATACGGTTTTTGAAAGTGTATAAGAGTAATTTAAAATTATCCACAAGACTCCTAGCATATGTCCTAAAATGAAGTTCCTATAGCATCATTTTCCTTTCCAAAGATTATAGATATGTGCTGAAGAAAAACTCTTCCTATGCCCTTGTTAATTTGCTGACCAACAAGTCTTTCTTAGGTTATGTTAGCATATTGACCTCTACATATTCAAGAGCTCTGGTCCTGTGTTACTGGTCACTCTAAAAGGAATAAGGGCATGGGTTTGGATTTTTTTAAGGTATCCTGTTCCCTTACTGCCTCTTTTATCCTTCCTGTTAATAGGGGATTTTAATATGCCAGTTGTCCACCAGGTTTTAGTAGTGTTGATTATATAAAATAAACAATTGAAGAGATTCTTTTCATTATATTCTGTGCCACATTTGTTCAACTTGCTCGTTAGGTGCTGAATTTGAGCATGTACCTCATTTGCCTTCCAAATAACCTCCCCTTGTGTTGCTGATTTAATATCCTGGCTGCTCCAGCTAGTTTCCAACTGAGAAGATTAGCCTCCTACTTGTGTGGTGTAGGCCGTCCTGTTCATACAGTCTCTTCTTTCACTGATGTGCTGTTTCACGGATCAAAATCCGCTTCTTTTCACTCAGTCATGGACAACAGGCAGAAAATGCAGGAAATAAACTTTCTCACTTCTGATAACTGTAGCCACTTACATTTTCATTTTTCTCTTAGCTGTTTTCAGTGTAGTTGAAGCCTTCAGTAATTTCATCTGAGGTCTGATGTGGAGGTATTATATAGCATTTATGTTCTGTCTCCCATTGACTTCAGTTGCAGCTGTGAGTGCACGGTACTTCTGCAGATTAGACATGAGGGATTTATCTTGCACAGTCAGAAAAAGGGTAATATACTATGAATCCTTTTGAAAACTTTCATGATAAAGTACCTTGACCAAAGGACAGATAGATTCCACTACTGCTGAGAAGCGTTCAGCTCTGTTAAATATGAGGTGTATTTGCTCTCTTACTGCAGTCACATTCCAACAACTGCAACAAAAGAAACAGGAATAAACAGGTAACAGGCTCTATCACTGGACAGGGATGGATGATTCATGCCCAGGTGTGGTCCACCCAGAGCAACAGTTAGAAAGAAATTTGGGAAAAAAATGATCATGCAGTTAAAAGTAGCATCATGATGCATGTGTACTTGTAACCTTACCTGTGGTGTTTCCTAATATCTCTGTAAGTGACTTCCTGATATTATGAATGTCCTGTCAAGGAAGGGGTTTATTCACCCAGCTTTAGCTGCCACCCGTCAGGGCTCCATTTATACTCAATACAAGGCAGTTCTTCCCTAAAGATAAATGCAGAAGATAGGTGAAAAGTACTTCGGAAGTGCCTAATTTACTTAAACTTTAGATGGCTCAAGGTAGGGGAGAGAAATGGCATAATTTCTCTATGTGTATAATTATTCACATAGGTCTGTGTGGAAAGGTGCACTTATAGATAGGTTTAGGTGTGTGTTAGCCATATACATCCATATATGTGTATATATACACAGTGTTAACATGTAGCTGTACATAGTACTGTGTTTCTTTTCTACTTACAGTACTTAAAAATAAATCTTAGATTAAGCCTCACATGTGTTAAAATGGCATTTTTGAACTGAGCTACTGAATTTGGACCAAGTCTTAATTTGCTTTATTAGTCACTGAAGAGTTAGTAGTCCTGTCCGCAAGATCATCTCGGTAAAAGTGTGCTATATGTATGGCAATGATATGGATGTGACTTACCCTCTTGGTAAAGAGAGGCTCCCTCCACTTCCAATGAGCTAAGAACTTCCCAAGATGTGGTGTGTTTAATAGGCTTCTGACGAAAGTTTGATAATGCATTGAACAGTGACAAGTTGACCAACTTCCATCCTTCATTGTTTATAATGAAAAAGAGTAAAGATGTGTTCTGTGCAAATCCAGGGGTATGTTTATTTTTTCCTTTAATCAGTTGCTAATGATATCTACTTTTCTAAGATACATGTTTAGGAGATTAGGCTAAGCTTGAAACAAATCCCATAGCATTGTCCTCCCCTTTTTTGTATGCAAAACTACAAAGTGTAAAGCCATTACGTACTTTCTTAACAAAATTTTCGTCATAAATTTAAATTCCTAAAATGCGTGTTGGCATAGGAAGTTTTTCTAGTCAATATTGCTGATTTAATCTTGATCCCTAGTACTGTAACTTATTTTCTTCCTGTGGAATAATAACTGCAAAGTGTGTGTGCTACAATTATGCTGTAGGAAAGATTATTAATGGTTAGTTTAAATTATTGTGGATTTTTTACAAACTTTTGGAAAGTTACATTTTTTTATAGTAATGTTGTTCAGTGCAGTAATAGTGGAATAGCAAGATATTTTATTAACAAATATACTTTGGATTTCTGAATCAATATTTACTTACTGTGTTTTTATACTGAGCTGTGAAATTTATTATATATGCCAGCAGTTAGATCCATTGTTTGTAGCAAGAAATATTTCAACCTAAATGCTAAATTATATTTGTAGCTACTAGGAAGCAACTATTCCTGACCATAGTTCTCAAAAATATAGTATAAGGAGGGATACCAAAAAAAATCCTTAAAAATAATATGTCTGTAAAATAAAGATTTTTTTAAGAGAGTAGGAAAAGCTAGTAACTCAGTCAAAGGTTACCCACAGTTGAAGAAACACTGCTGATTACAGATCTCTGAGGTAACAGTTGATCTAGGATTGATAGAAAAAATATTTTATTTAATGCAGAGAAACCAGCAATTCAACTGCACTCTGGTTGATGTAAAAAGTACAACTTTTGTGGAAGGTTATATACCACCTAAATGCTGGATAAAGTTCTCAGTCTTCTTCTGAATACCACAGTGCAGTAAATTAAAAAGAAATCTAAGTTTTATAATATGTTGTATTTTAAATGTGTCACACCATGAAGCCTCAGCAGACAGTCTGAGTATTAAATAATACTGCTTTGACTGTAGAAGTATCATTTTCTTGAAGCCTGAAAACTTAATTAATCTTTGTAGGAAATAAGTTCATTGATTCTTGCCAACAGTGACAACTTGTTACTGACTAGGACAGAAAGAAGCCCCTTACCCCTGCAGAGCTTATTATGACAACTCCAGTGAACTGTACATATTCTTATGACATAATTTTGACAGTTGCGGTTCATGCTTAATTATTTACATTTCATAAATCATTAATGAGTCTTTGCTAGAAGATTTTAGTTGATATTTTGAAAAAACATGGCCTATTGATGGCATCTCCATGCCATCAGCTGCTGTTAATTTATCCCTAAGAGGTGGTATGAATTAGAACGTTCTTTCCCCTCAAGAGGTGCAGCATACCTGGTTTTCCATCTTTAAGAAACGGTGGGGCTTCAGTGTATCATCAAAAACCATGAACTGGCTACCAACTTCACTGAAAATCAGTGGGTTTTTCAGCTAAACTTACACATTCTTTAATTTTGTGAGTATGCTCTTTTGGAGTATTTGATTTTAGCATATGAGTTATTCATTTTATTAACTCTGACACTTGAATTAAATTTAGAGAATACATTTTGTGCAAAACAGTTTCATTTTACCAGCTGCCAGAGTTCTGGGCAAAGGGCAAAGCAATGTTGGTATAAATAAAAGAGTGATAATTTATAGATTTTAATATAAAAATCAAAAGTCAGTCATATTATGAAATACAGAAAAAAAAAAAAAACATGATTTGAGGAAACAGATCTTGATTTCTTAATATTTAACTTTCCTTCTCAAAAGATTTTCCTGCTGCTTTGACTTCTAGCAGTAGTAGTGGTGGATATTAAGATAGCAGTCCATTTCACCTGAGGCTGTCGATCATTTAGTCACCTGAACAGCTTCTTCTAAACAGTGTCTCTAGGATGTAGTTCCTCCCTCCAAGGGGAGTGGTCTTTAATTAGATTATGTAAATCAAGAAATTCATTCATTATCACTGTATTGCTAATTCCTGCCTTGACCTGCAGAACCAGGAATCACACTGTGGTTTTCCTGCATGCAGCAAACATGAGAAGCCACTGTTCCTGTGTTTGCTTTAGTTTCTTGGGGGAATTGAATGAATGTAGATTCAAATCAGTGGGGGATTTGTTTGTCAAATTTTGCAAATCAGGCTGCAGAAAATGAAGTTTTACAAGCCCTATTCAGCAATCTAAGATATCAAACTTGCTTCAGTTTTCAATATAATGTTCATACCGACTCTTTCAATCTTAATTTTGATTGATTACTTACCAGCAGAAGTTTAGACTGAAATCTTTCCTTTGTCCTCTTTATCCCTTGCTCACCTTTTCATTCTTTCCATGTCAATTATTAACATTTGTGACGTTACTTGTTGCTGCAGTAACTTTGTTTCAGTGCAGCTGTTGCCAGGTGAATTTTCTTCAAGCGCTTGATTGTTACATACATAAAGATTTTATTAGATATCAGAAAAGTTCTGTTTCAGGCAGCAGTTCTCAACTTTATATTCTTATGAAACTGGCCCGTGCTTTCTCTAGATGTTCTATATGAAAACAAAATACAAGGGAAAATGCACTCTGTTGTTTCCAGGTTATGTATGGGAGGTTTTGTTAGGAAGATAGATACCAGGATATTGAAACATATTGAATTAAATTCCCAGGGACAGATTTGCTGTGGCCCTGGTGCAGTAAAGGTTCACAAGGGGCTCAGCAGATAGAATGTGTCCAATTCATGTGTTAATTCAGATTTTCTTAGGTCTGTTTTTCTGGCTGGGAAGTGTTGCTGTTAATTAGTTGGTGAGTCTGGTGAAGCCGCGTGTTACCAGACTGTGACTGTTGCAAGACACAAGACCAAAGTCCAGGTGCTTTCAGCTCTCTGACAGCATGCCAGTGGCCACACAGTACACACCCTAGGGTGCTTTTCTGTGCTTAGAGTAGGGGTTGGTGGTTAATTCTGCAGAGACACACTTCCAGTTGTGACTAATTCACAGGTTTGAACTGATCATCCTAACTGCAGGATTTAGGCAGCAGAGGCCCTTGCCACATATATGCAGTTTAAAAGTTTCCTAAAGTATGCCTTGGCTGAGGTGAAACAACCTTTACTGTCATTTTCTGTTTCAAGGCTTCAAGTTCTTGCTTGATTTGTGGTAGCTTCTGCCATGGAAACCCATGCAGAACATCAGCTCTGAACAGTTTCCTGATTTCTGTCCCAAATTTAGTTAGTACCTTTCCACATTAGATACAAAACTTTCTTCAGATCTCTTCCGAAGGCAGAGGAGCTCTGTACTGCTCATTGCTCAAATTAGCTCCTCATTGGCACAGTCTAAATGTTAACTTTCCAATGGTAGTCCAAGGCAGAGTGAGACCAAAACTAAATCACTTTCCTCTCTCCCCAAGTCCCCCTTCCCCCCCTCCCCCCAACTCATTCATGGATGAAAAACAAAAGGCAAAGAGCCAAGTTTCACCTTCCAGAGAAAAGCCCAGTGTGACAGCCTGAAAACACTGCAAGGGTAGAGAGGAGCAGCTGGAGAAATTTAAGAAGGAATGAAAAGCAAATGAAAAGTGGTTGCTTAAAATCATTCCTTCTCCTTCCTTTTTTCTATCATTTTAGCACTCTTCTGAAGGCAGAAAACTGACAACGAGGTGCAAGTTCTCTGTTCTTTTTAATAGCATGCTGCGGATTCCTGTTAATAGACATGAGGATGTGTATACAAGGATCCATGTAATTTTTCCTGCTATAATGGGTGGGGTTTTGTTTTTTGTTAGGGTTTTTTTGAGTCTGAAGTGGGAACAGAGAAGTACATTCTTTTGCTTTTTTATGAAATATAAAATTATATATCCTGCTGTGTACCTTTCTTAAAACAGAGGATGCCATGAGATTATGATACATTCTTACCCATCCCTGTTGTTGAAACTTTGGCTAGTTGTTTTTTTTGCATGTCCCTTAAAACGTTGATAGTTCCCGTTAATTGCCCCAGTGCCTACTGATGAGCCCAGAACTGATTGTCAAGCTTCCCTACTTAAAGCTCAGAGAACAAGCTGCTTATGATGACCCAACAGAGATATAAGGGAGGTCTGTGAAAGGGAGAGTATTCAACCAGCCTTAATCCTTGTTTTCAGTAAGGCAGTGTCTTTAAGTGCAGACTAATTAGCGAATAGACATGGTTGTAGATTCTTGTAGACACGTCTTTTGTTGGCTTGAGATGAACTGAGCAGCTAATAAAAATGGTTTAAAATTTCTGCTTTCTTTACTTTTAATGAACTTTAATAGGGTATGGAGATGAAAACATAAATCAGAGCAGGTGCAAAAGTAAATGTAAGTCATCTGACTACCCATGTTGGTATATTCCATTTAGATATTAGCAGTTACGCTTGTGGCTCCCATTCGTGGAAGTCTGGCCCCGTGGTTTTCAAATAACTATTCATTTTATAGCCTCTGATATATGTCAATACTAAAAAAGCATGCCTTTTTTTTTTTCCTGTTACAGTAATGTATTATGCAAGCATTACTTTGCATTTAAATAGTATGTTAAAATCATCAATCACAAAGTGATTGATCCAGATAAACAGTTCTCCCATTTTAGCGCCAGGGAAACTGAATTCCAAGAAGTGAAGTGAATTTCCTTAAGAATTGATGGCATGCCTGAGACTAGAACCTAACTTTCTAGAGGAATGGTCCCCGTCTTTAATCGTTTGTTTATGATATCTTATTATATGTTGTATAATAAAATTTCAAGCAATTAGGAATAACCATCCGTACATTGTGAAAAGTCATTTATGGTAAAATTGAATGCAAGGAAATGCATATGGGGAAACTGAGTTAACGAAGAAAGACATGTAGTCATAATCACCTGAAAGATAAAGCATTCCTTAAAGATCAGCAAGATATTTGAAATGTAGTAAGAAGGTAAAAAAAAAATAATAAAAAAGTTGTGGGTTTTTTTTGTGGTTGTATTTCCCCTGTTGTTTGCATATGACTTGACCTTGACACAATGAAGATAGGAAGCAGACAACTTACTTTTCTACTATTTTCTAAATTAACCATAAATTCCAGTGATATTCAGTAACAGTACCTTAGTTATTGAAGCACATAACCTTTTTGCTGCCTTTATCACCTGTATTATCAATAGGAGATAATTACTGCAAAGCAGCTGGCTGTTGGTTTTAGAGAGCATCAATTGTTCTCCTGTCCCAGCTGTTGGCTAATAAGGACAGTCAACACATCTGTTTCAACAGCTGGTAATTAACAAAAGCCTAATTGCTGCAACTCTTTTAACAACAAATCTATGAAAGAGTAGGGATGCGGAGGAATATTATTTACTCTGTGCTCTGCACTTTCTGTGACCAGTTTCTTTTTTCTCTTTCTTTTTCTACTTTGAACACCACTGCCTTTGTCTGGCACATTGAATGGCAGGAGAACACAATATGGTAATCCAGAGCTTAAGTTTTTCAGATCTTTGTTGGTGTTTCTTATTGCAACATTTCTTTGCTAAGTTGCAAGATAAAATGGATCAAAAGCATTTTGTGAAGTTTCATACAACAGCTACAATCCGCAGCAGTATGCCAATGCAAGAGGGCTACCAATATAGCAGCCTCCAAAAGAAAGTAATGGGTTTCCCCATTTGTGTATGAGTTTAGTCGCCCTGCATCCTTTCCCAAAAAAATAGTGTCATCATTCTGAAAGTGGTGGGGTTTTAAAGAATTTTATTACTGCTGTTCAGATCCTTTGCAAAATTTGTTGCACAGTGTTTTTTCTTTCTCTGATGAAACCTGCATACGTTGGCCAGTTTAAAAGTAAATGCCAGGTAACACCTTGCGCTGCACAAATATGTCACCATTTTATCATTACAGAATTGGTGAGGGTTCTGCACAATGCTTGGCTAAATAGCTGCATTTATAGTATCAGTCAGCAAACACAAAGTCAAAGACATTTGTCTTAATTAGACTTATTATATGTGTTATCCTTGTGTACGGCGCACATATAATTGGAATACTCGTCATTAAAGAGAGAGAATGCATGTATACAAATGTTAATCCCATTGAAGTCAACAGTGAACTTCTGTTGGCTTCAATAGGTCAGGATTTTCCCTGCGAAACCAAATTTTCTTAAAAGCTGGAGACGAATTTGTCATTCATTATGTTACGCATGAAAAGAAAGCGTTCAGGTATTAATGGAACTATTGCCTGAAGTATTATGCAAGTCAGGCATGTATTGCAGATTGTGTGAATGACTGAGTCAATAAAAATTTCTAAGAAATAGCATTTAAAGGTGGCAATAAACGAATCATGAAAAAAATGTGATTCTTTGCTAAGTCAAGATCACTTGATTAAACTTGTCTCACTAATATTTCAGCTGGCAAATATTTCTGTACACCAAGTTCTTAATTGTCTGCTGGGTATGTTGAAAGGTATATAAGAAATTCTACCCAAGTGCTTGCCATTGACAGAAAACAGATTGCGTAATTAAAAATATTCTGGCAAGACAAGTTTGGTTCAGCAGGTGTTCAAAGTGAAGAAACGTATAATAGGTGCAGTGAAAAAGTATAAGATATGCTTTGAACAAACGAAAACAAAAGCATTGGCTAAAATTCTAACTGTAAGGTAGTAACGTAGAGACATGTTTGGTGTCTGGGTTTATCAGGGCATGATTTTTGTACACAACAATCTTTGGTGATTGAAATGGTTTCTTTTGTCTTGCTCAAAAAAGAAAAAAGAAATACACCTGCATTAGATTATACTGTGGAAAATTGCTAGAGTATTTGGTAGTTGACAGAAATATTTGTCTTTCCAGTGGGTTATTTTGTTTTATTTTGCAAGTTATGATGTTAAAGAAAATGACTGTGGGTAACATGTCACTCTGCTCATTCCCTTCCCTTCCTCTTCCTTCCTTTGAAGATTACAAGAATTATCAGATATGCATGCAACTACCTTTATTTCCAGTTGAAATGTAGTTGAGTCTGAGTTGCAACAGAAATTTAGACATGTTCTGCAAATATGCACCAAAACTTAGATAGGAAGTGAAAAGAATGTTTTTGCCTACAACAAAGAATCTAATCAAACAGGTCTGGGGAAATGTGATTACCTACCTCATATAAAATTTTGGGAATAGATTTTTGCAGAAAGGACCAGAAATCTTTTAGCATCAGAACATACTTTTAGGACCTGAATGAAGGTAACTCACTTATATCAACAGATTTCATCAAACAGTATAGCCTCCATAACAATCTATGGAGGTGTCCATCAGCTGCTGATTCAGTAGGGAGGTGCCATCTATTGAATCTTCCGTACTTTTTCCATCGGATAAGATGGTTCATATAAATACTTGAATGTATCTTCTCATAAACATATCTGTTTGCTTTTCTTTAATTTTAAATCCTCTGTCTGAGTTCTACTTGTATGGAATACATTGCAATAAGATTGTGGAGAAACCAAGATTCAGAGAGTTGCTCTGGTCAAAGTCAGCACAAGCTATTCAGACTCAGTATGATTGAACCCTTTTACACATCAAGAATTACACAGATTGAAAGTGAAACTGTTTAAAATTACCTATTGAGGATCCTCTCATCACAGGAGACATGAGAGTAGCTTGTTCACAGTGTCTTTGAAATTCACAGTCACCCCAGCTGCACAATGAGCTCAAGGTGGTGAAGCCTGTAGCCAGCCTCAGGAGCAGGAGCTTTTTTCCCAAGGAAAGAAGTGTTACATACAGCATTAATCCAACTGGAGAAAGAACCTAATTTTTCTTTCTATGTTGTCTGATCAGAACTTCAGATATCAAAATAAAAGCAATACTAACAGACTTGCCAGATTCAAGTTGTTTTGAACATTTCTTGGTAGTTAAGGTCTGCACGTCAGTGTGGGGCATGTACTCATGGATTTATTCTTATTCCTATTTTTCTTGCTAACAGATACATTTATTCAGTAATGATTTATTCTTTTCTGAAGTGCAACAGTTGCTGTTGAGCTCTGCACTTTGATTCTGAATTTCTGTGTGTACAAAAATACCAGATAAATTTGAGGGTGTATACCTGTCAGTAATTCATTTTACATAAGATGAAGACCACAACATGAAATACCAAGTATTAACTCCATCTCTTCCCTGCCTTTGCTTCCAAACCCTGGAAGAGTTATGTACTGAAGCCATCCCACTGAAGTTACTGTGAGAATTAATTTTTATAGTCCTATGGCTTTTATAAAATGTTTGTAGTTTAATCCTGATAGTGGGTTTAGACACTGCTGCCTTCTGCAGAAGTACTGTCTGTCAAGAGATAACAGTCATTCTGTTTCTTTGCGTGAAAGGTTATAATTTGGAGTGTATTATCACATAGCATCAATTATAAGCTTTGATGCGTAAATTGTTAACTCCTTTTTGCTCAAGTTACTGCCTTGCATGTTTTTTTTCTGCATGAAAGATCTCATATTTTCTTCTGAAAAAGAGACTTGTGAAATGTTGCATTGTCTCAGCTGGAGTGGTGTCACACTGAAATCAGGGGTAAGGAGCTGTAATAATGTCTCATAACAGAGAAGCCAAAGGGTAAACAAGTTCAAACATCAGTGGAAGGGCATGGCCAATGGCTGGTTAAAGACTAAAGCCAAGAACTTGACTATAAGAGGGAATCTGCAATAGAGCTTGAGAAGTAAAGTAAGGTTAGAAAGATTTACCCAGGCAAGAATTACTTCTGCATTGCTGGAGTGGAGCTGTGGGTGACACCTGTTGAACAGTCAAGAGTGGCTCCACAGCCTACTGGGAGCCAGAGAAGAAAATTGTCAGACTCATGTATGTTCGCTTTGTCAATCTTGGTCAAGTTTATTAAGCTTTTATTAGTTAGCAAGACCAATTATCTGTATATACTGTAGTAACTAAAATAGGATCAGGGCATGGGCTTGCACATTGACATGGGACTATCTATGCTTTTTGTTAGAAAGATTCCTGACAGGGTTTTAACCCACTTTCCTGCACAATGCCTTTAAACAATACTGTGTACCCAGGCCTGTTGCCCTTTGACAATCCAGTGTCAGTAGCCCTTCCTTTTAGGGGTACATGGTAACACAAGGCAAGTCATGCCAGTAGATCTCAAGACCAGACCATGGTTTCTGGATGGTTCTTTATAGCAATAGAGGTGATTGCTGTGGTCAGTTTGGGGTCTGTTAGTGGAGCCTGAAAACGTACCAGCCAGAGAGCCCTGAAAGCACACACAGTTTCTGGCTGCAGCGCAGAGATAAAACATGTCTGGCTGTAACATGAACTTTCTTCTGTTCTTCTGCCAATTCAGTTCCACCCCGAACTGGATAGGACACTTTTGGGGCTGAGGGGAATGTTGTTTCTATTGAATAGGGTCTTTGTTACCGCAAAGCTTCTGAGACAACATTACAACACTAGCTTTTGGATCCTGTGCTGACGACTTGCTGTTTGTGGCAGATACTGACTCGATATCCTAAGTGTCCAAAGTCAGTTGCATGGACAACAGGTTTACCGTGGGTGCTGACATTTGAAGCTTTCCCAGACTAGACTAATCTGCCAGCAGGTCTCAGGCACTACCTGGAAGGTTTCTTCAGCTCACTCCGGCCTACACAGTCATTTCCTTCTTGATTTCCCCTAAGAAGATTGCCAGTAAAGTTTGTTATATAGTGTAATAGTCTTTGTGGTGCGTGTGAAACAATTCACGTCTCTGAGTTGAGGGAAACATGTTTGTTACTAAAGTAGGCCAGAGAGGTTTTTTCTTCCTTGTTTTAAGATTATATTTGATAACCTGGTTTGCCTTTGAAGGGAGAAAATCCCTTTTTAGTCCAGTTACCTATGCAGCTGTAAAAGGGGACATAAGAAGGCTTCCTCAGATAAATAGTATGCACCATGCATAAAACAACGTGCTTTATTTTCCCTTCAAATAAGACAGATTTCTCTGTATTGCTGATGTCTTCCCATTGTTTATTTGAACTTGCATCTTTCCAACTGATTTTCAGATCAGAAACAAAATGTCTCATGTCACCAAGGCCAAACCTGAATTACAGAACGTGGAGAAATGTGACCTTTCCATATGCTGACAACTTTAAGCAGTCTTTAATCTGAGATGTGAAGGGATTAACTTATTTTTGTTGTTTTCATATAGTTTCTAAAGCCATAGCTACTATACAGAAATAACTGTTCTGAATGGCTTTTTGCTCCTCAGTTAAAACAATGTCTTCTTGATTGTTGTTGGGGTTTTTTTTTTATTTTCACAGCGTGCATCATGGTTTAATAGAGAGACAAATATCTACCTGTCTGTATATGGAGACCTAAATACTTGCTACTTAAAATTGCACCTCCAGCTTGTGTTCTCGATAAAATACCTCCTACAAAAAGGACAACATCTCTACACATGACATCTGTTTATCTGCAAAGCTCAATCCAGCTAAGAATGTATTTTGAAGATGTCATCCTTGAAAGCTTTCTGGAGTCTTTTTGTTGTCACTAAGGTTACACCTTACCTGAAATAAGCTTTGTGGTATCTTCAGGTAATTATCCGTATGTACATTGTAGGCATGTACTATGGTATCTCTAGGGGTTTTAGCAAACAAATGAAAATCATAAATAAAACTTGACCCTGGGAAGTCAGTTAGTTTTGGGTCAACCTCACAGGGGCAGAATTCCAAATTAATCTTTCTCACTCCATGGATCATCCTTAATAATAAAATGGTTCCATGTATTAGTCTCACACAATCATCACATGCCTTGCATTGTCCTTTGAATAGCTAATTTTTCCTGCAATTTCAATATAGTGTATATTCCTTGGAAGAAGTATAGGATGTTACAAAATAGTGCTGCAGATGATGAACAAGCTTTGATCAGCTTCACATTTACGGTTAGATGAGCAGATTCTCAATTCTCACTGAAAGATATCATGAGCGTTTCATACAGACACTTTCTTGCATAATGTGACAACGAACTGAATCTGCCTGTAATGTGTGTTCATTTGGGCACATCATTAGGTGAAGGAGTGAACTGCTTGTCAAATACTGCTGGTACAGCACATGCTTCCCAGTGTGACGTGACCATGCAGTACAAGAATGAGACTTTCACATCTTGGGCATAATGGTTTAACCGGTATTGCTTTAAGATAATTAGTAGATATTAAGTTTGTTCTTATCGTAATAAAATGAACCAGGTCTGGGCAAGAATACTACTGGAACCTTTCAATTTTTTTAACAGAGCAATAAAAAGTTATTTGTTGATTTTCTTTTTTCCCTGATTGTACAATCTGCATAATATTTGTTGTGGCCAGTTGCTGTCGTCCCAGTCACAACAGAACCTCTCAGAAATGAGTGACCGTACAAGCAATATTCATATGTTATGATCATATATTCTTACTGGGGAATTTGTGTTGTGATGAAGACAAGAGTCTGGACCCCAGATAGCAAGTTCACTGAGAAGCTCCCTAAAAATGTTAAATTAGAGATAGTGTAAAGATTGAGTTGGGAAAGGGGCGTTACGTAGACTTGCAGTGCAGCATTTCTTAAAAATGACAGTTCCATTTCGGAATAAAAGGGAGATTATGGGGTTACTGTTTGTAATTCCAGTAAGAGAAAACATTAAGACATTAGCTGTAAAGTAACTGAAAAAGATGCACTTATACATACTGAAAAGCCCATGATGATGCACTCACATCATAGGTGAAAACACTGATTTCAGCTCCCTGATCCAAGTTGGGCACCCTCAAACATTTTGATGGCTGAGTTGTGGAGTTAGTATCCTTTCCCATGATGCATCCACTGTCTGGATTTGCTTTTCACATACTTAGCAGTTTGATAGAAAATTATTTATGCCAGTTTCCATAAACCAGTGGAAATCACCAGAAACTTAGGTAATTCACAAGACTTGAGAGCAGAGAAGTATTCTTACTGGTGGGATTCTGCTGTTTCCACAGTGAGTTAACACAAAGACTGGAACTCAGCATTAGGTTTCTGCATCCAAAAAAAAACAACTAATTACGTGGCTGGAGAGGAGTTCTCCTGTCAGAAATTCTGTCTGACATTCCTCAGAAATATTTCCGTCTAAACCAGTGCGTCTTCGCAAGGTGTTATTGTCCCAGTGAAACAATGCTTTTTATTTAAAAAAAAAAAAGTTTCAGAAAAATTTCATTAACTGATATTTATTCTGACCAACAATAGTATTAGATTGTAGAGTAAAATCTTATTATGGTTAATTGTTTGATCCTGATGCAAACTCATAAAGGTCATGTTTGCTGTTGAGATCCCATTCTTTTGTGCTCAGACGGAATGTCAAAATGGGTGTGGTTGTGGCGTTGTGTTGGGGGAAGCTGTGGCTTAAAGGCTGTTAGCATTCCCACCACCCCCAGTTACCCTGAAATTCACACCCACAACCAACCTATAGCCTGTTCTGCAGGGTAGTTTTTCTAGCTGTGCTGATCTTCCACAGCAGCTCAGGTCCATCAGGAATCAGTAATATAGTCCCTTGATTTACTCTAAGTTAAGATAAGCTTACTATTTCTGTTAGAAAACGATGTGTTGAGAAACAATTTTTCATGAATTTCTAATGATTTCAGTTAGTATTCCAAACTTTTCAGTTTATCTCCCAGAGGTGTTATTTGGTCAATATTAGAAGCTACTTTTCAAATTTCAAAAATTCAACATGAAGCTTTAATTTTGCAATTTAAATTTGGATTTATTATTGTTAATGATGTCTTTCATAATTTGTTAATAATTTATAACATCTACTATAGTACAGTTCTAATTTTCACTTTTCATTTTTAAAATCGTCAAGGGCAGCTGGCACTTAAATGCAAGTTGAAACACTTTATCTAATTTTCTAGGTCAACGTGTCCCCTGTTTGCATTGTAATGAACGTTTGACACGTTAGCACTGTGATTTAAAAAACAAGGAGATCACTTACTGTGTTTAATATTAGCGTGCTAGGCATTTTCAGTCCCCTTGTGTTAGCTGGTGTCTTTTTCTTGACCCTGAAAACCTCTGATCCCCTAATTAATAAGACAAGTGCTTATATTCTTTTCTAGATCAAAGCATCACCTGCTTTTATTGGTGGTGGAACAGTTTGATATGTTGACACTCTAATACAGAAAATAAGATGAGTTGTTGTAATCTACACTACGTAGCAGCTGCTAATGTAAAAATAATAGAATGGTTAGAAGCTGGATGTCATAATGTGTCACAACATGACCCACTCCATCATGTGGTACATGCTTCTCCTAGTGACACGATGTGTAAAATGTAAAAGCAGTAAAAATAGTATAAGATAAAAATATTTCTTCAATAGTTTTAAAACATTTTTTCCAAAGGGTTTTTGGTTTGGGTTGCTTTTTTTTTCTTGCTTTCTCATTCTAATTCAGCATGAAAGAAACCTTTGTTTCGCCCTACTAGTCTCCTGCTGCCCTAAAAAGACACCTGACCTCATGCTGTCCACCCAACCTGCTGATATCAACAGAAACATACTTCTGCCCCATAAGAAATGGGACAATTCCCAGTTATACATTTGTAGCTAGATTCCATTTCAGATAAAATAGAACCAAAGGAGCAGAAAGACATCTGACTGCCATCTTTGCACATTATACAGCTCTATTGGGTATAAATGAGTTCATAAATTGCAGAAATTACCTTTGAGGCACTCCGGAATTGCCATCCAGCTTTCTTCTCATCCATAGGAATATCCTGGATCAGTAGCAGAAAAAGCTGTTGATAGCAACTATGACTGAGTTAAGGAATACTTGCATGTTTACAGGCAACTCAGTCAACATGGTGGAAAATACTTTGGGTGGAAAGGGTATCAGTTCTAATTGGATTGGTTATAATCGCAGTAAGAATAAAGTAAGAATAACTCTTCTTAACACTTTGAGTTTACTTATAAAGCAAGAAAGTTACATCTTAGAAAACAGATACAAAGACAAATGAAAATTGCCAGAGGTTAAGCTAAATTGGCCTTTGGAAAGGAAATTAAAACAAACAATAGTGTAACGACTGAAATGAGAACAAGGAAAGAGGAAATTTGCCATTGCTCTGAGAATGGCATGGAGATCAAGGATAACCCGGATCTGCGTGACTTTCTTTTTTTTTTTCTCTCAGCATTGGGCCGTGTTGATGTCAACTACAAGGACAGGGGTTAAGAAAAGTGAATGTATGGAAATGGAGTACATCCTAGCTGTTCAACACATTATTGTGTTCAGATTGGGATAATGGCAGGTTTCTATCCCCAGTTCTGAAAGACCTTATACCTGAAATTACAAGAATGATAGTGAAGTTCTTTAATAAATCCTGTGAGGCTGTGTACAGTGTAATATGACAGGAAATTAGCAGAGTCAGCATCTATATTTAGAAGGGCAAAGAAACAGAGTTCTGGCAGTTGTAGCCCAGTTAGTCTTTATTGTGAGGCTTCGGAGTAAATTTGGGAAAAAAATGATTTTAAAGCATGGATCCATTGACAGTGGATTGAAGTACAGCTTTCACCTAAGTAAGATCATGCAAGAATTCTTCTTTAGTATGATAACTGGTTATTTAGACAAGGAAACTTGTTAAATATAAATTAACACATAAGCTTCATGTGGTGCCATATGGAAAATTATTCATTACAGTGGAGAATGTGTATATTGTTATTTTACAAGCATGTGCAAGCTTAATGTGGGAAATGCTGCTTGCTGCTAGCTGGGTTTACCTAGCATCTCTTGTTTGGAAGGATGGGTATGTTGAGCTCATGTCTGTCTGCAAAATTTCATGTACCCATGAAGGAGATGAGGGATTAGTCAAAGGCAATAAGGAACTAGTTAGCAGGAAGGCAACAGCAAACAGCTTTGAAAGGAGAAACGTTAAGGTCCAAGGATTTCACTAGTGGAATTTCACTCCAATTTCTCACTAGTTGGTGCTGAACCAGTTTTCTTTAATGCTGTCATTGAGAACCTTTGGCATAAAGAGCAGCAGTGTACCAACAAAATTGCTTGATGATGCAGAGCTGGGAGATGTTATTAATACAAAGTGGAGACATTATTCAAATAAAGTAAGTTCAAGCTATCTTGCAGAAAGATTGGAATGGCCTCAAGTACTGGAAAAATAAAAGCAGTGGGGTGGAATTCAGTGGTACCAAGTGTAAGGTATCCTTGTTCCAGTATGAATAAGAATTTCCACTGTTAGCTGGGTAATACCAGTGGGCAGGATAATAGACATGTATCAGAGGGTGACTGTGAGCAAAAGGGATGCAAGAATGTATCATAATATATTTCCACTAGAGTTAGGGTGTACTGCTAGCAGAGTACTGATGAGAGATGCATTTGAACTGATCAGGAGAGTACAGAGCCTGCTTACTGAGAGGTAACGCAAAAGGTTGTTTGTTTAACCTATGTAAGGAGGGAAAAATATATGCTTTCTATAAATATGTGTAGTTGGAAATATATATGCTTTCTATAAAAGTATGAGACAAAAATCAGTAAAAAGATAGATATGAATATTTATTATTCAAATTCATTGAAATATTTTTTCCTTCTGTTGGATGTCGAAGAGCATTATAAAAACCATCTGTCACCCACAGGGAACCTGGCAGCATAGGATGATGTGTGTTCTTACCTTTCAATTTAGGTTAGAGTTGAGGATGCTCATGTTTGCCCTAGAGGAATCAGAAAAAGATAAAAATTAGGTTTACTCTCTGTATTTAAAAATACAAGTCTTGTATTTTTAGATTCTTTGGCTTAAGAAAGCATACAGCACTGTTCATTTAGATATTTTGAAACAAAAGCAATAACAAAAGGATCAGTAATGATATTTTCTTAGTCAAGATCAGGCTGGTTTAGGTTCGATAGATAGCAATTAGCAAAATTTAAATTTTTTGGCAAGTTTGCTCAAATGCAAAATGGGATAGGTGTAGAAACAAGAATTCTCTTTTGCGGGGGGGGGGGGGGGAGGCACATAGGGAAAGAACCTATCCACCTTAAACCAAATATGAAAGCAGAGGATCTTGTGGGCAAAATAAAATTGGAAGAAAGACCATATCCCAGGGATCAGTGATCTGTTTAACCTTTTCTGGATTAAACAGGAACTTCACTGAGGGTGACCCCAATACCAAAGCGGTGACCAACCTCACCTCCTTTATATTGACATTTTAAAGGGAAACCACCAGAGGCACATGAGTGTAATTCTTTCTCCTCTTGTTGTACCTTCCTTAGTCTACCTTTAAAAAAAAATTAATCAAAACTTGCCCATTTCTGTGAAGAGTTCTGATTTCCAGAGCTTGATGCTTTCCAAAGGAATAATATTTTGCTACAAAGGTCCCAAGCAGCTGTTATTACTAGAGGTGAGCTCATGTAGGATTTTTGCCATTTGCGTTATGGATAGATTTCAATGTACATTAGAGGAGTCTTCCAAATGTTTTATAGTAGTGAAGGCATCATTATTTTAGTTAGCAATTTAACTTTGTGTGAGGCACTATTTTGCTTTCCTTCTTCTAGTGAAAGAAGACATCTCTCTTCTGAGAGGATATTTGAGTCATTCCTTTGTCTTTACCACTCTTCAGGTCTGTGAATAATGGGGTGTTCTGTTGTGTGGCTGCACTCTGCACAAAAAAATCTTGTGCTTGAAATTTTATTGGTCTCGTGCAACTCCCTAGAATCAACCCCACTACATGCTACTGAGGATGTTAGCAAATGCCTTCTTTTCTTCCCTTCACTTTTTGTAGCTGTTTTGAGGGTTCGTTTGCTTGCTTTATCCAAAGCACCTGATTCAGCTGTTATTTTTACTGGTGCAAACCCAGTCAAATCAGTGCAGTTTTCTCTGAAAAACTGAGATAAAAAAGAGTCTTCAGACTCTAGTGCCTTCTGACTTTTGTCCTGAAAAGCAGATGGAACATTAGTTCTATTTTATGATAGTTCTCCAAAGAGACTAGCTGTTAATCTCTCCGTGAGTAGGTGTGTCAGCTGCAAACATTTCCTTCCAGTCTACCATTTCAATCACACTTCACAGTACACTGAAAATTGGCAAGGATGTTAATTATTGGCCTCTAGAACAAACCACCTACTTTGATTCAAGCGTGTTTTCCAATTTTTAAGAATGTTGTTTCACCTACAGAACAGTATAATTACAGAAAATAGCTTGGTTTGGCTAACATCCTTGTGTTCTGTGAGTTCTGCTTGCAAGGCAACAAGCAGCACCAGACAAGAGGCTCACCTGCAGAGGATTTTAACCTCTTGTTGACAGGAGCTAGGGCTTGCCAGCATCCAGTACATTGTTTTCAGTATCAGAAGCTCTAAACTACTGTCACTCAGAGGTTAAACATTAACACTTTCTGCTTTTGAAGCTGAAGGAACTCGCCATACAGTAAGAAAGTTTGGTTTATTCTCTAGTGAACTTCCTATAAAAATTTTATGGATGTCCATTGCAGGAGCACTTACAGTGGTAGGCTCTGTATGCAGGCCAATGCAAAACCCTGTGTGCAACGTGACACACTGAACGGCACAGTGCAGAGATTGGTTGTGTATCTGCATTTGTGCAATGTGGTGTTTAATAAAATTTGCCAGCAGTCAGCCATGTATCCAGGACATAATTAATCAACCAGCAGAATAAATTGCCCATAGATGACTGGGAGTTGACAGTAAACAGTAAAGCACCTGCCTTGAAGACTTAAAGTCTTAGTAGGCAAACAGGAAACAGAAGCAAGTGGGAGCCCTGTTTTAGGAGAGAGATTTTGAGGCATACAGACAGAGTTGTTCATGATTATACAGGGAGTTTGGCAGCACTAGAGGCTGAACTCTGTGCATTTCCCTTCATGTATTCATAGCTCATGTAACAAGCCTTTAATTTACCAAGAAACTTTTCCACAACGCTATCCTGAAGAGTTGGCAGAATCTGCAGTCAGCATTTCTCACACATGTACCTCTTGGTTTGGGGCTCTAAAATTTGTACAATTAATAACTCACACCATGAATTAAAAACACTGGAAAGCAGCCCAATGCTCAGGCTCATGTGTCAAAGAATTGCTTTGCAAGCCCGGTCTTATTTGTTGTTACAACAATTAATCATCCACTGATTTCAAGATAATTTATATGGTATCTGGGCCCTCAAGTGAGTCCTGCAGTGCTACTGAAACTGGACGTTGAAAATTACTGGTGATTAACCTATAGGGCCCTATTAAATATACATGAGTACTTACTTCTCCTACCTCCTTTTTAACCATAAGGTCCTGTTGGGGCTGGCTACCTTCCTGACTTACAAGCCACATGCTGCAATTTCCATAATGGCTGTGAGTCATAAGCCTTTCACAGCATGATGTGAATAAACAACGGGAGTGGAAATATCCGGGAGGGTTCACAGATGGGAGATGACAGTGGTTGCTCACAGATTCCCTCACTCCACTACAGTCTGGGTCCTGGGTGAGAATGCACCCAGATCCCAAAATGAGACAGTGGTGCCAGTCTTGTCATCCCGCATTGCCTCATCGTCTACCACCGCTCAGTGTGCCAGTTATCCAGCAGCTGTCCTGCTGGTAACATCAGCCAGTGGCTCTCACCAAAAGAGCCATGCTGAATAGCTGGAAAGCCTTGTGCAGACCAAGAGTCGCACGCTGGTTGTTTGGGGCCAAGTGCTTTGCTTCACTCGCTACATTTCGCTCAATGGTTTTGCACTGTAGGAGCATATCAACATAAAATATATTTGTTGATAAACACTTGGCTGAACAGAAGTCTAACCGTAGGCATTTAAAAAGTTTACCATGCACATGGGGGAAGCCATTCAAAGCATCGTTCTGCTGAGGAAGAAAACCCAACAAACTAGAAACAATTGCAGTGCTAGAACAAGAGTTAAATAAGCAGTGTTATAAAACAGTATCGCTTTAGTAACTTTATAATAGAGCACGGCTCAAATGAATGCACAGAGGATTGTTAAATTTTCAAAGCAATATGGATATTCTGAATAAATTGTTTATAATTTTTTTATCACTTCACAGGCAGAATTGATAACCCTGCAACAAGAAAAAGAGGCTGCTCTTCAACAGTGCAAAAAATTAGAAGAAGAAATCCAGACATTGCATGTTTATTACAGGTAAAATAATTAATACTAATACAAATCAGTGACTCATAGGGGAAATTTTCTGTACTGTGTCTGACTCTGAGTGAGGAAATGGCCTTATCAAATAGGTATTTGTTGGAAATGTGAATACATCAATGAATCAAGGCGTGCATTTCTGCTTTACTGCTCACCAACCATTTCTTTGAAATAGAAGTCCCTTTCTTATAGCCTAAATTTTATATTAGTTTCTGCTAAGGGAAGGGGAATGTTGCTGGCAGTCAATTCTAACAAAAATGAAAGAGCTGTGTTATAGCAATGTTTTTTGCTTAAAAACATGAGGACAAAAGAACTGATTGATGACAGTTTTTGTTTCTTCCCTGTTTGCTGCGCTTACGTAACTTAGTCAACAGGTATTTTAAAATAATAAAATCTGTAATTCTAGAAGACTGATTTCTTTTTCAACACCAATATAATATATGTGTTTCAATTCCTTACATTCTGTAGCAGTATGGAGAATGAGAGAAATTGCCCTTCTCTCATTAATTTAGGTGGGCTGCAGTGAACATTTGCATGGATCAGTGGGTTTTAGTCCCTAAGGAAAAAGCTCTGTGTGGTCCAGTGAAGGAGTTAGGTTGTTTTATGGAGTGATATTGGGTTACAGCTCTCATTTCATGCTGACCTCCTGTGTGAGAGGGGATACAGAGCTGCCAGCAGGTTAAAGGCAGGAGAATTGGCATCAGCACAGCAGAAACTTGTGAATCTGAAGTCTGAATGTCTGTGATGAGGGATGTGGGCTGCGGGCTGCAGAGGTAAATAATAAATGTAGTGTGAATATTACGTTCATTGGAAATAAAGAGGACTAGTTAGTTATGACTAAAAAGCATCTGCAGCAGCAGAACTGTGTATGTTTTCAGTGTTTCAGCATTTACAAGTGAAAAATACTCAGGTTTCTAGAGGTTTTTTGAGTTTCCCCTTCTCATTAAGTTTATTAAAACCTTGGAGGGAAGTTTCAAAAACAGCTTTTGTTCCCAAATCTCACAGGCATTTATTTAAGGCCTGTTAATAGTGAATAGAAACCCCAAGCAATTTGTGATTATTGCTTTTAATGAATTTGGTCAGCATTTAGTGTGTACACAAATTATGGTATGATTTACCAAGCTAGAAAGAAATTATTATAGTGCCCATATTACTCATTTAAATGGGTTTTGCAGAATCATTTAAAAAATGAAATGCAATTTTGTATTGATATTTCAGAAATTAAGAGTTTGCTTGTGTTTGTCTCTGCATATTGCAGATTTTTCATTGACTGAAGAGTTACATTTTTGACACAGCATATCAAGTTTTCACTAATACATAGCATTTAACAACTGGAGTAGGCAGCAGTTGCAGTTTACTCATGTAAATGCTTTAAATCTCAAAAATGTTAACAATCACGGCTTGCAGGAATCATCATTAGAATGTACCATGTTATTAACTTAAGGCCTTTAATTTGAAAAGGCTAAATTTCACTGTAAGCTTGATGATGGCATTTGCAAGATTTAGCCATAATGTGTGGAAATGTTCACTTAAATATCCCCTGGGGCAAGAACTGTTGTATCACTGCTAAGTTATACAAGTTCCATACTAAATCAGAACATCAAAACTGACAGACTTTTATCCCTTACTTCACTGTTCTTAGAGGACTTTTTTTTTTTTTTCTAATGCATTCTGAAGTGGACCCAGAGTCACAGATTGATTGAGGTTGGCAGGGAGTTCTGGAGGTCATTTTGTCCAACCCCCTGCTCAAGGAGTGCCACCAAGTTGCCCCAGACCACATCCAGTTGAGTTTTAAATATCTCCGTGGACAGAGACTCCACAGCCTCTCTGTATAGAGACACTGAGCATGCAGAGACATGGCTAGGAAAGCCAAAGGCCACCTGGATTTGAACTTGGTGAAGGATTTTAAGGGCTACAAAAACGATTCCTAGTAGCACTAGTAGCCTAGTAGCTATTTGAGAAGCACTAAGTGCCTAGTAGCAATGTTTGAGGTTTCAAGCCTATCTTTTGCCTTGGTTAGAAATTAATTACACCATTATGAGACTATTATGAACTTCTTAACATTTTGATCACGGTTTTCCTACGTGAGCATCTGCAGCCTCTGTCATCCAATAGCGTGGCAGTACTTTGAACAAGTGCCAAATGAGACAGATAAAGAAAAGAATATATGTCATTTTTGCATAAAGCTTTGGGGGGTGTATCAGACCAAGGGTGGGATGGGCACAATAATCATGAATGACAAAGCAGAGAGTGCACTTCCCAGGCCATCCCACATGAGTGAAAATTTACTCTGTTTTGTATGTTCAAGCTAGTTAAGGAATGCTTGTGTAGATGTCTATTGGGTCCTTTTTATTTATGTTTAGTGTTTCCCATGCCATAGTAATCTAGAGTAAGCACTGAGAAAGTTTTTCAGGCAGCCTAGTTTGGAGCGAGGTGCCTTGATCCAGATGAGTTAACTAGATGATTTGCTATTCAAGACTACCTTTCCCTGGACTTATTTCTCTTCTGGACTTTAGATCTCCCCAGTGAGCAAAGTGTAGGCTTCTGCACATGCTCTACTCCTCATCTGTAGAACTGCAGTGAGACACCTTATTATGCAGGGTGCGCACTTCCTTCACCTACTGTTCTCTCATGTTTGCCAGCTTCTCACAGCTTCTGTCATCTCTGTGGTGCCAGCATAACAGCAGCTTGGGAATTTTGGCTTCATTTGGTGCCTTCTTCTCCTTCTGCTCTTAGGTCTTCCTTGGCCTTAGAAAAAGCATTTTCTCATATTTTTCTTCTTTGTTTCCTTGTCTTAACTGAGATTTGTACATCATCCTTTAACTTGAGAGAAACAAATTTAAGGAGAAATAAAAAAACAAAATCAAATGCTAGAGGCTAATGTTGAAGTGTGCAAGGGATACCTAAAGCCATGCCTTTTTACACAGCCACTTTTTAAGGGTTTAGTTATAAAAGTAATGACTGTGTGCATATGTTCACAATTTTTGAATGCATGTATATATATAACATTAAAATGTATATTTTTATACTGATCTGTCTTTCACTAACACTAGCATAACCCAGAATAAGCCAAATAGCATTTTAGTATGCAAAATCAGGGAAGGGACGTTTAGGTCCAAAATATCTGTATGTGTGAACATGCATGCACAGGCGTGCTCAAAGGAGAGAAACAAGTGGAGACCTTCAGGAAGAAAAACAAATCTCTTTTTTTTTCTCCAGGAGAAAAATTCCTGGTATTTGTGTAGAATACTGCATCCAGTTTTGGGTCCCCAGTGAAAGTAATCTATAGATGGGAGTGAGTTTGACAGAGGGCCACCGGTATGGTCAGGAAGCTTTAGCATTTGCACTGTAAAGACAGACTGAGGGTACTGTTTTTGTTCAGCCTGGGAAAAGGAAAAATATCTTTATTTGGTGGCTTCAGGGAGACCTAACAGCAGCCTGGCAATGTCTATGAGGAGGTTATCAAGGATGGGTTCTTCACAGTGCTGCATGACAAGGGGGTGAGAGACAATAGACTTACATTGAAACATTTTCAGGCTGTTTAGAAGGGGAAATTTTTTCACCATGAGAGATGCCCATCATTGGAACAGGTTGCCCAGAAGGTTTTGCTATCTCCATCTTTGGAGATTTCCAGTGTGTGACTTGATAAAGTCATAAGTAGCCTGGGCTGATCTCATAGTTGATATCCCTTTGAGAGGGAGCTTGATTGGACTAGAGACCTCCAGTGATCACTTCCAACCTGAAATACCCTATAATTCTGTGATCTGGTAGCTTCTGCTGTTTGAAGCTCTTCAACATTTTTCTCCAACTGTGAAAGAAGGCTGTATTGTAAACCATATTTCTTTGCAGATGAAGTAGAAAGTGAATCCTAAATGAAACTGGAGTTTCATGGAAGGCCTGAAAGACCTGAAACAAAATTAAAAAGAGATTTTGGTGAATAAATGATGGAACATTGGCTCCCATCTAGATTTTGACTTTCCAGAAAGAAAGCACATCCCAGAATATTTCTAGCCTTCTTCAAAAGTAAAGAGAAGTGAAAAGGAGGAAAAAGAAAAGGAGGAAGAATCTAGTTCAGATACAGAAGGGGAGGAAATTGGCTCCAAATATAGTTGGGCAGGTTCTCTGCTTCTGTTTGTTCTTTTCATGTTGTTTCTGTCTCATGTCTCAAAAGGAAAATGGTATTTTCTGGATAGTAACCCCAAAATACATATCAGAAATGAAAATTTGCATAACAGGTAAGAACAGTATAGAGTTTCTAGCTTACTAATATATTTGTTTCATTATAGTACTCTTTAAGCTAGGGATTAATGCAAATTATAGATCCTTGGTGACAAAAGAAGGCTATATCCAAATAATCACTTTTTAACTATGTGGAAGTGTTAATCCCAGTACCTCTTTCTCACATAGCTCTTTTGTTTGAACATCATCACAAGTTTTTTATTTGTATATTTTTTTAATATGGTCTGATTTATATAATCAGTTTCCTTCTATTTCAGTAATGCTTCAGAAGTGTACTTGTACATGTTTAAATGCTGACACAGAGATAAACTATTGCATACTCCTTTTTTTTCACATATTAGCTAAAACATCACAGCTGTGTATGAGAAGTATTTCTCTCTATAGGGAAATATATATATTTTTTTCCAAATTACTTTTTTTTTTTTTTAATGTCTGCAGTATTTCACTGAAGGGGCCTCAGGAGTTTTCACAGGCAAATAATTTGAACAAATTTTAAGTAGTAGAGTAAAAGGTACACCTCTTAACATATCAACCTCATTAGAAAGAAAGATAAGACAGCAAAATAAAAATGCAGGACTATCCCTATCTAAAGGTATGGTTTTGGTAGGTTTCATGTTGGAGTCACATGCAGCGATGCTCGATTCAGTAAAATTGTTTACTCTTCAGGTGTGTGAGGTATGTGCATCTGCATTAGTTCACACACCTTTGAATGAAGCTGCTGAGGGTAAGACTTGGTTTGTCCAGGTTTGGCATGCTTTTCATAAATTTTAGTAGTTATTTCAATGACAGTTGAAGGCTCCTCTGCTATTTAATCAAGTGCTCTAAAAACCATCTATTTGCTAAGTCTGATGTTCACGGCAGAGGAGGAACAGTGAAAACTTGTTGCAATGCTCCATGGTTTCTGTACATGGATATATAATGGTATGATTCTTGCTGTTAGACTGTTCCTCTCATTCCAGTTTTAAGGGCTATTACATTAAAAACTATAAATAATTTCTACCTAACATGTCAGTATTGATCCTCTTGCATTCTATTTGATTTGCAGGCACTGCAGTAGCAAGTCAGAATACAACTGGCTAAATACTCAGTCTTCTGTTCTCTGATTGACCCCTGCTCACCCATTTCAGCCTGTTTCATCTCCCTTCTGTCCATCTTTTTCAAAGGTTTCTTCAGTTCAGATTTCTCACAGGGGGACATGATGTGTAGCAGAAGATTGGTCTGCTCTAACTTCCAGCCTCCCAGTCTGAATGTACTGGAACCCATTTACAGTCCCAGTAGTGACATTACAACCTCACCAGCACAGACCACCAGCACAGACCACTAGCACAACCACTAGCACAGAGTGGTGAGCTCAGCCCTTCATCTAAGGCACCAGCAGAACACCCTGAGCACCTGTCCCAGCAGTTTACCTCAGAGAACTGGTCTTTTCATGGCAGTTGTTTTGTTTCACTTTTTCAGTTATGGCCATTGACTCATTTTCCTGCTCTTATCATCCTGTCTGCTCACTACTATTCTGGCAGTTGCTGTCATTGTTCCAGCACTAGTTGCTTTAGACGTAACTTGGTATAATTGCAGTCATTAAGAATGACCAGATAATGATACTACTGTAAACCTACTGTTGTTTTTGCAGAACAATTTTGGGGAGATCAGGGAGGAGACAGCAGTTTGAGGAGATGGCAGTTGTGTTTGAAGTATTCTCTGCCCTGGCAGCAGTGAATTCTATTTAATCTAAGTGTTTCAGAAACCTGATATCAAACATAAATCTTGAGCTATTAATTTTCCCGCTTCCAAGAAGAGCAGAGATTCTTTTACACCAAAGAGATGAGGTACTTGCATCCATGATGCAGTGGCAGACTGTATGGTATACCTTCTTGTGAAGGAACCTAACCTACTCCAATTTGATACGGCCAAACGTACAGAAAACAATGGCTCTGTGAGGGAACACTAATGTTTTTTTGTCTTTCATTTTTATAAAAACCTCAGGTACTATCCAAACTATATTTCTTAGTTTATTCTCTATATATAAAGTCCCACTGATTTCTGTGGGAAACTTGGACATGCAATGAACAGATTTAGCCATTGTTTGTGGTTTGGTTTGTTTTTTATAATGTGCATGCTTTCATCCTGTTTATTGAACTGAGTGCTGAAACTGGTCAAAAATGAGGAGGTATATTGTCTAAATCAGATCGGTTAAAGTGACACCTTCTCTGAGCAACCCATGGAGGTTTCAGTGAATGTGAGTCAATTTCTCAGGGCAAGGAGAGCCAACATCCTGGTAATTTGAACCTGGGATTTAGAATCTGCAAGTTCAAGCTTCTTCTCTGTTATTATGCCACTTTCCAGTGAGGTGCTGCAGCCCTGAAAGAATTGGAATCTTAGGTTGGTATGTTTTCTCACTTTGCTGTTCTATAAGCAGTTCCCCACCAGTAAGCCCCTCTGTCTTCTTTCTCTTTGTCTCCTTACTGCTTGTGCAATTGCAGATCTTGTTAGCATTACAGGAGATAGAAGTCCAGGGTTTGGAGGATGTTTCATGAGCGGGATCAGACAGCGGAAGGGAGACAACAGATCAGTAAGCTGCTCTGCTTTGGCAAAGAAGCTGTGTGAAGTTTTACTGGCACTACTGAGACAGCTGTATTTTGCAGTGTCTTGGTGCAGGTGAGTGGTTGAGGCAGAGCCCTACCTTATTATCCCTGTTATCCTTATATATTTCACACTTTATTGGATTTATTATCCTCTTCCACCTGCCCTGTTCCCAGACTTCTCTAGCCTGGAACTGATAATTTGCCTCTCCTTCTGCATTTGCTCTACTTTCTAGCAATAATAAAATCAGAGAGACTGTCTTTATAAATCAGTGGATAGGGAACTTCCTTGGGAGTTAGGCAGACTAGGCTTGTATCTATACTCCAATTAGTATTTGACCATTTGCACAGAAGAGGGATGATAGGGACAGACTCCAGTATATACCATAGTCATAGTGTTTACAGTGCCTGTAAAAAGGCAAAGCAGTATCTGAACCTGTCGGGGCTGTGTGGGCTATCTTTTTTTTGCCTCTCAGTGGAATATCTTGGCCATCAGAGTGGTCTCTGAGCTTTCTCTGTCTCTCATTCATTTAAAGACACACACAAAAATTACTTTGAATGTTTCTCTTTTTGCTCTGACATGATTTTGAAAATTTTCCCATCTCACTGGGGAAAAAAAAAGTGTAGCATGGAAAAATAATTTCCTACTTGGCTTATGATTTATAAAACCTTTGAGGAAGAGGAAGCACTGAACTGTCAGATCCTGGACACCTGATGGAATAACAACCCACCCCATGCCATCCCTGCAACCAGCACAGAGGTGACTGTAGTACACTCAAATTGCCTTGAGCTGCTGTTGACTCAGGCATGGATTGGTCTGACCTACATTTTATGAAATCTTTGTGCATAATGTTTCCAAGGGCTGGCTCTTGGCCTCCAGAGGTGCCTTGCCAATAGGAAACACTAAGCAGCAGATCTGAGAAAGAATCTGGACAGCATGAATATTGGCTGAAGTGTTTAACATGCTTTGTGATGCGGTTTTAATTTGTACCGTGTACTATGCTAATTCTGCTGCTGTTTCCATTACTGGGTGTGTTATACTGGCAAAATTTCTCAAGTTTTTAAGATTTGTTGAGGACCGACCAGTCACTTGTGCTAAGCACATTAAAGCTATAAGCCCTCTGCAACTCCTTATACTGTATTTCATCAGATTGAGCAGATGTCTCTTCTACCTATTTGCTATCATGGGGTAACTTGAACTAAAACAACACTTACCATGTCAGTTTTGCTGTTGTGGACCTTTTCAAACGAGTTTCTGCTCTTCTCTAAGAGCAGGAATTTGCTTGACAGAAAGGAATTTGTTGCCATCGGATGCTGATATGGTCTCACGACTCTGTATACACGGCTGTGCTAGTCTTCTGTTAGCAGCTCTCCTTCGCCTGGCTGATTCTTTCCCCTTCTCTGTTCTCTGTGGTTTTCTGTTATGGCTTCCTTCATTTCTCAGTGGGCTGAAAAGTCTAGGAAGTGTGATTCTGTTTTGTGCTTTTTGGAACAAGTACATAGCTAGAGGTTTCTAGGAAATTTGTTAAATCCTAATAAAACGGAGGTATTGGAAGGGAAGGTTTAAGTCTCTGGAAGAACTACCAGCAAGCAACTGACTAACTGCTACTGATAGGCTGAAGTAATGCAAAGTATTCTGCTCCTGTAGAAATGCTTGTAAAAATTAGTACATTGAGATCTGTAGAGTTAATATCTATTCTGTATAATGTAAGGATACTCAAAAGAAACACTGGAAGAGTCTATGAAGAGGATGTATAAGATTATGAAATCTGTGATCTGGAAAAAAGGGCATATGGCCAGAGCCTACATATTCTGTTCTGCTATTGAAATGCTGGATGAATATAGATGAACCACATCACTAAACTCTGCTTCAGGTACATTATTAATATAAACTGAATAAGATGTTTTACTGTTTTGCCTAGAACCTTTAGAGATCTATGACTATGAAAATTATGTACTCCTACTTCAAAGTGAGGGCAGGAAGACAGATACAGGATAAGTAGCAGCCCTCTCTAAAGCAAGTTAAGAAAATACAGGCAAACTGTGTGTGAAATAAGCTGCTCGAAAGAAATATTTTTGCATGAGAAGTTTGAAAGAAAATCTAGAACTGCAAAAAAATTTAAAAAATCACCAACTTTGGCCTGCCCTATAAATACTGTATAAAAGAGAAATTCTTTTGTTATGAATACGATATTTTGAAATAAAGTAGTGACATTGCCAGGAGGATTTAAAATTCCTTTTTTTTTTTTTTTGTTGTGGTGTTTTTTTTCACAAGACATTTTTATGTTAAAATGTCAGTTCAATAATTTTAAAAAATGTTCATTTTGTTGTGTTTCAGTTCATTTCTCTTCAGCTGAGGAACTGAAACAAAACAGCATTTCAAGTTGAAATGCCAAGGTGAACGGAAAATTTTCACTTAGAAATTTGCCCCAGGAAGCCAACGTATTTGTTTTGTGTTGGAACCTACATCTCCCAATTAAAAAAAAAAAAAATTATAATTGTTTGGTGAGAAGACTTTCCAAATGAGCAATTTTCAGCCAGTGCTAGAGAAAACATTATTTTTCTTACTTTGAACTTAACCCTGTTCACAGTGGAGTCAATGTAAAACTTCAGTTAGCAAGCATCTAGGAATTCATGTGGCAGCAAAAAGCCTCTGCCTGTCACCGAACACAAGACAGAAGACTATCCAGCTGTTGTGTTTGCAAAGAGAGAAGCTGAGAGGAAGGTATTTTCTTTATTTAGTTGTTTTTTTAAGTTACAGCTTGTAGTAAATTGCTACAGGCATGTCATGCTGGTGCCTTTTGCTGGAAAAAATTCTGGTTTTATATTCTGTCCACAAGCTGCTTTTCTAACTAATGTGGTAGAGGTCTTGTGTTTTGGAAGCTGACGGGTTTTAACATTGTGTCCAGCATTGCATAACTAGGTGTTACTCATCTGGTATGGGTAACTCTTCCAGCATAGGTGTGAAGGCTGTCATTTTTACAGAGAGTAAGGATCAACTTGGAAGCTTTAGCCACAGTTTTCCACAGTTAATAAATGGGCCTGCTGGGATTTGCACTATTCTGAGTCTTTCAAATATTTGAGTAAAATGTAACATATTAGTAATGGTTTGCTTTTATAAACTGCAGCTCCTATGGTCATGATAGGAAGAAGCAGCACAGAGCAACTTGATTTTTTCCCTACCGCCACAAAGAAAACATGTAAGCACTGGTACAGAGCTCCTGTCTCACCAGCCGAGCTTTTCTGGCTGAGTTTGGAAGGAAGAGCCACAGAAGGAGAGGGAAGGAGTTACAGTGATTGAATAGTCAGTTGTAGATGTTCTTTGACCACAAAGTGAGTTTAGAACAGCACTTTCCCTACCTCAGCCCCTTCATTATTTGGTTTTGTCTTTTTTTTTTTTTTTTTCAATCTGTGCTGTATAGTGGTACAAATTAGAGCATGGCCACCCACAAATGTTTTCCTGAGTAACACAGAAATGCTGTGTTTCTTTCTTTCTTTTGCCTTTTTCACACTTCTAGCTAGCCACACTTTTGTATGAAGGCTATAGTATGAAGTGAATTGAAAAATGCAATATTGCTCTGTGTGATAGTGAAACCTTTTTCTGGCAAATGGTGACTAGTGTCCTAAGTGAGTAAAAGGGCCAAGAATCAGATCTCGGAAGAGAAACCTGCAAGTCCTGTAATCTCAGGGTTGAACCCACTGAGGTTGCTTACGATTAGACCAAATAATGTCATGGTCTGCCATACAGAATCCACCACTGTGTCTCTTCTGTCATCAAAAGAGCTATTTTTATGCAGGTTTTGCCACTTTCTTGAGATTGCTGTTTCATTTTTTAAATAAAATTCTTAGCTCTGACAGTTTAAATATTTTTTCTTCCTGCTTGATATAGTTGTTGCTTCCAAGCTTTCAGGGTTAATAGCATGTGTCTGGATCATCTGTAGACATCAGGATGGAAACACTGATGACCACACGGTAAACTTTGAGATGCCCAAATTATTTCAAGAGTTAGAGTAGGAAACAAGGCAATTTGTTCATAAACATTAACATTATAAAAACTGCAACTCCAAGGGATTTGTATTCAGTACTGGCCAAACTACACTCATACATGCAAACAGTATCTGCTCAACAGTCAATAGCCTAAACTATAAATACAGTAGATGATTTGGGATTTGTTTGCTTGTCTTCTGCATCTGGGAAAAAAAAAAAAAAGTAGGAAACTAGTGGAGAAAAAAAGAGATTTCTCATTTGTCTTTTGTGTTGTTTTGTGGGTTTCATTTGTTATATGTTTATTTTGTTAGTATTTCTGGTGCTTGCAGCAGGAAAAAAAAACAAAACTTTTTATCTGTTCTAAAATAACATAGTAAGTAAGAAGTAGAAACAAAGTGAAGTCACAGTTGGATATTACTGTTACAAGATAAGAGATGACAATGGTATCTTTTTAGGTTATCTGTTATCTGTGGTGTCATTAAATCTAATGATATGCTAAATAATAAAAGCAGCCTTATCGCATCACAGGGCCTTGAATTGTCTGGAAGTCGCCATGCCTGTGGGTTCCCTTTGGCTTTCAAAAAGGGTTTAGAGTCAGAAGAAGCTACAGTTCATAGTGCATTTATGCAATCAAAGCTCTTTAGACAGATGGCTGCTAGCACTCCAAAATGATTAAAATATGTTCCAAGCAACATCAGTCTGTGGGCTTGGGGACCCAACCTTTCATTAGTCAATAAAGGGTCTTGAGTTCTTGAAAATGAAATCTTTAAAAGCTAATAAGGCTGCTGGTTTGCTCTGAGCTGTTTCTTTGGATTTGCAGTTGTGGATTGGACTTGGGCCAGTATCTGTCCAATAATGTGAGGCTTTAAGAAAAAAAAAAATCTGGTTACAAGAGGCCTCCCAGCAGATCTGCCTGTTCAACAGTGTGGCCAAAATTTTTAGTCTTAGGTAAGTTCAGGCACCTGAGTCTTTATTTATGGAGCTGGGAAGGGATCTGCAAGTGCCCCTTTGAAAAAAAGTCACTTGCTGCAGCATAGTTTAACTGTAGGCACCAAACTTGATCATTTTGACCTGTACTGTTTTATTTTTAAATCCTTATGTGTTGACCCAGGAGCATCTCTAGAATACTTGCAGGGCACCATAGCCGAGATTATTAAGCAAGCTTTCCAGAACTTCTAGAAATCAGTAATATTACTTACAGTGTTCCTGAGTGTTGTCACGACTTGCCAAGCCATAGTATATGTTGGTGCTGCAGTGTAGTTTGATTTATTCTCATCTGCACCTGGCTTGCAACTGGAGGCTTGTGCATATGTGGAGTGTAGCCTCTGCATCTCTACGTGAGGGCAGCAGTAATAAAGGTCTGTTTAATAAGATATTAACAAGTTCAAGCCTTCTGTTTCTTTTTCTTTCTCTCACAGAGGAAATACTGGTCTCACAAGTTGTAAAAATACGAACATGACATATTCTTGCCCCATAGACTGTTCCACACAAGTCTCAAAATCTGAAGTTACATAAATTGTCTCCAAAATGCCTTAAGATTTAGCCTGCTACTATAGAATGTGTTTTAAAACACATCAGAGTTTTGACATATACCAACAGAAAAAAAGCAAGTCCTGGTTATCCCATTAGCTCAATGTGATCCCATTAGTTAAATTGTTCAGGCTGTCTTCTTTCACCTTGGGAACAGCTCTCAGATTCCTTTTGTCAGGATGTGATGGGCCCAGCAATTGAAGTTCTTCCCCCACACACACAATAGCTACTTGGAGAATGTCATACTCCATTTCTTTTTCCTGTAGTTTCCTTATGAATGCTTGCCTGTGCTTCAGCTTAAACAGCCAGTAAGTTTTACTCATCATAAACATAGGCAAAATGTTACCTTGTTTTGATAATATACATCAGATTCTAATTTCTGATTATTTTGGTGAGCTGTTTCCCTTTTTTTTTTTGCTGTAAAATATCTCGTTTGTGTGTCCCAAAGTTTTCTGTCCACCATCAGTCCTCTAATCTACTCTGCTCTTGCAAATGACTTCTGAACATAGGTTTTTAACCTCTGTTCAGATTCCTGTGAACTAATTTTTTTCTTCAGACAAAATGAACTTGTTTTCCCCAGAGTAGGCAATACAACACAAAGGTCTACCTTAAAAGCTCAGAATGTAGTAAGTATGCCTGTTTCTCTTAGTGTCTCCATTTCTGACATTCCGTATAAACAGATATATTTACCGTGGTCTCAACAGTTCTTCCAGTGATTTAAGTGATATTAAGCTCTGAAGTGGTCTTGTTACTTTATCTCTATTACTCTTCTGCCTTCCAAAATTTAGGGAGTTGACCTTATCACCTAAATGAGTCAGAACTTCAGGGAAAGGAGATGCACAAAGCCTTCATCAAAGTGTTATGACTTTAAGGCTTGATAGATCATGAAGAACTAGCACTAGGAAAGGAGAATATAAAGAGCAGATTCACGGTGTCTTGGGAGCAGACAGAATTTCTCTCCTTGGAAATTATGCTTGCTTTATATCTCCAGAGGGACCAGACTTCATATTAATCACCTTTCCCTCTACTCCAGGGAATCACATAAGCCCTTTTATTAAGCAAGCCTGCGTCCTACATAACCTGTGTCACTTTTTTTTTTATTTTGGATCATTTTCCTGGGCTCTGCAGAAGCTCCATTTCCAACAGTGCCATGTAACAGCAAAGTGCTGCTGAATGGTCCATCCATATACTCAGGCCTGACGTTTCCGGAGTGCTGAGCAGGACTTCAGGAGTGACATGATTCTGGAGAAGTGGATGATTTTATACATGCTGCTAAAGTGCTTGAGGGGCTCCTCCTTTGAATATTCTGATTTGCCATTGTTTTCATTTGGAGTTCAAGTCCCAGAAGCTTGTAAACACCGAGTCCTACAGGTCTGTGCTGAGGAATGGAAATGGACTCTTTTGGAATATTTGGGGTTTTTTTGCCTCTTGATTCCCCTATCAGTAAGATGTGAATAGAGCTACTCATGCAATTTTTTGGAAAATACGTTCATTTAGGTTTTCATTATTGGATGCTGCTAAATGTTAAGTGGGGTAAACCTAAATTTATCACAGTAGCTATTGTATTGCAGTTGTCCTTCTGAAATGCAAGTACAGAACTGCCTTTTCCAGATAAACCATACCCTGTGAGTGCCCCATTAATATATTTAATGTTTAACTGTTTCTGCTGCTTCATCTGAATTACTGTGAAGTTACTATTCCAAGGACAGAAACTAGCTTTTTATTCTGGAGAAGACTGTGGCATTCATCACTATAAGTGAGAATGTAATCTCAAACAGTTCATAATATTTCCTCTACTAAAAGGCAGCAAGAATTGGGAAACCTTTAAAATAAGGGTGAGGCTGCAAGAGAGAAAGAAAACTATCTGCTTTCCAGATAGGCGACTCCAGTTCTTGTGTTAATTCAGGTTTGTGGGTGGGTGGTTGGTTGTTTTTTTTTTCTTCTGGTCAAGTCAATGAAAATATATATAACTTTAGTGTAGAATTGGTGCAGAGTTCTTTTTTTCTGTTTGTAACAGTGCAGCTCTTTATGATTGAAGGGAAAAACACAAACTGGTTTAGCAAAGAAGGTTTTGAGCCTGCCAAAGTTGATAGAGGTGAATTTGGACAGCCATTTAGTGTGGGACAGCTAGACGGGAAGAGAGAAGAATGTAAAATGAGTAGATTGCTATAAATGTATGCTTGCCAGAACAAAACAGGTAAATTGTTTAAAGTTTAAAGACCCTGAGTTTGCTGACTTATGTAAAGACATGTCTTTAAAAACAAATCCAAGATGCTGGTATAATGATCCTTCTCTTGAACGTTAAGCTGGAGGAAGGTTACAAGAATGTTGAACACTTAAAAATTATTTTTACTCAGCTAATGCTTCCATAATGGACGTTAATACTGTTGACATTACTCGTGGATTGAATGCAAGCAATTTAGACAATAGATAGTATCAGGTGCTAATAGATCAAATGTAATTACTCTTGATGAAATAACTTTACACAGTTTAGCAAAATTGTTTCAATTATTCACTGTAAAATAAAACATTGAGTAAAAGTGAAAATAGTAAGCTTTCTCCTCTAGGGGCATTATATGTATTTCTGAGTCATATTTTTTTCTTCATAGCAACCTTTCCTCTACAACAGCTTCCAGTGCAAGTTATTACAATTCTTTTTGCATAAGATAGGTCATGTCAAGTTCAGCTGTAGGTGGGGCCACTGTGGTAGATTGGGGGACAGTCTTAATAGATCCGTTTCATTAATTAAGTCATGCATTTTTTTATTAACAAAACCTGCATGTCAGGTTCAGCCAGCTGGGAGCCATTCTTATGGTTGTTATCTTTGTCAGAAGGAATATTGTGAAAATAAGGAATTACTGTACACGCTTTAACTCCTGATTAAATAGAGGAAAGACATCCGCTCACCTGCTGTCCATGAAAAAATAACTTAGGGGCATATCATAGGCTAGATTCGTAAGTTCTGATCTTACATATCTCAGTAAGGTAAAAACTCTGTGCACTGCCTTCAAAATTTTCTCTGAAGGATTTGTCTTGTACCTGTCCCATGGTCACTGAGGTAAGCAGCATTAAGGCCAAAATTTCAAACATCTAGATTATTTATTGTTTCTTTTTACTCTTGAAGGAACATTTCATTCTTGTCTCTTTTTTGGGGGTGTATAAAGCAATATTTTCTTGCATTATTTCTCTTCTGGTATTCCATTTCCAGAGATCAGAAGGAAGCATTAAGATTTCCAGAAAGTATTTAGTTGTACTAAACACACAGAACATCTACCTGATGGCCACAGCCTTTAGCTTCTTGATACAATTCAAGGCATTCTTTACTAGGCTTTCTCCTGGTCCTCAGCAGGAAACGCCTCTGCTGTCATTCAAGAACGTTGAACTGGAAGAAGGAAGAAAAAGTACTGAGAATTTGTCCTTCACCCAAAGAAGTGGGTAGGATGGGCAGCAAGGTTCATATTATCTGGTTTACCTTTCTTTTGCTTCTGAGCTAGGCAGGATCTTAATGTTGTCCAGCTTATATAACATCACATTCTGTTTGTTTGGACTTCCATCCTAAGATCTTAACTGGAGATACAGAAATACTTATTCTTCCATTTAGCAATTCTTTCCTACTGTGGTTACCAAAAGACTCATATATTATTGCACTTCTACAGTTGTTAGAGTAGAACAAGGACTACTGTGATGCAAGAATTTAGTTCTACCTCTTGAGCAATGTTACAGCTCCTATTGGAGGAGCGTATAATATCTGTTGAATGTGTATAAGCACAGTAGGCAGTATTCATACTATAATAATTATCTTGTCCTGTTCAGAAAATAAATAAGGAATTTAACAGCATTGAATTCAGTGTTGCTAGATTTCACAAGAGCTTTCACACTCATTCAGTTTCCTTGTCAGGTCCTGAGAAAGTAATTAATTCTGTGGTTCAGTGCCAACCCATACATTTCCTGCTACAGTATTTCACTTTTACCTGCTGGTTATGGAGAAGTGTTATGCTGGCAAAAAGAAAAAAGCTGCAGTTTTCTTGTGAAATTGTTAAAAATGTCAATTTCCTCTTCACCCAGGCTAAATTAAAGTGCACAGCTATATTATTCTTTTACAGGTTTTCTTTCAGTAGTCCAATGGTCAAAACTCATGAGGACAAAGGAAGAGAGAGGTGAGGGAAGCTGATTTAAGTTTTAGGATGCAGAAATCAATTCAGCATCTGTTTGCAGCCTCTTTTCAATCTCTATCCTTTAGAGCTCTCTCTTCACTGATTTTTCTCCAGCCCCCACCAGTCTAATTTCTCGCTTTACAAGATGGTATGCAAGTTGTGTGATTCAGCTTCCAGCTGATGGCCCCTTTTGTCTGGGAGGAAGCCAAGAACATCATTTCAGGTAACAAGGATCTTGATGCTCACAGCAGCTTGACAAAGCACAGCAGGCTGCTGTTACTGCTCACATCCCATGGTGGCAATGGTGGCTGAACCTGCAATGGGGAGGCAGAAACTGCCTCCCTGTGAGAAACTGTTGTGTTTTTCTCATACAATTCCCAAACCTGTATCTGTCTGCTGAGGCTACCCAAGCTGGTGTGCATTGCCAACCCATGCATACTGTTAATTAGGTTTTTTGTGTCCTTCCATGAATAATAATTTGAGAGAGACCTGAACCAAGATCAAGGCCTCAGGTTTCCATATGTGGCACATATATGTAATAAGAAGCAATCCTGGCCCCCCAAAGCTTAGAATTTAAAGATGACAAAAAGTGAGGGAAAGGCACTTCACTCCCAGTTTCAGCATGGCAAGCTAAGGTTTACATGTTGTGACTTGCTCAGTACCACACAGAATACATGAAATAGAAGAGGGAATTCAAGACAGATCCCCAATCCACTAAATCATTCCCCCAGAATGCGTCCTTGTTTCACGTTAAGGAGAATAGCCCAGACAAGTCTGCCCAGTTGCTTCAGTAAGCATGGGTACAATAGGGAAGCAGACTTCCCCTATATTAAATTTCCCAGGCGCTCCCTTTATCATTTAAGCCATCATTTTAACTGCCTGGTTTCATAGTGCTTAACTGTCCAAGGAGCTGTATGATTTATATGAATGAGGGTTTGGCAGCAGCAGCTAAGTAAGACGTGGCTTACTAAGTAGCGATACATTGCCATTGTGTCATTTATATGGCTTTCAGGAGGTGACTTGCTAAGTGTGTATCTGCATAGCAATCCACAACCCAATTGCATTTTGCATGGGAGAAGCCATGATAGCTTTAAAGTAGACGTGTGGGTCTGTACTGGTCTGGAGGAAGGTTTTCAGACTGCAGCACATGCAGTCCTCCCAGTGACTCACCAGCCATTGCAAAGTGGCATGTGGGCACGTGTTGCTCTGCGCAGTACTAAGAAAGTGAGGAAACCATGTGCTAGGCCCACTCACCTGGAGTTCATCAGTGTACCTCACTTCTTGGCACATTAGTGACCACAGCTGGGCATGTGCTGGAGCACAGGACACCTTGTTTGCTTTTGGTCAGAGTTGCTTAATATTTTTCAGCAATGCCTTTGAGAAAGATCAGACAAAACTGTTCAAATATTGTTTTATTTTCCTGAGGCACTGGGGGAAGTATCCTCAAATTAAATTTAAAAAAAAAAAAAAGGTATATTTTAATTTCTAAAAAAAAAGGTAATTTGAATATTTTTAACCAGCTGAGTCATTCAGCAGGAAAGTAATGACAAGAGGGCAGAGTCCCCGTGTGATTCTCCTTCCCAGGTCAGTCACACTTGAGGGTTTCTAGATTTAGGGCTACTCAGCTCACCCATGAGATCATCCCTCTCTCAAATTCCATATGTATTTGGTTATTCTGTCTTTGAAACACATTTCCATTCTTTGTATTTCTTCTAATTGCCTTCTTCTGGAGAGACTCTTCTCTTCCATCTACTCAGCTGGATGTTCCTGGCCGTGTTGGAAGGCAGGGCTGGCTTCCAGCCCTGGGTCCAGGACAGCTTCATCTCTTGCTTTTCTGGTTCAGTGGAGGAGTTAAGCCAAGTGATCACAATAGCAAATCAGGACAGCCATAAAATTCACGATCATGTCTGATTTATAAAGATAACATTGTATTAAGTACAAGATACTTTCTGAGGTTATTAGTAACAGGCTTTCTTCAGCCGGTCATTCCTGAATGGTGCCATGCACTTTACTGCTTGATTGATTTATATGCCTTTATGATTTTAATTAATATTGTTTTCATCAGAGCCAGTTCCTAGTAATTGGAAAACTCCAGGCTGTTCAGCTTATCTGTTCCAGTGTTTGGGAATTATTCCCGTGATCTTCATTTTTGAAATCTATTAAATGGCATCAAGAGCACTAAAAAGGCCATTTAAACACTGGGGGAAAACAATAATGCTTATACTTCTGGGAAAACATTTATGGTGATTCACATTTTGGAAACTGAAACACTATCAATGTTTTATTCCCAGATTATCTTCCAAGAAAAAGCTTGGATCCGTTGCTGAATCAGTTTCTTCAAAATACTTAGGCTCATACTGAAGTTGGATCATGCAGAGAAGGCTGGAAGACTGTGCTGGGAGAGGGGTCTGGAGAATCCAGTCTTCCACCCTGTGACATTAGCACAGAGGCATGGAGTAAGCCTGAGTCTCTAAGAAGACTTTCAGAACCAACCTGGCTGTAGCAGAGGGGTGCACACAGTAGGTTTTAAGGGGTCAGGATAAAAATGTTTCTCTATTTAGTGATCTAGACAGGCTGCTTTGCACAAAAAAATAGAAAGTGGAAAAACTCGTTAGCTGAGACTATACCCAGTTGAAGATGGGAATATTCACTGTATGGGAACAAAAAGTCTTAGGATCTTAGCTAACTATTTTAGAGTTGTTTTTTACCCCTGGTGAAGAGAGGCTAAAAAATCCTACACCACTTTGATGTGAGAGCTAAGAATTTTACAGAAACTGAAGCCTTGTAAGAAAATCTCAAATGTGCACTTGTATAACAGGTTTTGACCGAGTCTGGCACAGTATTTACTACAGCATAAAGGGCTGGGTTCCTTGATGTATATTTCTAGTTGGCATTTTATCAAGGAAATAAACTTTGAATTTTCTTTATTTTGTGACATGTGGATTGAAACTACATTTTCTTGTTCAAAGACTTTATTTTAAAGCATTAGATCATTAAATTAAGTGCTTTTGCATAAGACTAAAATTGTAACTGAACTAATTATTTATGTGGAGAGAAGCAAGATAAAGTTTCTTTCAAGAGTTCTTTAACATATCAGATTGATAAGAGTCAAAACACCTTTACTGCCATTAAATATTTACCAAGACTTGGCTTTTGGAAGAGGGGCAGTTCAGTGCAGTGTGTTTGGCTCCATGCAATGCTATTGATTAGCTATCAGAAGGACATAGTTAATGGGTAACCAGAGGTATTACAGAGTGCTCCACATTCTTGTCAAGTCTTTTCTCTGAAGATGACCTAAAATAAAGTCAGTTACAACTGGTGTTCACCCTGCGACAGATTGCACAAGCATACGTACGGTATGAACAAAAGGTTCACAAGAATCAGTTGACCAGGGCTTAAGCAATCCTTTCTAGTAGTTGTTGTCATCACTGCTGGACTTTAGAACTGCACATGTTTACATTTAATTAGAAAGAACACACAGTTTACATCGCACAGTAGCTATCAGTATCGAATCAGAATTGATTTCCGCTCTCTTTCTCAAACGACTGTTTCCTTCAGACTAATTAGAAAAAGGCATATAACAAAATGACTCATATAAATTTTAAGGCAAAGTAAACACTATTCCCTGGAGACAAAAATAAAAGTCGATAGCACACAGTCGTTACATTGAGTTTGTTTTCAGGTGATTCTGATGCCTGCATTATGATATGTATGAGTACTGTCAGATTTCTTTTCTATAGATGTATATATGGACGTAAATATGAAATGCCCCTTTGCACTGGATGAGCACTTCACTGATTGTTTCAGTTTTCAGGGTCAGGATTTTTATTTGTTTCATCTGAATTGTTGCAGTTATCTAATACAATAATACAATATCTAATACAAGAGGTGATTCATTAGTATTACCACTTTTTGCAGAAGGATTTTGTTTGTTTCAAATAAAATTGGCTGTGTGTAGGTCATTCATACAAAATGGAAGTCAGAAGCCATTATTCTTACAAGTTAGAAGCTGCAAAGGAAACTAAAGGCACAAACCAAATTGGCCTTAACTTCATGCATAATTTCCAACAAAGAAATCTCTATTAGATTTTGTTAGTTTTGCAGGCAAATCTAAATTCAAACCCTGGTGACAAGAGGCTTCGTTTAAGGCTCTTAGCAGAAATGCCTGACTCTTGAATGTGTGCATTCTTTGTCATTAGGAAAGATTTCCATGATTGGCATTTCGGAGAGTAAAGGTTCAAGCCAGCAATTTACTGTGTACTGTCAAGTCTGTGGCAGCTGAAGAGGTAGCAGTCCAGCCCAGTTTGGTATGTAGGTGTGTGGAACTGTAGGAGCTGATCCTGAAATGCCTGCTCAGAAGGCCTGATGTTCATGTATGCCACAATACCATGGTTTCCAAGTAAGAGACGGTGTTCACGATTGTCAAGGATCATCAAAAAGGAAAAAAGTAAGACATACTGCATCTGTTTGCTACCTGGTTTAGTTAATATACTAGCTCTCTATTATTCTAGCATGCAACCGGAGTTTAGTTTTGAGGGAAAAGGCGCGCTGTTCTTAAAACCAATGTTGCCAAAACCATACCCAAAGTATAAAAAATAAACCGCTTGTGACCTTTAGGACAGGATCCTATCTTTTTTCCACCAAGCTGTGTTTCTGCAGATCCCTGACATAGGCAGTTTCCCTGCTGGCCTGAAGCCAGTCACTGGCTCTACACCACCCACGTACACACCCCTTCAGTGATCCATGTCAGCTGGGTGGCCTTCAGCAGCAGGGAGAGAGGCACAGGGGCCACCCGTTCAGCCTGGGGACTGGGAAGGTGAAAATACCTGTTGTCTTTGAGCCGGCTGTGCCCCTTCTCCCTGTGTGCTGCCCGCAGCTGGGCCGGGATCTGCTCTGCTGATACTATGATGCTTGCACTTCCCAGGGAAAGTGACCGGGGTTTTGTGATACACAGTGGAATGTGGAATTGCTAGCACCATCTTAAACATCCTTTATATTCAAATACTGAGGTCACCCTTGATGACTTGATGCCAGTTTCATCTTCGATTAATAGATAAGGTTCCTTCTGTATTTATAGTGTTACCTAAACAGTCTATTACGGTAGGGAATAACTACAGTATTACAAATACTAAGTTAAAGTTATTTTGTTAACTAAAGCCATTGGCATATATATAAGAATGGCCGAAGCATATGAATGACAATAAAGAACAGATACAAGGTAGCAAAATTCTTTCTTCTAACTTCTGTAAAGCAAACACTATACAAAATAAAATTATCTTTTAAATTTCATCCTTCAAGGCTGGAAAGTTGCACTCTGTGAATGCTTAAGATAGAATATGCTAATACACCTAATTCACTGCCAAAACATGACAGGAGCATTTTATGGCAATCTTAGTTCTAGGAGTAACGTAGTCTAGTAAAACTGTGAAGTGTACCCACAATAGCTGCTACTGTATTGAAAACACAGTTCCCTAATTTGTGGAAGAAATTTGAAAGCCTGTGAATCTGTGTCTTGCAATTAACAGGGTACATTGTGTAATTAATGTTAACCTGTAGCAAGTAACAAGTGTAAAATTTACAGTAGTCTCTTCTGTAAACTCAGATGCACTATATCTGAGAGATAATGTATGTGTGAAAAAAAGGTAATGCTAAGTTGTCATCCTTCAGACTCTGATTAATCAGAAATGACAGAGACTCCAGCTCTAGTTGCATCATGTGCTCAGGAAATTCAGGTGCATTTCTTAGCTGCAAGCTACTAACTGTGGGTCTGTGGATCTAGCTGTGGAGGATAGTAGTACCACACTGCAAAAGTCTCAAAAACACTTTCTTCTACTCATCAGTTTCACATATGTTTTGCTCTGTTTCAACCAAACATTATTAATCCAGCAGCTATTTTTGTGGTGGTCATGGACCTTTTGATGGTGTAGTGAATGTGAAGGATGACAGGTAGTGCTCGGTGTCGTGTGTGTATCACCATCACATGAGGCTGTACTACCTGAGCAATTTGCCCAGTGGCTGCATGAAGTGAACTGGAGACATTTGATTACTGTGCAACTGCATAAATGAAGGGCTTGTAACAGAGGTATCATTTCTAATAATTTCTTGTGGAGAGCATGTCCTTCAACTTCAAGGAAGGCTGAGGTGATTAAATCACACGTCCCATGCTCTTGCTACCTCACCCACGCTAGTCACAGGGAAATGGTGTGGGCACCGCAGTGGTCCTGAAGAATGAAAATGAGGCCCAAAAAGAAATGTTTGCTGCTTGGCATCCTCAGAAAACCATCTGGGTTTAGTTTTATGCTAACTTCAGACTGTATCTAATTTAGCTCTTTCAAAAGTGATGATTCTGTTTTTCAGTAGTGAAGCTCAGAGCACCTTGCAAAGGCAGGATTGTGATTGCTATTTTTTAAAGATCATAGAATCACAGAATAGTTTGGGTTGGAAAGGATCTTCAAAGGTCATTGAGTCCAACCTGCGTGCAATGAGCAGTGACATCTTCAACTAGATCAGATTGCCCGGAACCACATCCAGCCTGGCCTTAAATGTCTCAAGGGGTGGCACATCCACCACTTCTCTGGGTAACCTGTTCTAGTATTTTACCACCCTTACTGTAAAAAATTACTTCTTCATGTCCAGCCTGAATCTCCCCTCATTTAGTTTAAAACCATCACCCTTCATAAGATGAGGAGACTGAGGCCCAAGGAGGAAAAAATGTGTTTGCTAGTGGTCTTTAAATTTTACTTCTTGAAAAATTGAAGTTCTAAGATGGATGATAGTCAGTTCAGTCTTCTACTGTAGATAATGAGCCTGTGCTTGAATCATCTTGTGTCCAAACTGTACAGGTTGCAGGTTTCTTTACATCGTTTCAGGAGAGAGGGCTGAAATTCAACCTACTGCTCACTGTGGATCCATATTCACAGATAATTAAGTTTGGACACTATGGGCATGCATGATCAGTGCTAGTCTGTCAAGATGTTATCCTGTAGAATGTCAAACGTTATATCAGAAACCACCACAGAGAAGAAAATCTGTGGTGGGCTCCGTTCATCAAGTGTGATTGGATCTGGTGAGAAAATATAAAATAAAGAGAATGCTTGAGCTCATCCTAGACTAAAAATATATGGGTACACCAGACACAAGAGAGTGACACTGATGGACTGTACAGTGCAAAGAACATACTCTGAATTATGTGCAGCCTGCATTAGTTATAGCATGGTCTGTGGCCTGTGCATCACAGAGTCTAACACAGCTGCTGCCTTCGGTTACATTAGTGAGAGATGTTTAGGTGGTTGTATTGAAGAGAAAGCACAGTCCTCTTAACTTGTGTAATTGCAGACAAAGGAAGGCTAGTAAAATATTTGTCTATGGTAGGGCAATGCCATCTAGTTACCAATCTACCAGCTGTCAGGCTCCTGACTCACATATAATGCAAACTTGACCATTTTATATCCTCTGCCTTACAGCAAAATGTCAAAGTCCTTCTAGGTCTTGTGGGCTTTTTTTAATATCATCTTATTGCATTGTTTCCTAAGAGGACCTTTGAGGTAGTATTTTCAAGGTATCAGTGGTGCCTGGCCCTTGAGTGCCTTCAGTGGTATGAAGGGACCCTCTTCAAAGACATCCTGACTGCAGGCTGAGATCTGAGAGGTCTTCAGAACTTGAGTGTCAGAAACATTTGTGGTGAAAACCAAGGTCAGACCTACATGCCTTTGGGAACATTGGGTATGTTTATCACTGGGGTGGGGGAGGAGGGAGGGGACGGATAAGGAATGTTTGTTTTTTGCTGGGTTAGGTTTTTTTTTTTCCTTCCTTTAGGTGGAAGTTCTCTCTATTTTGTTCAGAATTGCTTCAGGTGGAAAGTAAGTTCCCACCCTAGAGCAAAAATATGCCTGGCAAGAGAGAGTGTTGTAAGAGCAGCACTTCATACAGCTGATTTTTGCCAAAGTCAAGTCCCTCTGGGAACAGTTACAACTGGTAAAATTTTTTAGCAAGCTTGAAGCTACTCTGAATTTGGGGTCTGAGGAAACCTCTCTGTATCTGCAGGATAGCAGGCGTTACATGAGTGTCATCATCACATGTCACTTTTCCTTCTGCCTGGATACAGTTAAGGTGGGCTCTTGAATCTCTCAGACCCAAGCTGGAGCGAGAAAGGGGCCATGCTGCCATAGTAAAGCAAAGGCTTACTATAAAGAACATGTAAATTAATTCATCAAGGAAATGTTTGAATGCTTCTGTGACCCATTCTTCAGGCCTAGCAGCCCCATTTATTTTTTATTTATAGCATCAATAGAATCATAGAATGGAGTCTTTGACAAAATAATTTTGGGGAATTAATGAGGGAATTTCAAGTAAGTATCAAAAGGGACTAAATAAAAGTGTTTTAGCAAAGCACATATTGATGGAAATCTGGTGATTACAAGCTCCTTTTTTTTAAAAAAAAAGAAGCTTTAAAGATCTAGCAACCACAGTACCTTTATTTGGAGGAATCACATTGCTTCAAAGTATATATGTGTCAGAATCTATTGATCATTCAGATGCAGTCATAATTGGTTAAAACATGTAATAGTGTGTTTTGTACTATATTGCTCGTGGCCAGACTTTGGGAAGGAGCCTGTTTGTAGCCACACAGAGCCAGTGTTTTAGAATCTAAATAAACTGCTATATTTTTCATAAGTTCCGGGGGGGGGAGGGGGGGGGGGTGGTAATCAAAAATACAAAATAAAACAACAACTCTCACCCAGTGCAAACAACTTAGAATATTTGGGCTTTCCTCTTTTTGTCTTTATTTTTAACCAGGGACCCACACTGAACACTGGACAGTTTAGCTTCTCAAATGTCTTTTTATTTTTCCTTTTAATCTTGTGCCAGGTGGTTAAGAAGCGGGCAGCAATGGTATTTTGGTAGCCTGCTTTCAGCATTATTTGCATGCCTTTGTATTTCTCCATGGTGATCAATGCTCAGCCATAGTGGAACTTCAGTCAGTAAAATTTATGTGCAACTGTTAAAGTAATTTTATTTTTAATGAGTCTGTTCCAGGGATGTTAATATCCCTTTATAAATATTTATGTTTTCAATATGTCTTCATTTAATTGAAAAGGTTCTTCACAATATTTTCAGACAACCGCAGGTAGTAGGCATAATGACATATCAACACTCTGACCTTTTAGCTTCTGGATTTCTGTTAGTTAATCCACGTTTTGCTTGTCCATGTATATTACATTTTAGTTTGTATATGATTTTCCTATATAGGCTATTGGAATAAAGGGTGTTTTCCATACAAACACCTTAATAAACTGGAAAGGAAGAAAAAATGCTATTGCATACTAGCAGCTGTCATATAGACTGTCTTGAGTATTGTAATCAGTGTGCACTGCTATTAGAAGTCCACACTGAAATGTTTGGTATTTGCATGGTCATCAGTCAGAAGGATGATCTTAAGTCATATCCATCAATACAGCAACAGCTTTTGATATTCATAAAGTAGATTTGAAATTACTTTGATTATTTATCTAAGAACACTGCTCATTATAATTTCCTGTTGCCATCACTTTTGTTATGTCTTAATGAATTTCTTCTACTATCCGTGTCATTTTCCATTGTGTGAAATGCACCAAAGAATTATGGCTATGAAGAGGTGGGAAGCAATTGTTGCCGGTTCCATGGAGAGCTTGCTAGTGCAGGCTCCTTCCCTAGTAATGAGTTGTTAATGTGATTTCCACCATTGCGCCAGAGTAACTCAAGCAGTTGCTTACCTACTGGTTCCTTGAGAAATAATCCCACAGTCAACAGGCATTGTTGAGACTATTTTTACCTAATGGACCATCTACTTTATTCTCTTTTCAGCTTCTTCTCATTATTTATAGGTAACCTGTCAATATCCTTCCTTTTGCTTATTTTCCATAACGTTGTTAGCTGGTCCAGGCATTTTTTGCATTTTAGTATTTTTATTCATTATATTGAAAAATCTGCAGTTTTGCAAATAAACCCCCTGTAGCTGCTGAGTCTGCTTGCTAAAAGAGAGTCCTGTGTAACAGGAGTTAATAACACATCAGTGATTTACACAGATTAATTCAACTTCATGTAAATCATACAAGCAGTTTTTGCTGTAGCTCAAAGGTGATGAAGAAGATGCCACAGCTAAAAAATACTGCCTTTTAAGTTTTCGTTGAATAGGTTTTGGGCCTTTTAAAATTCTGATGGTTGTTACATAGTTCTAGAAGAGCCTTGTGGAAACTTGATGTTCTTTTTGTTCTCTGTCACTTTTGAAATAAAAGTTGGTATTAATGAATGTGGGTCTATATATGATAATACAAAAAATATCAGTTAAACTGAGTGTAGTATTCTTGCAGCTCAGCCTTAGATAGAAACTTAATAACAAGTATGGCTTTTTTTTCCCAGCTTATCCAAATCTTTGCCTGAAGGAAAGAGTCTGCAGGAGCTTAACTGCACTTTCGGTACTTCTGAAGGTGGACTGCAAGGCAGAGCGGATGTTGTGACCCTCACCTATTGCCAGATTGAAGATCTGGCAGCTCAGCTGCAGCAAGCTCGATCAGAGCAAAAGGACACAGAGCTGAAGCTCCAGAAGGCCCTGGAGGCTTCACAGGAGGCTAATGAAGAAGTTCAGAAGTAAGTCACTTGACTTCTTTCAGGGGAAAATTGCAGTTGTAAACCAATGAAGCATTTCTTCTGGTATTTTGTCTATAACTGAAAGTGTGTTGGTACTCCGAAAAGGTCCCTTAAAATGATTCCTGATTTGACAGCCATTCAGCTCATTTACCTATTCAGTGTGAAGACAGTCATTTTAACAGTTTTAAAGTATTACACAAGTCAGTGTGCCTATCATTACTGTTATGGAAACTGCTTTCTACATGTGCAAGGCGCAGAGAAAGTGCTTCTGTCTCCTATGAGTGGTTTTCGCTGTCTTTCACCCTATGCCAATCCTATGGCAACAGTATTTGCCTTTATAATTGCATGGTAGGATATTAAGGTTCTCATTTTCACTCTGTTACGCATCTGGCAGGTTTCATGCCACCGTAAATACCGATGGGGTTGTTTAGGGGTGGATTCAAAATCTCACTGAAACCAACAGGAAGTCTCTGAGTCACTGAACAGATTGTATTCTTTACCATCATAAGATTTCCTGTTAAAAGGTTACTGAACTCCAAAACCTGAAGTTCATCTCTACTGAAGTCCTTATTGTCATGTTTGTTATTACTAGCATATAAGCCTTTGGAAGTCTGGTTGCTGGGAGAAACAAATGTGCAAGCAGAACCTCTTAACAGTCTGGCATTTCTCATCTTTGCGTCACATTGATCAGTTGCAAAATGCCTCTCTCTCACACCTTTCCAAGGTGGTTGATGCTGAACTCATGCAAATTACCCTGTCTGTGCATATTTATCTTCAACTTTAATGTCTACATCATATTTCCAGAGTGGCCAGAAACTGGCTTATAATATATTGCAAAGACTTAACATGAGTTCTGTTTAAAAAAATGCATTCAGAGTTCACCTATTAAACTAAGAAATCAGATTTTTATATTTTCATTTTGTTTGTAAATACATAAAATGTAGTTAAGATATATATATGAAAACACATATTTTCAGTTATCTCTTTAAAACCTCCATTGTTTGTTTGAGAATCATTCAAATCTCTCTCCTAAACACTTAGATATATTTGAAATTTCAGCAGGTGCATGCTTGATAAAAATTAACCTATAAAAATAATTACAGCATGTTAATTTTGGCTGAACCTTTCTGTACCTTGTTTAACGTTGTTACGTAGTTTCATTTTATTTATAAACATTTACTAACCATAGATGTTTAAGTAAAGGTTGGTTTGGTTTTGTGTTTTCTTAGTGAAACAGTCTTGTTTAATCCTGTGTAACCAGGGTGGCCAGAGTAGAAGTGCAACCACAACCTGAATTAAAGTGGTGGTCATGCACTGCTATACTGAAAAGAATTTATACAATTTAACATGCTCAACTACTTGGGAGAATTTTGGGCAGGTTAGTTTTCATTATTGCTGAGATCAGACCACTGAGCCTACAGCAAAATTAAACAATTGGGTGAAGTCTTTTGATGACAATAGCATGCCCTTTTTACCAAGAAAGTGTGGAAATGCTCTGTGCGTCTTCCCAGCACCCGGAGTCATCCACCCCCATCTTATAATTCAACCTGCAAACAGATTAAGCAGCTGAGTTTGTGGAAAGTGTGTTTACTTTGAGCTAAGAACCCTTGTGTGACACTATAGAGATTCCTCTGACACCTCTGGGAGAGCTACACAGACAGTTCGTACTCATCAGCAGGGAAACCAGGCTGAGAATTCCCCATTTCTTTGTAACCTCAACCGCTTCATACAAATCAGTGTTTGGCAATTAGGCAGGAACTCATTTGTTAGCTTAGCTTTTTATTTCGAAGATGTAGGATATTCTACATTTCAAAAACGAACTGACAATTTATAAACCTGTCAACAGAAAACCTTCTTGGTATTAATTACAGTAGTAGTAATTATTAGAACTGTCTTAAGAAGGTGCTTATTGTAATTTAAAATATGACATTACGGTTCATATCCTAACTAGGGTTCTGAAACATCTGTTTTCTTGACTTCCTCTGGATGCTCAACTAAAATTGAATTCTGACATATGAGTGAAGTATTTTAACAGCTATGTAAAATAGTCTCTTATATTATTCAGTAAAATATCTGAATAATGTAATAGTTTTTAACTGTAGCAACAGTTAAAAATCAGAACAGGAAAAAAATCTAAGCTTTATTAAGAAACAACATAACTAGAACAATTAGTGTTGGAAAAGGATGTGCTATGTATCTTCGTACCACGTGTTTTGCTGGTGTCCACTATGCCTTTGCTAATCTGTTCTCTGACAACACTAAAGAATTTTTTTGCACTCTTAAAAACTTCATTGTTTGCGGTCAGCATCATATGCTGAGTTTGAAATACAGATGTAGTTTCTCCACAGCATTGCCCTTGTGTCAGCCATTTGTGTACACACCTCCAATTGCTGCTTTCTAAACATGAGATCCAAGTCAGAATAGCAGTCCTGTGTTTTGCATCAAGACACAAAACATCTAAAAAATGTCTGGATCCTATCCCACATGAAACAGCAGCTGTGAACCAGAAGGGGGATATATTGGAATCCGCTTATAGTGAACTTGGATATAGTAAAAGTCTGTTTATTCTAAAGAAGGGTGAACATCTCAAATCAGCTCACTGCAGTGTGAGATATAAATTGCAGCTATGTGCTCTTGCCTGTGAAGGTGCTTTGCCACCCTAGCAGGGGTGGTGACATGAAACACAAAATGTTGGTGCGCAGAGTGCAACCACACAGATTTAGCAGCATTTGTTTGAATCTGTTTTGATTTTGAAATATTATCAAGATGCACATTAGACTTTTAAGAGAGCCCAATTACTTTATAAAGCAAGTACCCATTTTAACTGTGTGGTATATGTAAATAAATACAGGTATGTGCACGAATAACATAGTATATATTTATTCAATAGGAAATGTTGATGATCAGCGTGGTAATATTTTAACCTATAGACTGTAGAATGGCTATAACTACAATTTTCTATGTTTAATCAATGTTTTTAATTCATAGTTACAAAGAAAGAATTAGGACAGTGGCACAGAATTCACCAGGAGTGTTGGCACATTGCCGCAGGCCCCCTGCAAATTCATCCTGCTGGAGAAGCCAGGAACCAGCTGGTTCAGCCCCAGCAGGGAAATGGGACTGACCTGGAGAAGGTGGCTGGAAAAGCCTCTGAATTAATTAATGCCTCTGCCAGCAGAAGAAGCAAGACATTTTAAAACTGTTCTTCCTACTGGAACCTCTGGTATTGAGAAGTGGCCACTGATGTCAGCAATATCAGAGGAGGTTATAATGTAATACCAAATCAGTATTAGCCAATTATTAGTAAAGGTTGAGGCCACTTTTGATGTGTTTTTTTCCAGGAAATGTTCTATTTTTCTGCAATACTTTTGCAGTTGGAGTGAAATTTAATGCATTTGTCTATTGAAGGCTTCTATTTTTTTCTCACAATTTAATGATTCTAGCTCAGTAAAGCATAGCTCTCTTGTGTGTGAGCACAGTCACACTTGCATGCTCACATGGCTGTGTAAGGTGGCAGCAGAGGGTGTACATGTAGAATTTCTATGTAATCTTCTAAAAGCAAACACAAATCCACAAAGTAATAGTGCAGTGCTAAAATATACAGGTATGAAAACAAGCATAAATGTTGAGAAACATGCTGCTTGTGCCCTTTGCTGAGGTAGTTCTGACTATGAATAAAGCTAATATTAAAGTTATTTCTTCATTTATCTGTAACTGTTTATTAGAGAGACCTTTTGATTTAGGTTTTTTCTTTTAAAGAGGAAGTTATTAGAGTTACAGATTTGGATAAAATCTTTCAGTGGATTGAATACATAAGAAAACTAAGCGATCTTCTGAATAAACAGATAGTTTTATCAAATGAAATTACTATCTGTCATAAAAGAAATATTACCCTTAATGACATTTGCTTTACCTCTTCAGGTATGATTTTTTTGGCCATGTATCATTCATTGTTACTGGAACACACCCTTTTTTTGAGTAGTCCTGGATTTCCCTCAAGCATTTCTGAACATGCTTTCTCTGCTTTTGTAGTTGTTCATTTAGTTTCTTATCTGATGCTGATAAAAAAGGCTATTGATGGCACAACAAAAATAAACAGTTCTTCCCAGCATTCGGCACAGTTGGAAATAATACAAAAAACTGAAATAAAGAAGAAGCAAGCATTTATTAAGTGGTTAGAGTCCCCCTCTTCTGCAAGTAAAACTAATCTGCCTTCCAAGTATGGGAGCTGCATGCGTTTCACATCGATGTCCAAGACGTTCTCCAGTGCTGGCTGGAGGGTCTAATCTTTCCCAGAATGATCTGAGCAGTGCAGTTCAAGAACAAGGATGAATATTTGAATAATCACACCACAATGTGAGGTGACCCTCCAACAGGGGACTGGTCAGTGACACATATGGATTTTGGGAAGACGCTCTGATGCTCTTTTTTAACACAGCTGTGAGAAGAATGTGACTAAGACCCAGTAGTCTTTCTGGAGTATAGCTGGCACAGGAAACCATGAGGAGAAGAGAATTTAACACATTGGTGTAAGAGAGTCCGCTTCATTGATGGGATCTGAGGGGAATGTCTAATGACTGGAAGAATCAAACTTGGCAATGAAAACACAAAGCTCTTTTCATCAATTCAAACGCAGACTCTAAAGCTGCAGATGGTTACCTCCAGCCTTGCCTATTCAGTGCGGGGTTGTATAAAATGGCACTTTGGTGAATACTAATAGATCAAAACAAAGATTTAATAACATAAAGATGTGGTGTTCATTTTTAAATGAGGATACAGGTCAGTGTCTCTAAAAAGAGTGAAAAAAGTATCTTTATGTATGGGTCTAAAGTCTCTGGAGATTTTAAACTGCAAACATGGTATCTTTAGTGAGCAGATTGTACCCGGTACAGTGCAGCTATTCAGGGAACCTGCTAAAACCAGGATTTCTGAATTATTATACTAATTGAGACCATTTGCAACATGCAAATGTTGTTAACTAGTTATCTCCCTCTTAAAATCATACCTACATATACTTTGTTAAGTATACATTGTAGCTTGTATGCGTTCAGTCACTCATTGTAGATACGAATGGAGCTAGTTAATTAGAAATTGGAGGCAGAAGCACTGCACAAAAGAAACAAGCTGTACATTCACCGGGACTTAAAGCTATTTGTTTTGGAGGAACCACCACATGTTAGAGAAATCAGTTGGCTTTATTTTAAATTTTAGAGATACATTTCTTGAATTTTACTCTTTCAAAACAATAAATGGCATTTGATTTCTTACTTTATTATAATGTTATGTTTAGAATTTCAGACTTCCCTAATGAAACCAGATTGCTTTTCTTTTGCCTTTTTTCTTTTTTTACACTTACAAATCTGTATTCTGCTAAATGTCAGATCAACACTTTTAACTACTGCAGGCTAGAAATACAGCTTCATAAGTATTAATAATTTCACTGATTTGTGTCAGTAAATAATTTAGCAGGTATCAAAAGTGATTTTGCTTTTAATGAAAACCACTATGTGCCTGCTGCTGTGAAATTGAATAATTGGTAATCTTTTAATATCAAATGGGGAATAATTTAATAGGTGCTAGCATTTTGAAATGTAAAATAAGTTCTGGTGACTTGTGGAAGAATGTAGGTGGAGAGCTAGTTTCTTAGTTACAGCAAATTGGCTTAGCTCTGTCACACTGAGTTGTACTCGTTTGTCCCAGTTTAGGATATGACCTATAGTTTACTGAGAAACACATGCTGGTGGGTACATTCAAAAGATGAGTGAGTGAGTACAAAGTGCTAAAAATCTTTTACTTACTACAGCAAGCTGCAGAAGTCAATAGTTACAAGAGTTTGCATGGAAGGAAATGGGGCGCCGAGGAAGACGACTCTTGTAGCAGTCTAAGATACTGATGAAAATTAGCAATAGTTCTGGACTTTCAGAATTGGATCAAAAGTTATTAAAGAAGATTCAACATGGAAAAAACTGCTTGATGAGGACTGATGTGTTGGCTGTCTCATGCAATGATTAAAAGCAGATTATAGACTCCATGGGGCCCATAAGAGATACACAGTCTCCACAGGCAGGGTTTTATGGTGCTTAGGAAACCCACACTAGCCAGATGGAAGATTCCCAGACACGCAAAACTACCACATACCCCAAAGAATTCTGAAGAGTGCAGCAGAGCTGATGCAAAATTTCTTTAGCATGCAAGACATGAATAGGAACATGACAAAGTCTGAAACATAAAATCTAGTAACAATCACATCATATCATATACAAAAATATTACCATTAACTAGAGTAGCAATAACAGACAGTGTGAATTTATTGGATTTAGGAGCAGTAGGCTTGGAAGTAGTCTGCTTTAGGAACTCAATGAGGAATTAAGACTAATTGAAATGAGTGAAGAAAGTCGTGTGATCTAACTGAAAGCAGTACATAGTAGGGTCAGAATTTATTTAAATACTTGGAATTCTGCGCTAACACCAGTGACTCCTCTCAGAAAAATTCCCCTCAGACTGCAGTAATATGCATTATGAAATGATGAATAAAAAGTCTTGTAGAGATACCTGTTTGTTGTAACAAAAGTATTGAATAAGCCAGTGAGTTTATGTGGAGCCTCAGAGAAATTCAACATGTAGAGTGAAATCAATTTTCTGGGTCTGGAGGAAATAAAATATTGAACTAGTATTTAAGTCTATGGTGAGCTGTACTAATTCGGGCTCTGGTGGCCTATTCTCTTGACTGTTGTAGATATACCATGTTTCTGTATCACGAGGCAGATTTCCTGTTCATTGGTAAGACTAACATATTATTCATGCCATACAAAAGGAGATATATCATTTTTGCAAAGCTGTAATGAAATGTATTTTCTGTATTGGATGATGCTTCACTTACCAATTTTTGAATTACGTTACACACAGTCCAGGTAAAATTTGCAGGCTGTGATGGAGGGAGTACCTGATAACTTAGTCCCACTAATGCTGATAATTTCTCAGTCCTAAGAAGATTTGGTCTTGGGTTAGCATGAGCAGAAAAATTCTGACAGAAAAAATACGAAGCAATTGACTTTTTGTCTTTTCTGCCTGGGTTCCTTGGAGACCCAAATGGGGACGCACGTGCTCAACCAGAGTGACGTACGCTGATTGCGTCAAGATCTGCACAGAACAGTGTGACCTCAGATGTTTTCTCTCAAAGCTCCCTTGGCATCTGTCCCCCATCCCTCCAGCCCCCCAGTTTTCTAAGTGGTTGTTTGGGAGGAGGGGTACTCCTCCAGGGTGTGACAGAATGGAGCTGAGTTTCCTTCTCCATCTGAGGTGATCCTGGTTCAGATCTCCTGTATATCAGAGATGTTTTAGCCACTCAGGTTTGATCTAGATGCTGTCTTCCTTGCCTTGAAGTAGTACCACATAGAAGAAAATAATGCAGACTTCTTGGATCGGAGAGCAGTGAGTAGGCTGCTCACCTCTGAGATGCAAGACCTGGTTCTGACACTTTCCTTAAGGACTTAGTTTTATCCGGTGCCTGTTGAACATAAATGCAGAGCCAGTATCAGAGCACTTATCTCCTATTTTCCAGGAGAGTACCCTTGATAACCACCTACAGAATCACACATTCAGGTCTAATAACATTTCAGATGTTTCTTCTGTAGAGATTCGTAGCTTCAGAAGGAGAAGTAAGGAAGACTTTTCAGCCCTGGAGTGTGTTATTCTCCTGAGAAGTGGCAGGTGTGAGTTAAAACCGAGTTTTCCTTAGCTTGTCTGAATGCCCTAGCTGATAGTCAGTAAAATTTTTATACTTCTCTTAAAAAGGTGGAGTAGTAGCACTACTGTTAACTTTGTCACCTTAAAAGAGACAAGTGGCCTCAGGTTATTTTTCAAGAAGAGCAGCTTGAGAACCTCTGAACAGCTTGGAGCAAAACACTTAAAGCAAGGGGCTGAGATTAAAAAAAAAAAAAAAAGAAAAAATCAACAACATGAAACTCCCTTTTTGCCGAGTTTAGGAGCACATTTCTTAATCTGGTTGTTGTAAATCCCATCCCAAGGTGCTGCCATCCTCTCTGTAGAGACTGGAGGAGGATTGTGCTGGTCCAGGCCACATGTGAAGCTGCAGATCCTGTTCTCAATGTTAAGAGTCCTGAAAGACAGATTTGAAGATGTTCAGAATTGCAACAGCTGATACCCTTTTTGGTACTAATAATTCACACTATCTTTTGATGTCTTCTTTTCATATGAAGATGGCCTTTAATAGAGCAATTTGTGGTATCAGTGCCGGAAGTCTCATACAGTTGTGTGATTTGTCAGAGCAGATTACGGGATATTCTTCTCATAGATGTTTTGGGTGTCATAATTTATAATGAGATCTTTAGCATCTGATGGTTTATGATCAATGCCAAGACTATGTTCAATGGTGTACTTATCAGAATGAAGACAAAAAATGCCAGCCAAAAGGAATGACAGATAAGCCTTTCCAGTATTCCTTGCACAGCTGAGATATCCATTGACTGCAGGCAGTTTCACATGGAGGAAGAATGCAAAACTGAGCATACAATCTAAGTCAAGTATTTATTTTCTTTGTGCAGCTATGGTTTACATTTACTTAACCTCTGTAAATTGTGGATGGCAGTGCAGATATTGTTTTCTTAAAGTATGGGTAGTTACAATATAAACACAAATATTTATCATCATTTGCATATTTATCATCTCAGCCTTTCACGAAAATATAAGCAATGCTGAAACTTAGTTCTCTCAAACACTAAAATGTATTCTATGAAAGTCAAATGTTTTCAGAGTCAACATAATCACAACATCCCAGTTTTTGACCTGTGTGTTCATTTACAGTTTGCTTATAGCTGCTTCACAGAGATGGAAGTTTGTAGATTACAACATGGTTTTATTGATTTATCAGTAGCAAAATACACTAAGTATACTCAGTAAACTGGATTGGCTAGCTCTTGGGCTTGTATTGTATAATATCAGCTTGTCGTGGAATACTTCAGAACAAAATCAGAATGTTGGCATAGTTAACATCAATGGTGTAAACCAGACTTGCAAAGACTAATATTTAGTAAGACCAATAACACAAACAAATCAGATTTTGAAGTTGTTTGCCCAATAGGAAGAAGCATGCTGACACAGTATTTGTAAGCTTATAGTTAACCATTCTATGACAAATTATTAAATAACTTTGAACAGCAGATTGAGTGCTCCTTGAAGAACAGCAAGAAAACTTTTTCTCAGACTTGGGTTTTTTTTCTGAGATGATAAAATGTGTGTCACAGCAAATAATCATTTACTTTAATATTTAATATCCAAATAAAATAAGTCCATGGCATTTATGTTGCCGTTACTAAATAGTATTTGGTTTGTTTGCAGGAGTCATTTATTTGTGGCTTGGCTGAAGGGATAAAAATAAAGTTGTGGTTCTTTCTGTTAATACTCACACTGTTTCTTAACATATGCAAAAGATTGAATACTGTAAATGTATGTGCAGAAGCTCAAAAAGAAATCCCAGACATTCTGAAGCTTCTGAATTACGTATAATCTTTTAGAGAACTGCTGGAACAGTTCTTTACAGCAACAAATTGAAATAACTGCCTGGGCTAGTAAGGTATTTAATTCTAAGCAAACTTGAAATCATTTAAATTTTTCCACTGCTTAAAATTAAGTGTACCTTTACTGAAGCAGGGGCTAGTTCTCCAAGGAAAAAATTACAGTTCATATTTCTGATCTAGTACTGAGTCATTAATTAATAGCCACATTTTTTCCATAAGGCTTTTCATTTTTTTTTTTAACAGGACTTTGTAGAAAAGCAGCATCAGTTGTATGAGAGCCAACAATAGCTTTAACCACATCATTGCCACTGCTGTTTATTGGCAAGTTGCTCAGCTTTCCTCTTCTACAGTTTTGCTGTATGTGATATGGGTATAAGTAAACACTGAGTTGTTGGAAACACTGAGTTGTTAGAAGGAATGAATCTTTAGGATCAAATTTTATCATTTCAGCTTCACATTATGGAGTTTTTGCCCATAGAAAGTATCAGAATTCAGCTTTTGAATGGAAGACACTACAGCTATTAGAGATGTGTATAATTAAATTATTGTATTTAGCATTTAATTCTGTGCTTCATAATATATCTACTTCTATCAACTCAATCTTTGATAAGATACTCATAAATTATTTGAAAGTTGTAACAGATGCACATCTACATGTGGTAAAAGGGATTCTAAGTGGTGAACTCAAAACACAGAAGACATTTCACAGATTTCCTGTTTTATACACTGGTATATTTTACTCCATGCTTTTGAGGAATTTTGTGAATCTTGATGTAAAGACAAATTTTTATACTCTCATCAGCAGAAATTAAGGTTTTTTCCCCCAGTCAATTCCATTCATATCACCACCTGACAGATTTGCCACCAAGGCCTAAGTCTTCCAAGCTCACCAGTTAAGAAGAATTAAAGCTGTCCTCAAAATGAGCTGAAGGTCCTCCAGAGTCGGTCTTGCTCAGGAGTTTACTCACCTCCCAGGAGCAGAAGTTTGTTCCCGGTTGGATGTCAGGAACATTGAGCAAAATAGGCCTAGAAGGCCAGTGAAAAAAAAAAAAACTTTGACCTGTCTAACAATGCGAATTGTCTTGCTAGAATGGTGCCGAAGGCAGTTGGAGACAGTCTGTCTACCAGGTACTGGAGAGAGGTTACTGAAGCTTAGAAGTGGGAAGACTTGTTTTCATCTTAATGGCCTTAAATGGCTGATAACTCAGTAAAAAGCCTATGAAGTATTTTAAGGAGCATTATGCATGTGTAGAAAACACTTTGGTCTGTGATGCTAAGTCTCAACTGGTATTTTAAAACCCCTTGTTTGTGTGTAAATAAGCAGTTAGGCATCTTTTCTGGTTTTATCCCTGCATAGGGGACCATGTTGCAACATCAGTAATAATAGACCAGCTTCATGTTGATAGCATCTATATATGATGTATTACAGACACTAAAAGGAGAAAAGGATGTTTCGTCCATGAACTTTTGTTAGTCTACTACTGAGAGAAGACTGCTCTTAGATTTTCTAGAAGTACTTTTCAGAAGTATGGTTGAGTTGCCCTGAAATGAGAAGTTTGTGGGCACCAGTGGATTACACTGGAAGGGTGGGGAATTCACTTACCAGTCTGAGACCGTTATGGAGGACTTATTACAAGTGGGATCTTAATTAAATGCTTTCCTCTTACATCCAAACCCACTTCCATTGTTACTTGATCTCTCAGTGATGTAGAAGTCACTCCAGGTTGGGCAGTATCACATCAGTTATGACAGGAGGGCAGATCTATTTACATACATCAAACCTATGTAGAAACCATTATTTTTAATGTAAAGTGGAGGAATTTGATGATAGTTTATCGGAAGGAATTTTCTCTCCACAAGCTGCAGGTTACTCTTGGTCATGAGGGTGGAACCACCTCAGGGAGGTGGAAAATAACTGGGAGCTGCCTTGAGCCAGCAAGTCTGCATCAGATTTTGTAAAATATTTGTGTAATCAAGAAAAAAGCTCATATTATCTTTATTGTTTATGATATCAAGAGGAGTATGCCAGAGTTGTGCTTTGATGGGATATATACTTAGGAACCAGCCTGAGTAATATATCACCCTGTGGAAAAGGACCTGAGGGTCCTGGTAGACAACAGTGAGTGAACAGTGTGATGCTGGGTTACATCAGTAAAGGCATCACCAGCAGAGATAAAGATGACATTATTCCACTCTACTCAGCTCTTGTCAGGCCACATCAGGAGTACTGTGTTCGGTTTCAGACCCTGCCATTCAAAAAGCCAGGCTGGAGAGGGTCAACAGAAAAGCCACAAAGGTGACCAAAGGACTGGGAAGCCTGCCGTGTGAGGAAAGGCTGAGGGAGCTGGGTTTGTTCAGTCTTGAGAAAAGAAGGCTCGGGGGAGACCTTATCACCATGTTCCATATTTAAAGGGTGGCTGCAAAGGAGATGGAGTCTCCCTTTCCACAAGGAGTCACATGGAAAAGGCAAGGGGTAACAGGTACAAGTTGCTCCCGGGGAGATTCTGATTGGGCACTAGAGGAAAATTTTTCACAATGGGAACAATCAGCCATTTGAATAATCTCCCCAGGGAAGTGGTGGATTCCCAAGTATTTGATATTTCCAGTATTCAGCTGGATGGGGTGCAGGGACATCTTCTCTAGACTGTACTTTTCCCAAGAAAGGTTGGACTAGATGATCTTTTGAGTTTCCTTCCAACTTTCTGTGATCCTATGAGCCTATAATTTACAACTTTACAAGCACATTATAAACAGGACTTCACCCGAGCGTGCCCAGAAGGGGTGAGACTGGTTTGAAATGGGCATCTGAGAGGTTCAGGCCTGGTCTTATGAGGAAAGTTTTTTGAAACATGCAGAAGGGTGTAATGTGGTGGTTTCAGGCTGATCACAGAATCGCAGAATCATAGATTCTATAGGATGGCAGAATACTTTCTATGGGAAGATATATTAGCATAAGATAAAACTGCTAGCTTTCCCTGAGCAGATGACAGAGCCTTCCAGGAAGTATTTGTCAAAAGAAATCCACGACTCCCTTGCCTATTCATATCTGCATGAACTTTGTAGAAATGCTGTCACTGCAAGGAGCAGAATAGAGTAGGCTTCAGTGTCAAGATTTCTCCTAAAAGAGACCAGCTGTGACACCAAATGCATGAAAACAGTAATTGTCAGTGAGAAAAGTAATTGAATGTTATGGAAGGAGGTACAGGAAAGGTTTTTCTTGCACAAATAGAAATAATAAACTTTGCATAAAATTGGCATATAAACTGTCAGACTCAAGCTGGAGTAATTAGGTGGAATTCTGTGATATGATTAAATAATCTGATGTGTATACTTTGACCTTAAATATGCCAATATATCCTTTATTTCAGTTCTTGTTGATTTTTTAAATCTGATATCAGCCACATGCTCAGATGTGAATGGTCCATCCAGTTGTAAGAGCCTGGTCTGTATCATAAGCATGTGTAGATCTCAATGTACTGAAATACAGATGCAGTTACAGCATAGTTGCTTATTTTTCTTGTTCATAAGATCATTTATTTTAGGCAATCTGTGTATGCTGTCCTGAGAAAGCATTTGAAAACAAAGGAATGCTACCTTTCACAAGGTAGCATTAAATCCAACATAGATGCAGACTCCTGATTTTTTATTGTCCTGTGCTGTGTAACAATCTACATCAATAAAGTAGGATGAACTGCTGTCAAAATAGCTCATCTGTGTTTACCGCTCACTTTTCCTGCTGCTAGTGATGGCACAAGGTGAATAGTAATGGTGAGCTAGCTCATAATCTTCCAAACAGAAGGTAGAGAGCAAACAATTTGACAAGATTAGTTATTGTGGACCACAGATAAAGGCTTAATATTTTAGCCAAGGCCTGTGTGAGCCAGGTTTATTTTGAAATATGTCTGCTGTCAGGAGCCCAACTAGCTGTATTTACTTCTAAGTTTAATCATACACAGAATTACTCTTTTGGGCTGAGAAGACGCTGAAAGGGATTTAATAGGAATGATTGTTTTGTGACAGTGCTTTTCAGAGGCAGAATAGTATGCTCTGCCAAATATAAGGCCTGTAAGTTTAATGGAACATACTTTTTGGAGTGACATTACAAACAGTGTTGGGCAGGCAGGAATTGGCGGCAGTGCCTGGAGTGACTAGATTCAACACTGTGGTCTACCACGGTTTAGAGCTCGCTGATGCTGCTAAATCAGTCTCTAAGACTTGTGTTTTAAGACCAGAAAGGACCATTATTACCAGTCAGTCCAGCCACCTGTCTAACCAAATTTTACTCTGCAATTCCTGCATCAGGCTCAAAGCCACTGCTGAACTCCAGCATGCCATTAAGAAAGACACCCAGTCTCCCATCCAAAAGATGCAGAGGGAACTCTGTTCAGCAGAGAGAGGCAGCCTAGTGCATCTGAACCCCATGTAGCCTTTACCACTATTGTGATTTATGAAGGAATTGTCAAAGATCAGTGCATGACCATTAAATACAACTGGTAATGCTTTTTAGTGAGGAGATCAAAAATCATTATTGTTCAAAAGGCAGACTTTTGAGATTTGAGGAATAATTAGATTCACTGAACCACCCAGAGGTAATAGGGTGATGCCTCTGTAGAGGGGTAGATAGGCCACTCACTGCAAGGTCATACCTTTACATTCCAGGCTTCAATCCAGTGAATATTTAAGCATTTTATTCAGTCAGAACAGCTTCAACATTTGAAACTCAGAACAAGCCACCCCAGCACCCATTGTTAGCACAGTGCTACTCCCTTGAGAGGGAAGCAGCCGGGGTCCAGTTCCATCTTGCAGATAATAAAGCTGAACCAGTTTCCTCCAGCCTATTGAGTCAGTGATCCTACACAAGTGACTGGTTTGTGGATGAGACTAGTATCACAGCAGCCTCTCATCTCTGTGTCATTTGTTTTCTTGACTTTTACAGAAAACACCTGAAAATGAGTACTCCGTTGAGGATGTCGTATTATATATGAAAGAGGAAGACTGAAGGAGAGGAGAGGGAAAGCAAAGGAATTTTTTATTCTTAGATTAAATTAAGGGAATTTCTTTGCGTGGCCACTCACCAGTCATTCACTGAGCTCTGCTGCTAAAACTGCTTGTAATGCTTTTGTCCAATGCATTTTATTTACCTAATATATTTTCACATGTGTGGTTTTTAAAGGGAATTAGTGTTAGCAAAACACATTCCACAAAAAGTCAGGAATCATGCAAGTAAGGCCATCTTCATAGCCTGAGCCTAATCTTATCTACTGGAAAGATAACCAAGGGTTATAGTTTAGGTTCATAAGCCTTTATATAGCATTTCAAAATCCAGGAGGGTTTTGTTTTTATCACTTAATTCCTCCATCTGCAGGTGGAGGCTATTGTTTTCTGCTAGTCTGTATATTGCTTTGCAGATTAGGACATAGGCTACTTGAAGTATGCCCTTTTCTTTCAGTTTGGTATCCATTTTGGCTATTTCTAGGGCATGATGCCCTGGAAGAGCACTCTGTGGCTATTTAACTGTGTCATATTCAGAATTGTGGATAAAGGCTACTGCTTTCCTTTTAGGGTGAGTTCCTTTGGCCAGAGATGGAGCAGTATGGAGGATGTAGTGATCTTTGTGGATTTACGCAGTTGCATAGTTTTTACTGATCCCAGACTACAAGTTTGTCTAGTTTCAAGCTAGACTTCTTCAGCAGAATACATGAAAGGGGAGAGTAAGCCTAAAATGCACTTAAGAGTCAGCAGGTGAGACCCATAGGTAATGGTTTTGCAGCTATATGACCAGCTTCTAGGCTCCCAGAACACAGTAAGGTTTTTAAGTCTGCTTTATGGAAACTGGTTCTAAAAACAAAATTCTTTATTCTCAGAGGAATAGAACTCTGTAAGACTTTGCTAAAAATCAAAACATTGTCTAACAGTTCAGGAGCTATGTAAGAACATTCCATATAACATCATGCACTCCACACAGGCAGTTTTTCAGATGTGCATAGGTGATAAGAGAACACAGTCTGAAATAACTGGAAGAGGAATTGAGAATGGTGGGGAGTTTGTCCTGGGGAAGATGCACCTAGCAATGTTCTTGTTTAGGGAGTCTTCCTCTAAACATGAGGACCTTCGTAAAACTTAGTAACTTTTTTAAAAGTACATATTCAAACTTGTAATATAACAGCAAGCCCGTCAATAATTTTTTTTTATTTCTGCGTTAAAACACAGATTCATCTGCTTATTTCCAAGTTTGCATTGGGCAAGCATTAACACTGCAATTCAAGATTCTTCAGAATGATGCATCTTGTGCTAACTTAAAAGTAATGATGGGCCAGATGTCTCCTTCCAACTTTGTAGTTGGGGGTTGTTTTTTTATTTTTCCATTTCATGGAAACACTGAGATGACCATCACAGAAGTAAGGAATGTAGATAAAGAATATTTCTAGCTCTCATCTTTTTGCTTTCCATAGATGCAGCTTCCATCTATCCTGAAAAACACAGGGCTTTTTGACCTCAGGTGTGTTCAAGTCAGTATAAATAAAGCTGAAGTGGTACCTATCCATCTGAACACATAGTTAGTTCCTGTATTTTAAATGTCATTTTGCATGCAGACATACAGTAATAGTGCAGAGAATGCTGAAGGGGTATTTGCTAAGAGAATTTGCTTGTTAAGGGACAGATTTTCTAGAACTATTTGAGGACCAAGAAATAGCGACTGTCACTTACTGGAGTTTTCCAAAATCTCTAAGCAAGGAATTGAAATCTGTGAGAATGAAGAGTGAGACCTTAAGAGGCTTTGTTGAGCATTCCCGAAGGTGCCTGTCTGTCCCTGCACATTTGGAGCTCCAGCACTGAAGCAGAGATGCCCACCATATCATTCTTCTCTCTGACCTAAAATACAAACCCAGATGCTTTCTTCTTGAATTACTTGTTTGGTTGCTTCATGAGATCAAATTCAGTGATTGTTCATGCTTACATCTCAGGAGATGATACTGCCATATTGTACATTGAGTTTGTATTACTAGGACCGTTCCCTTCACAAGCAAAAAGACATGTAATTTGTTAAATCTGTGTCTTAGGATAGAGTCAAACATAGTCAGCACTGCTTTTAGTTAAGTAAAGTATGGTGAGATTATACTGGCGAATATATCATGTTGCATAAAGTAATAAAAGTTGCTTTCTTCAGATCAGTGTCTTCTGTATTTTGAATAGAACTCTTGAGAACACTAAGACTTTTAGACTAGTTCCCAGCACCTCCCATTTGTCTGTTTGGATATTGAAGTTACCTTTGATCTTGAGGTATAAAACTATTCCTTCAGTTTACCAGAGATTAAAATGCCTAGCCTCTAAAGGGTCTGCCTCAACATCCCACCAGGCTGGGTAGAGCCTTATCAACAAGGAGCACCCCTGGCAGGTAGGACCTCATTAGCACAAATGGCCTTGTTAGCTGCCTTTTATGACTCACAAACTCAAATGTAGCTTAGTGTGAGTCAGGATGGCAGAATTGGGCCACTGGTGAACAGAGTCCTGGATTATCGTTCCAAAAAGGCCCCTGAGGCCCATAAGCAGAGTTATTAACCACTGATACAGCACACAGCATTATTTTGTAGGCTTAAGTGGGATTTCAGAGGCATATTGGGTCTTGTGTCTATGTAGGGGTGAATTTTGCCCTCTGTTATTTTATCTTATAAATAGCTGATACAGTCTCTCTTTTGCGTTGTTGTTTAAATCTCTTTCAAAAGTATAGTTTCTTAATCCCCTGCTGCTTTTTTTCTTTCTTCTAATAAAGAATAAATAAATTTGCAAATCCACACATGGCTGAAACAAAAGGCAAATAATCCTTGCACGGTTTGTATTTGGTGTGGAATACCTCATTTTGATGATTTCAGTCATCATTCATTTGAAAAGCAGAAGCTATGATTGTTAAGCCTCATTATTTTCAATGAAGCCTGACAGTTTCAAGGTTAAACAGAAGACAGCTACTTTCATCCCAGTGGTATTTCTCTTCAAACATGGGCAGCTTTTTGCTAACTTGTTTTGGTCTGGCATGCAGTGTCATTGCTTGGTCACAGAGTGGTGCACATCTAAGCCAAATTGCTGGACAGTGTAAGCCATGACCTCCAACCTATTGTCTCCCCAAAAGAAACCTAAATTATTGAAGTAATTTTTCCTGCACTTGTGTAAGCCACACAGTACTTGTTTTGAACTGAACAATGATTTAAATAAGCCATGATCTCAGATTTTACTATTTTTCTGCTATCTTCCAGAAAACAATTTGCAGCCCAAACCTTTTGTTTGGCCAGACAGTTTGAAATGTTTCTCCTATGCTTTATGTCTCTGCTGCACATTACAGGGGGTGCTAGTGTGAGAGAAACCTACAGTGATAGTTAAAGTAGCTGAGAAAGCTGCAATGCTTCTGAAGATATATGCTGTTAAAAGTGAGGATTGATCTGCCATTGCTATCTGAAATCTCACATGAACTAACTGATTTAACAGGGAAACTTCTCAGTAAGAGAGGCTGAGGAAGGTATGACCTATCAGTAAACACTGATTTAAAAACATCTATTTATCCACTGTGAGAAAACTTTCAGGAGCAAATGACTTGTGAAAGCCCTAACTTTCTACCTGCATAGACTGACTGTACTGAGTTATGACTGGATGCTGCCTCCATAATGACAAAGAAGTTCAGTAGAGGTACATTACAAAATCAGGAAAAATGTGCTAGTTGGTTAAAAAGGGAAAGCAGTACTCAGAAAACTGAAGGGAGAGGAGTAGCCAAGCAGTACTTTTTCACCTGTGCTTTCACTCTTTTACAGTCCCTGTGGAACAGCTTGAACCAGATGAACTTTTCACATACATTTCCTGGTGTCTGATAATTACATTAGGGTGGTGAATTCTTAATCTCATTTCAGGAATTAAGTCACCTGGTGAGTACAATGAAAGGTGTAGCTTCTTGGTGCTTGGTGGTTCCTGGAAAACAAGCGTTTCAATACGTACCATGTGCGTTAGTCATGACTTGTGGCAATAAATCCAAGACATGTTAACTAGTTTTCCTACACTGAAGTTACTAATGCATCCATGAGATAAAATGAATTTTTCAGGTTTGATAAAGCTGTTATTTTTATTTTCTATCTGCATTCCTCATGTTGTGTAATGTTTTAGGGGAAAAAAGAAAATAAAGACTGTCTTTTCCTATTAAAAAAATGGTCACCTTTGCAACAGTGCGTACAACTATTTGAACCTGCACCTCTTTTTATCCATTATGGAAGTTGTGTATATAATATGCTAGACACAGCTCTTGACTTGTTCTACTACACACAGTGTCTGCTTTTATATTGTTAGTTTATTTGTAGGACAGCTTTCACTGAAGGATTCCATGAAATACAGATAAATTGAAGGAATACCTTGAATGCATGATTATTGGAGTGCTGAAGAGAAATGTGTGCAAATGGAGAGCTCTGCACAAATTTAGCCCTTTCCATTCACCTACATATTTTAACAAAAGGAAAGAATTAATTAAGCCAGTGAGATGCTGGACATGCTTATAATTTCTGCCTTAAAACTGAGAGGATTAGGCAGCTCTCTGTTCTACTTACTTAGATTATTATTTTTTCTGTAGTTGTGTTGACAATCATATTGGCCACCTTCAAAATGCCATCTTCCACATCCTCAGAAAGTTGGCTCGTTGAGTATTTTGAAAAGTTTTTTACATAAAACACGTGGGGGTTTAGGCATAAATTGATAAACTGGACAATAAAAGTATCTGCTGGATAATGGGCAAGGTACTTTTTAAGGGAAAACAACAGCTAAGTGTTATATTTAAGGAGAGCCATGAACCACTCATATTTTAAAAACTGCAAGAATTGAATGTCCTGCTTCCACCAAAGTGTATAGGTGCCACCGGACTGCTGCGCAGGGTTTTGCATTGGTGCCTTAAAGGGACCTCAGATACTACATATACCACAAAAGAAAAGTGAGTTGATATATATCACTGCCTTCAAATGGGCTGGGTTGTAGGTTGAAAAGTTTTCCGTGAGTTGTCTGCATTTTCCCTTAATGTCTGTCTTTTACAGTAGTGCTTTGTTTCTGAGCATGACCACCACCAGGACAGCTTGGTTCAGTGCAAACACTGTCTCTTTCAGCCAGAACATTCCTAACATTAGCTTCCTTTTTTTTTTCTCTCCTCTCCCTCTCCCCTGCCCCCTCTCAGGTTGGAAAGGCTGGTGGACGTCCTGAGGAAGAAGGTTGGAGCAGGCACCATTAGGACCGTGATCTGATTGAAAGCTCTAGTCTAAGGAAGCATTCACATCTGGTGACCAGGCTGCTTCATTCAGCACTGTGTAAACACTAAAGCCTTAACTTAGCAAACAGTTGTTAGAAGTGGGACACTCCAGCGACATTCCAAGCTGAGATAAAATCAAATCATAAATGTTTAACTACTTTGCTGCTGAGTTCTGTGATTTGTTGAAATGTTTCACTGCAAACAGATACTTGTTTTTAAGCAGATGCATTGTGGCACTGTGTACTGTGGAAAATGATGTAGATGCTTATTTTAAGAGTCTGTCCTCTAGGTGTTACTAGACTATAGTCTGCTGCAAGGCACAGCTTGATCACATTTTCAAATACTGCAGGCTTCAGGTGCAAAATCCTGCAAAACAAGTTTCAAAATCTAAATCTCATGTCATCTGTGGGACTGCAAACAGTCCAGTATTTGAATGTTAAATGTATTAATTCATAAAGTAGGTTCACATTTGAGAACTATCTATGACTAGTGTACTGGAGATTTTTTCCATCTTACTCAGCCCGCTGAATTGCAGATAGTGACTGTGGCTACAACTAATGGAAGGATACATGTATAGCTTTATACAGTAGTTGTATAGCTACTGTTAGTACATGACGTTTTCAGTGTACGTTAGAAAGAAATGTACGGTTAGGTTTCACTAGAGGTACAGCTTCATAAATCCCAACAGGAAAGACTTGTGACGTAAAATATCTTAGACAGTGGAGGAGGTTTCCTGTATTGTTAATAGCCAATCATCTGTCCTTTCCTTTGAGGTAAAATCTCTCAGATATTCAGAAACCACCTTATAGAGTTAAAATTTGCCTTTTTAGTGTAAGTGGGTGGGTTCATCACCTCCTTCCTATAAGACTTTTTGTCTGCTGCTTCTAGACCTCTGATTGCTCTGTAGTGCAGGAGTACCATCCAGGCTGGGTTTGAGGCCAGCTTGCCAACCCTCTGCTCTCCGTACTCCTGAAGTGCCCTAGGACTGAACTCAAAGGTGGAAGGATAGACTCCTACGGCGAGGGGCAAAGTTGTGAAGAGGAAAAATTGGGATACACAGATGTCATATTCCTCTTGCCTACTCTGCTTTGTATTTAATGTTATGCTGTCTTCCCTCTTAGTGTTTGCTTGTACAGGTGTCATGATAGCGCAGTCTAGCTGAAGAAAATTAAATTTTAATTTTAGATAGGGGAAGACATTTCAATGACTCTTTTTCCTTTCAAGCACTTCCATATTAAACCTTCATCGTCTGCAGACCTAAACTCCTCCTAGTTTCATTCAACCAAACCTAAGCACTTGCAGGGAGATAAGTAGCATTCCTACAAGCCAAATTTACCCATGTCACCTCCACAAACTTCTGAAGTGCTCCTTTTTGACCTGTGGTCAATCCTAAGATAGCCAGAGAGTCTGGAGTCTCTCTCCCCTCCACCTATCAAGTGGGAAGAAAGTTTAATGCTTCCATAGCAGAGGACTGTCACTGCTCAGCTCCCAGCCTTTTCACCATCTCCCATGTGCTGCTGTCCAGTACTTGGGCCACTGCTTTTTCTCCTCCTGTCCTCATTGAGCTTTAGTGCACCAAGCAAAAGACATGCTCTCCTGAGCTGTCACTGCTGTTGAACCATTTCTGCTCTAGAGAAGTGGTGAAGAAAGAATAAAGATATAAGGACTACCGTACTGTGCTAGACCAAAGGTCCAACTAGCCTAAAGACTGACTTTGTCAATAAGCAGTAGAAGATGCCTAGGAAAGGATATAAAGTCAGGCTAGCACTAGTGACCTTTCTCCCAGATGGTGTCCCAGCAGTTTTGTTATTTAGGAGATTTCTGAACCGAAAGTGGTGTCTTTGTATTTAGCAGCATTTTTTCATTACCTGTTTTTTAATGCATTTAAACTTTTAGTATCTACTTGTTCCTGTCACAAGGACTTATGCAGTTAATGATGCATTGAGTGAATAATTATTTCCTTTTCTGTGTTATGAACCAGCTTAATTCATTTGTTATCACCTAGTTTTTGTAGTAGAGGAACAGTGAGCAACCATTTGTTAATATTGTTTTCATGTCCCTTGTGATTTTACATATTTGGTATCCTCCTCCCAGCATATCTTTTCCAGAGAGAACCCCTCGTCTCCTGTAAAGGATGTGTGTCATGTTTTTAATTGGCCTTGTCATGCTAATCTATTTCTTTTCCAATTCTGCAGTGTTTTTACTGAGACAACCAGATTTGTGCCTGATATTCAAGATGCAGACAAGTCATGACTTTAACAGTTGTCACAATGATGTTGTCTGTTTTATTCTCTATGCTACTTGTAGTAGTTTGTAGCATTGGATTTCTTTTATGACAAATGGTTTCTTGGAATTAATATTTCTGTAATAATAAAAACAATTCTAGATCTCATGCTCAGTTGTAATATTCAGCTCAGGGTTCATCATAGGGTGTATGAAGACAGAAGTGTTTTCGCATAACTTTGCATTTATGGGTACTGAATGTCATCTGTTGTTTTATCATGCGTTCCCTGGTGACCATGAGCTCCTACTCCATATATTTTCACACCTTATTTTTATTACTCACAGTAACATAGTATCATCAGCATTTCCATGCTGAATATGGTGACATAAAATACCACCATCTCCAAATTAACTCCCTTTTCAAGGTGATTTCTTAGTTGAACAACATGGGCCCTGGGACAAAAGCCCTATAGGACAATAAGGTAACTTTCCTTCACTGTGAAAATATTACACTTATTTTTACCCATTGTTTTAATCTAACTTAGAACTACTTATTTTTCAGTTTTAGAGATCTTCCCTCTTACTCCATGGCAGCTTTCATGAGGAAGCTTTTTTGCTACTTTGGAAATACAAGTTTACTAAATCAGGGCTTCTTTTCCATGCATGAATGTGCTAAGCTCCTCCCTCCCCTATGAGTATCAAGAGCTCCTCAGCTTCGCCCAAGTCTTTCCACCTCTGAGCAAATAATTTTGTGAATGCAGGCTTCATACAGCAAGACTGTTTGACCTCCAGCCTCTTGTGCCCACTGGCTTTGTTTGGAAAAGTAGGATTGGATAGGCAAAACCCATCTAGCAGACTTGATGTCAGATAGATACATCTGATTGTGGGTAATACATGATTCTATAAAATTAGGCAGTAATTTTGCCTCATAATTTTCCTTTTTATACATTGCACCTAAGGTGAAAAAAATGTTTCCTAACTCTGTCTTGTACAAAGTAGCCTGAAATTCAGTGGGCTTTTAGTTAGGGGGTTTTGTCATCCTGTAGGTAAATTACTTTGGATCATAATTAAATTAGGTGTCAATTTTAAAATTCAGCAGGAATTGTTTGTCTTCTTTGAAAAGGACCTTGGGAAATTTACTGTGCTGAGAGGCAAAGATTCAAAAACGGTTGTGTTATCACTCTTTCTTGCTAACAACCTGGTGTGTGGTCTTTGGCAAATCCCTTAGTGACAGTCATAAAAGGTATGCAGCCCCTAAAGAGGTGCCTAGGCTCCTCGAGGGAGTTTGCAAAAGCATCTGTGTGGCCAATGTCAAAACACTTTTGCTTCTTCACCAGCTGAAGTGAACACAAGTCTGGTAATGCAGGCCCAGACTTTAGTGCCCTCAGGTGAATTTCTGGCACTGTTGAACCCAATCTGAGTTCTGTCTTTCAGTGTAACAACAGCAGGAATTCTGGTCTGGCGAGTAGAAATAAGTGGTAATGATAACACAGGTTAATTGGCTTTTATTATATAGTTTATAAATTATGAACTGATTGATGTCTGCATAGTGCTCTGAAAGTGAAAAGAAGCCTACCCCTATACAGCAGACAAATGCAATTGTCACTTCTGTCCTAATTTATGAGAGAAAGATGAGATTGCATTGGATTATATACTAGGAGTAGCAGTTCATTTGCCTCCTGATGGAATAACAGTTCATGATGAAAGGTGGCTCACCGTAGGCAATGCTTATGGTGATGGTAGCAATTACTGGTCAGATTAGTGTTCCTGCTGTCTTGAAGAGCACTGAGATACTCAGAAACATCTTTTCCCTGTGAGATTTTGTGTGTTTCTCTTGATGATCCTGCAGCACGTTATGCATTGGAAGCCATTTCTGGTATATGCCAGGGTAAAATATGTAAATAGCATCATGTTGGCTCGGGATAAGAATGTTATTAATGCTTTTCAGCACTGTAATTATATTCATAGTAAGCCTTCCCTAAGCCCTCACTAATTAACAATATTGTGACAAATCAACTTTAACAGAAAAGAACTGTGGACCTTTAGTCTTTTAGTACTGCTTTTCATTCAGCCTACAGCCCAAAATTGGTGGCATGGTTTTCTGTACTGGTGTAGGGAAAACTGCTGGTATCTGAAAAGTTCAGAGCCAGCTCAGTCTTGTTAGTGGAATCCTGTAGATGAAGTTGGTTTGATTCCTCTTTAAATATATTCACAAGAACGTAAGAATTCATTATTTAATTGTTAATGTAGGGGAATATTAGAACTGCTTATATTAGAACTTATAAATAAACCATCATATTGAAATATTTTACTAATGTCAATATGTTGTCATAGGTTCATTTATTTATTCCAAATAACAGGGCATTTTACAAGATACCTTAATTTTCAAATTGAATGGCTTTATAAATATTCTTATCAGGTGATCAAGAGTTGTAACATCTTTAATCCATGTACACAAATGAACTTCTTATCTAAATGTCAGGATTTCTCTGTGCCTCTATTTTCTTCGTTTAGACAGTTAGGAAGACAGTTAGGTTTGTTGCGGTTTTTTTGGTTTTGAGGTCTTTTTTTTTCTTTCTTTTTAATTTGTACTCCAGAATATTTTTCTCCCATGCAAAAATAAACTATAAGGCACATGAAATCACTGACTGGCAGTTTCTCTGATACTGTGCTTGCTGTGATTGCAGCGTTACATGTACTAACTTATTGCTGTACCATTTCACATCAGTTCTGCAGAAGTGGACTTTTCTCTGTTTCTTCTTCTCATGTATTGGTAAATAAAATGTATTCAGAAGTCAAAAAAACCAAAGCAGTGTTCTCATATTAGGTTGATTATAAGTCAGCTGTTGAGCTTCAGTGGTCTAAACATTTCATTCTTCAGTTTTGTTGGGAGCACACGTGTTCTGGGAGGCTTTTAAACAAATACTTGAAATGGTTGAAAGATTTACATTGCTAGTGCCTAGCTAAATATGTAGTCTTTAGAAAAGACATGGTTTATCTTGGCACCATTTGAAAAACTCAGATATTTTAAACATTTGTTAAGTTCAAGCTTGCACATTTGAACTAAAAGTTTGCATTCCAAAATTGCATCTCGAGTTACCTGACCCTCTCTCTTTTGTATTTTTTAATCCCTTTATTAAAATAATCTGTAAAAGAAGTTGGGTTTGGAGTGTGGGTTTTTATTGTTAATTGTAAAAGATTGTCATTAATTTAATCAATTTTGAGGTAACATTTACTTGGTAACTCTATTCAACTAAGCATCTGAAATGCAAAGCCAGAAGTGTTTTCAGAATTTAGGACTTCCCTAAATTCTGGTAGCCAAGACTTGGTTGTAAAATCAATCAAATACAGAAAGATTGGCCAAATCCTGCAGTACTTGACTCTTAATCGTACTATGTACTGTGATGAGTAAGTACTAACCCTGATGGCTAGTGCAGAGCCAGGCAATAAAGAAAACAGGTTGAAAATATGTATGAGCTGTTAAAATAGAATAGCTCTAGGTAAAGGAAAAGCTGTCTTTGACCTTTAGTTGGTTTTCTTTTCCTTCCCTTGGCGGAAGGGAGTGGCAGGGGCAACCTTTAATCTAACTCAAAAAAATAAAAACAAAAACAAACAAAACCAAACAAAATGGAAAAAAAAAAAGAAGAAAAAAAGAAAAACTTCTTATAAGTTTTACCTTTCGAGTTGCAGGTTACTGAAGTTGCAAGTACTGAAACTTGAAAAGCTGAGAATGTATAAATTGAAACCAGCATATTTCGTTTAAAACCTGCAAGAACCCCTGTTAAAATTCTATACCTGATAGAAGTGGTTACAACTGCTTCCCAGTGGCCCTGTCAAAGCAAGGTTATGACAACCCTTGCAGAATACACTACATGCATTTGCACTGTATTTCACATAAAAATGAAAAAGATAATGGTTTTAAAAAAATTCAAAGTATCAAAACCGTAGTATATTTGTTCATGAGCTAAAGTATTAGCAAAACTCATTTCAGACCAAAATATAAAAAAGAAAAAAAATCAAAATATTAAGATTCAAAAATGAAAAACTACTTTGGTACTACTATAATTCACTGTCTGAAGTCTCAGAACTTTCTTCATTATTATTTGATTTTCACTGATGTAGTCTTTTCTGATCAAAGAGATAGATAAACTTTTCAAAAATCAGTCTATGAGAAATGAGGCTACTGGCATCTAAGTTGATACAGATATCGATTTAGAAGTAATATCTGTAAGTAAGAATCAGCTTTTCAAAAAGTTAATTTCTTCACTTGGTTATTTACCTTATTCAGAGAGTGAACACAACTTAGATGCAGACTCTGTGAAAGTGTTCTATACTAGAAATACAATGACACAGTAGGAAGTCTTCATCAACACATGCTCATAGTACAATATCACCCCTTTTGGTGCTTCAACAGGCTATATAAAATTATCAGCTTTGTTTCTTTCACTTTATATAGGGAAAATTTTCTCTCCCACACTTAACATTGTACCAGTGCATGAAGAATATCAATATTACAGATATGGCTACCAAGCATTAGTAACCATATGGTTACTAATATTTATTAAGCATTAGTGGTAGAATTAAGCAAGAGAGGGAGATGCACAAATGGATAAAGATTAAGAATGTGACCAGCTATGGCATTTGTTATAACAGTTAGTTTTAAAATGACAGTGCAGAAAATAAAACGCTTCAAGCTATGACTGTGGTATGGCAGACAACTGTCACTCAACCATATTATCACTGGTGTAATACACTGGTAGTACACTACTCCTCTCACCTATCGTCCAAAAATGAGGGCTCCATATCCACAGTACAAGGTACAGATATGGAGCTATGAGGCTGAAAAAATCCATGTCAAATATTTTTAGCCTAGGTTTATGAGATCAAATCATAAAAATGAGAAAGATGTAAATAAATCTTAACTTTGAATATGAGTCTCCGTCCCATTAGACAAGGAAAGCACAAATCAGGACACCTGGACTGCCCTGTTGTTGCTGAAGCAGCATAACAGAAAAAGTGCAAGACAGAAAAAGGATTTGGGTGAAATCCAAAAACGTATGAGTGTAGAAGCTTTGCCTGCTTCAGACGTAGAAAAGGAGGAAAAGTTGTTACAATGACTGACAGAAATATTTTGCTTTGCTTGCACTTACACATCTTGAAAACTTCATAGAAGTCAAAGCAAGATGCAGCTGTTGTAGTATTTGAAAGGAGGTGGGTGTCTCACTAAGGTTAAAGTTGGTTTGCAAGTGTAAGGCTAGGAAATCTGTTGAAATTTGGTTTCATTCAGTTTTTTCAATAAATTCTTGTTTGATAGGGCAAGCTACCTTTGTTCTAAGTTTCAACTAAAACAAGATTTTTAATTAACATTTGTCTGGTTTGGTTACTGTATAATAAGTATGAAAATAGACAGTGCACCCCTCTACTTCTCACAGGTTAAGCAACAGAAATGGCAGTTGTCCTATCACTGAGGGTTTCTTTCATAAATATGACACAGAAAGTTGTATCAAAATAATAAATATTGAATTATATTTATAGGATCTCATCCCTTCTATGATTTTCATCAATAAAAACTCAGCACATATTTAAAAAGAAAATTATTAATAATAATAGTACTTTATCCCTGAAATGGCAAAAAAAAAAAGATTCCTAAAATGAGCTTTTGACTGTATGTTGTATTTCTTCACTCTGTGCCTGATTAGACTTGACTAAGGCAGACTGAGGATTTTCAAGGCAGATCTTACCACCTTGGTTGGTGCAGTCAGCGCTCCCAGGTGTCAAAGCACTATTCTGTTTCAGGTATATTCATGAAATGCCACCTCTAGCCATTCACAGCTCTTTATCACATTTCTAATATTTCCCACCCTCTGTCTTAGAAAGTCATTTTTCTTCTGTCCAAGTGAGTAAGGAATGAGCAGGGCAAACCCAGCTGATTTGAGTTTAGCACAGAGAAAAACACAAATACAGAAGCATCCTAAGTGAAATCTGTCTCTGGAATTCGCTCGTGTAAGACATCTGTCTGCCTGGTCTTTTGCACAGAACAGGGCTGGCTGCTGGGCTGTGATTCTGCTTTCTGATGCAAAAGCATTGTATATGGGACTAATTGCACCCACTTACAGGCTTTTGGACTAGAGTTTGCTCAATGCCTCAGAGCCTGAAGTGCAGGAAAGAGAGGACAAAGATGTGCAGGCTCAACCTGCACCCTGTGTTAAGCAGAGGCTTGACTGAGGGTTTTGCTGCTGGTGTGCAGGGATATCTGCGAAGAGTGAAAGGGACTGCTCAGATCTGCACAACCACAGGATCAAACAATTGAATACAGCAGCAACTGCCATGGCATGTGCTGGAACAATGGCCAGAAAGTTTCAGTTTTGCTCTTCTTTGATCACCTAATGGAGAAACTCACCTCAATTACTTTTCAAGAAGCTGAATGCCCTGCTTCCTCCACATTTTGCTTGTCTGCTCATGATAACTTTATTTCCCCAGAGCTCTAGCATACACCAGAGTAAGACTCTTACAAATCTGAACTGCCTATGCCTAAAGAAAATATGCTTTCCTCAATGTGTGTTTTCGTGAAATCCCACGGGACTGTTATCAAGAGTCCTGTGCAGCAAATCCACAACTGCCTGCTGTAACTATCCACCCTGATTTTCAGTAATGACATTATCCTTGTAATTTTCCAGTCATTAAAATCTGGTCTGCAGATGACTAACATTACATGTTACAAGGTGTTTCATCCAGAACTTACCCTCACGCAGCCTCATTTCCTGTAGAGCCGATCATTGTTACTAAGTGACTTGCTACCTACTATCTCATTAAAAGTCTTTCTTTTTTTTTTTTTTTTTTTTGCCCAGTAGTATTGACATTTCGTCTTTTTAGGGCTTTTCTAAAACCATCAGCTGCAGGTGACTAACTAGGTTCTGTGGCTATTGCTTTCCACTAGTAGTAAAGCAAGCTGAGGTCTGGCAGGCTGAACCACATATTACCCTCTTGACCCAGGATGTGTAGGAGATATACCACCAGCTGTCACAAGCATGTCCTGTTCCCTCCTTCTGCCCCACCACCCCTCCCTCCCCCCCCCCCCCCGCTTGAAAAACCTGTAAATTATGTCCCTAGTTCCTATTCAGTTACTCTTTTACCTGAGTGATTCATACACAACATACGTATCGAGCTAGCTACCACATCAATTTATGGTGATTATAATGTATGCATATAGTATAGTTCAACACAAAGAAAAATACATCCTTGACTTGAAAAGCTATTGTGCATTGTATATGTAAGAAACCCCGTAGAATCGTTCAACGTATAAAAACCACATGGCATGCTCCTCCTCCTCCTTGATTTACTGTTGCATTTCGAGAGCACTCGCCCTAGGAAAGCTGGATACCACCCAGAACTGCATTAATTCCAGCACCCCTTTGGCTATTGCACCTAAGGCAGGCCCCAAGTCTTCCAGGTGAGACTACAGATAACGTGAGGAGTTACAGATCCATGACTAAGGACTCCACAGAGAATCTATTGCTGTTATTGAACTTGTTTTCTAGTCTGTCTTCTTTCAAATTCAGGCTAATAGGTCTCATTACACTTATTTTTCCTGAGTACTTAAAAAGCAATTTACTACCCCAAATCCTTCCCCATTTTGGTAACTGGGGACCATGAACAGAACACCATTAATCTTCTCTTGGATAAACTGAACAGGGTGAGTTTCTGATATCACTTATCGGGTATTGCTCAGACATTTCTAATTCTTGGGCACGCAGACACTTGACTTGGACACAAGATTCCTTTCTTGTTCTCAGGCATGGCTTATATGAAGCTGATCTCTCTCTGCCCTTACTGTGTACTTTCCTGATTCCAAGGACTGTGCTCAATCTCTGAGGCACAGCATCACCCCAGGACCTTGTGCTCAGTGTTAGTCCTAGACAGCCCTTCAAAGTATGCATATTTGTGGTCCATTCCTCCCTAAAATTTTCTGGATGTGGAAGAGACTAGGCAGAAAATTCTCTGAGGCAGAAAATGATAATGAAAGTAAGCTGAAAGAAAAATGGTAAAATAGAGTTAGGAAGTTCATTTCAGTGAACTCTGCTTTATTAATGCTGATGCTTGTGTCCTCTCTTTTTACTGTTGGACCATGAATCCTGCCCAGTATGGAAAGAAATACATCCCTGACATAACCACTTGAAAGTCAAAATTGCTCAAGTCAGGTAGATGTCTCGTAGGCTCCTAAAAAAAAAAAAAAAAAAAAAAAATTAAAAAAACCCAAACCCCAAAGTGATTGTGTAGTTAATCTTGTTGGTTTAGTTGTGTTCCATGGTGATTTTAATTACACTGTAATTTGAGCTAAACCAAAGGATGTTAAGAATAGTGGCTGGGTAGAGGTTAGTGGAATGTGAATGGAAAGGAGTGATTTGGGGGCAGATCTGATGGGCAGAAATATTGCTTAGCTCCCAGGGAGGGGGCAAGGCTGTTCTTGGCATGAGTATGACATGGAGGAGTGCCAAGAGGTGGGTAGGGCTGGCGGTGGGGGATGACAGACACTGAGTAAGAAGAGTGATACTGAACTGATCATGAAAAGGGGGTGAGGAACAGTGCACCAATGCTTGTTAGGAGGAAGAGGGTCAAAAGCAGGACTCAAAGATGTAAGAAAGGATATCACAAGAATAGAACTGCAGAGCTGAATGCCAGCACCAACCATCTGCAATCTGTAGCAGGCATTTCACAACAGCTATGAGGCTGAACTTTGAATTCACTTGAGTTTTGCCCTAACTAAGGGCAGTGTCTGCCCTTGCAGCTAGAAGGAATATCCAGCTGGTAACTTTGCTTTCAGGTCCATCAATAATGGCTGTATTCAATCATCAGCTGTGGCACTGGTGGACACCAAATTACTATTGTTTGATTAAGCAATGCTGTCAGAAATGTGTGCTCTGCAACACTTGTATGTTATTTAACTGGACTGGCATGGAGTAGCAGTAGTTTCTGACCAAAGTATTCCTAGGAATGTTAACACTTCAGTTGAAATATACCCAGCGCAGCTACCTTGGGCTGTAAAGCTAACATGCATCAGCAATCATTCTTAAGTCCATGCTGCAATCTTCTTATGGTAATAAGGAGCTACTAAGAACCAATATTAAAGTACACTCCTTTTCCTGATGGGGCAAAACCTTTTATTTTGATGGGGAAAAAGAGACAGAGCTAAGGAAAGAAAAAGGCTGCGGTTTGTGTTTCTGTGGTAAGTACTGTGTACGTGGCAAATAAGTCTTATTACTGAGGGAGAAATGATAATTCATGCTGGCATATAACATATTTTGACGTCTCGTATATCTTAAAAGACAAAAGCAGTCACAGGGATGACAAATGGCTCTGAGCATGGCAGAGTTGACTGCACCCCTTTAGTTAGAGAGCAGTGTGTTGGCGGCAGTCCTGTGGTCTCCTTTGAAAGCGAAGAACTCCCCTATAGCAAACTCGTACTATCTCATGGGATAAAGACCACAGATTTCCCCTTTGATTTTCAAGAGCTCTTGTCATACCAAAGAAAAGCCAGCATTAAATGTGTGCCACCTTTGCCCCTGCACTTTGGGGAGCTCTTATCACAGGAGAGACTGCATTTCTGCTTTCAGATTTTGGAAGGACAGAGGATCTATTGCATTTTCTTGCAGTGCCCTAGCACATTGGCTCTAAAGCAGAAAATTAATGATGGACATGTTGCAAAACGAATTCTGTGAAGTTTTCTTTGTAAAGAAGCTGATCCAAGTTTTTTTTCACCCCAACAAAAGCAGGTCTCAGAGTAGTTAGCTGGAAGCCTTATTGCTTTTTTCCTTTAGATACAGCACCAAATTTTGCAGATTTAATAGCAAAATTTATATTCTGTTTCCTTCTGTTGTATACTTACATAGATGAGATTTTAACTTGCTTTTTTTCCAAGGGTAAAGATACGGATTTCCAAGCCATACAAAGTAAGAACTGTGCCATTTTGATAAAAATTACTTGAATTCTATGTATTATTTTCATAATCCCATTTTCCACTCCTGTATATCACCTTTTCTTTTTTTTTTCAGTATAGACTCTGTGGCTTGCATGCGGTCTTGCTTTTGCTATACCAGTTTCTTGACAGCAGGATCAATCCTGCTCCTGCCAGGTGCTGAAACTGCTGAACTCACTTTGGCTGAATAAAAGCTGTGGGTGCGACACCAGCAGCTCTTAGCTCCCCTCTGTGGAATGCTACATTTGTATTAACATGTATCTTTCTTTGTGATTTTTTTTTTTTTCCTTGAAACTGAAAATGATGCCCTTTAAAATCTCTTCCTGGAGAGAGAGAGAGAGAGGTTGAGAGAGAGACTAAAAAAAATACACTCCCCTTGGAATTTAACCTTAATTTGAACCAAGATCAGTGAAAGAAAAGCACTTTCGTGCATTGTTCACCAGCTCCACCCAGCCAGCCCCTTATCTAACCTGAGTCTCTATTGCCTATAGCTTTGTAACTTTTGCAGTAGTACACTCCACATGCTCTTACATGCTTTAAAACCAACCTGGAGACACTGTGACATTATAATACCAAGAAACGCCTCATGATCCTACCTTGCAAGTCTTGAAGACTGCACAGGGCAGCAGCAGCCCTTCTGCTGTTTTTTCTCCTGTCCTTCCACAGGTTTATAAAGGGCCTAGTGCATACTTCAAATAAACAGCCATGGTTATTCCTGACCCCTGGCAAAGGTGATAGCAGCAGCTGAAACCCCTGAGCCAGCCTCTCCCTACACCCCAAACCAGGGGATATTTAAACATTAGTAACTCTCCATTTTAACCTGGTTCCTTGGATTTCTTTTGCCTTGAGAGGGAAGGAGCCAACCCTTGATTTGCATGACGTCAGCTCAGGGTCAAAATTCAACCTTAAACACTCACATAAAAAAGCAGGCTTCCTTGTTTGCTCTTCAGAGGCGGACTTCCACTGTATGTCTCCTATCATCTGTGCTCGGGAGGAAGAGACAGTAGATTGCTTTCTTATTAATTTTCACTTCCCAGAAAAGGCAAACAGCTGCCCCAGGTGTGGTCCACCTTCATGCCATCCCCTATCAGCCATCTGCTCCCCACAGTCATCTCCCTTTCCCAGCATCCCTCAGTTTCTCCTGACTTGTGACCACTTGGCCCACCTTCACCTGCTTATTGTCTGCTTTATATCCCTTCCACATCCTCAATCTTTCCTCCAAGCCCTCGTTGCTCATTATTCCCACCCGAGCTGCTCTCGTGATCCACAGCACCAGGTTTTCTCCCTGGTTCTCCAAGCTTCCCCAACCCCATGGCCCTTTTTGCTAAGTGCTGTCTTCATTCACCTGCAGGCAGATGTGGTAGAAGCCTTGCAGAGGGCAGCAGGAGGTGCCCAGCCATGCTAGTTAAAATGATGCACATCATTTGGGAAGCAAACTTCTTAAAATTGAAGGTAGGAATCAGGCAGTCACAACAACTGTTCGAAATACAGACCAAATATTGTGAGGCTCAGAAGAAAAGAGAGGATACTATTAAATGCACCAGTGACTTGCCATGTAACCTCCCCCTTTTTAGCAACCGCCAGCTGCTTTTCTTTTAAAGAGCTGCTTTGTGAAATGCCGTTTGTTTTAGTTCTATATAGCCTAGTAATAAAACCCTTCAAGGAAATACTGCATATAGCATTGTTCTTACACTCCTCGAGTGTTTGAAGGACCCCTTGGAACGAGTGTGCACCAGGAGACTGGAGGGAGGAAGCAGGAAAATCGAAATAAGAAATATCAAGGAGACACGGTCAAGCATGATTCATTTCGGTCTTTCAGTTGAACCCGAAGCAGGATCAGATTTCACATCCACCCTCGACGGGGCTGGCATTTTCCTACATACTGCAAACCCGTTGGCATGGAGGTGGCTTGATTTGAGGGTTATTACAGGTGCAGTTGGCATGGGGGGGGGTGCGGTCTTCTATTTAAGAAAACCGCAGATGAGAACAGTTACTCGTGCTAAAAAAAAAAAAAAAGAAAAAAAAACACAACAAAAAAACAACCAAAAACAAACACACCCCCCCCCCCCCCACACACACACACACAAAAAAAAAAAAAAAAAACACAAAAAAAAACACAAAAAAAGCCTCAAAAAACCTCACACCTTTCTTAACCTTTCTGACGGGTGGGCAGTTTTAGTAGATACCCACCAGCTGGGGAACTTGCAGCCCGGAAGCTTCAGCTGTGGCTGGAAGCGCGGTTGACCCCCGCGGAGCGGGGAAGACGGCTGCAGCCCGCGGAGCACCTCTGAAGGCTCGGTTCCACGCCCTGGGACCCGCTGCCCCGGGTGCCTCCGCCCCAGCTCGCTCCGAGGCTCGGCCGGCAGCAGGAAGACAACGAGGAAATCCCCCGGAGTGCGGAAGCGCTCCGACCGCTACCCCCAGCCCCGCGGGGATTCCCCGGCCGGCCGCTGCTTGCAGCGATGGGCCAGAGATGGCTCAGCAGCCGTGTCTCGTCGGGAGGAGAGCACTCCCTTGCTTTTAGGACCTGGGAGGGGGGGAGTTCAGCACAGCCCCAGGCTGACAGTGTCAGATCACGGGTGCTTTACAGCAGGCAGGCTGACCGGGCAGAGGCATGGCTGGGCCGCTCTGCGCGGGGGTAGGCTCCCCGGCCGGCTGTCCTTCCCTGCCCGCGGACCCCGGCACCAGCCTGCACACCCTACCTCTCCAGGACCGACAGTCCCCCTGCTCTCGGGGCAGCCCATACCGCTGGCTTGGCGTGCGCCGGCGGGACGGGAGTCGTGGGGGAATACGGTGGGGATCCCCGCGCGGCGCTAAGGCAGGGGGCGAGTGTCGGCCCCCCCGGCCGGAGCCCCGCGGCCGCGCCAGTGACTGCCCGTGGCTAGGGGAGCCCTCCGCCCCTCAGGAGAAGAAGAAGCCCCTCAAACCGCGCTGGAACCGGAGAGAGGAGGAGGGCGGGGGGCGAACCAGCCTGTTACCCGCCGTGACCGCAAACGCCTATCGGCGGCCCGAGCTGTAATTCCTCTTGTGATCATTCTGTCGAGGGAAGAGGAAGCATTTGGAAGTTGCTTTCATTCATCACAGCATTGCTATATATCTCTTGGCTTTTTCTCATATCCCTCCTGGTTGCATGCTGGTTCTCAAGTGAGTTTGACCTAGTGACTTGCACTCTACAGGCACGCAAAAGGTTTTTACTGCATCAACTTCTATATCCATCATTTGTACTTAACTTTTGAGCACATCTGAGCGAGACATTTCCACCTTCGTTGTTACCAAAAGACACGAACAGCCGAGAATGACGAGGGAAAGTTCAGAAGCTCCTGTGAGTGAAGCTGACCGGCTGTGCAGAGCTCCCTCCATATACCACCCCACCGAGGGTGGCAGTGGGAGCCCCTGCTACACACACACCCTGATTTGAGGCTGCCTGTCACATAGATGGCCCAGTTGGTTCCAGGGCAGGCTGAAGCTGATGGGTCGGAGCTCAGGATCTGTTTGTCACTGGGTTTGTTTCCAAAGCCGAAAATGTTCTGAGTGGCTTCGCCCTCCGTTTGTGCACAGGTTGTCCCCTCCACTGAAGCACCCACAGTAAACCGAGAAACAAGGCTTGTGTCCCCCAGCCATTCGCTGCCCCGCAGAGGTGAAGGGGGAGAGTCGGCCCACTGTGAAGCTCTGCCAGTGCGCAGCTGCTGGAAGGGAAAGAGGGTCTTCATCCTTAACCTTTTTTTACAAGTTCTACCATCAGGCCAAATGAAAGTGATACTTCTAAAACCTTTGTACTGGTTTCACTGGAAATAAAGAAATCCACAGAGCTGCCTTCCACCTCTGCCTGTTAAATCAAGACACTCAAGAAAGAAAAAAAATATCTGTTTAATTTGGCGAATCACTTGTGTGTGTCTTTACTTAGCACTGCATAGCATTACATGCAACTTTTGGCCCTGGAAGTGATGAAGGGCGTGAAACCCTGGACAGATTTAAACCAGAAAGAACTTCAGGCTAACTAGTATTTGATTGGTCCAGTGAGCTGGAGATGGTGCTGTGTCCTCCTTTTTACTAGAAAGAAATCCAGCGTGAAAGCAGAACCTTTGTTGCCTAGGAATTAAGTTGTTGCTGCTGCTTATTCCTTACCTGAACTCCTAATCCTCTGTTTGTGCTACAGCACAAAACAAATCATTTCTCGTAGACCAAAGGGCTCCTTTGTAACAATTAAAGTCTATTGTGTTAAAGTATAAATGGCACATTGATCGTTAAGGTAAGCTGACTTGTAAAAAGTAATTCTTGGACATGAAGTATGTGGTCATTTAATGTATACTTTGGAGAAGTCGTTATGCACGCGGAGGTAAACTACAAACAGTAAAATGCTTAGCTAGCCAGTTAGCATGTATGCTTGGTCTAAACAGTCCTCAGAAGAAGCAACGTGAGGTTTGTCCCTACTTCTGCAGAAGACAAAGGTATTTTGCTACTGCTTTCCCTGGGAACAGCCACCTTATTCTAGATCTTTTAAATTTCTTAAATAAATAAGCAGCCCCCCTCCCCTCAAATAAAAATAAACCCCTAAGGAACTTTGCAAAGTGGGAAATATCCTGAAATCCTTGAACCTCGGACTCTGCTGAGGTCAGTGCAATCTCGGTCCACGTCCACACTCATTAGGAAAAGAAAAAAGAAAAATCCTACCCCTGCCCAGGGGGTGTTTAAAAGGAGGAGCGTGGATCCACAGAAGCCAGTCCTGTCAAGGTCAGCTTTTTCTTATGAGAGGCAAGGCAACGGGGTCAGCATTACTACACATGAGGAAACCCCACGGGTGCTGGGGAAGGCCGTGGCTTTCTCCTTCTTTTTCCCCCTTTGGCCAATGTGTCCCTGTTGGGCCAAATCTCCCACCGAAGGCAATGAGATATTTTCACACCCAGAGGGAGTTTCTCATCTGACTAATTTAGTGTTCCCAGCTCCCAGTTTAGAGTGGAGCGGGAGGGCTTCTGTTCCTGGAGGGCAATTTGACTTTAGGGAAGTGGGGTGCCCCCTGCCCCCCTGAGGAGCCAGTAGGTCCCTGGGTGACCAATGTATGCTTTGCTGGGCCCCTTCTCTGTAACTACCAACCCCTAAAGGGCATTTCCTTGAAGAAACAGTTGTGAAGACATCGTTTGCATCATTTGTGGTAGGCACCCAGGATGTGAGGCCGGGGCTCAGCGTCTTCCCCCGGCGCCCCGGAGCGCATCTCCGGGTTCCCGGCGACTTACTTCCCCTACCGGCCCGGTCCTCCACCCCAGCGTAAGCGAGCTGAAGGGCCCTGTCGTGGGCTCGGGGAAGTTTGGAAACACAATGGGGTTCTGCGGTGGGATGGATGGTGTGTGCCTGTGTTCAGGGGCAGGTGAAACCCGAAGAATTCCATCCCCATCCCGTCTTCTCGCCGCTCAGTTTGCCTGCGGACACGCGTGGAACGCGCACCCACACACCGCCCGCACAGGGTCCCGTACTCCCGTGCAATACCTTTAAGCAGTCATTGCTATATTTTGCTTGGCTTTGAAAATTAGCCTGTTTGGATAACACCCGATAGAAAACATTTACGCTGGAAGCCAAACAGGCAAATATTTTAATCTCTCATATTAACACAGAGGTTTTCCAATCGGTTGATTTTTGTGCTCGATTATTTATTTATTTGTGTGTTATTCATTCATTCGCTCCGTTCATTCCTTCATTCATACATTCGCTCTGTCATTCATTCATTACTCAGTCTCTTGCCCTCCATCGACGAGACCCAACTCATGGTGACCCGGGCCTTGCCCCGGTGGAGGCAGCACACCTATTGCCCGGGATGGTACCGAGGTGTGACGGTGTCGAGAGACCTCCACCCCTATCCCTGCTAGAACAGGCGCCGGAGAGCCTCCGAGGTCGCTGGAGGTGGCGGGGGCCGAGGGGGCTGTTTGCTTGCTGGGCTGTTCTTGCTTTGCGGCCCTTCCCCACCGCTGCCGAGCCGCCACGAAGCCAACGTGGACAGGAGAGGAACACAGGTGCTCCGGAAGCACCCGGGCAAGGGAAGTGTCCCCTCCCGCAACTCGGATGACACGGGGATGGGCGCTGGGGTGCGCCGGGGCAGGTAGCAGAGCGGTGGGGTCCGTCAGCCCCGAGGCCATCCCGGGGAGGGAAACGTCAAGAACCTCCAACCCAGTCGGTGCCGGCGCGCAGGATGAGGGAGGAATGCGCCCTCAGACCACCAACGCGCCTTGAGTCGTACAATGCGCCACTTAATACACTTCTGTAATTTAAACTTCTGGGGACCCCCTCCTTCCAAGCCGATTTTCGATATAGGTGTTTTCTCACCCCCCACCCCCCCTTTTCCTTTGAAATGCCCCCACCCCCCTCATCCTCCCGCTCCCTTTCTTCTGAGCCCCGCTCTCTAATTCTAGATGAGTATTACTTTGCTCTTTTCGTTGGCCAAGCACAATTGTGTTATTGGAGATAATGAATTCAATCCCCATCAAAGAGTATTAGGAGCGCCTTGGCCCTGTAGTGCCTTTTTTCAAACCGGGAATGAAAGGCAGAGAGAAAATTCTCTGGGTAGCCTCCGCCATGGCAGCTTTTGAAGTGAAGGGAGGCGGGCATTGTTGTTCACATTTTTGTCCATACGGCTGAAGAAAGACCGGCGGCTTTTGATGAGAAGATGAGAACCGCCTCGTCAGTTGAGCAACAAGTTAGATGGCGAAGTCTTACCGCTGCTTACGGCCTGTGGATAACATATGTCCCGCATTAATAGGGGCTCTAGGGAACAATTGCCCGGAGGGGGGAGGGAAGCTCTGCTCTGCACCGGCCAGCGCCTCTCCCCCCTCCTCCTCTGGACACCGATGCCCGAAGGGGGTGGTTTTAAGGGAGACCCGAGGGGATGCCCCGTGGGTTGCTGAGGTGTCAGCGGGGCCGAGAGACGGGGAGGTGGTGGGCGCCGGTCCCGGGCACGCGGGAGTCCCCGTAGGGGGACCCCGGCCGGCTGTGGGTATGTGCTGGGTCTCCTAGATCACAGATTCTGATGGTTCTGACAGGGCTCCTATTGGCTGGGGCGTTATGTTAGGTCTGCTGCCAAGTATTTGGAGGCGAGGCCATCCCCCCTTTCTAACCTAGAGTCTTTATTTCGACACACACACACTAAATGTGGGGTCGGGCCTTGGTTTTCTTGCCTTTTCTTTTTTTTGTTGTTCCCTTTCCATTTCATATAGCGTCATGACATACCTGAAGTTTATAAAGTGCTTCCTTAGATGAAGGGATCAGGCAAGGAAAAAAAAAAATAGAAGAGGGAAAATGTCTCTTGGTCACATCAGATAACCTTAGAACTAGAAAACTTGTTGCATATATCTGAATAAGTTCAGACATGTTCTTATTTCAATCTCCTGCCTCGCAGTTCAAAGATTCCCCGCCCCCGGGGCTTTCTTATGCTAAAGAGGTCATTACTGAGAGTCACTATGGAGAGATCCCGGGTTGCAGAATGAGGCCCACCTCCTAGTTACCAACATGTTTACATTTTCCGCCGGTCATAACCGGAGGAAATGTGTGTTAGCAACCCGCCGGGCAGGCTCGCGGAAGAGAAGGAATAAAGGGGGAAATAAATTTAAACTGCTGCGCAGTAGATTGCAAATCTAGGTGATTCATTAGGGAGCACTTAGAGGTATCGGGCACAAAGGCGGTGTTTGCCGTAGAAATGGTTGCTGCTCCCTGGGTGGGCGGCTCTGCCCTGGTGCCCGGGATGGCTGGGAGCAGGTGAGAGTCCGCTGCGGGCCCCTCGCGGCCCAGGAGCGCGTCTGCCCCGCTGTACCCCGCTAGCGTGGCATAGGATGGAATTACGTGGGTCCCACTCTCAGCGGCGTGAGGTAGCTTCCAGAGTCCTCCCGAAGCGGGTGCAGCCCTTTGGGGGGCCCACGGCACTTCCATCTGACTGCTCAGGGCCAGGAGGTGCTTTGTCCGTGAAAGGGATGCCCTCGCCCCAGCCGATGGGGATGGCTTTTCCCCCGGACGAAGGCGGACTCGGCACCCTTTCACTGCCAAGTGGTGTGCGAACGGGCCCCACTTCGGAAGCAAAAATGCGGTCAGCCGAAACACGTCCACCCCGGGACTCCCGCCCCCCCGCTATTTCCTCCTGGGACTCAGTGAAGGAGACGGAAGGGGGTCGCAAACCCAAAGCTGGGCTGGACCACCGGTGGGCAACGCCGCCCGCTGGGGAAGGTTCAGGCTACGGGGCCCTGTGGGGAGGGCAGCGGCACCCGCACTTCGCTCCCGTGTCGCCTCAGCGGGGGCACCTCTGGGAAGCTACCACGGCAGTGGGGTCACGGCGGTGCCCAGCTCCAGCTCGAGTCCCGCCTGCGGGCTGTAATAATAATAATAATAATAATAATAATAATAATAATAATAATAATAATAATAATAATAGTGATGTCCATTATGCCGGTAGCTCCTCATTGGAATAACGAGCAGGTGTACGAACGTTTAATGGGAAAAAATATAAAACAGTAGTAGCAAAATAACGACAAGTTTCCCGTAAAATAACCCGCCTCGGCAAAGCCCATTCGAGCAATGTTCCCGCAGCAGAGGCGCCATTCCGGGAAATGATCGTTTCACTGAATTCACCTAAATGTAAGTGTTTTGGGGTGGGGGCAAGAGAGGATACTGCAATTTTTTTCCCCTCATAAGGGCAAATGGATTCTGCAATGAGGCTACATATATATTTTAAATCCTAATGACTGGAGACAAAGGTGAGCACTGGCAGTTTGATCTGTTCAAAGTTCAAAGATCTGAAGTCTCAATGAGTTTCTGTTTGAGGTGAAGGGGGGAAACACAAACACCATGGCACATCTTGGGCCAAAAAGTTGCACGATTTGGGAGTGAAATACGAGGTTATTTACACTAATCTATCCTTAACTGCTACTTTGTCACAATGGGCAGAATAATTAGCAGAAAATAACCAGAGGGAACAAAGGCAGGTTTTCTTCTTATCGCCTCACGTTTTCCACCCTTCTCTTCCATCAATTATTTTCTCCTGCTGCAAAAGACCTTTCGACACTTCAAACAACAGAATCTAATAGTACAATCTATTTTCTTTTAGTTATTACTCTGCCTTTGCTAGTGTAGCTGAGAAGCCTCGCATTGCATTGAGAGAAAAAAAATCACCCATTTTGCAGCACGGCCCTTGACATTTAAATGATCAAACTAATTGTATTTTTATTTTAGCTATTAACCATTCTTCTATATTTCCTAACTCAATATTGCAGCGTGGGAGTTTTGCGAGGACTTACGTGTACGTTCCGTGCCCCGGTCGCTCTCTGTGGTGTCATTTTCGCCTGGTCATTGTGTGTTGTGTATATTTCCACTTGTCTCCCCTGGAAACAAGTACATACTAATTATATATATGTTAATATATACAATATATGCGTCTATATAACTCCCGAGAGAACTTTCTATCCCATATTTGTATGACAGCATTTGCTTCTTCACGAATCAAAATTATCGCGAAAATGCACACACACAAAAAAATACGTTTATTTAGTTTGTTCTTAATTTTTTTTTCAGTGTGATGACTCACATACACTCACACATATATGTCTAGATCCCGTTTTATCATAACAGAAAAGAGATAACACAGGGCGCGTTGTTATCGCAATCAAGCATTTTATCTACAACATCGCTGTAAAATTAAAACCATGTCGATTGCTCTTATAAGGGCTAGTTGGCATTACAGCAAGGGAATTCATTAATTTCGGTTTTACGCTGACGGACCAGTAACCACTCAAATATTCAATACCTACTCAACATCTGAAAACAATTTTTGAAGATGTGCCAATGGCTGAAGTGTTTTCTCGCGCCGCTTTTTTAAGATTTACTTGTATTTTATTAACAAGACTACGTTTCAGAGGCAACAACTGACCGGGCAGTATTTTTTCTCATCTTTCAGTCCCGAACATTTAAAATTAATTTCTTCCAATAAATGTACATCCTCCTATTGTTTGCCGATGTAGACGTCAGTTTTGCCCATTCGCACTTGGGAAGCAACCCAGAAGGTATTATTTGTGATTTTATTTCTGCCCCCTTATTTGAGCAGCCGAAGTTGGTTTTCTTCCACCGACTTTTCCCTTCTCCGCAGGGAAAGAGCTGCTGGCAGGTGCTCCGAGGAGGTGCCATGGGCTAGGGCCCCATCCTGACCCCCTTGCCAAGGGAAGCAGGGCAGCCGCTCCCCGAGGCAGACGGGAGCCAGCCGTGCCAGGGAAGGACCGGACCGGCCGTGGCTGCTCGGCCCCGGCGGCAGGGCTGCCCCTGCCCAGCCCCGCGGTGTCGCGCCCCTGCCCGCCACGTCCCCCACAGCCCCCTGCTCCTCCGGCGCGCCCTGCAAGAGCGCCAGGCACCCCCCATCCCCCCCGCTCCAGGCCGGGACCTCCTCACCTCACAGACTCCGTGTAAACCTTTACAGAACTCCCCCGCCACCCTGAATTACTCCCCGCGTGTATTTAATGAGCCGTTTTCTCTCCCTCGCACGTGGCCAGTGGGAGATAATTGCCGTGAAGAAAAAAGCGAAGTTCTCCTATAAATTGCGGTGAGGGCCGGATCCTGCAGGCTAGCGACCCCCAGTTTTCCCTGTGTCGCGGTCGCGGGGCTGATACCATCTGTGACATGGGCAAAACCCCTCACCCTCCAGCTCCTTCCCTCCTGACACAGGGTGAGCTGTCCGGCTGAAGGAGATGCTCGTAAGCTCCTCTCTACACACTGAGGGAGGTGGTGCACCCTCTTCCTAGGGAACTTACTTTTAGTTTATTTTTGCACTGTATCTGGGGTCTTTTTGAGTACAGGATTAAAACAGCAGCAGCAGAGCAGCTAGGAGCGGGACAGAAAACCGAGATTCTTCTTCCCTGTTGATTTCCAAGTTGTAAACTGATGACAGAAAGCTGCCCTCCCTGAGCTGGGGATCCGGGTTTTTAACATGAGCCGCATCCTTATGTCAGTGGATCATTGCCCATCGCAGACACCATTTGCCTGTGGGAAGGAATATAATCTCAATGGCGAGTGGCGAAAAGGGACACGCTGCATCCGTTAGAGGCTCCAGTCCTTATCTCTGAGAGGTTTGGAGCCGCTTCGGTCAGCTTAGAGCTTTTTATTACCCACGCCCCGAATATTTCCATTACGCACTGTCTGTGTTCCTCAGCTGTTGTGAGAAACCTGCTGCCTCATCGCTGTCCGTCGATTGATATTTTCTGTGTACAATCTCAAGGTATTAAATCAATGTCTCCACTCTGCAGTGGGCATATTCTCTACAGACTAGTCCATGGGAGACAAGTGAAGTCTTGCTGAATATGGGCTTCTCTCTATCTCGAGGCTCACGAAGCTCCTTTTGGCGGAAGACAGACTTTAAATAGGACCCACTGCACGGGCTTGGGGCCGAGCAACCCCGAGCTGCGGGGAATCTCTTGGTGCTTGCCGGCTCAGGAAACACAGAGGGCGAAGGGGCGCACAGCTGGGTCATGGGATGCCCGCCAAACCGGGCGTCCCGGGCACAAAACCCCTCGCACTCCCGCTGCGGGGACCGCAGTAAATCTCCGCCCGCCCGAGCGCACCCGCGTAGCGCAGCCCTGGAGCCAGCTCCGCTTGGGAGGGAGAGGGTGGCCACAGCTAGTCCCCCAGGGCCGGGCTGCCAGGGGAGCACTCCGGTGGGCTTTTCATCGAGTAGTAGTGCTGGAGGAATTTGGTGAGATTTTTTGGGACGCTCGCTTGGCTTTTCTGTTCTAAATCGACCCCTTTATTTAGATTGTCGCCGCCGTACCTAACTCGTCAGGGGGCAATTATGTGATAATTACGAGAATTGCATAGTTCTTTTATCTGGCGGCCGTGCATGTAGGGGGCTCAACACAGCGAAATCTGTTCACGTGTAAATTTCCCTCCGCTGGCGATGCTGTCTGCCGCGGCCAGCACTGCCGGTGTTATCACCGGGCTCGATCCGAGCCAGGGCTACAGAGAGGGAGCTGGGCCGGGAGCTTGGCCCGGCCCTTCCCGGGGTGAGGTGGAGCCGCGATAGAGATGCTCCATCCGGGGTCGCCTCGTCCGGCGGAGAAACGCCGGGTCTTGCTGTCGCCGCCCCTGCCGCTAAGCACCCAGGAGATGACACCGCCTCGGGTGGCTTTGTCCCTCCCTCCCTCAACCTACTCCGGCACAGTGAATTAAAAAAAAAGAAGACCTCCCCCTGTCCCGTCCACACCCGCAGAGGCCGGTGGCATCGCAAAGCCCGCAAACCCTCCCTGAGGGAGCGTCTCCTTTCTCCGCGCCGCGCAGACCACTCGTTGTCACATCCATGCGCTTGTTTTCCAGGCACATGGCTCCGTCCGCCGTAACCCGTCTCAGAAATTTTGAAAGAAAATAGCAGAAGTCTTTCATTGTTAACATTTGATTTATTTAAAGTCCTTAACTGCAAATGATCAAAAAACATACTTCACACATTAAATTCTGTTATCGTTTAAAATCAAAATATTTTTTCAATTACAATCACATTTATAAAATTAACAAAATTTCTTAAATTCACGTGTAATTCTTTTTTTTTTTAAATGTAATTTAAAGCAATTTCCAGCTGTAAAGAAAGAAAAAAATATAAACCATGCAATAAATTAAGAACATTGAAACAGTGAACAGGAATAATAATAAAACCCGTCTGGCTATGCTAACACCGTGTAAAACTGGGGAAAGTGCATTAACACTGGATGAAACAAGCTAACGATGGCGATAATTAAACGGCCACAAAAAAATAAAAAATAAGTTAGAAAAGGGGAGAGAGACAGAGCTCTCCTCTCTTCCTTATGTCGGTGTAATAGTCAAAAGTTTCCTGGGGAAAAGGGAAAATAACCTTGTTATGGACAAACAGTTCTAGCTGGTACACAATGAAGACACTTAACTTAAATAAGCATGTCATCCACATGTTGATGAGAGTTCCTGATGAACGAGAATCTTCAGTAACAGAAGGGGGGGGGGGGAATCCAACTGGCTGTGTGACCTCTTTTAACTTTATGTTACACCCCAAGACAGGTAACAGGAAAAGAATAAGGGTCGCATCCTGCACTCCAAAGCTCCAGTTGGTCCCCTCGGGAGTGCAGGATCCAGCCCGCAGCATCTGGGTGTATGCGGGTTGTAGTAGCCGAAGGTTTATTTTGCAAGTATCAAAAGGATGATCTTAGAAAGTAAATAGTCCTCTTGTTGCTTAGAGATTCTCTTAGTGTTTTGCTACTTCACAGCAGTATTGTCCTTCAAAGCCTTTTTAATTAAAAAAAAAAAGTTTTAAATGTCTACTCGCTTCTTCATCTCCGTATTGTTAAAGTATTGCCACATACCTGTAAACTTACATGAGATTATAGAGCACAGAAGTGGGGAGAAAAGTGGGCGGAAAGCACAAACAAGTAGTTTACAAGCTCAACAATTTTTTCTTCTTTTTAATAACACCCTGTAAAGGCTGGGGGGGCCTCCGGGGAGAGGGGCTGGGCGGCAGGCGGGGGGGGAGTATGTACAAGCAGGACGCAGCCGGCTCCGCAGGAGGTCGTGGAGGATCGTAACAACACACTACGCGTTGCGAGAGAATTGAAAAGTAACAGTCCTTCGCACGCAGAGTGCGGGAACATCTCAGTTTGGCGCAGGGAGAGGAAAAGAGGGGAGAGAAGCCAAGAAGAAGAGGGGTGAGGGAGAAGAAGGACTCGCCCCGGCGGCGGGTGATGCAGAGCTAGGAGGTGTTTAACACGGGTCTGGAATACACACCTTGGTAGTAGGAAGGCTCTAGGGCCGACGGCTCAATGCTGCTCCGGCCCGCCATGGAAGCGCTGCCAAGGGGCAGCCCGCTTGGGATGCTGGCACCGTAGGAGGAATATTGCAGCGCCTGCTCGTAGGCTTTGAAGTCCAGCTTGTGTTGCTGTTCCGAGGAGGACATGAGGTTGTTGATGGAAAAGGGGTGGTTGAAGGAATAGTGAGGATCGCCCTTGAGGTGGAGCTGGGGTTCGTGGGCTAAGGAGTGAGGGGGGTGCGGGACGGAGGCCAAGGCGGGGACGGAGCTGATGGTGGAGGTGGCCGAGGCCGAAGTCTTTAGTTCCGTGCTCGATCCGCTGTGGTCCATAGACTGGGGACTGGTGGACGGGTTGGAGCCAGAGAGGGAGGTGGCGGTGTCCAGCTGTGCGGGTTTATTATGGCCTCTGTGCAGTGGGGAGCTGGAGCTGGAACTGGAGGCCCCGGCCTGATCTTTCCTGCCTTCCTGAGGAGCTTTGCTGTTCGCCGGCTTCTCGCACTTGAAGCGTTTTTGCCGGCGGAGATAGCAGCCGTTTTCAAACATATTGCCGGAGTCGGGATGCAGGGTCCAGTAAGAGCCCTTGCCGGGCTTGTCGGGGGAGCGGGCCACCTTTACAAAGCAGTCGTTGAAAGAGAGCGAGTGGCGGATGCTGTTTTGCCAGCGCTGCTGGTTCTGCCGGTAGTAGGGGAAAAGGTCCATGATCCATTGGTAGATCTCGCTCAGAGTCAGCATCTTGCTGGGCGCCTGCTGAATGGCCATGGTGATGAGGGAAATGTAGGAGTAGGGCGGCTTGGCGTGGGGGTAGCTCCGTTTGAAGGTCTTGGCGTCCCGCGTCCTGCTGAGGTTGGACTGGGTGTAGGCCATGGGGCTCATGCAGGGGTTCATGCCGCCGTAGGGGCTTAGCCCGTTCATGGGAGCCGGCTGGGCAGACATGGCATTGATGCCGCCGGGGCTCAGGGCAGTGCCCATGGCGGCCACTCCGGCCGGCATGCCGTTCACCGGCCCCGCCGAGCCCGCCTGTATGCCGGCCACAGCGCCAGGGCTCAGCCCGGCCCCCAGTCCCGTGTTGGCGTAGGACATGTTGAAGGAACTGGAGGTCATGTTGCCACTCGTCGTCATGGTGTTCATTGTCATATAGGTGTTCATGGTGTTCATGGAGCCCAGCCCCGAGTTCATGTTGCTCACGGGCACCGAGGAATAGGCCTAGGGCAGCGAGACGGAGAGAGCGGGTTAGGGAGGCAAAGAGGGGGCAAGAAAGACCCCGGCGGGCCCGGACCCTCCCGCGCTGCCCGCCCTGGCCAGCAAGCCGTGTACATGTCCTGCCACGGGACGCCTTCCACTCCCCCACCACCCGGGAGAGAGCTTCCCAGAAGCCGCACGGAAAGGCCGCTGGCGCGATGAAAAGGGCTAATTCATATTTATATGTGTTTATAAATAGACACAGTGCAGAGGTGCTCGGTACCGACGCACTTCCCTTTAAGCGGCGTGCCGCGGCTTGAGCCGGGATCACCGAGGCGCACGGACAGACGACCTCCCCAGGGCAGCTCCGCTCCGCACCCCTTCATGGCCGGGCTTCGGGTTCTGTCTGCCCCGGGAGGAGGTTTACTCCCGGACTGTTCCAGCTGTTTTGCCGACTTTGTGTTCCTTCTTGCCGATTAAATATTTAAATTCATCAGATTATTGAAATTTCTGGGCGTACACTGCCTGCGCAAAGGAGAAGCTCAACTGCCTCCACTTCGTTAGGATAATCTCATGCATCTCTTCTCCCACGCTGCACTGATTTAGATTTCTATTCTTACACAAGATGTGACAATATCTTGCCAGAAAGAAAAGAAACCACAAACAAACAAAAACCCAAACCCACACAAACCAACCAAAAAAACCCAAACAAAACAATCAAAACAACAACAATAACAACAACAACAAAAAAGCCTTCAAAAACCCAACAGCAACAGCTCAAGTCCATGCATTTTTATCTGTGGAAAGGTTTCCCCTAGTCCGGTTTTTCTGTTAAGTCAGTCTTTAAAGTCAAGTTAAAAAAAGAAAAAAAGAAAAAAAATCAAACCAGCAACCAACACCAAAACACCACAAACACCAAAAACTCTCCCAAAGTACGAAAAGCCTGAACATTCCCTGCCTGAAATTTCCTACGATTGCCCGATATGCAAAAATTGTAGCAGCCTGCCACCTAACACAAGTCTTGAAAAAAGCAAAACCGGAAAGCCTGAAATTGTGCTTTCCAGTATGTCATCTGATTTAATAGAAAGGAGAAAGATGTTCCCAGTTTACCTCTAACAAAGGCAATACGGCTCACAAAAGGATGTTTAAGCGACTATTAAATGTACAAAATTCATTACTGTTCACTACAAATGCCATGAGCTTATAAATGCGCTTTCAATTTAGAGGATCACATTAGTTATTTGGGATGGTAGAACACGGATGGGTTTCCCACCTTGCATCCATGCAGTGATTCAAATTAAATATCAGAAAAGATTGAGGAAAAAACAGCAAAAGTGAAGGTAGCTTAACTTTATGTTTGTGGACAATGAGCATGGCGAGGATAAATGAGTCTGGAAACGGCACACAATTAGGATGACCCTTATTTGCCCTTAGCCGACTTTCCTCTATTAAATAAGATGCCGGCAGGATGACACGTATCATCTGCCTGTGCCCGCGTGGCCCCACGGGCGCTAGGTGCCAGCTCCAGGGTGCAGGGCCGAGGCGTGAGGACTGTAGAGCCGTGTGTCCGGGTGTGCTGATGCAATGCCCGGGTGCGCACACCTAGGTGCTTGTCTCGCCACCACACTTCCTTAAAACGGCTCCTTCCCGGGCAGGAATCCGGGGGGCTGCTGGCACCACTGTTAGGTGCTGCCTTCTCCTAGCGACTCTCCTCCTGCAGAGCGGCAGCGGCATGGTGCCAACGCCAGGCCCCACAGGGCAGAGGCGCGCCGCGGGGAGGACTCCGGCCGCTTCCGTGGCCCTCTCCTCTGCCGTAGTTGTTGGCGCTCCGGCCGGTTCTCCCCCTTCTCTTGCACCGCGTTGTCGGAGAGCCGCTGGGGATGGATAGGGAGGTGGGAAGCGCCTCCCGGGGTGCTGCGGACCGGGCCAAGCCTGGTCCGGGGCAGTGGGTTCGGGTCCGGGCCCCTCTCCCGGTCTGGCTCCCGGGTCCGCTCTCGGCAGCGCCGCCAGCCGGCCCCCGGCAGCAGCGCTCGCCGCGGACAGCCCGTTTTTCAAAGTACGAACAAACGGCTGTTTCACCATTTCTCCCTTCTTTCGCCCGACTTTAACAGGTGAGGCCCCTGGCGACGGCGACAGAGATTCCTGTGGCCCCACCGCCGGGCGCGGGAAAGGCGCTGCCCGGTCCCAGGACGTGCTTGCGACCGGGTCCCTCGCCCCACCCCCCCTGCCCGCCGTTGCCATCTGCAGGGAAGGAGCCGGGGGCCGGGAGCGCGGCAAGTCCCCTGCCCCGAGCCAAGAGTTTACGGGGCGCTTTTGTGAGCGCCGCAAGAGGAGATTACGCCTTTCAGATGAGATCAAGAGCTGCCCCCGGCCCCCCAGCGGGGACGCAGACACCCCGGGTCTCCCTCAAACGCTTCCCGGGGCTCTCAGAAGCCGTGTTTTCCTTGGGGAAGTCTGCCCAGCTTCAGCGCCGGAGGGAGGGGGAGGCACGTTTGCGCTGGCAGAATCTGGAGCGCTAACCGACTCCTCCGATTGTTGCCCCAGCCCCCCCCCCCCCCAGCCCCCCAACCCTCCCCCAGGCCTCCTACTCCCCCCCTTGCAGAGAGGTAGCAGCGTAGCCAGACCCTGGGATTTACTCACCTCCTGAGTGTCGGCGTAGTAGCTGTTCCAGTCGCCGGTTTCATGCCCCTCCATTTTCACAGTCCCTAACATTATGGAGCCAACCTGCCCGGTGTAACCATCCAGCCCTCTTGCAAGCGAGTGACGGGCAGCAGGAGAAAAGCCCGAAACCCCCACCTAGCAGGAAGCCCGCTCTCAGGAGGGGCGGGAGGGGTGCTGAATTTTCCTTTATAATCAGCCAAAAAGGAGGCAGCGAGCGGTGTGGGGCGAGACAGTTGAGAAAGTGAGGAAGTGCCGGCTGGGATGTGAGTGGAGTTGAGCTGATGTGGATCTTACGTCGCAGAAGTACCCACCTCCTCCTCCTCTCCCCATTTGTCCGTCGCACAAAGGCGTTCGCACCTACAAAGCCGAAGATGCACCTGCAAACAAGGCAGTTCCCCTCGCCTGCAACTCCCCCCGGGGCGGCACTTTATTTGCAAAGCGGCGTAATTGGTTTAAGCTTGTGGGGAAAGAAGGAGAGACAGAGGTGGGAGAAGGGGAGAGTAGGAAAAGGGGTGTGTGGGGGGGGACGACGACGACACACCCTCCCTTCCAGATGGACAGGACAAATGCTAGGAGGGATCGGTGGAAATGAAATGAGGTAGATAAGGGAAGGGCAGCCCCCTCTGAAGAGAATGCAAAAGGCCGTGCAGCCTTAAACCCCCGAGACTAGGGGCAATATTTACTGAAGTCCAGTAGATGCTCCTTTAACTCGATGGCCGGGACGTGCTCCAAAGTTCTGAGTCCTGCAGTCCACAGGCTACTCCCCGCTCCCGCCCCTCATTTCAAAGCTGAGTACCACTCAGGTACCTCCGCACCAACCCCGCTACTGCCACGGCGCCCCCTGCCCACAGCACCCCCAGGGACCGGACCGGACTCTCAGGGCTGAGATCAGAAGGGGCTCGGCTCTGCGCTCCCCGAAGCCCTCCGACCTTCGCCATAGGCTAAACCTAGCCCCTCAAGAGGGGTTGCCATCCTGCGTAGAGCGATGGTGATTTTTCTTTTCTGGTGCCTTACGTTTAGAAACCATGTGAGTCACCGCTCTGAGACATAACACTACAGGCACCCGATAAATGCGGACAGAGGCTTGAATGCGGATCCGCCGATATTAACCTCCGCTTGGCAAACATCAGGTGAGTCACTGGAACCATTTTATATCTTTACTGTGGAAAGCCTCCAGCCCAAAGGGCTTCCTTTGAAAGCCCTCTCTGGTGCCAGGCACCCAGGAGCAGTAATAAGTAGCGGATATCTCATTACCAACTTCTTGCTCATTAACACGATTTCTCCCAGAGAATAGAGCATAAGGAATCTACAAAGGCTGGTAAAAGGTAAAGAGGGGCAACACCGATAAGCCAAATTGACATTGAACAATGCTCTTTATTATTATGGAGGGAACATCTCAGTCTTTGCAGACAAACGTTTATTTCCTGTTTCTGCCCTGTCCGGCTAGTCGAGGTCATGTCAAGACCACAGCCTTTTCTTGGCTTCTCTGCCCTATCCTTTATGGGTTTGTTCCTACCTAGCAACTAGAATTTCTATCACCTGATCGTAAAAGATATATATAAAGGCAGAACCAAAATATCCACCCATACACCACCCAAACAAACAAAATTCACCCAAACCCAAATAACTTTCCGGGCAATGGGAATCTGAAAGGGAATTAAAGTTTATTGGGATTTTGAAAAAAGGCTTTCGTATCATACCACACAAACCAAAATACACATCTGGGGCTGAACTCCTGCGTGGCCGTAGCATGTTTGTCGTTCAGTATGATCACAGTTGCTTCCACAGAGATTTTCCCTCGAGGGGTCTGCGAAAACGCCACTTTCACAATTTTATAATTTCTTACACAGAAATCCAGGATTCAAATGCCGAGATAGAACATATCTCCGCCTTGACAAATATGTTTTAACTTGTCCTCTAAATGCGTTTTCTGTTACCCCTTTCTTTGTTCTTTCCCTCCTCGTCCTTTTTCCTTTAAATCTGGCTACAGAATAAAGTCAAATCCTAGAAACAAACAAAACTCTGGAATCAGCAGACGAAAAGAAGGGGTGAAAATGTGTCTTGAAGGAAATAAAACAGATAAAAGCACTTTCTCAAACGGTCAAACTACACCCGTGGAAATTGGAACAAAACCCAGCGGAAAATCCAATAAATATTAAAATTGCGGTATTCATGCACGCATCATCCCTCTTTTCCTAATGGGAGCGGTCTGCACATCTGAAAATATAGACCCTTGGGCTGCGGCTTGTTCATTTCAGTGCTCAGGTCTGTGGGGTCCAGCCCCCCCCCCCCCCCCCAGCAGTACAGCCACACGCGACGAGGCTGTGAGGGATGCGGTCGCCGCAGCGACCCCGCTGGCGGCAACTCCTCCCTGAGTGACCGACCCCGGGGAGGTGCTGCCCAGCTTCCCAGAGCCCACCCCGTGTGAGTAGCACACCCCAGGGGACGCCGGGCATTCCTCTCAGGGCTCCCTCTGTACCCGGGAAGAAAACGCAGGCACGAAGCCGGCCGCGCTGCTCTGGTTCTGTTGCTAACCGTGGAGGTGTTTCCCCGGGAGGAGCAGACGTGGTGCCCGGTAAAGCCTCTCTTTGCGCCGGCCGCCCCCCCGGGACGCCCCGGCTGGGGTGCCAGCCGGGCCGGGTGGAGAGTGGAGGGAGTCCGGGATTGTGCAAAGACGCAGCGCCTCCTGTTGTCCAGTTGAGGTCCCGGGCTCAGCTCCTTCTGCCTGAGGGTGCTGCCGTAGGTGAGGGCCCAGGCGGGATCCTGGTTGTCATCACCTCAGAAAGCCGTTCGCCTCGGTGAGCAAACCAGCCAGGCTAAGGCAGAGCCAGCCGCTGCTGGGAGTTCCTTTCAGACCCGGCTGCTGTGTCGCAGTCCCAGAAGAGAAAAGCCTTCCTTGTGTGAAGAGGTGAAGAGGGGTCATGGCGGCTCTGCCCGCGGCCACGGAAAAAGGAGGGTATTTCGGTGTTCACCCTTGCCCTGCACTTGATCCTCTGTGAAACCCTATGTGGAATCCTCTGAGAGTCCAGCCCGATTTGTCCGTGCCCTTTGCAGCAGGCTCTGTGGGAGGGAAGGGCTTTGCTGGAATGGAGGACAAGTAACAGCAGCAAGGAGCACTCCAGATGCGCTTATGAGCTTTCTAGACTTCGCGCTGGCAGCCTTGGCCCAATTTACACAGAGCCTTTCCCCAACTCTGGTTACTGTGGCGCCAGTTTCTGATTAAGCTGTACACTGTGGGGTTTTTAAATTTTTATTCCTTTTTCTCAGGGGTTGCTGTCTGTGCAGTCTGGAGAACAGCACAGGCCGAGGTGAGCGGTGGTTTTGCTTCTAAGCGGGACCAGGGTCTCAGTACCCGGCTCCATCGGTGAGCACTGCCAAGGGCGGAAACACAGCAACTGACCCGAGAAAGGAAAGCACTCTCATGTGTGTGGAGAGGCGCATGCCCAGGGGACCCCGTGTTACCAGCGCCGGCTGTTGTACCTGGGCCCCGCAAAGGCCACTCGGCAAGTGGCCGGTTTTGGGGAAGTGCTGTCGGGCCGGGTCGAGGGGTCTCGCCCGTGGGAAGCGGCCTCCGGTAGTGTCGCGGGGACCGGAGCTCGGCAGCGCCGTCTGCAGGTACAGCCCCACGCGTAGGACTGCGACCGGTGGAATCAACGGGGGCTTTGATTTTAACTGCGGAGGGCTGTTTCAGATCGCTCAGCTTTACCTTTCCCCTGGCAGCGGCAGGGCCTGGCGCCACCCCATCGGTTCAACTTGGAAGGTCTTGATTTTACCCCAACGCCATCGTCTCCTAGCCGGGAATTTCTCGGCAGCTCTTGTGCGGGGTAGACGTCTAGCTGGAGAAAGAGCTGCGAGGTTATTTTTGCATCAGGATGCCTTCCCTGATGCTCACAGTACAGCCACCTTCTCTTTCCCCCCAGACCCTCTTCCTGTCTGCTCTCCAGGGGGGCCAACCCAGACGGGTCTCCCTCGAGACAGTGGGGCCCCTCAGACTCTCCCTCCTTTTCCCTGTCCTTGCCCACCCATCCCGAAAGGTGGGAAATCCCCCTTCCCATCTTTTCCAATCCGAATTCCTCTCCCATCCAAGGGAGCAAACAGTAATCGGGTGGGAACGTGCCGCTGCCCTGAGCCGGGTGCTTTGGCTGGGAGCGGGGAGGTGCTAGGGCGCTCCGGGAGCAGAGGTCGGTAACCGCTGGGAGCGCCCCTCGCTCCCGAAAAAGCTCATCAAGACGGCTGTAAAGTCGAGTGGCTTGTTTCCCTCCCTCACACAGGCAGAGCCGACCCGGCTCTGTGCTCCTGCGCTGAGCCCTCGCTGAGAAGAGGCGGTGGGGGTGCCCTTGATACGACCAGGCTCCCGCTGCCCCCAGCATTCCCGGTCCGCGAGGTCGCGAGACGGTGCGATGCGGTAAGGTAGCGTTTACCTTCCTCTCTATCGGGAGCAGCGCCCGGGCAGGTGAGGGCACTGCATGGGGTCAGCACTTGCTTTGGAGCCTTTGCTACATGAACTTTTCTTACCTCCGACCGTGACGACTAAGCGACCCTCTTTTCCCGGCCGACACGCACCCCCGCTGCCCCGTCCCTTGCAGGGAGAGCCGTGAGGACACACCCCACCCTCCGGGTCCGGCTTCCCCTCTCTCTGCCTGCTTCTCGGTCGCTGTTCTCCCTCCCCGTCAGCCGCCGCAGGGCGCAGGAGGCCCCGGGGGGGCCAGGACCCAGGGCAGTGACGCCCTGCTGCTGGCGGGAGCGCAGAGGAGCGTCGGCCCTTCCGGGGGCCCAGTCGTGCGGGGCCGCGCCCTCGGGGCACCGGCAGCAGGTACTTGCCGGGCTCTCAGGGGCCAGACTCTGCGGGCGCCTTCTTGGGCGCTGGAGCACATTGTGTGGCTCCTTGTAGTAGCGACTTTCCGTTGCCAGATTTTATTATATTTTATATATTTTAGTTTAGTTTAATTTAGTTTTTAATTTGTATTTTACTTTTTTTTTTTAGTGCAATTAATTACATTTCATTTTTCTAAGCATCATTCAGAGTTGACGTCATGAGACTGGAGCGATACTCCTGACATAAATTACAATAACGCACCCGCCTGAGAATAGTCGTTTGTCAGGCCAGTTAAGTAAGCAGAGATAGTGAAATGAAAAATTATGAATACTTTAATATCCAGCGGTTGCAGCGATGACGGTAAGGAAGACTCTGAGGTTTTTTGTTTACTTTAGTGCAACAAAAGAGTTCTTAACTAGGTAAATCATGACCCACTGTATACAATCACTTAAATTTTGCTAATGGGGTTAGATGTATGTATGCTGTTTGCAGAACTCCAGCTGGCAGGATGCCCACACTGCAGTGTGTGATGGGCCAACTGTGTTTTCCTTTGTGCAAAAATAGATGCATTTGATATTTCTTGTTTGATTCAGAGCAGCCATGTAGGTATTTATTTCAGTTATTGGGCATTTTTTTTTAATGTTATGATTTACTGAAAAATAAATGGAAATGCTTCTGTTGTGTATTTCAATTAGTGTGCCAGTTCTTGTGTAATTGCTCAATTTTTGTTAGTTTTGTTTTAAGAAGTGTTTTAAAGTAGCTGCAGTACTATAGCATGGAAGAAACAGTATCAGAGGAGATGGGAATTCAGTTGTGCACAGAGAGAAACACATGCACATCAATGGCACTCACTTTGTAGAATCTCACCCAAATTGCAAAAATAGTATTTCAGGACATACACAGATTTTTTTTTCAGGAAGCAAGAAAGCAGACTAGGACAGTGAGTGCAGTTAATATAAATAAACTGATATAAGAAGCAGAGCTTGGTAGGAGAGACACTTTTGCACAAGTCTTAGAATTACTTCTGTGTTAAAGTTGCCCAAGTGACTTAATGGACTAAAGTCTGCATTTTCCCCCTCCAAACGATATCTGCTGCTTGAAAAAATGGTATTTCCACTAGAGAATAGAAAAGATTCTCTATTTGGAATCTTGTTTTTTCAAAACTTGTGGTGTGTTTTCTGTCAGAACATATGTTTTACTAATATAACCCACTTATTGCTGTATTGGAGAAGAGATGCAGAGCTGATCAACTCTTTATAATATTCTGGTCAAAATAATACTTCATGTCTTCTTCAAACTGATCTTCCTGTGCAGATGGGCTTGATTTGGTACCTTAGATTTTGAGCAATGGAGACTGGAGGAATGTTACTCTTCTTTCACTGCATAACATTATATTTTCAATTTGTTTGCTCTGTTTTCCTGTACTTGCAAAGAATTATTTGTTTCCCAGTCTCTATCTCTACAGCCGTTTTGCACAAAAGCATGGGAAGAGACTAGTATCCATCATAAGTGGCTTTCTTGGCTGGCTTCAGCTCTGAAGAATCAAATGTACAAAATCAAGGCTGGTTATTTAAACTCCTCCCCAGGGAGCAGTTCCACAGCTTTACCCAGCTTGCAGTTCCTAGAGCATAAGTTATTTCAGGCTGCATTAACTGCACATTTTCTTGAGATGTATTAAAATGGACAGTAAGCAATTGTGGGATGTGTAGCAGCATTATCATGCATACACAAAAACACTTTGGCCATTTACTCTATCAGGGGACATACTTAACCTGCATATAGCAAAAATGTTGTTTGCCCTGGAGAAGGATGGCCAGAGGCCCTCTGTAACATGTCTTGTAGTTTTGCACTGAAATGTGAGAATGTGAGAATCAACTAGTAACACCCTCAAATCATAAGTGAGACCCATAAAATAAGGACAGTCAACTAGTATCTATGGGAAAGTAGAAGAAGGTCTGGATTTGGTAACATTTTAGGACTCCTCAGGGGCAGCAGCTGTTCAGCATTTTGGAAATTAGTTGGTCCTCCCAGCAGTTGGCCTAAGCTTCTGCTGTTGCTTCAAGCATTTCAAGGGTGAATCTCCCTGCTGAGCAGTTTTAAGGGAAAGATATCAGGAAGGCCGCTTAGCTCACCATGTGCCTTTCCTTCTATCACATGAGCTCAGTTCCCTGTGCAGACAAGGAAGAATGAGATTAAATTAATTCCTCCTCCACTCCTCACCAGCCAACAAGGCAGCTGCCTAAGTATTTCTGCAGTGCATGTAGTTTCAAGTTTACATCTTTTTAGGTAGTGACTTAAGGTGGGAGGGAGTCCAACATTTGACCTTTCCTTCAGTTCCTCCAAAAGAGAGATTCTCTGTTCCATCCCAACAATTTCATAGCTCATCAGGTGGCTTTCTTAGTACCCATCAAACAAACAATCTTTTCCCCTTTTCAGAATCAATATCTAGGAATATTTGCTTCAACGTCCATCCCATGCCACAAACACTTTAAATCTTTTTTAACATTATCCTTAGAAGCAGCTGGAACTTCAGCCTCTGCAGACACTTGCCTTTGCAGGGCATTTCCTTTTGCTGAAGACACTGATGAGATATGAAGGCTTTTCTTGTGATTAAATGGGATTTCTATGTCCCCCAACATTGAGTCTTCAGCTGTGAAACCTATGAGATCTACAAACACACACACATATATATCTACATCTATATATCCACAGTCAAGCTGTTGTCCTAAGAGAACAGAAGAGTTGGACTGGAATAGCCAGCCGAAAATTCTGGTGTATTAACTGAAAGGCAACAGAGAGCAGAGATAGTATGATCAAATTTTAAATCAAAATCAAGTATATAGGGCTGAGTCCAGCAAATACTTTGGCAAGTGTTTAGCTGTAATTTCTCCATTAATTGCTTACACCTTTCTTCAAAGCCAAGAGCATCTCTGACCTTCTGTCTATAATAATGGCTATGTGTGATGGGCTTCTAAAAGTAACTCATGTAATCTCTCTTCAGTTATATAATAAAATGGCACATATCTGGTATTATTACAGTCACATCATACTAAAAAATAAATCTGGGATTCATGACCACTTAAAAAGACCAAATGATTTTCTTAATGTAATGATTTTCTAATTATAAATATGGTTTTAACTAAAAAGGCTTGATCTTCTTTCCAACATCATATTTATTTTTAATTTGAATTATAAAGGAAATGCCATTATGCAAATAATGTGTTTCAATCAGAAAAAAAAAAAAAGCCCAAAATTATAGGATGAAGAAAAATTTTAACTATTTCTGTTGGCATAGAACTGGCAAATACAGATATCTCACAATCATAATGGAGATTAGTAGAGCTGGGTGTGCATATTTGTTATGGATCAAAGATAGGATATAGTGATTAGAAGAATGACAATGCTTTCAACACTCACAAAGGGATTGAATGTGTGATTTATAATACTAATTCCACAAAACCTTCTATGGCTGCTTACTGCACAAGGGATTCAATATGGATTGATCACTGAAAAAAGAAAAGTATTTCCTTCAGCTCAGCTGGATCAAACCCTTGCAACTAGACAAAAAGCTTTTCAGTATTGACACTCTCTGATTTAAGAGATTATTCCCTCCCCCCCCCCCCCCCCAATTTACTCCATTCTTCTGTTACAGATTACTTTCCCCACAGTGTAACTGTCTGAGAAATCTGTGTGCTACATTCCCAGTGGCCATACTTCACAGTTCAGTATTTTAGTTTATAACAAATAGATTTTGCCTGAGTATTTATGGACATTTTATATGGCAGAAATATTAAAACAAAGATGCTGATGCCCTTACAGTAGTCTGTAACCTGAAGATACTTACCTCTGATTTTTTATTTACTCACAGTCAGAAACACAGACTCAGTTATGAATCTGCCACTGGTTCTACTAGAGGACTTTGGAAAGTCATTCAGACTCTCTTTGTTCTAGCTCCTGATCTCTAAAATGGAATAATTCTACCTGGGCATCGCGGTGAAACTGTATTTGTAAATATGCTATTATCCTTGCTGGAACTATTGCATTGGTGATAATTTCGAGCAAGCGTATTGCCATTTTAAAGCAGAATAGACTAGTGCTCTGACTGTAGTAGCACACTGAAAGAGCAGAATACTTGCTCAGAGCTGGGGGTGTTTTGGACTATTTAGTGTAAAAAGAGTTTCTCAGCCAGCTGGAAAAGCATATCAAGGCAAGGCTTGGTATCCACTGACTAGTAAATAACTAGCATCAACACACTAGTACTAGCTAGATGTAAGCCATAGTAAGCAAAGTAGTTATGCTCCTACTTTCTTTTTTCCTTTAGGTAACTGCTATTCAGCTTTCCAAGGACTCTTTCTGGCATTTTCTGGAGAGCCCATACCAGGCTGTACATACTTCCTATGTACCATGCTGTCCTGATTTCTGATTGCCCAGAAAAGGTGACTATTGGAAACACCATTAACTCCTCCTGACCGTGCTCCAGTTTCTTCCCAAATCCTCTAGGGCGCTTGTGCATCTCAGACTCACTCCAGAATGAACTTGGATCATGGTAATGATGTACGCTGGGTGTGGAACTTATTACATGGCATGGACTCAGCTAGTTTAGGAGAAAAGAAACTGCATTTTTTCTACTTTCTCTAGCCAACTGAACAATGTTTTAATGTTCCCTTTTCTTTTTAAAAATAAAAAAAATCCCAGTAACATTAACAGATTAATAACATAGACAATACAATTTGTATGATATTAGAAAGCATAGTGGTCTGGTGAGGCTTAATTAAATAAAATAATGATGTGTACCCAGGAACTGAGATTGCACGAGGTTTTCCAAAACTAGATACATTTGCTAAGCATAAGCATTCATCCACCGATTAAATTTTGGACTTTGCAAGCTGCAGAGATAGGGCTTAACTTGTTTAACAAAATAACTAATGTTAATAAAAAAACACCTTCAGGCTTTGAGCACAATTGTGTTCATTAAGGGAGGGGTACATACTAATAATAAATACATGGAGAAAGAGGAAAAAGCTTTCCCTGATTTCTTGTATATCAGAGACAAGAATCTCTGTAGTCATCTCTGGAGCTCAGGCTGAGGACCTGTAGGATACAATGGCAGCACGCACTTCTGGAATGACTACTAAGCAATGTGTGTGGCTTGGTAGGGAAAAAAAATAACAGTGTTTGGGATTTCACTTGACATCTGCTCTCTTGGGTGCTTACTCACTTTGCTTACACGATCTGGAGTCTAAATGCTGTAAAACAGGAAACATTTATGAACCAAGGCTTCAACCTTTCTTGCAACCTAACTGCATTCTCCAGGAGCTAGCCCCTGATCTTCTGCAAGCAGAGCTGACATACAGGAGATATAGTAAGATAACACAACATACTCATTTTCAATTTTACCACAAATATTAACCTAAAGAGGAAACCCATGTCTAAGGATTTTTTCTTCTTCCTAAGATTATTATCTTTTTTTTTTTATATATAAATGCAAATCATTCTTGTCATTCAGCAGCTTCTTACTAGAACTTCCTGATGCAAATACCTCTTCACATGCAGAGGCTTTTCTTCCACATCCCACTGTGACTCCCGCAGAGAGGAACTGTTCTAGATAAATGAAATTGTTCAGGCTTTACTTACCATGTAACTAGTTTGAAATGAATCTGTTCTCTAGGTTTACAGCTGCATTAAACTGCTAATAGGATTCATCTTCAGTGAGGCAATTGAACACTTCATTCCTGTTCTGAACTGCTCTACTGGCCTTGGACAGCTAACGAGAATCCTTTAGCACAGATCAGCTACTTGATATTCCACCTTCTGGTACTCCAGCTACTCTGGGATTCCTTCTAGAGAGAGGGAGAAGCAAATTAGACACCAAACACATATGCTTATTACAGGCCTTTAATCAGTTACCTTGCTATCAGAAGAAGAAAACCTGCTATTAATTGGGATTTAATATGACTGGCTAATGTGTTTTTAATCTTCAACAAGTTTTTAGTTGCATTAGCAAGATAAAAGTTGGTCATCTTGCCCAGTGTAAGAAGTATTGTTTGTTTGCAAGGAGTACACTGGCTATCCCTTTGAACTCCAGGAATACAATTAGGTGGGGAAAAAAAAAAGCTACAAAGCTGTAGCTGAAATCTACAAAGAAAGGAGAGGATAATAGAAGACATTTGCCTGTTAGATCAGTGCAGCCTTTCAATCAGGTGAGTGCTATATTTGAATCCAATATATGCAGCTAGAGCCTACAGTTCCTTGTACATGGATGTTTGAGACCCAAATGAAGAAAAAGACAAAAAACCCAAACGAACAAACAAAAGCCACCCCCCCCCCAAAGAAAACCTCAACTTCATTTTTACCAACAATAACATAAATACAAATACGTAACAGGCTTAAGTGGATTGCGAGTGTAGTTTTGTGAACTGTTGCAGCCCAGAGATTCAGGGAAATTGTAATGCTTTGAGTTCAGATTATATACAGGAAACTATATTTGTGGTTTTTTTTTCCTCTTACTGTTATAAGCTGCTTCACTCTGCCTGTGTTCTAGATAGCCAGCTTTTCTTTCCGGATCAATGTGATCCTATAGGATTGTGCCATCGTTATGATTGTCTTGATAGACTCACTTTGACTTTTCACATTTTCTTTTAACTTAGATGTCTTTTTTATAATTATTTATTGATTTATTTATTTCCTGAAGTTTGATTATTTTTGGCACATTTTATCATCCTGGTATTTGTTGGATACTGGAATGGTCATATATCTTCTTGGTGCACTTCATACTTTGTGTGTGAAAAGAACTACTGTTAAAATTTAACTTTCACCAGACAGCTGTCAAATGTGTTTGATACCTCTGTTCTCTGAAGGACAGGCTAGTAAAACTGGAAGACATGGGGTCAGGATTCCTCTCAGAGAACTGGTTTCAGACTTTTTGCTCACATTAACACTGCAAAGCTGGTTGGTTTATGGAGTCTGAGACAGAGTTTATCCTGTTGAGATGGGTCTATCCTGTTGCAGGCAGTCCCTACTATTGTAAATAAAATCCTGACGACAGAAAGTTTATCGGTGATGATAAACAAGTCACACACGGCCGAACTGGCTTTTCACCTGCAAGCTGCCTCTTTGAAAATTAGGAAAATTAGTTTTACGGGGGAAAAAAAAAAAAAAAAAAGTGTCTGTAATTATGTCTAGGAAGCGGCTGCATTGCATGGTACACAAATTCCCATCCAGGATATTTGTACACTTCGTTTCCAGGGCAAAACTGACTGTCAGCAGAATAGGGTTGCCATACACAGGAGACAAAGAGGGCTGAAAAGGGACAGATCCCCTCTCCCGCACTGTACCCGCCAGCTTGCGGGTCTCTAACGCTGCTTCCGGATGACGCTGAAACTTGTGGGCCTTAAGATATAAGCTCACTCAAGCGAGCAAATTCTGACCAATGCTCGCCACACAAAAGCCTTCACGTCCCGTCCCCGAGGGTCGGAGGACGCGCTTGTCTCCCGAGTCCGAGTGATGCTGTGGGAAACCTTGCGTGGCATGGCCCTCCCCACCGACAGGGGGCGCTTGCTAGGGGTGGCAGCCGGCACCGCCGTCTCTCTCTCTCAGCGGGAGCCTCATTGCTTGGATGCGGAGCGCGTCCTTCCTCTGCCTTCCAGCTTGGTAGCGAGCGGCCACAGCTCTTGTGGAGTTTACGGGCCTGGCTCCTTGTCGTCCTCGGGGCCGCCGGCTTCTTGTGGGGCGGGGGAAGACGAGCAGCCTTCCTGTGCGGGGCTGTGTCGGTGCGTGGCGGGGGTGCGGTCCGGCCGCGGAGACAGTGAGGTGCTTCGCTGAGGGTAGGCAGGCCCTTTGCCTGCTCGATGGGGAGAAGTGAGGCTTGGGGAGGGGGGAAGGTCCCAATTTAAGCTCCCCAAAATAGAAACAGTTCAATTGTTTCTTCAGGTAAAATGCTAATACCTATTGTTGGTGCTTAATTGTACACATTCAGAGCAGTCTTATTAAAGTCAATGGGGCCCTTAGCAAAATGAAGTAGTCATTGCAAGATTGGGTTCTGTGTTGGTATATAAATTACAAAACCTTATTTCTGTTTGAATTTACAGGCTGCGTACAGTGGGAGAAACTTGCTAGAAAACATGAGCACTTTGGACTGAGTTATGTGGAAGAGCTGAATACGATTAAGGAACATGAGACTATATGCAGGGAGTCTCAGTGGGGTAGTCTGAAGATCAAATAAGCAATAGTTACTGTTCCTAGGAACGTGAGCATTTAGCCCTTATTGGAAGATTTAACACCAGATCAATCGCATCAGTTAAGAACATTATCCTCTCCAGAGGTCGATGAGTCCACATAAGCCTGTCATGAATATAAATAAAAATATTCCTAATTAATTCATCGGGTGTTCTGAAGTTCACAGAAAGGATCTCTTCTGAAGTAAGAGACATGAAAAAACAAACTCCTCATCTCAGGGTGATGACTCAGAGAAATAAATCCGTGGCAAAAGGCAGTGCTGACAAAAATCGGGGAACTTGCTCTGAAGAAGTTAACAGCGAAAGTGCCACTTGTAGTCATGAAAGTACAGTTGTAAAACTGCCAGTAATAGTATCATTTGCAGGTACCACTGAGAAAATCCTAATGGTCAAGCACCCAGCACCATCTCGGAAGCCAAACTGCAGGCCTAATGTTCATGTTCATAGATCCCCTATCTCATTAAAAAAGACAAAAGCTATTAGTAAAGAAAAGGATAGAGTGCATATGCTACAGATGAATCTCCAGAATTTAAAAAGGGATAAAACTGGAGAAACAGATGCTGTAATTATAGATAGTGAAGAATTTAGCTCTACAGATTCTGATACAAGTAAAAGCTCTTCAAGAAAGGGAAAAACAATCTGGTAAAGCTGTAAGAAGTGAAACAGAATAATTTCAAAAGCAAAGCAGCAAGATTTAGATGTTCGATTGGGAAGGGTGCTGAGAAAAGGAAGCAAGCAGCTAAGTGTGAGGTCTGCTCAAGAGTATTTGAAAGAGGCAAGAGATGTGACTAGACCAGACACTTCAAAAATGTATGAGAACTTCCAGCAGAGCAAACCTGAAGAGCCTACTTCCACACCAGCATTGCCTGTGAAAGAGGTTGCAAGGTCTATTGATGAAATAGTTGCTTCCCTGCAGTCTACTTCTCTATCTCCCTCAGACCAGACGATCAAAGAACTCCTGGAGAGTGTTCTTGGCCAGAACTACAATATAAAAATGGAAGCAGGTGAACCAGAACAAGAGCAATATTTTTCTCTTGGGTAAATATTACTTTTACAAGAGTTGTGTATTTTTTTTTCCAGCTCCTACAATGTGTTACAGCACAGAAGCCAGACAAAACAAATCAATAAAGGCACTAATGTATCATAGAACATCCTTCAGTGTTTCTTCTGCCTTTTTTTTTTTTTATGTCCTTAAAAAATGAAAATGAGCCAATATCAAAATATATTAAAATAGAAGTTATTTTTGGGTATTATTTTTATTATACTGCTTATAGTTTAATACATCTTTTACGTTAATCTCCTTTCCCTTTTTTTAAGATGATACATTCCAGTCTGACAGATGAAAAAATGCATTAAATGCATTTGGGATCTTGTTGGAAGTATTGCTTCTTTTAGTTATTGTTTAGTTTGTAAAGTCTTGATAAGGCAAATTCTTTATTGTTATGGTTAAGTAGATTGTGTAAAGAGCTGTAAGAGAGTCCCTCCCATTAGTTACATCAAAAAGTAACACTGGATGTCAGGTAGATGCTACAGAAACTTTTTTTTAGATTTTCACCAGAGGATTGCTGATTAATTTGTTGACTAGGAACTTACTATCAGGTGTCTTTTTGTCCTCTCTTAGCAAGACTGATAGTTTTGTTCTAGTTCCAAGAGGATTAAAACTTACGTCACAGAAATCACTGTCACTCTTGGTATTTCTGCTAGCACTTGTAAGGGATGCTGTAGAATGAATAGATCCATGGACGGTGAGCTACTCTTTTTTTCCAGCAGCAACTGACTCTGCAAGGAAGAGTGGAAGACTGATGAAAAGTGTATGAACCTGTGTTTTAGGAGATGATAAAGAACATTGTGTCCCACAACTATCAAAATGCTACCTTTTATGATCAAAAAGTATCGCTTGTCGAATGTATGTGTAGTACCTTACATTACATTAATGTGAGATTGTCTGTCTTTTGGTTAAATAAAAAAAAAAGGGGGGAGGAAAAAGAAATCCTGAACTTATTTTAAATGTGTAAGTCCGTGCAATAGTTCTGAAACTGTGTTTCCAGTAGATTTATGTCCTCTGATTTGATTTTCCACTGAGAGCTGTATGTGTGGTTGAGACATTCACACTGTGTTCCACTCCATGTATATTTTCTAGCGTATTTCAATTAGGTTTGAAGTCAGAGAAGACTCCTCGGTGTTGCAGCATTGAGATGATCCCTCTACATTGCTTGCCTTGTATTTTAGGAATCTAATAATTTGTGACTGTTCTTTTTGGTTGAAATCTGTCAGCTGGTTACAAGAATATTTCAGGCAGATGTGAGAAGGGCTAAAGAAGATCCTGGACCTGGAAAACCATTTCTTGTTCAACTTACTAGAAATAATTGTTAGTGTTTGGTAACGTGCTGAGTTGCGTGGTTTTTCTTATGCTTTTATAGGTATGTCTTATGTTCTAAGTAAGATTTCCAAAGTTTGACCTCCAGCAAGTCCTGAGACTCTAAAATTGGAGAGAATAGGTATTTTCGGTTGTTTGAAGTGAGAGCTGCTGGGCTCTGAGCTTTGAAAATCTGACCTCTGGCGTACTGTGATGTTTAATTTTTTATTTCTAAAACTTATGTCAATCAGGTTGAAAGTAAAATAAAATTTTGAAATTGGTGATGACTTTCTTGTTGTTTGTTTATAATTTTTAATTTAATTTTTTTTAATGTATGGAGATATGGACATTAATGAGGGTAAATGAGACCCTTACTGATCACCTTTTTTTTTTTTTTTTTTAATTTAAATCAAAGGCATTTGCAGCAGGTGTCTTTTGAACTTAAGTGACCTTATAAATAAGATGCAGACTCTAGCATTTCTTTATTATTATGCATGGTTTATTTACAGTGAGCTTCAAATCTTGCCTTCTGTAATGAAGTAAGAAATGTATTCTTTTAACTGAAATAGAAACACTAGGAAAAGAACTACTAAAATAAAAACAAGCTCTCAGAATTAAATGTGTTTTTCTTTTCCTGCTAAAAGAAAATTCTACTCTCTTTTTCTTGATCTTGCATTACTGACTGGTTGTCATTGATAGCTTATGATACTGCTGTGGGGGCTGAATGCTGGTTTTGGTCCTGCATTGAAAAGAGTATTACCTGGGGAATGGAATGCCAGCTCGGTGGGACATTAGTACTCAGTCCTGTTTCCTTTGAGGGAAATCAGTTGTGAATAATGATTCCTACAACAATTTCTGCTAAAAAGTAGAATTTTTATTATAAGAATAATACAGTTGCCAATGCCTGTAGTAATTTTGTTGTCTTGAGGCTTGTTGCTACCCCTAAAGTATACTGAGTTTTTAAGTTATATGTCGGATTAGTATCCCTAGGAGGGTGTTTATTTCAGAAATGCATTTTCTTGGTCTTCAGCTTTCTTGAACCTTCAGCTCATTTTTAGTTAGTTACTGTTTTCAGCAGATCCATTCTTTGATACCTGAGATGAACTTGTGAGAGTGGTAACTGAATGAACATTTTTGTTCTTTGAAAAATAATGTAAAATTTGAATGCTTCCATTAAACAAGGACTGTACAGTGCACCATACTAGCAGCAAGTCAGCATAAAGTATACTTTAGTTTTAAAAAAACATGTCTAGCTCTCAGTCGTGAGGCCTTGAGAAGTTTTTCTCTGTAATGCATTAATACTCTCAAAAGTGCTTTGATGGAGACTAATTGCTGTTAAAATTCAAGAAGAGATAGACTTCTTGAATTTGCATTATATCTATAAGCAAATACAAGCATTTCCTCGTAACTTTACACTATCTCAATTCTTTGCTCTGTGTGTTCATTGTACTTCAGCTGACATGACAGTTGCGCAACAGACCATATGCTACTCTCTTTAGGTGTTACAATGTGTATTCTAAGTATCATGGATATGAGCAAGAGACTTCAATTTATTTCATTTAGCTTTCTTTAAGTGGTGAAAACCCTAACTCTTCCTACTGGTTTTCTTATTTTCTGCCTACATGTGGCTCATGGAATGAGCTCATGGTCTTAACATCTTGTTAAAATGTGGCTAAATCAAGACCATGATGCTTGTTTTTCCCTGAGTTTGCTATTAACATCCTTAATTCAGGTGGCACATATTATTGACTATGCTCGATAGGCTTAATCATGGCAGAGGCTATGGCACTTCCTGCCACTTGCTGAAGGGAGCTGCCCAGTCTTCAGGGGGCAGTCTTCTGGAGCTCCCAGTCTTCTTCTACTACTCTGGGATATGTGATTTTTTATTTTTTTGTTGTTTTTTGTTTCCTAGAACAGTTAACTCGTATTACTTTAGTTTTTTTGGTGGTGGTTGTTTTTTGTTGTTTTTTTGTTGTTTTTTTTTTTTTAGATGTTTTCTGTTCATAACCTTGCAAGAAACTGCCTAGGGAGAGATGCGAGATAGATGATTTACCTGTGACTTCTGAAGTATCTGTTTATTTCATCAAAGTTACCAATACCAATATCTAATTAAAAACAATCAAATTGTGGAGTTTGTTACATTTCCTTATGATCATTAGGCCCATATAATTTATGCTTGTCCTAAAAATGCTACATGCTTTATGGGGCAAGAGCTATCTTTTTATCCTGAAGTCTAACAAAATGGGAGACCTTATTAGGTCAGTAAGCTGTTGTTATGAGAATGTTTTGGATTTTTTTCTTTAAATCAGATAGATTGTAATCTCTCAGAGTTTCAAGCTTTGTCAAAGGGGCACAGGGTGATTAGCTGTTTGCGTAGTTTGTATAAATTCACCATGTTAAAGGTTTAAAATATTTATACATTCACACATTTAGATTGACTTTTTTGTCATTTATCAGAGTCTTTTCTGCACTGGTCATAAAGAATTTTCATGACAAAACAGAGAGGAAAGTAAGTTATTTTATTACCATGAGGAATCAAAGACACACCAGATGAAACTAAGATAAATTGAGAGGTATTTAACTTCCCCACAAACCCAAATAAAAACAAAAATCAATTTTCTGTATGTCAGGACTCATAATGAATCTTTTCAGCTACAAAGGGTGCCACAGACAAAGTGACTGAAAAATGTTAAAATGGTTTGTAATGAATTACCAAGGTGTTTGGGTACCTAAATATTTTCTATATCTGTAAGGAAAAGGCTGTGGCTAATAAAACTGTTTTTTTGAAGGCACAGCAGAAGATTCTATCACAGGGTTAAAATATCAGTGCAGCTTCCTCAAGAATAGGCAGAACACTCAAGAACAGACTCCCATAGGAATTAAGAGTTGCCACAGATCTGAAGACTCTCATTTCCCAAAGTTAGATCACACCTCTTGGGCCTTGGTTTTAATGCAGACACACACCCCATAGTGTATATATAGGCAGTATACATCATTTTATTAAAATAACACAATAGCACTGTGCCTGCAATTCACCCATGGGGAGTGAACAAAAGAGAAAAAGCCGCACCCAACAAAAGAAAGCAAACACATAACATGTACAGGTGTCTCAAATGAAATTAAAACAATATTTGCTCATATAATCTGTTGGTTTTGACAGATCAGGAAAATGAATATGTAAAATTTTAATTTACATATTATGCAATAGTTTAGAAACGTAAGTTGATCCAGTCTGGTTTAATGGGAAACTTTGTGAAAATTTCTCTTTGATTTTATAAATTATATGATAAATTGCATGGGGAAAGAATTACAGTTGGCTAAGATGGACTGTAATAATTACTTTTCCATGGTAATCACCATGTCTGAAAATATGCATTTGTTGCAAAGAAAAGGAAAGTTATTTGGTATAGCTTGAGAAGATAATGCTGAATCTGTTGCTTTTAGTCCTGAGTTGTACTACATTCCTCTACTTTAGTTCTTTGCTTTCATGGTGATGAAAAAGTAGTAAGAATTTTTTTTTTCTTAACCTGTCTTTTCTATTAAAGGTAGATTATATTATTAAGGCTTTAGTTAAAAGCAAAACACCAATGTGCAACTTCGTAGATTTTATTGCTTTATAGTTTACATTCTCGGGGTAATATATACATCTATTGCTTTGTGTTGGCCTGGAGACTACTCCTTTTTTCCTTTTCATTTTCTGATATGCAAGGAAAATGTTACAGCTCAGAATATACTTCTTGCATGGTATTAGAGTTAGATGCAAAGAATCTAACTCAAGGGCATTAAACCCCCCTGTATTTTTAGGTTGCTACATGGACAATACATTCAATGAAGTGAAAATTCTACTGTGTGGGAGATTCTTACATTAAAAGAACAAATGGAAGGTTGTAGTGCCAGCAGAGGATTTTTTTTCATGATGTGACAAACCGTTTCTAACACATACTCAACTGATAGCTTTAATGTGTTTTTGCATCAAGTTTTGGCTCTGAAATATTTTCCCTAGAAATGTTGAACATTTCTGTAGCAGTTTTAAAGAACTGTATTCTAAAATGAAATGCAGTTTAGATGTGATATTTCTGTTTGTTACTGTTATCTTTAAAACTTGGTTCCTCAAGCCAGTATATGGCACAAAGGCTAAAGTACATGTGTGCTGAGTTACGTATATATGTGCTAACCAGGTGCTTAGAAAGTGCACTGTCCTTAAAACTACCATCTGTTTTGAGACTTCTTGCTGCACTTTATTTCTGTTTGGTGGTTTGGTTGTGTGTTTTGTTGTTTTTTTTTTGTTGTTTGTTTTTTTTTTTTGGTGGGTTTTTTTGTTTGTTTTTCTCTTTTTTTTTAGTTTTTTTTTTTTGCGTATGTGTGCACATACTGTAACCAAAAGCGGACTTGCTGAATTGTCCTTTTGAGAAATAATAGTATGTTTGGGAACTAAGAACAACTTCAAATTTTATAGTAGCTTTTCTGCTGGTGGAGCAATTATAGTTCTGTTTGTGGAGAAAATGATTAACTGAAAATTGCACTCATCTTTTAAGCTTCTTTACTATAAGCAGTTCTGTAGAGAATTTACTTATAGTGAAGAGTTAATTATGTGTGTAAATGTTCGTAAAAGATGAGCCTAATATAATTTGGTTTTCAATGTACTTTTTGTTTTTAAACTAATTTATGGCCCAAACTTTATTTTATGCATATGTATATTGTTTTGTTGTTGTTATGTTCTGTAAGGTGGTGTTAATTATATATATATATATATTTTTAGCATTCTTGTTTGACACTAGTTTTCTGCTCTTGCTTATACAACAGGCTCCTGAACATGAGGAAATGAAAACTGAATATCAAGTCCTGCCAAGTTTTCACCAAGCAAGCCTGGTAACATTCTGCATTATCTAGGAATGTTAAAATATAATAAGTTCATAGCGCTTCTGTTTGCTTGCAGAGTTGTTAAGATAGGTAGTTCATATTTTAAACTGATAAAACTGGGAAGGAAATGAAATAGTCCTTGAAAACATTTTGCTAGTTCAGAAATCACAAGTATAAATTTATTTTTGTCTCTTTCTCTTTTTTGTCTCTTGTTCATTCCTTTTCTTATGGGGCTTGATTCTCCAACTGCTGTATATAAAGAATTTGCTTTTATTGAGTAGCATGCCAATTAGGGAAATGGAATCATACGACATTAATCTATATGCATGTTAGATTAATGCCCATTGTTCTATGCCTTTCATTCAAAGAGTTTAAAAAATTTAAACGTATATATGTTTTATGGGTTGCTTACTGTTTAGAGGCATCTATGATTTATTTGCTTTAAAGGATCATAGATCTCATTATAATTTTCTGATGTATGTTTCTTCCTACATTTTGCAATTTCTTCTTGCAGGTACAATGTAGAAGAAATAGACCAGATCTTTGATGAGAAACTTCTATAAGTATTATTGTTTAGTGTTAGTCATTGTAGGTCCTTTGCCTATTACTATATTTATTTCTGGAAATCTAGTTAGCTGTTATGGAAGCATTTGGTTAAAGGTAAAATTGATACAATATTCTGAGTGCTTCATAATATGCATGGATGATGAAAGAATAATTGCATATAATAAATATTGTTCTGAGTTAGTTGTCAGGGAGCACAAAAGTGTTTCTAAAAAAAGATTGTATGCTCACCGCTTACCATTTTTTTCCCCCTTTCCCTCAGAAGACACCAGTAGTTCAGAAAGAATTTCAAGCAGCAGAAAATGAATCTCTAGCTAGAGATGACCTCTTAACATATAATAAGCAGGTAAGCAGGTGTTTAGTACTGTTGTGACATGGTATTAATTTTCCCATGCTTAAGTTTTGATTCTTTAGAGCATATAGAGGTCTGCAAGCTGTTTCCTTACCACCTGCCCTTTAAAAGAAGGTTTTCTATAAAACAGGTCTTCATACTGGTCTTGCAGCTTAAGGTTAGAGAAGAAAACAAATTAAGGTTCATTCGGTCAGATGTTGGGTTAGGCTTTTCTTTATGAGATTGGAAAGAAGATTACAAATGAAACAATGTATAAATAGAATACTAATCTACATTTAACAAGTGGATGCCTTCCTGGAAAATGGCATAATGCTCAATATCCTTTTGCTTTTGTGATATTTCACAGACACATGACAAAAACTCTCACTCTGATATCAACTCTATAAAACTTAGCTTTTTAGTAGAGAAAACATATTAGGTTTATAGAGGCAGTAACACAGAGGACAAATTTGCTGCTAAAACCAAATTATGTCTTTTCCCACATGTTGTCAGTTTCTAGTGTTCTGGTATTTCAAGCCTATAGCCAGGTACTAAAATAAAATCTTAACCTGATTCCTTCTGTAGCTTCAATGGAAAGAATTACTTTGTCTTAAGGTTATTAGATATGCTTATTGTAAAACAGAATAATGTTTACATTGGTATAATGATGACAACCAAGGATGAGATGTTTCCATTAGGCAGTGTTACATGCAGAGATATAGGATAGCGTTGGCCTAAACTTAAGTAAGATGAACACAGGGCTGATTAAGCTACATGGGAAGACAGATACAGGTGTTGTAATGGAGATAATGGGATGAAAATGAAAAGGCAGACACACATGTAGGATACTTGTGGATGGCCCAATATCTGCAAATACATTGTTTCACGGTCTAGTTATTGTAAGGCAGAGGTCTAGTTAAAACACTCCTGAATGGAAGTGTTATGGGCCTTCCTTCAGCTGTTTCTTCATCTCCTTCTACTGATAACACTTTGGCCCTGAGTGTGTCTCTTCAAGCTACAAGAAGAAAAGGATAGCGGTAGTCACACACCTGGAATTCTAGAGCACTAGCAACCAAATTTTCTGATCAATTGTAGGATAATGCAGAAGCAAAGATGCCCACAGCTTACCCTGAAGAGCTAAGGGACAGGGGAGCTCTAAGAATGGCTCACAGGGAGATGGCAGAAACTTTGTATCGGTCCTGGCACTGCATTCTGCGATGGGGCTACAGTAGGCGTGAATTAGAGTCTAAAGTGACCTGGTGATGCTGCCCTTGAGCAGTTCCAATTGGCAGGCATTCTTCTACATCTAAGGATTCATAATTTCTTAGCAAATTTAATGTAGCAAAATTATTTCTGTTAGGTGTATTAGAGTTCTTCTGTTGAAGAAAATGGATGAAAATGAAATTCTGTTACTTTTTAAAGATTCTGCTAAATTAGAAAAAAATATTATGCTTTGAAACTTTCCATGTAATATTTGTCTATCTATAGGGCAGAAATATTTTTAATCCTTCTTTAACTGAAACCTCATGTGCCATTTGTACTTGGCTATAGTATTTTATATAATTAATAATAATTATGATGTTTGCAGGTAGTTTTAAAAGTATACTCTCTAACATCAGTTGATCTGTTGATTACTATTGATCCTTTGGTTACTAAACTAAATATGCTAAATGATGTGTAAACAATACACAGTGCAATGTCATGGATGGTAATTTTTATAATATTCAAGGATATAGTAAGATAATTTTATGACCTCTAAATTATATACTGTTTGCTGACAGAGCTGTTTCCCAGTTATCTAAGCAGTACTGGGGTACTGTGATGTTTTTTAGACAGAATTATTTTGTGCAGCATGGCACTTCTGTAATGCACTGGTGGTACTGTTGCAAAGTAGTTTGCAAGATTGGCACCTCAAAAAATAACATATGTTTGGTTCTATTTAACCCAAGTAATATGTAATTTAAATATATTATTTAATTTGAAAGTGCATGCTTTCACTTTTACACATAGGAAAAAATAATGGAGAAAAAATAAAAAATAAAATAAAATATAAATGGTGTTAAGAATCCATATGTATTAGCTAAATGCTCTATCAGATTGTTAGTAGAACTATTTATGTACAGAATGAAGGTAATGTACTGTATATTAGTATTTCTATAGAACATTATTCATTGGCATATGTTTGTGACATCTTATTTTTGAAATTATTTTGCTTTGCTTAGTGGGCTGCAGGGCCCATACAATTTCAAGATTAACTGGTTAATTGTGCAGATGAACTTGAAGATTTGGTTATACAGAAAGTCAGATGAAAAAATGCAGCTATTTGCTTTAGGTGTTGTAATTTTGTTATATATGTAACTGAATTACATAAATATTTTGATTAAAATGTTGTGTGTTAGTACACTTATTTTTACAAAGAAAATGAAATAAAATATGACATTATACACATTTAAAATGTCCACCTAATAGTGTGTTACCTCATGTCTCTGGTTTTAGGCTTAAAGGAACTTCCCTCTACTTAGTATGATCTCCATAATTCACTAGCAAGAGAGTGTTGAACTTCCCCTTCATGATGTTTCATGAAAAAGAGAATATGACAGAATTTTGGTGTATGATTTTATAGTAGTACCTGCTGTAATTTTAGTTTCAGAGGTTTTCATTAGCCGTATTGGTAAGACACGCACAAATATTGTTGAGTATCTTCAGTTACTTTAGATATCACTTATGTGGTTTTTTTGTTTGTTTTGTTTGTTTGTTTTTGTTTTTTTTTCCCCCTAAATTATTTCAGTACCTGGGCATTCCAAAGGCTGGTAATGGCAATGCAGGTTACCTTTTTTTCTAGAGACTGGACAAGAGATAAAGAAACATTTACTTGACATTCAAAAGCAAAGTTATAGTCTTATATTTCACTCATTTTAATGATAAGTTTTCAGGTAGATATAATACTTTTAATTTATTCTTTTTTTTTAGCTTATTTTCTGTATATAAAATTTTGGTTGACTTCCAGTTTCTCTGGTAAACAAAATATATGACTTTGGTTCTTCATATTTTTTTCATGTATGTGCTGATATAAACAGTAGTGTTGATTTCAAAAATAACAATACATTAAACCATTTTAATTTTGAATAAGCAGTTTCAGAAGGTAGTGACTCATATATCTATTATGGTTATCAGTATCTTTTACTTGGTGATTAGTATTCTTATTCATGAACTATAAACTTCCATTTTCCAGAGGAACCTTGACATGCTTGTGAGGTGGGCTGATGCCAACCTTATGAAGTTTAACCATGACAAGTGCAAGGTCCTACACCTGGGTTGGAGAAATCCTGGGCACAGCTACAGGTTGGGCAGAGAAGAGATTCAGAGCAGCCCTGTGGAGAAGGACTTCAGGGTGTTGGGCAATGAGAAACTGAACATGAGCCAGCAGTGTGTGCACTCGCAGCCCAGAAAGCCAACCATATCCTGGGCTGCATCAAAAGAAGGAGTGTGACCAGCAGGTCGAAGGAGGTGATCCTGCCCCTCTACTCTGCTCTTGTGAGACCTCACTTGGAGTATTGTGTGCAGTTCTGGTGTCCTCAGCATAAAAAGGACATGGAACTGTTGGAACAAGTCCAGAGGAGGGCCACAAGGATGATCAGGGGGCTGGAGCACCTCCTGTATGAAGACAGGCTGAGGAAGTTGGGGCTGTTCAGCCTGGAGAAGAGAAGGCTGCATAGAGACCTCATAGCAGCCTTCCAGTATCCGAAGGGGTCCTATAGGAATGCTGGGGAGGGACTCTTCGTTAGAGACTGTAGTGATAGGACAAGGGGTAACGGGTTAAAACTTAAACAGGGGAAGTTTAGATTGGATATAAGGAAGAAGTTCTTTATTTTAAGGGTGGTGAGGCACTGGGACAGGTTGCCGACAGAAGTTGTGAATGCTCCATGTCTGACAGTGCTCAAGGCCAGTTTGGACAGAGCCTTGGGCAACATGGTCTAGTGTGAGGTGTCCCTGCCCATGGCAGGGGGGTTGGAACTAGATGATCTTAAGGTCCTTTCCAACCCTAACTATTCTATGATTCTGTGATTCTATAATTTTCTCATGCAGTGATTTTTTCTAAGTACTTAAATACTGCTGAAGTTACCAGTAGACATAGACATTGTGCCCTGTTATATTTGGGGCATAAAACATGTAAGTGGACAAAGAAGAGTAAAATCCTATGCTTTTGTTATTCATTTAACCGGGTATGTGACTGCAAGTCTTCATTAGAGAAGTATTTGGTCACAGCAGTTGTATTTTTTTGTTTCCTATAAATTAAGGTAGCCAGCCTTATGAAAGTAATTACCTTGGTGTATCAGGTAATTACTAAGAAAGTGGACTTTCACACTGAGAGAAATATTTTTCAAGACAAAGCACTTTAAAATTTGTGTTCTCCACTGTTTTGCTGTTTCTGTTTGTCTTTGTTACACTATGATTATACTGTATTTTCTTGAGCCTGCTTTGTTGTGTGCAAGCTTTTAAGTGGAATTCAGAAGAATCCTTTTCATTGATGGTGCTGCAAATCTCTTTCAGGAAGATACTTAACAGTTTGCAGGAAACAGAATAGTGGAATGGTTGAGGTTGGAAGTGGCCTCTGGGGTCATCACAAGGAGCACAAGGATTTAGATTCTGAAGCTGAGTTTTATGAAACATTTGCAGACATTTTGGCAGCAATGATGACTTCAGTAGTTCCTTTTCCTTGCTGTTTGCTCTTGCTCTTGGATTACAATGTGGGGACACTCTACAATGGAAATGAGAGATCTAGATTAATTTCTGCTTTCTCTCCACACTTTTTTCTTTTTTTTTTTAACATGGATCAGTTATCTGATCTATTTCGCAGTATGAAAAAGCAATTTTTGGCACAACTAAGCAGGTGGTGCTCTTATAAATAAGAATGAGCAGCTACGGGTGGAAACAGTAGGAATTTCTTACATCTGTATTCCTGCTGAAGTTCATGTATTTAATAAACATAACCTTGATGTAGCTTTTCTAAAAAGTCATCCTTTAAGGTATGTGTATGTTTGAATTTGTTTAAAAATATAATACAAATTTTAGATGTGTTCATTCTCTTTTAATAGTTCTGAATAGTAAAATTATGATTTGATGTTCTTTTGATTATTCTTTTTGTAATATAGTGAAATACACTCATACAATATTCCGAAATGCAATTTAGGTAGTGCACATTGGAAATTCTGTGTCCTGAATAGCCATGGGCGCTGTTGTGATCTGTGTAGTGACAGCCGTTCTAAACTGTTCAAGTTTAACTGAATTGTGTTTGCTAATGGTCAGAGTTGCGTGTGTGCTCCTTGTTCTGCTCCAGAGGTGAGTGTGAAAATATCCATAGAGCTTATCAGCTTATCACTCTTTATCTTCTGTTCATGAATATTTTAGGTTCCATCCTTGGATGTGCTACAGGTGGAAGGAAAAGCAATATCAAAAATTAAACCAGATGAAGTTCAGAAAGAGCTACAAAAGGAAAATGACTTGCAACAATCTTTGCCTCCTCATGCTTCAAATGTCAAGTAATTTTAAAATATTATTATTATTAAAAAAATCCTGAAAATATATTAAGTGATTAGTGCTTAGCATGACAGATAAGTTTGTAGAAGAAATAATACCATCCCTGCAAACTTGGATCTGAACTTTTGCAATTTCTGATCTTGGTTATCAAGTTTAGCTTGGTATCTCTAGTTTTAATTTGCTGTTTATCTCCTTTAAATTGTTCTGATTTACATTTAAAAATCCAGAGAGCCTATTCAGACCTGCTGTATGCAGATGAAACTTCTCTTGACTGCAGCAGAAGCTGAAGTTGCTTATGTGAGGGTTGAATTTATCCATACAATTCCCAGCATAATCTAATCAAAATAATTAAAAACAAACAATGGAAAATACCACAAATTTAATATAAGCAATGCCAGCTGTAAGTCATCGTCTTTAAATAGAAAAGATGTATTAAAAATTCATTAACTTGAATTTGTATTACAGTCAGTGCTTGTCTGAAATTCAGGAGATTTTACTGGAGAGCTGTAATTTAAGGACTGTAAGCTGTAATTCATGGAGAGCTGTAATTTAAGGACAATTGCTTATTACCTTGCTCTTGTCATAGGTTGTATCTGTCATTCTGTAGTAGGAGTGCAGATTACAAAAGTAGTACAGGCTGTGTCCTAATTTAAATGATCCCATCTATCCCATGTCAAGTGAGACTCTTAAGTTTTATGGTCTTCACTGCTAATACGATCTTTATAGATAGCTTTGTTTAGATCTACCATAGGTTACTTCACTTCTCTATTGAGGGGGGGTGAGGTGGGAATGGGAGGGTAGGGAAGAAGCAGCTTTAATTATTAGATTTTGTTGTTCCTAGAGTCCTGAAAGGTCTATTGGATGCAGAAGAGAGCCTTTTTATGGCAGGCCTAAAGTTTGTAAATGGATAATACTTTCAATTAAGTAGCTGGGAATAGTCATGGGAAAAGAATGCTTAAGTTTATGAAACAGTCAAATTGGCATTTAAGTGACCCTTTGCATGCCATTGCTTATCTGCATTGCTTAAAGATCATTTGGTTAGCAAGATTATATATTAAAACAAATAGTGTCAACAGACAATGAGTGTTTTACCTTCAATAAATACTTACTGTCAGATTATCAATGGTGCAGAAACTGCACGATTTTCTAAAAAACCTGTATTTAGTGCATTAAGTGAAGGTAATGTAGGCCACACACATAGTATTGTTTTTTCATGTCCCCTTTTTTCAAAGAATGATAAATAGTCTGGTTTAGGAGAGTGCATGCTGTAAAAACATTCACCTTTACCTGCAGCATGCCCCAAATATTTCAGTTTACATTGATAAAGTTTTCAGTTAGTTCAGTCAATGAAATTATAAACTTGTATACCAGAGCAGTAATGATAATGCAATAAAATAGCCGCTTGTTTTTATTTATTTAAATTAAGTGACAAAACTTAGACAAAAAGTCCCTTGATAATTTTAAATTTTTTTCCCTTCATCATTTACAGAAATCACTCGAAATACTGTAAATTCAAAGTTAAACTGTTTGCCATCTGTTTTTTTTTTTTTTATTTTTCATTGTGTGTTAGTTGCATTGAAGAGAAAGTGAACTGTGTTAGAGCATGCTGAGGTAAGCTACTGTAAATATTTATGAAGATTATATACTCTATTGAGTTAAAGCAGTGCGAAATATTTTTTCTAGTTTGAAGTTAATGTGATCTACTTATTAAAGTACTGATCTCTGATTTTACACTGCAAAACAGTTACTTACTTAAAAAAAACCCCAAACAGCGTATCTTTTGCATTAGTGGGGTTGTTGTAAGCATGCCTTAAATCATAATCCCTCTCCTGCATTGTGTAATTTGTTGCTTTTCAAACTGGATATTTCATTTTTATATTTAACTGTCACAATTTATTTCATAAGCTAGACCCTGTTCTTCTTCAGGCAAAAATGCCACTGATCTCAGTAAAGACTTTGGGTTGTAAGAGCTGGTGAAATTGTCTTGTTAAAGTAATCAGGCTCTTTTGTGTATATTAAAGTTGTATGGCTTGAAAAATATTTGAGCGGTTTTAATGAAAATAAAAAGACTCACTGAGCATCTTTCCTCTTGGATTCTCATGTGCCCGTAAGCTTAAGGACTCAAACTGTATTAATGTAAATTAGATATATCTGGTATGTACTTGATGTGATAATTTCTGGATTGTGAGTCAGATTTCTGTTATTACATTGATTTTTTGTCTTTTTTTTCACATGTGATTTTTATCTTTTACTTTTTTTTTGAAAATGTAATCAAATATAAAATATCATTTTGTAACTTGAATATGTATTGCATGATTAATCAATCTTGTGTTTTTCCTTCATTTTGTAATTTTTTGATTTCCAGTTTAAAATGTATGTTTATAGCATAAGGCTAGTAGTACTCAATAAAACAACCCCCCAAGTCATTAAAAGTGTCATTGTCTCAGGAGAACCCCAGAAAAGTAATTAAACCTGAAAACTCTTCTCTGTAATTTTTAAGTGGAATTTTAACCATTTTCATTTGTGATTTTATCTTAAAATATGAAGGCACTTATGAACCTTAATTAAAAGCAGCATATATTTGTTGAGCCATTCCTGATTTTTTTACATCTTGGACATTTTTCATATACTGCTCTTTGCTTTGTAACTGTCTGCACTTTAGACATTTATTAACTTCGTAGAGTTCATACAGTAGCTAGACACTGGTTTTAGAATTTGATCCATGGCCTGTGGAAGTCCATAGACTTTCATCACCTTCAGTACAACTTAGATTGGAGGGTTAAATGGTAGAATTTTTCAGTTATTAACTTTCAAAGATAGTCAAAGACCAGGTGTTTTCTCTAAAATCAAAAGCTGAATTGAAAAGCTAGGAAGAAGTTCAAGTGATAGCACATTATAAAACTAATTCAGAGTTTTAAGGGTATTGACAAGGTAGTCTGTCATGGGAGAGAATTTGCAGATGAATGTGTATGTGGCATTTTAGCATAACATTTACTCACATACCCAATTTAAGCTGTAAATCTACATTACTTGATTTAAGTTTTCAGTGCAACAAGTGAAAGTTCTACTGAAGTTGGGAGAGTAAAATTGTGACTACTGCACTTACTTTTTACTTTAAAATTATTACCAACAATTTAGGTTTTACCTGTTTTTTTTTCTTTCCTAAATAATATGATCTCTACATTTAGCAGAAATTTCCAGACACTTTACACCAAGTGTTTACGTTAGCATTTTATATCCTGTGGTCTGATGTATGCCATAAACTATGTACTTTAGAGAGAATGGGTATTAAGATTCTTGATTCTGTTTTTCTTTCTAGAGGTCAAGATTATCAAGGCATTCATCATCTATGTACTGCTTTTCCTATTTTTATATTGCCTCCTTATTTACAACTGGTTCCTAGAGTTTATCATACTTCAGACAGAAGAGGTCACAACATCTTATTTACAGCAGAGGACACAGACAATAAGGAGGAAGAATCAATGTTTTCCAAATATATTTATTTGAATGAGGAATCTGGAAGGAAAAGGTATGAACTAATGCATCTTCAATTTTGTGTGTTAAAGGTTATGTGTTGAGAAATAACTTTCATGGTATTTCAGTATTTAGTAGCTTCAAAGAAGTGGCAAAGAAAAAGGTATGAAGAAAAGTCACCTTATTTTGTATATGTGTTTTAAAAGACTTAGAACAAGAGTACTAAGAGACATTCCATTTTGCTTAGAATGTAAAAGGTATTTTTTAAGATTGCATTTTGTAAACATATTTTAAGTTATATTTATTATATTGTATTATATATATAATTTAGGTTATACGTATATGAACTTCAGTAGTTCATCCTACTCGTATGAGAGGTCCCACTGAATTAACAAGAAATACTGAGCAAATAGAGTAGGCTTTCTGTGAATGTAAAATTCTGCAATAGTAAAAGGTTTAAAGTGCACACCCACTAGCCCTTTATCACAGAGACAATCTTACCTCAATGCTGATTCTGCAAGCACTTAGGAGCAAGCTTAACTAGGTAGTTGAGTGTAGTCCTGTTGAGCTCAACACATGCACAAAGTTGAGCACAGACAGAACTGGGACAAACTTGTAGTCTAAAGTATTAATTGCATATGTAAAAGGTAGTCGTGATAGATGCAGGATCCTGCCGTTTAAATGAATGAGGAACTGAAGCAGAACAAAATGCGTAATAGTTATTTTTTTCCGTTGATGCATCATGTAAAGGGAGATCTGTCAAAAATTTGTTCTATAAGAAGTAGTGAGGAAATGTAAATGGATTTTGGAATAAGCCTACTCAGTTTTATCATGTTTTATATTACCAATTTTTATAATTTGTAGGGAGTTTCTAAATGTTTGGGTTTTTTCTTTTATTTCACTTGTCCTGCACTAAACTAATGTGCATATGAATGAATATGCATTGTTTTTCATTGTTTGTTAATTTACATTTTTGTGGTTCTGTGCCTTTGTAGTTGACATAGTAGTGTCAAAAACCTCAGAATTGGAGACTAAATACTCTCAAGTTTTTCCTGATGATTTTTCATACTGGTAGTTTGCTAGTTATACTTTCTACGTATCACTAGCTCCAGAAATATAAAATTGTTTCTCACAAAGTCTTTAGTGATCTAAGGAATGGTAGAGTAGTAAATAAGGATAAAGCTAGGTTAGTTTTACAGGGCAATTTGTGTAGCTTGTTAACTTGACCTTACTTGAAAAACATGTGTTTTAGTGCAGCCAAAAGTCAAGTCATAAGGATAAGAATAGGGAATTAGGGTCATCCTTTGTAAGAGGGGAGATTGTATCCTGAAAAGCAGTAACTCTGAAAGGAGCTTTACAGTCTTGAAAGACAAGCAACAGAAGATGGCTGTCTAATGCTCTCTGAACTTTAAATTAAACACATTTGTCTTAAAATAAAGGAGGTGAGACATTAGCAATAATATAGAAAAAAAGTTCTGGGATTAGAAATATTATACAGAGCTTTTCTGTTCCAGGTAGGTGCTCTAACTGAGATAGTCATGTCAGCACTTGCTTTTTCTCTTGGCTGCATGACTTTTGCATTCTTTTCTGCTCAATAGCACAACTTCCTGTACCCAAAATGGTCAAATAATCTAATGGTAGGTGAGGTTTGAATCCTCAGATTCAAATGAGTGCTTATGAATGAATGCTCATTTCCTGGCTCTGTGCTTCAATAACGAATTTTCATAAAGAGGTAGAAATCACTATTTTTTTTTTTTTCTGTCTTGTAAAAGAAAAGAAAACACAAAATCACCTTGCCCTTACTTAAAAGAATAGATCCTTAGAAGTGTGCTCGATGTTCTGGATTTGAAATTGAGTGAATTTTTTTCCTGCAGCCCCTGAAAAATCTAAGTTCCATAGAGGGGCAGCAGATTTCCTGTTGGTTGAATCTGTGATTCTTCTTCCATATGAAGGTTTGTAAGACTGTTGTGTTCTTAACAGTGTTTCAAGTACTATTCTAGGGGAGCAAGCAGAAGTGTTGATTCCTGTATGAGATCTCTTTTTCTTGAATAGCAGTTTTGTATTAAGACATCTTAAAAGATCATTATATTGCCTTTACACAAGAGGTGCAGAGTTGGTTTGAATATGTTACCTGCATGATATAGTATCTGATGCAAGAGTATGCTAAATGAGAACATAACAGACCCAGTAGTTGAGGTTTCAGTCAAGACAAATTGAGAGTAGCTATAAGATTTCAATGTACAACAATAAAGGTAGCAGCTTCTGAAATTATCCAATACTTACAGTCTTTAAATCAAAACTGGATTTCTTTCAGAGTTATATCCCAAGTTTCATTCAGCAAATTGTGAGCTTGATGCAGGAATACTGATGAAGTTTTATTATCTGTATTATTTAGAAGGTCAGATTGGGTAATCATCAGCCTTTTCTCTGACCTTAAAAACATTAATCCATAAATAGCTTTATGGAAGTTTTTAGTCACTGAATTCCTTTGATATAGTCAAGATGACCCTAACCGTCAAGGATGGTATTATTTCAGGGTACAGGATTAGGCACTGATGATTCCTTTTGGGTTTTGTGAGCTTCTGCTTCTGTCAGGATTTTGGGAAGCATATGAATATAATTCATGGTCATAATTGGAGTGTTTGCTTTTGATTCAGAAGCATTTTCTGTCTGTGAACAGATTACGACTCAATGAGAATAAGGACACTGGTAAACTGATGAGCATTGTAAGCAAGGGTTTCAGTGTACAAGTAACCCATCCGTTAACTCATTAACTTTTTTGCAGGTCATGGTGGAAAAGGATTTAAGGAAATTCTAAGGGAATTAATCTATGACTGTAGTGAGCTTTTCTCAGGTGTAAGAGGCAGCACGAAGGTGGGCAAAAGATGTTCAAGAAGGAAAAATAATCTTAGAAAGCCAGTGATAGGGTCAGAAGTCACAAAAATAGAGGTAGCTATTGCTTTACTGATCTAGAGATGACAAAAAAGGGAAGGCTATGAAGGCTTTGAAAGCAGGGGAGCATCTTTTATTTGAATGAAATTCTTTTCCTATTACTTTGAAGAGGGGGATAATGTTCAAAGCAAGCAACTGTGATCTTTGCAGTGGTGCTTGGACTGAATGCTAACAGAACAAGGTGATGCTTGTCTAGGCTAAAGAAACAGATGCTGCAACAAGCAAGATATGAAGTTAGATACCAGACTTTAGTTTTGGAGAGAGATTAGTTAAATGCTTTAATTTTAAAATGTTGCCAATGTTAGTTATGTTCTGTGTCTGTGTGAATGATGGGATACTAGCCATAGTGATGAAGGAAGTAAGTAGTGGGGAGTCTGTGAAGGTTGAAAAGGGAAAGGCTCATAAGATCCTTATCTTCTAACCTAACTAGCAACTGCAGCTTGACATACCTAAGAGGAAGATCATCTGGCATTTTTTTTGGGTGCAGAATAGAGTGATGAATTGCGCTTTATCACCATGTAGAGAGAACCTATATGTGGTCTTACACCAGAACATAAAACCATAGAATAGTTAGGGTTGGAGAGGACCTTAAGATCATCTAGTTCCAACCCCCCTGCTATTGGCAGGAATGCCTCACAGTAGACCACGTTGCCCAAGACTCTGTCCAACCTGGCCTTGAACACTGACATTTCTTTGGACAACCTGTTCCAGTGCCTCACCACCCTTACAGTAAACAGCTTCTTCATTATATCCAACCTGAACTTCCCCTGTTTAAGTTTAAAACCATTACCCTTGTCCTATTGCTACAGTCCCTGATGAAATGTCCCTGTCCAGCATCCCTGTAGGCTCCCTTAAGATATTGGAAGGCTGCTAGGAGGTCACCAAGCAGCCTTCTCCAGGCTGAACAGCCCCAACTTTCTCATCCTGTATGCATTACTAGAAGTAGAGGAAGAAGAGGAGAGAGTAGAGGACTCTTGAAATACTCAGGAAACTGAAGGAGTTAGGTGGGAGTGAGAATAGGAAAGATGAATTGTAGAAGCTATGGAAGGATGGGATTTAAAGAAGAGAATGATTTGGTTTTCAAGAAGTAGACAACAGATTGAGAAAATTGAGGGTGAGTCTGAGCTTTATGAATCAGTAGAATTTTGTGAGAAGAAATTTCTACATTCCCTGGAGATGAAGAGAATTACAGTTTAAAAAGAAGCCCATATGAAAATTCCTTGCTGAATTCGTTTAATCCTCAAAATCTAGAAACTAAATTCTTTGGAGCACTGCCATCTAGTGGCACCATCTGCTGTCATATTCTGTTTCAAATTTTTAAAACCAGTTGCCTTATGTGAATCTTGAAGATCATTTACCTGCCTCTAATTTAGGTCCATTTAAGCTGTTCACATTTTATTACTGATCAGTTCCCTGCATTTAGCTAATTTCACAAATGGAAATGCTCTGGATGGAGATAAGCATGATTTCTGTGTAGTGGGTAGTAAAATTCAAATGACTTTCTCAACTGTTTAAATAGCAACAGATCTATCACGGAATTCAGTACCAAAAAAGTAAAGAAAGAATTTTCTTTGACTGTAGCAAAATCCAAAGAAGCCTACAGTGTAGGATTTTATGGTAGATCAGATCTAGAAAGCAATAATGTTGTTGTTTTGTAGCATTCACTATGAAAAATGTCTACAGGCTTAAAGACATATATAGAAGTTTTCATGTTTGCAAAAAACATCTTGTGGAACAGGGTGTAACAATTTATCAAGATTCAAGACGTAAGCTTCCCACGGTCAAGTACAACTCTCTCCTGGGATTGACTGTATTAAATTTATTTCATCAGGTAGCAAAGCTGCCTTGCCTTTGCTCTCCTGTTTTATCTTGTCATACTCTGCAGGCATTGGTTGCCTGAGAGTTGAAAATCTATTTTTTTTTTAGCCATGAAAACAAGTATTAAGCTAAATATGTTATTATGAAGGTTTCATATAGGTAGTCAGACCTGTTCCTGATGGTTATCCTACAACAATTTGGAATTTGTAGCTTCATGTTATGTTTATTAAGATTCCTTCATGCAAGAGTGCCTCCATCTCCCTGAGACATTTGGATTTTAGTTTTTTACCAGCAGATGGAAACAGAATATTATTAGATCAGTGTAATTATTACTTGGAGTTTTCCTCCATCTTGCTTCTCTTTTCCAGAAATAAAGTCTAAATATTGTTTCACATTAACTCGTAGTTAATTACTTAGTTTTCAGTTCAGGGAGTTTATACTATTTGATGACAAAAATGCCCTAAGAGAGGGACAGCTCTTCTTCCAGGGTTCACTTAAAACACTTCTAACCACCAAATGCTATGAAATATTTTGATTGTTTTATACCTTTTTGTATCTTGTATAACTTGACATTTCTTTTACGCAGACACCCACCTTGAAGAGTCAGAATCACCTGTGGTGGCTTGACAGTGGCTGTCTGCCAGGTACCCACCAATGGGGTTCTGTCACTCCCCTCCTCAACTGTAGAGGGGACAAAAATACAACAAAAGGCTTGTGGTTCAAGATCAGGACAGGGAGACATCGTTCACTAATTACTGTCACAGGCAAAACAAACTTGGAGAGAAAAAAAACAAGTTTAATTTATTACCAATCAAATCAGAGAAGTGTAATCAGAACTAAATCCAAATCTAAAAAATGCCTCCCCGAACCCTCTGTTCTTCCCAGATTTATCTTTACGTCCAAGTTCACTACCTCCTCTCCCTGAACTGGCACAGGGTAACAAGGAATGACACAGGGGAATGGGAAATATGTGGTCAGTTATCACATTATTTCTGCTGCTCCTTCCTCCTCAGGGGGAGAACCCCTCACGCCCTTCCTCCGCTTCTAGTGTGCGGTCCCTAATGTCCTCTGTGAACTTCTCCCAGCATTAGTCCTTCACAAACTGCTCCACTGTGGGTCCCTGCCATGGGTGCAGTCCTTCAGGAGCAAACTTCTCCAGTGTGGGTCCCTGTGGGGTCATGAGTCCTGCCAGCAAATCTGCTCCAGTGCGGGTTTCCCATGGGGTCAAGCTTCCTTTGGGCATCCTCCTGCTCTGGTTTGAGGTCCTCCATGGGCTGCAGGGGAATCTGCTTGGACACCTGGATCACCTCCTCTGCCTCCTTCTTCACTGACCTTGGTGCCTGCAGAGTTGGCTTTCTCACAGTCTCACTCCTCTTCAGCTGCGGTATCACAGTTCTACTTCTCCCCGTGCTTAAATATGCTATCCTAGAGGAGTTACCACCTTGCTGATGGGCTCAGCCTCGGCAGCAGGGGGTCTGTCTTGAGGCTGGCTGACACTGGTCCTGTTGGACACAGGATAACCTTCTGGCAGCTTCTTGCAGAAGCCACTCCTGTAGCCCTTCCAGGTACCAAAACCTTGCCATGCAAACCTAATACACCACAAAAAAGCTAGATTTAAATAAAAACTGGGCAACCCAAGCACTTTTCAGGACTTAGGTTTTCAGTTCTTGTTTTTCTTCAAGACATAAGTTTTTTATCAGAGCTTTGACTTGAAACATGGAATATTCCAGAAAGAGTTCAAGAACTATTCTCAGATTTATAGTCTTTCTCTCTGAAATACAGCTTCTTGGGCTAGTGCTACATTTTAAGGGTTCTTTTTTAATGTTCAAATGTACTTCAGAAGGCATTTTTTTTTTTTCTGAATAAAATGGCTGGTTCTCAGCTATGTTGAGACCCCCCATCTACACAGTTTTCTGATAAATTGAATAACTGAATTCTTAAAACGGAAATACATTTCAGTCAGCAAAATGGGAATCAGATCCAATGTAGCAGATATACGTCTGACAGTGAAATTGCAAGCAACAGGAGTTAGACACTTTAGTTCCACTAATGCACAAAGAAACTTTATTAATTTAGTGTTTACAGAAAAAACTACCCCAAACTTGAGTAGCGCCAGTAGATGTCAGTGTTGGCCTATGGCAGTGTGCTGAGAAAAGTCAAGTGTTTTAATTTACATACATGTATGGATACCTGAACATATGAAATTGTTTTTTCTCGTTCTTTTGTATATATATTACATATTTCACTGTTTATTGACTTCTGTGCTTGTAACTACTGCTACAGTAAGAGCTAAGGGAGAACTTAAGTATTGTTTTATAAAGCAAGCTACAAGTATAACAAAAAATATAAAGGTAACATGCTGTCTGTTAAAATATTCATTATAATTTCCTGTATAAATCCTGCAAAATATCTGCTTAAGTGGGAAAAGTTAGTAGTTGTTGCTACTAACCTTTAAAATAATTTTACCAGCTTGGTGGTAGTAGTAATAGGTCCTTTAAATCTGAGTTTCCTTGCAGAGGTGCTGGGAACAAAAGAAATAGACGCAGAACAGTTATTACAGATTTTTATATATATATATAAAAATATATGTAAAAATATATGTGTGTATATATATACATGTACATATATATCTGCATATATAAGCACACTTACGAATTACTGTATTGTGTGTGTTTGCTGTTTTTGGAAATTAAAACTGTAAATAGGAAATTGGGATGTATAATTAACTCAAGCTGCAGCTTTCTAAAGTGGAAATATTCCATTCACGAGAGATGTTTGCAATAGGTAGATTTATTTAAAAAAAGGCAAACAAAAAATAATCAGAATCCAATCCCCAAGTAATCACATAAGGTGCTGTTCAAAGCCAGCCAGCCAGTCCTGCTGAAAATAGTTCTCTTTGGCATTTAGGTATATCTGACTGTAGTCACAGCACTTGACTGGTGTATTTGCCATGCATGAAGTTATGCATGTAAAGCATTTCATATTAATTTAGAGCTTAGTGTTACGTTTTTCTTGTGACTTCTGTAATATACACCATGGACCTGATCATGAAAGTCATTTTAAGATTGTTTGGTGTGTGTGGCTACAAACACTACAAGATTTCCAGGTTTCCATTGTATATTGAGTCATTTCAATCTTTAGAAAAAAGTGTTTTATTTTGAATTTATTTCTAATTTAATTTAAATTTTACCTAGTTTCCTTTGCCTTTAGCAACCAGGCTGTTTCTGTGCTGTTAATACCTGACATGATCAGAGTAATTTATTCATCTTTTATGTTGCTGCAGAATTTGTTACGAAGGAGTTCCTATTTCAGAGCAATTCCAGAATAATCAGACAGATGGGATTCATATTCTTCCCCCTCATACATCAAAAAGCCTAACTGAATGCCAAAAAGCAGCTGCAACTGTTAGGGGAGAAAGTAAGAAATGTTTTTAATACATGTGTGCTGTACATGCTAAATCCTGCAAATTAAGACACAGAATCTGGGGGTGATGATGATGATTATTTGTTACTATGGTGTCATGCAACAGAAGAACAGAATACCTTGTAAATAGTCTTGCTGATTTTTCAACATTTGACAACATTCAATATAAAAATGTATATGTAGTTTTTCATCAATGGGGAGTAGTGTTCTGAAACCTCATGTCTTAGTTCCTAATTCCTTCTCTAAAGTAGTAAAATATGCTAATGTGGTAATTACTAACAAACAAAAACACTAAGAGAACAACCCAGGTAGTTCATTCAGGCTGTGGAGTCCTACACCTATCAGGATTTCATTGTATTTGGTGGGGTTATTTTTGACAAAATCAAGTTTAGCAGAAAACAGCATTTTATTACCTAATAGTTAAGGTTCAGTACAGACATTTGTAAACTGGGTTTATACTAGCTGATAACTGAAATGGGTTGGTTTTGAAGGTTTCAATTTATCCGGAAGCTTTAAAAGTGTTTTGGTCTCCAGCTCCACCAAAATTCTGTGCTCCAATTGGTTTATTAAAGAAAATTTTATTTCCTACATATGAGGTAAATATTTTAACTGTATTTTTAGTGTTATCATCTTTTGCAGAAATATACATCTTTTTCTATCATTATATCTGGTAACTGTAATAGTTTTATGCTGCTATCCTATTACCACTTCTCTATATTGTAAGTATGGTATATAATTCATTACACAACTTGTAATAACACTTATTGAATAGTAATGTTTAATTTCATTTTCTACAATAAAGTTTCTGGTAGTGATTATTTTTAATTACTGCTTGCTATTATCTTGCTTAACGTCTTTACATTTATGCTGACATTGTTTGGCTTAATTTTGCTTCTGTTATGCTATGCTGGCAGTGATTTCTATTAAAATCTAAAAATAATTCTTATATTTAACAAAGTCAAGTTTAGAAAATGAGTAATGTAAAATCTCCCCTGTGATTATATTCAGAGATGAGCTGCTGATATAAAATGACATGCCTATTGTATGACCATATTTGTAGCACTCTGCGCCTTCATATGTCAAAGGTTACAGAGCAACTAGCATTTCATGACCAGTTCACACTCCTGTGCAAGAGATAAAGCATGCTTATGCATGGATCAATTGAAAGCAGGGATAACCTGACATAGTTCCCCATCTCCTAGCTTTACTGTGACCAAATTGATAGCTGTGTTCTTTCTTACTGTATGGAGTACTGCAATCTCACATAAATTACCAAAGCTAAAGATAACTTTTTAATGTAACATTGAAGATTAGCAAAACAATTCGTAGTTGGAAGATCTAGTCATAAGAAAATATTTCCATATAGTTGCCTTCTGGAAGCAATTTTATATTAGATATTAGTTCATTTTTTAATAGCTAGAAAATGCTAAATCTCACTTTTTGAAACTTGAGACTGCTTGGAAAGAGTCATTACATGCTTTAAAGATGCTTTTAATTTTGTTTTATTGTAGCACTAGGTGATAGTTTAGGTGAGGGTGTGTGATATAAATAACAGGTTTTGAGTAATATGACATATCTCAGTGGAGTGACTTATTGGGTGTTCCACTATGCCCACTTATTTTGTGTTTTGCTAAAAACTAGTTGGAATTTTTATCATGTTTGAGTTCAGACACAAATACATTATGGTTGTATATGTAACTATAAACAGATTTGGAACCGTCCACCAGACAGAAAAAGTGCTGATAGCCCTTTGTCTACAGGTTGACTGGGCCGCTAGATACAATGATTGGAAGCAAGAAAATCTGCAGTTAATAAACCATAATATTTTATTCCATGTTTACTGTGGACCTATTGGGAATGTCTTTTACTGAAAAAGAAAACTGTTACTGTGGTACAAGAAAGTCTATTAACAGCAACAAACAATAACAGATGAAGCGGATACAGGTTTCCAAGAAGTAGTAGTAACCTCCTTGGAAATTCTGGTTGTGATATTATATGGTCACTTTTTTGTCTGGGATTCCCAACATTATGACATGTTAATTGGAAAGACATCTGCATACATGCAGTAAATTCGCTAGGTGATCAACAGTATGGCATATTCACAGTGTGTTCTGAGATTGATGCATCTACAATATAGTGTGTCCACTGACTGCTTGCTCTTTAGCATTAATCTGTATGAGTAGATTGAATGTATCTTGGATTTTTGGACATCTGACAGTGGAATTTGCTCAAGACATCCAGAAATCCAGATAAATGCAGTCCTCACTTCACTCTGGCAAAGGTGAGGTTGTTTGGGTTTTTTTGTTTTCCTTTTCTTTTTGTGTGGTTTTTTTTTTTTTTTAATGAAAATACAGATTTGCAGGTTTTTTTTTATTTTTTTACTTTTTCCCCCCAGATATTAGCTCTATTACTTTTGGCAGTCTCTACTTTTAAAAGCAGAATGTATCTGAAAACTGTATTCATATTAGGCTTAGACTAATTCAGACTTAGTTTGGTTTTTGTTTTATCTATAGACAAAAAGTTTACTGAGAATATACCAGTCCTCACCTTATTTTTCTGAAAGTGAGATCTCAAAGGTATTATTATTTTATATTTACTTATATTTGTTCCTGAACTGTGATTTTTGTGGAAGACATTCTTCAACTGAATTGAACTTACTATTTTCCTATTAGATGCAAAAGTGAGGGTCTCAAAGGTTTTTTTTCAGGTGGATTGGTTACATTAAATAGGAGAACATAGCTCTGCAATTAGAACCCCTGTTAACTTTATGAGCATTTGGGTAGAGATAAGTGTGAGTGGTCTCTGCTCACTACTATAGCTAATCTGAAGTGAGTGCAAGAACGTAACGGAGCAAAGACTTGTGGTATGGGGTCCTTGGATTTCAGATATATCAGGGCATCAGTGGTGAAGTTTCCAATCTGTGAAGTGCTGTGTAGTTTTATGGTTATTGAAGTTAGTTTCACAAAATACATAAAGCGGCAATAAACTGCATGAATTCTACACTTGTGCAAAGGTGACCTTGATAGCATTATACAAGTAAATTTAGTTGCATTTTTTAAGGTTAAAAAAATATTTTGACTAAGAATTTGAGGACTGTGTATTTATTTAAAACTTATATATAGCCCATAAAGACCTGATTAAAATGTTGTGGCATGTTATTTTAAAGATGGAGATGAAACATGGTAGCAGTTTGTATGCAATTATAAATAAAATAATTTAAACACCAGATGTGAAATTTGAACTAAGTATTTGAACTTTCCAACAAGGATTTGGGGTATTTAATTCAAATTTTTTAAAGAAGATTGATTTTAATCCTTTAGGAACTTCAAATAACTGCAAATTAATGTTTCAGATCTCTTTGCTTTGACACGTATCTGCGGTAAGTAATCTGTTTTTTTCCAATTAAATACTGCTTTTTTTTTCTCTTTTTTTTCCAGTGGTGTGGTCCCTGTTTCACACTTACTTTTCTTTCCAATTTTGTATAAAATAAAATTGACTCTATAAATCATATTTCAAATAAACCACAAAATATATTGTTTTTTTTTTTAACAGACAAGTTTGACTAAAGGATCAGGATCAGCTCTGGAGATGACTGCTTTCAAAGCTGAAACTGTGTTAAATATGTCAGCTAATTTCAACACCAGCATGAAAGAGTTGAAGGTTATGAAATAACAGCTGAACCAGAGGTTGAGACAATGCTCAGGAAAAGCTCCCCTACCAAGCATATATTGATTCAAATCTGTGATGTTCCTCAGTCAATGCAGAGAGACATACCAGTAGAAAAAATGCCTACTTTGAGGCATGTCTACTGGACAAGAGGATAGTGAGAATGACATTATTCTCATGGAGCAACCTCAAAAGGCTGGGATTAAATACACTGCTGTCCCAAGAAGAAAGGAAACAAAGAAATCAGAGAAAAGAATAAGCCCTAGAAAATTAGAAGCTGTGATTAATAAATTAAGTCAACCCCCAAAGATTCTTAAAAGTTTTCTTTATTTAATGTGTATTGCCTCTTTAAGGAATGTATTTTAATTTGTAACTGTATTATCTAATTATAGGTGTTATCTTTTTTATTAGTAAATATTGTTCAGAAATTAGGTAATAATAATTTGTTTATTTAGGAATAATGTCTCTTTTTAATGCAAATCAAAAATACATACTGCTCAGTTATCTTTAGGACATTTAGTATACACTGCAATTTGACTGGAAATAGTGTTGCTTCATGCAATAGAAAAAAGCTTTATCCACATATAAATGCATGATTAAAATGGTCAAACTTCTTTCTTCTGGAAAACAAGAAGGAAAAATCTAAGTTCTCAGGAAACAAAAATGCTAGGCTGGACTAACCTTTGCACCATGAACTTTGTAGATCACATCAAACAAGTAGTTTGCTTTTTTATCTTTTGGTCTTGTGTGTCGCTCAAAATGTTTTTCTAGTGAATGTTTATTATTTATGGACTTAAGATATAGGGTACCTTAGGAATTATTCAAGTAATTAAAAAAAAAAAGATAAATTAATGTTCTTGCTCTTATTTTGATATTTCTGAAATACCTATGCTTGAAGTGTGATCTGCAAAAAAAACCCCAAACCCAAATGTTGTCTTTTTTTGTGTACAGTCATATGTATCCACCTTGGACTTACTGATGCTCAGGCCTGCTCCTTCAGACCAATTTTCTATTCAGCTTCTCATTTTTTTTCTGCTTTTAGACACCTTTTAGTAGGTTTATTCTTAAGAACATCAAAGAACACTTAAATGACGTGATATGCTGGTATAGTGAGCTGTGACTAAGGGAAAAGGTGGCCTTTTTCCAAAATCTTGTTTTAGACAGGGATATTGTGTTGTTCTTTGCTGTCTAAGGCTTTCTTAGCTAAACTAAAGGAATTTAATCTTTGTACTATATTTACGCCATTTATGCATGGGCCTGCTACAGTTTTACTTAATTTTCCTTTTTTTCTTAGTAGGATTGTTATGTTTAAAATATTATAGATATTAGGTTCATAGTTTTATAAATATATACATGTATACAATATTTTCCTGTATTGCCTTCTAGTATTCCTTTCTGCTTTAGCAAGAGTAGTTTTGTTTGTGATAAAGATTGCTTCTGTTAAAGACTTCCATTTCTTTCACTTTGATGTCTCAAAGCAGATGTTGATCTTGATCATCTGTGAAGAGTTTTATCCTGGAAGCTATGAATTTTCCCAGTTTATAATTCTGGAAATGTTCTTGTAAATTCAAGTACTTTTTTCATCTCTGAGTTATGCTTCTGCTTATATTCTCACAGCCTCTTCCTAATATTGGGATCTATCATTAATATCTTCAGTCCATCTAAGATTTATAATTTTTAGCCAGGCTGGTAATTGTCCACTCTAAAAGATTGTCTTTTCTTAGTTTTAACAGTGTCCTTGCAAATCTAAGTTAGAAGCTGTTGGAGGAAATAAGAATCCAACTGCAAATAAGTGCTGAAAGTTCTGCTGACAGAAATAATTCAGAACAATTCTGCTTACCTGTGGCTTCAGTTATGTTTTTTGACAAATGGTTGATAAATCTAAAAATTATCCTTAACAAAAATGCTAACAATAGGTTTTTAAGTAGTTGTTGGGTGGCAGATTGCGATTTGATCTCTTTAATAGATGTGTGAACTTTTAGTTAATTTTAGTATATTTTTCCTTAGGTCTGTGTCTATGAGAAGTCTCCCTGTTCATGATAAATTCAATATCAAGGTGTCTCCAGCAATCAAGCAATATCATAGCTGCAGCATCCCTTGTTAGATTTTGAAAAGTTTGCAAAACTGAGGGATGGAATTCCAAAAGAAACTTCTGCTCTCACATTGGTCAGTGGAATATGGAGCTGCTGGTCTGAAATTTTCCCGTCTAGCAGGACTTCTTCTGAGGACAAGGATACTGAATTATTAAAAGGAGCTGAGACAGTGGATTCTCAAGATGCAATTCTACAAATAGAACTAGTTGACTCAATAAAACCTGTTCTTGAAGATGCAACAGTTAGTATTGAAGATTTAGAAAAAGAAGACAGCTGACTGAGCTAATAGAAAAGGAGGAGCATCCTTCAACTTCTCACTGCTGCAGGTGTGGAACAATACAAATAGTTAGGCAAGTTAAAGTCAGCTATGGGTGACTTGGAAAAAATAAGTTTAATGCCAAGTTTTACTTCTATCAAGCATATTGGTAGTGTGTGATTGTCTGAGTTCTGCAACGGGTGAAGAATAGAAGCAGGAGAGCTGATAACTAGTTGACCACTGCCACCTTTTGCCTTTGTATAACAGCATGATCCACAAGAATGAAGATGCATGCTCTTAATAAACTGTTTATTTACTTACCCTAGTGTTCTCCAAGCACTGTAATTTTTCTCTAGAGACCCGAGATCCTTATTCAGGATACAACACTCCTAAATGGAGTTGGATATAAGAAAGACAAAAAGGACAGAACATCTTTTGCTTCAAGTTTTGCTGCTGACAGAACTGATATGTTTTCAATTTCTGCAAAAGCATGGCAAGAAAATGAAAAGTAATGCTGTGGTTGTTTTGGCACAACAATTTGCAAAAGTTTCCTCTTTATAATGAAACCATCATTTGACACTAAGTTCTTACACAATAATACTAATTTTCTATACATGTGTATTTTTTCAACACTTTTAAATTCCCTTTATAGTGATACAAACCTGCCATTACTTCTGCCCAACACCTTGCACAACTAGAAAGAAATAGCCAAAATGGCTGAAAAAAACAGAAATGAAAAAAGCACTTTTAAAGTTTTTATGTTTTAAATGTGGAAGATGTGAAAGCTTTCAAAAGCATTCTTTAAGCAATGGTATAGTTCTGTATGTTTGTGAAACCTGGATAAAGAAGTAATGTGTTGTATTATCGGTGTGGTATTTTTATTGTCATTTACCATCTATATTACACACATTTATTCATAACCAGGTTGGGATCCCAAAGTGCTTCATCCTGTGTATAACACTGTAAGCAGAAGATGTCCTTCTTTCCTTAATTACCACCTCAGCTGTAAACACAGCACTTCTTATTTGGAGAAACAATCCTCAGCAGCTGCTTTGGGGTTCATGATCCTTGTACTAGAGTGCTTAATAATGCAAGGCTGAACCGGATCTTTTCTGTTGATAATGCTCTGTGGAAGTAGAACACCTTTAATTTGCCAGTGTTCCTGAAAATAATCCTAACAGGCATGTTTAAATAATATAAATAGCATTTCTTTTGATAAAGAAAGCTCAGTTGGTTGGAATACTTGGAAATGTGCAGAGGGATGAAACAATGAAGAGCAAAACAACTTCAGTTCATGTTGGTTTCTGCATTCCTTTCATCTGACAGCCACAATAAATTTTAAAGAGTCTTACAGTGTGTCCTGCAGTGAGAGCCACCCTTCACCTTTTACTCTATTTCTAGATTTTTCCTTTCCCCAGACATATGTTGGCTTAGGGTGATATTTCCTTTTATAACACCATTTCTGTAAATGCTTCTCTTGGGGATTTTTTTTTTTTTTTTTTTTTAGTGGGACATAAGTACCTACTTTTTGGACCTGCAAACTGTGCATATTGCCTTCCAAACTTCACAGATCATCTGACCAGAAAGTTGACTTCAGCAATTATCTTCTTTTTTTATTCACCCCAAAATTTAGAAACAGATTGTCAAGAATCTGAAAGGCTAAAAACTCTATACCCTGGCAAGGTGCTTCATTGACCAATGGGCCAATATCAAATGTCTAAATTGCTTGCCATTGCCATCACATATTTTAATGAAAACATTATTAACTTTGAAAGAAACAGTTTATAGACCAAAATTTGAGAATTGCTCTTGTGGCAGAACAGTCTCAGATTTGTATCAGTAACTGACCATTAAGTGTGTTATATGCATAATGAACTTATGTGAAATAGCCTATTTCATTGATACTATATGCCTGTCAAGTGGCTTTTGTTAGGAATTGTATTTTATATAGGAAATATAACAGCATAGTTTGAAAATCTGATCCCTTTTTCACAGGGACAGGTTAATGATTTCTTACTTTGAAATATAAGAATTCTGACTTCTAGAAATAGTTCAGGTAACTATTTTAAAGAAATCATGAAACATGGTATTATCCCAGCTGGTTAATCTTTTGTGTTGAATATTCTGTTAGTGTGGATGCTGATTCTTCCTATGTATAAGTACATGATGCTTTTAAATAAGTGACATTAGTGCAATTTTTCAGATTTTTAGGTTAAAAAAAGTTTGTCAGCCTAGGAATTTCCTTAAAAAATAATAATTTCAGTGCAAAATTTTTCTCATTTCCTATGTACTATTGTTAGCACATTTGAGAAGTTCCTTCCATAATATAAATAAGTTATTTACTTGTTTTATTTATAGGCTATAAGTTTAGTACCACTACTGCTTAATGCTTACTGGGATAAGCATTTGATTTACCTATCCCAAGACAGAATTTCTGCTTCTTTTGATGACCTGAATTTTATAAACAAATGGAGCAAAACCAAGGCAGGTAAGCATCTACCAAAGTGTAACTTAATAGTTATTTTTTCGTAATGTTCTTTCTCTAGTTGCCTTTGGCCCTAGTTCTGCAAATGTTTTTGTATGTAGTTAATTTTACATCAGTTGTTTTATCCATATCATAGAAAGATTACAAAGGAGACATGAATCTTCAAATGCTTGGGTCAGTTGGATTTTTGAAGCAAAAATAAGTAGTGTATTTTTCAAAAATGCAAAAAAAAAAAAAAAAGAAAAATGATGGATGGATGGAAATTGTATTCATTAATTTAATGGGGAAAGCTGACAATAATCCTGTAATAGAGACAGTTTGCTGTTGTGCTTCAGTTAGCACTGTTCTGCCATACTCTTTAAACTTGGAAGGAGGGGCTCGGGAATGAAAGATACCCCCTGATTGACAGATCAGGCCTTACAGGTAAAGGAAAGTGACTCCCCTCTGCCAGGTTGTGATGCTGCATCTCCAATACTTTGTCTAGTTTTGGAACCCCTTGTATGAAAGAGACAAGCTGGAGAGAGTCCATTAGAATGCTATTAAGATGGTCAGGGGTCTGGAACCTAAGCTGTACGAAGAAAGGCTGGGCGAGATGAATTACTTAACCCAGAGTAGGTGATGCTAAGAGGAGAATCTGTTCTCAGCTACTTAATGGGTGGTGACAGAAAGACAGAGACAGACTCTTCTGAGAGATGCACAGCAAAACAGGAGGCAGTGCTCAAGGGTCGCAACAAGGAAAACTTTAAAGGAAACTTTAAAGGAAACTTTAACTGTACATGGACTTGGAAGACACCCTCCCTCCCCTTCTTCCTCTACTCCTATTTTTTTTTTTTTGTTGTTGTTGAGCATAAAGTTATATGTTATGGAATATCCCTTTGACCTACTAATGTCAGCTTCCCTGGCCATATCCCATCCCAACTTCTTGCCTGCTCACCTGGGAGAAGGTAGAGTGGAGGGGGAAGGAAGCCTTGATACTGTGCAAACATTGTTCAGCAACTGCTAAAACCGTGTTGTGTAATAAAAACTGGTTTAGCTGTAAATCCAAAATACAGCGCCATGTATAGACAGTTGTAAAGAAAATTACCTGTTTCCTGACCAAACCCAATACAGTTTGGGCCTATTTTAACTACATCTCCTTATATTTGTTTGCAATCAACAAGACTACACTGAATAGCTTGATGGGCCATTTCTGCAGAACTCCACATAGAACAAAGATTTTTAGTATCTGTGAATCCAGCAAAAGCTATGAATGTACAGCTGCATGGGCTCCGTGATTGAGCACATACCTATAGCGCTAAACTTCTGAGTTGTTGCTCACACTAAAACAGGACTTCCTGACCTTTTGTATAATCTATGGTTCTCTATTTGCAACCTGTGTTAATTACAGGAGATGACTTTTTGTTTTGGGCTGCTAAATAGTGCTTTTTGTGTTTTGGGTTGTTGTTTCAGATACATACCTGTCAATGGCTGAAATTTACAGGAAACAAGGTAATAATACATTGGCAATCATCAGTTACAGCTCTGCAATAAAATGCAGCCTTATAGATGATGATGTTTATTTTAGGAGAGCTGAGTTGTACTTTGAGGAAAATCAGTTCTTGTTGGCAATGGATGTTTATGTGAAAGTAAGTTCAATTTTTCGTATTGTTACAATAGTGTAATAATTTTGTGCAACTTTAGTAAAAGTAAACTGTATTTGTATGTATCTGGTAAGTAGCTTGGAGAACAGGAGTCTTTTCAAATAAAGGACATTTTTAAAAAATCAGTGCTATATAAATAAATATGTAAATAATTTCTGTTATTCCTGCCAGCTAATTCCACAAATTATTGAACGTCTACAAATTATCAGCCACAAATAATCTTGCATCACTACTTTTTTATTTCACATTAGTTAATGGAAATTACAATAGACATTAAAGGACAAAGGAATAAAAAAGAGTATCTGAGAATAAAAGAATATATGATTTTTATGCTTGGTTAGGAATTTTAATCAATAGAAATAGTAAAAATAAGGAATAACATAATGTACTTTTTTTTTTCTTTTATTATAGTGTTTTCAGTATAACGTGAAAAGAACAGATGCACTTATGAAACATGGAATACATTGACTTGACTATTCTGTTTTGACTTCGGCTGTTTGAGATTTTACAGCTGTGATCAAGGAAGACATCAGCAATACTCAAGCAAGGTAGAATATATGGTTTGACAAAAGTATTTGAATTTTAAGTGGATTATTAAAATAATATGTGAAAGACTGAATATGCATTAAACAATAATAAAGCAATTGCATTTGAAAGGGTTTCTAACAGAAATAGAATAAGAATTCTTGGCCATGATATTTATTGAGGAATTGTTACGTTGCCTTACTGACTTTGGATTAGTCCCTAGACCTTGATTTAGCTAAGCACAGAACCATGTGCTCAGATCGCACTGGAGTAATGCAAATATAGAGTCAGTTGGACTTAGGGATGTGCATATGTGCTTTTCTCTAAAGAGCTGGATTTAAATACATGCTCAAAGTGAAGAATGTCCTTAAAGTTTACATAGTTACATTACATGCCTAATTTCCATTGGTTGCCTTGACACTTCTAGTCTTAGCATTATGCTGAATTGTTTTCTGCAAAAAAATTGAAGTATGAATGAGAAGCATCTTTATGTTATAATGACTATTTTGAGGTTTGACTTACAGACTGAAAAAAAAAAATATTTCCCTACTAGAAAATGCGACTTCTTTTTAATATCATTCTTGCAAAGATTCACGTTCTTTTTATACACTCTTCTGGATTAATGAAAATAGATGTAAAATAAAAGCAGATATTCAATACAAGATTACAGCACCTGAAATTAGGGGTCAGTTTGCTGTATCCATAGGACGTAGGTGTCTGAGCAGCCATTATTACTGAGTACTCCAATCAGTACAGTCACTAGACTTTATTAGACTGAATATAGACTCTTCCGTAAAGTCTGGATTGCTGTTTAGCTAAACAGCCAGTAAGTGTATATTTTTGAATTAACTGAATTGCTCTCATCTCCTTGGATTATACTGAGTAGATCTTTATCATCTGTAATGGAAAGTCAGACACCTAACATATGTTGGAGTAATTTACAAGTAGACACCTAAGTTCTGATGTTTTATTTTGGAACTGATTCCCATCCAAACTGAATAGAAATGACTAGGAGAGAATTCCCCTATGTGTATCTTCCACCTGTATGCTCATTTCCTTCATCACAGGAAGCAACAGACTCATTTAAAGCTTGCTTATGACATTAGGTTCCTGTGCTACTAAGGTAATTTACAGATGCTGCTTAAAACTCTGAAATAAAATCTTCAAGCAACATAAAGCTGCATTTGGCCTTCCAAAATCCACTAGTTCATTGAGGCTTACATGCTGATGTATGGGTTATGTGAATAGTCCTAGTGAGTATAATTAGTGTCAGTGCTTTGTGTTTGTGTAGAGTCAAGCATGTGATTTAAATTCTTGAGGAACTGACTTTACTGTCTTAGACTGAAAAAGGAGTAGTATATATTTTGCATGATAATTCTGCAGAGAATTTGGATAAGACCTACTTAATAAGTAAAAGTTATCTTTAGTAATAAGAAAATGTTGTATATATATTATGTTTTGCATTGACAAAATAACTTTACAGCCATTGCTGTCTATTAATTTTTTTTCACCCATGCTTGTCGTTTATCTTGTTTAAATATATTGCTGATTTTTTTTCCTGAATTAGAGGGAAGAATAGTGTAAAATAGTAGGATCTCATTTTGCAAACTTGTGTGTTTGAAAGAAATATTGAAGAACAGAACTGGTATTTTCAGAAAGCTTTAATAGTAATGAGGGCAGTTTAATATTTCTCTTTTACATCAGATTTTTACATCTGCTGCAATAGACTATGGAACCTAGAGAGAGTTTCATTCAACTGTGATGTCCAAAGCTGAGACAAGATTCTATTATATTAAACTTGTTTTTGCAAGTGCAGGGATCTGCCTATATGGTATAGATTACTGGACTTTGTTTCTTCAGACTTGTTTTATTAAATTCAAAAATAAAATTGAATGTTTATTATATTTTCCAACATTTTTCCTAAGTAATTACTTCAAGGTTTCATGACAAAAACAATGGAAGAACTCCTGATATTAAGTTGACATAACCTGTTAATATTATAAATAATAGTCTATGACTTCACACTACAGCTTCATTCTGTAGGTATAATTTTTTAAGGGAAATTATAATTAAAAAGAAACTTTTCAAAGAAACTTTTCTTTCTTATTAGGCCATATTGAGGAAGAACATATGCTAAGCAGCAGCACTAAAGAAATGCAATACAACACTTGGCAGCTGCAGTTCATCTAGACCCTTCTTGTTGGCTAGCATTCTGCTACAGAGGTTTCATACTAAGACAGATTGATCCAAAAGGAGCTGTGCAGGACTTCAGTGTTTCTGGTATTACTTGTTTATTTTAATGATGTGTATGCTTACCATTAAAAAGAGGAATGACCTTTTGCCAGTGATTGCTATACTGCAATGTAACACAGATATTTCATTTTACAAATATTGAAATGTATGGCTGTAATTTAATGTTTGGTAATAACTTGTTCCTTTTCGTTTCTCATAGAATCATAGAATGGTTAGAGTTGGAAGGGACCTTAAAGATCACGTTGCAACTCCCTTGCCACAGCAGGGACATCTTCCCCTAGTCCAGGTTTCTCAAAGCCCCATCCAACCTGGCGTTAAAACACTTCCAAGGATGGGGCATCCACAACTTCTGTGGAACTTCTTCTTTTATTAAGTTTGCTATTAAACATTGACTCTTGCTGCTGTTGTTTCTCTTCAGTTATTTTGCCTCTGCTTCCTAAGCTTTTCTGCTTCACTTTTAACAATTTGAGTGGGTGTAACAGAATTATAAATATGTCTTGAAGGTTAAACAACTTCTGTTATGATCTGTCATGTTATTGTTTGACTATGATATTTTATAAAAGTCTAAGAAAACCAAAGTAAAAAATAATGTGCAAATAAGTTGCATGGAGTAACTGAAATATATGTGAATATCTGAACATTGGTTTTTATTCTCCCTCTTCCACAGTCCTCATCAATGACACTCAGCAAAACTTCTGTTCTTCGTCGTGGGATTGTCTACTCAGAACAGTGTCAATGGTCACTGGCAATCTGTGACTTTGAAAGTGTTGTAGCTTTGGACAGGTGATTGGACTTACAAATTTTTAATAGATGCCGTTTATATTCTGATTACCTGTGGGCATGAAGGTACTAATAAAGAAAAATAGAGTCAGAACTGTTATTCTGCAAATAGACTGGAATTAAACCACACAAACCCATAATGTTTTCTTTTAGTATCTTTTGTCTCACTTACTACAGTCTGAGTATAATAAAAATAATTCTTAATGTATTTCAAAATTAAATTTTATTTTGCCTTACATGTCATCTTGGAAAAGAAATTTTTCGGTTTTAGCATACAAAGGATGAAGCTGAAGTTCTAATTAAAGTTGACTACCCATGCCATAATAATTTCATGTCTTCTTGGAGGGAATCTGTACACAATGCAGGTAAAAAGTCAAGCTTTTTTTTTTTGTTTTCTTTTGTTTTTTCTCCCTGAAAAGAAATGGCACAGTGATTTCTTTAGCAAAAATTAGCAAGTGTTGTCCTTGAAAAAAGAAGGCTGTTTGTGGCCCTTGATAGTTGGTGACTGGAGCTGGTATGATTTATCAGAATTGCATTTCTTCCTACCACTTAAAAATGCTTCAGAAATAGATTATATCTGTAGCAGTGATGCCATGCAAGTAGCCTTAAAATATGCCACAAGCATCCCATACCAGTTAGCTGCTTTAATTACCTTACTTTAAAAGTGCTGAGTTCTCATTCAGCCTCAGTCAACCTCAACAGTCCTGTTTTGAGCAAAGGCTTCCATTCCAATCTATGGCAGGCCTAAAGATCCCTCAGCTCTTCCTTTGTCTTGGTTGTGCTATAGGCAGTCTTGAATTTTGCAAGAGTGGGCTGCACAAAATGTTGCAGATCTTGGAAACACAGCTCTTCCTAGCATCTAGCCAAGTGAAATGACAGAAAATAAAGGAGCAGGCTAGATGGAAAATGTGTAAGCTCTGTCAGTCTTTTAAAACTTCAGTGTCTTTTTAGTGTTGAAAAATTCAGTATTTCTCTGTGTATTCAAGTATATACAAAATTATCAGCTAGCTCTTTCTAGCCCAGCTTCCATGCAGAGACGTCATCATTTCTTCAAAATTCACATTTGGACTGCTGTTTTTGGTGATCAGAAAGCCTCCAGTGTCCAGCCAAACATCACAAGCTACTGAAATTATGTCTTTAATCAGCTATCTCTTCTGCTGGCAATTAAAATTCTGTAGCTCAGTGTGATAACAAAATAGATGTGTGGAAAATGTCATAAAGCAGATGAAGCCTGTATAAGTTGTGGTTAAAACAGTGACATATTTCATGCAATAACAAAAGGAAAAAAAATCTGGTTTCAGCTCTGTCACCTTTGCTTACCTAAATATTGGTTTGATACTGCTGGTGCATCTCAATCGATGCCATGAATCTATTCAACAGTTTACTAATGTCAACAAAATAGATCCTCTCAATGTGAAGGCCTACGTATGCAGAGCGCAAGCGTATCATAAGTAATACATTCCATTTGCTTCTGTTTGTCACTTAAAGTAGCTTTATTTATATTTATGGTTGTATTTTAATACCTGTGCCTTGGTGTTATGCAGATGTCAGAACCTGCTTATAGCTGTAGTTTCAAATAGTCCTCAATACCATAATAGAATCACATACATTGCAATTGTGAAATATTGTTGGCATGTAAATGCAATGACAAAAATATTTCAAGTGTCATTTTTATATTTTCTATATCTGTGTACACATAATCTGAGCTGTAATTTTTTTTTAAATATATTTTCTAACTATTTAAAAAATTGTATTATTTAAAAGTCTCCTCCACCCAGTTTTGAAGTACAATGTTTTCTAAACAGAATTTTCTTGAGAATACTAATTTTTCAGGAAATTCAAATTTTCAGTATTTTAATTTCATGTAAACCAGCATGTATTCTACTTCTGCAGAGGATTTGAGAATATTTTCTGTTAGCATTTGTTTTTCTGTGACGCTCTCAGGATGTCCTGGGTTCAGCAGTAGCAGTCATGTTTTTCCTTTGTGGTAGCTGGTGCAGTGCTGTGTTTTGACTTCCAGCCTGAGAACAGTGTTGGTGAAGCCGATGTTTTCGGTTGTTGCTAAGTGATGTTTACCCTGACCAAGGACTTTGTGAGGCTCATGCTCTGCCAGGGAGGAGGGGAAGCTGTGAGGAAGCAGAGACGGGGCTCCTGACCACATACCACAGCACATCATGGCCGGGGTGGGGGGTAACTGGGAGTTAGCCGGAAGGACACGGGATTCCGGGTGGAGCTCGTTTTCTTGGCCGGTGGTATCGTATTCTCTTCCCTTGTTATTTTCTCTTATCATTGTTTTAACTGATAGTAGCGGTGGTGATTTGTTGCTGGACTGTTCTTGTCTCAACCCGTAGGAGTTGCACTCTCTCGATCCTCCTCCCCGTTCCTCCGGGAGCGGGGAAGGGGAGAGCCCCGGTGCGGGGGGGGGACACACGGACCTCGATTGTTGTCAGCTCAGCACCACTCACTGGGAGTGAGTGAACAAGTTACCTGACTGGGTTTAAACCACGACACAGGAGTACCAGGAATGGAGTTTTCAGTGTGACCTGATTTCTGTAGATTTCATTTGCAGAAACCAAACAACTATCTCATAGTGCTTAGTTTGTTTTCAAAATGTTTTGATAAGTTGCTTGCGCTGTTCATTTTCTTCCACAGCTAAAGGAAATGGCTTCTAACTTAGAGTCCATTTTTGTGGATTGACGTTATTATTTTTTTTTGGCAGTGTGTGAACTTGTGCCTGATAGTCTATACTGGAGGCCGTCCACTAATGATCAGGTTGATTTGTAGGGTTGTTCTTTGTTTGGGTATTTTGTTTTTTGGCTTTTTATTTATTTATTTTTAAAATTTCAATGTAAAGCAGTAAAATAAAAATAAACAGTAAACAGACACATTGCATCAATGCTGTTCTTTAATGAGAGTTTGAGTTAGCAGCTATCCCAACTGGATGAATCAATCTTTGGAATCTTTACTCTAATGACCTCCTTTCTCCTCAGCATCTGAAGTACACTGAATGGGACCACATGCACAGGCACCTGAAAAATAAATGCAAAGTCATTACAGCAGTGAAGATTTATCAGGACATACTTGCATGACCTAATCTCATTCCCAAAAGTCCGAAGTTTTCTTTAGATTCTGGAAAAGTAAAGAAACTGTCTCGAGTTTGGACCTGCCTTGAGGAAGAGTATGGAAATAGGTAGGGTAAATGTTTCAGACCTTTATCAAAAGCATGTCGAGCTCCTTTACAGAGGCCGCATGTGCCTTGTGAGTTGCTACCATGAGGACATTGCACCCTTCAGAACCACATTTACAGTAACAAGAATTGTGTCTGCAAATTGTATTCGTATTGGCAATTAAATTGCTGTTTTTTTCTTTATGAATTACAGATACATAATTTTTCAAATGCTTTGAAGGATATAAACTGAACCATTCATCTTTATCCAAATAAATCATAACTTTGCATATTAAGGTAGGGAAGCAATTACTTGAGAACTTCACAGAGGTCTCACTTTAAGAAAAATAATGATTTGGAATGCTGTTGGTGGGTACTCTTGTATTGTTTGAAACCTGCTCTGAATGGGTTTAAAAAACTGTAGTATTTTCATCGTGCTTTTAAACCTGAAGAACTTCATCTGTATAATGCCACACAACTACTGTAATTGTTATCATGGAGGAAGGAATCATATTTCACATACAGGATTCTGCTCTTTGAGGCACATATATTTTCTGGGGGAAAGGAAGTAAATAGCCATGACAAAAAAGCAAGTCTGAACTTTTAAAAATACAATAATTTTCAATGTTTTGCCCGAGTGGATGGGTCCGTCACTGTTTTGTCTGCAGAATCCACATAATGCAAAGAATGTGAAGGACTGAGTTCAGGGCAGTTTAGATTTGAACTATTCTTCCTCATCTTCAGCTCCGTTAGTAGTGACTTTTACCAAAGTAAAAATAAGTTACTAGATAAAGCTGTTTCCTTCCCTGAAAAGGTGTAAGAACTAAGGAGGAAATGCTAGGATATTATTCATCATCTGTATTAGGAGAATTAGTTACTCTGTTCCAGTCAATAGCACTGTATTTTTCCAATTTTAAGAGTGGGTTTGCTCATCTTGTCTCTCAGAATGTGGCTAGCATGACCTCTTATACTGATGCTGATACCAGAAAAGGCAAAAAAGTGTCCTTGAAAACAGAATGTATCTATCAGCTCTCAGTCTGTAGTGGATTTTAGAAATAGTATAAAGATTACTGTTGCAGTTCTTGAGATTTTAAAGATTACTGTATGTGGAATACAAAGAAAAGGAATTTTTTAACTCCTAAAGTTTGAAGAGAGGTAAGCATATAACTCCTTGGTACTGTGATGTGAGAGAAAAAATTAAAAACTGGACAGCTATTTTTGGTTAAAAAACAGAAAAAAAAGCAAGAAAAAACTTCGAATGTTTCTTATTGGAAGGCATTAATTTTCCTTTTTATCTCTTTATACTAGTGAAAGCTTATTTCACTAGCATTTGCACTTTGAAAGAAATGCCTGGAAATAGTTTTACTGATTACATTCAGCAAATATTCCATTACAGGAGACAGTATTTAATGGAATTGAAGAAATACCAGCTGGCAAATTTATGAATTCATCAACTTGCAGAAATGCATGAAAGTAACATCAATTTCCATCCATTTTCCTAGATAGTTGCGAACCATGGCAATTTTTTTACAAGGACTTGTGGAAAAAAAAAAAGTTCAGGCATGCAAATAGGTTAGTTACCATGGATCAGCTAAAATATAGGAACTTATTATCTAGAGTATTTTTCTGCATGTCTGAAGCCTTTGAAATGTAACAATGCTATACACTTTTGCCTGTGTTGTCACCTGTGATTTCAGAATTTCCTTTATCTTTTGAATTCTGTTTTTTTATTTCTTACTTTCAATATCGGTAATTTCTGCTTTAAAGGAATATTGAGTAAGTTTTCTGTTCTGTACTTATGTACAGTCTTTTCTAACAAAATATCACATATCTTTAGAACTGAACCTTCCCAGTGCACTTGAACTGTAAAGATGTTGCAGTATAGTAGTTCCTTGTTATGTGCTGGGCATAAAATGTTTGTGTTCAGTGTGTCCTGTAGCTCTTGGTGAATCCATGTGAATAGCCATACTGTATGAGATTAATTTCCTGTCTCTTGTAGTAACCAAGAGTGGATACACAGAGCACAATAATATAAAACTAAAGCAGACGTATGGTGATACTTCCACAGAGCAAAGCCTTCTTAGTTGTGGGGAAACGAACGTAAATATTTGCAGATGTTTAGCAATCAAACTGTGCTTATTGATAAATAACTTCATCTTCAAACTTTTGCAGAAATTTAGTTTGCATTTGTTGTCTTATGGATGTTAAAACAAGCTTTGATACTCCAGATGTTTTAATAGCATTTTAAAGTATCATTTAAAAGTATTTTATACCGGAAAACATATGATGTAAAAGAAATTATTGTTTTTCATGATGGTTTCTTTCCAGAACCCTTTGCATCTCAGCATATTCAGCAAGCACTGAAAATCACAAGAAGGCCATAGAGTGCTTATTGGAAGCTACTGCTACTCAACTTGAGCCTCCAATGTTTATTGTGTTAGGAGAAATACAAATGAAAGCCAAGCAAACTGAGGTTAGAAAAGTTTATATATATATGCCAAGCAAGACAATGTTTTTCTTTCTGTTTTATTTTAGTATTTTATGAAATGTGCTTGTATATAAATACAACTTCAGAGAATCTAATTGATTAAATTATAAGATCTGAGTAAGAATTTTCAACAACAGCAGCTTGCATCAAAAGAATGACCAACAGGTCAAAGAAGGTGATCTTGCCCCTTTGCTCTCGTGAGACCTCACTTGGAGTATTGTGTGCAGTTCTGGTGTCCTCAACATAAGATGGACATAGAACTGTTGGAGCAAGTCCAGAGGAGGGCCACGAGGGTGATAAGGGGGCTAGAGCACTTCCCATATGAAGACAGGCCGATCAAGTTGGGGCTGTTCAGCCTGGAGGAGAGAAGGCTGCATGGAGACCTCATGGCAGCCTTCCAGTATCTGAAGGAGGCCTACAAGGATGTGGGAGAGGGACTCTGAATCAGGGACTGTAGTGATAGGACAAGGGGTAATGGGTTCAAACTTAAACAGGGGAAGTTTAGGTTAGATATAAGGAAGAAATTCTTTACTGTGAGGGTGGTGAAACACTGGCACACGTTGCTCAAGGAAGTTGTGAATGCTCCATCCCTGGCAGTGCTCAAGGCCAGGTTGGATGGAGTCTTGAGTGAAACGGTTTAGTGTGAGGTGTCCCTGCCCATGGCAGGGGGGTTGGAACTAGATGATCTTAAGGTCCTTTCCAACCCTAACTATTCTATGATTCCATGATTTTATGATTTGAGCTAATCAATTAAAAGGTACAGTTACGTAGATTGAGATCCATTATATATCATAATTTTGCTTCTTTTGAAATAAAATAATACAGAAGTATGCCTAGCATTTTTGTCTAATAAAGTGCAGTACAAAAGTTTGATTCTAGTTTGTGATTGTATAGTTACAGGTATTTTCTGAACTTCATGACTATTAATATGTCATAAAGCAGTATGTACCTGTGGGCACTGGTATTTCAAACTGGTACCTCTAAACAAATACTTCATCTTGAAAGACCCACTTAAGAAAAAAATGCTATTATTCTTTTACCTAAATATCAGTATAAATGAACTGTACATTATTTCTAGATCCTGTACATTAGCTACTTTGTCATATATAAACAAACCTCAGAAATGTTTCTGGTTTTCTAATCAGTTATTAATATGAACCATTCAGAGATCAGGAAAGTGTCTAACTCCAGCAACATCAAGGAACAATAGATTAATAGTTTTACCATGATGTTCGAAAGAAAGACTAAGAAAAAGCCATTTTCAATAATTCAAAATGTCTAGCAAACCTTGCAGGTTTTCAGTTAAGTGCTTTATAACTACTAATACTCTCTGTTTTGCAGGATGCTGAGATAAGTTTTAAAAAAGCTATGAAGCTCCTGAAGACCTCAGCAAAAAAACTGCCTAATACGTTTGAGGCTGCAGAAATGTATTATCATCTCACAGGTCTGTGCTACATGGAACAAAAAAGGTTATTAAGGGTGGTATTAATTATGTAGACTATATTAGCCTTTAATTCAACTGCTGTCAAAATTGTCAGAAATATCTAATACAGTAATACATGACAATTGCAAAAGGTTACTTTCTGTGTTAATGTACATTTGATATTACAGCTGTAGATCCTGGAAAAGCCTGTGACTTTGTAAACTAATGTACAATGTAGAGGAAGCAACTATCTGGATGGATTTTAAAGGAGTTGCAATCTAGCCATATTAATCCATTATCCATTCCAAGAAACAACTTCAGTATTTCAGCTCTTACAGACAGAAGACCATGTGATTGGTTAAAAATTTTAAGTCTCACTGCAGAAATGAGATGAATTAAATGAATTAGATTGTGCCTCCATGAAGTTATGATTACATTAGTTGTTAACTAATTGCTAAACATTACAAAATTTTAAATAGCAGTAGATGGATGAAAGTAGTAAGAAACAATGCAGGTAGATGGTGGGTTCCAGCTGCAACAATAGGTCACACCTAGCTGTGCAAAAGAATCAGTTAGGCTGTGGTTTCAGCTGAACAAACAGACCATATTTAACCCAGGTAATGTTTCATCCTTTTAGGCCTGTGATGCTTTTAGTATGGCTATCAGACTACATTCAAGTTACCCTGATGCTTGTTATCCGCGAGGGCTGTGTAGAATGCATCTTGGACCAGCTAAGTGCATCCAAGACTTCAAACACTTGCTTATTGTCCATCACACTTCCAGGTAATATAAAGATTCATGGTTGTGTGAGGCATTTTGGATGGGCTCAAAGACTGTCATGTTTTGCATTTATGGGTGTATTGTCTTGTAATCTGCTATCAAGCACAAGGCAAACATTAAATAAATTACAACAAGCTTTGTAAGATGTATGGTTTTATAAACTTGTAATTTCTGTCTTCTGCTTAACCTTTGTTTTATAATGCTAAGTAAATCTATTTTTTGAGCATGTCATCATTCTGTCTTCATCTCTACAGGCATATATGAGTTTTGCTGCTTACTATGGAAGTAAAGGTAGATACTCTAAGGCAATTCTGAATTGCAGTGAGGTGATCAAAATTCTTCCTAACAGTGTGCAAGCGTATTTTTACCGAGGAACTTTAAAGTGTCAAAATAAGGCAGGACTGTCTTTTATTGTTGTACTTTGAAATTCTCCCTTAAAGCTTGGCACTTTTAAATGGTGAAATAATGGTAAAAGTATTGCTGATAGAAACCAGGAATTCCCCTTGATAATGATACTTTCCATTCCCCACTGAAGCTTCTTTCTGATTGTTCTGTGTAACTGAAAATGCTTGATGGGTTAGAGAAGCTACTGAGCACCTTTCTGGTTATTCTCTTCTTAAATTCCACAGAATAAATTCTTAGACAGAAGTACCAAAACTCCACAAAAGATATGTTTTATGTTAGGTAAAGATAAAATGTAAGCTAGTAAAATTAAAGATTGATTAGATATTGTAGTATATGGATATGATGTGATAAAACCCTAAGAATGTTTGCCTAGACTTTGCACAAACAGAGCTTCTGAAGTGCTCCCACTGTAGTAAGAAATGTGGTAAGTAGTCCATAGATGTCATAGTGAAATGGTTGAATGCCTTCCACTGCTCATGAAGAATCAAAATGTAAACCTATGAAATAAAATTTTACAATAGGCTATTATTTGAGGAAGAATATGTAGTGCTATGAACTCTGTGGTTCAGTGGTTTTTTATTTTCAGACATTTAAAGCTGCAGTTGAAGACCTTTCAAAAACTATTGACCTCAACGAAATCTGTGTTTTGGCATATTATAACAGAGCTGTCTGTTATCATCAAATAAAGGACTTCAGAGAGGTATGGTATTACTTTTTTATCAACATTACATGAACACTTGGTTGTTCATATTAGCTACTAACCTGTTATTAGCAATTAGTCAGAATTTCTGACCTCTTGCAATGTCTTTGTGAATGGTTGTGCTCTTCAGAAAATTGTTTTTAATAATGGCTTTTTGATCTCTATTATCATACACTTGATATCCTTTTGAAAATAAAATAACTCTATCCAGAAGCAGACTACATCAAAACAGGAATTTGGACCACATAGAAGCCTTATTCACAACCCTGTTTTTCTGGATGTATTTTATACTTCTGTCAACTTACCTGTGAGCTATGTCTGAGTGTTTCTGATTTCTACTTTTATTATAAAGTAAGGGCACAATAGGGCACACTAAGGCACTGTGCATCTTCAGACTTGGGAACACAGTGATGCTGAACTGTCTTTTTGATGAGGCCTATTTTGTGAGACAATGCTAGTTCATAAGTATTTCAGCTCGAATGTCTCAAGTCAAATCAACCTTGTGCAAAGGCAATTTGTTCTTCGAGGTTAATTGGCAAAGAAGGATGCAGATGGGTAAATAAAATAGGTGATTACAGTAGCTGAAAGCAGAAGTTTAAGGTGTGAAAATATTAGTTCCTTCATAAATAAGGTATTGTAAAAGTTGGTTTCACTCTTCAGAAAAGCCACTTAAAGTTCAAAGAAAGTTGCAGAAAAAAGGTAGTACAGAAAAAAATTAGTAAATCTAACAGGAATGGGATTCTTAAAGCTGTTTGTAATACCTAACTTAGTTTAGAAGTGACAAAGAAGAGAACTTAAGTGGCTAGTATATGGAATACTACAGTCAAGGACATTTTTATCGTATTAGCTCTAAACTGTCCAGTTATTTGTAAATATAATATCCGAGTTTATTCTTCAGATGAAAAAAAAAGAAAAAGATTTGTTCTAGAACTTCTTCAGATCAAGCATTGTTGAAATACTCTTAGTTTTGCTAAATTTGAAAAGTGAGGCTTCTTCAGTCTACCTGGTCATGTCACTATTTGCTCTTTTACAGAATTTACACTCAAATTTAGTTAATACAAGTAGAGCTTAGATTTTTCAAGCACAATAAATTATATTTGAAGATACTGAATTTTTAAAAAAGGGTTTTACTTTGACATTAATTTATATAAATTGGAAGAAATAAGATATGCATTAATATCTTAGTCTATTTATCGTAGTGGCACTTGAAGTTAATAGCTCCTATTTCATACAAGTATCACCTATGATGAAAAGTAAATCTTAATAGCTATATAATATTAGTCTAATCTATTTTGTTCTGCAGTTACTCAGCCTTCTACCATTGCTTAACCTTGTTGCTGCTGAGGCAGTGTGGAGGTGGACACATTCAGGACTGCAGCATTAAAACTTCCTGTGTACTATGTAGTTAAGGCATAACCAGCTCCATCTTTCACAGTGTCCAGATGATGTAGAACTTGCACAGGAATGGTGAATCCTGATTCTAAGAACTGAAGATATGATTTTTTTGTGCCCATGTCTTTACTCATCCGTCAAAGGAGTCACTAGTAACTCTATAGCTCACCTGTGTAACTCATTTTAAGATGCCTTTGGAATCTATCCTGCAGTCTCTAACAACATGACTACCTATCAACAGGGTTGGAATGAAGCCCTAATTTGTATTTGCAACAAGTGTGCTTTTAAAAACCTTCAGGTAGCTTATATTCAAACACTATCAGTATCAACTTGGTAAAACAATTTTTGTACTTTGACATGTTAAAGTTTATGCTTTGTATGAAGATACTTACTAACGTTCATTGACTTTTCAGGTATTTAATCTTTTTTAGACCTACTCAGTATACCTCAGTTGCATATTTAAGGATGGAGTTCCACATTTGTCTTACTCTTAGAGTAGAATGGTCTATGCTCAGAACTTTGAATATTATCTCTTTTTACTCCATATATTTAGCATGGTTTGGATATGTTAATGAATTGGTGTGTGAAAAAGCAGAGAGAAGGCTTGTATTAGAAGTAAATTATTTATGGTTGAAACATCTATGCCTGAAGAGACTACCAAAAACAATGTTTGGTAATGACATTTGGACAGCATGAATGATTCGGGTAAAGTATCTCTGAGTACAACTGTTGAGAAGATGAAATCTTGGCCTACTTTTGCTGTTTTCTTCCTCAGGCCAAGGAATTCAAACTGCAAGGTCTTACACTGATAACTTTCACTGTTATAGCTATTAGTGAGCTCATACAGAATGCAAACTTAAGGAAAAGATATCCTTTTCAGTCAGAATTAAACTACTTTTGAGTGGCGTGGTACTTGCTGATCATGCATAAATTGAGAATTTTATTTACAAATTTTTTTTTTAAACAGCAAACATCAATGTCTCTATTTTTAGTCTTCATGAGTTTGAAGAAGCTGTGACATCATTTGACCAGGTTCTCAAATTAGACCCTGTTTTTGTGGATGCCTATGTTGGAAGAGGAAATTAGTACATGGAAAAAGGGGATGAGGCTGGTTGTAAACAAGCACAGAAAGATTTCTTGAGAGCAGTTCACCTGAATCCAAAGTGCATAAAAGCTAGAATTTTCTTATGATACAACTTGCAGGTAATACACCATAATTCATTGTCAATGCTTTTTTAAAATAACAAACAAATCAACAACCTTATATGCATACACATACATAAAATAATTGTAACAAACATAAAATAATCTATGTAATTTAGACAAGCCTTATGGCATCTTTTATTCTAAGTAAATTAATAAACCATTATTTTCTTTTCACTTTTGTGCCCGGTCTTGGAGTTCTGCTCTCGAATAATGGATTATCAAGTAACCTTACACTCGTTTGATTTGCAGATACTGTTCTCTGTCATGGTTTAAAACCAGTCAGGCAGCTTGTTCACTTACTCCCTTCCTTCTTGGCTTCCCCCATTCCTGGAGGGATAGGAAGGAGAATCAAAAGAATGCAACTCCCAGGTGTTGAGATAAGAACAGTTTAGTAACTGAGGTATAACACAAACCACTACTGCTACCACCAATAATAACAATGATAAAGGAAATAACAAGGGAAAAGAATATATCACCTCAGCACCAGCCGACTGATAACTCGCCCCCCCATCCCAACCAAGCACCGACCGATACCACCTCCAACCCTGCAGTGTACCAGCCCTTCCGGGTAACTCTCAGTTACATCCTGGGCATGACGTGCTGTGGTATGGAATAGCTCTTTGGTCAGTTTGGGTCAGGTGTCCTGTCTCTGCTTCCTCCTGGCTTTCCCTCCTCCCTGGCAGAGCATGAGGCTCAGAAAGTCCTTGGTCAGACTAAAACATCGGTGTTATCAGCTCTGTTCCCAGGCCAAAAGTCAAAACACAGCGCTGCACCAGCTACTAAGAAGGAGAAAAAAATGACTGCTACTGCTAAACCCAGGGCAGTTCTCTGATAAAATAACATGAGGAACTGGGGTATTTTGTGTGTATGAGTAAAAAGCAGCCAAAGTGTTGATAAGTCTGTGTAAAACAAAATCTTATATGTCCAAATTATCCAAACTGTTACGAACGGATTTTAGCTGATTTGCTGGAGGCCTTATAGTTAATTATCTCTGAAAACTACTTACCCACATAGAAAATAAACAGCTGAATCAGGAAAGGGATTTCTGATGTGACTTGACAGTTTTTGTCTGTGTCTAATTTCTGTCCTTTAGTTACTGTGCTTTATTATATCCAGTTGTGTGAAATGTCTTGAATTGTCATGAATTTTGTTACAAATTATTTTTTTGCCAATGTAAACAAGAGACTAATGCTTGTTAGCCTGTGTCATGTAGTCTTGCATAGGTGTCATGCCCATTACCTTTTACAGCTTTGCCAATTCATTTGAATTCTAACTAATGATTTCGCAATGCTTTTGGGAAGTATTGTGCAAGAGGAAAAACCTTGAATTGACTACATTGGTGAGTAGGTAAGAATAAGATGTAGGTAGGAATTAGACATCTTAGGTGCAGGATGCAACCCAGAAAGTTCACATAGTGGTACATGCTTAATTTCTGAGAGGTCTAAACCTCAGTAGACACCTTTTCTTAAACCTTGTTGTACCTACTGGGGCTTAAACCTAGACACGTGAAGTATTTTGATGTGGGGTACTAGGTGAATTGCTTTTCACATTTTCTCAATTAATATATATATTAAGAAAATGTTTAAATTTTGCCTGGGGTCCCAAGTGGCCTACTTGCCCCGAATTAAGCACTTTTTTGACTGTGCTAAGTCCTCATAAGGTACAGTATACCCAAGTTCCATTTGACTATTCAGGGAAGGTACTTCAGCTGAACTTCCTGGTTTAATTTTATTGCTATATGAAGTCAAATATATAGGTCTTCAGATCACAAGCTCATATATAGCCCATGAAGAGCTGAATCTTGTGAGGGACATGAAGGTCAACAAGAAAGGCTTCTGCAAGTACAAAATGAAAATTAGGGACATGTGGACCTGATGCTGAATGTGACTAGGGATGCAGTGATACAGAACATGCAGAGATACTCAATGCCTTCTTCACCTTGGTCTTTATGGGTAAGATTGTCTTTCAGGAATCCCAAATCCCTGTGGCCAGTGGAAAAGTCCAGAGCAAGGAAGACTTAGCCTTTGTGGATATGAGGCTAGGGAACACTTAAACAAAGTGAACATACATAAATCCATGGGACATAACGGAATACACCTGCAAGTGTTGAGGAACTAGTCAACATTACTGTGAGGCCACTCTCAATTACCTTTGAAAGGTCATAGCAATTGATAGAGATTCCTGAAGAAAGAAAGAAAGTAAATGTCACTCTTATCTTTCAGAATGGCAAGAAGTAGGATGTGGGAAACTGTAAGAAGGTCAGCCTATTAACTCATGAAGGATGAAGGTGATTTAGAGTAGTTTGCATGAGTTTGTGAAGGAAAAATCTTGCTTAATGAACCTGATAACCAACCTTCCTACCTCCCTCCCTCCCTCCCTCCCTTTAATTCTACATGGTTCTGGGCAACCTGCTCCAGCTGACCCTGCTTTGAGCAGGGGTTGGCCTAGACGGTCTCCAGAGATCCCTTCCAAACTCAACCATTTGATGATTCTGTGATGTAGGATAGGTAATACTTGCAGTTAAAGCAGTCATGACAGATTAATTACATATTGCACAGTTAACAAAATATGAAAAAATAACAAGATATTTGTTTTTTTTTCATTTGTTATTCAGTCAACTAAGTTTGTAAATGTAAGTGTACTTCCATTCTCTGCTGTAGTTTAAGTGGGACCCTTAGTAAGTCTGGCTTTTCTTATGTTTCTTATTGTGGCTTCATTGCAATTCATTTTAAGCCCTTGGAAAGCTTCAGAGAGCATGGAGCCAATTTACAGTTGCCATTTGCATTGATCGAAAATGCCATGCTGCATATGCTGGATGAGTTTCAGTCTGTCTTCAAAGGGGTGAAACTTTTACTGCATTTCAAGATACAGGTACTGCAGTAAAGGTAGATGTTAGCTTAAATCAACCTGTTGCTGTGAAGCCAGCCAATACTGTACATTAATAGTTGCCAATTAGGATTAGAAGGTGCAATTATTATCTTTTTTTAAAAGTAAATTTATTTTTGAAAGCCAGAATAAATTACTATAGAAGTGTAAATTTTCCCTGAGTAAAAGGTCATCTACATTTCCCTTTCAGCTCACTACCACTGCTTCACTGCTAACAAATAGGGGTGTCATCAAACAGTTAATGGGATATCTGTCCTGTGCCATGAAGGACTATCAACAAGCAATTTCTGCTGACCCAAACTATGCATTAGCCTATTTCAATGCAGCAAATATCTACTTCAATAATCAACATTTTTCACAAGTATGTCTACAGTCTGTCTTTATACTGTCTTCAGAATTTTTTTTCTTAAATAAATACTGATGGTACGAAGCTGTCTTTAAGTATAATTAATATGAAGCTTTCTTACTTTCAATTTCATAGTTCTCATGAATTAAATTGAAATAACTAATAATAAAAAATTATCCTAGTACTATGTATTTTATCATTGGCATGAATGAACTGAGATTCATGACAGACATGGTACACATCACAAAAGTTTGTAAATAATTGAGATGCCAAAATCCCACTGATGTTCAGTAACTTCCCACCAGCCTAACTCCCATACATTAAATAATTTGTCCAGGTTTACTATAGCATCATGACAAGGAGAATGAAAAGAATCTCCTGCTGATGAACTGGAATCAAGAAGTCAGATTTTCCTCCTATTATCACAGTAACGTGAGTTTTAAATCACCTAATTTTACTTAATTATGGTGGGTATCTTCAGATAGAGAAGATACTGAAATTCTCTTGTGAGAGAATTTGAAATCTGCTTGAAGACAAGGACCATTTATTTTAATCCATGTAGGGAAGCCCCTGCAATGATTTCTTCTTTTGTCTTCTAGTCACATTTCCTGGGCATAGGCTCAGGCTTTTATTTGATTAGAGCTTTGCAGTCCAGCACCTGTGGAAACCCAGAACCAGTATGAATGTTTCAGCACATTTCGTCTAGTGGAATTAATTTTCTCCTAAAGTTGCACCTGTAAACACTTCAGCTTGCAGTTCATTTATTAAGGAATCCATCACATATAGTACAGGATTGGCATACAATTTTAAAACTAGCTTCTACTTCATACAGCGCCAGAAATAGATCATGTAAGAAAATATTTAATACTCATACATGTTTCTCTGTTAATTTTTTTGTTGCTCTTATGCATTTGTTAGACCAGAAATTCCTTAGGAATGCATGGTCAGTGCCCTACATATGGCTTCTTCTGTGATCTCTTATCCACCTGGTATCATTCTTCCATGACCGGCCTTGCGTAGGCTGTTCTTCCTCTTTACTATGTTTCCATGACTCCTTATAGTCCCAAAGAGGCTGTCTAATAGTGGGGAAATTTGCTGTTGCATTATAAACATGTTAATTCAAATTGGCCTTAGTGTATAGCTTATTTATTCCTGCTATAAGTACACTTTAGGATAAACAGCAGAAAGGAAGGAATAACCCCACAAGGGATTACTGAAAAAAATCCCAAGTGATGCACAGAACAATTGTTCACCACCTGCTGACCGATACCTAACCCTTCCCTGAGCAGTGATTGGCCCTTCTGACCAACTCCCCACAGTTTATATACTGAGCATCATCTTCTGTGGTATGGAATAGCCCTTTGGCAAAGTAGGGTCAGCTGCCCTGACTGTGCTCCCTCCTGGCTTTTTGTGCCCCTCCTCACTGGCAGAGCATGAGACTGAAAAAATCCTTGATCAGGGTAAGCACTACTTAGCTACAAATAAAACATTGGTGTGTTATTGTTATTTGCAGACTAAAGCCAAAACACAGCACTGCACCAGCTGTTGCAAGAAAATTAACTCTAGCCCAGCCAAAACTAGGATGACAAGTTGTACAGAAATCATTTCCTCAATTTTTAACAGCATACTTTATCTCCAATTCATGTGTTTTGCAGGCTTATTGCTATTATTCCAAGGTATTAGAACTTGACCCAAGAAATGAATCTGCTGCTATAAATCGTGCTATTACAAATACATTGTTGAACAATACTGAAGAAGCAAAAGACGACTTTGAGAAAGCAATTTGTCTCTGCCATTCTCTGCAGCAGTGTATTTTAACAGGGCTAATTTCTATAATGGATTGAAGCAATATGTACGAGCTGAGAAAGACATTTCAACAGGTAAATCTGTCATGATTATGTTTGGTAACATACTAACAGTTATGATAATAAATTATTTGGCTCTCTTTTATGACTCAGAAAGTATATGTGTATTTTTGCTTGTATATTCTCCACCTAATTTGATCAGATATTATGATGTGATTAAAAAGAGAAAGTTAAAGTAAACATACTAATTGTGTTTTTTTTTTCCATTTTCAAAATAGGAAGAATATGTGAATTAGGCAATAAGCTATTTCATACAATGTGTGTCATTAGCAGTTAAACAAAGCCCTATTCTGAATGAAATTTTGGCAAGAAGCTATGGGAAAATACTAGAGTTACCGAGTCTGAAAACTTTTTGTCAGTTTTTGTGTGTATGTGTTAAGAGCTCTAGGTGCTTAGAAACTGGAATTGAAGTAGCTTATTTTATATATAAACATGAAATATAATGAATGTGCTCTTTGTAGAACAAGTTTTGAAACAGTATTTGGCTTCCATAAGCTTTTCTGCTGAGAATACAGAAATGGTTCATAGAGAAAAGGAACTGAATCAGACTTTCATCTTGAAATTAGTAAAACCCAAACTTTTTGTTCATGTTTGAAACAGCTAAGCTGTATTTCTCTATTGCTTCTTTTGTCATTGCTATTAACATGAAATTCAGCCCCTCTGGATACACAGGCAAACTTCTTCCAGTAACTAAAGCTATGTTTAGTTTGTATTGATTTTGTTGAAACAAAATTTTGTAATATGACCTTGGTTTGACAGCACTTGATTAAACAGGTAATTGATTTAAAAAAAAATTTCTCTCTAAAGCAGAATTTTAAAACAGCAGAGTAATCTTTCCGTCAAGTGCAGAAACCCTTTCTATACAGTGGAGAAACTCAATAAGATACTGGGTTCATTGCCATGTTCCAGATGAATGGTGGTAGTTTTCTTCTCTTGCTTGTGTTTCAGAGGAAAGCATAGTTTCTGCTGTCAGGGCAAAATTAAAGTGAGAGTCATAAATGGCATCAGAAAGAGGAAAAAATTCCAAGTATAAATAATATAACAACGTTGCCTACATCTTGATGTAGTTAATGCATGTAATATGTTTTCTCTTCTGAAAGCCTGACTGGAGAAGAATTTGGACAATGACAAAAGTTTTTGGATATTGTTTATAGTTATATGATCATGTTGTGTGTTTTTTTGTTTTTTTCTGGTTTTTTTTTGTATTTTTTTTTTGTATTTTTTGAAGAGGCCTAACATTCTACTTATTTTTACAGCCTTGTCTATTCAGCCTAATGATGCTTTGATGTATAAATTTAGAGCTGGTATTTGTAGTAAATTGGGTTTCACTAAAGAGGCTGTAGAAGACTACAAACAAGCAATCATCATTCAAGAACAGATTGATTCCATGTGGAAAACACCTGTTTTCATGCCACTTGGGTTCTATTTACGTATTTCTCAGACCTCTAATTAAAAAAAATCCAACATGCAAGAAACATATCTTTATTTTCAGATATTCTATGCAGATTTTATATTTATAAATAATATAATTACCTTGATTGTGCAAAACTAGCAAGAGTTATTTAAGAATAGAATGTCACATTTAATTTTTATGAGGTAGATGGTTCTTTATTTGTTAGTGTCAAGAGATAATTGGATGCATACAAAAATGAAAGAGAGAAGAGAAAATAGGGAAAAGACCTCAAGAGTACTAGTTATAGAAAGATAAGAGACTACACTCCCACTTCTCTCCCAAATATAAATGCTTACAGTGGTGCTGATTATATGTCACCTGGACCATTTGTGAAAAATTCTAAGAGCTACCAAATGTTCATGATTGCTGACTAGGTCTCACTTTCTTCCTGATCTTCCACCCATACCTTTTCATGAAATTTCCTGTTCCCTGTCATTCACATGGTAGGGGAAAGCTATTGTGCAAGGTCCATTCCCTGCAGTGCATGAGAACTACTCTGAGAACTGAAATTTGAGAAAGACATGATTCAGTTTGTGAGTAAAAGACTGAGGTTACTTGCTGCCACTTAAATATATTACAATGTGCCATCTTGAAGAGAGAGGTAAAAATGTATAAATAACAGATCATAGTTTTTGTGTTCTAAGTTGTAAGGATGGGTTTAAGAGCAGGCTCTTGCCTAAACACAGAGATTGAAATGTGACCAAAATTTAAAAATTGCCAAGCCCTACTCATGTACTCCCAAGTTTGGCATAGCATGGTGGAGATAGCAAAAGGCTGAAGCAAAATAGATGTCTTTGTCTCAGGAAAGAGGAGAGAAGGAGGAATGTTAAGGTCTTTTTCAGCATGGAAGGCAGTCCTGTAGTTTCAGACATCAGAGATATTTCTAAAGGCAGAAAGGGCACATCAAGGCATAATCCCAGCAGCATAGGAATTGTATGTGTGATTTTAGTTTAGGTTTAGATGGAAATTGTTATAAACTTTCATCTTGAAAAAGAGCAAAAAGAAAAAAGCTGAGACACTTTCACAAAACTATAGGCTTTGCACACACTGATATGTGCCTGTGATTGCACAGTGTTCTGTATGTACAGTAATCCCCAGATAGTAGAGAACAATCTAGAATAAAATCAAAATTACATAATCTAATTTATATAAAATCAGTATTAAAGATTTACATTGGTCTATTTAACTATGTACTTTTTTGGTAGTCTTAGAGTGCTATTGAGAGGAAAGCAAAAAATGTCATACCTTTGTCTCAAATAATTGTATTTTATTTTCTCTGGGTACTCAACACATTGCTATATGCTCTTTGTGAAAAAATATCTGTTCTTGCATAGCTATGCAGTGTCTCTTTAGCCAATATGATAGATGGTAACTGGAATTCTAGCTTTGTTCTGGTATCTAAATTTTTGCATTTGTAATATCACATTACATTGTGGAAATTCCTATGCTTATCAGCTCAGAATATTTGGGTTGAAAAGAGCAGTACTGTGGAAAGGAAATTCCAAGTATCACAGCTAAGAACAGTTAGCTCAGTAAAGCATTTGACACCATCCCTACTTTCCTTGACTATACTCTTACCTTGTTTAATATCTAGCATGTTGAGACTACGCTTTCAAGATCTGTGGTGATAAGATTGACTGGAATAGATGCATCATAGTTAACACATATAAAAGATATAAGAAATTTTTAAAAATCTACATTTAATTTTTCTTATTCATGGTTAGTGTCTGTTTAAAATGAGTGTTTATAGATATAAACAATGCATTGAAGTCTTTCTAGACATTGTAGTATGTTCCATATTAATATTTCTTTCGAGTATTATAAATTAGAGTGTTACTTACTGGAAACCTATTTGGAAAGACAGTTTTTCTTAAAATTTAATTAAAATCCTTGAGCACGGGATTATCAAAAAACAATTCTGCTTTTCTGTTCTCCAGTACGTTGAAACATTAATTGCTGGAAATAGCTTTTAGAAGTATTAATTTTACCACATTACAAGAACAAGAATCTAGTTGACTTCCACTTCACAATAGGAAGAAATTCTTTGTGACTTACAAAATTCAAGAATCAGAATAGTTATGTCAGGTCTGATTAGGCCATTGTTAACTACATGTTTCTGTAAAGAGTTTACTTTTCTGCCTTGACTGTTATGTTACTAAAACTTAGTTTGTGAAGACCAAGATGATTGAATAAGTATTTACTGCTTTTTCCCTCTTGTTCTATTTTCTTACTTATTTATCTTATTTTTGTAGTATTATTGCCTCCCCAGATGGATCAAGTGTAATGTACAAAATATAAATATACGTGTGTCTGTATTTCCATGCATGATTATCATGGCTGTTGATGCAAATTGGGGAATTATTTACCTCAATTTCCTGTATGCGCACAAAGTCGAAGTTTGCTTGCAAGATGGTGCTGGTAGTATTTTTGTTCTCTTTCTCCTTTTCTTCTGCCTCTGCCAGTGCTCCTTTTTATTATCTGAAAAATTGTTTATTGATGAAATTGCTAAATTATGCATGATTCTATGGCCTTTTCCTCTCTTTGACCTCCTTATGAATTACCTGCTGATGGGTTGTGAGATAGTGGTACCCTCGTCATGTACAGTGAATCATCAAACTTAAATCAGAATGAGGAGAGGTCAAACCTTTCCCCTGGATCCTTTTGTTTTGATATTCACTGTAGATTTTCTTTAGTTTATTCACTCTTGAGCATCAAACAGAAATAGACACATAAAAGAATTTTATCTTTACATTTAAAACCAGAAAGTACATTTAATCAGTTATGACTCACTACTGATAGAGTGACAATTTAAATAATATGGGCTATTTTAATCTCTTCTGCTTGTAGTTTTTTTGTTGTTGTTGTTGTGGATAGTGTAGATCTAATTTTTTAATCCTTAAAAAATGACTATTTAATAATTCTATGGTTGACTGTGTGGAGTTAATTTTTTAGAGCTTTTCATCTATTACACAGTGCTTAGGAAATGGCTATTGTTCCATTGTATTTCCATCATTTTGCATCACTCTCATTCACAATTTGGAGACCATGTTAGATGCTTTTTAAAGAAAATAGAAAGTGATTGAGAATTTATTTGCACAACAGAACACGTGTCCTGGGTTCAGCAGTAACAGTTTCAAGCTACCTGAAAATTTCAAGCTACATGATCAAAACTTATTGCATTCTTTGAAAAATAATAATTTACTTTTTGTCTTCAGGTCTTTCTTTTAAATTTAATTTCTGGCCTAAGAAAAATTTTATATTTTCTAAAGGTTTTTAAATGTAATTGGAAATGTTTTGTATGATAGTACTTTTCATGTCCTTTTTTTTAAAAAAAAGTTAAATTAATAAAGTGATTAATGACTCTAAGAATCATTGTTCCACTAATAAATTGCAATTGCGTTTTGCAGGCTGCACAGTAGTATGTGAACTGCCCTGTTGGTAGCGACTAAGGTAGTTTTGTGGCATTCTGAATCTTGACCAACCCAGTATAGGACAGGTGTTAAACTCTCAGGTTACTTCCATTGCTGGTAATACATCAAGAAAATTTTTGTACTGGGGATTATGAAAGTGATTTTGCTTCACAAATGCATTTTTGCTCTTTTCCCTTGCTATGGGATGATATTGATTCTTTTTGGATTTAAAATCTGATAATCTGAACTTCATTTTTTGTGCATTTATTTCCTTTCATTCTATTTTTCTAAAAAATCCTTTTGATAGGCTGTAGTTAAACAAACAGATACACTAAGGAACCTTAGTTGCCTTCATATTTTTCCTCTCTTTTTAAAATACTGAAAATACATGCATTACTGGTAAACAGATAATACTGTTTGATTAATAGAGAATGCAGTAGAAAACTTTGTATTAAAAAAAAAAAACCAAATATTTCAATTTGAGGCCCAGTAAGGGAAGTTCTGACTAATCTTTCACAGAATGGTAAATTACATACATACATCTATCAATCAACTGAATGTTAGAGCCTTTTCTTTCAATATTTTATAAATCTGTATTTTTTATTTTTTTTATGATTTGGGCATAATTTTGGGCTTTTTAGATGGGATACCCCACCACCAAAGTAATGATGAAACAGACCTTTCCTACCTGCACTGAAAACTAAAGCAAAGTAGTAGTTTTTGAGAGTGGGAAATCAGTTTATTTGTAAGTTTGGGGAAGTCGTTTTAGTTTTTGCAGTTGTTTTTCAGCGGACCATTTCCTAAAGTTATTGATCAGGCCTTAGTTTTTATTAGACTAAGTCTAATCTCTAAGTGAGAAAAAACATTTGCATAGTAGTAGTATATCTCTAGTTTAATGATCTAGGCTGAGAGAGAATGTGCCAATCAGTGGTAAAGAGTGGGTAGCCCATGAGAGAAAAATAAAGGGCTTAAATTTTGCAGATTATTTCACAAATTGTAAGTGGCAAATGTAATTGATTTTCCCATGTCTTCAAGATCTCCACCTTTGTAAAGTAAGTAGACAAAATTTGCTTTAAGAGAATCTTTTAAAATCACTGCTGAAAAATGTTTATGTTCACCTTGGAGTTAGCATGAACAAGATGTACGTAGCTGTAGCCTACGGAGAAGGATGATAATAAGATGGACATTGAAGCGAAAAACCAAAACTTCAGTGACAGTAAGTAAAAAAGAACAAATGCAAATGAAAAAGTTGTGTTCTTAGCTGATTTACAGTGTCACCCACTCTTCTGAGTTTCAGACAGTTTGGGTGTATGGGTGGGGCTGTTTTTAATTGAGAAGCAGGGCTTTGGGACAGGATACATGACAAAAAGTACAAGTCCTTTCCAACTGGCCATGTGTATTAGAAATACAGAACATAAATTTGTAGCTGATGCTGAAGACTGTGTGCCTGAGACTGGCAATATTGCTGGACAAGATTGCCATAACAGTAAAAGTGAAATATGCGTGAAAGTGAACCAAACTCTATACTGCTGTAGCAGAAAACAAGCCCTGCAGGAAAGATGCTACTCTTTAAAAAAAAACAAACACAGGTGTTTTAAAAGATAATTTGGGAAACCTCTTTGTCAAAAGGTAATGAATGCAAGAGGTATATCACTGTATCTGAGCATATAGTGTTTTCAGTTTGCTTTTCTTGGGCCTCAAAGAATGCAGTAAATTATAATGCATTGCTGGCTTTGTTTGTGTAAGTTGGGGAAGACTGTCAACTGTATTGTATAGAGAAGGATAATCTTATAGCTGCTACTATGGGATTCTTTCTCACTAGACAGTAATTTTAGAGGAGAGCAATCCAGTTCTAGTCTTGCCTTTCCTTTGCCTTGCCTTTCTTGCATATGAAAGTGAATTTTCTTTTGGACCGATTATGGAGATAAATCAAATCTCAATTTCTCTACTATTCCTAACACTTTTTCCCTAAGAAACAATCCTCAAAAGCTTGGTTTTTTTTTGAAAGACTGTGCCAAATGATAGTAGATGAGTTGTTTTCAACAAGTTTTAATTTGTTTTAATTTGTTTTTAATTTGTTTTAACAAATGCAATATATCCTAATGGAAGGAAATAAGAAAACTGTGGGTAATGTGCTTCTAATTTCAATGAGAAATATGCCGATTTTTTCATATTATTTGTTTGCTATACCTGCACTATATTTTATAAGGCTGTGCCAAAACCAGGTTCCAGCTCAACCTTAAGCCTGCCTGAACTTTGCATGAACACACTGTGAGAAGTAGGATGCAGGACTGACATAGTGCCTGCAGAGAGCGATATAAATATTACTGAGCAAAGGCTGCCTATGACTCAACACAAAAGGTGTTTCGTACTACGGGACGCTCTAAGTGTCTTCTTTCTGTAACACTGTGTACCATTGCCATAAGGGCAGATGGGGCACCAGATAATCTAGGTCGGTATGATGAGAACTTTGAGCCATGGTATAGCTGGCCCATCTACTACACTTAAGGTAAGAGCACCCCTGGGTAGAAAGAATACTAGCTCAAGTCTCCTGTTACGGCTTTCATCCTACCCAACTCAACCCAGTACATGTCCATATGGGCTCATGTTGGCACAAATTTGGATTTGAGTTGGCAATGGACCAAACCTTGAAAAGCAATATAGATGCAATCTGAGGCATTTCGTGGGATACCGGGTACCGGGAAAAATATATTGGGAATAATTGTGCTTGAAAATGTGCTCTGAAAAAGTCAGTGTGAATAAAGCTGATGTTTTAACTAACCTCATTCAAAAGGCTATTCCAAAATGTGACTTTAAGTAAAACTACCAGAAGATGGCAGTCTGCGACGTTGAGTGTAACGGTTCTGGTTTGGTAACAAACTGGTTACGCCAGCAGCCGCTGGCTCTGGTCGCTGTTGTGAGGAGGCACTACTGGTGGTTTCTAATGCTTCTGGTTTAATTGACTTCCTTTTTGATATGCTATATACAGTTCTTTTATAATAAAATTATAACCGAGATTATTGTACCTCACAAGTGCTTCTGTAATATAAAACTGTAATATTATAATGTAGACATATATATATATTTACATGTATGTGCACAAGCACACCCCCTTCATATATATACATATACATACATGCAATAATACAGGTAGTAAGTGGCACAAGCCCTAAATAATAGCTCCTTTCCTGTCCTGATTTTTTTTTCTCTCCTGGTTTTGAGGTATTTTTCTACATTCAGCAAAGGAACACAAGCATGAGGATCCTCTTAACTGCTCCCAACAGTTATATTTTATGGCATGTTTCTTTTTATTCACTCTACTGAATTAGCAAATTCTTCTTGTTGCAAAAGAAAACAGCTTATCATTACTATCTGTTGGAATTCAAACAGAAAAGCTCGAAAGTGACCATGCCTTGCTTCATGAGACATTCTTTTCTCTGGCCTTTTTATCCCCATTCTCAAAGTGGGCACAATACTTTGTTTGCAGAGAGTGAAAACTCTCAGACTCCAAGCTTAGAGCAGCAAGCAGAGGTTGTGACCTTCAGAGCAAGTCTTTGTCCGCTTTAATTAGATGAAAGCAGGGACCAAGCATTTTCAGAGCTGCAAGCCTGTTTTCTCTGCTGGGTGAGACTCTTAACTGAACTGGAAACTTCTGTTTTTCTTTTTCTGTGACTAGATGCGTATGTGCCTATAATGATCATTAAAATCCTGATTCAGAATTAATTAAATTCAGTGAAAGGGTCTTGACTAAGTTTTGAGTCAAAGCTACAAGCTACAGAAGAATGGAAATTACTCCCTCCCTTGCTGTTGTTTTTCCAGTGTTTAAGCAAACTAGAATGGTGTGACTGACCTGTTACTGGGAAGGATAGTGTTATTTTTCAGCTTTTTCTGATCTGTTTGATAGTGATGCAGCATGGCAAAGAGCTTATTTACAATTCCTAAAATGTAAACTTATATGAACAACTTTACAATGAAGTATTTTTGTCAAGTAGTATGTTCAACTTCATTTAGTGGGCTTGTAGGTGTACTGTTTACTAAGGCTGCTCTTATGGAGAGATAATATGAAGCAAAAAATTGTACTGGAAACTCATACGTTGTTTTACTTGACAGTAACTTCCCTGGACCTGTGTGAGCTTTCCATCTACAGAGTTTCACCTCTAGTATCAGGATGTTATCTCTACTATTCTTAAACAGAATGTTTGGTATAAAAGGAGGAAAAATGTATCTCAAGGGCATGGTAGAGCAGGGTCCCATTCTTTTCTCTTGTCCCCACTGGAAGGTCGGCAGACATTTCTTCTTGAGATGATGTACATGGGGATACTTGTACCTGACATGCTGGTTCCTCTCTTCTCTCCCACCACATCTAAAAAGAGAGGGGAATGGCCAAGGGGCCACGGTCCCTGCTGCCAGGATGAGAAGAGTGGCTGCCTGGAGTAGAGGAAAACAGAGGCTTGAAGGGTGCCACAAACTATGTGCCACCTCCAGGAGGGGTACTTGCTGAGCAAGCTTGGGCCTTGGAAGGAAAATCCTGGTGTTTTCATAGAAACATCTGCTGAGACCATGCTGAAACCTCTTTTCAAGAAGGGGAAAATGGATGACCCAGGGAATTACAGACCAGTCAGTCTCACCTCTGTGCCTGGAAAGTCTTGGAGCAGATTCTCCTGGAAGGCATGCTAAGGCGCATGAAAAACAACAAGGTGCTTGGTGACAGCCAGCATGGCTTCACTAAGGGGAAATCCTGCCTGACCAATTTGGTGGCCTTCTATGAGGGGGCTACAGAGCTGATGGACAGGGGTAGAGCAGTTGATGTCATCTACCTGGACTTGTGCAAAGCATTCGACACTGTCCCACACGACATCCTTGTCTCTAAATTGGAGAGACATCAAATTGATGGATGGACCACGTGGTGGATAAAGAACTGGCTGGATGGCCACACACAAAGAGTTGTGGTCAATGGCTCAATGTCCGGCTGGAGACCAGTAACGAGTGGTGTCTCAGGGATTGGCGTTGGGACCGGTCTTGTTCAACATCTTTGTTGCTGACATGGACAGTGGGATTGAGTGTGCCCTCAGCAAGTTTGCCGATGACACCAAGCTGTGTGGTTCGGTTGATACGCTGGAGGGAAGGAATGCCATCCAGAGGGACCTTGACATGCTTGTGAGGTGGGCTGATGCCAACCTTATGAAGTTTAACCATGCCAAGTGCAAGGTCCTACACCTGGGTCAGAGCAATCCCAGGCACAGCTACAGGTTGGGCAGAGAAGAGATTCAGAGCAGCCCTGCAGGGAAGGAATTGGGGGGTGTTGGCCAATGAGAAAATGAACATGAGCCGGCTTCAGTGTGCGCTTGCAGCCCAGAAAGCCAACTGTATCCTGGGCTGCATCAAAAGAAGGAGTGTGACCAGCAGGTCGAAGGAGGTGATCCTGCCCCTCTACTCTGCTCTCGTGAGACCTCACTTGGAGTATTGTGTGCAGTTCTGGTGTCCTCAACATAAAAAAGACATGGAACTGTTGGAACAAGTCCAGAGGAGGGCCACGAGGATGATCAGGGGACTGGAGCACCTCCTGTATGAAGATAGGCTGAGAAAGCTGGGGATGTTCAGCCTGGAGAAGAGAAGGCTGCATGGAGACCTCATAGCAGCCTTCCAGTATCTGAAGGGGGCTATAGGGATGCTGGGAAGGGACTCTTCATTAGGGACTGTAGTGACAGTACAAGGGGTAATGGGTTAAAACTTAAACAGGGGAAGTTGAGATTGGATATAAGGAGGAAGTTCTTTACTGTGCGGGTGGTGAGGCACTGGAATAAGTTGCCCAGGGAAGTTGTGAATTCTCCATGCCTGGCAGTGTTCAAGGCCAGGCTGGACAGAGCCTTGGGTGACATGGTTTAGTGTGAGGTGTCCCTGCCCATGGCAGGGTGATTGGAACTTGATGATCTTAAGGTCCTTTTCAACCCTAACTATTCTATGAATCTATGATTCTATGATATCTCATGCTTAGCCGTGCTGAGCCTTTTTGTGTTGCGGGGCACACTGGGAGAAAAGGAGTGGCAAGAGCGATGTGTGCTCAGTGCGCTGAGAGACGGTGGTCTTTCCAGTATTTGGGGAAGTCTTGTCCAGAGCTGCAGATGGCCTTCCTCAGGCCTTGGCCTTTCTCATCCTTTTTATTTTCCCCCAGCTTACTCTGCTGGGAGTACCAGCTACAGCACACTGTGGCGATGCTCCAGGAGAAGAATACCACATGCTTCATCTTCATGGAGCTGGTGAAGGACAGTACCTCCTAAGTCACCATTTTGTGCCACTTCTGCAAGCATGCCTGCTTCCACCCCGGCTGCATCCATGTAGGAGGCCCTTCCCCCTTGCAGCCATGTCCTGCTCACAATCTTATACTCTTCTGCAGGGACAAGGTCTCCAGGTGGGGATGAGCCTTTTGGCCTGGCCACAGTGCAAGGAGATATTTCTGAGATAATGCACATAAATACCCTCATGCTTGGCATGTAGGTTCCTTTATGCTTCTCACCACTTCTAAAGGAGAGGGGAATGGCCCAAGAGCTGTGCATGGTCCCTTGAGCTCCTACTGTCATGGCCTTGATGGCACTTCCAGGTCTTACTGGCTCTGGAGGCCTCCTGTGCAAGCAGCCATAATGGCAGCCTGGAGAGGAAGGGAAAATTATTGAATGGAAGAAATGGATATATTCATCATCCCTGTCTCTAATGACTGATACTTTTAGAATGATTTTCCTCCATCCTAACTGTATTAAAAAAAAAAAAAGTCTTTCAGGTTGATGTTGTTTCTTTAAAAATCCACATAGAAACCAGCACACATGTTTAGTGTAGCTCATTTGGCTGCATCTTCTCAGACTTCGTAAGTCAACTTTTTCCTCTTGAAGCTTGATGAGAAAGCCTTCTAAGATCAGCTTTATGTATTGAACACTGCCCTTACCGATTGGCTTTTTCATTGTGAGATAAATTACAATATTTTGTTTCCAAAAACAAAACTCAGAATACACTCTTTCATGACTTCACCTGTGTCCTTTTTGTATGGAATTATGGCAGCAAATTAACTACAGCCATAGGAGGTGTTGTCCTGTATAATCTACATATCCCATGTAATCTTCGTAACCAGCCTCCATCAGAACAGAGTTGAAAAGTATGAATAAGATAACATTTGAACTTAAAAACCACAGATGGTAGTTACATTTTTAAATTTTCAAACTTTGAAACTTTTTGCCTGGCCTTAGCTTACATGCTGATGACTCTGATAAGCTTGGTGTTCATGCGGTTATCAAAATATATTTTGTGATTTAATGAGAAATTAATGCACCAGTCTTCAAATAACCACTTACCTCAGAAAACTGAAAATTATTTAGGTAGAGGCTTTCCAAACAGTACTTTAATTCTAATTAGTGCTAGTCAGAAGCTATGAAGTAAAGAAAGAAAACCTGCATCACTGAAGACTAGCTCTTTAGTAACTAAACTGTGTATTAAGCAGAACAAATTTGTTAAGGTAGTCTCAATAAGGAGCTAATTAATACAGTAACTGTTAGCCTTGTTTTCTAATAATAGCATTATCAAATATTCCATCCTTCTCTAGTAGTTTTCATGAGCTGGAAGGGAAAAAGTCCGCTTTATTTTCCAACAATATTGCAAACTTGCTGACTCACCTCATTTCATGAGTATTACAGTGTTTATTTCTGTATCAAGGGGCACTGCAAATACTCTGGCAGATTTTAAAATGTAAATGTGAAACTTCTGGTGCACATATTTAAAAAAAATAAAAATAGATGAGACATGCATATAACAGAAAAGCAGGAGCTGGGGGATTATTTTGTGGAGATACAAATCCAAGCAGTGTAGGTATGATTATGCTGTATTTATGCAGTCAACTTTTTGTCAGCTGTGCTCTCCATCTCGGGATGGGGTTTTTGTTCTCATGGCTTTGCAGAGGATTGTATAAAAAAGTTTGGTCAATGCAAAGAAGGTGTAACACCCCCCCTGATCAGGAGAGGTTATCCTTTGCAGCAGATGTTGCAGAGGAGAGCAGGTAACTATCTTCTGGAGACCTACAAGGACTGCAACTCTTGATGTAGCTGCTGTGCTAAGGCTGGAGGTGGTTGCAGTAAGTCATGGATGAGGCTGTGGCCTGCAGCCCTGCTGAGATTCCAGGTGACACTGTGCTGCTAGCTTACTTCTAGTGGTTACTATGGTATTTCTGGCTTTGAACACCTAAGTTATGCCTACCATCTTTGTCTGACAAACTGCACACTCTGGTTTTTCTCTCTTTGCTGCCATTATCTGGGATTTGGAAGTGTACAATGTTGAGCCATACCCATGTTGTTGCATTCATAAAGAAACTGCAATTATGCACCATTTTGGCACATGAAAACTTGAGCTCTTAGTACTTCTCTTAGCATCCTTTCTCTGTGAAATGTTTCACAATGTTGGGAGAGCATCTGTCCATTCCCGGCCCAAGTGCAGGAGTGCTTTTAACCCACCACCTTGGTGAACTAAAGCACTTCCGGCATAGTGTTCTCCATGTGAAAGCTCAGAGATTCTCCCCCAGATAGAAGAGAGGCACAGAGCCAACTCAGGATTTGTAACAGTTGCTGGTGACCATATAACTCTTATTTTGAGAAAGGCAAGTGAATGCCAATGAAAGGAGACAAGTAGCTTGTTGTCTTGAGGAGGTGATAACGTGCTTCTGGCGAGATTGTGCAGGCTGTATGCAGAGATGTTGGGTTACAATGCCTGGTGCAGATGTTGGTAAGTGTACTGATTTGACTGTCCATAACAAGGTTGGAGATACTGAATGGTGGAACTAAGCAGACCATATGAATGAAAATCAAACGTAAAGAATGTACAGACATATAGGTCAGTGAGGTAAATCAGGCCTGTCCAGATGTAGGTGGATATTTCATCCTGAAACTTGGCAATAATAGTTATACTCAACCCCTCTTTCTCTTTTCTCTGCTTTTTTGTTCTGAATCACTTTCTCTGGTATTCACTATACTACAGCAAAGTGTAGAATAACATACTCTTGCTGAATTCAAAAGTATTGGTGTGGTCTGAGATATTGCAGGAATGACAGTTAGACCTGGATAGATGAAGAACATCAGCTATTTTAGAAACACTGCCAGTATTTTCTGTTAGTTGCCAGGAATTCGGATGACATGTAGAGCAGAGAGCTCAGTCCAGCCTGGGGGGTTCACGGCAACTACAACTCCCTATCTCTGGTGATTAGTTCCTCCTCTAAGTTTCAGAAAATAACAACAGAAGGATTACTTGTTTAGAACAAGCAAGACAGCCAAGAGCAGAGCAGAGCCAACTGTGCTGATATCCCAGTCTTTCCCTAGCAACCCATTAGTCCAGCTACTGATGTGACTTTGTGTTGTCCAGTAGGAATGACAAAACAGAGCCGAACATGAATCGTGAAGATTTCCTGCCTTCTATTTTGGGAATTAGATGCCAGGAGTCCCCCAAACCATTTTTCTTTAAGCAAAAAATAATTAAAATTTAAATTGTTGAGCTTAAAATGAGAATTTTGTGCATATTCTGTGAGAAAGAAGAAGGCAAGGATAGTTCAAAATGCGATAGCAAAATTAGATTTAAATTAATTCCTCAAAAGTATCCAAAAGGATCAAAATGCTAATTCTCATTTGCACAATGTATACGTTTATGTACTTTATTCCAGATGGGGACTGTGTATTTAGGTTTCTATATAAATCTGCAAATCTGGGATATAGCTAATTGCTAATTTAACTTTCATTTAAAGAGAGTATGATTAGCATTAATCAGAAATTTTTGAACAGAAGGTTTTTCTATCAAAAATACTATGTTTGTAAAACCCAGACTTTTTGTGGAAGCATGCCCTTGTCAGTGAGTTCTTGTTTAGACAAAAGACTAGCAAAATAAAACAATTAATTTGCATCCTATTTTGATGTTTACATAACAGGATACTTTGACTTTGCTGTGAAACAGCTCTTTTCTGAGAATTTTTGTTTTACATAAAAAGCTGAAAGGATTTAAAATGAGGTAATGACATTTTAAGTGGTTTAAAATAAAATCTTAGTTTAAAACAAAATTTCATTTAGAATATCACTGCTCATGGGCGTTTACATTTTCTGTTTACTCTCAGAACTTTAGAAAGCTCTCAGATTCATTTTATTCTCTGTAAAAACAGAAAGTCCAGTTCTCCTCTATCAATATGGGACTATCCTCTTTCAAAAAATTTACTCAAACTTATAGTTTTTCTTCTGCTGCGTTGCCAGTAAGTGATGAGTGCTTTAGTTTTCTTGGCTTGGTATTCTGAATGTATTTTTTAGTGTGCTTGGAGTTATATCTAGAAGCTCTTAGTAATTTTTAGAAGCACGTGATCTTATAATTTCTGTTTTCCTGTGAGTGCTTCGTTTTACTGCAACAGAACATAGCTGCGGTTTAAGAGAGAAACTAAAGCAAAATGCTGCCTGAAGTTTGAGAATATTCCTTCCCTTTCCTCCTCTCATCCTCACACTTCAGTTCTCCAGGCATGTGATCCAGATGGTTCTCTTCAGAGTCAAGCATGAGCTCAAATTCTAAGCTGACAAAGAAAATTAATTATAATCAGTAGGAAAAAAAAAATCCCAACTGAGTTTATCTGAGGAAAAAAAAAGAAAAAAGATGTAGTGTCAAGAAAAATAAAGCAGTAAGAGTCTTATTTCATGGGGGAAATATCTATAGGGATATGAAAACAAAATAATTGAGTTGTGATAAACACATTGGATTTTTATGCTGATGAAAATATTTTTATTTATGGACATTACAGAATAAAACTACTGCAGAATCTAGCATGGTTATTTTTCTTGGTAATTGAATTTTGTATCCTTTTTTTCACTTCAGCTAGTATTAAGATTTGATAAAGTTCATTGGCAATGAGCAAATTATAGCTTTTATGTATCTTTCATTTCTTGAATGCAAGATATTTTCATTGAAATTAACAAAAGTATAAGACCACTACTTTAGTAAATGTTTGCAAAAAAACCAATGTTGTTCCATGCAATAGGTTGCGCTGAATATTGGTGGTTGTATCACATCTTTTAATGCCATAATTTAGTACAATTTCTAATGAAGGGAATGCATCCATCTTTGGAAACAAATGGGAAGGATTACTACTTTATTCTTCCATTTACTATGGTTAGCATTACGGTGTGTATGGCTGCTGTAAAAGGGAGTCATTTGTCTATGGTACTGTAATGTTGAATGTTCAGGTGCTTCAGCTGAAGTGAAAATTGGTGAAATGGCAAACAAAGTGGAAGTAGGATGTGAGATGTGTAAAAATGGTCAGACTGGCTTGAGTAGTTTGATTAACTGATACAGACAAAGAGCATGAATGTAAAAATCCTCCTAAAACCAGGTGGGGATTTACTTAGGAGTGTTACTGTTGCACACACAAGCAGTCAACTTAGGCCCACCCTTAAGTCAAGCAAATAAAGCTTCCTATAACAGTGGTGTCCCAACAGCTCTGTTCAGATCCAGCACAGCATAAGCTACACTAGATGTAGGCTGATTCCTATATAGCCATATCAAACACCTATGTTTCCGCTCCTCAGTGCTCTTGAAAAGTGAGAAGGCAGACAAAGCAACAAATGCAAGCTGGATCTTTGCACTGTTGTGTAGGTGCACTTGCTTTAGTGAGCTCTTGGACCTGGAGTTGTGAGGGAGCAAGTTGAAGAAACAGGCTTCAGCGATGCTTTGGAAATCACCACCTGAGAGATGGCATGCCCGATTTTAGAAACCCCAGCTGACCTCAATCACTCCATGCAGAGCCTCTCCACACTGCCCTTCCCAGCACTTTTGATTTTAAGAATGGGGTGTGGAAGTCTGCATAAAGTCCCTGGGACTCCTGATTCTGCCTCATACAAAGGGATCTGAGCCTACTGTGGAAACAGAAAAGGTGTATCTGCAAAGCAGTGAAGCAGTGTGCCTGAATTAAGGTCCACTCACCTAAACTGCTTCATGTCCAGGGTGATGTCCTACTTAAAAATGATACCATCTCTCCTCACCCTGTGAGGGGCATTGGAAGCTTTCACAGCTTTACTAGTAGATGGTGAGAGCACTTCCTATGTTACTTCAGGCAAACATAATTTCAGCTGTACCATTCTGACTTGCACAGCTTAAGGGTAGCACATCATGTCCCCTTTTCAAATAGAGCTGAGGAGATAACATCAGTGAGGGCACACCATGTCCCCTTTTCAGAGCTCAGAGGATAATGTTAGTGAGGGCAGGAAAGGTTTAATCCGTCTTGGCTAGGTCTGGGTGAGGACGTATGGCCATGCAATGAAATTGGAAACAATAAGAAAAATGAGAGCCTGAGCTACATCAGCTGATGTAGTAAGGGTGGTTTGGTTGTTCTGGTAGAAAGCACTCCTTGATTATTCAGTTTATTTGATCTTCATATTTACTGTTCTGGGAAATTTTAAATACACTTAATTAGACATATGTTAATAACGACAGTAATAATTATGTAAATAACAGTTTTGTAAATGATGTTATGTAAAAGGAGAGTTTTTAACCTTTCCCTTAGAATAAAGTAAGGTATTATCATCTTTAAGTGCAGCTCTATGTATATTATGCATTCTGTATAATGGCTGTCAAGGGTGAGATTTTCAAAGCCATTTAGGAGGCATTAATTTTGATGAGTGCGTAGCTCTTGCCCTAGATAGCTGTTCATATCTGCAAGGTTCCTTTTAGATGCTATAGACTATGTGAAAATGAATGATGCTTTGGTGATCAATTTTTCTTCCTTTAGTAACCTGGGTGCACACCCTGGATGTTGGGGTTGATATCAGAATTACTTAACTTTTTCTCTGCCATTCTTTCAAATGTTTGTTTTTCACTTCATAATACGTCTATGATACTGCCGTGTCTGGGTGGTCTGACTGCTCATTACTACTGGCATAAAGATTCATGCCAAAAGTATCTCTGCAGCAAGTTTTATAAATGTTTTCCTTTCCCAAGTGTGTTTTTCTTCCAAGTAACTGTGAATGTCCATGGATAATGTTAAAAAGGCTCAGAACAGAAACAATGCCAGATAATAAGCTTATTTTAGGTTTCAAAATAATTAATCAATTCAAAATAATAATAATTTTAGGTTACAAAATAATTAATCAAATAACATTACTTGTTGATTGTCCTTCGGCTGTTTAACACAGTTACATAAATCAAATCAGCATCAGGTTTCTTTTTCCGAATTTTGTCAGAATATTTTCAGACATTCATTTCAATAAGTACTATTCAACAGTCAATGCTTATATGCTAGAAAAAAAAAGTATGCTTTCAGAATTTCCATGCCCATTCTTAAACCCTGCTTGTTTGCACATACACGTTACTGTTTATTCTGTGAATGGCTTTCACAAAAGATTAAGATATTTCTCTAACAATACCTAATCAACTTTTTCAAATGCATAAAATTGTCTCTGTTCTCTGCTAGTTCCACTAGCATAACAGAGTGATTTTGCATGTAATGACAGAGCTTCCACTTCTAGACTGGAAGTTTCATGAAAGCATAATTGCCTCTGGATGACTCAAGAAGAATGGGCATGCAAAACCTTAGCACATCTCAGAACTAGTGAATTTACCAAAGCATTTATCTACTTATGTTCTTCCTTTCACAGGATTTTCATGTATTTTGGATTCCCTATGCTTGTGTCATGAGTCGTAGCAAAAATACCTTCTGTAGCTAGCTGCTGTTTTATATTAGGCTTGTAGCATTACCTGGCAACTTCTTAAATATTAGTGAGGATTTGGACAAATTGGTTAGTGCACTAATCAGGTGGAAATTGGAGACCTAAGTAATTAATACTTCTAAGTGTTCAGATGTTACTAATTTAGAAGAGTCTCAGAGTCTCTTATATGCAGTCTTTCAATTAGAGGGTTATTGCCTTTGCAAAGAACAGAAAGAAACTTAGGGAAGTGCAGTTGTATACACAATTGAATAAACATGTTATTTTTGTAATGTACAAAATGAAATTCTGTCTTTGGAGGCTGAATGTGGCAGCCTTCCAAACCTTCCAAGTTTTAATATGTTACAGTAGACACAATGTAACAGACTTTCTTTGAAATATTGTTTTCTTCCATTAAAATTTTATTTAGAGTTAAGGCATATTTTGTAGCTAAGATACTCTATATCTACAATCTGTTGATCGTAGTTACTCTTCTGATACAAAGCTTGCATATATTATAGCTAGAGTTCAAACATCAGAATGGTTTGTCAAAACTCTGCACAGTTTGAGAGTTTTCTTTTTCCTGCCCGTCTTTTTCAGCCTGATAAAGCAGTGATGGCAATCATATTCAAATGCTATGCGCAGACTGAAACATGGCAGTGACCTGGAGGATCACTCTTGTGCTGTCTGTGTGAAAGGCATAGACCTTCTCTTTCCCCCTTCCGCTACATGTCATGTGTTTCCCCTGCTGGTCCAGGGTCTCTAGGCAGTGTCCCCAGTGCCAGATGCACCTGATGCCAGATGCACCTGATATCTGGCTCCTTGCACCCTCTCTCCAGAGAGCCCCTCCAGAAGGCTCTTGCTCCAGCAAAAGCCTACAGTCACAGCCCCATGGTAGCCACAGGAATAACGTCAGGACAAATCTTTAAAACAGGCTATAAATGTTATGCTGCTGGAGACTGTATAGGTGCTTGTGAAAATGTGTGAGCTAATTTTCCCTTAGAGTGTAAACTTTTGGGTCATAGATTTCTTTTTTTTCTGTCTGCTTATAGAAAAGACTATAAAGAGCTTATTGCAACTACTGCCTAGTTTTTGAAGCTGCTGTAATGCAAACAGTAATAATATCTGCCTGCAATAAAAGGCTTGATGAAAATGTTTTTTTCATAATGTATGTTGCAGGAATAGTTTTGTCTCTACCCAGAATTGCTCACTAGGTGTCCTCACAGGATCAGAACTCACTGAATAATTTTATAATCAAGTCTGAAGATGGTTCTAGTTGCCCATACCTGAATGATTATGAGCTATAAAGGGAAACTAATGATGTACATCTGTCTCTGACTCAACTGGGAGATCAAGATGGAGATGGCCAACTTTAAATCCATTTTTAAAATTCAGGTTTAAAAATGTTGCAGTTTTTGCTGGCTTTGTGCAGAATCCATATGGGATACTGAGGTAATATTAGTAACAACTTAATATATAAGTAAAAGTTAATGTAATCATTTTCTGCCAGGAAAGAAGTGTGGAGTAATTAACAGTACACAAACAAGGACTTAATCAAGAATTTGAAAGCCTTGCTGTTACACAAACATACTTCAGATAATCATGCAGAATACAAGAATGATGGTAGTCTCAAATTAAACTTAGTAATTCAGGAAAATATTTTATGTTCCTCAGAGGTAAATGCAATAAATTTACCTGATATTGACTGAATAATTGCTTCTATATATGTGTCTTCTGTTTATTTGCCATCAGTATAACTAAAACAACTCCTACTATAAGGTGGCCTGTCTTTCATTGATTTTATGTTATTAGTTATCCTTCTTGGGAGGCTAGCAACTGTTTTTTTTAAGCTTGTTTGTTAATGTGGATTTTTTTCAATTAAACACCAAACCTGATCATGACGTCTATTAATTTGACTTCCTCTAAAACACAGGCCACAGGTGTTCGATAAAAAAAAATACAAGCATTCATGGGCAGCTATAACAGCACATCTAGAGCTGCTGCTTTTGGAAAGCATGGAATGTATCACAGGCAGATTTTCAGCTCCAGCATGTTGCAGCCAGCTGAGGACTAATTTGATCCTTCATACAGATTCATGCTAAACAGGTCCTATTCCTTGCACAGAACCTAGGAAAAGGGTTGCTATGGAGCTGTTTGTTAGACTGGCTCAGTACTATAAAAATTAACACATAATTTACCATTTCATTTGCATTTCTAAAGCAGGGACCTAAGCTTTGAATCACCACTTTTTATTGGGGATCATTTATCCATAAGGTAATGTTGTATAATTGTCTTTACTCATGTTCTTAATTATTTAAACTGATCAAACTATTTTGAGAGTTACTCCCTAGAACTGTCATTAGTAAAACATAACACACAATCATCTTTTAATGGAACGTAAGTTTGACGTAGTGGAGTAGCAAATCAATTGGGACTTCAATAGATATAACTAGACCAAAGGTGTTTTTTACTGGAAGAGAAAGAAATTGATGGTATTTTGAAACTCAGTAGACCAAACCTGCCCAGAGTAGTGAAAACCAAATACTTTAGTCAGAGATAAGCTATCAGAGGAACTGAGCATTTGAACTACTTTGAGGTAATAGTTTTTTAAATACGCTCATTTGTCTTTTCCTTTAAGAGTGAATTCACAGGTAAACCCAATATAAAAACACCTGCAAGATAAAGTAATTATCTTGTACAGAATAGTCTTGTACAGAAATAAAAGTGCCAAATGGAGGTATGTACTTCTTGGAAAATGTACTCACTGAAAAATATCAGGATGCTCATTGAAACAGGAGAATCTGGAAAGCAGTTATGCTGAAGTAAAATTAGAATTCATATTGCCTGATAATTCAATGGTGAATTTGAGCAAAAAGAAAAAGTAGCTGCAAATACGAGGTGTAAACACTGAAACACCTTATCTTAGAGTGGCATAGGCAGTACTACATGTGTTGCTTGGCAATGAAGAGGTTTTCAGATACAGTTGAAGCCTGTGGAATAATAACAGGAAGAGATCAAAGGTCAAGCAGAGCTGATTTATATAGAAAATTACTTTTTAAAAAGATAATTGTTCATAAGCTGTCTATGAAGGTCTCTAGGAAATACGGACTATGTTTACAGAAAGTATTTTAGCTTAGGAAACCAAATCTACCTAGGATCTCACTATAGACAAATGGAGGAGAGGAGATTTTGCAGAGCCCAGTCTTTATAGAAACATGTGCTTACTGCTTGCCTGGGAAAGTTTATCTTCATTCACCTGGGAAAATTTATCTTCATTCACCTGGGAAAATTTATCTTCATTCACCAGGAGAGATGCCTATCTTCCCTAGTATTTGTGACTACTTCTCTGTGTGATAACCACCAACCTGGTGCACATGAACGTAAATTCATTGTCTAAATAAATGGAGGAGAACATAATCAGTAAAAATAACCATAAAATCTCCCAAGAATAAGCCCTCAAAAGAAATTTGGGCAAACAGTATATTATTGGTAATGGCTGCTTGCAGATGAGATGCTCTCAAGAGGCAACTGATGGACTTTGTACCTTCTGAAGGTACAAACTTTACAGTGGGTAAGTGCTTTGAGACAGCTACATGGAAATGTCCTGCACTGGCAAGAGAATATTTACTATGTTGTTGAGTATTTTCAAACACTTATCCATAAATTTAAGCATGTTTAGTGCCATGCAGCAAGCATTTAGTATATAAATGACAAAAGAAAGCAGGTTTTCCAATAAAGGGCATTGACAAGACTGTGCTTATATCCCAGTCAATGTCTTCCAAAATTCAGAAAGGAATGTTAAGAATTTAGCTGGAAAAAATGAATATGGCACACATTCCAGTTACTGGACTCCTAAGAGAGGTTAGGAAGAGGGGAAGCTATTTATGAAAAAGTGTTAAGTCAGTGTGTGGGATCTCTAAATTATTCTGGGAACAGGGACAGCACAATCTTGTCAAGATATTATCCATGTCCTGCTAGAACTGCAGTGTTTCAAAGCAGAAATGGAAGCAAAAGGAAGCAGTGGGTACATAGCAGCATTCTCTGCAATATGCCTGAGAAATAAAAATAGGATTTGTAGTGATCTGAAAAAGAGATTAGAGTTCACAGTGGAGAAGCTGGAGAAGGTTCAGAAAAGAGACTTCAGGTAGATGCAAACTGAAGTGGTGTTTGGATAACATGTATAACAAGCATAACCAGAAAGATTTAAAAAGAGAAAAGAATAAAAGTTTTCAAAGTATGCACGTATTGCTACGTCAGTAAATACAGGTGAAGGAAAAAAGGTGAGTAGTTGCTGAAGCAGCTCAGAGTTGAAAGTGCCTTAGGAGTGTTCTGCAGAAAAGGCAGAAGACAAGTAAATTGTTGTATGTTCTGTGTAACTCAAGAACTCTAAGAAAGCAAGCACTTGGTGCACATCCGTGCTGCTCTATTCATGCATGTGTTCTTGGGGGGTTCAGTGTTCTTGGGGGTTTTAAATTACAATAGTACCTTCATGACAGTAGAAGCAGGATTTTGCCTAAATGCACCTGTTCAAGAACTGGTGCATAAATGTCTGGTAACTTTGCTATCTTCTGTATTGTGCCCAAATGTTGTTGCCTGCAGGTGCACTGTCTCTGTTATCTGCTGCAGTGACAACATGACCCAGTAGCAGCCTTTTCAAAATAGAAGCTAATCAAGTAATTTATTTTCTGTGCATAGCAGTATCTGTGGGTAATTGCATGAAGATCATAGAAACTTCTCCAAAGGATTCATTTTCACAGTATTTTGATTTCTAATGTAAGTTTTCATTAGTGTGTTCTGAACAAGATGATTAGGTCAGGTCTGCTTAACTGCTATTCTGCTCAGAAAACCAGAGGAGAGGCTGGACATGCAAGGATAGCTTAGTTCTCCTTGTATGTTCATGGTTGTTGACACTGCAAGAGGCTGGTTCCATCTGCACCATAAATTTGGGGGTGTCTCGAAGTTTCTCTACATCATAGGTGGCAACACACCTATTACAGTGCCATTTTGCATATGAAAACTGGCAGAGCGAGACGTCCATATGATTACCAGTACCTCCTGTGTGAGAAATCCTGGTAGACAGAGACAGAAGCAGCCAAGTCTCAGTCCTCTGAGTATGAACACTCAGAATGTTATTTCTAAACCTTTCTTCTAGCAATATTCTTTATTATCTAGTCAGTATTTCAAATGTGTCTGATAATGAATTGAATTATGGTTTTTAATATCTGTATTTTCTTTACAATGCAGTGTGCCTGAGTTAGAGCATGGATGATACAATACAATTTTGAGTCAAACCCCAGAAAACTTATGAAGAGTTATGCTCTTGGTCTAATTAATAAAAAACTGTTTATTTATTATAATACATGATTTGGCATTTACAATCCCTGGAAGTCTCCCAGATTAAATTTACATGAAAAAGATTCTGCAGATAGATGACTGCTAGAGACTTCAGCGAGCCAAAGCAGCTGCAATGAACCCACTTATGGTAGGATAATGAAAAAACAGCAGCTCAGCAGGACTTCCGCTGCTTGGAGTCCCCTTGGACTAGCAGTTTATTCTAGCTCTTCTTTCCTCTGCAGCCTCTCAATCTCATTTTTGGAGCATACTTCAGCAATCCTTTTATCTGCTCCTATTTAACTCACACTGCTTTAGGTAAAATACTGATTTTGTCAGTTTGTTTTCAGCACACTGAGTTCCACTGCTGTCCCTACTCCCCATCTCTCACCTGTTTAGACCAGGACTGCAGCTCTCTGTAATTCTGTCAGGACAGTGTTCAGCATTGTGTAAGCAGGTGAGTGATCAGCATGGCGAAATAGGTGCAATAAATGTAATTATAGCAAATACATCGAAATATGAGAAACTGGTGAATATGAGCCTGCCAGTAGGGTAGAAGACATACTTTTTACACATGCTTCTTGCTTGCAAAAACATAACCAGACATTAAAGACATAAATGATGTTCCATTGTAGCATTACATTATTTTGCATCTTCTTTCCAGTTGCTCCTGCTGAAAAGTACCTTTTAGTTTGTGACCTTCTCTATAAGCCAGAAAGGTTATTTAAAATTCAGGTATCAGCAGTAAGTTGAAATGACAGATGAAAACATGGATTAGTTCTTTAGGAAAGAATCGGCATGAGGAATTATTCTGGGGTTTATTTGCAAAACTGTTACTGTGCTTAGGCTTCTTTCATGGTGCTGTAAAGGTCCACTATCACACCAGACGTGAAGCTTGTACAATCTTTGCATGTTATGAACTGGACATGGCTAAGGCACCTCCTGAGCAACCTGGGCAAGCCCACAAAGTGTGCCATACACAACAGTGATGTGACAAAATAAAGATTAGGTTTTACCTCAACTATGTCATGCACCGGTGTTCTAGAATTGGGAGTGTTGTGTGGGGGCATTCGTATGCAGCATAGGTGCTACAGATCACATGTATTTATTTCCAAATAAGGCTGGATAGTAGTTGCTAATATAACAAATATCATATCTGCTGTGTATTTTTTCCACTTTGAAATAGACTTAGCAGAAGATATGGTATTGCAAATAATTTAAATTACCACTCTAATGGCCACATTAATGCTGTTTCAAATGGAATGATCTTTCCTCAGGGCCTCAGTGTGAAGCTTGCCGTTATAGTGATGTGTTGGTACATTATTTCATTTTAAAGTTTCAACTTTTTGTTATCATTATTATCGTTATCATCAGTATTATCATAATCTATCAGTTTCTCAGCAACGCAACAGATCTTTTAGCATCCACTACATGATGTTTAGTGTGAAAGCTGAGACACTAAGCTTAAGAAGTTACTTTTCAAGAGGAGGTGCTTAAACTTTAGACTTTTAAATGTGTATCTAGGTGCCAAAATGCAGCAACTATTAGACATGCAGAAATATTAACTTGTGAAATTTAATTCACAAATATGGGCATCCAGGTTTAAAAGTGTCAGTCTGAGTTGTCCAAAGCTATTAAAGATATTTGTAGCTAAGATAAAAAGTTAACTTGAATCTCTCACTTCCCATTCTTGTAGTTTATTTACTACAGCTGCCCCTTCCTGCGCTGATGTTTTCTAAGTAGTTACTTCCAGCCAATTTCAGATTCACATTGTTGCACCCCATCCTGCTTTTGCTGGGGAATCACCATTTAATCTCTGTAAAAGTCGTTCACAGACAGTCTGAATGAGTTTGTTCCATCATTATAGTCCTGATATAGGGGTTACATTTTGGGCCACATGCTGGGAATAGGCTTTGGTTCTCTGCACACCACATCACAGATAACGGAAAACTGAGGAGCTGGAGAGAAACAAGATGGTAGCAGTGCTGGTGTATAAGACTTGAAAGGACAGCTTTGAATTATTCGATTTTTTTTCCCAGTATATGAAGTATGTTCCAGATCTGTGGATTAAATTCACAGGCAGTTTATCACATCTTCCAAGTTACTAATATAGGCAGTAATCTGAGTTTAATGCTGAATCACCCAACCTCATCCAAATGAATAAATCAGACCACTGTTTCAAATGGGAAATGTCTGAAATGAGTTATTAGGGTACTGTGAAGGTCACTGAGGGCTCCTAAATACTCATAAATAAGGGTTCATTTCACTGGGGTTTTGTAGTGGGTTTTAGAGAATCTCTTTGACTATATATATATAGTCATATGTATATAATATATATAGTGTGTATATATATATAGCGTGTGTATATATATATATATATATATATATATATAGTGTGTGTGTGTGTGTGTGTGTGTATATATATATACTGTGATGGACCACTCGGTGGATAACGAACTGGCTGGCTGGCTGCACACAGAGTTGTGGTCAATGGCTCAATGAGAGTTGTACATGTAGCATGTTCACACCATTCAACATGTAACCTGCTTAGAACATAGCATACTCTAGGCAGAGATGCATTTAAAAATGGGCTGTGCTAGTACTTGCCATGAGAAGCAAAGTAATACTAAACCCCTCATCAACCTGCTTGCCTGATTTCCCATTCCCTTCCTTTTCCAAAACACATTTGTAGCTACTTTACCTAAACTGCATATAGCTTTGTGCTAATGATTTTTTTAAGAATTCAATTTACCTGTGAGTTTCAAGTGAGACCATCTTGGTTTCAATAAAAGTGTTTTGTCTCTGCATTGCATCCTTCATGTAGGATGAAGCTGGAACATCAGACAAAAAGGCGCTGTTACTCATAAACTGATAGTTTGTTTTCTGTGGGGTATGACTGTCAACATTTTAGAGCAATGGCTGAAACCCATAAAAAGAATAAAGAGAAATAATTTGCAGAGAAGAAAATTGGACAGAACATTGGTGTGTAACATACCTACTTCTGCAAAAATTTCATGTTTTATGGTTGCAGAGTCACAAGGTGTACTGTCACTCGCCTGAAAAAGCACAAGATACAGTACTGCCATCTCATGACATTAAAAGAAAGATTGTAAATTCCAAATATGCAGCATCTTATGGTTTCCAAATAGCACTTGACAACGTTGTCTGGTTGTGTTATCTGGCAAGGTCAAATTCTGAAATGGTGAATAATTTTGGAGACAATTTTGGAGAAAATTCTATGAGCTATATAGGCAAATAGAAAAGATAAAATTTATTCTAATTTGTTTGTTTGTTTTGTTTTCTGCTATATTTCTGTTCAAATATTTAAAAGATGCGATTTTGGGAGCAGTAAGGACATAAAATGCAATGCTGAAATCTGAAATGTTCACTTAGAAAATGATCAATATCATTGTTACTGTGCTTAGGTACCGTGAACTCATTTTCCTCTGTTGCTCTTGCTATTCATGTTACAGATTTAGAGTACTTTTGTTTCCTCTTAGCCCTGCAGTGTTTCGTGAAATGGCATCCTTTATTCCTTAGTCTGGCTGTGCACTAACGTATCTGGGAGAAAAGGAAAACAACCTCTTGGACACACCTTTGAACTAACCCTTTATTCTTTGCTGTACGCTGCGTATTTTGCCACACTTCACTGGATCTGTTTGAATGTGTCCTGGTTTCCAAATGAGGGTGAGGGACTTGCTCTTTGTTGTTCTTTTTCTGGGGTTGCTTTTTTGTTTACTTATTTATGTGGGGTTTGGGTTTTTTTTTTCCAGCAGGCTGAGGCAAGGCTATGTGCTGTGATGCTAACAAATGTTTTTTAATTGATTATGTGGGAGGAAGAAGGAAAGTAGGCTTTTTTTTTGTTTGCCACCTGATGGATAAACTATTCCTGCTTCACTGTAAAATACATCCGTCCTCATGTGTTCTGCAAGGCTTTCTGAAGCTCTGTGATATCTTTTGATACACATAATTTCTGAGGGAAGAATTCTGTGTGCTAACATCCATGCTTTGATCTAAAGATCAGTGTCAGTAGTTTGGTGCTTTAACATACAGTGTACAAGGACCGGTTGTATAATATAGGGAGGAACTTTGATCACAGCAGTTCATCTACCTATCTTTTTAGGGGAATAGCTTTTTTTTTTTTTTCACAGAAGAATATTTAATTTTTTGCAAATGACATGATGCAAAACTTCCATCCATTTAAGGTGACATTAATGAATTCAAGTGTTTTTATTTCTGAACACTACAATTTCACTAAAAATTGAATACAAAATTCTCTAAGAACTGTTATTTTTCAGTATAGATGGTATTGCAAAAATCTCTTTGAGGTCATGTTTCTTATTTCAGGAGAGATTTCCTACCTATGTACATTGCTTGGATATCTCTCTGCCAGCACAATTCCTGTCATTGGACTAAGGAGGAGTTTCAGCAGAAACATCTGAGTACATCCGTAGTACACTTCTGGGTAACATTCATGATCCTTTATTTTTCCACTTCAATGAATTATGTATTTTGTAACCCAGTAAAATTTTATTGATTTGTTTATTATGAAAGGGGTGTTTTCATACATATTATTGGAGATTTTTTTTTTTTCTTCCAGGAAGAATTTTGAGTTAGGCATTTCCTCCCTCTGTTACTGTCAACGGAAATACGTGTAATTTAATTTCTTTTGGTTTCATGTCTGCTACTGACTTTGAAAATGAATCACTGAATTATTTCAGTAATAAGTATCTAAATTTGGCATGTGCATGGACAACCGGTGAGGAAAAGCTGGGTTTAACTGCTGTGCAACTGTGAGCATGCAGGGGAAGTGCCAGGATGGTAACAGCTGCTTCTTGGGATAATTGATCATTTTATGAAATCAAGGGCAACCTATTTGTTGACTTAGAGATAGAACTGACTCATATGTTGATGGATCAAGTTTTCTGTCACTAGGGTTTCCTGACTGCTTTAGTTTATGTTTGTTCAGAAGTCAGACACAGGATACAATCTTAGAAAACACAAACAGGAAGCAGATGAGGACAAGAAAGAGCAAGTCTGTTATTTGGGAAGATATGGCATAAGGCAAGGACAGGACCTAATTTCTGGTATTTACTCTTTTTCTGTGACTTGAGAATCATTTATGTAAATTTTATTTATAAAGAGAAGGCAAATAACTTTAAATGGATAGCTGCTGATTGGTCCCTCAAGTTGTTCCAGACAGGCCCCAAAGATATGAGTCTGCGGCTGGGAAAATGATAAACAATGATTGCTTAAAATTCTATTAGAAATTAGCTGTGTGCTGTACTTTGTCCAGCTCTACTTGCTGATTGTCTGGGCAATGTACTTGACATCTTCTATAGCCCAGCGAATCACAGCATGTGATTAAAAATCAGAGTTGGCTCTTACCAATTTCTTAATTGTTTTGTGCTATGAGCTAGCTATGATACTCCTGAGAAGCTTAAGTAGTTTCTATATTGCTGCTACACTACATCTACCCTTGGGCTTTTTGATGTATTTTTCCATATAGAACATGGCATCTATGTGCGTTTCACACACAGTTCGGGCAGGGAAAAGAAGAGAGAAATACAATGATGAAGGCACTGTTCTAGCTATTCCAGCATAGACATTTTCAGTACTGAGATAAAAAAGAAGGAAGTTGGTCAGTAGCTAAGACATGTGAAGGATGTAATGTATATAGACAAGCCAAATTTAAGGCAGGCATGGGAAATGGGTAGATGTATACATATATGGAAATATATATACATGTATAAAATAAATTTATAAATAAAACGGGTGTGTATGTAATAATATATTTATAAAGTATGTGCAATAAGGATCAGCTCACATACTCCTCTTTGTCGTAAATCTTATTAGGTCAAACATTTCTCAGGTTCTGAAAATTTTCCAAAGAGAGGAAATTGTGTAGGTCAAGACATTAGGATTAGATAGTGACATTTAGATCTTTTCATCTGTGGGATCAAGAAATTAAGCCATGAGCACAGAAGAGCAAAGCATTTTTGCACAAGTAATTCTATCCCTCTCAGGAAAACTTTAATCTTGCGCTTAAGTCCCTGCAAAGTCTGTGAGATCTGTCTGATAATGAGGATGCAGTTTCTGATTATATTATAGGATAGGATAAACATAGTGAAATTAAGCACTGTTCTGCACAAAGAAGGCTTCCTAATTTGAATGTGTTTGAAGAGGGATTAGAAACACTAACAAATATTACTCCTTAAATCCATGATTAACAAAAACCTAGTTATTCAATAATGTTTCCTGCAGCCTTAATGCACACTGTGAATTTTTTTTTAACATTTGTTCCAGTTTTGTGTTCCAAATTAAGAAAATTGACCCAGTGATAAGTAGTGAAAACATGGACAGAACATCAGCATGGGCATATCTACGTGAACTGAGAAATCAGTTAAGTGAAAACAGAATGATATTATGTGCCTGTACAAGTTTTCTATTCAGTACAAGAAATGGGGAAGTTCAAGAGGTGAATGGTTTGGTCTAGAGAATTCCACCAACAAAGGTATCCATGGTGGAAAACTGACTCTTTTGCCAAAAGTATCCATGGTGGAAAACTGACTCTTTTGCCATAACTCTGCATATAAGAATTCAGGAGAAGAATAAAGTAGCTTTCACATGGTTTTCAAATCTAACTGAAAATTCCTCTATATTAAAAGCTCCTAACTGGAGCAGTGTGAATATGAATGTGTATATTCATTCAAAAGTGAAGCACTTCTGCAAGCTGTGAGAAGAGACATCTTGATGTCTCTAGAGGAATGAGTTGCTGGAATGGAAATTTTGTTTTAAGGTTACTAGTGGTAATTCTTGCCAATTTTGTGCCTTTTTTCTTCCTTTTAAAATAGAAAAAATTAAAGTGACACATCAGTCAAAAAACACCCAAAAACCAAACCAACAAACAAAATAAAACCAGAAGAAGGCATCTATGTAAGAATTGAATTTAGCATTCTCATCCAGGATTATTTTACTTGCCTTCAGCTTCATGAGATTAAGCTAAGTGAGAGCTGTGTTTTAAACCTTCTAGTATATTTAATTTTATTATTTTTTTCCCTATGAACACTGCTAATGCTGAGATTTTTGTTGGACAGTCCCATGTACAGAAACAATGCATTTCTGTGATTTATACAGGTAATCTTGTTTCTATGATGTTGTCCCTGCCCTTTCCTCGGTGGGTTGATAGCATATAGGAGGCTGACAGCTTAAAAAAGTAATTTCATAATATAAATGGCCTCAATCAGAATATTCTACTGGAGTAAACTTTTGGAAATTAGCCTTTCACTTCATCGTGGGGGTGAGGATGATGGCTCACTGGTGCTTTGGAGGGTTACTCCAAGATCAGACTCTCTACCTATTAGGATCTACAGGTAATGATGTAAAGCATACAGAACACATGGGGAATCCTTTTCATTGATTTGTATTGATTTTCACTGGGTTCAGAATTAATCACACAAGATAGATAGTCACTTAAACTTTGTTCTGTAAATGGATGCCTTTTGCTGCAGTCAAGTGTTAGAATTTTCCTTCTCTGGATGAGGCTTAAAAGAGAAAGTTCCTTAAAAAAGAGAAATGTATGACAAACATATTTCTGCCACTAGGAAATTCTAGTCAGTTTACTCACTAGCAGATGCTGTGTTTTCTGCAATAAAGCACAGAATATGCAATATTCTGCACATTAAAATGATTATTATAGTAATGCTGACTACCTTATTATCCTATAATTTTCCTTAAATAATTTGATTTTACACTTGGCTGGTTTGCTTCAGCAAATTAAGTAAATGTGCTAAGAATGAAGATAGGTAATAAACTGTTCTCCAAATATGAAACAAAAATTAACTGATGCTCTGAAGTAAATTGTGGTTATAGCACTCCTTTGTAAAGATGTCCTCTGAGTTTGGTGAATTTGGAAAAGACTCATGAAGACAGGTTAGAGAACCTAAAAGTGTGGGTGACAGTGCACCACAGGCTACTTTCTGGACTTCTATGCAGACTGCGCTTGTGTAGAAGGTCTTTATTTTAAATACATGCGAATTTTACAGATTGGGAAAAGGCAAAGAAAAAGAAGTCAAATGAGGAAAAGGAGACCAAGAGGATATGACTTACTGGAAGTTTTTTGACAGGCAAGTTCTTGCAGAGGATTTTCACAGCTATCTACCCATACTGTTCTATATGAGAGGAACATTGTTACAAAAGACCCATAAATATGTCTGACAGCGGTTACCACCCCCCCCCACCCCCCCCCTTTATATTTTTAATGACCAGTTTGCTTTTAAATGAGGTTCAGAGCCCTCAGGATAGTCTGACATAAATATGTGGACAAATCCTGCACTTCTGATGCAGTCCACCAGAGGAAGTGTAGCATGCCATATTGCTGTCTAAAGCAATCATAGAATCATAGAATAGTTAGGGTTGGAAAGGACCTTAAGATTATCTAGTTCCAACCCCTCTGCCATGGGCAGGACACCTCACACTAAACCATGTCACCCAAGGCTTTGTCCAGCCTGGCCTTGAACATCACCAGGAATGGAGCATTCACAACTTCCCTGGGCAACCTGTTCCAGTGCCTCATCACCTGCACAGTAAAGAATTTTTTCCTTAGATCTAATCTAAATTTCTCCTGTTTAAGTTTGAACCCATTACCCCTTGTTCTACCACCACAGTCCCTAATGAAGAGTCCCTCCCCAGCATCCCTATAGGGCCCCTTCAGATACTTGAAGGCTGCTATGAGGTCTCCACGCAGCCTTCTCTGCTCCAGGCTGAACAGCCCCAACTTTCTTCATACAGGAGGTGCTCCAGTCCCCTGATCATCCTCATGGCCCTCCTCTGGACTTGTTCCAACCGTACCATGTCCTTTTTATGTTGAGGACATCAGAACTGCACACAATACTCCAGGTGAGGTCTCGCAAGAGCAGAGTAAATGGGCAGGATCACCTCCTTCGACCTGCTGATCACACTCCTTTTGATGCAGCCCAGGATACGGTTGGCTTTCTGGGCTGCAAGCGCACACTGAAGCCGGCTCATGTTCATTTTGTCATCGACCAACACCCCTAATTCCTTCCCCACAGGGCTGCTCTGAATCTCTTCTCTGCCCAGCCTGTAGCTGTGCCTGGGATTGCTGTGACCCAGGTGTAGGACCTTGCACTTGGCATGGTTAAACATCAGCCCACCTCACAAGTGTGTCAAGGTCCCTCTGGATGGCATTCCTTCCCTCCAGGGTATCAACTGAACCACACAGCTTGGTGTCATCGGCAAACTTGCTGAGGGCGCACTCAATTCCACTGTCCATGTCAGTGATGAAGATGCTGAACAAGACCTGTCCCAACACCGATCCCTGAGGGACACCACTCGTTACTGGTCTCCAGCCAGACATTGAGCCATTGACCATAACTCTTTGTGTGCGGTCATCCAACCAGTTCTTTATCCACCGAGCGGTCCACCTATCAAATTGATGTCTCTCCAGTTTAGAGACAAGGATGTTGTGTGGGACAGTGTCGAACGCTTTGCACAATTCCAGGTAGATGACAGCAACTGCTCTACCCCTGTCCATCAGTTCTGTAGCCCCATCATAGAAGGCCACCAAATTGGTCAGGCAGGATTTCCCCTTAGTGAAGCCATGCTGGCTGTCACCAAGCACCTTGTTGTTTTTCATGTGCCTTAGCATGCCTTCCAGGAGAATCTGCTCCAAGATTTTGCCAGGCACAGAGGTGAGACTGACTGGTCTGTAATTCCCTGGGTCATCCATTTTCCCCTTCTTGAAAATGGGGGTTATATTTCCCTTTTTCCAGTCGTCAGGAACTTCACCTGACTGCCATGATTTCTCAAATATGATGGCCAGTGGCTTAGCAACTTCATTCGCCAGCTCCTACAGGACCCGCGGATGGATCTCATCAGGTCCCATGGACTTGTGCATGTTCAGGTTCTTAAGATGGTCTTGAACCTGATCCTCTCCTACAGTGGGCCCAAGGTCTTCATTCTCACAGTCCCTGCATCTGCCTTACAAGACTTGGGTGGTGTGGTCAGAGCCTTTGCCAGTGAAGACTGAGGCAAAGAAATCATTAAGAACCTCAGCCTTCTCCAAATCCAGGGTAGCCAGTTCTCCTGATAGCTTCCAGAGGGGGGCCTACATTGTCCCTAGTCTGTCTTTTAGTTGCTACATACCTATAAAATCCCCTCCTGTTACGTTTCACATCCCTTGCCAGATGAGATGAATACTTTTTATGCTCATATATTTGATTTATGGGATTAAGGTGAAATAGTGAGAAGCTGGTGAATAGGATTTCAGACTATGGGTCAGGAATGGAGGTGAAATGACCATATCTAGTCTATCCATCAGCAGCCAATGTCCGCTTCAAAGGAACACCACCTCAGTTAGGAGGTTTGGTTTTCTTTGGTTTCTTTCTGTCTCTTTTTTTTTTTTTTTTCCTAGGAGGGAGGCAGGAGGAGAGGAGGAATAGAAGTGACTGAGACTCCTTTTTTACTTCAGCCTTGAGAAAGACTTTTTGTCAACTTTTTCAGTGACTGCATGCTGGTCAGTAGTGGAATCTTGCAGTACAGCTTCCTCCGCTTTTAGCAGGCGGGAGGTTTACATTTTTGTTGTGGGCACATTCTGACTAAAGCTGTGACTGAAATGAGTGAAGCGTCCCTTAGAACTGATGCTTTTGGACTGAAGCACAGAGGAGACTGCTCCTGGTACCTGCAAAGTGCAGATGATCAGGTGGTCCAAAAAAGAACAATGTGCTCAGGAAAATCTGAGCACTGCAGTGGAGGTAAAACAAGCTAGGTTTGGGCAAAGGTAACAGCCTGAAGGGAGGTGTACCATCTCTTACACATCACTCTTCTCTGTTTTGAGCAATAAGAAAATTCCTGATACCTCCTCTGTGTGTCCATGAGCTAAGTAAATTTTAAATTGGAACATTCCTCGAATATAGCTGCAGTTACAGGACTAGGTTATACTCAAAGTCAAGAAGGGGAGGAAGTTGGTCCATAGGTAAAAAAATGTAGCAGCTTATGCTTCCTGTATGATAGACCCGGTATCCCTGCTGCAGAATGAGGTCTTCAATGTGAACTTTGGTTTAGGCAACAGGTTCCAAAGACTCAAAGGCCTTGAAAAAATAGTTTTAGGTGTATCTGATGTTTCGCAAAAGGGTTGCTTATTTGAATTCACAGATATATATTTTAACATATAATCTATAGTAGACATACACCTGAATTTTTGTTATTGTATATCAATACTCTTGTTATCAAGTTTTAATATAGGTAAACAATAGGAGGTGATGTGAACATTTTGGAGAGTGCTTTTTCTGTGAAACTGCCTTCTGTATCATCCTATTTGGCTTGGTTTTCCATCTCTTTAGGAAACACAGCTATAATATTATTTTCATAACATAAGTGTAATTATAATGTTATTTCACTCATTGCTGAAACATAACATTTAAAAATCTTATTTTTAGAGAGTAAGAAAATATGCTTTATTGAAAAAAAAATGGTTAAGACTGGGTATATCATTGTCAAGTTAAAATTTATAGCAGTTGAGAGGTTTTAGAACACGACAGCTGAAACATACAATTTCCTGCAGAGAAGGATTTAGGAAATGCTGCAGGAGGCAGGGAAGGATGCATTACAATATGACCTTTCCCACAGAGAGGGATTTTACAGAAATCTCACCTAAAAGTGCCTCACTTTCACAGGCGTCTAAAATGAAACAAACCTCATTTACCTGTCTGCTCTCTGTGCTTTTCCCCAAAGAAATGGCAGGGGAAACTTGGAAGAATCCTGTGTGCTTCATGTATGACTGGCTACTCTAGAAGCCACTAAATTAAGCCAAGACTTTCAAGTGGAAATCCTACCTTCTGCTTTATTTTTCAGTCGCTCTTTTTCTGAAACACCTTGTAGATAATTGATTCTTCTGTTCCTATTTAGCCAAATAGTTAGCTTTGTCAGACCACTGCATTAGCTTTTTCTGAAGCAGCGGAGGAAGCAATGCTCTTTCTCACTGTGAGACCAGAACTGCAAAACCATTGAAGTGGCAAGATATTACCAGACTTTGAGGCCAACCTCACTTACATTGAAATAATTTTAAAAGAGCATTTCAGGGGGGAAAAAAAAACCTTGTAGGTAGGATGTATTTGAACAGATGATGAGCCCTGGCTCCAGTGGTCATCCCATCATCCAGGACATGCATTTGATGTACTGGGCTTGAATGTGCTGTTTTCTGTCATCTTTAAGCAAGAGGAAGCAGCTAATCTTCAGATGGCTGTTCAGTGCTTCACCGAGCAACTGTGTAAAACTTTGAAGACAGAAAATAAACTGGGTAAACATAGTTACTTTTTTCAGGGCAGATGTGTGGCTGTGTGGAATACTACGAAGTCATACAGTACTCACTTTCACAAAAGTATCAGGGCAAAGGAAACAGGTTTTGCGTAACTATCTGGTGTCAACCACTTTACAAATTTGAGGTAAAGTTAGAAGGCACAAAAGAGGACGCTCGACCAGTCAAAATAGGTCAAAAAAGGATTTCTTCTTAAAACATCAGTGCTGAGACACTGAAACAGGTGGGTGCCCCAAAAGAATATTATGATTTTCTTGTGCCACCTTGCATAAAGTCCCTGCAAGCGTAAATAAATATCTATGAATTTATACATACCTATACGTGTACAGAATCATAGAATGGTTTAGGTTGGAAAGATCATCTAGTTCCAACCTCATGGGCAGGGGCACCTCACAGTAAACCATGTCACCCAAGGCTCTGTCCAGCCTGGCCTTGAACACTGCCAGGGATGGAGCATTCACCACTTCTTTGGGCAACCTGTTCCAGTGCCTCACCACCTGCACAGTAAAGAATTTCTTCCTCATATCTAACCTGAACTTCCCCTATTTTAGTTTAATCCATTACCCCTTGTTCTGTTGTTACAGTTCTTGAAGAAGAGTCCCTCTCCCACATCCTTGTAGGCCCCCTTCAGACACTGGAAGGCTGCTATGAGGTCTCCACGCAGCCTTCTCTTCTACAGGCTGAACAGCCCCAACTTCCTCAGCCTGTCTTCATATGGGAGCTGCTGGAGTCCCCTGATCATCCTCGTGGCCCTCCTCTGGACTTGTTCCAACATTTCCATGTCCTTCTTATGTTGAGGACACCAGAACTGCACACAATACTCCAAGTGAGGTCTCACAAGAGCAGAGTAGAGGGGCAGGATCACCTCCTTCGACCTGCTGGTCTCGCTCCTTTTGATGCAGCTCAGGATACAGTTGGCTTTCTGGGCTGCAAGTGCACACTGAAGCCGGCTCATGTTAAGTTTTTCATCGACCAAACCCCGAAGTCCTTCTCCACAGGGATGCTCTGATCTCTTTTCTGCCCAACTCTGCACTGTGCCTGGGATTGCCCTGACCCAGGTGCGGGATCTTGCACTTTTCGTAGTTGAACTTCATGAGGTTGGCATCAGCCCAGCTCACAAGTGTGTCAAGGTCCCTCTGGATGGCATTCCTTCCCTCCAGCGTATCAACTGAACCACACAGCTTGGTGTCATCGGCAAACTTGCTGAGGGTGCACTCAATCCCACTGTCCATTTTGCTGACAGTGTTGAACAGGATTGGTCCAAACACTGACCCCTGAGGGACACTCAGGGATACCAGAGATACACTGCTGCTGGAGAGCAAGATGCATACTGTTTATGCTACTTGTAGCCGTGGTACCTGGGAGTAGCCCAGGAACTTGTTACAGGAAGAGAGCTGAAACAGATTTATTTAGATAAAGGTTTATGGATGAGGCTCGTCTACATTTGATAGATCTTCTGATTAAATTTGCTCTTGGAGACAAATAAATCCAAAGAACACAAAGACAGAAAATTAAAAAAGTGAAAGAGAAAACTCTTCCCCCAGTGTCCAGCTGGGAATAGCAGGTACAGAGCTCCAGACAAGTGTCCTCTGCTGGGGGCCCTCTGCACTGCACCAGGATGCCCTGGTAAGGATGATTCTGATGAGGTTTTGATGTCTTTCCTCCAGTGATGAATATATTTTTTATTATGACCCATATAAACTCTCTCTGGGTTCTTTCTGATTAGAATGTTATTAGTGGTGATTGGAGTGTGCTGATCCAGTGCCAGTGCTGCGTGCTAACTGGTTGTTATGCTTCTGTGCACATAAATAATTGGATAATATTTGTTGAAGCTTTAAATGGTTTTTAACAGCTTCCTTGTGTACTGTATTTGGGATTTTTCTAATATATATGAAAAAAATGTAAAAAGGGAATGAAAGGGAAGAAACAAAAGAGTGGATTCTTATTCATGTGATGCCCATGGTGTTGAACATTAGAACCTGGCCAAACATCACCACCAGGATTTGCAATTTCAGGGCTATGAGAGCAACAATAAAACTAGAATAGAATGGGGAGAATAAGGGGAAAATATTGACACAGAGGACCTGGAAATGCTTCCTCAGTGCTTAAGGAAAAGGTTAAAAAGCTGTAAATAATGAGCTCTTAGCATTACTTAGACTAAGGCACTAAAGTAGTTAAGGCAGTAGAACAAGAGAAATTTGGATTTTATTGCATCTACATCCTTGAAACTGAACAGATGCACTTGAGAGGCAGGTAGAGGGAGCCTGAGGACATTTGTCAAGGCTCAATAGAGCAGAGCACTGAAGTGGAGGGGTGTTTTTATCCATATACTCAGTTTATTTTCCAGTGCTCTGTGAGGATGGTCTCTGTTCATGGGAGCAGAGAGAGCTATCAGTGATTGCCAACATGCCTGTTGGTTTCTATCATAAATCTGTTGGTGCTGGTTTTCTGCCATATCAGGCTTCTGCAAGCAGAAGTGCCTGGAAGGGCCAGCTCTTCAGTAGCTGTGTAGCAGCACATTTGGATTGCAGAGACGCCCCAGAGACACAAAGCAATACCACTGACAGGAAAAGAGCACTAACTTTGCACTTCTTGGATGTCTTCTATTCTTACACAAGCTACATGAGTGCTCAGGCACTTGGATAACATGTGATTGCCTGTAGCTTCAATACCAGCTTAACCTGGTGTTCGTATGGGACTGGAATGAAAAGACAGAACAGAGAAGTGAAGGACAGAAGCTGTCAAGGCCTGGAGTCAGATAAAAAAAAACATTAGCGTGCCATCCACCAGCATTTCCAGATTTAGAGCAGATGACTCTGACTCAGAGAAGTGAGAGGTGGACCAGTGTCTGTGACCAACAGCCATGCAGAAATGTCCAGGGTATTCACAGTGACTCACCCCCAGTTTTAACAATTACAGATGTAATTTTGCTTTGGGTAATTTCTCTCATACAGCTGACCTTAAGGTGACCCTTATGGGCATGTGAGAACTCTCACTATCCTTTTGTGCATTTTTGCATTTACATTCAGAACTTTCCATAAAGTGAGGTGAGATGCTGAACATTCAGCTCCTGTTTTTCCTGTTTTCTTGAATGCTGAGAGAAATTATCTTGTGTAATATCCACAGTGTCTCCATCAACACTGGATGAGTTTTGTAACAGCAAAAACAAAATGTTCTTCCAGTTCAGTAATGGATTCTTAGTAATAACTAATATTGTGTCTGTTCTGCCTTTCCCCTATAAGAACCTTGTTTTATAGCAGTGCTCTGTAGTGTCACAGCAAGTGCTACTAGTTCTGTACATGGAGATAAGGAGAATATCAGTTGTCCGTAGGGACGTGGCAGCACAGCAGTTGTAAAGCTCTTCTTGCTTTCCTCATTTGTACACAAAGCTTCCAGACTGCAAAATACAGAAAATTGGGAAGATGTTGGATCTTAATGCATTAGTGCCTCCCTTCTATAGTCTCTGAGGCTGCTGAGAATGACTGCTTCTCTGAATAAGTGATTTTAGCTGGTCTGTGAATAAGTGATTTTAGGTGAGCTTTTCTACTCTTTCTCTTCTTTTCCTTGTACTGACATTGCTCTGATTTCCAGTATGGGATGGGTCATATTAGTTCTTTTTTTTTTTTAACACTTAATTAAGTAGGTACTGGTCCATGATAGGCCCTGTTAACCTTGGAAGTCTTGGCTAGAGTAACTGACAATGAAGGACTATGAAGAGCCATTCTGCCACTATGGAGAATAGCAGGATATAGTAGTTTCTGTACTTATATTACATTGCTTATACTTACATTGCTCTAGATACAGATTAAATCTCAACTTTGGACTTGAGTCAGGCAATGATGACTTAGGCAAAGTATTTTCTTGAGGTACTGAGACAGCCCCTGCCCTGTAGATGTTGCGCAGAGGTAGGGGACCAAAAAGACGACGAGGGTTGGAAGCGAGTTTCAGTTCGGCGTCGTGGGAAACCCTCCCCCCTTCCTGCCCTGCTTCCCCAGGTGTCCCTCAGTAATAGGTTCGAGGCCCTGGATCTTGAAGGAGAGGTAGGTGAGAATGTGGGGCAAGGCCAGCCTACAAGGCCACATAAGAAAAGGCGGTCAACTTTGCACCTCAAGACTGCCTCTGATAAGAAAGAAAGAAGGGTCATTGTAGTAGGCGATTCCCTTCTGAGAGGAACAGAGGGTCCAATATGCAGAGTTGACCCTCATCATAGGGAAGTGTGTAGTCTGCCTGGAGCCCGGATCAGGGATATCACCAGGGCACTCCCCAACCTGGTGCACCCAACAGACTACTACCCACTGCTGGTCTTCCAGACAGGTGAGGGGGAAGCTGCTTCCCGCAGTCTGAGGGGGATGAAGAAAGACTACAGGGCCTTGGGGCGGATGGTGAAAGAGTCTGGGGCTCAAGTGATCTTCTCCTCACTCCTTCCATCTTCCACTGATGATGTGGGAAGGAATGGGAAGATTCAGTCCATAAACGATTGGCTTCGAGACTGGTGCTACAGGCAGAGCTTTGGATTCTTTGATAACGGCTGGTTTTATAGGGCGCCAGTCTGGACAATGACAAGTGGGAAAGGTTTATCTCACAGAGGCAAAAGGATGCTGGGGCACGAATTAGCAGGGCTCATTTGGAGAGCTTTAAACTAGATTCGAAGGGGGATGGGGTTGTAGCTGGGCTTGCCCCAGTGGGGCAGCACTCCAGAACTGATGAAGACTGGGAGGCCTCCTATAATCCTAGGGTGAAATCGGTGTGCTCAGCTAGCTCCCTGGAATGTCTGTACACCAACGCGCACAGCATGGGAAATAAGCAGGAGGAGTTGGAAACCTGTGTTAAGTCAGGAGACTATGATCTGGTGGCAATTACAGAGACGTGGTGGGACAGCTCACATGACTGGAATATAGTCATGGAGGGCTATGTCCTTTTCAGGAAAGACAGGCCAGCCAGGAAGGGTGGTGGGGTTGCTCTTTATGTGCGGGAGCAACTACAATGCACCGAGTTCTGTCCAGGGACAGATGACAGGCGAGTTGAGAGTCTGTGGGTGAGAATTAAGGGGCAGGCTGGCAGGGGTGATACTGTTTTGGGTGTCTGTTACAGACCCCCAGATCAGGGTGAGGAAGTTGACGAGGCCTTCTACAGGCAGCTGAGAGCGGCCTCACAGTCACAGGCCGTGGTCGTCGTGGGGGATTTTAACTTCCCTGATGTTTGCTGGAAGGACCACTCGGCAACCCCGCCACAGTCCAGGAGGTTCCTCCAGTGTATGGATGATAACTTCCTCCTGCAAATTGTGGATGAGCCAACCAGGAGGGGAGCGCTGCTGGATGTCATCCTCACTAACAAGGAGGGTCTGGTCGAAGCGGTAAGGGTTGAGGGCTGCCTTGGCTGCAGCGACCACGAGATGGTGGAATTCAGGATCTTGTGTGGTAGGACCAGTAGAATAGCAAGTAGAATTGCAACCCTGGACTTTAGCAGGGCAAACTTTGGCCTTTTCAAGCAATTGCTAGGGGAAATCCCATGGGCAAGGCTGTTTGAAGGTAAAGGGGCCCAAGATAGTTGGTTAGCATTCAAGGATTGCTTTTTCCAAGCTCAAGATTGGAGCATCCCGACATGTAGGAAGTCAAGGAAGAGGGCCAGGAGACCTGCGTGGCTAAATAGGGAATTGCTGGGTATGCTCAAGTGGAAGAGGAGAGTTTACAGGTCATGGAAGGAGGGGCTGGCCACTTGGGAGGAATATAAGGCTGCTGCTAGAGGATGTAAGAAGGCAGCTAGGATGACTAAGGCCTCCTTAGAATTAAATCTGGCGAGAAGGGTCAAGGACAGCAAAAAGAGCTTTTTCAAATACATGGCAGATAAAACTAACACCAGAGGCAATGTAGGCCCACTGATGAACGGGATGGGTGCCCTGGTGACAGAAGATACAGAGATGGCAGAGTTACTGAATGCCTTCTTTGTCTCTGTCTACTCTGCTGCAGGCAGTCCTGAAGAGCCCTGTACCCCTGAGACCTTAGATGAAGTCAGGTCAACGGAGCGGTTTGCCTTAGTCGATGAGGAATGGGTTAGAGAACAGTTGAGCAATCTGGACATCCATAAATCCATGGGTCCAGATGGGATGCACCCGCGGGTGCTGAGGGAACTGGCAGAAGTCGTTGCTAGACCACTCTCCATCATCTTTACCGAGTCTTGGGAAACGGGAGAGGTGCCTGAGGACTGGAGGAAAGCAAATGTCACTCCAGTCTTCAGAAAGGGCAAGAAGGAGGACCCGGGTAACTATAGACCGGTCAGCCTCACCTCCATCCCTGGGAAAGTGATGGAACACCTTATCCTTGGTGCCATCTTAAGCCATATCAAGGATAAGAGGGTTATGAGGGGCAGTCAACATGGCTTCACCAGGGGGAAATCATGTTTGACCAATCTCTTAGCCTTTTATGAGGATGGATGATGGCAGAGCAGTGGATGTGGTCTACCTTGACTTCAGCAAAGCATTTGACACAGTCTCCCACAGCATCCTCACAGCTAAATTGAGGAAGCATGGTCTGGATGATCAGGTAGTGAGGTGGACTGTGAACTGGCTGAAGGAGAGAAGTCAGAGAGTTGTAGTCTATGGGGCTGAGTCTAGTTGGAGGCCTGTAACTAGCGGAGTGCCTCAAGGGTCAGTACTGGGACCAGTATTATTTAATATATTCATCAACTATTTAGATGAGGGAATTGAGTGTACTATCAGCAAGTTTGCTGATGACACTAAGCTGGGAGGAGTGGCTGACACGCCAGAAGGCTGTGCTGCCATCCAGAGAGACCTGGACAGGCTGGAGAGTTGGGCAGGGAATAACTTGATGAAATATAACAAGGGAAAGTGTAGAGTCCTGCATCTGGGCAGGAACAACCCCAGGTTCCAGGATAGGTTGGGGAACGACCTGTTAGAGAGCAGTGTAGGGGAGAGGGACCTGGGGGTCCTAGTGGACGACAGGATGACCATGAGCCAACACTGTGCCCTTGTGGCCAAGAAGGCCAATGGCATCCTGGGGTGTATTAGAAGGGGGGTGGTTAGTAGGTCGAGAGAGGTCCTCCTTCCCCTCTACTCTGCCCTGGTGAGACCGCATCTGGAATATTGCGTCCAATTCTGGGCCCCTCAGTTCAAGAAGAACAGGGACCTGCTGGAGAGAGTCCAGCGCAGGGCAACTAAGATGATGTTGTGGTTTAAAACCAGGCAGAGGGCTCGTTCACTCACTCTCCCCTTCTTTCCCTCCCCCTACTCCCGGAGGGACAGAGAGGAGAATCGAAAAGAATGCAACTCCCACGGGTTGGGATAAGAACAGTTTAGTAACTAAGGTATAACACAAATCACTACTGCTACCACCAATGATAATAATGATAAAGGAAATAACAAGGGAAGAGAATACAACACCTCACCACCAGCCGACCGATAACTCGCCCCCCCCCCCAGCCCGACCAAGCTCTCACCGATGCCTCCTTCAACCCTGCAGTCCCCTGCAGTCTCCCAGCCCTTCCGGCTAACTCCCGGTTACATCCTGGGCATGACGTGCTGTGATATGGAATAGCTCTTTGGTCAGTTTGGGTCAGGTGTCCTGTCTCTTCTTCCTCCTGGCTTCCCCTCCTCCCTGGCAGAGCATGAGGCTCACAAAGTCCTTGGCCAAACCAAAACATTGCTATCAGTTCTGTTCCCAGGCCGAAAGTTAAAACACTGCACTGCACCAGGTACCAGGAAGGAGAAACATGACTGCTACTGCTGAACCCAGGACAGATGATTAAGGGAGTGGAGCATCTCCCTTATGAGGAAAGACTGAGGGAGCTGGGTCTCTATAGTTTAGAGAAGGGGAGACTGAGGGGTGACCTTATTAGTGTATATAAATATATAAAGGGGGAGTGTCACGAGGATGGAGCCAGGCTCTACTCAGTGGCAAACAATGATAGGACAAGGGGTAATGGGTACAAACTGGAACACAAGAGGTTCCACTTAAACTTGAGAAGAAACTTCTTCTCAGTGAGGGTGACGGAACACTGGAACAGGCTGCCCAGGGAGGTTGTGGAGTCTCCTTCCCTGGAGACATTCAAAACCCGCCTGGACGCATTCCTGTGTAACATTATCTAGGTGTTCCTGCTCCGGCAGGGGGATTGGACTAGATGGTCTTTTGAGGTCCCTTCCAATCTCTAGAATACTGTGAAACTGTAAAGAGGACACTAACCTTTGTTTCTTGATATTTGCCTAGAATCAGTGCAATTCACACAGTCTCTAGCTGCAGCACAGCATTATAGCTTCCTTTCACCTCCTAAAGGATGTTCTGCCATGGGGGAAAACCTCTGCCTTCAGGCTCACAAAAATGGAGGGGACACTCCTGTGCAGCTCCTTCCCCCTGGCTCACACTGGGGTTATTTCTGCTCCCGGTTCCCCAGACTGGGAACATCTAGAGAGACATAGATCTAGGAATTTCTAGGAACAATACAAATCCATAGATTGAGCTCTGTTTTGAGGCTGCACTTGAATGAGTTAGTCTTCACAGGTGCAGTGTTGGGGGACCTGTGGGCTCAGATGACTGGCAAAATCAGAGGTATATTTTCATTGCCATCTTAGTGCAGAAAGAGGTACACCTTTCCCTGCTGGTTTGCTCAGCTATTTCCCAGAGCCCACAGTGTCAGAATTTCTCATTGACATTTTCTAGAATAGTGAAGACTTCATAGTATTTAGCTTTTCAATGGTGACTGTGTTAGAGCTAGAAAGCAACTGCCCAAATTTTAAATTAAATTTATTGGATCAGTTGAACAACTTAGAATAGTGTTTCTCTTTTCATTTGGAAGTCTGAGGTGACTCTAGCCAGTGAGCTTTAGAAAGCCACACTAAAGTATTCAATTTAGCAAATAGGTATTTACAAGAACAAAAATTAAACAACCGTCTTTTTTTCCACAGAAGTAGCAATTAAATGTGCTAAGGGATTAAATTTCTCACATTTTATGCTAATGCATAAGAAGCTCATTCTTAAGCCCAGTTTTCCCAGCCATAAACTGAACATTAGGTAGAAATTTTACAGAACAAGCCTAAGCATGTTTATAATTCCAATACAAAATAATTAAAGCATTACACCACCTGACAAAGGTTACTGAAATAATGCTGGATTTATTTTAGGTGGATCCACCATAGTAGATTTCAAGGATGTGTGATTTTCAAGCATCCACGCATTTAAAGAAAAGTTAGTTGTCGTAAAACCAATCTCCAGTACAGCAAATTATGTAAAACAACTGTTAATTAATTAAAGCATGGTTTAGAGTAAAAAGCAACTGGAAATTATTCTATTAACTATTCTTTCAGGCACACGATAGAGCCAAGTTTTATTAAAGGTCAGAGAAAGAGATCAATTCATAACTACAGCTGAGTAGCTGTAAAGCTGAGGTGAAAAGAAAAGGTTGTCATACTTTATCAAAGCATGCAGCTCCATTTTAAACCTGTTTTAAAATAGTCATCTTATTTCCAACTTGACTTAAAGTAACATTTTTAAATAACCCAGGAGATGCACAGGGAGTAACACTAAAAAGGCATACTTGGCCAGGGGTTGTAAGAAGGTATAGTGATTAGAAAAAAACTATATATTAAAAAAAAACCCAAACTAACAAAACTCTTTTCATTCCTCCCTACTTGACTAGTTTCTATAAAAAATGGATTTTAAAGTCAGTTAATTAAGGAATCAGAATATCAGAATATTAGTGACATAAAGAGGCTAGTCAGGTTTGTAATATGTTATATTTCTTGCATAAAGTGCAGCTATACAGAGAGGTGTCCAAAAGGCTTTGAGGCATGCTATTCTGACCTTGCTTCTTGTGGAAAATTAATTCCACATGAGATGTTAAGACAGGAGTGAGGACAAGAATCAAATCAGTATTATTTTTTTTGCTAATTTATAATGTTTCTTATGCCTGACGGGAAAACTTTACACTAGTTTTGACATGTTGATTAGCATAGACTCAGGTTCCCAGCTAGTAGCTGTGCCTGGTTTATCTCTGCTGTCAAACTTGTTCACAATGCAAACAATCTCTTTTGGATCTTCAAGGATACCTGGGAAGCAGTTTATTGTCCCTGCAGAGCTCAATATTGGCACTTGGGTTGCTTAGGATTTATACACTATAATACACTAACAAGTCAGCATAAGGATATCTACATGTAAACAACACAAGCCAATTCATTTCCATGTGAACATTCTCCATTTTCTATGAATACAATCTACTCCAAGCAAATGATAAAGAGGCACAAAAGGACACAGTAAAGAGACTCCATCTCTTTAGATTTTCTCCTGTTAAAGAAAATTTTGTTCACCTCACAGAAGCTAAGTTTCTTAGGAACAGGTGTAAACCTACTACTTCTCATATATTCATGCCGAGAAGTGTATGAAGTAGAACAGATGCATCATCTATAAGAAACGTTATATCCAAGCAAAAGCTTTGTTCATAAAATATTTCAGCTGCAAATGCTGATTCTTAGCCAAGAACTTCAGAGAAATGCTTCAGCATTCACTTATCTCTTCCATTTCTCTTCAGTTTTATTAGGCAGTGAAGTAGATTTGTTTCCAAACAGAAAGCTTCTTGTAGGAGCCAAGAACCTGCAGTTGTGCAGAGCTTATAGGTTGTAAAAGGGTTTTCAGTGTGTTTGTTTCCTGTATGGAACACTAGAGTCTGAGTGGCTGCTTTATATTGCTCTTGGTGTATTTCCGTAACTGTGGTTAGGTTCATAACAGGATACTGTTGAGACAAGTGGTACAGAGGATGAGTCTTTCTCAGAAATTGGGATCTTATTCCTCAAATGGTGTGTGATTGACTGCATGGCAGTCAGCCAGCTACCAGCCTTGTGGCAAATAAATCTCTCCTTTTTTGCTTTTTGCTTTTAACTCTGCAAAAGATTTCTTGGAAACAGTCTTAGATTCACTATAAGTGAAGAGTTCTTGGGGAGTGGGGTGGTGAAGGAGATTGGTTTTGTCTTTTTAATCTTTCAGTCTTGGACGAACTTGAAAAATAGAGTAAAAATAAAGGATCTCACCTCACACATTGCACAACTGTGATAAGAATTTGAAAATTCTGCAGCCTGCTTTTACTGAGGATTTTATAAAGTTGTTTGTACTTCACCAACCATAATAACTCTTACTGATTTGTCAAGGAAATCTTTTCATTGCAAAACACTGGAAATGTAAAATATACACAGCAGATTTTTCATTAAAAGGCTGCAAAATTGTTTATGAGCACAAGACCCTTACAGAGTTCGAAAGATAGTTTATGTAGCCCTTTATTCCACCTTTGACAAGGCAAGGGCTTGACCTCCTTAGGAGAGGTTCTTCTCTTGTAGGGTTTGTCTTCTTTTAGCTGCAAATTGCACTGAGGAGGACAGCTGGCCATGCTGTCAACATCACTGAGTCTGTCTCTTTATTTATCCTCTTTGGCAGCTCTGTGGTATATGGGCAAATGTTGCATGTGCACCAAGTTAGAAGGTTTGGCTTACATGAAAATACCAGTACAGATGTAGAAGCTCTCTTGAGGTGTTTTTAAAAGTTAGTTGTTGTATGCTAAATTCTGTTATTTACTACAGGATGTGTATCTAAACTAAGTGCTCTGCCATAATCTGAAAGGGATCTCTTGTTACTGACTGCTACAGTAGCTAAGCTATAAAATCACTTCCTAAACAGCTCAGATTATTCTTTATATATATATATATATTTGATAATATCTAGATCTCACAAAACATTTGTTCTCACAGCTCCTACCAACAGGCTCTTTTAAGAGCCAATGCTCATCAGTTTCTGGTTTTGAACCTTTGTTTAGTCATGTCCTGGGTTTAGCAGTAGCAGCCAATTTTTCTCCTTCTCCAAGAATTTTCTCCTTCTCCAAGAATTTCTCCAAGAAGGAGAAAAATTGACTGCTACTGCTAAACCCAGGACAAGTCACAAAAAATTTATACCTATGGGTGTTTGAGATGATGTTCTTTCATTACAACAGCCAAATTATTTCTGGTTTCCTTCTGTTAAAAAGCCTCTACACTCTCTTGATTATCCTATGAATCTATTTCTGCAGCTGTTCTCTAGACTCATCTATCTTGAACAGAAGTAGCTAATGTCTAGTGGAAATACTTCATCTATGTATCCCAAAATTGCACTTTCTTTTTCATAACATCTGTGTTGTTGGTTTATGGACCTCCTATAACCAGCCAAAACACACAAGCTTGCTTTCCATCATTCCAAATCAATAAGCCCCAGAATTTCTTGCTGTTAAGTCCAGAACACATGCGGTAAAACAAAGAATGTAGTACCCAGTTCTGTTATGGTCTCATTAAAAAATGCTCCTAACAACCATGAACAGCCCCCACCAGAAAGCAAGCAAAAAGATTGTGGAATATAAAAGTAGTGTCTTACATTCCACATTAATTTGGGTGTATCTGTTTGCAACAGCAATGTGTAGGTTATTACTGCATGTCAGAGGAGTTATTTGTAACTAACAGGTGAGCAACTGGCATATAGATGAATATTATGCATAGCCAATTAGACAGCTTCAAGGTACAAATTGAAGTCCTGCTAATACACATAGCAACAGCAGTGTTCTGTAACTGCCGTGACCTCTTTTGCTGTCACTTTCACAGCTCAACCTGAAGGTTTCAGACATCTATTGTAGCTTTAAGGAAAACAAGATTTCTGGGCTGCTTAAATTACTTAACATATATGTTCCAGTTTCTACAACTTGCAACTGGTATTTGCTATCACTTTCCATGATGCTAAAAAGGGTCATCAAACAGAATCAATGATTAGTATATGTGGTATTTGTGCAAAGGCAGTGGCTGGAAGTCTATCATTGCAATTTGTATGGTTCTTGCAATTCTGTGTTTAGAAAGGCCATAGATAATGTTTTGCATTGTACTACAGGAACATTAAAGCAGAATTGATTGCTGAAATCTGCTTTACACTGTCATGTCTAGATCTGCAGAATGGTTTCGTGTGACAGAAAAAGGTTATGCAGTTCTTCATCCTCTTTGCAGTATTACAGGTATTTCCTATGTCACTGTATCAATGAAGAGCTCTGTCTTCAAGCTCTCTACTTTCCAGGGTCCACAGAGATAGCAGAGTCAACCAAGATGGATGTAACAATGTTTGAATATCCTGAGAGATGCCTATGGGGCTCCTCTGCCTGATATTTGCATTTCAGAACTTGTTGCCTCTTACCCAGAACCACCCAAATAATAACTGGAATTTGTGAAAGAATGCTATACAGAATCATAGAATAGTTAGGGTTGGAAAGGACCTTAAGATCATCTAGTTCCAACCCCCCTGCCATGGACAGGGACACATCACACTAAACCATGTCACCCTAAGCTCTGCCCTTGAACACTGCCAGGGATGGAGTATTTACCGCTTCTTTGGGCAACCTGTTCCAGTGCCTTACCACCTGCACAGTAAAGAAAGAACTTCTCCCATATATCAAACCTGAACTTCCCCTGTTTAAGTTTAAATCCATTACCCCATGTCCTATCATTACAATGCCTAAAGATGAGTCCCTCTCCCACATCCTTGTAGGCCTCCTTCAGATACTGGAAGGCTGCTATGAGGTCTCCACACAGCCTTCTCTTCTCCAGGCTGAACAGCCCCAACTTTCTCAGCCTCTCTTTGTATGAAAGGTGCTCCAGCCCCCGATCATCCTCATGGGCCTTCTCTAGACAAGTTCCAACAGTTCCATGTCCTTCTTATATTGAGGACAGCAGAACTGCACACAATACTCCAAGTGATGGGGTCTCAGGAGAGCAGAGTAGAGAGGCAGGATCACCTCCTTCAACCTGCTGGTCACACTCCTTCTTTTCTCCAACCAACATCCCCAAGTCCTTCTCCACAGGGCTGCTCTGAATCTCTTCTCTGCCCAACCTATAGCTGTGCCTGGGATTGCCCTGACTCACGTGCAGGATCTTGCACTTTTTATAGTTGAACTTCATGAGGTTGGCATTGGCCCATTTCTCAAGCATGCCCATGTCCCTCTGAATGGCATCACTGCCCTCCAGCTATCTCTCTCCTGTAACTGTTATTATGGAGAACTGCTGACTTCATTGCTTCTCACTCGTCTCTGAAAAGGAGTAGGTCATTCCAGATAACTGGTTAATTCCCATTTATACCTCCTTTCTGTACTCAGATTTCTGGAGGACCTTGAGAAAAAAACACACAAGGCCTTCATGACAATGGAAAGTATGACTTGAGTCTATGGTGAATGGCCTATGGTGAATGGCTTAGAGTGCCTTTGCTTCCAATACCACCCAGCTCTGCCAGTAGATTCAGAGGAGAAAGTCAGCAGCAGGACTCCCTACCTCCAATAAGTACATGGCAGCTAGCATTTAGTCTTATGTAAAGTGTAGGAGAGATCCCTTCCTATAGCTAGACTATCTGTGAAAGATAGTTTTATTGATGACAAAGTATTTGGCATTTCCTCTGACTCAGACTAAATTAATAAAAATAAATAATTGGTATTCTAGTATTTTGCCCATGTAGTTGCTATACTGGTACAGAAGAGGGCCTAATTTTAAAACACACATAGTGACTAGGAATTAACTGTACTCCACAATGAGTGATTTCTGCAGAGCAGGATCTGCCAGGTAGTGGTGTATTAATGGCTGATGAAAACTGGATATGTTATCTGAATAAACCTGTTGTCATTCATGTTGGTACTATTCCTCACCTTGCTTTAGAAAAAAGTCAGGGCAGTAAGGTGGTCCAGAAACTATAGACCAGCCTAAATATGTCATTATTTCCAGAATATGTCAGGACACTTGATATTGGAAGCTTTTTGCAAGGGATTTAAAATTTTGTGTCTACTTTAATCCAACCGTTTTCGTGAAATTACTTTCCTGTGGGGCTGAGGATGAACAGGAAACCTGAACATACCAAGAAATGTGATAAGCCTTTGCTGACATGTTGAACTGAAGCTGCTCTGAGAGTGGACATGGAAGGAGCAATTCCTGGTCACAGAAGGTGTCTGTGAGTAAGGTTACTGTACCCTGTCTATTTTCATTCTAATGGATAGTCACCGATTCTCTTGCTGTGCAGGAGTATAACATCTAAAAAGTAGTAGACAAATAGACTATTTCAGCCATATGCCAGGTTTTGAAGTTCTTAGCTAAGGAAAAAAAATGGGCCGCTGGGGACTATGCAGGCCAGTGGAAAAACCAAATTGTGCCCCTAGCAACCCCATTTCTCTGGAGTATTGGAACCTGGCTTTAACACAATTGCTTTCTCATTCTGATATTACAGGAATCTAGGTGATGCAGGGTACATGAAAGTACTTCTTTCTTACCTCATAGCTTAGAAATAGGACAAAAATCAGAAAACTGGGTAGAATCATTTGTAACTATATTTTAGCAGACATTAAGTATGTCATTTATGAACAAATATGTATCTGTTAAGAAGCTTGGCTCTGATGACTCATTCTTTCATAATTGGTTTGAAAGGACTATCAAAAAGCTCCTGTGTGGAATCCTGTACACTCTCTACTGCTGCATTTCAAAATACGGCTCTGTGTGTTTATGGAACATGAAGGTCTTTCTTACTAAATATCTTGACAGTTGTCTCTGTGAGACTTCAGTGCAGAGGCCCTTAGGCTAAGAATGTACATTTACAGGCAGGACACCTCACATACTCTCTGAAGATAACACTGGGTTAGACAGGGTACTAATCATGGACTAAATTTTCAGCAACGGCTCACGTTCCTCTGACTGAAGTTGCTGATTTGCTCTATTTGAAATCTATGCTGCAGGTTAGAATTTTCTGCATTTGAGGATCCTAGCATAAACTAAAACTGCATACATAGGCTTTGCATTTTAAAAACACATGTGAATATCATAAATTTTCCCATAAATTGTTCCCCATTTTCTTTTACATATTCCAATAAATCAGGTAGAATTTGACTTCCTCAGTTTGACATTTTAAATTTCTGAGTTGACTCCTGTGCTTTTCTAACGATTTCTTTTCAGCTTTTTACCTCAGCATAGTTCTGGCAATTATGAAGTTGTCTTTTCTCATTCATGTAAATCATTAAAACAATGCCCTTTCCTGCCACCGGTGCACTGGACATTCACCAAAGGTTTTCTCTCAATTACATGCCTCACTGGGCCCTTCCTGATTTAAATATTCTCTCATTTTTCCTTTGATCTAAGCTATCAATATTGCTACTCAGTGGAGTCAAGTTGTATCAGGAGTCTTAGTGTCTATCCCCACAAGACATTTGTGCTTTCTAAAATGCTGGTCTGAAAATAAATTGGTTTTATAAAGGGGATAATGGAGGTTTTGTGCAATTCTCCACCTCTGAAAGGGATTTTGTGTGGCTGTGTTCTGATTTTTATGCAGCGATAAATGTAGTTCCTCAGCAACACAACCTGAGACTTATCGTCCTTTTTTGTCAGTGTTTATTGCTCAGAGAAAGGTTTCATTTTACTGAACACTGCTCCACATATGTCTACCTCTGTGTCCTGGAGGTGAACAAGCAGTCAAGCAAAGGCTGAAAAAACATCACCTATGAAACTCAGTTGCTCACTATTAAATTGGTTAAATTCACCTCAATGTACAAATATCAAAAGGTTTAAGAAGTATCTGGATAGTCCACATGACAATAGATTCTAATAATTCTAAATCAGATAGATTTAGAATTAATAGCTGATCAGCTAATGTCCTTAAGAAGCTTATCTGTTCAGGGAGGCAGAACACAGTGCATCACTTCTGGCATCATTGAGGGCTGTGTCTGAAAGTTCTGGATTTCAGCAAAAAATTAATGACAAAAATAAATTTGAATGTCCCTTCATTCTAGAAGCCTTTTGAAACCCAGCTAAAGTAAGTTCTTAATCCATTGTGGGAATGTTAGTTAAGTACTCTGTTCTCTGTCATTTCTGAAGTTTGAGTTTATTACTTTTGAAATGTACTGCCTGGGGAGGGATGGGCACCTGCTCCTAGCAGTGGACTTCTGAGGCATTAAATTCTCTCTGGAAGAGATCAATCACAGTCTTTCTGAGAAGGATGAGGTTTTTCTGTATAATTGCTGTAAGTCACAAGCTGTAGCATAATTTTGCTAAACAGTCTTTCAGGGCACACAGTGAATTTTACAGTTTGTTGGTTGTTTCCATGTTGCACAGGTTATGTCTGAGCCCTCTGGATTATGTGACACTAAAAAGAGAGTTTAGCCTCAAACTTGCCTGCACGATAGTGTGTAAGGGCTAACTGCAGGGTACAAAGGTCACCTCTTGGTGAACAGTGTCCTAGGCTATTTTTTGTGGTATCTAGGAATTACTGCTGTTGTCCATGTCTCCAGGGATCTATTTAAATCAATTGTGTGTTATCTCTAAGTGTGAGATACATTTCATACACGCCAAGTTGGCATAGCTTATCGTATCACTTTCATGTCCTGTCCTCTTCAGGACAACAAAAATGCTTTGACTTATTCCGATACCAGGAGATTCAAATCAAATTTGCAGCATTTTTTCTCTGGGGCTGGAAAGAAAATTTCAAAAGTTTTCTTCACCTGAGGTGAAAGTTATAATTGAATTGTTCTACACTGCAGGGCTGTTATTTTTTCTCTTTTTAATAGTGGTACAAAGTCAGCCCTTTACTTATAGGTCAAAATGAAATGCTCACAAGTCCTTGACTAGTGAACTTTATTATGGAGATGGAAACCTGCCAGCATGAAGTCAGGGTTAGCCAATATTAGTTTGTCTGAAGTATTAGAGTCACCTTCATAGTGGTTGGGATCTATGTATTCAGCACTAAGAGGAATGGCTTCTTTCTTAAAAGAGTGAGGCCTTTACACAGAGGATGCCAATTATGCAGTTTGCTGGAAAATGAGCCAATCATTCATTTTAATGAAGAGAATTTCAACTTAGACATAAGTATGTCCTTGACATTTCTTAGTATCAGTGACATTATCTGAGCAGCTTGTTCTAAGAGAAACATCATACACGAGTACATCTACCTCCAGAGGGTAAAAACACTAAGTGAGGTGACTTGCTTAGCAAAACCAGTAGCAACTAATCAGATTGCCAGGATTCAGTCTTCTACAGTTCTGTAAGTTTGTGCAAAGTATTTGAGGCAAAGAAGCTACAATAGACAAATGCAAAGCTACAGGATTTAGAAAGCAGCTGTAAGAATTGATGCTAAAGTAATAAACATTGTTTCTTTAGAAGTAATAGCCACAGTTCCTCCCCAAGTTTTGCAGTATAAAGGAGCTCTGATAACGTGATCATGCTGGGATTCTGTTCAGCAATATTACCTCTAGGAAGTCTCTGAAATTTGCGATGTCAATTGGCAAAACCCGTCTTTTTCTCCTGTCTTTTTTAACCCTCTCTTCTTCTTCCCTCCTTTTTAAAATTTCAGATAGTCAGGATATTATTCTGATATACAGATGGCTCTAGTTTTAATTAGGAAAGAGGTGTTTTTTTCTGGGAGCCCCAAAATATTTTTTTATTATAAACCAGAAATCTCAGCAAAGATATTTTTGTTGTACTAGTAGACAATGTGTACTATAAGAATACACAGTAAGAGACAGCTATAAAAACACAGGCCAGGGTTTCAAGTGTATTTTACCATTTAACTCAGATTGAACACACCAGGAAATAGGTACCTAGCATATATCTTAGTCCACCACAAGTCGTGTGAAAATGTTAGCAGAGTAGAAAGATTCACTAGCTGCATTTTACTGATACGAATTAGACAGAGAGCTCAGAGCTATGCTGCCTATTTTGAAGCTATTTCAAAGTCATAGATATATAGTGTTATGGGTAATGGCACATCAGAATAGTTTTGCCAAGAGAATATTTAGCTTCCAAAAAAATAGTTTTCTTTAGAAAATAATTTTATATCCCCAATTTTTCTCTTTAGGAAAGAGAGAAAGAGTGACCCAGCCTTGGATGCCAATACACTGGGATCTTGATTAATTAATTTCTTTGGTGTCATAAAGTTGTTTGGTCCCATTTCATCTTGATATAAGAAAGGATTTTTTTTTTTACAGTGAGAACATTCTCTGGAGCAGCCTTACCAGGGACTTGGCAGAGCCCCATCACTGGAAGTTTTCAAGATGTGATTGGGCAGGCTGCTAGACAATCTCACCTGGACTCCCTTTTCCACAAAATGTTTGCCCAGGTGATCTTTTGAGGTCTATTGCAATGTTCTGTGATTCTATGATAAACAATGTTTTTTTTTTAAAAATATATATACCACTTCATCTTTTAAAAAGCCGCTTTTCTTACAAGCTACTGCCACAAATATTCTTTGTAACTTAAACAGTGTAACCTCTTAGAAAGCTCAGCACTCCTATATTTGACACATATTTTCAATAATATTTACATATAAAGAAAGCTATGAGAGACCCTTTGTTTTTTTTTCTGCTGTCCAAACTGTATCTGAAAATTAGAGTCTAATACATCTTCCACTATATAAGGCAGTGGTATAATTTTAGGAGGAAAGGTTTGGCAGTTCTCATGAAATTCATGGGTTAAAACTAGCTTTTGAACAATTGCTATTATTCCATGCACAGGGCTAAAAGCTAGATCTGCAATCTGACCTTAGCATGTCTCTTCCTCATGTTTTCCCTCTGCTAAGTGTGTGTACTTGATCTGAGACCATCGAAGCCTTTAGACTTGGCAGAGGCTAGAATTTCGTGTCTGAATCTAATATGTTTTATTAAACGATGTGAGCTGTGATATGTTTCTGGATGCAAGGTAACTAGCATTGCTTAGATAGGAGAAAATGATTTATAATCTCAAACACATATTTGAGTATTCTGTGCTTCTTCATTTGTAAAAGGTGTTATTAGTTATTTCAATTCTGCTGTTGGATTAATTATTATTAGGTTTAGAGCATATGTTGACAGTCTCACTGAAACATGCCAGCTAAGCCAAATAACTCAATTAGTAACAGGGAGATTCTGTATTTAAAAAGAGCTTCCTTGAGCTGTTAAAAACTCAAACTGTGATTGGACTAAAATGGGTCTCTACAGTGCTTGCTTACAAAACAGATCTTTTTCTAAACCTGAACCACTGCACAAAACAAGAACTGTTTATCGTTCTTGAACATGTTTTGGGGGTATTTATGCCACACACATTTTTTTTTTTTTTTTAAAGGAAGGGATAAAAAATACTGATTCATGCTTGCTGACTCTTCATTATTCCGTGAAGAGCATCATAAATGAACAGCCAAGTACACACATCATTGCTCTCTGCTGTAGTTAACATGGCGGAAAATTCTAGCATAAATGAATTGACTTGCCCAAGCCAAATGACCATTTTTCCACCAAACCTTTCCCACCACCTGGCTAATGCAATCCCATTCTTAGGGGGGCAGCCTTTATCTGAGTATTTTGCACTGGCTGATAAGCACCAAGACTGAGATATATGTACTGCAGGTTTAACTCCATTGCGGTAGTTGATGGATCTTGATAGGACACTTGGGCTGCTCTATGTTGACAATTAAAAAAAGGAGGTAGGCAAAGCTAGTATAATTTGAAAGACTAAGCAATGACTCTGAAGTAGAATGAAGTGACGTGTCTATATTGCCTCCAAACAAACAGAATGGCATACTGTACAAATAAAAAGTAATTTATCAGAAATGCAAGTAGAAAACCATAACATATTTGTAATAAACACAAATCTTTGGTATCATATTCTTTCATTGCTTCAAAATAATCCATGAATTGTTTTTTTAAGCATTTGACCAATATTCAAATAATTTATAGGAGTATCACAAGTGTGGAAATTTCTCACTAAAACTCACTTCAAATATTCACTACTTCTAAACCACTAACTGCGCTTCATACTTCATCACCTGAAGTACATTACATGTTTTTTTCCTTTAAATACACAGCATCTGAGTTAGCTAATCAGCATGTGTGCTTTTACCCTTTTTTTCTCAAAACATGTTCTTATGAAGAAACCCTTATTTATATGAGGGTACCCCTTAAGGGTGAACATTATCAGTCAGAAATGCCTTCAGATGATGTTTGATTTTTATTTGAATCAATGTTCTTAAAACCATTTTTGTGTAATATTTCTATTTCCATGCAAAAGTAAGTTTCAAGGTTGATTAACATGCAATACCTGAGCTTTAATGCCCTTTCTTTGTCAATTTGAATTTGTAGGCCACTGAGTTTTAGATGGGGAATATCTTTTGACTTTTAAGTCAAGACTTTCATATGGGGAGCAGAACAATCTGACAGAATACAATCAGAATTAACAAAAGTAAACACAGATAACATTACATGTACTGGTTTCTGAAAAAAAAAGATCAGAAATATGATTTAATCTGCTACATGTGCATGAAAAACTGCAGATCAGCAAATTCTTGCTTCTTGCTACTATACGTGTTTTTGATCAAATGAACTTAAGGGTTTTTTTAGAAGGGCAAATTAGCAGACAACCTTTGATCACCTGGGAAGGGCTTGCCCTAGCCATCTAATGGTTAAAAATGTAATTGGTTTCCAGTAGTATCTTTCCCATGTGTGCTGCAACACGGCCTTTTTCATCTTTTGCTGTAACAGGCTTTCCAAGGTTGTAAATAACCATGGTGTGGTATGGCACTAGCATCCATGATTGGAGCAGAACAGCAAGGCAAAAGCACCTGTGGGAAAGATGATATGAAGTCTTCTGACATGTATCTATGGCAGCTAAGAGAAGAATGTAATCATCCTAGTCAACTTCTTTAGTCAACAGAGAAAGACAGAAGCCTTCCCATCTGCTGAACCAAGTACTCTACTGTGTGTGTCTTGTGCTGCATGCTTTGTAGCAATCCAGTGCCTTCACTATTATGCTGGCTGTGTATTTCACTTTTATTAAAAAAAGTAAATTTGCCTTGTAATCAGCCAGTGTCCTACAGAAACCCTGCAAGGAGTATAGACAGTAAACACTTAGAATAGAGGCAGTTGCCAAGTGAAGTCACTGGATGAGTGTTTCAGATAGCCCTACTGAGATTTGATACTACTCTCTGATGGCAAAGCACTGCAGAAGCTGTTGTGACAGTGAAATTTGCCTAGTGCCATGCCGCCACAGCACAACTGCTGTTTCTCAACAATCAGAACATGAAAATAAAGCAGCGACTCATGTACAGGTTGCAATGAAGCTCATTGTGAAGACCTTTATGAAAAAACAATGTTTTATTATTCCTGCTAATAATGAAACAGTGCTCTTCATACAAATACCTCATCAACTCATTATCCTAGACAAGAGGCAAGTTCATATAACTCACAAATTACGTTATTTCAATAATAGCTGTGGATGCTAGAATGGAAACACTCTAATAATCCTGCAGAGGGAAATGTCATGACAACAATCACTAATGCAGTCTTCACTGTATTAAGCAAAAATCTATGCTGGAAAATGAATATGCTTCATATACTGGTAGGCACACCCAGAGCCACAAGCAGCAATCTTTTTTAATCAGATTTTAAGGGTGATAGTTAGACAGGTTGGTTGCTTGGGTTTTTTTTGACTCAAAATTTTGTTAAAACATTGTCCTGGGTTCGGCAGTAGCAGTCATTTTTCTCCAGATGTCTGAAGTTCTGTTTCTATGGCTAGTGTTTTGTATTTTACGGGTTTATAACCCTGCACAGGTCAAGTCTGTGTTTCTGAAGTTCTCATTACCAGAATCTGTGAATACAAGGAAAAATGAAGAAGAATATTTGAAATATTTTGGTTTTGATTTCACACTCTCTTTGGCCCAGTCAATTTCTCTTATCCTCACACCATTCTTTATTTTCCAGTCATAGATACGCCTATTGCTGTAAAAAAAATTTTTTTTTAATTTATTTTGAAGATGCTGAGATATGCAGACTGTTCCATAGTGTTCCACAGCTTGAGCTGGTCTATAGTTTCATTACAAATTTTCCAGTTAATATGGCACATCTAGCACCCAGTTTTCCTTTCCTGCTCCTTATGGATAGAGGTCTGGAATTCTGTGTATGCACTTGGTTGCAGGCAAATCCTGTTGGATTTTGCAATCTGCAGTCCAGTGTGCATGTATTTAAAGCTGATGGTTTTTTTTGAGTAAAAGAGTCTCATTCCTGTGGTTAATAGGAAACTGCACAGGCTACAATGCTCAGTTAAGTTCCCTACTATTTGTTATCAATCTTAACCCAACACTAAATGATTCATGTTTATGCTCAGTTGAAACACGTAGATGGAAGCATCTGGCCAGAGGACTGCAATGGTGACATGTGAGAAGCAGAAACCTTACACTTCAGCTCCAGGTTTTTTGCTCTAGGCAGTCTTAGACAGCTCAAAGCAAATATTCTTTCTGTCCATACCCTCCACCCAGGATGTGCCTCTCTTTCTTGGAAAATGGCAGTCTTTTTGCTAACAGATGAAGCAAAACACCCTAATAAGTAAATAGGAATTTGCTATGCTATATGAACTTTTATTTTTTATGTCTAAACACAATAATCAAAATCTAATGTTTTAAGGTCTGAAAGATTCTCTATGTGCAAATAAGATGCTAATTGCCAGTGTTGGGAAGCTGTTAGTAAAAATCTAGTTTTAGATAGTAAAAGATTCAGAGATTTATTATTTCTTGTTTAAAGTATGACCCATGTGGCTACATTTATCACTTTAGATTTTTTGTATGTCTTAATACATAGGTTTATAGCTTAAGGACTGGAACCAGATCTAGCTATACAATAGAGGTTACAGAGATACGTGCCTGTGTATGTACTATGCCATCTGCCTGCAGTAGTAATGGGGGAGAAAGGAAATATGGGTAATTTGTAAGTGGAGGAATAGTGGACTTTTGCACAGTTTAACAAACATATTTTATTTAGAAAAGAAAGAAAACCTGTGTTAAAGTTAAGAAAGACACTGCAACCTTAAATAATTTTTATGACTTTCAGCAGGACAAGCTGCGCTGAACTAAAATGGGGGGGTCTGGAGGCTGAATTGTAGTGAGGTAGACACAAATATGAGAGCTCGCAGTTTACAGAAATGTTATTCAATGCAAGCTTCACATTCAGTGCTCCATGGTGCATGGTGTATTTGTGCTCTTGCCTTGGAGAATCTGCAGCCATGCAGCAGGAACATGCTGCCTTGCTCTCCCAGGAGGTGTGATTTTTTACAATTTACTAGTTCTCTGAAAAGTGGATTGCCGCCTGGATCTCAGTGAGTAGCTGTCCTGGGTTCAGCTGCAGCAGTCATTTTTCTCCTTAATAGGTGGTGCAGTGCTGTGTTTTCCACTTTAGGCTGAGAACAACGCTGATAACACATTGATGATTTCAGCTGTTGCTAAGCATTGCTTACTCTGATCAAGGACTATTCAGTTTCATGCTCTGCCTGTGAGGAGGGGCACAGGAAGCTGGGAAGAAGCAGAGACAAGAAACCTGACCCAAACTATCCAAAGGGCTATTCCATACCATAGCACATCATACCAAGTGTATAAACGGGGGGGAGTTACCCGGAAGGCCCAGATCGCTGCTTGGGTAGGGCTGGTTATTGGTCAGTGGGTGGTGAGCAATTGTATTGTGCATCATTTGTGTTTATTGTTTTCTTTTCCTTTTCCCCTTTAAGTTTTATATTATTTCCCCTTGTCATTTCCCTTATTATTATTATTGGTGGTAGCAGTAGTAGTTTTATATTATACCTTAGTTACTGGACTGTTCTTATCTCAACTCATGGGATTTACATTCTTTCGATTCTCCTCCCCATCCCTCTGGGAGTGGGGCAGTGAGGAAAGGGGGTGAGTGAGCAAGCTGCTGTGTAGTTCTGAGTTACTGGCTGGGCTTAAACCACAACAGTAATACTCCTAGGCAAACATCTCTTATGCTGGTAGGAATGAAGCCATGAAAAACCAAACACCTTCTTAATTCTCTTTCTTGAGGTGGCAACACCCAAGTAATACACTTGAAAGGATTTCAGTGATGTGACAAGCTACTGGCACTTGTCTCACCTATTGCTTTTAAACCCTACAGTTTAACCTCTTTGACTGGAAAGCTTTAGGATTCACTTCCTAGAGATCTCCCAACGGCAATCAGTAGAAATTAAAAACCACCCAAACTGGCTCTCCTGCAAGCCTCATATGAAGAAGGAACATGCCCTGAAGTGAACAGACAAAACACGAATATTTACCTTGGTACTCCTGCTATGGTCTCATAGCAAGTAAAAGATTAGTATCTGTCTCCTTATTCTGTCTTTTCTTTTTATGCTCCATCTTCAATACAAATTAATTAGTTTCACCTTGTCTGCCTTTTGCTAAGAGCTTCAAATGGTATGTAAGTTCTGTGCTTAATCTTTGGATGTAAAGTGTTATAGAGATTGACAGCCTATTTCAAAATTTTTTAAAGTAAATCTAATTATATGTTATCCAGTTATTAAAATATAACTTAACTAGATTAAACATTGCTCATTATTTATACATATAACATTTAACTTATTTTTTGTTGTATCTATGAATTTTCAGCTGGGATCAAGTTTAAAATCCCCAATACCTGTGGCAAACCCAAATATTTGACATCCATCCTTTGTAACCTCTGTAGAGGTACTCCTGTGGCCTTTATAATGATGGCATTATGGTCACATCAAGTACTCTAAACTTTGAATGTAAGTACGCGTAAAAGGAATTTGCAATCCCTAAAATAGAGCATGTTTGCTAGAGACAAACTTCTTTGAATTACATGATTTTTAACATCTGGTGAAGAGTTGACTTTTTTCAGCCAGGTAGGTGTTCTGCAGATACCAGATGTTTTACTTGTATGTTAGTAATTGTTTATCTGGAGCCACAAGTTTCCCTTATGTACACAAAACAGAAATGCCTCCTCTTTCTATCTCAATCACCACTTATGTCCCTGGGTTGTATTAAACATAGAGGTGGAATCAATTACGCTGCTGATGAGAGGAAATGTAGTGGTGATAAATACGTATTCATTGACTTTCTGTTGCTCTTCTGGAGAGAAGAAAAATTGAGTGACAACCTCAACATGTTGCAACAATGCGCTGAGAAAATAAATGCCCCTGACACATCACCCCCAATAAATGTACTGTGCTCAACAGAACGGATAGGACTTAAACACTTCATAGCATATTAGCAATTAGGAATTGTAGTAAGTTCTTTCCCAGATGGTTGGATTATGCTTATGACATGGTCATATTGCGCCTGCATATGACATAAATATCTGTTGGAAAGTAATGCCAGGCACTCACACACCTACAAATCTGGCAGTGTAGGCAGATTTCAGATTTATCTAATCTGAAATACTTTATTCCAGGAATAATCATCCTTTTGGGAAGATATTTTAACATTTTTAAGGTATATGAGGTACCTGCATCTCCCTTTGATCAGAGTGTATTACTTGTGGTGTAAAGTTAACAAGTACCTGTCTTTGGCAGTCTTGCTGCTAAAACATTGTTTTAAAGCAAAAGTGAATGTGAACACTGCTTTCTCCTAACATTGAAATATGCCTGCATACATTCTTAAGTGTCTTTTTAACTAACTTCACCAAATTTTGAATTTACAACTTCTGCTTAGGATATGAGGTATGTGTTTTCTTGCCTACTTCCTAGGAAAGATTCAGATGATCAGTAGATGGGGAACTGACAATGCATTCAACAAATCTACAGCTAATACACATGCATAGCAAGTAAGCAAGAATCACTTTATTTACATTTGACTTTATTTTCTGTTAATAAAGTCTTATAGCACAGAAATGTTATTTCTGTGTAGAGATTAAGAAGGAACAGAAATTGAAAAAGCAAAGAGAAACATTCAGCTAACTTGACAATCACAGGTTAATGGCAAGGAAAACTAATGATACTATGTATTCTCTCCTAGGGTTCAGTTTTACAAGAGACTCTTCTCACCTTCTGTAGTGTTGGCCTCAGTCCAGTGGTTCTGTTTTCTTTCTCACTGCTTGGATATTTCTTTCCCCTCAATGGTTGCAGCAATTTCTGTCCTGCCTTCTCTTGTAGGGATGCTGAGAAATCAAAATTTTTTTGGACAGACAGAGATGGTCGCTATATCTGTACCAGAAAGAGATTAAGGATTTATGATTTGAGTAACAATTTTGTGGATAAATGCTACAAGAGGTGAGAAAGGAGGAAATGAGCATTGTAGAATCTGAGTAAGGAGGATGTGAAAGCCATGAAGAAGGAAAGAGTGCTCCAGGAAGAGAACTGTATCCTTCAGCACCATGACTCAGAAGACACCTAAGCCAGTGCTGGTCTTTCCAAGTATGGCATGTAGTAGGTAATTTAATACCTGGGGGGTTGTAAAAAACTTCCATCCTGTATGCACTGGTCTTAAGTGCTTATGTACTTAACACTTTTACTCAGCAAAGAGATCTCCCCGTTACTCTATGCAAAAACAAGGACCCAGGTGGATGGTCTATTTCAAAAGTTTTATCCATATTGCTGGCTGAAAGCTGCAGATAGATACTCTCTGGCACTTTGATTAGTCAGCTCCACTTTTAATTTCTCTGTGTGTCTCTGTGTTGGATACCAAAATATTTTACATATGAAGTTTGAAGTGGGATAGAAGGAAACAGGAAATGCTCTATGTCCTCATCTGGATTTGTGTCTTCAATGTTTCATTATGTCCTCACCAGATCTGTAATCACAGGATAGCTGAAAAATACATTGCTGTTTTTGCTACACAAACAATGAACATTAACTACATTATATTGGAATACATAAAAGAGGCATAAAATTCATCTACACTTTTTCCATGCTGAATTCTTAATGCTGCCAAAAGTAGAAAATGAGAAATGTCATCACTATGAGTTGTCATCCCCTGGCTCTAGTGAGCAATATTGACACTATTCTGGATGCAAGTTCTTATTTCGGTAATGAAACTGAAAAGCTACACATTTTGAGGAAGGAAAATGCATGTGCAATGGAAGGTGTCTACTCCATTTCCTCTTCTCCAGACACTTCAAGCATAAAAACTCTCAAGCATACCCATCTCATTTCCATTTTGAAAGTTATACTGTGCAATGCTAGTCAGGATCAGTCTTACACAGTGACAAGACAGAGCATCACCAAACTTTAGCAGATTTTTCTGATTATGATGCAGTACCATACACACTGGAAACAAACTGAAATATTTAAAAGGTAAGAAAAGTTCATAAAATGAATCTGCATTTTTTGATTTAAAGTTACAATAAGGAGATGAGATTTTCAGTGCAAATGTAAACCGGTATCATTGTTATCAGTCCAGTACAACTATGTTGTGAGTTGCAAAGTCAAAATCAGCAGCTACATTTGCAAAGACATGCATTGGTTTCCCATTAAAGCAAAAAAAGATGCCTAAGTGCCCTTAAAATCTGTTCTTTTGGCCTTTTAAAACTGAATTATTTCTGAAAAAGCAGTGCCTTTACTTCCATGAAGTGGATCCTGTACAAAGCAGTGGAAAAGCAAACTTTTTGAAAATGAAGATTGCAAGCTGCATATACATTAGCATTTAGTGTTTCCTGTAATTTAGAAATCCTTAGGACAGAATGACCTAATTTTTGCCTTAAAACAAGAAAAAAGGCCAATTTCTGCCAAGATTTTTTTTTTATTATCATTTTTGTAACAAATACATTTAGTATCCTTTTTCGTGATCTTGCCTACAGTCCTTGAAAGTCACATGGAGGGGAGGAGATAATAGAGAGTTATACATATGCACTCATGCATATTGCCTACTAAACAAACCTCCCTGCTGTGTGTATTAGTATAGTGCTGATTTCTGTATTCGCCAGTTGTCATTAATGGTCTAAATGTATGGGCTATGTTGAGAAGAACATGCTATGTGAAGAAGTACTTTGATTCTGCTGTACTTTTGTTAAATTACTGATTCTTTCTCATCCCTGCACAGTTAGTTATGTATTTCAGGGACTGATCTGCTTCCCAGCTCCCCTTCCTTTCCACCCCCACAAAAACAGGCTTTGGATTTTACAGCATTGTGTTTCATTTGCATGAGAAACTGACATTTTAGAAGGTAATTGGAAAAATATATTTGAAAACAATCCAACAAAGCGTACAGTCTGCACTTGTAAATCTCGTTAGAGGTGCTCAAGGCTGTGCCATAACGGCATGGAAATCACCAATACACAGCTCTAACTCTGGTTGTGAAGAAATTAATGTAAAGAACGTTCTACTTGGTTCTTACACATAAAATGTCAAGGAACAGAATGTAGTTGCCTGCTTTTTAAATGCAGTTCTGTTAGTGAAAGTCAGTTGGGGCTGTCAAAGAAATTACTGTAAATTCTTTCCAGTTGCTAGCAATTATTATTATTTATTATTTCTCTTCCCCTTTTTGTATCACCTTACGTGACCTAAAGAACTCTGAACAGCTTTAAAAAATCATGAATGAAGCTTAATGAGTAAACAACAGTTAAGCAATAGAGAATTGAGGTTAAGTAACAAGTAGCAGATCTGAAATATCTACTATATCAGGATACCTGATCTTTTGTTTTAATCTGTCCTAGATTGAAGGGCGATTTTCAGGAATATATATATTATAGGTCCATTCAACACCATGTTGGTGTAATAAGACAATCTCTAAATGATCCCAATTTAGTGGCAGACTTTGCTGTGAGTTCATTATGATCTTCTTATGGGGCAGGGTTCTCTGCATCCAGCTTCAGCCTTGTCAAAATTACGTATCTAGTCTAAACTGGCTGTCCAAGATCCCTTTCTATCCAGTGAAGAGAAGCAAACATTTTCAGGCAGTATCTCACTCTAGTGTAAAATAAAGTTCCGTGTACCAACCCACTCTGTGAATGTCCCTGTCTCCTAACCACAGTCCAGACAGTGAACTTGCAGACTGAAGTCCTGAGGTTGAGTGAGGGCATTCCTATCTCAAATGGGAATGTGCCATAGACATTTATTTCTAACACTCTGTGCTCTCCACAGAGGCAGGTTGCTGTTCATTACTTAGGAAGAAAACTATCAGATTACAGACACAATTCAAATTTCTGCAGGAAAGAAACATCCTGAACTGTCTGACTAACACTCAAAATGAATTTAATCACATTAAGGATAAGAGGTAGAATGGAAAAAATGAGTACCTCCAAAAGAGGCACACTCATAAGGAAAGTTCCCAATGATTTAGTGGGAGCAGTTTAATGAGGAAAGCTTTAATAAATTTGCCAATCAACAACATCCCAGCTAAAAATGTCTTTCAGCTCTATGCATCATTATTAGCTGCAATTATTACAATACATAAAGCCAATAGGATCTAGGCATCATGGTGGAACAATGTAAAATTTCTCAGAGGGTAAGTATGCAGGAGACAAAGGATACGTGAAGTTTTTGCTTGGAGAGGCTCTGCGATTATAGGAGATTGTTCTGAAGGTTTATGAGAATGTACAGTAATGGCACCTAATTGTTTGTTGTTTGTATTTTTTACTATCTTTTCAAAAGATGTATTCTACATGTACTACTATGGCCTTTCAAATTTATGCTTACAGGTTAAATAAATTAAATATATAAAATGAACTTCAGGGGGTTTTAACATTATTTAAAATCTAGCCTAGGAGGCTTAAAATAAAAGAAATAAGTCTTAAAGAAAAAGCTCTCAAGCTATTTATCAGTATCATGTTTTTCATCTTGCTTTGCAGCTTTGCTCCTTAACTTGCATCTGCTGGACCAATCATCCATGCATAAATGTACAGGTATCTAATTTCCTTTGAAACTGGACATGAGGCGTTTTAATATTTTTTAAGGTCCTGTTGTATAATACTATGTATAGTACTTGCTGTCTGCTGTTTGCTGAAGGCAAACCAGTCTTTTCCTTCTAATTTTCTGTGTCTTGGTATGCTATTAATACAACTGCTTTCACAGTTTGCCATGCAACAATCCTAAGGCAGCAACCTTTCCACTTCTTACTAGAGCTCTGCAGAGAAAACATTAGATACTGACCAAGCTGGCATGTTCTTTCTAGTGAAAATTCACTGCTTCCTAGACAGGAAGAAGTAATAGTACCTGATACTGGATCTTACTGAAACGGATCTGCAAAGCAGAAGAGTATCTAAGAGGGAGAGAATGAATAATGCTGCTACAAATCTAGAAAACCAGCATTTCTATTTAAAATACCAGACTTCTGGCAGTTAGCCTGCATATTACATACAGCTGGTTGGCAGCCATAGGAATCGTCTCATTTCATAACAAATCTGAGCACTTGGAAGTTTTCTTTTTAACTCAAGGCCTTAAATCATCTTACTTCTGAACAAAACAGTCACCCTCCAGGTCTCCTGGTTTGAAATTACATTAGCTTAGGGTACTCTTATTTAATTGCAACTTTCTCATAAAAACATGATAAGGTCTGAGAACCTTGCTTTTGTTATCTGTGAGTGCTCTAGTTTTAATTAGTATGAAAACACACTACTTCAGGTCTATAAGGCAAAAATCTGTGATTTGCTATGGAAACAGGTATCAGCTTCAATTTTCCAGCCTGTAATGGATATCCAAGACAGGGGAATGGTGTGATTTTAATTGCTGATTTTGTGCTGGTCAGGGCAAGACTAAGCCTGTAAGCCGCCACCAAAGATGTCTTTGTTTAAAGAAGATTTCAGTTGTCATGAGTGTCACTGTGTGTCTCCCACAGAGCTATTCAAGATGATTACACAGCCTGAGCCCTGATTTGCCTTCCTCTTTCCCACCCTATGTTCTTCTTTCTCTTCCCCTTCTTTTGTCACCAGCATCTGCTTGGAAGCTTGCTGAAAGTAAGAGGTTGGCTCTGGCCATGTGGAATGTTGTTATATAATAAAGAAACTCCTCTGTATGTAATTGAACCTGGTATGCTTCATGCTGCTCTGTTTAGAAATAGAAGTGAGCACTGCAGCTCTGAATTCTATTTTATAAGGCCTGTTTTTTACCTCATAATCTTAGCTACATATCATCCTTTTTACCCAAGCATCTTATTTTTCTCTCTTGGGTTATTCCAAACCTGTGTACAAGAAGTGTGACTCAAATATTTGAAGATATATTGTTTTAGCACTACCACTTACTTACATATGAAACTTGTGTTTTGTGTTGCGCCTATCACCTTCTTAAGCAAGGCCAGTTCATAATAGAAAAGGTATTTTCTGGTACATAGTATGTATAACTTAGTGCAAGACATTGAGAGGGTTCTGTTAAGTACACAGCATTTCTTTCCTGCTTTTTGGTTACCAGGCCAACAAAGATGTACATACAGTGTTGTGTATGTCTTCACCATACTTTCTTTTGATACTTCTATCCCTGAGAACAGAATTTGGCTGGAAAAAAGTAGGAAGAAGTTAAATGTCAGGGAGAAAAACAATCCCCAGATAATGCAGAACACTAATTTTTTGCAAAATTTTGCAAAGTAGCCCATTCTGGACATTTATCGTTCAACTTAGTTGAGCAGCAAAATGTAAAACTAGGATCTAACATTTTCCTTCTGAATCTGATCTTCATTATCAGCATGGTGACATATAAATATATATATATTTACATATAATATATATATAATATATATAATATATATCCTATTAGTTCATTAAATTCACCACGTTACATACATTTTTGCAACTGAAGCTAGTGATGTGTTCATAAGAAGTCATGGTCTTCATCAGCTGAGACAACAAAGACAGGAAATCTTCATGCATCTTTATGTTATATCAACTAGTAAATGCTTTTAAATCGTTAATTAGTTGTTGAAAGTAAACAGTCTTTACCACAGAATGGTGGAACATTTCTCAGTTCTCTCTGTCTAGGAGCGTAACCATGCTTGGTATGAACTTTGTAATTACATTTATTCATTAAAAAATAATATTATAACTTTAAAGAAACAAATAATGACACAATTTAAGGATTATAACTTTTAGCATTCATAACCAGTTATGTGTTTTCCAAAAAACCTCATCTGTCATTTAAGTAGTCTTTATTTTCCATTTCAATTGCTTAATTAAGGCAATACTTTGCAATATGCTAGAGCAGTGTGACATATCCATTTGAAATGAGCATGAGTTCATTGCATCGCAGTGAGTCATCTGTGATTGCTCATGTCCCTGCCTTTGCTGCCTTCAGCTTATCTCTTCCGTCTCCTTTAGGGCTATTTATTTTCCAGAATGCATGTCTTTCCTGGAATGTCCTCTTCTACTGAGTGTTGAAGGTTACCTTTAACAGTGTGACTGTACTGTTTTAAGAAGCCCTGAGTGCTTCCTCTCTTCTCCATGGAGGGTCATAGCATATGACCAGGGCAGGTATAACTGTAATGTACAGGCAAGTCTTTGGAGGAAAGGAAGGTTAAGAGCCTGTGACTGCATAAGTATCAGAAGCTCTTTTCCAGAAGCTGGTAGGAGGCATCCTAAACACTCAGGCTGAGGAGCTAAGGGAGTAAAAGAAGCAGCTCTTCTGAGCAATGCCGGTAACAAATAACTCTCCACTGGGAGATGAAACCCAAACAGTTCACAGAGTCCTGCCTGGGATCTCCCTGCTAGGAAGCAAGGCTGGATAAAAACAGTTTTCTCATTCCAAAAGAGTGTGAAGCTACAAGGATTTCACCCTTTCACCTAAAGAAAGGGTTTGTGAATCCATAATTGTCAGAAAGAGTAAATTAGTGCCAGAAGAAACTGACCGTAGGGATTTGAAAACCTTGCTGTACTTTTATCTCATGTAATCTCCCCTTCCTTTTTTTGATGTAGGAGAAAGACAATTCCAAAACAGATTTTATCTTGAACAAGGAGTAGAAACTTCATTCTGAAAATGTCCATATGGGTTGTTTTGAGCATATAAACACTTTTCCTCAAATTGTATTAAAGTGGAAGTTCCATTGATTTTTCTCTCACAAGAAGTTTTAATCTTTATGAACTGCTTTACAAAGTATCTAGACAGCTCGTATTTTATTTGTTTGTTCTGTAAGTCTAAGTATCCTTTCCTTGGCAATCCTTCATTACTGATTTTGACATTACCTCATTTTTCTTATCCTTTCTCTTTTCTGCCCACTTTCTTCTTAGTCGATGGTTCTTCAAATTCTAAAAATATCTGTAAATATTTTGAAACTGTGATGGTGCCTTGGTATGTCTTATTTTAAATGACAAGATTGGTATATTTGCCTCAGGAAAGCAGTTTAAGCTAAAAAAAAACCACCCCACTATAATTTTACAAAACACTTCAATTGGAACATTTTTTTTTTAGTCAGTCTGAGATTTTTCGGATATTCATTTAGTGTAAAACTATAAGACTTAGGCTGTGTATATATATTGGCAGAGGACAACATTCTGACTCATTTCCCACAAAGTTTCATATGCAATATAGTCACACATGAATATAATTGTACTGGTCCTCTGAGTATTGTTACATTAATTTACCTGCTGTGCTGAATTCAGAGCAACGTAAAAACCAATGATGTTGGAAGAAAGAACAACCAAGCTAATTTTGCTGTGGGCTGTCTAATTAGTTTTCTTTTTGTATTTCTTAATGGAATTTTCCTCTATAACATCTAGTTTTATGATGCAGTCATGTGTCATTGTGTGCATTAGAAATCCTGTACTAGCCAAAGGATCGGGAACTTTTAGAATTTTTACAGTAAAGCTGGATCAGTCAGGAAAATGGACAGGAGGAATTGGAATTTCTGTCAAGATTCTTCTCCAAATATACTCTTGTACAAAAGGAACATTTGTTTCATAACAGTAGGGTAAGAGGTTCAAAGCAATATATAGTACAAATCATAGAATATCACATAACTCCACAGAGAAAACACAGGATAATGGACTGCATAATACCAATGGTCTAATCTGAAACCTGTTAAGGCCTGTACTTATTAGGAAACTGTACCAATAATCAACCAGCACAGAGCAGAGATGTCAGGATTATATAAGCATACACCTTTAAGTCAATGCAGAGTTTTGTTAATAACCAGTAGCTTTCCGTATCCTTAAATCCTATACTTGCTTTATGGAGTTTGACCTTTGACTAGAAAAAGCGCAACTAGGGTTACTGAATTTGGAAGGGGGTCATGATTCATTCAGGGAGAGAGTACAATGTTCAAGGATTAGTCTAAACACGATCTATATATATCGACTCTCTGGGCACAGCAGGGTTTCAGAAATGTTCAGTGATTTATTACAAAAAAAAAAAAAAAAAAGAGGAACACTCGGGAGTGGGGGAAGGTATTTTTCTTTTGAAAAAGAAATAATGTTGAGATAGTTGATAACATAGCTTCAATTATCCAGCACCATATTTCTGAACCTCTTGACCTTTTCTCCTCATGTTCTAGCCTTTTCTCCGTCTCTAAATTAAGCAGGAGGGAGAGACCATCTTTCATTGCAAAATAGAAAACAAGATGAAGTACAGATTGCCATAAAGCTGTTTCTCTTTACCCTTTTTCTTTTCTTCACCCTGGTTTTAAACTGCAAGCAGTGTCCAAATGCTTTAAACACACAGGTAGTAAAACTAGTATCAAAGTACTTAGCAGTTGAACATGCACTTATCTCATGCTGTATATTCATCAGACTTAACAGGTTACCAGCTACCCTTTAATAAAACATACCTATCAGATGGACATCATAAACATACGGAACTGAGTGGAGATAAAAAATACTGTGAGCGGCAGAGTCCTCTTTGCAAGCTCTTAAATTAATATGTCACCCTCAGTTAAAACCTGTTAAACACACATGCATTAAGATTGAGATCCCTGAAACCTTTTTCAGACTGGTGTGTGATTATGTGGCAGAGGTAACTGAATCTTTTGCATTTGCTTTTCCATATACTGAACTCAGGCTTCAGCCATACTTCCCATGTCAGTGCCTTATTGTATAACCCCAGCATCCTCTCTTCTACCTGTTTTCCTCTATATCAGCTCTCCCACAACCTTTATCACCACAGTATTTGAGTACCATTCACCAGTGCATTAAGCATAGTAACTGACACTTGTTATATGTTTGTCCTCTGGTACTCTCTGTAGGAAGTGTAATGTGCTCAGTCAAGTGCCTTGTTTTGGTACGATTTTTAATGGGACAGATTTTTACAAACGTGTAAAAATAGTCAGAAATATGCCTTGACCTCAGATCAGAAAGTGAGGATGTCAGTGATGTTCTAAGTTCCCAGTTCATGGGAGAATTTATCCCTCAGACTGGAGCAGCCTGAGACAACGATGTTTTCCTGAGAGAGAAAACTCTCCATGTGTAGAAGGTACTATTGGGACTTTCAAATCTCAGTAGGTATTTTAGATAATCCAGGCCCAGAACAAAAGATATTTCAAAGAAAAGATTCAAGACCTTGAATTTGATTTGGGTACTCTTGAAATCTTCCAGCACAGCTTTGCAGTGATCCTTGTAACTTTTGTTCCTAAAGAGACAGTTTGTATTCTTGGCCCTTTCTTTCATCCCAGATTGGTGCTGCAGCTGCATTTGCCAATCTGTCAGGATACTTTTCAATGCTGCTTCAACAGCAAAGGCATTGCTTTCATCTGCAGGCTATCAGCCAGGCCTTTCTGGGAAAACATTACATATTGCTTTCATTCCTTTCTGGAAGCCTCCTCCAGCACTTTTTAAAAACTTGTCTCAGGTCTTGCACAGCTTCCTGTTGGCCATCTTTGATTCCTGAAAATGCTGTTATTGCTAATTTTATTTTCCTTTGAGAGAAGAAATTCAGAGACTCTAGAAGATTTTGAGAGGTAGGTAACTCTACAATACAATTCTGTTCGTGGAATTCAGTGTTTTTCTCTGTGCGCTGTATTTTTTTACATGATATTTTTATAGCTTTTTTTAGCATAGACAGATATGTAGGCAGCTGAAATTCTGTATTTGTCATAAAGAAATTCTGTGATCTGGAAAGACCCAGGTAATGCAAGAACTTAGAAGTGGCACAATTGATTTTAGTCTGATGAGTAATGGGTGAATGAATTAGGTAATAAAAAGAAAGTATATGTCCAGAGCTGAAGTGTGGAGTTTATAAACCTGCAAGATACAAGGCTTGCTGTTAGGTTCATAATGCTGGATGGAAGACAAGTACAGCCCATTCTGTTACTGTTTTCTAAAAAGCAGAAGAATCATGAAGAATTAATAAAGGGGTTTCTTGTCACACCTACAAGTAGTTCTGACTCTCTACTGGGTTATCACTAACTGGGTTATCACTTACTGCTAGCCTTATCTCTGCTCAGTTATGCAGGTTTCTCTAAGGATATGGTTCTAAAACCCATTTATTGAAACCTGGCAATACAAGCAGAGTGACTTTGGCCTAAGCTTTAATTAAAGTGGTAAATCTTGGAACATAAAGTCTCCATGCAGTTGGCAGTATTGGTAAGCTGATCCCTGCTTTACAACAGGCCCATTACTACCTTGGTAGCAATGTTTTGGTTATCTTCCTCCTTATATAAGAACAGTAAGATAGTAAAGTTATGTAAGCTGCAACATACAGGAATCCTACACTAAGCTTTTGAGTTTTTAGATCATGTTCATCTTTTTTACAGTTTTATTTTATTCTAGCTTATGTATTAATGTATTGCTATGTGAAAAGGTTGGTTTTTTTTTAAACAAAAATGTCCAATTAAATCTCCTTTTCAGGTAATGCAAAATTTTCCAGACTGTAGTTGAAAGATCATATCTATTAATTTCCTCATGACCCAGTGTCTCATGAGTGCTAATAGGAAGAGCTGTAGCTCTTTAAGCCTCTTTCTTTAAAGTGTCTGTAGTCCACAAGAATGGTCAGTGGCCTGCAGGATTCATACAAAGCAACAATAGATGTAAAGGCTCTGCTCTGAGTGGAGGTTGGCTGGGTGGCCTCACCAACAACTCTAAACAACATTTAGAGTTTAGTTTCACAGCAGTCTGCAAGACATGATGAAGATTGACAATGTCCACTAATTCAAATGTTTTGGAGCAGTGCTTTAAAACATCATTATAAATGCAGCCCTGTCTGATAGTGCTATGAGGGTCTGGGACAGTGAGGGTCTGTATCTATACACATACCGTTTCTCACAAATATTCTTTATTAGTATTTACATTGCACAGAGCCTGTGCTGGAAGGGAAAGGGTGCTGGGAAGCTGTGTGCTTAATGTGAGTGATAAACCTGTACTGTAACTTGTCTTTGCAGTGTTATAATGGCTGGAGAGATTTATGATGCATGAAGTGGCTATTCTGGTGGATAAGATATGTGATCTGGAAATGCCAAGTTCAGCATAGTGCAGAATTAAAGAACTGCTTTTCTGACAACTAGGTGTGGAATTAATTGCCACAGACTCCAGAGAAAAAGGGTTAGTGGCAAAGGAACTGGTTAGGTTGTAAACTGACTCAGTGAACTAGTGATCTGCAACTAAGAGGTGTTTTATCCAGCTGATGGTATTGTCTCAATATCAGACAGCTATTTAGTCACTGCTGAGAAACAGAGGACATGTTTAGTGGTACTTCTTGAAAAAAAATCCTTACTATAGGAAATAAACAGGAATGAAGAGCTTCTTAAGATGTTTTAAATAGAAAGAGGTGCTGTCCATAGACTAAATAAAAATAAATATAAAGAATATTCATAAAGGAAAGAGGAACACCAAATATGAGGCATGACCTCATGGCAATCTACAGCTTCCACAAGAAGGGCGGCAGAGAAGGAGGTGCTGATCTCTCTCAGTGACTGCAACAGGATGGAGTTGGATTCAGTGATCCTTATAGGTCCCTTCCTACTTGAGATATCCAGTGATTAAGTGATATGATGTTTTCCAAGTGCAAAAATACAGGAATGTAATAGTAATCTTGGATGGGATGATCAGTCAGGCAAGTCTGACTGCTGAAAACACACAGGAGGACAAAAACCATTATGCGTTAAAGTACAAATAATAAAGTTGTAGGAGGTACAGAAGACAATCAAAGAAGGGTAAAGTTCTTATTGGTTTTATGAAAAAAAAAAAAAGACCCTGCATTATTAGATGTGGTTGCAGAGGACCACCCCCTATGATGTACAGAGCAATACAGTACAGCTAAACCCAGGATCTGGTCCAATGTTCTGTAGCTAATGCGTAAAAAATATACAAACATGAAAGCCCCTTGGCACTGTACCTGGTGAATACACCAGGCAGCTTGTTTCAGTGCTCAAAAAGGCAGTTTTAAAAGTGGCTTTGGTCTACTTTTTTCCCCTTTCTTTTCCTTTTTTTTTTTTTTTCCTCTCTTGCTGTTGTCAGTTTGTTAAAATATTGCCAGGCTAAAAGAGAGAGCTCAGGATGTGTTAGCAGAGGGGAAGGGGATAATAACTTGGCAGGTTTTTTTAAAGGCAGAATCTTTTTATTTTCAGCAGAACATGGCACTCCAATTTAATAATTCTGCTGTCTGTCTTCCTTTTGACTATGGTATCATGGCCAGAATTTAAAGGGAATACATTTTAATGCTTATAGTGAGAGAAGCTCTGTGGAAAAAATGAACCTGTAAAACCTCCTGGCTCCCATTGGAGGTCAGTAGCAACCCAAGGTGTTTAAACTCTTCCAGGATCAGTCCCTGTATGAATCATATCAGTTTTTTCCATAACAATGTTAGTTCATTCTCTCAGACCTGAACAAATGACTTTCTGCTTTTCAGTCACAAAATGCTCAAAGTGAGAGGAATAAATTAATGCCAGCAGTAGGACTGGTTGGATTTTTGCATATTGTCACTCGACACAGACAGGCTAAGCAAATTGAAGAACCTGTATTTCTGCAGGCAACCTCCTTGCTTTCTGCAAACGCTAACAGAGCTGCACAGTTTCACTGCTCCTGGCACCTTGGTCTCAATCTTGAAAAGAAACCTAGTGTTAAAGGGCTACTATATAAAAACTGCTGTATCTAGTGGAGCAGATTAAAATGTTTCCATCTGAATGAGCAGGTTAAAATGTTTTCCATCGGAAAATGATGACTGGGCCTGGCCTTGTTTTGGTGGTGCTCACATGTTCCTAAAGAACACAAGGATGCTGCCAGGCTCCCTGATGGCTGTCTCTCAGCTCTGAGTGCCCAGAGAGAGACAGAGACTGTTTCAGAGCCAGGGAGGCTGTCACCCCAGGCTGCTGAGAAGAAAGCAGGATTTGAGAAACTCTGAATAAGTTTATCCCATGTAAAATGTTGCCAAGTTCTAGAACTGCTATGCCTCCATAGTCCTTTAAGTACAAAACAAAATGATGGAATCATCTTGAGTCAGTCAGTTTGTGTTCTGTTCAAAGAAGATCTTTACAGAAAGAAGTGAGAACATGTTGCTATTTCTTTTATAAACACATAACTTTTATTCTTTCTTGGGTATGCTTTCCTCTGAGAACACAGTAAGTTTAGTGCTAGAGGGACTGGAAGTGAAAGCACAGCACTGGTGTTTCAGTCCTGACATCTGCAAGGGCAGGAGGTAGGCTTGTTTGGTTCACTAAACTGGCAGTAATCTCAGTGTTAATATTAAAGTCCCATACCATAACTTTCACTCATTGCTGTAACAGGACTTTTGAGGGAGATAAAACACAAATGAAAACAAAAAGGGCATATGTACTATATCTCTATCTGAACAGAAATGCACCATTGGCATGGGGTGAAATGTAGGTCTGTGTAGGAAATTGTACATTGTCACTTCAGTTCAACTCCAGTGCCTGCTCATTGGCATGTCCAAGTGGAGATCAGTGATGGTGTTCCTCAGGGGTCAGTATTGGGACGAGCACTGTTCAACATGTGTCAGCAAAATGGCCAGTGGGATTGAGTGCACCATTGGCAAGTTTTCCAATGACACATAGCTGTGTGGTGCAGTTGACATGCTGGAGGGAAGAGATGGCATACAGAGGGATCTTGACAGGCTCAAGAGGTGGGCCTATGAAAACCTCATGGAGTTCGGCAAGGCCAAGTGCAAGGTCCTGCACCTGGGTCAGGGCAATCCCAAGCACAAATACAGTCTGGGGGGAGAATGGATTAAGAGCAGTTCTGAGGAGAAGGATTTGGGATGTCAGCTGATGAAAAGCTTAAGCTTTTCCTCATGAGCTGGCAGTGTGCACTTGCAACCCAGAAAGCTAAACCTGTGCTGGGCTGCATCAAAAGGAGCATGACCAGCAGGTTGAGGGAGGTGATCCTGCCCCTCTACTCTGCTCTGGTGAGACACCACTTGGAGTACTGCATCCAGCACTGGGATCCCCAACACAAGATGGACATGGACCTATCTAAGCAAGTCCAGAGAAGGGCCACAAAGGTGATCAGAGGGCTGGAGAACCTCTCCTATGAAGACAGGCTGAGAGAGTTGAGCTTACTGAGCCTGGAGAAGAGAAGGCTCCAGGGAGACCATCCTTCCGATACCTAAAGGGGGCCTACAATGAATCTGGAGATGAGTTATTTACAACGGCATGAAGTGACAGGAAAAGGGGAATGGCTTTAAGCTGAAAAAGGAAAGATTTATATTAAATATTAGGAAGAAGTTCTTCACTGTGAGGATACTAGAACAGGTTGCCCAGAGAAACTGTGAATGCCCCATCGCTGGAAGTGCTCAAGGCCAGGCTGGATGGGGCTTTGAGCAACCTGGTCTAGTGGAAGGTATCCCTGCCCATGGTAGGGGAGTTGGAACTCAATGATCTTTAAGGTCCTTTCCAAACCTAATCATTCTGATTCATGATTCTACAATTCTCTGCAGTTACATCCAGGATAACATTGGGTTTATTCATTGTAAATTAGCTGTTTTGACTTTATCTGTACTCCTAAGAAGCCATAAGGAGCTGAGGATGTCCAAACACTCTAATGACTTACAGATACTGTTCCCTCACCTGCGGTTCACTGGAACCTGTTTAGCTGGATGAGAGTGTGTGGTTTGGGTGAGGTGAATTCTCAAGATTCCTGAATTCTGTTTCAAGGCTGAGGCAGAGATGAGTATATTATTTTCTGTTTAAGAATTGCTAGAAGAATGAGCTGTTTGGTTTGAGACATTGGGTTCAGCCTCTCTCCAAAGAACTCGTTTTCTCACAGACCTCAAAAGTGCATCTTGAATGTGCCGTGGAATATATAATTCTTCTTCACTTTTGCACCTTCCTGAAACTGCAGACTTCAAAGCACACTGACCTGCTCAGCTTTCACTATTTACTGTTCATACCTTCATATATGGATTTCCCTCTATTTACTTGATTATGAAATGAAACTCCTTCATAGTCTTAGCTTCACCCATTTAAAAGAACCGGGCTCCCATCCTTATGGATATGGATGAAAGAGAAGAGAGAACAACATCAGGAAAGATGGTAAGAGTATCTTGAAAGAACATGAGGAATATGGAGGGAAAATAAACATGGTAAAGGTAATTGTGTCATGTATTTACCTCCACCTTTCCCATGGCCCATTCCAGAAGTGAAGGGTTACCCTATTAAAGAGAAAGAAGCTACTCCAGGGAGAAAAATCCCAGAAGCAAGATGATGCCTGTTATGCTTTGAAGTATGTGAAGGTTATGGAGAGGAAAGAGAACTGAGTGTGAAAACAGTTTCTGAATTACAGGACTAATCTTTATCTTTCAGTGTAACACATTACACATATTGCCATGATGACTTTCTCATAATTAATCTGAACATAAAAAGGGTTTCACTGTCCTGACTGACTACCAGAAGTTATAACTTTTGTGTAACATCTCATGTTCTTAGATACATAATGTACAAACATAAATTTGAGTAGCTCTATAACTGAGTCTCGTACTTGTCACATTTTGGTAAGTATTACTGATTTATTGATGACAGTAAAGAAATCTGGAAGCTATTAACAACAGCCTTCATCTATAATCTGTCTGAACACACAGCATACAGAAAAGATATTGCAGAAATGGTATCTTTAAGTCAGTGCTCATACTGCTAGTATATGAGTTTAACTGATGCAGAATATGTGAGCTGAGATTTCATTTGCAGTTATTTCACCTCCGTAATTGTAGCACAGCCAGTTCAAGAATTAATGGAGATACACTTGTCTTTATTAAAGATAGTGGATTAAAATAAAATTATATTCATGAATAAGATAAAAGCAATCAGCATAAATCTCATGTTTATTAAAATTAATAACTAAGGCTCTAAGTGTAAATGTCTTGATGTCAATATTGATTTGTTTTCTTGTGGGGTTTTTTTTTGCAGATTAGCTAGTTTTGGACTGAAAGCATTAAAAGGTAAAGCATGCTGGTCTTTAATGGTGCGAAAGGCAAGAGGCAAGGCCAAAGCACTCTGTATTTTGCTGGAAAATTTTAGTGATCCTTATTATTATATGCAGAAAAGCATACATATTTTTATCAGCGTTTATTTGATTGTTCCAGTAAAATCAGATAAACACTTTCCAAACCTTTTTTCCTAGAGATGTCTGCCAAAAGGCCACATGGATCAAGCCTGAGCAAATGGTGAGGGAAGACATCCTTGCCCTCCTGAATGCTCTTACTTTTCTAGAGAAAACTCCTCCTGCAGCAAGAAGAAATTTTCTTGGACAAACTATGCAAAGATGACCCTAAATAAAATTTTCCTGTCTCCCAGCCACACTAGGTGTTTCGGATGCAGACAATAGCATATCCAGCCACAGTGCCTGCAGCCACTTGTGGGTAGTTGTCTGGAAAGCATTACTAATTTTTTTTATGTTCAAGACAAATTGGCAATCTAAAGGCCTTTTTGAAAGCAAAAAAAACAGTGTTAGGCAAGGTTTGTATATTTCCACCCAGGTGTTTTCCAAAATTGATGCTGGACAGCATGTGTCATTAATAATGGTTTATTTTTCATTCTGTTACTCAGGCTGCAATTAGAGTCTGTGCATTTTCCAGGAGAAAGACAAGAATAAAAGCTGTGGTGCCCAGATCTTCTAAATCAGAGACTTCTGATGCTTTATTTCTCAAATAAGAGAATGTGTGTCAGTGCTGTGACAGGAGAAGGCTGGAACTTGAGTGACTTCTTTGAATGTGGAGATGTGCTAAGAAGATCATTCATCCATACTGTACAACAGGGCGCAAATCAGACCAGCCAAGTGCAACTGGCACATGGGATCCTAGAGTAGGACAGAGACCATGACACTGTACTGTAAATGAGTGATGTTTGGAACTAGATTCAGGGATTTCAAAAAACTGAAACCAATTGCAAGAGTCTAAATCACACTGTTCAGACTTGACAGACCTGAGATCTGCAAAGGCTGGAGTGCAGACATGCGCTTGGTCATAAGTATGTACGGGTAGTGAACAGTAGGACACCACACAGTTTCAGGGACTTGCTCACCCATATCTTTTGTGAACTGAGGCTTCTATTTTTATATAAAGAATGATAGCTACTGGTAAAAAACAGCAGAGGAATTTGATGTAAAGAGCAAAGGCCAGGTGGAGAAATAAAAGGGCTAACTTGCTCTGCAGATATCTCAACTAGTGGTTTGGCACTTCAATACAGAAAACAGAACTTTCTTTTTTTTATTTTTTTATTTTTTTTTTAGTGCAGAACTCAGGGAAGAACAGGAGGGATAAGGAAAGACAGGCACAGATGGCACTGTTAGTTTTTTTTAGTTGGAGAAGAAGAAATGGGATAAAGAAGAAATACAATTGAATCCAATTTAGCATTAGCAAGACAGAAAAGATTCTTTCAAAGAGTTATACTGAAAGAGCCATAACTATTCTGCTCACTGGCTTGTGTGTTGAGGAGTACTGGTGTAACTGATGCTCTGGAAACTGTTTTCAGAGAAAATAGAAGGATATAGCATGCCTTTGTAAGTTTGATCATCTGTATGCTCTGTGGCCTACATTCACAAGAGTGAAAGTCATAGGAGCTACCAAACTGAGCAGGATGCTGCCCAGCCTCCCCAGTGCAAAGTGCTGCAGAGATGAGCACAGAAGTAATTAGATGTCTCTGTGTTGAATGGAAACACCTGCTTCATCTAGACCTCAGCTCTTCCCCAGAAATTGAGTAAGATCAGCAGTGCTGTAACCATCAGAGTTCAGTGCTGATAGCATTAATGTAGGATGTAGAAAACAGATTTAAGGACTTCATCTCTATAAATTATAGGCTTAATGTCCTGTCAGCCATCACTGAAAGAAATACTGTAATCCATGTCAAATGTGCAGCAGGTAATTCTCAGTCAAGTTGTTGAATTGTCATCAAATATTACATAAACTGTTCATTCATTCAGTATTCACTGAACTGTAGAAAGGGTGGACATGACCTTGTAAATTAGTAAGGGTGCATCTGTCTGACAAGAGAGGAATTGAGTTCCTGTTCTTCTTCTGGTTATCAAGAGTTAGGTCTGATCCGCTTTACAGTCTTGGCAGTAATCCTTCCTCTCCAAGTTTTGCTAGTGATTTTCTGGCCCTATATTAAATTAATAACTAGCTTCATTTTAGGTTACTACATTACTACATCATTTAGATTACAATGATCCAGAAGATCATTGGTGTTACTAAGGAAAGAAGCTAAAGGTACTCTGATTTCCTAGTACCCCTATGAATTACTTTTCCATGATTGATGAGCTGAGACAATGGCATAAAGATTATTTATAGCATAACTTTAAATCCGTTTACTGGTTAATCTTCTCCATAGTTATGCTGTTAAGTATATACTGTCTATTAGCTTTATTGACCTCAGGCTTAATTTTACACATTTGTTTTAATTAAATTGAATTTTCCATTTCTATTCCAAATAGCATGAGAGATCAAAATCTGGCCACAATATGCCTTAATAGTCATCACACCTTCAAATTATTACTGCTGAATTTGATATATGCTTTAGATAGCTGCATGAAAATAGTTAAACATTTTTCAAACAAGACAGGTTCTTAAAACAACCTCAAAAATCTACAGTTAATAATAATAAAAAACTCCCACACCTTTCCAGCTCAGTAAGTTAGTCACTGATATTTTACAAGTCCTTTGTTTAATGGTATTGTAACCCTCATGTAATTTTATCATTCTTATCATTAAAGCTGAGCCTTTTTTCTTTTCAGTGAAAACTAAGCTCATGGCAAAATCTATGCTTTGATGTTTAGTTACCCTAAAACCATGATCCAAAATGCATTTGCTATGTAAGCTGGAATGTATTTTCTGGGCTAGAAATACAAAAATGATGGAGAAGTACTTGTCTTTCTTCTGTCCCACAGAAAATGTAATTCAGGATTCAGTTCAAGATCTAAACCCTGCCTATATTTCCTCTCCAGGGAACAACAGCTAAGCTAGAAGTATTCCAGTGTTAATACTGGAAGAAATACATGGTTTCTCACTGCCTCTTGTTTGAGGTGTTTTGTTTAGTAAACAAAATTAAACATTCCTTAGAGTACTTAGGTGTTTTATCTCCTTTTTGAGTGGCTGATCTTCCAGACTACCACCATTCTTTTGATCTATATTAAAGTCACTATTTAGTACAAATCAGAAAAAATGTAGCACCTGAGACTGACTGGCTGCCCTCTCTTTCTGCCCAGTTGCATAATGGTTAGGACATTCATTTAGGCAGTAAGGCTTGTGTTTAAATCTCCTCAGCCTCAAATGATAGCTACCTGCAAAAGACAGCATTTCCTTTAAAAGTTTTGTGACTAGTATGAATAACTTAATTAGATTATTTTGCCCCATGTTTACGCCTGAAATGGTCCTTATACAAAAGTGTAAATGAAACAAAATAGTTTTGGTTCATTTTCCTCAAATAAGCAACATGTGGTTTAGAATTATGCTTTTTAAGTTTTTAATTTCATTTGCTCAGTTGAAAAATCAGTTATGAAAACAGTGTAAAATACTTTTTTGTGCAGTTCTGTACCAGCAGTAATGCTAATGCCATTGCATCATGGGACTAGTAGAACACTCCTCTATCCCTTTACAGGTTAGATATATTTTCCTTTACAAAATATAATCAGATTTTAAGATCTAGATACCACAGTAGGGTGGAGACAAATCCTACTGATTACTAAGGAACAAACTAAAGCCCTTTCACCGTCTCCATGAATTCAAGAAGGCTTTCAGAAAAGGGACCCACTCTCATGGTGAGTTTTCCAGTTCTGTTGGGTCCTCTCACTGCCATATCTGAAGGCCAAGTGGAAGTGGGGCATGCAAAAGCACAGTGAAAATTACAGCAGAGCCATTGTTATACCCATTCTGTGGCTTTCTCAGAGAAATGGAGAATGTAAGACCATGCTGGAGTAAAGGTATTGTCAGGTGAGCACCACTGTTTCTGAATCAAGCCTGAGTCCTTGCAGTTGATCAGCAGGTTGGCACCAACTATTTAGAATGTTCAATTTCCAACAATAGACGATTATCTTGCAATATCCTAGACTATGCATTTATTTAACCGGGCACACAGCTGTGTAACTGTTCCACAACATCATCAGAGGTTTGGGATTTTATTAAATGTAATTTTGTAGTGTAAAATAAATGTCAGGAAAAAAAGAGAAATAGTTTTAGAAGCATGGTCCTCCCCAGTTTGGAAGCCAAGTGTAACCTCAACAAAATAGTTTAAAAAACAGGGAAAAGTGTCAATGAATCTGGTCATAACTTCAGAAGAGTAAATCACCATTCTACATGAGTAAGAGTGGGAAATTCCAGCAGAAAATTAGTCTTTCTAATTTTATGATACTTTGTCGAATATTTTTTGGGACATATACATAGGAAAATATGTAGACTGCAATAAGCCTTTCAGGAGCTGTTACATACATAAGTCTAAACCTGATATTTTCTGTTTGTAAAGATTTTGGCTAATGTCTCCATAGGTACCTCCCGCATTTTTAGGTCTCTTCAGTGCTGGGGGAAGATATTCAGTGTCCTGGGTTCAGCAGTGGCAGTCATTTTTCTCCTTCTTAGTAGCTGGTGCAGTGCTGTGGTTTTGACTTTCAGACTGGGAACAGTACTGATAACACCAATGTTTTTGTTGCTGCTCAGTAATGTTTACTCTGGCCAAGGACTTTCTGAGCCTCATGCTCTGCCAGGGAGGAGGGGAAGCCAAGAGGAGGCAGAGACAGGACACATGATCCAAATTAACCGAAGGGCTATTCCATACCACAGCATGTCATGCCCACTATATAAACTGGGGGCAGTTACTTGGAAGGGTTAGATCACTGCTCTGGTTGGGCTGGGTATCAGTCTGTGGGTGGTGAGCGGCTTTATTCTCTTCCCTTGTTATTTCCCTTATCATTATTATTATTGGTGGTAGTAGCAGTGATTTGTGTTATACCTTAGTTACTGGACTGCTCTTATCTCAACCCGTGGGAGTTACATTCTTTTGATTCTTCTCCCCATCCCTCCAGGAGTGGGGGGAGGAAGGGGGGGAGTGAGCGAGTGTCTGCATGGTTCTGTGTTACTGGCTGGGCTTAAACCACGACATTCAGAAACCAAAGTTCACCAATATCTTCACCTGTAAATGCTGTTTACAAAGTTCCCTCCTCTCTCCTCCCCTCCTGTCAGCTGGAACCCTTTTTATACTCTTTGCCCATGTTGCTCTTCACTATTGCATTATTTGCATCAATACAGCTGTAAACTAGGTCAGGGAGATGATCCAAGATAAAAATGTAAAACTCATTGTGGTCTGAGCAAGAAATGGGAAAGGCCTTGCTCCCTTCATTCTGGGTAAGGTCTCTGACAATCTAGCCCAAAAGATGTTGCATTTGCCCTAATATTTATTAAAATTTTATTCCCCTTTCCCTGTAGCTCTTTCATGAGTCTGCTCTAATCCTTCTATGATTGATTTAAGTCACTAACAACTAGTCCTCAGTTAACCAAAAACCTCTCTTTTCCCTCTTTTTTGTGTTTGGGTTGTTTGTTTTTTTTATTTATTTAAATTTTGGCCTGCCATTGCATCGAGTGACAGGTAACATGCAAATGATATAGCTGTTTCCAAACCAGAATTAGTCATCATACTCAATATTTTAAAGAGATGGAAGGGGCGATGGAAACCATTAGTTTATCAGTTCTGAATTTAATAGGAAAGTATTTTGCTCCTACCCATCCTGCTATTTCACAAAGATGAGCCAAACATAAAGGTTACTAGGCAAGCCTCTAAATAAATATATTAGAGCCCACAAAGCAATGTTTTTGAAACATCATTAATTTTCCGTCCAAGGAGCATAAGCTTCTCGAAGTACTCAGAGCAGCAAAGCTCAGTACGTATGCCAGAGCCTTTTGAAATTACTGGCTGAAGTTGGATGTTGTCGCACAAAGTTATGACTGCAACCTAGGCAAATAAATGCTTGTATTTTAATTACAGTCCATTTTATTTCCAGGATTCCTACTTGCTAATAATGGTTATACTCAAATGGGCATTTGTAATATATGTGCACATCCTACAGTCTCCAGTATTAGCATTTTAACACCACTGGAATATAACACCATTAACACCTTTAGAAAATATACACCTAGCTTTGGGTGCCACGCTTTGAGTAAATACTTTTAGTATTACTATGCAAATAAGTTATAAATCAAAACCATTCATTTTTAAAAAAGGGAAATCCTGCTCAAAAACTTGATGGTATAGCATCTCCCAACAAAGGTCCAGCTTGGAGGTTCCCATCCTATGATTTATTATGTGCGTATATTTAACCTGATGAACACAAATTGTCCTATTGGGACTATTTTTCTGCTTGAATATGTTTGCAGTGCCAGCACTTGTAATGAGGTTAATAGATAAATAAAGGAAAAATAGGGTACAGAGCTAATTTATGCTAGTGATACTTGTGGAGCATTCAGCAAGGCAGCAGTAATTCTCATCTTTGTAGGGCACCTGATTAATAAGATTATTCCGTGGAGGTAGAGCTTTACACTTTTTATATACTTTGCATCTGCAGTAGATTATGACCCAAAGAGCAGCAGAGAGTCATAGCTTCTCAGTAGAGCTGACCTTGGCAGAGTGTTGTGAAGCATATAAAATTGATATTGTTAAAGTTCTCCACGAGTCTTGGAAGAAAAACACAGTACTCTGAATGATGATCATGATGATTATTTCTCTTAGACGCTATTTGCTTAGCACCTTGGCTGTAGTTTAAGCCTGGTGTAAAAATACTCTCTGATGTAAGTGTTTGCAATCTAAATTTCATTGTTCAACAGAATGTATTCAACTGACTATAATTATGCATTTCATCATTACTGTTACTTCTCTGACACAATTCTGCTCCTCCAGAACTTGGCTGCAGTTTGAAGAGATGGGCAGCTAGCTTGGTGTAATCTTCCATGGTGTAAAATCCTAAAATCTTTTGCTGTGTTCTTTGATGCTAATGAAACTGCAGTCAAGCAATCCAGCATAGTGTGAAAGAACATTTGAAGCCTATGTGTTCTTCATTAACTATTATATTGGATACTTTTAACACTGGACGGATTAAAGGGTCACTGAACACGTGGGCAAATTGCTGATGTACAGAAACCTGCATGAAGATGGGGCAGCTGTTAGTGAAACATATATTTTTCAGTACTCCTGAGGCTGCAATTTGAAACAAATGTGAACTTGAAGCCTAGACTATAGGAAAATACACTTTGAAGTGATATCACGTACAGTAATGCATTCCACTTCAAACCACTTTCTCAAGTCCTCATACTATTCCTCCTTTACCACATTAAAGTCTCTTTTTTATTATGCTCACCTGATTAATTCTGCATAATTCTGGTATAAGTCACATCAGTGCTTTCTTAGCATTAGTTATCTGTCTCTCTTTCTAGTCAAATAGGTATCATATTATCTAACTATGAATATTTGCAGTGAAGATGTACTTCAGGGCTAATCCTCTAAACTTTTTTTACAGTCACTGGAAGGAGATAGAGAGCTTATTAGTTGCTGCAGCTTTCTTTTAGAATCACATTCAGTCTGAGTCTGAGTCACAGGGATTCTGCATCCCTTCTGGACTTGAACAAAATTGGAAATATTCCACTATTCCCAGGTCAGAGTATGAGGAAAACCACATTATTTGAAGTCTAGGAAATATGAGATAAAATACTAAGATGTTTTGCCACGTAAACAGCACACTGTTCACAAAGTGATTGCAGAGTAGATTGCATGGCCACCAGACTTTTAAGAGAATAACTGGGGGCTGAAGATTGTAAAATTTTGTTTGGCTTCAATGACTGCACTCCATCTCCAGTTACTGGTACTGTATACCTAATTGATACATCATAAACTTCAAGTAAAGAAAAAAAAAAGCCACCTAATTCTGCAAAAACCATATCAGAATCTCCTTTGTACTCTGAGAGCTCATTATGGTTGAACAGAAAAACCAACCCATGATTAAAAAACTGAAGGAAAATCTCATCTTCATCCCTTCAAAATTCTTGGTAGTTACGTGGAAAATTATCTCAGGTACTTACAGAACAAAAGACAACTAGCAAATGGGAGGAACACCCTGGTGTTAAGATTTAGTCTTTGAAGTTCATTCTCAAGCAAGATGCAGTTACAAGAAACTGTGCAATTTCAAATGTATGTTTCAAAGCACAGATCTTTAAAAACAGAAAGCTGCCAGGCATTCACAGCTTTGAGTCGCAGCAAGGATAAAAGAATGATTCTCGTAAAGAACTCTCTCAGTTATTTAGATGCACTAAATGGTTCACAGTAATTGTGTATATTTAGCATTGTATACTGGAACAGTATAGTATGCCTTATCAACCAGTTCTTTACACACTGGGTGAAACTCTGGTGTAACAGCAGAGCTTCCTGCTGTGAAGGGGTTTGCTGAGGTACAATGTGGGAGACTGGTGCTGCTTGCTGCCAGCAGCCAGTCCAGGTAAGATGCTACTACCAAAGGTGCTTCATGAATCTGACATGCCACTAAGCCTTTTAAAGACAAGGTTAGCAACTGAGGGTTTATACTGCAAGCATGCTGAATTATTGCACTGAGTACAATTACAGTTCAGCTAGCTTTGTTCACCTGTAGCCAAAGGCAGGGGAAAAATCAAACCATGCTATGTGCATAGTTTTCACTTTGAGGCAGAAGTTATATGCAAGTTCTGTATCTGGAAAGCTGCACAAGATAAAAATCCTTGGATTTAGATGGCTGCGACATGGATTTTACGTTTGTAATAATCCTTCAAAAAATGTTTTACATATTTCCAGCAGGATACATATTTTAATACATATTTGGCATTACTGCATGCTCTGTGTTGATTTCAAAATTCAAATAATTTGCTGTGCCCTACTTCCTGAATTCTGTATATAAGACAGTGGCATTCTTTCTTTTACACCTGAAAGGAAGTGGGGTTTTTTCTTTTTTTCCTTTTTTTTATTTTTTTTTAATGTATTAAACCCCATGATTAAGTAACGGGTCTGCAATTCAGGACACTTATCAGTGTTCAGTTGTTTTATTTATATTATTAACAAAATCCTACAGACAGATGTAGTCTGTGCCATTTGACTATTTTTCAATTTAGAGTGTAAGTATGGCCATCACAAGCAACAGATCATAGTGATTTCTCTTCATTTTGTGTAATGGTGAAGTAGCTTGCACATTTTGATTAAAAGAACATTGTAAATTATCAATTCTAATTTTGGTTTTAATGTTATATCGGTTATTTTCTTTTACACTATGCGTTAATAGCCTCTTTGTGATTATCTTGCAATGGGACCTGCAGCAGGATATACAGAACCAGGGCAATTAGGAAATGAAAATCATGTAAACTGCAGAAATAAAATTTATGTTACCTGCAGTTATATCGTTATGTTCCTTTGGCATGACAGCTTCTAGCTATGTTGAACATTTATGCTCCAAAGTCTTTCCTAGCAAAGCTACCGGAGGTGATGTAAGGTCATTTTACAGTATAGCTCTCAAGACCAAAAGCCGAAGCTGTATACAGGACAGCATCAGTTGCCAGTGTGGTAACATGCTGGAAGCAATCAAATTCTTCTGAAATCAGAGGTACTGTCAGTGCTAATTAGCAGATGTGTGAAATAATGATCTTTTTAATCAAGAGGTCTCACTAGGAGCCAAGCTTATGCACATATTGCATAGCCTTTACATTGTGTTTAATTGGGACACCTCTGAGGCTACCGGCTGAGTAACTGGGATAGCTGAAACTGGATCTGGTGGCTGATTAATTCTCAGTTAGTGAGATTGTGAGAGGAAGGCCCAAGTGTTCAAATAAGCGCTGCACCACACTGTGCTGTGATACACTTCACTGTACATCTCTCACTGTGCTTTCGGAACATGCAGAAAGTCCTTTGCTCAAGAGCTTTGAACTGAAAGCTGGGGTAGTTTCATTACTTTGGCTGCAGCTGCCAAGACTCATGACGTTTTAGGTGGAGTAACTGTCGTGGTTTAAACCCAGTCAGGTAATTCGTTCGCTCACTTCCCCCCCCCTTTCTTGCCCTCCCCCTGCTCTCGGAGGGATGGAGAGGAGAATCAAAAGAATGCAACTCCCACGGGTTGAGATAAGAACAGTTTAGTAACTAAGGTGTAACACAAATCACTACTGCTACTACCAATAGTAACAATGATAAAGGAAATAACAAGGGAAGAGAATACAACATCTCACCACCAGCCAACCGATAACTTGCCCCCCTCAGCCCGATCAAGCACCGACCGATACCTCCTCCAACCCTGCAGTCCCCCAGCCCCTTCCAGCTCACTCCCAGTTACATCCTGGGCATGACGTGCTGTGGTATGGAATACCTCTTTGGTCAGTTTGGGTCAGGTGTCCTGTCTCTGCTTCCTCCCGGCTTCCCCTCCTCCCTGGCAGAGCATGAGGCTCACAAAGTCCTTGGCCAAACCAAAACATCCTTGTTATCAGCTCTGTTCCCGAGCTGAAAGTCAAAACACTGCACTACACTAGCTACCAAGAAGGAGAAAAATGACTGCTACTGCTGAACCCAGGACAGTAACAAAGTGGTGAATGTCATTCTTCTACACGTCATATCCCTTCAGAAATGTATCTTCTGTGTCTTTATTTTTGCCCTTAAAGTCCTAATCAACACTGTGATAAATGTTGATTGTGGGCTTTTGGCTGTCTACAGGAAGCCTTGCTGGCCTAGGGAAGCCAGGACCGCAGCAGCAGAGATGGCAGCTGTCAATACACGCAAGCAGCTATTGAAAAGTGTGCTTGTTTGTGAAAATGGAAATCCATCAACTGTATACGGGCAAAGCAGCAAGTGGGAAAAGGAAAGCTGTAAGACAGCAGTATAGCAGACATATTTCAGACTAAGCTAGAAGGTGAGCTGGGACATAAAATGTGTCTAGTGATTGTGTCAGACGGTGAATATCAGAGCTGATGAAGTGATGTAGGGCAGGTTTTTGAAAGAGCAGGTCAATTCCACCAGAAGAGAATGAAATAGGGAAGGGAGGTCTGAAGAGCCCTGGGTGAGCTGGGAGGCACTGGAGAGATATGTGGCTCTAGAATAGCTTGGTAAGAAAATGAGACACTCCAGAGAGAAAGGATTGGTAAAAGGGAGACTCGAACATCTGGAGTTAGGAGTCACACAGGTATCTAAAGTTTTACCCTGGGACACCCATCCAACAATGTATCTGTGAGTGAAATTCCTCTTCTCATACAAAGCTGAGGCACTCTATATCCCTTTAATTTAATATGGTCCTGAATTAGCATGAACATGTGGTAGGGAGAAAAGGTAAGCAATACAGAAGGAGGATAAAACTGTACCATGCTGGCAACAAAATAGTAATTTAAAACATAGCGTTTTTAACTAGAAACTACTGGAAATAATTTGGAGAACTTGAGTTTGGGTAGCCAAACAATGCAGGGAAAACAATAAGGAACATGAGTGACGGAATGTCCTCTAACTAATTTAATGGTAAATCAATTCATACACAGCTCAGTGGCACATCTAGAAGGAACATAAAATGGTAGACAAAAGATGAGTGCAAAACCAGCAGGAAGGAAGATGAACTTCTGTGATCAGCAGAAGAGGGAATTGTTCAATGTACTTAACTCAATATAGAAAGCCCTCCTGGTACCTTACATGAAGAAGTCCTGCTACAGCCCCCTACTGCTGTCTTCCAGGAAAGCAATGAGGATGTTAATGTTCTACCTAGCAAGAAATGATGAACAGCATATTCCCGACGACTGGAAAAAGGAGAATATAACCCCCATTTTCAAGAAGGGGAAAATGGATGACCCAGGGAACTATAGACCAGTCAGTCTCACCTCTGTGCCTGGCAAAATCTTGGAGCAGGTTCTCCTGGAAGGCATGCTAAGGCACATGAAAATCAACAAGGTGCTTGGTGACAGCCAGCATGGTTTCACTAAGGGGAAATCCTGCCTGACCAATTTGGTGGCCTTCTATGATGGGGCTACAGAACTGATGGACAGGGGTAGAGCAGCTGATGTCATCTACCTGGACTTGTGCAAAGGGTTCAACACTGTCCTGAATGACATCCTTGTCTCTAAATTGGAGAGACATCAATTTGATAGATGGACCACTCGGTGGATAAAGAACTGGATAGATGGCCACACGCAAAGAGTTGTGGTCAATGGGTCAATGTCCTGCTGGAGACCAGTAACGAGTGGTGTCCCTCTGGGATCGGTGTTGGGACCGGTCTTGTTCACCATTTTTGTCGCTGACATGGACAGTGGGATTGAGTGTGCCCTCAGCAAGTTTGCCAATGACACCAAGCTGTGTGGTTCAGTTGATACACTGGAGGGAAGGAATGCCATCCAGAGGGACCTTGACATACTTGTGAGGTGGGCTGATGCCATCTTTATGAATTTCAACTATGAAAAGTGCAAGATCCCGCACCTGGGTCAGGACAATCCCAGGCACAGCTACAGGCTGGGCAGAGAAGAGATTCAGAGCAGCGCTGTGGAGGAGGACTTGGGGGTGTTGGTCAATGAGAAAATGAACATGAGCCGGCTTCAGTGTGCGCTTGCAGCCCAGAAAGCCAACTGTATCCTGGACTGCATCAAAAGGAGCGTGACCAGCAGGTTGAAGGAGGTGATCCTGCCCCTTTACTCTGCTCTTGTGAGACCTCACTTGGAGTATTGTGTGCAGTTCTGGTGTCCTCAACATAAAAAGGACATGGAACTGTTGGAACAAGTCCAGAGGAGAGCCATGAGGATGATCAGGGGACTGGAGCACCTCCTGCATGAAGATAGGCTGAGAAAGTTGGGGCTGTTCAGCCTGGAGAAGAGAAGGCTGCATGGAGACCTCATAGCAGCCTTCTAGTATCTGAAGGGGGCCTATAGGGATGCTGGGGAGGGACTCTTTACTAGGGACTGTAGTGACAGGACAAGGGGTAATGGGTTAAAACTTAAACAGGGGAAACTTAGATTGGATATAAGGAAGAAATTCTTTGCTTGTAAGGCTGGTGAGGCACTGGAATAGGTTGCCCAGGGAGGCTGTGAAAGCTCCATCCCTGGTGGTGTTCAAGGCCAAGTTGAATGGAGTCTTGGTTGAAATGGTTTAGTGTGAGGTGTCCCTGTCCATGACAAGGGGTTTGGAACTAAGGTCTTAAGGTCCTTTTCAACCCTAACTATTCTATGGTTCTATTCTATGATTCTATATTGCCTGTGGGGTAAGCCTTTTTAATTGTGTTACGTACAGAGTTAATATGAGAGGCATTAATGAATATTCTTTGGAGGTACCTGCTTATAGCTACTATGCTAAATCTATGTTTTTAATTAGTGTACTTCTATCTTTACACTGTACGTGTGTCTCTTTCACGGACAGCCCCTTGTTGTGGGGAAAGAATTTGCGCACCCTTGTGAGGTTGGGAGCTATGCTGGTCATGGCTTATGGCTCCGGTAGGGTCTCCCATGCCAGACAAGTCTCAACTGAAGGGTTAGACAAAGTGTGTCCATGGTCAGGATAGGCTCACTAGCCTTCGGGCAACCATCCTAGGAGAAGAAGAACTCTAACTTCAAACCCGGGTAGATGGAGCTCCTTTAGCTCTGTAAGGCCATCCATCTACGAGAAGGATACTCTAATCAAACCTATGACCTGAGGACTTTGGTGTCACTGTCCAATCTCACTAGGCCCTGGCAGGTAAACCTCAGGTGTAAAGGCTAAATCCAAAGCAGCAGGCACTCTGTCTCAGGTTTGTTTTCAAAGGACAAGATGGAGAGTTGCCACATGTTGTTCATATCTCTATTGTTCTACAAGATAGCTCCCGAGGACTGCCTTGGGAAAGACATTCCAATCAGAATTTTACTGCAACCACACCCTTCAGAGAGCAGGTCCATCCTATTGTACCCAGCAGGAAAAGCTCTTATAACACTCCTCCCTACCTCTGACTAGTCCAGACTGTGACCCCATCTCACTGCCCTGTACTAAGTTCCGTATTGAACCTTCAGTTCTGCACGACATTATTTTCAAAATAAATCAGTGGTGACTGGGTCCAGAAGTTTTAGGCTTTCAGAACTTCTCTGCAAATTGCCTCTGCCTGAACCTCACAGCCTACATACAAGGGACAATGAACGTCTATTCCCAAAGCACAAAGCTACTACTCACAGGACTTTCTCTCAATCACTCCACAAGGCTTGCTAGGCTGATGTCATGTTGTCCTTATTCACCTGTATCATACTGTTTTGTACAGTCTTCTGCAAAAGGGAACAGACATGTTTAAGCTGGGTATCAAAGCAGGACACAAGATAGCATTGTTATTTCTTCTCCTCTGTTGACGGCCAGGCAGATTTGTCTTGACCATGCACTCAGTTTTTAAATATGCTCCACTTCAGCCTATTGTTGGTCTGCAAACAAATGTTTGTTGAGGTCAAAATAGTAAAGGTACTTGTTATGTATCATACATCTCCCTTTCTTCCTGGATCCTGTTCGTGGTCAAACTAACCACTAAGCAAAAACCTGTTTTGAATCCTTTGACAGTATTTTAGCTTGGGTCTGTAGCATGGTGCAGTACAGCTGAGCCAGATTTTCATATTAATTTAGCTAACTTGGCTTCTGTGATGATTCCACTGACTTGCCTCTGGATATTAAACATGTTCGAGCACTCTAACCAACACAGAGCTGTGGGGAGTAGACCCACCTTTGCTTAGAGAAGACCCCTCTTGGAGGCAATGGCTTTCTTTAAAAGCATTTTTTAAATTTGAATTTCAAAAGTATAACCTATTTTCATAGAATACCATGTTGGAAGGGACCTCAAAGATTATCTGGTTCTTGGTTTTATGTATTGAATGTTTAATATTTCTAAGCAGAATTTTAGAAAGCCTTATTCTTTGTACTGTAGTTATTTCTTAATTGCTATTAGATTAGTATCTCAAAAAGAAAAATCAGTAACACTTCACTGTAGACAAGTAAAGACAATACGTAACTGTCTTTTCACACTAAAATAAGCTGTCTCTGAAATGCACCTTTGCCTCTACTAAAATACCTTCTAGCCTTTTTACTAACCACATTTTCTGCACTAGATATATTATAGCTAACATTTTAGGATCAATTTAGTAGATGAAAAAATAATAACAATCATTTTTTCATGTCAAAGCATTTTGAAAAATGTGAACAACTACAGTGCAAGTGCTGTTTTATGCCTAAAAACCTCCAATTTTTAAAACAACTTCTATTGTGTTGACATATAAAATGGGCTAGAAATAGAGCTGTAGGGAAAAAAAAACCCACAACAAAGCAATACTTCTGTAATGTAAGCCAGATCAAAGAGATATTGCATTTCAATCTTGTGATGAGGACAGGTTTGCCTTAGGGTTTGCTGAAGTATATGAACCATTTGGGAAGGCTGTTCTTTACTTCGAGTATCCTGAACTTTTTAAAAGAAATCTGGGCTGAAGTTAGTATTTCACCAAAAAATAAAATAAATAAAAAAACAAACAAAAAAACCCAAAATACAAAATACAAAACAGTGACTGCTGGGATTCACAAAGCAGGCTAAACCTCCCCAAACAGACAAAAATTTTACTCCTTAGGAATAATAAGTTGCATTTTGGTTTTCCAGAAGTTTACCTGTATCAAATGACAGAATTGTGTGAAAATCTACACAAAACAAATACTTAGTATAATGACCCCTTACAGAGGATCTAATGATCACTTGCACAACTGAATTTGATCTTTATTTCATTCACACCATCCTTTCATTACCATCTTTGCTTATGGAACTATGTTCTAAAAATTTTTGTGTTTTCTGACAAGCTTGTCACCAGAATTTTATTTCCAGTGCCATAGCTGCTTTCTGCTATGCCTCATGGTATAGCAATACAACAGTGCTGTGTGCCATTGTTTAGATCTCAGTCACCCTTGTAGTCTCTGCAGCTGTGCAGAGCCCTATCACTCAGTAGCATTCACTTCCATAATCTGATTGTACTCACAAATTTGGATGGAGCACAAATTTTGTTTGCTTATTGTTCTTGGAATTGTACATATCAATTATCTGAAGCGCCTTATTGCTTGAATTGCCATCATCTTGAGCTATTCAGTAAGTCTAAGACACAGCCGGTTTTTCATGAGGGAGATGAAAAAAAAATATATCTGATATAAAAGCAGCCCACTGCCAAATTGTACATTTCTGCTTCAACACACAGGATCAGCAGAGCTGTTCAAGGAAAAAAGAAGACTGAGTGTTAAGCACTTTATTTTCACTATCTTTAGTCTTAAAAATAGTATAATAAGGGAAAGACCCAATCACCCCATTTTTTCTTTGCAATTCCTTGTATGTAATTTTCTTCTAGGTAATTTTTCTGGGAATAATTAGAACAAAGGCTAGCTTTAGTCTATGAAAATGCAGCATTTTTCTTTGTGCTGAGAGACTGACGCAAGACTATTAAAAAACAGAAAGCTCAGTGTCTTTGAGATATGGGAAAAAAGGAAATAACACCAGAATTCTGAGTGCTGTTCCTTCTTGCAAGCTCTTTCTTTTTTGACTCCTCTTTACCATTCTGTGCAATTTCAGATCCTGACTAGCACATTCACCTCAAACCTCCCTCCACATCCATGTGTCTCTTCCATGTAGAAAAAAAATGCAAACAGCAGAATATTATTCCCTTACAGAATGCAAATCAAGATGAGAGCTCCTAATTTAGTGCTACCTGTAGACCTGACATTCTTAAAAGATGGTCTGTGTTTAGATGTAAGATAGACTCAGCTTTAGTAATTATTGACCTGACTTAAATCTGTTAAGTCAGTGGGAACCTTCAATGGGTTTATTTTAGGTCAGGCTTTTTGTGCATATTAGGTTCAGTGGTGCATTGACACACCCCTTCCATTATGCTTTGGACACTGACATTTGAAAATGTTCATCTGAAAGGACCTTTGAACTGATCATAAGGAGGAAGCAGAGCTGAAATAATAAATTATTACCTCACAACAAGCTCACTGTATGCTTTACATACAGTACAGATAATTCCATTATCCAAGAATGGTAAATGGATACATAAGTTACCTCTTAAGATTTACATTAAGCTTCTATGAATACTTCCAGAGTGTGATTATCGTTGAGTTTTCTAAGTACAACACCTTGAAACAAATAGCTTTTCACCTCAGTAATTGTTAGGAAAGAATGGTTCAGTCCTTCAGCTGGAACTTTTTTCTGACATGTTTAAGGAGTCAGCACTGCCAAGAAAATTAGGAAACAGATCAGTTAGGACACTGAATTCACTGCCCAATGAGAACAGCAAGCAAAGGCAGGTCAGCCCTCAATGTCTGTGATAAGATTCTCTAGCATTTACAATGTACTGGTGCAGTTGCTATTCAGTCAAAACCTCCCATTTCAAGTTTTATCACTTAATACATGTATGTACCACTTTTAATTCCATAAACTTCAGAACAAGATTTTTTCTTTTCTTTTTTTTTTTTATTTGTGACTCTAGGACAGGCAGTTACTGTGTCCTGAGCTAGGTCTTGTATAAAAGGATGCATAACTCGGTGAAAAAATGGTTTGTCTTAGAAAGAGTAGTAACAAGCACAAGATAAATTGTGAGATTCATCCCCTGGGAGAATGGGAAAACCTCCCTCCAGTGTTTCTACTGAATAAAATTGACTTTCTTATAAAAAGCAGCAAATAGGTTTCCAACCCTAACTATTCTATGATTCTATGACAGACTCAGCATTTACAAGTGTCACTGTCCAAGGCAAACCAGATGAAAGAACACACATGTTTTAGTTCACGGTACCATACAGAGGAGAGTGTAATGGCAAGTCTCTACGGTTAGTTTGCACTGATTAGCTACTCCTCTGATTCCATGCATAACCAGAGTGATTTTGCTGTTAGGGAGGACACTTTGTCCCATCTTCAACCTCATGGCTGATGGATGCCTGGGAAAGAAATACTAATGAAGACACTAAAGTGGACTTAACATATTTGGATAGACAATAAAACCAGATTTAATTATCTTTTAATTTTCTGTAACTTAGTTGCCAATACTGTTGTAGACAGGGTGACCTTCTAAAGTGATAAACTGGATGTGTTCCTACAAGTAAGCTCTGTCTGCTAATAAGAGTGGCCTCTAGGTCAGCTGAAGATTGCTGTGTGGCTGTGAGAACAAGAGATTACCACTGATGGCTCTGGGAGAACTGATTACCCAAAATATGCAACAGGGATGTAAAGAGCTGATATGTGTATCTTCCACGGAGCTACAAGAACCAGTTCAAGGCCTGATGATGCCAAATGCTTCATGTGCAGGCAGAAATCTCTTTTGTCAGATGCAATCCAGTGACTCTTGAGAAGCGGAAAGAAGGGTGTAATATACAGAGTGCTCTGAAACACTGTAGCAATCACACTCCAAAAAAAAAAAAAAAGTAGCTGTGGTGAGGCAGAAATTACCTGGGACAGACTTTTGGACAGTTAACATGCTACAGAGCCAGAGGCTGTCCATAACTGTGGAAAACAATGAACAATGTGTATGCTGGCTTGTAATTTTAGCAGATGCTGCCCTTTACAAGCTAAAACCAAAGAGAGGGTAGTTAATTGTGCCTTCACTCAGTAAGACCAGCCTGCTTTGTATTTGGAGAGGAATGGTGCCAAAGTGGAAAACTTCTCCTGGCATTTTATGGCCAATTGTTAACTCCATGTGACAGAAATCAATTCCTAAAATAATGAAAAAGAAAACTTGTATGCTGTGGACAAGACAGACCCAAGAGCCAAAACCTAGGAAGCAAAAACTGATGATACAGACTTGGACAGATTGGGTTATATCTAAATAACGGAGGTGAACTTACAATTTGTCATCTCATCATGAAAACTGAACTGAAAAAGAGATCTCTGAAGGTTCGTTTGCTGCTTATCCAAAAATAAGTTCCCATCCGAGAATGCTGTAAAGTTCTTGCCACAGGGAAATAACTGGCAATCAAAGTATAGAAGATGGAACATACTGCCATCAAATGAAATTTGAAATCTTAAGAAACTGTATGGTGGAAATAAATGTTTAAAATAATCAAAGATAAAAAGATAAAATGAATGAAAAAGTGCAAAGAGAGGATAAACCTTAGAGAGTCTAAGGGTAAATCTTAGGGAAGTATATAAATACTTGGAGCTGACCAAAAATGAAAAAAGAAAAAACATGCAAGAACACTGATAATTAACAATTGCACCTTTGAGTGAATTGTACCTATTTTTGGATACAACACTGCAGAACTATTCATCTGTTCCTGAACTCATTCTCTGCAGTTCTCTTCCATGTGAACCCTGTTCATCCCCCATGTATGACCAGATATAGGCTGCATATAAGAAAAGAGGTTTCTCTTTAAGGAGGTGCTTATGTTACTGAGCCTTAAGTCAGTCCTTGCAGATCACTGGAAAATGTGCCTCTCAACTACTGAGTAACTCATTACTTATTTTGACTAATATTTCTTATTGGGGTACCAATGTTGATGGTACCTACTGGTGATCCCTGACATATCTCTTCTGTAGTTAGTGCACTCAGATTAGACATTTAAGTGGGGGTGAGGGTGGGGAGAGGGGGAGATCGTTTTTTTGGAGCTCTACTGATATGTGGTTTGAGATGTGACTTTATTCACTGACCTATGCTTTATAAGAATTAAGGTCAGAAATGCAATTTCTGGTAGTGTACAAATGTTTTTTGGTACAGGTGGTCCAGGAAGGAATTGTCTTCTAGTGAGCATTTTAATTGTGGAAACTAAGTCACTTGTCATCAAGGTAACTGAGATAAGTTTCAGCCTTTACCTGTTAACCTGTTAAACAGTGCAATAATAAAATGAAACTTCTACTAGAAAGGCTAAATTCAAGAAAAAAATAATTTCTGACTTGCTATTTTATTTGCCTTCATAACTGCTACAAATCAGTGGGTCTATCAAGGATATAATCTGTTTTGTAATATTAGATGGAATGTAATTCGTCACAAGTATTTTGTTCCTTCACCAGGTAAAAAACCATAGATTTTACTTCAGCTTCAGTAATCACAAACTATTTACGGAGGTCCTCAAAAACATTTGCTGAGGCTATGTCTTGTCAGATGATCACCATTCCTGCAAGTAACATGACATCCACCTCAGCTAATTAACTGGATGCATGTATGTGTCACATGGACAGATGCCCACCAGGTGACATGTACTTCATGTGTTTGTCCTTCCTTATGATACAGATGAGCCAGTGACAGCCATACGACTAGGGAACAAACGAATATCTAGTCAGATGATGTCTTCCACTGCTGGAAGACATCCCTATTTTGACATAAGACAGGAAAGCCCCTGGTCAAGACAGCGAATGTGCATATATCATCCTATATTACACTACTTACACTATTCCTCCTATTTTATATAAACAGTGAGTAAGACCATAGTCTTCGAGAGCCTAAACCAGTGAAGATCCTCCCCACTTCCAAGTGCAGCTCACATCTAATCTCACTTCACTAACCAGTTCAGATTGTTGTGGGTTGAATTAGATCTGTGAGGTTTAATAGAAGTGAACCTTGCTTTCAACATACATTTCTGATGTTAGAAGCAGCAGGCAAATACAGTTCATTTGTTCCCACTAAAGCTAATAAAGCTGAACAGCAGGACCTGGGAGCGCAATTAGGACCATTATCCTTTTCTCTGGTGAATGCAAAAGCAATTCTGCTTAACTTAAAACTGTATGTACTCTATCTCGGAGCCAGCATTGTTACCCAAGTATCTACTGTATGGTTGGGCACGGCACCTAGCTATAGAGTGTTCTGACTACTTTAATTCAGTCATATAGTTCTTCAGCATGCAGAAACTGTGTATAGGTGACTTCATAATTTCTGTTTGTATAAATCTGTGGGCATTCTGGTGGGTTTATGCTCCAGCTTTTCTGGAAACGTAAGTCATACAAGGCCAAGCGAGTTGTCATGACATCAGGCTATATTTGATCACACAGCATACTAGGGGATCAGCCAGCTTTCATTTTAAAAGACTTGTCACAGAGTCCAGCAAAACATCTAAATGGTTATCATGCATTTATTGTTTAATTCCCCTGAAAGGGAGTCTCTTCAGCCTGTACAAAAAACCAATTAAAAAACAAGCCAAAACAACAACAAAAAATATCACTTTATCCTCTCTGTCTTTGTCCTTCAGATAGGAACGGTAAAGTAGACAGTATTTTGAAGTTGCAAGAAGTTGTCCATGATGTAGGCAAGACAGTAGTTTAACAAATGTGAAATCTTGTGCAGTAGAAGGCAATATTGTATTCTATGGTCTCTTAAGTAGGTTGATTTTACTAACTCCCACGCATTCAGTCTCAGATTGAATTCATTCAGTCGCACATCTACAGACCCAGAAATATCAGGACACGTGTCCAAGTGGTCTGCCCAGGAGCACACACATAAAGGGCATGAGTTACTGAGTCCTTGTTAGATCTCTGATGTTCTTTTCATAGAATCATAGAATAGTTAGGGTTGAAAAGGACCTTAAGATCATCGAGTTACAACCCCCCTGCCATGGGCAGGGACACCACACACTAAACCATATCACCCAAGGCCTCGTCCAACCTGGTCTTGAACACTGCCAGGGATGGAATATTCACAAGCTCCCTGGGCAACCCATTCCAGTGCCTCACCACCCTAACAGGAAAGAATTTCCTCCTTATATCCAATCTAAACTTCCCCTGTTTAAGTTTTAACCTGTTACCCCTTGTCCTATCACTACAGTCCCTAATGAAGAGTCCCTCCCCAGCAACCCTATAGGCCCCCTTCAGATACTGGAAGGCTGCTATGAGGTCTCCACACAGTCTTCTCTTCTCCAGGCTGAACAGCCCCAACTTTCTCAGCCTGTCTTCATATGGGAGGTGCTCCAGTCCCCTGATCATCCTGGTAGCCCTCCTCTGGACTTGTTCCAACAGTTCCATGTCCTTTTTATGTTGAGGACACCAGAACTGCACACAATACTCCAGGCAAGAGCAGAGTAGAGGGGCAGGATCACCTCCTTTGACATGCTGGTCACGCTCCTTTTGATGCAGTCCAGGATACAGTTGGCTTTCTGGGCTGCAAGTGCACACTGAACCTGGCTCATGTTCATTTTCTCATCGACCAACCCCTCCAAGTCCTTCTCCACAGGGCTGCTCTGAATCTCTTCTCTGCCCAGCCTGCACCTGTGCCTGGGATTGCTCTGACTCAGGTGTAGGACCTTGCACTTGGCACGGTTAAAAGTCATAATGTTGGCATCAGCCCACCTCACAAGTGTGTCAAGGTCCCTCTGGATGGCATTGCTTCCCTCCAGTGTAACAACCAAACCACACAGCTTGGTGTCATCGGCAAACTTGCTGAGGGCACACTCAATCCCACTGTCCATGTCAGCAGCAAAGATGGTGAACAAGACTGGTCCCAACATCAATCCCTGAGGGACACCACTCGTTACTGGTCTCCAGCAGGACATTGACCCATTGACCACAACTCTGTGTGCGGCCAGCCAGCCAGTTCTTTATCCACCGAGTGGTCCACCTATCAAATTGATGTCTCTCCAGTTTAGAGACAAGGATGTCGTGTGGGACAATGGCAAACGCTTTACACAAGTCCAGGTAGATGACATCAACTGCTCTACCCCTGTCCATCAGTTCTGTAGCCCCATCATAGAAGGCCACCAAATTGGTCAGGCAGGATTTCCCCTTAGTGAAGCCATGCTGGCTGTCACCAAGCACCTTGTTGATTTTCATGTGCCTTAGCATGCCTTCCAGGAGAATCTGCTCCAAGATTTTGCCAGGCACAGAGGTGAGACTGACTGGTCTGTAATTCCCTGGGTCATCCATTTTCTCCTTCTTGAAAATGGGGGTTATATTTCCTTTTTTCCAGTCGTCGGGATCTTCACCTGACTGCCATGATTTCTCAAATATGATGGCCAGTGGCTTCGCAACTTCATTCGCCAGCCCCTTCAGGACCCGTGGATGACTTCCATCAGGTCCCATGGACTTGTGTATGTTCAGGTTCTTAAGATGGTCTCGAACCAGTTCCTCTTCTACAGTGGGCCCAAGGTCTTCATTCTCATGGTCCCTGCATCTGCCTTCCAAGGCTTGGGTGGTTTGGTCAGAGCCTTTGCCAGTGATGACCGAGGCAAAGAAGTCATTCAGAACCTCAGCCTTCTCCAAATCCTGTGTAGCCAGTTCTCCTGGGAGCTTCCTGAGGGGGCCTGTGCTCTCCCTCATCTGTTTTTTATTTGCTATGTACCTGTAAAATCCCTTCCTGTTACCTTTAATACCTCTAGCTAAGTTTAATTCTAACTGGGCCTTAGCTTTCCTAACCTGGTCCCTAGCTTACCAGACAACATCCCTGTACTCTTCCCATGCCACCTGTCCTTGCTTCCACTTACTATAAGCCTCTTTTTTCATTTGAATTTTCCTCAGGAGCTCCTTATCCATCTGTGGAGGTCTCCTGGCCCTCCTGCTGCACTTCCTTCAAGTTGGGATGCAACACTCCTGAGCTTGTAGCAGGTGATCCTTGAATATCAACCAAGAGTCTTGGGCCCCCCTGCCCTCTAGGGCTGTATCCCATGGAACCTTACTAAGCAGGTTCCTGAAGAGGCCAAAGTCTGCTCTTTTGAAGTCCAGTGCAGTGAGCTTGCTGCACGCTCTTCTCACTGTCCTGAGGATCTCAAATTCGAGCATCTCGTGATCGCTGCATCCAAGGCTGCCCTGGAGAGTCACATTTCCAACGAGCCCGTCCCTGTTGGTGAGCACGAGGTCAAGCATGGCACCTCTCCTTGTTGGCTCCTCTATTACTTGCAGAAGGAAGTTGTCTTCCACACAATCGAGGAACCTCCTGGATTGCTTGTGCCAGGCCATACCGTCCTTCCAACAGATGCCAGGGTGGTTGAAGTCACTGTTCTGGGTTCAGCAGTAGCAGTCATTTTTCTCCTTCTTGGTAGCTGGTGCAGTGCAGTGTTTTGACTTTCAGCTCAGGAACAGAGCTGATAACGATGTTTTGGTTTGGCCAAGGACTTTGTGAGCCTCATGCTCTGCCAGGGAGCAGGGGAAGCCAGGAGGAAGCAGAGACAGGACACCTGACCCAAGCTAGCCAAAGAGGTATTCCATACCACAGCACGTCATACCCAGGATGTAACTGGGAGTTACCCAGAAGGACACAGGCTTCCGGGTGGGACTCGTTTCTTGGCCAGTGGTATTGTATTCTCTTCCCTTGTTATTTTCTCTTATCATTGTTGTCGTTGGTAGTAGCGGTGGTGATTTGTGTTGTACATTGGTTGCTGGACTGTTCTTGTCTCAACCCGTAGGAGTTGCACTCTTTCGATCCTCCTCCCCGTTCCTCCAGGAGCGGTCCTCGACTGCTCTCAGCCCGGCACCACTCACTGGGAGTGAGTGAACAAGCTGTCTGGGTAGGGTTTAAACCACGACAGCCACCCATGAGAACAAGGGCCTGTGAGTGTGAGGCTTTTCCTATCTGTCTATGGAGTGCTTCATCCGCAGGTTCTCCTTGATCAGGCGGTCTGTAACAGATCCCCACAGTAATGTCTCCCATAGCTATATTCCCTTTAACCCTGACCCACAAACTCTCTGTTGACTGCTCATCTGTCCCCAGACAGAGTTCCATACTCTCCAGCCTATCCCTAACATAAAGGGCAACTCCCCCTCCCCGCCTGCCAGGCCTGTCTTTTCTAAAAAGCCTGTACCTTCCATTCCAACACTCCAGTCATAGGAGCCATCACACCATGTTTCTGTGATGCCTATTATATCATACCCCCGTAGACGTGCACACATCTCTAATTCCTCTTGTTTGTTCCCCACGCTATGGGCATTTGTATAGAGGCACCTGAGCCGAGCTCCAAATGAAGCCAGCTCATTGGCTGGATTGGCTGGGATATCTCTACATTGCTCCGAGCATTTATTATAGGTTCTGGCAACTGACTGGGTGTGTTGGGATGGAATGATGCCCCCCTCCCCCAACACATCTAGTTTAAAGCCTCCTTGACCAGTCTGGCAAGCCTCCTACCAAAACTGCTCTTTCCCTTCTTTATCAGACCAGCTCCACCAGCCCCCAGTAGACCTGGCCTACAAACTTGGGTCCCGTGTTCAAGGCACCCAAACCCCTGACTATGGCACCACCCTTTTAACTGGTTATTAACCTGGCTAATCCTCCTAGCTTTTTTTAGGTCCTCCCCTGTATCCTGGAGAATTGACAAAAAGACAATCTGAGCTCCAGAGCCCGTAACCACCTCCCCCGGGGCTCTGTAGTCCTTCTTTATGTTCCCCAGGCTACTACTATCTATATCCCTAGCACCCACATGTATCACCAGGAGTGGGTAACAGTCTGTGGGACTTACTAGAGCAGGCAGCCTCTCTGCCACATCCCTCATCTGTGCCCCCGGTAGGCAACACACCTTCCTTGAGATGAGGTCTGGTCGGCAGACGAGTGCTTCTGTCCCTTTCAGTGTAGAGTCCCCCACTACTATGACCCGTTGCTTTTTCCTAGCAGCACCAGTAGAGATCTTTCCCAGGGCATCAGCCGGCTGCTTCTGGCTCGAGTGCGTTTCCTCATTAGTCCCCTGCAGGACAGCAAAGCAGTTCTGCGTGGGGACAGGGGATTTAGGGCGAAGCCCCCTGCTTTTGGTTGTCCTTTTTCTCCTTTTTTTGTTGTTTTTTTTTTTTGTCACTAATTCCCAGCTTCCCAGGTTAACGGCCTCCTTCTTTCCTTCATGAGGTAGAGGTGAAGCTCGAGGCCCCTGCATAATTTGTGCGTGGGGCAAGCATTCCTGCTTCCTCTCAGCTTCCCTGACATCTCGCAGCCTATTAACAGCATCCCGCCGCTCAGCCCCTGCTGCAGGAGGACCTCCACCAGGGAGCACCGAGTGCAGCCCTGCCCATTGCGCACCCTCCCCTCACCAGACCAGTGCAGGCACTCTCTACACCCCGAGCTCTGCACTGCAGCCTCCCCTCTCATCGGCTCTCTGTGGGTGCCTACGCTGGCCACCGCCGGGGCAGCCAGAGCAGAGCTCCCGGACCGTGCCCTGATCATACGACGAGCGCTCACCACCCCGCTGGCCTGCCCACACAAACTGCCTCGAACCGCCCTGGTCGCCCGCCCTCCCTGGGGCAGGTTTTTACCCTGCCAGGGCTGGTGCCTCTCTTCCTGGCTCCGCCCCGTGTGAGTCAGCTGCTCGCTCTCGTCAGCTGAGCTGCCGGCTCCCGGGCGGGTCCTGTCGAGGACTTGAGGCTCCCTCGGTGGCTCTCGTCGCTCTGAGTTGAGGCTCCTGGACGCTGATCTCCCCTCCCCCCGCTCCGGTGTTGAAGGCGTCCTCCCTCGAGCTACTCACCTCAGAAATTCATTGCCAGTCAAATTAAAAAATTTGACTGGCAATGGTGAAATACTATGGGGACAGATCTTTTACGCACTTCAGGAGTTATTATGGGAGTCTTTTACTTCAGCAACTTCCTTATTTCAGTCTCTATATATTACAAGCAAGGTCTTGTCTGTGTTCTTCATCGTTTGTTTGAAATCTGCGTCTGTTTTCGTGGTGGACTAATAAGACAAGTATATGTGATTTGCAACCTGTCTGCAGTTATCCAATTGACAAGGCATCTGTGCTGCGGTCTTATCAGTGCACAGACCTTCACATCTTGGCAGACAAAATACATGCCCCAATTTTGCTTCTGGGAAAGGTCTCCTGGGAGCGGTGTCCTGGGAACAATGTCCTTCATTATCAATGTAGGCGATTCTCTTAACCCTTGTTCTGCTGTTTCTTCTGCTACTCTCATGCACATATTTGCATTTATAGTTCATTTATACTGCTTTTTCTTTTATTTCTGTTATGAAACTGTACAAGCAGGTCTTGTTATTTTCTGGTGTGGGGTTTTTACATTTTTGCATTTACATCTCCAGTGCATGGCAAATGCTGAGTTTCTTCTCCTTTGTTGTGCTTGCAAACCACATTTGAAAAAAAAATAATTTCCAGCACTTCCAACCTAAATGCCAGTACTAATATGTATTTCCTTATGCCATGACTCAGCCATGATACTGAGAAACAGGCAAAACTTTGTGTCTGAAAGTCTTGTTAATATGCCAATAAAAACATTGCCTCCATCTGAACAGTAATCAGTAACTTTGAACAGGCATTGATGCCAGATGGTCAGATGTCAATTTAGCACTTGAAGTAGATATGTCCAAAAATTGCAACAAATCAATAAAATTGTTTAGAAGAGATTTGCAATGTGAGTTTTTGATAGCTGCCTTCATTCCTTCCCTCTCCCCCCAGATTGACTAATTAAAGTGGTATGAATTAAAAAACAACAAAAAACAAAAAAACCCAACCCAAACCAAAACCAGACAAACAAACAAAAAAAAAAACCTCCTCCCCAGAAAACCCCAGAAACCAAAACATATAAAAAAAAGGCCCAAGGAAAATGGTACTGAAAATTAACAAAAAAACTCAACCAAACCACAAAACAAATAAAAAGCCTCTATCTACATGTTAATAAATACATTCATCTAGTCGCTATGTCATTGCACTTTGTCTTTTTCATCCAAATTGTCTATTCAGATAAGATAACTTATCAAAGTATCTCAGAGTGAAATTCGATGTCACACTTGAGACCTGCTTAGCGATGAAGGTCCATGGTCAATATGTTAGACAAAGATCAAAATTCAAGGACACATCAGAAAACAGTAGTACTAGAAAACTGGCCATGAAACTGTTCTCTTCGAATCAGTACTTCTAAGAACAGACTGATTTTCCAGCTAAGCTCATGCTGGCCCTGTGCTACCTGTACGCAGATCTGCAATGAGGTTGTGAGAGAAATTCATTCTTGGCAGCTCTTCATTCTCCATAGTTCAGAGAGGCAAGAGCAGCTGAGAACCATCTATATGACACCTCTTGTGGAAACTACCTTAGCAATAATGTCCACAATATAAAGATGCAGGGTAAGAAAAGGCCAGACCAGAACGCATAGTGTTCTGCTCAGCCTGGAGCTACTTCAGCAACTTTAGCCATGCTGAAGTCTCAAGATAGCCCAGAGTCATGGATGCGGTGATTTAAGTGGTTTTGTGCCAATGCAGGAGAGTCTACCCACTGGAACTTTGGTCTAGCTAACAAGGGCAATAATGACAGTGGTGACAAGGTTAATACAGGCTTCAGTGCAGCCTTACACAAACAGTCCTACACCCATGAATATATTCTTAGACTGCACCACCTCCTCCACTGTTTCTCCCTGTTATTAAAGTTAATCTAAAGTAGCTGAAATCTAAAGACTGAAATCTTTTTCTACCCATACAAGTGATCTAGGTCACATCTGTTAGATGGTGGCTGGAACTCAGATTAATATCTGTTCAAACAGGGGCTGAAAAAAGAAGTATAAGCAAGAGCCTCTGAAAACCTGATTTAAGAATCAAGGAAAGTAGGTAGACCTTATAGCAACAGTGCTGTATAACCTTTTTCTTCGAAGACAACCCTCCATTCCTTTTGCCTTGAGAAAACATGTAAAAAAAACCCCATATAATCACTAACGTGCTGTAGTTTCAACAGCTGAAAGCTGAGGACCCCTCAATTGTACCTAATAAAGTTCTTGACATTCAAACAATAGCACTGTATAAAATAGAACAAAGCCAAAGTTTCATGGCCATCCACAAGCCAGTAATAAAAATGGCATTTACATGTAAAATGTTCTAAGTCCTTTCCCCTTCTAAAATCAAAACTGAGGAGAACAGAACTGGGGCCTCAACACCAATGCAATAGATGCACTTGAAGAGATTTGTATCAGAACAAGTGAAATCAGGCTCTGGAGCAAAAACACTGGAATACTTTTTTTAAATCTAAGCATTGAAATGCCATATTTTATTACTATTTTCGTGTGCAAAGAGACATCTGAGCATAAAGCAGAGAAATGCATGTTTAAATTGTTCAGCGTGCCTGCACAAATAACAGTTTCCATATATGATAAGCTTGTATGTAGGGAACAGTATTTATTTTATAAATTTTATTGAGAGTCATGAAGTTTGTTTTTTAAAAAGTGTCTTCTTCAGATAAGTTCCTGCTTCCTTAGAAAACTTTTCGCTAGCAGAATGAATTTCAGTCTTACAAATACGCATATATACAAAGGAAGGAGATACTTCTGGACAGAAGAAGACCTATATAAAGCTGCCAAAAATGAATAGTGAAATTCTTGTCCCAGTGAAATCAGTGGTGCTTTCCCCACTGACTTTCATTCTGATGGAATTTCAATTTTAGATTAACTTGTTCAAATCATATCTGAAGGGATGCTCAGAAAAATACTGAGTTCTTCTAAAAGAATCTATACCATTGCAACTCTCAATTGTCTTATTGCAAATCAGCTCAGTTCTTACTTGTTTCAAATGGCTGATTCAAGTATTTGTACCTGAAGGGAATACTGATGATTGTGGTTTGCAGAGAAGTGTAATGTTTCTTCCACAGGCAACAAGTTTTGCACTGTATTTTTTAGAAGACTTGTATGTACAACACTTCACTGTGACACGCACAGCTCTGCAATACACATGAAAGAAGACGAAATGCCTTATTTCTTTATGCTTCTATTTCCAGTTTCCACCTTTTAAGAAGTTTTCTTATTCTTTTTGTATGAGCAAACTATCATTGAAGTTTTCTTATTCTTTTTGTATGAGCAAAACTATCATTGAGGGTAATATAACCCCCATTTTCAAGAAGGGGAAAATGGATGACCTGGGGTATTACAGACCAGTCAGTCTCACCTCTGTGCCTGGCAAAATCTTGGAGCAGATTCTGCTGGGAGGCATGCTAGGGCACATGAAAAACAACAAGGTGCTTGGTAACAGCCAGCATGGCTTCACTAAGGGGAAATCCTGCCTTCTATGATGGGGCTCCGGAACTGATGGACAGGGGTAGAGCAGTTGATGTCATCTACCTGGACTTGTAAAGTGTTCGACACTGTCCCACACGACATCCTTGTCTCTAAATTGGAGAGACATCAATTTGATAGGTGGACCACTTGGTGGATAAAGAACTGGCTGGCTGGCCGCACACAGAGTTGTGGTCAATGGGTCAATGTCCTGCTGGAGACCAGTAACGAGTGGTGTCCCTCAGGGATTGGTGTTGGGACCGGTCTTGTTCAAAATCTTTGTCCGTGACATGGAGAGTGGGATTGAGTGCACCCTCAGCAAGCTTGCTTATGACACCAAGCTGTGTGGTTCGGTTGATGGAAGGGAAGGAATGCCATCCAGAGGGACCTTGACATGCTTGTGAGGTGGGCTGATGCCAACCTTATGAATTTTAACCGTGCCAAGTGCAAGGTCCTACACCTGAGTCAGAGCAATCCCAGGCACAGGTGCAGGCTGGGCAGAGAAGAGATTCAGAGCAGCCCTGTGGAGAAGGACTTGGAGGGGTTGGTCGATGAGAAAATGAACATGAGCCAGGTTCAGTGTACACTTGCAGCCCAGAAAGCCAACTGTATCCTGGACTGCATCAAAAGGAGCGTGACCAGCATGTCAAAGGAGGTGATCCTGCCCCTCTACTCTGCTCTCGTGAGACCTCACCTGGAGTATTGTGTGCAGTTCTGGTGTCCTCAACATAAAAAGGACATGGAACTGTTGGAACAAGTCCAGAGGAGGGCTACCAGGATGATCAGGGGACTGGAGCACCTCCCATATGAAGACAGGCTGAGAAAGTTGGGGCTGTTCAGCCTGGAGAAGAGAAGGCTGTGTGGAGACCTCATAGCAGCTTTCCAGTATCTGAAGGGGGCTATAGGGTTGCTGGGGAGGGACTCTTCATTAGGGACTGTAGTGATAGGACAAGGGGTAACAGGTTAAAACTTAAACAGGGGAAGTTTAGATTGGATATAAGGAGGAAATTCTTTCCTGTTAGGGTGGTGAGGCACTGGAATGGGTTGCCCAGGGAGCTTGTGAATATTCCATCCCTGGCAGTGTTCAAGACCAGGTTGGACGAGGCCTTGGGTGATATGGTTTAGTGTGTGGTGTCCCTGCCCATGGCAGGGGGGTTGTAACTAGATGATCTTAAGGTCCTTTTCAACCCTAACTATTCTATGATTCTATGATTTAGAAGTAAACTCTAACAAACTAATTATACACTAGTGAATTTCAAATATCTTAAACCATTAAAAATATATTCACAGAGCTTATTTTCTGAAGAATTTATAGCTAGATCAAGACAAGATCTTAGCAATAGTACATCACCTTTTACATGCCTGGCTGTCCAGTACAATCGATAGCCTTATGGGCAATGAGACTCTATATACAATGCATCAAACTACCTGAGGAAGAGGATCATCAAAAACCATCATGAAGAGGTGACAGGTGATAGGAAATACTGAGGAGACAAATAAGTGTACCCCCTCATACCATTTTCAATGATACAAGTTCCTTAGGCAGTGAAAGGCAGCACTCCTTCTGGCATTGAGCGGCTATGTTAATTGAAGGTTTTACCTCTTCCTGTTACTTATTATTGCTGGAAAGGTGTACATTACTGTCTCTATAGATCTGCCAGAGTAGTAAATGACAGACTTATCTCCTCTGTGAAATCATCCAGCATTATTTTTAGCATCTTCACTGACTGTTCGCGATCATATTCCAGACTTTGCTTGAATCAAATATAGGAGTCCCCACACAGTCACTTCCACTGGCAGAGCTGTGAAGACAAATTTATCTCCTGGAAAGGGAATATTAGGATGCTCCTATCTGCATTAGAAGATCTATTGGCAAAGGAGTTGTTGATCATACAGTCATTCATCAAATATTCTGTTCATTCAGGAAATTACCTATTGCTTCTGGCTGCATCCTGTCTCAAGATTTGTCACATCATGCTCCTATTTAGATGTGGGTTTGGGATTAGCATAGGGAGACACAACATGATTCTCTGTACTTGCTGTGTAGAAGTGCCCTTAAACACAAGAGGTGATGAATTGCCTGAAGATAAGAGAGTCATCAAATCAGGGATTTTGGCATTCTCTTCTGCTAAGCCTTCATAATTGAATTTGTCCCAAAAAGGATGGTTAGACAACATCTAGACTCCTGATTTAATGGACAAGTCCTTGGTGATGGTTGATCTTTTCTGCACATAGCTGGAATCCAAGAAGTCATATGTATCAATTTTTCTTGCATGTTTCTGAAATAGAAGATGACCTTAATGGTATTATTTTGCGATCAGTGAACCTTTTCATAAAATATTCTCTATTACAAAATTCAGGAAGGTAGTTGTAGGTTATTGTTGACATACAGTGCAAGTTGATGTTCATAAAAAAAATAAAAAGATGTTTGTGTAGGATGGAATGGAATGCTTTTTCTCTCAGCCTGCAATTTCAGGTCTCAATTTTCTTCAGAAGCAGGAGTGAGATGAAAAAAACTTCTCTTCATTTTGCAAAACAAAAGAACAAAGCTCTCTTGCACCATTTACATTTTTCACTCCATAAATGTTATAAGTAAATGTTATTTTCAAATTTATATCGTGACAATGTCACAATATTTTATCATGAAGGTAATTGTTCTGAGACAGTCTTTCAGTCATGACTAATTTTATACCTGGTTGACTCATTTTGCCTTGCAATTAAATAAGATGTATGTTTTGATCTTTAAAGATGAATGCTGGATATTATGTCAAGAAGTTAATTGAATTATTTTGCATGTATTATGTTTTTGCAATTCAGACGTGTTTACCTAAAAACAATTAGTCTTATCCTCTGACTTTTTTTTGGTTGTTGTTTTTTAATGGGTCTTCTATCGCCTTGATAGCTTGAGATGTCATTTTTCAGGAGTTTAAGCACTGAGACAATTAAAATATATTATGGTTCTTACAGAAAAAAATCACCTCAAGCTGAGAAACATGTGGAGGACCCAGTCTTGCTTTGTATCCTATCATGTATCTAGTCTCTGTGTTCAGAGGCATGGAGGACTCCCAGAATGGTGTGTTTCTTTGGCATTTGGGCTTGCTCAATCAGCAGCATTAATCTTGCTCTCTGTTTTGTGGTAGGGATTCCGCAGAAGAGTTGCCTGAGCCCCAAAACCAATGCCAACTCCTACATTCCCTAGTGCCTTAACAGATCAGCTCTAGTCTTTCAAGCCCATGGGTCCTCACATTGTTTCCTTCTGGGACATGTCTTTAAGGAACTGAATAAAACAAAACCCTAAATTTGATATTCCATTGAAAAACATTTCTCACTGGTCAGTGACCCAAACCATAGATTTCAATCAAAAAACTCTGGTTCCTGATTCCTTGTCTCAGTTTCTTTTAGGTCTTGAGTGTTCTTACCAAGGTCAACATCAATTGATCTTATCAAGGTCCTCTTTTATTTGTTTAGATTCTCAATCTGACTGTCTTTTCTGCAAATGCTGGAGTATCTGCAGCCAGTTCTCTTAAATTTCAGTAGACTCTGGCAATTCAAAGATCCTCTTCCACTTCAGAAAATGTTACTACTGGCTTTTGACATTGTCCTATTTTATTACTTTAAAAACAAGAATTAGCAGCATCACCCCTTGCTCTTAATTTTGTATTGTGAAGTTATTTACAACTGAGATAACTTTCATTTTTGCCTCTCAGTCACTCTACTCTTCATCTTCAATTATTTTAAAACCCTCAACAATTGAATATGAGAGACACTTCACAACTACTTGTGTGAAGGAAAAAACAGTCATGGGAACCTCCAGTAAGCTGAAATCTATAGAATTTATATAGTGTTTGTCCTATGGCCTTATTTTATATCAGTGGTTCTTGTATATGATGATAACTTATTCATCTTGCCACATTCTCCCTCGTTATCTTGACTGGATCCATTTGAAGAAAAGGATTTGATAATATTTATGTCTATCAAGCTTTCATCAAATCACTTTAGAAAGTTTATTTTGCTTTCTAGAGATTCCTAGATCTTCTAGAGAAACCTACATATTGTATTATTTTGTTTTCCTTGTTTACCCGTAATGTTAAGGAATGTTTTTATGCTAATGATTTCCCTTTGCCTTCTGCTTAATAATGCCAGCAGTTTTAACATAACTGATTTGATATATTGTATGTGTCTGCTCTAAACTGCTAAAATGATATCTTTGCACTTCCTATATGAAAACTGAAGCCTTTTTGCCTTTGATCTACTTAATTTTGCATTAAAAAGATTCCTCAATTTATGCAGTTACCTTTCTTGAAGTTGAGCATTATTGTATTAGATTTTTTTTGGCCTTTTTTTTTTCCTGCAGAAATGTTTTATCTATGCCTCTTAAATCACTCTTACAGTGATAATGACATGAGTTACATGACATTTGAATTGGCTTCTCTGGGCTGCTCATGACTAATGCAAAAGCAACTTCTCTTGTAGATTACTTGACTAATTATTATTAGTCCCTAATATCACTGATGTTGTCTACAAATTTAACCTTGGCATCACATTGCAACATACTTAGCCATATTTACCTAATGTACATGAGGAAGGGAATATAACTGAAGACTCCCATTGTTAGTGTCTCCTCTTCCCACAGCTGATCACACTTGAAAAAAGACTTCATGAAAGGTTGAGACTATATCTGTCTTTCACAGTCCTGGGTCTCTGCAACAGACTGAAATAAACAACCAGTCTAAGCCATCTCCAGAAAGTTTTTGAAAGTGTTACACCTTCATTTTGGAGGTTATTTCTAACAATATGTTAATCACATCTCACCTCTGATGTTCAAAGCTTCAACCCAGTATCTGCCAACGCACTTACAGTCAGCTCATCGGCTATGGTAACATGTCGTGGCTCTATCAGACCAATAAATATGCTGGTTTTCACCAAACTTAGATCTGCATCAGTTCTTGGGGTTTTATTGTACTGACTATATTTTTGCTGTATCTCATGCATTATTTCCACTGAAGTCAATTACTTATCTCTTGGCGGGGTTTACATTCTAAACATCCTTCATCTGAATCCATTATTTAAGCTTTTAGGTGTACTGGGTCACTGCAGCATCTCTTAATCACTTCCTCTTTTGAAAGGTATGTGACAGTATGCAACACTACAGCTCAGTCTGAATCATAAAATGATTCATGTGCACATATTTTGTGTAAAAGCAACCTCACATTAGAGCCATCTTTAAAACTAGAAACTTTATTTGTTCTCCGTTCCTTTTTTTCCTTCACCCTTATCCATACATTAATGGGCACTCATGAATAAAAACACACATGGTATTTATGATTCCATGGGAAATTCCTGCTAGACCTTATTGGTTTTTGAAAGAGCCTGACCCCTAGTAAACACCAAGTCAGAACCAGAGAAAGGTAAACAAATGGCTTAGACCATACAGAGACTTTCTCACAATAGGAGAAAAAGTGGAGGAAGTGCTCCTAAACAAATTAGAAAGAGCTGCAAAATAGTTAGGCACCTTAAACAAAAGGAAGCCTGGTGAAGGTCCAGTGAAAAATTACAATTTGCATCTTATAAGGTTTATTTTCTTTTTCTGTTGGTTGATTTGTGGGTTGTTTTTTTTTTGTTGTTGGCTTGGTTCGGTTTAACTGAAGGTATTTTACCTGCTGCAAGTTCAGTCTTCTGAAAGGAAAAACAAAACCGAAACTCCAAAATCCCAAGCCAAAACAAAAAGCAAAACAGAAAACAAAACAAAAGTTGCCCAACCTAACTAAACACCTAGCTCCCATCTAAGGAAATATAGAAATGCATAATGTTTCTATCTGGATATCTACCTAGGAAAAAGTTTACGGATAGAAAAAAGCTCTCTGATTTAGCAAGCGCAGGAAGAGTCCAGAGCTGGAAGATGAAGTTGCAAAAGTTTGAGGTAAAAGTAAGATGCTCATTATAACAACAGAGATAATTAGTCTTTGGACCACCTTACCAATGTTATGTGGTAGTGTTTCCATTACTTGGCTACTTTAAAGTCAAAATCTGTTTTTCTGGAAGATGCCTCTTTCAAAAAAGATGGGAATACATATAGCACGAAGAACAGATTCATCAAGGGCCATTAATGGTGATGATCCATACACAACTTCCATTGCAGGCTATCTTCAGTTGCCAAATATGAGAAACAGAGTATTCTGCAAGAAGTATTTCTCAGAACATGCTCTCTTCCCGTAGGTATTTATTACTGGATGCTTGAAGTGGTGTGCTTTAATCTATCTGACAGTCCTTATGTTCTTAGAGATAAAATACAGGAAATTAGGAGAACAAAAAGGAAATTCTATTGCATATTTGATAGAATCACAACAGTATTTGCTGTAACGGCTACTTCTGCACTTCAGATATCAGAACAAAGCTTCCTTGTGTTGTATGAAAAATGCAAAGCTGTTGAGACTGAGATATTCCATTAATTAGCCAACATTTGAAATAAACCTTGTTATACATTAGAAAATGGGTCTGCAATTATAAAGTGGTAAGACAGAGACATGATGAGTTATAATTACAACTCATAAGACAGGCAGTTTAAAAAAGCTATCTCTTAAGAATATTCACTTGTTTTTAGTGTGCAGTCTAAAAATACGTTGAGACTCAAAGACAGAACAGAGGGTGACAATGACTTCCCAATAAATCAAAGGAAGTCAGCTCCTCCCTCAAGTAAACAGGCTTTGGGAAGAAGTACAGTAACATACCATTCTTGTGTTAATAGCCTTCGGCAAGCAGGCATGCAAGAACGATTTAATGATGCGTTGACTCATTCTAAAATTGAGTCAATTTCCCTACAGAAGTCATGATCACTAAGAACACAAAACAGCATTAAGACACTGAGGTCAAATGCATTCTAAAAACTGAAACATCATCATTACCTTCAGCTTCCCACTTACGAAAATTGACAGGATCTGTGGTCATCATAACTTAGCACAGACAGATAAAAACAAAACAGGTATTCAGCTCTTTTTTCAAGATGATATTGTCAAACTACAACACGTGAATGTCAGGTATTCCAACGGCTATTTTTTCTACCTGTATTGGCTGTAGTGTAAGTAACAAACTAAAAGTGAGCCAACAGCAATTTGTAGTTCCTGTCAAGTATGTTGAAAAAGTATTTAGTATAAGGTTCAGAAAGATTAAGTTTCAACTACAAGAAATCAAGCAAGCAAGCTGTGCAACAATTTAGAATGAAAAATTACTATCCTCAAAATAGCGTGCCAGATTTGTCAAAAGTGGCCAATCTGCACATTTTAAGAGTAATAATCCATATAAGGCAAATTGGTTCATAAGTCTATATGAACTGAGGATGGTAAAAATTAATATTAATACATTGATTTCAAAGGAAATTAAGAAAAGATTGTAAGGAAAATGTACAATCTACCCCCACCCCCAATTTCTAAATCCTTAAATGCCTTTTTTTTGAAGCAGTAAAGGTTAACCTGTAACAGAGACAGATGCTATAAAGAACATGCAGCAGTAAGTCTGCACAGCAGGACTTTGCTTGTATACTAAGCCTAGGAATGTCTATAGACAAAGCCAAGCAGGCAGATTGTCTTATCATGCTGTAAGGACTGTAGATATCATGCTATAAGGACTATAGAAACAGTAGGTGAAAGCAAGATCACCAAATAAGAATTATCCTGCTGCATTTTGACTTCAGCCTTCCCTTTTCCAGGAGGCCTCTTTCCATTTGTCATAGTTTAAGCCAAGCTGGTGACTCAGAACCATGCAGTCACTCACTCTCTCCTTCCCTTTTGCCCCTCCTTTCCCGAAGAGATGGGGAGGAGAATTAGAAGAATTTAAACCCCACAGGTTGAGATAAAAACAGTCCAGTAACTAAGGTACAATACAAAACTACTAATGCTACCACCAATAATAATAAAAATAACGATAAGGAAATGACAAAGGGAGAGAATATAAAACTAAAAAGGGAAAACAAAAAGAAACCCCAAAACCAAACACAAGTGATGCACAATGTAATTGCTCACCATCCACCAACCGATATCCAGCCCAACCCGATCAGTGATCTGGGCCTTCTGGGTAACTTCCCCAGCTTATATATTTGGCATGACATGCTGTGGTATGGAAGACCGCTTTGCCTAGTTTGGGTCAGGTGTCCTGTCTCTGCTTCCTCCAAGCTTCTTGTGCCCCTCCTCCCTGGTAGAGCATGAAAGACTGAAAAGTCCTTGATCAGGGCAAGCATTACTTAGCAACAACTAAAACATGAGTGTGTTATCAGCATTGTTCTCAGGCTAAAACCCAGCACTGCACCAGCTACTAGGAAGGGGAAGAAATAACTGTTGCAGCTGAACCCAGGACACCATTAATGTTTTGGGTTTGGGTTTGTTTTTTTTTTTTTTTATAGAAATGGTCATAATCACTTTTCAGGGAGTGCACCTTCTACTTACGGTTGTAACTGAATCAATGTATCATTGTCTGAGACTTCTCTGAAATGCCTTCCCTGTTACTGCAGAGGAAACCAGGAAGAAGGAGCTACAGAGTCTAACTCTTTCATCTTTTGCTTCAATTCCTCTCTCACCACCTGTGAATAAAGCACTCACTGGACTACATACTTAAACTAACCCTTTCACCCTTTCCAAGGAATTATTTCTAAGGGAGTTATACCTTTTTGTTGTTTCTCTCTCATTACTGATGTCAGCAATTTTTAAAAGCTGTATTATCAAAATTATGGTAGAGAGAAGGTCTGGCATAATTAAATGGCTTATATCATGTTTTCCCATTCTTATTTCACTTGCTAATGCTGTGTTTGAGAACTATTCACTGTAACAGAAAGAGAAAATCCATCCTGCAGAAAAAACAGACCAGACTCTTTCTTCACAGATGATGAAGTCATCTGTGAAGTCCACTTTGAAATCACGTAAGTGAAAAATATAAAATTTGCTTAAATATGCATATCAGCTTTGATTAGCTAATGGCTTCTTTCTTAGTATAATTGACCTTTCTGGGAATGGCTTTTCTTGTATTTCCCACATGCTTCTTCTCAGCATCCAGAGAACATTTACTCTCTAATTCCCAAGAAATTTACTCTGAATAGGCTTAGCTGTTGGTTTTACCTGTCCTATTCAGAAAATAGTGGCATTGCAAAGGATTAGGGCTTTGCTGCAGTAAAACCCTAATTATATTTGATAATCCTGTCCTGTAGTAATGGGCATGTTGATAAAAAGAATAAACGTACATCATGCCACTGCTATAAGTTTGAGTGTAACAGAAAACTACTTAAATACAATAATTGAAAGAAACAGCATTTTATCCTGTCAAAATAAGTTAAAAATCACCTTGTTTTGAATTTGCTGATGAAGCAGTATAGAAAATACCAGAGAAAAGTCTTGACAATGTTCCCTGTTATTTTGTACTTACACATTCGGAAACCAAATAGAATCTAGTGCCCCACACCTATAGGAGCTTACATTTTAGTGTCTGATGTGGTGGAACTGTCAGAAAAGGGTCAGTAAGGATATGCTGTTGTTTCAAGATATGCTTGTTTTAAATAGCCTTACTTTTCTGAGATGAATAGCTTTGTGAGTACTGTAAAGAAGATGAAAAATACTCCAATTATGTGAAGAACTTTGGTGAAAGATCTTACTGGCTTTAGACTTTGTGAGTATTTCATAATTATCTTGAAAAGAAAAAAAAATTATAGCTGTCTTACATACTATGAAGAAATAGATTTGATTTTGAAGAGCTTAGAGTATTTCAGACTCGTATTTGTGGCAATATGTAGGCATGGATGAAAAAGCACTTACAGTCTACAGCTCCATTTTCAGGGTCTTCAGAACACTATGAAAATTACTTTTTGGAAGATGCTGGAATAGTTTGTGCTTTTTCTTCTTGCTTTGAATGGCTTCTTGATATGTTTTCATAAGGTTCTTTGAGCTGTTCTTAGCTAACTCAGGTGGCAACATTAAAGCTATGATTTTCTATGATTAAGATTGCCTAGATGTTTCTTTGAACTCAAAGCCAAACAAGTTGTTTTGATTGAAAGTTTTATGCCAATGACTTTGAAAACACGGCCTAATAATAAAGCCTTTTTAAGTAAATGTAGCAGACTCCATTTGACCAGCCAAAGCCCAGAATGGAAAAAAGGGGAAGAAGTTTGAGAAAGTATGTATACCACTCAATCCCACTTGGACAGTTCATGTGGATTTTCCACTTCTACCCCTTTTCAGGACTGCCCATAATAAAAAGCCTCTGGTACAGGTTGCCTAAGGCCTGGGTGTTTGGAGACGTACCTGTTAACTGTGGTGAAACAAAACCACTGAAGAAAATACACTCCACAGGCAATTAACATAGGCTCAGAAAAATTGTATTACAGGAATGGCACCGTTGCTTTTTGTTTTTCTCAATCTTATGGAGATAGCTTAGCAAGCACTCAGGTAATATCTGGGAATATGCAGCAACAAGTGACAAAGAGCCACGTGAGGTTCTTCTTAGTTCTGCTAGTGTGTCCATGAACCCCTCTGAGGTCTTTGAATAACAAATTAGAGAGCAAAATCTCCTCTCCTTCCTCTTCATAAATAAGTAGAAGGGTGAGAAACTAAATGGATGCACTGCTAATACTAATTGTGTCCCATGCCTATGTGAATCATGGGCAGAGGATGTACATACAGAATGTACATACAGGATGGGCAGATTGAAGAGGTGGGAATGAATTTAAGTTTTCTTCAGTGCTGGCACTGAAACCAAGGTTATTGGCTTTGTGGAGGCTGAATACACCCTGCATTGGAGCCAGCTGTTGCCTGGATTCTGTAAGGAAGCTCTACCACAGAGCCCCACAGAATCCCTTCCCTTGTAGAGCAGTGAGGAAATCCAGAAAGGACTGCTGTGTTCCATGCACATACCTGTCCTGCTAGGGGTTGCCATAGTAGCTGCTGCCTGTTTACACAGCGTCTAAACCACAATGACTCTGCAAACTAAATTTCAGCTTCCTCACTTCACATAAGACTGAAATTTTGAGTAATGTTTATAAAATGCACATTCTTGCATTTAATTTATTCTCCTTTTTACCTTGTTTTTTTTTTTTTACTGCATGATGCTTGGGGGTTCAAATGTAATAATTTATGCCTGCTGCTATATGAATTGGCAGCCTTTGAATCAAATGGGTGGATTCATCATGGGAAGAATCAAACTGATTCAGCATGGGAAGCCAGGATGAACTGTGCTGTGTCTTGTTGCTCAGTTTCATTATTACTGTATAGTGCACTGTAAAACTCAGAGCATTATGTTTTAATTTAAAGCAAGCTGCGTTTCTTAAACTGGGCTTGCAAGGTTAATTTAGCCTTTCATAAATGGGTGCTTCCATCTGCCTTTGTGATATACTAAGTGACCCACAAAATCACTGATGTTTTTGTGGAGCATCGACAGTATCTATTCTACATTTACATGTTTAATATAAAGAATGAATCTTCATCAGACCATGACCTTTCTGCCTGTTAGTGCCCCAGTTTTAAGGGTTGCTACATTCCTAGGTATTAATCTCTTTACTGTTTACCAGATATCTTATACGAATGAGACATAAATCAAAGTCAAGTTTTTATTTTTGTAAGCTCAAGGAAGAAAACAGCTACAGCAGGTTTAGGAAAAAGTGCCCCAAAATAATAAAAAGTCACAGCCCTTGAACAGCATTTACCTCCAGGTCCAATATATTTCTCCTTCTATGCATTGTCATTTTTCACTTATCATTCACTTAGGGTTTTTAATCAGAGATTTTGTGGCCTCTTGTAGGCAGAATTTGGTTTTCAATTTAAAATGCACAGAAACATAATTTAAAGAGTTGCAGGCTTTTAATTAGATGAAACTGAAACATGTTGTGTATTTAAGAAATTGCCCATTAAATACATGTTTATTTAAAATTTTAAACAAAGGGATATTAATTGTATTCTGTGAATGGATAGATTCTACCTGCTCATAGATGGAATTTTCAGTAGTATCTAGTGGGACTTCATGGAGTTGTACAATCAGTTATATTTTCACAATGTATCTATTTTTCTGCTCTATTTAATTTTATTCACTTTGCCTGCATTTGAAAGCTGTGATTCTGTGGTCCTACAGAGGTAATCCAATGTTCAGGAATGTTCAAAAGGTGCAAACTTTTTGGAAATTTTTAATTTAAGTTTAAGTTTTTAGTTTAAGTTTTAATCAAAAATAATTATTATTTATTAAGTTTTAATCAAAATTATTATTTATTAAGTTTTAATTAAAATTAATTAAATTTAATTAAAATTAATTAAAATTAATTTAGTTTAAGTTTTAATTAAAACTTTCATTGTGAACATTTGGAAGAAACTCAGAAGAAGGAAGTCTCTGACAGGACAGAGGCAACAAGCAAATACAAGAGCAGAAATAAATATGTAGAACTGGGCCTCTATTGGACTTAATAAAATGTTAATGTCAGAGCCCTGAGAGCACCAGTAGACTTTAATGATGCTGACCAGCCTCACCTGGAACTCCCACCCTTATCCTTTGCCCACAGGCCTGAGCCCCCAGTCCCTGTCTGAGCTATGCTGTAGTGGTGTCTGTCACCAGTTCTGTCTCACAAATGGGCCCCTCGGACATGTGTTGCTGATGTGTGTCCAGTTCCATCTGCAGCCCTTTCTCCTGCTGCTCCTGATAGAACTCTCTGGATGGGGCTGTGGATGGACCCTGTTTCCAGCATCCACCTCTGCTCTCGGTTCTTAGGTACTGTAGGAACGTGCCCTGGTCAGGGCACTGTCTGGACTGGGATCACCCTCAGCTCCTGGCTTCCTCTCTCTTAAGGAGCAGCCTGTCCTTGTTGCTGTCTGGCAATCCAAGACAGAATTTTTTTTTCTTGCTTTTATAAATATCTATGTGATCTGTTCATAATTCTGAGAAAAAGACAAAAAGCCAAGTGTATGCACATCATGAATGCCCAGTATTCAAGGGAGAGGCAATTCACCCACTACTGAGACTTGGAGCTTGCATGTGATAATACTGTGCCTGGCAAACCAGAGACAGATGAAAGAGAGAATCAGGATAATCCTCTCAACTGCTAAGAGACCTTGATTTTGTAACACGAATCCCCCAAACAGCAGAAAATGTTCTTTATTTTTAGTTAATGTTTAAAGGCTTCAAAGTGCAATACTGCTATGGCTGTGATTGAAAAGGACAAATAGTGCTCACAAACTTACCTCAAGGTTTTCTCTCTTATTTCTTGCTCAGCACATTTTTTTGCTCAAAATACTGACAAAGCTGTGTCTCTGAGAGTCAATAATGGTAACTGAAAACTGTTTGACAGACTCTAGGAGCTCAGATCCTCTAGCATAATGCAAAAACTTTACCTTGCTCTATGTGGGTTGTAACAGTTGTGTGCTTGACTCTTTGACACCACTGGAAAAAGGGACTCCTCGTAATATAAAAGTGGACAGACTCCAGCCTGCACAGCTGTTTTGAGTGCCTTATTTCCATCTCCAGGAAATCCTGACTCTAGCAAAAATATAGCTTATTTAGGAACCAAATGCATAGGATTTTAAAATTTGCCACAGACACATATTTTTGGAAATGCTCTGTTTCAGAAAAATCAAATCATTTCTTCAATTAGGGTATTTCTCTGAGAGAACAGAAATAGCTGTACCTATTCTTGGTTGCTGTTGGCCAAGAAGATGCTTTAGATTCCCTGTGATGTTCTTCACTCCTGGGAGCAGCTGTGGCCCACATCCTCTACAGAGGAACTAGAACTCTGGTATTTGCTGTGGCATCTCAGGAGCAAGGAACTTCAGAAACTCCCGGGAATCAGCTTGCATTTCAGCAATGACTTAAGGACAGAAACATGATTTGTGAATCAGCATTTCCTAAAAAAAACCCAACCCATCAATCATTGAGTGTGACCTCTGCCCTCTCTTCACTGGCACTGCATTTCCCTCAGTGCTGGCATAATACTGCTAGTGTTCACAGCTGCGCCTGTAAAGTGATATAAGATCTGGCTCCCTAAACTTGCTTTCCAGAAACTACACAACTATCTGAATCCATACTACTTTGTTGATAACCTTCATGGTTATTAGGGAGGACAGAATAGGCTCTTTTACCAATGCACCCTCTCCCCAGATTTTGAATTCCCTCTGCAGAGCAATCTGTGGAAAGAAAAAATTTGTAAGAAACAACCAAAGATTCATGAAGAGGCTGACTTGGAATCTGAGTGTCCCTAGGTTAGTGTCTTAGACAACACATAGAGTGGACTACTGCTAGAGTAATTCATTATTTATACAGAGTGGGATAGCTTCAGCTGGAGATACACTGGTCTCAGAATACAAGGGGGGACTGGGACTGAATTGTAATGTAAAGTTTGGAAGGTTACAGGAAGGATCCCAATTTCTTATGAAAATGGGCTTTTCTCCTTCCAAGAAAGGACTTGAGCAGGTGGTGCTTGAGCAGCAATGGCATTGTTACCTCCTTTCAGAGGCAACTTGCCCATATTACTCCTGAGCATGCCTGGCTGGCAATGTCAGTGTTTCTTCCTCAGCACACTGGTTTCTGGAAATCCTTTTCTTTCATTACAGTGTTTCATTCTCTGATGTCCAAGACACATGGACACCTATCCTGAGTTCCACTAAACGCCAGGACAGAAGCTCTATTTGTCTCCAGCATCTTGGTGTGTTATCCTGAGAAACTAAACCCAAGTTACTTCCAGAACACAAAGGAGCTACAGAAAAGAGCTACAGAGGAGCGCAAAAAGCCCCTGGAGAAGTCAGGTTACTCAATATCTTCTTGAATCTGGGAGAGTAGTAACTAAATCATTAGACAGCCTCTTCCTTCAGGTACACTGCATTGGTGGACAATGTTTAATAAGTAGTTGTAGATTAATGAAGTTCATCTGGAATACCAAAAAAAAAAAAAAAAAGGATTTTCTCTTGAGGATTGTGATTAAATCTTGTGTATTTTCAGTATAGTCAATCCACAGCACTTTACTCTCCTAGTAGCTGCTAAGTCAAACATTGGCAATATTGAGCTGTGGTAGGTAATTAGGCAAAAACAAGAAATAGAAAAATACCTACATCTGTACAACTCTTCTTCCCAGGAAAAAAACACACACAAAAAAACAAAAAACAAAAAAAAAAGAGCTTTTTGGTCTTATTCCATCTAGTTGTCCTTTTATAGAAGTCATTACTTTCCACACAAATACAGTGAATGCCATCTTCACAGTAAGATGCTGCTGCTGCTCTTTACAATACTCCTTGATATTTGAGAAATAGTCTCTCATTCAGATATAAAAATAACAGCACAGTTGTGAGATTTAACACCACTGGGTGATATTTCAAGCTTCAGGACATTTTATGTCTCTTTAGTGGTCCAAATTTCAAGGTGATTTGATTCCTTTTTGCTCATGTATTCCAATAGTAACTGTAGCCAGAAATGCTTTTTGCCATTTGGGCAGGCTAAAAGGCTGGAGCCTTTTTCCTAAGATGCAAGACTACATTCTGGGATTGATGGTGACATCTTTGTCACAGGAGGCAGTGATGCCTGCTAGGACCGAGCTTGCAGGCTGCCTGGAAACTAGCTGATTCAAAATGTAGTGGTCTGCCAGAGCAGAGAGATGAAAAGCATTATACTAATCTCTAAATTGTACATTGGCCATCCATCGGAGCCTAGTTTTAATTCAATGCACTGGTCTTTAAAGCCTTAAGATCTGGCTGACTGAGAACATCTACTTTCTGCCTGCTTGCATGAAGGCTGCAGCTGATAATTTTTTTAGACTTTTCAGCTATAGGCTGAAAGATGAAGGGCTCAGGGGCACATGAACAAGCTACTTCTTCACATTTCCCAAATTCATCTTTTTTTACCTTTCAGACTACAATAAACCAATTCAGATTTACCTATTACATAATATGGCCAGCAAAATTTTCTTACACATGCAGCTATGACAGGATTTTTCATTATTTTTGTATTAAAGAAAGCCCCACATTGTCACTGATGAACATATTATTCAGCTCTTTTTATGAAGAGGTCTGCTGGATGCGATGCTAAGAAGTGTTTTTAAAATGTCTCTAATCATAAAGAAGCAGATAGCAAAGAAGCATTTTCTTGTGTTTTAGCTGGATACCAAATAAAGCCTAATGTTTACATGTGTCTGATTGATACATTTATGCCACCCAGCAGCTCTTACTTCATCAAAAAAAGCTACCAGCTAGACCTCAAGATATTTTGTCCAGGGCACACAACATGGCTTAATGCCTTACAGATACCATACTTTTTTCCTGCGAGCAATGACAGATAACTAATGCAGTTGTGTCATTTCTAGATTTCAGCCTTAGTCCTGCAATTAATATAAATGCTGTTAATGTTGTTCACACCTGTAAGCATAGTGAAAACACAGGACTTAATAAAATAAATTATATGTGCTTAAATGGTTGCAACAGCAAAGCCTTAAAGATCAAGAAGACATTTATTATATCTATTTCTTCAGGCTTTTGTCTTGAGGTGTTTTCAATCACTCTTTGTATGCATAAATCTTCATTTAGCATGGTTGTTGCATACAAATACAAAGGTATGCTAAAAATATAAACAACAGCAGCAGCTACAGAAGCCAGGAGCCTATATAAAGACTGATATAAGAAATACAGACAGATACAAGCTTGCATTTGTGTTGAATCCCCATCCGCTTGACAAGTTGAAATGTAATATACAGAAGGCTTTGTGTCAGGAATAAAGCAAACTGCCCCCCTCACAAGTTCTTTTCTATAGATTGTGCTGAAATGAGCTGAGATTACAGCAGTGATTAACCATTTCCTTCCAATCATCTTTAAAACTGAGTAAACAATCTGATATGAAACTTGTCCTATCCACAACAGCAGGTATTCATATGGATGCCTTGATAGAAGATAATAATTCATATTAGTCTAGGCTCAAGATAGAGGATTTCCACTTCTTGTGCAAGAATTTTCTGTGTTTTAAGCAAGTTGGTCTCCTTGAGAAACTCAGCCTTACCAGCACATGTTAGATTTTTCTCTCATTTTGTTAAGATGTGAGATATGTTTGTGTCCTTGCCCACAGATCTTAGGATGTCGAAGTAGGGGAACGGCTAAGTTGTGGAATTCTGCCAGCCATAGCAGTGAGCTAGGTGCTAGACTGAAGAGATGGGGCAGTTCTGTACGTTTGCGTGAAAAAAGTTCCATGTGTCTGTGGAATTTTAATAATGATTTGGATAGGACCTACAGTTTTTTGGTTCCCCTAGGTAGTCACAGAAAAAACTGTGGGAACTCAATTTACAATCCTGGTCTGGTGGTATCTTTTATGCTTCTACGTTCTATTTCAGCAACTGAACCCTTTCCTTTGTCGAGTCATGAAATTCAGACAACCAAAACCCTGTCGAGTTGGTGTATAGCCTTGATGAAGCCTACAATTTATGGAAGAGTAAGTTTTGTTATTAAATGTCCCCACAGTATTTCAAGAAACTGGGCACACTCACTCTGTGTTCCCTTTAACTGGTGACATCTGGTGCTAGCCAGGTTTAATTATAACTACTTTGAAAAGCTGTAATCTTTCTTATTTCATTTAGCTTGAATTAATCTTGCCTGACAAGAACTCGAAACAGTCCTTTTCCCTCTAAGTATGCTGGCCACAGAGCCACTGTTGTGAGCCATTATTGAGAGTTCTTTTTCTGCTTAGCAAACCTGAGACAAAGGAACACCTCATCAAGTTTCTACTGTTCTGCTGCCTCGCATTTATAAAGCTCATATGAATGGCCTATATGCAAAAATCCTTCCTGTTGAAGGTTGCCCAATTAACAACTAGTGCACAGAACCATTAAGTTTTATTAGTACAGACCTTTGCTTTAATTTTTTTCATCTAAAAGCCTTTTTAAATTGCTAGTAATATTTTAAAGTATAATTGCAATTAATTTACAGTAATTGGAGAAATTATGTCTCTAAGGCTTATATTTCTATGTATATTTAGCCCACCAGTATTCCAATGTATAAACACCAAAATATGTTCAAAACTCCAGTCCTCATTCTCTCATTTCCCCAGCTTCTTGAGGAAGTTGTAATGCGTTTTTGCTCTCTGATTTCTGACATTTTGGACTGTAAAGTGTTTGAGTTGAGAAGTCTGTTTTATTATGTCTCTGCAGGATAACAGGACAAGGACTTTTCTCAGGCTCACTGAACATTAGTAAAGTAATTTCTAAAATAATTGAAGGAAGACAACAATCATAAGCTGTGATGGATGGTTGTACTTTTTCCGCCATCCAGACCCTGTGGAAGGTAAAAGGGAAAGATGAAATGCAGGTACTTCTCACACCCACTTCCTTCCCTCCCTTTTCCTCTTTACTATGATGGGAGCTGAGCATAGGAAGGGGCGGCTGGTGCTACTGAAGAAAACACAGTAAGATCTTTTCATAGATTCATAGAGATTACATCTCACAGGGATCATTCAGTCAGACCTCTTGCTAAGCAAATAAATTCTGTCTATTCAAATCACAAAGCATAATTAAACTGAAGTCTTTCTTTTCTCAGAAGATTTAGCAGTTGCACACTATGGGCAGAGGATAGGAGATGACCAAACACCACTTATACTTGAATTTACAGTAGTTTTGTTGCAATGAGATACTCAGGTGATCACAGCAGTGGAACAAAACCATATAATATAGAGAAAAATGAGAACTTTTCTAAAGTGAAAATATGTCACTTCTGTGAAAATATGTCACTTCATCAGGTATGGCCATATACAAGGCTTGTAATCTCAGGTCAGGGAGAGCTGGGCTATTTGACTCTGTGCTCTATGTCTGCCTACAGGTGACCTAATGTTTTACAGAAACATGGGGAAAAAAAATCTTAGAATGCATGTAGTTTGTTATAGGGGAAAAAATATCATTCACCAAGGGGAAATCATGCTTGACAAACCTATGACAAAGTAACCTGCTCAGGTGATGCAGGGCCAGGGGTGGGCATTGTCTACTTGGATTTCTCCAAGGCTTTAAGTACAGTTTCCCACAGCCTCCTCCTAGAGAAATCGATACTTCACCATCTAGACAAGTGTCTGTATGGTAGGTGGGGAACTGGCTGACCAGCCACACCCAGAGGGTGATGGTGAATAGCTCCTTTTCAAGATGGTGACCTGTCACTACTGGGGTCCCTCAGGTGTAAGGTGTTGCACCTGGGTAAACATAATCCAGGAGTGCAGCACAGTCTGGGATCTGCTTGCTGGAAAGCAGCTCTACGGAAAGGGAGAGTCCTGGTGGACAGCAAGCTCAATATCAGTGAACAGTATGCAACTGTAGCAGAGAAAGTCAACAGGATGTTGGGTTACATCAATTAGGGCATCAGCAGCAGAGATAAACATGGCATTATCCCATTCAGAACTTGTCAGGCCATATCTGGAATACTGTGTTTATTTTCGTCCCCACTACACAAAAAAGATGTGGACAGGCTAGAAAGGATCCAGAGAAGAGCCGCAAAGGACTGGGAAGTGTACCGTGAGAGGAAAGGCAGAGAGATCTGGGCTTGTTCAGTTTTGAGAAAAGAAAGCTGAGGAGAGACCTTATCATCATGTTCTGGTATTTAAAGGGTGGCTACAAAGAAGATGGAGACTCCTTTTTACAAGGAGTCACATGGAAAAGATGAGGGGTAACAGGTACAAGTTACTCCCAGGGAGCTTCCAGTTGGACACAAGAGGAAAATTTTTCACAATGAGATCAGCCATTGAAATGATCTCCCCAGGGAAGTGGTGGGTTTCCAGCATGACACTTTAAAGATTCAGCTGGATGGGGTGTTGGGACATCTTGCCTAGACTGTGTTTTTTGCCAAGAAAGGCTGGACCATATAGTTTTTGAGGTCCTTTCCAACTGTGTATTCTATGATTCCATAAAATTTCTGATCTTTGCCTAGAGGGACTTGGTGAGAGTTAAGCTTTTCAAGGCATCTAAAAAATATATTTATTTTCTTATTTCATTGACAAGTCATAAAGGTCAATTGAATGATCATGCAGTGCTTAAGTAAGCCTAACTGCCCTCACATTGAAAATACAATATTTGAATATAACCACTCTTAATCAACATTGAAGCATGCTCTACTTTATAATTATTATTTATAATTAAGGACTTGGTGAATTACAAAGGCATGCTGACAGCGGTTGACTTGGTAGCAAACCTGAAATTGGCCATAATTGCTGTAATAAATCAATTTCACCAGGATTATTGCTACTGTAAAACTAATAGTCTGTAAGAGTGTGATTTTAAAAAGTCTGTGTCAGGTCTTAGCAACTAAGAATTTAAAATGTAAAACTGAATTCCTAATGTAAAATGCAAAACTGACAGAGCCACTGATAAAAAATAAAAACTCTCCTTAAGTGTCAACAATCAAGGAACATATGAAGTTGAATAAAAGGAGAGCTTGATCAAATTGTGAGGCTGACACGAAAACACAAAACAGCATGCATACTACAACTTAAAATCAGCTATCCAATGCCCAAGGCAGTCTCAACGTCATTAAATTCCCTGCCCTTCCAGTGCTGTGGGAGCTGTGTTTTCACATCATTAATGGAAGAACAAAGGGGACTTCTGGAATGATATCACAATGAAACAATGAGCATGGCTCTTTCAGCTGATCTAATAAGAACACTTTGTTAAAACAAATGTCAGGATCAATCAGTGCAGTAATCATCAAATTGTAGCTTCAAACTTCTGTTTGTTCCAAACAAGCCTTCTCAGCACTATATCTGTAGTTTGTCCCAAGACAGTCATGGCTTCTGCTCTAAAGCATCTATAGGACTTTGGTCAGTTTTGTTCACCAGAGGATCCACATTACTCCTGCCTTCAGGGAACCAGTCTTAAAAAATGAAGAATGGCTGTTCTCAGACCAGCTCAGTCATTTTGCTTGCTTGCACCCTGACTCTAAATGGGGAAAATACACACTAATTTCTCTTTTGGACTGTATTATTTTCACATTACCCAAGCAACACTGGACACTGAGGGCTTTCCTGTAGTGTAGAGATTGTTGAATATGTCAGACGGATGAGTGATGAACCAAAGTGACAGCTTCCACAACTTATGCTGCATGTTTCATAGACCTGTTTTTCCCCCATATCTCAAAGTACAGGGTACAATTCAATCCATTGTCAGCTTATAAAGCAGAGGAGGAAAGCCTTTTGGGGTGTATTTCTTGGTCTCTATGTCCTGGGTTCAGCAGTAGCAGTCATTTTTTCTCCTTCTTGGTAGCTGGTGCAGTGCAGTGTTTTGACTTTCAGCTCGGGAACAGAGCTGATAACAAGGATGTTTTGGTTTGGCCAAGGACTTTGTGAGCCTCATGCTCTGCCAGGGAGGAGGCGAAGCCGGGAGGAAGCAGAGACAGGACACCTGACCCAAACTGACCAAAGAGGTATTCCATACCACAGCACATCATGCCCAGGATGTAACTGGGAGTTAGCCAGAAGGGCTGGGAGACTGCAGGGTTGGAGGAGGTATGGGTCGGAGCTTGGTCGGGCTGGGGGGGGGGGGGCGAGTTATAGGTTGGCTGATGGTGAGGTGTTGTATTCTCTTCCCTTGTTATTTCCTTTATCATTATAATTACTGGTGGTAGCAGTAGTGATTTGTGTTATACCTTAGTTACTAAACTGTTCTTATCTCAACCCATGGGAGTTGCATTCTTTTCGATTCTCCTCTCTGTCCCTCCGGGAGCATGGGGAGGGCAAGAAAGGGGGGAAGTGAGCGAACGAATTACCTGACTGGGTTTAAACCACGACACTCTAAAATCCAGTAAATCTTCCTGCATCCATGTACACACCCAGAAAATCTAGCAGTTCACCAAGGTAGGAATTAAAAATGTTACATAAAGTAAAAAGTTTAAAACTTTAAAAGGTTAAAAATACAATTTCCTATCTCTATCTTTAAATACTTTGAAGGTACTAATACATTGTTTTGGAGTGTTTGTAGAAAATTCATCTTAAATAGACCAACTAGCTCATAGTAAAGATGAAATTCTTTTGAGTAAGCGTTTCAGACACATACAACAGAAAAATATTAACATGGTTTTGTACCTACATGTGAATTCAAACTGCACTTAGGAGGATTATTTACTGCTTTTCTTATGAGAAAAAAAATAAATTCACGCAGACCATAAAATCATGAGTAAAATCAATGCTAAAATTAGGGACTGAATATATAAGAAATATGCATAGAGCAAAAAATATGGTGAAGTAAGAACTCGGTGCTACAGTGTTCAGATGATTCATAACTGACTCATTAAACTGCAAGGCAGAAAGGAGAAAGAAGGTCAATGGCTATTGCTGCGAAATCCATTTCCCTTTTACTTTATTCATAACTTTTTGAAGAACAACTCTTTATATTCTTAGCTGATACTACAGCACATACCGTTCTATCCCATCAGCTCCTGTTTATATTTATCCTAAAATGCTGAGAGTTTACCATTCAGTCCAGCTCAACATAAGGTTCACAAATAACAACTCTGCAGGGCTAAAACTGCAAGTGCAAAGAATGTGTTGGAGTTTTAATTAAAAAAATCACAGATTAAATCCACTTTTCATTTTTAAGACAGGATAGCAAGAAATGCTGTTGCAGCTACCTCCACCTTGTTTTCCTGAAGGAGTGGCAAAGCACAGAAAGGCTGGAAATCTTGCAGCCCACTGGGAGGCTCTTGTGAATTATGACTGCTGAAAAGTGCTGAGCAGGAAAGTTGGACCCTGGCAGAAAGGAACTCAGGTGTATTCACCGTGTCTCTGCATAGCTGTAGAAAGAAATAGCATTGTTTTACAATGAGCTTTAATTAACCCAACCTGGAACAAAGTGCACTGCATATTTTAGTAATTCTTCAGCCCTGTAATCTTTGCAGGGGAGCTTAGATAGGCCTGTCAAGTTATAGATGCCTAATGAGGATTTTATCCATTAGGATGTCAAGTACTGACTTGCCTCTGGTGTCAATCACTATTCAGCAGGAATCTAACCCATTAATCAATACATAGCTCACATTGCTGAAGACAGCAGTGAAGACAGTTATTTCTCTCCAGATCTGTACGCCTTAAAATAATGATGCTGCTTCTTTAAGACTGGTGTTCTATTCCTAAAAATAGAATACAAGGTTTCAGGCAAATATCTTGGCAAATCAGGTGTTAGCATCTTATGAGTAATTAAAAGATGAGACAGGTGTCTGTAGCAGTCTTCTGAATCTATTTTATATCTATTTTGTGAAAGGGCTTTTATTTTAAGATGACAAGACAAAAGCTTTAAAATGATCACAGCATCTAATTGGTAGCAGTCTCCAAAACTGACTTGTATATTTTTTTCTCCACATCAGAAAATGAGTCTGATAATTCTTTGACTGAGGTCAGTAGAATTGTTGCCATTCAATTATGCCTTAAACCTGCAATGGGATTTGCTAATTAGTATAATGTCAAAGCCAGTGAAGTGATGAGTAAAGGGTTTTTATGATGAATAGTCAATAATAAACATTTTCCTTTATTTTTTTCTGAAAGGCCAACTTTCAGGATTAGGGGAATATTAAATGCCAAATAACTATTTCAAAAGGCCAAATTCTGCAATCAATACTCAAGGTAACGTTGCAAAATCCATTTCAGACCAGTTTGTGTGGCTTAAGGTGATACCTGAGGTGTATAAAGATGGCAGCATCAGAGCTGATCTGAGGAGCTGTCAGAAGCAGATTAAAAACACTCACGAGGAAAAGAGTGCCAAACAATGCCTTCAGTAAATCCTCCCCTCCCTGTTCTTCTGTAGTTAGTATTAAACAAAATCCTCACTGGTCGATCAACTCAAATTCAGAAGTCTGAAAATCATTCTGCTTTTCCCACAGCATGATAATGGTCATGAAAAGAATTTTGCATCTTTAATCCACCATGATTACTGAGGAAAAAAAATCTCAGAACTTTTCTGTCCACCAGAATCGTGCCCACTGATCCTGCCCACTGCCCATCCTGAAACTGTTCCAGAAATTGATGTCAAGATACAAATGGGAAGCAATAGCACTCACAGTTGTTTTTTTTCACCACTGTTATTGGTATAGTCTAGTTAAGAATTATCTCCACATATATTTCTCATATTTGCAGATAGCTGTTCAGTTTATGGAAGCTATGAGAGCTGTAAAGTACCAAACAAAATCTGTATTCTTTCTAACCTATTTAGAACACCCCATCTTTATAGACATGGTTTTATTATTTGATAATCATGTACTAACACAATGTGATGTGTTTATTTCCAACAGTACAGGGAATGCTGAGTTATTTGTTCATCCTACACAGTGTCCCCCAAATAAAGTACTGGCTCCACTTCATTCCCTGAAGTTTTCCCACAGCTGGACCAGTTTACCATACATCTTATTTTGAGTATTTTAAAACAGTTAACATCTTTTATTCATTCTGTTGTATAAGAGAAAAAAGTAAACACCTCTAGATTTATTCCCCTCCTCTTGCATAGGAGTCCTTGTGGGAATCCTGAAAAACTGCAAAACAGTGAGTGTAATCTGGATTCGACTGATATGTTTGTTTGCATTTTGAAAGCCAGAGCTGTCTCCCAGTTCTCATCTCTTATGTAGCTCTGCTGGTGTCTGAGCCCCAGGCACTCAGTCACTTTGGCCATGCCTACAGAACACATAGAGGAAGACCTCTGTTCTCACAGTCCAGCCTTATGGTTTCCCCTAGAGCTTAAAGACTAGCAGCAGGGTTAGCTAGCAGCTGAGAGCAGGGACTGCTGGCTACTAAAATGCAGACTGACACACAGGCATGCCTGTGGCTTAGGCACCTAATGCAGTGGGAATTAGGTACCTAAACACCCCCAGGGCTCAGCTCTCAGACACTGCAGTAGTGGTTGCCATTATCTGTTCAGAGAGCAAAATATTAGATTACGTAAACTACTCCTAAGGCTACTAACAGTGCACGGCTCTTAATTTTCTCAGTTATTCATGTGTTTGATCTCAGAGGCAGCAATAACAAAGGCATTTGGGAAAATGAACTGCATGGCATCCTACAGACAAGCAGATTTCACAGGATGGAAAACTTGTTAAATATATTCTTTGAAACATAATCCATTAGGTCCAACAGTACAAACCCCTAGACTGCTTGGCATAAAAAAAGAGAATGATGCAAAATCCTGGGGAAGAGATGCACAAGGCTGACAGCAAACAGGAAAACAGATAAAAATGAAAGAAGCTAAATCTGGATGGTTGTATAAAAATTTTGTTTCTCAGCACACACAAATACAGAGGGATATAGAGAAGGTCTCCCATCCCTTGAACAGACACTCAAAGTAGTGTTCTGTATATATAAAACACAGAGACTGACCTTCTGTATCTATTCATCATGAGAGAAGTAGTGCATGAAATACCGTAATGAAGCTCTCAGACTGTGTCTCAATCAGTGGTTAATTGGGTCACTTTTCCAGTGTATCTCCTAGTAACACTATTTAGTCTTCTTTGATTCACACTGTGTAGTGTTGCCTGAGTTGCAGAAACCGAGTATGTGTTCCAGAAGCACACCTGGTGTACTGCCACCACAAACTGGCACTAAATCACTGACAGATTTGCGCTAGTCGGAAATTTAAAATAATGTGCAATGTGGCATCCAGACCTCCTCCCTAACTCTTTCATTCTACATATTTATTCTTACTGGTCTGCACTACTTGCTAATATAAACTGGGCCTCAAATACCACTTTTTGCAAGTGTTCGCAATTGCTGTTAAAGAGACTACTAAAGTGGTTCTGGCTTCATCCATAAAGACCGATGAGAGAAAGGCAAGAGAGAACAGAGGAGAGAAGGAGAGACAAGGGCAAGGAGGACTCCTACCAGCATGGCTCACAAAGAGGCTGGCAGAATGATACTCTGAAGCTCTCAGAACATTTTGGGGAAATGGAGTGGAAAGATGCAGGCTTTCTCCCACTACCAAAGGGTAAGATCTGAAAGGAACCTGAGTCATTATTAATATAGGAAGGTAGATATGGATGCTGCCTATAACATTTATTTTCTTGTTATCCAAGAGCTCAGCTCTGAATATATTCTAACCAAAAATATATACTTGAAAACTCTCTTCCTTATTGTATTTTATTTATATATTATCACACCCGGCTTGCATTCTGAGATGATAGGATGACATGAGGTGCATTATTGACCATGAAACAGAGATGAAACAACCATTTACCATCCCTGCCTGCTTCATGACCTTCACCTAGTCATCTTCTCCTTCAGATAGTGTTGAATATGGCAAAATCCTTTCCTGTATGAAAATTATCTGAATAAATAAGATGGTAGATAGTAGATAGCATGAAGGAAATGAAACAACAATTTATATATTTTGTGTCAAAGAAGATGATATGCATAGGTGAGAAATTAAAAACAAGTAGTCTGGGTTTTAAATAGAGGTAAAAATAAAATTACAGATAGAGATGGACATTGCCTGTGGGAATGACTAATAGTACCTTCACTCAGGACATGCAGCTGAGTTTTCAGCCTACATGAAGATTCTATTTGTCCCCTGTGCATGCTATGAGGCAGTGATGTGAACACATGTTACATATGATACACTTTGTTGTTTCACAGTCCACAGATTCCAGGTGGACTTTCAGTATGGGCGAAATCAATGAAGGTGCTGAATTACTGCAGAGTTTAATCCTGAAGCATCTGCATGGGGCCAGGTTTCAACTCTTCTGAGTTGCAACTGCATTTTGAGGTATTAAGCTCTATTTAAAATCAGAACACAACAAAACAAAACAAAACCAACCAAGCAAAAAATAAAACAGAACAAAAAGGCAAAACCCCACCAAAACCAGTCTGAACTGAAAACTGTCTTTTGGCTTTTTATCTGGACGCATAGAAAATTAAACAAAAGCCCTTCAACTTAATAAACCATGCAAGATAAACCTTCGATCATGTCAGGCTGGAAAGGACTGCTTATGTTTTACTGCATGATATACCATCAGGGACTACATCAAATATTTTCATTGGAGTGGGATTTGAAAGTGAGGATTTTCTGTTTCATCGTGGTGTTTTCTCAAATGTTCTTTCTAGCATTTACCTTGTTCAATACACTATATATACATGTAACATATTACATATATGGGGACACAATTTCCTTAGTTTTGTAAGCTACATAACTTTTGGAATCACTTAATAAGAACCATTTGCATAACCAAATAGAAGAACTACAAAAGAAGAGATTTTGAACAAATGAGATTGAATACTAAAGGAGGATAAATTATTAAACACAAAATTCAGCACCACACTCAGCATAGCTTTCCAGTGTAAGAGCTCAGTGGTAAGTTTCTATAATTAAAAAAAATAAATGTACTCAGCAAACACACTTTTAATCATATTCAGAGGTTGATGATCTTTGATATTTTACTAAACTTCAGTATCTAAGGCTTCTTGAGAAAAACGTGGATATTTAAAAGACCTTTATTAAATACTGCATCTTGCTTCTATTGCATTTTAAAGGAGCAAAAACTGAAGTTCTCCATTAAAAAATCATCAGTGTAAAATTATCTTCAGGTTTCAAAGAAGATTAAAAATCATAATGAAATTTAAGAACTAGGTGTCTATACACAGTAAGATATCAACTTCTGAGTTTTGCTGCAGTGGCAATTTTATGTTTGCCCTGTGGTTTCAAGTCAGTGGCAGCATTTACAAACCTTGTATCTGCAGGTCATCCTGAATGAATGGAAAAGTCTATTTATGTAGTTTGAGAGCCTGTAAGGAAATTTTTCCTCACTATTTTCCCTATAAATCTATGACAGCATGCCCTATTTAACAGAACATATTTGGATATGCTTCCAATGATGTATTCATTATCGATTTTCCATTATTTCACACTGTACAGAGTTATTTATGTCTTATATATATGAGATCATAAAAGCATCTTTGTATACCCTTTTTGTAGTAGCACTGTGGCTATTTAAAGTACAGGACATCAGAATACCAATGATAACAGGTAATAAAGGAAAAATCTGAAATATATTCAGTGACTGTTAGATGTTCAAAATAGTGTGCCCCAAATCCTGTCTTCAGAGATGTACAAGCCCCACAGATAGCTAGATAACCAAAGCTAACTCAAGGATTATGCTTTTCTTCAGTCAGTCTTTTGCAGGTGGACTCAAATGTCAAAAAACACAAACTAGAGATGTGCTGTCACCATATGATGTACACTGCTACTTCAATTGTTGGTAGCCATATTCCCCTTTAACTGTGTATTATCATTTACGTGATAAAAATAGCTTCCCATTGCTCCCAAGTAAAAAGAAACAATTACATGCCAAATTATAATGAACATCAATTTTTAACAAGATTTACTGTAAATTAACAATTGTTTCCTTTATTAATACGTTTTAGAAGACTGAGAAGTTATCCATCAGGAAGCCCTGTATTATTTATTCATATGACTTTTAAATGAAAACTCACACAGTGAGAACTCTTTTCACAAGCTAGATGAAATAAATAATAAAATTTAACTGGATACCATACAAGAGCTATGGTTATCCTATAAATTTACTCTGTTGTCTGAAATATTCATAGCAATATTTCCTGTCTTAAAGTTGTTTGCATGCAAACAGCAACTCCCATTTCCCCAGCCCACTCCATTCATAACTGATCACCCCCTCATTTTGCTCATACGTTTAGTGCAGTACTTATTCTCTGACTGTATTTAGGCCTGCCAAAATAAATACTTAGCACTGGCAAACAGTATCCAACCAGCATGCATTTAAACGTAGCAATTACCCTGAAGAGTCTAGCAGAGACTAATAAGGGAGCCATTTTGAAAGTAATCTGGAAGAAGCACCAGAGAACAGTATGTGCTATACGGAAGTATTTCACTACAAGGCAAGGAGCAGAAAACCTAACACCTCTTTCCTCAACTAGCAAGTTATTTGCAATTATGCTTAAACTATCCAACACAGTGAAAGTCATAAATGTCCCAGATGCTTTTGTTTAAATAAGTCGTGAAATAGTTCAAGGAGCCACATTCATCAAATTATTGGGAAAGGTCACTTTTACAGACATCTTTCAAGCCAAAAATTTTTCAGTGGGTTTGCAAATTTCTCTAAATACGCATTTCCATCTCTGCTTGAATGATGAAAAATTCTCATTCTTGTAACTTATATGAATACAGCTATTTAAAGATTAAGTGATTCTTCAAAACAGAGTGTTTATAGTTAGTCACTTGTACCACATGAAACAATTCCAAGACCCCAAAGATTACACAGTGGGGAATAAGTAAAATTATAGCAACGCTTAGAAAGAAGCAAGAACAAGCAGGAAATTAAAAATGGTTTAGTATTGTCCACAGAATTAAAATGGTGGTCACACTACACTCTTAGCATGGGGATTATAACATGAATTTGTGAATAAATTGCAAGCTTGTCCCATCAAAAGTTGTTTCTGACATTTCCATTTGACAATGCCGATTTTAACAAGTTTTCATTTACTTTCATTTATTAACTCTTGCAGTGAAAAGGTAATAGGTAAAAGTGACTCTATTCTACAGGTGAAATAAGACAAGTGAGCAAAATTTTCTTTAGGGGCAATGGATGAAGCCCCTTTTAGTTTCAAAGAGCTTTGCCCATTCACCCATAAGTAATTTTAGATATTTTATCCTGCACAGCTACACAAAGTAAAGAAAATTGCTGTAAGCAACACTACAATTTTTCACCATGTGAAATGTCTTTTTGTGCCAAACCTAACTAACTAAATTATTTCCAATTTTTTTTGTTTAAATATGGTGATACATATTAAGCATTGTGAAGTGCTGCAATTTTATAGGGGCTAAATGTAAAGATAATACATGAAATTCTCTCAAATCTTTGTGGAAATATCATGACTATTTCTCTGAAGAAAATATTGTTTCCCTATAAGACAAATCCCCATACTCAGAAGTACATAGAATGATTTTGACCAAGATCAACTGATAGGTAAAAATTGCAAACCAGCAGCTATTTTATTGTTTTATAAAGTACTTTAGGCTAGCTAGGCCTTGAAAGGTTACCCAAAATATGTAACTGGATCCTAATTTTCTCCTCAACTTGTACATCTAAAATTATACAGGTCTTGCCAAGGAGAAGTAATTACAGGTGAGATCAGCTCTGACACCAGTGTTGTAATCTGAACTCTGGATGTTTTCAGATGGTCAGTAATGTCCATAGGTATCAAATCACAACTCTATGCTTCTTTCCCTTTCAGGAAACACACTGGGGTCCCGTCTGATCAGTTACACCTTAAAAATGACTAGCAACTGAGTCATAAATATTCTGCCCTGGGACAAAACACATACCACTGTGAAACCTCAGAGGCAAGGCTCAGTTAACATAAGCACTCAGCAAGTCAGTAGAAATACAGCACTTTTCACTAGATTAAGACATTCCCAGTTGGAAGATAGCCCTAATTCCAAGTAAGAAATTAAGTGTGCTATGTTCCTGCTATGAATATTTGCTTTATGCCCTTCAAAGTTGTGAGAATAGTTGCACTACTTTTTTTAAGACATCTGCTTTTTCCATTACAATATACATTATAGCATAGAAAAGGTAGTATTATTTGGGGAGCATGACTTCTCAAATACCATTTATTCAGCTAAAACAACATATACAACTCCTTCATTCTTTTAAAATATGCAAGTTAATCAAGCAGCAACAGGATTTTATGTACAAGTATCTGCCCTGCTCCAAGCAGGTTTTAATGAAGCAAGATGAAAATCCGCTAAAAACAATTTGTCCTTCGCTATGTTTACAGCCAAAACATAGTAGCCTTTCAGCTGCACCTACTGCTGACTCTTGTCATCAAGTAACTTTTTAAATGGAGGCAAGGGTTGAAAACTGAGGTTCCAGCCACTGATAACATCAATATGAACCTGGTTAGTTAAAAGTCAATAGAATTACTCAGATTTGGATAAGTGTGTCTGAGATCAGAATCTGGCACTATGTCTTATCTCACTCTCTGGGGCAGCAGCCTTGCCTTTGAGAACTGATGGCGCATGCTGTCAGCACGTGTGTGCAGCTCTCAGCTTTCCTGAAAACAAAAATTAATGGCACAGAGCAGTTTGCTGTATGACTCTGCCACATACTTGATTTCAGCAGTGGTGCTCTGTGTCACTTATTAACTACTACAGTAGAAAATGTGATGAAGTGGGAATGATTGCAATGTAACACCATTTTTGTCAGAATTCTAACATTTTCAGCAGCTAAGTCTGACATAAATGCATCTGGATCAAGATACAAAGAATCATTTTGTGTTCAACAAGCAACAGCTTGACTCTGATGAATGTGGTTTAAAACATCTGTTTTTACAGAATAGATTTTAATTTCTCAAATAATTGTAAAGTTCAAAAGACAAAATTTTCCTTTTAGGAGAAAATGCTTTCTAACATGTCGTTATAATGAATCACTTCCATCTATTTGCACTGCATTTTCAACCGTAACTAAAATTGATATAAAGTTTAGGCACTCTGCTAAAAGTAAAACAAAAATAAGAATCATGGCACCTAAGATACAAAAGCTGTATTAAAGGGGAAATCTTTTTAAATATGTTGACATTCTAATGTAAATTTAAAACCTCTGCTGACTCACAACGCTTCCAGTGATATCAGTGATAAGCAAGAACAGAATTTACATCTGAGTGGTTTAAGTAGCTCAAACTTGTCTACTTATCTTAATCAAAAGGTCATGAAAAATGACCTCCAAAACCATGCAACTGAAATGGGTACTGAATGACTTTTAGCAGAACTGTAACAGATTACAATTCAACTAATTACACAAGCTATATAATATTTTGCTATTTTGTAGAAATAAATGCTTGTAAAAGCATTCACTCATTAATTTCTCAGCAAGATTTATGAAATATAGGGTTTGAATGGTGCACACAGCATCTACAGTTTGAATAACTCTACTTATAACTTAACTAAATAACTTAACTGAATTAGTCAGTGGGACCCCACTGAAATGATTGAGCCTACCAAAACTCACTTGAATTTGCTGAAGGTTCACAGTGTAGACAAATGAGAACAGTTTCATGAGCTATCACATCGCTGCTGTGAAGTTGAAAGTTACTGATGAAAATTATTCATGTATTTTTGTGGGTTTTAAATACTGAATAAATTATCATAGGCTTCCTTTTAAGTGCCTTGATAGTTTCCTTTTTCATACCACAATACTCGAGACACAGTGACACTAGGTGAAATGCATCTCGACTGACAGAATATGTATTACCTGCCTTGTGAGCCATTTGTAGGGTTTTTTAGGTGGGAGGTTTTGAGAGGCAGGCTTACCCCAACAGCAGGAGAAATGTTCATAGGAAGGCTGTTTCTGAGTGGCAGTGGCTTTCTTGCCTTAAATGCTTCAGATGGAGTTGGCTGTGCTAGCATTCAACTGTGGGAAGAAAATTAAGGATTGAGCTCCCAGTATGAGTGGGAAGTGCTTCATCAGCTGGAGCTTTGGGCTTTGCCCCTTTTAGCTAGAGCTGTTGGCTTTGCCTCTCTCCTGATTTTAAACATAAGCCTAGGAATGGGATGAACTGTACCCTGAGACACCTAGCATTGTTCCAGAGGACTGAAAAGTGTTCAGGCATAAGCTCTTTGCACAGCCTCCCCAACCACTGGTCCTCCCTCTTGCATCCACACTGCAACTGGAGCTATGGTTTTCATGTCTCTCCTAACCCTGGGCTGAGCTTTAGTCCTAGGCTTTCTAGCATGGCCCAGAAGTAACAATTTTGGGAAGGTAATTCTTTCCCACCCTTTCAGGGGAGGCAGGTGTTGCTACAAAAATGGGGTACTGGAAAGAATCTACCTGTGTTGTAGGCCGACCTGCAGACTGTGTTGAGAAGGTCAAGCTGCCCTTCCTCCTTTTGTGAGAGGTGTACCCTTGAAGAAGTTACAATTTATACATAATTTGTTTTGAATCATTGCAGTAAGAAAGAACACTATGCCCACATCTATTTCAACAGCAGACATTTTACTGACCCTTCTGGGTGCAGGACATGGCCAAATGCTATCATTGAAAAGTAATTAATTAAAATAGACAAAACATGACTAAAACGTCTAAAATGCTGCCATGAACGATTGTGTTTGTATGTATAGAAATGCAGTGGGAGAGCCATGCAGACAAGAATTGAAATTTTGTGGTGATGAAACCACCATAAATAGTTTCAAAGCCAATGCTTTTTGCTCCCATGTTCTTAAATCTGAAAGCATTCCCATTTCTAGTCACACTACCATTAAATGCCAGTTTATATGGAAAGAAGGAAACCCCTCAATCTATGCTCCATAAGTAGATGCCCCTTAAAACAAACGCTCACATAAACAAAAAATGAACTATATTTGGACTTTAGGTTTTCAAACACGCTAAAGTACTGCAATCAACCAGATGTTCTTGTTGATGGGTCTGCAGCTATTGATTTGCGCTCCTTCTCATATTAGCAACTGAAAGCTGATTCATATTCTCCCAGAATATAAATTTTAAAGAAAATAATTCTCCAGCTGAATTTACATAATTGAAGAGATTCGAGCAGTGTCAGATAGCACACAGCAAGTAGCTTTTGCAAGTTGTAGTTAAATATAAACCTTTTCTTTCACTGTAAACTGGAAGATGCAACCTCTAAAACCCCAAATGTAAGGATGAATTTTCTGAGAAAAGTTTGCGTGACATCCCCAAGTGCTCCAACATCAAGCTAGAAGACTCATATACAGCAATAATCCTAAGAATGGGAAGATCATTTGCAAAGGCTGCTCAGTAAATTCATTTCTATACTAGAACATAAATACAAAAAGTCCTCCAAAGTCACAAAGAGTATCATTAAATTTATGTGTAGGTGTGTATATATACATATATATGTATTCACCATCTGCTTTTTAGTAACAGAAGAAAAGGAAACATCTTGCTTACGGGTCATGCAAAATTGTGCATGTGCTAAACGTAATGTGTCTAGGTGTATATTGATTGGAGGTGATGACTGATATGAGGAAAATCATATATTCAGAGAGGCTACATGTATGTGGTAGTAATAAGGGGCATAGGGATAAACATATTTATTCTCTATAGCTAGAGAGAATAAATTCCTGCTGATGGGTTATCACAAATTGATGGTAATGCTGTGTGTATCTGCGTATTAAAGTGGTGGGTAGTGATAATATGTATACTGGTGATGGTGGGCAGACAGTGATAGCAAGATGTGCAAACTGTAGGAGGTGATGGGTATGCATGGTAAAATGAGTAGGTTGTAAGGATGTGTGTGTGATGCTGAGCATAGTGATGCAGTAGGGAGTATATAGCAGTATATGCACTGTGGTGAGATTTATGCCGTGTGGACCTGCTATTCATGACAAAAGTAGGTGACAGTTTACATGAAGAGGCAGATTGGTTTCCATACAGGTGTGATATGCTCAGACATGAGTGGCTACAGCCAATAAGCAATTACTGAGTATTTAACATGTATGGCTGTGTTGAAGGAGCGTTGATGCAGTGAGCAAGTGTGAGGGTGTGTGTATTAGTAACTATGTGTAGTTAATAGACAATTGGCAGGTGGTGGTGGTATATGGAAACTGATTATGTTTAAGTATATAAAGACAGACTGTATACTTGGAGCAGTAACATATAGGGAGATGAGAGACATATTGCCCAGAAGGAGAGGTGTATGCGAAAGTCATACACTGGAAAAAAACACAAACCAAAACAGAACCAAAACCACATGCAAAAACGTATGCTTGCCAGAATATAGAGCAGAGTACAGAGATAAAGTATTAGGACTATCTGCTGGCATTCATGTGTGTTCGAAGCCGGTGGTGTGTATGAGGAGTGTAATACAGTGGTGTCTGCCTGCAGACTGAGTAGCTATCAGTGCATATGACTGTGTTGGTTTCAGAGCAGGGAGTGTATACAAAATAGCATGGAAGGGTCAGTGTGTGTAGAATCAGGTTTGGGATGTACAGGTGTAGCGTGGGATGTCATTTATGTATCAATGGCTATGTATCTGTAGAAGTAGTGTAAGAATGGAGATGATGTCAATGGTTTGTGTCACTGTATAGTGCTAAGGAGGGTTTATAGACTGATCGTGCCTGGATACAATCCTATCAGGGACATGCCTACGTTTTAAGTACAATATTAAGAGAAGGGGCTGTTGGAGCACTGGTAATGTGATGATTGAGCTTAAAGTGATCCTGTGAGTGGAAGCAGTATCTGAGGGGACAGAAGAGTGGACAGATGGTGTGTTTGCATAGCAGCATAGCTAGGATGGTCTTGGCACTGTCATGGTGAAAATAGTGATGGTGAGCTGTAGCATTCAAACTGGTGCCTGCACTCTTGGATGCAATGAACAAAGGTAGAGCATGTGCTGGGATGTCAGGTAATGTGTGTATCTGCACATTAAAGTGGTGGGTATGTTTCAGAACAAAACATGTGGAGAGGGGCACTGAAGTATTGTATGCTGCAAGTGTGTGATGCCTGATGGTGGTGGGACAGGACAAGGCAGGACACAAGGGTATTGCCGTTTTCAGGCAGTGCAGTGCACTCAGGGTTGAAGGTTATGTGACTGGTCATAGTGCCATGCCTAGTGCTAGTGCCATGGGGTGGGCAATGTGCAGTGGGAGGTGAGGGTGACAGCAGCTGTGCAGGTATGAGGCAACCCTGCCCAGGTAACACTTCCCACCCGCCAATGACCCCGGCTTTTTAACTGAAGAAGAAAGGCTGGTCCCTTTGCCTGGGGTGCCCCTGCCCGGACCCAGGTGCCATGGGGGGCGGAAGGGGGGCAGCGCAGAATGGAGGGGGAGGAGAGGATGCTGGGAGGGAAGGGGGAAGTGCACGGTGGGGGAAACAATACTGGACGGGGAGAGCGAGGGGATGAGGGTGTGCGGTGCATTGCGAGGTGGGGGCAGCGGGGACATGGGGAGGCTGCACTGCCAGAGCAGAGAACGGCCGGAGGGCGTGATGGGAGGCGGGCGGGAGTGAGCTGGGAGGGACACCCACTTACGTCTCCTCCAGCATTTTTTTTCTCCTCTTTCCCTCCTCCTTTTAGTGGCTGGTGACGAGCCGCTGCCTATTAATCATTCACCAGCCGGAGAGCTGCGATTACCGCCACTCGGAGCGAGCGGCGCCGGCAGCCGCCTCCTTCCCGCTGCTGGTGCTGGGACCCGCCGAGCCGGGAGCCCCTCCGGGATGCAGCACCGGGCCGGCGGCGGGCGCCTGCTGCTGTGAGCCGGCGGCGGGGAGCTCCGGGCAGAGGATGCTCCCCAATGGCACCTGCACCAGGCTTCCGGGCGGTGCAGGCAGCGGCAGCGGCGGCGGAGCCGGCAGCGCCTCGGAGGAGGCTGCGGCGGGGGGCATGGACTCGGGCGGCAGGAACTCCTCCGGCGCCCCGAACAGCACCCTGAGTGAGTCTCAGGGCAGCGCTATCCTCATCTCATTCATCTACTCCGTGGTGTGCTTGGTCGGGCTGTGCGGCAACTCCATGGTCATCTATGTGATCCTACGCTATGCCAAGATGAAGACGGCCACCAACATCTACATCCTCAATTTAGCCATCGCAGATGAGCTGCTGATGCTCAGCGTCCCCTTTCTGGTCACCTCCACCCTGCTGCACCACTGGCCCTTCGGCTCACTGCTCTGCCGCCTGGTGCTCAGTGTGGATGCCATCAACATGTTCACCAGCATCTATTGCCTGACTGTGCTCAGTGTGGACCGCTACATTGCCGTAGTGCACCCCATCAAGGCAGCTAGGTACCGCCGTCCCACTGTGGCTAAAATGGTCAATCTGGGTGTCTGGGTGCTTTCCATCCTCATCATCCTGCCCATCATCATCTTCTCCAACACAGCAGCCAACAGTGATGGAACAGTGGCTTGCAACATGCTCATGCCAGAGCCCACACAGAGGTGGTTGGTGGTCTTTGTAGTCTACACCTTTCTGATGGGCTTCTTGCTACCTGTGGTGGCCATCTGTCTCTGCTACATCCTCATCATTGCCAAGATGCGCATGGTGGCCCTGAAGGCTGGCTGGCAGCAACGCAAACGCTCGGAGCGCAAGATCACTCTCATGGTCATGATGGTGGTGATGGTCTTTGTCATCTGCTGGATGCCCTTCTACATTGTGCAGCTGGTCAATGTCTTTGTAGAGCAGGATGATGCCACCATCAGCCAGCTTTCTGTCATCTTGGGTTATGCCAACAGCTGTGCCAACCCCATCCTCTATGGCTTTCTCTCGGACAATTTCAAGCGATCCTTCCAGCGGCTGCTCTGCCTCAGTTGGATGGACAATGCTGCAGAGGAACCCATCGACTACTATGCCACTGCCCTCAAGAGCAGAGCATACAGCATGGAGGACTTTCCCCCAGACAACTTGGAGTCAGGGAGCATGTACAGGAATGGCACTTGCACCTCCAGGATTACCACCCTCTGAGGAAGCATTCCTGAACCCCTACTCCCCTACTGCCCCCAGCAGGAGGGTGAGAAAGTCCAGGGCTGTGGCATGGGGGAGCTGGGAGGGAGGGGATTTTTGTCCTGCCCAACAACAGCAGTGTTTGACAGAAGAAGTGAAGAAAACCCCACATCCTAGATCTGCTGCCCCGTCCCTGACCCCTATCTGCCTCCCTTGAGAGCAGGTGCATTTGCTGTTGCTTTGACACCCACTTAACAAATTGCCACACTCATGGGTCGTCTTAGGGTCTGTCAGCCAAGCTCTGCTACTCTTCTCTGTCTGATTAGTGGCTGTAAGGGTCCTACAACTATTCTGCCTCACCTTTTGTACAGGTTGCCAGTGGGACCCCCAGGCCACTGAGTCAAGCCTGCCTCAGTCAAGCCCCACCATTCAGGCTCAGACTCCCCCTGACTGAAAGCGACCCTGCTCAGAATGTCAGTGTACACCTTCTCTTCAGAGAGTAGAAATGCTGGGGAAAAGTCCCCCCCCAACACACCTTGCCCTCCCCCAGGAAGGAGCGAGTAGCCTCTCTCTGTCCCACCCCCTGCCCCAGGAATAAAAAAGGAAGTAGGGAGCAAAAAGGCCCCAAGAAAAGAAGTGGTACAGTCATGGAGCTGTCTTCTGCTTTGCAGACAGCTTCACCTCACTGGGGCTCTGTCTGTCTGTGCTATGTTCAGAGGAAGCAGGCCAGAAAAGGTCTTTGGAAAAAGAATCTGATCATTGCTGTGCTTCAGAGCTGCACAGCAGCTTGCTGATAAAGGGAGATAAACAGTTCTGTGACTCACAGGGAGTGGAGCACGGAGCAGGGAGTTGGGGGTAGTGCTGAGCTGAGAAATGTTTGAATGTGTCCATATATATGATAAAGTGTGCTAATAATAAAGTTTAAAGGGAGCGCTAAACTGTGAAGCTACTGTCTTGCACCTGCTCCATCAGCTGTGAAACAGCAGTGAAGGGAGCTCAGATGGTTTTGAATGTCCTGGGTGGCTGCAAAGTCACTCTAGCCTACATGGAAAAAAAAGGGATTATTTTCAAAATCTCCATCAGGCTCTGAAATATATACTTGACAAAAAAGTAGCTGTTTGAGAATAGCTATTACCCTAGCTCCAGTTTCTTCTGTTGCACTAAAAAAAAAACCCATAAAATGGGTTTCATATGTTGCCAATGTAATATACTGGCCCAGAGCTTCTTAATGTTTCATTTATGAGAATTTATGGGTTTAGTGTGTGCCAGATGTCTTTTTGTTTGATTTTTCTATTTGATTCTTGTCACTGTGTTGTGAATGTGTTTCTCTGAAGCAATCTGTACTGTGTACTTATGTCTGTGGTGGCTACTCGCAAGGTTGCATTTAAAATGGGTGATGTTCAAAAAGGCTCCTTTTCAGATAAAAAGGTTGTCACTTTTTCTAACTCTTTCATCTACACTGTCTCCCCCACAAAAATTCTCTCTCTTGAGTTTTCTCTCTTCCCTTCTTATGACAGAACAATTTTCATATACATGAATGAAGCTTTCTTGTTTGATAAATGACAGCTGATTAAACAAACCCTTCTATCCATGATCCCTCTTATCCCAAGCATAAGAATCGGTACAGGACTGTGTTGAAATAATGAGCTATGTTTTTTGCTTTCTACCACCTATGTTAACAGTGTCACACAGTGACAGGTGTGCTGGTAGCTGTGATAAACCACTTCTCTAGCACAATACTGTAGTTGTATTCATTATAACTACTGGCAATCTGAAGCAAGGGATTGGAAAAAATCTCTAGTAGCAGCATACCTGTAGCATTGTACTGGTAACTACAGTGCTTAAGTACAGTGTTAAGTGTAAGGTCGACAATTAAAGCATCTAGCATTTTCGGTGGTGGACTTACTACAGGTTTTTGTTAAATTATACTGCTTAACTTTTCTCAGCAGCAAAAAGCAGGATTCTACTTTGTACATTTCTTTCACCAAAAATTAGATACTGTTAAATGAATGTATAAATTTAGTATTTCAAAGTTGTCTGATTCAAAGGCCATTGAAATGAGAGATAAAAAAACTAATTCATTTCCATGGACTGTGAGTCAGCTCCTTTTAGTTTAAAAATTGCTAATGTGGAAGCTGTTACATCCTTATTAAAATATTTTGTGAAAAGCTTTTACAATTGTACAGTTTCTTTTCTTTTACTTCCCAGTGGACCTCATTCAATGAAAACATGTAAATATTAATTTTGATAATGGTTTACATGCACATGTGGGAGAAAAAAAAGGATAAAATATCTTTATAAGCTTATTTAACTTTTCCAAACATCTGTGAAAACAGTAAAATGACCCAGGATTCCACACCATGCTATTTGTAGAGCTTCACTTAAAATCTCACTCACAATCTCTTAAAAATTATATAAATCTCATAATCTTATGTGGTCTTTTTCACACAGGCGTATTGTTATGTATGGTCAGATTAAATAGAGAGTCAGTCTACTTTCTACTGTTGGATTTGTTTAATACCTGACACAATGAAGCAAAAGTTAGAAAGCAATGACTGATACCCAGTACTCAGCTCTGATGGAGAGTTGAGTCTGGTTTTGTTTATTTTAATTTTATTTTACTTTGCCTTTAAACAAAGCTGTGGTGGACGCCTGCACACCTACCTGTGCATTTTAATTCTTCATTTTCAGTTGTTCCAGGCAGACGGCCAGGGTGATGTTCAGAGTGGGAAGGGCAGGCGAGGGCTGCCGCGGGGCCGGTGGTGCCTCGGTAGATGGCAGGCTTGCCCTCCGCTGCGTACAGCCAGCAGCGCCTCTGGTATTACCGGCTAAAACACCTTGTGTCGCTTCAGTTGGAAACAAAATCTTTTTATCTTAAACTAACAGTTCTTCCTGCTGTTTTTCACCCTTTAGTTTGACTGTGGTTAGTTTAGTTTGACTGTGGCAGTGGGAGAGGTGTTCAACAGCTGTAAATCACTCTTAATTTGCTCTGGAAGAAAAAGCGAGTTCATTCTGTGTTATTATTCTACATAACAGAACGTAACTACCAGAAAGAAAGAAAAAAAACCAAAAACAAAACAAACAAACAAACAAACAAACAAACAAACAGAAAACAAACATAGCTCTTTTTAATGCTTTCCAAATTGCAAATAAGAGTCTCCAGATTTCATATGGAAATGATCTGAAGTAATGCTTAATTCACTAAAAAATCACTACCCAGAGGTGGCGTAGCTCTGAACAGTATCTAGTCAATGCATTGGACTGTTTCCCGTGGTATGCACAAGAGAGAATGTTCTTCACATGGAACACAGATAAGGTACCTCTGCAGCATTTTCCCACTCAAGGGAGGGTACACAGGAAATTACTCTCCTTTCTCACCAGGCTTCCCAGCACAGTAGTAAAGAAACATCTCATAATCCTGGGGCTGACTGCTGCGTGCAGCTAGTGGGCTTGAACCAGACTGATTGTAGATGCACTTTATACCTGGGCTGTGGATGAAAAAGTGAGGCCACATGCAGATCCTCTGCCTCTTGAGGTTGTCCCTACAGCAGAAAACATCACACAGTAAATGTTTTCTTTGCATTCAGCATTTAAAGTACCCATCTGATTTCTTCTTAGAGAAGGAGAATAATATTTCTGAATATGACATAAGCATTTCTGAAATGCCAGGTTTCCAGCGAATCGGAATTAAAAAAAAAAAAAAAAAAGGCTTTCTGGTTGTTCCTGAAAAACTAAAAGTCTGCTTTTCAAATGTACGTAGCACATTCTATTAACACTGTGACCATACATTGTATTTTAAGTGGTTTCCAAAAATCAGCATTCTACTTTTAAATATTAAAGTAAATCCTACTGAAATAAAATAACCTGCTGATAAGTAAGTTATGTAAGATTTGACTGTTCTCCTCCATGTTTCCAGCAGTGTAAATCCTACCCCCTAAAAATCCAAGAAAAATAGTAATACAAAAACCCCAAAAAACAAAACACAACAACCAACCAGAAGAAATAAATTAGCCAAGAAAGTAACATCAATGCAGCGTTCTAGACTATGTGATTTCAGCCCATAGAAACCTTACCCGAGTCCAGGGCTCTACAGACTGTGAATTATGAATCTCTAGAGGAGAATAAAATGTTTCTGCTGCATTGTGCATTCAGCACTTCCATCCTCTTCAACACAGAGCCTTAGTGGGCAGCTAACTGCAGGCTAGGCCACAGGAAGAAAGGGTAATTTACTAATTGTATTTTTCTCTGAGATGTTGCATTTTGTAGAGAGAAATAGCCAAGAGAAACAGGTGAACCAGAGAGTATTTCAAAGTATGTCACTAGACAGCTACAAACCAAGCACGATTTTGATAAAAAAAAGATGCCTTTTTTCTTCTACTATCCCATTTCCCAAAAAAGTCTTTTTTTTTTTTTCCCCACAGGTTCTTATGCTGCATCATATGTCTTGGGGTCACTCTGTGGGTTCTTGAGCTTCCTAAATAGAAAGGCTCAGATAGAAGTACCCAAATGCATAGCATATGGAGCTTGTAGGACCAGATTTATGTCTTGGGACCTGCTGATCGCTGTGATGAGCACTGGAATTGAATTGCATGGCTCTGCTTAACTTATCGATGACAGGGCTATTTTTTGTGCATGTGGGCCCTACAAAACATAAAACTCTGTAAGACAACCCAGAGGGAAGCTGTGAGCTTCTGCAAGGGTGTTGTAATGTACTGCACTCTGTAATGCTGAACAGCACTGAGGAACATAAGTTCCAGTGCTGACAGACTGGTAAGAGCAAAGTGCCACAACTGCAACTAATTTATGCAGGACTTGCAGGCACTCAAACATAAAACAGCAAGCTCAAATGATTGCTGGTCAGCTGGAATAGTTCAAAACATGGCAAAGCTGTACAAAGCAAGTATGTATGAATATACACACACATAGACAACGTGTATGTGTATATATATGCTTCATTATTGTAAATCTTAAGCATCTTATTTGGTCCATTACAAAGGGTTGAATTAAAATGTATATTGGTTATAAAGGAATTAATGGTTAGTAAAATTCAGATTCCAGCTGCTAAACAGTTAGGTAGCACATTTTTGCTGTTTAGGCAATAGCAAGTCTTTGTTTTGGTTTTGTACTGCTCTGACATGTATTGGAAATTGGAGTGTTAATTCTGCTATGGAGATGAGTCCATGGCTGTAGAGGCTGAAGCTGGTAGGAGAAGTTGATCTTGGGGGAAAAAGATGTGACTGGTGTCACTGCTTTATTGAGCAGAAAATGAATACGGGCATTAGTGAGATTGTTTACCTAACATTGCAGCAGAATTATTTTGTATATCATTTGGTCACAGAAAGAGAGAAGACAATTTTAGACGCTAAACTGAGTGTACAATATTGTAAAGAAGCTTTTTAAAAGGAATTTCATATGTCTTCATGCAAACTAGAACAACTTTGATATTAAAATATGCTTATTCATGGAATCATAGAATGATTAGGGTTGGAAGGGACCTTAAAGATCACCCAGTTCCACCCTTCTGCCATGGGCAGGGACAACTCCCATTAGAACAGATTGCTCAAAACCCCAGCCAACCTGGTCTTGAACACTTCTAGGAATGGGGCATCCACAACTTCTCAAACTCAAGGTCTTGCAACCTTAAAGTAAACAGGAAAAGTGTCACATACAGAGGTCAGATTTTTTATTCTATTTCCCAAAGCATTTGCTGTCACAGGGACATTACTGATTGATTGAGATTATTTTTAATCTTACTCAAACTATCTGTTCTTATGCTTCTATGTTATGTTCTAGGGAACAGTGTAAGCCATTCTTATCAGTCTAAAACACAAGACCTGCTGATCACATTCCAAAAACAAAACCACTCTTTTCTGACATATTACAGCCCATGTGTTGTTCCTGGATTAATGACTGAGAATGTTTATTTGTTCACAAACCATCACATTTTGCAATGAGCACCTGAAAAAATATGCACTGAGAGGATGTTAAGGATGAATACATCCTGATAAAGATGGATCCTTGCATATCTCTCCCTCCTCAGCTCATCCTCCTCCTGGACTTGGTACCCACAAAATCCACAAAAGCAGTTGTTCCCCCATCCTGTCTCAGAATTGCAATGCAAAAGGACTGGCAGATAGCAGGTGGGAAAGGACATAATAACTATCCACATCTATGTGGACCACCATGTCTCTGCCTTCACCTCCACTGCTGCCTACAGGGACCTTGCCGACAAGTCTGCAACACAGAAAAGGTAAAAGACTTGCTTGCAAGCAGATGACTTCCTGTTCACATTCACTTTCCAGCCTCCCAGTCCCAGAGCTCTGCAAGTCCAGAGGAGAAAAGCAAGGTTGCACACTGGGGAAAGAAGGAGAGGCATGAGCTTTAACTTATTTTGAAACTCTGAGAGAGTGGCTACTGCTGCTGTCTTGCTGTTTGCCTTTCAAGTGAGTTATACATTATTACTGAAGCATGTGAATCACCACTCTACAGCCTCGATAAATTTCTACATCCTGAAGAAACAGAAAATATTATTTCTGACAGAACTAAGTTGCATGTACCAGTCATTAAGGTCCACACAATATATGAGCAAAGATAATAAGGGCTGAAACCATGACAAAAAAATTGATTAAGTGATAGGAAATTACACTTTCCAGGTGAAGCACAGAATCATTTTTTTAATCTTCTTTAAGCTATATACTACACTTGAAAAAAGTTCTTTGAAGTATTTGAATTTTGCCTATGTCCACTTTTAGATTTCACTTTAATCCCGTAACACTTACTCAAGCCCTCAACTGTATGAATCCTTATTAAAAAAAAATGGGGAAAATGAAAATTGCATTTCTTATTATTTGATGAATACAAACCATTAAAAATCTGTCACATATTCATGAATAGCATGTACAGCTGACAAATTATATGCCTACCAGTCAAACTATATTTGCAGGAATTAAGGAAATCTAAAAATTAGATTTAATAATTGGTAACAAGGAACATTTTTGGTGTGTTTTAACAGGCATTTAAATGTGAGCAGCCTCCCTAGACTTTCTTCACAGTCAATGTTGAGAAATGGCACTCTTAGGATGCAATTCACTGACCCTGTTTTCATCATCTAGTCCAAGTTTCTGAAAGAAACTGCAAGTACATGCTTCTCTCTGTAGGCTATAAGAGAGTCTAGGTGAGCAAGACAAGTCTAGATGAGATGTCAGAGATGTCTACACCTGGTGAGGTGGATCCCATCCTTAGGTGCATAATAGTCTGGTTTCAGCTGAGTCAAATTTTAAACCAGGGAAAACATAACAGAGTCCTTGCGTAGTCCTTTAGACAAATGCCTAATGCTTCCTTCTGAAGCTTGAGTATGAGAAAAAGAACTCTTAAGTCAAAATGTGATTTCACAAGAAGCCAAGGCAAAGAGCAAAATGAAAATAATAAGACGAGACAGGTGAATGGTTTGTAAGAGCATGAACTTCTGCATTTTAACGGAGTAGTCTGAGTCAAATCCTGAGAGACACCAAAGAAGTAGTCAGTTACAGACACTCAACTCAGCACTTAGCTGTGTGATTGACAAGACTCCTGAAACAGAGAACAAGAGTATTTCTAGAGCTTAGAAAAAAATAGCTGGACAGTTGTATAGACCCACTGAGCCATCTTATATGTGGGAAAGAGAAAAACATAGAAATAACAATTTAGGAAAGCTCTCATTCATCTTAGTTGTTATTCGCTTATACTGCCCCTTGCAGGGGAACGGAGTTCCTCATAGGCTGCACCCTCAAAGAAATTACCTATAGCGACAGTAACAGGGTGGTAAACAGATTACAAGAGTATGAGACAGCTTTGTAGTCAGTAGCATTCTCACCTAGCTGGATTTCATTCCTGTCATGATACAATAGATTTTATGGCTACAGACAGCCTGATGGGTCACATACGGATGTGATCCCCTTAACAAAAGCAAAAAATGTGTTTCCCAGATAGCAGCAACCCACCATCATTAAGCAGACAGAGAGGGAAAATGAAAAAGCCCACACCATGTCATATTTTATCCTCAGCAGATGTTTACACCGTATTAATCTTCAAGTCTTTACATGCAAGAAAAATAAGTAATAATACACATTATTGTTTGAAATGGAGTTCACTACACTCAACGGGAAAGTGGCAAAGTGAAAGCAGTAGTCAGAAGGTCAGCTCTGAAGACAGGAAAAGAAACAAAAAAGCCTATTTAAAAAAAAAACCACAAACAACCACCAACCATGACAAAAAAACAACCAACAAACAAAAAAAACCCAAACAAAAACACCATCAAAAACAACATTTCAGATTTTAAAGTTCTTTCATTACCCTTCCCACACCCCGAAAAGCTTGGATGAGATCCAGTTAGTTGTGTCTTACTGCACTAAGAAAACCTTGAATCAATATTTAGCATTACCACTTTAATTGAAACCCAGCACCATATTAAGAAGTGAGCATCAGCACTCGAAACTGCAGGGAAAGGAAGTTCTGGCACCAGGAGGAAAGCTCCTCTACAGGAATTCCCAAGGGAAATCACAGAAGAATTATTTACCTCATTTAGAAAGGGGCACAAAGGGTGAATTCTTCTATCCTTACTCTCCATGGACTCCATGGAAAACAACCTATCTGACTAAAAAGAAGGGGACTTGCATGATGTATTTGGACACACGATAACTCCTCACATAGTGTGGTCTGTCACCACCTTGTCCGAGTGTAAGGGAGCCATGCATTGCATGCAGAAGACATTTTGTACTCATGCACTTGGGGAGAAAAGCTGTAACTGAAAAATATGTTGCTCTGCTACAATAAAAATATTGTATGAAGAAACAGAGCAGTGATTTAGGTTTTACATCATCCTTTATTTTTTTCATCAGCTGAAGTATAAAATTGACTTTCTATTAACCTCCCACTCCCTCAGCAATTTAATGACCTTATAAGTATAGAAAAGCTCTTCATTTTTGTCAGCCTGGAAGAGTATAGGTCACAGTTTCCTCTAGAAGTGTGGCAATTCACCTCTCCAAACGTATCAGCAATTAGCAAGAACAGGAGAGCCTCCAAGTACCACTCAGACAATGAGTGATTTCTGAATTACAAGACCCGAGTGCTCACAGTGCTCCCTCACACTTGCTCCAAGGCACACGAAGAACAGTTTCTGAGAGGATAAAACCCCGCAACGGTTGCAGCTACAGATAAGTAACCGCTGTGTCGGCCAGCCTGCTGCATTTATGTGTGTGTCAGCACCTGAATAACTGTTTTTCGGACCGGCGAAAACTCTTGGCTGTCTAAAGGCTTCAAAGCCCAGACAAGGGGGCAGCCGCCTGTTTCGCATTCACAAATCCTGCTCAGCCAAGTCCCAAGGCGCCTGCTCCTCGGCTCCCCGGGCAGCAGGACTGGAGCAGAAGGGCCGGTGTAGCCGAGAGCCGGCCCGGGTGGGAGCTGCCGCTCGGGGCAGCCCTGAGGGACAGGGCTCCTGCCGCCCCGAGGCTATTCGCCGCCCGCTGCTTCGCTTGGCTCCCTGGAGCCCGCCGCTGCCTTGCTGCCAGCCTCCCGCGGCTCTTTGTCCCCGCGGCCCTCGGGTTTCTTGTTGAAGCAGACCTTGAAGACCCCCAGGACGGTCATAACCAGCATGACCAGCACCACCACCGCGACCGTCACCAGGATGAAAACGTAGTTGGAGGAGGAGGAGGGCAGGGCAGCAGCTGTCTTCTCTCCGCCTGAGGCTGCAGTGGGGGCGGCGGGCGGCCCCGCGGAGCCGCCGGGTGTCGGGGCATGAGGGCGGCGCTTGTCCGCCCCAGCACCCGGGGGCTCCTCAGGGCCCCCCGCAGTGGTGGGAGCCGCCCCCGTGGCCGCGCAAGGCTTCTCTTCCCGCCCGCCCGTGGTGCAGGCACAGGCGAAGCCGCCGGCGGCATCGCGGCACCCGGCGGTCTGGGCGCATCGCCCGGTGGTGGGGCGCCCGTGATGGAAAGGGCAGGGGCAGAGGGGCCCTTCTGCCCCCTGCCAGGCGAAACCGCCCCGCTCGGGCCTGCAGGTGAGCCGCATCTCCCCGCCGGAGCACACCACGGTGAGCACGGTGCCCGGCGGGCTGAAGCCGGGGCCGATGCTGCGCTCCTCGAAGGGGAGGCTGTAGTCGAGGCCGAGTGCGTCCGTTGGGCTGATGTCGGGGCAGGCTCCCTCGTACTGGTACTTGCAGACGTAGCCCTGGCTCTCCCGCTGGCAGAACCGTTCCTTCCATCCCCAGCTGGGGCCGCCGTCGGGGGCCGCCGCCGCCGCTAGGTGCAGCCCGGCGCAGCGGGCGGCGAGACAGGACCGCACGGGCTCCTTCACCCACCGTCCGAGGGCCGCCGACACCTCCTGCGGGGCCGCCCCGCCGCCGGTGCCCTCCCAGGAGAAGCCGCGGAGCGGCTGCCCTGCGTCGGTGCAGGCGGAGGCGTTCCTCTTCAGCCCGACCCAGAAGAGCGAGGGCGCGGACCCCGCCGCCGCATCTGCCAGCAACCCCAGCAGCAGGCGTAGCTCCGGCTCGCCGCTGAGCCAGGCCAGGCTGCCCCGGTGCCCGCCGCAGGCGGCGCGGGCATCGGCATACGAGGCGTTGGCGAGGTGGGCGCTGAAGCAGACACCGGCGGCCTGGCAGCGCACGGCGGCCCGCGGTGGCGGCGAGGGCACGGCCAGGGCGCAGGCCGCGGCCAGGAGTAGGCACCAGGGCCCTGCCCGCCTCATCCTGGCGGCTCAGAGGGCGGCGAGGCAGCACCGCACGGGCAGCCCCGACAGCTGTGGCGGAGCTCGGCCCCGGCTCGACGCCCACGGCCCTCCCCCGGACCTGCCGGAGGAAACGTGTCGGGAGCCGGGGTTCACCTCGGCATCCTTCGTTTGTTGGCGGGCGGGTGAAAAGCAGCGACCTGCGCTGCCAGGAAGCGTTGGCCCTGCCCGCCGGGAGGGTGTCCATCCTCGGAGGAGGATGGGGGTGGAAAATCCCAGTGCCTGCTCCGCTGTTGGAGGGGTAGGAGGTTGGCGAGGTCCAGAGCTGCAGCGGCGGGGCCGAGGTCACAGGCTGTCTCACACCTGTGCCTGGGAGATGCTCCTATTGCACAGCACTTCCAGGAGAAAAGCAGTCCAGGTTCAGTGACCTCTTTCTGAAAGATGGAGGATTCTGGGTTAGGTGCAGCTGTGCAACGAACCCCCTTACTCCCAAACCACGAGACAGTTTAACACTCACAAAAACTGATTCAGCTGTTTGAAGCAAGTTGCCCTAAATGCATTGAACATGAGATGCCCATGATGACTTTCAGTAGGTTCTTAAAGAAGTTTAACTAATCCACTGCAACTGTTGCTCTTTAGGCAATCTATGTGTTGCCTCATTTTCATATTCCTTATTGTAATGTCTATCTGCAGTTACCAGATACATACATTCAGATACAAAACACATCCAAGTCTCTTTCCCAGGCATTTTATATGCACAAGATGAGGCATGAACGTGTGCATTCCATTTTTTAGCTTTGCCTTTGGAAGAACTCCTGTCGACTTTTTTGATTTTGTATGTGGTATACAATACAAATTCCTAGTATTTGAATACCTAAGAGAGAAGAAAAAAAAAAAAAGGATAAAAAAACAGAAAATAAATAACCTATTTGCAAGTAAAAAAAAAAAAAAACAAAACAGTAAGGTTTCTCAGTAGTTGCGGTCTGTGGACGTTTGAGTTACACAGTCTTTTAGCGATGGTCCAGATAGACTCAGTCTACCTGCACAAAGTGCCCTCGCTGCTCCAGAATGCTCGCAGGCTCTGCATTTGTTCAGCCTTTCTTAAGAATTTAACTTCTCTGCAATGAGAACAAATATGGATGACAAGACCCATTCAGCCAGCTTGTGACCTACCGGCACAGATCTCATTGTAGGCCTGCAGGGAGATAGAATACATTTTCTCTGGGCACCTCAAGAGTAAGAAAGACAGGCGTACAGACACACTGTGTGATGGAGCTCTGAAGCAACACATTTACATTCAGTGGGTATTTTGTTTCTCTTGGTATTCAGCAAAAATGAAACTACATCAAATGTTGCCTATATTATTACAGTTTTTATAATTCAAGAGCTATTAAATTGCTTTAGTAAAAATAATTGCACTAAATTTGCTACATGCAACTGGGCATGTAATTAAATTTGGATGCCAGTAGACTTGATTTTGTGGAAAATAGGTTTTCATAATAAAGCAAGAATGGTTGGATTATTCCTAGATGAAATCAAATTTTGGTTAATCAAGGTGTAGAGATGACACAGCCACCAAAGCCAAAATCTACAGTGTTGTAGCAGTTATGTTTTCAGAGCTCTGCTGCCTACTGCAGTTGTCACTCCAGCATTTATTCTTCTTCACAGTGCATCAGGACAGAGGCATGGAACCACAGAGGCGTGGAACCATCATGCTGTGCAGCTGAGCATGGGGAGATACTGTCTGCCTGAGCTGGAAAGGTGCATTTCAGTTTGCTTTAGGAAGCTTTGTCATCTAGTATTCAGATCTCTAGTTCTCCACTGGAACTAGCAAATGTACCTAAACTAAATAAACCAAGTTCCTTTAGGCCTTTGATGTTTCTTTAGGATGTACAAAAGCTAAGCTTCTACAAATACCTGTCAGGTTAGTATCTTGAGCCATTTTCCCCAAATGAGCTTGATAGGTTTGAGAGAGAAGAGAGGTTGATACAGATTTACTACTGCTGTCTTACTAGGGAATGTTGATGAGGATTTGCCTAATACGCCTCTGCAGTCCTACAGCTTCAGTTTGTTTTCTCTTTCAAAATTGAGTCCATTTATTATAGCTAAATAGAAAGTAGCCTTTCTAAATAGAAGGAATTATGTAGAAGCCCCAAAATTTCCATTTTATGCTTCAGACCTAAGGCTCTGTCCCTAGGGAGAAGGAAGCAGCTCAGTCCATGCAAACATTTGCTCCCTTGCTTCTTGTCAGCTGTCAGCAAGGGCGTGAGTTGAGCTGTCTGGGACTGCCTTTCCACGAGGTAATTGACAGGTACTGCTGGCTTATTTCACACAGGCCGTGTCTTTAATTTCCTAAGCTGTATTTGAAACAGCAATTTAGAAACAACAGGTTAGTCACTAGTGCCCCAGGCAGTCCAGTCTCATCGAGGAACTCATACTGCACAGAAGGATGAAAACACCCTATGCCAAAGCTGAAGTCTTTTGCCAGCAGGAAATGGAGAGAGCTGTACGTCTGCTTGATCTGCCTGTATACCTGCTCTTCGGTCCCAGAGCTGCCCCTGAAGTCCTGCAGAACATTTAAAAAATAACAGGTCTGCTGGATTTCTAGAAATGAGCTCTTTTCAGGTAAATAAGAAAACTCTCTTTCACTAAGTGTTTTCATGGGCTTTTCCTGAAGAAATCCTTTCTTGAAAGAGAGGATTAGTGCTCACTCACACACAAATGTTGGTACCAGTCAGCATGTGAGGGAACTAAATTTCTACATACAAACCCCACTTTATTACATGAATGTGAATGTTATATGACTGATTGATGTGTAAGTCCTAATGTAGTTGTTTGGTCAGTAGTAAAAGCCTTATTTAGCTGTAGACTTCTGCCTGTAAGATCTGAGCCTTTGAAAAAGCAGTGGATTGCTTTAATTGTAATTTCACTAAGAGCCATTACTTTTTTGTTTCGTTATGTAACTGAATCTTTTTTATAACTATGTACATTTTGATTAAGGAGTAATGTGAGAAGGGCTGAATTAATAAAGCTACTTTTTTAGGGTGGGTTTTCTTTCTGTATTCTTTATAAGGTAAATTAAAACTATTCTTTTTGTGACTAACCGGGAAATATGTCAGCCATGTGCAAGCAAATACTTTGCAACTGCTGGGTCTTAAGGGGATATATTTTCATTGGAAGTAGTCTTGTAGGGAGATACAGTATCCTGTTCTTGCTAAGAGCTGTATTGTGCTTCACAGAGATAGATGGGTGGTGCAGTAAAAGAGATCTGCCTGGCTGCGAAGCAGACAAGTGAAATGATCACATAACACTGTGATGCATAGAGCACAACTAAGGTCACTAAAGTGTCTGTGACACATCTAATCCCCAAAGGGATACAGCAAAATGTCCAGAAATGGATCTGTCACCACAAAACCTGGAAACAGTGTCTAACGGCAGAAGCAGCTGTAACATCTCTTTGTTCCTAGTATAAAGAAAGGCTGCTAAAGTGCACCTCCTTTTATCTCTTCTGTGCAGGTGAAGAAATATATTGTGGTCTGTTGATGATACAGATTTCTTTGGGGTTGGAAACTTTGGAGAGGGATTAAAAAGGAAGGAGAAGATAGTCTGGCAGCACTGCCTCTCTGCATAGCTTGTCTTTTAGCTTGTGGCAACCTTCTGGAGTCCGCACAGGTTGCAGTTGGAGAGACACCAGTTGGCAGTGGAGAGGCTGTATTGGCCCTATGAGCTCTCTTCTGCCCCCTCCTTCCAGCCTGTATCTCTACTAGATCCAGACATCCTTCTGCTGAATTCATTGTGAGCAAAGCCAAAACACATTCCCAGTCTTTCAGTGCTCTATTAAGACACAGGTAGTAATTTAAATAACCCAATGGAAACAGGTATTTCAAAAAGTGAGAATCAGTTGTTTGGCAGTGTGCCACAAAAGCTATCTATGGGTTAAATCCTCCTTTCCTCACTCAGTGCTTCATGAAATTGATATCTGTATTTAAGAAGTGTCAAATAAGACAGCCACAAATTTCACATTAAGTTGTGCTTAAGCAAAGTATTTTCTCACTAAAGGGTTATATTCTTCTTTAAACCCTCTTGAAGTCAATGAGAACTGTCATATTTCAAGTGTGCCAAGATTTCTTATGAATTTCCGTGCATTCAGTCAAACAACTTGCAACAGGGAGTAAAAAAAAAGCAATTTTCCAGGGAAAAGGATAGGAAGTGAAAATATGAATTTTCATCTTATTGTAACAACTTACACGATCATAAGAATTTAATTATTCATCTCTTAGAAGGACTACAAGGTTCACTTCCAATTCCTTGGAGAAGATAACCCAGCAGGGGTCATGCAAGTTCCCATCTACTGTAATAACAATTTCCAGTGACATTATCACTTAGCTATGGGACTTTCTTTAAAAACAAGGAATGATATTTGTGGTTCACTGTTGTGAACACAGTGGTGCATCTGTTACATTTATGACATGGACATGAAATAAAACTAATCCTGACCTGCTGAAGGGACATTTAATAGATGGACAGCACTGGCAATACCAAACAAATAAAAAGATGTGGCTGTAGCATTACCATGCACATGTTCCCTTTAAAGCCTGTTCAGTTTAGATGTTCATGTTTTCATTACTAATTATGCAAAAAAAAAAAAATATTCTGCTAACACTTCCATTCTCTTTAATGAGTTATTAAGAAAGTTTCCAATCCTGTAATTAGCTGGGGGAAATGAACTCCAGAACTCTCAAATTAAACACTTAAAATATTTTCCAAAAATACTGTAGTCTATATTTTTTTTTTAACTCTCAGTCTAGTCCACTCTCCTTCCTTTTGTTGACTGAATATTTCCTATTTATTCTGTCCCAGCCTCCAAATTCTTCACATCTGTATTATATAGCACTGTCTGGTTGCCTCATTTGATCTTCATGTTCAGGGGCTCTCCAGAGCTGGAGGTAGGGTATGACCATATGGTCTAGTTTGCAGTTAACAATGTCAAAAATAGCAATAGCACTAAAATGTGTCATGGTGTGATCAACTTCCACTGCATCATCTTCACTTTTCTCTGTACCTTGAATGGCAACACCCAGCAGTGGTGAGAGCTTTGACTGGTTTGATATATTTTATTGGTCCATATGAAGTGTCCGCATGGTGCAGAATCTGAGCTTTCAGTTGTGTTTGTGTGCAACTGTATTTAGATGTTTGTATGTATATCTATGGGATGCGATGGGAAAGAACAAGACAGGAGAGAAGTAAAATACAATACAATACAATAGGCTGAGCATGCAACACAGGGTTAAGTTGAGGGAATAGAGAGCTGCAGGATGGAATCAAATTAGTAGGCAGGAAAAGAGGGAGTAGATACAAAGGAAGAGAATAGGGAAGAAATCAAAAGACAGGAGAAGTAAGATCATTCCCCAGTGCTGATGTACCAGAGGAAGCTGAGCGGCTGCATCCCTGCTGCCATTGCCCAGTGCAGCACAGACTCTGAGGTGTGAGGTGGTGCTGGTGATAGCAGCATGTTTGCACAGCTGGGCAGCCCCCACAGCAGCCTGATGCCAGGTGGTGCAGGGCTGTCAACATGGAGCAAAGGACAATGACAGCTAAAATAAAGGCAGTTTCCACAGAAAGATGGCATGTGGTTCTTCAAATATTCTTTTAAGCAGCTGTGGGAGACCCACTGCGTACTGAGGCATGTTCACAGCCTCCAAGCTACTTTGTGGCTCAAAGGCCATCCTTAAAAAGCATTATTGTCAGAATGAGTTTGACACCTTTTCATGCCGTTTCCCTCCTGGTCTGTAAGGATGCCATCAGTAGCCTGTGTAAACCATAGATTTCATAGGTCTGGGAAAATGTTGAGCACAGTGTTGATGTCCTCCCATCCTAGAAAAAAACCCAGGCAAATGAGAATAGCAGATTAATTCAGATTTACATGTATTCTACCCAGGTTTTCTAATCTTTTATCAAGTTTTGACCTAAATAAAAACATTTGGGGAAATTAATGAATTTGCATTTAAAGTCAGAAAATCACAAATTTTAGTAACTTCCTCTAGAACTGCAATTATACAACAAACTTCTGGTACTCGCAGCCTTTTTGGGATGAGGCAAACTTTCCTAGGGAAATAAAGTAAAATAGAAGGAAATCTAGTGGTAAAGAGGTGATTTCACTTCTTGGCCTTTTGCCCTGACTGACCATTTCAGAGGCTTGAAGTATTTGCTTGAAAATGGGCAGGGGATTCAGACTAGTAAGAATAAAGGCAGGAGAGAGCAGCTGTGAGATGGAGAGGCAGCAGATGCTTGTCTACACAAGCAGTTAATTCAAAATGAAAAAAAATAAAAGGAAGGAAGAATATTCTGAGCCTAGTGAAATAATTGTCCCGGAGGTTATGGGACGTAAACATACCTTTTATAGACATATTTATTGTCATTCTTTTTGTGAGACTCGCCCACTGAAAAGGTTCACTTACTGATGCATTTTCCCCTTTTCCCTTTTCAAATAATGCCCTTTCTTGAAGCATTTCCTTCTCAAGAAGATCTAATGTTTTAAATGTTCCTCATTGTTTGCTTGCAAGAGGTACAAGAATAGACTTTAGATTATTTGTATACTGCAGAAGGGGGAGAAGATTTTAGAGGATCTTTCTGTATGGCACATGGTTCCTCTCCTCTTTGCCATGGTAAAAAGGCCAACAGTGTTGTTCTTTGCTCTTGCATGTTAAATGTGTATTCAGCGGTACTTATCCTAAATGGCTCTATACACATAAAATTGTGCCTAGGTTCCTGAAACTTTATATGAATAAAACCCACAAGGAAGTTACCTTTATGCTCTGGAATAAGTCCATTTTGAATGAAGATTGGTTCAAGAAAAAAATTTAGTCTCTGCCTATAAGCTTTCCACACTCCAGGACATGGGATATTCAGAACTGGGGTGTTAGTCTGTGTCTAATTAAAACAGAAAAACTAAAATAATATTTTAACTTTATTTTCCAGAAACAATGACCTAAATAGTGGATGTGCCTTACCTGCATTTCTTTCATACTAAGGTTAAAATCCTATCAGCTCTGACAGTTTCTCACAATTTAAATGAAATAAACATCTCTGCTATGACACACAAGAATATTGCTTTTCAAAGTCTTAAAAATTAAGGTCCATCAATGATAAAGGCATCAAAGACCAGTTGTTCCCATGGAGAGAAAAACAAGTTTCTGTTTATCAAACTCATGTCAGTATGTGCAATCACATACTACATGCATTAGCATAATTCACAAAGTAGAATTGATTTACACTGTCATTCATAAACAGGGGGGTTTATTTATGATTACTATTTTTAATTTTTGTATTATGGTTGTGTGTCAGGCCCTGGTTTTCTTGCCTTGTTTCCAGTAGATTATATCATGTAATATCAGCAAAGATACAGTCCTTGTACTGCCATGCATCTCAGGGCTCCAGACAACATGTAAACAACATGTATCTCTTGTAGAGCTGCACAACTAAGCCTATAGCTAATCTGTTCTAGTGTGCCTATGTGTAGGTAAAAGGAAAAGTGCATCCATGTGAATTGTGTACCCATATGCAATGAGTATGCATACGCCCATTCTGTGCATATCTGAACATTTGTGATTATGGGTCCCCTAATATTCTGGGAAGACGTGAGAAAGATATGCAATCTATCCATGTGATAAAGCCCTAACTACTGTTGGGTAAATACAAAACCAATTAATATCCATATAATCATATTTAAAATAAGCCATGAATAATAAGATGTGAGAACAAAAAGTGGCCTCTCTTCCTGGCATCATTGAGAGTGATGCCAGCCAGAGGCTGCCCTTGAAGGTTGTCAGTGTGCAGAGATTGTCCATGGAGGCAGGGACTGTCACCACTGCTCCACTGGTTTCAGGTTTCAACCACCATACACTTTGTTTACTTCTGTGTGCTACAAACCCACAAGCACAGTAATTTGTTCCTCAGTGCTTATCAGAAACAGTATTAGGTAAAGGAGAGGTTAGAATCTGCAGGAATTGTTTTGGGTACTGATGAGCTCTACAGGAAGGCCAAGTTCCCTGGGAGGTTTGGCCATATTCGACAGCATTTTTCTGGGTAAGATACGCACTAGCAGCATGTGTTACAGACTGTTCTTTAGCTGTCTGTTACTCAGGGCAGAAGCCAGCAATACAGCTGCACCTCTTGGCACTTGGGTTCAAAGGGTCTTGGTTTCATATCAGTTGAATAGAAAAGGTCAATAAGAGGTGAGAGACAGTTGAATGCTAATAAATAATAAAGGCATGAGAGCTGCAAATGTTTGACCCATCCCTTCTGTTGCAATATTGATCTGAACTAGAAGAGAAATGTCAAACCCTTCCCCACCCAGAGGTCTAGAAATGCTTCTGATGTGTGTCAGTAAAAGATAAGAATCAGACCAAGAATATATAAGCAGATGCCACAGGGAATAAGGCATAAACAACCCAAGAACAATAGATGCTTTGTGTCAGCTATAAATAAGATATGCATATTTGGCAGAGCATGTTCTGCTTATGTCCATTCCTTCAGGGCAGTCTGGGCATGCCAAAGAGCCTTCTCTTGGGAGGGGAGGTTGGGTACAGGGAGACTGCATAAGGGTAAGGTGACAGGCTCATGGGACTGCAGCTGTCCCCGCATGTGGAGGGCTGGAAGGAAGGCCTGAAGATTCGCTCTATACAAATGTCCATCCTGTATATATTCTTACTGTCCTTCATATTTTACCCTTAGAGCACCTGACTGGATCCACACAGGACTTCAGGCATCATGCTATCATTTCCAAAGAATGGATCTTCAAAGCCTCTGCTATGCCATTATGTAACCCTCCAGAGGCAGCTCCCCTGCACACCCATTTTCTTTCCTGTACTTTACATTTTACCCATTAGACATGTGTGTACAGCTTGACTTTACACTTGACAAGAATTGTCCCTTCTGCATTATTCTTAGTCTTTGATCTCAGACGAATCAAATCAGCTAAACACATCTACTGCATAAAATCTTGCACAAAATGCAGTCAGATAGCAAAAGGACAGATAAGGGAAATCCTGTAGCCTCGAAGGTTAAGGCATTTTTTCATGACTAAGCAGAACTGCTTCTGCTGCAGACATTACTTCTGTATTTTATATCCACTGAAAAAAAAAATCAGAAGAGACTAATAGGGAAACTCATCTAAGATCGCCTGCTCTTCTCCTGAAACATGGGGTTTTGCTTCACATCCTTGCTCCACAGCCTGCAAAGGAAGGATTTGAACATGTATCTATGATATTCAAGTGAGCATATTAATCACTGAGCTGTCTTTTTTTTTTCCTTTTTCTTATTTAGAGTGACTGACTACAGACCAGTTTTCTGATGTATTGGAAGTCAGTCAGTGGGGATTTGGACTAAACAAACCTGTTTCTTTTCCTTTCTTCTTCCCTGACAGAAAGGGCTTCTCCATCTTGAAATGAGCGAGGAACGTAGTGCATTTGACAGAGATTGTTCTTTTGAAGTTGATACTAAATTGAGGACCATCTACAATATTCAGGTTGCATTACAAAGGAAAGGGCTCTTGCAGAAATACTTAAGTGAAGCAGTGCTTTTGATTAAATGTTCTCAATTAGTCTCCTGCCACATCAGGATCAGGATGGCAATGTTTGCTGCTGTAAAGCCAGTGAGAATCATCCATTTTTAAATGTGTTGGTTTTAGTCTTACTTGTGCTTTGCTTCAGTGTATGAAAAGGGGATTTTTGTTCTTTAGCATTTAAATATTAAAAAAAAAGAGGAAAAAAATTTATTTCTTTCAATAATTCCCAAAGACTTTCTATTTCAGTGTAATAAAACTTAGCGGGATGAATATACTTAATCTTAGCTAAAATCTTAACATTATGTTTTAATAAAGATGCTGAAGTAATTGTGACTTCAAGCCACTATTCACAATGGATAACACTTCCAGGGGAAACAGGAAGGGAGCTTGGTTGGTGGTTTAGATTTAGCAGACTTCTTTGGTGGGAGGCAGGCAAGGGGACAGACAGATGAGATAAAGCTTTTGACTCTGGATCCCCCTGCCAGACTGGCCATATTAGTCACTACAAAGAGAATTTATGCTGTCCTGACACTGTAAAGATTAGTTTACCAGTTTCATTATAATTGGTCATGCAACACACACAGGGGGGTTTCCTTTTCTTTTTTTTTTTCCCCAGTATGAGGGGAGTAGCCCATAAGCACAAGAGAAGTCTGTAAGAGCCACTGAATTTTCAGTTTGTCTCAGGAAAGTAAGTTTAACAGGATTAAGGAATCTTATGGTAATTTAAATTACTTTCTTTCTAGGTCAAGCAAACGTTACATGACACATCCTTCCTTGAAAACTAAGCTCTATATAAACCTCTAACTTTAGGCTTTAAGTTTAAACTTGTATAGTCACACATATTAATTGCATGCATATATCCAATTCAGAGGTGTGCTTGAATACATTAGTTGCTGATATGCTGGATTTATGGCAACTGGACCAGAGGGCCATGAAACCTTGCTTTTCTCATTCCCAAAGGGACTGAAATGCTTCTACTGTTAAGTAGTCATGTACACTTGTCACCATCAGTGATCCCCCTAATTTATTTCTCTGTGTGTGACAAATGACCTCCTGAATACCAGTGTGAAAGATGTAGCCCTAATTCACACAAGACTGGTAATGAGACAGGAAAATTAATGAGTTTGCAAGTCCTCTCTCTGCTTTTGATATTCTTGGGCTCACTTAGTTCATGGTGTAAGTTTCTACAGTTTTGTGGCTTCTTCACTGTGTTAGAAAGTAAGAAAAAGTTATTTTGCTGCACCACTGACAGACCTCTTGTACAAAAACCTCAAGCAGACTGACAACACACTTTCCTGTCAAGTCTTTGTTTTGAATTCTGTCATTACTATTACAGGTAAAGGAAGAGGGAAAACAGAGAGGTGTGGAGAGTACTGGAAATCATCCTTTATGGGGCTGAGAGTGATAGTGCACCTCCTGCTCAAGAGGAAAATCCTCAAGAGAAGCAACTTGCAGTCTGGATCTATCCTTGTGCTTGAGAGTCCTGGCTAGAAGATATGAACAGGGCTGATGTAAGTGGGTTGCAGGGTTTGGAAGAGCACAAGGGCATCTAGGAGACAGGTGACATGTCTCAGCCTCCCCTGTCCTGGTCTGTATGTTTGCTAGTTAAGGCATTTGCAGATGGACTTACCGGAAGCCTGAACTTGTGTTGGCCCAAGAAAGTGCCACTTTTCCATGCACATACTCCCCTTTTCCCATTGCTCAGGGCCAATAACCCCAGGGGTCCAGGACAAATCAAGGAGTTCCTGCTTGTCATACCCCTGTCATATCCAAATTTTCTAGCTCCTGCCTGTCTTATCCATTGCAGTGGTCACTAGTAAACCTGATCATGGCTATAGCTGCATCTGGCAGAAACTGCTTACTTCTGTGGCTCTTCTGTTAGGTATGGCTGCCTGCTCAGGGGGTGGAATTGCTGTCCCATGGCTATATCAAGCTGCTACATGCAATGTGTAATACACCCTCAAATAGTCAGGCACACAAGCACAGAATAAACCTTTGCAGGAGTAAAACTGAATTGTTCCAGTGCTGACAGAAAGGGAATTTGAAGAGTGAGCAGATGTGGATGGAATGGCTTCATTTTGAAGCCTGAGTGGAGAAAGACGAGTACCTTAGAGCTGTACACCATTCTTACTTTCTTTATAGTGCCATATTTTCCAAGGTGACCTATTTGACCCCAACTTGCTCTCCATGATGGCGTTTATAGATTATCCCTAATGCACATAAAGAATAGATCCTCTACCTGAATGCACAGGGTCTCTTTGCATGTAAATTTTACCACTTAAACCAGCAACCCTCTGTGCCTGAAAAACAGGGTAAGGGGCTGAGTGAACAGGGATAGTGGCAAAACAATATTTGAAAACTGAACTAGAGGCTCACCCAAGTGTCTACACATAAGAAAAACTGTATATGGGGAAAAGAAAATCTTTACTCCCATTTATAGTGGTGGGAATTTTGCCACTAGATTCAGAAAGGCTAGAACGCCAAAACATGTTAGAAAGTATAAAGTAATGCTTTCTGGAGAAGACAATGAAATGGAAATGTCAAAATTCTTTTTCTTCAGAAAGAGAAAACAACATTTCTATTTTAGAAGAATGCATTTAAAAAAATACCTTTTCTACTTTAACATTATCTTGTTGCTACCCACAGGAGAAGTGAAAAGGGGCTGTTATCCAGTGACAGAGAAGTGGGTTACTGAAATTACTGGGGCTTTAGCATTCCAGCATGCCTGACACTAAGCCTGATTTCTGTTCTTAAGATAAAAAAGTTTGATGTGGTTCTATAAAGTAACAGGAAACTCTCCTACTATCTTCAGATTATAAACATATGCAGATTGTAAGCATTTAAAGAAAAAATTCTGTACACAGTCTGGAGAGAGACAAGTACAAAGTATTGATTATAGCCTACGATTCTCCTCTGCTTCATTTCCCTAATGCTGTAATCCTTAAATTGAATATTTTGAATAGCCTTGGAATGTCACACTCATTTCTAGGCAAGGAGTCAAGCCTAATTCTTATTCCTGCTAAAGCCTTGATGATGTGGGGCAGTATGCACTGTAGTTACCTATGATGTATAAATTGTGCAGAAAAATGAAGCGGTTAGTTTTCCAGCACTATCTGCTTGGCACATATCTTCAAAAAGAAAGTATAAAGATAGGAGACAAGAAGGAGTTGAATTTATTATCTTGATTTTATATGGATCAGGCCTTGGAAGGACTGAATGGCAGTGAAATTGAAACTTATAAACAGAGCATGAACAAAGGTTCATCCTATAAACTGTTTATTTTGTTCTTTGCAGTTCTTGTGAATACAAAATTAAAACACTAAGCATCTGTCACATCCTGTTTGTGGCTTAGAACAAAAGCCCAGCTAACCCCAGAATTTTACATAGTTCCACATCAAAACCATAATTCAAACCTGCCCTGATCTGAACAACACTCACTCGTTCCCCAAAATACTGAAGCAAATGGGGCAAATTTTACTTCCAGGTTTTCTGTTGGCTTTGTAAGTTGTACTGAGAGCACCATGAATGTTTTGTGTAATCTCCTCTTTCCGTAGTACAGTCTGAAATCCTTAGCAGAATCCGCATGGACAAATATTAGTATTCTCTTTGAGGAACAAATTTTATCACAACCCTGTTCTCCATTTCTCATTCTATTTGTAATTTCATTTTTAATTTAAAACAACAGAATTGCTGGCTACTTTTCTTCATGTTCTTGAAAAAGACTGTGAATAACTCACAAACTCATTGATATTTTGAAATAAAATCTTTAAATAGGTAAGGAAGCACCCTGCGATCCCTATTTTGCTTCTGAACATACCTAAACTTACCTTTAGGTAAGTACTTAAAAGGTACTTACCCTGTACCTTTCTTGTGGCACAGAAACAAAACCAAGAACACATTTAATTTAATTGATATCTATTTCTTGTAATGACTGAAGAAATTGTGATTGGGTCAACTTGCAATATCTTGCCCTTTGAATCCAAAGTTCTGCAGTTATCTAATAGGGTTTTAAAAAAAAATCAGTGCAACTGTTGATTACACAATTTAAATAGCTTACTGCTGGGTGATGGCCCAAAACCAGTTTCCTAAACTGTTTCAGAATCTTTAAAAGTACAGTGAAGGAAAATATTGCTTTTTAATGTTACATTTCCAAAGGCAACATCAAAGAGAGAGAGCCAGACAGGACTTGCCTTAATAAAGATGCATTCATAATAGCACAGAACTCTGAGTGTCAAGCTTAAGTGTCTCAAATACCAATATCAACAAATTTCTCCAGAGATAATATGCAATTATATTACTTGAAATACTAAAGCACTATTTCTGGAAGATGTTGAATTTCTTTCCACTTACTTTGAACTCAATAGGAAAGATAAGGGTGTCCAAGGCAGGAGAAATGATAAAGGTATTGGATAATGGCATTAATCATCTTGTTTTCCAAAATGCAAACTCGCTTGGGTTTCTTTTTGTCTCTCCTCACTTCAAGATTAAAGCTCAGGGAAAGGACAGAATATTAAAATACCATCCAATTTATATTTGGTTACTAAAGCCAATTGACAGATGACCTCGAAAAAGAATTAATCCAGCAAGCTTATAAAAGAGGATGACCCAGTCATTCTGATTAACATCAGAGCAGGTGATAGAGGAGTGATATGGTGGGAGCAAAAGAAAACCAAGAAAATTAAAGCAACCGATATGTTAAAGGATTTCTTTAGAAATTTTCTCTTCCCTTGTGTTTTGACAAAAGTCCACAGATTCCTGCTGACAGTATAAATATAACTTCCGTGTCTGGTCAACAGCTCTTACCACATATAAAGCAGACAATTTAAAATTCTGTCAAAGTATTATTAGTTCAGATTTTTCCATAGTAGCAGGAGACTCTCTCTATAAAAATGTAAACTGAGTCAGGAACATTCAAGAATCAAGAATTTATTCCTAGGTTTATTTTCCTGTCTTTTAAAGCAAATTTTATCAAGTCTCTTTACCTTGGGAAAAGCTGTAGGGAGTAACAGAAAGGTGGAGGATGGCAAGAGAAATGTTTTTCTTTCTAACATTGTTAGAAACAGGATAAAACTGGATGTCCTCTAATTGGTTAGTACAGTTTTTCAAATAGAGAACTTTGGGGGGTTTCTTTAAATTAAACAGTAATACATCTTCAGAAGTTTCATCCTTGAATATCTGGAAGGGATTGACTACCATTCACAGATTTGCACTGTCTAGAAGTTTAAAAGCTTAATTTAATGGAGATGTGAGAGAAAAATCTGAAACCCTGGTTTTGAGGGAACTAAAGACCAAGAGGACCCAAAATGGCTGGCTGCTATAAAATAGTTGAAGATCAGATTCTACAGTTATGTCGTGGTTTATCCCTAGCTGGTATCTAAGTAGCGACCTCTCTCTCACATCTGTCTTCTCCTCCCCATTCTACTTGGCTGAATGGGAAGGAGAATCAGAAAAAAGGTAAAAACCCATCTGTTCAGATAGCAATAGTTTAATAATTAATATAAAGTGAAATATCATAAAAGTAATAGTAGTAATAGTAATAATAAAAGGAAATAAAGAGAAAGAGAGGACTTGGTTCGAGACCATCTTAAAAACCTGAACGTACACAAGTCCACGGGCCCTGATGAAAACCATCCGTGGGTCCTGAAGGAGCTGGCAAATGAAGTTGCTAAGCCACTGGCCATCATATTTGAGAAATCATGGCAGTCAGGTGAAGTTCCCGATGACTGGAAAAAGGGAAATATAACCCCCATTTTCAAGAAAAGGAAAATGGATGACCTGGGGAATTACAGACCAGTCAGTCTCACCTCTGTGCCTGGCAAAATTTTGGAGCAGGTTCTCCTGGAAGGCATGCTAAGGCACATGAAAATCAACAAGGTGCTTGGCGACAGCCAGCATGGCTTCACTAAGGGGAAATCCTGCCTGACCAATTTGGTGGCCTTCTATGATGGGGCTACAGAACTGATAGACAGGGGTAGAGCAGTTGCTGTCATCTACCCGGAATTGTGCAAAGAGTTCGACACTGTCCCACACGACATCCTTGTCTCTAAATTGGAGAGACATCAATTTGATGGATGGACCACTCGGTGGATAAAGAACTGGCTGGCTGGCCGCACACAAAGAGTTGTGGTCAATGGCTCAATGTCCAGCTGGAGACCAGTAACGAGTGGTGTCCCTCTGGGATCAGTGTTGGGACCGGTCTTGTTCAACATCTTTGTCGCTGACATGGACAGTGGGATTGAGTGCGCCCTCAGCAAGTTTGCCGATGACACCAAGCTGTGTGGTTCGGTTGATACGCTGGAGGGAAGGAATGCCATCCAGAGGGACCTCGACATGCCTGTGAGGTGGGCTGATGCCAACTTTATGAATTTTAACCATGTCAAGTGCAAGGTCCTACACCTGGGTCAGAGCAACCCCAGGCACAGCTACAGCTTAGGTGGAGAAACTATTCACAGCAGCCCTGCAGAGAAGGACTTGGGGGTGTTGACTGATGAGAAAATGAACATGAGCCAGGTTCAGTGTGCGCTCGCCGCCCAGAAAGCTGACCGTATCCTGAGCTGCATCAAAAGGAGTGTGACCAGCAAGTCAAAGGAGATAATCCTGCCCCTTTACTCTGCTCTTGTAAGACCTCACTTGGAGTATTGTGTGCATTTCTGGTGTGCTCAACATAAAAAGGACGTGGAACTGTTGGAACAAGTCCAGAGAAGCGCCATGAGGATGATCAGGGGACTGGAGCACCTCCTGTATGAAGGTAGGCTGAGAAAGTTGGGGCTGTTCAGCCTGGAGAAGAGAAGGCTGTGTGGAAACCTCCTAGGAGCCTTCCAGTATCTGAATGGGGGCTACAGGGATGCTGGGGAGGGACTCTTCATTACAGACTGTAGTGACAGGACAAGGGGTAATGGGTTAAAACTTAAACAGGGGAAGTTTAGATTGGATATAAGGAAGAAGTTCTTTACTGTAAGGGTGGTGAGGCACTGGAATGGGTTGCCCAGGGAAGTTGTGAATGCTCCATCCCTGGCAGTATTCAAGGCCAGGTTGGACGAAGCCTTGGGTGTCATGATTTATTGTGAGGTGTCCCTCCCCATGGCAGGGGGGGTTGGAACTTGATGATCTTAGAGTCCTTTCCAACCCTAACTATTCTATGATTCTAATAAAACCCCTCAAGAGACAAAAAGACCAAAGATAAGCAAAACAACTGTTCACCACCTCCTCACCAATAACAAGCCCTACCTGAGCAGTGATCCGTCCCTACTGGGTAACTCCCCCCAGTTTATATACTGGGTATGATGTGCTGTGGTATGGAATATCCCTTTGGCTTTTGGGTCAGGTGTCCTGTCTCTGCTTCCTCCTGGCTTCCCGTGCCCCTCCTCACTGGCAGAGCATGAGAGACTGAAAAGTCCTTGATCAGGGTGAGTGCTACTGAGCAACAACTAAAACATTGGTGTGTTATCAGCATTGTTCTCAGACTGAAGCCAAAACACAGCACTGCACCAGCTACTAGGAAGAAAATGAACCCCATCCTAGCTGAAACCAGGACAGGTAAGGTTAAAGTTTTTTACATTGGGTGACTTACTGAAAAAAATTTTTAAAATAAATGGGAAAACCTGAGCTACATGCAATGGCTGTGCTCTGATTTCACGTATTTGCCAGGTGACTGCGGAAGGGAAGTACTGAGTCCTACAGCTCCTTTCAAGGGCAGTTCTGAGTCCTACAGCTCCTTACAAGGGCTTCCCAAAGGCAAGAAGACAACCATGTTCAAGCCTTTAGAAGCTGAAAAGAAGGAAAAACCCTTCTAATTTCTAACTATGTGTTGAGGTTTACCTTTAGGGCTAAATCTTGAAATTTTAGCGCTGGGTTGCATACCTGTCATATCAGAAGTAAAAATGTAGTACTGTATGACAATAGAATCAGTGAACACAAGCAGTAGGCATACTTCTTTTATTTTCAACTTTTTAAATGAACAAAAATCGACACTGAACATACAATTTCTTCCTCAAGATAGGATGAGTGACAAATGATTGTCACATTGCTTAGTGTACTCCTGGAGTCTTTTCCATGAAATATGTAAGATTCAAACAGAAGAGACAATGGTCTTGCAGAAATGAAAACTTTGTTTCAAATCAGAAATAGTACACCTGCTCCAGTGGATTTTAACCTATTATTAATTCAACACAGCCAGACAAAACCTCTACATAGATATGAAAGAGGGAGATGCATAGGGAGTTACACCTGTGGCTGAAACACTAGCACAGAAAATAATCTTTAGGCGATGGTGTTTCTGACAGTTAAGGCAGGTTTTCTATCTGGTGGAGCTGAAAACATGTATTTATGAGTAGCTCAGGAACGGGTTTTAGTCCTGAAGTATTGTAACTTTCACTTAAAGTCTTTATGCAGATATTGTCCTTAATTAACAGGAATCCATATAAAACTTAAAATAACAGAGCCAAAAAATACACTGTTGTAATTCTCTTTGACTTTCCTGACAGTTATTAATATCTAGTTACAGCAATCCATATAGTTGTTAAACTTCATTTTATTTGGTTTGCTCTGTACAGGTGTAGTGATCCTGCTCACAATAACAGACTAAAAATGAAAATGCAATATTTAGAACTAGGTTTGCTAAAGCCTTGTTTTTTGTAGCTGATAAATAAATGAAGAATTCTGCCTTTGGATTTTGTAGGAGTTGTTTATTGCATATTTTTAGCTAACAATATAATTAAGTTTATTATACGATACTGAGCCATTTTTTTTTGCTCTGTGTCAAATTAGTGATGTTTTCATTTGACTTTACCTGTGGTTTAATTTTAGAAATGATATGCAACTGGACAATTTTTTCAAGCAAATACTTCTTAACCAGGCAGATAATGAAAGGAAACTTCATGTTAGTAGCTTATTAGTGTTCTTACATTCTTCCAAATCAAATCTCTTGGAAGTGTTTATTTTCTTTGGAGACAAGCATTTTATTTAACTACACAGATCTACACATTCAGAAGTGTCCAAGTCTTTTTTTTTTTTGTTATACTTTTGTTACACTGTACATAATAAAAGTCATTTATTACAGGGACAAATACAACACACTTGCTTGAATACAAGTCACACCCAACCCTCAAAATCCTTTTTTAGTTTTCCATCTCAAAACAGAGCAGACAGAAACTGCCATAGTGGCTCAGCCAAAAAATTGATCATCTAGTTCAATATCCCATTTCCAACAGCAGCCAATACCAAAAGCTTCAGTGTGACAAAAAAAAGACCCTTAAAGACTGAAGAAGTTTCTGTATAGCCTAGTTGGACTAGGTGGTATGAGTTTGGACTAGATTATCTTTCAAGTTCCTCTCCGACCCAAACCATTCTATGAGTCTATGATTCTATGAATATAAGGAAAGTTAATGTCTTCAAGCATTATTTCCTTCAAAACTGGAGAGTTTACTTTTCTTCAATATTTAGATTGTCCCAGAATAATTCAATAAATGAAATTTTATATATAGTTAATACCTCACTAACGATTAATCCACTGGGGTGCGGGATAACATAACAGTTATAGGTATTTCCAAATTTCTTACTTGTACAGTTAAAAGGAAAAGCAAAACTAAGATTTAATTATATCATTGCCTGTAGCATTAAGGAATTTTGTTAGACACCAATTCATCACGCTCTAGTGCTACAGCTGAGGGATAAGATCTGCTTCACTGCAGTGATAAGTCTTCTCATGCTTGACAAGCTTAGAAACAAGTACTAATGCAAAATTTCAGAAGTACCAGTTCAGTTGCTTTGAGGTATCAGACATCAGAAGAACAGAGATTTAAAGAAAAATCAGCTGCAGTTTCAGACTTGCTGCTCAAAGGGGAGCTTAAAAATCAGTTTGGGCAACCTAAACTCATGGAAAGGTTTGTGATGGTCTTGTCAGATCAGGGAAACAGAGCAGCTTCTATTCGGTGTTGCATTAATCTGCATAAGAAATTAATGTCTATTTGAGTGTATAACCCCCAGAGTCACTCTGTGTCTGTACTTTCAGTTTATAGTCTCAGAAAAACTGTTACAGTTCACTTTTACATACAGTTGTACTGTGAGTCATTGAGACTTTACACAACAGTGGTGCTTAGGAACAAATACACGTGTAATACTTTATGCAGTATGCTATTAATATCTAATTATGATATTAACGCAGGTACAGTATCAATATTGCTTTATGACAATCCAAGCAAACTGGAAAAGGAGCTGCTCTGGAGCTAGTATGGTGTGGCCAGGTAGACACCTGGCTCTGTTCCGTGGCACTGCTCCCTCCTCAGTGGGCTGAATCTTGGCTTTGGAGGCAGCTTTTCCTTTCTGTTATCATGCCAGCCCAAGCAGGTTGCTATGAGCCCATGGCCATCTTTAGCTAGCACCCTCTGAAGTCCCCTGAGTGAGCAGGCAAACGAAAGGGGATGCACTAGACCTCACAGTTTGTCATTTTATTACTGTTTCTGTTACTGCTTTTCCTTCCATAATGCCATGTGATAAGGTTGGAGAAACGGGGAAGAACATGCTTACTTCATTAATCCCTTCTCTTTCAGAGGCTGGATGTCAGCTGGTGCTTACATTTCAGCCTCTTTTCCCCTCTAGGTAGGGCAGGATCCCAGCGGTTTTATGCAGCTATCAGAATTGAGTATTTGCAGCAGTTTCTGGGTCCCAGTCTCAGCCTGCTGCAACATTGTTCCCCTTTAGCTGAGCACAAGCATCTCTTTGTTTCTGAAATGTGGCTGGGCTGTGCTACAAGCTCAGTGCGCTGCTTAGAGATGCTTTGCCAAGGCTTACACATAAGGGTGGGGTTTTTTGTTGTTTTTTTCTGGTGCTGCTGTATAATTCTCCCTGCTTCTTAGCTATGGATAAGCTTGGTGAACAAGAAAATACATTGCTGTCTAGGGCCCTGATCGCACCAGGTGAGAAATACTTTCAATTCTCAATAAATCATGAGTCTAACAAATGCTGATACTGCCTGTACAGCATGGGATCAGAGATTACTGCACACATCCATGTTACTCACTAGGCAGTACTGGACATGCTTCTGTCTTAAATCCAAATGCTTTCTGGAGCTTCATCAGTAGCTCCCATAGCCAGGGCAGAAGGCTTTAATTTCTGTGGTGGAGGTCACTGCCCTTAACCTTTGACTGAAATCAGGCTCCTGGGAGAGAGGCGACTTCTTTTCCAGTCCTTAATTGAAATTATTATTTCAATATTTTATCAGAAGTCTGTTTAATGTAATGCTCAAACAGGTTTACAGGTCAATTCCTGATGCTGTTCCTCCTCTAATAAAAACCTGAACTTCTAGCCTGTTGCCTTGTGCTCAGCTCTTGGACATTGTCTTTAGTTCTTTGAGTACTTCAGGGAGTGTACATAGCTTTAGCTGAAAGCAACAAAAGCATTTTTGCTTTTTTGTAGCCAGATGGTTAGGCTCTGCTTCTCTGCCAGCAGAGAAGATGGTAAGTGCCCTTCTGAGAGGAAACCGAGCCCCCGTTTCCTATTGCCTGGCTGACACAGCGGCAGGCATAAAGGGACTCCTGTGGTAGACCTTGTGGTAGAAGCAGAATCTGCATGTGTTTTTGAATTGTGTCTGCCAGGCCAAATACCTCAAGTAATATAAACTAAGTAGGCTCTGTGGTATTATAACGTACTGCAACAAAACTCTTTGTGACCATAATTTGTATTAAAAATTGAGTGAGATCAGAACTGGACATGTAATCCTTGAAGTTTGTATCTTCAAATAGTGTTGATATACTTCATGCAGAGTTATCTGATCTCAATTCTCTTTATGATGATTAATAAAACATGTGAGTGCAGACATTGATTGTTTTCAAACTGCTTGTTAACAGTTGTGCATTTGACAGATTTTCTGAGCAAAAGGGTATGAGAACACTCACTCTTGTTTGCGCTAAAAAATGTCAGAGTTTACATTATGTTAAGCATTCATGTTATAACACAAACAATTAAGAAAAGAATCTTTTTACTCAGTAAATGCAATCTACTAATATTGTTTTGCAGTACCTGTTTCCAATTCCTTTGCTATACTAATAACTGCAGGAACATTTAGAAAAGTAATCAGCATTTATAGCACATATTTAATTTAAGGAGACCTAAATGTTTTTAATGGCTGCTCACTTACTCCGTGATTAAACTGCAAATAGGTCTTAGGTAAAATTGATGAGGGAGAAGTGCGGTGTTCAGACGCCATGCAAGGCTCAGCTCATCCTCTTCTCTGCTAGGTTTAGGAACAAGGTTTTTTGAAAACAAGATGAGGAACAAAATCTTCCTCCTTTCCACCCCCCCCCCCCAATCCATTTTTGAAATCTTGGTCAGATCACCCAGATCCCCATCCAGTGATGTGCAAATCAATTTTGGGGTGCAGTGTTGTGTAAAAGGGAAAGGGGACTTTTGCAGAATTAAGAACTGAAAACAGGTTTCTGAATTGTCCTGTGCTGGTTAGCAGATGATGAAAATCCTCTTTACACAGGACTAGCAAGATGATGATTCCAGCTCAGAGAGAACTGGAGCCAGTGTCTAACCTCCCAATAATATTTTTCCCCCTGAAATGATTGGAATCACAACAGTAGCAAGGGAGAGAGGGGGAAAGCAAAGAACAAGACAGTAAAGCCTTCAAACCCATACCTGATTTAAAACCTAAAGATGCATTTGTCTAGAAATTCTAATACTACTACTAACAACAATAGTACCTGAGCTCAACTACTAGGATTATACAGAGCTGAACAAAATTGTTACAGTATCAAGGGTACCAGCTAGCAATAAAACACATCATTTCCATGCTCTGAATAAAAGTGAATATTTCCAGTACTGTTGTCATTACAAATCTCTTTTCAGTTTCAGGTATTACTTTCCCAAGCTCGAAAATATTCTTAATTAAAACCAGGTAAAGAAAGCTCCAAGTGCAGTCTATAACAAAGACTCAGAGCAAATTATAAAGGTTTCAATGATTGTAACTCTGAAGTTTTTTTTTCCAGTAGTTTTAGTTTAAGAGACTGACCCTGTTAAAAACAGAAGATTGTAGCTTAAGACTTTCAGTCTTAAAAACGGAAGTCTTAAAACAGCTTTGCAACAGAATCGATTTGGCTTTACTGGCCTTACTTCAGCCACATTACAGGTGAAATTAATCACCCTTATAGAATAATCCCTACCCACCACAGAATTTTGCTAGATGCCTTGAATTGCAGCTAGAACACACTGAAGATCAATAAATACTTGGTATTACGTTGTAGATTTTAACTGGCTTTATCACTTTAATCTGTCAAGGCAAGATAAATCTATCATACTGCTAGCCGATCTTCACTGCATAGCTTCATGAGAAATCAGTTGAGGAGACTTTCATTTATATTTGCTCTTAGAGCTGGACCCTACAGAGTGCCAAATGTCATCACCTCCCAGTAAAGTCCTGTGGAATTGAGGCACTTTGTACCCCTCAAGACCAGATCCTAAACAAAGTTATTACCTGTACAGTCATGGGGTACTTTGCTACCTGAAACAATCTGCAAGAACAAATAACCTTGCTAGCCTCAGCATTTCAGCCCAGGCAGTTGTAAAAAATCATCTGGCAGGGGCCAAACCCTTGGGGCACTGAGCCCTTCTGCTGCTGCTGGCCTGGCTGGCTCTTAAAGCCACTCAGCCCCTTGCTCTCCGGCTTAGCACTAACCAGATTCAGCCTTCTGGGGTCAGCAGCTGCCACCGCCTTCAAGGATAATAGCTTTAAATAGCTGCTGAAACATAAAAAGGCTGTCAGCCTTTGTCTCCCCATGCGATTATAATGCAGCAGTTCTTGCCATAGCCTTCATGAGCGGATCAGTCGTGATTTTTCTCAACATTGTTTTTGACTGCCCTTGAAAACTTGCCAACAAAGAGAAGAAAGGAGGGGAAAAAGCTTGCTAAGAATGCAGTTATGAACAGGAGAAAAATATGGGAATGGTATTTATGGTTAAGGGAAAAATATGTGGATATCATTTTGCTAAACTGATGAACAATTATGAAATTAATTCAGTCATAATATCCTGGATGATAGGAAGCCTGCAACACCAAGTTAATAGCTTAACAGTAATAAGATGTGAGTCTTAATGAAACGTATAATAATGTAAAAATTTTTCTTGATGACTTCCCTATTCCAACTCATATGTGTTGGAACAGACCTTAATCATATAGAAGACAGGGAGTGCGGCTCCTTCCAGTCTTCCTTCCCAGTGTGGGGTATACTTCTGTTGCCTAAACATAAGCGCCATTCAAGATATCCCAGGGGTATCCAAGACATCCACATAGGGCTGCAGAGATTACACTGGAGCTAAGAAATATCTGTGCTCTTTTGAAGAGGCAGTTTACTGCCAAGCATCTGGCTAAGATGCTTAGAATTCACATAAGGCTGCAGGCAGAAAGTGATAAGCTAGGACTGGGCTGGCCTGTGCCAAAAGCACATTGTTTTGCATAATAAAATCACACAGGTATGCAGCAACTGTCAGCTCCTGGACCACCCTGTTTCTAGTATTTATTTCCTAGTGTTATTTTTATTGTTCAAATAAGCTGAATATGTATATGGGGGAAGATATAACCAATGGCAAGAGAAGAATTTTTGTTTCTGTAATTTTATATGCCCTGTGCTTGATGCTCTGATGTCCCACCATACCAGCTGAGGTGGGTTGACAGTGGATGGCTGCCAGACCTCCACCCAGATGTTCTCTCAATCCACCTCCTCAACAGAACAGGGGAGAAAATAAAATGGAAGAATTTGAGAGTTAAGATAAAGATAGGGAGATTATTCAGCAATTGCCATCACGGGCAATACAGACATGATTTGGGAAGATTAACTTAATTTGTTGCTAATTAAAAATAGAGTAGGATAGTGAGACACAAAGACAAAACTAAAATCACCTTTTGCCACCTACCCTTTTCCCAGGCTCAGCTTCCCTTTGTTCCTGTCTCTTCTTTCTTCTCCTCCACCCTGCGAGCAGCTCAAGGTTTTGGGGAACAGGAGCTGCACTCAGCTCACAGCACATTGTCTCTGCCACCCCTTCCTCCTCACAGTCTTCCTTGGCTCCATCATGGGGGATGCAGTCCTTCATGAACTGATCCAACAGGCAAGCAGCAATGACCTTCATGTTTACAGGGCTGTTTCTCTCACATTTTTATCACTCCTTTCTCACAGCTGCTGTGCAGCATTTTTTACCCTTTCTTAAGTGCTTTCACAGAGTTGCCACCAGCCTGACTGACGGGCTGAGCTTTGGGGAGATGTAGGTCTGTTTTGGAGTCAGCTGGAACCAATTCTGCCTGGCATAGGGCATCCCCTGCTACCCTCCCACAGAGGCTACCCCTACAGCTTCCTTTACCCCACACTAAAAAAACTTGCCATGGAAACGCAGATCACCAGCATCTCCTTAAGAAGCACTAATACTGTATGTAAGCTGTGAGATAAGACATAGTTGAGCCCAGCTAGTCAGGATTATTGAGACAGTATCTGCTTTGCTTGAAGTTTCAAAAAGAAAGTCAAACACTCCAAAACCACACCAAAAAAAGCCCCACCCCAAAACTAAAACACTAAAGCACCATAACTCATTTCAGGTCCCTGAATAACTGAATTCCTTTTCAAACTTTCAGGTCAGCCTGGAAAGGACATTTTCAGGAATACCTGTCAAACTGAAAACACTGCACTGAAACTATGGCTGGTTTGGATCTTTGCTTAATGAAAACTTGGACAAGTATTCAATTAGTGAAAGCATTTTGTTTACTCATGGACACAAATGCATACATAAAAGATATATACATATATACAAGGACAGCCACACAAATACAGACAGAAACACTCCACGCAAACACAGACTGCCTAATCCTGTCCCACTCTCTGCAATTTGGGAGGAAGGTCTGTTAGTGGGAAATGGTATGTATACATGATATGGATCTCTGCAGTAGCTGGCCCCTGGACCCCCAGTTTCTCCAATTGCTGGTACCCAGACATGCAAGCCCCTGCATACAGCAGCCCATGTCCATCTGCTGGTACTGAGACCTACGCACACAAAGCTCAGATGCATAAAGCTGCATTACCTTTCAGTGGCGCACTTAGTTTATGTTAGTTGAAATTCCTCCTTATCTTGGTCAGAGTAAGAAGCTACTGTGCTACCTCCAGTCTCTGCACAGACTGGCACTGTGTAATGTCAAGATTCCCAGAGACAAGTGTGAATCCATTTAAACTTCTGTACTGTGGCACGAAAACTTCTTTAAATTAATACTGTGGCAAAAAAAAAATAATACTAATACTTATTATTTAAATAAATACTGTGGCAAAAAGAACTCAGAACATGCTGTGAGGTCTGAATCACTTTCTGTGATTGTAGGAAAAAGGTAACAAGGCACAGACGCAGATCAAAGATGCTCCGTACAGGTAAACAATACTTTAGGCGCTCAAGAAAACAAGGAATGTACTATACCTTTAAAATGAATCAGTGTGTTTTGCAATAATTTAGATGTGAACATTCAGAAACTAAATTTAGGTTTCCCCCTTTTACAGATTAATTTTTTCACAGCCTCTTGATCACACAGATAACTTAATCATTACCCGAATTTAGCTTTTGAAAGCATTTATTTGCCCTCTGGTTTCCTTCAATGCTATTACAGTATGTAGTTTAAATCTTCTTTATTCTACTTTAATTCTGGTGGACCAGTTAATAAACGTTAATTATAAATGTGCTGAGTGGGCATTGTGTAAGAAGAGAATGAAGAGGTGGTATATGGTTGAGGAAAGGAAGGTAATGCATCAATCCTTATAGTCTGCTAGTTCACTGTCTTTCTCATCCCTATTATACCAGTCTAGCATGCAGTCTCACATAACTAACCCCTGACTTCTGCTGCCACACATTTGAAGCTCCCTCTTATGCATTTGCAGCACTGTATCAGTCTCTACTCTCCTCTGTGACTGAATGTGCCAGACCTTGTCCATCAGAGGTTTGCCATCTTGCTGTATCTTGTGCCCAGAAAAGCCCTGTTCATGAGCATACTCTCCTGCTGCACCCTTGAGCTAGGATTTTTCTCACACAGCTTGATACACTGGCTGCCTTTCTAGAGCTCATAACTCAGCCCAGTGTTCATGCATCAGAGATAGTATCATCTGAGAAACCTTTATGTCAGGCACTGGCATCAAGAATAGGCCTAAGTGGGAATGAACTGCTGTATTCATTTTTGTTTTCTTCTCTGTATAACAATTTTTTGATGCTTGGTTGAAGAAAACAAGGAAGTCTTCTTAACTGAACATAGAACTAAATCATCAGTTTGTGCCCCTGAGAGCTCAAGGGATAGTGTCAGCAGTGGAGAGTGCTGCGATAGAGCAGGGTCTACTATTGTGGCAGGAAATGCCAAGGAGAAGCAAAGGCATTCATAGAATAGGCAAAGCTTAAAATTTTATATTCCAAGTCAGAGAAGAGAATGAGGATAATGTTCTCCAGGGACAGAAATGGAGAATAAAATTCCAGCTAATAGACCATATTCATTCAGGAAGATATATTTAGATCTGCTGAAAAACAGTAGCAAATATTTATGGATATAAATTGTCATTAGTAAAGGCATGTCACTAATCTCTCCTACTTGATAAATCCAAATAACAACACAGCACATAATTTTAGTATTTATTCATTGTCAGTATTTATTCATTGAGCTGGTGGATTGCCACATAGTTAAATTAACTTATTGTTGTCTGATAAACACATTAAAATGGAGCACTGTGAAAGGATAATACCTTCAGCTTTGGAAGAAAGAGCCTCCACTTTGTTTTCCCCACAAATATCATGATGATTTTGTTGCTACTGTGGAGACAGCTAGCTGGTTCCCATGTCCTTTCTATTGTCATTGTTCCTTTATTACACCACATGGAAATGCTGCTTGTCAATTAGAGAGGTGTTGAATGGATTTAATTGGTGATTTAAATCGAAACAGAAGACAGTCACTCACTCACTGTTGTCAGCACCACTTTGTAAAAGTATTTCTTCAAGAGTAAGTATGACGTCAGGATATGCAGGAGGCTCCAAACAATTCTTAAATGCTACTTTTCCCTCCCATCCTTCCCTTTGGCGTTTTTTTAATGCCATAGTTATTGGTGTTTATAGTGAGGGGAGTAGCTACAAGTGCTGAGAATTCGAAGTCAAAACACAAATCTCTTTCAAAAAGTCTTAATTCAAACCTTTAACTTTGCTGTTCTCAGGGTTCATTAATCGCTTTTGAATATCTTAGTATTTATCTTGCTGGGCCTCAGCAGCTCAGCATAGCAAAGGATGTATAAATATATTTGCATCTGATAGAGGTGTGCCATAGATAGACTTGGAAAGAAACAGACTGCTGAACTTCAGAGAGATGAGCAAAGGTTTCTGTCATCTATCACATGAAGGCTTTTCTGCAGGGTCATTATCTTTCCTTTTTATCTTATATACTCTACACATTCTAGAAACCATCTTCACTGGATACATACCTACTGTATTTCTGATGTCTTCTAGATTGCTTATATAATTAATGAAAGAACATAAATTTAGATAGCTGCAATGATTGATTGCTTTTTCTGTGTTATTATGCCAGAATTTATAGCATTTTACGTGTGCATTTTCGATTTCATGGTGGATTAGAATAAATTTTTTGTTAACTAGCAGAAGTTGGCATCTGTTCAGTAAACTATCCCAGAGATATATTCATTCCTGTGCAGCTGATGTTCTACTGATTCCTTCAATTTTCAAAGCTATTTTGAGGCATTCAAAGTCAACTTTAATAAGATGATAGACTGAGACCTGGGATTTAGGCACAGAAAAGCTCAGCACTGCTGAAACTAACATATGTGTCTAACTCTCATAGTGTCATTTACAGTGCTGAGTTATGTGCCTAGGCATGGTACTTCATAAGGCTCTTAGCTCCTTCTGGCTTCATCCCAAAACACAGAACTTCTGGAAGACAGTTTTTATTTTCCCTAGACCCCTTTTTATTTTACCCATGGGTACAACTCTGTGGAATAGCTGCTTCTAGGCTTCATGAAATATTACTTTCACATCCTGGCTAAATCTAAATTAATCCAAGAGGCACTGTCAAAAATTCACTCCTATACTTTAGCTGGCAGAAAATTACTAATGATTATTTAGCAGTCATGGCATTTAAATATTGATAGTCTTCTTTAAAAGCTCTTATATTTAATTATTTGATATTTGATTGTTTTACTTTGTATAAATGTGCAAGCAATTTGCACCTAATTATGCACTTGTCACTTAACTCCTACTTACTGCTATTCCAGATAAGTATGATCTAAAATGATTTAATTGGGTTGGATTAACTTTCTGTTGAATTTCTTCATATCCAGGAACAATGATGAACAAAAAGAAAATTAAGTTCAAACTAAGAGTAAATTAATAATGCAAAATACTAATGAAAGGGTCCAAAATATTTATTGTTTAAACTGGTTAATCTGAGTTTCTTGGGTGAATCCCAGTACATTACTGAATGGAATTACAAATAATAAAGTTCTAGTATTTGAACTAATACAATAGCTAGACCCTTAGCTAAGTCTTAGAGTTAGCTCCAAATAAGACTTCCTATCTTTCCAATGCTTACATGTTTGGGGGTTAGACTTCTGGGACACCAGAAAGATATGGATCTTGTTTAACTGAGTAATTGAGCTCAGATTCAGTGTTCTGGCCAAAGTATCTCTTTTGTGAAAATAAATATTTTAGGAAGTTAATTTCCACTAATTTTTCATAATGTGTACATGAATATACACTGAATGATACTCAGACCGTAGTCTCCCACAAGCTTTCACAGCTACCACTGTCCAGGTAATAATACCTATTTGATCTATTATATCCACATAACAATTCTTTTAGAAGGAAGTTTTGATGACAAGGATTTGTATGAACTTTTCAAATACGCCACTGGAAATGAAGATGGAAAAATGTTCCTTTAGTACCACTGCCTAGACCTCTGACTGAAATCTGGAAAAGGATTCTAGAAAGGCAAGAGCTATGAGAAATCACTTAGTGCATCATGTTTGATATATCACAGTTCCCCAAATCGTGTCTTTTTTAAAAAGTTTTTGAAATTATAATAAAGGGCCCAAGTACTCCATAGTAATTGCAGTACTAATATACTTGATATTGATGTATTTTTATAAGGATTAAGCAAGAATAATAACAACTTAATAGAGAATGCAATTGCAAGAAACCTGAAAAGTATATAAAAAGGAGAAGTTGTATCTGAATTTGTTCTTTAATGAGTTTTCATTGCATATGAATATATGCAAAGGCACAAAGATGATACTCGGAATCACAAAGAATGCCTCAAAAAGCGCTCCAATAAAGAAAAGTGTAATAGCTAATGCATGTAATGTCAAGAAATAATAAGGCCAAGGATGACTTAGCTTGTGATCCAAAAGCCATTGTGGTCTTTAAAAAGAAAGGGTTGCAGGACTCAAGGTACTGTGAATTATCTGAGACTTGCCAGAGCTACTGCTGCCTAACACTGCTAGCTGTCCACCAGTGGGAAAGTCTGCATCCCAGCTGGCTGAGCAACTTCCTGAGCAGTTGAAGCTGAGTTCCCTGAAGGGGAAAGGGAATTCCCTGAAATGGGAAGGAAGTTTAATACACTTAATCTTGCAATAAACCATGTACCCATTAATAAATCAAAACTATCTACACATCTTTCAATATTTATTTTGGGAACTGTTCACTAGGATTACTGCAAGATGCCTTTATTAACAGTTTGTGAGTGATCTAATGTCCATCTGTGACTTTGTATGTCAGAACTGCAGGAAACCTGCATGTATGCATGTGTATAGCATAAGAGTTATAGCTTCCATCCCACTTTGCATTTGCCAGCACAATCATATAAACCCCATTGTGCCCTAGTGCTTTATTTAAACTGTGTTTCCCGCAAAAGCAACAACTAGCAGCCTGTATGCTTCAGAAGTGCTCTGCACTTGAGTAGATAACGACCAATGTGGATGGCTATTCTTGCTTTTCAGCTTTTTAGAACAAAGATGCAGAAGCACACTTGCACGTATTTTACTGAGCATAACCCTTGTTTCAGAATTTGGACCACAAAGAGCAGAGCAAGAGCTGTTCCCATGGTATTTCACAGTTTCTATTTTTGGTTGACATTGACAAGTACGGAAATGCATAGCCTGCTTTTCCACACCCTTCATGATGAGACATGATGAAACACCTCAAGGGAGCTGATTCCCTCAGTGCTGAGATCAGTACCTGCTGGATCAGGCTGCGGCTCTCATCTCAGCTGTGCACCTGAGCTTTCCTCCCATGGGAAACGGTGGAGGATTAGATGTGTACAGCTGTGTCTTGTCCTGAAGCAGAAGTGGAAGGCTGGGAGAGCCTGCAAGCAGCAACACTTAGTTCCAAGCAGAACTACCAGGTTCCTCAGGCTGATGTTGCTCCCAGTAACTGAAGCATGTTGGAGCAAAGAGATGATAAGAAACTCGTGCAAGCATAGAAATCGTAAAGCACTGTGGGGTAAAGAAGAACTATAACAAGCTTGGAGAGATCTAGGCGAAAGAACTATCAAAATGCAAAATAAGCTTCATTCAATATGTAAATCAATCTGAATCTGCATTTGCTTTCTCTTTTGCAGCAGTCTGTAATTAGACCTATGCTGACTGCTGTTTGTTGCGAATACAGGAGCTGAAAGAAAACCTAGTTAATGCTCTAACATTGCAAAAGCCATACGGCTAAGAGAAGAGTTTCATTTAATGAATTGAAACTAGGAACTTGGCTCACTGATGCTCAGGGAGCTTTTTATATAGTAGTTCATTTTATATGCAAAAACATTTTGACTATGCCAAAATCCATCTGAAGGTTTGGGAAGGGGAGAAAATAAAGTGGTATTATTAAGTTAAATGTTTAAGCCTGTCTGTCTCAAATAAAAAAAGGTGTTTACTAACACAGTGATTTTGTATATATTGGTTAAGTTGCTTATAAATCACCATAATGGCGTAACAGTGTATTTTGTTGGGTCATAGGTACCATTACCGGTTAACCTTTAAAAGCACTTTTAAAAAATACAATTTACAGGATATGTGGCCTTTAAAGACATTTCAGCTGAAGGTCTTCTGTGTTAGCTGCTGGTTGACTGCATGTCCTTTGCTTATAGTGTGTCTGGTAGGTTAGAGTGGACTAGTTTACGATAGCTCAGCACATTACCTTAAAGAAGCAACTTAGATTTGTTTTGTCTTTATATTAACCTAGTCAAATCCAGACTGTCACCTTTCAGGACATAAGAGATCTGAATTACATAAAAATTTAAATTTTTATGTAATACACAGCCAGATCACACTAAGAAACAGGCGAGCAAGTAAAATGGACTTGAAAAGTGATGGTATCACTTTATGGCTGCATAAATAGCTTTAGGAAGAGATCTTGAGTCTTTAGTAGGATGTATGCTATTTATAAGGTCAGAATATTGTCATGAAGACATAAGGCTGCCCAGATTTTTAACAAAATGTGAGTTAGGTTTTGAGGAGCCACGTTGTAACCACTCCTTAACTTGCTTCTTGGAAAAGTAATTTGCCACAAAATCTGGAGCAAAACCATGTAATGGCCACTGCACAAACAGATTGCCCTGTTTACTTAATTAGTTAATGTATCAAATTATTTAATAGAGTCAATAATTTGCTAGATATGTTTTATTTACTAATTATGCTCACAATAATTCTCTTAATTTCTGATTCCATTCCTTTCAATATTTCTCAGTGGGTTTTAGCTGCTCTAAATGAGCTTCATGGTATTCAGGCTAACAGTTAATTACTGTGGCAAGGCTTTATCCAAGTTGCAAAAAAATGTACGAAAAATTAATCATAGAGTTTACTGCCTACTGTCACAGGGTTGAGACCTGGATTTATATCCTGGATTTTATAATTCAAATAATTAAAATAAACAAAACATTAAAACATTAACAATTCAAAGATAAAACTGTATGCTAAAACAAACAAACAAACAAAAAAATAATCCCAATGTAACATGGCAATTTCTTAGGGACAAATTCAAATGACCTAAATTCTACTGAAGCCCATCTAATGTGCCATTTTCTTTAGACTGGTTCTTCCTCTGAGAAGCCTAATTATGGAAAATGCTGTCTGATCTCAACAAAATCTTCTTAGAGAAACAAATTAAGATATGTCAGTATTTTGACAAATGGTTTTCAGCCTTAAAAAAAAGAAAGAAAAAAAATAATCTCAATCCCTCTTAATCAGTACGTTTTTTAACTATTCTGTTTGGCAACTTTCTCACCCAGAACTGCCAGAAGTGCAGGTACAGTAGTGACCTGATACTGACAAAATCCAGGAAAATTTCCCCATCTCTTGCTAGTGCCCTTCCTGAAAGAACCAGGTGGCAGTGAGATGATCCCTGAAGCCTCACATTGAATTATTCTGTTATAATAACATTTGTAATGGCAGCAAATAACCTGATACAACTGCATGCCAATAATAGTACATTAGTTCTCTTAATAAACCATTTTAATTACCATGTATTATCCTCGAGGTCATAACAGAGATGCAATGTTCACTGCAGAGCTCTCTATAGATTTCTTCCACAAACATTTACAGTAGCGAATGTGAATGTCACACTGCTTAACAGCCCTCTTTTCAGATAGAAATCCATTCTGCAAGAAGCAGAACATTCACAACTTCCACTGATTTCAATACAAGTTAAATGTTCAGCTTTTTCACAGAATCGCATGTAATAAGTGGGTATGTGACATCTCACAGATGCTCTGTTATTAGTCTATGAATAGCATCAGTTGAAAGACTGATCTTTACTAACACTGAACTGCTCTAAAATACATTTTAAACATTGGCAGTATGAATGTAGTTTTTTCTGCAAAAATAAAATGCCTTCAAACTTTTTCTTTCTGTGCAATCCCAGCAGCTCATAGTGAAGTAACATTCAGATTTCTTGATGGACTTCTAATGACAGTGATTCTCTTCAGTTTTACTGACCAAAATGGCATGGTGGCCTTTGTGCAAGGCTTTCTATCTCTTGATAACCCTTTTTTTCCTTCTCTCTTAAATATATGATTGTTAGCATCCTTTGCTACTTGCCCGTAGAGTGAGTTACACTTACAGAGGACTTTTTCTACACTCTAGATGCTTATACCAAGAGTAAGTGTAGAGGATTCATGAAGTAATTTCACTTTCTTCCCTGAAGACCAGATGCATCAGACACTCTAATCTTTGCTCCTTTTGCAGTAATATATAACTTATGGCTCTATTATTACATGCACTTTTCCCACTATCCAGTAACACAAATAGTAAGCAGCACAATCAGAAAGCTGTGGAATGAATTCTATCTTGCTATGAGCCATGACTACCTAATTAATCTTGGACATCCTTCTAAACTAGGATGACTGTAATATATATTGCTCATCTAGATAAGATATAAGTAACACTTATCAACAAGTCTTTATTGTTATTTGCAAAGAACTCAGTGTTCCCTGACCTCCGTTTTATTCTGGACAATGTGCAAACCTGCATCCATCCTTGACTCACATGCCTGTGTACTGTCTTGATATTCCGGTTATAGATCCTGAAAATGAACCATTAACATAACAAGTTTGAAAACACCCTCGATTTTCAGTTTGGCATTTGGTTACTTTCTTCACATTACCTCCTTTGGCAGCTGTGCCAGTTTGCCAGAATGCTGACTGCAATCATGGTATCTGTCTATTGAATGTCAGTTTGGCTTTCAAGCATGGCATCCTCCTCATGTATCCAAATATGCACAGGTGAACCAACTAGCACAGAAGCTTTGGGAAAACCATAACACATTTTTTGCCAGTTCACCTCAGATAAACCTACTGACACAAAACAATGCTTTGAAATATATTTGGAAACAGTTGGGCATTACTTATTCATATCCAGGGAATTCAAGGGTAAGTCTGCTTTTTTGTTCATGCAAAATTATCAGTTAAATTTAACTAACTGATGAAACAAAAGTCTCTTATTCCATCCTGATGTTAAGAACTGTGTCAGAGCTATGTAGGGGCCTGTCTCATGTTAAATGAGACCTCTACTCTACCTTTGGGTTATTGGCTTTTGAGAGCCTGCAGATGAAAATTTCATCTGTTTCAAAATACAGCCCCAAACAACTAAGAAGATTTCAGGTAAATACAAGTTTTATATGTACCTCTGAGACTTTTACACGTACCTCTGAGCAAGTTAAGCCATTTAAAGTGGAACACCTTGGGATTTGAGCAGAGGGCTGCTACAACTCAAACACACCTCTAAAGCACAGAGTTTTTCTGCTGGTAGTACTAATTCACTATCAACCAACCTAAGCAGAATTATATTACTGTACTCTTGCTAGGTTAGCTTGGGGTAGAGAAGGGTAGCAAGAACTCTCATTCATTTCCTTCCCCTATAGTGCTGCTTTCTTTCACAAAGTATAGATATAAGTCTATACAAGTAAATTAATCTCTTGCTCTCTAAGAACAGTACACTCACATATACACTGCAACAATGCAGGCCTTGGAAATTCTTGTATATCAGCTTTTAAAGCTGCCTGTCTGCTCCAGATGGGAAGCAAACCAGTCTTATTCCTGATTATTCTAGAGTTAAGCTCCAGACAGTCTCAGCTTGTTCATAACCCCACTGCAGCCATGCAGAAGCGAAGGTAACTTTCCATACCCCATATTGTTACTATCACTGATTTAGCGATGGGGCTGCTCCACTGAGTGTTCCCTATTATTTTTTGAAAATGAGCTGGATTGACTTTCTAATCTGTATAAGCAAGTGTAAGAGAGGAGTTGGAGACAGAAACTGACTTTCTCTTGCCCCATTTTCAGATCTATAAATCAAGTCACAAGTAGCCAATATCATGTTTATGATGTTCTGCAGCAGAAAATTCTTGCATAAAAATAGCATAAAACTACTTGACCAATTTTTAAAAAATGCCATTTAGTATTCTCAACTGAAAGTCACTTGACAACTCAGAAAAAATTATACTGGACTAAACAGTAAAACCAAGCTCTCAATAGCAAATCAGCATTCATGAAACTCCTGCATATTGAAGTATTTCTCCAGATACATATTCCACTTCAGTTTTAAAAGTAGCTGTTTATTATAGAGAAGACATGCAGCTTTAGAGACACTACTGATTCATGCAACTTTTAGCCCATCAGTAGCTATCTTGGTCTCCAAAGGACATTTAAAAACCACTTCTTTCTTTTAATTTAATTTCATATAGAAATAGTGCATATAGATACTCTCCCACAGAACACGTACTGACAAAAAAATGGAATATGTTGTACCAAACTGGCAAAAAAATTTGGGTGTTCTCAACCTATGAACTAGTATGTCCCATGTGGTATTCTGCAGTATGGTAGGAAAGAAATTTGTAATTCTGATAAATGTTGAACATTTCTGACAAAGTTATGGTGAGCTTTTACACAGAGTTGTGTAATCCTGTTTGTGTGGCTGAGCACTTCATAGAATCATAGAATAGTTAGGGTTGGAAAGGACCTTACGATCATCTAGTTCCAACACCCTGCCATGGGCAGGGACACCTCACACTAAACCATATCACCCAAGGCTTCGTCCAACCTGGCCTTGAACACTGCCAGGGATGGAGCATTCACAACCTCCCTGGGCAACCCATTCCAGTGCCTCACCACCCTAACAGGAAAGAATTTCTTCCTTATATCCAATCTAAACTTCCCCTCTTTAAGTTTTAACCCGTTACCCCTTGTCCTGTCACTACAGTCCCTAATGAAGAGTCCCTCCCCAGCATCCCTATAGGCCCCCTTCAGATACTGGAAGGCTGCTATGAGGTCTCCACGCAGCCTTCTCTTCTCCAGGCTGAACAGTCCCAACTTTCTCAGCCTATCTTCATATGGGAGGTGCTCCAGTCCCCTGATCATCCTCGTGGCCCTCCTCTGGACTTGTTCCAACAGTTCCATGTCCTTTTTATGTTGAGGACACCAGAACTGCACACAATACCCCAAGTGAGGTCTTACAAGAGCAGAGTAAAGGGGCAGGATCACCTCCTTCGACCTGCTGGTCATACTCCTTTTGATGCAGCCCAGGATACGGTTGGCTTTCTGGGCTGTGAGTGCACACCGAAGCCGGCTCATGTTCATTTTCTCATCCACCGGCACACCCAAGTCTTTCTCCGCAGGGCTGCTCTGAATCTCTTCTCTGCCCAACCTGTAGCTGTCAAGGTCCCTCTGGATGGCATTCCTTCCCTCCAGCGTATCAACCGAACCACACAGCTTGGTGTCATCAGCAAACTTGCTGAGGGTGCACTCAATCCCACTCTCCATGTCAGCGACAAAGATGGTGAATAAGACCGGTCCCAACACTGATCCCAGAGGGACACCTCTTCTTACTGGTCCTCAGCCGGACATTGAGCCATTGACCACAACTCTTTGTGTGCAGCCATCCAGCCAGTTCTTTATCCACCGAGTGGTCCATCCATCAAATTGATGTCTCTCCAATTTAGAGACAAGGATGTCATGTGGGACAGTGTTGAACTCTTTGCACAAGTCCAGGTAGATGACAGCAACTGCTCTACCCCTGTCCATCAGTTCTGTAGCCCCATCATAGAAGGCCACCAAATTGGTCAGGCAGGATTTCCCCTTAGTGAAGCCATGCTGGCTGTCACCAAGCACCTTGTTGATTTTCATGTCCCTTAGCACGCCTTCCAGGAGAATCTGCTCCAAGATTTTGCCAGGCACAGAGGTGAGACTGACTGGTCTGTAATTCCCCGGGTCATCCATTTTCCCCTTCTTGAAAATGGGGGTTATATTTCCCTTTTTCCAGTAGTTAGGAACTTCATCTGGCTGCCACTATTTTTCAAATATGGTGTACAGTGTCTTAGCAACTTCATTTGCCAGCTCCTTCAGGACCTGCGGATGGATTTCATCAGGTCCCATGGACTTGTGTACATTCAGGTTTTTAAGATGGTCTCATACCAGATCCTCTCCTACAGTGGGCCTAAGGTCTTCATTCTCACAGTCCTTGTGCCTGCCTTCCAAGGCTTGGGTGATATGTTCAGAGCCTTTACCAGTGAAGACTGAGCACCACTGGAGCCAGCAGATCTCCTCCTAGGGATCAGTGCTCATCAAGGCTATACAAAGACTATCTGGCTCAGGCGTGCTTAACAGAATTGCTTCTATTTGCTCTTTTGTTTGAGATTGCAAGAAGCTCTCTCCTGTTTATACTGGGTTGGTTCCCTGTCTGGAGAGAAATGTCCTTCCACGTAGATGATGACATAGCAGGATTTATTATTTGCTTGTGATTTATCACATTTAAATCAGACTACTGCATTATTAACTTGGGAACACTGCAATATTTTCCCACAGTTACATTTCAGTAGTGTACTTTATCAAGAATCAATCAGTTAAATGAGAAGATGTGTATATTTTTTGTCAAAAAGTACTCTAGTCCATGAGCTCTGACCCGCCTCTCTCCATTTCCTTTCCGAAAGTGGTCAGACTGGGAGGAGGACAGGAAAGCAGTGTATTCTGTGACTAATCCTAAAACAGACTTGCAATCCTGCTTGCCTTCCTGCCTCCTTTCTAATAGTCTGGAAGCTCTCTGAAGTTAGCACATCTTTTTCTTTAAAATGATTGATTATTTGTGAAAAGCAGAGCTGGGATCTGAGTTAGCAGCTGTAGAAGCCCTTTTCTCCCTAGTAAAAAAGGCTGCAGTAGGAAAGTTTGGGTTCTCCAAACTGAATCTGAAGTCAGGCAGGTTCGTCACTCACTTGTAAAAATGCTTTTATGTTCAAAAGAAAATGTAAAAAGGATACAGTAATACTTATATTAATGCATACTTTGAAAGCATACTACTGTTTCAGAAACAGTAAGAAGACAGCACTGTGGCTTCTGTGAAACATTAACTGCTATTCTATTCCTTCAAATTCAGATAAGGCTAAGGAAAATTAAGTTAGATAAGGACTGCCCTTGTTTTATGATTTATTGCCAGGGATAAGCAAAACTCAAACAAAATTCAAATACCCTTTTCACCCCATAAAGCCCAAATGTATTCAATTACTCCAGAAAATTAATAACAATCAAGCCAAAATTAGGGTAAATTAAACCATAAATCATTAAATTCTACATGATACAACCAAATAACTTTCAACATCTCATCTAGGAATTAATGAAAACCAATAATGAAATAAAATCAAGCCTTGTGTGTTTTCTGAAGTCATTGCTAGCTAAAAGCTTACATGAGTGTGCTCTGCCAAATATTAATGAAATCAAATGTCTTTGCTGCTCTCTACACTTGTCTTCTCTGTTTACAGTGTACTGAGCTATATGGTTAAAAAAAAAGGCTCGAACTAATAATTTCTTTGCCTTTAGTTAGTGGTTGAAATACAAGGGGAGACTCTGAATGTGCAGTTAGGGCCACAGGGGGTTTAAAAGGAATGGGGATTGATGGCTTTGATAATGCGATTGTACAAAAATAAAAATGACTGCCAGCATTTCATAAACTGAATAGCCCCTGTGTACAACTACTAGACAAGTTTAATAAGAGTGGTTTTGCATAGCAATTGATTTACTTTACGTAAATACTGCATTAGAATTTTACCAGGTTCTCCCTCATAGCTCTGGACTTTAAAGGAGCACTAGGCATGAACAGGATTAATTTTATTATTTTTTTAAGTTATGGTACTGCAAAGGGTGCATTCCAGTTGCTGGAATGTTTTTCCCTCTGACAGTGTCAGACATAAAGATATATTATATGATTATTCCTCTCTTTGGCAGAATTCCTGGTTCCATGCTTTTTTCAAGTGTCATTCCTGTTTTACTGAAATTAACTTGCACTAAGGACCAAAATTAATGTGCACTTGGATCAACAACTTTAACAAATTACAAACCTACTTTTTTTTCAGATCGTCATCCTCCTCCCAATTCCCCACCCTCTACCGTACATTCAGTAAATCAGTGTAGCTTATACTATTAAATACTTTGCTTTGTATTATAACTGCATTACGAAGTTTAAGTTCATTGTCCTGACAGGGACTTTTTTACCAAGTTCCTCTGTTATGAGTTTTCAGGTATGTATACTACCCTTAAACTACCAGATCCCTTGGAAGCTGCAACTTGAGTCGATATTATGCTGATTTAAAGTTTCTTGTAGTCTGCCTTAAGCACAGTTGTCAAGTGGCATCTGAGTAACCTGACCAGTTAGACTGTTGCAATCTAACACCATTCAGTTTCCTTTACCCAAACATATGACAGTGCTCTCGCCATCTGCCGACAATGAATAAAGCTAAAAACCTCTCATACATTGGGTATGGCTCCTTCCCTGCCCCCTGAATCCTTGCAGTTAAATAAATTCAGAGGCAAGCCTCCCAAGACTCATTTGAACTCCTGTGCAATATGGAATGAGAGGTTATAGGTACAGCTGTGAATTCATCCCCCATGTGTCCTATGCACACACCTATCAGTTACTCATCAGTCATTATCCTCCTCTTCCTATTCCTGATTTTATAAAACATAATTTTTCAAGAAAGAAAAAAATTTTGGCTCCTTTCATAAACATATTCCTGAAACATTAGTCTTTTTGCAACAGCTCCAACTTTGTTATCTTCTTGTACCTTCTTCATTCTGAAGCTGCCTATCTGTAAGTAGCTCCGTACACCGTGTTTCCTCTCAGATCACTTTAACAATGTTCCCTTTCTCTCAAGCTGGCTCTGAGCCAGTCCAGCTTCTTAGTGCAGCAATTGCTGTTCCAGTATAAAAGGCAAGATAAGCCACTATCAGTCTCTCTTACAGCAAAGTCTTCACTAATTGCTTTACTTTGGAAGGACTCCATCTCTTTGCTGTCCCATATAAAATTCTGGCAGCTAGTTTGGCTAAAAAATAAAATATTCCCCAAGCACACATGGCAAGGCACATTACACAAAACCACTGCCTGTTTACAAACATTTTAATTAGACATAATGACAAGAAGAAAACCCAAGTGTTTCAGAAACATGAATATGGAAGTGCACATTTAACACAATTCATCCTATATGAATTAAGTCTTTCTAAGTTTAGTACAAGGAATCTCATATTCTCTTTGCTTAGCTCTTTCCTATACAAAGGAGGACATTCAGATCTGCTGCTAGTCTCACCATCACAGTATCACAGTTTCACAGTATTCTAGAGATTGGAAGGGACCTCGAAAGATCATCTAGTCCAATCCCCCTGCCGGAGCAGGAACACCTAGATAATGTTACACAGGAATGTGTCCAGGCGGGTTTTGAATGTCTCCAGGGAAGGAGACTCCACAACCTCCCTGGGCAGCCTGTTCCAGTGTTCCGTCACCCTCACTGAGAAGAAGTTTCTTCTCAAGTTTAAGTGGAACCTCTCGTGTTCCAGTTTGTACCCATTACCCCTTGTCCTATCATTGTTTGCCACTGAGTAGAGCCTGGCTCCATCCTCGTGACACTCCCCCTTTATATATTTATATACACTAATTAGGTCAGTGCTACCATGCAGCAACAGTTCTGTCACTATCAAAACCCATATAAGTTGAGCAAAATCCACCATGACAAAGCAATGGGATGAATTCTTACACAAATTCCAAGACACTCTCCTCTCCTTCTTCTAATGCCAAGTGGTCTATTCACCATATGTCAGGAAACAAAAGCTATAGATGATATTATAATCATGATGGCTTAAGAATATATGTGCAGGAAAACATTGACTTTTATCAGACTGATAGAAACAACCAAATGAAAAAGTAAGTTTCCTGGCATACAAGCCATTTTTATGGTCTAAATCAGAAGTAGTAAGCTCCTCAGGGAAGAAATATATCTACCCTGGATTTGGAGAAGGCTGAATGACTTCTTTGCCTAGTCTTCACTGGAAAATGCCCTGAACACACCACCCAAGTCTTGGAAGGCAGATGCAGGAACTGTGAGAATGAAGACCTTAGGCCCACTGTAGGAGGGGATCTGGTTCGAGACCATCTTAAGAACCTGAACGTGCACAAATCCATGGGACCTGATGAAATCCATCCACAGGTCCTGAAGGAGCTGGCAAATGAAGTTGCTAAGACACTGTACACCATATTTGAAAAATAGTGGCAGTCAGATGAAGTTCCTAACTACTGGAAAAAGGGAAATATAACCCCCATTTTCAAGAAGGGGAAAATGGATGACCCGGGGAATTACAGACCAGTCAGTCTCACCTCTGTGCCTGGCAAAATCTTGGAGCAGGTTCTCCTGGAAGGCATGCTAAGGCGCATGAAAAACAACAAGGTGCTTGGTGACAGCCAGCATGGCTTCACTAAGGGGAAATCCTGCCTGACCAATTTGGTGGCCTTCTATGATGGGGCTACAGAACTGATGGACAGGGGTAGAGCAGTTGCTGTCATCTACCTGGAATTGTGCAAAGCGTTCAACACTGTCACAGAATTATAGAATCATAGGATCATTGCATAACATCCTTGTCTCTAAATTGGAGAGACATCAATTTGATAGGTGGACCACTCAGTGGATAAAGGACTGGCTGGATGGCTGCACGCAAGGAGTTGTGGTCAATGGCTCAATGTCCTGCTGGAGACCAGTAACGAGTGGTGTCCCTCAGAGATCGGTGTTGGGACCGGTCTTGTTCACCATCTTTGTTGCTGACATGGACAGTGGGATTGAGTGTGCCCTCAGCAAGTTTGCTGATGACACCAAGCTGTGTGGTTCGGTTGATACCCTGGAGGGAAGGAATGCCATCCAGAGGGACTTTGACACACTTGTGAGGTGGGCTGATGCCAACTTTATGAATTTTAACCATGCCAAGTGCAAGGTCCTACACCTGGGTCAGAGCAATACAATTAAAATACAGCTTGCCATCTAAAGTATGCTCAAACCATTTTGACCAAATACCATTTGACCAAGAAGCTCCATGGGGGATTAAGTAACACTCTTTTGGATTAAGTAACACATGTAGTTCTGCATAAACCATAAATCTGGTATAAAAGCCTTTATAAACCTCTTTTTTCAAGGTTCACTGATGCACCCAACTTTGATAGGTGATACAACAGAGCAAAGGTCCAGAGTTAAGGCCTCTGAAACCATGGCCTCAATATCCAGTGCTTTTCCGGTATTAAAAATTACTGCAAAACCTCTGTGAAAATCATGAGGGAACTTAAAGAACATAATTTGAGCAGAAACTTTCCTGAGGCTTGAAGATCAACACAAGTTATTCAGTTGGCTATCAGACTACGATGCCTGACTTTCTTTGTACATTTGAAAATCTGTCAGTATGGACAAAGTTTCCCCATAAGGATCATGTTTACAAAATGTTCTTCTCCACAGTCTCGAATTGCAAGTTTGCATTTTTAATTCAAAATTTAAAGTAAGATGAATCTATGTGCTTATAGCTGTATACATTATGGGGTAAATAACTGCTTGCCACAGATGTGTTTGATGATAATTTTGTTTGCTAGATCCTCAGAAAGGCTATTTCAAAACAGTGCTGTTTTCAATGAAACATCAAAGCTTTTCCATTTCTTCAAAATAACTCTTATTGCAAAGTCATAATAACTCAGTTCAAGCATTTGTGAATGCATTTATCTACCTTGTAGAACATGAATAACTGACAAAAATCAATTTCTAGTCCCCAATGCTTTACACTATATTATCAAATCCCAATAAGAATCACCTAATTTATTCTATTAACCTTTTTTTTCAGCTGTAAAGGTTGCAAACTATGCAAGTTTTGCCATTTTTAGGAAGCTAAGTGGGTCTTCAAAATATTTGACTGATTTTTTATTCACTTTTATGATGAAATCTACAGCATTGTCTGCTGGAACAAATTGTTTTTGAATGCTAAAAATGAAAATGGAGTAGCATGTCTCTTCTAAGAGGAAAAAACCTTGCCAAAAAAAATGTCAAGGATATTTAGTTAAATAGGAAGATTTTCTGGAGGAGAATCCTTCCATAGGACATTTCTCTAGGTATCTAACCTACAAAGTATACACACCAGAAAACTTCACTAATTCAGTCACTTTGCCAGGAAGTTAAGTCACTCTGAGTTCAGGTGATTATCTATACCTGATCTAGAGTATTCCATTTGTAGATGTTCATCTGGGGAATGATCAATAGAAAAAGACAATACTAACATATTTTTTCTGTAGAAAGAATGGCCACAGATTTTATTAAAGTTTTCAAAATATTAATCAGAAGATTTCTCATTCAGGAGAAAATTCACCCACATACCACAAGCAGAGTCCTGCTGGGCCTCAACTCAGTGGGATGAACCAATAACTCTTTTGCTTAAAGATGAAGTAAAGCTTCTTTTTTTCTCATGTGGAGAGGGACGTGTTACAGTCTTACTCCCACTGTGTTAATGAACATGCTTTTATGTTGCTGAAAGGTCAGTTTTTAAGATATCTTTTCAAAATGTCTTGGTGAGCAGATTTTGTGTAGTCTGTAAATGAATCCTGAATTCAAAGGAAGATATCTAGACAGTAAATATTTTTATTTAGATGGAAAATGCTCACATTTAGCACTTTTTAATCCTAATAAACAGCTTCTTATGCTAGAAATGTCATCCATGATTTACTTTCCTTCCATCTTGATATGACTGCAATGCTGTTATTCATCTGACAGCTAATATGTACAGTATCATCATGTATGTCAAGTATATAAATATACTCAGTAGAGAAAGCTCCCTGGGACTTTTAAATGATCGCTACTAAAACAGTTTACTTTTAATCCTGAAGTCTCCATCCTGCAATTTGCAGTAAAAGTCAGGATAGCTGATCTGGGTACCAGCTGTCTCTTTTCAATGTGACCACCATTTGGGATACATTTTTCTGTATTTCTATACAGCTATCAATTATTCACTGCAGAAGTGAGCCATTAAAGACCCATCAGTCAATGATTCATGTCTGGTAGTTATTTTAACAAGTCTGAAAGGAGATCTCCTATAGAAAAAAAAATACATTTTCATGTTCAAGAAAAATTCTCCTTGTAAGAACAGTCATCTCTAATGAAGGAATTAAACTTTTTTGAAAATCACCAAGAAGGAGCTAGACCTACGTGTTACAGCCAGGCTGAAAGGGGAAGACAACAAGGCAGGTTGTCAACTGAAATGGGATCTGAGATCTGCTAGAGGAGCAGAGCATTGAGCCAAGTCACTGAGTACAGCTGTGCATGAAACATGGTCACGAGAGAACAAAGGTTCAGGAAACTGGTTAAGCTGGGATGCAGCAAGCTGAAGAGCTAAACAGCAGCACCACAAGAGACTGGGTGAACGCCAGAAAGTTGAAGATTCTGAATAAGACAGGGCCAGAGAGATGGGAGAAACAGGGCTGAATGATATTGGGCAACATGTTCACCACAGCAGGCAGTGCTCAGCTAGGAGTAAACAGGGATCAGGAATCAGGTGTGAAGAGACAGAGGGCAGGAGCCAAAAATTAAGACACCAAATGGAGGGAGAAGGAGGAACCAAAGCTGTGGAGGAGGAGACTGAAACAAAGCTGCAGATGAGAGATGCAGAAATGGGAGAGAAAAGAGCCTGCACAGCAGAAATCAAAAGGAAGAACTGGCAACAATGGATATGATTGTCTCACATCTCCTGTAAATGGGGCATAAATAAATAAATGCCTGTGTTGGTGCAAATGTGTGTGTGTACATAAGTATACAAACAGCTTGTTTCTCCTGCCTCCACCAGATCTAATCCAAATGATTGCATAATTGTGTCTGATAGTAGGTTACCAGTTGTTCTGTCTACATTGAGCCATCAAAGGAACTATGATATTTTACATAAGCATTTTCCAAGCTATTTTTAGCTCGTATGTTGCCATCTCAGAGAAATTCAGCTGTTCACATCTCCTGCTTGATAGCATCAACACAAAGCTGCACTGACACAGATATATAGGCAACGTTTCTTAAAAATAATTCCAAATATTACGCTTTCCAAATCTCACCACCTTCCATGCATCTCAAAAGGAAATACTTGGGAACACTGGTATCCCAACACTTGAAATGGTCTCTCGGTACCATGCACACCCTGACACTGACTGAAATGCAGATTACCCCTTCAAATAGCTACCTGCTATCTTGTTTTAAACAGTAGCAGATAGTATTTCAAAGAATGTTCCTCAGTAGGCATGAAGTAGTTATGGGCGTTTTTCATCTTGTTCCTAATTCACAGACAGTTACAGCTGTAGTTGATTATCATCTTGATTGCTTTTGAAATTACCAAAAAAGTAGTAGAAACCCAAATCCTACAACTTGAATAAGTATATTTAATCAACTCTTCTACTGGATAAGATCCAACTATTTATGAATCTTCTTTGAAATTAGTAAATAGTTTTTAAAACTACTCCTCTGTAGTGACAGCATGTCAGTCTTTTGAGAACATGGTTTTATTGCATTTGAATCAGATGAAGACAAAAATAGAGAAAGTTATAAAAGTTATAATGCCACCTAGTACTTTCTGCCCCGACTGGTCTGAATGGCTTTTCTAATAAAAGATGGCAAATACCAGCAGTGATGCCAGATCTAGGTTTGTTGGAGATTCCATATGTAACTTTCAGTCTTATATTAACATGCTCAAACTGAGGAAAAAGATCAGATTATAAAAAAATAAATAAATCTTACGACTTGTGTGGTATCTATGTATTCGGGGGGAGCATTTCTTCTTCATTTCTTCATAAGGCTATACAAGCCTATCTACAACTGATACGCTGATTCACCAGGATCTAAAACGGATTATCATTTTTTGTGGCTGAAATTCACATAGAATTTTCCAGAATCTTTTAGCCATACAGGAGCTAAATGTGTTTAAATATCTGTGTTTTGTGAAATGCCATATATATGCATAAAATATAAATAAACCATATTTTTATATATACATACATAATAGCAACATCCATTGTTCATATGTATATAGCTATATACATATGCTATACATAGCATATGTATAATATATGCTATCATACATATATAATAGCAACATCCATTTAATGGATTTATTTCATGTTGAGAATAAAAGGTAAAAGAATATGTAGTTTGTTTTTTTGAAACAGACTTGACTAAACTTTCAGGTAAGTTTGTTTAGTAAAATAGATTTGGGAATATAAAATCTTTGTGTACCTCAGAAGGGATCCAGAATTCCTTATAAAATCATTTTTACTGGAGAAATTATTTAGAATGCTCAGCTGTGAGGCTGGTTCAATTCTCTGTACTTTTTCTTCTGATAGATTTAATTGCTTGAGGGCTGTGTTAGATAGGGAAAAGTTTCACTGTTAAAATTTAACTGCAAAAGGAGTATTACATCTGCCGAGGAACTACTGAGCAACTGAATGATCAGAAAAGGTAGAATTGACATTCATTGCCATAAAACCAGAAAAGATGAAATCAAATTATGAGTCCTTCACAGTAAATACTATATTTTCCCCAGTGTATTCAAGCTAGCAATGAAACAACTGGTATTTCCAATATTAGATTTTATCTTTGACCATATGGTACAGCTTACAGGAGTAATTCTGGCAGAACCTGATGTCTTTTTTTATGTGCTTGCTACTTGCTTTCTTGGTAGAGGCAGATGCCAACATTTAAAACAGATCACTGGGTACTATTAGAGTAGGTACATTAGCTAGACATTTAAAAAATGAGTCAGTCTATATTTTCCTCAGTGAGTAAAGATGCAGCTCACACTGCTTTAAATTTACAAGTCTAAGGCACTGTCCTTTATGTATGATCGTGATAAAGGACGTACGTGTGAGCCTGTAGTTCAACCTGAAAGCTTCCTGTACGATCTGAACAAATTATTGTTTTGGAAGGGAATATTATTTATGGGTGACAAGCAATAGTTCATGTGGAAAAGCAAAAGGCTGCTTCCCAGTTCAGAGACCAAATGATATTTCAGCACTCCTGAGCCAGGTACTGCTGTATAACTGGCAGAAACATGGATGAGTTGTTGCACAGGTTGTTGCTGAAAGAAGGTTGATAGTTGGATCAGAGAAAACATTTCTGGAAGTTTGTTTCAAGATAATGTGACTTTTACTACCATATAACTAGCAATTACCAGTTTCTCATAAAAAGCAAAGCAAATGAGATCTTGGATTTTTGGCAAGGTTGGAAGTGTCAGCAGCATTTTATTTGATACTGCTGTATACAGTAGTGATAGCTTCTTATTTCAGGTAGATTAACTTGGAATAGCTGATGCAGTTACTGCCCCCTCTGCCTCCCCCAGCCTTCTGCCATTCCTCTAGCAGATACTAAATATAATGTCATGAATCAGAGTCTGGATCCAGAGCCACTAAAGAAAGGCTATGCAAAAATGCTTCTCTGATTCCCTGGATCCTGTTGCCTCCTGAACACAGTCCATCAAACCTCAGCATAAACAGCTACAGAATCAGCCATTTAGGCAATGACTGTGGGGAAGTGGATTGCCAGGAACAACCTCATTTACAGACTTCCTTACAAACCCTAACATCACCAAGCTTTCTTCTGTACCTAGTTCTATGCTGGCTGCACATCCACCTGCTTGCTGTTGTGAAGCGTCATGGGGGAGCAGCCAGCAAGCGAGCAAGCTGAGCAGCAGCTGCTGAGCTGACATCCCACCGAGGTGGAAAGCAGCAAGGAGGGGCTGGCTGCTAATTTCTTGGTATTACCAGCGGCTGAACCAGTAATGAGTTCATCATCCAGATAAAAGAAAACATGTGAAGAAAGAAAAGAAAAAGTTTCCTGAGTCCTAATCAGGACTTCTCTCAACAAGCAAAAGATACTGGATTGACATCCTACTTGAGAAGTTATTTTGCTTTCAAATTTTGCCTGGACTGCTCTGAATATATGCAATTATTCTAATTTACAGAATCACAGAATTACAGAATAGTTAGGGTTGGAAAGGACCCCCCTGCCATGGGCAGAGATACCTCACACTGGACCAGGTTGCTCAAGGCTCTGTCCAACATTGCCTTGAACACCACCAGGGATGGAGACACTGCCAGGGATGGAGACAAATTAAAGTTGCTTGTTTGCTTTTACTGCAAATCACAATTTTACTTTAAATATAGAGATTAAAAGAAACAAAACACATTTTATTTCTTTGAGTCTTTAAGGGGCTTTTTGCAGATTAAAGAACAAAACCACAAAAAAGTGAATGTAACTAGTCACTTTGAACCAACAGTTTAGGTGCTACCTAAGCATAGATAACTTCAGTAGTAATAAATTGTTTTGCAATAGCATCCAGTGTGCTGTTAAGATTGTCCTAATGTGATAGAAAATATATAAACAAAGATCTTCATTATATTAACTGATTGCCATTTTGTGATCCCTTGTTATGACACCTGGTAAAACAGCCTGTCCTTTGGCAGACGGTATTAAAGGGTTATAGACTAAATTCAGCATCACTTTGTTATGGTACTTCTAGTAGGTAGATTTAGGACATAAAAAGATAATTGTCAGAGAGTTTTAACATACACTGCTGATATAAAATCTAAATGAAAGATATAATTTTGCATCAAACAGAAAGCATCAACTGTAATGTTGAAAATATTTCTGTTTTATTACAAGCTAAATAATCTAATGTGTGTGTAAGCCAAGAAATTTTATAGCTGTTTCTATTCATGCAGTTCATAAATGCCCTGTTTATATAAGCAGATTATGGAGGTATTTATGAAAAGAGGCATCAAAAGCATTAAAAAAATACGCTGGAAATCTGAAATGTTATATTGCGAATTATCTCGACTCTAAAAATAAAAAAGTTACATTTTGAAAACCAGAGAAAACCAGTAAACTGATTCAAAAGGATTAGCCACACACACTAACACAAAGTAAAAAGTTACCCTGTGTAAGCCAATTTGTAATGTCTATTTATCTGCATGCCCTTAGCAAACACAAAGTATTTTAAATTAACTAGGTTCTTTGTAACCAAAAGTGATGTTAACTCAAATTACCTGACATTCTCTGTAGGCCAAATAAGGCACTCATGCTGAGTCTGAGATAAGAGCAAAGGTTCCTTAGAAGAGTCAGCTAATTATCCAACCTAATTTCAGTTCTAAAATTAGATTCACTGAATACCCCTTTCTGGGCTGCACAGATGACAATGTGTATGCATTTCAGGTGCGGGTTTTTTGTGCCCTGTTCGCTTCTGATTTTTAAGTCTTCATTCTTTACTCCAAATACTGGGAAGGGAAGAAAAAAAAAAAAAAAAAAGAAGAGGTATGTATGAAAGAATTTTTATTTTCCAGTTTGTTTTCTCTTCCCAGCTGCACGTCATTACTATCTCCTATGCCAGCAATGGTTTTGCTCCATTGCATCCTCAAAGGAAGACCTCAAGACTCTTGGAAACTCTTGTATGATTGGCTTACTCCTCCTGAGGACCGGAAGGTTACCTCTTTGGCAAAACAAGTTTTAGCCAAGGTGAAGAAAAAGAATTACAGCCTATACAGTTCATCTAGCTCCACCCCCCTGTCATGGGCAAGGACACCTTCCTCTAGATCAGGTTACCCAAAAGGCTATCCAACTTGGCCTTGAACACTTCTAGGGATGAGGCATTCACAACTTCTCTGGGCAACCTGTTCTAGTAGTCACCACACTCGTAGCAAAGAACTTCTTTATATCTAAACTAACTTTAGCCTCTTTCAGTTTAGTCCTCATCCTGTTACTACAGGTACTGATAAAAAGCCTCATTTCATCTTTCTTTTAAGCCCCTTTTACATGCAGAAAGGTCACAGTAAGGTTCCCTGGAGCCTTCTCTCCTCCAGGCTAACCAACCCCGACCCTCTAAAATATGTGAATTATGTTATTCAACGTGATTAGTTATTGCAAACAAACTTTTCCTAGTTTATTAGTCAGGTTCTAAATTGCTCATATGGAGCCATGCTTAGATTATTCAGAAACTACTCAAAATGCTGTGCATGAAAAAGACTGCCTATTACTTGTACCTCTCTATTCCCTGATACCCATTGCTTTTGTTTGTTTGTTTAAATAGGTATCTGATGACAAATGAGAAGAAGAGACTGTGGGATTTGAGTAACTACCAATGTTCCATATTCAGATCACAAGTAAACCAAACAAGGTTTGAATGAGTACAGGCTAAAAATTGCTCATCCAGTCTATTAGACAAAAACTTATACCAAACATTTCAGTAAAAAATGCATCAGTTCACAAAATAGTTGCTAATAAGAAAAATAGAGTTGCTTTCATCAGATGCAATTATTCATAATGAATAATTTAATGTTATTTTTAGTGCTCTGAAAGCAACAGTTCCATTTAAACACCAAATACCTACTATCTGTTTCAATTACTACTGACAAAAAATCATCAACAGTCTATAAAAGCACATATTTCTTGTAGGAATCTTGGACCAACACCATTTTTTATGCTGAATGGAGAGAAAAAAGAATAAAAAAATAAAATATGCTCTCTTTCCATAGTAAAAACAAAATGAATGTTAAAATGTAGAGATCGTTATAAGATAAATTTGTCTCCAAGAAACTGATAACCTCATATCCTAACATGAAGAGCCAGCTGGTTTTGAGACTATTTTTGTTACTGAGAGAGCAAAAAAAGACACATGGAGTATCTGACAGTCAAAACTAGAATGTTATGCATAGCTCCCAGATAAGTAGAGGAAGTATGTAAGAACTACAGTGAGGTAAGAACCACAGCATCCAAAGAGAACAAATGGTTTAACCTTTCTATAATGGTAATGAAAACTTGCCAGTTCTCTTACTTTTCCTAGCGTAGAACTCTGTTTATACAGTGTACACAACCTAACAATTTTTGGACATTTGCCCATGCCTCTGGCACAAGGCAAGATATGTATGCAACAGCTGTATGTTATAAGCACAGGAAGATATGTTGGACCTATTAAATAAAGATTGCACTACTGCATCTGAGCATATGCAGCAAACTAACACAATTTACCTGCAACAGATTTTTTTGCCCAGCAGCTGACCAATTGCACATCACTTGAATTATATTCCCAACACATCTGGCATGAAAAACACGAAATGCTTGATATGCATGTATAAGCACAGAAGTAACTGTCCTTTAATTTCAAAGGTAGGATACTATTTAGACAGGTCAATATGGCTGAGTTGGTAGTATCTATAAAATAAAGTGTCTTACAAGAAAAAGACTGGTTTCAACACCAAAAATAATTTATTTGATCACAACGTCTCTTAATACTTAGTTTTGACTGAAAACTCATCTTCCACATTCTCATGATGCACAACACACAATGTATGAACAATGTGTGTCACCATGTACTGAGCTCATTAAAACTGTAGTTTCAAGCATTACTATTATAAGCCCAGGTGACTAACAAAACTGCTTTGTCACTCCCCTCCTCAGCTGGGCAGGGGAGAGAAAATATCATGAAAGCCTCATGAGTCACGATAAAGACAGGGAGAGAGATCATTCACTAATTGCTATCAGAGACAAAATGGACTCAATTTGGGGAAATTAGTTTCATTTACTACCAATCAAATCAGAATAGTAAAATAAGAAATAAAACCAAATCTTAAAACCACCTTCCTCCTTCCCCTCTCTTCTTCTTAGGCTTCATTGTACTCCCTAGTTCCCTGATTTGCTTTAAAGCTTTTTCTCTGAAATGATGCAGGTTAAGAGGGGTTTTGAAAGCAGAATTTAATCTTTACATATAGCAACATCAACACAATGTAGCATTTCCCTTGCCTTGCCCTTTATGAGTATCATGATTTTAAAAATGTTCGTAATGCAGAGAAACTACAGGGACATTTTTGTAAAAAAAATAAAAAAAAAAAAAATTTTTGGACACTGTCCTTTTTTGGTTCCTTCTTCTCTTGTTGGATTGAAGGCCTTGCAGAAGGTGACCCTGGGTGACAGTACGGGCTAAGTCCTATTACAGTACAGTCAGTATAAGCAGTGGAGTCATCATTATAGAATGCATCTCTGTGCCGTATCTTCAGTGTCAAGCCTTCAGCATTATTTCTTCCTCCTCTATACATAGCTAGCACCTTACATGAAAAACATATGTGCTTTCTTCTCATCTAGAACCACTTGTTATTCCAGTTTAATATTAGAACAATTTGTGCTATTCAAATTCAATACCATCCCTAAAATCGCGCACCTGATCCTCCTTTATTTATTTGCAGTACCAGAAAGCTTCTGTGAGTACAAATAAAATGAAAAAGGTGGCCTCTGACCCAAGAACATTGCAGTCTGGAATGAAAGAAAGCAGATATCCATATTGAAGTGGACCAGGGAACAACGGAGGAATGAGACAACACTGATGGTAATGATGTAACCGGTCACTAGTGGTGTCCCTCAGGGCTCGGTGTTAGGGCCAGTGTTGTTTGATAACTTCATTAATGATCTGGATGAAGGGATTGAGTTCACCCTCAGTAAATTTGTGGACAAAACCAAGTTTGCTGGAAGTGTTGATCTGCTGGAGAGTAGGAAGGCTCTGCAGAGGGACCTGGACAGGCTGGATCAATGGGATGTGGCCAGTGGTATGAGGTTCAACGAGGCAAATTGCAGGATCCTTCATTTGGGCCACAACAATCCCTACAACACTACAGGGTGGGGAAAGAGCGGCTGGAAAGCTCCTTGGCAGAAAATTACCTGGGGGTGCTGATTGACGGCCAGCTTGTGTCCAGGCAGCCAGGAAGGGCAACAGCATCCTGGCCTGTATCAGAAATAGCACAGGCAGTAGGACCAGGGCAGTGATCATGCCCCTGTACCCAGCACTGGTGAGGCTGCACCTTGAATCCTGTGATCAGCTCTGAGCCCCTCACTACAAGAAAGACATTGAGGTGCTGGAGTGGGTCCAGAAAAGGGCAACAAAGCCGGTGAAGGGCCTGGAGCAGAAGTGTGATGAGGAATGGCTGAGGGAATGGGATTGTTTAATCTGGAGAAGAGAAGGCTCCAGGAGGACCACATTGCTCTCTACAGCTACCTGAAAGGAGGTTGTGGTGAGATGCAGGTTGGTCTCTTCTCTCAAATAACAAGCGATAGGCAAGATGTAACAGCCTCAAGCTGTACCGGTGAAGGTTTAGATTGGATATTAAGAAAAAAATTTTCACAGAGAGGGTGATCAGGCATTCGAACAGGCTGCCCAGGGAAGCGGTGCAATCACTGTCCCTGGAAGTCTTCAACAAATGTGTAGATGAGGCCCTTAGTGACATGGTTTAGTGGTGGTCTTAGCAGTGGATTTTTGGTAATCGGTCCAGGCACTCACACCAAACCCTAAATCAGAAACTTGATCTGAAGTGCAACTCCTTTCAGGCAGCAGAAAGGTACCCTAGATACTGTCATCTTAAACTGTATATAAAGTGATGTGTATTTTCAACTGAAAAAAAAAGAATGAAAGACTCAAAAATCCCTGCAATGTCTTTTCAAGCTTGATAAGTCTTCACTATGCACTTTACTTTAGCATATCTCTCCTTTGAAGAACAGATGAAGTTATAAGACAATGACTTAATGCACTGTACATAGTTACATCCAATATCCCTCTAGGACTGTACACTATTTTCTTCTTGTTCTGCTTCCTCTACGTTTTCAAAACAACACAACAATACTCAGAGCCCCTATCTACATATTTCTTTCAGTCCATTGTTCATTAAGCAGGCCACAAACATGAACAGCCTTGGTCAGTTCTCAAACAACAGGAATATTTCTAGCTAAATTTTTCCCACAAGATTACCATAACTGCATTGACAAACCAGTAGGCTGCACAAACAAGTGAGCAAACTATCACTTTAACAGTCAACCAAATCTGGCCCTGCTTTCATTTTTTAATCCAAAGTTTGCAAAGATGTAGTATTACTGAAATAAACAACAAGTGGACAATTTAAACATGGTTGTAAGTATGTCTATACTGCAGTAGATCTTATTTTGTAAACATTAGGAAAAGAATCAAGGTCCTGATATTCATTCATACAAAGTGTACATTTAGGACAGAGCAATCACTGCAGCATAGAGTAGACATACGCCAGCCACTTTTAAGCTAGTTTGTTCAGAGAAGAGTAGTAGTTCAGAGCAAACTAACCTATTCTGTTTCTCAGACAGGTTTTTCAGCTTGTACTTATCCACATTGTCATGTCTGTATCAATACAAATACTGGAGTTAAACAGTTCAAGGCTAGTGAATAAATAGTAGGGACAAGACTTTTCCAGTTTAAGTAAAATAGGACGGACTGCAGTATAGTTGTAGAAACAGCATGACTGCGCTCTTCATCTAGACCTCCTCAGGATTGCTGGGGAAGAGGTTTTGAGCTTAAACAGAGAATGAAAGATTAACTGTGCTCTGCATTCAGGATAAATCAGTATTTAAACCCACATTCTGAAATAATTTTCTGCTTTGTATTTCCAGGATGGCACAAAGACCATCCTAATGAAATATAAAGTAACACTTAGTCAGGACATAACATCACTGGCAAAATGTGGAGCAGGGAAAATTAAACAAGTCCATTAGTATTATGTCGTATGGAATAAGCATAGACACAAGATTGAAGGAATAGAAAAAGATGCTTGTAATCGTGAAATAAAATCACTTCCCTAAGATGACAGTCTGCTTTTGTTTGCAGAAGTCATGTGGGATTCTCTCATATGCATGAGAACAGACGATTTAATAAGCATTTTGTTTCAGTTCCTAATGCATCTCAGGTGAGCCCTGCTTTTTCCAAACACATAATTCACCACCACAAAGTTGTAGATATTCTGATTTGTTTGGGTGATGAGCAGTATCCTGGATGAATATATTCAGATGAAGACATTAGGGTAATAAATCATAAGATTACCACTGGATTTAGTAGGATTTTTTATTCAACACTGATTAGCAGATCAATGGGGAAAATTGCATATTTTATTTGTATTAATTTTAAAACTTGACAACAAAAGGTAGTATTTTTCATTAGGCAGGAAAAATAAAGACCTGTATAAAATGAGCTGCGAATGCTGCTAACTTCACTTTGGGTGAAGTTTCTGATTATTCCTGACTGTTATGAAACTATATGAGAAGAGGAAAACTCTACAGTGGTGTTACAGAAATCCAAATCTAAGCATATCGATATAAAGGATGATGAACGTAAGAATTCAGTATATTTGCAGTAAAAGACAGAGATAAATGTGAAAAAGAAAGGACACTGTGATTTAAATATACCAGAACCTTTTTGTATTTTGGAAGTGATACGGAGAAAATGGGGAACATTAATTTATGTTAAATGTCTTACGCTGGCCTGAAGTGATTATATGTCAGATTTGATAAAGTGGTATATTGATAATTTTGAGCAAAGAGAATCCACATTCAAAAGTTAAAATTCCTTCAGTACAGGTGGGAACAGGCGCCTTATTATTGAGAGAAAATTTGCTGACCTTTCACACCTGAAGTGAAATTCCAGATTTGGTTAGGTTAGTTACAAAACCTAACTTTAGAATGTAGATGATTTTCATGAGTGAAATAGTAATTAAAATAAAGCAGAACCAGAAACCAAATAGTCTAAAAAAAGGAATAAAACCCTGGAACAATAAGGAAATAATTTCACTTGAACCCACATGCCTGACTACAGACACATTTATCACACAGTGCTATTCAGAAGACAGGCAAGCATAATACTGCCTCTGTCTCCCTAATCTGCTAACTTCTACTACTATTTTGAACTAAAAGTTATTCTCTGTAACCAATAAAAAAAGTGACTACAAACACAGCTAGTTGACAGGTGTCATGAAATAAAGAATGCAGAACAAAAGCAACTAGAAGAACTGAAATACTGCTACAGTCTGAGCTGTAAGAGGCTGAATGTTTCTTACGTACAACCAATATTTGATAAAGTACAGTCAGAATATAAAAACTTCTGAGTTTTCCCTAAATAGTAGATTGTAATCACATTCATTCACAACTTCCTTGGGCAAACCATTCCAGTGCCTCACCACCCTTACAGTAAAGAACTTCTTCCTTATATCCAGTATAAACTTCCCCTGTTAAAGTTTTAACCCATTACCCCTTGTCCTGTCACTACAGTCCCTAATGAAGAGTCCCTTCACAGTATCTTTATAGGCCCCCTTGAGATATTGGAAGGCTGCTATGAGGTCTCCATGCAGCCTTCTCTTCTCCAGGCTGAACAGCCCCAACTTCCTCAGCCTGTCTTCATATGGGAGGTGCTCCAGTCCCCTGATCATCCTCGTGGCCCTCCTCTGGACTTGTCCCAACAGTTCCATGTCCTTTCTATGTTGAGGACACCAGAACTGCACACAATACTCCAAGTGAGGTCTCACAAGAGTAGAGTAGAGGGGCAGGATCACGTCCTTTGACCTGCTGGTCGTGCTCCTTTTGATGCAGCCCAGGATACAGTTGGGCTGCAAGTGCACACTGAAGCTGGCTCATGTTCATTTTCTCATCATCAACACCCCCAAGTCCTTCTCTGCAGGGCTGCTGTGAATAGTTTCTCCACCTAAGCTGTAACAGTGCCTGGGATTGCTCCGACCCAGGTGTAGGACCTTGCACTTGGCACGGTTAAACTTCGTAAGGTTAGCATTCAGCCCACCTCACAAGCGTGTCAAGGTCCCCCAGATGGCATTCCTTCCCTCCAGCATTATCAAACGAACCACACAGCTTGGTGTCACTGGCAAACTTGCTGAGGGCGTACTCAATCCCACTGTCCATGTCAGCAACAAAGATATTGAACAAGACCTGTCACAACACTGATCCTTGAGGGACACCACTCGTTACTGGTCTCCAGCCAGACATTGAGCCATTGACCATAACTCTTTGCGTGCGGCCATCCAGCCAGTTCTTTATCCACCGAGTGGTCCACCTGTCAAATTGATGTCCCTCCAATTGAGAGGCAAGGATATTGTGTGGGACAATATCGAATGCTTTGCACAAGTCCTTCCAGGAGAATCTGCTCCAAGACTTTGCCAGGCACAGAGGTGAGACTGACTGGTCTGTAGCTCCCACACGTCTCTAATTCCTCTTGTTTGCTCCCAATACTACAGCTGTTTGTAGAGAGGTATCTGAGCCAAGCTCCAAATGAAGCCGGCTCATTGGCTGGAGTGGCTGGAATACCTCTACATTGCTCTAAGCATTTATTATAGGTTCTGGCAACTGACTGGGTGTGTTGGGATGGAATGATACCCCCCTCCCCCAACACATCTAGTTTAAAGCCTCCTTGACCAGTCTGGCAAGCCTCCTACCAAAACCGCTCAGAGCAGCTCCACCAGCCCCCAGTAGACCTGGCCTACTAAATTGAGTCCCATGTTCTAGATATCCAAACTGCTGACTACAGCACCACCGTTCTAACCATTTATTAACCTGGCCAACCCTCCTAGCTTTTTTAAGGTCCTCCCCTTTATCCTGGAGAATTGATAAAAAGACAATCTGAGCTCCAGAGCCCGTAACCACCTCTCCCAGAGCTCTGTAGTCCTTCTTTATGTTCTCCAGCCTACTGCTATCTATATCCCCGGCACCCACATGGATCACTAGAAGTGGGTAATAGTCTGTGGGACTTACTAGAGCAGGCAGCCTCTCTGCAACATCCCTGATCTGTGCCCCGGTAGGCAGCACACCTCCCTTGAGATTGGGTCAGGCTGACAGATGGGTGCCTCTGTTCCTTTCAAAGCAGATTCCCCTGCTACTACAACCTGCTGCTTTTTCCTGGCAGCACCAGTAGAGATCTTCTTTACCAGTGCATCACTTGGTTGGTCATGGAGCGAGTGTGTTTCCTCATCAGGCCCCTTGCAGAACAGCAAAGCGGTTCTGGGCGGGGACAACAGATTTAGGAGGAACCCCCTTGCTTTTAATTGCCCTCTTCCTTCTTTTTTTGTTACTGTTTCCCAGCTTCCTGGGTTAATGGCCTCCTTCTTCCCTCCATGAGCTAGAGCAAAAGCTTAAGGCCCCTGCACAGTTTGGGCCTGGAGCAGGCATTCCTGCTTCCTCTCAGCTTCCCTGACATCTCGCAGTCTATTAACAGCATCCCGCCGCTCAGCCCCTGCTGCAGGAGGACCTCCACCAGGGAGCACCGAGTGCAGCCCTGCCCATTGCGCACCCTCCCCTCACCAGACCAGTGCAGGCACTCTCTACACCCCGAGCTCTGCACTGCAGCCTCCCCTCTCATCGGCTCTGTCTGGGTGCCTACGCTGGCTACCGCCGGGGCAGCCAGAGCAGAGCTCCCGGACCGTGCCCTGATCATACGACGAGCGCTCACCACCCCGCTGACCTGCCCACACAAATCGCCTCGAACCGCCCTGGTCGCCCGCGCTCCCTGGGGCAGGTTTTTACCCTGCCAGGGCTGGTGCCTCTCTTCCTGGCTCCGCCCCGTGTGAGTCAGCTGCTCGCTCTCGTCAGCTGAGCTGCCGGCTCCCGGGCGGGTCCTGTCGAGGACTTGAGGCTCCCTCGGTGGCTCTCGTCGCTCTGAGTTGAGGCTCCTGGACGCTGATCTCCCCTCCCCCCGCTCCGGTGTTGAAGGCGTCCTCCCTCGGGCTACTCACCTCAGAAATTCATACTATACTATAATATAGTATATATAATTATATACATTCTTTTAGTATTGTATATTACTATTATTAATATTAATAATATGTATTGTAATTATTTTAGTATTAGTATTTTTAATATATCTTATATAAAATATTTATATAATTATATAAATTATATATATAATACCATATAGTATATATAATTTATACTATTTATTTATTTCTCAGACAGACTTAATGATCTCTCTGCTGGATTCTTACAAATATTTTGAAGGCTGATCAGCTGTGCTTGAAAAAACTTTTCTGTGGATCACTGTGTATCTCCCGTTGTTTATAGTGAATGAGTTTGCTTATACAAAAGAAAAAAGCCAGTTATATGTAAGGACAGAAGCCAATCCAATCACACACACTCAAATCCTAACACTTCCTTTCCACTACCTGTGGAGAATAGAGTAGGAATGTACTGTGGGATAAACAACTCTCACTGGTTTGTTGTTACAGTCACAGTTTGATATCTAAACATATAATTCTAAAAATAGAAATGATTAAGTCTGGGTTTATGTGAGATTTGCTTGGATTATTTAATGTCTAATAAAGTGTGATTTCTTAGAGCATTTCTGCTCTAAGCTTTCCTGTGACTGGTGTGTTCTCTACTGGGGAATCTTTCATTTCTAATAATGTAATTCATCTCACTTGGTGGGGTCCCCAGTAGTGGGATGCCAATTTGACTCTTCCTCCTGCTCTCAGTAGCCTATTTTCCTGCAGCTTGGAGGAATAGAATATTTCTGAGCCCTGTACACTTCAGCCCAGATGTTTGGTTGAAAGTGGCTGGGAGGTTTGAGCTTTATTGGAAACAGAATGACAGATTGGTAGACACCAGGACAGATTCAGTGCCATCCCATAAACCTAATTTCCCTTGGAAGTCAAGCTAAGATGGAAGAAAATTCAGAATCTACATTCACAGCAACATTTAATACACAGCTGTTCTAACCCCTGCTATTGTGACTTTGCTCCTCAGGCCTATTTAACAGAAGCCATATCTCAAAGGAGCATTTTATATCCAAGGCTTTTATCCAAGACTGGAAGTTCTCACCTGTTTTTTTTTCATAACACCTAATTAGCAATTAAATAGAAGCTTATCTTTTAAGTTCTGGGGTTTAGGTTATTAATCTTGGCCCGCTGTGTATTACACATATATTTTATGAAAATAGTCAGTTCCTTTTAACACAACAGATTTGTATTCCAGTTATGGATCTGAAAACTTTTCAGTACAAAAATCATACCTAATAAGCAAAGATATACAGCAAAGATTACACAGCACAACTGATTAGCTGTCCACTTTGCAAATGACCATTTTCTTGTGACATTGTAGTCATTATCCCATCATAAAAGACATCACATTTAATATATTTTTTCTGGGTGTTACTGATTCAATTCCATCTTGGTCATAATAGTAGAAAAATATTTTAAGAGTGTGTTACTTTGATTAAGCATTGATAGGATTCACACCCACTAGAGAAAGTTTCTACTTGATACTATTGAAGCCAGACCTCATAAAAGGTACAGGCACCTTGCTGTTAGAGCAGGTGTTCATACATCCCTAAGGTCCTTTCCAACCCTAGCTGTTTTAGGATTCTAGGATTCTAGGATTCTATTTGACCTCATCTCTTGGCAGGAGAGATATGTTAGAGAAGGACCATTCCACGTTAACTTTTAAGATCATTTCTGCTGGGGCTTCAGCACTCAGGTTTTCAGTGCTCATTCCTTCACTGAGAAGCAAAATCCCAGTGTCCAAGCACCCTATCCGATAAATCATAATGACAAGCCAAAGAAGCAGTATACTGAGCATGGAGAAGACATACTGCTAGCAAACAGCAAAACCAAAGAACAAGTGAAAAAATACCAGCAACCCAGCCTTTTCCAGAGATTACACTTCTAAGTCAGGGCTATGGGTGAATACCTCCATCTAAGCATCCAAATACTCCCCAGAGACTAGGCACCTAAAAATGTCTCTGAAAGAATTCAGCAGTTTAGTCTCTCTCATGCTTTTCCTTTTAAAGTGTGGACTGAGTAGGAGGGGATGGGGAAGGGTAGCTGGATTGTCAGTACTCCTGTTGAAAACCTGCATCTGAATTGTGGGTTTTTCTCTGCCCTGTGAGATTAAACAATATCTTACATATCCTGGCAACATATTCAGACAAGGCTTAAGATGGGGAAAAAAAGGAACATATTTTATTGGCTACCAGAATACTTGATTATGTTGATTTAGTGTTACATGATTGTGTTCCAAAATTATAACATATTGCAAGGTAGTGCATTGTTGCAAAACTATAAGGTCTTTAGTGGTTACTTTGTGTTCATTCAATGTTTAGGAATCTGTGTTTAATAGCATATTAACTGTGTGAACAAAATCCCGTGAATTCTAATAAGCAAGAGTATCACATCTAAAATCAGAAAATACTAGCATACGATCTGGAGACAGAAATTAATTTTGGAAGCTAAATCATTAAAAGTATGTTCACTTTCTTTTAAGAATTGGTGAGCACTCTGTGGCATACATAATTTTTTCCCTTCTTCCTCCTACATACATACAAATTATTTTTTTCCCCAGGGCTTCATTGCTATTGTGGAGAAGTAAAGATTCATGTGACAATTCACATTCATCACTTGGTTTGGCAGAATTCAAAATGGCAGATTTTGATTTCTAGATCCGAAGTAATTCAAGATTACTTAGATCCAAGGTTTTGAATTAATCTTTAGTTAGAAATGAGATCTAAGAACAAGATAATTTTCTCCTTTGCGCAAGCTCTTTTCAGAGTAGCTTTTCCCTGTCGAAATTCAGCTCTGATTGGCTTTGTGTGTGCTTCTGAAACCTCCTTGTTCCACAGCTGTATTGTTAGAGCACTTTCATTATTTTGAAATAAGTGTTACCTGCCTTTCCCTTGCCTGATTGTGAGCTTTTGGTCTGATGCCCACTAAGTTCAGTTTGACAATACTGAATGTGCCTTGGAATATAAACTGCATAAGGATCAGAAGATCACTTTTCTTCATTTCATGAAAAGAGGAAGACCTTTCTGATTCAAATTGTTAACCGGTCTTTATATTCTTTGCTGATACATATTGATTATTGAATAAACCAGTATGTGAATAATAATTAAAAAAAAAAAAAAACCATGAATGCTATAAAAACCTGGATTAAACTAAAAAGCATGAAGAGAGATGTCTAATGCTCATTATATATAAACATTCTGGGACCTGATGAAATCCATCAGTGGGTCCTGAAGGAGCTGGCAAATGAAGTTGCTAAGACACTGCCCATCATATTTGAAAAGTCATGGCAGTCAGGTGAAGTTCCCAACAACTGGAAAAAGCGTAATATAACTCCCATTTTCAAGAAGGGGAAAATGGAAGACTGGGAAAAACTACAAACCAGTCAGTTTCACCTCTGTGCCTCACAGGAAAATGGAGCCGATTCTCCTGGGTGGCATGCTAAGGCACATGAAAAACAATGAGGTGGTTGGTGACAGCCATCATGGCTTCACTGAGGGGAAATCCTGCCTGACCAGTTTGGTGGCCTTCTATGATGGGGCTACGGAATTGATGGAGAGGGGTAGAGCAGCTGATGTCATCTACCTGGACTTGTGCAAAGCATTCAACACTGCCCTGCACAACACCCTTGTCTCTAAATTGGAGACTCAAAAATTTGATGGATGGACCAATTGGTGGATAAAGAATTGGCTGGGTGGTTGCATGCAAAGAGTTGTGGTCAGGGACCTTGACACACTTGTGAGGTGGGCTGATGCCAGCCTTATGAAGTTCAACACAGTGAAGTACAAGGTCCTACACCTGGGTCGGAGCAATCCCATGCACAGTTACAGCTTAGATGGAGAAACTATTCACAGCAGCCCTGCAGAGAAGGACTTGGGTGTGTTGGCTGATGAGAAACTTAACAGGAGCCGACTTCAGTGTGAACTTGCAGCCCGGAAAGCCAACTGTATCCTGGGATGCATCAAAAGAAGCGTGACCAGGAGGTCAAAGGAGGTGATCCTGCACCTCTACTCTGCTCTCGTGAGACCTCACTTGGAGTATTGTGTGCAGCTATGGTGCTCCCAAGCATAAGAAGGACATGGAGCTGTTGGAACAAGTCCACAGGAGGGCCATGAGGCTGATAAGGAGGCTGAAGCATCTCCCGTATGAAGACAGGCTGAGAAAGTTGGGGCTGTTCAGCCTGGAGAAGAGAAGGCTGCGTGGAGAGCTCATAGCAGCCTTCCAGTATCTGAATAGGGCCTACAAGGGTAATGGAGTGTGGCATTTCACAACACAGACTCAAGCTGATGAGGAGACTCAAATCCAACTTTATTACAACAGAAGCCCTTTTTATCCCCTTGTTCGGTACTTTCCAACTTGCACATACATACAATGTTCAATCTCATTGGTCACTCTGAAACTCTCCAGGTAAATAGTCCAATCACAATGCTGCAGGCCCTCTCACAACCCCCACATCTTTAGCTATTTTGTGAACACGTTTCACTTTGGTTTGCTCAATTTTTCTCCAGTTGTAGAACTTCTTTTGCCGAGCAAGATACTTATTGCATAGATTTTTGTGACAGTGATACAATGTAAAACCCCACCAATTAATTTCTCCTTCATCCGACCAAACTACTGGGGATTCCCAGGCACAAAATTTCATTAAATATCCCTACCCACCGTGGTTTATATGGTAAAAAACATTTTGATATTATGCTGAGAAAAAGGTCTCAAAATGCAGCAGTATCTCCCTTCAGTGAAATCTCTCTGCTCCACTTTATATTTAATTTCTCTTTTTACCTGCCTAATTTCTACTAATTCTTTCCATAATCTCCATTTACCTCACTTTTTTTTTCCTTTAAATCACCTACTAAACATTAATGATCTTAAATGTTTCCACATTCTTGTCCTTCTGAAATGAGTTAGCATGGCACACTTCCCTATTCACAAATTCTACTGTGAGAAGGTCCTCTGTGGACCAGCCTTTAACAACTGTTCTAAACAGCAAAGAGACATCACAACCTGGTGAAACCTAAAAGTATATAACTAGCCTCCTGCACTCCTGGGTTCTTGGTTTCTTATGCAATTCCCTCTGTGCCAGTTTTTCAAAAAGTCAGGCAGGATATAGAACACAAAAAGAGTTTGAAGACTCATTTGTAATGTGTTTACCTCAAAGACTTAAAATGACTTATGTTTGGAGAGCTGTCTGCTCCACAAATGTGCTGGAAGAGTGTGTGATACCACTTTTGTAAAATTTCAGTCAAGAGTAGGGGAAATTTTTCATGGCTTATCTTTATGGTACTTCTCAGTGAACCCACTAACTCGACATAAAAGGCAGCAGGGAATGAGCTGAAGAAGCAATACCTGAGACAATTACACTAAAATTAGAAAATCAAGTTTTCAGGAGCAGCTTTAAGCATTACTGGAAAAAGATATATCATTCTGGGTTTCTGAGCATCCCACTTCTGTGCCAGTATCAAGTATATAAGAAAAATTATTTGTATACAGAAAAAAAAAAAAAAAGATACCATCCTGTGAAACTCTTACCACCTCGAAACTTCAAACACCCTTTCTTTTCCGCTTTGCATTTCCCATCTCTTTCTCAGTCTAATCAAAATGTCATTTACTAAAAAATCAGTACCTTTCTCGCTGAATTATTTCCTTGGCTTTCTGTCTCTCACTGCATCAGATTTTTTTATTTCTTCTCATCCTCCTCATACTTCTCACCTTTATTTGTATTTTTGTCCTTTTGTAGTGTTACACAAATAGTTACACAATAAGGTAAGAAGATATTTTGGTTTGATCAATTGCTACAATGGAAATAAGAATTAGTAAATGTGTAGAATCACTGATAAAATCTACCAAATGAATGCTATTGTTTAAAATAAATAGGCAACAAAACCATCAAACAAAAGAGTTGTCATGATATTTCCATGATTCTTTTGCTAGTAGGGATTGTGATTCATGAATGAAATATAAAATTATATTAATGTATCAAATGAAAACACCCAGAACAGGAAAAAATCATGTGAATATAAACTGTAAACCTCCAATGATTTAGTTAAAATTTAAGTAGAGACAGAATCATGTGAAAAGGATCAGATCTAAAACAAAAAAAATTACAAGATAGCTTAAATCCAAGAAAGTGAAAAATCAGTTTTGACACTCAATGGATGTGATGCTGCCATCTGTAAAAATAACATTTCCAACATATGGACTGTTTATCTTCAGCAACATCTGCAAACCATAGCCACACATTGCAAACTGTGTGATTGCCGAACAGTGACAAGCAATGAGTTTTAGACTCATTAAACAACTTCTTCAAAGAAAAACGTTTTTATTGTACTAAGAGAAAATGAGACAGAGAGGAATAAGATGAATACATAACTGTGGGAGGTGAAGGCGATAGGATTTGCATGAGAAACACTCTGGGAACAAGCTATGAGGCTTTGTAAACAAGCAAGCCTTGGGGTGGTAAGCCAGGATGTTGTTGTAACAAAGAGTTTCAGTTGAAGGTCAGAGGACGTGGGGGATGTGAGAAGAAGTGAAGCAAGAAGTTGAAACTGTCCTCACGAGAGCAGTGCTTGATCAACCACCATTGTGGTTGGACTATATACCTGGGAATTTTTAAAGAAGCCAATGAGACTGAACACGGTGCACTCATGCAGGTTGGGAAAGTTCTGAACAAGGGGATGAAAAGGCTTGATTGTAATAAAGTTTAGTCTTGGTCTCACTCTTGGTCTCAGTATCCTCAGTGACCTAAGTCCGTGTTTCAATACACCACACATAACTGCCAGGAAAATAGATGTAATTAAAAATGAAGAGAAGCAATTAAAATAGGCACAAATGTTCCACAGGAAACACAACCATGTGATTTACTAATCCATTCTACATAAATAAGGTAGATCCCTAAATAATTATCACGTAATATGTTGTTCAAATGACATCAACTAGAAAGCAGAAATATGCTGTGTTCTTCTGAAGTTAATGAGTAGATGACATTTGCACATAAGGAAAATATACACTCATCAGGTGAAAATACCAAGTTGAATTATGAAATTGTTTCAATCTACTCTAACTTTAGAGACAGAAATCCACGTGGATGTCAGAACCTTTTGAATACAACTCTTCTAAGCATCATACTGATGATTTCCCCGTCCTCATTGCAACTTATAGTATGCTTAGCAGAAATCTTCCTTGTGAGACACAGATTCCACAAAAATCTGTGCAACTGACAACAGAAATACTTTCAGATGAGAGTGATTTTATTAAATGAGACAGTAGCTTTGGAACAGTAGCTAGACCCAAGCTTCCTCTTCTGTGTGCATATTGTCGCTGGGTTTTGTGGGCTTAGATCTGAGAAATATAAACAAAAAGGTGTGTTGGAGGGGAAAAAAGCTGGTTTATGAGGCATGATTAAACATAGCAGAAGACTAGCAGGCATTTAGCATTTTTTATTGTCTTTCTAAGCTGACTTTCTCTCAGCGCTTCCAATCTGTTCAAGTCCTCATCTACTCTACACAGCCTTCACTCTTCAGCTTCCATCAGCTTTTATCCAGGTCATCCCTGTCCCTGCTTTGGCCTCCTGTCTCCTTAGATCTTGCTTAGTGCTCTTACCTCCACTAAGCAGGCACCATTCCCCACCAGACACTTTGATTGAAATATTTATATAGACATTTTGGGTTCTTCCCACCTCATCCCTACCACTAACTTCTCAAATTTGTCCTCAGTGGCAGTGCCATGGTTACTGGTGCCTTGTGAGACACAGTCTTCCCTGCCTCATCTGATCAATCATTCCTGTAGCTACCTGGCTCTGAGAATCGCCTACTACCTCCTCTCACTCATAATCCTCCTTGATACCCCATCCCTAGCCTCAAATCTTGTGTGTCGTGTCTCAAATGCCTTTCTCCATGACTGAAAAATCCCACTTTCTCACATTCCCTTTTCTTTCTTTATCAGTTTGGTGAACACTGAAAAGGCAGGAGGGTAAACCCCACTGCCCAGATCCATCCTATCTGCAAAGAGGTCTCTCACTGTCAGCTGGCTCCTGCAGACCCTGGAAGCATCATCTGCCATCACATGTCAGCGTATGTGGGCTGAATCACTAAGCACTGGAAAAAGTCTGATAGCTTCTAATGAGAGTGGTGTTTTCAGAAATTGTAGACTTTATATGAATATTGGACATACTGAAACAGTAATTTTCTAAATGCATATAATAGAACTGATATTGTTTCTCCCCAGATCTGTGAGACAATCTTTCAGAATATCCTATGTTCTAGGGATACTAAAGGAAAAGGAAGGTGGTCTGGAAGCTTCATGGAAATGAGGCAGCTCTGAGAGTTGCTTGTAATTCCTGCTCTCTCTGGAAGTGGTGCTCGGCTTCAACTTAAAAAACTAAATAAATAAATAATTTTTAAAAAGCTATCATTTTTATATTCACAGTGGGAATAAAATGTGGGTTTGTTATATTTTAGAAATATTTTTCACCACTGTTATTAAAATTGAAGACTGGATTTCCCCAGTTGTAGAGGTTTTTAAATTTGTATTTCTCCTGCAGAGAATGCAAAGATAATACAAGAAAGGTGTCTGATTCTAACATCTCTTTTGTCTGGTGTGTCTTCAGATTTAGCACTAACAGTCTAAGAACACTGTCTGTCATTGCCAATGCAATAACTTCTGGAAGCATTCTGATCTGCCATTTTTAGAGAAAAGAGAAGCAAAATGTCTTTCAGAGGGTGAAACTGAGACAACAAGGTTTTTTTTTTTTGTGAGAGTACACCATTCTTCTGTGGTAAAACAGTAAAGGAACACATGTTCCCTCTGTTTAGGATAAGTGCTATTGCTATCAGTCTGTTATTTCTGAATGAATTCACTGGGAAGAATCATCTAAGTAGTTCAATTACATTTCCTGCACATTTTGCAAACCTTAAATGAAAGCTACGAGTTACTACAACAGCTTCTTTCAATCATCATTTACAAAACCCAGAAATCCATAACTTGAATTTTTATAATTACAACAATCAGAGAAATCAAGAAAGGTGAAATACAGCCTTAGTAGCTGATGTTTTCTTATTGTCTCGAGCTGTGAGTATCCCTTCTTTCTCTGCAATTCCAGCTTAGTAAACTGGAATGCAGATAGCCCAATTTAGTTAAGAAGCCAGTAACTATAAAGCAAAGTCAAATAAATATGCTAACAGGAAAGAAGAAGAAAAAATCCAAGACATTACACCTCTCCTTAATTTAGCTGTTTGTTTTTTGTTTGGTTGGTTGGGTTTTGGGTGTTTTTTTTTTTCACAGTGCTGTTCATTAATCAAAAAAGAGACAAAACCTAAAAAAACAGTGGCAACACTGTTAGCAAATTCTTCATTCAGATTACAAAAAGGAAATGAGCACATTCTGAAAAGACAAAGGGTTGAAAGTAAAGGCCAGCAATACAGGAGACAGCCATAACTGGCTTCTCATGGGAGAGGAAGCCAGAGCAAGTTTTATCCAGAAAGATCAGGACATTGTAGAAGTTACTAGGCTCTCTTTTGGTATTTGAGGAAAGTAATTCTGTTAGGATACAAAACCGATGAGGGTTGGGCAAATCCTCCTCATCATGTGTGTATCCTGGAGCAAGTGATGTTGTTTCATGGTACTGGCTATGTTATAGCTCAGGAAAGGGAATACCTGCTCTGTATTTGCTTCTTAATTTTTGACTTTTAGGAATTATGAGATTAGATTAAGTTATTTAAAAAGCTAAGCGGCTAAGGCTGCTAAGGGAGAAAACATCTACTCACAGATGAAACTCTACTATAGACACAACAAGTTCTCAGAAATTACTCTGAAAACTTGCTTTAGATTTAGCACTTTCAAGCACTGCCTCTGTACTGTTACCTTTCAATCCACAAACCGAACCAAGGACTAAAACATAATCAAAGTGGGAAATGAACTTTTGAAGTGTGAGATTTTGTACCCCTGAATCTTCAGATCTTTGCAGTCTTTTAAGTACTCCTCTGAGATACAGCATAATGCTACTAGCATAACAGTCAGTCAAAAGCCTTGTTATACACAGATATGACACAAAAGTTAAGCACAGCAAACATACCTGTCAATCAAAATTCATGTTAAAATGGGAGCTCATGTCAATGCTCTTAAATCTTCCTGGTGGCTGAATGCAGGCAGAAAACTTTACAAGCCTTTAACACATCTATGAAATGGACTGTTCTGCTGTTGCTTTTAATTGTCTACACCTGCTAAAACTATTCTAACAGGTCCTGCTCCCCTTAGAAGCCATCAGCCTGAAAGGCCCTCCGGCTTCTTTCTGTTTGTGAGAGAAAATTTTACATGAAGTTTGCTGTCTGAAATATATCGATGCTCTAGTTCTTTCAGAGGATGTGGAATTTGAGTTAAGAATTAATGCATGGAGCTCAGAAAAAAGAAATTATGATAATGTCTCTTTTGGCCTTAAACCCTGCAAAAATCTGTCTTCATTTATGTAAAGAAATTTTACATTGCATGGGAGCTCTTCTACAGCTCTCTAATAATAAATCATCACTGGAGAATCAGATTGAGTTATGTATGTCCACATTAACTCCCTACAAGTTAATTTAAATAGAGTTAGAACAGAAAATAGCACTAAGCTATGGATGCTAGTGGTACTGGCTTAGGAATTATGTATACACTATTTCCCACAGGCCGGCCAACAACTGAATGGGCATTGATACAATTCAATTAGGCATTTTGACTTGAGGAGAGGACAGAAGTTAGATGCAGTACATACGTACCTACTAGAGAAGAAAAGTTTTATTGACTTTACCTCTGCAGTGCAGATAAATCCTAAGTGTATCATAGCACCCACAGAGCATCACCATGAAGGAACTTTTCCCAGTAAGGCAGAGAGATTACTTTCAGGAGTAGTGCAAAATGCTGAGATAACTTTTCCCTTGTTCCCACTAGAAAACATGTGGACAGGTGAAGTTAGCAAGCAGCCCTTTTCTCCCCGGTAGAGTTGTGTGGCTCTGTTGCTGCTGCTTTTTCATCCTCACCCAGACATCCATGCTGTCATACAGCTGGCTCTGGCAAGATGAATATTGGATGGGAGATCCAAATGCCTACTTGCTCAAAGCCTTTGAGTAAAGCTGCAGCAAAGTCAGCATGCCTTTGAAGGGATGCCACATGTAAGCATACCTTACAGAGGTTCACTGCTTGCTTCACCCACTGTCCAGTAAACAAAGGTGCAGGCAGCTGGCTGAGCAGCTGACACAAAGCTGGAGGAGGCTACATGAAGATGTAAACCCTGAGTGTCATCATTGTCTCACTATGGCTTTGTGAATGAAACTTTGGGGCAGTTGCTAGCAAAGGATGAGTTTCACCTAGGGAGAAACTCATGACAAGGGAAATGTATTCATTTTACCGAAAGATAGAATGAAACTTTATACACTCCCACAGTGGGGAAGATCAAAATTCAGGCAATCATTTTGCTTCTATAATGCCTTTTATCAGTCTGCTACAAACTGTGCTCAGAGCGTAGCCAGTTGAAGACTGTTCTGGACACATAGCTGATTTGCTCCAGAACCTCTTCTTTTCTGCTCTTGTCCCTGAGGGCTGTTTCTGAAACAAGAATTTATGTCCTGTAGCTCAGCATATCACATCCGTAATTGCAGCAACAGAACTGAAAATTGCACTAACTCTGCATTTACATCCAACACATCTGGATCATTTTCTACACAAGAAATAATTAATCTTCCAGGGAGATTTTCCATCAACCTAATTGTTGCTTTGAGAATTAAATTCCCCTTACCTCCTTCTAGCAAGCTATTATTGATTAGAAAGGTGAGAGAAGAAAGTTGACAAGAATCCTGCCTTTCACTTCAGCTACAGTAGGTTAGAGTCATACTTGATCAGCAAAGTCTCCTGAAAGAAGTTAGATGTAAAAAGCTGAGTTTCTCACATGAAATCTGAAGCTTTTATGAGTTGAAGAACTTGAGTGCTTTTTGCATATGTTTTGAATCAACTTTTCTCATAATGAGTTCAAAAGTTTGTTATGATCATCTGCAGAAAATAATGCTAAATTAATTCCATAAAATTTTGTTAGTGAAATTACACAACATAGTAATGAAATGCAAACACCCTTGTTCATTAGGCTCATCCATTTCAGTTGTACCTACGGTACATTTCTCAGGGGGGACAGTTAATCATACAGCAGCATACAGAAAAGAATATATTATATTAATTAAATAGCCACATTATGCAGCTGGGTACTGAATTATGCCCATGAAATTCAACACAGCATACATTACTGGTTTTATTAAAGCAAAAGAATCTTCTGTTTACTGAATCTGGGGGAACACAATGTCATTTTGGTGTGCATCACAAGTAATAAATGAAGAACAGTCCAGTATTTCAAATGACGACAGTATTCTTCAAAAGAAACCTGTGCATGAAATTCACAAAATTTTGATCCTTCAAAGAGCAATTCACAGGCACATGAATCAGTCCATGCAGACCTCACTGAAAGAGTGAAGTACATAGGAAGATTAGAGGGCTGGACAGAGTAGAAAGGATTGGCAGAACTGTGCCCTCAAATTCAAATGTTTGGTCAACAGCTACTGAAGTTTATCCAGGACTGAACAGTTTATCAGCAAAGGTCATTTGGCTAACTTAGCCACTACATAGTGCGTCTTGAGTACTTTGAAGACTAAGCTGCTACTACGCGTGTTTAAAAACCTTGTCATAAAGGCAGTGTATGGTATGTTTACATTGACAGAAAAAGACGCTGCTTACTGGTATGTAAGGAGACCAAAAGGAGTTTGTGTAACTTTCTGCTTCTGTTGTTACACCTTGCGTATACTTAATGATAGCTCAAAGCAGGTTCTCACTAGGATTTTGAATATTTAAAGTTAATGGAAACATTTTTATAATGTCCTTATAAAAATACTGGAACTGATGGCACAAATGAAGCAGAGAAAAGTCCACTTCAACATACCTACCCAATATAAAATGTAATTTTTCATTTACATATAAAATATAGTACTTCACACTGTAGATTAGGGACAAAGAAAAAGAATGAAGCATATGCAGGACATGGCAACTTCATATCTTACAACATGCTCTCAGGTTGCTGAAATATTAGGTTTCCCTCTAAAACACCATGATGTAAGAACTGTTAACTAGTAATATTTGAAGAAAAAGCATCATTTGCATTTCTACACTATCAAGGATTTCAGACTTCTGATAGATTTATGGCAGTAGCGTCAGAACACATAGAAAACAGAACACATAAAGATAGGCATCTAGCCCTGACAGGACACTAGATTTTAGGCTCTTTCCCTGGCCAATGGCTAGAAATATGCAGCAATGAAATTATTTGTTTATAAAGGCCTGTCCTAGAGAGAGGCAGGAAGGGGACAGTCTCTTCCACCCAGACGGTTCTGGGGCCAGGTGATTCTGCAAGAAAACATGCTTCAGTTCCTGTATTTGGAGGTCACCAGGACATGTGTTTGCCAGTTACAGAGGGCTTTAACCAGTAATCTGTCACATGAAATACTGAGAGCCATGCATTTCCATACTGCCTCTGAGTTTCCGGATAAGGTGACCATGCTTGCTATGCTTCACACTGAACTGAGAGCTGGCTGTAAGCTTTCAGCATCTTCTAGTTATGCCCTAGGGATTAGGTCCTCTGGGTTACAGAATTGGGTTAATTTTTGTACCTGTTATACCAGTAGACCATCCTTGCTCTGTGAACGTGTGGTCTTACTGAATTCAGTCTATCACTGACCGCCGAAGGATTTATTTTTCATCTAGATGGCATTCATCTTTCCCCACTGGTTGCAGAAGCACCCAGCTCTTGTATAGGAATACATGTAGGCATAGGTAGAAAGCAGTGCTTGTATAGTGCCACTGAGACCAAGGGAACCACCTTTTGCCATCAAGTTATGTCTTTTAGACACACTCTGAACAGGAATCAGTATCAGATTGAGCCTAAATAAATGACAGGACCAAACTGATGCCATACAAGGGAAAACTTTTTAAATTAGTTTGGAGCTGTAGTTTTTGTTGCTTCTTTGTGTATCAAACATACATTCATTCTTCAAGCAGCCCTAGTTTTTCAACCCTAAAGAAACATTTCATGTGCAGTGGTTGTAATGCCATTCACGCTGCAGTGGAGACTGTAGCTGTGATAGCACTGTCTGGTTTCTTCACTGATTTATAAGTCAGCTGTAAAACTTTACTGTAGTTTTAGAATGAATAGAACACTTCTAGTTGAAAGCAACTTTTAAAAACAGAATGTTATATATAAATATATCAAAACTACATTGTGTTAATTTGCTGGATTCCCTTTGAAGAAAAAGTATATTAAGAGCCTTTCATTTACTGAACATTATGTCTAGATTGATAGTCATCTAAATGAATTAAGAGCTATTCAGTCAAAACTTGAGGTCTGGATTCACTGGAATAAGCTCATTTTGCTCAATGTTATCTGCTCAATAGCTAATAAGAAAATTAATTCAGTAACTTTTTGCGTGCTGGCTCGACACATTCTTCCTGACAAGCCATACTGAACTCCTGTGATAGATGAGAAATCATTCTGGTCACCCCTGTGTGGTCCAGCTAATGTGACATTTTAATTCAATTCTGATTTTTAACAAAATATCCTCAAATTGAAAGGGTAGATTTTTTTGCACACTAGCAATGCTCTCCTATGTTCCCTAGGTTTGTTTTGACATTTGTCTATGAACAGAACAAATCACAGCTAGGACCACAGTGATTACCTGCTCTGACCTCCTATATAAAACAACAGGTAGAGTTTAGAGATACTTCCAGTATCTGTACTTTCTAAGATCTGGCACAGGTTTTCTCCAGACAAATGAGGGCAACTGCTTATCTGGTGTAGTCAGTAGTGAACTCCCTTACCATTTTACTATAGCGCCAAGAGCAAATATAGGCACCACAAAAGTAACAGGGGTTTCTACAGCTGAATGAAATTAAATGGCAGAATTCCACTGGGAAGAGTGAAACACAATATTTTTTTATTCCCAGGAGCAGACTCAATTTTCAGTGGAAAATCGAAGCACTCCAAAGAACACTCAGGGTCTGCATCTTCAAGACACACAGATTTCAGAAAGCAGAAACTAATCACTTCTAACAAAGGGATATTTGTTAAACTTTCAACTGCCTGCAAGAAATCAAAGCTGAACCTTTCCTTCCAACTTCTATAGTCCATAAATTAAACTCAGACAATGAATTGGTTGTCAACAACTGAAGCCCTCAATTTTAATAAAGAAATAAATAGATGATAAAGAAATATACAAATACAACAGAATTGCTTTTTTGTTGCAATTGTATTAAAGCTGTAAGCCAAAGCAACCGCCTGTAATGTCAGCCAGATTTATTATTCACTCTGACACGGTCACCCAATATTGTCATGAATTGCTACAGGGAGGCATTCTCATAATGAGAGAGTTGAAAGCAAGGCCATTGATCGTGATTCTCTTTCCCAGGTTCAATTAACAAACATTCTTCTTTCTGCTTCTCTTTTATCACCTTTTTATGCTTCTGGTGTTGATTCTTCTTTGGGCTTTCTTCATGTTTTCCCTTGCAGCAGTGGACACTGAGTACTAATAAGGCAAACACTTTTCATTTAATTTCAGTACAAATATTGCCTGTTCAGATACGGTTATATTTTGCTTTTTTTCTCATGACTGTGTGTCCTTGTGACAACACATTGATATAATTTCATACTACGAATACTATAATAATTACGGTCACTTTGCAGACCTGTGGTTTGAAACAGGCTACTCAAATTAGACCCACATGTAAGATTTTGCTTGACTGTTTTCTCCAAGATCATGGACGTGTCAGAACAAAAAGCCAGTTCAAACAGTGCAAACATTTGATGCAAAGTGCTATGTGCCATCTTAATACATTACTGAAAATTTTTTTTTTTTACTTTATATTCCTCCAGAGTAAAATTCTGAACATTATTCACTGCCCTATACTTAGTTTGTTTGCACAAGTTTCACTGGGAATGAGCCAGTGCTCCTTTCCAAAAGAATCTGTGGGATATGCTTAGGTGACTCAACAAATCAAAGCAATACATATTGCTCGACTGACAATTTGAAATTAATAGAATAGGGAGGGCTGACAAATAACAAGATTCAAAAAAGGTCAGACGTGTCACAAGACTAACCTTAATGTAGCTGAACTCCAAGTAAATACTGAGTCCCAGATTATATATGTTTTTACTATAACATGTAAAAGGGAGTTTCCAGCACAAAGGACAGGATACAAAAATCAGTGTTCTGAATGAAGCCTTCCTTGCCAATGGATGCATATTGAGATAGATGTGTGCCCTAAACTCCCTCACTTTCTGGACCTGAATGGAGAAATCCAAGATTCCATTGATTTTAAGCTGGCTGCAAGAGAATGGACTATACATGGTCCAGCATAACACCTGCCAATACCAACTTAACATACCACAGCATCAGAGCAGAATTTGGCTGGCAGAGTGAGTTTTGACTGGATTGACACTTTTCAGCAGAGACTCTTGTATTTCCAACCTGCTGCAGGGCATCAAAAGAAAAAGTGATTACTTTTCCATCAAAAACACTGCCAGTGTCAAAGGAGGCAGTAGTGCCTATTTACTTTTTCATATGAAGCGCTAGAGGAGCCACTCACCTGACAGAAAGACCAAGGTTCAGCTAAGAAGGCAAGGAAATATGCTGACCTGTTTTGCTCCCAGCACGCAAGCCATAGTAACTGATTAAGCATAGCAGGAATGTACAGTATGTGCAGGAACCATATTTACTGTGACAATATGGAACCAATCAGCACAAATAGAAGGAATGGAGTTTCTACCATTAGGGCATTACACATCTGCACAGAAAGGTTACTGTGAGGATGTACTTATTGTATATAATTGGACCCAATTCACTGACTAGCATAAGATTTAGTGGGATTTTGCTCCAAGTAGAATCTGTGTAATTAAACATAAGTCTATTTTTGCCAAAAAGACATCATACTGCAAGAAGAAGCATTTTCAGGTCACAAGTGTTTCATTAAAACACTGTTAAAATGATTTGAAAGTGACTTTTTTCTGGATTAGGTGAAACAAATCCCACTATTTAATGATAAAATACACTCCTCTAAAATGATGCACATATACATGTTCGTAATATCTTGTGAAATGAAAGCGTGCTCTCCATTCTTGTAATACCTCCCCTTACATTTCCCCACTATCCTTACATATGATAATTACAGAAATTTAGATGATAATTACAGAAATTCATATGATCTAAATTACCTTTTTGGGGGTTTTTTGACTATAGTCACAGCATACTCAAAATGATGCAAGTTCCAGAAAATTTTGATAGCTGTATAATCAGTCATCATAGACAGACAATCACATTCTCTGTGAGTTGGATCATTCCCTGCTGTAAAAACGTCCATAGGAAAGAACTGTTAAGGGAAAATTAATCTCAGAGAGTGTTTGTCATTGCGTCATGTTCTGCCCTTGCAAGTGGAGTGCCAAAACAAAGCCGTGGAATTCATTATGAAGACTGCATATTCCACAGGATGTTTATATTTTCCTTGTTCACCCTTTCTACCTCTTCTGTACTTTGACAATTACATGAGCCTTTATGAAATTGTGTCAAAATAATACTCAACGCATAAAACCCAACTATTTCAAAGAAATTAATTTGGTATTGGCAGAAAAGGAATTTCTGCAGAAAAAAACGATGTGTCAGAAAGCTATAAAATGGCCATAAATTTCAAGACAAAGGTAATCAAAGATTTTGTATGATGAAACTACTCCAATATACTGTTTGTGTAAAAACTAGTGTCTTTTGAAGTGGGGATGTAGAAATTCAGAGTGGTGTAACTATGTTTCTGCTTACTGGGGACATATCAGAACCTATCAGGAAATAAACTCACTGCTTCCAATAGTCTGGGGAAGCAACCTAAGGTTTGCAGGATAATCTGTGAAAGCATTAATGAAGCCTGAAGCTACAATCATCCTCCCAAAATCTCCCTTAAGCCTGTTGAACTGCTTAAAAATATGTTATGCATGTTCCAACAGCGTGGCCCACCAGGCCATGGTGCCTTTCAGAAGAGAAATTCACAGCTATCAACCTAAATTCACTCAGGGTCCACAAAAGTCACTCATTTAGTCATTTTAGCCAGAGAGATAAGATATGTCAGCAGTATGGACAACAACAGAGGCTGAGGAGTGTTGGTAGTGCCTAGAACAGACCTCTAGACTGACCCTTCATGGCTCCTCTTCTATTCTTAATCCAGATTTGGCCAACAAATTAGCTCTACATCTCTGTACAAGGTCCCCTTATGCCAGGTAGCCTATCACATTTTCTTTCTGCTCTAAAATTACTTGTCAGACTGTCGTGTTTTAAGACCATCTGGTAACTTAGAACCACACAGCCACTCGCTCACTCCACATCCTTCTCCCCGCCCCTGCTCCCAGAGGGATGGGGAGGAGAATCTAAAGAATGTAAATCCTGTGGGTTGAGATAAGAACAGTCCAGTAACTAAGGTATAACACAAAACCACTGCTGCTGCCAACAGTAATAATGATAATGGAAATAACAAGGGGAGAGAATATAAAACTGAAAAGGGAAAAGGAAAGGAAAACAATAAACACAAGTGATGCAGCAGCCACCAATCAATACCCAGCCCAATCTGATCAGAGATCTGAGCCTTCTGGGTAACTCCCCCCAGTTTATATACTAGGCATGATGTGCTGTAGTATGGAATACCCCTGTGGCTAGTTTGGGTCAGGTGTTCTGTCTCTGCTTCCTCCCAGCTTCCTGTACCCCTTCTCACTAGCATGAAAAGTCCTTGATCAGGCTAAACACTACTTAGCAACAACTAGAAACATCGGTGTTATCAGCATTGTTCTCAGACTAAAGTCAAAACCACAGCTCTGCACCAGCTACCAAGAAGGAGAATAATGACTGCTACAGCTAAACTGTCCTTTCAGTCACTGATTGAATGCTGGAATATACATCAAACTCCAAATGCAACACTGCAAAAATACTGGCAAAATAAAGAACCCTTGATTTGTGCTCAGAGTTACTTTCTTCTCTTAAGTGGTAAGAATGCATTTAAATGTTACTGGATTGCAGCTTTTTTTGTTTTCTTCCTAATGCCTTTTGATACACTTATGCAAAAAAACTCTGCTCTAACCTTGAATGGGTGCCGATATACCATACATAATACACATTGCAAAATAATGCTTAACTCAAAGAAATGCATTTCATAAATAAAGCCTTTTAAAAGTCAGAAGTTGTGTTTTCATACTAGCTGTAAATTCTAGAAAGATTCAATGTCACTGTTCTCTCAAAGACAGCTTTTTCAGCATGTACCATTTTCTATGCATTCTGTTAAAGCTTTTTCCTTCTGAACATTTTCCAAGGGGCACAATCAGAATCACCTGATAGACTAGTTTTTAACTGCAGTACAATTATCACAGTAAAGCTTTGAAAGTGTGGGAAAGTAGAATATATTATGTGGGATATTAAAGAATGAAGAAAAATAAAACATGTCTGAAAGAATACAAGGAAGCAAATCATATTCAGTGGCCTTTACTTATACAAAAGTACACGTTCCAAATGTCTAATTATACTCCAGCAATTTACATTTTAATATACTATTTTAATAGCATTTTGAATTATTTTGTGGTGAGCAATGACCATTAAAATAGCAACTGAAAACTGCAAAATCAGATGCTATACCAATTTGCATTGCCAAACAGATCCTTGGAGATTTCCTTCTTGAAAAGCCATCACAGATGGGTAAACTGACAGTGAAAAACCATAGCAGACTTCAAGCATGTATCTCATTTTCCTGTGCCAGTCTCAATCCTGACTAGTGCAGCTAGCAATGTTTACTATTCAAACCATGCAAATATATAGCAGTGCTTGTTCCTGCCAGGGCAAAAGAACATTCTACTATAAGTGCTGTATGGTTCTAATCAACATGCTGTGTGTGGCCTTGTTGGGATTGGAAACAAAAAAAACCCCAAACTAGAATTAGTAGGCAGGTCCAACCAACCTTGCAAAGTTATGGAGTCACATGTAAATCAAGGGTTTGAAACACTGATCAGAATTAGCACTAAGCAAGTATTACAAAACATGTACACAACATAGGAGATTTTAGCTCATTCAGTGCTTACTCCATACTGAACTGCTCATTCATAAATACATTAAAGACTCTTTCACACTGATAAACATTCAATCTTAAGCTGTTACTGGAAAATTCACCCATTTTAAAACCTTAAGTCAGAAAACTGGCAGGACCAAAACCTAAAGATATAAACACAAGCAGTCACTCAAGACAATGAGTACCAGTAAATATTTGCTGTATAACTATTCATTTCTCATGGATAACAGAAAGTAGCATGTCATAACCAATGGGTCATAACAGTCATAAGTGTTTGCAATTCAGGTAGATACTAAATGGCTAATGTTTAGTGGTCATAAACCTGACAGAAATGAGCCTGCATTTGGAAGTGCTGTCATGCTTGTAAAAGTACAGAAGATGCTAACAGTGGTGCACAAGTCTGCTACAACCTGTTAACTAACACAACAAAGGCTTGAGCTTAAAATTCAAAAGTTAAAGGAAATAATGGTAAAGGTCCAAAGTCACTACCAGTGGCTCACTCATTTTTTTGGCATCTGGTGAGAAAAAAAAAAACATAAAATAGTGGAAACCTGGCACTGTGGAAGTCAACAGAAAAACTGTCTAAAAAGCTAGAGGGCTTTGCTGTTGGGAAGGAGATCAATTTTATGTCCAAAAAGAGATATAAAACATAAAAGATTCCATGTAATTACCAACTACTGTGCCAGAAACTAAATCTGTGGAGCGCTTGATTGTCCTTGCAGATCCAGCTTCTAGGACTGCCAATATTGGTTCACTTTGATTGTTTTTTTACAAGGGGGAAGGTAATCCTTACTTGGAGACTCACAAATAAAATCAAAGCATTTGCAAGGAACAGAGCAGAAAATTGGAAGGCTAACACCTCACAACTATCTATTATATGTTTGCAGTTTACTTCTTTAATTTTACTGTTTGCAGCTTTGAATCCATCTCCACAGACAAACTAACCCAAAATTTCAAAATGCAATATGAGCTGTAGCTAAACTTTTGTCAGAAAGATTTTTGATCTCTAATGAGAGCTCTATTCAAAAATAAAATAGACTTGTTCACCTCAACTGGTAAATTTGCTGTCCAGGACAATCCCCCAGACCTGGGAGACGCAGGCTCTCATCTGCTTTCTCATTAAGTCATTTTCACTCTCTACATGAGAAAATCAATGGTTAGTGTATACAAAGTAGGCAACTTTCAACAGCAATTAAGAGACACTCTCCACGATAGTTCTCCATGGTACTTATTCCCTAGCATAAACTACAAACAAATTTTCACATAATCCTTGGATCCCTAATGCTTATATTTTGAAAGTATAATTTTCATACCAAAGTACCAAGGAGCTGTCAAAACCTCACAATTTTTAACAAAACTAATTTATTTCCTGGGCAATCCTACTCCAAAGTTGCCATCTGCTAGTTCTATACTGTGATTGCCGCATAATACTTTCACAAAATGCAGCCTCTAATACTAAACTGCCTGACTAATCAAATCATGCATTCAGCAACTGGATTCTTTGCATATAATGTTTTGTTTACAAGCTACGGATCTGAAGCCACTACCTCTCAGTGAGGTATCTCCTTTTTGTATCACTTGTGCTAAATGCAACCTTAAGACAAAGAAATCTCTTAGACATGTTTAGAAGAGAAAGCTTTGTCACGGACTTCATCTCAGCTATGACAACCTGAGAAAACAAGCCAATTAATGGAACAAAAGTAGGACTGTTAATGAGCAGAACCATATTTTTCTCATCATCGGATCTGAATTTGCCTATTTGTAAACATATACAAGTCTTAATTTGTTTTCCCCATCCTACACAGTTAGGATGTTTTGCCAGCTTTACACAGAAAAGGTAATTGGCAAGAGGAGAAAGATTCTTGAAAAGAAGTCTGAGACTCTTCACAGAAAGAAAAGCTCTGCAAGGGAGCAGGTAGTATGTTGACTTCTATGCAACCCGCCTTTTGTCTTCAGTTGTCAGGAGATGAAAAAGACTTCTTTGCTATCATTTTAGATAGTGACTAGTTTAGATAGTTCTAAAACATCTGTTACTCAGTAGCTCAATTTCTTTACTTTCACATTGTCTGTTGAAGGCAACAGGAGAATATTTTCAGGGGTTATTCACAGTGTGCAGAATACGACTTGTACAAGACCAAAGACTGTAATTGACAAAAAGACCACAGTTTTTATCAGCCTATCAGGGTGAACTATAAAATCAGTTCTGCAGAGAGGTATGTTCTGACCACTGTTCACTGAAATGAACCATTAGTCTTTTAATAAGGGATCAGCTTCTGTATCTCTCCTCTCCAGTCCCATCTGAAGCACTAAGCTGAGACTAGCTAGGTGATTTGTGATAGGAAGCACATCACCTTCATGGAACAGGAAACTTCTGGACAAATAAGGAAGGTAAGTGATGAAGTCACCAGCATCAAAACTACCCTAGCAACTCAGCAAGATCAACTTACTCACTTAAAATCACTAATAGCCCCACAGGGCTCAAACACCTTTTCAGATATAATAGTAACATGCAGCAACTTGTATTATTACAGTCAGAGGAGACTGCCTTTGTGTCATCCATAGCTTCATCCAGCTGTGACATACTATGCTAAACAACATAATATACTGAAGAACTGACTGTACTTAGCTGAAAAAAATTTGCTTTCCTAATGTTAGCCAAGCTGCTCCCAGTTACATATTAGATCAAATGATATGAAAAAGAAAGTAAATAGCCGTGAAGGATTCCTGACATCCAAACATTTCTGTAAGACATAGTATAGCACCTTGAGATACAATCTCCCCTCCTTTACTGGAACCAATGGGACTGTTCCACCGACTTTAACAGTCACCAGTTTGACCAGGATGTGTACAGCTAGACAGAACTCCATCCTCAAGTGGTAAGAGTAGGCCCTTGGAGAATTTGAGACAAAGACCCGGTAGATTGACCAATTCAGTGATCTAGTGACAGTGCCAGCAGATTGTAACATGAACTGAGAGTGGTCAGGAAGAGATAAATTTAATCTTGCTGCTTCATATTAGTACTAGGAATAGTATTACATTAGTACTAAGACTGAAACATGTATCTTAAAGCTTTTAAAGGAAAATAAGAAAGGGCAGCACAAGGATTTTGGCATACATGAGTATGCATTCATCCAATTCTTTTCTTCAGCTGCCCAGGAAGTTCCTAAGTCCTTCAAATATTTTTTCATTAAATCACATGCCAGCATGCACAATATTTCCATGTTCAGCAAAGAGCACACTGTGTATTTCAACTGTTAGAGTCACAAACAGAGAAGAAAAGTGGTTGTGTGCTTACCGAAAAAAACCTCAATTAAGGTCAGGTCTTTAGTCCAGGAGCAAATTAACACAGAGATTTACTGTTTTTTTTTCTAAGATCTGACTATGTGTTCTTTTTTTCTTTTTCCCAGGTCATTAAACTTTATGAACAAATTAGGGTCTTTGCAGCTAAAGAGGGCGGGTTTTTTTTCCCATCATCAGTTACAGAGATTTTGCTGCCCGTTCCTGTGCAAACATGAATTGAACTGGCTTCCTTCTTTTGCTTCCTGTTCCTAATTAGCCATCACAATAACGCCTTCCCTTTAGAACATGAGCACTGTACAGTGTTTACAGGAAAAGGTTGGTCCTCTTTCCTATTCCCAGAGCAATTAATTAACCTCTTCTTATCTTGGCCAAGGGTAGGATGTATCTCACACCCATAGTCTAAGTAACCTGTTAGGTAAGTTTGCTTCACACTCTAAAGTATAAGCATTTAGTGCCTAAGGTCATTATGTAAAATGACTCTGAGTGACTTTTATTTCCACCTACACCAATAATTAGATAATTTTGCATCTGAAGCAAACAGAAGAAGAATGGAGTAGAGAGCAAGAAAGGTGGGGTTTCTTTTGAAAGAAAAATGCTCTGCCAATTTTACATGTGAATTCTCTTCATACCTATGTTATTTTCTTTATTTACTATTCCATCTTTTTTCTCAACTAAGCCCTTAAAGTATGATCTTAAAAGGACTGTGTGAGCATTCTCCAGTTTTCTTTCACAATAGTGAAATAGGAGAGAATTTTGGCCATGACTTGCCTGCATGCTTAGCTTCACACACACATATACACAAAGACAGTGCAACCACTCCCAAAGCCTAACTCAAACCTTATTGAAAACAATGGACAAATTCCTTCACCTCTATTCATTGTCCTCCATATGTGAAAAAGTAAACTGATGCTTTTTTTTTTTTTTTTTTTAGTCAGAATTGCTGCAAGCATCAGCAGAACAACAAAAAAAATCCATTAACTTTAACTGTTTATTGAAGGGAAAGACTGTAAATATCCCTGTAAATATGGGGAGTTCTTCTCAGCAGTCATAGCCTAGCTAGCCAGATTTTGCTTTTACATTGTCTTGGTTGTAAACACTTAAGCATCATCGAACCATGCCAGAAAGCACCCTTGATTTCTAATTAGGACAGAAACAATTTGTGGTTTAAGAGCTTTTCTGAGACTTAGAATACCAGAACTCAGAGCTAAACTCTTCTAATGGTTTCTTGTGTGAACCAATTCTTCTGACACCATTTAAACTATTTGCATATATTATTGAAGCTACCCTTACAGCCCTCTCTCCTATTTTATAGGTTTCATACAGATCCACTCAACAACTGTATACAGCATCTGCAGGTACAACAGCAAAGGGGCCAAGTACCTAGAGATTTTATGAGCCAGTTTTACCTTTTCCAACTTTTCATCTTTATACAAAGAAATGTTATAAATATCTGAAATGTCAAATCAGTCAAAGTATTGTATCAGTTATCTTTAAAATGACAAAACATTTTAAAAGGTATATTGCTTCATATACTGGAATTCAATTTGTCCTTTGTTCATCATAAACAATCCAGGAGAACATATGTTTAACCATCTGAGCAGCATTTACATAGACGTAGTAGTTTGACTGAGAACCACAGAAAATAGGTATCTTTAATGAGCCTATAAACTACTGCTGTACTTTATTTATCAATGCATACTTAAAAATCTGTGGTGACAACCATTCTGGTTTGGAGCTTGACTATCCTCAGTGTTTTCAAATCTTGGAGTACGTATTTTTCCAGATTCAGTTTAAACCTTTTACTTTTTATCACAAGGCAAGGCACAAAGTCACTGTTGTCTCTCAGTTTCGATCCTTTAAAAGCTGCAGGTTCTCTTCCTTGGAACTTCCACTTTTCTAGCATTCACCATCTTGCACACACATAGCTGATTATACTTGTGTGGGATTTTGTCCCTTCTCTGATTGAATTACATCATGTCTATCTCAGGCTACTGCTCCAATCAATCAACTTCTACATTCTAATCTTCCCAAGTGCTTGTAGCTGTCCTACCGTTGCTTGGTTTTGCCTGAAAATTTAATAAGAGCATTCTGTATTTTGCTGTCCAAATCCTTAATGAAAACAACCAATAATACTGACCTTGAGAAACTTCACTTTATTCATCTTTACAATCTGTGAATGATAGCTTCTGTAAGTATGACTTGTCACCTACTTACTTACCCATTCTACACTAGTTCCCTAATCTTTCTATAACTCATTTTTGTGAATGCTCTGCAAGAATACAAAATTCTGTGGAAAGGCAAGTTACATGTAAAATTTTCTTCCTTCTCCACAAAGATTGTCCTCTATATTGTAAGAGAAAGATGGCCTGAAGTTCATAAATTCTGAACAGCAGAGGTATTTCATAAAATGAAATTAAATTTTATTATAGACATGAAAACTTCCACTTGTTATGCCTGAATTAAAACTGGTCTTGAAGATACTACCAGATATGCAAAATAAAAGCGTTACATGTCTTCCTTACCTTATTTGAGCATGTACCTAAAGAGAACTGAAACATCTGGACAAACTTTGATAGCTAATCTCAGTAATTATCATGCAGGAGTTGATTTTGGTTTATTGGGCAAAACCTCATCAGTAGACAAATGTCATAGATTCCTTTGTAATTTAAAAGCTCAAGGTATATATAGTAGCAACTCTAGAGCCCTTTCAGCACACACTTGATTATGTCCCTTTCTTAATAACTACTGGAATTTGGGGTAAAGGAAGGCATATTGATATATCCTGAACCATATTTTGCAATAAACTCTTATAACAATCAATCAAGCACAGTCAGCTGCTATGGGCAAAAATAATCCTGCACATGGCCTGTTTTTTGTATTTGTCACCGATACTTGCAGCTACTGTTAGTCTGAGTCTTCTTCATTTGTCCATTATAGTTCCAGGTTTTTGACTGCTCCTATCTTCATCTAGAATATTTTCACAGTTTATTTCTGAAATATCAGTCACTCAAAGCCAGGGAGTCAGAGAGCTGGCTTCACTTTCTTTCACTTAACTGCTCAGTTTTGTACATCACTTTAAATGAATTCTGCCAGAGCTTCTTACACATCCATTTGCCCATGAGTGTGTGCAGCAGCTCCTTCTTTGTTCAGCCTCTCTGAGGCTGCTACTGACCATTTTTCTTTATCCCAAATTGCAAAAACTCAACCTTTTATTTCTTTAGAGGTCACGGAACTGTTCCTCACCTGCATCAGTCAGCATTATAGGCACTGAAATAGTCTCTACAACATCCTGTGGATACAATTTTTTGTCATTATCTGTCCCTGCAAAGAACTGCCTATGAAAAGTTGAAAGTGCAGGGTCCATGAAGAGTCAGAATATAGAAATATGGTTTTAAAATTCTTTCTTTCAACCTTGATAAAGAAGGATGAAATATTAAAAGGTGTTCAATTTCTTGTTTCTCATGTACATAAGGTTAAAAAGATTCCCTCTGCCTTCCCATTTTCAAGAGACATTACAAGAAAGAGCAGCAATCATGAGGAAAGATTCTCTATGGAAAGTGAAGACCCTTCAAAACAGATTTCAAAAATATCTGAAATCATTAGACATTTCTGCCTAGTAACCGGTACAATGCTCACACACAGAGAGCTCTTAGTGTGCCTCATGGAGCCCTGTCATCATCACTGTGAGGTGCAAACACTTTGTGACATAAGCAGTCAGATGACCCTTTTAATAACAGACTAGCTACTACAGTGAATTATAATAAACACCTTCCCATCTGCCAGGTTTTTTTTTAAGAGGAGAAGGAAAAGAAGGTGTTTTGTTTCTCTCCCAATCTCAACTCTTTTCTCCAAAGCACACCTGTTAATCTTCCCATGTTTCTTCTTGTCTTCTGCCAAGCTAAAGAACACAATAATTCCAGTCACTAAATAGGAAGTATAAAAGCAATAATAACAGAAAAGCACAGTTGTCAGTGATGATAAGATGAAACCTATAGAACAATGGACAAGGGATAGGAGCCAAAACAAGCAACTAGAGACACACCTAGTCCAAAGTAAACATATGCTTTGATTTTTTCTTCCAGCTGGTTTAATATTCAGTTTCACTTCAGCTGACATGAGTAATAACCTATGTTATGCCTAAGTTTTCAGGTACAAAACCAAAATTGCTTTGTCTCCGAAGGAGGTAGTTCCCTGCTGTTGCTGTCTAGTTTTTGGCAAGAATTCATTGACCTTGACTGTACCCACAAAGTAGGAAATTGTTCATTTTCATAGCTTTTTTTAAATTATTTTTTTATTTGTGCATAGAGGAATTAATTGCCTTTATGAGCTGTCAGAAAAGAATAAAGTAAATGCATCAAGTTAAATTAGCAATGTTTACTTTGTCTCTAGTATTATACTGTAAAAGTTAATATAGCTACATATTTAAGAAAATTGGGTTTGAAAGATCTGAAGTCCAATAATTCATGCATTACTCAGACTAAGCAAAAGAAAGCCCATTTAACTTTCATGCACTAAAACATGATGTAAATTGACAATTAGAAAAGCAATACTAACCATGTCAGCCTTTAATCCAAATGTAACAGGACACAAAATATAAATGAAAAAGACCCCCAGTCAGTCTCACCTCTGTGCCTAGCAAAATCTTGGAGCAGATTCTCCTGGATGGCATGCTAAGGCACATGAAAAACAACAAGGTGCTTGGTGACAGCCAGCATGGCTTCACTAAGGGGAAATCCTGCCTGACCAATTTGGTGGCCTTCTATGATGGGGCTACAGAACTGATGGACAGGGGTAGAGCAGTTGATGTCATCTACCTGGACTTGTGCAAAGCGTTCAACGCTGTCCCACACGACATCCTTGACTCTAAATTGGAGAGACACCAATGTGCAGATGGACCACTCGGTGGATAAAGAAAGAATCCACTTTATCCACTCGGATACTGGCTGGATGGCTGCATGCAAAGAGTTGGGGTCAATGGCTCAATGTCTGGCTGGAGACCAGTAACAAGTGGTGTCCCTCAGGGATTGGTGTTGGGACCGGTCTTGTTTAACATCTTCATCGCTGACATGGACAGTGGGATTGAGTGTGCCCTCAGCAAGCTTGCTGATGACACCAAGCTGTGTGGTTCAGTTGATATGCTGGAGGGAAGGAATGCCATCCAGAGGGACCTCAACACGCTTGTGGGGTGGGCTGATGCCAACCTCATGAAGTTTAACCATGCCAAGTGCAAGGTCCTACACCTGGGTCAGAGCAATCCCAGGCACAGCTACAGGTTGGGCAGAGAAGAGATTCAGAGTAGCCCTGCGGGGAAGGACCTGGGGGTATTGGTTGATGAGAAAATGAACATGAGCCAGCAGTGTGCAATTGCAGACCAGAAAAACAATTGTATCCTGGGCTGCATCAAAAGGAGCACGACCAGCAGTTCAAAGGAGGTGATCCTGCCCCTCTGCTCTGCTCTTGTGAGACCTCACTTGGAGTATTGTGTGCAGTTCTGGTGTCCTCAACATAAAAAGGACATGGAACTGTTGGAACAAGTCCAGAGGAGGGCCACGAGGATGATCAGGGGACTGGAGCACCTCCCATATGAAGATAGGCTGAGAAAGTTGGGGCTGTTCAGCCTGGAGAAGAGAAGGCTGCGTGGAGACCTCATAGCAGCCTTCCAGTATCTGAAGGGGGCCTATAGGGATGCTGGAGAGGGACTCTTCATTAGGGACTGTAGTGATAGTACAAGGGGTAAAGGGGTTAAAACTTAAACAGGGGAAGTTTAGATTGGATATAAGGAGGAAATTCTTTCCTGTTAGGGTGGTGAGGCACTGGAATGAGTTGCCCAGGGAAGTTGTGAATGCTCCATCCCTGGCAGTGTTCAAGTCCAGGTTGGACAGAGCTTTGGATGACATGGTTTAGTCGGAGGTGTCCCTGCCCATGGCAGGGTGTTGGAACTAGATGATCTTAAGCTCCTTTCCAACCCTAACTATTCTATGATTCTCTGATATAAAGACTCAGTTTTAAATACAGTTGTTAGTATTCCTAGAATTGTGACTGTTACGAAGTTATAATCTGAATTTAGATATGTGTAGAAAAATACTTTTCTCAAAAGACATGTGAGTTAATAAGATACTGATTTTTTTTTAAGTGAAATCACTTTCTGATAAATTTGTGAGCTTGATTCTGGTGTTGTATAAGAAGAACTCAGTATCTTTTCAAGTCCTTATCTAAAGAAGTTCCTTAGCTAAAGAAGTATTGAACAATATGTCAGATGTCAATCCTGATGTATAATCTTCAGGAGATCTTCCCTCCTGAAATCTACACAGGCTGGTTTTCGACATTGTGGTTTGGCTTTTTGTTTTATTATCCTTGTACCATCTTGTTAAGTAAAGCAAATGACACAAGATTTCATAAAACCGCTGCATTTTACATGGCTGGTCTATGAAAAGAAAAAGAAAAAAATTATGTGAAGTGTTATTGGCAAGTGCATCTTTCACCAGGCTTGGCAGCATAGTGTGACAATAAAGTAGTGGCTGCACAAAACATCAATGTTTAAAAGAACTAGATAATTGGTTATACAAAGGATAGGACATGGAATCTTTCACCTCAGGAAGTAGGGTTAAGATTTTATCAAATAAAATCACAAGCTAACGGCACATCAGCTGGAAGCATTTTGACTTGGTAGCACTGTTGGACTAGAGCCTTGGACTAGAGGAATTCTTGCACTAATGGAAAACATTTTCTTCCTTTGCCTTTTTCTTTCTTAAGAAAAATAAATAAATAAATAAATAAAAATATCTGTTTTTCTCACAGGAAGATAACTTTGGGAAGGTGGATCATCAGCCAGTGCAGAACTGCTGAGCAGAACAAAAAGAAATCAGTGAGGACTGATTACCTGTCCATGGCAGAGAGATGGACCAGATCTGCATGAGAGAACAAGACAGATATCAGGCAAAATATTCCCTGTAGCTCTAACTTGCACAGAATGGGAGAAAATGTATCATAAGAAAAAAGAAAAAAAAAAAGCAGCTTCCACTGCCTTTGTGCAAATTAAGTTATGGCTAAATGTGCTTCCCTCCCACTCTCCTTGGCCTCTTACTGCACCTCCAACATGGAGCTATTTCCCAGTCTAAGCTAATGGCGCATGCTTTTTTGATGCGATACATCACATCCTTGCTAAATCTCTATATAAGGGAAAAAAGGGAAAGCTATATATGGAGCAAAAAGGGAAGTAGCCAAAGGTTGAAAACAGAGCATCTGGTCTTTTAAATAAGCTCCTGAACAGTTAAATTTAACATTCTTATTTAACATATTCCTCATGTTAAAAGTACCTACTTTCTCTTCGTGTATGATCACACCTTGTCACCCTGGTTGGAGTAAGTCCTCACATTTTTCATCTAGTCCTTTAAGATGTTTAATAACACACTGCATAAGTTTCGAAGCAAGACTGAAACAAAAACAGCTGCTTTCCTGCATAAACTTTACAGCTGATGGCTAAGAATCAGACTTCTCGGAGTTGCATCTTTCTTGTAATTATTTTACTTAGGAACACATTCTCAATTAATTTTAGATCTTAGGATATGAGGTGGGAGGGAGTTGAAGGATATAAGGTGAGTGGGTTTAGATTTGTGGTTATTCAGGACTATTATTATCTTACAGTCACTTAAAGTGAAAAAGGTTAGGGAATTTCTTCTCTACAGGCATGAATATATGCTGAATTTACAACATAGAAAAACTCATGAAAAGAACTCTTTGTTAGAGATGTTCAAGCCATAAATTATTCAAAATCTCATATATATATATATTAGCACAGAAAGAAGTACAAAGTCATTAATAAGACTAACACAATATTCTGCATTTATAAACAGAATTTTAGTCACAAGCAAAAACAGGAAAGATCAAGCTGGCAATACCCTCCACCTTTCAGCCTTAATGCAAGTATAAATGACTGCTGTGATCTACTGAGCATCCCAAAATATGGGGCAAGGAGGGGAGGGACATTGCTCCTCATTAGCATTTTTTTAAATGCCATCTGATGCATTTCTATGAACTTCTATCCTCTTGCTATCAGTTTGGATGCATCAGCTCCTCTAATCATTATGCAAATTACTGACAAATTCTATAGATTACACAGTTAAGGGGACTCCCATTTATTGTATGGTATATGTTTCTTTTGAACATTTTCTGCATCAGCAACAATGAGCTACAAGGTTGAATAACCATAAAAACAAGAGAGTCCATATTATTTTTTCCAAAAAAAAATTACTGAAAATTACTAAATAGCATTTTATATTAATTCTTGGTTCTACCAAAGTAAATAAAATATTTGGTTTTCATTTCAGTCATGTCAGAATTCCTCTCTGAGCTAAGATTTAGGTATTTTTTTTAATCATTAGCAAACGTATTAACATTTGCAGACATCCATCTGTGGGCAGTACTGTGTCATATGAGTATAAAGAAAGGCATGCATTATAAATAAATCCCGATAATACCATATTAATATTTAAAATGTTATTTTGCATATAATGGGTTATAAACAGTACTACTTCTAGGAGATGCTTTTGAATTTTCCCCTGTGACAGAAACCCTGCTTCCAGTACAAAACTGTCTTTTTAGAGTTTAAGGTGAGTATAAATTCACTGATTAGCTCTGTCCCACATGCAGAAAATTTGTCTCAGCATTTTCACGGCATTTCTGCAATTTCAATTTTACCTATTGCATAATAGTTTAAATTGTCTTTCAATGTCATACGTACAGAATGAGCTCTAATCTTCAGAACTGCTGTTACTCTAACTTTGTTTCCAATATGTGGTAAAATAATGATTCATCTTAAATTATTAAATGGGAACTTTGTGGAAAAACTTTTTTCAAGTATGGTTCCTATAATAGCAGTTTTCTTGCTGTTTATGTACATTTGTGCTTGTATTTGTAAAGAAAAGACATATAGAAACACATTGCAAATGGTCAGTTCAAGGCCAGGTTGAATGGGGCTTTGAGCAACATGGTCTAGTGGAAGGTGCCCCTTTTGCATGGAAAGGGGATTGGAACCAGATTATCTTTAAGGTCCCTTCCAACCCAAACTATTCTATGATTCTATGATAATTAATTTTCATAAGCCTCAAATAAATCTAGGCAATCTTTCTTGATGGAAACATTAGAAGTCAAAGGTAGTTGACCAAAGTATGGAGTCATTTGGTTCCATATAACAAATACATTGGGAAAATCTAAATCATGAATTTGTTAGAGGAGTATGTTATAAATCAAAAATCATATACTGCCACTACTGACATTCAGCCCTCATCACAAAGTAGACAATGTTTTCTTGTTATCCATCTGAATATTTTTTATAAAAGTAGGATTACATCTTTCATTTTAAAAGTGCTGAATATCCAGATGACAAAAAGAGAAAAGTTTCTTTTGGTTTAACCAGAACACAATTTTTTTTTTCACAAGGAGAAGAAAAGAATCTTTCTACATTCAGTAAGAAAATTATATTTATCCAGAAAAAGTAGTTGACAGAACAAAATGTAATTTCAGATGAAAAATGCTTTACCTTTTAACCTTCAGAGAAAATGCTTTCTATTCTAAAGAATGACATGGATAGAATAGGTCATAAATAGTGTGTGAAATACTTAATTTGTAATTTTGTAAGCCATTATCAAGCCAATTCCAAATTTGCAGAAGTGCAGACATTTAATGTAAAAATACAATTGCTACAAAATAGATATTTTATTGTGACGCTAAACAGAGATTAATATTTATGCTATAATATACTGTAAGTTTTAGCTGTAAGACTAAAGCATACAGTAAAAGCTGTAAGAAACTAAAGCTGTAAGAAACTAAAGCTGTAAGAAACTAAAGCTGTAAGATACTGTGCTCATGATGAACATTGGGGGATTTAAAACACTATTATATTTCTAGTGTATGTATAAAATCAATAAAGTGAAATTCAGTAAGGTTTAAAAAGTCAGTGATGATAGACATTAAATATAGATTATTGTCTCTCTTAAAAAATAATCTATTTGTTCCCTCAGAACAAAAATGGAAGAACGAAGTACTACCACAGCATAAACCAGTTATTTTTTCAGTCAGTTACTACTCTCATCACAAATTCTAAACATTTTGGTGAGGTCAGGACTAAGATATTTCTGTTCTCTTCCCTTCTATCCTTTTGCTAATTACTCCTTCTGTTTAGATTCAGGAGATCTTCCTGATACATAGTGAAATGTGGAAATCTTTGAGAGTTCACAAACCAATAGTTAAATTCTTCAAGAGTTCCAAAGCAGATATTGAAATATGCCCGTGTATTTGTTCTCCTGCAGAACTAATTGTATGACAAGCTGAACTTACTTTTTTATACTCATGAATGTTTGAGGAAACGACACATATTCATAGCCTTATTAAAATATCTTACTTATAATTACTTTCTCAGCAAGTTCTTGATTTTTTTTCCTGTGAACTACTTAGAAGAAACAGAAAATATCACTAATAACCATCCCTTCACTTGTCAAAATGCTCCTCTAATGAAAAAGCATCAATAAGCACAGTAGCATATATATGCAAAATCATTATGACCCAACAAATATCACATAATGGCTGTTATTACAAAGCCAAAATTTACCAGCAGTAGTCACACAGTGGTGTTTTATGACACAAATTGATCTTAAAATGCTAACAGTAAGTAACACTGTGCTCTGAACAGAGATGATGTTGCCACCTGAGGTACAATGATGCAGTTTTTCTTTTTTATTCACAGAGATATAGCTGAGGTGAGATTGCTAAAGTGACTCAGTACTTTCCACCTGTGCAGTAGAGATCTCTGAGCAAAACATACACAGCAGCGAGGAGTAAAACAGACTAGGATATCAGCACCAGCAGGGAACTAGGAAAGCTCATTCACAGGAACATTGACCAGAGCTAAGCTGAGTGACCTGAGCACCTGATCCCATCATCCTAGGTATCCTGTAGCATTAGTGGTGAGAGATGGTACAAGCAAAAGATTATTTAGAATCTGACAAGTTTAAGTGTTTGAAATATTCTGAGAGCTCCCTCTGAGATGCAAAGAATTTGCCATGGGTGACTAGCACTCTAAAATTAGTATCATTAAAGTCCCTAAGGTAGACATATAAATCCAGCTGATGAAGCTGAAGAGGATCTACTACTAACTACAGTTTCTGGTTTTGTGCTTTAACTAATCTTGGCCTGTAACAGGCTAAAAAGTGAACCTTGAATATATTCAAGAACTGAAAAGACAGATAAAAGGCTATTTTTTTTTTTTTTTACTAAAGAAAAGCTAGAGTTCATCTACTGAAGTTTGTGACTGAATTGCAGATACTTAATACCCAAAACCTTGAAGGACTGACTGTAGGTCAGTGTGGTCATTGACCACCAACTCAGCAAATGTTCTGGATTGCTGTACCACCCCTGGAGAGACAGACAAAAATAAACTAAAACACGCAGTGACAGCAAAGTGACTAAATTCAACCTAGCAAATAATCCTGGGTTTTCATAGAGTATTTGCACTGATTTGCATCCTAATTACAGTCAAAGCAATTTTGGCCTAGTGAGCCAGAAATAGGTTTGTCCTGCCTGCCCCCAAAATGACAGGCTACTTCTGCATTAGAAGAAGCATCATATGGAAAATGACTCTCCAAAGAATGCTAATGACTGGATGCCCCATTTCAATCACTATTCCCTTACAGCCAGAGAATCAGAACTACACAAGATTGCAATACATCTTTTAGTATTTCTCCCAGGCATATTTAAGCACACAGTTCTGCCTTTTTTCCCTGGACTTGAAGTTTCACATCTTTCAGGAGGCACTCCAGGCCTGCGTGGTCTGGATTTGCAAAATGAAAACCAGAGAGAAGGTTTTGTATGTTATTGAATGAGTTTACTTGTCAGAATTGCTTCTCTTGTGAGTTTTCATTATATTTGGCATAACTACACATACAGCTTTTGAAAACTAACCAATTTGGACAAGTGAATGTGTGCATTTCTGTCAGTTTTTAAAAGGGTGAAGCAGGACTGTAAATGAATGCCAACAGTTGCTCATTCCTCCCTAACTAACATATGAAATGAAATGCTGCTCAGCAACTAAAAAGCAGCCTTCCAACCCCACCACACAGGTTTTGGTTGCAATGTTTAATTTTATTTTTCTCTCTCTCCTTTTTTTTCTTTCTGAAAGATAAAGGTATGCTTAGACGTAGCTCTGGTTCAGCATGCACATTATTCTGTGTTAGCGTAGGTAGCCACAAATATTCTTTACATAGGTACAAAGAATAAATACAGCCTGTTAAGATTTTGGTATGGCTGATGGAAGATTCCAAAGATTCCAAAGACTGTAGCTTTGGAATTCCTACATCCTTGAAGCTAAGCTCCTGCAAACATGATTTTTTACAAATCACATTACCAAAATGTTGTGCTCTGTATCGTTCTTTAAGCAGTACCTCATGTCTTAGGGACTTGTACACACACTACAATCTACTGTACGGAAGTTCCCAAAACAACCAAGATATTATAACTGGACTAAAACGGTGATAAAAACATGAGGTTTTCTGTCTATCCTCAAATAAAGTAGGCACAAATAATGGCTACTGGGTTTTGCTAACATACTTCACTAGAAAATGCTGTAAAAACATCAGTGTTTATCTGAGCAAAAAGCTGGAAAACAACTAATTATTTCCTCACTGCAGCAGAATCCAGATACATCAGTAGACCGCCTCTACTGATTAAGCAGAATGCTGCAACTCTAAAATGAAAGAAGAAATTTATTCCGATTCCTCAAAACCGACTTAAGTATACAAAGATGCCACCATTATTTTTACAGATTTAACTTGTGACAGGAGTAAAACTATCTTTTAAAAGTATTGGCCTTGTGAAGGAGTGAGGAGAAGTGACATTTTTTTCTTCCCTAAGAAAACTGGCATTGAGTTTGGAGCTGCATTAGCAACTTTGCCATCAGTTCAAAATAATGAGCCTTGTCTAAGATGAAATTGCTTTTGCTATATCAAGCACAAATTAAAAATCAAATACATTGAAACATGTTTATCAGTGGCTGACATCTCCAACACTTCAGCTGTTGTCTATTCAAATAATGGTCCAGCATTGCTCTAGACAACTTTCTTGGCTCATAGTTCCTTAACAAGTGTATTTTTTTTGTCACCCACAAAATGTATATTATGCTATACAATATACATCTGCATAAGGGCATTTTTAAAATGGAGATATTTTTACTTCTGTAAAATAGAAATGGTACTGAAGATGGCTGGTTGTCTTAGAAGCAAAGACAGAAGACATAATCACAGAAACACTGAATTATCTGAGGATCCATCTACCTCAAATAAGCCATTGAGGATTTTTAAGATCCAAGACATTATAAACTATTTCCTACGTTAAATGATGACAATAAGCAGCACAGATGAGTTCCATAAGAAATCTGTACTCAATCAGCCTACAAAGACATCTATAGAAACTTCTACTTTTCCTTCTATGTGCACAGCCACAAGAGACTCCCCATTCCCAGTATTTTTATTCTTACTGTGGCCATGTACTGATCAGTTACCCAGGACTCAAAAAAATATTTTCACATAAATCCTGCACCTCACTCAAGTGATTCCATGGAATGCTTTCCTGAAGGAAGTATGAGAAAAGAAAAGATGTGTTCAATTTCTCACATAAATCTTTGTTATTCAAATTACAAATCCTAATAGTTAGAACAATATCCAGTTCCTTTACCACTTGCAGTAACTAAAAGTTACTTTTAGTTAGAGCAGCAATGTTAAACATAAAATTACTACTTGAGTAGCCTCCAGTTTCAGCTAGATGAAATTTCTTGTTTCTGGTTTGATTCAAATTTCACTGAAGTTAATGGAAGGGTTTCTACTAGCTTGCCTTGAACTTGTCTTCCTTGAGATTTTTTGGGAGAGAGAGGGTGAAGTTTGCCTAGAAAAATGTTTTTTGTGTCATGGAAAACAACTTCAATATTACTTCTTTGTCTCCTCCACAGCTTGGATAAAGAGAAGAGTCAGAGTGCCCTTCCAAATTTTCATAATTGCAGTTTGTGCCCCTTTTGTGTTCAACACAGATAAGCCATGGAATCAAAATCACAGCTCAGGCAACTTTTATTTGCTGACAAAAATAATTAAAAGATTGCTAGTTCATGCTGATGTGAAACAAGAAAATGTTTCGGATTTCTCATGTTTGCAGGGTAGAAGGCTTGCTGCCCAGATCTGAAACTGCTGGGTTTTTTTTTGCTTGATTCTTTCACATGACTATTTATAATATTAAGCTATTAATAACATCTTACCTGCAATGTAAAATTAAGCACTTTAATTATTAGAACAGCTCATATGTGCAAAAATTACATCCAGCTACAAAGGCAATAAAATAATTCATGGTCAAAAGGACATGTAACCAAGGGGAGAAAACGAATTGTGTGTAAAAGTTGTATGTGATTTAGTCAAATTTAGACAAGAGAAGGTGGATAAACTCTCCTGCTAATATATGCAAAAAATATATGCAAATAGTGTATACTATCTACAGAATTATTTGACATTCTCTGCAGATTGTAAGGGGGAGTGGATTTTATTAAAGTTTTCTGGTCCCCTGGTTTAGACATTTTTAAGCAGGAAGGTGCAATTCAAGGAAAATCTCCTATTTAAAATTAATTTCCTTACATTTCTGGTGATACGCTATTCTTTTGCTTTGATCTCTTCTTCCTGGAATTTGCTGGCTGAGATGGGATATATTTTAATACAAATTTAAAAAATAGAAATACGCGACTGCTTCTGGTCTCTCATTTTTTCATAATCCTTCTTGATAATACATAAACCATTTGCTTTTTATTTATAATCAGCAAGAAGTAGTGAATTTGAAAATTATTTCAAGGGCTTCAAGTAAGAAGTTTCAAATCAATACATGCAAGTGGAGACTAATTTAATAGACCTTAACACACATTGTAGTCCAATATTTTATCAGAAATACCCATTAATATGATACTAAGGTTTATATTGTCTGACTAACTAGAAAAGAGATTGCGTGGCTAAAAGGTTGAACAGCTATTTTGAAGACTTTTAGGTTCTTATTTTGTGTTTATTTTGGAACTCAATTCTGGGTGAAAAACCAAGCTACTAAAATACCTGAGGCTGTAACAGGTGACATCATGCCCCAGGAACAGACAAGGATGTTTCCTTTCTTCATATTTCTCCACTTTGTTGTACTATTCCCTCCCACGTCTCAAGCCCTCTCGCTGATTTACATTCTGTCAGTACCAAGAAATCTAATTTGGTTCTAAAGTTTTGTTTTCACAGCAGAAAGGATACATCAGGGAGGGATACTGCAAATCTAGAAACCATGAACACATAAGCTATATGGTTATCTCCTCAAATAGCTGCCTCCCTAATCAAAACTAAACCATGGGGAGGGAGGCGGGGGGATTAAAAAAGGAAAAAAAATAAAAGGAGAAAAAAAAAACACCAAAAAACCCACTACTCACTCTCAACTCTTTGACTAACAATATTGAATCTGTATTTCAAAAATAAGAAATGCAGCTATTCAGACTTCTGTACTAGTCAGTTAATTAACATACTCATATTACCCTTAACATTCTAGACATACACGAGAACCTCCTAAGTGTAGTTTTAAGATAAAAAACTTTGGATTAGAATCGTTGCATAACCACTATATATGTGTTTCTATGTATGTGTGACATACTTGAGAAATGTACATAATGTCTATTATGTTATATGTATTCAATATTCATTCTTTTGGAAAATGGCCATCAGATGAAAATATTCTTTCTGCTTCATAATCAATGTGACTGGAGAACTGAAAACCAAGTTTCACTGAGCTCTAGATTTACATTCAGGAAATACAGCCTACAATAGAGTAGGGTTAGATATGCTGTATACCATACCATACAATTTCCAAGGTACATTCACAAAACAGGAAGGAGAGCAGTGATGAATATCCATTTAATTTCTCCACCACTCTTCTTTTTGTTTCAATGAGCATTTAATACATTTTTGGCAAGCAAGTTTAGCATCATTTCTGCTGTGTAAAGCAGCACCAGCCAAATACCTATATAAGTTTGGTTTTGTTTTGGTTGGTTTTTTTTCCTAATTCCACTAATTTCTCACTCTAAGAAATTCTGTGTGAATAACGATGGACGATTAAAGTGGTTCCCACTGGTCTGGGATGCTTCAGGAAATTCTCAGAATTGCTGTTTCTTCATCAAAAAATTAGTGGGTATTATAGATGCACTATAAAATATTTATATATATTTCTTCATTATTTTTATTCCACATTAGTATCTGGCTGGTGCATTCTGAAAGAAAAAGGAACATACAAGATAATACTAAATCCAAATCAAACAAGTTAATCAATATGTGGTCAAATTGCAGGAAGCATTATAAATCCACACTATAAAATAGGCTTCAGGGTTTTTTCAGGATTCAAAAAAACCTCTTCACCTGCCAATTAGAGGCCAGATAAGATCCCAGAGGCAGCATTGGAGAGTATTCCATCATGTAAAATTAATGTTACAGGCATGAAATGAAACAGACAAGAGCTACTACAAAAGCAGAAGACTCGAACCACTGCAGTAATTACAGCAGAGCTGAACAATCGAAGGCAAATTCATGAACATCTTTGCAATTAAGTGAGGCAGCTTGTCCCTGCTGTTAACTCCCAGGGTCACAAACACACAGTTTTGGCAGGTTTTTAGACAGCCTCCAGTTTACTCACAAAAGCACTGATCAGTTTAACTGTTAAGATATCAGCTTGGAGCAAAAGAGGTTTAGTACTTAGCCACAAGTCCTACATTTCACATAATCAACATGGTATTAATAGCAGCAAAAAAAAAAAAAAAAAAAGAAACAAAGCTGCACCCAACCAGCCTTCAGATTTTGTTTACAAAATGGTTTACCAAATATTTATGACTATTCCAGCATTGCTTTTTGAAAAAGAGAATATACAAAATAAAAATAATAATAAAGTTTAAAAAAATCTTATAGTGTGAACTTGCAGACTTACAGTGAATGATCTAACCATCTCTAACCAAATTCAGAAATACTTCAGTCCAGGAGGAATCTTGCAGTGGTGTGACATGTTCACCTATCCTAAATAAACTGGGCTGGGAATCATGCCATGATCCCTGAGTATAACCTGAGCCAAAACCTCACTGGGAATTGTGCTACCAGCTTAACAATTAATAACAAAGTGTGAATGAGAGTGGGACAGGACTTGGCTCCAAGCTCTGACTCTCCTTTAGTTTTCTAGTACACCCTGCTCGAGTGCCCTGCCATAGCAGGAACAGCTGCAGAGAAAAGCCACATCAAAGAGCAAAACCTGTGACATTGGTCATTTCTGCCTTGGTGAAGTCATAGGGAAGCGGATGTCTTAAAATGCTACCTGGCAAGCCTAGTTGTCTTACCCTAGTCTCCCAGATGATCATTCATGCACAGCAAAAGGCATCTTAGGACCATGCTTAGCAAAAGTAGAGAAGAAAGAAGCCTGCAGTAGGGAGGCATATTCCAAATAATAATCTTACTTTATAACTAGAGGAATAAAAAAAAACAAAAAAACCAAAACCAACACAAACACAAACAGGTTTGCACTCTAGTCATGAAAACATATTGTCATGTGAAAGGGGGCCAGATTTTCTCAACTGCTAGCGTTTGATTTGTCTGTCGACATCTCAGAAAAGCCAAGACCCTTGTGCCCAACCAGTCTGTCAGCGTCTCATTACAGGGACCCTTCAAGGAGCAGTCCTGCTGGATTGGAGGGAGATTCGACTGACTTGTACGGGGAAATGCACCAACAGCATCAGAGGGACCCTTCAGCGGATCTGCCTACTTTATCTGAATACGCTACCCACTGCCAGTGACTGCTAGCACCCACGAAGGACTAACACTAACAGTTTACGGAATAACACTCTTTATTAACATAAAATCGTGACAAATTAAGGTTCAGAGATTGCTAGTGATAGGGACTTTCTGCAAAAACAAGCTTGAAGTGATACACAAACAGACTATAATGACTAATAATAGCTAGCATGAGTCAGTTATTCAGCAGGCATAAGATAAAGTTTTTACCCACAGGTGTCCCTATGGGGGAGAAGACAGGTTCAGCACATTGACTGATCCCGGAAGTTACAGTGGAGTCTTCCCTGTTTTCCCTTTTCTAATTTCACACATTTATATAATTTAATTCAGGATAGTAACTCCCTGTAACCCTCCTACCAATGTACAGCATGGTCAGTTAATTTCCATAAGGTTACATCATTTTTATCAAAAGGACACCCTAGTCATGTTTTGCTGATGTGTGAGGCTGCATGTTAACGATGCCCACGTGCTGTACCAGGCTTTAAGGATATTCTTTCCTGATTAGAGATCCATTAGCTCTGTTACTTAATCTACCTATACAAGGGCAAATCCTCCTCTCCCACTATCAGTTCTTTGTTCATCAGTGTTGTTCCTCCTGACCTTGTAGGAGGCCCTTGTATCTGTCCAGTAACACACAGCAGCTGCATTTTACTCTAAGGTTTCCTTAATGTTATAATAAAATTTTAGGGGGCTGGGGGGAGGTGGTCTCTGATTTCCCCCATTTTCTCCACACATATCTTTACATATCACAGCCTCTCCTCATATAATACGTGCTGCAGTCTCTTACTCATCCTAATGGCCCTTCACTGGACTTAATCCAGTTAGTCTCTTGTGTACTAGAAGGCCCAGAACTTATCCCAGCACTTCAGACAGGGTATGACCAATGGTGAATAGAGGGGACCAGTCACTTACCTTGGCTCCCGGGGGACATTGTGATGCTATGGGGTGAACTCCAGTCAGTAGCACACAACTCTGCCGAATTAATTTTTGATGCAATAATTTTCACCTTCTTCATGCAAAAGCAATACTTCTATTTCTGTTTTTCTTCAAAAGAAATAAAATATATTAGGTCATAAAAAAAGAGAATAGCTCAGCCAAATCCCTTCTTCCATCTCCTGCTTTTTTCCTTTGGTCACCAATATTCTTTTACAGAAACTGCTCTGAAATTCCTAGTCTGTAATATTCTGCTGAATGTACAGTTTTAAGCACTCAGGTTTTCACAGTTTTCCAGCACTGTGATTTTAAAAAGCATATTTAGCTTTGTGAATCATGTGGAAAGACATATCAGCCAAGATACTTTATTCTTGGGATGGCATCTCTAAAGTTAATACTTACCCAAATTGAATGCTTGGAGGTTCACTCACCTGTTGCTCTAGATATGCTAATGAAATGATGATTAGACTTCCCTAGGATTTTGGAAAGTGTGGCATTTGAGGCCTAGGAAGATATTCTAGGTACAAACATAGTGTACCCAGTCATGCAACTTGACTAAATGAAACTGAGTAATTGCACAAAATATAAAGAAATAGGCACTCTGGTCTAGACTGAGACTGCAAATCATAAAGACAAAAAAGCGTAAACAGATGTAGACTCCCAAAATAACCTTGAGATAGGTTGGCTGCATACCTCCACATGGTTGTTACCTTCCCACATCAGATCTGCTCACGTAACTGCTAAATTATTTCATTCAAAATGAACCAACATTTACTTCCTTTTAAATAAAACACCAATTATAAATACATCCATCACAAAGACAAAGAGCAAAACAAGCAAACCCTTCAGTTCAAACTTGTTAAGCCACCCACTTTATAGACTTGAAGGTTTGGCACCATTTTCACAAGCAGCTGATTCAATAGTTTTGAGAGGACAATAATCTCTACACCAGAGACTTAACCAAGTTTCAGCTGTTCCAGCTAACATGATGGTAGCATCTACATTCATCCCTATTCCTTTATATCCCACACCCCTCCAAGAAGATAGACATAGCATCCAGGTACACAAATACTGCTTTGGGTGAATGCAGAAGTTGTAGTTCATTTGTCAACCCTTTCCTTCGTCTACTTAACAGAGAAGATGGATCAATTTCTGGCAGTTACTAACATCTAAGTAAGCTGGCAAAAATTTCTCCTTCTCAAAGTAAGGGGAAAGGTGAGGAGGAGTTATGAACAAATAGAGGACAGAACTGCAGCATATGTAATAAAACAGCAAAAGATCTGGTGATATTAGTCTCCCAGCCAGTCTGAGCATCTCCAGCCCCCCAAGAGCTGTCTCTCAAGGGAACCCCTGGATCTGTGGGAGTTTTAAAGCATCAGTTCTTCTGACCTTGGTTCAAAACAAGGTTCTGTCCACACTGGAAACCCCTGAAGTTCATGTGCACAGAAACAGAAGCTCTTTAAACTATTTCAGGTTTTGGCAGCAGTAGAGTACCACATAGTTTAGAACCACACAACTGGAGGGTATGTACACAATGTCCAAGAGTTCAGGGCTGATCTTCACCAGTAGTGATACACTAATTACAAACTGGCATTCTAGAGTATACATTCAACTCACTCAGGTAACAATGCAATGATTTTACAATAGATGAAGCAGAAGAGTGGCTGGCAAAATCCTACTTTAAATATCAAGGCCAAATCATTTCACGAATATATCTTCTCTGAAGTTAAGAACACAAGATAAACTTACACAAGATGAACCTTCTCCTTTGATGAATCCTTTGAAAATTTTAATTTCCACTTCAGATTTCTGGGAAAAAAAAAAAAAATCAATTTGGAGCCAGAATCAAAACTTTTAAGATTTCCTGAGCAAGGCGCAGAAGCTGAGAATGTATCACAGTAAGTAACAATAGTTGTTATTAGTAGTTACAAAAACAATAGCATTTAGTTTTAGAAATTCAATATTAAATTCATTTATCTTTAATCCTTACTGAGTCTAGAATCATTGAGAACTACAGACTGGAGATTCCAAACTCAGTGACACCTTACAAGGTTCACAAGGCTTGAAATTTTAGGGCAAAGAGCCTGAAAATTGTCCTATTCTAATCCACATAGCAGATTTCCTTCCAGAACTTGGAAACCCAGGCTTTGTAGTAAGGCAGGCACTTGACCTTGCTTTCTTCACTACCAGTTACTGAAACTGAAAGACAAAGTCTTTCTTCAAATTATGTAATGAAACTGGGGGTTTGAGAACTCAGATGCATTCTAGTCATAACTATTCTAATATTCCTATGCCATGAGCAGCTGTTGTACACATGCTATTATTTTCATCTTACTTTGAGCTGGGATCCTTGCAGCTTTATAGTAACAGTCTTATAAAATTGCTGAAGAAATCTCATGACTCAATTGCTCTAAGGAAAGCCAAATTTCTTCAGAAGTAGATACTATTTTCTGTGGTTTTGCAAAACTAGTTTGTAGCAACAAACTTACTGAAGTGCTTAAATTACCAGCTGATAAGTCTGATTTTAATTTTATTTTACTTTAAGAAAACATATTCTATAGAGAAAGACAGTTTTGGCACAAAGTTTAGTCACTTTTTTCTTTTTTCTCATCTCTTTTTGCTTATTTGTTTGTGAGACTTCTACATTTTGGTCATTGTCTCTTGTAGCTTTAAAATTTTAGTTTGAAACCGAAAAGTACACTGGAAAAGACAGGCATAGAAATGCTCAGCAATTGACATATGATCATTCAGATGAGTCTTCTGTTACCATAGTAACCTTCCTTCTACAAATTTGCACAGGAAAAAAACTAGTATGTTATAATGTCATGAAAGTGTATCTCACTATGATTTATTCATGAACCCTTTACACCCAGGGATGAGCACTTACACATAAAATGCACTGCAGATTTTATTTGGGTTAGTTTCTCAAGTAAAGGTCTTGTAGATTAATCCTAATACTTTTTCTTTTTTTTTTTTTTTACAATATGAAGTTTATACATGGTTTAGAATACATAAAATAAATCATAATATCACATTAATTGTAGTGTATAACTTTAGCCTTCCAATTACTTTCTTGTAAAAGTGTACATTTTTCAGCTTAGTTCTTCAGTGTTATCAAATATTAATTAAGATGACTTCTCCCTATCACATAATAAATCCTCCTGTTTTTCCTGAGTCTGCTTCTTTAGGAGATAATCACTTTTAGCAAGGGTTGTAGAGTTACATTTAATCTTGATCGTATAAAGACATGCATATTCTTAATATTATACACTGATTTATTAAATAGGTCTGTACCTCCTTGCAGAATTGGGCATAAATTATCAAAATATAAGGTACTTTTCCTTAATAAAAAAACGGAAGTATGTTCAGTGTGCACAGAGAAGCCTTCAAATTAAATTGGACTTTTCAAAGAATGCAACATGTTCTACTAGGAAGGTCATTTGAAAAGGACACTACAGACTGACAAAACAGCACTGTTTAAATAATATGAAAAAAAGAGCATAGCTTAATATATCTTTCGAAGTATACAAGTAGTATACTTTATGGCTAAAACTTTCTAATTCAGCCTGCAAGCAAAACATACAAATTATTGTCTTACTTAAACTGGACTGTTTGCAAAACACCAAAGCCTAGATCCATTTTAGGACTGAACTGGTTCTGAAAAGTACCAATGAAGAAATTCCACAACCTCATAAGAATCAATGATGTCTTTGTGAGCCAATGTTTTTCTGAACTTAAAATATGGAAGATTTTTACATGAGTTCTGTACCCATATACAAGAGGAGAATGGCAAAAATTCCTACAGCACGTCCACAAACTGTATGAAAAAAAAATCCAAAACAGTTATAGTCTCATATTGCTTTTAGAAGAAATAAAGCTCTTTGGAAACATAAATTGGGTAAATCTTTTGTAGTGGATCTATAATTTATATACTGTAGGAGTATAAAACATATCTCCAGCTGTCTCAGGAATATAACATTATCTTCTTCTAACGTGCCTACCACGTCCTTAGAAGGGTCACTATATCTTGCACTTTCTAAAGGCAAGAGAGACTGTGGCTCTGTGACATTGTTCTTCTGAGAATTTGGTTAAGCAGTGCTATATCCAGTTTGGGATGGAAAAAGGACAAAGCCTGGGCAGATTTTGGTGCCTGAGCAACTGATTTGATTAAGGCTATTCCTGCATTAGAAACCAAGAGGATCAAACAAACGGAAGGGAGGTCTGTCATGCTGTGAGCTTCAAAAAATGGCAATGATAAGAACAGTCAGCGAGACCCCTTAGGGAAACACAGTAGAAGAAAGAAGATTTTTCCAGAACACAATCTTCAAAATCTCTCCTTGTTCTTTTTCTTCCCCTAATATTCAGTGAAGGAAAAAGAGAAATACACAGAAAACAAAACTTATTCAGCTGAGTACCAGAAAACTACTTTGTACAGAACATTTCACAATAAACAAGCCTTAGCAAAGACACAAAAGCAGGATTCCTCAAGAGTCCTGCTTGCTTTCATGGTGGATTGCTGAAAACTAGTGGCTGTTTTGCCACCAGGCTGACAAATCCACAGTGAGGAACCCTACATTTCTGAAGTATACAGCATTTGGGAAGGCAGTCAGGAATGCCTCTGCCTTTCAGGTTTGCTTCATGTGTAACAAAGCATCTTACCGTCTCAGCTCCTGTAGGACTTGATTCTGGCCTAAAACTTCAAGTCAAAAATCTAGTCAAAGAAAGATGTATAGACTATCTCATGCTCTATATATACAGATGGTGTCACCAAATTCAGACTTTTTTTTTGTCAGCACCTAGTTATGAAATATTTCTTGATTTTTACAGCTTCAGTTAGATCACATACAAGATGTTGACCACACAACTATAGCAGAGAAGTATTAGGAGTCTGATCTACAGCAAAAGAGCAGATCCTACAATTTTCTGCAATTCCACAAGACGTGTGTTGCAAATCCCTGCAGTTCTGAGGAGACTTACTCCCAGAGGTGTGTCTCCAACATCTTATAAGGCATCACTGTTTCCCACGTGACTCCTATTCCCAGTTCCTATTCCACGCCACATTCCTGTTAGTCTGAACCTGCACTTTTCTTGTAATACAGCAAGTTCCCTTAATGGTGCAGAGAATGCATACAACACCTTTGTTATCTACAGTGAGCAGCAACTCCAGTTCCCTGAGCGAAGTGATAAAAAGTGGCTTGTATGTATTCCACCTGGCTGGGGAGACAGTGGCTCATTTCTTCCTTGGGTATGCCTGGAAGTGTGTCTCTGTGAGAGCTTCATTGAAGTCTCTTATGACTACCCATCGCAGATCTCTTTAGCACCTCACCTGCACTCTCTCCATGTCTTCTCTGTTGTACACAGTTGTGACCCTCCATATCAGAGGCAACAACAGACACACGGCCACAGCTGGTACGCAAAATCTACTGCAAAGTTATGCTGCCTGCTCTCCTGCCACTGATGCCTGTGCTGCTGCCCTAAATGCAGTGATGTATAATGGCTACCCTCCTTTCTTGGCTTCAGGGCAGCATGACACATTAGGAGAATGAATCTTGCCATCATCCTGCATGAATCAGTTCTCTCAGAAAAAGATGAGGTAAAAATGCCTGCCAAAGATATTTCATTCCTCCTCCCCATAGTAATGGTCTAGGGTCCAGGCCAATGTATACTTCCTTAAGAGGAGATAGAGGTACTGGGGTTAGCACCTACTTATAGGACAATTACCATAAAACAGTACCTTAGTAACAGTAAGTATCCATCCCTGGAACAAGTGAATACTGACCCTCCTCCAACTGACAGATGCCTGCCTGGATAGCAAAGACTCTTTGGATATCTTCACGGGTGCTTATCCCAGGCTAAGCATACTAAAATGTGTAGCCTAATCCCTTATAAAATTAACTAATTTTTTTAACTGTTTGTTGGCCAATAGGAAATTATTTTATGTTCATAAGCTGCATTTATCGTGCTTGCAGGGTCACTGTGTACATAGCCTGAAGATACCTGAACACAGTGACCCAAAAGAATAGCTGTAACAGATCAATGGACCATGTAGACAGCCTACATCCTTTTGATTGAAAGCCAGAAACTGAAAGCAGGATTGCTGATTTGTAATTTAGGGTAATTGGTGGTAATTTGTAGAGTCCTGTTCAGACTGTTCTGCACAAAAGGTCACAACCTAAACCCAGAAATCATTGTTCACCTGAGAAAAAAAAAGAAAAATGAAATAACTTCTTTTCTTCCAGATGCAACCTTGGAGGCGTGAGTCATTCAGAAGTGACCCTCTCTGGGATCAGAAAGATTTTCAGGGCTAAGGTGCACTGAGAGAGAAGCAAGAATGGCATTTGCAGTCTGTCATGAGAGCACTAAATCTGGGGCAGATATCTGAGTTTCTGTGCCATGAACTTTGGGGAGGACTGCAGCTAATTTGCCTCTGCTCTTCAAAAGAGTAAAGGGAGTTCTTGGAGACAACTTGGAGTATTGTGTACAGTTCTGGTGTCCTCAACATAAAAAGGACATGGAACTGTTGGAACAAGTCCAGAGGAGGGCCACGAGGATGATCAGGGGACTGGAGCACCTCCCGTATGAAGATAGGCTGAGGAAGTTGGGGCTGTTCAGCCTGGAGAAGAGAAGGCTGCGTGGAGACCTCATAGCAGCCTTCCAGTATCTGAAGGGGGCCTATAGGGATGCTGGGGAAGGACTCTTCATTAGAGACTGTAGTGACAGGACAAGGGGTAACAGGTTAAAACTTAAACAGGGGAAGTTTAGATTGGATATAAGGAGGAAATTCTTTACTGTGAGGGTGGTGAGGCACTGGAATGAGTTGCCCAGGGAGGCTGTGAATGCTTCATCCCTGGTGGTGTTCAAGTCCAGGTTGGACAGAGCTTTGGATGACACGGTTTAGTGTGAGGTGTCCCTGCCCATGGCAGGGGGTTGGAACTTGATGATCTTACTTTCCAGCCCTAACTATTCTATTATTCTATGATTCTATAAAAAGCAAGAGAAAAGAAAAGAAAACAGGTCTGAAAGCAGAGATGGGATTCTGGAGAGAGGCAAATGGCAATTTAGTGCATAGCTAAGGAATAAAAAAGTAAACATTGCACTAAGCTGGAAGAAAAGGTGTAATATTGAGCCTTCAGAGAAGAGGCTGTATGCTCAGTCTCTGTGATGAAACAAATTCAGCAAAATATGATGAATAGCACAGAAAACCTAGTACCTTAGGAATCTGAATCAAGGAGTAAGGTCAGCAGCTGAAAGAGACTGGAGCAACTCCAGAATTATTGATGAAAGTTAGACTATGCTGCAAATCAGGTCATTCAATATGCCAGAGGACAACTCAGTCCCTGAAAAGGTGATGTAGGATAAATAAGGTACAGTGTGCAGGACACAAGACATCAACCCTTGCTACAGGGACTGGGATAATGAACATAATCCAGATCACTCCAAATCACATCTACCAGGTTACCATGACATTACCATGCACTCGCTTCCTCCACAAAAGGAGTCAGCACAGGTACTGCTCTCCGGAGTAACACTAAAACTGATGACAGTGGGAAACAGTGACACAAGGAAACCAATTTATTCTCAGATCAGTTAAGCTGTAGCACTTTGGTAGTAATATTGCAGTACAGTGAATGTTAGGAAACCTCAAGATTGACTATGAAAGCCCACAGAGCCATTGCAAGGGCACTTACACATCCATCAGATTGAGAAACAGCCCAGTGTTAGACAATAAAAAATTGCTAATATTTGTAAACCACACAGTGCCTACTTACAGTCTCTTTGCACGTGGCTAAATGCCAAACACAGAGGCCCACAGGAGGGGTCGTAATAACAACGGACTCCTAGTCAGATCACCCACAGGTTCCAGATAGGATGCATGAGACAAAAAAAACTGGAGCACCTGCAGTAAGGTTCAAGTAAACCAACCTGGCAATTGAAAATGGTCCTTTGTAAGATTAGCTAAAATCTTCAACAAGAATTTTTAATTCAAGTCATTGATCTTTTGTCTTCATGAGCCTGCAATTCAAATGCAATTACTTGTCTATAGAACTTGGAGAATGACAAAAAAGAAATGCAGTAAATAGGTGAAGATTTCCAAGTACTTAACACCTTTTCACAACTGCTCAACTTTGTGATCTTTTTTGTCTACATGAAAGCCTGTTTCCTACAAGGCTGTTTTTCCAAATAGCCCATTTTGTTACAAGTCTTTGTATATAAGAGGTTTGACATAAGACTGCTTTAGTCAGTCACAAGAAACAATCACCTGGAGCTTTCAGCTGAGGTTCAGTGAAAGCATCAGGTGATTTTCAGAGTCAGTATGTTCTTATTCTGAAGAGTCTGAAAAAAACTTTATTCTTTCTCTAGGCTAAAACAAAAGCACATAAATGTGAAGTATGCTCTTTCCAGTATTTTGGTGTAAAAATCCTTTAATAAAGAGAGTCTGGGGCTTCAACAGAGACCAATAGAAAATACCTTGCAAAAGAACTATACAAAACACCACAGGTTCTTTAAAACCATCAGTTACTAGTCAAAACCAAAGAATTTTTGCACTGGGTCTATTCAGTGAATGTAGGTACAGTATAATCAAATGTTAAATAGATCAGCAAAGTAGTTGTGGAACTGTTATTTTGAGACAAATAAAATCTGGTTTTTGTGAAGTAGTTGTTTTATGAAGATTCCGAGAAGATTAAAAATTAATTTATTCTCTGGTACAATTATTTTTATATTTCATGTCATATTGCACACAATTCTGGCATGGCTTGAATGACTTTATAAACAAGAGCAAGACTATTGCTATACAATGGAACTACTAACAACACAACACAACACATCAGTGTCAGCATGCCCCACTGGATGACTGTACCATTAGTAATGTTTTTTAAAAGGCACTTATTTTCAAAAGTTTGTATATCAGCTTCCTTCTAGACTAGGACAGACAGCAAATGGCAGCTTCCTGAGAAGGTGCCATTGTCTTTCACTGAGCTCTGGGTACATATGACACCAGGGTTACCCCAAGCTCTCCCAGAAACCACCATACTTGAAGCTGGGTACTTGACGCTTCAGAGTCAGGGCGTTAGACCATACATACTTTTAATATCATCTGTGCCAAAGGAGGCTAAATATCCATAAGCGGGTGGTACTTAGATTTGAAAGTAAAATTAGAATAATCAGGGACAAGCTATATGAACCATGGGTAACATTTCTGACAGCTTTCTTTCACAGCAGTTAAGAGCTGTGTCTAGTGAGGGAAGGTTCCACTGTCTGGGTCTTTTGCAATTTGGGAATTTTTCCTGTATTATCATAAATACTATCTATTTCATGAACTCAGATCTGCACCTCTTTTCTTGAGCAGCAACTGGGAAATAAAACGCTCTTAACATCCATGTTGAAACCGACATCACTAGAGAAAAAATTGCTAGCAATATACAGACTAGTTAGAAAAGAATTTGTTCTGTTCTGAAATAAGAATGAAGCCGTTCATAATTTGAGGTTAAAAGTATGCCATAATAGCCACCAATATACTGTTTAGAAATTCAAGTTCATATTCTTGTTTTGCCTGACACAGAGCATGATCCTTCTGTGATTTAGATTCAGTTCCTGCTTTTCTAAACATCTCTCATCCTTACCCCATCCTGACTCACAAATTAAAACACATGACTATTTTTCAGGAGTTCTGCTTTATACACTTAAAAATCCGCATATATTCTCTTCTACTTTACTGCATCCTAGTGACAGCTCTCATTTTCATTCCATATCAGAACAAAAATTGTTTGTCCAGCCAGACATTAAATCTGTTAATCAGATTTTAACACCTAATACTTGTCAGAATCTCCCAAGTAATACATGGCAAACAGTAAGATTAAAAAAAAAAAAAAAGTCAAGGTAGTCATTATACCCTTATGGCAATACTGACAGTTAATCTAAGCACTTTTTATTAGCATTTTTTCTGCATTTACATAAAAATTATGTTTTCCATTCTGTTCCCTGATAAATGATGAGGCCCTTGAAGTACCAGTAGGTAAGCACCTAATGTTATCATTCCAAAAGAATCTGATTAGAATAATAGTAACCAATAAATAGTAAAAGAAATCCCTTTATGCTTATGCCAGACATTACAATGTAGCAAAGCATTCAAATGCTATAAAATATACATATTTTTATGTGAGGTTCAACTGTCTTTTCCTATAGCGATAACAGCTGTCTAATGATGCTAAATAACTGCAGCTGAGAGAAAGCTGATGATAATTTATCACAGGAGGCAGACAGAAATGTATTTACCCACATGTATATTTACCCATACGATGAGCTGTGTCTTTAGCAAAGCTTGAACCTTTGCTCCTTCAGAAGTGCTCTATTCTAAAGTATAGACTCTGAGCAAACTGACACCAATAACTTTGCAGCTTTGTGTTTGTCTTTCACATGAAGGAGCACAAGTTGTCCTCTCTTTTGTTGTTTGTTTCGTTACCATTGCAACTTGTGAACTGCAAAATACAGTACCAGTTGTTTTAAAGCCAGCAGCTGGAGATTCCTATAAAGGCATACGCTGTATTCTTCACACATCTGACAGCTACAGCTACTTGAAAGTTTGAGATTTTAACATGTTTCTTACAAATACTTCAACCCAATCCTGTAAAGTCATAAAAGCATGTAATCTTCAACCAGTTTTGGCACTCAGATAATGTGATCATTCTTAGAGTTTAATAGACATTCTTTGGATATAGGTTATTCAAATTTCAGAAATCTAGGGAAAAAAATCAGAAATTCAGAAATAAAAGCTTACTGTTGGGTTGTCCTTTGTAATAATTAAATACGTATAAGTATGGGATAAGAATCAGAGGTCCTAAAGTAAAAATGCAAAATTGAAACATGGTAGTAAGAACTAATATCATTATTTAGGACCTTATTAGGTCCTAAATGTGCAGCTTGAACCACATGACAACTCACTGAATTTGTGCATATCACTGTGCAAGACCTTTAACTAGAACCACAACCTCAGGGCCTGCCTCATGCAAAGTTTTATGCGATCTTTATCATAGAGTCTTGAGCTGGTTAAAACAGACTGAGCTATTGCCAAGGTTGGTCAAGTAAGTGGTAACTGGATTTGAAAAGGAAAAAAAACCCTAGAGGCCTCCCAGTGATTCGTGCTAGAACTGTGGGAGTCCCAGCTACAGACTAGGTTTCTATTGTGCTGTGCATTGTACAGAGTGAAACTGTTTTGTTATTCTTAAAACAAATGTTACTGAATGCATACATGCATGACATGACCTTGACATGCTTGTGAGGTGGGCTGATGCCAACCTCATGAAGTTTAACCATGCCAAGTGCAAGGTCCTACACGTGGGTCGGAGCAATCCCAGGCACAGCTACAGGTTGGGCAGAGAAGAGATTCAGAGCAGCCCTGCGGGGAAGGAATTGGGGGTTTTGGTCAATGAGATAATGAACATGAGCTGGCTTCAGTGTGCACGCGCAGCCCAGAAAGCCAACTGTATCCTGGGCTGCATCAAAAGGAGCGTGACCAGCAGGTCGAAGGAGGTGATCCTGCCCCTCTGCTCTGCTCTCGTGAGACCTCACTTGGAGTATTGTGTGCAGTTCTGGTGTCCTCAACATAAAGAGGACATGGAACTGTTGGAACAAGTCCAGAGGAGGGCCACGAGGATGATCAGGGGACTGGAGCACCTCCCATATGAAGATAGGCTGAGGAAGTTGGGGCTGCTCAGCCTGGAGAAGAGAAGGCTGCATGGAGACCTCATAGCAGCCTTCCAGTATCTGAAGGGGGCCTATAGGGATGCGGGGGAGGGACTCTTCATTAGGGACTGTAGTGACAGGACAAGGGGTAATGGGTTAAAACTTAAACAGGGGAAGTTTAGATTGGATATAAGGAGGAAATTCTTTCCTGTTAGGGTGGTGAGGCACTGGAATAGGTTGCCCAGGGAGGCAGTGTTCAAGGCCAGGTTGGACGAGGCCTTGGGTGACATGGTTTAGTGTGAGGTGTCCCTGCCCATGGCAGGGGGGTTGGAACTAGATGGTCTTAAGGTCCTTTCCAACCCTAACTATTCTATGATTCTATATGATTCTATGTATGTACCTTTGTATGCGATATCGGTATAATTCATATTACAGATTAATATGAATCAGGAAAGTGAGATTTCATAACCCTGAAGGTTACATCCAGACACAAATCTTGTCCTCTACTGCACTGAACAGTCACTCTCGATAACATCTTTGCTTTTAGTGATTTGCAGAGCCTGAAGTAACATAGGACCAGCGACCGGGCACTACCTGGAGTTATGCACTGGAAAATAGATAAAAATTTACAAAATACAGTTTTGTAATGCCATAGTTCCCTACTCTGCAATAAATAAATTAAATGTGAGGTACTTCCTTCACCTGAGGACCATAGTAAAGGTTAATATGAAGAATATGAATATAATTCTTGAATATTTCAAGAAGTAAAATAAAATAATCTATTCTTATATCAACCTGACACAGCTTTAATGATAACTTCCTTCAGGTGGTAACTGTACCTTAAGACAGTTCTTTTCAGCCTTACAGTTCTGGGTCTAATCTCCCTGATAAGTGTAATTCCTGAATGGCAACATATCAAACATTGCCTGGACATTCAGAGAGATGGGGGCTGTGCAACTGTTTTAGACTGGGGAGGGAGGGGATGGGCAGGGCAGAGAAGTCATTCTTTTTTCAATAAGACATCAGGTTTGTCTACCTTTCTGCATGTTTGCTGCTCCCACGCTGCTTCATTGTGATTGTAGCTACCTCTTTTTCTTTGATTAATTTTTTTAGAGCCCTTACCCCACTAAACCAAGAGATTGTTATGTCAGACAAGTTGCTAGTCATTAGAGAACTGCCCGTACCTGGAAAATTTTTGAACACCTTCTAGGACATAGTCAGTATTCCAATCTCTTTCTCTGACATGGACTTCAACCTCCGTATGACTGTTGCAGCCCTCACACAAAGAAGGCATCCTGCATTTTTTGCTTTGATAATTTACAGGTATTGTCAAGAACCTTCACGGTTTTTGCCTTGTAACAAATCACAGCAGCACAATGAATTCCATCTGTGGTGGCCCCCTGGATCAGCTCACAAAGAAGTATTCTGTTCAGGAAGGCTTTAACTTTCTTCTACTGTACAAGAAAACTACTGGAGTTAAAATTCTGATATCACAACTAGACATAGTAGAATGAAATCACACTCATGATTGAACCCCCTGTGAGCAAACATCATTGAAACAAAAGTTTAGCAGGATTCAATAAAAATAAGTTTTATGTAAATGAGAGCTGAATCTCCAATAAAGTAAATAGGGTAGGTATGCTTCTGTAGGATAAATCTTTCATACTTATCTAATAAGCAGTTTCCTATATAGAGAGGAAAGCACAGGAAGAGCCTCTAAAAAGGAATTATCACCTTTCTGCTAAGGATCTCTCACCAAAATCAGAGATGCTGTTGTAGCCTGGGGCAGTGTTTCTGTCATTACTACTCTGTGTCATGAGCTAAAGACCTGAATGAATCTCTGCCCTACCTGAAAAAAAAATCATACAATCATGTTAAAATATGGCCATATTTACGCTAATATGTGCTGTTCCTCTGAGGAGCACTGCTGCATTACCTAGCCTATACAGCTAGGTCAGGGTCCCACCAGATCAAGGCAGATGAAGCATTTCACATGTTGAATAAAAAGTTAGAGACGCTGGAATATATGTAAAACACAGAAATTACTTCATATGTGAACATATATAATATGTATTCTTATTAACACATAGAACTGGAAGTGCTTTTCAAATACCACTATGGTGATATATTATTGGATAGCCCAGAGGCAGTGTTACAAGTTTTATCATCTACTCACATATAGAGGAACTGCAAATTCACTGTAAAAGGATTAAAGCTGTCAACACCTTTAGCAGCATAAATGTTTAGAAGTTTCCCCTGCATCCATAGAGAGAATTAGTTCTCAGTTGTCTCTTTTATAATGTACTAATGTTTCTATGTAAAAATTCCTTGTTATTCTTGGTTTTGCTTTAAGATGAAGAAGGCTTGCAATGTGGTATACACTAGAAAGCTTTATTTTAATGCAAAAGAGGTTGACAACAAAAGCAATTATTTTCATACTTCCGTGTAACAGCTTTTAACATATTGTTGCTACCAGCATGCAGTTATTTGCACAGCACAAGCACGTAGGTGTGAGCACCTGCTGTGCCAAGCCACTGCGAAACAGTCTCTTCCCTGATGATGGGAGAGATCACACTCTCAGAAACTTTGCTGCAGATACTATATTGAGAAGCTAAAGTCAGTGCTGGAGGGCAGTGTGGCTATTCAGTGTACCTAGACAGACTGGAGAAGTGGGCCTGTGATGTCTGCTATAAATACAGAGACTCCCCATCAGAAACTTCTTGTAGCCTATGAACTGCAGCACTGGCCCACTAAAAGTCAGTATAGGCACGCCTACAATATATATTAGACCTCTGAACTCTTAAAATAGAGAAATCAATTAACTGGGTTATTTGCCTTACATATGGGACACACCTCATATGCAAAAGAATTAGAAGTGAAGAAAAATTCTGTTATCCCATTAAATAGTTAAATGCATTAGGAAACTGTTTTAAATTAATTCTGGTTTAGCTTCAACTGTAACTTCATTTTAAATATCTTAACCTTTTAAAATATATAAAACTGCGAACTGAAAATTTTATCTCATTTTAATGATATTCCACTTTCACTTTGATTGCATGGAATTTTTCATTGAAAAATACTTCCATTTTAGGTTACTTTAATTGAGAAAAAAAAGCAGTATCTCTCCCTCTGGGGAGAAAGAAAAAACTTAAAGTAGCTCATACTGTTGCTATTGCTTTCTTCCTTTAAAGTGATACACAAGCACATAAAAGGAGAGAGAAAGAGAAAAACAGAAAACGCAACATTTTCTTTTCTGCAAATTCTCACATATACCCACACTGCTGGAGAAACTTAGACCCCTCACAACCCTCCCATGCCAGGCAAAACTTACTACTCCCAGGCAAAACGTGCTGAGATTCCTCTACTGTCAACCTGATGAGAGCTGCAAACTGTGCTAGAGCCCCACAATAGAAACCATCACAAATATCTTCTCTTTTGCCTTTCCAAATTTCAAAGTTCCTGTCTGAACCTCTGTACTAAATCTGACTAACAAAAAATCTCAGTTATTAAACCCATGAGTTTATCTAGGACAATCCAAATAAGCATACCCTTACTTTAGGTACCTGAAACTAATGAGGTAGCAACACCTCTCTTTTCTTAGCTTAGTTTCACTGCCTCACTGTCCCCTGTGGTAGCTAATCCTTTATTTACTCAGCCTTCTGCTAAGGTTTGGTGTCTCAGAGGGACACTAGCTGTATTCCGTTGTTAGATATTTCTTATTATGGGGAATTGTGTAGCCCATGTTCTTAAACTCACTGCTTCAGTATGTTTTCTAGAACTTCATCTCTTCAAAGGCAAGTTGTCAGTGGGAGGAAATCTAACTGTTGGGATTTGGCAGTATTGCTTCAAGGTTCCTCACATAATCCCCTAAAAAACTGTTTGTGTCATTAGCCTAGTTCATAGGCTAATGACACAAACTAGCTCATAGGCTAATGGGAACTGGTGTCATAGTTCTCACTTTCATGGGAACAAGAAAAAGTTCCAAGGTCCCCATGCTTTTTCTTTTTTTTTTTTAAACAAGGTACATAAAACAGATATTACTGGAAAAAGCATCAGTGCTTTGATTGAGATTAATAGAGCACTGAACGCATCAGCTATATACAACATCAGTGTTACCACTACCTGACATGACTTCCAGCTGTGTGATTTGGATGCACAGGCTAAGTCCTTGAAAATGGTATGTCATTGCAGAGCCTTGTAGGATATTTGTGTGAACATGGACACAGTCCCCACCGCAGCCTCCTGAGCAGAAAAGGACAGACAAATCATGACTTTTCTTCACTGAAGAAGGTAAGGCCAACTATGACATCCAGGTTCCCTATCTGACCTTCTACGTTGGTTTACTGCCCTGCACCTGACAGAAAGGCAGTATTTTTGTATTCTGGTCAGTTACAGCCAAAATCTCAAAGCAACACTTTATCAGATTCTAAAACAAACCCCAGATTATGCGTATATCTTCTATACACTTCAGAACCCATCTTCATAAAATATTCTTGCCTAGTGCCTCACAGTATTTACTCTGAGAAAATGAATACACAGAATATAGCAATGCGTCCTTGGCTTTCAAGGTCATTTCTGATGACTTCTATTAAAACAGTTCATATTCTATTTAACATTGTCATTTCATTTTACTAGCCAAGAAATTAAACTGCCTTCTTTAGAAATATCAATATGATTTAGAGGAAGTTACTTGAGTAAATAAACTCAGATGGCTATTATTAATTTGAAAATTTGCCTTTGCTGCTGTAGGCTTTACATTTAAAGAAATCATTAAGAAGCTCAAAAGATGCGTTTTTGAACTTAATAAAACAATTATGGATTTTAAAAAGAAAAGAATTTTAGAAATTCAGTGCATCAGTACTTTCAGTCCTAAAACAGAAATGTGGGAGTATAACACTTCTGAATTAGTGAAAGGAAAGATTAAAGGCAGCAACAGCTCTGATTTTAGGAGGGCAAATAGCATTCATCTTCTGAACAGTTCTGTCTCTTGTTGTCAACAGCACTGATATACGTCATCCTCTCAGAAATCTCTTAATCGCTATTCAGTTATTGAAGTATGAACTTTTTACATTTTAATACCCTGGAAATTGCATTTTTATCCTTAAGTTACATACTATCAGATAATTCCCCTTCCCAGGCACAATGTGCAAATGAAAGCTGACCCAAATACCTAATTTCAGATTGGGGTCATTATTCCTTCTTCTTTTGAAGTATAGAGCAAATTGTAGCCAAAATCTGTTTGATGAGAAAATGTTGATAAATTTCCACTGCATTATCAGGATTAAATTGTCAGGCGTGCTAAGGATGTAAGTATTTTTTTTCAGCCCAGTTTGCATCCAGTTTGTAAAAATAAAATAAAATATCCAATAAGAACTGCTAACAGAAATATAGAAGAGTGGCACACTGTGATTTACACACCCTGTTCAGCATATATGTGGTAAAGGTCCCAGAACACTGTATGAGTTCCTCAAGCCTGCAGTAAAAACTAACCAGAATGAGGTGAGTAAGCAAAAGGTTTTCTTAGATGGTCATTTAAGAACACTTGAAGGTCGATGATGAGGAACATTCTTAACATACCTATAGAAAAAACAAAATAACTAGAAACAATTTTTAGTTGCAATCAGAGTTTTGCCTGATCTTATTGCTGACCACTACAACTCTGTATTCTGCTTTCATTCCAGCTTTAGGAACCTCTTTTTAATGGGGGTTGTGGGGTGGTTTTGGTTGTGTTTTGGGTTTTTTTGTTTTAATTCTATAGCATATTTTCACAGAAGACGTTGGAGGTGATATTTCTCTAACAGATCTATTGTTTGGATCTGAATTTACAAGGATGCTCATTGACATTTTGACTATTTTCTGTGATTAATTTGGTCTCATTTCTGAATATAATATAATAGAAGCTTCAGAATTTGGACTCTTTTAGACATCAATATCAGAGTTTTAGAAGCGCACAGTATTTTCCCAGGTGTTCTATTGAAATGAATGTCAAAGTGCCCACTGGCTTCAATTGGAGTAAAGATAGGCCACCACTGAGGGTTTTCATAGATTCTTCTTTCGAGCATAATACACAGTGTACATCTCTGTTGAATAATTGACAGTCTGAACCATTTTTTAGCTTATTGTATAGTCAGGAGTGATAAGAAATGGTAATGCTGCATAAATTTCAAGCCATAAATCCTGTGAAAGGCAAGTTAGATTTATAAAATGAAGTTGTATTCTGCTAATGCTTAACAATTCTAGCTGTCTTTACACATACAGGCAAAGCCTATGACTGAATGTGTTTATAGGGTTGTTAACTTCAGGTTTTGGGATTTTCTTGTGGGGTTTTGGTTTTTTTGTTTTGCAAGCTAGCAAAGAGAAATATCATTTGATTTATCATGGTTCCATGAAAAATGGGATTTATCCATTCCATGGATTTGTCTTGCTGTGACTAGCAGACTGCTATGATTATGCCTTGAAATTGACAGGACTCAAAAGAGTCCCTAGAAGGGAATGAAAAAGAAACAGATTCTGAAAGGCTCATACCTTGATGAATTGCACAATATAAAACTCCCCATACTGACAATAAATTATGCCATGTTTGCCCATTAAATAGAAATGTCATTAGCTGATGTGACACGTACATGTCTTTTATACATTATTTACTTTATCTCTCTTTGGTTTTGTCTTTTGCTTTTATTTTTGGTGGGGTTGTTTGTTTTGGTTTTGGTTGTTTGCTTTTAATACAGTATATGTCATAGTAAAAACATTAATTTTGGAAACATCTTAGGAAAAAAAAAATTACCTCTTTTTTTCACTTCTTTTACTAAGAAGTGATAGGCAGCAATTTGTTTACTTTTTTACTATCCAGAAACCAGTACAGAAGTGTACTAGTTGCACCTGCAAAACACACTTGTGGAAGGGACATCGGCCTAGCCCAGTTTCTTTCAGTGTTTAACTTACAGCTTGCTTTTATCCTCATACTCAGCAACCATGTTACAGTACCTTTGCAGTGTCATTTGGTGAGTAATGCTGCTGAAACTGAGAAATACAGGCCTAGCAAAGAAAATACTTTATAAGACTCTTCTCTTGGCTTCTGTAAGTGTAAACTGAGATTCCCTCTCAAAAATAGAAGTTTTAGGGATTATTTATATTATATAGAAAAGTGTAAAAATATATCATTATCAATATAGAAAAGAAAATTCAAAGGTTTCAATATATAGGAGGAATGAATCAAATGACTCAAAATCCTTCTGAAGATGCCTAGGCTTCCAGCTAACAGTGTTGCTGAAGTAGAATTGTTTTCAAGATGTTGCATGGGAAAAATTATATTCCTGATTTCAAAATCTTCTCATCAGTGTGGTTACAGATATCTTATCCAACAATTTATTAGTAAAATCTATACATATATGTAAAACACATTAGTCAACTTTGTTGCAATAACTAAACTTCCAAAACTGAAATACACTGCATCTTTTCTCAGTGAGGCTTCCTGGGAAAACAGATACGAAAAAAATTTTCCCCTAGGCTGTAAAAAACAAATTTCCTTAGAAACAGCATTTCATGTAGTGGCATACAAGTAAACACTAGACTTACAGCATTAAAAAAATTGAGAATTTTTCTATAATTTAAGTACTTTATAGTGCAATAAATGATAACCCAATGCTGGAAGTATTATTAACCAGCCATATAGCAACATTTCCTCAAATTACTCATGTGATTATAGTTTCCCTTTGTTTTGTACAGCTTAGTGATTTAAAAGCTACATCACAGTATTTGTTTGGAAGGAAAATGGAAAAAAAAAATTCAATCATCCTGAGGAGGAACAGAATGGTTTGAGTATTCTTAGTCTCTGCAAAACCCATTCACCTACTGCCTTGTGGGTTTATGTAAATAATGTGACTGGTCAATAATGATGACAGTGGGAATAGTTAGTAGTTATGAAATTGTGACTTCTTGAGCATCACTAGAAAAATCTAAAACCATACAGGAACCTCTTTTTTTTTATTGCATTTGATTATTTTATACATTCTTTTTAATCCATCTGCAGTGCATGCCCAAGGTATGACAATTTCAGCCTTCTGAGAAAATGTATGTTTGGGATGGCTATCAGCTGCTTATATAAAAAGAGCAAAGAAAAGCAGATGCTCTGTATACCTTCAGGCCAACATTTTCAAAAAACTTGTCAGTATTCTATGAATATAACATAGTCTGGTTTTCTATTCCCCCATTCAATCTGAGCAAATAAAATTTTAAGATTTAAGTTGTGCCAAACTCTACTATAGGTGTAGTAGAAGTCTTTGTAGCGGGTGTTGCGATCTTGGAAATTATAATGCTATTCTTAACAGCATTACAACACTTAAAAAGAGTTTAAGACAAGAGAAAATACAGCCCTGGCATACTTGTTTAAGTGCTGCCAAATTCTAGTTGAAAATATTGAAGTTTTTCCAAAGAAACTGAAGCCAAAATATGACCAGACTTTCTGGTTTATCTTTCAAGAAATACTATTAAAAGCTTTCAGAAAGATCAAAGATTTCCTGCATAGGTTGGTGAATCTGTATGGGGCACTACAAACAAGCCACTGAAGAAAATTAAAGAATGGTTTGTGAGGACAAGTCTACATGAAGTTTGCAATGCATACAGCTTAGGAAATAAATTATAAAAACAACAACTCCAAATAAAACAATGCAGGAGAATTTATGGTTGCTGTTATGTTCTAAGAATGGCCACAGTAGCAGACACTTAAACAAAGTCTTTAAAAAAAAAAAAGTGATTATTACAAAACTGAATCTCTATTATTACCTCTTCAAGTGGGATAATTTTGGCTAGCTAAAATAAGTAGCTGTTAGTGTGTCTCAGAAACTGAGACGTATACAGGGTAAAAGCCCTATGTCTGGTAAGCCTAATCTGCATTTAATTCACATTGTGAACAAAGCACTTCACTTGGAGTCTGATAACCCTTTCCTCCCAGCCTCATACTAGGATGCAGTCTCTTCTGCTCCCAGGTACTTCTGTCAACATTCACCTGAGAGTTTAGACACACCAGTGTTAGACACACCACTGCTAACAGTGTGGCTGCCTTGCCCCAAAAGGCTTACCCCACCCCATGTCTTCCTATGGGGTTTTTCAGCTGTGTAACTCAACATAGCAACTGTTCTGTGATTTCTGGAAGACACCTTGCTGCTCCCACCAGTGAACCATAGTTTCTGGATTCATCTCTTCTCACGAAGAGGAAGTATGGGCAAAGATCTCTCAGGAAAGGACTCCTTCACAGATCCACCCTCCACTCAGGGTTTTTTGGGGGGTTGTTTTTGTTTTTTAAATCATTGTAAGCTGTTCTTATGAGCACAGAGCTCTCAGTCTGGTAATTACAGAAATCTAGATCAGAAATGCCTTCAGTCATGGCTGACCAGAAGGACACAGGATCACTGAAGTTAGAAGACCTCTGGAGTTTCAATCGGGAGTTTTCACCATCTCATCCAACTTCCTGATCAAAGCAGGGAGCAAGCTGCTCTCCAGGAGCCTCTTTGGGCACCCTGTTCCAGTGTTAATTATCCTTACAATAAAAAAGGTGGTTTCTTCTCTTCAAAGGGAATTTCTTGACTATTTTTCCCCTTTCCCTCTTATCCTTTAACTGGATACCACTAAGGAGAGACTGGCTCTGTTTACTTTCCCCCATCAGGTATTTATATAAATTTATAGGATCTCCTCAGAGCCTTCTCTTCTCCAGACTAAAATAATCCCAGCTCTCTCCTCATATGTCAGTCTCCCCTCAAATGTCAGATGCTCTGATCCCTTAGTCATCCCAGGCCAAAAATCATCAAAACATAGAAACAGCTGACATGAGTTTCTGAATCGAGAGTAACAGGGAAATGACAGCAGGGATTCCTATACTGCCACCTACACCACATACTGCAACAGCTTTGTTTTGTTCCTCAGTGTCAGCTTTCAAGACAGCAAACACAGAGAGCAACCAAGGGATTAGTCGTTTTTTAAGTAGCCCTAGTATGAATGAGCCAGCTTGGCATGTTTAGAAACTTCACAGCTACTAGGGTTCCTACCCTGAACTAAAATACATCCTAAAGGACTTCATTAAGCGACAGTCAAATGGAGCTGGAAATCCACAATGCAAGAGTGAACACGAGTTAAGAGACAGAGTGGAGGGAAGGATCTTGTTTGATGTCAGACATGCACAGTCAGTGAATGGTTGTGAAGAGGTGATCTGTGCAATAACTTTTCTGAGTGGATGGGATAGGAATAGACTACCTCTGTCATGCCTCACAAGAGACACTGCAATACTCAAAACATAAATATTTTGGACAAGGAGTTCAGGATGGAGGGTACAAAAGTTGAAATACTTCTGTATTTACATCAATAGATATAAGATTGACAAAGTGACCAAAAAAGAAGTCAGTTTCAATGATGGATCTACATGACAAGTAGACGGTTATTCTTATTATTAATAGTGAGTGAGAAAGCAGGAAGAAGAGAGGATTTGAAAAAGACATTTGGGAGTTGTGGTTTAGATATTCAGTCTTTATGACTGAATCTACAATAAACCTCTGTCAGCCAATCAGCCCAGTTTTCTGTTTAATTTGGATTATAGCCAGTAAGCCTGGAGTAGAGTAGTAGATCTGTGCAATTCATCAGTGTAGAGACTGGCACCAAAACTTTAAAGCATTTCACAGGTAATGGAAGTTATACCCTACAGTCCTTACATAGACATGATTTTGGTAAAAGTTTTATTTTTTAATGATATCAGGGTTGATATCTTTGTTTCATCTAAGTCTCCAAAAAGATGTCCAATCCAGCATTGCCCTGCAATTTTTGTTGAAATTTATACCTCTGCAAAATAGACATAAAATGGGACTTTTGGTTTGATAGCACTCAGCAGGCACTTTGCAAGGTATAAATCACAAAAACAGGTAAAAGATGCCATGAAGTAAGAATAGTAGCTTTCCACATCCACTTTGCAGAGGTATAAATTACAAGTGCAGACTGCTACTGAATTGAACCTAGTCCTTAGGTACTAACAAACAAGCGCTTTCCTGTTCACTTTAATGCTCTAATAGTTTATAAAAGGCAAGGCAGTTTCTGAGAACCTTTTTTTACTTAGATAACCACCTTGAACTAGTTTTACACGTAAATGGGAAGAGTCAAATACAACTAAAGGGAAAAAAAATAGAAAACGTCTGTCAAACCAATAAGTACCTTAAAAGGGTAAACTTCTATCCCACTAAACCAGCTACTACATGTGTGGCGTGGGTGGCATAAGAAGAGATTGGAAAAGTGAGATTTTGCATTACTGAGTGGATCTATTTGCAAATATCATAGAAAGGCGTAGTAAAGCCTTTAGAAAATATAGAGCACTACCTCTGTAGCTTCAAAACTTCACTTACTATGTTCTGCTCAGTCAAAGCAGAGCATGTATATGAAATACAGAGTGTCTAGCATGGATGAGTAGCTAAATAAAACAAGGTAAAAAAAAAGGAAAAAAAAAAGAAAACCAAACAGAAAATGAGATTTCAAGGAAAGAGCGAAGAGATGGCTCATGAGCCCAGGATGTGTCTTCTCTGGTGCACATTATAACCTGCACTGACACTCTGCACAAGCCAATCCAGAAGGATTCTTCATGTTAAAGTGTTGCTAGGCAACATCACTACCCAGCAGCAAGGATGCAGTACGAAGCACTGCCTGGCTTTATAATCATTTATTGTCTAAGCTATAAATTATTTTCTGAAAAATAAAACAGAGCATTTCAATAGGATTAAATACTTTTTGCAGACTTTTTGTTTTGTTTGTTGAGTTTGTGCTTTTGCTTTAGCATGACAGTGTCAGATTTAATTCGCGTGCTCTGTCTGCCAGACAGCCTCCTTCTTACACAATTTGCTTTTTAAATTACCTTCTGTTGATCTTTTCATTGTAAAGACTTTCAGTATCTTCCATTAAAATTATGCATTTTACAGTGAATTCTCTACTCCATTAAACAAATCCTCTTTGCTTATTTCACAAGAGGACTGCTTGATAGCAAGGAAATATTTTCAAATGAACTGACTCCTTTCACTAGTAGAGCACTTGTATGTTTAAGTTCATGTCACACAAAAGTTGTGAGGGCTATAAAACACATCAGCACATGAAGAAGCTGTTAGTCCACCTTGCCAAGCTTTGTAATCTGTTACATTCTAATTACTTTCACAAGTGTGAAAGAATGTTTGCTTTGTTGAAGTGCATATGTGGTGTGCTCCCTTCAGCTTGATTCATACATGTCCACTCTGCAAATCATGTCTTACATCTTGTTTATCCTTGTCTCATATAACTTTTAGCAGCAGCAAATTTGGGTATGGCAGGTATCTCAATGTTTTGTGCTTAGCAGTTCCTCAGCTTTTCGAGACCATCAAGTTCCAAGAAACAGGTAAAGCAGGCTTTGCCCCAGCACTGTCCAAGGTTCAGGATCTTTCAGATGCAGCAGCTCTGAGCTGACAGATCCTCTAGTCAGTGCTACCCAGAACACTCTCAGTCCTGCAGCTCTACTGTATGAGAATGCTCCTTTTCTCTCTAGCATCAGTCTCATGGACAACAACGTAACACCACTCCTCTCTCTGGTGAGAGGGTTCCTGTGCCTGAACTCTTTCCTACACCAGTCTGTAAACCCCGAACACACTTGAATGACATTGTTTCAAGTCTCTACTTGCAATACAAAAAAAATTTGCTGAGGAAGAACCATTCCTTTTGTTTTTACATTTTAGATCAGAATGTGTTTTCTGTACATTTTCTTCTATTTGCTGGAGAAAAATGAAAGACTGCACTTCTGACATTAAAGGACTTTTTCTGCCCAATGATGTAGCCAAACACCATAAATTTTGCCAGTATAGACAGAAATTAGGTAACAGCCAGACAATACAACGCTGCTTTAAAGGAGGTGAGAGTCATATTTAAGTTTAGAAGTCTGGCAGATGAAATGATTAAAGATCAAGTCCTTGAAAATCAGTACACAATGTACTTATGTTTAAGAGCATTTGCAGCTTGAGCGAGATCTGACAATACAGGAGATGATAACTAAGACCATAACCCATGGCAGAAGCAGAAAACGGTAAATCAGGGTACAGCAAGCACCATTCAAGCTGTGCAACCATTTCGCATGGCATTTAGTCTGATATGCAAAAACACAGTACTGAAAAAAAGAGCCCCAAATCCAAAGCATAGATTCAGCCAACTCAGAAAACAGAGCAAAATACATTACTTTTATGGAACTACATAACACATGGCAAATTACACTGAATGCCTGGCAGAAGAAGCAAAATGGGTAGAACAATTGGGTATTTTACTACCATATGCCTTAATGCTCCACTACTATAAAATATGCGAAATAACTGAGCCAGATGTTGTAGATTTGTATGTGGATGGAAGCAATATACTGGTGACATTTCTGTAACAACACAGACGTGGTCCCAGGCTACTCTCTCAGCAGTCAACTTTACTGCCTAACGGCTTTAGCAGCTTACCACTCACTGGTCTTAGGCTGAGTCCTGCTCCTGGGAAAGCAGATTCTCATTCTTGGTGGCTTAAATGTAGCTGCAGTCTTTGATTCATGCTGTGAGGATTTCTCTGCATACCAACACTTGTTCCCTGGTCAAAGATTGCTTTGCTACACTAAGCATGCAAAGTTAATGGATGTATTGGTTCCATGCTCTAAATGCTATGGCAATACAGAGCTGACGTCAAAGAAAATTTTGGCTGTGCAAAAGAGTTTGACCACAGAATTAAAATCTGATTTAAGACAACATCAATTCAGTAGAAACTCTGTTAGCTGTAACTGTTAATGAAAGATCACACATCACCAGCATGCCAAATTTAGCATTATCATATGTGCTGGATATTACCAAGCTTCTCAAAGGCAGACAAGAAACCTTTTTCCAAAGGGTGGAACCAACAGAATTGATGTTCAACTGTCGGCAGAGATACTGCTTTAGAAACCATCAATAATAAGCCATTTTCACAAGGCAGAAGAGGCCTGTGCAATGCCCATTTTGAAAAGGTCCTGTTCCACGCAACACTTTGACAGACATTTGTTGTGGGGCTCCTCCTCCCTCTGTGTGTTCAACTTCCCCTTTAAGTGTCTGGCAGCATGCTTGGGCATACGCTATCTCACATCTAGGGAGCTGCCCAGCTCTTCAAAGCAGACCCACACAGGAATGCCCAGGTGCCCCTGTTATTGGCACATGCCTGGAAGGAGCCCACAGTTTCTACAGGTGCCGGGAATAAATACAACAGCAAAAAACCACTATTGCAAGTCCTGTCAGGGCAGCATTTAGGGATTCCTGAAAAGGATTTACCAACACATCTCGGTATTTCCCCCGTTGTTTGACTTCTAGGTGTCTAGGCACGCCTTCAGAGTTGGAGGGATTTATTCTTGAGCATGGCCTAACACTGAAAAGTTGTTATTTCATGCTTCCCAAAGTTGCATCAGGACTTTGCCCAGAGTACAGCCAGACTTACTGGTGTTTTGTAGAGGCACAGAGAACACAGTCTGACAGGGTGGGATATGAGGAAGCTGTGCAGATCCCCTAGGATACCAGCTATAAAACTAGCCATGAGCCACACTCCCACCTACTATCCATAAACCTCCCATTGCCATATTCACACGGCTAAAAAAAGTGACCTTGAGTTGAATATCCGGCCCCGGCTGCCATTTCCTCACAGTGTGCCACACTGTCTGTGTGCTGTGAAATGCCTGTTCAGATTAAGTGGCAGAACCCTGAGTCCAGATGGAAACTGATGCTATCAGGATGAGCCATAAGTAGAGTCAACTTCATCCTGACCGCTGTATGTCATGCAGACAAAGTTCCTGTACTGCGGACAGAACTGGCTGGAGTAGCTGAGCATCACTGCCTGCTGGGCAGCCAGGAGCAGCTTTTTGTTATGACACATGATGGGGAATTTGATGTTATGTCTGCTCAGTCTCTCCAGCCTACTCTCATTCTAGATATGAAGGAAAGGACCCTTTCCTAAGATGGGAGGCACACTATTTTTGTTTTTTGCAGCTTTGTAGACTAACTCAAGTAACATCAATCAATGGCAGAAAACTTAGCAGCAAATTGAAAATCACTAATGGAACACTACTGTTGATTCTTACCATTAGTAGCCAAGGATCATGCATAATGTAGAAGCTATTGTTAATTGCACAGGTACCCAATTATTTAAATAGGTTTTTCAGGTATTTAAAATGCATGGTAGGACAGTACAATACACTGAATACTTTATCAACACTGTATCTAAAGTGAATATGTTAAGAGCACTACAGATTCTTTTTGGTAATGCACCAAAACAATTCAGAACTTTATTATAAACATTCTGTTTTAAGAATATATAACATGCCATTTATCATGGCTATAAAACACTTAGAGATTTTTTATCTAAGAATCTTTGTAAGAGTAGTATATAGCCCAGAACTATGATGAGAAAAGATCAAAGGGAAAAAAAAAAAAAGCGTTATTTTTCTCCTTTTTTTCCCCTTCAGTTTGTTATCTCTGCATTTGACAGTGCTGCAGGTGGCCAGCTAAATTATTTTCTCCTCTGTAGCTAGTCAGTCTGTGTCAGTTCCCATTCTTGTTTCAAAGGTCTTGTTTCAAAGGTTGTGTACAGTTCTGGTGTTTGTGTGCAGTTCTGGTGCCCTCAACATAAAAAGGACATGGAACTGTTGGAACAAGTCCAGAGGAGGGCCATGAGGATGATCAGGGGACTGGAGCACCTCCCATATAAAGACAGGCTGAGGAAGTCGGGGCTGTTCAGCCTGGAGAAGAGAAGGCTGCGTGGAGACCTCATAGCAGCCTTTCAGTATCTGAAGGGGGCCTATAGGGATGCTGGGGAGGGACTCTTCATTAGGGACTGTAGTGATAGGACAAGGGGTAACGGGTTAAAACTTAAACAGGGGAAGTTTAGATTGGATATAAGGAAGAAGTTCTTTACTGTGAGGGTGGTGAGGCCCTGGAATGGGTTGCCCAGGGAAGTTGTGAATGCTCCATCCTTGGTGGTGTTCAAGGTCAGGTTGGACAACGCCTTGGGTGACATGGTTTAGTGTGAGGTGTCCCTGCCCATGGCAGGGGGTTGGAACTTGATGATCTGAAGGTCCTTTCCAACCCTAACTGTTCTATGATTCTGTGGTCACAGCAGCATAGGAGGGCAGGGGGGAAAGGAAGGAAATGAAATAGGGCAAACCCAAAATCTGGCAGGACTCTCAAATAGAGTAATGAAGTCACACCTTTGATTCATATTTTTGTTGGCAAAGACCCCACAAGTGTCAACAAATATAAACAGGGGTACACTAAGGTTTTCCTTATTTTGATATGCTGTAATAACATGACCATGTATAAATTAGTGGCAGAAATTAATTATTTTTTCAAACAGGCAATGAACCAAGGTGACAGTGAATTAGTTGAATTTAAGGATTAATTAGATTCCACCATTTGTGTTTAGCAAATTGTAGCTGATTTAATAATTCATTTGAATTTCTTGACTTGTTTTGCAAGAAAAACAGAGGAAAATGCTGTGTCCTGGGTTCAGCCGTAATAGTTATTTTTCTCCTTCCTAGTACATGGTGCAGTGCTGTGTTTCTGCTTTAGTCTGAGAACAATGCTGGTAACACACCAATGTTTTAGTTGTTGCTAAGTAATGCTTACACTGATTGAGGACTTTTCTCATGCTCTGCTAGTGAGGGGCACAGGAAGCTGGAAGTAAGCAGAGACAGGACACCTGACCCAAACCAGCCAAACGGATATTCCATACCACAGTATATCATGCCCCGTATATAAACTGGAGGGAGTCACCTGGAATGCCCAAATAGCTACTTGGGTCAGGCTTGGTATCAGTCAGCAGGTGGTGAGCATTTGTATTGTGCATCACTGCTCTTTACTGTTTTTTCCCCTTTCCTTTTTTTAGTTGATATTCTCTCCCCTTGTTATTTCCTTGTTCTGAGTAGCTGGCTCAGAACCAGTTAACCATGACATGCTGAAAGATGAGCTGTTTTCATAGGTTTCATTAGACTCTATTTCTTGATAAGACCACTATCTCATTATTAGGAGTGTAACCACATAAACGCTTGGTCCACTGGTTTGGGATCTCACTAGGTAGAGATCAGCATAGGAGAGGAAAAATACTGCAGATAGAACTTTCAGGAGATAATTACCTAATTTCTATCAAAAAATCATTGATATTTGAGCACTTGCGGGTGCTTTCAAACACCCTTTCAAGAACTTAATTCCCTCTACAGCTCAAAAGAGACCAAGCTTTGGCTTGTTCACAGATATTCATGCTTCAATTGAACACTTCTGTAACATACTCAGTAGTTCCTATTTAAAAAATAAATAAATAAATTACACCCTTTTAATGTTATGCGTGTGTTGGATAGAAATGTAGATATTGGCTACATACCTATTTGTATGATTATAACATACTGATTATTGGAGTGATGTGCACAAACATGTTATTGCTCATTCAGAACATTTTTCATAGAATAAAATACCAGGTTGGAAGAGACCTCAAGGATCAGTCTAGGCAAGATGGCACATCACCCTGTCCAGCTGGACTAAACTAAAGTATTAAAAGTACCCAGTACTTTGGAATCTACCAGTTCCCTGGGGAGATTATTCCAATGGCTGACTGTTTTCATCATGGATAATTTTTCTCTAGTGTCCAACCAGTTTTCCCCATGAGTAACTTGTGCATATTACCCCTTGTCTTCCATGTGAATTCTTGCAGCAAGGGAATCTCCATCTTCTTCGCAGCCACCCTTTAAATACTGAACATGGTCTCGCCTGAACCTTCTTTTCTCAATGTTGAATAAACCCAGCTCTCTCAGTCTTTCCTCATACAGCAGGCTTCCCAGTACATTGGTCGTCTTTGTGGCTCTTCCCTGGACCCTCTCCAGCCTGGCCACAACTTTTTTTGTATATCAGGGACCAAAACTGAACACAGTATTCCTTTAAAGGAACAGGATTATTTGCAGTAAAGATTGCTACGACATTAACACGAACCTAGCCATCATAGCAATTATTATAGATAAATAAAGCACACAGTGTGACAGCTGATTTCTCAATAGAAAATAGGCCACTGGATTATTAGCCAAGAATAACCAAATGGGCAAATGCTCAGCGTAATTCCTAGTTTTGAAAAGAAAAGAATGGAAAAGAAACTGTAACATAGTAACACAAAACAAATAAATAAAATAGGAAAAAAAAGGCAGTGAATTTTTGAAAAGGGCAACTAATATAATTTACCAGGAAGCATATTTTCCACAAAAATTGTAACATTTTTAGAATACATTAAAAGAGCACACCTGCTCTTTGGACCTTCACAATCTGAACCAAGAAACGCAGCACATGTCATTGAGCCAGTGTACTAATTTTGGCTAGGATAGAATTTTCTTCATAATAGCTTGCATAGGGCTATATTTTGAATTAGTACTAAAAACAATGTTGATAATACAGTAATGCATTAGCTACTGCGGAGCAGTGCTTACACAGGTTCAAGGCCTTTTCTTCTTCTCACATCACCACACCAGTAAGTAGGCTGGGGGTGCACAAGAAGCTTGGAGAGGACACAACAGGGACAGCTTACCCCAACTGACCAGAAGGATACCCCACACCACATGGCATCATGCTCAGTAATAAAAGCTGGGGGAAGAAGGAAGCGAGGGACTTTCAGAGTTACGGGATTTGTCTTCCTGAGTAACTCTAACGTGTAATGGAGCCCTGCTTTCCTGGAGATGGCTGAATACCTGCCTGCTGATAAGAAGTAGTGAATTAATCACTTGTTTTATTTTGCTTGAGTGTGCAACTTTTGTTTTACCTATCTTTATCTCGACCCATGAGTTTTCTCACTTTCACCCTTCCAATTTCTCCCCCATCCCACTGGAAGGGAGTAAGAGAGTATCTATATAGGGCTCAGTTGCCACCTGGAGTTAAACCACAACAGCTGACAACAGTCAGCTTTCAAAAAACATTAATTTTCTGTTCATTATGGAAAAGCAGCTGTAAGCATGCCACTTCATATCTTTTCCTTTTTTTTTTTCTAAGTACTGCCAATTACGACACTTCTGCTGCTGAGGTGCATTTAAATACATAAAATAATTACAATATCATGTATTTTTATGGTAGCCTCTTCATCCTTCTACTATATTAGCTTTCTTGCTGAATAAGTGAGATTTAGATTTATCTGCTAAAAGTAAAAAAGACTTGTGAGTATTGGAAATTCTCATTGTTTAAAATTATTTTTCCCCTCTCAAACTGAAGAATGTCATCTCCTAGGACACAGCCAGCCCAACATCATTTTAGCATGACTGAACCTTTGTTAAACTGCCGAGAGTGTGGTTAATGGAACTGCAGTTCTCGCTGAAGTACTTTCTACTGAGATGTGAGAGCACACTTTCTTTCTAGAACACAGGGAGACCTCTGGCTAGGGTAAATAATGCAGTGATCCTTAAACTAACAGTTACTTTACTTTACAACAGCTGAGAACTGAATCTTCAAAGACTTTAGAAAGTAAAATTTCAAAATTACTAGCACTTTCCAAGTGATTTTCATGATAACTCATTACTTTTTCCCCTGACATTCCATTATTTTCCTCAGCCAAGACGCCTTTTGTGACTGAAAGTAGTTACAGAAAAGGATTGTCAGTGATGATTCAGAAAAGCATAGAAAATTGAGCAAGAATTGTTACATGGAGATAGTAGTGGAACATGGGTTATCATTGAAACTACAAGCAACTACTTTCTGCTGATACGAACAACCTTTACCCTTATATTAGTCATTGCTTGGCTCAACAGTACATTAGCCAGCCTTTCATCTTTAACATAATATTTTTAATGTCAGAAAAACACAATAGGATGTAATGCCAGAAAACACAACAGAAACGAGAAAAATAACTTTTCATATCAAATCATATATGAACAATAATTAGATTTCTGGGATAGATCATGCAGTTCAACTGATACATGCTTACCCAGATAAAAGGCAAGGAACCAAAGACAGTACTGTGACAGTATCACTACAGCTGGGACAGAGTTACCACTCTCTTACCATCTCTCTCTAGAGGTAATTTGACACTGGATGTAGAACTACAACTGCATGAGCAAATAATCTTTCTGCTTTCAAACACAGCAACCCTCATCATTGGCCATCTCCGGGGAAGCATGAAACACTGAAAGTTCAGCTGCAAAACTAATTGATCTTCAAAGGTGGATGTTTCAGAATCACAGAATCGTAGAACAGTTAGGGTTGGAAAGAACCTTAAGATCATCTAGTTCCAACCCCCCTGCCATGGGCAGGGACACCTCACACTAAACCATGTCACCCAAGGCTCCATCCAACCTTGAACACTGCCACAGATGGAGCATTCACGACTTCCTTGGGCAACCCATTCCAGTGCCTCACCAACCTCACAGTAAAGAACTGCTTCCTTATAGCTAACCTAAACATCCCCTGTTTAAGTTTTAACCCATTACCCCTTGTCCTATCACTACAGTCCCTAATGAAAAGTCTCTCCCCAGCATCCTTGTAGGACCTCAGATTTTATCTTATTTCTCAGGTACTCTGACAGCCAAATTTCTGTAAATTCATTATTTTTATTAGTGAGAGGCAAATGGCTAGCACAAGTAAGTTCAACATATAACAGTGTAACAGTGTTGATAGTTAATCTGCCAAAATAGACCTAATGAACCAACCATTTCCAGAAATCTGTCTGCATAATTTCCAGTATGAAATACTTAATGCAGTTTTGCGGTGCTGTGGAAAGGACAGATTTTATTGGCTATTATCTAGTTTGGTTTGCTAGTTTTAAAGATGAAAAGGCCTGGTGCAATCATATTCTTGACATACATGTACAACAAAAATGGCTTCAAATTAAATTGAAAAATAATCTGGATATCATTGCTTTTATTTGCTCCAACAAAGTCAGTCAATTCCTCTTCCATTTTATTCCCTAGCTTATTTATAAGAGACATTAGATACAGGATGTCATTTATGATGACGCACCATACGTGCACTGGGAGCATAATAGCTGACTGTTCAAGTGTTAAGAGAGTCAGTCTGGAAGTTCTAAACAGCCAAATCTACACACTGGAGCAGCTGAAAAGTGTTGGTGTAAGTCTACAGGATAACAGAAGAAAGAAAAGAAAGCAATTGCAAAGAAGAGGGTCGAGAAGTGAAAAAAACTGCTAATTCTTCCTCCATCATGTTTATAGTTTTCTTCTTCTGTTGCTTTTTCCTTCTTCCCTTATACTTCTTACCCTATCTCTCCCCTTTGTGACTCAATAGTGACTTCATGCTCTGCTTGCAAGCTTATTGTATTTTGTTTCAGCCAACCATTTAGGGTCCATCTGTGTGAAAAGGAACAAATAAAATTGGGAACATGACTCCACATTCAATGACTATACACCTTTGCTGTCAGTGGTCTGGAGAGTCTTAACCTAGTTTTGCATTTAGAGATCATCTAGCAATTCCTACTGTTCAACAAGAAATTGTTGATTCTAATACCACAGCACCACAACCACTACTTTGCCTTTCCCAAGACAGCAATTTGCCTCATGTTTTGACCACAAAACCAGTCAAAGGAGAAAAACAAAGCTGTAGAGCTAGGGTGACCAATCCCACACATTAGTGAGAGCAGTAATACTGCATAGCAGATGCAGCCAATAAACACTGTTCACACAGATTGAAATTTGCTCTTGTGATACATCCAATCAATAATGAATAGCAAACAAATTAATGAGATCCAAGGTCTATTTACAAAGCACAAACAACATGAAAAGAGTGAAATTGATCATATTAATTATTTGCTGCTAGGAGTTTCACTACATTTAGCACAGAATGATTTGAAAAGAGCTCACTACAAATGCACAAATCCCTGCTTTGAGTCAAAGCCTGAAGGAACTTTAACAAGCTCTGAATTACTTAACCAAGTGTCTTAACGACTGAGCACCCAATATTCAGGGTTATGTATCTCCAATTAGCTATTGTTCATATGAGAGAAATGTCAAAAGATTCAACTAAAAGAAGGAAAGGGGGAAAAAAAATCATGTAAAATAGCAAACTGTTTCCAATCCCTTTTTAACAAACTACTTGAATCATAGAACAGAATATTTTGGGTTGGAAGGTACCTTAAAGCTCATCCAGTTCCAACCCCCCTGCCATGGGCAGAGGCACCAGCCACTAGACCAGGTTGCTCAAAGCCCCACCAACATGGCCTTAAACACTGCCAGGGATGGGGCATCTACAACTTCTCTGGGCAACCTGTACCAGGGCCTCACTACCATCACAGTAAAGAATTTCTTCCTAAAGTCTAACCTAAATCTATCCTCTTTCAGTTTTCAGCTTCATTGTACAATGCTTATCTTATCTGTGGATAAAATGTGAAGATGTGCTTAGTAAGAGCAAGGTATGACTATTAATGCCTCCTGAGGGAAGTAAGTCTCTTATTTAGATTTTCTTTAGGGTGAGTGGAATGACAGGCCTCCTGTTCTGACTATAAATTCTGGCCATTTCAACATGAGTGTTAAAAAAAACCCCAATATGTTACTATGTTTTAAACAATACTATCTGTATTACATACAATATAGTATTCCTTACCTTACTTTCACACTAATTTATTGTTATGAATTTATTAGGAAAAGAGTCAGTGATGACAAGCAGAGATTCCCAAGTACAGGTGCAATACCAGTAGTGCTGTTGTAATAAAATCAAAGAGCAGTAATTTCACTGATCTATGAGCGATCTTAGAGTTAGCTGTGGAGGACTAAATAAAGTACCCTACCCTGCAGAGACCAGTGATTTCTGATCTACAGGTACACTGCTAAAGAACATCTTGAAATGATGCTAATAATTTTTTTTCCCAGCTGCATATAAAAATAATATAGAATGCTTAACTTTACCCTTCGTCATGATTTTTCCATACTAGCCCAGGTGACATAGACATAGCAGCAAACATGTTGAATTACTGGGCTCTGATAGAAGAGGTCTGTGTCAGTTAAGATCCAGACACAAAACATCTCCCTGTGTCATACAATATGCAGGCTCACCTCTCCCACCACCCTAAATTGCTCTCTTAGTTCACTGGGGGAAAATCAATCATGAATCTGCTTGGTTTACCTCATAGAAAAGTTATGGAGGGCATCACAAAAACCTCTCCAATTACAGATGTGTTGTGTCACTCAATTTACTGTATCAGGGGTAGCTCAGCTAGAACAGGTGGAACAAATAAGCCTAGAGAGCTGTGAAAACAAAACCTGAAAATCCACAGATCCTAGAAACAGTGTGGCCATTGTTTCTTCCCAGTGCAGGTATAGGACTCCTGGATCTAAATCACTCTCTAATTGAGTACTCAGTCACGTAAGTAAGTGCTGAAAGAAGCTACCTAGGGAGTTGGAATCTCTTTTGAGATATTGTCACTTTGTCACCATACGAACACCATTGACCCAATCATATAAAGTCAGCACTATCTGAGGGATGGAAGATCAAAAACTGGTTCCTACCCAAAAGCACCACCCAAATAAAAGAGATTAAGAAGCATTGTCCTTAACTCTATAAGCATAAGGTACTACATGGTAAGATACATATTCAGAAAACACCGGGAGCCTAGAGGGGTAGGTAGGAGGGAGAATTGCTTATGAAGATGAGTATAAGCCTATACCTTAAAATATTAAGATGATGACTGAGAAATGGAGACTTATTATAAGGTATCCAGAATTGGCTAAATTATGATCTAAGAGGTCTGGTTCATTGCAATTGCACGTTTAATTGCATTATTGCACTTGAAGACTTGGAATTTGCTGAATCTATATTACAGGAGAGATGCCAAGTGAAATTGTTAATCTACATAAACAATGTGAAAGCCACTATTCTTAGAAAAAATCATAATAGGAAGATATGTCCAATCAGTTATAGCTGCAGAAGCATTCCTTCCCTCTCTTTTTGTAGGCTTTCATATCAAAAATTGTATTTTTATCAACAATAACTCTAGGGCTTATACTTTATGTTGTCATCTTTCCCTGTCACCTTAACATAAACCTACCAAGAGTATTTCAGAGTAGCATGTGTCTGTGCAAGTAATAGTCTGTCAGCTTCTAGCTTTGGGCACACTATGAATCAAAAACACAGAGTCAAAAAAAAAAAAGAATAAATAGCAAATGCCAAAGACACAGTGATAAATCTGCCTGTTTCTACCTAAGATAGATATTAATTTAACTTCAAGCACTAAGATCAATCAAACAGAACTGTCATCCATTACAATGCTGGAAACTCAGAATTTTCAGACCATGGAAATTTGCTGCCTGTTTTTGATGTATGTATATTCAAACTCCCTCATTCAATTAGACAAAGTAAAACACTAAGTGAAACTCAGTTCAAACAAGGTTGAGGTTATGCAAAAATACTTAATTTCCAATGAGCTTTGAATCCCAAATATAATTTAACTCAAATTTACCTGTCTTGACTCACATTCTATAGCCTGATCCACGTGTTTATACATCAAAACCACAACATATGACTGTAGCTTGGGAAATGTTCTCATAAGCTGGAAACTGATATAAACCAAATCCTGGCTGCATAAGTTGACAAGGAGGTCAAATTGGCCTGCTGTGTAATCAGAAATGGATAGAGATTTCAGGTGTCTTTGTTATGGGTTGTAGTGGTTTAAACACAACCGGTAACTCAGAACATCACAGCCACTCACTCACTCCCTTCCATCTTTCCCCCCCTCCCAGACCCCCGCCGCTCTCAGAGGGATGCAGAGGGGAACTGAAAGAATATAAATCCCATGGGTTGAGATAAAAACAGTCCAGTACCTAAGGTACAATAGCAAACTACTACTGCTACCACCGATAATTAAAATATAAGGGAAATAACAAGGGCAGAGAATACAAAACTGAAAGGGGAAAAGGAAAATAATCACAGGTGAGGCACAATACAATTGCTCATCACCGGTCGACCAATACTCAGCCTGACCCGAGCAGTGATGTGGGCCTTCCTGGTGACTCTCACCAGTTTATATACAGGGCATGATGTACTGTGGTATGGAATACCCCCTTGGCTAGTTTGAGTCAGGTGTCCTGTCTCTGCTTCCTCCCAGCTTCCTGTGCCCCTCCTCATTGACAGAGCATGAGAGACAGAAAAGCCCTTGGTTGGAGTAAACATTACTAAGCAACAACTAAAAACATTAAAAAAAAAAATGTTATCAACACTGTCCACAGGCTAAAGTTGAAAACACAGCACTGCACCAGCTACTAAGGAGAAAAATGACTGCTACAGCTGAACCCAGGACATGAGTACATGGTACAAACCACTTGGTATCTGTACTATATCAAAGATCTAATCACTAGATTAGATATGACACCTAATCTAAACATGAGCATCTCTGAAAACCTGGCCCTTTCAAACAGTCTTAAGATAATATCTCAATCTTAAAACGCTTCAAATCATCAATCATCTTTGAAAATGTTGCAACGTGTTTTATCAACAAGGTTACAGGGAATGCTTACTAAAATGAGATGCTCATGTTTAAAATATTTTTTATGATACTGCTTGATGCTTGATACAACAAGAACTGTATATTTTCAGGTAGTTGGCATTAGCATGCTAACAAATCCTGTCCATCACTGTTTGTGAATTGTTAATGCTTTCTTAATATCTGATTAACCGGAACCTTAGGGTACAGAGTTCTATTAACATGCTAATGAATCTTGTCCATGCTTGCTTTAGAATTATGAAACATAGGTTGTTAGCCAATACAAGGCCATTTTCCATTTTGCTAAAGCTATTAACAATGAGAAAAGATAGAGATGCTGTCTGCCAATCAACATTTCTTATCAACTAACAGCTAAATAAGACAAAAATACTGCCTGTAATGCAGTACAGGAAAAAGTCAAACTACCATAGCACCTAACTAACCATCTTTAGAAGCCAAATTAATTATTTGTATTTAGTATGTGCATCCAGATATTTGGCAGTTGGCTCTATATTCCACAGGCCAAAATTTTCAATTATTCTGAGCGCCTTACAACTTCAATAGGATGAATTTTAAAAGGAGTAGTGATATACCTCAGTTCCAAACTCAGGACTTTCATTGGCAAATGTTATTCCACCCACAGCATCTGTTTTGTATATGCTAACATAGCTCTTCAATTTTCTGGAAGATATAAAGGACTCTTCCTTTTCACTCATGTGAAACTGAGTTATCCCCTGAAATTAGTAAAGTTATACTGGCTTAAAACCAAGATCAGTTAGATTTAAAAGCAGGGCAATGATAAAGGAGGCAGTTGGACAGACCCTGTATTTTCAAGTAGAAGAGTGTAAACAGCTTGATCCATACACATAATGTAAAATCAAAGTGGAATAAAAAAAGTCTGCACCAACTTAGAGATTTGGCTTAACTTCTTTGTGAAGGCAAATAGGGCAGCAGCTGCCTTTTGCACCAGCTGCCATGTTAATTAAGGGTCATGATATCCTATGAGTAATCTTGATGAGCACTGAAAAGCTGTCTGATTTTGGCAATGCATACAGCAAAGAGGTCAACACTGCTCAGGGCAGTGTGGCCCAATTTCTTCCTGATGAGAGAAATTCTTTAGTATACATCCCATAGGCAAAGAGACCTGCTAATGCAGCAGGGATTAGAGGACGATTGGTCCCTGATATGCACAAAGTAGCAAGGCCTTTTACCCAGCCTTACTTATCCTACAAATCCATTTGAAGAGCCAGCTGCAATCCTGTTTTGGAGCATGTAAGCAGTGCCTTGATGAAAATGTTTTGTATATTACATAAGAATTATAATAGTCTCTTCTCATGTGACACATCTCTCTTGTTCCAGTCTTTAAAAGAAAACTGCTGGGGAATGTTTTGATGGCTGGAAGTATGAATTACCATAGAGCAAAAAGTAGAAAGACACTTTCAGCCAAATCTACCCAGATGCAAAATTCCATTGCATTTCTGTTTGTGACTCTCTGGTAAACAGGTTCTCAAGAACGCTTGAGTGCTGCAGTACTTTTTACCATTCAGATCTTCTTGGCTTGGAAATTAAAATCCAGAAATATCTGCCAAACATATATTCCACACTTTTTATTTGTGAAATTTCTACATTTCAGAGAAATATTCAGTTACAGAAGTCATCAGATAAAAGAAACCTGCACACATTATCTGCCCATGGTCACTTACACCACTCCAGGAATGAATAATCGTTAAAAAATGTACTGATTGAATAAAATTAACAAACCAGTGAAATTTGTAATACGCCAGTGGATAATTCATATACAGAAAAGGTGACATTGACATCAATTATTCACTGGAAATTATTTGCTTACCTCTACTGCAGTCAAATTTTTACTGAGCTCTAGAATGAAACGATTATGCATTCATTCCTGTTTGCATCCTAATTAGTTTTTGAATTTAGCTTAGCAATGCAATATACCACTACATCATTTAGCTTGGTGTCCCTTAACAGAGGTCTGAAAGACAATTTGACATCTTGAGATCATGACAGCTGCTGCAATTGTATGATCCTAATATATACAGAGGTAATGGGGGAAAAGGGAGAATGAGTAATGTACATGATATAGGGAGAAGAAGTATGTTTCCTTTCAAACATGATAAAATAGAAAAATAGATTCTAACATTTGTGATCCAGTCACTGAACTTTACGAGTTATAAAACGACTAGACTATGCAGTATATATTCTCAGGTTTGAATTTGCTCCCTCACAGGTAAGTGAATAGCTCAGATTCAAGTGCACCTGAGCTGTGTCACTGGACTGACAACATCCAATTAGAGTGCAGGTGAAAATTTTCAAGTTATTATAAAGTTATGAACCACCAAAGCTTATACAAAAATAAAATAAATTATATCATGCATATCCAAGTGACAGACACAAAATGAGAGTCAATAGCAACAAACACTATGACTAAGTATATACATACATAGTTTGCAAAGCGGCACATGTTCCTAACCATCTGTCATATATTGCAAACTGCAACCTGACCTTCTGTACACTGGTTTTCTGCAGTTGCTAGTTCTCACTGTCTTATGACTTTCAGAGACTTTGCACTTGTCCTGGGAGTCTTAAACAGCAGAGGTTTGTGATAATGTGGGAGGCTCAAGTGAGAGAAGAAGACATCTTTCATAGTTGAAGAGCAAATCCTAAAAATCTGCATTTTAAAAAGCCCAAACAGAAGGTAAAAAGTAAAAAACCCAAAGCACATTGTTTTAAATATCACTTAATGTATTTGGAAGCAAATGCTTAACCCACAATGGCTCAAATCTGGAAATGCCGGGCATTTCTAAAGTGTAGCTCTGGGTCTCTGAGTCAATACTAAAGCCCTGTCTCATCTCACTGTCATACCTCTCTTCCACCCATGCTACAGAGCTATATGTTCTAACAGCTTCAAGACTGGACAAATTATGCATGCATGCTGTGCTGCATCATTCTTATAAGTAAAAATATAGTTAATTTTATTAATGGATGATAAGGAAAATGTAGTCTATGAAGCACATGCAAGACCTAGTCCTTCAGTCATCCAAATCAGGGACCCAGCCAAGGTCAGCAGCAAATCTCCTTCAGGCACTGACCTTGGATTTCCTTTCATGGAAACCAAGGCAGAAGGAGAGGAGGATGCACGCTCACATCTCAGCCCAGATCAGAGTTAACGTGTAACTGGGGCATCTGGCCGCACATGGGAAGTTTAAGATTCTCCAGAAACTCAGTTTGGAAATATCTTACTGAGCCCATAGAGTCTTAAAGTTTACTGCTGTGTTGAAGTATGTGGTGAGGAAACCAAAGTTTGACCTTCCCTGTTTAATATCTGACTGCATATAAACATATACTGATGTAGATGTACAAACATACATGTATATATATGTATCTATACATACACTGATGAAGATATTGACCTCGTATTCACCAGCAAGGAAAGGCTGGTTGGAAATGTGACGCTCAGGGCAGCCTTGGTGTCGTGGTTTAAACCCTAGTCAGACAGCTTGTTCACTCACTCCCAGTGAGTGGTGCCGGCCTGACAGCAATCAAGGGCCACCCCCCCCGCCCCAGGGCTCTCCCCTTCCCTGCTCCCGGAAGAATGGGGAGGAGGATTGAAAGAGTGCAACTCCCACGGGTTGAGACAAGAACAGTCCAGCAACCAATGTACAACACAAATCACCACCGCTACCACCAATGACAACAATGATAAGGGAAAGTAACAAGGGAAGAGAATACGATACCACCGGCCAAGAAACGAGTCCCACCCAGAAGCCTGTGTCCTTCCGGGTAACTCCCAGGTACCTCCCACCCCGGGCATGACATGTTGTGGTATGGAATACCTCCTTGGCTAGCCTGGGTCAGGCGCCCTGTCTCTGCTTCCTCCCGGCTTCCCCTCCTCCCTGGCAGAGCATGAGCCTCACAAAGTCCTTGGTCAGGACTTAGCATCACTTAGCAACAACCAAAAACATCAGTATCACCAGCACTGTTCCCAGGCTGGAAGTCAAAACACAGCACTGCACCAGCTACCACAAAGGAGAAACATGACTGCTACTGCTGAACCCAGGACACTTGGATGCAGCGATCATGAGATGGTTGAGTTCGATATCCTCAGGACAGTGAGAAGAGCGTGCAGCAAGCTCACTGCCCTGGACTACAAGAGGGCAGACCTTGGCCTCTTCAGGAACCTGCTTAGGAAAGTTCCATTGGACATAGCCCTAGAGGGCAGAGGGGCCCAAGACTCTTGGTTGATATTCAAGGATCACCTGCTACAAGCTCAGGAGTGCTGCATCCCAACTTGAAGGAAGTGCAGCAGGAGGTCCAGGAGACCTCCACAGATGGATAAGGAGCTCCTGAGGAAAATTCAAGGGAAAAAAGAGGCCTAGACGAGGTGGAAGCAAGGACAGGCGGCCTGGGAAGACTACAGGGATGTTGTCTAGAAAGCTAGGGACCAGGTTAGGAAAGCTAAGGCCCAGTTAGAATTAAACTTGGCTAGGGATGTGAAAGATAACAGGAAGGGATTCTATAGGTACATTGCAAATAAAAGACAGACTAGGGACAATGTGGACCCTCTCCGGAAGCTATCAGAAGAACTAGCTACTGAGGATTTGGAGAAGGCTGAGGTTCTCAATGACTTCTTTGCCTCAGTCTTGGAAGGTAGATGCAGGAACTGTGAGAATGAAGACCTTGGGCCCACTGTAGGAGAGGATCTGATTCAAGACCATCTTAAGAACCTGAATGTGCACAAGTCCATGGGACCTGATGAAATCCATCCACAGGTCCTGAAGGAGCTGGTGAATGAAGTTGCTAAGACACTCTCCATCATATCTGAAAAATCATGGCAGTCAGGTGAAGTTTCCCACCACTGGAAAAAGGGAAATATAACCCCCATTTTCAAGAAGAGAAAAATGGATGACCCAGAGAACTACAGACCAGTCAGTCTCACCTCTGTGCCTGGCAAAATCTTGGAGCAGGTTCTCCTGGGTGGCATGCTAAGGCACATGAAAAACAACAAGGTGCTTGGTGACAGCCAGCATGGTTTCACTAAGGGGAAATCATGCCTGACCAATTTGGTGGCCTTCTGTGATGGGGCTACAGAACTGATGGACAGGGGTAGAACAGTTGGTGTCATCTACCTGGACTTGTGCAAAGCATTTGACACTGCCCTGCACAGCATAGAACCACAGAATAGAATCATAGAATAGTTAGGGTTGGAAAGGGCCTTAAGATCATCTAGTTCCAACCCCCCTGCCATGGGCAGGGACACCTCAAGCTAAATCATATCACCCAAGGCCTCGTCCAACCTGCTCTTGAACACTGCCAGGGATGGAGCATTCACAGCCTCCCTGGGCAACCCATTCCAGTGCCTCACCACCCTAACAGGAAAGAATTTCCTCCTTATATCCAATCTAAACTTCCCCTGTTTAACTTTTAACCCATTACCCCCTGTCCTATCACTACAGTCTCTAATGAACAGTCCCTCCCCATCATTGTCTCTCAATTGGAGAGACATCAATTTGATAGGTGGACCACGTGGTGGATAAAGAACTGGCTGGATGGCCGCACACAAAGAGTTGTGGTCAATGGCTCAGTGTCCAGCTTGAGACCAGTAATGAGTGGTATCCCTCAGGGATCGGTGTTGGGACCGGTCTTGTTTAACATCTTCGTCACTAACATGAACAGTGGGATTGAGTGTGCCCTCAGCAAATTTGCCGATGACACCAAGCTGTGTGGTTCGGTTGATACGCTGGAGGGAAGGAGTGCCATCCAGAGGGACCTCGACACGCTTGTGAGGTGGGCTGATGCCAACCTCATGAAGTTTAACCATGCCAAGTGCAAGGTCCTACACCTGGGTCAGAGCAATCCCAGGCACAGCTACAGGTTGGGCAGAGACGAGATTCAGAGCAGCCCTGTGGAGAAAGACTTGGAAATGTTGATAGATTAGAAACTGAACATGAGCCAGCTTCAGTGTGCGCTTGCAGCCCAGAAAGCCAACCGTATCCTGGGCTGCATCAAAAGGAGCATGACCAGCAGGTCGAAGGAGGTGATTCTGCCCCTCTACTCTGCTCTTGTGAGACCTCATCTGGAGTATTGTGTGCAGTTCTGGTGTCCTCAACATAAAAAGGACGTGGAACTGTTGGAACAAGTCCAGAGGAGGGCCATGAGGATGATCAGGGGACTGGAGCACCTCCCATATGAAGATAGGCTGAGAAAGTTGGGGCTGTTCAGCCTGGAGAAGAGAAGGCTGCGTGGAGACCTCATAGCAGCCTTTCAGTGTCTGAAGGGGGGGTACAGGGATGCTGGGAGGGCACTATTCTTTAGGGACTGTAGTGATAGGACAAGGGGTAACGGGTTAAAACTTAAACAGGGGAAATTTAGATTGGGTATAAGGAAGAAATTTTTTACTGTGAGGGTGGTGAGGCACTGGAATGTGTTGCCCAGGGAAGTTGTGAATGCTCTGTCCCTGGCAGCGTTCAAGGCCAGGCTGGACAAAGCCTTGGGTGACATGTTTTAGTGTGAGGTGTCCCTGTCCATTTCAGGGGGATTGGAACTAGGTGACCTTAAGGTCTTTTTCAACCCTAACTATTCTATGATTCTATATACACACATAAAACAAGTATTTCTTTCTCGTGTTCTTCATTTCCTATATTACCTACAGATTTCATGTGAATCCCACCCCAAAATAAGTATTTTCACCCATGAAATTATACTGCATTGTTCTACATTATTGCAGTTTTTCTACACTTTTCTGTAGTTAAGCACTCTCATTTAGAAGGCTTTTTATAATTTTTCTTGTTTGTCTGTTTCTTAGTACATAAGTATTTTTCACTAACAAATTGTAGGACATTACATGTTTTCAATGACTATTTAAACCCTCATTCCCCTTTTTTTTTTCCTCAACATAAAGATACTTTGTTCATTGATTCACTAGTGCAATTAATTTATTTTCATATTTTGCACACATCCTGAGGAGAGATTAACCAGCACATGCACTAGTGGAGAACATTTCAACTCCAATTTATTATACTGAAATATTAATACAAATAAAGCAGGAATAGTTGCAAAATGTTTTCAGTAAGGCATTATAATGTTGTTTGAGTGACTAAGTGATTTCACAATCCATCCAAAGGGTAAGCCATTCAACGTCCAGGGAAATGGACTGGAAGTCTTTCTCAAATCAGCAATAGAGTTATTTACCTTTTATATCTATTTTTGTAATATAGTTTTGTTCAGTCTTCTGATATTATTACATTGTTTCTAGTAAAATATGAAAATCCATGCATTTTCAAAGACTCTTTCTAAAAGGCATTCAACTGCTGCAACCATCATTTCTGTTTTATTTCGTCAGTATTCTCTTGTGGTGTTAATGATACTATCATATGATATTATGATTGTTTAAATTTAAATATTCACTACTTTTTATTTCAGTAATCACAGTGAGGAAGTTGTTTCCAATGGGACACACGAAGTAGAATTTTTTATCAATACTGGTTTCAGCCCCACTCTCTGAAAAGCAAACTCAAGAAAACAGGGCTAGAAAAGCCAGACCAGGACTTAGGAATTGAAATAACAGGAAATAGTAGTCGGTTTGTAGCTGCCCTATTCAAAAGATACAAGCCTGGCAAGCTTTGGAGGTAAGGTCAGTATCTTCTACCAGATTAATGGAACTTAAATAAGGGCTGATCCTGATAACTGTTAGGAAATCAATGGGGAAGACAACTGAACTATAAGATGCTTAGCAATTTTTACTTTTTCCCTAATGATTATAGAATTTGACAATTGTGTAGTTTATGTATTGTAAAATACTCTAACTACATATTCATGCTGAGACTTTGATCCAATTCTCAGATGCCTCTGAGCTTCTGATCTAAAATGCTAACCTATGATAAAAGCTTTACATTTGAAGGAAAGGATCTAATTTGAGCACTGGTGGTCATGATTCAGGCTAAAATAATTATTTTTATGTTAAAAGAAAACTCAACTTCCTTTTTTTGAAGGTTAAACTTTCAGTGAACTACTGCCTTCCCAGGTTTACTGAAAAGCTGATTCTGAATTGTCCTCTCTACCTAATAACATATTCCCACTAATACTTCATTTTCCTGGGTTCAGCAGTAGCAGTCATTTTTCTCCTTCTTGGTAGCTGCTGCAGTGCTGTGTTTTGACTTTTGGCCTGAGAACAGAGCTGATAACACTGATGTTTTGGTTTGGCCAAGGACTTTGTGAGCCTCATGCTCTGCCAGGGAGGAGGGGAAGCCGGGAGGAAGCAGAGACAGGACACCTGACCTAAACTGACCAAAGAGGTATTCCATACCACAGCACGTCATGCCCAGGATGTAACGGAGAGTTACCCGGGAAGGGCTAGGACTGCGGGGTTGGAGGAGGTATTGGTGGGTGCTTGGGCTGGTGGGGTGGGGGCGAGCTATCAGTTGGCAGATGGTGAGGTGTCGTATTCTCTTCCCTTGTTATTTCCTTTATCATTGTTATTATTGGTGGTAGCAGTAGTGATCTGTGTTATACCTTAGTTACTAAACTGTTCTTATCTCAACACCTGGGAGTTGCATTCTTTTCGATTCTCCTCTCTGTCCCTCCGGGAGTAGGGGGAGGGAAAGAAGGGGGGGGAGTGAGTGAACGAGTTGCCTGACTGGGTTTAAACCATGACATTCATTCTTTAGATTCAGGCTTCGATAGGGAAATACCAGACACAGATTCACTTTCATCTTCCAAAAGCTTTCATCTTTTCTCCTATTCTAATTGTTCCTGGCTAGGGTGGAATTCATTCGTGTTATAAGTAATGCATTTGCAGTCATAAGGTTAAACACTCTTCACATTTGGATGCATGTTGCACCCCATTTGAAAATAACTGTTCTCAACCACCATACACTGAGGAGAAGGAAAGCTTGGTAAAATGTGGTTTTTTTCCTCTTACTCTCCTCATTCATGTATGACATTTTTAGTGCTATGCTAGTAGAAACTACTTTAAGCCTCCATCATCTCCTGACACTTACCGTGACAGATAACAAGGTTCTGAATTCATTTAGGCACCAGTTGGATTAAGCGGCCGTTAACTGGCTAGTTATAATTGAAAGTTATAATTGAATTTTTCACACAAATGTGCAGCATATATTATCTAAATGAACTGACAAACAGCAGAAAGAAAACTGGAGACAAGAAGCTTAGGGGTTGTTTCCAGTGCTGTGAACAAAGCCATAGGCATGAGATGATATACAGCCCAGTAGCTTGAGAGGATGCATGGGATATTCTTTCTGTAACTGCCAAAAGAAGGGCATTTATTGTCATAAATGTCTCTGAACTAGATCATAACTTCACAGTACTGAGGGCAGGCATTTTCAGCGTGCCTAGAACTAAAATTGCCATGGACTTCAGCTTCCATTAATAAACTAGGGCAAGATATCTCGCATATTCTCAGAACCAAATAATACTTTTTATTCTTAGGTTCGCAGACTCAAAGGTCTTCCACTGAAAGGTCTAGCAACTGTTTCCTATTCTGGCTTCAGAAAGAAAGAGCAAGTCACACCCTTGACCAGTGTAAATTCCATTTCTTGTCAAAGTTGATTTTCTACCATTTTAAGATTAATTGGTGGCATGAAGAAATGACAAGGAGAAATCTGAAGAAATTTCCTGAACAGAAAAACTGTGCTAAAGAATGTAAGAAATAGCAGAAAATACTGTTTTGCTCATTCTCATGTCTCCCACCAATATTTGTTTGTTTTTTAGTCTATCTCCTCGAAAAATACTGTAACACAAAGCCCACAGTCTTTGTCCTTAACTGAATAAATGTAGTTTCTGATTTCATAGGACTTACTAGTTGAAGCTCATTCAGTGCGTCTTGAAGTCAAATGAAGATTTCCATCGACAGCAAGGGTATTAGATTTGCATAATCATAGAGAAGAGAGAAGATATGTTTCATAGTAATTAATGTAATGCCTGAAAATTAAGGTAACCAGAACTTGGGTTTTTTGAAAGTCCTGTGCAATGTTCTTCAACTGGAAGGATTGGCTGTGGCTAAACTAGAGGAAGAAGTGGCCTTCAGAGTTGAAGACAGAGAGCTAAGATAAGAAAAAATTGTCCTGACTGACAACAATATACAGGATAAAAATAGACAGCTAGTGAAGAGAGGAATGTTCATGCTTCTCCGTGGATTTTAAAACCTCAAAAAATGACACACTTGGTCACTGCTGCAGAAATTGCGTGCATGCTCACCTACAAAAGTAATGATAGGCCTTGTATTTGAAATATTAGATTTTTCCAATTAAAGCTACTTTTTATATGTAACCTTTACAGTACAAAAAAAAAAAGTCTTCTATTATAAACTATTACAAGTTATGAGAGCACACTTTACAGTACCATATACCTTTTTTTTCTGCTGAAGTGCCTGGGGTGTTTTTTTCCCCAAGAAAATAGTGTTAGTCAACCACTGGGCCTCTTTAGGCTAATCAATGAAAGTAATTGAAGTAGAAGTAACCATGTTGCTCAACCTAGGCCATTCATACATATTCTCTGATACTTGATCCTCAAAAAGTAATGTTTTTAATAAAGGAAAACATAAAACAACCAAACTTATTTTTCTAAGTTATTTCTTTCATACAGTATTCTCTATGCAAAACAAGAAATTACCCAGTACTAGCAAGTAAAAGATGCGATAGTCTATGAAAGGACTGCTCCACTGCCAATTAAACAGGGGAAATTACTTTAAACAATTAAATATTTTAAAATATACCTGTTTGTATTAAATACCTAATTTCAAGGGGCTGAAAGGAAGGAAAGAACTGAAAACATCTTAGGCAATGTCCTGTTCCTTAGCTTTCAATGCAACACAAGTTTCTTTCTATAAAATGGCAACTGCCCAGGGCTATAGTATAGACGCCATGTGCACCAACTGTAAGGGGGCCTTTGACATGGTTTTGCATGAAATAATGCAGTAGGATATACACACTGTTACTAGGAGACACGTGCAAAACAACAGTTCTCAACAGAGTACTCTCAAACTGGAAAGACTCAAGGACAGGTCTTCCATGGCTTTGGAAAAAGTCGAGCATTTTGTTATTAACCAGTTGGATGAAAAAATATGTTTAGAAGACAATGTTTATATGTTTATATATGTTTGTATGTTATATATATGGTGTTTATATGTTTAGAAGATGAAAAAGTATATGTTTAGAAGATGGCATCAGAAGAGTCTGTGCACACATAAAAGTCTAGGGCTGCATTTAAGAACAATTGTGAAAAACTGAAGAAAGCTGGGGAAAAGCAACATACAATTCAGTAAAGACAAGTCAAAGATGAACAATTCTGTAGAACAAGATCTGGGTTATGGCTTCATCTTTGGATGCATAAACAAGTATTCTGCCAGTATGTTACAAAAAATAATAGCTCCAGGCTTCAGGCTCTGGCAACAGAATTCTGTTTAAGTTTTACCACTGTCCCCAAGAAAGATAAAAACAACTAGATAGAGCCTAGAAGAGTTCAAGGAGACCATGATCAGAAGACAGATAGGAAACTTAAAGTGATAGGAAAGAAATTACGGGAAAAGTTTTCTAATTTAGAAAAAAAATTTAAAAAGGCAATGCAATATGTACAGGTATGTAAAACATGTATGCAGAGAACTTCCCAAGTTAAGAGAGTGAAACCTTCCTCTTTATCTGCTCTACATTAGCAATAAATTTTCAACAAATCTAATTATTATGCTAGTGGTGAGGATAGTGAAACACTAAAATAGATTGCTTAAGGGAAACTGTGCCATCTCTATAGTGAAAGCCTTTTTAAAGAACAAAAACGTATTCCTGTCCTATGCAGTGTCTGAGCATCTTTAGTTACATGTTTGTACAGAGTCTAATGAAACAAAGCCTCATTTGCAGACAAAATCACAGCTGCTCCTTCAATGCATATTACACTGATGCAGGACCAGGATAAAATAAAGCACATGACTAGGAAGGGGGTATGAGCTGAACAGCAGACATCTCTTGACAGTTTAATTTAAATGGTGATTTCACATCACTTGGAGATATGAAATCGCCTCTACATCTCCAGTAGCTCACGGGTTAAACGGATTGTGCGCCCCTCCAACTGTTTACGGATTATAACTAGAAAAGGCCATTTTGAGGAATTCAGCAACATACACCAGTGAGAGAAAGCAAGTTTTCTGTCCTTTTCCTGGGGTAACACAAACCCAGAAGTCCATGTCTTCCTTTCTTCAGATAGATTTAGGATCTATTCCATCAACAAGCATTCACTTTCAACATTCTAACTTGAATCAACCTATCTTGTTCTTTGAACATCTTTTCAGGTAATAAATAACTCTGTTATGACCAAAGCTGAACAATTTGTTTCAAGGGTCATCTTGTAAAAGAGAGGCATTTTACTGCCTTTTCCTTGAACTTCTGTTCTCCAGCTGATGTGATTAGTACTTAAGCATAACAGGTTTCAAATCACTGGTTTTTTTTAATAAAGAGATACATTTAGGGAAGCAAGGTTTTTTGAAAGTCCATCCAATATAATCTTTTCTTTAAGCCAAAAGTAAAATGGTAGGCAAATGCAGTGTCTGCTAATCTGCTAGATGGATCTCAAAATTTTGAACTGGTCTATGTCCAACCATTTCTTCCTTTCTCCTCAAAAATAGTCACAAGTTTGGGATTTTTCCCACTTACTCCCTTCTCCATTTCCTCATCTGATCTTAACTGTACAATGCATTGAGTCACCTGAATTATGAGAGCCTAATTGCACAATGAGACATTCAGGTTGTGATTTGATACATTGAACTCAGTCAGACAAACCAAGGCAAGCAGTTCTTCCAGTAGATATGCTGCTGTTGAATGAGAAGACACTGGGTTGAATGCCAGAATTATTAGAAGAAATATTAAGATCTGCTTCACAGAAATGGATCAATTAATTATAAAGATCCCTCCTAGTCTCTCCCTGACAATTTTTTTTTGAGCAACTGTTACACTCACAACCCCAGCTCTTTTATCCCAGAAGCAAAGTCAGAACCAGTTTTTTTATCTTTCTTTGTACAGCAGACTTGGTTTTTCTACCATTGGCTGTTTTATGGAATATGCTACATGATTTTCTGGGCTATTGACTTACCACTGCATAGGTCAGAGTGACATGCTGGAATGCTAATACCATAAGCAATTCTCCTGTTCCATTTTTAGTTAGACTAACCATCATACTACCCTGTTGTGAAACATCAGAATGGGCCTCTAGTTTGGAAAGCAGCATGGCAGAAGGCAGTGAAAAATGTAAGGTACAAAACAAAATGTAAGAGAGCTCCACCTCTCTATGCATACAATAAGTAACTTTGCAGTTTGCAAAATCAGTCAATTTGTAGCTGCTAGAAATACACCTTGGTCTTCCTCTTTTTATTATGCCATTTACTAAGTAATGCTAATAGACTTACCATTTCCTGAAAACGTTTTCTACATTATGAACATCTGTCCTTCCTCACTAATGGACAGAAAATCCTTCTTTCAAGACCCTTATAGCTGAAACTTGGCTTTGCAGGACTAATTCACAGACAGCAAAAGCTATAGGAAGACTACAGCTTGCATGTAGATTGTTTTTCACAACTACCTCCACTCCCCAAAATACCACCTATGTGCAGGAATTTTAAAATCCTAAAAGAAATCATATAAACCCATTCTGAAGACTGACACTTTTGCTATCTTCTAAAAGTGAAAGCATATGGAAATGCAAGAAATTCTGAGAGAAAAAAAATTAAGTGTGAAAAAAAAGAGACTGTAAGCTCCCAGTACAGTACACAAAGTACTAGTTCAGAAGCCAAGAACAAGAGTGGCTCCATCACAGACTAAGATATATTAACAGAAAAGAAGGAGTCTATAAATGAAATAAAGGAGGAATTTAGAGATAGTCAAAGATTTAGTCAGGATTACAAACCTTTGACCTAGATTTCCAAGCATACTTAAAAGTCAGAAGTTTTCTATCAAAAGCAATAGCAGTAAAAGGCCCTTTGAGAGTACCTTTCTTCAAGAAAATTTCAGATATGCTTCTCTGAGATAGGGGTGATAAATTTAAAAAAAACTTGTGGTTTTAACAATTGTTTGAAAAAATAATGTGATTATTATCTCTCTTGGACTGTATCAGGAAAGGAAAAATAAACAGAAAATCTGTGACTCATTGCTAGGAACTGGATTACTTTTTTTTAAGGTGACAACTTGCAGGAACACACATGAATAACTCTTAGAATGGTTGAGGCCAAGGTAGCAGTATGCATAACTCATTACAAACACAGTAAATGTGAATAGACAATACAAACAGTTTTAAAAGCTTAAATAAAAACTCAAGTTTAAAAGACTAGACACCATTCACCTTTAGGAATATTTCCAGAGGGAATAACCTGAGCTCAAATCTCAAAGTCAAACTGTTCCCATCCTTGAAGGTACAGTTGGCTGGAGCAGACATTTTAAAACCTGAGCTTTAGTAGGAAGAGCAGCTAGCTGTATGGGTTTTCTCGAGCTTGCTTTTCAGCTACTAAATAGAAATCAGCCGTTGAATGAGTGTGTCATAGCAGCCAATTCTGCATTTGTTAATTGCTAAAGACACAACACACCTGGCCTCTTTCATCCTCTGCCCTCTTCTATGGGAGATTTGCCTACCTAAAGGCTACGGGCTTGGTGTACCAGAAGTTATTATTTGAAAACACCAAAGTTCAAAGTCCAATTACAAAAAAGGGAAACACAGACCTCCACAAAGTCAATAATCTTCCCAAAAAACACTTCAGCAAGGCAGGAAAAGAACATTTAAATTAAATAAATTATATTTTAATGTATGAGCCAAGTCAATACTATTGCTTGTTTTCGTTACCTTAAACCAAAATATAACTATGGATGAATGAAAGTATTTGTATTGTACATGTGAGTTCAACAGGAATTTTATGCTGATTAAAATACTTTAATTCCCTTTTTTGTATCAATTGTACTTGGACCAAGAACTGAGAAAGGCAATGATAAAACGAGTATAGTCTAGCACTGTATAGAACAATTTTCATTAGATTATATTATGTTGTTGAAAAACAGTAAAATTAAAATAAATGGATTCTGGTTCACATGATTTTGATGACATTTACAATATATTTTTTGGTTCTGGAAGACAAGTATAACATGCATGTTTCTCACTTACCTGGTTGGCATGAGTTATTTTGGTTTCAGGGCTGTTTAGTAGAGACACTTTTTGCTAATGATGGAAATATAACAATCAGTGGTATTGATCCAGTAGTTCAAGGAGTTCCTGTTTCCACCTACTTGAAAGAATAATAAAAAGCTATATAAGCTCAGACAAGCTGTTATTCTCATGACTGCTCTGTCAAAGTGCATATATCAGAGAGGTTTGTAGATGTTCCTACATATGTAAATTTTAATGAAACCTCTTATACATACAGATGCCTGTTTGGTAATATAAAGTCATATAGAGCAGGGACTGTGTTCACAAGGGGAAAGTGAGGTTAAAGGAAGGCGTTAGACACCCTTTGTTAACCCTGGACAGGCAAATCAACTTTTAGGAGAAAGCTGTAAGAAAAAAGGAGGTTTTACATACTTTTTCTTAGAGGCCAGACATCAGCCTGGTTCAAGGCAGATGTAACAAGCTTCTCTTTTAGGCTCAGGAAACAAAAGCATATTAGTAAAGATGATCTCCTAGGGTAGCCTTGGTGGTGGCCCTATTCTAGGGTAAATCACCGTAGGGAGCATATTAATTTTGCTTTAAATGGTTAGAGAAGTTTTATTGTCTCTCAGAGGGTAGGAAAGAAAACCTTTCCTCTTAGAAATTTCAAGTATTTGCTTAGAAACATTTCAGAGCAGTTATCTAGAAAAAAATAAAACAACTAAAAAATTTAACTTTCTTTTTGTGCTGAGAGACATCTTGTTTGTAACAACTGAAATAAACCTCTTCTGTTTAATTCATGAAACAGCTTAAACAGCATTTGCCATCTGGACTGAAATTAGATCCCTATGGAAATGGCACATTATAGCTTGAAATCATCATTTCTGTGCTATTTAGAGAGAATGTTGCCATACTTTTTGCCTGTAGTAACATCACTAGGATCATTAGAGTAGGTACAAAGACAACTTACAAGTTTCAAAATCACTATATGAACAATGCATAAGGCAAAATATGAGCAGAACAGTGTCATCTTACATGCCAGGAAAGTTTTAATGGATGGAATTTAACTGATGGTCAAAGAAATCAAATTGCATTTTCAACAAGTTTAGTTACAAGAGTTTCCACTGACATTTTAAATCAGCAACCCCAACTAGACTGTATTTAAGATGAGTGCACATCTTTAGGGTGTGGTTTTCTCTTTTTACTCCAAATTTGACCTTGTAGTAGAGCTGTTCTTCAAACTTGTAAGCTAATGCCAGACACCAGCCTCATTGTCTCACCAAGCTCTAACTTATTTCACTAAGTTCTCCACTCAGCACACAGTAAAATAACTCAGTCAAAGCCAGAATTTCACACTAGAGTCCATGATCTGCCCTTGCTCAGATCGATATCACAGTTTAAAGGAGAAAAGCCTTACTAATTTTTGTTTATATGAAAGGACCTCATGTCTGTATTGTCAGTGACAAATACTATGGCTGTATGTAACACGTGTAAACAAAGCACAAAAATAATCCAGCTTTTGCTTCTAAATTCAAATGGATTATACCATACACACACTGTATTTACAGATGGATTAGTGTAAATATCCTCATTACATGCCTCTAGCTATTGTTTCCTTTGTTAAAAGATAGAAATACTAAACAATTCAATGAGTTCAAAAATTAAAAATTCAGAGAAAGGGAAAAATATCCTTTACAAATGTTTGTTCATTCCAAAAGCCATGATGGGAGCAGCTTCTCCCCCTTCCAGGACACCAGTTTTACCAAGTTGTCCTGGGTTCAGCAGTGGCAGTCATTTTTCTCATTCTTAGTAGCTGGTGCAGTGCTGTGGTTTTGACTTTCAGACTGGGAGCAGTACTGATAACACCAATGTTTTTGTTGCTTCTCAGTAATGTTTACTCTGACCAAGGATTTTTTGAGTCTCATGCTCTGCCAGGGAGGAGGGGAAGCCGGGAGGAAGCAGAGACAGGACACCTGACCCAAACTAGTCAAAGAGGTATTCCATACCACAACATGTCATGCCCAGTATATAAACTGGGGGCAGTTACCCGGAAGGGCTAGGGCACTGCTCGGGTCAGGCTGGGTGTTGGCTGGTGAGTGGTGAGCAGCTGTATTCTCTTCCCTTGTTATTTCCCTTATCATTATTATTATTGGTGGTAGCAGCAGTGATTTGTGTTATACCTTAGTTACTGGACTGCTCTTATCTCAACCCGTGGGAGTTACATTCTTTTGATTCTTCTCCCCATCCCTCCGAGAGCAGGGGGAGGAAGGGGGGGAGTGAGCAAACGGCTGGAGAATCTCCCATTTCACCTCAGTGACATCCTTTATATAGTATATATATTTATGTCTCATTCTTTGATACTACACCAAGTGAATAAAAGTTTAAATCCGTTCAGGGAAACTCCAGGTATCAAGTCTGACTGAAGCAGCTCCCTGGGGTCATATATTATATGTGTAACTGTTATTTTGACAGAATCAGAAGGCAAAGCAATTTCCAGTTGTATTAAAAATGCAAATCAGTCTTTTAGTTGTATTTCAATGTACTTGGAACCACTTGGACTTTGAGTTTATCTCATAGCACAGATTTGGATTAAGCCAATTCATGTGATTTAACAAGCTGAAGGTAACTACAGAGAAAAAATTCTTCGTCTATAACTAGAAACCATAGAGCTTATGTTTTAATTGTATTTTTTATAAAGTATCTAAAGGCTACAGTGGCAAAAATAATTTATTCAAAGGCAGACTGAGTCTGAAAAAGCATGGTTCATCAATCAGAAACCTTTAAACTGTCAGTTGCCTCAGCTCTGTTCAGTCTAAGTGATGACAGCTATAATACCAGCATGTTAATGCTACCAGTGATAGCATTCACACAAAAAACACAAGCAAACAAACAAAAAAAAAAAAAACCAAAAAAAAAACCACAAGGGAGAGACTGGAATGATTTAAATTTTTTTAGAAGCAGTATCTCACTTGGTCATTTTGAAGGGCTTAGTTAAAGAAAACTACTGGCACGCTATATACACTCTGATCTCTGTGAGAATAGACCTGAATTTATATTCACTGTCATTTTCCGGATTTAGTAATGCTGGTGTAATATTTTACACCTAATATCTCTGTAACAAGGCAACTTCATTTGTTCATATACTCTTTCTAATAGAATCAGTTAATCTCCTTTTAGAAAATATTTGGTACATTCTGAGCTCACAGGGTGAAGTTAGGTAAGGTTAGGTAAAGATAGGATTTTCTGTTATTTCTGTTTTGTTTGATTATTTCTTATAATCAACACCACAAGGAGGGGGGAAGTCACTGATTGGCCATGAAATAATGCCAAAAAGCCAACATGGTAGAACAGAAATCATCAGCATTCACAATTATAATCCTTAAACATTTGGCGTTAAGAAAAATTTGGACAGTCATATGTTTCATAAGGAATGCCATAAACCTCCCTGAAACCTCAGGAGACAGAACTAACCTAATACTCACCTTCTGCAGAGAGAGTCTGGAAGTGACAGCCCTATTAACAAACTAATTAACAATCCATTATAAATGGCTAAAATTAATTTTCATGGCTTAATTATAAACCCTTTATTAACCTAAAACTTTCAGATGTTCCATTGTTAATAAGCCACATTACCCTAAAACTCATCACAATCAACTACTAATTTCAATTATTATGGTGAGTAATGCAGAAAAATATATCAGTGTTCATATCAACAGTCCTATTAAATATTTCCTTCCAGAAAATAACAACTAAACACACTCTCTCTGATTTTATGTTGCAGTAAAAATACAACTATATTTTGACATAGGTATACAGTTGGATTTTTGCAGGTGCACATTGATCTGGAATCTGCTTGTAATAAAATATGACTGGATTGTCAGGCTATTGTTTACAATGATGCAAGCATTGATCATTCAGCACAGTCTCATGAGGGCTGTGTCTAGCTAGAAGATAATGCAGACAAGTCACAGTGGACCTATAAAGACAAATCATTGGTGATAAGGATTTAAAGTCCACAGTATGTTCATTCCAGTGGTGGTTGGGTTTGCTTTTTAAACTTTAAGCTAACTCTAGCCTGACCCCTTGGACTGAATGATAGTTTATATCTGAAAGCCACTCCTGAAATACATCTCAACTCAGTTTCATCAAAAACAAAGCCAGAAAGGATACTGAAAGGATTGATACCGCTTCAAAGTCTGGACAAAGCATCAATGGGGAATGAGCAGATTTGCGTCAGACCAAGCTTGTGTTGCAAACTTCAATTGTACATACCCCAGAGATCAGCAACTTGACATGATGCCCGAACAGGTTTTGTTGAAATGTGACAATAAAGTAGGAAATCAAAAAACAAAAATCTGTGAAAACTTTGAGGACACCAACTGCTTTTTTAGGGTCAAAAGATCAAACCATTCTGATCAATAAAACAAAAACAAAATCAGACAAACCAAGCAAAACCAAAAAAGCTAGACAGACCCCTCAGCTCCTGAGAGGTTCTTACAAATCAATGAATAGTAACAGACTCCCTCCCAAGACAGAAATTCCAGTAGTACAGGAGCACAAAATATCCACTGAAATTTCCTCCAAGCACATTTTGGCCATCTTCTGAAGAAAAGTTCTTTCTGTGATAGCCTTCCCTATCCCACTTTAAGAGAACAGTTACGTTCATGACTGGCAGTGGAGAATTTAGCTGATAAAGCCCAGGTCATACTGCTGTGGAACTGTCAAGTCAACTATCCCAGTGGGTCAGAGACAGATTTGGCTTTGGTTCTGATCCAGTCCGTCTCTCAGTACTCCAGATCAAACCAATAACAAGAGTCCTTAGGCTTTCCATTTGTGTCACTACCACCTTGCAACCAGACCTTCTTCCTTTGACCACCCCTCCCAATCAAAACAGAGGGCTTTGTCTACAGTATCTTCTCAGCTTCCATCTCCTTCCCTGTGGGAGTCCACTAGGCTCTTCCAAGAGGACTCTCTTGGAAAGCGAAGGGAAAGCAGCGAAGCTGAGGGACAATTTAATTCTTACAGACAGTATGATTAGAACCATGACAACTGTATGTGTCTTCATTGTTAAGCCAAGCAGCCACTTCCCAGCTTAGGAAAATACCTGCAGTACACAGACAAAAACTTTCTTATAAATTTCAGTTGATGATTCCGTGAAATAAGCAAAAGGTTTCAAAGATATCAAAATCTGCTGCCTGTGAACTACATACAAGAAAAATCTGATTTTGTAGCTTTATTCCTCAAGAGCTGTGTGGGAAAATGAGCAATAACATACAAATCTTCCTTCTCGCTGGGAAAAATCTATTTCTTCTTCTCTCAGCCAATTTCTTCAATTAGAAATCTGCTAAACATGAAATTGCATATGTGCATGTTTCAAGTTTAACTTTTCTCTTGTGGGTTTCCACCTCTTCATTTATAACTTAGAAGAAGTTAGAACTTTGTATAACATTTTGTAGTTCCATCTTAATTACTTGCCAGTTCAATTGTTTCATTTAACAGTTTTGCATTATTTAGCAGTCAATGAAAATAAAAGGTTTTTTAGTATGCCTGAAAGAAGCCCTCATATTTTAGGCTGTTAAATCTACATTTTAGTAAACCATAATTCCTCACACAGCCTTGAAGATCTTGGCCTTTGCAAATGGAACTAGGTTATCTGATTGGGTGTCCTCTAGATTTCTCTCTTACTGGGCTAAGAGAGCTGAGGGAGGTTATTGACGTGTTGATGAGCCTGAAATGCAAAATAGAGAGTTTTAAATTCTGTCCTAACCAAGCTTTCCCATGTTGTTGTGTAGAACATGAAAACAGTTTTAATAGAGACCAGTAAAAAAGCAGAAATGTCAACAGTAAAGTTAACTTTGGTGTCATTTTATAGCCCTGTTATTTTCCATCACATTCTAAATACATGAAAACTGAAAACTTTCTGAACACAACCTGAAAACTTAATCCGAGAGTACTGGCAGCACCTTCAAGTTTCTATGAATACAAGGCTGTGGCAATGATGTGTTACTTTCCTGATCGGCAAGCAATATAAATATATCTGTTATTTACAAGTATGTTGCTTCATCCATCAAGGCTGCACTGAACAGACTGCACTTAGTAGGTAAGTGAGGCATGGCAGAGAGTGATAAAAATGAAAAATTACTCCCACTCCAGCTATGCTAATACTGAGCTATATGCTGTAAATGTTTACAACCCCTTTTAAGGTAACGTCTTTAAGAATACAGCTTTAATAAAATTGCACAAAAATTTTCTAATTAAGGTATTCCTTTTCATCTAATTTGAATCAAATAAAAGGAATTCAAAACCCCAACTGAAAAAAAAAATTAAGTTAAAAGCTCAAAGGATTTCAAAAGCCCGCCTCTATAATATAAAGTACGATTTACCTGGGAGAAAAAAGTTTGCATTATAACGAAGTTCCATTTGTGACACTGGCTATATAATGAGAACAGCTCTTTGAAGTCAGCACTACAAGTGAAAATCATTTGATAATTTGCACCAACAATGGGGTGCAGCAAGTTATAAAATTTCCTTGCATTTAACTCCTTCAGCTCCCTGTATGCAAGAGGTGGATTCCCCTGAAAGGCAATTTAAAACAGGAGGCTGATTTAGATGCTATGAAAAGCTCCTTGGAGAAGCTTAGATATCTCCTTTTGCAGTAAGAACAATAGTCCGCTATCTTTCATGCCAAGGTTTCACAGTGCGAACCTAGGTATACTTACGTGTTAATTGTGGATAAGTGGAAGCAGCTGACAACATAGACATCCTTGATTTGAATAAGGAAGTAGAGTCCAAGATTTGTGCCAAAAACAAACCTTAAGAGGCAGTACAATATTATTGTCTGTCCTGACATTTTATAACGCTATAAGGGGTTATTAAGAGGTATTAAAAACTAAGCATGACAACAAGGTTTCATTGCAAGCATTGCTCCTGTGGTTGCAATAGACTGGGTGATTACTGAAACAGATTACCGCTTGGTCTTTGGTGGATTTTCAGTTCATCAAGAAGGCTCGTGTTTCCCCTTACCCCTATCCTGGGGTTATTGAATGCTGCAGCTTCAGACAGGGAACAAGAACAGATCTAAAAAGCCCAGTGTGGTCCCATTCTGCCAAAGACTAGAGAAAATTGAGAGCTAAGGGGCCTCTGCATAAGCAGCCCACTTCTGCAACCATGTTACACTCAGAAATGTGCTGATATCATTGTGGAATGCTATCATTACATGGAAATTCAGTATCAACCCTATTTTACCATGGCTGTAAAGACAAATATTAGCCCCTTCTGCTTTCATGAGAGGGACTGAGAAAAACTTCCTTCAGACCTGGGGATGGGAGGACAGTGAGGGACCTGGTCTACTACCCATTGGCCCAAGAGAGAGGTTTGCTCTGCATAGAAGGATGTGAAGCTGAGGGAGTGCTTCCCATGGGGTAGCCCTGCTGTGTGAAGAGAAGGGAGTGGGTGAATTTCTGACAAAGTTATTGAAAGAAGAGCTGTTATATTTGTTATCTACATGTACATACTCCACTGCTGCAATTTTCTATAACTTTATGATTCTGTCCCATTCATGTTAGCAAAATATTTTATGGTTCTTATATAGTAGGGATTTTCTGACACACAAGGAAGTTCAGGCAGGCTACACCAACTTTCACATAGTTATCAGAAGGGGCTCAAATTTATTTAATTATTTTCTTATGCAGTCTAGAAATACTGAATTCAGGCAGAATTGCCAAGCCCAGCAGATGGGTGACATTTTGGGAAAAGAAAATACAGATTAAATGTAGGAGATTTTAAGAATGAGGAGGGCCCTTGGAGGAGGAAACATTACATCCACTTTATGGTTTGGTCTATTCATACTCTTTTTTAAGGCACAACATATTTTTTACTGCTACCTTGCAATCTGGGAAGGGGGTAAGCTTTACAGATAGCAAAACCTCATGGAATAATCAAAATTCCATCACTATTTAGGGTGTAGCATATAGTGTAGTGCGTATCTTTCAAAGTTACTAAATTTTGACTGGTCTTCCTGTGTTTGCTCGGTAGATCTAGGCCTTGTGCTTTTAGCAGTTTTGGGTTCTCTCCTTCTTAAATCAGTCCCCAAGATTCAGTGCATACTGCCACTACAGTTTTTTCTATCCAGAACATGAACAGCAATAGGCATGAAAAACTTTCTTGTTATATAACATTTTTTTTTGGTATTATTTTTAAAGAAGGAAAAGAGGAAAAAGGTGGATTTTTAAAAAAAGTCTGTACAGTTCTGTTATTTAAAGCTGTTACTACAAATTAAGCCTAAAGTAACTCTAGAAACATTCTTACCTTGGCCAAGTTTCAGCTGAATTGCCTCTGTAGCAATAAAAGAGTGGCTTGCTCTTTAAACCTGTCACAGTTCTTTTTCTGATGTTGCTTTGGTCTTTATAGTTAAGCCAGATCTGCAGAGATCAAGACAAAACTCGGAAGTGCTTGTTATCCTTACACTGGTGACTGCTTTGGACAGTAGCTTAGAAGACAAAGAGCACTCAAGGCTGTTGCTTAAAAAGTCTTAGGTACCAGTCGTCCTTAACTACACAACTCTTTCAACTTAATCTAATGTCCACTTTGTATTAAGTACAGGACCCCAACAACAAAAAATCATTTCATAGGGAAATAAAGCAGACACTGAAGAAAAAGACTTGAATGAGTGAAGGTTTGATATAGATGACATTTTTCATGCCAGTGGAATCTAGAATTGTTTGTAAATTAACGATTAATTGGTAAATTCAGTGGATTTGTTATTACAAAGAAGATTTCTTCTGGAACAACCCACCCAAAACAGTTAAGTTTAGGAATGGGCAACTCTGCTTAGACACTTTTAGAACTCTGCTATTACATCCTTTGTTTAGATTACATAAAAGACCGAGAGAACTTCATGGTTAAATTCTCTGTTCACTTTGTACATAATCAAGATGTTAATCACATTACAGTGGTTCGGGACATGAAAACACTGTTCCATAATTCCCATTCTTTAGACACGTTGCATGCATCAATAAAGACACCTATACAGGCAAATGCTTAAAAAGCTGTCATCAATACCCACTGTCAGCAGCACCTCTTGGTGACTCAGCAGGAATCTCTGGTTATCCTCACCTTTCTTGGCTTCACAGACTGACAAGAGCAGATGAGTGAGTGGTGAGTGAAACCTGGGATGAGGACTTACGCAGAAGTCACAAACAATGAACATAACAGACCTCAGCTGTCTAAGTGCATTAAAAAACCTCAGACATGCATTTGGTTGTTATGGCAACCATGACCATCCAAATCAATTGTTCTAAGGGAAAACGTAAAAATTAACAAATACTTTTAATCTACTTTTAACATCATCCCTCCTATTGTATTTATATTTGTTACCCCTTTGTGACTCTCACACCTTTCTAGAGCAGTTATACACAGTTGCTTTCATATAACTTTAACTGAAGACAATCAAACACAAATAAATAATATTTTCCAAACAATAAAATATCAAATTGTTGCGTTCAGACATTTCTAGGCACAAGCAAAAGTCACATTTTATTTGTTACCTCAAAATCTGGTAAGAATTTCTGGCACAGAGCTCAGATTTTTGCCTCAGCTGAAGTCTCCAGCCTGTGTTTTTTCTATCAAAAACATTCCTGCATGACTAATTTAACCATGTTCCATAACTGAATCCAAAATCTGAAATTGTTTTAGCTAAATAATACAGATGATAATTTTGTAATGCAAATGGCATTAAACCAGGCATGACGTAATTGTTAGCAGAATCACACAATACACAAAGATTAATTAATCACTGGACTGAAACTCTGTGGATGTCTAAGAATCAGTAATCACAATATTATTTAAATTTCATAACAGAAGGCAGATCCCAGTTCCAATGCAAACTAGGGTCTTCAATAGAGCTAATTTTCTAAATCTGAAGGCCATTAATTTGAAGGAAAATAATCAAGCAAAGATGTGACTACATAAATGTAGGTATGAGTTTTAAAAATATTTAAAATAATATATATTTTTATATGCCAAATGAAAAAGGAATGAACTGTTTGAGGAAGTTAATCTGGGAAAACTTGTAACTAGCAAAGCTAAAGCAAATAAGAATGAAAGCTTTTTAAAGTATACTTACAGCAAAATATACTTGCAATAATGGTATAGGTTCACTGTTAAATAGATTTTCAATAGTTATAATAATGAGGAAAAGTAAGAGTATTTATTTAAGTTTCTGTTATGTGTTTAAAAAGGAAGAAGAATGAGGTATTCAAAAGAAGATGATGAAGTGATTTACAGTTCACTAGTAACTGGAAACGTCAAACAGCCTTACAAAGTATAGATACTTTTAAAAATGAGCCCTGGGTACATACCCAGACAGCTGGATGAGCGTATTTCTGGTTTCAGTATTGCAGGGATATTCAAGAAACCTGGAAGGATGCTAGTGCTCTGCTGACACTCAACAAGAGTAATGACACTCACGCAGGTAATTATAGGCTTGCTATCACCATTAAACCTAGGAAAAAATAAAGTTGATATGAGATTCAATTAATAAATACAGAATAATAATTTGTGCTAGTAAAAATAATTCTGCTGAAGATAGGTCTTGTAAAAAAAAATGGATAAATTCTGTATAAGAAGAGTGACAAAAAAAAATGGGCAGATACTATAGTCTGGAAAGATATCTGAACCTCCAGTGATCTCATTTAAGAAATAGCACTACGAAAGATCAGTCTGTCCTATATGAAACAGACTGAGAACTGTTCAATAATTAGGCATCAGAAAATTGCTTTTGTCATTTGTCTTATAACTCAGCATGTTAGTAGCATTCTTCAGGGTTTGTTTTCAGGCTTGATGTTATTCAGTACAATAATTGAGATACAAATGTTAAAATGTGAAGGAGAAAACCATTAAACACATTTGCCTCAAAAGAAGAAAAGATATCTAGCTATATGGTGCAATAACAAACCAATCAGCTTTTAATTTAAAAGATTATTTTTTTTTATCATTTCCCAGTTTAGAAGAGTACATATTTTTAAGGGCAGCAGTCTTTTCTGCATGCTTAATTGCACAACTCTGAACAAAGAACATCCTTTATAAGAACCAGTGCCTCCCAGCACATCCTATTTATAAAGAAAGGATCTTTGCTTAGTCATTATGAAATTCACTTTATACAGGTTGTCCAGGATTTGTATTAATTCAGCATTCCTCAAAAAGGTTGAGTTTGGTTTTTTTTTTCAAGTATTTTCCCAGAGTTTGGTTAGAAATATGACAGATGCTGCATCATTTGCTCACAAAAAAAAAAAAAAAAGAAAATTGCTTTCCCATTGACTGTGTCTGCACACACAGCTTAAGCTAACATCTCCTGAAGAAATGCTTTAATGCATTTTTCCCCTCACAGCTAACATTCTGTATCATGCTTAAAAATAGAATTCTAGAACCCAAATTCTTGTCCTTCAGGAATAACTGAATTACAGTGTAGAGCAAAGCTCTGGTTCTCCATGTTGCATTCTATACATGTAAAAAAATAAACACACATAGAGCAAGGAGATCCAAACCAGCAGCAAGATTGCTTGGTCTCAAACAACAGTCTTAAGCAGAAAAATCTTTGTTCAGTCTTGCTTATATGTGGAGTCCAATCATACACACAACCAAGATTCAGCAGTGCTTTCAGAACTCCTGCTAGACCTCCTCTTTGAGACAGTGAAAGAGGCTTTCACAAAACAACCTTTCAGTGAGCACAGTCTGATGTGAAAATTGTCTCACAGATGAATAAAACAATTCAACAACTTGAATCAGCATTTGAATGGGCCATGCAGATTGTTTGAATTTGCAGTCAGTTCAATCAGGCCCCCCTCTCTGTACATTCCTGAAGAAGTTAAGCAATGAGACAGAAGTTCTCAAATGGGTTAAAAAAAAAAATAACCAAAAATTCCTTAGAAATCAGGAAGCAAAACAGAAATAAAGGGTCAGTTTTTCTAATGAAAGTAGTTATTAATGAAATCTCACAGGGATAAATACCGAGTCCATTCTCTCATATATTCATAAACAACCTGGAAAAGATGAAACCTCATTTGAGACAGTTTGCAGATGAAACATATAAGCCAGGCTATGAAAGGTGAGGGCTGACTGCCAAGGAAAAACTTTACAGTAACAAGCATATGGCCTGATGAAATGTAAAGTAGATAAACATTAAGCAAGATACCAATGTAGTCAAACCAGAAGACATCAAATCAAACCGATGACAGAAGTTTTCGACATCAGCAACACTATCTACTTTTAATTCCTCCATCTTAAAAATAATAATTATTTTTTTCTGTATGAGAAAGCTTTGACTAAAACAAAATAAATTAAAAATCAAGCCAAGACAAGAAAAAACTTTGAAAAGTTTCAGCCAGAACTTTTATCCTGTGCTAGAATTTTAAACAACTAAAAATATGGAGTATATCAGGAAGTGTAGACAATGTTAACAGAAGTTTTCTGTATTGTCTCTGCTCTGCTGAATGTTAGTGATGTCTTGCCCATCACACAGGATTTCTTGGAGATCTATTGCGTCAGAGTGCATAAATACTTTAGCGACCTGAACTCCATTTCCACCAACCCCACTCACTTTATTGTATTCTTTATTGGCTGTATAAAGAATGCTGATATAACTTGTTTAAAAGTTTCTGTCTATAATTCCCATTCCAATTCAGGCTTATTACTCTTTAAAGACTGGTTTCTTTTTTTAAAACCTATCACAGTGATATGAAGTGGCAATCACCATTTTAAAAGGCATTTACTACATCTTGGCTCTCCTAGTCACAGAATTAATTCAAATGAGCTTGATAATACAGTCAGAAGGACTCACAAAATGGATGAAGCAGTAAACGGATGGTGAGGACTTATGTTGAACTGGTAGGAGGTACCCACGAGTCTAGGAAAACTGCTAATTTACTAATGTTGATCAACAAAATGAAACACAATGAATGTCTATAAGCCACAATCACAGGTTCCCTAAAAGGGGAAAACAACTGCAAATGCTGTGGAGAGTAAAGGGAGAAAGACAATTTGCAATACAACATGAGAGTCACCTTGGACAGAAATTAAAACAACTGCAAGAGCTCTAGTGTGAAGCAAAGCTATCGAATGGCTGTCACCTGGTAAAAAATGTTTGGCAAGAATTTCTGTGGACAGCATATTAAGTCTGAGTTGGCACTGTGAAACAGTAACACAAAAGACAAGCCCAAGTGCACAGGGAACATGGAAGAGGCAAACAATTAATTCTTTCGCTACGGGCACAGGAACATTAGGAAAATTGTCAACTCGTTAAACCCACAGACCAATTACTTGCCACCTACCCACAATACTAAGAGCCATGATGGCCATAAAAACTTCTCACAGCTGGCACAAGATAAAAATGCTGGTACAGGGGCGTTAACAAGACTTATCATTGGAGAGCAGCGCGGAAAACGTAGCTGACAAGCCAATGAGACCACAGGCTCAGAGGGTAGAGATAACTCCAGCCAAACATCTCAGCATGCTAAATTCATGGAAGAGGTGCAGCCACAGCAGAAAGAAGTGAGAGGAAGTTAATGCTGAATTCTAAACTGTGCTATGAAGTCACATAGCTACAAAACAAATAGGGTTAACACTAGTCTGGGTTTCTTCTACTTCACATTGCAGTGACCTTGCATGAGCTAAACTTTCTTCTGAATTTGCCAGTCAGCTGTGAAAAAATCAGGGACATGTGGAAAGACAGATGCAAGTAGAATGAAAGACTATTTTCTCCTGTCAGGAACCCCAGCTTAATTCCACCCTCCCAGCCCTTCACTGTCTGTTAAACCAAAAGGAAAATCTCAAGAAAGAGCAACAAAAAAGACTGCATGAGCAGTTTATTAAGCTGAAGCCCTCTTTCTATGGAAAAATGGAGTCTGGTAGAATTGTTCAAGCTAGGTGAGGGTTAGTATTCCCTTTGTCACCACATACTTATGGAATAATAGTTGTGTAGGGTTTTTCCCCTCTGAATATACATAGCAGAGTGTAAAAGTCAGGTGGCACAAGCAGAAGGAGACCTGTCTCAAGACCCTTGGAGCTTGATAAAGAAATGGGACAGAGGGAAGAAGAATTAAAGCTTTCATGGAAAAAGCAAGTTTTCTCCTGAATCTGAATAATACTGTAATGTTCTGGAAATACTGAAGCACTAGAAAATTAAGATATTTATAAAATCGGGACCATGGTCTGCTGCTTTTTCCCACTTACCACAGTTTTCTACATCTGTTTTCCAAGTAAAAATTAGTTCTAATTAACATGCTACAGTGCAGCTCAAAGCAGGAAAGATGGAGGGAGCACAAAGTATTGGGCAGAGCTAGTACGGGTACCCATAGCTAAGGACACCTTTATAGCTCTATAATAGCTCTATTATAGCTCTATAATTCTCTTTTCAGGTACCTCTCACTGAACCCTCTCTATGCAGACATCCTTCTACACAGGTAGCTCTAGCTAATTTGATTTTTATATCCAAATAGATAATCATGTGGGACCAGCACATGAAATGCAACCTGGCTTTGGCTCTGCCTTTCAATAATGAAGACATCACTTATAAAAAGATACTCAGTTCTTGAAAACATGTCATAGCTTCTTTTGTGCAGAGATCAGACATATTTGGGGTTCATGCAAGCTGTTTGATATAGGGTTGTGTTGCAAAGTGCCAGGCAATTTCAGCTTTCTCTCTTTTGTGCTAGGAAAATGCGCTCAGCACCTACAAAGAAGTTCTTGGCACGTCACAAAGGTTGGGACAGAATGAGAACATTAGGAGATAGTTTGCTTTCTAACGTTTTATGTCTGACTCATTGAGACTTGACATTTACAGCCTTATTCAAATATTAACATCTTCAGGAGTAATTAAAAGGGAACCATTTTAAAAGAGCTTTTTATATCATAAAGATGTAACTTTGTGTTGACTGTCAAAAAGAAGTGTGACAGAGCCTAATTAGATTTATTCACAATCTAGCCCAAATAAAATGTCAAGATAATGGCTCTTTTTCAAATTTAGAGCTGCATAAGAAACATGCAAGGAAACAGACTGCAATAGGTATAAACAAATCCAAGTCTGGATTAAATGAAAAGCTGTTATAAAAAGAAAGCACACCATCTTCATAAAAGCAACATCACAACAGGTCAAGGGAAAATAAACAACATCCTCAAAAAATCATAATGTACCTTGCCTTTAAGAAGGCATTTTAATTCTCTTTCACTGACTGGCAGAGGTTCAGGCAAATGAGGAGTGAGGGATGGGGACTGGGGAGAATTCCTTAGAAATTATAAATCATCTTAAACAGCATGGATTTAAATAAGCACAACAACCTGGGTTTTCAGTCAAATTCAGCTGCTAGAGTTCACTCCCAGGATCCCCTACAAACAACAAAATCTCTGTCTCTTCACTGAAGTAAGGATATACTCCCAAAATTATTTCCACTAATGAAGCAAATCAAAACAAGGGTAAATGCATGAAAAGGGCCTGTCAGAAAGGTTTCTGGACAGAAGTCCTGAGTGGAGAGGGAGAGCTATATCTATAGAAGAAAGAGCAAGGTACAACTCCTTAAGTGATTCTCTAGTTCTTCTTACCTGTACCTTCTCCTACCAGCTAACTTCATCTTTAAATCAGTTTCTCCCTGTCATTCTTATTTTTCTCTCCCCTCCCTTCTCTATTGGCAAGTGGGTTCTATTTCATAGTTCATAACATTGCCAGTTCGCAAATGCTTTGTGCTTTGCTCTTTAGAGGCTCTCAGCCATTTTATATAGTACAAATGAACACAGTACCTCCTCATTGATTAATCCTGCTGCCCTTTGGCTAAGAACTCTCCCAGTGCAAGAAGTAATATTGCCTGTTTATCCAGAGAGAGATTATAGAAATACTGAAGCTATAACACAAACAAAAATACCTCTAGTGTCATCATTAAACCATGCTCTATTCACAACAGAAAAGTAAATACAAAATCTTTATAAAGCTGCTTCTTTCTGCAGACTCTAGATGCCTCATCAAAAATGTACAAGCATGTTGGATAGCCAGTATTCAGATACCATCTCTGCAACATCACACAGTATAGGGAAGTTTTATTAAAACAAGGAACATGAGATCTCTGTCATGATCCCTGAATTCCAATTACAAGCTCACACTTAGTTCTGTAACTGCCAAATGTCAAGTCAAAGCTGCCAAAGTGAAGAGGAACAGATGGCATAGATCCATTTAAGACCCTAAGTTTTGAGAATGGGTTTGGAGGATTGCACAAAGGGTTTTTTTTTGTGTGCCAGATAAGATAGTAGGGGATTTTTCAGCATATATAAGAAAAAACAATTTCAGGATAAATGAAAGATAATCCACAGTCTTGAGCAAAATTAGCAGATATTTAAACTTCAGTATTTTTTTCCTCCAGTGGGAATTTTTAGAACAAATCCTCTTTTCTGAATAATTTCTTGATTTTAAAACAAAAAAAAAATCTGTAAAACCTCAAGAGATTCCATAAAATACCTTTTTACTTATATAAAATATTAAAATGCTTAAGACTGCAAATAAATTCTGAGTGTAGTTAAGAAAAGTCAGACTGCCAATTAAATAATTTAAATAAACAGAAACAACTATATTTTTTAAGCGCCTGTGATAGCATTCACATAAGAATCTTACATCTGGCCTTGTATTATGAGGTTAAAAGATTTTTAGCATGGGCAAAAATGGCAAAATTGAACTGTTTACTACTGATTCAAGTCCAAAGGAAAAAAAGTTTGAGATATCTGGCCTCTGAAATCACTCAACTTCTTTACTCAGAAACAAAACCCAGACTAATGCTGAGGGCTTGATCCTCCTGTTTTTAAAGGAACTGCAAATGACAAGAACATCTTGAGACTGAATCGTGACTGTTGAAGAGCTCTTCATACTCTAATTCAGAAATAACAAGAGTTAAGAATAGTTCTTGACATGTAAACAACTCCAGTCCAAGCATAACCTGCATAGAGCAAATAAAGTGAGAAAAGGCCCATTACGTGCCAGCATAGTGCTGTTCTAGGCAGAGCCTGATCAAAACAAGGTGGTCCACAAGATCATGGCATTTCCCCTAAGCAGCCTGAGTCCTTTCAGTTTGAAATTTGGTTTCCTTGAGACTCTTTACATCTCTGCACGTTCCTATCATTGCTACACAGCAGTGATTAACCCCTTAGCCATTATCCTAGAACAATGCTTGAAAATGGCTGGTTTTGCTTATGAGGCTATGCAACATCAAGTGTTCAATGTTGCAAGCTGCACAGCATGGTCAGATGAAATGAAACATACTCCTAAATAAACCGATGAATAGTTCAATAAACTCATTTAACCTGCTGTGAAAGAATTTAGAGAAAGGATGCACTAATGTACTGAAAATAAAACTGTCCAAGCTTCTTGTCCAAGCACAAGGCCTAGTTTTATCCTGCTCAACTGTCAATACTTGGAAACCTGGCTTCCCTTTGCCCTAATACTACATTCTGCAGCCACTAAATCCCTCTGTGTAATGCAGTGCAATCCAGACAACAAAAAGCCATATAAGGGAAATCTCTCCTTTCAAGAGGGTTTGATTTTAATTTCTTCTCGCAAAGAAGGTAACTAGGTACCCCTCATATTCTGGGCAAAATCTTCAGCATGTACATGTATGCATTCATTCTTTAACAAAACAATTAAAAAGCTTCAAACATCCTCTCCTTACTCATTCCCCAACCCCAGTCTAATTGTGAGGGAAAGGAACAAGTTCTGGACTTCAAATACAAAAGAATGGGTTACTCCACAAGAAAGAGGTGGAAAATTATGCTATAGAAATAAAAGCAGCACAAATATATTATTATTGCCTTTACCAATGACCCAGACTGAGGATCTTCTCCAGCAATCAGCCTCCACTCATAGTTTCCTGCTGTAATCAGCAAAATAGATTTAGGACCAAAATATAAAGTCCACTGTTTTGTATCCTCTTGGTTATTATCTTAGACCTTTTAGAATTGGCCCTAAACCAGAAAAGCTTTCTTTTAAAAATGAAGGGGGGGGGGGCAGGGGGGAGGGTTCATGATGATGCATCAAAAGTCTGAAGCACAGAGATTAAATGATGAAAACACAAATTCTGGGAAAATATGGAGGGAAAAGAGGAAAATAAATGGGCAAAATTAGCCAGCTGTAAAGGCAGATCTTTTTTCCAAAGTAGCTAACTTGTCTGGGATCTTATTCACTAAACTAGCAGGCTACAAGAAATACCACACACTTATCAGCTAAGGGCATCTCAGTAGCAGAATCTTTTTTCACAGAGATTTTCAAACAACCTTTCAAATTCTCTTTTCTTCTTCAGTGTATAAAAGTGATTATTTTTAACCAAGTCAAGCAGCTCAAACAACATATGTTTATCTCTACAGAAAAAATATTTGTGAAAACGTGGAGATTTCAGGAGTCACCAGTGAAGTACAGTTATAACTGAAACTGAACAACAAGTGCATTCAGCTTTCAGCCTGTGCATAATGAAGGAACCAAATAGATCAGCCAGACACCTAGGGAAAGGACATAAAGAAAAGAAAAGAAAAGAAAAGAAAAGAAAAGAAAAGAAAAGAAAAGAAAAGAAAAGAAAAGAAAAGAAAAGAAAAGAAAAGAAAAGAAAAGAAAAGAAAAGGAAAAGAAAAGAAAAAAAGAAAAGAAAAGAGAAAAGAAAAGAAAAGAGAAAAAAGAAGAAAAGAAAAGAAAAGAAAAGAAAAGAAAAGAAAAGAAAAGAAAAGAAAAGAAAAGAAAAGAAAAGAAAAGAAAAGAAAAGAAAAGAAAAGAAAAGAAAAGGAAAAGAAAAAAAGAAAAGAAAAGAAAAGAAAAGAAAAGAGAAAAAAGAAGAAAAGAAAAAAGAAAAGAAAAGAAAAGAAAAGAAAAGAAAAGAAAAGAAAAGAGAAAAAGGAGAGAGTGAGAGAATTTCCTGCCATTTTTTTCCTGTCCTACCAATAAATGGAGTTACAGGAAAAGGAACAAATTATTTGCATCACGCTCCTGCTCCAATCAGAAGGCAACTAAGTCCTTTTCTCAGTGTGTGTTCCAATCCTTCCACAAATTGGACCAGGTTTGCCATTTTCCTTCACTGTATATAACCAACTTCACTTAAACCAGGCCAGCATAAAAAACACTAGGAGGAAAGGCAATTGCTTTGCACTAGTGTTCATGAGGCAATAAAAAGCCTTTTCTGTTTCTCTTAGTTCTGGCAAGGATCATTTACTCCATGTCTTTTCCCATCTGGAAAGAACTCACTTCTCACTAGCAAATATATTCTGTTGTTTGCTTTTCTCTTCTATTTCTCACCTGCATCATTCAAAGATTTGAACCTGTAGGGCATTCTGCAACAGAGAAGATTTCACAGGAAGGGTGAACAGTATCCAGCAGATTGTTCCCCAAGCATGCATAGGATCCACTCATAACTACTGTTATGAACCTGAGTTATTCTCAAAGTGGTGTATTTACATGCTGTCTCATTCTCAGAGCATACATGTGAAGTATCAATCTAAGCCCTAAATTGAATCCCACAAGCTGTAGTAAGAATCAGCTTGAACATCTCATTTGCTGTAACAATTACAAATGAAGTGGTTAGTAAATAACCAAAAAAAGCTATTTAATTCTTAAAACGTCTCAGATCTACAGGAGACTTGGTCAGAATTATGACCTTATTAAAAAAGAGGGAAAAGAAGTGTCTTAAGACAAATGATGTCATCTTGTAATAAATGAAGTTTCTGTTTGTTTTTTCTACAGCAAAATACATGATGAAGTCACTGATAGTTTTCTCCCATTTTTGCACTGATTAACTGTCATGAAAGTTAATGATGGTATTCTTCATCCAAAAATATTAATCGCTTCACATGAATAATTTCATCCAAGGTAATAGTTCTGTATTTCTAAAGTCACTCTTGCATTCAAGTCGTTGTAAGTCATACCTTAAATCAGGAGTAACTAGATCCATAAATTGGAAAAATTAGTAAATAACTTGTAGCCAATAAAGTTCCTCCAAATAAAAATATTCACTGAAGACTATGATGACTATAGCAAGATAAGAGAAGTTAATTTAACAAGGTCTGCCGCTTGTTTTCCTGGTCTTCCACACAGCTGATCCTTTTGCTGCCAGTACAGTGACACTATAGAAAGTCCTATTTAACACAACATTTACAAACTGGAAAGAATCATGCTTTGGTTTGTCATGTACAGTGTTCCAATAACTAAATAGTATGTAATTTTTCAGTAAAACATAGGTTTTCTTCATGAGATCAATAATCAATTGTTCTAATTTTGTCAAAAATATGGTAGGAATGATTCAATGACAGAAAAAGAATCATATAGAAGTAGAATTATTTAAAAATACATAAAAATTTTTGAGAAGAAACATGGACTTTGAATTTCTAAACTCTAGTGCACTTGATACTAACATTTTGCCTTGAAACTAGATATATATATACACCTTTCTGCATGGCGCTAGATGATGTTGTTCACCCTAAATTATGAAACAAAGGCACTTCTGCTGAAAACAAAATGTGACCTTTTTCAGTTTTACTCATAGCCTTTGAAGAGAAATAAAATGTCACTGTATCTCATAAACTTTGCTGGTAACTCTTGTGAATCAGAAAGATATTTCTTTCTCTTGGTGAGAGACTAAGATCTAAGCAACCTGCAGTAGACCATAATACCAAAAAATACCCAACATTTTTGTTTTACTTATATAACAAATTTGTTTGAATGCTGGGTGACAAAAGGCGCTCAAGAACTAGTTTGACTTCCCTTCTAATGCTCTTAAAAAAAAATAAAAAATAATAATTAATCTTTACATTAAGTTCCACAAGTTACAGACTCTTTAGTGCATGTGTTAGGAACAAGTCCTACCCCATATCTGTCTGGGTTATAGCTCCCTATTCCTACATCTCCTACTGGGGACTTAGTTTGCCTCCTGCTTGTTAAAGCCTAGCATGAAGGAGACTGAAGCACAACAGCAGCCAGCATCTCAAAGTTGGTTTTAAGCAAGAAACTTAGATTAAGATACATAAAAGCCTGCTACTTTTCATAAGCAAATTCTTTCCTGTGCTTTCAATGGAAATTTCTGACATCGCTGCAGTCCTAATGTAGATTTTACCCTGTGCAAAGGCTCACATAGAACAAATATCAAACACCAGCACATACCATCAAGTGACTCTTCATGGATTTTATTTCTTCACTAATTCAATGAGAAAAGCAGAACCATGACCGCAAGGTCATGCTCCTTAAAGGTTGGAACTGTTAAAATGAATTCATTTCTCTCCCTTTGTTTCCCCTAGAAAAGTTTTATTGAACTATCTTAACTAATTATGAGAAATTGTGATAGAACTATAGCATTCAATTTACTTGCATCCTGATTCAGTTTTTAAAAGCTGGAAATGTCCTATTTCCAAGTTGTTTTCCATCAGTGGAGTGTATTTTGTTGTTGTCACTGTGTTTTTTCAATTTATTTTTTTTTTACCTTTAGGAGAATTTCAAGTAGAAAAGGAAGAAAACAGAAAACAGTTATGTAACTTCACAGCTTCCTCAGCACTTACATTCTAGTACATTGACATTGTCAAAGTTATAAAATTGCAGAGGTAAAAGAGACAAAGGAAAAAAGAGAAAGTGTGAAGATTCTGGAAATTTTCTGTCTATTTAATTTTGTGAGGAAGAAAAAAAAAAAAAGGCAAAAGGAATTAAAAATTACCTATAAAGCTTTTTCTTTTTTCCCCTAACAAGGAGTTTCAGTGAGGAAGACACAAGCTGTTTAGAAAATGTGACCACCTCTGACCAGAAGGTTTAGATCACCTCTCTGGAGTATACTGAGAAAATATTTCTCTGTACCACATATGAACTGAACAGATACAGTCTTCCTAGGTGATGTTTTCCATTTTAGTTTCCAGATAGAGGGTGCCCAAACAGGTAAGTTAGTTCTTCCAGCTTTTGCTCTTCAGTGATCTCATAATTCCTCTGCTGACCTATGTTAACACGGTACCACACAGAAAATCTGGAAAACTCCAGTCTTGCCGAAGAGAGCTCATGTGCCTACATGGCACAGCACACATCATATGGAGGTGGTCGCATGTGAAGCTTTACAGATGGTCACATGTGAAGCTTTACACACTATGTCTGGTTACAAGTCTCTCTTGTTCAGCTTGACAGCACACCGAATCCTCACATGTAGAAACAGTTATGTTCTCCCTACAGTTTTTCTGTGAAGTTCCTACTACTGCACATAGAATCTGGCATGTGAAAAGTATTGCAAGTATGGCAAGCTCATACCTGCAATCTGATTCCTTTCACCTAGCTTTGTGTAAGCTCCACTGGCTCATGTTTAACATGATATATGTGACATGTTGAACGCTTCTGAAAGGTTTGCAGGACTGAGGACACAAAAACAGCTTGAGGACTGAGTTTCTCAGCCTTTCTTGTATGGTGGAGCATATTGAAAGTGAAGTTTCTGCCAATCCTTTCTTTCTGATTTTTTCATAGGTTTATATTAAATGGTAAAGGCAGTTCTACTATTGTAAAAACATGTATCATGTTAGTTTAGATTACTAGTATGTCATGGTTTAAGCCCAGCCGGCAACTCAGAACCATGCAACTGCTAGCTCACTCCCCACCTTTTTCGTCGCCCTGAAACACTGCTGAACCCAGGACATAATAAGAGCATCTTTTTCCAATACATCTTCTATCTGCTCTAGAAAGTGGACACACCAGCAAATGAATCTCGACAGACACATGATCCAGAGCAGTCCTAAACATAATATCTGCTTGTAGATTTATGAGCCTTTCTAAAAAATAGCAATAAAATAACTAGTATAAATCTTAAACTAATGGTTTACCTATACTGCATGATAGAGTATAGAATCATAAAATAGTTAAGGTTGGAAAGGATCCCAAGATCATCTAGTTCCAACCCCCCTGCCATGGGCAGGGACACCTCCCACTGAACCATTTAGCTCAAGATCTTTGAACAAACTCTAAATAAACTAGTTTGGTCAGTCTCAGATACAGCCAAAGCACCCTGAACCAGAGCAAATTAACCCCCAGGAGTTCTGTGGTTTCACTTAGCATGAGCTTGAGTATACGTGCAGATTTAACCCTAGCTTAACACTTCTACTTGCCATTTGTACCTGTTTTTTTAGGGATAATAAATTTTAAGTGTAGGCTTTGCTTCTCTTTAAGATCATGTACAGCCAAATAGCAAACAAGAAAGGTTTTAAATCCATCAGACATTTTACCACTACAGAAGGTCACATTGCCAATAACTAACGGACAGGGAAAACCATCATAAAGTTATGTGTGGTCACATTACTCTTATCTGCTTTGAACTGTTTGCAAGAATGATTTACAAAAGTGTTAGGAGCTGCATACATTAACCAAACTATCCCATTATAGCTTTCATATTACTAACTAGTTATCACTAGTGGTAGCAACAGAGATAATGAACAACACATGATTATCAATATGCCACCAGACAATATTCATTCACTTGGTCTTAAGCATTTCATTTCCGAGGCAACTTAACTGGAAATACATTCATTTGTGTCATTGTGTTCACCCTTTAGTTAAATGTCTTTGTGAAAATTTTCTACTTTTCATGTTATTGTCAGATATTTGAGTAAGAAAAGCTTTTATCACACTATCAATTATATTTCCTATGATGACAGGGTTTTTTTTTCTAACAGAAATGCTTTTATTCTCTATAATTTAGAAAACCCATCCCTAAACATGTGCAATGAAAAGATAATTCAACTAAATTAATAGCAGCTGGAATCTTTATACATAGCAAAGAATATCTGAGCCTCTTCACCAGAATTTCAACCCCTTTTTTGTCTAATTGTTTGTTCTCCTTGCATTTGTCCCTTCAGCATGACAATTAAATGCTGCATTCTCCTAGCAGTCTGATCAAGTGTTGGTTGCCCTCAGAGCATGAAATCATAGAATCATTTAGGTTGGAAAAGATGTTTAAGATCATCAAGTCCAACAGTAAACCTAGCACTGCCAAGTCCACCAAAGTGATGGTTTCACTTATTGAGGATTACACTGGGATACAGTGTGGATCAATTGTCTTCAGTAATACCCTTTTAAACATCAATGCCAATCACTACCAGATCAGAAATTGTCATCCTCTAGCCTGCTGCCCTCCCTGCTGGTTGTTTTTTTTTTTTTTCTGAACAGCAACTGGTCCATGGGGATCAAATCATCCCTTTTTTTTAATGGAGTAGTCGAATTACAGAAATATCCCTGTTATATTAGGAATGCACCCTACCGCCTTAATACATCCTGCCTTCAATTCTTAAGCAAATTCCTGGCTTCAATTTTATTATGACATGCAGTCCACTGTTAAGGCTGATACACATGTCCACTGCAAACCTTTCTAGAACAGATGGACGTTGTATTGGAAAAGAGTATTTTAATATTACCCTAAGTGGAAAGAGTTTCAGACCCACAGCTGAATGACCTCTGTCATGGTTTAAGCCCAGCCTGCAACTCAGAACCATGCAGCTGTTCACTCACTCCTTGCCCCACCCCTTCTTCCTCCTCTGGCTCCCAGAAGGATGGGGAGAAGAATCGAAAGAATGTAACTCCCACGGGTTGAGATAAAAGCAGTCCAGTAACTAAGGTATAACACAAATCACTGCTGCTACCACCAATAATAATAATGATAAGGGAAATAACAAGGGAAGAGAATACAGCCGTTCACCACCCGCCAACTGATACCCAGCCTGACCCAAGCAGTGCCCTAGCCCTTCTGGGTAACTGCCCCCAGTTTATATAGTGGGCATGATGTGCTGTGGTATGGAATACCTCTTTGGCTAGTTTGGATCAGGTGTCCTGTCTCTGCTTCCTCTTGGCTTCCCCTCCTCCCTGGCAGAGCCTGAGGCTCAGAAAGTCCTTGGCCAGAGTAAACATTACTGAGCAGCAACAAAAACATTGGTGTTATCAGTACTGTTCTCAGGCTGAAAGTCAAAACCACAGCACTGCACCAGCTACTAAGAATGAGAAAAATGACTGCTACTGCTGAACCCAGGATACCTCTCACAATCAGACCTACAAATGAAGAAAGCACTTATTACTCTTACAACTAATGGACATTTTTCCTTAGCTTGGAAGAGCCTAAATCACAAGAAACCATGGGTTTTGCTTCAGAAAACTCAGATTATCATTGCTTAATACTAGTGTCAGAGCCTTCTCTGACTGCAGGCAGTCTGCATTCGAAAGGAAGTAGAGGCTATAAAACTTATACTGCAAACTGGTACTTAACATTTATCACCTTTGCTTAAGGCCCCCCTGCAACATGCTGTGGAAATATACTTTAATAAAGGTTTTATCTGCCACTCCGGATGTCTCCTTTCCACCAACATCAGTTAAATGAGTAAATACATAAGCCAAAGAAATGGACGAATAAAAGAGACAAACGCTTTCTCCAACATTTAAAAATGCAAGATTAGTCCATACTGCCTTCCATTGAGAAGGTATAAAGAGAAAAAGAACTGCAGTGCATATTTGAAGTTTTCTGTTGTAAGTTGTGCTTTACAGGCATATCTGTAACAGCTGTATAATTATGCTGTCTGTATAATTAAGTTCCTTCATAGCATACGTCCCAAACCAACAATTTTGCATCAACATTTGGTACATTAGTATGTGCTGAATCCATACACACTCTTACAATCAGGTATTGCATTTCTGCTGGATAGCAGTAAAAAGCAGTTTCCTAAAACACCAGCTGCAGGCAGTAGTACGTGCACATTTGCTCTCTTTCAGACCCAAAGCAAAGACCTCAGTTTAAATCACCTTCAACATTTTCCCCAGGCCCCAGACTTCACACAGACAAAGCAGGGACTGCTGTGCTCAGTTCTGAGCTGGAAGTTTTGTTCACCTTCTCAGCCATACTGCCTGACCCACATGAGGCTTGCCACTAGTGCCCTTTGCTGCATCTTACCTTCTGCTCTGCAAAAGCTGGTGTAGTAGGAGCAAGTATAGCATGCACCACCCTCTAACTCAATTACTTTGATTTGGTTTAGCATCTATATAAGTATGGAAAAGATGAGACAAAACCAGCAAGATCTTATTTAGCTTTGACATCAGGCTGACAATACTTCTACATAAATAAGTATATAGGATAGGAAATTTATGTTGAACCAAAGATGAAACAAACTTGAGACAGGGATACAGCAGCCAAATAGGTAACAAATGAGAAAATCACAAACACAGAGCATTAACACTTGCATGATTTCTAGTGGACAGTAAAGACATATACTTTAACTGGCAGTCATATTATCACTTCTCTTGGATCTGACCCGTACAAATTAAGACTTTTTAAGTGTACCTGGCCCTGAGAGTTGCTATTTCTGGTTTTATTTGGTTTTTATTCTTTATTAATCTAGTTTCATGGTTCACTTGAGTGTTTGACAATAGATATATCTTCTGAGGCGTCTGGTGGTGTGGCTTGCATCTGACATGTTCAGAACACCCCAAATGCTGACTTCAAAGTATATATTCTTTTGATTTGGATAAGAATTACAAAAAGGAATGGGCAAGACCAAACATTTTACTTCTGTATTTTTAGTTTTGATTTTCTAGATTATCCCCCAAACATGCCACCAAGAGCTGCAATGATAAATCACAATGAGGAGGAGTGGTCCTTGTGAACTTTCAGGTTTACCTGAGGACATCTGAAGTAGTCCCAGGAGTAAGATTTTCCAGCCTGTGCATGTATTCCTTTAAAGACCATATGACTGCACTTGGTCAAGAAGATGGACACTGGAAGCAGCCTTTGGTCTGCTCCCACTCTTTCATATTATTTTTATACAGAAGGTAGAAAAATTTATTGGAGTCCTTTTGAAGACAATTATCTATTAGCAGATGGAGATATTTAGAAAGTGCCTATTCCTTCTGCCCATATAGAGATACAGAATGCACATCTGTATGCCATGAAGGTCATAAGTAGTTGTGAGTAATCTCAAGTATGCCAAAAACTGTCCTACATTATCCTAAAACCAAGTCAGCCCAAGGACTAATGAACTCAGGATAGTTTAAAATAGTGAGGGTGAAAATGTGAAAAATATAATAGCCTGTAAATTATTTAGATTTGAGTATTTGCAATTACTGCAACATTCAGAGCCAATACCTTTAAAAAGCTGTTTTTCTGTTTCAGCTTCCTATTTTTTACAAATCCTTAGATAAAATCAGGGAAAAGTATGTATGAAGAGTTTTAAGCAAGGTTCAGATACTATCCCTTGCTCAACTTCTGGCTTTGCTGTTCACAGTATCACAGTATGCTAGAGATTGGAAGGGACCTCGAAAGATCATCTAGTCCAATCCCCCTGCCGGAGCAGGAACACCTAGATAATGTTACACAGGAATGTGTCCAGGTGGGTTTTGAATGTCTCCAGGGAAGGAGACTCCACAACCTCCCTGGGCAGCCTGTTCCAGTGTTCCGTCACCCTCACTGAGAAGAAGTTTCTTCTCAAGTTTAAGTGAAACCTCTTGTGTTCCAGTTTGTACCCATTACCCCTTGTCCTATCATTGTTTGCCACTGAGTAGAGCCTGGCTCCATCTTCATGACACTCCCCCTTTATATATTTATAGACACTTATAAGGTCACCCCTCAGTCTCCTCTTCTCTAAACTATAGAGACCCAGCTCCCTCAGTCTTTCCTCATAAGGGCGATGCTCCACTCCCTTAATCATCTTCGTTGCCCTGCGCTGGACTCTCCCCAGCAGGTCCCTGTCCTTCTTGAACTGAGGGGCCCAGAACTGGACACAATATTCCAGATGCGGTCTCACCATGGCAGAGTAGAGGGGAAGGAGGACCTCTCTCGACCTACTAACCACCCCCCTTCTAATACACCCCAGGATGCCATTGGCCTTCTTGGCCACAAGGGCACAGTGTTGGCTCATGGTCATCCTGTCGTCCACTAGGACCCCCAGGTTCCTCTCCCCTACACTGCTCTCTAACAGGTCGTTCCCCAACCTATACTGGAACCTGGGGTTGTTCCTGCCCAGATGCAGGACTCTACACTTTCCCTTGTTATATTTCATCAAGTTATTCCCTGCCCAACTCTCCAGCCTGTCCAGGTCTCTCTGGATGGCAGCACAGCCTTCTGGCGTGTCAGCCACTCCTCCCAGCTTAGTGTCATCAGCAAACTTGCTGATAGTACACTCAATTCCCTCATCTAAATCGTTGATGAATATATTAAATAATACCAGTCCCAGTACTGACCCTTGAGGCACTCCACTAGTTACAGGCCTCCAACTAGACTCCGCCCCATAGACCACAACTCTCTGGCTTCTCTCCTTCAGCCAGTTCACAGTCCACCTCACTACCTGATCATCCAGACCACACTTCCTCAATTTAGCCGTGAGGATGCTGTGGGAGACTGTGTCAAATGCTTTGCTGAAGTCAAGGTAGACCACATCCACCGCTCTGCCATCATCCATCCACCGTGTTATTTCCTCATAAAAGGCTAAGAGATTGGTCAAGCATGATTTCCCCTTGGTGAAGCCATGTTGACTGCCCCTCATAACCCTCTTATCCTTGATACGCCTTAAGATGGCACCAAGGATAAGGTGTTCCATCACTTTCCCAGGGATGGAGGTGAGGCTGACCGGTCTATAGTTACCCGGGTCCTCCTTCTTGCCCTTTTTGAAGACTGGAGTGACATTTGCTTTCCTCCAGTCCTCAGGCACCTCTCCCGTTTCCCAAGACTCGGTAAAGATGATGGAGAGTGGTCTAGCAACGACTTCCGCCAGTTCCCTCAGCACCCGTGGGTGCATCCCATCTGGACCCATGGATTTATGGATGTCCAGATTGCTCAACTGGTCTCTAACCCATTCCTCATCGACTAAGGCAAACCGCTCCGTTGACCTGACTTCATCTAAGGTCTCAGGGGTACAGGGCTCTTCAGGACTGCCTGCAGCAGAGTAGACAGAGACAAAGAAGGCATTCAGTAACTCTGCCATCTCTGTATCTTCTGTCACCAGGGCACCCATCCCGTTCATCAGTGGGCCTACATTGCCTCTGGTGTTAGTTTTGTCTGCCATGTATTTGAAAAAGCTCTTTTTGCTGTCCTTGACCCTTCTCGCCAGGTTTAATTCTAAGGAGGCCTTCAATACTATATAATACTTCAGCACAGTGTGTATGATATCCACCAATCTTGAAAACAGGCTAATTGACCTGTCACTCCCATGGGCTTCTTTGATCACTGAAGCTGTACATATATTCTGCCATGTTTATATTTAACACTGAATTAGTGCTTTATTGCTGTTTGATGTTTGTCTAGGTTGATAAAACAAAATAAATTGCTCAGTCACTAAAAACTATACAGAGCTAAAAAAGCTTGTCTGGCGTGTAATACAACTTACTGAATGATTGTGGACTTCTATTAAAAGCTATTGAAAGGGGGGAGGGGTATGCTTCATTTATAATCCTTATCTCTTATCTAATGTGAGTCAGAACTCATTAACCATTAACCCATTTATTAAATGGTCTCTTTATCAGAAAAGTGACTGTTTTCCTCCAGAAAAAAAAAAAAAAAAAAAAGGAAACACATAAGAACAAACACCTAAACGAACCTACCAAAAAACCTACCTAGCTATTTCTGTGATTAGCCATAACTCAGTTAATGATATATCCGATGGAAAAGGTTGTATAGAGTTTCCACTGTGTAGTTCAAACAGAAACCCTGTAGTCTAACTCAATCCAAAGATGAGGAAGTCATAAATACCAGACTTGAGTTCAGGGCATCCAAGGCAAAGATCATTCTTCTCACACAGGGAAAGCCTGCCCAATATCTCTAAACAAGAAATAGAGAAAAGACATGGGAATTGCCGCACAGAAAGCCACTTCCACCTTTCAATCAGTTTGGCTCTGCTTTTGCACACAGGGAAACAAACGTGTAATCAGCTTTTATTGACCCAGGCACCTACAGTACAATCTGCAGCAGCTTGTGATTTAGTGCTTCTATTGTCTCACAGCTCCAAGTAAGTACTTGCTGAATAGGAAGTCCCAGATGTGTGGGAACATAAGAAATAATGAGAAATAATTATACTGGTAAAGTCAGTTGCAGGAAGAGCTGTGGTGTTTCTGTACCATCTAAGTATCCCTTCAGCACCAAGACCACTCAGAAGGTCAGACAGACATTCCTCAGTCTTATAGCACTCCCTCAGTGCATCACAAAGAGCAGCCAGTAAGACAGAGACACAAGACTTGGGAGGCCTGCTGGTCTTTGTGCCAGATCCCAGACATCCCGTATGGCCTTTATCATTCATCCACAGCTTTGGGTGGCAAAAAGCCTTTATTAAAGCATGCATCTAAAGGTTTTACCAGAAAGCAAACTGAGGCAGAACAGTTATCTGTAAAGTGGTTATAATGGGAATAAACTGCCTTATGCAACTTTGTAGAGGAGAGATACATAAGAGGCTGTGAAGTGAGTTATCTTAAGAAAAAAATGTACAAAAAATTCAAGGTTCAGGCCATGAGGCACAGGGATTCAGAATGGGATGTTTTCGCAAGTCCGTGTGCCACCAAAAGTTAATTTTCATTCACTGGAAAGGCAGCTTCCACAGAATATGTCTTCTAGGAATAAGATCTGCCTGTTAGTCCTCAGCATCTGCCTCGGTGTTCCCTACCATCTCCAGTCAATTCCCTGTCACTGGGGGTTATTTCTCTTCTCCATGTTCACAGAAAAAAATCCTCCATATTACTTCATCCGTCTCAGACAGGCCTCTTGTATCTCTGGCCTTGCATCCTGTCTCTCAGCCTTAAGAAACCATCTTGTATCTTGAGCTATGTGGCACCTGAGAGGTTCATTGAATTATTTTTCTTCTTGATTCTCAGAATATTGTATTTTAACCCATATGAAATATTACTGAAACAACTGAAATGGGCAATTTCTTTGAACACCTGGGCTTACCAGCATCCACAATGAGAACTTGCCAGTTCACACACCTTAGGAAGTGGGTAGCTTGGGCATTTTGGATGGCTGCTCTTTTAAACTCCATTTCACATTAATGGGTCTGTGGCCACAGCTTTAAAGAGTACATGCCCAAGATATTTATTTACAGTGCTATCAGGAGCGACACAGATGCTGAAAACAAGCAAAAAAGTAATTAATTGCATGCAGATCCATTAACACTAGAGGACACATCCCTGATGTGTCTTCAGTCAGCAAAGTGAAGAAAGTGCCTACCCACAAAATCCAAGTGAATTGATGTAATATATTAGCATATTGGTCATCTGTGACATGTTGAGACCAAGAGCAGCAAGGAGAAAACATTGTACATGACTCTCTCAAGTGAATGAGCAAGACTGAGGTCAGCTGCTAGTCACCGAAGTGTTCCTCCACTGACACTCTGCAGGAGGTAGCCAGCTTCTGTAATGTGAAAGATAAAGCACCCCGGTCTGAACAGTTACGGCCAACTCAAGCACTTTATGAGTTCAACAGTCTCATTCTTTAACAGTCAGGGGCCCCTGTTCAATAAATCTGCTTTTCAGAAAGTGCTTAGCATACTAAAGGTTAACAGTGTTAGTATCTTGTTAACAACGTGCAATTTTCCTATCTGCAGTTTCCTTATTGTTGGAGCATAGGATATTAGGGAGGAGAGGGCGGGTGGAGTTGTACTGATTAATTGAATTAATTTCCGGCTTAATGAAAATGCATTACGTACTACATATTTTATGACAGCACTATAGAATGACATGCCCTCAACAAACACATTTCTATTATAAGATTTCCTTCAATTAGTGCCAGCACAGCTTCTGAACACAATGTACAGCCAGGCGGGACTTGCTGGGAGGAAGGGGGAAAGCCAGTATCAAAGGTGCCTGGCATGCTATGGGGTGATCCCGTGTGACACTGGCTCCAGGGGGAAAACTGAAGGTTGTTCACTATAGGACTGACTGAAGCCAGTGCCATGCTGCTTACTGGTCCCTCTGCCAGCCTGCTGGCAACCTTGTGGGACTATGATGTGGACAAGGGGTTGAGGCTCTGGCTGCCTCCTGACTACTAGGTAATCTTAATCTAAAATCATGTCTTCTTTATTTTGAGCACATGCAGCGTCAAAGGTGAAGCAGTCAATTACTAGAGCCTTGCGCTAAAACTACAAATTCCTCATCAGCAGAATTTGAACTCTTCACTGCTCCAGCTCCCTAAAAAATTATATGGCTAGTTTTACTGCAAGATGGTTTTACAATCACGGTTTCTGACATAGTATCACGCACATACTGAAGACATGACACTTTCACCATCCTTATTAACAACATTAGCATCCTCACTACATTGTGATGTCTGGTTTTCAGGGAACTGTTTTCCCTTTCAAATCTGTCCTCTGGGCATCATTTCTTTTTGTTGCACCAGTTGGATGCAGGCTAGAAAAGAAGACTAGAAAATAAAACCACTGTAACCATATAAAGAGTTAAAGCCCGAAAGCATGAGGGAACCTCACCTCACTGCTCTGCAAGATTTAAAAACAGGGAGCAAATGCTCTACCTGTGTAACTGTAGAGCAGTTACAGACACACAGGTACAAACTAGGAGAGCAAATGGAGGGCTGCCAATACTATGCAATGCAGCCAAACATAAATATGCAAAAATAAATCACAAGATGGTGTTAACTGTTGCTTCCAAGCAACACAGTATAGCATCAATTACTATGTTATGAGTGAATTGCAGAGTGCAAACAAGACTTTTTTATTCAAAACAATTCAATAGAGGATAAGTTCCATTGTGTAGCAAGCCCTTAGACTAGAGGTAGCGTACCAAAGCTAAAGAACTGTGAATCACTCTGAGCACTTCAAACTTTTGACATTCAGCACATATTGTTTTCTAATTTTAGAGGTGGTAAAGAAATATACGTTGTAGCCTGACAGCTGTGCAGGTGAAAAGATGAGTCAGAGAAATATTATTCCAAAATTTTAGGTTTCCATATACACACCACAAACTCAACCCTCCACAACCTCACATGCTGTAATCATTTAGATGCTACCCAATACTCCTAGATACTCTTTTCCTATACAGATGTGAATAACTGAAAGGGCAAGAGGCAGGGAAGAATCAGAGCCCTGTATACTTGAATGCCTATATTAGAGAGCACATCCAGAACTGTTTCTGCTTTCACAAGATATTTAGGATTTTGTTTCATTTCTAGATCCATTCCATGACAGCTGAAAATCCCAATGTAACTATTGATACTCTGCATCCATCTAACATTTACCAACAGTGTTCTGAACAGCTGGTGTCAGTCTAGTCTTTCTTTCACCTAACCTGTTAAAGAATCAGTAATTAACACCATGTTGGCCCACATAAATCACAAAAGCATGTCCTGTAAGAACACCAGAACTATTACTTCAGACCTTAAATCACCCCTTGCAGTGCTTATCTCATAAGCACAGGCTGCCCAGAACACAAGAACAGTACAGTAACCAGAGAGACAGATGTAGGAATAGTGTGCACGTTTGCACATGAACCTGTATTTCAGAAGTGTGACAAACCCAGTTCAGCTGTTGATCATGCAGCTGCGTGGATTGCATATAATACTTATTACATAAATGAGAATATGCACAGAGGAGAATAACTCTGAGACATAGAAAGCATTAGATCTGAAGGCTAATCCAGAAGGTGGGTGGATTGCAAACTACAGTTCTGCACTAGTAGCGGGATGCAATATTTCTCTGCTTTTTTGTTTGTTTTTCAGCTTCCATAGCTTTAACTGTTCACTTCACTCTGAAATTCTGACCCAAGCCATCTTCCCTAAGGTTGCATAAAGTGAACTGTCAGGTTGGCAAAAAAAAAAACAGTCAGATTTTAGCTAAACGTTTGCCTAATGAAGCTAGATTACAGAGTTTTGATTTACATTATGTCTTTCACACACGGAGTAGCTATTCCAATTACAGGCCCATCAGAAAGACAACAGCTGCCTTCTGTAAAACCAGAGAAGATTCCTCCATCCTCTACTTATTACAAATAACCCCTCAGTTGCTGCTTTTTGACTATCACTCAAAATTCTACATTTCTAGTATTCTGGTTTGGGTTTACTAAAAATTCAGTTCAAAGGGCTATAGCTATGCTGCAGATAAACTACAATGTGGTGTAAGGATCTGAGCAAGCTTGAAATGAGAAAACCTTAGCATGAGAATCTGCCCAGACACGACCACATGATGCTCTGCAGAGGATAAATTATCCTTCTTCTGAGAAAAGTACTTACGGTAAGCATTGTGCTGCTGCAGCAAGATTTCTACAAATACTCAAGTTGCCTCATTTAAAGCTAGGATGGCATCTATAAACAATACTGAGTGCTGCACAGTTTCAGACTCAGCTGTTTTTTTCCTTGGATGGGCTATATACCAACAATATCTAATTGCCATGGGAAAACACAGTGGTGAAAGAAAGCTTACATCATTAAGTAAAAAATCAAATCCTTAACAACTCTGTGGCATCCTCAAGGCAGGTCACTCCAAGAACTCACATGTGATGAGCTGAAATTTTGCTGTTGAGCCATTAAACACAAAACACTTGCTAAACACCAAAGCTGCGAGCAGGCTTCAATACTGCTGATGTAATGATACCACTTAATGAATTCACTTTCTCTTTGAATATTGAACTCTCCTTCTAAAGTCTACCCACCTCAATGTGACATTTAAACACTAAAAGAATTTTCACCAAATACTTGGTACAATCATGTACCCTTATGATGATACATTCAGTAGCTGAGGAAGGCAATTTTTATGTGACTACATACATACATATGCATCTATCACATACACATATGTATTTACAAAATGAATGAGACTGGAATTGCATTCATAAAGGCCAGTTGCTGCAGATGCCAGTGACAAATGCTGCAAATGATGTGAAGACAACTGTATTGAAAAGTGATCAACTAGCTGCATATTGATGCCAGAATTCAAGAATACCTTTATACAAGGGTGGGTTTTGTTTAATTTTGGGGGTTTAAAAGACACAACGTTCTCTTGTCAGTTTTGCTAAGATCTTGCAAGTTCTGCTACTACGCATTTGAGAGGATATGTTCACAAACACTAAACACCCACAATGCCAACTACAAGATAGTTTTCAGAGAAAGATGTCATCCTCACTGAAGAAAACACCATTAACTGTTGTGTTTTGGGGACATTAATACTTTAAAGTATTATGCAAGGAACTGCAATATCTGTACCTCATGTTGGTTAGAAGGGCTTTAGAAACTGAGTGGGGGTTTATGCAAGGTACTGTAATTTCTGTACTTGATGTTGTTGAGAAGGGCTTCAGAAACTGAGTGGGGTTTTCAGATGTGATTATAGTTGGCTCAACTGTGCTCTCTCCAGATGAAATTAGTTATGTGACTGGATTCATTCATAGCAAAACTAGATAGATGTTAAGGCCTATTAAAAATCCTTTAGAGCTTTTCTGAAATAAGAATTTTACCATAATTTTGGCATTTGTGTTGGCAATATAGATTGTAAGAATCCCTAGAGTCATTTCATACCTTGAAATACTCACTAAAACAGCCTCCTGGTTTTGCTGTTCTGGTAGGGTAAGAAAAATGTAGGCTTAATCCTTTTTCAGCAAATGTTGCAGCTCCACTGGTTTGGTGACAGCAATAACCAGGTAAGAGTTAACCAAGGAGTTGCATCAGCTTGAGTTACTTTTGGAGAGCTGGAGCAAAAAGCCACTAGATAAAGAGCAGCTGTAATCATGCAGCAAATTGAGGTTATATGTTCTTTGATGATTTCCTGCAGCTTCTTCTTCAAGGAGACTAAAGGCATAGAGAAAAACTCCTCAACAGGAAATCTTAGGCAGAAACTTTAAACAGAACTTGGAAACAGTTGAAAAGTCACAGCATGGGAAAAAAGGAGAGTCTGCAGAGAAGCAGATTGCAGCTGGGAAGCAAGGACATGCCTAATCTTGCAAAGAATAGCCAAATTTAGATAAGACTGTGTGTGTCTAAGGATTTGTTATTTTAATCTTTCTGCTTGCAAAACTCCTATGGAAAAACAAATCACATGCTGCTCTGTGTGAGTAGTTCCCTGTCACTGTACATGGTGGCTCATGGCAGCTCTAGAAGCAGGAACCAGACCATTCAGAAGCAAATCAAGGGAAAAGGGGGTCAGTCACAGAAACCCACCAGGAAAAATGGCATGCCTGGGCCTGAACATCATAGAAGAAAGAAAATGTAGTTTTACCTGATCAACACCATGGGAACTTCCATGGGGCAGCAGAGGTTAATTACATTTAATTTTTCTAATTTTTTATTTCATGAAGGATTTTACCTTTCAGGTGATTCCTTCCTTATAAGAGTTCCCTTCCACAAAATAAATCCTTTTTTCCCCCTTAGATGAAAAATCACGTTTCTAGTCAACCAAGATAACATATTTTCTTACTTTGTGATGCAGTCACCCAGGCAATGGCCTGCAGTTACAGAAAGCTCCCAACAGCAGCACTCATTAACCCTGCTTTGAAGCTATCAATACCCTGATCTACAGTAAACACAGTGGGACTGGAAACCAAAGAAACAATCACACAGGTGACACCTCCCCGGAGGAATCTCCCATCACACTACACAAAGCACTCCTTCTTGTGCTTTGTATGTAGCCTGCTGCTAGGGATGAAACACAAAATAATAGTGTTGGAGAGCTGGGATCTCTTAGTCATTTGAAGTGTTTATCATCACTACCTGGAATTTCACACAGCAGTGAAGTGGAAAGCAATGAAGAACATTGAATCATTTACACTCTTGTCACCCTTTCTGTTAATCACAAGTTTGGACTGATAACTTGACAGTTCCAAGTATCTTGTTACAAGTAAGAGTTGTGGGTGTTCATCATCACTAGGAATGAGGCAAGTTTTAATGTCTTCAGCTCAAGATCATCACCTTTGCAATATTTCAGAAGGAAAATCAAGCCCAGTGTGTAACACAGCTTATGCAAGACAGGCAGCTCCAAGAGATGCGATGTCTTATTGCCATAGCTGTGCAACTGAATAAACAGAATTTGAAAGGGACTGATGCACAGCTTGTGAAGTCACAAACAAGGAAGACATCCATAGTTCAAAAGACTAATTAAAGTCTTCTTTGGTTAATAAGAGAATGACATGAAGATATGGAAATGTACAAATATAGCAATTAAAGATATATTCATAGCACGAACAATTTCTTCTAGTGCATAATACTACAGACAAAAAGCAAAAATATCATTGCATACTATAAGGAAACATCACCTTGGATTCACCCTACTGGAACCTATTGCTACTGTGTAGCCAACAGTGTCTCAAATCTGACTTCTACTTTCTCGCATACTGTCTCTAAACCTCCCTGAGAGCAAATAGCAGCTGGAGTCCTTGCAGTGTCAGAACTGGTCACTGGAGCAAAGCAGTCAGCAAGGGACAAATCCCATCAGAAGACACCAGCAAAGACGAATGCTTCATGCTGCGGTGTGGTCAGCATGGCCTGCAAGCCACCTCTGCTATCAGCTACTGAAACAGTGATTGGTGGGAGTGAAGAAGAACAGACCAGTAGCCTAAAGAATCCCTCTGGAGGGAGATAGAAAGAAATACTCTCCATTTTTTTTTTGTTATAGGTCCATTCCTGTAATAGCAGCTGAACTGCATCAAAGAGGTGTCTGTCAATATACAACATTTATCTTTTGCATTTTCCACAAATTGGGGTTTCTAAAAATTAATGTAACACCCACCTGGATATTCTTCCTACATAAATACGAAAAGCAAAAAAAAAAGATGATGATCAGAATGTTTAATTTACATGAATATGTAAGAAAGAAAAAATAAAAACTCTTGCCTGAAATTCTTGTTCTTAAATTAAAAATCTCCTAATGTGTAAAGCCATCTAACCATAGGTTAATCTTAGCCTGGAAGGATAGTGCCCTCTGGTGATAAAAATGCCTCTTTATTTAAAGGTATGAATTTAATTTCTTGGTTTTTTCCTATGACACTTCAAAGCAGCTGCACCAGACTACCCCATTTCCAAAGCTTTGTTTCTGACATATGCTTTATTAAAAAGCTTTTATTTGCAGCAAAGATATCTGATTATATGTGATTACAAAAATCTAATAAATAACATTTTCTTACGGCATACAAAAAGCTGAGTATGAGTCTGCTGTTCTGCACAATCTCAGTATTCCTATGATTAGCAGGAATTTTATAAAGGCAAGAGTTACATACTTTATGGTTATGCCTTTTAAGAACAGAGGTCTAACATTCAGTCATTCACCTGCTCCAGTTCCCAGTCAGTCCACCTAGATAAGTACAGGAAAGAGAACATCATATTTAATCCTAATTATAAAAAAGATTCTACATCCATAATGTGTTCCAAAAATCTCATAAATTCATTCACATACAAGGAAATCATTACAATTGAGTGGAAAAAAAAAATTATATATACATATATAAATATAGCCACAAATTAAGGAATCTTGCTCAAAAACTACTGAAATAACAAAATGTGAAAAGGACCAAGATATTGATTATATTGCCCACATCACAATACTAAACAGTGTTACTCAGAGATACACCTCCTGGATAAGTATGCAGAACGTAACTACTGTGCAATTATGGAAATCTTCATTTCACCTCATATCATAATTTATTCTCTAAAACATCTAGTTTGCTTCAAATATTGTTGCCCCAGTCTACATCCCTCAAAAAAGAATACAAAAAAAGGGTGGGGGTGAGGTTGCTGAGAGTAGTGAAATCCTTCTGACAGGAGGACAGATACCTTAAGGCACAACTGTGTGAATGCTGGTGTGAACCTGCCTGTGCTCATGAAAAAGGAAGCTGGGAGATGGAGAAATCTCATAGTCTGTGCCAGACATGACATTTCTAATCACTAGCCATGTCTCACATTGAATTCTTCCAGGCATTCAGACTGCAGTTCCTTAGAGATTTTTTGTTAGTGTTTTTCCATAATTGTGTGCCCAGAACAAGAACCCTCCTTGAAGAGGAGATTAAAGTAGGCTAATTCTGCCTTGGAAAAGGGTGGAAGCATGATGGTGAAAGACAGGAAAGCTCTGGAGAGCTGAAGCATGCTACTGTGGCAATTGGAGGAAGCATTACCCACCTTCCCACACACTGCAGCAACAGCAGCAGTTGCCCTTAGATTGTTTAAGGACCACAAACGGTCTGTACCAGATATTTTTGATACTCCACGTGGTCTAGTGACCAAGACAACTCCCTGTGCTTAAACTGCATCACTGTTGCTGGTTCTGTAGCAGCATAAATCCTAATAATAATGCAATAAATTGTCTAGAATGCCCCTAAAAATAGGATATGTTTCAAGTAGTTCCCCTCACAGCTACATTTCAGAAATAAAGGACAACAGGAAATGACCACTGAAATGAAAGACGGTTCACTTTCATTGCCCTTTTCCAAGATAGGCCTATCCAAAGATTTGAACAGAACCACCTCATAGTATGTATCTGTCCTGCCTTTTAACAACTCTACGTTTCATGAGATTTAGTTTCGAGAATTTGAAGATAGGAAAAGTAAGAAAGCCAATTTTATCTGAATCTATGCTAATGAGCAAGTTTAAAGTAGCATTAACATTCTATTTACAGTTCATACAAGATTAAATTCATAGTATTGAGTTAAATGACTTTGTGTACATTGCCTTTCAAAATTTAAGCAATAATCATGTGGGGAAAGACTATATAAAATGTAGTTTAAAAGGTGCAAATTAAGTTGCCAATAGGAACATTTCTATTTTCCCTAGAGAGGAGAATCATATAAGTGAAATCTGCTACCGTTTAACCAATATTTCTGAAAAATTATCTTTGTGATGCAAGACCCAGTTCTTCAAATCAGTCTGCATTTTCACTGTCTTAGATGTTTGTACTTGTTTTCTAACAAAAATAGTTGGGTCAGATGTTTACAAAATTGAGCAGTCAGGAGCATAATGTTAAAAGCTTTATTTATGCATTTAAATTTTCCGTGAGCATTTGACATTACCATAACGTATCAATGTTGAAAAGATCAAGTATAAATTGGTGGGGTTTTTTTTATTTAAATAGCAGCAGAAACAGGAAAGAAAAGTATTTGAAATTAAAATCAAACTGGCTACTCCTAGGAAAAGTAACTATTTTCCCTTCCTCCCCCATTCCCAGCAGTAGAAACAAAACAAGCTCCACATGGCTCACATCCTTGCTCCTCTTCCCACAGCAAGAGTTAGGGTTACATCATGCTTCAACCTTCATGTAAGATGATTCAGTTTTAATATAGTGCTATAAAGCCTTCAACTGGCCCTGTTGTTCGTACTGCCCAACTCACTTTTCCAGATTTCAATTATTTATTGGCCCTTGTATATGCTAAACAGTCAATAGTGAAAAGAAGACCCCAAAATTAAGATTTAAGAGTAGACAAAGAGAACAAAACTCACATACCTTTCTCCCACAACACAAACAACAAGAATAACCAAGAGTTATTAACACTGTAAATATCCATATATATTTTATGAAGGAATTCTTTGAAATGAGGCTTAAGGGAGAAAAGGGTGCTGTCAGTTATTAGCTGAGGATACAAATGAAGGGTGCTCATATAGACAACTTCATTATATGTGAATTAAGCTTTTGCAAGATTAGGAATAAAACAGAGGAGTGAAGCAGTCCAAGAAGTTTGCTTTGAAAGACATACGTCCCTAGCAGGTTGGGGTTTAGTCACTATTTTAGTGTTACATTGTTATCATATCATTATCATTATTATTGTTCCACTTAGGATAATATTTGAAAGCATTTCACTATCTTTAAGAATCCAAATCCACAGAAATTGTGGGGAGATTTGCCTCTGATTTTACCTATCAAAAGAGAAATGGTATAAAGAAAAATGGCATAAGAGGTTGTAAGACCTGCTTAAGTACTAAGCTTCCAATTGGAAAGATAAAATAAAATACAAAGGATTCTGATAACAGGTCAATTGTTTTTTCAGAACTTCCAAAGCATGGAAGTTCTGAAAATAGAGTGGGGAAAAGATAATAACATTAAAAAACTTAAAAGATTGTGATATATGCTGTGTTCTTAAATACTTTATTATATATCACTGTTCCCACAAAACCTATGGGTGAAGGAAATACTGGTATTTCTTGTCCCATTAAAATCCATTTATAGAACAGCTCAATTTCTTTTTATATTTGGTATGCTATGTGATATTCTTAGTTCAACTCCTGTGATTTACTGTGTCCTGGCATGTCAAAGATTTCAGTAATATAAGACACACTCATTTGGACATGAATGAGACTATTCCTGGGAAAACTGAAGGTTGGAAATTATGACAGAATTATAGTCTGTCTGATGTGTTAGTTTAAAAATTACTACTAATTGCTACATAGTATGACTGAATAGCAAAGGAGATCAATGAAGAACATTTTTAGAAGAAAGTTGTTTTCTTGATTTGAAAGGGAAGGAACTGCAGTCAAATTGTACAAAAATATTTCTCTGGGGTAGTCTCTAAGGATGCCATGGGATGCTAAGAATAATTCTGGAAGATCAAGATGTTATGAAATATTTATAAGCTCTACATTTGAAAGCTTAGCAGGTGCCTCAAAATTTTAGCATATTCTAAATCGCACCTGTCAACTCAAGCATAATAGAACAGAAAATGCCACACTAGTGGCAGAAAGTGTGAGCCTCCAGAACTTCACAGAGGACAGTCAAGTGAACAAGACTTCTTTCTTAAGTTGGAATTGAGCACGGGAAGGGGGCACCTAAAGATCTATGCCCAAAGTACAGCTGAATAAAAACAGTAAATAAGCAGATTCTAAAAGAAGGAGACGTAACTGAGTATGATTAATTTTTAGGAGCTCTCTGAATATTCTGCTGATTCCTTTCTGGCTTGTTTGACCTTTGTGAGTTTTGGTTTAGTCTTTAAAAAGAACAAGTGTTGCAAGAACCAGCACTGCAAAGTCTCCAAACTGGTCCCAGAGGATGACATTATGTTAACTGGCCCAGAAGAAGAACAAGACACAGGATGGAGGATAGGAATAAATGAATGATATTAGATGAAATTGTCAGGGTCCAAGAAGCTCAGGACAGAGTTGCGACAGTATAATGTGGGTCCAGCAAAAGAAGGGTGAAAAAGGAGTGGAAAGGAGGAAAAAAAAAGCGTATTTTTAATTATAACTAATTACTAATGCAACTAACATTTTTCTCCACAAATAAAGAAGTTGTTCCTCAGCAGCTCTTGGATGAAATTCCTGCTTTGGAACTACGAGACAGGTTTCCTCTTCCCAATGCCTGGCATACAACTCACTTTAGCTCTCTGTTTCAATTTTCAAATCTGTAAAATCAAAAGAAGATTGCTTCGCTTCCTCCATCACACAGAGTGTTGAAATGCATTTAGATAACAAGTTATTAAGTCAGTATGCTTCATCTGCAGATTACCACCAGCAATCTCTTCACTGCCTTACTACCATGCACTGCACCCAGACAAATATATTAACCTGGACCAGAATGGCTGCATACCGTCATCATTCTAGTCTGGAGGGTTTTCATGCCAGTTTTGCATGGTTATAATTCTTGAGGGTAACAACATGCTCAGTTGTTGAGAGTTTATTAAACTTCATCTTGGCTTTTATATGTGGCATAAACATCAAGTCACTTACATCTATGCTGTTTTCTAAAAACCATTGAAGATTATCAGGTCTTTATATTGGGTAATTTTCCTAAGTTTAGCTAGAATGCTGTGCATTTTGTGTACTATAACCATTGCTATAACATTAGTCAAGACTAGTTTCAAATATAATGTTTAAGGGACATTGCAAAAGCAAAACTAAATATTCATTGTTTCACAGTAATGTGAAGCTTATATCAAATAAAGCAGAAAACATGAAACATTTTTAAAGGTTAAGCACTGTCGCAAGCAATTCTGTAGAAAATATAACTATGAATAAATGAAAACAGCAGTGAAACAGCAAGAAACTTACACCAGCCTGTATTTCTTCAATGAAACTGTTTCATAATAGACTACCAATATTTACAAATTCTCTTGTCATAAAAAGAGCATATGAGCACTAATTTAAGTGCTGAGAGACAGTATGTTCACATATGCTCTGGACCAAATCTGAGCTAGTTTTCAGCAGGGACTATCACCATCAGTTTTCTGAAGCATCCACACACAGAAAATGCCAGTCTACTCTTTTTAATACAAAGCCAAAGGAAATTTTTAAGAAGCTATTTCCACTTTGCACCTCAACTTTCACTAAATAAAAGAAATCCTAAGCATGTTCTTGCTTGTCTTCACAGCAGTAATTGAGAATGAATGCAGAGAACCAGCACAGAAAAACAGTACTTTTATTAAAATCCATGTTACTATATTCTCGCAAATATCAAAACTCTCTATCAATAAACAAATCTCACTGGCTGTGCAAAAAGGCACAGATCACCAAGAAAAGGTCAGAAAGGGACTCTCTACATGGAGATGTGCAAAGTTATTGCTCATCTTCTTCATTCATAGCTGCTCAGCAGATGCTCAGCCTGGGGCACTAGGCTGCAATTCCTCACCTGTAGGAAGCACATGCAGAGAGGACCTGCTACTGAAACAGCCAAAAAGCACTTTTCAGACATAGCCACACTAGCTCAGCCAGGAAACATGCTTGCTTCGGACCTGTCCCTCCCCTCTTGCTTCCCTTTTTCTTCCTTACTCCTTGTACAGTTTTCCCTCCCTTTCCCCTCGGTCTTTGGCACGAAGACTGCTCATTCACCTTGTCAGTAAACTAGGTTTTTATTGCACACTTTACAAGTGAGTAAATACCCTCCCTCCACATTCAGGAAATGAATTTTATGCTTGCATGTCATAGCCTCCCTCTTGCTCTGTCATATCAGGATGGTTTCACCTCAGCCGCGGTATCTGGCTACAACCAGGATTCAGGGGGACCAAGAAAGTAAGTTACATTGTCCAGTCTTAGCAGCAATTATTCCTTGCCTCAGTGACAAGCAAATGTACTCGCCTGTATTTGCTAAGACTTGATGGAAAACCCTAGCCTCTGAAGCTGTCAGAAATATTAGAGAGCAGGTAGGTATTCTTTCCTCCCTCTGGGTCCCAAAGCCCATTTTCTACCCTTTCCCAGCAACCTAGATCTGTAAAAAGAGCAAGCAGGATCATTCAGTGGTTAGGGCACCCTTCACTCCTGCAAGAGGTGTTTTCCTCTTTGTTCCGTAAAGGAGAAAGACCAGATAGATGGCTTGCCCAGCCCACCTGCACTGCAGGTCTGGGTGCAGCAGTTCTAAGTTGGAGGCTCACGTTTCTTCTCTCGCAGCCACAGGCTTTCCGGAAATGTCAATTTCCTCATGCATCTGGGCTCAAAGGACATAATACACCTTTAGGTTTGTATGCACGAACGGGACAAGCTTCCTAGAATATAGCTTAAGTTTTCAGGAAACATTTCATTGATCCACGCAGAAAAGTACATGCAGATGGGCTTTGCATATTTTCTAAGATATTTCTGCTGTTTCCTTATAGGATAAAGCACACAAGAATGCAGATCATTAGAAAATATACTACCTAGATATAGGGTCCTCTCACCACACTGCTCATCTTAACCTGAAAGATACGATGGCATCTGTGACAGCAATATTTAGAAAGACAGGATTCCCTTCTATCACCAGATCTATGAACTAGGACATGGTTGGGTTGGGTATTGTCCATCTTCCTTCATTTCCTTTAACCTCAGTTCATTAAGCAGAGATTAACTAAATCACCAAAGCCACCTCTGACAGTTGTCTTCCAGGAGGGAGAATCTGTAAGAGTACAGCAAGTTGAGTGATATCTTTGTAGTACCCAAGATAGAGATTGTAGCATAGTAAACCAGAGATTGTGTCATTGTGTTTAATAGAGTTTAATAAATCTTTCTAGTGTTAATTTGTACAATTGCTTTTGCCTCTCTGGAGTCCTGTGGAAAATCTTGCTGACATAACATCTGCAAAAAATCCATTTTGTTGCTGTTCATTTAAACCTGATGCTGGATAGTTCTTAAACTCAGCAATGGATTATTACTGCTTATACATCTTCATAACACTCAGAATTTTATATCCCTTTCCTGTATCTATCTCCTTTCTCCCCCATATTGAAGATCTCTAAGCTGTATAAACTTCTCTCGTAAGAAGAGGGCACTCAAACTGTGATGGGTGAGATGAAGTTCTAGAAAACAGCATAGAATCATAGAATTAGAGAATAATTAGGGTTGGAAAGGACCTTAAGAGCATCTAGTTCTGTCCTGGGTTCAGCAGTAGTGGTCATTTTTTCTCCTTCTTGGTAGTTGGTGCAGCACTGTGTTTTTGACTTTCAGCCTGGGAACAGTGCTGATAACACCAATGTTTTTAGTTACTGCTCAAATGTTTGGTCTGGCCAAGGACTTTCTGAACCTCATGCTCTGCCAGGGAGGAGGGAAAGCCAGGAGGAAGCAGGGACAGGACACCTGACCCAAACTGACCAAAGAGGTATTCCATACCACAGCACGTCATGCCCAGGATGTTCTGGGAGTTACCTAGAAGGGCTAGGGAACTGTGGGGTTGGATGAGGTATTGGTGGTGCTTGGTCGGGTGGGGTGAGGCGAGTTATTTATCAGCGGGTGGTGAGGTGTTGTATTCTCTTCCCTTGTGATTTCCTTTATCATTATTATTATTGGTGGTAGCGGTAGTGATTTGTGTTATACCTTAGTTACTAAACTGTTCTTATCTCAACCCGTGGGAGTTGCATTCTTTTGATTCTCTTCCCCATCCCTCCAAGAGCGGGGGGAAGAAAAGAGGGGGAGTGAGCGAGCAACTGAGTGATTTGTGGCTGACTGGGTTTAAACCACGAGAAGTTCCAACCCCCCTGCCATGGGCAGGGACGCCTCACACTAAACCATGTCACCCAAGGTTCTGTCCAACCTGGCTTTGAACACTGCCAGGGATGGAGCATTCACAACTTCATTGGGCAACCTGTTCCAGTGCCTCACCACCCTTACAGTAACAAACAGTAACATCGACCAACACCCCCAAGTCCTTCTCTGCAGGGCTGCTCTGAATCTCTTCTCTGCCCAACCTGTAGCTGTGCCTGGGATTGCTCTGACCCACGTGTAGGACCTTGCACTTGGCATGGTTAAACTTCATGAGGTTGGCATCAGTCCACCTCACAAGCGTGTCGAGGTCCCTCTGGATGGCATTCCTTCCCTCCAGCGTATCAACCGAACCACACAGCTTGGTGTCATTGGCAAACTTGCTGAGGGCGCACTCAATCCCACTGTCCATGTCACCGACGAAGATGTTGAACAAGACTGGTCCCAACACCAATCCCTGAGGGACACCACTTGTTACTGGTCTCCAGCAGGACATTGAGCCATTGACCAGAACTCTTTGCATGCGGCCATCCAGCCAGCTCTTTATCCACCAAATGGTCCATCTATCGAATTGATGTCTCTCTAATTTAGAGACAAGGATGCCAAGCATAATGATAATCTGAGATTTTCCATTTGCTGCTTTCCTACTATTCCCTATTACTTTTACTGTTGTTATTATTTGGTTACCATAAAGTCCTGAACTGACTCTTCCTAGTGCAAAGAAGAGTGATCCCAAGACCTTTCTTGTGTCGTAATAGATAGCTGAAAGCTACTGACCTATGCACAGAAAGTGATGATAACAAAAAACCTGAGACTTTTTGGCAGTCACCTTTCATCTGACTGCTGTGAAAATTTTCTGTCTTTGATAAGTTTTGCCACACCACTGCTCAGCTCCCAGGATTCTATTTGAGCACAATGAAATGGCTGTGTCCATGCTCCAATCCTTCCTAGGCTTGATTTGTATTCTCCTCTACATTGTTAAACATGTCTCCATTCCTCCCTTCCCTCCCCCAGCCCAACCCCCTTCAATTTGTTAATTTATTTATTTAAGGCTCTTAAATAATCTAAATATACCACATGACAAAAGGGAAAGTTTTCTCACATATTAAGAGCTGGCTAAAGAATAGGCAATGAAGGACTGGAATATATGGCTGGAGCCTCCGGCTGCAAGTATCTGGATGTCTTCTGAGTACTGGGCTTTCAGCAGTTTTGTTTATTAGTTTTAGCTCTTCTCTCAAAGCATGACCAAACACTTCAACACACCCAAACCTTCTGCTGTGCTTCCTTCCTTATTCTTCCTGTAAGCCTTCTTTAAGTGCCCCTTCTGTTAATTTCCTCTTTTTTCTCCTGAATGCTGATATTTTTCTTCTCTTTTTGTCTTTATCCTCCTCTCCTGAAAAACAAAGCAGTCATTTCCTTTGCATTTCCATTACCAATCACAATGGAATAATCATCAAGAACAGATTATCTCTGTTGCCCTTCCTGATGAGTACACACTTGAACCACTGCTAATCAGGGGAAGCATATTCACAGTTCAGCAATTTTCATAGCAACAACTATGTAGTAACAACAACATTCATAGGATACAGTTTCCTTTTATGCTTTTTAAAAATGTTTGTTTTCTTCTCCCTAACCCAATTATGTTATGCACTGTCATTCATCTTGTTAAGAATCAGTGGAGTATAACAATAAGTAACATGGAGTATCCATTCTACTCATAACTGAAGATCATAACATAGACATTGAAAGAAAGCTGTCTTCTGTGGCACACTAACCTTAAATTTATGCTTCACAGCAAAGAGGAATATAACAGAAAGGATAATTTATAGCAGTTGATAATATTCAACCAGAACATATCAAGACAGCTGTAAAGGTCTCAGGAGGCCCTGGAGCAGTTTGTTAATAATACAGTTCTCACAGTTTGGAATAAAATAACATTTTACTTGGAATGTTCAGATTTGCAGTTCATGAAACATTAAACACCATAGCAAACACCATGCACTTCTATCCTAATGTATTCAGGCTTTTTGGGAAATTGCAGAGATGGTAATTTCTAGCAAAACTTGCCTTTGGTTTCCAACCAAAGATGCTGTTTTCAATGTTAATAAGCTTCCTGAGCTCTAAGGCTCTTGACTAGAATTTCCCGTACCAATGGCATCTGGAAATATTCAGTTAAAACTTACCCTTTTATTCTGAGAAGAAACCAATAGAGCAAAAGTAGTGCCCCATTATCTTGAATGCTTCCCTCCCCTTTTGCTGAGAAAAAGAAAGAAATGCTAGTGCTTGCTTGCCCAAAAGGAAAAAAATAAAATCTCTTAAGAAGATTTTTCTCTGGTTTACAGTTGCACATTTTGCCATAAAAATCTGCCAACTACACAACTCTTGTGTATCAACATGTGCTGTCTTCACAGAGCAAAATGCCATGCCTTGGAAGGAAATAAGCCTGTTGGAAGTGGGAGAACTGTGCTTTTCCTGTAGCTTGTGTTCTAACTAATATGAGTTGCTGTGGTACCTAGCATGAAAAAGAAGATAAAATAAGCCTTCTTATGGCTGGTAGCTAGGTTGTAGTAAGGATACATATGACCACTTTGATTAAATTAAGAACTATGAATGATATGATAAGAGTGGTAGAATTGGGAAAAATACAGAGAGATGATGAAACAGAGGTACTCTCTTCATCTAATTATACTTCCACTGTCCCAGACACAACAACTTGTGGATCAAAGATTTTCTATATGCACTATAAATTTCTATATAAAAATATATAAGCTATAAATTTTCTATATAAACTATCATTATCTATATAAACCAGATATGCTTTCTGTACCTTTTGGAACTCTAAAGATTCCTCTTCGAATAATTCACCTCGTATCTCCTTAAAAAACAACATGTCCTTGAGAGCCTGCAGGTCCACATGAAGAGTAACAGCTATTCCAGCAAGTTTTCAGTTTCAGACATGAGTCCAAGATACTTGATGAATCTCAAAGTCTCCAGTACTGTACTACATGATAGATTTTCTCTTAATTGTTTGTAATCTAGGAAAACACGAGGCCACTATGCCAGCAGAACACCTAGACTGTAACATCAAATAAACAGATCTCAAAAACCCACTAGGATTTGTATTATCAAAGCAACAGGAGTTCATTGCCTGCTCCATCCACACATAGCCCTTTTAAATCTGAGTTCACTATAAACAATGAATCATAATAAATGTGTTATGGTTGTCTGCAAGACCTCTCTCTTTTTTTAAGCATAAACTGAGAAATGCACACTGAACACTGTGAATGTGCTCACAAAGAGATAAATTTGTTCTCTGGTTAAAGTAATTTAGCTTCTGAAGTGTCTGTCCCTGCCTCTGTCACAGACAATCCAGGCAAATCTTAAATTGCTGAAGTCAAAGTATTCTGCCTCATTTGCTAAGTGCCTGATTTCAGACACACATCAAAATTTTCAGAACTATGTGCTCCAAACTGAAGTTGACAGAATATGTATCATTATTCATCATGCACATTAGAAAGCCTGAGGCAATATAAATCCCACATATCTCATGCTGGATTATCTCTGCTAACAAATATTAAATTGTGAACAAAGTTTCCTGTGAAAGCCAAAAAAAAAAAACAAAAAAAAAAACCAAAACAAAACTATATATTCACAATCCTGAAGTTGTTCCTGAAATTGCTGATTGTTAACAGAAATTAAAAATCTTGCTTCAGCTTTACACACAAATTTTGTTTCATTTCTGGTTCACTGTGTATCACTGTCAGCTGCTTTGGAACTTCTGTCCTGGGTGTTTTCATAATCCTACTGGGGACCCTTGAAGGAACAGCTGGTGTCCCTCGCGCCATCTCACTTATCATGCACTGCAGGAAATTCACTCCTGTTATAGAATTGCCATAAACTTTTATGGGAGCCAGTATAAGTGCATATAGGCTGGGATTTTCAGATTCATTGAACATGGTAAGGACATACAGAACTTTCTTTGGTTTTGTTTTTACCCTCCAGAAGGCCTTTCAAATGAAAGGTTAAGAATTCATTGATGAATTCATAATTCCATTTACTGGAATAAACAGATGTTCTTAATCTCACAAAAATGAGATTACACTGTGTTGCTAAAAACTTTTCTTGGGTGTTACACTATTTCACCTAGATTAAATGCAAGAAAAGAATATTAAAATTACCCATTACACTAAAGAACTTTCAAGACCATTCCTTGCAGGAGACTAATGAAGAAACACAATAAATAAGCTCTACTGTAGCCAAGCTAAAAGGAAAACAAGTCAATATAATCAACCAAAGGTGAAAGACATCATTTAGACTACAACCTGTTAAGTCCGAAAATTGTGGTATCTAGGAAGAAAAGTGTGTCTAGATAAGTGCATAAGGGGAAAAAAAGAGAAAAAACAAACAACAAAAAAACAGAATGAAGTAACCAGATACATCATTTTAATTATCAAAATGTTCTTTGTTTATTTGCAATAAATATTTTGGATATAGGGAACATACAGTATCTCGTATTACTATGGGAAAGCAGAAACTGATAAAACAAGTTAAAATTAGTTGCAAGATCTAAAAAACAGAACTTTTCAGAGAATAAAAAGAAGTCGTTCAGATTAAGTAATTACCTTTTTTATTTTACTACAAACTATGTGATTTATTTTATTAATCATATTAAAATTAAAAAATTGGAATAATGCTTGCTTTGTTGATTTTTGAAAATACTCTGACAAAAGATGTAGTCATGTTAAAACCAGCAACAGAAATTCAACACTCATGCCACTTAGATTAAAGCCTTGTTTGGAATATATCACCTCTGTGTTTAGCATCACTCAATCCCAATTCACATGTTATATTCCTTTGCTTATCAGCAGGAATTCCTATCAATGAAATAAGATCAACTTTGGTGAGAAAAGTGAAAATTGATCTTATCTATGCAAGAAGGCAAGAACCACCTCAACCTGCCTAAGAGTCTGAAAATAAGCGCCCCCAAGAAGTTGCAAGGAACAACAGTGGTTTGAGCTCTGAGAAAGCTCCATCTGTAAGTACAGAGGACTCTACATAGCCAAGATTCTATCCAAGAATAAATTCTTAGATATGTAGAGTGTATTTTCGCACACACAGAAAGGAGACCATATTCTACCTGATTTTTTAGCAGTACACTTTGTTCTTAATTTCTCCACTAATTTCAACCTCCCTTCTTCCTTTGAAAGATTTGTTTTGGTTCTACCCAGCAAGGAAGAAGTGTCCTTGGAGTGGACTAAGATCATGAAAGGGTCACAATAATTATTTTTCCAGGGGAAGAAGGAGGACTTCAGTCCACCAACTGTTGAAGGAAATTGTGGAAACTGTTGGATCTAGTTTTGTGATTTTCCCATATGCAACTAGTTTTAAGAAAATAGAAATAGACATTACAGGATAGCTCATTACACACAATTAAGTTTTCATTAATGTCATTAATGCTATGCTCATGAAGTTACATGTTGCTGCTTTTGCTTAATCTGACTAGCACCAAGTGTGCCATGTGTTAGAACACAACAATAAATCCATTTTAACAAATGCACATCCAAGAGACTTCTGTTTGATATGATAGAATATCACTGTCAGTTGCTATGATAAAAAGTCTTTTTCCTTATTATATTAACTTTTTCATGTATGCCTCATTATTTCTTCATGATGATTACTCAGGGGAAGAGTTGGATTCTATTTAAGGCTATGGAAAAGGTCACAGACAAAAGGGAACTTGAGTCTCTGTTTGCTATTTTAAAAGAAAGCTACCACATTAGTGTTAATATTTGCTTTCACTTGCAGCAGGTATGCTTTGGTTATCTGAATAGCAAATCATGGTGGGCAGTGTGAATGAAAAAGTACTGAGAAGCTATTGATCTCAGAAGAAGGATGCGGACATTTAACAACTGATTTTTTTTCAACAGAAACTTCTGAAATATTTGGGGTTTTGTCGTTACTGTTAAAAGCTATTGAAAGATTTATCAGCTACCCACTGCAGAAAAGAGAAATGACATTCTTCTTGTACCTGATACCCAGAGTATCAGAAGTAATCAGAACATTAAAAAGCTATTATAATAATTGAAACTGAGTGCAAAGTAAACAATTCCTATAAACAAAATATTTCTTTGGGAAAAACAAAAAGCAAAAAACAAACATTGGCACAGGACCAGAATACTTCTGGGTTTGGTCAGCTGGTTGATTATTTTTAGTGGGGGGAGTGAAAACATTGTAAGAAGAATTTTGGCTGCACTTTCACAGTTGGCTTTAACTCAGCAGACAGCCATTTTTAAGTGCAATTACCACTACCACTTTCAAGGGATGGTGCCAAACCAGGTTTTCTAACAGATAATAAATGTCAGGATTTGAGGTTTGCTGTCTGGTCCCATTTATAACATTTATTATGACTGTTCAAGTAAATGATGCATTTTATAGTGTGAAAAATTATTTGTCGAGAGGCAATATTTCATAGCTTGTAGAAGTGTTTGTTGTTTACATATAAGAGTTTCCAGACTGTAGAGACAGCTCAGGTAGGTCAGAATCTTCCAAATTAGGCACTGACAGGCACGAGTGTTACTTACATTTCCTGCTCTGCCCTGACACCTGCCTTAGTTGCCAGAAGAGAACAATGAAACATACCACTTCCAGCATGAGACTTATCTCTTCCCCCAGTACCATTCACCCTTTTCCCATCTTGCCCATCATCTGTAAGTGGGAACCAACAGAGAACTGAAGCAAGGGAAGACCAGACTCTCCTTGTCTACCTAATTTAGGTACTACGATGTATAAGACCTACACTAGGAGAATGGTAGCTGAGTGGTGAAGTTCAGGATGAGAACCACCATCTTCTTCAGAAAGGTTGTAAGCATAATGAAGAGTGCACTGAAGGAATATGCAAAGGACTATACTAAAAACGCAATTATGTTCCATCTAGGAGCAGAATAGCAGGAAATCACATCTTTGAAAGGTTGACGGATGGCATTTCCTCCCACACAGCTTTGACACCAATATGCCAGTGCTGAATATTTGACAGTAGCCTGCTCCAGCCTCTGCACCTGTGAGCACCAGGGCATGAAATGGCATTTAAGACAGCATTTGCTTAGAATTTTAAAGTAGTATCTAAGGTTTTTAGATGCTATGGTATTAAAATATGATTCAGATAGTAATTAGTTAACTAATTAATACTGCCCAACTTAAGAATGCAATTAAACTGAAGTTACTGTCATAAAAATGGAATCCTAATTCATATTAGATTCTGCCTTTAGGCATCCTGTCTAAACACAGACATCCTGAAATGACGCTTCACACATCCCAACACATCAGGAATGCTAAGAAAGCTTGTGATGTCTAAAGTTTGCAAGCCATGGTCTCCTGATGGGATTTATGTAGGTGCTATTTTTTTTCTTTAAATTACATTAACATCTTTGTTGCTTTTTTAAGCTTTTAAATATCTGTAGGCAACAGCTTGGTTCAGCTGTTTACTGCAAATTGACTTATTCATTCCAATTACTTCTTTAGTTATTTGAAAGAATTATTCACAAGTTCAATTTTACTGGATGATTGATCTAAACATATATCTTCCTCCTCAGTACATCTTACAAACTGAATGAACAGATAAACAACATCATTCACACTCACAAAGGCACTGTCTTTCAGAAAATTGTACAGTTCAATCCACAGAATCAGTAAATTAAATTGTACTAAGTGATTTAAAAGAACATAGCTGGTTTTGAACTCTGTAGAGATTGAGAACATAGAAGGCAGTTAACAAACATTGCAGACCAGAACTACCAACCATGGAACAACAGGAGATGGAGTGGCAGAGGAAAGGTAGAGGAGTTCAGGATTCTGTCAGAGGCTTCTTCCAGTGACTAGTTTGGATAGAAGGTAATAGAGTTTCTCTGTATTACTTATAGGCGCCTCCAATTTCAGTTAGAACAGGGAACATGTCGTGGTTTAAACCCAGTCAGGTAATTCGTTCGCTCACTTTCCCCCCCTTTCTTGCCCTCCCCCTGCTCTCGGAGGGACGGAGAGGAGAATCGAAAAGAATGCAACTCCCACGGGTTGAGATAAGAACAGTTTAGTAACTAAGGTATAACACAAATCACTACTGCTACCACCAATGATAATAATGATAAAGGAAATAACAAGGGAAAAGAATACAACACCTCACCACCAGCCGACCGATAACTCGCCCCCCAAGCCCGACTAAGCTCTGACCGATACCTCCTCCAACCCTGCAGTCTCCCAGCCCTTCCGGCTAACTCCCAGTTACATCCTGGGCATGACGTGCTGTGGTATGGAATACCTCTTTGGTCAGTTTGGGTCAGGTGTCCTGTCTCTGCTTCCTCCCAGCTTCCCCTCCTCCCTGGCAGAGCATGAGGCTCACAAAGTCCTTGGCCAAACCAAAACATCTCTATCAGCTCTGTTCCCGAGCCGAAAGTCAAAACACTGCACTGCACCAGCTACCAAGGAGGAGAAACATGACTGCTACTGCTGAACCCAGGACATTATCCACCCCTTATTCCATACCATTCACATCATGCTCAGATCCCACATTTTCAATATACCATCACTCTTATCTCAGTGCACTCTTATCTTAGTGCATGGACCAGTCCCTATAAAGCTGCTGAGTCCATCTGGTCCATGATGTCAGGCTCCACCTCTTGTAACAGTCTTCCAGAGCAGGAGAGACTGTGTGCAGTGTTCACACTTGTGAATAACCTGGGCAATAGTGTCCATTGCTAAGTCCACCCCTCGATCATGAGTCCATCTGTATGTTGCATCTCTGCTCTGATGGCCTGAAGTGCCATGGGCCCACCAGGCTCAAAATAATTCACTGTCCCCTTAAGCAGTTTCTGCAGCTTGTTGCTGGGGACTCCATACAGCTGCCTTCCATCTCCGACGCTTCCAAAGCACTGGAGGGGCCCAGTGGACTAGATACTTGCCCATACTGTCCCACACACCCTGCCACTCATGACTCTCCAGCCTTGGGGAAAATCTCTTGGTCCCCCTATATTGTTGTCTAACCCCAGACAAGACCCAAACCTGACTCTGCTTAACTTTTGAGATCAGACAAAATGGTTGTGGGTAGAACACAGCCTGTGTGTGTGCCAACATGCTGATCCCCATCACAATCAGCAGGCAGGTCCCAAGGATACCCAAAGGCCATTCAAAACCTTCAGAACTCTCAAACGCTGCTGCTGTACTTGTCACTGGGGCTGGTGTAGCTGCTGTGCTTGCCGGCTCTCCCACCGCCAGCTTCTCTTTTCCTGAGTCCAGATCTTCCTCCTCTGCCTTGGTGGGAAATGCTGCGTGGTTTCCTGCATCCTCCTGGGGCTCGGCGGGTGGCTTCCGGGGAATGCTCTCGGCCGTCGCGGGGCTGGGCTCCTCCGCGGGGCTCGGCTCCTGCGCGGGCCTCGGCTCTTCCGCGGGGCTCGGCTCCTCCGCTGCCTTATCCCGCTGCTCGGCAGCCGCTTCCTTCGGCTCCTCGACCGCCCCGGCCTCCTCCACCGGCAGCCGTCCCCTGGCGGCCTCCGGCCCCGCTCCCGCCGCCGCTTGGTCCCCGGGGCCGCTCTCCCGGGCCGCTTCAGCAGCCGCCGGCTCCCGGGACCGCTCCCCCTCAGTTCCCCGCAGCCTCACGAAGATGGAGAGTAGGGTGAGGGCCAGGACGGTGAAGAGCAGCCGGACGGCCAGGTACAAGTCCACGGCCACGTCCGTCCCGCCCTGCTGCTGGAGCCCGCCCGTATTACAAGCCATTGCCATAAAGCACAGTGAGACAAGAACCTTAGCCCAGGCCCCACACTTGATAAACACTATCACAGCAAATACCGGCTCTACGTAAGTTACAACGGTCTGAAGCTGTGAGATCAAGAACAACTCTGAGAGCCAATAAATCAGCATTGTGACGAATGACTATTAATCCAGTCAAATCTGTCGTTATCTCAACCCTTCGTGCCCCACGTTGGGCGCCAAAAAGAACTGTCGTGGTTTAAACCCAGTCAGGTAATTCGTTCACTCACTTTCCCCCCCTTTCTTGCCCTCCCCCTGCTCTCGGAGGGACGGAGAGGAGAATCGAAAAGAATGCAACTCCCACGGGTTGAGATAAGAACAGTTTAGTAACTAAGGTATAACACAGATCACTACTGCTACCACCAATGATAATAATGATAAAGGAAATAACAAGGGAAAAGAATACAACATCTCACCACCAGCCGACCGATAACTCGCCCCCCAAACCCGACTAAGCTCTGACCGATACCTCCTCCAACCCTGCAGTCTCCCAGCCCTTCCGGCTAACTCCCAGTTACATCCTGGGCATGACGTGCTGTGGTATGGAATAGCTCTTTGGTCAGTTTGGGTCAGGTGTCCTGTCTCTGCTTCCTCCTGGCTTCCCCTCCTCCCTGGCAGAGCATGAGGCTCACAAAGTCCTTGGCCAAACCAAAACATCCTTGTTATCAGCTCTGTTCCCGAGCCGAAAGTCAAAACACTGCACTGCACCAGCTACCAAGGAGGAGAAACATGACTGCTACTGCTGAACCCAGGACAGAACATTTTTCTGTAACCTGCTCAGAATACCTCTGCCCATAGGATTGTACCCAGTTTCCTTGCTCGATGGCTTCCCCCAGAAGCCCATCATCAAAATGTACTTTACCCACCCAGCAGACTACTCTGGGGAGCAGGGCATGGATGAGGAGAAAGCATCCATACCCAAAGAGAGCAAATAAAGTGGCAGTCATAATGTCCTCTCAAACAGGAACTCAGAAGAAAACCAAGTTTCAGTATTCCCCTTACTTTCTCCATTCCTGTCAACACATATATTTTGGATTGACTGCTTTCACAAGGTAACATTTTCACTATACTCATACTCACGTAGGTAAAATATGCAGGTGTCCTGGGTTCAGCAGTAGCAGTCATGTTTCTCCTCCTTGGTAGCTGGTGCAGTGCAGTGTTTTGACTTTCGGCTCGGGAACAGAGCTGATAGAGATGTTTTGGTTTGGCCAAGGACTTTGTGAGCCTCATGCTCTGCCAGGGAGGAGGGGAAGCTGGGAGGAAGCAGAGACAGGACACCTGACCCAAACTGACCAAAGAGCTATTCCATACCACAGCACGTCATGCCCAGGATGTAACTGGGAGTTAGCCGGAAGGGCTGGGAGACTGCAGGGTTGGAGGAGGTATCGGTCGGAGCTTGGTCGGGCTTGGGGGGCGAGTTATCGGTCAGCTGGTGCTGAGGTGATGTATTCTCTTCCCTTGTTATTTCCTTTATCATTATTATTACTGATGGTAGCAGTAGTGATCTGTGTTATACCTTAGTTACTAAACTGTTCTTATCTCAACCCGTGGGAGTTGCATTCTTTTCGATTCTCCTCTCCGTCCCTCCGGGAGTAGGGGGAGGGAAAGAAGGGGGGGGGGGTGAGTGAACAAATTACCTGTCTGGGTTTAAACCACGACAGCAGGCCAGAGCCACCGAGAGGAAGAAGGAGCAAATACAAAGGGAGAAACATCCTCATGTATTTTTCAGTGTCTTCATTTGCCATAATGGCAAGGAAAGAGTTCCTATTGAATCAGTGTTAACATCCCTGGTTTGAAACATTTAAGGGTGATTTAGTAGGACAGGGAAAAGAATAATCTGCGTCTATAATTCACAGTACAATAGCTCATAGAATTTGGCTTCTTTTAATAGCATACAATTCCTTTTATTATCTCATAGTGTCCTGGGTTCAGCTGTAGCAGTTAGTTTTCTTCTTCATAGTAGCTGGTACAGCACTGTCTTTTCAGCTTTAGTCTGAGAACAGTGCTGATAACACACCGATGTTTTTAGCTGTTGCTAAGCAATGTTTACTCCAATCAAGGACTTTTCAGTCTCATGCTCTGCCAGTGAGGAGGGGCACGAGAAGCTGAGAAGAAGCAGAGACAGGACACCTGGCCCAAACTAGCTAAAAGGGTATTCCATAACATGGCACTTCATGACCAGTATATAAACTGGGGGCAGTTACCAGGAAGGCCCAAATTGCTGCTCAAGTCAGGCTGAGTATCGGTCAGCGAGTGGCGAGCAATTGTATTGTGCATCCCTTGTGTTTATTGCTTTCTTTTCCTTTTCCCTTTTAGTTTTATGTTCTCTCCCTTTGTTATTTCCCTTATAATTATTATCATTAGTGGTAATAGTAGTAGTTTTGTTTTGTACATTAGTTACTGGACTGTTCTTAACTCATGGGATTTACATTCTTTCAATTCTCCTCCCCATCCCTCCAGGAGCAGGGAGGAAGAAAAATAGGAGTGAGCAAGCAGCTACTTGGTTCTGAGTTACCAGCTGGGATTAAACCACGACACATAGAATAATAGAATAGTTAGGGTTGGAAAGAACCTTAAAGATTATCCAGTTCCAACCCCCCTGCCATGGGCACAGACACCTCACACTAGACCATGTTGCCCAAGGCTCTGTCCAGACTGGCCTTGAACACTGCCAGGGATGGAGCATTCACAACTTCCCTAGGCAACCTGTTCCAGTGCCTCACACCCGTTACAGTAATGAACTTCTTCCTTATATCTAACCCAAACTTTCTCTGTGTTGAAGTGTAAACCCATCACCCCTTGTCCTATCACTACAGTTCCTAATGAAGAGTCCCTCCCCAGCACCCTTGTAGGCCCCCTTCCGATACTGGAAGGCCGCTATGGGGTCTCCACACAGCTTCTCTTCTTCAAGCTGAACAACCCCAACTTTCTCAGCCTGTCTTCATACCCCCTTATCATTATCATGGCCCTCCTCTGGACTTGTTCCAACAGCTCCATGCCCTTCTTACGTTGATAACACCAGAACTGCACACAACACTCCAAGTGAGGTCTCACGAGAGCAGAGTAGAGGGGCAGGATCACCTCCTTCGACCTGCTGGTCACGCTGCTTTTGATGCAGCCCAGGATACGGTTGGCTTTCTGGGCTGTGAATGCACACTGAAGCCGGCTCCTGTTCAGTTTCTCGTCAACACCCCCAAGTCCCTCTCCACAGGGCTGCTCTGAATCTCTTCTCTGCCCAACCTGTAGCTGTGCTTGGGATTGCTCTGACCCACGTGTAGGACCTTGCACTTTGCTATGTTGAACCCCATGAGTTTGGCACTGACCCACCTCAATAACTGCAGATTAATTGCAGATTATTATGTACTTGAAAATGCAGACTATCATGACAGGAAATGCAGAGCTATCAGTATTGAAAAAAATGTCAGCAAGTTTATTTACCATTTCCTTGGTATAGATTCGTATCATCTAATGTATTTCTTCAGCCTATGAATATTTCAAAGTAAATTTCACTTTTCTTAGTCTAATAGTGCTTTTTCATTGCCATTTCAATTTTTCCCCTTGCACTAAGATCCCACCATAGAGATTATATAACCATTCATATTTTCAGTAGGGCTAAACAAATGCAGGACAAGCACCAAACCATCTTAACACTGGGGGCTAAGCAGAGGACTTTTCACATGCTTGCAAGATACAAGTTTCTTGGCTTGGAATTACTGACACTGACAGAAACTTGATGTCATGTCACCTTTTCTTGATTACTGATTTCATTTTTCATTTCCAGTGACCACATTCTGTGTTGAACAACTGACACTCATGAGAGATTAATTCTGCAACCATGTGTTCAATCTCATTAATTTCGACGGCTTGTAGTCACTGCAAACAACTTTAGCCTATTCTTTTCATCACTTAAAAAAAATAAAGAACTTGGAATTCCACTCTCCTTCCAAGAGAATAAAAGCCTCCAACAGGCCATGCCATTTTTAAACTAACATTAATATAAAGAAGAAATTATATTGGAGGTCCTATCATACTGGTATAGTACTTTTTTTTTTTTCTAAACACATCTATAATAAAGCATCCTTAGGTATCAGAGAAACATGGTAGGATGGCTTCTATGACTGGAGTGTTGGAATGGAAGGTTACAGGCTCTTTAGAAAAGACAGGCCCAGCAGATGGAGAGAGGGAGTTGTTATTTATGTTAGGGATAGGCTGGAGAGTATGGAACTCTGTCTGGGGACAGGTGAGCAGTCCACAGAGAGTTTGTGGGTCAGGGTTAAAGGGAGAAGAGCGATGAAGGACATTATTGTGAGGATCTGTTACAGACCTGGCCAAGAGAAATCTGTGGATGAAGCACACTACAGACAGATAGGAACAGCCTCACACTCACAGGCCTTTGTTCTCATGGGGGACTTCAACCACCCTGACATCTGTTGGAAGGATGGTACGGCCCGGCACAAACAACCCAGGAGGTTCCTCGATTGTGTGGAAGACAACTTCCTTCTGCAAGTAATAGAGGAGCTGACAAGGAGAGGTGCCATGCTTGACCTCGTGCTCACCAACAGGGAAGGGCTCGTTGGAAATGTGACGCTCCAGAGCAGCCTTGGATGCAGCGATCACGAGATGGTCTAGTTCAAGATCCTCAGGACAGTGAGAAGAGCGTGCAGCAAGCTCAGTGCCCTGGACTTCAAGAGAGCAGACTTTGGCCTCTTCAGGAATCTGCTTAGTAAGGTTCCATGGGATACAGCCCTAGAGGGCAGGGGGGCCCAAGACTGTTGGTTGATATTCAAGGATTACCTGCTACATGCATCCCAACTAGAAGGAAGTGCAGCAGGGTCAGGAGACCTCCTTAGGTGGATAAAGAGCTGCTGCTGAAACTTAAAAGGGAAAAAGAGGCCTATACAAGGTGGAAGCAAGGACAGGCGGCCTGGGAAGAATACAGGGATTTTGTCTAGAAAGCTAGGGACCAGGTTAGGAAAGCTAAGGCCCAGTAAGAATTAAACTTGGCTAGGGATGTTAAGGGTAACAGGAAGGGATTCTATAGGTACGTAGCAAATAAAAAACAGACTAGGGAAAATGTAGGCACCCTCTGGAAGCTATTGGGAGAGCTGGCTACACAGGATTTGGAGAAGGCTGAGGTTCTCAATGACTTCTTTGCCTCAGTCTCTACTTGCAAATGCTCTGACCACACCACCCAAGTCTTGGAAGGCAGATGCAGGGACTGTAAGAAAGATTTTAGGCGCACTGTAGGAAAGGATCTGATTCAAGACCATCTTAAGAACCTGAACATGCACAAGTCCATGGGTCCTGATGAGATCCATCCGCAGGTCCTGAAGGAGCTGGCAAATGAAGTTGCGAAGCCACTGGCCATCACATCAGAAAAATCATGGCAGTCAGGTGAAGTTCCTGATGACTGGAAAAAGGGAAATATAACCCCCATTTTCAAGAAGGGGAAAATGGATGACCCAGGGAATTACAGACCAGTCAGTCTCACCTCGGTGCCTGGCAAATCTTGGAGCAGATTCTCCTGGATGGCATGCTAAGGCACAGGAAAAACAACAAGGTGCTTGGTGACAGCCAGCATGGCTTCACTAAGGGGAAATCCTGCCTGACCAATTTGGTGGCCTTCTATGATGGGGCTACAGAACTGGTGGACAGGGGTAGAGTAGCCGATGTCATGTACTTGGACTTACGCAAAGCGTTCAACGCTGTCGTGCAGAACATCCTTATCTCTAAAGTGGAGAGACACCAATTTTCTAGACGGACCTCTCAGTAGATAAAGAACTGGCTGGATGGCTGCATGCAAAGAGTTGTGGTCAATGGCTCAATGTCCTGCTGGAGACCAGTAACAAGTGGTGTCCCTCAGGGATCGGTGTTGGGACCGGTCTTGTTCAACATCTTCGTTGGTGACATGGACAGTGGGATTGAGTGCGCCCTCAGCAAGTTTGCCGATGGCACCAAGCTGTGTGGTTCTGTTGATGCGCTGGAGGGAAGGAATGCCATCCAGAGGGACCTTGACACGCTTGTGAGGTGGGCTGATGCCAACCTTATGAAGTTTAACCATGACAAATGCAAGGTCCTACATGTGGGTAAAAGCAATCCCAGGCACAGCTACAGGTTGGGCAGAGAAGAGATTCAGAGCAGCCCTGCAGAGAGGGACTTGGGGGTGTTGACAAGAAACTGAGCAGGAGCCAGCTTCAGTGTGTGTTCATGGCCCAGAAACCAGAAAGCCAACTGTATCCTGGGCTTCCAGTATCTGAAGGGGACCTGTAAGGGTGCTGGGGAGGGACTCTTCATTAGGGACTGTAGTGATAAGACAAAGGGTAACGGGTTAAAACTTAAACAGGAGAAGTTTAGATTGGATGTAAGGAGGAAGTTCTTTACTGTAAGGGTGGTGAGGCACTGGAATGTGTTGCCCAATGAAGTTGTGAATGCTTCATCCCTGGAGGTGTTCAAGTCCAGGTTGGACAGAACCTTGGGTGACATGGTTTAGTGTGAGGTGTCCCTGCCCATGGCAGGGGGGTTGTAACTAGATGATCTTAATGTCCTTTCCAACCCTAACTATTCTATGATTCTATGATTCTTCACATTAGAAGCCTTCCTTAGAGTAAAAGTAATGACCAAGGACCACTGCATTGTTTCAAAGACTGTTGGAAAGTCTGAACATGAAGAAAATCTGACAACCCTTGCAAAATGACCACAATTCCCAAATTTTTTTTGCTTCTTAGCAGAGAGAATATGTTGTATCTGCACAAGACAATGGATACTTGAAGACAAAGTCTTGCAGCCCAGTACCTGCATTGCAAGCCAGCTTTCCAACCGCTTTTATGGCCTTCATCTTTCAACACAGTCAATATATTCAGACATTTAATCTTTTGCAGTATAATTTGTATTTGTTGACTTTCTTGTTCTCTGTGACATTTACTTTTCCTTTATATATTCTTTCTCTGTCACCCTGAAGCCTCCTTAGCATAGCTATCTCTTTCATTATGCCCTGAAACCACTTTTTCTGTGATTCATCAATTTTATGTTTTCCAGGTAGTAACTTCATACTCCTATTTTATATAAGAAACTCACCACAAAACAGGCTCCTGATTCCTTTTTCTGCAGATGGCAGCAGATTTTCCTTTGTCCTAACTTATTTTTTTCTTTTAATATAGCTGAAAATTTGACCATATTTTTTTCAAATTTTCCTCTGAGATAATGCATTTAAATTAATATTTTATTATTTATTGTATTATGTGAACCCAGGACAGTAGTTGACTTCAATTTTGGGGATTATTTGCTTAGGTTTTCGCACTGGGTATCACTGTTCATTTCATGTTTACAGAATTAAACGACAGACCTGCTAGAAGTCACCAATGATTTCTCTTTATTCCTTCCAGAATGACAAAGGGACACACTGAAATAGCCATATAGCTGCAAGCAAAGGAGCTTTTCTGAGCAAATATCCACCATTATTGTAAGCCATCTGATCCAAGCAGCTGACCTAAGCAACAAAAATATGAGTTGATTTTACTTCAGATAAGATGCTCATAATGGAATCTGGTATCGTTATGTACAAGGAACATACAAAATCGTGCTTCTTCAGAGTGCAGGAGGAATCAAAGGAAAGAAAAAAAAATCTTTTCTTACACCTTCAGCTTTTTTCCATTGGTCAATATCCAATTCTCAACACTAAAACCCAAAAATTCTCTCAGAGGTTCAGGAGTCTGTGGGTGTATTTTAAATTTTCTCCTTTCCTTTGTTACTCCACCTGACTTTTACCCACTTTTTTTTACACCTCTGCAGCAGTCTGCCTCCACCTGTGCAGTCTCACTTTTTGAATGGTCTGACCATATCGCAACTAAGCTGTGACACATGTAATTTAAGTTGGAACTTATCTGTTTAATGAAAAATAGGTTTCCCCACCAGATTAGGTGAAAGAAAGCACTAGCACATGCTGATGTTAACATCTTTTGCCAAAAAAAAACACAAACACCAAAAAATACTTACCAGTGATTTAGAATTTCTACATTAGATTTGCAAGTGAGAATAGCAAAGCTCTTTAGACTTGGCATGAAACAGTCCAAGTATGGGAAGATTAAAAAAATTTGGCTGCATCCTCTGCCAGTTACTCTGATGTAATTTAATGATGTAGCTATCATTAAGCCATCAGCATAGAAAAGCTAATAATAAGTCTTAGTGCTTGCATTGTAGTAATAACATTGACCTTTTGTTGCCACCTTGAAATAATGGGAACATAACTGCCACACTAACTCACTGAAAGAATCATAAACATATTTTGTAAATGGTCCTTTTTAGCCAACCTTATGTTCTTGTGTTCAGGAGTTCGAGGATTCCGGGTTGAGAGAAACACAACACAATAAAGAATCATAACTAGTTTATTAATACAGGCAAAATACAGAGGTAACAAAAGACACAGTAAAGGATATCTCTGATGTTTGGTTATCTTACCAACCCCAAGGACCATGTAATAATGATCAGGAAACCAGCTCCAAGAAAAAACATCGCAGTGTGAGGTGGCAGGCTCAACTTTAGCAGGCGCCCCCGCAGAGGCAATGTTGACCTAGGTTGTATGAGGTTCTTCCTCCCCGCATTGCCTGAGGCTCAGGCTTTTATACTACGAAAAATGCACACTTATTCTGAGGTAGGGGGCTAGCCTACATCGGAAGAAGTGGACAGCTACATATAGAAAGGTGTCCAAGGGTCGAGACTTTTCTGGGGAGGAGCCAAAGTGAGACCTTCTGGGGAGGAGCCAAAGTGGGACCTTCCGGGGAAGAGCTACCACAGACAAACAGTACTTTTCTATTTTTGTGTGTTCCACCATGGACCATTATTGTCACTGACACATCTTGGTTCAAGAATGGTGCTTAGAAGTATGTGTTAGCCAAATACAATATTCTAGAGTCATAACCCAGCTTTTGAAAAAAACATGTATTCTGTGTTTGGTACCACCAAGTTCCTTGCTGCTGTAAGCTATTGAAGATCTATGTAAAAGTTTCTTTCAGCAAAGTACCTTGAAATCACTTAAAAAGTGTTGTTTCCTGTTTTGTTGCAACCATTAGCAAAACATACAAATGTCAATTTGTCAGCTCTAGAGCAAAAGTTGATGTTTTACTCATTGAACTGCAAGTCAAATATTTGCCAGTTGTTAAACTAGAGCTCCTTGACATTTGCCAATGCCATCCAGGACTCTCTAATCCTTCTCTATCCAACCACCAAGTCCTGAGAACACACGATTGTTTTCAATGCATGGCCTTAGGCTGGGGAAAACATGTGACAACAGACAAAAAAAAAAAAGAAAAAGATAATTTTATTTTTTAAGCAGCACTCCATTTAAGAAAAAATAGGACAAATACAATCTAAGTGGGTTCTGAAGATACCAGTTCAAACCAATATCAAGTCAAAACAACCTGTTTCAATAATAAAATGTTACATTCAGTTCTGCTCACTGACCCTCAGTTATTAATCTTTCTGAAGACAATGTAAATCAATTTCAGGAAGATCTGAGAAAAGAATGATGCCTATTAGTATATCCTGTAGTTGTTCAGCCTTGCAACCTAGTTCTTCCCTGAAAGGGAATCAGAATGACATGACCTGCCATATTGCAGCTGTTTGACAGATGAGTCATCACCAATCTTTCCAGAGGCAGAGAAGCAAAAAGACTGTGAAAAAGAAATCTGGAGGTAAACTAACAAATCAAAACTCTCATAGAATATTAGAATATTTATTCCTTTAATACCAACTACTGTCACAGATATGATACAGTTTCAGGAGTTCTGTTGCTTTCAGTTCCAATTTTGTGTAATTTCTTTTACTGTAAACTTCTCCGGCTTAGCACATTTTTCATCATAGGCCTCATTGCACAACTTTGGAAATATGCAGTCTCATGGGTCATCAAGCTTTGTTCCCTCTTTCACATCTATACAAGTTTGCTTTTATTTTTTTAAAGACAACTACTTCTTCTCTAAGCAAAAGAAAACTGATTTCAGACACAGGCACTCAAAAAAAAAAAAAAATAGCCTAGAAATCTAGGCTAGAGAAATAATGGTCCCCTGTTTCATAGTTTCTGCCTCACTCAGCAGGATTTTCAGATTTTTTCACAAGCCCCTGGGCAGTGGAAGCTTATGCTATGAACTATGCTCCAAGTTTAAGTCATGATCATACAACCTACTTACTTTCCTATTTGTCATACTGCAAAAAAAAATCTGGCCGCACACAGCTACAGTAATTTTTCAGTACCACACACACAAAAACACAACTGCTGCTGATAGCACTAACTGAAAGAAAAAAGATCAGGGGGCCAAGAGGCATAGGAACCAACTGCAAGTCGACAAAAACAGTCAGCTTTCTGTGGCTCAGGCTAGAGCACAGACACCTTCCCACAATGTTTTTAGGATATTTGCCTTAGGCAACAAATACATCATGTTCATTCCTTATTTGAATTTCTACCTAGGAAACACTGACAGTGAAATCAGAACTCACTTGCACCAAGAAGGTCATATGAGAATTAGTAAGAACTTACCAGTTTATTAAACATTCTTGTACCAATAAGACCTTTTTACATCTTCTGTAAGCTGAAACTCTCACAGTGCTTCACTGAGTTGCTTCTGCTTCATTGCACTTTTGTTAATAATACGAGGCTGTATTTTCAAGTTGTAACTGTGTTTAGAAACTCCAGACAAACAAAAAGCAAACCAAGCAACATGGAACACCAATTTAAAAAGTCAGAAGGAGAAATTTCTTCCTTTTTCCTCCCATGAGTACCTAAAAATCCTAAAAAAGGGAAAAAAAACAAACAAACAAAAAAAAAACGGCCAACAGAACCACTCATAGAAAAGCAAATCTGCCATCTATCTTCAAACCACATAAATAAAGCTTAAAAGCTAAAGCAAAATATGTTTAGGGAACGTATATTTAGCTGAAAATCTCTTCAGTGTTAGCTTAGAAGTCTCTGACAAGCTCTCCTCAACCCAGCACCAGCTAATGATGTTAAGGTTTCCTGGTTCCAGACAGCTATCCCTGGTCACAGTAGAAGAGGGTAAGATGCACTTACTCCACCTCTTCTAGTACATCTGACTAACATGCCACAGCCTAGCATCACTGGGGCATTGGCTAAACTTAAGCAAATTAATATAGATTTTACTTTTACAGCTCCACTCAAGGGCTTGTTTCCCTATGTTCTGCCAAGTACACAGCCCTGCTTTCTAAATTAAGCAGTTTTGTAACACTATGCCATAATAATGCATATTCTTAATGCTGATCACTGTAAAAGGCAGATGGAATAATGTGTTACTAAATGCCAGAGGGAGAGGAAGAGGAATGCACAGAAAACATAAACATTTTACTGCAAAGTACAGAAGGCAGCTGGTAGGGGAGGCAAATGTCACTCCTGCCTGATACCCCAAGAACTCCACCCCAGAGCTCTCCAGCAACAGTGCACTCATCACTGCTGCGACAGGCAGAGCAGGTAAGCCTATGTACTTGCTCTTACACGGTGCCACACAAGTGTGTAATTACATTTCTCCTGGTGCTTTGACAGAATAAACCTACACCCTTCTGACACAATCTACACAGTGCATAGTCGTTGCCAAATGCTTACACAACATTATCAGCCTAGTTACTAACAGAAAGGTCATTTCTGTTTAACAAAGATAAAACCAAAACTGTTTTTTAAGCAGAAGCAAAGGGAAATGAAGAAATAAATATACCTTTTCCCCTCCCTAAAACCAACCAGGAAATAAAAGACTTTTTTGTAACAGCATGATTTATAGACCACTTTTCCTTGCTTTTCTCAGGGGAAGATTAGAAATAGCCACAGATAGGTTTATGGACAGACTAACCCATTTAAGTGTTAAATTGCAATCCAATCTAGCATGAGCTAGAACATCAGTGTCTGGCTTTCCTATCTGTTGACACCCCACACAGCAAATTCTTTGAATTACAATAAAGCTGTTTTCCTGCTGGGCACAGGGAAGGGGGCTTGGGTGGGGTGTTTTTTCTCCAACTCAGTGCTAAGGTTTTTCACTGGCCTGTGCAGCCCTGAGGAGCTCACTTTTCAGGATTTGTTTCTTCCCTCTACATGAAGGGTTCTGCCATCATTGCTTTAATCAAAGAGGCTTGGATATGCAAGTTTCATCAATTGCCTTGCTTTGCTCAGGAGTTAGACTCTAACTCAAAAAGTCTTGAAGAATTAAGGCAGGTGTGTCTGATGAAGAGATCATTGCAATGAGCGAGAGGCTCACTCAAAAGGTCTGTCTCTTATGTGCAATTCATAACAGCTCATAATACTTGTCCTTCAGATACTTCATACCCTCAGTTGCTCCTATGGGTCAAACCTTTGAAACAAGCCCAGTATTCTGTAATTCACCGAAGCACGTGGCTTTGCAGAGGTGGTAAAGCTCAAAGCTCATCACTCCAAAGGAGAACATGGGGCATTAGTAAAGAGAGTAGTGATGTAAGTTACAGTTCCCTGTATAAACTGTGGAACTTTTTGTCATTAAAAACACTACACTTCATCTACCTAAAGCCAGTGGTTCAATTCAACATATAATTTCAGATTTTCTAGAGAGAAGCCTATATATTTCAACAGAAGTATATATGAAGTAAAATTCCTCTACATCTCCTCTGTGCGCTTCATTTAGAAATTCCCGGCTAGCCAGTGAAGGCCATGGAGGATTCATCGGATGTGCTATCTGGGAGGCTGCAGATTTCAGCATTAGCTTTCTTACTAATCTATTGTGAAGCTTAAAATGCAGATCAACACAGGACTAATATTTAGATCAGAATTCCTGAATCCTGGTGATGATATATGCAGATAAAGATTGTCATTACTAAATAGAAGTAGAGCACGTAAGCAAAGAAACATATCATTATGAAGCCAAGAACCTCAGCACATTCTTGAATAGTTGGGTTAAGCAGTGTTATAAAATGATCTTTTCTGCTATCAAGGCATGTACTAACTCAGCAATAAGTGGGTGCTCATTTAGATTTGATTCAGAACCTGTTAGCCAACAGTTAGAAGATATACCCATTCAACAAGTAAACCTCAAAATACTCTCCAATTTCTTTTCCATCCCAATACCATTTGCATCAACATGGGATAAGCTACTAATCCCATCTTTCTTTCCTTCAGTGCAGCTCAAGAGGTTTGTCTCTTCTTGTGCCAGCTATCTTAAAAGCTATTTTGAAGTTAAACCTGCACACAGAAATTATTTCCACTCTCTTTCCACCTCTCCCTTGCTACTCGCTGTTCCCAAAAATATTAATATCACTTTCCATAGCTAAGTGCAAACATCTCCCATCCTGGCAGGAAACAGAAACTGTAACTGTTCTGAAGGTTACTAAGCTAGAAATAAACCATTTATACATTGCATGGTCTGTACATGAAATAAACAGAGAATTCCTTTTTCCGTCTCAAAATGGCCAAACAGACACACATAGAATTAGTGCTGCCTGGTTTTCATTGTTCTTAAGTGAAGCTGCACGGTGGTAAACAAATAGTCATGGGTAGAGATGCATTTCAAGTGACTGATCCTAAGTCACCATGAAAACTCCGATTATCTTTATTGCTTTGTAAACATACTTACTGTAACCATATGTCAAAGATGTTGAGAGGGCTAATTTGAATAGAAGAAGAGAGGGTAAGAATAAAAAGGTCATTTTGCTTTTTAACAGGAAGTACTGGAAGGGGGGAAGCAGGAAGAAATCAGTCATGCAGATAAGCAGGGCCAACTGGCCTCCTTTGATGAGATAGATAAGAAAGCACTAATTTAAAAACCCAAGGTGAACAACACAACATCTACAAATAAATTGAAGGTGCTCAATGTGCCAAGTCTGACCTCACCATCTGGAAGTCTTCCAGCTTCTGAATCAGTCCACAGAGGTCTGTCCAAAAACCTCCTAAAGAGCAGTCAGCCGTCAAAACACACACATGCTAGCTGTACCATCCAGGATACCATAGCCGCAAGTCTTGTTCTTTAGAAAGCTGTGCAAGATTTATGTGTGTATTCACTGAACTTGTGGAAAAACAATGTACATTTTTTGATTATTTAACTTGGTACATCACTCCATTTTATCTGAAATTAATTTATTGAAAAGTCAGTGGAGTATTTATAAGCATCACAGAACACTTGCAAGAATAAAAACAGTGTTTCTGTTTTGTGAATATGTCCTTAACCAGTGCCAGACAAAACACGTCATTGTGTTAGCCAAAAGGAAATTAACTGGAGAACTAAAAACCTTCCTACACCTGAATGCAATTCAGTCTAACATACATAATTTGTAAATTAATTAACAGAAATGTGCCATCACTTACAAGACCAATCTATTTGACAAAACAACTTCTCTGGCCTGTCACTGAGCCAGCTCCCAACCAATGTAATTAACTCCCAGTCAAATGTACTAGCTTCCATTCAACAGCATACTTTAGAAATATCTGACTGCGTGTACTTTGTGACTAGAAGCATGCTCCCATTTCTAAGGATACAAAGAAGAGCTGATTGGAAGAGGGAAAAGAGTGAAAAGAACATTATTAAAACAGTTCAGTCAATATAGTAAACTTAAGACCTAATCTATTAGATCTGTCTGAATAGCACACAGGGAAGATTGCTCCCTTTTTTTCCTGTGGGAATGTGCACATGGGCAACTACTGTGGAAGAGATATCTTGTCTGGTAAGGTCGTTTTACTGCCATCATCTAAGAAAAGAATATATTTTCCCATATTCTTCACTTGAGGGGACTAGTTCAGGTTACCAAGATGGTCAGAAATCTGCCCTGCATAAGCCAACTCGAAGATAAAAATAAACAGTAACTTTTACAGGGACTTGGCTGTAGGCTGTAAGAGTTACAAGAGCAGGAATAATAATTTACTGCTATTAGGTATAACAAGGTTGTCCTAGATCTAGATGCATTTTTATAATGGAAGTTTCATAATACTGCATTTACATGAAAATTTTACTCCATCATGAATATTTCATATCTTTGTTGCAGTTTATCATAGGATTAGCTAATAAACAGGTCTGCTTCACTTACTAAAGCTTTAGACTGAGAACTTCACAGAACAGCTTATATGTCAGAGCCGTGGCCATGAATCAGTTAGTGTTACTATTATAAGCAGTTTCAGAAATTATTTGAATATTTTAAGTCCTAGCCTGAAATTTGGTGGAAGATTTGGGAGTCACGCACAGATATCTATTCATATGTCATGTCACTGAAAATCCTTTGTGGTTACTGAGCAGCAATAAAAATGCTAAATAGCAAATCAACTAAGCCTGGGTAAGAAAAGAGTTGAGGCTGCTGAGCTTAAGAAAAGTGGGCTATATTTGAACACAGTAATTACAGCTCTTCATTTTATCAGCATTAGTGAAACTCTGGCATAATAGACCAAGAATAGGTTTTCAGGCAGCAACACAGCGTGGTCCTGGAGGATTTGGTAGTACGGATGGTAATACACATTTTATCATACCTTATCTTATATCTGACAGCTAGTGAAAGAGAGAGTCCAGGCTGAATCGCAGCACAAGTTATAGTAATCTAAGGATTAATTTAACTAGCACCAGAGGATAGCTTTTCAGTTCAGGATCCTTGCCCATAGCATAACAATATGTGCATGGATACAGTAACAAACCCAGACTCTCACCCACACTCCAGAAAGTTTATCTGCAAAGATTAAATTAGTGTGCTGAATTCAACAGATATTTTGACAAGAAATCTATTACCTTTAGAGGTAACTTAAAATCCCATATGTCTGAAAAATCATTTCACATCCACAGTCTGCTGATGTACACCTGTATTTGTAATAACTGTTCTTAAAGAAATAAAATGGTTTTATGTTAGTGTATTCTGGAAGCAAATGGTTTTTATCCATTTTCTGCTTCTACAAGTATACAAGAAATCCCTCCAGAACTACTGAGTTATTTGGAACGATAATATTTTTTTTTTCTTTAACAAAAATACCTGTACAGGTATGACATATTTTCAGGGTCTTGGAGGAGTTTTAAGATTTCACACATGTCCAGTGTACATCATGAGACAGTTTAAAACATCATTTTACCCATGGAGAAGAACTACTAAATCTAAACAATCACAGTACAACTAAACTTACGAGCAAGTTCACTGAAAAAAAAGCCGAAAAACATTGGATAAGCAACATACACACTGGGTGACTTTGCTCCTACAGTCAGGACAGTGATCATCTGACTATAAACCAGATTGAGGGCAGATCAAAAGTTTCTTAAAACAACTTTGATAATACAGCTTAAAAAAAATAAATCCTAACAAGTTTACAACTTGAGGCCTAATATGGCTAAATTATTATCATAAAACCTACTACCAGCACCCATCAAAACGAAATTGGCCAGGCCACAGCACTAGTCCTAGCCTAGTTGCAAGCTATAGACCCATTTTGCGAACAGACAAGCTAACGATATAAAACTTTATCCAGTCTGTAATTAATACAGTGACATCATCTGAGATACATCCCGAACTGCAGAGGATATGTTATAGACTGTACCAGTTCAAGAAGTGGTGAAATTTCATCCATTCTCAAAAAATAAAATACATCATAAGGCAACCTTAGTTACTGTGAGAGTAGCGTAAATATCAGTAGCATATATGTCAGTAATAGTCCTGTGAAAGTACTGCACTTGGAGAGGAAACTCTATAGAGTATGGCATTCAGCTTTGGGTTTGTGCATTTGTGCATTTTTTGTACATTTCCTTAACACAAAGTTTCATTGCACTTCATTAACCTGTTTCTGTTGTCGTCAGCATCTATCACTTCCTGTTCCACACTTGGGTTAATAAAATAATGTTTCCCTATCACACCCTATGATCATATTTACTTGCAGCCAATAAAATAATGTTTCCCTATCACACCCTATGATCATATTTACTTGCAGCCTTTCTAATAATCTTCATGAGTACTCCAGATATTTTGAAGGCTCCATGAAATCCAAAAAGTCCTATTTCATTCCAAGGACCCCAATAGCAGCAACCACACAGAAGTGACTGGTATCTACAAATCAGCTACAGGAGTCACAATGAAGTGTAAGGTGCATTTATTTTTTTTTGTAATAGGAGTTGGTCCCTGGAGCGCATTCTGAGGACCTGGACATGAAGAACATATTATCAGGGTCACTGTTTGCCAGCAAAGTATCTCAGGAAAAAATTAAGTGCAAAGAATTTGTTGTTTTCCGTATGACTTATTCCATGTACCCCCAGGCTAAAGAAAGCCTCAAAGAATAGTAAGTAGGTGTCTAGATGGAATTCACTTACACATTTGAAAAGCATATTCAAAATAAAACAATTCCAAGATGTGTGTCAATGTGCTACAATTTGCAGTTAACTTCTAGGGAAAAATAACTCGCTGAAGCTTCTCTTTCAGAGCTCTTCCAGTTAAGATTTGATGCTGAAAACGATTCATGTATATAGGCAACTCAGAGGCCAAGAAGAACACAAAGAAACACAAGTCTGGGCAGTTACAATGTCCAAAGAGTCTTTTGTACCTGTCACTGCCATGCTGGGGACAACTACCCCGTACGTCCCACATGGTGAGTTTATCCCCTAATTTGAGGTATTTCCTGAGCAAACACATATACCAACAAACTTAAGAGCTGTGGATCTATTGTAACTCAGGGTACATAAAACACATTAAAATAGTGGTCCTTTTTTGGCATTAAGAAGCCAAAGAGTAAAGAGCAGCAGAAGTTTGGAATTTGTTAGACAAATTCTAACATTCAAGACATTATAAGCCAACCCCTGTTCTCTGCCCACTTACTCCATTTTGAACTCCATAGCTAATAATTGCCTTTCATCTCAGTCCCTTTTGAGGGATCCTACAATCATAAAGTTCTTAAAAAATATATCTAAGACAACTAGATGCTAAAGCTAAAATAGAATTTTCTGATTCTGAACACTGAGGCTGTTTAAACTGGCAAGCTTCCCAGCCTTCCTGAATAGATGAAGTGATTTAACTCACATTTCCCAACTATTCATGTGCATTTTCGTCTCACATTCCCATTTATTCATTTCCCTAAGTCCACAGACACTTCTGTTCTCTAGCTATGTCAGCCTCACTTGTTGCAGTACTTCAGCTGTGAACCCATAGCTTTTGTTGTCCTCTTTGATGCTGAAGGGGAGAAAAATCCATTGTGCTCAGATTCTACAGAGCCTTATAATTCTCTTTCCCAGCTTTCCTCATGTCTACAACATAAGGACCAATCGTCACGGGATTTCTGCAAGTTTCAGGTTTATATTCACACATTGATGATAAAAGATAGCACTGATTAATCTTGAGCTCAAGTTAAAAACAGGTATCAAAAGTATTTGTAGATTGGGACTCCTGTCTTTACATCTGCTACGATAAGTATTATGAAGAATGACTTACTACGTGGAGGATAAAAGGAATAGTGAGTGTTATGGCCTAGGTTGTGATTTGCCACTCAAAACTCATGCATACATGTCTTCAACTATCTGTGTGTCGTGACAGCTTTAAGAAGAAAACAAATCCTTTTCCACACTGAAGTACACAGTCTTTGACTACACATGCTTGCACAGTTAGAACTACAAGGACTTTGCCACACCATTCTTCGAACTGGAACCCATTGTTCTGAGATATTCTCAGTACTCATCTGCATCAAAAGAGCCAGGTTTCATAGGACAGGATAAATTCTGAGAAGCTGTGTTTACAGTCTTTAATCCTGCAGGACTTTTTTAGTCTCCTAGAGAATCCAGAAATAGCAGCATATATTAAGAAAAAAGTTTCCATATTCCTTATTTAATTTTTCGTTGATTGCATAAATTCAATGTTTAGAGTAATCAAATGCCTACCTAAGAGGATCCAAAGAAAAACATTCTTGCTAAGAACAAGCTAACACTTGAAGCTCCCTCAGTGTTCCTGTTTTTTAGGATCTTGGGCCTAAGACACAGACTTTGTTGAAATGGGCCATTAAAGTGTGTAAATACAAAAACTGTTACAGAACATTTCCAGCAACATGATTCTGCACTGGCTCTGCTTGGTTTGATAGACTATTGGAATTCCTACTGGCAAAAGAAACAAAATGAAAGAGCTTGATATACAGCAGCAGATTAGTATAGGAGATCCAGGCTCACAGTAATCTGAGCTGCAGCTTTACAAAAGACTTCCTGCGGTGATACATGGCATAACACCAACATCCACAGTGGCATAGGGTTTACAGTACACTTGGAGAGATGTAATTACAGATCAAATGGTCGGCGAGCAATGATATTTCAAGCACAACTATGAAGCCCATTGCAGCAGCTGTGTCCTTTAGTGGCACATTAAATGTTTAAATTCAACATAAGATCACATCAGCATGAAGAGGCAGTATGCACTTAAAGATTTTTTCTTAATGTACGAGAGTCTGACAATATGGCAATTGCCAAACAGCAGTAATAGCATCCACAGTCCATGAAGAAACAATGGAGCAACTATTCGAAAATAGAAAGTAGAGCCTACACCTATTGATTTTGTATCTTCAAGCTTCCTACGTCAGATACATGCCTTGATGTACCAATAGCTTTTCACCTTGAGCAAGCTGTGCTTGGCTGTTGACAAACCCTCAGCCTCCCAAATCCAAGTAGGATTTATAGCACTTCACTACTTCTCTAAATAGATCTCAGCATGTTTTCGAAAAAAGACCAAAGAAATCTGCTATATATCACCGCCACTATTATTATAATTATTCAAAGCTCTCCGTATTTGACAGGCTACCTCTCATCCCCGTTCCTCCACACAAGCCAACTGCTTGAAGCTTCCTATTACATTTTGCTATTTGCTAAAGGCCACTTCATGAATTTTAAATGGATACAAGATGAAAGAGGTGCTGCCTGTTACCCTTAGTAGATAATAGGATGCCCTGGGGGAGACTAAAACACAGATTTTGAAAGATGATAAATGCTCCTGACCTGCCAGAGGTGGTCTGAGCAGATATACATCGAGACTGCTGAGTACAGCAGGTGAAAGCATACTCTTAACACCACAAGAAGGTACTATATTTTTTAGACTCATTGTTCAAAGGTGTAAGAAGCCACTACAGAAATTTCTCTTACATTCCTGAAGTGGTCAGCTACTCAAGAAAGCTGAAGTCAGCTTCACTCTTCAGTCTCTAAGTAATGTAAGAGGATTTGGGGCCAGTACATCTCCTGCTAGTGTAAGCAGGAACAAAATTTTGCCCTTTATATCTTTTTTGTTGTTGTTGTCTGTTTTTACCACCACACCTATTACCAAAGGTGTATAATTCTATAAAGCTTTAAAAAAACACTTTCTTTATGCAACTAGATTACAAACCCTTTCAGCTAGTTCATGTGAACAGGCCATTTATTTGGGCTTGTTCCTCTCTTCTAGTGTGAAGATCGCTGCATTTGCTAATACCAAGACAGTAACTAAGTTATGTCATCAAAACAGATATCACTGTCTGTTTTGCAATCTTTTTTTATACCATAGGAAAAAACAGTCTGATAAAAGCATACCCATTGAAAACTATAATGGTGAGAATATTATTTTTGTATCATGTAAGTCACTATCATTTATAAAATACTATAAAAGACAACCTGGCTGTATAGCTGCCACCTTGCTTCTTTTATTTCATGACTTAATGGAAAACTGTCTATGACCAGTTCTTTCAGCTTCAGAGTCAATAGGCTCTGAATAAATTAGGCACAAATCATTGCTTACAAAGAAGATCAAAGGAAAATACATTCAAGGTCATCCATAAAGTTGCCTATTATACAGTTAATAATGATTCAGTATGAGAGTTCACCATGAAAAATGCTTGTATAACGTGAATGAGACAATTCAAGCACAGGTTTATACACCTACCTTTAGTTTATAAATTAGGTAAACTTTCTCAAAAATCTTTATGTGAAGAGACCTATTTATATCATTTCAGATGAAGAATTTTAGTTATCCACCTACATTTTTATCCAACTGTGCCATCAGACTGCTCACCTCAGGGTACTACAGTGGGAGGTCTGCAGTCATTAATAGAGGCTCCTGCTGAAAGTAATGAAACCCAAAGTCCTTCCTGAAGGTAGCATCCACTCTCACCTTCTACTGACTGCAAAAGAACCCAGCGTACTGTTGAGAAGTTAGTATCCTAAAGGCTTTTATAGTGGCAGACATCCACTGGTCTGAAGAAAGATTTTAAAATATTTTTCTTCCCTTACCACTATTTAGAGATGATATTATAACTCTGTCCTAAACTGAAAATAAACTAGCATAGCAAGAGGCATATTCCCAAGAAACAGTGTATCTGCAGAAATGTATTCATGATTAGTTTCACTTAAACTGAACATAACCAGAGAATCAGTGGTGACCCAGAATTAAGCTGAGACACTGAACTTTTTATGCTACAGGAGAATGACTGTCTATACACATCTGTTAAAATAGATTTCTTACAAACTTTTGACTAGGTCACAGGAGCATGCACAGAAGGGACGATTCTCTTAAACTGCCAGATTAACGTTGAGGAGTTGAGAACACCGTGTCTGGTGATGCCATGACTGGACAGTCCTGGGCAGGACTGTTAGCCTTTCAGTACCACTACCTATAAAAGAAGGATAACACTTCCTAGGGTCAGAGGAAGTTGCAACAGATTATTCTATGCTTGTAATACCTTCAAATGTTGACATTTTCTGTTTATTGTCCACCTAGATCTTAACTGGAAGCTGCAGTCTCAGTAATTCTTTCAGCTGAAAATTTAGCTGCACAGTGCTGCTCAACAAAATCAATGATGGCCCCACAGGCTTTCCAGCTAGAGCTGCCGCTGGTGGTCACACACCTGGAAAAGCAAAGGGAATAATGCATCACTGCATGCACCAGGTGGCCACCAGTTGTTCAAACTGCTTGAAGGAAGAAGGTAATCAAGGAGCAACCTCTTAGTAGCTCTGACCCATCTGTATCTGAGACCTCATAGATTTTAAGTTACTTCTGTCTTCTACCACGAAAGAGCATGGAGGCGACATATTATTATTTACTTCTATTATTTTTTTTGCCATCTCTATTTCCAGCTCTAAAATGCTCATAGCCAGCATAGAGCAGTAGCTCTAGGCAGGCAAGAAGTCTGTAATCCTAAAATCATAGAAGCTTTCGTTGGCTTTTTTTATGTTTTGTCTCATTTATTTCGAAAGCATCTTAATTCCTATCATCTATGAGTGGTGAAAACCATAGATAATGGCAATTCAGATCTCTTCCGAATGATTCTGCTTTTTATTTAATTTGAAGAAAAGCCAGGTCAGGCTATGTTCTCAAAGCCATATACACAATATACAAGAAAATAGATGGTTTTGATTTTAATCAGCACTGTACTTCAAACACACTGCCACCTAATCCCATTTAAGGATGCAGTCACACTGAATAAGGGAGCCACACTGAAGGAAGAGCCATGCTGCATGGAAATTGGCTGTGCTGCTTTAGGCCACGGTTGTGAGGTATTTTACAGTAGTACAAAAACTACAAAGACATTAAACCATCAGTACTTCAGAAAGCATGAAATTTTCTCCAAATTACTTCTTTCCTTCTTGTGTTATCAGATAATGCCCAACACTGCCCTTATTTCCAGCAAATAACAAGTCAAGTGCTCTCTTCTGAGCACTCTCATAAAAAAAATCACCATCAAGAACAGAGCCGGGTTCTGCCCTGTGCTTGGGTGAGTAATGACAGCACCAATATAAGAGCAGCACCATACCTTGCAGGCACACTTTCTAGCCTCTCCCTAGCTGTAAAGTCACAGGACAGCTTTAAGTAAAACTCTCAGGTCCTGCTGGTACATTTAGGGGAGCCTGGATTCATCAGACATGTATAGCCACTCTGTGTTTCCTTGCACGTATGGTGTTCATCGTGCCACCACATGTGCAGCTCCTGAAGCCTGGGCAGACTCTGTTTGGTGACTGCACTTGGGAGAAAATGGCCGTGCCAGCACCTCACCAGTGAGATGTCCACCAGCGTATCCAGAGATGTCCTCCTAGAGAAAACACGGGCCTGGTGTTTAGCCCCTGGCATGGCACCACAGCAGCTTTCTAACAGGGAGGGCATTTTTGTGTTTGTGGTATCCACAGTGGAGTGCAAGACTAGGCCTCCCAGCAGGGGCAGGAGCCAGTACGTGTCAGATGTATCCACTGCAGTGTGCGCTGCGGGGCTGGGATGCCCTGCATTTCGTGAGAGATTGAAGAAGACAAATAGCTCCGTTTCTGCCAGGAGGCCCCAACAAATGCTTCCTCTACCTGAAGCTGGAGCTAGAGCACCCAGGCCCGTGCCTCTTCACACGAAGGAGGAGGGCAGGCGGTGGGTAGGTGGCCAGACCAAGCACAGGCCTGAGGAGGAGCACAGGGCTGGGGCACGGGTGAGGTAGTGAAGGCCAGAGAGCAGCAGCTGTGGGGCTGGTGTCCCGGAAAGGGGCTGCATGCAGAGATGTTGGTGCACAAAGGCCTGAGCTGGGAGACCTAATGTAGCAGCCATGACCATGACCTGCTGCTGATGAACAAAGCTCGCAGACAGCTCCACTGCCCACCCAGGCTGGGAGGCAGGCCAGTAGCAGACAGCCAGGTTTCTAAAATAAACAAGCCTTTTATCATTATTATTATTATTATTAAAACCACACAAAATCTCCAGTTGTCTGTCACTGAAGTTGCCCTTGATGCAGAAAAATTCTTGCAATTCTCTTGAAATTTTCATTCACCATGAGCCTGCAGAAGGCTTGCCTTCTCAGGCAAATGAAGCTTTACTAGGGAACATCACATAAACAGCTTCGTTTCAAACTGAGCTCTTGATGCAATACAATAAACAGAAATAAGGTTTTACACAAAACAACTGTCTTACTGCCTGTTCCTGTAGCTTTGCTGGTTGTTCTCAGCTCTCTCCCTCTAAATGATGTTTCATGCTGTACATCAAGCCTGAGCCTCTGCATCTGCAGCCACAGTTCATGAAATCAGCTAATTCAATCAGCAGTGAGAGCTGCTCTTTCACAGCTGCAGCAACTTCTGCAGTCCACCCTTTGCATGCAATAGCTGCTTGGGAAGTGAAATTGAATCCCACCCTCATCCTAATCATCACTAGATAATCATGCAGTAGAAGGTACTTTGACATTGCCTGGTTTTGTTGTTTGTTGGGGGTTTTTTAATACACCATTTTCTCAATTTGAATGACCCCTTAAAAAAAAAAAACAAAAACAAGCAAGCAACTTTCCAATCTATTTCCCATCACCCCAGAACAGAGTCTCAACATATTCTTATTACTATGAATCTGAAAATTCATTCAGTTATCACAAGTTACCACTATCACCTTGTTCATATAGATTTTTCCTTCAGTCAAAACCACATCTCATTATTTATACAGTATGGAACAAGTCTTTCCTCCACACTACTCAGCATGCTGACCTTCAGAGCCTCCTTTTCCCCAGAAAAAAATCAACTCTGTTTATCATGGGAAGAACTTCACAAGGTTTCTGAATTCCTCACGCATATAAAACCTCCTATCAAAATGAAGTTCTTGTGACCTGAGCCTTGCAAGCTAACAACAGACACTGAGATTTTCCCACTTAGTGTACCTCAAGTATTGTGCTCCAAAAAATATCCTATTTTATCAAAAGCCGAGTCCACCAAAAGCCATGCCCTTATGCAATATGCATGTACAATAAACACATCCTACAGACTTAGAAATACTACAAGTATGCATTAGTGATCTCAAAATAGATAGGTCAGCTGGATCTGAGCTACATTTGCTTCTTGCATAGGTTTCAAGGGAATGTCGCCTTAACTACATCTGCATTGCATTAAGGCAAAACTCTGAATTACTGAAGGAGGGAATCATTCAGATTTAAAGTGATTCTTGAAGGGCAGGATTGTCATAAAAACTGGGTTGCAAGATTTACAAGTTAGCCAATAGCAGAACTTAGTCTAAAAATAATAAAAAGATAGAGCTACTAACAAAATACCCTCTAATTCTAATTGAAGGCTGGGCTGACTTTTTATACAACCAGAAATTTCAGCAGAAGGCCCAATTGCCAAAGCAAGGAGCTGTTAATGAATTAAAATCAAAAAAAGAAAGCATACAAGAAGCAGAAGCAAGGACAGGAAACAAGGAAGAGTATAAAAGCATTGCTTAGGTGATGGTATCAGGAAAGATGGAGCCCATCTAAAACCTCAAGCTGCTGAAAGGCATAAAGGGTAAAAGGAAAAGAATTCTGTATGCATGCTAGTAGCAGACTGAGGTTCAAAGGAAATGAGAAGCTACTATTGAATGGGGGAGACAGATAACCTGGTGGTAAACAATATAGTAAAGGCTGACATACTCAGTGATTTTTGCCCCAGTCTTCAAAAGGCTCCCAGTCCTCCATAACATACCTGTGCAGTTTGAGAAAGGAGGAAGCACAAAAATAGGGACAACTTACAGAAACTGGGTGAATTCATGTCTACAGGGATAGACTCATGGAAGGATGGTGAAAAAACTGAGCAATATGATTGTGAAGCCACATCATTCATAGAACATGTGATGATCCAGAGGTCAATGGGAAAGGGGTTGAATATTACAGCCATCTTTAAGAAGGGTGCAGAGGGAGATCTGAGGAACTAATGATGGCCAGCTTCAACTCAGTTCTTAGAAAGACCATGCAGCATGTCTCCCTAGGACCCATTTCCAAACAAATGAAGGACAAGAAGGCAGTGAGGAAAAGTGTGGATTTACAAAGGGCAGAGCAGCTCTGACACATCTGATTGCTTCCACTAATGAAATCACTTGTGTGGATAAGGGAGGAGCAGTGAATATGATGAATAGCCTTCGTGACTCCACACATCAAAGCCACCAGTTTTATCATTGTAAAAACTTCTGCAATGCTGACAAGTCACAAATACCCTTCCACAGCTGTTCTTCCAGCCTTCAAGGTAATTTGTTTCTCTTTCCTGGTAATCTGGACCTCCTCACACAGGTTTGCTTGTTTTAGCTGTTTCATGTCATGGGACAGGTCTCAGCTGAGTATTCTGCAGAGCTGCTTAACTCATTTGTACAACACCTTAGACAGTGATTAGGCGCAATGATCCTCTTGCTCTCTGAACTAATAATTCCTTGTATATTCCATGGGGCTTTTTCCGCAATTAGTAAATGAAACTGGAGGTATCTGAAGCATTCATTCAACACTAAGAACCCTAACTTAACACGTTTTCTTGTGGATATTTTACACCTCCAAGATAATTGGGTTTTTTTTACATTAGTTCCAGTTGGGTGAATGTTTTGGGCAAGTCTTTGTCCAGTCATATAGATACAACATATTTCCTTTAGTCAATCACACCTTGCATGCAAATCAGTGTCTGTGTTTCTGCTTATTTTGATTCTTTTTAGAGGATAAGGATCAAAATATGATCCCTCTGCTGAATTCCCTCTCTTGTGTTTATTTGTGCACATTTTACAAGTTCACCTTTTTAAAAGATGTTTTGTTGCACTTGGGGAGTTTCAGCTTATTCCATTAAAACATTTTAGATCAGCTCCTTGTAGCTTTTCTTTCTAGATTATTTCTTAAAACATCAAAAATGCTTATGACAGGTTCTTTACTTTAAAGGGTTGTCATTATTTTCATCATAAAAGTTCAAAATGGAAAAAAAAAAAAACAACCAGAAACATTGCTGTGTTTTTCTAAGTGAAGGTGAATTTAACTCAGATTCAACACTGATTTGACCTACACTTACACGGATGTAGAAGGGGAATCATCAAAGACGCTTGATTACACCAGTAGCTAGCGTAATTGAAATCAGAATCAGGACAGAAGCCTCATGCATCTACTGCCCTCTCGAGGTTTGCCAAAGGTAACGCCAGCAATTAAAATCTCTCTCTGGGAAACTGTGAAATCCGTACTATCCTTACCAGGCCTGCTCCTGCAATCCCACAAAACCACGGAATTGCAGCCAAAGTGTGGCACGGCTTATTAGTTAGCATTAGGTACAGATACTCGTCTCAGAAGACAACATCTTTCTTTAACCAAAGCTTCGATCCCACGGAGGATTAGCATGCACATTTGACACATACAGCAAAGGAACCACTTTTTTCCATTGGGAGCAAATTTACAAAAGCAAATTATTCCATTTATTTGTGAGATTGGAGGCAGAAGCTGTGAAAGTATTCTTTGATTCTTGTAAGGACATGGGAACTCTCAATTGCAATGTGCAATGCAGTATTTCAAATAATACTTACATATTTCTGTCAAATAAAACAGTTGTGTCTAAGATTAGCAGAAATCTGACTAAAACAGATGTCCTATTTAGTCTGTTCAGCTTAATTCCAAGTTATTTCAAGCTCTGCTTAGAGTGGCACTATGTCATACGTTACCGATTATATCTTCTCAAAAAATAAATCCAGACTTATTCATACACATTGCTTAACTAGGACAAAGGATATTTCCCAGGCAGATGCAACTGGCCTACTATGAGGACCTGTCACTTCATGGATTTCAGATACTTACACACAGGGAACAATTTAATTATTTGTTTAATCTGCATTCAGTCTACTGATTAAGATGGATTTAGCCTTTGAAACTGTTCTGCCCACATGTGATCTTTTCCGTTAAAATAATCTCGGAAAATATTCTCTGCATGTTTATTGGTTTAGTTTTGCACAGGGCCACAAAGACAGAGGCTGACACAGGGAGCAGAGAGCTCTTAGTTCATATCCCACAGCTTATAGGACTATTTCCGTGTGGGCTAGAATTATGTGGGATAACAAGTAGCCTTTAAAGCTGTACATTTTCAACACCCTTTTAAGTCAAAAAAGCCATCCAGACAAGGTCCTGGGCAAGCAGCTGGAGGTGGCCCTGCTTGAACAGGAGGGCTGGACAAGATGTCCTCCAGAGGTCCCTTCCAACCTCACCTTTTTCTGTGATTCTGTGAAAAGTCACATACACAGTAATGGGACTGTATCCTGCAGTCTTGGTAGATTACCTGCAATTACCAAATCTCTCTCGATTCTGCAGTTATCTGTGAGGGTTGTATGCTTGCTTTCTCAAGGAAGATTCATTTATATCCCTTAGCCAGAAAGAGATTGTTAGGTTATTAAGACACTTAAACAATCACTTCAATCTGGAAGGAGCAGCCATCGGTTTGTGCATCTATGTTCAAAAGCATCCTGTCAACGTGTGACTAAGGCATTTGATAAGTACAAACTAAAGCAATTTCAGTTATTCCCAAAAGAAAGGCAGTAACATTTATGTGCTAAAATTTCAGCACAATCATCTTTTTCATTTTAGTCAGACAAATTATAAAGATAGCAATCACTGTGTGCTTGGTTCAATTTACCTTTGATGGACTAAAAATCAGAAAATAGGACTGAGTAAATCTATTTGTCACGAACACACTGAATAACCTATTCTGCAAAGGTTGCAGTAGTCTGCTCCTCCACACGTCCATCACACAGCTTTAGTTCTGGGGCATTTTGCCTTCCCTGGAAACAGCCATTAACAACCACTTGATCTAGGATGCCAAACCAATGTTCATAATCAAATGAAAGCTCCAAGGTGTCTTGCTAGTTTTGGGGGTTCAGTTAGCTTCCTGTTTGGAAACCAGCAAGGATTTTTCTGCTCTGATTAGCTTGGCAGGGACTATGACCTTGGCATTCCCTTAAAATTCTTTGCTATGGCAGAAAACCCCAAGCACTATCCTATATTTTTTCTCTCTCCTGCTTTTCTCCCATGACACAGAGCAAATTTCATCTTGCATTTGTGGTAAAAAATATTAGTTCTGCAACAGAAGTTAAAGTAACTTTTATGGCTGACAGTGGAAATGGCACAAAGTAGACATGCCTGAGCAAAAAACCTGTTACACAAGTACAGTTGTGGGGGATTAGCTCCAATGGCAATCTCTCTTTCCATACCTGTCCTTACTCCAGTGAAATAACACTGTATCTTCTGGAAACAGTTCTACTTTCAAAGAGCCTAAAATCCTAATTTTCTAAAGGAGAAAATACATGTTCCAGTAAGTTCTGTAATGAGTTAGTGCTCTCACTTTCTGCTTTTACAGTTCCATTGTTTGGTTGGGTGCCATGATTTAAAGGGTGTCATCTCCATTTACCTCCTCCTGCTGGGGAATGGAAGCACGTCTGAGAGAAGTTACATCCTCTCAGGATGTAGCACTGCTCATGCCACAGTACTAGAGCCATCTGGGCTATTTTTCCCCTCAGTGCAGTATGAAAATACCTACAGGGGGAGGATATATTACAGCAACTTGTACGGGAGGGTCACATTTTGATCCTAACTAGACTGGCATCATTGCTTGAAACCACGAGTTCCTCAGCAACTAATAGTACCAACCTGGCCCTTTGCCTGACAGTCTGGATGGCTGCCAGCACCCCTCCTTACAGCCTTTCACATCTGCTCTTGGACAAACAGGAAGGGGGCTCAGCAGCTGGGCTTCCACACAGACAGCAGCTGTGGTAACAAGAGATCTGAGAGTCATTCGCTGCTCTTTTAGCTGTTTCATGGGACATCAGGAAAATGCAACAATATTTTGCCCACCTATAAATTTCCTGTGAGTTTTCTGGAAAACTTAAAAGCAAGTCCTTCTAAAAAGCAGTGCTAACGAAAACACTCTTGCTCCAGGTGAATAAACATTAACAGTGCTACAAACCATTTATAAGTTCACGTCATTACCCAGGTGTGACATGCCTGCAGATTAGGATAACTCAGTTTATACTTTCCATGTTTCAATTAGTAATTTAGCTATCCTGTAATGCTGACATTAGGGACAAGAAAGGGGAAAACAAAAAAATCCCTCTCTCATGGTAGCACTCACTCTGTTCAGAGCCAAAGCTCGAATATGTCTGTGCTACTACAGGGAACAGTGGATCAGGCACCAGCCCCCAGTATGCAGCTGAAAAGGAGCTCACAGTTAAATCCTAGAAATGTAATCACCTCTTCTTTGGTACTTTATTAATTACATGGGCTACTTCATACCAATCTAGTGTCACCTAAGCTCTTCTGGGACTCCATCTAGCGTCAATTCTTCACACACGGCTATGGTCCTGTGCTAAATTTTTACTAACAACCCTATAAAAGCAATACAGTTCCACATACTATCTGCAGACTATGAACTGTGTGTGGCTCATGAGTCACTGGCATCTCTCCTGAGGCTGAAAGGTTGGCAACCACACAGAGGTGAGCTCTAACCTAGAAGGAAGTGCATATTCGGGGACCTCAGAGGCCATCCCCACCTTATTCTGACCACATTTCAACAACCATTATGGTTCCAAGTTATCCTGATAGCATAATATATATGTGTGCTTTGAAAGTGGCCTTGAGTGGTTGTCTGTGCCTAGTGTTAAGAGAAAATAATTACAAGGCTGCCATGCCTGGGCTTTGGGAGATGCAGGCTCTTTTTCTAATAAAGTATATCGGGTTCTGGCCGTTGTCTAGCCAAAGGAACTCCCCCTGAATGTGCATCGGAATGAGGAGTCCAATGCATTAAGCTGACTGTAGAGCATGCCACAACACTTATTCCTCCCTGAGAAAGGCAAAGGACAGCCTATTGCTTGTCCCACACACATCAGCGTTCAAGCAAACTCTTACCCCCCTTGGTGGCAAATGTACCATACAGCTGGATAGCTCCAGGCAGTCCTGGAAGAGGATGAAAAGACACACACAATAGACTATCTGCAGGTGCTGGGTCAGCCTCCGTTGTTAAAGTAGCCAGTGACTATTTTGCTTCATTTTTACTAAAAAATCAATTTATGGACATTAATGTAATTGTTTATCTTTTAGCATCATGGTCCTTTCTTCAGACAAAAGCTTAAACTATTAGGCACAATCTGCTATTTTAAACAAGATTTTTACATTAAATTCAGAGCAGAGCAACAGCTCCATTAATTTTTCCATCTGTTCTGTTCAGGCTCGTTGGCTTCCATATACCATTTAACTTTTGTATGAACCCAAAATGCCAAAAGCTACACGGAGCCAAATTCTATTGTGCTTAACAATCTGACAGAAGGATAATACACTTATCTACCTCAGATTTAGTAGAACAGCATAGGCTCTTTGTCACTGTTCACCAACTATTATTTTTAACCAAGGGAAGTTTTCCAAACACACTATTGTGTTGGAGGCAGCCACGGGACCACTCATTGATGCCACAATCTCACAGACCAAATACGAGGGCTGACAGTATTCATATTTCTAGCAAATCTGTATATCTTTATGCAATTTAACTTCAGCAGAATGACTGGAATTCCTTTGTGCTGCTCTTTGTGTTCTCCTGCTGATCTGCAGTCCCTCTCCAGGCTTTGGGCATCTCCTGCCAGCATCAGCATCAGCCTGTTAGGAGTGGGATGGATTGAGGTTCTCCTTCCCTGTCAATTTTAGTTTAAAGCCTCTGCACCAGCTTGGCAAGCCTGTGACCAAAGTTGCTCTTCCTCTTCTGTGACAGATGGACCCCATCATTTCCCAGCAGACAAGGTTTCTCAGAACGGGTCCCATGTTCTAAGTAGCTGAACCCCTGGCTGTGGCACCAGTCCTGTCACCATTTGTTTATTTGTCAGATTTGACTGGCCCTTTCAAATCCTTCCCTTTGGCTGGTAAATGTTATAATGAAGAACAAGACTGAGCAGCCTACAGTTGGACAGACATGGGCTTTTGGGAAAGTCAGCATGCTCCCTACAAAGGAAAATCCTGTCTTACTATCCACACAGTCCTCAAAAGAGGTGAATAAGTAGAAGGATAAAGGTAACACATTAAATACATTTTGATTTTCAAAAAGCCTTTAACACTGTTAAATACTTAAAGTTACAAAAGAAGCTAACGTTGCAAAGAGACTGGACAAAAGAGCCTATTACAAGGTGAAAGCTGGTTACAGGGTAGGAAAGAAAGCATGAAAAATCCCATCCATTATCATGCCTTGGCAATGAATTCATTTATTAGTCAAACAGTATTTAACTGTTAAATAAATGGGACGTATTTAGTGTTACAAGAAAATGTTTTTAAGCTGTTTACTAGTTAAACAAAACAAAGTCAAGAGGGCTACTGAATTTGTATCTCCAAAACTGACACTAGTGTGAACAGTTCAGTAACTCTGGAAGTTAAAGTTTTATACCAATTACTACATGAATGAAAGTGGTGAAGTTACTCTAAATTTTATTATCATTATTTTATTTCCACATTTCATTTTAAGCACCAACAGAAACCAGCACAATAAATACAGAGAGAGAAAGAAAAACATGTGTTTTATTTGCATTGAGGCAAAAGGAGCTCGTCTCATTTAGATCAAAGAGATGGAGAGCAACTGATTTTAATCAAGTTTTTGAGAATTTACAGAAAAAAAAAAAAAAACTCATGCCTATAACACCAGCAAATGTTTGAATTTCCTATGTCAAAACTCTCTCTTCCTTCAGACTTGGCACAATTTTTTATTGCCCACTACCACATTTCAGATCTTTACTTGTTATAATGTATCACCTATGTAAACATCTGGTTCATGTGTAAACTTCAACAAGTAGTTGGGAAAGCTTATTTTATCAACCCAAAAAAAAATCAAGTATGAACTAAATACCAAATTAACTACATCATATTCTATATAATACTGTTTCAACAAGAACTACAGCCTGTTGAATTAATAACAAAAAGGATACTGAAAGCAGATGTGCAGTCATGCATTAGTGTAATAATATTAAAAGGCAATAGCAAAAAGGTAAACATATGTATTTTTTTAAAAGTGTACTCACCAAGACAAAAATCAAGGCCATACTCTTAGTTCATTTTGGTAGTGTACAATTTCTTCTTAGCGCAAGCTAGAAGTGTTAACTTCTGAGCATATTCACCTGTTGCTGTGTTTAGTAAGAGATACTTTGACAAAAATACAACATGTGGATTTAAATTTTGTGCAATAACTTTTTTTTTATTTTGTCAGTTCAAATTCTTTATGTGGAAATAAAAACTCTGCTCCCAAAGAGCCAAGTAGGGCAAGTGGGAAGAAATATTTGAAATTAAATAGAATATATCTGCAGGACAGAAAAGTTCAGCAGCCTAAGTCAAGGGACAGAGTTAATACTATTTTTACATGCTTTTTGTTGCTTCTTTGTTCACTTTGTGCTCAAATTGAGTGAAGAAAAGTAGTCATATGGCAGCCTGGAAAGCTCGACATCAACAAAGATTTCCTTTATTGTTCAATGTGCCTTTGTAGTGCAGAGCAGAATCAGCCTCAACCGTTCAAAAAGGAAACTGAAATCACATCTCAAAGTTGCTATAAAGGATTTCAAAGTAATTATAGTATCATAGTAATCAAAATGACTGTTCTTTTTCTTCTAATTATAACTTAATCTACAACCTGCCATTTTTACAAACTGCAGTTCACATTAAAACATTTGCTGATAACAAAAGCTCTTCTTTGAAAACAACACTGCTTTACATCTAGTCAGGCAGCTTGTGCATATCAGAGCACTCTGTCAGAAGAGACATGGAAAAGGGTAGAGACAAAAGCTGAAATACGGCTACAGCTTATCTGTGCCTTTAATGCACTGCAGAATCTCAGGCAGCACTAGAAACAGCAAGTTTCTTCAGATGATCCATAAACACTTGCAAGCTGACATCATCAGTGAGAATGGGTGCTCCAGACTCCTACAAAATAAAAAGGAAACAAGGGGAATTGATTATACTCATTGTGAAGAATAAGACACAACAGGTTTCAGTAAATAAACACTATAAATTTAGAAAGACTTTAGAAGTGTATCATTGCTGAAATCCTCTAACAAAATCAGCAGACTGTACATTTACATAAATTTTCACATGTTTACATAAATTAAGGCATAAACCACAAAACTCCCTTCCATATTAATGCATATGGCAATGAGCTGCAGTATAGCAAGATACTTACATCAGCCATACCAAACTCCAAGTTTCTGACAGCTGCCAAATAGTAACTTACAGATTTTTAAAAGTAAATAAAACTTCTGTACTACAGTTTCTGTACCTTTCCTACCGCAGAGGAGGTTACAAGGATAAGAGAAACAGAAATATGCAAGTGACAAAACTAACAAATCAGTATCTGTCAGTGAAGCTCAGAGATATCAAAGTAATAAAAGGAGGAAACAAACCCACCAAGGGTCTGATTTGACACTGAATGAAGGTCAACCAGCTTTTATCAAGGAAAGGTGGGCCAGATCTCTCCTACAGCTCTGTGCCACCTCAGAGAAACAGCAAAAATAACATCTGAAGGTCATGCCACTGCAAAAATCGGACCACGAAAGATTAAAAAACAAACAAGCAAGCAACAACAACAACAAAAAAAAAATCTCACCATTTTTTGGGTGGATTTTTGCAATTTTTTTTAAATCTCAGGAGTAATTTTCAGAAATCCTATTAAGTTCAAAATGGTCATCTTTTAATGACTATTTTTAAACAAATTTAAAGTCTAAATAGAACAACAGTTGGCAACTCTGCAAATGCTACATAGCAGTTCTCTTCACATCATTTGAAACCAATCTGCCATTATTTGCATTTGTAGATGCACAAAGAATTCACACAAATCTCAACAACTCAACCTTTTCAAAGGTACAAAGCACCCATAATTTCCAAATTACATTAGAACTCTCTGAACTCTTACATCTTCTGAAAAAACAGACATGAAAGTCTTAACAAGGATGCTTAGAACTGGTGCCCCTTTTTGAGAACTGGCCAAAACCAATTTCCAGTTAATGATCGAGGGTCAAACGCAGGACCAGTAAGAGTTCTTAGATCACTACAATACACTTGACACAATATACAGCCACTCTCAGTAGAGGCCCACTAGATCATCTGCTAGCTGATGGTGGCAAAATGAGAATAAAGGATGTTCTACTTGCAACCCTGCCAAATGCTAACCCTGAGCTCCCTAGGAAGCCACAAGGGAACTACAAGCAGTTTAATTCTGGGGCAGGATACGATTTGCCACCTTGTGTCTTACTCCTGGAAGGACAGTACATCAACCTCTAGCAAATAAACCACGAAACAAGCTGACAGACCCATAAGAAAAGAGATCCCTTACAATGGCTGCAAGTGGTAATCCAGGGTAATTAAAACCAATGCACAGACTTATTCCTGAAGTTGAGCACCTCACCAAAAAAACTGAACACAGGCAACTGCTGTCACCCTGGCTAACACCAACAGCAGCAGCTTTACTCTGAAGACTAGGAATCCTTCATTATAGTCAGTAAGGGAGCAGAGTATTTTATCTGCTGGGGAATAAAGTGAAAACCAGCAAGGTCACAATGCAGAAGTCATAGAATCATAGAATAGTTAGGGTTGGAAAGGACATTAAGATCATCTAGTTACAACCCCCCTGCCATGGGCAGGGACACCTCACACTAAACCATGTCACCCAAGGCTCTGTCCAACCTGGACTTGAACACCGCCAGGGACAGAGCATTCACAACTTCACTGGGCAACCCATTCCAGTGCCTCACCATCCTTACAGTAAAGAACTTCCTCCTTATATCCAATCTAAACTTCCCCTGTTTAAGACTTAACCTGTTACCCCCTGTCCTATCACTACAGTCCCTAATGAAGAGTCCCTAATGAAGAGTCCCTCCCCAGCATCCCTATAGGCCCCCTTCAGATACTGGAAGGCTGCTATGAGGTCTCCACGCAGCCTTCTCTTCTCCGGGCTGAACAGCCCCAACTTTCTCAGCCTATCTTCATATGGGAGGTGCTCCAGTCCCCTGATCATCCTTGTGGCCCTCCTCTGGACTTGCTCCAACAGTTCCACGTCCTTTTTATGTTGAGGACACCAGAACTGCACACAACACTCCAAGTCTGAGAAGCACATGAGCATTGGCTTTGATTTTTCACAGATCACCTCAAATTTTGTTTTCTGTTCATTCAAAATTTTGATCCAATGCATACAGTGAGAATTTAAATTTAATTAACAGTGTTTTGGTGACAGCTACTGGGCATTTTATAAGATTTGTGCTATTAAGCTCTTCTTTCATTTCAAACTGCAAAATCCCCACAGTTACCAAAACAAGATTAAAAAAAAAAACAAACCTGAAAGTAAAGGCAATCTCAAATAAATGTTATAGCCAATATAACCTGAAAATTTCCACCACATCTTCAAAGACTAACCAACACAATACAGCTGTACGAAAAGTTTACCATTATTTTCTGAAAAGGTTTTCTATACCATATAAGGCAGCTACTTGCTGAAGTTTTAAAAAAATCTTTATTTAAAAACCAAACTAGTCAATTCATCACCTCCTGAAACATGGTTTCAGTGGTGTGTGGGTGCCCTCTTCAGGTAAATGTGGACCAACAGATTTTTCTATACACTTTCAGCCATGCACAAAACAAAACTACATGTAAAAACCCCAGAAGCTCATAAGAAAAACAAGAGCAAAACCAATTCAGTTCAGAATTTTCTCCCAACAGTTACGTTTCTCATTTCATAAACTACATTTGGTTCAACTTTGTTCACAAAACACCCTGCAAACACAGGAGGGTATTATGTTGATCACACACACTGCAATGCCACTAGGGAGATAAACAGACCGTTACTTATGTTACCCTAGTACTGGCTTATTTTCAACTTTAAAAGGGAAACTCATCTTTTCTAATACATATCAGAGTCTCACTTGTCCAGCATGAACAGTTTTCTCAGAGATCAGTTTTGTATTTGCATTTATATTTGGACTAGTGTTTCACTTGCTTACTAATTAAAATGAGCAGGAAACAGCTGTCCTGTACTGCTGGAAACACCAAACTTCAAAAATTTCCAGGTAATGTCTAGATAAAACGAAGACCTTTCAAACTACAGGATTTGTGTGTATGTTGTGTAGGAAACATGATGAAGAGCAACACTAACAGATTGCTGGTTAGGTTATCGACTTCAGAAGCAAGACAGCTGGGTTCAAATCGTGCTGTCCCTGACTCAGTACAAAGTTTTCAAGTATTTTCACTCTGGATCTCAGTGCTATTTACTGCCAGAGGCTTTGTCAAAACCAACAGCTCCCTGTGAAAAAGTGCCCTGATGACACTCATCTGACAAACATCACTGCCATAAAATTGCTATAGAGCACTCACACTCATCATCTGAACACTGTATGCCCTTCAGCAAAATACTCTACAATTACAGTTAATATGTAGCTTCAACTCTCTGATGCCATTACATTTTCATGAGAAAATGACCCTGCCCCAGCATTCACCCAACAGTTTCTCTTCCCACTATAAAAGCTAAATGTGGAAGGAGAACATGGAACTGGGATGCAGCATTCCAGAATACAAACTGCTTCAGAAGGTTTAACTTTCAAACTCGCATAACTTCATTCCTAAAGACAAGATTTGAAAAACTGATTCCTGGTCACCTGGGCCACAAACATTCTGAAAAACATCAGTACACTGGTACTGGTGTACTTTCCAGTTCTTGCTTACAACTAATTTAAAAACTTATTTCCCCTAATGCAAAAAGGTCCCTTAGTCTTTATGCGTGGTAAGTGTTCTCATTCTAAGGAATCTGAAAGTATCTGTGTAAGAAAAATGGCTAGACACGAAAGCAGCCTAACAGAAGCTTAAAACAGCAACTACATCACTTTCTTCTAAAGAAATTACAACCATTTTTCTTAACTTCTGCAGTTCTGGTGACATCAGGCCAAAACTGCATTTCATACAATCACAGAATGGCTAGGTTTGGAATGCTCCAGAAACGGAGCATCCACAACTTCTCTGGGCAACCAAAGAAGATTCTTTTTCAGTTTCACAACTCAGATATTATTACTTATATGTACACAATGTGTCACTTGATTTCTGAAATAGAGAAAAATAAAATCATGCATAGAAGCTTCATCAACAGATTCACACTTACCTGTCCCCACGCATACATATTGTTGTGAGTCTGAGAAGGATTTACTTTCGAAAGCAGGAAACGAGCCTTTAAAAAACAAGCAACAGGCAATAAATTAATCTATTTCAAACAGAAGTTTTTTACATTTAGGAAAAAAATTACATGTGTATGAAATATGGAATTTCTGTTACTTGGAGATAAAAACATGGAGAGATACCTATTCAGAATAATGAGTAGCAGCTCTATAAATAAAGCCACTCCCTGGCTTCAATGGCTATAATTCACAACTGCTAACAACTTTTCAATGCAGCAGAAAGTATGCTTTTGTCTTTTTCTAAGCACTAATAAAGTCAATGTGAATATCAGCAAGATATTACTTAACGAGTTTAAAAAAAAAAAATAAATAACACAAAGAATAATTCTGGTATTGCCCCAGAGGCCCTGGCAACCACTCTCTGTTTTGTCCTACACATCTCACACAAGGAATCTGAGAGTCCAAGTCAGTATGATAAAAATGGCAATAAGTATCAGGATTCACAAATTAGGTAAAAAGCTACAATGAGATACCTGGCTCTATAAAAGCTTTAAAATTCAAAATGTTCACTTGCAATTTACATGTGTTTTAGCACAGAAATGTATGCTCACTGAAAAAAAAAAAAAACCACACTCATATTATTAACACATCACTTCCTAGATTATAATATATATTTTACCATACCTGGCTTCCTCCATGCTCTGTATCAATGTATCTGGGCATTGGAAATCTGGAATGGAGAATTTCTTGAGCATCATCTATTGGAGCTTGTAGCAAGTGGTGAAAGTTTTCATATTCCGGCATATCTTGGTAACCTGATTTACGCCACTGAGCTATGGTCTGGGGAGAGAAGAAGAAAGAAGTTTAGAACTGATTCACCAATCTTTTTTAGAGGATACACAGAGCTTTTCAGAGAAGGATGTAGCATTGCTGGCCTCTTTTCTATCATTCACCCTTTTCTGCCCTACAGTATGCAAGTTATTTTTTGAAGGCCAAGATGTGCAAGTAACATGCCACTAGATGTTTGGGGGTTTTTAACAATCTGTGGTCCACCTTTCTTTCCTTTTTTGCAATCCTTTATATGCTAAATATTTAGCTCATGAGGTCAAGGCTACTATTTACAGTTCTGTAATATCCATGTTTATGACACTTGGCAAATAAATGTTTATACTGCTATTTATCTTTCAGGTTCTCTAGCACAGCCTCCCAACCTTCCAGGAGTCCAGCTGGCTGCTCAAGGTCAGTGCACTGATACAGGCTGTTACTAGGAAAGACCTGGAGGGATCCTCAGCAGAGCTTCCTCCCTCCTTTCCTTAGCAGCTGCTTTTAAGCTGAGGCTCTCATTCCTGGCTCCTGCCTGCGCTACAGTGCAGCCATGCCTATACCTGGATGTGCCACCCACTCACATGGACCCCCAGCCAGGGACTTGACTTCCCGGCTTGAATTGGGATCTGCCTCATTCCCACCGACCTCTTTGATGATCTGGACTGGTGACTGAGCCTGGCTACCGCCCACAAACTGCTCTGCTTCCCTTGCTTGTGTATGGGGGAACTAGGTCCTCATTAGTGAAGCCTATGCCTGCCTTGCAATCATACTCAGCTCCCTGGTCCCCTTCCCTCAGGTAGCAGCCCTTCCCTGCTTCTTCCTGACAGCACCTTATAAAAATATACAGAACATTTTTCTACTTAAAAAGTTTAGTAACTATTTTAGAAAGTGCAGCTATGAGGACATGATCCAGAACAACATTTCTCAAACTCTCAGCTGTGAACTATTTACAGTTGCAAAGCAGTAAAAAGCAGCAGCTCAGTTCCTCCAGGGAAGTAGAGCACTAGCAAGTCACAAGCATTTATATTTCCAGTACTGGGGAATATCTATCTACCTAACTGCCAGGAGCAGTTTCATTCCTCCAGGACAGTGAAAATGAAGGATGACTGTAAAACTTTGGGTTCTGACTCCCCATCCCTGAAGAATTCATTTAGAGGTCTACAACAAATGACTGAAAAGGCAAGATGAAATACATGGTGCAGGGAATAACACTCTCAAAAGTTGGAAAAACAACTGATCTAAACCAAATAGTCTGCGTATTGAAGATAATTCATCTTAAACCAATCATAACAAATAGGAGCAAAATATCAAGTACTGTCAGGCATCCGTGTACAGGCATGTTAGGTTACCAAACTACAAACATGGAGTCTGGTATCAGCTATGCAGATGAGAGGTCAAGCACTGGAGCATGTTAGAACTGCAGCTTGACTATCATAATGCAGCACTCCTATACAAAGAGTATTTATGTAAGAATCACAAAATCTTACCTCTCCATGATAAATAAGGATCTGGAAAAAGGTGTCCATAAGGAGAATGCGATCTGGTAAAATGCTGCTGCTGTCCAGAAGAACAGGCTAAGATTTAAAAATAAGTAAGAAATTACCAACTGAGGCAGAATTGAGTATCAGATGGTATTACCAGCTTTTGAATCAGACACTGAATCTTGGGAACTTCTTTCATCACTAACTAAAGCTCCATATTTGGTTGTTGTCATGTTATACATCTGTAACCCACACAATCTCAATCTGAAGATATCCAGCTTAATTCTGAGAATATAACTTCATAAAAGTAAAAAAAAAAACCAAACAAAACTATTTAAGAGCTGAAATCTCTTTGATTATTATGCATTTTTCTAGTCCTTCAAATACCTCCATATTTACCTCTACAATGTCATTAATTCAAATGATTTTTTCAGTGTATAAGGATTCAGTAATTATCCAAGTATAAGATTTGGTGGTTGTGGTTGTTTGGGGTTTTTTTAGTCTCGTCCTTGCAGCTATTACTACTGTGCACATATATGCACCAACACTGGTGGATGATTCATGATTTATGAAATCAAACATAACACGGTTTTAATTCACCTTTTTTAAGTGAATTAATTAATTTTTAAGGGCAGTGACACTATACTGGCACTTTATTATTTAATTGCATCAGTACCATATGATTTACTTGGAATCATCCTATTAGGGATACCAAAAATATTTACTCCAAGAATTTATTTTTTTTAAATAAAAAAATATTATTCATTCTACATTGATAAATCATTCCTTTCCATCACCTGACTGTTATTCATACATGGAAGAATGATCTTGCACCTGTAAGTAGCTCTTCACAAACCACCTCATTGTTTTAAATCCACTTTTAAACACCTTTTTTTATCCCATGAGATAGTCTTAAAAACAAACAAAAAAAATCCTAACAGTTTGAATTCCAACCTGCCAAAATCCTTGCCTTCTGTGTTTATTTTCATTGTCTTACCATTTATATATCAGACAACTTTTGTTGTCTCCTATCTTACACTTCTTTCACAAGCTTCTTGGAAGATCACCTTTCTATTTTAGGTTTATATAGAATGTGTTGTGATAAGGTGAGCTGGAAGGCTCTCTACCAAATATATCTGTATATATACGTACACATACACATGACAGTAACCACAGCAAAATTAAAAGCTTTGGATGAGGGTGTTATGACAGAGAGAATTTTATACATCTAAAAAAAAAAAAAACCAAACCAAAAACTTATAACCTGTCATTATGTTATATTTAATGATACCTCTGGAGGTCCATTAAATGAGTAGGCATAGAGAATTGGCTGAACCATGATAAGTGACTGGGTTAAATCTTGACGCATAAAATGATGACGATAGTATGAGCTCTCATCTGGACTGTTATTAAAAACTTGTAAGAAAGGAGATCTTCGCAAGTGAAACATGAACTGCAAAACAAAAAAACATGCATTTGACCTTTCACAGATAAAAAGGAGAGTTGTACAAAGAGAGAAATATTTTTCATAAACTACACAAGACCAATGCCGCAACAAAATTGAATTCTAAGTCCGTCAACATTTCTAACTTGCATATGCACCTCTGTCAGTTCTTCTACACTCTCGTGAAAGTAAGAGAGAGAGACCAGAACGGATAAACCTACAAAGCAGCTTTGAATTAAGAGTAAAGTTTACAATTTCTTCTTCTCCAGTATTAATTCATAAATAGTATGAATGAATATTGCCAAACCTTTCCTTTACTGAAAGTTCTATTGCTCCTGTCAGGGAAGTTGCTATGCTTGAACACACAAGTTACAGCGCGTGAACAGAAGAACATTAACCACAGCAAAGCTGAACTTCATTAGCAGAGTTGAAAAAGCAAATCTCTCCATTGCTGAATCAATCTGTCCACAACTCATAACACCTTGAGACAGACTGGAAGGTAACTAAAACAGAAATAACATGGAAGTCTATGAAGAGTCCAAAAGCAATGTACCTGGAGCCATGAGAATGATGGAATTTATCAAAATGGATTATCAGCAAAGAAACTATTCAAAGTTTAATTATTTTAAACTATTCAAAGACACTATTAATCCCTATAGGCACACACCTTCCTCCTACTCACCTGTGGGTAAAGTGAAAAGGTTTCTGAAAATCTGAAAGAGCTTGGATCATCCTTGTGATACTCTCCAAATTTCTGACACTGGAGTAAAAGAAAAATTCATCCCAATTAAGAAACAAACTTGCTTGGTCACGCCATTACTGTAAGTTTGTTTGGTTTTAAGACACATGATTTGAGGTGCTTACAGTTTTGTAAGCAAACAGAAACCTACCGAAAACAGTGGTTTTGCTATGTCCTTTCCTTGTGTATGAGGCCTTAATGGCTTACTATTTTTTCTCCTCTATAAAACTGCTAAGCAGAGTTAGATGATTAAGTGGAGAGCACATTTAAAATTAAATTATTAATAATTACTTACAAGTAAGTAAAAAAAAAAAAACAACTTTTGAAAGAAATTTCACATGATTTTCTAGATACTTTGACCTTTTTCCCTAAAAATATTTCATCTACACTATTATTACAGGCAGCAAAAAGTAAAGAAAGCTTTCATTTCTGCTAATCTAAAACTAGAATTTCAATTGCTGGCAATTACCAACTGCTGATAATTGAGGAAACATTAATAAACAAATCAAAATCAAATTTGTTCTTTTTCCAATTTACAAAGAAAATCTTAGTTAACTCTGCATACCCACTTGAGGAAATGAAGCATTCAGCTCATTTAAAACTTTTTATTTTTAAAGAAACAGTCACTGAATACCAGTCATCTAAGTATGACATGTCTGAAGACAAGATACCAGTCTGACTCTTGTAATATAGTCCTTCTTACCAGTCGTATCAGTTGCCTGTCCAGCCACCTAAGCACATCAGGCCCCTCTTCTGTCTCTGCCCTATACACTGCCAACCTAGCCATGAGAATTGCAGCAGCTTCCTGGTCAAAAGATGCAGCAATGTTTTGGATTTGCGTCTGTGCGTCTGCCCAGCTGCAAAAGAAAAATACAAGTATTTGCATTACAGTGAAAGGAAAGAAGAACCTCAAAATATCCCTTCAAAATTAAGGCAAAGAAAGCAGTATTACCAGTTTAACAAACTCACGCTAGAACTTCAAAAATCTACAGAGTATAAATGAGCAGCCTCTCAATTAACCATTCTTTAATTAGAAATATCCTTTATTTATAGAGATGTCACGCAACCAGTAAAATAAAATATAATGCCACTTACAAAACAGTTGTTGTATTTTTTTAAATATTTCTTATGAAAGGTTACAGAAAACACTGTCCATGAAGCTAACCTCATGTTCCCACACCAACAATTGCCTTGTGCAGCTTTGCTTGTTTTTTTCAATTTACAAGATGAACTATTAATCTGCCCTTTTATCAGTTGCTAAAAATATTTTACTAATGTAACTAATGTAAGTTAACAAGATATTTATATCAACAGTAAGGACAATGCTTTTTTTGGTAAACTGAATTTTCCATTGTATTACCCAACTAATAATTTCCTTCACCTTAAATTAAATGTCACTGGACATTGAAAAATGCCTGCACAATATTAAACATCACTTTCTAAAATTATGGAATAAATTAAATCAAGGAATCTGACGGTAAAAAGTTATACATTGAAGAACAGGTATTTTTACATACTACAAACAAAATTGAATTCCACAGACAAAAATAACATTAACCACAGCTAAGCTGAATGTTATTAGTAAAGTAAGTGTAAAAAGCAAATCCCTCCATTGCTGAGTTAATCTCTCCACAACTCTAAACACACACCCCACCCTGAAATGCAGCTAGCACTCCCGAGTTGAGCTACAAAGTGATCTTTGTCATTCCCTAAGTCTGACCATCTCCTCAATTTAGGCCATAAAATTTCACTCAAAGCTTCCTCTTCATCTAAAATCACTTGGGTTACTTGATGTGAGCACTCTCAAAACATCATTATAGAACCACTGCAACCTTTTGGAGAAGTAACAGCCCACAGAACAAGGGAAGCAACTGGCTCAAAGGTATAATCATGCTTTCACCACCTGTGGCACTGCACATTCCAGAATAATAGACTGATAACAAAATTCTAAAGATGAAAAGGTAAATATATATATCCTGCTTTTTTGAAAATGATTCACTGCAAGTAAAACTTACTTTCTGGCAACTGTGGTCACTCTGATACGTCTCTGTCCACTGGAATGCTGGTACTGAGTCACAAACTGAATTGCACCACGTCCTCCTTGAGGAATAGGAGCATTGTGCTAAGTACAGGAGGAAAGAAATTAAATGTAGTGGAAACTTGAGATTTTACAGTATAATTCAAAAACGTATCAACAGATTACTAGAAAATGATAAAATTATTTGCAATGGGCAGCTTAAGTTATATAAATGGATTGTCTGATGCTTTTATTATGTTGAGTACCTTTACTAAACATGGCTAATAAACTTGGAGACAGCTAAGGGATGTTAGGAGCAGCTGCTGCCTCCACCAGATACCCCTAAAGCAACCAATGCTCTGTCCTTCCACACATCCTTACAGAGACAACACATTCAAAGGGGCTGTGTTAAAATTGTTGATGTCATTACTCTACTTGAACATCACATGATTCACCAGAATTACAGGGCAACAAAACTGATTCTACTCTAAACTGTTGATTAATGAATCCTATCAAAAGTGTCAATCATAATATAAAGACTGGAATCCAGGTATAAACCTTAATTTCAAAACTCTGCTTTTGAAATACAGATTCATAGGCTGCTAACAAGGTAAGTAATCCCAGGAGAGGACAGTTGAAATCAACTATTACACACCATGACCAGACCAGTTTTAGAGCTACTAATAAAATTAGGCCAAAATAAATATGCAAAAAGTAAGCTGTTAAGTTCAAGTTTTCAAAGTTTTGCTTAAGTTATATAGTATGTTATACAACAGACTAAATATATAGAAACTACTGTCAGCTCGCATAGTTCCTGAGCTTCAAATATTTGGGAGAAGGGGAAGAACTAGAAGGAAGTAGCACATTTGCTTGTCATGTTTTTATCCTCTTTCCTAGTACTCCCTCAGGGAGACAGGAAACCCTGATGCATTTCAATGGAGCAAATCTTTACTTGCAAATACTCATCAATTAAAGCATAAGCTAAAATATAACTTTATGGAGTAATTAACTTGTAATCAAAACATCAGAGAAATACTGAAAAGCATTTTTAAATATACGTATTACAGTGCTTTCATATGTTGCAACTGAAATAGATTTTAGTAACACTCTGAAAAGAAAAACTAGATTATGAATGCTTATCCAAATTTTGAAGAGCTCTTTGGTTCTCATGATTATATTCAAGAAAATCAGCTCATCATTAAGCTGTTAGTATCCATCTCTAAATTTTGACAACACAAAATGGCAACATTGTTTGCATCCCTGCTACTGTGCTTGAGGGAACCACACAAAAATATAGCACTCACATAAAATAAAATTACTGTGTTTAGTAGGCAAGTAGACAAATATTTCTTACCTGGTTGACCACCTCGAAGTACAGTGCAAGTGTTGTAGTAGGATTAAGCCCACAAATCTTCCACTGACAAGTACCTCCTGTTCCAATCTCCTGTAGACAGATTTTATAATACTTTTATCAACCAGAAGTATTACCTTGCTTATGATGCACAACACCTGACTATTTGTATTTGTTTATAACTACTGTGTCACAGGTTTCCTCCCTGATCACTCTGTCAGCTTCTCAAGCACTCTTGCAAAATAACTGCAGTACTGGATGCATGAGTAAGAAAAAAGGAGATGGTTGCAAAAAATTAAAACATTAGAAAGACAGGGAGATAGCATTAGAAAAATAGAAAATGTACATCAGAAACAGGAAAAAGTACTAGACTTTGCATAAACAATCCCAAGAGGAGGTAAGAAGCACATGCAAGTGGAATGACTCTTCCAAGGCACACCAGTAAAACTTCAAAGCAGACAGCTTACATAATATATGGGGTGTAGTTACATAGTCTCTAGAAACTAACAAGGTAACTGTATACAGACAGTGATGTATTTTAAGTGACAATTCCTTTTCGCCATCCAAATATAAATACCCAGTGAAAACAACTAAAATAATCAGCCATCCATAAGAGACACAGTGAAACCAAACAAAACTTTCAAGGAAAATTATACCGACAATACTGTCAACTGTGCTTCTGTCCACTGTCACATACACTATGGCTGGAAGAAGCAACCACTCAGTGGACAAACCTAAACAAGTAACAAGTGATCTGCAAGTTGTAATACAACCTGAACCTGATCTAATCCAAAATCTTATCCAAATGAAAAAAAAAAAAAAAAAACAAAAAAAAATACAGCCCTTGCATGTATTTAATTTAGAACTGGTAAAAAGGGAACATTATTTGTTTTACGGAAAAGTTTCAGCCTCTCCTCAAATATAAAAATCTTAAATCCTACTTTTCCATAGAAGAAAATGACCTCCATTTTCAGCAAAGTTTACTTACATTTTCAGAGACACAAGGTCCTTTAGAGTTGAGAGAGACACAAGGTCCAATTGCTCCAGAAACCTTCACTTCTCTTGAAGTCTTTATATATAGAAGGAAAACATACATTAACACATCAGATTAAGAAGAATTCAGTCTTATCATTAGTTAATGAAAACCACAATGCATGTCAGACTTGATACCTTTAGGAAAGGTTGTACATGTAGTAATGCTTGGTACATTTAGAGAAACTTTTCATGTGCTCACTTTCTATTCTTAATTATGTATGTTTGCTGTACCAATTAGTACATCTGAAGTAACAGCACGAACATAACTCATGGTGAAAAGCTGCGGTTATTTACAAACCTGAGAGCCTAGAAAGCATAATGGATAATGTCTATTTTTGAGCAAAGTAATTAAAATATTCACAAAATTAGATTTAAACTGAAGACCTGTAGCATATGACTGTACATACCCCACAGTGAATTTATATTCTGTCTCCTAAACATTTAGCTAAAAGCAAAATCTAGTTCTTTACATTCTTCCAATGTCATTTTCCTGCTTGATTTGTACATCTCTCTAAGAACTGGGGATCCCTTTTTTCATTTTCCAGAATCTTCCAGCAAAATTCAGAAGAACACACACATGAAAAAGAGTTCAATTATTTTGCTAGTAGCAAAAACTTAAACAGAATTTTACTGATCAAGAAAATAGCCCCATATTCTTCTACAAGGCAGGACTGCAGTATTTTGCAAGAAACATTATGCAAGACAGTACTTGAACCTACAGCACATTCAACTCTAAGCTTCCCACAACAGTGGAGGTGAAAAAGAACACTGTTAAAGTGCTAGAACAGATTCTGGTAAGGATGGCAAATGAAAAGGAAAGCTATCCTGGACTACATAAAGAACCTGGACCGAAACCCAAGAAACTCTCACTACTGATACCAAAATCTATGCACACAGCACTGAGAGACATTTAGTCTCCCTTTTAGCTGACACTGAAAGGAGGGTAAGAAGGAATTAACATTATACCTAACTCACATTTACATAATCATGGATCTGCAAAAAGACAGCCTGGCAGTACAAGCCATGTCCTAGCCAACCCTAACACATCTGTTTAGCATATTCCTAAAAAGGGCAAAGAATCCACAGCTCATAGCCACCATATTCCAGTGTTTAAATAACATGCTGCATTTTTGTATTCTTACCTTTATTTCTAATGTGCCACCAAATCCCATTTTAAATTGCCCTTGCATATCTTTCGTGAACACTCTCTGAAAGGTCTGTTTGAATAAAGATGTATTGAAAGAGTCTCCCATTACCATGTAGCCTCTAGATAACAACAAAACAAAGCCCTCAAGTTAAAACAGATCTCATATTATGCAATAATTTTCACATGGGATTTGTATTTCTACATTTTGTCTAAAGACAATTCGCTGTAAAGCATATTTTTGCCTTCTTAAAAAGGACTATCATTAAATTAATATTTTCCTACAATGTTAAGGATGAATATTTTGATTTGGCTTCTTGCCCAATAGGCATCTTAGGGTTATTGTTGTTATAATACATAACAACATCTTTCACTGAGAAAACACTATACTGGACTTCAGCACCACAAATGTCTCACAACCTTGTCATGCAAAGTCAGCTTACTTCTAATATTCAATATTCCAAACTTATTTCCACACCATTTTGTGTAGTTCACTCATTATTTCAAGTTTAAATCTAGGCTCAAGAAGCACAATTTATCTTTATGCTTAGCAATATTCTGTGGATGTAACTGCAACAGTTGCTGCTTATCATGAAACATACATTGCATTTAAGAAATAGTAGTGGAAGATATTTTTATTCATCCAAAAGCATGAATTAAATAATATTAGTAAAATGTAATAGATCAAACATTACACCTGAAAGAAGTTATGAAAGTTTTCAGGTGGATACTCAGAGACAGAAGAAAACAGACATGGGCAGAATCAGAAATTCCTCCCTGTACGCAGGATGCAACCAAATCAGAAATAGGAATAGCTGCAGGAGAAATAGATAAGCTATACATTAAGGCTAGTTTTGCTGGAAGAGAGGAAACAGGGTAAAGTGAGTCACAAAAGCAGACAAAAAGAGCAAAATTACAGAGCTTGAGTTTGATGCAGAAAATGAACAGGATTCAAACGTGCAGGTTAAGTCATAAACTTAAAGATCCTGAACAGTGAAAACTCCCAAGCTAAGGCTTACACAGATCTGAAAAGAGCAATCCAGTAGTGATTAGCATGGCCAAGCTGGCCTGAAACATGGAAGCATATGTTCACCACAGCCTGCGGCTGCATCTCTCATTCTTTGTATGCCCAGATACATAGCATGTGCTTAGGATCCTCTGTCACATGAAGACATTGACAGGCAACTAAGAAGGCCTTTTACCCACAGATATACCAGTTATTAAACCGATAAGCATATTTTACCTGCAACTGGTATTGACAAATGTAAGAGTAACAAGCAAGAAAAATGAGCTTGGCAAGACAATCCAGACTGAATATGGAAGACTGACCTAAAAATCAAATGGTATGTAAAGCAGGTGGCTATACTAGTAAAGATGAAATATTATGAGTATGGAAAAGGCTTTCAGAAATAGAAAGAAAATACAGTCTTTGAAAAAAATACAGAGGAAGAACTGGCAGGATTTACAAAATTAATGAGGTACTAAACACACAAGAGTCAAAAGCTGTACCAGACTGCAGATCTGCATAACCAAAGGGTAAAGGCACTATTCACAGTGACAGAAAATAGGGGAGAGGTTTCATGAGAAAGACTAAAACTTTCTTTGATCGTATTAAAGTGAACTGATAGCAAGACAAGCTGAAGGAAATACAAGACCATGTTTGAAACGTAGAATTAGATGGAGGTAGCAAAAATCAGGAGCAACATATGCACCTGATAATCACCTAAGACAGTAGCTAAACCTATGAAAAACAGCATATAGAAGGGCATAAACAAGACAGAATAACACAGGGTTTTCTACCACTCCGAACAGCAAGGAAAAAAAAAAAAAAAGATGACATCTCTATCTTTACTGAAAGCTGCAGCTTACACATATGCACACTGAAAAACAGCAACAGTGGATATATCCCCTGTTTGAAAGTTACCCATGTTATTTAAGCCTCAAACTGATCATATTAAAATAAAACAGCAAATCCCCTTCTGATCAAACCCACAATTGTGGTGACAAATTTGCCAGAGGCTGAGAAATTCAAAATTCCAGTACAAATACAGCCATCACAGAACATCAGAGTGGGTTTGGGCTTTTTTTTTTTTTTTTTGCTAAGTATTTCCTGTTAAACAATTAAAAAAATAAAAATTCAAAACTGCATCTCCATATACAACTTAAAAATTAATAGGCACATACCCTGTGTAGTTGGGACAACACTTCATCTCCAGAAGACCAGTCTGATCCAACGCACATGCATATATGTCAATAACATGACCATTTGTTGCAGCCCGATTAGCCAGGGCTTCAAAATGCTAAAACCAAGATGAAAACTCAGTTCATAGCAATCTACAGTGTGAACGATCCTCATCTTCATATTAAATCCTAACTCCCAAAATCTTTCAAAAACAATGTTATCAGACTTCATTCATATATTATTCCAGTACAAGCTAAAAATACATTTTTTCCTGAAGTTAAAATTAAAACTGGAATTTTTTAACTTTTTTTTTCTGACCAGCTGCTAACCTGACTCATACTAGACAGTCCAGTGGTTGCTATTTAAACTAGAAAATGGCACTGATTTTTGTTCTTAAACTTTGCATTAAGTATTATATCCAACACACAGAACTGAATATACGTTTCTAATCTCAAGTGCCTATAATGACAGGTGCCTATGACTGAGCTGATTGTTTAAATTCTTAACTTAAACTCCTAATTTTAAGCTTATAATCAGTTAAGACAAATTCAACAGGTTTTGGATGCAGTTCACTTGCCCAAATGAAATGTACATAAGTTGAAATGGACTATGCCTAAACTCTACTGTCTAACCCTCCCCAAATAGACACAATTTTGAACAGCTGTCTTAGAAGCAGCCAGGCTTACTCTAAATACACCATTTAGTCACATAAATCTTTTCTGACTCAAACCAGAGAAACACTTCAAAGAACTTTACTGTGAGCTAGACAAGGCCATAACTCAATACACTGAAATTTCTGAAGCAACTCCTGAAGAAATACATTCAGAGACAGATAAACAAAACAATTTCCACCTCTTCAGATATTTGTTACTAGCAGTATTTTGCAATGCCAGACAATGTAAATGTTTACTTACTGGTAACATGCCTATAAATGTCACCCATTACCATCTCTTACCTTCGTACCCTTTTTAACATATTTAGCATTGTCTTTTTCAATGTCATGCCATGATCTTATAGGTAATTTCAGTTCATCCCCTACAACCATGCCAGGTCCTTGCGTAGCTGGTCCTCCAATGAACATCATTATACGTGCACCGGTATTGGGGAAAGTGCACTGAAGGAAATTAAAGACAAATAAAACTATCATGTTTTGCTATAAATTCAACAAAAGAAATAGCTATTCAGGTATGTATCATGTTGACAGGATTCTAAAAAGAACTGTACTTTTTCCCTCCCAAAACATAAATCGGCTGTTAAGTCAAAGTTCAGTTTTGCCTCATTAAAATGATTCTTTCCATGTAAGGTATGATATCCATCAGAATCATTATATAAATTTAACAGGCATCAGTTATAAGGTTTTTACTTACATATTGATTGTGGCAGTTTTTCTTCAACAAAATGATTTTTTTTACGTATCAGCATAACTGTAGTTAAAGCTATTACCTCAAGGAGCCCTACAGCTATAGAAAGAGCCACTCCAGAAGAACGTAAGGGCCGTTTTCCTTGTGGAACTGGCCAAGGATCCCGTTGCAGTTCACCCAGAAGATCAGTAAGATTCATGTCAATTTTCTGCACTGGCTGCAAAAATCTGTAAACAGATAAATGAAATTAGTTTAGATTCAAACTGTTAAATAAAAATTTCATCAGTTGTTCACCAGCAATATATTAGACATGTATTAGCAATGTCTAATTCTGCATTCTAGTGTGAATTCAGAGCAATGTCTCTGTCTCCCCAAAATAATGCTGTTTGGTGTTACTACATGTTACTAAGCAAGCTCAACTTAAGAACTTCAGCGAAGAGCTTGTAAACCAAAAACTTTCTGCCTTAAGGACTTATTGCCACTTCCATAAAGAACAATGAGTACTCAAACAAACACAGCAGATGATAACCTAGGAATCTCAAAAAGAAACTCAAGTTTCACTACTTCAGTGAAAATCAGAGATCAGAAGAAACATTAACTATATAAAGGATTCTTTGTGCTCTCTGCTACAGGCTGTCTACAAATGCAGCTATTTACTGGAAGGCAGAGACTGCAAAACTCTGTCGCTTTTTTATCATTTCATAGATTTCTTCTATGTCATAATGGAAAACACAGGAGAATCAAACACCAACCTGCAATTTCTGAATGAGAGACAGAAGGGAAGGGGCAGGGAGAGGAGTGGAAGAGTAAAAGGGAAGGCAAAACTGGATATCCACGTAAGGAAGGAGCATTATAGCAGCCATTAACACTTTTCACCACACCAACCATCTATAATATGCTTATGTAACATTCTCTCAGATCATTTCTGAAGCATCATCCAGATGACTTTACTATCACCTATTAAATCTTTTCTTCCCAGTGCAAACTGTAGGAAAGAAACAGGCTATAACTATTATTCTCCCAGTAAATTTGTGTCTGATCAAAAGGTTCAACTGATTTGTTTTCATTGTCATAAAACATAGGTTTTCCAGTAAATCAGTGTAGCCAAAGTATGTTATTCAGATGTTTTAAGCACATTACCTGTTAGACGGTGGTGGTTGCTGCACTTGAGGACCCCGACCGACTTGTGAAACGGCTACTTTTGTAAGCCCTAGCATTTCCTGTAGTCAAATACATAAGATTTTATTACAAAATTTGCTTACAGACTATCGGAAGTTCTTCATCATCATCACCTTGACAATTTCATTTTGTTTGCTTTTATGCATTACCTGAAGCTGTTTTGCAGAGAGGTCCTTTGTTCCTCTGAAGACGTAACTTTTGGAAATTCCTTCACAGCCAAGCTCATGAACTTGCACCATTCGGCCAAAGGTAATGAGACCTACTAACGCAGTTGGTGGCAGGAGACTAAGCGACATTTGCATGGATTCCTTCAGAGCTTGCAAGTCTTCATCTTCCATGCACGTGTCCACAACATAAAGAAATATCAAAGGCATCTGAGGACCACGCTTTAAGAAACACAAATATAACCACATGAAAAGCTATTTGCAAAAGTTTTAATTTCAATTATACCAGTAATGTCAATGTTCCACCTGACTTAGCTCCCTCTGAAGTAGTAATCAGTACCCTATGGAAAAGGGAAAAAAAACACTGCCATAATGAACTCTGCACAAAAATGCAATGCTTACGACAGCAGAAAATAAAAAAACCTTTCAGGACATCAGGACATGAAGCATGTGCAATTGTATAAATATCTTAGCATACAATGAGCTTTTATTGCTCCAGGTGAATGTAATAAAGCTGTTCATAGCTACAGAATACTCCAGCATGATGACATTCCATAGTGTTTCATCATGTAATTTTACTCTAGAGATAATCAGCTCTTTTTATTCTTTCTAAACTAATTTTGCTGTACTATGAGCAGATATCCCCCTTACTTTATGTTACAAGAGTTGGCAAAAAGCTGAGATTCTGTTCAGTGTTCACTCTTCATAACCTGAATGCCTCACTGAAGTCTTACAAATTTTTATCCTCAAAAAATGAAATTTAGAGTTTACAAATTTTCAGTTGCAAATGTTTGCAATTTTGGGATTTAAGTCCATTTTTTATTTCTATTCAAGTAACCATAAAAAGAATTAATATTAAAATTTTAATACCCGAATTGAATATGTATTAGTCTTTTCCTCTAAACCAGCTAGCCCTAAAACTAATTCAGAATCATTCAAATACAAACTTAGAATCAAATTATTAATGACAGATTAATCAACAGTCAAACAAATTTAAACTGAAATTCAAATGCGTTTGAGCAAGAAGCAGAAAGCAGACCACTGGCACATACACAGATGAAACTCCTGGTAAAGAAACAGACCTAACAGAAATATTGTAAGAGAGAAGAGATCTCTCTTCTTACAGTGTTTTGTTTTGTTTTTAAACAGTCTTATTAGTTATCCTTACATTCTTATAAAGAGTTATGTTTTCCATTTCCATTTGGTGACACAAATGTTCAATGTACTAATAAGCACATACAGACTCACAGCCCTTAAAATGCAGTGAAGAAATGAAATTAATTCTTTTGTATATGCAAGGCTATAGATGTTAAAGATCTTATTTAATTATTTTACCTGTACTACATACTCAATGCTGGAGAACTGAGGCAAAAGTTCAGCTGGCTGATTCATTTCAGATATGCCAGCATAGGTAGGAGGAAACTGCAAATAAAACCACAGAAATTAAGTATAAATAAAAGATTACAACTTCTACAAAACCATACATACAGATTACTTTCCTCCATAACAGATGTTCACTACTGCTGTCAGGAAAAAAACCTCCATGCAATACCTGAAGATACACTGCACACTCATGCTCTTGCTGCCAACTTCAGTTTGCAACTATAATTTGAAAAATGAGAATGCTCAATTTTACCTTATGAAGAACATTTTTTATATGCTGAATGTTTCATTTTCTTACCTGATTTCTCTGATAACAGAAGTTGCAAGCCCAGAGTTTTGCTCGATAATCCACTTGGCTGTAAAATACAATGAGAAAAGATTACATAGTATGAACAATTTGTTTTCCACCACTGTCCCCAAAATACTTTTTATTTTTCAAAAGCACACTGACTTTGAAAAAGCTTTCTCCCAATATAATTTTTCCTCTAAATAGCTGTATTACGAATTCAAAATAAGCGTAGTCTTACACATCAGGCCAATTAATGTCATTAGAGAGGAAGAATGGTATTCAAGGAAAACAAGCAAGTACAAAATTTAAGAGTAGAGTCTCAGCACCTTTATTAGAGACCTTCTGCATGACCTTCGGCAAATCATTTTAACTCTCACTACCTCTGCATTTTCCTCCTTTCCCAGCCTATGCCTATTAGCTGTCAGAGCTGGGACTATCCCAAACAGGCATTATGCTCTAAAAAAAAAAAAAAAAAAACAGTTTCCAACTTAAGAGCTCTCTCTCTAATGAAAATGACATTTTCTTTGTTTTCAATTGATGAGCCTACCTCCTTTTATCTACACTTTCATGGCTATTCAGATAGTTAAAACAAATGTTAAAAAATGCAACTTGTATCTTCATGCCATAGAGGTATCTTAAGGAGTCCTATTCACATCTTAAGGGAAAAATAAACGTTACATATTTTCAGTGTACACTTTTTGCTGTCACATCCTCTCCTGTCTACAAGGGCAAAAGTGATTAAAGTATTATTAAACCTTTGGATAAATCCCAGCATGGTGTAAACGCAACACAGTTCTATTGAGATCAAATGATCTATACCAATTTCAGAGGCTACACACTATCTAGCCTGATACACTGCCACACAAGCTTCAAAAGGTCCCCCCAAATTGAGTCTCTGATCACACCCTGTTAAATAAATAAATAAATAAATAAAAATCTACACATGACTTGTAAACATGACACAGGGAAAATGTAGAGGCACATTTCACTGCAATGCACGGGATCTGACTGACCCTTCACAGCTTTGTCTTTCCATTATTTTTCTTTCAGCCCTTAATAAAATATAATGTTTCTGGAAAAGTTAGCTTCCACAAAGCCTAATTTCCATTATAATCAGCCACTGTGTCTGTTTAATACTGAAACTTAACTTTACATCTGCTCTGAAACTGTCTTTTCTCACAGGCAGGCACAAGTCATTCATAAAATCAAGTTTGTTCTACAGGATCTTTTACACCATGTCTAGTCTCTCATTATCACTCAGTACCTTTCCCATGCCTATCAAACTCCACCTTAAAAACTGATCCGTTTCTTTTCCATATTCTGTGATCGGAATGACATATGAAACACTTCCGCTGCTTCCAACCGAAACTTATCCATGACCAGGCCACAATCACTAGTGCTTGTGCTACTACCACCCTTCAGCTTAAACAGCTTTTCACCTTCTCTCATGCCTACTTCTGATATATCTATCTACCACATCTTTCAGCTTCTGTTTTGGTAAACTAAACCAGCTAACCTGCTTTGGTCTACAAATGATCTAAGGACAGTAAAAGAGTTTATTTCACTTGGAAATTCAACTACATCAGGGCCTAGTAGTTAAAAAGACATAGCATAGTAATTTTTTCATCCAAGTAATTTTTCTAGAGGCAAAATGCAGAAGTACACTAACTCAGAGGATGTTAAATTAAATATGTTGAAAAGACTGGTTAAATGAAAGCTACATTTTAAGGATGTAAATTATATATGCAAATGTACATGCAGAAACTTTTAAGATCTATAAGTCTGATCTGTATACTCATGTGAGGAATGCCTGAATACACCAGATCTTTTGCATAATTTAACCGGCACTATCCTAAAGATTGTTTATAAGGTAAAATATTGGCATAACGTATGTATTAAATTTACCATAAGGGATTCAGAACGGCTCGACACGTGGTCCTACTACACAAAACTGGTTCATATTGAATAGGAGGCAAGTCTGGCCGTTCCTTCAATGGCGTGTAGAGGGCAGCCACAGGGACTACCATTCTTGTGGCTTCAAGACGACTTGAAGGCCAAACATTCCAGCTGAATCTAACTCCATCTCTGTCCTCATTCTGCTGGATGAATTCCAGGAATGTTGTCATGGCCAACTTTTCTGTTTGTCACTAAAGCAAAAAGATAACCATTAGCAGAACGTTGAAATGCAAACATTTTTAACCACTGAATGCACTTAATGACAGTCACATGTTCAAATACAGTAACTGAGTTACAGTCAATAAACAAAGTAACACTTTTTAAGTACTAAAAGCAATGCACAGAATTCCAAGGGGAAACAAAAGAAAATCAGGACTCCTAGGATGCAGCAAACTCTCCAAAATAAGAAGCATTTCATGTTACAAGTTAAATACATAGCATTAAATAGTCTATCTTCTGATCATTTCCTGACCTAAACGACAAACTCAGGCAAGGAATATCGGAACTAAAGCAATAATTCTATGGGAAGTGTAGAGATCATGCAGCACACACTATAAAAAAAGACTTGCTTACAACAAAAAAAAATACACACTGCTTTAAGGACTTTCACTAATGTGTTTAGTTATTCATTCTGTTCATTATTCAAGAATCATTCATTCTTGCAAACTGTTTAATCCTCTGACTTCTTTTAAGAATCAAATAAAACATGTTTCTTCTAAGTGTACTTGGCTTATGACTTCTGCTGTACCAAATTTTTTAAGAGTTTTCTAGCCAGATTTTCAGTAACTCATGATGCAGCCTACATGTAAACATAAAGGAATAGCAACACAGTACTCCACAAGAGTACATTCCTAAAGCAGTGCTAGGAAATAACTCAGAGATAAAAGTGTCGTACTCCATTACCTATCAAGATTCACCCTTCAACAACTGAACTTAAATTTACCATTTTGGGCACCAACTTAAGGCTTTCTAATTCTTCCGCCAGTTACTCAGAAACTCAAGCACTGGGGAACACAGGTTTATCTGAAAAGCTCAAAAGGTACCTGCGAAGATCTGGGAAAGTCAGCAAGTACTCCCTCTCCCCAAAACCCCCAGCGATATACACACTGCTCCTGACCTGCTGCATGTTTCCAAGTACATTTTAGAGCACATATAGCACAGGTTTTTCCAGTAACAACAGCTGAACTCCCACTGCCTAATAAGAATGCACTGTAAAAGCCTATATGAACCACCTAGAAAGCAGTCTGGAAAAATACTCATAGGTCTCAATTTAGACTCTACTAAGTTAATGAACAGCTTTTAGAAACACTGTAATCCTCTTGAATTGAGATTTAAATCAGGAATTCTCACAAGCACACTCACCTTCTTAGTCCTGCAATTTCATATGCTAAGGGAGACTCCTGGAAACTTCATTTATGAAGACCTAGCGCTCTTTACTAAAATTATAACGGCATGGCACCTTTAATTTCTATGACTGCTAAAAGCTTTTCAAGTTCATTTAAATCACAGTTTAATTTAATGATTTTATTCTAACACTGACTTTTAAGAAAACATTAGCAACATCCACAAACCAAAGAGAAGCTGCACATTCCACAGTTAGCATTATTCGGAAATAAGCAACTGTCAGCATGTGATGATAAGTACAAAAAGCAGTCTAAAAATTGTTCCTATAGAACAGACTAACAGGCAAACTTAACAGAGTACCTTTCTCAAAGTTTTCCACAGGTGCTGTCACCTGTGTATTATATGCACATTCTCTCCCTGAGAAGACAAGAAGAAATTACAACTTAAAGGCTATTTCAGGTATTCCATAGGCATCTGCTACAAAGTCCACCAACTCCATCTCCATACACTGCAACATGAACTCCCACTTCCTGCACTGGACTTTGAAGTCTCTTCTCCATATTTCACTCCAGCTACATTTGAAATGGTTTTATGTGGGAGTTATTTTTACTACTCAGTTATTCTCCTCAGGCAGCCATGTACAAAGGCCAGTGTGCAGTGACTAATAAAGTGCACATGTATCATAAAAGATTTGTTGGATTTACTGAACAAAATACTGTTGCTTTCTAGTAAAGTGTGAATTTCCTGTTCAGAAAGCAGAACCTGCTAATAAGTTTTCCTCCACCTTTTCTTCCATTCTTTTCTTCCTTTCCAAAAACCAATAATGCTGACATATTTTATCCTTCACTAAACGTGAAACTCACAGTCTCACAAGTTCCTTTAAATTTCAGCACCACTGCTACAACTATGCAGGCACATCTTCTGGGACAGGTGTGGAGATGTATTACATTGGACCAGAAGACCAAACCCTCCTGACCGACAGGCTACATACCAAACCTCATACATCTGAATGCCACAAAACACGTATTGCCCACCTCAAAAAAAACACAGACAAGTGACTTTCAGAACAGCTGACCAGCAATAGCTCCCATGTTGGGGTGTCATTGTTTTAGCTTTGCTGCAGAAGAGGACATCCCAACAAGACCAGCAGTCACTGCATCCTGGCTTGCTGCCTCAGGCCCGTTGCTGAAGCTGAATTTACCTCGTGTCCCTGCACAATGGCAATCTCACTCTATGTCACAGAAAGAAGCCACACCTGAATTGCATAATGTCACAGGCTGATGATACCCGACTATGAAGGCCTGATACTCAAGCAAACAGTAGTATTTATGTAATTACTCTGACTAGATGCAAGAGTACAGTTAAGTCTTCCTAACAACCACACATACCAAATGTGTTTGACACACCAATCGGAAAGCTATCCTGTAGCTGAATAAATGGGTTTGAAATGCGTTACTTTGAAACTGCGTTATTTTGAAATGCCTCCAGAAACAACTGCAAACAGCTCATAATCTGAAGCCCCTCCTTCATTTCAGCACCATTAAACATTACCTGTAAATGTGTCCCAGCACAGAAGATCACCAAAATAATATCAACTGGTCCTTGCAAACACATACAAACAAAATTAAAACATTTCTCGCTACAGCATTTTAAAGGTTCCAGCACTGATGGATCGAAGTACTTCACCATATATTTAAATGCCACTAAATCAGTACAGTTCACTGTGCACTTTTCTTAAAACAAACCTGTTCTTACTCATAATCCGGCAAAATGAGATTAATAATAACCCTTCAATTAATTTTTCATGCCAAAATCAGCATTTCAGACACAAATCTATTTCAGTTCCACGAAGGAATTCATCAATATACAAGGAGAATAACTTAGTAGTTTTGTAAAGCAACCACAACTTGTCAAAGTGACAACCACGAGAATTTCATTTTGGCTACTCAAACACAGCCACCATCCAAACCTGCTTGCCCAGGTATGTTAACCGAGGACTTTTTTGTTTTTTAAACAACCACTGTATGTAACACCCCACCTAAATTAAAAAAAAACCTATGCAAAGGCAGCAGGGCCTACACACGATTTCTATGTAGCCTTACTGATACCTCAAGACACCGCCGTCAGCTCCAAGAAGGAGCTCCAGGACAGGGCAGCCGCAGCAGAACTGAGCCGCACTTTATACCCGGCGGACGGGAGGCCACGCCGAAGCCGTGCCCCGCCGGCCCTACCCGGGTACCGGCAGCCCTGCAGAGAACGGGGCTCTCAGCGCCTGCTCCCACGACCCCAGCCGGGCTTCACCGCCACGGAGACGGCGGGCAGCGCTGACCGGCGGTATCCCCGGCCCCTCAAGGACCCCGAGAGCAGCTTCCAGCCGCAAGGGGACACCCCCCCCCCGCCGCCACGGAGAGCGGTGTAAGCGCCCGAAGCCCCGTAAGGGGAGGCGGGGAGCTCCCCACCACGCTCCCTCCTGGGGTAGCAGCCGGGCGGCGGCCCCACTGCCCGGAGTGCCCCCCATACCCGCGCAGCGCCACGTCGCCGGCGAAGAACTCTTCACCCGTGGCCTTCTTCCAGCTCCCCACACCCTCCGCTGCCTCCTCAGCCCCTGCCCTGCCCACTCACCGCGCACGGGCCGCCGCCACCTCTCTCGCACTCCACGCACGCACCCGCCCCGGCGCTGCCGACGCAGCCAACATGGCCGATAGGAGAGGCCGCGCCACGTCAAGGGGCAGAGAGCGGGAGGCGGGCTGAGCGCCACGGTTCCCCCCGGCCAAGCGCAGTGCCTGGCTGCCACCCGCTCCTGACCTGTACCCCGGAGAGAGGAGCGGGGCAGGCGTCAGGCATCCCGCAACGCTGACCTTCACCGTCCCCGCGGCTCCTGCCCGTTTGTGTGCTTGTGTTTTTAATTCCCCGCTCGACTTCCAGATGTCTCTAAAGATCGTTTCTTCCAGTCTCGCTCTTCGGACTGCCTGGGAAAAAAAGATACTGGAATGATATTCCTGCTGGGTTTAGCCTGATAGAGTGCTTTTACTATCCGCACAATAACTTTCACATAAATGTAACCATACAGTTTTGCCCAGTTTGGCAGTGTGGTTATCCCCCCCCCCCCCCCCCAACCCAAGCAAGGGTGACACCGAGCACTTCAGAATCGTTTTAAACAAGCCTGCCACAAAAGGCTAGAGCAGTGTCTTCTGTCTTTCCAGAGATACCTCAGTGCGACAAACACGGACGTGGAAGAGGCCTGAGAAAATTCTATGGGCTACCATGTCCTCCTTCACTGTGACTGAAAACATGCCATGACCACCAACTAAAACATACTTATTCTCTTTCCTAATACATCAGATGTAATCATGATAGAATTTCTATCCCACTACTATCTCCAGTAACGTTTGCCAGTCCTCTTCAGTCCTAAAACATGCCTAGGTAAACAACAGAAGAACTTAAAGGGAGGGATGTTAAATTTTCACATCCACAAGTACCACTGCCAGGTGTGGGAGTATTAAAGCAGGAGCTTGCCAAGGGCATGCAACCTCTTCAGTTTATAAAAAGCACCCACCCCCACCAAAATACGCGGCATGGCAAAATAACTTCAGACAGATGCACAGAAAGCAGTTCAGTGTTGTAATTTTAGAAGTACTCAAACACTATGTGAAACATTCTCAGAAAGTTACACTGAAAAGAGGCAAATCCCGAAGTCAGAACTGCAGGATGAAATCTGTAACCTGTGAGAGAAAAAGGGGCAACTGACACTTAAAAGGGGAGAAGAAAGAACAGGAAAGTATACTATTATGAAAGTTCACTACAAACGAAAGGTATAAACATTCTTAATCAGTCATTAGCACAATTAAATTTCATCATGACTCAAGCCAGTGCTCTAAACTTATGTCTTGCAGCTGTTAGGATGGTGCAAACCACAGAGAAAAGCAAGGAGAAGCAAAACAATAGAATAGAAAATAGGATCCTAACACGGTGTATACTCATTATAGGAAGATATTATCTTAGAGGGTAGAGTTAAAGCATTTAATTTTTTTTTTATGCAGAATTTTCAGTTCATGTGTTAATTGTTTTGGTTTTTCCCTCAGCAGTGCAGGTCCACTGATGACAACTCACCCTTTCTTTGGAAAAGTACTCTTCCATAAGGCCTAGGCAGTTGAGGAGAAGGAATATTCATTCCTAGTTTCTTCCTCTTCTTACACTGAGCCATATTTGCTAGTCACTTCATCAACATTGTTGGTAAAACTTGCTAGAAACAATTTTATTATGCATGGAAGAAGACTCCCTGTAACAATTAAGAATACATTACTTCATTTTAAATGTATAAATGGAAAGTTCCGGAAAAAGAAATGTAAGGATAGAAAGTTATTTAACCTGTGTTTATATCTGTGGATTCTTTTTCTGTTCACAGTTCTTCATGACAAACAGAAAAAAAAAGTTCTGAATATTACTGAAGTAAAGGAAGAAAACTTTTTACAGGTGGACTCACCAAAGTTTTTGTCTTGCCCATTGGTCAGCCTTTCCAGAAGTATCACAGTAGTTTTAGCTAAACAGGTATTATATCCTGTGGTGACTGCAGCAGCTGCATGGTCCTTAACTAGAACATAAGATCGGGTTTCAGAATTAAAACTCTTTGTTACACGTAGGTGGTTCTGGAAACACCTTAAAACAAACAAAAGCCAGTGGAGAGGAGGAGTTAAGGTAGGTGTTTGTTCAGAACTGCTAAAACACAGCCTTGTGGAAGAAAAAGCATTGCTCTTTTCGAACTGGTATCAGACGTGACAAAGCAACTCTGATCAGCAGAACCAATGGGCAAAATAATACACAGATTGATATGTTGTGTAACAGGGATTTCATAATACACAATGTAAATTATTACAGCATTATCTTTCCACACAATCTCCCTTTGTGCCAGTGCTACCTCATTTTTGATTTGGCATGTAGATACTCCCACTATACAGCAACAAAATAAAAACTCAGGCATTAACCCTTACAGATTGAGATATCTGTTTAAATTTACAGCAGTCAACTTTCATGCAACTGATTTCAGTCATAAATCCTAAAGCATTTCAAGGAACTGCAGAATCACAGAATGGTTTGAGTTGGAAGGGACTCTAAAGATATCTCGCTCTGTTTTGACGGGCAGCACGTGAGCAGGACCACCTCCCACACTGCCTCAAGAGGCACCCGCCCCTACCGCACAGGCAGCCGCCACGGGGTACAGGGGAGGACCCGGCTCGGTCCCGCAGTTCTCGCGAGAAATACTCGCACTGCCTCCCAGCGGCACCCGGTGAGGCGGGGTGTTCGTAGCGGTGGCCGTTAAGTCATGGAGTCGGGTATGGAGGAGCTGATGCCGCGACTGCTGCCTGTGGAAGACTGTGATTTGGCTGAGGACTTCGACCCCACGGTGCCTCCCAGGACACCCCAGGAGTATCTGAAGCGCGTCCAGTGAGTGGCGGGTGGGCTGGCGTCACCCGCCTGTGAGCGGCGCAGCCCGGGTTGAGTTTCGCGTTGCTGTGCTGCCGCTAGCTCCCTCAGCCGCAGCCAGAAGAGCCGTTTCGCTGGTGCTCCCGGCGCAGCGGGATCCCGTCCGGCATCGCGGCTAAACTTACACGCTTCCTGCGAGGCTGCTGCTGCTTCGCCGGGGCTGTGTCGCGTACGCGGCATGTCTCTCGGCGGGTCGGTGCCTACAGCGCTACTCGCAGCTCCGGGACCGGCGCTGCTTGGTTTTCCCCTGGAGGAGAGAGCCCTGGCGCCCGGCTCTCCGTGCCAGCCGCTGTGCGAGGCCTCGCTGCGGGAAGCGGTGCGCAGTTTATAGGGGCGTTAGAATATAAGCAAGCTCCGAAGTGGCGGGAGCAGCTGTGTAGAAGCTGAGAGTACTTGACCTATCAGTCTCAAGTCAAACTTTCCGTAAGAATTCCCACTGTGTCCAGTGTTTTACATACCTGAAGGTTTGTGCAGGTGCAGTCTTTCAGAGGTGTGCTGCATATGACCACCTGTTACGAACAGGAAAAACTGGATTTTATTTTGTAGGATTGAAGCAGCTCGATGTCCAGATGTGGTTGTGGCGCAAATAGACCCCAGAAAACTGAGGAAGAAGCAGACAGTGAATGTTTCAGTAAGTCTGAAAACTTTCACACGTTGTTTTGGGGTTTGGTTTGGTTTTTTTGAGAGAAAAAAAAAAATGGGAAAGATGTTAATATAATGGTTTTACTACTTTGGGGAATATTTGGCATAACTAAATAGCATGCTGGATTTTAAAAGCATCTACAGGATTAGTTCAAATGTCAGGGTTTGAAGAAACACCTGTTCCGCTGCTGGGTAACAGCAGGCTTTATAATTGCTCTAAACTGATAATGTCTATGCTACTTGATACGCAGCAAGCTGTTCTGTTTGTCTCAGGTAATCTAATACTGAATTAAATTTCGCAAATATTTTATCATAAAACCTGCATAAACTTTAGAAAGCTATCTCCATATTTATATTTGGGTTTAAATATGTATCTAGGGTAAGGGCAGTACATACTGCTATACTTTACCAAAGTTAGACGAAATTTTAGCACTGCTTCTTTCCTTTTTGGTGTAATATTTTATTGCACTATTTCCTGACTGCCCAAGTAGATTTTTCTGTTGTCTCGTTGCCCTTGCCAGCTTGGTTTTCAATCTATTTTCAAATTGTTTGAGAGACCAAGATTGTCTTTCTCAAGTGAAAACTCTGTAATCTGAAATTTAACTACTCCATTGCTCAAGAAGAGTTTTTAGTACTGACATACAACCGTGTAACTTCTGTGACCATTCTGTTCATTTGTCTTTGTAGTGATGTTCTTAAACATTTGTAGAAAGTTGTTTGCTTTTTTTTAATAACTCTTTCATCTTTATCTTTAAAGAGGTTGTATCTACTTAACTGTCAGTTAATTCTAAAACGTATTTTTGTGGTCTTCTTTCTTCCTTGACTTACTATCGTGGCAAGTAGAATGCTTCAGATTCATAGCAACTGTCCAAGATGGCACCCTGCTTTTTATAAACAGGGAAATTTAAGGCAGAGCATTGCTAGAAAGAAGACCTTAAGTAGTTGCCAGTGTATTTTGAATACTTAAGTTTTCTTCGTATTTGCATACAAGAAGAGTCAGAAGAAATTTTTTCTAAACCAATTGGTAAGTCAGTCTTGGATGTGGTCATGGAATTACCTTTCTTAAATGAAGGTTTAAAGAGTATTGTCTACCTGATAGTAAATGTTTACTGACTCTCTTGCTCTTAAGGATTCTTCTTACAAAGCTTTATTTGCATTATAATTATTGCCAGTGTTTTCTTAGATTTCCGGATGTCAGCCTGCTCCTGAAGGATACTCCCCAACACTCAAGTGGCAGCAGCAGCAAGTGGCCAATTTCTCAGCTGTTCGTCAGGTACAAAATGGGGGGGGGGAGGGGGAGGTGAGGTGAGGGGACTGTGGATAGAACACCCCTTTGTTTATGGGGGACAATCTCGCATCTAGTATAGAAGTGTTATGACTTTACGGTAGGACAGATATCTGTACGCAAATGTTTTAAGCTCTTGGGGGGGGGAAAGAAATCCGTTATATGCTATGTGGCTTTTGAACTGCTGGTAAAACTCTTGAGTCATGTTTAAAGAAAAAAAATCTGCTTCAACTTCAGCAAAATATCTGTTGGTGTTTAGATTAAATGATGTGGTATAGCTGAGGGAGGACATAAGCCCCTGTGTTACCTGGTTATATTAAAACCTAGTGCCAGCAGGAATGGTCTACAGAACTCAACATCAACTGAAAAAAAAAACTGGATTCTAACCCATGAGGAGATTCATGTATATACAACACAGTGTCCATTTAGAATATTGACAGTGGTGGCACCCATTACAAGGAGAGATACTGACTTGGTAAAATGTATTTGCAAGGTTGTGTTAGCACAAACTTTTCCATACTGCACCCTGCTCTTAAATAACCAACTGCACTGAAGCTGCTGTAGCACTGAATTTTGCATGAGCTCATTTACCCTGTTTTGTCAGGGAAATAAATTGGTGAAGGTGGGAGTCTGTACTGCTGCATCTACAATGTAAACATTAACTGAGCTAGCCCTTATTTCTACAAGGTGTCACATTGCATAATAGGTATTGTGTATAATCTGAGGTTTTAGTAGAACAAGCAAACTTACATCTAAAGGTATATTCATTGTATAGATACTCCTTTTATACCCAAATGAATTGTCCTCTCATCTGTGCCAGAATTAACACTTTGAAGTATTAAAGTATTATAAAAAATATCTAAGAATGAAAAGAGAATCAGAAGTTACTTGTTCAAACACTATGCATCAGCTGCTGTTACAGCATTTTTAGTGGTCACTTTTACTGCTACAATAACAACTGAGTTAGGGGGAAAATTTCTTCTGTTACAAGAAGTTTACACTCTGTACAGGAAACTGTCCAGCAGGACAGTTTTTATTATATGGCATCCCTATCAGGTAGAAGGAATACCCTAGGAAAGCACGCTTTTCTCCTAACAGTTCTGTAGATACCTGATAGAGGTACAGACCACTGCTGGAAACAGGATATTGGCTTTATGTGTGGTTTTGGACTAAATCAGCTTTTTTCATAAGCTTTAAAGACTTTAAAATTTCTTCAGCTTTAATATTACTTCCAAAAACCCAGCATGAGCAGCTTAGTTTCATTTATACTAAGAGGCATGGCAACTCTTTGGCCAGTTATGCCTCTACTGGTTTACAGAACATCATAAAATAGACTTCTAATGCATTTTAAGGACAATGAAGAGTAGCTATGGCTAGGATTAAAATAACTGCAAAGTTGAACTGTGGTTTCGTTTTAATTACTCAGAGCCTGAACAAGCACCGAAATCACTGGCAGTCACAACATTTGGACAGCAATGTTACTATGGTGAGTAGAATTCATAGCAGTGCTGGAGGGGGTGCTTCAGGTCATTAAACCGGTGGTTAATCTTGCTTTACAGTCTAATGCAATGTCTTGATCATATTATCAAGTCTTCTCTTTGGTGTCTTCAATATAGCGGTATTTCACAGTTTTCATTTCTTTTTAGCCAAAGCCAGAGGATGAAGAAGGCTGGAAGAAGTTCTGCCTAGGTGAAAGAATATACTCGGAAATAGATACACAATCTGATGATGAAAGTCTAGGAATCAATTACATAAAGGTGAGTATAGAACTTTCATCTAATTTTCAGATGCTATTTTCAAGAATAACTGCCAGAAACAACTCTATTGTTTATTACCACTTTGTGCTACACAGAAAGACTCTTGTGAGCCCAGAAATTCCCCTTTTTCTTCCCCTTTAAGTGGAAACCAAGTGAAGCAGAGAACAAGTCTATCCCTTTAGTCAAAAAGTTTTTGTTACCCCTAAAGCATGCTACTTAGTTGCTCACTGAACTAAAGGGGAAGCTTTCTGCATAATGTGCTTTAGTGTTTTGTTAAATGGTGATACGTGCCTGCTCTCCTTATATATGCTATCCTACAAATGTGTCCTTCACTGTCGTATTTTGAGAAAACAAAACTAACAAATACCAGGGAAAGCAAGGTTCTTCGATACCAAATTTGACTGGACCTTATCCTGAATTTGCTTGAAGGCTTCTTAAAAATGGATTTCAAAGCTTAGAAAGACTTTCGATTCACTGCAAATGTCTGAGCACTACATTAAAATGTTACCTGACTGGGTTTAAACCACAACAATGTTCTAAACTAGAACAAAAATGTCTATGATAATGTCTGCATTTTCCAACTTGATTTTTTTTTTTCAGGTTGGCTTTCCCCCTCTGCTAAGTATTGTAAGCAGAATGAATCAGGTAAGCCTACCTCTTAGAATTGCATAGTGACATTGCATAAACGATTATTTCTCATATTCTGTCTGTTGCAGGTATTACCTATTTTTGTGTGCTAGAGTAGGCAACTGTTTATTGCAATTGCTATTCATTGTACACTTGCAAGAAAAACAAGTAATCACTATCTGACCTTCAGCTACAAACAGCTTTACTAGTGAACATTCATTGTGTCTAGTTTTAAAAGTGTTTTGTCCTTGTAATTTCTCAAGAACACTTCCTGTTTGGTTTTTTGTTTTTTGTTGTTTTGTTTTTTTTTTTTTTTGCTGAAGGGCCCATTAGGTGCTTAACAGTGTTTTAAGATTTCTCAGTGTTTTAAGTGCAGTCCTGACACTCAATTGTGAACTCCTACAAGGAGGCTACAACTCCTACAGCAAGGCTGTAATTATCGCACTTAACCTTCCTATTATGTTTCCACCTTTATAGAAAACAGCCAGTCAGCTGCCTCTTTCCTTATCTGTAGCTACTTACCCATAACTCTTTGTTGACACAGAAAATTAATTAATTCCAGGAACTGGTTCTTTAACACCTGCTTTAACTTTATATGTAACTTCAACCTGGAATAAATACCATATAGCATCACAGAGTAGAAATACATAACATGCATAATTCTTTAAAATCATATTGCTTTTTATATAATATAATCCTTTGGGTAGAAGGACAGCAGAACAAAACATTTCAGGTATTTTTTTGTCTCTTTCTGTCCCCCTGTTAAAGGCAACAGTAACCACTGTCTTGGAATACCTGGTCAGCTGGTTTGGGGAGAAAAATTTTACTCCAGAACTGGTAATTTTTAATTTATTCTAATTACTTGCACATGAACACATTAAAGAAGGGATATATTGTTCATAATTCTGTATGAAAATGTTTTAGGTTCTGAAGAGTATGTATCATTTTCATTTCAGTTGCTGTCAAAACTTTGATTAGTGTAGTGTCTCATTGGGCTTTCAAAATTTTCAGTTCTCACAGTAACGCTTAAATGCAATTTTGTTTTGAGAACTATGCTCCAGTTCTGCTGTATATAACAAGAACTGCATGAAACTTCAGTGAAATGCTCATAATTAAAAACTTTGTTATTTGAATCTACACAGGGTAGATGGCTTTATGCACTGTTGGCATGCCTTGAAAAACCTCTGCTACCTGAAGCTCACTCCCTTATTCGACAGCTGGCAAGACGATGCTCAGAAGTCAGAGTACTAGGGGTAAGATTTAATGCTATATTGCACAAAGGACTTGCTGGACTTAGCAAGTTATAAGATGAATCATTTTTCAATTCTTGGTAAGTAATTTTTCATGTCCCGAGTTTGCTTTGAGGATGAAGGGAAGATTACAAGCACACAGTATATCATGTAACAGCTTTTCTGTTTGACACAGGTAACAAATGACCTGTTATAATATTTATTCCCTTTCAGGAGAACAAGAATGAAGAACAAATATCAGCTCTGAACTTGATAATCTGCTTAGTTAGCAGGTAATGTGACTTACTTAACTAAAACAGTAAAGGATGTCCAAATGTATTACTTGTCCTAACCTAGATTCTTTGAAAGTGAAAATTAAGTACCCTGGGGCCTATGTAGCAAATACACTTGGGTAAAAGGACTTGAGATAAACCTAAGAGTGAAGAAAGCATATTGGTATCCTGAGACAAGCCCCCTGAACTGCAAAGCTATAATTACAGTAAAAACACTGAAAGAAGTGCTAGAAAGCAAGGGATCTAACAACTCGAAGCATAGTAATGTTGCATTAGAGGTTCCTTACCATATTCTGCTTCTCACCACTAGGTACTTTGATCAGCGTGACTTGGCTGATGAGCCTTCCTAGACTGTTTTGAGAATATCAAGTATTTTGTGTTGTCATAGTACAAACAGCATTGTCCGAGTTAACAGCAAGACTCTGCACTGTTCAGACCTGAAGTACGATACAAGCCCTTCAGAGCACCCTTACGATAATGCACTTGGGACCGCTGTGAATAACTTCAGCTGAGCTGTAGCACAAATTGTCAGTGTCCTTGGTATCATCATCACAAAATGGTCAATGAAGTGTCTGACATCATCTCTCAAGGTACTGTCTCTGTAAACTACATTCTTAGTTAGAAATTTCTACCATATGTGTAATCCTGTGGACACTGCTATTAAGTGAAATCTGAAGTTACATTACAAATGGGTTGTTCTTTATCTAACACACACCCACTAAAGTCTTTCTTTTAAAAAACTTAAGCATTTTGAAGAGCTTTCATAAATACTGTGGCTTTTCTCATTCTTCCTGATATTCAACAGCAGCCTTACCATAGAAATCTACACAGCTAGGGCTGAATGTGTTTGTTTTTTTCAAGCTTTGGTTCCTGAGCTTCAACATGGCTAAGCAGTTCAGCTATAGCCACTAACTTCCTTAACTTAATAAAACATGAATGCTACTACTTTTGGGGTATGTCGTGGTTTAAAACCAGGCAGAGGGCTCATTCACTCACCCCCCCACCCTCCCTTCTTGCCCTCTGCCTACTCCCGGAGGGATAGAGAGGAGAATCAAAAAGAATGCAACTCCCATGGGTTGAGATAGGAACAGTTTAGTAACTGAGGTATAGCACAAATCACTACTGCTACCACCAATAATAATAATAATGATAAAGGAAATAACAAGGGAAAAGAACACACCATCTCACCACCAGCTGACCGATAACTCGCCCACCCCACCAGCCCAAGCACCCACTGATACCTCCTCCAACCCTGCAGTCCTAGCTCTTCCCGGGTAACTCTCAGTTACCTGGGAATGACATGCTGTGGCTAGTTTGGGTCAGGTGTCCTGTCTCTGCTTCCTCCTGGCTTCCCCTCCTCCCTGGCAGAGCATGAGGCTCACAAAGTCCTTGGCCAAACCAAAACATCATTGTTACCAGCTCTGTTCCCAAGCCAAAAGTCAAAACACAGCACTGCACCAGCTACCAAAGAGAAAAATGACTGCTACTGCTGAACCCAGGACAGGGTAATAATGCTCTTTTTAAGTAAACAGTTGCAGAAACCAGTGAAATTTACACAGCTGTATTCAGTGCTTTTAATAGCAGCATTTATTAAACAATGAACAAATTTATTTTCTGTATGGTATCTTGACAAATACATGAGCTTGCCTATTTATATATTTAACATGGAGTGTTTCATTAGGAGTATCAGCATCTGCTTGGTACATATATGACTCCCTCGGGTTCTAATTATCTTCAGTAATTAAAACTTCATATTAAAAGAACTATGAATTCTGTTGACAGCAGCAAATTGATAAACAGTGTTAACTGATAACCTGCTTTTGGTTTATTGTAGAATTTAAGTCCCTCCCATTGCTATTATTAATCATTAATGACAACCAGTTACCAATAAACCTTTAGTATGTCTTTGAATGATTGGTGCTTTTGCATCTGGAATAGTAGTCTTAGATGCCAAGTGAAAAATCAAACTGACTTACAGTAACTACTAGACTTTTAATTCTGGAGACATAAGTAGAAATGATTCTATATGGTCTGTGATACTGAATGTCTACCACTGCAGATGCCTGAAGTAATGGCATTGAGATGTCCATCTATGATATAGTGCAAATTATTTCTAGTCTTTTTAGTGACATTTTCAGCAGGTTGAAAGTAGCAGCTGGCAACTGAAGAACCCATGAAATGCAAGAACACTAGTTAGCTGATTCTCTACCCCTATAGTTACAAACAAGTGTGAGGAATGAAGGTAAACAACCACCACAGCCTTCCTATAAGCCACTAGTATAAGAACCCAGAATTTTCAAACAGCTGATCCCCATTGAGTACCATACCACTTTAATTACTTTCCTCTATAAACAGTGGGACAGCACTTTTTTAGTTTGAGTTCTGCTCTAGATGCTTCCTAGAACTGTCTATTTATTCAGCTACAACTGATCTGAACTAGCATTTGCGGTACCTAGAAAGATCTGAATTTCATGCATCTTAAGCTCAAGTATAACAGCTGCCTGGTTATTGCATTTATAATCCATAGTTTGCTAGCTTTTAGCAGCTCCCTAGAAAAGGCTTGGTCTATTACAAACTTCAGACCTTCCCTAGAGATTACAGAGGGTCTTGCCTACCATGAAACTGGACAACATACACTTCTTCCACCACAGAATGTAGTTACAACAATCAAAGGTGCTATGTTAATACATTAGCTTTCCTAGTTAGCCTGTTGTATGCTAGTCTATACAAAGTAGAAACTGCTTCACTATCACAAGGCAGTCTCACACTTCTGAATGAACATGGTTAAGTTTCTGCTGTGATTCATTTGAATGTATAAAGCCTGAACCTGCCAACAGGAAAGTCTCACAGCAGAATTCATTAAAAGTTTTAACAAGATCTTTTCATGCTTACCTACAGCAAGACATACACTGTTATGCAGATCTTCTAACAAGTAGTATCTAGCAAACCCCTATGACCTCAAGAGTCTTGGTGATGTCTTTATATGTTCTTGCAGGCCTAATCATCTTCCTGCACATGCTCCTGACTGAAGTAAGTTGTAGGTAGCTAGCAATTAAAAACAACTACATTAATACTGAGTTTATGCACAAGCCACTATAGATGACCTTAGCCATAAAATTTTCTGACACTAAAAATGGTTGTTAATTAGGTAGGAGGAACTGTTTAACTGTGTAGAAGTAAGTTCTCTCCTGCCCCATATCATTTCTACAGAGGAAGTAAGCCTCCAGTGAACACCACTAATGAAGGGGTTCGGTTTACTTGCTAATGGCTTCCTCAGAATAATACAAAAGCAATTGCTGCCTCATGGTTCAGAGTGAACAGAGGAAGGCAGCAGTTGGGCATTCATGTGAGGCGACACAAAACATTAGTTCTTTAATGCAGTTTAGGCTTTTATTCTGTTCTCCTGACATGCCTCCTGTCTTCCATGTGTGCTGCTTTGGTAACTGAAATGTTTTGATGAAAACTTTTGATTAGATGTTTTTTACCATGTGGACATGAATACTTTGGTATAGAATAATTTCATACCAAGATGCAAGGATAGTGTTGTTAATTTGTTGAATATTTATTATATATTTTGAAATTGTGCTGCACACTGCTATAATTTACAAGCTACATACAAGGCTGAACCAAGATACAGAATCCACACACAAAGGATTTTTAAGGTTGACACCCAGATTTGAATGTGCTCTACATCTTCTGTATCATCACCTGAAATTTACCTGCAAAGAAAAAGAGTCAGATCAAAGTATCAACATTGGTTTTTTTTAAAGCAATTTAGCATTAAACTCCATCTGAACTGCTTTTTTATTTATTTTTTTTTTTTAAGTTGATCCATTTCTCACATCACAACAGTTTTGTCAGCTAAATTTAGAATTCATGCAAAGACTGTGGAAAGTTTTTAATCCACCTTAAGCAGCTTGGGTAGTTACAATAGCGTTCTCATTCTTTCTTAATGACTTCTGTAGAGAAAGCTGTTCTGGTTGTTTTTATCTTCACTTGTTCAAATGGCCTTCTGGACATCCATCCTTATTCATCTGATGCTTAAATATAAATGCAACTTTTCTAGTTTTGCTTTCCACTCAGTATCATGGAGGTTCACCTCCTGTCAGTAATTTCTAAATACTAAAGCATTTAGTGACAAGCTGTACCCAGAAGTTCATAATGACTCCTATGGCCCAGCAGCTTCAAACTAATCCCACCTTGAAAAATGCTTATACAGTGATGAAGTCAATAAGAAAAGTTACCAAGTAAGCTAATAATTGAATACTCCAAAAACTACTTACATGCAGGCATTGATGAAACTTCAGCTGTTACAATACTCTTTATTCCCAAATTTGATAGGCCTCCTCTGATTAGTCCACAGGTAAATGCTAAATACTAAACATAAAGTTGCATTTTTAATAAATGTGAAGGTTGAAGCTTGTTCCTAAAGATGAAACTAAGTACTCAAGAACAAGACATAGCACTTGGACAACATAAAACTATGGAGATTCTGTTACTGTGCTCAAGAGACTTCCTCATCTCCAGCAGATGAAAGCTCTGACACATGGTGCAGCAGAGCTCACAATACAGAATTGTCTTGTTAGAGACACTATCTTGAGTAGCTTGTTTCTGTTTCCACTATACCTGTCGGAACTTCATATACTTAAAATTATTATTCCCAAGACGTGGCTAAATTAGCAACTGGTATTAAAGTCAATGAAGGAGAAACAGTCCAAGACAGCATTCTTGCACAGGCCATGTCTTAGAATACAAAGGCCTACAGGTATCTAGAATATATGCTGCAAACCAGAAGAAACATCTTGCCAAACACCAAGAAAAATAAACCCAAGGACAGTAGCCTGCAACTGCGATGACTATGAAGATTAAGAGGCCATAAAATGGAACTGAATGCCCCATTTCTTACATCTGCCTGCACCAAAGTGCTGTATAAGAGTTTCTGCAGAAGCATTGATTTTACTGACCTAAACTATTACTCAGCATCTACACTCAAAACCATTTTTAATTGGTGGAAGATCTTTCCACATGTTCATATAATCTCAGAAGCTTGTTCTAGGTAACAAATAGCATCTTCCAATTATGTTTTGGAAATTTAAAAAAAAAAAAAAAAGCTTCAGAAGGCATATGTTTTCCAAAGAGAAAGAATTTGTGTGGTGGTGGCAGACCAACTCCTACCATCAAGTAACTCAAACATGATAACAGCAAGTTTTACAGCAACTATGACTATTTCTTGAGCCATAAATCAAATCCAGTGTTCCAAAACGAGGTGCATTTCTAAAAGCTCAGGTTTTGGAGACTGAACTTTGGCTGCCCTTTTGAAGAGTTTGCATCGATCCAGTTACATAAAGTTATCACTAATAAATCAAGGTAATTCAAACTGGTAGATCTCAAAGATAAAACTGAAGGGTACCTTTGGTGCATGTTCTAAATACTGCTTTCCTGCAGACATTTGTGTCAAGAGACGAAATTTATTGTCCTGAAGGACATAAATACCCTATTAAAAAAAAAAAAAAAGCTTTTTTTAGTTGCATATGCAGTAACATGTAATCAGCATTTTATGTGATTTGATTTGTAGATGCAATATAAATGTCCGCAGGTTGAAAAATCTAAAAATGCAATTTTAGATTAAGATATATGTGATTTAAACGGTAGTATTTACTTATATGAAATATCAAAAAAAAAGATACTTGTGAGTTTACAACAAACCCCCTACATAATAGTATGATTAGTTAACCCTAAAAACACATCTGTTTACATTTTTGGAAGAGTCCTTCTGGTGCTCAGAAACAATAGCTCCATATTAGAAGGTCTTTGTCAATATACCAAATGCATGCTGATTTTTACATTCAAATCTTAATTTTCATTCTTATTCTCAAATTCAGTGAGAATTATCTTCTTTAATAGTGATATGGGCAACAACACCCAACAGATGATCAAATTAGAAGTCTGGTATTTTCTATATTACAATTTTGTGCCACAATATGCATTTTAATAAATTACGTATGAACACACAGTATAGCTTCTTCTACACCTGTTATTTTAATTTCTTTGTTAATGACTGTGCTACCTTGGAACTTCATAACCCTTCAACTTAGATTAAGGCTGCATATGCAATTGAGACCTAAGCTAAATACTGCAGCTTTCTTTGAATTCAAAACCAGATTTCTAAGGTAATAATTATCTTAAAAGTTATTACTTGGTAAACTGCTCACTGAAAAATAAAACCTATTTTACTTGGCACGACCCTTGTACAAATTCTCATGTTTCAATTTTGATATAATGGGAAAATGGCCATAAGAAAGTCATTCAAAAGGAAGAAGACTGTTTAGCAAAATTATTTTAATCTTGCTGCAAGAACTGTGGCTGTTGATGCAGGAAAGGACATAGATACAATGCAATGTCACCAACATGTAAATTTGGGAACTTTTCCACCGTTCCTTTTATAAGTTGAGTGCAACTGCTGAAAGCCCTAACTACTCCTCAAAATGAAAACCAAACATACTTCAAGGCAGCCATTCTGTTTAAATACATGTTAAGACAGCAATATCATTTTCTCAAACTAGTTTTCTACTAAAATTTATTGGGAAATAACATTAAAAGTTCCTGTTTAAGTGTTAATCAATTGTAACCATTACTCTCCTGTGAGTTTGTAGCTCTGCAGCACAGCATAGGAAATTCAAAGCATTTAGTCTTTCCAAACAGGGTGGCAATAAAGACAACACAAGCAATTACTAACTTGTGTTCTGAAGCTACATGCTAACATGAACCTTAAAAACATACTTTTAAAACAGTTTATTATAATTCTAGACTAAGGAAAACAAAAATGTGCTACTAACTCAAAACTCTTACTGATTCTGCAAGTTAAATCTTACTCTACAGCATTAGTACCTGATGATTAGTCCTTAGGTTATCTATTTGTTTTCTGAATACAGTTGTCCAAAAATCTTTGCAAATGAACTTCATGATATCTAGTTCATCCTTGAATCTGGCAGTATCTTTCGTAAACCTAAGAGATAAGCGAGAAATATATCAATAAGGAAGGTATGCACAACTTGACCAATTAAACAGGAAAAAATGGTACTATGCACATTATTTTTGAGGCCATTATAGAAATTAGTTTTTCAGCATGTTGTGCCATCACTTTGTATTCCTCAACTATTTTAACTTAAGAGCGAGTGTTAATACCTGCAACATGACAGCAGAATAAATGTTTTAATTATTTGACTAGTAAAGAGTTGAAGTACAGAAAGATGCAAAGCACTGCATCAGTTTTATCTTCAACTAAACGACTAAATAGAAGATAAACAAAAAGATCACCTACTGCTTCAAAGGAGTCCTTCAAATGTGCAAAAAAGCACTATCGCAGAGGAACAAACATGTGAAACTTGTTCCCATTTCCCAAAAAGGGATCTCTAGCTTATTTCAGAATTCTCTCCCTTTATCCTCCTTAAGGGTCTTTACCTGACACTAAAGCACCACTCTGTAAAATGAAAGCATGATTTCAGAAGCTCAGAGTCTCCACACCACCTCTGAAGGAGGGTGCTGAAGTTGGATGTGCATCCCCAAAGCGCCTGGGGAAACAAGGAGGCAACGTGCTTGGTTTCAAAGTTCCAATGACTCAGAGTGTTTTCGAGAAACACAGTAGCCAATCGCAAAATTACATTTATGAAGAAGAAAACTATGAAACATCCCAGAAACAGGAAACATACCAAAGTAGGTCTACAAAAACTGCAACTAAAAGGGATTGTAAGCATTAACAGTAACCATACACTTTGACTCCGTTTTCATGACAGGAAGCGCTGCAAAAATACATACTCCAAAACTTCCCTGTGGTATTCAAACACAGGTCCCCACAAGAATGAGATGCCAAAAGACAGGATGGCAGGTCTAGTAAGAGGAGCACACCCGCATCATAGCCCTCTGTCCGCTCAGGGGAGCCGGCAGCTTTCCACCGAGCTGGCGAACCCTGCCCGGACCCAGCAGACCGGGAAGAAAGGGGCAGGGGCTCCCGCAGCGTAACCCCCCAGAAGACAACAGCGCCCGCTGGCGGGGGAGCAGGAAGAGGGGCACTGCAAGGGGCCGGCCGCGGCGAGGACTCACCTCTCGATCAGCCCCTGCCCGACACGGAAGCCCATGCTCTCTAGCTTAGTGGTGCAGCGGCCGTTCTCCTGCAAGAGACAAGGCGCCGCCGTAGCGTTAGCCGCGGCCGCTACCGGGCGGCTCCCCGGGCGGCCCTTGTCCCACTCACCCCTTCACCCTGCTCGGCGGCGCGGTACAGCCCCGCCACCATCTCGTTGTGCAGCAGCAGGAACAGCGCCTCGTCAGCCATCTCCGTTCCGCAGCGGAGGCCCTCGCCCGACGCCGCCTCAACGGCCAGCTGCCGCCAGAGCCGGTACTGCCGCCATCGCCGCACCGCCCCTTCCGGCTGCACAGCGCGGCCGGCTGAAGAGGGGCAGCACAGAGGCAACGGCCGGGATGGCACTCCCGGACGGGGAGCCGCTTGGCGTTCCCACCCGCCGCCGGCTGAAGCCTCTCCTGAGGCAGAAAACGGGCGTTTACGTATCGGTTTCCCGAGCCCGCTGCCTGGGGCGGTGGCGCGAACCGAGACTCCACAAGCGAGTGCCCTGACGGGGACTGAACCGGGGCGGGGGGACAAACTCGTTTCTTCCCTGCGGAGCTGCCCCTTCCCGCCTCACTCCTGAAACCGGGAGGGACAGACGGGCGTGGGGGTTTACTGCCTTCAGAACGTCACTCGCTCATTCGCCTTCCCGCCGCTGCACGGAAAGGCACCGGCCGCCTCAGGGGAGAAGCGCAGCGAGACACCGGGGATAACGCCCGGAGACGGGGTCCTACAGCCGCTGAGCGGAGAGCTGGCTGGGGAGGCCAGCACCGCGCAGCCACGGGAGACGGGATGGGTGGCAGCGCCCAAGTCGCTGCTCCCGGGCCCGCAAGACACCGGACAGCCCGCCGGCTTTGCGTAACGCCGTCGCCTATTGGCTCCCCTGGCACGTCGGCGAATGTAGCAGGGCGGTGATTGGCCCCTATCTAAACCGCCCGCGTGCTAGCTCGTCGGCCCCATAGCGGGTGGAAAAGTAGGATGTGTCCCAGGTGGGTGAGGATAAAAGTCCTCGAAGTGGCTTTCTGATTGGGCTGCAGGCAAATGACGAATGTGAATGCTCATTAGCTCCGAGCGACGTCACTCCGGCGGCACCTGTGGTGATTCGCGGAGATGGCAGGCAAATGTTTTCGCTAATTGGCAGGCTGGGGTGCCGGTCTGCTTCTGGCCCCCGTGATTGGTGAACGCCGTGGGGAGCATTTTCCACGGGACGTGCCCTTTCCTCTGGTGCCCGATTATTGGCTATCGGAGGACAGCTGCTGAGCGGCCATTGGCTGCGGCGTCCTGGCCCGCGGCTGCCGGAGTGGTGGGCCTCCCGGCGGGCTGCGCGTGGGCGGAGCCTCTCCTCTTGCTACCCAGCGGTGCCTTGCGCTCGGCCCCGTGTAGGCCGCGCGGCAGGCGGGATGGCGGTTGCGGTGCGCGCGCTTCAGGAGCAGCTGGAGAAGGCCAAGGAGAGCCTCAGGCACGTCGACGAGAACATCCGCAAGCTCACGGGCAGGGACCCCAATGATGTGAGGTGAGGCGGGCCGGGGGGCGAGATACGGCCAGGCCAGGCTAGGCCGGGACAGGGGCTGAGGCGAGGGAGCCGTGGGGCGCCCTGCTGGTGTCCCGGAGAGTGGGGGAGGCGTGCGGGGGGGCTGTGACGAGGAGCTGCCCGCACACTCCGCCAGACCCCCGCGCCCTGCTCCGGGCCACCCACCCTTGTCCGGCGCAGCATACGGGGGGGGCTGGCGTGGCGGGGACGTAAGCGGTGGGGGGAACGGTGATGGCCTTGGGCACTTCTGGCTGGGCGAGCTGCAGCGCCCCGAAGAGGCGCCTTGCGGCGCGGCGTGGCAGGGGGGACCGGGTAGGTACCGCTAACAGCGCCCGCTGTCTCTTGCAGGCCCCCTCAAAACAGACTCTTAGCCATCACAGGCCCTGGTGGAGGTAGGGGGCGTGGGAGCTTATTGCTAAGGTAAGGAGCTGCACAAATATGCAGTGGGGTTTGTGCCACCCTTTGCCCTGGCATTGCTTTGCTGTCCTTGCACTAGGTTGTTCTGTGTTTCTCCTCTTATCCCGTTGCTTAGTATACTGCTGTTTCAGTGAGCAGGCACCAAAGCGGGCCAACGGGGCATTTGGGGTTATATGTCGCCACCTGTAATGTAAAGTACCTTCTTACTCTGAATTATAACAAATTTTAACTAATGGTTTTCCCTAATGCTTTCAGCTGTTAGCCTGAAATATAATGGGAAACATGAAAGTTAAGGGAGGTGTTATGTGGTTTCTGGGACCTTGTCTCTTTAAAATCGTTCAAAACCAGTCTCTCAGTAATTAAGAAACTGGTAACTGTTCCAGGGAGAATAGTAAGAATTGAAGTTGACAGGAATTTTAAAACACTTGTAGGTAATCCCAGTAGTGGGGGGGGGGTGTGGGGTGTGTGTGTATTATTTTATTTCCTTTTTATCTTTTTCCTCCTTTCTCCCAAGTAGAATGGAAAGGCCAACTTTTGTTCAGTAGTTCTTCCTTAATGGAGTATGTAGTGGATATTTTTGTTGAATTTCAATATTAAACTGCTGGTTAAGGCTCATTACATCTTAAATTATTGCAAATACGAACACTTGAACATCATAGAGCTCCTTGTTCTCGTGTAGCTACTTGATTGAGTGCAAAAATTCAAGTTTAAATTAGTTGGTCCCCAAGCAGTATGTTAAAACGCTTTATTGCAGTAGTAACAGTGAATGATGATACAGCTGAGTATTTATTGTTATATCACAATCATAAAGCCAAAATACAGTTTGATTATGCAGGCTTAAGGTGGGCCTGAAGTTAGCCAAACTTGTTCTGAGATCATAAGTATTTTCTATTTAGGCGTGGATTCTCGGATAGTGGAGGAGGACCCCCAGCCAAACAGAGGGATCTTGAAGGGGCAACCAGTAGGTGGGTGTGAAACTGATACAGAGAACTTGCTTTATCAGGAGGAGAATTTATAATAGTAGACTTAAAATACGTAGATTCAGTAACTGTTAATAAGTGATGACTTTCACTGTCTTCTTTAAACATTATGTATTCAAGAGTTACTGGAAATAAATCTGGATTATGGTAATTGTGATGAAATCTTTTTTTCATACTTTATAGCAATGTAAAGATTATAGGAATAACAAAAAGATACAGCAATACAAAGATTCTTGAAATTTTCTTTTTTACTTTGTGTACAGTTGGCTGTATAAAATTGTGCTTTGTAGTTCAGATTTGTTTTACAGTAGACACGAATTATGACTGAGATCTCCCATTCAATAAATTGAATGCGTACAGTGTGACCATAGACTCAGATTTTGAGCATTCACATCTGGGTGCAGATCAGATGTGACTGATTACAGAGAGCTTCATTCTATGGCCACTTCAGTGCAGTGGTAGTTCTTGACTAAAGCAAGCTTTTGAAAAATTCAAAACTTTTGAATTTTTGAGTTAATGCAAAATGAATACTGTAAACAGCTCTACCAGTAGTATAAAGTTCTGTGCCACAAAGCTGAGCATGAAAGCTGAAAATAACTTTTATTTAATACACTGTGTAGTTGTTCTTTATTAAAGACTCGGTTCATCCAAATTTTCAGGTTGTAAGTGCTCTGCCCCCGTTCTGTATGTATTTGGCTGCGTAACATAAATATTATTTCCATTTGAAAAATCATACCAACCTTTATATCTTGATACATTTAAATTTGTCTCATGATCCCCTTATACCAGTAGCCATTTTAGAGATTTAGAAAAATAAAAACATCAAAACCAAGAAATAGTTTCCAAAGGTATCTTAAAAAGTCAAGCATGGTAGTGATGCGGGCTCTTCTGCCTTCCTTTATTGTGCAAGTTGTGTTAAAACTTGAACTGTGTTCTCTCACTCATTTTTGCCAACAGTAGATTCTGTCTGTAAAATGCTACTTACTGGTCATGAGAACAGTTGGGAGAATTTTGCTGGAAGTGTTGGTTCTTCTGTCTAGATATGCTGTCTTGTATTTTTCTCATGTTAGAACAGATGCTGTCCTACATATATGTTCTTTAGTGACCACTAATGTTTTTTCTTAGGCTGGGTGGGGAACGACGGACAAGAAGAGAATCACGCCAAGAAAGCGACGCAGAGGATGACGATATTAAAAAGGTAATTCATGGTAAATGGAGCTGTGCAGGAAGCAACGTACTTTTCTGAAGCAGTAATGAAGTAATTTATTTTTCTTTGTTGTAGCCAGCGTTGCCATCTTCTGTTGTTGCTACCTCCAAAGAACGAACACGTCGAGACCTTATACAAGATCAAAATATGGATGAGAAGGGAAAACAGAGGTATGCAGAAATCTCTTTTAAGCACCAACATAGTACTTCTCTATGCTAGCGTAAGAAGTAGTTTTACATTTTAGAAGTATTGTGCATATGCTGCTATGTATCAGAGATGATGCTGGAGATGTACCATAGTGGTATAAAATTGATTTTAATTTTTTTTTTTTAATACTCTCTCAAAATACGTCAGAGCAGTAGCAACACATTGTTCACATAACTGACAGGAGTTCTACTTCTTAGGCCACCTACAGGAATAGGTTTGCTAGTGCTATTGCCAGTGATCATCCTTGAGTAAGACAGAAATACATATAGCTTCAGTAGTTATTTAACATTTTGGATTGTTACAGCTGTCTTGGTACATCATTTATTTTGTTGTTTGAAGGAGGCTTTTCTTTTGTTTTTTGTTTTGTTGGGTTGCAGTTTATTGGCTTTTTAAAGCAGTAGTTCCAAGTTCCACCATATTTTTTTTCCTATTAGTTTCAGACTCATTGCGTATACAGTCTAACTGTCCTTTTGCCCGCTTTTTAGATTCCTTCTACATGTATCTTTCTCCTTCTCCCCCCATATTTTATTTGTGTCAGGGTAGCTCCTGAAAATTCTTGCTGAAGTGCAGCTCTATTGGGAAGAGGTGTTGGAAAAGCAAACTTGCAACTCTGTCCAACCTCTTAGATTCTGTCTGCTTCAGTCTGCAACTCTGCTGGTGCAATAATAACCCATGCCTCAAATAAGTAGAAGGATAAGAACTTGAATAAGGAACTTACTAGCTTATCTGATAATGCCCACAGATCAGTTAGCACAGAAAAGTCACTTTACTTGCTTTGTTTATAGTTGCAACATTGCTAGCAGACTGCTGTTACTTCCATCGCCAATTTCCAACTTTCCTTACAGAAGGAATTTCAGAGATCTTAGTGGACTTCCTAGAGATTCATGTGCTAAAAGTTTGTTCCCTCAGAATCGTAGTTGTACTGTTTTGCCCTTCAGTAGTCTCTTGGGAAGATGAGAAAACCAGTGTTGGTCTCTATATGACTTGTGGTATAAAGACGTTCTTTAAGAGGACAGCATCCATTGGACTCTTGATTTTTGCTCGGTGTCTTCTGGGATGTCACTCATATAGAGATACCCTTTGAGTAAAGTAATCTCTGGGTCTCAAATCTTCATTTGTTTCTATTTCTACTGTTTAATATACAAGTACCTTTACCTTTCCATGTCAGGTTTGTGCCACTGTAGTAGAGTAGTAAAGAGAGTAGCATTTGCTTTCTTAAATGAGAAATCTCAAGGCAAATAAGAGTCTGCCTCTTGCAGTAAAGAAAGACAAGATGAAGTGCAAGCAATTAGTTCTTGTTCAGAAGAAGGGAATTCCTTGAAGAACTGGATGAGAGCAGTTCAGGTTTCATCCCACAGTGCAGTGTCTGTTGCAGTGGAAGATACTGTTAGGCAGACTGTGACAGATAAACTTTAACTCCCCTCCCCTTTGGCTCCATTTCTCTTTAATCCTCTGAGCGAGGTGGGGGAATATGTTTTTTCAGAAAGCCCAGTGACCTTCCAGTTCACTGCCTTATTGATGGCTCACACTGTGTTTAATCAAGCTGTGCTTCAGTACTCTCTGCTTTTGAATTTTTAAAATTTTTTTACATTTCCTTAGTGTCATTATTTCCAGATGTAAAATGTGCAAGCTTAAAATTTTTCCAGTGCTATCTGTGCAGTGTTACGGATAAGAGCTGTGTCTTACTCTTAAGCAGAATATGATATGTCACTGTAAATTATATCCTTGACTGTTGGCACAGTCAATATGTGTTCTATTGCTACTGGCATAGAGTAATACTGAGCCTTTAAAAATAAATGTCTCTGAGGTAGGAAATTTCTCTGATTTGTATGGAAATAAAAATCTTGGGACTTGGGACTGAATCTCGACTTTTTTTTTTTTTTTTAATTCAGGAATCGACGTATATTTGGCTTGTTGATGGGCACTCTTCAAAAATTTAAGCAGGAGTCCACAGTTGCTACTGAAAGGGTATTTATTTCTAGTTTTGTCAGATTGTAAATAATAAAGCAAAACTGTGTGGTTAAGCTGATTCATATAGGAATGAAAATTCCTCAAGCTGCAGGTGCAACAAATTGGTAAAAGTGCATATAGGTTTTGGTTTGGTTTGGTTTAGTTTAGTGTAATGGGTGTGGGAGGCAGGAAAGGGTCACTAACAATTTCATTACTTCACAGCACTTTTTCTGACCATTGCAGAAATGAAAAAGCAAGGTTTTGCTGATTGTTTTAATTGCTGTCCATATTGAAAACACAAAGTGGGTTATCTTTTTGTTTTACTTACTTGGGGATTGTTTCAAAGTAAATGGAATTTAATCAGGTTAACTATTTAATAGGCCATAGGATATTTCTGTAAGTGACGGTGATTCAGTATTGCTGAAGCAGTGCCCACCCTGATGCATTCCAGATGTTTAAATTATAACCAATCAAGTATACAGACATATGTGGTTGTATCTTGCTATCTGTTTGACTACAGATGGCTTCCCCCACTGAGTATGGATAACAAGAATACCCACTTCTAATGAACGGACATGTAATTGTACTGAAGTGAAGGCTTTGCTTAGTGTAGTGGCAATTTCAAAGAACTTGCGTATAGCATGGCGGTAACTTTATTCCTAGTGTGTCCTTTTAAATTGTGAAGGGTACAGTATTTGTTTACACTTGCCCTAAATGGGTTATTCAGTTGATACAAACCTTTAGATTAAAAACAGTGTTTGGAAATTCTACTTTCAGCAGTCTGGTGGAAGCAGATACAAAGTCCTTAAAACCTTTTCTGTGTAGTGTTACTATATCTGGCTTGCAGTGCTGGTATTGATTACTTTCAGATGTGGTATTTTGATATCCTCCTGTTTTATCTATCTTGTGATGTAGCACATGAGAAAAGACCAGAGTTCTCTGTTGCCTGCTTGCCTTTAGAACAAGAAAATACTGATGAGGATGGTCTAGAAACTGAGTCCTTATCTAATTTATAGTAGTATGTATTTGCATAAAGAGATTTTGAGGAGTTACTGCTTTTTGCAACATTTTTCTGAGAATTTGTGTAGACAGTGTTCTCTTCATACATAAAAAGCTGCTATAAATCAAAGTAGAGGCCTGAGAAGTGTTACAACATAGCTATTTAGTTGTTCAGGCGCTAAAATGTGTTCTTTATTAGACAACTATTGTACAATCTGAGCATATGGCTGTGTAGGACATACAAACAGGGCATTCCTGGATTATAGTAGTATATCTAATTAGCAATTAATATACTGGAAGTATTTGCAATGTAATTTGTTTTGTTGGTCACAAACACCAGTCTGCAGTACTTCATTTGTGTCTGGGCAAGTTGACTTTTTCCCCTCCAAGTGGAATACATGAAATCTATTTCTCTCTTTTTTGCCATTGGGGGGGTGGGGGAACATATTGAAGCTTGTACTGAAAATTCAAATCCAAACTGAATGATAAAAAATCAGACAGAAATAGGGCCCTGTAATTTTATAGTTAACCCACAAAAAATGAGGTGCCAGCAAGCACTGACACTATTTTCTTCCATTATTTGTAGTTTAGGAGATGCTTCTTAATGGGTCTTTAGGAATGCCTTTAATGGTGTAAATAAAAATTTTAAGTGGCCCAAACTAGAATGCTTTCTTGATTTAGAAAAAATATTTAAGATATTTCTTTGTCTATCTTAGCAAAAGAGACGCCAAGAAATTGAACAAAAACTTGAAGTGCAGGCAGAGGAAGAAAGAAAGCAAGTTGAAAATGAAAGGCGAGAACTGTTTGAAGAAAGACGTGCTAAACAGACAGAGCTGCGGTTACTGGAGCAAAAAGTTGAGCTTGCCCAGTTGGTGAGTTTTAGCTTTGCTCGTGATCTTTCTCCTGTTTAAACTGTTCTTGTGTATTTTAGGGTTATTTTCTTTCATTTCTCAGCAAGAAGAATGGAATGAACATAATGCCAAAATAATTAAATACATAAGAACAAAGACAAAACCCCACTTATTCTACATACCTGGCAGAATGTGTCCTGCTACGCAGAAGTTGATGGAAGATTCACAGAAAAAGATGAATGGTAAGTGGCCTTTGTGATACAAAGGCCCTTCTTCTTGCCTCCCTTTGTTTGCTGTATAAATTTCTTTTAAGCTTGTGCTGAAATACATACATTTCAGGACAAACTGTTCTTGCATAGGTGTTCATCATAAGTGAACATGACTCTTTCAGTGACTTTTGTCGGATGTGCTTTGATTCTTTCAAGAGAAGTCAAAAGGGGTATATGCGTGATCACAGAGATACGTTTAAAACAGTTCTTTCTATTAATTAGCTTTATTACACAGATGTATACCAGTGCAGCAACTTAAGTTTTGAAAAAGCAGATTCTATGGATTGAAGACCTGAGAAAATGCAGGATTTTACTGAGGATATGAGAAGCATTTTCTTAAGCACAGCACTAAACTTTATAGTAATTTTTTTTTGCCTTAATGTGTCTTCATTTCTGTTTCGCAGGATGACTATGTTTTTTCTTTTGGAAAACAATTTAAAATACTCCGGTTGATGGTAGTCTTACTGTTCCTTTTTATCAAACTGAGAACGTATTTGGTGGTTTGGGTTGGGTTGGGTTTTTTTATTATTTTGTTAAGGAGCTGCTTCATCATGTGGGGTTGGGGTATAAGAGAAGCTAGCTCTCTCATCTGAGTATTTACATTATTTAAGCTTTCTTAATACCTAACGAGCTTTTTGCTAATTCTTACTGTCTTTTGTTTACCTTAGGAAGTATAACCTTGTTAATAAATAAATACCAGGAAATTCAGTTATTATTTTGATATACTTTTGGCTGGATTTTTGATGTAAGCGAAGTCAAAAATTCTTTTTGTTAGCTTAGATTTAGGGCTTTACTGTTCTGATGCTCAGCTGAGCTGTCACTATTCCTTTTGCTTTGTTTTCTTAATGTAACTAGCAATCTTTTTCATTATGCATGAATGGCTTCCTAATTCAGAATGAGTAAAGATGCAGTACTTATAAGTGAAAACAATTTGATAACTTACTAGCTTACAGTTAAGGGGAACATAGACTTCAGTGTCTATGCATTATCTGAAACTACTATTTATGCCTTTGTTCCCTAGCACTCTTTGAAAGCAGGCGAAATGAATTTGCGGAGCAGATTAACAAAATGGAAGCCAGGCCCAGAAGACAGTCTGTGAAGGAAAAAGAACAGCAGGAGGTGCAGAATGAAGAAAAGAAGCAAGAACAGAACAAGGAGCAGGAGGAGGGTAAGATGCCTCAGCAGGTGGAAGAGTTGGAGACAGGTAATCAGCACAATGATGTAGAAATGGAAGAGGTAGGGGAGGAGAAGGGAAAAACAGGTTCAGGGCATAGTGATGCAGAGAAAGAACAGGAAGAGGATGAACAGAAACATGAAATGGAGATTAAGGTAGAAGAGGCTACTGAGGTGAGGGAGAATGACAAGCAACAGGATGGTCAGCATGAAGAGGTCACAGTTGTAAAAGAGGAAAGTGAAAACATTCAGCCAGTGGATAATGAGCAGGATGTGGCTGAAATGAATGATGCAGGTGGTATAGAAGCTGTAGAAAATGAAAATGGCAAGGAAGTGGAACCAGAAACAGAGTGTGATGCTCAGCCAGAAAAAGGGTGTAACGTGCCTTCTCCCAAGATGGAGAAAGGTACCAAACCAGAAATTGAAGCTGAACCTGAAGAAAAACAAGAGAAGGCACCTGAAGGTCAGCTAGAACCTGTGGCTGAGCCTCTGTCTCAGCCACAGTCTGTGCCACTGTCACAGTCACCTCAGTTGTCTCAGTCCACTCAGGATACAGAGCCCCAGGCAGACAAGGATGAAAATGCTGTGGTGTCTGTAAAGGTAGTTGAGGCACAGACAGAGCAGAATCAGACACCCAGTGTAGAAATTAAGAGTAAGACGAGGAGTAGAAGCAGGGGTAGGGCAGGGAACAAAACTGGTAAGACTCATAGCCATAGTAGCAGCAGCAGTAGCAGTAGTAGTACTTCAAGCAGTACTAGTAGTGGAAGTAGTTCCAGCACTGGCAGCACTAGCAGCCGGAGTAGTTCCACCAGCAGCAGCACTACAAGTGGAAGTACTAGCAGGGACAGTAGCAGCAGTAGCTCTAGCAGTAGTGGAAGTAGAAGTCGTAGCCGAGGAAGAGGGCATAACAGAGATAGAAAACGCAGAAGGAGCACAGACAGAAAGCGGAGGGATGCTTCAGGAGTAGACAGAAGTCACAAGTCTTCAAAAGGTGGGAGTAGAGATACCAAAAGCTCAAAGGATAAAAGTTCAAGATCTGACAGAAAGAGATCCATATCAGAAAGTAGTCGGTCAGGGAAGAGAACTTCACGGAGTGAAAGAGATCGTAAATCAGACAGGAAAGACAAAAGGCGTTAACAGAAGAGACCAAGCTTCCTTAGTGTAATCTTTGCAGCGGAAGATTATTTGAATGAAAGGATTCCTTGTAAGGAGGAGAAGGCTGCCTTAAGAATTGCATGCTGTAAAAAATCTTTTGGAAAACAAATGCAGACTGTTTATCAGGCATTCTTGTACTTTTTACATAATTTTGTAAAAGGTTACTTACCAAAACATTGTGAAGTTCCTGAAAATGTAAAAATAAAGGATTAACACTCCTTTGCATCTTTTTTTAAATATCCTGTACTCATTAAGGTCCTCTGTATATTTTAATAGGCAAATCTTTAAGTAGGTGCGATCGCTTCTGTATCATACAGCTTTTTATTTTGTAGAAATAAATGTGCATTTTAAATAAATTGAAATGTCCTGTTGACAATTAAATTCCCCCTTTAGATCATATGTAGGGAGGCAATATTGCAGGAAATGTAAAATTTTGCTTTTCCCTTCTATTTGTTGTGAGACTGGGCATCTTCAGACCCAGTAAAGGGAGCAATCTCTCCAGTGCTGGGTAGGAAGGGAAAATAATTGATTTGAATCTATACTTTTTTGTTGTGTAATCACAAGCTCTTGCTCAATTCCGTCTTCCACTTTTATAAAACTTTTTCCTATCCATAGGCAAGCAGTGATTAGATGAGAATGTTAACATTGCCAAGATAGCTCAAGTCAGTCTGGAATACCATTCTTATCTGCCATCTGCAGGTGCTTTGGTAGTATGTACATCTATGTTCTGGAGACAGTTAATCTGTTTAATGATGTTCCTTGCTTTGATGGCCAGTGGACGAAAGACTTCAGCTTGCTTCTCAACCAGGATTCCCTTTATTTTAGCTACAGACTAATATTTGACCCCCTCATACCACTAGGAATAATTACATTGCAGTGTTGGAGTTACCTGGGACTACCTAATACTAATGTTATGTGTGTGCAAGAATGATTTCTGAATGTGTTTAATACAACTGGAAGTGGTATGGTGTTTATCCATGAAGGTGAATACTGTTTTTATATAATTTTGTATGGAAAACAATAACATGTTGCTGTTCTGTACATGTGCAAATAAATGTGGCTTTGTAGACTACTCTTGATGCCTATGATGTTTTCTGTAGCACAGGTGTATTTCCTTAGTCTTTCTACATTTAAAGTGTGAATCATAATTACAGGTGGCTGTACCTTAGAAGCTCTGTATTCAAAATTGTTTTCATAGGCTTCAGTTAATGCCTGTTTACTGAATATGAAACACTGCTATAATCCATGTTGTCTTGGCAGGAAGAAGTCTCATATTGCAGATCAGGTAGTCCAAGAGAGATTTTGGAATGGAAATGAGATTTAAGCTTCTTTTAGTGTAAGAAATGCCATATATGCCCCATTTTTCTGGAACATAGAGCAGACTCTTGGAAAGTTCTACATTGGGACAGTGTCAGTTTTGGGATTTTTTTGTCTGAACTCAGAGTAGTGACAGTCTTTTGTGTTATAAAGTGCTGAACTTCCTGACTTCAACAAATATGTCTAGCAAGGGATGAAGTGGGAGTGTTCTTTCAGCACAAATAAAAGCAATGAGATGGTTCCTCAGGCTCTCCTCAACAAGTTTAAGACCTTATTCTGATTCTTCAGTCCATTTGTCACATGAGTATTCTATTTGCCTCTGCTTCTCTACAACTGAGAATCATTTTTCGTTCTTGTTCAGTCTCCAACCATATCCTTTTTCAAAGGAATATGATTTAATGTGCCACCTTTTTTGAAGGACAACCACAAATTCAAATGCCTTATTGAAGACAAACAGCAGTTTACCACAGGGAATGAACTTTTATACTAAGTAGCTGAGTAAATGTTACTGGCTTACATGTTTCAACTAACTTCACATTTCACATTGCTTTTGGAAGCCTCACTCTCCACCCTGACATTGGGTATTTTTAAGGTTTCTTATTTTGAGCTTAGTTGGGTGATTCACTGCTGTTAGTACATGTACCGTATGGGTTTTAATGGCTGATACTGCAGTCACACAGATTGATGGTGAAAAACCACTGTTTCAGAGGTGCGAATTAACAGGGTTCATAAAAAATAATGTGGTGGTTCCTGGTAACGGAAGTTGGGATTGGGTTGGTTATGTTGTTTTGGGTATGTTGCAGGCAGGACTGTATCTTTGTCAAGGTGAAGATACAGGGGCTTTGTTGCCGAGTACAAGGCTGGTAGTTTAAAGTTTGTTAGAAGAAACTGCCATGGTTAAACTGTTAGAGGCTGAAACATGACGTTCCTATAAGGGTACATCTCTTCAAATTCCTGCTCCTTTATTTAAGGTGGCATCTGTGCTTAGAACAGCTTCATTGTGTGTATTCAGAGAAAATTGGAACATATTTTTTGTGTGGAAAGTCGGTGAACTAAACACCCCCCTACAGGAAAATTAATTTTCAAACCCAGTGTATTTGCAAATAGATTTCTAGAGCATCTTTTGTTTATCCTGACAGTACTGGTCTTGTTGTTAGGTCCCAGTTGTAGTTTTGAGGTGCAGGTTCAGCTGCTGATTTTGCAGCCATTACTGTTGGCACAACAGGCAAACCTATTCATTTTATCTGTGCCTGAGATCTTTAAAATGAGTTTTCCTGCTCAAGGAAGTATTTCTCTGAGTACTACATATATTTATTATGGGATCACATGCTGTGGCAGTGGGGTATGGGTAATACATGGAGATCTGTGTTTTGGAGGATAAAATTTAGCTCTTTGAGATTTCTTCCCTCTTCCCCCATCCCAGTTTTGTAGCAAACCTGTGTGTTACCACAAACCCTGTTCAGGCAGCTGTTACTAGGTGATAGTGTTCTATTACATGGCAAAACATGAGGCATTCGAAGCTTGGAAACGTATTATCAAGATTCGAGGTAATACAAGGCATAAATTCCATGATTTGTTAGAAATGCACTGTGAGTTTTCATGCCTGTAACTGATTTTGTAACAAAAGAACAATATGGCTTTTTCTATTTGTCATCCTGGCTGAAAAAGTTGGTTTAAATCTGCATGATGAATGACTGTTACCTGTTTAGATTTGTCTAACTGGAAGAGTGAAGTAGTGTTCCTTTTCTTCCTTTGACTTATTTTTTAAAAGATAAATGTCATACCAGAAAGATTTTGATTTTTTTTTTTTAACATTTTATTCAGTGTCAAATTTGATCTATATTTTCATCCAAACCTCCAGAGCCAAGAGAAGTATAGTTTTGAAGTGCTGTTGCCATGGACCATATTCTTCTATGGATTAGTGCAATATTTGACACAGTGAAACCCTACATTCTGTATGGAGCTCTTTGGTGCTATCATAAGAATATAACCAAAGCTGTATGTACTGTTGTTATTATAAAATAGATGTTGACTTTAATGTACTTAGGAGAATTTTTACCAATTTATTATTTGCTTTTGGATCTTCATTGTTAATGCAGATACTGAATAGTCTAGGAAATGCAGTATCTCTTCTGCTTATACAAAGCAATGTCTTAAAAGCCATTCAGGGTGCCACACTACTCAGTTTATCTAAATTATACCGGTAACCCCAAATTGATCCTTCTGTGAATTTTAATGTAAGGGATTTCTGCATTTCTAGCTTGGTAGCTAACAAGATGTCATTGCAAATAAAAGTTAATAGTTTCATCCTAATGAAAGCTCTTGGAAATAGATCTTTTTCATTTGTATTGTTTGTCTTCATGTGTGTAATAGTACTTACATTTGTTGCTTCATTTCTGCAGAACAGAAGTTCACTGAAATCTCTATCTGCTATAAAGCTTTCAACTTTGTCCTTTGGAATCCAGCTATGATAAATTCCCTGAATCTTTATCTTTGACTGTAGTTCAAAGGTGATTAGAAGTTCTGTGTGTGTAACACCTGCAATTATAGGGTATACACCCAGAAGAAAACAGTATTTTATATAAATGATTTCCTACTGAGGTTACTAGTGGAACAAATAATACAGAACAAGGATCAGAGCAGTGCTCATTAGCCTTTTAATAGCTTCAAGCCTAGAATGACTTGAGACTAGGCTACTTGAAAAAAGAAGACATAGATGAAACTGAGTAGCCAAGGCGGGAGGCAACATTTTATCTCCATATAAAACCTTGAGAATTAGTTTGGGTATCAACGTGAAACTGAAGTCAGAGCCATTTTCAGAGCTTTTTTGACAAACGCAGTGTGAAGATCCCAAGGTGTGGGTCTGATAGTTTGCTCTCCCACACAAACTAGGCCCACTATTGGGCTTCATCCCATGTTCTATGGTTGGTTTGCAACATAAAAGACTCTTCTGAGCCATTGTTAACCTTGGTGGGATAAAAATGTTGTCCTTTTTTTTTTTTTCCCCAATACACGTTTTTTGTATCTTCTCATCAATTGGTCCTAATCTGTAGAGATTTGGGAATGAAAACAAACCACCAAAAAACCTCACCACCTGCTTTTCTGCTCACCATTTCTTTGAGTTTGTCATGTTTTAGCTGCTTGGTATTCCATTTCTCCCCTTACACCTCCTACAGATAAACCTAGAAGACCCCAGGGAAGGTCCCAAATCACTGACTCCCTAAACCACACAAGATTAAGAGAATGTTGATGCTGGGGATGGGGCTGCATTGGAGCTAATTTGAGTGGAGCGAGTGAGGCTTGCTGATCTCTAGCATATTTTCCCAGGTGCCCAGGACAGTTCTCTGGTGGATTACCTAACAGCAGAGGCAGCTGGTGTGCTAGGTCATAGGATAGGCCTGTCTGACTACCAGGTCATGTGGTGAAGGAAGGGGCCAAAGTGTTAGATTGCAACTGGAGAACATGTCATTTACTGTGATGTTTTTGTTTGCAGGTTAACATGACCCTGGTGCACTTTGTGCCCCCTCCCAGTTACAAGTAGATGACCAGTTTGGTGGCTCAGTAGATCAGACTAAGCAGAAGCGTCTGGCAGGTTTGAGTTGCGGAGCAACTCCGTGGAGGGAGGGGGAACTATGCTGCAAGTAGGATACAGCTTAGGTTCATGGAGAGAGAAAGCAGAGCAAATTCTATGTGAGTCATAATTGAGACTGAAGGAGGGGCAGGAAGCATATGACTGCAAATACTATCAGGCTGGGAAGGAATGCAGCTATCGAGAGAGAGGAGCAGCTACCACACGCAGGAGAGTGGGAAGGGTGAAGCCCCTTTTGTACGCAAATTAGAGGTACTGTGTTTAGGTCACCAAGGAAGTGTAGGACAACAATGCAAAACCTTTGAAGCTGAGCTTACTTGTGATGCAAACATCTCTGCAAGATTTCATTTATAGCATAATTTGATACCTAACATCACCAGTGTATAAGTCCCTGCATAATCACTATTTTAAAGCATAACCCATATTTGAGAAAATATTATTTATAATGCATTATCCATATTGGATAATAGGTTGCTAAGAAGCAGAGGGTTTTCCTTAAAAACCAGGACATATCATCTGCTTAGCTTTGGTATATTGCTCTGTGATACTTGATGTAGAGACAGCATATGGATTTTCTAGTTATCTCAAGAGACTGAAAACTGCCTTTAAAAGACTCTGGAGTTCAGAAAGTATTCCCTGTGCTAAGGGATTGTATTCTGCATCAAGTGCATGAGAAAATTTCAACAGAATATGTGGAAAAATATTCTGTTCAAAGTTTCCAATGATCGCCTATTATCTAAAATATATCACTGCCTGCAAAATATAGTTTGTTAAAAAAAGCTAGAAAACTGTCAGTAGCTATACTAGCAATCATGCAACTCAATATAAGCATGAAATTGACAGTCCACCTTAAAATCAGATGAAAGATGTGTTTTAAAAATGCATTCATAATCCAGAAAAAATCCTAATAAAGCTCTTGCTGAGTTTCTGCTAACAGTCTTTCACAAGCTCAGTACAAATTAAGCTGTCTGATACACTAAATTTTGATGTGACCAGAACTAGTTTCTCTATTCAAAACATCAGCCTAGCTATCGGAACATAGTTAATTATTAAATATGTGTGTATGATCAGGACACCTGACTTTGCCGAGCAGGTTAGCAGAGTGTACTGCTATTTAAACAGATGAGAGAAGGAAAACAGGTTTATAAATTTATTTGCAATGTTTTGTTAGGCTAAGAAAAATAATGTTCTTGCTATCTGCACATTGATGCAGTTTCCAGTTTCAGTGCATTCCAGATTTAATCTAAAATGTCAAGGATCTTGGATCAGAGAATTTTGCTTTTAGTAATTTCATTTTCAGCAAGTCTGCAGAGTACAACCGTACTTTCAGAATGGAAGAAGTGTGGTGACCAGGAATGTGAGAGTAAGTAAAAAAGTTTGTTGTCATTTTTAAAAGGAGTCTATGGTATATGTGCAGTTGCTACAAACCATAATGTTTAAATCAGCAATGAAACAGGCTGAAAATTAGTAACCACAGAAAATGTTTGTTATCAATATAGTAAGTTTATGAGCAATAGGCTTAAACTTTTCAAACAAAACCAGAAAAAAATACTTACCAGATTGCGTTGTGTAAGTACATAAAGATCAAAGTTCAGTGAAAATACTCTTGAATGGCTGATTTTTCTCGAGTTTTCTCAAAACGGGCCGCACAAAGCACCTTTAAAGTATTTTAAACTCATTCTTTACAGGTACAAAATAAATGAAAAAAAAAAAAAAAAAAGGTAGGCTCTAGGCTGAGAGAGAAAACTGTATGCCTTGGGTTCAGAGTACATTCAGAGCCCATTCTGCAAAACTCCAGGATTTTATACTGCAAGCGGAATGTTTGTTTTTACAAAAGACCCTGACAGTATACCTTCTTTACTTATTTTTTTCTTCTTCAATATGAACTAAGAGCAGTGAGTAGTTATGCAGTTCCTGGAGAGTGACAGCTCTGTGTAAGGTGGAGCCACTGAATCACAAGTGGGCAGCAATAAACAATGCCCCATTTATTATCTGTTGATTACCATTGTGAAGCCTGTCATAATCATATGTAGTTGAAACTGTTTCTAAGCTGCCTCCACTGGTCTGGCAGCCTCAACTGTTACTTTTTCCATATGGACAGCTTACCTTGAAGTGGAAGAGATAGATTGGTGATGGACTCTTACAGTCAGCCACACTGACTTCAGTCTGGATGCTCAGAGAAGTCTGTCTTTGTAGAACACTGTATGGAATGGGCTCCAAACTGACCAGAGTACATGAGTAGTGGTGGTTTCTGTGGGGAGGCAGGGGTGAAGACAAAGAGAATTTGAAGTCATTCAAACTGAATTGGAAACTTTGTTTTGACAACATGTTTAAGGTTTATAGTGCTTAAACTTACTTATTTTCTTTATAAGATAAATGTATTCAATATAGAGGACAAAATCCCTGAAATATTTACTAGATTTAACTTAGAATTTCTAAAATATATAAACATGCCTGGGAAATATTTTTTAGCTGTTTAGATCTGGGTTTAGTACTTGAATGTGCTAATTCTCCACATGCATTTAGGCTTTGAAAGCTTTGTTGAATAAGGATGGGAAAATTTCCTTATAGGACAAGTATTTTCCTCCCTGAAAGAAGACAGGATAGGGCTGCTTTTTGCTTGATGATATAAATGCATTAGCCTCAACAAAGCACATTGATGTATTAACAATTTTATGTTTGTTACAATGATGTATTAACAATCATGTTAATAATTGTAAACAATGTAAACATATAAACAATGATGTTAATACAATGATGTATTAACATTTTAATGTATTTATATATATTAGACTTCTTCAGTAACCTATCTGACTTATGGCTGCTATACTTACTTGTTTCATTCTTCCTACATACTTTTCCAGCGGGAATGAGCAGAGTTCATGCCACTACAGACTACTTAGGGCCTGACTGCCGGTATCTTAACTTCAAAACAGGGGAAGAGATAATCGTATACTCCAAACTTTCAAGGAAAAATGAAAACTTGTGGATAGGAAGTGTAAGTACTTCAATCTGAAAGACTTTTCCCATAAATAATTTAGCTAGTATAATAATAGCATAACAACTGTGGTCTGCTTGCTTCTGGGAATCTTCCATCTCTTCTGTAATATTAACCATCAGTTAATATTATAGTCAGTACAGTATTTGGGAGATGGGTCACTGTTGTCATCTGTATATAGAAAGGTAAAATCAAATCTTGGCAAAGATCACCCATGGAGAAACAAAGTCAGGATCAGAATCCAAGTGTTCTGTCTCCTTCCTTTAAGCATTTGGCTATAACAATTTAATCTGGTTCCCTTAAAAACATTCAGGTCTATCAGGTCAGGTACCTACCTACAGGTCTGTGAGTAATGTTTTTCAGTCATTTAGTCAGCAATCCAGTACTAGGACCTGACTTCATAGTTCAGTGCCCAAGGAAAGTTCACAGAGAAGTTATGCATATTTAATGATTTGGAACAACTGACAATGTACAAACAATGTATAATGTAGAACAGCCGTGTAGTTATGCTATAGCTAAGAAGGAATAGATGCATTGATCCAAATCCAACTGCTAGTAAAACTGTGCCAGTCCTTCAAACCTAGAAGATACTGGTAAACTTTTTTTTTTTGTAAATGATCTATCACATTTATTGTGTAACGATGAAATTCTGTCTTCCTTTTTTTCACCCAAGAATATCTTTGCAGGCACCTCACTATTCTTTGCTTTCCAAGTTGCATTCCTCTATTTAAAAGCTGTGCGCAATGGTTTGATGTAAAGCTGGTGGTTGGTTGTTAGGTTTTTTGTTGGACTGACTCTTACTTGATTCTTCTGTGCATTATCATGAACTTTCTGTGGTGTTGCCACCTTCACTGCCATTTTCTCTTCAGCTGGCCTCACACCTGAATTTCATATCCTACTTTTCTTGTAGCTTGTTATGGGTCATGACTTATCAAGGCACATTTTTTCTCCCCCTTGAGTCAATGGCAAATTTGTAGCCAATTTTAGTAGAAGCTGGCTGAGACCATCTGTGCTCACAACACTGTCTTCACTTGAAGCAGTGCTAAGGCTACTGGTTTAGTTCTGGCAAACACGTGTTCGTTAATACAGAAAATAACAGTATGGATTAATATACTTCCCTTTGCTGTCTGAACTGGCAATGGAACACTTCGGTGAAGGAAAAATAAACCAGTCTTTTGCCCAAACATAAGTAAGTGGTTAGGAAGCAGCCCTATAAACTTAGCGTCTATTCATGCTTTTCTAGCATGAACGCAAGCACCTACCATACTTATCACTGAAGCTCAAATGTCCTCATTCCTTTTATATTTTTTATAGAAAGGAAAGGATTTTGGATATTTCCCAAAAGATGCTGTGAAGGTTGAGGAAGTTTTTACTGTGGAAGAAGTTGAAGTGCTCACTAAGGTAAACCAAGATCACCAGATTTTCCAATGTCATTCACAGCAATTGAAAATCTAATATCCAGGTAGAAATTAAAGTGTTAATGCGCATTTTATTTCAGATAAATCAAAACATGTTTTTTCATTATTGTGCCATTTGCATGTTTATTGTTATTTAAAGTAATTTTTATCTAATAAATCATAACTACTAGGAATAATATAATTATTTACAGGCCTTTGTGTAAAGTTATATGCATGTATAACTATACAGACAGAAAAAGAATAAAGATATTGCTGTGCTACATGGAGCTGTAGAAAATTACAAATGAAGACACTTTAAAAGTTGATATTGTTCTTTCAGGAAACTGATTTTCTTTGTCTTCATGGACATAAGTACACTTATGAAAATGAAAATAGTGCATTACATGATCACAACAAAGAAAGAGAATATTCATCATCTGATGCAGAATCAAAGCTGCATGAAAATGAACTCTTCAAGTATACAAGAGAATCTATGCAAAAAGAAGAAAAGGTTGAATCAGTTTCTGAAAATGATTCCAAGGAATCTCACACTCAGGAGGAGTCTGTAAGCAAAGAGTTGTTTATGAAAAATGAGAACAGAAGAGATGATACTGAAAAGCCAGAAATGCAAAACAGTTTCCCAGTAGAACCCATTCCAACTCGGTCTAGCTGGATTGCAGGATGGTTCACCACAGAAAATAAAAATGGAGAGCCCTTAAAAGCCATTACAGAACCCTTAGGAGAAAATACCTACCGAAGCAGAAAAATAATGGTAACTGCTGAAAATGATTTACAGGAGTCAAATGAGAAGGAGGAACAAGAATCCCCAGCATCTGCTTGGTTTCAAGGTGGACTGACAGATTTCCTGTATTTTGGTGAACAGAATGTGGATGTTGGTTTGGCATCTGAAAAAAATTATCTACAAATCCATGATGCTTCTGGTGTGCCTGAACTTTTCAATAATGAACAGGAAACAGCAGTGACAGAGTTACTGACAGAAGAAAAGAGTGAAAGCCAAGAATCTGGATCAAATTGGTTTAATTTGGATTTAAGTAATGTTCTTAATTTTGTCCATGCTGAGAAAGTTGCAACTGCTGTGCAAGAGCAGCAAAGCAGAGAAACACAGGATGAAGCAAATAATAATGAAGTGCAGACTTCAGAACAGAAAGAATCAGACATGGAAAAAAAAACTAAGGAGATGGTTAAAGCAGTGATGGGTGAAGATGATAAAGAGAATTATGCACAAGAAATAATAGATTCAAACATGCCAAATCCTGGGGAGATAGCAGCAAGTGTGCATACTCTTAATGACACCAAAAGCACAGAATTATTTTTTGATATGCCAACAGGTGACAAAGAGAAGCCAATTGAACCTTATGGTTCAGAACAAGACTCGGTATCAGAAAGCCAACTGCTGAAAGACACTGAAGCTAAAAAGAGAAATCAGGAGTCAGAAAGTAAATATGGACAGTCAGGTTGGTATACAAATACCTGAAATAGATTTGTTAATTGTAACACATATATATATATTATAATCAGCAGGGATTATCATAGGAGAATTGTGATCCCTCAGACAAAAAACACAGATGAGAAGCCTGGCATAGCTGAAGAACAGAGCCATTTCTTTTCTTTCAGTCATTTTGCAGACATACAGTTCAACAGCCAAAGAGAAACGAAGGGCAGAGTTTGCAGGATGATGTGTTTTTTAGTGAAGAAGCCTTTCAAACTGAAAATTATGGTAACATGTTACAAGGAAATAGTAACAGAGCAATGAAAGTATAAGTAAGTCAGAGAGCTAGGGAGGAGCTGTCTGAAGATACAGGTGCAATTCAGGAAAGCAATCTGTTTTGCTCACTAGCTGTACAAAACACTGAACACAGTAATGAAAAAGCAAAATGTTTTGTCGAATTAGTTTAGCAATAGTGATGTTTCACAAATGCATCACTATTAACCCCAGCTGGTAACTAAGCCACTAACACAGCTGCTTGCCTGTTCCCCTCCAGCCCCCTGTGAGATGGGCAGAGGAATTGGGCAAAGACAAATCCTGTGTGTTGAGATAAAAACAGTTTAATAATTGAAATAAAGATAATGATGAAAAGGGAGATAACAGGGAGATAACAGGGAGAAAGGAATAAACCCCAGTAAACACAAGTGATGCACAGTAGAGTTGCTCACCACCTACTGACCCATGCTCACCCCACCCCTGAGCAGCAATTGGTGGCTCCTGGCCACCTTTCCCCAGTTTCTATACTGAACACTACTTTCTGTGGTTTGGAATATTCCTTTGGCTACTTTGGGTCATGCTCCCTCCCGGCTTGTTGTGCCCTTCCTCGCTGGCAGGCCATGGGAAACTGAAAAGCCCTTGACTTTGAGTAAGTACTGCTTAGCAACAACTAAAACATCAGTGTGTTATCAGTATTATTCTCAGACTAAAGCCAAAACACAGCACTGCACCAGCTAAGAAAAATAACTCTATCCCAGCAGAAATCAGGACACTGTTGAAACAGTAGTGCAACCTGAAGCATCTCAGAGACAATACGTACCCTTGTTTAGATTCCAGTGCTGAAAAAAATGTTTCTAAGAGTAGTGAAAGTCAGGAAAATGCCAATATAAAAGGCTACTGTAATGAACTGTCTCCAAAGATTCTCTACATTTACTTTCAAAATTAAATTTTTAAAATAAGAGTGAAAATTGCAACTCATCTACAGGGAAAATAAAATATGGAAACCATTAAAAGAGTGTAAAGGAAAACCCCAAACCCATACTTGTGTATTCAAGAATCTGTAAATTCAGAAGGCAAATTACTAAGCTATAGAGAAATACCAAGAACTGCAGATAATCATTTGGGCATCAAGACAACTCTATGTGTTAATGAACCAACTGACTCTGGAAACATCTAAGAAAGTCAAAGCAGTCGAATGCTGTTTGAAAGCCAGTTACTCTTTTTGTCTTTTGACTATTGGACTATTTGTGGCATCTTTGGCCAGTACTGTCGTGAAGCACAGAATTAATCAATTTGTTAAAAAATGAATCAATCTGTAAATGGTATTTTTTTGGAAGCAGTACTTTATTGGCTTCAAGAAATTTACTCCAAATCACTAAAACTGAGGCAGCAAGGTGCCTTCAGTTATACTTCCCCGTGAACATGCCTGTGGTTTCTTGTATTTCGCAGTGAAGTTTGTTATCTTGTGAGAAGTTGTTAATCTTTAATCTTACATGGCATATTTAATTGTTGTTTTTGTAAAGGTTTTCCCAGTTGTATTTGGGATAATGTAAGAAAGAGACCTACTAACCCTGAACAGGGAATCTACAGGCTAATTATCAAAAATAAGCAGATGTTTTCTTGAACAAGTTTTGCTTTTAAGCTTTAGCTTTATCTTTCAAAGTTTGTAGAGCCCACTATTTGAACAAGTATTTCTTAAATCATAAATCTCTAGCATATTTTTTACTCTCATGTAGCACTCTAGTGTTTGCCTTTGAGGAAAATATAAGCAAAAAATGAAAATCTTGGTAGAGGTTAATATCTCATAAAAGTGTGTCTAAATTGAATCCTCTGAAAATAAGCATGATTTCCCTTCATAACTATTTGCAGGAGTAGGCAGTAGAAGAAAGCTACTAGAAGAAACACCAGAGAAGGAATATGAAATGAATGCAGCCGCAGTCAGTGAAGGCGGCAGTGACCGATATTCAAAAGCAATAGTGATTCCTTCAGAAAATTCTGAAGAAAAAATGGACAGTTCAGTAGCTGACTCTCCACTTGATGTTGAAAAGCCCTTCTCAGATGCCATCCAGAACTATGTCCCAAGTAATGGTAAGCATTAAGTTTCTTAACTGTAAGAAAAATATATTTGCAGTATTAAAAGCAGTTGTAATGACATTGACAATTGTCATGTAAAACCATTTTTTCTTTTCCTCCTCTTTTTTTTTTTACATATGAACAAACCAGGAGGCTGGGTGTATCAGATACTTCTGTGCTTGAATGATCTTGAGATCAGGGAATCAATCAGATCTGTATTTTTGGCCGTAACAAGTGCTATGAGAAAGGTAAGAATTCTTCATGTTATAGTATTGATGTTAATGCAACATTAAGCCAGTTACTGCTTATGTTCTGCAACAAATCTCCTAAAAAGAAAAAAAAAAAAAGAAAAGAGCCTTTTAAATAAACCCTTTGCAGTCCCCTTGCTTCTGGGGGGTATGCTAAATGAGAAAGAACAAGAAAATTTAAGGTTAGCTGTAATTCATCTGCCTCTGTCACTGGTACTGCAGAATCCGATGGCCTCAGTGTGTTAGCTTTTTTCATATAACAGCCATGAAACACCTCGGTGGTCAACATACCAGCTTTTTGTTGTTTCTGGTTTTGTTTTAATGAAACTCACAGCTCCCTCTAATTCCCATGACAGTACTCATTAGATTTGCTTGGACTTAGAAAGTTCAGGTTAGGATGAGTAAAATAACCAGAATACTTCCACTGTCTTTAAAAATTTCAAAGCCTTCATTCCAAACATCCCCATAGTTCAAAACTGCATAAAAAACTTGTCTAAGCAAATATATGCAACACAAAATGGGATTATGAGTGCTATGGGGATGTCTTAAATATCAAATATAGGGACAGAGTGAAGGTGGACTTTAATGGACATAAACTGCACAAGAAACAATGCTGTCAGAGGTGTGTGAGGAAAAGGAGACAGTGTTGCACTGTCATCTCTAAAAAGGAAAGTCATATCAGCTAAAGTGGTATATGGTAAACTTAATTTTGTTACTTTGGTTTGACTGGTAACTAACCACCACATGAATTTGTTCCTGATTTCCAGTATCAAATTCTATAGATTCTGGCTAAATTTTGCAACCAAGGAGACAAAAACTGAAGAGCTTTGCTTTGTTCTCCTTATGAACTGGATTTCGATGATCACTGATAGTTCACTGCTATCGTTCTTGTATTGTTTGACACAGCTAAAAAAGCCACTTCCACCTTCTACCGATCACTTTCTCTTAGGTGGTACCAGCTTTTCAGGCAAGACACTCAACTCTTGCACTGTGAATATTCTGTTAGCATATCTTAGAAAAGGGGGGAGGGGGGGGGAACAAAACCAAAACCAACCAAACAAACAAAAAAAGTGCAGTTAAGTACAGGTAAAAACTTAACAAAATAAATACGATATCAGAACAGTCCTAGTGAACGAGATGAGAAGACCCCGCTGCTCTGTGGCACTACAGCTGCTGTTTCTCGCATCTTTCCCTGCATTTGTGTGCCAGCTGCCCCAGTACGATCGATTTTTCACAGAGAACTCAGCCCAAACCCTCGCCGAGCTCCTCCCGAGCAGGTCCGGTCGGGCAGCAGCAGCGGCCGCGGCCTCCCGCCTGCGCGCAGTGAGGAGGCCGCGGCTGCACCCTGATCCACCTGCGGCCCGCCCCGCCCCGCGCTAGTGCGAGCTCGGGCTGCCCGCCTCTTGGGGTGGCACGTCTACCGCTCGTCAGGCCAATCCCGAGCCCAGCCAGCAGCGTTTTACTTTTGTGAAGGGCTGCTGCCGCCCGGGTACGCATGGACGCGGCAGGTGCCGAAGGGAAGGTGAGTATCCCTCCGCGTAACTTTAAGGAGGAACAGGAGTAGGGTCGGGGCCAGCAGGGCAACGTCAGTAGCAGAATAAGGGGGGGTGGGGTGCGGTGGCTGTACGCTGAGGGCAGCTGTCGGTCCTTCTCGTCGGAGTGTGAAGGGCAGAGTCTGGCGGGAGGGGTCCCGGAGACTCAGCGGCTCCCTAGATCCGCAACACAGCCGAACCCGGCTGCGCCGGGAGGACGACGGCACCCCTGAGGCGCACCTGCCCCCGGCCCTGCCGGCTCCGTAGTTTGAAGCCGCGGCCAGAGGCACCCCCGCTCCCGGTGGAAGCAGGGCCGTGAGGTCCGGAGGCTGCTGCCCCCGTCGCCCTCTCACCTCACTCGGCAGTAGTATTTCCCGCTCCGTTCCCCCCCGGCGGCGGTGTTGCGCCACCATTCCTGTCGCAGTGGTACAATCTGCCGACCCCTTCAGGTTCTCCCGGCTTCTCCCACCTGTGGCCGCGCTGCTCCCCTCCCCTTTTCCGTCTTAGCAGTGGTCTTTCCTTCCTCCCCTTCCACCCCGGTAGTGGTACAGGCCGGTTGTCAAGCGGGTGGCCGGAAGGAGCCGCACGGCGGTAGGCTCGTGCCGCCCGCGGCAAGATGGCTGCTGGCGGTCGAGGCGATGGTTTGGATGTGACCAGTGCGAGCTTATGGCTGGGCCTGCGGGAGAGCGCGCAGCGATACTGCGGGTTGGCCTTGGAAGGGGCGCGCAGGGTGAGCCGGAACACACTTCCGCCCGCGGCTGGCTCCGGCGCACCTGAGCCGTAGCTGGGGTCTCGCACCGCGGCCCTCGGCTTTGAGGGGAACGGCGCTGTCGGGGGTGGCGAGGGGCCCAGGGCTGATAGAAACGGACCCGCACCGTCAGGTGTGGCGCAGAAACCGCGTGAGCCGGGGAGCGCCTTGGCGGTGTGTGTCGGGGCCCAGCAGCCTGCCGAGGGCTGCGCAGCCGGGAAGTGGAGGTCGGGACAGGATCGGGGCTGAGCGGCCCCTGCTGAAGCTTTCCCCGGGAATGCCAGGTTGGACGAAACCTTGGGTGACATGGTTTAGTGTGAGGTGTCCCTGCCCATGGCCGGGGGGGTGGAACTAGATGGTCTTAAGGTCCTTTCCAACCCTGACTATTCTATGATTCTATGAAAGAGCCAAACCAGTGAAGCAGAAGCTCTCTGATTTCACCCCCACGCACACAAATCTAGATTAAGTCTTTACAGTAACACATTTCTTAAGCACAGGTCACACGGAGTAAACGTGAGCTACATTAAGCAGGTGTTTGAACAAATAGTGATATCTATCTACAAATAAATTGTGAGTGTATTTAAGTGTTTAAATGTGTTAAATCATTTGATTGTTTGGTGTGTTATTTTAGGATGAAGGTGGGCGAGGAGATTTTCATACCAAGCAATTTTTCTACCACTTAATCATAAAATACTTATAAATAAATACTTATTAGTACTGATTCTTCTAACAGCGAAGTGTGTAGACCACATGAAGGAGAACTTGCCCTAATTGGATAATTAGTGTGTTCAGAAGGAAAAGTTTTCAGAGCTTTATCTCATCATCATATCTTGTTGGAAGTTTTTTTTTTTTGCTTCACATGGTATATGTGTAATTTAAAAACCAAAGGTTTCTGTTATAGTTTTCTCAGAATTTTGGAAAAAAAATAGGTGTGCAAGCCTTAGATGTAAACTAAGCCAACGTATAATGTCTATTTCTGTTGAAAGTATTAACCTCTTTTCCTTTAGTTGAAACTTTTCACTTTGTTTTTCAGGCTGTGGCTTCACTGCCAGAAGATATGAGACCTGGTCCTGATCTTTATGGTTTTCCGTATGAAATAGTGATTTGTGCTGGCATTGCTGGAGCCTTTACAGTTCTTTTGTTCCTGTATAGAAGTTACCAGTCGGTAAGTGTCATGGTTTAACTCCACCTGTCAGCTAAGCCTGGTGCAGCTGCCTTCTCACTCACTCCCCCTGCATTGGGATGGGGGAGAGTCTTGGAAGAGTCAAAGTGAGAAAACTATGGGTTAATATAAAGGCACTTAATGGGTAAAGCAAAAGCTGTGAGTGCAAGCAAAGCAAAGAGTTTATTCACCACTTCCCATTGTCAGGCAGGTGTTCAGCATCCTCAGGAAAGCAGGGCTTCATTATGTGTAACAGATACTTAGGAAGATAAACGCCATTATTCCTAATGTTCCCCCCTTCCTCCTTCTTCTCCCAGCTTTATATGCTTAGCATGATTTTATATGGTGTTAGGGTATCCCTCTCGTCTGTCGGGGTCAGCATTCCCTGCTGCATCCCCTCCCAACCTCTGCACCCTCAGCCTACTCACTGGTGAGAGCAGAAAAGGCCTTGACTCTGTGTAAGCACAGCTCAGCAGTAATGGACACTTCCTTCCCTGTGTTAGCAACACTGTTTTCAGCACAAATTGAGAAGAGTCCCATAGTATCTCCTATAAAGAAAACTGACTGTATCCCAGCCAAAACCAGCAGTGTTAAAATCACATGCAGATATGTAGAGTGCATTAATGATTTGAATTGAATGGCTTGAATTGAATTCACTATTCTTTTCAAAATATACAGTGTTTCAGAGTTTTAAATCTGTTGTGATTGAATTTAGAAACCCTCTAAAGGAGAAATTGAGAAGTAGCTTGTTTTGTCAAGACAGTAAGCATTTGGACAGGTACTGAGTGACTGCTATCATTAGAGCAAATGTAATGAAACTTGTAATAAGGCTTCTTTTTTTCTTCCATTTTTAATTTCTGCACCAGACTTTCAAAGTCAGCCTTTAAGTTATTTCTCTGGGATATAGAGGTCTTCCCTAGGGAAGAGATGAGAGGATGCTGTGTTACAACTTTACAAAGTTTCTGTAGGTTCAGCCAAGTTCTGCATCTCTTGTCCAGGCTATTTGTGACAGATTTTGTCCCACAGTTTGTTAGATTTTTATTCTAGGGCACTAGACCCCATGTGGCAGCTGCAGATTTGGCACTTCCCACCAAGGTGCATTTGGGCAGGATGCCCATCAAGTAGTACCATGACCCCAGCTCTAACTGTTAAGTATTATAACATGTGGGTTTTTTTTTTCCTCATAGGAAGTTAAGTCTGAGCTAGCAAGTGGAGCTTCCCCTTTCCTCCCCTTTTCTACTCTTTTGGCTATGTATGTGCACTACCGTTTTGTGTTGACAGTCATGGTTATATGATGACTATACAGAGGTGTATTATAAAAGTGATCCAGGTGACAACTAACCTCCTTTCCCCTCTTCTGTCTAATTAGAATGGGAGAAGGACAGGGCAAACATAGCTATGGAGGGGACAAGAGCAGAGGATGCAGACGCCCATTTTAACAGCACCCTGTACTTATCTCTCTTTTTCTTTTTTTTTTAAAGTTCCAAGGTTAAACTGATCATGGAACCACAGCTTAAAAGATTACTTTTCAGATACTATGGAAGAGTAATTGATCAAACATTTTCAATATTTATTCTTTTTATTTCAGGTTAGAAGTCGACTTTATGTAGGTAAGCTTATTTTTCATACTGTTGTTTGGGTTTTTTTTTGTGTACGACTTTTTGGTTGGTTGCGGGGGGGGGGGTCCTCCTTTGAATTATTTGAGTGTTGCAACACTTAACTGCATATTTGTTTTGGTTTACTTTGGGATTTTTTTTTGGTTTTTTTTTTAGGAAGGGAAAAACAGTTTGCCGATAAAATTGCTGAACTAGTTGAAGACAAATGCAAAATTCTTGAAAAACTCAGCCTTTGCAAAAAAGAGGTAATGGTCCTCATTTATTGCTTTCAGATGTGTCACAGAAATAGGCTCATTTATCTAAGTATTAAATTTATCCAAAAGTAAGACGTTTAAAGGCTTTCAAAGTGATTCTTCAAATGCTTTTTCCTCTGAGTGCCTTTAAGTGCAATTAATTAGAAAGTTCTGCCTTTAATTCTTAATACAATATATTTCACTGGAAGGAACTTCAAAATGGCTTTGTTTTATGGCACTGGGATCATCTAACAGGACTAAGGCATTCCTGAATTACAGCAAGGTGCATTTGTGAATATTTAGGTGGTTGCTATGTTTCAGACTGGGGCATCATAAATTAATATTGTTGTTTCAGCCAATTCTTTACATACATTCTGACATAAAATATTTCTTTTCAGTTTGAAGATTTAGAATTGTCTCTGAAGGATGGTAATGTTATAAAAGAATCAACAGACACGTCTTTTTTTGAGGTAAAAAGATAAATAGAAATTGTAATTTCCACAGCTTAAGTCAGTTTTTCAGGAAAATGCCGCCCATACTAAAAAAAAAACAAAACACAAAAGAAAAACAAATAAGCAAAAAAAGCCAAACAAAGCACAAAACCCCTTGTTTTGAGAGCATTGTTATTTTAGTCTTGGATTACTGAAAATGACATAAGTAAGACATTTAAATTAAGACAAGTTGTTTTAGCAATTGCATTAAAATAATTGATGCTGGAGCAAATGGCATGTTAGACAATATTTATTTTTTAAAAAATTAAATTGTTTCTAAGAGAGAGAGTAGTGCATGAAGTATTTTTTTCTCAAATCTGGCTGAATTAATTTATATTTTATAGGCTACTGGAGCACAGTTGTAAACAGAAATTACCACTACATTGTTTATATTGCCCAAACTGAGAGTATATTTGTAAAAGAGTTCAAAAAAAGTGAATCAAATGCCTAGTAGGCTCTGTGAAATTTATGTAATTGAAAAGCAAATAGATTTATTTCATTCTGCACCTCAGATCCTATAAAGCTGATTGTTACAGGGTTTGTTAACATGTAAGAGTCTCTAGAGTACTTTGAAATTTACCCTTGATATAGTTAAATTTGTTCAATATACTTTGCTGTCATATTTAAAACATACTTGTCATGTTCATATGTAATTAATGTCAAATATTTTATTTTAACTGTCGAAACAACTGGATTTAGGAAATGCATGAAAAACTGAACAAGTCAAACTTGGAACTCAACCAAGAAATAGAGAATTTAGAAAAAGAACTGGAAGAAGAAAAATCAAAGCAATCAAAAAATGATAGCTTGGTAAGAATAAATGGAATCCTTTTTGTGTTACTATTTATTAAAAAAATATACCACAATACAAATCTCAGTGGAGAAGACAAATAAATCTCTTTGGGTTTGTTTTTTTTTTTGAAACAAAAAATATGTTTCCCATTTTGTGTCCCTTCATAGTCCTTGTGGCATATCAGAAAAATGACACCCAGAAAGGAAAATAATCAAAAGATGAGATCTGTGTTTACTGATTTGGCAGTAGAACCTTCTCAGTTTGAAAATTAAAATAACTTTATTAATTGCCTAGACCTTTTCAGTCAAATCTGTGGAAGAAGCTATATGACAACTAATAATTTTCAGGTGGCTGAAAGTGAGGAGAGAGTGGAGTCTTTAGAGAATGAAGTAAAATCTCTCCAATCACAGATTGATGAGGTATGTACAGTCTTCATAGTTTCTGTTTTCCAATCTTTACCTTATCTGTTTTCCATGTAGTTACTGGTGGGGTCTTTTTGGTGGTTTGTTGGTGGATTGCTTGAGTTGCTTTTTTCTATTCAGGGTGCAGAAATAATGTGCTGTATAAACCAAGACTTTATAAGGCGTAGTACTTTTGTGTGGCTTGATTTAGCAACTTTGAATTTCATATAATGATCAGCAGTTACTGGGAAGCACAGTTACCTTGTCTTTGCTTTCTTACTCTGCAATGATACATAGTGTTGCAAAACTAGAATCAGCAAAAATTGTTGAAATTGTAGGGAAAATCTGAGAACATGTTTATAGCACAGCTAGAGAACCTAAGAATAAGTCAAATAATACCATCATGATCTCATTTATATATTCACCTATAGTGTTTAAATAACACACCTTATTTCACTTTAGGCCAAGTCCACCCTAAAAGTATATCAGATTAATACAGAGAGACTCAAGACATCTGTTCAAGATGCAGAAGATGAAAACTGTCATCTCCAGGAAAGTGAAAAGCAGGTAGGTTCTTCCTAGGTGTCCTTAGAATACTATATTTTCTTATAATACTATAAATACAGTTTCTCCAAGGAGCTTGTCCTCAGATGTGTTTGTTAATCCCCGTTGTGTATTCTGCTAAAAGAAATGACGAAGAGGACGTGGTTTTAAATTGATTTTATGTTGGAATAACTTTGTCTGAAATAGTCTTGTTTTTAAAGAAGATTAATGATTAGAGTCTGTGGGGAAGCACACATAGATTTCAGTGAGAAAGAGAGCATATGGTAATGTAAGACTGATAAGAGTTTTGCTGAGACATGGAGGAAAGAAGAAAGATTTGAGCAAGTCCACAGCTAGGATCCTCTATAAAGGCACAGAGAAAATGTTTATAGTTGATCTAAAAAAACAAAAGAAACTAAGAAATTGCAGAGTATGCAAAAGGCAGGTAAAAAATTTACTGTAGTGTCACTATGCATGAATTAATGGAAAGACAGATAAGTAGTACAACGGAACAGAAAGCTCTGTTACTTCCCAAATTTTAGCTCTTAATTTTCTTCAGTGCTGTAGCCAGATCCCAAAGCTGATTATTTAAAATGTTCAGCATAAGCAGTACTTGTCCTGTGCATTAACAGGTTTTACGATTTATTTTTTTTTCCTGACAAAAAAATATTCTGTCTGGACATTAAATATTCCATGGAACGTTCTTGGTATTTTGAGGGTTTTGGTTGGGGTGTTTTGGTTGGCTTGCTTTGGTTTATTTGGGGCATTTTCTGTTGTGTTTTGTTTGTTTGTTTGATGGATATGTGCTTGTTTTCCTGATCTCCTTTTTGTCTGAATGCTAATATGATAGATACCTTTGGGAGGGAGAGTGGGGGGAAAAGAGTAGAAGTACAGGCCTGTTGTGTTTTAGAAGTCATAAAAAGCTGGGGAGTGCTTTGGTCTTCTCTATCAAAACATTGTACTTATTAGACTTACTGATTCAGGAGGGGAAAAAATGGTTACTGGAAATAAATTTTCTGCAGGAGTATTTCAGCTCTGCAGAACTGTGTTATCTGTAAAACTTCCTAATTTTTTCTAATTTTAGAAGGAGTACATGTGTGTATCTATGAAAAAAAAAAGGGAACACAATTTTATAAGATGCTGTGAGTGGAAAACCACTAGATTTGGGTGTTATCACTGTGAGATGAAGTTGCATAAGAATTATTTTCTTTCAGGAGTCTTTTCCACTTAATCTGTGCAATGTTTTTGTTAGTTTCTGTGGGGAGGAAGGGGCTGGTCTTGGTTGGTTATTCCAGATGTCACTGTATACTTATGTAAAGCATTTTGAGAAGCAGTACACAATTTTCATAGGGATTTTTTGTGTGTGTGTTTTTTCTTTGGTAATTTATTGGGTTCCACAAGAAAGAAGAGATTTATTTTTGTGCATGTGAAAAGATTCTTCATCTTTTATTAAAAAATAGTACTTGGAGTAAGACAATTACTCTACAGTTTACAGATACTCAGGTGGGTTAGGGGTGGGGGCATGGAAATAAGTAAACCCAACTCCTGGGATGTAATTACTAGGTTCCTAGGTAAAAAGAGTAAGATTTTTTGCACTCCTTCCAAGTAAAATAGCCTGGGCATAGTTGCTTAATCACATTATTTAGGAAAAATAACTACACTTTGCTGTAAACTGAGCTTTCTTGCATTTGTTTAGTAATGTGAGAACATTTGTGTATGTTGTATTTTGCTATGCTTTCTAGCAGATAAATAACTTGATAAGACTTGATGGAACCTGATAGGGGAAGAAGGGGAGGTATTTGGTTTGCTTATTTGTATTCGCTTTTATGAGGTTGTTCTAAGCATGTGAAAGTCAGTTTGCTATATTAGAATACCTGTGTCCCTTTTTTATTTTTCTTTCTTACTTTTTTTTTAAAGATGGAATTTCACTTGTGCTCAAAAGGTAACAAAGGTGTTACTTGTTCACAGAAACTAGAGTACTTTCTTCCTCTGTCCATTTGCACTAATGGGTCATAATCTTCTGGCACATCATAGCTTAAACATTCTAACAGATGTGCTGTCTCAGATTTATGATGTGTCAGAGAGAGGATTGGGCCTTTTAGTTTGAACAAGGGAACTGTTAATGAACTCCAAACTTTCTGTGCTTTGTTTTTTGCAGGAACATCAAAAATATATATTGCTTTTGCTTATTGCAAATCCTTGCTGTTTCTCTGTATTGAAATTCTTACAGGTACATAAAGTCATGGGTATTTATTTTCTCTTTGGCTTCATGATGAAGGAATCTCATAAAGTTTAGCTTCCCTGTGAGGATGACAGTTAATGAGAAAAGTAGTTGCCTGTGTACGTCTTCTAAGCAGTATTAGCGTAAAGAGTATTTTTGATTTATCTGTAATAACGTAGTTTGCATGAGGCTGCAAATTCATACATGGCTTTGACTGCATGAAAAGGTGCAGTTGTCTGCCAAGTGGGGTTCACCCAATTCTAGTCACATGTTTTTTGGTTTATGCCATCTAGTTTATCTTTGATTAGTGTTCAGGCTTGCTTGTCTATTTGCATGGCAGTTCCCCTGTTTAACTACCATTTTCTGGTTTTATTTTTAGTATAACTGGCTGTTGTCGCTCAACCTAGTTATTCCTTTCTGTACATTCACTGCTTTCAAATTGGTTGCCTGTTGTGCAATTTTCTACAATATTCTTTTGACTCTTAGGCAAATTTTTTTGTGCTGTACCCCATGTTTTTGTACTGCATGTTTTGTTTTAACAGAAATTTGCGTCAGTTCAATTTTATTCTCACAATATGAAGGCATGGTTCAATTAGATAATATGTTGCAGTAGTTATTTTTAATGATCTGGTGCTTAAGTGCACTAATCCTTTTACTGCTGTAAAGTATTTTTGTGAAATGAGATTTTTCTAGGGAATGTCTAAAATATAACCTTGGAATTTACTTGTCTTTTTAGTTAACCACAGTTAGTTACAAAGATACATACTAGCAGGTGTTGAATACATGCAGTTGCTGTGACTTTCTTTAACAGGAAACCTTTTTTAAAAAAGAATTTTAAAAATCTAAAATCTAAAAGGTATGGACAAGACTAGAAGAAATCATAGAATTGTTTGGGTTGGAAGGGACCTTAAAGATCACCTAGTTCCAAACCCCTGCCATAGTACAGTTTTACAATTCATATGAATTTAAATAGCTTTCTAAAAAGCTTCCTGGTTTTCCTGACCTTTCCAATCTTTACCAGGTTAAAAAGACCCAGGTAGAATTTCACAAGTGTGTGTGCATATTGGAGAATGAGTGTTCTCTCCATCCATTCCCCAGTGTTTGTAGCTGTTACACAAATTGTCGCTATTTTATATCCATTGCTTTTGTCACATCAGGGTTTTTAAACTGAGTGGAATATTAACTGAACTGTTCTTACAAACGTTTAAAAATATCCTAACAACTAATTACAGGGGAGAGCTGTTGCAGATAAATCAACTGGACAATAACATTAAAGTCTTACTTTTCAACTCTCAAGGTTTAACTGTCTTCTGTCTTGTAGTCTTATCTCTGTTAATTCTTACTGATGGGTGAGAGGTTAAAATTCTGCTTATGTACAGATAATATAGATAACAAGCTCAAGTACTATTCATCCTTGACTCTTGGTTGTGATAGACAATCAGTGCTAATCTGCTGGTTTTCTTTTTAGCTTTTACAAGAAGCTGAAGGATGGAGTGAACGTTTTAGTGAATTAAATGAACAAACTAAGATGCTCGAGTCTTCTAAAGCAGATATAGAAGAAGTACTGAAAAATAAAGAGAGTCAAGTCAAGGTAAATTATGACAGCTAGCATTAAACTAAATTATTCAGACTGATGCTAATAAAGGAGTTCCAAGAAAGTCTAACAAAGTCTCCTTGTCTAAGTATGCATTAAGCTGTTCTGGGGTTTTGTTTGCTGTCTCCATCCTCTAATGTCTTGTTTGCTGCTAAACAGAAAAGGTTGCTTAGCAGCACAATGCAGCAGTCGGATAGCTTTGGAAGCACATTAAATAAAGAAAAAACTTTCAGCTCTGATTGAGTATTTGCTTTTTTTTGTTGTTTTTTTTTTTATTTGGAGCTGAGAGTTGGGGGTGTATTCTTACATGTGTGTGCATACGTCATGTACCTGCTAAGCACATATGTGCTTGGCTATTTGAAAAGTTCACAAGGACACACCTGTTGACCTGCAGGTGTATGTTGCCATAGAAGAAGTCATATCAGACATCTAGGGGGGGCTCACTTAATCTACAAAGGGACTAAATAAAGGACAGAACTCCTAAAAAAGTAATGGTAACTACATTTTCATTGCTGGTATTTATGTTACTCCTTGTGTTTTGTTGGGGGCTTTTTCTTAGTCGCTAACACAATACTTACTGAAGATGAAAGACTGGAGTTCAGCAATAAGAGAAGATGATGATGCTGAAGATAATCATTGGGACACAGATATAAAGGGTGAAACAGAGAATGGAGAGCATTTAGGTATGGTTTGTATAGCTTCTCATATTTTATTTAATAGATGTTCTAGAAATACAGAGCTAACAAACTTCCAGGAAAGTTGAAGGATTAGCTTTGTAGAAGTCAGATATTCAAAACTCAGATGTTATTCGTGTCAAACAGTTAAGTGACAGTTGGACACCTTCAGAATAACAACCTATGCTACTATTTAGTAGTGTGTGGATATAGCTAAAGCATATGCATTGCCATAGAGCAATGTAAAGACTAAGTGCTCAGTCTCTTGCAGAATGACTAGCCTATATTAGTATTAAGAAGTGATTCTCAAGCATTTGTAGATGGAAATCTAGCTTTCATTTCTTCTTGAAGTTCTCTCAGCAATAGCACTGAGGGTCCTTAGAGCCTAATTTCTGCTTCCTTGTCCTTATGCAGGCGTTACTTGTTTCAGGCAGTATGATAGCACTGGAATCAGATGAGCATAGATGTGGGTCCCCTCAAAATAGCAGCACAGAAAAGCCTTTCTCTCACCTTTTTCTTGCTGCAGCTTCTTTTTATGCTGGTGCTGATTATTCCATAAGGCATGTCACAGTAAAACTTACAGTGTGTATTCAACATCTTACTTTTAGTATGAGCATTCTAAGTCTGATTGATTGGCAATTGATTGGCAAACAAAGCGCTAAAATACAAGCATAGCATATCCAAACACACACACTGCTTTTTGTTTTCTTCTTTTTCCTCAAATCTGCTATGCCTCTCATGATATCTTGAAGAATTCTTTATTATAAAAGCAAGCTCTGTCACAAACCTTTTAGTACTTTTTATGTGATTTATTCTATTCTGTCAATCAGATGATCAGCAAAAACGAACTGTGAAGAAATTGATCTATGCTGCAAAGGTATGTGATTTTTAAGAAACAGGGGAACTAGAGGGAACATATGCATTTTTGGGGGTAAGTTTAATTGCATATAGATCTCAGTAGCGCAGAGTTCAGCATCTTTTACTGTTTAATTAGATATTTTTTCATGAAAAGTTTCTGGTAATCTTAAAGTGCTTAGTTTTTGATTGTTTTTTGTTTGATTTTATTTTGATTGTAGTTAAATGCTTGTTTAAAGACCCTGGAAACAGAAAGAGATCAAATGTATTCAAAACTGTCTGATGAAAATAAAGCTAAAGGAGAACTTACAGGTAATTAAACGTTGTTTTGCCTTTAAATTTAATAAGGTGCTGCTTTTGCAAAGTGGTGTTACAGACCAGAACTGTTACTTCCAGGAAAAACTGAATTAAGCTTACATTAATAGTTCTGCTTGATTTTTAAAATGCCTGTTTGAGTTTAAGTTGCTTAGCTATTTTAAGTATTTGATTTTAGAGGTAAAGCAATTGAAGTTGCTGAAGCACTTCATAAATTTTGTTGTACTCTGCTGGAATATTCTAGAACATGATAGTTATAAGTCTTAAAATAAATGGACAAAGTTGTTAATAATTATATAATACCTTCATTGCAAAATTTCTGGACATAGTGGAGTTTTAAATCTAAATTTTAAAACCATCTGTTAAAAATGGTAGCTTGTTATTAGTTTGTAATGAATGCAAGCTCAGTACTTCTTAAAATCCCAAATGCTGCATTTAGAGAATTGTACCTGAAAGCATCTTGCTCTGGTTTTTCTTTTGTTGTGTAGAACATACTGAATTAAACCTTATGAAATGAAAACACTGCCACTCTGATTCAAATTAAAACCTGTCATTAGCTATTACTTTTATAGATAACAACCAGCAGTGTAGCCGTCACATTTGAATGTACTATGGCTTGGTTTCTGGGTGATGAAATGCTCTGTACAACTGTATTTTTCAGTTTTTGATAATACTTTAAACTGAGTCTTTGTGTTAGTGTGTTTCCCAAATTGATTGTAACTCTGTCCTATAAAGGTATTCAAACTTACTTTAAGCATTCTATGTTTCTTGAGAGGCATAGAAATAGTAAATAGGAAAAGAAACATGACAGATTTCAATTTGGAAAGATAAGGTAGTTAGGGTAGTAGCTCTTCAGTTACTCAGTAAGACCTGTAGGTAAATCTGCAAAAAGTGTATGATAGTACCGATTTTACTTCTGTAGCAGAGTAATCACAATAAGAGCCCTAAATGGAAATTTATAATACTGTTTTCAAAGAAGCTATGCAATTTGGAGCAAAGGCTAGATATAAGCTCAGATATGCACTAATATAGTATTGCTTATATTATTAAATCAACATAGGATCAAAGAGTTTTGCAGAATCCTAATGTACTAAAATATTGCAAATATTTTGATTTTGTAAATTATGCATTATCCTAATAATGATTATTTCTAAATTTGACAGAACGTATAGAACATCTTCAGAGTCAACAAGCTTCCTTGCAGTCTGAAAACGAACATTATGAAAGTGAAGTTCAAAAGCTTCAGCAGAAACTTAAAGTAATGACTGAACTTTATCAAGAAAATGAAATGAAATTACACAGGTGCCAGTTCCTCTTTTTATTTTCAATGTTTACTCTTTGATTTGAATGTAACTCTTTTCACTTGGGTTGCTAAAAATTACTGAAAATTTGAGTACTGCTTTCCAGAGTTTTCTCGACTGTGAAGATCCTATGAAGTTGTACATGAAGTTACATGACGTTTCAGCTTCATTTACGTTTGTGATCACAGTAATATTATAGAATTTGTTTCCGTTAAAGTAGTGGTATATTATTTGGGACTTTTCCACAGTGAATACAGTACAGAAACAAAGATAAAACAAGGATTAACAAATTTTTAATCTGTGAAATAAAGGGTAAAGTTTGATTATTAAGGTGGGAAAGGTTGATTATTTTTATTAAATTATTGACAATAATAAATTTTATTTAAAATATTACTTTTTATTAAATTATGTAGTAAGGCTATCAAAGTTGCTGAAAGAATGCTAAACAGTAGCTGTTTGTGAGGTGTATTTTGTATAGTAAAGAGAGCTGGTAATGTCAGCAGAGGAGGGGTGCTCTTATAAAATTAAGCTTAGAATTAAAACATAGGCAAGCTGTTTTCAGTAAGCAACACAGAACCCCTGTGAATCAGGCTTTCCTCACCAAGGAGGATAGAATATGAGGGCTGTACTATCTGCCTCCCAGTCAGGATGATCATAGGAAATACGACTTACAGATTGAAATCAGAAATAAGTTAAGCTCTAGAAATAAAGTTGGGATAGGACATGTAATAACCTTCAGAAGTGTGTGTGTGTTTGTGTATGGGGAAGGGAGTGAGCAGCATACACCATTTTAGGGTGCAGTGGTAGAACTACAGTTGTACTAGCCAGAAATTATTTCTTCAAGGAGCAGACATGATCGTGAAGGCAGCAAGAGAAGCAGCACAAGTCTTGATCCTGTACTGAGCAGTGTGCAGGACCTTTTTAAGTATTATTTTCAGTAATCTGCTCTGAAATACCTATGTTTGTATAGATATTTAACATCTTTTGTAGACGGAGCAAAACCTAGAAATCCACTCCATTAACATTCGAGTTTTTAAAATGCAGGGGGTAGTGGGAAGGAACCTATTAAAAAGAAGCAATGATGGACAGTCAGAAACGAAAAATGTTAGCAGACTGTGTGGATGATATTTAAAAATACCACACTAAAGCTCAGCAAATGTATGCTGCTTATTGAAGATTTTAGAAACGCCAAAATGAGATAGCAGAATAAAAGGGGCTATTAGTATTAATAAGGCATCTTTTAAAAACAAGGGAAATAGAAAAGTGGGAAATAAAGATCGAGTAGAAGTTTATATCATATTCAAAAGATCCATTGTTTAGATAGTTTGATTATGAAGGACTGCTGTTTACAGGAAAATGACCAGCTTACCTGTTCAGGGCTGTATGCAGCAGTAGCATCCACATGTGTTCTGCAGAATTGCCTTGTGCGTATTCTGTGGTGTGGAATGTGGGGTTTCTCTTCTGTAGTGTCCAGTAAGGCATTAAAAAGAGAGACCTGTAAAGAATATGTGTATTTTTTTAATAACTATTTTGTAATAGCTGATAACAACCTTTTTTCTTGTCTGGAAAGCTTTTTACGTTAAAATGTAAAAGAAGTACCAGAACAAATCACTGAAAGTTAGTGCAGTTTGGGTTTTATTTTGATTTGATTTGATTTGTATCTGCTTCCCTCCTGCCCCATATAGAAATATTCTTTGGTAATGTGCATTGTCTTCCAGAATCCTTTTAGGAACAGTGGTAATCTAATTGTGTAATATAGAACAGCTAATGGACTGAATAAACTGATAGGAATACAAACTAGTGCTATTTATGCCACTTCATATGCTGCCTATAAAACTCTTTATCTGGATACATATCATGTATTCATCATACATTCTTGACAGACCAACGACAAAATTGTTGACTTGAAACAGAATTAACCATACTTTTTGATTTTTCTTAAAGAAAGCTGACAGTAGAAGAGAGAGAACGCCTACAGAAGGAAGAAAAGCTTTCTAAAATAGATGAAAAAATAAATCATGCTGCTGAAGAACTGAACAGCTACAGGTAATTACAGATTGCAGTTGCTGTAATCACTTGTTCCAAAGTGAACAAAAGGCAATAGAGAATTAAAAACACCAGCATAAGTGAATGTATTTTCTTCCAGTTTCTTGTGCTCTCTGTGTGTGTGTTACATGCTGGTTTGTGTGTAATAATGCATACTAAGGAAGCTTTTGCTTTGCTAAAAAATTAGGGTATTTAAGACCATTAGCAACATTTTTTTCCATTAGAATGCTAATTGTATTGACATGTTAGCTTTAATGGAATGGTAGAAGTGGTCTTTAGTTCCTTTTACTGAACAGAGATAAAAATACAAAGTTAGGAAGAATACTGTGAGGTAAATACAATGTTCAGTTTTCCTAACATGTATGTTTTATAGTTACAGTATTCTTTTTCTGTATGTCTGAGCTTTTAAAATAGTACTGTTGTTTAGAAATTCTTTGGTAAAATGTGGGAATATTTTCTGTAGTTTGGTTTGGGGTTTTGTTTTTTATTTACTGCTTGGCTCTGTTTTGTGTTACACCAGCTGTTTACCTCTAATTTGTTTCTGTTGTTTCTGGAACTATGGCATCATTCTTCAATCTGCAGTGCGTATTCCCCACCTTCCTTCAATGTTTATGCAGTATTGACTCTAACTGAAACATACTGATTAACAATGCTTCCTGAAGTGTTGATTAGATTAATTCTGTCTCTAGAATGTAAAATTCTTGAGGATATTCTTCAGTGTTCATACAGGAAGACAGAATTCGCCCTTAGTGATTTACTTAGAATTTTCATTTATCCCATGGGCCTAAGTGACAATACTGTGTTTTGGATAAAAAGAAAGCAGACTTAATTATAGCATTATGTTTACCATTGTGTTTACTGTATATAAAATTACTTTCCTCCACATTTTATTACAATGTTATAAACCTTAATTTTGTTACAGAGAGCGAGCAAAAGATCTTGAAGACGAGCTAGAAAGAACCATTCGTTCTTACCAGAATCAGGTATATGCTGTGTGTTACTTAACCATCTAAGCCAAGTAGATGGGATCTTACTGCAACTGAAATACCACTTTCAGTGAGGTTGTGATACTGTTTGGCTTGATTTTGTTGAGTGTTTTTTTGCCATTCGCTCCCCCCAGCACTGTCATCTGGTTCTGACTGCCACAATTTCACAGCAGAGATCACCAGATAACTTTGACATTTAGATATCTCATTATAAATTATCCACACACATTAAATTTATGAATAAGAGCATATACTCAGTCTGAAGTTCTCTTGTTTTACATGGATAATGATCTAATGAATCTCTCTTTCACAGATTACTTCACATGAGAAAAAAGCTCATGATAATTGGGTATGTTCCAACTACTGACTTTTCTAAACTTTGTGTGTCTTCCACGATTTGAATAGCTTGCTTTATCACTTTTTTGTTTCTTATTAAAAACAGATAATCGAAATTAGCCTGTCACCAACACAAAAGCATGTTAAAAATACTTATATAAAACAGTTGGAATAATTAAGCCAGGTACCTATGAGCATAGTACACTGATGTTACAGTATTATTTGCTGTAGCAATAAATCTGCTAAAATAACGTTACCATTTAACAAGTGTGTGACATTTTTCTAATAATAAAAATGTTTGGCCTTGTTTCAATGCCATTTTGGTATTTTCCCTGGATGTACTTCACTCGTTTTATCTACTAATAGAAAACATTATGTCCTGTGAGAACAGCATGTTCCATTGACAGCTTCCTAAGAATGTTGCTGCAAAATCCATTTTTACCTGTTCTTCCAAACAGGAAACCTCAAAATATCTCCTGACTAGTACATTCTGCAGTTTCACAGAGTGGTCTGTATAAGATAGAGTCCTGTTAAAAGCTGTGGTACTTCATGGTCATAATTTTACAGTGTTTACTATCCGATTTTAAAATAAAAATTTATTTTATAAAATCTGAGACTTTAAATCTTGCACATATTCTGTAGAAGCTTCAAGCAGCTATAGCCAAAGAATTTTATTTCTGCAGTTTTAAGAACCTGCAGGAAAGCCATGTCATTCCTCAAAAATTTGGATAATAGAGCTGCTACTGTCATTTGGTGACAGATCTGAGGCTCTATTTCACACGCTTTATACGCAAGTCATATCTTGTGAAAATAGAGTCCACACACTTAAGATAGAAAAAAAAAGTCTTGGACCTAGGACCTGTCACATATATGAAGCATTTAATTACTAAATAGCAATATCTAAGCATCTGACTTTTGTCCCTTCCCAAAGCTTGCAGCCCGAGCAGCTGAAAGACACCTCAGTGATATAAAAAAAGAAAATGCACATAACAGACAAAAGTAAGTGCACTCCTGATCTAACTGTAAACAAGCACAATTTGGCATGTGAGTATGTTCTGGACTGATGCAGTTTGATGTTTTCTAGACCTGTGTTAATCAGTAGTGGCCTAAACAGTGCAGAGGGAGTGTAGTGTTCCACTGGAGTTCTGAAAGGGAGTCATTTGAGCATTCCTGTAATGATAACATGTAAGAAAGCAAGAACTTAAGAACTATGAAAAGGATTGAAATATTTCAGGAATGAAGCAGAATATAGTACTGGGACTCAAGGACTTTAGGAGTGGGTTTGTTTATTTGTTTGTTTTAAATAAGTATGTTTCTACCATGTGTTGTGGTTACCTAGTGATTTTACAGCTTATGTATCTGAGAAGTTAATACTGGGCTAACCAGTCAGGTGGTGGTGGTTGGGAGGAACCTTTAGGTGTGAAGTTAACCAATACTTGGAATGCAGTTTAGAGTGCTCATGACAGTAATATCATGCTAGGAAATGTGATATCTTACATGCCACTTTGACTTCTGAATTACAGTTTAAATACAGCAGCATAGAGAAATACTTTCAGGAGCTCTTAAGTTTAGAGTTCTGTGACATCCTTGTCTTTCTTCATTTTATTCAGGAAATATGTTGCTTCATTAACCCTTTAAAATGGAAAACCCAGCAGTAAACAGTGCAGGCCAATAAAACTTTTGCACTTCTTGGTTATTTACTGCTTTTTTGTTGTTTATTTGCAGATTAACTGAAGCAGAATTTAAACTTGATCTTTTAGAAAAAGATCCTTATGCTCTTGATGTTCCAGCTAGACCATTTGGCAGAGGTACAGTATTGAATTGTAATTGTTTGAAAACTGTCTTGGCCATGTGTATGTACAAGTAACAGTCATTTAAAAAGAATTGTTGGGTAATAAGTGGCTCTAGGTCATGTTGAGTATTTTGTTGAAACTAAGAGCGTTTGTAGTGTTGATGAGAGTAGACTGGGAACATGATACACGTGTGTAGAGCACAATTTTCATTTCACCTTTACAATTTAGTTTTCAACTTCACCTGAGAAGTTAATTATACAATTTGTTAAACTAAATATTGTGAACTTGAGTATTTTGTTTTAACTGTTCCAGAGCATTCCCCATATGGACCCTCACCAATGGGCCGGCCTTCATCTGAAACAAGAGCTTTTCTTTCTCCTCCAACTTTATTGGAGGGTCCTTTAAGGCTTTCACCTATGCTTCCAGGTGGAGGAGGAGGAAGAGGTACAATTCTTAAACTTGAAAATCTATCTATTCTGGATTTCTCTCTCCTCTACTATAAATCTGTCACACCTTTTCCTCTTGCTGGTGACAAAAAGTATTAAAACATCTAATTCAATATAAACAGTTGATTGGACAAATTCTCCCTGTTTTTCAACTTGCTTCTAAAGCTTTCTAATGAAAGAGTACAATGGAAAATACAGTTGTTACTAGTATTAGGTTAGATAGTGGATTCGCTTTAGAAGCATAGATTGAGGAAAGTGGAAAGCCTGACATAATCAGTCTTGGGTCATTTCTTGGACAGATGGGGTTCTGCTGAAATAGACTTGTGATTTTAATGTAAACAAGATTAGCTTTCTGAAGAAAGAGTACTGCCTCTTCTATCTCATTAAGTCTGCATTTGGCAAGAGGAGAGAGTACTTGTGTTGGCAAAAACATTTAATTTTACTGGGGGTCATGATGATTGTTTTCCTCCCTTTGTTCTAAATTTGAGGCTGTCATTATATGTGGAGACATTTTCTTTCCTACTGATAAAAGGGACCAAGAAGGTTTTCTGTAAGGAGTAAAATTCAGAGATTGAGGAGTAGGTAAAAGCAAGCTGTGGTATCATGGGTTGTAAGGGAAGAAAAACACTGTTCATGTTTTTGATGTTGATGGAGATAATGTAGATAAATGCTAGAGTGGAGTTCAGCATCTGTTACAGGTAATAAAGAAGATACTGTTTATTTTACTATTACTGTTAAACCCATTGAAGCCTGTACATGTTTCCTGGGAAATATGTATAACTGTCTCTCCCGTAAGGATTTAATTAATCAACATTGATTTTTAAAAGACCAGCATGGACTATTTATTTAATTCTTTGTAAAAAGTGTATCGGGGTGCATATGGAAATTGATTAATTTTCTAAGTCAGAAAAGTTTGAGATTCAGTGTTCAACTGTAGCTGTACCACACACAATGAAAATCATATTTGACGATTTATTTGTAGAGAGGCAGCAAGTAATGAAACTGAGCTGTCCAATGTATCTTATAAATGTAGCTCAGCTGTTCCTGGTCAGGAAGAGTAAAAACTGCATTTCAGGATGCAGTATTAGCAAGGAAAGAGACTATGCAAAGACATAACCACTGCCCGTTTCACAGTCATGCACTAATGTAACTTGTGCAGATTAAACAAATGATGCATTTAAATAATGGCAGCTGCAGAGCAATTATACTGCTCATCTCACTTTACACAAGACATGAAATGGCGTCAAATTTGGGTTGAATTTTAGGATAGAGAATGAGACCAGAATTCAGTATTTTTGTAATTCTTCAGACCTGTTCTATTTTAAAGGAAGCTTGCAACCTAAAATCACTCGTTGTTACACTTCCGCTTGCACCTGCTTCTGTGTTGAGCAGGTGTGTTCTTATTATTTTCTTGAATAAAGAATTAGAACCGGAAGTGTTGAATGTAATGTGGATGTTTTCTTATGATGACGGTATTAACTGTCAGTGTGCTAATTTTTGGTTTAGCAGCAGGTTTTTAAGTACTGAGGAAATGATTTCTCATGAGGGCAGTAGTTTCTCTGATTTGAATAAATTGAAACTCTTAAATTATTATTTAAAAAAATAAAGGCAGATATTCTAGATTTAGTTCAACAGGAGTGCAAATGTTTTAATTCCGAACCAGCCTTTTAAACACTTCGAGTAAACGTAACTGGTCATCAGCAAACAGATGGAGAGTCCTGTGGAGCCATGCGCCTCTCTGTGTTGACAGTGTTGGTGTTCCTTGATTTGTTTTACTATTTTCAGTCTTAAGGAAGAAAGCCTTAATAGAGGATTTAAAATACTTTCATAAAGAGCTATCTGTTTCTTCGATTAGGATCCAGAGGACCAATGTATGAAGCTGGTGATGAAAGAGGAGAGCTGAGTTCTGATCCCCACAGACCACCTTCAGATACTGGATCCCTGTCTCCTCCTTGGGATAGAGAACGCAGACTAATTCTGCCTCCACCAGGTACAAAAATCTGCTTAGCTGCTGTATCTATGAAAAAATAGAGTTACTGACTTTCAGTGTATATAATTAAGTATGTTTTGCTTAAAAATATGAAATGTTTTCTTGGAACTGCATGTGCAACTCCACTGGAAAGGTTTTTTATAGTAGTTTTTTTCCCCTTTGAATAGAGTGGTTCACTTGCACTTCTATGCTATCTTTTAAATCTATATTGGTACTAGCAGTGTACTGTCAACTGTTCAGTTTCATCATTTTACTGGGAGTTTTAGTGCATCAAAAGACTTGTCTGGGCTGGGTAATCTGTAAGAAATCTGAGAAAGTAAAAACTTTCAATCGTACATTAGCTTTAAATAAAGGAATAAATAAAAGGTAGGTAATGTTGGAAAATACTATGTTTTTCAAACAAACATTTATATTAATAATACAAGAGTACTGTGGTACAGTCAACCTGTTTGACATGTTTTCATGTTGATACTGCCTCTTTGATAATTAACAATAAAATTAGTCTTAGCTCACTTCTTTGGCTAAACATCTGTATTGCGTACTCAAGGAAGACAGACATGAATCAAAAAGGATACTACTGATATTTCTCAAGTAAACAATGCAGGGGAAAGGACAATGTTCCTGTATACCTATAGTAAAGTAGAAAAAATGCTACAAAAGTTAAAGCTAAACAAATAAATTAGGTGAAGTACACAGATTACAGTGCCTCAATTGCTAGATACAGCAAGCAATATTGTAGTTGCTACACTTTTGTGTGAAAGCACGATTATAAAACTCAAAGTCCACTCTGGATCAGTTTCACGTTTGCCAGATCTGATCTGTTGACCTGATAACTGCAGAGGTTGTCTCATTTTGTTGACCTGAGCTGTGTTCTTACCCTATCTTCGTACTTGGATCTCATTCATATAGTTTTTGCCTTGTAGCTTGCATGATTGAGTGCTACACCTGATGCTAGGAAGTTGGTGAAAACACGTTATAGCACTATGAAACATAACAGAAAACAGCACTTTTATCTAAGAATGGCTTAATATGCATAGTGCCTTATTTTGCTTTTCACCTTCATTGCTATGCTGAACTTTTCATTTTAAGGCCTCACTGTTTATAATGTAGACAGTTGTAACTTTTGAAATGCTACTGTGTTAAACCGAAGTATCAATGAACTTTTGCAGCTCTTAGAAACAAGCTATACTACATACTTGGTGGGATCCTGTGACGTTGTTTTAGGACTTGTTTACTTACCCTGATTAATAGTGACTTTGAATACTTACAAAAGCATAACATATTCAGAGATTTTTGCTGGCCTAAAATTGTATGGAATGGGGGCATCAGTCTTCACTGATCTGTTTTGCAATTTCTTCAATGTTAGGTGAGCCTTATGCTGACCCAGTTCTTCCTCCTCGAAGACAAGAAAGATTTTTCCCTAATCCTCCAAACACTGGAAGACTTTCTGGACCAGCAGAACTACGAACTTACAATGTGCAGTCTTTTGATAAAACAGGTGGGAATTGCTTCCATGGTACTATCAACTGGTAGCTCACAGTGCAGTTGCGCTCAACTTAATCACACATTTCACTGACCCAAGTACCATTTGTTTTAAATTGACTGATTACATAAATTCTAGTTTGTGGTACTTAGCAACAGCCAGAAGCTCAGAGGCAAAGTTTTGGTGACTTAAACCTCATCACTGAAACAGTTTTAAGAGCTTTAAGCCCTAATTCTTATTAAGCAGTTTTCATCCTTATGTAATGCCTAGTAAGTCACATGTGTCTGATTCATCAGCTAGGCTGAAGACATTAAATCACAACAGAAACTTTGCCACACAGCATTCAGCTACTGATACAATTAGAAGTGAGTTACTGTATTTGCTGCCCAGTTTCTGGCAGTAGGAGAGAGAACCTTTGTTACTTGGTGTCATGATGTAAGAACTGGGAACGCCGAGTTCTGTTTCAGGTTGAAGATTCAGGTTTTACAGTAAATTGTTCTCTACTGGAAGCCAGTTCTGTTTCTGTATTGCCAGTCACCTTCCTACCCTCTTTCACAAGCCAAGAAAGCTTGGGAAAGCCGTTTTCCCAAGCCAAGAAATCTGGAGAGGGACTTCTTACAACGGCATGTAGTGATAAGACAAGGACAAATGGCTTTAAACTGAGACAGGGAAGATTTAGATTAGATATTAGGAAGATGTTCTTTACTGTGAGGGTGATGAGACACTGGAACAGGTTGCCCAGAGAAGTTGTGGCTGCCCCATCCCTGGCAGTGTTCAAGGCCAGGTTGGATGTGGCTTTGAGCTACCTGGTCTTGTGGAAGGTGTCCCTGCCTGTGGAAAGGGGTTTTGAGCTAGGTGATCTCTAAGGTCCCTTCCAGCCCAAACCATTCCATGATTCTCTCTGGTTCACTTCTCACTTCAGTTTTCTAATGCTTTGTGTTCCACTGAGGTCTCTCTTCTAGCACCTGGATGCTGACTGAGAAGCAGGAGAGGTGTGCTTTCTTTGCACTCACTTGTTGCATCCGTTTTTACCCTTTTGTTCAGCTGCTGGCAAGCAACAATTAAAAAAAAGATCCCCAACAATGTAAAAGCTGTATTCAATTCTTAGGCAGTTCAAAACCTACTTAATGGAAACAGGGTTTTGGATAATCTTACTGCTGGCATTTAGCAGTCATTAAGTGTATGTGAATGTTGCTTTTTAGAGACATGCAATTTCACTAGACTTGGGTATTTGTAAAAAATAGCAAAAAAACCCTCCAACAAATTAAATCCCCCACCCCACAGAGTCTGACCGCAGAACAGTAGCGTGTCTGTTGGTACTGAAATCCAGGCTCCAACTCGAAGGAGAACGTTATTTAAAGTGAACACACCAGTACGTGTTTCCCTAAGCTGAGGTGGCTAACTCTACAGAAGCATTCAACTTGAAGCAGGTATCTGGAGCAGGAAGTGTCTCATCAGAAAGGTTAAAGCTTGACAGAGTTCATGAGCAACTTTCCAGGGATTTAAAATGGAAAGTATTGTGCAGTATCAGGGCATGAATATTCTCTACATGACAGAGAGTTTAAATGCTTCAGATAGTTAACTAACAGTATCTTTAACAAAGGCACACCTGCTTGAAGTGACAAGGCAGATTTTTGGAAAAGACCTGTGCATTAAGAAAAGAACTTTGTTTGCTTCAAAGGAGAAGGAATACAACATGTAGATGAAAAATCTGTCACTTGTTACAAGTGTGGTTTCAGTCTTGTGCTTTTTAGTGTTGTCTTGATTGAGGCAGAAGTAGAAGAAATCTGGATTTATTAAATCTCAGGTTTTGGTTTTTTTTCTGGGGGTTTTAATTTTTTAATTTATTTTTTGAGAAAAGAGTACCTTTAGCGTCCATATTTAGTATCTTTGTATCCAGTCAGACTCTCTTCTGACAATTCCATTTAATAATTTTCTCCAGTTACCAAAAATACTTGTTCTCAGGGAAGTATAAAGGTAAAAATGCTGACGTTCCTATTTTCTTCTTATTTCTGAGTGCTCATCCAGAACTGGTGTAGTTATCAAAGTCTCCTTGATGTTTAGCCACTAAGGAAGGAACCAGGATTTGTCAGACTTGAATGGGATTGCTGTCAAGCTCTATGCCAAGAGCCTATCAAAGGGCAGTCCCAGAATGGGATTTCTACCAAAGAAATAAAGTATTAGCCAGGAGGGAGGGGAAGAATGGAGCTGTGACAGTAATGTTAAGATATATTGCTAGGAAAGTGCATTTAAAACTTCTAAAAATAGTAAAATGGAAGAAAAATCCTTATTTGGATACAGGAAACTACTTTCGAAAAAGCTGCAACCTTGTAATCCATGTGCAGCTTGTACAGAAGCTGGGAGTAAATACTTGGGCTTAGCTTTGTGTTCCTCAGTTGTCTTTTAGGCCGCCTGCAGAACAGTTTCTGGGTACAGCAATATTTTTCTCTGTAATTTTTTTTTCTCTCCTTGCCCGTGTATCCTGATTCCAGAAAAAGAATGCTGAAAAATACAGAAATGGGTGGTGGAGGAGCTCTGCACTGAGTAACATGTTTAACTTTTGCATGCAGATGGACAAACATCTTCTGAAAATAGCCCACGAACAGAACCAAGTGGAAATGGGATGAAAGACCATTCTAACCTTAGTGTAAGTAGCTAGAAGAAACTTGATTTTATGCAAAATAGCTAGGAAGTACCGAGGAAAACTTGTCTCCAGTACATCAGTCACATTACATTGCACTGTGCAGTCCAAATTATAAAATGATATGTATACTTTTATCACAGCACTTAATGTCTGGTGAATTAATTTTGGTGTATGACTAATTAAAACCCAAAAGATTAAAGTAAGGCCAATGCACATAGATAGCCAGATAGCCTTGCTCAGGATTATGCTGTAGCTGAGGAAGAGTTGAAACTAGCTGTTACCAAGTGTGCCAGCCTACATTGCAGTGGGCCTGATAGGGTTGGAGGTATTCCTTTCCTTAGCCTTTTCTTTTAAGCTAACTTCCCTGTTTTCACTGTGTTGCAGAATTCACTACCTGATCAGTCGCTGGCATCTGAAGGTGATACTGTCAGTTCAGGGTTTGCTCCTCCACCTTTCCCTCCAGTCAGACCTTCAATGATGCCTGTGGATCCTAGAGCACCTTTAATGCGACGGGGACCCCCTTTTCCTCCTCCTCCTCCTGCTGGCATGTATGGACCACGTGAATGTTTTCCAGTACCAGACTTCGGGATGCCACGCCCTCCACTGCCAAGTAGGTAGCTTTTGTCAGCATTTCCTTCAAGTTGATGCACATCAGTGCTTTGTGCAGGTAGTGAGTAACCGCGCTGGGTGAACACTTACACCTTCACTTGCACGTACTTCGCCTCATTTCAGCCAACTCAGAGCATCTTTCCTGATTAAGGTTAATTGCACTTTCTTTTTCACAGTTGTTCACGTTTGTTGATAAAAATTTTTACAGATAGCTTTGGCTGGAAAAGACACATACTCCTCAGCATTTAAAGGGTTATTGTTTGGAGTAGGAAAGCAAGTAGATGGTTTCCTTAATTCTTTTCCTCCTACAAGGTTGCATCATATATAGATCTTAAAAGTTTTCAGCCTTTAGCTTTGACTCAGTGCCCATGCAAAGGCAGGCATTTGGGACATATCAGACTGAAGGGCTTCTTTCTGCCTCCTGCTGTTCTCTGATTAATCTGTGAAGAACTAAACTGTCTGTCTCCCAAAATAGAGGGGAGGTATGACAGCCAAGGGCTGCTAGAGCAGACCAAAGGGTATGGTGGCAGCAGCAACCCATTAACAGTGACTGGCTGCTGCTGTGAGCCTGTCACAGGTAACTATGGAGAAAAGTGATTGTTTTGTCCTCCTCCTTCCTTTGTCTCTTGGAAGCTTAACACCTGACCTAAGTCTACTTTGCCCACTACTTTTACTCCACCTAGTTCTGTGGGTCAGTGCTGAGCAGCAGTAGCATGGGGTGGGAGGAGCAAGGATGTTGTTAGTGTGATACTAACTGGACTGCTCTTATTATCCCACAGTAAGAAATCCTTTTCCAGTGAGATCTTATCCTCACTATCCACCACCCCACCCTGGATTTTTGCCTCCACCACCTCCTCCTGAAAACAGAGTTGAGCCACCTCAGTCAAATTCATCAGCAGTAGAACAACCTGACCCACAGCAGACTTGACAGTCATTTGAGTGCTGTGCTGAACTCTTACTGTACTCTACAACTGGCATCTCTCCTTATGTTAAGTAACCATTGTTACTTAGGTTTTGCTCAAATTGAAGCTTAATAGAAAATCTTCAGGATAGTGTTTTGTAAATAAAGAATGAAATAACTATGAATATTGTGAATAAGTGATTTCCATTGTACAATAGCCATTTTTAAATTATTTCTAACTTGACTAATCTCAAAGGCGTATAAATTTAAATTATGTGAACCATGTTTTAAAAGTCCAGCTGCTTTTGTCCTTGTTTAGCTGAACAGGGACTCTCTCTGCATGCCAAAAGTGATGGTTGCAGCTTTATGAATAGATGTGAAAACAAACTGAAACAGTTAATAAAAGTCTACTGAAAATGAAAGGACTGTCACTGGAAACATTGTACTACAGAAGTGGTTGAAGTGAATAGGTATTAATATTATTCCCTACTACCTGCATACTGGTAGTTGTATCTTTCAGTTGTCAGAGCTTTATAGAGGGACAGTTGCCCTGCCACTACAGAGGGAGAGAAGGGGAAGTAGAAATATAAAGCAACTCTCCCATCACTCCTCAAAACTGGTAGTGTTGTTTGAAGATGTATAGATGTGTTTATGACACAGGAGCAGGAGTCATGGTGCTGTGATGCTTGCCTTTGATGAGGCATGTCTGCAACAAACAGGAATTTTTACAGTATGCAGATAAAGTCAGTTTATTAGTCTTTAACACTGGCAGTTGGGAAGCTGGGTGGGACAAAATCACCCTTTCCCTATTTCTTCAGCTCTGACGGTGGAAAGCACTTGGGCTTTAACAACAAAGTGGCCACATGGGCTGGGGGAGGAGCTGTGAGCATGCCTGCGTATCCTGAGGTATAGTACACGTAATTAAAACTGCAGGGTGCAACACAGAATTTGTCTAGAGCAGGCAGAGAAGCAAATATACCAAATACACTTACCAAAACAGCCAACAGCGGTGAAGACCATGTTGCTATGGGAAACATCTAAAAAGTCCAAACAAACACAGCCGTTGAGACATGAATTGTGTCTATGTGCATTTTGTAGTGCTTGTGAGGCTTCACAAAATGCACAGAATGAAGAAAAAAAACAACTTAAGAGGTGGCAAACCACATCATTTTGGGCCTGTAAAAGCAGTTGTTGTGGTGCCTTGTTCACCAGTTTGTGCCTCTTTCCTCATGGCAATGGCCATCACAACAGGCCCAGACAGGGCACTTTACTGCAGCCAGGGCACAGGCATTTCCAGACAGAGCGTCCCTCCATGTTTACTGACTTGTACAAGCTGAAGACTTATGCTAGAGGCCTTTGGCAGTTTAGCTTCAACTCAAAACCCACATAATTACTCACAACACAATCATCTCGTAGGGGACCCTTTAAGGTAAATAAAGCAGGAAGCTGTTTTTAGCGAGCCCCCACTTGCTGCAGCTCAGCAGCCATCCCCCTCCACCCCCAGTTCTCTTCGTGCACATGCAGACACCAGAACACAGTTTGAGCCTGTAACACAACCTGCATCCACCCCATAATTAGAGTTACCAAAAAAAGTGGGCTAGAGGTTTTTTTCTGAGTGCTTAGGTCAAATCTGCAGAGTGACTGCTGCTCAGGGCTCCTGCTCCTACCATCATATACTTCCACATCACTGTATTTCAGCTGCAGAACTCTTCTATGGCTCATCCCTGACACTTCTTTATTCTCCTTCCTACTTCCAGTTTAGTCCTCAGAGGCATTTAGTTAAGCCTTCATACTTAAGCTATTAAACAACAGATTCTAGCAACAGACATTTTAATGCATCATCCACTTTGAATTGTTTTAGTTGCTATTTACTTCAGCTGTTCCATCATTTTTAGCCCATGAGTTGGTTTCTAAAGGCTCTAAGTTTGCCTGAAAGACTTCACAGGGATTCTAGAAGGAATGACTTGGATTTGCCCTTCCCATCAGGAGCAACCAGAACTGCTAAGTATCAACTCACTCTTGCAGGTGGAGCCAGTGGATGCCCAGAGGTCCTTAGTTTGACAGTACTACCACTTTAAGAGCCCTTTTTTTCCCCTCCATCTCACCTTAAGGGCTGCAAACTACTTGTGAATGGAACTGTATCTTCTGAACACACACACACACACGGAACATTTTCTCTGTGTAGGCTCAATATTTGTTCCAGCTTGGAACAAAGTTAACTGCAAAAAAACCAACCTTACTCCACCAAAACAATTACTCCATGCCCGCAATGACACTGGAAGCTGCAGGGAAAACAGCAGACAGCTGGACTAAAATAATGCAGACTAAGATCATCCCACAGAGAGTGGAGTAATTTCAGAGGTTTTTTCCCCCAGTAATAGCCAAAAAATCTTATTTGCAGGCAAACAATTTGAGAACAAGCTCAGGTCAATGCAACATGAAGCAAGCTGTAGTAAACCATAAGGTGTAGTTAGGTGTGTTGAACAGAGAAGGGTCATGCAAGCATGTATGTGGGAAGTCCCTGTTCCCCAGTAGAAAAAGCAATCCAGTTTTAACAGTTGAGGGCTTGCATTCCAAGTTCCTGCTGCTAAATCTAGAATGCAGCAACACTTAACTTGGCATCGCTGTCCCTGCAGGAAAAACAAAGAGAAACAAAAAAACCCATTTAAAATCCCATTTGGGATTATGCAAGCTCAGAGTCATTTCACACGGTTTGTAAACTCCCACTCCAAATGCAAGCGCGCTGCCCACATCAGGACCATACTGCTTCAGCTTGAATCCCTTCCTCTGCATACCACTAATTCAGGATTGCTAAAAATACAAGCAAGCAACAAAACCAACTTCTATGTATTTCTAGACAACAGAACCATCAATCAGAAGTGTAATTCTCCAAGCACTGCTCAGCGTACATTTCACCACACACTCAGGCCCTACTGGCCTCCCCATGCTTGTAAAGTAAGAAAGATTACACTAGTCTGTATTAGATAGCTTGACTTCATACCCAGGACTTAAGACAAACCCAGTGATTAGACTGCAGACTGGATGCAAAAAAATCAGACATGGAGCTCTAACAATAGGCATCTGTTGACACAGCCCATATTCCACACTGTGGCTGGAACTGCAGCTAGAGAAAGGACTGCAAAACTCTCTCCCATCAAGTGGCCTGTTTCTCCTGCTCATCTATATTTTTCAGCATTAAATTAATTAAAAGCAAATCAGAAAATAGGTTGGACTAAAAAGAGAAACACGTTTATGTAACCAAAAGTTAAAACAAGTTACTTCCCAGCTGCATTAAAGCCATTCTCCGCAGAAATGCAGTAATCTGCAGAGATAAAATTAACATCCCGCAGCTCTGTTTAAGCCAAAGGACACAGCATTTGCTTCAGGAAATCGCACAGAAAAAGCCAGAAATCTTGATCACTTTACAACCAGATTTCAGGTGCGGATGCAGAACAATCACTATCAGATTTCACTGCTACATGAGCCTCCCTCCCGAGGCTGCGCCCTGAAAGGCATCAAGTCCCATCACTTTGCTGGAATATGAAAAGCTGTTATTTACCTTATCTTTATTACCCACCACATCTTCTCAGTACGCTTGCAAATGATCCTGCTTGGCAAGTCTAGATCTAGTTGACTGCTTAAACCATGAGGAGTGCAGGAAGTCTCAGGCTTGGTAGCAGTTTGGACTACAAGGAAATGGAGATGCAGAAGCTGAAATCAAACCAGTGCTTGGCACGCACACACTAACAGCCACTCTGACAATCCTCACAGCACAACCAGCCAGTACAGGGCATGGCAGCTCCTCAGAAGCTTACCAGGCACTTGCAGCTTCCATTCAGAAGGCACAGCTACGTACTCTGGGTACGGATAAAACGTCAAACTGAAGCATTGCAGGTATTCAGAATCTATTTAATAGTGGGACACCAAAGAAGTACTACACATTGTTTTTCTTGAGCACATTAGATTTTGATTTAAGCAATTGCAACAGATGCAGCAGGAACTTCTCAAAAATAGTCTTCTATAGTCTATAATCCACAGTTTACTGTATCAGTCTAGTAAGTTATATCACAATACACTGTTTGTGCTAACTGGTCTGATAGCCTGATCTTTAGCAAAGCATCCTTCCCCTTTTTCCACCCCTGCCAAAAACAATGGCAAAACTCAGCCAAATTAAAAAAAAAAAATAAAAGAAAAAATACTGTATGACTTAGTTTAGACTCTTTTTGTTGACCTAAACACAACGGGAGCTACCAGTTACACACAGCTTATCAACGATGGTGCATTTTAATCCTAAAAGTCTTCATGCTGATACAATAAAGTATTTTATACAGTGATCAATTTTTAATGCTTTATTCATTGATTAAAAGAATATACATTTAACATAAACCATACAACATCAGTCATCAATTCAAACATTCAGCTGGTTTCCTTACATTTTCTGTCAGGAGTTTTTTTTGTCTGATCACATTTATAAGATAAAATCTCACCACATCTGGCATATACACACACTGTGCCAGTGGATTCACTCTACTGATGTACATATAAAATCCGCATGGTATGTGCTCACTGGAGACAAAACAGCGCACACCTGTCAAAAGGTCATTTTAATATAAGATGGTAAAACCATTTGTAAAACACATATAAACTTTTTCCATAAATAGAATCATATCTGGACATCTGTTGCATAAATTGTGTTTTCCAAAGCTTACAATATAGCAGCCAGGTCTCAGCACTGCTGGGCACCCACGTTGGCCACTTACTTTATTATTGCAGACTGTCCTTTAAACATTAAATGCACAACATTCGTACCACTTAAAACTGGGGTCAGGTGGAAGTCTCACAGAGACCACGTCTGTACCGCGGTTGCCCTGAAACAGTTAAATCGGCTTTTAAAGCCTCTCAGATATAACAAGATTTTAAAACATACTTCATGGAATGTTCTTCATGCATCATAGCAGCTCATACCTGTGATAGAACAAGCTTTGTATTTGCTTCCTTTCCTTCCTTTACATTCACTATTCACAGTGAAACAGGTGCATGTTTGTTAAGAGTTCTGAGGTTGCTGACTGAGCCACAGCACAGCTGTGTACCACAGGTCGAAATTCGACCTTATATATTACAATCTAGCAGTATCTGGCTGGCCAAAAGTTGGCCTGCCCCTGCCAGCATGTGGGCACTTCTTCGTTTTTAATCTATTCTTTGGCAGCTGACACAGGCGCTGACAGAGAAAATCCAGTGACTCGGTTGCTAGGGATTTCACGACTAATGTTTGTTTGCAGGTGTATACCTTAGTACTGAAGTCTTCACTGTTATGTTTTTACCTCATCGGAGTGCACATTCTTGCTTTTTTTTCTTCAAAACTTTGGCCCAAAGCTAACTTTTAAGATGACAGAACATGAGAATAAACAAGGAGGAGTTTGCAAAGAATCCAAAAGACTACATACACTCATGGAGTGGATCTGGAAGTGCAGGTACCTGAACAGCTAGTGTTTCACCCCACCACTTACCAGCTAGGAAAAGCTGAGAATGGGAGTTAAGTCATGCTTCAGAATCGGCACGTGAAATAAAGCAAGGTGAGAGTCTTACGATGAACAGCCCTGGATAGACTTCTCTTCCTTTAAGCCTATTAAGTAGCATGCTACCAGATTAAACACACAATGACAGCACAGAAATCCACTGGGCTATGGATATGGGTATTAAAAAGGGTTGGCTCCTGAGCACAGAACTCCGATACAAGAGTAAAAATCATTCCAAATGCAGTTATCAGTAGAAGTAAAAAGTTAGCTGGCAACCTCGGACAGCCTTTGGCTGTGCCTCTGTAAGGTTTGGTAGACAAGTCCATTAACCGTGAAAACCCTAAACACTGCCACTTTCAGCTTCTAAACCAATACCCGACTACGTTCTTTGATCAAGAAGTAGAGTACACATATATAATTCTATATAGCTAATACTGATTAAACACAGCACAAAAGGGGTTAATTCACACTACTGAAAAAAAAACATAATAGGACCCTACTTGCATATGTAACCACAGGAATTTTAGATAAGGAGCTAAATGCCTTCACTGAAGCTTTGCATCTCTCTGTAGAAGTGACAAGTTGGCTCAGTGAAGACACTGAGCAGCTCTATGTCCATGACAGCATGCCAAGGTCGACCCAATCCGAGAGATACTTGCTCGATGAGATTGTGTACTGGATCCACATCCTGATCAGCCAGTTCTCCTTGGTCAAAATCAATGCTTTCTTCTGTGACTTCTAGAACTTTCAGGTCAGAGCCACGAAGACGAGCAATTGCTATGAGATTATGAGCCCAAACTGTGTAACCTAGGGGGAAGAAGAAGAAGTTGCTCTGTCATTTTGCTACATGGCTTTTTTTTTTTTTTTCCCAGAAGTACATAGTAGCAAATCATCTCAGTGTCCTTCTGGACCTATTTGTCACCTTCCATCTGGCAGAATCCCCCTACAGCATGGGGAGTTTTTTTTGGTTACAAGTGGTAAAGCCCCATCTTGTATTCTGAATGAAGAATTATCAAAAATATTTCAGGTAGTTTGACCAAGCTTTTCCAGATCTATTTTTTTTCCACTATCTGTAGAAAAGTGGACTTCCTTACTACAATTTATACCTACAATTTCAAACCTGTGATTGCTTTGTAATAGAAATAAACAGAATTAAAACAAAAAGTAATCCGTTATTTCAAGTGAATGTATAAAAGGATTGTCTTACAACTGTTTGCGCTAAAAAAAAGTGTTTGCTTTTGTTATACTAAAGGTAGATTTAACAAAAAAAAAAACCCAAACCATGCAAACCAAAATCCTCTCCAGGAAACAGGGCACACCACTATATAAATATTTAAAAAAAAAATAAAAATCTACATATATCTTGTTATTCCATCTGAGATTTAAAATAATTACAAAGCTTCCCCCTCTTCCCATTAGTATATATTGGCACCCTTCTTTAAAAACACCTACTGCCTTGTTACCTGTTAGCTTTCTGTACCCTGGCTAAGGCAAATGCTGGGCTCCTTATTCAGATGCAAACCACAAATAACCTGGGAACTTCCCTTTATTGGGAGCTCTGCCAAGTCAGCCCTTCCACTGCAAAAGGAAAGGCTCGCTTCTGCCTTCATCATCATTCTGTTGGTAAGACGCCCTCTTAGATTCTGCAGTCTACACAATATTTGAATAGGGAAAATTAAGCTGCTGGGAAATTAAAACTATATGCAAATAAAAGCCTTTTTCAGAGCTAATAGCAAAGGAAAGGAGAAGGAAAAAAACCCCAAACAGTCTCAAAACAAACCACCACCAGCAGCAACCCCCGAGTAGTATTGGAAACTGAAAAATAACCTCTTCAGCAGAAGGAGAAACCCGAGCACTTACATATAAAGTGAATTATGGAGCCAGCAACCATTTTATGGTAAGCCTCAGAAAACATAAGCGTGAGGCTAAGAAGCTGCACTGAAACACCACAGCATTCTAGATCTTTCTTCCTAGTCGTGTTCTTTTCACAGTTGCTATTCTTGAAGAAAGATGCTTATGCTACAGTACCAGAGGAGTTATATTCACAGCTTTAAAACGATCAGGAGGCATTTATAAGCAGCTTAGCTAGCTTCTGTTACAAGGAGGGGAGAAAAGAAGGGGAAAGAATCTAGATCCCAACACCAGAGCAAGGCTAATACTTGGCCATTCTCTCCCCCAGGTATACATGACATCTCTCCAAATGAAGGTGTAGCAACACCTATTTGCTACACAGAACCGCAGAAGGCATTTGCTTTCCCAACACCCTGCACAAACTAATTCCTTCTGCTGAATAGACATGTGCTGGTATTAAAAGATACTTACGCTAGCTTATTTCAGGTATTTCACCATATTTTTAAGTTTAGATAATGCACTAGAGGACTTCCCCACAGGAGGAGGATAATTTAGGGCAATACTTTTTTTTTTTAAGGCCCTCAAACTTGTACCCAAATGTTAGAAGAAACCCATAAAATGCACAGAGTGGTACAGTCATGTGCCAGTATCCAAAACCAGTCAGACCTGGAAATTATAAAGGAAAGGCAGCTGAACTGATCTCTCCCCACAGCCTTCCTTATAATTTCTCAGTAGAAGACAGTGGAAAAACCTTTTTCTAGCACATACAGCACGACCTTCTGACTGCAACCAAGGAAATGTGAACGTACAGCCTTCACTGCTGAAGGTTTCTCCCTGTTTGTGCTGAATGACCGGAGCTTTACTCCCCCAAGCAGTCAGAGGACAGCTTATTCTTATGCAACACAATACAGAGTCATTATTTAACTCCTTCATGCATCGTCACACCTGGTCTTGGTAAGCTGATTCCAGCACAAAGAACTGTTCTGAATTATTTCAGTTTCAGGTGCCTTCAGATTTGCTAAACAACTGTAACCTCCAGCAAATACTGTACTGATGAGAGAGCTGAATATAAATGCAGGTTTTTATTATTTGCAATGATATGGCAAATAAATAGGTGGGATAAACCTAGTTCTGGTATTATTGGTGAAACCAATGAACCCACTGAGCCAACCTCCTCTGCACTGTACTTTTCAGCTTTTATCTGCTGGCAAAGTCTTACCAAACTGGTAACAGACTTCCTATCCCTCAGTCTTAGGGCACTTCCCCATGTTATTTACAAACAGGAAGCACAATCATTTCATCTTGCCAGCATATGTTTTCAGTGCTCATGGTCACATAACAGGCCACCTGGTAGAACTTGCACAATGCAGACCACTTTCAGGATAAGCCCCCTTGAATGCTCAGTTCTTAGTCATCCTCGCTTCTGTGAAAAGCCTAATAAAATTCTATGTGAGTTCTTAACAGAAGTTAAGAAGCTACAAATACTTTCAGAACTCACACACAATAAACACCTTCAAATTTTCAAACACAAAAATATCTGTACAACAAAACGCATAGCAACCATGCAGCAGACTTTTGAACACCACTCCACTAAAACACATTGTGATTAAAAAGGCCAAAGTGTTGTAAGTATTTTGAAGTCATATACTACGCGCACAGAGTATACTACCTACCATGAACAGCCAGGAGAGACAGCCTTGTGCACCTCCAGGCTAGTAAGACAAGTGGATCTTCATTCCGGTTGTCGCTGAGATCTGGGAAACCAGACATATCTATCACATCATTCATTAGTATAAAGTGAGTGAGGAACTTGTCATACTGCCTGGATATGAGGTCAACAACAGCCCCTGAAACACAAGTGATGTAGCTGTCAAAGTGAATCCTCTCTAGGGGGATACTGGGCTTAAGAATCCTTAACATATCATCACTTTTGACATCAAAAGCCATTATATAGACCCGAAGATTAGTGCTGTTGCGAGTCAGTGCCTTCCAATTCTCATCTTCTGGCATACTGTCCAATGACTTGTGCATTATGGAAACACTGTGGACCAGGAGAGACAGTCGATGCAAAGGCACATGGTTGCTATCAGCCAGGACTCTTGCCATTTCAGCTGTAAAATCACAGAAATCCAAAGCGAGCGAACGCAGATTCACAAAGCGCTCCAATTCAACCGCGGTGATAAGAGTGGTATTACCAGGGATGTGGTTGTCCAATAAGCTCAGATGTTCCATGGTGTTGGCTATAGGGTTTGACAAGGAGGACAATGATGTGGGAGTTACTATTTGCAGCATAAACCCACAAGACAGCCATTTCAATTGCCTGCTATTGCCCAATATCTCTTCAAACAGCTGTTGGATTCTGCAAGTAAACAAAACAGACAATGATCCTGTTAAACATGGTTTAGTCTTACCAAATGCATACCATTCTATTTTTTATTCCAGATTCTTCTTTCATTTAATGGCCTTATTCTGTAGGAAGGTGCTATTATTATGGTTCTTGTGAACTACAAGTGTTAGAACCTGACTTTGCAGACGTCCCACAGCAATTTAACCCTCACTGCATGGTGAAAAGGTTAAAACTCGAAGCCATCTTGTGAAAAATAAAGTATTTTGTCTTTCAAAAACAGTGGCACACTATGAACCTTCATTTCATGTATTTTCCAGCACGTATTTAACACCCTCCCACATACATTTTAAGGTTATGCAAATAAGAAAACCTGTAATGCTTTTAAAACATAGCTCTTGTTTTTAAAAACAGCTTTTTGTATTTGCTAACCTCTCCAGAACTGCAAATTCAGTATGGAAAAAAAAGTAATTTTCAATAAAAGGTTGCAGAAACTTGACTTTGAGCATGAGTCAGAATGATCTCAAGCTACCTGCTTGACTCTGCTCATTAAAGGGTAAAGAACAAGCATATAAGATGATTCTGTAAATAATTCCAAATGTACAGCTAACTGGATTTTCAAGTGTCAACAGGTTTTAAGTTTTACCAAGACAACTTGGACCTGGTACAATTTCAACCTCAGACAAATTCAAATGGCAAGTGCTCTTTGAGCTTATGTTTTAGGACATGTACGTGGATGAGCATTTGATCTCAAACCCTGGTCAGCCAGAGGAAAAAAAAATAATCAGTGTTTAAGGGAAATCCACAGCTGAGCCAGGTTATGACAGTTCCACAAAATGTCAAGAAAATAAGATGTGAACACCTTCAGCACAAAACAGCAGAAATTTGTGCCTCAAATCAGCTAGTGTTTTGCACAGAATGCTTCTTTCTTCATTGCTAGGAGTACCTGCATACTTTAGGCATCTAAGCAAAACACTGTTACAAAGTTGTTATTCTCATCCATGTATCTTTAACAGAGATATTAAAGGCTTATTTTGCCCAATATCCTGACTGACAGCAAAGAAACACTGACTCCTCAAGAAGTGCAACAGAACAAGAAAATCACGTAGGGGCATTTCTCAAATTATCTCCCTCATTTCCAAACACTTGTAACTCAGACCCACAGGCCAAGGTGGCTCCTCGTATTCACTAACGCCCAGGGACCTCACTTCTACAAGTTTATTCACATATGCGTTTAGCAACTGTAACAACCAGTAACAGAGAATCCTGCAGGGTGATTCCCCCCCCCTCCTCGTGCTCACTCTGAGCAGGAAGCTCAGAGTGAGCACCTACCACCTTTGATGCCCCATAATCCTTCTGTTTTAAGTTTAGAGATCAATCCTTACTCATCCTCTCCCTCTGCAAATCCTTATTCATCCTCTCCCTTGCTTGCATGGGCTTTCTTCTCCTAAAAACATACCATGTTTGCAAGGTCTGACTTGTCTTTGGAAGTGGAAAAGTTTTTGTGATTACTGTATTTATTATACACCTCAGAACAGTTCCCAAGACTTTGCCTAGTATAGTCATCAGGTTTAAAGACTTCTTTTCTTCCAGATATTCTCTGATTTTCAGATTACTTTTTTTTAGCTGAGGACTGGCAACTGCGACACAAACAAAACAGTTTTAAACACCAGGTCAAGAGTCACAGATAGGGTAGTTTTGCTGTTTTATTCCTAAATTGTTCTACAGCTCAGATGAGCCCGGTTTGATCCTGGCAATGTCTGTTTCACAATTATGCCTGATGATGCTTAAATTGAGGGCAGATTCTCTGACAATCTCTCTACCTCCAAAGAAATCTCTCTACCACAGAAACCTCTCTAATTTCTTCCAATGAATGATGACTTTTCCCTCTCCACTCTCACCATACACACCTACAAATGGCATTGTAATGGCTGCAGCAATGGTTGTTTATTTTGTAATAGTAAGTAGTCAATCTTAATAGTGCTTGTAATATTTTACAGAACAACTGAAGAGATGACGTATCAATTTTGAGATGCTTAGTAGAATACAGAACACTACAATCTATATGACAGATTGCTGTCAGTCAGGATATTGTCTCACAGCACAAAAAAAAAAAAATCTGTTTAAGTTTTGCTTCTCATGTGACTTAAACATCTAAGTTAGAAGAGTACTGTTCTAGTACTCACACAATTTAACACAGAGAAATACAGTACAGAATTCTGCAGCTGCAGGGTGGGTTTTGTCCTGTATGGGAATTGCATTAAATAACTTTTTAAAAGAGAGATACTGATTTAATGCTATCTACACATCAGCTTATTAGTGCAAGCAGCAAAGTATTTACACAGGTATTTAGATTTGTGGTGACAAGTCTATCAACCTGTAGGTTCTAAGAACATTCCTCAGTTCTTTGCCAATTTAATAAAAAAAAAGATCAAACATGTCAATAGAGAACACTTAAGAGTAATCACTTTTGGATTGTTTTTAATACCGATTTGTGTAAGTCCAGACAAGAAGCACCCATATAAACCACAGGCCATTAGTTTTAACATATTTCAAGTAAGTCTTTCAAACACCCTATCAGGGGTTTTTCCTCCCTTGCACCCTCTTGAGTATATCCCATTTTTCATAAGCAGACTGCGTCTAACTGGAGTTTGCAAAAGTTTGAACTGTGTTCTAGAAATGTAGTCATAGTAAGTGAGTATTTGGGAATTAGCACCCACTTTATTATCATAGTAATTTTTACTTCAACTGCTTAGCATGTAGTACAATATTTATCCTAACTTATGCAGTTATCTTAAAGCTCACTTACGAAACTAAAGTTTAGGCATGGGTTAGTATGTGTAACACAAAAAATAAGCACAGCTCAGCACATGCAAGAAAGTAACATAACCTAATGATGCCTCAACAAGTATACATCAGTCCCCTTTCCTTCCTGTAAGGAGCAATTGTGGGATGTTCACTATCAACCTGAATCCTACGAATGATCAGAACAGAACAGATTAAAAAAAACTCAAAATAAGTTAGTTTCCCAATTAATGTCTGAAATGGTGTTTTCAGCCAAAGGACAGACCAAGGCCTGACTAGACAAGACAATTCGCTATTTAAGCCCAAAGAACAGCCCTGAGCAGTACTGAAGCACATGGATGGCCCTGGACAGAAAGCAAACATACTACTAAGATGCATATGGAGCCCCTTTGCTTAATTCAAAAAGGTCAATCAAAATATTTTGTTTAATAACAGAGGCTAAACTCATTCTTTCGGGAATCAAACCATCTGAACCACTCAGATAAATCATGGGAAGCAGATTTCAGAAAGCCAAAATTTTAAACTCTTTGTTTAACTCTAGACAAATGCATTATTTATGCTGATGCTGAGCTCCCAACACTAAGGAACTGAGCTGTAAAGAGAATTTTAGAAAGGAACTAGGGACATGTAAGCTACACAGAAAAAGAAAGAGCATTACGAATCCATGCTGATCAGTGCAAAAGTGTTATTTTTGAAGATACAATCCAAAGCCTCCTCTCCCTCAGAACAATCCTTAGTCTTAACTTGGAGGAGCATCCTAATAGTTCTGTACTAGCAGAGATTCCACCCACAGTCTGTTACACCCAGCTCAATGATATGGACTTCAGGAAATGTCACACTTTCTTCCCCAACTGCTTTAATTGCAGGAAGTTTCTGAAACAGCTAGTAATGTTTATCACCATATGGGTTCCAAAATCCTCAACTATCAATAATGCTGTCTCCAAAGGTTGCTCAGCATCTTCCAGGGTTAGTTACCAGCACCAGTGCTTTACAACTTAACTGATGCAAACACCACAGACAAAAGACAAGACTAAAGAGCTATAAAAATTTACTTCCTGAAGTAAATCTGCTGCTAGTGCTAATGAACTTGAGAATACTAAACAAAACACTGACAGCTTTCCTTTCATTTAGAAAAGGACCAGCAGGTCCCAAATACATTGTTTTATTCTAGAAAACAGAAAAACCCCACCAAAACCAAGCAAACAAAAAGGAGGCAGCATTTATTCGCTCATTCCAAAATGTGCAAAGGTCAACATTCACCCAAAAGACTAACTTGAAAGTAGATACTGGGCTTTGAGAGGTTTATGGCTCTGAAACGTGCATACTTATTTTTGTTACTTGTTCGAAGAAATGTTTAACCATGCACTCAGCTGAGTAAACATCTGCTTAGATGGCTCTCTTCAAACCCCTTGGCAAAGATTTGATTATATATTTATGTTTTGACAATAAAGGGTATGAAAAAAAGGAGCTTTCACTAAATCAGCCTTTTACCTGCACACAGCACAACAATACATGTATTACATATGCTCCAAGTTCTGCATTCTAAGCATAATGGATGACACAGTATGTGACACACATCTGTATTTGCACTGTTTTGCAAACTTATGACCGGACCAAACCCTTAACTTTGATGGTTGTGTTCACATACATAGATCTGATCATATACCTACGCTACTTCTAGAACCACTCAAAAAAAATACCAGCAGAGCTCACAAGTGGCTGTAATTATTTCGCTCCTAAGCTACTGAGAGAAAGATGTTTAAAGAGACACAAATTAAAATCATGGTATTCAGAATTTATCTGTATGGAAAGTTTTATCAGAACTGCTAAAATAGTTAACTTAATATCACTCCTTCTATGGAAATTTATTCCAAAGTCAGTAGCTTTTGACACTGTATTTAACCTTTTCCAAAGAAAAACTAGCTATTCTGATGGTAAGCATTCAAGGACTGTACCATATGTAATTATGGCAAGCTACAATACACCTCTGCACTAAACAAGCACATTGTGAGCTACGTTCTTCCAGGAATTCTGCAAATACATAACCTAGTTCTAAAATGCAACTCAAAGTAAGTTGTTTGTATTTACGTTCTCTTTCAAGTTTACTTGCTACATGTCCTTAATTATTGTGAAATACAACAGATTACTTATTTTTCTAATTTTTCATCTGCAGCAATAATAGAGGTGCTGGCAACAACACGCCATCCTTCTTCCCCTTTTGGTGCCATTAACACATTGTTTCTAGAACACAGTGAAAAGAGGAAAGAAAGGATTCTCATCCTACTGAGAAAGGGAGAAATAAAAAGCAACAAAAACAGACTACTTCATGTGAATAGCAGGAATAGAAATCAACTCAATTTAAGAATCTAGATTCTCATCCAATTAAAACACTTAAAAGCTTTCTCAGTCACATATTTCAGGCATGAAAATCTGTGCTATGTTATCTGGTTTTATTATTTTACTGTATTTGATAATTTAAAGATATAACTTACTGCTTAATCTTCTTGCCATCAGGGTCAACCTTACCGAGGTATGTATTTGATATACTTCCATGTTGCTGCAGAATACTTATATCCCCAAAGAGACTTAACTTCTGGAGGTTCCTGTGAAACATCAAAGTAAAAAGGAATCGATAAGGAATCACTCTGGACAAGATAAGACACTGGCAATAAGAACACATTATTACATGGAACATATAGTCTGTTTTGGGAAACATCCTAGTGTCCCAGAATACAGACACATATGGAACTACAGAAAAAGACTGGAGGGGAAAAGGAAAACACAAACTGCTAAATCCAGCTGTAAAAGCAAATGCCAGTTTCCAGTCACCACAGTATTTTCAGTAGGCCAGCACCATAAAAAAAACTTTTAGCTGTGCTTTCACGCACTTTTTAGTCCTTGGAATATGTGTGTTAAGCATCACAGATGAAAACATCAAATACCTATTCTTTTTAACATTTAACACTTCATCCAATACCCAGACAGAATGCAACCACAAACAATCCTGCCTAAGCACTTACGTATTTCAGTTGGGTTATAAATGGGAGCCCAAACCTGCCTCAGTTGAGGCAAACACAAACCTGAGACAGGAAAAGCAAAAGTTCCCGACACCATGTCTAATTTCTGTTACATCAAATCAGGGGAACCTGTTCTAGCTTTTCCCATCAGCGATCAAAGAGGATTAGTGGTCCAACATGACATACAATTCTGATCTCTAGAAGGGATGCCTAAAAAGAAGTGAATGAGCATAAGTTTATGCTGGACATGGCTCAGCATGCTAGATGGTTTTCCTTTCCTTAGTACAGTTTATTTCTAGCTTGCATCTTCTATATTCCTAAAAATTACCAAGCAAGAGACATGGAAACGACTGCGGTGTTAGAGTCGTTGCGTGGCATTTACTTTTGAGATTTTTATTTTTTAAAACTAAGTTTTGTGTAACATTTTTAATACATGCTGTGAAGTAGATTTACTCCTAACATGCAAGGACTAGTCTGCAATTAATTAACATGGCAGAAACTCCAGTTTCATCACAACTGGATACATGAGTTGAATTAATCTTAAACAGCAGGTGCCAATTAACCTGTAGCTGACAATTAAGTGAGTTACATAAATCCTTATTTCTGCTGGCTTACAAATCATATGCTAATACTTCAGATCAGCTTTGAGGAAAACGCAGTACAATTACATTGTTCAAGCACAGGGAAGCTCTGGTGCCATCTCACTACTTCCGCAGTATGAATTGATATTCTACCAAGAGGAGGGGAAAAGAAAAAAAAAGAAGTATCAAGGAGTCAGGTTTCACATTTTTTAAGTAAGTATTAAATGCAGTCTGTAACTGGGATCTACCATAAATCATAACTTTTTTCATTTGAAGTTCCTGTATTCAATAACCATATACTAGTATCCTGAAATCTACTCAATGCTGCATTTGCTGCTTTTCTTCTAGAGGTGAAGAACAAGCTCATACCAAGACCCACATGCTTCCTGTTGAGTCAGGCAAATACTGGGGCAAAATACCTAGATTTTAAAACTGTTTCAGAAATTTTAACCATTCGATATCTAGTCTTTAAAATACAGGACTACTGCACTGATGACACGTTAATATAAACTGAGCCCTGACCACATGCTCAATATTCTATGACTCTGACTTTCTGACAAAGATAATGCCTGATCATACTGAAGAACAAGCTTGGAAGGGAAATCTGTGAAGACATGGGCACCACCTCTTCTTCCCTCAAAACTTGTAAGAGTCTGCTATGACAGGGAAAGCAGCAGAAACCTCCACCTGGTGTGAAAGGCAGTGTTCACAGCCAGTGCCGTAATTAAGCTTTTATCTTCTGATCTTGGTGACTTAATTCTGAGAAATGAGACAAAATGCCATCTTCGGACAATTTTGTACCACCTGCATTGTTTTCATCACACACAGGTCTTGTTTTGTGCTACTCATACCCCCAGTGGATGCTACTGTAGGCAGGTATCCATTTTAGAGCCACCAAACTACAGGACACATGAAGTGCTTTACTAGTATCCCACATTTTTACTACATCTATTTGACTGCCATTTCACATGCTACAGAGACACATGAAGAAGTTCTCTGCCTCAAAACTTAAGCAATTAAAACATCTAGTAATTTTTCCATTCACAGCACAGTTATTACCGTCAACAAACCTGGCCACAGTTCAACACAATATCAGATTTTTGTTACTATCTGCAGTGTCATATAATCTCTATGGCATTCAGCTCACATCTCATCTTTATTTCAGAGAGTTAGTAAAGTGATCGCTATTTAAATAAAATTTAGAAGGTAATTGTCATATTTTGCTAAAAGTCATAAGGGCATCTTAATCCTATGCACTACCCACACGCAGAGCTGGGGAAAAAACGTGTTTTGGGAGGATTTCTAAGCAATTCATTTTCCATTAACTCAAAAAGCATGCTAAAGGCAGTAAGATTTTCACAGGCCTCATCTTCAGTTTTGATCAGTCTTTCTGAACAACCAAATTAAAAAAAAGAACAAAATGGCCTTGCTTACATTCAACATGAATAAAGTGGTATGTCACATACTGTATTGTTATACTAGTTTTTGCCAGTTTAAGCTGCCTGCTCAGACCAACAGAAGAGAGTCATTACAAAACCTCAAATATAGATGCAGTCTACCGTTTTGAGCCACTCACCAATTTCTGGTAACTCTGAGATGGATACTACAATTTACCAAGATACCACAGTTTTACTACAATCTTGCATTTTTGTTTCCACAGCAAAGATCAAACAGGTCACACAGATGAACACACTGCAGAGGAAAGGAGGGGGGCGTGTGCATGTTACTACCTTCCTATTTTTCTTTGTAAGCGGCTAAAGGAGAAACCATACTTTGGGGTTTCAGAGTTGCATAAAAGAACAGATTTTTTCTCCTGAATGATCAGGAGGTGCTTATTAGGTGCTATATGCACTGGAATGTCACCCTCCCACTTGCTTTCTAGAACTTAGTTTTGAAAAAAAACAATTTGAGGCAGCACAGATTACTAGGATCTCTTAAGAGCACTAAGCAAAAATTTGTCCCTCCAAATATTGCCACAGAACATTATGGCAACACACACCCCTTTGGTTTTGGTTTTTTTTTTTATAGGAAGAACATCAACTGTTCAGCAATAATATACCTTGTTACTTTGCTTCATTTACTGTCATAAATATAACAGGTCATGGGAAAGTTACAGATCACTAAATGGTACTAAAGTAGGGTTTATAATTAAATAAATTATGGATTTTTAGAGCTTATCACAGTCCCAGCGCTATTAAAGCAACATTTTGGGAGTAATATCCTGCTAACCACAAAATAAAGTTTCTGGCGACTTGAGCTCTACCTGAAATATAAGACAGGCCTAGAACATACCTTTTTGGATTATAACTGCCTGCCAGCAGCAACACTTGTCAGAGTATTTTCAGTTGTTTTTAAACCAAGTTGCAGACAAGCAGATACTTCCTTAATTCCATCAGAATTAGCAAAGGCCACACTGAAATATTTTTCTAGAGACTTAATATGCAGACTTGCTTAGAAATTAGCAATTTTATGTTGTACAGAAAATGCTTTTCTTAGCAAAAATGCACATTGTTCTCCTCTACCCAAGAGAGCATTTAGAAATTACATTACTTTTAGTCATTATTTTTCTTAGGTCCTGTGGTATTGTAAATCCTCAAGGAATTCTAGAGACATCTGAAGTACTTTTTTTTTCCTTCAAGGAGGGGGTGTGCGTGTTACTGTGTTGTTTAATAGTAGATTAAAAAGCCCACAACAAGATTACAAGGTTAAGAAACAGCATACCATGTCACAAAAGTAGATTTCTTCCTTCCCGGTTCTGAAGCATCAGATCGAAGTTCTTTGAACTTCTCTGCCAAAAAGCTATCATAAGGGCTGACAGGAGTTATGAAAGCACCATCCTGTTTTAAACTTAATTCCAAAAGGAATGCATTTACAGTGATTCAGCCACTCCAGAATTTAAAAACACTGCTGTTTCCAACATTTTGGAAACTAGAATAGCTATCCCACGTACAGGAACATACAGCAAACATAGGAAGGAATTATTAATTATCCTTGCATTACGGATGAATAAACAGAAGCAGAGAAATAAAATGACTGAACCACGGTCATCCCTTCAACAAAGCTAAGCATCAGGCAGATGACAATGCCTCCGGTTTAGACATGTCGTCACAGTCAGAACTAAGCAGCAATGTGGAATATGCTAATGCTCCTTCCCAAAGCTCTCCTTAAAGAGCTAAACCACAATGTTCCAATGCTCTACACACAAACCAATCGGTTATTGGTAGTTACCCTGCAAGAAAAAAAATACATCAAAATAAACTAAAACCTCTGTCTGTTCGAGGAGGTGAAAATTAGTCTATTCAGGAAGTAAATATGAATAAAAGCTCAACTGTTTAATGCAAACCCCCTCCCCAATTTTTTAAATGCTCATAAAGCGCCTGCTGTAATAACCAGGTGCCCTCTGTTCCCAAGTCATACATTATTCATCTCAAAACAAAAGAGCAGCGTGCAAATGATTTGCAGACATCAAAAAAGCACAGTAATGCAAATTCCTATCAAAATGGTAACTTTTCACCCCTGGTTTAGCACCAAAATTATACTAATCTACCAGAAAATAGGTACTGGAGAAACAACTACTTCTACATCGTATTTTACTGCAGTCCTGATCCACACTGGGCACAGAGAACCTGTAAAAAGAACTTTAGAAAGCAACTGTCCTTTTCAGAAAAAAAAAGGTGTACTAAAAGCCATGTCACAATGCATTTAACTTTGACAGCCTCAAAATTTAGTGAGATGGGGGGAAACATTCTAGTTTTTCCAACAAAACCCCAGGCAACATCTCCTGCAAATACTCTTTATTTTAAAACTCCAAGTGCATGTAGTCCAAGATATTTGTCTCAGATTAGATAATCACCACCAACATCACTTCAACATTTTTTCCACTTATGGATTTCCCAAAGATTCAACAGTTCAGCAAAAGCTCCTTAAACGCAAGAGAAGCCCAAACAAGACAGATGATCATGATCTGCATACCGAGGATTGGCTGGGCAAGAAATAAATGAAAACAAAAGTGAACTGGGACCCACGAGCCGTTTTCAGAAATAAGGTTTGTAACTCTCAGCCATCACAGCTGCACCACAGGGAAGTACCTGCTGGGCACAACAGAGCAGAGGAACTGAAAGTGTGACTTCACATACCCCATTTGCTTTCAGCTCAAACCAACGAGGAATTATCTGAAGTCCTCTTGCTACAATTCAAAATAAAGAAGGAAGGAAGGCCTCAAACTACGCTCTTATCTATCCAGAATCAAAGAGGGGTGGTGATCGGACCATGATTCAGTTATATGCAGCTTTCCAAAGGCCATCCACAATGTTTAACTCATCATAAAGATACCCTAAAATACTTGCAGTTTTGGGGTTTGGTTCTGGGTTTGGTTTTTTTTTTTTTTTAATTTCCTCTATAAGTAAAACTATATGCACACAGAGGGGAGGCAATATTAACCATTTCCTATCCTAAACTCTGAATGGCTTTCCAAACAGATTACAATCTAACATCCTTGTTTTCCTGTCTAGCTGCTGACTGGAGGCCATATATTAAGATATCTGATTATTATCTTTTTAAAAAGATATCTATCTTGATCACACCCACACACGGCAAAGAGAATGCAAGCAGTTTCACTTTAAAGAACTCCAACCTCCGAAAATTATCTAGCCTGCAAAAGTAATTCTGTAAAAAGCAGGATCTAAACACATCTTAAGTCCAAACAACAGGAAAATATTTCTATCATTTAAACTCAATTTGGTCAAGAAAATCCTACGCCTGAAGTATTTTTTCAAACAAATCCAAATCTCCAATTTTAAACTGAGTCAAATCTCAGTTTAGCACGGCAACAGGAAAGCTGGCATGAAAGCTCAAGTTTTCAACGGCAAAATCCCTCATAGCTAGAAAGGTGAAAGTGTTTTATTGGGGCAGTACTCCATCCTTCTGTCTTGAAAGACACCGATGATGCCATTTTCACCTTCCTTCTAATTTCTCGCGGCATTAATTATTTTTCAGTCATGCATAAGAGGTCTAAATCCTGTCGCTAGTAAGTCTTATATTTTAAAGTGAGAAAGGTACCTTGTTAGGCACCAAATTCAAACTCCCGGCTCTCACTCGCTTCACGGTAGTTGCATTCCCCCCTCCTTCGGAAAGAGGAAGGAGTTTTTCTTACTGCAGTTACATCTGTTTCGCATATTGACTAGCCGCTTGCCAACTAAACGCCTGCGGTTATACTCCCTATCAAGCTACAGAAGGGAACAACAATTGGGCAGTGCGAAGCAGCGCGCCTCCGCTTCTGCTCAACTCGCAGCCGCACAAACATCAGGATTTCCCGGGCCGGCAGCGCGGGGCTCCGCCGGCCTTCCCCCGCCGCAGCCCCGGGGGCAGCCCCAGCAGGAACCGGCCGCCGCGGGTCTCTCACAGACGCCGCTGCCGGCTGCGGGCGTCGCCCTCTCCCGCGAAAGCGGACGGGACGGCCGGGCCCAGGCCCCGAGTGGCTCAAGAGGCTTCTGCGCTCCGCCTGCCACCTTCCCCCGCTGCCTCCCCGCCGGGCGAAGCGCGGCCCGCTGCCCTGCCTTGCCCCGGCGGCGGTACCTGTTGTTCCGGACGCTGCTCAGGACGCACAACACCAGCTCCAGGTAGGTCCTCAGCAGGTCGAGCCAGCGCGGGCACAGCGGCGGCGCCGCCTCCCCGTCGCCCGCCGCGGAGGCGCCCTCGCTCGCCGCCGCCGCCGCTACCGCCGCCCCCCCTCCGCCGCCGCCGCTGCTGGGGTAGTTGTCGGCGGCGAACTGTACGCGGAGCTCACGGACGAACCAGCCACACTTCCGCATGAGGAACTCGAGGCGCGGGCGCTCGGCCGGCGAGACGCGGAGGCTAAGGCGGAGGCGCGGCCACAGGGCCGGGTAGAACAAGCACTCCCGCCAGTGCGAGCAGGCGGCCGAGGCCCGCAGCCGGTCGGGGCCCGCCAGGAAGGAGAAGATGTGGACCACCAGCTCGCTGGGCAGGGAGCCGGCGCCCACCGCCTCCCCGCACACCGACATGCCTGGCGCCGGCCCGAGCCCCGCTGCGGCGGCCCCAGGCGGCGGCCCCGGCCTCGCCTCCAGCTCCTGCGACAAAAACAACAACATCAATGACAAGGCGGAGGGGGCGGGCGCCGGCCGGGACGCGGCTGCTGCCGGGACGCACCACCCGCGCCACCGCCGGGGGGTAGGGGGGGAGGAGGGGCGGAGCGGGCCCTACCACCCCCCAGCGCGGCGGGGAGGGGCGCGAAAGGGGGAGAGGTGGGTCTGGACCGCCCGCCCGCGCGGCGCCGCGTAAGCCCTACCACCCAGCCCGGAGGGGGGTGGTTAATGAACACGCTTCCGGCACCGTCGTCTGTTCCTGCAAGGCGACGAAAAACGCCTCGGAGGAGGGTGGAGGAGCTACCCCGCGGGAGGAATGGAACGTGCCACTGTTCGAATGGGAGGCGGAGCCGGCCCAGCCGCCTCCGCGAGGGGGAGCGTTAGCCATTAACTATGCCGTGCCGGTGGCAGAGTCTGTTGCCGCACAGCTGCGTCCCGCTGCGAAGCCAGCGTGTTCCTAACACCACGCGGCGGAAGCCTTCCTCTCAGCCCCGAAGCATAACCCAGAATAGGGGGCTGAAGCGCAGCTCAGCAGCCGAGCGGAGCGAGGGTGTGTGGGTGCCCACCGGTAACTGGGCCTTGAGGGGCTGCGGGCCTGGCCGGCAGCGCGGCTCCCCACAGCAGCTCCTCCGCCTCAGCGCACTGAGGCGGGGTGACCGGGGCGCGCATCCGCAGCCGTCGCCGGCCCCTGTGGGAGCGCTGGGTGCTGCCGGGGGCAGTGTGCGGGAGAGTCGCCGCTGGCCGCGCTTGCCCCGGGCGCCTGTGTTGAAGAGGACTTGGGTGGGAAGCGTATCGGGCGGCGCCGACGGGGCCCTCTGGCCGCACGTACGCCTTTGAGCCAGCGAAATTGCCTCAGCAGCATTCCAGCTGCCGCCACAGGAAACGCGCTGACTACGCAGGAAAGGCGAAGCGCAGCAGAGTCCGACACGTGACACAGCTGTATACGCGCCTGAAAGGACACATGAGGAAATGCGCCAAATCCTAGTTCCCTCAGTTTCATAAAACTCAGCTTTGTAATAGCCATGCCAGTGTCAGCTGTAGGTGTGTAAAGATAATGTCTCTTGTGCATGCAGGCTTTTGAGAGAATTTAAAAATCTGTTGCATACTGTTGCTGCAAAGGCTGAACATCGAAGTGAATTGCAGTTTCATATGTAAGTTTTACAATTCTAAAAGTCTCATTAAAATAAAATTTAGTACTGCTAGTATCTTAGAACAATGTACATCACTATACAGCAATGTTATGTCTGAGTGTACAAAAATTATACATGAAAAAAAATGGGATAAGAGGAATAAAGCTCAGGCTCCTCTTTGCATTCAGAATAGGGTCCCATTGTGAATAGCCTTATCGACAACCAGATTTAAGCCATCCTCCATGACTGGCCATTTTCTCGCCCCTCTCACAGCAGGGGTGGAACCCCAGTAGTGTTTCTCTTTTCTTGAATCTGGTCATGGAGGAACTGTGACTAAGTCTTCTGTTTCTCCTTGATTATAGAGAATGATCCCAGAGGGGCAGATGTTATTGAGAAAGTGAGACCATAAGTAATTCCCAGCTGGACAGTTCTCCCTTCAGGGACCAGTGCTGCTTCACACACCTGCACAAGTGATTTGGATCTGCACAAACAACTCAGGTAAGCACTGTGCTACTCCCACTGCAGGTTCCCCTATCAGATTAGGGGAAATCCCCCAGGCAGTCAAGATGTAAGGTCTGAAGCAGCCAAACTCACCTGGCCTAGAAGGATACAAATGAAAGGAACTTGCACACCTACATGTCTCCAAATTTTACTACTTACTCAACAATTCCACGTTGTTGAGCTGATGATGAGTCAAAGGACCTTTGAGATTACCAAGTATCTTCATGTAACAGAATCGAGCTTTACTATTCATTGCCCTGGGATTACCAAACTGGCATAAAGAAAAAATGGGTTATAAAGTCAATAGTCCTGCATTTCTGATTGCCTTTGTTAGGTTGTATCAGATCTGCAAATCTGCTGGGATCGTGCCTGTGATAATAAACACAGTGAAACGGTTTGTAACTGTGACAGTTGCATAGTCATTTACTCAGCTCCAGTTTATTTGGGTTATCTTCAGTTTTGTAGGCTCAAGTGAATAAAAGGACCTAAAGCTTCAGATCATCACAACTATGGTCAAGTGGGCTGACATTAGAAATGCCAGGCTTGGTGAGGTTTCCTGGCTCAAGCCATTCACATGGGTGGTGTGGCACTGAGGCAGCCAGATCTCAGAGGCTGCAAATTCTGGACCTTGAATCATAGTTTTCCGTGCTTTGGCTTGACTGTCAGTTGATTTCATGGTGCCAGCTTTTGTTGGTACTAATGCAGCAACTGCAAGTTGATAGGATAATACCTCAGAAAACGATGAGCATCTGACTTGCTTGCAGCCTGTAGGGAGTTCCTTGGTGGTTCCAGCAGGCAGCTGGTCAATGGCCTTTTTGCTGAAGTGCCAGGCTCTCGGTATGACCACTACAGCTCACAGCCCTCTGTCAAGACACAGAGAGTTTTAAAGCTAAGGGGGAGTAACTGTGAATCTGTAAGCTGCAAATCAAAGTTGGCTGAAAGGCAGAGGAGCTATATTGCACATTCTGGAGGAAACTACTGCAGAGCAGTTCGCAGGCAGGGGCTGATCTTCATTTCCTGGGAAGTGACCACAGGCCACAGTCCATTGTGGCTGTTGCACCCAGGGACCCTGGTTCTGCCAGCCTCAACTGCTCCTGTTCCATGATTTTCACATTGCTGGGACTCTCATTGCTCAGCAGCGCCAGCACCATCCCATGAGCAGCCATTCTGGTATGGAAGTCAGGGGTCACATGTGACTCCAGAGCTATGGACTAACCATAATCAAGTTAAAGTTTATTGGACCTGAAGGTCACTGGTTCAGCAGCACACATCAAGACCAGACACTGCCAACCTTGCTGCTTCAGAAGCTCTGTCGTGGTAACTACAGACACCAGGATATGGCTGATGAACAAAAGCCAAAGCACAAGCTTTTTGAATTATTCAGTCCCTCCTTGGGTTTTACGCATGTTGTTAACCACGTTTCTGGAATTGCTGCCTTGTTCTGTATCGTTAGTGAGTTGCTGTGAGCTCAGGAGTTCTCTTGTCACGAGCTGCAAGAACAGATGCACTGAGTCTGAGCAAAGCAGAAACAGAAACCAAGTACTAGTAGGGAACTGGTGCTTCCCCATGCACTGTAACAAACATGTTGAAAAGAGGAGTTACGGGGTTGCAAGAAGACCAAAGGTTCCTCCGTAACCTTCACTTGTAAAATACTGTGTATCAGGTGGTTATTTTAAGGGGAATCGGGCTGCAGGTGAGCACTGCAGCCCTGGGACTATCCCTGTGGTACTGGGGAAAACCACGAACTTGCAGAGCTGAGTGAACCAGCCCAAGCCCCGCTCCCGGGCGGACGGGCGGGAGATTCCCGCACAGCACTACGGTCACACCCACGGCGGCTCCCCCGCAAAACACCGCCGCGGCAAGAACGGTGGGAGGGCCCCAAGGGAGGCGGTGCTGCCGGGCACGGGCAGAGGCAGGGCAGGAGCAGCTGGCGCGGCCTGGCGGGGCGGGGACACCGCCGACGGCCGGAAGTGGCGCTCAGCACAGAGCTCGCCACAGAGCGGGGGGAGGGGGAGCGCACACCCCCCGCGAGCCTTTGGCATTTCCGGCCGGGGTCTCCGTCACATCCGGGCGGCTGAGATGCCGGTAAGGCGGGCGGGGAGAGGTGGGTGCTCCTCTGGGGCTCGCCGCCCTCAGCCGGGCACGGGAACGCAGCGGGCCGGGAGGCAGCTGTGAGCACCCCGCGTTTCCCGCCCCGGCAGCCTCGTCTCACGGCCGCGGACCGACCCCCGCCGTGGGGGAGGGCTGGCGCACCTGCCCGCGTGGGGGAGGGGCGCCGCCTCTGCAAGGCCTCGGCACTTCCACCCTGCCCCGCGGCGCTAGGGTCGGTCTCCCACCGACCCCTTCCGTGCTGCCCCCGTGCCCCTGGCAGAGGTGCGGGCAGCCGGGCCTGACAGCTCTGGCTGTCTACCCCGCGGATGGCTCGGGGCCCGCCATCCCGGGTGCGGGCTGGAGGAGGGCAACGGGTGAGCAGGCGGGAATATGCCCGTGCCCTGGCTTGGGAGCGCTGGCCTGGAGCACTCCGCTTTAGCTGTGTTCATTATCTTGGCCCTTCATGGCAGAAGGGGAGGCTCCTGTACGGAGCATCTTGTGCAGCACCTCTTAGTGTGAGAAGTGCTAGAGGAAGGTTTCTGGGTTCTTTTAGCTGATCCTTTATTCTCATTATTTTTTAATATAGTCAATAGATCAATTGTGATGGAAGAGGGAAAGAACTATACATGGCTCACTTTCTTCTCCCACCGCTAGTGTCCAAGTGCTTTCCCAGTAGGCAAAACCAGGTACCAGCTTGTTCTCATTTTACCTTTTAGCACAAATAGGAAACATTGTGTGGTTAGTTGTGAAGTAACTTCTACCTGTGTTCATCAAGGTATTTCACAATTGGAAATGTAGTGACAGGAAAAGCAGAGATTTTCTGGTGTCAGGTTGTTTGTATACACTTGCCTTTCATCTACAACTTGGACAATTCCACTGTTTTGCAGGCTGGGAATACAGCTCCCTTGTTTCTTGCACACTGTATGTGATTTTCGGTTGATCCCATAAGTTTCCACAATGAACAATCCATTTTTCCATTAAAAATATGTTACTGCAAATAAAATGTGGTAGATAGCCTCTGAAAATTGATTTCACAATGTTAGGATGTTATTTTGCTGACTCAGTGACAATGCAAATACAAGAATCAGGTAAATGAGTTTTCCCAGTACTTCAAAGTATATATTTTACAATGACAAGCAGCATCTTCTTTCTTCTTTTCTTTTGGTTTTTGGTTCCTATCTCTTTATTTTTCCTTTTTTCCTTTTTTTTTTTAGGTTAAATTGAATATTTGTGCAGCACAGCTTCTTGCAGAAGGACCACCACACTGTTTCACACATAGGAAAATATGAGAATAATCAGGGAGTATTGTTCTCTCTGAACTAAAATACAAAATACTCTGTGCCTTGCTGAGGACAGCTGCAGGAATTGGACACTTGAATCAATGTTATCGGATGAGTTAGAATCCAAACCTGAGGTGAGCAATGGTAAAGTGGGTTTAGTGCCCAGCAGCGTTTATGGGCAACACTTAGTTCAATGAGTATACCCAGTTTGCTGCTTACATATTAATTTTCAAAGTGTTTTCAGTGGCATCTCTAATGCTTCCATGTTTTGATTTGAATAGTGAAAGAGAGTAAAGATTATTGCATATTTCCCCTCCCTATCCCTGTTAAATTGTTAGCCAATATTCTTGCTTGTTCTCAGGTTACATTATTTTTTTCTCCCACTATTACAATGTTCATTCTGATACAAGAATAAAATAAATTACTATATTGACTATTTCTTTCCCTCAAACCAGATTGACTTGACTTGTTTTTGGGAAGTCTGGATTATTCTATAAACATCAGCCAGTTTTGTTTTTTAAACTACTCGTGCTTCTATTAAGCAGTAGCAGAAGTGGCAGGCAGCAGCACCCGGAGGGATTCTGATTGCTTGGTGTGAGGCTGCTGGACCATTCCAGGTTCAGCCTGTAGCACAGCTGAGCATGGCTTGCAGTGATGTCTGCGTATGCATGCAAGTGCATGTGCAGCTGGCCACAAACCAATTAACACATACACACTTGAAGTACCTTTAAGATGTAAATACAAACAGCATGAACAACACTAAAGTTTGTTAATGTAATATATTTATACCCTCATCACTGCAGTCATGCATACTCACATTCACAGATGTTTCTGGTCTCTGCCAGGCCTGAAGTCTTTCTTCTACCTGTGCCCACACCCAGCTCTGGCTAAAAAAAAAAAAAACAATTTCTAGATATAATCAGACTTTTTCCAGGCCATAGTTGCCTCCTCACACATCAGTCAACTAGAAGCTCATTAGCAGTGCACTCACTTGTGGGTAGAATATTTAGGAATATGCTTAATAAGTAGGTAGAAGGGACTGCAGTAATCAGACACAGCAGTGTACAGACCAGCAGCCAGCAAACATTACTGGAGTCTCCTCTCTCCCATGGTTCTTTCTCCACATACCCACCTTGATTCATTTTTTGATCCTCCCTTTAAACATTGCATATTAAGTTGTATACATCCTGCAGTCCCCATTACATCAGATAACAACTTTGGTCTTTCCTGTGAGACCCATTCAGATAACCCAAGACAGTTTTGTTTTCTTACCAAAGGTCTAGATGAACCTCTTCAAGATTTCACTTCAGCAGTAGCCTGTTGATGAGTGTCTGAGGAGTTCTGTTTTTTGTTACTGGTACCTATAATTTGCTAGATACAACAGTCTACAGTTTGTTGTATTCAACACAGTTGTATCAGTGTGTTCAGTTTATTACCTCTCCTGTTTCTTGCCTTTGTCTTTTAGGCTGAGTAATGCCTTTTAGCCAGTAATCTATATATTTCCCTGCTTAAGACTGCAGAGGAGTGTATCACTTTGTGTCCTTGCTTGTGTCAGCTTTACCTCTTCAGAAGTCTTAACAGCTTAGCACTGCAGTGAAGTACCTTTTGGGGCAGTTTGCAAGTTTAAATTGAATTATTTTTATTAAGTCTTCTGTTTCTGTCCCTTTAAGTCCATATGCAATACAGCAGGTATCTTAAACTAGAACTCTAAAGTGAATGAAGATTATATACTCATCACAGCCCAGGTGATGTGTTATTTGTTTCTTAACAGAGCAGCCAAAGCCCAGTTAACACTATTCAGGAAAATATATGGCTGTGAGTTCATACTTGCACTGAGTGGTCTCAGCATGGGCTGCAAGGAGTTCCTTTCTCTTGCTTCATAAATTCTATCAAATTTTCTCCCAGTTCTGAATGATAAGGTGGGGCATTTTGTTACTGCAGTTTGTAAGTGAATGGGTGGATTCCCACAGATTAGTTCTGATAGCCAAAGGTCAGGGTAGTTGGAATGCTTGTTCCTTGAATAGGAGCTGTAAATAGGCCTTGTCTTTTCTGGACTTGGGTGAAGTATGTTAATTAGGCATGTTTGCATAGTAGTCCTATTTACTCACAGCAGAATTGCATTGCGTTTGCAGCAAGCCCAGAACAGAGTAGGCCACTCTTCAGTAGGAGCAGGCCTGATGCATGAAAGCTACTCTGGTTTCAGAGGGCATCCTTTCCACAGATGCTGTCTTCTAAGTTGCGATCCTCAATCTTGATCAAAGCTATTTTATACTACAAATTGGGATTCATTCGCATTGTGGGTTACCAAATTACACACACCCTTTTTCTGGTTCCGATTGTGAAAGTTAACTGTTAAATTTGTACTATTTTCTATTCCTTTGATGTGGAACTGGTAGGTAACCTTTTTTTACACCTTTCCCAAATAGCAGTTCAAGTGTCTCTAAAAGTCAATGATTATTTTATATCCTCTGGTGAGCCATGGCACCATAATTCTTATAGATACTTATATCCCCTACCATGTGAGAAAGGTATTACTAAGAGCTAACTGTGTTTGTGTAACATCTAGATTAATATAAATAAAAGCACTATGGCTAGATTGCATAAGCTTCTTCGCGACTGGTTTTCCCCCTAAAGAAGCCACTTACATGCCAGTAAACCTTTAATACTTAAGTAGAGGAGAATCACCCTTTCATAGGAAGTTACAAAGTTGTTTGGAAACAGTTTGTACGGACAGATGGATCTGCTTTTGCTCTTGGACTCCCTGCCCCCAAAGCTCTGTTACCAGCATTCTTCAGGGAACTGATAAGATCTGCGTTTTTCATGCTTTAAGTCTTCAGGGTGATTTGTTACAATTGCAAACGTTTCCAGCCACTTCCACCACGCTGGGACACTGCAGGGTGCTTTCAGCTGTTGGGGGTAGTTTTAGCAGAACCTACAGCTCCAATCTATAAATTGAAAAGGGGTGGAGGGAGAAATTTTAGCCTCTCCTTTGTCTCCTCATTAGCGCCTCACAAGGAGGTTCTTGTTTGTATGGAGGAGAGCCCCCTGCCCTCCACAGCCTTCAGCTCCTCCTTTCCCCTGAACCTCTTTCTTCTCTGCTAAATGTTCTTTTGACCTCTTTATTTTGTAATGGTTTACGAGTTAAATTTGGAACAGAAACGGTATCGATTAAAAACATGGTCCCTGCTGCTCTGGGAGTAGTACAGCTCTCTCCCCAGCTGTCCAGTAGGAGGATAGATGTGAACGTTAGTGCTAGAGAACCTTCCTCCCCTGTCCCTCCCAGCCACCCCCACACTTCTAACAAAGCAGCTGCCTGGCACTTCCTGGCTTTTGAGTAATGATGAAGGGATTCTTACAGGACACAAACTTCGACCTGATCCATCCCAGATGGCCATATTTCATTTGGTTCTGTAGTCCCTCTCATTTTAAGATTAAAAAAAAAAAACAAAAAACCAAAAAAAAGCTCTCTAAGGCTTTCTAGGAGGGGTTCTCAGTTCTTTATTTTTTTTTTTTTCATAGTTTCCCTCCCCCCAGGTCAGGGACATTATTCAAGCTTCTTGGTAACACAAGCCTTCTGCACTGCTTCCAGTGATAGACCCCAGGATCATCCTGTCCAACTATCACTTGTTGACAAGCAGGAATGACAACTATTTGTTCAGTGACAAGAGCTAACAAATATTTTACATTTTTAGTACATACACTGTCTACATTACTACAGGATTTTCAGGGTTACATGGTCTTTCAGCAGGAAGAGTAAAAGCAGACCCCCAAAGAAGAAAAAAAAACAGTTTCTGCATAGCAAGATGCAGCTGAACTTGCCCATTTTGTCCCTCCAAGGCTTATAGATTCACTGTATGACTCACATGTGGCCCATGAAGCTTGAATATCTAAGTTGAGGATGTCCTTTTGCAATTGATAGCAAAATTTATTCCAGATTCCAAGGGATATCTTGGCTGTTGAGTAAAGCCACCTCACACCCCTTTATTTCTTTTGTGTTCTGTTAATAGTCTGTACATTTAGTTTCCCTAACTATTCCTGTTCAGGTGCCCCAAGATGTTCTGTCTACTTGGTTAGAAATTTCAGCACTTCAGACATGTTTACAGAAGAATTAGTCCCCTCCTTACATGGGGATTCCATAGTCACCATGCCAGGAGTACTTACAGCCCATCTGGATTCTGTTTGTAGTGTCAGTTATTATGTGGTTCTGAGATACGACAAATTGTAGCATCCAGGAGATGTCTCCCCTCCTGATCCTTCACGGAAGAGACTGCTGGACTATTCCCAGGTTCACACAGAAGTATGGCTGAACCTGAACTGCAAATATGTGTCCGTGCACACATAGACAGTACAGACATGTATGGCTGTAAACACTAACATGTGGCAGAACAGTACTTTTACAGGCACCTAAAACCACAGGTGGCATTCACATTGAACAGTAAGACCACAAGTGGCCTAATCTTGTTCCTACTTGTCACGTAACCAGGCTTGAAATTTGCTAGCCTATTGCATACATGCTGTCACTCAGCTGACATGCAGACTCACAGTCATGTATCTGTTCCATCTCTGCCAAACCTTGAGTCCTTCCAGTATCCATCTCCAGGCCCTGGGTTTTTCAGTCCAGCCTCTGGCCAGGATCTTAGTTTTCCAGATTATGGTTTCCTCCTGTTCACAAGCTAGTCCAACCTCAAGTTAATGAGATGAGCATACATGAGACTATTTAGGAACAAACAGGATTTGAGAAGACAACAGGATAGACCACAGTGATGAGGCAGAGGAGTGACATACTGACCTGCAGCCTGCTAATGTGGTCTATCCATATTATCTCCCACCCCTCCTGTTCCCCATGGTTGTTCCTTCCCTATCCACCTTGATCCCTCCCTTTCCCAGGCTTTGATCCTTTTCCTAAATATCCCTAACTTTTTCCATGTTCCCACAGCCTCCTCTTAAGACATCGTAAGTTTTACTTAGAATTTCTCCCATAAGTTTTACCTAGAATTTCTCCCATATCCCGTAATTTTGCTCTTGCCTATGAGATTGTGTTCTGGTAACCCACCATAGTGATGTTTCCATTTCTTACAAAGTTTCCTGTTGAATTTCTTCAAGGCCACTCAAGCAATTCCTGTAATTGCCCATCCATCAGTGTCCCAGTGTCTTTGTTACTCTCTCTTACCTACAGTTTGTTAGTTTTTGTATCTGCACATTTAATTTATCACTTCTCCTGTTCCTAGTCTGTCTTATGTTGAATAACCAACTATCAGATACTCTAGTTTCCTTTTGCTTTCAGTTGCAAAATCAAATTAAAAGAAACTAAAGAAAACATGAAACAGTGTTTGTAATGATTCCCCCCCCATATTCCAGTTGCTGTAGTTGTCATAAAGGTATTAAATAATTTTGAAAAGGAAGGAAGGTTTATGTAAGTACATAGCTGTCATGAATTATTTGATGTAGAGTTGGTGATTGGTTTGCTTTAGTTTATGGGAAGGGTGGGGGTTTTTGTTCCAAATTTTGCTAATGAGCATGATTCATGTCGTTTTATTTACTTCTGAGTCTTTTGCCCTATTTTAATTCTTTGTACTAGCATCTTACTACTTTACAAACAAAATGTAGAGGATCTCCTTTCTTCTGAGCGTCTGTTTCTGGCTGATGCATTTTGCTTTTCCCTAGTGACCTGCTGTTGCTCTCTGGAAGTGAAGGAAAGGCTTTTATCTAGGATTTTCTGTATAAATCCAAAAGAGTCCATAAAACAAGTGTTTCATGGTGGAGTAGGCAGCAGTAGGGATCATGAATTTCATTTTAAATGAAAAACAATGCAGTAATTTAGAACCATCTTGCTGCTCACATATCTTAGTTCCAACTTCTTTCTTCTGGTTGACTCACTTTGTTATTTCTTACTGCCCTGGATTCAGCTACAGCTGAACCCAGGACACTTACTCTGTTCTCTTATTACACCTCTTTCTCCAATTTTTTAATCTTAAATTAGACTGCATGGCCTTGGGGGAGGGACTTGCTGCCTGTGGATTTATTTTCCAACATAAAAATGGTTCCCTCTTCTGACTGGGATCTCAGGACACAGTATACATAAGAGGAAAAACACTAACCTTCCAACCTGCAAGTTGACTTGTGGCATATTGCCATCTGAATGACTTAAAGATACGATTTTTACCTTCATAATAATCAGACAGGCTGCTTCTAAAGGAGGGTGAGATGGGAGCCAAGAATGATCCAAGCCAAGACAGTGTCCTCATTGAGCAGGTCAGGCAGAGACCAATGCTGGATACAGGATCTATCCACTGTCCTGGATGAGGCAAAGTGATGAACCAGATCCAGGGTCTATCCAGAGAGCCCATTCAGAACTAGCCAGAGATAGGACTGAAGACACTGATGCAATGAGAGTCCCAGATCCATCCAAGAGACAAGTCTTCAGATAGATAAACCTACAGCTCAGGAAGGGACTAGAGAATGTAGTTTGAGTTTAAATTGAGCCCCTGAGCAGGTGAAATCACTCTGGGCAGTTAAGGCTTCAGGGCTTTCACAGCAGTTAACTCTTTGAGGTAAAACAATTTGAGGAAGCATCAGTATTTCCAGTGTTTTCATGAGAGGAAATAAGTGTAGAGAAATTAAAGCCCAAACTATTAAGTTTTCCTTGCACTTTCTTTGATTTAATGAACTTTGTCCTCATGTGGAAGAGACTCAAAAGGCTGGTGTCTGCTAAAGAAATAATTTGGAACTGAGTGCCAGTAGTTCCGCAAATTAAATACTAAGACAATCACAACATAAAAAATAAGAATAAAAGTGACTGTTGGGTTTTAATCACAAATGTACCATGGGCATATCATGCTTTTTTACTGTGTTTCTTTTGACACTGATGAACCATCTCAGTGCAAGGACAACTCTGTCTGAGCTTTGTGTGAATGCATGCTAAAATGGTCGCAGTGAAGGCAGTAGCTTTTGAATAATTATATTGCAGTTTCCTTCTAAATGCCAAAGATAAAGGAAGTCTGTTGCATTGTTTTTTGATAGAGAGCAGCAGAGTGCAGTATCTTTAAGTCAAGGAGTTTCCTAGAGATAAGGAATAGTGACTTGAGGATTAAGTTTTTGGTGTGTTGTTATTTTCCATATTTTTTTCATCTGCGGGTTTTTGGTGTTTTTTTTTTTTTCCAAAATATTTTGGGAATACGAGTACAGGGGTAAGTCTGTCTAACAGAGCTTAAAGCAAAATAAATAGATTCTGTGTATGGGTTTTGAGGGGTGTTTCTCTGAAATGTGGAATATTTGTATGGGTCTGTTACAACTGACCCCTTTCAGTCTCTCTGGTTTCTTGAAGGTTAATTCCATTCAAAGGTTTGTTAATAAACCTTGTGGAGTCCATAATGAATGAGTTCAGTCCATTTCAAGGGTTAGGCTATGTTATCTCATAACGCCATGCAGCACTTCCTTTATTCAATCGGAGTATTTTGTAGGGACTGCTGTGGCACTGCAAGTGGAAACCAGAGGCTTGTTTCTGTGTCTGTGCCATGAAGGTAAAGAGTCCAGAATTATATCCAGTAGTCTGACAAAAGCTTGAGATGCTGTCAAGGGGGCAGAATGAATAAACAAGCACATGCTTTGCTGCTCTGAACTTGATTAAATATGGGAAGACTTTCAGGGGTGAGGAAAGGCACTTCCCTGACTTGCAGTTCCTTTTCAAATGTCAGGTTCCTTTTTTTGTATCTCAAGATTTTAAGGAGTTAGCGAGAAGTAATTTTTGTCTTGCCAGAGCTGACGTTAAGGATAGCAAATCTGCTGGACTGAATGACCTGGGCATCTTTCACCCTCCTGGGCCAGTCAAGATGAGAGCTACTCCCTGTTTCTGGTCTTAGATCCAGCCATTAGTGAGGTTTAGTACAATTTTCAAATACATACATGTGCACTGTACAGATGTGACAGGCACCAAACAGGTTAAAAAAGGTAGAACACTCAGAGCTTTCCCCACATAAACACAGGCAGCACAAAGTGCCTGATTCTGTTCCCTAGGGTTTCTGCCTAGAGAAAACCTTAATGGGTTTCTCCAGGATATGTCCCACACTTGCCAACTAGTCTGGCTTGGAGTTCATTAGTATATCACACACACACACACACACACACACACACACACGATCACACAGGAAATGGTTAGGAATGCAGTTTAATAAGAAGGCAGGATGGACTGCAGTGGTTAGGCTGTGCCAGACTGAACTGACCAACTTCCTGCTTATATGTAATGGACTGCTTTTATCCTCCCCTCTCCATTTTCCTGTGTTTGTTCTGCCCTGATCCACCTTGATCCCTTCCTTTTCCTGCCATTGGCATTTCCTCTAAACAATGCATATTAAGTCATGTACAATCCTGCAAATCTCTGGTTCAGTCCCAAAGTTCTCCCCAGGGAATGCGTCCCAGTATGAGTCCCATAACCCTTCATGCAATAGTGTCCCTTAGTTTGCATAGTGTTCTGGAGATGTTTTCTTCTGTTGAATCTGCTTAGTGGGTGGGTTTCACACTAAGGACAATGGCTTTGTCTTTGATGGCTTTAGGAGTAATTGATTTGGATGGATAAGGTTGTCTGTGTTCTCTCCCCTCTCTCCTAGCCTTGTTCTTCTGATCATTATCTGCCTGTTTTGAATACTCATTAGCTACACTCTTTGCAACCAGTCTTTTGGTTGCTTTTTTTTTTTTGTTTAAAAACTGTCAACTTTCTTTCAGCTAAGTATTTAAAGACAGTGATTTTAAAATGCACCCATACCAAAGGTTGAGTATAAAAACCATGTAATTGGAAGGCTAGAGCATAGTAAAGTATTAAGTGGTAAAAGATGAGGTAAAAATTAATATATGCCTTAAAACATGGCATGTATTGATAATATTTGTGTAGAAGATTAGTTAAAAAGGAATATAACCTTAGGAGCCTTTAGAGTAGTCTGCAGTGATCCAGAGCTGTTTATTGTATGTTAAAGAAATGAGAATTTTATGGGTGCTTCAGAGGTGACAAATACAAACAATTCCTTTTTTGTCATTGATATAATTGAAAAGCTTCCATTTACTTTGATGTGTATTCATGGGATTGTATTCAGTGTCTCCTACAAGGCAGTAGGGGGTAATGGAGACTGGGTTTAATATCTTTTTAAATGATTTGTGCTGCTCTTGACCTAACCTTCAGTATGGATTTTTTTTCAGCTTCTGGTTCAGTTTGTTCAGAATACTTCTATTCCACTTGGGCAAGGGCTGGTGGAATCGGAACCAAAAGACATCACCTGTCTTTCTCTCCTTCCTGTTACTGAGACCTCAGAATGCAACAGACTCATGTTGCCAGGTAAAATCTATGTGACAGATCTTTGTGAGCATGCCTTTCATACAGCTGTCTTTACTGTGCCTTTGTGGCCCACTGCCTCTTGCTGATAAGGCATCCAGGGATGGAGGAACAAGTTCAGAAGGGTGACTGAAACTTTCAGGTTTTTGTCTTTTAGTCATAGTGTATTTATACTTTAATTTACTGTGGTTTCACTTTTTTCACTAGATGATGAAAGAGATCTCACTTCTCCAAGTCACACTAATTCTTCCAAAGATGTTTCTTCATCTGCTGTCTTGAGAAGTCTCCAGGTAAATGTGGGCCCTGATGGAGAAGAAACGAGGGCACAGAATGTACAGAAACCACCTGAACTTCTGTCAACTTCAGAGACTTCCACTTTATTGCAAGACCTCCAGCCTAGTGACAGCACTTCATTTATTCTTCTCAACCTAACAAGAGCAGGTAATTCTCCTTCTGTTTGTCATCTGGCTGGATATGTCTCAGACAGCAGAATGCAGGAGATACAAGTACAACTCTGTCCCTGCTGCTTATGAAGGGGAAAGATAATGAAATTTGCTGGGCATTATTGAATATTTCAGGAGCATTTAATCATCAACAGCTTTCTACAATATAGAGGTCAGTGAAGACTTTTTCGGTGCAGCTATTCCAACCATGCCATGAACACTAACCTTTGGGAAGCAAAAGAAATTTCTGTCTATTACATTATCTTTCTGTTTCATGAAGCTGTCTTCTTTTCTAGGGCTGGGGTCTCCAGCAGAGCACTTGGTGTTTGTTCAAGATGAAGCAGAAGATTCTGGGAATGACTTTCTTTCTCATGATAGTACAGACAGCAATACCCCATGGTTCCTACGAGTGCAGGAATTGGCCCATGACAGTTTAATTGCTGCCACTCGGGCACAGCTCGCTAAGAATGCCAAAGCAAGCAATAATGGTAGGAAATCCCCTGATTTTCTGTCTCACAAGTTGAGTGTTCCATACAAGACCAAGTTTCAGCTTATTTCTTCCTCTCTTTCACTCTGTCTTGCTTTTAATGTGTTCTGACATCTTCAGACCATCAGTGACAAACTCGTATAGAACAACCATGTATTTTTCTTTTCTGCAATATAAATAGGCTGCTTAGTTTTTCTCAGGGAATGAACTTCAGTGGAGCCAGCAGTTCCATTGTAGTCTGCCTGTTCTCCAGTGCATCTAAAGAGTATCTTCTTTCTGACTGCAGCTGCTTGTATTTCAGCTTCAATTTTCACTTTCAAGTGTCTATTTTTAGTGCATACTGCAATTTATACTTGCTTCTTAGCTCCACTGGGTGTGGAGATCAGTTTTCTGGAGAACTGTATTTAGTCATATGCTTTGTGACTTAATTCTTTCAATAAATAATTGCAAACAAATGCACCTTTTTTTTTTTTTAGCTAAGGTGTTTTTAAAAAGCTATTCTGGCTACTACTTATAATTGGTTGGTAGATACTGATACAGAGACCGTTTTTACAATTTTTGATGCATTGGCTCTCTATTCTTCTTGCAGTAAGCCTCATCTGGTAGCAGCTGATCTGATACAGATAGCTTGTTGGGAACAGTTTATGGGCATCATAAGGTTTGGAAACCTGTGTCTGATCCCTGTTACGGGCTAGGCAGCAGTATGTAGGATGTGGTAAACAATTAGTAGCGAAGTACGTACCTGCTTTGCAGTCCTGTATCGTGTATGATGCTGGTTTTATCTATTAAAATTGCAACAGTATAGTAATCTGTCTCTATTTTCAGATTTTGATGGTCTTTTTCTTCCAGGTGAAAATATTCATCTTTGCTCAGGAGATGGGCAGCCAAAAGACTCTAGCCCCATTCCTCATTTATCTCGCGTGGAAAGGAAGCTGAAGTGCACAGTTGAGGGCTGCGATCGGACATTTGTGTGGCCAGCTCACTTCAAGTATCATCTGAAAACACACCGGTGAGCAGAGTAAAGCTGTATGTTGTCATGACATTGAAAAACTGTGCTCTGTATTTGGGATAGCCTTAATTTTCAACATTGACAAGCTCTGAAAACCTGGTATTACCCTTACAAATACTGGGCCTGTTTTTTGCTTTAGGTCGTTCGTGTTAAACCACTTTAATTAGATTTAGATTTTTGCAGGTCTTTGGTAGTGTTTGGTTTAGAATATTTGTATTTTAACAGGTGCTCAATAAAGAGCATCACTGTCATTTCTGTGGTATAGTGAATGTTAGAACTTGTAGGATGCTGTCATATTTTTATATATCCTTGAGCAAAGTTGCTTGCTCTAACAAATGACCCTAATCTTTTTTAGCTAAGAAATTGGCAGTCTCGCAGTTAAGTAGTGGACAAGAAGCTTAAAAACTGGGAAGGATTCCAATAGACATGATCTCATCATCTTGCCCTAAGACAGGGCCAGCAGTAATTGCATATGTTATTTGTACACATACAGTAATTTTTGATCCTCAGTGACTGAAATTCCACAATGTTCCTATATAATTTGTTACACCACTTTACTAAGTCATTCTGGGTTGGGAATAGGTAAGGTAATGCAATGAAAAGATACCTGAACAGATTCTTCCAGTGAACCACCCATACTGTAGTTCTTTAGGACTAATTCAACCCAAACTGTTGTATGACTCTATGATTCTAATTTAGTCACTCACTTTGATTGAGTCTTTCTGGTTTATGATATAATTAGTTTTATTTTAAATGTTTCTTCTTTTTATTTAATTAAAAATAAATAAATATTTATTTCACTTTAATTAAAAGAAGTCAAGTGTTCATGAAAAATACATTGCAGTCACTGGTAATGAAACAGCCATTTTGTTGCTTTCCAGGAACGACCGCTCCTTCACCTGCCCAGCAGAAGGCTGTGGAAAAAGTTTCTACGTCTTGCAGAGGCTGAAGGTGCACATGAGGACTCACAATGGTGAAAAACCCTTTGTATGCACAGAGCTGGGCTGTGGGAAACAGTTCACAACAGCTGGAAATCTGAAGAACCACCTACGAATTCACACTGGTGTGTTTTATACCTCACCTGTTTGTGGTCCGCAGAGGTGGGGTCTTTACTGAGGAATAAAACCCACTTCCTCCTCCATGCTCATTCTCTTTTGAGAATATTATTTATCTCTGCTCTTTATTAGTGTCCCTTTTCTATCAATTCACACCAGTCTATAGGTCAAATGAATCAAATGCTTACTGCTTTTACTATCCTGTATAGTTTCACACAGGTTTCATCCTTCAAATAGTATGTGATGATATTACACTCTGCTCAGACCATTCTCTGAAGATTCCTTTCTCCCTCAAGTTCTTTGATCAAGGGAGGGGTGTGTATTGTTCTGGGGAGAAGCTAGGCTGTTCCCAAGGGAATAGTTCATAAGCATAACTGCTGTAATTGTTTTCTATAAAGAAGCTATTTTAAATTCCTGAAAGGCACAGTAGCTTAGATACTTCTCCAGTGTTGTGTCCTGGTGGACACAGTCGTATCTGTACTGATATCTGGCTGAATCTGACTAGGTTATGTTACCTGTGCTGCTTGTAGAATGACCACATTTGGGAGACTTAGGGAAATGAGCAATACAGTGGAATGAGTAGCAAAAGTATAGTAGAAAAGTGTAGTAGGAAAAGGCAGTATCTAGAAAACAGCATTTTGGCATTCAGACTGCTCTGTGCTAGTGCTAATATGAGATGTTACCATATGCTGGAGCCTTTGTACTCTCAACTCATGCTTAGCATTTTATGTTAAATAAAACAAACCTCTCTGTTTCACAGTGCTGTATTTTATACACAGTTTGCTTATGCTGTCTCCTCTGGAGAATTTGATCCTTCCTTGTCAATATTTTTAGAATTTGGTGTACCAGCTGAAGTCTTCACAACTGCATAAAGTGCTGTAGGTGTTTTTATCCTAGAAAGTTGTTTGAGAGGCATGAAAGTTACTGCTGGAATGATCACCAGTTTAATAGTTAGCAAAGTTGATAATGAATATTCTGGTGGTTTTGTTTGCTTGGGGTTTCTTAAGCCTTTAGGTTATCACAGCACTTAAACAAATGGCCCACTTCAAGCCTCTCACAATATTGTTAGAGATTCCCTGATGGCCAGGAAGGTAGCACTGCATTACAGTTGGTTAACATCTCAAAATAACCTTGACAACTGTAAGAGCACAAGGCCTGTCTAGTAAAATGAAATTGCAGCTCATGTGGGCTGCCAGCAGCTGTTTATGCCTTCTGCTTTACTTAAACACTGCCGTATGGTGTGTAGTTTGTAGATACACAGGGAAGAAGGTTGCTATTTTAAAGAATTTGCAGTCTAGCTCGAACACATGGTTTGGGGGCAGATGTTGGGATGTAGTTAAAAATTATATATACCAATAATAAAATTTTGAATGTGTAGTAACAGCAGCCATAGTTTTTACAGTTTTCTTTTGCACTTTAAGCTCCCAGCCAAGGTGCAGATGAAGTGAACAGGCCCAACTGACACATGCAAATCCTCAATGATAGAGTGAGTATTCTGCACCCAACAGTCGTAACTTCTAGAGGAGTAAATAATAACATTCTGAACTGCAAATCAGTCATGTGCAGTTAAGAGTTTGACCAGACCAAAGGTGTTATAAAACTGCAGGTATAAATAAATCTAGGGTTTCTTACGGATGGAACTGTGTGCTGCTCTTTTTGTCAATGGTAGTTGTTCTTCCTTCTTTCCAAGTTTTAAATATTCTTAGCAAGCCAGAAAGTACACTCAGTGTTTGAGAATCTGCTACGTATTTCAGCCTTGTAACACCAATCAGAACATGCTGTGTTGATCCTTTTTGTTCAGATCTGTTGGGTGCTACAGTAGATAAGCTGAGAAATGAACTGTAGGGAGAGAACTTATAAAGGCAAAATCACAGTAGAAACATCTTTAAAAACAAGTTTGCTCTGAAAGAACTATGTATGTGTTAGACAATAAAATAGCTAAAATGGCTTGCTTAATCTCTGGTGGATTTCCTATTACTGTGATACAGTTGTCTAGTTAGACTTGAAATCATAGTGTTAAACATGGTATATATTAAGTTTTTTAGTGGGATGTTGCAGGCAAAAGTTACCTTTAGTTTTATTTAAGGGTGTTTAGAACAGATTAATCATATTGTATTGCATTAGTGTAGTCACCTCCCAGTTTATCATCATTTAGACAAATACAAAAGTAGCTGTGGGGATATATAGAAATAACAAATTTCAACGTATGAGAACAAATTGTGCCTTGAATTACTGTTCTTCCACACATAAATATGACTGACACATCTCTCACAGGATTTTGGCAAGTTCAGTCTGATCTGAAGTAAAATATAGAGTTTCACATGAAGGGAAATATAGTTAATGGAATTTTTGGCATGGAGATGCAGAAAGGGAACAGGATCCTGGGAGAGTGTGAAGCAGAGAACTGCTTGTTAAGAACTTCATATGGAAGATATATAATACTCCTGGTACTTTTATATTAATCTTCTGGTATTTATATATTTATTGGAAGACCTGTTTAGGAGCAGTGGACCCTACCTTCACTTTCAGTAAATGATGATCTGAGAATATTTCCAAAAGAATGTCAGTGTTTCTTCTTGAAAGCTGACAAAGAGAATGCTTTAAAAGCTTTAGGAAGCATATGCATAAGTTCCATTGAACTTTGTTGCATGTAAGGCCAAAAGGGGGAATGGGGTAGAGATCTCCAGGCTATTCTGTTGTGATCCCAAAATCTAAGAACATACTTTTCCCTTGTAGGGGAAAAACCCTTTCTGTGTGAGGCACAGGGATGTGGTCGCTCCTTTGCCGAATACTCCAGCCTTCGGAAACATTTGGTTGTCCACTCAGGTAAGAGTCTTCATCTGACATTTTGTGACCTATCTGAGAAAAGTTCTTTATTGTACAACTTTGATTTGATTTCCTTAAGAAAAATCCTCTGGTTTCTGCTGTACTTCTGGTCATAGTGTTTCATGACTTGCTTTGTGGTGGCTATAGCCTGTATACTTTAATCTTTCCCATTCTTTCTGTTCCTAAATTTCATGTTTCTAAATACAAATATTTTTTTATTGTTTCTAAAATGTTATGAAGTTGGGTATCTGTTTCATAGCTGTCATTTTCTTATTTAAAAGACAGAATCTAGCACCTCTTTATATTAATCAAAGCCATTCAAATCTGAAATCTCTCATGAGTGGGTTTCTGCCATAGGTAGGGGTTTTCCATTGTTTTTTAGTACTACGTACTTGTAATTGAACAAAGCATTAGATGGAAATGTATTTCAGAAATGCTTCAAAGCTTCTGCCTTTTGTTTTGATTGATCTATCTTAAATATCATCAGCACATGATGAATACAGCATGTTTGGGGAAAGGGAGGTTTTACTGGGGTGGCAACTTTTGGGAGTGCCCAAGTTCTCCATGCTTTTTCTTTCCTGTCTCCTTGGCTTCCATGCTATTGAGATCACACATACAGACATCATACTTGTATTGTGAAAATGACAGACTGGTCTGTAAAATGGAAGTCCTTTCACAGTGACAAGTCATCATCCAGTCTCTGCTCAGTAATGTAACTACAATTTATTGTGTGATGGCAGGATAGAGATTCCTTGCCACTGCTTCCTTTCTCTTGGCCATTTTATTCTAGGTATGGGACATCAAATATTTCCATGTCACTGAATAAGAGATTCCAAATAACTTCTTCCCTCTCACAAATAAGACTTGAAGACTGTCTTCAGACTTGGTTTTTCCAACAGCTGGGCAATACTGATATCTAAAAGTCTTCTCTTCTGGAAGCTTATTGCTCTCCAGGAAAGAGGAATTTTTTATTTTTTTTTTCCAAAGCAGAATTATTGGCTTCTTGGTTGCTAAGGTCTTTATGGCAATTTTGGTAATTCTTGGCCTATTTTTTCCCCCTTCCCCTCCAAGGAGTGAAGCCCCATCAGTGCCAAATTTGTGGGAAGACGTTTTCCCAGAGTGGTAGCAGAAACGTGCATATGAGGAAACACCACTCCCGAATTGGAACAGCTGGCAGCAGGGAGCGAGAACAGCCAGGTAAGGAAGGGAGAAGACTCTCTGTGTGGGAAAGTGCAGGAAAGAATTAGTGGATGCTCCAAGAGAAGGGAAGGTGTTTGTCCTGAAAATAAGAGACCACAAGCCAATAAGGAGTAAATGACTGTCTTGGAGATGAGGATAGATTTGCTCACCTCCCCTTTCCTAGGATAAAAGACAATGGTATATTTCGGTACTGTGGTTAAGGGGCAGATAGGTTTTTATTGTTTTCAAAATTGACAGGAATCTAGTATGGAATTTGTGTCCGTTGTTACAACATTCTTGTTTAAGCAGTGTGTTTTTCTATGCAACGTGAATTATTTAAAGAGAAAGACAAGCCTGCATGAGATTCCACCATAGTAAGGCTCAAAATAAATACAGGAGTTACCATCCATTGGAGTGCCAGATGCCCAAAGAGTAGGAACAGATAAATGTCTAGGGAAGAAGTCTGTGTGACTTGAAGGGGAGCAGGGATTGCATCTTATACTGCAGTATCATTATGTGATGAAAATTTTGGTTTATTTTGGTTTTTTTTCACAACAGAGTCACTGATGGGCAGCAGTTTGCTGGAAGAATCTACAGTGCATAGTAAGAGTCTCATCTCCATGAACTCTCAGCCCAGCCTTGGTGTTGAGTCTCTGCATCTGCCAGATACAGAGTCTATTATTGGAGTAGAGGAGGGTGAGACCAGCTGCTCTTTTTTCCGCCCTCTTATATGTAGTGACTGAAGTGGTGGGATCGATCATATAATTCCTCCTAGAGGCTCACCGTGTTGCAGTGGAGGAGTGAACATTGCTTTAACTGTGCACAGTGGGTGGGTAGATGGAGAATGAATTATAAAACTGGAGTTGGAGAAGACCTACTGGACCAAGTTTCTCTCTTGCAGAGCTTAAAAGGTGAAGTCTGCTGCTTAGGTGTCATTTAGTCCATGTCATGGAACACCATTTCAAAACTGCTTATGCAGTCCATTCTGCTAAAGCCTAAAGTGTTTGTTTTGCTGGAGCACCTGGGTGCCTCAGTTAAGGACCAGGACCTCGTTGTGCTAGGCACTGTACAAACATTCAGTATCTTCAGCAACAGGCCTGCCTTCCATCCTTTACCTTCAAAGACTATATTCTAATACATCTCACTGTCCGAAGCTGACTTACTATCTGAAATAAATGTACTACTTGGTATCATTTAATTACATTTGCTGTGTTCTTTTCCTACTTTCCCCAGTCACTTTTTCTTCCAAAAATTTTTTGGTATATCAAGCTCTTTAAATGAGTCTACCATGTAGATGTTTTGAGGTTTTGTTAACTTAAAGACTTTCTGTAGAATTGGCATTATTAAGAATGCAGAGTTTTGCTAAGATACTACATGTCCATAACAGCTCCTGTGCGAAGTGAATGTTTTATGTTGCTCCCTAGCTGAATATAAAGGTAGTGCTGCTTTTGGTAAAGGTAGTGTGGTTTGGAGGTTCTTGCAGAAGCTGCAGCAGGTACCTGTGAATTGCAATACAGTATGGTTTGGCTACCATCTCATCAGCTGATGGGAGATGCTCCAGTGAGAAGCCTCCTTTACTACAGTATTAGGTTAGCTGAACAGGCAGTAATTCGTTTAACTAAAAATTACAAAATAATTTCATAAAATGCAAAAATTCAGAGCAAAAATTGAAATTCTTTATTCTCATACCTTTTTTTTGAGATATACTAAGATTATAAATCTCTCATAGGATTACATAAATATAATCCTACTTTAAGAACAACACTTAGTTTAGCAAGAAAGGTGCTAGTGAGTTTCAGTTACTTAATTTGATGCTTTTACTATTTTTACTTTTACTATCACTATTTCAGCAGTTTCTGTTTAGGGACCAGTACTTGGATTTATCTGTTGGATATCTTTATCTTGGATTTATCAGACTTGGATTTATCTGTTACTGTACTCATGCTTGTCACCTTAATATTTGTTAAAAGGATACAGCATAATATCATATATTAGTTTAAAGTCAAGCCTTTGTTCTTCCTTTCTTAAGGTTTTCCTTTGCACTTCATGTACTTGGAAGTTTCATTTTCCAGCATCATCAAGTATTATGGAAATTAGCCACCAATTTTTGAATACCCCTTAAAATATATGTACTTAAATTTCACTCCCACTGCTTCAGATATACCCATACAAGCTCACTGGGCTTTAGACCATGGAGACTTGGGACATGCAAGAAATCTTTCCTTCCTGTTTCAATGTGACAAGGCATGGTGACAATGATTACATCACTGTGCTTTTCCAGGGGATACAGGAGAAAGAACAGCCTGTTCCCTGCACCATCAAACCTATACAGAAACCAGTGCACTGGTAACAGCCTTCCTTGAACCCTCCCAGGTGCTTAAGCCTCTTCTCAGCATGAAGACAGTAAAGAGCACTGTTGCAGTCCAGCAAATCTTCCAACAGTGGAAGTATAACATAGCAGCCTGTAACCTCAGGGCCTTAAATTCTTGGACCTAGTACCTTGTTAAGATTAAAAATGGCATCATCTCCATTTTCTGTTTTTATCTAATGTGGTAACTCTTACAGGTACTGTATTTCAGATTTGATGATGGGGTTCTGTTGCTATAGTGTAAGGAGAAATGGATTGAGATGAAGAAGATGCAGAGGGACACAGTTTCTATTTAAAAAGTGAGGAAAAGGTGACTGATAAAGAAATAGGACAATGCAGAAACATAATGACCATTTAGAAATCTTTTAATCTCATGCTTTGATACCATAATTCTAAGAAAACATTCCAGGTGGCAAGGGTTTGTATTCTTGGGATTATTATTACTGTCAGGTAAAGGAAGCCAAGTAAATTGTGAACAATACCATTCAAGATGTGCCAGTCATTTGCAGTGTGCTGACAGGTAATACCTAATCTTTCTTCAAGCAAACTACATCCTTGATATCACAGTAATGATAGAATTAGGACAATAGCAATCCAAAGTGATGCATTGTTTAATTATGTTTTTCATAACTCTGGTTGTCTTTCAGACTAAATGAATGGCCTAAATTGGTAAGATGTTAAAACAGTTTCAAATAATGACATATGGGAGATTTTTTAATAAAGACTATTCCTTCTTCCTTATGGGAGGAGGGAGCAGAGCTGGTAATCAGTGAACAAAGAGTTAACACCAGAGGAGGATGTCCCTCTGAGTCTTCTCCCAAGGTTTTCTGTTGGTTGGTTGGTTTGTTTTTTTTAGAAATACCTTGTTTAACAGCATTCTACCACACAGATATGCAAACCAACATTTGGCACACTGAAAAGCATTCTCCCCTTCCTGTGTGCTTCTGTGGCACAAACACAAGGAGCTGACACTAGAGGATGCACCTCTTCAATCTTTTGTATCTACTTCTATACAAAGATAGTAGTTCAACCTTTTAAACTTGTTTTGTTGCCTGTTAAAGGAAGGAACACTTGTGAAGACTAAGAGCACAAGGTTTGCTGGATTGGACAAGACATGCTCTGAACAGCAGTTGGTCTGTTTTTCTTTACTAAGATCTCACCCCAGAGCAATTTGTAGTGTCAGCCTAAACCACAAAGTTCCTGAAGATTAACCTGGAGAATCAAGATAATCAAGAGGTGATTGATGGATTCTTCTGCTAGATCTTACGTTGCCATTTCCTTTCCAATCTGTTCCTCTTGAGGTTCTCCTCCCTGTACAGTACAGGTGTCCTTTTCACCCCGAGGCTTGGGCACTCTGCAGAAACAGTGACTGTCCAGAATACTGGAAATGGTTTGCAGCACTTTCTGCTGCTTTGCCCCATGCATAAGAAATAGAGTGCAGCCATAGGAATTAAGATAGGAGAAGCCATGATGCTCAATAAGAGAAGTGATGTGGTTGATTTGATTTTTGTCTGCACTATACGACACAAACTGGAGCAAGGAAAATATTTTTAGTAAAAGACAAACGAGCTGTATTGCACTGTTTTATTACCTGTGAACATCAGATTCTTCTTTCAGCAGGTCAGTGGCATCTTTCCCTTTTTTCCTTACAAATTCTTCGCTTAGCCCCAGCTGCTGGAGAGTTTGTCTGTAGTGACGTTCTGCTCCTTGACGAGCATCATGCTATGAAATCAAAACTTAAAACAGTAAGCATGTAGAGCTGGGGCTTCCTCATAACAGTCCAGTCATTCTAAAGTTCATGGCTGACACCCCTAATGAGAACAAAAGGACAGCTAGGGTCCAATCCAAAAATTTCTTATCCATACAGTACCAAAACTGAATACTAGGAAGATGTCTCACACCTCTGAAAGCCAGAGCTCTTCCTGCTGCTGTTCTTTTTTCTTCCTTCTTCTACCCTCCTGTTTCTACAGCATTCCAGTCTTACCAGAGAAACATACTTGTGTCTGAGCCCTGACCTTTTACACTTGAATTGAGAATATGTGCAAAAAAGGGTTGTGAGAAATTCTGGAAGTGTGTTTGCTTGTAATTTGTAAGCACTAATGACAGTGAAGTTCAGTAAATGGAGAGCATCTGTCAAATAGCTTTGTATCAGCTCATCTTCGTGAAACTGAAAACCAAGCATCCTGGATACTGTATCCTCACTGCCTCCAAATAACCCTTGCAAATTTATGTAGTCTGAGATGACCATTTACCAGAGGGACTGGCCAGTTCCTAAAGATTAAGGTACTCTGTAGGGAAGGATAGATACCCTGTCTTGACACAAGTGAATGCTATCAATACTGGTGAATTCTTATCAACCTGGCAAACAGAAATGTTACCAATATTTATCATACAGATTTGTCTCTGCCTTCATTAACCACTCATCTGAACAGAAAGTCTGACCGAGGAGGGTACTTTCTATTGAGAAATCCTAAATCAGCATATTGTCAATGTATTGTCACTGTGTCTGTAACCAGATACCATCCCTGCAAGAAGATGGAACTGAAAGGGAAAACCCAGGGAAAAAGATACTTAGAGTGAAGATTGTATCTACACCTCAAATACAATACACATACGCTGTTGGTCCTGTGTGATGGATGAGATGTGCTGAATGCAACCCCAGAGAGTAGAGCTTGCATATGATACAAGCTAAGTAACTGTCATTAATGTTTTTTTCTAGTAGCACTAGAAGTACAAAGAAAAAGTGCTCAACTGGAGAGGGTTTTAAGAAAAAAAGTTTAGAATAGACTGCAGGCTGTGGTGTTCGGGTACAGAATAGGTGTGCATGTAATTTCTGGTGTGATAAAGCCTTGATTTTGATCAGACCATGTCTTTTGATTGCCATATATACTAGAAAGCTCTATGACCAAGAAATAACTCTGAGTGGTTGTTTTTCAAGTGATGGGAAGGAATTTAAACTGGGTGGCCTTCTCATGTGCATCTCCTTATCCATGAACTAACTTGAGACTAGACTTCTTAATGCCTGTTTTAAATGAAAGACAATGTATCCTGTTGCCCAGAAACACTCTGGAACTCTGACCCGTTACCTTGGTGACCTGTTCAAAGAGGTATGGTCTGTTCTTGACTCGTAGCTGCATTTCTTCCAACTCCTTTCTGTATTCCTTTGTTCTCTCTCTCATTTTTTCCCTAAAATGGAAAAGTTGCCCGTAAAATAGAGGTTTCCTTTGACTGTATCTAATCAGGAATGAGGAATCTCAGTAACTGTTCTATCCCTCAAATAGCTCTGGTATTTCTCTTGATTCTGAATGCTGGGCAAAAATAATCCTGCTGGCAAATTACAGACCCATTACAAAGCTTTACTATTAGACTGTAAGCAGAGAACCAGTGTTCACATTTTCAGAAAATGTTATGTGTGCTTTACCAAACTATACATTTCAGTTGGCTTGTGTGTACAAACGAGTTTCTACAAACATTAATCTAAAGGAAACCGTTCGATATGAAAGGAATAGTGTGGGGTTGTCACATCCCATTCCACAAATGGACGTGGAATGGGTATGACAGTTGAAAACTTAGGCTAGGAGAGTTCTTAGACCCAAGTCCTCCTAAAGAATTATCTGATGCACCCCAGTTAGTAGAACAAATTATTATTTCTCTGAAGAATAGAATACTGACCAGTTCTGTTTTGACTTCTCCTTGTGTGTTTCCTCCAGACTTTTATGTGGATCCAGGGCTTTTGCTCGGCTGTTCACTGACTTCTGGATAGCTTGACATTTCTTTTTCTGCTTCTCTAGCCAATAAATTCCTTCTTTGCCTCCTTCCTTTTTGTTATCTTGGGAGCATCTATATAGAAAAAAGTTACTAATGAGCTCACTTTAGACTGCCAGACTACGTGCTTCACTCTTGTAGTCCTCTAAGGAGAAAAGCGAAATTTCAGACACACAAGTGCGCAGCTCCCCAGTCAACTGAGAGGGAGGACAAGAATTAGCAAAGAATGAAGACAAAAACATTTAGGGAATGTATACTTGATGTAGTTGGTGCGATGAGGGAAAACACTGACCGTTTTCCTAAATCAAGTCATTAGCTGGTGTATGGCCTTGTAGACAAACTTTTCTACTTACCTAATAGCTGATCCCCTTTTTCTAGTTGCATCTGTAATATGCACTGGAAGGGTATTGGAAGAGAGAGAGGAAAGTCCAGACGGAAAATGACTTTTCTTCACTAAAACCTTGGACAGCTGCTGAGAATCCTGGAAAAAAAAAGAAAAAAAAAAAAAAAAAAAAAACAAAAACACACACACACAAAAAAAAAAAAACAACAACAAAAACCAAAGGAACTTCATTCAGTGTATTTTTCACAGCACAGAATCTCCTCTGTTCCTCCCCCAGAAAGAACAGTTGGGGTATGTGGCAATGCACTCATTCTTCTCCTTTCTGTCAGTAGGAATTTATATGAGGGGCTGAGGGGAAGGAGACATGATTAGGAGAGTGGAAGGGTGGCTTAGCCTGAGCTGTCATAGCTTATCTCTGTTTAGAATTTTGCTTTCTGGTTTGTCCCACAATTCTGCAGTACTCCCAAGGCAAGGATGGAGGTCACAGGACATTAACCACCCATAAAGAAATGCTGTGCATTTAATAAGTTGCTGTATTGATGAGAGAAAGCAGAACTATCCAGTCATCTCACCTTTATCTTTTCATTAGCCTGCCTCTGCCTGCCATGGAGATTGGAAGTTCTTAGCTTGAATGGCTTATTATGAGTTGCTTCTTTGATTTCTTGTCTCCTTACTGCTTCCCTCTGAAATGCCCAGTAGAGTCCTTCAAAATCTGGTATCGTTGGATTAATCCTTGGCTTGAAGCTGAAACTTTTGTCCTGCAAGAAGCCAAGTCTTTCCTGCTGAGTTTTAGCAGCAGTTCGGGATTGAGGCTCCCTCCGATAGTTGCTGGTATCTATAGGAGCTATTGAGCTCTCAAGCAAATCCTTTGCTCTCATTTGAATGCGTATTTCTCTGTAGAGTTCAGCTTCTAATGAATCAAAAGAAAAGCAATTAGAAGAATATGAGTGACATAAAAGGCTGTGAAATTGCCACTGCATAACCGTAAACTTTTCTTTATGATGGTAGCTACGCATGTAGGACAGACCAGACATTCTGTGTTCTCTTTCCCTACTTTCCAGCCTCTCTCCTCTGCCTCCCAGGAGAAAAAAACAACACAGATTACCAGGAAAAAACTGGCAGAGTCTCTAAGGTATGAATCTCTAGGTATCTCTTTCACTTATCTGAGTAAGTTACTGGACAGGCCTTCTCCTCCCTTTCCTATTCTTTGGGGTATCAGACAACTTGTGACCTTTGTCTTGCAGGGTTGTTGTGTTAATCAAGGTTCACCTGGGACTTTACGTCATTATGTTGAGTGCGTGATCTACATGGGCTGTTCAGATACACTTGTGATGGATGATGCCTTTTCTATATTAAGATTCAGCAGTGTTTGTCTATATTGGAAAAGATTTTAAGTGAGGAGCGTTTGATGGATGGATCATGTCTTGTGACAAACTTTCATAGAAAGAATGGGTTTCAATGTATAGTCTCAAGTGACTCCTTTCCTGTGCTGCACTAAACATTTGTAAAAATGCAGACAGTTGGCCTTGGGGTGGCTTTTTGCTTTTAAGAAAAAAAAGAAATCAATACTGCTGTTTGCAAACGAAGACTTTTTTTGAGTCTATTTGTAACTTTGAACTGACTGAGGTATGAAATGCTTATTCCTCCTCCCTCCCCATATACCAGAAACAGAACAGGAGCTTGTCCTTTGCTCTCTTTTACCTTTCTAATCTATTTAGTTTATTATGCCACAACAGAATGTTTTCTGATGAAAAATGAACTGGTGTTCATTTTCATGTACATGGTGTACTCAGGAAGAAATCAGTGGGAAATGGTGAAAAAAAAATAAGGGGTGAGAAAAGCAGTAAGAATTATCAAGGACGGGTTTAGTTCCTATATTCAAGCATGAAGTCTGCATTGCTTGCTTCAAACTTACAACAGGTTAGGGGGGACCTTAAACCATCTGAAAGAATGTGAGCATCAGGAAATTTTCCTTTGCTGTTCCTCTGACCAGAATAGTCCTGATACCTTCCTCCACTGGTTTAGCACTTAAGAAGGTGGAGAGCGAGTGGGAAGGTAACTGAAAACATCCAAGAACTGCAGGAGAGACTGGATTACTGCACCATCACTTTAAAACTGAACTAACAGCCTCATTTGGGCTCAGGAAGTACATTTCTTCTAGGGGTCCTGTGCAGCACAGATCACTTGAATGGGACTAAAATTGTCAGTTTCAAGATACTGCACAGACCTTGGGACACTTCTGGTACTACATCTGTCTTCGTATTTGTGCCACAAATCATTTATATCCCTGTAGATTAATCAAAGGTATGGAATCCAGTGCAGTGAAAGATTCCCAAGCTAGCATGATTTGCAGCACAAGGGATGTGGAAATCTGTCTAAAGAGCTGATTGTTCCCACATATCTGGGGAGTGGTACAGAACTGCTGCTGCTGCTATGGGTACAAGACTACTAAATTGTGGCCACTCTACTGTAAAGGTATCTAGATAAAATGCAAGGACCAGTGATATGCAGGAGACTGGACAACACAAGGAGATGTAATGACACTGGCTTTTTACTCCAGCTAATGCCCTATGAGCCATGATTCTACCTCCCAGCATGGAGATACCAAGGGACAGGCAGGGAGTTAACAGGAAGAGCCCTGGCATTTTACCTTTGAGTTTATCTCCAAGAAGTGGGCCATAAGTAGAATTAGGAATTTTTTTACTGGCTTGCTTCTGTTTGGAGCTGTCATTTGGGGTTGCTGCTGCCAGGAACTTTTGTCTGATAGCTTCTTTCCTTTTCTCCTCCTTCTCCAGGAAGCTGAAGGGCCTCAGGGTTGAAAGCAGCAGCTCCTTTCTTTTCTGTGTTGCTGTTTGCCTGCGAATCTCATTCTGCATCATTATTTCTTGATAAAGGGGCAGAAACACATGGGCAGGTACAGGCTGTGCCCGAAACTGTTTCTGACATTCAGCATCATCCTGGCTTTGCCTTTCATCTTTCTGTTTGTCTAGTTCAAGAAACATGTATGACTTCATCAACTGGGACTTTTTGTGAGCTTCCCGCAGAGTCATTTTGAAAGGCTGAGGGATGGTGATGGAAGGAATCCAGGGAGAGGAAGCACTTTTTGGCCTCAAGCGGGATTTACGAATCAAGGGAGGCTTTTGCTGATCCCAGGTACTGTCCAAGGTGAGGTCAGTCAAAGAACTGGGCTGCCTTTTGTTACCAGATGTACGACTAAGACAAAGACATCATGAAGGGGAAATAAGTGAAATTATTTAAAAAAATAGATATATTTTATAGGAGACACTGTTGATTAGAAGAAAGACACTGCAGGTGATCTGGTAGTTAAGACAAGCTTAAGGTTTATCATTTTTAGGCTCTATATTTTGCTTTGCTACCAAAGGTGGTGAGCAGAGCTTTGCCTGCTTCTGTTTTCCATGTATGAAATGGTGGTTATGCCTACTTAGCTTTGTAATGCAGTTTACTTTGCTGCTAGCACTTCATTGCCAGAAAAAACTACAAGTAATCCCTAAAATTGGAACTTTCTGGTTATCTGGCTGATAGCTACTTAACATTAAAGACAAACTTAGGCAATAAATTAGGCACACAAATCCTAACAAAGTGCACCAAACACTAGCATTCCCAAGATTCTGATGAAAGAGCCATTGCAATGAACTGTGTTAGTGCAACTCTTAAGAGGTTCAGCTGGAAACTTTGTAACTAGGATGACCATATAATTGATTGCAAGAGAAAAAACAAACCAGGACTGTCCTGGGTCTCATTGAAATAGCAAACTTCTATGGGCATGTTTGAGAGTGATTATGAAACAGAATAAACCAAGGTATTTAGGGAAGGAATAAATGCAGGTAAAATGAAGGATTGAGATGGATAAGGGTGGGATAAGTACAGGAAAAGGGGGGAAGCAGAAGGTGCCAATCATGTATAAATGTGCTCCTGGTCCATACACTTGACTGGCGATTGCTGCACGCTGTTCTTCATACATTATTTCCTTTGTAAGAGTGTGTGTGTGTGTGACCTGCTAGTGAACTTCACTGAGAAAGACAAGAAGTCTGAAAACTCCGTGTTGGAGACACTACAGCTCTGAATGGTGGATGCTGTGAAATGTGTGTGAACTGCTAGCAAATTTTAAGCATGATTAGGTGATGAGCAGGAACAGGATTTGTGCTGTTCACATTTTATGTGAACGCTGCTTATCTGGGCACCTATTGGCCCCATCCTCTCGTGTGTGAATATGCTTGTGGTTAGTGTTTTGGTACTATATATGTGCATCTTGGGACTTCATGCTCCACTTCAGCAGCAGTAGGAATCCCACATGCCATTCTGCCATCCTACCTTAGAGCCTCCCGCAACTTGTCACGCAGGACTGCTGTCTCCTGCCTGAAACCCTCCAACTCCTCATCCTCTTCGAATACCCCGAGATCATTCCATAACTTTGCCTGGTGCAGTAAGCCCGGCTCTAGCGGTGACTGCTGGCCCCCCATCCCGACAGGCCGTTCCCGGCTCCTCACCGGTGGCAGGAGGCACAGCAGTCGGTCCGTTACAGCCTGAGGGGATACCGTGTCACCTGCAAGGAAAATAACGAACTGGAGACATACCCGTTTCGAGGGCGCAACCCCAACCTCCGCCCTCCCGGCGCTACCTGAACCCCACCACCAAGATCGAGCCTCATCCGCAGGTCACCGCCTCAGTCCTCCAACAGCACTTATTCCGCTTCTCACCAATCAGCGAAGCCGGCAGCGCCCTAGGCCCGCCTTTTTGGCCTCAGCAGCCAATCAGACTCCAAGATGGAAAGCACACTCTGCTCGCTCATTGGCCCTCGGGAAGAGGTGTTTTGTGTGGCTCTGGTCCCTAGGTATGTTGCGTTGTCATGGTTTCCCGGAGCTACTTCCGTTCAACGTTGTGTGGTCACTTCCGGAGCCATGGCGGTTGTGTGCGGGTGGGGGCTGATGGCTCCTCTCGGTGGGCGGTTGCTGGCCGGCCAGCGGGCTCCCTTATTGTCCCGGTCTGTTGCTGCTGCTGCTGCCGCGCCGCTCTACGATGTGGTGGTGTCTGGTGGGGGCATGGTCGGGAGCGCCATGGCCGCCGTGCTCGGTAAGCAGGTGACCTTTTCGCCCTCCGCGGTCGGTGTTGTCTGTGCTATCGGCCCGGCCCGGTGCCGGCCCCGCGGGGCTGCAATCGCGGCCGCGTCTCCTCCCGCCCCTGCTGCAGAGGTCGCGGAGGTGTTCGGATCTCCTGCACCGCGCTGTGAGAGTTCAGCGAGTCGTGGGGTTTGTGTGCGAAACTTCAAACTGGGGCTTTTCCAAAACCCACACGGCTGCTTTTATAATTCGACCTTAATTAATGTGTTGATGGTAGTGTAACTATGTAGTTATCACTTAGGATCTTAATGTTCAAGATCCTTTTGTAGAGTTTCGTTATTCCTGCATCTTTTTGTGACATCACTCTAAAGAAGACTTGGAGCTGTTTGGTTAGCTGATCGTTGTGATGAGCCATGTCTTATTTATACGTGTGTGTATGTATTTATACGTTAATGCAGCCATTACTTTAAATTCTGTATGCTACTTGTGATTCTGTCAAACACAGTCACCCCTAAATTGCTAATGCGTAATTTCAGACATTGCTGAAAATATTTTTCTGATCCTAGGTTTGATTCGGAGAAATCAATTATTCTCTAACTCTGTAATTTAGACACTGGAATACTGCATTCAGTGGATTTGTGTTTGCTCTGTATCACTAAAGATCCTGAGAGTAGTGTCAGTTTATTTGTAACATTGTTTCAGAAGGTGTAATAGTGACAGAAACTTAAAGAAAAGAGTGCAAAGTAGAGGGGGAGCAAAGGTCTTGAGCAGTAAGTGCTTTGGAAGCCTAAGGGTTTGCCTTGCACACTTACTGTGCTTGTGTTGTTGACCACAGTGGAAATGAAACAGCATAAGGATTTCCCACCCCCAGCAGCGATTCCTGAGGCTAACATGCAGGTTTGAGACCTTTGAAGAGTTGAGGTTATGTTATGCATAATCTGGGAAACGCTCAGGATACTGCCATTATTAGGCTGCAGTAGCAGCAAACTCTGCATGTTCTAAGGACACCGCTCTGTTGCCATAGCAGTCAGATGCAGTAAGAATGGCTTAGTCAGCTAGTGTGATTTACTCTACTTGAGTCATCTCTTTATTCTTTTTCAATTCTCTTTAACTGAAAGTAAAAGTCTAAACTGCTAGTACTATCCCACTATCAGCATATAAGGATAAAGAAAACATTAATGTAGTTGCTAAGGAGCGCAGAAGTTTTATTTTGATCTCCTGTTCTAAGTGGTGAGTTTATGTTTAAGCTCTGAAAAATGTGTTCTGAGTATGGAGTTGCATTGCAGACTTTGCCTATTAATACTTAAATAACGAACTTGCATAAGAAGCTAGGCACAAATTTGTAAAAAAATGTGAACTTTGTACAAAAAGAAAACTTTTAATCTGTGCTTTAACTACAAAAGGTTTGTCTGTCTCAGTGACAGGATTGTAGTCAGGAAGTTTTAAAATACGGAAGTTTACTTGCCTGGTCAAAACCTGTATCATAAATGCATTTCTTTATTGAGTTTTGCAACTACTCTTGTGTTATTACAGAAACATATAGCTGTTACAGGAATAAGGAATGAGATTTTTGGCAGGAATGTTGTAGCAAAGCATGTATTTGCTTATTTTAGGGCACGATATCCACTTCCATGATAAGAAGATCGCTTTGCTGGAGGCTGGTCCTCGGAAAGAATACAACTATGTGCCAGACACCTACAGTAACAGGGTCAGTTCTATCTCCCCAGGATCAGCAACCCTTCTAAGCAGTAAGTATGTTTGCTACTGTTTGTGTTTTTAACAGTATGTTTGAGCTGCTTTCAATTTGACAAACCCCCTTTGAACATGTGCTGCCATCATCCTAAACTCAACAGAATTGTGTGCCTTTGTCTTTCAGTATTCTGTATGCCGAGTTGTGGTGATTAATTAAATTAAATTGGTAACAGGGATCTGTTTTCTGGTATCGTAGTCTGATCTGTTATATAATTATTTGTGACGCTAGCCCAGCAAGATGATGTGAGGTGCTATCTACAGCATCTGGAATGCTGTGTTCACAAAAGATGCACATACTTAGTGCTCTGTAGTCTGGTAACTCACTTCTGACTAATTTTCATTTTAAAGATTTGAGCCTTGATTCCTTATGGAGAAAGAAATGTTTTAAACAATGATGGCCATGCATTTTGTGTGTGTTTTATTACTCAGTGATGGGGCAGAAAGAGTTGACTATTAAATCACATTGTCCATGGAAAGCACTTGATTCTTTTCTGCTGGCCTGTGTTAACAGTAAAACAATGTGATGCTGGAGCTGTGACAGTATTGAGGCAGACCTGGCCCTGTCTAGGGATGGCGCAGGCAGAGTCTGGGCATTGATAGACAGGGAGGGAGAAGTTTTGTTTGGGTCTCAGTGTCAGATGTGAACCTGTATTTCCATGCATTTGTGTCCTTTTTCAGGTTTTGGTGCCTGGGATCACGTCTGCAGCCTGAGATTGAAACCATTCCAGCGAATGCAGGTGCCTTCCTTAGGGCTGCAAATACACTATGTCTGTCTCTTGTAACTTCTTAGAAGTACTTACATTAATGATCCAAAGTGTTTTTTTTTTACTTTGGCAAAGGGCAGGTTATGCTTATGATGATTCTTGTTACTTTTTTTGGGGGTAGCAGTCTAATTGCAAGTTCCCATCCTCAGAGTCTTGATGTTACAAGATGAAACATTTATTCTTAATGGAAGCTGTAGATATTGAGGCAGAGGTACTTGCCAGGAAATAAAAGTAAAGGTGTGTGTTGCTTTTGGTCGGGATAGAGTTAATTATTTTCATATCAGCTTGTACGGTGCTATGTTTTGGGTTTGTGATGAAAACTGTTGATATCACAGGCAATTGCTGAGCAGTGCTGACATAGAGTCAAGGCCTTTTCTGGCTCTCCCACCACCTCACCAGTGAGCAGGCTGGGGGTGCTCAAGTAGTTGGGAGGGGACACAGCAGGGACACCTGATCCCAACTGACCAGAGGGATACCCCACACCACATGGCATCATGCTCAGCAATAAAAGCTGGTGAAAGGAAGAAAGGACACAGACACACAAACACATGCACACACACATACATACATACATTTGAAGTAATGGCATTTGTCCTCTCAAGTAACTGTTATGTGTGATGGAGCCCTGCTTTCCTGGAGATGGCTGAGCACCTGCCCGACAATGGGAAGTAGTGAATGAATTCCTTGTTTTGCTTTGCTTCCACATACAACTTTGGCTTTACCTATTAAATCGTCTTTATTTTAACCCACGAGTTACCTCACTTTTCAATTCCTTTGCCCATCCCACTGTGGGGGAGTGAGAGAGGCGCTGCATGAGGCTGAGCTGTGTGCTGGGGTATCCCACAGCAAGGTGGTAGGGGAGCTTTATGTACTAATTATGTAGAAAAAAAGTAGCGATAAAAAACTTTTGTTGCAATTAGTTTTTGAGATGCAGCTAGACCATTGTATGAAAAGAATTCTGTGAGGTACTTCAGTTGCTGGGAACAGACAGTAATCCTGGATGTTTCCTCTAGTTCTGTATTTCTAGATTGCCATGTTCCTTTCCGGTTAAGATGGATACGTTCATAGTCCCTGAAAGGAGAAACACTTCTTCATCGTGTAGCTTCGTGTAATGTATTTTTCCTTTGTAGGTGTGGGATGCTTGTTCAGAAGCCATGATCGTTTTTGAGAAAGATGACTTAGATGACATGGGTTATATAGTGGAGAACGATGTCATTATGTCTGCTCTCACAAAACAGTTAGATGTAGTAGCAGGTACTGGTCAACTTCTTTAATATTTTATTTTCTGCAGAGAGCTTTCAGTTACTTGTCTTGTTATGTGCCCTAAGTTAGAGGAGTGAAAAATCTAATGAGTAGCCCTGATAACTCTGAGACATAAGCAGTTTCTTGAATTAAGGGGGGAGGGAGGAATCTGTATTCCAAAGGCTACACAGCACAAAGGGAGTTTCATACGTAGTTCTCCAGAACACAGTCTCTCCAAAAATAGATTTAATTAAAAGATTGTAGCTTTCTATCGAGAGCAGGCCTTGCAGTGACAAAGGGTTGGCCAGGTTTGGTCTTTTAGGGTGCCTTGAGAATTGTAGCGCCAGGTCTTACAATGCCAGTAAGGCACACGTGGCCTTTGCTTTTGTAGTTATGTTTCCTTTTTTCATACCTGTATCATGCTATGACTGTGGTACTTTGTGTTCCCATCAGACCGGGTGGAGGTTTTCTACGGGAGCAGAGCAGTGGGGTATACGTGGCCCCTCCCCTCTCACAGCTGTGGCACAAGCCCTTGGGTCCAAATTGAGTTAGCTGATGGACGCAGACTTCAGGCCAAACTGCTGGTAACTAAGCTTTTCATTTCTGTTGATCAGGCGTCATCTCTCTCCCAAGTCCTTTCCCCTGGATTTGGTTCTGATTCCATGTGTGCCACTCCACCCAAGTGGAGGGCTTGAATGAGGTGAGTGGCTAATGCTGTCAGAGATGCTATGGGACACGGTGCCTGATGCAAGAAGTCTGTGCTGAATTGGACAAAAGCAGAAGGGGCCACCTCTTCTGTTTTTTGGGGTAACCTTTTTTTCTGAATAAACATAAAATAACTTTGTGCAGGCTGAGGTTTATAGACTGGAATATTGGCTTTCTTAGGACTTGCTGAAGAAGTTGCTTTTTATCTCTTTGTTTTGTAGATCGGTGCAGATGGTCATAACTCTGTAGTCCGGAAGGAAGCTGAAATTAAGAACATTGAGCATCAGTATGACCAGTCAGCTGTGGTGGCAACTCTTCATTTGTCTGAGGTGAAATTCTGCTAATTGACTCTTCCATAAGCAGGTGAACACCTTAAGCAGGTGATCCAGGTCTCTAATTGATGAGTGTCCGCTTGGGTTTTTTCTTTTTTTTTTCCATTTTAGGCCACAAACAATAACGTAGCATGGCAGAGGTTCCTTCCTACAGGGCCAATAGCACTTCTTCCGGTAAGATGACTTCTGGTCTCTGTATTTATTTATTACTTTTTAATTTTTATGTTTAGTCTGTTCTTTTCTAGTAATTCTGTTCCTGTCTGGGCCTTTCTGTGGTATTGCTGTCTCTTAAGAATTTATCCCCCTACACTTTACTTTTCAGTTACAGCATTTTTTTTTCCTTGCTGCCCTCTCAGTTTATCCTTAGTATTTCCCACTTGCAGCAAGTTGGACTGGGGGAGTATATGCAGAGGGACTGGTGTGGGGCAGGGCAGTGGGAGATCTCTGCACTGATAATTTATTTTTGCTTCTTTTTTTCTTAATACTTACTCTTGACATTCTCTGGAACTCTAGTTGTCTGACACTGCCAGCTCTCTGGTCTGGTCTACGTCTCATGAACACGCATCAGAACTTCTTGCTATGGATGAGGAAAGTTTTGTGGATAGCATCAACTCTGCCTTTGTGAGTATCAGCCTTGTGGCATGTATGAGGCTTTGTTGTAATCATGAGAAATATAATGGAACCCTACAGCTTAAGGGATAGTAATGGGAGAGGTGGATTCTTAAGTTCCTTCCCCTGGTGAGGATGATACTCAAAGGCACTTAGCAAAGAAGGAATGAACCCCTGGGACAGAGTTAGGTTAGTTGAACTAAATTTCCAGAAGGTGGGAAAGGTAAACTCATCCTAGTTGGAAGCCTCTGTTCTAAAATTATGAAGATAGTTTCTTTTACTGTATAGTTTTGTCCAGGTTGTTAAAATTCAGTATTTGGAGCTCATCTAGATTTTTTTTCAATTGGATTCTTTTGTATTTCTGGTTTGGATTAACATGTAAAGGTTGGTGTGTTTTTTTTCAGTGGAGCAATGTAAACCACTCTGACTTCATTGACACTGCTGGGGCCATGTTCCGATCTGCTCTTTCATTCTTGAGGCCCTCAGGGAGTGCAGTCCGTCAGCTACCCCCAAGCATTGCTAAAGTGGATCCAGAGAGCCGAGCCATGTTCCCTCTTGGAATGGGGCATGCAACAGAGTATGTCCAGCACCGCGTGGCCCTGATTGGGTAAGGTCCTGAGCAGCAGCCCTCATGTGAGTCAGGTGAATGCGATTAGAAATGATGTGAGTGCAGCATCAACAAATTAGATAGTTAGAAATAATCTGTGGTTTAAGTTTGACACTATTGAGGCTCATGTGCTCCTGTGCCAACAAAGTCCTTTTGTGTGAGAAGCAGTCTGTCCATTGTGTGAGCTTTCGATGTAAGTTGCAAGATAATTATTTCCCTTTCCTGGTTTGAGTAGTCCAGTAAAACAATCCAGTATCTTGTGCTGACCCTGTACTTGCCCAAACATTTTAGCATCCATTCTGTGTACCAGTTTGAGATTTTAAACTTGCCTTTTTTGAAACAAATTACAAAACTTACAAATTATTCCAGGTGGGATGTCATAGGCTTTTGTACAGTGGCCTATAGAAACATGAGAATATCTCATCTTCTGCATTCTGAGGTTACATTTACTTCTTCTCTGCCACAGCTGCAATACACTGGTCGCTTACAGTAGTTCTAGGATGCTGGATTATACTTTGGATGCTTTTCATCTTTCCAACTTGTGAGCCACTTTGTGACTGGGAGCACACTGTGCTTTATAGCTTGTTAAATGATATTAAATTTCATACCCAAACTTTATTTCATTTCTCTAAGACTCCCTTATCAATATGTCTGGCTTTGTCCTTTATAAGTAAGTCTGATCATAAAAGGACTTTGATTTTGTTTCTATTCGATGATATCCCACTTCTGTGTGTTCATGATGTCCCTCTACTCTGTGAAATGTGGCAACGATATAATATACCTCCTGTTGTGCTCAGGTCACTTACAAAACCACCAAGGCCTGTTCCACACATAGGCTGAGAGGACTTTGGCTAGTCACCTCTTTATAATTTTTCCTTTCAGAACTGCCTTTTTTTTATCTTTCTTTTGTTTTGCTTCTTACAACTGGAGAGGCAGTCAGGTTGTTCAGCGTAGCATGCAGAGAGGTACTGGATAAATCATGTGTGCTGCTGTAAGGTGTTCATTGTGAGGAGGTGAGGAGTGCTACACTGACCCTTCTGGGGTTTGTCTGCCATTATGGCTTTCTTCAAGAAGGGATATAAATTTCTGCCTTCTCTTGCTCCAGGGATGCAGCACACAGAGTCCACCCACTTGCAGGACAAGGTGTAAACCTGGGCTTTGGTGATATTGCATGTTTAGCTCATCACCTCAGTGCCGCAGCCTTCAATGGGAACGATCTGGGTAAGGACCCAAGACACTGATAGGGCAGTGAGATGATTGGTCTTACAGGCCTTTGCTGCTAACACCAGGACAAGCATTACCTCTACTGCAGGTTAAGCATGCTGCTGTCTTGTGTTTGAAAGGCACCAGCATCTTAGAAGCAAAACTGTTCTGATGTCCATTGGCTGTGGAGCAGTTAGAGAGTCTTGGATGCACTTTTCATCCCACAAACCTCAAATCTGCTTTAAAAAAAATCTGCAGGATGATAGCTAAAGAAGTGGTGATGAAGAGCACTGGCTGATAGAAGGAGGCCTTTATTAAGATGGACCGTTTCTCTGCTCTCTGTGTTTTCAGTTGCCAGTGAAGACTGCTATAAGACTGTAGATAAGACCCACAATTGTTTAAATAGGAGCATTCGATTCTCTCTTCCAGGGTCCTTAAAACATCTCTTAAAGTTTGAGACAGAGCGTCAGAGGCACAATGTCTCCTTGATAGCTGCTACTGATGTCCTAAAGAGGCTTTACTCCACGAAGCTGGCTCCCTTGGTATTGCTGAGGACGTGGGGATTGCAAGCAACAAATGCCCTGCCTCCTGTCAAAGTAAGAACCTCCCTTTTGTGAAGGCTGTAGGAAGAGTCTAGAATATTCATGAAACATACGGAAGCTGTAAAGATTTTTTTGTTTGTTTCATTTTTCTTTTAAATGAAGCATTTTTGGTGGGAAAATGAATCACGCTCAAACTGAGGTTGTGTGTCCCAGTTGAACCAGAGGAGTTCCTAAATAACCAATGGCTCAGTTGCAACTGTTTGCTCTTGCAGCACAAGAGAAGATAAGGGATCTAAGTGTCTGTACTCTGTATCAGTAGTTAGGGGTTAGAAGTCATTCATAGTCTTTGGCTTTATTTTGCTATGGCATGAAAATGTGGAACTTGAGCTGCATTCCAGAAATGCCCTATGAAACCCAGTGCTATGAAGACTCATCTTCACTAAGAATATCAGGTCACTTGACAGATGTGGTGTGCAGCTCAAATGAGTTACCCATTTCTGTGCTGTTTTGTGCCTTGTGAAATTGTTCCCACATGGCAGAAGTGCAAGTCTCTCTAATGGAAATTACCTGAGGAAGGCAGTGGTGAGGAGGTTCAGTCTTAAACACAGACCCTCTATTTGCAGCCTGTCTGCCTAAGTTCTGATTTCCTTCACTGAATTTTCATGAGGTTCAAACCCTCATTTCTGGGTTTGAATGTTTTATTCCACAAATCAAGTCATCTTCTTCGTATTAAATACAGGTGGCCTGTTTCCTTTGTGTTACAGTCACTGTTGAACCATGATAGTGCTCTTAGAGGAGCAAATCCTAAGGTGTAGCAGCTGCCACTGGCAAGATGTCTTTAGTAGTTGCACTGAAAGGCTATGCTGCTGCTTCAGTGCTCAGAGGTGGGTTTTTTTTTGTTACTCTGTTTAAAGCAGAAAACTAAATGAAGACCTCTTCCCTGAGCACAGAACCTGTGGTAACACCTCTGTTTTCTGCTGCTTCAAAAGGAATGTTGCAACTTCCTTAATTTGGTAGCATATAGGAAGAGTGCTTTGCACTTGTCTGGAAAGGCTGACAAAACTTGCCTATATACGTAAAAGGGAAAGAGACTGTAGCTGGTTTCTAGAATGTCTGTTTCTTACTAGTTTACAAATGAGTTATATTTTTCTTCTCTTTTAGGAGCAAATCATGGCTATTGCCAGCAAGTGACATGCTGTCAGTTTGGAACAGCATCTTACCTGTGAACACGTTGCCCTTACAAGGCGAATGACTGACTCGAATCCTTGAATTGTGTTATTTTAATTTGACAATAAAACTGTTATCCATGGGTTTATGCAAAAGTTGTGTCTCATCTGCTCTCCTCAAGAGGATTTAGGGTCTCTTCCTGTAGTACCATGATGTCTTCAGCCCAGAACAATCTGTACAATGTGCTTTCAATTTGGGCCTCTTGGGTTGAAGACTGAGGTGGAAACAGTTGCAAACCCAGTGCTGAACTGTGCCAGCTACAATTTTTACTGCTTAATTACTTTTGGTTTTCTCTGACTTGATTTCTAGAGCTGCACCATCACTCCAGGGCTCTTAGCACTGCCTGGACTCAGAAAGGAGGGGTAGTGTTTAGCACAGGGAGACAACTCATGGTGGCAGATGTTTAAAGCTTTAATCTGTCTCTCACCCTTTTCCCTGCTCTTCTCTTAGTGTATTATTTAATAATGAGGTTTCTTGTTGAACAGCCTTAAGGGCTGCATGGAAAAGAGATGCAAACTAACAATAATATCTAGGAAAGAAAAGTGTACCACAACATGTTGAATATTGTTAAAAATGCTTTAATTACTAAAATAGACTTTCAAAATATTCTGTTTTAGGTTCTAAACACCAGCCTCCTGGATTAGGCATTTGACACTCATAAAATTAAGTGAGTACTGCCCATGGGCAAGATTTTCACATCTGGTTGACCAGTATCAGGAATTAACAGCAGAAAGAATGAAACTTATGTTTTGAACTGAAAGCCATTACTTGTGCTTGCTCAGTCACTCATATTAGGCAGTTCCTGTTAGTAACTGGCTAAAAGGCATTATGAAGGAGGAGAGAAAAAACAGGGCTGAAAGTATAACTCTTCTCTTAAAAGGCTGCTTAAGTCTTTAGTTAAGCTAATAAATAATCTCATTGCACAACGGTGTGAGGAACTGACTGGCTTCTATAGTTCCCCCACCCACATTGAGTAGTTCAGATGTAAACAGCAGGGGCTCAATGCTGCCATTTCTGGCAAGAAAAATCTTTGAGCAGAGCTCCTGTTTCTCTCATGACTGCAAGATCAGGCCCCTGATAGAAAGCAGCAGTTTTGTTTCTGTTAATGAATAGTGCCACTGACAAAGGAAGGCCCTGAGCATTCAGATTTAATGCAACTTTGGTACTGGGAAGCTGATGCTCCCACCTAGCATCTGTAGTAGCAAAGTCTGAGGCAGAGAACACAGAAAAGAAACTTGGTACCTGTCCTGTTCTAGACCATCCTCCCTTCAGACAAAATCAAACCCATAAGTACGCCTCAGGGCTAATGTCTCTTCAGTTGGCGGAAATGCTGCTGCTGCTTGTCCCTTTCCCTTCCTGTTTCAAATACAGCCTCACTGCTTACAGCTTTTAGCCCCAGGATGTAGTAAGAGTGTGTCATAGTACTGGCTCAGACGGGAAGAAGACTCTGTGATTATTAAATTAGCTAGTTCTCAGGAGTAATGCATCCCTGCTGGCAACCACTGCATCCTGTTTTGTGTTCTGTGAGAATACAAAAGTGAACACAGTTGTTCACTGAAGACAAAATGAATGCACCTGCAGTCACCTTGTGCAGACCAGATGATAAACTAAGTTTTGCTGAGCAGTAGGAAGGGGCTTAAGAAATGTTTGTGGTTGAGAAGAGGACACAACTACTTTCTTCAAACAGAACCTCCCAGTGAGGAAGTAATAGAAGATTGGTGTGACACTGAGGAATTTCCCACCATGGATTTCAAAACACATTCTGGTAAGGGGGAGTACAGGTAGGATGAGCATTTCGTGTTTCAAAGAAACAGCCTGAATTTGCAGCAAAGTGTTAGGGGTGGGGCAAATACAGGTAGCTCCATCCCCAGCCCTTGGACTCCTGCTGCTGACTGAGCTTGTTCAATCAAAAGCAGGCCTTGCACCCTAGTGCCGTCAAACCTGAGATAGAAGGAGAAAGCTAGATCAGCTACAGTCAAACCTGTCCTGCTAATTAGAGGAAGGTACATGGTGTTCACGGTAAGGCAAATTCCCAAGTCTCCAAACTGCTTGGCAAGATCAGGAAGGGCACGAGTGCACTACTTCCTTCCATTGCTGGGAATTACCAATTACTCTCAAATCCAGTCTGCAGAAAAGGTATCTTGAGGGCAGTCTTTGGTTTTACAGAAGAGGGAAAGGTGTGTTACGGCAAACAGGTAACTGCAAATGCCTGACTGGGAGGTGTTCATCCCAAGAGATCAGTGGATAAAAGCTTCCCTGAGTCACATGAATAATACCTCTCTGTTCTTATGACTGGGGGAAATTAATCTTTACCTTACACATTCCATGGTGAGTAGAAGATACTAATTTTTGAAGAGCCAGCTTCAAAAGTTGTCTCCACAGCCATTTCTACTTAGGACAATGCAAGGTCTGCACTTGGAGCCTCAAGGTATCTGAGCAATCTTGATGTTCTCTACAGCCAAGGAAACAAGAAACCCAGGATCCTACAGACCAGCTTTCTAGGTTATAGGACAAGATGTGATCTTTCATTGCTTCTATGTGTTTGGTGTGAAGGTGATGGCAAGGTTCACTTCAAATTGTTACTCAAATAGCTGCATGCTATCCTGGCAGAAGTCTTGGGATTCCTCAACAGCTGCAACCCCTGCACTGAGCACACTGTTCCTAAAGACCTACTGTGTATTAAAAATAACTCCAGAGCAATGCAGGGCTGCATACACAATTTCATGGGTCCAACTATGCTACATTAAATTCAACAGAAATGAAGTTTAAACCAACTTCGAATGGACAAGGGATAAGAAAGTTAAGCTACTTCTGCTCTCGTTCTCCCTCTGTTTCTGATGCTAATTCCGCTCTCTTCCTATATTGGTCTATTAAACAACTACATAAACAGTTTCCCCACAGCTCTGCATTCAGAGCAGGTTTCTAAGGACAGCACAGGAAGTGATAAGCTCAAACTTTCAGATGGGAAACCACACCTTAGAGCTCACTGTACAAAGTGGGCTGTGGCCTTCTAATAGCTCCCTGGCCCAGCAGGTCTCTCCAGGCTTTGCAATGCCTCCTTCCCTCGTGCTAGCCCTAGACTTGACCCTTTAGGGATCTGATTTAACTTACATTTGGTGTTGGGAATCCAGTCCTCGAGGAACTGGAGGAGCACCAGCATCAGAGGAAAGAAAGCTGTGGGAGTGCCTCGATGAGAGCAGAGAAGCAGAACTGCCTCTCACTGCAAAGTGAGCTATCAATCAGATAAGCCCTTTCATCTGACTGCACCCTTCGTTTCCTTGTGGGTGTAATGTGACAAGTACTTCTTTTGACAGGAGAATTTAAACAGCTGGCACTGCTGCCTGGTTGTGCCAGTACAAGTCTGTGTTATGACTACACCCTAAGTGAATTATCAGGTCTGGTAGCCAGATGCACAGTACAGCTGCACAGGCTTGCAAAAGGCAGCAAAAAGGGACTCAGACATGCATTCTGCTCAGGAAATGATTACTGTCTAAAGAAATACACAGTACGTTACAACATATGCTTTAGCCCACACCTTTCCCAAAACCATGCCCAAAGTGCACTTAGAGCAGAGCCCTTCTTGAAAGACTGGACTCTTCTTGCAACATATTATCTAAGCTAACAGCCAGGTACTTGGAACAGGGAGGTTGGCAGCACTCAGTTACCTTTCTCTGAATGCCTGTTGATGTCACCTGTAATTTATGTATTTAAAATCTCACAAGCAAACTTAAGTTATGCATGTTTAAAATAAAAGGGGGATGGGAAGCCAAGTGTCTGTGGTCTGCCACCACATGCCAGGTACCCTGTGCTTCTAGCAATGGGAGGCTATACGAAGGTGCTGGTGAAAGCTGGCTTTGAGCCCCTTGCAATACTCTGCTTGTGTTTAGGCCTGCTGGCTTTCAGAAGGTAGATTCTGGATCACTGGGGGCAATCACAATTATAAATCATACTGTAGCAACTCTCATTATGCACGATGCCGGTCTGGGGTGAAGGTCTCTTCTATAGCTTTGGTCCATGTTCTGCTCTGTGACCAGCTCCAGCTGAACAATGTACCTGGAGGTCTCAATTGCTTTCTCAGCCTTTCAGAAATGCTGTAGTCCACAGGAATGTCACAGCTCAGTAAGTGATTCCCAGAGACTGCAGCAGGTGAAAGGTAGCACCCAAAGTCCAGCTTGTCTCTACGTTGTTCACTTTCTTTGTTAACTGTAAAGGAAGAAAAAGAAGTTGTTCCTGACAGTTCTCTAGTTTTGTATGTTTCACAGATGACAGCAACTACGTATAACAACCTTGGAAAGACTCAGTAGATAATGAGCCAGAGACATCAGCTAATGCATGTTGATTGATACAGAGACTGGGAAGCTGGGCTTTGCAATTTAACTTTTCTGGTTTTCTCACCTGTAAGAGTGTGTTGTCCCTAAATCCAAATCCTTCCTTTAGCAAAGCAGTGATGTACACGAGATCCATGCAGAGGAAAGGACTGGCTGAGTTGTACTTCTCCATGTTATCACAGACTGGAGAAGGGAAAAAGAAGGGGGGATCTCAGATCTCAGCAAAATAAGAGCTTTTACCCACATTGTACACTTGAACTGACCTCAAGCCAAAACCAACTCAAACAAGCCCCCCACTTCTGTTAACAGGTACATAGGACACCTGGTGCTGCTACACAGCTGCTCTGTAATGTTAGGGAATAAAGCAGACAGTACTTCTAGTTTCTCTTAACAGCAACATTATCCACATAGCTCTTTCGAAGTCTGAATCTCTGCTCAATTGATAACTGGCAGGGAGCTGGTAGTTTATCAATCAAGAACACAGGATCATGTGTTTGCCTTGCCTAGTCTCCAAGGATGGCTCCAGTAACAGATTCTGTCTTCCAGGATGGCAGCTTCATTCATTTTTTTCCAACCATATATGTCCAAGGACACGGACTAAGCTATTGCCCAGCCAACCACTGCCTCGCTATAGCTAAGTCAAGATTCCCTAGCAAGGGTGACTATGACTGGGAAATGGATTTGCACTAGGAGTTGCCTTCTAGACCTACTGTTATTGCTCTGTTCTACAAGCATCAAAAGCAGAGTTTCCTTCTTTTTAGCAGTTAATAAGAAGCATCCTCCTACTATTGAGATGAGAAAGAAGAACACTGATTTAGGATCACAGAACTGATCTGATATTCTAGAGCTAAATAAATGGTTTGATGGTGTTAGATAAAAGCCACATCTCTGGAAATAAGCTCTCTCAATATATAGGGAGGAAAAAACAACCAACACATGTTCAAGCTTTAGAGCCTGATCTCCATATTCAAAACCATCTTGAGTTTCCAGGGAGATTAACTGAAAAAAAACCCCAAACCTGTTTTAGAGAAATGTCAGTCCTGAACTACGTAATTAAGCACCTTCTAATGGAAAATACAGTATAGTAATCATCATGAGGATGATCCCAACTCAGAGGTAATGTCTTGTTCTTAGCCACCAGTTGCATGGCAAGGTGGCAGCTCTTTTCTCACAGGAGGAGGTACAAAACTAGAACAAGCATTCAGGAAAAAAGCCGGGGGGGAAGGAACGCAGAAGAGGCTGTCAGACTCAAACAACCCTTACTTTCTCCCTTCATTCTGTTAGAGATTAAAAAGGGTTTAAGGTGACAGACTTACAGAAGTCCACACTCTCCTAAACTCACATTGTTGCAGTTTGTCAGGAGCTCTTGATACAGCAAATTTACTTTACTGACATCTCCTCCCCTCCTGAACAGAACTGCAAAGCTGCCAATACTTTGTTTCCCCTCACTGCTCTATCAGTACTTTCTTCTGCAACAGTTGCAGGTGTTGGCTAATAAAAGGTAAGGGACGTAAGTAACATAACATGGAAGGTGTAAGTGGAATGAAAGTTAAATAGACCTTTTTTTATCAAACTCACACATGTACTGCCTATACGTTCATGCTTTTGTTATTCCTCATCCACACCAGTTTCCCAAGTCTTGTGACAATTACCTTCTTCGGCTTTTCTTTCAAAATCTCTCACTTCCAAAACACCTCCCTGTTCATAATCTGAAAAGGAAGAGATAAGAAAACATCATCATAGACATGAAAGCATTTGTGTTCTACACCTAAATTTACCCTAGATTGGAACTCAGTAGTGCTGGACAAGGAGTGAGATCTGCTAGTAACAGAAGGTAGAACTGCAAGTACAAGTGGAGCTAAGAGCACAAGCCTCATCTGCTGAATTCTGAACATTAAACTGCATTGATGGATGTATGTTCATTCCCTCAAGGCATTTTGTGTGTTTCCTTTCTCTACACCATTCCCTTTATCTGCTCCCCAAGGCTCCAGCCTCCAGGGTTCCTGTCTAGACTCTGATGCACATGCTCACAAGTAGTAGATTATCCCAAACCAATTTACCGATTAGGTTGGTGTCAACTGCTCGATCATAGTAATAGGAGAAAGCATAGAAGGAACGTCCACGAATCTCATCTGGTTGGTGCAGTTTCCCTTTGACGACCTTGAGTACTTCCAAGTAGCAAGGCTTGAATCCTGTTTCTCCTGTCAGGAAAGACATAGATGGGGTAAGCCAAAGAGGCATATCCAGGAGATGGGAAAAATCGGTAGCAACAGGATGAAAAAGGGAAGAAACAGAGATTAAAGCATCAGCGGAATTAAGAAGAGCTTAGATATCCCTCTGTAATCCAGCATGGCACCAGCATGTAGGCAAGGACCCTAAATCACCAGCATCAAGAGGAACTGGTTATAGCAGATCACAGCAATATACACAAACTAGTGTAGGTGCATGAAAAGCTTCCTCCATATCAGGCAAAACTCCCATTGTTCTGTGGTCATAGAACAGTAGAATGGTTTGGGTTAGAAGGGACCTTAAAGATAAACTAGTTCCAAGCCCCCTGCAATGAGCAGGGGGGGACATCTTCAATTAGATCAGGTTGCCCAGAACCACATCCAGCCTAGCCATGAATGTATCTAGGGATGGTGCCTCTACCACTTCTCTGGTCAACCTGATGACCTTTAGAGGTCCCTTCCAACCCAAGCTATTCTACGATTCTATGATACACTTAGGCCTACCAATTTTTGTACCCTAACGCAGCCAGGGTACACTTAGCTCAAAGCCTCAGAAAAACCTCTCTCCTTTGCACAAGTAACTCTTAACAGTTCCTATAAAGGTAGCATTTGTACTAAGAGATTCTTACAGCTTCAGAGTTTTTTTTGTCTCTGTCGAATTCCACATCTATGACTGGACAGGTATCCTTCATGACCCAAAGTAACTGATGGGGTATTGGCCAAGGAAAAACTCAGATTCTGCAGACAAGAAGCAACAAGTCTCCTTAATTTACCTTCTTTGTTGCCACCATACCGGTATTTCACTCCCCCGAAGTGCCACTCTGCCTCCAACTGCTTTGGTAAACACGAACTGTGAAACATTTGTCCGTCCACAGCTGGAATGAAACCAAAGAGGAGACTTGGGATAAAATTTAACAGTTATCAAGCAGTACAGAACCAGAAAAGGCTGAAAGATCTTCATTAAGGTCTTAAAGCAAAAGTATGGAAATCTGAATTGATGGATGCTGCACAAACTGATTATGAATTAAGGTCCAGTCTCAGTCCGGAAAAGTTGTGTCCATTTTGTCCTGCAAAGCAGCTGGGCTTATCATTTGTTAATGAGGTAAATGGTGCAAGGATAACTGGATAATGGTGGTTCACCACGTAAGACAAGAAATCAGAGGTAATAAATTAAACACACAGATACACAACCCCTAACAAAGAGCAGATAACCAAAACAAACAAAACAACTGAGCAGTGAAGACAAAAACAAAAGTCAATGATCAGTGGCCACTATATACGACCCACTGACTGTACTCTTGAAGGGTTCATCCAGAAATAGTGTTAACTGGAAAGCAGCATTATTATGGCCAGTACAGGTCTCTCAGAAAAAAAAAACCTACTTACAGAATGGTTGAGGGAGATTGTAGGACAGCAAAATTCACTATGGGATGTTTAAAGGAAGGTTAAAAAAAGGGGGAATCAAGGGATCAGGAAAGTGCAAGTGCGGGAAAATAGAGGGGACAACAGGCAATCACATGTAAGAAGGCAGCTGGTCAGTATGCTTTTCTAGCTGAGCCTTGTGGCCAGTCACTGCAGCCTGTCCTATCTTTTTCTTAAACCCTATTCCCAACTATTTTTGAGTACATTCCAGCAATTAGCACAAGTCTCTCTGCTGGCAAGTAAGGATCCAGAAGGTGGCGAGACCTGAGGTCCTAGCCAGAGACTGGACAAAAGGCCCAAGATCTGGGCATGAAGACTGGAAGGACTTAAAATCTGGGGCAAAGCCTGGAAAGACTCAGGACTGCAAGTATGCACTGAGGTTAGTGAGTGTGATATGCCTGTGGACTTCAAGCTAGACTAATCAGTGAATACAGCAGGCAGTCTGGGGGAACATGGTGGGCCAGAAGGATACCAGAGAGATCTATGAAGTGGGTTTGGCCTAAGCAGCAGTCCTTAGGAAAAGGATCCGTTCCTGCTGTTTGTTTTTCTTTGGATGCTTGTAAAGCTGTGCGTTTGTGGCTGGCCATGCCTATATGGTCCTTGTATGTCCCCACATGTGCATTTCTGGAATTTGTACTTGGTCTCACTGCTGGATGAACCTGGAAACAGGGAAAAGCACCTGTCTCACAAGACAACTCCTTATCAAGCAGTAGCCTGTTTCTGGACAGACCTATACCAGTGAAAGCATAGAAAAGCACCCGATACAGAAAGCAAGACACAAGAAACGGGCTACTGAGACAAGACTAAGTCTAACCATCTCTTCAAAAATCTTGGATATCTTATCACATGAACATACCTTCCACATTCAAAGCTCCAAGAATTGCTAGTCTGGCAGCTTTTAGTCCAAAGCCCAAATAGCTGCAAACAACAAAGACATTACAGTTTTAATTCTTGTACATCTGGCATGCTTCACCCACAGTCTCCTCCTAAATCCTAGAACACCCAAAACACATTTCTTTCAGCTGCTTCCCACAAGTCTCCTCTCTCTAAAACAGAGAGATCCCTTCACTAGAAACATTCCAAGTACCAAAAGAGTGACACAAACCCAAGAATTACAAAGAGCTGTAAAATGGGTAAATCTAAAACTCCAGAAAGTGGTTACAGTTGGTGTGACATTTCTACAAGACATTAATGAAAAGCAAAAATGCACAATCTTAAAAATGAGGGAGAAAGAAGGGTACGTGAGGAGTGCATGGGAAATAGGATGGTGATTCTTATGTCACACACATAAGACATACTGTGTGCTCTTAGGGCAGAACTAACAGAACTGTAGAACCTCCTACTAAATGGGAGATATTCCTTTGTGTGAAATTCACCTCTGTTTGACTCCACAAATTACTGGTGCATTCATTACAAGCTAGGATGTGAACAGCATTCATGAGAATGTCATTACACATTACTGGCTTCAGCAACACAGCTAGATTAAAAACCCCTGGCCTTTCATTCCCACCTCTGTGTTTGGCCACCCATCCCTTTAGTCATGTCAATATAAACATTTACAGAATAATCAGAGTTAAACTAACCTCCAGCTCCCTCATTTTTCAGGAGATGATTTTCAATCCCAATTATTTTAAATGATCTAGTGGGTTGTATTGGTGAATACAGCAATCAGCTATATCAGTAAATGTAAGCGGAAGGAGAGGAGGACTATTAAACCAGCTCTGCTGTCAAGTAAGCATATTCTGTACCTGACTGAGATCATAATCTGTACCACACTAGTAATGGGCTGAGATCTCTATTATACATGGTCGAGTTCTCATTGGACTGCAAGTCATGCAGATAAACTGGATTTCACTGCAGACATCTCACAAACTTGTCAGCTTAATGTAGTAAGCAGAATTATATTATTCCAGGTCAAGTATCCCCTCCAGTTGGTTCAAGAATCTGTCGTGCTCCGTGGTCTCTAACAGCTGCCTGTGGTTGTCTCTTTGGTTTACATCACTCTAGATTTTACTTTCTGTCCAGTTGCCAATGAGATGTGCCATTATGAACTAAGAACTAGGAAGAAAGGAACCTCCGGAATGTCCTCTTTCCAAATCTCTGACCAAATTTAGTTCCAACATGCTATCCACCTTTTTGCTTGTAATAAGAACTTGCTTTTGTAAAAAGTATTCTTCTCCTTAAATACAGTGACCCATAATGCTTCCTCTTCATTTGACAGGCTAATATTCCTTTGCAGTGGTATTAACCATGAACCTGGAATGCTTCCAGTCAACTAATGTCATGTTCCACTTCTGCCAACATTTCAAACAGGTAAGAAAACTAGTAAAAAAGTCATGTTTCCAACAGCTGGTAACGAGATGACATGGCCATTTGTGTTCAGCTCAGGGGCTGCAGAAAGACTGATTTCCCCAGTGGAGACAGCAGCCTTTTTGCTCCTCACCTGTGGGTATAGAGCTTGTAGGTGCTATTAAACATTTCAAATGAGGTAAGAAAATCCCCAGGGGTTTCCTTCAAAGTTTCCTAAAAGTTAAGTGAGAGAAGAAATCTTTTAGTTTCTATTATGCAATAAAGAATAACCAACTTTGATGTTGTATCGGAGTTACATCCATAGGGTTTACTGCACACTCATCTCATCTGCTCTGAAAACAAAGAACAGTTTTCCAATAGTGCACACTGCTGTAGTATTTGCAGCTTTTAACACAGAGTTCATTTATAAGCATCTTTGTGTTACTTTTATGTGTAATAGGGACACGCAACTGATCAGGATGAAAATACTTCCTAATTCAAGATACCTGAATTTTTCAGAGTAGTTACATGCTAAGCTACATACAGAGAGTTCACATAGAAATCAGCTGCACTAGAAGTGCTCTAACTTCTGCAAGTCAGAGTAGGGACCTCAATTCAGGAACTCAGAAGAAACAAAAATGCAAAGTAAAGTATAGGCCACATTTTCATCATGTTAAATGTCTTGCTGATAGCTCAAGAAAACACTGTGACCACTCACTCCCACTCTTAGGGCTGCTTTACTTCCTGTCTGAAGTGCTGTCCTCTAAATTACCACCTCCTGTTTTCCTCCTCTCACAGTCTTCCCTCAGTGTGCACCTCAACCCCACTGGTACCCAGTCCCTACCTTTTTCCCAGACTAACTTTCACATTCTTGAAAATCTGAACCACTTCAGAGGTCATTTACTTTGTTCCTTTGTTTTCAGTCCCAGAGATCTCAATCCCAGTTTCTGTCTTTCCTCTGCTAGTGACCTTATTTTCCCAACCCTTCTTGGCCCTATTTATTCATATCAGACACCCTGTTACTCTGGGCCAAGCAGCAGAATCTCAGAGAGGACTGAAGCTGCAGAGTCCCTGTAGTCACCAGTAAACTGACAACTACAGTAAGCAGATCCAGTAATTGCACTGTCCTACACAGAAGCCTGCTCAAAGCTGGAAGAGATTTAATAGTCTCAACTTGAGTTTCCACTGAACAAACACAAACAGAAACTTTTTTTGTACCTCAGATAGATTTCCATTGGAATGGCAGTCACATCTTTGGCCCAACACACCCAGACTCTGCCATATTTTGAGCTCTGTTCCTAAACCTCACATAAAAAAAATACTAAAAAAATGAGAGATCCTGAAGAAAAAAAATAATAATAAAAAAAAAATGTTTGGAGAAAACAACCAGCTTTTTTCCTGCCTCACTTTCACAAAAATGTAGAAATCCACACTTCTTCCTAAATGAGGCAGGCACCAGACTGACAATTTTGTAATGATTATGATCGGTTTTCAGTGGCTTATGCCTTTGGCAATAATACCACCAAAAGCATGGTAAATACTCAAAACCAGTTCCATGCAGCTATCATTGTTTGTCCTGTATTTGCCTGTAACCTCTATTTCATTAATGAATCTTTAACTACTACAGTATTTCGTTTAAAATTAATACAAGAGCAAACATGTGGCTGCCTCAGACTGCAGGAAGGGGAGAAAAATCCTCTGGAAATCAAAGGGGGAAATCCCTGCTAATTGAGCCAGATGGGAAACCTCTTCAGAGACATACTGAGCGATGTATGAGCTTTTTTGTATGAACTTGACAATACAGGCGAGAAGCAGACACAGCGTACAAGCAGGCAACATGAACCTTGACTCTACACTGCCCTATGGATTCGCACCATTGGTCCTGGTCAGTAGCAAACCCTCAAGGCCTTTTCCTGCAAGGCTCTAAGGAGTTATTTGAATCCTGAGCTGCAGCCCAGCCTACTTCACAGCTCTATCTATTCTCCAGAACCCTGACACACGACGCCCTTTCCTCTTGGTCCAGTGCCCACTTCAGCAGGTGTTATCAACACAAAACAGAGGGCAAGCCTGGAGTACTTGAGGCTTTGCTGGGCAGGATAAGGTTGCACGTCATGTTTCAACTACTGCAGAACTAAAATATCCTGATACGTAAACCACGTGGTTTGTGGTTGCCAAACACCCTTCGAGAACCTTAATTTTTGTAAAAAACAAAAATAAAAGTCAAACAAAGGACTCCTCTACAAAAGAGTGACAAAAACCAACTTCACAATACCAGGTTACAGAATGCTACAGTGCCCTTCCAGTAATGTCATTTTCCCATGCAAATTTTAGACGTGGGTCCCAGTTCAGTCTGTTTCTAAAGAGCCATAGAATTTCTGACAAATACAGGAGATACGGACTGAGAGATAGAGAGGAATTCTCAAAGGAAATGAGAAGAAACTGGTAAGAAAACACGACTGACTGTGCTATTGTAAGATGTTTACCCCATGAGACACTCCCCCTCCACCCTGCTACCCCCCCTTCCAAAATCTAGCGAGGATGTTATTAGACTGGAATGAAAAAAATTAAAAATAAAAAGATAACTCAGAGCAGACCCTAGATTTCTTCTAATATGTAAGAATACTCCCAGGAAATGTTCTACACTTACTGAATACAAAGTAATATCTGCTTTCCGAGCCTGGGTCTAAAAAACAATGGCTGTTTCTCTTTGGGTTTACCCATTTACTTGCTTTCTTTTTATTTCCTTGCAATCTATGCTCCTTTGTTTGCAAGTGCCTATCAGCCAACTGCTGATGTCAAAGGGAACAGAAATATAGATGTTCTGTACACCACAGATGTTCTGCTTGTGCCACTGGTGACAAAGCAATATAAGAGAGCACAGCAGTGCTCAGGGCTCTCCAATTCATGCAGTCCCAACCCACATGCTCTGAACCACTGCTCACCTCAAACCGTGGCAGGAATGTGATCTGGGTTGAGGCTCCTCCCAAGTCCAGAGTCCCAACAGTATGCTGGTTCTGGCCTGACAGCTGCCCTGCAAACAACATCATGCTCAGAGCAGCCCCAAGTGCTGCAGAAATGCTGAAATGTGGGTACTGCATGTATATTCAGGCAGTCACCAAGTCATCACAGTATGACAGCAATACAGGAGGGCTGAGCTGGCCTTCAAAGACAAAAAAAAGTAGAGAAAAGGTAGGCAAGCAGAAGGTACTACAAAAAGATTCATAGGACTTTTTTCCTTGATTCCAATTTCACATACAAAGAGAAGATAAATCTCAAGGTATCCAGCAAAAGCTGAAAAGTAAGAGACAAAGTTTATAACTTTTCTTCACCCAGAGCAGCTTTTTTGCTTGTTCATGTACCTACCAGAGTACTGATTTTCTTTTCTCTTCACTAGACTGCATTCCCAGAACTTCTTAGAGCCATTAGGACTAAAGCAGCAGGGCATTCCCTGTTGTACCATTTTAGCTGCATAGTTCAGGCTGAGATGAAGAACATTGTAAAACCTTGTTTCCCACCTTCCAACAGATTAGCAGTACCAGCCCCCTATGTACATGAGAGAAACCCGCTTGCCAGTGCCTCCCAGTCCTGAGCAAATCCTGGCACCTTCTGGATTAAGATGTCTCTTTCTTACTACAGGTGTGGCTCACCCTCTGGAACACAATCTGCCCAGGACAATTCACCGCTTTAGCTCTGGTGCCACAGTGGGAAGGAAAAACAGGACACAGCAACCAAAGCTGAGCAACTTAAGGGCCATCACCTCCACAGAAAAGAATTAAATTCATATTCAGAGAGAAGTTATACAGAATTAAGTACCTGTCAGAAAGTTCACAGTGATCCAGGCTAAAATTCCTGCAAAGAGTGAAGAAAAAAGGAAAAAAAGTCACCACCGAATACTCCCACAATCTCCTGCCCGCTATTACCACCCCTCCATGTTATTTATGTACCTGGAAATTATGACTGACTTAATGTAACCACCCCATACTTCAGAGATTAATTCAAACTTATAATTGATACGATGCATTACTGATTCATTAAAGTCTCCTAAGATGGGATAGGTAAAATGTTTGTAATATCCATGTAACTGAAGTATGCAAATGTCTATTATCCAAACAACATCCAAAGAACGAGCTGACAGAATGCCTGGGTTTTCTTGGGCACTTCCTCCCCTCCAGTATTTCAATTTCTAATCCAGTAACTGCATACACACTACTCTGTGTTTTACTCTTGTGGTTTCTGTAAATACACTACAGACAGAATAGCAACCAGTAAAACACAAACAACTCCTCTGACTCCAGCAGCTTGCTTGACACTGGCATGATTGTCACCCAAACACAGGCAAACATGTGACAGTCAAGAGGTGGGATTTTTAAATAAACCTTGGCATGCTACACTGTGCTCTGTTATGCCTGTTCCCTGTCAATACAACACTTCTCCCTGCTATAAAATATACCTGTTACCCCTAATGAAAAACTATGCATTGCACTGCATTTCACCAAACACTTGCAGACTTTATGTTACTTCTCCTTTTCTCTTGGCTCATATGAAGGGATATTAAAGAGTAAAATCTGACCATTTACTAGTTGCTTAAGAGTTACGATAATTCTTTCTGCTTTCCTTGAACTGGCAATATATCTGCCACAATGAAACGTTCAAAACTGAATAATGTCACAGATGGCTCTTTTCAGGCATCCACACAGAGGGATTATTACCTGCCTATTCCCCAAGGTAATACATCTGGATATGTAGCCAAAATGTTACAGTGTTATCATCACTCACTCCAAACCTTTCCCTGTATTTTATGTTACTTCCTTTCCTAATTTACTAGCTGCAATTTTCCCATCAAAATATTTATAAAATTTATTATTTTATTATGTTAATTATTTTTTAGTACTTGACAATTATCCTTTATTCTTCTCTATAGTCAAAATGCTTCCAACTTTAACCTGAAAATTGATGATCTAATTATAATAATTATTTTTAATGCTAATGTTGCAGAATTTATGAGGCACCTTTCATAAGCTTCCCTGCTTACTATATATTGTCACAAAGCCTTTCAGAGCTGGCCACCATCTTTCTTCCATCAGTTCGCAAGAGTAGGCTTCAGCTACTTAGCCTGCATACTTATTTCTGAGATAACGTTCTGTTTTGAAACCTCAGAAGGTTTCAGATGAACCTTTATCTAGCTAACTTATGCATCTGCATTTGTAGCTTAAAAGATGACTAAGTAATCAACACTTTTTAGGAGGAGCAGGATTGCATTGTTTCAAACAGGGATAGAAACCTTTTATTTTTTCCCTCAGTTTAGTGGCCATTTTTCTGTCCCTCTCACACATATAAGATCCTGCCCCCCTCTCTCTTCCCTCCCCCTCCATTTCTCTTTGCTTCTGCTTTTTCCTCCTTCTAAAATATTACCTTCATAAGACCCATCCATGATGCTAACACTGTCCTCTGGAACAAGAAATGGTGATTCCTCAAAGACTTCTCTCACCTGAAGAAAGAAATAAGAAGTAAGATTCCTTGGTCTTAAGAGTCTTGTTCTGCTCTCAGGGGGACAGAGAAAGTTTTCTTTTTTACAGCAGTACAAAATAAGATAAGCGTGTGGAGTAGACATTATTCTTTCTCTTTCAAGGGCCAGGAAAAAAAAAGAAACAAGTATTGTAGGTTTCTCGCCCCATGTCTTGTATCCACATCAAGACAGAGGATTTCAGGACCAGACAAGGAAGTTTGTAAAGTCTGAGTTTCATGCCATCATGGTATTACAGTCACTTTTCACAGCTGAAATTCTCTTATGCTAAATAGAATGGAGAACTGAGTCATAAAAGATGAAACAGGGAGAGCAGTACTAGTGCATTCAAAAAACCTTAATATTACCTCTAAAAGCAAAGACTGAGCTTTCTCCTCTGACAGCAAACGCAGACCGGCTGTGGCTTTTAACACTACTGGGGTCTTCTTCCAGAGATGAGGTGGCACAGCATCTATGGCCATGTCCAGCAATCTTTTGACAGTTTCAGCTCCCTAAAAAACCAAAGATATTTTTCTTAGTTTCCTCCTACAGGATATCAGAAAATAGGCCTCCTAATTCCCTCTCAATGCCAGTGAAATCGGTATTCAATAGCTGAAAATACCTCACCCACACTCAAGATAAGTATAAAAACTGTGCTAGATATATTACAACCTTAAAGATAATGCCTGCATTGGAAAGAAAAGTGTATTCAAAGATATATCTTAGGTGATAGAAACGTTATTGTTTGTGGAAAGTATTTTTTGGAAAGGATGGAGGGAGGTGAGGGAACTGATTACCTGACAAACCTGAACATCTCGCAGTATGATGAAACTAAGTGGTGCAATTACAGACTGAAATTACCAAGGTCACGGGAATGTCTGGAGACTTCAGTAAATGCAATATATGAATTCCAAGTGTGCCCATAGTAAGCATTGTAATTAAAATGACAGCTCTAAATGGCTACCACATAAGGTACAGGCATCACTGCTGGGCCCTCAACTACTTACACTGCTCTAACAATTACAATTTGGCATTAGCGATAAACAGTGTGAAATGTCAACAAATTTATTCTGGGATAAATTTTTCTCCTCTCCTACCCAACAAAGAAGATGATTTAGTGAAATCATGGGAGATATCATTGAAATTAAAAAAAAAAAACCAAACAAACACAAAGCCATTCACTCTTCCATAAATTTACACACTCAAATTCCCGTAGCACTGAATACAACTGAGCAAAATGAGAAACCTGAAGCTCCCCCTGTGCTAGCCCCCAACTTCAAGACTGCTAAAGCACACAAGATAGAGTACCTAATCTGTCATTTCTCTGGCACCTCCTTTAGCTTGTGAAACAGCTTACTGTCAGCACAGGGGATGTGGAAAATGGCAGATTACTTCAGGACTAGCCCTCTGTATCACAACAACGGGACTATTTTAGGTCTCTCCGCTCTGTTGCTCATTTCTGACTCATGATTCAACAGACAGGCATGGAACGAGGGTATTGGGGATGAATTCACAACCACTCCCATTTGAAAATAAAGAAGGTGGCACCTAACTTCAATTTCTTATTAAAATTATAAATTTATATGTTAATTAATACACCTGATTACGGAAGATGGAACTGTCCAAATGTGTTTTGAAAATACCCATATATAAACAAAACAACAAAAGTCCTGAGGCAGTAGAAGAGTACATAAATTACCTGTACATAAATTACTATTCAGCTAAAACTGTAATCAGGTGTTTGAACTGATCATAACTGAAATGAGTCCTACACTGAGCACTGGCTTCTATACCATGGTACCAAAGATAACAGCAGAGAATCAAATTATTAAAAGTCTGATGAGAGAAACAGAGAATACACCTGAATAAATATTAAGGCCTGACTTAACCTGCTAAGTGCATGTTTATTGTTCCCCTTCTCCATAACTTATTAACAAAAAATAACATAAACAAAAAATATACACACCAAAAAATTTAATATTTTTAGCAGTCAGAGAAACAAGCCCTCAATGTAACACGAATAAAAAAGAACCCCTGCAGTCTTAACCCCTTACTTTGAACTAAACATATCAAAACAAAATATGCCCATTTTGAGCTGTGACCAGCACTGAAGATTTCAACCCAAAGGAAAACCTGAGAAAACTATCAGTAAATGAGACAGAAGTATATATTTACTAATATCTGCGGAAGCTTTAGGGGAAATAAACACTGAATATGGATGCTGCTATAACCCCCAAATCACTTTGTCTCTGAAATTCTCAAAGGCATACAGTGTAGTTATATATAGTATTTAAGCAATTAAGTCGTTGTTCCATGGATGAAACACGTGAAAGAACAGCTCCTGTTTCACTGTGTAGAAATTAGCTCACAAAAGTAGAGCAACAGGTTTAGAGAACCAGCAGTAGAACATCCATATTTTTTTCTTGACTCTGTAATTACAACAGGTAATACCTGAACTGCTTGGTAGCATCCAACTGATATTAGTAGAAGCAAGACCAACTGACAGGAAATGAAGGAGAGCCTTACCTTTTCAGGCTGATCAGCATATGCAGAGAGACCGGGCTTGACAGACTCAAAGATTTCCCCTTCCAGTTCTGGAAGGTTTTCTGCAGAAATGAAACATTACATGGAACAGTCAACAACTTCAATCTTTTTCTTTAGTTTCAAACAAGTTGTTTGCAATCCCTGCAAAGTGACTGTCCTTGATTTCCCCTGTCAAAAGTTCTATTTGCCTCCTAAAACAAGCACTGCTCCTTAACTTCAAAAACATATTTAATAGAATGTTGTCCTTGTATCCTCCAAGTTCACAGTTTATTAAGAACACGTTGTTAGAACTAGAAGTATGTTCATTTTGCATTTGTGAACTACAATGAGGTATAGCAATGTATCATGACTGTTGCCTTCATAAAGTTTCTTTCCCTTTCTGTCCCCATTCTAATTGGGCAATACTAATTCATATCAAAACACACACAATCAACTCCTGATAATCATTAGGTGGTTCATTAAATTCACAAACACAGAACAGAACTGACTGAGCTCAAGTGTGACCATTGCTCCTAGAGCAGCTTTGGTCAGGAAGCTACCCTGGAGTATTGCATATTACAAGCCAGGCTGAGTCCATCAGATCTGGACATTGTACCAGTCCTTAGAAACTATGGTTGAAATCACATGAAGCCGCACAGGCACTATGTGTGACCCTGAAGAGTTTATTAGCTTAGTCCATCAACCAGCCTTCAACCTTTGCCAATTTGCTGACTCACTGTACCCAAGCAAATTCACCCTCTTGAATCCTGTTGCATGTGCAGCCAACTTGGGTACCTCTGCACCATGTAAGAAGCAGACATACTGGAGCATGGTGCATCTGCAGACAGTTCTCCTGGAAATGGCTCAAACCTTCAGTGCTCTTGATATAATTCAAGGTAATGCAACATGCAACAGCGTAAGTCTCTTTCCAATTCAGTGAAACATTCCTCTAAAGAGCTACATAGATGAAAATCTTTGTAAATTCGGAACTCTCCAGTATACTCAGAATTAAACTTTGAATTTCAAAAGATCTACAAAAAACACTTTCACAGCAAAACACCACCACAAACATACAATAATCATCTGCCAAAGGACCATTTAAAGGACAAACCGTAGAAATCTCCAATTTTTCCCAAATGCTGTGTTAGGAAAAAATAACCTCTTTTTGGAAGTTGGAACCTAACTCAACATACTCCAAGTGCACAGACTCACACAGGGTCTTACCTGGGCTCTTCTGCACAAAGGTGTAAATGTGAATCCTGGTTCCAGTGCTTCCTGCGTCAAACATTATGCCATAAAAAGTGTTGTCTTTGGCATTTATAGGGCACATGTTGGGTGGAAAGAAATCCTGAAACCACATCTCTCTGTTCAAATGGGAAAGAACGAAGGAAAGAGAGGAAAATGACAGTGCTAGAAGGATGGGAAGTCTGGAAAATGCCATCTTGCCAGGACTCCTTAGGCAGTTAAGCATGGATCAGCAACCACAGAGCTGCAGTGGGTCCTGTAGAGAGGAAAAAAAGCAGGAATAGAAATTACCAAGAACCCTCTCCTTTGAAAGTCTCTAGGAAAAAAGTAAAAACAAAAACACAGAAAAAAAAACAAACCAATAAAACAAAAAACCTGAAACCCAAACAAAACCCCACAATCAAAACAAATTAAAAAAAACCAAACACACACACACACAAAAATCCAAATCTCCCCCCCAAAAAATCCCAACCCCCACAATAGTCTGTACACATATATTCTGTTCTTTAGATGCTTTTCAATGCTTCATCCAAAAGATGTGATTTACTGCACTTAGTGTTACAACTACATCCAAGTGTTCTAACAGAGTAAAGGTTTCTCCATTTCCCAAAGGCAGAAGAGTTAGTTTGTTTCCCAGTACTTCTGGTTTTGCCTTTATTTAGACAATATTTTTCTCTGATTCGGCTTAAAGGATCTCAGCATCTGGAGTACCTCCAAACAACCTCCAAAAAACCCAAATGTTACCTGAAAAGAAGCATCACCAAAGGGGAGCTCAGAGCAAACCACACCACCCTAACATTTACATACATGGCAGAACACAAGTGTTATTCAGAGTCACAAACAAAGAGAATTTCATCTTGGGCTAAGAACAGCTGCTGGGAGAGATTAGCACACAAGAGGATGTGAAGGCATATCCTTCCAGCAGCATCCTCATCCCCAAGAAAAGCCTATGCTACACAAGAGGGACTGAACTGTACAGTGCACTTGGCCTCTGCGTTTTGGTGTTTTTCATACTTTCCCTTTCCGTTTTCATTTCAGTTTTTCATCATTTTTTCCTGACACAGTTTTCATTTGCAGAATTAGAAAAAAAACAACAGCAAAACCCCACCACAGTCTCACACCCAAACCTGTTGCCCTGAGCACTCAGGTTGCTTACACAACTTCTAACAATAGATTCAAAAGGCCAAGGGCCAAAGTTCTGTGACGCAGTATTGGATATCAAGACACAAGCACACCTCCCCTCTGTTAACACTTAACTCTTTGCATATATTTTTCCTAAGAAATGCTAATAAAGAAAAGATATGGGCACAGAAATTATAGGGTTCATCAGGTGCCCAAGTATAAGGGAGGAGAACATATAGCTATCTTTGTTATTTGCATTTTAACAGCAAAAAAGAGCATGTGGCCAGATGTCCCACCATATGCGGTATCGCCTGTGCTGACATACACACAGAGCACTCAGCATACAGAAGGAGCAAACAGCTCCTTATCACTCTCCAGACACTTGGTAACACATTCGTCCACCCACAGCACTTAACATTTCACATCATATGCCTGTCTAACTGCTCCGCCCGAGACCCTCACCCACTTCTAGTCCTCACATTTGACTGTATTTTGGTGATCTGCTCAGCCCCACTACATTCATTCTCTCAGAATCTTTGCTTGCTATCTCTATCCCACATTTGGTCATTCCTAATTCCAAACCTCTCCTTTCTTTTCTATGTGAATCAGACATAGCCTCTATTTCCACACACCTTCTCCCACACCCAAAGAATTCACTTATCCTCCACTACCTTTTATCCCAGATTTTGCCTTTGCACGACTTGTTGTTTCCATCCTTCACCTTTGTCCCCAGTTACAGCAAAGTTTGATTAACTTTTATCCATACCCCATAAACAACATCACGTTGGGTCATTCCTCAAATGTCTCACTAACTCACTCAAGTGTTCAGCTATCTCTAGAGCACAAAACACACAGCCCCCTGTAGAAGGGTAACCTTGCTTGTCTTCTGTGACCTGTATTTGTACCCTCTTGCTCCTACTAAATGCAGAGTGCTGCAGGCAGAAGCACAAGCTCTTGATCCACTCTGCCCTTGAAGCACACTCTGAGAAGAGGAAGAAGTGACTTTATGATTCCACATAAAGAGGTGATACCCCTGGCCACCCTTCTGTAACACATCAACTCCAACTGTAGTAGTTTCTAAAGTATCCGCATTTTATGTGGAAATGAGTAAAAACTTAATTCTAATGTGCAACAACTTCCTATCCTGAACAGAGTTAATGAAAAGTGCTAAGCCATTTGACAGCTTCATAGCTATGGATCTGTACTAAGACTTGGCTGACATTACCCATGTTTGCTTCATCACAGTAAGGAGGTCTACTGAAAATCTAAGAACCCGTGCTGTTTTTAACAGAACATAAGCCACAGTAATGAGTACTACCTTCTGTCAGTGTTGTTATTCTCATGCAGTGTGAGGATTTTGCTTACTGATCCATCACAAATACAACCCAAGCACCTGCCTTAAGAACAAACTGCAGGGTCCTATTACAAACCTCACATGTGACACTTGCGCAAGCCTCAGCATCTCTGATGATCCGAAAATATCCGAGCAACTGCCATCATTAACGCATACTTTTCTTGCGAGATCTACTAGTGGATAAGCCTTAGCCTTCCAGGAAGCACTCCCTCACTAAGCTTCTCTCCTCTATCCCTTCTCTGACATCTACCACCATTTCACACTTTCCATTCTCAGCTTCTTCCTTTTTTAACTTTCCACCCCTATGCTCATAAGGACAAAATAACCCCAACCCTAAACAACCTTGGGATTTTATTTTTCTCCATCCCCATTAAGCATGAGAAAAGCACAAGGAGCCTCTTTTATGAGTGCTGAAGACCTTTTAGTCAAGCACACTAGCAAAACTGTCCACAAGAAGCATAAAAATAGATTATGACAGTAAGAAATCACACACAAGAGAAAGAAATTGGCAGAATGTAACAGAAATGGCAATAGAAAATTAATTTGGAAAGATAGGGTCAGAAGCAAGAATGGAAGAAAAAAAATAGGGTAGAAATAGACAAGAGACTAGTTACCAAGAAGGAAAAACGTTTCCAAGAGAGTTCCTCTCAAACAACTTAAAATCCTAGCTGTTTTCAGAATACAATAGATGGATAAAATGAACAAACAGAAAGGAAAAAAAAAAACAGGGTAACACAAGTTCATTAATATGAGCAAGCAGTTCAGCAGGTAAAACACACAGACCACCACCCGTACGCTCCAGCTACTGCCTTTATAAATAAGCAGTTATAATTAACATAAATCATGAATACATTAGGCACACACCTGAAACAGGATGGAAGCAAAAGCTATTCCACTCAAGAGATTCCTAATGAAAACCACTTTGGAGCACTGTGACAAGAGACACTGTCTGCACTTCTTCACCTTTACTTTCAGCTAGTAGGAGTGGACTATGTCAGGAAAATGGTAAGTCATGGAGGCACATAAAATATCAGTCGAGCTGCTTTATTCAAGTTTTGAGTTTATCATTGACCAATACAAGCAGTGAAACATGCTCAGATAATTACATGGGACGAACTTAAAGAAGTTGAAAGTTAAACCGAGTTCAACAAGTTAGTAAAACATTTACACAAACACTACATTGACCTCAACAGCACTGGCCTGAGTCCAGTGACACAAGGTAGAACACTTATGTCCCAACACAGAGAAACACACATAAATATCACTGGTACAAGCTAGATTTTCCATACCAAACCAAAATGTTTAAGCCAAGACTGGAAGCATGAATAAGAAAAGGAAGAAGAGAAACAGAAAACCCTCAAACCCGCAACCAAACCCTTCTTAAACACAAAAGCAAAAATAATGACAGAGCAATCATAAAAACCCTTAAGGCAGCAAACCACAACCTTTCTTAGAGCTCAGAACACACAGAGACACTGGTAATTTTCAACACAATAAATCTCACCCACACTCTTGAATATTTCTGACAAAGGAACATGCAAAACCTAAACCACAGCAACAGGAGCATCTCCTGTAAAAAGGAATCTGTCTGATCTGAGGGGAAGATATACAAGAACCTCCCTTCCGTTTCCTAAAATAATACTGGGAAATATTTATTATATATGAATAAAAACATTAGAAAATAATTAGAAATATTTATGATATACAAATATATAGGTAAATATTTTAGAAAAACAAAATAGATGAATGATGTAATTCAACTCATATTGTTACTGCTCAAGCACACCAGAAACCGTTCAGATTGGAAAGCCTATTTTCTGCACTACACCAGTAACAAAATCTATTTTTCAGATGAGCAGCTGTTATAACAAGATGTGTTTTCCAGATGAGCTGCACTCAGGACTAGACAAATACATTTTTCATTTTTTTCCTCAGAAACAAAAAGTCATTTCAGGTTTCCTGGGCTTATTTTTACCTACTAAAAAAAAAAAAAAAAAGCTTTCTTTTTTTTTTCCCCCAGAAATTTAAGCTTATTAAAAGTACAGAGTTTAAGAATAACAATAGAAAAAAAAACCCTGAGATCACTGACTGAATTGCCCGGCATTTCCGTACAGGTGATGACACAATATTCTTTGCACACATACCTTTTGGGGAAAATTCTGCACCTAGAGCTTCAAAAAAATAGAAACCAACTCACTAACATGAAAAAAACCAAAACCCAAACCAGGCCCAACTCGCCAACATGTGTTATCAGGGTGTTGATCTTTCCCCTCTACTGCGGCTCCAAGTACGCATCACTTATTTATGCTCATTTCTGGCCAAGTGGGTTTTCAGTCTTCCTATTTAATTAGGCCAAAGCAGCTTCTCAAGAGAGCGCTGCGTTTCCCTCATGCAGCGTGTCAGAGCGTCCCTTTACAACCCTGTGACCGTATCTATACGTCCGGGGTTGTCACTAACACCTTCTGTGGGACCAACCGCTGGTCTCGGGAAACAGATTTTGGATGCAGAGGGCTTCAGCTTCAGTCTAAGCGCGGGGAGAATTCCAGCGCTGACTTTAGCACAGCGCTGCTGGTTGCGCGCTTTGAAAGCGTCCCTTAGAGGTTCACCTGAAGTAACCTGGGAGACTGGCTGGGTAACGGCCCTTTCCCAAACCTAACTGCCGTTACCGCACCCCAGCGCCAAAGCATTCCGCCCTTCTCCACGTCCGACAGCCTCAATCTAAGCCCTGACACCGAACTCCCCGACCTTCATTCTCTCCCCAAAGCAAAAGCCCTCGCGGCTCCGGGGGCAGGGAGGGGGGAGCACAGCTCTCGGGATCCCGGCACCGACACCACCGAGCGAGAACACTGGTGGAAACACGGACCGCTGCCCCGTGAGCCACCCGCAGCTGTTACCCGTCCTTCTGCCCGCCCCGGGCGGCCGCCCCGCGCGGAGTAAGGGAAACGCCGCCGACTCCTTCGCTTCCAAGCGTCTCACGCCGTTCCTTGAGGCCGCCTCGGCGGAGCGCCGGGACCCGGCACCGGTCGGGCTGGGGTGTGTGCGTGCGGGGTGTCACCGAGGCTCGGAGCGGCTCGCTGCCCGCCCCTCTGCCGCACCGGGCAGGACGCGGCAGCCCCCAGCTCCCGCTCCCGTCGCGCAGGGCGGCTGTTTCCGTGACAACGCGACTCTGTCACACCCCTCCCCGCTCACCGGGCCCTCGGGTCGCCGGCGCCGCCACATCTCGCCGCTCTTGCGCGCCGCGTCAGCGCTCCCACGTGACGCACCCGTCGCGCGAGTTGCGCATCGCGGAAGGGCGCCGTCTGGTGTCCATGGGAACGGGCCGCCACGCGCGCTCCTCGCTTCGGCCGCGGAGGGTGCTGGGGGAGGCCCGGGGCGGCCGGTAACCGGGGCACCGGGAAGCACTGCCGGCGGGTGGTCCGCGCTCCGTCGCAGTTGCTCCCGCTCCCGCAGCCTGGCGGTAGGCTGGACGGGTAGCCCAGCTGTCTGAGAAGAAGCGGGTCGAGGTGGAGGCGGCGCTATGGGAGGCTAGGCCGGAGGCCACCGAAGCCTCCCGGGCCGAGTACGCTGAAGCTCGGCCGGCTGGCCAGGAGCAACGCGGAACTGCTGTGACGGCGGCAGGACTAGGGAAGGGAAGCGGCGGCCGCTATGGCCTGCCTCACGAAGCCGGGCCAGGAGAAGGCGGAGGAGGTGTGCGTGCAGCCGGGCAAGCCCCTCTCTATCCCCCCTAGCTACAGCTTCTCGGCGCGCAGCAAAACACCCCGCGGCCGCCCCGGCCGCTCCTGTTCCTGCAGCCGAAGGTGGACGAGCGTGAAACGGCAGCGCGCCCCGGCGGCGGGACTGCTGTTGGCAGACTGGGCTGCGGGTTGGAAGCCTCGCCTCTGGTGCCCGCCTGCTGCCTCACACGAGACCGCGGCGTCCTGTCTGGCTCGGCCTCCGTACAGAAAAGAGAGCAAAACGCTGCAAAGAAGGCAGGGAAGGGGAAATGAGATGGTCGGATGCTTCAGCACAGAGTGTACAAGAAGAGGCTGAAGCGTTCGTCAGCTTGAGAAAAAGAGAAAGTTAAGGGGGAATGCGATAGATTTAGCTGCTTGGAGAAGTTTTTAGAGAAAATAGAGCCAAACTCCACTCGGAACGCAGTGAAGAAAAAGAAGCCCTGCATTGTACCTTCCATTTCCTCTATCAGAGATTATTTCACTTTAGTCCTGTTTCTACTTTTCTAAAGCCAGGTACGAAGCAAAACCCTTTTTCAGTTAGAAAAAAAAACAACAAAAAAACACTGGAAACTGGAATTATTTTAACTTTATATAGATATGCGTGTGTGTGTATATATATGAAAGAAGATTGAAAGCTCTGATCCCCAGGACATTGGTGAGGTCAAATGGTAGGAGACAATTTCCTTGCTCACATGCTACTGTTTTCTTTCAGACTCTCCAGTATAGAAGATATTACTCAGACCTTTTTCCAGCTGCCTCTTTTTGTGTCTTTTGTTCTCCTTTTCTAAACTGTTTCTCTAACACTGCACCACTATCCAAAACAGTAAGGAAGAAAACCTGCTGTCCGCATAGCTTAATTCTTCAGTAGAGTCACAGATCTGTTTGTATTGAATACATGGCAGGGGGGTTATAGTTTAAGCTTTTAAATTTCCTGTCATTAACACAAATCAAAGTTTTAAACATGGTTTAATTGACCTGAACATTGCAAATGAGGCATCTTTCTCCTATTTCTGTCAGAGAAGAACACAGCAAGGATGTTTTTTCCCCTCACAGTTACTGTTTCTTGATTTCTGTTGCCATAGATTGAAAAACAGAAGCAGGAGCTGACTGATTTGAAACAGCAAGTGCAAAATGACAAGAAGATGGCGAATTAACTTTTTTCTTTGTCCTTGTAACAGTGGAGTCTTCTGAGCAGGCTGAAGAGTACTTCTGATTTTAGTATGAGGAATGAGCTTGTGCAATTAACGGTCTGTCGTGGTTTAAACCCAGTCAGGTAATTCGTTCGCTCACTTCCCCCCCTTTCTTGCCCTCCCCCTGCTCCCGGAGGGACGGAGAGGAGAATCGAAAAGAATGCAACTCCCACGGGTTGAGATAAGAACAGTTTAGTAACTAAGGTATAACACAAATCACTACTGCTACCACCAATGATAATAATGATAAAGGAAATAACAAGGGAATACAATACCTCACCACCAGCCGACTGATAACTCCACCCCCCCAGCCCGACCAAGCTCTGACCGATACCTCCTCCAACCCTGCAGTCTCCCAGCCCTTCCGGCTAACTCCCAGTTACATCCTGGGCATGACGTGCTGTGGTATGGAATACCTCTTTGGTCAGTTTGGGTCAGGTGTCCTGTCTCTGCTTCCTCCTGGCTTCCCCTCCTCCCTGGCAGAGCATGAGGCTCACAAAGTCCTTCGCCAAACCAAAACATCTCTATCAGCTCTGTTCCCGAGCCGAAAGTCAAAACACTGCACTGCACCAGCTACCAAGGAGGAGAAACATGACTGCTACTGCTGAACCCAGGACACGGTCACAGGTTTTGATTTAAAAATACTGCATGAAGAATTTGAAAAAAAAAACAAACAACAACAACAAGGGTGATGTGGGAGTTATCCCATGACTCTGCAGTACTGTATCAGGTAGTAGTAGGACTATTATATATATTCTGAAATAGTATTAGCAACTAGCTGGGTAACCGTAAGACCTGAGGCAAAAACATGTTTCATTTTTAATGAGCTGAACTATAACTACTTTGAATTGCTTTATAGTTCTTCACTCATTACTGTTGAATCAAGACTTCTTAAAAAGAACTGAGAAAATTACTATTTGTTAATCTGGCTCAAATAAACAACACAGAACTGATCTTGATGTCTGCAGAGTTGGTTCTGTCACATACTCTCACTCCTCTCTTCCCAGTGCTGTGCAACAGCCGTTTTCCCCTCTTAAACACATTATTCCAGAGGTGCTACCACTATTGTTGATGGGCTCAGCTTTCAGCAGTGGTGGGACCATCTTGGAGCTGGCTTTGGCTTTGTTAGACACCTGGGAAGCTTCTGGCAGCTTCTCACAGAAGCCTCTCTTGTAGTCTCCCCACCCCTCCACTACCAAAACCGTGCCATGTTAACCCAATACAATTATATTATGGATGTTGCTTTAAACTTAATTTCTATACTTGTTATTTCACTGGAGTGTAGCTTCTGCTGAGTTTGCAGCATTTCTTCTAATGATGGATTCTTTGTAGTTTTTTAAAACGACATGGCATAGAATTTTAGACATTCAGTTCCGTATGCTCTGTGTTTTATGTTATAATATGATGACGATTGGTTTATCTCCATTTCTGATTGCAGGCAGACTATTATGCCTAACAGAAAAACAACTGGAAATGTCAGAAAAAAAACAAGAGAAATTGGGCAAATTAAATTAGAACTGAAATTAATAAGGGAGTTCTATAGGGGACAAGCGGCTATTGAGGAAGAGCTGGAAGATATAAGTTTGTAATAAATATGCATTTGTAATGTAAGTTTTCTGTCTGCAAGACAGTATGGAAATTGGGAGTGGAGGATATGGCCAATCTACTGCATTGTTTTCCTTACAGAGAGTGAAGAAAAGCACTAGGTTGATAAAATGCAAGTTCTGTAGCCAGAACTCACTTCTGTAATGGTTCAGTGCTGTAGGTTTGTTTGGTTTTTTACAGACTAACATGGAATCATACAAACGTGGGTAGACTCAGCATCTAGTACTCCCTTTAAAGACATGTATGAAGGAGCTAGCAATTGACTACGAATCAATTGCTACAAGTCAATCTAAGTCTGACCGCTTTCTCACTAGTTAGCTCAGTTAGGATGTGAATGCTGGTATGGTATCATCTTTTCAACCACATAAGCTATTTAGTATATAAAACTAGGGACTGTTTTTCACTGAGAACTTACACAGCACATGACCTAATCAGAAATACTTTGGAGCTATAATACAAATATTAAATAGTAGTATTGACTGTAAAATATAAAGAAGTATCCCAGTTGACATGAAAAAAGGGCCATGAACAATTCAAGTGCTTTACTGACTCAGCTGGATCTTTTTTTTTTTCAACCACAAGAAGGGACTTAGAAACAATGCTTTCCATGGAGACAAATGACTGGTCAACAGCATCTGGATTCTTAATGTATAGAATCATAGAATGGTTTGGGTTGGAACGGACCTTAAAGATCATCTAGTACCACCCCCCTGCCGTAGGCAGGGATAGCTGCTTTTACGCTATTAAATGCATGTTAGTCAGACATTTTTCAAGGAACACTCGAGGCATTGGACTTTGAATGATCTTGGTGACTGAATGAATAGATAAAGTAAAGCAGATTTCTGAACCTGATCACAAAACAGAGCAATAGATTGTAAATTACAGTCAGTGATGTGAAATTATGGACACAAGTGAACTGCAAAGGGGACAAAAAGCAATAATACAAGTCAGAAGTTTATGTGAATTTTATAGATTATGTAAAACATCGATGAAGACTATTGGTAGTGGCAGGTAGTAATTTGGTAGAATTATAGAATTCTGTGGTAGTGCCAAATTCCTTCTTGAGAGTGCTTATATGTGTCAGTTATATGGCTGACATAAAACACCATTATTAAAGAAATTCTGGTTTTTATCATAGTTAAAAGAAAGTATAGCGGTTTCAGACATGGACATCAGGAAGTGTTTGTGAGATTGGAGAGGAGGTTGCTTGAAGAAAAGGCAGTTTTATTTATAAAAAAAGGCAGGTATATTTTATAAGAAAAGGCAGTTTTAACTTTTATTAGAACAAAATGATTTCTTCCATTGACTACTCTGGTTTATACAGTTTTCACAGTTCTTTGATGAGTATTTGAACAATTTCCCATGTTACTACAAGTATGATGAATGAGTTGGAGGCTAAATGCAGCTTTCTAAGAAAGACCATGGGATGTCAGAATCCCAGAAAGACAGTATTCCTCGTTTCCATCAGAAACTTCAGTGTCCTTGTTGGTTTATTCTTTCTCTAACAAGAGGTGGGTGAGATGAAAAGTGTGGGTGTGATTTTAGAATTTACACTGTTTCAGATTTTAGCTTTGGTACCACAAGTCTCATGCAAAATTTAAACATTTCTTTTCTCCCTTTTAGAAAAGACTGGAAGAAAAAGTTGAGAAAAAGCAAACAATGATGGCAGAGACTGCCCAGCGTGATACTTATTCATAAGAAATACTTGCTTTTCCTGTTTTCTACTTTACAAAACCTACTTAGTGCTGTGTTCTAAGTAAGTTGTTCATGTTATTACATGGGCTTTGAAGGGCAAAATCAGTGATGACCGAGGCAGCGCTTACATTTATATGGTAAGGCTCTAGAGGAGTAATATTACCATGATAATACTGCTGTTTCCTTCATTCTTCTAGTCCAGATACAGGAGTAGAAGCAAAGCTGTGAAAACTTGGTAGAGACCTGTAAGAATTTTACAGCTTAGCTCTTAAATTAAGACACTGAAATGTTGATTTTATTAAGAAAAAAAAACAAACAAACAACAAACAAAACAAACAAGAAAGGTTGTGATTAAAGCTTTTGGATTTTGTTTCCCTCTGTCCAGGCACCAGACCAATGCTTGAGAGAGAGGTATTTAAGGTGGATGTTTGTCTTCACAGTGGATTTGCTTACCAGCTGAAAGGAACAGTGGAATTGGAGAAAAGCAAACAGAAGTTAGAAGAGGACAAAAGTCTTCTGTTACGGGAGAAGATTTCTGCTCTGGTTTTAGTTCTGTTCCATTCTCCTTCAGGAAGGGGTCAGATGCTTCTGCAGTTGCTGAATTTAGAGGTGTCTGAAGGACAGTTCTTATTCCATCTTCATCATGGAGGAGAAAGAATGATTTCCTATGCTAGCCCATTAAGAATAAGTCTCTCTGTAATGTATACTATTTACCAAGTCTTCTTTATCTGGCTTTTCTTGTAAACAAAAGTCTGATCCCAGAGAAGTATTCACTCTCCAGTATGAAGGTGCCTGCATGTTTACTGTCAGTGTTGGAGGAAAAAAGACTGTAAAACCACACCTCCAGATTTGGCGCAAATGAAATAAAACCCCAAGCAATTTATTTTCATCTTTTAGGAAACCACTGAGGCTTTGATTCAAAAAACGATCCTACAGATCAATTGTCAGAAAGCACAGATTGGAGATCTGCAGAGTAAAGTAGAAAAGCTGGAGATGGACTTATGTCATGTGACCACAGAATCTGAGGTAGAGACTCAGAAAATACAGCATCAGGCACTGATACAAAACCAGGCAAGCATGGTCGAGATCAAGAAGCTGCAGCAACTACTAGAAATGAAGGATCAGGAGATGAACCAAGTGAAGGAACTAGCCCAGAATATCTTAAATGAGAGGACCACTGTGGAAAGGTTCTTCCTAGATGCTCTGGAACATGTGAAGCAGGAGATCATATCCAGTATAAGAAATATATATATCCAGCAGTATAAGAAAAAGGCCCAAAGTGCCTATTACAGAAAAATGATGGAGGCATGTGCAGGGAAGGAAGAATTTCCCAAAATCAAAACATTCAAAAGCAACATAAATAGCACAAACTGTGTGTACAGAGACCTAGAAGAAGAAAATAAATGGTATTGGTATTGAAATACAAAAAATTACTATCTTCCCACTATACCTGAAAAAAACCTTTGCATGATAGTACTGTCTAGGTTTGGAATGCTTGTGGAGGCTTCTGTAGTGAGAATAACTGTATGAGGTACAATATCCTATCAATTAGTAACGACTTAGTGGGCAACTAATTTCAACCAGGCTGTCACTTTTTGGACATTATGCGTCAAATTAAAGCTCAAAAGATTTGTTGCATATTCTGCCATGTGCTGTGGAATTTGATATGAAATTTCCAGTATAGGTGTGCATTTGCACATTATGTTTAATAATTATTGTTGCTTCTCTAAGTTTTGAGGTTTTTTTGTTTATAGGCATTGCTCTTCCAGTATTGCTCTTTCGCTTTTTTACTCACTCCAGTGAGCTAACAACACTGAAGCCTAAAAGTTGCAATTAAGATGCTAACAGATCTTTACTACGTTGCTGATCATTTTAACAGAAACATCCAGTAGATGTCAAATCTGGTCTTTTTTCAATTGGTCTTCAGTGTCAGAAGCCCCTACTTCGTGTTGTGCTTTCAGAGGCTGTTTTCCTCAAGCTTCATAATAATCTAAAAATTAAGCCATTACATGAAATAGACACATATCAAAACCAAGATCATAGGCAATACATGTGATTGACAGGATTCCATTTTATAATGTATAAAACAAAATCTCAGATGTGAGTATCTCCGAATGCAGCTTGGTTGAAATTAGGGCTACACATGCCACAGGGGCCAGGATTACAGGTCTCCAACCTCCCACTAGAAATCTGTGCCTACAGACTGCAGCAGTGTCCAGGCACTTACATTTTAAGCCATAGAGTTAAGCTCCCCCATAGGTGAACCTTTGCATACATTCTTGGTGAGAGAGAAAAATAATCATACTCCCATGTAAAAAGTTTGCTTAGTGTGCATTGGCTATTGAATAACATGGTGACACACAGTCAGTTGGAATGCTTTGTTCAGGTTATCTTATCTCAAAAATGTTACAACAGAAACCCTTCATGAAGAATCAGAGGTGAAAGTAGTTATTAGGATCTAAGGATGCTTCTCCTTTGAGCAAGAGAAGAGGGAGACTGAAACTGAGAATGAAAATTGTTGTATGTATTGACCCATTTAAGTATGAAGGAGAAGCAAAAGAAGGACAATGTACTTGAAACTAAATATATGTTAGTACTAACATGGACAGTGGGATTGAGTGTGCCCTCAGCAAGTTTGCCGATGACACCAAGCTGTGTGGTTTGATTGATACACTGGAGGGAAGGAATGCCATCCTGAGGGATGACATGCTTGTGAGATGGGCTGATGCCAGCCTTAGGAAGTTTAACCATGACAAGTGCAAGGTCCTACACCTGGGTCGGAGCAATCCCAGGCACAGCTACAGGTTGGGCAGAGAAGAGATTCAGAGCAGCCCTGCGGAGAAGGAATTGGGGGTGTTAATCGATGAGAAACTTAACATGAGCCGGCTTCAGTGTGCACTCACAGCCTGGAAAGCCAACTGTATCCTGGGCTGCATCAAAAGGAGCGTGACCAGCAGTTTGAAGGAGGTGATCCTGCCCCTCTACTCCGCTCTCATGAGACCTCACTTGGAGTATTGTGTGCAGTTCTGGTGTCCTCAACATAAAAAGGACATGGAACTGTTGGAACAAGTCCAGAGAAGGGCCACGAGGATGATCAGGGGACTGGAGCACCTCCCGTATGAAGACAGGCTGAGAAAGTTGGGGCTGTTCAGCCTGGAGAAGAAAAGGCTGCGTGGAGACCTCATAGCAGCCTTCCAGTATCTGAAGGGGGCCTACAAGGATGCTGGGGAGGGACTCTTCATTAGGGACTGTAGTGATAGGACAAGGGGTAATGGGTTAAAACTTAAACAGGGGAAATTTATATTGGATATAAGGAGGAAGTTCTTTACTGTGAGGGTGGTGAGGCACTGGAATGGGTTGCCCAGGGAAGTTGTGAATGCTCCATCCCTGGCAGTGTTCAATGCCAGGTTGGACAGAACCTTGGGTGACATGGTTTAGTATGACGTCTCCCTGCCCATGGCAGGGGGGCTGAAACTAGATGATCTTAAGGTCCTTTCCAACCCTAACTATTCTATGATTCTATGATGCTATTTATAACTACTACATGTGTAACAGAAATCCTTGGGTTTGTTTCACTTAGTTTCAACAACTATAGATTTAGAAGTCACAGCACTGAGTGGTCAGATTTATTTTTTGAATTTGCGTGCTGTAAGTAGCTGAACAAGAGCAATGAAGAGACAGAATTTAAAACCTGTTTCATACATACAGAATCCATTTGAAATTTTCTTCTAATACGTTGATATTTCTGTGTTTTTCAGGGAAAAAATGCAGTTTGAAAAAGTGGATATCAGTGAGTTGACATGGGAGCAAAAAGAACATGTTCTATGATTGCTTTTTGCCAAAATGAATGGCACAAATCCATGGTAATATTCTGTTTCTTGAGTAGGTGAATGCTGATCTTTCTCTGTTAGAGGAGCTGAGCTAGTATCTCCAGGTCAGGGATTCCCAGAAACTCTGAATCTAGCATAAGAATCTAGTTAACTGTGAGGTGTGGTGTGAGACACATTAAGTTTTTTAAAAAGGTGATTTAACCTTTTGAAAAAGGTGATATACCATATAATAATTTTGGACATGCACCAGGCAACACTGTTAGACCTTTGTGTGTAATAGCAAAAGAAAAGCAAGCAGAAGCTAATTTTGGTAGTGCTGAGGAAGAGAGAAGTAAGGAGAATTAACTTTGCTTGCTGCAGTGGGGTTAATTTTGTTCAGACATTAATGAAACCCAGTCCATCTTTACCAAACAAGTACATAATGTATATTGTGACACTAGCACTCCTCCACATATATTTCCTTTTAGTAGGTTGTAAAGCAAACTGTGCAGTATTAATAAGAGCAAATACCCTCAATCAGTGTATTAAAGGTGTATCTATTCTATAGCTCATTGCTCTCTGCATAAGAAACTTCAGGGTATAACTTTAGAGATCCCTAAAATATGGCTTACACTGGAAATCCAAAGTTCAAACAACATTAAATATAAGCTGTGAACTGAGGCATAACAGGGCCCAAATAGAAATCTAAAATGCTATGATTTTTAATGTCATTTGGGGAGACCTAATGCTTAGGGTGCAATATCAGCTTCTCTGTGTTAAAAGAGTTTATTTAGTTTTTAAAAAATTAAGTTAAATTTTGTTTGTAAAAGTTACATTAATGGAACTTTCTCAGATTTTAATGTCATTACAATGGAAGTAAGAAACATGTAATTAAATGCTCTTAAGGTTCCAATTTATGCATGGATTTAACTCCTATGAGTATTTGCCAACATACAAGCACTCACAAAGCTGTAGAGTGTGAAAGCTTGAGAAATTGAATACAGACAGAACATTTTAAGTTGATTTATAACTAAACTTTTTTTTCTATTAAAACACACTCTTTTGTTTATTTCACCTCGTTCCCTTTTAATTGTAATGATTTTGCCAGAAAATATGGAATTCCATACTGAACTGAACTCATGTTTGAACCACGGTGCTGGGTTTGGAGAGTGTACTGCAATAGCTCAGGTGCCCTAGCATTTCTTGCTTGCTGTTTGTTTTAGAAAACAAGTTTGGTGCGGGATTATAAACCTGTCTGAGTACAGATTGCCATTAGATGAGGATTACTTTGCTCTTGTGTCTTCCCCATAGGCACTACAGCTGAGTTTTGGCTACTTCAGCTCCAGCTGCTGCTGATACTAAAGAAGAAAGCAAAACTGGGTAAGATACTAAATTATTCCACACTAACATCACCTCAGTCTTGGTTATATATAAATGGATGCAATTGTCTCTGTCATTCTTCCCACTTTAGAGTACTTTGGTTTGTCTGAAGATACACGTTAGTGTATCTATATACACGTAAATATGTGTGTGACAAGAAAAAGGAATTTTTTATTTAGTTTGAACTTTCTGGTCATACTCATCTTTTAGCAGCAGGCATTTAGCCTAAGCTGTCATAAAAAAAAAAGGTCTTTGCCTCCTTAAAGCCTCCTCTTACTGAAAAGCAGCTTTATTATTTTTGGAGGGTTCTCTTGTGAAATGCCATGATCATACAAAGAAACACATTTTCAGCTAACACAGTTTTGATTAAAAGGCAAAATCTATTAAGCTGATGGGGGGGTTCAGCATAGCATCACTTAGAATAGACCAGGATGAAGATTCATATGCCTGATTTTCCAATACAGACTCAGATACAAATATAAGGCAAGCAATATTAACTGGAGGAGTTAGCAAGGAGGAGTTCTGGCATGCTGTCATGTCAGATGTGGGGTAGTCAAGCACACAAAACAAAATGTGATACTCGGGCATCAAATGACCAGCTAACTGTTCATGAGCAGGAGCCCTAGAGGGATGTGTATGGAAAGATGAGACACCTCTTTGGAGAGGCAGACCGCCACCTCCAGAAACAGGAGTGGAAGTGAGTTGTAGCCTTTTTTGCAGAAACAGGTTAAAAAAAAACAGAAGTGGATGTCACAGGGCCCAATTCTGAAACATGGTGTCATGGTTTAAATAAAGTCAGCCATAAATCACGCAGTCGCTCTCTCACTTCCCCCCCCCCCCTTTTTGCCTTCCCCCTGCTCCCAGAGGGATGGGAAGGAGAATCAAAAGAATGCAACTCCCACGGGTTGAGACAAGAACAGTTTAGTAACTAAGGTATAACACAAATCACTGCTGCTACCACCAATTATAATAATGATAAAAGAAATAACAAGGGAAGAGAATACATCACCTCACCACTCGCCGACCGGTAACTCGCTCCACCCTGCCTGACCAAGCACCGACTGATACCTCGTCTAACCGCGCAGTGCCCTAGCCCTTCTGGGTAACTGCCCCCAGTTTATATACTGGGCATGATGTGCTGTGGTATGGAATACCTCTTTGGTCAGTTTGGGTCAGGTGTCCTGTCTCTGCTTCCTCCCGGCTTTCCCTCCTCCCTGGCAGAGCATGAGGCTCACAAAGTCCTTGATCAGTCTAAACATTTGAGCAGTAACTAAAAACATCGGTGTTATCAGCTCTGTTCCCAGGCCGAAAATCAAAACCACAGTGCTGCACCAGCTACTAAGAAGGAGAAAAATGACTGCTACTGCTGAACACCTGGACAGGTGGTTAAACATCATTTCTGGATGTAATACTATTGAATAACTTTGAGAATCTCTACTGTAGTGCCTTCTAGGCAAGAACCAACTGTTCATAGGAGACAAAGGGTTGACTATAAAGGGTTGTATTTTAATGGAGTCTAAAGAAATTTATTATAAGATACTTTATACCTGGATTATACTTTAGTATAATATAGAAGATACATTCTTTGTTATTTTTTTATAGTAAATGTTGAAATAAAAAGGAGAATAAACAGGTGACCAAAAAGCAGTAACAGTGAGATGAAGCAGGTATGTCATCATCAGTCAGCATCTGCAGGTTCATCGAAAAAGGCATTTCATCAACTAAAAAAGGCAGATGCAAGATCTGTATGTCTAGTACAATTACTCAAACCCAGCTTTTTAAAAAAATACTGTTGGAAATGCAGATAATCAGAAAGCATATTTATACAAATTAAAAGATTATAGAAGTACCTCAAACAGGTCCAGAGAAAGTGCAGAGATCTTCCTGCAATGCTTCAGGGAACAGGTAAACTTTGATAATAAAGACTGCTTTTGCAGTCCAGGAGAAACTGGATTTTAGAATTTCTAAAGGAAAGGTGTAATAGGTTTTAATAGGATGACATAAAAGTCAGAATAGCAATACAGATTAGGAAGAAAATAAGGGTGTTTTGAAAGTGAATGACTGTAGATAATAGTATAGAGCCTGTTAACTAGTACTCTTTTCCCAGGTGTTTGAGTGAATGCCTATGTCTTAATTGTGATTTATCTAGAAGATTTCACTTTTGCAGCACAGAAAATAATTCTCCCAACCTAATATTCATTACACAGCAGGCTGAATTACCAGATTCTTCATCATCATTATCCTGTGCAATAATCTTTCTGCATATTCAGTTGTTGACACCATGACCAGCAGCCACAGCAGTTACTGACTCATCTGCACTTTTCATTTGGGAAGTTATCTTGTGACCAAAACTGTAAATTCTAAATCCTGTCTGCTGCACCACTGTTTTGACTATGTGTTTGAAATCCACCTGAAATACAGTTACTTTCCTCCTCCTTAAAGATTTTATTCTTTCCAAGCCAGAAGCTCAGATCACCCTGTACTAAGCACTAGGATTTGGACTAGTGGTTAGAACTCTCTCTATATGAGCTGATATAATTTGATGAAGATCTAGTTTCAGTTTGCAATAAAGTAATTTACATGAAGCTTAAGAGTGTAATCAAATGATGTGTATGTGGAAACAGAAACAAGGCATTCTTTTAAATGCTCTATGAGGAAATTGGTCCAGAGGTTCTTGAAATACTGTAAAAAGAGAATGTATCCATGGGTTACAGGAGTCACAGACCAGCCTCTGCAAAGAGGGGAATAAAGTCAGCATCACACCTAGATAATGTCTTACCACACAAGAGTCATATTCTACATAAATTTATTAGCATGTTTTTAATTTGTAATCAGACTCAAGGTGAGGATTTTCCTCTAGGGTATATGAGAGGAAAAAACACGATACAAACATTAGTGAGTGTAGAGCAACTGCACTAATACATAACTGTTACTAGGCATCTTCACCAGAAGGCAGGATACAAAGTGTTCACATTCAGGTTGTTTAATCAGAACAAGTAATGGTTACAGTCATTAGAATAATATTATTTTACATGGGTGCTTGAATGAGTTCTCTGCAGATCCCTCATGGCTGCATCATCTTCCAGGAACCAGGAATAAAAATATAAGCTCTCCAGCTCCAAATGCAGAGATCTTTAAAAACGGGGCATGCCAAGTCTTACCTTTCTCCAGTAATGGGACCTGCATTCCGCAGAAAACGTGACTGTATTTGAGCAAATGTGACAAGCAGTCAACCAATCAACACAAGAAATACAGCTACAGTCAGGAAAAAAAAACAACAGAAGAGGTTCGTGATTAAAAAAAGAGTTCTTTCTTGCTACTGACCTGTCTACTATCCACCCAGACCCACATGATGTGACCTGAAGATACATACACATTCTTACATTTCTGCTTCCACAGTTTAATTATGTTACAGGATCTGTAGGCACATATCTGTTAGCACAGTGAAAAAGGCACTGAACAGTTTCCAGGTGTAATGGAACTGGCAGCAGGCTGGAGAATACAAGCCACTTGCACAACATGAAGAGAAGTTTTCAAGCTATCAGAGGCACAGTGAAGGTCACTGTAACATACAGGAATTTCTTCCATCCTCAGACAAGCAATCAAATATGCTTCCCTGAGAAATCCTTAGAAAGCTATTTCCCAAGTGTTCTGAAGACTGACATTTTCAACTCCCAAACTTACTGTCCTCATTGTGTGTAAAGTCACTTGTATGGGACACCCAAAGTATCCCAGATACGTCATTCAAAATGAGTACTCTGATTTAAGGTGAACTCAAAATCTTAACATGTAAGATAAAGAGCTGAAAGAAAATTGCTACAAGATGTAACCAGGAGTGAGTCACTAAGGCTAAAGAAACTGAAGTGAAAACCAGAGGAATGTTCAAGTTCAGAGGGTCTGGAAAAACGCAAATCAAGACCTATCCCACTGTTTGCCTTTTCAGTTATATAGCGGTTTTGTCTGCTGTAGGTTGTAGGTAAAAAGTTGCATTCCGCTAGCCAAAGGACACCGACAGCAACAGAAAACCCAGACTGTGCATTATATGAGCCTGCCTGATGTGCTCAGAAACAGAGGTCCTTGAGAAAACAGAGCTTTCTATTCATTCCCAAGAAAATTATGATAATTGGGACAAAGCTGGGAAGAGCAGCATAGAAGAAGGGCACCAGGAACACCATCTGCAAAGGCCGATTTAGTTTCCCATAGTTGGCATAACCACAGCAGGCTTGGTAACAGTGGCATCTTCCTCTTTCCATTGTGAAATGACAGTTTTCAGCTGCGTGTAGAAGTGCACTCCCTGGAGGAAAGTACAGACACGTGAAGCAGATATCTGGCCTTATGAATTTTTCAGGTCTGTTTTAGCGGTGTATCAAACAGCTTTTGCTTTATCTACAAAAAGGTGACTGGGGACAATTCCTGTCAGCCTGTTCTTTTTACTAGTTCCCCAAAGATTCTGGTTCTGTGAGAGTTTGCTACTTAGTTCTTGCTCCCTTCTCAAGCTCCTAAAAAAAGGCTTGATAGAATTGGCTGTTGTAACATGCATTATGGTGGCTGCACTTCAGTTTCCTGATTGAGAGGGCTTCAAAGTCTCCTTACTAATGAGGTCTGACAACCATCTCGCCATTGTCATTTGTAATGTGATTTAGCAAAAGTTCAACCCAATAGCGCACTCTGAATCAGCAAGTTACCTGCTTGCCATAGAAATTGGCGTCACCTCTGAAAGAAGCACGGGAACCAGTGAAAGAGAACATGGGCAGAGGTACTGGGATTGGAACATTGACACCCACCTATAAGAAAGGAAAGCTACCATATTAATCACAAGAAGGAACAGATTGCAGAACATTCTCTGAAAGCTACCACATTTTGTTTCCTTAAATCTGAGGCTGAGTACTGTTGCCTGACTAGTCTTATCAGTCACTATAGCTGGATGGCTACCCATGGTAAACAGTGAATACTAACAGCAACAATTTTAGCTTGCGCATACCTGCCCTACATCTACTAAGTGAGAGTATTTCCGGGCTGTGGCTCCATTGGTGGTGAAGATTGCAGTTCCATTTCCGTAGGGGTTGCTGTTTACCATCTCAATGGCATCATCCAAAGTATCTGCTTCCAGAACCACTAAGACAGGTCCAAAGATTTCTTCCTTGTAGCAAGTCATGTTTGGCTGCCAAGACGAACAGCAGAAAAGGCAGCTTGCATATAGAATATAATAAATAGAGTAAAATAAAAATATCCTAGTAGATTGGATACAATGAACACGCATACTGCTAATGCTCGGGGCATTCCTTGGATCACCCATCATACTGCATTGTCAAAGGCCATCCTTCAGTCCTCCTTGCTTTTTCACTGTTTCCCATGCCCTGGCATCTATATAATCCACTAAAAAGGGTACTGCTTTTCATCTCAACAGCTCTTTCTGCTTTCACCACCTGCCTAACCTCACTTACAGGTCTACTTTGACCAAGGCTGATTGAGACTGGGGTAGTTTAATTCAGTTAATCCTATTAATTCAGGATAGTTTACTTCAGTTCTTGTTGACAAAGTGACTAGAACCTGCTGTCCAACTCAGTGTCCAGGATTTATGTCTGATAATTAGCACATCTGACACATACAAAACCATCAGCTGGAGAGTACTTGAATCACTAATAGCTAGTACAGCAAACTACAAAACACTCACTTGACAAGTTTAAGTTTTACATAGCTTACTATGTTATTAACTACTCTGTAAGAAAACTAGGACTCATAAAACCCCAGTGAAACATTTGCTTTTGAATACCTAACCGTATTTATGACACACCACAGGAAAGTGAAGCATTTTAAGATGTTTAATGAAAATGAGACAAGAAAATGCTGAGCTGTATTAAAAGCCTGAGTTATGTCATACCATAAAATTAATAATAGCATAAAACTAATAAAGTACAATAGCAGAATTATTAAAATTGGTTTGATCTCATGGAATCACTCACCAAAAGGCCCATGAAGAACTGATTACTTAAATAGTAAGGAACCATACCAGCTAATTGCATAAACACAGAAGAATGAATTTAGGTATAAAAATTCACGTGGATGTACCTGGTAAAGAATATTTGCTCACAGTAATGTCCATCTCTTGCACAATGTGCATTATATTGAGAGGCTCACTCAACAAAGTTATGGATATATTCAACAACCAAGAGATTTTTGTACATTGTATTATTCCCATGAAGATTTCCATGTATTTAACTTTTGCTTCTGCAAGTCCTTAAACTGCAAACTGCAGGAATGTATAACAGAGGAAGGAAAATTGCAGGTTTGGCTGTTCATACTCCTCCTTAGGCATCAGCTGCTAGCCACTACTACAGATAGTACACTATGCTCCATGGACAGTTAGTTTAACATGGTACAAACTGCCCATATCTTCTTTTAGTTGGCTGCAATCCATTCAATTTAAGATTAACCTCATTCAGAGTATGTTGCAAATTCTTCTATCACCTCCACAACGGTATGACAATGAGTACTTCGTTGGAATTGTGCAAGGGAAGGCTGTGCTGTTTAGGGGCTTTCTATGTGGTGATTATTGACACTGACTGATTTGAGTAACCCATTTTTTCAGTTGTGCCTGCAATATACACTATCAAGCATTTGTTTTGGTCATCTTACCTTGACTTTGGCAAGGATTGTTGGCCCAACAAAATTGCCATTTTCATAACCCTTCACTTTGACATTACGTCCATCCAGAAGAAGGCTGGCACCTTCCTGTACTCCTTTCTCAATCAGATGGCAAACCCGCTCCTTAGCCTGGGGACTGATTAGAGGCCCTAGGTCTGCTCCAGGCTGGTCTCCTGTGAAGAGGCAAAGATGCCAAGTTTTTAACCCTGACAGCTTTGTCCTCACAAGCATCAAGGAGCTAACCACACTGGCAGGAAAAATGTGAAATTCCTGATGTTTCTGAGACACATAACAAAGATTGGAGACATTAATGAATAAGAGTAATAGCCTGCAACTCTCATAATCAACAAGTAAGAGAAGCATAATTTTAGATCACTGGGAAGCCAAAATTCGACAATGGATTCTACTCCGAAAGGAAACTTTTCCACTTTGAAGGACTTTATTGAACATAAACAAAAGATCATTATCCTAGTATTAACAAGCCTGGTTTTTCCAAAGTACTTGTTTCTATTTTTTGCTTTTTATCGCAGCTTACTAAAAATGGGAAGGATCTCCCAAGCGTGTGCATATATATATATATATAAATAAATAAATATAAATGGTAGGTTTGAGTTAACCATAACCTCAAAGCTCTAGTTAAAACAAGACCTATCCTGTAAGCCTTGCATCAGAGTCATACTACCAAGCCTTCCTACATATTCCTAACTCCTGAGTCTAGGGCTGTGTTTCCCAATCCAGACAATTTGCTAGCTCCTATCTCTCTACACATTAAATCTATAGTGCAAATAGCTTCAAGAGGCACACTGCAACTGACCTAAAAACCTACAGTTGTACAGAAGTGAAGTACCTCATAAGAAATTATCACAGTCTGTACCTGCATTTACACGTAGATTTTTGGCTCTATCCACAAGCTCCGGCAGCCATTTCTGAGCTCCTCCCACTAGAATTGCTGTAGACAGGGCCATGCAGCGTTGTCCAGCTGCTCCAAAAGCAGCTCCAACTAGCTGGTTCAAGGTGTTCTCTTTGTTGGCATCAGGCATTACCACACCATGGTTCTTGGCTCCCTGAAATATAACACGTCCGCAGTCTCCCATTATTAATCACCCCAGCCCATTTCTCTAGCTCTCTGGCAGTATCCTCATATAGTAGCTATGTCTCTGCTACCAACAGGCTGTCAAGAAGGGCAGCCTCATCACTCAACTACGAGTATCAAACTCAGCTCCTGTGGCTGAGTGGCATGGTCTTTCTTAACATTCACAGGAGACAGAGGAAGTCTACATGCTGAAGTGTGCTCTACATTCATTACCATGTTGGCCTGGACTCTCTTGCCATTCCGGGATCCTCTCTCATAGATGTACTCGCCAGCTTGGTTAGATCCCACAAAGCTGATTGCTCTGATATCCGGATGGTCACAAATGAAATTCACAGCTTCAAACAGGAAATAATACATTATAGCTGTGGTGCACAAATGATTCCCTCAGTTCCCATCCCCACAGTGCTAAATCTATGTATCTTTCTTCTCAGAATTCCGTATTTCTTACACCTGCGTTCCCCCCCATTGCCTATTTAATGCCCCTTTCCATTAATTTTTCAGCATGTGTACTCCTGCCCCTGTCCTCAGGCACTTGACTCTCTGCCATCTCTTCATGCTTTGAGCATCTCTCAAGGTGCCTGAGTGATGCCAAAGCAAAGTAACTGTTGTCTATTTGTACCCTCATGTTCTGAAGCTACTTGGGTGCTGTCAAAAATACCATCTTAGGAGGCAAGAATACTGGCATCCACTGCATATTTAATGAGGCATTAAATTCTAGGCTAGGCTTCCTTGTGAAACCAAGATGATTTATCTATGTATTTCAGTTGGAGCTTAGGTTGCTAAATACCATTGAGCACTTAACATCCTTTGGGAACTCTGATCCCAGCTCCCAAAATTTTGTCCACTCTATATATCTCCTGAAGATTTGGTACAAGATGGCAGAGAATCTCCTAGTCACCTCCTTTCACCTCCATCAAGAAGGCTGAAGCATTTGTTCAAACCTATCTAACAGCTTCAGTATCAAACTCTCCAAATGGTACCTCCATTGATCACACACCACAACACTTACACACTCCAGCCATCTCCCAGGAAGGGCTATTATTACCTTCATGTTGTCCATGGATGATATTCAGGGTCCCATCAGGGGCACCAGCATCCTGAAACAGCTTGGCAAGGAACATGAGTGCTCCTGGCACACGCTCAGATGGTTTCATTAAGAAGGTGTTTCCACAAACCATGGCCATAGGGAACATCCAAAGAGGAATCATGGCTGGGAAATTGAACGGTGCAATTCCAGCACACACACCCAGAGGCAGGCGGTAGGTATAAGTGTCCATGTCTTTAGTGATGGAGGGCATGGTCTCTCCCAGTATGAGGGATGTCACACTGCAAGCATGTTCAACCACCTCTGCAGCAGAAAGGGCAATATGCCACTAGATGATCTGTTACCCATTAGTCCCCAAACTCCCTTCTTACCACTGCCTTGATCCAAGTTTGTTTTGCAGTCTCCTTCCCACAACTTAAAACTCATTGTGCTCCAGAAAATCCCTTTGCTCTGCAAGCACTGTGAGCTCACTGTAAATGGATTATCTCTCAAGTGCATTATATGCCCATGTGATAGGAACAAAGACACACAGCCCCAGTAAAAGCAGCACAGGGACATTATTTCTGTACCATCTGCAATGAAACTTTAGTCATCTGAGTATAAGCAAGAAGTTCTTACCCTTTCAGAGCAATCTGTAGTCACTCCTATGAAAAGGAATGAATTCATAACTTGGAAGTGATTTTAGGAAACTCTGAGGGAACTTTTCAGGTTAGAGTTACAATTGCCCCTTCTCTTTCAGTAGGAGGCTATGAAGGGAGCTACATGTACAGAACCCCAGAGCAATGAGTTGCTCAGAAGACCTCCTTCCCTTCCTACAGGTTCTCAAAGCCCCTTTCTTAAGAGGAACAGCCAGCAGCTTACGGAGGCCTCGGAACACATCTCCCTCAGCATCAGCCAGGGTCTTCCCTTGCTCAAAGGTGATGAGTTTTGATATTTCTTTCTGAAAATGGAAATCAGAAAGTTTATGAATATTAGAAAAGTGCCTGCCCATGAATTAGGGTGCAGGGATAAGGTAATTTAAGAGAGTTGAAGATCACAATGAACAGACTGAGTACAACCCAGAAGAGCCACACTGACTGATTAGCTCTTTATAGACAAGGAGCCAGTAAACCACACACGTGACAAAAAAAAAAAAGTGGGTTGGCCTGTAATGCACAGCTTTCAGATGTCACACCACAGACACACTGGAAAAGAAATCAGGGAAACCCAAAGACATAGTAACATACTTCTCCCACTTCTTTACCGGCTGGCACACTCTCCATCAAGACTGAAAGTTTGTTCCTCTTGTGGTCTGGTACAGGGAGGAATGCAGAATAATATTTCCTGAGAAGCACTGCCTCTCTGTCCCCATTTGATGGAGAGTGCTTTGCTACACCTCTCGGTGCCAGTGTCTCAGTTGGCTTCTCAATTGTGGCAACTATGCCTCATCAAGAACTATGTAAACCCCAAGTCTCCCAATTCCTAAAGTCAACTGCAACTCATTCAGCAACAGCCATCACACAAAGCCATGCTGTCTCACCAGATTGTCCTTGATGAGTTGTTGATAACGCAAGAAGATTTGCTGGCGACTCAAAACAGAAGTTTCTGACCAGTTCCAAAATGCCTTTTTGCAAGAAGCCACAGCTGCCTCCATCTCACTGGCTGTGGCTTTTGGTACACGGCTAACCACTTCATTTGTGGCCTGAAGGAAAAATCAAACTGCAGCAAACCTCAATTTTTCCACCTGTTCTTGCCAACCAGTCAACAGTCCTTTCACACCACACACCTAATTTCCTTGTTCTAAAAGGATCTGAGGGGGGAGCACAAAAGAGACTCCTTCCTTGGTGCACACAAAATGCCTGGGCTACAATTGGAAGAGTTCTGAAAACCTGCACTCTACACATCTCAAATTTGGCACCCAGAAAACTGCAAATGCAATGCTGATTTTCAAGTTGGGAGTTGAAGTGACTTCTCTATTTGGAAGCTTCCATAAGTGTAGACTTCTGTGGACTGTGGTCTTTTCCTTCTGCATCATTTCGACTCATCTGCTGTCCCTCTTGCACATTAAAAGAGGCAAAGTTCCTTATGAAAAAGCAGTATCTGACTGTGCACTAGCACTGATGTTAGTTTACCTAGATCACTAGGCGAAAGTAAGATTTTTACCAGCAACCTTAGTTCTAGAGTATTTTAACTTTAAAAGCTTGTCTTTGCCAGTTTAACTTCCTTGTAATGCACTCTTAAAAATTAAGCCTGCTTTGACATGACAAAAAAAAAACAGGGACATCACTAAGAGAGAAAGTACTCAAAATGAAAGAAAATTAAACAAGAACAGTGGTTGCCACATACAGATGAAATGAGCTTCACAAACACAGCTCACTGCTCTCATCACCTCCACACAGCAAAACAAAATAGGGCTTTACAGAGAAAAGTTTTAGATATCACTGTCTAAGTGCTTACCAGGGGTGTCAGAAGGGTAGGAGTTATGAGTGCAGCCTTATTTGTCTTTGGTGGAGGACTCTGACAAGTACAAGTGCTACTAGTCTAGATTATTTTGCACTGCATAGCATCTAACCTACAAATTCACAGGGAGTATTGTGTCTCACATCTAGAAACTCTCTGAAAGGAGAGGAGCTTCAGTTGTCAACATTTTTTACCTTGGTCTGAGAGTGAAATCAGTATCAGGACTCAGATGGCACCAAATCACACCTGGTTGATTTCACATACAGGGTGAAATAAACCCTTCAGAAATTTGACATACTGATCACAGAGCCTGTCTATGAGCAAAAAACCCATAAGCAGAGTTCAAGCTTGCTTTCCAGAGATCAGGGGTTTACTACACAGGGGAGATAAAGGAGGTCATCACTTTCCTAAGACTGACATTTCATGTGAAATGGAAATTAAGAAGCAATTACACAGTGTAAAATCCATCTTAAGCTCCAAGTATAAACCTTTCCCAAAAAACGTATATACTTTCTCCTTTTGCCAAATGCTTGAACAGAGGCACAGACCCCTGCTGCACAGTGATCACTAATATATAAGCTGAGACCCTTTCACTTACCGGGTTATGGATATCAATCCATTCAGTAGTTTTGGACTCAACAAACTTCCCATCAATGAAGAGTTTGGTTGTTGGCTGTGGGGGACAAAATACTGGACAGTAAGTGTTCTTCATCTCAAGGTGCCTAAACACCAGTGTGCCTTCATCATCTACCACTACACTGCCTGCTAAAGAGTCTAGATCCAGTATTTACAGCAAGACTCAGCTAACTGCTTAGGCTGAAATTTTTCATGCTCTCTGCCCCATTTTTTTCCTCACTTCACACCAAAATGGCCAAAATTCTCTCCACAAAAAGTTATAGCAAAAATACATTGCTATGCTTATGTTCAGAACTATTTAAATCTACTTAATCACCTATTTACTAAGTTAGAAAACTGAAAAATCCTACAGTAAGTGGTCAGAAAAAACCTTATGAGAATTCCATATACCCAGTGCACACTGTCGTATGTGTTTCCTTCCATCAAGCCACTAAGTAGGTTCATCTCTCCAGCTAATGGCTACAGGCATAAAACAGGACTTTCCCTGCTCCCCACTTGGTCCTGCAACTGAGAGCAAGGAACCTGCATCCACAGGTTTCACAGTGACTCTCTGGGCACGCAGCACAGAAAACAGAACTTTCCAACTCAGATGCAGAGAAGATGAAAGTTTGGAAGAAGGAGTTCTGGTAAATGTAGAACAGAAGGAAAAGCAGAGGTAGAAGCTGCAACTAGCGCTGGATAGGCAATAGAACTGTATCATGCAGGAAAACAGATTGGGACTCTATAAATGAAGAAACCAGAAACTAGGAGTTGATAATGGGAGGCAAGGAGAAAGCAAGAACCAGTTAATCATGCCACAGAACAGTGGCTTGGGGAGAATGGATAAGAGGATGGGGAAAGAGATCTGCTGCATGAAGACAGAAATGCTGCATGAAGAATAAAGATGGGACAGATCAAAAGAACTGGGATATAAACCCAAACATATAACGAAACTCTGTGAAGAAATTAGGATGTGGAATTATGAGAGGGAGATGAGGATTACAATGCTGTCCAAGGTGTAATGAAGGGAAAGAGATCAGAGAAAGAATCAGGAATACAAACAGTGTTGACTGGACAAACAATGATAGTGAAAAGTGGATGAGAGTGAAAAAAGTGAACAGCAATGAGAGATGGACAAGCAGAGAAAGCTAGAATGAGAAGTACAAAGTAAGGCTGTTAACAGATAAGCAAGACCTAGTGATTTAGGATGTCAGACCAGGGGTCAATCAAGAATAAAAAGTTGCGGATGATTATGTAGCTGGAATTACACTTGAGAAAGAGAGGCAGAAGTCCGTGCCTGTGAAAACACAATCCCTCTAGAACCTGGAAGGAAATACAGGATATATGAGTCCCTTGACTGAGTTTCCTGACTGTCAGAAAAGGTCTCTTCAGTGGACCTACAAGATCCAGTAATTTGTGACCCACGTAGACTTCAGTGCAGTGGAATTTAAGGATATATTTGTTTTCACATTGCTTCAAATGGGCATCTAGAAAATCGCACATACAAAGAAAAATATTTTAAGTGAGCCAGAAAATGCTGAATTAAGAGTGATCACACTTTTTCCTCAAGATCACCACCTTTTCCCTGTACAGAATGAGCCTGCTATGCTTACTACAAGGACTGCAGCAAAGCAAACGTTTTGGAGAATCATGATTTAGTTGTTCAGAACCTAGAGAGTGTACAGCCACGGATACTGGAAGAAAAATGACACTATAACAGTTAAAGTTCTTCAATACTGCCCAAACAAAACTAGATTCTCTCTCTGCCACAACTGGATGATATGACACCCATCCACAGCTCAATACCACCTTTTTTCACTTATTACCATTGTCATATATTCTACGTTCACTTTTGCCGATCTTATTGTAGGAATATTACACATAGTAAAAGAAATCTAAAACTCGGCAAAAACCCGGCGTGCTACTTAAGGAACACGGAGAAAACACTGAGCTAACATACAGCCCTTAGGGGTATACCCGCTGGGCCAGGCAGGGCTGGATCGCTACGCGGAGTAACGCGGGGTGATTCCCTGGGCGGCTACACCGGGACCCGCGGCGGGAGCGGCCCGAAACGGAGCTCTTCAACCAAACAAATCTGACATTGAACCGTTTCCTTCCCCTCTTGCTGAGCGCGGGGCCCTCCGTGCCCGGTGCACGGGCAGCCCCGAATGTTTGCTCCAGACACACCCACCGGGAGCCTCAGAGAAGGGAGCTGAGCTGGGCTGCCCCACACTACCTCACGAAGGAAGACCCCCCCCCCACGGGTCGCGCAGCCTCCCCTGCCCTCCGGCTCCGCTCCGCGGGACGGGCACTCACCACCGAAGTCGAGGAGAAAGAGGCAGCGGCTGAGGTGATCCAGGGGGCACCGGGTCTCCGCGGCAGCTGGACGAGAGGGGAAGCACAGAGCAGCCCGGTTCCTCAGGGCTCCCGACCGTCTCAGACCCCCCAGCCCTGCGCACTAGTCCATCTAACCACCCACCCCCCGCCACCGTCGGCTTCCCGCTCGGGACCACCGAACCTACCGGGCCAGGTGGGCCGCGACCCCCCTTCCGCCGCCCGCTCCTTTCCCCTCCCCTGTCCCCTCCTGCCACGCCGAGCCGGAGCCTCACCCTCAGCGCCACCCGCCGCCGCCCGCCCCAAGCAGCACGCGCCACCACGGCAGCCACCGCCATCCCGGCCGAGGGTCGCTGCACCGCGCCCCCCCGACGGCGCCTCTCGCCCCGCCCCCGCCCTCCCGAGGCCCCGCCCTCGCGCGCTCATTGGCCTCTCGAGCACCGGCCTCTGCCGCTGCGGTACCCCCTCCGGCGGGGCGCTCGGGGCGTGCAGCCAATCGCCGTCAGCGAGCCGGTGGCCCCGTTTCCCCCCCCCCCCTTCACGCCCCCCGTGTCGGGCCGTGGATTGGCAGGGAGAGCTGAGCCGCCCACTGACCGCCGGGGCTCCGATTGGCCGAACACCGCCCCCGGCGACGCCTCCCGACGGTGGCGGCGGGAGCGACACGTGGGGTTCGGGGTGTGGTTTGTTGTCGCTCTCTTCCCCCGGGCTCTGCTGCGGGGGCGGGGTCTCGGGGGGCGGGGAGAACGGCGTCGCGTCACGTGAGGCGGGCGACATGGCGGCTCCGGCGGATGGTAAGGCGGGAAGGGTTGTTGGTGTTGTTTTGCTCCGGTGGCGAGGCGCGGGCCGTGCTTTACCCCTTCTCTGCTGCAGGTGCTGATCTGGAGGCTTCGCTTCTGAGCTTCGAGAAGCTGGACCGCGCCTCCCCGGACCTGTGGCCAGAGCAGTGTAAGTCTGGCGGGCCCGCGGCCGTCTGTCTGACAGCTGCGGGGCGGGAGGGTAGACCCGGCCAGGCCCGGCTCTTCTTCGGGTGACTGTGCGGTGCGGACTTGGGCCCACAGAGGCCCGGCGGGTGCGGGACGCTGCCGCCAGAGACGCTCACCCACCGCTGCCCTTCGTTTTGTTTTGACAGTGCCTGGGGTTGCCGAATTCGCCGCCTCTTTCAAAAGCGTGAGTGATCGATCGCTGCTTTGCCTGTCGAGTTTCCCCCTTCCCGTCTGATTGTAGCTCCGCTGTTTCCTCTTGCGGGCTGCAAATCTTTGTTCTATGAAGTGTATCTCGAGTATAGCCTCAGTATGTGCTAGCTTAATCCTTGTGTGTTTAATACCTCTTTTGTGTTCTTTTAATACCTTGTGGAGCTGTTAATGAAAATCGCATATTGGAAGAAATAAAAGGTTTTAAACTTTAGGAAATCCCGCTTTCTCCCCCCCCCCCCCCCCCCCCCTTTTTTTTTTTTCCTTCCTTGCAGTGCCTAAAGGGGGCCTACAAGGAAGCTGGAGTGGGAACTTTTACCAGGGCGTGTAGTGACAGGACAAGGGGGAACTGTTTTAAACTGAAAAGGAGTTGATTTATATTGGATATAATGAAGAAGTTCTTTACTGAGAGTGTGCTGGGGCACTGGCACAGGTTGCCCCGAGAAGCTGTGGCTGCCCCATCCCTGGAAGGGTTCAAGGCCAGGCTGGACAGGGCTTTGAGCAACCTGGTCTAGTGGAAGGTGTCCCTACCTGTAGCAGGGGGATGAAACTAGATGAGCTTTAAGGTCTCTTCCAGGCCAAACCATTCCATGATTCTGTGTTATGATTTTCATACTGGCTTTGGCTTGTGAGTGATAGTGTGCTTTTTTTAACTCTAAAGAGTCTGAGGAAAGCTAGCAAACACAATTAGACATAAAAATATTTCTACAGAGTATCTGGAGTTTTCCTGTCAGGGACTCCTCTGTATGACTCTAAAAATGCACCTGAGTATGAACTTCTTTTTTCCCCAAAATAGCCTATTACAAGTTCCCCTCCCAAGTGGATGGCTGAATTAGAAAATGACGATATCGACATGTTAAAGGGTGAGTATGGACATTGAAAGTAAGGTCTCCAAGGCAGATGGGAATTCAGTACTAACTTAACAGGCTTAAAATATGTTTGTTAAATGTTTTGGAAGTGGCGCTGTGGCCTCTGATCTCTAGCCTCCCCATTTGCAGAACCTCCAGCTCAGGAGTCTTTCTGTCCCGTTAGTGATATACATTTTTAATGAATCCACTTGTCTCCAAGAGAATATCCAAATGTCAGGCTGACTTTTCAAAACGAGCATAGAGGAACCAGCTGAAACAGTGTAATGTAAAAATATATTTCAGTTACCATGCTTACCAGTCTCTCACTTTGTATGTATAGTGTGTGTCTCTTGTATTTTGAGAGGTGGCATGAATTTTTTAGTGGAGCTTAGCTGATCAAACTTGGTGAGCAGTGTAGACTTATTGATTGACATGTTCAGAGATTTGGTGCCCATGCACCTTCACTCATAGATCTAGAATGTCTAATTGAACAGTAAGTCTGTATGTGCAAGTTACAGAAGGGCTATCTAGCATGTAGATTTGCTGCATGTTACAGCTATTAGTTTGCAGTAAACATCTTTGAGCATGTTCTGCCTCTTTTGTGAATTGCAGATAAACTGTTACAAAGTGGGACAAACTGACTTTCTACAAGAAATGTGCTTAAACACACATTATTAATGTTCATAATATTAATGTACATTCCCTTGCATACTGTTATAGCTTGTTCACATAGCAAAATGAATTTACAAGAACTTCCAAAATATGCGGCAAGTTAGCTCATTGCAGTTGTAGCAGATTACAGTATGAAACAGATCAGTGGCTGTCTTTTTCAACAGAAAAAAGCTGGTCTTTTCTCAGTATGTTAATATCAGGTGTGCCATCAATCTGAATTTAGAACGTGCTCTGTTCACTGGAAATATATCTTGTCAGAAGTATGACTTGAAAGTGCTCTTTGAAGTATTAAGTAGGTAAACTATTATTAGATAGCTACAGACAGTGTTAAAATTCCCACTTTTCTCTCTTCTAGAGTTGGGGAGCCTCACTACCGCTAACCTGATGGAAAAAGTACGTGGCCTGCAGAACCTGGCTTATCAGCTGGGACTGGATGAATGTAAGTGCTGTACACAGATGTGACTGACTGCATTGCAAGTCTTCCCACGAAAGCATGCGGTCAGGGTATATCTGTTGCTGTAAAAGTGTGTTGACAGATTCGGCAAGTGTCTGACTGTCACAGTGACCTTCCAAAACAGGATGAGAGCATGAGCTTGCATCTCCAGCTTACACCTACTTGCATGGGGGAAACCATGCAGAGATAACAAGTGGTCACATGTCAATCTGGTGTTGTCTAGTGGCACATAAACTTCTGATCCTGACTTAATGTTGCCTGAGATAAATCAGATCACTTTGCTTAATTTCCCACTCAGATACTAAAGCTATTTCTTGGAATACTTGTGGCAGTGCTTCTGTCAAACTTCATGCACAGCGTAGCTTCCACTTGTGTATAGAATTATCCTGTCACTCAATGTTCATACGTTTTTCTGCTTCTGTAGCTGATTTATGTGGGGTTTTTTTTCCTCTTTTTCCTCACCCCCCCCCCCCCCCCCCCGCCGCGAGTTGTACTGTGAGGTGTTGAGTACTAAAGTTGACCTTCATCCCTCTTACAAGCTGACAATTTTCATCTTTTTTTCTCACAAAGAAGCTGCTTTCACCATCACGTTTAGGATTCCAGTGTTAACAGTTTGATTCAGCTTTGAGGATGTCAAGAGTACTGCATTTCTTTTAAATCCAACCCGTACATACTGACATGTTTAATCATTTTCTGCTTAATTTTGCTCTAGTGTAGACCTTATTTGCAGTTACTCTTGGGCTACACAAAGCACCAAAAGTTTTAAAACTTAGAGGTTACCCCTTCCAGTGGGTAACAAAAAAGCAGTAACAGACATTTAGAATCTTCCTCACTGTAAACCTAGGATATCCTAATGTTTCCTTATGCACAGGTCGTTAAGCCTATTTTATCATACTCTCTGCAAGTTTGTTTTGCTTTCAGTGCTAACATGTTACAACTGTGTAAAGCATTTAATGGGGTAGATGTTAAACTGTACCAATATAAAACTGAGTCAAATACAGAGGTTGGATGATGGCTTCTTTTCTCAGTTAAGCTATTGGCTTAAGTGTCAGCTAAATGTTCTGCTAAATGGAGTGGAAGCAGAGCCTGAGTTACATTAAGGCTGACACAGTTGTTTCATTAGCAATATTTGTTGCATGCATTTCCATTTATTTTTGCTGAGAACAAATAAATACAGAAAGAAGACAAGAGTGAACAATGAAATATCTTTAGGTCTGGCAGTTATAACCCCTAGTCTATAGTAACTGAAATCTTGGATTTTCAAGCTTTGTGGAACCTCTCCATGTTACTTCTTGTTACTGAAGTCTATTTTCCTTTATGTTCTAATACATTGAATGCTTTGTGTGTCATATATTTATCTTAAAAATGTCACAGAAAATTAGATGCAAAGTTTGAACAGAGCTTCTCAGGACTATTTTTCTTAGTACTGTCTTTAAGTTCTTTCTCTTACAGACTTAGATAATTAAGAAAACAAGAAATAAAATCCAGAATACCTTTTTAATAAAGTTAAGGGACTTGTGCTTTTGGTCCAGAGATATTGGATTTGATTATATCTTTGTGTATTGAAATTTAATAGTAGAAATTTAACTTGACTGTTTATTGAAAGTCCTGGCTATCAAAACCAGGATTAAACTCACTACTGACCAGTCTCCTCTAGATGGCAGGATGAGGCTTTTTTTATTTATTTATTTATTAATAGAACTACTGTTTCAGTCATGATTTGAAGTTCTTCTTATCAAGATTGGGTTTTGTGACGTTTCCTGTTCTCAATGTGCAATGTCTTTTTTGTTTGGTTGGTTGGGTTTTTTTTTGTTTATTTTTTTACAGTATCTTTAAACTTTTTACCTGTATCGAGTGTGAGAAACAGTTCTGCTTCACTGTTTTAGAAACTTACTTTTCCTTCCAGCTGTCCTCTCCCACATCCTTTATATTTCAAAGGCTTCTATTTTCATCCAAGTTATTGGTAAAATGCTGTACAGGACCAGTGTGATTCCTGCAGCACTCCATGACAAATGTAGCTATTGAGTGACTTTGTAATTATGCTGTGAGGTCTGTTATTGAACCAGTTTACAGCACACTTCATGTTAATTTTGCATTAGAATTCATCAGGCAAAGTGACTGGTAGGATTTGGTATCTTTTGAAAAGTTTATTCATCAAGGTACTACTGCAATGATAAAACTGAAATCTGAGCAATTGATTTACCATGGTATAGTTTGATAAATAAATAATTACTGAATTAAATGCCTTGTTTCTTAAATTCTTATGAACTGTCTTATTTTGCCTATATAAATGTCTATCTATATAAATATTCTTGACAAATTTCGAACAAATGTATTGAATGTTTTATCCATCTTCACTTTTGTCTATGAATGGTTGAGTACTATTATCTGGATTCCACACTCATATATATTTTCTGCTGTCCCAGACTTTTTGGCCATGGATTTGCATTTTTTTTTTTTTTTTTTTTGGTTTCTTGCTTCTCGTACATCTCTCTTCTTTACAGCTAACTTCCATTTCCTCATAGGGTTACCTTTACTTCTGTAACTCTCTCTTTCCTATTTTGAATGCCCCATGACTTCTCTTAGTCAAATTAAATTGTTTATGCATAACTTACATGTTCTTTCCTGCTTGTTTGATGCCTGCATTGATTTACAGTTGGCCTCCACTTCTTAAAAAGTAGCCAATTTTACAGTTGCTGCTGTTTCACCAGTCTGCATTTTAAGCTGCATATTCTCATGTGACTTAAATGGTTATATCTTAATTAGTGCAGAGTTCTGTGAAAGTTCTTCTTTATCAGATGAAACTGAATACGCTTGCCCTGCTTGGCTTGTAACAGTAACTTCAAGAAACAGATGACTAGAAATGTCAGAGGTGACTTTTACATTTAGAGGTCTGAGATACAGTGAATGTCATTCAGCTGGAATAATTCCAGCAAACCTTCCTCTGGTATTTTATATGGGCATCTGAGGAGTTGGGCTTCTTACCTTCTGCTATGATTCCTATTTGGTATAGCGGGTTATCTGTTTAGACTGCAGTAGCCTTATTGGGTAACACGAAAGTCTCTTGAGTGTGGGGGGTGATAATGTCAAAGGAGCCCTTTGACAATTGAAGTGGTAAATGCTATTTTTGATAATGCTGTTTCTCACTTGTCAGGAGGTTCAATTGCTTTCTGAATAAGGTAACTGTTGATCGGTCCAGCTATGTATCTTCTACCTTCAGTAGTACTTAATACATTTAGTTCCAACGCAGGCAACGTAAGTTGCTTATTTTTGATGTTTTACCTTTCATGAGCTGTAATTTCATCTGCCTTTTCTACGATGCAGGCTTTGCACCATTAATTTGCTGATTACTTAAATTGAATATCTTCCTTGTGGATTAGAAAGGATCTCCAGGGTGATCATGGGGAATCTCTTCTTCAGCTCTCCTCCTAGCATGCCAGTAGGTGGATTTTTGCTCACCCATGTCTTTGCCTGGCAGAATATTCTTCCCTTCTGTAGCACAGAACTCATCTGAAGGTCAGCCTTCCTTGAACGAAGCAGGGGTTTTTGTAGTGTAAACCAATGGTTTTAATTCCTTTACTCTCCTCTTAAAGGATAGGCTATCCTTAGGTCTCTGGTTTGTGTATTTATTCTTTGCTACAAGGTGGTTCTGGAGTTCTCCAGGTTCCAGACTCAGGACTTGGTATCACTAATAATAAAATCTTAAAAAAAAAACCAAAACCCCAAAATAAAAAAGATCTCAGTACCTCTCCTGAGGTCTCAGCTTGTGTTTCCTTGCCTCTTTTTTTAAGCCATGTAAAATTCTATCTCGTCTTCTAGCTTGTTACTGCTTTTCTCTTTTTGCATCTGTTCTCTCATTATAGCTTCTGTTTGCCTGCTGTTAAAAAGTTATTGATTAGACTACATGGAAACTATTTTTAGTATTATAAATCCTGCTTTGCGTGCATTTTGCCATCCCTGTTAATGTGGTTATTGTAAGGGTGGGAGGAGGAACTGAGCTCAGTGAACACACCTACTTTTAATTGTTCATGTAGTAAGGGTGACTTTGGGAGGAATAGTATTACTGCTGCATGTGAGCTGCAGCCAGTTAGTGGGTCTCATCTCTGCTTTTGGCAGAAATCAGGGGGCAGGAGAAGGTTATAGGCACGTTGCCTTTTTATGGGCTTTTGTTCTCCTCTCTGTCCCTCCAGCTTTGCTTGGAGTAGAGTAGTGAGCACTGCAGAATGAGGAAACCCCAGCTGATGGGGCAAGCAAGAAGGAGGTAGTTCTTACCTGGGACCCCAGTCACAGATCCTGACTCAGTGTTTGTAGACCATAAAGCATCTAGTATCATTTGGTTTGCGTTAGTAACTGCAGCTTAGCTCTGTTTTTCCACTGTAATCGCCCATTACAGCTTTCAGAACAAGTGAGTCAAAGCTGACTTTAGAAGATTTTCAGAGTTTTGGTTTCATGAGCTAGCAGCTCTGGAAGTGCACACACTGCTTTTAAGCAAACCTAACTAGGTGCTAAAGAGATTTTTATTATCATTGATTCAGTTATTTTTAAAGGTCTGCCCTGTCATCCTTTTGAATAGATGTATAGAGAGGTGTATCTGAGCATGCACAGAGAAAAGTACACATTTTTCTTAACAAAATAAAATTTAAAAATGTGTTTTCCCCAAACTTTGGGATAATGCTATGTGTAAAAGTAAATGGGCAGGATGGAGAAACAGGAAAAGTGCCATGTCACTGGAGTGTGGTTGTCCAGGGACTTTCTGAAAGCCTTGATAATGCTTCTCTGTGAATCTCTGATATCTTTCAGATAACACCCGCTATACTGGTTCAGAAGACCTAAAGTGCGTATGTGGTGTCACAGCCATATTTATAAAATGTCACTGATGCCAGAGAGATTATCTGGTTGCTATGCTGTCACAGTATAGCTTCAGTGATGTTGCTGGTGCAAGGATTCCTGTAAAGTTTATGACTTTTTAAGGCCTAATATATTTGTGGAGGTAATGGTGCTTTTGTGCCTTAAATATTAGAAAGGGCTAACTGATCCCACAGATGGGAGTACCATTTATAATTTCCGTGACAGTGATTTTTGCTAGTCTGCTCGCATATGTTAGATTGCTTTTTTATTTGAGGTTAGGCTGTTTTGTGGTTTTCTTTGTGTAAAATTAGGACTTTAAGTGTGACAATCCAATGTCAAATCTTCATGCTCTTTCAAGTGCAAATGAGACAGTTACTGAACATGCTCAACCAAGTCTCCCTGTTTATAGTCCCCCATGGTTTTGTGTGCCCTGGCTTTTGCTGTGCTCTAGCAACTTTGCTTTTATTTTCTGTGTAGCACTGATTTATTTTCCATATACTTTCAAGCAAATTAAATACCGAGGATACTGTGGAAGAGTTATTTGATGCTATCCATCAAGGGCCCAAGAATTAGACCTGGATGACCTGGGAGATGTCAGGTGAACAGCAAAAAGTCAGCCATCTTGTAGCGTCACAGGCTGACAAAGGAAAAGTCAGCCAGGGTTTAGTCAGTCAGTGATAGTTTTTCTTAATATGAAGAATTAGTAAGTGACTAGGAGTTTTTAGCCTGGAAGGAGACAGATAGTGCAGTATGTGAAAAAGATCTGTAAAACTGATTAATGCAGAGAATGTGTGAATAGGAGATGATGTCTCTTCACTGTTTCTCATAGTATGAGAGCCAGAGAAAATAAAATAGTGTGTCAGGACAGACATGAGGAGATACTTGGGCTGTGCATTAAAGTCAGAACTCATTGCCACTGGAGGTTGTGGGCACGAAGTTTATCTCACTCAATAAACAAGACAAATGATTGGAAGATAAATCTATCAAGGGTGTCTGACCACAGAGAAGTCACCAGTGGCTTGGAAATCTTGCAGATGCAGAAAGCTGGAAGAGATTTCTAGGCAGGTACAGCTGCGTGCTTCACTGCTGTTATACTCTACTGTAGGCATTTGCCATCAGCATGTCAGGGTAGTTGGTTGGAAGGATCTTTTGTGTGACAGTGGGGTTGTTTTGTTTATTTTTTGTTTTAGTAGTAGGATAGACTGCATGGTTGTTGAGCGACTGCTACCAGAAATCAATGAGGTGCCCGTGTAATGGAGAAACCCTTCTGGAGACAGCAAGAGATGGATGGGCACATGGTTGAGGAACAGCTAGCTACCTTGCTCCCAAGTTAAGCTGACCTTGGTTGTGAATTGTAGTCCTGTAAAGCCTCTGAAATTTCTGGAAAATCATAAAGGAGTCCTTCTGAACTCCAAGCTATTTACAGATCACCATTCTTTATTAGATTGGTTGTCTTCAGTTTTTCATTTCTCTCAGATAAATGCTGTCTATCGTGATCTCCTGCCTACAAGTTCAGCTTTTTGTGTAGGTTTGGATGGGTAGAGCAGTTCCATCTTTTTTCTTCATCAGGATTTAACTGTAGCATATTTTAAAACATGTATGCTTAGTTCTGCCTGTGATCCTTTCAGGCTACTCTTGACACGGATAATTTCAAAGCTGGCATAGCTCTTTCTTACATGGTTGAATGTGAATTCACTCATTGAGTGTGGAGGTTTTTTTAGTTTTGCTTTTCTTCTTCCTTTTTTGCTGATGGTGGTGGTGGGTAGGATATGTTTAAATCAAAGACTTCATCTTTGGTGAACTGAACTTGTATTATAGAATCATAGAATCATAGAATAGTTAGGGTTGGAAAGGACCTTAAGTTCATCTAGTTCCAACCCCCCTGCCATGGGCAGGGACACCACACACTAAACCATATTACCCAAGGCCTCGTCCAACCTGGTCTTGAACACTGCCAGGGATGGAGCATTCACAACCTCCCTGGGCAACCCATTCCAGTGCCTCACCACCCTAACAGGAAAGAATTTCCTCCTTATATCCAACCTAAACTTCCCCTGTTTAAGTTTTAACCCGTTACCCCTTGTCCTATCACTACAGTCCCTAATGAAGTGTCCCTCCCCACCATCCCTATAGGCCCCCTTCAGATACTGGAAGGCTGCTATGAGGTCTCCATGCAGCCTTCTCTTCTCCAGGCTGAACAGCCCCAGCTTTCTCAACCTGTCTTCATATGGGAGGTGCTCCAGTCCCCTGATCATCCTCGTGGCCCTCCTCTGGACTTGTTCCAACAGTTCCATGTCCTTTTTATGTTGAGGACACCAGAACTGCACACAATACTCCAGGTGAGGTCTCACGAGAGCAGAGTAAAGGGGCAGGATCACCTCCTTCGACCTGCTTGTCACGCTCCTTTTGATGCAGCCCAGGATACGGTTGGCTTTCTGGGCTGCAAGCGCACACTGCCGGCCCATGTTCATTTTCTCATTAAAAAAAAAAAAACAAAAATAAAAAGAAGGGCATGACATTTAATTCTAAAACTTGAACGTTGTGTAAGTTATTGAATTAGAATCAAGGTAAGGAAAGGAGGGAAGATAATACAGTCTCTTACTGAAGCATCTCTTTCCTTTTCTGTAATGGATTATCTTTTCCAAAAGTGTTTACATGTAGTACCAACATGCAGCCTTTAGGCTCCTTGCAAAACACCTGGTCTTCATACCCAAACAGGCTTACATCAGTGATGTAATTGATCAGAAAAAGTATTTCCTGACCATAACCACTTCCTCTTTAGTCCTGAGTCAATTGACATAGAGGCTTTTTAAGCTCAGAAGCACTTGTGAACATACCCCCAGTTCCTGCAGTAGAGTTGCCTAGTGCCTTTTCCTGTCTGTATGTATACTTGTTTGTAAGAAAATGTTTCAGATTCTTACATTGTAGGAAGTGAACGTATCAACAGGTATGTGTAAGTAAAGAGTGTTTTAATATTCAGTGTATCACCAGAGTGCCTGTCTCATGGCATCTTCTGAAATCTCTTGGTGGTCCATTTTAGTAAAAGCTGCATGTTGACTCTCTGCAGTCTGGGAAATTGCATGAAAAAATGAGCTGGATTCTTATGGTTTCTTGTTAGCCAAAATGAGGTTTTGGAATCTCTGTGTAGAGCACTCTTTCCTGAACATGAACTCTTTCCATACTTCCTTGGAGAAATAGCTTCCCTAGAGTGTTGTGGTGGAGCTGGAGAGGAGAACAGACTTTTGGAGAAAGAAGACAGAAATAAAGTGAAAGAGGATCACATGGTGTGGATCCAAATCTAGATCCCACAGCAGGAACCTCAGTGCCAGTTATTAGAAAGATACAGCAGCATGCTTAGCATCTTGACAGCTGACAAGAGTAACGAAGATGCTCGCTTGTTAAAAGCTGGCACCTGCAGAGCTATAGTGCTTGTAGTACCAGTATGTCTGTATACATGTGAAACAAGAAGGAAGAAAACACATGTCAGAATTGCCTACATTGTTTTAAATATGTTGGACTGAAGAGAACAATGTGTGCCATTATGTCCCTAAACTTAAAGTACACAGTCTGTTTACTCTTGCAAGGTGAGCTGTCCTGCATAGGAGGAAGTAGTTGAGGTACATATACTTTAGTTATTTCTGCTCTGCTTAGGATTTTCTTTGCAGTGACTGTTTTATTCTTGGTTGTTTTCTACATTCCCTGTCTTGCTGAATGAATCTTCGTGTTTCAGTTTTGCCTGAAAGCATATTTCTCCCTTATTTTGTTATTTAGTACTGTGTTTGGCAGGGACTTTATGTGAAATAATATACTTCATGTGCTTCAAAGCTTGAAGGCAGAGTTTTATAGCTGGACAACAAAATTATGCTCTTTGGACACTGGATTTCTGTAATACACAGCTTAAGGAGTTACTTTGCAGAGTTAGTAGACTTCTCCCAGAAAATGTTTCACATTTTGTATGGTTCATTTGTGGATTAGGAGATGATCACAGAATTTTTTGAGAACTACACAATGAGTTGAAATGCTGGGTTTTGTTTCCCTTACAAGGGAAAAATACGGAGGCTGTTTTCAGTTTATATTCATAGTAATTCTTGAACCTTATTTGATTGCTTCAGAAAGGTGAGAAGAACGTTTACATTGTCCATTAAAGTGTTTATATGGCCCTGTCACCGTGATGTTGGAGCTGCTATGATTTCCATGTGAAACCTTGGCCTTTTTCCCAATTCTCGTTATACCCTCCTCCCACTCTGTAGCTCTGCTTCTTCATTTTAATGCATAGTGCTATGGTAAGAGATACTCTGCATCTGCAGAGGGACAAGGAAGTTGCCTTTCCTTCTACTGCTTACTGGGTGCTTTATTTATAGGCAGGATGCTTCCAGGGCAGCTCCTGTTGAAGAGCGAGACGTCAGAATGCCAACTTGAAATTGCCATTCATGTGTGATCTGTGAATTGGCTAATTTTGACATGTAGGTAGTTAAGAAATTATTACAGTCAGTGGAGTCATGACCTCAACTTTTCATCCTCTCCATTGGCTGTGCCCCAGTTTGGAAGTGAAGAAGGTATAGGAAGTTTTAATTGTACCTGTGTGATTTATCCTCAGTCAGCTCTTTAATTTCTTCTGGCTGTCTGAGGTTTCCGACACGCTGTAAATTTCTCCAACTTTTTCATTATCTGCAATTTCTTTATGACTCATGAATCGGAGTGGAGAGAGAGTGTGGATTTACAGGAGAGATAAACATGTCCATAAAGTCTGTATCTGTGTCAGTAATTGTACTGCTGTCAGTGACTGTCCTGTTTTACAGGTCTCTCTTGGGAGAGGAACACGTTTTGCTACCAGTGTCAGCGGAGTGTTCGCTTTGATTTGCATTAACTTGCCAGGAGATTAGGTTGTGGTGGTGAGGGTGGAAATTGAGTCGGGGCGTTGGCTGCTATTGTTTTTATGAAATAAGTGGGTATGTGGTTGAGTTGCCCTCTATGTGCAGGGGAAAAAAAAAAATGAAAGCAGTTGCAGACTTTTCTTAAATAGAAAATCCAGGAGATGCAGTCTACTGATGGTATCAAATGTGATGCTACCCATATGCATAAATTGTACATTCTTACCATAAAACAAACATAGTATCTAGGTAACTGTCAGATATGGAAGAAATACTGCATGGATCCTTGGGGTGTTCTCTGGCTGCTGGTGAAGTAGAATAAATATTTCTCTAAGCTTCAAGAAATTTCTGCATCTTTGCCTTTTTCCCCCTCCCCTACTCCAGGGGGAAAGCGTGGTTGTGGATTTTGATGGCAAGTACTAATACAGCATCTTAGTCTCCAGGCATTGATGACTGTGCTTGCTGCAGAAGGTGGTGTATACTGATGGAGTTTGAGAAAAGAGAAAAAAAATCCCTAAAGCTCTCCTAAATGTGTCAGAAGTTCAACAGTCTACAATTTCTGTTTGCTCTTATTTTCTGTTTGGTACCTGTCATTGATATCTGTGTATGTGGAATCTCCTTTTGTTAGTTTATATAGTTTGGGTTAGGTTATTTTTTGTCTGTGACTTACTGATTTTTTTTTTTTTTTTTTTTTTTTTGGTCACAGTAAGAATGCAATTATTTTCTCACAGAATAATTTTTAAATATTCAAAGTTACTGTAAACCCCCAAATTTCCATTATGTCAGGTATCCATTGAGACCTCCATATGCAGCTTATTGAATTTTTGTAAGTCTGCTGGACACCCTTTACAGATGGGAGATCATAAACAATGTAAACTCTGTGACTGTGTGGTAGCTTTTAAATGTGCATAGATGTAGGAGTGTTAGAAATGCTAAGATGGCACCTACCGTTGCATTGGTTATTACTGATGCTGGAAATACAAAGGGGAGCTTTGCAAGTGTTAGTGTCCGTCTAGCTCTGGTAGCTGAGTTTCCAAATTTATGTATAAGGAACATGTGCTAAGTGGCCCAATAGGTGGCAGATAACTGTGCTCTTAAAACTGCTGTTGATCTTAATGAGTGATGCTCAATCCAACAGCAATATCCTAAATAAAAGCTGAGTTACTAAAAGATGCTTTTACTTGATCTTTATCAAAATGTCCATTTTTTTTTCCTTTTCTCTCATCTTCTTCCTCTCCTTATCTACATCTCCATACCTAATTTGTGGATCTGATTTTGTTAAAACAAAGGTCGCCTCTGAAAAGTACTTCAAACAGGACATATCACTTGCTTTATTAAAGCAAAACCAAACTCAAACAAACAAAAACAACCCCACAGAACGTTTGTGTTATACCCTGGTATTTCTTTCTAAAAATGTCTTTTCTTAAAGTCCCCTTTGGCTCCTAGAGTTTGTTCAGTTGTAGAAAGAAATGCTGAAATAGTTTGATCCTTTCTGGACAGAGCTGTTGAGTTTGTGTTGATAGAGTGAAAGGTGATCTAGGTACTTCCTGTGGTCAAGAGCCTTTTCAGTGTCAGTGGGGAAGAAGAAGAAGAGATCTGATTAATCTGAAGACTGACCAAACTGCTTTGAAGACTCTGAAATCATTCATCTGATACATCACCATTGGCTTTTGCAGGATCTTTGGTGTGCTACTCAAAGCAGTAATTTGTACTTTGTGAGAACATCTGAAGTGTTAGCATTGGTCAGTCAAGTAGTGGAACATGTGCAACCACCAGGGTGGTTTGTGCAGTCTCTGTTCTTGGAGGTTTTCCAGATACAACTGAATAAAGCCTTCAGTGACATGATCTGACCCCATAATTGACCCTGCTTTGCACAGGAGACCTCCTGAGCCCTTGTAACCCAGATCATCCAGTGGTTGGTTGATTCTGCAATCTAAGATCCTTTCCAGAAGTAAATTCATGCAAAGCCTACATTCCACAATCTCAGCTGAACACAGCACCGAACAGTTGGTTCAGTCTCTGAGCTGTGAGGAGATCTCAAGTGCAACTCTATGGTCTGCCTCCATGTGAGCAGCCTGATTAGGAGCAAGGAACCTAAGGATTCTAGTGTCACAGTGATTGCTTTCATTCTTTCTGGGGATGAGGAGTGGACTTCCAGGTAATTCCATTCACAGAGCTGATTATGATGTTATGCAACTTGAGATGGCGAGCCTGTTTTTCTGTGTAGGGAGGTACAGTCCATTCAATGCCATTCTTTAAGCAGAGGAAGAGAATGGTCCTAAACATACACAGAGGTTCTTGTGTCTCGGCTGAAATAAACAGTGAAAACACCATCATCTGTCTAGACAAGCAGGGGTTCAATGGGGCTTGACTGAAGAGCTTTTAGCCACAAAAGTAAAGGAATGGGCTGTCACATTAAAGCATTTCTATCTGCTGCATGCTTGGCACAGAAAGAAACATGACTACAAACAAAATGTTCTTACATTATACTGTCAGAAGCCTATTTTTTGCTACTCTTATTCTGACAGGATAACTTGTAGACTACTGTCAGTGGAGGAATTGAGGATAGGGAAAAGTTTGATCAAGCATAAGGTTACGTGCATTTTTCCATTACGATTTAAAAACACAAAAGTGCCAAAGAAATCTCGGGAGACTCCGGCAGGGACTCTCAAACCTGTGCAACTGGTCTGTATTTAGTATTTAAAATTCATTTGCTGTCTGTATCTTTATATAGTTAAAAGTTTTCTACTTCTTCTCTGATAATAGAATGTTCTCTTTGTATTTACAAATACCAGAAAGATTGTTCCTGTCTGAAACCTTTTCATGTATATTTTTGCTTCTGGCAGGAGTAATGAAAATTTTCTTCCACAGCATGGGCAGCTGGACCTATTTGCAGAGCAGCAGCTGATCCTGGTGAAAATCACACTAGTGTGACTTTGGGGACCTTGGTTCAGTTTCTGGCACTACCACTGTTCTGCTCTGTCAGTTTATTTGCCTTTTCACATGTTCCTCCCTATTTCCCCAGCTGTAAGGTAGAGTTCATGTTAACTTTCTTTTGCAAGATATTGGAAAAATCGGAGATCTAAAAAAGCAGCATGTAAGTCCTGTGTCTTTAGGTCTTTTATCCTGTGTACTGTTTGTTGTTGTCCCATGCTTGCTGCTATATATGCCACAGGAAGGTATCTTTCGAATATTGTGTATGTCATCAGTAGATGTAAAATGAGAATGTGGTGATGAAACAGATCCTAATATCCAGTGCTCTTCAGCCTGGGACCCAAGCAAAGTAACTAAGAAAAGCAAGGCTATTTTCAGTCATTTACAGACATTAAATGTAAAAATATTTCTATTTCCAAGGGGCATAAAGGTTAAAAATTATTAGTATGTATCCATACTGATAACCAGGGATTATTCACCTCTTTGGTGGCACATTTGCCCTGCTAGCTCAGAGACAGTGGAGTTACTCATTACAGAAGGATCAGTCTCACTGTTTTGCATTTGCGCTTTGAGAAGGGAAATACAGTATATTTGTCAAGTAGACTAAACATATGTTGGTGCACTACTGCTATATTCCCTTACAGTTTTCCTTATTTTGGATCAGGTGATACAATGCTGTGTGAAAAATCTAGCATTTTGTTACTTTATAGAGTAGTTTCGGTTGTTCTGAGCATGAAGTCTAAATCTCCTGTAAGATCCATAATGAACTTACCACCTTACCTTTTGCATCTCCAGTAAATGCAGCTCTGAACATCCCCTCTGTATAATGTTGCTCTACTTAGTCTGATAGTATCTTGTCTTATTGCCTCATTAACTTGTGAGCATTAGAACAAGATAAAAATGCCCTAAAGCCTCTTATCCGATGATTGTTGTAACCTTCTGAGTGCCATTAGTTTAAGTTTGCAATCAAATACTTCCCTTGAGAATAAGGAGCACTGATTAAACCTGAGGTGTCCCCAGAGGCTTTTACAGCTGTCATGGGGGCGGTGGCTGCTCCTCTTGGAAAGGAAAAGGGGGGCTGGAGGTCCTGGTGGGGTGGCCACTCTGCAGACCTCCATGTGGCTGCCCCAGCTGTTCCACTTTGCCTAATGAATTGTTTTACAAGCAGAGGCTGGATATTGTCATCACAAGCTGCCTTCCCCAGGGAATGAAGCCAGGCTGATAATGACTAATGTTAGTGATAGTAATTGAAGTGTGATGGCTCTCCAGGGACTTGCACACACGTAGAGCTGTCAGGCACTTGTGGCTGGTACAGTCCCATGAATACCTCAGAAATGCTTTTTAATTGCTTGACTTTCATAACTAGTTCCCATATATCTCCTGCAGAAATATACATTTTATGGGGGGAGGGAAAAGAAGCTGAGGACTCTATGACCCTCGGTTTACTCATGTAGTTTACTGCCTTGATGTGTTTCTAATGAGTATGGCTGTGTGTTCTTGTTCCTCTCTGGTCATGGTGTGGATTTCCTCTGTGTCGTTCATTGCACAGGACTGTGTGTCCCAACAGGACTGGAATTTATGGCCATGAACTTCTGGAGGTTTAGGACAGAGAAGTGGCCAAGCTATATAAAAAAAAGAGTGACGATTTATTACTTTTTGCTTTCCCCTGAACATTTTCTCCTTTAGAAATGTGTGTATGTATATACATATATGTATGTGTATACATATGCAATGGACACATACACATATATAGATATATATGAATATAGCAGTGGGCTTGAAATAAAAATAGCTGGAATGGGGAACTGTACTCCTGTCTTCCAGGATTGCCTTTTGAAAGGGGGGGTGTGGTTTGGGTTTTTTTTGCCTGATCGGTTTTGAGGGGTTTTTTTGTGTGTTTTGTTAGGTTTGTTTGGATTTCAAGTGCTGTGTTGGAATTAGCAGGTGGAACTCATTGGATTAAATTAATGTTTTCTGCCAGTAATGGCATAGAACATTGTTATCAATTATTATCATTATTATCAATTCAAGAAACAACTTTTAACACAGGACCATGAGAATTGCCATAGTCACACCAATACTCTTGTAGTGTCTTGCCCCTAACAGTGGACTTTGTGTGAAGAGTTACTCACTGTTCTGCACAGTTACAGAGAAGTATTTAAGGGAGGTTTTTTCCCAAGCCTCTCCAGCAGCACTTAAGTGTATTCCCTGAACATGAAGCTTCTATAGCTTTATCTATTGAAAGTATGCCTATTTCTACATTTTTCTGTAATATTTCTTCAGGAGCTTGTTAAATTTGACAATAGAATAACATAAGAGTTTTAATTAAAGAGCTAATAACTTGAGTGCATGAAAGCTTACATTTCCCCCCACCTATATCTGTTAGTCTAGTGATGTAAAACTTTATCTCTTTGAAAATTTTGCTTTGCCTTTATTTCCTCTTACAGATTTCTTCAGACTGATTTCATTATTGTTCCTCTGGATTTTTTAATTCATTTCAATAGAGTTTGTCTTCATTAAATAAATCTAACTTTAATGGCTATAAAAAGGCTTCTCATGTATGAATTGTATGTGGTATGATATTGTTGTATTGGACTGAGAGCTCCTGTGGCTTACTTTGCTACTTGTAATGCTTGTCTTTTCTGAGTCTATAGAGTGAAAACAACAGGTCTCCTCTGTCTCCGTGCTGGCTTGGACAGAGGAAAAATGAAATTCATGTTGCTACTGCTTGAGGAAGCTGTGAGGAGAGAATGGATTTATTCACGAAGCTGAGTGACCCAGAGGGCAAGTTTCAAAAAGAGATAGGAAAGGGGAGACCTTCGAAAACATTTTCTTCGACCTAGTTGAGGGTCCTTGGAAGTATATATTCACCAGATAACTTACCAATTGCATAATACTGAGAGATAAAAGTATAGGCTTCCTGAGGGTAGGGGGTTTAATACTAGATTGATCACAAGACCATGGAACACGTGTACAAGGTTAGACAGTAGGACAGTAATATGTAGGAAGGGGATGGAAGTGAACCTAACATTTTTGGTACTAAGTCTCATTTTTGTTTAATTTCTGTTTTTAGATGACTCTGTTCTTCCCAATCTGAAGTCAAAGTATCTTAGTAAATTCAGGACAAGTTAAAATAGATCATACTAATATGTGCCAGCCACTTTATGGATTTAAATGTTGAAAACAGTGTTTTATTGCTCTTACTTGTATGTTACTCTCTAAGTGTAGTCTGTCTGGTTTTAGGCCTAGGGGAAGATCTTTTGAGATGACTAGACTTTAAGGAGAGCACTTCTCTCCAACTCTTCCAGAGCATCCTGAATGGCCCCTGTAGGTAAATGGAGCCTGTAAATGAGACCCAGCCTGAGGTGTGGGAAAGCGGTAAGGTTTAGTAGGTCACAAGAGAAATTTTGATCATGTGGCTAGCAGGCTTCTTTGAATTAATTTCTTGCCTCAAATCCCTTCTTTAAGAAACTGTCTTTAAAAAATTCCCGTCTCACTAAACCAAATTAATAGTGATGGAGAATTTACTACATTTACTACACACCTATTGCTTACTTAGCTATTAAATACCCAACTCTTGATCCTAATGTGACTTTTTAATTGTCTCTGTCTGTACAGGAGGGTTTTGCTGTAGCTTTTTGAGATCAAAAAAGGGTGCTTAATACCACTGCCAGCAGAGTAAACATACTACCTCTTCTCATCATATTCATTGCAAGTTTGTTCTTCACCTCCCCCTTCCAGTGAAGTGCTGGCTCTTAGAAATTTATTTTGGTAATAAAACATTACTTTATACTTGCCCATGAAAGCACGTTTGAAGGCTGTTTGTGGATTCCTTAAGGTGTCCAAGAGATTGTTGTTCCCTGAGCACACTGCAAACTCGTATCATAATTAAGCCTGATGAATTAACCCACAGGAAGTGAAGCTCATAACTTCCAGTGGTTAACTTTGGTTCTTAAAATGTGGAAGCAAACCTGTGGTTGGTGTGCTGTAATTCAGTTGTCAGTCCCGCAATGTTATGTATTGATGGGATTTGTTTCTAGGAAAATGCATGGGTTATTTTAGGTTGCAATGAGGAGAGACTAAAGTTTGTTTACTGCTTTTCACAGTTGTAAGTCTTGACAGTAAAGCCAAAGGATATCGTTTAGTTATTTTCCTGTCATTTATCTTACAAGTTTTTACTGTAACTGGGGACATAGGAATAGGAAACTCCATGCTGCAAAAGTAGAGATTTTCAGTTTGTAATTTAATTTTGAGGGGGTATTTTCACTGATTGGTTGCTACAGCACAAGCATGGGGGGGGGGGGGGGGGGGGAGGTAATTGAAAGGAGTCCAATATCTGATTAAGCAGATTTTGCTTGTGTCTTATGAGCACTGTTTTAGTGAAAGCCAGTGAAGCTGATTAAAGTTCTGCACTGTATTTTCTGTGTAGAAATTATTTTACATTAATAGGGCATTTCCATATGGAGAGGTTTCTGTGCTCTGAGGCATATATCCACATGTTGGTTAAACTGGACAAAGTGCCAGTTATTTTGGTGTCTGTACACACTGTCATGTAAAATCTGGATCTGGCTTCATGGATATTTGGTTAAGTTTTACGGACATCTGTATCACAAATAAGTCTCTCCTTAACTCTTTGCACGTTGTCTCTGAAACCTGTTGTTACGTTTTAAAGCTTTCTAGGTTCAGTGGCAATTCAAAAAATATTAGCTCCCATTTTCTTCAAATTAAAATGTGACTTCTATTTTCTCACTCTAGGGTTTAGTATCAGTTCTACTGAACCAGGTAAGGTCAGGTTTGGTCAGTAGCTGGAGCTGGAGGAGAATCCTGTGAAGGAGAATCTGTGAAGAGCCCAGGTATTGCATTAGGCAGCATTTGTGCCCTTCTCCCCGTGGGTTGCTGAACTGTTATGCCGTGGTAGCTCAAGAGGGCTCTCTGCTGTTGGAAATGTTACATTTCCAATGAGTTATATGACAAAGGTGTTAATAACCTGTTGGTCGTTAATAAACTAATAACATTTTTGCAAATGCTAACCTCACCATCAGCAAAATACAGCATATGCAATTAGAATCTAATTTTCTCCAGTGTCAATTAGAGATTCTCATTTTTATTCTAAACTAACTCTGTTCTGTTCTATGTGTAAATGGCTGTCACTTTACAGCATTTAAGTAGTGTAGGAAATAATTTTTGTGTATGCAGTTTGCAAAGCTCCTTGTGTAAGTCACATGTTATCAGCACTGCCTGTATGTGCAAGAAAGCCAGGAAATAATTATCCCAGTCTTTAGTGTAACTGCAGTTCATTATTGTAGTAACCTTAGAAGTATATGGGTATTGTTACAGGAGTGTTAGAAATAAATGTGTAAGATGGATGACTGGATGAGGTGGGATGAAAGTATGAACAGTAATTTTCAACAGAGTAATAGGCGTTTGTCATCTAGTTGTATGAAGTGATATTAGAAAGGAAGGAATATCTCTGTAATACTTTTGATTTTTATTTCCAGACCGTTACTTTTTGTGTTACACAGGGACATGACTTCCAGCTCTGCCCTGGTAGATGTGCAGCATCCTGCTGGGTTTGGCTGGGTATTTTCTGTCAGCCTTGGTTAAATGAAAATGGACTTTAAAACGGTTAGTTTGAAAATGAGTCAAGCAGTTACACATTGTAATGCTGTGTTCTTTGCTGTAATACTAAATTCTGTTATCTTTATAGTTTTGTAGGTTTGCTTTTCCATATACATGTTTTTGTACTGACAGAGCATTGCATAAGGGAAGCTGATGGCTTGGGAAGCTAGCTGGTGATATTTAGGGGGCTTGACATGTGGATAAGAATGCAGGGCAGTTGAGTAGGTAAGCCCTTTTGTTAGGTGTATGTACTAACACAAACAGCAGTATGTAATAATTTTGGTGTGAATGCTGATGTCTCAAACATAGACAAGGAAGAAACATTTACTGACATGAATGACAACAATTTGCATCTCCTAGAGCAATTGTCTTCATTTTCAGAAAGCCAGTGCTGTATGGCTTTCACTCAGTTGTGTTTTGAAAGCTGTGAAGACTAGAAATAATTAGAAATAACATCTGTGAAAACTAGAAATAGCTGCAATGTGATTACAGCTTATTTTCCAGTATGGTTGGGTAGCATGGGTTGGCTGGCCATTATGGATGGTGTTGCAGTTTAGTGTATGATAAAGGAGCATTGAGGGAGTGAAAATAGTGTTGAGTTTGATGCTCGGTAAGCTCCCCAGTAAGAACATACATGAGTGTCCTGCTTTACCTGCTCCCTGGTGAGTTCTGTTTTGTGTACTCTGCAAAGCCCTTGCTTCAAATCACTGTTGTGAATTTACTGGAGGGAGAAAAGCTGAAGTATGGCTAGATTCAGGAAGGGAGCAGGTTGTTTTATTTTCGTTGGTAGCATTTGCAGTTCCCCAGGCAATGAGGGCTAAAAAACTGGCTGTTAAGACCCACGTGTTAATTAGATATTTGGGCCTGTTGTAAAATCCTGTGATGTCTGCTGGTTGTGACAGTGTGGAAATCCTTCATATGCAGTGAAGGAAACATACTAAAAAAATCTTTCCCGTAAACTCTGTTTTTTCCCTTCTTTTAGGGAAGGAGTAGTAGGAGCTACTTTTCATGGTAAGAAAAATATGCTGAATTACCCTTGTCTGCATAAAACACAAATTAATGGCAATTAAGCTATTGATTGCTTTTTTGGGCATTGAAAAGATGCTTCTTCCAGAAATTTTTTTCTCGTGCCATCCCACACTTCAGACACCTGCAATACACGAGTTCTGGTCGTAGAGGAATTCAAGTGCTCATTCCTAGCATTTTGGATGTATTTATTGCGTGTATTGCATTTTTTCATGTCTGACCACTGTAATTTGAGAGGAAATAGTATCTTTTTTATTTAAGGGTATGGGTTGTAACTGTTTCGTTGAAGTGGGGATTTTATACTGGTTTTAATACACCTGTGAATTTTTTGCAGAAGGAGATCTTAAGCAAATTAAGACCTTGTATGCATCTATTGAGCTTGTGCTTGTAAATTCAGAGGGTAAACATAGGTGTAGCCAGTTTTAAACCACATAGAATTTGCGATTGTTTTTTTAAATATATTTTCAAGTAATTGTGATTGAACTGAAATACTGTTTGTGAGATACAGTGTTGTGGAGCGACATTGCATCTTCTTCTATTTATGCTTTGACTTGTTAGTTTTGACTACTTTCCTAGTTGGTTAATAATCAGATCAGAGTACTGAAGTTACTGAACAAAATGTCTCATAAGTGTCTCAGAATTAGTGTTACAGAAATGCTCTCAATATATTTAAACATGCTTTGATCTGTATTTTGTATAACACTGTACTTTGTTAAACCCTGCCAGTTCTGAGATGTAAATAATTCAGGAAACAATAATTTAACATACCCTTTTGTGTTTGCCCGAGGGACATCCTCCTTATTCAGAGCATTTACGAATGAAATCCCAGTGTTTACTTCCCAGTTGAGGTGTTTGGAAAAGTCACTAAATGCAGGGGGGTTACAGTGAAAGTTACTTGGCACAAATTTGCATGGAGAAGAAAAAAGATACCAACGTTTTCTATAGTTTTCCATTCCTAGTTGTGCTTAAGTAACTATGATGGGTAAAATTCAGGTGAATACTCATTTCGGTGGTCGCTACACAGCTGAAAGGAATAAAAACACTAGTGTTTTCACCAGTGATGGCCTTGAACCTTCAGAGGCCTGTGTATAAGCTTTATGTTATCAGAGGCTGTATCCTAATTGCCCTAAGATGTATTAAGTGCATATGTAAGTCTTTTCACTTCAAGGTCTGCATTTTGCTGAGTAAATGCATTTCTCTATTTAAGTCACAATAGAAATGTAACTTTGTTGTTGTTGTTAGCCATTATTACTTTCTAGTAATCCAGCGTCATCACTGAGTTTCTGTGTCTACTTTGAAAGTACAGTGGCAGTGTTTGTTGCATTTTAAAACCAGTTCAGGTGGAATTATTATAGCAAAAATAATGTAAAGGGTCTAATAGTCTTCAGTTTTCAAAAAGCTGAACTTTATGTGTAAGTGTGTATCTTAGTGTTGCCTGGTACTTGTTTTCAGCACTATTCTGAATGTTCTATTGGAGCTCTAAAAGATGCTGCTTTTTTTTTTCTCCCCTATTATTTTGACCCAGTTTCACCCCATGACCTGTTCTGTTTAGGGATTTTTTTTTTCAGCTGATCCCCACTCTTGAGAAGTCAGGATGGTAATTCTCAAGTTGCAGTGGGTGGCAATACCTGCTTGTGAATGCTCGTATGAGGGTCTGGACCTAAGCCTATTGATCACTCTGCAGTCACTGTAGTGCATTTCCTGGGCTGAAGTTGCTCAGTTCCTGGGTTTCCTGCTGCTTCCCTGTTAGAATTCAGTGTTCCAGACCCATGGCACCCCTGTCTTTCATGAATGGAATTCAAAAAGACACTTACATTTCCATAAATAAATTAGGAATTCAGTGGCTTCTTCCGGCTAATCAGGGCAGGCTGATAAACCTTGCTAGCTGTTTAATAAATGAATTGTGACTGATTACCTATTAATATGGACGCCTCAGGAATTCACCCTGGGGGAAGCAGAGCAGTGAAATAGAGAGGGGCATGGCCCCCTGGGAAATCAGGGCTTCATGTTTGCAGCTTAAATATCTCTGTGAAGTATCAATAAGGAGGTAATTGAATTTTGAACACAAACATGAGCGCCGGATGGATGAAGGAGAGGGGAGCTCTGATCATCTCTTCATGCCCCTTCATACTCCCCTCCCCTTTCCCTTAGAGACCACTCTAGTGAAGATAGATGCTAAATCCATTAAATAAAGATTAGACTCTGTCGTGGTAGAAAATGGCAGCTTAGCTAGATCCCTTGGCAAATTGGGACCTTTAGCAATACAGAAAATTAAAATATACATTTTTAACAAGTGTGCTGTCGACACAGTAATAGTGACTGTGTGGCTTGTGGGGTTTGCTCACCTTTCATATCTGCTTTTGTTTGGTTATATCGCTTGCTCTTGTTTTGAAACCAGCCTGCTTGGTCTCTCTGAAGCACAGAAGACTTAGGGGAAGAAAGGTTGGGGTTGGTTTTTTTTTTTCCCTCACCTTCCTTTCTGTCTTAGGCGTTTTTTCTTGGCTCTTATGTTTGTAATAGTATAGAAGATCAGTACTGTTGTGTTTTAATATGGATGTAATCAACTTTGGCTCCAGCATGCTCAGTCACATGTCCTGAAAAGTAGTTTGAAATAGTCTAGAGGAAGCACAGAGATTATACTGGAGAGTGAAATGTAAATGCGATCATGCTTTTTTAAAATGGGATTCATTCTCTAAGCACCTGGCTTTGTTTTTTATTTACTTATGATCAATTTTTCTGAGTTCTGCCACTATGGGAAAGATATAGCAGTGTGCATTGTAAAACATCAGTGTTGTTTCTTGTCATGCAATGAATTGTAGAGAAACAGCTGGAGTGACCTTTAATGGGTGATAGTGTTTCTTTATAATACTGTGCTAGATATAGAATGCATCAGGCCACCTTCACAACTTCATGTGCCCCATCATCTGTTTCAGGAAGAGATCCTCCTGGGTTATGCAGGCAGAACCTCATCTGCTTGTGCAAGCAGGGGACCAATTGCCATTCTAGAGAGACTGCTCTTTTTTTTTCCAAATAAGATGATCATTCAGCGGAACAAAATGCGAGGTTGTTTCTGTTTAATGTTTCTTAACAAGAAGTGAGCCTAAACTAACATGTTCCTGAGGAAAATTGCAGTTCCTTCCTTCTAGAAAATTTTCTCTTACTCTAGGTAGTTTGAGAATGCATCCTCAGCTTCAGCTGCTAAGAACTGAACCCAGCATCATTGTCTTTTGTTTAGCAAGATCAAAAGTAGATATTATTAAGTGTAAGAAAAGTATTAATATACATGGGTCCATTCCAGAGACAGTAATGAATGTATCAGGAATGTTTTGGCTTCCATTAACTCAGAGTTGCTGCAGACGAGGAAAGGGTTTTCCATCTGTTTGTCAAACTATCATGTGCCTCCACATCCCAGCAGTTTACTGACTTGTCTTTTGTCAGAGGATTTTGGGGTTGGAAATATATGTGTTCTTTCATCCAGCTGTGCTTCTAGTAGGGGAAAAATGTTCTAAGCTGGCTCAGCCTCAAGGATGCTCTTTAATGGTGTTGTCATCAAACTGAAAACTAACAAGTACCACCCTCTTAGCTAAATTTCAGTAACTGATTGTGTATGTGCTGTAGCCTGTTTCAATTTAAGAATAAACCAGATCTCAAGTCTTCCTTGGTAAAAATAGATTGCAGCATTGAGCTTATCTTTGGCCAAGTGTGTTGATCATGGATTCCTTCTCTCTTGGGACTGCTGGCCTTTGTCCCCTTGCGGGGGGCCAGTTCTTCTCCTGAACCCCATTCCTCTTTTTCCACTTCTCCATCTGCTAACTGTCACCCATCTGGTTTCCTTTAACCTCGGTTGTCCCATTTCAAAGAAGTCGCCAGTACCTTTGACAGCCTATGTCCTTGCTTCTCTCATGCTGCTGGCATCCTTAGTCTTACTGTATCACCTGTCCCTCTGCGTGTTTCGGAGGTTTTTCTGCTCTCTTCTCCCTGCATGTAAACACTGTTTTTTCTAGCTGTTTTCCTTTGTGTACCCTGAATTAAAAAGGAGATTCTTGCTAGTTTGTTCTGTAGCTTCTCTGAGATCAGGCCTGTGCCAGGAACCTCACAAGCTTATGGCTTTCCACATATTAAGGCACTTAGTGATGCAGCATTTTAATTAAATTAACCAGAATTCGTAAATTGTAGATAGACAGATTTTCCAGATCATCTCAATATGAGCTTTTAGAGTGATCAACACTCTGTTGGTGTTTAATCCATCAGACTGCCATATGGAGCGTTGAAGAGTAGAATATCTGTTTATTAACAATTGTTGTTTTTTCACATCAGCAAGTACGATTTTTGTATTTGAGGACCTGGGAGCTCAATCTGTTGCTGCATCTCTTACACAAATTATATCAACTTCATGCCAGATGCCATTTCATGTCCATTCGTCTCTTTTTTTTTTTACTGAATCCTGATGATCCAATAGGCTGTCCGAATCATGATAGAGCAAGAGGGTCATTCCACCAGAGTCTCCAGAAGTTCTTTGACTGCACTATCACAAGAGCAATGTCTCCAGGTGTCCTTTATGAAAAATCATAGGCAAGCGTAGTGTCAGTGGTTTCTACAAACAGTTGAGGCATTTAATGAAGCTTTGCAATTTGAACACCCAGTATGTAAGTTATAATTCACAGAAGTCAGAAGGTTGTTCCTCATTTCAAGATCAAGCCAACATTTTATTCACCCTGTGTTAATAAATACTTGTCTGCAAATTCTAGGGTACTTTCTGCATTGGACTTCTTAGCAATAGAAGTTACCTGTCTTTTCAGAGTAGTGGTCTGTTCTATTTTGACATACAGGTCTGTTTCTACTCCTTTAGCTGAGCAAACACTGCCAGTTGTTGGTGAAGACCAATGGGAAAAAATACTCTTTAGGCAAGAGGGAAAAAACCTTCTTGTCTTGTGACTTTTTCATTGCTGTCTTCAGAAAGAAGTAGTAGCCATTCTAGGGTGGGAGATGAGATGGGCCCAGTGCAGAAATACATTTTGCAACCTAGGCATCAAGCTCTTCTCAGAAAATCTATGTTATTTTTCACTGTCAGACCCCCTTGAATTCTCAGTAGGAGTTTCATGCAGTCATTTTTATTCATCCAAACGTTTTCATCAGTATTGGCTTATTTGCTATCTTGGATGCATTGACAGAGTGTGGGGAATAAGACATGCCTATTAAACCAACTGGAATTTTGATCTCTGTTTAGGTAAGGTATGAAGAGGAGGGAACTGTTGGTATGTGTTGATGATGATGAAAAACAGTGGTTCCTCACCTTTATTAGAGTTGTCCATCTTATCCAGCAGATGGCATTGAAAATGTATCTCCTGCTCCCTCTTCTTGCTAAGCAGTGCCAAAATCTGAAATCCTGCAGGCTGTACTCTTTCCTTTTCCCTGACGCATAGCAGTGGGTCACTTTCAAATGAGGATTTTGAGTGCCCTCTGCCTAGTGGGTAAATAAAAGCCAACACATACATGGATTAATGAGAGAGGAATTTAAGGCTGGTGTGCTGTACCTTGCAACAAAATCTGTTTCGGTGATCTTTCAATAAGGTCAGCACCAAAGGCAGTGTTAAGCACTCATCCTTTGGAGTAGTCCTGTGATACTTATTGGCTCAGACCTGCTGCTGCTGGATTCCCAGAGCGGGCACAAGGTCTTCAAACCAGTGTCAGCATCTGACCCAGTGAAGGGCCTTTCTTAGGCTGGTGGTAGTAGGCGTTTGTAGGGCCTTTGCACATCAGTCACTGGCAGGAGGAGAGATTGTGGATGCTGCTGATATTTAGAGTGGGTATCACTTAGCTTCCAATTAAATCATGGGGATAGTGGAATTTAGACATAGTGTAATGATTCAGATGGCAATGAGCTATGACAACAAAGCTGAGAAGTGAAAAATCACTGCTATGCATGAAGAAAACGTCAGTTCTATAGTACGTTTATCTTTGTTTCCAGTCTTTTCTGTATTCTTCTGTCTTTATTCTTTCTTGTCAATGAATATACTGTTTAATTTCTGTACAAGCAGTACTGTACACATGCAAGTTACGTGAGACAGTGGAACAGGCTGCCCAGAGAAGTTCTGACAGCCCCATCCCTGGCAGTGTTCAAGCAGCCTGATCTAGTGTCCTTGCCCATGGCAGGGGGGTTGGAACTGGATGATCTCTAAGGTCACTTCCAACTCAAACCATTCTATGATTCTATGTTTTATTACTCCTGAGCAGCCAAATAATTTGAAAGAAATTACAAGATTTATGTACATGAAACACAACTATCCCATAGAACTAGAATGACTGCCCAGTCAGAACTATATAGCATGGCTTTATTTGCTTCATACTGTTTATATACTGTTCTGTATTGTGACTGTAATTTAGCAACATGCCTATTTCAGAGTATTTAGACCACACTGGGAGCTAATGAACATTGCTACCTTTCTACAACCTATGTGATTAAAAATGCCTTTTACCAGCCTCTTGAATTCCTTTATATTTGAGGACCTGAGTAAATGTGGAAACTGGAGCTTTTTACTCCCTCTTCCTATTTCAAACAAATTGTTATTCCTCTCTTGATGACTGTGAACACTGCTGCTGTTCTGTCCATCATTTAGCCTTGTGACTAAGTGTAATGCTTGACTCTCCAGTAAGTCCAGGCATCCAAGCTATAATATAAATCTTCTTCCATGTTTATACATAGCACCTATGGAATAAAACATTTCATATCTACCCATACAGCTGTTATCCAGGTTCTTATAATGTTGCACCTTTTCCAGAATCTTTAATCTGAATAAATTTTGTTACTCACAAAGATGAGCTCATGATTTTGACTGTGACCAAGATAGAATCATAGAATCAACCAGGCTGGAATCTACCAGGCTGGAAAAGATCATCACGTCCAACCATTCCCCCAGCACTGCCAAGGCCACCACTAACCCGTGTCACTGAGGGCCTTGTCTGCACCATTTGTGAACACTTCCAGGGTTGGTGACTCCAGCACTGCCCTAGGCAGCCTGTTCCAGTGCCTGAGCACCCTCTGAGGAAGAAATAGTTCCTAATCTCCATCTAAACCTCCCCTGGGGCAGCTTGGTAGGCCATTTCCTCTTGTCCTGTCCCTTGTTCCTTGGGAGCAGAGACCAGGCCCCTCCTTGCTTCATCCTCTTGTCAGGCAGTTGTAGAGAGCGATAAGGTCCCCCCTGAGCCTTCTGTTCTCCAGACTAAACCCCCTAGGTCGCTCAGACAGCCACAAAGAGGAAGAAAAGTGGTTTGGTACAGTACTGAAGAGTGTAGAAAAATGTCAGGAGTAGAAACCGGATTTCCATTTGCATGCTAAAGTGCTGTCTGCTGGGACACACTATCATTCCAGCCCAGTAGTTCTATCTATCAAAGGAAACTTTACCTATGAGTAACACAAGTCTTGTTGTATTTGAGATGATGCTTTCTGAGACCAGAATAATGTTCAGAACTGTTACCAGAAACAGAAGAGAATACACTTGAAGTTCAAACATGGCAGCAATTGGTCACAGCTTTGCTTTTTTGTCTATTATAAAATAGAAGGGAGAGAGTAGAGTAAAATTTGTTCTTTTGACCATTACTTTCTGTATAAGTTGCACGCTGCTTCAAGGGCTATAATGTCTTTACTTGTTTTATGTCATGTACATAAGTAGCAAAATCATTTATTTCAAGAAATGAAAGTAATTGTGATTTGCTGTTACTTCTGCTTAGGTAAGTTGGAGAAAGTTAACCAAGTAAGTATGATCTTCGTATGCATTTGTATTGCAAAGTTTTAGTTAAACTACACTGATGTAGTTTTTTTCCTTAACAAAGTTTGTCACCTTTGTAGGTTTGTAAAGAGTAGGTTTCAAAATAATTGGCATAAGATGAGTTGAATAGAAGTTGGTGACACAAAGATCTGTGCTTAGGCCAACTTCATTTGATAGCTCTTTATACCTGGCTGGTAAGAATAATTACACTAAGTTGTTCTGATATTCTGTATGCTGGGTGTTTCTATAGGATTTTGATGTTTCTGAAATAAAAACTTGCTGTTTGGCAGAATTTTTGTGATAAATCTATTTGAACTTGCTAGAGAATTACACAAAGTAATTGGAGATGTGTGTAGTTGGTGAATGTCTGTATTTACCTATGTTTTGCATGTAGCCCTTAAGCCTCCTGAGCTCCTGGGATGGTCCAGAACAGTCAGGTGGAAGCACAGGCCCCAGCATGCTAAAGCAGAGCAGATTTCTCTACCCCTGTCTGTCTTCAGACTTGAGTGAATCTCCAAGACACAGCAAAATGCTGTGCTGTTTCCCACTTCTGCTTGACTTTAATAATTGTGCTTTACAACATATATTTCTGCATAAGGTTTTATGGGTATCTTTTCCCAGAAAGGAAGTAAGTCTGATTCTCACTTTTGTAACTTCAGGTACTCTGTCATTTATGGCAGTCTTTTGGTAGAAATAATTTTGAGATGGTGTTAAATGTACCATTCAGTTCCAGAGAGCTGCTTATAAATCAAGAGATTTCTTTATGAGAATGTGAAAAAAGTGGATCTCTCTGATTTTGAAAGGCAGCACAGTTGTTATTTTACACCTCTACAATGAGAAGATAAATTGAAAAGTCCTATTGACTCCCAACCCTGAAAAGAATAAGAAGCGGGGGGGGGGTGTGTGTGGAATTCAGAAAAAAGTAATGGAAGCCAGGCAGATGAAAAGTAGCAGAAAGGAATCCTTTTTAGGCAATGAATAATTTGATGTGGAACTTTCTGCCACACTGGGATTTTTTTTTAATTTTTTTTTTTTTTTTTTTTAGACCAAGTACTTAGCAGCTACTGGAAAGGAATCAGGCAATTAAATGAATGATGGGAACAGTTCTGCTTGGAGCAGAATAAAATCTAAAATGAAGAAGGAAATACATGTTTTAGGATATAAAACAAGTATTTAGGAAGAGGAGGAATCTTTCAGAGACTATTATTTCATATGTCTTCATAGGGGGGTTCCTTACCTTCTTTTGTTTTCTTTTTGTGCTGTTTTTGATAGCAGGTGCAGTCAGAAAGGATACCTGACTGGGTAGATCACTGATCTGCCCTGATCTATCAGTTCCTGTGTCCATTTACATTTTTTATGACTACAGACCTGGCAGATTCTTGTTTAATAAGCAATAACATTTCTACAGTCTTGGTTTGTGACTAGGCTCGGATGCTATCTATTGGTAGGATTTTTCTATACAAGATTTTAGTCATTGATATAAGAATGTAAATTCAAAGCATGCACTGAGTTACATCTCTAGAGAGAACATAATTATTAAACCTTTTCGAGGGTGTCCCCAGTGGCAGCTCCATAGAGCAGGTGGCCTGCATGGCACAGGCACACAGGGAGCCGGGAGCCTGTGTCTTATCAGAGCATATAATCTAAAAATCACTCATCCTGTTTCTCTTGGGGAGATGACGATGTTGACATAGGGCTCTTATGCTAAAAGCTCATTGTTAACCTGCAGAAGACGTCATTCAACACAAATCCCAACAGCAAAAGGCTGGGTGATGGATGTTTCTGGATAGCAGGCCAAGCTGTCATTTGATTTTCAACAGATAGTTCTCTGGGTTGCCTCAAGGTTTTCACACCTAGTACCTGGCTTGCTTGGAAATATAGAGAACATACTAATTCTTAAATATGCTTACAATTTCTGTTTACTAATGTATGCATATAAAACTTGGAGGAGCAAACAGTTCCTCCCATCTTAGCAGGAGATGCACTGACCCCTGACAATAGTGCTCAGGTTTCCTGGAACCATAAGCAAAGTGGTGGCTACATGGAGGGTTAAAGGTGAGGAAGCAGTCTTGAACAGGAATATAGCAAGTAGGTAATATTTGGAAAAGGAATGCAGGATTGCGTATACATCTGTTGGTAGGAGCAAAGCCAGTAGGTCAAGAGAGGTGTGTGTCCACCTCTGCTGCATCTGCAGTGCCACTCCAGTGGTGTTCTCCATCTCCCAAGCATGAGGAAGGCATTGGTAAACTAGAGTGAGTTCAGTGAAGGGCCCCCAAGACGACTGGGGACTGGAGCACTTGCCATGTGAACAGAGGCTTGTTTGGCATGGAGGTGACTTCACAGGGACCTGATAGCTGCCTGCCAGTACCTGCAAGGAGGTTACTGAGAAGATGGAGTCAGGCTCTGCAATGCTGCATGGTGGGAGGACAAGAGACAACAGTCATAAACTGAAGCAAAGAGGTTTCTGACTGGATTCAAGAGAAAACCTTTTCAGCGTGGAGCAGTCAAGTATTGGAAAGATTGCCAAGAGGTTATGCAGTCTCCATCCATGGATGTTTTTAAGACTTGACAAGCTGAAGCCCGGAGCAGCCTGTCTGTTCTGAACAGAGGTTGACTGGGAACCTGCCACGATCCTTTCAAACCTGAATGGTTTTCTGATTCTGTATGATTTTCCTCAACTGATACTATACTATATAGCTTATCATTTGATCTTGTAGATCAAATTTTACTCGCTCATCACTTTTTCCTTATATCCTCTTTTTACTTATACTTCTTCTACTCTGCTGTGGCTTTCTATCTTCAGCTGTGTCTGATTGTCCCATTGTCAATGGATCATGGAGTCTTCTGAGTTCTCTGGGTTTCCAGAGTTTCTTCAAAGCCCCTCAACCTTCAGAGCAATCTCAGCAGTCACTGTATCTATGGAGTCTCCTCATGGCCATGACCACTTTCTGCTTTACTTTCTGAGCTGCCTTTGTAGATGGTTTGCCATCTGCTTTGCTGCAGTGCCTCTGTTCTTCAATTCCAGTAATGGATGAAGAACACTAGTGTGTTTATTAAGATAGCTATGTCACTTTTATCAAGCTTTCGTGAGAAGAAGGTAATGGTAGACATGGCCTCATGACTGGGAATAAGCATGAAGAGATTTTTGGTAGTAGTAGAGCTTACTGGGCTGCTCTCAGTAGACTTTCTGGAGTGAAAAATAATGTTTTATTTGTTTTGGCTTGTGTTTTTTAGGAATGAGAATTGACTAGTGTGCTTTATTTTTGTGTTACAAGAAACTGGAGTTTCTTCTGGCCACTACTCTCAGGAGGTATCTGCAGACTCCAATACCTCTGTATTTCTTGTATTTGAATCATGTCTTCAAGCTTTTCTTCAAAGCCCATGGGTACTAGAAGTGTGAGGGTATTTATGAAAAGTGTTCTCACAGTTTTTCACGGGTCTGGGAGAGTTTATTTTTTGGTGCATCTTTTACATCTCTTTTTACAACTGGGCTTTGCCTAGTTGTTTTTGATCTCATTAGCAGCTAAATCGTAATAATTGTAGCACAGTCTGTATTGTTAAAACTTCAGTATCTATTCCAAAGGGCCCTTAGTGGTATTACAGTTTTGTTATCAAGTAGGTCAGATTATAACCACTGATACTTTCTGTGAGTAACAACAACTTCCCCATGATTTTTAACTCTTCCAAATATGTATTTTTTTCTCTCTATTTGTTTGAACTTGACTATAGCATAAGAACAGACACTGTGAGAACTATAGTATTTTTAAGACACTGCATTTCTTCAGATGTCCTGTGACCAACTTTGGGTTGGTAAAGATGGTTTTGAATTCCCTGAACCCTCTTCTGGACTTACAAATATCTCTCAGCTCAGGGCATGGTTGATAAGAGCATTGTGGTGTGCAGAGCACATGAAACTAGTCAGTAGTATAATTGAAAAAGGTGGACTGAAGCAAGCAGGGAAGGTTGAGGATAGGGGTAAGGGTAGTCATTAAAGAAAGTTCCTTTGATTTACATGGAGGAAAGAATAAAATGATGGAGTTGTGAGCTGCAGAAGAAAATCTTCACAAATTGCATTTTGCTGCTCTTCCATAGTTCCTGTTGAACTAAGGTTGAGACTTTGACCTTGGAACACTGAGACTTCAGTCATTTACATGTATTTGGTCATACAGGCTTTTTACTTGTTTTTTTTTTTTGTTATGGGAGTCCTCTATGTAATTTAATATGTTGTATCGTTGTACTAATGGAATCTTTGGTTACTTCATGTGTAAATCAAATAATACTGTTCTTCATGAAACGTGTGAGTCTTCTTTTCATAAAGACCTTCAATATTGGTAATTCATTGTCGTGTCAAGGGCTGCAGTCATTTATATGAGAAAATGTTTCAATAAGGAACCTTGGGATAAGAAACCATTTTTAAAACTTAGTCTGCTATTTAAAGACATACAATGGTAGTCTCGACGTATTTGTTCAGAGGTATGAGCTGCTTTCATCCACATAGTTCTTCCCATCAAGCTTGTTGACACAAGTTTAAAAATTCAGTTGTGTTTCACAGCTCAGGTTACTAGCTAACCTACTGACAGGGGCATGTTTCTGGCTTTTGGAGGTTAAGGAAGCTGTATCATTCCCGAAGCAGAGCTGCAAGCCTCCCAATAAACATGCCTTGATGTCTTCTGATTGGATTTGTGTGCCCTGGCTTGCATAACCATCCAGCTTGTATCTCCCAACATTATTAGCCAAAAGGAGTATAGGGACTTACATAATCATTACACGATTATTTTCCAGTAACTGCTCTGTAAATATGTAATTCTCTCTACTCCTAATAACTCTTAATCTCTTTGTTCCTATTGGCTCCCGGGCTCAGATTTTGCCGTCACCTGCGTGCCCTGGCTGCTGATAAGACTTGAAAAATTTGTTACTTTCAAGGTTCCCCTGCTTTGCTCTCAACCAGTAAATAAATACCTGCTCCCCACTGCAGGCAGGGGCATCACATCATGGTGTGCTTTGTGGGAGCTTGGGCAGCACTTCACCTGCATGCCTTCTGAGAAGGGTCTGTTTACCTCCAGAAACCTTTCATACATGGCTGCATGCGCATATTTAGTGCAGACCTCTCCACCTAGCTTCTTCATGTGTTTTATCCTCAAGAGTTCTTGAGCAAACAGTTTTGATCTCATTTCCCTATATTGCTTGATAAAGATTTCTCTTTGACATGCTGTGGTGAGAAAACCTAAATTGTTGAGAGCTCTTGGTCTGCCACAGGAGTTGAGAGGCCGGGAAAGAGTTATTCTTCCTTTTGGTACATGCATGTAGGAAAAAACCCTTTAGAGTGCTTCTTGTTAGAACTCACGCGATTTCTATCCCACTATTTGCCTTCAACATCTGTGGGATTTGATGGTCAAAGCTCTCACAAACTGTAGCTGTTCCAGTGAAAACTTAGGCTAGTAAAATCCTTTTCAAGTATACTTGAAAATATCGCAAACTGATACAAAATTGCCTTTCATATGGCTTTCATAAGGAAGCAGAACTTGAATTTCTTTAAGCCTTATAAAACACTTGAACATAATTTTTCTGTGTTTAATTAGCTTCATGAGTCAGCACCTGGTCTTGGGTCTTGACATTTTTGGCATGTGGAATCTTTTTGTGTATTTGACCTTGGCTTTATTCCAGAATAAATATTTTAAGCTGCTAGTTGTGCATGTGGGTTTTTTTTTGTCTTTGGTCTGAGACTAGGGGGCAGACATAAGCAGCACTGGGAGAAGTGAACTGTATAAACCACAATTACAATTGCAGTGCACAGGTGTCTGAAGATCTTACACAATTGCCAAGCTATTTGTTTCTGAAATGAGAGGGGCTTTGAGAGTGTATTTCAGAGAATAAAAGGAGCAGAAGGCCTTCCATTTAGATGTCAGGGTTGTGGGTTTGGGTTGGTTTTATTTGATGGCTTTTTGTTTTCTTTTTTCAAATCCTAGTTTAAATTCTTCCAGGCTTCTTCATTTGATGCCTTCATAGAACCAGGAGAATGAATAGTTGAAAGTGATCTACTGTGGCTGGTGATGCAGTTTATAACTGCCTTCAGACAGGAATTGGCATTTAAGAATAAAACTTTTTCACCTGCTAGCTTTTCTTGCTTAGCATCAAGTTAGGTCTTGTGGTTTTAAAATCTGAATGCTAAGTAAGATGACTTTTAATGATATTAAAGGAGAATGGCTTTAGCATCAGGGTTATGGGTGAGTTCTGTTGCAGATACTTGAGGATCTTTTTGGGAAGGTAGGCATCTTAAATCTCTGTGCTAGTCATATACAAAGTATTATTGCAATGAAAAAATAGTGAAGTGAATAAACAGCAGCTCACAAGTGCAAGACACTCAGTGTATCTAGAGTCCCAGCGTTCACTGTATTTTGCAGTTTAATGCACAATAATGTTTTAGTTCTGCATTCCTGCATGCTGCACTGTGTCAGATCTGTATTCCTGGGATGTGAGGTTCCATTAAAAAATAAATAATAATCGCAGCCCCCGCTCCCCCCACGTACACTCATTTTCTGTAATATGGTAATGATATCACCGTAGCAGTAATTACGGGTCATCTTCATTTCTTTCATCTCTGCTGGTTCTGATGGCTTCATTCCTTTGACGGAGAAGATTTGGCTCTGGGTGCTGTGATTATTTTGTTAAGCATTATTCGAATAGACAGGAGTGAGAGAAATTAATCAATCCAAATGCAATTAGCATCATGTTTAACCCAGTGATGGACGTCTCAAGGTGAAACAGCCAGGGGACTTTCAGACATTATTATTCAATCCAGTGGCTCTTATCTAAATTATAATCAAGAGAGGTTTTTATTGGCTTCACAGAGAGAAGATGTAACTCTTTCCCTGCTTTGGCGGTCAAAGGGATCAGGTCTTTGGCCCCTCAGGATGTTGGCTGCAGGCAGCTTCTAGAAGTGGGAGGTACTGCAGGTGTTTCCTTTAACTGGGGAGGGGGACTCAAGACAAAACATCTGCACATCCTAATATCCGTGACCTGGAACAGAAATTTAGTACCTCCATGGGCATTGTCAGGGATGTCACTGCCCCGTGCTTTGAGTGTTTTCATTGACTAGTTTTGTCCATCTGTATGTGAATGAATACTGTTTGTAGTTTTTGCATTTAAAGCTCTGTGAACATTGTTGTTTGGAACTGAATGCAAGCAGAATGGTGCTGCTTTGCAAGGTAGAGAGATCTGGTTAGGAGAACAAGGTAGGTTTTTGGTTTTCTTTTTTAGAGAGGATAGAATTTTGGTATTTATTGATAGCAACAATAACATTTTTGAGGCTGTCTTAATCTGCAGCAGATCTGTTATCACCATTCTGGATAATACTGAATTATCTTTGAGATCTCTTGTCAGGAATACGAGAAAACGGCACTACTCTGAGTAGGAAAAAATGAGGCATAAAGATGTTGTGTGGATTTCATGATTCAGGAAAGCATTAGGTATTTCATTCCAATTCTTAAGGCTCTAGCTAACATTCACTGAGTGTTCTATACCACTGTTTCAGTGGTTTAGAACTTTGTCAGTCTCATCTATTCACCACTCTCTGTCAGAGATGATCGTTTTCATAGCACACTGGGAGGAGTTGCCCATGTGCCTCACCTGCTTTGATTCACAGCCTGACTTTGGGCAAGCCTCCACCTTCTTTGGCATTTTAAAACCAGTCATGCCAGACTGTGAACTACAGCTGAAGTAAGGGCAGATTCTGCCATCTCTTTCACCAAGGGAAGGACAGTGATTTTTTGTACCAGAGGTGGTGGTAATATTTTAAAATGCTGCAGCAGGACTTGACAGAGCTCATCTTTCAGAGCCTGAATTCTAGCATGGTTGCTGACTCCTTTAGCATACATCTGTACATCACTCCTTACTGAGGCTGTGACCCCATCTGTAAGATGGGAATTAAATCACTGTATGTCTCAAGAATACCATGAAGCTTGATAAACTTTGCAAGTGCTTTGATATTGATTATTGAAAGATGCCATGGTAATGCAAGCTTATTCCACCTGGAGTTTTATGCTGATTCTGCTGTCTTACCTGAAAAATGTGTTTCAGGAGCACTGAGTGATTATACTGGTCTTCACTGTAAATGTAATAGTTCCTGAAGCATGGGTTTGAGTATCTGCATGTGCCAGTTCCACCTTCAGTAAGGATAACTGACATTGCTTTTGCTAACCACTGCTTTCCTGAGATGGCAGTTCCAGTTCTTTATGAAATTGGGCTTGTTGTAGCTTTCACTGATAAGTATTTGTCAAAGGCCCATAGTCATCAAGCAGCAGTTCATTTGACAAGTATGTTAAGGAAGTATGGAGTTAGCAGAGTAATTGGAGCTCTTTTTATGAAGGAAAAGAAGCAACAGGTGCCAGCAGGTATTCACCTGGTGGCAGGATTTTGAGGGTCTGGTCTCAAGATAGTATGTGGTCCACACAGATCTCTCTGATAGAAGTCCAGATTATGGTGGATGGGTAATAATACTCTGTCAGTTTTGTCTGGCATAAACCTCTTTTTTAAGGGCTGCTCAGTAATAATGTCAATCTTAAATATTTTTTCTTATTTTAGTATGTGTTTTTGCCTGAAGTCCCCCTACCCCACAACTGTTGTGTTTTTTTTTTTAATTTCCCTTCCAAATGCATTATTATTTGAGTCCACCCAAAGGATGTGGCTCTGCCACTGGCTTTCACAAGACCAGTCAAGGAGGACTTATGCAGTTACTCAAGCAGATTCCTCTAGGACTTTCTTATGGCCTACAACTAAGAAAAAGAATGGTTCTGTCATCTTATTGCATTGTGTCCCATAACAAAAGAAATAATTTCTGATGCACAGACCGTTGTGGTGGAAGGGTTAAAAACCAGAGGAGTGTTCTGCTGTCTCTGTAAGTCATGTTCTTTGCCCTGAACTGGTAATTTCCACTTACAGTGCTTCAGAAATAAACCCCTTTGGTTTTGTTTTCTGTATAATCCTGAGACACTGCAGTAGTTTGAGAGTGGAATCCTTACATGTTGAAAAACAAGTACTTTAGTTACTGTAAATACAACTGAAGGGGGGGGGGGGGGGGGGAGTAACTAATAAGCTAAAGTGCCTAAAATAACTTTTGTTTAGACAAGAATGCAGCATTCAATGTGTGGTACTGCAAAACATTTCAGGGGTAAAAACATGTTCTGTTCCCATGGCATTAATTTTATTTCTAGGATTTTTAGTAGCAAGACTTTCTGAGATTTCAACAAGGCTTTGTTTTTAGGTCGGAGAAGCACAGTCAGATCTGTCCTGTAAGATGTACATCATGGGGGGAGGCAGACAAATGCTTCTTTAGTGGATGAATTAATTTTAAAATATCTGTGATTTGAAGATGCTCATGGGCTTTGTTTTGAGATTTTTAAATAAGACCAAAAGTAGCAAGTAGTGAAGGTATAATGTTCATGATGAATGTGTGATACAGTTTGTTACATATATCTTTTACATAGACTTTATCACCAAGTGTATTCCACTTTTGCATTTAAGTGTATATTCTGTTAAAAAAGTGTGTACATATGTGTGTTGCTTAGGGATTCTCCTGGATGAAAGTTGATTATATAAGTGTAGATCACTCTTTTCCTTGTTGGTTTTCTAGCAGTAAATCCTTCCATTATTTCCTGGCTATCCAGACCTTATGACACAGTCTGTCCTGTGCTGTCGTATGTGTGAGAAGGCTTTTTATGGGGAGCAATCAGGCTGGACCCCAATCTCTAGTGCAGTGCTTTTTTCTAATTAAATTGTCCCTGGAAGGAATATCCGGAACAGCAGTTTTCATTTTCAGTTGAGGAAAAAACATTATGAGTCTTTGTCATTTGATTAAAAGTTACTTAACCTTTAAATTGCTACAGATGTAAAGATAGCTCTGAGTTTCCAATGTAATCGCCTCCAAGTTAAAATCAGGAAAATCTTTGTGTAATGAAACCCATATGTCACAGTGAAAGGATGCAAAGCACTGGCAGAGTGGGCTGCTGTAGCAGGAGATTCTGCACCCAATCTTGTTAACCAGGACTGCTTTTGGTAATCCCTCATCTCCTCACTTGTAGGAAATCAATCTGTACTACTGAATCTTTTCAACCAGCAACCACAAAATTTACTGCGAAGAAGCAGCTTGGGGACAATTCTAGTAGAAAAGGAGCCCCAGGCAACAAGGCTAAATGCAGGATTGAGAGATTGAAGTTCTAAAGAGGAGATTATATTAAACCTTGTTCTGCTCCCCTGTCAAGTAGAAATGGCTCCTCTGTTCAGGCCCAGCCTTTTCTAACCAGTACCTGTTCTTGAGAGCTGCTTGGCAGATGTTGCCAGGCAGCAAACTTAATTCAGACAGCACAGCATTTTCTGTTAATTATATTAGCTGATACGATTTTCAGTACATTTCTCTGAAAGAGTCTATTCAAGCACTCAACTTCTATTGAAACCAGTGCTGATAACATCTTAAAGTGTTTTTTTCTATGTTCTTCAGTATCCTCTTCCTCCTCCCTTATAGGTGAGATTAATTTATATCAAAGCTGTTGTAATCATAGCCATTGTTGATTTTTCTATTGTAGTAGATGCACAGCATAGGCAGGGTTGTAAATCGTGACTTGACATGGAGATTCATGTTTCTGTTTCATGCTGCACAGCCTGTGTAGTGTCTGTTGCTGGTACAATGAAACCTGCACTTGAGCTCTCTCTTCACTTGAAGCCTGTGGTTTAAGCAACCATTGTAAAGAAAAAATCCCTAAGGTTTTCACTACAGTTTTGTCCAACCTTTTGATTAAAAAAATCCACCTCTTTCTACTACACAACCGGCTTCTGCTGGTCCCTTGGGTACCTGCTTAAGGCAGGTTTTAGTGTCTTTCTTAGACAGCAATCATCTTTAGAATGTGGGTGATGGTTTCTTCATTCACAAGCTCTTCCCTCACTCCAGGAAGCTCCAAAAGGCCCCACTGGAAATGATACTCCCCTTATTAAGAATTCATTTATCAGAAGCAATACTGAACAGAGGAGTCAGTTTAATATCAAGCTTTTCTGCTCAAAACCCAAGCTGAAATCATACTCCAGTGCAGATTAAAGAGGAACAAAGGGGAAGGAATAGCTGAGGCATTTGAACGCAGTACCATGCAATATATATTTGTCCTGTTACCAGGTATACATTGAACTGTGGTTCTTGGACATATAAGAAAAGCAGCTGAAGCAGGGAAAACAGTGGTTAATGGTTGTAAACTAAGGGCAAGTTTCGCCCTTAGTTTGGATGTGATGTTTTTTGTGTGTGTGCTAAGAGGATGTTATTTCCTGGCCATTTTCATACATATACAACGATGTAAGGTCCTTTTTTTTTTTTTTTCAGTTTGGCATCATATCTTTAAAAATAAAGCTCCAATGCAAGCCTGTGTGTGTGAGAAGAGGAATACAGAATAGCAGAAGGCTGTCTTCTGCTCCTAATGGGATTTTGTAGCAGCATGTGCGAGTTTGTTTCAGAAGTCAGAAATGAACAGATGTTGGTATAAATTACCTCTGTGTCTGATGTCTTGCAAATTAAAAGCGCGGTTGGCATCACTAAACAATTTCACCATGTTGGGGGGGGAAGCGGGCAGTGATTATTGTAGCAGGTCGGTAAGAATCTTTAAGCTGCAGCAGAACAGGATAGCAAGGATAAAGGAATGAAGAATAAAATGAGAGGTCTGTGAATTAATCAGAAATGTTAACATCTCCAATGACAAGTGAACAGGAGGGCACGTGCTCTGGAGCAACCCCCAACCCACAGTAATTTCACTCAGCGCACAGAAGGAGTCTGTGCTCTCTGCCTGATTTATAGGGTGCAGCCCTCTTTGGGGGAACAGAATTGTCATCCATTCGTATATCTCCTATATGGGACTTGCACTCCGGAAAACTTTCCACTCCATCAACCACAGTTTGGCTTTGTGCTTTCCCTGTTAAGAGTGCTTTAAAGCCACGCACTCTTGATGGTCAAAGAACTGGTGCTGAAAATCCATTCCTAGCTGAGATTTTTAAAAAACTTTCATTTTTATTTAATCCTGTCATTTGTGCATAGCAATTTAGTTCCTGGCAAAATAACAATCCACTGCCCTTCTGCAGCACCTATCTATGTGTCACTTCAGCAGCACTTGAAAGATAAAAGCTATCTTGTGGATGGGGAAGTAGAGATACAAATGAGTACTTTTGTGGTAGTTCACACTGTATATCAGAAGCAGAGTTGGGGATGGATCCCAGATGATATAATTCACAGCTGGAGGGATGAACCAAGCAAATAATGCAGTGATCTGCTTGAATCTGCAGCTAGTCTGAACCATGTTCCACTCATGGCAGTGGACTTTGAAGCTATGAATATCAGTATGTACCAGTCAGTTCATAATACTATTAATTGTTTTATAGGGATCTGGTTGATGGCAATACCTTGTGATGCAATTCTGGGTAGATGAATTAAAATGTAATAATTTAAAGGAGAGCTTTAAGGCACAAATTCTAACCTTCAGGTAAAGAATAACAAAATGTCTTTACTTGAGGGTCCATATTGAGTATTTTTTTATTACATTTTAGTTCTGTTCTAACAGATAATTAGTAATGTCAAAAGAAAATCCGACGTCAGCACCAAACCCACCTCCAGTTTTTATGCTAATTGTCATTTCTGTTGTTCCTTTCAGTAGAAAGGTCAGGAATTGAATGGATAAAACAGAATATTAATTCCCATCTCCTTCCAGAGTCTCTCTAGGTGTGGGCAATATGCATGCTTTCATCAGTCCTGTGAATAAAACCTCCATGTTTTGATGCCTGTCAGTCTGACACAAAGCTTACACCTTTATTTGAAAGAAATGAAGGGAAATGCCACTGGGAAGATTGTCTTTCTCCAGGACTCAATTGCTAATTGTGTTGTCTTTGATACATTATATTGTTATTGCAAGACAAAGATAGTATTAGGGTTGCTCTGCCAGCTTGTGAGCTTATGGGCTCACAAGTCAGAAATGGGCAGAAAAGTGGCTGTGTAAACCCTGCTGTAATGCAGCTACCAGAGATTGATGGTGCCAGGAGTGAGAGCGAGACATATAAACCTTGCCTTGCTGTATTAAACATCAAAGGACTGACAATGCAGAGAGAGATAGAAGACCAAAGCTCTATAAACTTTACTTTATTACACTATCCATAGATGAACTGCATTGAAGGAATATAAACCCCATTATATTACAGCATCCAGGGACTGACACTACTGAGAGAGAGAAAATGCTGTCTAATTTCTGTTGAAGATCATAGCAACCAGGGACCAATAATCCTGAAATGGAGAGAGTTCCATAATCTCTGACAGATTATAACATCCAGGAACAATTACGCTGAGATAGAGCGATGGAAATCGGGATTACACCATTCAGAGATGGATAGCACAGAAAAAAGGAGATGCTGCGAGAGCATAATGCAGTAGGAATACAAAGTATAGATTGTATGTAATGAGACAGCCTGTGGGAATTATTGCTGAGTTTAGAAAATTCCAGGCCCTGCCTGGAATTCTAGGACATTAGGAATTCAAGCTGGAATGCAGTTTTATTTACTTTTTTTCCACTTATAAATAAATAAAAAAAAAAAGATTCTTACTCACTATTGGTATAAGCACAAATATAAAGGAATTTCATATCCTCTGGTTAAAGTCTGTAAATTACGGAATTGTTTGGGTTTCCTGGCTTTTTAAAAAATACTAATCTCTTTTTCTTCCCTTGTGATTTCAGCTAGAGAAATGACTCGAGGGAAATTCCTGAACATCCTGGAAAAAAACAAAAAGTAGCTGCTACATCTGGAATTTGGACAAAAATACCCCAGGTAGATCATTTTGCGTACTGCGGATCCAGATGAAACCCAGAACTTCTAAGAAGTACAAAGCTCTTGCTCTAGACCTCCAGAAGCAAGCATCACTTTTTGCTTCCACAGCTCATTTCCTTACAGAGGAGATGCATGGCATACACGTCACAAGGACTGCAATTGGTTGTGTTGAAATTTGGACTTCATCTGACCCAAAGATGTCCAACAGGAGGATTTAGCCCTGACAAGCTGTGGCAAAGTTACGTGTCCTAATCAGCTATTCGGAGGGAACAGCCATTGTGTCCTTACTCGATTGCTCTCAGTGGCAGCACCTGTTTGAAGTACACAGCAGACCTGCCTCATGAGGCATTGACCCTTTGAGCATCTTTTCTTAGATGCACTGATTTCCTATGTGCAACTTCTGTGCTGAAAGATTTGAGCATAGTTTGGGGTGTGGATTGACCAAGAGCACTGGTTCAGCAGGAGCATATGCTTTTAGTGTAGAAGCTGAATGCAGTCTGTGCATTAAAGTTACTCACTGCCTTCAGAGAAGCGTGTCTGGTACTGAGGAGGACCTGCAGAGCTTTGGTGTACCAGCAGCTTCATCTTGCTGCCAAACAGCTCTCTAGTGAAATTGAGACTGACAGACCATAGGAAGTAAGAGGTATTACTGTGGCATGAAAGAAAATATGCCTACAGAAAGTTCAGTGAGTACACAGCTTTGTCAGCCCTCTGACATTTTCTGCTTCTTACAGAGCTAGAAACTGAAGTAAATGAAAGATTGAAAGACAATAATATTTTCAGTCAGTGCTCCAAGAAGGACCAGCAGGACTGTTAGCCACATGGCGAGGGTGGTCTGCTTATACAGGATCTTACCATTTCTGAAAATAACATTTTGTGGTCTTTTTAATCACTTCTAAAGCAGCAATCCCCGAATTTGCTTTCCCTACAAACCCAGAATTTTTAAACAGAATTTTCTGTGACCTGGTCTCTTTCAGCACGCAGTTTTGGGTGTATTAATCTTAGTTTAATGCCTTTTCCTTCTGTTAATGCACTTACGTATGTTCCCCCCTGAGACGAGAGTGAAGGGACATGGTCAGACTTTTTGTTTGATTTAAGAGAAAATTTTTTTCATTTCATCCTCTTTCCTTGTCTTAGAAAACAACATTTTAAGCATTAGTAAATACGTTCTTTTTAGGGCACAGCATAATACTGAAGCATTGGATGAAGAGCAGGGTTTTTTCTCTATTTAGAGATGTTATTCTTCCCATGCAGGCTTTTTAAAACTTGTAATTTTCCAGGCTGCAGTCACAGGTGAAAGGAGAAATGACTTGGAAATAGTACATGTAACAGTCTGCGCTAAAGCATTGCGTTTTTCTGTCTTTGCAGAGAGAGGTGACTCTTCTCAGATGTATGTGCAATAAAGAGGAGGAGATTGTTTTAACCAAGTTCACCTCTCAGAGTTTTTACTAAAATGCTGGTGGCCTTTGGTTTTGCAGTCTGTAGTCTTGGTTATTACTGGTCAGAACTAGGCTCATTTTGGACAGCTCCTGTTAATCTGATACTAAGCAGTTAAATCCCACATCCCAGGAAGACCGTGCACAAATCCTGACCATATAGGAATGTCAGGAGTATGATTTTTAACTCAACAGATTTATTTCTCTACTTCTCAGTTTATGCAAGGCTGAGCTTAACAGAAGCTCCATCTCTTGAGAATAGGAGGGTTAAGACAGATGAATGTAAAGAGAAGCTCAGAGTTGATTATTAGGAGTTGGGAAACCTGCTGGTGTGAACTGATGTTGATGTAGCTTTAAGTATTAAATTGTACCTTTTGAATGAATACAGTTTGTATACTGTGTATGTAATACATATACCCATATATGACATAATGGAATACTTCATCTGCATCACCAGTTTGAGTTTGTGCATTTTATAGAGGTTTGTTGTTCCAACACATTAAGGAGTTGAGGTCTGAAAGAAGGAAGAATTTATGAAAAGCCTGGCATGAAAGTATATGTATATTTTCTGATATGTTCAGTAAGGCATTTTGAACTTTAGGTGGTTTTAATAACATGCAGGTCTTTCTAAAAACAAAACAAAAAAATACCTTTTACCATATGCAATACTTACCTTCTATAGGGCAGCCAGTAACAATGATTTAGCATAGTGATATTTATTGGCTTTGTACTTGTCATCTGTAGAGACAGGTGAGTGATGTATTTTTTTTTATTGGTAATATTTATGTATTTTTGTTTGTTAGCAAGAGGATTGTAATTTGTCTGTTACTGCTTTGTGGTTTGATAATAAACAAATACAAAGCTCAGAGATTTGTCTGGGTTTCCAAAATAGCCCTCGGAGATGCAAAAGCTTTGGTTTAGCCACCTAGGCAATACTGTTTCTCAGGCTCTTCACACTTCTGCATGCCACTACCTAAAGGTTTGGCTTATGGATTCTCTATTCCTATCAGTAGATTAATGTTTGGCAATATCCAAATGGTACTAAGGGTTTTCATACCCTTTTGAATCCTGTTTTTTGCCTTCTCTCATGTCATTCCTGACATCCCTGCAGTATCTATCTGTACAAGAAAATCTGTGACTTCATGTTCCTGATAACCTTCTGTATTTTGAAACAAACAAACAAACAAAAGTTTTGATAAATGGTGGAAATGAAGAGTATAAGAAAATCAAGATTTGATAATACTAATCAAGCTAATGTATTGCTTTATTTCATGTGTTGGCATGGCAAATGTTACTGTGAAGTTCTTGGAAATAAACCCAATATGTATTTAGTTCCTTTTAAATGCCAGTGTTGCATATATTCAGTTGTAAAGGCTGTCCACTTCATTATCAAATGCTTTGGTGTTTAATCCAGCTGTGAAGAAATTCTTGTTTGCTGTGTTAATCATTATAAAAATAAAAGTCTTGTTGCACTGGCAACTGAAGAGCACAATATTCCATTTATCTCAGTGTTTTGCCATGACAAAATCAATGGGTTTTGAACAATCCTATAACTCACAGTTCTCAACTTTGCTTTGTATTTCCCTCAATTTCATCTGAAATAACGGATGAATGAAAATTGACTAATCCAACTTGGAGGTAATGTTTGAACCTTGTTCTGGTTTATTTCATAGATTTTTACGTTGCATGAAAATGTAAGATGCAATTACAAGTCAAATAACAAGCCCATTTTATCTGTAGTCTTCTCGTTGATTATAAACAGTTGTAGAAGGATAGGGAAATATATAAACAAAAGGCTTACATGGTATATTTTTGCTTTAAGGTAACTTACACAGCATCCAGCAATCTGTTTTAGTTCAATCAGGTCAACTGTAGACCCTACTCTCCATAAATTTGCCTTAGTCCTAATTTGGCTGTACTGAGGCCTCTAAAATGGCCCTGGACAGTGAGAAAATATGAGGGGATGTGGGGGATGTAGTTCATTGTTTGTTTTAAACCTGCTTACCTGGTAACTCCATTTTGAACCTTACATTTGTTTTATTGTTAGAAACAGTTGTTTGAGTGTTTTCCTTCTTTGTTGTCTGTGCATTGCTCACAACTTTTCAGCTCCTGCTATGGTTTTGATTCCATGGTTATGTTCACCTTCCTTATGTTCACAATGTTCAATTGTCTGTTTTCTGTTACAGCCTGAGATGGCACAATCAAAACTGCAGAGTATTCAAGAGTGCAAGCATACTGTGGAGGCATGTAAATCCTAATTGCAGCTTGTATTTTGTTCCTCTGCTGTTTTCTCCCCCATCATCATGGGTTAAATCCTGTTCTGAACAGGATCATCACTTACACCTGCAGTCTGTGCATGCAGCTGATCTCACCCACTTCATCTTCATCCACAGCAACTTTTCTTAGGGGAACAACACGTTTTCAAAATCATCACAGTTACGCCATCCACTTCATGTTGAGGAGGTGATACCAAGTGTCCTGGGTTCAGCAGTAGCAGTCATTTTTCCCCTTCTTGGTAGCTGGTGCAGTGCAGTGTTTTGACTTTCGGCTCGGGAACAGAGCTGATAGAGATGTTTTGGTTTGGCCAAGGACTTTGTGAGCCTCATGCTCTGCCAGGGAGGAGGGGAAGCTGTGAGGAAGCAGAGACAGGACACCTGACCCAGACTGACCAAAGAGGTATTCCATACCACAGCACATCATGCCCAGGATGTAACTGGGAGTTAGCCGGAAGGGCTGGGGGACTGCAGGGTTGGAGGAGGTATGGGTCGGAGCTTGGTCGGGCCTGGGGGTTGAGTTATCGGTCGGCTGGTGGCGAGGTGTTGTATTCTCTTCCCTTGTTATTTCCTTTATCATTGTTATCATTGGTGGTAGCAGTAGTGGTTTGTGTTATACCTTAGTTACTAAACTGTTCTTATCTCAACCCGTGGGAGTTGCATTCTTTTTGATTCTCCTCTCCGTCCCTCCGGGAGTGGGGGGAGTGAGTGAACGAGTTACCTGACTGGGTTTAAACCACGACACCAAGTAATCCGATCATCAATCTATGCAGTACATGAAAAAGATAAATTACGTTGTTGTCGTATGGTCTGAAGTCCTGGACTCCTGTCCTACCGCAAGTTCAGTAACATTGCATAAACATTTCTGTGATACTTCTAATATCAATTTTTAGGCATATACAATAAAAGTCAACTTGTAAATTATTATTGCAGAAAATCCACAAACTGATATGTATCTGCTCTTCTAGAGCTAGCACTCATTCACAACACCAGAGATATCTTGATAAAGGCATTTACTCACATTTACTCTTGAGTTCTAAGGAAGAACCCCAGGCAACAAGGGTAATTGTAAGGGGAAGATGTGTCTTTGAGGAACACAGCATACCAACTTAATACAATACAAAAATAATCCTTACTTCTTAGTGTTGGACCCCTATTTTCATATGCCATTCTGTACTGACACTTGTCATTAAATAAGCAGTCTTTAGTAGAAAATTATAATTCACTGAAAGACAATTTTCCAGAAGGTTCTCTCTGTGTCTTCAGCCCAGCACAATAAGAGTCGGACAGACAATTCCCATGGACCAACAAACTCTAAATGGAATAGAATTGATTAGAATAACAAGTACAAATGTAAACACATTACTGTATTCACTGCAGTTACAAACTTCCCACCACAGAAATAACAAAACCCATGGCTCCTACATGCACATCCCAGCATACACATCAGCCAGTGTGCCGTATGCTTCCAAAAGTATTGTATACGTGATGCCAGATGCACATTGCCCTGATAAAAGCCAAACCTTGATACTTTCAAAAGGCAAGAAAAGAAGGGGGGGAAAAAAAAGGTAAAAAAATTGAAGAAAGGGAAAAGGAAATGAAAAAGACTGGATCCTTTTGGTTTCCTGTAATAGTGTGATTCCTGGAATCAAAGCTATTCTAGAGGCATGTTATCTCTGTGAACCAGTCCTGACATCAGTGCTTTTCATTTATTTCAGGAGGCTGTGAAGTGCAAAATCAATTGTGGCCAGTCATAAAGATATTGAAAAGCTTAAGTGTCCAGAGAAGTATGGACTGATTCAGTTTCTATAGAGTGTAATGCACATTCTACCTAGAATATGTGTAATAATGTTTTCATTTAGACTGTGCCAGATTTTCATCATGGCAAGATTTCTTCACATTTTGACTTTATTGTCCAGCGAAACTGTTGATTTTTAGACTTGACCTTTTCCATCATGTCCCTTTGAGCAGGATGACTGACTTCAGGCAGCTGATGTGTACTACAGAATAGGCATTTTCTTGCTGGGTTTGTGTGGTTGACGTCTGGCCTGCCTGCTGATTCCTATAATACAGATCAGTGACCAGTGAAGCCAGAACCTTCCCTGCCTGTCTCTATTAAAGACATCTCAGTAAGGAACAGAAAAGAGGAAGAAGGCTGAGCTTGAAAGCCCTTACTTAATTGCTAGTGGAAAAAATGGGTAATAAGAATGACCTTGCACCTTATTTATTGACCAGCTCTCTGGGGGACAAAGTACTTGACTTGGTTCTGTATCACTTGAAAGGCTGGCTCCGTGGCCAATAGCTGATGAGTAGGCGTAATAATACGGGGTAATTAAATTTTGTGCTTGCAGGCATTTGGATGCCAGGGAGGATTCCCCTCCCAGAAACACCAGGCACATCTAACAACTTTCCTTGTAATCACAGAATTTTAAAGCTAATTCTGAAGCATCAGAAATTTCCTGTTTGCCATCTTCCACTTACTGCAATAGCCCAAAATGCTGTAGGTTATGTAGGAAGAGGCAGGAAGAGGGCCCATCAGCTACAGAAGAAGGAGGGACAGGAGAATAACAGAGTGACCTAAGCACTCACAAACACCCAGGCTGCCTGGTTCTGTGGTCTTATTTTTGTTTTCTTCTCTCTGTATTAAAATAACCTATTAGTTATAGCTAGCTAAATGATTTATTTTTATATAGGTCTACTGGCTATCCTAAATTGCCTTTCACTGGCACCTCTCTCTTATACTCCGCATGGATCAGTTTGTCACCCTGTCTTAGGTTTCTCCCCCATGCTTAGCCCACTGAGGCTGAATAGCACATGTAAAACTGGGGGGACAGATCACTTCTGCTGAGGGTGTGTTATAGGAGAGATCAGGGTATGCCCTGATTTGCAGGAAGGATCAGTTTGTAATCAGCTGCATGAGAGGCAAAGGGATGTGCAGACCCTGAGTTTCCTTAATGGGATTAGCTGAGATATTTTGCACAAAATGAGCTTGTAAAAAATTAGGAAAATGTTTTGCTGAAAGGTATTTGGTTGATGATGGTATCTCAAGGAAGTGTCAGGTTGAAAGTCAGAGGGAGTATGTGTCTGCCTTTGCCATGTTTTGATCAGGAAGCTTGAGCTGGGGTCTCCTATCCACCTCACAGCTGCTTCTGGAAGTTCCCATGTTTTCAGGCTCTTGTTTACACCCATGCCCCTTCCCAGCCTGAGACAGACCCATGGCATGGCCTCAAAAGCACAGGCCAGGTGCATTTGTAAGGGTAGCCCACAGCAAGCCATAGCAGAGACTTAAGGGAAATCTTTGCAATCAGATGTTTGGTTTTGATGGTGAACTTCTGTGTGGAAGAGCGGGTGCTTGCGTACTGCTGGAGATGAGAAAAGAGGAGGCAGAGCTAAACTCGGGTTCAGCTGAACTTGGGTTTCTGCCATGCAGGTGGAATGGTGACAATGGATAGAGAGCGCAGACATTCCGCGTCCCTAGTAGTGGGTTGCTGCTGCCCAACCATTGGCCCCGTGCCACATATCTGTGCCCCAGTGCTGCTTTTCTGGCTGTTTATCCACATCCCCTTCTCCTCCCGGTGCCCGAGAGGCAGCTCCCCGTCCGTCTGTGGTGCAGGCAGTGCTGGCTGCTGCTCGTTAGAAGAATTCCCCCCAAGTCAGACCTATGGTAGGAGCCGTGTGAAGCGGAAGACAATTAGGGGCTTATTAGTGTCCTGGGGAGACGTGTAACTTGTGTTGCTGGGACTTACCAAAACAGCGAGAGTCTTACCGGCAAGCTCCAGCCGAGAAAAGACTGAGGGATTGTCTCACCTAATTACGGGGAATGGGCCTCTTTGTGTTTGTGATTCGGTACGGTTGTCCGATCGCTTTTCTCTGGCTGTTGGCTCAGGCCGAGCTGGAAGTGTGCTAATTAGAAGAGAAATGGACGTAGTGATCCTGTCAGCTCTTGTTACCGGCACGGACAAAGCCGAATATTATTCTGAGGCAGTGTTTTGTGAGTGTCCCCCTTCCAGCTCTCATTAAGGGCAAGGTTGGTGGATGAGGAGGGGACTTTACCACATGGGTTGGCTAATGGTGCACAGTTACCGTTACTGTGCTAATTAACGGGCTCGGGAGGCAAATGTTTCTCCAACCAGCAGTCCCAGCAGCTGCAGCTGGTGCCTCCAGACCCCAACCATCTTGCTGGGCAAGCTGGGCAAACGCTGCGTGTATGAGTTCGCATATGACACGTCCATCAGTCATCCAAAAGTGCAGAAGAACCACTAAAATGGTCAACAGAAAGAGGGAAGGGGCACAGTGCTGCAGCAACAACAGGTTGAGCTCCAGCAATCCTTTGTTCCCAGTGTCCCTTCACATAGGGTGCAAAGTGTTGTCTTCTGTCCTGCAGAGGTGGGAAGCAGGCAGCTGGGAGAGACCTGAGGAATTGCTAGGGCCTCCAACTGCTGTCAAGAAATACATCTCCTCTGAGTTGTGATCATCACAAGTCCCGTGTGGTTAGGAAGGGGAAAGCTGAAAGATGAGAGGTGACACGGAGGTGAATCAGACTATCCCTCTATATGCTGATGGTGAGATACTTATGGTCTGAGGTGAGAAGCAAGATCTAGGTACGTATCAGGATGTTTCATCTTCCCCAGGAAAGCAATTAGGTAAAATTGCAATGATTCACATAGGTTAAGGCAGGTGAAGATGATGACCAAGGGAGCCATAGGAAACACTTAAAGAAAGAAGTGTACTTCCATGCCATTGGCCTAAACATGCTACAGTGAAAGGACAGCGAGTAATAAGAGAGATGGAAGACAAAACAGGAGCCAGAGCAGGTCCGCAGTGTCACAATGGTTGAGGTAGACTCAGCAGAAGGGAAAAACTGCTGAGGAGGTTCAGCGGCAGCAAGTAGTTTATTTACTTGTCACACAGACTTTCATTTTAGTGCACAGATGGTTTTCTAAATGAATGTAGTAACTTGCAGAAGTAATTGCTTGTTGATGTTTCCAAAGTTATGGGAATATATTAGTGATTAAGTCTTATTTGGATGTTATGGGCCTTCTACAGGTCCTTAATTAATCAGTGTCTTTGGGCTAGATGTAGTAAAACATTATTACGTCTTAAAGCTTTCAATTTGCTTCCTCTGTTTTATCAGTGTACTCACTGCAGGCACTCATGCATGTTTGGGTACTGTTTTCAGACATATCTGGTCAAGTGCTAAAGTTACAAGAGGTTCCCTCTTTTCATTGTTGGGTTATTTGTCCTTGATGCTGAAGCTGTTCCGGCAAGAGGGCTAACTGCATCTTTCCAAGGCTCCAGCAACAGCCTTCTGTCATCTTGGATGGAGCTTGAGCTCTGCTCTGTGCTTGTGTCTCCTTATTTTTCTGTCCCCAGTAGTTGTGAACCCAGCAAGGACCCTTTCCCTGTGGCAGCATGGATACTATGTCCTAGCCCTGCAGTCCTGCAGAGCTGTAAAAGCCTGGGGTTAATTTCCTCCTGGCTGCTGTACGTCTTGAATCTTAGGAGTCTTGATGCAGGGACTGATCTCCAAAGAGGGCTTGAGAAGTATCTTCCCTGCAAAGAGTTTTATTCTAGAAAGTGGAGATATGTAATCCTCTTACTAAACCCAGAGAGGAAAGGCAAAAAGCTTTATTGCTCCTTACCCAGTGAGCTGGCAGCTTCTACTCTGCTTCACAAAAAGAAAGAGGCAGAGAGAGAAACATCTGAACACAGTTACTCCACCTGACCTGAGGCTCTCCAATGGATGCTCAGTGAAACCCACATCACCACTGCTTTCAAGTGTCCCAGCAGAACATACCCTTAGCACTAGTTTCTGCAGAGGAAAAACTGCTGTTACTGCCTGTTACACTGAATGGCAACTTACCTCGCCTTCCAGATGCTTCAGTCTTGATCTGAGAAAGAGTCCCAATTCAATGGCAGAAAACTGAAGACTATCATACCCACCTCCATTTTCATGCCCTGGAAGCTCAGGAGTCAGGGCGCCACCCTGAGTAAGGATTGGTGACACTTCCCATGTCAAGCCTCCCTCAAGAGACTGGACCTCACTGGCAGACACCAGGAGAAAAGTCTCCTAAGACATGTTGCTGCTTCTCCCACTTTATCTCAGTTTCTTTACCCAAGGAAGTATTGGGGTCCTTGCTTGTTACACCTCCAATTCACTGGTCTGTCATCCTGGTGTATTAATAATGCAAAATTTCTGACTTCCAAATGCAAATAAGTATCAACTGAATAAAAAAGAATGTTGGTTGAGTTTCCCTGTGAGGAGGACATTCTGGTGAAGAACATGCAGATGAGCAGCGCTCAAGCATATTGTGAAGACAGGTGAAGAACTTGCAGATGGAGGGAAAGGGTGCAGTGGGGCTTCTTTTGTCCTTCACTAGGACCTTCTGGCATTCACATTCCACTTACTAATTGCATGGTACCTGCCCTGAAGGCCGTAGATGTTTGGAGGACATCTCTTTAGCAGTTAGAGTTACCAGTTGCATTACGGTAGCCATTTTAAATCATGGCGACCTCAGCAAGTATCAGAACTCTATTGTGCTGTGGAGAAACATGTTATTCGGTGAAGGTCTCTGTCCTCAAGAGCTTATGAGCAGACAAAGCAGTACAAGAGTAGGAGGAGCAGAGGAGACACCAAGATGTAGAGAGACTTGTTAGAGGTTATCCCTGTAACTTCTTAGGCGTAGTCCTGTGGTTTTTCCACTGCTTGCCATCTGCCTTGTTGTTTCATTAAATAGATGTGGCTTTAAAAAAACCCAAAACAAGTGCCTAAGCAACTGACAGGCATTAGTAATTTAAACAATAATAATAAATTACAGTGCAGTGCCAGACATTTTAATCTTTTGTTAAAGACCTGTAAGAACTATTCAGAGAATTAAATTTTTTTAAAAGTCACATTAATGCAGTGTTAAAGATGGAGAATTTAAAACCAGAACACTAAAAATGAGGGTTTCTCGCAGTGCTATTAACTGCCAGTGTACACATGCATTTAGGAGAGCTATGAGCATTACAGAGATCCTAATAGTAATTACATCTTCACTGATGTAGAACACTTATCCTGACCTTCCCAAGCCTTCCACACTCATGCAGAGAGGGTGTAAGTACTATTTCACAGATTTCATGTAATTCTACACTTGTTCAGTCCAAATGTTTATTGAGCGACGAAGGGCAAGAAAAACATGACTTTCCTAATTTTGCCATGTTGAAATCCTTGCTCTTGCTCTGATACTCTGCGGGTCTGATCCTGCCTTAACAGAGAACACTACTGAAATGATCACTGCAGCTCTCTAGGGAGCTGAAAACTATTTGCTCTATCAAAAGAAAGATCACTTCTCTCACTCCCTTTTGGAAAGGGAGGAACTTGCTACAGTAAATATTAGTCTAATGCATCTGGGTAAGGTTTACAGAAATTTCACTAGCGAGTATCAAAATACTGTTAGCAGGCTGTTTGGTGAGACTGTGGAAACAGAGTGATATGGAAGACAAAGAAAACACAGAGAAATGAGAAGAATTTAAAAACAGAGATTTAAAACCAGAGGAGAGGAGACCAAGTGAGGTAAGAAAGCACGGTCTGGAAGACAGTGAGGCATGGGCAGGATGGGGACAATGCAAAAAAGCAAAGGCAGACTCTAACAAATGCAATTTAAGAAGAAAAAATAGTAAAAAAAAAAATTAAAATAAAATAAAAAGCAAACCAGAAGGGGAGCAGGTAGGAACAGGTAGTGGTTTTCAGCAAGAACAAGTGGTTTCAGAGGAAAGCAGTTCTGTGAGCAGTAGAAACAGCCAGGGAAACATGGATTTCCTTGTGGATATGTCTCTCAAGACTGCATCATATGTAGACTCTGATGCTTAACAGAGGGTATGCTCACACTTCAGTGAGGGTGGTGAGTGGATTTCTTTCTTTTGTGTCAGCCAATTAACATAAAACATACAGAAATGTATTACCTACCCTCTGCAAAGCTGTCTGAAATTGACCTGTGGGTTCCAAAGTCATTGGGACCCCCACGTACACCTGTGAATGGGTGGTAAGATAAGATGGTGGATAGACGAAATTGCAAATGGACTGAGTGATACAGAAAGAGAAAACATTAGGAAAATGGGGATTTATGTCTGCTATTAATGCATTTAATTTGCTTTATTGTAATATTCTTTCCTGGTTTTACATTAAAAAAAAAAAAAATTAACAGGGATCCATTTAAAGCCTTCCTCCTAAGCCAGGCTAACTTCACTGCACGTATCCACACTGGTTGTTTCTGGGGAGAAAAATCTTTACTGCAGTTTTGTCTCCAGCATCCAGTAGGAGACTCCAGGAGCTCCCCTATCAGCTACACCACCAAAACCTGCCCGGGCACTTGCTGAGGGCATATGTGGGACACAGACACTGCAAAAGCCTTCTAGTCTTTCCATGCCAGGATGAACTGCAGCTCTGATACTCAGATGCTCCAACTATTTTCTGCTGTCCTCCACTGCAAATTCCCACCTCATTGGTTTCTCTTGCAGTGATTCTCATCCGGTGTTTTGTAGGGACCTCCTCATGACTGGATACTGTGGTTTGGCTAATACTTGAAATTTTACTGGGATCCCATTTTATTCTCAGCTGGTTAAATGAGTGAAATACATTTCACTCATTTAACAAAATTTCCTGATTTCCAAGCAGAAGGTGTCATGTCAAGAAGTGCTAAATAAGACAGAACTGACTGCTGATCTCTGGGAGGGAGGGAGACCTCTCCCTCCAACACAATACCCTTCTATGCATCATTATCCTTTATTTATGGGTCTGCAGCCAACTTTTCATTCCATGTGGTGGTGTAGCCATGCCAGTTTCAATTCATTTGGAGTAGGATTTATGTATCAAATCCATCATGTTCCCTTCATCAACTAATTTTATAATTCTATTTTAAAAAGCAGTCAGGTTTCTCCAGCACAGTTTTGTTTTGACAAATCCTTAGTGCTGATACGTGTTTTCTTATCCTTAGGGGGTTAGTGATTATTTTCCCCATTTTTTTTATTCTGTTATTTTTACGGGCAACAGATATTCCTGAGAACTCTAAATTTGCCTTTTTCCTTTTCTATGATCAATGGCACCATTCCTTTTCTCTAATCTCGAGGCAGCTTTCTAGTTTTTGTAACTTAACAAAATTATTGTCTGTGGTAAAAAAAAGGTAATATTTGTAATTTTCCGTGTGGTGGATGAATACATATCTCTTTGTCACAAGCTCCTGTCCTCAAAACTTTAATTTACAGGCAGAATGCTGTATACTTGACAAGCCAAATGTACTGTCAGTGAAACAAACGTGGAAATCATTAACTTCTTAAGTGAATCCAGTCAGGCTTTTTGCCTGGTAATATCCATTCTGGGCAATTGTTATTGCCTACTGAAGAACTATTAGGAGAAAATTTGTACATGGCTTTTATTATAATGTTCATAAAAGTCTTCAACTAATATGGAACAAAAATGACACATCCGAATAAGCTACATACATATTTATATACATATATAAGCTATAAGTATTACTGAGGGAAGATAACAAAAACAACGCTATCTTATCAGACAGGTAAATTAATTTAGTCTCAGTATTGGATTGGAGATCAGTCATCAAACTAATGCCAAAATAATCAACCTTTATAAATTCTGAGATATCTTGCTAAATTGGTTATAAATCCCAGCTCGGAGTTACACAAAAGTAAACAGGATCTGGACTTCAAAGGGGTGAGTATCTGATGTCTTTTAATGTGTAGCACCTGCACAACTCCAAAATACCTTTATTGGGAGGAGGTGTGGATAGGTACTCTGAATCAGCTGTCCCCGTACTCCTGTCCTCAGACTCTCTCCTCCAGATCTGCAGGAGGTACTGTCAGTGCATTAGTCAAAAGATGATGCACAGGCAAACCTTTTCCTGCTTGCACATGACTTCTGCTGTTGGATGGCAGATCATTTGTTCCCCCCCTGCCAGTCCCACATTATCAAAGTGCCCTCTTCACCCTGCATTTAGGGTACTTGGATGTACAGAGAGGTGAATCCTAAGAAGGAGAAACTCACTTAGTGGCTTGCCCTTTCCAAGGTAACCAACCGTTCTCATGGGCTCCAGGAAACTAGTCCTCCTGGTGACATGCTTATCTAAAAAGAAAGGTTTCTCTTTGATGACTGTGGTTTACACTTTCAGCACCTTCAAACAAATTAGATATGAGATGCCTCTTGGGACCCTTCAGCTTATTTCAGACAAGTTTGCAACAAGTCAGCACTGCTGTGCATGAGCATAAACAGTCTCACGTGAGCAAAGTGTTCAAAAGTATTCATTATTTTCTACAGCACGGAACCTGATGGCTTTCAGTTCTCTCTTCTAAATGTTAAAATGCAGGACACATAAGAATAAGGTGGTTTGTTCTTAGGTTGGTCAAATACCTGGAAAAATTCCAGCATTTTCTGGAAAATTTAATATAAAATTCCTGCAGAAATACTGGGCAAAATACTAGTGCAAAGGTCAGTCATTCAACGTCTTTTCATCAGCAAAATATAAATACATTTGGACTAATGATAAATTTCACAATTGCTATTTCTTCTGCTAACCTAAAATTAGATAAATGTTCTTCTTTTTCTGGCAAACAAGATAATTGCAGTAATCCCTTTACTCCTGAGCAAGGCAATCGATCAGGCAGCTTCTCTTCTGAAACCCAGATATTGATAGTGAATAGCTACCTGAAAGCTCTTCAAGATGAAATATGTTTGAAATGATATGAAAAGTCTGTGCACCTGTGTACACTCTTCTGCTCACTGAATTCTCAGGCACATTAAGTTAAGCATGTGTATCAGTAATTTGTGCATCATGTACTGCATTTGAGTTGGAAGTGTAGAATTTCAATCCTGAGGTCTCATTCAAGGCTGAGGTTTAAAATATGGGCTGTTTTGCTGGTGATTGGGAGCTATGCCATTTACACAGGCAGCACCTGAAAAATACCTTTATTTGAACTTCAGAACTGGGAAGTTGGCCTGGTTGATGTAACCATGGGATAAGGATATTTGTGGCAGGTTTTGAAGCTGTTGGCCAGGATCTTGACCTAAAATTCAGCCATGGCACTACCAGCCTTCTCATTGACCTGGGAGAGTTGTCATTCCAGCCTCTGTAAAGTAGATGCCAACATACACATGTACAAACATTGGCATATATACATACGTAGTAGTTATGACCTGGATTTTAAAGCAACACTTCATCAAGCTGCTGTTGTTGGCATCACAGCCTTGTGTTTAGTCACACGGACCCTGTGTATCTGAAAGTAAATGACCCAGACTCACTAGAAAGAGCTTATTTTTGATGGTCACTCCCTCCATATGTTGCAGAAGAAATTAGGTAAGAAAAAGAGCTGTAAGTATTTTAGAAAGCTCAGACCTAAGAAACCCTCCCTCCAGACATTCATACTCCTTGGGCTCAGAGCAGTCCTCTTGTCCGCTTGTATTATCTCACACCACAGAGATACCTGAAATAAATGAAGACGTTGGAGAATTGGCAAGTTGCTTTTAAAAATGTCACTGATTACAAGTAGTGTTGTGGGTAGGTTCAGACACAGCTTTGGCTGCAAATGCAGTTATGAGGTAGGCATCTGTGACTGGACATGGGCTCCGGATACGTTAGTGTTGAACAACAGCTTGTATCTGCCAAGCTGGAGAAGAACAGATGAAAATTCAAGAAAATCTTAGTATTTTAGATCAAATAAATACTATTCCTCATTAGATGGCCCAAGCTATGTCCAAAGAGGAGAGCAAAGGAAAACGTATCCCAGAAAGAACAAGCCATGTCATCAGTCCACATCTTGGCACAGTTCTCATGCAGGAAACATAAATGAGTGCTTCGGTGATGGCTGAGATATTTTATGCTGGCATGGGCATCAGTAACTTCATCCTTGCAACTGCTTAGCTAATGATCAGAAGGAGGATTATCTTTGTCTCTTCCTTTAAATCTGGAGACTTTCTGAAACACTCCAGCACGCTGGGAGTCCATATTGTTTTTCAAAAATGGTAAAGTTGCCTCCCACAGACAAACTATTCGCCTAAACCTTCCCCTCTTCTTTGGATTCCCAAGAGTCAGAGGATTCCAAAGCCAAAATTCTGAGATAAAAAGCAACTTAAATTCAAACAGGTTAGCCCATCCTTCATCTCAGCAATAATTTCCATTCTGTTAACTTATTTAGAAAGCTTGTGTGTAGGAAATACTTGCACTTCCACTGCTGTAAAACAGACTACTGGTATTCTGCACCTCTCTTTAAGTACTGGTGTCTTCTCCAATTCTTTTTTTTTTTATTCCAGCATCCACAGACTTAGTACAGAAAGGAGATAAAATCATAGAATAGAATCATGGAATAGTTTGGGTTGGAAGGGACCCTCAAAGGTCATCTACTCCAATCCCCCTGCAATGAGCAGGGACATCCTCAACTAGATCAGATGGCCTAAACATAATGAAATTCTGGATGTCCAAGAGACCCGTGTTCAAACACCAATAACTTGTCATGAACTTATACCAATAACTAATCTCTCTGGCTGAGGTGACATCAGATGAAGTCACACATGATGAACCACCTCTGAAATGAATGATCCTACACTATCCTGATCCACAGATCTAATATGACAGTCTTAGTGAGGCTGCTTACCACTCCCTTGAGGATCGTATCTGTTGCTGCCTACCCAGAGATTTACACCTGTGTAAAATTTCCTGCTACTAGAACTAACTCCCTAAACCCAGATTCAGCAATGTCCTTATAGACAGAAGGAGTTCTTGACTCAACTGAGTGGGGCTTCTGGCCTCAAGTGATGACTTGGGAATTCAGGCAAATAATCAGTATCAAAAAAGAAGTTTTCCTCAAGCTTAGGCCTCAGAAGAGACATGGTCCCCACAAAACATTTCTTCTTCAGAAAGGCATTCAGCATAACTGTGTGGTTCTTGATGGGTGAGGCTTTCTGTAGCCAGAGACTGCTCTAAAGGCTCGGTGAGTTAAAACACAGAGAATGTGCTTTTCCTATCAGGATCTACCTCAGACACCCTGTTAAATGCGGGCAACCACTTAATCTACCTGGATTCCACTGCTCCATGTGTAAACTGACAATAACATTGAGCAATCTTACAGGAAATGTATGTGGTTAAATGTATCCCTGTTTATGACACTGTCATACACTATTGGTGGGATCTGTGTCAACACAGAAGAGATGAAGAAAGTCACTACTAGGTAGTCCAGAGCTATGCTGAATACTTAATATTGCACCAATGTATAGTCTTTGTATTTACACTAGAAGGCAACTGCCTTGTAATAGTCAAGATAAGAAATGGTCAAGGTTTAGCCAATTTCAACAATGGATCTAGAGAGAAAAACGAGGAAACTACCTGTCTGGGCTCCTCCAAATAACTCCTCTCCCAGGTGCGAAGTGATAAATGCCATAATAAAAGTTGTTGGGGTGTTCTCCTCTCAAATGCAACTTAAATTATAGACACCTTCTCCTGAAAGAGACAGACACAGGAAAGGTTCTGAGCAGGTGAGCAAAATTTATTTGTCACATGCGTCTATTTGGCCTCCATACCATGAATCACCAGCAAGGCTGGGTGTCTTTAGGGTAGAAAGCAGGAACAATAAATGGGAGAAGGGTATTAAATAATGATTGCCATAGAGACCAGTCATCTTTACCCAACTCCATAAAATTTAAACAAGAGAGCACAGAAAACGAAGCTTCAAAGGGATAAAGGGCAGTGTATAAGTTAGCTGTGGAATGCAGTAGCAGGATGTCAAAGCAAGTGGTTTAGTCACGTTTCTAAAAACCACTGTCAGCAATATGCATATGAGACACCTCTAACTATTTTTCATCCCTTCTGATCACACCCTGAATGTGAGGACTGCAGTGGTTTCAGAGGAGCCACAGGCAGAATAAGGCCACAGTAAGGCAGAGGGAGGATACCAATGGGTGAAGTGTTCAAGAAGGCTGCAGTTTTGATGCAGCTTCCTTTGGCTGAAGAGCCTCAGTGACCATCAGGTCAAACTGTGGTTTATGCTGCATATGGGCACCCAGGAAGAGCTATCTGCAATTTTGCCAAGAGATCCCATTCCTTCCACTTCAGTTATCCAAGCTTTCATTACCAGTAGCAGTGCAAAGTGTCTTGGTATGAAGCCTGTGGCTGCTAGGACAGTCCAGCTATTGTGTGTCCTGTAGTCACTCTGCTCACAGGCACAGCTTTTAATTCAATCTCTCTGCCACTTTCTGTTCTGGCTTCCCACTGAATCCTGAACCAAGGTTAATAATCAGTTGTACCATAATAATCGGTTAATAATCCATGATGTACCATATCTGGGGCATGACTTACAAACAATGGAGTCTAAGGGGGAGTCTAAGCCTGTTCACTGGCCCAGGCCCACCCCAGTTTATGAGCACTCCCACAGCAAGAAGAAGCCATCACAAATCTTGCCCATCCCTTTGTGACCTTTCAAGTACATTTCTTTGGCCATGTCTTGCCTGACATAATTAGACAGCAGCAAGGCATATAGTAAATCCGGAGGACATGCCTGAATTCTCTGGTGGGAGACACTGTAGGATGTTGGGTAAAAAACTATCCTGCTGTCTCATGATTTTCATGCAGTAAAGAGCAACTGAGAGAAGTCTTATTCAGAAAAATTCCCTGTTCTAAGTGGTTGTGTTCTCTGATGTAAACACGAATGACTAACAATGCCTTGCAATGACTGGCTGTATGGCGAGCACGGGTGTTTGCAGCCTGCCAGCAGCTGCTGCAGGTTCCTGTTGGGATGATGGAGCTGTGGCACCCCTCCACTGCCATGGACCCCCACTGCAGCCATGGGCGTGATGGTGACTGCTGGACAAGCCTATGGGGAGCTACAGCCTTGGGCTGCTCACATCCCTCTCTCCTCCTACCTGCTGTTTTCTTTCTCTGTGAGCCCCCCCCCCCCCCCCATGACTGACCTCCAAACCCCCTCTCCCCGCTTTATTCCTGCAGGGAGCCCTCCCACCCCACAGCATCCCTCATGCTGTGTACCTTCTGGGGGTGTTTGTCCTCCGTGAGCACCTATGGCCATAGGCCCATAGCAGCCCGGGTCCTACTAGGGACTTTCTTGTCCCCGTCCCCAGGCTGCCCAGGTGAGTGGGCACCGGAGCGGGGCTGCACATCACCTGACCCCCTCCAGCCGATTCCCTCCGACAGCACGTCAAGTTAATGAGCCTTCAGGCCTGTAATTAGCTGTCAATTACCTCAAATTAATCAACTCTTCGCCTAATTAAGCATAATCGGCAGGTGGGCAGAAAACAGGCCATTGTGCGGGAGCCATGAGAAAAGCATGGCTGGCAAACTTGGTTAGGATCAGCGGCGCATTCCCGGACGCCGCGCCACCGACACCCGGGCGCCCGCCCCTCGCGCGGCACCCCGACCCCGGGCCTGCTGCTGCGGCAACGTGGTGGAGGGGCCGTGGGGTGAGAGGGGATTTTCTGCCCCCGAAAGTATGGGGCAGCCCCCAGGAGATGCTTGGGAGCCCCAGCCTGCGAAGAGCCAAGGAGTGGGTTTAGGGTGGGGATACTTCTTTTGCTTCATACTTGCACCGTCGTGCCTTAATGTATCATCTCTCCCTCTCTGTTTTCTCTCCCTGTTTTGCCGTGCTTTCTGCAGTCATATGCTTTTAATGTCTCTCTAAGAAGGGGAACTGAAACACACCCCGTGTTCACTGACCCAGGCCCACCTCAGTTCCTGAGCACACCTACTTACTGGTGTGAAGACATACGTGGATGGAAAGCAGAGTTTCAGCAGGTATTAATTACTACCTATAAAAGTGAGTCATATTGCATTAATTTTCCTGTGGAACTAACACAACCCAAACCAACCCCTCATCTTCCAGAGCTCTGTTTGGCAGAGGGGAAACGTTTCTGCTGAGGCCAGGGAGGGAGCAGGGCTACTGCCAGCTTTCAGATGCAGGATGTGAACTGCTCTATGTTGCAGTGGGGGCCAGATCCTGAATCCTAAATCCCAGCAAGCGCCAGCTTTATTTAAACACAAACAGAGCACAGTACCTCTCTGAGCAGTGGTGAAGGAGGGCAGAGGGACGTGCAGTTTCATAGTAAAATTATTGTGCACAATATTAAAGTGAAAGGTTTTAATTATGCCTAGAAAGTACTTTTCTTTTTTAATGTAGCCAGATTATCACCCAGTGTGCTGGATTTACACTACATTAGCAATCGTCAAGATTAAAGCAGAATCCCCAGATAACAAACAGCAATATAAGATGTCAATCTATGACATAGTAACAATAGTAATGTGACAATGTTCATAGTCAAGAGAAGAAGAGTGCAGTGGAGGGTGAGTTGGATCTCTTGGCTCTGAAACAAGAAGCTGCCTGAATTGAAATGTCTTTGATTTAAAATTCCTCTGCTGTACCCGGAAGAATGATTTTATATTTTATTCCTGACAGAGAGGAAAACAATAGCCCAGCACAGGCCTGGCAAAGTCGGTGCATGAAACAACCAGCAGCTAGAGGGGCAAGGTAGGAGATTCAGCCTGTCCGCCCTTGACCCTGCTAAGTGTGCAGGTCCCAAAAGCCCCCTGGACCTCTCAAGAGAAGGTGCACATCAAACGTGGCAGTTCTGTGCCTGTAGCTGTTTGGAGCACAAGCCCCCGGTGACGAGAGCAGGGCTGCGGTGCTGCCATGCTGGGAACAAGCCGGATCCTGGCAGCTGGCCTGGCCCCGGGGGATTAGAGCCCCCTACCTTCCCAGCTCACACGGTGCCACATGCTGCAGCCTGGCCCACGAGGCTCCTCTTGTTTTTTTCACCTGCCCTGTTCTCAGTCAAGTGCTTATTACCGCAGCAGGAGGCCTGGGCAGGGACCCTACTGCACACATAATGCAGGAGCCCAGGAGACGCTGGGGGTTTCAGTGTCCCCTCTGTCCCCCTTGCAAAGCCACCACCTTTCAGAGCTTTTCCTGCACCTTTCATCTCAGGGTGATCTCTAGACTGTCCTGGGGGGATTGCTCTTTTTTGAGAAATCAGGAACCATTCCAATATCCTTACTTCCCTCAGTTTTCGGGTGTTTTTCTTCTAGACCCCACTCTCCATCACAGGTGTTCCTTTGGCTGAAGCACTGGTCCTGCTCTTTGGTGTCCATCAGCATATCCCCAAGGAGCAGCTTGGGAGGGATACTCTGTGTGGTGGTGTCACAAGTGATGACATGAGCTGCAGGTGAACAGCAGCAAGCTGCAGATGCACACTGATTTCTCAGGCTCATTCCCATTTAGAGCTGGAGCACTCAAATGACTTACATCAAGGTTGACTAAGCTGTTATAAGCTGTTATCAGCTGTTATCAGCTGCCTTCTTAATCACTCAGAACTCTTCTCGTCTGGGAGTGAGATGTTCTCCAGATCTGTTCTCCATTCAAGGAAGCAGCTGTTGCTTTGACTTGTGCTGTGTTTGAGCAAAGAGGGTGCAGGTGTTTATGAGGTTAAGTGCCCAGCCACAGAACTCTTATCCCGTTATAAGCCAAAACTTTATCTTTGTGGAAAATGAAGAGGAAAAAAAACACAGCGCAGAAGCAGGGAGTAGAAGTCTGTTCGGGCCAGACTGATGGAGCAGCTTTCAATGATCCACTGAAAATCAATTGCAACAGGGCTGAGCTGTTACAGGTCAAAAAATCGTGCTGAGACAGGCAGCGTTATTGCTCGTGGGCTGCTGCTGCTGCTGCCGCTGCTGGGGCTGCCTGGAGACCTCCCAGTCGATGGGGCTGCATGCAGGGTGAGCGGGCAAGGCGCTGTGTGGCTGAGCAAGCACTGCCTCTGGGGGAAGCCATGGTCCTAGCTGGGACCGCTCATGGCCACCTCTTAGGTGAGCACCTGGAGCCCAGGCACTGGCTGGGAGGTACCTCCTGGAGAGGAGGAAGTGCACGGGCAGCACCAGGGTAGATCAGAGGAATTCAGCAGCTCTTCAGGTACGAGGCAGAAAAACAAAGATACTTGTTCCTACCCCTGACGCCGTTTGAACTTTCCTGGCCGCTCCGGCGGTACCAGACTGCTGTCCTGCAGGCTGTGGCCCCCCTGGGAAACCGCTCTCCTCTCCTTTGCACTGTCATAACAAGCATGAAAAGAAGCTGGGTGAGCAATGAAGCCATGCCATTTTCTGAGCCTGAAAAAGCAAAAGCCATCACTATGTCACCAATTGTTTTGGCCAACAGAACAACATCAGGGAATTCACAACAACCTGCCTGTCTGTACGCAGTGCTAGGATCATGACCACCACCTTGTCTGCTTAGCACAATGCCATAACATTGAGGTAGTCACATTTTGGTTTGGTTGTTCTTTGCTGCATTGCCCTGACAAGTGGCAGAAGCAGTTTGAGGGGAAGGTGCTGCTGCTCTGAACAGTCAGTCCTATGAAAGCTGTGACCTTCTCTGGACCTGACAGCTAACTAGAGCAAAGTGAAAAGTGAGCTCTTCCTGACCAGCTCTCTATCAGCTCTACCCCCAAGATTACAAAAATAAAGCAGTCAGGTTAGAAACTACTTACAACGCGCCTCATGGTTCTCCTACACCTCTCCATTACAATGCAGTCTGCAATGCAATCTGCAGTGCTGCAGTCTCCCCCTGGTCATGCATGAAACTTCAGTGATAACTGGGTAGCCTCACTGAAAACTACGGCCACTTCTCCCAGCCTGGGGTTTTAGGCTGGCCTAGAGCAGGCTCCTATGCTCAGCTCTTGCTGGGCCCCATTGAAAGGTGCACAGCACCAGGCACTTAAGAAAACCATGGAAGAAGGTCACAAATTTTAGAACCACTCAGTGCTGTGTGTTAGTACCTTGTGAGCAGCCTCACCCTGGCACTGAGGGTATGTGTATATGTGTGTGCCAGTCTGCTCAGCAAGGTGCAAGCTTGCTCCGTTCTTGGGTCCAGCAGCAGCTCTGTCCAAGCTGGGAGCCTTGAGGGTGACCAAGACATGAGGCTGCGTGTGGAGACGCTCCAGCACATCTCCACACTGCCAGGATGGAGCTGACTGCCAGCCACAGCAAACCCACATATGTCCCTGCTTGTCTGTGTAGATACACACTTAATAACCATTACTGCTTCCCAGGGCAAGTTTCTAGGCTTCATTATATTTTTACTTGTCTTGCAGGGAATACAGGAGGCGCTCTGGTAAATGAAAAGAAAGGGCTGCTTGATTTGCAGAGGATTTTTGTGTCAGTCTCTCTCTCAGCCTAGGAAATCCTTCGTGCTGTTCCTCACAGTTTTAGCATCCCTAACCAGTGGCAGATAGGGTGCACTGGACCTGGGGAGCCAGTGGATGAGCACACCATTGCTGTCCCTCTGCTCTCACCAGCAGCATTCCCCCAAGGCTGTGGCAGTTACCCAGCTGAATCTGAATGCTGCTGAAAGACAGACTGCTGATTTGTTGTTGTTCCAGTGACCTGAGCTGCCCTTCACAACCGGGGCTGCTCCAGGAGACCACTGCATTAGGAGCCCTTGGTGCATCACCATCCATGCCTATGAGCGTGGCCACTGCATGATCCCTGCATGCCCCAGTCCCTCACCCACCGTGCATGCTGATGACTGCAGGGTCTGTTGGCGGGATCATGATGCTGGATGGGGACACCACTGCTATGGGGGCACAGACAGCCCTGGGCTAGTGGCCGCACATGAGAAGGCAGTAACCGGTGCAGGATGTGCTGCCCAGTGTCCCGAGGCCGAAGCGTGTAGCAGGCAGGGGCCATATGGAACGTGCTGCCAATTGAGGCCATTGAAGCAAAGGGCGTAAATGAGTCTAGTAGACAGACAGACATTTTGAGGAGGGGGGAGGCAGAGGGGGAAGCATGGGAGAGCAGGAGAAAGGGAGAATACAGTGCTGCAGCTGAAAGGGACCCACCAGGGCACACAGACATGGCGGTATTGCTCCTTTTCCCCCTGCCCCACGCCTTCTCCCAGTGCTCTAACTTTATGACCCCTCAAAAGAGGGGACCAAGGTGTCGTGGCTCCTTCATTGTTTTTAATTACTTCCCATTTTAATCTTGATTTGCACGTCGATCTCTCAGAACTGGGCCAGGGACTCTACAAAGCCCTCGTCAGCAACTCCCCCAATAATAAACAGGAAAAGGCTTAAGGGGCAAATCACTTGCATGTTAATGAGACTGTTTGCTGGAGTCAAGAGAGAAAACAGCAAACAAACAAATGGACTGAATTCCAGCGGCAGCTGTTTGCTCCTTAATCTCGGCTCGTCAGAGCTGCCCTTTGATGGGACACAATCTACACAAACGATTGTGCTAAATCTTCTAATCTACGTCCTCATTATTACATCCCTTCTTACTCATGTAAATCAGGGACAAACTCATTTTAATATGTAGATAGATTATGGAAGGGAAGGGGAGGGGATTGGAGGGGAAAGGAGCTGCTGGTGGTGTCTGTGCCTGCTGGGTTGGAGGGGTGTTAATGAGGAGCACAGGGAGGGGGACTGTCTGCATAGACACCCAGGCTACCAGGAGGAGGAAGAGGAGGACCTGTTGTCAGGGCAGAAGAGGGGGCATAAAGGGGCAAAGACACTGGTGTTGTAAGTTGGAGAAGACATGGGCATGGGGCAGCACTGGCAAGATAATGTGATGGGGCAGTGAGGACCTCACCCGGGCATCCTCCCAGGCCCTCTGCCCATGCACTTAGCCCTCAGGGCTTTGTCGAGGTAGGATGCTGGAGGAGGGCTTGGTGGTGGTGCCTAGTGAGAGGTGACAGGGGCACAGTGCAGGGGCATGCTGGGGCCCTGGTGTTGTCCCTGGGTGTCTTGTTTGCAGTGCCTGGCCTCCTTGCAGCACACCATTGTGGAATCCCACCCGTCCTCAACCTGCCCACTACTGGCACTGTTAGTCAGTTGACTGAGGATCAGACTAACCAGCTTCACCCAGGCTGGAGTAGCAGGCTAACAACTCAGGCTGCAGAGTACAAGGCTGCTGCTTACACTGTCTTCAAACAAATAAGAGCTATGGTTATGAACTTTAATAATGTTCAAAATAGTTGCTTTACAACAAACACAACTGTGGGAAAAAGAGCTCTCCTGTATTTCCCTGCCTCTGGCATCTTCTAATTCAATTGCCAATCTGAAACCTGCAACTTGCTTCTTAATTTTCTTCTTCCACTGGAAGGTGGTAGAGCAGCAAGGTCATGGAGCACCAGCCTTATTTACCTGAGCCACTTTGTCCTCCTCGGCTCCAGGAGGAGCAGCATCTTCGTGAAATAGAAAAAATATTTTAAAATCAACCTACTTGGTACACAAATGGCCCAACTACCTCACACCTGGGCAGGAAGGATACAGAAGATAAGCTGTAGGTTGGAGCAGAAAAAGTGAGTATAGAAGAACAGCAAAGGCATGCAGGAACATAATCAAAAGGCCAAGCATAAAATAAGTTTGCAAGTAGCAAGATAATCAAAGGGAACAAGAAATCATTCTGCAAATTCATTAGCATGAGGAAGACTAAGCAAAACATTGGATCACTGCTCAACAGGGAGTGAAAATTATTGACAGAGGATAGTATTAAAGAAACTAATAGCAGTGATAAAGAGGTAAGGTCTTGGCATAAAGTAAGGAAAGAGTATGGTAGAGTTAGATGCATTCAGATTTATTTGGTGTAATGAGCTTCATTGTAGGTACTTAGCGATTTGGCTACAGTAGTTTCAGAGTCAGTAGTGGCTGTCTTCCAGAACCTGTAGAGATGTGCTGAAGTACGGGAAAACCACAGGCGCCGCTCTTTAAAAAGTGAAGGAGAGGGCCATGGGTAATTATGGACCAATCAGCTTAATTCCAATTCCCATTAAAATTCTGGAATAAATCACCAAGTTACCACTAGATATCAAAGGCAAAATGAGACAATCAATTTCATTGTGTGGATTTTTCAAGGATCACTCCCTTCCAGTCACTCTCGTTTCTTGCTGTTGCAATGCAACAGGTCCTGTGGATAAGGAAAGAACAGAAGACATTGTGTATCTTTACATCACCAAGCCGTTCAGCATCCATTTCAAAAGTCATCTTTATAAGTAAACTAGGGAAATGTAAATTAGCAGAAAATACTGTTAGATAGAATCATAGAATCATAGAATCATAGAATAGTTAGAGTTGGAAAGGACCTTAAGACCATCTAGTTCCAACCCCCCTGCCGTGGGCAGGGACACCTTACGCTAAATCATATCACCCAAGGCCTCGTCCAACCTGGTCTTGAACACTGCCAGGGATGGAGCATTCACAACCTCCCTGGGCAACCCATTCCAGTGCCTCACCACCCTCACAGTAAAGAATTTCCTTCTTATATCCAACCTAAACTTCCCCTGTTTAAGTTTTAACCCTTTACCCCTTGTCCTGTCACTACAGTCCCTCATGAAGAGTCCCTCCCCAGCATCCCTATAGGCCCCCTTCAGATACTGGAAGGCTGCTATGAGGTCTCCACGCAGCCTTCTCTTCTCCGGGCTGAACAGCCCCAGCTTCCTCAGCCTGTCTTTATATGGGAGGTGCTCCAGTCCCCTGATCATCCTCGTGGCCCTCCTCTGGACTTGTTCCAACAGTTCCATGTCCTTTTTATGTTGATAGACGAAAATTAGTTAAAAAACTGTGTTTAGTGAATAGTCCGTGGTGGTTTACTATCAAAATAAAGAATGTATTGAGAATAGCTCCACAAAGATCTATTGTGGGTCTAGTTCTGCTCACTGATTTAATTAACAACATGGATGACAAAGAGAGAGTGAGCACGTCAGGAAGACACAGACCTGAAAGACACTTTAAGTACACTGAAGGACAGGCTTAGCATTCAAAATCATCTGGGCAAACTGGGAAAGTGGTTGAAAAAATATAGATGAAAGTCAGTAAGAAACCATGCAAGAACATCAGTGATACAGGAAAAAAAAATGAAATGCATAAACCTGTTAGGCAGCAGTTCTTCCAAAAAAACACTAAGGGTTAGAATGTCATGTCAAAATAGTATGCTGTTGCAAAAAAACAAATCTCTTACTGTAAGGGATAAATAAGACCCCAGGTGTCAAGACCTCTGGAAATTATTTTTCGTTATAATCGTCATCGATGAAACTGAGACTTCAGTTGGTGTTTTGAGCCCACTTTTGGCATTGCCTCTCAATGTGGACCCATTGGAGGGTGTCTAAAGGAGAGCAATGAGAATGATCACATACCTGAGACATGTCCTGCAAGAAAAAACTGAAAGAAGCGGTGTTGTGTGACCTGAAGAAAGATTACTGATAGAGGGTGAAGGGAGAGGAAAAACTTTGTCCTCTGTGCCCATGGCAGGCAGGTAAGTGCACAGAAAGTCGTAGTAAGAAAGATCTGTGTTAGACACTAAAAACAAAATTCAGGAAAAGGGCAGGGGGGTGGAAACTGCAAGGGAGTTACTGAAGAGATTAATTAAGTGCTTGTCCATCTGTCAAGAATGAGACAGGAATAGCCTGTCATGTCATGAGGCAGAGGAGGAAGAGGCAGCCTCTCCAGGTCCCTTCCAGACCTGGTTTCTTAAAGTTCATCTCTTAATTTCTGACATCCACGCTGTAACGTTCAGCAATATTGGAGATGGAAGTACACAGAGAGGGAGGAGTCATGAGGAAGTGCCACGGGTTCACTGAACACATGTTCTCCTCACTCGCACCCCAGCATATGCTTACTAACCAAGAATGATGACATGATGGAGACCTGAGAGATGACTGAACCTTTGAGATGGACAAAGTGTGGGTCCCTGCCATCTTCTGGGATCTGGCTAAAGAAAAATGGCAGGGACAAGCCACCCAGATCACTACCATGCCAACCCATGACTGACTGAGCGCTGCTGGAAGAGTTACGACAGTGCTGTGAGCATCTGCCTCCCTATCACTATCAGATAACCAACCTGACTGCTGGTATTGCTCCTCTCTGCTAGGAAATCTGAATTAAGCAATGAATTGAAGACTTACTATAAACTGCCTATATACCTTAATAGAAATATCTATTTCTGAAACATTCCCTTGGGGAAATCTTGGGAGGCTAGAAATATAGAAGGATGGAATGCGTATCCACCTCAAGTAATGGAGTTCCAGTTAAAGGCTGAAAATCTTTCCTTGCCCCTTTCTCTGTATTTCCAGCTATTGTCAGTCTGTATGCTCATTGTCACCTTCTTTCCTTGGCCACATGTGTTCCCGTTCACAGAACAGAATCACAGATTCATAGGATCACTTAGGTTGGAAAAGACCTTTAAGATCATAAAGCCTAACTGTAAGCCTAACACTGCCCAATGCACCACTAAACTATGTCTCTAAGGGCCACATCTACATGTCCTTTAAATACCTCCAGGTATGGTGACCCAATCACTTCCCTGGGCAGTCTGTTCCAATACTTGGCAACCCTTTTAATGAAGAAATTTTTCCCAATGTCCAGTCTAAACCTACCCTGGAGCAACTTGAGGCCGTTTTGTCTTGTCCTGTCACTTGCCACCTGGGAGAAGAAACTGACACCCTTCTTTCAGGTAGTTGTAGAGAGCAATGAAGTCTCCCCTAAGCCTCCTTTCCTCCAGACTAAATAACCCCAGTTCCCTCAGCCATTCCTCACCACACTTGTGCTCCAGACCCTTCACCAGCTTTGTTGCCCTTTTCTGGACCCACTCCAGCACCTCAATGTCTTTCCTGTTAGTGAGGGGCTCAGAACCCAACACGGGATTAAAGGAGTGGACTCACCAGTGCATAGTACAGGGGGATGGTTCTGCTGGCCATGCTATTTCTGATACGGGCCAGGATGCTTGTGCCACACCCTTGTATCACACTTGATGTTCTGCACACCCCTGTCTTGTCTGAGAAGCACAAACCCTTTCATCCTTTCTTTTGTCATGAGACAGAGACCACAAGAGGATCATAGTCCCTTTGCCAGATGGGCCTTGGACTTAAGGTCACAATACCTGGGATTAAAGGTGAATGCATTCCAAGGTTCCATATTTCCTCAGACTACAAGCGGCTCATATGTCTGAGTCTGCGTTTTCATCACAATCTACCTGCTCCTTTGGGAAAATGCAGTTGACTAAATCCATGATGAAGTGAGGGAAACAGGAGATGAAACAGAGATAAATGTCAAGGAGGTTTGGCTACTGAGTAAGTTTGAAAAGGAAATACACTACTCCAGACTGGATAAGTTTAGGACACACAGCAGTTCTCCCTTTCTTAAGAAGCTTTTCGACTATAACAGAAAAAATGGCATAATATTGTAAAGTATGACTAAGTGAAACAGAACAGTGCAATAGTCCCTTCTTACCAGTCTATAGTAACAGTTACCCACATAGTTTAATGGTCATAAGGACAAATGGATTGAGTTACCAGGACCTGTATGAGCCAATCATGAAGGTTGCAAAGGGTCAGCAGCATTGCACAGCTCCTGTGTCTGGCACTGGTGGCTACCACTGGTAAGAGGGCAAGTGAAAACATCTAATCTATGAAATGCTCCCCATGACAGAGCTCCCACAGTCCTACCAGTTACTCTGGGGAAACGTCTGCAGTTTAATGTCATCCATCCCCGCTCAGTGCTCACCTTTATCCTGTGTGTAGGTGATCTGTGATGTAGCCTAAATGTCTAGATCACTAGCCCAAATGTTTAGTCTTCCTCATCAGATTTTCTGCCTTTCTGGTAGCTGAGGGGTTACTTCTCCCTTCCCTTGAGTTGTGACTTAAGCAAGGCAGGCACATCTCTTCATGGCTCACAGACCAAACCCACAAGTCCCCAGTCATTTTCTTTCCTCTCCTCTAGACTTTGTTTAGTTCATCAGTATTTCCTTAAAAAACAAATGTGCAAAACTGCACAGAAAATCTGAGTCTTAACTCAGCATTAGAACAATACAGTGTTAATGGTCTGCTCCACCGTGTCACGTTTCAGAGCATGGAGCTGCCTCAATCCTCTTTAGAGTTTTGTCATATTGCAAATATACATTGTGATCACACCAAACTATTATTTCCAGCTGTTCTCACTGTCTGTCTGTCTGTCCCTCAGGCATGGTTTTGGCTCTGGGATTTTCCCCCCCATGACAGTTTGCTGAGTTGACTCCCACCTACGTTCTCTTTGCTGCAGCATTCTGGTTCTCTCCCCACACAAGGATAGGCACAAATCCTTCCAACTCAGTATCATCTGCAAATGGCAAGAATAAACAGCTTGGATTGCTTTCTCTGCCACTTATGAAGACTTGAAGAAGGGCAGATTTAAACTCTCCTTGCTGGAGAACTTCTGTCCCAGCCTAACAGTTACGCTCAGAGCCTAATATTTACAGTCATCTGGCTGCATTCTCATTCTCACTGACAACTCCCATCTGAAAATTCACAATCATTTTCCCTGTGGCAATTTCTCATTTTGCTAATTAGAACCTCAAGAACAGACCTGAAAAGGGAACTGTTTAATCAACAAGATAGACCACAGAGCTAACAAAGCTCAGTGTACTTCTGACACTGGACAAGAAGGTCACTTGAACCAGTTTCATTTCATTTGGATCATGTCCTTGGCAATTCAACCTGAATTTATTTTGACAAACAAATCTTGTGAGTAGTTTTCGCACATGCTGAATGTACCTGTGGTGTTCCCTTCCTCTAACAGTTCCATGATGCTAAGACAATTCAGCAAAATTCCTCCTGTTATGATAGAGTGATGGAAATAAGATTTTTGCCATGGCAATTGAATCTAACATTCTTTCCCCCTTTGGAAGATAAATTTATCTATCATGTCTAGTAAAGGGTGTCCCTGCCTGTGGCAGGGGGCTGGAACTTGATGATCTTTCAGGCACCTTCCAACCCAAACCACTATGATTCTATGCTTCTTTCTTCAGCACATAGACCTGTGGCACCCAAATGTAGCAGAAAAATACAGCCCAGAACAAAAACTTCTTTTTAAACTTTGCCTTTGTTTGAAACAGAGGAATATGCTTTTGTGCTGTTCCATTACTGCAAAAGCAGAATAATACCTTGTCTTCCTTAGAGTGGGATCCATCCCACCTAAATTCAGATGCCTATACCTGAGCTAGTCATGGGCTACTTTTGTAGTCAATATTAAAATTGTCAACAAAGTCAGGCAGTTAATCTAACCCAGTGTGGACAACTATTTCAAGATAAGACAAACTGTGCCCTAGGCTGTATTGAGCGTATTGACCAGAGCCTGCTGGCTAGAATGGGAATGCTCCCCATGTAGACTCCCTGTGCTGTAGGTGTCCATGCATCAATTCTAATGAATTGCGTTGCTGCATTGTGTTCTCTCTCTGGGTGTTATTTGATTTCAGATGCCCATTCACTCATTCTGATAGTTCCTATGTAGACAACAATAAGCAGAAACTTGGAGGAAGTTTTTCTCTGTTGCTGCTAGCACAGTGCTTTAGTCCAGATCTTCTGTGGTGCTTAGCTATTTCCTTAATCATGAAAGCTCTCTTTGAATGCTACATAGATTTGTCCTGATTCACAAAATCAGGGTTCAGGACAAGCAACAAGGGATTAGACCATGTCTATCAAAGAGCACAGAGGCATTTTGAGGAGTAAGAAATATTCCCAGGGGTTAAGATCAGGCCTGCATAAAGCACTAGGCTTGGCAGCTGGCTGGTGTTCATCCATCCAGCAGTCCTGCTGGGTGTCTAGCTTTGAGAGATTCTAATTTTGCAAGATAACAAAATGGCACTCCGTCACTTTAGAAGCCTGATGTGTCTGCAACTGAGCCAAGCCTGCTCTGTCCCTCATTCCTGGCTCAGGGCACCTAGCTCTCCCGAGCAGGCTGAGCTGGAAGTTCACTCCCTGGGAAAGACCATCACCGCCACCACCCAGGGCCTTTCCCTGGGCTGCCTGGCTCCAGCTGGGATAACTGAGATGGGGTATCTCCTGCGCTGCTGCCCCAGCCCCACAGATGGATCAGTGCAGCTTTGGGATTTGCTGCGAATCATGGTGGTCAAAAGGTCTGGATCAGAGGCAATCTCTTCCTGTGAGACAAGGGGCATCTTCAGATGCTGATTTCACCAGTGTCTTCAGAGTTGGGAGAAATTATGTTCAATACAGGTTGGTCCCTCGGGTCAAGTGAGACAGCTCGGGCTTGATGGCCGCTGGTATGCGTGTTGATATCTAGCACACAATACCCAAATATCCCCAGGATACCCCCTCACACCTGAGTCCTCCCAGGGAGCAAGGGCAGCTTTTGGAGACTCCTCATTAGGTCAGCGGTCTCAGGAGCCGAAATCTCCCTTCCCCCAACTCTGTACACAACTGTTCCTCATTTACATAAATTATCTCTATTCAATTATCTGTCCAGATGTCCGAATTGTGCCATCAATGATCTGTGAATGAATTAAAAATGGAATATAATTTAATAATAACAGATTAGGAGGAGATTAGTTGTTATATAAAAAGGAAAAACCAAGAGATAGCTAGTTGCCCTTAATCCGAGCCAATCCACAGTAATTATAGAAATACAGTCTCGCTCGCTTGCCTTCCCCATTTCTCTTCTTCTCTCCCCCCTCCCTGCTATTATCTCTTTCTCCTTTTCCCTTTTTTCTCCCTCCTTTCTTTCCTCTCTCTCCCTGCCTTCTCTCTTTTTTCTTTTTTGCTCCCGGTCTCCATGCTTCCTGTGCCTTCTCTCCACTTTCTCCTCCTGTGTCAACAGAGTTAAACCCTCCCAGCTGCTGATACTTGTGTGTAGCTGGGGATGTCCTGGCAGGTCTGACCAGCAAGAGCTTTTGACTGGGTTAACACCCTGTCTTTCAAGCCATGTTAATGATGGTCTTTATACTCTCACTTTTTTGTTAAATATTTCGGGAATTGATGCCTTTTCCCTGCATTCCTAAGCCAGGCTTTTTTTCAGGTTTCCCTCTCTGTGTCTTTCCGAGTTGTGCGGAGCCATTTCTACATTGTGCTGGGTGTAAAAAAATCATAAGCAGCACAGAGGCTCCTCCTCTTGCACCAGGAAGAACCAGCAGCAGGTCCCTGAGCCCCACAGTGTCTCTCCATGGAGAAGCATACACAGACTTTTCCAGGAAACTTGTCATGGATTTATTTTTTCAGTGATATTTCCTCCTCTCCCAAGACTACAGCCACAATATTCCAGAGCCAGGCTGAGGGTGCAGCTCTGGGGATTGGAGGCAGAAAAAAATGGAGAGAAAAGTAGAGCACTCTGATACCTGAATGCTCTGTGGGGGTCCCCCACCTAGTCTAACAGAGCTCCCTTCCTCTTTCCTCCCTCCTAGCTGTCACCCACCTATGTCAGCTGGGACTCCTGGTACAAACCTCCATTGCTCGCTGTTATTTGCAATGGCATGAAGCTGAATAACTAAAAACTATTACTAGGTTATTTTTACTCCTCTTGTAAATTAGAATAAGGAAATAAAATAATTTGCTCATGGTCACTGCCAAGCTGGAGTGGACTGTTTATTTCAGGTAATTTCATAATTTGATTTGTAAACTATCAGTTAACAACCTTAGATAGATTTATCCCCTAGCTCAATGCGAGCTTGTCAGATATGGGCAATGCTGATTAGGGATATGGCTTAGAGAAACCCTTTTTTTACAGGAAAAATGAAGCTGAAAACCCAAACTTATTCACTGTCATAACCTTGGGTATCTGTACTAAAGTACCTGGTATTTAAAACCTTCAATGTCTTGGTTTAATATGTGAATGCTGTCTTCCCTGACACCCCATTTGAGTTAAAAGCTCTGCTCCCTCTTCAGACTTCACCCTTAAGAACACTGCTTACGGCAGCAGGTCCACCTTTCACTTTTCTAAGGGCTAAACCATCAGCAGTTCATATCCCTTCTCCCCAAACCAGTTCACAAAAGGCTGCTCCATCTCTCAGGGACAACTGCAGTGTTTGGAAAGTCAGAAGAATCAGCTCCTGTGTTTCTCCAACATCCATTTAAATCCACGTTCCCAAGCTGTGTCTGTACTAAGATCTATTCTGTTTCATTGACATTGGTGAGATCTGATCAGGCTCAACACTTGCACAGGAATTCAAAGCTGAGGTCTCGCCTTTGCTGCAGAGAGGTCTGAGTTAACAGGGAGGGGAGAAGGAGCAAGCATGGCTCAGGCTCCATGCAGCAGTGTTGTACATGGAAGTATTATTCACAAACATCTACTTGAAGTATCTAATCTAGACTTTTGTGCTGTGTTCATTGCCACGGCATCTGAGCATCCTAAGAATGCAATTCAGTACAAATAATTTGATATAAATAATACTTTGCATGTTGGTACTTTTGTTATCTTCTATACTGCTTAGTCAAAGAAAACTTTAAGGAGGAGGTTCTTTTAGTGGTGGTATGGTGATCAGTTCTCTGCCTTTTTAATTATTGAAGACTTCCTCATCTTAGGTAAAGACTGTACTGCCAGTTTTAAAGGAGCTGCTGCATTTTGAGGTACCCAGCCTGGCTCTGTGCAGCTCAACAGCATAACCCCTTTTGTCTCTACTGAGGGGGAGCAGATATCTGAGAGATCGAAGGTCTAAAGCCCAGAGAGAAAATTTAACATATGATTTAATGGGCTGCATTGCATTTTGGTGAGGTCACTGTTGACATTAAGATGGATATTTTGGTGGATATTTTACCTTTTAATGCACCTTTCATTTCTTTAAAATAGAAGAGTATTTCTAGACATAAAAGAATACTACAACTAGTAACAAGAACCAGTAAGCATTTCACAAAATTAGTTTTGAGAATGTCAGCATCAAAACCCACAACCATTTAGAAAGTAATAGAAATTAATTACTACAAAATGAGTGAAGTTTTGATTACACTGTCATTCATCCTCTTTCATCAGCACAAATGTAAATGTGAAGAAGATTTACTTTGTCATTCCAGTAACATGCGCTCTGGGTCAGTTACCTTGGTTTTTCTGTGGAAAGCCCACCTTGCCCTTCAAAAATACTTACAGAGGTTTATTCTGGTGAGCTAGTCCGTGTAAGTGCTGGAAGCACAGGGTCCGTATTTATTCCCTGCTTAACCAGTAACTTAACAGATAGTCCAGGATGGACTATCAATCAGCTCCAAAGGAAGCTGATCAAGATCTTGCTAAGGTAACACGTCTCCTTTACAGGAGCAAGCAAAATAATTTGTTAATTGTAATTTCTAAGTTGTTGTCCAAGTTTACAGTGTTGCTTTGCATCTCAATGTATTTGTGTTTTCACAGACCCCTAAAAGCCAAGAGATTACAAGAAAATTTCAGCTGCTATTAAAACATGTCTCCACTACCACTGCTGCTGCTAAAGGTTTGACAGCACCAACTGGAGCCATTCGAATGCTCAAAAAAGAAAAGAAGCTTAATACATTATTTAAAGCCTTCCAGAATTTTCAACCTAATATATTTATTTTTTATGGACTTAATTCAAAAACTTTGGACTCCTGGGCTTTTGCAGTGAGAATTTTTATATTTTGGTAATTAAAACGTTAGCGCTCTGTGGCTAGGAGACGTGTTCAGCAGACTTTGAAGGATATTATTTACATATGATTTGGCTTTGACAATCTTACCTTTTTGAGTAATATTTTACTCACAAGTAGTTCCATTGGATTCTGTGAATATTATTCAATATTCAATGATAATATGAGGAGAGGTAGCAAATCTGCCCTTATGCTAATGTAAGACATGCACAGTTACTGAAGGTACATTCATGCTTTATGTTTAGAAGATAGTGTTTTCTTCTGTTTTATAAGCCCACCTCTGAAGCACACATGAAAGCACCATGGTATTTCTGCTGCAGAGATTCAAAGTTAAAGGGGTTACTGAAATGTTTCTCTACCGTTAGTTTTCCTAGAGTTGGATTTATGTTAGGGGATGTGTGAAGCATAATCAAACCCCTAACACATGTTACCTTCCCATTCTCCTTTCTTTTGCATTGTTTCCATCAGGGTTTTAGTACCTGCTTTTCTAGTGGTTATTAACCTCTGGCGGAGGCTCAGTTTGACACTGTTTTTTTTGATGGCTGTTATGGAGGTTTTTGGGGAAAGGATGTTCATTTTCAACCAATCTAGGAACATATTGCAATGCCCTGAGCAATGTTTAGCTTTGCTTTTCAGTGTAGGTTTTGTTAGAAGTCTGAAGATGAAGGGCAGTGCTATGGCATGAGGAAAGGGACCAGGAGCACTGCACTCCAGTCCTACCTCCACTTTGTCAGAAGACAGTGGCTTTTAGCACACTGAAGCCAGGTGACTTCTCCAGTCCATGTGAAGACCTCCAGCTGATACTCCTACAGGCTGTCCAGGAGAGGCAGTGGCACCATCCTGCACCAGTGGCTTTGCTCAGCCTCAACCCTGGAGAGCAAACACCATTTTCCCTCCAGGGCCTCCAAACCACCTAGTTCAGTTCAAAGTACCTCCTTGTCTCTTTAACTGATTCCCACCTAACAAACATGCCTATGTTCTGGCTCATTCCCTACCTCTACCTTGCAAATGAAACCCGAGGCAGGTGGCTGTAAGCCAGCTTTGCCCATCTCTACCATACCAGAGCAGCAGCACTGATAGAGGCTTCCCCCATCCCAAGCTGTCAAAATACTCTTTTGAGTCTTCTGGGCTGGGTCGTGAAGAGCCTGGGGAGTGAGACTGTGGCATTTTCAGAAATCCATGCTAAATTGTAGATGGGATGCTCGGCTTCACACAAGGATGAAGGCAGAGTTGTGTTGCTAAATAGAGGCTATTTTCTAACAGAATGGTACATGTTTTCCAATAAAATAGGGTGCATATTGGAAGATATTATGCAAGGATGGAAAATGAGAAAGAGGCCCGGGTACATTCATAAACCATGGACATATCCCAAACAACCCAAAGCTGGGATAGCCATGAGATATCACCGCTGCTAACATGAAGTCTGAGGAAACAAGAAGGCACCCTGGGCTCATTTTTCCATCTGAGTCCTTTGGGTCACGAAGGGGGAAGCAGAGGGCTGATGGAATTTTAGTGATTTAAACCAAAGTGGTACAAGTGACACCTGCTAGAAGCCTGGGCAGGTAGAGCACAACCTTCCTGCATGCTGTAGGAGCAAGGGTACCATGGGGTCACAGCGAGCCCTGGCTTGGGAATATCACCCATTTAAACCCTCCTGAGGCTGCCCACATAAGGTAACTTTTGATTCCATCCCTCCACCCTGATTGCCCATGCCCACATTTTCTGCAGGCATTTTGTGTCTCTATCTGCCCTGCAGGTTATTAATTTGTTAGAGGAGGCACTAATGGCAGCGGGTGTTGAAGATTTGGCTTCCCCACTGTAGCTGTTTAGGGCTATTTCCTTGAATTAGCTCTTCTCTGGTGCCATGGACTGAGGACCCATCGGCAGGTGGAGGGTGCTGGAAGGGGGATCTCATACCACATCATCCTCTTACCCCGTTTCATCCACAAGGGTACCAGGCTGTGTCTGCTATAACCCTACCCAACGCAAAGGGCAGCAATGGAGGTGAATCAGGACCTTCACATGCAGAGTGCACTCTGGATCCAAAACCCTTGTTCAATGTAGACAGAGTCATTAGCCGCTGAGTTCAACCTGTGCCGGGGCTGTAAGTCTGTGCTGGCACACATATTTTAGAAAGTCTAAGTGGAAAAGACCATTCCTCAGGTAAGCAGTTTTAACACTGTGGCTGTAAATCAGATTTTCTCATACTGTGGGAACTTCTATCATTTTGAAGTATTTTCTTTCCATGGAGAATTAACGCTGTAATTTTAAGATGCTGTTTTGTAATTTCGTTGCAGTTTTTTTCTACTAGTCCTACAGGTCATCAGCAATAGCTGACAGCAAGCACTGCCTGCAGTGTACACACACCTATTGCTGGCAACACACCGTGACTGACGACAGAGCCAGTGATTCCTATCTTATATTTTAAAGTCATTAAGGTCATCAGGAACTTCATGGCACATGAAATATTTCACACTTGTGGCAGCGTGAAGATTCTTCTGCGTGTGAAAGAAAGAATTTTCCATCAATTTGGCATTCACTTAGTAACCCCGTGGCAAATGTCCTTAACATTTCAAAAAACAAAATGAAAATAGATTTCAACAATTTTTCATTATATAATGTGATAATAGGACAATAATATAAAATGAAAATCCATAAATTAACATGAGAAAATACATTTCAGACCAAGTTTGTGAAACAAACTATTTCAGGAAACATTGCTGTAGGAATTTCTGTGAGAGACTATTTTTCAACAAAACCCCAAACATTTCCATCAAAACAGCTTTTTTTCCAACAAGAAGCTCTTTTAGAAATGTCTCACCTATTCTACTAATTATCCTCCCTTATATTAATAATTACATTTAATCAAATTAATTACTTTAATTATTAGTTAGTCAGCTTGACCTTCCAGTGCTGAGCCCTGTTATGCCTTTGTCTAAAAATTAAAGAACCTTCCACCCTCCAGAAGCGTCTCTCCTAACTGCTTACAGAGGGTGACTAAGCCTCCTCCTAATTTTCTCCCTAACAAGCTGAAAAGATTGAGCGTGTTCATTCTCACTGTACAGCAGGTTTTCCAGCTCGTGGGCTGTTCCTGAAGCTCTTTGAATAGTTTTCACTTGTTTGGTGTTATTTTTGGAAAGGCAGACACCAGGAATGGACACAATATGAATTATTATGATCTTGGGATGCCAAGACCATCTCATCCTGTTAGGTAATATTTTCTTGCCGATGCATCCAAAAATTGCATAACTCCAATAGAGCAGATTACATAAAAAATAGACGTTTAGTTTTTATTATGTGCCACATCTCCTCCATCCTCCTCAGAGCCACTGCTTCCCATGACAGCATCCTGTGACCTTCATTTTCTGTTCTGAGATATATGATCTTTCATTTGGCTATATTAAAATCACATATTGTTTAAATGAGCAGAGCCTGCCAAGTGATCCAGATTGCTCAGTATCTGACCCGCTCCCATCATTATTTATCACTCCACCAATTTTTATGTCAAGTAGAAATCATTACCAGCATTGATTTCGTATTTTCTTCTGAGTTGCCACAAAGATACTACACAGTATGGACCAAGAACTGACTTCTAGGCAACCCATCTTTGAATCTTCTCTGCCAACAGACGATTCCCAGCTGAATTTTTCAAAACCACTAATTAGTCGGCTTTTAATTCATTTAACGTGTGCAATTCCAATTGCACCTCCAGCTAATTTTTTTCCCTAGAAAGTCTCCGGGTGCCAAGCAGAGAGCTAACCCGACGCCTAAATGCGCCCTCACAACAGCTCCCTCCACTCCACTTTGTTCCTCCCCTCCTGGAAAACGCTTTGCACTCCAAACCATGCTCCCCTTTGGGCATGCATCCCCCGGGGTTATTGGTACTGTGGATCCGGGCACCTTCACCTCAGGCCGTGCGAAGCGGCACCGCAGCAACCTGGAACTGGTCCGGCTCCACAGGGCTCACCCGGGGGCTGCTCCGCGGGAAGGCGCTCGCCCGGCGCACCGTGCCCTGGGGGACCTGGGGGTCCCCATGTCCGGAGCCCTCCTCGGCCGACGCCGGAGCTGCCGCCTGTAATTAGCGGCATTAGCGAAAGGAAAGTTGCCTGTTCTGATCTCCCGTCCCGAGGCCACAAGGTCCCCGGTGCTTCCATCCCTTCCCTTTCCTCACTGCTCCATTGCACGCCAGGCGGGGTGAGGAACAACCACCCCCTTTCCCCTTCCCTCCCCGCCAGCCGGGGGAGGCCGCCGCTTGTATTTACCAGCAAATGATTAATTGTTGCTCGGCGCTGGCTGCTAATGCTGCTAATCCGGGCGGCTGCGTGTTCGGCCGCTCGCTCCGTGCCAGGCCCCGCGGGAGGGGGGCGCGCAGCGGCGGGGCCGGGGACCGGGGGCTCGGGCCGGGCTGCGCCCCCCGCCTGTAATTACTCCCCAGACAAATCTCTGCAAAGCGAGGAGCGGGGAAATCTCTGCCCATATTGCAAGGGGCTCCGGCCCCCACGCGCGGGATAATTTTGAGACTCAAATCCCAGCAAAGACCTGCTACAAATTGCTGCAAATTAAGCTGATTTTGCCCCGAATGAGGGATTTTGTGCTGCAGATCAGCCCTTCCCGGAGCTGATGAGGTGGGGATTAGAGAAGGGACTGAAATCAAAGGGACAGGATGGTGCGAGAGGGGGGAGCCCGAGAGGGGAGCCCAGCAGTGAAAGTCCAGGAGCATTAACACTTATTGATTTCTACTTTGCTGACATTTTATTCTATTACCAAGTTTCCGATTAGCCTAAACTAGGATCTATGACAGCCAAGGCAGGGTGCGGGGCGCGGAGGAGCGCCTGCTCTTCGGGTTTGCAACCGCCCAGCCCCGCAAGCATCTGCTCTGAACAAACACCACCTTCCAGGGGCTGCTTGGTTCCTGGCCGTCGGAGGGCTACGAGGGGAGCTGCTGGACTTGTGGCCCTGGGAGGGCTGCGAGCTCCTGCTGCTGACCAGAGATGCTGGTGATTTTGAGGGGAGAGAGGGAGCTCTTTCCGAATTCTATCTCCTTATAAACCCCTAAATCTTTAATATTACCTGTGATAGGGGTAGCCATTTCACCCCCTTTTCAACACCCATCTCCCCATCCCTTCTTCTCCCCTCCCTCTGGAGCCTCATTTCCATCTGTTTAAACAGCAGAAGCAATGTATGTTGCAGGCATTTCAAATTGCACCATTAAAGATTTTATGTTGTGGATGTTAAAATTAAAAAGATATATGTGCAAATAGTCACTATGAATTTAATCAATTTGATTTAATACTAATAGGAAGCAGCAAATGGAATTTATGACTCAAAAAGAAGTGAATTTTTTAAAATACTTTGTGCAAAACAGGAAAAAAAAATCCCAATCTGAAGAGTTTATTAGAGTCTAATCCCCCAACAACAACCAAACCCAGGGCTGCCCACCCAATAATCCTGGCTGCCATTAAAATATTAAAGATAAATCTAATCGTCTCTTTATCCAAAATAAGCGACTTTTATGTGGAGAGAAAATGTCTAACCCTTTGGGAAGAGAATTACTCCTAATGCATCAAATGGAATTCAGTCAGAATGGCAAAACTAGGTTTAAAAGCAAATGAGATGGTAATAGAGATAAAGGCCAGTATAACAAATTAAAAACACTCATTTACACAAATTAAAATCCCTCCTAAAAGGGTTCTGAGTAAGGAGGCCACTGGATGGTCTTGGTCCTTCTTGGTATGCAGGGGATTACACAGCCTCTCTGGACACCAGGGAAGGCAGGATGTGGTGCTGACTACCTGCAAGGAGGAAGTTTTGTTCCTGACCCACTGCCTCCCCGAGGTTTTTTTTACCTGTGCCCTGCCATGGCACTGTGCTGCATCCCCAAACCCGTGTGCACCTGAGGTTATACCAGCCCACATCTGAATAAATGCCTCCAGTTCCAGCATCCCTGCCCCAGCTGGTGCCATGTGCCCACAGTGTCTCTCTTCCACCCAGACTCTTCAGTTGGGATTCCGGATTCCCCCCATGCTCCAGCATTTGTAATGCATTGTGACAGCTCCCCGTGTAACCTTGAGCTCGTGCTGGGCACGGCAGGATGCCCAGTTTGGGACTTGGGCAAGGTCCATCTATGGAAGCAACCTGTTGAGAGGGAGGGTCCCCAAGGAGCTCACCCAGCTGTCTTCTCTGGTCAAAATCACCTCTGGGACCTGGAAGCCCAGCGTGCTGCACACTGAAGGAGGAGCTGCACCCAGGTGGTTATGTTGTACACAGGAACCCAGACCACAAGTCTGGAAGCTGTTTCCCTGCTGCCTGAGCAGCTCAAAAGGAGTGGGGCAAGGAAGAGAGGAAACCGTCCCCACTGCTGGGGCACTCTGCCCTTCCAAGACCGCTGCCTGGACAGACCTGACATCCTGGCCACAGTGCCCCTTCTCATGGCTTCACACCCAGCACACAGGAAAACAGCTTCCAGGCATGACCCACACTCTGGACCCACAAGAGGAGCAGGACCCAATGGTGGTGTCACGGGTGTGGGTAAGGGCAGCACCCTGTCTTCTCACATGTGCTCCTTACAGGCCTCACCACAGGATGTAGTGAGGAAGGTTGCAGCTGGTCCCACCACCTTGTCAGATCATGGTGAGATTGTCTGTGCACCCCAGCTTTGGAAACACCAACCCCTTTGTGGGTGCACTGAAGGAAAAATCCCACCGGGTACTTCTTCCCAGTTCTACAGCCACAAGTTAATTCCAGCGCTGGCAAGCTTCTAGGCAAGAAGCTGTTTGCAATGGGTTGTAGCCATTGTGCAAAAACTGGGAAGATGCTGAGTTTCTTCACAACCAACTTCATGAAAGGGATCTGGTAAATCCATAAGATCAAGCCTTTACCTGCTCAGGCTTCTCCTTCCAGTATGAAAGATGATCATGTTTCCAAACTGAGAGAGTAAAATTTGAACTGTGTGCCCTCTAGCAGTGTGACATGGATAAGAGCAGCTCTTTACTGCACTGGAGGGTCAGGCTACTTAGATTCCCTCGCATCATTTTATGTTCACTTTGTAATTTTCATTATTATTGATACAGTTTTAATGCTTGGGGTCTGGAGAACGAGTCTGCTTCCTCTGGGGGAAAAAAAAAGGACACTCATCTTCCCAAACTGGGTCATCAGGCTTCACCCTCGGTAGAAGGCTTCTGTCTTTGGAATGGCAGTGGAATAAGTGATGTTCTTGGCATCTTAACTTCTTATTCATAGAAACATAGCAGTTACAGCTCTTAAGGACCTAACCAAGCACTCTAGCCCTTCCCCAGCTGTATGTGGGATTCACTGTACACAAACCAATCATATGAGAGGTTTGTGTAACCTGTTCTTAATGTCCTTAAGCTACCCAATGAAGTATCTTCACGATAGGTGTCTTATCCTAATGCCTGTCCTACAGAGGACAGTCATCCTGCCCTAACACTTACTGTTAGAGAGTTTCTCCTACTGTCTTGCTATAGACTAAGCCATCTCCCAGAACTGCCCACTCTATCTACTATATTCAGTAGATACAGGGGATGATTTTTGGAAGCTCACCACTGAGCTTCCAAATTTCAAATGTATTTGAAGACTTGATGGTACAAAACTAGATCTCCCAGGATTTCCCTCCAAACACACACACTTTTCTTTAAACAAGGCAGACTACTGTGTCACCTGATGATGGAAAGAACATCAAACTGATTTTGCAAACCAAGAGAAGGGAACACTTAACATAGTTAAAGGACAATGCATCAGAGAAACCCCTTTGTCATGGTGTATAATTTACCTGAGGTGCTTATATGCCAAAGCATTATTTAAAGCTAAGCAGGACAACCGCATCCAAAAATTAGTATTAAAATTAAATGGCTAACAAGGTACCCAGCAGTCACAGTGAATCGAGCAAATATTTATGTACATTCATGGCAGCTTTGTGACGGATGTCCATCATTACTTTCCTATGCCCCATTTTAGCCCTTCAGTAGGAGGAGGACGTCATGCAGGGGTTAGGAGGTGCAGCGTGAAGCTACCAGGATAATTCAGAGCAGGCAGAAACAGAGAGGTCTGCTCAGGGCTGCAGTAACTCAGCCAGCAGCTGCCAGCTGAGAGCATTTAGCAGTGGGCATGACAGGTGCCATAATCTGCTTGTCATCGTGCACTTTGTATCTCCAGTGATTATTTATAAATCAATACACTGGCATGTAAAGAAAATGATACTTTCAGCAGGACAGTGGAATAGACATCAGGAGCTTCTTATGTGTGAGTGAAGGCTTCTTTTTAGATAGAACATATCCAACAAACAGTGTGAGCTCTGTGGAGTCCAAGATTTCAGAGCCTGAAGGGAGCATTGCAATCTTCTGGCCTCAGCTTCAGCATACAGCAGGCTACAAAACTTCACCAACTGATTTCTGCATCAGGCCAATAGCTTCTGGATGAGTTATAGATCATCTCTTAAAAACACTTTCAGCCTTGATTTGAAGACTTTATGTTACAGAGGGAATCTACAACATCTGTGGGTAGGTAGCCCTTGTCACAGTTTGCATCTCAGCAGTTTTTATTAATAGAGCAAGTGTCTGTTCTTGTTATATTAGCATTATCAAGTCCTATATCCATCTACAGCGCAAAATATGGTGGAAGGATAATGTGAAAATGCCCAGTGTCTGTGACTTCAGCACATCACCAGTGCTCCCCAAAGTTAAAGACCAGAGCTAAAATAAAAATGTATGGGGAGAGACTTATATTCAAAGTATTTTAGCCCATATAGGAAAGGAGATGAGCAGGAGCTGCATGGCCACTTCCAAAGGGAGAATGGGCAGAGGAGAGCAAGGCAGGGCAGGCTGTACTGGAAGGACCCAAAGGCCACTGCAGGGGGAAGATGGAAGAGCGCAGAGAGATCACATCAGTGACCTGTCGGTGTGAATCCACTGAAGTTTGTCTAGACAACGAGCAAGGCAGCTTTGAACTGGGTACTGAAACAGATGACACATAACACACTTGTGTGATAGAAATGGAGAAGTGAAAGTTCTTTGCAGACTGAGGGGGTGATGACAAATATTGTTTCTGCTGGGATTCAGGATGCCTATGGACACAGGAGGAGGCTGGGAGAAAGTCAAGACTGGATGCAGAGCCAAGTCAGCCCAAAATATGTGCCCAGGATGAAGGACAGGTTTGCAGACAAAAATGGGAGAAGTTCAGCATTGAGGATAGCGCAGCAGAACAATGGAAGGAGGCAAATGATGAGCTGGATCAGAAAAAATGTGAAAGGACCTGAGGCTGCTGATGTTCCCCTCCCCAGGAGAGCACCTGAGCCATTTAGCTAAGGAAAGCTCAAATAAAGCCAGAACTTCTGGTCAAGACAGGTTGAAAATGTTGCCAGAGATGACCCACAAAGGTATTGAAACAAGTATTGAAATGTAAGTTCAGTTTCCTACTCACAGTTGCTTTCAGAGTGGCATAGAGGAAGAAGAGAAGTCATAGTGAAAAGCAGACAGCCAAACCCTGCATTTTTTAGCTCAGAGGGCAGACTCACAAAGAACTTGTCAGAGGGGTCAGAGCTGTCCTCACAGTGTTGGAGGCAAGGTCAGTAGAATGGAAGGCTCTCCAGCACCCACAGGAGAAAGGGAGGTGAGGGTATGCAAGGTACCATTGGGTAACATTCCACTGCAAAGCCAACAAGACACCCCAGTGGACAGGTGACAAAGTGTTTGGAGCAAAGCAATGAAAGCACCAAGAAACTCTAGTATGTATCAGCAAGACCCTATGTCTGTACTTGTATGGCTTGACAGTGCTCAGTGAATTAACTTTGTATGAACTAGAGTGCTTGCTTCAAATCACCAGTCAAGGAGGCACAAAATGACAGAGGTGACACATGCTGTGGAGTGAACCTCAGGCTGATAAGCTGTGATGGGCTTGTCAGGTTTGGCTCTGTAGTAGTACTGCTTGAGGTAGAAAATGTTGTCAAATAGCCAACACCCCTTGTACCTGCCCTTGGGTAGAGATGCAGAGAAAGGGCTGAAGGGAAAAGGGGAGGAAGCATGGTGTGCAAAGAGCAGTGAGTACATGAGCTCCAGTTGAGAAGTGGCCTCTATGCCTCTCTACATCCTGTGTGAACCCTGGGCAGTTCTTTAGGCAGCACCACAGCATACACCTCCTCACACAGATACTGGTACCAAACAGAGGCAGTTGCGATGTTTCACAGGGCTTCAGACCTGGTGGCCTTGGTTCTGCAGCAGACTGCATGCAGCTTGGGACCATGTAACCCAGATAATGCAGTGCTGCATTGAAGATGTATGGAGAGGAGCTGTTTCTGGAGAAATTTTATTCAGTTCCTGGAGAACTTGAGAACTAGAGTAATTATAATAAAGTTCTGAATAATATATTGGCAACCTGACAGCTTGAATGTTTATCCGAACTGGAATAGTCATGCTGAGGCAGGGCTTCTGTAATGCTAGTTGAATGCTGGGAAAGGAAAATTGTGTACCATTCCTGAGGAGCCTCAGTGGGGTGGAACAGAGGGCAAACCGTACATTAGCTAAAGCAGACAAGTTACAAACAAGGTTTGAGGCGGTAGGATGGCTTGTAGTGTCCCCGACAGGACACAGCCTCCCAACCTTCCAGGAGTCCAGCTGGCTGCTCAAGGTCAGTGCACTGATACAGGCTGTTACTGGGAAAGACCGGGAGGGATCCTCAGCAGAGCTTCCTCCCTCCTTTCCGTAGCAGCTGCTTTTAAGCTGAGGCTGTCATTCCTGGCTCCTGCCTGCGCTACAGTGCAGCCATGCCTATACCTGGATGTACCACCCACTCACATGGACCCCCAGCCAGGGACCCGATTCCCAGCTTGAACTCGGATCTGCCTTATCCCCATGGACTGGTGACTGAGCCTGGCTAATGCCCACAAACGGCTCTGCTCCCCTTGCTCAGGTATAGTGGAATGAGATCCCTGAGGGGAGCCCTGTTCCCATGGCTGTGTTAGCACACTTGGCTTCCAGCTCCCTGTCCCTTAGGGAGCAGCCAGCCCACACAGAACCCTGGAAGTCTTCATTCACCTCTTACGAGCAATTTCATCACTGTGGAGGCACGAGTTGCTTTACAATCTGAAACGCTGAGTTGGTACATGACTGTCCCACAGCTCTGAGAGGAGACGGCCTCAGCTATACTGCCATCATGGCGGAGATGCCCTCAAGTGTGCTCAGGGAAGGTGTCGTATTTGGCATCTGCAGCAGCCCTGATTCTTTGCCAGGCCAAGACTATAAACCAAGTTTCCCAAAGTACACAGGACATGGCCTGTGAGCAGTTCAAAACACCTGTGGCCATCCTGGACAGATCTCACCAATTTTAGAGGCCATTCCCAGCCCTCAGTGTGCCGTCAGACACCGGGCACTGCAGAGCCTCCTCCAGAGACCAGGAGAGCCTCACTTCACAGTAAGGCAGGAGCAGTTTGGCCTGACAGACCATCCCAGAGGCCTGCGAAACTGAGTAGGATTGAGGCACTGCTTCCCCTCAAAGCTGAGGTGGAAGGTGGGCTTTTTGTGCTTATCTGCCCCAGCCCTAGATTGCTGTCCCAGTGATTAATCAGCCCCTGTGAGCAGACTTTAGGAGCCAGGCTGCGTCTCCTAAACCACTATCAAGGTACATGCTGTGGTGGAACTGCTGCCTCAGGTTGAGTGGAAGTGGGAATACCTTAGGCTTTCTCTTGGTTTTGGTCAGGGTAGGGCTGGTGAGGTCGAGGTGTGCTGCATCTTGCCAAGGGCTGTGAAAGACACTCTCATTTACTGAAGAACCATGTGGCCCAGAATATAGAGAGTCCAAGAAACTATGTCACCACCTCTGACGGTGTGAAGCCGGATGTTCCTCCAACATGCAAGGCTTCCAGGTCTACATTTTCGAGGAACGCTGCTCGGGTTTAGTTTTTAGGTTTCCTCTGTGCGCTCTTGTTTCTCTGCTGTCCACGTATTTATCTCAGGACACAAACGAGCAAGAAAGCCGGGGATGTCTGCGTTTCCCTACACGGCTGCTTTGCCCATCTTTCATCCGGGCTGGTGCCCTGAGCTGTGCGAGGCCAGGCTGGAGCCGTGTTTAAGAAAGCTGCGGGTGCCTCCGTCTCCCTCAACCCCACCTCCCCCCCTCACGCTGGAGAAGAAGCGGGGCCGGGGCAGCCCTTCTCGGCGCAGGGACGCGCAGCAGCCCCAGCCCGCTGATGGGCACAGGCACCGGCCTCAGCCCACCGAGCACCGGCCCCGCCGCCGCCGGTGCCGACTTTTTGGCATCCCTAATCGCGGCTGGCCCCTGTGATTGGCTGCGCGGCTCTGACCCCGCTCGGGCTCCCGGCTGGGCGGATAAAAGGGGCCTGAGCCGGGGGCTCCCAGGCATTCCCGGAGCGGGCACCAGGGACCGGCGGCCGCAGCATGACGGGCAAAGCGGGCGCGGCGCTGGCCCCCAGCCTGCCCGGTAAGCCCAAGCTCGACGGCGCGCCCGCCGCCCCGCCGCCGCCTCCGCCGCCCCCCGCGGCAGGGTCCAAGCCTAGCTCCGGGCCCACCCCTCCCCGCTGCACCGGCTTCGGCATCCAGGAGATCCTGGGCTTGAACAAGGAGCCGCCGTCGCACCCTCGGGCCGCCCTGGACTCGCTGCCCGCCGGGCACCTGCTGGCGGCCCGGTCCGTGCTCAGCCCCGCCGGGGTGGGCGGTGTGAGCATGGGTCTGCTGGGGGCCGGCGGCATCCCCGGCTTCTACACCCAGCCGACTTTCCTGGAGGTGCTCTCCGACCCCCAGAGCGTCCACCTGCAGCCTCTGGCCCGGGCCCCCGGGCAGCTGGACAGCAGCCAGACAGCCAGCTCAGGTAGGCACGTCCCTGGTCCCCGGGGACCCACCGCGCCCCGTCAGCACTGCCAGCCGCTCCCGGCAGCCTCCGGCACCCGCTGCCCCGCCGGGAGGCCCCATGCTCGGCTGCGGGAGGAGGATTTCGTTTCGGTCTCAAAGAGGAGAAGTGCGGGCGGGTGGAACCGTATTCCCTCGCCGTGCGGGGCTGCAGCCGCTACGTGATGGCGTGGCCGTGGGTGCCCGGCCCGTGGATGAGCGGAGTTCGGCGGAGCGCTTCTCCAGCGGCTCCAGCTCGTTGCCGGGAAATAAGGGGCCGCTCGGCACCCCTTTCCTAGACGGCAGCAGCCGCCTGCAACCCTGCCCGCAAGCCCCGCTCCCAGGCCGCCTTGGGTTCCCCCGGCGCGGCAGGCAGCAGTGCCTGGCCCTGGGCCCGGCCTCGGACCCGGGGGACGTCCTCAGGGTCCTCCCGGGAGCGGCCAGAGCCTTCCGACGCGGTGCCCAGCCCGAGTGGTGCCCGCCGCCGCCCGCAGCACGGCCTGCCGAGCAGCACGGCGCCGAGGTAGGGCCAGTGGCGGGGCGCCGCGGGCAGGAACGGCGCCAGAGCCCGGGGCTAGCCCGGGCCGCCGCGGGGCACAGCGGCAGGCATCGAAATGAGGGTCCCGGTTCTGTCACCCGGCGGCTCCTTCGAGGCTTCCTGCCCCTAACACACCCCGGCCGGCCATCTCCGGAGAGCGGGGAACGGGGACGGGCCGAAGCTTGTCCCGGGAGGTTTTTTCCTTTCTTTTTTTCCCGTAGCTTCATAAACCTCAGTTTCTCCCTCCCCGCTCCCGTGTTTCTGCGGGGCAGTCCGGGATCCCCGGACTGGGGCAGGCGGCCGCTGTGCCCGGCCGCGGGGAGGGAGCTCCAGCTTTCCCCTTTTCCTACGGTTTTGTTGAGCTTGCCGGGTCTGCATTTTAGCAGCGAGACAACAGCAGCCCCAGCAAACGACTCCGGGGAAGAGAGGGGAGTGCGAGAGCCCTGTCCCGGCCCGGAGCCTTCCCTGGCGAGGGCGGATGGCCCCGGAGCGGGACCAACACCGGAACTGGGACCAGCACTGGGGCCGGAGCTGGGGCCGCGCCGGGTTGGAGAGAGCGGCCGGCGGCGGGCCCCGTCTGCGGCATCATCGCAACGAAACCTTCGGCCAGAGCCGCCGGAGGGAACGGAGCCGCCGGGCCCGACGCTACCCGGGGGCCCGAAGCCCACGGCCGCTGCCTGTCTCTCCGCAGATTCCGAGGATGTCTCCTCCAGCGACCGGAAAATGTCCAAATCCTCCCTAAACCAGAGCAAGAAACGGAAGAAGAGGCGGCACAGGTAAGAGAGCGGCCTCTACCTTGCCGGCTCCCGCCATCCCCTCCAAGACACCGGGTAGCGGTGAGCCCCGCCGTCCCGGCGGCCCGACGCGTTCCCTCCCCGCTCCGGCCCGGAGTGAAATAGCCCTCCCGCACCTGCCGCGGGAACGCCCCGGCGCCGCTGCGGCTTCTTCCCTCTGCCTTTTCCTTTTTACTTTCTCCCGGTCCAAAACAGATCGGCTCTGGGCAGGCGCCTTTAGGGAGCAGGGGATCGGCCACAGGTGTCTCTTTGTTTAATTTTTCTGGCTGCAGGTCCAGGTATCCCGAGCCGCAAACCCGAGCAGCCCGTGAGCATCTGGGCGGGATGCGGATCACCCCTGCCTGGGGCGGGGGTCCTCGTCAAACCTGTCCCCTGCTCCCTATATAACAACCTTAATATTGCCTGTCAGAGAATTTCTATCAACGATTTAATTATTTTATTACTTACAAATAAATGTTTTACCAAAAGAGTAAGTGGTTGCGAATCAGACGCAGCCTGCAGAGAAGCCAAAGAAGGCTAGAGAATTGGTTAAGGAAACGAAGATCCTCTTTGGATTTCGTTTCCCTCGGGACAGGGCAGAATGATAGACTTTGCCTGGCTTCCCCCACAGCTAAAACGTGTCTTATACACAGAAACGAAAAATGCCATGCTGGTTTCTGGCACTGCTGTGGCCGGAAAGTCAGGACAAAGGAAAGCCAGACACCAGCCACCGAGGGTATTTAGGAATAATTAAATCAATCCTGCCAGGGTGCAGGAAGGGTGGATTAAAAGATGCCCCAGTGAAAGCTCAGCAGGATGCAGGGTGGAAGGAAACCGACTGTCCCGGGAGACATCCTGCGTTTGAGCTACAGAACTCTTGGTCTGCAGGGCTCATCCCAAACCCGGGGTCGCTCCCCAGGCAGTTTGGGTGCCCTGCGGTAAATAGGGCTTCTTTTTCTTCGTGGGCCGGACAGGGCTGGGTGAAAACACATCAGGGGCTGGTGTAGGGGTCATGGTCTAGGACGGGAGAGAGGAAAGGAAAGGAAATCCAGATCTGTTTCTTTTCAGTTCTAGACAGAAACAGACCCGCAACATTTAGCTGTAATTGTATATTCTGTGCTAAATGGTTAAGATCTCTAGTTGTACCAAGAAAGGGCTGGGATGTGACAGGCCGATAGTCTGAAAATAGCTGCAGGATAGAAACAGCAAAAGGGACAGTGGACTGTGGATCGCAAAAGAGACAGGGACTGAGATGCTGAAAGGGGGAAACTTCAGCTTCACCCTGCCGCCGGTGAGCCTTGCTGGGCTTCAGCGCTCTTCTCAGAGGAGGGTGAAGGGGAATGCTTGAAATCCAAACGGGATCGAAATCGGAATAATTTTTCCTGTGGTCCCAGAGAAAGAAAATACACTCGTTGGTGTGCCTTTGCTGTCCCTAGAGTTCACAGATCTGTCGGAGCCAGAGGAAAACTGTTTGAAAAGAGAACGGATTTAGGAGTGAATTTAAAGAAGGGTCTGCTGCAGGCAGGTCCCTTGCATTTGCATGCTGCTTTTGTTAGTAATGTAATCGACCTGGTGGAATTCTTCGGATTCTGAATGGCGGGGGTTATTTCTGTTTATGCCCTCTGGAACTGCAGGGCTTTTCTGAAATTCGGATGCATTTTAAAAACAGAATTTTCCCCCGCTCTTTCCTTCCCCCTTCTGGGAGCTATATATTCTTCAGTCGTATAATCTATTTATGTATGTTCTTTGAACAAAGGCTGCAATTCGTTGTTGTTCAGTTTGGTTTGGTTGTTTTTCTGTTTGATTGTTTTTTTTGGTGGTGTTTGGTTTCTCCCACCTCTGCCCCCATTGGAGTGTTGCTGGTTCTTTTATCAAAAATTGCATTTTGTGAATGAGGGCGGGGGCTGTGTAGGATGGGATTTTTAGCCCTCTGTGGAGTGGAAGCGGTTTGAGACCTCTCATCCATCCCCTGGAGAAGGGTTTTCATCCGTCTCGGCTTTCCAGCTGCTAGGTTTTCAATTTGGTTGTCCTGAGCTGAGAACTGGTTGTGCAGGGGCGGGTTGGGCTGCTGCCCACCCAGGGCGGTCCAGAAGGATTTTCAGAGGATAATGGGGTAATGCAAACTGGCAGGGAGCAGCTAGTGGGATATCGGTGCGGAAGCAACCAGGGTAAAGTCAGAGGAAAGGAGCTGGCACTGGCTCTCATAGGGAAGGACTGGTGAAAAGCAGCGGGGAGAAGAGTGGTTAAGACATTTGGAGGATTCAGACGAGGACCAGGGCTCCAGGGGAGGATAATCTGCTCGTGGAGATTGAAGAGGCTAAGGACCAGCCGCTGGAAAGGGCTCAGTGCGTCTCCAGATGGGATGCTGAGATGCTGCTTTATCTCAATGTGACTACCAAAGGGTTAAGAAACCTCTGGATGCAAGATCGGGGGGGAGTAGGGGAGGGGATGTGGTGGTGGAGTTAAGCCAGGCCAGGGGTGGCTACACCGTTGTAGGGTGGTGAGGGACAGGGACATCCCCAGGATCCTCACAAGAGGCAGCAGAGTCAGAGGTGTAAAAACAGCTGTCATCGGCGCTGGCTGCAGGTGCTGCTGCTGGGAAGGGACTGTCTCCAGAGGCAAATCCCTGAAAGGGAAGGTGATTTGTAACTGTTTAAAGTGCTGTCTTCTGACATTTTCTCTTTCTGCTTTCACCTTGGCACCTGACCTTTTGTGCACAGAAACGGGGGGGGGGGTGGGGGTGGGGGTGGGGGTTGGGGGGAAGCTATGCATTAGCAGGTTACCCAGGTTTCTGTAGCTTCTGTGTCCATTTCTCTGACTCTTCATCATCTTTGCTGCTACTTCTTATGTTTTTTGATCAAGGAGTTTTACTCCCCTCAGGACAATCTTCACATCCTACCAACTGGAGGAGCTGGAAAAGGCCTTCAATGAGGCCCACTATCCTGATGTATATGCTAGAGAGATGCTGGCCATGAAAACAGAATTGCCAGAAGACAGGATACAGGTAATCATATTTCTTGGACCCCCTTATCCTGCTCCTCTCAGCCATATTCATCCCTCCCTGAAGATAAGGTAGTGACACTGGAAGGGTGATACTGCTCTGAATACGCCCCACCAGGCCGTCCACTCCCCTGCTTTTGATGAGTAGGCAGCCAGATCAGCTGTTCTTGGCAGATTTGTGTTCGATGTTTGTATGTCAACATGTGCTGTACATGGCATGTTGTATCAGTGACCGTGTGTGTGGAACAGAGGGAATCCTAAATCATTGAAGGGGAACTGGTGTGCAAGGAAAGACCGCAGCACTTCGAGGTCTTGGCGGCATAGGCAAGAAGAGAGCCCTCTACAGATCAGGTCTGGGTGCGCAGTGTGGGAGGGAAAGAGCTCATTTCTCGTTTGGGCAGAGACGGCACAGAGATGCTGTAGGCAGCTCATACCGCCGTGGGTAGGACGGCAGTGTGGCAGTGACATGGTGAGGTGTTTGCACCATCCAGTGAGGTGTCTGCACCGTCTCGGCACTTTAGCTGCGCTTGCCTCCTCAAGTGAAGCTTCCCTGAAAGTTTCTGGGATAAGGTTTTGTTAATGATTTTTAATGTTTGAAGTTTAACTTCATGCCAGTCCTGTCATGCCCCTGTGAGGAGGTAGATTGAAATGGTGGTATCTCATTGGTGAATCCTCTGGTGGTAAGGAGCAGCCTCAGCCACTGGGCAATCCCAAGCCCCAAGAGCTGGAGAAGACTTACAGCTGTTGCGAAAGGCACAATGTGCTTGGACAGATGTTCACAAGAGTGGACTCCAGCAGCTTCTGCTGCTTTCCTCCGTGCAGATGATGTTTCTTGGCTGGCTGGGGCTTGGAGCCCTGTGCAGTGGCAGGGGCTGCCTCTGTGGCTGGTACATAGCAGTTTCTATGAGAAGAATTGGTCTGAGTGCCAGGTGGTGTTGGGAGGGTCCAGGTTTCCCTGGTTCCTCCTTCTGCTCAGTCCCTCATGCATGCCTAGCATCCACCAATCTGTTCCTTCAGCCTGTGTTCTTTCTTTGCTAAAGAGGTGGCCCAGGAGGCTGCTCCCTCCTGAGTTTGAAAACTCTGAGGGCATTCATCAAGATGATGCTGATGCTAGAAGCTGCTGAGGCATGACCCTGCACAGGGACAGAGAGATCATCCTGAACAAAAGTGCAGCCCTTTTCCCCTCAGTCCAGAGCGCCCCTCACCATCCGCATTCTTGTGCTTAATCGAGTGACGTTTTTATAAGAGCAAGTTGTGCTTCTCCCGTTGCACTGGCAAGACTCCTGTTGACCTAACAGCTTGTAGATAACCTGCCTGCTGACATGTTTTTCAATGGTCCTCACAAATAATGGCCCATCATCTGAAGTCCTACCTGATGCATTAGGATCTTGCACTGAGCAACATGACCTGATGTTTTGCCTCTGGAGAGAGTAAGCTGGCTGGCTGGTCACTTCTCCACTTGTGATCCTGTAGGACATTAAGTCAAGAGGAGAGAGACCTGTCAGGAGTTTAGTGTTGCCTGCACCCACCATCTGACGCTGGACTGAAAAGAAGATCCTTCGATTACCTATAAAGGACCTTTCCAAGGAAGAGGTTAATCTAGTGGTACAGTATATGTTGAACTGCAGAGGCACCATTTTCCTGGCCAGAGCTGAGGGTGTTCACTATGGGGGAGGTGGAGGGAGATGTTATGACAAAAAAGCAGAGCTGGACGTTGCATGTACTGCTTCAGCACCTGGAGCATCCTTCTAGTGCTGAGACGCAGTGTTTTATCTGATTTGGAGTGAAACAGTGGCTAATATATCTTAGCTATCACTGACTTTCTGCCAACTTGCCATTCTGCAACTGGCTAATGAACGTCTGCCTACTCTTCTTGTACTGCAGAGGTTTTAAACCTAGGAGTGCTCCTTACTGTGACCTCTCTGCCCTAGAGATCAGGTTAGACTTGGACAGCAGAAGCACTATGTGGTGTGGCTGTTTTGAACATTAGGTTTTGCTAATGACATCTGTATTCCAGAACAAAGTGCTTGTGAGTAATAACTTTTGCTCATCGTGAAAGGCTAAATAATGAGAAACAGCAGAATCATTTGTTGTGTGAGAGCATGAGCACCCTGCCAGGGTGAATGAGCATCAGGGCCATGTAGGAGTCCCAAGCGCCACTGACCTTTTCAATGGGTCACCCTCCAATTGTCCCTTACCACATATTTTATGAAGTTTCCTTGTCCATACTTTTTTTTTCTTTTGTGTGTCACAAGCTATGACAAGATGATTCCAAACCTTGGGCGTGCTTCTTGATATTTCACCTCATGTTAATCTTCAACTTTAGCCCCTTTTGTATGAGCCTAATTCTTTCCACCTTGTTATGGTGTTCGTACTCTTTAAATAAATCTAAGCTGTTTCTTCTCCTGGCTGTCACTTTTGGTTTTCATCATCACTTAAGCAAGCTGTGAAGATCTTTTCTTAAATCATTCTTCATAAATCACACACCAGTCTCTTAATCATGTGGTTGTTCTTCTGTGAAGACCATCCTGCCTGTCAGCCTTCCTGGAGATAAGGGACCACATGCCCACAGCTGCACACTGGGTTCAGCAGGACCTCTGAGTCCTTGCAGAAACAGCCTCAGATTAGCACCAGTCTACTTGTTTACGTACTTATTCTATTTATCTAATTCAGTCACTTTAAGCTTTTTTTTTATACAGATTCCTTTTTTTTTATCCTGAGGATTTTCCCTTCAGTATTCTGGTTTTATGTCATTTTATTAACTTTGGCTAACAAGCATCATAACATCCCTACTATGTCTGACACTGGCAAGAGTTGGATGTTAGAGTATGAGAGCAGGAGCTATATCTAGTGATACTGAATAGTTGGACAACCTCCTGGGATTTGGAACATGTAAACATCTTTGTATCTTGCAGAAAGAATTTCTGCAGCAAAACTACAGAAAGTAGTTACGAGTGAAGTAAATCTTGCTTAGAATCTATTACCATCACTTAATGCTCCTCATGTAATCTTTGTGCCCCTTCTTGCATGAGTTTCTAACTGCTCAAGAGAGCTCTGCATTTTTGCATTTTAGAATCATAGGATCAATTAGGTTGGAAAAGACCTTTAAGATCATCAAGTTCAACCATTACCCCAAGACTGCCAAGACCACCACTAAACCGTATAAACTGTATCATTTTCATTGTAGTTTGCAGTTTCTCCCATCTTTCAACATTCTTTTCTCCTTCTTGTAGGTCATTAATGAAAGTGTTTTCTAAGATTGCTGTGATCATCACATGTTGTGGGCTTTCATTGCATTTCAAGCGGCTTCCCACTGGATCCACATCTAAAAGTGATATCTATCCCTTATTTTCATTCATGGACTTATTTCTCAGGAGGTAGTAGTTAAGAAGAAAGTAATTCACCTATGAAATTCAGTATGAAAGTGAAATTCAAAGAGGGCATTTGAGAGAATGATATATAGGAACTGTTTGCATGTAAAACCTTTATCAGAACACTACAAATAGCTATCAGAGGCCAAGAAAGTTACTGGTTTGAGAGAACATTGAATTTGAGGGAAAATATTCAAATCCTCTGCTTAAAGACAAGATGAACATGTTTGGTTTTCTTTCAAGGCAGGTCTCTTTCATGTTACATGCTGCATCCTCCTGTATTGGTAGGAGGAAGGAATATAAGCATCCTCCTATTGGGAAAAGAATTTAGTTTTCCTAGTGAGACCCTTGGTGTAAGTCAGACCAGATGCCACTGTGGCTATTTTGAAAGATACTTGAAAAAAACTACATTAATCGGTGTATTTGAAAGAATATTCAGAAGGGTTGAAGTGCTGCTATTAGAATAAACCCAGACCATTCTGTAAAATCCAGGAGAGGTAAGTAGATTCCCGTGGGGAAGTATATCCTTAATAAACAACTTAAAATATTCTAAATGGCCTCAAGCTGATAAATATTCTGACGCCTGACTTAGATCAGTGTGTTTCTCATAACAGATACTCTGAAATGCAATGTGTAGATTTTACATAAGTTATCTCTATTGAATGTATTACTATATGACCATTCTGAACTTTAAATGCCAGTATCTGCAATAGTAAAGTTCAGTAACAGTTTGATTTGGGATTATTGAAATGACCGTGTATGTTTAGCATTACAGTACGTCTCCTACCAACCAACCAAATTGGTTCAGTATTTCAAAGAGATAAGATCCTGACTGCCATTGTGGGGACACTAGAATCACCTTCTAAGGGAACTAATCCGTCAACAAAGAGAATAAAAGTGCTAAAAAATCATCCATTCTTCTTATTAAATGATTGTATGGTAATTATGTGGATGAACAATTTTAGGACAAATAAAACTGCTCACATAAGCAAAAGGAACCCTGAGGAGACACTGGTGCTATGCGTGAGGAGTGGGGATTGTCTGTATCCAAACAAGCTTTTGTCAGGCAGCCAAGAGGTCAATTTTGGCTAAAGCCAAAACAAAGACAATTAGAACTCTAATTGAAAGTGTATTGTTTTAGATGCTTTCAGTATCATTCTGTAGCCCTTTAGGAGTTGAATGGGGATGGAGGAATTGGGATGGGTTGTCATTTGGAAAGAAGCATTTGTACCAAAAATATCTTTCCAGAACAAGAGGTTTACTTCAGTTTTGCAAAAATGGTCTGTATTTAGAGGTGAACATAATTTGGAAAGGCCTGAGGAACCTGTATCAAACTGATGAGGGGCTCAGAATAGAACCCATAGAGTCCCCTCAAGAAACACGATAGAAAGTGTGAAGGAGAAAGTTTGGTTTATGCAGCTTTAGCAGCCCTGGCTTCTCCCCCACCCATCATAATTTGCTGCTTGCTGCAGAGTGTTGGACTGTAGTCCTAATCCCATGGTGCAAGTGTGGAATGGGGATGATTGTCCCATGCAGTTGCTGACCTTTCCTGAATCTGTGCCTGGAATGGCCGCCAAGGGATTTCTTAGTGCTGCAGAAAATAGTGGTTATGTTGTTTTTTATATGTCTGTGCTTGTCGCTATTGCTCTCAGTAAGAGAGGAACTGTCTATTCTTGCTAAAACTTTGGATAACTCTCTCACTTAGAAGAGAGAAAGGCCAGCATGAGGCACAGTGCCAGTGGGATCCCACCTGGATCTCTGTACAGCTTGTTCAAGGACATCATGTAGCTTGAGGGAAATCACCAGAGTGATTAGTGTGGTTGGAGGTAGATTACCAAGGTTACGGGGAAGCTGAAGGTGTTGCTGCTGTGTAAGCCAACCATCTGAATTTCTTAATGTGTCTTTTAAGAACCCTGCAAGTAGTTAATCATGAGCAGCTAGTGCTGGCTACCTTTGCCAGTAATTCCTATGCACTGGGGCAAGCCACAGGGCTGTGGTACCAGATAAGTGTCATTAACTTCCCCTACGCTTTTAGGAATGTAGGAAGTGTACAAGGGAGAGTAATAAAACTAATCAAATTTACTGGCTTAGTGAGAATATTATTATGAGTGCTTCTCATGTCATATGGTGCATCTCTGCCTCCATGTCTTTAACTGGTATGTGAGGAGTTCATCCACTTTGCTGCCTCTTCAATAACATGCTTGTTTAGTTGATCTAAATTCATATTAATTTCCATTTTTCAATTAAGAGTTGTTTAATTTGGTCCTTTCTCTAATGGAATGTTTTCATTACCCTTTATCTATGGCCCATTTTTAGTCCATGTGCTAGAACTTTATTTACAAGTTAATTACTAGAGCTGAAACAGAGTTACTGGGTGATGGGCAAGAGTAAGGGCCCAAGCAAGACTTCCCAAAGGGGTTACTGTCTGACAGCCTTGCAACCCATGCCTTCGTACAGAGGAAGAAAGTGTGGCAGGAAACAGGAAGGAAAATGGAGGGCTGGGAACATCTCTTCAGCTTACTGTGAAGCGGGGACTCTCCTGCTTGTTGCTAGACTGACTGTGTGGATTACTTTCTCAGCTTGTGGGATTTACCCTGCTACAGCTGGAGCTGTAGGTTCAGATTAAAGGATGTTTCTCAGTGCAGAGATGAAGGTACAGAGTTATGAATATTTTGTATGCCAAGGTACAGGTTTATTCCTCTATGTTCAGTCCCTGAGCTACTTCAGCCGCTGACCAATTTTCTAAATGGGACAGAAAACCAAATAAACCCAAACTTGCTGTCCTTGCCTTCTGCTCCTTTCCTAGCAAGGTATTTATGGCTGTCACAGCATACAAGACAGTGTGATTTTCATGTGCTCCTCCACAGTATCAGGAGGGAAACGGGGCTTTGCAGTGACAGCTCCTTCCTTGTTCTCCCCATGGTTTGGAGACACCATCGCTGAGGGTCACACACCTTTGAGTGCTGGGACTCTTAAGCAACATGCAAGAGGAAAGACAGGCAGGCAACAAAATGTGTGCTAGCACACTGCTGTGGAATGCCTTGGCAAAGACTTTTCCCATCGTGGCTCATCATGGAATAAGGAACGGCTCTACAGGCTTAATGACAGGCTCTGACAACTTTTTCAGGCATTTATCCCCCTATTTTCTTAATGACAGTAGGTTAAGGGTAACACTTCTCTGAGTTAGCTCAGGCACTGGCTCCTTGATCACTTATGCTCTTCTGGAAATGCTATCCTAAACCCTTGTGTGGGAACACATGCATTCATTCTTTCAATTTCCTTTGTATTTCTTCTGATACTGCTGCAGTTTTTCACAACTGATTTTTAGGAAATAGGCAGCCCATCAGGTTCAGTAGTTAATTCCCCTCCAGGCTTAGGGTGCCTTGCAGAAGGACTAACTGATGGCTGTGTGCTCAGGTTTTCCTTTAATGACCCTTATATAATAAAGTTTTCCTCCTTTTCTGACTTTGAATAGAGATATTTTTTTTTAGCAGTTCAATAACACAGGCACTTTAGAGACACAGTTAATTTACTCTCCCAGTTATTTCTTAATTGATCTGTTTTTCTCTGTAGTATTTATCTTTTACCTTGACAGACCTCAACAAGTTCTTCTGATTCTTTGACAGTTCAAACCTCCTCTGCCTTTTCATTGCCCTTCTTTGTGGAAGTTCTGCTAGCCACATTTTGCATGGGTCTGTCCAGCATTGAAGAGTCTAGTCTTCAACAGACTAGATGATGAACTAGATTAACAGACATACAGATTATCCTGATCTCTGCATGCATGAGGCTGATGTGTCCTTGTGTGAAGCAGCAAAGAGGAACCGAGTTGGAGAACAAACTTGCTGCAATATCTTAACAGCAGTGGTGGCTTCCAGGGGCCACTGCATCAGAGGCTGTGAGAAACCAATTACGTGTTCTTCTGTCTACTCTGAGTGGCACTGCCCTGGGAGCAGCAAGGGATGTCCAGTTTAGGACCTGCCTTGTGTCAGAAGCACAGTTTGCTCCCTGCCTTCTTTCAGTGGGTTTCTGTTAGGCTTCCAACTGAAGAGTTGAAGCTGAAACTTTGGCTGGCAGTTACTAGAGCTTTTGTGTGGTGGTCAGGGACAGTCTGCTGTTCTGGTCTGCTCTTTAGGTCTGGTCTTTAGCTCTGCTCTTTAGCTCTTCTACAGATTCAAGTTTTTCTTCACTGGGTGAAAGAGGTTGGGTAATTAGATACCTTTTATTGCATGAGGCAAGGAATTGCAAATATTGTTATTACCATGTCTCTTCCTAAGGGAAAATCATAAGGGACTGCAACTGTCTCCTTTTGGTGCTCAGTTCCAGACTGATGCCTGACAAATTATTACCACATGTCACAGTGTTTTACAATACATAACAAGTTTCTGTAGATATCTTTCAGCTAATGCTTCAATGAACCAAGAGCTCTCATGCACTTGTGAGCCTCTGCTGTAGCCCTCAGGAGAGACTTTGCAAGCTGTCCCCATGCACACAGGGATGCGCTTGAGCCTTACCTTGGGGAATGGCGAGCACCAGGTAGTGCTGCAAACTTCATCTCCTGCTGGTGCACAGCCTGTGTCTGCTACATTACTTTCTGGAGAAGGCCAGAGCACACCTTTGCCCTTTGCTCTGTGTGTACTGATAAAGTACAACAGTCAGCTGCTTCTGGCATGCAAGGAGCAGCTCCAGAGCACAGGCAGCACTTTGCATCCTCTGAGGAAGGCTGGCATCCCAAGCTCTGATTTTGGTGCTCATTGAAAGGCATTCTGAAGGGGATATGACACTTCCCCTCTGACTGTCCTGACTCAACTTGCTCCAACATGACGGTGATAATATGGTGTGTCCTTGCATGTTCACAGAGTGCATATGGATGTTTATGAAGACTTATGCTAAGGTTTCCTCTGTGCCAGAGGGCCTGCAGAGCAATGTTAGAGAGAGAAAATGAGGCAAAATGAAATTATGCAGTCAGGATAGCATCTTGATTAATGGAGCCAGGCACCATGAGCACCCAAAGGATGAATGTGCGGTATCACCCTTTGTGACAATGACAAATGTTGCCCTGGGTTTGTGTGGACTAGGATGATGGGCATGCTTTTGCCTGCTTTCCTGTGACTGTCATACACTCACGACCCTTATGTTTTTTCTATTTTTCAATCAGCGTGTTAGGAAAAGAGGAATTTGTGTGTGTATCTGCCACGTCCCAGCATCTGGCAGCCTATATGGTGCTGTAGCTCCAGCTAAGCTGGTGGTCAGCTGGCATTACGGTCTGGCCAGGATGAAGTCAATGTCTCAGGGATGAATTTGCTGAGCAGATGTGTTGCACAGATCAAGTGTGTGCTGAACCACTATACCTACCATGCACATTGTGTGCACATTTGTTTTTCTGTTGCAGGGCTGGTGGCATGCTAACAGCATGCACATTTTTGCTTGTTGCTGTAGTAAGCCCCTATTCAATACATGCCCTGTGCTAGTTAAGCTTAGAGGAGACCCAAGCTTGGATGAACTATCATGTCTTTGCTCGAGAAGGGTGAGTACTGTCTCACAGCCCATCTCAGTATGTCTGGTTGGACCTGTTAGCTGAATGTGCCCAAGATGACTCCACCTATTACCAGGAAGGGCTTTTGCTAGGCTGCGTATGGGAATTGCTCTTTCTAATGTGAGCTCAGAAAGCTCTTTCCCAGTGTTTCGTAAGAGGAGGGATGATGAGTCCTGTGATCAGCCATGCAGCCCATGTGCAACTTTTACTGCTCTCATTTAACTTCATACCCACTTTACACCAGCCATAGAAAGTGATGTCACCATAAACAGTGCCAATAATTTTGACATTATATTTGAAAAGACAGCCATAAACCATTCCCAGGCTTACACAAGTGGTGCAGTCTCCACCAGCAGACTGGGGACAGACTGAGTGAGCACTACAGGGGAGGGATTTTGGGAAGTGCCAGGACCTGGTCAGGCCTTACGCTCTGTGGCAATTCATTACAAAGCCTTATGACCCGTGAGTGCAGATGGGAACATGCTCTGAGGAAGATACGAGGCTGCTCATTGCAGTGCTCACATGCTCAGATTGAACCCAGCCAGGGCCACCGTCCCTGTCCCATACAAGGGTGTGGATATTGCTGTTTTTTCAGAGGAGGTTTTAATTTTGTCTCTCATTGTAGAGTTTTGGATTGGAAAGGAAAAAGGTAGAAAGTGAGATGTGTAGTTGTCAGGAGGAACTGAGCGCTGAAATGGCAGCCGGGCCATGGGTGTAGAGGCGAGCTGGAAGTGTTCTCTGGTCTGCAGCTGGACCCATCAAAGGGCTTCAACTTTGACTGAAGCAACAGGTATGGTATGCTGCTGGGCATGATTTTAGGAGCAGTGTTCTTCTGTGAAGTGACAGGATCAATCTGGAGCAGCATGGTGGGGAAAGGGACATAAGCAATTGCAGGGTGCTGGTGTAGATGCCTGGACATTTCCCACAGCAGTTAATGCCACAGAAAGAAGAGATCTGATGGATAAGCACGAGAAATTCAGCTTCTGCGCACTTCAGCCTGAGATGGCTGGATCCCTGGGAGGAAAGCATGGTGCTGGATGGACATGAGTGTGTTGTGTCATTAAGCCATCAGCACCTGAGGACCATGATAGCAGATTACAACCCAAGGCAATATCACAGAGGTCCAGAAAACTCCCTGGACTGGCAGGACAGGGTTTCTCTGCTGTGACCTCACTTGAAGGACTCAGCACCAGAAATGGCTTCTCTGCAGGGATCATACAGAGTAGCAGTTCAGCTCTCTGAAGCTGAAGGTTTGTGCCAGGGAATTGTGAGAGAGTGCAGAAGATAAGTCTGTTAGTCCATGGGCAGGGGAGATGGTATCAGCGTTGCTGCTGGGGGGACTTTTGCCGCTTGCCTGAGTTGCTGGTTTGCCAACAGCTGTGTGCAGCTGCTCCCTGCAGCCTGGCAAAGACATGCGCTGGTGGTGCGACCGCAGGTGTGTGGGGCTGGGTGCCTGTGCATGCATGGACGTGCATTTGCTTATGGCCATCTAGTGGGCATTTCAGCATGCACTGCTTTGGGCTGGGACCATCTTGCGCTTCATAAAGCTTGTCACTTGAAAGACCTCTGCTGAAATGCTGTGTTAAAGGCAGTATGTGAGATTGATGAAGCAAAAATTCCCCATTGTCTAGCCTGGAATTTTCCTTATAGGAGGCAAGGAATGCTTGGGCAGTGGAAACAAACAAACAAACAACACAACAAAACCTCCAACACTTTTTTATTAGAAAGACAAAAAAGGCCACTACCAATTCTCCTGGCTGTGTACCCGGGACTGGACAGTAGCAGCCAAGAAAATTAGTGTAACAGTGAAAATTTTAGGTTGAAACAGTACACAGTAACACCCTAAATGCCTTAAAACAACCCCTTTGCTAATTCAGATTCCTGGCTCATGGCCAACCTCAGGGAGATTTCTGTCTTTAGCAGACAATGTTTCAGGACCTGATTAGGTAAACAAACTAACATGATGAATAGGGGTGATAAGGATACATTGAGTCTCATGTCCCTTTGCAAAATGAGAGATTCCCCCTAACACAGCTCACTCTTCTGCGTCATCAATAATCTGAAGAAGTATCAATTATCATTGGTGATCCAGAGGAGGAAACTGGCAAGAATAACTTTGCCAGTCTTGACTCTGAAGCACTGCAACCCTGCAGTCAAGCACAGAGTGCCTCAGCTTTCACTGCTTTGGGCGGTGGGCACCGAAGGTGAGAATTAGATGATGACTAATGTTAAAAATACCCCCATTAGTAAGGCTTTGCAATACTGCTGATTTTGGTAAGAGGGCCTCAAAAGAAGTATCCAGGAGATGACACTGAGGGTGCTGGCATTTGTTGCTATCTTGGTTCATAGACTATGGCTGCTCTTGGAGGGAACAGTGACAGTGTGATGTGCCCAGTGGGGTTAGAGTGTGTGATGCTCGGCTCTGGCCAAATGATAGGGCGGCACTTGTGGATCCTCAGAAGCAGCCCAGAGAGGGGTTTGGGCAGCTAAAAACCAAACATTCATGCATGAGCTGAGCTTAGATGCTAATGTGTCTGGTGGGTAGCAAGACAAACCTGTCCTCTTTACTCTGTTGTCCATTCTTTGTGGATAGGTTCCTGGAACAAGCTTCACAGAGGGTGCTTATGTGACAATAAATAGCTGTAAATCACCTTAAGGGTAGCACATTGGTCCAAAAGACACTTCTGTGCACCAGACTGATAGCTTTGCACAAACGTCTGAGGTGCTTCAGTCTAAATTAATCAGGGGTTTTCACCACTGCTTGTGAAGTGTGGAAGCACAAACACAATCTTTTCACCATGCCCTGGGCTGTGCAACGGAGAGCCAGATGAAAGCAAGTGAGAAGGAAGGTGCATCATAAACAGCCACAACAGTAAGGTATAAAGTATAAAATAAAGCTGAGCCGATCCGTGTGATGGGAAAGGGCAAGAGGAAAAGTGGTCAAACCTGAACATTGCCTGAAGCAGACTGAATTTTACAGAGCTGGAGGAAGCTGAAGAGTAGATATCTCCAAGCAGAGATAACAAGCAGCCAAAGAAGATGGGAAATACCAAAATCACAAGTACATGTGAGGGTGAAACCTTTTCCAGGAAAACTGAGGTGCCAGTAATAAATAGCTGCATATCTGAAAGTGCCTGATGTACCAACACAGCCAAAAATACCCCAGAATTACTAGAACTGTTGTGTAACTCAGCTCAGAATCAAGGCATGAGAAAATTTTGGTAACACATCAAGAAATGCAAACAAAGCAGTGAGATCTTCTCCCAGAAGAAAGTCCTGCTGATGGAGCCATCTGAATGAGGACAAAATCCTGAGAACATGCCACAGGGAATCATTCTGCTGATTTGAAATGGCATGGGGGCTCCCAGGGCTGTGATGGAGCTCTTCTCTCCATGCTCCTCAGGATGGGCTTGTGGCAGAGGTGCTGGGCTGGAATCTGATCCCAGCAACATTCAGTATTGAGTGCAACTGGTTTCACTTGACTCCAAGCCTGAGATAACGATACATCTCCTGTTATTAAAGTAAGATGGTCAGTCTTCCCAGTTTCTGTTCTTCTAGAAATTCTAGGATTTTAAGCATTCTTTTCCTTTGTAAAAAACAAGAGGAAATTCCTATTGAATGGTAAAAAAAAAAAAAAAATGGTTTAGGAAATCTCAGAACAATCTTACTGAAGTGTTGATGTAGTTCTGATTTTCCTATTTTGTCTGTAAAGCGTAAATTTTGTGTGTCTTAGGCCGCCAAGATTAAAATACAGCACTCCAAAGAAAGCCATAGATAATTTTGATTACACTTCCACTGCCCAGATGCATTTTCTCCTGTGCTATTGAATCAGCAGTTTTTGATAGAGAATTTTCCACTGGCTCTAGTCAAAACTGGTCTGCCAGCTGGCAAAGCTGCTGCTGCTGGCTCCAGCATTTGCACGGCCCTGCCAAGGGAAAGGGGATGCTCCATGGCAGTAGGTTTAGTGGCAGTGGCCAGTGCTGGGGCAGGCTGAGGCCTGGGCAGGGAGGAGGGCAGAAGAGTGTGAGGTTCGGGGGTAGAGGCTTGGGGCATCAGGGCAGAAGGGAGAGGAACGGGAGAGGTGCTAAAGCATCAGTGAAGATGCACCCGAGTAAAGGAGGCTTGAGGAGAGGTTAAGAGTTGCCCACTTGGAAGAACCTGTTACTGGCAGAGGTCCCAAGTGTGGCAACTGGTGACAGAAGCAGCTGTGCAGAGCTGAGCCCTGCAAGCCGCTCTGGGTACAGGGAAAGGTGTCACTGCAGCCCCAAACCAAGGCAGTTTTGCAGGTGCTGGCTCTTGAGTTGTGAAGCAATTTCTTCCTGAAACCAAAGGAGGTAAGGGAGGAGTTCTGTGGTGAGAGACCTAATCGCACCGGTTTATCCAGGGTAGAAGAGGCAGGATCCCTCTCCTGGTCCTAGTGGGTGAGCTACCCCTTGCAGGATGGAAGTGTCGCGAGTGAGCCAGTCCCTGCAAGCTCTGCCCTCCAGAGCCTGGGAGTGGGAGGAGCTCATGGTCTGGAATGAGAGGATGATGGGTGCCAGCATACTGCTGACTGCCGATCCAGCAAACCCATGTGTCAGACGGGCATGGAGGAGCGGGCGGAGAGAGGAAGCTCTGCACTGGTGAGAGTCCTTGCTCAGGCCCCTGTGGATTGGAGCCATCCGTGGCTACATCTCGGCAGTATGAAAGTGTAAATCACACTGTTTATCATGCAGAGGAGGTGACGTGTGGTGAAGCAGCCTGGCTGTAAAATCCCCTCTGACACACACAGAGTGCTTTCTGCTGCGAGAAGCTGGGATCAGAGCCACTGGGACCACCACCCCATCCACCCTAAACAGCTCCCTGTGGGGCCAGGCCACCCACCTGCCCCGCAGCTCTGTCTCATGAGGCTTCCTTGCTGGGCAGCTCCCCTCTGCGAGCTTGCCTTGCCAGCCGGACACAGCCTCACTGCCTCAGCCCCATGGTCCCCACAGCAGAGCTGGGGGTCTGCCACAGTGCTCCCCACCGCAGCCCGAGCTCCCCCATGGCTGCGGGCGGCGGGGACAAGACAGGGTTAAGCTGTCAGCTCTGTAATGTTAAACAGGTGTCAAAGGCACCTCCATATATCTGCAGATGGAAATCAAATTCTTTGCAGTATAAAAAGATGAATTACCCAGGCGATTCCTGCCTCGTCCCACTCATCAGCACAGCGCCAGACGGCAAGCAATTTTTTTTTTTAATGTGCTAACGACCTAATCAAGCAATCAAGTTGGAGAAGATTGCGGAGTGACCCCGAGCATCCATCTGCCAGAAAGCCCCCGCCATCCGTTCCCACTCTGCCCTGTGCGTTCCGGGAAAGGCAGGGCGGAAAAAAATAGAAAATACAAAAAAAAAATAGCTCAATTCCTAAGCAAATTAACACCCAATTTTCTGAGAGTCTAATTAGTTAAATGAGGAGGTGTTCGGGGTGTCCGTGGGGAAGGAGGGGCTGCCTCTCCGAGAGGGCCTGGTAACTCCGTGGCATTAATTAGCGCAGGTCAATGGCGTGGTTCCCTGGGGACCAGCTGCTTTAATTTCCCGTGATATTTCAGTGCCTGAGGCCCATCGATTCAAACTGAAATTAACTTATTTTTCAATCAGGCCCGGGCTGCCCCTGGGGCTGACTCTTCCTTTGCCTCCTTCTGAATAGACCTCGAGCAATTTTTCATCTAAAGCTGATGCCTCTGCTCGGCAGGAAGGGAGGGGAGCTGGGGAGGGAGGAGGGTGAGGGAGACAAGAGGAATGGAAATCAGAGAGAGAGCGCGCTAATAGATTTCTGTGAGCATTCCCCCCCCCGGCATCACCGCCCGCCTCTGCTCATTGCCCCCCAGGTCACAGCTCAGAGATTATTCTGCCAATTTTCTGAGAAGATGAGGGGCTTTTCAAACTGGGAATTCAGGGCGAAGCACACAGATCAGCTTCCCCCTTCTCCCACCTCTCCAGAGCGCTCACCCGCAACCCAGCCCTCCCTGCAGGCACCACTGCCCGCAGCCCTGCGCCGTAGCTCAGACACCCAGTAGATAATGGAAGAAAATCCCAGGCACGAGAGCCAAAAGCTGCTAGAACATGCCAAATTACATCCTGCAGAGAAGGATGGGATCTGCTCTCAAGGGAGGGAGGGAGAGATACCCAATGGCTGCTGCGTGGTGGAAGAGGTCACAATGCTTTTGGGATGAGCATCCCTGCGTCTGCCTGCACAAGCACACGTGTTCCCATGCAGGAAGGGGTCTGAAACACCTTTTCCCCCCACAAACCTATATTCCTTCTTGTTGCCTGCCCCAGGTTTGGTTCCAGAACCGCCGGGCCAAATGGCGGAAGAGGGAGAAGTGCTGGGGCAGAAGCAGTGTGATGGCTGAGTATGGGCTCTACGGTGCCATGGTGCGTCACTCCATCCCACTGCCCGAGTCCATCCTCAAGTCTGCCAAGGACGGCATCATGGAGTCCTGTGCCCCTTGGCTCCTGGGTAAGGAAGCAGCCGCCTTTGTGGGGGACTGTGAGTGGGTTCAGACAAAGTGGGGGGGGGGGTGAAAGGAAGAAATTGGAGCCATGTCAAAAACATGAATGGAGGGTGGTACCCTCCAACACACCCCCCCACCCCCCCCAGCTGCCCTTGTCAGTGGGGTCTGAACACTCATCCCAAATCCCTTCTGGTCTTGAATCCTGACCTGCAGGATTTTGCCGCCTATGCTCAGGCTGGTGTTAGCCTTTGACTCCCATGGTGTGAGCATCCCTTGTGGCCAGCCCTGACAGGGCAAGGTGTCCAAGGCAAGCCATCCTGGTCTGATTTCCCCTGCCCCATGAGGCTGTGTTGGGTGCCAGGACAAACAGACACACACCACCACCCCCCCCCCCCCCCCCCCGCGACCCAGGTCCCAGGGGGAACACGCTGCTGCCTCCTCCTGCTCTCTGCACCTGGGGGAGCTGCATTTCTGCCTGGTTTCACTTGTTTTTCTGTGCAGACACGGAGGTAGCAGCTCCTCCCTCTTGCTCTTTGCTTGCCTCTTTCTGACCTTTCAGGCTTGTTCTGCCACAAAACGTGTCTGACATCTTGAATACAGGCTGTCTTGTCCTTCTATCTGTGGGAAACTGAGAGAGGCAGAGGGGTGGGCTGTGTGAGGAGCAGGTTGATACGGGACCATGGGTGACTGCCCTCCCCAGCCTCAGTGAACCTCAGGCAACCATGCTGCTGTCTGAGACCCGCCTTCCCATGTGGGGCAAGTTAGCTTTAGGTTCACAGGCAGAAATGAAGGGGAGAGTAATTATAAACCTTTGGGGGCAGCTCTGAGGCCATGGATGTTGCTGGCAACCCCAGCAGGCAGCTGCCTTGCCTGGGCTGCTCTTGCGTGGGGGCCAGAGCGAGTGGCTGGCTGTGACTGCTGCATGAAGTGAGGGTTTCTGCTTTTCCTTAATTCTGGCCTCTCTTTATCTTTGCTGTTTTCAGTTCAAGATGGCTTTCCCATGCCCAGGCGCTTTTCTAAACCCGAATACCAACAATTCTTTTTAGGGATGCACAAAAAGTCTCTGGAGGCAGCGGCTGAGGCGGGGAGGAAGACGGAGGTGGAGCGCCAGGCCCTGCCCAAGCTTGACAAGGGTGACAAGGAGGAGAGGGGCCCGGATCCCAAAACCACCATTTCGCAGGAGGAACTGAGAGAAAACAGCATTGCCGCCCTCAGGGCCAAAGCTCAGGAGCACAGCACCAAAGTCCTGGGGACCATCGCCGGGGACACCCCTCCCCAGGGCAGGAAGCCGGAGGCAGGGGAGGAGGCAGCAGCGGCAGAGGATGAGAGACAGACGGAGAAGCTGAACTCGTCGCAGAAGGAGGAGAAGCTGATCTAGGAGGGGGGAAGAGGCGGTGGAAGCCAGCGCTGAGAGACACTGTGTCCTCAGGGGGCCGCATTCCCCCTCAGACTGACAGCTCCCCCGGCTGCCCCTACCGGGGCGCGGGGCCCCAGTCCCTGCATTTGGGGCTGCCCGGCAGGGGTGCCCCCGCCTGCTCCCCCTGCCCTTCACTCCTCTGCCCCACTGGGCCTTCCTCACCTCCCCACCCTTCCTGTGGGGCACTGGGAAGTGTCCCGTCTTTGTCGACACCCGAGTGGACACTGAGGCTCTGGTCCCTCTGGCCTCACAACCAGCTCTGGTGCTCTCTCCTTCTGTTGCAGCCCCAGACCCCATCTGTCATCTTGGAGTCAACCCTGTGCCCTGCCACTATGCCCCTCCTTGGTGCATGCCTCTCCCCAGTCTGCCTGGGCCCCTTCCCCTGGCACCCCATCCTGCCACGCCTCAGGCAGACTGCCACCTTCCACCAGCCATCACCTCTGCCTCCGGCCCAGCCCATAACAGGACAAGCCCATGGCAGTATTTGCATTAAATGGCGACTCTCCATCCAGGGTGATTTGCACCTTCCGCCTGTCTCTCCCTGCCTGGTCTGCTGGGAAGCAGTCGTAGCTTTAAAGCTCAGCTTTGCCACCATTTGGTAGGGAGAGGCAGGCTTAGCCCACGGGCACGACACCCTGGTCCCACCTAGCACCTCAAGGGGACTCCAGCCCATGTTTCTGGCTTTGGCAGGGCTAGCCACCACAGCCAGGTCTGACTGCCCCAAACGCCAAAGCCCTGCACCCCTGCAGAGGGGCTGAACGGTGAAATTGTTTACTGAATACATTATTCCAGGTGAGACAACAACATCCGCCCAGTGTATTCATTTAATTAAATTTGTCCAGCTCACCCTCTGAGTGTTAAAGGGAACGACAGCCATGCACATCCACCCCGATACACCCTGTAACGTGTACATACATCTCCCAGCCAGTCCCAGACAAGTACATGCAGACCCGCGTAGCCAAACCCACTCTGTGGGCCCGTCACCTTCCCATCCCGGTAAGGCACTATTGTCCCCCCAAAAGCTGTAGGACAGTGACTTCCAGGCAACCCTTTCTGTCCTGCTTTCAGCTGTGAGCACCCTTTCCCCAGAGCTACTGTTTTATTTCTGTCAAAGGTTAAGCCCCTTCATCCAGTCCCTGTTTGTCTTTGTCCCCCGGTCGTTTGACGTGTTAGATGGTAGCCCATGGTGTGTAAATAATGTATATACAGCGAGAAAAGAATTCAGTATTGAGGTGTTTGAGATATGGAGCTGTAACAACTTATAGTCATCCAGCATCTGTGATTTATGTGCCATTTTCTGTAAAGATATGAACAAGAATAAAACTGAACGGGAATACTGTGTATGAGTCCAGTCACCAGTGTTTAAGGAGGGTGAATTCAGCCAAAGCTGAGACATGGCTGGACATCAGGACATAGCCAGAGAGAAGCAGGAGCTCCAAAGTGCCACAGAGAGGTCTGCACCTTCCTCCCACCCAGGCATAGCATCTGATAAAAACGAGGCGTGTGGCCTAGGATGAGTGCCTGTGCGCTGTATGGTGTTCATCCTGTTCACCAAACCTGTCAGGCTAGCAGACCATGAGTGGTGCTGCACTATGAACAGCAAAGAGGAGATCTGCTGATCCTCCCATCCCTGCTGTTGATCCCACTGAGAGGCCTGGCTGAGAACAGCTCTGCTTGCAGGGAGAGCCTTTTTTTGACCTTGTGTTGTACCCTTAGGAAGGGAGGGTACAACGGTGGTCAGTGAATGTAAGGAATCCTCCAAGCTCCGCCTTAAAAAGCTCTACCTATATAGGGCCTAAAGGAAAGGAAGGCAGAAAAATAGCTGTTTGGAGGCAGGGAGGCAGCTTAGCTCTGCTACAGTGGGTGGAGGGAGGTCTCAGCATGAAGAGATGGGCTGCAATGATTCATGCCAAACCACCTTTCAATGGCCTCACTGAGACCTTCCAGACTACCCTGTGGTACAGCTGGTCACTGGTCAAAAGTGTCTGGGAGGACACAGAGAGTCCAACCCAGCTTGCTGAGGGGACAGCTCTGGTAGCCACCCAGCAGTGAGGTGGGAAGGGATGGGATATCCCCTTCTGCAGCAGGCAGCCACAAGAGGAAACCCTTCCCTGGCTCACTGGACACAGCACAGGGTATAGGGATGAGTAAAATGATGAGGGAGGTGACTGGAAGTGAAGCATCTGAGGATGCAGTGCAGATCTGGAAGAGTGGGATCAGGCTGATATAGCCTGGCCCAGGCACTCACTGAAGCTGACTCCCATTCAGGAGCAGCTGTCAGGACTCAGATTAGCATGAAGGTTATTTTCAGTCGAGTATTTCTATGGCCCACCTCTTTCCCCTCCCTGAAAGGAATTCCATTTATTTTTCCCTATAGTACTCTGGAAAAGAGGAGGTGAGGAAGGCAGGGGAGAAGGAGCATCTGAGCTTTGTGTGCAGTCAGCCCAGGGCAGCGTAGCCCCAGCTCCCACAGGGGACTGTGTTGCCTGGGTGGGTGTTCCGAGCAAGGGCTCCAGGCCACATCTCCTCAGTGAGAGGCAGGTGCCCTGCGATGATGGCCAGGCTGCTGGTCAGGGCTTGCTGCCACAAAATCCTTCCTCAGGCTCGCAGATAACCCCCTGGGTCAGCATCTGCCCAAGCCTGGAGCCACGGGCCCCTCATTGCCTACATACGTGAACCTGTCACCTTTACCCAGCCATAACATACAGTGAGCCCAGGCTTGGACTGCCCCTGCACTGTCACACACAGCTCTGCCAGCAGGCCTGACACCCTCTGTGAGCACCACTGGCAGCCTGTGTCTGAGGGAAGCAGGCAGCGAGGTTGCTCTTGTGCCCGTTATTTGTGGCACACAGCATGGCCAGGCTGCCAGCACAAAGACTGTTCATGAAGAGGTGAGCCCCTTCTGTGTGTTTCTACTAGCTCCCTGCAGCTGCACAGAGGTCTCCCCACCTCTGCTCATCCCATCTGCAAGCAATTAGTACTAGAAAGGTTTCCTGGAATACTTCTGTGCTGGTCAGAGCAGTGTAAAAATAGCTGCCTCTTACTCAGCACGTCTGCTCCGGCTCAGCAGGGTGTTTGCCAGCTCAGCAAGGCTAAAGAGAGTTCAGGCTTGTGAGCAGGGGGAGTGGAGGTGCAGAGACCAGGTAGATAGTATTGGGGGGGGGGGGGGGGGGGCGGGTGGCACAGGAGCTCAATTCCAGGAGAGAGGTGTGCAAGCAGGAGTAGGGACAACACAGGGAAGCCTGTGAGACCCCGAGAGAGAACTGCTGTGCTCTCTCCTGCAAGATGATGAAGGAGAGCCTGCTCTCATGGACAATGAGGTCATGTTGTTCCTTCTCTACACATCTGGCAATACTGACAAACCCATGGGTCTGGTTCATTCCCAAGCTGGTTACTTGCTGTTTGTTGCTCTCACACACAAGGTAATGGATCCCAGCCACAGAGCACTCATGAGCCAGCACTTCATAGGCAGTGCAGGGAACAGATGTGCTGCCTTATTGCGCCATGATCTCATCTATCCAGAACAAAGTCTTCGCAAAGCCCTGCTGGGACATCAGCCCAGTAGAGCTCATCTGCCTACAGGTAGTGCGGAAGAGCAACATGTTCTGGAGCAGGACATCCCAAACTCATGCTCCTCTGAGATACCGTCTTGGCTTTCTTTTTTCTTTCACTGCCCTATCCTAAACTGAATCATTGGGTGGAATGCTCAGCCTAGCAAGGGAAATTTTATATTAGAGGATGAGGAAGCAGCAGCTAAATTGCTTCTAAAACCTCCAGCTTGCTTTCTCTACGTGTAACTACCCCACCTCAGGCAGATTGAAGACAATGCTCTGGGAGGGGTGCAGCACTTTAAGATAGCTGTAAAAGCTGGTGAGTGCCCTCAAGACAATAACCCTTAGCATGCCCAAAGCAAACTCTAACAGTGCTGGATGAAAGGGCACTGAGCACAGCATGGAGGTGGACTTTGCTGTAGGAAGGGTTGCAAGGGACACCCCCTTGTTATATGGAGTCCTCTGGAAGAAGTTCCTCTCTGAACAGTCCCTTAGCTTTGGGTCTGGTTCTCCCTGTGTGTGACTGAAGTTCCAGTAGCTCCTCAGACCATGCCCCCTGTGAGACAAGAAGCTGGGGTCTTCCCTGTCAGCCATGGGTGCTAGAGGCCAGACCTCCCAAGGCACGCGTGGAAACCTTTAGTTCTGCTGTGAGCTGTCTGTACAGCTGTGTCCAGCATGTCTGATGCTCTCCAGACCACCAGGGCTGGTTTGCAAGAGCCAGGGCTACCACCCAGAATGGCAATGCAGGAGTGAGCAGCATGTAGCCATGTTAGGACTCAGGAGTTGTGGAAACTGCAACACAGGACTGGCACAGTCAGATCTCTCAGTTGGATGGGCACACAGCTGCTGCCATAATTCACTGTTCATTTAAAAAGAGAAAGAGCAAGCAGGGGAAGTTTCCATTATGAGTACCCTGGAGCAGTTGAGGCCCCAGAGTCCACAGCTGGCAGCCTGCAGATAGTCAGCTGCAGGAAGAGATGGGAAGATCTAAAACAACAGCTGCCAGAGCAGAAGCTGGTTAAGTGTTGGGCTAGTGGGAGACCATCCCCTGGGGAGCTTTCCTGGCTCAAAGTAAAGGAAATGAAGCACAGTGCTTGAGAAAGCTGGACATATTACTGCCAGGCTTATGGCAATCAGTTCTGCCTGCCTCACGCTTCAGCCTTGCAGCCAAGGATCTCCTGAGGAATACATGGGTCAGCAAGGAGAAGAGCTTGTTCTGCTGCCTGCCTGTGCTCTCCCAGCTGAGGCAGGGAGGTGCCAAGTCCTTCAAGCTGGGGTGGCTCTGGGCCCAGGCATCTCATAGTCCCTCTTGCTTGCTGCCTCAGTGCTCCTGCAATGGTCTCCTTGCTGACCTCAGAGTTTTCCTCAGTGTTTATTGTGTGTTTGGAGCCCACCAGAGCCAGGGGTGGCTCATGGAGGAGCCTACATTGTGCTTGCCTACAGGTTCTCTCCTTCCATCTGGTCATGTAGCAGGGGGATGAACCTCACCCTGAAAGTTCTCCTGTTTTGATGCCACAGGATACTTGGATCAGCTATGGATTACTTAAGAGAGCTACAGCCTTTCCTTCCTTCTGCCCACCTTCCCCCAGGCACATGCAGCATATACTTGATGCCAGAAGTGGAGATCTGTAAGCCCATCTTTCCTACTCACCTCTGCTAGATGGCAACCTTCTTTATTGGAAAGGCACTTACAGTGAAGCTGTTCTTCCAGCTACTGCAGGAATTGTTTTCTAGCTTGCTCTGTTCTGACAAGATAGGCTGTGCTTGGGCTCCCTGGCACATGTCCTTCCAAGTTGAGGAAGCTGGGCAGGAACAGCCAGCCTCCCTGGAGGGGCTCTACATCCCATCACGGTATGGAGCTATTTGCAGACATCTGCTAAGATGCCTGTCCCATTGGAGCTGGGGGACACAGGACTCTCCTCACTGAGATTTCCATCACAGGGTTATTAAATAGGCAATGACTAAACATCCCACGTACTCTCAGTCACAGTTACTAAAAGATAACTATTTTACAGGGAAATGTCCTTCGGGAAAACGACATCTCTGGAGCCCTTTGCATCTCACAAGCCTGCCAGGTATGACATGAACCATTTACAGTGACCACGAGATTTCTGGAAACTTGACTCAGGTAAGGAAAATGCATGCCAGGTCACTGCAGAGCTGTTTGGTTGGGTGTCTACTTGCTGGTTTTCTGCATGGGGGCAGAGCTCAGGAGAGCTCGTACTGGTCTTTGTTCTTTCACAGTGTTGAGGCCCTTCATATCCCCCTGCCAAATACCTTCAGCACTGCCCTGGGAATGGGTCTCTGTCACCAGCCTTACCCCTTGGATCATACGTGGTTTTAGGGCAGTGGATTTCTTCTTCTGCTCTCAGACCCCTCCAGCACAGAGAGGCCTGCCAGCAGCCACCTCCTACTCCTCTATTCCAGAACTGGGGCCACATCCAGAAATATCACTAAGCAACTGGGGACCAGCAAGTACTCAGAGATGGTACCTCCACTGCAGTCTCAGAGTGACCAACACAGAGACCCTAAAAACCTCTGCCTCCACACACAGGAGGCAAGGGACAGAACATGATTCATCACAGGCAGAATAGCAAGAGGAGGTGAGCTCCATTTCCTCCCTTATAAGCAGAGGACCAAAAGCCCTCCTTGGAGGCCCTTGTGCCTTACAGTAGCTGCAGAGATAGCTGCAGGGCAGCATGCCCAGTCCTGGAAAAGTATATTACTCCTACCCCTGCTCTGCTCTTCAGCAGTAGTCTAGGTCCACTGCCAGTATGCAAGCACCTCATCCAAAGCAAGCCCCAGAGGAAAAGATGCAGCCGTCTAGTTGACAAATACTGACACTTTTCCATAAAAATCATTGGAAAACAGGCCCCAGATTTTAATACAAAAATGTTCCTTTGCCCAGTAAGTCTGTATCATAAGGAGAGCAGAGACATGTCCTTTCTCTGTGCCAGCATTGTCCTGCCCTCACAGTGCATCCCTTGGCTTCCGCTGGGGACCACAACCCTCAACTGAGCCACAGTTACAGATGTCTGTTCTGCAATGCTGTGTATCAGAGAGACAGAGGACCCACCAAGGCACAGAGGACAGAAGAGGAGGCTGCATCCCAGTCTTGTGTCACTGCATCCTTGACAACTGGAGATTCCTCTGGCCATTTCTTCTTCAAGCCCTATGAGGCAGCATCTTCTCTTTAGGCAGCTTAGCAGCTCAGCCCTTTCCCCCATGAGGGGTAGGGAGGCAAGAGAAGGGGGCAGAGAGAAGGATGGCATAGAGTGTCTGCTCCAGGCAGAACCCTGCCTGGTCTTGCACTGGATGAATCCCTTTCTGACAGGTGCTGGCTCAGCAACTTCATGTCTGCTTTCAGAGCTCTCTTATGTGTGTGCAGGTTCTGCAGCTGGTCAGACAAGTGCATGTCTTTCAACATCCTTCCCCAGCTGGGAGCTGCTTCATCTTCTCGCATCGAGTGAGCTCCCATCTTCCCTCCCCATGAAGTTTCAAAATCCAGCTGTGGAACTGCAACAACACAACGACTAAGGGATGTCTCTATGAGGGCATGTCCTCCCACACTGAGGCTCACTGTCTTGCCATCCCCAGGGAGGTGTGGAGTGCCATCTCACCTTTTCCAGGCTGGCCCTGTGTCCCACGCTGATCAGTGTCATGCCCAGCTGAAGACACACACGATACAGTTCATGCTCCACCTCTTCTGTCAGGGCGCTGGTGGCTTCATCTAGCACTGAGAGAAAAGTTGTAAGACCCACAAATCCTTTCCTGACCAGTCATCTCCCCCTAGGCAAGAGCAGCAACTGCTGAGAACATCTCACACATTAACCAGAGTTCACGGAGAGCAGCTGCAGAAGGCAACTGAGGAGAAGCCTAAGGACTCTGATTTTCCTCTGGCACAGCTGGTGTCAGTCAGCTGGAAAAGCTGCCCTTCCCTGCAAGCCCTCGAATACATTCAAAGAGCACTGCTCACCTCGTTTCTCTCCCTCAACAGCTACCAACCACTGCTTGGTCCCCACTGTTGTGAAAGCCAAGGCGTAAGCTTCTCAAGGCAGGCTGTGTGCCAGATTGTTGGGCTGAGCAGCAGCCTGTGCACCCTTCTGGCCCAGACCTACCTGGAGCACCCAGGATGGTCAGAGACACCTTCCTGTCAGTTAAGGATACATACTATAGATCTGGAGCATCTGGAGATAAATTCAGTTTGGTTTACATAATTTCTACAGCTTTTAGTTTGCAATCCAGAGGTTCCTTCTGCCCAAACAGCATTGAGCCATACCATAGGCTTCACGGGGAGAGGCACTTACTTGCTACTGACACCAGTTCTGTTCACGCGCATCTACCCTGGCCCTCATGACTGCATTACTGCTGAATTTCCCACATTGCTTCCACAACCTTACAGAGGTTCACAAGCTTCAGATATAGCAGCTGACACCATGCTCCCTAGCATGCATGCTTCTTTCCATGCAACTGATAAGCATGCTGAGATGGGGCTTCTTCAGGTGTCACTGGACCTGAAGTGAAAACACAGAAACCTGTAGAGGAATCACTGCTTCCCTAAGAGAATGTTGGATATACAGCCTCTTGATCTTCCACCCTCCACACAGACCATGACACATTTTCACCCTGAATCCTGTGTGCTATGCTGCTAAAATAATGGTCAAGATGAAGCATATTCCTAGCAAAGAAAGGATTTAACGAGCTGTCTGTGTACCAGCTTCTCTTTACATCAAAGGCCCTGCCTTTGCACACAGACACTCACCCACCCCCCCCCCACCTTTCTTTGGCAGTCACTCACTCACCTGCATATTTTGGCTGGAGGTAGAAGAGCCTTGCAAATGAGAGCCTCTGCATCTCCCCTGGGGAAAGGATGTCGTACCTGCAGCAGGGTTGAGATTCAAAATCTCCCTCAACAGAAAGAGCTCGTTTGCTGAAGATTTTATGGCTGCTGATATTTGAGACTCCAGCATGCAACTGTCCCTGTCCTGTCCCCTGTGTCCCCTCTGCTCTGGGCCTGGGTCTGCAACCCTATGTACAGTTGGCTGCCTGCAGAGCAGCATGGCTTGTGATTGTTGGCATTGATGCTTGGGGCACAAAGGCTTTGCTCCTGTATACTGCGCACCTCCCACAGGACACAGCTGAGCACAGATGTTCCAAAGTCCAGCAGCAATGTACATCTGCTTAGAAGTGTTCCCACCCAGAGGGATCACCCAACTTCACACAGATGGCAAGCTCCCTTACCAGTTCCAGTCCACCTGCTCATCCAGTCCTCCAGCCCTCGCCAGCAAGTCAGTCTGCAGAGAGCACAGCAGTCTTGTGAACACAGACCCCAACACTCAGCCCATGGCCCTGAGCATAACCATCCCCTTCCTGCTATTCTTGCTTTTCCCACTTGAGCTGAAGTTGTTCTGTGTCCCTCATCCTCTGCCTGTCCCATGGACAGTCCCATCTCAGCTGCAGACAGTGTGCTCACGTGTCCAGCATACAGTCATGTTGTGCTGCCACAGAACTTCATCCCCTTCTTCCCTCACTGGCAGTACCAGGAAAGAAGGCAGCAGCACTACTGGGGACTCACCAGCCCAGCCAGCTCCAGGAATCGCACAATTCTCTCATCATCTGCAGACCCTAGGGGAGAAAGCACAAAGTATTAACCAGAGGCAATGTGAGCTGGGGTCACAGCTGCAAGGAGGAGTTGGTGGGGCAGAAGAGCAGGATTGAAGGATCTCCAGAGTTCCAGTGTGACTCAAACATTTAGTTATACCAGCGCCTGAGCTGTGGCATGGAATGCTCCCAAAGACTGACCTTCCTCAAAAATGTTAACCCTGCCTCTCAGCAGCATGCAAGGAGGTAGCTGGGCTCCACAAATACACCTGGAACTTGGCTCAGTCTGTGGCCACAGGTGGACACAGCCAAAAACACAATGAGCCAGGCTTCAATTGCCATGGCCCTGTCCACCAGCTGCTCTCTTATGGCTGACTGCCCACTGTACACTGCAGGTGGGAGCAGGGCTCAGGTAACAGCCAGCAAGAAGAACCTACGCGGGATGGTAAAAACCTCTGTGGAGCACAGCACACACTTGAGCTGGAGCAGTCAGCAGCTATGGAAGCTTGAGCAGAAGGGCTGTGCATCTGCCATGTGAAGAGCCACAACAGTAGCTGATGGCTGCAGTTACTCTCTGCAAGACTGTGACTCCCAAGTGTTTGAAAGCATCACGTAACACTGCCTCACTCAGAAACTTAAACCTGGACTTCTGCAAGCTGCAGCAGGCCACATGTGGTCTGGCTTCAGAAGAGGACAGGGGAAAGAAAGAACCCATGTGGTCTAACCTCAACAGAATGCAAGGCCCTGGACATCATTTGAAAAAGAAGAACAGTAGAAGATGGAGGTGGATGGAAAATGAAGGCAACATGGCTTGTCAGAGGCAGGTTATACCAGACATACCAGATATACCCCATCAGCAAGGTGCCTTAACATGTCTAGCACAACACGCAGAGCATGGCCAGCTTGTCCCTGCTGCATCAAGAGAGAATGCTCTTATCAAGAGAGTATGTTCCCTACCAAAAGGGAGGGAACACAGAGCTGACTTTAACCTACACTAAGGTAAATCTTCCAGGGAAAAGCAGAGAACAACAAAAGTAAAATGGATGATCGCTCCTGATGGGGCATAGTAGGGGAAAAGCTGCACTGGGCACAGGACAGTGAGCTCACACCAAAGGGTTGGCCAATTGGGATTTCCTCATGAATTTCCTAATGAATTTCCACATACCTGAAACTGGATAGATCTCCTTCAGGGGATAGATCACCTGTTCAACAGAGCAAAACAAGCCACGTCAGAGGGAGTCCATCACAGATGCAATGGCAGCGGCATGAACTCTGGTACAATGGAAGGAGCAGCTACAGGCATCCTCCCTCCTGCAGCATTTCTGCAGCACACAGGTTCGCAGGGCATGACCCGACCTGGGAGCAGAGCTGAGGACAGAGTAGAGGCAGCCCCTGGGCTCACCTGCTCACGCAGACTTCCATCGGTGAAGAAGGGCTGCTGTGGCAGGAACACCACTCCCTGGGGGCCAAAGCAGGTCAGCATCTTGATGCTCCCTGCACAGAGGAACACTCATGCCAAGCCTGTAGTGCCAGCCAGCAACTACCCACTGCCCCCCAGCTGTAGCAAACAAATCTCCAAAAAGGCATATTTGCAACACAGGGCAAAGCAATGAGAGCCAGAGCAAAGTATGCGATAGAGATGGATGGCTCCAATGCACATTCACCATCACAAGGTGGCACTGGCCTCACAACCCCACGCTGCTACCTTCCAAACTCATGGCAGCCCTTGTTGAGAAAGAGAAGGCTGTGGCAAGCAGCAGTCCTTACCCTGCGTGCTCTCCCAGAGTCCCCCAAGGACCCTCAGGAGAGATGTCTTCCCTGTGCCAGTGTTCCCCACAATCATCACACTGTTTCCTTGTGAGATCCTGAGGCTCAAGTCCTTGATGAGCAGCTTGCCAGAGGATGGCACCGAGAGCGTCACTCGCTCCAGAAGGAAAGCTGTGTCCCTTGGCAGTGGGTCCTCCCCAGAACGGCTGCTGGGCCACCACCAAGACAAAGGAGGAGAGATCTGGGGGTAAGCGATCATACTGAGACTGGCAAAGATCAGGCACCTTAAGCCTCCTGTGCCTTTGTGACAGCAGCCCTGCCCCATGTGCTCCAGGAATGATAAATCACAGTGAGCACTGCCTTCTCCAACCAAATGCACGCAGCAGACTGTGACACCAATGGGTACCTTTATCCCATGACAGTCACACATTCTGGCACGTAAGCTGCAAACCAGCCAGCTGCTGACAGGAGACTCACCTGTCCAAATCCCAGCTGGCTTTGGCTTCCGAGTGGTTACCACTTTTTTTTCTGCCAAGGCTCAGCAAGGTCTCCTGCAGTTCACCAATCCTAGACAAACAAGAGGTTGCGTGAATGCCAGGGACAACTCCAGCAGCCTCTGCACAATGTCCAAACTTGTCTGTGCTTGCTCACAGGCAACTGTTATTTATTTAGCACAGACATGGGCAGAGCCTTGTCCCACACCTCCCTTTCCTGCAGAGACCTGCCGCAGAGCTCACCTGTGAGTGTAGCCAGCTACATCGGTCATGGAACGGGAGAGATCTATGAGCTGGCTGAAGCAGCCAATGAGGTAGATGGAAACAAAGGCATTCTAGGGAGAGATCACATGCCAGAGCAAGGGTCAGCACTGAGCCCCCTCCTCCATGCTGCGAGGAGGCAGCCAAGGAGTCCAGGTAATGGGCCATGTCAGCAGTCCCAGCAGGAGGAGGGGAGAAGTCACCCAGGGTGGTGGGAGTGAAGAAGTTATTTGGATGGAGCAGGGCTTCCCTGCTCAGTACAGCAGATTTTGCCAGGTGGATACATCTTCTGCCACCCAGGGATGCTGTTTGTAGGGTGCCTGCTGGCCAGCCCAGGGCCCATCATGCTCACCCTAAGTCACACAGATCCATGCCATCAGCCCTGCCCCAGCACCATACATGGCTCAGAGCAGGATGCCTCAGCCTGCTGTGCCCACTTCGCTATTTTTAGCTCTGCATTCTCTGTCACAAGCCAGTTTTGAGTATCTGGGAATGAGTCGGATCAGGAAGGTGAACACAAGCCAGCTCAGCCTTGGTCACTGCAGGCAGCAGCCCAGGGCATGACCCAGACCCACAGCACTGCACGGACACAATTCCAACCCACACCACTAAAGACAGAGGCTTTCCGATCTCCCTTTTATTTTTTTAGACACAGAGGTCTGTGTCTAACAGCTAGGAAACACTTATGTAGATGTGTCCTTGACAACTCTCACTCCCAGGTTAATCAGACGCTCAGAGCTGGCTTCAAGCTCCCATTTCCATGCCACTATGGGCAGGGATGGTCTAACCTGAAGGTCAGCTGCTGCAGATTATCCAGCACCAGTGCCACTAGCCCCACATGAAACCTCTATCTTCAGTGCCCACTCACCCTCTACAATGAGGTCTGAAAGATCACCCTCAGCTCACCTTGCTGACGAGGGCACTGAGCTCTGATGGACTCAGGTCACCGTAGATCCCAGAAAAGATGGGAATGGCAATGGCCACATAGCTCAGGATGCTGCCCAGGTAGTCAAAGGTGTTGATTCCAACTGGGCAGAGCACATTGAGAGAAAAGAGTGAGTTAGGATGGAAATCTCTGTCCCAGCCAGGCTCAAGTGCAGCCCATGAGCTCGGTCAGAGGAAGGCTCTTGATCTTGCCTCCGGCCTTCATGATGCACCAGAGCAGCACCACCCAACTCACAGGACAGCACAAGCACCAGGATGAAAATCCATTTGCCAAACAAAGGGCACTTTCAGACAGGCCCCTCAGCAGAGAAACATCACATCCGGACTCACAGCTCAGGAATCACCATGCAAAAGCACTTTGCCTGCTTGCTTCTACTCTTCAGAGGCCTGAATGACTCACAGGAAACAGGAGGGAGGACAGAAAGGAAGCTCTGGGTTGAAATGACTGCTCATGAAGTCTGTCTTGGAGCACAGGACAGGCAGAAAAACTTAAGAGCCCAAGCTTCCATAGAGATACCCGTGTTCACGGCTCTCCCTCCCTTAGCTTTTGAGCTCAGAAGCTCACTGTGCTGATGGGACAAGGAAGAGCAGTCTTTACAATGGTCATTTAACACCCAAACCTGGACCCAGTGACAATGGGAGAAGAGAGATTCTCAGGGGACAGTGGTGCTCAAGAAACAGGCTCTGCAGAAAAGGATTTTCCACAGCTCACAGCCACATATAGAGTCTTCTCCTTCTCAGAGGCTCAAGCCTTTCCTCTCTTCCTTGGCTATTGAACACCTGCCCCACAAAGAGCACAGATTCCACTTTTGAGGCTTGCATTCTCTGCCTTAGCTGGGTCCTCCACAACTGTGCTCTCTACAAAGCTTTTTCACAACAGGATTCTCATGCAGGGCTGCAGGAGGCACCCTCTGCTCATGCTCAGGACTTCAGTGCATCAGCAAGAGGCAGAAGAGGGAAAACCAGCACTGCTGCTCTAGAAGTAGGGCTCCCAAGCCTGTGGGCTACCACAGTGGAGCTACCACATGCTCCACTTCACGCCCCAAACTCCCCACTCACTGTAAAGCCAGAGCTCCTTCCCTATCAGCTCCCTCTGTGTCTGCAGTAGGCTCTGCAGCCTCCGGTCTGTGCGCATATGCTCCACTCGCCCGGCCCTGTAAAATAAGATTGCAACACGCCACAGACAATGAGGTCAAAGCACTGGCTTCAGGACTGAGGCTTGGAAAGGGTCTGGTACTGATCCCGCGGCCAGGCTGAGCCAGTAGCAAGGAGGCTCACCTGGGCTCTAAAACAGCACTTTCAGCAAGCGTGGCAGTGTCTTCTGCTTCTTTGCAAGGGCTGGGCTGCCCTCAGGTGGCAAAAAGCAGAGAGAGCTCCATGCCTCGCTCCAGACCCCCACCTGCCACAGCAGTTATTGCCCCTGCCATCCAACACACACTTGTGCCCAGCACACACCCCACCACAGTCCACATACCGGGAAAACACTAGAGCCCGGGAAGATAGGGTCAGGAACAGCACAAACCAACCACAAATCAAGAGTTTTGAGGAGTCTCTGTTCTAAAGATTCTCAGTTCTTAGAAAAAATAAATGTTTGTTCCCCCAAATACACCCAGTTAGAATTCAGTGTGGCATTACTGCCCTGTAACCCATCACAGGTAACTACTGAGCTGCAATCTTTGCTGCTGAGTATTCAGAAAGGACAAAGCCTTGGACCCAAGTTAAAGGCAAAGAAGGCACCAGCAACCCGAGCTATGACTTCTTTTGCACATGGGAGAGATTGCTGTATTGTTTTGGCTTTTCCCCCCATTCAGTTCACTTCTAAAGCAAGCTCGCCAAAGGCTTAGAAACCAAAGAAGTAAAAAGGTGGCAGTGCTGTTTTGTTTCTTCCTTTACCAAAACAGTGGTCAGGGAGGTGCAAAAGGACAAGACCTAACATCTGCTACAAGCTAAAGAAGTCCAGCAATCAAGATCAGTCATGCAACATGTGCTCCTCCTCTTGCAGGACTCTAGAAATACAACCTTTTACACAATTCCTGTATTATTAAGATTCCATGAAAATGACTGGTTTTTTGCAATTCAATTAAATTTTAGTTTCCCATCAAGTAAGCTTTTCTACTAATGAACTGTACTGAAGCAAGACACTCCATTTCTGCTGTAATAATTCACTTTCCATTTTCTACTTCATAATGGAATAAAAAACTTCAAAATTGTAAGGAAAAGTACTGCAGCTTAAAAAAGTGCATGTAATTAGAGTATCTGGTCCATTAAGAAAAAGATAACATCAACCAATACGAATCAACCAGTCCACAAAGAAATAACTCAAACTTGCCAATGCAAACCAAGACTGATTTCAGTTATTTAAATCAGAGTTTCATGCCTGTCAATATAGACCTTTATGAAATCAGTGATGTTGAAACAAACCACTTTGGGGACAGCACTGCAACACTCAAAATGCTCACTCATTACAGCATGAATGAGCCAAATAGCGATCACAAGCAGGGAAGACCAGAAACTAGACAGCTGCTGCTTACTTAAATTCCTGGAAGTGTGATTGCACAACGTGCAGGGCAAAGGCACACATGTGACAAGAGAGGCACAATGACCTCCTGCTATTAAACAGGCACCACAACACAAACTACAGCAAAATTGTGGCCCTTTTCCTGGGTTCTAGCCATTTTTGGGAAACACCTTAAAGGCTCCAAGCAGCAGCTCAACAGACTCCAGGGCATTACTAAGAGGAGAGGTGCTGCCAGGCTCCCGACTGTGTGCTTAGCTCTGGGGTAAACGGTAATCAGCAAATTCCGAATAGCAGTACAGTGCTGGGAGGGTCAGGGCACAGACTGACCTAGAGGAGCAGCAGATAAGGATACCAGGCAACAACTAGCATACCCACAGAGACACACAAATCATCATCAGCAGCAGGATGAGGCCAGAAGCAACCTGTACAAGCCCCCAGCGGAACATCCTGACAAGATGCAATGAGACTTTGAGCAATCTTCCAGGTAAAGACCTAACAAAATATCAGTAACGGTCTGTCTCGTAGCCAGCACCAAATCTCTATCAGGCTTCTGTGGATGCTAGAAGGGAGGCAGAGAAAAAATAATTGTCTCCAGCTGCTTTGGAGAATTTCTGCAGCTGATGAGCAGAATGCAAAAAAACCCCAGACTGTATGACTCTGCAGCAGGATGGAGGGAACAGAAAGCTCAGGCTGCAGCAACAGGACTTGGACTCCTCTGGGATACATGAATAAAAGAAGAATGTCCCAAGCTGGGAGGATCCTCATGAGGACATAAAGAAATGAATGCTACTGACCTGTAGAAAGCAGCTGGTTCTGCATTGACACGAATCTGCATGTGCTTGAACCTGAACAATCCAAAACAAAAGATCATCACAACTGTGCACAAATGCCCTGTGAATTATGCAGCCATCATCCTTGCTAGAGGAAACTCATCTTGCATCTGTGATGCAGCAGTGATCTGAGGCATCTCAACAGACATATTCAATAGGCTCAAAAGCACCGGATGATTTAGCACAAGGTAACATCATTCTGGGCCAGCTCACTGGTACATTTCTTTGATATCCTACTCTCTTGCACATCTTCTCAGTGCTTGGGTCTCTCATTTGCTAGCCTGGCATCTCCACTATACAGAATCATCACAACCAACTGCTCTAGTCTGCACTCCCTGTGCCATACCAGCTTCTGCTGTCCCTGGATGCCCTGAGCCCCAGGGAAAGCTGTAAAGCCTCTATCACACACAGAGACAACGCCACAGGAGAAGGAGAGGAGTTACACAGCATATGGAAAGACTGTACTGTTTTGGGCACTTCAAGAAGGTGGTGGGGTAGCAGAAACCTGATTTGTGTCAGGAGATGCAGCTCATCTGCACCCAAGGAAGCACCATGTTCACTTTTTTCCTCAACACAACTAATGCCCTTAACAGAGGCGACAGCAATAACCAGGCAAGCAGCCTGGAGACTGGGTAGGGTACTGCCTGCCATGACACAGGGCAGTGAAAGGGGCGGACGAGGGCTCAGTACACAGACACTGGGGCAGCACTGTGCAGGTAGGTTTCTCTGAGTGTGTGGAAAGTCATGAGCAAGAGAAGTAGCTGCTTATGCAGCATTAAATGGGGACAAAAATGCAGCTTTCATAGGAGCTGCCAAGAGGCAGTGAAAAGGCTGCTTTGCTGGGACTCACCTGAAATCCCCTTCCAGTTTTTCCTGCTGAACAAGTTTAGCTACAATTGGGCTCATCAGTATCTTGTTGATGATTGTCCCAGTGATGAAATATCCAAAGATGCTCACTGGGCCTAGCCAGCCCGTGCTATAGAGGAGAAGAAAGAGAGGTCAGCTAATAATCCAAGCAAAAGGACATCCCAGCACCCTCAGGCTCTAGCAGTCAGAGCCCTCAAATGTCACCTCTCTTGGCTTTCACAGAGGTTTGGGGGCCAGCACTGCGCACCCCAGCACCCCCAAAGCAGAATTCCCTTTGGAGTGCAGAGACCACTCATCCATTTGTACAATCATCCACCTGGGCAGTTGTAATATGGAGTCAGGCTTCAAAAAAGAGCATAGGAAAGAGGTGTGAAAGCAAGGCAAGGATGGGTCCTTACCTGTGGAAGCACTGGTACGTGTAGTAGGCCAGCGTGAAGGGAGAGACAATGAGCTTGCTGGCCATGGAGCTGAGCTGCCGGCAGAACCTCTCCACATCCTGGCTGATGCGCTGGTCCCTGATCAACACAAAGAGCCACTGACACTGTTGAAGCCCAGAAGCAAGAACCACTACTAACTCCCTAACAGGACACAAGCCAGGCTGTTTCATCGCCTGAACTTAGGACAGGGTGTGGGTAAACAACTCTCCTGGGAGGGACCTACAGCTGTGACTCCTGTTCCCCAGCAGAAGACAATTTCCATGGCCTAGCAGGACTCACACAAGGACCTTCCTACCACCCAGAAAGAGCAGCTCCTGCTGTGACTTTTGCCCTGTTCCTTGTAGTAACTCCTTGTTCCACTTTCAACAACATTGTCCAACTCTGTGCTGAAGTACTCTGCATCCTTGTCCTCTACTCCTCTCCTGAACCTACCCCTGTACTACCAAAAACTCCCACAGGACTGGTGCTGCATCTCAGGCGCTCAAGCTACCAGAACTGGCTAGGGCATGGGCCAGGCTTTCACCAGTTGTTAGTTATCTGCAAACACTTCCATCAAAGCCACCTTCCACAGTAGCTGGTCCCTTCACTCTCCATGGAGTGCCCTCTGGTCCCTTTGCTCCAAGGAAGCTTCCATCCACCCCCATCCCACAAGAGCAGACAGCAGCACACCAAGCCTCTTCAACCTCTGCACACAGGTAACAGACCCTCAAGTCCTGTCTGTCCCACTGCTGAACAGGAGTTGTGATTGGGGTAACTTCAGCACTTACTCCCTCAGCATCTCATCTGTCCAGAGCACATGGATGAGGGCTTCAGTCTCATGTGCTAAGCACTGGTGGAAAGGCCATGACTGCGAATGCTAGAGTTCAGTATGAAGAGCAAGACTGGATTCCTGCTTAGCCATCAGTGCAGAAGCAACTACAAGGACATTAATCTCTCAATTCTTTTGCAGTCCTGGAACAGCAATGGACTTAATTTTGGGGCAGCTCTCACCCTGACTGACCTTAGAGTCACCATTTTCCCTTTTCCTCAGACTGTAATTGTTCCCATAAAGTTATAATTTAAGTTTTGCTATGGACTCATAGCATGATATTGTTTCATATGGCCTGTTATGCAACACGTAGTAACACATAACCATCAACTCAAGTGCCTTGCTAGGAGCCACAGGTGTTTGTATGGCACTTGGAACCTACACTCCAATCCTTCTAGAGGGATGATACCATGCATCTAACACTCAGTGTGATTTGCACTGCATAACAGAAGGTCACTACTGCTCTAGTTCACTGTCTAAGTACCCTGCCAAGGCAAAACAATCTCATCGAGGAATTGCAAGATAAAGAGAATTTTTGTATCAAGATAAAGAAAACTAAACAATAAAATTGGATGTTTGAGCAGAAGTAAGGTAGTAATGAAAAACAGTCCACAGCAATCCTTCATATTTGGTCTGCTAAGATCAGGACAGCTGGTTCTGGGTCAGACTGACCCAGTTATCTCATGCATTTCACTGCACAATGTGAACACATTCCCTGGTTAAAAATAAACCTGAGCTGTCCTCCCCTTCCTGCCCCCCTCAAAGGGAATGACAGGCCATGGCCAATGTGCTACACTGCCTGGGAAGCACTGCATTCCTTGGTAACAGACATGGCTTTTTAACCTCTCCTTGCAACTCCACACCACTGCAAAACAGTATCAGAAACTAACTTTTAACAAGGGTGGGAGTAACCCCCACAGCTGCTGGAAAGTGCATCAGCATCATAAAGCTGTGATTGCACATCTGGCAGTATGGTTGTCTGACTCAAGCCAAGCCCCTCCTTGCCTGCTGCTCCCACTGTGCACAGCTGGCTGCTCTTACTCCGATTGTCTCCTAGGACTGGGCAGCAGAAGCAGAGGCTGCTTCAGTTCGTCGAGGTCACCACTATTAGCAACTGCCCCTGCAAGCTCAGCCATTTCTCATAGGGAGCCTGGGCTTGGTCTCCTCTCGTGCCATCAATATGGGAGATGGCACCAGTGCAGCAGCTAGACCAGAGGAGTCTTCTCCAGGAGAGGAGAGCTTAGGGTCTTAAAACAACTGTATAAAGCCACACAGTTGTGAAAAGGTTATTCCCTGGTTTTCAGTTTTTCAGCAAGTATTTAATAACAATTTACGCAAATTCTGGAGGAGAAAAAAAGCTTGCACTTCTCATATGTCATCTACGGTAGAATCTTTAACTCTTCAGAGTCCATAACCATGACTGCAGTGTCCTGCATGCAAGGACATGCAGAACGCTGTCCCTGGAAGGCCAGGGTCATCAGGTAGTCGTGAGGAAGGGAGGCAATTGACGTTCACTGCACAGCCCCAGCAGATCAGCAGCTCTGCAGTAAGCAGGACAGTGCACAAAGCAAACTGGAAGGGGATCTCAGGGCGGGCTGGGATAAGCAAGGAGGAACTGAATGCTACTCCTTCTCTCATATTTCAAGTCACCCTTGACATTTCCTTCTCAAGAACAGGAAAGGGGAAATGCAGCCCTCATATACAGTGCAAAACAAAGACTGTCCTGGACCTGGCTCCCAGGGGTTATATCAAAACCACTAAAAACCCAACGAAGCAGGACTGTGTTCAGCTGGAGACTCTGGTGGTTGAAGTTCAAACAGAAAAACAGGGGCTGTCCTAATGCGCTGACTGTGTGAAGGCAGGAAGAGGCAGTGCTCTTCAACTCCAGCCAGGCCCTTTGCAACGTCACACTGAGTGTCAAGGGTTGACTTACCAGACAGCATGTTTTATAGCAGCAGTAGATCCCTGTTCTGCTGGGCCTCAATTTTCCCCGCAACAGAAACATCCTACCCCTAAACCATCATGACCAGCAGCCATGGCAGTGCCCAGCAACAGGTACCACTTCCCACCCAGGGCAGGAGACAGCACTCATGCCCACATGGCAAAAGCTTGTAGGGCTCAAGCCCCTACCCAGAGACACAGGAAAGTCAGGAAAAGGTGTGGAGTAGCCCAGGAGAAGCTAAGCAAGAGGCTGAAAGAAGCCCCAGGCAGCCTACGGGTTATCGATGTCCTCGCGCATGTGCAGGCTGTAGTAGACCTGGCCTTGGAAGTAGCATCTGTGGAGGTATTCAGTGAGGGACTTCCTCCAGCTCACATACATCATGTTGCAGATAAACTGATCGAAGCTTTTTAGCTGGAACGAGGGCAAGGAGACAGAGGGGAAGAGATGAGTGAGAAGAACAAGCATTTCCCAAAATTAAACAAAACCCAACACCAGTGATCTGTCTCACAGCCAGCCATCTATTTGGGCAAGGGCAGACCTAGATCCTTAATCATGAGGATCAAACTGGGAGCCATAAGCAGCTTTCCCTTTCCCTCCCAAGACATGGAAACCCGTGGTCTGTCTTACCGTGGAGTTCACTATGATCAGAGTCAGGGCAACGGCTGTTAATGTTTTGAACCCAGAGAAGTCCTTGTTCCCTAGAACCTCATAGTACTGGCTGGGGATGACGCCAACCTGGTAAATAACCAGCTGCTCTGGAGGAAAGAGGCAAGCACGGGGAGGAAATGAAGGCCAGCGGTGACAATGTAACTGGGGGTAGAGGGACACAGAGGAAGGGGAAGGGGAAGCAGACGTGGGATGCAGCCCACCCCCAGCGGCTCACCCAGTAAGGCGACACAGAGCAGCGTCAGGAACATCAGGGCGCTCGGGGAGGGCCATCCGGGGAAGAGCACAGCCTGCAGCCGCAGGAACCGCCGCACGAACAGCCCGTCCAGCCGGGGGCCAGGCCTGCAACAGAGGAAGCAGCGAGCTCTCGGGGGTGCCCACCGGCCCCTCCGGGACCCTGCCGCAGACGCACCCCCGGCCCGGCCCGGCCCGGCCCGGCCCAGCCCAGCCTGGCCCGGCCTAGCCCGGCCGGTCCCATCCTCACCGGCCGCCAGCCCCGGCACCCCGCGCCCTGACGCTGCCTCTCCCCATCGCGCAGAGCAGAACCCGTCCTGGCGAGTCCCCGCCCCGCGGTCGCTACGACACGAATATCCACCACCTCTCCTCGCCCTGCATGAGTCCCGCACCGCCCGCCGCTGCCGAGCACTTCCGGGTTGGGCGGCACCATAGAGACCCCGCCCACCCGCAACGCCTCTCCCGCAAGCGGCCGCGCCCCCGGGGAGGTGCCGCGCTGCCCTCGGGACACAGCGCCCTCTGGCGGCGCCGGGCGGAAGGCGCCGCTCCCGGCCCCGCGGCGCCTCCGCGGAGGTCCCGGCGGGTAGCCCAGGGGTGCGGGAGGTGCCCGCGTCCCCCATCGCCTCCTCACAGCCTGCCTAAGCTGGTTGAGCTGTAGTGTTCCCCCGCAGGGCCAGCGAGGCAGGGGCCCGGAGGCCGTGGCTTGGCTCCAGGGCTGATCCGCTTCCTGACTGCCACAGGCAACAAGGCTGGAGCACCAGCGCGCTGCCGCCTCTCCGCCTTGAGGAAGGAGCTGGACAAGCGCGATCTGCCCCCTCTGGGAGCCCAAAGGCTGAGGGATGGTCCCCGTGGGCAGCGGGCATGGCCCTCTTGTCACAACGGACACGGGAAAGAAGGATGGGGGTTGATTCCTGCATGTGTTGGGTTATTTTGGGGCTGGCAAGGAAGTTCCAGGGGGCTTTGACAGAGCGCAGCACTTGTGGTGGACACCATAGGGCGGGATTTCTTCATCTGGGACCAAAGGACAATGCAGGGATCCCCAGTGTGATGGTGCATGGCAGCATGTGCTCCCTGCTGTGCTGCACTATGCATGTGGGGCAGTGCAAGGCTTGGGCAGAGGATAGTGAGGAGTGTGGGGAAAGCAGTGGTGGGCTGTGCTGGTGAATTGACTCTCTCTGCCTTCTCAGTGATTCCACATTAATACAAACACCAACTATTATCATTTTCCACATTTGGGTAGTAACCTGGAGTCTGGGTTACAAAATGTTTCAGCACAAGTAAATTTCTGGACAGGCCTAATGATAACAGATGAGGGATCCTATGAGCTGGAGTCCCTTCCTTCCTCATGGGTCTCTCACCTACCATCCTGTTGATGTCATTTCTTCTGCAGAGCCTTTGGGCTTCTGCACGTATCTCATGGGTCCCTCTTCTCATTCTCCTATCAGTTGCCTGCCTCCCAGCCCTCTTTCTCTTCCCTCATCTCCCCTGCCTTTGGTCTTCTGCTACCTGCTCAGGGGTCCAGGCACTGCAAAGCACGGAATCAGGGTATATGCGCTCAGGGATGAAAGAAGGTGGATCAGTCTGTTTCCCCAGCAAATGGCCCTATCCATAAGCAGTGTCCCCTTCTCCTTGCTCTCATCTTCCTCTTGGTTATTTTACTGCTGGAATTCACAATGCTATCAGTCATACCTAAAGGCTAAGTTCCAAAGGGCAAAGATCACCCCTCTGAAAACCTGACCTCAGCGATGACTAATTTTTATGTTAAAAAGATCGGGTTTTTCTCAGCTGTTGCATCAGACCTGGGTGCTGGTTGCTCCTAGGCAGTCACATCCTCTCACAGTACAATACTGCAGCTGTGGCAATTGTGTGTGTGTCGCCTTGTCAGTGGTTACCGGGACTGAAGTGACTCCTTTGCTCCCTCACCCACCTTACAGTGAGAGGATTCCTTCCTTCCCTTCCCTGCTGATGTGATGGCTTCCCAGGACCGAGGGAGCCAGGGGATACAACACAGATGAGGCGGCCACAACTGTCTCTCTCCCAAACCCTTCTTCCTCCTCCCTCCCCACTGTCCTGTCCCCCACGACCACCACCTGAGAAAAGCACATGAGCTCCCTTCAGTGAGTCAGCTCCAGGATTATTCCTGGGACCCCTCCTAAGGCAGCCAAGATCAAGAACAAAAGAGAAGGGCCTCCTGGGTGCCTCTCCATCCCCCCGCCCAGACTGTGTCCTAGACACTCGGAGCCGCTCTCGCACAGCAGCATTTACATCTTTTACAGCACTCCGGCTCTCCTTCTCACGTTTCTCCTCCAGCAAACACCGTGGCCGTTTCAGAGTGTGCCTGGGGGCAGGGCTTGGGGAAGGACTGGGGAATCACAGCTTGAGCAGGGGTTTATGGCTCTGTTTACACTGCAGGGCCATATCTCAGCTCCCTGACTAGCTACAGACCCAAGAGAAACCACCCCTGTATTACTAACCCGTCACTGAACAGGCTGCCGTGGGTCCAGAGAAGAGAGAGCAGGGCATGCCTTGCTGAGTCCCGGCTCTGTGGCAGTGCAAGTTGATTCCTTGGGCGTTTAACCCCGGGCCATCTGCTACAGCTTGCTAGGTGTGAAACACTCCATCCCCCATCCTCCCCTGCCTGCTGCCCCATGCGTTTTCCCCCTGCCCGGGACCGGTGGGGAAAGCCCCATCCGGATGCTCCCAGCTCCTGCCTCCTGCAGTCCCCGTTCCCCCTGTGCTGCCATTTCCCTGTGGTCCCTCTTTATCCACTGGCCTCCAGCTGGAATGTAGGGAACAGCCTGGCAAACCCACCTTGTCGTGCCTGTGGGGGTCAGCAGCCCTGGGTGCTCTCTGAAACAAGCAGCAGCTGCCGTAACCACCAAAAGAAATTCAGAACAGCAGCCTTGACTCTGCAGCTTGCTTTCCCTCGGGTTTCCCATCCTGGCTCTTTCTTAATGCTGCTGGCTCTGTGCGATGTTGTGTAATGAAACACTGACAGACAAGTGTCACCTTCCCGGGCTTTCCAAAACTGAATCCGCCATTTCCTGCCCATGCTTCCAATCTCCAGTCTGTCCTTATTGTATCTTGCGTCTTCTTCTGTTTGGGATCACCTGCAAGCTGTGATCATCAGTAAGGAAGGGGTAATGGAGACTCCTGAGTTTCAGCTCTGTCTGTATTAAGGTATGATCTAAACCAACTCATTTTCAGCTGGACCAGCAACCTGAACTGACTGACAGAGCCCCCCACACTCTTGTACCACCCCAGTGGAGGGTGGGAATGGAGAACCAAGAGGGAGCGAACAGCAGAGGCCAGGCTTAGTGTGGCTTAAACCTCCATGGAGCCACATGCATCACCAGCTCCTGCTGTGATATCTTAATGATTCTGCTGTTTCCTCCTCCATGCTCTGTGCCTTAATTAGTCTTTCCCCCTCCTGAGGGCCAAACTGCTCTTTCTTTTCAATCCTCCTTCCTCGTGCTTTGCTTCTCACACTGTCTTTCTACTGTACACTTCAAAGGCTTTGCTCACTGCATGTCCCTGGTGCTGGGTGCTGGCATCAACTGGTGACACCCCAAAGAAGCCAGGTCTGTCATGAACTCACAGTCATTGAAACAGCTCCAGGCCCTTTGGATCTGGGCAAGGAGCAGTCGTTGGGGAGGAGGGGTGGAAGGATTTTCACCACTTCACCTCTGGGAAGAGTTATTAGTGACACAGGAAAAGCAAGAGGGAAAGCAGCCCCCTCCTCCACCCACCATCCCCAGCGGAGAGCCTGCTGAGGGCAGAGTGCTTTCATGTGCAAGTGGGAGGGAAGGAGAGTGTTAGGGCTTCAGAGGGAAATGCTTTGATCTTGACTTTGAATCTCCTGCAGTTCCCAGCTCTCACCCACCTCTCCCACCTATGGGCAGGACCCCAGAACGTGGCCAACACTCCTGGTCCTCGCCTGGCACTGTGGTATTGCACTTGGTGCTTCCCATTTAATTCCCACCCTTGTGCCTGGGAGCATCAGGGAACCTTGGGGAGCAAGGGCACAGTGCCAACACCAAGTTCAAACCTTCCCTCCAATCTCACAGAGCCAGAAGGAAGAGGGAACCCAGCTGGACAGAAGCCAAATGGGGAAAGAGCGCTGAGCCGAGCAGAGGAGAGTTGGAGATGGGATCTACTGTCACACTCCACTACCCCAGGGCAGGGGGCGAGCAGACCTGGCCCTCGTGTGCATTACACTGGTTAGTCCTGAACATCACCCAGGTTGGAACTCAATGATTTTAAGGTCATTTCAACCCCAACTATTCTATTCTAAGATGAACTGGGAGGCAGCCACCATTAGAAGAGGGACAGGGAGACAGCACTGAGGTCACTTGGTCCCACCAGGAGGGATCTTAAGTCACAGAGAGAACTGCAATGGGGGCCCTTGGTGTTCTCTACAGAATGGGAAGGAGGTGGCACTGAGGGGTGCTGGAGGAAAGGGAACAACCCCTTTGAGTCACTGAGAGGAAGAGGGTGATAGGGTGTGGAAGAGTCTTAGGAGCCTCCGATATCTTGTCCAACATGGGACCTAGTGGCCTGGCCAGCTCCCCACTTTCGTTGAGAAATTAAACTCCTGTCTGGGCCTTGCCACCAAACTGTCCTAAAGTTCAGGCCATATTCTTCATTCCTCTGTGTTATTCCTCTGTCCTCCCTATCACACAGCTGAAGTCACCTCTGTCAACTGCTCTCACTTGCTGAGGATGATGGACTTGGATGTCCCTGCCCACCAGTTCTCACTTCAGCACAGCTAAATAGATTTTACTCCTTGCATCATCTCCTATAATTCAATCACTCCAGCTCTGTTGAGCCTGGCTGAAAACTCCCTGTAGTTTGTCACTCTCCCTCTCAGAGTGATGTGAGCAGAACTGAACAAAATCATCTGTCTGCTGATGCCCATCATGATTCTGGGGCATGCACAGGCAGGAGGGTGCCTCACAGGACCTTTCTGCGGAGCTCAGTAGCCTGTCTATCTGAGCATCCCTTCCAGGGCTCCAGCACAGGTGTAAGGCAGTGGGCTCAGAGATGGTTTCAGGGGTGGGAATGAGAAGTACCAGACAAAACAAGACTTAGGTCACTCAGTTTGAACAAGTTACTACAAATATTGAGGCAAAGTCCATGTTTTCAATGTCCCTGTTGGGCACAGTCACACCAGAACAACTTGACCTTCCTTTTCCCAAACACTGGTGGGCAGACTGCAGCTTCAGCAACCCTTTTTCTGTTGCCAACTCAGGCTGCAAGCTCTGCTCACTGCTTTTTCCTTGTGGAGCAATGCAAGGCACAAGGGAGAAACTCAGCCAAGACAGCAGACACTTAGGACACTTAGAACCCTCCTGGAAGCCTCCATGCTCTCAGTCCTGCCAGCAATCCCAGCTCCCCTGATTCCCCAGAGGGGTAATAGTGCCTGGATTGGGACTCCTCAGTGCTCTGGAGAGAGAAAGATGGGAAAACCAGAAGCCAGAGCACCAGAAATGGCTTTAAAGGAATGAACATATCAAATATAGACCATAGATTATGGATCATAGAGTGGTTTGGCTCAACCAGTTCCATTTCCAGAGGTGGTTTTGGCAACCGGTCCACAGTCTGACCTGCCTTGAATGGTATTTGGCTGCCCCAGGTACTTCAGCTATACTCCATCCTATCTGAATGGTCTCTTCTAGTACAGTCATGGACAGTGCTGCAGTGGGTAGGGTGCTCTGACCCCCTCTGCTCCTGGAGCTCCCCTGGGTGGGAAAGGAGGTGGGACTGGGGAGATTTCCTGCTGGGGGGGACAACTGAGTGTTTGAACATTGTCTCCACATTTGGCACTGTCTGGATTGTCACATTCCAGTGATAGAGCTAGAGGAAGCCATACCTTATACAAGAACCCAGCACCTTGTCCTTGGGACACCCTTCCTCATGAGGTTCAAACCAACAAGAGTTTTATCTGCTGAGCATGGAGGTTGCTCTTACTCTGGGAGAAGACTCCCTGCCCAAACTTGGAGCAGTAGAACCTGCCTTCCAGCACGGCTGGAAACACGGTACCTTGAGACCATGTGCAGCCCCGATCTCTGTACCTTTGCTCTAGCCCTTGTCTGAGAGAGGATGGGGCTGCAGCAGGCAGGATAAAGCACAACAGGCAGTTTAGCCAGAGCTAAACTGCAAAGGTCTCCATTGCCTACAGTCATGCTGAAGCATCCTGCACCAAATCAGGGAGCACTCTGGTCCCCCACTGAACTCCTCCAAGGAACATAAAAATGCTAACTACTTGTTTATATGCTGGAAGCCGGTGTGTGCAGTCATCTGCATAACAGAACTACCCAGGCTGTCTCTTTGTGTGTTTTCCAGCTCCTATGTTAATCACTGACCCTGCTGACTCTGGCATTTGCCAGTGTCTCACTGCCCTGTGAGCACTGCTTTGCATTTGCAACCAAAGAAGTTAAAAGGATGAAGGATGAGAAGGGGAGCTCAGCAGCTGTGGATATGTACACCAGCCTGCTGGGGAAAAGATCCAGGACTGGCTAGATTTATAGAGTGGAGCTGGCTTTTGAGATACAAAGATTGCCTGAGGAGGTAAAAAGCTCACTATGAGATGGTTTAGGTCTCTTTTCCTTGCACTGTAGCTTTTCTGTGTCCAGTGAGAGTGACCCCTGTGAGCACGGAAGGCTGGGGTTCAGTGTCAGCTGGGCTGGTGTCTCCTAACTGAGGCAGGATGAACTCACAAGTAGCCAGTCCACAACTTCCAGAGAGCCCATCCGGCTGTCAAACCCTCCTCACCCAGCCTCCCCCTTCGCCCCTGGTCTCAGATGTGAAAGAAGAAAAGTGGGGAAAAATGCTCTGGGGTGTGTGCTTGTGGGGGAGATAGGAAAAATGGAAGGTGTGCCTTGATGTGTGCTGTGATGCTTGCTCCCAACCTAACATGGAAGGGAGGGTAGCAGGAAAGAGAACTGGACGCATTTCCCCTCTGTGAAAAGTCCATGTTTAGATTTCTCCCTGAATTGCACAAGAAGCCTGTATGTGGTGTCTCCACAAGTCCTCCTGCCCTCTCATTGCCAGACGCTGCAGCAGAAATGAGTACCACACAGGTTCCCCACAGGTAGTGGCATGTAGTGAAGGAAGGCCTTGCCATCTTTGACATCAGGAGCTACTTTGCGCCCCTTCCTGGGTTGAGGGATTGTGGTGAGTCTCAGACTGGTCCCTAAGGGTAAGCGGAGTTAAAAAAAAAACAGATGCTGTCTGCAACCAGAGCTACACAACAAAAGGAACATGAAGTACTGAGACCAGTTGGTGAAGAGCCCAGCTCTTCCCTGTTGACCAAGTTGTGCCCCCCAACATTAAAACACACCCAGCTCTCACAACCAAGAACAGATGGGCTCCTCAGAGCCCCGTTTTGGGGTGGTGTAGCTTGAGGTGAGGTAGGTCCTGGATGAATCTCTAGGGGTTCTGGACTTGTGAGGATGATGTGGGGTGGAGCTGGCATTGGCAGTTCAGTGATACTGGAGCGAGGTGCCTGGCATGCGGCCTTGTTTGCACAGCCTCATGTGATGATCGAGGGACAGGATGAACCCATTGTATGAGCAGGAGTTAAGGACAGGGAATCTCAGCCTGGGATTAGGCTGGGGAGGCAGCGGGGCAGAGATAGCAGGGTGGAAGGCTCTTCCACAGAGGGCCCAGGTACAGGCAGGCGGATTCAGGCCTGTCGATGAGGCTACCCAGCTGCTGTCACTTGAAGGGCAGCACAGATGAGTTTCATCAGCCCTAGAAGCCTGTGAGTCCCACCAGCCTTGCCTTGCCAGGGAAAGGATGGGCGCCACTTAGGGAGGGCAGAGGAAAGGCTAATTTATCTCCTAGCTAGCATCATGGAGGAAGGACCATGGCCTTGGCAGGAGCGAGTGGGCAAGGGGGTAGACACAGACATGGGCTGTGCCAACCCCGGGGGCCGCAGTGGCACTCACTTGGGAGCTGCCTGCTCTCCCTCGGGACATGAGGGGTGCCCCGAGCAGGCAACCAGATCCCACCCCGCAGCCCCAGTGGGCTCGGTCACTGCGGGCCCGGCCAGGGTACGGGGCAAGAGAATGCTGTGGGGCGGCAGGGTGCCGGGGAGCACGGGGCGCAGCGGGGCAGGGCGGCGGGCCCTTTAAGCGCGGCGGCGGCAGGACAATGGCCATTATCACTTTAGCTTTGGAAGTGACCCCCGGCCCGCTCCGCTTTCATCTGGGCCGGGGCCGCGGGGATGGCCCGCTTCCTGGCGGGGGAGGGGAGGAAGGGGGCAGGCGGGGAGGGGCGGCCCGGCCCGGCTCGGCCCGGCGCCGCACGCGGCCGCCCGCTCCCGAGGGTCACTGCGGGGCTGGCACCGGGGCGGTGGCGGCTCCGTGCCGCTTCCTGCCGCCGCCCTTAAAGGTGTGGGGCGGCCCAGGGCGCGACCCGACCCGCGGAGCCAGGTGAGTGTGGGGCTGGACAGGGCGCCACTCGGGGCTGCGGCTCCTTGACCCCGTGGGCTCCCTCGCCGTGGCGGGCACTTCCCCAGGCGGGCGGGCGCCCTGACCCGCCCTGCCCTCGGTCCCTGCTCGGCAGCTGCCTGGGCACCGGAGACCTCTCTCTCCCCCCACCGCGGGGCTGTTCGCCTTTTTGTCTGTCGGGAGAGGTGAGCGGCCGCCCGTGCTCCCATCCGGGGCTGTCCCCGTCCCCGGGAGGGGGCCGCGGTCGGGAGAGGCGTGAGCGGCCGCGGGGTGGGCGGCGGGAGCGCTCATGGGAGGACGGGGCTGGAGGCTGCTGTCAGGTACCGCTCGCCCTCGAGTTGTCCGTGCCTTGCCCGAGAGACGATCGGAACGAGGCTGAGCTTCGGCCTGGGTTAAAGGAGGGTCTGTGGCTTTTCTCCCTCCAGGAGAGGGTTCCCCCGTGTCTGGGCTTCGGTGGAGATGTGGGTGGTGGCAGATGGAGCAGGCTTCTCCTGCTGCCTGGGCTGGCAGTCCTGCTCACCCACCAGAACCCTCCTGGGATTTCTGGTACGGTGATATTTCTAGCCTAGACAGCTCCTGGAGACTGCCACTTCAGTGCTTCTGTTGTGTGGTTATGGTGGTTCACACCTCCTCCAGAGCCTTTACTGTTGGGATGACCTGAGCGAGCAGCTGGGGCTGGGAAGTGAGGCACCGAGCCCATCTGGGCTGTGATACATGGACACTCCTGCTCCTGTAAAGCAGCAGCATTCCCGGGCAGCTGGGGCTGAAGTGTCCCGGATTCCTGCTGGCGGGAGCGTTTTTGGCTCCGTCTGGGGGAACTTGCACTACTGGATGCCACCAGACCATCAGTTCAGGTGAGGGAACGTGATCTGCAAGTGTTTGCTTATCTGTTACAATGCAAAAGCAGCAAGGTTAGGTAAAACCTCCTTTATCAGCAACTAAAAGCAAAGCTTGTCTTGCCTTCACAGTGCTCAGCTGGGCTGCAGGGACTGAAAGGGGAGGCAGTGACTGCTGCAGGGTGAGGTGGCTGGCTCCAAAAGGGTTTGGCAGGCCATGAAGGAGGACTTGGGCTCTGCAAGCCTTGCAGCTTTCCTGAGGAATGCCTTTGCTTCAGCTCCTCTAGCACATGTTGCTTACTATGGGCTTAGTCAGAGTTGCTATAAACTTCTATAAATTTCTGTGAACTCCTAAGGGACAACAATACAGACATGACCTGAAGTGACAACTTCATACTTGCTCAGACCAGGATTTTAGGACAAGTTTATCTCCCCTGCATCACAGCTGTGTCCATTCTGCTATGTTTGTTGTCTCTGATACCTGATGCTCCACAGCTGTGGGAGCAGCTGTAAGAAGGGCTTGGCCTCCAACACGAAGGAGACTCTGGAGGAGTCAGGGACATGGGAAGAGAGGTGATTTGATGAGTAGCTGTGGCCTGACTAAAGGCAAGGGACAGCAGCAGCAGCACAGACTCCCTGTGGTGAAGTAGCCTGGATGTGGCTGTGTGATTTTGTGGCACCTCATTTAATTTGCTGTTTGGTCATGGCCAGAGGCCGTAGATGCTATGGCAATAATAACATCTGCAGCAAAGTGCAGGTCTGAGACCTGGGAGAAGTCGGGTGGGCCATCTGTTTTACTGCAGGGCTGCTGCTGCTTCTCCTGCCTGGCTCTGCTGTCTCCTTGTCTCTCCACAGAGCTGTGAGTGCGTAGTGATACCTGTGAAGCGTTGTAAGAAGGTAGGCTCCAGCTGGGATGTGAATCGAGTAGACTGCAAAGTGATGCCCTGTGTGTTGGGGTGAAAACGTTAGGAGAAAATATAGGAGACTGGGCTCCCTGATTGAGTGCAGTGTTGTGCCTGTGAGAAGTGGCTCAAGAGGAGAGTGGGCTGGCTGGTGGTGGAAGGGTGCTGAGGAGAATTGTGCTGCTGGAGTTGGATCATGGGGTAAGGACTGTGCTGTTGTCATGAAAGCTCCCCGAGTGGTGGGGGCAGAGCCACGTAGGTGTCAAAGAGCTGACAAAGCGTGGGATGCGGGTTTGAGCTTCTGGATTGCCTGAGTGGGAACTGGCATGTGGAGAGAGGGAGGACGGGAGTGGGATGGGCTCAGGCAGGGAAGAGGGCTCTGTGCAGCCTCTGAATTATGCACCCAGTGCTCATGCTCCAGCTGTGCTTTTGGGTTGTCTCCTGCCTGGTAGCTTGTCTAGGAGAAGCCATCCTTGTGAGGCTTCTTTATGGCTGGTGGTGTGTGTCTGCTGAGCAGCAAGTGACATCCAGTGTCAGCTCGAGCAGCAGTAACTGAGGCTTGGGCTGGCTCTGGCCCTTCCTCCCATCCCAGGTTCTGTGACAGCAGTTTTGGTGCATGCAGTGGGGGCGGATGCAGTGCCCTTTTTTGAGGGAAGGGGCAAGCTCCTTGTCTGTTGTTCTGTTGGGCTTAAACACCTTGAGCCAGGTCCCTCTGTGCCCCCATGCAGTGTTCCTCTGTCACGGGTGTCTTTCTGCAGAGGTGACAAACTCTTCTCTTTGGGTGCTGGCAGCGGCACAGTAAAACGACAGGGATGGAGCTTCTGGTGGGAGAGACAGGTGTAGGGGGGAGGCGAGGTGCAGAGCCAGGTATGCAGGGGTAGGAGGTGACCTGGCTTGCCACCCCAGTGGGTGCAGTCACTCCTTAATTTCACCTAGACAGTATCTTTGGAAGCTGTGCGCTCTGTCTGCTGCCCACGGGAGGTCACTGGAGAGCAAGCTGAGCCCATGTCCCTGTCCCAGGTCTGCCTGTGGGGACCCAGGCTTCCTCCTTTGTCTCTGGAAGTGTGGGTGGAGGGGTGAGAAGCATCCTTTCCCCTATCCTTTTCCTTGCCTCTTCCTTGGGGAAGAGCTGGACCTGGACGCCAGGTCCCAGTTGGTCTGGAGCTTGCACTGTCTTCATTTCCAGTGACTTTTTTTTTTTTTTTTTTCCATCCTTCAGGATGATCCAGCGGCACCAGCTGGTGCAGTCTGTGCTGCAGGAGCTGCAGGAAGCCACCGAATGCTTTGGACTGGAGGGCCTCACCAGTGCGGCGCTGGAGGCGGAGAGAACCCTGTCATCTTTCTCCCTGCCTGGCTATTGTGGGAGGCATTTTCAGGAGGAGCTGGAGGTTGACCGGGTGGCCAGGAGCCTCTATCCTGAGGATGCCCCAAGTAACATGCTACCCCTGGTTTGCAAGGGTGAGGGGAACCACCTCTTTGAGGCAGCCAGCGTGCTGCTCTGGGGCAACCCCAGCCTCAGCCTGGAGCTGCAGGTGCGTACAGTGGTGGAGATGTTGCTACACAAGCAATACTACTTGAATGGCATGATTGACTCCAAGGTGATGCTGCAGGCTGCCCGATACTCCCTCTGCACTGAGGAGACCCCAGAGATGACCAGTCTCCCTATGGCCATCCTGGAGGCCATCTTTGATGCTGATATCAAAGCTACCTGTTTTCCTGGCACTTTTGCCAACATGTGGCACGTCTATGCCCTTGCCTCAGTACTGCAGTGTAACATCTACTCTATCTACCCCATGAGCAACTTGAAGATCCGGCCCTATTTCAACCGGCTCATCCAACCCAGGAAGTGTGGCCCGCGAACCTCCACACTTCACATCATGTGGTCAGGGCAGCAGCTCTCCCGGCAGGTCTTCAAAGCACAATACTTTGTGGCTGTGGTTGGCCTGGAAGAGCTAGAACCCACAGTGCCTTCACCAGAGCCTCCTGTGCAGCCCATGAAGACCCTTGAGCTGCTGAACAGTGACCCCCAGCTCACCTACTCCAACCTGCGTGACCGATACAGCATTACCAAGAGCACCTTCTACCGCTGGAAGCGCCAGTCTCGTGAGCACCGCCAGAAAGCAGCTGCCAGGTTTGCAGCTAAACACTTCCTCCAGTCCTGCTTTCAGGAGGGCAATATAATCCCCCTCCAGCGTTTCCGGCAAATGTTTCCAGAAATCTCCCGATCCACATACTACGCCTGGAAGCATGAGATGCAGAGTATGGTCAATGGTGATGCCTCCACTCTGGCTGAGGCCCATGCATTGCAGGAGCTTCACAGGGATGTCCCCAAAAAGGCTGATGTGGATGAGTCAGCAAATTCACGGGGGAGCTTAAGATCACCGAGTCCTTCCCTAGACCCCATCCAAGCAGGAATCTTCATGCAAGGAGCCAAATCCTATCTAGAGAAATGCATTTCCATGAACACTCTGGTGCCTTACCGGTGCTTCAAGCGCAGCTTTCCTGGCATCTCCAGGTCCACTTACTACAACTGGAGAAGAAAAGCCATCAAGGAGAACCCCAACTTCAAACCTCTGCAGGCTCGCTTGGATAACCAGAAGCCTCTAGATATGGGAAAGCCATTCCTGCCGTTGAAGCCCAGCAGTGTGCCTATTAGGAAGAGGCTGAATGGAGACCAGCCAGAACCCAGGAGTCTCCTGCAGCTCAAGCCCTCTCTGTCCTGGAGAAGGCAGCTGCGAGGTGTGGCCAGGAGGCAGGTCCAGCAATGGCGTCTGCCCTTCTGCAAGTACCGCCTGCGCTACCCGTCTCTCTCCTCCACAGCCTACTGGTTTTGGAAGAGTAATTGCCAGGCTGTCGGGCAGCACGACCTGCCCTGGACCAGCTCCGGCCAGCCATTGAACCGTGTGCCTTCCCTAGCACCTCCAAGAACAGAGCCAGGCCTTAAGCCCCAGTGCCACATGGAGGTAGCCACCAAACACGTAGGTAAGCCAGCTCCAGCCATGCCATACAACACCATTTCAGGCTATGCCATGTCGGAGAGAGCCAATAGCCGGATGTTTGTGATGGATGTGATTGCCACTGCCCAGTTCAAGGCACAGGCCAAGCTGTTCCTGCAGCAGCGCTTTGAGTCGAAGACCTTCCCCACCTACAAGGAGTTCAGTGCCCGCTTCCCGCTCACAGCCCGTTCCACCTATTACATGTGGAAGCGTGCTCTGCATGATGGGCTGACGCTCGTGGATGCCTGAATGTGGGTTGCCAGCTGGCTTGGCCACAGCTCCTCTGCTGACATGCCTTTGGTAGGGCACTGGGGCTAGGGCCCTGCTGTAACTTTTGGTCCGGTTTGGTTTTGTTCTGTTCCTAGTCTCTGACTTTCTTTTCTGTGTGGTTCAATCAGGTATGGGAGCATCCTCGCAGTGCCCATTCCCAAAGACAGGAGGAGGCACTGAGCTGCCCCAAAGGAGAGGGGCAATGGGGGTTGTCCTCTCTTTGCTTGGAGGGTGAGCAAGGGAGGCAGTACTGTGCCAGTGTCATGGGATGCTGCTAGGCCTCTTGAGGCAGAGGATGTGAGGGTCTCTCTCCCCCAGGCACTTGCTTAAATGAGTAATATGGATGTGTAGGATGAGTGTGGAGGTGCCCAGCATCCCTTCAGTGAGCAGAACTGTGCTGGCTCAGCCGCATGTAAGGGTGGGAAGTGCTTGGCTTTATGGGAGAAACATCTTTGAATTGGGTTCTAGCCAGCTAAGGACAAAAAATGCTTCACCTGGGGTCTGTAGCAATGCCACCTTGGCTTCCTGGCTTTTAATACTTGCCTCTGGCTGTCTTGATCTTCCCTAGAAGGAGCAGAGGCTGATGGAGGAGGGGACTAGTTTGTGTCTCCACTGAAGTCTGTCTGCTGGGAAAGCCAAGCTAGGAGCTGGTGTCCTTTGCAGGCTCTGGACAAGCTGTCCCTGGCCTTTCTGGTCTTGTAGCAATAACCTTTCACACAGTCCTTCACTTTCTCACAGCTGCCAGCTGCTTTACTTTCTCAGGGTCTCTTCCTGGTGCCTGGGAGGAGACAGAGACCAAACCTTGTGTACCCAGTGTCCCTGCATCCCCTCACCATGCTGCAAGCTGAACACAATGTGTGTCCTTGCAGTGAGGCTAGATGCATATATCTCACTTGTAAGAAACCAAAGCAATAAAGACTCTTCCAATCCTAGTCCTGTGCAGTTTCTCACTCTTGCTTGTGTAATCTCTGGACAAGGCTTCCCCCTCCTTTAAAACTGGCTGATGTGTGGGGAGACCCTGTGCACACTGCAGTCCCTGCTCCTGCGAAGGTCCTCTTCTGCTTCCTGGGTCATGGTGGGGATGATCTGCTTGGTGTGTGCTCTGGAGGCCTGGCAGGAGCCATGCTCTCCCTGGTGAGTGGCCAGGAGTTGCCTCCCAGGCTTAGAAAGCCTGCTAAGCTTTGTCTCTACATCAACCCACAGGAGAAAATGACATTCAGAGTTATCCTGTGGCATTCTTGGGCCCAAGCTATGTGGTGGGGCAGCCCTAGAAGAGCAGTGCTGAGCCAGTGGGGCATCTCTGAAGAAACCGTTTATCTTGTTGTTTTTAGGGTCGGTGGGATCTTGTCACCATCCACCCACCCCAGTGTACCCTATGAAGTCCCAGAGGAGGGGCCTGGGGGCAGTACATGACCCAGGGGGAGAGGAAGCTGCAGAGCAGTGCTGTGTGCTGCTGCAGGGAGCCCTGGCCGCCTGGGCTTTGTGTGTCAGGAAGCAATTGGACTAATTAGCTACACGTGAACTCCTCTAAGGGAGTAAGCTGGTAATTACTGCAGAATGATTAGCCATGTCTCAAAACTGCCAGAGGCTGGAGATAGCTTTCAGTGGCAATGAGGGCTGCAGTAGCAGCTGTGAATGAGCACTTGTGACCTTCCCAGAGCATTTATTTCCTTGGCTGAGCAGGGAGGGGAGGGCTTTCTGACCATGGATGTCAGATTCCCCATAACCCCATGCTACTACCCTCTCTGCCTCCTTCCCATTAAACCCCACCTCTCATGCGCAGTACCTGACTCTTAGAGTCCAGCTGTGGACCACTGCTGCCCTGCTGTTGTCCTCATGGATATTTTTGCAGAACTAATTTGCTCTGTAGATCTTCATGTCAGATCTGCCTTTTACACACTGGAGCAATGGCTCGGGCCTTTGCTCATTCCCTGCAGGCAGAGGAGCATCCTGCCTGCTGCAGCAATTCCTGCTGGCAACCCCTCATCAAATCTCCCTGCATTTCCTCCTGTCCCCGTCCCTCTTCAAGGTAGCCCAGTTTCTTTACTCTTCTGTGTTTCCAAATCCTCTTGGTTTTGTCTCATCAACAATGGGACCAAGGCACTTCCTATACCATCCTGTTAGTGAAAATATGGAAGATCAATCCTCATATGGATCCTCAAGGATTTTGCCCTCCAGCCCAACAGATCTTCTAAAATATTAATAACCTGTCAATACCTGTCCTAGCTTTCTTCAACCAGCCCCATCTGTCAGTGTGGCTCCATCCCAGTGACTTGGCCAAGGTGCAGATGCAGTGTTCCCTGCCTTTCTTCTAGTAAGCAAATGAGCTGATGTGTCATACTAATTTAGCACAGTCAACACCTGGGAAACACCAGAGTTGGAGAAAATGCTCAGATATGAAAGCACTTCAGGGAGGAAAAACTTCCATCTTTCTAGCCTAATACTGTCAAGAATTTACTGCCTGTGCCTAGACTTTGGTATATTACTTTGAGGACAGCATTTTGGTAGATACTGCATTTATTTGTGTTCATTTCTCTTTCCCTGGCTTCTGCTTTTGCCCCTCTCCCCATCCCTCCTCCATTACTTCAGTAACCACAGCGCTGGAGAAAGATGGGAGAACTTCAGCAGGATGGACACCTCCTGCCAAACCCAGATGCTTGACAGTAAAGCCCCCAGCACTTCTGCAGCTGCATGAATGTGGGCAGGGAGCCTGCCTGTGCAAGCAGGAAGCACCCCTTGTGAGCAGGCTGCAGCTTTGCCTCTGCAAGGGGCTGTGGCTTCCCAGGTAGATGAAGATGCCAGGAGTGCCACAGGAAGGACACCTAACATCCTGCCCCGGTGGTTTCCACATCATCCACCTCAGGGCTGACCCCAAGGAGGCGCAGTTTGGCTGGGAGACTGCGGGAGGATCAGTGCCCCAGGGGATCCCTTTGGCCAGGGCCAGGGACCTGCGGGGTCTTGTGTTTCTTTTCTCCTCCACCCTCTCACCTTATCCTTCTGGGAAGAGGAGAGAAATTCAGCATGGACCTATCCCAGCATCCCTCGTCATGCCCCCCCAGCCCTCATCAGTAGCCAGCAGCTGGGGTTTCAGCATGCTGTAGTGCTTGCCAAGGAGTGAATAGTGCAAGCGAAGCTGGAGGAAGCAGGCTCAGATGCATTGGTCGCTCAGATCTGCACTAAGGCACTGGTGCTTTTTTCCTCAGCAGCTTTCTTTCTGGCTGCGTCCCAGAAGGAGGCAGGATGCAAAGGCCAGCCCTGCCCTGGCACAGTCTCTGTTCACCCTGTCCTTAGCTGATTCTGAAGAGAAAGGCCTGCGGGAAGTGCTCACCTGGACATTGCGGAGGTTATGGAAGAAGCCCGAGCTGGAAGGTGACATGTTTTTCACCGCTGGGAAAAGAAACCAAAGCCCATCACACTTCAGACCATGAAGCTTTTTGCTTCTGGCTAACTGAGGAGCACCTCCAGGGCCAGGGATGCAAGGAGGGGATGTTCCGCCATTCACAGGGAGCAGGGCTTGCTTGGTCCCCAAGGTCTTGTCCTCCATACAAGACCGGCATGTGGGACACTTGGCACTTCTTGCAACCCAAAAACTGCCCAGCATGTGAGACAAGAAAGGAGTGTTTGCGCATGGGCACAGGCAGCAGGGCAGGGGATGGGCTTTCTGTTGAGTTTCTGTGTCTGTTTCTTGGTGTCACCAGCTTAGGGCAAGGGCTGGGGGAGTTGGTGGGACAACAGGGGCAGGCAGGGGCATTTGGGGAACAGTGGACAGGAGGACAATGGGATGGGGTTGCTGGGGCCAGAGGGTTGCATGACTGTGTCTGTGCCAGGCAGCACCTGCATTCACAGTGCAGGCACCTGTAGCCAGCTGGTGGGGAGCTCAGTTGTAAATTATGGGCAATGAATTACTCACGAGTGGAGGAGGGGGGTCTTGTTCTGAGATGTATAAAGGGACTCTTTATACATCTCTTGATTATGTTTTAGAAAGCTCCGCGGTGCGGACAAGGACAGCAGGTTGAGGTATACTTGCATTTAAAACATCACAATTTAACCAATCTCGCTCTACCACCAGCTCAGCGAACCACAAATCCTCCCTCTCCAGCCACCAGGAATCCTACTCCATCACCACAGGCCATCTCTGCTCTCCCTGCCTTTCACATCCCCTGCCACAGCTGCAACCTGCCAGGATCCCTGCACTCACTTCTTTCTGGGCTAGACATGTTGTCAGGCCAGGACTGGAGGCTAGCTGTCCTTCACCCAAAACATCTGAGTGCCCCCTGTGCAATCAAGACCACTATGGAGCACTGCTGTGATGCTGGTGGACCCTGAGTGGGACAGGGACCCCTCCTCTGGCAGGACAGAAGTGGTGAAGAGCCACCTCTTCCACATCCACTGGTAGGGTTTAGTTCAACATCTTGTATTTTTTAAGCCCAATCAAGGTTTTGGAGCTTCCCTGACTGCTGTGCCTTGTTGCCATTTTGCTTCCCTCCTTTCTGCTCAGGCGGCTGCAGCAGACGCTGTGAGTCTATAATAAGTTATTCAGCAGCAGTCTCCATGCTGGTCCTTGGATTTAGATTTCCACATGTTTCCCTTCAGGCTGTTTCCAACTAATTTCTCCATTTGCATAATGCCCCCTTAGAGATGCTCTGGCACAGCCCCTTCTCCCCCTGCCCCGTTTGACAAGATCATTAGAGATTCAGGCTGTTAGTGGAAAACACTTTAATTCTGTCGGCCCTTTATCCCAACAGTCTTTCCCTGTGTGTCTCCAATTAGAAACAAAGAGGTGGGCTGGGGTGCAGAGGGATGAGGTGCCCACAAGGCTGCTGCCCTCCCCCCAGCCATGGCAGCCCCTGAAGGGAAGCAGCTGGCAGAATCACAGATTCAGAGGCAAATGCAGTTTGTTATTGCTGATTCTGGTCCAGCAGCCCCAATGGTTGTGTACTTGGTGGGGAGAGACAGGGAGGGCTTTACCTGAGATGGCACTGAAGGGGGGGTGATCACACGGGCACCCACAGACATCCATCCTGTTCTGTTATCTGGGGGATGGATGCCCAGGAAGGCACATGCAGAAGAGAGCAATGAAAACCATCCCTTAGCTGCTGGGTGCGGGTGCCCCTCCCCTCTCCTCTCTAAGCTATCTCATCTCTTCTGGACTCCTCAGTCCTTCCCTGCAAATTCTGTCTCCCACTGTCTATCATGAGAAGTAAGACCTGCTTATTACCTCCTGATGTCTGTGTTCTTCTGCCCCTCTTTGAGCACATTTTATTTTATGCTTCTACTACGCAGAACATACATGATGCTCACTCTCTCTCTCTCTCCCTAATTCTTGTCTGACCATGCATGGCAAAAAGCCTACATCAACATCCTGCTTCCAACACTAGCTGCTTGCTGTGAGCTACATCGCAGTACAACTCCCTCTGAGTCGCCCAGACACCAGCTGGATTATAACTTCCTTCAGGAACTGCATAAAAACCTTCAGGTTTAAATGAGCTCAGCACTCCTGCAAAGCTCACCTCTTCACTAGCTAGCTCCATGTCCTTACAAACACGGTCTTTTCTCCTGCTTTTTTTATTAGCTCTTCCATGTTATAAAACATAATGAGAACTTTCAGACCAGATTCTGCACAGGTCTCTGATGCACTTCTCTCTTTTATGGCTCAAGTACAACAGCATCGCAGACATTAACATGCTTCTTAAAGATGAAATGTACATTTGAATGGCACCCAGCTGGAGTACATGCTGCATCTCTTGAAGAGCCAGCTGCAGCCTGCCCAGAAACCCCAGGAAGGGGGTGATGGGCACCCAGAGTCTGCCTGCAGCCCTCTGCACACCGGGGAAGGAGGCAGCAGAGTCAAGGTGGATGCTGCAGAGCAGGGGTGAGGCAGGGCCTTTTCACACCAGCCCCCTGAGGCCGTCATTGCCATCACACCCACCTCCGAAGCACCTGACTGTTGCTGACAATACACGAATTAGCAAAAGAGATGTAAGTGGGGATGCGTGGGACTTCCTTGTCAGCAGAGGCTTTTGGAAGGATGGAGATACCCCTCTCCGAGGCATGGGAAGAAGTGTTTTTGGGTCAGACCCTGTGTTTCGGGCTCCTTCCAAGTTTTCATCCTTTGGATCTCATTCTCTTGCAAACAGCATTCCCACCCTAGGCTCTGTATGTCTTGTTGGCCTTTTCTTTCCATTCCTCTTGATGTGCAAGGCCCTGATCTAGTGTCAAGAGTGTAGTCCTTCAGGCCCCCACCCCTCCCAGGTCTCTTCTTGGGTAGAAATTGCCATTTACAAGTATCTTCAGGGCCCAGCACTGTGGGACACCGGCCTTACAGGGCCTCTGACTTGCAATTATCATTATAGTCACTATTAACACGGAGAAAACCTTGCTGTCCCTGCCAGCTTATTCCAACAATGGGAGTGATGGTGTGCAGCCACCAGCCTGCCTTCCTCCTTGTTTCTGGTCTGGGATGAGCCAGTGGCTGGAATGTTCTCCTGTGGACCAGGGGTCTGTCTGCAGAGGGATGTGAAGAGCATGTCCTTTGGTCATGACCATGATGTGCCCTCCTACTTGGCTGCAGCTGAGGGGCAGGTGCCACCTTATGGCACTGAAATGAGAATGTCGTCCCCATCACAGCAGCCGGGAGACCCCCCTCCCCAGCACTGTGGCCTCCCAGAAGAAAGAGTGGTCATTCCCTGGCACCATATTTCTTCTCCTCCCTGTGTGCCCCTTTCATGGGCCAAGCCTGAGCACCAGGGGTGGATCTCCTGACTGCAGGGCTGGGAGCAGAATCCATGGCCCTGCATCAGGGGTGGTGGCCCCAGCCCAGCAGCAGCATGCAATGTCTCTCCTGCATGTCTTTCACCTGGAAAATGTGCTCCTCCTGGTCCTTGCAGCCAGGCTGGTGCCCAATTCCCTGTTGTTAGATAGTTACACCTCACAGCCTCAGGGAGAACGGGGGTCTGCTGTTCTTCTGAAAGGGGAAAGAGCTTGCATAGGGCATCCAAGCAGGGGTCCTGCTGTGCAAGCAGCCCTTGCAGGCACTGGTGCCCTGTGCTCCACAGAAAAGCTCCATCCCAGGAGGGCCGGCGGCTGGGGACAGTGCTGACGTGCAGATGGCAGCTATACGTGGCCCCCTTTGGAGAGATAAGCGATCAGCGCTACCACCACCCCGATGTACACTCCTGTGCCAATGGTTATGGAGAGCGCGGCGAGGAAGAGAGCTCGACGGGAAGCTGAACTGGCCAGGTGGAAATCTCCTTTGGAGACAGCCTTGCTGGTCTGGAAGGAGAAGAAATGCTCATTGCTCACAGTGCTACCAGGTGGCCTTTCAACCGTGTGCAGTCATTTCACTACTGAGTTAACCCCCGCTTCCCCAGCCATTGCATCCCATGAAGGCTGGTGACAGACAGCAAGATGTCCATCCACATTTCCCTCTGGATTTTGTCTCCATGGGAAACGTGGGCTTTGGCTGTTTGTTTGAAAGCCCCAGCCGTCCAGGTGCTCAATCAGAGCGGTCAGTGAGTAGCTGGACCCTCTTAAGACCAGACAAAGAGTCAATACATGGGGTGATGGGTGTGTGATACTGTCTAGATACCAATATACCTGACACAGACATATAGCAAGTGCTTCCTAGTCTCAGGGAGCTGACTCCAGAAAGCATGGCACATCAGTCTGTCTGTGCTGCAACTTGATTTTCCCTGCATGGGGTTTTCAGTTGAAGCCTGTTTGCCAGGGAAGGGTGATGGAGCCAGAAATGGAGACAGATGTGGGTGTTGCCTCTCTGGGCCAGCAACTTCCAGCTTCCCTGAGTGCCATGGGCATGCTCAGAGTTACTCCTGGTATTACCTACTATGTGTGTTTGCCATGTGGAGATCAGGGCACTCAGTGTGCACAGGCACTGAGTAAAGAGATGGTCCTTGCCTCAGTGAGTGACAAAGTGGTAGTTACAGCAACTGGAACTGTAACTACCAACAAATAGCACCAAGTACATCATCACGTGGAGAGTGCACTGTGCTACCCTGCACCACATAAAAATGTAGAATCAGCCACTCCATTTAAAGCTTCCCCTGCCTCTCACCACCTCTGTGCCAGGTACTCAAGTTATATACTTTTCCATTTCTGTTTCTATCCTCTTGATTTAACTTCTTAATGCCTTCCCCCAACTGTTCTTGGTACAGCACCATCTATGAAAACACTGAGTAAATCCCCTGGCTCTGCATGAATTATTCTGGGTCAAGAGTAATGTAAGTGAGCCCAGGCTCTGGGATAAGCCCTCAAGAAGGCAGCAGTTTCTCTGAGCTGGTGCAGTCCAAAGGCCACCACCCTCTGCAGCCTCTGCCAGCCTGGTGTTGGCTCATATAGCTTAGCCAACACATGTCAGAAACAAGTGCAATAGAGGAGCTGTGCTGTGATATGGAGACCAGACTCCCTTTCATGTCCAGGCTCCAGAGCAGCCTGACTCCCAGGGCATGGGGCTGCCTTGTACTGGGTCATGGTGTATGATTTCTGCACTATTGCAGAATGGGGGGTCAGGTGCGAAAATGACATTTTCCTGAGCCTAGCTGGGGGGTGAGAACCTGGGTCCAAGGGAATCCCAAATAACACCCAAAAGACCCAAAGGAAAAGCCTGCCAGGGCTGCTGTGGCTTGCAGGGCCCTTGCTTCAGCACTCAATGCATGCAAGCAAGCAAAAGGATCTCTTACCCCTTGTGAGAAGTAGAAGGCAGCAATCCCCAAGGGCCAGAAGCAGCACAGCATGGAGAAGAGGGCCAAGCCCAGGTGGTCACGGGGTGGAAGCATCAGGAAATGGTCCTCGCTTTCACTGTCACTGGAGGAGTCGCTCTGCAAAACCAGACAGGTTCAGCGCGTGCCCATCTCCCCATGCTGCCCTGCAGGCTGTCTCAGCCCCTCTCCTGCTCTCTCCTGGCCCCATCATATATTCTCATCTGTTTCCCACCTGCAAACTCAAGGAGCAAGTTTCACAAATATTTGAGCCTGGTTTGGTGAGAAAACATGTAGCTCAGCAAATCCAGGAGCAGAGTGGATTTTCGGCTCCCCGCCAGAGCAAATGGGGGTCTGGGGTTTCCATGGGAGACAAATAGATAGTCTTAAACTGAAATATCTTCAGCTTTGGCAGAGCTGGCTGTTTGTTAGGTTAAATAAAGTGCCTTATCCCCATTAGGGACTAGGAGATCAATACACCGCTAAGCTAATTTAGCAAGTGAGGGAACACGGTTGAATTGGAGCCTCCCTCACAGGGATGACGCGTCCCATCCCCTTAGTGAGTGCATTGCTCAGAGCAGCTGCGGTCAGCCCTCCTGTGCCCCACTGCTCCACCAGCCACAGACCAGCCTGGAAGTGATACGTCTCAGTGGGGAAGGCACACAGAAGTGCAGACACCCTTGCTGCCATCTGGAAAGGCCAAACCACTGGCACTGAAAACAGTGGAGCTGTGCTAGGTCATCAGGCATCAGCTCCAGCAGGCTCTGGGGACCTGCTCCCACCTCTCAAGGTCCTGGATGATGTTCCCAGCCTCTGCACTGCCACTCAAGCCATGATGGGGCACAGAGCATAGCATGAGGCTGCTTTGTCAGCTCTCATTCTTCCTTTGCAAGATTCAGCTGGTCTTTACATATACAGCTTTCTCTCGGCTGCTGCCATCAAGCATGTGAATTTTGCTGTTATGCAAGGGTTGTTATTTTCCCTCAGACTGAGTGCCACAGCAGCAGCAGGCTACCCTTGTCAAAAAGCTCCCATATCCCAAGGGTCCCTCAGAGATGGCCCCACCTCCCCTTTGCTCTCAGTGGGCATGCAGCCAGGCTGCCCTCAGGGAAGCTGACCTCCTTCTGACGTCTGCGGTGAGAAGTGAGCAGAAATAATAAGGAGGAAGAAGAAATTTTGGGTGCACAGGGAGAGGTGTTGATGCAGGAGATAGTAGAGTCTAGGGGGAAAGCTCTGGGGAAAGAAGGGAGAATAAATGACCAAGAATTTGGGCCAGTGGCCAGCATTAGCAAAGGAGGACTTTGGTGCCATCCCAACTGGCAAAGCTCACCTCGTACTCCTGGAGCTCCTCTTCCTCCACCTCGTAGGACACGGTTTGTATGCGGATGTCACTCTCCACCCGGCAGGACCCTTGTGCCTCATGTGCGTCAGGAGCTTCGGGTGGAGCCTCTTTACTCTCTGTAAAGGTGGTCTCGCAGCTCTCCATCTTGCTGTCCTTGGCCTTAAGAGTGGTCTCATCCTTCACGAGGATGAAACTGGGGCCGTACAAGGCTTCAACGGCCAGCTGCAGGGAGCTGGCATCCAGCAGCTGATGAGTCCTGGCACCACCAGTGTTCTGGAAGATGTAGGAATACAGTTTCCCTTGGCAGCGATGGCTGGGGTAGTCCTGGCTGTGATGCTGGTGGTAAGAATAGCTGCTGTGCAGGTGCCCATTGGCCTTGGCCAACAGTGGGTTTTGGAGCTCCCGCACGCTCTCCATGCTGCCGGTAGTGGTGGGGGAGAAATCCTGCGGGAGCAAAGAAAGTGGGAGGGGGAGTTGTTATTTCAGCATGAAATGGGAAAGGGAGCAGAAAAGCCTCTTGCCCATGCAGAGCTGATGTCAAGACGAGACTAGCGGGAACAGAAAGATTTGGCAATGCTGGAAAAAACAAGAGCCCTCCCCACGTCTCCACAGCTTGAATGCTATCTCTTCAAACTGAGCATCTCTTCATCTCTCCCCAGCTGGTAGGAAGATAAGGAGGCAGCCCTGCAACAGGATGATCTGATTCAGGCTGGATTAAGATGAGAATTTTCTGTATCTATAATGCATCCTGAGACGGCCACGTGCAGCCTGACAGGAAAAGGACCTACTGCATCTTTTCTGCTGGTTCATAATGTGTGCTGTGGCAAAGACTAACAGACAGCACAGAAGCAGATAAGAGGCTGACAGACACTTTAGTGGCATCCCTGGCTTTCTAAAGCAGAGGGTCGCATGGTGAATTACAGCCCTTCAGGCATTGCACATGCACCTAATGGCTTTCAGGTACATGGGAGGCTTTCTAGGGCTTTTCCAAGGTAAGCTGGGGCCAGGGCAACAGCAGCAAGCCATCAAGGGAAGACAGAAGGCTGCTATGAGGACATGGAGGCAGTGTTCAGTCTGGGATGGGGATCACTGGATGCCCAGCCAGCCATGCAGAGGAACAGAGGAGTGCAAAGGTTAAAGGGGAGACCTCATGGGGTTTGGTCCGCATTGAAATCATGACAATTTAAGTAAATGACCTACCGCATCAGAGCCCTGCTTGAACTAGATCCATTCCTGGTACAGCTGCAGCTGTGCAGCCCTGGCTGTGGGCCACCAGCTTCAGAAAATGCCAAGTCCAAATGGGATCCTCAGCTACAAATGTCAACCCGGGTTTCTTCCTTCCTCTGGGAAACTCCACCCCTCTCCCTTCCTCCATTTCAGAGCACTGAAACCTTGTGCTGCCTTTTTCTCTTTTCTTTCTTTCCATGAAGATTTCTGAGATGATATATTCCAACTGCTTTTCTTCAGAGGAGTGTTTCCTATTTTGGCTTCCCAACACACCTTGGCACAAAGAAGATGCGTAGTGAAATATCAGCATTCCCCAGGAGAGAGAAACAATTACTTTGCACTCTTCAGTACCTGAGCCTCGTGTTTTACAGCTGCTCTCTGGCACATTCCCAGCTCTTAGACTGTGCCAACTTATTGCCTTGCAACCCCAAATGTTCCTGTCCTCCTTAGAGACCTCCGTCACTGCCTCTTCTGCAGGATGCTGTGTAGCAGAGACATGCTTTCCCCGGCTATAGGGCTCCCTGAGGTGCACTAGGCTTTCTGGTAGAAAGCACATCACTTTGGCTTTAAATCTGTCCTTGGAAAGAAAGCATAAAAAAAGGAGTTGGAGTTGAAGGTTCCAGAGAGTGAAAATTCAAGTGGTCCCGACCCCTTGGCCAGGCTCTGCCCTATCGCACACGTTTGACTGGCATGCCCGAGTTTAAATGGTCCTGTTGATGAGCTTTATGCTCATGAAACAGCTGATGAGCTTTTTCTGGAAGCAGTTGCCACATTTTGAAAGGCTCCTCAGAAAGAGGGAGCCATTCAAAAGCACTCTGGCACTGCTGGAACTCTCCACTTCTTGGTGAGCGCTCTCCGCTTTTCCCTGCCCAGGATCATTCTCTGCTTCCTGCAGTCTCCCACCTCACTAATAAAGCCGGTAATGGCTCGTGCAGCAGATGGCCACGAAGTATTTTCAAAACATTGAAGGGAGATGCATTTTGCAGCACAGACGGTTTGATTTCCTGCACAGACCCGGGGAAGCTCGAAGCTTCATCCTGGTTTACAGGCAACAAAAGCACAAACCACTTCTGCGCTTACCTCAACGCCCAGATTAGGTTTCCAATAAAACACCTTGCTTTTTAACAAAGCAGTAGGGAGAGGCCAGTCGCTGAGGGTCATTTGAGAGCAGCAGCCCCAGCAGGAGCAGGAGTCCCACTCTAGCAAGAGAAAGCTGGCAGTTTTGGTAGGGCATCTATGCCTCATCTCAAGCAGTGTTTCTGGCAGCAAGCTCAGGGAGGGAGGGATGGGATCTTGCTGGAAGCCTCAGAGAAGCAGGAAGAGCCAGACCTCTCTGGTCCTCATACTGCCCTGGAGCTGTCCCTAGAGCAAGGCCAGGACCTCAGAGGCTGCTGCACTGCACAAAACGTCGAGAGGGCAGGGCTACAGCTAGAAGATTGTAGTCTATGTGAGTCCTGTACCTTCTGGCATCGTAAAAGATTCACCTGTAGTAAACTCTCTTTTCCTTGCTGCCTTCCACTCTTGGGAGCTGGGTGCCGTGCTCTCCATGGGAGTAGGATGGGCTGCAAATACAAGTGGAGAGTGCAGAAGGAGGTCTCACTGCACTTCTCAAATAGGCGAAGAGACCACCAAGTGCAGCCCTAGCACCCAGTCCGGGTGCTAGTATTTGTCAGCAGTGGGGAGGAGATGCTGAGGGCCAGCACAGCATCACAGCATGCCTACGGCAGCGTACTCAGCCCTGCTGGAAAGCAGCCAGGCTGAAACCTCCCTCTCTGATAACTGATGTGAAAAGTACCAGTATTGGAGGGGTTAGAGATGCTTCCCACTCCTTAGTCACCAAGATCACTGCCTCACATAGAAACTGTGCCCATATGTGGAAGCATGTATGCATATATGTGCACTGAATAATCTGGGTTTGCAGGTGGAGATGAGGCCTATCAAACCTGTAGAGATGATATTAGAAAGGGAATAACAGGGAGGGCACCGACCAGCCCAACATGCACATGCGCAGGGAAGGACAGAGCCAAACCAGCCCTGCTGTTGTCCCCAGACCCTATTTAGATAATCTGGATCCTACAGTAAATGTAGCCACACAGGGACTTAATAAAGTAAGCCTGGTAATAAAGTAAGCTTGGTAATAACCAAGCTTGGGGGAAGAGAAATGAAGCTAGCAGATGAAAGCAGGGAAGCTGCAAAAGACAAAATTGGCAGAGTGGTCATTTTCTGTCCTCATTACCAGCACAACTGGATAGTATGAGTATGTCAGCCCCACGGGGCTAGTCTGGGCAGTGCTGGCAGGAGGTAACAGAGGCAGGATGCTGTTAAGTGCGCAGGGAGGATGCACACCTACATGTATACAAGCACAGAGTGAGGCCATGGGGAGGACACATCTGGGAGGAGGCAGATTCCAGTGCCCTGATTGAGCTGGGCTATTGCTGCAGACCTACCACCAAGACTAATATGCTGGCTCTGTAATGAACTGCCTCCCCTGCTGCACTGCTGCTCCCATAACCACCCAGTGGGGCAGGGCCCTCCACCTCCCCAGGACGGCTACAGCAGTCCCCAGCAGAGTGGGAAACACACAACTGTGCTGTGTGCTCTCAAGAAGCTTGCTGGATAAAAGGAGCCAAAATAAGGCATGAAAATAAAACACAGCAAATTTACCTTTATGCTAAAGGGATCTCACCTCCTCACCACATCCCCTGGGACAGTCCTCAGAGGGACCCTTAGCACGGATGCCAGCTATGATAAGCCCAGCTAATGATGAATTGAGTAGTTGTTTCAGGAATCAATCATCACTTAATTGCCCTGTCAAGCAAACACTCTGCCTCACTTCCCGGGCTCATTAGGAGTTTCTGACTGCATTGCACGTACTCAGACTTCCAAGTGAGAAGGTTAGCTCACCCTGGCTTTCCCCTTCAGGACAGCACCCAGGGAGGTGGGTGCCCTCAGGAAGCATTGCCCCACTGTGTTGCCATGCCCTGCCTGGTCTGAGGGCAGGAGAGTATGAATAGCTGTTCCTGACCTGTCTGATGGGAAGCAAGATCAAGGCTAGGTACAGCTGCCATAGCCCCAGGACAGAGGTAAGCAAGAAAGGGCAGGAATGTGGCTAGCACCCTTCCCAAAGCCCAGATTTTACTGGAAGCTCAAAGAAGGTGCTTTGGGACTTCCAGGAAGAGGTCCAAGTCCTGCCAGGGCACAGTAGCTCTGCCTCTGGGCATCCAAGTTTGCGATTCTGCCCAAGAGGAAACCAGCTCACAAGGGCTGCTAAGGAGCAAAGGCAGAGCACCCCAGCGAGGAATAGTCGGCATCTTGGAGAGGGAATATGGGGATGAAGGAAGGGCTGTGAGAGCTTGTGGAAAACACATCTGGCAAGTCCTTTCTCAGCCATAGAAGCCAGCACAGCCGACACATACTTGCTACGATCCAGCCCTGAGTCGTGCAGGGTGAAGCACAGCTCAAGGGATAAGGAAAAGCTTCCATCAGCCCTGCAGACTGATGTAGAAAGCTGTATGGCTGTAGAAAGCGGTCATGCTCCAGCCAACAGGCAAGCCCTCCTGCGGCTGCTCACCTCCACACCGCTGCTCCTGCCTCGGGTGCAGCACCGGCATGCAGAGTGGGAGGCTGTTCACGCTAGGGTGTAATGGACCCTTCACCAGCCCTGGGAAAGGCTGTTGTGGCAGGAGCATCAGGTGTGGCAGCCATCATGCTGGAATGGACGGGGGAGTGATGCAGCGGAGGCAGCTCTCAGCATGGAGCAGGATGGGAGGGCAGTGGCGCATGACAGCCCCATGGGGCTGGCTGAGGTGGTACCCAGAGAAGCAAAGGGACATGGTAGGGACAGCAGTGAGAAGGGAGATGGTGGGAAAGACGGCACAGGGCAGGGGAAGCAAAGTGACATGTGAGCCAGGCAGGGAACTGGGCCCTGGCCACTGGGATAGAGAAGAAAGGGACTGTGGAGCTGCTGGAGGGGGAAGAGTTGGTGAAGACCAGGAGGGAAGGAAGAAGGTGACACGGGGTGCATGGACAATGGACTAGAGGGATGATAATTGAGGCACTCGTAATGTAGAGCATCTAGTTCACAACTTAAATGCAGATGGTTTGATAGAGCTAGAAAGGAGTGAATAAAGCGCTGCTTCTGATCTCCTGACATGTAGAAAGTCAGTGCCTCGCCAATGGCCTCCTGGTTCCAACAGAGACTAAATTGCTTTGAGAAATGGGATGCGATGGGCTGCTTTTCAAGGTTCGCAAGTCAAATTGAGCAATTTCCAGGTGGAAATCGAGTCCTTATTCCCTCTGATAAAAATGTTTCTCTGCAGCAGTGTTTCGACCCAGCCGTGCTCAAATCTGAGGCATTCCTCCTAACGGTAAGGAACAGCAAATCCATCCCAAAGGCTAGCAGGAAAGAGCTGTGCTGCTTCTGGAGGAGCCATTCCAGGGGCTCAGCAGGGCTGCGGGCTCCCCGCCGCCCCGTCCCCAGCCCTGGTGCTAGCAAGCTAACACGCTGCCCGTGAGCATCAGCGGTGGAGCAACGTGAGCTCCATCGCCTCCGAACACTGGAAAGACGTGCTCGAAACGCTCAGCTCCAACCAGGAGTGCCTGCACATGGGCTGCCTGCCGCCGTGGCACCAGGGGCTGGGGGGCTGGCACCATGCCCCTCTGCCACCGTGTTCCCCATCCCAGCCCTGGCACCCCCATCCCAGAACGCATCCGGCGGGGCTCGGCACTCGGAGCGGTGGCCGCTAGATGTCCCAGGCACTCCACGCACCGCCGCTGCCGCTCCGGTCGCCGCGCCTCGCCGCACCGACCGCGGTCCCGGCCAGCCCCGGCCTCCGCTCGCCGCCCAGGGCCGAGAGCCCGCAGCACCGTGGGGTCCCCGCACACAGCGCCTGGGGCAGCGCCCGTCTGAGCAGACCCTTGGCCACGGCTACACCGCATCACACCCCACGGCTGGCGTTCGCTTGGCTGGTGTGAGCACAGCGCCTGCCTGGAGTCGGAGCTCATAAGCAGGGATGCGGCCACGGGACGTACCCCGCTGGAATGTACTCCTCACGCAAGGGAGAGCGGGAAAGGCTTCACCGGGCTGTCAAGGAGGAAGCGTAACGAGCAATGGCAATAAAACACATGGTTGTGTGGGTGGCTAGGTGTATAATTAGCAGCTTTGGACTCTCTCAGCATCCTTTTTTTAGCTGGAGATGCAAGCAAGTAAATAAGGTGGCTGTCAGAGGTTCTGCAGGCTGTCCTGGGTGCGGGGGTCCTGGGAAGGTGGGAGCTGGGAGGAGAGTAGGTGACAAGAGAGGCTGCTCCTGGGGCTGCCCCGGTGCCGGAGGAGTGACCTGGACAGCAGTGTTATGACGGGTCCAAGACAGGATCAGACATGGACAACAGCCACGCTGGCGCAGTCCTCTCAGCCTCGGGGTTCTCCTGCTGGATTTGCATCCTAACAGCCCTCAGCCCTGCAGCGCTGTCAACAACAGAGTCCCGGTGAGGGGCTTTAAAGGGGCACATAATGCCAACCAAAACTAGTTGATAGCTGTCATTGGAGGCTCCTTCACAATCCTGTTTGGGAACCCGGCAGGGGTGCTAAGAGGCGGTGGAGGTCAGAGCGATGCCTCTCAGGTGGGAAGGCTGCAGGGGCTGTTACTTGATGTCTCCAGCCCTTTCGAGGCATCAGCCAGCAAGGACAGCCTGGGAAGCCTGTGGGCTCTGACTGCTCATCTCAGGCAAAAAATGCCAGCTCAGGGTGAGGGGAGAGTGAATTCCCTGCCTTCTGCAGCATCCACACCACTGGCCCGTTGAAACATGAGCTCAGGCTTGGTTCAGGCTTCAACCTCCTCCTCCTCAGCTCTGGACCACATTAAGGAAATGCCTAAGACTGCTGTCTGGAGAGAAGAGCATTGTCACCCTACCCTCAATGTAGAAAACCTACTTAGAATGGCCATGGGCTCCAGGAAGCACAAATGCTTCCAACACAGATGCAGCCCTGTTCCTTGCCAAGACCAGGCTCCCTGCCTAGTGTACCTGAAGAGACACCAAGCATCCCACAGGAGATCTCATAGAGGTCTCACAAGATGTATTTATTACCAGGCTGTTCTCACTGCTGCTGGAAGATGCACAGAAGCTCGTGCCTGCGGATTGTAATTTTTGCTCATGGGTGATTTTCTTATGCTAATGGTTGCAGTCTTCAGTTTCACATCAGGTTTTATCTGTTGCTATTTATACCTATTATTGAACTGAACATGGTGGGTATCCTAGATGGCTCCACGCTCTTCTCCCAGCTTGCCCTGCTTCACTCATACCCTTTACTCCAGTCCCATCATCTCCACTTCAAGGCTCGTCTCCTGCCCATGGAGTCCCACAGACCATTGCCACTTCATGGCTGCTGCTGCCACGGGACCCTGCATCCCATCCTCCCCACTGCTCCTTCCCCACAGACCACTCTGGGATGCCTGGTCTGGTGGCACATGGTGAGCATTACCCTCAGGGAGCAGCAATGCCCTGTGCTGGGACAGACCTGTGCTCCTCAGCCTTCCGCTCCTCAGCCTTCCAGCCCAGCCTGCCACAGGGATGCTCTCCCTGCCACTGCCTATCAGCATGGAAGTGATCTGTTAGATGGGACCTGGCTGTCTTCTAGGTGAGAGACCCACACCGGCCAACACCAAGATGAGGCAGGGATGTAGCATTCAGTTGTCAGCAGGCGCTGGGGGGACAGTTGTCCTCCCTTTGCAGCTGCAGATTCCTGGTAGAGCTGCTTAGCCGCAGCACTTAACTCCAACCTCACATCTCTCTGCAAATCCCCCTACTATCAATCGAAGCTGGCAATGTAAAGTGGCTCTTAAGGGCTGTTCATTTGTCTCTGTTTAAAACATATCCATACTCCAGTGATTCATAACCACCCTGAAGGCTAGTGCATGCCAGCACCCTCCTTTCCCCACCGTCCTGTTTATTTTATCCACCATCTGCCTGCCTTCAGCTCAGGGCTATATCCACTTTGATTGCTGTGGCCTGATTCTCCTGGGGATACACAAAGCATCTCTACAGTTCAGATGTTTAATTCATTTTCCAGTGATCTGCTCTGTCTTTAAAAATGAACTTATGCTGTGGAGATGACACCTTTCTAACTTACTTTTCTAGACCCTAAGTTTCCAAACACAGCCTGTAGTTATCAGCAGTAAGCTGATCTCCCGGATCAGCGAATAAGTGAATCTCTCTCTCCCCATTCTGGCCAACGTCTGCAGTCAAACTTCAACGTGTTAAATTATTATCCGGGTCAATAGGTGCAATCCAAAACAAATGCTGAACCTCTCTTTCATGTTTGCTGTTGCCACAGAAATGGAATCCTTGGGTGGACATGCACGCTCTGTGTTTAAGGACAGGCAGCTTACACTGGCCAGAGACATAGGAGAGATTTATTCCTCTTATGGAGGAAGAAGAAACTGGGGTTGTTTAGTCTGGAGAAGAGAAGGCTCAGGGGAGACCTTATTGCTCTCTACAACTGCCTGAAAGGATGATGGAGAAAGGAGGTGGCTGATCTCCCAAGTAATAAGTAATAAAAAAAGAGGTAAAGGCCTCAAATTGCATCAGGGGAGGTTTAGATTGGATATTAGGAATTTTCTTTTTCACCAAATGGACTTCCCAGGGAAGTGGTGGAATCACCATCCCTGAAAGTGTAGATGCCCTTAGTGACATGGTTTAGTGGTGGACTTGACAGTCCTGGGGTAACAGTTGGACTGGATGATCTTAAAGGTCTTTTCCAACCTAGTTGATTCTATGATTCTGTCTTCAGGACTATGGTAAGAAGAAAAGCAGCAGCTGCCCCCAGCCATCCCATGGTTCTTGTCCATCCCACAGTCCCAGGGGGCCAGAACCATGCAGAGGATGATGCTAAATGATCTTCCATATGGTATGGAAAGAGATACTACAAAATGATGCCACATTTTCTTTTCCACGGCCCTGTCAAGTCTTGACCATGCCCTGCTGAGGGGCCCTCTCAGCCGGTCCTGCCTGTGCTATGTAGACGCTTTCCCTCTCATCCTGGCCTGTTTCTTTTCCTTGACCATGTCACCACTGGACTTAGATCAGCCTTTCCTGAGAAAGAGCTCAGGCTGCTGCTTGCACCTGTCTGGAATCACAGTGTTGCAGGAGGTGGCCCTGCTCTGCGTGAGCAGTACTGGTGGCCCCACAAGGGCTGAGCAAAGACACCCTGCTCATGGGTCTTCCCTGCCAGCATGTCCCTCCATCTTGCTCCTTGGAGGCCCCAGGAGCTGGGAGGATGTGCGCAGAAACCTCTGCCCAGCTCAGGAGCAGCACCTGTGTGGCTGCTGCAAGGGGCATTGCATCTCCGAGCCATGCCCTGGCCAATTTTTCACACCAACAGCTGAGCTTCCAGAGAGAGATGGGAACAAATCCTGTGACCAGCTCTGGTTTTCAAAGGATACCCGAAGTGTTTGACTCGAAAAGGAAGCTGGTTCAAGTGATACACCTGAAAAATGCTGGGTCTCACTGGAGCCTTCTGTTCCAGGCTGAGCAAAGCCTTTGGGCTGGTTTGCTGCCTTTTTCACTTGACAAAGAAGTAGCAACAGAAAGACAATTTTGAGGAAATCTATAATGGATTTTTTTTTTTTTTTTTTTCCCTCTCTAATGCTGTGGTTTGGCCCTTAAGCCACAAAAGTCAATCACTTGCCTGTCTGTAATTCTGCACATAGACAAATACTGGCTGGAGACCTTGCCTGAGATTACCCCCTGAAAGCAGCATCAGAGCAGCATCCTGCAACTGGTGCCTGGCGGTCCCAGGCTCAGGGAGAGGGATTTAGAAAGTAGGCAGAAAAGGGACAAAATCTTCTTGATTCAGAGACCATGCTTGCAGAACAGCTGGAAACCAATTCCAAGCACAGATATTAAATGTGAGAGAGGGTGATGAAGGGTCAAGAGAGACTTGGGGAAGGGACGTAGTCTATCAGTGCCTGGGGTCTAATGCAGATGGGGCAGCACTAGGGGCACTCGGGGGCAGGAAGGGCAGAGCTTCAGACTGCCTGTTAAGGTCAAAGATGCTCCTGAGAACATCCCATCCCACACAGAGCAGCTGGGAAGGGGGCAGCCAAACCAGGAGGGCCTGAAGTGCCCAAGCCTGTGCCAGGGGCCATTCCCCACAGCCCACAGGCTGCTCTGCCACAGGCTACCAGGGCAGCCAGGGCTGGCCCCTTTGGGGCTTGCTCCAACAAGCTTGCAGGTGGCAGAGGGTGGATGTTAATGGGCAAGTTTTTGCCAAGCACTTGGTCACCCCTCTACAAGAGCTGGTGACATCTGCAGGCGGGGCTGAGGGCATGGAGGGGTTGGGTACCACACGAAAGCAGCGATCTGCTGTACAAATTCACCATGCAGGAGCTGCAGCAAATTACTCATTCTTTAATACTAGTGTTTATTACCTGCCTGTGATGGTGGCTCAGGGAGCTGAAGTGAAGTGGTTCAGCTCCCCAGATCTTTAGCTCTGCCAGCCATTTTCATGACACAAAAAACTTTTGCCAGAGAAATGCAGTCACTACATTTTGGCTTCGGTAATTCCTCCTCCTGACAGCCTACAAAGTAACCACCTATTATCCCCCAGAGACCAAGGCTTTTTTTGTCTTGTGTGTTGCAGGCAGGCTCAGACCCCGCTCCGCTGGTTATCCTTGGTACTTACACAGTGCTACTACCTTCCTCCTGGTAAAAAGGTTTCTACTGATGGCAGACCCTGAGGTCATGAAAAGGGTATGTTTTTCTCAGAAGCAAAGCAGGCAGCCCAGAGAAGAGGGTCTGGGGAGAGCACCATAGCTTTTGTGAAACCCACAGTGGCTTCAGAGAAGGAATTATAAACAGGCACTGGGCAGAGATGGAAAGTGTTTCCCTTCCAAACTCCTGAACGTGCAGCTCTTCCTGCAGGTACAAGCTGGGAGGGTGTCTCCAGAGCTATAGGAGATGGTGCTGTTCAGGGGAGTTTCATTGGCACAATTCACGCACTGGCATAGCCCTCTTGACCTAGGTCCCCACACCGGTCTCATGCTTGGGTGCATCCCATGGATGCACATTTAGGGTGGTTGGCAGTGGGCTGGCTGCTGCTGGCCTCTGAAGCTCCTCAGCAGAAGGAAAGCAACCCCAAACTTCAGTCAGTGGCTGAGCTGCCTCCCGGGAGGGAGCCGCGATGGCTGTGTGGGTCCAAAATGCCATTGCAGTTGCTCTGACATACCTGGCATCCAAAACTTTTGCTTAAATCCTTTCATTTCGCCCACCCCAGAGCCTCCGATCAGGTAATTCAATCCTGGTTTCTCCAGGTCGCAGCCTTTCATCCTTACAGCCCCCAACATATTTTCTGACCCCCCCCCGAGGCCAATCCGAGCTTGAAGCAGATCTGTCTTTCTCTGGGGACCTGCTGCCCCCCCACGGGGTCTGCCTGGGGACCGGATCCCCCGGAAAGCCACCCGCCCTCCTCCGAGGGGGTGCCTCCATCCCGGAGCGGTGCGCGGGTCCTTACCTGCGTGTCGAGGAGGGGCTCACCCGCCAAGTTGGCGGCCCGGCGGCAGGAGCGCAGCAGCAGCGGCAGGCATGACGGCGGCGGCAGCGCCTGTGCTGCGGGGCCCGGGCGGGCGGGCGGCCCTGCGGCGGGGCCGGCCGTGGGCAGCGGGAGCGGCGAGGAGCGGCGCGGCGGAGCCCCGCCGGTGCCTGGGTGTGCGGCAGCGCACCAGGCAGCACACGGGATGTGTGCGGCAGCAGCGAAGCCCTCTAGCTGCAGCACAGCCGTACTCGGCGTTCGTGCCCAGAGACCCCGCGCTCGCTGGCTGGGTGCGGAATCACCAGCTCCCGAGGCTCGCTAGCCGGAGCGACCTGTGCGTTAGCACCGCTCCTCTTCTCCCGACGTGATTTCTTCTCCTGCTGGTTTAGATAACGGGGGTGAAACTCCTGCCTCCCTCTCCTGCTCGCTGCAGTTCCCAGGGCACAGCCCTTGCTACAACCCCAGCAAGGGAAAGACACAGTGCCAGCAAGCAGAGTTCAAAGGAAAAGGCTAAATGAGATTTCCCGCTGCCGGTGCAGCGGGGTCAGGCAGCCCGGCCGGGGGCTGCATCCCAGGGACAGGCAGCTCATTTGCTGGCTCAGTCGGGTATTTTTCTGCTAGGGTGGGATGTTGATTTGCCTCTTCACACCTGAGCATCACTCCAGTTGGAGGAGTTAATCCACATTTACACCAGCACAGTGGGAGTCAACACTGCAGCTCCCGCATCATTCCTGCGCGCCCCCCGCCCGTGCAGGTAATGCCCCAGGGAGCCTGTGCTGCTCCCCCAGGCTCCAGCAGCTCCCCGACCCCTGCACTGTCTTCCCGCTTGCTCTAACCTCCCCGAGTACTTCCCCAGAGGCTCACCCCAGCACCAGGACAACTGACAGCAGATACACTTGCAGCTGAAGCCTGGTCCAGTGGGGGGGGAACCTGCTCAGCATGGTCAGAGAGCTGTCTGCCTTCCCCCATCCCCAGTGCTGCTGTGCCAAGAGGACACTGCACCAGGCAGACACAGATGTGCCTCACAGCCACCCATATCCACTGCCCTCAGCACCCTGAAGTCACTCCTCAGAGCCCACACCAGGGCCACCTCGGGAAAACGCTGAGGCTTCACAGCAAAACCTTCCTTTCTGTATGTCCAGGCTTGTCTCTAAAACCTCCCAGCTTATTCCAGGTGATGAATAGAAGGGTGATGGGTTATGTGCCAGGGCAGGCAGGCCCCAAGATCCCATTCCCAGAGGGTCTGGGGCTCTTGCTAGGGGATGAGATACTGGGGCAGCCTGCCCTCTGCTCCAGCTCCCAAAGAGGTGTGCATCCTTTCAGGAACAGCAGCAAGATCCTTTTGCAAAACCAAAGAAGCTGGTTCATGTGGGCTAAGGATGGGATCAAAGTGTCTGCATTCCCCAAAGAACCAGTGATGGGTGGCCAGCTTTCCCTCCATGTGGGTGACCCACATTTCCCACTGTTGGCATTTCCCAGCACGTCTGGGAAGAATGTGATCCCAAAATGCCAGCCACAGGCTGGAGGCTTCAGCCAGAAGGCTGTTTTCCAGGATGTCAGCCAGAGGGCAGAGCTGCTGCTATGGAAAGAGCGATCCCAAGGGAAAAGATGTCCCTCTTGGCCAAACCCAGCCAGCACAGATTGAGAGGGTCTAAGAAGAGAATAGTCCCCATGTCCCTAGGGAGTGGGACAGACAGGAAAGGGCTTGGGACAGCAAAGGAGGTTTGGCATCTCCATCATCTGAAATCTGTCAGTCCAGGCTAGAGGCATCCTCTGGAGATATCCTCGGCAAGTGACACTGCCTTGGGGCGGACAGGTGGAGCAGATGACTTATAGGGGCCCCTTCTGCATGCATGTCTCTTCTTAGAGACAAAGAGGGCCTTATCGTGCATGGGCAGCCTTTTGGCAAGGCTGAAGCGGCTGTGGAGGTGAAGGGAAGCAAGACGTGGGCTTGAAAACCCTTTTCCCTATGCCATGGGGAAGTCTGAAAGAAAAGCTTGGTCTCCAGATGAAACAGCTTCATCCATGGCTTGCAGAAGCCCAGACAGCCACCTTGGCTTTATGCCATGGCACTTGGCAGAAGGTGAGGGAGCAAGCAGGGAGGATGGTGGATGGAGGTGTGCCATGGTAAGTGTGATGTGCATGGTCACATGTGCCGCCCCTGCCCCTGCACCATCCCCACTGGCTGTGTTCATCAGCCTGGGGTGGCTGCTCCATCCTTTACCGGGGCTGCACATAATGCTGAGTTAACATGCAGGCTCTGCAGCTGATCGGCGGGGCAGGGATTAGCCCTCACCAGCTTTTACAGACACACTGCTTAGCAGCACTATTTCTCCTGCTGTAACAATGATAAAGCGACATTAGTATGCCAAATCAAAGTCTCTCCAGACTCAGGTGGCTCTGAGAGAAACGTATGCATGCACAGATACTATACGTTCATGCCAGTGCTGATGGAGGTATGGCAAAAACCAGACGAAGCGATGTGGTCTGTGGCTTTGCTTTTATAACTGCAGCCATTCAGTCCAGATCAGAGAGGGGCAGTGCCCCTGGGAGGTGACATGAGACAGAAGGGTGGTGTAACCTAGAAGAGTCAATCAGAGATGAACCACCACCCCCCCAGGGTACTGCGGATAGCTGTCAGCTGGAAACTTTGCTGCCCGGAGAAGGAACAGGACTGACTCTGAAGGGAGTGCAGGAAAATGCAGGGAGCCTCCCACTACACTGAACATTCCTGTTGTATTTATGCATCCACTGGGATGAATGAAAAGAAAATGGATAAGGAAAAGGTCCTTTGCTCTCAGCTGCAAAGGGATACCTCTGGCAAGAGCCCATCCAGCAGAAGAAAATGAAATTAGATGTTAGCTGATGCACTATCATGCTGGACTTTCATTACCAAGTCAATGATGCCCCTCCAAAATGTAAGTAGGAAAAATGTTGCCGTAGACATAAAATACACCAGAAGAAAGCTGTGCTTGTATTTCACACAGGAAGACGGGGTTTTCTTTTTGGTTATGTTCTCTCAAACATTAAAACGTCCCTGCCAATATGTCCTGAGCTTCACATTCTTCATTTAACTACAGACATAGCAACAGATAAATACGCAATGACAAATTTGTAACATTACTTCATTGATGGCCAGAAAACGCAGATTACTCAAGACCAAAAGCCTGAACTCCTGCCAAACAGTTGCAAGTGGAGAGCTGAGAGGAAAGATTTTGTGCCAGAAAGGGACAGAAACTACTAAAACCCTTATAACTGTAAGGTCCCTGCAAAGGTGAGGACCCCGCTGCAGAGCATCCTCAAAGAAGCACAAACACAGAGCAGAGACACAGTTAAAGGGAAACAAATTCTTGAGATAACTGGACATTGCTGCTCAGGTGGCTGCATCACTGGGACCAAAGGACATCAGGCACTAGGTGCCCCTTGTGCTGGCAAAAGAAGTGGGGGGATTTGAAGTACTGTTTTATGATGATTGGGGGAAGCACTGAACAGATTAAGGTTATATTTTGCAGCTGTTAAAAATGATCAGATCAGTGGAATCTAGAGGTGAGAGAGAAGCTTCAGAGGGATCAGCCAAAACTAATTAATTGGGCAGTGTGATGGGAGAAGAAATTAAGCGTGGACAAAGAGAAGGTAAAGCATATTGGAAGGAATAACTTCAACGCTTCATAATCACTAGTGGTTTCTAAATTAACTAGAAGCATGAAGGGGGAAAAAAAAAGATGTGGGTGTATCTGTGGACAATAGAGTGAAAACCATCTGGTTAATGCACAGTGGTGAGGAAAAAAACCCCAACGTGCTGTCAGACTGCTTTCATGGAGGGATACAGAGAATAACAAAAATATTACAGTACCATGTTGGCAGTGACTCAGCTGGTATGGACAAGTTGAGGGTTTTCACTTAGGAGACAGATTCGGAACATTTATTGTGAAAAATACAGTAAAAGAAATAATTAAAGACTTCTGTAAGAGTGAAAGCACCAAGCTCTGCAGCCAGAATGAAGTTCTTAAGTGTTCATGAGGAAATCTGGCTGTTTAAGAGGCAGCAGTAAGCAAGGAGTGAGCTGCAGGTCCCTTACAGAACAGAGCACCCAGCACCAGATTTTGTCATGTCTTTAATACTATTAGCACCTGATGACACGAAAGTCTGCAACTTCCCATGTAGTTAAAGGTCCTGAGAAGCCCGTGTCTGCAATATGTGTGAATTGCATCCTTATGAGATCAGTGTCATTTTTCTCCCTCTCAGTAACACTGGCTTCTGAGGAGGCTGAGCCCTAAAGCGCTTCAGTGCAGAAAAATCCAAGGGGAAGTCCCTTCTTACCTTCCCCTGGTCCCTCATGGCCCTGAGGGTGCCTTGTGCAGCGATGTCAAAGCAGGGCTTGCTTCTTCCTGCCCCTTGTCAGCAGTGCTGGAGCAGCGTTCAGGCTGCCTGCTTTTTTCTTCAGCAGATGATGGATGGGGAAGGCACGTGCCTTTGGAAAGCTGTCCAGAGCACCTGAATTCTGGGTTAATTAAGATCTCAGTTGACATGCTGTGAATAGCCATTCAGTGGAACCTTTTCCTGGGTTCAGACAGAGAGCCTTGTTGGATGCCTAAGTAATGTGGCAGCATTTCCAGCTCCTCACAGTGCAGGAACTCCCATCCTCCAGGACAGTCACTAGGATGCCTGTTCCACTTGGACAACTGGATGTGGAGATCATCATGGAAAAGGGCAAGTCTTCATGAGGCAAAGAGATGTTCTTGAATACCAAATGTTCCTTTCAATGCTTATGCTCTTGGACAGGATCCAGCCAAGGTGTAGGCTGGGAGAGCAGGGGCACAATGAGGAAGGTACAAGGATGTGAAGGGGAGCAAGGAGGGGGAAGGAGGTGGTATATATGGTTGCATGCATGTCACACTGGGGATGTGTTCAGGCAAATAGCAGACATCTGGAGAATGAGCAGGATAGGGAAGGGAACCCTATGTGCTGTCTAGCTCCTTTGCATCGCTCTTGCAAGGCAAAGCAGCTCTAAACCCAGAATAGCTGGTCCATATGCTTTGGCTGCTTTTGCCTGCAGCCAGAACCTTGTGGTAAATCTGGCCATGAAAGATAACAGTCTTAAAAAGTAAAGCAGAGCTGGTGGGACTACGTGTCTGCCATGGATGACCCTGGTACAGTCCTCCCACCCTGATGCACTGTGATTCTGCATGTTCAGATGGTGTCACTGAATGGCAGAGCTGTGATTGCTGTTGAAGGAGAAACTCCGGATTATGAAGAAAATCGAGGGGGGAAAGCCACACAACCCCAAACCTGTACTCACATGTAGCCTGTACCAACAAGGCTCAGTGAGCTTCTGCTGTAAAAAAAAGTAGATGTGTTTGCGCCAGGGCAGAGTGTTTCAGACCTGTCTGTGCACTTCTGCATCCTATTATGTTGAATTTAGGGCATAAACTGAGGCTATCATTTTGACATAATTCTTCCCAAGAATAGAATCCCGTGACATGTGCTTGCCTGGAAAACCTTGCACAGCTTTGATCAGGATGGAAGTGAGGTCAATGGCTGACGGACATGATTCAGCCTTCCTGCTACCAGGTCTGTTTCTGCTGCTGCTACAGGCTGCAGCCACCAGTCCCATGGGCCTTGGAGGACAAGAATAAAACATCAAGACTGAGCCGTGTTTTGAGATGACAGAGAGTGAACCCCTCATATCCCACAGTCGGCTTTGAGCCAACAGGGCTCAATCCTGTAATTCCATAAGGGCCTGATCTGCAATTCTTCACTTCCTCAAAGGTTCATCTACTTCTTTCTTTTCTGTTCCTTCTCATTTTTCAGGGTTGCCCTGCTCTGCCCAAAACGTCCATGTTGAGAGAGGACGTGTCCCAGCCCGTGCATGTGGGGACATGGAGGCAGCTGGGGGCTCTCAGGCTGCCCCTGTGCCACGATGTGGCTGCAGAGGGTTTAAGTCCAGCACCAGCAAAGACAGCAACTACCTGCAGTGGCAGTCACCTGCTTGACAGGTCTCCCATTGGCTAACTGCTGATAGGAGCATCTTCAGAGTCTGAGCCCTGGAGACCTCCTGACTTAGCTACTGGCAGGATCAAAGCCTCTGGAAATGACACTACAAGATTGCTGAAGCCCCATATGAAAGGCAGGCGACAGTGTTAGGGAGAAGATACCAAGGCACAGCTATGTGAGCACCACAGGGACTTTCTCTATAGGTGCTTGGTCCTTGCACAATGAATGCATCCCTATGTGCAGGATCCTACAGCCTCCTTCAGACTATCCAGTATCCCCCTGCCCTCAGCCCCAGTGGTGCACGGGCCAACCTCCACTTCATGGCTGGACCTCGTGCCAGGTCCACCCATGGTGAGGACTGGACCTTGCACCAGGGGAGCCTCCTGTTGCAACCTCCTTGCATAGATCTTGGGGTTTCTCCTTTTTTCCTCCTTCATGGTATCAAACCTCTGGGAAATTGAGGAAATTTTAAGGAAATTGAGCGTGACAAACAGGAACAGAAGGGCTTTGCCCCCTAAACACTTAAAAAATATCGAATTTCAGTTTAGTAAGAAAAAAAAAAAGAAGACTGAACTCTCATGCATGAGGCACATGAATCATTGGGGAAGAAAGTGATCCTGGTGATGTCTAGGCTTGAAGTAACAGTAGTTAACATTATAATGACTCATACCACATATGCGTCACATCGTTTTTCATTAAGAACAGTATTCTGGTGTCTTGTGACTAACTGGAAGCTGGAATTGTGGTCCTAAAGCCTTGGGCCAGAGATTTGTCTTGCCCATATGCTCCTGCTGAGTGCCAAAGGCATTATCAGCAGTCAAACATTAAACAATAATAATAATAATTCTCAGATCAAACACTTCATTCAAATGACAAAATGAGATGGGCTTTGGAGCTGCTGTGCCCAGGGACTGACATGGTTTTAATAGGGAGAAAATGCATAAATTGAGGGCAGGCACCTCCACAGAGAGGCCCTTCTTTTGCTCTCAGCTCGTTAATGCCAAACCAAGCTCTGCATCCCATTTCTGATCTCCAGACAAGGTCAGCATTTCCATTTGTGTCTCTCCACACAAAGCCCCCAGACTGCTTTTCAACAGCCCTATGGCCCCCTCAACATCCTCCCAACAAAACATTTGATCTGTGTAAATGCCCTCTAGCAAGGCATGGACATCAGCTCCTAAAGCTTGAGCCACTGATCAGCATTGCCCAGAGCAGCCCAGCCCGTGTCTCACCAAGCCTCTTGATTTGCCCATACTCGCCATGGACCGGACCCTTCACCATGCAAAACAGGAGTCTGGAGGAGCTTGGGGTGACAGAGGTGGAGGGGTAACAGCAGGCAAGAGATGCAGTACAAGGATGGATGAGTCAGGGAGGGAGAAATGCAGGGGAGCAGGAGAATGAGTTACTGGCAACTGAGGACAGCTTCAACTTTTTGAGGGCAGTAGCTCAACGTCTGTGGGCTCAGAGCATTGCACCTTAGCCAGGAGAGGTGGCAAGGCTCTGGGAAGACGCCACCTCCCTGACCAGGCCAGCCTTCTCCAGCATCTAAGCCTTGCTGCTGCCCTGTGAGCGTTGTCAGGCTACTCTGGGGCCTGTCTTCGGTCTGCTGGGGTGGGGCTGGAGTGCGGTGAGCCCGCTCAAGGCGGTTCTCATGCACTATTGCCTCTGCTCTGACGGTGAAATGCTCAGATTATAACAAAAATTGATGAGTGGCAGAAGGAAATTGCCAGGAAATAGGAGGTGAAGGCAAGGGGACCCTCAGGAGCAATCTGTCATGAAGAAAAATGGAAGAAATGCAGCTCTGGGATACAAGCCAAGGATGTGCTGGGCTGTCAGGGGGACAGTTTCAGGCTCCTACACCACAGCTATGGCTTGATGGTAGTATAACTCCACTTCCCAGAGGCCCAGCATGGGCTTTGTGGCACAACTAATGCCACTTGTTGGCCATGGCTGCCTTGTTTTGGTGCTTGTAGAGGTACTGCACACACTCAGGGCTGGAGCCCTCCATGAAGGACTGCAATGAGCAGTCTCTAAAGCTGGAACCTGCAGAAGGTCACAGGCTGGGTACCGCAAGAGGTTGTGCAAACACATCTGCGTGGCTGGGAAACACCCCTCCTGCTCGGACCTGCCTTGTGGTGAGGCTCTGGAGAGCTTGGTCCACGAGGTGAGGGGGAAGCCCTGGTGCAGAGCATTGACAAAGGTGATTACAGCATAGGTGAACTTTCTATGGGCATCTGTGGAGTCTCATGTTCTCAGGGTGATGGCTCCCCCAGGACCTAGACCCTGATAAAGCTTGTGCCATCCACTTAAAACTCCTCTTTATAACCAAAGAAGTTGTCCTCCAACATAATGACAGCACTGGACCTGTGTGTGAGCAGAGTAGCCGAGGGATATATGCTGATGTTACTGATCAGACTGCAGAAAGAGAAAAATACTGCTATCTTGAAGATATCCATGGTGCTAAATCTACTTTACCCCCCTCCTATCAGAGTAATACAGACCAGCCAAACAGATTTTTATCAAACTTTATGAAATAAGCCACCTATGGGCTGAAAGAAGCAAGACAAAATGCATCTCAAAGGGTATCATTTGTGTGGAAAATTATGAACTACCAGAAAAAAAAAGCGCTTATAATTGAAGCTCCCTCTCAATCAGGACAAGGACAGTGCTCTCCCTGCTGAAGAGCAAATGCTATCATGGGTGGCACTGATGCACCATCTGAAATCCATAGCAGGGAAATAATCATTCACATCAGCTACTGATACACCTTGTAGGAGCTAGATTAACAGGGGAAAGAGTCTTACAAACCTTGGGAGTGAGATCGCCTGGAGATAGAGACAAGAATACAACATCAGTGAGGTTGAGAATGAAACAGTGGTTGTATAAATTGCTCATTCAGCTTTGCCTCTCTAACACCAGGACAATCTCCGAGCTGGACCTGTGACAAGAGCAGCATCTGCAACCACTTTGGTACCACACTGACTCAGACTAGCTCCGAGGTACATTCACAAACAGGCGGGCCATGGTGGGGAGCTTTATCTAAGAAGTAGCCAATATATTTGTTTTCTTGTGGATGCTTGGCTGTAAGAGCCAACCGTGAATGACATCTGTGCAGCTGCTTGTTTTTCATTTGGGCGCCTTCTCAGGGTTATAGATTTAGCTGTACCAATAACTGCCTCAACCTCAAGGATACTTTATAAACAGGAAAGTATTTCAAGTCTTGAGTGTGCCAGGCTATGACACAAACAGTAATAGTTTGGAGGGACAGTGCCATAATCAATTGCCTTAAGATACTGTTATGTGTGAGTGAGTTAGAGATGCAAAGTACATTTCTAAAAGGTGAGAGTACAAAATAAAAATGTTTTACAAGCCCCTCTGGCTCTCCAAAAGCCACTGAAGCGTTTCTAACACACCGTGTCAAACCCATCAGCACAAACAGCATCTCGGCTGTCCTGAAGGGGCTGTCTGCCCTTTTCCTCCACCTCCTTGCACTGGCTGGTAAGGACCCGCACATACAGCCCTGTGGGCTCAGGACCGTAGCGCTGAGGCTGAGCAGGTAAGTACTGAAGAACAAAATGAGCTTCTGGATGGAGGTGTCCCAGACAGGGCTGGCTCATAGCAGCACATCCAGGGCATGTGGCTGCACATTGTTCCCCACTACAGCATCTCTTGGCTGTCCAAAGGTCGGTCCTGTGTTCTAAAACCAAGCTTCTGCTCCAGACCGATGTGCCAACCTTGCAAAAATGCTCTAAGTTCTTCACAGCCAGGTATTGCTCCCTCGCACTGCATGCCACACAAGCCTGCTTTTGAAGTGTGGGGGTCCTGCAGCAGCTCTGCTGGCCCTGGGAACTGGGGAGGTGGGCTACCAAAGAGCATTCTGTTTGTTTTACCCCAGCTGTGTGATTTGCACAGGCTTTACCCTAATTTACTGCACCCCCTGATGACCTTGTGAGAGCAGTAAACACCCACATGGCCATTTGGTTCAATTATTGTAATTTCCTCTCCACAGGGCTTCTCCATTGTGCCTTGTAGGTTGTTCTGGAAGCAGCAGCACGCTGGCTTGCCGGATGAAGCTGCGTTGATCATATCATCTTCACTTTTGCTGCCTTTAGAGCAGTGCATTGACAAACTTGGCCTCACTAGTCCTTAAAGCTTTCAGCAATGTTTATTGTGGATGTCCTAAAGTCCTGTTCTCCATCTGCACAGGAACTGCCTGCCAAATCTTCTTGTCAAACCTCTGTCCTCACCTTAGCCTACTCTGTTCCTTCAGCAGTGCTGATATTGAGCAAGAGGGTCTGGGCTTGGAAGATGTTGTGCCATTAATATTACTCTTGTTTCTCACCTGGCTGCAATGTGGGCTTGGTAAATACCATTTTCTAACACACGGAGATGGCAGTGATAGGCAATATGCTGGCAGCAGGTATTGCATGGACCCAAAAAGGGAAATGTGGGGTGAGTATCTGGGATGCTGCACACAACAGCACAAAGCCAGATACTGAAGTGCCTTCAAGAGAGTTCAGAGCTAAAATGGTCAGGAGATCAGGAAGGGCAATCAGAAGCTAAACAGAAAAGAGAAGAGGGATAAAGTTACAGAGGTAAGGATGAGAAGATTAAACATGATTCAAGAAGAAGCCAACAGAGAGAAAGCCATCAGTGCCACATCATGGTGACAGAAGCAGGTGCCATTGAGGATGATGCTGAAGAAGGCAGAGATAAAGGAGCACGGTCAAGGGCTGCAGGCTAAGACATGACTTTGATCATCACCTGGGCTAGAGCCAGGGTTGTCCATGCTGTGGAGCAAGCCAGACCATAGGGAAGCCAGGCACAGCAGTTTGGTAAGTCTTGAACATAGGCTGGGTGTGCAGGGCCAGGGATAGAACCTACATGAAGGTGCCCACGCTGGCTTCAGAACTTCAAGCTTGGTTTGCAGGGAGAGGAGCACCACAGGAAGAATATCACCCTGCTGGTACAGTAGGCTTTTAGCTTTCTCTTCACCATCCCATTTTCTACTCCTGCTCTGCACCAATTTCCTTAAATTTGCTCATTAAAGGGAGCTGGGCTATTACAGCAGATTGTGGCATTTTCTCTTTAAACCTGTGAAAAAGCTAGAAATCGTCCTGAACACTAATGGGTACAATCCTGGCTCAAGTGAGTTATTGGCAAGCTTCTCACTGACTCCTGCAGAGCCAAGATTTCACCTCAGATGGAGGCTATCTTTCAATTAAAGGTATTACTTTTAATGTTCATTAAAATTCTGCTTAATCCAAGCTCTACAAGGGGCAAACTCTGAAATTCATTAAGAGTTGTATAAAAAGCCAGCATGAAGGACCACAGTCAGGAGAAGTGCCTCATTGCAGAGGCTGAGAAATGCCACCAATTGGCAAGGTCCAAGGAGGGGACAACCTAGTGATGGAGCCCACTGGAAACATGAGTTCACAGGGTGTGAGGGGCTGTGGAGCTGATGGGGCCCCTTCCAGCTCCCTAAGGCTTCTCTCCTTGTCTTTTCTAGGGGTTCTGGTCCTGAGGCAGAGGAGGGCAGGTGAAGGAGGCAGCACAGAGCTGCAGCTGCTGCAAAGTGCCCATCTAATGCCCTTGCTTCATGCAGAGAATATCAGATTGGAAGAGACCTCGAGGATCATCTGGTCCAGCCTTTCTTGGCAAAGTGTGACCTAGACTAGGTGTCCCAGCACCCTGTTCAGATGAATCTTAAAAGTATCCAGCACTTGGGAACCAACCACTTCCGTGGGGAGATTATTCTTCTTAGATTATTCTTCTCTGGACTTTCTCTCCTTCCTTCATCCTCCTTCACATGCCCACCCAGACACAGATCTGCTCCTGTCTGTGGGTGCTTCCCCTGCCTGCCATCCTCAGCAGCTCAGCCCACAGCCATGCTGCGGTCACAGGGCAGTCTGGTCCCCAAGACCCTGCAGGGTTCGTCCTTGCTGTCCCAGCCTGTCTTGTGTCCCTCTGCCATCCCCTGAAGCCTCTTCCCAGAAAAGCCTCGGAGGAGCACAGCCATCAGTGGGGAGAAGCCACTACTAGCATGGGGGGAGAAGCCAACAGCTCCTCTCGGCATGGGGTGCAGTGGTGATTATCCACAATTCTCTGCCTTTGGAGTCTCGGGATGCAAACAAGCAAACACTCTATGTATGTAGGTGAGCTACCCCAGCTCCTTACCAGCCATGGGACTGTTACAGGTGTCCCTCCTAAGGACCTCAGCTGCATCCCTGCCACCAAGAAACTGCAGCCTGGGGAGCTGGGCTGGTGCTTGGCTTCCTGAGACCCCTCTGGCTGGAAGCACCCCAGGGACTGGATCCAGCTCACAGGCTGCTGGCAGACCTCAGACAGACAGTGTGCTAAGAGCCATGTGCAACTCCTTCCCCTTCACAGCACTTTGGCCTCTGCTTGCATGGCGGGAGGGCACCCAAAGATGCCTCAAGTCACCCAGAGGCTACCATATTCCTGAAGAAAAGAAGTCCCAGTTCTGCACTTGACCCAATGAGACCCTCCATCCCTGCTCACCCTGCGTTTCACTGCACCCTTGTGCAAAGCCCCATGGGCTGCTTGTGACTTACCACTGGCTCTTTGGACTTCCAAACCCACACTCACCGAGCCATTGAGAGAACACACAGAGAACTTGCCCAAGGGTTCATAGTTACCTGCCTGGCGATGCAGCCCCTTCTGGCAGATGAGAGCCAGTGCTCACAGCCCTGGTGTTAGTGGCTGGGATAAAGAAACCTGCGGGTTGCTGGGGACTGTAAGGGAGAGAAATGAAATGGAGGAGGCTGACCAAATAAACTCTGTAAGGAGCACACCATGCTTCAGCAGGAGAGCAGGCCACTTCTCCAGGCCGAGGGCTGGGATCGAGTCATGGGATTAGAGGCACTTGGCCAAAAAGCTAATGAATCACCTCAACAGGGGAGCTGAATCCCAGATACCTTAGTATTTCCTGACCCTTGAATGTGAACCAAAGTGCCTTGGGTCTGTCCTTTAGGTCACTTTAATTTCAGTAGAGGCATCTTAGATTCTCTGACTGTGTTTGCGGACGCTGTGATTTTATGTGTGATTTCATGAAGCTTATATAAATAAAAGATGTTCCTTCAGCAAATCAGCGTCAGTGCATTTTCCACAGGCAGCAGCTTTAGGTGGTGGCTCAACCTCTGTGAGAAGCCCTGCTCTGCCACATGTTAGACAAACAATTATTCTCTGTCCCTGGAGTTTCTCTGCACCTGTTAGTTCCTTTATTTTATTTCCAAAAGCTGTCCCATCAGGGTGGATGACTCCTAAATCCCTGTCCTCTCTTTCTGCATTCTGCAACCCAGATTAAACCCTACAAGTGCCACCAGGACCTGAAGCCAGAAGGCAGGCTGTCAACAGCCCTTGCTTCCTCTTCTCCCAAACATCAGCTGCCTTTCCCTGCAGAAAATATTGCTGGATAGAACAGGTTAGGTTTCCCTGATCGATAATCCATCAGTACTCCTGAGCACCAGGGAAGTAGCCAATTCCTTCCAGCTAATCCTCAGAGAAATGTTCTCCTGTCTCCCATGTTGCCCTTCCAGATCCTGCTTCTCTCCATCCCTCCCCTGTCCCTCTGTTGTTTACAAAGTCTTGCACTGTTCTTCCTTGTGCTTGTTGTTTTACTTACCTAAACTGCATCCGTTTTTCTCTTACTTCTTGCTCTCTACCTCTTCTTTCTTTCTTCTTCCCACCTCTCCGCTCTGTTTCCTCCTTACTTCCATCTCTTGGTAAATTGTATACTGTCATCTACAACCGTAATGATGATGAATGACCTGCAATGTGGAAATAGAAGGCACTGGTTCCCTCCCTGCCCCTTCCCTCTTCCCCTCACACCCCAGGCATATTTCCTTTTCCCAGCTCTCCTGCAGCCAGAGCAGTGGAGCTCCAGCCTGCCCAGGGAGTATCCGCATCGTACCAGCAGATGCCAAAGTGATGAAGGATGGCAGAAAGGGACAGCTCTGCCAGCTAAGCTCCTTCAGGGAGCTGTGATGTTACTGCTGGAGCAAGGTGAGGGCTGGCTCTCGAGTGCTCTCCATCACCAAGTGCTCTGCAGCGATAGGCAAATCGCTTTATCTCTGTAACGCAGATGGAGAAGCTGAAACAAATCACTGGGTACTGTAGCGAGTGAGAGGGACACAAGCAGAGTGCTTCCCCTTTGCTCTTTGAAGGAAAATATCACTGAAGGGGGCTGGCCTCAGGGACCAGCCACAGTTGAGCATGACTCTCATTGTGGGAGCAGTAACAAATCTTTCCACTGCAAATCTGGAGTCTGCAATGCAAAATTCAGCCCAGAGTTTGACATTCTTCTGCCTCCAGCCTGCTGTTGAGGGGGCAGAGGACTGACTTGTAGCAAGTGGATGCAGAGACTGGACCTCAGTCACAGCAGACAGCACGCTGCAGAAGTCTGAGGGGAGCAACTCTTAGTGAGGAAGCCAACAGAGCAGAAGAACACAACGATGGGTATGACCACGGCATGACAAACGCTATGGAAGACAGGCATAGTCCACATAGCCCCACAGAAAAACTCCCTTACCCAGACCCCAGGGAGCAGGTACATTTATTGGAAGCTGATCCAAGCAGCCCCTGCACAAACCCAGCCCAGCATCTTGGCCATGGCTACAGATCAGGCCCCACAGAGCCACCAGCTATGCTCCTGCTCATTCTGTTTGTCCTCACTTTAACAGAGTGGTTTTCGCTCGTCTCTCATCTTCAAGTGTTTTCACCTGTCTCTTCCCTTGAAATACCTGTGCCTGTTTCTACATCGTGCATGTCATTCTTGATGATCTCAGTGAATCAAAGCAGGTAGCCAACTGTTGGCTGAACATTAGCTGTGCTGGAGATGCTTTTCCAGTGGCATAAGCTGTTTCAATGAGATAATGAGAAATTAGTCAAGCGTTCATGAACAGATGCTCTTCCTTCTGAAGAACACAGGGCTCGCTTCATTGATGAACAAATCTTTCTGCTAAGCCGCTGCTAGCTGCTAAGGTGTTGATTTGATGTGACGTGCACCATTCATCTTCATAACAGTTTCCAAGTTACAAACTTGGAGGTCTGCCATCCTCCATGGGCTGTTTTGGCTGTCAGACACACCTCCTAGCAAGTGTCTTCAGTGGATGGAAAAGAAACTTCTTGAGCTGGTCCAGGAGGCCACCACACGCTCCTTGTTGCAATGCCTCCCCACCACTCCTCCCGCAACATCACTGGGCACTGGGCCATCACATGCAGGACCCACAAAGCCAGCGGTTGCTGTTGTGTTGGCTCTGGGAAGCACGTAGGCCAGTCCTCTGTTTTGTTTCCTCTGCAAGGGTGTGGTGTGACATGTATATGGCAGGTCATCTTCATGGCAATGGCCCAAGTGTGTGGAGACCCTATCAAGGACAGACACCTAGATCCAACATCTCCAGCCATCTCCTGTAATGGAGTGAGCAATTCAGTGTCTACTCAGGAGGGTGAACTCAAAAGAGCAGGTTGGCTTTACCATGCAGTGTATTTTCAGTCAGCCTTGTCCTGATCTTTATAGGGAAGAATCAAATAGTGGAAAATTTCCAAGACCCTTGTATCTCAGGAATCCCTGTGAAAAAAGTGTATTCCAAAATTACTTGCATTTCTGGAATGACAGCAGACACTGGAGTTTGGAGGCTCAGTGGCTTCATTTATATGGATGAAATTCTCTATAAAAAGTTGATAAATGTATACTTGTGCTCGTGAATCCAAAAGCTACAGCTCTTCACACAGGGTCTGGTTGCACCGGGGCTCTCAGGACCCTTGTTTTATATCTGGCAGGTTCTAGTGGTTTATTAACACATTTACTCTTGTCCACACTCTTGCTCCAAGCTTTATACATCAAGGATGACACCACCACAGCACAGATCTGAGCTTCTGGCTCCCTGGGCTCTCATTCCTAGGCTTAGTACAGCTCTGTGCTGCTGAAATCCTGGCCAGTTGCAGAGAAGTTGAGAGAGTGCCAATGCACAAAAAGAGGTTATTCTCCTGTATTTACAGTCTCTCCAGAACCAATACAGCTCTTACACCATATCAATTTTTTTGGTACAAACATGCAGAGTGTATGAAGCTATAACCCAACCCATTCTTCTTCAAGTTTGCACACCCAAAGCTCTAGCAATTCAGCCCCACTTTTCTTCCTGGGATGCTGTATTTATTCCTAGTTGTCTTCTGACTATCAAAACAAATTCTGGTGTGAACTCAGTGATGGACATCATGGGGTGCAGGAAAAGACTGTAAGGAGCAGAACAGCCTACATACACAGCTGGAACAGCTCTCTGATTCAGAGCCCTTATTATAGATCAGAGCCCGTAAGCCTCAAAGTCTGTATAGGCCATCAGAGATTGTGTGGTCTCTGGATTTCCTCTGAAACGTGCTTTGGCAAGTAGAAAAAGACATGTCTGTCCTATAAACCCACTTATTTAACTCTTGCCAGTCTGGGGTGAAACACTGTAGTACAAAGAGGGGTGTCAGAACTTAGGACTGGGTTAAATTGAGACACATTAGCCCAGAGATTTTTACATCTGACTTCTGCACTGGTAACAGATGACTTGATTAGGGTTGGTGATGGAGCTCAAGGGCTGGTTGGGCTAATTGTCTCTCAGCCCTGAAAACGCACCCTCAGCCACATTCAGAAAATTAGATTCTGTGTCCATGGGCATGTTTTCACTCACTGATTTCCCTTGTACACTGGTCAAACAGCCTTAAAAAGGGATTCATCAGTAGGACACAATATATTCTGAAAGCCATTTCTGATCAAAGCCTTACCCTGAATCCTTGGGAAACTCCCAATGCTGTGAAAATGGGTATGACCAGATTGCTCTTTGCTGCACTGGTTCCCCCTCTGGTTCTGTGGTGCAGGAGGCAGCGGGGTGCTTTCTTCATCTGCTTTCTTGATGGCTCCTGCCTGTATCCCCAGTGCAGGAGCCATCCTTTCCTGAAACTGCTTCCTTGGGATAAGCAGAAGCACTACTGAGGCCTGCTTTCCAATGCGTGGTTCACACCAAACCCAGTGCTTCTTGGCCAGACATCATGGTAACCAAAGCAGCAGTCCCTCCTCCGCGCTCCCGTTAGAGGACATTGGTATTTGTTGCTTCCTCTCTGCTTTTTGCAGTTCAAGATTTGCATACCCCACTGCCCCAGCCCAGCAACTCATCAATGCCATGATAAGTTTGTGAGGCCCATCAAAGCATGGGATTAGGGCCTTCACAAGCCGCCAGCTTCCTGCTGAATCTGCCTCTCAACTTTGCTGGCAAATCTGCAGCAGCAATGACCCAATTTCATCTCTCTCCACCACGCAACCTTAGACAAGAGCGTGGGATTTATTATTCTGGGACTTGTGCTCTTAAGTGTGAGGACGTTGCTTTTATCAGCAGTTGACAGGCCATCAAGAAAACATTGCTGTCAAAGTGACAGGCCGTTGGTTAGCATTTCCCCAAACCCCTGTTTGTCTGTAAACAGCAGGAGTGCAGCTCCCACTCACAGAAACGGGCTGTCTGGGGCCTGGGGTGATCATCCCCTCACTCCCTGTTCAGGACAGGATGTGTGTCCCTGCCCTGCAGCATCACTGCTGGGGGATGAGCAGTTCCTGAGATGCTGCTATGCATAGCCACAGGCAGGAGGAAGCCCTGCCTGCCTTGCCACAGACTTTTTTGGTTGGTGAGAGGTAAAGATAGTGTGATGTGGCTGCCCACCACATCCGCACCCTATGTTTTGAATGAACGCATAATAGCCTTGAATAACCTCTGAGTGTGACAGGAGAGGACTTGGCATGGGGTATCAGGCCCATAGGCTCCCTAATCTGGGCACTACCAGAGGTCACATCCTTTTTTCTTTTTTCTTTTTATTAAAGCCAATTGTTTCTCATTAAAACTCCTTTTTCATAATCTAGGACCACAGTCCTCGGCATGCCGTTTTCTCCAGTGATGTGGATGCTCTTACACTGTGTCCTCAATTGCTTCAGATGAGGATGCTCCTGCAAGCAGCAGGGAGGGGCCGTCACACAAGCAACGCTGCCAGGCTAACAAACAAGAGGTCATCCCCAGTTATTTTGTGAAGCAATCCACATGCATTATTTACAGCAGAGCCCAGAGCAACATCTCCCTTGTGTGTTCTTGAGCCAGGCTGGTCTAAAATGTAATTGTTTGAAATGTTATGTCAGGAGGACCTTTACCAGCTAGCACTGTGTGTGCAAAAAATGAGATGTTTTGGAGCCACGCATGTGTTTTAGCTCTTTTTAGTGCCTGGTCTCTCAGGGGAGTGGGCTGTCTCCATCACCTTGTGTCTGTTTTCCATGGGCTGAGGCAGTTTATAGCTGTTTGGTTACTTTTGATAATGTGTATGGGGTTTCTGTCTGAAATTAAGCCAATATATGAGATATTTCCCTTATAATTTAAAATGTTCTTCCACGAGGGCACCTGGCCTGAGGTTTCAGGGTATTGAACTTCTCCCTTTCGTTCACAGGTGGCTTTCCTCTAATAATGTGTCACAAAGTAATGAAAAATAAAGATGGGGGAAAAAAATGTTGCAGTCCATCTCATAACTGGGATAGCCATGGCCAGATATGAAAGACAGGCTTTAGCACCTTATTCCCCCCTCCCAGGAAATCCTCCATCTCTGTGAAGTGCTTTGGTGAAGTGCCCGCAGGTATTAAAGGACAAGGGATGACACATGACCCTGGGTCTGAATGAGCACCCCTGGCTGAAACTTCATCACAGAAAGTCAGGAGCTGCCTATGCTCCAAAATTAGATTTCCTGCAGCCCGCTGTTCCCACCCAGGCGGTGTCGGCAGTGCTAGGCACAATGCTCAGCTCAGCTCTGCTATAGGCGGGGAGGGGGCGAGCAGGAGCTGGCCTCTTTAATGGGGAAGGAAACCAAATTAATCCTGTTCAGACTCAAAGCCTACCGTCAGAGGAAGGCTGAGAGGTCAGCGGAGAGCTGCTCTACATAGCTACATTTTTATTGTATTAATTTCCCCACTGCTCATCCAGAGGATTCAAGAGCAAATCCACTTTGCAGACAACATTTAAATAGAGAAAACCTTTTAGAAAACGGTGGGAACCAGTATCACTGCAGAGACAGTCTGCATCACTTGTGCTTTTCCTGGGAGCAAGGCTGCCTTTCCAGGGTGCTCTGCTGGTTCTTGCTCCCCTGGTCCTTGAGCACAACAGGTATTAAATTCAGGTTTCTCTGCTGGGCCAGCTCAGGGTCTGTGCTGAGCATCCTGCTGGAGCTGCTGGCCTGGGGCAGAGTTCCTACCCTTCTGCTTTATTTCTGACAGCAAAGATGCTGGGGCTTTCCCCCAGAACTGTTCACACAACCTCAGCCAGAAAGGAAAGACTTCATGTTTCACTCAAAGTCAGGAATTCAGAAGATCAGAGCAAAACCAGTCCATCGCTATTTCTATCATTTAGATAGAGATCAGCCTTTTCTGCCCTAAATGAACGGGCTTCTCTTTCTTTCCCTGCTAACACAGAAGCTTGCAAATTCCTGCCTGAAAATGGTTTGCCAATTACCTGGTGACTGTATGCATGTTAACTGCTGAATTGAATTATTTTGCACTTTTTATTCTCATTATTAAAAGGTTGGGGGGAAAAATAGCTGTCATCTTGTGAAGCTGATGCTCGACTTCTATATTCCCAGTATTCTGGCTGCCCACCTTCTCAGACAACTGCATGGACCCAGTGAAGGTGACAGAGTCTGTTGGTTTGCGAAGGGCAGCAGAGAGAGCAGGGGCTGTTTCCCTTGCTCAATCTGAACATCTTTTTCATGCTGCTGCTGTGGCGGTGTGCAAAGATGCTCGCTGTAGGAGCTGCTTTCACAGACGTCCCTGGTTTCCAGCCTGCTGCAGCCTCCACCATCACCTGCTTGAAAACACCGAGTTTACTAGCAAAAGCTGAGGCTAGTGCCTGCTCCCCCTCCTCAACAGAGGGGTTTTGGTTCCCATTCTAACCATTTGGGTCCAGCAAGGTGCTGGGAAGGATCCAGGAGACTGCAGGGAGGACCAGCACCCTTCACCCACTGCCTGGGATGTGCTGGGCACTGCATGGCACACCAGCTCTTCTTCCAGCTCATCTCCTGTCCTGGGTTCAGCAGTAGCAGTCATTTTTCTCCTTCTTGGTAGCTGGTGCAGTGCTGTGTTTTGACTTTCGGCCTGGGAACAGAGCTGATAACAATGATGTTTTGGTTTGGCCAAGGACTTTGTGAGCCTCATGCTCTGCCAGGGAGGAGGGGAAGCCAGGAGGAAGCAGAGACAGGACACCTGACCCAAACTGACCAAAGAGGTATTCCATACCACAGCACGTCATGCCCAGGATGTAACGGAGAGTTACCCGGGAAGAGCTAGGACTGCAGGGGTGGAGGAGGTATTGGTCAGTGAGGAGGTATTGGTCAGTGCTTGGTCGGGCTGGGGGGGGGGGGGGGGGGGGGGGTTGAGTTATCGGTCGGCTGATGGTGAGGTGATGTATTCTTTTCCCTTTTTATTTCCTTTATCATTATCATTATTGGTGGTAGCAGTAGTGATTTGTGTTAAACCTTAGTTACTAAACTGTTCTTATCTCAACCCGTGGGAGTTGCATTCTTTTCAATTCTCTTCTCTGTCCCTCTGGGAGTAGCGGGAGGGAAAGAAGGGGGGGGAGTGAGTGAATGAGTTGCCTGACTGGGTTTAAACCATGACATCTCCCTTTTCTCCTTTTTGCAGGACTCTTCTGTCCCTTCTCCCATCTTCTAGCCCCATTTTGCTTCCTAATCCTCTGCTACCTTCCTTGCTTCTGTGTTTCCATCCCTGTCTGGAGTTTCCAGATGCCCGCACATCAATGCCACATGTGGCCAGGTCAGCTTTTCTGCTCCTCCCTCATGTTTAACCACACCACCACTGACTTCCAAGGGGCAACGAAGAGGAGAGGTGGATAGCTGCCTCCCTGGGAATGGAGAAATGCTGGAGCTGGATGATCCAGGCATTAGATGCTGTTGGACAGGGCTCAATTCTGACCCAGGATGGGAAAGATGATTCATTGCCATTGGCTTTTGCTGTCCCTGTTGGGCTGGCTCCCCTGGTCTCAGGCAAGTGTTCACTAGAGGTGACCACTATGCAGCCACATGGAGGAATTCTTGGACATGACCCTGGTGGGCAGCAAGCTGTAAATGTCCTGCCTGCCATCCTGACTCCCACAGCACCCCACCCCAGACCCCTTTCTGGGTCATGCCAGCAAGGAGAACCTGTGTTTTGGCATGTTTTTGGCTGGTGCTGTGTGGGGTACGGTTTGAGGTGCCCATCAAGGCAGGGACCCCATTGCCGGCACACTGCTGACTGTATGAGTTCCCACAGCCAGCTCCCTCCCTCATGCTTATCAGAAAAAATAATTGGATGAAGTGCAGCACCATTTTACCAAGCAGATAAGAAATTTCATATCTGCCCTGATTAGGGGCCAATAGATAGGAGCTCGCTCCAGAGCCAGAGGTGGAGGCAATTTCATTTCACTTCTGCTGACAGGGGAAGAAGTTTGTGGGGCTCAGCACTGCTGTGGTTTGCTGTTTTTAATGTCACCACAGGGGTGACCTGCCTGCTCCCAGTGGGCACAGGGATGCTCTAAGGAGCTCATGACACATGCAGAGAGCCCTGTGCAGTGCCCAAGCATAGCTGGCTGGCATCTGGAGGTAAGCACAGCGTAGGGGCTCATGGTAGCGTGAGATGCTCATTCTCCTGTCCAGCACCTGGAGGACAGGGAAGTCCGGAGCCCTCACTGCCTGTGCCACTGGTACATGGTAACTCACCACCTCTGTTTCTTTATCACAAGTGCAAAACACCCACACTGGAAAAGAACATCAGAGTCAAGCTGAAGTCATCATGGCACATGGGTCTGTTTAAGCTGGCAACAGCTTGGCTGTCACCCTGTGTTGGGTGTGGCACTGCTGTGATGTCTTTGGTGCCTCATCTTGGCATGACAGAATGTCTTCACTAGAGGTATTGCCTAAATCCCTTGGGATTGGGGTCCTCACCTCTGCTGTCTGCCTGTCTTGCTGCCACAGGGCCAAGAGAAACTGGCTGCACCACAGCATAGCCAGCTCCTGCAGATGGGCCAGGACACAAACCCATGTCATGGCAGGGACACACGCGCTTGAGTATCTCTGTCCTCAGCAGTGGTCAGAGGTACCCAGTAAGTCCATGTACTCACAAAGGTAGGATGAATGTCCCTCATCTCTCAAAGAGCCCGGCTGGCAATAAAAGAGGAGGTCTTGGCTGTCCTGGCAGCTGACAACAAAGCTGACAGCAAAGCTCCAATGGTGAAATTTTGGGCAGCTCTTCAACTCTGCAGGTAAAGCTGGAGCAGGTGAGCATGCAGGTATGAAGAGGAGGCATGAAAAGGAGGACCTTTGCCTGTGCTTTTACTGAAACCAGTAAAACTATTAGATGCCATCGGTACAATAGGCCAGAGCAGGATGCCATGCTGTGCTGAGGGAAAAGGCATCTTGAGTTTTTTCAATATGTTCAAAATAAAAATCATTTCTATTAGCTTTAATCTGGGAGCATAAACTGGGACTGTGCACCTGGGGGGCAACTGCAGTGCTGCATCCCGCATCAAGGAAAGGGCAGAGGTTTGACTAAGGTGGCACGTTCTTGGGATTCAGGGGTGCCTGCAGTAGGTGGTGAAAAGCAGCAGGTTCACATGGTGCTAGGGCTTTTTTTACATGAAATGCCTAAAAACACTACCAGTCTCTAATGGATCAACAAAATGAAAGAGCCTGAGCACCCTCCACACACTGAGAGGCTCTAGGGGAGCTGAGTACTCCCACACAACCCGGCACAAGGCGTAAGGCAGAGATGAAGTGGGGATGGAGGGCAGTGCAGTGATAAACGTCCTCCTGCCATCACCCAAGCCCAGGTGCTGGTGTTCACAGGAGGAAGCTGGGGAGATCTCACCTCTCTTACAAAACTGATGTTGAGTTTTTAAGTCAATAGCTTCACTTCCTAAGATGTGCCAGAAGAGCCTGTAACGATTTTTAGCCTATTCTAAATGTCAGAGCAAGCAGTGTTTTCTTGCGAAAAGCTTTGTAGGCAGCAGTGGGAGCCAGGCAGGCAGTGAGCGCAGCTCCTCTGACTCTCCATCTCTGCTTCGGGTTACAGAGCTGCCATCTCAACCACCTCATACCAATGCATGGTCCTTGGCTGTTGCAAGGAGCCTTGGCACAGGTTGCAGGCAGGAGCCAGCCTTATTTCTTGGGATATTTTCTATTAAACCAGGAATAACTACAGAGAGAAAGCCTGTGTCCCGGGGTGAAGTTTTATTGCAGTCTCTTGCTGCTACATGTGACTTAGTTTTTGGAACAGCCAGGCCTGGGGGATATTTCAACCCTGCAGAGGGAAGGAAGGATGTTAACCCTGAAGTCTGCTTTGACTTAAGGAAAACGTCATTGGCAGCTGTCAGGTTTGAGAGGTGCTCAGGACGCATGCCATGCTCCCACTGGCTTCCCGCAGCCACTGGTGCCAAGCCTGTTGCAGTGAGATGAGGCATTCCACAGAGTGAGCTTTCAGAGGAGATGCTTTCAGCAGCACTCCAGTCCCTCTGGGCATTTGCAGACACTCAAGCCACATCTGCTGCTTGCTTTTGTCTTTCCTACCTTTGCAGAGGCATATTCCACACACTTCCTCTACCAAGTCCCTCCTTCCCTTCTCCAGGCTGCAGGAGCAGAAGTAAAGATGGGAAAATCCTGAATTCATAGAAATAGGTCAGAGATTCCCAGGTCTCCCAGTGTGCCAGAACAAGTTGTTGAGATGGGCAACTGCTTAGCTATTTCAGCCATGAAAAGATGCAGAGGGTCCTGCCTGGCACTGGTGTTAGCCACCCTCCCACCTTAAGGGCATAACTTGTACATGTCTCCTTTACTGAGAGCGAAACAAGGCCAGACAGCACAACCTGGCAAAGACAATTGTGAAATGCTCCGCCCCTCCACACATGCCCAGGTCAGAGTTCAGGCTCTCTGACCTGCTGGGGGCCTGGGGTGGGAAATGGGGAGAGGTATAGGCAGCCAAAGCCATAGTGCGGCTGGTGCCCAGCACAGAGGTGCTGCGTGAGACTGGAGGTCTTGGTGTACAATGGTATGCCACACTGCAAATGGCAATTTCCTCCTGACATCTAATCTTGCTGCTGAAAAGCACGTACACTTCTCAATAGGCCAGGCAGAGATGCAGTATTCTGCACGTGTGCCTGCTTCTCTCTTCCTGATCAGGAAACCATGCACTCAGGCTCTCAAAGAAACACCTTTTGGGAATGTGATTATGCCAGAAACCTCTTCCCCATGATGCATGAGACATCGAGGGATGGCTCTGGCACATTTATAGCTCCTTTCCCCACCATCATATGCCAAAAATGATCCGGCCCCAGTTTTCACCCCTGCAGCAGAGCTGTGACTTGAGCCAAAGGCAGGGGCAGGCACATTGACCTGTGCACCCTTCCTGCTGTGGGCAGAGAGGTCCTGGCAGGAGCTGGGTCAAGGTGAAACCCTAAGGCAACCACATGGAGCTGCCCTGGGCATGGCCAGGACCTGCCCAGCTTGCATGGAGTATACCTGGGCAGCACTCCAGGCTCTGCCCTGCACCACTGCACTTTGGATACCTGGGCTGCAGCCAGAAGCGTATGAAATATGTTTGACACATGTCAAGCTTGCCTCAAAATGAGGTTTTCAGGATGCCAAAATTTTCAGTCACATTTGTTAGCTGGTTTTGTCTGAAAATGTATGGGATAATTTTTTCCTGAAAATGTCAAAACATTTTGTTTAGACATTTTCTAAATGAAGTAGCTTGGGTTTTTTTCAATATGACAGTTCCAGCTCAAAGCTGACCTATCTTCCAAGATTTCTTTTAACAAATGCTAAATAACATGAAATGTTTGGAGTTTGAATTGGCATTATTTTACTTTCTGAAAATCCCCACAAGTTTTCTATTTCGTTCAAATGGGCAGGTCTTCCCCTTCCTCCGGTCTGTGTGGGGAGAGGTGGGGATAGTTAGCAGATGATGAAATCCACTCTCCCTGTAGTGCTGAGGTTACAGGGAGCTCCCCCAGGACCCTCCTTCTCTTCTTCCTGGGATACTGCCTTGGGTATCTGTACTCCCCTCCACTGTCTGACCCCCCTCTCCCTCCCTTGGCTTTTACTTCAGTGCCCTGTTCCCCCATCCTGGGAATGAAAATGCTGCTTTCAAGGCTGCCTGTGCCTCTCTGACCCCCACAGCATGCTTTCCATTAAAGCCAAAGATTAATTCCTGACTTCACTGACTGTGTGCCAAGCGGGAGAAAAGGGAGCAGGCCGGGTTAGGGAAGGGACAGAGGCTGTGGGATTAGAGGACACAAAATCAGGGGTGGCATCCATTCGTTACTGGTAGCCCCTGGCAGGGCAGCTGTTGTGTGGAGCTGGCTCTGGGTGCATGCAGTCCCCTAAAACCTGCCCTGCAGAGCCCCAGGAGGCTACACACACCCACTGCACCCCGGCCTGGCTGGGGGTGAACTGGGGCAGGCCAGGTGCTGCTGACTTCATCAGAAGCATCAGAATACTCCTTTTCTCCTGCCAGCACACTGCTGGCCCCAGACAGGGAGAAACCTTCATTTCCCTGCGGTGGCTTCCTGGCATAGCTGACACCACCTATTGCTATGGAAACCTGGGAATGAGGAGCAGGGGGATGCTGCCTGGCTGGGAGGCTCCCACAGCTAATAGGGGTCCCACAGGAGGAGATGCAGTGTGGCAAGGCTGGATGCCTCTGCTACTGTAAGCCCAGAACCAAGCCCTGTATGGAGGCAGCTGGGGACTGTTGCCAGATTCTGGCTCCAGCAGCCTTTCTTCCCGCAGCGATGTACAGAGGTTTTTCTTATACGTGCAGCTCAAAGGCTCTTCTGCTTCACTTTCTTCTGAGGACTATCAAAGTGCTCACAGATTTTTTTTTTTTTTTTTAATGTTTAGCAGCTTTTAAGAGAGGTCCCAGCACAGGCAAGAGGCTCTCATCAGGAGTCAGTTCTGCCTCCCCCTTCGAGCAGCAGAAAGGCAGCAAAGAGAAAGTCTCTTAATCAGCAAGCCAGTGCCCCCCTTCCTTTTTTTCCTCTGCCCAAGCCCCAGCAGAAGGCCATGAGCATCCATCTGGGGCACCATATTAGCTTCTGATGACAGTACCTCCCTTGGCTAGGCACACACATCTCCTGGCAGCCCCCTGAAACTTTAAGGAAAACACGTAACAACTTTCTTCCGCAGAGAGACCAAATCAGCGTTATCTATCCTAGGTATGTTTGTAGCCCTCTTTCCCCTTAGTATCTCTTTGTTGTTAATGCAGGCAGGTTCCTGCTGTGGCAAGCACTCTTATCTCAGTACTACAGCTCATGAGGTGACATGAGCAAAGTTTGTGAGCAAGCCAGTGATGTTAAGATGAGGTTATCTGTCTAGGCAACCTGAAACAGGGCAACAGCACAGCCTGTACTGGGATCATCAGCCAGAAACATATCAGAGAGGCACACACATAGGGAGTATTACGCGTTTAAGGACGTTCAAGTTGTTTCCTCCCTCTTCCCCCACTCTCCTTCCCCTGGGATGAACTCACAAAATCCTCTCTAGTGCTGCTGGCTCTGCTTGTGATGCACCCATGAAGCTGCTTGGGACCAAAATACCCAGTTTTGTGGTGACTCTAATAGAATGGACCCCTGGAGAACCTGCCATTCTGAGGTACCTGATGAGCCAGGGTGAGGAGGCTGATGCTCAGATCAGACCTGAGAGGCTTTAGTAAAGCAGCAGCTGACTCACCACTGCCTGAGGCCAGGAAGAAGCAGGAGCAAGCTTAAGGGACAGACAAATGTTATCTGCAGCCCCCACTAGGGAGAGGCTCAGTGCCTCTTGCACCAGGTTAGGAGAGGAGGAAGCCAGAAAGGGAGCTGCTCCCCAGCACTTGGCATCCCATTTTTACTCAAAAAGGTGGGTGTCATTTTGACTTGCCCCCGAATACTGGTTCTGATGTGACAACCTGCACAGGGAGGTACAAAAGAAAGGAGGGAAATCTAGAAAATGCTTCTTGCTTCAGCCGGCGTTTAGTTAGACTCCTATAATTAATGACTGCTGCTCTCCTGAGAAAGATCCCAGCTGCTTTGCTCTGCAGCCTGCTCTATCAATTTTTCTCTGTCACATCGACACACACCAAAACTCATTCCTGTGAGGAAGGGAATGAGTACGTATAAATCAAATGCATCTGGAAAACATGAGCAGGAGAGGAGAGGGCAAAGGGGGCACAGATACAAAACCAACACAAATCAGCATCCCTGGAAAGATGCGATCAGGTTTCTCTGGGCCAGAAGAAGCTTGCAGGGTCATGCGTAGCAAGTGCTTTGCCCCTGAGCATTAGGTGAGGAGCTCAGTATCTGAGACCTCTTTGTGCCCGCTGTAGTGTACGCTGTCCAAGGTATACTCTAATTTTTACTTGAGACAAACAACTCCCAAAGGCTGTCCTTCTGCTGAACTACTTTGTCTTTGGACCAGCCTCAGGGGACCTTGGTGACCTTATTAGTGTATATAAATATATAAAGGGGGAGTGTCATGAGGATGGAGCCAGGCTCTACTCAGTGGCAAACAATGATAGGACAAGGGGTAATGGGTACAAACTGGAACACAAGAGGTTCCACTTAAACTTGAGAAGAAACTTCTTCTCAGTGAGGGTGACGGAACACTGGAACAGGCTGCCCAGGGAGGTTGTGGAGTCTCCTTCCCTGGAGACATTCAAAACCCGCCTGGACACATTCCTGTGTAACATTATCTAGGTGTTCCTGCTCCGGCAGGGGGATTGGACTAGATGATCTTTCGAGGTCCCTTCCAATCTCTAGCACACTGTGTGATACTGTGACCTCCCCTATCTCTCCCAAGCCCTAGTCCTTAGGAAGCCCTCCCAGTCTGACACTTCTAGTGGTCTCATCTGTCCTGTAAAATTATCATATTCAGCAAGGATCGAGAGGACATCAACTCGCAACACCCAGCATATTATAGAAGAGGCCATCCTCAAGCAGCAGAAGTCTCAATTCCTTACAACAGGAGCCTTTATTCATTTGAAGAAGTAGCCCATGCTCCTAAGCATATAACACATTGACCAAGGCTCTCTGTGCACCCTTGCTTTTCATATCTGGTGCCTTTTCTGCAGGCCAGAGAGGCCCAGTCCTTGAAAAGCAGGCAATTTTCCAGTCCTTTGGCCAGTCTGTTTTTTATCTCTGAAACGTCATCACTTTCTGTTTCCTGAGGCTCTGTCCCCACAGGCTGTCACCATCCAAAGTTCAGCCAGAGCAAAGCAGACCAGTGCCAAGGATCTGGCACCCCTATGGCTGTTATCTCAGGGGGACAGCTGCCCAGCAGGCACAGGTATGTACTCTGCTTAGCTCCTGCAACCCCTTGGTCTAGCTGCCTACTCTTTGTTCCTCCATCCCATTTGGTTTTTTTTTTACATTAACTATAACCCATCTCTTCACCAGTCCTTGTCTTCTCAGAAGCTCCCAGGTCCCATCAGCTTCTTTTGCCTCTTATGGTACTTGGAGAGCTGTGAGTGCCCTCCCACCTTCTGATAACCTCATCTGCCCACAAACGTGTGATTCTGCAGCAGAGCTGGGGGAGGCTCAGCAAATACCTCCTGTTGCCTTGCACCCCTGAGCATCTCTTTGGGCTATTCCCCCTTCTCCCATACCAGCCTGCTTTGTCTTCACCCTCCCACAGTGCTGGAGCTCTATTTGATTAGCAGACACAATTTTCTCCCAAGTAGCTCAGCTCTGCCCTGTGAACTGGCTCTTCACTGATAAATTTTTGCTTAGCTTGAAGAGGATTAAGCAACTTCTTTCACCATGGCAGGCTTATTTCTGGCCTGTGCCTGTTATCTGGAAACATAGGACAGTGACAGCTGGGGGAAGCATTTTATTAAGTGTCCAAGGGATCTGCTACGCAGTCCCACTGCCTTCCTGCTCCACACTAAGCTTTTGCAGGAGCTGTTAGATAAAGTTCTGCTAACAATAGCATTGCCCCATTATTTCTGCCTTTATCACCAAAGGCAGCTGATGAATTACCTTTTCCAAATGCTGCTAGATCTTCTCTGAAAAGTTTCTATATTTAACATGAATGTTCCAGGTCTGAAGCTCATGTCAGGCATGTGTGGGTAGGGAGGGAGCAAAGGGAAGCCTGCCACACAGCCTGGGCCAGAGCATGGACACCCTTGCTTAGACACAGTGCAGGATGCTGGCCAGGAGAACTGACTCCATGGCCAAGGAGAACCTGAATGAGGGTCTGTCTCACTCCCTCAGTCAATGCCTGCTTGTTGATATGGACATGAGGGGAAGAGCCTAAAGCCACCCCAGCTGTGCAGCTCTGCAAGCCACAGCAGCAGAATATGACTGAGCCCGCAGGCAAACTTTCTTATGGTTCTAGCCCACGGCAGTCTGCTGTTCATCAGTCTGTTGCAGGCTGTCACTGGCCTCAGGCTGCCTTGCAGCTGGTCAGCTCACCATGCCAGCTGAAGGGTAGACACCACTTTGCACATGGAGCATGTGCAGCAAACCTTCCTCCATACCCTCTGCACCCCATGAGTCAAGCCAGCCTGGTCCAGCACCAGCAGCACATCCTCCAGCCAATTTCTGGCCATGCAAACCATGCAGAGTTTGTCCCAGTGCTCAGGACCTCAGCTCAAGATGGAAGTTCCCACATCTCAGAGGCCATTCTCAGTGTCTTCTAAGTAGTAGCTCCCAATCAAACATTGGCAGTGTGACCAGTCTGTAATTCTTCCAGGGTTAAGTCTTGCAAGTTCATCAATGTACACAGCTCCTTGGTCTTTATTCCCCCCTTGATGAGACAACATGAACCTAGGCTGTGACAGCTAGCATGTGCGATCAGCACTGCGGTAGACTACAGCAAGGAAAAAGAGTTGTGCTTGAGCAGCACTTGCCTCACCTGTGACGTTTTCTGGAGGCAACATTTGCCTCCCTGATAACTGCTGAGTGGGCAGAACTTCATCATCCTCTGCTTCAGCACCTATGAAAGGATAGTGGGACAGATATGGAAGGAGAGCTCTACCACATCCTCTCCATGGATGACTCTATTACATCAGGCTAGAACAGTGCAAGACACAAGTTTTTCTTCCCTCAGTAACCAAGATTAGACTGTGAGTAAGAGGAATTAGCTAAAGGTCAAGCCAGCTAGAACAAGAAAAATGAACACAGGCTTAAGGAACAGCTGTGGGTAATTGCTCAAAGTACTGCAGATTCTGTCCTTTTTTTGACTCAGTGGCTGCGGGAGGCACAGATGTTATCAGTGGCCAAGAGCACTTTTGGCTGGGGGGGCTGCAGACCCATCATCAATGCAGCAAACACCTGGTTTCTCTGCCCTGCATCCCGAGTCACACACAAAACAGAGAAACATCACCTTTGATCCCTAACTCTCTGATGACCTCCTGAAACTGTCCACGCTGCCTCCCTTGCAAGAAGATCCCTTGCTCCTGATGTTGAAGTGCCCTGGTGCCTCCCAGCAGACAAAAGCCTCTCCTTAGAGACTTAGACCCTATAATTAATCATTGGCCCTTTGGACCAAAAGGAGTTGAGAAACAACGACCTTTGGAACCCATTGGAAAGTTCAATTAACTTCAAGGACCTTTTCTAGGAGCATTAGTTGAGGAAACAAAGAGCTCAGAGCAGTGCTGGAACATTGTCATCAAATTGTTCTGAACGTCTCTATTTTTAGAAGGATGGAGAGAAGAAGCTGAAGACAATACCTTGGAAGCCCAGAGCATGGGATGATGGCAGTAGTCACAGGCCTCTCTGAGCCCCAGGCCTAAACCAGAGGAAAAAAAGGAGTGGTGATGGCTGTGGTAGTGGTGGCATCTTTCTTTTCATGTTTTTGTTTTTTTTTTTGTTTGTTTGTTTTTAGTTTTTTTACGAGATGAAGCTCCATTTTCACCACCCCACCCCCATGGTCAGAAAATGAGACCCACAGATAGAGCTGAAGATAATGGCAGGTTGCCATGGAAATATGCATTTAGTCTCACTGTTTCCATGGCAACTGAAAGACATACCATTCTGCTCCTCTGAAGAATGCCAAAGGTAAATGAGCACTGATTAAAACAGGGGCACAAACTTGGGCTCTAATCAACCACAAAGACTAGGGCCATAAACTCTTACTGCTCAAGCAGGAAATATTAAGACCATACAAGTGCTGGGAAGGCCAGAGGCAGGAAGCTCTGTGTACAAACTGCTCCCCACAGGGCGGAGAATCAGTCTTGGAGTGATGGCCCATCTTGCTGTCATGAACAGCTTCAGCTGCCTCACCATGGCATTTCTGTCCACAGCTGGATACTAAACCCACCCCAAGTCCGTGATCTATTGAGCTGTTTCCTGGACAGGTATCTGCACAGATCAAAGCCAGTTGCAGCCTAATCCTGGGAACCATGCAGAGCAAACATATTCCTCAGAACCCAGCAAGATCCAAACTGCACCATTAATCCTATACCTAGCCCCTAACAGTGTTTGGTTCAAGGACTCATCCCCTTAAAAACAGAAAAGCAAGACCCAAATGTAAGAGTTTGATACAATACAGGTGTCTGCAGCTTGCCCTTGCCAATGCTTGATCTCCTTGAATCAGGGTTCTATTTTCAGGCTGGCTGATAGTTGTATCAAACACACGATTACACAAGGTTATCCTTTTCTCTGCTGCCAGCCTCTCCAGCAGCTACAGCCCATTCCAGAGAAGCTGGGTGAGAGCTTTACTAGTGTATAGGAAAACAGGCAAAGAGAATGAAGAATCGGAATGGTGCACATGCTATCACACTCTGCTAATGAACCAGACTACTGTGTTTGTTAGTGAGGACTGTGCAGCTTGGTCCTCCAGCATATATTGTAGCAGCTCATCCTGGAAATACAGTATGCTTGCTATGAATTCAGTTAACTCCTCTGAACAGTCCCACCTAATGGTGTGAATAGTGGTGTCTATACAATTCTGGCTTTTTACTTCCAGCTGCCAGTGGATGTTCAAAACGCTTACAAGGCTGAAGACATTTTGGATACAAAAGCATTTGCCTTCACAGCATGGGACACAGACAAGAGAGGCTTCCTTTAATGCACTTATGCCTTACTGTCATTGCCTCCTCCACCACTCAGTGATTCCTCCCCCAGCTGATACATTCAGGCAAGCCCCACAGCAGCAGGAAATGCAGTACTGCGTGGGGAAGCAGAAGCCTCAGTGGGTGTCATCTGGGGGGTATTGGCTCCTCACCCCAGCTGCTGTACTGACTCACCCAACAGTTCTGTACAGATGCAATTTCACAAGAGAAAGGACTGAACTTAATGAAATTTTGCAGGTGAAAACACGGTGGTGAGAGGGACACTTGTTCCCCTAACATCCAGCTTAGTCTGGCCCTTGGTCTTATAGGAGCCACTTGCCCTAAAATAAGTGCCCTAAAAATTGCCATAGCAAGGAATACCACACAGAAGCCCTCCAAGCACAGCATTCTCATACATATCCCTATACAGGAAAAGGGGCACGACAAAATCTGTGATTTCTCTACCACTGCTTGGCTTGAAGCCTAAAAAGAGAGACCCACAGGTAATGGTAGATACCTGACCTGAAAAACAGATCCAGAATCACAGGCTGAAGACGTGCTGGTCCTTTACTAACAAGTCCTTGCAGAGCTCTAACAAGCCCTCACCAAAGTGAGGATTTCTATTCCATCTTCTACCCGCTTGTCAGTGCCACTGATAATTTTTGCCCTTTTCCCTTGAAGTTTCATCCTAACATAGAGGTATTTATGGAAACCTTTCTTGATCATTCATTCCTTGTCAGGTGGGTGAACTGAGAGAATCCTCCTTCATGTGGGAGCAGAAAAAGATTTTCTGCTGCAGTTTCTCATCTGCCATGAAGAGAAGGCGGCACCTCCAGCTCTGTACTCCTGGTATTTGTTTTTTTCAGTATAAGGGCTCCCACCTATCCCCGCACTGCAGACCCCTCACAGGCATGCCTTGGCAGTCCCTCATAGCCCAGGCAGGGCCAAATTCCATCTAATCCTCCGCACCCTTCTTTTGGAACCACTGGTCTTGCTCCACAGCCTACAGTGTGGTGCCATCACTGCATCCTTCAGTGTACAAACCTAAACAGGTTGTTTTTTTTTTTTTTTTCTTCCACAGGAACCAGATCTAGCATTTTCTGCATGCACAGGAAAAATTCGCCCAGGTTGCTTTCATCCCCCTCTGCTAACAGGACACACTTTGCTGACTTCCTAACATGGACACAAGTTTTCAGTATTCCATGTACTGACAGACTGAGTCAGGAGGACTCTGGAGGTGACACACAGCCCTTTGCACCCATTCACTACTGGGAACTGGGAGGCTAATAGCTCTAGCCAGTACATTACAGCTGCTCCCATAAAGTAGCACTAGGAGGCCAAGAGAAATGGGTTGCATAGCTAGAACCTCTCCAGCTCCTAGCAGTTTCTCTGATCTAGAGACCAGACAAACTCAGCTCCCGTCTCCAAAACAGGCAGCTGCAAAGAAACTTTCGCCTAGGTCCTGCATGGAGCAGATACAACCTCATCCCAGATATATGTCGAAATACTCGTGTACGCCCAGTTCAGCAACTCCCAAGGAGTAAGGGGTCCACCTAGCGCAGCTAGAGAAGTACTGCCAGAACCGCACGCAGAGCAAGCCACACATACAAGCTTGCCGGCCAATCCCAGCAACACTGCCGGTGGCAGGGGTTGGGACCCAAAGCCTCAAGCTCTGTATAGTCCCTGGGAGGGAGAGGCAAATTCTCTGAAAGAGGTGACACTAGACATGAACAGAACTTGCCTGATTTACTTCATTAGCGTAGAGTAAGTGAAGGGAGTTTGAATACAGCTAGGTTGAATACACATGGCAGATTTTACAGGGGCTGAAGGCAGGCTTTAGTTTAGGGGAAAGAAGCCTTGATAGCTGCTGGTTTGCTACTTCCCCAGCGTTACTGATGCACTTTTCTTTAAAAGATCCCAAAATACTCTTGCCTAAGGTCAGACTGTATGAAATGGATCAAGAATGGATCTAAACTTCCTGTTTCAGAAAGCAATTCCTCCTGCCAAATTTAATTGCTCAGTTATCCCAGCTGAAAGAAATTGAGTTTACTTATTGTCTTCTACCCACACAAGCTTTTAGGTCTTACACTTCTCAAAGGCAGTTCTGGCCAAAACATCCTGAAAAAGGTTAGAGAAGTTTTTTTAATCACATCCTTTTATTCCCTTTTACAAAATAGCACAGTATACATCCAGCCCCCTCTGACAGCAACATAGCTACGTAGATCTTGTTGACTGCAAGAAATGGAAAGACCTAAATCAAAAGAGCTGCTGTTCCAAATCCCATCCATATTCTTCATGGGATGAAGCCACAGCAGATCATATATGAACTCCCATAACATCTACAGATGAAACTGAAGCTAGCTGACTGAATTCTCTGATTACTAAAAATCACTAGGCAAATCAGTGCTGTACATAGGCAATGCTGATTAGTTGAGAAAGGTGTTTTGGAAGCTTAACAACAAAAACACCTGTGGCACAGAGTCTTAAAAAGCTGTTTCCCATAAGCAGTTTCCTTGAGATCAAAGTCATGCAGTGCTCCCACACTCATGTGAGAGACTCGAGTCTTAGACAATTTGGTTATGATCAACTAAAACACAAGACAGGTGAAAAAAATAGCTTCCCCATCTCTCACCCAGAAGCAGGTGAATCATTCCAATTTAAAAGACATCTAGTGGTAGATAAAAATCTACAGAAAACAACTAATCAAAAGGATGTTATCCTGGAAACTTCTAGATTACCCATTCCATGGCAGTTTCAGAAAAGAAGACATTTTATTCTTTCATCAAACCAGGCACAAGTTAGACAGAGATTAAACAATGAAGCAAAGATTCCCAGACAACTAAGTCAAAAGGACTTGAGGACCACTAAGTAGTACTCCAGATCCTCCTCTGCCTGGGTCACCTGACCTTCCCTTCCTGCTGATAAGGGAAGGCACCAGACACATGTGGAAACCAGAGATTCTGTGTGACTTAGGAACAGCCTAAAATAGCAGTGGGGGATTGGGGGATGGAGGGCTGTGTGTTTTGTTTTTTTATACATATATACACACATATTTTTATATATATATAAATACACAGAAGTTACTTTTTATATAAAATTAATAAGATGTTAATTCTTCCTACCTCCATTTTTCAGCTTTGCTTACTCTAAGTAAAAGCTTTCATTCCAGGGATTGACAGCAAAAACACTGTAGCTTCCTGGGACTAAGAGAAGCCTGCTGGGTAAGAAACCAGCAAAGTATCTGGAAAAGCCCACTGTAGGGGACTGGAGACTTGGCAACACTGGACAGTATACAAGAGAGAAACTCTGAGACCCATTTGGCTGGAAGACAACAGATAAGCAAGAGTACCCTGAAAGAATCCAGATTCTCAACACATGGGAATGTACAAGCAATACCCATCAATCTCAAAGAATTTCTTTAGTAAGAACTTTCAGTTGACACACATGCACAGATATATATTATATATATATAGAGCCATCCCTTGCAGAGATAAGCAGTGCAGTGGTTCCACGCTCAGGACAGGGTAGGCAAGTCAGCACCACCTGGAGGGTGGTTCACAAGGTGCTGAAAATGCTCCCACGTGGATGCTCAGAGCTACTTCATGTTTCTGAAGGAAAGACCAACAAGTCTTGGAGATAGGCTGAATGCAGACACACACAGCTGGAGTCATCTCTAACAGCTGTGTTACAGGGTAAGGGAGATGAGAGGAAGCAGCTGGGAAAAGAATGAGCAAAAAACCTCTGAAGACTGCCAGGAAGTGTCTGAAGATTGTGTCCGTCCATGGGAACTCTGATCAGAATTTGACAGAGAAGGAAGTCCCACATGAGCAACCTTTCTCTGCCTGGGGGTTGCTCACCACCTGGAAGGAGCTGCGAATCAGCTCCTGGCTGAAGTCCACCATGGAACCTTTCACAAAGGCCAGGCTGTCCACATCCACAACCACGCGGGCACCACCTTGTTCAAATACCCTACAGAAAAGCAGAATATTTAACCATTAGCTGTGCTACAGATCCAACAGAGAAGCACAGCCCGAGCACTTTCTTTATCTCACAGTTTTCTTCCCTTCTGCACAAGATACTATCCATGTCATGCACACCCTTCTTGTCACCTTTGGGAAGAACAGTCACACCTGCCCACCACTACACCCCTTTGCCCTTGCCTGTCATCAGGATTGATAACTGTGTCCAAGGAAAACTTGTACTGAAATCCAGAACAGCCACCTCCTTCAACCTGCAGCCTGAGAAACTCTGAGCCTTCTGTGATCTCCAACAGCCTCTGCAAAGAAAAGGACAAGAATTAAAAGACCTGCTGACAAACTAGGGAACACTCAGGTGCCTCCCCTACGTGCCTCTGACAGAGCAGACAGCTCGGAAACCACTTCCAGGGACACCCGAGCTGCCTCCCACCGTCCCTACCTTCACGCAGCTCTCACTGAGAAAGATCTGTCCCTCGCTGGGCTCACTCTCTGTCGGGCCTGGCTGAGAGAAGGACGCTGCCCACCGCAGGGGGTGCCCAACTGCACAGGCAGGGCCCACCAGGGGCTTTGGCAGCGCTCGTCCTCGGCACAGCGGAGCGGGACACCAGCTGCCTCAGGGAGAAGAGAGGAAAGGGGAGCCTCAGAGGGGTCCCTGCCACACCGCCAGGGATGGAAGCGGGCCCCGTCCCCATGCCCACAGTCGCCGCCCCTGCCGCACAGCGGAGATACCGGGCGTCCGCCGAGGTTACCGAGCAGGCCCACAGCCACTACGGAGCGGTACCTCATCCGGCCGCTCAGAGCCAACATCCACCAACGCCTCAGACACCCCGGCGCCGCCATTCTGCCCCCTGCACCGCCCCACCGCCCCACCCCCGCCCTCCCATTGGCTGCCGCCGCCCCTGCTTCCGGCCAGGTGCTAATGGCGCCCGCTGAAGCGGAAGTGCTGAGCCGGCGGGGGTTGCTAGGCAACGCGCTGGCCGCCCCACCGGGCCCACCTCGCCGTGCGGAGCCGCGTCCCGCTGCGTGCGGAGGTCGGCTGCTGGCTCGACAAAGCCCCCGAAACCGATGGAGCTCTGTACAAAGGCAGGAAGCTGCCGTCTGTCCTTGCGGGTGTTTGTTCGCACAACCAGGAGTGCTCACGGAGGGATATAAAGCAGTACAAAAATAAATAGTAATAAATAACGCAGCACTCTATGTAGAACGTGTTTGTCCTGGAATTGGGTTGTTATACCAAGCGGAACCCAGAGGCTCGGAGGGGGATCAAGGTGGAAGAGTTAGACAAGCTGAGCAGCAAACACAGGGCCTGGGCAGCAGGGCTGTAGTGGTTTCCCTTGATCCTGGCTCTCCTGCCTTGCTCCTTTATCGGGCAGGATGATCTGACATGTGACAGCGGTCTGGCTGGTCGCTCACAGGTGCACCCGCAGTTAAGTCTTTATCTCTTTCTTCCTCATGTGGTTCTGGGGGAGGGATCCTGCTCCTCAACCCGGGCCAGGCCTGTGGAGAGTCATGCCGTGGGATGTGGAGGAAAACCAGTCATCCCAGCAGGAGGGGTTGACTTGGCGCCAGGGGACCTCGGGACACAGTGACGGCTTTCTTTCTCACCGTCCTGCTTCACGCAAGTCAATGCTCCGGCAACCATAAGCTTTTGCTTACTTCTCCCACCCTGAGCATGTAAATACAACCTGGTTTGACCTGCTTACTTTTGCCTCCTCTTGGTTCAATTCCAATGACATTAGTATAAAGGCAGGAATGTATCACAGGCAGGGTCCAAGGGGGATGGTATTAATGCAAGTACCTGCAATGGTTGATGAAGCCTCATCGGGCATATTGGAAGAGTTTATGTTTTAAGAGAGCATATTGGGGTGTTTCTCTGGTTATTATTAATGTGGCATCTCAAAAGCAGAGCAGGAAAATGCGCCTGCTTTCCATATCACACTGGCTTTCGTTCTTTCTCCTGTAGAGTGTATTAGACCAATCCCACTGCATTTGTTCATGTTGTGACTCCATTAACTCCAAGCACCTTTTGGATAATAGGTATAGCCCCAGAAACTAGATACTCTACTTTCTAGTGCGTGATACCAGCGAAAACACCTTCATTTTTACCAGTGTTCCGTGTCAGAAGTGTGACAGGTAGTTTCAAGGCACTCGGGATATTGCTCAAATGGTTACCACAGACTGAAAGAATGAGAAAGAGGCCAGTTGGCCTCAATTAATTTAATCTAATTCATAATCCACTATGCTGAGGAGTGACTCAGGTGCTGGGGCTGATTTTCTGAGTGGCTAGGAGGAGTGGGAGTACCTAAGAACAGCTATGCCTTTGCACCTCTTATTACTTACTGTTGTTTTCCTCCTGTCAGCTTTGTGGTATGGTTGTTTTTATCTCACCCAGAGTGGCACTCCAGGTTTTCTTCCTTCCTGGGCTGTGATTTTGCTGGTCACCTTGCTCCCAATAGCTTGATGTAATCTGTTTTTAGGTTTGGCTGTGTTTTGTTTTCCCCTTCTTATTCTGGTCTGTGGTATCTGGGTTTGGGGAGTTCCTTCAGCTCTCCTCAAGCATACTGTGTTAAAGAGATTTGCTGTGAGTTGAGAATTGTGCTATTCTCCTCTGCAATGTGTATGCTTAAATCATCTTGTATCTGTTTTGGTGGAAAACCGAGCTTGTTTCAGCGCTTCAGAAACAGGTGATAATAAAACCTCTGGTGTAGTGTTGAATGCGAGAGTGGCTTGTGATGCATTTTAATGTGAATTCTGATGACCTGCAGCAAAAGGAGTATGTTCTGGCTGAGAAAACAGTAAAATTAATTAGTCTCTGTATGTGGATTTTCTTGAGAACCTGACTTTTGTATTCACTGCGGCTGTAGTGCCTGCAAGCCCATCTGTTTACCAAGCTGCAAGTGCAATGCTGTCAGAGGGATTTGGATTCATCGGGTGTAGCTAGCTCATGAAGCGGAACCTTAGACATTTTCCTCACGTAATAGAGGTGTTTAGATTACCAAAATGAAGAACTCAAGTATTTGTCTTGCTGGAAAGAATGTATCTGTTGGCCTGCTTAGTCTTTTCTCCTGGTATTTCTAGACTTCAGCGCAAGCTTGCTGTGAAGTTGTTAATCTGAGAAGAACCCTGTCTGCAGCTGAATTGAGTGTTGAAATGTTGGGCTCCAAGGTGACCTGGAGGCCCACATCTTGTAACAGATGTCAGATGGGGCATGTGCCTAAAAGCAAGGTCTGTTTGGTCTGTGATGCTTATGCTGCCCTGGGGAACCCATGCTTTAGTGCTGTTATTGCAAAACTCTTAATGTGTGATACCAGCTAAAAACCTTGGGTAGAAGGTTTCTGCTTCTTTCTTATGTAAAGGCCTTGGCTGTAGTTTTACAAACTTACATGTACTAGTTTATTTTTATCAGTCCAGGTCTGGGAGGAACAGATGTGTTAATTCTGATCCTAGTTTCAATGATTTTTAGTTCTTGCAGACTTGTATCTATGCAGCCACTGCTACTGTGCAAAAACATCTGCAAAGCAGAGATATATGGTGAGCCATTTCACGGGGAGGCATCCTGATTTAATGCATTGTGGAATTTGCTCCCGAGTGTGACACTGCTTATCCTGTGAATGTGTGACGGGAGTTTATGGTGTTGCTCTGAGCTGACTGTGATCCTGTTCCCAGCAGTCAGATAGGTGGCTTTGTTTACCAGCTGTAAGACTTGAAGGACAGGGAGAAGGAAAGATGTTCTAAGGGCATGAGTTCCTGTGTGCAAGGAAAAGCCTTTATCTGGGTCAGTTATGAAGAGTGCTGGGTAGGCTTAAATACAGGGCTTGGTCTTAGTAGGGTCTTTGGTTGATTTTTTGTTTGATAGGGCTGCTGTAAGCACTCTGGTCTGCTTGCTTGAGGCCTCTGCAAACCAAAAGCTTACTCAGAAAAAAAAAAAAGAAAATAACCCCCAAAAATCTACTCCCCCTTCTGAAGGAAAGGGTCTCTCCTGAAGAACTAACCTGCTCAACAGAGAGGCACAAGAGCAAGCCTGGCTCACTCCTTCAGCACCTCTGGGGTTTCTGATGTGACACCCATGGTGGAGAGCCCGAGCAAAGCGTGGGAGTTTTGCCCCTGAGTCACTTGGCAGCGCAGCTGAGGCTGAGTGTGCACACAGCGGGCTGGGACAGATTGCTGCGGTGGGGAAGCTGTGTCAGCGCTGCCGTGCCCCTACCAAATCAGCACTCATGTGCTTCCTCTGTTGTGTCCCTGGCATGACCCTGCTACGAGTAGCGCCGCTAACATGTGAAACTGGTGAAATGCTGTAAACTTTAGCTTGGCTCGAAAGCTTTCTGAAGTGTCTTAACTGTCCTCTAGCTCGTCCCAGCACCCGCAGCACAAAGCTGGCGGTCTCTGGCATTTCACAACTTTGAGAAGCGGGACTAACTTGTATGAGCAGCAACCACCACGTTACTGAGCACATGTCACTCTTAGCACTCGGGTTACTCAGCTTTCGACATGTAGATGATGAGGTATGGAGTAAGTAACGAGTAAGACTACTACGCTGGCTTCCTCGAAGGAGCCCCCCAGCCCATCGCGGGGCTGTACCTGAGCGCGTCCCTCAGCTGCTGCCCTTGGGCGCTGCCTGTCTACCCCAGCACGGGGTCTGGCTGTCGGAGCGCCGCACCCGCGCCCGCCACCCTCTGCCAGCCTACCCCCAGGCGGCCCCCGAGGGCACGGGGCAGCGGACGTGCACCGGGGCGGGGCGCTCCCCAGCTGACCGCGGGGCGGGGCCGCCGCTCTCATGTGACACCGCGGCGGAGCTGCAGCCACCGTCGCTCAGCTCCCGCTGCTGTCGCTGCCGCCATGGTGCCGTCCCCGCTCGTCCTGCTCCTGGCGCTGGGCGCCGCCGCCACTGCCCTGGCCGAGCCCCTCCGCTTCGTCGACTGCGGTGAGTTTCTGCGGGCAGCGGCGGGTGGCGGAGGGGTCAGCAGGCGGAGAAGGCTCGGTAAGCCCGGCTGTTCCTTGCAGGTTCCATAGACGGCAGCATCCAGGAGGTGAACGTGAGTCCGTGCCCTACTCAGCCGTGCCTGCTCCACAAGGGAACGTCCTACAGCATCAACGTGACCTTCGCCAGCAGTGAGCATCGGCGCCCTAGCTGGGGTGCCGGGTGGGCTGCGCGGGGGGGGACGACCCCTCGGTCCTACTGCGTGGAGGGGAATGTGGAAGGGTGGCTGGAAAGGGTTCTGAGTGGGAAGAAGTGGCCGGTGATGAAGAGCGTCCCTTAGTTGTGTTCTTACAGCTTCTAGGCTACGTGGAAGGGAGGGTATAAGGTAGAAATGGGTTCCTTGCTCTGATGCTGTGCTCACACTTCTCCGTGTTCTGCAGAGATTGAGAGCCAGGGCAGCAAAGCAAGGGTGTACGGTGAGATGCTGCACGTGGACATCCCCTTTCCCATTCCTGAGCCTGATGGATGCAAGTCGGGGATCCAGTGCCCCATTCAGAAGGGCCGTTCTTACAGCTACCTGAATAAACTCCCTGTGAAGAGCGAGTACCCCAGTGTAAGTAAGCAGGCAGCTGGCCTGCTCCTCAGAGATACTGCCCTTCATGGGGCAGGCCCTCCCCCTGCCTTGAAGGAACACCTTGTCCTGTGGTGTTAGGGAAGGGGTTAGAAGACTCCTTTGACTACGTTTGAACTTCTGCTGTGAGCATGACTTTTGTTTCAAGTTCCCACTTTGGGACAGACCCAGCCGAGGAAGCAGCCTGCCTCCAGCTGCAAAGAAGTGGCTTCAGCTGCCCAAGTATCCTCCTGTACTATGCCTCCCTGCAGAGCCTGCTGCATTCAGCCAAATTCTCCCAAACTGGGGGTGCTTGGCTCGAGGGTGCAGTTCAGCTGGGAGGCTGCAGGGTGTTTCCGCTCTGCTCAGAGAGTGAGGATCTGAGTGCAGTTGTGTGAACATCTGTGTCACGCAGCTGAGCCCTCCATCTGTGTAAGACGTTCCAGGTGTTGCTGCAGGACCGTGGCCCACCTACTGCAGCAGGGGCAATACCCCACCTCTGTTCTCTCTGTGCAGAGCTCTCAGGACCTCTTTGCTCCACAGAAGTGATAACTCTCCTCTCCATGTCCTTGCCCTGCAGTTCCCTGAACACTCTTATTTCCCTCTGCTCTTCTCTTGCTTTCAGATTAAACTGATTGTGAAGTGGGAGCTGGTGGATGACCAAGACCAGATGTTGTTCTGCTGGAAGATACCAGTGCAGATCACCAGCTGAGGAGCCCTTTAGTAGGGCTTGGGGAGGGGAAAAACAGAAGACAACACAGGCCAAATTCTTTTATATAATAAGCATTTCTTACTGCTTCCTTCAGAGCTCTGCAGCCTCTGAGCAGCCAGTACCGTGTTCATGCAAGGTCAGCCATGGGCAGAGGGCTCTTACTCCCTTTAGAGTCCCCTGAGTGTTCTCAGCAGCTCAAGGGAGAGCAGTGCCTGCTGCAGAAGTGACTGAGCCTCATTCTCCAGCTGCTCTGTGGAGGCACATTAGTTGTTTGAAATGGAGCTGTGTGTCCTCTCAGAGGAATTTCTCTGTGATGAACCTGGCTAGTATCTGAGCTGCTACCTGGTAACCCTTCAGTGCCTCTTCTAGAATGCCAGCTACATCCACCCTCCTGTGCTTCTCCTGCTACATCACGACTGGGATGCCCCTGGGACCCATGTTTGCCATTCATGCAGCTGAAGGAGAGGAGACTTCCCCTGAGCTGGCAGCCTGCTCTGTCCTGGGCCCGCTTGTGCCAGTAGGACTGCAGCTGGAACACTTCTTTATGGATGCAAAGCCAAATGGCGTTTGGCGTCTCTGCAGGGATGATTCTTTCTCTAATCAATGGTTTGCACTACTACTAACTTGGAGCTGCTGGGAGCTCCTGAACCTCTTTTTATAACTTTCCTTTTAATAAATGCTATATATTACTTGCTTCTGTGTCTTCTGTGAGTGGAGAGAAGCAGAGTGGCTGAGCATCTTCTAGTTGGGGTTGGGCTGGTCTTGCTTTTCAGCTGAAGGTATGGTGGCCTGAGCACGGGTGATGTGTGAGTAGCCAGGCATCTCTGCTGCTGGCTGCCAGTGTCAATCAGGCAATGCCTGGCTGTGCTGCTGGCTGCCAGTGTCAATCTGGCAATGCCTGGCTGTGCTCCTGCCTTGCTGGTCCTGTGCTGCCCTGAAACTGTGTAAGGGCTCCCTGAGGAGGTGGTGGTAGAGGTCGTGGCCTTGCTTGCTGCACCATAGGTAAAGGCTGTTCTAGTGAGGGCTCTGGGGCTGGACCAACAGGCTCCAAAACTGCCAACTGCAGAAACCTACACATGCTCATGCTTAAATGCCAGCTCCCTTGTGTGTGAACAAGGCAAGGTCTGAGCAGCCGCAACTGCCATGCTGTCTTGTGGGGATGGAGCTGGCTCTTGCTGCTGGCACTGAGTTTGAGAGATAAGCAAGAATTTGGCATGGCAAGAGTCTCTGCTCTGCCTCAGGAGGAGGCTGGGTGCCAGCATGAGAGATAAGAGTTGGCTTACAAGAGTGTGGTGGCCTTGCTGGGCTGGACCCACAGGGAAGATGTGGATCTAGTACCCCCTCAGCAGAGGCAAGACAAGCATAGTTCTGAGCAGCCCCAGTGTCCTGAGCCACAGGGGCCCAAAATAAATGTTTTATTTAACAACATGAGAGAAGTTTCCAACAGACTCGGTTAAAAAACACACAAAAAAACAACAAAAAGAGAGTCACCAACAACTTTACACAAAGGAAGCCGCGCTTGTCCCCCTGCCCAGCAGCGTGGGGCACAGAGGGATGTGCCCGGCTAAGGGCTGTGCCTGGGCTTGCCAGCAGTGAGAGCTGGCTCTGGGGCCCCTCCGACCTCTCCCCACGCCCCAGGGCTAGGCAGCCGTTTTAGAAATCTGGGGTCACCCCCTCTCAAAGCTCTGGACAGAGGGCTGGATGCTTCACGAGGAGCAGGGCCAGCACCCACGGTGTGGGTGAGGCGTGTTGCTAGGTCAGTGCAGCAGCAGCAGGGAGATGAAACCCCTTTCTTGCAGGGTGAAGTGGGGAGGCTGGGGCTGTGTGGCAGGGGAAAGTGTCCTGTGAGTTTCAACGGCATGGGGTGATGCAATGGATGCTGGGAGCCGGGATGGGCTCTGCTGCAGCAGGAGCAGGGGCTGGCAGGATGCAGGGGGTGCAGAGGCTGGGATATCAGCCCTTCATCTGCAGAGAGAAGGTGGTGGAGAAGTTGTGCACTTTGGAGGGGAAGGAGCAAAGAGCCTTGAAACACCCACAGCCTCAGGGGGCCCTTCTCCGTGCAGGAGGGGAGCACCCCCACCCCTGCTTCCCTAGAGCTACGCTGCTGCTGAACTCTGGGCTGTCTGGGGCACGCAGTGGTGGGGCTGGGCCAGGGCTACGTAGCCTGGCAAGCAGTGGCAGCGGTAGGAGCCCTCCGTGTTCTCGCAGGTGCCGCCCTGGCAGAGGGGCTCAGGGCCTCCCACCTCCTCGCACTCGTTGATGTCTGCAAGGAGAAGGACAGGGGTGAGCCAATGGCACAGCGAGCATTCCCAGCCACAGCCACCTCCTTGTGCCCCTGCCACCCCACAGGTGCCCAGTTCCCACCCCCTGCACCTCCAGGATGTCCATGACCCCTCCAGCCTCCCACACCCCTCAGCACACCGACAGAGCCCCCTTACTACCCAAGGGTGACATCCCCAGCATTCAGCATCTCCCAGCACAGGAGGGAGTCCCCCCACCCCCAGCAATGCACAAGAGATAAGGGGTCCTGCAGTTCATGACGCCTCTGGGTTAGCAGATTCATCTAAGTTGCTGCTTAGAAAGCAGCACAGGATCTGGGAGAAAGACCACCTCCAACCTTGGAAAATGCCCTTTCCTGATCCACAAGGCTGACAAGGCAGATGATGGTGGCCCTGAGCGGCAGATCATCATCACCAGGACCAGAACAAAGAGGGACCTCGTGCTATGCAAACAAGGGCTTGTTTTATTAACCCACAAACTGTGTGAAAGGGCTCACTTGGCTGGCTTGTGGCTGAGCTAGTGTGCATGCAAGCCTACAGCAGCTGCCCTGCTGCTAAATGCACCTCCCTGACATCCTGCCAGAGCCACCCCCAACTTGCGGTGAGGCCACCAGCTAGGCAGAGCATCCCTGTGCACCCCAGAGCCGCTGTCTGCACTCACAGGACCACAAGAGCCCAAATCCTCACCTGCCAAGGCAGGTCCAAACCCTCTGACCACAAACTCCAGCCTCACCCCCCACATATCAGCAGGAAGCAGGAGTGAGGAGCAAATGATGGGTTCAGCCTGCCATGCAAGGGAGAGTGAAGGCCCAGGCAGTGACTGATGGACCCCAGGAGGGCTGGAAAGCTCTGCCGCCCTGGGACCTCAGGTTATCCCTAGCTCAGGTGGAGGGGGCTATCTGGCAAAGAAAGAGAAGCGCAACCCCAGGGAAGGAGGCTGGAAGCAATTCCTTCAGGTAAGGTGGAAGGAAGCACAGCAGTCATGTGAGATGGAGGAGAGGGGAAAGGTGAGATGAGAGCCTGAGAAACACGACAGCCTTCATATACAGCCAAAGCAATGGTAGAATGGGCACTGAGAACTTGGGCTAAACCTCAGGACCAGAACATCACCAAGGATGGGCTTGCTCAGAAGCCCGAAGAAGGGATGTTAGGCAGCACATCAAGAGAGATGTGCTCCACAGCCTGGGAAGCAGACAGACTTGCCGGGGTCTCCAGGGAAAGGTAAATGGGTGAAGAGCTGGCAGGCTGGTTTGGCTGTGGGTCACTGAATTCAAAGAAGTAAAACAAAGCTACTTTAGCTCAGTCACCTGAAAGCCAGAAGCAGCAGAGTTAGTGCTAGCAGTGTGCACCAAGCCCTGGAGCCTGCCCATTCAGGCAGGGGTAGGTAGGCAGGCAGCCCTTCAGGGTGAGGGCAAGCTATCCCCACAGGGAGGGGAGAGGTGAAGCACTGAAGCAGCTGTAGGAGTATTCTACACACCTGAAGTCAGCAAGGTAAAAACTCAGGGGTGACTAAGCACCAAGTAGGAGAACTCAAAGGAAAAATCCAAGATAGGCTCCAGTGTAAAATAAGTGGTAGTTAGTCTAGGACACAAAAGGCAACAAGCAAACACTCCATAAATACATTAGCAGGAAACACTACGGAATGTTGGTCTGGTCCTTATCGGTGAGGAAACAAAAGACAGCCGAGCTGGCTGCAGCAGCTGGCGTGGGCTTTGTTCCAGCCATCAAAAATGCTCATGGTGACTAGACAGGGTGCAGACCACATTTGAAGTGTTTGAATAAGGTGAAAGAGCACAGGGCGGGAAAGGCCATACTGTGATAGAGAGGTCCAACTATCAGATAGATAAAGCAGTTACATCCATATTGCTAAAGGCTTGTTGCAACTCATCTTTACATCTTAGTGCTCCTGCAGTCCCTGAAAAGCTGGATGTTCTCTCTGAGATGGAGGGTAAAAGAGGTCTCAGAGACCCAAGGAAGGGTAAATCTGGTGACTATCTTCAAAAAGAGAGAAGGGAGAATCCAGGATTACAGACTGCTCACCCCTATTCCCGTAAGCAGACCAGGTTTGTGAGTGATCAGGTCATAACCCTCCAAAGGATATCAGGGTCATTAAATAGCTGGTGCAGATCTGTTAAGGTCTGATTACATTAAGCCAATCTGGTTCCCTTCAGTGACCTGATAACTGGTCTGTCAGATAAGGGAGAAGTGGTGGATATGATGTGCCTTGGCCAAGGTGAGGATTTCAACACGGTCTCACATGACACACTCAAGCAGACTGAGAAAATACAGTCCAGATGAAACGGCAGCAATTGCACAATGAGCTGCAAAGCTGCACACCAAAGGTAATTAGCAATACCTGTCTGCTACAATAACACACATTTAAAACACAGCCTGCAGGAGTCTGTCCTGACCCCTGCTCCATCTAAATGTTGTCATTAAGGTGGGCAAAGGAAGAATTCCCTTGCCTGTAAAATGTGTGTGACACCAGGCTGCAAGCACTTTGCAGCCTTCAGACTCATTCTAATCAAGCAGAGAAGCCATCCAAAATCAACCAGAGAACATTCTCTGAAGGCAAATACAAAAAAATCCTGTGGCCAAGGAAAGTGAAACAGAGGGCACAAATGCAGAACGGGGAGTAACAGCTCAGGCAGCCATTCTGCCCAGCAGCACTTGGGGAGGCAGAGACCATGGGTTTTGTACAAAGAAGCTGCATGACCATGTCACACAGTAAGAAGCTCAGAGCTAGTTAGGGCTGTGCCTAAGGGAAAAGAGGGTCTTCATCTGCTGAGTGCCTGGGGCCTCAGCTGGCTTGAGGAGCTGCTCTGTGAAAAGGATGGAGGCATGGCATAGGGATGTAGAGGAAGTGCTAAGAGATGCTTTAGAGACCGTGTCTCATAGGGCAGGGTAGAAAGTGAGGAATTTCACCAGGGCAGTGATGAACGTTGGGGAAATTAAACCGGGATACAGTAGCAGTGGTTGGTGATGTAGAAGGGTGCTATGCCAAAAAGTTGTCAATCAGCTGCTGCTCCCCGCAGCGGACAGAGCTGGCTGACCTAGCTGCCAGCAGAGAGTGGCCGGCTGAACCCCCAGAAAGGTCTTCCCAGCCCTAAGGGAAGGAAGCACCCGGGAGCGGGGACTCCTCCGGCAGCTGTCCCGGCCAGGACCGCCAGAGAGCGACAGCCGCCAAGGGATGAGGGGCCAGGCTGCCCGCGCTGCCGGCCCGGCCCCGCTCACCCATGCAGGCCATGCGGGTCATGTCCAGCTGGAAGCCGTCGAAGCAATCGCAGGTGTAGCCCTCCCGGACGCGCACACAGCGCCCGTTCTCGCAGCCGTTGAGGATCCCGCACTCCTCAGCCTGCAGCCCCTCGAAGCCCTCGTAGAGGCCTGGAGGGTGGTAAGGTGGTGTTAGAGCAGGGTGACCCTCCACGTGTGGAGGGACATCAGGCACACGGTGAGATGATACTGGCAAGGCCAGCACTAACACAGCAGCCAGAAGCGCTGAGCTGGCAGCTCCCAACATCTGCCTGGGGTGGGAGCTGCCAGGCAGTGCCCACACAGGCTGGGTGGGAAACCACCTCTCTGTGTCTCCCAGTACTCACCCGTTTGGCTGGGCAGGTAGTGGGGTGGGGACCGCCCTGGGCCATAATGGAGAGGGGTGCCACGAAACTCGCTGTTGGGTTCCCTCCGAGGGAAACCACCATCTGGATTTCCATACTCAGACTCCAGGTAGTTGTAGTAGGGGCCCATATCTGGGCTGGCAAGGCCGTAGTGGGGGTCTTCCAAGCCTGGTCCATACTCATACCTAGGTCTTTCTCGGAGCTCGGCCCCTCTCTCACTGTCTTCACTGGCCCCATTACACAGGAAAGCAAAATCAGCTGCAAGTGGTGAGAGAAAAGGAAGGGTCAGTGCAGCCTGGCTCAAGAGAGGTAGGTCTAGTATGTCCTGAGTGTGCATCCACACCAGGCAAGCAGAGCCAGGCCTCTCTTCAATGGCCTCCAAAGCTGCAGCTCTGTAGCTCACTGATGAGACCCCATCTTCAAGAAAACCAGTTCCTGTCTGGAGCCAGCAAGGCCCTGAGCAGCAAAACCTCCAGTTCTCAGCATGCTCCCATCCCAGCCTGCTACCGCCTCACCTCTCCTAAGCTACGCAGGAGCAGTGGGATGCACAGAGCAACTCTCCCCTCAAACACCTTGGACTCCTTGCACCCATTTCAGGTACATCCTATCTATGGGTGCAACACAGATGTGGATAAACAGGGGGTTCACCCACTCCTTGGACTGGCTTTGGCAATGCAGGTAACAAAAGGAGCTCTTGCTGCAGCCGTATGTGGCTGACCCTGCAGGACATGACCAGTGGCACCCCAGCCCTCCCCCACCTCTGCTGGGGGATGCTTGCCTATGCCACCCCACTCACCGGAGGACCTGTGTGGGCAGAGCGCACAGTTCTGGCCCCAGGCTTCACCAAGCCGGCAGCAGCACTCAGTGTACGTGGTCTGCTCGCCATGCAGCAGGTCTTGGCAGATGTAGTCGGCAACGGTCTGCCAGCAGACATCCAGGTGGATTTCATACTCCTCCGAGGCATCTGCGAGTGACACAAGCAAAGGAGGCTATGAGAATCATGCAGAAGAGTGCCACCTCACCTTTCCTGAGAGGGACAACCATGTGCCCCAGCTCCTGCCCCCCCTGCCCTGGCTGTACATGTGAGGCTGCTGGCACACCTCAGTCTGACACAAAATCCTCCCCTGTGCTCTCTCCCAGAGGACTGACCCACAGGGTGGATGTCAGGGTGGAGGTGTGCTGTAGCAGAGGCGGGGGCTCACCTGCCCTGCTGGAGAGGTTCACACACCGGTTGCCGGTCGCATCCAGCACGAGAGGGAGACTGCAGAAGCAGTGGTAGGAGCCATCCGTGTTCAGACACTCGCCGTTGATACAGTACACTTCATTCTGACACTCGTCCTGGTCTGCCCACACACAAGGACAAAGCAACATTTCAGACTGATAGATGTGGGCAATGCAGCCCTTTCCCTGCCTAAACAGGGATCTTGGGGGTTCTTGCCACCTTCTCCCCTGTTCCCCAGCAGGTTCCCGTGAAGCTTGTCACCCAGATCTGGCCTTGTAGCATGGGCAGCAGGGAAAACTCTGGGTGCAGCAGCACAGCTGTCCCTCCATGTGCAGTGGGGTGCCCACTGCTCTTTGAGGCCGTCTTACCAACACACTCAAGCTTGCTGGAGTCATAGAAGTAGCCTGTACGGCAGAAGCACTTATAGCCTGGCACTGTATTCAAACACTGTCCATTGCGGCAGAACTCGGAGCCGAATATCTCACACTCGTCCATGTCTGAGAGAAGAATGGAGGGAACGAGAGAGCGTCTCAGTGAGCAGAGCCATGGGAGCAAGGTGGCCCAGGTGCTGTATCTGCAGAAAGCTGGCACAGCACCTTGGCCTGGATCACTGGCAGGGACCCAAGTGAGCCCCCACCTCTCCCACCGGCCCCATGCCTGGGAGCAGAGAGGGAAGCATCCACAGGCAGAGCAGGAGGAGGGATGACAGGGAGCAGGATACTTTCACAGGTAGGAAATTCATGTATGTTTCTGAAAGGTTGAGAACACAATCCCCTGGAGGTGATGTGCAAAAGACTGAGCCAGCTGGCCACTGGGAGATCTGATTAGTAACTGGAAGTGTTGTGTCTCACTAGACCCTATCCCTGGCTCAAAATGGGCATAGATTTGCACCAAGAAAGAACCACTGCTTTCAGTGAGGCAAGACTGGAAGAAGGAGCATTGCCAGCTTGGCGATACTGGCAATTTGGCATTTCTCTTGATGGAGGAAAGCAGCAGCAGGATGCTCACACCCCCCCACCACATCCCCCATTCATAACTCCAGAATATCCACAGATACTTCTGTGGATGTACCTCCAGGCAAGGCTTTGCACCACTCCCTCCCTCTTTCCCCCAGACTAAATGAGAGTACCTGTGAAAGAGACTTTTCCTGAGAGTGGATCTTCCTGGGGAATATAGCCTTTCCCAAGAGGGCAGATCTCTTGGTACTCCACTGGCCAGGAGGCAGATGCCAAGGGGAGATGGGAAGTAAAGAAAACAGCCTGTTAGTGCAACCAAGGTGGAGCTCGAAGGCAGAGCACTGGTCTTGCCTGGTGTGGTGCGGCCACAGTCCTACCTGTGCCTGGGATGGGGCAGGGGTAAGTCTCACAGTTGTCACCCCAGGCTGCCCCCACAGTACAGCAGCATTCCTCCTTGGTGATGTTCTTGGCCAGGACACTGTCACACAGGTGAACATCGCTGATGTGGTAGTAGCACTGCTTGCGCTCTGTGCCATCAGAGAGGTGGGCTGTGTGTGTCTCAGGGCCCTCTAGAAGACACCAGAGCAGAGATGGGATGGGGTCCTTGGCACCCCAGTGCAGCATCCCACACCTAGGAGGTCCCAGAGCACACCCATCACCAGCAGCTTGGCCTTCCCAGGTGCTCACTTTCAGGCTCCTCAGTTCCTCCCACATGAAAGCTTGCCTGTCCCTGCATGGGCTTGTACAGCTTTGTCTCATCCCAGCCAGGACTACCACACTCCTGCTATAGCTGATACTCATGCTTCTGTTCTGGCTGCCTACTCACCCAAGGCTGCTCGGGGCTGGCACTGCCCTGCCTCTGTATCGTATTCCTCATGGTCACTGGGGCAGAGGCACAGGAAGGATCCCTCCACATTCTCACAAAGTGCAGTCCCGCACACAGCGACCATCAGCTCGCACTCATTCACATCTGCAAAGGAAGGGGCAGTGGTGGGCAGCGGAAGCCCTCCCTCTGCATGGACACCCTTTGCAGCACGGGGTCACCCTTCAGCAGGGAGATGGAAGCTGCTAGGGACAAGCTCAGAGCTGTGCTCACACCATGGCTCAACACAAGTCTGGCAAGAACTTCCTGCCCTGCTTTCAATGGATTCAAGGAGCCTGAACTACAGCATGTAGCGAGTCACTGGGTCACAGAATCATCCAGGTCTGAAGGGATCACTGGAGGTCTCTAGTTCAATACCCTGTTCAAAGAAGGGTCAGTTATGAGATGCCACCAGGCTGCTCAGGGCTTTTTCTTCTTGGGCGTTTAAAACCTCCAAGGACAGCCACTGCGCAGCCATCTTGGGCATCTGTTTCATTGCCTGACTGTCTTAACGGTGAAAATGTTTTTTTTTAATAGTTCATGCTGCCCATTCTCCCTGGGCACCTATTTTTGCCTGGTGTTTTGCTCCATGAGCTGCCCAGTCCATGGCTGGGATTCTCCATGCACGGATGCAGTCCCCATCCATGCTCTGGCAGCATGTGTCACCAGCCTGGCTTCTGCCTATGCCTTTTCCTCACTGACTGGCGGGGTAATCGCAGGAGACTCACCAACGCAGTAGTGTCCAGAGGACGAGATCTCATAGCCACGGTCACAGAGGCAGCGGAAAGAGCCATCCGAGTTCTCACAGAAGCCATGGCTCCCACACAGCGTCTCATTGGCACACTCATCTATGTCTGCAGCAGAACAGAGAGCAGGGATTGCCCTAGACCCCACCTCTCCACGTGGACTCCCCCCACCCAGGCCCTTCTGCTCTGACCCCAAGACCTGGGGATGAGGCAAGCATTCCCTTGATGTGAGGGACTCCACTGCTGTGTGTGTGTCAAGAGAAGCTTCTTGCAACATCCAGTGCTGCAAAGGGTCCACGTGGATTGAGAGGCAGGAGCAGGGTGGGAATGGGAAATGAATGGCAACTGTGGGAGGTGGGTGGCAGGGGCAACTGAGGGTAGCACAGGTTCCTGCAGAGGAGTAAAGGGACACAGAGCCTATAGGTTCACATCAGGAGGAGATACAAGGGTGCAACTGAAACGTGTGGGGCAGGTGCAGACAGATCAGCAGACCTAGGATGATACCTTTATGCCCTGTTCTTGACCTGGTCCTTCTCATGTTTCAGTTGCACCCTTGACCCCTTCCTCCCTGCTTAGTGAAACCTTATGGCCTCTGTGTCCCTTATACTCCTCTGCAGGGTTTACAGCCCTGCTGGCTGCATCCTGCTCCCCTCTTACTTCTGCATGGGGGAGATTTTCCCAGGAGCAGTTGGAGCAGCTGTGTGCCCACAGCCTGCTGCTCCTAAGGCCAGGAGCAGCTCCACATGCTAAAATCCTGGCTCAGGCCAGAGCCCAGTATCTGGCAACAGCTCCTCCTTGCTGCAGCCTTCTACCCGAGCTGTGGAGGGAGCCTTGGAAACTGCAGAATCCCCTTTGCTCTTTCCTCTTTGCTGGAGCCTAAACTCCAAACCCAGACTCAGCCTAGCACAGAGTGGTACCAGCAGCTTTTCCTCTCACCCAGCCTTGCCAGGCAGGTGACTGGCACAGACAGAAGCCCCAGCAAGCACAGCTTACAGTGATCTGTGGTCCAGCCCCAAGCCTGGAATGGCTGTAACCTGCCCAGGACTCTCCCAGAGCGGAAAGCAGCACAAGGCAGTGTCTGTTCCAGATGCCAGGAAGAGAGAAGTCTAGACACAAGCAGGCAGCTCAGCCAAGAAAACAAACTCAGCATTATCTGCCTCTCCACCAGCCACACATTTCCTCCTCCTCCTCCTCCTTCTCCCCCATGCCCCTGGCAGAGATGTTCCACAGCCACCCTGTCCCTGCCAGGAAGAGGGACAGGGACACTCGGGGCTGTACTCACCAATGCAGTCACCCAAGGGGGTCCAGTGGAAGCCAGGCTGGCAGCCCATGATACAGCGGTAGGAGCCCAAGCTGTTCTGGCACCGCCACGTGCCACAGATGGCATCCCCATATTCTTTACACTCATCCACATCTGCAGGGAGGAGGGAAAGGGGATGAGGATTGTCACATGGAGACTCTGCTTGCTTACTGCAGCACCCAGGTCAAGTTCAGTCCCTCTTACAAGATACCAGCAACTTTGGGTGCTGGGAACAGAACCACCCTCCCCCATGCACTCTCTGCATCCACCACCCCCCATCCCAGGGGCCTGATCTCCCCAAATGAGCTCTCACCCACGCAGTCATCAGTCTCCTGGGAGTGTTTGAACCCATTTTCACACAGACACCTGTAGGAGCCTTCTGTGTTCAGGCACTGGCCTTGTGAGCACCGGGACTTGTCTGCGCATTCATCCACATCTGCAGAACCAGGCCAGAAGTGTCAACCTGGATCTTGCAGCCAGAAAGAGAGCAAAGGACAGGGCCTGAGGTGTGTCCCTGCCATCCTGCAGCTCACCTTGGCAGTTGACACCACCAGCCACGTTCGAGAAGCCAGGAGCACAAATGCAGAAGTAGGATCCATGACTGTTGAGACACTTGCCACTGGGGCTACAGATCTCACTGTTCAGGCACTCATTCACATCTGCAGAGGGAGCAGAGTCAGGACCATGCACCCAGCACTGGGACACATCCTTCACCAAAGCCACATGGATTCCCTCTCCCCAGTCTCTAACAGGCAGCTCTCGCAGGGCACCTGGACCCTGTTTTTTTCGCCATGGAGACAGAGATCTTCCCTGTTCATGGTGATCCTGCATTTGGCTACAACCTTACAGATGTGCCATGCATATTGGCATCACCTGCCTTGCCCCTCGCATCCTCCCTGACAAGAAAGAAGGAGGATCCATAGGGAGGCTCAGAGGGCTGAAGGGATGGGGTTTGTACCTGTGCACATGGTGCCATTGATGAGCTCGAAACCAGCCTGGCAGTGGCACTCGTAGGAGCCTGGGGTGTTCCTGCACTCTCCCCCCAGGCACTGAACAGCAGGGTCCTCACACTCATCCATATCTGCCAGAAAGGACACAGCACAGAGTGAGACCCCAGCCCTTGCCACTGCTAGAGAATATCCCCGCCCAGAGAAGCCATCACCCAGCTTGCTGCCCTGCAAGGTGGGTTTGAGCTGCTCTCCCACATCATCCTGTCGCAGTAATATGATGGCAGATACTCCCTGTTACAGGGATGTGAGGATTCAGCCCAGACCCTTCACTTCCCTCCATTATAGGGACCAGGATAAACAGGATCCAAGCATCAAGTCAGTGGTGCCCAGAGACAGGACCAGAGGAAATGCGCACAAACTGAAACACAGGATGTCCCATTTGAACATGAGGGAACACATTTTTACTGTGGAGGTTACTGAATACTCGCACAGGTTGCCCAAGGTAGTCATGGAGTCTCCCTCCCTGGAGATAGTCAAAAGCCATCTGGACATGGTCCTAAGCAACCAGCTCTAGGTGGTGCTGCTTGAGCAGGTACCTTTCAACCTCAGCCATTCTGTGACTCTGTAAGCACAGGGATACTGTTAACCTTTCTGTCCATTTCCAGCAGAGCTCTGCACTGGGTACCACAACCACCAAGAGGCCAGTGCAGAGCTACAGCTCTTGACAAACCCTCTCTTCAGCCAACTGCACAAGAGCAAACACCAGGAAAGTAACCCAGCACTAGCCATACCTTCTGCAGCTCTGCTTTCCTACCTGCCAGACTTGCAAACAACGTCCTTCTCCTGGCAAAGCTGGACAGGGGCCTACATCAGCTCTTATTCAGCTGCAGAGCTCCACACAAACCCTCTCCCACCCAACTCCTCCAGGCCTTGGCCAGAGTCTGCTGGCAGTATTGAGGATTTTGCTCACAGCAGAGGACAGAGGGGTACCTTCCCTCTGACAGAGGCTGCCAGATGCCAGCAGTCTGCCACTGCCTGCAGGCCCATGAGGTTGGGGGCACTGAGGGATGCTGCTAACCAGAAGGATAGGCTGGTGTGCAGGCAGCCAGGTCCTGCCCTCCTCTCCTGCCAAGAGCTAAAGCCCTGAGACTAACAGCTCCCACGGGCAGGGCAGGGACCTTCTCTTCCTCTTTGCAGGGCACTAATCATGCCACAACTATAAATGAGCATCACTCCCTGCCACCTCAGGGGAGGGTTCTGAGCTCTTCAATCTCAAAGGGTTGCAAGTAGCAATGTTCTTGAATCCTTCTGGAGATGAACCATAACCTAGTTTATTTATCACAAAACTACCATGAAACCCTTATCATTTTTCAAATATGAAACCCAGATTCACTGACAAGGACACCAGCCAGGGCAGGAAAGAACATGCCATCCTGTCATCCGTGTTTGGGTCAGTGTGACCCAGACAGTATCGAACCTTGATAAGGTGTCCTTGTGACACAGCTGGGGCAAGGTGGCTGAGAAGGGGCTCACGTGGAGTCTTGGGAAAGGGGGAGGGCAGATGGAAGGGATCAAATGATGGTCCTTCCATTGCACAAAAAATCACATGGAAAATAAACTAATTTCACACTGGCATTCCTAGACACCAAAACAGAGGAAAATACAGAGAGGAAAGCCTCTCTCTCCTCCTCTATTGGAGGCCCCTATGCAGGGGAATCTTCCAAGAGTAGTATCTTCTGTTTGCCAGCTATGTGCAGGCTGCAGAGCTCTGCACTGCTCCAGAGGAGAAATTCACAGCACATGGCTAATCTTTAAACAAGTGCCTTCGCCCTCTCCCTTCCCTTACACCAAACAGGAAGCCTGCATCAAGCCATCTCAAGCCCAGGATGTCCCCTGGGGGGGGGGGGGGGGGTGGGAAGTTTCCTTGCCTGTGAAAGGCAGTCGGGCTGTAAGGCTGGGACAGAGAGCTCTCATGTCTCAGCAATGTAAGCAGCACAGATCGATGCCGGCATTAACTTTCTGCCACACATACATGGCACAGCAGAGCCCTTGCTAAGCTTTCCTCTTTAACCCAAGTTACATTAGGGGTTGAGAAAAATGATGAAACCTGGGTGCCCACAGTCTATCCACTGTCTGTGGCCTCAAGGTTTCTCCCTCTGTTGAGGACCTACATTTGGGGCATGTGCTCCCAGGCACACAGTTCTGAACTGAACCACACACAACTCCTCTCTGCTCATGCTTCCAGGCCTCCCATGCTCTGGCCTGTGTCAGCATTCCCAGGTCATCATTAGTCCAGGGTTCTCATCAGTAGGTCCTTCTGCCCCATTTCTTTCCTGTGTGAGGAAGATCACCTTTCACCTTCCGGTTGCTCCAGGCAACCATCACCACCCCCCCCCCCCTTTCTGCTGATCAGAGAGTTAAAGAGCTGAGGATCCTGAGGCTAAAGTCCCCAGGCGCCACCAACAACCCAGCTATGGCAATGTCTCTTTCCTCCAGCACCCATTCCTCTGTCCCTGGGAAAGGGATACCTTCACATGTGCTGCCATCTCTGGAGACGGTGTAGCCAGCATCACAAGCCACGCAGGAGTAGGAGCCCTCAGTGTTGAGGCAGAGTCCAGAGGGACAGGCAGCCTGGGATGTGCACTCATCGATGTCTGCATAGGCACATGAGGGAGAGCGGGATGAGTGGGAAGCATGTGGAGTAACCGTGTCTGGTAGCAGATGTGTTGAGAGAACAAGCCAATAGGGTGGCTAGGACCCTGGCAGAGCCCTCAGGAAGAGCCTAAGAAAACCTGTGGACTGGGTGCGTGACTCTTCAGAGTGTCTGGACCCACGGCACCCTGGTACCTTGGCAGCTCTTCTTGTCAGATGCCACCTCGTAACCCCGGTAGCAGGAACAGTGGAAGGAGCCATCCAGGTTGACACACCGTCCGTGAGCACAAGTCCCCTCCACAAGGCACTCGTCCACATCTGCGTGACACAACAGAGGGCAACGTGGCACAGGAGGGTGCTCAGGGCTATCCCTACCACCCAAGCCACAAGGGTGCTGTGTCCCAGCCATGCAGGCTGGCTGCCCACAGGGAAAGGGTGATGCTTGTGCCCCTGCTCACTCTGAGGCTTGCAGAGAGCACTGCCATGGGGTGCTGCCCAGAGACAGCCCGAGCTCCTCACCAATACATCTCCCATTCCTGGCCCAGTAGCCATCCCCACAGCTGACACACTTGTAGGATCCCAGCGTGTTGACACACTTCCCGCTGCGGCAAGGGCTGGGATCCACACACTCATTGACATCTGCCAAGAAATACACTCCTTTCAGGCTCCCAAAGGCAAACAGTGCAGCCTTCTCCATGGTGCTCCATCCAGCTGAATCCTCAGTCTCCTTCTGGAGGACAGTGATGCTCAAGAGGAGGCGAGACACATTTCCCAGGGCTCGGGTAACATTTCTTGTAGTCCCACTTATCAGTCAGGATCCTACACCCACACCTAAGGGCTGACATAATCCAGAGCAAAACTCACTGCTGCAGGACGTTGCCAAGACCAGAAATGTGCATGGGCAGAGAGGGGGATCAGAGAACATCTGTGCAGGGCTGTTTCATCAGGGACTTTCATTAACTATGACTGTGATGCAGCCTCCAATTCAGGAAATCCTTAAGTCAAGTGCTTTGTGGAGGCCGTGCAGGGGGAGCACCATTCTGGGCATGCCCTGTTTCCCGTACTGCCTCCTAAAATAGTCTCCCACTCTGTGTTGATGAGCTACTGAGAAAGGGGAATCTTCAATCAGGCACATTGTTGAATGATCAAGCCCAGGTCATGCCATTTGAGTGGGATCCTGTGGGGCCAGGTGGCCTGAGGCAGCATGCTCTCCCTGCAGTCTGCTTGCCAGCACAAAGGTCTGGTCACACAGAATCCAGGTGGCATGAAAATGGACGGGCATCTCCTCCCAGAATGGAAAGCTGTCATGGGCTGGTTGTGGGGGGATCTCCCTGGGGAGATGGGAGAGAATCTTGGGAGAACTACCCCTCTGTGCCCAGGAAAGCCTGTCCCTTCTAAAGCAGAGGAGAGGACAGGCAGCCCTCAGGGAGGGCACAGGGCTGACAAACATGAAGGGGTCCTTCTTCCCTTACAGGAGAAGAAACAGGATCGATGTGGAAAGAAGGTGTTCAGCCCTGCACAGGGTGGGTTGACGGGGCAGGGGAACAGGCAGCAGCAAGCTTCACCTTCACACTGTCCTCTGTGTCCCATGGCAAAGCCCGCCTTGCACTCGCAGCGGTAGGAGCCAGGGGTGTTGACGCACTGCTGTCCTCGGCAGATAGAGGGCTGCTCACATTCATCTCGATCTGGCAACAGGCAGGGAGACAGTCCTGAAGTCTTCCCGCTCCAGAGTTGGGAAGGCTGGATGCAGGAGAGGTGCTGCTCCACCTGCAGCAGGCTTTGCCCTGGGGACCCATGCCAGGGCTCTCCTCCATCCCTCATCGGTCCTAGCATCCCCTTGAAGCAACGATCAGCACTGGCATCACAGGCTCCTGCCCAGATCATCATGGGCAAGGTCCTGTCCTTGAGTGAGCAGGAGAGAGCGATCCCCATGGATCAGGCTGCCCAAGGGCAGGCCTGCAGGAAGGGAGGTTGTGCAGGTGTGCACGTGTGTGCATGTGTATGTGCACACGTATGAGAGAGGGTAACAGCAGAAGACTGGGGACATCCTGGGGAGGTGGCAGCCCTGTGCCAAGCAGACACCACTTACCCTCACAGCTCTGCTTGCCCTCCGAGACAACCCGGGTGTACCCAGAGTAGCAGAAGCACAAATATGATCCCACACTGTTGATGCAGTGACCTTTTCCAGCACAAGGATCTTTCAGGCATTCATCTTCATCTGTACCCAAGGATGTGCAAGTATGGAAGACACACTCACCACCTGCAGCCCCCTGCCAGCCCCCTGCCAGCCCTCTGCCAGCTCTGCTGTGCAGCCAGGAGCTCAGCAGGGCTGCAAGGAAACCTTCTCACTGGAGCCTGAAGGAGTGAGTGGTCCATAAAGGCCCAGCAGGCAGAGGAGGTGCCAACCTACCAATGCAGTGGTGGCGGCTGGAGTCCAGCATGTAGCCGGGGTGGCACAAGCATCTGTATCCTTCTGGGGAGAGCACACAAGCACCGGCTCCACAGGACAGAGGTGAAGAGGCACAGCTGCCAGCCTCTGGGAGGAGAGAGCATGGGGTTGGTGGCAGCATGAGAAGGGTGCATGGATTCTAGTGTCTGCATTCTGTCCCAGACAGCCTCTGGGGAGGCTGTTTCTTAACATCTTGGAGAGTGATGCTGAGCCTGCTCCTCTCTACAGCTTCAGGCAGCCTGCACTGAAAGGGCTGCAGGGATGACATGGCAGACCCTGCCACCTCATTTGGGCTGAGCTAATCTGGGATGCCCATCTCCCCTGCATTGCTTACTTGCACCCTGGCCCCACAAGAGGGTGGTGAGGAAGCCTGCCAGCCCCATGCCTTAGAGGAGAGCTGGCAGCTGAGCCTGTAGGGGGTTGGTTCTGGGGTGACAGCAGGGCTCCCCGCCTCTGCCCTGCAGGTGGCAAAGGTGGGGCAGTGAGGCACCACACACCCCTTGTCACTGAGCTGGATCGGGGGATGTGTGCGTGTGTGTGGACATCCCAACCCCAAACAAAAGTCTACTGAGGAAGATGCATTCCTCAGCAAGGTGCCTCTGCCAGGCCTGCTCCCCAAGGTGCTCCAGCCCCCGGCGGAGGGCAGGGGCCACACTCCCAGACACTTAAGCAACTCTGGAACAACGGCATCCTTGTTTCCAGCACAGTAAACAAGCCGCCCTGGGAGCCACATGCCTCCCCTCGCGCTCCCCCTTCCCGATGAGTCAGCTTGCACTGCTGGGGAACAGGGCCAAAGCCACCGGAACGAGCGCGTGATCCCCTCGCTCCGCAGCCACTGCTGCACTGGACAAACGAGCTGCAGGCGGGGAAGGGCACAGAAAACCAAACACTTTGCTCCTGTACAGGAGTGCACTCGTGCCTCCACACAGCCGGCCAGCTTTCCCTGGCTGGTGGCAGCCATGACCGGGTTGGGACATCACCTCAGGGCAGCAGGGCAGGAGCTTTTCTTTGGGAAGTCAAGGGGGGCATATGGGAAGAGAAGCAGGCTGGGCAAAGGGGAGAAACCCAGGGCAGAGCTTAGGGCATAATTCCCCCCAAAAGAGAGAGAAAGAAAGACCCTGAGAGCAGTGGATACACACCTGAGCCCTGTCCTGGCATCTGTGTTGGAGGAGCAGCAGCATCCCAGGTGGTGGTGGGGCCAGGCTGGGGAGGACCATGCCAGGACTCTTCTTCATCTGCTGAGGAAGAAGTAGAGAGGTGAGGTCCAGATTTCAATCCCAGAGAGAGGTGCCTGCCCAAGGCCTACCTGTGCTGGGTGTCCCTGCAACCACTGCCCCAACACAGCACATGTGAAGGGGCCACAGGGTGGCTGCAGCAACCTCATTATCTAGTTATTTAACACAGCTTCCTTCACATCTCTGGAGATCCACCATCTCCACACACCTCTACAGCCACACATCAGCCACCCCAGTGTGCTGGGGGTCCTCCATGCCATCTGCAGCCAGCCCAGCCAGCAGCCTGTCCTGCCCAGTGCTGGGGTCTGTTGTGTAGAAGAGGCAGCTCCCAGCCTCTGCTCTCCTCCCTCCTCACTGCCCTGTGCTCCTCCCCATGAGCACCCTGCCCTCCTGCCAGCTGAGCACTCACCTCTGCGCAGGGCAGGCTCTGCAATGGCAACAGCAACACCCTGAGGGACAAAACCATAGGATTGTAGCTGGGGTGCAGCATCCCTGAGACATTTTCCCACCCACCTCCTAGATCCTCTTGCTCCCCAAGACAATGTCCTGGGAGGAGAAGCTGCCAAAGCCACTCTGTCCTGAGTGCGCTGGCCTGAGCAAAATACAGCTCATGGCCGTGCCCGGGGGCTACCCACCGAGGGGCCATACCAGCAAGCCACGCAGGTGAGATCCAAGGCGCTGATACCAGGCAGGTATCCCTGCAAGGTGGCACGGTAAATACCGCCACTGTCACCGGTGGATCTGGAGGGTTGAGGACAGCCGCTACTCCTCCTGCTGCCCATCAGCCAGCAGGGAGGGAGCACCTGCACCTCAGCCAGCTCCAGCATCCGCCAGGGCTGCTACCTCTGCCCAGCGAACACCAGCTGGAGTCAACATTCACCATGAACTAGTGCAGCAAAGGTCTCAGCTCCAGCTGTTTGAGCTAGTGGCCTCTTAGGAAGGGCTGAGTGGGCACATGGCCTTCAGCCACTACAACTCAGCCAGGGTGTCACGGTTTGCAGTTTGTATGATGTTGCCTCTAGCAGCAGCTACTTGCTCTTTTTAGTGCCTTCTCTTACCAAATTTCACACCTCACTTATTTATATGATATCCCCCTTCCTGCCCATCTAGCTGCCATGGTTGTAGCAAACCTTTCTCACCTGTGCAGCAGAAGAAACTTCACCTGGAAAGTGAAACAGTGCACAGTGAGTACAGACAAAGCAAGCAGGCATCCTTCCCAAACCCCAGCTGCCCCACCTCTAAGGCACTGCTGCTCAGTCCCTAGCACTCCTCCAACAACAAATGAGCTTGTTCCCAAAGCCAACACAGTCAGACCCCTCTCTGGGCACTGCACAGACCTCAGGACAGAAGCCCAAGGACTGCAGTGCCAGGGCTGCCACATGGACCTGGGCTCCCAGTGGAGGCAGCCTGGCTAGCCACCACCAACTGCAAAGACGCGGTTGCAGGAGCCTGAAACACTCGACCTCCTCTCCAAAGGCTTGAAGAATTGATATCTCATGCCCCAGGAACTCTAGTAGGGCTGAAGAGCACCTTGTATATTCATACATATGTAGAAGGCCTTTAAAAGCTGCCAGTCCATCCACGGGGGCATGCAGGACCTGGGAATTTGCCCACCCTTGCTAGGGGCCCAGATGGAGCAGCTTTAAGGAATAAATCCCATACTACCCTCTCCTGCCGAGATCCCAGGGTGGGGGAATGACTCCAGGATGCTCCCACGCAGGCTGTCCCGCAGTTGCTGTCTCCTTGCTACCCAGTCCAATGTCCAGTTGCTGCTCTCCCCTTGCTCTTCCAAGCTGAGGGGGAGCTCTTCTGCCTCAGCCTTCCTCATGGACAGACGGATATCAGAGCTGGAGTAGGTGTAGCCATGTCCTGCTGGGCAAATCTCCTTGAAGGCTTCTGTAAGGGAAAGTCACATCCAAGCTTTAGAGGGCAGAGGTTAGGAAGAGGCTGGTGCAGGGATCATCTGGCTTACCACACCCAGGCATGATGGTGGGGCAAGTGGAAGAAAGGAGCTGAGGATGCACAGGCATGTATGCGAATGCAGGTACCAGTTTCTCCCATCCTATTATTTTCTGGAGACTTCTAAGGGTTAAATCCTTATGGAAACACATCTGGGCTGCAGTGGATGGATGCTTTTTGCAGAATGAATCTGCTCATAGGGCAGGGTGGGTTTCCAGCAGGCACAGGGTGGTGCTCCCAGACACCGAAAACTAAATCCCTCCCTGTGTCAGTGTTGCTAGGAAGATATCATGCCACAGAAAGGCCTAAGCTGAGCAAAGGAGCAAATAAAAATGAGTCCCTGGTACCTCAGCACTGAGCACTTTGCACATCACTCAAGATGCTCTGCACAAACCACCTGATGATTTTTTCCAGTCCTGAGGGTTTCAGTGCTTTCTCCTCCACCCAATCCCATGCTGAGGTATGCCAAACTCATCCTCACCTGGCTTTCATCCCAGCAGATGTACAAGGGACAAAATAGTTGTCAAGTAAAGCCAGGCACAGATGTGGCTGTGCTCTTCCTATGGTAGAGAGTGGTTTCCCATCAGGGGATTCCCTATCTTCCCAGTATTACCCAGGCCTGCTTCCTGGGCTGTTGTACCCATCTCACAGGCCAGCATCTGCACCGCTCAGCTCTGGGTCCTGCAGCCATCTGAGCGGCAGCAAGTTCAGGCAAGCCCAAACCCCGCTCTAACCAAAGAGGCAAAGCCAAGGTAGGAACACTCACCTGAGCCAGGCACAGGGCATTCCTCACAGTTCTTCCCCCAGCCCTTGCCAACACGGCTGCAGCAGCAGATCTGCTGGGTGATGCGGTGGGACAGGGGGAAGGAGCACACGCCACCAGATGCTGAACGGTAACACAGCCCCTGCTCCATCGACACAGCTTTGTCCGCTGAAACACAATGGCAGGCTGAGTGAAAAGGTCAAGCTCTGTGCTCCCCAGACAAAGTGGGGGACACTCAGTCTCTCCCCATCAGGCCTTTCTTTGCCCGTGCCTCCCAGCCTGTTCCAAGGGATGTCTCGTCCGAGGGGCTCTCCCAGACTCTTCCAGACTCAAGCCATCAGGCAATTGTCCCACCAGTGCCACACCCAAGCAAATCCAGCTCCTGTGGGAGCAATCTCAGCCCAGGAGGCTGTGTCTTCTGCTACCACACTGCAGGCATGTCCCCTCCAGGCTCTGTAGGGGCCATTCTTTTCCATATCCATGGAGAACAATGCATGAAGGGGACCCATCTTGCACACAAGCAGGATAGTATAACTGAGATGCACTTGCAAGAGATGTGAACGCAGGCTGCAGCCTCCACTCAGCCATAGGCTCCTGCTTGGGTCCCATCCCAAACCAAGGGGTTCCCTGGAGCACTTACAGATGCAATGGCTACGGGATGGGTCCAGCATGGTGCCAGGCTTGCAGGTGCAGCGGAAGCTGCCACGGGTGTTCACACACTCGGCATTTTTGCAAAGGCCCTGCATCAAGCACTCATTGATATCTGTGGACAGACAAGAGATGCGAGATGTGGTGAGATGTGAGAAAGCTAGGGGTGAACTGCACCCCATACCCTGTGCCTCCTATTCAGGTGCCATAGACCGAAGGGGTCTCAGCCAGGTTGGTGTCTGGGAGAGCCTCTGCACCAAGAAGCATGGTGGGGACCTCTGTGGCAACAGCAGTCCCACATGTGCAGCAGAGAGCTCGCTCACTGCAGTTGCGGGGGTAGCTCATGAATGACTGCTCTGCTTTGTAGTCCTTGTGGAACATAGATGTGGTCCCTACAGTCAGCCACTCTGGCTGTCCTTCCACCTGATCCCTGGTCCTGCTCACATGGAGTCATCATTTGCAGAGGACCCTTGCTGAGAAGCTCAGTGCCAGCACAGAGGGAGGGCAGTGACTGATCCCCTCCAGAGACACAGGGGTGGTGGGCCAGGCTGTGGCTCTGTGCTGTAGTGTCTTCTTCTAGGAAGAGGTTGAGCAAGCAGGACATTGCTAAGCTCAAGCCTTGCCTCAAGGTCTGGTGCTGCCCCTGACTCAGCAGGCATCAGAGCCAGCCTTTGGGTAGGGAGCTGGGCTTATCTCAGGGAAACACCACCAGGCTCACTCATCAGGCTTGCAATAAAACCTTTCCTACAGCACCATGTAGGAATGAATGAGCTAAGATGGGCAAGACAAGGATTGGCAAAAGATGCATAAGGGGCAGCTAAGTGCAGCTTTCATGGTGGAGAGTGAGGAGGAAGTCCTCCTCATGGACTGAAGTAGCTTTATATCCCCACTAAAGAGCTTGGCCCAGAAAAGCCAGTGTGCTATTGAAAGGTTCTGTATCAGGAGGCACTAGAAGTGCATGAAGAGCTGGATGGGAACATGGAGCAGCAGGAGTGGGATGAACCTCAGCACTACCCTGGAAGAAATCACAGGAACTTATGCTACAAGCTAAGAGATGAAAGAAGGCAGCGAGAGGAACGTGGGTACACTTGCTGCTCATAGGGCACCTGTGAGCTGCCAAGACCAAGAAATGTCAATGTTATGTTAGGCAACACCACACCAAACACTTTCCAAAGACAATGGCAGTCCCAATGCCAGTGTACAAGGTACTGGTGAAACCTCAGGTGTCCTGAGAGCACCGAGTTGCGTTCTAGAGACTGTCTCAAGGTATAAGAAAGGGGTGCAGAGGTGGGCTGCTGGAACATTCAGAAGAATGGAGATAGTGGAAGAGCCTGCCCAATGACATGTAGGCCCTGGAATGTCTTTCCCAGCACTACCTTATTTCTCAGAGCTGAAGCTTTACTGCTTGGTGGAAGTGAAGGTGTCACAAAGCCACCTATGACAGCTGGAATTCAGACGCAGTGACCTGAGAGATCCTACCCAGTCTTGCGCTCTTAAACCCTGCTGTTCACCCACAAACCCTGCCTGTCCCACAAACGGTAGAGACACATAGGGGCCATCAAGACCAGGCCATGATTTTCAGCCAATTGGAACTACCAATGCCACAGTGATGTGCAGCAAGCCTGGGAGCAGTGGGATTTGGCTAAGCAATTTAATGGCTTCCTACTCTATACCAAGCACAGGACAGAGTTCATGAGAACAACCGATGGCCAGACCCCAAATGTACTGGGAACCCCACTCAGAGAAGAGGCTTGTCTCTCCAGAGGAGCCTCAGGGCTCATCCCTGTCACTCCCTGCCATGGTCAGAACACCGTTTCATTCCAACACATCAACTGGACAAGTGTTTGGCCTCCACATAAGCAAAGGGATTGAAGGCATTAGAGCAATGAAAGCACAAAACAAACAGCACCAAGGGCTAGGTTTTATGAGCTTAACTTAAAATTGAGCCACGTACATCTCAGCCTTAGTCCAACCCCATCTATTCCATTGGCAGCAGAGGACTCACACAGTGGAAATCCCCACAGGGAACAGGAGCAGGCAGGTGTGCTCAGGGCCATGCACTCCTACCTCCTGCAGCATGCCAGGGATGGCTAGCCCACAAGAAGAGGCCTCAGGGACCACAAACCAAGATCCATGTTCTGTCTCAGCTGCTTCTTCCCACCCCACACAAGCCTGCTGGTGCTTCAAAGAAAGAGCCAGGCTGGGACAGGCCTGTGTTGGAAAGGTGCAGGCTGGTTCCTGGTGCTCGGTGAGCAGAAAGGACCTGTCAGCAGCAGACACCAAGTATATACAGACACTGCGGTGCTGGTGTGTGTCCTGTGCAGTGACTGCTTGCACACCTCCCTACCACTGAGCCTCCAAGACAGTCTTTGCCTCAAATCTAGCAAGCACATTACCCCTTCTAGTGCCATCCTTCTTGCTGGGCCCAGCAGCACTGGGAGATTCCCTGACTGAGTCTGCCAGCACTCCTCTCAACTCAGACTCACTGCAGCCTTGTTCCTGCTCAATGGGATGCAGCTGAGGAAAGGAAAGGAGATCTGGCAGAAATGAGCCGTTTGTTTCTTTGCTGGAAGACACTAGAGGCAGCCCTTTCTGTCCATACAGAACAAAGTGGGCTTCTGCCAAGGCCCTTCTCCAGTCATTCATCTGTGCCTTGATGTCAGCCTGCAAAACCAGGCCTCAGCTCCTTTCCAGCTCAGCTCCTCTCCTACAGCAAATGGTCTCAGGAACCATCAGCCCTTGTCCAGCCCCTTGGCTCCCCTCCTACCTGGGCTGGCAAAAGAAGGCTCCATGTAGGCTCTCCCATAGTGTATCAGCCAAAGTGCTCACGCTGGACCCTGAAGTGCAGTGCTGGGCTACCTAACACACATCCCGCTGCAACAGCAGAGATGGGAAAAGCACCTTGAGTCAGCTAGAGTATCTGCAGAATGGTACTTCACTAGCCCAGCTTATGAAAGAGCACACAGAGGCACAACTCTGGTTCACGCTTTTTCCAGTGCAAAACCACCTTCCTAGCCAAGTCCACACTGCCAGATCCCTCTGCTCCTATGAGCCTCTCTCTGCTCCAGAGGGGACACAAATATAGAGCATTTGCTGCAGGTCTCTGCTTGCTGACACTGAGTCCCTGCAGCTGCTCTGCTCTGCCGACTCCTGTTCGATGTTCTCTGGTAGCTCACACCCACAGCACTGTCTGTGGCCACATAAGGGATGAGATCTGAGTACCAAGAATAGAAGCTGTTGTATTGTTGGAAGTTCTCCCCCAGGACGATGTGGGGAGGCTGAATCATTAATTAAGCATGGTGGAAAGTCCCAGCTAAAAGAGATGAGTCATTGGATTGCCAGCCCTGGATGTGCATGGCTGGTGCCCAGGCTCCCTGCTGTATCTTCAAGATGACACCTCTCAGCTTACCGTGAATCACAAGAAGAGAACCATAAAGTTCCACTTCAGAGCACAGAAAAAACATAAGCACTGTAGGTCCAAGAGACGCCCAAACACATTAATCAGAGAGAAAAGTGAAGAGATAGCACCTTGCTTATGTAGAACTGAGGGACTGTGGAAGTGACAAATGGACAGACCCCATCAGCATGGAGCTGGCAGGGCAGCCTGGCAGCATGGACAAGTGACACACTCAGAACAGAAGGAATTGCTTTTATGGCACTCTACCACTAGTAAATGAACAACTGAACAAGCTGACAACCTTCCTAAATGTTTTCAGGCAACAGAATTTCTGTCGCTTCAGACTATGGGAGAACTGTTTTTACACTCAACACTTAGCAGAGCAGCAACATATGTCCTTAGCTGCTTGGCAGGATTTAACAGGTGAGTTTTCTTGGGCTGGCCCCACTATGTGCTGACTAAGCTTAACAGCTGAGCCATACAGCCCAGTGTTACCTGATTTTCTTTCATCCTTGATGAAAGCACAGAGATTTTTCTAAGTCATGTTCTTTGCAGATCTGTATCAGGGAGCTAGATAATTCTGTTCTACTTGTGTAGATACTTACAGCTCTGACAGTGGATGTGGGAAGGATAGAGAGATACGTAAACAGCATCCTTACCTTGGCAGTGGCTCCGGTTCAGCCTCTTGTATCCCTGGGGACACTCCACCTGCCCATTCTCAATCAGAGGGTGCACTGGAAAGAAAGCAAACAGTGTGGGATGTTAGCAGTAGAGCCACCCATCAGCATTCTACCTTCTCCCTGCCCTCCTTGCAGAGGGGAAAAGGTTGTAATTTGCCTTGGATGGGCCTCTGATGACTCCCACAGCAGGGGGAAAGATGGGAGCAAACACATTTCCCAAGCAGTGTCTCCTGCTGGTTGGCAAGTGCCAACCTCGCGACCCATAGGTGCTGTCTGTGCTTCATATCTATCACTATGTCACCTTGGTACCTCCTGGGCCAGCTTGGATAGCCAAGTGGCATATGGCAAGGGGCATCAGACTGAGAGCAATGACAGGGGTCCTCGACAGGATCCTGAAGTAACAGCCCAGGGCCTGTTTATTACATTTCCCTGTTTTTTACTGCATGTGATGTCCTTTCCCAATCATTCTCATAAGAGACAATTTCAGGTTTCTGCTTAAAATAGTTTTGTGGGTTTCAAAATAGCCTATAAACTCCACAATTAAATCTCTCCCATTTTTTTAAAGGTAAGTAAAATATTTCCCATACATTCCAAGGAGGTCAAATTTAGGCACCGTGCTCTGGAGCAAGGGAAAGGGAATACAGGAGGTGATGCGCTGGGAAGTGAGTAAGCGCAGGGTGGGGTAGGAAGAAAGATGCTTTGCCTAAAGATGGGATTTTCCCAGGGTGGGGTTTCTTTTTCATTTTCTGGACTGTACATTTGGAAACAAGAAGTCTGTGTAACAGCTAAGTTCCTGTCCAGCTGTATTCCCAATGTTCCAATTCCTCCTGTTTGGCATCAGTAGCTCACACCCTGGTGTCATATGTGGAAAGGCCTCCATGGCAATAGCAATAGTAAGGATCTGGCAGAACCCTAACATACTGCAGCTTTTGAAAACCAGGGACAAATTGAGACCATCCTTGCAGCAGGAGATGGTCAGAAAGAGACTGCAAATGTTAAAAACACAAACAGTGTGCTGGAGGCAGAGAAAACACATATCCGTGACTCTTTGTCCTGGTCCTCTGACCCTGTAATGCAGCTTAAAGCCATTCTAGGACACTTCTTGAAAGGCAAAAGTTAGGGACCAGACTCCTAGGATAAATGTGCTTGGGAAATAAAAGACAGGAAAACAACTCATTCACCAGCCTGTACCTAGAATAGAAAGCCTGTTTTCCCCAGGTATATTAAATGAAGCTACAAAGTTCTCTGGGTGCAGAGAGATCCTTAGCAGCTGGGTGAATGACTGAGACAAAAAAAAAATCTATTCATGCCCTTCAAAAGCTCAGTCATGAATTGTGGGCAGCCCTTCTTTACAGCCCCAGACAGACTCCCAGTGGCACGTGGTGTAGCAGTGGCAGAATCAGCCCCTTCTGCAGCGTCCTTCCCATATTTCCTGGGCTTTTTTCCTGTTTCCTCCCCAGTCTGATATCTGGATGTTAGGGGCAAGGGGTGTGCTGGTGATACTGAAAATCACTGGGTATATTTCCAACCTCTTGGGAAGGGAAAAGCAACCTCTGGCTCACAGGCTCCAGGCTCAGTGCCCCAGTGGGATTCCAGGTCCTCTCACACTACAGCCTGTGGGCTCAGGACTGCTGACAGGCATTAACTGTGCTTGGAAGCATCTGTCAGCTTCAGCACGATGTGATAACAGATGCTGAAATGAAGCAGCATCCTTATGTGTGAGCCCTCCGAAGGGGAGCCAAGCATGCCAGAGATCAAACAGTGATGACATGTGTCAGAGCCCCACTCTCTCTCTGAAAAGCCTTTGTGGAGAAACAGATCCTGCACCATCCCTCTGCCAGATGCTGCTGGGGAGAGGGCAAGGCAAAAAATACCAGTGACAGGGGTGAGTGTGCAGGTCTTGTGCCACCTCAGCACTCAGCCTGCAGAAACCTGCAGCCTGTTACTGCAGCAAATCGCTTGTGAGGCTGCGGACAAATGCCTTAATTTTGCAAAGAAACCTGTGCTCCCTGGAAAGAATAACTGTAATGAAATGTGAGCAGACCTCTCTGTACCAAGGGTAACGAAGACAGTTTCTGAAGTACTGGATGGAGGCTGCTCTCTTTCTGCCAGGACCTGGCCGCAAGGGAAGACAGTGTGAGGCTGCAGGAGGATGTAAGCTATTAACTCTCAGCTTTGTACTTGGTTACTCGAGCAGAGGACCATTTCCTTCCACGAGTTCTTATGATGCCGAACTACAGTGGAGATGGCCAAAAACCTCTGAAAAACCAGCCCAGGACATCTGAGTTTCCTGCAAAAGGGATCAGCATCCACTCTCTCCCCTGCAGCTGCTAGAAGTGGGAGAATGGCTTTGGAGGCTATTCCTCTGAAACCCAGCAAAGGGAAAAGGCCTGTTGGAGAGGGCAGAAACCTGCCAGCACCCACAGCCAGAGAAGTCCCAGCCTCCTGTGTCTGTCTGTCTGTCTACGTTCTCCTCAGGAAGGGGTTGTCCCAGTGCCTGAGGCTGGGGATGGAGCAGCTGAGCTGCATCTGTTGGGCAGAGGGATTTCAGGCTTACGGAGGGAAGAGAGCTCTGGCTCCTGATTCAGGGGTGTGATTTCAGTGCCTCGCCTCGGGGGCACTTTAGCCCTGTAGGCACTGTGCCAGAGCTATGTGCTCACCAGGTACCTGTGCAGTGGGACTCACCCTTGGCTCTCCTCATTGCTCCCTCCATCCCTGCTTCATCCCACTCTCTGGTGCTGCTTTCTGCAAGCTCTACAGGCACTGGGCATCCCTGGCGGAGCAGGGCTTGCACATAGGAGTATGTATGTGTGGTAAGCTCACAGACCCACAAAGGAGATGAGCATGAAGCAACCACAGCCCAGGACTCCCAGCAGCACCTCTGTCCCCAGCTAGAGCTTGGGGAGGGGTCTCCCCCCCTTGGGGAGGGGTCTCCCCCCCTTGAGCAGGGGAGAATAAGAAGGGAAATGAATGCATAGAAATTGGGCAGAGGGATTTTGCAGCCTAGCAGGATGATTTAAGCAGCTAGGCTAGTTTTCCATCACTTCCCAGGAGAAGAAGGTTTACCTAAGGGCCCTGATTCCCCAAATACTGAAGACAGGATGAAAACGCTCAGCCTTATGGTAAAGTGGAAAGAAAGCGCTTCTAGTGGTGGTAGCCACAAGGGCCCAAGTGAGGCAAGGTTTGTAGGGTGAGATAATACATTGCATTAGGCCAGCCAAAATCACTCTATTAAAAGGGGAAGAGGCAAGCCTGTGGTCAGATGAAAAGTGAGGAAATGCTTGGCTGCTGAAAGCTAGCCCATTTCTTTCAACTCTTTCCATTTATCATACAAAAGACATTATCTCTCTGAGAAACATTGCCTTGCTGAACTCCTTTGCCACTTTCAGCATTCACAGACATTTCTGGAGACCCTGCATCAGCTCCATAGAAGAAACACCACTCTGGAGGGATGGCGGGCATCTCCCCATGCCTGCAGTGGGCACAGAGCATGCAGTCAGGAGAGTGGCTGTGGTGCCTCTTCTTACCCTGGGTTTTACAGCACATGGGAGATGAAAGGAGCCAGAGTTCATGGTCTCATGGCACCTGGAGGGGTAGAGTGCTGGGCCCAGTCAAACCTCACACTGGTTTAGTGTGAAGCAGAGATGATCAGCCCCTGCTGCAGAGAGCATCTCAGCTGCTGAACTTGCTGGCAGGAGAGCAGAGCAGCCTGGACTCCACAACAGCCTCCTGAGAGAGGAAGTACTGGAGATACCAGACCAAGAAGTAAGGCAGGGCTGTGGCTGTGGGGATGAGCTGAGTTCCCAGCCAGAATGGACGAGAGGGAAAGGACACAAATCCTTCAGTCCATATCTGTCATGCCTGCTCTCCTCCAGGTAGTCTGTGGTAGGCATGCTCCAGCAAGCCTTCCTCCAATGCCCCCCAAAATGCTATGGTAGCAGGGGTGGGGAGGGCATGCATCAGTGCCAATGTGCAATACAAAACTAAGCCCTCTGCTCTGCTTATGGTCAATAAAGATCTACAAGGTGAAAAAGATGCTTCAAAGAAAAAGATTCTGATGTTTGGGGTTGTTTCAACAGAGAGAACCTCATCCTGCTCCTACAGTAGCTTTTACCTGGGACAACACTTACCTGTACCTAAAAAAAAACCACTTTTGCAACACTGCTGCTGTGTGCTGAGACCATGATGCTGCACTTGAATGACGGGCAAAACAAGCACTCTGCAGAACAAGGCAGTCCTGAAAATGCTGTGCTTCCCCAGTTAAGCATTGCTCTCTGTGGTCTCGCCACAACCTTACAGAGGTTTCAGCTTCTTTCCCCACTTCAGCCCTTCTTTGCTGCCCCAGATAGACTCCCAGTGGCACATGGTGTAGTGGTGGCAGAACCAGCCCCCTCTGTAGCCTCTTTCCCATCTTTCCAGGGCTTTTTTCCCCGTATCCTCCCCAGTATGATCACAAGAGCAGGCCAGGCAGTTGATTTTCAAGGGGCTTCCTGTGGCTGCTTCAGAGCCTTCAGGCACAGCACAGGGGAGCGGCTCAGTGTTTCTGATGATGACGGCTCCATGGGTGAGCTGCCACCCCTCTCGTGGTGGGAGGTCTGTTTGGGGAGTGCTGCGAACGCCAAGCCAGACATTACAAGATCCAACTTTCCAGTGAAATTCAGACTTTTCTCTAGGACAAAAAAAAAAACTTGAAAAAACACGGGGAGTGGGAATAAAAACAAAACAATAGCCTTCAAAGACTTGTTTCTTAATGCAGTTAAAACCCATAGGCAGGAGGAGAGAAAGCAGCCCAGGAAGATCTGCAGTGAGCACAATTGGCGGGTGCACAGCCCAGCCCATGCTCAGGCTGGCTTGCAGTCTGAAATAAGGGTCAGGGGGCACTGAAAAAAACAGGACCTGGAAGTTGCAGGTTTACTGCTGCACCCAGAAAGTCCCCCAAACCCCCACAGAAAGGTGAGACTTGTAGCTCCTGGGCAGCACCAGAGATGGTGCCCATCACCAGTATGGGCTTGTCCTGGAGCACTGCTGGCACAGATGTGTGTGGTCTCAGGGGCAGGGAGGAGGTGGAAGAGGAGGGCAGGAACTCTGCTACCAGTTTTCTTTATCCCCGCATTCCTGGCAAGGACCAAGCCTTCAGGGGAACTGGTGTCCAAACCCACACCTGCACTGGGGTCTGTATCGACCTGCATCTTGGGTCTTGCTGGTTTTAGCTCTCACGGACTATCTCTTGTACCAGCATGTTTTTCTCCACAGATTACTGTATGCCCTGAAATAGCATATGGCCTGGCAGGGAAGCAGGAGTAGCTCTTCCCAGCAGTATGCCTGTACCAGCCCCACATCCTGAGCTTGCCATGGGACAGGACATTGGTTCAATGCAGCTTTCTCACCCGTGCTGCTCAAACACTCTGCCAGTCATTAAGATTCCTTCCAGACACGTCCAAGTGTCTCTACTTCAGATGCTTCCTCATCCTCCAATTCCCTTGTGCTACTATTAGTCTTCTCCAAGTTTTACCTTTCAGGTAGCTGTTCCTACCTCTCTGTTCTAGCTTTTCACTGCTTCTCTGCCTCCTCTAAGTACTACAGACCCAGGAGGGTCATTGGATGTCTCCATCTGATTTATCCTACCTTGCAATGCAAGCACATTTCACCCAGCCATCTTCAGCTGCAGCTGAAGGACTGCAGCTGCATGATAGCACGCAGGTGTCCCGCCACCCTCCATGGCTCTGCCTCTGGCTCATCTCTTTTTTTCATGGGTTGGGTGACAGCTTTTGCCCCACAGCTCACGGAGCAAGCTCTCAGCTCTCCCTCTTCTCCCAGGGCTGTCTCTGACGCATCTTGGGGTTCCCATCTTCAGTTCTCACTTACATGAACAACAGCAATCTCCCAATGACTTCCATAGCCTGCCTGAATAACCACCTCTGTGCCCACCTCTCTTAAGTGGCCTAACAATATAGACTCTCCCAGCAGCAAACCAGGCAGCCAAAGGCCTGAACAGAGCCTAAAGGAAACCTGTGAGACTAATGCAACACCCACTACAGAGAGTCCTGCCCAGGTCAACCTCACCCCTACCTTAATTCTGAACTCAGTTTTTAACATGTTCTCCTTAGGATGCAGATGAAGCATTCAAGTGCCTTGGCTTTCCTGATGCTGGACAAAACACACAAAATAGTGGGGACTGGTCATGACAGGTTTGCTCGGACAGACGCCTGCCTCCAATTCTTCTCCTTCTCTGATGTCTTTCTGCACACAAACACGTACCAAACATGAAAGCAGCAGTCGACAGAGACATCCGGACGTATCCAGCCTCTACTAACAATCAGTGTCTCGGGCAGACAGTCAATCCAAACAAGTTCTCCGTTTGTCTAGCTATTGCCTGGCTGCACTTCTGTACATTTATAAGTGTTTACACTGAACTAGCTTCTGCCATTTCTGTCTCTGGTTGCTGGAATTAAATTCCCAGCGCTGTCAAGTCTGATCTGGTGCATGCCTCCCTGGGACACACGAGTGCAAGAAGTTCTCTCCGAAGACCACAGTGCCAAGAAGAAAGCTGGAAACATCCACTGGATGTGTTATCTCTGTGCACGAGACACCAGGTCACTGAACTACAGCCCAGTGAGTGAGCACAACACAAACCAGCAAGACTACAAGACACAAGGAATGTGATTGTGGGATGTGGTCTACAGGCAGGAATGATGTGGAGTGATGACTTCACACTAGACAGGCATGGACCTGGGAGCCCTGGCAGAGGAGGTAAGGGGCAATGAGAGATCACAGTGTTCGATGGCTCCATTGGAGCAGGTAGATCATGGAGAATGGACGGTTTCCATTGCTCCATGCTGGGGCAAGATCTCATGTGAACACAGCGTGCCAGAGGAAAGCATGCCAGCCACCTGGGCTTCTCACTGTACAGCCGGTCTCCCTTAGGCTGCCTCCATCGAACGTCTGCCTTACGGCTCCCTTTACTTGTACTGTGTGGCCTCCTGCATGTGGGGCTGGTTACGGGGCAGTCAATCAGAGGTAGCCAAAGGAGGAAGATACTTGCACACAATTAAATAGATGAAAACAGCCTCTTCGGATAGCCTGAATTCCTGCCAAAATCAACAAGAGCTATTTGGTCTCCAAGGAGGAACTTTATTTCCCAAAGCCAGAGAGACAGGGAATGGGATTTTCTTGTGGCACAGGAAGGTGGAGATCCATGGGATACATTTTTAATATCCCCATGGAATTAATTTGTGAAAAAACCTCAGACAAGCATTTGTCCACTCAATGAAGACCATCAGTGACAACCTCCCGTGAGTTTCAGATGCTGCTGGGACACGAGCACATACTGAGCTGTGAAAGTGGGACCTGCTGGCAGCTAGGAGGTTTTTCTTAAGTTCATCTGCTCTACTGGCTAGATGACTACATGGAGCACATGGGGGTATTTTGTGCCTGTTTTCATGTTTTGGAAGCCTCTGATTAGAGACACATTTTGAAGCCTGAAGATCCAAATACAGCAGAACAAATTATTGCTGGAGCTCTGGCTGCTGAGTGATACCTAGCATTCTGGCATGGAGAAAAGGAAAGGAGGTGCAGACATTTCACAGCCATCTGTAGACTAACCAAAGTGTTAAGTATCACCTCCTGCTTCCTAATGGAGGGGATCACAGAGGGACAGGGTGGGAAACGGGGAGACTGGTGTGGGACAGGGAGGAAAAAGCCATGACTGTGGATGCAAATGTCAGGGACAAAGAGGAGAGAGCTGAGGCCTATCTGGGGCATTTCCTTGCTTGTGCTGAACCTGGAGACCCTGTGGTCACCCCCACACCACATGTGCCCATAGCTCCCTTGCGGTTGGCATATGCACGAGTCCAGGCAAGCAGCAGCATGGCCATGGCAGAGCCATGCAAAGCCTGAAGACAACAGCAGTCAGAGTTCCTCAGATCTGCACTGGGTTCCAGGATGCTGACAGCCTTGTCTGTGATTGTGAGGAATTTGGCTCCAGCTAGCCCTACCCCTGGCTGAGGAGGAACCAAACTGAGGGAAGACAAGAAGATGCAAACAGCTCTTGCAAGCGTGTGCGTGAGCAGTTGGGACAGCCACTGGGCAGAGCTAGAAGGCAGCAACACCACGCTTGCTTGCACAAAACCTGCCACCTTGGACACCTCCACCCTCAGTCTCCCAGACCATGGGGTCTGTCTGCTTTAGTCCTTTGATCTAGTGAAGGCATGTGAACAAGCTGCCTGGCAGTGACGAAAGGGGGCAGGCAGGCACAACAGAGGTGTGCAGCTCCCTGCCTGTGTTGCACTGGATGCGTGCACCATGCCCTGCACTAGACTTGGTCAGCACCTGCTGCGGGAGCCACTGTGCCCATGGGGCTGCCTCCCCCCCCCAGCCAGGAGCCCTTCAACACAGCCTCTCTACCACAACACAGGATGGGGCCACAGCTCGAGGGGCCGTGCCTGTCATGGAGCACCCCGACCAAAGCAGACGAGGAATCCCCATCTCCTGCGTGATCAGTCTGTCCAGCTCCCAAGCGCAGCAGAAACAGGGCTGGACGCCCATGCCTCTGGAATGGACCACGGGTGTGCTCCTGCCAACTGTTTGATGTAGTGTTATTTCCAGAGCCCCTGCCAAGCCCGTGTCGGGCCCAGAGCAAGCCCGTAACTCTATAGGACTGAGTCTGAAGCCTCCTCCACCAATCTAGGACTGCACCTCCTAAAACCACGGCTGCTCTTTTCCTGTTTCTCCCTCTGAGTCGGGCTAGCATGGCAGGAATTGCTGACTTCACTGGAGGGGTGGTTTAGGGAAATAGCACTGATCCTGGGCCCAGCACCCAAACCAGAGTGGTGCTTTGAGGTGCATGGGCTGGTGTGGAAGCCAGCATGGCCCTGCAGGCTGCCTCAGACACACTGCCCATCCCAAGAGCAGAGACAGCCCCAAGGCAGGAGACCCACAGCTCTGCTCTGTGCTTCCTTAGCTGACACTAGGCAGCCTGGGACATTTTTGCTTGCTGATGGTGCTGGCCATCCCTCTTGCTCTCCCAGGCTGAGGAAGTACTCACCTGGCCGAGGGGGACAGGCAAGGCACTGATCTGCACCCCAGAAGAGCCCTACACTGCCACAGCAGTCCTCCAGCTTGGTCAGCCCTGGCAGCGGGTTGGTGCACTGCAGAGAGAGGAGCAGAGGATCAGAGGTTTGTGGGACAGGGAGGGGATGTGCACCTGTCCACTGCGGGTGGCAGGCATGGCAGCAGCAGAGCCAGCATGGGGAATGACATTTTGGGGTCAGAGACTGGCACAGCCCTCTCTGCACAGCTTCCCACTGGGAAACAGCAGGACTGGGGATGTGGATTAAGACAGTAAACAGTTGTGCAGACAGAAAAACACAAGACTCCATCAAATGCACCCCTTAGAGGGGAAGGGGACATCAAACAGAACAATAGATGAACCAGAGATGATATCACCCAGCAAAGCCCTGGAATCAGCCCCGTGCCTGGCTGATTAGCCAGTGAAATGGGTGCACCAGTCCAGCCCGGCGGGAGCCTGCTGTCAGGCACTTTCCTCTGCTTAATAATCCTCTCTTCCCCTCCTCCCTTGCCCCCCCCCCCCACGGCAAGGCCCTCTGGATTACAGGCTTCCCCATTAGAGTGGAGCTGCTGTGGCCCACAGGCCAGAGCTGGCCCCGGTCCAGGCGTGCGTGGCCGCCTGCCCAGTGCTCGCATACCGATCGGCTCGGCTGCGGCAGAGCTGGGGGGAGGCAAGCACTCCCCGCTGGACTCCTCACCCTCTCCCAGGCATAGTATTACCCCGGCTAAGTGAGGTGTGAGCACTGCAAGGGTACCCCCTGCCGACCCCCTTGCTCCCCCCAGAGCACCTCCTGCAGCATCTCTGGACATCCATGAGCATCTCTGTGCACCATCATCTGCTCCCAGGGGAACAGAGCTGCTGTCTCCTTACAGAGGAGCTTTTCTGCCCCAGGGGCTGATCTCATTTACTGTTGGGAATGGCTGAGAACATACCCTGCTAGAAACTGTGACATGATGAAGCAACTGAGGGATGGGACGGGAACTGGGAGCAACCCCCCAGAAAGGGCTAGGTGAAGTAGGGAGGGGGCTGGGTCCCAGGCTGCCTATCAGGGGCAGATCTCACTGAGCACGAGCTGCGCCGGGGAGCTCACAGGTGTTCCTGTGGGTGCCAAAAACCTCCAATGCTTTTCCAGTGACGCAAGAGAAACATATGGGGCAAGACAAAATAAGAAATTATGATGACTGAGGGACAGGGGTGAGAAAGCCCCTGAGGGACAGGGGTGAGAAAGCCCCTCACGTGCGTTTGCTTCCCAAGCCCCAGCCAAGCTGCCCAGGAAGGTGTCGTTCCATGGAAATCAGACTTTCATTTATCGTCTGAGAGGGAAAGGAATTTTCCTATGTTTTATACGTTTCCTACAATAATCGCAGAGCGTGACTGTAAATGTTGCTATAAATAGGGCACTCTTTTTAAACGAGGCTGTGTGTGAAAGCCATCAAGTCTGGGCTGCGCTGCCCCAGGGCACAGCCTGGTCAGGGTACGGCAGTGAGGTCTCCCTGCTGGGCCAAACCAAGGGATTTTCTTCCCAAGTACTAAAGCATTGCTGCCCATGCACACAGCACCTGGGGGATGCCCATGCTGATGCTTCACACAGTGAAAGGCCACCCTCCCTGCCCTGTCAGCCGATGCACCCACACCCCAAAACAAGAAACGTATCTACACATACTCCAGCGCTTGATAGGTGACCCCTTACCTGTCCATGGAGAGCCTCCCGAAAGCACCTCCCCAGCAGCCCTGGGGCTCTCTGCTGCTGCTGGATGCCCTCTGTGGCAATGCTGTTGCCGTTCCCGTGGGCATGGGTGTACCAGGGCATGGCAGCCAGCTGAGGCACCAGGGCTGCCTCCACACTGTTCTCCTCAGACACCTCTGCGTCGCCCCGCACCCTGGCGACCTGGTGAATCTGCACGGTGGCTTCTGGAGGGTGGTTGATGTGGACATTCACCAGGGAAGGGTTTAGGGAGGCTGGAAGATGAGTTTATATGACAGCTGTGACAATCTGGCAACAATCTGGCACCCAAAGAGCATCGTGTCATCAACAGTCACAAGGGAGGAGAGGTAGAATGACCCCAAAGAGAACTCTAGTAAAGGAAGACTGCATCTAAAATACTTCTCTGCCCAAAACCTGGACAAACCTATCAAAACTTTCCCCAGCAACCCGAGCCCTTTGGAAACCAGGGGAACTACTTTTCTGACCACCTGGCCTGAAAAGCCAAGTATAGGAGACAGTGGCCTCCTCAGGCCTGTGAATGAAGATCTGAGGAGCACCAAAGTAGAAGACAAATGCAGGGTCTGCAGTCACGAGCCACGCTCACCCAGCTGGTTGGACAAGGGCAGGGTGTAGGTGGAGTGCTTCATGGAGCTGCCAGCCAGGGTCTTCGGGGCTCTCCCTCCTTGCTTCTTCTCCAGAGAGGGAACGGGCAGGTGGCAAAACTTCCCGGTGGAGTTGGAGGGGCACCAGCACTCATCCCGGCCCACACAGCGCCCTCCATTCAGGCAGGGGATCTGGCAGAAGTCTGCAAGGTAAAGAGAGGAGAGAGGCCTGCTTAGCAAGACACTGACACACTGCCTCTAGCCAAGGGGCAGCTGCGGGAGGCCACACAGCTGCATCCAGGCCAGCACTAGCCCCACGGTGCTCAAGGAGCACGTCCAGCTCCAGGCTGGGGTCAGCACTGCAGCCTGGATGCAGCCTGGGGTCCCTGCTGTGCACCACCATCTTGCCCAAGCTCTGCTCAGGAATGGAGTAATGGGTTGAAGATGATGGGCTGTGGGACCCCGGCCAGCCTGGGTCTCCAGCACCCTGCGGGGCAGCCCCCCACAGCCAAGGTTGTGTTTCTGGCACAGCAGGATTCCTCAGAGTGGGGCAGGAGCTATGGCAGCTCAAAGTCAGAACAAGAAGCCAAGTCAGCACAATTCCTTCTCTCCTGCATCGCCCCTTCCCCACTTGGCAGGGTTTTTACTCCCAGCCCAGAAGAGAGTTCAGCGGGGATGGGAGATGCAGAAGGAGAGAACAGGCAGAGAGCCACGTCCTCAGAGCCTGTCTCACCGCCAGCCCTGGCCCTGCCAGCAGCTCAAGTGGGAGAATTGTGGAGTGGGACAAAAGAATCAGGAGCAATTCATCTGTACAGCCTCAGGAAATGCATCCACAGATAAAACCAAAGTCATGTCTTTTCTGGCCTCATTAGATGCCAGCAGCAATCCAGAGTGTCCCTCAGTGTGAGCAACACTCAGGCAAGGCATGGGATTCCCTGACACATCATCCTGACTCATTTCAGCATGAGCTGCAACGTTGCTGCTGCACATCCCTGCATGGCTTGTCAGGTTCATCCCAGGGGATGAGCTCTCACACTGCTCGAGTTCATTTGCCCAAGCCCAGCAACCAGTTTTGTGGGAGGAAACACATCTTTGGACTCAGATGAAGGCAGAAATTCCTCTGACATCAACTGGTGTCCACAACAGCCAGACTTTACACTCAGTGTTATATGAATTTGAGAGTTAAAGAGGCTTTCAGAGGAGAAGTCCCACCAGGGCCTGCAGGCTGCTCCCACCAACTGGCTCCAAGAGGATGTGCCCAACCCATAGCTGGGCATCCCAGGGACCTGATGAGCAATCACAGCAGCTCTGAAAGGCGAGCAAAGGTTTCAGCCAGCCTGTTTATAAGAACAGCCTGCAACCTGCGGACAGCTTTCCTGGCTGCCACGTGAGTGAAAGGAGAGAACAGGAGGAAATTAGGTGATGAAAGTCAGCCCCAAGACTGGATGCCAACAAAAGCAGCGAGCTGGCTCTGAGAAGGAGGGGGTGGCGAGGCTTGGACACAGGCCTGCCTCAAACACACGCACCCCCTCTACCTGGGGTGTCATGGAAACAGAAGTGGCTTGCCCAGGAAAAGAGAGCAATGAGGCAAGGTCTGTCTTCCTCCCCCAGAGACAGATGGAGTGAGCCCCAAGGATCCCAGGATGCATCTTCCAAGGCACTGAGAGGCCATCTCTTCCCGTCTCCACAGCAGCCCAAGCCCTCAATCTGTAAAGGCAGGAAAGGCAGGACACGGAGAGTGGGGGAACAAGAAAGAAGGTGGGCTGGAGCCTCGGGGTGCTCACAGATGCGGAAGCCAGACTTGGGATCGTGGTCATGCCCTCCTTGGCTATAGAGAGTGGTGGTGTCTCCTTTCTCACAGCTGTTGTAGCAGCGCCCGTTCCGGCACGTCTGTTTGCAGATGGTGGGCGTGAAGACGATTTTTATCTTCCTGATCTTCTCTGTCAGGTTGGCCCCTATGAATGAAAAGGACAGTGCTAAGTGGAAACAGCATCTCTAGGCCATGGCACCAGTAATTCACAGCTAGAGCTCCAAAGCATTCCCAGAGCAGGGAGGGGTGTGTGTCCCTCAGCAGGGCAGTGTCTCTATGCCCCTCGCTCACTCCAGCCTGCCCCCTGCTCCAGCATCAGTAAGGGTTTGTGAACACATGAAAAATGGCAAGCAGCATTCTCTGCCTGCCCAGCTGGAGTGGCCTAACTCCCTGTGAAGGGACACATATGGACTAACCCCAGCATGGAGAGCGTATTTTCCTCTTTAGGCAGTATTCCTTCTACAGCCATGTCAGTAGCCAGGAGACTGGCTGCCCTTAAGCCACTGGAAGATTTCCCACATGCACAGGCACACTGGTACCCATAAAGTAGAGCACAGGACTTGAGAAAACCAATGTCTCCCTACGGGTGTCCCCTGGCTTCATGCAGTTACCTGTGGTCCCCTCCTGGACCCTCACGATTCTCACATTAGATATGGGGGGAAATCACACTCAGAGCTCTCAGGGGCTTGCATAAAACAGGCATCAGACAGAACTATTGTTTAACTATGAACCAGCTGGCTCAACACCAGAGCCCTCCAACCCAGCCCACGGACACAGCTGTCTCTGTGGGTGTCCCCCTTGCTGTGCTCAACCCCCACTATCCCATTCAATTCCCACTTCCAGATTACAGCTTCACTTAGGCTCACTGTCCTTGCTCAGAAGGGCTAAGATGCCACATGATGCCTCATTGAGGAATGACAGCTTCGGGGGAGCCAAGCTGCAGAAGACAACTTGCATCTGTCCTAGCTGGGGAGGTGCTGAGGCTCAGCAACTGCACGTCCCAGCAGCCTGGCCTGATCCCTGCTCATGTCAGAAGGCACCATGGGGGCAGCCAAAGGGAAGAACTAGATGCTGGTTGCACAATCTGACCTCGAGGGCTGCTCAGATTGAGGATTAAGCTGGGAGACACCATTCCTGCAGACTGAGGCAATCACCCTGACTGAGGCAGCATGCTGGGGTGATGTTCAACACCTCCGGGAGGCATCTGTCACAGCTCCTGGCTCCTCTCCCCTGCTGTCAGCATTTTGCTTCCCTGGTCTGTCCTCCTTTGGTAGGGTCTCTTTCTTCACCAATCCCAGCAATTCCCTTTCCATCCCACCCCGCAGCACAATCGTGGGAATCGAGGGTTTCTTGAGGTTCCCCACTCGCACTGTTGCCCTTCCCCATGACACCCCAACAAGAAGCCCTGAAACAGTGACAGCCCTGAAGGCCTTACCCCTTGCAGGCACAGTGTGCTCCTGGGAAGCCAAGTGTGGCCCAGAGCTGCCCTGCTCATGTCCGTTCCCATTGGGGAGTGCATTAGAGGTGAGTTGGCCATTGCTGGCTGGGTACCGCCGGACAGTCCGTGATGGCCCTGCATGCTGGGGGGAGACAGGAGAGCCAATTCTGCTCTGAGTCCTGTGGAAGAGAAAAAGTGAATCGATACTCCTCACGAGTAACTGCACTGACCTTGGCTGCCCATCACGCCCAAGGGCTGCTCCTTGCCCCACCACAGCAAACACAAGCAGCCCCAAATAAACTTGTTCTTATGGTGGGAGCTTTCTCAGGGTCTGCCTTCTCTGTCTCAAAAGGAGCACTGAAAAACCAGCAAGGCAGTCAGAAGAGAAGCCACACCAAGCAAATAAACAAATCTTGGCCAATGAGTGTCACAAACAAGAAAGAATGACCAAGAACTCAAGCTTGTAATTGCAGTTACAACTTTCTGCAGTAACTGCATTTATGGTTTCTGGTGTTTCCTGGGGACTAAGCATGGAGAAGCCGTCCAGCTCACAAGGTCACACTTCTTATACCATGTAGACTGCTAGGCAGAGCTCTCTGCATTAAACCAGGAAAACAGCACATCTTGCTCTAAAGCCCTTGCTTCCATTCCCTTTTACTAAATGGCAGCACTAAGCCTCCATGAGGGTGCTCTGTGCTTAGCAGCAAATGCCTCCCTGACTCTCACCTGCAATACCTGCAAGGAAAAATGCCTTAGTACCCCAGGAGCCAAAACAGGTTGGCTGCCCATATGCCCCTTGAGTTTCTTTGAAAGTCCCAGCTTGGGCTGCTCTGCATCCTAATGTAGGTACAGACAGGTCTTCTGCAATACCCTACCCAACACCTCCACCTCTGACCAAATGGCTGGGGCAAAGAAGCTAGCTCTGTCCCACCAAACCTCCATCAGAAACATCCAAACCACCAGAGACATCCATCCCGTTTTATGGCTTTTACCATCTTCCCTGTCACAGCACAGGGGAGGTGTTACTGTGTCTACAGGGAACACAGACTTCTAAACCCAACAAGTCTGGATGATCGAACAAGAGTTGGCTGACAGCAGCTCTGGCTTACTGACATTCCTGGCTTGGAATACCAATAAGATGTGGGGAGATGGAAAGGGAACTAGTGCTGTGCTGGTATTCAAACAGGTCAAATACAATACGCAAGGTAACTGTCAGCCAGCCAGCCTGAAATCAGCCCTGCACAACACAACGGAAAAGATGACGCACAGGTCAATAATTTGGGAACTAAAGGAAAGAATAGAAGTGAGGTCAAATCAATGGGGTTTATGCAGAACCACTCTTGTCAAAGGAGTCTATTTTCATAACTTGATAGAAATTACATACATGCACACCGACAGTCTGAGAGCCCATGCTATTCAATAAAAAACAATAAACAGGGTAGTACAATGTCAATCAGGCACATGTGAAATGAATAACAAACTGGCTGTGTGACAGAACACAAGATGCAGTTGTCACTGGGGAGGGAATTAGATGGGTTCCAGGATGAATAGTACGAGGCCTGGCAGGATTCAAGGATTTCATCTGGAAATAAATATTTTTATTTCGAAATAAACATACGATTGACATTGATAATGTGTGCTGCTGACACACAGATCTGCAATGTGGTGTATCATGATGAGAACAGAGCAATCACACAGAGCAGTTTGGATCACTGTGGAGGGCAAATCCATCCAAGCAATATGGGGTTTTAATGAAGCTAAATGAAGAATTACACTTCTATGAAGAATGAATGCAGGCGGCAGCTGCAGATAGGAGACAATCCTGGAAAACAGCAATTATGAGAAGATTTCTGGGGTAATGATAAGCAATTAAGTATTAACTGTCAGTTCAATGCCCTGACATCAGGGCAGTGGAACACTGCAGGAACAGGATGGTATTTTTGCCTCCCTACACATCCTCATCCCAGCAGGGTGTATGTATGTTAAAATACCACATCTAGCTCTGATGTGAAGTATGTCACATCTTCTAAGGGATGTTGAAAACTAGAGAGGATATGGAAAAAACATGACAAAAATAACTGGAGGCGTGGTGAAATGCCTTTCTGTAAGAAACCTGAAGTACTCCATCTCTTCAATTTAGTGAAGAGAAGATGAAGAGGTGCTCTGATTACAGGGCACAGGTTTCTCCACAAGAACAAAACACCAGGTGTAAAGAGCCTTGTAATCTAACCAAGAAAAGCAAACTATGAAACAACATCTGCAAAACAAAGCCAAATGATTCCCTACTACAAATCATGCCCACATGCAGCAGTAGAGCTGTTTCCCTTCTGCAACGTCACCCCAAGTACTGGATTCCTCTAGTCCCCATACAATTGCTTCAGGAGAGGAAAATGTGCCACTGGGAGATATCACTGCAATAGTGCAAATGTAACTAAATAAAGATGCATAATCTGTGCTGTCCCGGAGGTGATTTTAGGTATCTGTTGATCTATTGATTGTTTCTGGCTTTGATCTGTATGAATCCAAGAATGAATGGTTTTATCCCAGAGAAAAAAGTCCCTGGTGCAGATACTCATTACCTAATTGTTTCTAACATAGGAAAACCCTGAAAATGAGGGCTGAGCTGCTGCAAGGAGGCACGAACAAGAGTCCTGAGAAGAAGCTAAGTTGCACAGGTAACCATGCTGCTAGACAGACACCCAGCTTTGCAGGCTGAAGGTCCATATGCTGTCTGGAGCCTGGCTACAGGTCATTCAGGGATGCAGACACAGCAAGTGGGATTGGTCAAAGAGCACAGATGGTTCACAAAATTATTGCCTGCTGATAAAAATCTTTGTTGTCTTGTTAAAATCAAGATGTAAACTAGGATGAGGACAGCAAACAGCTCTTGTTTTTCAATGACAAGCAAGAACTAACTAGAATGATTGCAGAGAAATGCATTTTACATCAGCCCTACCTTAGTCCCTATCAGCCTCTTTCGGAAGCTCTCCTGAGATTCTGCAGAATACCACCTACTCCTGATGACCATAGGAGCCAGGCACGACCTGCCCACACATTGCTGAGCTACTAATTCAACCCTGCTGCCAGCGAAGGAACTTCTGGAGCCTGTCACCTACTGCTTTTTTACCTATTTTGCTACTCCTGGTTTTGTAAGTGACAAAGCAAAAGCTGTATGGAGCTCTGCGGAGGCTAGGTGAGAGCTACCAAGACCTGGAAGCTCAGGCACATTTGCTCTCTGATGACAGACCCCAAGCATAGTCCTATGAGTGAGTGTGGCTGAGGCTCAAAGCTTTTACTGCATATACAGAAGCACCCAAGGAAAAGAACTAAGAGTTCCCTAGCCCAGCAATTTTCACTGTCCTAGTGCTGGTTACTTGAGGGCAACTTCAGCCCCAAGTTCTGAAGAGTTGCTGTGTAAAGATGACCAATGGCATAAGACAGAGAAATATCAGCTCCTGTGCCTGAAAATATCCACATCCTACTCATCCTTGAGGAAGGGAACATGCTACATGCAAGTAACAGGGCCTGGCTGGGCACTAATAATTGCCTGCCTGAAGGAATTACACAACTTGGCTTTAGGTACAGTTCCTGTCATTCCCAGGATCATAAGATTTTGTAAAAGAAAAAAAAACAAAAAACAACCCATGTATGAAGACCTTTAAATAAAATAATGATTAGCATTTCAGTTACCAAGAAATATATATAGAAAGGATTATATGCACTTACTGTGAGGGGCAGTGCCAACTTCACAAAGGAAAAATGGTGGAGGAACATTACTCCATAGCATGCAACACTTGAGGAAGAGACATCCTACTGGGATCCTGTTGGCAAAGCATCCCAGTGTGTGCCGCAGTGGGGGGAGGCAGATTTGCTTTGAATTAATTTGTTTATTTGGTTCTATTCGAGGCAGATGAGCTCTGGGATTTGTGGACTGAGTTGAGTAACACCATCCTACCCCAGGCCACAATGGCAAAAGCATCTTTCCATCTCAGTTTGCCAGCCCCAATCCATCCCCAAGTCACGCCAAGCAGCTGGCTCATGGTTAGGGAATACAAAACATAGCTTTTCCCTTCCAAACCTTCAGCATTAGTCTCCGCTGGGCAGAAGGCGACTGGCTTGCTAGGAGGGTCTCAGGAATTTAACCTGAGCTCACCACATCAGCACAGACCTAGCCGGAAGGCACTAGCAACCCCTAACCATTTGGTGGATCTTAATATGTTTGGCTGGAGTTTGCTCAGTTCCCAGAGATCTTCCTTGCCACAAGTTCTCTCACTGGTGTGGTTGTCCTCGGGGTAAGAGTGAGGATGGAAAATAGATGTGGTGGCTCCAAATGAGCAGACTGGAGAACTTTCTGTACCTTCACTGCTCAAAAAAGAGGCACTGAAGGGACAGAGGAGGTTGATACCTCAAGCACTATGTTGCAGGACAGCTGAAGTCCCAGGGCTTCACATTTACTCAGCCTTAGACTCCCTCAGCACAGCATTACTCACTTCCACACTTTCAGCCAGGCACATGGCAGCACAGATCTCTGCAAAGAGGCAGTGGTCTCTTCCTCTATAGCAACCACGTGTCAAGCAGCTGGTTTCTCTGTTCCTCAGCTGTCAGAGCTGCTGACAGCTTTCTCCATGTCAAGCATAGCCTGTGGGGCAAAACCAGCATGCAGACTTCTAGGACACCTCTCCTTCTGGGCTGTGCTGGGGCACTCACCTCTGCGGTGTCAGGCTAACAGTGGCAGCAGCCACAGGAAGAACACTGGTCAAGGAGGTGGAGGGAGCAGCATTCTCCTTCCAGGAGAATGGATGTATGTGCTCCTGCGGACCTGTACCAGACTGGTGTCTGAAAGGTCACTGGCTGAGAGACCTCCATCACCAGCACATGGAAAGTTTCACTCCTATACATATGACATGCTAATCAAAATTAACAGATACTCGAGATGGAATGGAGCTGTGCAGACAGACTGACCTGTACCTGCAGCAGTAGATAACTACCCAACAAGCACTTGTAGCTGCCCTCTTCTGAGGTGCGGGTCAAGGACCTGGACTCCTCATAAACCCGTAAGACATGCTAGGAGAACCGAGGGAGACCTGGTCCCTTATATTCTAGTGGTATACACCCCTGCAGGATCCAAATGACACCTGTATGGCATCTAGCAAGGACATCCACACCTGCCACTGCACCTCTGTCTGTGTACAAACACTTTATTCTAAATCAGTTTGGTTACAGGTTGCACTCTGCTCTATATTTACTTTAGAGACAGGAGGCAAGAAGAGGTACAAAAGTGTTGTATTCCCTGTATACGACGGGTCTCCTGCCCAGTCCCAGCTGAACCTGCAAGGTCTCTGTTCCTTGCCCAGAGGAGGTGAGAGCTACCTCTCACCCTGCTGAGGGCAGCAGGCAGAAGACCAAGCTGGCAGGCTTCCAGCAACTGCACAGCTGAATGTGAGGACCTCTGGTTTCTGAATCAACCACATGTTTTTTTTAAGCCTGCAGTTTCAGGACTAGGTACACAGAATCACAGTAACTAAGTCTAAACCACAGAGACCATGTGGTACACAAAACAGTACTGTTTTTCTAACCCACTGTATATAGAAAGCATTTTTTTCAATCTCTGATCACTTTTTGTGATCTATAGTTCTCTGGGTAAGCAAAAGCTCATGGAATCCAGGCAGGTACACAGCTGTGGCTTCTCTTAGTGACCTAAGGCCAGGCACGCTCCTTGTGGCTGGAGGCAAAGGTGGCAAACTCTTCAAAGCACTTCTCTCCCTCAGCAGCAACACCTCAGTCTTTCCTGGATTTAGCTTCTATGAACTGCTCTTCATCCAACTGTTGACTTTGGCCAGATCGCCAGTGAGCTGGGAAACAGTGTTTTTTGTGTTTGTGCAAAGGAAATGCAGAGCCAAGTGCCACAGGAGCATTACTGGGTTTTCATCCAGCCTGCCTCACCGTCTCCTCAGCCAAAGCCTGACTGACCATAACAGGGTGGATGGCCTGAGGCACTGTGGAGGCAGTGAATCCTGGACAGTGTGGTCAGTGGAGAGGGGTGCTAACCCTAGGTAAGCAAGGGCTGGTCAGATGAGGATTGCAGAGTAACTTTTGCAGCTGGAAACAAATCTGTGCCCCATTGAGCGTGAGGAAGAGATGACAAAGACCACGGAGACCTAAGGAGTAATTCCCATGAGGGCAGTAACTGAGCGGGACAGCACTGTCCAAAATGAAGCTGAAATGAGCAGCCCTCAGAAAAGAAACCATCTTCCGAGAGTTCAGACACCTCCATCCCAAGGCCTGAACTCAACAAGCTCCATTTCTCCAAACATAACCAGTGGGATGCCTGGGATGAAACTGCTGCCTCCAGCCACCCGGAGAGGCAGTGGGGCTGGGAGCAGGGTCCCACGGAGGGGAGCTGCTGCAGCATGGGGTAAGGCCACCCCAGCTCCTCCACCCTCCGCCTGCGCACGCAGCTCCAAGGGGAGGGCTCAGCCAGGACAGGGGCTGAGTCATGCTCAGCCCTGATAACCAGCCAGGACAACAGGCGGGTTCTCCCCTCGTTTTTAAACGCCGAACAATGCACTCGGTGTCTGTCTTGTCCGTCTGCCTGTCCCTTTGGCGAGACGCCCTCCCTACTTGGGGCCACTGGGACCAAAATCAGTGATTCACTTCCCCCTGTGTAATGCTCGGCAGTTGTTGATTTTCCACTAAAGCATCACAGAAGAATGGGCAGCCTCAACACCAGAGTCTGTGTCTACAGGGGAGAGAGAAGCAGCCAGCCTTGGAAGCAGCAAATTGACCGCAGACCAGAAACTTCCCCTTTCTTGGACTCTGCACAGGTTCCTCAGCAGGCAGACAGGATTCATGGCTCAGCCTGCGGGCCCCGGAGCACAAAAGAGGCATAGCTTAGACAGCAATCAAGTTTATTATCAATTAGCTCACAAACATGCTGACAAGGATGACAGCTCTGTCAGGACTCGGGGAGGAAGGGGGAAACCGCACCATACAAGGCACCTGACTTCAAGCCCACCCACAATATGCCCATAATTCCTGTCTCAGTTTATCATCCCCTTGAGGAGCAGACATAGCTCTGAAACCTGCCTGCTTCGGGCTTCCCACTGTCTCTCCTGTAGCTGCCTTTAGCCCTGGTACCCTCCATGCAAGTCAGGGACACAAGAAAGTCCAAAGCCCTGCTCTCCAGAGTTTGGTGGAAGGCAAGGGAAGCTGTCCTGCCCAGAAGAAGGGGTCACCTACCTCTTCCGGGCAGGAGACCTTCCCAGCTGGGCCAAGCAGGACCTGTGTACCATGAAGGTCACAGGAATGACCATTGGGTGCCTTCATGCCCAGTTCATCTGCAGCCAGATCTCACGCCAAATGAGACACCAGACACCTGGACCATCACAGGGACATTAAGGCGAGTGGCAACCCTACTGCTTATCATAACAGAGCTCATCTGCCAAGGTGTCTCTTTGCACATTCACCTCGCAGTGCCACAGGCACAGCTCAAACAGTCAGGTCATGGGGCAAGCAGGAAGGGAGTCATCCAGATCCTTCCTTCACTGCAAGACCTGGGGAGCACCAGCACGCAGAGGTGCCACTGACAACACCCCTTGCCTTGGGCACAGAAAGCACTGCCAAAGTGGGGCTGCACAGACAGGACATAGCGTGTCAGGCTCCCTGCCCCACATGCACACAGTGCTGCTGGCACATGCCCAGGAGCCGTGTCAGCCCAGCACCACTATCCCTTGCCACAGCTAGCACATGGCTTGTCACAGAGCCCACACGGCTCTCAGTTTGGGCTCTCTCCTATGCCATCTTGCAGTGGTAACTTCTCCCTGTTCCGCCTGACATACATGCCAGTGGCTGGCTGAGGTTTCTCTGGGTCTATCACTACAAACTGCAGCAACAGAAGTGCAAGTCTGTGGCACAGTAAAGTCACTGAATGTCTGCCCCATGCCACCAAGCTCAGTCCCACCATCACCACCTCCCTGGGATCTTTCTTCTGCTGGCCCCCAACACAATGCTGGTGCTGTAGGGACACCCGAGCTGGCTCCCAGCCTGCCATGTAGTGCATCAGAACAAAGAGGGAGAAGGAGATGGGCTGTGAACTCTATTTTTATCTGCTCAGGAGTTGCCAGACACTGCATAAGTGACCCTCTCTAAGCACACAGACAGCTAACAGGTTCTTTTCAACCAGTCTCTGAGGATCTAATTTGCTTCTTAGCCAAAGTGGTGCTCACACATCCCCACACAGCTCTTTGCTGACATTAAATGCCCTTCATGCCACCCGCCACTCTGGGAGTGCTCTTCTTTGCTTTCTTGTATTAGGGAGCGAGCAACTGACTCCCTGGAAGAAGTCCAGCTCTCCAAGCATGGGAACAGCACCTGCCTGGCCCAGCAAAGCTGCAGAAACATGTCCTGTGCAAGGCAATGACATGGGTTGTCACCAGGAGCAGCAGATCATGCCCCTGGCTGGATCTGTCAGACCCTAGTGCTAACCCATAAACTGTCCAGAACTGTGATTTCCAAATGGCAAGCATGATGAAGAGCTGTTTGCAATCTGCCTGTCTCCAGAGCTCAAATGCAGGCCGGTGCCTCCCAGGAAAATCAAAATGTAGCCTACAACCTCTCTGAGATTCCAGTGAAGCAAGCAGAAGAACCAAGCCAGGCTACTCAATTACAAATGCCACATCTGGGCCAAACTCTGCACACTCCATATGCTAAACCAGGAATTTAGAGGGAGGCCAGGAGAGCTTCCACCCCCTGGCAGAACCACCCAGGCTGGCCTGTGTTGTGTGCAGAGAGTAGCAGGCGAGATGGGTGACTGTGTAGCCCTCCTCTCCCCAGCACAGATGCATGCTCCTTTGGGCTGAAGCAGTGAGAATACTGCTCTGGTTGGCTCCCCTGACTGCTTGCAGGGGATGGTGTTCAGCAGCACAATCAGCAGCCGCAGCACTGCTGGCAGACACAGTCATACAGCTGTGCTCATGCCTTGGTGAGAAGAGACCCTTTCAGATGTATCTTAACAGCTGCCACCACATGAGGGTCTCCATCAGTGCCACCACCTTACTGGAGATATTAACCTACAGCCACAGCTTTTACCCTGTTCCAAAACCAGGTGTAAGATGCTGGCACAGTTGGAGAGCTGGGATGTCCACTGTGCAATGTAACCATCCCACAGAGTTCAGCCACCACTACCAGCCACGGCAATGCCACTGCTGCCCCTCTCCTCTTCCCTGTGCTCCACAGCACAGTGAGCAGCAGGGTCCTGCCTGGCAGGGGAAGGATCTGTATTTAGCGCAGAGGCACACAAGAGATGAGGACAGCACATCAACCTGCCCTTGTGCCCACAGGCATACCCAGCTCCCCAGCCCAAGGAGCCCTGTGTCTCCACAAGACACAACTGTGAGCTGAGGACCCAGTCCCTGTCTAATGAAACCTGCTGCAGAGGCATCAGCCACTGAAAACCTCCCTGCCAGCTGCAGGGAGGTCACTCGTCTGCCCTGTACAGTAGAGAGAAAACAAGCACTCTTGTTTCATCTCCATCTTGTTGACTAGAAACACCCCCTCCACCAGGCTGCGAGCTTCAAAGCCCTGAAAAAACACTTCAGCCTATTCATCCTCACACCCACATGCACCCTGGGGAGTGGGGGGAGGCAGCTGCCTGCCCCCTGCTTTACACGGGAGACTGAGAGGGCAGGCAAGCCTCTCTCATCCCAGGCGTGTGAATGAGGTGAAGAGCTTGCGGCTGCAGACACACACAGAGGGCACAAGAACAACAGGGTGGAAAGGAGATGCGTGTAGTCCTCTCATCTGGAGAAGGGAAGGCTTTTCATCTACAGCAGGACGTGCTGGGAGGTCTCCCACTCACCCTGGGAACACTGTGGATCTAAGACATATCTTAAGCTAAAAGAATTGTTGAACACCAGCAGGACTTGGCCTTTGGATCTATTGGCTTGATGTAGCTAGGTCACATCTCTCCATCTCCAGCCACATGCAGGATTTCCTCACCCACACTCAAGCCATGAGAGCTGTGTTGGGATGTGACATTTTTCTGCTTGCTCTCAAAGTCTCAGCCCTGTTGGGGATCAATGAGCATCCAGATGATTTCTATGCTCTACTGTTCTGCACTGCCTCCATCGCTCCAGTTGCTCACTAGCCATAAGAGTAGAGCCTGGGTAGAGACCAGGAGTGCTCCTGGCCACACATGCATGATGCCTGATAGCAAAGCCAGTGCACCAGGAGTACCATGACCATGAATCTGCTCTCGCACCTCTCCCACGTGACCTTCAATATCCACACCAAGGATCAGCAAGGGAGGAAGCAGGTTTCATGGCATCCCCAGTGGGAAGCGGTCTGGAGCAGGCAGAAAGGCCTGCCTTGGCAGCTCCTGGGCCCCAGCTCCTCAGCAGTGCAGCTCCAAAGCAATGGAGAAGGCAGAGCTCCAGTGTTGTTATTAACCTGTCATTACACCCCTGGAAGAGTTTGGCACTTCACTGTTGTAGAAAGACTCGTAGCTGAAAAATTAGCATGGCCACCCTGCCAAGGCTACAGGCAACCTAATACACCCTGTCTGCCCCCTCCAGATAGCCTCAGCCTCCAAGTATGCTCTCCATTCTTCAAGGCCAGTGTTTGGCTCAGTTTTGCAGATGTGGGTCTGTTAACCATTCCCCTCAGCTCCCTCCCTCCCTCTTTTTGTAGTTCTCAGAATTCCTTCCAATTTGTCAAGATCTTTTCTGGCAATAAGGAATACGTCGACTCGGTGCAGGACCCCAGGGTGAAGAGGAAAAAACCCATGAGACTCAGGTCTTTTGCCTCAAAGGTCCTACTGCAGCCGAGCTGCATTACTCTCTGGTGCCTAACTTGCTGTTCATTCCTACTCTGCAAAATCTCAGCCTCTCCTTCTTCCAGATTTCTTCCTCCCATGGAGAAGTGTTTCCCTTCAGCTGTAACAGATATTTTTCCAGCCTGAATCTCTTCTTAATTCCTGCCTATATGTTTAATTTCTGCACGTCCCTGAAGAGAGTCACCATGCAAGTGAGACAAAAATGAGGTGGTACGGAGAGCTGGGTACCAATCCCATCCAGCACCAAGGACTCAGGGCAGCTTTTCTCAGGATGCTTCTGAAGAAAGGAGAGGAAAAAAAGCATCTATTATATGGGGACTTCTGCATCTCCATTTCAATCGTTTCAGATCAGCCTCAATTCACCCCTTTTGTCTTGCCAGCACTTGGTGATTTATGGGAAACACTCGAAACCAAAGAGAACAGCTTTGATTTTGTTCTAGTACCAGCTTAAACCAAATAAGGCAGCATACAGTCAGGTGTGAGAAACCGCAGCATAATCCATACGCACAAGGGAGCTGAAAGCAGGCTGGATGACAATCCTAATTCAGGCATGCGGGAAAATCTCTCCAGCATTTGATCATGTGGCCTTAGCACTCTCCTAACATCATTCTTTTTTACAAAACTGCTTTATAAATTGTATTGTCATAAATGTCTCAAATGATAGATGTATAGTATATAAAATAGGCTATAAACTGGATTTTCTGTACTACCTAACCTACCACATGTACAATGCATTTGCCCTGCACCCTGCTCTCTTGCAGGTAGTATCAGACTATGCCAACAGTAGCATTTTTCTTTCAGTTAGAAAGGATAGTGCATTTGAACATTTTCTCCCAAATACTAGAGGCTCAATTGAACTATAGGAATGGCTCCCAAGGAGGTGCAGAAGAACCAAGCCTAATGTAAAGACCATATTTGGAATTTAAAAGGAGCCTGAAAAGCCAGCTATCCCCTTACTGCTCTGAAGTGTACACAACCCCCTAGAAAGTAAATACATAAAACACATAAACCCGAATGGTGCTGACAGCTTTAAAACACTAAAAAGTAGAGCAACTGTATCTGGTGCCAGGCTAGAGAAGGTCTATCATGTAATTTAAAAACAGAAGTATTTTATATAAGAAAAATGACATTTATGCTCCTCTTGGGTACCTTGAGTTTTTCCTTTAGGCTTCCCAGCCAGCTTGCCAAGGGCTTTCAACTGTGTCAAAGCAGGAGAGGGGCTGGGATCTGGAGCTTATGGAGATCTCATTGCCCTGAGTGGAATCTCTTCTCACATATTCTCACATGGCCTGGCACTAGATTTTTAGTTTCAACTTTTTAACCAGGGCTCAGATATCCACTGAAAGCTGGCTCTGGATCAAGGAACGCAAATGCTTGGCCACCTTGTGAAAACTATATTGCCAAAGGGAAGCACCTTAGAATGCTGCAATTAGGGCTTATCTGCACCGGGGAAATCCATCATTCAGGTAACAAGCATAAAGACCCCGCAGTAGCAGAGGCAAGGCTGGCACCAGCGGTTTACCCCAGGAATTTAACATCACACGCTAAGGATTTTCTGGGCTGGTTCTATCCCAAACAAAGTAGGAAACCTGACACAGTCTACGCCATGGGAACGCACTTAGGCTGGGGGGTGCTTCTCAGCCAGGCTCAGCTTTTATTTTCTCTGCTATTTGGGTAGTAGTGAATTGTAACCTTCATAAGTGTAAAGTGAGCAACAGTTGTGAGCAGAAGAACAGGAGGTGTGTTCAGTAGGTATGTGGCTAGTATAGACCCCCTCCTAGTACTATGCACACCCTGGACAAATAGTCCTGGACAGTCAGCAGCAACACAAGTAAGGCAGTAAAAATCTCCCCCTTTTCTCATGAATATGGAAAAGTTCAAAGCTGGCAAGACAGAAGACTCCAGATCCTGCTTTAACAATTAAGGCAAATCCGTCTGTTTGGAGCAGCATGTTTAAAAATCAAGTGATCTCGCAATGAACTTTGATTTCACTTACTAGTCCTCAGTGACAAGCTGATTAAGGTGATTTTGCCAAGACAGTTCTCAGTGTCATGTTTTTGGTGGCCACCTCAGGATGGAGACCTTTATGTTCACTCATGGGCCCCGTTCTCCTCTGCAAAGGACTGTGCTAGCCATCTGTCTGCCACCAGAATGGAACCTGGCTTCAGCCCATTTTCAAAAGGGGGGAAATACACTCTCTTCATCTAGCAGCCTCTGCCACACACCCAAGATCCTGCCTTCTGCTTGCTCCCTGCTGTTCTCATCCTTCACTTCCAGAAGAGAGAACAGACATTTTGGCAGAGCCTGCCTGCTGGCATGTGGTTCCTGGTGTCTCCAGGCCAGGAGCTCTTGCCGCAACTCCTCAAGGGCTGTATATAGCCCTTCCTCTCATCAGGAAGGGAGGAGATGTCTCTTCTAGGGTGCTGAAGAGGAGTCTCTTGAGATCAGGAGTCCATGGGGCAGGCATGTTGCAACTCAGCCTCTTCCTTTTCCATCCTGCAAACACCAGGCAACTCCCAGGAACTGCCTTGCCTAAACAGAGCCCTCTCAGAGGAAGCTCCCTGCCCTCAAGACCTTAGCTGCATTAAGCTGTCTGCACAGTGTCTCAGCACCTTATACCACAGCTATATCCTTTTCCCTTGCCTGGGTTACCAGGAAAATGCTTTGCAGGTCTCAGTCATTGTTTCTTTTCTGTGAAGAAGAAGGGTGCCTTGCTTCCCAGGACACACACCCCATCTGGGCAGCACAGCTCCCTTGTCTCAATGCCAGTTACAGATGTACGTGTGGCACTCCTGCAGGGGGGCTCTTTGCCGGGTGGCAGTGGCAGGACCCTCCTCTCATGCTGCCTGGAATCAAAGGCAGTGGCTGTCCATCCTGATGGTGAGGGGCAGGGGCACAAACCTTTTCCACTCTGCTAAATAAACAGGAATTCTGCTGATACTCCAGCCTTAGGAAAACAAAGCTGTTTCCATTTAGCTCGGCTTCTGGACGGAGATGCAGCCCCACCTGCACAATCATCGTCGGGGTTTTGCTTCTCCGGGCAGAGATTCAGGCTGAGATCAAGAGGAGGAAGGATCTGCAGCTAGTCCATGCCGGAAGGGCCTCTAACACCCCCAGGATTTTACTCTCCAGAGCACTCCCTGTTCCAAACAGCACAGTGCAGGGGCCTCCAGCTTCTGCAGCAGCTAACAAGGCCCCACAGGCTCCCTCAGACACCCAACTCTAAACTTCCGCTGAACCATGGCCTGCTGAAGGAACTTGGGAAGTGGTACTCATTAGCCTGTGTTTCAAGGGATAAGTCTGAGCATCTTCACCTCTGCTGCAATCAAAGTAAACTCAGAGATACCCTTCTCCTAGCCATGTCTTGCCCTGGGCAATGCTGACCTCAGGTAAGGCTGGGTATGCCGCCCTCTTCAGTCTCAGGAAGAGACGGTGAGCACCATAAGGGCAAGGCAAGGATGCAGTGATTCTTCCCCAGCAGCTCTCCAGAGGCACTACTGGCTATGTGTAACACCGCAGCACCGACACCTGTGCTCAGCACAGCTGTTGTACACTCTGGCTGGGCAACACTCTGGCTGATGCCCACATCCACATCCTCCCGGGACTGCCAGCATGCCCAGAAATGGATCTATGACAGCTACATTGCAAATGACCACATATCCATTTCCTAACCTCCACACCTGCCAGGTTAAAAAACCTCTCAATCGCAACTGGTACACCAGTTGTGTATGACAAGTACAACCCTACTGTCAAGGTGCTGCTACTCCTCACCAAGGCTGAGGGCAGAAGACTGACAGTCACTTAACCTTCTGCTGTCAGGCACGCTTCCTGGGCTCTCCCAGCAGGGAAGCCACAGAAGGCACCACAGCTTCTGCTTCCAGGTGTAAGTGAGCTCTGGAGAGCCTGAGCGTATGTACCAGAAACAGGGCCATGGAGACAGGCACTGCCTAGTCATGCTCTTCACCAAGGCTTTATAGGCTTCTCCAGACTCCAAAAGACTTCCTACCTGCAGATCAAGCTACTCTCCACAGTGAAGAGGCAGTCATTATAAGCAGCAAGTTCAACTAGCTGAGAAAGTGAAAACATTTTAAAGCAGACCTACCCACTCAGGCAAGTGGGGAATATTTTGGTCCAGGAAGCTCCTGAATAACCCAGGAGGCTGCTCTCCTAACTCTTTCTGAAGACTAACTTCACTGAACCAAAATCAACCCCATCTCTACTTAGAGAGCAGGTCTCTGGGGAGGATTCATGGGTTTTGTTTCATTTCATACAGCTGTTCCACTGCATTAGAGCTTCTGATTGCTAGCTCCATACAAACACAAATAAAGCCAATATACACATAAATAAGCAAAAGGAGAAAGCAAATGTACCCATGTGAGGATTCATTTTCCTGCCTTGCCGCAACAAGATGAAGCTTAGAGGTCTATAAGCTCCCACTCTTGCTCAATTCCCCCTTGTTAGCAATGTGAATGTGCAAGGAGGTTGGGGACTGGTTGCTCATCCTGGGTTTCACAGTCTTCTCACAACAACTGACCTGGAACCACCAGTGTCGTCCATCCACCAAGACACCCAAGTGCTTCTTTTACCTCTTATCAACAAATGATACAAGCAAGCCAGCTGCTGTGGGATCATGCTGAACTGACTAGAAAAAGTCAGCGTCCAATCAGAACAACCCATCCTTATACAGGAGACCAAGGACTGGAAAACCGAAGCTGTTCCCTTCAGACTTGACACTAAACTGAACTCCAGTGAAGGTGACCCTAAGTTTGCAGTGCCCAAAAATCTATCCTCATACAAGCACGTATGAGTAAGATCTGCCTAGCTCTGGGAAGGCCAATATGCTTCTTGCTTTTGCTGCTACAGTTCAACTGTTTGGAGAAAGCCTGATGCAGAAGCATAGAAAGTACTTTAGTGGTGGCACAGAAATAGATGATGTTAGACAGATGACAGGCCAGGCTGGACAGGCCCTTGAGTAACATGGTCTAGTGGGAGGTAACCCTGCTCATGGCAGGCGGGTAAAACTAGATGATCTTAAGGTCCTTTCCAACCCAAACTATTCTATGATTCTATGGTTGTGTGTTGTAACTGCATGAAGCAGGGTCCAAGTTCAGACAAGTCTAAGAGCATGTTTTCATGAGACAAATGACCAATCTAATATGTGGCTTCCTGCAAAAGGGGAGTCTGCCCATCTCCTTCCCTCCACTGCTAGCCTTGCAATTCTGCCCAATTCTCCTGGTCCCCATGATTTTTCAATGAGCCAATTTAGCCCAATGGAGTGGCAGAAAATTATCCTTAATTTTGCTGTGTTAACTGAACCAACTCAGCCAAGGGCCAGATGAGGACCAATGCCAGTGCACAGGAAGGAGTGGGAGGGCATGGCTAGGTGCGCTAACAGCAAGAATGCACTTTGGCTGCAGATGCTCACTCTTACAGGCTCCACAGCTAATCCAGAAGTTGGCAGGCTGAAGGGACCACTTCAATATATTTGGGCAAGAACCAATTTAACAGCAACAAGACTTTTAGGTCATGCTAGCTGCATGCAGTATGTTATACAGGCCACAGACAAAACCAAAGCAACTGAACTCTATGGGAAAATACCCAGGGGCTGCAGTGAGGCATTTCAATGCTGACCAGTTCCAGGGCACAGATAGCCCCACACCAGCCTACAAAGCAGGGCTGCTACACAATGCCCAGGCAGGAAAAGCAGCAGCTTGAAGCACAGTACCCAAAGGGGCAGTGAGAAATCCCCCTTGGAGACATGCACAGCAGCCTTGACAAACCCTTGAGGATGGGTAGAGAAAGTAGCCAGTAGTGGATGTGTCCCAGGGTCCTACTTGAGGCCATCGCAAAGGATGGACGTCAAATGCTCTCGCTGAAGTGTGGAATAAGGCAATATTCTATGGCTTCCATGGGGAGGGAAGGAGGAAAAGCACGGCACAGTCCTTAATGGAGTCCTATTTCCCTGGGACAGCGCCAGAGGATTTAAGGTACCGCAGGCAGCTGGGCATTCAGCAATCCCAGCTCAGCGACTGCTAGACACCGCGTCTGACTGTGCGGACAGGAATGCTCTGCCAGTGCGGGCACAGCTCGCTGTCCTCTGTGCAGAGCCTGAGGTCATGTTCCTTACTGGGAAAGCCTTCAACAGGTGCTCTATCTCGAAGGGCACCGCTCTCCGTCCCCTGCAGCCCCTCCACACACCATGGCACACAGGGGTAGGAGGAGGTCACCACTGTGGGGAAACTCGTCAGCGATGGCTGGGATTGCAGGCATGTGCTAGGGCTGCGTGCTTGCTCGGGCACCAAGCCCCTCTCAGGGCAGTGATGACAGGGGCCTGGCCACCTCTCCCCATCAGCATCACCTCTGCCTTGGCTGAATTTGGTTCCCATCAGATTATCTTTCATTTGGGCACTGAGGTATGCCAGCTTCAGTGAACTACCTCGTGTCAGTCAATTCCCCATCAGTCATTTGAGCCCCTCCAAAATTGTAGATGGCTGAAAGTAAGTGTCTAGAAATGTCTCCAGCACACGAATTGCCTCTGCTTCAGAAGAGACAGAAAGGCAACAGCTACTTTAGGTGCAACAGGCATGTTAAAATCAACTTCAGGAACAGAGAAAAACAAAGGCCAAATTGTTCTCTCCTCAGGCAGTTCTAAGTGGCACTGACAGAGAAAGTCAAAACAGCTCAGAAAGCAGAAGGAAGAATGGAAGTTATCTCCTGGTTAGGCACCTGGAATTTGCTGTAATGTTTTCTTGACTATGACTGAGGGACTTCTGCTGGAAGCCACATATAAGTTCCCTGCTATGGCGGCTACCAACAAAACCACTCATTCTGGCCCAGCAACTGTGCAAGCAGCAGCAAGAAAGACATGGGCCTTTAGGGGTGGTGCATCCTAACACTTCCCACTTCGCTCCCGTAGCCGTGGACCCTTACGGAACGGCAGAGATGATTTAGGAAAAAAAACAACCAAAACAAAGCCAAAACCAATCACCATGTGTGGGTTGTTGTATAGCAGCAGGCACCATTCCCACCTCTCCATCTCCACTGAGCCGTCAGAAATCAGCAGTGCTTGGCAGTGCTTGCAGAGAAAGGCACCTTTCCCACCTTTACTGCCTTTCTCAGCAGAATACCCACAGCTCCAGCAGGACTCCACAAAACCCAAAGCGTGGAGGAGTTGCAGCTTGGGTACAAGAGCACCTCAGCACTGATCTGAGGCAGCTGAGCTGAAACCATAAGCTCTTCCTCACCCAAATGACCGGCTGATGTCACCACTGTCATCCTGAGTTTAACAGACACCTCGGACCTCCTGCATGGGCCTCTGCAACCTCCATCAGCTGCATCTTTGTTTTTGTACCCAATAAACAGGCATCTGCCAAGGTGGCACTGAAATATGGCACAGAAATACGGAATGAATGGTTCAATAACAGCTAGAGTCTGCCAGGAGACACCTCTGAATATCATCGCTTTGTTCATACCAGCGCTTATAGCACAGATTAACAGCACCTCAGATATATGTACCCTTCTGCAGGTACTACTATTGCTCTAAACACATCCTCTTGGGAAAGAGATATAACCCGCACTCGTCCATCCACCCTGCTGCTACCAAATGGAGGCTCTTCACCAACTGGACATGGGAAAGTTGCTGAACTTCACAGTACTCTTTCCGCATGGGACCATTGTGAGCCTGTCCCATTTCTGCATGTGCCTGGGGACCATAACACAGTGCTGGGGACAAACCAAGTCCCTTGGAGGGACATCAAGACCCGATCCCCTTACATCAGCTCCCATAGGGTAGGAAGGAGCCTCCCCCAGGAGCCAAAGTGCCTGGTCTCATGAAGCAGAGGCTGTGGCCTGACTGAGCATGGCATTATCTGCTGTGGGCTTGGAGGAGCATCCTGCCAGGAACTGGGTTTAACTTACACAGTCGGGATGTGCCGTGGGACGGGTGCCTGAGCCCCTTGCACGGATGTATCCCTCCCTGCCGTGCTGGTCCTCCTCCGCAGGGAGCTCACGGAGGGCTGGAAGGCGGCAGCGGCATCAGGTGGGTGGTACTCCTGCTCGGGAACAACTTCTTCACACCGGGAGCCCTGGAAGCCTGAGCGACAGGTACAGACCTGGGGCCGGCTGCAGGAGCCCTTGTTCTGGCACGGCGGGTCACAGACAGCTGAGGAGACACAGAAAGGCAGTTAGTGGTCATGGGGCTCAGCCCCATGGTGGTGGCACCCGTCTGGGGCAGCACAAGAGTGGTTCCATCTCTCCTCTGCAGGCAGATGACCTTCAAAGTCACATACTTACTGCTGCCATGGGTCCCTAACACAAGGCCACCTCCATCAGAGACTTGCTTCTGCTCCCACTTCTCTTCACTGGCCTCTGCAGAGCTCTTCTCCAACAATACTCATTTCAGAAAGCTCAGAAATAAGTAGCATGGTCTGTAGAGCGCGTATGGCCTATCCCTGCCCATACCACTCTGGGCAAGGACAGGACGTCAACCCCAAAGTAAGGGATCGAGTGTTACCTTTTTTTTGGGTTACCTCTGTTTCGGGGTCTGATTTGCATGATCCTCCTCTCCCCCACTGCGTCCTGTCCCCCCCAGAGCTTTCCAGCTCTCCCTCCACAGCTGATTTTGGAGTCACTGCACTCAAATTCCTCCACAGCTATGGGGACTTACAGTTCATTAACTTCATGCCCAAATCACACTCTGAGCCTGTGTGTGTTCCTAATTACAGCACACCAGCTTCAGTTTGCACCCTGGGAGGAAAGTGCTGTTAATTATATGCTGGACCCTAACACTTCTCAAGTCAACAAATGCCAAATACTGTTTATAGCCCAGACAGCAAGAGCCAGGAGACCACAGCCTGCCCAGGTAGGACCAGGCTCACTGCTCCAAGCAAGACTAATAGGAAACACACTGGAAAACAGTGTCATCCTTCAAAGAAGGAAAGGGCCGTCTGGCCAAAGAGTAATGAAAACTTGTTCGACAACACAAGGTGGACATTAAACTCCAGCTGCATGGGAACCCTGTGGATGGGTTGAAACATGCATCCATCACTTCTGCTGAGGACCCCTTCCTCAGGACAGCCCCAGGAGGCTGCAGGAGCATCCAACATCCCACCATCTTCGCATGCGGCTGCTGGGCTTTCCTAGCACATTCCTCCCTCTCTGGCTGTGTTCTCCATCCCCATGGGATCCAAGCACATCTGTGAGAAACACTGCTTCTAGACAACAAACACACAGAGAGCTCTAGCCTCATGTGCCATCCTGCTGTCACCAAGCAAAGGAAGTCCTTGTGCAGACTCTGAGGTCCTTTCACAGCAGTATCACCACCACAACCCTTCCCTCACCCCAAAACTGGACTGCCATCAGCTTTTCCTAACTAGATCAGGGATATGTTGGCTGGAATACTTCATTTGACTGTTATTGCCATGTTAACACTCAGGAAGAGAGAAAGATCTCAAGACAAGGGAGAACCCAAGTCACGTAGAGATGTATAGGTTAAAGCCAGAGGTTTTGATGAAATCCCCCAGCAAAATAAATCAGCCACCACTGCAGACTCTGGAACAGAGACAGGGTCCTAGTCAGGCAGGAATTAACCGTGTCTCTGGGAAGTCTGGCACTCCAAAAGTTGATGTAATTTATAATATAAAACTCAGCTGTGATATAAATAGGCTGCCAGTCCCCACTATTATCTCGCAATAAATTCCTGTTTTAACAAACACCACCAGCCCAGGAAGCCTGCCACAGAAAACAACTGCTTCACGTGCTGAAATACTGCAGAGCCGAGACGCCAGGACCTGGGACTACAGCAGTTCTCACAGCCTCTCCCACTAACAACATTCATAGTCGTGTTAGGCTGTGCCCTTCAGCAGGATGGCAGTGATAAGTGACCAGGCACTCTAAAAAGCCCTTAAGGCAACTGATACAGAGAAGAGAAATATTCCAGCTCTAGGATTAATCCCCTTCCCAGTTGCCTTTGCAGACTCAGGCAGAACTTGAAAGAGCTTTAAAAAGTCACTGGTTTTCACTCAGTCCAGCTCCGCAATGTAGGGAGAGCAGATTGTTCAGTGGAAGTACTGCCAAAGCCAAGTGTGTAAAATCATGAGTCAGATCCCCAAAACCATAACAATGACAGAAGAAACAAGACAGTTTGTTTGGAATCTTTCTCTTTGCTTTCTGGTTTCTGAGCCCAAGGGTTACTCTGAGATGTTAATCCCCAGCTGTGGGGGCTATGTACAGTTTCTGTTAAGATAACAGCCACTCATGTCTTCTCACTGTAGTCCCATGTAATCACCTGTTCCAGGACCTGTGGCTTTAGGGAAAGCAAAAAGAGTCATATCAAAACTCTTAATAAAAGGATAAGTTTTGGAGCACTGCTGAATTATCATTAGTAGCAATGACAGTTTGTTCAAGAGCATCTAGCAATACCCTCACAGATCAAGTCTGGGGCTGTCTAGCCCTGCAAGTTCACACTGCAAGGATGACTGTGGCATGACTCTGACCACTCACTTAGGCCAGGCAGTCAGGACCCGCAGAGAGGAAGGCCACCAAGTGCAATCTACATCACCTTGCAGGCACACCTGGCCCAGGATTGAGCAATGACTTTGCAAGGTGACATTCAACTACTGTGCCCCTGTTGCTTTGCACATGCTCTAGGTCAAGGAGAGTGGTGTAGATCTTCACTGTAAGCAGCGCCTGCTCAGTCCCATTTAAATGCAGGGGAACCTGTCCATTCAGCTAGGCATCAACAGGAAAACTGGGAAGATGCTGAAGGGCTTGTACCACTGGGGTGATTTAGTCCACTTTCTCATGGAAAAGCTTGCTTATTGATGCAGAGTGAGATGTAATCTCAGTCTAACTTAAAGCTCTGATCATGTCAGCACACCCAGAAGGGGAGGATAATTTAACACAAGCGAGAGATCTGTGCAGGCTGACAGGCAGGGATATCAACAGCAATGAAGAAATAATAAAGGGAAAACAGAACTTCAATGAAAACCAGTCTGAGCTCAAAAGACAGTACAGTCAGTCTGAGTGACTGTACAGTACAGTCACTGTACAGAAGAAACCCAACAGGAGAGACCATGTGAATGTCACCTTAATTCTGCAGATGTGTAAAAGCCCCAGATGCTAATGTGACTGTCTGAAGACACACTGTGAGACCACAGTAGAGCTAGCGACTCATTCTGGAGTCCCTGTGCCTTCATCCTGTATCTTAACTGCAAGACCATCTGTATGAGATTAGAAAACACATTAATAGGTTTATTCCTTCCCAACATGCTGATTAAAATGTTTCTTTTAAACTTTAAAATATCCATGTCAGGAAAAAAATCTCACCCTACATTACCAGCCCAAGCTGCTGTGTTGGGAAGTAACAAATAACCATAGTGAATAATGCTGATGAAAGTAAAGGCGGATGAACTAATGTCGGGAGGCTGAGCAAAAGGATTCCTTTACTCTTAAGCAGAAGGGAAGGATGATGAGCTAATAGGCAGCAGCTAAGTTATTGACAAGTGCACACCACAGCCCCTGCAGTCCCTGAAATATGAACAGCGCAAGGCGGCTTCTGGCCAGCTTGTGCGTACGGGTTTCTTCTCCACCAAACCCAGGACATAAAGGCCTGAGTCTCACCCCAGGATTTAAGTGGTCAGAAACTGTGTAGATGAGGCCCTCAGGGACACAGATTAGTGGTGGTCTTGGCAGTCCTGGGGTAGCAGTTGGATTTGATGATCTTAAAGCTCTTTTCCAACCTAATTGATTCTATGATTCTAAGTTAAACAGGCAGGAGGTTGGATGAACTCCTCAGACCCAAATACAAATGTAGCTCATTATCCCTAATGTCCCCTCCTGCGGGATGCCCTGTATGCAGTTTCGCATGATGAGCTGGCAGCATGTGGGTAGAAAGCAAGCCCATTGCAAGCGGGTGAGGTCTTCCTGCTAAACCCCCTCAGCTCATTTCCACTTTCCCAAGAAATGTTGGTGTCCCAAAGAGAAAGATTACTCTTTTTCACCCTCCCAGCCACTGATACTCTGTTAACTCCCCAAGTTCACACTGCACTTTGGTCCTCAAAGCTAGAACAAGCCAAAAGGCTAGAGACACCTGCCCACGGCTTGAGTTCAGTCATATGCAAGAGATATTGCAAGAGGAAAGTCCCTAGAGAAGCATGGGTGAAGAAGGAAGAAATCACCATGCTTGGTAGATGATAGGAAGGAGATAAGAATTTGGCCTATGGTCTCTCTTGTACCCAAGCTCAAATATATGAAAACCAAGGTCCTGCCCAAGACCCAAATGCCAACTTCTTCTCTGCTCCATCACTCTAAGAGGTTCCCTCTGGCTGCATTTCCACCCTGATAACTTCCCTGAAATGCCCATATAAAAAACCATGGGATCAGACACTAAACAGCATTACAGTGCAAAAACTAACTGGGACAGGCTGTCCAGCATGCCTCGGCAGCTTTAAAAACAGAGGAACATCTCCAGCAGCTTGAACTCCAGCAGAAAAGCCCTGCGAGGGAGGTAGCTGGGAATGAAACGATGTTTACACATCACCAGTCCCCCCCTAAATCCTGCCTGAGATTTACCATCCCCTGTCAGAGGGACACTGTTAGGCCCAATCATGTTGACAGGGACCTTTTAATGAATCCATGGGGACAAGGGCCCAGCACCTGAGCAACTGCTAGACAGCCTGCATGGCTGTGAGCCCAGATCTACTGCTCCTATGAAAATCCCTAACGAGAGAAAGATGCTGCCATTGCTGGCCCCGCGCTCTGTTTACAGACACTGTCTGGCAGCACAGAACGCTCTCTACCGTTTGGCTTCTGTCGGCAGGGGGGAGAGGGAGAAGGGAGGTGAGTCAGCCCTTGGCCCCTAGCTCCCGAGCAGCGATCGCTAATGCGATTATCCCAGCGCTGCCGAAGGTCCATGAGATCCCGCAGCAAACAAAGCTGAGCTTCTTTCCCTGCTAAACATCTGGGCAGCTGCTGCCACTAGAGTGAACACAGATGCTCTTCGCGACCCCGGGCAGGGCGTTCCCATCCGGAAAGCCTGCCCAGTGCCTGTGTGCTGCCTGTCCTCTGAGCTGCCCAGGCACTGCATGCAGCCTCTCGCCTCCCTGGGACCAGGCAGGTGCATTGGAGAGGACCATGGGTAAGCTGGATGGTGTAGCCCCATTATTAGGGACAGGGATCCCAGCAGGGGCTGGGCAGTGGTTGCAGAGCTATTGGGTTGGAGATGGCAGTGCAGCTGCCCCTGGCATGCACGGCACTTGTCCCTGCCCAAACCCCTTCCCTTTCAGTGCTGTGTCAGGGAGCCCAAAATGATCTCAGCCCCAGGGCTGTGACAGGGCCCTCAGAGAAACAGAGCCCTTATTAACCCCTCTGTGAGAGGCAGGAGGGCCCTGCCCCAGCAGTTCCCACTCTGCACCTCCTGCCATTTCACATATCCACATGCTGCACCACCCTCCAGCCCTACCCAGCCCAGCCCTTGTGCCAGCTCCATTAAATGCTTTCCTTAATAGCACCCAGGTAATTTGCAGCCCTGATCTGCCCCTCAGCATCAGCACTGCTCGCCCACATGAGCACAACCCCACACTGCGGGCTCCCACCTGCTGGGACTTTCACAGACCTGCCTTTTGCTCCAAACAGGAAGATGAGAGCCCAGGGCTTGAAACTCATCCATGAACATGCCGTTGCAATGCCCTGCCCCAACAAGACCCTGCTAGGGATGGACACTAATAATGATAATAAAGTAAAGCCATAATTACTCAGCATGCTCAGACTTAACCAGCAGGTGGGGAGAGCTGACCCACAGCCTGGCAGCCCCATGGGGAGGCTGGAGGACTGCGTGCAGGGACCCCACAATCCACCTGCCCTGGCACAGAGCAGGGGGCATGTTTGGGATTGCAGCCATACCCGAGCATTTTGTAGGGGTGCATCAGGAGATGCACACCAGCTGAGACTGTCATACTCACGTTTGATGCAGCGGTTTGTGCCGAGAGCCGTAGTCCATCCTGGGCAACACTGTCTGCCACAAACATTTGGCCTGAGCGGAGAGACAAAGCAGTGTGGTTAGGAGAAGGGGAAGCTGAGGTCTCTCTGCAGCCAGCACCTCTGAGTCACCCGTAAAATTATTTCCTGCAGCATGTGATATTTCCTTCCAAATGGACCAGCAGCTGAGATCAAAACCAATGGGACAAGGGCCGAGTTGTTTAAGTGCCTGGGAAAGAAACCCCCAAGGGCTATGTGAATGCTGCAGTGTGAGTGATCCCTCTGGGAGTATAATGCCCAACTGGCATTATGCTGGGCTCCTGGCACAGTGCTCAGAGAAACCATTTTCCTCCCGGGAGCAATTGGAAGCCAGTAGCCTGGGACCATTAAAGATCTCATAGCACTTCATGGCACTGGGGTGTAAGTCAGGCCTGACTCCAACTTTGGTCATAGCATCTCCGCTCCGCAAATGTCCGGATCTGCTTCGGCCAAAGACAATGCTTCATTCTCCACCTAAGTGCTGCTGCTTGGTGCTGTTCATTGCTCATTACCCCAAGAGGGACAGCCCTCCAGCAGCCACACCAGCCACTCCTGGCTTGCTCTCCCTTTGCAAGCACCCTAGTCCTGCATTTGTTATCTGCCTCTGGTGCCATGACCCCAGGACCTGGGGACTCTCCAGTGCTATGAAGTTTGTCTCTACCTGACATGCACAGTGCTACACTAATTCCAGGATGCTCATCTCATCTCATGGTTGTTAACTCCAGCACTTTGCTGCAGCAACTTTTTGACTACCTTTACATAAATGATGTCCTCCCCACCTCTTCCCTTATGTGTTTTCAGGTACTGATCACTGCCAACATACAGCTATCAGAGGCAGTGCCATGCTTCCAAGAGGTGCTCTGCCATGCCCAAGCAGGCAGCTAATCTTGCTTCCTCTATCACACCTCGTATGTCTATAATGAAAAGGAATAACAAGTTGCAGGGTGGTCTCCAAGCATATTTACTCACCTTGGAGGGAAAGTTTTAGGAATATGTAACTTTTCCATGCCTAGGTAGATGGAAGAGTATAGTCATCAAAAGGTAGAGAGTTAGAAATAGGCAGGCTGAAAGCTCTGGAAATGAAGTGAGGAGTATGGTTTATTTCTAATTCTGGACAAGGCAGTCAGAGCTGCTGACAGAATTTACAGAAACCAAGGAAACATGCATATTAGTCTTCTGGATTGGCTTTAACATGAACACAGCAGGGTCAGAAGATGATCCTGCTCTGAAATTGTATCCCTGTGACTGCTGCACCCACATGGTATGAGATGAGACTCCAGAAGTGCCAGAGCTCAAGCTGTGGGGCTCATGCTTTAGGAGAGCCAAAGACAGTGGGTAGCAGGTGTGCCAAGGATTGTTCTGGTGTTCATGAATGAAGCTGCCTGTAGAGAAGGGGAAGGGGAAGTGGTCTGAGAAGCCACATCACTTGTAAAGTGTTATCCAGACCTTCAGGATCAACGTTTTACTAACCTGGGTAGATTTTTACAGGCAGAAAGCACTTAGATTCCCTTGGTGTGACTTCCTGCAAACAGAACAAGCCAAAGTAATTCCTGCATCCACTCACATCTGCTCTGGCTGGGCTAAAGTACCAATTTCCAGCTTTTTGTCTGTCAACCCAAATAGATCCATGGGTCTCATCTTTAAGGCATTCCCAGAAAGTATCCAAGGAAACCAAACTTTCCTTTACTTACTGCATAAGAGCCCATGAAAGGCCTTAAACTTTTTAAAGACATCTAGATCAGTAAAGAGAGAAAACTACCGGGCTGGAGCTGATCTTCAGGTAATTAAGGTCTACTTAGGGACTCCACTCCAAGCAGCAGCATAAACATCTTTGCTTTCCCCAGAGAACCTGTTTGGCCTTGAATCACACTCTTTTAATTCCTTTGTGGGATTAAAGTGCAAGTTTTATCTGCATGTCTCACATGCATGCTGGAGGGAGCATACTTCTAGGTGCTCAACACCAACAGTGAGCCAGAGATTGTAGGAAGAAAGGTATGAGACTAAAAGAGACAGGGGCCCAAGCTTGAGCAGACAAGATCACTCTTGATGGCATGAAACCCCTGCTGGGCTCAGCACAAACCTCTCATTAACAGAGTTGCTCTGTGTTACTGCCAACTCCAGAAATGAATTGCCAACCCGAGGTGAAGGGAGATGCTAAGCACCAGGGTGATGCTCCTGGAGGGAGGACAGCCCAGCATGTGGAGAAGGGAGCAACCAGGCAGGGATGCCCTCAGAGGCAGGGGCAGAGGGAGTACCTGGACAGGAATGTCCCTTCCTTCCACAACCTCCTGGATGAGAGGTTATCAGAGACAGAGGCAGGGAGGATCTCCAGGCCTGGAAGTGGGCACTTGGGAGGAGCAGCATGTGGTACTGGAGTGCAGAGAAGGACCACAATTATTTCATGATGAAAGCCCAGTGCACAGGACCTCACAGAGCATGGGGCCCCAGGTAAAGCAAGAGCATCAGCAGTGGGAAAATAGCTATGGGGCCTCTGCTGCATGGGACGCAGTCATGAGCAGGTCTGGTTCTATTTAAAGCTTTTAGTTGACAATTGCATGGCTTGAAAGCCATGTGGTTTTCACTGTCTTACAAAGAACTCAGAATGAATCCCGGGAGGTTTAAGGAGCACAGCATGTTTACAGCATGGAAGGATGGTGCTTGAGAGTAATGGACCCCAGATGTGCTTGTCTTTCTGCACGTGCCATCACCAACACTTTGGGTAAAGACATGGATCAGGCGTAAGCCACATGCAGGGCGCATCCAACCCCGGGTCTCTCCATCCAGCACTGCTTTTGGATTGCAAAACAAGTGGCAAGGTCCCTCCAGGTCTGGTGTCATTGTCCCAAGGGTGGCTGTTGTGGAGCTACCTGTACACCCTCAGCAGCCCCTGATCACTCTGCATTGCACAGGAGATGGGGGTTTCCAAGGCAGCAGGTGGAGCTGCCCAGCAAGGAGACCAGCTGGTGCCATGATGCACTAAGCCCCTGGCAGACCTAACAATGACATGAGCCAAAGCCATGCTCCTAACTCTGAAGCCCTCAGCAGCTGTGCAAGGCTGAGCAGCCAGGCTGCCTCCTTCTTACCCACCATGTGAAACTGGGAGCCTGGCAGCAGTGAGGGGAGGACTCTCACCCTGCAGCCTGGGATGCAAAACGATGAGAGGATTGGTGGGCACATGAAGGGGTCAGCAACTCTCCCAGGTGGAAAGAAGCTCAACACAGCCTTAGATCAGTGCAAAAGAGAAGACATGTCCTCACACAGGTGTCCTAAACTGAAGTCCCACTGACCACACCCAAGTAGGTCACGCTCAGCAGGGATGCCTTATTCCCAGCCCTACCACTGATGCCAAAACAAGCCTTGGGAAAACCATCTTTCTTTCCTATCTGTCTCGTACCAGTGGAATAGGTTAATTACTGTATTTACCTTCCTAAGGGCCAAGCCAGCTAGCTCACATCTTTCCGAGGAAAGAAAATGTTGCTGGGGACATTCTCAGGCACTGGGGCTTGATTGCCTGTAACACTGGGCTGCTATAGGGCTCATGGGCCACTTAGCACCTTCCAAAATAGTTCCCAGCTCAGCTCAGACTGGAGCAGACAGAGACCATTTCCAATAGTCTGATTCCCCTTTTTGGAGAGCTCAGGCAGCTGAATAGCCCCAGTGCCAGAGAAAGCCCTGAGGTACAGCTCACTAGTGCAGACATGGGTCTTTGGGACTGCCTTTCTGGCAAAATGCAGGGTGAGGCACTGGATCCGCATTTCAGCCCCTCAAGGGCCAGGTACACCCTGAGGTCTCCAAACAGCACAGGCAGCAGTAAGCAACTGCAGACCAAGCTCACTTCTCACTCTGCTGCTAGGATGTACCATCCACACCCAGGTATAGTCCCTGGCACCTTGTGAGAGCTTGGTGCACAGGAGATGGATGTCAGGCATTACTCACTTGCCTGCTCCTGTTCTGGGACAGACATCTCCCTGACACTCCTCACAGCTATAGCCATGTAGCTTCTCCCTACATCCAGAAGTACCATTCACAGCCCTGACTGCATGCTCCAGCCCAACCTGCAGCTTGGGCAGAGGAGCTGTAACAAGCCAGTCCTTCATCACCGGCTTTGCTGCAGCAGCCAAAGACCAATACCATAAGGATCAGGCCCCCACTATGCAAAGTGGTACCAAGGATGAGAAAAGCCTGCAGGAGCTTGCAGGGTTATCTGTAACCAGAGCCAAACAACTTTAACAAGTGCTAGGGGGAAGGAAAACAAGAAAACAGTAGTAAGACTGTGGCTTCACATAGTTTCAACATGTGCACAGCCTCAGCAATGATCACATACTGTTTCTGAACCATTCAGTAGAACTATTTTTTTCACTACTTATTTTAAAAGCAATATATGCATCATCTTCCAACTTCACGCAGTACTCTGTGCTGCCAGATATGCTGGCTCCATTCAGGTCATTTTCAGCATCTTAACAGAAGGCCAGGGGACCATTAGATCATCAGGTCTGCCTTTCTACTGCAGGACAGTGAACTTTATCCAACTGTGTATGAAACATTTGCAGTCGGACCCTATGAAGAACATTAGCAAAAGGGTGCTGGCATCGATAAGCCACTGAAAATCCTCTGCCAAGTCCACATCAGCGTTAACTGCCTCTGCTCCTGAGCAGCAACATGCACATACTGCAGCAAGAACCTACATCCCACAACGCCTGGGTAAAGCAGGACTAAATAGCCACAGATGGTGTCTACAACGGCAATTAAACAAGAACTAGGGGACAGAATACACAAAAAGAAGGTGGGAGGAAGAGAGAGTGTGGGACTCCTATCCTGTTACCTGGGCAGCCTCATATGCCCCTGAAAATTACCCAGGCACGTAGGCTTCCCCAGACTGCTCCCCTGTTACCCACCTTCCTCTGATTTTGAGTACATCACCTGAGGATCATCACTGGGACTCACCCTCCCAGCCACAAGGCAGAGGAAGGAGGGTGTCACGTCCCAGGGAACACAGAGGTGGAGGGAGACGCCTACAGTATTCTCCCAGCAGGACTGGACAGCCCTAACTAGGATGCATCTGGCACACAAGTACAACCGTAGCTGGCACACATTAGGGCATGGGAGCTCCCTGCCCCATGACACATGGAAGGAAAATCTTTCTAGTTGTGAGGTGTTGAGAAACAGGTGTGCTAAGCAGAGCACAGCACAGCAGAGATGCTCCCTGGGCTGGATTGTTTTCCTCACTCAGAAGACAGTAATTTTCTGCAGTATTTGCTGTAGTGTCAGAAGTCACCTCACAATGAGGCTCCAGGAGGAAACACTAAAACCCATCTCTCACAAGTCTTGCTGTTGGACGCACTCATGGAAAGGTGCGAGCAAGTCCCATCTGCAACAAGGTCAGATGTGAGCAGGATGGCAGACACATTCAAACAGTCCCCAGGAAAGAAACTCAATCTTGGGTATGCCACTGTCAAACAAAGAGAAAAAATAATTATCCAGAAAAGGATGTAGTGCTGATAAATGGGGTTTTCATCCCCAGGACTGTGCAGACCCCCTGGAAGTACCAGCAGAGAGGTCTGATTGGGGAATCAGGGAGGGCAACCCACACAGAAGTTGAGATTTTAAGCCAAAGTTACTGTATATATAAATAGCAGCAGGGTTTAATGCAACCTGCAAAGCTACCTGAGTAAGGGAAAATGAAGGTTGCCATACTAGAGAGTAGTAGGAGTTCAGTGTAAATAGCAGAACAGAAAATATCCCACCTGGCAGAAAAATGAAACATCATGAAATTATGTTTTTTAGGGGCCCTGAGTTTCCTGGATGGAAATGTGTCCGGTGCAGCAAGGGGCCTAAGAAGATGGATGAGGTGGAAGGACGGAGTCTCACTGAACGGATGGAGGCAGCAGCCGCTAGCTTTCCATGAGGAGTAATGCCATGTGGTTACTCACGGACAATTATTGCAGCTAGGTTTTCTCATACACTCCAAAGACAGTAGGTCATAGAAAAGTTTAAAAGTGCCGATTTGGACTCCAGAAGAGATGGAAAGCCACTGATGACAAGCCATTATATGCACTTTTCCAGAGTTCAAGTTCATGGGGACTGGAGCAAGCTCCGTATCCCCCAGCCCTCATCTTCCAGGGCAGGGCAGAGGCAGAGCGCAGCACAGCCTGTGTGGGGAACACAGCACTGAGGCACAGCTATTCCTGCCTCTAAGCTTGGAGGCAACAGCACTCTCCAATACCCCAGGAAGCCGAATCACGTCGGTAACACCTGGACCAACCATTGGTTACACCCTTGATTAAGGGCTGAAAGAAAGCTACTTGCAAAGAGGTTCAGCACTCTTCTGAACATAGCCTGAGCCTTTGGGCTGCCCGCCCCTTCTGACAGCAGTACAGGGTGGCTGTTGACAATGGAGGCAGCTGCAGCCTGAAAACCTGGTGGAGACCATTCAAGAGTAGTCATAGAAGGAAACGGGCTACATCACACACGACTCAAATCCAACTGAACCGCCTTGTGACCCCAAAGCAATGCTAACACTCTGACTGCAGAAAGGGTAAAATCCTTCTGAGCCCCAAAAAGCCTAACCCTGACTGCGCAGGGCTGGATCTTCCCAAGACTCTCACTCTGAACAGCTGCCAAACCCAGGCTAATGGACTGGGTAAGCTCAAATTGCTCAAGACCTACCTTCCACTGGTTATCTGTTGGTGATAAATACTTCATGTATCAAACATAATAGAGGAGGAGCAAGTTTGGTGCTTCTGTGGATTTGTTGAAGGAAAGTACACAGAGTGGCACAGGGAACATCTCTTATCTTGAAATTTTGCAAGGAAGTGATTACAGAAGAGATAAACCTCAGAGACTGAGCTGCATTTTGTGTTGTAGTGAAGCTCCCCACCCTATGCTAGCAGAGGGCATTTCTGCCAGCGTCAGTGAGTAGTAAGCCCAGAGCCTACCCTCTGTACCCCACTGGCAGGGCTCACAGGGAGAGTGGACACACGTTGACACATGTGCAGGTCAAACTGCCTGCACCATGGCTTTGGTGGCCCTTCCGAGCTGTCAAAGGAGCTCATCACAAGGGGCATCACCCACGGCAGAGCAGAGAGGGCACTACCGCCCAGAGGAGAGGACACGGGGCTGAAGGGTACGTCAGACTGCACCAGACACCCCGCTCGCAGGCTGCCCTCGCAGCAGCTGGCCTTGCCATACGATCTCCCCTCCACCTCCAGCAGCCAGAGGCTGGAGCTGGAAGCGGTCCTGCCAGGCAAGTCATAGGAAGCCTCCCCCGGCCGAGCCAGCTGCAGCCATGGGAAGCGGCGGCACGGATTGCGTGCGAGGGGCCCGCAACGGGAGGAAAGCGCCAAGAGGCCAGGTACCTGGACAGAGCGGAGCAGAGGCGGCCGCGCTCCGTCCCGCAGCGCCCAGCGAGGCCGCTCCGTCCTCTCCCACCTCCCGTGGCCCCGCATCCCTTCGGCCCGCCGTGCGGGTCAGATGCGCGGCACGAGCGCGGGTCCAGCTCCGCCCCGCAGCGCCCGCGGGGATGGGACGGGGGGATGATGCACGGGGAGAGCCGCGGCTCACGCCGCGCACCCACGGCAGGGTCCGGCCGCAGCACTTACCCCACCATCCTCCCTCTGCCGCTTGGCTCCTTCGAGCGGGGCACGACCCGAGCTTTCAGCCCGCCGCCCTGCCGCTGGCGGGACGGGTCCTGCCTGTTCCTCTGCTCCGGGCCGGGACCGAGCCCCTCGTCGCCCGCCTGGCCCAGGGACGCGGGCAGCCGGCGGTGTGGACGCTGCCTCTGGCCGTCACCTCCGCTCGGGCTCCCCGCGGCGGCCGCGGAGCCGCGATCCACGTGGAGGGCGGCGGGGAGGGGCCGCGCCGGCGGGGGCGCTCCGTGCGCTGGGGCCAGGCTGTGCGCCGCGCCCGCCATCCCTACAGCAGCCCCACGACCCCGCGGCCGCGCGGCTCGCCCGCGCTCCGGCTCCAGCCCGGCCGCGGAGTCCGACCGGCACTCGGCGAAGCCCAGGAGGACGGCGAAGGTGAGCGGGAGGAGGCTGGCGGCGGCGCCCCGCATGGTGTCAGCCGGTAGCGGGGGCAGACGGGCTGCGCGGAGCGCTCAGCGCCCGACCGGCATCGTGCGGTGGCTGCGGGGCAGAGGGCACCGCTGGCTCTCCGCTCACCGCCCCATCCCGCGCCGGGGCTCAGCCGGGACCTGCCGCCCACCGGGGCCCGGGGCGCTGACAGCGGTGCCGAGGCAGGGGCGCGGGCTGCCGGGCGGACCGGAGGAGGAGGAAGAAGGGGAAAGCAGCCGGCCCCGCTTGCCGGGCTCCCAGAGAGCTCCCGCGCTCCTCAGGCAGCTCCGAGCACCTTCGCGCCTGCCTCTGGCACTGGCAGCGCCTGGAGGGGATGGAGGGTTTTATTTTTGGAAACCTCCCCCTTTTGTTTCTTTTTGATGCTGACATCCCCCCTCTCCAGAGGACACGGCTCGCCCCCCCTCCTTAGGAGAGGAGACATTCCAGCAACACCCACTTTGGCAAAGGGAAACAAACTACAACAGAGAAGCCTTAACCCCTGCCTGGCCGGGGAGACGGTCCGCCGCCTGCCCGAATGCCGGCGTGCGGTCCCGGAGCCCTCCATGCCGCCCGGCCTGCCGCCGGCTCCCGCAGCAGCTGGAAGCGCTCGGGGAAGGTGGAGCAGCCCCGGGTGTGCGGTGCACGGAGGAGGACACGCGGATACCCGAGGAATACCCCGCCGCCCCCCAGCATCTGGGGACTTGTGGAGCTCCATCACCACTACTAAGCCATCTCGCTGCTCTTGCTCGCATCTCACAGGAGAAGGGGACAGCAATGGGAAGAGCCTTATTTGCCATCCCACCCTGGCTACAGAGCTCTCGGATGCTCTTAAACCCAACTCTGGCTTTAGACTCTTCCTTGTATAGGTCCAGGCTAGAGAAGGACCCACCTAAAAGCTTCAGGTCCTTCAGCTAAGAGAGATCTTTTAGGAGACATCCCACCAACTTAGAGTGGATGTTCATCCTTCCCCCTATCTGTCTCTTCATGGGCACCTGGAGGTTGAGGGATAACTTCAAATGACTGCTCTATACACACTGAGAAATTCTGAGGGAAGAATAGGGCAAGGGAGAGTAGGGAGCCCAAATCTCATTTCAGCCACACACATCAGCTCAGCTCTGCCACATCTCTGCTGCTGTCTGCTGCTCTTGGCCATCTCCATCAGGGAGCGAAGCCTCCCAGAGGAGTGCAGGCTGTGTCAGTCCAGAAACAGGGTCTACCTGGGGTGAGTTCTTTCTGGCCTACTCCAGCATCTGTGAGCTTGATGGGTGGCTAAAGGCCTCTCGCTGCACCTCTGCGGGCCAGGAGGCAGAGGAGAGCACTGCAGGTACTCACAGGAAGCAGATGTACACTGGCATATGTCCCTGCCGCGGGTCGTACAGCCAGTAACATCTGTCAGCCTCTTTTCATCATGCCAAGCTCAGGCGGATGAAAGGTGCACCTCACTCAACATCCCAGCCCTGAGCGCTGAGCCTGGATGCCTGCGGGAGAACATGAGGAACTCAGTGTGCACAAAGAGTGATCCTTTGGGTGTGCCCTCACGTCTTCAGCAGCCCGCAGGGTAGGGGCACCTTCAGCCAGATGCTGCAGCTCAGCCGCTGGGTTGAAAAGGCAAATTGTCATATCAGCCCATGAATTTGTCTAATTTCTTTTGCCCCTTTTGATGCATGGGGTGGCTCCTACATAGAGCACTAGCTCTCCTCCTGTTCCTGCTGCTCCCCAGGCCCTTACAGCACCCTGTCCCACTGATGTTCCTCTTCTTTCAGCCTCTCCCACTGCAGGTGCTGTGTCCCCAGGCCCTCACCAAACCATCTGCTTCCCAAAAACTTCGTGGCAGAGGAGTCCAGCTCCCCCAGTACCTTGTCTCTGCACTCCTAAAGTCTCTCCCATTTGAAACCAGTGGCTCCTGCCCTTTGACTTTCAGGCCTCTCAGATCACGGCTCCCCCCTCCTCGGGATGGAAGCCCTGCTACTCACCCTCCAGGGTGCAAAAAAGCCGGGAAAGGAGCAGAAGCACAGGGAATTAAATCTCCCTAAAGCACACTGGATCTGGAGTGGAGCAGGACCCCAGCACACCCCGTCCAGCTGGGGTCCTGCAACCAGGGGAGAGGGAAGGTAACCTGACAGGTGAGCAAGTGCTACCGGAGCACCGGAGCTCAGTGCTTTCAGGCTTTGACATTGGCGCTGGCAACTGGCTTATGGGGCAGCAGTGTCAGAGGAAATACCAGCAGGTGCTTTGGCACTTCCTGCGACACCACCAGCTTGCCTGCCTGCCCTGCTGAGGGAGAGCCACTGCTTGGGCAGGAGCATGGCTCTGGATGCTGTGAGCAGTGCCCGATAACAGCCATGGCTCACTCCTTTGTTCTGAAAAAGAGGAATGTCCTTTCCATCCTCACCTAATTATTTTCTTATGCAGCAGTGGAAAGAATGCTTGTGCCTAAACCTGACACAAGAAAATTGGCAATGCCATAAACAAAGCTATAAACAAAGCAGCTGAGAGCCTGAGCAGTACTCAAAGCTAGAGCAGGCAACCCTGGGGCACAGCGCATTCCTCTTCCCTTGAGGTGCTGGGTCACCCCAGGGAAGAAGCGTGATCTTGACATCCCCAGGGGACCGCACCTCCACAGCAGCCTGAGCCCCAGCGGCGGTGGGACTGCAGGAGCCTGTGCAGCCCCTCGCAGGGCTGGGGAAAGAGATGTGCAAATCCAACAGCGCCATCGGCAGCCCTTCAGTACCTCTCCACCCGCCCCTGGCTTCTCTGGAGCCCGGCCCAGAGAACTGTCATCTCCTCTCCAATCAGCTTTGCAACTTGTTTACTGGAGCTGGACACTGAACTCCTTCCAGGCTCACACATGCAAACACTCCTCTGTTTTTGCAGGGGTGTGCAGCAACGTTTGACCCATGTAAGAGCAGTCGCTCTATGAGCTCCAGCCTTGCTACCTCAGGGCTGCCTGGCAAAAGGGGCTGCAGGCTTAGACTCCTGAACCAGAGTGTGTGTATCCTGCTGGGGGAATGGTTGCATCCCAGCGCAGGTGAGTGATGTGCAGATTCTTGTTCCTGGGCTCACTGCCTCCCATCTCAAAACCAGGCCTGTCAGAAAAGAAGCAGGGGGTGCATGGGGAGTCATAGCACAGGTTGGGTTTCAGTGTGCTGCTCAGTGGGGCTCAGCAGGAAAACATGAAATATCTCAGTCTCAGGAACTCACACAGGCACAGCACAGTCAGGCTGCTTGTCACCAAGAGCAAACCTGCACCTGGAAAGAGGGATCAGCAGTGGAGGGAAGAGGAGGCAGCAAGCTGGCAAGTGGGGTTCAACAGCCTGGCCCCCATCAGCAGGGAGCACAGGGCTCCTCCCAGGCAGTGAACTGCAGATGGGCAGCTCAAAGTGCTCCTTGCTGCCTTCACTTCCCCTTAATTCACCACACAAACTTTCAGGCAGCAGCAATGGTATCAGAGAAGAGACAGGGCAGACACAGCTGCAGCACCTCTCCCAGTCCATGCTTTCCAGGGCCAGGGCACCAACATGCGTGAGGCAGACCTGGGAGCCAGCACAGAAAGCAAAGGACTTGACAGACCTTGAAGAGACTAGGAGCAAGGGCAGGCTGTGCTGATGGTGTGGTCCTTCTCACTTGCCACCACTACAGAAGAGAAGGAGGGGTGCTTGGGCAGCTGAGGATTGAAGCCCTGGGGCCAGAGACAGAGGGTTGAAGGTGAGCTCTGCTCTGGAGAGATAATCACAAGTCATCTCTCATCTCTCTTCGAGTCCTCTCAAAGGCCAGGGAGAAAGGGCTCTTCAGGACTGTGCTGATGGAGGTCCCTCTGCACCAGGACCTCTCAAGCCATCATTCTCCTACGTGTTGAGTCCACACGAGCTCTGTAAGACCCCCTTGGGGTTGTAGCACCTGGGAGCCACATTTCCAGGGCCAGTTGGCCCACAGATGTGGCTGCTGGCACTGTATCCCTTAGATTAATTAGCCCCTTTTCTTCCTCTTCAGAAGGGTTCACAACCCACATGTGCTTCTTCCTCTGCTGTGAGCAGATCCCTAACGCGCTGCAGATGGAACACATTCCATAGATTCAGAAGCTGCCTACAGCTCCCGCAGAGGAAGAAGGAGTACTCCCCCCCTGCTTGGGGCTGAAGGGCAAGAGAAGGTTGGCCAGCCCCACTGACTTACAAAATCAGGGTGTGGAACCAGCCTTTTAGAGGTACAAGTCACAGCTTCCCAGGAAACGGCCATCTTGCACCAGGAGAGAGGACACAGCAGCCCTGGGGGGTCTGGATGGAGAAACTTGGAGGAACAGTGCAGAGAAACCTCTGGAGAGGACCTCTGTAACCATGGGCACCAGAGAGGCAGGAAAAGCAGTTTCTGAATTTGTGAACACAGCCAACAAATCCCCCATGGACAGCATTCCCACCCCCTGCCTTTGCTATGAGGTACACGCAGCTCGGCACACTCATAGCACCCAGGGAAGCAGACGTTCCCACTGGACAGATGAGCTGCTCCAAACAGACGCAGAGCCTGGCCCTCCAGCCACCTCCACCCACTCTTGGTGTGTCCCTCCAAGCCCTGGGGTCCATCCTGGCCCTCCCTATGAGGTGGCCAGCAGCAGGCAGCCAAGAGCCATGGGAGTGACAGATTGTTGTCAGAAAACAGAAGAGAAACCGTCCAGCAGCTCCTAGTCCAAAGCCAAGGTTTGCTGGTTTTATTGTTCCTTCGGCTTCCATTTAACCAGGATCATCTCTAAGATGGAGGAGGGAGGCACAGAATATCCAAGTGGGTGTCCCACAGTTGGACTCCTTGGTCGTGCTGTTCTCTAAGCGTATGTCTGTGCACCACCAAGGGCTGAGACCACATGCTGGAAAAAAGGTTTCAACAGGAGACGAAAACATGCCGCTAGGAAGAAGAAACCTGGAGAGCAAGACCAGATGTCAGAACCCAAGGGATGCGAGTGCAGAGTGAGGCAGAGAGGGGTTGCTGTGGGCTACTGCTGCAGAGAGGCTCTGGTGGGGCTGGCTGCAGAGCACAGCTGGTTCCTTATTTATCCATCACATTATTTCAAGCCCCTTCAGCAAATCTTCAGGAGGAAAACAAATCAGAACAAAAAACCTCAGCTAGGATGTGGCTCATGCAGAGCTCCAGCAGCTCAGGGGAACCTGTCCATTTGTAATTAATGAAGTCCTGCTTGCAGTGATCTGACTGCAACCTCCCCTCTCCCCAGGAGCCTGATCTGGCCTTGCTGCTGCTTTGATACCTGTGGCTGGAACTGCACGTGGCGGGGAGATGGGCCTGGAAACCAGGAAAGCCCAAGCGTCCCTGAGGAGCACAAAGGCTGCCCTGACCAAGAAACCCATTCCATCACACATTCCCTGTAGGAGCAAGCCTGCCCAGGGCCTAAACTTGATGGGGGGGCCTTCAACTGAAGCACTCATTTGTCAGCTGTCCTCGCTAAGGGAGGAAAGGAAAGAAGGAAGCACAGCTTCTTGCCATTTTTAAGGGCAATGACCCACAAAGAGGGAACACTCTCCCATGTGACGGGGTACTGTTGAGTGTAGAAAGGGCCCTGATAGTGTGAATTTCCATAACTTTCTATTCCCTTTTCTACTGGTGTCTTGACACCTGGAGGCTTTTCCCCGAAGTGGCCATTGAACAACAGCTTGTCACAGCCTGGAAGGGAAGCAGGAGCAATAGCTTGAGGATACAGAGGGAGTGGAGGCGCTCTCCTCAGTGGAAGGTCTCCTCTCCTGGTGTCTGGTACCACTTCACAGGCAGCACTTCCCAAGGACCCCACAACCTGCAGAAGAGAAAGATCTAGGCAAGATGACCCAATACAAGGGCAGAAGAAACCAGGACTGCCAAAGCAGCTTTTCCCGAGGAATCCCTCCCACACTGAACTTCTCAAAGGCACCCCATTTCCTTTGCCTTTTCTTAAACAGCAAAAAGACCAGAAAAAACAACCCTGAATCAAACTTTGAATTCTGCAGAGCATTTGGGATTAAAGCAATTGAATTTCTGATTCCAAAGCAGTCTTCCTAAAAAGCAACAACTGTAATTTCCTTCAAGCTGCTGTTGCTTCCTTAAGACCCTCACATTGGCTGCCTGGGGCATGGGGAATTTGGACTGGAAGTCCTTCAGCCTATCCATCAGCTTTGCATGTCAGAGGAAAACTGATGGCCACATAGATCCTGTTTGGGAATGATCGGTGGGGTTGATGTTATATCTGTATTTTATAGTTTGGTTACTCTGCCATCCTGAAATTGCAGGCCCATTCCCCATCACAGGATTTTAGGTGTTTTCCTACCACTTTTGGCCCTGGAATGGCTGTGTGAGCAGTGACCTCAGCTCATTACAATGCAGTGATTTCAAGTGGATGTTTAATAGCTTATTAATAAAAGTGAATCTTAGGGAACTGCAAAGAAGTGGCTATTACTAGGTGGCGTGTGTTAGAGCTAAAGTAGTCATCAAGCAATAGACTAGTTCATTGACACTTTACAGTCCCATTGGGTAATTACTAGGATTAGGCTGAGTACCCAATTTCCCACCTATGACTTCACAGGCTGGGAATGCAGCTCTCTGGTGACATCACAGCTCCAGCAGTCTCCCTCAGCAGTTGCCACACTGACTCTGCTGTCACCCACTCTACACATAGGTGTGGCACACAGCTTTAAGAGGGCTTCCACTCTTACAGGAAGTAAGAATAACAAGAAATGAGAGCTTAACGAGGACATAAACACAAGACAACTGCAGAGGAGATGAGCAAAGCCCCTTTCCATGCCTCGCTGCATCATTCTGAGAAGAGCAAAGAGCTTGGGATGGGGAAGCATACACTTCCCACCCAGACAGGGGCCATGCCAGGTGCAGAACAGAAATCCAGAACAGGATTATAGAGGTGGCACTCATGATTTTCCTGCCTCTCCCAGCACCGGGTTTGGAGCTCAGAGCAGCAGTAAGGACAACGTAAGCTGCCCTCTTTGCAGTGATTACCTCTGGCTCCATGCTGAGCTCTGGCATGCACTTTCAGACTATGCCTCTGCCTTCTCTCCTTTTCCCCTTCTCTCTCAGCCCAGCTGAGCAGGCAAGGCAGCCTCACACAGCCCAAGTGCACAGCAGTGCCAACAGCCCAAGTGCTTGCATGTGCTCCCCTGGGGCTGATGAGCCCTCACAGCAGGGGTGGTGGCTGAGAAGGCAGCTGGCATCACAGAGACCCTCTCCTTCCTCCCTCCTTCCCAGAGCCTGGCCCTGTGCATCCCTGAGCCAAGGGAAGCACGTCCTGGAGGGTGGCAGGGCTGTAGGAAGTAGGGATCTCCCATTGTCCCTGGGGAATATCCCCACAGGAGCAGCAACATTAGGCCAGAACTACCCGCTCTGAGGCTGTGCTGGCTAGGCTGGTCTACAAGCAGCTCCTACCACAGATAAGCAGGAGAAAGGCAGGCAGATGGGGTAGGGACCAGGAAGGGTACTTGCACAGCCAGGAGTGCAATCTGGGAGCAGGTGAAAATGAAGCAACAGCACCAGCTTGCCTTATGCCCACAAGAAGGGACAAGGGGATGCTGAATACATGGCCAGAGCCACCCCAGATATAGGAGGAAGTGGCCCCTGATTGGAGACTCCCCTCAGCATCACTTTGGTCTTCTTCCCTGTGAGGGGATGGCAGCAACAGGGCCCTTGGCTATCCTTTGTGCTGTCCTTGGCCGGAGTTACCTCTGCCTTGCTGCCCACTTTCAGCAAAGGTGGCTGCCCCTATGGCATGTTTTGTCTATCTTGTTGCTCTCAGTCAGACCCTGCTTCCTTGCAAGCTTGTCCAGCTCCGTGGGGGTTCTGGAGGGTATGAAAATCACCAACAAAGCTTTTAGGGTACACAAATCACCCAGTGGTACCAGTGGAGCTTAAATTCTATATGAGTAAGTTTCAGGGGGGTAGGAGAGTAGACCATCAGCGTGGTGCTCACCTCTGAGCCTGCAAGCACTGCTAAGGCAGTGTGGTACCAGCACCTCGTGTCCTGCCTCATCCCCAAGCTTCTTGCCAGCCTGCATCCAGGGTTGTCTGTCCTCCTTGCACCAGAGGGCTGGCGCCTGCCTCTCCCACCGGGCCTGCGCTTCTCCCCAGCACAGCCTTGGGGAGCCAGATGCAGGCCCAGCAGCAGGATACCTTCCTCTGCCTGGGGCAGAGGGTGCAGCTGCTTCCTTGAGCCAAAGGCACACATGGAGCTTGGCTCAAGGAAGCAGCTGCCCCATTTCCATTCCCCTGGCAATGCCGGTGGGGAATTGCTCTGACCTGCAGTGCCACAGAGCTGCTGGGAAGGTCAAAGGCAGCTATAGGAAACACCGCAGAGGCTGGTGGCCAGCCCTAGCCCTGGGCTTCCTCACCAGGACAGATCCAACCAAGGCTAAGGAGCACCCCATATAACCAGGACAGCTTCCAGTGCTGCTAAGCAGAGGCTGGGGGCTGAGGGATGTTCTGGCTTGCCCCTTTCCTCCCTCACAGTCTGACTCTGTGTTGCAGTGAACTACAGCTGACCTACAGCTCCCTGCCTCACCTGTCCCTACCCCAGTATCCATATCCTATATGGCACCAGCCCCTTGGCCCCTGCTCAGCTCAAGCCTCCAGCTGGCTTTGGGGCTGCTGCTAGAAGCATTACAGCACACCTGTTCTTCAGATGAGGGTTTATGGCCAAGGCTAGCACATCTGGATTGTAAAATAGACATTTGGAAGTTTATCAACATGTTTCCAAGCAGTCCGGGTATGGCAGAGGCTCTGTCTCGATGCTTTAGTGGAGGAAGCAGCTGGGCTGGAAGGCCAGTTTGGTGCCCTTCTCACGCCCTGTGCGGGCTGGGCTCAGCCCCACACACACGCGCACACCCCAGAACCTGAGCTGCCTTTTCCTGACACTAGTGGTCCAGGAAGCTGTGTCAGCAAGGCTCTAGAAGGGAAATGTGGAAATGAAATGCAGTGCCCTTCCCACCCCAGAACCCGCTGACACAGCTACACCAAGCCTACGCTTCAGCCAAACATCTCCAGAAACACTGCCTGCTCACAGAATTGGTCAGGAATCTGCTCCATATGTGCTGAGAGGGAATAACTGACTCCATCAGCTTGGTCTTGTGCAGAGCTCAGCCGCCAGCAGCCTCCAGGGCTTTTGCTCTCAGCAAAGTCCTGATCAGCAGCAGCATCAAGCTGCCTCTAATGGATTTGTCAGCACCAAGCAGATCTAAAGGAGGAACATGGCTTGTTGCCCTGAGCTGTTTCACGTGCGCAGCCCTTCTCATCGTATTAGTTTCTCAGATCTGCAGCTCTCACGCCCGTGCTAACAACAGACCTCCCACGTAAGCCTTCAGTAACATACTCTGATTTTGGTCTCTTCCCAGCCATCCTCCGCCAACAGAAACACAGCTGATGCTTATGGGTGTGAGTGACACAGAGGCAAGAGATACAGAACACCTATAAAGCTGATGGAGCAGGAGGTAACTGCCTCCAGCGTGCAGGAGAGCTTTGGTAACATGGTGGTGGCTGCTTCCCACAAGATCTTCAGATGGTCTAAGTTCAGAGCAGCTGATTAACAGTCTTCCTGATAGTCAAGCAAAGCAGTGCTAGATACAGATGGGCTCTCCAAACTGCTCCTCCTCTCATTCTTACCCCGCAACAGCCTGGCTGGCAGCTGCCAGTCTCCTTTCACCTCCTTCCATTTTGCTGGTCCACCTACAGGTGAAGGCAGTGCTCCTGTCCTGCAGTACTGATTGTCATGCTGTGCTCTCATCACCCTAAAGACAAAACACAGCACTGTACCAGCTACTAGAAATAAAAACAACTCTATCCCAGCCAAAACCACTGAAGGAGAAACCCCTCTAATCAAGTGGCTGAGCACTGCACAAATATCTACAGCGAAGGAGGCACAAAAGGAGACGATTTGCTCTCAAGACAGATCAATCTCTTCATTTCTCTGCAATGCAGTAGGCTATAAATGTTTTTATACTTCTCAGCCCTTTGGAGGCTTGGGCACACCTGGATTTTTCATCAGTTCCACCTGGGTCAATCTCTTCCCTATCTAATCCATGTGTTCTCAGGAATACTGAGCTACCTCTTTAGAGACACATTCACACTAATTCAAAGGGATTCCAAGCTTAGAGTATTTCAGTGGAGGAGGCTGGAGAGAGAGGAAGATATGGAGGCCTGGGGTAACACCAAACCTTCAAACACTGTACCTGCAGTGATGGAGATGCAAATGCATTTCTATGGCACTTTGCACTTGGCCAGATTCTTCATCCTTATGTGTCTGCTTCAAACTGTGGTGCTGGTGTCGCAGAGCTGCCCAAAATGTCCTCAAAGTAAGAGCAACCTTACCTAGGTGAACATAGGGAAGAGCATCAGCACAGAGACACCTGATAACTTGTAAACAGAGCCCAGGACAACAGAACCAGGGCACTGCCTCACAGTGCTGGTGCCGGACCCCCAGTTCAGACCTAGCACTGACACAAGCTTCTGTGAGCTCAGATGAACCACCTATCTTCAGCTCTCAATTACAAAGTGGAAAAGAGACCTCTCCACACACCCACTCTGTGTTTGCCCATATCCCTTGCTGGGCCCTCTGGCACTAGAGTTAGCCACAATGCATAAAACAGAGAACGTGCTGCAGGAGAAAACATCTGAATTGATGTGAGGGCTGTACACATGCCACTGCTAGGGAAAACATGTTTAGCTTCACCTAACATCACTGAGCACGTACATATTGTCTGAAGTCAGTGCCAGGACCGAGTTCGCTACTGGATACATCTTCCATGGGATCTGGAGAACCTGCAAAGGTGTTAGCAGCAATTCAGGGTGAGAGGCACTGCAAGACATGACAAAGGAAAACAGGTTGGAAAGTAAGGAAAGGAGATTCACAACTTCATTTGGATCAAGCAAAGTCCCCTCTTGCATTTGGATGTGCCAGTGGGACCATCTGCCCCTGCCATCCCAGATGGTGTATTTTTACTGACAGAGGAGGCAGCGTAGCTTTGCATTTCTCAGTAAATTGAGCCGGTCACCTCTAAGTTTCTAGGTCAGCGGGTCTGCTGTCTCTTCCTCCCCCTGGCACATAAATCTGACCCCCACCCCAGGCCCTCCTTCCCCGAGGCAGGCAGGTCCTGCCCATGACAGCCAGTGCTTTGTTCGGCGGCTGAGCCAACACTTCCTCCCGAGGGAGCATGTAACTCCACAGAGGCAAAGGTCAAGTGTACTCTTCTCAAAGCTGAGGATTTGCCTTTGCCACTTAATCCAGGCTGAGATCTCACAGCCGGCACAGAGCTGCTCCCGAGGCTGGGAACACAGCCTTTTGCAGGCAGATGAGGAGCGCGCCTGGGGCACAGATACAAGGGGAAAGACCAAACATATGCCCTTTGCCACAAGCCCTGGGGCACCAGCAAGGAGGCAGCCAGGAAAACAACCCCCCACCACATACTTCATCCCTGTTTTGTGAAATAACCCTGCCTTGTCCCCAGTAGTTGAGGCCTAATGCCAAAGTCGGCCAAGCGGCTGGTGGTGCCTAAGTTCCATTTACAGCTCTGCCTCCTTTACGGTGCAGTGGAAGCAAACCCGCTTCACCACCACAGTGTCCAGAGGCAGCAGCTCAGATGGTTTCCAACAGCATTCTGCTGTGCCCAGGAGGCACTCTGCAGGGCTCAGTCACAGCCCTGCAAGGAGCAGTGCGGGAAAGGGAACAGTGAAGGACCCCATCACTGGTTTCGCACTGGATGTGAGGAGGAAACAGGCTCCTATTGTCCTTGTCTCAGCCAGCCATGAGCCTCCTGGCTATGGCCAAGCAAGCAGGTGGCACTGACAGTGAAGAGCATCCACTGGTGCTCTCCCACACATCACAGACTGGCTAAGGTGGGATAGGACCTCTGGAGATGGTCCTGTCTAGGCCCCAGCTCAGGCCAGGATGCCTGATGCTGCTGGTTGGGTGTTTGAACCCCTCCGAGGATGGAGGCTCCACAGCCTTCCTGAGCAGCCTGCTCCATCATCATTCACCTTGATCATGCCTCTAGCACAGGTGGCCATCAGCCACCTTTGATGCAATGTATTCGGTCACTACCAGAGGAGGTGAGGGATGCCTCTCTTGGGGACATGACAGCTATGGACCTGCACAACATTCTTGGCTGTGCTTCCTGGCTCCAGTCCCCAAGGGGAGGCTTTCAAGCCCCATGTTACAGGGCCATGTTCCAGAAGCTAAGCCTGGAACAAAAGTGGGGTGTTCCCCTCACTCACATATCACCATGCAAACACACCACTAGTGGATCCAGCCTTTGCCATTTCCTTCCATTCTGTTCAAGACAACTGAAGAAGTATAGGGGGGGGAGGTGGGGAGCATCACTTGGCAGGAAGGCTTTCTTCTCTGAGTCTATTGCTTCTGAGATTGAGGAGGATTAACCCTGCAGACCCTCCATAAACACCAGGCTCCCCCATGGCCACCCCCACCACCAGGTGTGCAGTCAGCGTGGATCCACGAGGATCCTGGACCCACAAGCCTGTTTTCACAGATCTGTGCTGTTTTACCTCCCAGTGCTTTTCTGGTTCTCATTATCTCTGCAGAGCTGATGACTCTGAGACATTTCATCTCCCTGGAGGCTTTTTCTGGTGTGTTAAATCTGATTTATGCAACACAGCCATGGCTGTCCTGGTCACCCATGCTCACCTCTGGCTTGTTAACACCCTGGCTGGCCAAGGACACTTCCCAACCTGCCAGCAGATCTGAACCAGATTGCACCTCTGCACCCACCAGAGTTAAAGCCTTAGCAGCTTGCTCCTCCTATCCCTTTTCCTCTCATTCATCGCTGATCATTAATCACAGCAGCCTCTTTCCCCAAGGGACCTGCCTCCACAGACCCAGACCTGCCCCTGCAGCTGCCAGGGGAAGTCCCAGGGGCAGGCACCGAACAAGGGCAAACCAAATTAGCAGTTGTAAGGTAACACCCCCAATAACCTTAGCCTGATCATTAACCCCAGCTGCATGGAGGGCATCAGCAGCTCAGGGTCCCTCCCCAGGCCAGCGGGATGCTTCTGGCAGGGAAAGCGGCCTCTTCCCTAGCCTCCCGTCTTCTGCTCTTGATAGAAACCAGTTCAGAAACACAACAGTTTGGGATCTAAACAGCTATTAACACTTATCGCTGCCTGTCCCACGAGGCAATCCGAATCCAAAGTACAGCTATAACACATGTGTATCTGTTCACAACACCTCATTGGAGGAATTAAAGAGTGACAATGATACTGTACTTGGGACACAATGACAACTGCTTCCATCTAGCCAAACACGACCGAGGCCAAGGCTGGTCCAACCTACTAAATGGTGCTAGAGCGTCAGGCTGGGCATAGTACCAAACATTACAGTGGAGCCCCTCTACATGGCCCCTAGACATCTTTGCATTTGCAGGCCTGGCGACCTTTCCAAGCTTCTCTCCACCATCCTCCTATTTCATTTCAGGCTGCTTCTTGTTCTTTGCCCACACTGCCTGCACAAGCTATTTTGCAGGAGGAAGGGTCATCTCTCATAAGCCATCTGCATCATAACCTAACGCCAGACAGGGTGAACCACCTCTGCAAGGCAAACCTTGCACCTCTGTGTTGTACTTGGACACATCTGTTTTGCTGGTGCCTGTCTTTTGCCCAAGTCAACCACTGCTGTCACCTGAAGGGGAAGGGTGACAGTGCTATAATCTGGATACCTCACACATTCCCTCCGAGACCTTTGCAGTGCTTGCATCCAAGCAGGCCTGCTGGGTAGGAGGCTTGAATGAGGGCAGCTGGACAGGAGCCCTACAAGCCAGCGAGGCCTCTGCATACTGGCCACCAAATCTGCATCCGAAGCTGCTAACAAATGAGGTGAAGGAAATGTCTGGAACAGGGACCAGGTCTGGTCATGGTTTGAGTCCTGACTCCAGAGCAGCTGGTACCGCCTTGCAGGCGATGCACAGCTCAGCTATCCCAACCATTCTCCTGAGCTGAAACTTACTCCAGTGTGGGCCAAGCTTGCCAAATTCCTGAAGTCTGGTAAAGTTACAGGTGAGTGGAGGACCCTCTGCCCACATCCCCACACCCCCCCAAAGCAGACTTTATGAACCCACGGTGAAAGTGGAGGCGGAGTCAAGAAAGCCCAAAAGTGGTTTGCAGTGATTCACCACAACAGACACCCTCCCACCCCCAAACTCATAGGCCCCAAGACCCCAATAGCACAACATCTAGAGCACAAGTGCTCCTCAGCTCTCGCTGTGCTGTGAGCTCCCCTCATAACACCGGTGCCCCTTCCTACTTTGCTTGCAGAGCTGGGCAGGCTCTCTTCCAGCTGGATGCCATCCAGAGCCTCCACCAAGGTCCAGAGAAGGGAGTAGGAGGTGCTCCAAGGGGTGGGAGCAGAGACATGGAAGCCAAGGGTTAGGGTGGCAGTGGAAGAACCCAGTACCTTTGGTTGCTGGAGTGAGAGGTACCATGGCGTTTCTATTGCTACAGCTTTGGAGATTTTCCCATCTGCCTTCCCACCACCTGCTGAGGCGACTACAAGGGAGAAGAGGTTTGCAAGGGTCACTCTTGGGCCAGAGCAGATGGAAAGGACCTGCTGCAAGTGTTTTACTAGAGATGGCCAGACAGCTGCAACATGCCCCTCAGCCCTGCTGACGGCTCATGGATCATCCAGCACACAGAGAGTACCAGGACCGCAGGAGCTGGCTCACAACTCCACACGCTGCGTTGGAGGCTTGCATGCAATGACCAAGGGTCTGCAGCTGGGCAAAGGAGAGAATTAACAAGCTGCTGAAGTCCTTCATCAGACGCCTGAACAAACAGATGCTGCCAGGAGCTGGTCTCCCCCCTCCTGGGACCATGTTTCTGGTCAGAGAGGGTTTTCACAGCTCTCCCCGAAGGGGAGAACCAGCAGCACCTTTGCTACACAAAGCTCTGGGGCCTCTTCCTCCCCCTGCACCTTTGAACCAGCTCCAGACTTCTCAGCCCTGCAGGCCTCCAACCTGGACTGCTGCACACCTAATTAACTCCCTTGTTCATTTATGGTCTCTTGTCACTAAAGCACGTAATTGGTGCACAGAAGCAGCAGGTTCTTATGTGTATTCACATGGACCTGACTGCTCCTTTGGTGTACTGGGGAAGCCCTCAGCCCCTGCTGCAGCCAGCTGCTCCAGGATCACCTACAGAGAATGCTGCCTCCTTGTTTCCAGCAAGCTCCCCCAGTACCTCTCTGGCCATCACAGACATCAGGGTCTTCTAAGGGCATAACTCCTTTGAATTCAAGCAAGAAAGTTTGTCTGAACCACAGACTGCACCCTAACCACATCTGTCTCCCTTCGTGACACTGAGACACCCCATGGGGTGTCTCCTCACTCCCTTTTGTTTGTATGTTTGCACGCATGGTTTCTTCCCCCATTGGTACTCGCTCAGGTTTGCACACAGTCAGAGGGATGTACGAACATCACCCCACTGTTCTTTTATCCACCTTCCCTCCATGTTTCCTCTTAACCCCGGCAGCACAAGAATGGAGAACAGCGGAGAGTGGCAGGGTCCTTTCACAGGGGAAAACCCAGGCAGGAGGATCCCAGAGCTTCAAGACCAAATAAGCTCTTCAGGGTTTGGAAACCTCCCTTGCCTTTGTGCCTTGGCCTTCCAGGGTTGGGGGAAGGGATCCCAATGAACATGTTTGTGCTGCTCTTCTTAATAGGGTGTTGTGTAACACAGAGGGAAGTGACTACACCGGGGACCCCAGCTGAGAACAGAGATTTTAATCCTGATGCCCAGGGAAAACTTGGAAAAAATACCTACATCTGTTCTGTTGCATTAGGCTCATGGCTCGGAGGCTGACAGCTGACCCTGGCTGCTCATGATGCCAAGGTACGGCCCCTGCCAAACAGTGCCAGGGTAAATTACCATGACTGATTAGAAAGGCAAAAGGCAGCCAGAGAAAACTGAGGAGGGAGCTCTCCCTGTGAAGGTTTCTAATGAAGGGAGAAGGCCAAGCCAGAGCGCACCAGAGCACTTTGTCTTTTCCACTGCCACATGGGCAAACTGAGTGATAGTGGAAGAAAACAGGGCAGGGGATGAGATGCAGGGAGAGGGATGAAGGTGAGAAGGCAGAAAAGAAACCAAAGCTGCATCCACCTCTCCATGGGGCTCACCAAAGATGGACTTTGGGATACAACCCTTCTCTTCCTCCTCTGAATCTGTGCTATGCTGAGGCCACAGAGGGGAGAAAGGTGCTCTTGTATCTACAAGCAAGGTTCATGTTTGAAAAGGGCATAGGGCAGATGTTGGCAGGGCAGAGCAGCACACACTCCCTGCCATGAGCCTGCCAGCTCTAGGACATGTAAGAACACAGATATGGGGCTCCCTGGCCCAGCACTACAACACAGTTCCCTTCCAGGCTCAGGCTTTGTCATCACCTCACATCCATCCAACAGCTCAGAGTACAAAGGAAATAAGCTATCCAGGGAACAAAATAACACTACCAAAATTTGGCTAATAGCAGACACCTAGAAGTTCTGGAAGCTCATGAAAGATTTCTACTATATTTGGCAGGGCTCTATACCCAGTGGTACACCCATGGGGAACATGGTAGGTGCTGCACTGGAACCACAGGGCACAAGGGAGAGCCCCTTCTCTGTGCACCTCTTACAGGCCCAGCAGGATGCTGAGGGTGGCCTTCTCCTAAATGGGAGAGGGCTTCCAGAAAAGCTGTTAACACCCAGTTCTGTGAAGGATCTGTCTGTTTCCTATTCTAGTGTTAAATTAGCTCAGCCCTAATTAGCATGACATCTATGACAGGATTAAAGCAGATTCAGCATTCCTCTTCCTGCCTAGGGCCACCAGCTGCCAAACACTCCTCCAGGTCAGCATCCTGCTCAGGACAGTGGCTAGCTTCAAGAGAAGCAGCAAGCAAGCTCCTTTCTAACTCTGTCTGTCAGAGGCAGGATTTGGCCTTGAAGCAGGAAGGTTTGTTTGCTTTAAATCTTATTTAACCATGGATGTTTTCATTATTCACATCCATGTCACACTCTTATGTACCCTTAGGAGGACAAGGAGAAAAGCTCTTGCTTTCCTCAGTCCATCTGCAGAGCAGACAGCTTTGATTAGCCACGTGCCTGTTGCCTTTCAATCCCAGCTGCCTGTCACTTTGACCTTATTCAACTAGACAAAGGGATCAGGAGGAGCTGTGTGTTTCCTCAGCACCCTTCAGCCTCTTATAAACTTCTACTTCAACACCACAAACTCATCAGATTCTGATCCTCTATCTGTCTCCATAGGCGACCTCATCACACAGCCCTGAAACTCCAGCACGGAACCAAGCACTTCAGTAGTGGGAGTCCTTCTGAGAAATGCCTTCTGATCCATGAGCATTTCTGCACTAGAATCTAAAGATGCCTTTTGGGTTCACCACCACTAGCCCCATGACTCTTTACCACCACCCTCCCCTCTGCTGTCAGTGTTTGACCTGATGCCCTCCTCTCTGCTCCCTACACTGCTGCGTAGCAGATCTGTCAAGGTCAGTCTTAGGCCTGAGCTGGCTCAGCAGCATCAAGTGCATTACACCTCACTAATGTGTTTGGTATGTGGCTCCTCTGAAATCCTGCCACTTTGCACTTAAATCGCAGCTCTACCATGCTCAGGAATAGGAACCAGAGGGGCTGAGGGACAGTAAAGCCAGCTCCTAGAAAGACATTCCCAGGGCACCTTTCAAAGATACTTCCAATAGGCTACTGACACTGTCAACTGCCACCTCTACTCAAAAACAACCTGATGAAGACAGTGCCCAAGGCAGGCATCACCTATGCAGGGACCACTTCAGGACAATTGCCCCCTAAGGGTGGCATCATGGTCCTTTTGCCCTCTTGTCCCTGGAACCGCTGCACTGCTCCAGTCACCTACTGCAACTCATCCAAACTCATGCCAATTTCCATCCCTCCAGGATCTATGGAAAGGCCAGTGGTGTCTGCAGTTAATAAAAGGAGTCCATTTTGTTATAATAAGCATTAAAGACAGAACATCAGTTCCCTCTGCATATCAGCTCAATTCTGCTTTCTTGGTCCATACTTTAAAACTCCCTCTTCTCTCACAGACCGATGTCTAATCTGTGGCTCAAAGCCTAAGGGAACATATTTAATCTGGTTAGTGTTAATGCTGTTGTTTGCTCATATTAAACACATATTCTGTCCTCAGTCTCCCGAGAAAGAGTGCTGCAGGTTAATCATACATTTGTAAATCCAACTTCCTCTCATGCATTTTAAATGTGTTGCCTGTTGGAAAACAAAAGGGCAAGCAGGAGCAGCACAACAGGGACTTGTGCAGAACCAGGGTATGCTCCCTAGATGCTCACTTCTCGTATGCCCCGGTTTGGGAATTATAAGCACAGGAAGGGAATCTGCCAGCCAACTCGTCTGCTAGACTAAGGGGCCTGCTGAACGAAACAAATAAGGCAGCCCAACACGCAGACATCAGTGACCCAAACTGCAGGGTTTCCAGAGAGGCACTCTTAAACCTGAGCAGCTCGACTATAGGCCCCCCTCTCGTGGCCAACCAGTCGCAGTCACCGTTCGTCAGCATAACAGAGCTGCCGCAACGCTGCCCGCCCCTACACCCGGAGCATCCCGGAGCATCCCGGAGCCCGGGCAACACGGCTCTGCTCCGAGGACTGACGGATCGCACGGCTTCAGCCACGGAGCTGTCTATGAGCAAGGCAGACCTGGGTACCAGGGCAGATGCCATGAAAGTCTTCTAAAAAGGAAAAGATTCATTGCAAAGAAAGATTTTTACAAGGGCAGGTGGTGATAGGACAAGGGGGAATGACTTTAAACAGTGGAACACGTTGCCTTGAGAAGCTGTGGATACCCCATCCCTGGCAGTGTTTAAGGCCAGGTTGGACAGGGCTTGGAGCAACCTGGTCTGCTGGAAGGTGTCCCTGCTTGTGGCAGGGGGCTGGAACTAGATAGGTCCCTTTAAGGTCCCTTCTAACCCAAACCATTCTATGATCCATTATTACCAGAACAGCCAGCATTTGCTGAGTCCCTCCAACTTGACAGCCTTATGGCTATCAACAACTAGGCCCTCAATTTTAATAGCAATACTGTGTAACACTAAGACCCCCCCCATCTTGAAACAGGGCCCCATTGTGCAAGGAGCTATACAACATCCAGACACAGAGAGACTGTCTGCTCTTTGGAATGGGAATGAGATTAAGAGAAAGGACAGAAGATGAACAGGAAGGGAGCGAGCAGAAGGAAACAAGGCAATACTGATCAGCCTAAGAGATCGCAGTTGGCAAGATGCTCTTAATGGGTGAGGAAACAGTGCAAAGACAATAGTTCAGTGTCTTACTAGAAGATACCTAGGTGACATTCTTGTACTGTAAACCTTAGTTTCAGCAATGACTACAATCACTACCAGTCTATTTTGTGTTGTTCCCTGTATAAAAGGGCCTAGGAGAGGCAAGGCTGCATACTGCTGCTGACTGCCCTAGTCACAGACAAGGAAAAGGGCTGCCAGTTTTCCCTCAGTAGGAGCCTGAGTCTGTTCCACACCAGTAATAAAGGCCTCTGCAAATTTGAGCTAGCCTCTACACAGCAAACAGCTTCTCCAGACAAATGCGAAACCCTGGAGTTGGTTTCATCATCTTCCAAGAGGACTGCAGAGAACTGTAGAGAACTGTATTTCCTTGTGCTTCTTCATCCCCTGCTGTAAGCAGCACTATCTCATCTTGAGGCAACCTCACACTTCAGCTACTGAAGCACAAGGCAGCCCTAAGTAGCTGCTCCTTCTATGACAAGTTGGAGATTTCTAAAGATTACTCAGAAAACTGCATGAGTTTACAGGCCTTCAGAATTATGTCAACACAAATCCTAAAATGAAGGGGTGGGTATGGGCCAACACACTTCTTGCAGCTTATCAGAGAATTGCCTCTAGAGGGAGATGGATTTGGTTTTGGCCACTGCAGTCACTCCCCCCAAAACCATCCGAACTCACTCTGGCTTTCGTGTGCCTCAGAGAGCACTCTGGAGCAGCCTTAGGCCAATTCCAGTTCTCCATCCCTCTTATGGTGCAAGAGCCCTGCTTCCTTCATCTGAATTCACTGCAGCTTTATACACACGCTGAGGGGCTTGGCTGTCAGCCTCACTCCCCACTTCCAACCCCGTGTGCAATTGCCCACGCCTCAACACACTTTGTAGCACGCCATCCCTGCAGAAGGGTAGCTGGAAAAGACTGATCAGGAATTTTGGGTGAACTTCAGCTACAGCTGTTTTGTTTTACTGCAAAAAAAAAAAACTTATAGCAAATTATATCTAAAAATGAACACATTCATGCAGTAACACCTCCCTCCTACAATCAAGTTTCATGCTCTGGAGAGCAGAGATTAGGGATTCTCACGCATTCAACGAAATAAAATAAAAACCAAAAACAAACAAGGAAAGACTTTAAGAGGAAGATTCTAAAGTCTCAGATTCTAAATCATACAGCTGATGCCAAGACAGGCTGATATTCTGATGGACTTTGCTGTTTCCCGTGTTTTCCTTTTATAGTTCCCATAATCACATGTTCAAACTCTTTCTGCTGTCGTGTGCCAGGTCAGTCAGACACACGATGGTAGCAGAACAGCCAAAACTATGCAAAATATAATCATTCTCTATGGGAACCAGGAGTTACAGCTTGGTTCAACTCAGCCTTAACACTATGAAAGCAAGAACTCTTACCCAAATCAAGCATCATTTCCCCATTTTCTCATTCAGGTATCTGAAGAAATTCCTTTGCAGCAGTTCTACAGGTGAGGCAAACAAAAAGCTGAATGCACAAAAATCCAGTTTCCCAAGCAGCACATCTTGGCACATCTCACATCAAGTGGCCACGTGTGGCAACAAGAATCCCAAGACATCACTGCTGCTGGAGACACAAGCTGGGGCATGTAGGATTTCAGCATGAAGCATACAGGCACGATTTCTCTCCCAGCCCTAAGTCCATGCCAGATGCCATGATAAATAGAGGCTGTGAAGTCAGCAACAGACCACTGTCCCCACTCCCTCTCCAAGACATCACAAGACACTGGTGATCAGGACGCACAATGTGGGCAGCCAGATGGTATCATGCATCCTGCAAAGAGAAGCAGAAACTTTAGAACCTACTTCATGCTAAAGCAATCCAGCATGCTGATCTCTCTCCTTCACACCCAAACAGATAGTTTCTGAAAACTCCAGCCTCAACTTGGCCCCCTTCCCATGAGTAATACTGGTTATGGCATGTGAGGACATGTCCACATGGTTTGCTGTATCATTTTGCTCATGCCATGTTTGCGAAGTTGCCCACCTTTTAGTGCCCTGACCCCAACTCAGGCAGCTTTACTCACAACCTCTTCTATTTCCAGGGGGCAACAAAACCTGTTTCTGGATTTCTCTTAACGCTCAACACTGCCTTATCAAACCTGTATCTTCTCCAAACCCAGCATAAGGCAGCTCTTTGGTCCATAGGAGCTCCTAAATAATACCATCATCCAGCACAACACTACAGAGGCCATCCCTGAGACTCGCATGCACGGCTCACTTTATTTAGTTAGTGCTCATGGATTAAAAGCCAAAAATCAAGGCTAGATGCTAGTTTCATAATGTGCAAGAACATCTGCCTAGTTGTATGGTGGAATATATGCAGCCAGGTAATGCTATGCTGGCTGAAGATGGGCTAAATCTTTTCTCTACAGGCAGCAATGCTAATAGGCTGACTCATGTTGCAGAATTTTCTCAGCTTTTAAAGTTGATTTTAATCCTTAAGCTAAAATGAATCAATCCATCCAAGGAAATCCCGTGATAAACTGAATGCTTTTTGTCAGAGCTGGAAATAGTGGAAGCTCAGAGAATCACAGAAATTGGACATTGCCTCTGAAGGCAACAAGCTGACAACTTGTTCATGACCGTTTTTGTTAGTGGACAGTTACAGGTACACGGTTTCACCAAACATACTGAAAGCATTTTGTATAACTTAAAAAGGTGCAAAGGATTCAAATGCCCCCCTCTTCTCCTGGCCTCATCTAACCTTCTTGACAGCAAGATGAAGCACAAGCAGTATAAAGCAGCCCAGAGTCAGGTAATACATAGTAAGACGACAAACACAAAAGAGTCCTTAAAATACTTTCCAGCATTACCAGCTGCTCCAGCCTACTGCAGAGTCCTGCATGTCCCCAGAAGCTTCTGAACCCAGAAATCCTGGATTCAGTCAGTCATCCTGAGAGGCTGCAGGTGGAGAACCATCCTCTCCCCCACGCTTCAGACCTCAGCAAGACACCCGAAGAGTCCCCTCACCCATGGGCAGCACTCACCAGTTTGATTCCCTCTGTACAGCCCCAGAAGAATGCCAAGCTGAGAAGGCAGCATTTTTAAAATATTTTATTTATTATACAAACTATTTACAAAATCAGCTACTGCAACCACAGGCTTCCAAATTTTGGCTGAACTCTGCCAGAAACTCATCAGAAGGAACTAGGATTTGACCTGTATCATCCACAGCTCCTGGTTTCTAAAAACATGCAACATGGCCTGCAAGTGCAGGGTGAAAGCCAGGCCCTCTGCACCTCAAAGCAGCTTCAGGAAACATGGAACTTCTCTGAGATGATACCAGGATCCTAAAGATTTCTGCAGAAGGGCCTCCAAGTGGGAATAAGTAAAGGATAAAAATAAAAGTAACGAGCCTCTGCCAGAAGTAACATACAGCATAAGTGACCAAAGCACATCCCCATTAACTAGTGTTAAGGGCAGCATAAAAAGTGACCTTACTGGGAAAGGGTATAAAGTTAGAGACAAGTTTAGAAACACCTTGATGGATCTCAGGAACACAGGACTGGCTAGAGCCCTGTGGAAACCTGTGGGATGGGTTTAGTTGACTAACAGCACCCATCACACTTCTGGCTGCACTTCTGTTAAGAAAGATCTTGACATCTGCACAGCTGCTGGGAAGCATGGGGTGCTGGCTGCAATGCAATGAGAAGTATTTAGAAGCTCCTTCCAGTAGACAAAGACTGCCCAGTGTCCAGCTACTTCATCCTCAGAATAAAAATGTCCAGCTCAAGAGAAGAAGGGAGAAGATTCCTGAGGAAGGTGTCACTGGCAGAGTTGGCCCATAGCTACAAGGCTGGAAACATCCTCACCAAGTGAGACTGCAACATGGGAACAGCACCAAGCTATGCCTCCCAATAGACAGGAATTAAGCTGAACACCAGCGCTTCCTCTCAAGTCCCTGGAGAAAGGGGTAAAGTGGTGGCATAAAGAACATAAGAGCTGTGGAAGCAACCTGCAGTGTAAATATAATGGTACCAAACTCTCCACCCAAAGGTCAGGACCTTGCAGAATGGAGCCTGCACTAAAAATGGGAGAACAGCCACTACTAAAGTGATCTGTCAGAGCACAACAGTGGCAACTCTGAAGCTGGAAGGCTCCCAGCACCTTGGTGCCAGTGAGGGAATGAATTCACAAGGCAAAGAAATCCCCCTGAGTAGTCTCAATATTCAGCCGGCTGCTTTTTGGCACCAAAATGGCTTATTTTTTTCTGTATGGAAATAACGTAGCCCAAGAATGGCCAAGATGCTGCCTTAAAAACATTTTCTAGATGTACAACATTTACCCCGAATTCCCAGTCAATTCAACTAAGCTATACTGGAAAAGCACACACAATTGTCTTAAAATATCCATACTGGGCAGAAGTCTATCTGGATCAGCTTGAAGACAGCAGAAATGGACTGAAGAGGATGATGTGATTTTTTAATCTAATATGGTGTTCTAAAATTAGCTCAGGGATGCCAGTCTGAGACTCCATTCTGGAAGAAATCCACCAATTCCATAATCAAGTGAAAACTTATGAATTGCAGGTACTAGCAATGCAGGTTTCTCACACTTTGACTCTTGGATGCCTTTGACTCCTGACCTGAGCTGTCTAAAGGACTGATGAGAACTTGAATTTTACTTCAGTGAAAAACTTGAGGATCTTGAATTTTACTTCAATGAAGAACTCATCAAGATTCCCAGATTCCCCTTTCCTTTACTTCCCTGTGAAGGGCTGAAGGGACTGCCAGCAACAACACACCCCAATGAAAAGCTTGCTTCTACATGCTGGTCTGCCCCCTCCTCTCCTCACAAGCCAGACAGTGGTGAGTGCAGTCTGTTGAGTGACCACTTGAGTGACGTTCTAGTTAATAATGTGCTGGAAAGCCAGCAGCACTGAACAGAACAGAAGGAAAAGAGAGCTAAAGAAAGAAAGTAGGAAAACCAGGAGGACAGAAAACCAGCTGCTCTCCAGGCACCAGCACCCCTCTGGAAACTCTGCCTGAAATGCAGTAGAGAAGTCTCAGGCTGCTGCATGATAGAGGTAGAAGCCAAGACCCTGTGGGATGATGGCGTGGAGGTACCATGTTTTTCCCAGTACCACCATCCCAAGAACAAACACAAGCCCAGTGCACACTGTAGCTGCTTACCAACCTATCACTGTTAGCACATAACATACATACCCTGAAGGTGAATGTGGGATAGGCATTGGTGCTCAGCATTAAGGAATCACACTCATGCCCATACTCTCTCTCCTGAGGAAGGGAAAAGAAGGCAAGGGCATAGGACAGCTTCCTGTGCAACATCAACTGTCAGAAACATTCAATGGAGGAGAAACTCCTCTTCCAGTTCATTTGCAGAGGCTCATTACCAGCCACTGCTGGAGGATGCTTCTGCTGCTAGACCCTGGTGGAGGTAGTACAGGATCACTGTCAGGGCCAGCACTTGTGCTCCAATGAGATTGTTCTCCCCTTTGGGTTACTCCCTTCAGTGGATACTGTCCACTTTTCTCTGTGGCACAGGTGACAGCAGCATCCAGAGCAAGAAGAACCAGAAACCCTTCTGTGTCAGGTACTGAAAGGATGGACAACCTTATACTCTTCATGAGTCAGAGTTAGATGAGCTATTGGGGAGCATCACTGGGGGAGTTGAGCCAAGACACGGGAAGTTACTAAGGCTTCCCATGAGCCACGTTTCCAGCAGAGCTCCATGCTGGTCTTTCCTCTTCCTCCCAGAGAGCTACAATAAAGGCAACTCAGCAGATATCCTGCACCTCATTGTAACTTCTGCTTATGAACTTCATCTTTTCAGAGAGGGATGGGCTTACACGGTGCATGGAAATGAAGTGCAATATCTCCTTGATGAATGCACCATAGTCAATTGCTGTTTCACATTGAACCAAAGGGAGAATGAGGGAAAAGGAAAAGATGAGCTCTTGATGACATATTTGGGATATGGAAAGGCCACATGACATCTTCTGGATGATGAATTCCTTTACACGGAGTCTTTGCTCTGCCTCCGTTGCCCATGTGGAGGGAAGGAGAACAAGCATAGGACTGAACCTGGGTCTTGCCATGAAGAGCCAGGAGGTTAAGTGGCCGCCTGAAAAGGGGAAATCACAGCATGCCGAAGCCCTCACAACCCTCGCTGATAGCTAGCTGCAGCATCTTGTGCACTTCTTCATAGGAGTCATAAGTAGGGAGGCACAGCTGGTTAAAACTGGAAAACAAGAGAAAAATTCCATTCAGACTGAGAGGACCATCCCCATCAGCTGCTTTATATGGGTTGACATAAGCATCCTACACATTACATGTTATATACTGCTGGCCAACCAAAACTAAAGCTGGTGTCATTCCCAAAACCACAATGCGGAAAGTCCTACCACCCCAGGACACTTGCCAAGTGTGGGCTGTTGGCAAAGTACTGTGAGTTGGAGCCGCAATGATCTGGAAAGATGGACAGAGTGCAGCAAACCCTCCTGGAGGCAGCTGGGAGGAACCAGTTGTGAACTGCAAGAGCCTAGCCAGCTCTTCCTGTGTGAAACTGGAGACCACGGTCCAAAACCACCTCATGACCTGTTAGGAAACAGGAAAAGCAAAGCCAGGTCTGCCAAGTGAATCAAATAAGCATCTAAGGAAGATGCAAGATGATCAGTCACTTGCCCTTGTAAGCAAGTTACTCATAGTAAAAATTCTTTTGTTTTACCTGGGTGACACATAAAGGCAAGTATTAGAATTTCTTATCAGTTAAGAGATGTCTACTACCTCCCACCACTTCCTTCCCTTAAAGCAGAAGGGCTTCTCCCCACAGAGATTTTATTTTTAGAAGTTCCTGCATAGGTTATGAGGTAAGTTTACAATGCAGAAGCTCATTTGCTTCTTACACTATGCTAATCTTTTGCTTTTCCACAACATCTGGTACTTTTGCAGGAAGGTGGAACCATCCGTGTTTACAGCTAGAAGCTTGTACTCCAAATCTATCTTCATCTTGGGTGTTTTGGCAGCTTCCGTTATTTTTTTTTAAATGAAGCTGCTAACATTCCCATACCCTTCCCTGTGGGAAAGGCAGGGAGGGATAGGGAAAATTCAAGGTATAAATTTAGGCTACAACATTTACCACAGCACTGAATCCCAAACACTCCACATAGGCTGCAATCATGATCTTCAAGAATCCTTTTGAGATAAGTATCTCACCATGAACATCTTCAGCAGCAATAATTCCCACTGATTCCTCCTGATTCCCTGGCTGAACTGTTCTTAATCAGAGCTTTGCTGGATTTTCTTAGAAAGACCACTGCTGCTGAGTTTTACCTGCTGGTAACTGATTAAGCATCATCTCTAGTCAGCCAGGCTGAAGGATGTCTCTAGGGTTAAACATTACAAAATAATGTATGCAGTCCTACTCCTCAATTTTCCAGTTCATCCTCTAGAAGCCTGATTTCCAACCAAGAAATCTGTTCCCAATTTAAGCTGTCCTCTGTTGTAGTTTGAAGAACTGGCTTCAGCAAGCAGGAGGGAGAAATCCTTTCATTTACCTTCTCACGGAAGTGCCAAGATCCTCCTACCACCACAGCATGTGCCTTGAAGTCACAGACACTGATATCTCCAGTACCACACATAAGCAACTGAAAGGCAAGAGACTGCGGTCAAAGTCAGGAGCCGGGAAACAAGGCAACAGCTACTGTGCAAATTACAAGTGTTTAAAAGGCTTTATTCCTGGTCCATTTGTCAGAGAGGAGGGGAAGGGTATTGATGCTTAGGGAGCCAATAATTACCTCAAGCTCATTCTCATCAAAAATAGCCAGGAGATTCTCAGGAACTAACTCATTAAGACCTGGAAGAGAAGAGGAGACAGCAAGTGCTATGCTCTGGGACATAAAGGCAGAATGAGGTGGGGAGCAGACATGATGTTACCTTTCAGGAAGTGATCCACCTCCTCTCTAACCTGGTTGGCCAGCCTGTACTGCGCAAGCAGATTTAAATACAAGATTTTGTTTTCATTGGTCACTGCTATTTGAGCCCCTCCTGTCACCAGTTCCACCACCTGAAAACAGGAGAACACTCGGTGTGAATGTGACTAACAGCATTCCCCAAACCTGATCTCTCAACCAAGCAAGGAGCTAGTGGCAAGAGTCTGCCTTCTCTGCTACAGGCAGAAGGCGTTAAATTGTCCCACCTCCAGGTACTGCCTCCCTCACCTTCTCCAGCTGTCCTGTTTTGCTATACTTCTCTTCAGCAAAGACCAGATCCATCTCACTCACATCATTGTTCAGTATGAAACAAACTTTGGATTTATAGAATTCTGGGTCATCTGTTTCAAAATACTGTGTGAAAGAAAAAGACATGGAGGAGCCAAAAAAAAAAAAGCCTAACAACAAAACATACACTGTTAACCAGGACTCTGGATCTGCTTCTACTACACCAATGTTGAACCTCTCCCCAGACCAAGGCTGAGAGGTTTCACCTTGTAATGCATACGAAGTCCTATGATCTGAGCCAGGAAGGATCGGGTGAAGCGAGCTCGAACCAGCTGTTTGTAGGCACCTCCCAGAGATGATTCATAAAGACACTTTCCTACTAGGCGGCCTGCAAATTCATACACTTTGAGCCGTAAATATGTGGGACGGCCTGGGTTTGGATGTACCTGGGAAGAAACAGCAAAATGAAATACCCAACTACCAGACAAGACTAGCACAAATAGCAAGTATGGGACCAGCTTGAGTCACTGCAGCTCTCACAGGCTGTGCCAGAAGCTTTATCCTTAAAGACAAGCTTTGGGGATACTACACTAGAAATAAAATGCCTGAGCCTACTTAGGAAGAATTAAATAAATAAATGTTTCACACACACAGGCCAGAAGCTGCATGAAAGCATAAATGGATTCTGAAATATTCAGAGCCAACAAAACCTCTAGACACTCTGATGCCACCTCCTTTCACCCAGAAACCCAGCCTTCCCTCTGTATCTTTGATACTTCAGTGGTGTCCTGGGTTCAGCAATAGCAGTCATTTTTCTCCTTCTTAGTAGCTGGTGCAGCGCTGTGGTTTTGACTTTCAGCCTGGGAACAGTGCTGATAACACCAATGTTTTTAGCTGTTGCTCAGTAATTTTTAGTCTGACCAAGGACTTTCTGAGTCTCATGCTCTGCCAGGGAGGAGGGGAAGCCGGGAGGAAGCAGAGACAGGACACCTGACCCAAACTAGCCAAAGAGGTATTCCATACCACAGCATGTCATGCCCAGTATATAAACTGGGGGAGTTGCCCAGAAGGGCGAGATCACTGCTCAGTCGGGCTGGGTATCAGTCAGTGGATGGTGAGTGGTTGTATTCTCTTCCCTTGTTATTTCCTTTATCATTATTATTATTGGTGGTAGCAGTAGTGATTTGTGTTATACCTTAGTTACTGGACTGCTCTTACCTCAACCCATAGGAGTTACATTCTTTTGATTCTTCTCCCCATCCCTCTGGGAGTGGGGGGGAGGAAGTGGGGGGGGGGGGTGGTCAGGGAGTGAGCAAGTGGCTGATTGGACTTAAACCACAACAAGTGGGTTATCATCATGAAGCAAAGCTTCAAGAAAGGCACTGGAAGTGACTGTGCAGGCAAGCTAATGAATGGGTAAGGTTGCACACCACTTAATAGCTGCATCATTATGTAACCATCAGCATGTCAATGCACACATTTCTGTGTGTTTCACATAGGAACTGTAGACTCACCAAGGCCTGGTTGTTATCACTGAAGCGGGTAAAGAGTTGATTGGTGGTATCAAATAATGCCTTGCAGATGAGTTCAAACCACTCTCTGCGTGGACCTCCCCAGTCCAGAGCTATGAGATAAAACAAGCTTGGTCATCCATGGGTCATCAATTCAAGAGTTTCATGCATGCTGCCGAGTATTACCCAAGATGACCGCTTATCACAGCAAACAGCTCCACAGAAAAAAGGAGTAGATGGGGACTCCAGACCTCTAGGTTTTGCTCCCAAATCTAGTCCTAATATTTTTTATTTGGGCATTAGGTCCTTATGTAAAGTAGGGAGAGAATAGCACCAAAAGGGCAATTCATTAACATCTGTGAGAAAGTGAAAGGGCTGGAAAGTCTCAAAGGATAGACATACTATAAGAAACCAGAATTTCAGGCTAAAACTACTCCACCATCACTTCCTCCTCAAATATATTCACAGGATAACTCACCTTCTTCATCCTGAAAAATCACCTCGAAGTTTTTGCTCCAGTCAGAAACAGAAAAATTTCGTGTTGCTTTAAAAGACTGAAAAAGATAAAATAGCATCAGCCATTACTGCTTAGAACCCCACAACCAATATGCAATCCTGCGCATGTGGATGGGCAATTTAAGCAACACAAACCCAAGAAACAGTCTAGTACTCTAAAGTATAAAAATGAGAATTAGGAACTCCTAAGGTCTAATTCTTTGTCCAAAGCTACAGAAGCCAATTCCTCATTTTCTATCATGAGAGACACATTATCCACATAAATGCAGCTCATCTTAAAACCAGTGTGAGGTCTGAGCACAGCACAGATGTATCCCTCTCAATGCTGCAGTACAGTATTAAAATGCCTGTGGGAAGGAGCAATTTCTGTAAAGCACTCACAGCCCACGAGTTAGAGTTAAAAAAGAAACATTTCAGAAAGCATTGGAAAATAGCTTGAAGGGTTCAGTGCGTTCATACTTAAAGTCACAATGCAAAAAAGTAACAAAATATTTCAAGTGTCTCCAACTTCCTGTGTCCCGATTCTGGATTCCAGTTAAATAAAGTTACAAAAGCTACACAGCAGTCCTCAGTCACACAGGTAGCTTTGGCTTAGCTTATCTTCAAATAGGTTAGAACATCACAGAAGCTACACCTCTGGGCTAAACACACTGGTCACATACATTTGTGCCAGTCAACCTCGAACACTAAATCTTACATTTATTATTATGGCACCTTAATTTACTTTGTCTTATGAGGGTGTACATCAGTGCTCATGACAGTGCAGAAATTTCCAAAATAGAAATACTATTTATGAGTGAAGTAATTTTGTAGCAAGCTATTAACTGAAACATAATCTCATAAACACTGCAAGCTCATGTATGCAGAAAATACTCCAAAAACACAGATTTACTGAGTGTAAATCAAGGGAAATCACTCCTGCTTTCCCCAGAAATGTTCTTTTCCATCTTTATAACATTCCTGTTGTTAGACACATGCGGAAACAATAAGTCAGGATAACTGCCTGCCCTGTGCAGACAGTATTTAGAATGTCAGTTAAGAACTGTATTATATGAATGTCTCTTTCTTAAGTTTGATTTTGAAGACACATCAGCTCAGGTCAGCACTGGTGAAGACTTAGCTCAAATAGACTTCACAGAATATTTTTTCATCACACTGAAACCACTGTTAGAAGCCTGTCAATGCAAGAGTTTCATGCATCCAGCTCAGTAACACCTGGTTTGACAGCTTATCTCACTGAATGGCTCTGTACCAGAAAAACAGCAGTTAAAGACTCACAAGCTTTAGGTTCTGCTCCCAAATCTGGTCCAGGTAGAGAGTGTCACACTGGGCGTCAGGTTCCAATATAAAGTGGAGACAGAACAGCACTAGCAGATTTCCTGCTTTTTCAGGCTGTGCATGCATTTACCCTAGACATCTCTCAGGTCTCGATTTACTCTCTGATGAGGTCCTTAAAAAAATTATCGGAGCTGAAGTTTCCAGTTACTTAAGAGATTGATCCAATCTTACTGGCTGCAGAGCAGGAACACAGCATCCCACGCAAGAACAAACCTGAACACAGACGAGCTACCGGTAGATTTTTCTTTTCGCTTTTTCCCCATCTCAAGCTGTCTATTGGCATCCGCCTTGAAACTGAAGGACTTATCATTTCTACGTGGTTGTCCTAGCACATACCAGCTTGAATTTCTTTAGGCACTGAGCAGAAGAAAAAGGATGGAGGAAGCACTGGGCTTCAGCAAAGTGACTGTTAAACTCACCGACTCCAGCAGACAATGACGGCTGACCTTCAGTGTGACCTTTGAGTGAGGTCTTTTCATATGCACCTGGCGTAGCTCCCGCTGAAAGAAGTTCACTTTGTCCTGGAAGGTCTCTGAGCCTCCTGAGAATATTGACAATCTGGGTCAGGCCTAAGCTGTCAACACCATCTAAAAAGGCATTCCTAAGACTAACTGCACAGGTCGGGTTTACAGCCCAAGGTTGAGTTTATTGCAGCAAGATTTAGAGACACAACTCTAAAGGCAGTCTGCAGTTAGTCTTGGTAGACATTCAGATACTCACAGGTGTGCTTTCAAAGAGCCTGACAGAAAAGCCAAACTGAAAAGGAACAGCTGGCACGATGAAATAAATTCACTGGAAACACCAATCAGAACAGAACATGAGACTCCAGGAATCAGAATCTCAGAGGTCATTCAGGGCTGGCATTTCTCTCCAGGAAAACTAGCAGGCTCAAGTGTTAACTTCCTGGCTACCGTACCCACTTCACCAGCCCTTTACCTATGTTTTTATGCAGAGAGCGAATGAAAGTGGCTGCCAAGATGTTCCTCTCCTTGCAGCTCAGCTCCACAGGAGGTTGGATCCCATCATCCACCACCAGTGTCAGTAATTTGTGCACAGGGTCAGGGCCAAGGTATGAAAACTGGCAGCAAAAAGATGCAAGAAAGGGTAAACCCATCGTGCAGAAGGCATAGTATATTCAATAGACAGGGCAACACCACCTGCATTCCAAGACTTTCTCTGCTCACCCATGCAGATGCAGTTAACAGGAACACTATTTCAAGCATTCAGACTCTACTTAGGAGGCTCCTTCAAATTTCACACCCTAACCCAGGGGCTTCAGTGGACACAATCACAGCATTTTAGCAAGGTTATGAGGAAAATAAGATAAATGCAAAAGGAATCAAGATTTTTGCCTAGCAGAGGCAGAAGGGAGTGATAAAACTGGCTCCTATTCAGAAATATCAGAATTCATGCACTGAGAGGGAATTCCAGAGTTGAATTTTACACAACAAAGTATTGCTCTGTGGGTGGAAACCCTTCTCTCCGAAAGGAAAAATCAGTCTATCATTCACAAGGACCACAAGCTAACAACATGGAGATGCAATGACAGCTACATGGGAAGAGGCTCACCTTTGTGCCAGGACATACTCTAAAGGTGAAAAGGCGCCATGGAATGATCTTCAGGTAAAATTCTTTCACTGATAATTGCTGAGTAACCACAAAGAGAAGGAGATGTTAAAAGTGACGCATCTGCTAAGGGCTGACCGTGGAACACGAGGCGCAAGACAGATCCATAAAGCCAGAACTCCCTGAGCCCAAGGGACAGGTTTCTGCAACATTTGGTGATACCTTCTTCTGGTTCAATACATAAACACCTTTACAGAACTGTAAGGAACTTATCTGTAAGGCTTGATATTTATTACACATGTGGGATCCCTGCATGACACAGATTTTACAACAGTGTTCAGCAGAACATCACCAGTCTAACTGGAAGGTAATGTTTAAACACACTTGAGAGGCTGAATTCAGGACAAGATTATAATGCATTGACAAAAAGGTTTTGGAAAAAAGCACACTAACAGGACTATTGCTACTACTCCCTAATTATCACAACCATTTCAAACAGCTTTTAAAAAGCAATTGCTAAACCCATGAGATCTGCAGAAATTTCTTCTCAGTGTACTTCTGCCAGAACAAATAACTAGGAACTGTGGCTCTGTTGCCTTCTGGAGAGCAAGCCAAGATGAAATTTTAGCATCTTTAGACAGAACACAAAACCATTTCCTGCACAAGCCTGTTCTAGCTGCAATGACTGGAAAAAAAAAGAAAACAGCATTTCTCCAGAAACAAAGCAAATATGAACATCAACCCCTTGAAAAAAATAACAACATAGTAACAGTCATCTACTGTGCACAGAGATGCTCTAGGCATATATTAGAGATATCCAGGGATTCAACTACAAAAGCACCAAAAGCACCAGAATCACATTAACAACTTTGGCACCTAAAAGGAACTTGCAACAGTTCTGGTGATCTCCTTTACTACGTAGTACAAGACAAAAGAGTATAGAAGTCCAGAGCGATTACCTGTATATTCAAAGGATGCTGAGCTCATGAGGACCCAGCACTCATTCCCAAAGTTAGTTCTTAGAGCTGCATGCAGCAGAGATTTACAAATCTTTAGCAACACCCTCTATCCTGTAACTGTTTCACAGCCCTCTTTTTCTCTTTAGAGAGCAGTTCCTGGATTAGTTTTTTTCTTTGATATTGCTGCATTTTCAGAATGTTTTCAGATCAACAGATTAAAAAAGTGAATTTAAATTTATTCATAGATTTAGTGGAATTTACTTTCTAGTTTCTCTGAATGCTCATAGGCAATAAGTTCTGTCAACATATTCTCACTGTAAGAGAAACCTCAGTTTCTCTTGACTTGCTTGAATCCTGCTTCTCTGCTTATACATTTACCCTTTGTCCCCGACCACACGTTTTTTTCCTTTTATTTCCCTGAAACAGTCAAGAAACAGGACAAAGACATAAAATCTGAGACTCTCCAAGTTCCAATCTACAGATATCAAAAACTGAGAAAGGGAATGCCAGGTCTGACCTGACCAGAGCAAAGGAAATATCCATTCAACAATCAGCAACACAATTCCCAGTAGGCTTTGGATCAGACCTAGAAAGACACATGGAGCCCTAAAACATCAAGGAGCATTTGAACATCATTCTCAGTCACGAGCTCAATGTTTGCTGTCTAGCCTTAGGCAAACCTTTTTTAACCGAATCTGAGGCACCTAAATCTGGAGCTAAGATACAGGGCACAAAGAAGCTCTTCAGTTACAGTATACTTTAAACATGCACTCAAGAGTGGCAACTTTGTGATCTCTACCTTAGGTGACACATAGCAGTACACTTTTTTAGGTTTCTTCACTTTCTCAGGCGTTTGGCTGTCAGCGGAAGAATCTTCATCTTCATCCTCAGTTGCAGTAGAAGGACGGCGCTGGGAGGAACTCACGTGCATTGGTGGAAGTTGCCACTGAGTGTTGGTATAACTAGGAGCATCATAAAGGTAGGCTTCAAAGTAAATACTGACACCTGAGGTGGACACATTGCGTTCTACAATGTTCTTTTCATTCTCTGAGAGAAATAGATGTAAAAGAGTTGTGTAAATCTTAATAGAGACCAAAATCAAAAAATAAAGAATCCACAGACCACCACTAACTTAATTTCAAAGAAAAGACAACACACCCATAGGAAAACATGGTCAAGAGAAACTCTTAACCCTGGAGTGGGATGAATACATTTAAGACAGCAGTTTTAACTATCCTGGCTTCTTACAGTGACTGGTTGAAGAAAAACAGAAAAAGGCATACAGAGCCCCTCTCTCAGAGCAGCAGCCTGAAGGCATGAATAGCCACATGACAGCCACACTGCAGACTGGCTCACTCCTGAAGAAACCAGGAATTATAAAATTGCAGAAAAAGAAAGCATGTAAGTTACATGTTCTTCATCCACATGGCTTAACATACAATACATGACTGACTCACTTTTGTTATGGCTCAGATGTCAACTACTAGCAAGCGATAAATATTGCCTGATTTCTGAGGTAAACCTCCCGAGATAAGGGAAAACACACACATGCTTTTATCTGCTAATGGAACAGAGTATCAGCCTTAGAGAGCTCCCTTGTCAGCAGAAATTAATTTACCTTAACATTTTTATACAAAGAGGCATTCGTTGATCAATTAAGCAAGGGTAGCCTGCAGAGAAGCCACACTGAAGTCTGCTACATGAGTGCAGCAAAAGCATCTTGTAAGAGGAGATGTAGAGAATGAATCTTGACTCACCACTTAGAACAATGATGTCAAAATCGCCATTACTTATGGGCTGGTTCTGGTAGGAGATGCAGGCGTGGAAACACCCTCTACAGTGCAAGGTGAGTCGGAAGAACACTTCACAAGTCTGCCGATTGGACACCACAGACTTCTCAAACACAACATCAGAGCTCTCGTCTTCTTGAGGACCCAGCTAAACAGGAAACAAATTAACAAAGGGGTCTCTCTAGCTCATCTGAAGCCAAGTAGCAAGGGATGAGGTTGCACCCACCTCATGGATGGAAAGGCTGTAATTGTGCTCATCTACCAAGGACACAGAATTGTTGGTGGGATTGTCATACTCATCTCTGGGAGCTATATGCAGAGTATGCTGCTGCCCACAGGTCAGGACCAGAGTGGAAAAATGGCAGACAATTTTGGTTTTGGAGGGAACCACCATCCCTGAAGCAGACAACAACAGTTTAGAGGCAAATTCCAAGGTGAAACTAAAAAGAGCAAAGGAAAAGCAACTAGGGGTACAATACCCTTGAAAACTGATCAAATCTAGACACATTCTATGCCACTTATTTGAAATACAGAGTATTTGACCACTGAAATACACAGGTTTGCCTTGAGTCAAAAACGTAATACTGATAAAGCAAACACACTTACTAGCTCTCTAACACAGTTTTTTTCCACCGTTCTAACCCTCAGCTCAAGAATTTGCTTCCCACTGCACATACAAAAGACACAAGCAGGCTGACATCCCAGGAAACCTGCATATTCAGCCTATCAGACAAACTAGTGTGTAGAGTACCTGAGTGAAACCCAAGCTTCCTCTTTCTGAAGGGGCATCTTAGCAAGCTTTGCATCTATTCACAATGCAATGGAATAGAGGTGCTTTCGGTGAACATGTACATGAAATATAAAATATGCCAACTGCGTAAGAAAATGTTTTCAAAGAAGCATATAATCAAAGGTACCAACTGCTCCAGGAGCTTAAAGAAACAGAGTAAAGTATTCAAAACAGGAAGAGTCATATCATGATAGCATTTCCAATTCAGATACAAGTAACTCAATACTTTCACAAAAGGCATTCTCTGAATAGCAGATGGACCATGAAAGAGTTACTACAAAACAGAGAACATGACAAGTGGTTAGGGAGTTTAAGCAGCACTAATGACTTATTCAGTAAGGCATTTACTATTTTGCCATGTGCTAGTAGTTGCAAGTATTTAGTCATGGGTCTATTGTTGGGATCTACACATGGCAAGAGGAAAATGATGATGGGTAACCCTTTCCCTGTCACATACCTATTTTAGCCTGAAACACATTCACCTAACTGCCTCCAACACCTCCAAATCTACTTTCAATCATTAGAGGGCCACTTCAACCTTACCTGGCTGGAACACCTTGTAGTAGGGGCTGTAGGCCACATTCAAGCCACCAAGTTTTACAGCGATCTCATATCTCCCAGCCCTGCGCACAGTGAAGGCCACTTTCACCACATTGGAATTAGGCTCCTGAAGAACTTCCTGGGTTACAGGAATATCAATTGCTAGCTCCACATGGCAGATGTGAACTCGCAGCCCGACAGGCCGGTGAGCAGGGAAGGGTTGCCCATTTTTATAGAATAACTGCGTGGGAAATGGAGAAGTCCAGGTCAGTAAAAGTATGCAGTGCACAGAGCAAGAGAAAGCAAACTGCCTTTGGGAAACAAGGGCAAGAACCCCAGCCCAGAAAAAGAAGGAAAAAAAAAACCAAAACAGCCAGCTGTGTCATACAGGCTGTGTTCTCTGAAGCGAACAGGGCACAAGCGGGCACTGAACAGTCTCATTCTCTTTTGTGCTGGGGTTCAAACAAGGGCTCTGAAAAGAACATGCCTCTAGGCATTTCTTTTCTGCATATTAGCGCAACATCAGAGCAGAAACCAACAGATTCTACTACTGAAAGGAAAAAAGCAAAGCCACATCCTTTCAGAGAAACAAGCAAATCTTGTCCATTTCAGCTCTGAAAAAGCTCTCACTGATTTCTTAAAAGAAAACGTCTGGAGAAGATGCTGACCTAAGGAGCTGACCCAGTCTGTACTGATAAGAAACATCAGCAGGAAAACAAAGCGTTAGACAAAATCAGAGGCAGCTCAACCACCAAAATTATCTACTAGACAACTTCAGAAGGTAATATACCTAGACCAGTTATGACCTTAGAAGGAAAGAATTACACCTCCAAACTCATGTGCATGGCTCTTCAAGAGCCATCAGTTTGTGGGCCAGATCCTCCCTGCCATCAGCAGTCAGCCTGCAGTCAGCTAAAGGGTACTATTATTGCCTATTTTAAATAAGGGAGAGTGTGGGGCCTGAAGTAGCACATATCTTGACTGTCAGCAGAAGACACCAGTCTATGCAACAGCTACTGTTGATGAATAAAGGGCTAAGCAAATGAGAGACAAACATGAAGTGTAAGGGCATGTTGCTGGAGCTGCCATGGGTAAGACTCAGTAAGGTGAAGAGAATAAATTTAAACAGCAGGAACAGAACATGTTCCTTTCCCCTCAGCTCTTTTGCAGTGCCTGCCCTGGAGTTAGAACTCCTCACTCACTCTCTTGAGAAGGATGGCTTTGGCAAGCTAGTTGAACCTTTCTTCTATTTTTGAAACCCTTCTAGGTGGGGTAGAAAGGTGGACACATGAGCCCAGCAAAATGTATTCAAACTTTCTCCACATAGCTTCAAACTCTCAGTGTTCAGGCCCCTCACCCATCTTATGTATGCTTGTCCCGTTCCCCTAGACTTAGCCTTTTGGGATTGGAAGGAAATGAAAATTCTTGGCAGGCTTTTCCAGGTCAGACACAATAACACTCAATTTTGGAGGAATATGGAGCAGCCATGAAGCTTTACAGCTCTTGGGTTGGTAAAATGCCCATTCCCACGCTTCCAACTTCAGCTGCACAACCGAAAGACTGCACCAAGTCTGCTGAAGACAAGGCTCAGCCCACTCACTTCCCAGTAAAGGAAGCAGTAGATAGGACAGACCTGGTCTCCTGTGACTCTTCAGAAGATTCTAAAGAGAGGGAGATAAGATTTTAAGGAGTGCAGAACTCAGATACACACTTACAGAGCTCATTTATAGGGGGCAGAAGACAAACAGATAGCTTTCCTACTCCTAGGTTACATCCAGCTTGGGCCAAACAAAAACATTTGAAAAGCCCATCCCTAACTCAGACCTTTGTTACTGTACCCAAAGCTGCAAGGAAACAGAAATATTCCCTTACATGCACTCGGAAGGCCATGCTATGGCCCACCTCGTAGGGGTCCTTCCAATCCCAGGAGATTTTGCAGGACCGGGGATCCAGGTAGTTGCCTCGCACGTAGTCATAAATAGTTCGCTCCCCTCGGCGTTCCCGGTCCTCATGCTGAAGGAAGCTGACTATACGTGCGGCAAGCTCAAAGAGGAACTTAATGGTGAAGAAGAAAGCTACCACAAACACTGTGATCCCACCTGCAGCAAGGAAAGAACAGAGGGCGGTTGCAGCAGCATGGCTGAGTCAGGCACCCAAATCCCTTCTGCATCAGCCCAAGATGCTTTTTATTAATGACAATCTACTCAACTGCAAATTAGGTGTTTAAGGCAGAAGCTATTATGCGAACATTTATGGTTTGTGTTATGTTACAAGTAAGGTTAGAGTAACATCCCTTAAAACTCTGCACATTACTGCAAACAGAGGATATAAGTAAAGGTCATACACAGTCTCAGGTATGGCTAGCAGATGCCTCAGCAGAAGCATATAATTCTCTCCTTTGGTTACCTAGTTTGGAAACTAGTTGCAATTTAGAACTAGAGGTTCCTTCAAGGAAACAGTCATATAACCACACAGCCCCTGCACATCACATTAAGGCTGGACTAAGAAGCATCATGGAGGCAACAATCCTGCACTAGTTCTCTACAGAAAAAGTAAGGGGATGGCTTAAGAATGACATCAGTGGAAGGACTTCAGGAACGAGAATGGTGGAGAGGCAAATTCTTCCAGGTGGAGGGCAGAGTGCAGGATGACAGTAACTTCATGTTTGTTATGTAGACTCTGAACATAAAAGCAGAGGCTTTCAAGAAACCTTTCTAATGCCTATGGAGAAGTCAACAAATACAGTGGCAGCCTTTCCTTCACTTACCAATAATGTAAAACATCAGGTCCCTTCGGTGAGACACACAGCCGAGGATCACAGCTGCATCTAGAACACAAAATAGGCCAAGTCCAGTCCAACGACTCTTCCTCACACATGCTGGCCTAAATTTAATTTATGATTCCTCAAACAAATACTTATTGATCATCTATCTTCCTTTCCAAGGACATCCCTAAAGCATTATTCCATAAGACCATGAAATATGCAAACAACACGGCATGCTACAATGAACGGTTCTTCGTCCATCACAGATTCCCCCTCAGATCAGGAGCTATCAGTAGGACAACGTTATCCTCAGAAAACAGTGAGAATGGGCTCTGGGTACTGCAAGACAGAGCTACTTTTTGCAGAATTACCAACTTGAGCAGCAGTGGCCAAAAGTCACTCATTCAAAATCTAACACCTACTTGTTTCTGCAAATCACAGTTAACTTCTAGTCTGCCATGAAAGCACAGTACAGAGCCACCACTAAAATGGACAGAAGCTGACCCTCAACCAGCAACCTCAGAATAGGAAGCTATGGAATAAAATGATTGCAGACAAAATCATCCCCATTTGTTCAAAACAAACTCCTTCTAGGGCAGAATCCATTTTTTGCCCTGTAACTCCACTACGGAAAGTATGAATGCAACTGGAAAACAGTCCATCTGTATTCTCCTACTCACTTCTGCAAAGTGGAGCCTCACCACTGAAACTGGCTGATCAACACACAAGCTAAAACCTTGGTTTTGTATGCTATTAATGTTGCAGCAATTTTTAGAGACATCGATCTAGAATCAAGTTCTCAGTGAGAAGGCTGCTAAATAAACATGTAGTAAACAGACCGCACCCAGAACAACAACATGCTGTCTGGCTGATAAGACACAGATAGCAGCAAGGAACGTGTGTGACAATTAGACAGCCTGGCATACACTAATGCACACAATATAGCTCGCCATGTCACCATTCAGTTAGTAAGAAGCTACATTGTGCATTCAAGCTGCTTTTTCTTTTTTTTTTTAAACAAACACAAAAGGGAAGTTATTTGTCAGTCATCTCAACAGCAGCAGCAACAGACATCAGCATGCAGAAAGCTCAAATGAGATATTTCCCCCCAGCAATAGCCATGACTTCCCAGACCAGCAAACCCCGTTTGCTGGCCTCCATAGATATTCCATCCTGCAAACAAAGAGCAACCACATACCTTTACACAAGTACCCATGTTCTAAAAGCCAAAAGTGGAGGACCCATTCTTCAGCATCCTTCCTCCTTGTGCCCAACACTGGGGCAAACATCAGCAAGAAATGGCCATAGGGAAGATTGTCATAGAAAGAGAAACTCCTGGAACTTGCATCACAGATCACTGCTGAAAGGTGGGGACCTGAGCACAGCAATTTCTTCCTCTTTGTGGAAAAGTGTTGCCCTGCAATGCTGCTCCCTGTAGGCTGTTGTTTGCTAGCTTCCCTTGAAAAGGAAAAAAAGGGGAGAGAAAAGTTAGATTGCCCCACTGCTGTGGACAAATCTAGCAAGTAGAAACATGTGACAGGTGTAAGATGCACGAGCGTTGCTAGATGTCGAATCAATAGGAAAGGTATCACTTGATGATGAGGTGTTAGGGTGCCCCACATCCTCAACCTTCACCTGTCAACAATCTCATTTCTTTATGACACCCTGAAACCAGCAGGTTCAAGACAGAACAAAACACGTCCTTGCTTCATAGGTTTCATTGGGCTCATGGGTTTTTTTCCCACCACCTGTTGTGGTTTTAGGTATTCAGGAAACCACTGTCCTCACAAGGCATTTCAGTTTCAGGAGCACTGTCCACTCAATTACAGTTTACTGTCAGGACTGAGGTAAAAATAATAAAAACCTAACAGGAAGGATTGATGCAGCCCACAAAACCCAGGACATATGCAAGAAGAAAAGCCACAGAGCCTACAGAGTCAGTATCATTGAGAACACAAATTACGTAAAAGAATGAGAATGACATGAACAGACCCAGGCTCACCACAGCAGCTATCTGTAAAGACAGTCACCTCTTACGGGGATGTAAGCAATGTGCTCCTTCTGCTTGCCATACCACTGCCTCAGCTGCCACTTCCTCCTTACTTGCCCCTCATCTACCTTCCTCTTCACATCTCTCCTACTTTCTTCCATCCCAATAATCATACAGACCTGGCTGCCTTTGCACACTTCCACTGAGCTTTCTAACACATGTGAGAACCAATAGGTAAGTCTGTGCAGAGCTCTTTGACTGTGTTGCAGGAGCAGCCAGACTCTCACTGTCTTTTCTTCATTCACATCTCAAGGAAAATCCCACCCACTTAGACATTTTCTTCATTCCTCTGCTTGAGCGAACAGCAATGCAGTCCCCATGCCAAAGTTCTCATTCTCCTCCTAAGCGAAGCTTCAGGTTTCTAAACTCCTACCTCTGTAGGAGAATCACTGACCTAGCAATTTCCTTGATATTTTAATTCTTCCACAGTACATATCCAAGATGTTCTACAAATGCCTAGTCAAAACTCTGCTCCAGCTTGGCCTGGCTGTGGAAGGTCTATGTCTTTTCTCCACACAGCTGAGGAATTTCACGGGAACTTATCAACCTTTGGGAATCTATAAGATGTCCCTCCAGCATCTTACAGAACCAGTCTCTTTGTGTCACCAAAAAAAAGTCAACACAAAACTGGCCCTGTGCGTTCATCTACCCAAGCTATTTCTGCTTCAGTCCGTAACTCTTTACTTTCTGTAAAGCACACCACAAGTCACCTGGCATCTCTCCTAAAAGTACAAAAAGAGAAAGGCCCATCATTTCAACTACAAGGGTTTTTAAGTCAATTGAAGCCTCAGTCTCTTGATGTGGATTGCAAAATTTCAGAGCTCACTGGACACAGTGAAGGAGTTACCTCCCTCAAATGGCATAGCAACTTGTCATTTTATTATCTCTGCGTGAAGTGATAAACAAGATACAAAGTCAGGTGGTCACCAGAGATGAAGTGACTGTCTTACAATCAACTTTCTTCTAGCATACACACTGCCAGCAACTTTAAGGATGCTTTTGCAGCTGGATACATTGGGGTAAAGAACCATGCTGCGAGTAGCTGATGTCCAAGATACGTTGCCGTTCACTTATTAGAATGCAGATCTAAATTAAAATAGCATCTGCGCTACGAACTGCAAGCTAACCATCTGGGAAACTAATTCTGAACATTAGCCATATAAGGTGCCATTTTTGCTAGAACAGAAAAATAATGCTGAATTATCTGACAGGTCTCAGTGATCTTGATCCAAGGACAGAGCAAGCAATGGTCTCCTGCCACCTGCAGGGAAAAGAGGGATTTGGAAAGCTTCACCTTGGTTTGACTCAAGAAGTACTGGCCTAATCAGGATAGACAGCAAGGAATCATAAACTATATTAGCATCATCGTTTCTCTCAAGTCAGCAAGGAAAGGAAGGCCAGTAATGGGAATACATTTTGTTCCTATTACTGCTGCTGTGAAGCCAGAGGAACACAGTGCAAATCTCCAGAAGAAAGAACAGGCATAGCTGCACATACAAAAGGAACTATAACACAGTAATGGCACATTCATGTGGCTACAACTACAAAGCCAGTTGGGGGCATGCTATACAGAACTGATCTTCTGAGGTCCTAGGAAATCTGTTGTGTGTCATGGGTTTTTTTGGTGCACTGATAAATTTAACTTCCTTTCTTCTTTGCCCTGACAAATTCCAAAAATTAAGAAGAAAGAGGGATTAAAAACCTCTCATCCACCTAAGATGACAGAACTCTTCATCCCTATACGGAATGTCCTCTCAATCCATGCACACAAATGTCCACCACCAATGGCATATGCATCTCATGCCATGCACAGGGCAAGTCTCTTTTGAGTGAGAAGGCACAGTATTTTCTCACACTAAGTAAAGCACGCACAAACCAACAAACAGGAATGCCCATGGGAACCTAGCTTTAAAATATACCCACAGAGGACTAAAAAGTCAGCACAGAAAGCACTGAGCAGGCTCCAGTATCAGCTGTCAAGGACAAAAGCCACATCAATGGCCAGTGTCCATACAAAACAGTCATTCTCTCACCAGGGCTGGAATTTTGTCATACACGTTTACACACAAGCCAAGTAAAATCGTGGGAACATGAAAAAAAAACCAACTACAACACAGGAGACTTTTGCCAACCGCCTTGGTCTAAGGACTTATAATCAAAACAGAACTGCCATCAGGGCTGTCAGTTCTCCCTGTCCTTCTCAAACACAGCAAGACAGCCAGGTGGTAACTTTCAGGCAAGCCTCATCTTGACATCAGATCAGCTACCTAAGCCAGAACAACATTCAGCCTCTTGCCACCCATGGGGAAAGCAGATCATCCCTTTCCTCCTCAATTATTGCCTTCACCCAAACCATTTGGGTCACTTAAGCAGCATCAGAGAAGCCACACCGTGTGTCCCCAACAAACAATTAAGCCTGGTACAATCACCAGTTCAGCTGTGGTTTCGCTAACAAACCCAGTTCTCTTTTCAGTCTAGTTTTCCTCCTCCTTATCAGAGCCTCAGTCATAGTTCTATTGAGGGCAGTGCTTCAGGAAGAACACTCCTGCATAATACCTCACTGGCTGCATAGCTGCTTTTTCTGACCAGGACACCAAATAAAAGTGGTTGCATTTGGAAGATACCCACAGCTACAAGTTCTCACTAATCTCAAAATCTTACACAAGAAAGATAACAGGGTGGCTTCTCTTTCACCTTCAGCGCAGGGCACTAGAAACCAAGGTTCTCGGACTCGTCTGAGAACTTGGAGAATGTTCCCTTACATGTGCAGAAAAGATATTTTGGGACAAACTACACCATTACAGTTGCAGAAATCACTGCTGAAAACGTGCCTACTTGTCACAGCTGCTGTCAAGATCTACGGATGACAACGCATTGCTTTTAATGTAGGCATCCACCAGCCAGAGCACAGAAAAGCCAGCACTACATCACTTCTTCAAATCATGCCAGCCCAGCAAGCTTCTGAAAGCGGCTGACCGCCTCTGTAATCTCCCAGCCCCGTGAACAGAAACGGAGGGGAGAAGGGCGATCGGTGTGATCTGGGCTCCCCGCGCTTGCATCAGCTGGTGCCAACGCACCCCACGGCCTCCCCAGGCGCCAGCCCCCGCGACCTGCCACCGACACAGCGACAGCAAACGGCTCGACCGAACCAAGAGAACGCGGAGACCACCGCGCTTCACACCGCGGATGGCCAGCACCAGCTCTCTGCTCACCGGGAGCACCGGCCCCGCCGTGGCCCTCCGAGGGTGGCCACCCGCCGCCGGCAGAGCGGGGACCCTCGCCGCAGCTGCACTAGGCCTGCCGGGGCAGCGGCAGGGCGATCTCCAGCACGGGCGCCCCGGGCCGGCCGCGGGGGCACCCGCGGCCGGGCCAGGCCGCGCCGGCCGCCACCCCAGGGGGGACGCCCGACCCTGCGGGGCGGCCGCGCTGCGGCTGCAGCTTCTTCGGCCCGGGAGCCCCGCTCTCACAGCCGGAGCGCCCCCCATCCCTCCCCGAGACGCGGACGGGACAGGGAGCACCGTTACCGAGGGCTCCGGCGGCAGCCGCAACGCTGCCCGCTCTTGTGCGCGACCGGCGCAGACTCCCGCCGCCCGGTGCTGCCGGCCGGAAGTGACGGCACTCCCGGAGCATCCCGGCGGGGCGGAGCGCGGTGACGCGACGGGATGGCACCGGAAGCAGCGGGGTAGCGGCGGCCGCAGCATGGTGAGCCGGGCGTTGGGCGCGGGGTCTCGGGTTGAGAGACTAAGGGGTCCCGGCTAAGTGTGGCTGCCTGTCTGTCTCGTTGCAGGGGAAGCAGAAGAAGGCGCGGAAGTACGCGGTCATGAAACGCATGATCAGCCTCCGGGACCAGCGCATGTGAGTGCGGTTGCGGCGGGGCCCGGTCCCGTGTGGGGCTAGCTGTCTCTGTGTCCCGGGAGGGAGAAAGGGGATTCCGGCCCAGGCCCCTCTGACACTGGCTGCCCTCTCCAGGAGTGTCTGTGTTTCCTTGCAGCAACGAGAAGGAGCGGGCGAAAGCCCGCGTGAAGAAGAAGGAGGACCCGAGTGCCATCAAGGAGCGGGAGGTGTAAGTGCTGGCGACTCTCTGGGGAGGGCGGGCTGGCAGGCCATGCTGCAGTCTGCAGCCAAGTTGCTAGAGTAGGAAATGGTGGCCCAAACCAAGGGGTCAAGCCTGGGAGGCAGTGTAACAATTTACGGGTTGCCATCCCATCCTGCCTTCTTTTGTTTCTGCTCGCTACCCTTCTTTCATTCAGTGCAAGTTGTAGGATTGGACATCTTGTCAACTGTAATAAACTGATTCAATTCTTTGTCTTCCTGGCAGCCCACAGCATCCCTCTTGCTTGTTCTTCCAATATAATACACAGTTGGGGCCGCCTTATCACATCCTGGTTGACACAAACTTCATCAACTTCTCCATCAAGGCCAAGCTGGACCTGGTGCAGTCAATGATGGATTGTCTTTATGCCAAGTGTGAGTGTCCGTGTCACCATGTTGTTTCACACTGTGCTCATGATGTGCTTTATCAGACTCATGCCACTAGCTGAGAATAACAGGAGTCTTGAAAAAAGTTATGTGTTGTAATTATCATGCTCCTTGTTTGTGGCTATGGTAACCCTGGAACTGTCTCTGGTTTCAGTCAGATGATGGTCTTAAATGCTAATCTCAACAAAGGTAAAGCATTAGTAAGTTAAAAATCTAAAATTACCATGGCATGGTCAAACTCAATAGCTCTGCACTTCACCACTTTGCAACCTTATCAGTTTTCATAAGTTTAAAACTGTAAGTAGTATGTTACAGAGTTCCATGATAGTTCCTGGGCACGTGGGCAATAAGTAGAGGTCTGTGAAGAAACACTGCTTGGTTTTAATACAGGGTATTTTGCATGCAGGTATTCCATGTATCACAGATTGTGTAATGGGTGAAATTGAGAAGTTAGGACAAAAGTACCGTGTGGCATTAAGGTAGGTGCAAGGTGTTCTTCTCTGTTTCTAGAATTTAATGTTTTAATATCAATAAACACTTTCCATGACAGTGCTCTTGCATTAGAGGATGGTTAGGTTGTTGCAGGGTTCCAGGCTTCGTTTATTTCTCTGGCTGTATGAGATCAGTACAACAGCTTGAGTTTTTATTTAAAAGAAACTCAAAAAACCTAAATGCTAGGTATGGGTACACCATATTGACCTGTACATCTCCCTCCTCCAAGACTTTCAAAGTTAACACTTCCTCCTGTTTCTCAAAACACACAGGGAGTTTTTAAAAAAGTTTTGGGTTTTTTTATTTTTTTCCTAAAAAGAGATAAAGAAGTGACACATGTTATGGAACCTTGCATTCCCTTCCCATGTTACTCTGTAGGAGTAGGTAGCATGGTACTAATCTAGAGCTAGGTTATTGTGTGATGTGTACAAAACTAATCCAATGTAGTTCTTGCTTTCCAGGTGTAGCAGTCGGATGTACTGTTACTTACTTTTTATTTTGGCCTGTTGTGTTGTCAAGTATCTGAATGCATCTCCTTAACAGCTCTGCTATTCCCTTCTGAGAGGAGGTTCCTATATGCGTGGTACTAACAATCAGGCACCGGAAGGAGTTCTAGTTCTTCCCACAGATAACTTGTTTCAAATGACTTTGTTAGGCAAGAGCCTAACAGTGTAGGGATCTTTGATCCAGCTGATAAGTACTAAGAAATACTTAACCTATAATAATTAGCCAGTCAAATTACTTTTTTTTTTCTCCTCATTTCAGTTGTGTACCATTTGCTCCATCCCCTCAGCCCTCGTTTTGAGAATAATCTGCTATACATCGCAGAAAGTGGCATTCCTGTTCCTTCGTACTGTGTTACTGTACAGTCTGGTCTGATTACTGTGATGCTGCCTTATATGTCCCCACAGAATTGCCAAGGACCCTCGGTTTGAACGCTTGCCATGTATGCACAAAGGAACCTATGCAGATGACTGCTTGGTACAGAGGGTCACTCAGGTATTTCTGTTTCTGATAATTCCTATACTGTGCTAACATACTAAAACCCTTCTAGTTACTGATGACTTAAATTTCCAACAAAGTAACTAAAATCTCACTAAGGGGCAGTTTCTGTTCCTAGTGCAATTTTATTTTAAGCAAATTAGAGCCTTCTCTCTGTATTCTTATTGTGTAGGACAGCACCAAGAAGCCCTTGGGATAGGAAAACTATCAGGTTGGAAGGCTGGACAGGCTTTGGATGTTTCTACAAGTCTATTTTGATAAGCAGAAGGGTATTAGTAGTCTGCTGTGGAATTCTGTACAAGTCCTAGTAATACCTCTCTTGGGCAGGACTGGTAGCCCTCCTGTGTTAAATGAGCTCACTGAATAGAATCTTTTGCTCGACTGTCTTCCTTTCTGCAGGTTCACTGGTGTGGAATCTAACTTCCTTTTTTTTTTTTTTTTCCAGCACAAGTGCTACATTGTGGCCACAGTGGATAAAGAGCTCAAGCGGAGAATACGAAAAATCCCAGGCGTGCCTATAATGTACATTTCCAGGCACAGGTAAGGGCAGTCCTTGCCTGGCAGGGACTCTACCACCACATACTTTTCTCCTGCACTGTCTTACAGTCAAGGCCCTAGTGTTTGCACAAAAGTAGAAGTACAGCTGCTGCTGGAAATAGACTGGTCACAGACCTACTTTTATTGCAGCCACATATTCAGTTGCTTTTACTTGGAAAATTATAGTTTCCTTTAGGCCAGTGTTCTTATAGGTCAGTTTTGCTTACCAGCAGCAGCAGGAGGACTACTAGGCAAATGCATTCTAAAGGCTGTTTGGGAAAAATAGACTAACATTCTTCTTCCATATCCTGTTTGGTAGGTTTTTGTACCCTTAGGTAAGATTTAATTTGCTTCTTAGCTAAAAAAAAAAACAACTGAGAAGGATACTAGTGCAGCAATTTCAATACCATGGATTTTTCCAGTATCTGCAAGTACTGGCTCACTTTTTTTTTTTTTCATATGCAAACAAAATATGCTGTAAAAACATTTGCTTAAATTATTTCCCTGTCCCTTCCAAAGCACTTGTAAAACCTAAACTGTCTAAGAAGACTTTACTCACCTTTGTCATATAGTGTTTTAATATTTTTTTCTACATAATGTACAGCCCAGAAGATTTAGATTGCATTGAACCTGTGCCAAATTGTTTAACACTATGGTAGATATGTTTGGTAGCATGGTAAGGAGAGGTCAGGATGTGGGGATAAAAAGGCCAAAGTCTTTAGATGAGATGGGAGAGATACTGGAAAAGAGGCAGTTGTGCTCGCAGTGGAGACAATGAGTCTAGTGATATGCAGAGCCAGTGGTATGTCAGAAATTGAGGAGGTTGATTGCTAGCAATCAATATGCACAGTCCTAACTGATCCATAATTAGAACATGGCTCAGAAGGTTTTTCCCTCAAAACATCTTTGCCCCTTACTCACTGTGGCCATGAATTGTAAGTGGAGTGGCCGAAGTTTTATTCTCTGTGGTAGTTGTTCTTAAATCCTGTCAGATCTTACAAAACTACTATTTTTTACCTGGAGACAATTGAGTTTTTGAGATGCCCGTTTCTGAGTGTAAGGTGAAGGGTAACAGCAACCTTATGAAGGCTTTTCACTTTTTGAAGTAATACTTTTCTTCTTGCAGATCTGAGCTACAGGTGGAAATGCAACAAAGCTGCTTGCGGTTCAGTCTGACTGGAAGCCTATTGCTTCACTGGGAGGGGAGCAATATGGAGTAGATTGTCTTCATAACTTTTCTCTCTTTCTTTCTCAGATACAATATTGAGAGGATGCCAGATGATTACGGAGCTCCTCGCTTCTAACCTGTCCAGCCAAGCCATCAAAGTCAGGGCTGTAAGCAAGGATAAAGGTTCTTCTGATTCCAAGCCTCCTGCTTTCTTTTTTACTGGGACTCTACTCATAGGACTGTGGGTGACATTGGCCTGACTTCATATCCTTGATCTTCTAAGAAAAAGCTACTTGGAAGAGTCTGGTTTTATTCATCCTTGTTCTGACTTGGACTGATTACCTATGGCTCGGAGAAGCATATGGAAAACAGAGCACGGCAGTGCCCAGAACATGCCTCACATCCTCTTCACTGGCATCAATAGAAAAAGTGATTTCTACATTCCAAATTAAGTATTACTGTTGCAAGTCTGGCTGAGAATGCTGTACCTACAGCAGGAAAATTATTCTTCTGGAGAAGAGACATCAAATCTGCACCCATTGTCATGCCTCCTTCTAGTGGTCTAGAAGATTTTAATTCAGAATTGGAGGGATTTAATTCAGCTGTACAATGAATGAAGTTTGGTTCAGTGTCCTGCTCAGTCAGATTTCCGTGTCTGTATTGGGTTAGCTGGCAGCCCAGTCAGTCCTTTTGCTTACATGCGGTCTGGTGACAAGACAGTAGGGTTGGGTCAGATCTCTCTGGTTTGATTGGTCCCTATCCACCTAAAAGCCTTATCGCTTTTTGGTAGGTGTCAGGGAAGAGGAGGAAGGTATCAAACTGTGACAGGAAGGTGTCAACCTGAGAAAGGTATTAATGTGGGCTGGGAGAAGAGTCAGTGGGGGAAATTGGAGCAATGGCTGCAGATCAGGAGTCTCAGACGTGCAGCAAAGACTGCAGGGAAGGAAGTGGTCAGAGGAGGGAGGAAAAAGAGATAGTTAAGCCACTTGGAGAAATGCAGGGGAAAATATTTTAAAGCCGTAACTCTGCATTCTCGTATCTTCTCCGACACTATTTAATTTTTAGTGACATAATTTGCTCTTCTGATCTCTGCTGTGTGGTGAGAAAACTGAGAGACAAGACACAATAGGAGAGTCACCAGGGGCCAACAAGCTGAAGTGTGCTTCCTGAACAAAATGCTGGGGTAAAGGTATAGTAAGGAGGGAAACTGAAAATTTATATTCTTGGTGTAATTAAGAAAATATACAGACTTTATCTGTGGTGTCTTGCACTGGTTTGGCTTTTGTAGAGAATAGCTGAACTCAGCTGGCTGTATGCTGGACAGCATACAAGCAAGATAATACCCTTCCTCTGCTAATCATTTCCTGTCCTTGGGAAATGCCCTGACATGCTAATAACCTTGCTAGCACCTTGCTGCTACAGATATTGCAGGAAACTTTGGGAACACATCAGACTTAGCCCTTGTACTATCTTTTTGCTTGCTGTAGGCTTACCTACTAAACATCCCTGAAATAACCCAACTCATCCCTGAAATAACAGCATACTAGCACTTTCAAAACATAGCCCTTTCCAAGCTGTCACAACTGAAGTTTGTCTTCTCCACCTCCAGCCAGGAAGACGGTATAAACTGTGTGGTATAAACTCAAAATAAATGTGCCCATTTAGTGAAGTTTTTTACTGCTTAAATTAATGTTCCTTGTAGTCTGCCTAGTTCTAGTAACAGGAGGAAGAACCTGGAATAGGCATAAGGGAATTGCTGAAGAAGTTTTAAGAGGGTTGGAGGATGAGCAGCAGGGAGAAAGTGTTGACAGTGAGCAAACTCATCAAGAAATTTTTATTAACTAAATGTAGTCACCAAGACAAGAAAAATGTGGCTATTAACTGAAAGAGCTTAGTCAGAACAGGAAAGGACCATCTGAGTAATCAGCTGCAGCCCCTGCAGTCTCAGGGAACCTATGTACCAGACACTTGGTTCAGAGGAAAATGTTTACGCCATACACACCATGGCATCCCAACCTCAGATCCAGTTTACAGTGTGTTAAAGGAGAAAAGATCATTATGACAGGAAAGACTATTGTAAGCAAGAATGTTTTCATGTTCCTATGAATGCAAAACTCTGCCAGTCCAAACCAGAAGAAAATTCCTTCCTGACCTAACTTTGGCAGTTGTTTTAAACCTGCGTACAAGTTAGATATCAAACAGATGCCTGCAATGTTTCTCAGTAACTCTAGGGAATCCAGCCTCCTCCCTAACATCCTGTCTCTTGCTGTAGCCAGTTTCCATATTTCCAGAAGACAGAGAACAAACAGAAAAGCCACAAAAGGAGGTCTGAAGTTACGCAAAGAATGGGAGAAAATAGTTTCTGCTCCTTTCTGGGGGCCACCAGAAAGCCCAAGATACTGCAGTGTTACCACCAAATGACGTGAAGAAACATACTGCAGTGTTACCACCAAATGACGTGAAGAAACTTAAGCTGCTGATCCAAGGTGTGACACTAGTAAAGGGATAACTGAAATGTGGTAGAATAGCATTTAGAAGCAGAAATAGCACGAGCTATTAAAAATGGGAGCTAAACCCAGCATGATGATGTACATTAATGTTACACTGTAAAAGAATAAGAAGGCGTAATGTGAACTTGACAGGGTTGCTTTAGGACAAAGTAACATTGGGAAAGACAAAGTATCTTGGCTGGCAGGAGTCAAGTCTGCTGCTGCCCTAACCAGATCCAGGTATTGGCAACAGCATCCGTGAAGTTACTTGGAAGTTACACTTTGACCTCCTTGATGTAGGCTGGAAAACAATTGCTACTGAAGATGATTGAGTACATGTGTTTCTTCATATGGCGAATAACGGGTTTCTTCACAATATTGAGTAACCACAACAAACAGCAGGAATATTGGGAGAGACCCGCCTGCAGGAAGTAACCTTGAGTAAACCAATTACATAAGAACTCCAAGTGAGGTGATCAGAAGGGTAAATCAAAGGATGTTTTCAACAGGAATTCCCTATTTTGGAACAACAGACTTTTGAAAGCTTAGTGAGTGAGTAAATTGACCCAAAGAGTTCAGAGATATAAATGTTAAGTATGTGTACAATGTGGAGGAGATGGAAGCTAAAGTGCTTACGCTATCTGCAAGTCATGTTCACTGCAAGAAAAATCTTAGAGGAGCACCACCCCAGACAGAAACAGATAAATAATCACCTCTAGGAGAAAGGAAAGGATACTGAAGGAAAATTCTATGTATTATTTTTTTTCTTAAAGATTAGCATCTCATAACTTGAGTTCACACTCTACTCAAACTTCTTCTTACAGGTTTATGGTTTAATCCATCGCTGTGGATTCCCTGGAATTTATCAACAAATTAACACAAGCTCCAGCTTTTCCAATGGAGAGGACAAAGCTTTTGCTTTACCTAACTTTTTTTGCATGTGTGTTTTTCTGACTTTTCTCCTGACTGAAAAGGCTGTGGACTTTTCCTCAATACCTGTCTTTCTCCACCAGCCATGGCTGCGTGATTCACCAGCCATGAACTAGAGATTGAACATGACAAAAATTGCTGAGGTTTTCTGTATGTGGTAATGAGGGCAAGCAGTGGCACACCACCAGTGCCGGTGAACTGCTGACCAGAACAGTAGCCACTAGGCTTTGCTGCCCAGCAACTAGAATTCACACGCACAAGACATTGTGTCTTTATTCAGCAATGGGAATTAAGCACTTTGCATCAATCTTTGCTGACTGGCTACAGAACATACTTGTATGTTTAATTTACACTTCAGTGTGGGAAGAGAGAAACACAAGGGAGGAAAAAAGCAACCTTTCCTGCTCCTCAGTGCAGTTACTTCTGTAATGTGTGAGGTAGTTTCATAGAACCATAGAATGGCTTGGGCTGAAAGGGACCTTAAAGCTCATCTAGTCCTAACCCCCTTGGCCACCTTCCACTAAACCAGGTTGCCTCTTTGTGCGCCTTTCCCCAGGCCTAGCGCGGCTGGACTTTCGCTTGCCCTCACATCACCCTTCGATCACCACAATGAACCACCTCTGTTTCGGGTCATCGCTGCCCGCAGGCAGAGGTACAACCGCTGACGGGAGTGGCGGGCAGGCGCGGAAACATGGCCGCCAGCGCCGCCCGGGTAACCGAGGACAGCGGCGGCGCTGCCCGGCAGCACCACGGCCTGCGGGATGCCACCGCGTCCGGATCACCCGTACACCGCAGCCTTGCTTGCGGGTCCGTGGCAGGACCCGGCGGCACCCGCCAGCTAATCGTTCCCCTACACAAAAAGGACCCCCCGCCCGGGCTCCGCTCCCTGCGTTGTCTGCCTGCTCTCGTGCGAGCCTACCGGGCCAGGCGGAGAGCGGCGCGCTAGGCTCCACCCCCCCCTCCCGTCTCTCTACGCCCCGCCGCACGGTTCGAGTCCTCCCGACAGTGACAGAAGACTTCCCGCCAGGACAGCAGCTGCCCGCTAGGCGGCGCGCTGCAGGCGCCGAGCTCCCCGGGCAAGGGCGCTGTTCGACACTCTGTCTCCTCTCTCGTGCTCTACTGTCCAGGAGGGCGGTGCGCCTCTCCGCGCAGGCGCCGTGGGCTGCACGCGCCGCCGCCGCCGCGGCCTGTGGAAGCGCCGCGCTCCGGTCCCTCCGCCGCGGCCCCGCCATGTACCCGGCCTGGGGCTTGTACGGGGCGGCGGGGCATTACCCGCCGCCGCCTACCTCCATCCCGCCCCCGCCGCTGCCCATCCCTCCTCCCAGCGTGCCGCCTCCCACCGTCCCACCGATGCCGCTGCCCAGCTACCCGCCGCCGGGCCCCGCGCCTGCCGCCGCCGCCCCTCCGCCTCCGCCCGCCGGTACCTCGGGGTTCCTGAGCCTGCAGGAGCAGCACCTGGCGCAGCTGCAGCAGCTTCAGCAGATGCACCAGAAGCAGCTGCAGTCCGTGCTGCTGGGGCCGCCGCCGCCGCCGGGGCCGCCCCCTCCGGGGCTGCCGCCGCCGCCGCTGCCCGGCTCCTTCAGCGACTGGCAGCAGCCGCCGCCGCCCGTGCCACCTCCGGTCCGCAGCTACCAGAAGCAGTTCGCCCACCGCGACCCGCCGCCGTCGACTCGCAAGCCGCCCGCTGCCGGCCGGGAGCGCGATGTCCAGGAAGCGCCGGGCGGGCACGGCGACTGGGGCGAGCCAGTGCCCTCCTCGCCGGTGCCCATGGACATGGAGCTGTCCTCGCCGCCTCAGTCCCCACAGCCCACCGCCCAGGCCTACCTGCCCCCCGCCCAGACCTACCTGCCGCACCCTCAGGCGGAGCCGTACCTGCCCCCCGCACAGCTACCCCCGGCCCAGTCCCCGCCGCTCCAGCCCTACCTGTCCCGGGCGCAGGCCTCCCAGCCGCCCCCCTCCTTCTCCGAGCCCCCTCCTTCCTACCTGGAGCCCCCGCCGTCCTCCGCCTCTCAGCCCTACCTGCCGCCTCCCTCCCAGGGATACATGGCGCACCCCCAGCCCTACCTGCTCCCCTCCCAGGCCTCCCCATCTCAGACGGGGCAGTCCGGCCAGGTCCCCTCCATCCCTCCGCCGGCCAAGCCACCGCCGGCCCATTTCCCCCCACCCCAGACGTCCCTGCCTCTGCCCGCTCCCGCCCAGCCGGAGGCAGCGCCGGCCGCCGCCAAGGAGACCGGTGGCACCGAGCAGCCGGATCCCTCCACCATGACTCCCCAGGTAAGGCATCACCCCCGCCGCGCTCGCCCTTGCGGCCCCGGCTTGCAGCGGGGAGTCGGCAGGGCAGCGGTCCTATTAATCGCTGGCGGGTACAGAGTGCTGCAAATGTGTCCGAGTAAGGGCAGTTAATAAAGTATTTGCGTAATACTTGAAAGGCTTGAATGCTACCCTTGGAACTCCGGGAATGGCACATCAGGTGCTCTGTAAATGCTTCTTAATCCGGTGGTGGTGGTTTGGATGTAAGAAACCATCATTCTTCAAGAGCAAATGAGTCTAGGGAAAGGTCTTTTCCCTAGAAAAGAAGGGAAAAGTCTGACTCCTGGCTGAATTCAGTTTTCTTGGGTAGTTTATTGGTCCCTGGAGAATTGTTTTCCAAAGCACAGCCTGTAGATGACCTGCATCAAACCTCTGTTGACTTCATCTAGCCCATTGCGAGATGCAGCAGTCTGCTTATGGCATGTTGCAGGATCAGTGTCTCTTGTCAGTGATTTCTTCATTTAGTTTTCTCGTGGGGTTGTCTTTCAGTTGTCTGTCTGATCAGTGCAGAATTGTGACTATTGTAACCTTTCCACATGCAGTTAAAGCTGCAAAAGTTTTTCTGTCATAGTACATAGTTGCCCCTTACACGTTTTGTCCTACACGTGCTCGATCTTCCAGTATGAAATTGTATGGGACGTTGGAGGAAGATGGTCTGAAATTTTTTTGAGGTGAAGAATATTCTTGTTGCTAATGCTGTGTGCTTCTTACATGTACACTAGAGCCAAAATGCCTGCAAAATGTTACCATGCTTCACTTCCTAAATGCAAGCAGTGCCGGTGAATGTGATGTGACCATTTATATGCATTAAGATAGGGACAATCACGTTGCTTAAGCATGCACAAAATGACCCTTAGCTACATGTACAGGTCGCTGAGATTCATTGAGTCTTGCATGATTTTAGGATCAGCTTGTAGAGATCCAGCTGCAAGAACAAAGCTGAAGTGCATGCTTCAAGTTGACTTGATTTAAAGACCTCTATTTTTTGGCAAATTGATCTGATTTGAAACTAAGTTTGCAGAAATCCCTTTTTGTTATGTTGAAGTCACTGACACTTTACATTTCTTAGTTATTGGGACACCTTTTTAATTGTTTCCATTAAAGCTTCATGCCAGTACCTGAATAGGTTTGGGATTTTTTAAGTTAGCACTATGTAACTGATCACTGCCTAACAAAGTAATGCTTTCAGTTCATTAATTTAATCTTACAAAGGTTTTGTACAGTGCTAGTTGATCTCTTATAGTGATGGGGTGGGACTTATTAAATTTTTTAATGCCAAAACCATAAAAAGTCAAGTTGTAGAAAGAGATGTTCATTCGGTACTAAGGCTGCTGGCTGACTTCTTAAATTACTGAACTCAAGATTGAGCAGTGAACTGTAACTCCTCTCGCCTTATGTAGCCTGAAGTTTCATTCATGTCATTGAATTGTTCCTCAGCCACTCTCTTTCTTTCCAAAAGTCATAAGTAATGTAGTATTGTGGTACACACATAAAGAAGCAAAACACTGCTGAAGTTTCCGTGGTCTGGTTTATGAGTGTTTATACAACTGCTTGTGTCTTGAGTAGTATGTTTACTCTCATGCACAATTCAGCATTAATTCAAAAGGAATCTGGTACATTGCTGGTCAGAAATTTGTTATAACTGATACCATTTTGGCTATTTTAGGCTGTAACGTGGGACAGGATTTGGCGCAACAAGTCCTTACACAATAGGAATAGGAAAAACAAAGCATAGTGATGCTTTCTTGCTAATGATATTAAAAGCCAAGTAGAGAAATACTGTAATTTGTCATTTATAAGATCCTATTACACCTTTGTTTAAACTGCTAATTGAAAACAATTCTTTCTCTTCTCAGCCCACAGTAACAGTGGTTGCAGCCAAATAGATCAGTGTTTTTCTCTTAACAGAAAATACTATGCAATTTGCCTTGAGTTCGTGTTTTATTGTTTCCCTTTCCTGTCTAAAAATAGCATACCGCTCTTTGCCTTGATAATATAACAAATATAGTGTAGTAGCATCATATATGGCTGTACAGTTGGATTAAATTGCTGGATTCTTGTGTTTTTATACTATCAGAGGCATCTTCTGTCAAGTCCTGTTAAAATACCTGTAGTGTTTAAATAATGCTTCATCTGATATTTGGGTACCATATGCTGCAATTTTTATTGACATAAAAAAGTATGTATGAGTGGACTTGTACCCTTAAATATGCACTTGTCTACATCTGTTAAAGCTACCTTTGCTTTATCATTTCACATTTAGCAGACTAATTCAGTCTTTAAAATCCCCCTTTGTTTTATATAGGGTCCTAAAGAATTCTTCTAACTTTACAAAAAAAGAACCAAAATAGGCATTATGTTACTGTGTAGGGTCACCTAAATTCATTTTGAAGTAGTCTTGTGTCATTGGCTGGACAGTAACATTTTTGGTGATATGTCCTGTGGTCAGGAGCTTATGGTGCTGGTTTCAGTATTCCCTGTACTACGTAACAGGCTGAGTCTTTTGGTCAGCCAAAGGTGGAAAAAAGGCATATGTTGACGCTGGCGTGTTCCTTGGACTTAAGGATTGTAACTGAACTTAAAGTATGACAGTCATTGTGAGGAGATGAGCACTCAAATAACTGAACTTTTTGCCATCAGGAATTTTCTACAGTAACACATCTGTTGTGCTCTGACTGCGCTCAGAAATCTACCTTTCCACTTTCTCATGCTTTTCATATAGAACCCACAAATACCTGTGTCACTGACTTCTTCTGCTGCAAAAAAAGAAAAAAAAAAAAAAAAAAGAGTGACAGGGTATTACCATAGCTCTGTGTGTGAACTTCTGGTCATATTATGAGTTTTAGCCCTTTGTCCAATTGGTAGAATGAGGAGGTAACAACATAGATCCATGGAGGCAGCAGTTTTGTGGCAGCAGAGCAGAGCTCACCAAGCATAGCATCCAGCACTGTCATGGTAAGTCACCTTATAATCCCTGGAATAATTGATTAAGCTTTTGCATAGCTGGGGATGTCTGCTCCTCCCTGGGGTTGGAAGTTACAATTACTATAGCATGTTGTTGAAGGTTTCTGAGACTGTCCATGCTGGAGTGTGTGTGCGCATCTTCCACCCAAAGCCATGACGTCTTTTCTGAGTCAGATTCTTGTTAAAGGTTCTTGGCAAGAGTTATTGCAGGATCAACATAATGCCCAAGAAGCATGGCTTCTCCTTTCATTGACCTCATCTCCAAGTTACAGGTTTGCAGAAGTATTTTTTTTAAATACAGCTCCATGTTTAATTGTGTCTGATAGATTGCTACCAATACAAAACATTGCTACACACTTGAGCATGTATTGTGAAATGAGTTGTCTAGGGTCACTCAATGAATGACCATAAAAGGTACTTGACAAGAGCATTTTTAAAATGATTTGTAAAGGCACAACTTAACAGAGTTCAGTGGCAAGTTTCACTGTTTTACTTATTATATGGATGAAGCATACAAAGGAAAGATGAGGTAAAATTGAGCTAAAGATGATTGATAGAGACTGAAAGAACTAAGGGTAAGGGAGACCCTTCCATGGTGTCATGAGGTTAAGAATAGACCACCTTGCTTTCAGAACTCCAGATGGAGCTTACATGCGGTTGTATCTAGTCTTAGTCTCGGGCTTGGTCAGTGGTTTGTGTCTAATGGAATATATAAAGGAAACCCAAAGTAGAGTCAAGCTAGAAAGATTTGCGTAGAGATCAAACTCCCGTTGAGTCATGAGGTTCAGAATAGACCCCCTTCCTTTATAAACTCCTAATGGAGTTTAGGTACAGCTGGATCTAGTCTTAGTCTCAGACTTAGTCAATAGTATACATCTAAAGGGTTACAAGTGTTGTTTAGCAGCAGTTTGCAGTTATAAGGTGGATGTTATAAAGTGAGTCAATGGAATTTACTACAATCTGCATAACAATCTATACACACATATATGCACGTGCATATGTAGAGACATATAAAGGTATACCTGTTAAAATCCTCCTTGAGTCAGTGAAATGTTCACATCTAATGTATTAGCATTTCTCAGTGGGTGAGGGTTGAGTCTCAAGGAGTGGGGGCCTTCAGCCCAGGTTCTGTCTTTTGACTTCTGATAATCGCAAACTTAGAGTCTGCAACCTCTGAGGGACATCGCACTCAGCAGGATTGCTCACAGGGCCTCACTTAGGACCACTATTTATAGTGTCACAGGATGATTGTCTTTAATCCTTAGTAAATTTGCATCCTGGCCACAGTCAAGTTGGAAGTTACTAGAAGCAGAAATCCAGGAGCAGTGGTACCATTCCATTCAGCCTGTAATCAGGGAAGGAGCGTTGTAAAGCTGTCAGAGGATGACTCATTATCCATGATCTTGTTTCCCACCTTAGCCAGGAAACAGGAGTCCCAGGGAATGATCAGTGCCTCCCTTCTTAGCCATGCAAGAGTTTCTGGTGTAGTTAAGAGACACTTCACCACCAAACTCATTACACAAAGGCCAAGGCCTGATGGGAATTCCTGAGACTGTGGAGCAGCCCATCGAATGGGACCGGAGGGGTTGGGTGGGAGGGTGCACGACCACAGTGAGGTAGGCTTTTGGAGGAAGGTTGTGCTTCTTTTAAACCTGTTTTAAGATAGGCAGAGTGCTTCAGTTTTGAGAAATCTTGTCAGACAGCACCTACTACTGTGGTGTTGTCACACTTCTGTTTTAAAATACCTGCATATTTTGGATTCTTTTGTGTTCTGAGTGGGCTTTATATAGGTGTGTTTTCTTGGATGGAAGTGAAGAACAGAGGATATGAAAGTTGTAGAGCAGTTACAGATTCTCAGAGCTAGTGGGGTTGGCATGAGAGAAATGGTTATACTAGGTCAGACCAGAAGTACAGTATTTTGTCATTCTGTCTTTGACAGTGACTAAAAGCAGATGCTAAGAGAAAAACTTACTTCCCTAAAATATAGGAGCTCCCTTAGCTGCAGCTGGTATCATTATTTTTAAAATCTGTAGATTTTTCTTCTAGGAGTTTATGGAGGTGTGTCTGGGATCCACAAAGTTTTAGCCCCTGCAGTGGTCTGCGGCAGGGACTCTCCTAGCACAAGGCTAGTCCAATTTGATGCCTGATATTTCTTGTATTGGAAGAGATACAGAACTGTTGGTTCCTATTCAGTTCTCTAAGATACACAACCAGTTAAGTGTTGAAATACTTACCTTTAGTCTTCTGTTATATATGTTGAAATACTTTAGTCTTTTGTTCTTTCTATTGCTGGCAGCTTACATTACTTTGAAGCTACTGTCATCTGGCCACATTCTAGCCTGAAATATTTAAAACTGAAAGCTCAATCACTTCTTAAATGGATAATTTTTTGGGTGCAGTCATATCTATTTACCTCTTCAGCTACTGAAGGAATCAAAATTAATGGGAATCCAGATGATAAATAATTCTTACTATATGCTGGTTCTGGTTGTTCTTTCTCCTTTCCATGGTCTTTATTCAAATGTCTCTGCCATCATTTCTCAGCAGTAGTTGTCACTCTGCTTGATGTCTGTGTTTTCTCTTGGTCCTCTTCATTTTTCTTGTACATTTCCTCCTTTTTATTGCTTCCTTATTCATACTTGCCCTACGTTTTCCCTTAATTTTATCTATTAGTTTTATAATAAGTACCTATTATTGTTAACGAGATAATAACTCCTATATTAGTTAATATAGAAATTATATTAATGCAGTAATACACTATCATATTAATATAATAGATATCATTAATTAATATATGAGTTATCCTATTATTAATTATTAATGTATTGTTGTAGGAGTTATATATTAATAATATAACACTCCTGTTGTTAGGAGTAAAAAGCACTAAAAATAGTAAGTATGGTACTTACCACATGTCAATAATTTGACTTATTATTGGCCACCTTTCTGCTTTTCATTATTGTTCTCCTTAGCTGTAAGCACTTTGAGGTAGGAAGTAAATTGTCCTGTGGATACTATGCCTTACATAGTGGTTTCTGAATTCTGAGTCAGTCTCCTGACATCCATTGTAATACTGTTGATGATGAAGTGAATTTTCCTTCAAAGCATATTCTAAAACTTTTCTAGAGTATAATTCTATTGACTATCATGAATTAATTTTCATGGTTTTTCCCCAAAAGCCATTTTAGAAATTTTCTGTCTATTGTAGGAACAGCAGCAATACTGGTACCAGCAGCACTTGCTTAGCCTGCAGCAAAGGGCAAAGGCCCATGCTCAGGGACAGCAGCAAATGAAAGGTCCAGTAGGGAAGGATGCATCTGAGCAGAGAGCAAAGTCTGAAGAAGGGAAAATGAGTGCTTCAACTCAGCAGTCTGAACCTTCTCCGCTTAATGAATCCCTGCCTCCAGCTTCCAAAGAAGATGAGTCTTCTCTTACATCCACTGAAACTCAGGTAGACTTTGTAAAGTGATGCCGCTCCATTTGTTGTGCTAGATGGGATAAAGAAATAGGAAAATAATACCATAAAATTCTTATGTATACTATGTAACAATAATTAAATATGGTACAGCAATCTTAAGAGAACATTTGCTAAGGCTGCATCAATTTTAAAAAGTAAAAATACATGCCTTGTATGTAGACTTACATAGTCACCCACACATGCAGCGAGCAAGTCCAAGCTTGACTCACTGACACCTTACCAGTGTCCTCATCTTTGTGAGAAACACTTTGTGATACCTAAGTGCAAAATCAAGTACTCAGTAAGTGACGAATGCTATCTTTAAGACACTGTTTCTTAATTCCTTTCTGGCAGTTAGTCAATTCTGACTCTCCTCCTCTCTATGTGTTATAGTTTGTCTGAAAGCTAAGAACTATGTGCAGAATATTTTTGTCAGCATGCCTAATAACAGTTACTACAGAATGAATGTAAGTCATAATTGATGTTTTGAACAGATTATTGTAGGGTAATAGATGACCCTGCAGCATGTGCTCTTCTTTAACTTACAGTGTGTGGGTTCCTACCAAGTGGCAAAAATAATGCACTCAGAGTTACTTTACTTCATCATGAAAAAGCACTGTTGTCTCATTGTATTTGTTGTGAGCAACAAATAACAGATCTGCGTTAATCACTTTCCTGTAGGTAGTTTCTGTAAGAATTAATACCCTAATTGCCATCAACCTAACCTTTAGATTAATCACATTAAGAATAAATAAAATAAAAATCAGCCTTCTAGAAGCTGTGGGTGGCTAAAACTCTGAAATACAGAGTGATAAAATAACGAATACTGAGAAAGTTCTTGTAAACTGGGTAGTGACCAAGTGTGCTTTTCTTCTGACAGAAGGAGCTTTCCTTTACTTATAGCATTTGTCTTTTTCCATAGCTCAATATTGAACCTCCCGATGACCCTGAGGAAGATTTGAGATTGCAGCAGTTGCAAGCAGCAGCAGCTCAATGGCAGCAGCAGCCACATCAGCGGGTTGGATTTCAATATCAAAGAATAATGCAGAAGCATGCCCAGCTGCAGCAGATGGTACAGCAGTATCAACAAATCATGCAACAGCCTCCACACTTACAGGTGAAACACTAAGGAGATGGTGTTTAGTATACTTCCTGGGTAACCTAGTACTTGTGGTCTGCTGGGAAACAAATATTTGAACAATTTGTCATGGTTGGCTCATTTGTCTAGCTACTTTTGCTGCTTGGATAGAAGTCTGTATCCCCTTTTCCTACTGTCGGTTGGCTTCAGAATGAAAAAGTAATTAGCAGATGGAAATGAAGTTTCAGTAGGACGAGAAATACAAGGCTTTACATTTGTCATAAGGTTTTTCTGACATACTGGGTGATACAGGAGCAAAGCTGAACACGGTATTGAATTTACTTAGTTCTGAATGTTTTACTGCTGGAGAAACAGTCCAGAAGAAAGGAAAGGTAAACAGACGACTGCATGAAGTACTTCTCTTTTACAACACTGTGCAGTACAAAAATAAATATGATGGAGTAAACTTAGATGCCAAAAATACGCAGTTAAAGTAATTAAGGAAATCACTATCTCACATTATGTATATCATTATATCAGTGTTGCAACTTTAAGCTTGTAACTAGAAGTTGGTTACTGTATTAGAGAATTGAGTCAGCTTTTCCTGGGTTAGCAGAGTTTGTACATTAAGCATTTCTTTGTAGCATCTGCTAAAACATCTGCTTAAAAAAGCATCTGCTTGTTTAAAAACAAAAAAAACTATTAAGTGTGAACCTTAAAAATCTCAGACAAGATTAAGCTGTAGATATTAGGACCTGTATCTAAACATAGTGAAAGATGGTACCTCATTGAAAGAAGCTTCATTGTGCAAATAAGAACATCTGGCAAAGGCTTAGGGAAAAATACAGTGGAAGCAACTATGAGGGGATCAATAGCAGAAACTGAAATCTTGAGAAATAGCCACATACTGTGTATACTGAAAGTGTGAAGATTGATTTGTGCTTTAGCCGTTGTTAGCATCCAGTAATAATAGAGCTTGGAACGTTTTGATTATAGCTTTCTTCAGCTGTCCTGTTTAAAAAAAACAAAAAGTGCCTTCTGTGTATAAATGTCCTCTAGTCATAAAATGTATAAATGGTCACAATGACATTAGACATCACAGCTGGTGTTCGCTTTTGTTTCAGTCTAGTTCTTTTTCAAGCTTCTGCCCAGGTCAGAAATTGTGATTACAAATGATACTGAAGTATGTGGCTCTGAAAATAACTAAGATGGTATTTTGAAGCTATTCTTTTCTTGCTGTTGCAGACAATGTCAGTGGATATGCAGCTGCGACATTATGAGGCACAGCAAAAACAGTTCCAGCAGCTTCATAAAGATTGGGAGCGATCAATGAACCAACAGTGGCAGCATCAACTTCAAACCTACCCTCACAAAGACCAGCTTCAAGAATATGAGAAACAGTGGAAGGCATGGGATGAACAGATGAAGGTCACTCAGTCCCATCTGCAAGAGAAAGTGAGCTCACTTCAAAATCTGAAGAATCAGTATCCAGCAAATGTTTCACTGCCGCCTCCATTTGTTCCATATTCACAAACCAGTCAAGGTGGCATTCCTATTATGCCTCCAACTTTACCTTCAACTACGCCTCCACTGGTCCCCCCACCTCTCTCTTCTGTTTCTCAGTTATCTAATTCCGCTGTCCCTTCTGGATCCAGTTCTCAAAGCAGTCAATCCACTGAGACACCAAGGCCAGCTCTGCTTCCCACCCCGGGTACCTATGCATCAAAAATGGCTAGTTCAACTGTCTATTCACCTTATCATTCTCAAGTAAGTTCATCCTTTGGCTCTTCAGACCACGGAAAGCCTCAACCTCATCTTAGTAAACAAACTGTTTCTATTTCATCTGAGCAAGGATGTGGGGAACCAAAAGCCACTTCAGCGTCTTCAACGCATGCACCTACCATGCAGGATAAACCTGTGAGATCAGGTGGATTGCTTCCAGATCCTCCCAGATCAGCACGTTTTGAAGGCCCCAGAGGCCCTAGGTAAGGGTGGTTTTGTTGACTTATACGTGTTCCAGGCTACCAGACATTCAGTGATATGTTAAAAAATGAAGCATATATCTTACTCTCAACTCCCTGAGGTTTTATGAAGTGTGGTTGGTTGGTGGAGGTTTTGTTCTTTAATGCATACACACCATGCTCTGTATTTATCTTATTAAAGCAAGGACTGATGCCTTTCACTTGAACATTATCTGGAGCAGAATACTTTTTTCTAGTAATAGAAGGTGTGATAACTCACACTTGAAAGAATGATCCCAAATGAAAAGTGATCTAAGTTTCCAGCATTTTATCTGTGATATTTGGAACACAGTTTAGGAAAATCTAAAGCAAAACTGTTAAAGAATTGTTTTTATATGGTAGCACTTTAATGTAGGCCTTACAAAAGGGATTCAGGAAAGTATTCATACATATATTCAGTTGAATGTACTAACATAGCTAATTACTGGGAATTAAGATGCTACTTATATTTTAGAAACAATAAAAAAATACTGTTTGTAAACCAACATTTATTGCAGAAAGAAATGAAAATTCAAAGTTGTTCATTAGTACATTAACTTCTAGTGTGAGAATTCTGCAGCTATATGATTGTCCTATTTAGTGCACTTTTCCATAGGCTGTTTGATAAGAGAGGTCTTTAGTGCAAATCAGTGGGTTTCTACACATGTAGCATTACTTTTCATTCAAAAAACTATAAACAAGAGAGAGGGAAAGAGGTAAAGATTTGAGCCTTAAGATCCTACCATTAGGATTCTTTGCCAGTTTTAATTTTGCATTACATCATGATGGTCTTGGTTTTGAAGGTTGCTGTCTTTATCTTTTGGTAAGATTCAGTTTGTTCTAAATTAAGTCTGCATTTTATCAGATGGATGGCCTGTTGCCTTAATGTAAAGCTACTCTGAAAGCCAGTGTTCTGCAGGTGTTTTATGGTTTGATGCCTGCTATATAGTTTAATCCAGGTTCTTGGTTTTGGAATGTTTTTCTTTCATACTTGATATCATATCAGGTTGCAAAAACATCTGTTCAATCTCGTCATTAGTTCAAGACAAGTTGATGTGATGCTTACTGAATCAGTGTTGTTCTTTTCAATTGTTTCTATCCTTGTATGCTCTACTAATCTTTACAATCATACCTTCATCTTTATTTCCCTTCTCTTTGCTTCCAAAGTGATCATTCATGAATTATTATTCATTAACTTCTAGTAATGTAATTTATTTATATATATATATATAAAACTTTGAATAATTTTCTACCTTCTAATATTTTGGGGGGGGTTAAGTGTTGTTTCTGGTCCTGGAGAATGGATGGATGTAAAGTTCTGATCAGACTGCTTTCAAGATTAATTGGATGTCTTTTATGTGCCTTACTTAGTGGTGTGCAATGATAGGCTATGGATAATAAAAAAAAAATTACAGAGTGCATGTACAAGAGCTCTGGTACTTAACGGTATTTCATTAAAACTGTAACCTTTGTGCATTCCTATATTGTGATTGCATGACTGTTCTAGGGTTTTATCAAGGATTTCCCAAAAATCTGTTTGCAGTCTCTTAGTGTAGTTAGTAGAACAGAGAATCCTAATAAATTTTTAATGAATTTGGGATAAGGTAAAAATGTATGTTACATGCTGCCATCCCAGCTAAAAAGTACCAGGTAATGACTAGACCTATAAAAAGACACACACATCCTTTACCTCTTTTCAGCAATTAACTTTTCTCAAGAAATTCCAAAGAACTGGCTTAAACTAATTTTCAGAGTTTTGGGGATGAAGTGTGTTTTACACACAACCTTCTAGCTATACCTTCCCTGTAAAGGTTGATCCTTCCAGTGTAAGTATTCTTGCCACTGCCCTTGGTAATTTCTTCTTTTTTTTATTTTCTTCCTGTTCATCTTGACATGCTCCCACCCCACAAAAAGGGAGTTTGCTGTGATAACTTATCAGGATTATTAAAATTATTTGAGGTTGTATAAATGATCCTGTTTTGTAAATTGCTTATTGAAACAGTACATTCTGCAACAAGTCAACCACTGTTGCTAAATAAGTGGTAGTGAACATCCATAGAATGATAGAATAGTTTGAGATGGAAGGGTCTTTCAAAGGTCATCTAGTCTAACCCCTCCTTGCAGTGAGCGGGGACATCTTCATCTGGATGAGGTTGCTCAGAGCCCCAACCTGACTTGACCGTTTCCAGGGGTGGCACATCTACCACCTCTCTGGGCAATCTGGTCCAGCATTTTACCACCCTGATAGTAAAAAATTTCTTCCTTTTATCTAGTATGAATCTCCTCTTTTAGGACAAGGGCTAATGGTTTTAAACTATCTCAGGAAGACATACTAAGAAGTCTGTTCCTAGCTTTCTTGTAGCTCCCCATGCTTTAAGTATTGAAAAGCTGCAACAACGTTTCTCCAGGGCTTTCTCTTCTCCAGACTGACCGATCCCAACTCTCTCAGCCTCTTCTCATAGGAGAGTTGCTCCATCCATCTTGTCATCTTCGTGGCCCTCCTCTGGACCTGCTAAAACAGGTCCGTATCTTTCCTGTACTGAGGACTCCAGATCTGGATACGGTACTCCAGGTGAGGTCTTGCCAGAACAGGGTAGAGGGGGAGAATCGCCTCCCTTGGCTTGCTGTTCATGCTTCTTCTGATGTAGCCCATGATAGGGATTGGCTTTCTGGGTTATGAGCGCACACTGCTAGCTCATGTCCCTCTTTTCATCCACCAGCACCCCCCAAATCCTTCTCTGCAGGGCTGCTTTCAATTCCTTCATCCCCCCAGCTTGTATTGATCCAGGAGTTGCCCCAACCCAGGTGCAGGACTTGGCCTTGCCTTGCACTTGGACTTGTTGTACCTCATGAGTTACACATAGGCTTACTTCTTGAGCCTGTCCAGGTCTTTCTGGGTGGCATCCCATCCTTCAGGTATGTCAGCTGCACCACTCAGCTTGGTGTCATTGGCAAACTTTCTGAGGGTGCACTCAATCCACTCATGTAATCAATGAATTTATTGAACAGTACTGGTCCTAATACAGACCCTGAAGGAATACTACTTGTCACCAATCTCCATCTGGACATTGCATCCACTGCTACCCTGTGGATGCAACCATTCAGCCAATTTCTTATCCACCAAACAGTCCTATCTATCAAATCCATATCTTTCCAATTTAAAGAGAAGGATGTTATGGTGGACCATATCCAGGGCTTTACAGAAGTTCAGATAGATGACATCCGTAACTCTTCCCTTGTCCACTGATGTAATCATGCCATCATGGAAGGCCACTAGGTTGGCCAGGCAGGACTTCCCCTTCATGAAGCCATGCTGGTTTTCTCAGATCACCTCTCTGTCCTCTGTGTCCCTTAGCTTAGCTTCTGTGAGGATCTTCCCAGACGTAGAGGTGAGACTGACAGGTCAGTAGTTCCTCAGGTCTTTCTTTTTTCCATTTTTAAAAATGGGTGCAATATTTCCCCTTTTCCAGTCATTGACTGGGGATTTTACTGAGTGCCATGACTTTTCAGGTATCGTGGTGAGCAGCTTGGCTACTACATCAGCCAATTCCCTCAGGTCTCTAGTATGCATCCCCTCAGATCCTGTGGACATATGCATGTTCAGATTCCTCAGATGGTCACAGACCTGATCTTCACTTTCAGTGAGAGGGACTTTGCTCCCCCAGTCCCTGTCTTGTGGTCCATCCATTCATGAGGAAGGGGAGGAGAGGTTGCCGGTGAAGACTGAGGCAAAAAAAAGTGGTTGAATACCTCAGCCTTCTTGTCCGTTGTTACCAGTTTGCCAGTCGTGTTCATCGAGGGTGAGGCATGCTTTCTTTGACCTTCATTTTCTGGCTGATGTACTTATAGAAGCCCTTCTCACCACCCTTGCAAAGTCCAGCTCCAGTCATGTTTTGGTCTCCCTGACCCCAACCAGTGAGACAGAACTATGAATCTCAATTATCCAAGCAACCTGACTTCAGACAGGGGTTCCTATTTTGTGTAATTTGATTAGTTCTGATCTATCATGTATGTTAGTATTTGAGCATATGCTTAAAGATTGTTCTTTTTTACTAGATCAACCTTGCTAAATACGATTGCATGAATTGTTCTTCATTAGTTTGCCTGACCTGTTTCCCAATATTCAAGCAATAACAGTTGTAGGTGTTCTCAAAAGGAATTTTAAAAGTGATGCAATAAGAATATAATTTGTTTAGGCATATTATCTTTCATGGAACGGGGTGATATCACAGTTTGTTGCCCTTTCTAAAAGGATCTGTATTTAAAGGTTTTTTCTAGATGTCATTCATCACCATAGGTAGGTAGGCTTTTTGCATACTATCAAAACAAAAGTTTAACAAGAATTGTTGATTGTTCCATTAAACAAAAGTTGAAAGCTTTTTTCAAATGAGTTTGCTATCTTTGTCAGTCAAGTTTCAGTCCTGAGAGATTTAAGCCAAATTTCTTTTTAGGGTTACTTAATCTGCAAGTAGCTTAAAACTGGTCTTCAGTGAACAATATTGTATTGAAGAACATGTCTCTGTCCTTCTGCACTGGTTCAGTAGGGACTGATCCTAAGGCACACTAGAATTCATCAGTTAGAAGTGACTTAAGGATGTGTGTGAAATTCTCTTTTAGGGGATTTTAATTTGACATGTCCATTTGAATAAAATTGCCATTATGTTGTCCATAGATTTGATGGACCTCGAGGAAGAGGATATGACAAATTTGAAGGCTCAAGACAGAGGGGGCCTCGTTTTGACTCTCAGCGCTCAGAAGGATATAGGTCACGTTTTGACAGACAGAATACAGATGGACAGTCTTCAAGTAGATGGGGGAGTATCCCACGAGGACCAGCAGCACAGTTTTATACTTCAACAAATTCATCACATGGACATGGTTCCCGACCTGGTGGTTCACGGTGGATGGGGCCCAGGCCTCATCTGGGACAGCAGCAGCAGCAGTCACAGACAGATTCACAGTCAGAAAACAAAGAACCTTTTACAGATGTAGCTGGCAATCAGCAAACTGTAGGCAGAACACAGACGACTTCTGATGCACAGAGTGCAGGTTCCATCGAGCCAGATGAGGACCTGACAAATACTCAACAGGAGCCATCCAAACCTGAAGTCAAAGAAACTGTTTCAGACCCTCCTAAAAAGTGGACGTGGAGTTCACATGATCCTAACCAGCAAGTAGAAGAGTCCAAAGCACCTACTCCACCTATTCAGAACCAGAAATCACCATCCCTTTCTAGTAACCCTGTAGCTTTGCAATCAGGTATTGCAAGAACAGGCGGTGCAGTTACTCCTGTTACAGGAAATCAAGATTTGGATTCACCAGATGGCCAGCTGATTGCTTCAGATAGCACCCAGGGTCCACCTGGACCAGAAGACCGGGGGAAAGGGCCATTTATGCATGAAGATAGAGGCAAGGGACCAGTAAACAGAGGCAGGGGCCAGGGCAGACTGGATGATGGCCGTGGCAGAGGGCAGGGGGATGGCCGTGGCTGGGGAATGGGCCGTGGACGAGGTGGACGAGGAATGGGAAGGATGGATGGTGGCCGAGGGATGGGAAGGATGGACAGTGGTTGGGGAATGGGCAGGATGGATGATGGCCATGGCCGGGGAATGGGCAGGATGGATGATGGCCGTGGCAGAGGGTATGTATACAGAGGCAGAGGGCAAGCTAGGCAAGCATCCATCCGTGGCAGGGGGATGTTCAGGAGGGCAGGCAGCAGGGAAAGGATGCCAGATAGGCGGTCAGGCAGCAGGGAGAGGATGCCAGATGGACAGTCTGGCAGCCGAGAAAGGGGCCTGAGTGGACGGTCTGATAGCCACGAGAGGGTGTTCTCTAGCCGAGACAGAGAGCTACCTGGACGGCCAGGCAGCCGGGACAGGGGACGGGCAGGTAGCCGGGAGAGAGGCTTGGTCAGGCGGGCAGGTAGCCGGGAGAGAGAGCCCATGCGGCGGGCAGGTAGCCGGGAGAGGGAGCCCATGAGGCGGGCGGGTAGCAGAGAAAGGGTCCCTGTCAGGCGGGGGGGCAGTCGAGAGAGGGTTCCAATGAGGCAGGCAGGTAGCCACGAGAGGGGCCCAGTCAGGCAGGTAGGTAGCCACGAGAGGGGTCCTGTCAGGAGGGCAGGTAGCCGTGAGAGGGAAGCAGGAAGATCTGAAACAGGCAATATGGGTAAACCCATTCACCTAGGAGATGACCCTGACAAACTGCCTCCATACCATCGAGATGAGACACTTGGGGGTTCTTGGGGTCATGAAGATGACAGAATGCAGGAGGAATTTCCTTTAGATAGTCAAGATGACCCTTCTTTGGAGCACGAGCAATTGGATGACTGGGAAAGAGAACGATACTGGAGAGATCACAATTCTGATTATCAGGATGATTCTGTAGATGCATATGATAGAGATGACAGGTTGCAGTCCCACCACTCATTGCCTCCACTGTCTCCTCTACCACCACTACCTCCTTTATCATCCGATCGTGACAGACGAGATTCATGGTGGGATGACTGGAAAAGGCCAAGAGAGAGGGAACTAGAGAGAGATCTAGATAGAACTGGAAGATCCTCAGATATTTATGAACAAGATGTAGGCAGAGAATGGGATAGAGACTGGGACATGAGACCTATGGATGACAGAGAAATGGGGAATCATGACATGGATATCCCCCCTCTACCACCATTACCACCTCTTCCACCCCTGGACAGATACCGTGAAGACAGGTGGAGGGAGGATAGGAGCAGAGATCATTATGACAGAGACCTCCGAGAAAGGGGAGAGCTGAGGATTCGAGAATATCCGGAGAGATATGACACATGGCGGGAGAAGCAAGACTACATTCCTGAAAGGACTGACTGGGAGAGAGAACGGCTGTCAGATAGGTGGTATCCAGATGATGGAGACAGACTGCGGTCTTTGGATGATCACTCAGATTCATCCCTTCCTCCACCTTCACATTCCTCTGATATGCTGGGAGCAGATTCAAACCTGGACTCTGACCAGTCCTTGGGAGGAGTGATGGTCCTTAGTCAAAGACAGCATGAAATAATTCTGAAGGCAGCTCAAGAGCTCAAAATGCTTCGGTGAGTTGCCTGGTTGTGCCACTTCATATGGGAATCCCATTCTGTGGAGATGGTGCTTCTTTCCTAATTCATTCCTTTATTTACACTGTAATGGCTTCATTTCTTTTTACCACAGCGTGATAGATAGTAGAAGCTCATGTGGAACAAGTTATTTGGAGTATCTCCATCACAGCTTTTGTGGATGGACTGTTTTTTTTTTTCTTACATAGATGGTTGTGCCTTTACCTGTGAGTATGGCATTCCCTGCTTGTTACTTTCTGGGAAGAATCTGTCCCTTCACTTGACAAATCTTTTTGTTATCCTCAAATGAGCTTGTAGATAATTGCTTTTCAACCTTTTCATTACTGTCAGATGAGCTCACTGGTAATTGCTTTTAATACTTATCTGTCAAGATCTGCATTAATGTGATTCTTAATTCACACACTGGGACCTATTTAATTTTTGGATACTGCTTACTTTTTAATTAAAGCATATGTGAGTTTTTTCTTTTTACAATGGTCCCTCATTTGAAATCCAGCATCATCAGCAGTTTTATCAAGTTTGGTTGATCTTAGTTCTGAGGATCATCATAACAGCAGTGATAACAATCAGAAGGATATGAATGCAAGAGTTCACCAAAACCTTCTTTTAGAAAGCAGCTACCAGACTCCCTAAGGCTTTAGTTGGTGTTTTTATGTCAGAATAAGTAATAAAATATCCTCTTAAAAATCAGAAACATTCCCAGGCTCAGTAAATTTAGTAATATCAGAATGAATGGAGCATGTACTCGCTATCCAAATGTTACTTACATGATTTGTTGCCTGGGTTTAGGTGCATTAAATGTATTTGGACAAAAAAACAAACCAAACCAACAAACCCACAAACAAGCCACAACAAAAACCATCAAACAAACACAAAAAAACAATCCACACATAGGAAAACAAACAAAAAAAATAGTTTCTTTATTTTCAGTGAATGAGATTTTCCAGAGGAAATTCTGGGAAAAAGAGGAAACATTTTAGAGTCAGAGGTTCATATGGTTCATTTTATGCATGAGTTACTGAGAGAGAGCTAAGGATTGGTGCCTAGTAAAGACAGGGCTTTAATTTAATAAACAAGATCTTATGCTAAAATAATGGGCAATTAAAAGGAATGTTTGGTTATCATTATTACATTTGCATTAAACAATGTTGAAACATGCAGAGACTTTTTGCACTTTTCCTGAAGCTGATTTTTCACTCGTAAAACTGCTGCTAAGCATCTGTCCCATGTGGAAGGCCTTAGTTGCAAGCCAAAATGCAAGGAAAACAATTTTTAAACGGGAGAACTTCTATTCTGAATAATTTGGTCTTTCAGTGCAGTTAGTTAGATTAATTCAACAGGTGTTAGTAGCTGTGAAATCTGTGTGATAAAGCAGTATTGCCAAAAGTTTGGATCAACAGATCAAGCATTTTCAGCTTCCTGACTTTCGCATTGCCTCAGGTTGCCAAGCATGTTTTGCTCTTGACTGCAAGCCAGTGGACTTAGGGACTTACAGACTTATCTTAAAGACCATAGTTTGGGAGTCACTACCTAAGTAAATAATTTGCATTGAAACACTGGAACTAAAACATCCAGGAAGGTAGATACATATACCCGTTGCTAAGTCAGTAAAAAGGGGAAATAGAATCATGATACTGCTGATACTGATTTTATTTGAGTATCTTATTTTATTTGAATATCTAAAAATTAATTACATTGGTACTTCTCATCAGGTTCTAATAAGCAGATGACCTCAGTCTGAAGAGTAGCAACAACTTTAAGGAGACTATTAGGAGAATCACAAATCATTTGCTTATGAGGAGTTATACCAGTAGTGCGATGCATAACTGCTTTCATCTCCTAAAGCCCTCATCTGACTTTGCTTTTACTAAGTATAAACCAGCATACTCTGACCTGTATACTGTTCTGTATTTGTCATCTGGTGTATTTTTTTCTAAGCCAGGTGTGAAGAAGCCAAGTGCTAGCAATTGCTCAGTTTACTCTTTGTATTAACACATTTGGGATCCCTTTCTATGAGCAGAGTTCTCCTTGAGCTAGACACTGAACCAGATGCATTGCAAGTAAGGATGTTGTGCCTACTACAGAGGGATAGCATTCTTCATTGTTCTTTGGGAACTACTTTAATACACACAATTAATATGAACAAAGAGTTACCAGCAATAAAAAAAAAACCTAGATAAAAACATGCAAACAAAAACTGAAAGGAAACCATATTGAATGCAACTTTGTAATCCAGTGGTTGTAGTTTTCACTGCTGGTCCATAGACTATGTATTGGTTGTGTATTAAATAGCATTTTGATATACCTAACAAGGAAACTAAAGTTAAAATCACTGTTTTGTTGTTGGTTTTTTTTTAATATTGGAATCTCTGTTACACTTTGTTGGCCTCAATCCTGTTAGCATGTGAACCAAAGCAAGTCACTGAGCCACTATGCACACGTTTCCAACGGGCTTCTTGTTTGCAGAAGGTGTTGGCAGAAGCTAAAAAAACAGCTTTGCTCTTTACTGTTGAAGTGGAGTGGTTCTGGCCAGGCACAATAGCATAACTGCACGTCTCAGGAAACTTACGCTCAGGAAAGGATGCAGCTAATACACTAAACCCAGCCTCCGTGATTAGGTGGATATGAAACAGTGATTTCTGAATCGTAGTGTTGACCATGTAAAACCTGCTGTGCCCTTTTCTTCTTTGGACTTGGCCCCTGATGCTAGTATATGTAATATGTGGGTTTCACCATGAGTGTTGATTTCTTCAGTTTTTCATTTAAGTTACAGGCTGATAACACTTCCTTGTAATTCATGTGCAGAGAGCAAAAAGAACAGCTACAGAAGTTGAAAGAATTTAAGCCTGACATTTCCACACAGGACTCTCCAAGATCACAGAATACAAGCACAAGGCCAGGTACCTTTCAGGTAAATTAATCTTATGTTAACTTATAACATGCTGGTAGTAATTACTATTAATGTGTAAGTCAGATTAGTTCTACACTCTAATGGTCAAACTTCTCTGTGGAATGCATGTCTAACAGCCCTTACAATCTCATCAATCTTCTGCTGAGGCAAAGCAATTTCTTAGTTTCTTTAGATTTTCCAAAGCCTTTTCTACTCTTTCAGTCCATGATGTCTTCTCAGCATTACCCACTGGGGACAGTAGCACATGAGGTTCAACAGCCTAGATTGCTATGGGATGATGTACAAGGAGAGGTGAGCTCTTCCAAAACACAGGCATAAGGCTCATGAGAAGACCCTCCTTTTCCTTGCCTAAATTCTGATATCTTGCTCTGCTTTTACTACTGTAAGAGCTCTCTCATCTTTGAAGTTAGAGAAACTTGAGGATAGGTCTATCAGAAACAGATACTTCAGGGTAGTGGGCATTAGCTTTCTGTTTGCTGTCTTTATTGGGAATTCCCATTACCCTTTGTAATATAAGGTGCATGGAAGCTTACGTTTACATATTTCCATGACTGCATCTCCTGTTGCAATGCAAATTATTCCTCTGCTGCTTAACCTCCTGGTTGGTTCTGGAAACTCTTCTCAGCTGCTTATATTTGGGGTTTTCGGTATTTCATACCCAGTCAGAAATCAAATGAACTTCTATACTCGTGTTAACTCAGGTTTATAAATCTCTCCTAGAACAAATAAAAAATTTTGTTAAATGTATGTTGAAGGAGATACCTGAGTTGATGCTGGCTTTATTCTTCATCACATCTTAACTCCAGAGTTGCTGGTACCATACCAATAAATTTAGACATTATGACCTCTGAGTCTGACATTTAGGCAGACCAAGCTTTGTTTTCCCCCTCACTTGAGAGAAGTGTTATGTAGTGAATGAGACACTGCAAGTTTTCTTTTAGCCCATATCTTCTTCCTTGTTTACAGTGTCTATAAGGTAAAATAATGGAACAGATTTGCTACCAGGAAGTACAGGTAGGCTGATGCCTTTAGGAAGTGACTTTACTCTATTTTCTATCTCAGACTACTTCACCCATCTGCCTATAGCTCTTCAAACAACTCTTATCTGTCTTGGAATTTCTGCCTTCACATTTCGTATGAGTTTGAACTGCTATTACAAAGTTCAGCTTTGTATCTACAACCATTCTGAAAGTTTTGTTGCATGTTGCTAATAAGGCTGTTTGTAACTCGGCATCTGCTGTGGTGCTAAAAAGACTTTTTGTGACACAGCATGTGGAGTTTCATGTTTCGTTCATGAAGGGTTTGGTTTGGTTTATTCCACTGCACAAGACCTCCCCATTTCTTATGGTGATCTGATCTTGATTTCATTAAGGGGGTTCCAGGTGTTTCTGCTATCTGGGATTTTTTTCCAGTGACTTCCAGAAAGAAGCTGGCTTTATTAATCCTCTTGTGCCTCACCAAGCTCCCTGCATTCAGACCTTTTCAGCCTCCCCACAGACAGTAGGAATCTTTGCAGACAGCAGGAGTCTTTGGGAATAAAACTGCAGACACTTTTAAACAGAGATAGGCCTACTGGAGCTTAAATTGGTAAGGTTATTTTGAAGGAGAAAATAATATTTAAGCCTTCACATAGTGAACAAACACCAAATTACTTCAGGCCACCAGTTCTTGAAATACTGTCCTCCTACCTGCAGCACCTTGATGGAGGTACTAGGAAATGCTTATGATTTGATTACCGATTGCCATTGTGCTTACTGACTTACAGAGGATGAGGGAAGGTTAGTTTACAGAGCTACATTAAAAGTGCTTTCTGCATCTAGGTCTCCTCTCAGCTATCTTCAGAGGCACCAATAGAAGCCCAAGCTATTAAAACTTCTCCTGCTGTAATTATAAAGCCTCCCGTGTTGCTCAGACAGCCCACCCTTGTGACAAGACCAAGTGCCCCACTGACAAGGCCTGCTACACCTATGACAAGGCCACATGCTCCAGTTTCTACTCCAACTGCAACCCCAAGTCATGGTCAGTCTTTAAAACCATCACCTTCTACTATGGAACAGGAACGCTGGGATGAGGATTCTTTCCATGGACTGTGGGACACAAATGAGGATAAAGGAGCAAATATGGAGTATGAGTTGTGTAAACAGGAGTCAATGATGCCTCCACCTGTCTCCTCGCCTGTGAAAGTACCTGCTGTTCACACCTCTGTTGCGTCAGCTGTACCAGTGGCCCTTCCTCCAGTTATTCCACCAGTTCCTAAAGCACCTGTAATTCAGCAAACTGTGGATTATGGCCATGGGCGAGGTGAGTGTATTTGTTTGATTGTAGTGGAGAGCTAATAGACCTCTTAGTGTCTTTCTACAGGAATGTGCCACACCAAACTGTAGATGTTCTGCAGTTGACCTGTAGGCCACATACATTGCAATCTAATGCGAAGCAATGCAATTCTAAAGAGTCTGTAACCTCCAGCCTTGAGTTTAATATTTTCTTCAGTGCTGTAATAATGAGTTATTTCATGTGGCTATACACCATTTGGTTCATGCCTGCCTCTAATATAAACACCAACTGATGCAATTACATCAATGTGTTATATTTAGATTGATACTGATACTTTCCCTTAATCCCTTTGTAGCTGAGTATGGAAATAACTGTTCTGGAAGGTATTTTGAATTGCTACAGCTCTTGGTATGATTTAGTAACTTAAAGCAAAATGTGACTCATGTTTGCATTATTTATATACTGTTTAATTTGTGTGAGGTACCCTCTAAACAGGGAGTGAGAGAAAGTCCTGGTATTTCTGAAGGGTGTGCACCCTAAACAGACATTTAACACATGAACAGCAAAGGGCTCTGATTTTTAGTACTAAGCTTATCAAAGCTAAAATTCAACACTAGTTTTTAAATAGAATTAATTTCCCTCATTCTTAGTTAACAGGAGTGGAATCATGTCTTAACAAAGTTCTTAAACTGTAGATTGCTGTTTGAAGAGGTTTTTTTCTCTCTCTAAGGTACCAGAACATGAATTGAAGCCATATTGAATCCATTAAGTAGATGTTTCACTAAAAGCTGTTAGAAAATTATCACTGTTAGGAATTCACAGTTACTATTCTTGACATTACGGTACTTCCATGAGTTTTTTAAACTTTCAGAGCATTTTAATATTTATAATTTTCTGGCTGTGCACGCTACCTGAACTCTTCTGAAAAAGCAGAAGTTCCATTCTGAAGACGAAGTGGTACACATAGTTACAGATAAATCCACTTCAGACTTCCAAAGCCATAGTGATGTGTATTCATGTATAGCTATTTTGACATTATCCATTAACAGAAATTTTGGTAAGTTATTCCAGCCACTTTTAATGCCACTGACTGATTGCTTTTCATGACAACAGCAAGGAAATGGGAGAGGGGTATTTTAAGATCCTAATTATTTTATTATTTTTAATCAGATATAACCACCAGTAAAGTGGAACAGATTCCATATGGGGAGAGGGTAACCCTGCGTCCAGAACCTCTACCAGAGAGGCAAACATTTCAAAAAGGTATGGAGCAGTTGGCTAGCTCTCAGACAGCTCTTAAGAAAAGTTTTAAGGCACTAAAAACATACCTCAAACTCAGTAGCTCTTGTTTACATTAGAACCATTTTATTTTCTTCAGAGGCCCATAAGAATTTCAGAGGAGTAGTGTAGTCAATGTCCTAGCCACTTTAAAAACTTAATTTTGTGGTTTTAAATAGGATTGCATGGTATAGTTGTCTGTTACAGTTTGGAAAAGATTCAATGGCTGAGTGACTCAGTTCTAGCCCTCACATAAGATATTTCTATAGACTTTTCTGGCACTTTTGTTTGTTGCTTTTCCTTTAGAAATTATGAAAAAAATAGAGTATATTTTAGTAGTTTGGATTTCCATGGGTTTCTCCTTTCAGAGCACCCAGGTCGTTACAACAGAGAAAGAGATCGTGAACCTTATTTTGAGCGTCAAGGTAATTCGAACACAGATCATCGGGATTTCAAGAGAGAGCGGGAATTGCACAGGGACCGTGGTTCTGTGGATTATGAACGAGAGAGATTTGAAAAAGACCGGCATCCCCGAGATGATAGGTACATATTTTTAGAACACTGTTGGAATGAATACAGTTCAGGCTGTATTGAGTATCAGGCTGTCCATTTTGCATTTGAGGTGCATGTTCACTTCTCTTTGGAATCTGTAGTAGAAATTCCAGAAACATGCAAGATACTCTTTTGGCAGGGTCCTTCCCACTACAGCTTCAAGGACTCAGTCTTACCGTGACAAGAAAGACCATCCCTCCTCCAGGCGGGGTGGTTTTGAAAGACCACCATATGAACGAAAGACAGATCGTCCAGCATATGATCATGGGCCTTCCGTGTTTGGAGGTACAGTTTCTCGATCTTGAACCCATGCTAGAATATTAGCATAAGTACAGACTTGCAGAGGTGAGGATTAATTGGGAGATGATTAGTTCACTGGCAGTATTTCTTTGGTCAGAATATATAATTTAGGAAGATTTATCTGGGTGGTGTCATGTAGTTTTGTCAGTGGTGGTGAGATCAGGAATGCAACAGTTATCTTCTCTGCTAAAAAATGCCTTCAATTGCAATAGGCTCAAGATTAGACATTTGAACTATCTGGGGTACAAATCTGTGAATTTATCCTAAAATAATGAAGGTCTGCTTAAATCAGCTCAACTGGGTATGAACATCTTAATTTTTTTATTTTACTGAACTAAGAAAACTCTTCTGTCCAAACACTGGAATTTGAAGGTGATCGTAGAAACTATCCTGAGGAAAGGATTCCTATTTCTGCTCCATCAATACCTCGTCAGCCACCACCTGCTCCACGAGTGGAAAGAAAGCCAGAATCTAAAAATGTAGATGATATTTTGAAGCCACCAGGACGGGATAGCAGGCCAGAGAGGGTGAGTATGCATTCTGAAAGCAGCAATCAGTTCCTATTGGGTCTGTATTTAGATAAAATGTGCATGAGTGTAGTATGTTGAGAACAAGCTTACATTTGAGGAAGCTTGAGAAATTCTTGTGGTTCTTTTGCAAATACCTAGGTGTTGTAGCACAGCTGTTAGGAATCCACAGGAGATGTAAACTTCCTGGGAATGCTAAGAGTAAGTTCTTGTTTGTGAGTAACAGTAATGTATTTTAGACTCTTCTGAGATCTTCACTTGGATTTTGGTGTATCAGAGGAAAGACTTGGCTTTACACAGTCAGAGATTTTGCAACACACCATATAAAATAAGGAAGGGCAAGATATGTATGCAAAAGTGTGAGCCCAGAGCACATATTTTTCTAGAAGGAAGATTTTGCAGAAGACATTATGTTAAGTGTAGCACAGTATCCTCTCTTCTTAACATGATCTATTTTTCAGATTGTAATCATAATGAGAGGGTTGCCCGGCAGTGGAAAGACACATGTCGCAAAACTCATCAGGGTATGTAAACAGCCACCCACTGGGTAGTGCTGCTTGTCTTTTATGTGTGATTCCTCTGCTGTTTTCTTTCTGTTTGGCTGGAATTTCACATGCACGTGTCTTAATATGGCGTGTGAGTCCCCTCCTCTATTAGCAAGCATGGCGAAAACTGTTCTTTTCTTGTTTTGAATGTAGAGCAGGGAACTGCTGTATGCTAAAAGTGTTTTGAAGATCCTCTGTAGCATAATGGAATATTTCAACAATAATATATGTTTTCTTTTTGCTTTCTTCCCAGGATAAAGAAGTAGAGTGTGGAGGGCCTGCACCAAGAGTACTCAGCCTGGATGACTATTTTATCACTGAAGTGGAAAAAGAAGAGAGAGACCCAGATACAGGGAAAAAAGTGAAAAAGAAGGTACTTTTAATTTGCTTGCTTATCGTGACAAAGAAATAAGACATTCTGGAACAGCACAGTGGCAGTAAGAATTACAGTATGTGGCTCTGGATGAGTGCAGAGGTTGGTGGCCTGTTTTTTCAGAACAGTTCAATGTAACCTAAGGGCAGTATTCTGAAAAGTTGACCCAGAAGGTATTTTTTGCATACCAGTGTATTTGGTGGTTATGACATTCAGCAGTTGAACATAAGTGTCCTCTTTCTTAAATGCTTTTGTCCTCGATAAAGGTGATGGAGTATGAATATGAAGCTGATATGGAAGAGACCTATCGTACCAGCATGTTTAAAACTTTCAAAAAGACCTTGGATGATGGCTTCTTCCCCTTCATAATCCTTGATGCTATCAATGATAGAGTGAGACACTTTGAACAATTCTGGAGTGCTGCAAAAACCAAGGGTTTTGAGGTAATGGAGCCTATAAAGCATTTGAACTTGCTAGCACCCATATTCTGGTATTTCTAAACTTCTGAATGCAGAGTCCCTCCCACATTCAGGAAAAATTCTGTAGTCTGCATTTACAAATTTAACTCTCTTAGAATGTACAATTGCAGAGCCTATCACCAGGTAAATAAAAAAGAGCTAATACTGGTTTTCTCTCTCTAGGTGTACTTAGCTGAAATGAGTGCAGATAACCAGACATGTTCCAAGAGGAATATTCATGGACGCAAGCTAAAGGATATCAGCAGGGTAACTGTATACATACAGAGTTGTTGGATTAATGATAGGTTTCATTGTGCTTTCAGGCTGGCTGTTGTTTGCAAACCTCCTTTAGACTATGTAAATGGTTAGACTTTTCCTCTAAGAAGAGCTCATAGTTATTTCATGGGATTGATTGAAATTACTGAAGTACAGATACATCTTGTTCATGATCAGAAACCAGATTGTCCACTGAATGTGTTACATTTTTAGAGATGCTTCAGTTTTGTTTGTTTCTTGTTAGATGTCTGATCACTGGGAGGCAGCACCACGTCATATGATGCGTCTTGACATTCGTTCTCTATTGCAGGATGCTGCTATTGAAGAGGTGAGAATCTCTGTGTTTGTTAAAATTATAAATTATGTAGATGTGACCATACAGAAAATACAGAGCAGTGAAAGGTACGATTGCAACAAGACAGTTATACTTGGCTTTGTAGAAAGCCAGAATCTGTGTGTCAGACAAGTGTATTCCATTATTCTTATTAACTACCTAAATATGAAGGTACATGTTATTTTTTTATCACCTTTATGAAGCCCAGGATTAGGCATCTGAGCAAGAGTTGAAGCCACTTTGATCTTAGCAACTGTTTAGTATGAATTAAAAGAGGATCTTTGCTCTCTCAGATGAAACTCAGTACTTCTTTTCAGGTTACTGGATTAATTGGATCATAATTTGAGGTATTAGTTAGATAAAATAAGGAGATTAATAGGTTTGACTTCCTTTTGGTCCCTGCTTTGAGAAATATGGACCTGTAGCAGAGAATGAAGAAAGAAATAACATGTAGCAGAAGATGATGCTGTAGAAGTATGCTGCCATTTAATTCCATTTGGAGTTTTCTGTGATGTGTGTCTTTGGTGTGTCAGTTTTCTGTATTGTTGCATTCTTCTTTGGCAGATGTTTCAGGAGCTCTGGGAATAAATTAGCATGTTAATCATATGTTACCATGAATGTACCATAGCTGCAAGTAGCTGTCAGAACAGCTCGTGCCATAGCCATAGGAACTAATGAACTGCTGAAGTAGGAAGAGAGTTTACTCTTGCAATTTGTCATGATGACAGCAGGTTATTTTTGAATCTCCAAATTCTATATGATGGAATATGGCAATATTTAAGGGAACAGCAAAAAGCTCAGATCTTAAGCAGACTCAGAGAAAGTCAGATTTTGGATTTACTTTGTGCATCAAGGTATTACTAACTGTATGAAGAACTGTATATACTTGAAGAGTTTTAGGTATTCCACAGTATACACATGAATCTCCATCAGAGACGTGGATCCCAGAAGGTGTTATATTAATTGGGCAGGGTTAGATGTGTTATCTTAAAGCATCCGTTTTCTTTATTATGCTAAACTCTGCTTATTATTCTTTGCTGTAATATTTAAATATATTAAAGGTGAAGTCTTAGGGATATTAGGGGGCCATTCCAACAATGTGTAAATGGCAAGCTTAGGATTCTTTTCTGAGATTCCAGGTTTTGAAATGTGACTGTGTGGGAAGCAGGAGAAGTATCTTACTGTTATGTATGCTGGCAGCACAAAGAACGCATGTGAAGGAAGAAAATAAACAGTTGCTACTTTCCCACACAGTTTGACACACTGTAGCTAGAGGGGAGCCTGCCTCTGAGGGAAGCCAAAATGGAGGCAATATTCATATATATTGCATCATCATACTTTCCAAGATGAATTGTTTTCTTTTTTTTTTTCTCTCTTCTAGTTGAACTTGGAATTTTCTAGTTATTCTATTATTAATTTTAGATATTAATCTAAAAATTTAATACTTAGAACTCAAACACCACCTTGTAAGTCTGTGCTTATGCTTCGGAACAGGTGGAGATGGAGGATTTTGATGCAAATATTGAAGACCAGAAAGAAGAAGACAAGAAGGATACAACAGAGGAGGAAGAAAGTGAACTGGTAGGAAATACATCAGCCATCTCTAATGAAATGTTTGTCAATGTGTCTGAGGGAGAATCTCAGTTTTATAAATGCCAACCCATTGCCACTCTTAGCAGTGCAATCTTAATGCACACATTTCTAGTCACTTGTTCCTTAAAAATCTCTAGGAGAACTTTAATGTTAAATTATGTTATTCTTAACTGAATTTTTTACTAATCTGTGCATATATGCCACAAACAGGATTATCAGTGGAGTGCAGCAGTATGCCTCTTACAGACATTTATAAATTGCAGTACACTCTAGTGCTGTCTTCCAGGTTATTCAAGAATTACACTTAAGTGAGGGATGGGAAGAATGGGCAAAGATAAATTTAGCTTATTTCCTTTCACATGTCTGAAGAGCTCTTCGAGACTGTCACAATATATGACAACAGTTATGAAGAAGAATGCTTTCTCTGCCGAGGCTCACTGACTTTGTCAGTAGGTGTTTCCAAGATGAGAGATTAGGTTGCATGGATAAATGATGGTTAGAGAATTGCCCTGAAGGCTGGTGGTTTTAGGTATGTATCTAAAAGGCTATGGAAGGCTTCCAAAGGATTCTTGGTATGTGCTGGAGCTGCAGCTGGTCAATGCATGATGAGTTGAATGTGTCAAACCCTGGTTCCCACAACCAGGTATTTCAGCTGCTTTCTAAACTGCCATTCCTGAGGAATAGTAAATTTCCATCAACAAAAAGGACTTTGCTCATCTCAGACATTTTTGTTTACTTCCTGTTTATTGGAGTCTTGTACCAAAGGATGAAGTCTGAATTTTTTCTTATCCTATCTGAGGACCAGAATTTTACAGGTTCAGCACACAGTAGGCTATTTCACACCATCAAAGTCACTCTTCTTGCTATTATCAACTCCCATGGTGTTGCTTCTAGCATTCAGACAATTCTTGCTTTTCTGTGCTTGATGGTATGAATTATTGATGCATTTAACTTAGTGTTCTCACCAGTGTATCACACATCACTTTGTTCAATACAGGCTTCTAGCTGTGGTGTAAACTTTCTGGGCAAATTTTAATGGGCAACTTGGTTTAAAAGTATAGGTATGCATATATACATGAAGGTTTTTTATTTGTTACAAGGAAATATTACAGCACAAACCATCTTTGTATTAATTACAGACTTGATTAAAACCAATAAAATACAGAAATCTGATAATCTCAAGTCACTGATACATACTTGATAGAAAAAAGGTTTTTCAAGGATTTTGGAAAAGTAATGCTGAACATAATCTCAAGCAGTGAAGATGTCTGGAACAGTACACTCTGATTTAGGATTAACAAGTACACGTATGTATTTACCACATTGGAGGCAAATAAGTAGAGCAGAAAAGAAGTTAGTGTAATAAAGCTGGTCTGTGGATTGTTTGTTTTATTGTTGAAATTTTCTAGAGTAGTTTTTCACCCTCTATTAAAAACCATTCTTAAAATAATGAAATTCTGACAAGGATTTCATTTCATTACGCTGAGCTTTTTATGTGTTTGTAGAGAAACATACTTTTATACCAAATTTGAACAGCTGAAATGAGTTATATGGGGTTGCTCAGTAAGGATTTACTTGTCCAAGAGTATAAAATTAGAACGTAACAAGAACCTGTCTTAAATAAATACCTTTTTGCCAAATTTAATATCGTTATGCTAATCGACAAGGAATAAACTGCCTAAAGACCATGATGACATTATTTGTAGGGAAAAAGTTTTTTAAAGGAATCATTGAGCTAAGAAGGTTATTTTAAAATAAAAAAATTATAATTAAATCTTAGTGTTTCAGCAGGTGCTCTTATTTAAACTAATTAAAGAAAAAAGAATATTGTGTAGTTGTGGGCTAACCACTGATACAGGAATTCAGCATGTCTCTTCAAAAGGATTCAGTGAAGCTTGTGTGTAATAGATCTGGGAATATATTCTTAAATACTGGTGACCACGGTAACCTTTTCATTTGTGTTTGTAGAGCTTTGAATATACTTTGTGCTTGATAAGTTGTGTTGCAGTAACTTTGCCACCTGGGATAATATCATATAGTAACTGTGCGCCCAGTGCCATTGGCGTCTGTTAGACTCATTCCAGAGTTCTCTGTTTGCAGAGGGCAGCACTTTTTCAATGATTTGCAAGGGCTGCTAAAATCATTGAATGGGAAGTGGATGCAGAAGTTCTGAAATACTGAGTAATTTGTTTCCTTCATCTGATAACAAGAATTGTGCCTTACAGAAAGAAATACCTTAAGCTCCCATTATAATGCTGTTTCCAGTTCAAAAGTGATATGCATGTGTGTCTCTCTCTAATCCTCCGAGCTTCTCTCTGTGTATGATTTAGGGTTACATTCCGAAAAGCAAATGGGAGATGGACACTTCTGAGGCAAAGCTAGGTGGGTATTTATTTTTTCCTGTTTCTTCTAGTTGGTATCTGATGATGTTTGCAAAACCTGAATTTTTGTTTTTATTGTGCCTCATTACCAAAGACAAATAAATGTGTTGATCTCATACATGTGTTTGAAAATGCAAAAGCATCTATACAGAAAAGGAATTTGTCTTCTGCCAGAGGAAAAGGAATTATGACTTTCTAACCATTGCTGGTTTATATACTCAATGTTCTTCCATTTGTTCAAGGAAAGTACTTTGTCTTTAAAAAGCAGTATTTCTATTCCTTGTTCATCTCTTCTGTATTATGAAATACAAAGTCAACTTACATTGCACTGTATTCCTGTTCACACTGCATCCCTTTCTTCAAGCCTAAATGTCATCAGCAACTTTTTACTTTCTTGAAGACATATATTGAAGATGCTTCTCACTCTGCAAAATTGATGGGTGTGAGGATGAACTAGTGCTTTGAAGTTGGTTCTGAATGATTAGGCCTTGGTATTGGAAAGTTAAACTTTGTTATGCTTTTCAGTTCCAGGAGAGTACTAGAATTCTTCTTAGGAGGATGCAAAATGGACTTTCCAGGAGCAGAAGGGCACTATTTTTGCTGCACTTTTTGCTCTGATTAGTGTTGCTGGTTGTGTTACACACACTATTATTAGGATTCTGTCAAAGTCAAAAGCGGCTTTCAGACAGAAGTGCATGAACCATGGCTGTGGTGGAAGGTGTGCACAAGGAAAAGGGTTTCTAGTCAGTATGATCAGGTTCGGTTTGGGGTTTTGTTTGTTTGTTTGTTTGTTTCTCTGAGCAGTAATGATTCCAAGTGAAGATTTTACCAATTAAAATTAAATCTGATTAAAACTGTTATTTTCTGTCTTGTCCATGAGAAGTAACAAATATCTGAATGGAATGCAGCATGTCTTAACATTTTGAGGTTTGTTTCTGCATGTGTGGCACAGCACTGTCTATCACTGCTTTTAATAACCAAAATCATAACTGCACCATAGAAATATCATCAGAAGTTCTGGCTTGCATAAAGCAGCCTTTCATCTTTTACCGTTAGCTGCGTAGTTGCACCATCTTTTCTGCTGCTGTGCTCTCTTTTAAGTCCTTTAAATATTTGTGGGATACACTGACATTGTGGCACCTGCATTACAACTAGAGGAACCTTGTACTCAGTGATTCAGTATATCAAACAGCTAGGCAGTTAGAATTAATTCAGGATTGCTCTGCATTCTTGTTTTAAGTGTTGATTGTTTTAATATCTTAAAATTATTTCTTAAGTTTATAATGATTCCCCCCTCACACACCCCTCATCCCTCCAGTTATGTATGAAATCACAGTACTGGAAAACTGCATTGTTGAAGAATGCTCTGATACATTGTGTTGTATTCCAGATAACACGGACTCCTTTAAATACTGAGTAGTAGGAGCAGATGTGTTACACTGCATATGGTGAACCTTAAGTCATCCCCATCCGCTGTACAAATATCACAGGGATTCAGATGTGTTCTAAAAAGATTTTAAGTTTTATGTGTAGTTTCTAGCAATGGGGAGACTGTGACTGCAGCAGAAATTTACAGATAGCTTTCAAAATTTACCTCTCTCATGATTAAATACTGCTAACAAATAAAGAACTGTGTTGCGTTTTTTTCCGTATGAAAACTGCATAATATAAAAGACAGGATTTTTATGTGGTCTACACTTAAATATAAAATGGGGAGCGAGCAGCAGAGTGAATTTTTGCTAAAGTAAGTTACTTGCAAGGCTGTTGCAATAATCCTTTAACAATCAAACTCCATTAACCAACTGGATGTTAGCATGCTGCCAAGACACAGATACAGGTGCTGAGAAGGTCTTTTTATTACATCAGTCTTCACAATTTTACTTTTATAGCTACCCTCTAGATTAATTTTTATAAATATATAGAACTATAGATTAAAAGTAAATTCTGACAGAAGATGCATTTTAAAAGAGCCAGGTGTGTTCCTATGTAATGAATGCTGTTTCTTCAAAAAATTGCTCTGCAAGGGCAGGCAACTTTTAGCCCAAGGTATGCATTATAAGCACTTGCGGTCTGAGTAAGAATTATTATATTTAATTCACAATAAGGCTTTGTTGTAGATGACCAATTAAAATTATTTCCTGAAAGGCATGTAAACTGTGGTATGCATTTGTTATTCCAAAGTTGAGTTATTTCTCGGGAACTGGCCTTGCCATTAGGTCTATTGCGTTAGCTCCAGAGGGCACACATTTGCAGAGATGATACAAGTGCAGAATCCAAAAACAACACTAAGTCTTGTTTTGCCTTTTTGTTTTCTTTCTGTGTAGATGTTGTTACAGGAAAGCACAATAAGATCTTACTGATTGTAATAAGCTTCAGAAAAGGTCTGCAAATTTTCAGTTCTTCAGCTGCAATGCTGACTTATGGTAGTCACCATACTGTACACCCCGGAGCTCTTGCTTTAGTTCGATTTCCTTTGGCAGGGGTGATGTATTCCTCCGAGTGTGTGTGTGGTATATCGTTTCCTTATGTGTTGTGGCTGCACAGACATGCTATTATTCTAAACCTGGTCTGCAAATCACTGGTCTGTCTCAGGGCATAGTGCACATCAGTTCTTGTATTTAAATTTACAGAAATGGACTCACATTTTAAAAATTTGACTATATTCCAAGTGTTTAGCCTAATGCTCTGTTTCAAGGTGCAGCTTAGTGGCAAGTTCTACAAACTTGCAGGATAGGAGAAATGAGCTGTGGCATAGATCAAGTTCTGATACCATTGTAAAATTTGCTCTAGAATGCAAATAACTTTTCACATAAAACTTGGTGACTTTTGTATAAGAAGAGCAAAAAATTTACCTGATTGATTCATTTAGTTTTTGAAGGAGCTCATTAAGTCAGCTACATTCTTTATTATTAAAATTCCAAAGGTGAGTTGTTAAGTTCTGCTGGTTTTCAGAAATGCTGCTGCTTCATTGGTTTTAAAATTGAAATGGTAAAATGATGTTTGGTGGTTTTAACACAGAATAATTATCTGCCATAAATATTCACGAGCACCATTGTTACAAAATGACACCTTGTCTCATTTTCAGAAAAGAATATTCTGAAATAATGCTTTGTAGTAGGCTTTTGACGTTTCTGTAGTGTGTCTACTGCAAGGCATACAAACCTTGAACCACAATAATATGGGTGGAAGCAGATGCCTCTGGAAAGGCAATCTTTAAACATGGAAGGAGATGACATTTTAAAACAAGTTCTGTGTAGCAGTGACAAAAAGGGGCAGAGGGGAACATTATACTCTGAATGCCTCCTGAACTCCTGAATTGATGTTTGAGAGTTGCGCATTTCTTAATGATGGTAACGCATCATAGCATGTTGCCTTGCTGTACAGATACCTGCCAATAGAGAGCTCCTGAAGTTTCAGGGTTTTGTGTTCCTAAATGCTCCTCGATGCATTTGTTGCTCATCTTTTCAATGTTACTTTTTCTGAAAACCCTTATGCTCCGAGTGATCTATACTGATTGATCTGAGAGTAATACAGAGGAACAGTGCACGTACATTACAAGCTGGAGTCACAGAGGAATGTTGTATGATCAATTTATCTTCTAGGAGTGCCGTCTTTCTGTGGAGATTGAGCTTTAAACTTGGCAGATTTGCTTAGAGCACAAAAACCTTTAACTGAATCGTGTAAGGAGATATCATATCACACATACAAATATTCTGCAGAGTTTTCTTAAATGTTGGGTTTTTTAAGAGGCAGAGGTGGTTTAAAATGTCTTCTTAGAAAAAATTCTGTATCCGTTACAGGAAAACAGGGCAAAGGCGAAGGCTTTTAAAATTTTAGAGTTGTGTGAGGGAGAAATTACTTCATTCATTTATGGTATTTAAATTACGCTAGCATTTCTACATCGTCATTGCCTTACATTATCTCCGTTGTTACTCTTTTTTCTCACATATTAAGTAGAAAAACTCATCTCTGAATTGAGCTTCTTTAGATACATACCTTTGAGCATCCTCTTCTGTCCAGAAAATACACTGCTTTGCTTTATTCCTGAAGCCTTTTGTGGGGGAATATTATTATATCAGTGACTTCTGGAGCAATGTTATTGTCATCAGTGGTAATGGTTTACAGAACGTAACTGCCAAGCTTAGTATTCTTTCTACATATACTTGAATTGTTGACTTATAAAATGGTACGTCGACAGAAAACCTAGGATTTTCTTTGACTTGTAAAGCCGTTTTTTCATTTTCATGCTTTGTTGTTTGTAATCTTACAGTGAATACTTCATCTCCTTTCCAAAAGCAGTTTGCCGCATAATTTCAAGAAGGTGTTGTTTTTTCACTGAAAATAAGTGTCCAAAGAGGAACAAAATTTTAGAACCTAGGAATGGAATTGTTTCTCCTCATGCCTTATCGGTTCAATGAGAAAAGGAAGAAAATGATGACTGTTGGACAAATGTACTGCTCAGATATTCATGACTGACCTCTTACACCATGAAACAAAAGATTCTAAGATTATTTTTTCCAGTCCTGGATGATTATTTTTTTTGAGCGTGTTTTTCGTTGTGTGGAGAGAATAAGAAAGATGGGAGGGGGAAGAATCAAGGTTTCCAAGGAGCTTTTTGTTTAGCAAAGCCAGTAGCTCAAAAACTTGTTATGGCATTAAATTATATGATCGTCACTTGTTCCCTGATACTGCATGTATGCCATGTTTGACACAGTATTAAACCCCAAATTTGGGAAAACTGCTACAGCTTTAGTATTGTGTTCAAATACAGAAAGGTGGATCTGTGGTTCCTAGCTATCGGCTATGTTGTACCTGTAAGGACAGACTCCATACAGTGTGAACATCCAGAAGCAAGCTTTTCTCTCTCATACAAATAATGAGCCTGAGTGTTATTGCCACACATTTAATGTGAAATATCAATAAAACTTGAAAATGATGTTGAGTCTTCTCTAGTTTATTTCAACTCTCATCATTCTACCTGTCAAGACAAGCTGGATATACAAGTTCTGCTCATTCGTTTGAAAAGTGTTCCACTTTCGTCTTGTTTGTGTGAATAATAGAAAAAATTCTCCTTTAACTCTGAGGCTCTGTGTTTGTTCTCAGACAAGCTGGATGGTTTGCGGACTGGCACTAAAAGGAAACGTGATTGGGAAGCAATTGCCAGCAGAATGGAAGATTATCTACAGCTTCCAGATGACTATGATACACGTGCTTCTGAACCTGGAAAGAAAAGGGTAATAAAATTTCAAATTACTTACTGTCTGTATATGATCACTTAACAGTCTTTGTGAAAAAGGGTTTTTATCAAGTCATTCAGGATCTATAAATATGGCAGTTTCAGTGAGTCACTTTTCATTTTGCTGTTGCCTTAGATTCTGTAAGGGAATATTCTTGAGATTAGGGTCTTCCAGAGGTAAACAGATTAATTACAAGGAAGTGAGGAGTTGTAAATCCCTTTTCTTGCTGGGGAAGATGACACACTTTGTTTGAGTTGTAAATCCCATTTCTTGCTGGGGAAGATGATGCACTTTGCTTCAGAGCAATCTGTAGAGTCCTTTTCATATGCTGTATGTTTTGTGATAAAGGTGTAATATACAGTGCAGATTCTAAGACAAAATGATGGTTTTTATTAAGCTTTTTTGTGTTTTAGTTAGGTTTTGTAATAAGTAGGCACAGTACGTTGCTCTTCAACTGAAGAAAGTATCAGCTATGTAGGTTTTAAAGTAATTAAGTCTTGTAGATGTTACCTCCTTCATAAAGCTTGGGAGATGGCGTGTTAGAAATTGGCTTCAACCACTTTAAATGTACTTCTGTTCTGAACACAAAATATTACATCTTCAAATATCATTGTGAAAAAAAAGGGAAAAAAACATAGCGGAAGATGGTAACATAATAGGAAAAGGTAGTACTTCTTTCTTTTTTTTTTTCCCCTCCAAAATAGGCAAAGCAGCTTTTGCCACTAGAAGTAATTCGAGTTCAGTGCCCGTGTTTGGGCTTTTTTATTGTGCTGTAATGTCAAATAGAAAACATAGGTAGTATTGGACAGTGCGCATGGGAAAAACGGAGGTGCTAAGGCAGAGGAAGTAATGGTGGAGGAAAGCAGACATGGCTTATCAGCAGGAACGCCTGGAGAAATCCAATCTGTGGAATAGGAGAGTGCTGGCAGAAAGGTGGTAAGGCTGTAACAACAAGTAACAAATTGGCATGGGACTAATCAGGATGTCAAGGAAGACCTCCTTCACTTACTATTTTTTCTTGTCCTGCAAGAGTGTGTTCCAGTTGAGTGTCAGCACCTTAGCCCTTCATCATACGTACCTTCCTCACTCCTTCTCCTTGTTGCGTTCCCTCCCATTGGTGTATGGCTCTGTGGGTGAAGGAGTGGCCGTATATGTTTGAACAGAATGCATGCAAGTGATCTGCATTATCATGAAGAGCCACAGAGGAGATGGCTGCAGCTGTAAAAAATGAGAAATAACATATGAATGAAGGAGTTTAGTGTAAAGAAAGAAGTTTAGTGTAAAGAAATGTATCACAGGAGGTAGAGAAGAAAGCTGTCCCTCATTCATTGCCGAGTTGCTCTTTAACACTGTTCTGTAGTTTTATAGTTATCTTCTAGATGTTTCCATTGTGCAATTGAAAGACAGGTTGTACAGAAGATGAAGATGCTAAATGAATCTTCAATCATTCTTCCTGCAGAAAGCATTGCTTTGAACAAAGAAATAATTGTAATAATTACACTTCAGCTCTCAGAATTATAGCATTGAAATTTAAAAGACTCATTAACTGTACCTTTTTTTCTACTCCATGGAACACCTGGGATACTCAATTAACAATAATGTTACTGGTGTAGTTTCCACCTTTACCCATTGGAAAACAAGTTAATACTTACATGTTTGAAGGAAAATGAGTACAAATTAGAATTCTTGTACTCTTATCTGCAGTGGAAAACCTAGTCTTGTCTCAGGATTTCTTAAGAGATTGTCCTACTGATAGTCTGTTCTCCATAGGTGCGGTGGGCAGATCTAGAAGAAAAAAAAGATGCAGACAGGAAAAGAGCCATTGGTTTTGTTGTTGGACAAACAGATTGGGAGAAGATAACAGATGAAAGCGGTCATCTTGCTGAGAGAGCCCTCAACCGCACCAAGTATATATGAAAAAGTGGTTAAATGAATTTTGTGCCTTTGAGGTAAGTATTCAGTCTTCCTGCTTGTTCATAGCCTTGATGGGTTTTAGGGTTTTTTTTTTAAGAGATGAGGTTGTAGTTCGTGTCATTGTTAGAGTTCTCCCAGACAAGATTATTGATTATAGTAGATGTCAGCTGTGGCCATGTCAATCTGCACCCTTTTGTACAGCACCTAAACATAAAAGGGTTGTCAGCTGTCAGTCTCCAAACCTTAACAGCAGGAAGATTATGTTTTCATTAGAAGAGTAGTTTAGCTGTGTGTCTAAGTCAAGTCCTGTCCTGTCCAATTCAGATTTGGCTTGCTGTATCTTAACACTGACTGCATTCATTGCTGTTTCACTTGGTGTAACAAAATTTTGCTTTCTTTGCAGGCCTTTTGCTCTGAGGAGAGGTGAACCAAGGTGTCATGAGCATCTTGCATGGGTCATGTCACTCCCACCTTCACAGTTTGTCTTCGTTACTTTAGTTTCATCAGTTTTTCTTGAGATATTGGCAGATAACCAGTGCCCTCAAAAAAAAACAGCGCATCCCACTGCTCCTAAGTGAGAGAGACAGTTTACTTTTTAATATTTTTGGAGGGGAGGGAGGGGGAGGGCCAGTAGTTTTAGCTGCTGTTTGTGGAATAAAATGGAAGGGTTAGACAGACATTACCTTCACTGTACCATCACAGAATGTTTATCACCTTTGCTTTGTGGCTGTTCTCGTTTTATACTGTATGTACCTTGTAGCTTATTGTATTAGGAAGCAGAACAATAAATTTCACTATAAACTTGGTGTTCTGGGTGGACCATATAGCATGGTTTTTGTTTGACATTTTACATGTGGTCTGTGTTCACATGTTGACAGTGCTCAGAATCGTCCTCACCTGGAAGAAGTGCTCTGCTTATATTCTGGAATGTGCATGGTCTTCTAGGTTTATCACCTGCTCTTCCTTCTCATAGCTCCATTAAGGCCCAGGTTTTGCTGGCCTTTAGGAGCCATACCCTTCTTGTTCTTCTTGGAGAGCTGGAATGATCATTATTTTTTGGATCCTAGTTTCTCAATTACATCAAATTTCTATTGTTGTATGAGAATAAATTATATTGGATGGCTCTGAAATACTCAAGGTAGTAATGTATGAGAAACATTTCTTTAATGCTCAACTTAAAAACAGGTGCTACTGAGTTCTCTGGAGGGCAGTCTAGAAAATTCGTTTTGATCTTACTGTGTCTTTTAGTCAGCATTGATCCCTATCAGGGTATTTCATTCCATTCACGAGTCTCCTGTCTCATAGAGAAACATCGTTAAAAGAAGCAACAAAGATCAGAAGTTATACCCTTCTATTCCTTTAATAAATGTGTTTAGCTAAAAAGGATAAATGAATAGCAGTCCCTGCTATTAGAAGTGGTACAGACTCTTCATAGATTCTGGTATATCACCTCCGCACAGCATCAGGTTTGCTGATGAAAACTTTTTGTCCTCTCAGGTTTTGAAGCAAACGCTCTGTGTAAACAATGTTGTAATCAGGCAAGGTGTTTAAATCCAAACATATTTGAATTTTTTCTCGTGATCTTTATGAGGGAAGAAAATGAAGTCCTGAATTACCTTCTGTGTTATTCCTTGTTGCTCTGCTGAGTGATTACATTGTGTTTTGCATTTAGGTTGGTAAATCAATTCGCTCTGGCGTGGTGGTAGTTCATGCTGTTAGAGGAGAGCTATGGTGCTAGTAGATGGTTTTGTTTGCCATTCTGATGTTTTGATTTATTGGATATTTCTCAGCCTTGTCTGGTGCATGATTGAAAGCTTTTCAGTAAATGAGGGGAGTAGCTGATCTTGTGTTATGCCCTGAGTGTGTTAAATACAAGAAATCAAGCTCCCTGAATGCAGTGTTTTAAAAATTTGCATTTTCAGTGTATACATAGTATTATGTAGCATATATGCTTTCTTTTTAAATGTTTAAATGAATTCTGGCTGAGAATTGTTGACAAAAGGACACTTAGTTAACAAAAAAAATCAGTATTGTGTATTGCTGTGGAAATCAGGCAAGCTTCACTTTGGAGAATTTACTTTCTCAGGTACGTGTAAAATGGGTTTCAGTCTATCCTCAGTTGTCTGTAACAAAACTGGAGTTCTTGTGGCATGCCATTGTTACGAGTTGATGCTGTTTCTTGACTCCTAAGAACCAATTTTTTTGTGTGTGTGTATTTTTGATATACAACAGAACCAGATCTTTTTCTAACATTTTCCTTTCCAGGCTAAATGATACTTCTGGAGCATGCAAATAGAAGGTGTGTGACAGAACTGATCATATTGTTTACTGGTTTTAACAATTTTGAAAATTATTTTAGCAAACAACACCCACAGGGTTCACACTGCTTGTTCTGTGGTGCATGTAGAATTAGAGATGAACAGAGAACACACATGAAGTTATGCTTTATTCTGATGAGAGCAGACTGAAAATGCATGAATCTTCAAGTTTGGGGCAAAATTTCTGTTACGAAAACATACTGTAGCTGGCTGTTTGATCAGAACAGGCCGAAGGGCTTGCATTCTGTTGTTGTTTTCCTGGCTTACTGAAGTTCAGAACTTGTTTCCATTTCTGTAGCACAGAAACATCATGCTGTTTCTTTCAGTTGGTTTGAATGTTTAGCAGGTTAGTCTTCATCTGCTTGATGGGGAGTGCCTCTCAAAGAAAATAACTGATGCCAAAACTACAACCTGTAACAGATTCTACATACTGTAGACCTTCAGTGAATGAAGAAATGGAGCAAAAAGGAAAAATTCATCATTGCCGCTGACAAGACTGAGAATAGCTAGGTAACCCTGTGTTTGGTTTGTGGTCAGGTTGGTGATTAGTAGTTTTGCTTGTCTGGAAAATCCTTTGCTACAGAATCCAGTAAGTTTTGATTCTGATTTAGTTCTTACTCATCATCTGTTCAGTGATATTGACAGTAGAGTATTTCACAGCGCTGAACAGAATGAATACACACATTTCATTGAAGGCTAAACAGGAAAATATGCATCCAGCATTCTCAGGTAATGATCAGTTTGTCACTATGCGTGCAGTTGTGCTAACTCTTTATGAGAGATTGAATTGGAAAAGTACAGTTGTAAGATTACTCTGAATCTAATATCGTAACCCGTCCCAAGAAAGGCCACATCTAATCCAGTTGAATTTTTAAAAATTATGAAGAATCGTGGTTCACAAATCACACTATAAAGTATGCTTTCTGCGGAAGAATACTGTCACCAGTGTGGTTTTAAATGAGAGAGAACATGACCTTACCAGCCAAAATCAGTTTTTCTCAGTTTGAGAGTTCAACATCATTGGAACACTCTGAGAATCCTTTTCAAAGGAATGAAGTAATTCAGCCTGTGTGGCAGCTTGTTGCCACCTATACAAATTTTTTTGTTGCCAGAAGAAAAATTATTCTTTGACCATTTATTTAATGCAGCTTTTGTGATGAATCTTTTCATGCCCTTTGAACGCAACTTCCTTTAGCAGATTGTGGCCTTTAGTTCTTAATATTGCTGCCACAAAATTTTGGAAGGCCACATAGTACTGGCCATACCTCAGGACTTGAAGAAAATGTTGATCTGGGTTGGAGGCAAATTGTGCTTTTTGCTGTGAAGGTCCTAATTTCTCTGTCAGCATACAGCTAGCTAACTGTGAGCTGACTGAACTGAAACCCAGGAACAAACTCCCTTGGAGTATTGTTAACTCCAGGTACATGGGCTGGAAGGGGGAAACAGTACTGAAAGTTTTCATTGCCTGTGGTACATTCACATGGTCTGAATCCTCAGGAAGCCTGATGCATACATGGTTCCTTTTTATTATGCCTCTCATAGTAGAAATTAGAGGAGAAAGAACAGAAATTTCCTAGAGTTTAAAATATGAATGGTACAATTCTCTATTTTGAGTCTCTATGGCAATCATCTTTATTCTCATAAAACTTGAATCAAAGTTGGGGTTTGTTTTTTTTTTTCCCCTCTTCTGCTCATTTGTTACTACAGATGTGAGTCAGAATCCTCCAACCAACTAAAGGAATGCAGACTACCTCTTCTGATTTCTGCTCAAGGTTACTCTCTTCACAGTGAAGCTGGTTTTTTTTCTTACCTGTGGAGTGTCCCAGTAATTGCAATGTCTTTTTCTACCACTTCCAGATTTGCATGGTATTGGATCTGCAGCCTGGAGCCTTAACTCTTCCTCATGCATGTAGGTTGGAAAATTGGTAATGACCATAGTTCATTCAAGTAGATTTTCACTTTGTAGCTGATTAATACTGTTTGGAAGCAGAATGTGCTCTTTTATTCATGGTTTTGTGTAAACCAGGTAAGCACAAGTACTGTTACCAAAAGAGTACAGCAAGTTAACTGGAAATGAATAGACAAGAGTGTTTTGAAGTTGCTTATGTTTTCCATTCTGTGTTAGGTTTCTAGTCAGGAGACTCTGGTCTCTTTTGAATTGTAGGATTTAAGGTTTGAATATGCAAAACCTTAAAGCTGCCTAAGTGGAAATAACACAGGTTGGGTTTTTCTTTTCCTAATATTTTTCTGACTTGTGGAACTCTTGGAATCTCTTTGGGAGGGAGGCCTTTCCCTAGGGCTTATGCTCTGGCATGTCAGTCATTCAAATATTTCTCCATACTGCTTCCCTTGTATGTGTGTTCAAAGAAAAAGTTTGTTTCCTTAACTAGTCAAGATACAGATGCATGATTGGGTGTTCAGCTTTATGCAAGAAATCCCTGATGCTTTTTGTTTGGATGGCATGTGAACTGTCTGCTGTGGCCAGTATATTGATATATGAATTTGCTGTGTTTGAACAGTTAGTACTGTCAGGGGAATACTTGAAGACTGCAAGGTTATTATCACTTCACCAGTTCCTGTCATGTTGCTGTCTTTGGAGAGAAATTACAATTGCAGTGCTCCTTGCAAAAACCATTTTTGTCTGCAAGTCAAAAGTACAGTTGAGCAAGCAGATTTAGAAAGCAGTTCATCTTGAAAATGTCTGTTAAGGGTGATTTAAAAGTACATTTTATTTCTCTGGGATCAGCACAGAAAGGGAACAGAGCGGCAGTTCTTCACTGCTTCAGTGTGTAAATGGCCTTAAAACATAAAAAAACAATGTTTGTTGTGACAGGTAGGTAATACAGACAGTGACTTCAATTTGGCACAACACTTTATGTGAACACCAAGGTATCTTAAGCAACATTTAAAGTTATCTTTTTAGTCTGTTTGGTAAGTCTGATGCAGGTAGTAAAACTTCCCTTTGATCACTCTTGCTGATCCAGGTACTGGCCTTTCAACATGTAGCTTCTGTTTTTGGAGAATACTGTATTATTGTTTGAATCACAGAAAACACAGCTTTACCAGCAGACACCTACACTGTTTCAACTTATTCATCTGTGGGTGCTCAGAACTCTTGTGTAAACAATGAGTATTCACTGCTATTCTTTGAGGCTTTGATTTTCCATTTCCTTTGAGCTGAAGTTGCCAAATTCCTTTCTTTGAAGAAGGTGTGGACAGATTAACTTGTCCAATAGCAGATCTCATTGTGTTCTTCAATTAGAGTGGCACAGAAATCAAGATTTTTCAGGTAATGACAACCATATAGCACTAAAGTTTTGATTTCACTTCGGATCGTACTGGAGAAAAAAGCTTGAAATTGTTTCCACTGTAATTAATTTTTATTATTTTTTCTTTTATGTTGCCTGGTACAGTTTTAAACCATTAACTTCTACTTTGTGAAAGAAAGTGTGCCCACTTTTCTGTGGAAAAATTTTCCATGGATCAGCATTGCATTACTGTGTAGTGTATCACTTGCGGCCCACAGTCAAGGTTTTGTGCCCCATTGAACTTACATGCTGCATAAATACCAATCCAGATCTTCTGCCTTAAGGAGGGGCATCAAAATTAAACGGTCTTTTTATATCCTGCTAAAAAGCTTGACAACTGCTGACGTCTAATGGAAAATGGGATTTAAGGTGATAGTAGCTGCTTTTGGATTGTAGAGTCTTTAAATATATTATAGCAAGAAATAATTCTTCTGAAACCTTCCATGGTTTCTTATTGAATGTCTTGCCTTTTCCTCTTGGAATGAAGAAACATAATACCCAAACCAAAGCACTAAAGATACTTCTGATAGAATAACCCACTAACTTCACTCTGGCTAAGAAATCTCAGAACTTCAGCTTGATCAGAGATGCTCTCACAAAGAAACGTACTTCAAGCTCTAATGGGAATGGTTTGAACAGGTTTGCGCAATGTATGATATGATTACTGCACATTTTGCGGTAGATACTTCATAGTTAAGGAGGAATGTGAATACCATTTTCAAGGTGTTTACAATCTACATATTCCTTTGTTAGGAATATAATGATTGGTATCTCCTTTCCCTTCTCCCAGAAGGCAGAAAGAATCTGCTGTAATGCTGAAGAGATGGCCCTAACATAAACTTGGGTATAAACTTCCTCATTTGTACTTAGAAGTCTGTCTGTTATAGCCCCATTGCAGTACGTACGTTCCAGATGTTGCTTGAGAAGAATATTCAAATACCCTTTAGGCAATTTGTCTACAAATCTGTTGTGGAGAGACACTAACATGGTGAGTATGCTGCATTGCTAGTAGTAAGCTAACAGTGCACAACTGTACCAGCTACTTGACGATGAACTTGGTGCAGCATAAAAATCTGACTAAAAAGCTATATTTACCTCAGTAAAACCAGAAGTGACTGTGTGGCTTTGGGTCAGTTTGAGGAACTGATAAAACCCATGACCTTCACTGATAAGTATTTCTCCATCTCCTCCTTTTTTGTCACTTGCGTCCAGTACTGGTTTGTAGGAGATTGTCTCAATCCTGTGGTTTTACATCCTTCTCTTGTTCCTAAGTTAGACTTACAATGTGCTGCTATGTTGAAGAAAAGGACTGTCTAAAAGTTGACTGGCACATTTTATGTTTTGCTGAACGCCAAAGTGCTGACTGTATCATGTTGTCACTTTGCACTCTGCTTTGAGAGTTTCTTGGATTCTGTACTTAAATCATAGTCTTGAATTTCAGTTGAAAAGCCATGGCTCTCAAGAGAATTCTCAAGAGCTGTTCTCCACCACGTTCTCTGATGCAGCAGCATCTGGTGCAGTCAGAGTTTTGGAGACAAGTTCCTCGACAGTGTCTGTTACAGCTGAGCAATCTCATAGATATTGTCTTTCTCAAGGAGTATTGCAAAATTTCTCTCCACTCAGACATTTCTTCTCTTTGTCTGACCTTTTTGGTGCTAAGTTCTGTAAATAGGAAATATGGAAGCTGTGTTCTTGTTCATGGACAGTTTTTTACCATGCCTAGGGAAACAGGACTTCAAAAAGACACATTACTTACAAATCTGCATAGCTGACGTCCTGGGTTGGTGGTGAGGTCACTACATTTTTTGCAGGAGTGTTATTGGTGTATGTTCTTTATCTGGGTGTTTTTATTCACACAGGGATTGATTTCAAGTGTCATTGCCTTGGAACATACTCTTTCTGCAGCAGTTTGATATCAGTTGAGACTTCAGTATATTGGTTCTTCCAGATTAGGAGATTTACCTTTCTAAGATAAAGACATATAGCTTCTCTCGTAGCACACATTGATTTTCTTTTTTCAGGAATATTGTGGCATTTCCTTTTAGCTTGATTTATCCTTGGCTACATGCATCAAGATGAGGGAACTGGCATCAAGAGTGGAAGCTACTTGTTAGCCTTGATATACAGGAGAGACAAATAATGTGCTCCTCTCTCTCCTTGTGATAATTAACCTAAATGGGCATCTTTTTTTTCTGCATTTTCTAGCGCAGATCACAAATAAATGTGTAATGCACCTCATATATATGTTATATAAAACTTAAATAAATGTGCAATGCTGAAATCAATTTCCTTTACATTGAGTTCTCCAGCTGGATTAGTCCAGCCCAGCAGGGATTTAAGACCTGTATGTGGCCTCCAGAGCCTTCTGCACTGCGATTTTTCAGGTTACAGTCTTTGCTGTGATTGTTTCTTTTCCTCTATGTTTGTGTCAAGTTATATAGACCTGGTGAGTACAGAGTTCAGGACAGCAGAATGCACAGATCAAGTCTGTGTGTTGTAGAGACATTAACCTTCTGCAATATGTAGGTTGCTTTTATTTTTCAGTATTACTCGTCTTGTTGTTCCCTACCTTTGATACACGAGCTGTGGAGAAGGAAAACCTCTGAGATGAATGGCGCTGAAATGGCACTGAGTTTAAATTCATTAATGTTAGTAAAAGATTTTACAAATACACATCCAGTCAGCATCTTCCCTGGCAAACAGGATATAAATTGGCAGCAGAATCAAGACTGGACAGTGTTCTAGGAAATTTTGGAAACTCTAAAAAGGTAGAAATGCATGTGAAAAAGTAAGAATTGGAATTCAGCTTTCACTGTCCGGTTATTCTAATTTTTTTTCTGACTTTCTAACTGTGATAAGACAAAGGTTTTGAAAACAGGACAATATTTAAAATGCTGCTTTTGGTGATCTTGGGGAAAAGATGTTCAGTAGCAATTAGGTACCATTTTTTGACTTACACTGTTACCAACTGGGGTTTTGTTGTTCAGCTGGGGTGTTTTCTTTGTGATGTCTTTGTCACAGGGTTTGGTTTATTTTAAGAGCTGTTTTGCTTTTGGAAGCAGCAGCCTACCTCCAGCAGCATCTCTGACATATTGCCCTTGAACCTTATACACACAGGGATTCCGTCCTGCACCCGGGATGCGTCTGAGCCAAGCTCTGGACGGTTAATGTGAAGCAGATAAGCCCTGTTACCAGAGAGGGAATGGCACAAAGATGCATGTCTTCAGTGAAGTTTCTCAGAAATCACCTTACGACTTCTCGTAGACTAATTAACTTGATTTTTATCTAGTGGTTTGCCCTCATGAGTCAGTCCTCTTCCATTTTGCAGGTGGGCTAGAGGGATACTACACTTAATTTGGGATGGTGGACGAATCGCATGTCATTTTTAACTGCCTATGGTACGGATTCATATGCTGGGTCATGGTCAATGTCCAAAGCAGTGCTATGGTCATATGTATGCTGTGTGCTAAGTCTTAAGAGTGCAGAAATGAGTTCTTACGGCAGGGAGTTCTGTTTAAATGGCTTATGAAGAAAATACACATTGGAAAGGAATCTGTGTAAAACCTTCATCCCTATTAATCTTAGTGCTCCTTTATTTGTACCAGGATTTAGGGCTGTTGTATGTAGATCTTTCACATGTAGGCCCTGATTATGTATTTTTCTTTGGTAACACCATGCCTTATCATTACTCCATTACTTCTATGGGTTTCTGTTTTACACCTGCATGCTATCAGTTATATCTACAGTACTTCGCATTTGTCTAGCTTCTCTGCCTTCGTCTTCCCCCAGCTCTCTTGTTATATGTTTGAGAATCCTTTCTCAACTTTAGCTTCCAGTGTGCATTGTTGTATTCTGGGCCTGGGGCTTTTAACTCTATGGTTTATACCCAGTGGAAAAGCCACTGAATGCTTGCAAACACATGGCCATTCAATATTATACTGAATAAAGACAATAAAACTAGCACCAGAAGGCTTTCAGGAGAAGCATTGTGAGACAGTGAACTGAGTTTTGCAAACTGCTGAGCTAGCAAGATCCTCGGATCACTGGAGCATCCCGCAGGGACTATGCAAGGGCCCGTAAACTTTTCTGAAGGGACTTTCGGGACATTACATGCTGCTTTTGGGCGATGCCAGTGCTGTGCTCCTGGGGAACACCTGCACGCTTCCCAGCATCGTTTGCAAAGAGAGGAGCTGCTCTGCAAAGGATTGCTGCTGCAATTGCACTAATTCCCAGAGAACAACTTCCGCAGAAAGAACAGCTGGATGGCTCTGAGGCTGATGGTTGGCTGTGGCTGACATAACAGGCCATACAGTAGTACTGAGAGGTGAGATCTTTGAGTGGTAACTGCCAGTCCACTGGCTAACTGAGGCCTTAATATTTATTGTTTGTTAAGAAACAGATCTTGGGAATTGAAGTTAGGGTATTCCCACATAAATGTTGTCCTGTGGTTTATGATGCAGTCAAAAGCTAAACTTGCTTTTGCATAACCAGTAAATCTGGGGGTAAATGGTGGTGTTCTGGTCGTCTGAGTAAATCAATACTGTGAGGAAATGGTGGGCTTCAGTATGAGTGTGTTGATGCAGGCAGACCGTAGGCTGTTGGCCTAAAGGGTGGCTACTGGTCTTCCTGAGTGAGTAAAGGAAAGAATTTACTATCTTTTTGTACGCAGTGCAGTTGTATGGAAACCAGCTTGCAACAACTCGAGAGAAAGGACTTGAGTCTTGTGTCAGCTGCTCAAGAGTTCACACAGCAGCAATTTGTTTGGCACCAAACATGCTTTGTGCCATTGCAGTCTTCCCTGCAGTAGCTGCTAAAAAACCACTGGTCCAAAAATAATTACTTCTAAAAAATTAAATACAGTCATCTTTATGAGTAAGCTGAAGGGTTGCAAGGATTTTGTTTCCTGCCTTGGCTTTGCTTGGCGCGTTACAGCCTTGGGAAGCCATAATCATGTGTCATGGATACGGAGACCTTCACTGACTAGGCTGTTACAGGGACGGTGTTTCCAAGTTCCAGGTGCTGCCAGTTCCTGCAAAGATTGCTCAGGTCTTTGGGGTAGCATTGCTCATTAAAAATCTGGTCAGAAACAAAGATGAGAATGCTTTGAAGCTCAGGGATGAGAAATAGCTGCAGAATAAATGGTCTGTTTGACATCACAGCATGACGAAATGAAACATAGTGAAGAGCTGTACCTAAGCTCCAACAGCAGCGGGGGCTCTGGGCGCTGCACAGGGGCTTGTGCTCTGCACAGAAGTCACTTGAAGAGTGCATTGCCGAGTAAGAAGCCCCCGCTGTTCTGTGCTCACTTGGAAATGTCATGCTATGGGCATGGCCCTCCACAAAAGAAACTAAGAAGTCTCTGGCTTGCCAGCTGTCAGAGCTGGGAAGATACAGCTTTCTGCTGCTTGGCACAGTGCTCACAGCTGCAGCCCAGAGCATTTCTAAGCATAGGTAGATGATACTCTGCTTTGTAATGATTGCTCCAGAGAGGAGAGCACTGTGGCTCTTACAAATACTGTTTCTAAACATTGTCTTTTTGTAGCTAGCTGCTCTTCCTAAGATGTGTTATTTGAAAACAGCCTTTGTAATTGTTTTTATTTGACGCAGGTTGCGCAGCCAATCATGGACACTCAGTAGATGCAGGGATAGGTAGGACTGGCCTAACTTTTCCCTTGAGCATGGATTCATGGTGTTTTCAAAAGTCAACCTTATTTCTACTGTTTCTTAGTCTCCGGCCTGGAAATTAGAAATGGAAAATAATTACTTAAGCTGATGGACATTCTGTGCTTGCTCTCTGAGAACCAAATGAGGATGGGTTTTATGTAGAGATGTATCGATATGTATATATACATACATGTTGTCAGGTATTTCACTTAGAGTTTTTAAAATAATACAAAGTATTTTTTTACAATTTCTGTTTTTTGTGTAAAGTTACGGATGACACATACGTGCTTTGGGAAATCCAGTAAAATATTTTCCTTGAACTTTCAGGTTTCTTTCCTCTATCTTGTGTCTTCTGTACTCCCAGCTTTTCACTTCACCACTTGCTTTTAGCTGCATATTTTCCATGATTGCCATAAGACAAAAAGATTGGTTCTGCTGGGTACAAGCTGGTGCTTTTAAGAGCAACCCTTGTTGATCCAGTAGAACAACAGGGGAGAAAACAATAAAAGCCTGAGCAATAAACACCAGCAGGGAACCTGCCATGTGCCTCACGCCAATTGGACTTAATGCTGTATCATTAAGAGTTGCCTAGTAGGTAATGGGAAATAGCCACAAAAAATGTCTATAGTGCCCATTTTATTGGAATAGCAAAACCAAGAATGGTGCTTGACCCTAATGCACAAAATACAAATTACCCTAAGAGCTTTTAACCAAAAGCTTAGTGATAAAAAAAAAATAATTACTAGTTTTGGAAAGCGTATTTATGATCTGTGTAGTGCAGAGGCTGATGACAGGTGTGATTGCTTACTGTAACAATGCTGAAAGTCGTCTCAAAAGGAGAAAATACAAAATATCTCAAATGTTAGGTCTTTAGAATGTTTGTATGTTACCAATAAAAGAGTTGTTCATGACAAGGGACTTAATGACATGGGCCTTCACCTGCTGCTCAGCAGCCTGGGCAGTTAGCTGAGAAGGAATTAGTGTATAAATATGGACCGTATCCTCACGTGTGTTAAGGGTTGACCTAAATCTGCCTGCCCTTGAGGTTGACAGCGCAGCTCTCACTGGCATTACTTGAACAGCCATTCTCAAATGTTCCAGATCAAACCCCTTTCAAAAACAGATTTACTTGTTTGATATTTGCCTGTGCACAGACACATGTGCTTGTTTCCTGGCAGCCTGCCTCTCCCATCTCCCACCAAAGCTGCCTCCCCTCCAAGATGAACATCATTGTCCCCACCCAAGCTGCTGGGTTTGGGTGGTGGAGGCGAGTCTGCACTCACTTTCCAGCAGAGGCTGACTATCATCTGCCTCCTTTGTGCACCCTTGCTTAGAGTAACTATGTCCCTCAAAAGCCCCTGGGATACACAATGGTCTCCCTGTCATGGTGCCCACTTGTGCTTACCCTGTGTGGTCATAGCTCCCAGTGAGACATCTCCCTTCTGTCAGCAACAAAGCTGATGAAGGGCCTGGAGCACAAGTCTTCTGAGGCTGAGGGAACTGGGGTTGTTCAGTCTGGAGAAGAGGAGGCTCAGGGGGGACCTTGCCTTACTGCTCTCTGCAAGTACCTGAAACAGGATGGAGCCAGGAGGTGGCTGATCTCCCAAATAACAAGCGATAGGACAAGAGGTAACAGCCTCAAGCTGCGCCAGGGGAGGTTTAGACTGGATGTTGGGAAAAATCTCTTCACTGAGAGGGTGATCATGCATTGGAACAGGCTGCTTGGGGAAGGGGTGGAACCACTGTCCCTGAGAGTGTCCAGAATCCATGCAGACAAGGCCCTCAGTGACATGGTTTAGTGGTGGCTTTGCCAGTCCTAGGGTAATTGCCAGGCTTGATCTTAAATGTCTTTCCCAACCTAGTTGATTCCATGATTCTCCACCCTGCTCGTCTCTGCACCCAACCTTTAGTGGTTGCACCTGAGCTGCCGCGAGCAGGCTGGTCAGCTGGGGCACCCCAGAAGGGGAGAGTGCAGCCCTATCTGTGGGGCTCTTTGCCACTGTCTCATCAAAACAGCTTTTTATTGCTGAAGTCAAGGGAAGAACAGCTCAACCAGCTGCAGCTTTGAAGCTGGCAGAGCCCCGCTCCCCAGTTTCCATCCCCTGCGCCATCCATCATGCTTATATGAAATTTCGTGGTATGCAAGAAGAAAAAGCTTTTGCTCTGAGCTAGACCTACCAGTCTGTCCTGGGGGCCCGCACGGAGCTTTATCCTTGAGGCTAACCTGCAGTCTCCCTGTGCATCGCTTCAGCTTCCCCTGGAGTGGCGCTGTGTCTGAAGATCTGTGTGGTCAGAGGAAGGGCATCTTCCAGGCTGGCTGAAAAGCAGTGCTGGATCTGTGCCACAGGAGCTGTAGTAGTTGTCTGCTGTAACCTGTGTAATTAGTCCTTCCAGCGCATATAATGGGTCAGCAAATGTTACTGAACACGGGCTCACCAGAGGGTGCTTAGCTGGAGAGAGCTGCCCTGATGCCAAATACACGTCCAAGATGGGTGTGTATTTGAGGGAAGATGACTTTTAAAAACACCTTGAGCTGGGATCTTCTAGGGCTGGTTCAGTCACTGCAAACAGATCCGAGTCAAGCAGGAGCAAAGAGAAACCAGAGCGTAAAGTGTTCCTGCCCACGGCAGGGGGGTTGGAACTAGATGATCTTAAGGTCCTTTCCAACCCTAACTATTCTATGATTCTATGTTTTATTGCTTGTCAGAGTTTCTCCCCGAGCTATTTTGGCAAAGGGGATGAACACTCACTAGTAACTTCAAGGTCTAATTAGCTGTACACGAGTCATAAGGGCTCTTTTGGGAAGTAATAACACAGGTGAGCTCGTAAGGGCTCTCGGAGCCTCGCCAGCTTAGTTGGCGTGGTTGCATCTCCCTGTTCAGGACAGCAGCGGCCTGCAGGCAGCGCCGTTCAGTGCTTTGTTGCGGTTCAGCAGCAAAGCGTGCACTGGTTGCATTTCTGTGGATGGGGTATGACTGCGGTTGGAAATGTAAAAGGATAGCCCCGAGGAATCGTTCCCGGAGGAGACAGTTACGGGTGGGATTTTTGCATGCACTACAGAAACGCGAATAGAGGGAAGGAAAGGATGTATGCTTTTAAAGAGGAAGCTGAGTCAGCAGTAGGTGAGTGCCTACCCCCATTGTTTCCTCGGGTCGTTAGTGGGAAATGGTAAAGCAAGAGCCCACCCAGGCCAGAGGGTCACTGCGTGGGCAGTGGCTCTCCCTTCTCCCCCAGCCCCCCGCCGGCAGACACACTTTGTCAGTGGAAATCTCCCTGTGACAGGCACCCATTAGTCTTTGTTTGAAAACCAGCTGCTGCATCTTGGGCACTGCTAGAATGTAAATGAAATTACAACCATACCCTGCACAGCACAATGAGCGAAACCCTCATTTCTTAAGAACTCACACCCTATTTCCATTACGCTTCAGGCTCTAGAGTGACTCCAGCATTCCCCCCATCCCAGCCTTCTCTGTACCAGTGCTCCTATGACCTAGATGGACGGAAGGCCATTTGAATGCCCCCTTCCTTCTCTTCCAGGCTGCTGCTTTCCAAGGCCCTCATGGGAGTGTCGGGCTGTGATTCAGCTCACCCTGCTATGATGGGGGTCACATGCAGCAGGGATATATCCTATGGGCAGGGACACCCTCCACTGGACCAGGTTGCTCAAGGCCTCATACAGCCTGGCCTGACAGTGCCAGTCATGACAAAAAAAAGCCAGAGTAAAACAGAGCTCTGCAGTTCCTGTTTCCTTGTAGTTTTGTGGCAAACACTAGAGTGAAAATATTGCTCCAAATACCGGGTACAGTCCAGTTCAACATCACTATTGATCAGGTTGTGGAGTCGCTCTCCTTGGAGATACTCAGAAGCCATCTGGACATGGTCCTGGGCGAGCGGCTCTTGATGGCCCTGCTTGAGCAGGGAGTTGGACTAGCTGACCTCCAAAGGTCCCTTCCAACCTCAGTCACCCCGTCACTCTGATGTGGGACATTGCTTTGCCCTCAGCCCCTCACCTGCCACTTTACTGACACCCACGAACCTGTATGTTAGCAGAAACATATAAGAAGCAAGAAACTGCCTCCCGGGTTTTGTTCCAGCAGGATGTCTTCACTAAACCTGTATCTGTGTCCTCTAATTGTTTACCTATGACCAAAAGAATTTACTAACCCCTTCTCTGTGCCAGGCCACCATTTCCTTTTCCAGCAGCATCAGTTTTGCCTAACCAATGCATTACTTAAGCTCTGAGGTAGTTCTTGCCTTCAGGAACAGCTCCATCCTGTCCTTCATGATGCCACCAGCAGCACTGCTCAGACGCTGTATCTTTGAGTCTTTCACCTGTAGGCTTTGGGATGTACCTTCATGAGCCTCCAACCCCTCCTTCCTGATCCCCCCAACAAGGATCAGACTGACCCTGAGGCACTGGCATTAGGTTTAAACCAGACCATCGGTTAGAGGGAGCTGCTCAGCTCCACAGGGATGTGGCAGAAGGCATAAGCCCTTTAGCTGCAGTGTGATTCTTTTCACAGTGAAAGGTAAGAAATTCCCAGCGTAATGCTTCAGAGCAGAAGTTTTCAGAGGTCCGTATAGATACAAAGGAGTAACTCTTTATTTTAAAATGGATCCAGTAAATTTGGTTTTAGGGTTGTAAAATATACAAACCTCAAGAAATGAACACAGGCATCACTGCCCTCCCAGAGCCCTCCTACCATGCCTCTCCGGGTACCTCCCTCCTCTTCACAGACTTTCCCCCTCACCACCACTTCTCCCATGACAAGAGAACCCTCAACACACAATGTTCTGTTATGCTCCATCCGGTTCAAAACGGGTCACCAAGTCCTGGTCACAGGGAAAAGAAATCTCCTTAGGTTTATACCCCTACCACAGTGGGGCTGCAGACCTCAGGGCTCAGCTCCTCACCAACTTATGTTAAAACCCACAGGGACTGAGAGGTCCCAGATGATGTGCTCCTCTTTCACCAAGGGCAGGTTGCAGGGCCGAGATGTTTGGGGCAATTTTGCCAGCAGAAGCATGGTGTAAGAGGAGGCAGGTGGAGTTTAACATGATGCTCTCCTCTCAGGTGATGGGCTGATGGGAGCTGGTTGTGCACCCTGCTCTTCTCCAGCATCACAGATAGTACTGATGGTGAGTGGTCCCTCCTGGGCTGCTTCCACCAGCACACACTCACCTGCTTGGTTGCAGAATGCAGCTGCCTGGGGGGCTCTTGCCAAACAGCACAAGGGAGGCAGGGGGAGTGTTGTTCATGCTGGCTACAAAAAAAAACATCACTGTTTTTACATCTCCCAGACAGGGTCAGCTATCCCCACGAGGTGCTTGAAATGCTGGAATTCACCAGCTGTTTTCTTTGGACACCGGTGTGCTATATCTGGACAGAAACTGAAGCATGCTGTTGGACTGAGCACATCCACTGGCCTGCTGTGCCAAGAAAACTTTGCCCAGTATAAAACCTGCCTGCTTCATAAACAGGCTGTTTGCCCTGACCTGTGGCCCTCTGGAGAAGAGAAGGAAGGCAGCTGGCCTAGGGGCAGGGGCAGAGCTACAGGAGAGTAATTTCCCAGGCTCTAACCCGATGGCTTCATCTCTGTCCCTCCCCTCCGAGGTCTCTGGCAAGACCTTACCAGTTTTGAGCACAGGAATAAAACACACAGCATAAAATCCCAACACCCGAGGCAAGCGACACTGCTCACCGAGGGAGCTGTCTGTCAGGCCAGAGAGAAAACACTCAGAATAACAGAGCACCCATGAAGTACTTAGCACATGATGGCTGCACACAGGCCCCAGGGCTGCCGTGTGTCACAGAGACTCAGCTGCAGAGCAGTTCCTGGGAGCATCTGACAGCCTTGAACCCTTCCGGGATGTTGCTGTCCAGCTTGGAAATGATTTTGTAAATGGGTTTCTTCCAGGAGGGGTCGGCATCCTTGCCCGCCTTGACGGCACTGAAGAACTCCTGCAGCGTCAGGCTGGCCACCTCCAGGAACCGGCCTGGCACCTGCAGCGAGACAGGCATCACCCACGGCACCACCGGGTCCCTCTTGGCCAGCAAGCCCCACCACCCTGCCACGCCTTACCCCAGCTCCCATCCTCACCTCAAAGTCGTTCCCCTTGTTATAGTGCATGTTGAGGGTGCGGAAAAGCTCTGAGTCCCGGGAGACCTGGAGGGTGCCAGCATCCACAACACCTTCCAGCAGCGCCTGCCGGGCAGACTTCTCCACCTGGATGTAATAAAACTCACGGAAGTTGCTGAACCACTTGATGAGCTGGGAGGTGATGCAGCGGCTGAACTGCCAGGGGAAGAGCCAGAGGACAGGTATTTATCCAGCTTGGAGCCTCCTGACCCATGAGCCCCCGTAAGTCCAGTCACATACCAGTGGCCTGGCCCCAAACCCAGCCCTGCCCCAGGGGAGGGTGACATGGGGGTCTCCACAGTGCCACTCCCCACTGAGTTCCACATCCATTTTACCTGCACATCGAGGAAGTAGGTCTTCAGCAGACTGGAGCTGGGGTAGCGGGTGAAGAAAAACATCAGCTTGGCCTTCTTCAGGTGGCCAGGGGTCAGCGCCTCCTGCATCTGCCTTGGGGTCAAGGAAAGCCTGCATGCAGCAGCCCGACCGGCTCAGCATGTCCCTGAGGACACACGTGCCTTGGATAATCTCTCCCCAAGGCCTGGCAGCAGGATGAAAGGGGTTCATCCCTGGATGGGCAGCCACTGTTTTTTCCTTTCGGCCTCCCGGGGGAAGCTGCCACTCCCAGCAGCTCTTCCCAGGCTGGTGGGAGAAGATCTTTCCATGAGACTCTTGGCGTAAAATTACGAGACCACCAGGATGGCCCAAGAGCAGGTTTGGGAGCACCTGACTCAGCTATGCTACAGCATCCAACCAGCCCTGAGGAGCTGTGATGCCCCTTCATGGCTCAGGATCCCTTTCCTGCCCACCCTGTTTTAGCCCCCAGTATGGAGCAGCAGGGACACTGGCCCTAGGGAGTCTAGCCGGGTTTGTGCTGAGCTCTGGGTGTGGAGGACAAGGGGAGCATGCCCAAGCCCAGGGACCTCTCCAGCTGCCCCCAAAGGATATATGTGTGGAGATGAAGGGTGCCCTGTCCACCGCAGCCTGCAGCTCTCTACGGCCATCCCTGCCAGCCGGCAGCAGTGCCAGGCCCTCCATGCCAGCAGGGCTCAGGGGCTGCTGCCGTCTCATGACCGATGACCTCAGTTTGACAGTTCCCCAGTGCAGGTTGAGGGGCTCCAGAGGACCCCTTTCCAGAGAAGAGGGGCTCACATGAGAGCCACTTCTCCAGAGGCCATGCTGGCCATAGCCCAGCAGCTGGCTCAGCAGCTGGCTGTCCTGGATGGGGGCAGCCAAGCCCAGTGGATAGCTCATGCTGGGAGCCCGAGGGTTTTTTCTCACCCCTTTTGAACTGAAGGAGCCAGTGTGTGAGCCCAGGCTCTTCGCTGGAGCTCCTGATGGGGCCTCAGCCTCGGGTGAACCCAGCGCGCCTGGTATGTTTCTGGGAGATGGTTTAGCAAGTGGCTTCCTGCATCTCGCAGCAGCAAAATGCTCTCTCCTGGCATCTGACCCTGGCACTGGGAGTCTGTGGTGCTGCTGCAGTAAGTGGCTGGCTGCCTTTGGCCAGGCAGTCTGCAGAACAGAGTCCACTACCCGGGACATCGTCTCAGCCAGTTCATTCTTCAGTGCCTGTGATAGAGCCCTTGCTGCAGAGGGCAGCCCACCTGTGTCATCTCTGTCCTCATCCTTCTCTGGCCCCTGCGCCTCCAGGATGCTCCTCCAAAGAGGCGCTTTGCATGGGTCACTGGTGGCGGTGGCACTGTCCTTGTCCAGTCTGTCTCCAGGATTTCCAGGCAATGGATGCGCTTTCTTGGAACCTTCCTGGGTTTGGGCAGTGTCCGCAGAGTCACAGACCTGGGAGAACTTCTCCTGAAGCCTTCTCAGCTGCTGCTCCAAGAAGCAGAGCTGCTCCTTCAGCTGCTGGCAGCCCTCAGCATGGGGGCTGCCCCCCGAGGAGGCCACTCGATTGGCTGCCCCTGCACCCTGCTGGGACACCCTTGGCTTCCTCTTGCTCTCCCAGGGCAGCTCACTACCACTCTCCCTCTCCTGCTGAAAAGCTGCCTCGAGGCTAGTGCCAAATGCCTGAGGGGTTGGTGGGAGGCTCATGCCTTGGATGATGCTCTCCACCCTGGCCCGCTTGGCTTGTAGGTGCTGGTCAGAGATCTGGTCCCATAGGTGCTGGTCAGAGAGCTGGTCCCTGTCGCTGGCACAGGGCATGGGAGCTGGGGCACAGGTCCTGGGGAAAGCCAGGGTTTGTGCTCCTTCTCCAGGAGATGCGCCACACTCGTATTCCTGAGGCAGGGTCACTGCCTGAGAGGAGGGGAAAAGGATGGTGGGATCCAGGCTCCTGCCAAGTATCGGGTGGCTGAGAAGCTGAGATATCAGGGGTGTGCTGAGGGAAGGCAAGAGAGAGTCACTCTGGAAGCAGGGCTCCAACTTCAGCTGCTGGCTGTGCCCTGAAGTAGCACAGTCTCTCTCCTGCTCAGGGCCAGTCCTGCCATCCATTGTCTCTTCTTCCTGCCAGGACACCAGAGCTGATCCTCGGCTAGTTGAGGATCATTTCCAGTGACAGACAGGCAGTTTCCCCAGGTGTCTGATGTTTCAGCCTGCTAGCACCATGGAGCTGGAGAAAGAGCAAGAAACATCAGTGGGCAGGACCTTACACCACAGCTGTTTAGACACATGGCCAGAGTTTTTTCCTCCCAGATTTCCAGGGCATCCCTGATCCCCTGCAAAGCCTATTTCACCAGGGAACAACCCAGGCACTGCAAAACCCACGAGCAGGCTGTTGGGTGACACATGACAGCAGCAACAGCTTGGACACTGTCACAGCTCCCACCTACCAGCCAGGCAATCCTGGTGCCTGGAGTACGCTTCACATGGTTTGTGCCCTGGATGTACCCAGCAGTGCAGACTGCCCACGCTGCCAGCTGCATTCGCACTGCAGGCACCTGTGGGAGCTCCCCTGTGGGCTGTGGACTCAGGTACAAGGGTGGTGAGCACCCAACGGAGCCCTCTGCCACGCACACCTGGACAAAGGTGGCTTTGGGTGCTCCTTGTGCTGCGCAGCAGTAACAGCCCTGGCGAGGCATTCATGGCACACAGCAGCTGGGCCAAGGCATGGCTGCTGCCTGCTTCTGCCGGCACCAAGCACCTGCCACCAGGGCCCCAAGGGCACAGTGATGGGCTATGGGTCCAGGGCAGCACAAACAGGCTAGTGGAAAGGGGCACAGCGAGGATAAAAATGGGATGTGATCTGCTGCAAGCGAGACACACCGGGATGTTCAGGCTAATACAGCACAGGGCTCCTAGGCACTGGGCAAAACAAATACAAATAAATAACAATAAACCTGAATAAAAGGGATGGGGATTACCAAAGAAGAGAAAAACTACTGAGCCAGCATCCCTGAGCTTAAAATTGTCATGCTGACCCCAGGCAGGGATCCACCCCCTCCGCTCGTTAGATCACTCAAACAGCTTTGCACAAGAAGGCACAAAAGCTCATACCCTGAGCAATTACAGAATAACCGTCCCTGTGGGATGCTTCTTACTCATTCACATTAATTAGCAGGAGCTTTGCATCCCTGAAGTAGGACAGTTTGTGTCTTTCCCAGACACCTTTAAAGTGTCTGAGATTCTTTTGCTATACCCAGAAAAATCTGAACATTTTCAACACCATCAGTCTCCTGTCCCCGTGATTTTCTGCTCCATGGCAGGCCCCTGAGGGAAATGAGCAGTGTAGGAAATGAGTTCTTCTCACTGTTTTTTAGCAGGTCACCGTTCTTTGAACAGCCTACTGTTCCAGGCAGGCATCTGGGAGAGCTTCACCTTTTGCAGAGCTCTAGTCTTGACAAACCAAGTGTTTTCTGGGTTGTCTTACACCACTTGTTGCTCTCCCATGCTGTCTCCCCGCTCCCAACCATTAGGGTTTTATTTTCCTAACAGGCCACCATAGTTTACCCCTGGCCAGGGTTAGGTTGGTGTGCCAGGAGCTCTCAGCATCACCCCTGCTCTTGTGTAACAAGCTGCACCATCGCCTGTGGCTGCCTCTGCCTGCCAGCCGCTTCCAACAAAGACACACAGCAAACGCAATGCAGTCAGAGATTTCATCCACCCTTAAGCCTTTCCGCATGGCATTGGCAGGAGGCAGCCGGTCCTGCCACCTCACTCCATCTGTTACAGAAACACCTTCTTTTGGCGCTTGCTCACAATTTCTCACCTCGTCTGTGCTCAGCAGCAAGGTCAGGGATCTTACCTGTCCCCTGCGCTGAGACTTCCCAGCCCCAGAAACTTAGGGCCATACATCCCTCCTAAGATCTGCTCAGAGCTGGTGAGAAGCCCTCTGCTTGTATAAGGCTTCCAGCATCAACATGTTTTTGCCAGACATTTGGAGGGAGGGAGCAGAGCCTATGGTGTCAGGCCATGGCCTTGGCTCTCTTCCCACCTACAGCTTCCCCAGCACTGGAGAACCAGGAGGTGCTGCCCCAAGCAAACTTCCCGCTGATGCAGCCCCTTCCCTGCTGAGTTAGCAGATGCATGCTTTGGTTCCTACTCTTACTGCCAGCCTGCATCAGTATCACCTTCCAAAACACCAAAAATCAGCTGAGACTCCTCTTACCTGATGAAAAAGACTGAGGGACAAAATGAAGATGCTCAGAAGAAAAGGCAAGCATGTCCTCTCCAAAAATGGGAGTCATCCCCCACATGTTCCTCAGATGCTCCTTGGTAGGAGAGCCGTGCATGGAGCAGCTTGCCACTTCCCCAGCACTGCAATCCCCCCCCTGAGCCCTCCCCAGCCACTGCATCCCTCCGTCTTCAACACATGATCCCCATCCTGAGCCACTTGCACTTCTCTGCCCCACTCACCTCACCTCAGCTCAGCTCAGCTCCAGGGCTGCAAGGAGCACGGTGCCCCAAGGACAGGCATCCGGAGCTGTGGGATGCACAGAGGCAGTGCCTGTGTGTCCTCCCACTGTGCTCAGCTCCTTTAAAGAGGGAGTGAGGAGGCCAGAGGCAGCCAACCGGCTGGGAACGGCTTCTGAATATGCAGATGGACCTCAAGGAGGTCGGGTCCAGTGTCTGCACCCAACCATCTCCCCTGTTATTTGGCCATCTCCCAGGCTCATAGACCCCGGGGCTCAGGCAGGCAGGGGCCGATGCCGAGCTGCTGGCTGCACAGGTGGGCAGAGGCCCAGGTGAGCAATTCCCTCCTATGATTTTGCCTGGAAATCCCATCCAGGACCCAGGATAGTGAATCAGTGGTGAGATGATACAAATACACCTGTGCTGTGTAAGGAAGAGGCAAGGAAGGAGTCAGCCCAAAGCTCCAGGTGCTGCTCAGCTCCCACAGAAAGCACCCAAGCACTTCCAGCATTCCCTGCCATGGAGACATAGAGGCGTTCTGGCTGGCCTGGAAGTCTGTGGTGCAGGACATGGCCAGGAAATGGAACCACACAGGAAAAGCAGCAACACTGAGTCCCTCTCTTATCGCAGGGTGCTTTAGAGACACTGCAGCAGCCAGCAGAACCAGCACTGCTCTCAGATGAGCATGCCCTGACCACAGCCCAGGACAAACCTACCTGCCACAGGGGCACACATGCTTGTGAGATGCTTCATGCAGGAGCTGTTGGGTGGCTGTGTTGTCCCCAAAACAGGGTCTGTAGCCTGGTGCGCAATAGCCAATTCCCACAGACAGAGCTAATGTATTTGTTCATTCCAAGTTTGTGCAAAATGGGGTGCTGGGTGGCATCCCACAGAGCTAGCACACCACCCCATGCAGAATTCATGTGTTTATACAGTTCAGTTCAGGTTGGTGACTCCTTGTAACCCTCCCACCACGTACCAATTGGTCACTTGATTTACATGAGGTTACATCATTGACTTCTCACCACGCATGCTCAGGGAAGGGTCTTTAACCTGGGCCAGGGGTCTTTTGACCTCTGGTAGTGATTTTTAATATTATAATGAGGATAGTTCATCTAAAGGACAGACTCATCGTATCTTGCTGACACATCAGAGTTATATTTTGCGGATGTCAATGGGTTTTCAGGATGCATCAGTCTTCAAGGATAGCCTTTTCCAGTAAGAGGTTCCTTAGCCCCTGAAGGACACCCTAATCATATCTTGCTGACACACTGAAGTCATATCTTGACAATGTCGATGGATTTTCAGAATGTGCCAGTCCTCAAGGATGGTCTTTTCTCATAAGGGATTCCTTAGCAGGCAAGGCCGCCTCCCCAGCTATTAATTCTCTTCATTAGTCAGTGCTGTTCCCAGGTCATCCTGACCTTTTAGGAGGCACTTAGTATTTGTCCAGGCTTTTCCATAGCAACAGAAGTTTCCATTTTTAATTATGTGCCTACCTAAGTTCCCATTTTTCTTAACTATATGCCTACACCACCTCTTGGCCATCTCCCAGGCTCATAGCCTCTGGGCTCAGACAGGCAGGGGCCAGTGCCCAGACCCTGGCTGCACAGGTGGGCAGAGGGCCAGGCAGACAATTCCCCCCTACAATTTGGCCTAAGAATCCCATCCAGGACCCAGGATAGAGAATCAGTGGTGAGATAATGCAAATACACCTGTGCTAGAGGCAAGGAAGGAGTCAGCCCAAAGCTCCAGGTGCTGCCCAGCTCCCACAGAAAGCACCCAAGCACTTCCAGCATTCCCCACCGTGGGGACATGGAGGCATTTTGGCTGGCCTGGAGGTCTGTGGTGCAGGACATGGCCGGGAAATGGAATCACACAGGAAAAGCAGCAACACTGAGTCTCTTGTTTATTGCAGGGTGCTTTAGAGACACGGCCGTGGAGCTATGGGGCAGGTGGGCAAGGCCTAGCCATGTGTGCTACTCCTAGGGCTTCATCTGCTTGGCCTCCACATGCTTACTGAACATGACAATGTTTGCCATATTCAGTTGGCAGGCAAAAGGCTGTGGTTAAAAGCAGTTGACACCAATGGTCTCATTCAAGGATATTAGCTTTTGAAAGGCAGATCACGGAGAAGTCCCTGGCAAAGGGCCTTTCCAGCACTGTTGCCTTTCATTAAAGCAGTCAGCACATTCTCAAAGCCTCAGTTTATCCCCTGTTGGGCTTTATTCAACTTCTTTTCTTTTCTTTGAAATCGATCCCAAGGATGTTTGTTGTGAATTTGTATTAGGAGGCTATTTTGAAGGCTGCAGTTTACCATTCATGTATTATTAAGCAATGGCTAAATTAAGGACACGTGCATAACCTGGACTTGGCTCCTTCAGCCACTTTTGCTGCCAGACAGCCTTTTATGAATACCCCAAGCTAATTCTAAGATTGTGCAAACGGCTTCCTTGCGTTTTCTTCCGCCCGTGGTCCCCCACACATCAACAGGCAGAAAATGGAAACTAACTGGAGGATTCACAAGCATTTTCAACATAAAAACCACGTCTGAGCAACAGGGCTTGCCTGGGAACTCATTTGCCTGTTTGCCATGGTGAGGTGACCTCCTTGCCCATTTCTAAGCACACAACACCCCACTGGCTGATGCTTGCAGCAAATCAACCTACACGAGCCCCATCCTGTCAAGGTGAGCAGGAAAACCACTGGTACTGCTGTCCTGAAGCAATCCCAAACTGTTCAGTGAAGAGTGTTATAACGGCACCGCCTGGTAGAATACAGCTGAACCGTCTGTCTGCCACCAGCCACGCATGGGGTCGTGGGGGCACCTTAGGTGTGCTTCAAGAGGCGGTTCCTGAGGTACCACAGCCTGTCCCTGTCCCCCCCCCCCCCCCACCCCGCCCGCGATGGTACCGTCCCTCTGGCTCCTCTCCCCCCGTCCCGGAGAGCTTGGTCCGGCCCTGCGCACTTCCGGCTCGCGCCGGGCCTGCTTCCGGTGTCCGCCCTCCGGCCGCTCCCGCTGCCGTGATGCTGCTGCTGTGGCGGTCCCGCTGCCTCGGCCGGGTGGTGGGCCGCTCGCTGCGCGCCCTCCGGCAGGTACTGCCCGCCGCGGGGACCCGCATCGGCCGCGGGGAGGGGGGAACGAGAGAGGGCGGCGGTTGGGCGGGCGGGGACGGCGGCGCCAAGGACACCGGGACGCGTCCCCCACTCCCCCCCCCCCCCCCGCCCGCGGAGCACCGCCGCGCCGGGGACACGCACATACAGAGAGGGGCGGCCTGGGCCGGGCGGCGGGGCTGACCCCCGCGAGGGGCCGGGGTGAGCAGCAGTGCCCTTCCCGCGCTCGGCGCGCCAGAGCGTGTGCCGCTACCCCTGCCGCCCCGCCCGGGCAGGGCCCCGCCGCGGAGGGCGTCGGCTCGCCTGCGCACCCGGCAGAGCTGACTGGCGACGGAGCTGCCCAGAACCGCTGCTCTCGGGCTCCACCGTCACCGCCTGTCGCTGCTTGCTGATTTAATTCTGTGCTCGGTTTTCGAAGCAGGCGTTGAACCGATGCAGTGGCAGTAACCTGTGCTGGTGGAAGCTTGGGCTTGCAGAGTCTAACGGCCAGAGTCTGCTACTCACATCAGCACCGGCGCTCCTACCGTTTCCTGACTGTTGGTCACATCTTCCATCTAAATACTAAACATACATAGCTCTATGTAGATACGTGTGTAAACGCATGCATATGCGTACGTACATCCACCTACCTACAGGAGGAAGAATGTTACTTGTCCTCCAGCTGACCAGCTGAAGCCTTACAACATGAGATTTCATTTTGCCCATTGTGTAAATGTAGGTGAGCAAGTGTTGACAGCTAATTGTAATGTTGAACATTTAAATATGTTATGCTATTCATAGAACTGTTCTATGTTAAATGCTTGTCTCTGGGCTCCACAGACAGGTATGTCTTCATAAATGTGTGTATATAGACACATAAAACTGCACTATAAAGCCTTTATAATTATATAGTTATATTTTGTTATATATATAGATACAAATTGGTTATTGTGCAGTTTAAAACAAGCTTATTTGATAGGCATTTTAACAATATTTAACCTTTGTTATCGCTCAGTGGTTCTGTGTAATTATAAAGAATGGATGGGGTCCTAGAGCTAGCCTGATAAAGGATGGCTTGATCAGGAGCTGCACTCAGTGCTTGGAGAATCAAGTCATTCTTTTTATCTGAAGAAGAGTTTGTAAAAAACTTTTTCCTCCCTGCTTGATCCTCTCCACATGCTGGAGGAGTTCTAAGCCTCTTGTCTTAGTAACAGTATCCTTTACCACTCAGCATTGTTATCTCCATCCCATCTTAGCATCTGCCCTGCCAGGCTATATATAATTGCGTTAAAATCCATGGAAGATGTGCAGTTGGTTTGTGTGTGCAGCAGTGGTTTGTGCTCATCATTGTTGCTAAAAACAGGAGCTGCTTTGCTTTGAAGAAGCTTGGGCAGGAGAACCGATTGCTCCTTTGTCTGTCAACCAGAGCTGCTCAGCACTGGGCTTCTGGTAGAAATTAACTCCTGTTCTGTTAGTGTCCTTAGCTGAAGTGGTCCCTGTTCCCACTGTTGGAGAACAAATCTGTAGGTATACAGGCTGTTGCTTTAGCTGATGCATTACATAATTCATTTCCATGTCACCTTCCGGTAGTTCACTACACGTCTCCTTGAAAGGTATGGCCTGGGGCTCTGTGTGCCAGGGTCACTTTGACATCAGTTGTAAAAACAATTCTGAGAAGTCATGTGAAACATGGGAGAAAAGTTAATCACTTGGTACATGAGTCACTATCTAATTAGACCAAGACTTCTCCAAGTGAAGGCTGGCTCTTTAAAGCGACCCAAAGTGCAAATGTTAGCTAGAAAATCTAAATGTGTCCATTTTCACTGAAGAAGTGCCAAGATCAGGCAGAGGGTAGATTTAGCCAGGTGATAATCATGAACAGGTGCAATCACAGCAATCCCTTCACAGAAACAGGGAACAGGAAACAGTGCTGTCAGCCATCTCCCAGAGCTGCACTGTGCATCTTCAAGGTACCATAGTTAAGAGATGGACACACAGCAGTTCTGCAGAACAGAACACAGTGTCTTTTACTAGTGGCTTCCTCCACACGTTAGAGCTCTTGCCCTCATTTCTTAACCTAAAAGACAGCATAGAGTGATACCATTTTTTTTCCTTAGTTTTGCAGGACTTGTGGAACACAGACTTGGCATCTCTCATGGAACAGAGCTACAGATGTGTTTTCTCACAATAATTTATTTAGGGACAGGCCTTCTAAACTTTTTTAAACTTACACTGAACTGGTCCTGAGCAAATAAAATTGCCTATTTGTGCTTCAGTCTGAGGCTGATCCTGTTTATTAGTAAGTTATTGTCTGGGATGCTAGGAATACCTTTAACCGCTTTTTTATATAACACCCAGGAAAACATCCATGGGCATACAGGAGCTCAGGTTACTTGATATTTTATCTGTGATTGACTTCATATTGTCTGGGGCACTGTGGAAACTGGAAAGAATTTGATCAATACAGGTACTGACATATGTGCTGAACATTGTGGTGCTTTAGACACTTAGCCAAGCAGAGTTAAGTTGAAGTTTGTTTTACTGATCACAGCTCAGGGCTGGCTCTACACAAACCAGATCAGAGCTAGAAGGGGGCCAGTGCTTCACCAAGATTAAGTGTTCATGATGACTGTGCAGAGTCTGCGCAGTGTTCCCTGTTTTCCCTTCCCCAGCCAGACCTGGGGCAGGGGATGCAGTGGGCCCAGCCAGGTTTTCAGGACTGTGTCTCCAGGATTGTTGGTCCCTGCTGTGCTGGATCTCCTCAGTTCTGCCAGACCAAGGCTCCTGTAGCAGCAGGTCAGCCGAGTTGCCTGAGTCCGAAGCACAGCTGATCAGAACCTTGTTGAACTGCCCATCTGTCATCTAGTTGACTGTGCGTTAAAATTCCAGAAGCCAAATCCATCAGTAAGTTTGGATAATTAAACTGTGAAGGCCAGTTCCAGGCCTGCCAGTGATTTTGATGGTATGAAGTGTTCATTAAATGTATTTTTGCATTCTACATGCACTGTCTACAGCACTTAGTCCTGTAGACAGTGTGACCAGCTGAAGTATCTCTTTGATTCTTGATCTGTGTGTTGCCTTATCACACACACCTCCACAAATTATTTTGATACTCAAAGTCAGTTATATCCCATCCTGCTTGCTCTGATTAAGCTGAAATCAGGGCTTACATGCAAACTTCCCTCCAGACACTGAAGATGTGATTTTTTTACCTCTCACCTTAGCTGCTGAATAAGGGTGCTTTGACCTGTTGAGTAGCTGCTGTTCCAAGCTATTGTTCCAAACCATCAACTGCATTTTTGTCATGGTTACTGTGATGTTTTCCTGTAGCTTTTAAAGAGTTCTTAGATTCTCCAGATCTGCTAGTTTGATGCCAGAGAAATGCATGATAACAGTAGGGAAAGTAACTGGAATATCTTGAAATGTCTTTTGAGGAATGTTATGCTGAGCTAGGAGTGCAGTCAACGATGGCATGTGTATGAAATGAAACATTGCCAGAAGGTGGAATTCCTGGCTCACTGAAAGCAGTATAAATTTTGCCTTTGATGGCAGTCCTGGCCTTCTGGAGTTCAAAGGCTCCATAGCCTTAAAGCAAACAAACAAACAAGAACCAGATTCTGCATTCATGACTGCAGGAGCAAACATCATGGGATGTTTTGTCATCCTATCCAGTAGCTACCTTTGACCCTCTCATTCATAGCAAATTTTAGTGAATTGGTCTTTAGAAATCTGTTCCTTCTTTAAGAGGAAAATGTGTATGAGAAAGTCAAAACAGCTGGAGCCACAACTGAAAGCCAAGTGTATCGGGTTTAACATCACTCTGCAGGAAGGAATCCTGGAAGGGAGACAAAGCAAAGAGAAGGATGTAGATTCTCTCACCATCTCCCATTCTTGCGCGCTATGGTGTAGAAGCATGCCTGCAGTCTGGAGTATGGGAATGATGGGACCTGTCTCTCATCTGGGTCTTGTGGGAAAGCCAAAGTTGTTCTAGGGTGGGTCTGTCTTTTTTACAATACTGATAGTTCCTCTTCTCTCTGACAGGGGAGCTGCACTCTGGCAAGATGCTCTCTGTCTGGTGAGTCTTAAGCTTTTATTTCATTTCAAACTGCCTAGACAAACCAGAGCTGATGATGGAAATGGGTAATAGGTTTGATTGTCAATCATGTAATGAAAAAGCAGTTGGTGAAATGAGATGTGTTTCCATGTGAGTGCCTCCCTTGCTGAATATACATGCTGCCTGATCCATTTGACTCTGGTGATGACTTCACAGCAGCAGCACAGTGTGTTTCAAGCATTGCAGTGCTTGAAACATATACTGTTGCAGAGCCTAGCTCTCAAATAAACTCCTTTGAAAATGATGGGTGAATGTGAAGTAACATGTCACATCTAGCACGCCTGTGAACTCCTCTTCAGTGCTTAAACTGGATTTTCCCAGAGCTCTGCTTTTTTTTTTGACTAGCTGTACTGTGTTTATAGAACATGACATCACTCACTTCTGATTGCACTTTGAGAAACCAGTTTCATCTGCTTACCTTTTCTGGTTTCTAGAGCTCCAATATCAGCTCTTTAGGAGGGGATGGTGTCAAAATTGTGTAGCTTTTTTAAGAAAATCAAGTGGGGAAATGGTTCTTCCTTCTGGCGTGTGATTGGAATAACTGCGTTCCCCACTTGCTGTGCTGACTCACTTTAAGATCAGTCTGGAAAACTGCTCAGTGCCCTGAAAGAGATAAAGGACAGGAGATCAGTTTGTAATTAAAATTGCAGTGTCAGGGCATGTGAGCAGTGTGGGAAAGGGCAGTGCGGTGCGTGAAACCAAGAAGCTATGCGTGCAAGTACCTGCTCTGGGTTTTGGAAAAGGAAGTTCTTGAGACAGGGGTGGGCAGAGAATAGGGATGATGGTGGTCTGCCCTAAACCCTATATTAAGTTCTTTTTTGACTCCTTACTTCTGTCCATACAACTGTGAGGCTTCCTGGGGTGCCTCATAGGTGACTGATGCTTTGTTCCTATTAGGAGCCCCTTTGTATTAGGATAACTCGGCAGCAACTGAGGTTTTAGCAGTCCTTTGTAGCTGTTTCCTGGGTTGATTTGACTGGAGCAGCTGCTGCTTTGTTTGCCCTTTCCAAAGTTATCTTTATTAGCTTTGAGATCAAGATATAACTGTTTTTCCCATCTCTGTAAATCTAGATGAAGGCAAGACTACTGTTCCTGACAAGCTCTGGGCAGGTTTGAAGGCACTGAGGTGGCTATATGGCCCACGTAGTCACAAGCTTCTTTCAGGGTGGACAGTGATGTCCTCTGCACTCTTGTACCTGACAAGAACACTCACAGGCTGGATAACATTCCTGTGGGGTAACACCATTTTCATTCACAGGTGTGGCTGGGAGCCAGGGACTGGCTTACACAAACAGCAGGAAGCTTGTGTAAGTATCTCCAGGAAAGCTGTGATGGGGAGAGGCTGGGACTGCTCTAGCCCTGGTAAGATCAGGGGCTGGGAGGCAGAATATGGTTGGCTTTCCTAAAATCCCTATGCACATTATAGGAGCTTGGAGTTAGCCCTAAGAAAGTTTAGGGTTTTCAGGTCAGGATCTGTGGTATGCTTAAAGAAAATAAGCTTTGTTTGGAACCAGATACTGATGCTAGGAAGGGACAGGAATGAGGAGATTCGTGATAAATGGATCTTTACACTTTGATTATCTGACTAGAAGTTTTGTTTGCTCTATGGTAGCCTCCTGGTAGGATTTCTGTCAGGAGAAGTGGGGTGGTCCAAGGAGCTGTTGTTCATATGGCACGGTTTGCATTGCTGAGGTGGTCTTGTAAAAATGTATTTGGAGAAATAACTTTGAAGCATATCCATAAAAGCTTACAAAGCTGATCTGTTTGCACCAAGTACCCTATGTTAGAGGAAATGCTGAATCACATTTGCTTCACGTTTCTAAACAAGGTGTCAGTAGGTATTAAAAACGTCCTTTGAAACGCTTGGGATTGCCATCTTCCTGTGAAGGGACATGATGGAAAGAAATAGGTGTCTCTGATGTGTTACCATTGGCAATGTGTGGTGCTTTCTCTTTCTTTGGAGCAATCTAGCAAGTTCTGTAGAGATGACAGTCTTGATGTGGAGGCAAAAAACGGTTATTGTGCTAGTCTTGGGCATAGGGCAGGCTGGCTGGGTCAGTGTTTAAACCACAGGGGTTCTTAGGGGTTCTCTCCCCTAAATTCTAATTCCATGAATGTCAGTTCTGACAGAGTTTCAGAGAGCACTAGTTATGGTAAGCTGTAATGTTTCGTAGTGGGATTGTTGCACCTTGAACAGTAAGTAGGAGTCCTTTGGAACAAATAGATCAGAACTGCTGAGCAGCCTTTCAGATCAGTTAAGCAAATGTAAATTCTGAGCTTGAGCTTGTTGCCTGCAGCCTGCAAAGAAGCATGCTTCTGTGTTCACATCTCTCTCTTTTTCTGCAGAGTAAATAGCTCCAGTGTCTTCACTGTCCGTTACTTCAGAACCACTGCAGTACATAGTAAGTACAGAGTCAGGAGTCAGTGGGATATCTCTTGTGCTACCTGTTGCTGTCCTGGCAACAGCTGAAGCTCTTCTGTCCTAGGCCCACTGCTCTCCCACCTTGATGGTTGGCTGAGGGTTTACGTTCCAGGGCCCTAAAGACTTTTTGTCTGGTGTTCCTGTCACAGTGTGCCTTTCAGTTAGATGGGGGTTTATTCTCTTGTGTTTAAATGTTACTCATTATTGAAGCAAGAAGAAGGTCTGTTGACCTACCCCCTCTGCTAGAGTCCTGATGACAAGAGTGAAGCAATGGCATAAGTTTTGAGCTCTGAGTGCGTTCAAGTCTGTCTCTTTCTCTCGCAGGGGATGACGTGGTTACAGTGAACACACCAGCCTTTGCAGAGTCAGTCACAGAAGGAGATGTCAGGTGGGAGAAAGGTAAGCAGCTGCCTCTGAAATTCTCAGCACTGGTGCTGCTGCACTAGACAGATTGGGTTCACTGGCTGACAGCCTGCTTTTTGCCTTTCAGTCTGTGACAAAAGGGGCAGTTAATTGCAGCTCTCCTAAGGAGTAAAGATTGAAGTTACTATCTCAGTACTTCTCTGTCATGGGTGATGTCTCAACTGGAATTGGACTGACTATGCAGTATATTGATTGTTTGATCTGGACTTTTCTTTACAAGTCACAAAGAACTGGAGTGAGAAAAGTCTGGTTTAGTGGGGGAGGTAGCTGCGAGTTAAGAGCATGGCCAGAGCATGACTCCCTCCTCACAGTGGTCTTCATATCTGTCATTCAGCTGTTGGAGACACAGTGGCAGAAGATGAAGTGGTATGTGAAATTGAAACAGACAAGGTAAGAGTTTCCATAAAATCGCAGAATGGTTTGGGTTGGAAAGACACTTAAAGATCATCTAGTTCTACCCCCCTGCCATGGGCAGGGACACCTTCCACTAGACCAGGTTGCTCAAAGCCGCAACTTTTGGACCAAACCTTTTTCTAGTTTCATAATAGGTACTCTGTATGGCTCCTCTAGTGCTAAGAGCTCCTAGAGCCTGCAAGCCCTGCCTGTGTCTCCTGCTCCCTTCATAGAGAAAAGCTTTTCTCATCTAGCATGAAAGCTGACTGTGTCTTAAGTGAGAATTCTTTGTCAGCTCTTCATTTCTCATATATTTGATTAAGCATCAGTGGTACTGATATTTGTTGGAGCTGCAGTTCCCCTGCTCCTTCCAATTTTGGTGCTCTAAGCTTTGAAACCTGTTTGTGTTTAAACAAAGGAGAAATCTGCAGAGCCATAGGATGTCTTCACATGACTGTAAATTTAGCCTTTAAATTTACTCACTCCTTAAAAGAATCTTAAGCTTTGATGTTCTTGCTGAAACTGCCTGCCAAGTTCTGCTTCCATTGCTGCTGTCAAGAAGATGCTGACAGCAGGTCAGTTCTTGATTGTATGCTGAAGCAGGAAGATCAGGCTGTACATTACACTGCCACCATCTCCTAAAACTTCTATGTATTGGCACAAAATTCTGGTGGAGGGTGTGAAAACTTGTGCAAATGGTGCAAGACAGAGCTGCTGTCTTTGCCACATAAAATGTGTAACTGCACATATTGTCATCTGCTCTTGGGCACTAGTTCTCCATCCAGTGGTTGGGGAAATTTCACTGGTTTTCCTTTTTGCAGACATCAGTGCAAGTTCCAGCTCCAGCAGCTGGTGTGATTGAAGCCCTTCTAGTACCTGATGGTGGCAAAGTGGAAGGGGGGACACCTCTGTTCAAACTCAGGAAAACTGGAGGTGAGTCATGCAAGTTATTGCACAGTTCTTCCTGTTTCCACCCATCTTTTTTCTTAAGATAGAAGCAAGGCATTGAAAGGGATCCTGAGAGACAGTAAATGTTTTCTCCATCTGCCTCTGCAGTTGGAAGAAAATACTTCTGTTGTCCAAGCGTAATTGTAGTCCCTCTGAGGGGGAACTTTCCTTTTGCTCCTTCTGTAGGAGACTGCAACTCTAAGCTAAAATTAGGTGAGAATTCTCCTGTATAACTCCCTTCTCCATCCTCTTCTCTTTAGCATCCAGTCTCCTGCACAGTGAGGAGATCTAGGGTGTCGAGTAAAACACGTTCACCATGGGATGCTCTTGTGGTGACCTCTGTCAATTCAATAGTGCTGAGAACTGTAAAGCACTCTGCCAGAAGGTTAACTTTTATCACGTTGGTTGGACTCAGGGACACCTGACAGTGGAAGTCATCATTGCCCTTACCATGGTTCCTTCTTGTTTTTCAGCTGCTCCTGCCAAGGCCAAACCAGCAGCAGCCCCTCCTCCTCCTGCAGCCCCTGAACCTGTAGCTACATCTGCTCCTCCTCCTGCTGCAGCACCAATTCCCACTACAATGCCACCAGTGCCGCCTACACCAGCTCAGCCCATCGACAGCAAACCAGGTGAGGCAGCAGCTGTTTTCTCCTATTTTCAAGCCTCTCTTCCTTAAGGAGCGTATGTAAGGTTAAAGACAGCAAATAGTCTGGCATTTATGGTGAAGCCCCGCCCTGCACTATTGTCCTGCATGCTCCATTTGCAGAGCTCAGCTATGCCTGAAGCCTGCCCAGCCCAGTTCAAGATTGCTTCCACACCGTGTTGCTTGAGCAAGGAGCTCAAACGGGCTTTTTACCTCAGGGCATTTTGTGATCAAGCCCTGACTTCCGTTTTTGACTGATGTGTTCTTTACCCTCAGTGTCCGCGGTGAAGCCGGCTGCAGCCCCTGCGGCAGTCCCTTCTGGGGAGGCAGCGCCCAGCAAAGGTGCCAGATCAGAGCATAGGGTAAGCTATGGGAATAGTGGCCTGGCCAGTGCTTCTGTTGCTGGGTGACAGTCTGTTCTGGCATAAGCCTTGAGCTGCCCCAGATGTGTCCATGTCTACCTGTTCACACCCAGCTCAGTGGGGCTGTGACAGGTGGGGAAGTTCTCTACGTGAGGGCACCACGTAGGGTGGAGGAAGAGGCAGGTCCAGTCTGACGCAGTCAAAAGTCTTGTCGTGAGCTCTGCTGATCAAGCACAGAAGGCTCTGTGTGATCTGGTTGGTCTGTCCACAAGCCCTCAGCAAAGGGCTGAGGCTGCTGCACCTGCCTTGTGCATGGTTAAGAGAACATGGTTGGGCAGCCCGCTTTCTTAGCGGCTTTGCTCTTCTAATGTTAACCTCGTGCTGGAAACCCATGAATGCTTGGAGGTCCTGAGGAGCATGTAGGTCAGAAGTAGTTACACTGTGATGCATTTCAGCACTGCTTTTCAAATGAACTGTAAGTTGAGCTGGGCAGCTCCATAGTGAAATCGACTCCTCAGCCTGTCATGCTCCTCATGGAGACCTGGAGTGAAAACCTTGGTCCTAGACATCTATTACTAGTCAACAAAATGGCAAGAACAAGAGTCTTTTGAGTTTCTTGTGCATTATCCCCCTTGGATGAGCTTGAGGCAGCTTCTGCTTATATCTTTTTAATTTTCAGGTGAAAATGAACAGGATGCGCCAGCGTATCGCTCAGCGGCTGAAGGAGGCTCAGAATACTTGTGCCATGCTGACCACTTTCAATGAGATTGATATGAGGTGAGGAGCAGACCTCTTTCCCTTTATGAGTAGAAATAGATGTAGGCAGTCATCTTTACCTAGCAGTCAAGACCTTGCTGATTCTCTTTGGAAAGACTAACAACCGGTCTTTTGGGACCTCTTTCTTAGGTGTGTACCACTGTCTGCACAACTTCATCAGGGCTATGCTGGGGTTGTGGTATGAGGAATGCATAACTTCCTAATGGCCTTTCATTCCTTGGGAGTCATCCACTGATTGTGAAGGGGCAGTCTGGTTCCTTATCTACGTGCTTCTTGGTTAAGAACTGGTGAATGTGGAGCAGAACAGCAGGAGTGACTGGTATCACTTGTGTAGTGGCTGTTAGAAGTCATCAAGATGTAGCATCTGCTTTCTGCCACCCCACCAGATTACTGCTTTTGGAGGTGGGCATATTTAGGTTCCAATAAAGTGATTCCCCAGGTCTCATCAGCCTTTTGGGTGAGCATTACATAGGTCTGAGGCCTTTGCTGTCAGACGGTGCAGGTTTCCAGAGGCAGGCTAGCATCCTTCCACATCCCCTCTGGGCAGGTGGGGGGTCTCCTGACTCAAGTGCTTGCATGGACTGAATGCACTAATGGATTTGGAGGGTGGGCAGCTTATGTTACAGTGCATTAAGGGGAAATTGTGCCCAAATCAAATTGCCTTGTGAAATCCTATTCTGCTCCTTAAGACAAAACATGTAAATATTTGTGTCTCAGAACAATAAGGTTGGCAAAATAGTCTTGATTGGAGGGGAAGTGCTGCAGCTTTATCTCCTCTCAGAGGCTCATTGAGGTGTCACTTTACGCTGGCCTCGGGCTCTCATTGCATCTGGTAATCTGGTTTGGATTGATTGCTGTGAGGCTGACTCGTGAGGACCTGTGCTGGGGCCTTCTGCTTCCCTTGGGGGTCAGTGTCTGAAAGAAGGAAGCCATAATGAGCCAGTTTTGTAGCAAACCTCATCCCCATTGCTGCAGTCCTTGTGTCTTGGGAGGCACTAATGTCTTTGGGTGGTAATCCTAGCCCTAAACAAGGTTAGGTGCAGGAAAACAAACACTCTAGACCATGAAGAACCCTGCCCCTAGCTGAAATTGTCTCTTCAAAGACTTGAGGTCTCTAGAGGGGGGAGGGACCATGCAATTCCAAAGCATCTGGCACTAGCCCGGAATAGACAGAGGTTGTAGCCATAGATTGGTTGACTTTCTGTAAATGGCCTCAGTTCTCATAAATAAAACAGTGGGGAACCACAGTTAGTCTGGTTAAGGGCTGTGAGTTGGCTGGCACCCACTGCCGTAGCAGCTGGAAAGATTCTTTCATGTTCACTCAACTCCCAAAGCCAGAGAGTTGGGTATGGAGGCATCATTGTTCTGGCTGGTGCTGGACTTGAATGATGACTGAAGTCCTTTCACTCAGTCACCGTGTGTGTCTTCTCTGCTCTTGGCATTTCCTGGTTTTTCACCCTTCTGGGGCTGGCACAGCCACAGCTGCAGTTGCTGTCTGTGGTGCCACACTATCAGCACTGGTGTCTCCAGAGAATCGGTGGCAATATCAGGCCTAAGCAGGAAATAGGCCATGTCTCATCTTGCTTTTGTGCTCAGGAATGTGGGCCATGCAGGCTAACCCTGTCCTGTTGAGTTTGTGGTCCAGGTCCAGTTCCTGTTAGATCCTTTGGCAGGGGCTTTAGAGCCACCTTCAGCCCACTTCAGCTATGATACTTGAAGGATATTTCTGCAGACTGAGGTTTGCTGGTTGGTGGAGGTTTGCAGTCCTTGGGGATGGCACTGAAAATCTTACTACAGAGCAAGGGAACAGTGTTTTCTTGGACTCCCTGCTATCCAGCGTTACCATGTGTTTTACAGCAACATCCGGGAGATGAGAGCTATACACAGGGATCCCTTCCTGAAAAAGCACAACCTGAAGCTAGGTTTCATGTCAGCTTTTGTGAAAGCTGCAGCTTTTGCTCTGCAGGACCAGCCCATTGTGAATGCAGGTGAGTTGCCTATCTCACCAGTGAACATGGCAGAGTGGGGGAAAGCAGGTAACCAAGTCCATGGTGAAGCCAGTAGTTTGGACAAGCAAGTCAGATAGACAGGAAAAAGGAGGACAGTCTTACTTGCTGCAGCTGATGTTGCTAAAGCCATTTATGTAGGGGGAACACAGCTTGCCAAGAGGGGCTCTATTAGATAGGGATTGCCTGGAGTCAGGCTGGGGCTGTGCATGTGCAGCCTGCAGAAGGCAGAGCCAGCAGACTCTGTTGGTTGGTGCAGAGGTACCTGCTGCAGGTGCAGTGCAGTTCCTGGGAGGTGTCGAGGGACTTCCTCAACACAGAAGAGAATAATCAAGGGGATGTCTGAGGGTGCAGAGCACTGGAACAGACTGCCAAATAGGGTTGTGGAGTCTCCCTGCCTGGAGACATTCAAAACCCACATGGATGCATTCCTGTGTAACCTGCTGTAGGTGACCCTGCCTTGGACAGGGGTGTTGAACAAGGTGACCTTCAAAGGTCCCTTCCAAACCTGGCAATTCTTGGATTCTGTGACTGTGTTTCCTTTCTGCCTGTCCTGATGTTTCTCCCACAGGCAGTGAGGGCTCATGCTTCTCTGGAGATACGTTTCGCTAGAGCTAAACGTAACTAGAGCTAGAGATGAGTTATGGTTTCATGGCTGCTTCTGGCCTGTTGAGCCCTTGATCTTGTGTACTGCATGTGTGACACATCTTTTTTTCTTCTTCTAGTGATTGATGACACAACCAAAGAGATTGTGTACAGGGACTATGTGGACATCAGTGTTGCTGTAGCAACTCCCCGGGTAGGTACCTTGGCTGCTTTGGCTGTGCTTCCTGCAGCCTCAGGTCTAGGTTGGTCATGTAGTTTGAGCCAATTCAGTTTGAGCTCTGCTGCAGCAGAAATTTACTGATGAGGCAGGCTGATTTTCTAAATGATGCATCTGAGACATTGTGGACTGCTGAGATGGGTTTTGGGAGAAGATGGAGGACCAAGAATACTCTTCCACTGTAGTAGGAGATATAGTAACAAGGTCAATAAAGATCTCAGTGGCTTATGAGTAGGGCCAAGTTAGGGAAACTGTTTTTTTTTCATGGACTAATGAGGATGTGAAATAGACAGTAAAAGCTTTGCATGTCCTGTCCAAAGGCTAATGCTGCTGTGCTGTTCCCCCTTTTCTGTAAATGAAGTTGCTGATTCAGAGATGTTCCTGTCCAGGTAGAGTATGGGATGGAGATGCAGGTACTGAATTAATTAGTTCTTTTGTGAGGCTTTGGCCAGGTTTGGCCCGGACTGAAACTGTCACTGCTCCTGAAGTCTAGAGAAGTACCAGCATAAAGGGATTCCACTCTTCTCACAGAGAAAGAGGTGGCAGCTGAATTCTGCCCAGAGCCTCACCTGCGTTTGTGGACATGGAGCTGGATCCAGACAGACCTGATTGATTTTACGGGACAGGCTTACAAGGCAAAGATGAAGTCTCATTTATGGAGTCAGCCCTTGGTGTGTGTCATGCCCAGTTTCCCAGCCAGCTGCCAGGGTGCAAGGCAGCTCTGCCAACTACCTGCTGTGTGCTGAGGAGGAGGCAGGAATGCTGCTGGACTGAGGCCAGTTGTCTGTGTGGCACCACAGTGAATTAGCTGATTATGCACTTTGCTTCTCTGTAGGGTCTTGTGGTCCCTGTTGTTAGGAATGTAGAAAACATGAACTATGCTGACATTGAGCGTGCCATCTACGAGCTGGGGGAGAAGGTAAGGAAAGTTGGAGCTTTTTCTGAAAATGGTGGAGAGGAGTGGGAAGAATTGAGGGTGCTGGATAGGCATGAATTGATTCGCTCCCTCTGTTGTCGTCATCTCTGACCTCTGACACACTGACTTGTGCTGTGGGGAGTGATCCAGTTACATCTGTAGCTGTGCCCGTGCCTCACAGGACAGGCCTATTTACTTGTTGCCCTTCCAGAAGACCGCAAACTATGCATTAGTGTCTTCATATCTGTCTTTAGAGGCCGTGGCTGAACTGCCCTGGGGTAGAAGTCTCTGTGTCTGTCTCCTGCAAAAGCAGGAGTTGGAAGGAGAGAATCTTTCCCCAAAGCCAGTAAATATTCAGACCTAACAACAGGATACATTTTCAAGTAATTGGTTCTAGTTTTCATCTGAACAGATCAATAAGTGAAGCTCTTGCCATCAGCATTTATTCCTGGAGAGAGTGAATGTCCAAACGCTCATGCTTTGCCTTCTGTGATTTGTGTGGCTTTCTAAGACCTTACTTTTTCTTCTAGGCACGGAAGAACGAACTGGCCATTGAAGACATGGATGGTGGCACTTTCACAATCAGCAACGGAGGGGTTTTTGGGTCACTCTTTGGGACACCTATCATTAACCCACCCCAGTCTGCCATATTAGGCATGCATGCCATCTTTGACAGGCCTGTGGCTGTGGGAGGCAAGGTAGGTGGAACTGCACATGAGGCGTCAGTGAACAGAGAAGGCTCAGTGGTATAAGGACTGTAGCCCGCATGCTTTTTCTAGGGGGTTGTTGTCAACTTCTGAAAGCCTGTACTGTGAACGAGGAGCAGAGACTAATGGATGTAGGGCAGCTTTGCTGGCACAAGTACTTGCCTGAGGTGTGCAGGGTGTGCTTATCCTGTCTGTGATGTGGAGAACTGGATAATCTGCTTAGGTGCGAGGAGGATGCTGTAGCCTTTGTGACAGAGAACAGCTCCAGAAAGGGACCTAGTCTTGTATGCTGTGGACCCAGGCTGGGTGATGGTCAGTGCCTGGGTGAGTGGATAGGTAATCCTGCCAAGCAGGATACCTCCAAGAGGGTCTGAGATCTGGATTCAGGGTAGGAAAAAGCCTGTGGAGGGCATCGTGTCTGCGGTAGGGCTGAGCTCACTGATGTCTAATTCCTCCCTTTCAGATCGAGGTGCGGCCCATGATGTACGTGGCGCTGACGTATGATCACCGGCTCATTGATGGCAGAGAGGCAGTGACTTTCCTGCGCAAGATCAAGGCAGCGGTGGAGGATCCCCGCGTGCTGCTGCTCGACCTGTAGAGCAGCCTCACCCCCACGCAACTCACCCAGGGCAGGGCCGCAGCACCAGCAGGGCCAATGCAGGGCATTCAGGAACTGGCAGGGGTCATTCCAGTCTCCCTCCCTCCGCTGTGATTGGAGCTGTCCCAGAGGGAATTGTGGGGATAGCTCCTACCTCCTTTCCTATTTTGTTTAGCAAAGGTTCATTTTCTCATGAGGGTTGCTATGCAGTGGGCCGACCGCTGTTTGGCACTGCCTTTCCAGAGCTGTCTGTATGGCTTCCTCTCCCTCACAGCACCAAACTCTCACCTCTGGCTTGTCCTGTACCACTGGAAACTGCTCGCTGCTGCTGTGCTAGGGTACCCTTCCCTGCCACCCCAACGTGGGTTCAGCTGTATTTCCTAGCACTGAGGTTCCTGGGGGGGAGAGGAGAGGAAAGGCTGATCTTATGTCCCTGTTTTGCTTTAAAATATTTCACACTCATGGGTCTTGCAAGGGCAGTCTGGGGACCGGCAGGCTGCTGCTTGCAGCAGAGAGTTTGATCAGAGCTGGGCTTGAGGTAGGTGTCTTGCCTCTGGCAGTGCCCTCTGCAGACAGGCACGCAGTGGTGGCAGCTCCCCTGTTTTCCCTTGGAGATTGATTGTCTCTCTCCAGCCCAGTCACTGTGGCATGAATGTTCATGTCCAGGTGGGCAGAGCCCATGACCTCTGTGGAGGTAGCACTGTTCCCTGTGGGGGGACAACACTTTCACCATTACATGCCTGACACGGGGGTAAGAACCAGCCCCCAGCAGCTGTCCTTGAATCACAGCGCACTGATGGTGGATTCGACTGCTGGCTTCCTGTGTGCAAGGGCTTGGCCTGCTACCAGCACAGAAAGCGCTGGGGAGGGCTTGGGCTTTAACTGTAATGTATATCCCAGCCCGAGGATGCTGGTTTGGGGGGAGGGGGGCAGTCCTTAATCTGATAGCGCACACATGTATGGGGGATTGAGGGAGTTGCTAGTGCCTGCAGAGTCTATTACCCTCTACACAAAACTTGTAACTAAAATATTTAACACAGCGGATTTTAAATGAAATAAAACTGGGCAATGACTGCGAGGTGGGGTGTGTTTGGAGGGGGGTGGTGTGAGCAGCAGCTCCTGGGTGAGGGGCACCAGCTGCATCCCTAGTGTGATGTAAGAAGCCTGTTACCTGGTGGTGTGAGAAAAGAGAAAATTGGGGCTGGGCCCATCACTAGTAGTACTAAATTGAGGCTTCTCTGGCTGTGAACTCTACTGTCCTCAAACCCTCTTTGGCACAGAATTGGCTCTTCCCAGCATAGATGAGGTTTTCAGGGCTGGAAATCAACCTTTTCTTGGTCTAGCAACAGAACTGTTACAGATGGTTAGGAAATCCCAGTGTTTGCTAAATAGCATGGTGGCCAAGAGGGAGACCTGGGATAGGCTCTTTAAAGTGCAGGTATGGAGCCAGTTTTTTTCCCTGCTACAACAGGAGACTTGTAAATCATGCAAATGGTGAAAAAGGCTGTTTGGGTTGCAGAGGGAGGAAGGAGGGAATATCTAAGAACTGTAAAGCAAAAGCTGTCTGTGGTGCTGAGAGTGTTTCCCCAAGGAGCTGTCCCTGTTGGAACAGTATGAAATTGTTCCTGGTTCATAGCAGGATTTTTCCAGCTCTGACATGAACTTTGAAGGGTGGTTTGCCCTTTCCAGCTACGAGTGAAGAAAGCAGCCCCTTGTAACAGAAAATGATTGCACTCACAGCTGGCAAGCTGGCCAAAGGGAGAGTAGTGCCTAGGACTGGTTCCTGCATCTTCCTGGCAGCTATGGACGAAACTGTGTGTGGAGCCAGCTTTCCTCCAATTGTCCCTGGTTGAAGTAGGTTGGGAGGAGAGGAAAAACCCCTCTGCTGAAAAGGAAGGACAAAGACTCTAGATGCTCTTGCATGAATGAATGGAGTGAAAGAGAATGTTCTGATTAAGAACGCTATTAACACCCAGCCCTCCATGCCGGTTTAGGGTACAGAGGGCCCATTTTGACTGCATATGAGCCTGGGGAAGGGCAATGCCTCTATTCTGTCTGGAGCTGCACTAAATGAGGTCTTTACCCGGAGAGTGAATGTACAGTCAAGCTCTTAAAATGATGCAGCCTAACAAACAGCTTTATTTACTCTGCAGTGCTGGGGCTTGCTTGCTGTAGGAGGGTCATGCAGCTGCCATGCTTGGAGCTTCATTGGTTTTGGCCTTTCTGGGTGACACTGATGCCACTGTGTTGCAAGGAGGCAGGTGTGCTTTCTACTGAACCTCCCCTGAATCACAGGATGAGGTGGCTGGTGGCCGAAGGTGCAGGTTTGCTGCTCGAGGGTTCAGCCGCTGCATGCTGCACTAGAGAGGGGAGGCCCCAGGCTTAGCTGCTCCTGCTGAGGCATAAGTGCTCAGCTTCCTGGTTAGCCCACTTGCTTCTGCACGTCCCTTGAGGTGTCCCCTGCCTTTGCTGGGTGGAGATGAGTTTCGACCAGGCTCTGCTTCCCTCTGGTGGACAAGCGCTCCTGGTGCTGCTTGAGAGCCAGGCCGAGTCAGCCAGGAGCAGAGTGGTTCTGCTGGTGGTTGTGGCAAGCGGGTGCTGGAATCAGCTAGCCACAGAAGAGTTTCACTGGTGCCAGTAATTCCTCACTGTTACTGGCACCCGTGCATTACACTATTCCTTACTACTTACTGGGGATGAGTGAGTGCTGGGAGGGCCAGAACTACACCACTGCCATTGCTAGCTCATCCTGCAGCCTACAGTTTTGATTTGCACTGATGAGCACAGCCTCCCCTGCTTTGGGCTGTTAGCGGACACCTTTTGTTCATGCTGCTGCTTCTTCTGTCACAGTTTGTATTTACTCTTATCTTCCTCCCATCTGTGCTGGCTCTCAATAGTTCATCATCCCTTTAAACCATCACATGGATGACCACACTGAAAACAGAGCAAGGAGGGCAGTGGGACTGCTATCCTGCCAGCAGAGAGGAGCACTTGGGCACAAGTGCTAACTGGAGCTAGCATGGGTGATGAAGACAAAAATCAAGGCTGGAAGAAGATACAGGTACTCTGTGCCATTTTCCCAGCTCCAAGCTGCAGCTGCATGGCTATGCAGACCCCAGAGGCCATGGGTAGGAAGGGGCACGAGGGGAAGCTGGACAGGCACTTGATGCCATCTTCTGCATTGTGGCTGCAGGGTGCTGACAGCCAGTAGGCAACACCAACCCAGGGCTCAGAGTAGGTTTGAGAACAGATCTGGGGCTCTCCCTCAGTCAGCACACTGGGCCCAGGCCTGGCTCATCTAGGTCAGAAACAAAAGGACACTTCTGCAAGCAATAACAAGTGGTTTATTTTCCTCAGAGGGCTGGAGGAGAAGTGCAGAGACTCCCTCCCACAGCAGGCACCACCCACACGCACATGCAGTCAGGGATGGGCAGGCCCCGGGCTTGGGCTCCAGCCAGCAGGGCCCAGAGGTGATGCACGTGGAAGCCACAAAATATAACAGGGCAAGGGGGGGGGTCACTGTGGTAGGAGCAGAGATAAAAATTGTAGTGAGGCGCCCTGGGGCACGGTGCTAAGCTGAGCAAGGGGTGCCCCAGAAAAAGGGCACATGGCCTTTCTCCAGGGGTGAGCACCTGGGCTCCCTTTTCCACCAGGGAGGACCTGGAGGAGAAGACAGCCAGGCCCAGACCACAGCCTCCTTGGAGACACCAACAAACACAGGCAGAGACAACATGTAAGGCTGCAAAACCTTATGTGTAGCCCTCCCCAGGGCAGCCCCTGCAGACAGAGCTCCCGGTGCCACCAGGGACAGTGGCTGTGCGCAGCTCTCCACAGGAGGGACGGCCTGCCTAGCCCACCAGCTTGTTCCACAGGATAGTGCTGAAGAAGGAGTGGGACTTCAGCTTTGCCATGCCACCTCCTCCAGAGCCCAGGCGCTGCTTTGGGTTGTACTGCAGGAGCTGCAGAGAAAGAGGATGGGACAGCAGGATGAGGAGAGAGGGGACTCTGGAAAAGTGACCCAGGCTGGACACTAGCTAGTAGCCCTGTCCTCCCTCCCAGCCACTCAAGCCCTTCACCTCTGTGAGCAGTGAGGTAGCAGCCAGGCTGAGCCCCTCTGGCACATGCAACTGGGTGTGAGGTTGAATCCCTGAAGGGTGGTTTTGGGACAGCGGCTGCAGGAAACAGAGGGTGATGGTGAGCAGAGGCACTGAGGAGGGTAGGAGTACCCTCATGGCCATGCATCCCCAGTCCTACACAGCAGGATTTAAAACCCAGGGCCCTGAACACCCCGAGACCAGGCACAGGCACTTGGAATCTCATGCCTGAAGCAACCTGGCACCCTCCCGGTACCTGCATGGCAGGGAGCCCTTGAGCTACAGCATCACCTCCTCCTCCCCTCTCCTTGCACAGCTCCTCTGCCTCTTACCACTCCTGTCAGCAACTCATACAAGAGAGAGCCAAAGCTCCAGCAGTCAGCTGCTTCAGTGGGCTCTGCAATCCCCCCAACTTCTGCAGAAAGAGCCAGAGAGGCGTTAGAGCTGGAGGCAGGGAGCACCAGTGGCTGCACTGTGCAGGGCACCTCCTGCTGCCCTTACCTGGGGCACTGTACAGCTGTTCCCGGGCCTGGCTGCAGCACTGGGGCTCCACCTCTGTCCACTGGCCAAAGAAGGTGAGACGGATGTGACCTACAAGGCAGCACCAGAGGCAAAAGCAGGGCAATTAGCACAAAGCCAGGGACTTTGGTTGGAGCACAAAGCTAAGCACTATCCCAGCAACTGGGAACAGGCAGGGCCCCTGCCATGCCCTGAGCACAGAGGCACTGCACATCCCCTGGCACTGCACATCCCCTGGACTCCCAGTGCTTGCCCAAGCAAGCCCACAGACCTCAGTACAGGCTGTAGTGAGGAAAGAGTCATCTCTTACGGGGGTGAGGGGATAACTTGACCCTTGCAAAGCTTCCTGCATTTTTCTTTTCTCAAGCAATTTGTGCCTCTGCAGTTTGCCCCAGGTGTTACCAGCTGAGCAGGAACTTGCTCTGACAGTGGTACCCGTGGCTCCCAGTGATGAGACAGCTCCAAAACACCCCATCGTAACTACAAGCAGGGAAGAACTGCAGTTCCACTAACCTCAGGCACAGTTCAGCCGATTTCATCTGTCTTGCCCATGCTGGGATTTCCCAGCAGCCAGCCCCTAATTGGGCGCAGGGGCAATGCATGCCTGTGGCTACGGCCCCCGACTCTCTCACTGCAGAGCCAAGTCTTGTAACTGCTTGGAAATCCCAACCACGACCACATTTCCAGGCTCGGAAACACCCAAACCTCCCCAGGCTCCCCGCCTCCCACAAGGCAAACTGAAGGAAGCCCATGTGCCCTGGAAATGGAGCAAACGGCAGTCTCCCAGCGGGGAAGCCAACCTCCTCCTCCAGGCAGCAGCCTCGCACTACCTACCCGCCGCATCGAGCAGCAGGTTCCTGGGGTTGAGGTCTCGGCACAGCACGCCCTGCTGGTGAAGCCCCTCCAGGGCCAGGAGGATTTCAGCTGCCCAGAGCCGCACCTGCTCCTCCCGCACGGCCCATGCCCTGCGCCCCTGCCCCCAGGAAGCCAAAGCCCGGCACTGTTCTGATGGCGGCTGCTGGCCCAGCCCTCCGTAGGCTTCCCGCGAGGGCTCCCGCGCCACCGGGCCAGGCCCGCGGGGCTGCACAGAGCCGGGCGGAGCAAATCCTGCACGAAGCTGCCTCCGACCCGAGGTCAGGAGGGACCGAGCCCCAGGGACCTCAGGCACTTGCTGAGGTGGCGGCTGGGCCTCTCTCGCAGTGTTCAATACGGGCTGGGGGAGCCGGGGGCCTGGCTGGGAGGCCGCGCTCTCTGACACACAGCCGGTGCTGCTGGTTAGGGAGTCCCAGGGGTAGACGACCGGGCCCTGGCTGGTGAGGTGGCTGGGGCCTTTGGCTGGTGCTGCTGCAACACGGTCCGTGGGGATGGGAGTCTGCTCCCGAGGGGGCGAAGCGTCAGCGTTTCCCGGTACTCGGTGGGTTGTGGAGCCTGGGAAACCACTGCCTGTCCGAGCAGAGAAGATGGAGACTTGGCTGCTGCTCTGGGAGCTTCCCACGCCGTCCTCCCTGCCGAGGTCCCTGAGGGCTTGAGCAGTGCTTGAATCTGCAGAGCCCTGCTGGACATGGTACTTGGAGCGAAGGTGAGACCACAACGTCTCTCCTGGAAAGCAGAGAGGAGAACAAGTAACAGTCAGAAAGCATCCCTGGTTCCCCCTCTGCAGACACAGCCAGTTCAGGGACAGGGACAGGCCATGGTCCACACACTGGGGACATGGTCAAGCATCATTAATCTCCCTTGCAGCAGAGCTCAAGTCCATGCAGAATACACGCACACACCATGCTCAACCTCCCCTGGGACCTAGCATACCACTGTAGCAGCCCTGCTGCCCATCCTACACAGTCTCCTTGATTCCAGCTCTACCACTTCCACCACATGTTAATACATGCCCTTGACCCCACTGCCATCCCCACTTTCCTCCTGTGTGACAGAGGTGCCAGAGAGCTCCCACCACACGGCACAGAGTCCATGGGTCAGCGATGAGCCAGAGAGCAGCGAACCCTGAGCCCGCAGCACCGTGCCAGGGCTTCCCAACCTCACTACACTCAGCTGCTGTCTGCAAATTCATCCTACAGGAGTGCACAAGGATTGAGGCTGTTCTCCAGCACATCAGCCTGCATTTGTCATTGCTGGACTCCAGCTGCTGCTCTCTACACATCCATTGAACCAGCAGAGAGTGAAGCAGCTTCTTGGGACAAACCTCCACATGATCAAACTTCTTTACGAGGATCTGGGACAAGCCTCAACTTTACCTCCATGTTGTACCAGAACCCCTTTATGCCCCAGTTCTCCATTTCCTCTCTTTGGTGTGAACTCAAAAGCCAGTGTGACCTCTTATAACAAAACAAAAAAGTTTTATAAAGCTCTTAGAAAAAGATTGTTTTGTTCTACACCAGCCCAGTGAATCACCTCATTTGGCTCTCCTCTATCACCCTCCTGTCATGGTCAAACAATGCCAGTAAAATGAAGACGTTTTTCTTTTTAAGACTCTGGTCCCCATGAACCCCTTTACTTCAATGCATGACCTTTCCCTCCCATGGGAGTCAGTTGTCCTTAAGGCTAGTTTCCATATAACACGCCACCCCCTTTCTCCTTGTAGGTCTCTACAGGCCCATTTCTAGTTCACTTCCCCAGTCAGCTCTTACCAACCCCCCAAAATCCCCAGTACAGCAGAGCAGCTCCTTCCCCGATGTCTCCAAGCCCTGATACCCACCACCTATCTATGAATAAGACAGCTTGTGCTGTCACTATAAAACCAGCCCCAAAGCAGCAGGAGAAATATATTTGAGATTTTAAAGAAAGGGAGATTGGGGGCAAGAGCAGGATGCCTCAACGGACGGAAAGCAATGCTGTCCCCACTCACCCTGCACGTGCTCCAGGTGGAGGAAGATGGAGTCCTCGCTCACAGAGTAGCACAACAGCTTGACCATGAAGGGGACCCCATGAGGGATGATGGTCTGTCGCTCACGGGTCTCAATATGGGATTTGGGGAGGCTCTGAGGAGGTACAAGTAGATGGTAGGGACTCCCTGCAACCTAGCACATGGCAGGGCAGGAGGCCAGCCGAAAAGGTAGCATGCCCTATGACTTGTACTAAGCACACCTTGCCCACCTCACCCATGATCTGTTTCAGGGACTGGCCCAGATTCACATGGTCATAAGGCTTGGTTGGCAGCATTACAAGGCAGAGAAACAGATGACTGAGGAGAACCACTTCACTTATGGAAGCTTTATGAACATGAACTTCCTTCACCACCTCTCTGAGCTGCTATTTTTTGGTCATCCCACCCGCCTCAGGCATCTACTTGGGCAAGGAGGCGCTGGCAGGACAGGGACAAGCAGGCAGATGAAACTGAAAGCACCTACCTTAAGTATAAAGGTCGCACCAGTGGCAGGATCCTGGACGATCTGCACCTGGGAGTGGTATATACAATGGTGGTCGGAAACAGTGACTGCTCCCACCCCAGCACACAGCCTACAGGAATGGCCTAAGGGACTCAGCTCTGGAACTGAAACAAACTCCTACCCAGCTAGAGAAGTTTGGTGTGCTCAAACCCCTACTCTTGAAAGACAAACCACAGGTTGGCAGCAATGAGGCAGCCATGCAGCAGAAAGTTAATAAAACCAAGAGGTGGCTCCCATACCACTTTTGCTTCCTTCACAAAGGAGGGCTTCATGCTGCTCCTGGTGGGTTCTGTGAGGTGTGCTAAGCTACCCACCTGGATCTGGACAGGACAGGACAGGAGGACCACATCAGCCCTCACAAACTGAGATGTGTAAACGCAGAGCAGAGCAGTGTGTCAGTATGTGTATGGAGATGGTAAGCCTGGCATCTTTGCTCCAAGAGCATTAGTTTATTCATGCAAATAGCTTGTATTCTGTGGAAGTCTAAATTGTCCATAGGAGTCCACCATTGAGGTACCTAGGCATCAAGCACAATTCCATACATGGGAAAGAACTGGGTGCATTAATCTCCTTGTGAATATCTTGGGAGCTCTGGTAAGCAAAAGTAATGGGAACATTAACAGATTTTCCAGCTAACTCCTAAAGGGTCTTGCATCCTTGCCTGCCAATTTTCCTTGGTGGGAATGGTGTGGATGTATACCCTCATGCTCCTTGGTGGGTGTGCAGGGTCTCAGCACCCCCACCCCAGCTGCCAGGACGATCCAGCTCACACTGGGGCAGGCCCAGCCTCACCTCCCCAGTTCCAGGTTGAGTCGTTACCTTATCGATCACTCCCACAACTTTGCACCGTCTCAGGTTCTCCACTGCTGAGCTCAGGGTCCTGATGGGCCGGAAGCGCAGGCTGCTGTAACCCTGCAGGCAGTGAGAGAAGAGCATGAGGGACATAGAAATGTTACTGTCTGTGGCAGCGGGTAGGAGAAGTCCCTGCATTTTCCAGGGAAGGTAGCAATACTGCCAGGCTGGTCAACATTCAGAGGCAATGCTCCCATGGCCATGGTTGATCCCTAACATCAGCTGGACCATTTTCCTGGCCAGCTCCTGGATTTCTGAAGTTTCCAGGGAAAGCTTGCACCTGCAGCAGATGTAAAATCACTCCAAAATTTGGGCCTGGACAGAGACTGCTTCAGCACTAAGGGGATCTGTATGGATATAGAAGGAAATTGCCTTTCTCCCCTCGTCCTTCTCACCAGGCCCCAACTCTACCTGCCTCACTGCCTTCTCACTTCATTAACCACCTCCTTCCACGGTGCAGCAAGGAGCCCTCTTTAGTTTCCATCCAGAAGGGAACAACGATGGGAAAGACAATATTTTTAATACATTACAAGGTGGTTCCCCCCGGCAGCTTCAGTCCAACCAAAAATGGTCATTTTCATTATGGTGGCAACAAGCTAAACGTACACCCCAGAGGGTGGGGGTCCTGGGAGCACCCCAGACAAGCTAGGCACACCTCAGCTCTTTGACCCAGGCAGGGTGAAGGGCTGTCAGTTCCCTCACAGCCACCAGCATGCCAGGACACTGCAGCTGACATGTCTGCCATTTTATCTACACCACTTTATGGTGGCATCTGGCAGAGGCAGTCAAAGAGGCTCACTGGGGCTGCTTTATGTGTGTGTGTGTCCCAGGTGCCCCAGTGCCACAGATCCGCTGTCATCCCACCCAACTCCACCCCAAGCCAGCCCCTCACCGTGGCGGCGGGGTTGCTGCCCTCTGCAGCCCGCTGGAGGTGACAGTTGAAGATTTCCTCTGCACGCCTCAGGTACTGCGTGATCTTCCGCTTCACGGCCTCCCGGCGCTCCTTGTTGGGGTCAACTGCGGGCAGTGCAGAGGGCGGGCATGAGAGGCTGCATGCTCCCCAGAGGTGTGCCCTGGTCCCCTGGCCACGCTCCCCAGAGGGATGCCCCGGTGGTCACGCTCCCCAGAAGGACGCCCTGTCCCATTGCTATGCTTCCAGGAGGGATGCCCTGGTCCCATTGACACGCTTCCAGGAGGGATGCCCTGGTCCCATTGACACATTCCCCGGAGAAATGCCGTGGTCCCCCCAGCCTTCTCCCAGTAGGGATCGCTGGCCCCCATGGCCGCAATCCCTGGAGGGATGCCCCGGTCCCTGGCTGCTCTCCCCGGATGGATGCCCCAGTTCCCCTCCGGGGAGGCCTCACGCACCCTGCACCCCGCGGAGCAGCACGTCCACACCGTTCTGGTAGTGGTTGAAGGCCTCCTCGTAGTCCTCACTGACGTCGCGCTCCAGCGCCAGCCGCAGCTGCCGCGCCGCCTCCACCAGGTAATCCCGGCGCCCGCCGCCCTCCGGGCCCGCCGGCGAGACGCGGCTCCGCAGCTGGCCCAGGTAGACGCGGGCCTGCGCCAGCGCCCGGGAGCAGGGCTCGGCCTCCGCCCGGCTCATGGTCCCGCACCGGAGACAGGGACCGGCAGCATCCTCCGGCGGGCGGGGAGGGAGGGAGGGGCGGGGCCGCGGCCCCGGAACGGCGCTGATTCGCTGCGGATGATGTCATCACCCCCCACCCTCCCGGCGCGGCACCTGGGGTCCCGGACCGGACCGGGGGGGTCCCGCTGCTGTACCGCCCCGAGGCCGGGCCCTCGCCGTTGGGTTGAGGTGCGGTGAGCGCCGCCGCTCCGCTTGCTCCATTGCCGTCGTTATTCACCGTTAATTGTCCTTAATTAACAAAGCTCCCGTTGTTCATTCAGCACTGCCGTTGCCACCGTATTTCCTTCCTCCCGTAACACGTAATTAGTTGCGCTTTAAATAGGCTTTGCCTTTACCTGGTGCGCCTGTTTCAGCAGCTCCCTGCTGACCCACCCATCATTTCCCATCCCAGGCCACGGGTGATTCTTTTTGACCTGCATCCTGCAGGTGGGTGTCATTGTTCCAAAGCCCTGGGCTCTTGGCTGTCCATTGTACCAACTCCCGCAGGCCCATTCAGTTTTACATACTTATTTCAGATCTATGGAGGGGGGAGAGCTAGCACAAATGCACTAATGCCTAAGCGATCAGTGACGGGTAGTTTTCCTCAAGGGTCGGTATTGGAACCAGCACTGCTTGTCAGTAACACAGGCAGTGGGATTGAGTGCACCATCGACAGGTTTACCAATGACATCGAGCTGTGTGGTGTGGTTGACATGCTGGGGAGAGAAGGGATGCCAAAGAGAAGGGCATTGACAGGCTGGTAGGACCGTGTGAGCCTCATGAAGTCCAACAAGGCCAAGTGCAAGATCGTGCACCTGGAACTGAGAATGGATTGAGAGCAGCCCTGAGGAGAAGGACTTGGGGGTATTGCTGATGAGAAACTCAACATGACCTGGCAATGTGCACTCACAGCCCAGAAAGCCAACTGTATGCTGTGTTGCATCAAAAGAAGTGTGGCCAGCAGGTCAAAGGGTGTAATTATCCCCCTCTCTAGCAGCACAGAGCAAGGACAGGCAAGACAGTTGCTGGTCCGCTCAGGAGGGTGAATGGGTGGTGGCCACAAGACTCAAGGGCCAGGAGCCCCATTCTCCTCCTCAGAGCAGCAGGGCCTCAACCTGACCCTCATGTCAACAATGCCTGCAATGCCTGACTGGAAGTCCCTGGGACTAGGAGGGTGCCAGCCCTCTCCCCTCCATCAGGGACACACAGGGGCCTTCACTTGCCAGTGAAGCCACATTGAAACACCCCCTGGAGCTGGAGGGAGCCCCAACACCTGGAGATGCAGCTCCCAAACCTCCCATGCTGGCAGTAACTTCTCCTGCTCCTGCCCTGCCAGAGCTGATCCTTTCATCACTGCTGCAGCAGGACAGCCACATCCCTCCCAGGCATCCACGTCCTTAGTGTGCACCCCAACACTCCATGCCTGAAAACGCTCACTGCCAAGCAGCAGCCAAAGAAGTGATGCCAAATACCAGAAGCTGTTGGGCAGGAGTTCATTTGAATTATTTTTTAACCTTAATCACTACTCTTGACAAGCTTACTTTTATTAATTAACATCCTCGGGTTTATGTAACTTCTCTTTTAAAGGTTTAATACTACTGTGGTAAAACTTTTACTGTTAAAACCAATGCAGAAACCATCATGTAAATCCCCCAAGCGCTGCACACTTCTCCTTAGCCTCAAAGTGCAACCAGCCAGGCTGAAACAGCATGCGAGTGTGGGGAGAGCCTGCACAGACCAGGACTGGCCATTGCAGTTGGATGCCACATGGCCCCTGAGTGGCATAGGAAGGGGAACAGCAAGTTCCCCTCATCCATGAAGCAGCCAAGGAGAAGCTTCCTGGAAGATACGCCCAGCTGCACAGGCACAACTTATCCAGTCTATGCATGCTGGCAGCACAGAGGTTCACATCACCTCAACACTCACCCTTTTCCTCCCAGGGTATCACTGCCCCAGACCCCACATCCCTGTGCCCTGTGCCAGCCACAAGCAGCACCAGCATTACAGCTCTGAGGGAGACTGCCCTGACTACAGGCTGCTGTGTGAGAAGCGGAGAAGAGCTGCCTTGGATCCTAACACCTGCTGCATCAGGCTCCCTTGTTCCTCAGCGCAGGATAGACTATGGGTCACCTTGTTTGATGGTAATGCTGAAGCCTTTGCACATCTTGCCCTCCTGCCCTCTGCTTGAAGCTTTCAATAATAACCCTTGATTTTGTTTTAACCCCATGCTAGGGGTGCTTCACAAGCATGCTGATGTCCAGCTTGCCCTTAGGGTTTCCAGCTATGGGCACTGCCCAGGTGCAACTTGCAAGGAGCAGCACAGGATGCATTTGGCAGCCAGCACCAGTTCCCTGTAGGAACATGAAAGGGGATAAGAGGATCCCCAGGAGCACTGCTAGAGGCACACGGAAACAGGGGCTGGCCAGACCCAGGCAGAGTGGGGAAAGCAGTAAATGGCAGCAGCCACAGCCACCTCGGTGAGGGCCACCAGCCCTCTCCAAACCCCAGAATGATCCTTTCCCCCAGGCCAAGTGAATGAGACCTGGTGGGATGTTTCTTGGGTGGGAAGGCCCACAGCAGCCTGCACCCCCTACCCTAACCTTCCATCAGCCCAACAAGGGAGAAGGAAAGCCACAGGACAGCAAGTGAGGTATGATGAATAAGAGGTACTATCTCCACGTTACAGTGTGGTGAAGGGTATTTCCCCCAAGGGTCTCCCAGTACCCACCTGAGCTCCAGCACTTGGGTATCCCCCAGCCTGGGAAGCAGCCTGGTCCTGGACCCACTGATTGCCCATCTCCAACAAGGGCAGCCTCTTGGATGCTGCAGGAGTTGCTGCTGGGGACAAGCCCTGGGCCATGGCAGGACTGCCCTCCTCCAGCCTGGGACAGAGCCCTGCCTGCAGGCAGTTGCTGAGAAGCAGTCAGGAGTGCTCACAATTCCAGCGCCTGCATCCCCCCACCAGGTTTTATTGAGCAGGGCAAGGCTAGGATGTGGCTGCAAGTATGTGAGGAGCCCTGGCAAGCCCAATTCCCATTCCTTCCCCTCCAAGAGGGCTTTCCAGGCACCCTCCTGAGCTGCCCCATGCCAAGGCTCAGACGGATACAGCCCTGCAGTCTTGACTGCCCCGGGTTTCCTTCCTCCCCAGCTGCAGGGCACTGGCAGGACAGAGCAGTTCTGCAGCTGCAGCCCTCCAAGCCTCCTCCACCCATCCCCATGATGCTGTCCCCAGCCAGCTCCAGCAGCACATCCACCAGCTCCACTCCTCATTGCCCGCAGGATGCCCTCAAACACCAAGATGCTGCTTGAGCTCCTCATCTTCAGCCCCAGGCCTGGTCACAGGTCCTTTTGTCCTGCTGCTGATGGTGCAGATGGGGTGAGCGGGTCCTCAGTTGTAGGCTGCATTCCAGCCAGGGCCAGGCAAGAGTCCAGTTAGCTTTTCCCTGCTGGAGTCCTGCTCCCCACTGCTGCATGGCAGGACACAGCTCCACAAGTTCCTCACACCAGGGGAAGACACTGCTGGCTCAAACCCAAGCAACAGGGGCAAGGCCAGGGGCAGAGCGGAGGCTACCTGCGTGGTGTGCCACATCTGTAAAGAGAGCATGGCACAGGTGAGCACTGCTGGGACTGAGGAACGCCAGGACCTCTGGGCTCACCCGCTGTGCCCCAGGTTCCCCCTTCTCTGTGCTGAGCACCTCCTGCACCAAACCAAAGCAGCAGGGACCACAGGCAGCCCCTTAACAGGGAAGAGCAAGGGGAATGGGGCTGTAGGTGCTGGCTGAGACCTGAGCAGCAGGCTTCAGAAAAAAAAACAACAGGGAAATACAACGTAGAAGTGTCAGCCATAGGTACCACACCCCAAAAATGTATGCAGTGAGAGTCCAGCCTGCTTTGTTACAGCAAGTGGTTTGAAGAGTCAGCTAAATGTAAGGAGGGAAAGGGCAGAGTAACCCAAACAATGACCAGCCAAGGACAGCAGGAAGGACACAGCTGACAGCAGGATGAGGCTAAAACTGGAAATTTAGGGATCCAGGAAATCCAGTGTGGTCTGTGATAGTGATAGAGCCACATACCAGCAAGTAACTCCATCCATCCATCCCCACCCTGGATGGGACTGGCCAACTTTGAGCAGCTGAGCCTGGAAACTACTGAGCCTTCAGTAAGAGGCCCATTTCCCTGCAGCCACTCATTGTCCCTGCTGTACTGCTTTCTCCTGTGCCTGCTCTTCACAAACTCCTCACTGCTTACAGTGTCAGTAAAGACCTAAAGGCTTAATGAAACTGTTCATCCCAAAGAAACAAACCCACAAGACACCACCCATACCTGCCCATGCTCACTTACAGTTCACAGCCTTTACGTCTCGTCCTCTCTTGTCTTCTCTTACCTCGGCCCTTAGGTCTTCTCCTTTGAAAGGAAAGGACCACAAGAAAGGCTGATGTGTGATGAGACACACAACCCCAGCCCGTAACACTGCCCCTGACATCACTTACCTTCCCAGCCTCATCAGGTCCTGACGGGGCCTGTGGGATAGGAAAAGGACAGTGAAGCAGTTACTAGGGCAATGCTGGCTGTCAGGCTGCTTCCCCAGTGTGCAGCACAATCTACCTGTTATCATTCATGCTTGAACCAGACCAAATACAACTTCCTTTCATGTTATCATCCCCTCAGACAGGAACTGACTGCAGTAGACAGAGAGAAGACAAAGACAGCAGAGGGGCAGGGGGATGGTCAGCTTTGGCAGCTCCCCCAGGGAAGTGACATTCTGCCCATGAAGTTGGGAAGCACAGATTCAGTTTCAGCTGCTCTCAGTGACAGCTTTCATAGCTCAGCTGGTTAAACAACATGCAACGTCCTGAGTAACATGTGGGATTTGCTGCAAAGCCTCAGTAGTGGTTCTCAGACAACAGCCACAACATACTTGGCTTAAGCATTCAATATAGATGGCCAAGGCCAGGACATCCACTGCACCCACACTGCATTTCAAAGGGAAGCACTATAAAGGCATGGAAGGCAGCTTAGGGAGAAGCCAAAAGGTGCTGCAGAAGCAAGAAGTTTACAGAGATTCAAAGGCAGCCTGCACGAGTGCTTGTAGGAGATCCCCTGGGAGTTACCCTAGGTAGGAAAACCACAACAGGCTCAGGAAATTCCCTGCATGGAAAATAGCTGGAAGCAGAGCAAGAGGGGGGAAGTAACATATGTGCCTTTTCCTACTCTCCCTTCTGCATCCACCAGCAGATGCTTCAGAGACAGAGTAGAAATGGACAAGCCTTGGGTCTACTCCAGCACAGCCGCTTTTACAGCTGCAGGGGAATACCAGCCCTGGGATCCTCAGGCTCTTCTTCCAGGCAAGCATCTTGTGTCTAACAGCTGCCCAGCAGGACACTCAATCCCCAGTTTTCGCAATACTGGATCACCCTGGGGTCATGATGGAGAGCAAGAGCCAGGACCCCCCCATGGAGGTGGGGTTGAAGCATACTTGTGGCAGCGACCATCTGTGAGCAGCCCCGGAGCTGCTCCTGGCTCCCAAATCACTGCAGACCCCAGGCAGGGGCCCCATCCTGCCCAAGCTCTCACCGCTTCTGGGAACAGTGAGCACCCCAAGGTGGTGTCTGTGGCAGGTTGGTGCTGCACATCCATACCAGGCTGGCACTGCACATTTCAAGCTTTCATTTGTTAGTTTGGATGTAAGCCACTGCTCTGCCTCCCTGGATGGATGGATGGATGGATGGGGCAGCCAGCTCTTCAGCTTTCTCTTTGGGCCACAGTCATGCTTAGGTATGGCAAGCCATGGAGGTCTCTGCTGAGCCACCACCAGGCACCTGCCTCAGAGCCACCAGCCTTTCTGTTACCCACAGGCCAGAGGATTACATGCCAAGCACACCAAGGCAGCCATGGGGTTGGAAGGCACAGACACTGCTGCTCACAGAGCCAAGGTGCACCAGCAGCTTTGGCCTTCAGGCAGAGCATGGTGGAGGGAGGCTGCTGCAGAAGTTCAGTGCAGGCTGCACCTGAGCAAGGGCCAAAAGCACCAGGAAACACAGACAGCAGGGAGAAGGGGGTTCCAGCAGAGCCAGGGTGCCCCCCTCAGCTCACACAGGGTGAGCTGGCAGGGTTGCTCTCGCTGGAGGGGCACAGGGGTGCAAAACCAGCCAGGGGGGTTCCTACCTGCACTCGCACTGCTTGTGCTCGGTGAACGCCATCTCCACGTAGGGAGCCTCCCCATTCGGCTTTATCTTCAGGAGCTGAAAGAGGAGCAAAGGTTACTTCCCAGCCAGCGGCAGGAGGGGGCTGGAAGGGCTCCCACGGCGCTGCCTCATCACCGCAGCCTCTCGGGCAGACGCATGTCTAACCTGTTCCCCGGCACCTCCGGCAGCAGAGGCTCCACCTCTACATGCAGGCAGCACCGGCCAGGCCCAGCCGCCCCTGCAGCTTAGGAAGCTCTGCTGGTGTTGCCCCGTGTCTTCAGGGCTGTAATTTAAGCCTTATGTTTTTGGGATTTCTCAGCTTTAGAAGAGATTTCTGTGTCCCTGCCTTTGTGGAGAGCTTTCACGCATTTGACCACTTTGCACATGTCCCTTCTCCGATGGGAACACCCATGTTTTCCAGACCATTCCCATTGCTGTTGCCTCCTTCCCCTGCCCCTCCTTACCACAGCACCAAGCCTGGAATCATTACCACAATGCCTTCCCAGCCCAGGGCTGCAGTGTTTGCCCTGTTACATGTCAGTCCATGACCCAGCCCAGAGTTTGGGTTGGACATCTAGGAGCTTCACAGGGTATGCTCATCAGTGCTGTGATCTATGGTAGCTCTTGTGGAAGTACCTGGCCTTGCCATCCCTCACACAGCCATCTCCATGGAGGGAGACCTGTGCATGGGGAGCTGCCTCCGTTTATGCCAGGCTCTTGCGCCACTTCAGTGGAGACTTTTTGGAGACTCCAACCTTCCTTCAAACACTCTTTCAGCCTCCAAGGGGCCAAATTCACTGGTGATTTATTGCAGGCACTCTCTAGTCCATCATCCATGGGCAGAGCAGAGCTTTTCTCTGCTACCTGAAGCAGGAGTGGGTTGATCCCTGGCAGCACAACGCAAGGACTGAAGTGTGAGGGCAATGGCTGCTGGCACGCTGGGAAAAGGTGACTAGCAGCATGTTTGCAGTCCAGGATCTCCCACCCCACTTCACACAGCTCGCACAGTGGGGGCTGTAAACGTGGCTGGTGCAGCCCTTCATGCTCACCATGCCCCCAGCACACACTCTCTGTCAGCACCACCACAGACATCTCCTGACACATAGACCCTTGCTTCTCTCTGTGATTCAGGGGCAGCATCTGCTTTACCTCACCAGGCAGAGTCATGGGTACCTGGGACACTCGCAACCCCACTGCAGGATAGGGAAGGTTGGAAAGGTGACAACAGTCAGCAAGAGGGACCACACTGAGGGCAAGGAAGCAGGAAGCAAGGCCAGTGCCACCAGGGATGTCATCTGGCCTCAGGGAGAAGCCCAAAGAGCAGGCAGTGGGACCCTCCTGGTTTGGCATGTTGTGAATAAGCCTTGCCCCTGCTATCCATGCTGCTACGATGCCTGGAGGATGTGAAGCTGCAAGTTCACCCTCCCAGTTATTGGCCAGGAGGCCACCACATCCCTGGTGCAGCCACAGAGCTACAGCAGCAACATTTACCTGCATGGTGACCGTGCTTGTTTCCACAGGGACACAGCGGAGACCCTCATCCCCACAGCAGCCTCCACAGCGCTGCAGGGAGACGCAGGAGGGTCTGAAAATGTACTCCACCTCGTTGGGGAACTCGCTGATGACGTCCACAAGCTGCTCCAGGGGCCGGCAGAAACTACGGTTCCAGATCTCCCGAAAGGTCAGGACTGCAAGAGACCGGGGTGAGGGGCTGTAAGGAGAGACCCAGAGAGGCTGAGCCCAGCCGGTCGCTGCCGGGGCAGGTGCAGCAGCCGCGGTGGGGTCCTTCCATCACGGGCACCCAGGGATGAAGAGGACCCCCTTGTGCTCCAAGAAAGTCCACCACCTCACTGGCGGGGACACAGCCACAGCCATGGGCTCGGTCTTCACCTGCCCTCCAGCTCTGCCTCCTCCTTCTCCGCTCTACCCCCTCGCCTCCCTGCCCAGCAGCGCGGCAGAGAACCGTCCCTTCGGCTTCCCAGAGGGAAGAGCAGAGGGGAGCCGAAGCAGAGCGCAGCCCTACGCCAGACTTGCCGCCTCCCGGCGCCCAGGGTGTTTTCCTGGGCAGGAACACTCCTCTTCGGCTCCCGCGGCGGTGCCGAGTGCCGAAAGCGGGGAGCGCGGGCTGATCCGAGCCCCGGCAGAGCTGCCCGCTGCCCGCCCGGGCGCTGCCGCGGGGCTCCACGAGGGATAACAGCCCCACGCGGTACCGAAACCCGCCCCAGCCCTGCACGCAGCCCCCCCCCCCCCCCCCCCCCGCCCCCCGCTGCCGGGTCACGGGCTGCCGTCCGCTGTCGACTCACCGGCCGGCTCCGCGCTGGCGGTCCCCAGCGCCTCCGGGGCCTGCAGGGAGGGAAAGGCGGGCGCTGGCTGGGCTGCACGGGGGAACCCACCGCCACCCCCCCGCCCAGCGCCGAGAGCCGTTGCACCGGCGACCACCGACGCCGCGGGCAGCGGCACGGGCCGAGCCAGGCTGCTACCGCCCCGACCCCACTCCCTCATCCCGGCTCTCACCGGGGCAGGAGGCGCCCCCAGCGTCGCGGCCACCAGCAGCCTCAGGAAGGCACCGAGCAGCCGCATCGCCGCTCCGGCAACGACTCCGCGCCGCCGCTACCGCCCCGCCGCCCCCGGCATGCCGCCCCGCCGCCGGGCCACCGGCCCCACCGTGCCGCCTCCGCCGCCGCCGGGCCATAGGAGCGCGCTCCCCTCAGCCGCCCTATTTCACCGCTGCCGCCCCGCCCCCGCCCGCCCCGGCCCCGCCGCGGGGCGGGAGCAGGTGCCCGGCCCCGGGGACGGCCAGTGCCCCCCGACGCAGTGGAGCCCCTGCCGCCAGTGCCCGGCACCGGACATTGGCCCAGGGGGCTGTCCCGGCGCTTGTATGGATTGGCCTGTGACAGGGGCAATCCCGGAGGGCGGGAAGCACCGGCGCTCTGTCGGGGCTTCGCCGCTCGCTGGGTTCCCCGGACCCTGTTTGCCTCTCCCAGGTTCAGCGTGCGCTGCCCCATGCCGGTCGGTCCACCCCTGCCCACCCAGCAGCCCCCTGTCCCTCCAGCCGCCCCATTCCCCCCAGGGTGCCCTGCACCTGCCTAGCCAGCTCGTCGAAGCCCTAGCAGGGGGTTCCGGCCCCTCAGCCCGAGGGACAACATCCCCGTCCTGTCTGCCATGGGGTGTCCCTCTCTCTTGGGGGAAAAGGGGGCACAGTGGTTCCCTGGAGCAGATCAGGTCCAAACCCTGCCGCCAAGGGTAAACCCAAAGGAACTCTATGGCCTTTTCTGTTCTATTTTTAAGTCCCAAAGGCCAGGGAAGCTGGAGCTATGAGAGGTGGGAAGAGAAGTGCCAGCGGGTCCCAGGGAAATAACGGGATGTGTGTCCCTGCCAGGATTCACGTTTCTGCTCTGGGAGAGCAGGGAGGCTGCTCCAGGACTTCCGTGCCCACCTCTGTGTAAGGTCTGTCCCTGCAGCATGAGGACGCCAGTGGCTTGTCCCCAGCCCTGTGGGGTCTGTCCCCAGGGAACGCGGGACGCGCCAGCTGCCTGTCCCCAGCCCCGCCGAGCCATGCAGGTGGCAGCAGCTCAGGCGTCAGCGGGAGCTCGGCTCTGGATAAGAGCGCTGAGTGTGTGAGAAAGCTGCTGGAGCGGGGCCTGGCAAATTAGCAGGGAGATGCAGTGGAGATAAGCGCACAGACACGCCGGCCCCGCCGGGGGTCCGGGAGCGCTGCAGTTCATCACTCAGCGCCAACAACACAGCGCTGCCGGGGAGGCGTTCGGCGCCTGTTCACGCTCTTGCCCCTGGCTGGACAGCGAGGAGCAGGTAACAGCCTCACCACAAGGGCTGGAGCGTACCTGTGCTTTCCTTCTGCCACCCCATGGACCCACCTGGGCCAAGGGACCCCACCACCACCTCCCCAGGGATGGTTTTGAGATGGAGGACGAACAGAGCATTTCCTTCCACTCGAGAGCCCGGACCAGAGGCTGCCCTGAGCAGCAGCTGCTGCCAACTCACTGGACAGACAGAATCCTGTTATTGTGAAGACCGTGACCACACGGGGCCTCACGCCTGTCCTTGCTGAAAGGTCCCTCGGGGCCACCTCTCAGACACAAGGCCAGCCTCTGGCGCTGGAGCAAAGGGCTCTCCCCTGGGAGCCGTGTGGTTGGGGAGACCAGCCCTTAATTGTTGAATGCAATCCTGTTCCTGGTCTGAAGCTATTTCCTCAGAGGCCATGGATAGAGTTTACATTCCTGGGATGAGCATCCCCTTTCTAGGCAGCACGCAGCAGAGACAGGAGCAGAGAAATAATATTTGGAAACTGGTAACCTGTGACCAGCAACATCCTCCTGCAAATGGGAGAAACACCCAGCTGGCCGGGGCCATGGCTGCTCGCTTTCCCCTCCGCCATGCTCCTTCCCCGGGGGCTGAGCCCACCCTTCCGCAGCTGCAGGACGAGGCTGGAGGTCAGCGCTATAAATGCACCAGCGCGTCCCTCGCACTGCCTCCCACCTGGCCCTGGGGAGCAGAGCTACGCACTTTGGGAACAAGGGACAGAGGAGGCTCAAGGGACATAAGGCAAATAGAGACATTCCCTTAAAGGGCAGATGCCTCCCCCGTGGTGAGCCCCGTGTGGCAGCTGCGGGCTGAGAGCATCACCTCGAATATGCCACTGCTAGCCTGTGCCACCTTCCTGCAGTGCTGCAAGGGCAGCGAGTGGGGAAGGATGGGTGTCCTTGCTCTGGGTGAGTACTGGCAGTCCTGTGGGGACAGACACCCAGCTAGCTAGAACCTCACCGTGGCACAGCCCTGCCAGGGCACGGGCTCACCTCTGTGTCTTCTGCACCTTCTGAGTGAGGGCCCTGGGCTGCCCATAAGCCCTGAAGGAGCCCCACACAGGCAGCTGCTCTGCCCCACGAAACCTCATCCTGCTCACCACGGGTGAGGTCCCTCTAAGTCCTCTTTTCCATTAATCTGCCATATTTGAGCAGCAAAATCCCATCACAGGCACCTTCTTCCCTGCAAAATCCCACGCTCAGCATCTCAGATGAAAAGAGCCCAACAAAACCTCATCCCTGCATCGCTCTTAAGCCAACTGTAGCCAGGACCTCCTATGACACCCCTAAAGGTTTTAGGGAAAACCCCTGAGATCCTCTGGGCATTATTTCTGTGCTGCTGTTATTTAGGACACCGGAATCTGGTCAGAAGCCCAGAGGCTTCTGCCAGGAAAAGTGCTGTATCCCTGTGCTCCATTGCAGGGCACAGCCACCCCCTCAGGCTTCTGCTGCCACTCCTGCCCAGCAAGACAGAGTCCCACCTACAGCTGCCTACATCTTGCACTGTGATGGGAATCCGAGGGTCAAAGCAGCATTAATACGTAAAGCACTGGGCTTCCCATGCATGCCTTTCGTCCCAAAATGCCTGTGTTTCACACCCACTGTTTCATTTGATTGCTTTCCCCAGCCCTTAGACTCTCCTAAGCTCCCCAGTAAGTGAGCACTGAGGACTTGGTCTGTAGCTCAGGCTGAGATAAACCAGCTCAGTCTTCTGCAGGCTGTGTCTCTGCAGTGGGAATGGAAGGCAAAAGGCAGAGGGCTGGAGACTGGCTGCTTGGAGCTGGGTGTACCTGCACATGGGAATGGGGATGAGCATGGTCTGGGAGGGGCTCTCCTGGCACCAGCCTCTCCGCACCGGGAAACCCAGGCCTTTCTGCCAGCGGATTGATGCTGATTTCTTCCAGGAAACTCGGGGCTCACCAGCACCCTTGCAGGCACGCAGGGCTGCACCAGTGATCCTGAATGGTCAGCACTGCTCCTCAAGGAAACAACCTCCAAACAACCTGCATGACACCGGGGCCTGAAGAGCTCCCGGAGCCAAGCTGTGGTGGCAGCACATCCTTTGCTCCTGGTGGCTGTGGGGTCAGAGCCTCCTCCCGGCCCAGGTGCGCAGGGGGATGTGTTTGTCGAGGGGCAGGCTGACAATAGGGGGAAATGGGCCATGCTGCTCACTCCGATGATGGTGGCTTGCAGCCCCGGCCGCTGCTGCCCGCAGCAGGAGGAAGCGTCCGGCCTTAGTCAGCCCTTGCCGCACGTGGCAGGAACTCTGCTGTTTGTTTTGGTTCCTCAGGAGGGGAGTTCGGCCTCCCCAGGGGCCGGTGACCAACACCACAGGCACCTGACAGCACGGCACGGCCCCGTGTTGGGGAGACTGGGATCTGCACTCCCTGGATTCCAGGCACCAGGGCTGGCCCGGGTCAGGCACAAGGTTTGGAGAACATGGGACAGGCACCAGCACTGCCCAGGAGGGCTCAAAGCAGGAGACCTGAGCAAGAGGAACCTGTGGCAAGGCCTGGCTGCTACTCCCAGGCACAGCTTAAATCCCCAGCGACACAGGGACAATGGCACCAAGGAGGAAGTCCTTGAGACCACCAGACCCAAGCCCTGGGAAGCCGCAGCCCTCAACAGCCAGCCTGTGCTCCAGAAACACGCTGATGGCTGGCTGACCCAGTGCTGCTCAGCCTAACGCTCCATCTTTCAGTGCAGGGCTAGTTTAGTGTTGAGGCTGAGCCTGCGCCTGGGGCAGTGGCTTCCCCACCAGGGCAAAGCTGCGGGTAGGTGCCAGCAGCAGATGGGAGGGTTAATAATGACCAGCCCTCAGTCAGCGCTGCCCAGTGGGGAGGTGACAGAGAGCACACGCTGCTGGGCACAATGCTCAGTGGCCACATGGGCAGCCCCATGTGGCAGGGACCATCCAGGTCAAGGTAGTTTGCAGGGGAGCAGAGCCCGGCAGCAGGGTGAGGCACTGGGAGCTGAACCGCAGCCCCAAGCATACGTGGGTGCCTACAGGTAAACGTCTTGTCAGCGGGCTCCTGAGGGCAGGCAGGTACTGTGCCAAAACAGCCCCGTGCGCACAAGGTGCTGAGAGTCTGGGGTGGACATGCAGCACCCATGGCACGGCTCAGTATGAGCTCCTCGCCTGGAGCCCTGTGTGGGAGCAGAGGCCCCAGGAAACCTATGGGAATTTCCTTCTGGCAGCTGCAGAGCTCTCTGCTTGGGAAAGCCCAAACAAGCTGTGGCCAGGACAGGCTGGTGCAGCAGTCTCTGTGACCCTCTACTACTAGCAGAGATGAAACACCTCAGGCCCACACGGGGCAGGAGGGATGGGGTATGAGAGCTCTGGGATAGATGGGGTTCTCCCAGCAGAGCAGCCCCTCTCCCCAGGGAAGAGGCAGAGGTTACTTTTCCACTGGAGAACCAAACATACTCTGCACATCTACCATATTTCATCTCCCCGGGAAAAAAGGCATTGAACAGAGAGCAGAGAGGCCTGGGCACGGATCACCCGCTGCTCTGCCACTGCCCCTCGCCTCCCAGCTCTCCTGGCCCAGCCAGCCGGTGGGCAGGGGCTGCCAGGCACTTTTCTCCCCTGCCAAACTCGAACCCGCTCCACACCCAGTCCAGAGCTTCTGGCTGCTTATCGTGTGGATGCAGTGCTCCTGCTTTTAGCTGTCATAATATTGACACAAAGCAAAATAATAGTGATGGCGAGACTCTGCCTGCATCTGGAAGGCAAACAAGTGAGGAGACAGGGAGCAGCAGGCTCCACTTTTGTATGGAAAGAGCCAGCAGCCCGGGCTGCTTCCAAACTGCTTCCCAGCATCATGCCTAATAAGGGGGGGCAGATTTGGGATTCGGGATTCGGGGGAATGGAGGCTCTGCAGCACGCTCCCCTCTTCGAGGAGCGAACGTGTGCATCGGCAGGGCTTCTCCCCAAAGGCTTTCCCAGAATGTGGGCGGAGGAGTGGCTCATCTCTCCCTTTCCATGAAACCTGGCAGCCGCTGAATAGATGCCATCACCCGCAGCAGACAATGAGCAAAGCGAGCCCGGGGCCAGCTGCAGCACCGGGAGGCAGAGGAACTGCAGGGAGCTGGCCGGTGACCAGGAAGCAGCCCAGACTGCTGGTGTCATGGACCCCTTGGTAACCATAAAGCGGCTGGCCGTGCTTTGTCTTGCCCCAAGGACCTGGCTTCCTGCAGCCACACCAGCTTTGCTCAGCGGCTTCTCTGAAGCCGGCCTAGAGGGACGGGCCCCGGCATCACCGGCCAGCATGCCACATGCCCTCTGAGCGGTGACAGTGTCACAGCCAACACCGGTGCGGTGCCACTGAGCTTTCCGAACCACCGGTGCCTTTGGTGGCACTAAGCAAAGCCAACACCTTTCCCATGTATGCAGGCCCAACACACCATTAGCAATGCTGGGGCTGGCACCTCCTGTCCAGCCCCACACTGCACTGCCTCGTCCCTCGCTGGGGCTTGTTTTCCTACATGACACGCAGCGACTTCCCACACTTCCCTCGCCTCTTCCTGACCAGCCTGGCCTTTGAACCGGCTTCTCCAGCTGCTTGCATCCCGAGAGGAGACCTGGGGAACTGCCATAGATGAACGAAGCAACAAGTGAAGCTCCATATCCAGGGGAGGTGATGAACACCAGCTTCCCATGCCTCTCCCAGGGGCCAGGAAGGGTGAGGGACCCCCCAGCCTGGGCTGCTTCCACAGTGAGCCCTAGAAAACCCCTCCTGCTTCCAAGCCTTGGTCTCTATTTTTGAGGCTCCATAAAGGAGGGGGGCATGAATGGCAAACTTGCTGTCAGAAGATGGTCCTGAGCCAGATTCAGAACCACCTACTCGTTTCCCGTAGGGAGCGTGGACTCTGTCAGTACTGCAAGGGTCTGGCTATGGGCTCAGGCTGCCTGTGGGTGCTGTGCTGACATGAGGATGAGCCAGCAGCCGCTCTCCAGGCAGACAGGCACACGTACATGCGGGCTGCTGAGCAAGGAGCTGCATCAAATCCTTCACTAACCTGAGGTGCTGAATCCATCCTATAACTCCCCATAGCAAGCCCTTGGCCACCCAGGCAGTTGCAGTAGCCATGCTTCCCTGAGGATGACCAGTTTAGGGGACAGTTGTTACCAGGGTCATCAGCAAAGACCAGCAGAACACGTGCCCTGATACCTGCAGTGTCAGCTGTGAATTTTAAGCATGCTAAAACTGCCGATGACTCAGGCAATGTGTGCGTGCGCCTCCAGACCCACAGAGCTGAGCTGTCCAACTATTCACATACCTGCTTTTGATCACCAGCTGTTTGTTTGAGTTTTTTGTCTTCTTTCCCTAGAAGCTTGAGTTTTCAGCTTGTGCATTCAGCACGCAGCTCAGCCCACCACTTCCATCACCTTCACTTACTAAGTGACCTACTTTCTCCCCTGTAGCACACAGAAAGCACTGGTTTGGGCTCCCTCAGCCCTTCAGCAGATTCACTCCTGCCCCCTTACAGCCCAGCCTCCACACAAGGGCTCTAAGAGTTTTGGGCTTGAGTTGACCCCTCCAATTTTGTTTCAGGTCTTTTAGCATAGACTTTCTAAGAGCAGCCAGTCACACCAAAGATACCTTTGGTGCATCTTCCTCCTTAAGATTGTGGTCATGTGCCCCCTCCTGCCATGCACCATGCCATCCTCATCTCAGTCACTCATGCTCAACAAGTGGCTTAGGCACACAGCGACAACCCTACGGTGCCTCTGTCCACGGCACCTACCCAGTCCTCACAGCCTATGCTGTCCTGACAGCCTGCTGTTGCTCCTCTCTCTGCTGGCTCTCTCCTGATGGCTCCTTCCCTTCGCCTGCACTGAGTGTGAGCAGCTCACTGCTTACCCGGGTGTTGCAGACAAGTCCAATTACTAGAGTTCAGCAAACTTTGATTCCATTCCTTGGCATTTCATCCAGCCCACTTATCCACCGAGAGTTTCTAATCCAAACAGCCTCCCAGCACACGATGTTCCTGTGCTCCCAGGCTCTACCCAGCCTCCATCCTGCCTTTTCCTCCCTCACACAAGCACTTGGAAGGATAACATTCAGCCCCTGGGGATGCAGAATTCACTGGGTGGAGGGAAGCAGTGTCTCCAGCAGTCATCCCTGCTGGCACAGAGCAGGACACTGTCCTGGCCAGGCTGGCAGCTCTCCGAGGAGACGAGCCAGACTTCAGCTCCTCTGCAGGCCCAGAAAACGTGCTGCCTTGCTCGGCCAGCCAGCTCATCCCTGCTCAGCTCTTTTGCCCACAGCGCCAGCACCGGCTGCAGTGTGTCAGCCTCCTCGCTTGCTCACACACCAGCTGGGAAGCCACAGAGGCCAACTCTGCCCCAGGGGACCCGGATATACCCGAGAAGGGAAGGGAAGCATGCTGTGCAGGAGTCAGCTGCCTGTGGCCACTGCAGGAGAGGGGGGTCGCACTCCGTAACACCAAGCAGCTGAGGACCACCAGGTGAGTCTCCTTCCAGCTGCCCAATGGTGCACACACACATACCCCCCCCCCACCCCATTGCCTCTGCCACAGCGACCATGTCAGCACTCCAGGCAAGATTTCAGCTCAGGACACCAACATGCATCTTTCCAGCTGCCTTCCCCACTTGCCCCATGCTCCCCACAGTACCACTCCTCGTCCTCACTCCTCTTGAGCCCTCTTGGGCACTCCTTGCTTAGCTCACTGGGTTCTGGTGGCAGCTGCTGGCTAGTAACAACCAGATGTCTTGTAACCACAGTCCCTCCGAGCAGCCAGAGCCTGGAATTTGCCTTTCAGCTCTGAGAGAGCCACAGGTTCTGGCTCAGCTCAGTTAGACAGGGCTAATAGCGCCTGAAATCCCCATTCAGAAGCTTTCATTCATGAAATACAAGGCAGCAGACCGAGTGCAGGACTCTGCCCCGAGGGACATCGGACTGCCAGCTGTCTTTGGCTGGCTGTGGCAGCAGTGCCCAGCAGAAAGTGCTGTGGGGACAGGGCAGGAACAGTGTGAGCAGGGAAAAATCTCTGCAGTCAGGCCAGGCCCTGAGAAGAAACTGGCCTGCATTAGTTACTGGGACCAGAGCAGGGAATGTAAACAGCCCAGCATCCACAAGGAGGTCATAACCTCAGAGTCCGGTTTCCCTTCCTCTTCTCCCTCCTGCCTAATCTCCCGGAGCTGCTCTGTTTACTACCCAGACAAGTAAACAAGCAAAGGAAAGCTCTGAAGCAATGATTTTTAATTTATTTTATTTTGCCAGTTGACTGCATGCCCCGATCCCAGGGCGGGTCCCCCAGAGTGGGACCAGGCTCGGCACCCCATGGCAGCCGGCACACAGCCACGCACAGGCAGAGCCGGCAGTGGACGCAGGAAGCACACCCCTGCCTTGCCTGCAATGAGCTGCACAGAGGAGCAAAGGGGAAACTGTGTTACCCTGCTCAAATGCAGGGTTGGGCAGACCTTGCTCCAGGGAGCCTCCAATTCACGCAAGATGGAAGAAGACAGATCCCTAAAGCTGGGGAGAAGCGGGAAGAGAAGGCAGCAGGGAACAAGGATGTGTCTGGTCACCACAGTGGGGCCCAGCACAGCCAAACCACCAGCAGGTCAAATGCTGTAACCCTCTGAGTCTCTCCAAAGGCAAAGGACGAGACAAGCTCACGAAGGAGGGAAACTGACTTCCAGCCAGGGCAGCAGCAACCCCCAAATCACACCCAGGCAAGCCCAGACAAGTGGCTTTTCACCAGGTGTTAGAGGGATGCAATGAGCTTTCTTTCCCAGGCTGTCAGGGTCTCTGACTTCCAGGCATGCAGTGGCACTTGGGGAAGTGGCAGGAGAAGAGACGTGTGGAAGGGCTCTCAGTCCAGCCCAGGCTTTGGGTGACGAATCACATCAGTGCATCCTTGAGACCCTGTGCACCAGGGTATCTTGGTATCTTGCTGAGACCCAGTAGGCCCTGGGTGGCAGCTGCCTGCAGGGCAAGTCCCCAGAGCATCAGGCAAAGTACAAAAAGGATGCGATGAGCACCCAAGGCTCTACAGGCCCCTGCGTGAAGCACCCACTGAAAGCTTCCAGCATAAACCAGTCTGCTTTGATTTCCTAATCTAAAACAACAGGACACAGAGCAGAGACACGGAGCAAAGCAGCACCGCAGTGAGAATTCCGTGGCTCCTGCCTGCTCCCTGAACACAGAGCTCCAGGAACTAGATACAAAGGAGCTACATTCCTGCCTTATCCAGGGCCGGTTCTGGCTCTGCCAGCATGAACAATTGGACTGCCAGGAACTGCGCCTTTCCCACCCCATTTGCTTTGGCTCTTTGTGTCTAGAACACCGCACGGTCCAAAGTAAATTACTGCACAAGGACGGGCTCTCCCTGCTGCTCCGCAGAGCCGGCTGGCTCCTCCCGTACTGCCCAGCATACTGACGCTGCGTTCCCTGCCGCAGACTCGCCGTGGCGCCGGCCCGCAGCGTTGTCCTGCAGGGAGGCGTCACCGGCGGCGTGCAGGCTAGGCGCGCGGAGGTGAGCGGCCCGGCACACGCCTCCCGAGCTGTGCCCGGAGTCACGCCGGGCCCGGCGCCCACCCCGGGGGCACGTCCCTGGGGAAGCCGCCCGCGCCCATCCGCGCCCGCGCCCCGACAGACCCAGCTCCGAGCGCGGCCACCGCCAGCCCCGCCGAGCCGCGGCCCGCAGCCGACCGCACTTCTCATTGGCAGTGCTGCCTCCGGAGGGTGGGAGCACGTCGGAGGCTCCGCCAATGGGGAAGCGGCGCGGCGGAAGCGGTACAGCTCGGCGGAGCGGAGCGGAGCTTTCTCGTAGAGCTGCCGCCATGCCGGGTGCCTCTGAGCGCGGCTCGGAGCTGTCCGAGCAGATCGAGGCCTTCGTGGCGCGGCTGCGGGGCGGCGGGGAGCGGCCGCGCTCCGAGGACACTGCACGGCAGACGCTGTCGCTGCTACGGAAGATCGTCGCTCACGGGCGATGGAGCCGGGCCGGTGAGGGCCGCGCTGCGGCGCGCGCTTCTCCCCGGCAGCGGGAGCAGCGCGGAGGCAGAGGCCGGCGGCGGGGATGGGCTTTGGAGGGTGGGGAGGCCTCGAGGCCGTCGAGCCGCGCTGCTGCAGAGCCCGGCGCGCCGGTCGCGGCCGTCAGCTGCGAGGGAGCAGCAAAGCGGAGCGGCCCGGGGAAGCGGGGTCTGGGTTCCCAGTGCTTGTCCTGCCGCACCGCAGCCGTCTGCAGCCTGCCTCGCTTCCCGGCGGCGTTGGGCGAGGAACTGGGCCACTGGAACAGCCGTGCGCTCCCCTGAGGAGTGTCCGCCCCAGCGCTGGCTGTTCCAGCAGCCGTCAGTTTCCTTTCACTGACCTTCCTGCTTATGGGCTTCTGTAAGTTCAGAGGCTGTGTCGCGTCCATGTGACTCATGGGCAGAAAACCCAGCGGAACGAGCTGCTCTGCAGGTGGCTTCTTGCTCCTGCCTCCGTGCTCTCTCTGGGGGTTGTGTTCCCAGCACCAGAGCCAGCCGCAGCCATTGGGCTGTTGTGGGGTGGGTGCGCTGGTTTGACACTTGCTCTGGGTAGCAGTAACCAAGGCCCTCCCCTCTTTCAGGGGAGCTCATGGAACTGATCCGGACAGAGGGCCAGAGGATGACAGCAGCCCAGCCATCTGAGACAACTGTGGGCAACATGGTGCGGCGAGTGCTGAAGGTTATTCGAGAGGAGTATGGCAGGTGAAGCACCCTTCTCTTGCTGCCTGTACCCCTCCAAGGAGCTCAGAACAGCCCTTCCGTGCAGTGTTCTGCTGCTTCTGTGAGACCCCTTTGGTTTCCATCACTCCCTTTTCCAACTCTCCTGTAGGGGGGTTCGGTGAGTTTGACATCAAAGGAAACCAGTCATTCTCAGCGTAGCAGATGACACTTCCTCTAGTGAAACTCTGCTTGGCATGTGTGTTGCGAGTGCATGAGAACAGTATGTGCCCTGACCTTGGGAGGGTCCATCCTACTGGAGCAGCAGCTTTGATCCTGCTCCTTACCTATGGGCTGCAGTGTTTGCACACAGTTTAGGAAGGTGCTTTCTGGCAGATCTTCAGTGCCTGTCTGCCAGAGACAGCTAGGGAAGCTCTGTGGTGTGATGTGCCTGCTGTGCCTGGTTTTCCTTCCTCTCTGGTCACATCCAGGTGTGCTGTGGGGATGGTACTCCATCTGGCCATGCCCCTGTGCTCTCTCCCAAGGCTCAAGGGCTGCTTCTCCCCGCAGGCTTCATGGGCGCAGTGAGGAAAGCGACCAGCAAGAATCCCTACACAAGCTCCTGACCTCTGGAGGACTGAGCGAGGATTTCAGCACCCCTTATCCCCCCCTCAGAGCTAATGTTATTGAAGCTATTAACGAGCTACTAATAGAGCTAGGTAGGGATGGGTCTGAACTGCCCCAGGAGTGGAGTTTCTGTGGGATAGGACTGATGCTTCCACCTCCTCTTAGGTGGAAGTTAAACAGCAAGGTTCTGGGAGGCTTAATCTGAAGGAACTAAGAAATAGAAGTCCTGCTGCTCCCTGGACTAATACTAAATCCTCTTTGGCTTGCAGGGAGATGGGTGGGACATTGTGGAGGGTAAGTTAGCATGTGCTCTTGGTCTTCTGGGAAGTCTTAAATTGACTTCTCTGAAAAAGAGTATCAAAAATATGCCAAGGTTGGACTTAATCCATGGGCATGTGACCTGGCCCTTGTCACAAAGCATGGCGATACGTTCTTCTGTGATCCTGTGATAGATCAGGCACTTGACCCTTCTTCTGGGGAGGCCTAGGTTGCTCTGCTTCTCCTTTCTATGTGGTTCTGGTGCTACTGAACTGTAAAATCACTGAGTTTCTGCCACTAGTTGTGCGGGCATGGTGCTGTCTGGAGCAACGCTGACACAGTCCACCCCCCTCATTCAGTACAGCTATTTCTATGAATAGCTAGGGAGCATGGGGCATTGAAGGGCCAGCTTTGTGGTCCCTCTCCACTGGTAAAAAGAACAAGGAGAAAAGCTGCTCTGGCTCTACCAGTGCTTATAGCATTGCTTTAGTAAAAAATGATCTTGCAGGACAGGTCTAGCAGCACCAGTGTTGCTTTTCCATCTATGGCTTAATTCTGTTACAGAGGGCACCACTGATAACATTGCTATGCAGGCGCTGGAGCACATCCACTCCAATGAGGTGATCATGACTATTGGCTACTCACGCACTGTTGAGGCGTTCCTGAAGGAAGCTGCTCGCAAGAGGAAGTTCCAGGTCATTGTAGCGGAGTGTGCACCGTTTTGCCAGGTAAGGCCCAGGCTGGCTGTCTTCAGGTGCTCCGCTGTGCCATGTGATCTTACTGAGCTCTTGTCTCTGGAGGCAAGCTGAGCATTATGGAAATTCTTCTGCAGTTGAGAGACTGAAGACCACTCGTTGGCCTACCCCATGTCCATCAGGGAAAGGGCTCTGTTTGTGCTGTCACTCACTATTTTTGCAGTTCTGACAAGAATTGAGTGCTAATGTCTCTACAGCTGCGCTGCAGGAGCTGTGTCCAGGGGACCAATTGGATTATTCCTCTTTTTAGGGTCATGAAATGGCTGTCCGACTGTCTAAAGAGAACATTGAAACTACTGTCATGAGTGATGCAGCTATTTTTGCTGTCATGTCCCGAGTCAATAAGGTAAGAAGCGCTCCATTGGAGGAGGGAGTTCACAGCAGGCTTGGTGCTTGGGAATCCCAAACCAGCTGCAGGTCCCAGCAGTGATGGATGCATTTCTTCACTGAAGACTCAAAATTGTAATAGGCCCTGCTTACAGCTGAGGTGGAGATTCAGTGTGGAAGCCTGAGTCAGTATGATGGTGACTAACTGCATGCTGGTAGATTTTTCTGCCTTAGTGGCTAACAGGCAGCACAGTTACAAGACACTAAGCCACAAAACCCTCAAAGGATTAGCCTCAGTTTTTAAAGAAAATAGAACAAGAAGCAGCATTTCCAAAGGGGAGAAACCCATTGCCTGGAACACAAGATGGGTGGTGAAGGGAATCACCAAAGTGTGCCTTTTTGAACAGACCTCTCTTCTGTACTTTTAGAGATGAAAACTTGGCACCCCAAACTAAAACAAAACAAAGAAAGAAAAAACAAAGAAAAAAACCCAAACCTGCCAATCACCACCAACCAAAAAGGTACTTGTAACATAATAAAATCCAGCCACACCATTTTACATTGAGATTGCAGCCAGCAGTCAAGTTACTTGCACAAAGCTTACTTTTGCAGGCTTGTAAAACAGGAGGGAACACAACCCAGTTTCTGCTTGGTGTTCCCTGCAGTAGAACATACATTTGTCCTCTCAAGTTTTCTGTGCTGGCCTCACCATGCTGGAGTCATGCTGTTGTTAGAGGGGAACACCTCGGTGCAGAGCCAGTGCCAGATGAAACAGATGAGGCATCCAGCTGCCCTGTAACTCCAGCCGCTGGCTGGCTGGCTGTTCTGACAGACTCCTCCTCCAGCTCATCCGGCAGCATCCAAGCCAGGAAGCTTTCCTTCCCCAGTTTGCTGTGGAACATGTTAGCTAATGCTGATTTGCCTTTTAAGGTCATCATTGGTACAAAGACAATCCTGGCCAACGGCGCCCTGATTGCTGTGAGTGGGACACACACTCTGGCACTGGCAGCTAAGCACCATTCCACTCCGCTCATCGTGTGTGCCCCCATGTTCAAGCTTTCACCACAGGTATGTACAGCAGCTCCGCAGGACTGCACCTGCTCTACATAGAGATGGGGGTGATTTTATGCTTATGGGATATTACATTGGAGAGCACAATCTGTCCCAAGGTGAGGTTGGTAAACGTGCCATCTCCCACATGGAGTGCTGCTGCTTCAGAGAGGAGATTGTCACCCATATCTGGCACACCTCAGGATCTCCTTGAAGCACCCTCCTCTGCCACACATGTTGAGTAAGCAGTGCATTGGGTATAAGGATGTAGACCACTGCCTAGTAGAGACTGACATCACTATACTTACTGTTCAGCCACAATGGATTTCAGTTTCCATGTTCAGCATTGAAAGACCCTGTGTACTGACAGAGGTGGTAGAGATAGAAATGCTCTAAACTGTTTCTTACACTCAGTACTTTCTCAGTATTGTCAGGTGAAATTGCAGATGAGGAAGTCACTTCTTTGCTCCAGTTCCCTAGGCTTTGCAGAAGGGCAGCCAGGTCATAGAAGGCTCTAAAAGCCCTGAGGAAAAACCTTTCACTTGTAGATGTTACAGAGGTTCTAGGCACAGGAGCTGTGTAATCATTGTAGACAGATGTAGTGTCACCTGGCAAGTCATCTTCCTCTGCTTTAGTTCCTTCCAGCACCCAGGATATGTTTTCACTAGGATAACGAAGTGGTCTCCTTTTCATGACCTTTCTGTACTCTTTCTCCTTCAGTTCCCTAATGAAGAAGATTCATTCTACAAGTTTGTGTCACCACAGGAAGTGCTGCCATTCACAGAAGGTACTATAACTTTTATTTATTTTTTTTTCTGTAATAAGATCAAGGAATGGTGTGGGTTGGAAGGGACCTTATCTAGTTCTAACCCTCCTGCCGTTGGCAGGGACACTCTCCACTAGACCCTCACACAAATTTAAACGTGAGACTGTCCTGTAGCCCAAGACAGAAAATCCTTTCCTATTTTCTTACACAGGAAAAAAAGATGTTGGGAACCATTCTGTTTTATATGTAACTTTCCATTACAGAAAGTACAGAAAAAGGATTTCCTTTGAACACTATCTTTGCACTTTTGCTTCTGCTCTGAAATAGTGGTTTATTATAGGATTGTCACAATGGTGCCAGGCAGTTTCCTGTGGGACAGAACAGATGCCCAACAATGAAGGTTTCTGTTCCTTCCTACAACTCATGCTAACTTCTTGAAAGTTGGTTATGAGAAACTTGGTTATGAGGTACTGGGTTGAAACCCAGTATCTTTGCAGTGGGCTTCCACACAAGCACCGTATTTAGAAAGGCATCAGCTCCCAAGCCTGTTTTCAGACAGCAGTCTCTTTCAGAGCCCCATTTCTATGTGACAGAGACTTCTGAAATTAAGATACCAGGTTTGACAAAGGTTTTTTGGTTCAGACTTCTGAGCTTTTCTTTAAAGAATAACTTTTGCAGCATTGGGATTCTTGCGTTCTGATTACATACTGGCATTTCTTTTGGCAGTTAGTAAATTGGGAGGATCTGGAGTTTTTATCAGTAAAACCTATCAAAAGAAGTGCTGCCATCCACCCAAGGTTGCTGTGTACCTGTAATTCAGTGACATCAGTGAGGAAGTTGGAAAGTATTCAGGAAATTCCATCACTGACGGCAGGGTGGCATATGCATAGCCAGTTTCTTCAGGGACTCGGGAAGATGTGCAGAAGACTGAATGCTCCTTTGAGTTGTTCTGCCTAATGTTGCTGCTGTTCACTTTACAGGGGAGATCCTGGCAAAGATAAACGTTCACTGCCCAGTGTTTGACTACGTCCCTCCAGAGCTCATTACTCTCTTCATTTCTAACATTGGGGGTAATGCACCTTCCTACATCTACCGCCTCATGAGTGAGCTCTACCATCCAGATGACTATGAACTCTAATGCCATAAAGCATGTCAGTCTCCAGACTCTTCCTTTCTCTTTAGAAAGATACAACAGCTAATTAAAGTGTACGTTGCAAAGACGTGTTGCTGTGAGGAATTTGCTCAGCAATGTCCTTCCTACCCAAAAGCAACAAAGGCAGAACTCTTACACAGATTTTGATCTGTGCTGTGTTAAAAGCCATGTGGAGCTCTGAAAACCCACTTCCATTTTGAAACAGCAAGGCCTACGTGTAACTGGAGCATCTAACCTGTTACTTCAAAATATGCCGTGATAAAGGTTGTTTACAGTGTTTAGCATATTTTCCCTATTTGTTTCTTTAACTAACAAACAGGCATTTTACCAGTGTAGTGAGTTGCCTGCACCCATGATGCAGTAGCAGGCTTTAAAGTGTGCTTTCACATACGAGTGAGATATGAATTCATTGGCAATTGTCTTGAAAAGGGATGTTTTGGGTAGAGTTTTCTGACAATTTTTGGTGAGTTGCTGAAATACCAGCTTTTTTGTAAATGCTGGAACGGAAATTCCATTCTTGATGAAAGGCAGACCTTGAGAAGTTCCATCAGCCAGCGCGTTCACCTCTATGTTGGAAGGCGGAGCTCAAGCTCTTGATTCACTGATTGTAGTCTGGGGGTCTTTCCTCTCCTGTACTAATTGGGTGACTGCGATTAATCTTCCTAGGTGGGCATCTGGTCTTACTTGGGAAGTTTTTTATTTTTGTGATAGGCAGCATGGAACATCTTTCTTAGAAATATCAGGCTCTTGCAGGTCAGTCAGATCACTTTTCCTTAGTCCCTTTTATCAGTGCATGGCGATACACTACATGACAGTTAAGGCATCAGATGAAAGCAGTTTCCACTCCTTGTTTTGCTTTTGATTGAGCAGGTGTCAGTATATCTCTGATTTGGTTTTAAGTTGGATGTTTGTGATTAAACAAAGACATCATCTTTTTCCATTTTGAAATGAACTCTACTCCTCTACCTTAGACTGAGACAGTAAAAAGAACTGAACCTGTAAAAAAAAATGTCTGCCTATTGTGAAAAATGCCATGGGCTATTTAGTTACTTCTGTGGGGTAAGTTTCTGTACCCTCAGAAGATGGGGCTGTGCTAGGATTTAGAAATCTCTTACTCAAGAATGCAAACAGCAAGGAGCTGGAGAAAATGGCTGGGTGTGTCATTCATTGCCTAGTTAAATAAAAAGAATGTTTTCTGCTCCTGAGGTGGCCTACACATACTATGAAGCTGGTCAGTCTTCATTCCAACTACTGCCATGAGCCCAAGGAAAGAGCTTTGTGTTAATTTTATTAATAAATACCTCCCCATTTTCAAAGCACTATAAAATAAATTAAAGTCTCTCTTATACAGAATCGTGCTGCATTTGCAGACAAAAAAAAAAGCACTTTAGTAACTGTGAATGGCACTGATAATAAGGTGCCGGCTTATGATGCAGTTCCTCGATGTGAAGACACTTCTTCAAGCTACAAGGGTGGGCTCCTCCTGTCATGTTCTCCTGGCTGGTCTCTGCTGCTTAGGTCAGTACTTGGAGCAGAACTTCAGTGACTGCAGTGGCTCAGAAACTTGGCTCCACACAGGGCATTGAGGTCTAACAACAGGGGGCCTGGCTCATACCAACAGCAATACCAGGTGGTTGCAGCTTACAGTCTGCTTTTTTTGATTAGGCTCTTTTTTTTCCAAAGAGGTGCCATGCTCGGGCCATCTTCCGCAGTCTAGCCAGGTTGGGCTTGGGCTGGAGGGAGGAAAATTAAGAAGCATTAAATCATAACCAAGTAAATGAGCTTCAATGCTTTCATACTCTTTGCCCTAATAGCGTAATTTCTGAGGGTTTTAATATCTAATTCAAAGTCCCACCTGACTTTCAAAAGAATTCAATTTCATAACTTATTACAGCACAGTAATAGCAAAAGGGAAGGAGTAATGACTTTTTTTTTAATGTTGCTATTTTTTTCTTTTTTTTCCCCCATATCATAGCATCTTAAACTTTGAGGAAGTAGGTGTTTGTTTAATTAGCATCTTTGTTTGCCACTAGTAGAGTATCAGAATTTATGTTTTCCAGGTTTTACACTTAAAATCTGCTAACACTTTTAAGTATTTGATTAAGATTAGTGGATGCCATTTAAGTCAATGTACTATTCAAATGCAATACGGTAAGATCCTTGCTAAAGTATTTGCAGGACAGAGGTTTTATGTCCTGAAGTTTTATCTTACAGATAACAGCTGTGTAAAATATTCAAGTAAGATAAAGCCAGTGGTGATGGTTTCAAACTGGCCCATTCTAGTTTCAACAGGTGCATACATGACATGCCTCTGCTAATCCAGAGTGTGGATTATCAGAGGTATATCTGTGTCCTGCATAGTACCTGCTTGTCCTGCTGTAGATGTTCTGTGTCTGCAAGAGGCATCATGGAAGGTCTTCCGTGAGCACACTGGAAGGGAAGCTGGCAAGATGATAAAGCTTCAATAAGCCTGCAGCTCTCCTCCAAAGTCAAATGCTCATTGAACTTGATAGCGCCTGAAAAAAAGATACAAATTCTTGCAGGCGCTGCCAAAGAGGATGCAAGCCTCCAGCAGCCTTCCCTCCACACTGTGCTCTTCATAGAAAACAAGGCAGCTCCCAAAGATTACCTGGGAAGCTGCAGTATGGCAGACTTCTGGCTTAGCAAAATTAAACCAGCCTGCTGTGTAAGTATCAGCTTGCTATGGCCTAAACTTTCACCTAACCCAAGTCTGATGGATGGTAAAATTTTTTTTCGTTTTGTTTTTAATTGTGTGTGTGTTATGGCTGAAGACACAACCAGTTCACAAATTTAAGTATGAAACCAAGAGGATGGCTAACGTCAGTTCCATAGGTTTTACTGGTTCAATGGGCCAGCTCCTGACAGGAATCAGTTCCAAGATCGAATGCCAGCCCTGCCAATAAATCCTTTCTTACATGTGAGCAATTAATGGCATACAGAGGAAATCCAAACAGAATATTAAAGAGTAATTTCAGATGGTTTTGCAATCTTTAGCCTTTGCTGACACACAAGACCATCTGCCTTTCAGCCATGGGACTTCCTTAGATAAAAACATTAATATATTTAATATTTTATAAATTACCTGCCATTTGTAGGATGCATTGAAAATAGACGCTTTTGGCTTATGTTTACCCCTTCAGCATAATCTTGTTAATACTTTATATGGCACAGGAACTGCCACAAGAGGCTAGAGCTACTGCAGTCTATACCTGTAAGAAGTGCTCACTTCCAGGTGCTGGAAAGGCATAGTCCCTTAGAAGATGTAAATTCTTACTGCACTCCTTCCAAAAATATTTTAAAGATCCCAGGCACACTTAAACTAGTACTTTTGATACTTATATGAAATAAAAAATATTTTTTGGGTAGAGTGTCTAAGTCTTCTTTCCTGCTTGCTTTCAAGCAGATTCTAACACCTCCCCTTGCCCCTTCACAGAGCTGTTATTGGAAGGGTTCAGAACTCACATGGATGAGTGTATCTCAGAACTTTATTTGTGTTTCATGTGAGGGCTGGAAATCACATTAGGCCCATACATGGATAAATCAAAGCAGTACTGCTTGTCCCTCACAGTGCTGACCATAACATTCTCTCTTCATCACTATGTAGACATCCCTACACAGTCTGTAGTCCTGGAATTCCTGCAAAGACATTTGAAACCACTTCCCCAGGGAGGATATTGTGTAGAGAAAAAAAAGGGTTAAAAGAAAAAAAGAAAAGTATAGTTTCCCTACCATGACAGGCCTGGGAAGCTAACACCTTCAGAAATGTCAGAGGCAGTGTCCCTCGTGTTCTTCCTCCTGTGCTCTGCACTAGCTAAAAGCAGTAAGGGAACATCATCTTACTTTCCATTTAATATAAGAAAAAGGAAGAACCATAACACAAAGGAAATTAAAATTGAGGAAAAGCTAGTGGATTCCATCTCTCTCATTTGAGTTTTAACACACTTGGTCCCTTTGGTTCATGCAGTAAACTTTGCATTATTATAGTCAACTTGAAAAGAGAATGGCAACTCACCTCAACTTGCTCTTGAATAAGCTCCTGGAAAGAAAAAAGTAGTATCATCAGTTGCTATTTCTCTCTTTCATTACCCATACCCTGCTTTGTCCTCATCTGTGTGTAATTTACTGTGTAGCTGCCAGAACCAGGAAAAAATATGCTGTTGAGAGTACACTGACCACAGTGTGAAAGATCTAGGTGCAAGTCCTGACCTCTCACAAGTATCTTATCAGACTTTACACTAATCACTTGGTTCCTCTCTGCACAAGTTCCCTATCTGTAGAATGGGTATAATGGAACTCTTAATGCAATGAATTTGTTATCTTTGAATAGCTGCACTTTCTCCTTTGTATAATAGTCTATGTGGATCTAATTTCTGGTGTCTAACATGCAATGAATTCATAATCAATCATGAATATGCCCTACTAGTCCTAATTAAAATAAAACAGACTGCAGAATAGATCTGCCAAAATGCTCAGGAGATCTTGAGGCATCAGCTAAGAATGAATGCTCGTGAGGCACAGACCTGATCCCCTCCTCCACCACTTCTAGTGCTCTTGGCTCCTAAATCACACCAAAAGAGTGAATTTTGAGTTCTTCCCAATTGTAACAAGGTTGGAAAAGAAAATGTCATCTGATGAAGCATCTTCTTTTGTTTCTTCTTTTCATATTAAAAGAGATGTATGGCAAGACTGGCCTGGTTCACAGTGGCTCAGCCTGGTGGCTGATTATGGTACTCCAGAAACAATTTTTAAGCAGTCCTTGAAGCAGTTATGATTGTGGAGAACTGTTTGCAGTGGAAACTGCAAGTAATCAGTTCAGCAATTTCTTCCTCCAACTTCAGAACATCTGGAACAGAGCTTTTAGAAAGCTGTACTGTGAATGTAGAGATTTCAGGAAAACAACTTTAAACCCTAATAAACAACATTTCTGTATCAGCAATATTAATCATTACACTGTTCATTCAAGCATTCATGAGCTGTGAACTGTTGAAACATCTGTACTAGATACTCTTTTTCTCAGCTTCTCCACTGTCCAAGTCTGGAACAGCTTCCTATTGCTTCTTTAGAGTTCAGGGATTTCAGTTGAAGGACTGTTTAGCTACTTAAAAGGGATGGCACCCACATTTGCCAAGGGATTTCATCCACTGTCTCCCTCATAACAGAGATACTCTAATACCTTGGGCCATTAATACAGAACAAGACCCAGTAACACAATTTCACTCATATCAACAACTGACCTCTACAATGCTTTTAGTGACAGGCTGTCTTTTCCGTCGTAATTCATTGGCTTCTCTTTCTATAAAACACAGTGGCACTTTCATCACTAGAATCAAGGACCTGTTGGTCTCAGGAAATGATAATTCAAGACCCAAGTCCTCCAGATTTTTGTAGCAGCATCTGAGGGAAAAAAAAAAAAAAAAATCAGGAAAGAGACATCAACCACCGTAGCTCTGTCTCCATGGCGTACATTTCCGTACTCCACATACATGTTTCTTTTTGTAACAGTTCCCAATCTCAAAATCCATGCATCATGAGGTTCTAGTAATTCTGCCCTTTTAGCCTACATGCAGCCACATTTTTTCACTCCAGTCAACTGGTATATTTTGTATTCCACAACCACAAGATCTAAGATTTCCTGTGTTATGTGAAGAGAAACTTTATGTCTAAATTTATAAATCTATCTTTTCTAAAGATGCACAAGGGGTCTGGTTCAATACACAAACATTCCAGACACTGAAATTACACAGCAAAAAAATTCCTTTAAGCCTAACCTAAAAATTTGCGATTTCAACTGACATCAATAACAAATTCTTACATCAATTCAATAACAAATACTTACAATGAAAAAAGTATTGTAAGAAATTTTAATGAACTTTACATCCCATTAAGCAAAGAGAACCCAGGAAAGAATGACCTTTACTTAACCTGACATATCATCCTGTGGATGGAAAAATACACACAAAAACAGGACTTCACTGTCAGATGAGAACTTGCCTTCAAAATGAAAACAACTGTAACACTACATAGTTTATTAACTCAGGGAATAGTCACTTAAATTGAAGGTGCTGCAGGTCAATCTCAGAGAACAGATTCATTAAATAAAAAAGAAGCTAATCTACACTTACTAAAGTCAGTCATGAGAATAATACAATTATTAGACTCCATATGGAGATGACTTGTGCAATTCCACCCCAAAAAAGAAGAAATGTAGAGCCTTCAGCAAGAGCAGAGAAAGGCAGAAAAAGCCCATCGTGGTGAAATGACAGAATCCAAGCAGCCATTCAAGTCAAACAGGCTTTTTTTTTTCTCTTTTTAAGAGGTTAAAGAAAGGAAGTTCAAGAGAGTCACCAGAACAATGCATTACTACAATGCTTAGCAGACAACAGAAGCAAAGCTGCAGGTGAACCAGAGGTTCAGCTGACCTATTAAACAGCAAGTATAGCTGAAGAGAAAGGTCTTTTGGGGAAGTTAATTTATCTCATTACATCCAACTTTACCACAGAATACAATCATGCTCTGCCAACACAATAACAGAATTCCTATTTTTACACAGTACTTCTCAACTTTTTAGTAAGGATAATCTCACAAAGTGATTGCAAAGAAATGAGCTGCCAATAACACTGACAAATTGAAGAGCAGCACATTTAAAGCACCAGTAAGCCAACATCAGTATATGGGAGCACCAGTAATGCTCTTGCATCACCTTGGGTGATAACTGAAAATCACAAGCAGCATCCACTGTGCTGAATAATTTAAGCAGTGTCCTTAAAAGAAATCCATGTCTCTCATTTTCCTTATAGTACTGATTTTCATAGTATGTTTGTGATTTAGCTGATGAAGAAAATTAGCTCACACAAACTATTTGGTCTTTCAAATAAAGACCTCTTAAAAGCGGCTAGAAATGCAAATGCAAAAAGTTATCATGGATAGAGAAGTAACATTTGTCATGAGACTACAGAAGAAAAAGGTATACTGGCAACAGATGGTCAGTGTTCAACATGACATGAGTCCTGATCTGTATCTCCATAATTGTTTATTAATGATGTGGAAAAGAAGGGACATGGTCAAGCAGAAAATTACTTAGGTCAGCTGAGACTAAAGCCAACACTGAACTCAATCAGAACTTAAAACAAGTAGAAAAAAGGTGAAGGAAACCAGTAGAACAAATGAAAAAGCTATAATGAAAAATAGGAAAACTGAATTCACTGCTCCCAAAGACAAATAAATGTAAACTATTAGGAATAATTTAATTTCTTTATATATTTTGTTGGCTTCTACATAAACAGCAATAATAATAATAAAAAAAAAAACCTCTTTAATTGTCATGACCATTCAATAAACAAGCAGCTCATGCAAGCAGCAGTAACCAAAAAAGCAGTCAAAATATCAGGTGTTAATATTATAGACAGAAAATACGGGCACAACTGCAAAGCTCCGATGCAAATCAATGGGATGCCCTCACTTGGTATACTGAATTAAATTTTGGCCATCCAGTCTCAAGCACAGATATCAGAAATGAGACATTCAAAGATGAGTGCAAAAATAATTCATGAACAAGAGGCATTACAAATTTTGTGATGTTAGCAAGAAGATGATTAAGAGGTGGGAGCAACAAAGGCATTCAAATATTACTATGAACAGCAATACATACATTCTTACATTTTTCCCTAGGGCAGGTGGAACATATTGGTGCTTTACACTTTCCTTTGGAATTTCTGGCATTGGTCACTCTCACACAAATACACCAAATGGATACAGAAGTGATACTATTATGATTGGAATACACCCAAAATAGGCTTTACACAAACAAGTGTATTCCCTATAAGAGGCAACAATCTTAACAAGGAGTGAGTTAAAAGCTGCCGAGTTTGCCACAGGCATAACAAACAAGAGCAGGTTTAGAATAATGAAGTAGTCCTGTGAACATTATGATGGAGCCTCACCTGAAAATGAAGAATAATGCAAGGAAAAAAATACCCTCACAAATTCATGTGACAGATGAGACAGGGATTTGGGGAAAAAAGTTTGATTAGTATCCAACAGGTCTGCCATAATCCAACAACAAACTGTATCTAAACTCTTTCAGTACAGAAGTTAAGTATCTTAACAGTTGCCAGGCCACCATTCTGAAACATTTGGGAAACAGTGTTCATTAGTTACTCTTGGCAGGTACCTAGGATTAAGGAATGCATTTTCGAAGGATTCACAATACAAACTTTCCATACCACATCCTTCTTTTCTCAAAGAGTGCCTGTTAAATCAGTGGACTAGACTGTCACTATGGGCACTGCATTCCAGCACACACTCCCAAGTCATGAGCCCCAGACAGCAGCATCTACTGGAGACAGCTTTGGCCCTCTTCTGGCCCACATGTGAAGGTTTCCTTTCCCAGGGAAACCACAGCATATTGAGGTACAGAAATGGTGCACCACATGGTTTTGTCATGAGATGTTGTAACAGTGTGCCTGAGAAGCATATCTCTTTTCCCCAGCACAGATAAAACTAACTGGTCTCAGCTCAGGAAAGAGTCAACAGCTACTTTTCCAACAGCTTTATGTTAACTTAGCAACATAGAGAGATCTTCCTGGTCAAGAGACCATCCCCAAAACTTTAGAGCCACTGGCCATTACTAACCGTAGAACTCTTCTTTGCTCTTCTGTAACTTTGATCTCCAAAGGGGGAGAGATGGAGGAAGACAGTAATTTCTTCTTACCACATGCTGCAGCTTCCTTCTCATAGGAATCTGTGAATGAATTGTTTAGAAGTATCCCCTCTTAGAATATTTACACAGGCATTACCCTTAATGACCCTACAGTTTGGCAGTAATCCTCTGTTTGGATTAAAAAGTGACCACAGAATGCCTTCTCCTGAAACTTGCGGAGGACTGGGAATGTCACAAACTAGACATCTAGTCTCTGGGGAAGGGCTGGTTAATGCCACTTTGCTTTTTCCCACCAGTTCCAAAAAACAGTGACCCTAAATAGCAAAAAAACTACTGATATATTTAGCCCAACTCACAGTGAGCAATTTTTCCACAGAAAAATCTGATATAAATGGCATTAAAATACTATTCATTAAGCATTTCTCCCTTTAGTCTTTAAGTTTTTCTCAGTACCTGACCAAAAGGAGCAGAGTTCTGGGAACCCTCTCTGCAGGAACTGTGCAGTATTTGTTGATGAAACAGAAGGTCAATGATTTTTAAGTACTTGATGGATGACTATTGTGCTTTTTAACACTGAAACCAATGGCTAATGAGCTCACAGAGAAGACTATTATCCCTTTGCAAACAGTTTCAGATTGTGGAAATTTTAGGCTTTGAGCACAGTATTCAGCTAAAAAGGAACCAAATGAACTATGCTCTTTACTCTGCATACCATGTCTTATTCTTCACAGCATAACCACATAATCTTATTGATGTTGCTCTATTTCCTCTTCATTGTTTTTCCTATCAGTCTTCCTGCTCTTTCATTACGTCAGGACTATTTTAGTTTGATAGTTCTGTGGGTAAGAAGGGTACCTTCTAATTCTGGAAACACTGTAACAATTCTCAGCTGCCAATACTATGACTGCTACAGATACTGAATGCCTGCATGCTCCTAGGGATCAGGATAAAGATGACAAATGAATATCCTATTGGTTCCATATATTCCAGATGGCTCATATGTACTTTTCTGTGCACTGATTTATTTTTTTTTCCTAAGACAATCTGAATCCTCACCTGCAATAAGCTGCTCCAAGCGGATCCGTTCATGAGCTGCATGTTGGTCCACCAAAATCAAGAGGTTTCCATCTAAAAATGCACCACAACAGATGAGAAATAGGCAACTTCATACCAGACAACTGCACAGATCAGGAAGAGTTAATTGCTCCCTAGAGGGCACATTTAGAAGACAACTATCAGCCAGTTTTCCAGAAATAAAGTGAGGAGGAAGGTGAGTTGGCAGAACATAAAATCACTCACTACAGAATAGAAATGCAGTGATCCAAACTGGCATTTAAATTAAGGTAATTAGATTGAGTCAGGAACTCTTGTCTATTGACATGTTCATCTAACGTCAGAATGAGACCTGAGGTTACCCACAAATGGGTCTGTTTAATACAATCTTTAAAAATGTTACAAAACCTACTGGTTTTGAATACCTTTTTTGTACAGCTTCAGTAAGCTTCAACAATGAATATATCCAGATACTGTGAGCAGTCTGAAAGATATCCATGATTCAGGTACAATCTATTTTTATAACACTAATCTGAAGGCACTAGGAACATTCAACAATGTCCAAAATAAAGATAAAGAAGATCCAGGAAATTTCAAAGGAAGACTAACATTTTCTCTACTCATAATATCATCCCAAGGCAAGAAGAGAACAGAAACAAGGACAGGGTTCTCTCTGCAATCTAACTGTGCTTGACAGAAACCTCAACTTCATGTCAATAACCATTCTCACCTGCCTCTTTATCCATTTCATTTCTAGTGTTGATTAAACAAGCAATAAATTTATTGTCCACTTGCTGAAGAACCTGTAAGACACTCAGAAAAATCATTATCCAATGGTAAACCATTTTTTAAATGAAGATAAACAAAAGAAGATGACAATCAAAAGGGATGAAGTGCAACGAAGTGCTAATAGGATGATTAAGAGAGTGGAAACCACAGCTTTTCTAATCACAAAGGCTTAAAGAATTTGGCCTAGCAAAACTGAGACTGAGAAGGTATGTAATTATTCTTCATAAACAGTGAGGGGAAAAAATATGGAAAAGGCAGTAATTATTTAAGTTAAAAGACAATACTGGCAGACAGTCAAATGATGATAAATTGGTCATGAAACAGTTTAGTCCGGAGCTAAAAGAAAGTTTCAAAATATGCAGTAAAATAATTTTGGATTTATTTTTTTTTTCCCCAAAGAGAATCATAAAGGAAAGCACTCTAATAATTCTAAGGTAGAGCTGGAAATTCACAGAACAGATTAAGTGCTCATGTAGAAGCCTCCTTGATTTGAGAGTTAAAGCCGTGCAAAATGACTCCGAGTATCTGATTTGCTGGTATCACCAAAAGAGAATGTAAATAATCTTTTTAACCTGATATGTCTTTAAGGACTTGGACTAATCATCTGCAGGAGCCAGGAAGCATTTCTCAATCCCCCTCATTTTCTGATGTAGAATTTACCCCTGTGACTTGATTCCTCCTTCCCCTCAAGCATCAGAAATAAACCAGAGCTACAGGGAATACTGAGCAGGGATGCACAATGCTTTCAGTATCTTATTGCTAGATTTAAATCAATAGATGTGGGAGGAATTTCTCCTCGAGTCACATAGTTAGAGCTCACTCTGAATTCTCTGTCTTACAACATGTGTATTGTTCACCTTCTAGGTAAAAATGAATAGATGATCCTATTTCTTTGCAGGGATGGAAGATGCTAATGATTATTTTTATTCTTTTCCTGTAGCATGATGCAACATTTTTTGCTTTTGATCTTTTGAGAGATTCTCAAAATTGCTATAGGGTATTGGAGGCAGTATTTAGCTTCTTCAGAGAAGGGAAGTGGTAATTTCTTCTAGCTTTACTTTCTTAAAAACATACAAAGGAAAACATTACACAAAGTAAAGTTAATCACAGAACCACTCAGTAAGTTTTAAAAAACAGTTCTTATGAGTGCACAGAAAAATGGTACCTTCTATTTCCTAGTTTTCCTCTTCTGTCTTTGTGAAACATAACCTGTTTACTGTAATAACATTATTTATTCCTGTTATTCTTACACACACAACATAAGTAAGGGAATCATTTGGATCCATGTTCACCCTGGCGATCAACATTACCATACCCCACACAGTCAGAACCTGCAATCTCAAGGTCAGCAGCCTGACTGCAAGTCAATAATGCTGCCTGGGGCCTGCAGGCCTTCTGTCATTGGGATGCAAGACGGGAAGAATCCACTTCAGCATTTCTATCCAGGCAAACCATCAAAGAATGTAAGTTGAAGCTATACGTTTACATCAACTTTTAAGGTAACATTTAAAGCATTTTATAAAGAAGCACTTAAAACAGTTAAACTTGATATTCTGATGCCATTTTTAAGAATCACTTTTGAGGGCAGACATAAATCTTAAAGTAGAGTTTCAAGTCTTTCCATGAAATCTGGGATTTGCTTTTGAAATCACTCTGCTGAAGAATTAAATTTCTAAGGTCAATAAAAGTGGAGGATACAGAAGACAGATTTCAGAAGAATACAAACTATGCAAATGCCTACATTAAATATAAAAAACTGCCCACTGAAATATCATTTAGTTAACATTGTTTCTAAGCAGTGGCAACAGGGCTGCCTCTTGATCTGATTTAACCCTACAGTCAAGGAATTTTAGAGTCACTTGCAGATAGGAAGTCATCAACCATGAGATGATACTAAGATCTGACATGATATGTGCCTGCTGCTATCACACAGCAACAAAAATTGCCGTTTGTGCTTGTGAAAATTAAGGATACTATTTCCCTAGGTACCTCTTTCCCACCAGTCAGAAACATTAGTAAATCACATCTCCTGAGTGGGAAATTGCACGTGAAAAGTAGCAATAGATCATATTGTACCTGCATTGAATGAACCATGTCTTTGGTGAAACGATAAGGATATAAGATGTTGTGAATTTTCACAGCCAGATGGTCAGCCTGACTGCTGGTCACATCAATGGCTATCTGTAAAAACAGAATTATGGATCAAGCAAGCTATAAAGGATTTTGTAAAACCCCCAGACAAACACAAAATACCCCAAACAAACCAGCTTTAAGAAAAACTGGAAATAATTGAATTTTGACAAACCAAGCTTCCACAAGAACAGCACTAGCTAAAGATAACATTCAGCAATCCCTGTTTTCCTTCCCACATACCTTCCCACCTGGGTATTACCTACTAACTTCAATGCATCCAGCTGATTTCAAGTACTTATCACAAAAGCTGAAGTTAATTCTCACCTTACATGGGGTCTCAACGGATTGCACTACAAAGATGTATTACCCTGAAATGAGTCAAAGTACACGTCACAGCAACAACTGAATAGAATGGCTCCTTTTCAGAAACTCACCAGCAGGTGGTTTGCTACTCCATCCCTATTGTTTGCAGGTGGACATGGTTACATCCGTATGTTTACACACACACAACATGCTGATTGAAGATAATGCTGCCTCATGACAACAAAGGAATTTTTTGTAAAAGCTCAAACATTGTGTCCCTCTCACATGCTATAATCCTGCCAAGCTATAAAACCAACTATAGTAAAATGCACTTTTAAGACTCATTGCATCCCAGATGAGAAAGCTCTGTCCACAAAGATGACAGACACTATATTGCAATTTTGCCATTCAAAAACTTTTAATTTAGAGATTATTATCTCTGTAGAGGGAAAGACATCTTACAATAATGTTTTGTGTTTGAAATGACATAAGGCAAAAGGTTAGGCTTATATCTGCTTCTCTGACTTTGAATAAATCAGGACAATGACTTACATATAAACAATATATAAAAATATAACTAGAAGGTCTACAGTCTAAGATATCAGTGAATGACTTACATGCAACAATTACAATATCTGCAATTTTGATCCCCATGTCAGAATATAACAGAAGGCTAAAACAATCGCTATTTTAGCATGAGATGCGAGCTAACACTTACCTCTGGGCAGGGAACAAAAACAGGATTATCCCATTCTGAAAGCAATGACTGGAGAGACTCCCCTTCAGTATCTAGGAAAGAGCACAGGATAACACAGAGACTATCCGTCAACAGATGGTGCAAAGATGCATTGGGTACCTTTACCTCACAGAAGTTGGTATGTGGGTTTTTTCTTCATAAAAAGGATTGAATGTACAAATAAATAACGGAAGTCTGTTTTAACTAGGAAAGACACTGCAGCTTTCTGACTCCTAAACATGCTACAGCACATTTCAACAGGCCCTGGAAATGGATGGGGGGGTGCGCAGGGAAGGGAAGGGAAAGAAAGACCTGTTTAGCTACCCACTTCCTCTGGACAAAGCCACATACCAAAAAGATGATTTCATTCTTTCCACCACAAAAAAAAAAAAAAGTGAGGATTGAAGCTATTTTTCACATTCCAAGGTTGGAACGAGTACAAAGAGGGGAGTAGGCAATTATTCTTCAAACTGCTGACATAATTCAACAAAGAACTGGCTATTTCATCCTGTAAATAAGTATCCCCTAACCTGCTTTCAACCCTAAAAGATTTTTTTCCCAGTTCTAGATTTGAGATGACTCACACGGTCCCATTGTTAACAGACCTTGAGTAATTCTGGGTTCCTGTTGGGACATCTGGGAGAATTCTCTGATTTGTTTTTACCACAGAACACCATGTCCTGGAAAGCTGGCCCTACCTCTCAGATCCTGGCTTGCTAGAGTCTTCTCTTTTTGAGGTCTAGGAAGGAAGGGTAGCACAATCTCACTTCTAAACGGATGGCACCTGAACTGAATGCCTAAACACAATATAAATTTACTGCTGCAGATTCAACAGCACGCAAAATTACAAAAAGTCATACAATTGTTACATTCTGATAAACGAGCATCTGCTCAGCCCTGCACAAATTAGAGAATCCCACAGAATTTGCAATCTAACCTTGAGGAAGAACAGCACATACTTAAAAAGCTGAGAATTATCAGACACACCTGCATCAGGAAATGTATTTTTAAATGTTACTGTGCCTTCTGCAGGACTGTCCTTAAAATTTCCTGCTGCTTTAAACATGTAACTATTATTTCCAGAATTAGTGCAATCAGAAGTGTTATCCCCAAAGAAAGAGAAGGCCTATAAGAGTCTCAGATATCAAAATACTCTTGAATTCTCTCTGTTGAGTGGTAAAACTGTCAGTCTATCACTGATACTTAATACAGTTATCAGGATCTTGTGAAACTGAAAATTACAAGTCAGTGAGACCACATGAGATACCAGTGTTTGCCTAACAGCACGTTCCTACCCACCCAGAAATGATTTAAGGATATTACAAACTTGCACTGTTATCAAGATTATTAGGCAAAGTGGCTCAGATTTCCAGCACAGTGGTAAACATTTCACCCTTCCTTTGGTACAATTCAGACTTCTATTCTTTGTGAAATAATAATGAATCAATAAAGTTCCTTTCTACTGAGAAATTAAGGGTGTGCATTCAGGAAAAGCAGCAGAGTGATAAGGCCAAAGAAAACCAGCTGCGTGCTGATAAGCTCACTGTAAAAAGGCTCTGTGAGATCCTAGACCGGTCCGTAGATTGTTGACTGTCGGCTCTATTCCAGTAAGGACCAATGATGGTGTACCCTGGGGACCGAGAATCCTTTCCAGAATCCAAACTGGCAGCCCAGCATGGGAGAGTAACTCAGCATCACACTGTCACAAACCCCAGAACAGAAGTCAAGATGGCCTGACATGGATCCTAGCAAACTGGCAAATTGAAGAATGCCGCTGCATTCAGACTTCAACAGAACTTTGATATTGTCACGGAAAGGTATCCTCTCACAAGTTCACAGAAACAGCTATTGTCTATATGAAGTCCAGTATTTTATACATGTAATAGAGTCATCTCCCTGCTTCTTGTTGCAGGGAAAATCCTTGTTCAGGACATAAAGCTATGATTCTCTTGTCCAAAGGCCACTGAGGATTTGAAACTGGCAGAGATGTTACTAACATAACACATAACATCAGAAAAAGTGCTGAGGATAATAATGTATCTACTTTATACATGCAAACCACATACTATTACCATATTTGAGTATTCATTTTCACTTGCTCCAATTAGATCATTAAAACACACTACTGTAACAATACATCAGTCAATAATGTAACAAAGGTAACTACAAATGCAAACACAACTGGCATAACAATGAAGACCAAGTGGAACTGGGATGTTAGCCTACTACAAATGCATAGTATTAGATTATTCAAAAAGGCATCTGATGGTGAAATGAAGCTTGATAAATTTTCCTGTAGCACTCATTTTAACCAGTACAAAGGTGCCTGAGTCTAACCTTCAAAATCTAGCTTTTCTGTTGAGTACATGGCTTCTGACTAGAAAAGATGGCAGATGGCCGTTATCAACACGGAAAATGCATTATTCATCTGTCATAAACAAATGTAATTTCCCTAAACTTGTGTATGAGATGCTGTTATTGCTAAATCATGGAGCTGTGAAATTCTAAGTCAATACCATAGGGTTACTGATACTTCTTTAAAAAGCAAAATGAAAGCATACAATAGCAAGTGAAGAAATGATCCCTCTTCTAGGTCTTAACAGCAGGCCAAAACAGCGCTCAACTTCGAGAGACATGAATGCTGTGTGAGGACACAGTTATGTTTATTCCTATGGCTATAAAAGAATGAATATAATTTGCTTGGAAACACGTGAAAGAACACAGTTGTTGAACTTTGAAAATCTAAGATCTATAGGGTCTAGCCACAGTTCAAACACCTTGTGTGAAGGTTTGGGAGGTCCAACCTTCAACCTAAGAAAAGAAAAAAGGCTGCATATATCTCACCAAAGAATAACACCATTGATAGAGTTAAGAAAGAGTGGCAACATTGATACAATGGAGAGTAACACCAATGATAAGGCTAAGAAAGAATATTGCCATTGGGCATGTAACACAATATACATCTTCAAAGACTACAGACCACACATCATCTGAAACTGTAAGGGTATGTGAGGTATTCTCTTCATAAAAATGAAGGCACTATCCAAACTATTTTGTACAGAAAGTCAAGCTCCTCATCTCAGTGTTTTGGCTCTCTACTAAACAGCACTGTGGGCAACTGAAGTTGGTAAACCACAGAAATTAAAAGTGTTAAACAAGGAGTGTATATTTGCACTTGCAAGTAGTTTTACCTAATTGAAACAGAGATGGTCTTCACCTTGTAACAAATCTACTTCAATGGAACACAACAAATATTAAGAATTATTGGCATAAATTCTTGTAATTAAAAGGGAATAGCTTAACAACTGAAACACCTACTGCACCAGGAAGTGTCAGACAAAAATGGAACAAAACGCAATCATCATCTATCATGACTGACTAGGCAAACATGTCACAGAAGAACCATCTAGAAAGAAGTCCAAACTGCTTTTTCAAAACAAACTATGCAGTAGAAAATATAGTCTACATGTGGAATGACTGCATCTTCGGTCACTACAGACAGAATGAAGAACAACTTAGAACACAGATGCACATATATGGAAGGAAAAATTATCAAAGACAGTATTCTGCTGAGCCAGACCAGGAAGGCACAGAAATCCAAACCTGACATATATCAATGAGGGCTCATGGACACCACACCCCTGAAAAAACAATACAATGTAATATCCTCTCACCCCTGGAAAGCTCCACCATTGAACCACCAACGATGCTGCACCACAGCTCCTACAAAGCCAAGTATGAAGAAACAGCCTTGCAAAATCTGCAGAAAGGAGCCTACACATTCTCAACAAAGAGTCAGATTTTTGTTCATTTTCAAGGGTTGTTTTAATTTTGGAATGCTGGTTGAAAAAAAGATCATTTTAACATGGGGCTCTCTGTAACAACAGATTCTTAGGAAAATAACATAGTCCTTAGTTAGGACAAAATGGTTAAACCCACAATATTTTTCCGGTAGGCTTACTTTGAGGTATGTTTCTCACTTTCCATATGACAATTACATGTAACTGTGATGATCCTAAATGTCATTATGCCTGGTGGAAACTTGACAGCTGTCTGCTAATTGACAAGTTGCTGACATTTCTTTTTACTGTTTTATAAAAAAATATATTTAATATCTTGAAGGTTAATGTTTTACTGTCTCCATAGTTCCCAACATTTTCCTGTTTTCCATACAGCTGTTACCTGTAAGGCAGTGGCTATAAACCTGACGGTTTATAGCCAGGAAAATATTTTATGCACCTTCCATAACACAAACAGTTCTCCTCATCCTACTTTTACAACAACCACCATCCCTCTTACCGCTCTCTGAAACAACATTCACAGCCATTGTTGTTATATCTTGAATGCAGGCAGCTTGAAATCCTGCCACAGGAGGAGTGCTGTAGGTGCTCAGTCCAGTTGTTTTATTGATGTATATCATCTTACCCAATGAAACATCAAAATCTTGCAGCCAGTCAGAACACACTTCATTCCTGGGATCCCCTGTGCTTGTGTTGTATGCAGAGAATTCCAAGTTACTTAGGAAGGTTGTGTGGGGAGCCTCAGTATCTTTCAAATTTTGTTCGGAGGGTACATCTAATGTACTTTTATCTTTATGGATGGCATCAGTACAATCCTTTTTAGCAGGTAATGATAAAACACTGCTTGAAGGGACTGTGTACTCCTCTTCTATGCTGCTGAGAGGTGATGCACTGACAGTACTTTTCACGGACTCCAGCCTTGTATTGTCCGATTGCCAGCATGCATCCGCCTTAGAAACGCTGTAATTACAGTCCCCCATTGTTTCCACTGAGGATTTATATGTTTGACAAGCATTATATGAAAAATCATTATTTGAAGGTCCAGGAACAAAAGAGTAGTCATCTTTTCTACTTGAATCTCTTGGGAATTGTTCATGAAGTTGTTCTAATTCCTTGTGGTCACCTTTCATTCTGGACAGTTTAGATGACAATGATCCAGGAGATCTTTTACAACTTGTGTGGTTGTTACTAACCTGACAGTAATCAGACAATGTCAAAGGACTCTGATAAAGGGCTTGTCTGTCCTCTGAAGTTGCTCCACTGCAGAATAAAGTATACCCTAAAGAAACAACTTCGCTACTACTATCAGAATCTGTGTCTTCCACAGCTGGAGTTTCACAAGTGCCCAAGTTACCATGATGGTCATTATCATTCCTTGAAAAGTCACAATTAGCTTGTGAATTAAAAACGGGGAGATCAAATTCACTCTGCTGTGACAACGGTGTTGGTAGCGTACACTTGTCCCTCCCATAATATCTCCTGAACTTTTCCAACGAACCTAGCTGTGTGGACAAGCTCAGCTTCACAGAGGGCTGAGATCTTGGCACAGCTATTTGTCTTCTATTGCTTTTTATAACCTTATTGTGAGGAATACCTGAAGAGGTTGCCAGTGGCAATTCTGAAATGTTTGATGTCTCATAATGCATTTTACTGGTGGCAATAGGCACAGCTGCTTCCTTACTCCCTTCTTTTGACAAAGTGTTGTTCTGTAACCACTCACTACCATCAGCTATGCCTACATCCCTGGTGTAAAGAGGTACATATTCTTTATTTGTATTACTGGAAGCATCCTTAGAATTTAAAGACTGCAAATTTACTTTCTGGCCAAACACATCCTTGGCACTGACAGAGCCAGGTCTACGTTGCATGTTCAATGCAAGATTTATTTCTGTTTGTTCACATTCTTGTGGGGGCTCTTTTTGTGTAACACATGTTATCAGGCCTGTAGAGCACAATTTTAATGGTACTGAACTAACAGCCTGTCTTCCAGCATTATCTGTCAAGTCCGCTGTTTCCCTGTCTTCTCTTCTTGCATTGCAGAGCCTCATCAGTGAATTTCCAGAGACAATTCCAGACCCCACTGCTACTTCAGCAGAGTCTCCTCTCTCAGATGACAACTGAGTAACATCATTATTTAAGGTACAGACTTTACTGCTCTTCTGCACTACTTTGCCTTGCTGGCTTCCCATGTCTTTTATGTAATTCTCTGCACAATGCTGCAGGTCATCACAACTGTCTATTTTTCTTATTTCTGACCTGGCCCCTTCACTGAAAGAGGAACAAAGATTTCCTGAAGGTTTCAGATGAGCATCAGGTGCTTTCTGGGAACTGCTAGTGTGTTTTGGCCCCTGCTCTGAGATATCTGATATAAGGAAATCAGAAGCTGTGTCATCTTTGCTGGGCACTGGAATCTCTGCTTTATTGTTTCTGCATGGATCAGATGGTTCATCAATCTTCTGATGTGGGGTGATTTCAGTTTCCTGTAGATTTTTATTTGACTCTATAAGACTTGAAGATTTTTGTCGAGTAAAAGATGTCCTTTTGACATCTTTTGATTGCAAGTTACACATTTCATAGGAATCCACAATTTCATCACATGCTTTCTTAAAACTGTCCTGGATGCTCTTCTCATCAGGGAGTGAGGGCTTCAGAACTGGAGCATTACACAAACTAAAGTCATTATCTTCATTAAATTCTCTGATGTCCTCACTACATGGTTCAATAAATAAATGTTCTCGTTTCAAAAATATTTTCACTCCTTCCTCTATGCAAGTTAGAACAACATCCCAGTTTTGGAACTCAATTAGAGTCTTTCCAGGTTCCAGACACACATCATAGTCACTGTACGCACAGGTCACATTGAGAACAAAGATCCCATACAACTCTGGGCCACAACGGTGGCAACTAGGACTAGCCTGTCTGCTTACAGGGGCACTTTTTGCCTTGCAAATGACACTTTCTTTTCTTAATAAAAAATCAATTAGTTTATGGAGTCTCGTCTTTAAAACGAGCCTTCTATTCACATATAAGAACTGCATATTCTTGTTGTAATGCCCTTCAGTACTGATATAACCATTTATCTCAAATCCCACAGACTTATGATTTATTTCTCGTAACTTCCGGGATCTGCCAAGTCCATAAATTTGACAAAACCGTGAATACACATCTCTTGTCTTAGGTAGCTGAAGCACCATAGAACAAGAAACGTCATTCCTTAAAGACAGTGAAATAGAGGGATGCATCAGTGAAATAGCCTCTACTTTCTGCCTCACTCTCTCAAACTCCAACACAGGATCCATACACTTCCTCCTTACTGGTAACTGATGGAACAGATCACACACAGTGACTGTAGTTCCACCACTTGGTCTGCTCAATTCAGCTTCACAGACTTCCAGTGCTTGCCCATTGTGAAAGAGTTTCACAAATGTTTTTGCTGTCCTGCTGGTCTTAGATGAAACTTCCACTATGCTGGCCACATTGGCTATGCTTGCCACAGCCTCCCCTCTAAAGCCGTAGAACGTCAGCTTCTCCAAGTCTCCCACTGATTTGCATTTGCTGGTGAAGTACCGCTTTCCCATTGCATTTAAGTCCTCTCTCCCCATCCCAGAGCCGTTGTCCACCACCTGGACCTTAAAAGCTTCCAAATCCACCCTTATAGCTACGCATGTTGCATTGGCATCAATGCTATTGAGGACAAGCTCCTCAACACACTGCCCCAGTGAGCTGACAGTCATTCCAGAGCGCAGCCTGGCTCGCACATCTTCCACCAAACGTTCGATCATGACATCAGACAGATGAGGAACTGAAGAAACTGCAGAGAGCTCACTCTTCCGTGTTCCTTAAAACAACAACCTGCGAAGGGAAAAAAACAAAGCAAAAAATAGAAAAGCCTGAAAAAACTTTAATTTCTTGCATTGCCCTCATAAATACACCTTTCTCAGTTTCCCTGGTATTTTGAGGCTTTTTTGATGACTACTTTCCTGTTTAGGCTTTGACCACATACTGCTGGTGCCTTCAGGCTCAATGGCCAGAACACCATGTCTATGCCCCCTACTAACAACATACTTGATTCTCAAACTTAATATACCCAATCTCCAACCACGATGAGGCAAAACTCAAAGAACCTGCAAGCAAAAGGCTTCTGCTTCCATTTATATCAAAAATACAGAGTAAGCATCACCAAGAACTGGGCAGAAAGCTGCCTTCCTCTCATTTGTACCTCAATGTCCACAATGCCTCATTCTGGCGAAGGAGCATCTGCTGCAACTTGTCTAAGATACCAACAAACTGCGCTTGGGAATGGGTGCGGGACGCTGAGCAAGCTGTTTATGAGAAAGGGAACCTGCTATTTTCCAGTCCTTGATGCCTACTGGTTTCCTAGTGGTATTCGAGGGACACACCACTCTTCTCGCACCCCTCACGCAGAGCTCCCCACGCAGCTTTGCAAGTGCTGCAGGCCCTCTCCAGGGACCTGGTGCTCCGTCTGTGACAGCACCCAGATTCCCTGGCCCCGGGAGGGCAACGACCCCCCGCGCCCGGCTCGCTACCACACGCTGTCCCCGCGGCGTGCAGGAGTAGCGGCCGCTGCCGCCCTGCCCTTCCCACAGCCTCCCGCTCCGCTCTCACCCCCTCAGCTCCCGCCAGCCTGAGGGCGGGCGGCCCCACCAAGAACCGCTGCGCGAGACCAACCGCCGCGGGCTGCCGGGCTCCCGCACGCGGGTCCTGCAAGAGGCCAACAGCCAGTGACGGTCCGGGCCAGGGAGCGCATGCGCGGCCGCGGAGCCGGAAGGCTGCGGAGAGCTGGGACCCGGCCGCGCGGTGGATGCTGGGAGATGTAGTTGCCGGGTTCCACCGCGGTCGCAGACAGGGAAACGGCACCGTCCCCCTACGCCCCTTAGAGCGGCGGCTCGTGACACCGGGTACTGTCAACGGGATGACAATCCAAGGGCTGCGACCCACTCAGCCTGCACATTCCACACAGGAAACATGCTCGAAGCAGCTTTATTCTAAAGAAATAAACTCTGGAACAAAGTAAATTCTTTCTAAGGCATTCAGAGCACAAAATAACATCTTTCAGCAACTCCCATGCCGTCCTTCATGCAAGCACAACACTGCACAGATGTAAATTTTGCCCAGGTACAGCCACTGAAAACCAGCACTGGAAAGACAGAACGAGAGGTTGTGCCATGAGGCAGCCCCTTCAGTAAAGAAAGCCCACTCTCCTCCACCTGCCAAAGCTTTGTGAAAGGCTGAGAGTTAGACTGAGAGTACAACAAGCCAATAAATTAGAAATTCAATAAAATAAAAGTTCTCCAGAGATTAAAACTGCCTGAATAAGTACAGGTGTTGTGAGAGCAGCTCATGATCCAGATTTTGCTTCTTCCTGGACAAACCTAATTCACGATCTGGAAGTTGTCGTGCTCCAGCGCCTCAATCTTCTTCTCGTTCCTGAACTCTGCTCGGCTGATGCGGGACTGGGGACTTCCCGTCTTCCTGAGCCATTCCTGCAGCTCCCGCACCCTGGCAGCTGGGCCCTGAACTTGCCCGTGCACAGTGCCATGGCTGGTATTTTGGACCCAACCAACAAGGCCGAGCCTCTTAGCCTCCCCCTGAGAAAACAACACAGAGCAAAAGGAGATTAATCCAAACTGCGAGAAAGCGACAGGACGTTCACCTCCAGGAATTCATGCTACAGATGCAGTCCCCTGAGGAGTTTCCTACAGCTCAGGCTGCAGGGAAGCAGCAGACCATTCAGTCAACTCCTCACGATATTATTCCACATTAAAAGCTGGGGCTGAAACACACTTTTCAGTCGTGCTTCCATAACGCAGCACAGGCTACCAGCAGCGCTGACAGACGACAGCCCCTAGCCCCAACGCCTCCTTACCCCGCCACAGAAGCAGCCAGGGCCCATACCGTGGCGACGGCCAGGCCCCGACAGAGGAGTGCACTAGCACCCGGTTGACAAGCACAGGAAGGAGCGGGCCGTGAGACCGCGCCACGCACCTGAGTGTACTTTCGGAAGAAAACGCCCTGCACCTTGCCGAACACCTCGTAGTCCACGGAGAGCAAGCCCTCGCCATCCGCCATGGCGCCTACACCACCATCAACCTCCACCTCCTCCAGCGGCAGCCGCAACTGCCGCATAATCCTCTGCGCCGGCGCGGAGCGGCCGGCATTGGGGGCGTGGCCTCGCTGTCCCTTCGGACCAATAAAGAGCCAGGGTCGGTCCCTTCTTAAACCTCCTCATGAATTATGCACTCCTGCTCGCCCCGCCCCCTTCCCCCGCCAGCCGCTCCTGCTCGGCCGTAGAGGCGGAGCTCTCAGAACCGAGAAGCCATCGGGAGCCCGCCCGCGGGCCAGAGCTGCGCCATGAGCTGGTCCCCGCGCGCACTGTGTGCGGGCCGGACGCGGGCTCCCCGGGTCCCTGCGGTGGTGTCAGGACTCTAAGCGGGGTGGGTGGCAGCGCCGAGGGTCCCGCGGAGCGCTCAGCCCCACGGTGTGTGAGGGCACCTCATGCTCCCCGGGGGATGTGGGAGAACGAGCCACAGGAAGACTGGGCTGAGCTTTACCCGATAGTGCCTGTCAGAGCCACACTGACAGCTCTACAGTGCCAGAACTGAAGGCATGCGTTATGGGAAATAGCAACGCTCCCCGAAGGTGTTTCTCTGGCGGTACAGCATACTTCAGCTGCTACTAGGGTAAGGCAGGGCTCACACAGAAAGTAAAATACAATCATACGTTATTTCTGGCTGCATAAGCAATTGGGACTGGCATCATGGGAGCTTGCTAGATGGAAGGACTGTAAAGATTTACAGAATCCAGAAGAGTTACAAAACCTTTGCTAATATTTATCATAGCCTCTCATTGTAGCTTCCAGGTATAGACTGTTGGGGAAAAAATTGTCCAGTTTTGGAGAAGATAGTCTGTAATGACTTTGCTTTTAACCTCAGGCTCTTTCTCAAGCACTGAACAGCTTGGTCTCCACCAGTGGATTCTGTGAGGGCAGCTACTAAGCTTGTTCCTGTTTCCCAGCTGGAACACCAGAAGAGCAACTTTCAGCATAAACTCGTACCTGGCAAAGAGGAAGGTTTAAAGGATCTCTATGCCTGCAAGAGCCAAAAATATTCCTATTCTCTTGCCCCAGAAAACAGTCAATACAGATCCAAGCACAGAGATTTCTGTTTAGGTGAACTGCAGAACACCAGCCAGACCAGCACTCCACCATCTAGATCAGTAGCCAGGCGGAAAGGGGTGGACCGTGCATATCCCCCGAAACCAACTGTTCACCAGCAGGGTATGAGAGTTCCAGTGGTCAGCACAGCACAGTTTGGAAGTGCCCCATACACGGAGGAAGCTGCAAACAGCAGCCCTAGCTCAGTGAGCGAAGGGGGGTATCAACAAGCTGCAGTGCTCTTTCCTTGGCCAGCAGAATCTAAACAGTCAGCGTCCCCATACAGGGGGCAGCTGCCCTACATTCAAAAGTTGGAGGCAGATGGACGGAAGCTGGAAAAGAAAATCCAAAAGCAAAAGGCCCTCCTCAGAGAGAAGCTGGAGAGAACAAAGGAGTCACTTAGGAGGATTCAAAGAAAGAAATAGCTTGCTGAGACAGGGAAGAGAAGGTACCTGGAAGTGGAGAGGACCCATAAGCAAATGGCTGCAAAGTACCCTGAAGAGAGTCTTCAGAGGTGCAGCCAGGCCGGACGATGGGGTCTTGCATGGGGTGCAGTCTGCAGAGGCTGTTATCCTCAAGCCTGGCACCACCCTCTGCCCCTAGGAGCTGGCTATGGGGAAACACAAGAAGGAGAGGCTGGTAGCCAGCAACAGCAAAATTCAAGGCCACATACCAATGGAGCATTTAGCCTCTTGCTCAAAGCCAGCCCCAAAATGTGGCTCTTCTCGCTCTGCCATCTCGGAGCAAGTTTCTGGTAACCATCCATCCACAAAGGTGCTATGCATGCAGGCTGGCAGTGCTGTGGAGCAGGGGAAGTTTGGACAGTGCAGCATCTGTGAACCTAACTTCCTCTGCACCAGGCTTGAGAAGCATGTAAGTATCTGCAGCAAAATCCAAGGCTCCAGGAGGAAAGTGTTTAACTGCAGCATGGTCAGAGCTAAAGGCACAGAACTGGAAAAGTAACAGCAGCTGAAGGACTCGGAAGGGCCTGAGGTAACATGCAGTCCTTTTGCCTCCCCTGATCCACACCTACTGCTCACATTCCTTCTACCCCCATATCTAATTCTGATGAGAGGCAAGTGCCTTCACATGTACACAAGGCTAAGGGATACAATGCAGTTATTGAAATGTTCTTGCCAAATGGATAAATAAATCCATTTTAAATCTAACAGATAGGGGGCTGGGGTCCTAACTGACTTGTCTCTGTAATGCGTCACAGGTGTACTCCCGGATAAGGCTCATTCCTTGCTGTAGTCAGGATGCAGACTGGGTCTGCTGCAGTAAAACTCTGTGGCATGCACGGAACTGACTGAAAACGCAGGTAGTAACACAGGGTGTGAAAAGGAAGGCAACGGAAACATGCATCTCAGTTTCTGCAAAGCAGCTATAGCTACCCTTTCTGATTCCTTGGCCTTGCTGCTTGTTTTTCTGGCTATACTCAAGCTCTTTCCAAGTATTGATGCCTCTCTCAGTATTTCCTTCAAATCCTCCTTGGTGATGGTCTTTTTGTTCTCCAGTGTAGGACTCAGCTTCTCAGGAAGTGTTTTACATCAACGGGGAATGCCCAGGGATGGGTGGCCTGGGTTGGGCCCCAAATGTAAGACTGCGAATGGAGGCTGATGGTGGTGCCAGTTGCTCTGACTGCCTTTCCCTTCTGCAGAGCAAGCCACCCAGAAAGAACGGCTGGAAATAGAAGCATGCAGTTCTCATCCAGACCATGCATGAGGTGTGTGAGGTGCCACAAGTACTCGGCAAGAGAGAGATGTCTGAAGTCCCCCCATTGCCTCCCATCAAAAACCCAGATTATGTTTCCCTGCCCCAACTGTAGATGCTGATTGTCTGCTTGTATCTGGTGATTCTGCTTTTTACTGTATTAAACTAGTTCTGTTGTGGAAAAGTTATTTTCAAATGATCACAAGAGTAGTTTGTTTATTCTTAGAATCATAGAATAGTTAGGGTTGGAAAGGACCTTAAGACCATCTAGTTCCAACCCCCCTGCTGTGGGCAGGGACACCTTACGCTAAACCATATCACCCAAGGCCTCGTCCAACCTGGCCTTGAACACCGCCAGGGATGGAGCATTCACAGCCTCCCTGGGCAACCCATTCCAGTGCCTCACCACCCTAACAGTAAAGAATTTCCTCTTTCTATCCAATCTAAACTTCCCCTGTTTAAGTTTTAGCCCGTTACCCCTTGTCCTATCACTACAGTCCCTAATGAAGGGTCCCTCTCCAGCATCCCTATAGGCCCCCTTCAGATACTGGAAGGCTGCTATGAGGTCTCCACGCAGCCTTCTCTTCTCCAGGCTGAACAGCCCCAGCTTTCTCAGCCTATCTTCATACGGGAGGTGCTCTCCAGTCCCCTGATCATCCTCGTGGCCCTTTTCTCTGGACTTGATCCAAGAGTTCCATGTCCTTTTTGTGTTGAGGACACCAGAACTGCACACAGTACTCCAGGTGAGGTCTCACAAGAGCAGAGTAAAGGGGCAAGATCAGCTCCTTCGACCTGCTGGTCACGCTCCTTTTGATGCAGCCAAGGAAAAGTAAAAATGAACACTTTGTATGAGAAAGTTGCAACAGGAAGCAAACCTGGAACAAAAAAATTCCATCAGCTCCATTTGCAAGTCCTTCAGTCACGCAGCAGCAGCAGCAGCTCCTGGGAACCTAGAAAAGATCAAACACTACTAAACTGGACTAGCCAGAAGCTGAGCACGAAGAAACACTCCAGCCTTCAGTGGAGGGACCTGACTCCTGAAAACAGTCGGAGAGCTTCTGTCCTATAAATACGTGCCCTTAGCACACCCTAGAAAAGTGTGAAGGTCCCAGAAAGGGTCAGTGCTGCCCTGTGCCAGCCAGGTACGAGTGTACAAACCAAGAGAGCAGTACAAACTGGCTCAGCACAGATATTTATCCTGCCACTTAGCCATCATGGTTAGTGTTCCTTGGCACTACTCAGCCTATGTTGTTCAAACCAGCTCAGCTTCCTCTTCTGTTACTGCAGTACAATCCCCCTCTCATAGACATGCTGCATTTTCAATCCAAATCTCTGGTGAATTTTAAGTCTTTAGCCCAGCTTTGCCTCTCAAGACATTTCAATACTTATTAGAAGCCCCAACAAAAAGTGAGAAGTGACAGACATCAAATATAGGAACAGTGGGCTGAGTAGGTGTCAGGCATGTTCTCCGTTCTGTAGGCCTTAATGCTTACTAGAAGCTGTTGGAGAGAACAGGTACTTTTTCCCTTTGAAGCTCTTTCTTCCTGTTATTCATTTCCCACTTGGCACTCACACTGTTGAAATAAACACACACACAAGAACTCCCTGATGTCACTAGGAAGAGATGCTGCAGCAAGAGAAAAGAGTTGCTGTGTTGTTTGGTTGGGCTTTTAATGAAGGGACACAAAACCTGACATTTTTTCCCATAGCAAAGACACCTGCACACAGGAGAATGAGATTAAACATTTATTTAAACAGAAACTCCAAACCACTCCACCCTTTAACCTTAAAAAACAAAACAAAACAAAAACCGACAATGACAAACTAGTTTTCAGCCAGTGTCAAAGCAGGCATAAATTGTGTTCCACTGAAACAACTCAGTAGCAATACTAGCAGGAGACCAACATATAGGGAGCTAGCACTGCAAGAAGGGGAGAAGTAAAAAGCGTTTGAAACTGCTCAAAAGGCACTTCTGCTCACTTGCCCTTCTATTTCCAGCCCAAGACAAAGGTGCTGCTTTAAACTGCTTTTTTGGTTGCATAGCTGGCTGGTGTGAAATCTGTGGTCTGTAACAGGCACAACCTGGATAGCGTGAATCCTCTAAGGCACATATGAGCTTGCAGAGCACAGGGCATCCTCCGTCAGGAACCCTCATCCTCCACTAGATCCAAAGGGAATCCAGTCTGTGCACCTAGCTTCCCAACTGCAGAGCATTGAGAAATGAGGATAGCAGTGCACTTGCAGGAGAGCGACTCCCATCAGCTTGATGCTTGCTTACTGGACATGGCTCACGCTCAACTCTTCATTCCTCAAAGGCACTGCCACAACATGACCAACTCCATCATTTCCAACTTCAACAACTCTCAGGCCGGGACCCTGACCTGGGAACTGGCTCCAATGCACACAGCAGAAAAGAGAGCAGAGTCTCAAGGCCAACAGAGCGGCATGGCCGGGCAAGGACACCCAATGTTCACCACCCCCCAGGAGGGCTGTCCTCCTGCCCTGCCTTCAGTAACAACGGATGGGCACACAGGTACGATCCTTGCTCTGGACACTGCATTGGAGAGACTGCAATTGATTCAGCTTCAAGATACTAGCAATAGGCACCAAAGAAGTATTTAAGGAGGGTAAGTTAAAAGCAAATAGCTCGGCATCCACCTCTAGAGACAAATGGGGAATGCTGGCATTCCTGGAACAGTCTCCCGAAAGAAGCAGTCCTGGAGAGGTGAAAGCATATCCAATTGCAACAGCCCTGAAGCAATTCTAGTGACATGTCACCGATGGGGACAGTCTCATGAAAACCACTCTCACAGCGAAGGTGAGAGGTACTCAGGACTCCTTAGAGGCTCCACATAAGGCAGGGGAGGCTAGCTGCTCCCAGGTATCCTACTAAGCCCATAAGCTTACTTCGAAGTCAATCTGCTAATACATTTCAGGGGAGCAAAACTTAACCTCATTTTCTATCAAGAAATGAGGAAATCTTGATCATCAGACCATGGCTCTTCCCATATTCAAGTTTCCTGGGAAACCCTCTCGCTTCTAGAAAGAAGGTGAATTCCAGACAGAGACTTGATCATTCATGGTCACTGGGGTAGGCTGCATCCTGTGACTACGGCATTAATGACCTATTCTGGGTAAGAAACTGCATTCCAGCTTCATCAAAACACTTGAGTGGACAAACACCGATTCTTCCCACACCCACACAGACTGTGGGCACCAGCGGCTGAGCAGAACAGAAGCCAAGCAGGGAGCAGCTACAGGCTTAGGCCAAGAAACCAGAATGCTCTGCCACCCAAACCAAGCTGAACAGCTGGAGAAAGAAAGGGATGACTTCGTCTGAGGCCCAGCCACTTGTCACCTGGTTGGGAAGCAGGCAGTCTGAGAGCTAGAGATCCCATCTCAGACAGTTCCTGTTACTGCTATTGAAAACGACACGATTCACACATCTCGCTGCATTACCCAGAAGGTGGAAAGCTCTAGGCTCCCAGAATAAAGCCTTTAAACTCTGTCTATACAGGCCACTAGAAACAGCCACATGGCCAGAAGCTGTGCCTCATGGCCAGGGACACGGTGGCTACCATTATCTCCCTAAGAGGAAGATCTCCACTGCTTCCAGAATGAGAAGTTCTCTGCCCCCTCTGCCCCTCAGCAGAGGGGAGCAGTCTCACCAGCTGGGCCTTACCATGTGGTCAGGAGAGGATCCCAGTCCTTCACCCCTCTGAAGCGAAGGTGGCAAGTCTTAGGGTTCAGCCATCTTAAGTACAAACCATGTCTCCTCCTCTCATCTAGAGATGCAGTGATGAATACAGGGGTCCCAAAGGCAGCTCCCAGGAAGCAGTGAAACAACGAAAGGGCCACAAGCCACTACTGGAGCCATCGCCATAATGGGGCCATTTTGCCTCATGTGCAGTTGACAGATAAGGTACAAAGAGGAGCTGCTGCTGCTTCAATCACTGAGCTGGCCTAGAGCTCAGCGGCCTTTCCCCTCTCAAACTCAGTCCTAGTTCATATCAGACGTACATGGGTGCTGCCCTGGAGCCTCCAGCCTCGCTCCTTGCCTGCGAGTGACCTGAAGCCAGGAAAGCCGCTCTCTGCATTCGGTTAGTGTGCTGTGAAGTTAGATGAATCCCAGTGGGCTCAGGAGACTAGAGGCTGGAGCGGCACGAGTCCGTTCCCAGGAGACACCAGGAATCTGAATCCAAGTCAGGTTTTGGATCCACTTCCATCTCCTCTTTGGCTGTCTGCGTTCCTCTGGAATGAAACTCCACCTGCCAAACACACAGCAGTTATCCAAACAGCTCTAGGACTAGCTGCAAAGAAGCCAGGAGCCATACATGGCACAGTTACTGTTCTCCACAGCCATTTGGGACTCTCCGCATCTGACTACTTGTCCTTTCTCATGTGGAATAAGAAAGGGGGATCCCAAGTCCCTCAAGAGCTGGGCTCTCCTCACAGGAAACTGTGGTCTTGACTTCATTCCTCTAGCTACTACCAGAGCTTGCATCAGCAGCTCTAATAAGAGACGGGCACCATGTTCAAGCCCCCCCTTTCTGTTCTAAGAAAGACATTTCTTAAGAGCTGCTTCCTTCTGCACAGCCTCCACAATCTACGCACAAGCAGTGAGCCCAGAGGAGTCCTCACCTGCTGCATTCCCTCTGTCCTGCTGCAGAACTGCTGGAGCTGGGCACTTAGACGAACGGTTTCCTGCTGCAGCTGCTTCTGCTCATCCAGACACTGTAAGACCAGGGCTCGGAGGTGAGTCACCTCCACCTGCAGAGCACTGCACATGCAGCCCGCAGCAGGAGGTGCAGCCTTCCCTTCACTGCACGGCAAAGCTGGACTCAGGCAAGTAGGCTGCAGAGACAGAGGGAAGTCAGGCCAGTGGTGAGTGCCACTAACGTCCTCCTTCTTCTGAGAAAGCTGCTCCTGTACTCCTACAACCAACACCCACCTGGTTTACCACCCTTTTGCTAAGCTGGGGGGGATCTGTTCTCTTGGGACAGAAATCTCCTGGAATAAGATAGTGTCACAGGTTGTAATTTCTCAGCAGTTTCCTATTATTAGTTCTCACAGCAATGGCTGCTTTCTATATTTCTCTTCTGTTAGGGGTCTGGGCCCTAGGTTCCTCCTTTTTCTTTTTTTCCAATCTCATTAACCACATTTTTCCAAAGAACTGATCTCCTTCTTTTCAATCTGGCCAAGCCCCAGCTTTGTGTTCTAGATTCCTGTGAACTGTTCTCTCTGCAGCACCATCACTGATATCAACAGCTCTCTCTTCCTCATCCAGACAAATTAGGCCAATCCAAAACTCTCTCCTCAGCTCTCCCCATAATTCAGACATTGCCATTTACAGTCCCTGAGAGCTTCAGGCACACCTTCACTTGGGTAACATTACCCAGGGCTCCGTCTGGGGCTTGTTTAATCCAACGGGTTCCTCAGAGGCCACTTTGAGTCCTTGAAGTTTCTGGTATGGGAGAGTCTCCTTCTCTGGCTCTGAAGATGCCATGCTCAAGGGAAAGGGGCTGTCAGGCATGGGGATGAATTCAGCGTTCTCCAGCTCCTGGGTACACAAAAAGCAGCACTGCCAGGCCTGCCTGCCTTCCTGCAGCTGGCTTAACCTCCTCAATCATCACACCAACCCCCTCTTGTGGTTAAAAAGGCTGAGAGGACTAAAGGGCTCCCCTTGTAGCACATTGCTAAGAACCTTTCAGATCATCTCTTACAGGTGGCAGTGGCCACGTGCTTTTCCCAGCCTAGGTCCCCATTTTAAGGCATTTCTGAAATTACATTACCTTCCGCAGCCAGCCAGGGCAGGAGCTGCTGTCAGCACTGTTGCCTCCCTTAGCTTCTGCAGTGCTGATCCAGCCCCCCAGCTCACGATCTGCTTCCATGGTTCCCCGAAAGCCTCCACTGGGATTGGGGGTCTCCACTTCCTGTTCATTATCTTCTTCCTCTCCTCCTCCAGTTGTGCAGCTCTGAGCCACTAACAAACAAGAATGAAAACTTTATACTCTTCCCACCTCTGCTATTCCTGTTGCCAAACACCACCTGGAGCAGAGAAAATGCAGACATTTGGGCGCTATGGCCACAGTGAGAGCACATGCTAGCCACATCTCCCTCAACAGCTTATCCGTTAACACTACCTGCAGGCCTCCCAAAAGGGCTTGTGTGCAGCAGCCTTTTACAGCTTCTCAGCTCCAGCCCTCCCACAGGTCCAAGAAACCAGATTCCATTTCTCCAGCAGCTGCCCCATAGCCCCCCTTTCCTTATCAGCTCCCTTCAGTGAATTCCTCTCAGCTTTTCCTTGTCAAATTGAAGTTCCTCAACTACAAAGGCCTCTCCGTATCCATGTTCTTCTCCTCTGTTTCAGCTGTCTCTTTCCCAGCTTCGGTCCATCCCTTCCCATGCACAGCGCCAACCAGATTTCCTGCATTCAGCTCTTCTGTGAAGCCTTTCAAATGCAGAGAAACCATGCTGTAGCACCAAACCACACCCCCTCCAAATAACCACTGAATGGACTTAAATTGCAGCTCCCCAGGGCACGTTACTCACCAGTTCCAATGGACAGGCCACTGCTGTTGGATCGGATTGTTTTCGAGTTTAACACCTTTTCTGCAAGGAGAGAAGCACACTTTCAGTTAAGAGTGCCATATGGAAAGCGAGACAACTCCTCCAAAGGCACACAACAAAGCCAGTGTTGCAGGTCTAGAGCTTAAGAGAGCTTGCCACGTACTCCCACAGCAACTTGGCCTGTTCCCAGGCAGGATTTATAGTTAAGGTCCTGACAAGCAATACATTGTCATAAACAAGATCCCAAAATTTCATTCTAAACTTACACTTACCAACAATGATGATGGTGTGCCAGCCACGACACGACAGGTCTGGGACGTGATGCAACGATCCAAATATTGGCCGAGGCCATGAGGTACAAATATCTGAGCCATGGGCTCTCTCGGTTGATGTCATTGCCAGACGTCCATTCCCACCGTTACCCCAGGCAAAGATATGGTTGTCTGAGGAAAGAGAGATTCCCACACTTTCTTGGCCTGGAATTGCTACAAGGATCACAACCTTTCTGCTGTAACTGCTATCCCAAAGTATCTAACCCACCAGCTCCATTTGCCCGTGAGAGAGCAAACTTGGAACTAATCTAAAAGGCAGCCACCAAGCCAGCACTCTGCAGCCCCAGGGAGAGCAAATGCTTGACACTGCACTGGGACTAACAGGGCCAGACAGCCCCAGTCTAAGAAGATTTCTTTATTTCAGTGCAGTGCCGCAGGGGTAGTGTAGGAAATGCTCAGTGGGAGTCAGTTAACCACCCTGCACATCTAGTTCAAAGAAACCACCACAACTTTGCAAAGTCCCACTCACCGTCAGTAGCAGCTATGGTGAATTCATCTCCACATGAAACCCTGATCACCTGCTTACCCCCCAGGGGGCCTCCCAGCAGGTTAATTCCCAGGTGCTTCTTATAGTCCCCAACACCAAGCTGTCCGCACTTGTTGGAGCCGAAGGTCAGCAGGCGGCCTCGCTCTGAGAGGAGGAACCAGGAGACAGTCACAGCAAGGGCCCATAGCAAATATTGGAAGCAGCCATGCATGCACAGAACCAGCAGTAACAGCCTATGACCAGGAAGGACTCTGGGGAGAAGCCTGCCAGGCTGGGAGGGGACAGTGCCAACCAAGAGGAATGGCTTCAGCCTGGGAACACCTGCCCAGTTCCCTCTCCCATTGCTCCCCTTTTCTGACGCTGGGACTCCTCACAGCCCTCTCACTGGTGTCACTTGAGCAATGCCTAACTCAGTCATAAATGATTCCTCCACTAGCCCACAGCACGATTCTTGCCCCCAGCTTTTTTCTTCTTTTTTGCCCCTTTAAAGAAACAGGAAGGCTGGCCCAGAAGCTGATGTTGTTGCTTCAACTGTCCAAGAGGCCACACTACTGAGAAACAGGAATCCTGGGTTCCTGGAGCAGGCATAAGCCTTGCTACCAAGAGCACAACCCTCCGTGTCAAGGGCCAGGCTGAAAGGGCTAAGTTTATGCAAAGTAATCCAGCAACCAGCATTCACTTCTTAATATACAGGGCTCACCATCAATGGAAGCTGTGTGTGTTTTCCCTGGAGAAATGGTACGAATCTTGTAGAAGGACAGCTGCTTGGCCAGAGTAAGGGAAGTGGCGTATGGCACCTCACAGTATGTCTGAGAAACGACATGTGGGTAAACACAGAGTGAAAATACACACATTCATCAGCTAAAATCTACTCAAGCATGTCTTGGCAGACCACAACATTAACCTAGACAGTCCCAACACAGGTATGGTAAAGAACTGCCAGAATCCGTGTCACTGGCTAAATCACCCTGGAGCAGCTCACTGTCTGCTTCACTACCAGGTATGACATAGGGCAGACAGGAAACAGAAACAAATTCCCCTTCCCACAATCCCAGTATCCACTGACTTGGACTGGAACTACCAAATTGGCACAAAAGCTAATGAACGCTTCGTCTCTGTCACAGAACCTCCATTCCCTCGATATACAGCTGGGAGCTGGAGCCAGGCACTCAAATGAACTTACATCATGGTTGATTATCCCTGATGTGCACTGATTCAGGCCCAGTTTGTTGAACTCGTTGAGTCCACATGCCAGTACTTTGCCTGTCTGGGTGAGCAGGAAAGTTCCATCACAGCCACAGTGAACGGACACAATGTTTAAGGTCTTTGGAACATCCACCTATGTGGAAGAAATATATCCCAAGAAAATCAAAACCCCAACACCTACTGCATAGAAGCTGGAACATGGAAACATGGGGTTAGAGCAGTGGTTTAGCTAGTCTGGGCACTGACAACAGCCAATGCAGTTATTTTGAATGAAGGCACAAGAATATCAGAAAGTCTACAGCATTCTGAAACTCTGGTCACAATGCAGAAATTCCAGGCATTCTAGATCTTGTGAGCAGACACCAGTAAGCCAGCATAGGAACCAGCAACGTGGTGCACAGGCATCCTGGTCAGCTGGGGTCTACAAGCACCAGCCCCAGTCCACCGAGCAGGGCTGGGTCTGTGATACTGTGTGACCACAGGTATTTGGCAAATCCTTGGTGGTTTCTAACACCCACTGGGTTAGATTACCTCCATTACCCCTACCACTGCATTTCAAGAAGATTTTACTTTCAACTCATCTTTAACTCATTATGTCAAATTCAAAGACTCCCAGTTGTTTGCACTACTGCAGCTTTCATCTACAAACTTAAGGTATGCCATGTGGTATTTCCTGCTATGATTTTGACCACATTAAGTTTGGCATTTCCAGTTCCAGTGTGGAGACCAGAGCAATGAAGCTCCAAGTCATGATGCTGGCTTGTTTGGGAGCAGTATGCCCCTCTGCTATGATGTCTAGGAAGAAATGCAGCAAAATGAAATGAGGAAGCAAAGTTAAAACCCTCACAAACTCTAATTTCTCAGTTGTGCCAGAAGAACACACCTGAGCATCAGGCAGTTTATATTAACAGTCAGCAATTAATCAGAGTTTATGCCCATGCAGATGTTAAGAACTAGTCACAGACCTACCTTCTGAGGGGTGTAATGATCTTCTTCTGAATCCAAGCCCAAGCGCCCTGCATCAATGAAAACACTGCAATGAGGAAAGGCCTTACAACGTGCCCATCCCTAAGAAATGGTATTGCCTCTCCACAGCCCCAAAGTAATCTCCCTACAGAACTAGAAACCTGCTCCTCTACGTGCATCACTGCCTGCCAAGTCCCAAGGTGACCCAATCCCACTCACACTACAAGTGCCCTACCCACAAAGAAGCCAAGTGGCACCCTAGAACTTCCCAGAATAAAGTTCCAAGGGCTCAGGTCCCCATCCTTACAAGGGAAGAAAGCCCAAAAGAAGCAATGTTTTTTGCTATATATCCCCAGAGTATACCAGACAGCCCCCACTTAGGCCCTGCATTACACACCTGCACCAACACACCTGCACCAACCCGCTTTCTGAAGCGGGCATGCCCCAGTGCCTTTACGTTCCTACCGTACTCGCCACAGCCCCACGTATAGACTTCTCTGTTCCTGGTCAGCACTGCCACGTGGTTATCTCCACAAGAGACCTGCTCCACAGGGTTGGTAAGAAAGAAATCCAGCTGCAAAGGCTCAAGCACTTCAGAGCCATAAGCCTTGTCAACGCCGACGCAGCCATAATAGTCCGAGCCAAAGGCATACACCTGGCCCTCATCTGAAGGACACAATGGAAGCTTGGTCACACACACAAACTGTATTAGGCTGCACATTAACCTCTTCTGACACAGCCAGAGCAACCTCTTTTCTCTAAGTATCCTCCTCTTCAGTGCAGAAGATGTCATCAGGAGACTGTGGAATCCTTTCTTGTTCACGTTAAGATGGATGACATTACACTACAACCTGCACCTATTTCAGGCCACCAGTGTCAAAAATTCTTGGGTTAAACCTGCCACTTTTTTCAACAGAAACCCACAAATTTATCCTGTGGCTCCCTAAGTCGCTCCTCCAGCACACTGAGCATCTGAGCTTATCTCTGTGAAACCTCTGCTTTTCTAGCACTGGCAAAATAATATGGAAACTACCTTGTTGAGAATTGTTTTTATGGGACAAGCAAGATTCAAATTCTTCCATAACTGACAACACATCTTTCAGTCTAGGAGCAGAGTTAGAAATAGAGATCGCTACCAGGTCTCGAGCTTTCTGAATTAAACAGCAGATCTCAGATACACATCATCTTTCATCACTGAGAGAGTCTTTCCCCACAGAGTCTGGAAAGAGTTTCAAACACATTTACATCCTTCACTTCAGGCTCCTCTCTCTTTAATACAGGCATGTGCGGAGGCAACGCATGCACTGGTAAGAGCAGGGACTCTGCACAGCCACAGGGGAGCTGTGCTCAACACCCAGCTTCATCACCAAAAAGGAGCACATCCTTAGTAAAACACCCAGTCTTCCTGGGAGTCAATATCTTCCTCTGTATAATAACATTGATCTAGCTCCACTCCTGCACCTACTAGTCTCAAAACTAAGGGCTGAGAACCATATGGGACTATCTCCTTTGTGCACTCTGCTAATGTTATTGTGACAGCAAACACCTCCACCATGCAGCAAAGCCAGGGGACAGCGGTGCCCTTCAGCTCTCACCTGTGATGCACACTGTGAAATCATCTCCACAGGACACTTGGCGAATGGCTTTTCCCTGGAGCTTCTCAACATGCTTTGGCTGCCGGTAGGAGGCTCTGTCTCCATGTCCCAGCTGCCCGTGTAACTTGGTGCCCCCCTGCATATTCTGCAAGACAGAAGCATCTGGTAAGATTATGTATCCATGACCCCAGAGGTGGTCCCAAGTTAGAGCACCTCGAACAAGCAACGGAAGACAGCAAAGAGAAAGCGTGTTAGGTACTCCAGGGAATAGACTGCTATCTATGTGGGATAACAGCAGGCAACATTCTAAATGGCAGCGCAGGCTTTCAAGCCTGTTATGCACTAGCAGGGAGTGATCCTATCTCTGGTCACCAGATGGTGAGGAATCCCTGCTCCTTTCTCATCTGCCAAGCTACAGAACCCATTCCCTGCCGGAAGGACTGAAATTCATCCCTCAGTTTTGTGACCAACTTTTCTAAATCCTAACGACTGCAAAGAAATCCGTAACGTGAAACAAATGCCACAGAAGTGGCCAGACCTACCAATTCCACAGGAAAACCAAAACAACTCTGAGTAGTGTTAAAGCTAAAACTAAAATATTAATAGCCAGCTGGAAGTTTTCACTGGCCATTCTTGCAGTAACACCTACCAAATGACTTTAAATTGCTCTCCTGTTTGGATCTCTTTCTCCTCTCAGCCACCTACCAGTATTTTCTAATCTGGTTTCACATATTCTGTATCATCAATACAACAGCCTGTGGAAGCCTGGAGGTGCAGAACCCCTCCATGTAACACATCATCTAAGCCTGAGAAGACTAGATTCAACTGTTTTAAATGCATTACATACCAACATTTTTTTATTCGCTTTAAACTATCACAGAACTTCCACTCATCATAAAAAAAACAGAGTTGTTTCATGTAAGACATCTCTGGTTTCATCCACAAGCTGCCTCTCAGATGACTTGTATTACAACAGGGTCACTCACCCCATCCGTTCTAATCTCTGACAACCTTCCTCTAAAATACACAAAGCCGACAGAGCACCACAAAGCCTCCGGTGCATCTCTAATAGTCAGGAAGGGGAGGAAGAGATGTTTGACTCAGTCTCTAAGCCTACCACTCCACCGTCTACAATCCTCAAAAACTGGATGGTCATGGAAATGTCATGATGGAAAACTTCTCTCCAAAACACAACTTCCTTGAGACTCGGGTCCTAAAGCAGATGGCCTCACTGTGTCACTGCAATCAAATTGCTCCTTTTCCAAGCTTTTGGCTCATCTGATTCTAACAAATTCATCAATGCTTAGCAGTGGATCTGGACTCTCCCACCCTTACCCCTTCCTGCAATTTCTCTCACTTACCACCCAGGTGTAGAGTTCCTTCTCCACTGTCACCACAGCAAAGTGAGTGTTACCAGCACACACCTGGCGTGCACTGCAGCCACTTTTGATAGCATCCAGCTTCTGGGGGGTGGACTTCCCACCCCCCCAGACATACACCTCACTAGTGCGCGAAGTCACGACTGCAATGGGAGCCTCATTCACGGTACTTGACCTGCACAAGACCCCCCAGAACACACATGCAATAATGAGTTTGCATTCACTGTCATCACTTACTTTCCTACTGTTGTCCAGCAGTTTTCCCTTCACAACCATTTACAGGTTTTATCTTCACCAACTGTTCCTTTTTGTTGAGTGGCCATGAGGCCTCAACTGCTATACAGAGAGCTCAGGATCTAACCTGCCCCAGAGCACCAGAGAAAGCAGCCTCCAGGAAGCATTTTAAAAAGCCTACAATCCAGTTTGATGTTATTTAAAAATGATGGGCTTCCATGGAATAGCCATGGAGCTGTTCTCATTTGTGAGACATGACAGCTTTACCAACAGTCACAAAATCTTGCACAAACTACAGAAGCATCTAAAAGCTTCTAATCTCCCTCTCTCCTCTATATTTAAATGACAGGCTTCTATCCAAGGGCAAAACCATAACTCTTCAATCCAGTTAAGAATCAATTCACAAGCAGACTGCAAGATGGAAGTTGTGACCAAAGCTGTGACTGTTTGCAAGCAACTCATGAAATGGAACACTTCACATAAAGTGCTCAGATATTACTTCCAAGTTTATGAGGAAAAAATAACAAATTCTATCTAACAGCTCAACAGAGAAAGAGCTATACATGTCATGGGAGCTACCTGCTTCACAGAGCAACCTCTGCATATATCCGGTTTTATGAAAGATATTTATATTCATTTGATATTCAACATTCAGACAGTCATATCCCTCCTGTTGAAGGTAACCTGCATGAAAGGAGGGATCTACATCACACTGTCAGGTATGTAGTCTGTAAAGACTACAACCTCAGTAGGACAGGTCAGAGCTGCATTGGACCTGCTGAGGTAAGGCTCCAGCCACACAAATAAGCAGGATATAAAAGACAGAATAAAACATGGGACAATTACCATGTAACAACAATGTCAAATTCCTAGCGTTTAGGAATTAGAAACCTACACTATTCCATTAAGGTTGCCACAGACTAGCACTCTCAGTAAAGTTCCTCTCTGGGGACCTGTTCTCTCCACACTTCCTTTCAAACACATGCCCAAATAATTACCTTGGTCGCTTATTTGGCCCATTAAGCAGTGTGACTTTCTCTTCCATCTCCCTGCCAAAGGAGAAAAAGCGTTTTAGGAAACAGTAACATTGCCCAAAGCAATTTTCTGACAAGCAGCACACACAGACTGCTTTCCTTTCCAATGGGAAGCTGCTCCCTCTTGGAGGAAATGTGGCAGCTGTTTGCCAGCTCACAGCAATAGACAGTAAATAGGGCAGAAGTAATGTACCATAGAGCTACCAAGCTTCCAAGAGAGCTGAGAACAACAAACTACACATATTCCAGAATGGTGCCAACCAATACCCAGATTGCACAAGAATGACCTTAAATGGCTAAACATTACCAGGATTTGGGCTTTCACCCCTGCATACAGCAAGACAAAACTCAAACTTTGCTGACCACTAAGTAAAAGAATTTGGCATAAAGGACTAAGTCTGCTGGTTCCCAAAGCAACCAATGTGGGATGCAAACACTCCACCTTTCATAAAAAGACACTGTGTGCAGGCTGATGGTCAAACCAAGCTAAAGTGGACCATTTTCAATGCAACTCTCTCCAGAAGAGGGAGACAACAAAGGGGGAAAGCGAGTGTCTCTGTATTGCATGATGTGTGTATTTTGAAAGGCCTTGTCCCGTGATTATAGGAGGATCTCTGTGACCCTTCTTTCAAAGAGATTTAAAGAGCAGGAACCAGCATTCCTCAAAGGAGCCTCAGAAAGGGATGCTTCAAGGTTCTCAATACAATAGCTTCTAAGAGAAAGGGTGCAGAGACCTTTCTTACCATACCCATGCACCAACAGAACATTGGACCAGAAGACAGGACAGCAAGAAGGCACTTCTCCCCTAAAGAGGACGCAGTGTACTTCAGTAACTGCCTCACATCAGGCCAAATTAACTTCAGGACTTTGCTACAGAAGGATAAACACCACTAGTCTGCACAAACACTCCTGCTCTCCCCAACACCAGGTTCCAAGTTTCACATGAGACCATCTAATTACCTCCTGCGTTTGCTGAGAAGGGGTTGGTCAAGCAATTCATCTGCAGTGGGTCTCTTCTCTGGATCCTAAAAGAAGCAAACAACAAGTCATTCCTTCGGAAACGCTCATCATCTACAACAAAATCTTGGGCCAGAAGACATCACTCAGGCCTGCATGGGCCTCCTTCCCTGATTCCTTTCAAAAGAGAAAGGAATTCATTCAAGTATTTGGGATGAATAGGAATTAATGCCGGGGATGTGCAGGAGGGGCCTCCAGGCTCTGAAGGTATCAATACTGTGTTTGCTTTCAAGAAATTAATTCCCTTCAGAAAGACAAGAGTCAAAGTCAGAATGACAGAACCTTAAGAGATTGTACTGACATGATGCTTCCACCTCCTCAGCACTGCATCACAAAATAATTGCTTCTGCCAGCCCACTAAGTAATTGTCATCAGAGTAAACCCAGTACTCCTCCAGAGCCCGCATGACTGAATGGCATCTGGAGACAAGGCTCTCAGAGGATGGGAGGAAGCCTTAGTGATGCCTCAGGCCTCACAGAAATTACCCTGCATCAACAGCCCTCATGCTGGAATAGGCATGTTGCTCCCCCTCACCCTGAACACCACGGCTCAGGCAGCTGGAAAGGGGTGTCTGAAAATTAAAAGTATTTCACCGACCTGATCAAGGCAGGAATTCACCATCTGGATCAGTTCCCGGGAGTAGACAGTGGAATCAACCTCCATGGCACGATTTCCTTGAACAATCTTCACACAAAGGTTCAGGGGATTCTAGGCAGAAACCATGGAGTTGGGTAAGGTGTCCAATGGGAAGAGATGCTACAGGCCACTATTATTTTCCTCCTGCTCCTCTGATCTGGACACATCCTTCTTCCCTGCCTAGCAGTTCTCCAGAAACCTAATAATAATTCCTGCAGGAACGGTATCTCTGATAGCTGGGACTCGGTGGAAAAGTCCAGCTTTTCACCAGACTCACTAACAGCAGGGTGATGATTGGTTTCTCTCCGCATCGAATCTCCTATGCAGCGTATTGCCCCACAAGCAGCAAAGTTACAGAGGACTTGGTAGCCATGATGAGAGGAAGCCAGGAAAGGATGGCATTTTCACGTTGTCTCTTTAACGGTTACCACATCGCGCACCGTGGTAGCTAGCAGCTTTTCCCATCTCATGGCACAAGCTGGCAAATCATATACACCAGCCAGCAATGCTTCCTTTCACCCTCCCGATGCCAGCTTGACCACACTTCTCTTGCACCCAGACTTCAAGAAAGGGTAACAGGATTAAATCCTATAATACCAGAAGGCTGCAAGTTTTTGCTACAGAGCCCTGCACAGAAAATTCACTGCTAGTAATGCTGGGAAGACAAACCAACCAACTACAATCACAAACTTCCTCCTTGTAAAGAAAAGGATGGTTCACTCACACCAATGATACAGATTAGCACAGCTTGTGGCTGCAGACTATGGTGGGTTTGGCAGAAGTTAGAGAGGCACCTGCAGCGCAGGATAAAAGAAATCATGCAGGCATTTTCTCTGGCACTCCCAGGCCACTGCCTTCTTAATTAGCAGATTTAAACAACAATGAAAGAAAAACTTGAGTTAAGAAAGCTATGAGCCAAGTGTGAATCTCTGGCTGATAAACAATGAGGTTATGCAGTCCATCCTGGGCTGCAGACTTACAGTAGCATCAAAGGTCCTCTTCAGAGTAAGAAGCTCAAAGATGACACAGCCCACAGCCCAAATATCTGATTTGAAGTTGTATTTCACACCCTGGCAGAGTTCTGGGGACATGTAATATGGAGTTCCCACCAGCTAAGAAAAGAAAACAAAACAAAAACATTCAAAAATTACAAATGATCCAGCAGCCTTCAATTCAGGAGCTCTGCATCCATCATGTTCACACAGGCCCATGAACATCAGAGCTAGATGCAGCCCTGACACTGCACTGAAGTGACACATACGACACACCCCACCAACATGCTGAGTGATGGGAAAAAGAAGCACACTTCTTCCCTTCTCATCCACAAGCCTGTGCCTCTGTTTCTTAAGAAGATCCTGGATCTCTGCTCAGCTCCTGATGTGCTATGTATTTCTCAATGAAGTAATAGTCTTAAGAACACAGCAAGGACTTGCCCCTCTCTTAAAAATACCACATTTAAGAGGTAACCAGGGGCTTACATACTGACCAGGCATATGGAAACCCTCATAAGCGGTTGAAGAAAACAGCATCTAGAAAAGCTTCCAAGCTTCCAACCATGGATTTGAAGACACGCTTCCTGATCACAAGGTACTGCCAGAACAAAGGCTACTCTGTCTCTGATGAAAAAGAGGTTACTTTTGGCTCAGTAAGTTAAAAAATGGCTTGAGTCACACCTGAAAGGCTTTGGCTTCAGAAGTGGGCTTTCCAAAACCACTGGTTTAAAATAAACAACACCCACCACACAAAAAATCCCCAAATCCGGCACTTAAATACTGAAAACTTCCCAGGTACAACTGAAATAGGGATGTTGCTTGAGACAGAACAAACATGACAGGTGCAAGAATAAAGGTGCAGGATGAACAGAGCTCATTCCCTAGCAAGGAATTAGACAGCAAAGTAAAATGAGAAAGAATTCAGAAGAAGGGGAAAAATTTATAGTTGCCCTCTTTTCAAGTCTCTCAGCAAAGCTCTGAGGGAAGCTTGCCCTTCATTAGGCTCTTCTAGTACACTAGATACCTAATGGGTACATTCAGAATCTGCTACCTCCCTTCCATTTCCTGTTACAGAGCGTGACAGCCACAGAGCTAGAGGAGTCCTAGCCACAGGAACATTTAGAAGCACAGTATAACATGGAGAACTAGGACACTGCACCTAAGCCTTGTTTTAAGCAAAGCATTACATAAGCTTTCTGTAAGACTGACACATATTTTCTGTATCTTTTTTGGTAAATGGGAGAAGGAATGATAAACTGAAAAATCCAAGTTAGTGAGCAAGACATAAACGTTTTACAAAATCATAATCTGACTGTTACAGATAGGGACAATAACATGCCCTGCACTCATTTCACAAAAGAAGACTTCCAGACTGCCACTGGCCATTAGATAGCAAATTGAGCAACTAGCCCAGAGCACACCCAGCACATACAAAATGAAAGATGATTTAGATCAGTCGTTCAAAATTTTTCTGAAGTGAAAAAGGGGGAAAAAAAGCTTGCATGTGCAGATGCACACACAAACCAGGCAAAACCAAACCTGGAAATTCACAGCACAGACCGCACTTTCTTTCAAAGCCAGGTGGCCATGAAAAATATGACAAAACATAAGTTGTTTTGCTGCAAGGGCTTTATGCAGTAGCCCTGAGTTCCCACTGACTGTGCAATTATACAGTAGCATGCATGTTCTGGAAGGAGGTTGGCCAAGTATTTAACTACACATCCTAACAGAACACCAATAGCTTGCCTTAAATGTAATAATAGGGTCTGGTAAGAGGAAGTGCAAGCTGTCTCGCATCCCAAACTATAATAAAGGCCTCTAGCAGATAGGAGCTTGAGACAATATCTCCTTTTTTAAGCCTAGAGCTCATCACAGAAATTTATGGAGCTGGGAAATCCAAGCCAAGCCTTTCAGGTGCCTGCAACAGAGTTCATCCTGTATTATTAACTCTGGCTGCAAAAACACTTTCTGGAAGGGTCTGGAACAAAGCCAGGCTTGACAGCCTTCTGGTAGAATTAATCTCTCCTAAGAAAGCTTTGTCCCCCTCCAAGAGCATTACCAATAGACTATATCTGTGGTTACTCTAAGAAGCACAACTGCCTTGCTTGCTTCTTTGTAATTCAGCTCAGAATCCAAATATTAAAAGAGACAGGAGATCTATCTATGGCACAGTGCAAAGACAGGCAAGCACATCTGAACTACCCAAGATCCAGCTGAGGTAAAATACTCCTATTAGCACAGGGGCATGACCAAATTAATTTAATTTGCTAAGTTGGGCTTAACTCACCCAGAGGAATAGTGCCATACTGATATGACTGTACTGCTCTCCCTGCACCTCTGGCAACACTGCCGTCATATAATGTAGATTCACCTTTGGAAGTACCAAGCCTAGGTACCAGTGAAAGAAAAGCAGTGCTCTCTAGCATGGCTATATTGGCACAATTCCATGCCCACAAGTGGCACTTATCTTTGTCTACTACTGCTTTGCACAGACAAAAACCTCCAAATGGCAACCTGAGAACAAGGATAACTTCAGGCTGCAACACGCCAGCAATTATGCCAATGTTAGTGAGGTAACATTGAGGGAAATGAGAGGAGAGTGAAAGGAAAACTACAGAAAACAAGCAGCAAGAATGTACAGCATCCCTGATCTTCTGCAAGGCATGCAGAGATGAAGGAAAAACACACCTCAAGTTTGCACACAAAGGCAGCAGATACTCACAGTCTCAGCCATAGAGTACTCAGAGTTCAGCTTCTTCGCCAACCCATAGTCCCCCAATTTAATCAGGTTTGCCTTGGTTAGAAAGATATTTAATGTCTTTATATCTCTGAAAGAAGAAAAAGAAATGCAGACACACCAATGTATCTCCAGATTTCAGTTTTCCACACATTATTATACCTCCCCCCAAAACGAGGCACTTGCTACTCTATTTTCTCTCACACACACAGAGCTCTCCAAAGGCAATTTGATCCCAAGTACTGGCGCAGTAACTGTAGTTATCCATATTTTATCGAACCCCTGAACAAACTCGACACACTCTAAACAGCTCAGGCTCCAGACGCCTATATAAATGCCACAGATCAAAGATAGCTCTTTCCCCCCTCTCAGTCTCATCTTGTATGAAGGTCATTATGCAGTCCTATTTTTCCTGTTTTATAAACAGACCCAAGCCAGGTGTCACTGAGCTCACCAAAAACATAAATGTACGCATGAATATGTAAGTATGCAAATAAAAGACAGAGAGTGTGAAACAGACGACACTCTAGAACTTAAACATAACATCCCTCTACCTCAAGCCTCAAGAACAACTCTTTACAACATGACATACTACACCCAGAAAATCAAAACACCGATCAAAAATGCTGAATTCTGAAACTCCTTGAAAACACTTTCTCCCAGCCAGAATAATTTATATGTAGTTTCAGAGATCAATAAAGAGGCTGTAAATACGGAGAGGAAGCCCCTGCAGTATGATATGCTTCCCATGGCCAACACCTCATAACACCCCCTTTTCCTAACGTACCAACAACTTCCCAGTGTAGATCAGGACATCAAGTAAAGCAGCACTTTGCATTCATCCACTTGGGGCATCGCAAAGTCCTGGGTCACTCTGACAATGTCTGCAGCAGAAGGAAATCACTGCAAACATTTAAATAACTGTTCAATTTGTTATTATGGAAGGATTTGGGGCCACACAAGTTCCTAGACTGTGAACCCTGCTGTGAAGATGGGCAACAGATGTGGTAAGCAGGAAATCACTGCAAAGCAGGACAGACACAACATCTGCTTTAGGCCAAAAATTTAGGCACTACTTTGTCAAGTGTAGGGTACCAACCCTCCATTAGGAAGGCTTCCAACTAGCAAAGATACAGCATGGCAGCAACCAGGATGTTATCCCACAGAAAACTTCCTCACATGGCTATGCTCAGTTAGAGAAGGATGTTGTGAGGCACACAATCCAACCATGCTGGGAAGAGCTGCCCACACGTGGTACTCCACAGAACATCATGGCCTCCTTGAAGCACACATGAGACATAAAATTTATCCCTCCCAAACAGAAAAGGGCAACAGAAAAAGGTAATTACATCCTCATTGAAATCTCAGTCAATGTCAAAATTACCATTACAAGCTAACAAGATGTATTACTTCCTTAAATAACAGGCCAAAGAAATGAGATTCAGCCAAATGCAGGACAAATCTGTGATTATACTACAGCAATGCACCAATGCAAAGTCTTCATCACTGTTAGCCTCTAGGAATTACAGAAGGACATCCATGTTGGTTTGAAGCTATTTATTGCAGAGAGGGTAGGAAGTACCTTTGGCCTGGGATAACTGTTCTTTCTACCCACTTTAGCAAACATCATGTATGTGCTATGGCAATAAAGGGCCAATTTATTTCCTTCCTGCATGTATTAACTCTTTGTTCACAAAAGGGATACTTAACATCTGGGCAGTCCAGTTATGCTTTGGAGAGATGCCCAGTGCTTGCTTTAAACAGAGAAGCAAAGGCTACTTAAAGGATTTCTGCACTTACTCCAATGAAAGCACTGATTACCTTAGCATTACTGCATGCCACACTTACCTGTGAAGAATTCCTGCTCGATGAATGCAGCTCACAGCTGATGCAATTTGAAAGAGATACCAAACAACCATCTGCAAAGGTCGAAAGAAAAGCATTATTTGAGGCTTGCAAAATCCCAACAAAATACCAAACCCCGTATGTCCCTGTCACAGAGTCACAGCAGAAAGGCCTAACTGGACCGTTTAGATGCTCCTACATAAGTATGAAAATACAGAATTTCCTGGTTTGGAAATCTCTGAAAAGACATTCCAAAGGTAGATTGTCTTAGTGCCATTCATAGTGTCTGTCCTGACAAGCGTCACAGGATTCAGTGAGTGAAAAGACTTATGAATGACAACCGACAACCATCTGGGAAAGATCTACAGTTGGGCTTTCTGGCATATGAACTGTAACCATTTAATATTCCCCATGAGACAGAAGGCCTTAAAAGTCATTATGTAAGATAAATAAGAATAATCATTAACCACCTCAGTTTGAGGTGGAAGCAGATAGCAGAAAATAAGTTTAAAAAAATAGAGAGAAAAAGGAACAAGGATAAATAAATGTCTATGGTGGGACAGATTCAAGGTAATTACTCAGAAAAGAACCTACAACATGCTTAAGAAGAGAGAGAAGTTGAGTACCAACTAGGAACAAACACAGGAAGAAGTTTTAAAGTTAAATGTTAGCCAAGACGAGAAGCTAACCAAAGTCAGTTGAGCGCTTTCATTCGTTATTCCTCCCTTCCAAGCTTATACTGCTTATGGACAGACAAAAAGGAAAATAAAAAACCTTTCATTAGTCCATAAATGCTTGCAATGTTCAACAGGAGAGAAGGATGCCAGTCTGAGACATACACAGAAATTCCTTCCTACCAGCACCATGGAAAAGATATTGTATACTTGCATAACCAGGCAAATCCCCAGAACATTAATTAGTCCAGCCCCACTGCTCCCTCAAACAAGTCCAATTACCTCTTCTTCAAATAACTTGTCTTTCTGCCGCAGAATCTTATCATAGAGGTTCCCTCCTGTAATTAGAAGTGAATGAGAAGACAGAGAGGTTCATCTTGATTAATGGCAGCAATTACTCTGCTCAGGTACTACTGGGAATAATCAAATCTCCTAAGGGATCTGATGAATCACAACAGCTCTTCCTCAGCACTTCTCACTTAAACTGGTCAGGCACTCACAAAATTAAGATTTTTTTTAAGAACTTCACTGGCATATCTAAGCTTAAGCAGAGATGATTCTTTTATAACACCACCATTCATTACTATGCGAAAAGTGAATCTGTAAAACAGGCTAGCAATCCCTACTTTTTACCTGTAAGTGCTTCCTGTAATACATTAACATTTATAACCTGTTCACCAAGTTATGCGAGATTGTCCTGCTCAGCGTTATATATAAATATGTAATACATTAAAAAGGAGAAAGAAAATAATTGTAAGTTCAGATAGTCCCTGAAAGCACAAGTTGCTGCCTTTCCCCACTTACTGCCCAGCTCTGACCCGCCTCTCTCCTTCATCTGCCTTGTCAAACACATCAGTGCAGAATTCAGAAGGCCTTGGCAACAGCAGCATCACTGACAGAAGCCTGGAATCAGCAGACTCTTCGGGGCACCTCATAATTTCAAGATGGCAGACTGAATATCAAAGAGCTGAAAGAAATGATGCTGAGAGCTCCAGGCAGCAAGATTCCTTGTCAGATTAGTATCCTACCAGTAAACCCCAAATCTCTGATCACATCCTGTTGCTATTCCATTTTCCAATTATCATATATTATATTCTAATACTAACAGACCGCCAGGCCCTTTCTACTCCCATGGGTATGGTGCAAGACAGCTTTCTGCTGTATTTCCATGGGCCTGTCAAGTTGAAAACATCCAAGCAATGGTTGCAATGGCTCCTTTTCCTCTTCAGGGGATTTTTTTCTGTACTAGTGAGATTTTTATTATATTCTAGTTAAGATTCCCTTTGCTTAATTTCTTCTCATTCAGCCTTGCTATAACCTCTCAGCATTTCTCTTTTCTGACTTATGCTCACATTTGCAAATTATCTACAAATCACAGTGACAATTTAACCAAAGTATTCACTTCTGCCTCTTCTTCTGAACCCTCTTCCTAGCAATTCAGGCTATTCAGGCTTTCAGTGAATCCTGTCCCTCATCTATTATTTTTTGCCATCTTTTTCACAGCTCTTCTGAACCAGAGCAGAACAACAGGTACTACATTGCCAAAATCTTACACAAGGAGGCAAATTAGCTCGACTCAGATAACCAATACGTCTACGCACACATACTAAAAAGAACCAATTATTTCTTTAGTCTAATCACATCTTACCTTCTTTCACATGATTCTCTCTTCAGCAAACATATTTTGTACGATATTTATTCCCAAATAGATTTCAGATGTATTTACTGATGATATCCCATGATAAATCCAAGTCTTATGGTACCATGATATATATATTCAGAACTATAGGCAAATAAATCAGTAACTTGACTTTCTCCCCTGTAAAACGGGGACAAAATCTACTTAAATTTGAAAGTCTTTTCTAAGTATCCAAGACAGATGTGCCAATTAAACAGTCAGAACTCTGGATTCTGAGGGTGTCTGACAGTGACTAGTTCAGCTTTACTTTAAAAATGACTTATAAATATCTTGGACTTGTACACCTTAAGAAAAGCCACGTAAACAACTATTAACACATTGGCAGAACCAATATCTGTAAGTCTAAATGTGATTCCCTCTTTCTCATGTTTCTAGTTCTACACCACTTAGGCATATTCAGGCAATGCAGGCCATATACACGTCTTGGTTGTTGTCCCAGAGTAAAACAAACTGTTTAGAGACATTAGCAAACACGCACACACATCAGTACTATGCAGCTTCTCTCTACGACCTCAAAGAAACTTATAATGGCCCTAAGCATACAGTCTTTTTGAAGCAGCTAAATAACTCGCACAGAGTACTCCTACAATAAATGGTGCATTGAAGAGCTAACATTCCCTTATTCTTGCACCGGATTGCACCGTGAATAAAACCAAAAAGCAGAGAAGCAGAAACGGCTTTGGTTAACCTGCCAAACAGGGTGTTTGACACCCCTCTAGAATACCTTGCACGACTCCACTGTCCTTTCCAACCTCTCCCAGTGAAAGCAATCTGTTCAAAATGATTACAACATGATGATAGCCACTTCCACCAAAAAAAAAAGGTTCTGCTGATGAGCCAAGGCTTAACATAACCCCCAAACACACAGAGGATACTCAGTCCCACTCATCCAAATAGGAACTATACTGCATTTCTAGGTAGGTATTCTGTTTCAGCCATACCAGCTGCATATCACCTCCTCTTCCAGTTGTGTAAGAGCAGCTGCTACTCACACCTTCACATCAAATCCTTGTACCTCTCCATCTCAGCTAGCACTGTTTCCGCTGCAAACTCCAAACAATACCATGTGAATTACTCTTGGATGGAATTGTAAAGTTTTCTCCACCACCAGAAGGACCAGATTTATATATATATTTTTATGGTAAATGTAGAAGCTGATACCACAACTCAGGAAGAAGTCCTGACTACAGCTTTTTTAAGCTTTGATTTATAATTGCCAAATGGAGGGGTCTTTTTAAGTGATGCTACTGAGAAACAGCCCTACTCAACCCAGTACTCTGTACTGGCATGGCCCTCAGAGTCTTTTCCCACTGTCCTCCTAAAAGAACACAGCAAGATGCAGTAGAAATATATATTCCAATAACCCACTTCTTCCACTGCACCGACCCCAGAAATCAGCTAATGCCTGAACTGCCTGCACTAACTACTGGGCTTCTTTCCTTGGCACCTGAAGCACCAATCAGTCAGAAGGGTTCTCAATCCCATCTTCAGGAGCTATGCAGCAGAATTCTCCTCTGCTCCCTAGAGGACACCCCAGGAATACTCCCTGCAGGTTCTGCAGGAGGATGGCACAGCAATGTGGCAGTCGCCTGTTTGTAAGTGGGATTAGGGGGTCTCACCATTACAGTATTCCAGCTCAATCAGCAGCGTGGTGTTATCCATGAAGTGATTGTAGTACGCGATGATGTTCTCATGCTGCAACAGCGCGAGGATCACAATTTCATTCAAGGCATCGCGACGCTCCTTTTCTGACAGCCGCGTCAGGTCCACCTCCTTCCACACTACAAGTGAGTCATCCTGAAACACAAAAACATCTTTTAATTCAAACCACGCCACTAAGAACAGTATGTGCCTTTATAGCAGGGCATTCAAATTTCAGGAAAGGCAAAAAGATTTTACCTCTTACAGATTTCAGACAGAGATTCTTCACAACAGTAAGTTTTAAGGGTTTTTTTTGTTGCTAGGAATAGCAATGGCCTGAAGCCATCTTTCTAACTGGCCAGCACTTCTTTGGGGAGGAAATTCACCATAGAAGCCGTATAACAAGGTTTCCAAGGAAAGACACAGAGTTTTCTTTGTTTCAATAAAGACTAGACATACTCCAGTTCAATAAAAGGAAAACAGTGTATTTCCAATCCCAAATCTGCAGATATTGTACCTGGCCATAAGCCATTACAAGTACCCCAAAATACCCAGGTAATCTTTAAAAAAAAAAAAAAAAAGAAAAGAAAGAAAGAAAGAAAAAGGAAACTAGAACAAATTTAGTTTGACCTTGTTGGGCCCATCCACACTGTCAGACACGCTATGAGTGATCTGCCCAGGGAACAGTGTTCACCTACAACTGTTTGAGCTGTGTCACCTCAGGGTGGCCCTCCCCCAGGAAAAAGCCTGAAGAACTTCCCTTGGGAATCAAGTCAAGTGCTCTTCTCTGACAGCCACTAAAAACCACAACTACAATTGAACTGAATGCGATTAAAGGACTTGGGAGCAATGGGAGGACTGGCTTTTCAGTCAGTTTCCCCTGACTGTGCTGAAATGCTGATCACGCAAGAGAATTACCTGTATGAGATGCCCCCATGTCCTCTGTGACTGGAATAAAACATAGAAAAATGAGGAATCTATTAGCATCGGAAGAGCCTCCGTATGTCCCTATGAAACTTTAAGGTGACCAAGAGACTGGTGGCACTCAAGTATGCCAAAACCCAAACCCTGTGCCCCTCGACACTGAGGGCCGAAGTCACCGCTCCGCATCAGCTCTGTTGCCGGGGCTGTCACTCGCGGGGGGAGCCCCTCTGCGACTCTTCAGACGCCGGCGCCTCCAAGCACCCATCCTCCGGAAACCGCCCCGCTCGCCCTGATAGCGGTCCTCGGAGCAGCCCCCGAGACCCCTTCCTCGGGGGAGAAAGAGAAGGAAAAGGTGGAGAGGGCGAGAAGGCCTCTCTCCCGCTGCCCGGTGGGGGTCCAACCCGGCCCGGCCCGCCCAGCCCCCGGGGCAGCCTACCTCGGTGCGGCGGTAGAGGGTGGCCTCGCCGAAGGCGCCGCGGCCCAAGGTGCGGATGGGGATGTAATGCAGCTCCTCCTGCTCGCCGGGCAAGCCGCCGCCGCCGCGGGAGCCGCCTCTGCCCGAGGACTCGCTGCCGAAGTCAGAGCTGATGGAGTCGCAGTGCCGCTCGTACTCGCCCAGCGACATGGCGGTGGCGCGGCCCCGCTACGGCCCGGCTCTCCCTCAGAGAGGCCCGACAGGTTCCATGCTGGCTCCCAACCACGACCCGGAACCGCTTCCTGCCGCCGCGACGACCTCCGTGCTCCCGCCTCCCGAGGCCGCCGGGCCCCGCCTGCCGCGAGCGGCTCCAAAATGCGCTGGAGGTAGAGGGGTGTCCGGTACTCGTGTTCGGTAGTAGGGCACGGGGCATCGTCGGAACCCAGAACGAAGCGCAGGCTGCCGGAGCCTCCTCCACCTTTTCTTCCTGCCCCTTCCCGCCACCGCGAGAAGCCTGCACCAGCACCTCAGGTCTAAACAGAGACGTTGTTTTACTTCCCTAGAAGTCAGGAGTTCAAGGTTATTTTCCTTAAACGCTCTCAGTTTATATTTCGATAATCAAAAAGGTCAGGTTGGATGGGGATTTGAGTAACGTGGTGTAGTGGAAGGTGTCTGTGCCCATGGCAGGGGGGTTGGAACTGGATGATCTTCAAGGCCCCTTCCAACCCAAATCTGTGATTCTATGGTATCTATGGAAAACTGCCTGAAGTAATTGATTTCCATCCAAAAAGTCATTACTGTTTCTTAGCACACAGATGTTAATTTTTCTTGTTGCTTAACTGTACCACGCACTATATGCATTACTGAAACACCCCAACAAACACCACGGCTGTATCCCAGGCTCAGAGGTCTGCTGGGAAGATGAAGGCACCTGCAGTGGATAGACATTTCACACCATTAATAAAAGGTAGCAGTGTCCCTTACCTTGACACTCATGGTTTGTGACTTTTCTCTCTAACCAAGATGAAAACTTCAGAAATAACATTTTCTATCTGGAGCTGCAATAACTTCTCTGTTGTAAAGAAGTACCAGCAACATTAGCCTTCAGTGAGCGACTGATTTTCTTCAGAGATCATCATCAGTTCAATATTTTGTTTTCAAAGGCCAGCAGCACAACCACAGATGGGAAAGCGGAGTGGAACAATGGAGAATGTTCACTTCAGAACACGGGATCTGACATTTGCAGGAGATGGCAGGACCTGAAGAAGAAACCCCTAAGGACAGGTACAGCAAAGCCCAGCTAGCTTTTATCCCACTACCTCAGGAAGACACTTTATTGCTCAGAGCATGAAATAACAGGCAGGGTTCCTTACAGTGTGGAGAAGGTTAAAGAACTGTTCAGCATGATATGATCCTGTTTTAAAAGTAATTTACCCATCAAAATTTATTTACTGTGCATCATAACTATTTCTGTACAAAGATGTCCTTCCAAGCAGCAAAGACAGCATGTCAGTTTTAGAATGAAGGGGTTTGCAGGAACATATGAAAAAGCTCAGACATGTTCTGCTAAGGACTTCTCTCCACTGTGAGGGGAGTACCTGGCTAATAATAATCATGGTAATCAAGATGGCAAAATCTGACAGAAATGGGACTAAGGAATCTGCACCAGTTGTAGAAAACCAGAATAGTAATTGAAAAAGGTCAAGCTTCATTTTTCCAGTTTGAAAAGTAGTTATCATCTCACCAATTTTATCTACAGTACTACACAAATACTTCCATAAAATTATCACAGTAGCAGCTACAAACAAGTTTACCCACCCCACAGTGCTGCCTTTACTACACTTTAAAATGCAAGGCAGTAACTCTCACAGCAAGATTCTTCCTAAGGGAAGTTTTTACTGAGCATCTAAAGAAATTACACCACCTAGAGGCAGTGTGCCATTCTGCCTCTTACAGAATCATTGCTCAAGCATGAATTTGGATAAGGGTAGGAACACTTTAAACTAAAGTTATTTAAACTAAATCGTAGCAACTGTCTGCCCTAGTTCAAAGATCTCATTCATGGTTTTCAGACTTAAGACAATATATTGATTATATTACTAAGACAAGGAAAGAGAAGCCCACACTGGAAAGTAAGAAGTGACAAGGCATCTAGATGGTAAATTATAATTAAGAAACACCACCATGAGATTCCAGTTACGTATGTATAGCAACTACCTTACAGCTGAGAGAAAATTATACAAAGAAAGTATATTGAGGGGGAAATAAAAGACCAAGCAGCTCACCAAGGTGAGAAAACCCTAGAGGGTAAAGATCTGCAGCAGATCAGACCAGAGCTGCAATGGGAGCTGGAAGACACCAGCATGCCCTCCTCTCTGCTTGCCTCACCTGCATGATAGCTGTAAGAACAGCATTCCCACATAACCAAGAAAGGCCAAGTTCATCTCATTACAATTCCAACAGAACATCCTGGTGCAGCTTATGCAAAGATTGTATAATGTGTCTGACTTAAAAGCTCAGGGAAAAGATACCTCAGGAATATCAGCCCCGAAAGGAAATTAAGTGACAGGAAACCACAGCAATGAGACAGAGCAACGTGAGCATGTTTTGTCGTTACCTTTTTTGAGTAACATGCCCCCAAAGGAAGTTATTCAATCTGCATATTTTATTGCAAAAACAAATAAACATCAGATGGGTCCTTCTGGACATGGCAGCTTTTTCCAAGCATGCGCTAAAGGAATGATCCTCATAGCAAAGATCACTAGAACACACCTGGAGATCACAGGTCCTCTGGCAGGCTGCGTCAGCAAGCTGGAAGTGCAGAAGCTAATGCCTTAAGGTGATAAACCACACGGACCTCTCGCAACAGAAGGAGCAACCAGGCATCTGTAACAGCCATTTTGGAGAAAATTTGAGTCACTTCAGCTGAAACAGAGCAACTCCTTGTCCCTGCCAGTGCAAAGCAAAACAGGCTTCCTTCAAACACTGCTGGGCAAATGCAAGTGTTTTAGTGTTAACAGCAAAAGCTTGGGCTCACACGTTTCAAGTTAATAAAAAGGTCCAAGAAATGCCAATAGGCAATTTTTCCCATAAATCCTCTGCTCCTTCCACCTTCCTCAGAGAAGGGCAGGCCTGCCAGAGCCTGCAGTAATTTGAGGGAGGAACAGCAGAATAATCACATGCCTGACAAATTTTCCAGGTGAAGGGGCAGCAGATGAAACTCCCAACCCTGAACTCTTGCAGTCTTCACCAGACCCTGCATTTTTCTCCTGTGAAAAACATACCCATTTCGGGTTTGTGCTCGCTCTTTGCCAACAAGTCACCTTCAGCGTGTGGGAAGTTAATTTCCAAGAGACTTTGTTCACTAAAGGCAAGGCCTTCCCCGGCAGCTGAAAGACAAGTACAGCAGAGGGATACAGGTAGAGATGAGAGAAACAGAAATACATCCCATGAACTGGGTTGTGGGGTGAGGAGAAGCCACACTGCTTTTTCAAACCTCTGCTGTAAGACCCCATGCAGTGCACAGGCAGGAATCCCCCTCATGGTCTCACCAGCCAGTTGCCAAACTAGTTTGAGTTGTTAAGTCCCTGATGTGCCAGTCAGGAAACAACACAGGTGGTGGGCTGTTTCTCACATACCTGAGCAGCTTCTAAGAAATGAGCAACAGAATGTGTAAAATGCTTATCCCCTCATGCGTGCACACAGACAGCTGCAGCAGGTACTTTGTACAGGGTACAGCCTATACTGGCATAGCGGGAGGGGGAATACATGGAGATAAGCCTTACTCAGGAATGCTCACTTGTGGTATTAAGTAGTATGATAATTACATCGTTAGTCACATTGATAAGTGGGTGGAAGAGGCTGGAAACATCTGATGCAGTTTGCTACAGGCAGTTATAGCAGTGATGCATCTGTCACACACAAAGATGGGCTCAGACCCAAGTATCTGCAACTGCTCAACTTTAAGCTGCTTCCCAGAAGTGAAATGGAACGAAGACACTAGCTCTTCATGCAGAGTGCTGTAAAACAGCCCAGACACACCACAAACCTACCACATGACAACAGCTGTAGGTTTTCACATGCTCAAACATTCATTCGTGAAAGAACTTGCGAAGGCTAATCCTTATCCAAAGATCTGGGAATTTCCCTTCTTTAAATCCTCCCTGATAATACTAACAAGTTACGTAGCACTCACGTGCCCAGAGTCCTGTTATGTGGCATACGTTACTTGGTTACTGCATGACAAAGGCTCACAGGCTCAGCAGAGATCTGACAGCAGTTCAGTAAATATTTAGCCACTCTTCAGTGAGCATCTGTCCCTCACGCATACCCAACTCATTTTTGCAACAACTTAAAATTCCCATTAAAGCACAAACCCAACAGTTAATACCATTTGTCTTAATGAGCTGAATTTTACATAGGAGCTGATGGAGAAACCCAGGATCTGTGCTCTAGAGCACCAGCCCTGTTTCACTATTAGGCTCTAAATTCCTCCACATAGAGGTATGTAACTACAAGGAGGGGCAAAGAAAGGCAACAAATGGTAACCTGAGGCACCTCCTCTGCTGTGCTGGTCCCAGCTCAGCAAAAAAGCTGGAACAGCCAGTAGGTTTCCAAAGCCTGGAATTCTCAAACTCCTTTGAAATTTGTGGCTACAGAAACCCAAAGGCTTGCGAGGGGGGGCTGCATACTGCAATACAATAGCTTGCAGAGGAACGTGCACAAAGAGGACAGACTCACACAGACAACCGAGGCAGGTTGGTTCTCCCAAAAGAAACTTTATTTGAGAAAATTGACAAAAATCCCCCAACCATTACAGTCATTACAGATAAATCCACACCAGCCCCCTCACCTGCTCCCCAGTAACCACACTGGTACAGTGGAGATCAAAATGTAACACCAGGACAATGATAGCGTAACAGTCACCTGGGGAACTTAAGGCCTCACCACCATTTTTAAGATAAAGATATCTTTGTATTCAGATAAGGACAGCGAGAGCATATCAAAACAGTAAGACTGGAAAAGTCCCTTTCTTGTACTGTCCTTTCAAGTTATATAAAAACAAAAGCAAAACCTTAACAGATCTCAGGGTTCAAACTGCAGGACCTAAAATTACCTTCAAATGACTTTTGTAATTCACTCTGGTGGCATCGCTGCTGTTCTGCACTGTAACAGCTTTCAAAACATACAAGGATAAAATGGATGCAAGGGCAGAGGAGTGGGCTTGGGTTCTTAATATGGCTTTATCAAAAAAGAAACAAATTAAAAGCAATCTAAGCACTTGCCAGTGGAACTAAACTCCAGGAACTTGGCAATGGCAAAGGGGAGGCAAAGTACTGATGTATTTAGATGACAAGAGGTCATCTTTCCGTCCTCTTTCCCATTGCCTCACCCTGGGCAACTGTTTCCTTCACAGCAATAGATCATATTCAGATCTGAAATTATAAATCCATGCTATTTTTCAAAATGATAGGCTGGGTCCAGTGCCATGACAACCCCTTCTCCAGCCAGAAGTGTCTTAGGCACAGGACACCACAATGCTGTTGCTGCTGAACCACTTGCTCTGAAGCAATGCAAAGAAGGTGACAGAATTTCAATCACTGCCTAAAAACTGCAGCACATCAGTCCAGGAAGTGAACCTGCCTGTTTCTTCCCAACCTGGCTTATTTAACATCATGCCATTTGGACAGCTGAGATCCAACAAGTTGCTTGCTCTCTCTGTAGTACCGCATAGGATTATAAAATTAGAACAATTTTGTCCAGGGCACAGTTCAGACTCCCCTAACGCAGAATTAGCTTATTCCTACCCTGTGCTGCTTCATTGAGTTCATCCACATTCTTCTGTCTCCTCTGCCAATCTGCAAAGCACCTTGCACCCTTCAGACCTCAATGCAGGGTACAGGTCCTCAGGGTTCATATGAGCAGCATCCCACCTTGCTTTGAGGTCTCAGAAAACAGGATTCAGCCAGCTGCCTGCTGGATAAAAACTACCCAGTTAGATGGGAAAAGTCTCCTGTTCATTGAAAGACCGTGTTTCCTAGCATAACCTGCTCCTATTTGCTCTGTGACTGTATCTGACTGAGGCCTCCTGTCTGCTAAGAAGACCATCCCAGACCAAGGCTTTCAGGAAAGCTGCTGTATCATTTCAGACCAAGAGGCAAATCAAAGACAAACACGTGGAGCAAGGGCAGGACCAAGGCTGGACAGCATATTTGAGCAAAGCAGGCTTCTCCTTTTCACACTCAAACATGCTCCCAAGCCCTCCTTCCAAGGCTCCCCCCTTCCTCCAGACTGAACCACCATAACTCAAGTGCCCTGACCTGTCAGCACAAAGACACCAGCTCCCACAGGGAGAAACACAGAGGTCCACAACAGGGACCAAACCTTGGACCTCCCTCTATCCTCAGGCCCTGCTGGAAAGATGAATCCTATTGCTTTGCATTCACCTCCATTTACACGAGGCTTAGATCCCAGCCAGTCAGAACAAGGGATCCCCCATTCTGCCCATGCTAGCTGCATGGCACCTAAAGAGCTCAGCAGGGTCAAGTGGCTCAGAATAACACTACAGTCACAGAGATGGGAGACATCATCAAGCCAAGATTATAAAAGGAGAACAGACAGCGCAAAAATCTTACTGCAGCTGTCATGGAAACATCGTTTTTTTATTATTTAATCGCTGCCCCAGGAATACCCAAACCCATCACAACCTCCCCCACCCTCAACATCCAACAGGATTTCACAAGTCCCCCGCTGCCTCCAATGTTTAGGCTCCCCTCCCCTTTAGGGTCCAAGTTCCTGAAGAAAAGCTCCGATCAGTGGGTATCATCTGTGATATGGCTCCAGGGGCCATAGCTGCGTCCCAGCGGTGTCCAGCTGGGTCTTGAGAGGAGGGGGAGGAGGACTTGCTCCTTTACTCAATCAGTTTCTTGGCCTTGAAGAAGCGGCGCAGGTAGAAAACTTGCCAGGTGGCCAGTCCAATGAGACAGCACATGGAGAAAATGCTGAAGTACAGAACCCGGGTGTTCGTCGACTCTGAAACAGACAACAAACCATTAACGGGAGTCTGACGTTGCAGGATGCGCCTCCAGAGGGCAAAGCTCCCATGATTTTCTCTTCAAACCCATCAAAGGCAAGATATGAGGTAAGGGCCTCAAGCTGTGGCAGGGGAGGTTCAGATTGGATATTGTGAAAAATTTATTCAGAGAGGGTAGCTGGGCACTGGCACAGGCTGCCCAGGGCAGTGGTGGAATCACCATCCCTGGAAGTGTTCAAAAACCATGCAGATAAGGCCCTTAGTCACATGGTTAGTGGTGGACTTGGCAGTGCTGGGGTAAAGGCTGGACTTGGTGATCTTTTCCAGACTAGTTGATTCTATGATTCTAGATCATACAGCATGAAGGCAAGGGCACTGAAGCACTAGCAATACTTGAGAATAAAAACAGAGGAAACAAAAAGAGGATAACAAGGTGAAACTGAGGTTAATGGGCAACATTAAATGGCATGGAGTAATTCATATTAAGAATGGAGACAGAAAGAAATTATTTCTAGAGGTGGGACACACAAGACTCAGTGACTGCTTCAGAAGGAGAAATATCAGCAGGTTTCCCTTACTACGGAACAGAACAAGGAAAGACCATTATAATTGCTTCGTCTTCAAATTCTGTCCTAAAAATACATTCAGCAAAAGTAAGGAGTCAGAGAGAGCTCCATGCCTCTGAAGGGGCACACAGTCTCTTACCATTTGTATCCCTCATCTCCTCTTCTCGTTTCTTCATATAAGCAAAGTCATTAACGATAGACTCTGAAAGATCTTCCAGGCGCCTCAATTCTACTTCCAGAGGCTTCAACTTCTCTACTTTAGCAATCTAGAAAACAGAAGAGTCAGGCAATCATTGAGCCAAACCCAAAAGCTCCCACATGGGTTTTTACTGCCAGTTTGAAACACTCCTCCTCACACAGTACAGATTTGGGGCATCCTTCCCCTAGGGAAACACCTCTACAAGCCAGAAACTACCACTGCATAAAACACTATCACTTCTCCCACCTGTTCTCTGAAACACACTTTCCTACTACTCCTCCTACACAACAGAGAAGCACAGTATGCACACAAGCACATTTCTTCCTTATTCGGCCTAATGTTAGCTTATTCACAGTTGGCTTCTGAGGAGTGGGTAGAAGAGCTTGCCACATGACTAAAGCTCCAGTGAATACAAGTCAGAGACTGAGATACAGGTGACTAACTTACATACGCATATGACATTGTTCTATAGGCACACAGGATATTAGCACTGAGACTCGCTTTGCTAACAGTTGCCACATGCCCCAGAAAGTCTGATTCCCAGAGGCAGTTGTTTGATTACACCCACAAAAGCTCAGGACTTTTATCACTTAGACTTATAACCTCAAGGGCAGCACATCCTCTTGGTAGGTTTCACGCAGCTACGAGGTGCTCCATCTGCCTCAAGCCACCAGGTGACGCTGCTGGAATACTTATGGGACAGGCTCCCGTTGAGCCAGCGTCAAGGAAAAAATATACTTCCCTCCTAAAAACGGGTTTTACAGGACACCATTTTTGTGCAGAACATGCAACCCACAGTCCTACTAGTCACAGACTTGTATCCAAAAGTAAGAATCCAGAGGAAATTAAATTAGAAGGCACAGTCCACAACAGCAACTATTGAAAGCTGAACATATATCCCTTCCCCAGCCCTGGCTGTAACCTGACTACGTTACATAAAATCTGTGACAACGACGTTACTCAAAGGAAGCTAACTTGCAATTCCTGCCACTGCTACAGCGTAGAGTTTGGGTAACTCTGGTTCTGGGATAGAATTTGTCACCATTACCAACATGTGACAGGCCCCCACCATGAAGGTCAGATGCTGTGTCCCTAAGTAATGCAGCTACAGAAAACACACAGAGCACATGCAGCTCACCACCAGTCCCACAGCCACACAGGATTCCTCAGACGTAAGCCGCAGGATGGCATCCCTTAGTGGTCCATGCTGACAGGAAGGCAACAGGGTGCTCACTGTGCAGGCATCCCCAAAACATCACTTCCAGAGGCAGCTGCCTGGGCATCAGAGCCCATCTGAAGAGATGCTGTAACCAGTGCTAGCTCATCAGCCATTTGACTGAAGGGTCTTCACATGACACACATATCCTGGCAAGCTACAGGCCACCAAGCAGTCATCTGAGGACTTTTGTGCTGAGGCAAGCTGTATGTCACAGCTCTGCCAGCACAGCAGTGTCAGTTCAGAGTGCATTTGTGAGGAGGGGTAGGAAACAAAGTTAAACCCCTCCTGCTTTCTAGCCAACAGGTTGCACTAAGTAAGTCCTGTCGTCTGGACACCTATCTGCCCTCAGAGCTTTGCTGCCACCAGTGTAAGCATGCCTATGGCCCTGACTGCTGATACAAGGGGCCTCTACAAGTCCCTGAACAAGGGATCTGTAACACACAAGGTCTCAGGCAGCTATACTGACAAGTTAACCCCCACTGACTGGCTCCATTATCTTCCTGGAGGGCACTTTTCCACATTCACAGAAAGCTACAAAGGTTACACTGGGAAAAAACAAGGCTTGTCTGCTCTGTCGTGCATCCCTTCAGCTGCTCTGAATAGGTGTGAAACATCTGATGGCTATTTTTAGTCCTACTTGTACTCCAAGACATACCTGGAACATCTTTCATACCTAGTGAAACCAATATGCACAACTGCTCCAAAGGATTTTGTAAAAAGCCCACCATCTGTGATGGAAGAACACCATCATCCTAGAAGGAACATCTGGACCACCAGAACAGCTGAGACAAAAATGCCACTAAACTTCTAAGGGGCAACTCAAACGATCTGTCAAAGCCTAACTCTGCCATGCTATAGCCAATAACCAAGAACTGACATGGAGTAGCTGATCTGGAAAGGAACCTAGATCATCAAACCTTCTTTGTGCCTTCTGAAAAGTCTTATCCTTTTCCTTAATTTCATTTCCACTTACTGAATGGATAAAGTCATTCCCTGCCCCAGAGAACTAAGGTATGACACTGCCATGCAGTTAGGTTTTCTAACCCAGCTCATTCTCCCAGCTGCTTTGCTCAAGAATGTCTGAATCTTACGAAGCCAGACTTGAACACCAGCCCTCTTCTCACTGCACGTATCCATGCACAAGCAGGACAGTATCGGTGACCCTTGTTCAACTCCTTGCAGTAACTCAACAAGAACTGGGTGGAAAAGACAGGTGTCGTCGTTTAAACCCAGTCAGGTAACTTGTTCACTCACTCCCAGTGAGTGGTGCTGAGCTGACAACAATCGAGGTCTGTGTCCGTCTCCCCCCCCCCCCGCATGGGGGCTCTCCCCTTCCCCGCTCCCGGAGGAACGGGGAGGAGGATCGAGAGAGTGCAACTCCTACGGGTTGAGACAAGAACAGTCCAGCAACAAATCACCACCGCTACTATCAGCTAAAACAATGATAAGGGAAAATAACAAGGGAAGAGAATACGATACCACTGGCCAAGAAAGCGAGTTCCACCCGGAAGCCCCTGTCCTTCCGAGTAACTCCCAGTTACCCCCCCACCCCGGGCATGACGTGCTGTGGTATGGAATACCTCCCTGGCTAGCACGGGTCAGGCGCCCCATCTCTGCTTCCTCACAGCTTCCCCTCCTCCCTGGCAGAGCATGAGCCTCACAGAGTCCTTGGTCAGGGTAAACATCACTTAGCAACAACCGAAAACATTGGCTTCACCAACACTGTTCTCAAGCTAGAAGTCAAAACACAGCACTGCACCAGTTAACACAAAGGAAAAACATGACTGCTACTGCTGAACCCAGGACAACAGGTCACTGGTACCTTACAACAGATGAGCATCACAAGCAAAAGGCTCAAAAATGCAGCAATTCCAGGAAAGACAACCAAGCAACAGTCCTGCCCTCCAAGGCCTTATAGCAACCTGTCAAGTCAAAACCCATGAATACTAGAGCAACCTTGGGAGAGAGAGGATGAAAAGAAGAAAACACACTCCAAAGCAGTGTGGCTAAACATCCACAGCAGCTGTATAAACACTAACCCAGTCTGAGACACGCTGCTCAACAAGGCTTAACAGTCTTCCACTCTGAGAGGTCCTCACAAGCCAAGGAGGCTTGCCAGTACTGCCGAGATCTGCATTTGATATCAGGTGGGACTGAAAGTCTAAGTTCTTTTTGTACATGGACCTTTTCCATCCATCTCACTACAGTGACAAGGGTAACAGATAATTACTTTTATTCCAAGAAGTTTTACAAGTACAAGCAGTAAGTATGCAGATAAATGAGCATAAGAGAACCTTTCTGCATAGGGACAATGCTTCTAGGTAGCACTACAATAAAATAACTCAGAGTATGCTGCGGGGTTGTATTTAAAGAGATTCTTTACCTGTAAGTCATCATAATCCAGTTATGCTGTCAGGAGTCATCCCATGAGATTTCAACATCTTGTAATCCTGCAGTAGCTGGTGGCCAGACAGCTGGCCCAAGGATTACTCTGCTTTGCCCTGACCCCAACTGCTGCTTTACCCTCCATGTAGGATGTGCTCTAGACTGACTTAGGCAACAATTGCTCTGCTCCTCCCTGACCCCAAGCACTTTCTTACTCTCCACATAGGATGTGCTCTAGAGTGATGTAAGCCACACAGGACCAGCTAGCCCAAAGCTCAAAAGCTTATAAGAATCCAGCATGACCATCTCAGAAATTCTTTTCCTAACTGACACCATACACAGGCTCCTCTGCCACTCAGTGCCCTCCCCAAGGCATCTACCACACTATTGTGTGCAGTGGACCCAGCAGTCATTTGCAGGAATCTTTCTCCACCAACAGCTCTCATTTCCTCAGGCACAAGCTCTGTGCTGTGGAGTGACTGACCCCAGTTCTAGTGAGCCAAAAGCATTAGTAGCAGCTATCAGAATTCATCATCTAAACCAGCCGGGACTGTCCCAGCCACAAAGCAACTGCTATTCCACACAGCTGGCTTTTGAGTCTAAGAAAGGCATGTCCTCCTAGGACATAAATGTTTAGGCTTTATGCCTACTTGCAATGTCATACCTTCAAATCAAATACTCATTTCACACCAGCTACTACTCTGCCAAACACCACTACATTGATGCAGTTACACATATGCCAGTTCTTAGCAACGCACAAGTGCTATTTCAGGGCTGTTAAGCCAGTACAACTTACAGTCAGGAAGAGCAAGAACAACATAACCTGACCTTTAGGATGGTCCGATATTAACCAAAAATGCCCCCCACTGCTGGGCATTTTAGATCTGTCTCTTTTTGCTTCTGATGCCTATGCCCAGAAGCTGGGTCACTCTGTTCTAGCAAAGAAATTCACATATTAGGCTCCAGTCCCCAGAGTACAGAATTAATTTTAGTTGATGTCTGTCCTTTTTTTTTGTTCTCCCCTAATACACAAAGCTTCACTGGAATTGTAGGTTGCAAGCCGGCTTTCATCACCGCTGGGAAAAGAGCTTCCCATCATGAGCCCCAGATCCACAAATGGCATCACGTGAGTGCTGGGAAAAGGGAGCCTGCAGTGCAGGCAGCCAGGGGACATACCTCCTCATAGTTCTTTGCTTCAACTCCATGCTTCATATCCAGAATCACGAGCTGGTCCGGCATCCTCCCTGTTCCTGGAAACATAATGAAAGGATTCATTGTGTGGAGCATTCAGCCTGCCAGGAAATCACCAGCTCTCCCCACCACTAAGGAAGAACTCACAATATCACTCCCCTCCCTCCATGTCTGCAGCTAAGTGCGGAGGCAGCACAGTACAGCCTAAAAATACAGAGACTTCACAATAAATCCTGGCTGGAGAGCCTCACAAAGATAATGAGAACAAGCTGTAACTAAAAGTGCTAAGTGTGTACAGGATGCAAATCACTGCAAAAACTGCAGAGATTAGAAGATGAATACCAGTTGCTACAAGACAGCCTACAAGTCACCAGAGGGACAAATATTCAATTGGGAAGCCCGCATTCCTCCTAGCAGGAAGTACACCAGCAACTTGTCAAGGTTACCGGGGTTGTAAAATGGTTTTACATTCAAAGGAGCAGAAGCTAAATGCTTGAATTGAGGAATATGGCATATGGGGACTACTGACCCTCAGATGCTGCAGTATCTGCAGAAACAAAAGCAATTCCTTTACCAACACATCTTTTCGGAAAAGAACAGCCCAGAAGTCTGAGACCCACACTGCTAATGAAAACCCTGAGATGGGAAGAGGCTTCTGAAGCTGAGAAAGCATCACTTCAGAGAACTGTCAGCGAGAGCTGCATGAACAGCAAGGAGGATAGGGCTGCAGTCAGCAGCACAGTAGGTATCTTTTAAGGCTGTAGCCTCCAAGCCAGGGACAGCTACAGCTAATAGCTTCTTTTAACTGCTACAAACTGTCACATCTGAGAACATTCACAAGAGGGGAAAAAAATATATATCTGTATTTAGGCTACGCATATGATATACCCTAAAGAATGCAGCATGTCAGCAGAGCTGAGTACAGTATTCTACTATACCACCCACCAAAGAAATATCTGTACATAACACATTCCGAAACCCCTGCACATTGGGGCATACAGTTGTCCTCAGCTGGCTGCCAGCAAACACAAGGTCTGAATTCACTTACACCACGAATTTCAAAGTCTTTATTCAGGAGCATGTCCAATACTCACACTTTGCCTTAGGAGGCTGCCAGGTGGATATTCCCCTCAGTCCACAAACAAATTCAGTGTACAGGTTACACTGGGTCACTCCAATCAGAACAATAAGATACTCCAGATCTTCAAAACAATATCCCCAAATTTTCTCTCTACCCACCAAACAGCTCTTCAACACACCAGAGCAGAATCACCACCACCACCTTCTACTGCTAGGAGAACATGGAATAACCTACTGACAAGATGGTCCATATCAACTGCAAAATGTTTCTTCAGTTTCCTGAGGGATACAGGAGCTCAAAATTCAAACCCAGGTATGTAAGAGCCCAATGGGAAAATTAGGATTAGGATGGATTTTTTTATTTTCTTATAAAAGTCTTGTTACTGTGAAAACAAACTAAAATCCCAGCACTGTTCTTCAACAGACAGGCTGTGTACAACCACCCAATGTTCCTTTCTGCAACCACAAGTTCTGGCCACTTAGGCCATACATATATCATCATGCCTAGGGACTGGCAGGTAGGACAGCCAACAGTAGCTGCAGAGGAAAATTCAAAGCACACAGTTTAGTGAGGGGGTTGTTTCAGCATTGTTTAAATTGCAGCAACTTGGGTGGAAAGCTGGAACTTCCAGGAAGAGATGAGAAAAATGAAAAAGTTGGTGGACAGGCGTACAGAACTGGAAGGATTAATTCGTCAGGCTGGAAGAGAGAGCTACCAAGAAGCAGTAAGAAAGCAGAAACCTTAGAGCTGCTGCTGGGTGCAAAGGGATGGAAAGCAGACATTCTGCAAGAGGTTAACATTGTCAGGGACTGGCCTGGAAAAACTCAAGTTGCTCTTCTACAGGCTTACTAAGCCCAAGGCACTAGGCAGCTCCCTTCACACTTATCAGATCCTCAGTAACTCCCTGCGTCTTGTGCAGCCTGGGCTCTCCAGAGCAGACTGGATCAACAGCAAAGAGAAAAACAGTTAAGTCCCAGAGATCTTAAACTAAACTGATCCCTATATCCCCCAGGTGGTCTTCAAGAGGTCATTTCACATGAGCACAGAACTGTTTCCTGGGATTAGAGGAGCTCCTAGTCTGCAAAGTCATTGGAAAACCAGGATAGTTGAACTGCCAGGTGGACAGTTCAACCAGAAGAAAATGACCCATAACACTCTTAAGAAAGTTTGGGAAGAGAAGGATTACAGAAGGGTCAAAGAGGTTAAAGATCTGCACACAAGAAAAGTCCTTCAGGGGAGCATGTAGTAAGGCCAGGCTGTTCATCTCCAAGATTAGCATATGGTGCGAAAGTAAGTATGCCTGAGAACAGAACACTGGTCAGGGAGACAGGACCCTTCTACCCTGGAAGAGGGGAAAGAAGCCTGTTGCGCTAACACTCACAGCTCCAAGAAGCACCCTAAGAACTCCACTCTGACAAGGTAGACCTTTCAAATAGTCCTTCAAAAAAGTCCTTCTCACTTCCCCTTCCTCATTTCTGTGGTTAAGGATTGAGAAATCCCAGTTGCTTAGATCCTTCTGGTCCCAACGGCTCTGGGCTTCCTCTACCGACAGTTTTTCCACTTCCAGTACTCCACCAACATCCTCCTTGACTGATGCACTACAAGTCCTGACCACTTTCTTGATAAAACTGTAAAAGAAGAAAAAAAGGAAAATCCAACCCTTTAAAGAGAAACACGGGGATAAAACAGCACTTGGTCAGTTTCCCCATTCCCATGCTGACCTTATAGAGGAAACAGGGCACTTCTTGTGATGTGTGATGTGGCTACTTCCTACCGCCTACCTTAACCAAGTCCTGCAGGTGATTGAGACTTAAAGTGCCACCTCCCTTACCTAAATATTTCCTTGATTTCCAGCAGAGGGATGGAAAATCTGGAGATATTCCCTATACAGCATCTCTCTTCAGCAATGAGTTTAGGGCATCTGGGTCCAAAAAGAAACTGGCAGCTTGGAAGCTCCTAAAGAGAAGCCTCCAGAACAGGATGCAGCTGCTCAATTGAACAGCTCTAGATTTTGGCACCTCAACATCCCACTGGTCATCAGGTAGAAACTGCATTTAGAAATACGTTATCCTCATCAATAATGAAAGTTTTAAAATAAACTTGCAACAATACAAAGGAGCCAGGGAATAAACATTTGCTACAATCAAAATAATTATAAGGGACTCAGTCTAGGCGAGAAACCTCTAGTCACAAGCACTGAAATAAAGAGTCTAGACACAACTAAAGAAAGAAGCCTTTCCCACTTTGCTGTGTGATCACATGGAAGCTATGAAAGGGTTTGTGGAACTGTCTGGAGACTTCCCAAATATCCAGGTGTTGGACAGTAAATAGCATGAGTTACTCCCAGATGACTCACTAGTGCCTACATGTCTCTATGTGTTAAAGAGCATTTGGAAGCCCTACCTTTGAAGCAAAATCCTAAGCATTTGAGGTCACTGTCTTATTTGTAGAATACTATAGAAGAGGTGTTATAAGCAAGAGCCTTCCTAATCCCAGCAGAGAAGATAGCCTTCTCTTTCTGGAAAGTTCTCTTCAACTTACAAACTATTTGTATCTTGTACATGGAGCAGAACAACAAAACAGAGACTGTCTTTCAACAGGTATGAGGAACGCTGCTAGTAACTGCTCTGGGATCTTTAGGCTCTGGGATCTTTAGGATAAGAACTAAGAAAAACTGGGTCCAGGGAGCAGAACTCTTGACAACGATTGTGAAAAGATACGACCACCTATAAACCTGCACATGCTCACACCACCACAAATGAGACTAGAGCCCACGTTTGCCATTTCCAGCACGTTTGTCCTGAGGTTGAGCCCAGCCACTCAAAAGCAGCACATGCGTCACTCACAGGAAATAAGCCTCGGTGCTCATTAGGTAACAATCCCTCAGCGCAAATGCAAGGCTGACATCCTGCTTATTTCCCCTTCCCTTTATTGACCACTTAGAGAGCAGTTGTGGGTGCACACCAAGGCCACATTCTCTGTACACACACCCCCAACCCCAGAAAATGGTTGCTAACCTAACACAGGATTCCTGCCAAGTATACACTATGGAGAGATTACATTCCACCAAATGGGGAGTGACAACCAGCTGGGGAGAAAGAGTATCCTGGCTTGACTGCAAGATGGGCAGAAGCATGAAAAGGGCAAACAAGGTTTGGTTTGCTCCCAGGTATTGCCACTCATTGCAACTGAGATGACCTCTGCAGGAGGAGCACACGATTCACCTTGCAAAAACCCAAGCACTCTACATGACAGCCACAGAGGATTACTTCAGACACAACAGTGACAGTAAATATTCTGCAGTGAGACTGCTCACATCCTCCTGAAGATCAGCTTTAAAAGTCAACCAGTGTTCTGTGGACCGCACTCAGGATCACTTTACTCATACTCCTAAATCCACATATCTAGGTGATCAGAAGCTAGGAGCAGCCAACAGACCTTCCACCTTACTTACCCACAGGAAGCTTGCTCTCAAAGCAGGCCTCAAACATATCGTAGTCTTCAGTGGTGAATGCAAACTTGCCCTTAGTGGCATCCTCTTTGGCATACAGGATGTGTCCAGCTGAATCGGTTATCTGCAAGAGAGACAATGAAGGTAAGAAACACAGTGCTTCACTGCTGCGGGCTCACGCTGCCTGTATGGGAAGAGTTCTCCTACCCTTCCCTTTGGATCTGCTGCTTTCTCCTTTCAACATTTTCCCTCCTTCCTTGCAACCGTATCAATTCCTCCCCTCCTCATCCCCACTCCAGGAGCTGGCAAAGTCAAGAGTGCCGCTAAGGGGATTATTGACTCTTATACAAAAAACAAAACAACCCACTAAAAAGCAATCAACCAACCAACCAAAAAAAACATAAAACACCAAAAACCCATACTAATACCTCTTCCTCCTGTAACCCTTGAGCAGAGACCACATTTAGGAACTCTCACTAAACCATACAGTTACTCATTGCCTTCATTTTATAACAAAATTCATAAATTTCCATAGCAACAGAGATATGGAAAAGCCTTATGGGACAAAAAAAGACTAATTCCCCTGAAGACAAAATGGAGAGGGACACATCTATTCTCTAGAAATGAGGCATCAGTGTGGCCCCGAGTTATACAGGGAAGGTTTGAGTGCCAAGATCCATAGAAGTGGCCACTTCAGAGAACAATTCAGACTACCCAGAGAGAATAATAACTGTGTTGTGCTAAATCTGAGAAATTACCAAGAACAGGCAAAAACTGCAGAGGGTCTACAAAAATGCTTCACCGAAAGGACACGTTTCATGGTGCACACTTTGTGCTCAATTAAAAGCTCTGTCCAATTGAAATGTTCTGACCACAGAGAGGGGTAAAAAGTGAAGGTATTACAATACTGCATGAAAATCAATAGTGCGTGTTCCACTGTAATGCTTCCCAGTCCTCCTCAACTTTATGTTTCTACAGGTATGTTCGGAAAAACATGGATGTTGATGTTAGTAGGGGTCTTTGAAAGTCTTAGAGGTGAAGAGACTAAAAAGCTTGGGAACGTTAAAGGTATAAAAGATGGAGGTACACAAACTTATTTGTGGTATGGAGAAGGTTAAGTAAGACATTCTCTTTTACTCAATTTTGCAACAGAAAAATAGCCTTGTTTCCTTGTACAAAGGCCACACAAAAGGGCTATGTACACAAAATTATTCTAAGGAAACACTATTTTTATTAGAATACCAGATTAACTCCCTGCCATGGAATACCACTGATGCCAGTAGCCTGCTGGACTGGGAACAAGTAAAGACTATCACATGGATGAGAGTGGCTGCATTAGGCAGGAAAAATAAAGTATATAAATCCTCGTGCCTCAGGATATAAACCATAGCAGGCAGCAAACCAGAACAAGCTTCCTCTAGATGTAGATTATCCAGTAATTGTCTGTTGCAGGATTTGCTGTAGCTGCCCCTGCACCATATGGTATTTGTCAGCATCTGAGAACAACGAGGAGCACCATTCTCCTCCCGCACTGTAGTTTCTCTCAGAGCTCTACCTGTGTTCAAGCGGTGAGCAGATGAAAGCATGCTGCGCGGTCAGACACAGGCAGCTGTGCTGCCATCCCCCTGCCACAAGCCACCTCGTGTCTGGAAACCACCAGACTTTTGGAGGCACACAGCTCAAGTGAGCAGGCCCCACTGGAGTACAGGACTGTCCACATTTGACCACACAAACACAGAGCAAAAGCATGTGTTCTGGCCACCATATGGCACACACCATTTAATGGGGCATTCCTGATTAACTGAGATGTTAGCTTCATGAGTATGATACCGTATCATCTGCACACTGGGTTCTCCACCCCAAGAAGTGGTCATAAGAACACAATAAAGAAAGCTCTCAAATGTCGCTATTATTTTGAGCACCATTCCCTTCGGGCTTTGTAGACACCAGAGCTAATCTTTAGCTAGAGAATATTACGTAGCTTGATCCATTTTTGCCCTTTGCAGCTCTAGCAATAGCCTGCTCATGAACAGGATTCTGGACAGTAAAAGCTCTGCTGCTTTCATCAGAACTGAATAGCATTACCCAAATCAGCCAAAAACATGGCCCATTCAGGCGGGCCTGCGGGGGAGGGAGATGCTGCGAATAGCCCAGCCAGAACACTTGTGGGGGAGTTGACCTGAAAGGGATTTTTTATCCTATTCTAACGTTATTTACGGTAACGCAGTCCCCTACAGACAGGGCATTGTCTGCCCTTGACAAACAACCCGACAGTTCCCCAAAGCACCCGCCTGGACAATGGGGCAGGGGCACGTGGCAGGGCCAAGCAGGACCTCCGCCGCCCCAACACCATCCCTTGGCAGCCAGCTGGCAGGGCCTGTGGATTCCTCCAGCACAGAGGGTGCCACTGTTAGCGCAGGGTGTCGCACGTACACAACTGAGCTCACTGGCAGGAACCGAACCAAGCCCAGCCAGAACTAACTACCAGCCTCCTACATTTGGTGTCTCGATGCAGGTGGCTCGAACAGGCCATGAGGTGCAGAAGGAGAGACAACCTGCAGTCATGATGTCCTGAACTAACCTGCCCCACACAGGCACAGACAGGAAGCAGGCACCTAGCAGAGGGGTTACAGCACTTGAAACAAACCCAGCACGCTGGGATGCCACAGCACACCTGAACACTAAGAAGAAAAGCAAGATTGCATAAACTACTGTTTACCCTTTGCAGCTTTTAAAACCAGTACAAGACTTCCTTTTAATCTATTTTTCTTTTGCAGAAAGAATAAAGAGCTTCCATGTTGCAGAATACAACAGAGCTTCCATGAGCAATCCTACCTGGATACCAGCTTCAGCAGCAAAGCCAGACTAAAACCCAAGAGTGGGATTCATTGCTTCACCACCTCCCTAGACAAGTCCTGCCATAAAAGTGAGGTTTTGGATGAGACTGTGGGATGGGTTGATCTAAGAGTGGGCAACCAGAGAACCAGGAGGCGTGATCACCAGGTGGTAAGAGGCAGCTGGGAACACAGTACTTGATCTGAAATACATGCACATTACCACGCAAATACTATAGAAATGTGTTAAAGCATTAGCGCTGCTTGGCTCTGCCTATATAGAGACAAGTTTTCTCTTACAAATGATGTAAGAGCAGCAGAACAAGGTTTTTTAAAAAGCAAGACTGCAGAAACAGACTTTTCTAGCCATTCCCAAGCACAACTGCCAATTACACAAGGCCTTCAGGTGGCTGTAGGCTGATGCTGGAAGGCCAACTTGAGTTCAGATCCCAATAATACCGAGTTTAGAGACCTCTGATGCTATTTTATCTCTGTATGCTCACTTTGGAAGCCTTTGGGAGCTCAGAGAGAAATAAAAAGCCCTTACTCAGCTAGGTGGGGAATTTGAAGACAGCCTGGGGAAGGCAAACTGTGGACAGAATTAAAGTGAAGCCATTGAAGCTTTAAAAGCTGCTTGTCACATAGGTGTATTAGTCACATATATTCTGCTACCTTCCACCTATGCTCCCTAAAGATCCCTTAAGATCATTTTCTTCTCTGCAGCAGACACCCGCCTCCTTAAAATCCATGTGAGACATGATAAATTAAGATGGGAACATCCATTTTGTGTACCAAAACCTGCTTTCTAATCCCCCACCTTGCCCTATCCCTGGCACCAAGCCGCTCCATCCCTTAAAGCCACGTCACCGTAACTCCTTCCTCCTCACACCCTGCCAGCAGTTTATCGCTGCGGCGTGGCCTGCCAGACGCCGTAGAATCCGAACGCTGAACGGACGCCACCAGATCTCTGGGGTGAAAAAAAACACGTTTTGGCTCAACTCAAACTCCTGCCTCACTCCCCGCTACCCCATACCCCGGCGGCAGAGCCCCGGGGGAGCAGGCGGGCCCCAGCGCGAAGCGAGTCCTGCCCCATCTCTCCCCGCACGTCAGGCCCACCGCGAACCCACGCGTGGCCCGTGTCACGCGTGAGAACGTCACCCTTCCCCACGCCCCGCCCCTGCACGACCGGGGAGGCGGGGACACGCCGCCCGCCACGGCCTCCCCCCACCCACGGCCTCCCCCCGCCCGTCCGGGCGCCGCTTGCGGTCACACCTTGAGGTTGGCGGAAGGTCCGGTGGAGGAGCCCGGCGGGGCGCCGATCTCGTACTCGCCCGTGACTAGCGTGTCGCGGTGGATCTCCTCTCGCAGGCACTTCCGCGCCTTGCCCGGTAGCTGGAAGGAGATGGGCCTCGCCGGGCCCACCACCACCGCCAGCAACAGCAGCAGCGCCGGGAGCGGGGCCTGCCCGAGGCGGGGGCGGCCGGGAAGCGGCAGCGGCATGGCGGCGGCTCCGGGTGCGGCGGGCCGGGCCTCCGCCTCCGGCACACGTGACCCGCGCCGCGGAGCGCGTCACGGCGGGGGCGGGACGGAGGCTCGGGCTGCGCGAGGCGCGTGGCGTGCGCGCGGAGGGGGAGGCGGGAGGCGCTCCTGCGGGGTGCCGTGGTGTAGGTTGGTGCTCCGATGGGTCTGTGTAGCTGTGAAGTAAGTTATTAATGCGGTGAATTCGTTAATGCTGGGTGACAATGATGAATAGTGGTTGCTTTCATTAAATCACTGGTGTAGTGGGAGGTGTCCCTGCCTCAGGGACAACCTCCTACGACAACCCAGTCGCAGGGTTGGAACTAGGTGAGCTTTAAAATGCCCCTTCCAACCCAAACCATTCTGTGATTCTCTGATCGAAGAAATAAACCGTAGTGTGAGGCAGAGGAGCGTGCTGAGGATGGACGAGCAACCTGGATTTCATAGAGCCTTCCATACAAAGTCCTTCAGCAATTGCTGCTTAATTTATGTGTTGCTTTGGGGTTTGTTTTTGTTTTGTTTTTAATTTCTGAGGAATCTCCCTCTTGACTTCGTCAGCCAAGAAAAGTAGTTTTATCAGATGCCTCACTTTGCATCTGCACCCTGCAAAATGCCATACAGCAGTGGCAGAGGGATGTGTGTGGTTTTGGCAGCAGATAAAAATATGATGATTTTTAAAGATATTCAGAGGTTTATTTTTTTCTCTCCTTTTCCAGCATATGCTCAGGTCTACTCTTTCTTCTTCACACGCACCCCACTCCCTCCCCATTAGTCTATTTTACTCTTTAGGAACACAGCATTAAATAACCCATCAATCAGCTTTGGACCACTGTTTCCCCGGCACCCACCACTGGCTTCTGTCCCCTGTCAGCACCACCAGGGAGCATGTGCACAAGTGGGAGAAGGAACTTAGGTTGTGGTGTAACCTGGCTTCACACAGGGACAGGGAGGAGCAAGGCTTCCCGGGTGCGCAATTATGATCACAACAGATGCCAACAGCTGGGTGTGCTAAGGTGTAAGGAAACGCAGGAAGAAAAAAACAGTATCATCATTGGAAAACAAAAAGATCTCTCACTTCTGCTACATTGAGTAAAAACAAACGTTGCAACATTGTTCCACTTGTATTTCATAAACATCACCGGTCCTCTCTCTCTGGGCAAAACATGCCTCTGATGACAAGCAGTTCGAGGAATCAGCACAAGCTTCAATCTTAAGAGGCTTAAAGCCGCAAACTTCATGCTTGGATGTTCATGTGCAGATCCAGACAGGCCACATCATGGACAGAGCATTTTTAAGAACACTTCTGTGCTTTCACATCCTTGTGCTTGTGTTTACCAAGACAATATGATGAGGCCCTCTGTATGAGGGAACAGAAACTAAGCCCAACTGAACAGTGATGGAGTGACCTCTTTGCCTGAGGGGAAATGAAGAGAGCCCTCAACAAAAAAACCCAAACCTTCCAACACAAGACCTTTGCCCTTCATTTAAATGGCATTTTAGGGAAACACAGTTTTCCTTAGCAGAGCAGGTGAGCATCTTTTAAGTGAAGGTCAACTGTGCTCAAATATTGAGTTCATTAAGCTCTGGTTTATTGTCTGAAATGGGATTGCTGCTCACTCATTGCACATTTCACGACATCTTTATTTTTCTAATCAGTTCACCAACTTTTCCTTACTTGGACAATTAAATTATTTGGAAACTTAACAAAATAAATATTTAGCTCTTTCTGCAATATGTCAAAGTATATTTGCACAATGAAAACATTCTTTCCATTGCAGCACTTAAGGCAGAAATAGCTATTATTTCATAAGCTTTAAGAAACCTAGATTACTAGAATCTAAAGATATGAAATGTTGTAATGTTGTACCACAAGATTCCTGATGCAACACGTACACCACAAATCTCTCTGTGAAGAACATTCCTAATGCCAATGATACATACCCAGCCTTCTAGCACAATTAAAATATTCAATGATGCCTTGTTTTCTGGGGCAAATATCAGAGCAAGTGGCTTGTTCATGTTGAAGTAGCCTGATTTTCTAAAGTCAAAGTGTGAAGTCAACCATCAAAGAGCAAATATTTAACTGCCTACAATCGCTTCCCATTGTGGCTGTTCTGTCACAGTACATTTTTAGATCAGTTGTAGCTTCTCTCGTGTGGATGCATTATGCCAGAAACTGCCGCGCAGACAAGTTCAGATCTAATTATAAAACCCTATCAGAGATGCTTCAGCGTGTTGTTAAAGAAAATAGTAGGGAGCTGTTATGAGCCTCTTCACAGTCCCCAGCTTTTCACTTTTTAAAGCACTTGAGCATGCAATGGGGCAATCTTCCCTGAGCGTGCAAAGTAATCTGTAGCAGAGGGAGAGCATTCTAAGATCCTTTCAGCTGCGGGTTTAGAAATAACTGTCTTGCAGGGACATGCCTTAACGTTTCCACATAGTGGAGGCTGGCAAAATGCTTCCCGTAATTCTGAAACACTTAGAGAGGAGAAGGAGAGATTGATAACTTGTTACACAACTGACCAGATGAAGCGATGACCTATTTTAGCCTGGTTGCTGTGTTAAGTGTTGTGGGAGCTTCGCAATGAGCTGGGAGCAGGTATTCGTTTCACTGCCTCTAACCCAGAGACAAATGGGTGTATCCCCAAAGTAAATATTACCCTTTCATCTGCTAATCATGAAACACTGCCAAAATTGAAACCATTTTGTTTGTGTACACCTTTCACATTTCCAAGCACCCCTAATGCAGTTTCATTGCTGTCTTGAAAATTATGGAGAGAGCAATTAATTATTCGGCTTTCAGCCCTGTGTTAACAAAGGAGTGCTGGAAATCATCGGGTATCTCTGTAGTTTGGGGCAGCAATGGCCACTGAGAAAAATATGCCCCTTCCCAACAAATAAATAGTTTTTTCTCCAATAGCAAAGAAGTCCACAGAGTGTTGGCAGTAGGCAATTTTTGCCATACCAAAATGCATCTTTTATCTATGGTAAATGCAGAAAACAACACTAACTTGCTGTCTCCATGAAACAACGTGTATGGATGTGTATGAATGATGTAATTAGGCTGTTTTTTTGCTGTTTCTGCGTCAGATGCTGTGGCATTTCTGCATTTTCTTCTTTTAGATAATAAAAAGTTAAAACAATTTTCTTCTTAAAAACTATTCTAGACTTACTTTCATGCTATAATCCTTCTGCCTTCTGCCTTGCACCTGGCAATCCACTACAGGCTACTGGGAAACTTCTATAAAAACTACACAGGCTTTACAATGCTAATGGCTGTTTTTACTCAGCATGCAAAATTATTCATCCACTTCTTCTGGAAATTGCAAGGCCTCTTCTTTTAAGGGGCTATATTTGAACTCATTGCTGGGATATAACCATCACAGTCACCATCGTGATCACAATCCAGATAGGGATGTTATTCAGTGAACTAAAAATAAGTCACTGGCTAAACGGCCATAAACCAGCACTGTGCTGCTCTGCCTCCCCTGTAATCTGTCCCAGAGACCCCAGGTACTGTGTGCTGTCCATCAAGCTAAACTATATAGTGTTTGTGTAAGAGGTGTGGAAAAAAACCCAACCTTTAAGGCATCAGAAGCATAAGGTAATTCCTTTGAGGAGAAAAACTATTGTTATAATATATTTATACGTATCTGTTTCCATTTCATCCAGTGACTGAAGTTATTTGTACCTGAAGTAATTAAAAGTCTTGCATGAGTGTGAATGGGTTTGTTTGAAATGAAGTGTATGGGGCTAGATCTACAACATGAGTTGGTTTAGGGAAATGAAACATCCTCCATCAAAGACAACCCAGGGTCAATCACACACAAACCACTTTGAGGAAGCAAGCATTCACGATGCTTCTCTCGTCTCTCCCCAGCACTCTGCCTGCTGCCAGGCAGGTTGTCAGCTTTCAAACAACAGCCTGGCAGGCTCACGAGGCTCCCTCCAAGCTTTCTGAGGAAATCTCCCACTGCACCTCCCAGCAGCTTCCACCTACTGCCTTCCTGGAGCTCAAAGTTCCCATTCCCATGCCCAACAGGGGGCTCCAGCCGAAGCCCTGCTTGTCCCACAGCCCAGCAGTGTGCACCATGCGAGCTCCCCGGCTGGCATAGTCCTGATGGCTGCCCTGTCTCAGTAGCAGCTGCATTGGGATGAACTTTCCCAGCAAACACCAATAGAGAGTCCAGCTAGAAAATTTCACCCTCTACAAGAAGCACCTGGCTTATTAGCTCCCCTCAGCATCCCAGCCCCTGTCCTGTCCTCCCCTGACCTCTGTGAGAAACATGCCTCTGCTCAGGGAGGGTAAGAAACTGCTGTGTACACAGGCTTTCAAGAAGCTCTACAAAAGGTTGCATTCGATTGTGTTATCTGAGCCACAGCTCTAAAAAAAAAAATATAGAGGCTTGGGGTATTGTCAAGTCTTAACAGGCAAACTCTCCAAGTCATACCATTATTTTAATTCCAGTTGTGAAACACAGTGCAAGCTCAGGGCAACACAAAAGAGAATATGTTTCAAGGTTTGGGGCATAACTTTATGGTTATTCTTTCTTAAAGCCTAGAGCTGAGATCCACCTGATCCGTCTTAGGGGCTGCATCCCCCTTCCAAGCAATGGAGAGAAAGAGGTTATTCTAGAGGAAAAGAAGCTCATCTTATCCTGAAGCAGACATCTAAATCTGGTGAGGTAAATCCCACACCATGTTTCTTCAAACTGAATTTATGTTGAAATCAAGGTCTAATCGGCAATTACATTGTGTATTGCTCCTCTGTACAAGTCTGACTGGGCAGTCTCCTCACCCATGAAGCAAATCAATGAAATGGAGAGATAAAGCCGAGTTATAATGAACAGCACCTTAAGTAAGAGATGACCCTCCCTCCCTGCAGATCAGGTGGAGTTCTCACTCACCTCATCCCTGTCAACTGCTGGTTACCCACAGATCAGCTCCAATACCCCCTCAGACTACCTCCCCCACTGTCCTGTCTCTGGTAATATTTAGTTATGGACATGATAGAGGAGAATGGGGAAGCCCACAGCAGAAAGACAGGACATATTTACTCCAGCATCAAATCTTTATGAGTTAGAGCTAGCCAGAGGACCTTGGAAGAAGACTCACTATCCTTATAAAATATACACTGCCTTTTAAAAATCTGAATGTTCCAATCAGCCATATACATGACAATGCTCTTTAACACCACTGATTTCTTGAACTAAATGCCTTCCAGACTTGCTGTCCAATATCTGTGAAGGTATTCCCATAAATCCAGTTGTGTTTCAATAACTGAAAGCTTATCTGTCATAAAACTTGTCCTCAGTTGTACCTGATGGGAATGCAGCCAAATCTGTTATCAAGGAAGATGGCTGCCCCAGCTGTGGGAAAACAGCAACTGAAATACAGGAGTAGGTATGAGAAAAGGCTTGTGAATGAGTGTGTTGAAGTGTAACTCTTCTAAACAACCATTAGTTAAAATGAGTTGTGACTTCAGTTGCATTTTTAAAAGAAAAATTCTCAATGTAACCATGCAGGGAGACTTCCACAGGCTGAAAGGAATGGGAAAAATACCCAAGAAGTAAGAAAACATATTCTTGTGTAGGCTTTGCACATGATACCAGGAAGTTTTTACTGTGTAGGAAGTGTGAAGTCTTTCTATTATTCTACTATGGGGATGATTAAACGTCAAAAAGGTTTTTTACTAGAAGTTTTATTTCTTCAAGAGCTAATTTTAATTATTCTTAACTTCTCAGCTATTTAACACTTGTATCTGTCTGTTCTCAGGGTCTCTCCTTCTTGTACATGGCAATTAAGTACAAGAGTGCTGGGGAGGGAACACCAAGATAGAGAGAGCGCTATTCCCTATTTTAAACACAAAATTAATCTCAGCTGTAGCTGTGGAGCTACTGTTTCTGAATTATATTATTCTCGTATCACCTGGTAATACTGAGGACATTTATGCACAGGGACACTATGTATTTCTAAGACATCTTCATGCTAGATGCAATGGAAAGTTCCAAGCCAGGTTTTCCACTGAAGCCAAACATTAATGAATGCTTCCAAACCGATGGGATTTTTTCCCAGTTCAGAGCAGCCTTGCTGATTATTTGGAGAGTAACACGAAGAACATTCCTTCGTGCAGCTCCTCAGAGTGGTCAGCATCTAATGAATGGCTTAGTGAATCTTACCTCGTATACATCAACAACAGAGCAGCTGAATGCTGCTCAAGTCACCAGCTCTTGGGAGGAGGCTTGGCAGCAAAGGCAGCAGTTAGATGGGATGTCTATTGGATGTCTTCCACCAGCTGCACTGTGTGGTGGCTTGAGTGCTAGATTATAAATATTTCCCCTTGTGAAAAGGGGAAGTTGGCTGGATGAGCACTGATTCAGCAGGACATATTCATAGCCTCGGCAGAGATTGGTGTTTAAGAAAGCAGGAATGGGAAGCATTGAATTAGGCCTGGGAAGTCCCCTCTCTCCACAGGCACATGAGGAGAGCACTTATCCCTGGAAGCTAGTCAGCATGGCACGTGGGCAACAGGAATATTAATAACTCCTCTACAGCAAGGCTTCTGAGGGGCAGGATGGCTCACCCAAACCACAGCCTCTGTGGCCACGCAGTGCAGATGGGCAACTTCTGCATTGCAGAGTTCCTTCTGCAAAGGCAAACTGAACTGCTGGGTGTGCAGGAGGCACCCCACAACCCAGGGAAGAGGTATTCTGGTTTTCTCAGTACTGGCCACGGGCAAGAACTCACTCCTAAGCATCACACCAAAGACTGGTGGGCCTTGAGAGCCTTGCCGGAGTGCCGGGCTAGTGAATACCAAAGGCAACTGACCACTGTATGTAAGTCTGATACAGTGTTATTTGGTGAGCACAAAAAAGGCCTTCTAGCTGGAGAGAATGGAAAACCAGGCAACAAAGATGGATAAGATGTGCAAACACAGGTTCTAATCTGTCCTGCAGCATGGCTAGGAAGAGATAATAACTATCAAGAGGCAAAGCAAGGGGGAAACTTCCTTTGCCATGCAGGAGCCTTCCCTAAAGGAGCAGGTCACAGGTGAGGTGTCAGAGTGGTGGGATAGCTCTGGAGTTTGTCTTGGTGCTGGCTTTGTGCAAGTGGCTCTGACTCACCAGGGCAATTCTGGACGAAGGGGGTTTCCAGGAGCCTGGGGCTGAAATCCCCAGGGATGTTAGTCTAGACAGGGTGCTCTTCCCTTTGACCTCACAGAGGGCCTCAGCTTCCTCTTTATGCAGCTAACACCAGCTGCCAGGACAGGTTATTTAGGGCTACAGAACAGTTATGAAAGAGCGATGTGAGGAGGGTCTGAGGAAAAAAATGCTCCTGTTGTAAGTCTCCTTTTCAGACCACAGTTGTGCCAGGCTGCTCCTTGCTCACAGGAAACAATTTTCACTCCTGACATCTTCTAAAGAGACTCAAACAGCCTGAGAATGACTCCTTGCCTGACGCTGGCCGAGAGCTTGTAAAATGAGCTCCAATTCCCCCAGGATAACTAGAGGGAAATCCCAGTCATTAAAGCTTTTGTCAAGTGACGTAAGAGGGGTTGCAAATTAATCCTGCTCTCCATTCACCTCATCCCAGCAGAGATCCCGATAGTAAAAACCAGTCCTCCAACAGCCCCAGGGGAATCCCAGACTGCATCATAGTGCTCTCCTGCCCTTGTCTGCAATGCATACGTCTGATGCTTGATGTTCGTGTTCATTCTTTCATCCCTTAAGAGCGTGTAGGAGAGGGTATGGGCTGGGTGTGAGTGTGGTGGAAGCACCAAAGGCTTTCCATATTCCATGCCATGGAGCTGTGCGACCCTCTCTCTTCTTTCCCAGCAGCTGGTCTGTGGCTGCCTCACCTGCCTTTGGGGTCTCCTAACTCTTCAGGAACAGCCAGCATGGTCTGACAGGGGATGACTTGTGGCTTGTAAGGAAGGGATATGCTGTGTGGGCCCTTCTGGCCTGTCCCATCCTTGCTAGTCCCTTCCATCTCTGTCTTCTCTGCTCCCTCAGAGCTTTCTACTATTATTAAACTGAGTCAAATAAAGGAACCTGGTCGTCTGGGCAATCACAGGATGGATGCCCTTGACCCAGGTGTGCTGTGGGTGCACATACGTCCGGCAGCCTTGTCATGGGCCAAAGGAGAAGATAATAGAGGATGCAGGAAGATGCTGGTTGTTCTGCACCTTATGGCTGACATCTGGATTGCAGGGCCGTTTCTCAGAACTCAGTGAGATAAGATAGCAGGCAGGGATGGATACTCACTAAACAATGTCCCCAGGGAAATGTGAACAACTTCCAGCTGGCCTCGCAGGCTGAGGGCAGGACTGAGTGAGGAGGGACCCGTGGCATGACACAGATTCCTTCTCCCATCTGATCATGTCTCCCCCATCAAGCTATTCAACTCCAGGAATTCTGTGTAGTTTTGGGGGAAGGAGGTTGAGTCCAGCATGAGGAGCTGCTGCTGTGGCTGCCTAGCTCACCTCTTGCCATGCTGCTATATATATCTGCAATTCCTGTTTCCAGGAGCTGGCTGGGATCTGAGCCACCTCTTCAAGAGCAGAGGCATCCAGCACTGTGGCATGACACTGGCAGAGCTCCAGGGGACAGGGCAAAAATTACCTTCACAAGTGAGCACATATTCCTCAGACCAGGAAGGCAGGTTTAAACCTTTTGGCCTTTTTCTATTATTTTTTTTTATTATTATTTTATCAGTTGCTTTTCCATTAATAAAGAATAATAAGGAGATTTTCTCCAGGGCTCTTGTCATGTTCAGTGTCTGACTCGCTCATCTTCCCAAATCCTTACCTTGTCAGCTGAATGCAAATGGAGAACATTAGCCCTAGAGAAGAGGATGGGACACCAAAGCAACCACACAGACATCAGGTGTCCTGGGTTCAGCAGTAGCAGTCATTTTTCTCCTTCTTGGTAGCTGCTGCAGTGCTGTGTTTTGACTTTCAGCCTGGGAACAGAGCTGATAACAATGATGTTTTGGTTTGGCCAAGGACTTTGTGAGCCTCGTGCTCTGCCAGGGAGGAGGGGAAGCCGGGAGGAAGCAGAGACAGGACACCTGACCCAAACTGACCAAAGAGGTATTCCATACCACAGCACGTCATGCCCAGGATGTAACTGGGAGTTAGCCGGAAGGGCTAGGAGACTGCAGGGTTGGAGGTGGTATCGGTCGGTGCTTAGTCGGGCTGAGGGGGGCAAGTTATCAGTCGGCTGGTGCTGAGGTGTTGTATTCTCTTCCCTTGTTATTTCCTTTATCATTATTATCATTGGTGGTAGCAGTAGTGATTTGTGTTATACCTTAGTTACTAAACTGTTCTTATCTCAACCCATGGGAGTTGCATTCTTTTTGATTCTCCTCTCTGTCCCTCCGGGAGCAGGGGGAGGGCAAGAAAGGGGGGGAAGTGAGCGAATGAATTACCTGACTGGGTTTAAACCACGACATCAGGGAAGTATACGGACCGGGTCAATGTCACAGCATAGTGGACAACCACATCCCTGTCTCCCTCTCCTCTGGTCAGACCTGTGAACCAGACAATAAAAATCAAAGCCAGTGAATACAAAGAAAGATCTGAAGTTAGACATTTCCATCTGCGTGTGCTTTGGACAATGACACTATTATTTCTACCTAGTATTCAGAGGCTTTGAGCATGTGTCATCCAGGAAAGGCTCAGCCCTTATCTGGGTCTCTATACAGGGATGTAGGTGACTGTTTTCCAGCTCCTAGCCTAGGCTGTTTGCGGGCTCTTTTTCCCCGTTAATTTCTTTCTGAGCTCCACGCAGTGTTTTCTGAACCAGCTCTTCACCCTCCAGTGTTACTGAGCTTGGGGCTCCACCGGGATGCAAAGTCAGCAGAGGCAGAGGGGGGCTGGCCAGCTCTTGCGGGTCGCCTCCCAGGGGAAAGCCGCAGCTCTGGGTCCCAGCCCACGGAGGCACGTTTGCTCAGAGCTCTGGCAGCTTTCCCACCCCGGCACTCCCCTGCTTGGGGTTTGGCCCTCTGAGACGTGCCAGTGGAGAGCTGAGCCTTGGGAGAAGCCCTGCTCCAGCGCCGGTGGTGTCTGCGGCAGCAAGGCGAGGGTCAGCGCAGCTCAGAAGGCTGGTTTGCGTGTGAGCACCCAGCCCGTGTTCCCAAGAGGCAGGGACGAGGCGTGGAGCGGTCCCTGAGCGCCTTCAGTAGCCGTGCCCCGCCGCCGCCCCCTCTTCCTCACATCCATCCCCTGCAGCCACACACTAGCCTCACTGACGGATTTTACTTGAAAGCTCCGGCAGGCTCTGCTGCTAATGGCAGAGCCCGGAGCCGGCTCCCCCTGTCTCCCTGGAGTCCCTGCGCAGACGTAGGTGCACGTCACCGACTGCTCTAATTTTATCCATGTTTGATGGCAGAGACGAGCTGAGCAGCAGGGAGGCAGCTATTTTGGTTTTCTCTGTGGCTGTGGGTTATATAAAGCATCCTGCCATGACCTGCGTCGCGCGGGAGCTGCGTCGCTTTCCCTGTCTCAGGCACCACGAGCCAGTGGCTCGGATGCTCGCTCCCAGCAGCCGACACCTCCACACGCGCGGAGGCTGCATGGGCCCGCTGTGCCCTGTGTACAGAGGGAGAGTGGCAATGAGATCCAAGGGCAACCATCCATAGCGGGAGATGGACCTTCTCCTTGCCATGCGGTGTTGGATGCGCTCAGGGGGTTCACCCTTTCCACTGCCTGCACTTCACATGTGCTCTGTGCCAACGTGGACCCAGGCAGAGCCTGCCCAGGGCTGGGCGAGCCTTGGCCTGCCAGTGCAGAGCGCTGATGCTCTCATCTCACCCGGGCCGCAGGAGCAGCTCCATTAGGTGGCAGCAGCCACAGCAGGCGCAGCAGCAGCAGCTAGAGGCTGCTCTCCCTACGGGACTTCAGAGGGTGTGCAGGAGGCCAGTGGGGCCATGAAAGAAGCTCACACAGCCAGCCCAGCACCAGGGCGCTGGGAGCCAGGCAGTGTGCTGGGGGAAATGTGGGGGGGCTCCTGCCCTCACTGCCTGAGCTGCCTGGTGCTCTGGGCTACCTTGTTCTGACACTGGCTGAGCCCCTGTGAGATCCCAGGGGCTGACCTCCTGCACATACCGCGTGGCATGGTAAGCAGCCAGTGGTGATCCTGTCCCATGCTGGCTGACCACAATGCCCAGCCTCCACGCAATAGCTATTTCCCAACTGGGGGGAGTGGAGGCATTACACAGGGCTCCTCACATGTGGGGCCTGTGGCTCCTCCACGCCTGGCCCTCCCATGCTGTGGCTTCGTCAGTGTGCTCCGGTGCCAGGCTGGCAAGGCATGGCAGCATGCCAGTTTGGGAATTTTTTGGCAGGAGGCGGAATGACTAGGACTCTTTCCTCTGGCATGGGCAGGGTCTGCCAACATGCTAGAGCTCACTGCCTGGAGAGAGTTTTGGGGAATGCCTCTTGCTTTTGTTTCTTGTGCAAGCAAGCAAATTTAATAGTACAATGTGGATTTGAAAGCTAAAGTAATTAGGACATGCCACGATGCCGACTGGCACCTCCCTGCTGCTCCACTCTTCATGTACAGCTTACGCTGTGCCCAGCTCTGCTGCTGACTCATGTCAAAGCCGCCTTCTCCCAAGTGACTGGGGGGTCAGGCCAGGGCCCAGCCTCCTCCATGGCTCTCCTGGCTCCCACGCAGTTCCCGCTGGGCCTACCGTGGCTGCACTGGCGGGACGCACCCACTTCCTAAAGAGTCACCTCCTGGGAACACTGCCGAGCCTCTGCAGCAGCCACGGCATCCAACATCCCCCCATTGGCATGTGTCTGCCTGAAAGCTGTGCCTGCTGCCTGGCCGCTCCTGGAGTGCAGGATAACCCACAGGGCAAGGGGGCTGTGGTCCATGTACAACCACCACCCACCCACCCAAGGAGCTGCTGGCTGGGCTGAAAGAGCTGCCTCCTTGGCATCTTCCCAGCAGGACCCATATCCGTCTTCCTCATGCATCCCACACTGGTGCTGGGAGTCCCATATCCCACAGCACGTCACCACATCCCCTTTTCCAGCACACTCCCCGGGGCAGGCCCTTGGGAAATGGCATGCCGGAGGAGGGATGGGGTGTGCGTGCAGGAGCATGCATGCGTGCACGTCAGGGAGAAGGAAGCAGGGCTGTGAGTGCTGGAGGCGTTGTGAGCGCTAGGCACAGGCTGACAGGCGAGGGCTGCCGCTCCCGTAGGATGTTAAACTGTTTCACAACAGTCATGATCACAGCGAGCGGCTCACTCCAAAGTGTTCCTGCTGCTGGGGAGGAAAAGGACAATCAGCACCAGGAAGATGAGTGTTACCCATCTTGGGATATGGGGGAGAATCTTGAAGATTATGCAGATGGATTTGAGGTGTGTAGAAGGAGAGGATTTGCGTAGAGAGCACAGCCACTCCATAGGCCCCTGTAGTGCTGGTCAGGCAGCGTGTGTTCACGGTGTGATGCTATTATGCAGCCCCCTGCAATACTGCTGTGGATGCACCGCCCTGTGAATGCTCCTGGGGGGGGGGGACAGAGGCCACTAAACTACCTCCAGAGCAACAAAGAAATGCACAAAGAAACTAACTCTCTTCAGGGAGTGACAATGTTACAGACTTAGGATAAACTGGAATGGGAGAGCAGCCAACCACCCCCCCTCAGTTCTGCAGGAAATTGCAAATGCATTCAAATATTGTGCAAAAGGGCAGGTGACATCCCCCCCACCCCCACCCCCCCCCACCCCCCCCGAACTCAGCTCCAGACCTCATTAAAGCCTGTCCTAGTGAGGCCATTCAGTAAAGATTTGTCCCAGGCTTGGAGCCAGGCTTTCCAGGTAACTGGAGTCCTATTAGCTTGGGGTCATGTCCTGGGTTCAGCAGTAGCAGTCATTTTTCTCCTTCTTGGTAGCTGCTGCAGTGCTGTGTTTTGACTTTCAGCCTGGGAACAGAGCTGATAACAATGATGTTTTGGTTTGGCCAAGGACTTTGTGAGCCTCATGCTCTGCCAGGGAGGAGGGGAAGCCAGGAGAAAGCAGAGACAGGACACCTGACCCAAACTGACCAAAGAGGTATTCCATACCACAGCATGTCATGCCCAGGATGTAACTGGGAGTTAGCCGGAAGGGCTGGGAGACTGCAGGGTTGGAGGAGGTATGGGTCGGTGCTTAGTCGGGCCTGGGGGGTAAGTTATCGGTCGGCTAGTGGTGAGGTGTTGTATTCTCTTCCCTTGTTATTTCCTTTATCATTATTATCACTGGTGGTAGCAGTAGTGATTTGTGTTATACCTTAGTTACTAAACTGTTCTTATCTCAACCCATGGGAGTTGCATTCTTTTTGATTCTCCTCTCCGTCCCTCCGGGAGCAGGGGGAGGGAAAGAAGGGGGGAAAGTGAGTGAACGAGTTACCTGACTGGGTTTAAACCACGACAGGTCATCTACGTGGCCGTGGGCTGTTCAGAGGCCCAAGCAATCTCAATTCCTCGGCACTTGCCCACATCCTCTCTTCTGTGCCAGTACATCACTATGCACCGCTGCTTGGCAAATCATACCCAGGAGTTGATCCAACAGAAAAGCCAACGTCTTTTGTTTTGCAGGGGTTAGCTGTCTGCCAGCACAGCTCATCACAGGGCTCCAGAACAGCACCATGCACCATCGCTCGCTCAGGAGGCGCCGCCTGTTCCTCCCAGATTTGGATCAGCTGATTTAGAGGGAGCTGAGCAGCACCACACCCTGCATCATGCTGGCACATGATGAGCAAGTGCCCAGCCACCCAGGTTTCAGCTCCGCCACAGTCCGAGCCCAGCTGCCGTAGGCTGGCTTTTCCCACTCCTCCTGGCACGGCACCCAGCCTTTGCCCTGCACCGGTTGCTGACTCCTGACTTTGCTCCCAGCCATTTCACCTTGCTGAGCTCGTGGATGACTGATTGACAGCAAGCAGCAAAAGGTTTTCTGCTGGGGCAGCAGTAAGGAGAGGGAATGGGGTCCCCAGTGAGGAGGGGCAAGCTCAACCCATGGCAAGTCTGAGCAGCCAGTAGCCCAAGCTGACCTCCAGCCTTCTGAAATAGTGCTCTGTTTCCAGCCAGGTCACCTATCTGAACTGGCTTGTGTGCCTCTATGGCGAGCACAAGGGAAAGAAATAGGTGGCTCTGGTGGGAAGGAACCAGGGGTAACACAGGGCCACCCTCCTTACACCCCAGATCTCCAGCCGCTTGCTCTCATGCTGTGTCACTGCTCAGCTGGGCCTGTGTGCTGCCGGGCAGGACAGGTTTGGGAAGGGGCAGGGCTGGGTAACTGTAACTGCTGCCATGCATTGAACTCTGTCCTCTGCCCCACTGCTCCTTCCCTGTCCTCTGCCCTTACGCGCCTTCCCCTCAGGTGAGGGCCTGCAGCAGGCAGATGGACACCCCAGCACCAGCGGGGTCACAGACTGTCAGGATTCAGCACTGGGGCAACCTGGTTGACTGAGATAAGGCAGGAGTCAGCGAGGAGGAAGACACTGGGCTAATTGGCCTCTGTGGCTCCCTGCAGTCTAGGAGCTGTAAGCACCCATGCCAGCAGCCCTGCTGCCTGTTCCCTGGGATGGATAGCAGCACGAATAACTAGCTGCACTTTTTCTTCCTGACTTCAGCACAAAACATGGAGAAACCACCCCCCTTACTATAGGTACCTGGACGTCTGCCTGGACAAGATGCATCACAGATGGAAATGGAGAACACCCCATGTGCCAGTGTCAGTAGAGGTGCTGCCTGGGGCAAGGGCTGGGGGAGGGTTCACATCCTGGTGGGGCATCCCTCTGTCTGGCCTCAGTCACCCCAGTAGATAACTTTGGGCACACTGCACTACAGCTGGACAAATGCCAGGTGTGATCCCTGCCTTTTGACATCTGCCCACCCCTTTCCCACACGGCCGGCGGTCCCTGGGTGCCAGTGACCGAGCACCCAAAGCACTCGGGGAGCTGCCGTGACCATGCAAAAGGCCTTTTCTCACGCCCAGTGATTACCTTTCCAAACACAGGCACTTCAGGCTTGCCCTTGAGAAGCAAACACTAATTTCAGCCACACCCTTTCCTGCCCCGGGGCTGCAGGGCAAGGGTATCCTCAATGTACACCGTGTTCACCAGTGAGGGGTGTGGGACAGGAACCAGCCCTCATAAAATTGCCCGCATTGAACCTGCTGCTCTCCGCCTGCCAAACCAAACAGAGCTGATGTAAAGCAAGCAACAATGACAACAGCCTGGCTGCTGGCGAGGGTTGGGCAAGCAGCTGGTTTCCAGTTTGCTGGCCTCAGCAGATGGCGGCGGCGGGAACAGGCGCTGGGAGTTCCCACCCCGCAGGCACCCGACACCATGCCAAGGCCAGGGCGGCCCCGAGGTTCTCTCCTCTCCCATCTCCCTGCGGCACTTGTGCAACCCCCGGTGTGAAGACAGCCTTTGGGTTTGAGGGGAGCCCCAGCCCTGGCGTGGGGGGAAATGCCAGTGGGTGGGTGCCCTCCCACCCCACTCTCCTCGACAGCATTTCACCTGGGAGGGCTTTGGCTCCTGTGTGTTGCAGGGGAGGAAGCTGATGTCAGAGGAAAGAACACCCAGAGCACACCCAAAGGCTGGCAGCTGGGGTGGAGGCAGGGCAGTGGGAGTGGGATTCCCTGGAGCAGCCTGTACTGCCCTGGCACACAGGAGGAGAATTTGGTCTGTCTGGCCTCTGCTGGGTACCGCTGCTGCAGGTTTCAGGAGCACACACTGGCACCAGGCAGCTGCTGGGTGGTTTTGGCAGAGCAGGCTTTGCAAAGGATGCTGCTGGGATGGACCCGACCACTCGTCAAGAGATGGACCAGAACACACTGCAACATCTGTGGTTCACTTTTTGATTCCCTTCTTTCTGTTTTGGAGCCACATTTCTGAGCACTGCTGGACACACACTTCACATGCACACCCCACTCAGCACCCCAGGCAATAAACATGGCAGGCCTGCGGCACATGCGTGTGCCCATGCGTGCAGAGGTGCAAGAGCTTGTGCCCGCTCCTCTCAGAGCAGTGCCTACAGTGTGGCCGCTGGCCAGTCATCTGTCCATCCGTCTTGTCCATGCATCAGTCTGGCTGTCTATCTGTCCATTCATCTCAGCTCTACTCCAGCCAGGCTGTTAGTCCCACAGTCAGGCTCCCCAGAGCGGTGGGCTGCACAGCTGGTCCGGGTTAAAAGTCAATGCCCCTTTCCAGCAGGGTTACTTGTAACCCCGGGCCCTTCTCAGTTACCAAACCCCTGCCCTCCTGGACACCAGATGCCTGAAGAGCGGCTGCTTCAGCCAGGACTGCCGGCTGACGGATTGTTGCTAACCCGTACCCCGGGCTGCTGCCTTCTGCCCGTGGGAGCTCCCTGGCCTGGGCGGGCAGCGGAGGCTCGGGCCGTGTGCCGGCAGGAGCGTGGGCAGGACGCCCGAGGAGGACCAGGTCCGGGGCCGTCGCCGGCGGCTCCCAAACAAACAACAGCCGCTCCCGCTGCCATGGCGACCCGGCACCACCCTCTGCCGCTGCCATAGCGACAGGGCTCCACCCCTCCCGCCGCGGCTGACGCCGCCGCCTGCGTCGCCCGCGAGCTCCGGCGGGGAGAGGAGGGAGGGGGAGGGCGGTGACGTTACCGTCCCGTTTCTACGGAAACCACGCACCGACGTCAACAGGTTTGTGTGTTTTCAACGTCCCGCCGTCTCCATGGCAACGTCAGGCGGTCCGCCCGGCCCCAGCAACAGCGCCGCGATTGGCCGGCAGGGGCGGGGGCGGGGTCCGGTGGCCCTCCCACAACCCGCGGCTGTGCGGCTCGTGCCCGTCAGGGCCCGTGTCTGTCCCGGTGGAGCGTTGGCCTCAGCAGCCGCCCCAGCCTCCAGTGGCCAACGCGGGGGGAGGCCGGAGGGGTCCCGGGCAGCCCCGCCGATGAGGCGGAGGGAGGCAGTAGGCCCTGAGAGAGCTGTGTGTGCTGTGAGAGGCTGCCGTGCCCCCCTTGTGCCCGGCGCTGTGTTTCGGCTGCGTGACCCCAAACCCACATCTCGAGCCTCCACTTCCTCCCAAGGTCAGGGACGCTTTCCAGGCTGTCTCCAGGCCCCGGGAGACAGGGCTTGCCTGGGGAAGGCAGGATGGAATCCCTGTGTGCAGGAACTGGGGGCGGGCAGCTCTCCTGGCCGCTGACTGGGGCTTTGTGCTGGAGCACAGGGTGCCTTTTTCTCCGAGCCGGTGCCGGCCCACACCCGTGCTGGCACACTCGGTGCCCGGAGACGCCAGTGCTGTCAAAGGGCATTTCATACAGGTGAGAGGTGCCAGTTTTGCAGCCCACTGAGCCCTGCTGAGATCCTAAATCAAGCAGGGTGAGAGCAAGTTAACCTCTCCCCACTGGCAGCCCAGCTCTCTGAGAGAGGAGTACAGAGGAGGATAAGCCCTCCATGTGCAACCATCCCGTCAAACCCGGTCTCAAAGTGGATTGCTGTGCCTCTTCTCTGGGGTTGGGTACTTGAGTTTCAGTCCTGTACTCTCTGCCCTGTTTATTGTCTGCATGTTTTCCATCTGATCTCAACAGGGAAGGAAATGCCCAATGTCTTTAGGTATGGACCTGGGTAATGGCAGGTGCTTTCCTTGACTTGGAATGAACTGCGAGCTGGGAGCAGTGAGCAACTGAGAGACTCTCCTCTGGACCCAGAGAGAGAGCAGAGCACCCTGATCTGCAGATCTCAGTCTTCCCAGGTCTCCCTGTGCAAGCATATGCTTAACTCTTGCTGAAGTTGCGCAGATACTTAGGGATGAGTTAACACAAAAGATGTTTCCCCCTCCCAGCAGTTCTCCCCAGCCAAACCAAATTGCTCGGTAGACCTGGATCCCTGGGGAGGATCAAAGCCTCGGGGCTGGGCTGGCAGTGATCCATGCTGTTTACATGTATGTATATTCATGGCACATTCTGTTAACCCCAGACTATTTAATAGTATTGAATTTTGTATTTATTACATTTCTTAAATACCGTCTAAGGAACCTCAGTTTCCTGGGGTATTCCCAGTGTTTGTTCCTAGGGCAGAGAGGCCAACTCTCCATGTAGCCATGCTTTGTCATTTATTCTCTTTCATTACTGAAGTGTCTATTCCTGCAGTGGCAACATCTTTCCACAGAGATTCCTTTGGCTCTGCCTTGTGTGCAGCCTGACTGTCCAGCCCAAGGTACAGCTCAGCCAGAGCAGGGAGCAAACACCTTGCTTTTAAATATCACCATTTCCTTTCAACAGCAGCAACTGAACGTGACTCTCCCCAGACCAGGGCTGAGACTCTGTGAGTCCCTGCAACAGCCCCATCACTGTGAGAGAGCTGAGGACTCAAGAAAAGACCTTGCTTGGGTTAGTGGCTGTCCTTTGGGGCAGCCTTCCCTGTGTACTGGTCTCTGACACCAAATGGTACAGGAGGAAGGTGATCTGGAGACTACCTCCAGTGAAGCAGGGCTGTTTCTCCAGGCAGTGGCAGAGCCTCAGACTGTGCCACTCCCTTCCAGGCTATCGTCAGCTTTGTGATCCTTTGTTTGTCCAGCGTCCCCTTGAGCCATTCCCCAGAGCACTCCCCAGTCATAATAATTAGAAGGTTTCTTTCTGCTCTGAGCCAAACAGTCTTTGACATCCTGTCTCTTCACTTCACTTCTGCTGCTTTGTTCCCCGCCTGTAACAAAATCTCCTTAGCTAAGCACACTGGCCTTTTTCCTCCTTCATCTCAGCACTTCCTCCTTTGCCACCCTTGGCCCATTTTCTTCAAGAGCCACCACACCAATGGAGGAGCAGGACCCCTTTACCCAGACCCCAGCCCGTGCCATGGCACAATCATTGCTGCAGCTGCCCAGCCCCGTGGGGAGGAAGCAGCCTGTGCAACGGGAGTGTCCAGCTGCCCCCTCCAGAAAGCTCCTGGGTGCAATGAGAAGCCCAAGCTTTCTCTTGATTGTGTGGGGTTTTATTGCAGGCTCCTTGTGGGGTTCCAGTGAGGAAAGCACAGCTGTGCTTGCCTCATTTAGATTTTGTTTGATTATCAGAAAAGACCTGCATCAGCCTGTCTGTCACTGGGTTTGAACGTGCTACCTCTCACCAAGTGCAAGCTTCTTGCCTTTCATTTCTGGGATTTCACTTCTAAATATCTAGTGGTTCCACAGATGTATGGGTCATTTAGTGTCAGTTGTTTTCCTCTCCTCCCCTCTCCACCTGGTGGGTTGGTGCCCTCGGATTATAACCATGAGCACGCACAATGCCCTGGGATGGGCCTATGGCACTGGAGACAACTGGGAGATAAGCGGCATTGCTCTGGCTCTGTTGCACCACACGAAGGGATGGCATCGGCAGCAGCAGGAGCTGTAGCTGGAGAACTTTGTGCTTGAATTACTCTGGGTTATGAACCCTTGCTTGTGGGGTGACAGCTACCAGCCTGGCCCCAGGGCAATGGGGTACAGAGAGAGTGCCACAGTGGGTGAAGCTGCCTTTTGATCTGCTGGCTGTGAGTGGCATGGGGTTTTGTGAGCATGTGGAGTGAGGTGCAGCCATGCCTGGTGATCTACATCCACCATGGTGCGGGTGAAAGCAGAAGGCAGAGTGGTGAGAACGGCTGGAGGGCTCGACAGCATCATCTGCAGTAATTGGCAGCCCATGGCATGCGGCTGCACGACCACGAGATGCCGGGATGTCTCTGCTTGCAGTGTTTATTCTTTAGGATGTCCCTGTCACACACCCAGCGGCTGTGATTATTAATTACTGTTTATATTTTGCTTTGGCTATGCGCTGCATTTTAAAGACCAGCAGAGGTGGGAACCCTGCCCTCATGGAGGCTCCCAGGCCTGGTGTGGGGAGCTCAGGCCCCTGGGTAATGTACTAAAAGCCCTTCTTCCAGCCCCTGCTCCCCAGCAACATAAAGAGAGGGGGCAGGGCCGCACCACTGGTTTATTAGCCCCCTTTCATGTTTTTCCATCCCATTTGCTCCCTCCCAGCTTCACAAGCCTTTCTGGGGCCAGAGAGGCAGAGGGGGTCCCTCATTCTGCACTGGGAGTGTACGTGGCAGGGGACACTGAGAACAGCAGGTGTGCAGGTGGAATATCACTAATGCTTCTGGTGCCTGCTCGTGAAGTCTGTACCACAGTGGGTGTTCAGGCTATTGCATGGATCTTCTGATGGTATGGGCGTGGTGTGTGGCCAGGCAGTGGTGGCTTCTCAGTGCAGAGGGGTATTTTACAGTGAGGAGCTATTTTTTGGTCCCTGCAGCAGCGTCCCCTGCATGCCAGCCCTGCTGCTAGGCTCTGGCCTCCATGTCTCCTTCCCACCCATACCAGCAGCCCCTGGTTAGCTGGAGGCCCATGTCTGTCACAGTATGTGCCCAAATAGGGAACATGGAACCACGCTGTGGTCAGTGCTACTGACAGAGGGTGGGTCAGGGCTGTCACATCGCTGCCAAAGTGCCACACTGCTGGTATGAACTTTTCCCTGGTGAGTGGCCAAATTTAGGCACAGCCACCTCCTGCCCCCAGAGTGGGTTTTGGCTGTGCAGATTGCACTGGCCCACATGCCTCAGGCACTTATCTGCTGTGGTTTTCTAAGCACAGGCTCAGTCACAATCTCAGCTGAAGGAGGTGTGTGAGAGCAGGGCCAAGTTCCCATGTTGCACTCAGTGCCTGGGAAGCTCACTGCAACCTTGTAAGCCCAGGAGCTGCAAGCTTTACCACCTCCCTGTTTAGCAGGAAGAAAAGTGGGGGCCAGGCAAATGGAGGGGCCCATTGGTACCCAATACAAGATCCTCGTTGGATGGGTGCTGTCCTACTGCCTGACAGCACCATTGCGATACTCAGGCAGTGCAGAGGGCATGGCCTGTTCTGTCTGCCCAGGTACATGGGAAGAGCCATCTCTCTGCCAGGGCGGTCAGCAGCCACCTCCTCCTCACCAGCACAGGATGCAGCCATGATATGGACTTGTCTGGAGCTGGCAGAGCCAATCATGCTGGGATGGGGAATGCCTACCCCTGGATTGAGGAGAATCCCAGTCCCTAAAGTGGTGCATCCCTATGGCTGAGGCCCAGCTGAGCACTGCCAGAGCGTGGCAAAACCCTGCTGGCTCTGGATGTACAGGTTTAATAATGTAGTGCTCGATAGAGTCATAGTCTGTCCTCAGGTTGTGCTAATTTGGAAGGGCTGAACACGTCTGCTTGTTCCTGCCTGGTGATGGGGGCAAGGAGCCTTGTCAAGCTCCAGCAGCACACGGGTGAGGGCAGCCCCGTCACTCGGGCAGGAGGGTTTGTGCTCTGACTCTGCTTTGTCCCTGCGGTACTGCTTGCTTCCCTTTTCATTTTATTCTCACACAGGCTGCGGTAAAACGTGTGTACCCCACGTTCGGAGCAAACAAACCCACGTCATGTTTTCGCTTTCTCTGTTTCCTTGCCTCCACGTGTTAGAAATGTGCAGCATCTGTGCACTTTCCATTTGGTACAAACAGAGCGCATTCGGTCGCCAGCAGAGATGGCAACAGATGGGTTGCATGGGCACCACGAAAATATTTTGGGCTCTGGTGAAGCGGGTCCCTCTCATTTCCAGACCCTGTTTTCTAGAGGGGGGCAGTTTGGCTAGAGGAACCCTGGGGCAGTCTGTAGACAGCAGTGGGGCTAAGTGGGTATTTACTGAAATGTGCTGGCAAATGGTTGGGACTTGAAATTGTGTTAGAGGCTTTCACCCAGGCTGGGCACCAGTGTGTCAACCCAGTCCCTGCTGGGGAAAGGGCTGCTGGCAGAGACAGCAGGGTGGTCTTTGCTAATTTGCTGGCACATCTGCCATGTGCAGTGCTGAGGGGGAACCTCCTTGCCCGAAGCCTGGGAGATGCTCACGCCACTGCTTAGGCAGCCAGCATGGGGGAGTGCTGGCCAGGGCAGGGAGCCCCCGGCAGCACAGGGACCTGGGGTGGCTGACGGCTGCCACGGGCCGGGGCTGTGCTGGGCAGAGGCAGTGCCTGGCCCCGGAGGGTCGTTTCCCAGGGTGCGGTGCAGGCCGTGAGCTGCGGCAAGTCCTTGGCTGTCCCCCCCCCGCTCTGACGGGCAGCTCAGAAATAGCAGCTGGCCCAGTTCTCCCGCCCCCGTGGCCCAGATCTCGAAGAACGGAGGTTGCTCGCACAGCAACAGCAACAGCAGCAGCATCAGGCACTGCATTTAGCCCATGAGCTCAAACAGCGAGAGAAGCTGCCAGCAGGATCCCAGCATGGCTGGGTGACGCTCCTGCTTGGAGACTGCGCTGCAGGCTCTGTTTGTTGCTGTAAACACGCTCGCTGCTGCAGCTTCCCTGTTACTATCTATAGCCGCGATCTCTTGGCTCCCGTGCAAGGCGAGTCTGCGGTCTGGCTCCCACCTTAGCCTGACCCGAGCCAGGGCTGCCTGACAACCCCATCGTGGGTGGGTGTCTCCGGGCTTCGCTGAAACAAGGATCAAAACAAAACCCAAACTGGAGGAAAGGACGAGCCTCACCCTTCACTCCTCGCCAGTGGTTTCCCGGTGGCCCCCTGCCTGTGCCCTTGGCAGGTGTCCCAGCACCCCTGAGCCTGAGCTCTCCCAACCTTCCTGGGGGGGGCTGCGGCCTCCCAGGCTTCCCTAGCAGGGTTTCCCAACACCCTGTGCCATTACCCTCGCTCTGGACTATTCCTCTGCATACATAATAGACAAGTAAATAGTGCCACAGGAGCGTAACACGTTCCTGGCCGCAGGGAGGGGGGCAGATCAAGCCCTCTGCAGGCAGGGCCCACCCTGCCCCTGTGCCCAGTTACGGGCAGGCCCTGCTCCGTGCTGGGGACGGGAGTTTTACTTGCAGTACTCCCGAGCACCCTGCTCCGCGGTGGGGCTTCGTGGGGGCCCGCCGCGCCGGGTACCACCGCCCCCCCGAGGTGGGAGTCACCTGCGGCGGGACGGCGGCCACGGGGGCAGAGCTGGGGCCCTCGGCGGGGTCTCGCCAGGCGTGGGGGAGAGAGGGGAAAAGGAGGGGGGGAGGGGCTGTCCCGTCCCGTCCCGTCCCGCGCGCCGCCCGCCGCACTTGGCTGCAGCCTGGAGCGCTTCCCGTCAGTCACGCCCCCTCTCACAGGATGTATCCCATATAAGGATATCTGCGTCAGTGGGTTCCCGAGACCGGCCGTACCACTCCGCGCGGGGGGGTGATCCCCTCTGCCGCCCCCCTCCGCTCCTCCCGTGGAGCTTCCCCCTCAGCAACCTCCTCCCGCCTCTTGTCGCGGCTCTCTTCCGAGGAAGGCAGTGGCAGGTGGCTCGCGGAGCGGCTTGGAGGCGGCATGGGGCGGGCGTAGGGCGTTTGCCCCCCCCCACGGGCGCGGGTGCCGCGTCCCCAGTGACGTCGCCGGGAGGGTATAAAACGGAGGCGCGGCGCGGTACTCCAGCAGCTGAGGCAGCCCCAGCAGTGGAGCGGAGGGACGTGAGGCTTGCACCGGGCAGAGGGACGCTCGCAGCCGGCCCCTCCTCGCTTCCTCCCCAAGGACGCTCCGACACCGCCGCGTCACTCCGCACCACCGGCTTACACGCACCGATCCGGCATGATGTACCAGGGCTTCACCGGAGAGTACGAGGCGCCCTCTTCCCGCTGCAGCAGCGCTTCCCCGGCTGGGGACAGCCTCACCTACTACCCCTCCCCGGCGGACTCCTTCTCCAGCATGGGCTCCCCCGTCAACCCGCAGGTGAGGTGCTGGGCACGCCGGCTGCGCCTTCGCCGTGGGGCGGCAGCGCCCGGGAGGGGAGTGGACGGGACGGGACCGGACCGCGGGATAGGACTGGACAGCGCGGGGCCCGGGGGTGCCCTCAGAGGAGGGCAGGCCGCGGCGGGCTTCCTTCAGGCTGGGGACTGGCCGTAGGGAGCGGCTCCGGTGCCGTGGCGGGGCAGGCGGGGGGAGCCGTGGCCCGGGCCGCGCTCTGCGGCGGGTGTGTAAAGCGGCTTCATTGATAAAACGCGAGTTCATTGAGGAGACTCCGGAGCAGCGTCTGCGTCAGCGCGGACGTCAGAGATATTTATAACAAGCCTCTCTCGTGTGGAGCCGGCGTTGGCAGCGCGGCGCGGCCCCGGGGGCCGCGGGAGCGGCTTGGGCGCCCTGCTGACGGCAGCCCCTTCCATCCTTGTCCCGCAGGACTTCTGCACCGATCTGGCCGTCTCCAGCGCCAGCTTCGTGCCCACGGTGACGGCCATCTCCACCAGTCCCGACCTGCAGTGGCTGGTGCAACCCACCCTCATCTCCTCAGTGGCCCCTTCCCAGAGCCGCGGGCACCCTTACGGCGTGTCGGCACCCACCCCCGCTGCTTACTCCCGCCCCGCCGTGCTGAAGGCGCCGGGCGGCCGCGGGCAAAGCATCGGCCGCAGGGGTAAAGTCGAGCAGGTGAGAGGGGACCGGGGTTGTCTGGGGGTATGGGAGGGGGGCGCGGCCGGTGGGCTGCCGGGAGGCACCGGGCTTGGAGGTGATACTGAGCGGCCTCTCTCTGCCCGCAGCTGTCCCCTGAGGAAGAGGAGAAGAGAAGGATCCGCCGGGAAAGGAACAAGATGGCAGCGGCCAAGTGCCGCAACCGGCGGCGGGAGCTCACTGACACGTTGCAGGCGGTAAGTGCTGGCCGGGATGGGGGGGCGTGTGTGTGGGGTGTGTGTGTACTCGGGAAGGGGGGGGGGGGGTAGTGGTAAGAAGAGCGGGACTCCCGCCGGCGGTGGTGCCCTCCGTGGCTGACAGCCCGGCGCTCTCTCTCTGCAGGAGACCGACCAGCTGGAGGAGGAGAAGTCTGCGCTGCAGGCAGAGATAGCTAACCTGCTGAAGGAGAAGGAGAAGCTGGAGTTCATCCTGGCGGCTCACCGGCCCGCCTGCAAGATGCCTGAGGAGCTGTGCTTCTCTGAGGAGCTGGCAGCTGCCACCGCGCTTGACCTGGGCACTCCCAGCCCTGCTGTGACTGAGGAGGCTGCCTTTGCCCTGCCGCTGATGGCTGAGGCGCCGCCGGCAGTGCCGCCCAAGGAGACTGGCAGCAGTGGGCTGGAGCTCAAGGCTGAGCCCTTTGACGAGCTGCTTTTCTCCACGGGGCCGCGGGAGGCCTCCCGCTCCGTGCCTGACATGGACCTGCCTGGGGCCTCGTCCTTCTATGCTTCGGACTGGGAGTCGCTGGCTGCTGGGACCAGCACTGAGCTGGAGCCGCTCTGCACCCCTGTGGTGACGTGCACCCCGTGCCCCAGCACCTACACCTCCACCTTCGTCTTCACCTACCCCGAGGCGGACGCCTTCCCCAGCTGTGCTGCTGCGCACCGGAAGGGCAGCAGCAGCAACGAGCCCTCGTCCGACTCTCTCAGCTCCCCCACCCTCCTGGCCTTGTGAGGGGCTCCAGCACTGACTGACCTGCCGGGCCCCCTCCCTTGCCACCCCCACGGACTCACCGCTGCGCCCCATGGGGCTCCCCGGGCCTGGGGAGGGCCCCGTCGCAACCACCCCCTGGCCTGGTGCCCTGGGGCCTGGCAGAGCACCCTGCACCGAGGCCTTGTACCTCTTCCAGAGATGTAGCAAATCGCATGGAGTTTGTCTTGTCCCCAATGGCCCATCCATGAGAGCTGGTAGTCTGTAGCATGTGCCACATGGCTGGGTAGGTGACTCCCTCCCCTCCTTAGTATCACTAGCATTAACTAATTAATCTCTTGGTTTTAAATAATTGGAATTTAACCTGGTGCTGGGTATCTCCAACTCGTATCTAGTGCAGCTGATTAACAATAACTACTGTGTTCCTGGCAATATCGTGTTCTGATGACTTAGCAATGACCCATCTTACGTGGGGGGAAAGAGACTATATTTTATTTTATAGTAGGTAGGTGAATAGCTATATCCATGTACTGTAGTTCTACATTGATGTTCATTGTAACTTTACTGATCATGCATTGTTGAGGTGGTCTGAATGTTTTGACATAAGTTTTCCATGAAAACGTTTTTATTGTGTTTTTAATTTATTTATGAAGATGGATTCTCAGATATTTATATTTTTATTTTATTTTTTTCTACCTTGAGGTCTTTTTTGACATGTGGAAAGTGAATTTGGATGAAACTTAAGCATTGTTTGCTTATTATTGTTCAGAGACATTGTCAATAAAAGCATTTAAGTTGACTGCTGGAGCTGTCCTTGTGTTACCTTTTGCATCACTCCCTTGTGACCTTAAAGGGGTTCCCTAACCTCTAATTCAAGCTGGACTGTATTAACAGCAGACTGGTGCTAGTGGCCCGAGGTATAGGGTGCGTCAGGGCAGGAGTTACTTCAGGCTGGGCCTGTCCCTGCCCTGGTGCTAGTACAGGTTGGCTGTGGCTTTACTGTTCCCACCCATCCTTGTGGCTTATCTCACTTCTCTGTCAGGGTTTGGTCCTCTCCTGCTCCCCTCTGTAACCTGCTTATGGCCTTTCAGCAGCAAGCTGGAGGCTTTCCTGGAAAGGAGGTAAAAGGGGCACGTGCGTTCATGCCTCCAAAGCAAGGAGGTCATCTCCTACCTCTTCACTGGCACAGGCCCAAAAGCATGAGACCCCCCTGCCTCAGGAGGGTGGGTATTGGAGGACACTACCCTGTACTTGGTCTGACACTTCTAGGAGCAGCTATGGGATATCTTCTTTTGGCCATGAGGGGAGGACAAAATACTGATGTACTTTCTTCTCAGTCTGGGGTGAGTGGTATAAGGCAAACTGCTGACCTTTCCCTTGCCTCTTAGTTACTATTAAAGCTGTCCATGCCTTTGAATGCAAAATATGGCGTATGTCCCCCTTGCTCTGTGAATATATTCCCTCCCCAGGGTCTATGCAGATTTACTACTCTGATTTACTTTAGAGGGGCTGCTACCCTCTGCTGCTCCTGCTGCTTGTGACATGGCACCTGCCTCTACCAGGCTACCCCTGAGTGCAGAGCTCCTTCCATAATGCTTGCTTGTGACGAGGCCCAGCAGAGCAGTAAGACCTCCCTAATGGCCTCCAGTCCCACTGCTTCAGCTCTTGAGAACCCCTTTCTCCATGTATAGAAACCTACATCCTGCTGAAGGCCACCTTGACACTGTCCTCTCAGGCAATCTCTGAAGGCAGGCATTCAGGTCTGGGTTTGTGTAACTCCACATTTCCTGGTCACTGCAGCAGGCTCCGCTTTCTTCACCCCTTCCCTAATCAGAACATGCACAGGATGTATCTCATCTCAGCAGTGTGTATTGCAGCTTACAGCTTGCTCAACAAGGCTTGCCCTGTGCAGAAACAAATATTACGTGCTTGGCTTCCCGTCTTTCAACACTAAGCTGAAGGCAGCACTGACAACTGATGAAGAATGACCCCAGTTGCTACTGAGATGCCACCCACTGAGAAGCAGCTGCTTTCACATTGCTGCTCGGGTTTACAAGGGCAACACCCAGGCGCTGCAAATGCATGGTAGTGCTGACCCCTGAAGCAGTCATGTAGATGTAGCTGCAAGAGTTTAAAGCTGATGTGACAAGCAACCCTGTGAAGTCTGTAAATCTGGAATCACAACCCGCCTTCTGCTGAAACACCATCAGGTTCAAAGCCAGAGAATTCAGGGGTCTCAGAGAGCCCACACATGCTACTGAAATCACCAGATGCTCAGCAGAGAGGCTGGGAGGAGCAGGGGTGTACAGAGACCCAAAACAGTCACTGAAAATATGGTCCCCTCAAAGAAGGTGGAGTGATCCTGGCCCCATCATCTCTCATGATCACTGGACAGGCTGAAGCAAGGACTAGTGCTGAGTTCTGAGGAAGCTTAACTGAGGCTTTCCTTGCTAGCAGGAGTGCCAGCAAGTGCCAAGCACGAATGTCAGCTTTTGCATTTATTACACAACGATGTCCAGCTCAGGGGTGGCATTATGTGAGACACAATGTGCTTTACCCCAGGCCCCAGCCCTACTCCCTGGGATGATCCAGAATTCAGGATATGCTATGTAAAATTTACAGCATGTCACAAATATGATTTATTTACCATTGAAGAGGTCTGTGGTGAAATCTCAGTTAAATCAGAGGGAATCTTGCCACTCACTCCAACAGAACCATGAGAGGGAATAATGCAGCAGTCTCTGTAATGGATTACATGCATGTGCTTCAATTATAAGCTGTATCTGATACATCACACAGATATCGGTACAAAGCTTTGTGAAACTAAACAATGGAATGAGATAAGACAATCAGGTGTTACTGATGCCTCCTATATTCCCGATCCCATCCAGGGCAGCAGTGTAATTAACTCTTAGAAATGAAACTGCAACATAATGCCACGGAACAGTGCAATTGTTATTGTGAATTACAAACTGTAGAGATGTAAAGCAACACGAAGAGCCTTAAATGCGTTTACAATAGGATAAAGAAGGGCTCCACAGCAAAGCAACCTCAGACACGGGAGGGTGCTGCGGATCCAGGACTGCTTCCATGCTGGCAGAGGCCTCGCACGATCCTGTGCGCGCCCCCACCCCCACCCCTCGCTTCCAGCGCTCCTGCCCCCGACAGCCGGGAGGAGGGCCCCGAGCTGGCACCGCTGCCGGTACCTGAGATCACGGCCGAGCTTCCCGGCGTCGGGCCGGGCGAAGGCCTGGCGGCGGAGCGGCGCTGAGGCGGGCCTTCCCCGGACCCCCCGCGCTGCGCTGGGGCCGCGGCTCCCGGGCCCGCCCCGCCGCTCTCCCCTCACAGGCGGCCGGAGGGGTCGCCCGGGCTCCGCCGCCATTCTTAGTCCCTGCGCCTGCTCCTGCGCGGCTGCCGCCATGCCCGCGCCCCACCGCGCCTGCGCGCCGGCAGCCGCTCCCCGCCGCTGTGTTTACTGTTTGGTTGCCAGGGCGCCGCGCGGCGGGTACGTCAGGGACGTGACGTCCCGCTCCCCGCGGGGACGCTGCGAGCCAACGCCATGACGCAAGTACTTCCGGCCGTGCCCATATATGGCAGAGCGGCGGCGCTCAGCTTCCCGGGGTGGGTGTGGGTACGTCGGTTGGCGCGTGCGGCCCTGCGGCAGGAAGGTTCCAGAAGAACGGGGCCCGGTGCCTGGCTGTGTGCCTCAGCGCGGCCCCGGCGTTCCGGGTTCTGCCGCTTGGTGCCTGCCGCGGCCTGGGGAAGGAGCAGAGCTCCTGTTCGCGGGAAGATGCTCGTGATGGGCTCCGTTATGCCTCCTCCCACTCTCCCCTTCCCCGGTGGGGGGAAGGTGCCCCGGCGCCCCGCAGCGCTGGACCCTGAGTTCAGGCAGGTTCATGTGGAACAGCTTGTAGCTGTCCACGGTAGGGACGTTCCCTTTGGTGATTGGCTCCTGGCTGGAGGAGTTTCACCTGCGATGGTGGGGAGTCAGAAGTAATCCAGTTCAGCTTAACTTCAAAAGCATAGTAACAATCGGCTTTTATTTCCATGCGGAATTAGTTGAAAGGAAATAGCTACCCTGTGAAACCTGACTGCAGTGCGGTAGGTGACCAGGCACATGTTCTGCCACTTTGCTTGTCATTCGTTTTTGTGGTTGCTCTGCCCCTAAATCCAACTCCTCTGCTTTCAGTCAAAATAGAACGGGAAGCCTGCCAAAAAAGTCGTCAGAGCCAATGGACAGTCAAAAATAAATGGATTGTTCAGAGCAGATAAGGTTCTAGAAAACACTTCAGCTAGTGTTTTGTTCAGTGCTCACTATAGAGGAATTGAGACGATTCCTATGCTTATGCTTGATTATATGAATGATTTATCAGAGGGTGTGTCTCAAGTTGAAGTATCTGTAGAAAAGGTCATGAGAGAAATAGTTAAAAGTTGAACGGTTGGACTGCATGATACTTACTAGGAGTTCTGCGAGAAGTCAAGATTTAACCAGCTGAGCTGCTTACTAATGGTTTTGTGTAACACTGTGCTTTGGTAAAAGAGAATGGAAAGATGGTTAACATGCTGATTAGAAAAAAGTGGCTTGTAAAGTTCTGGAGAGCTGCTGAACAATGGACCTCTCATCTGTACCAAGCAAGTTAATGAAAACTGCTTAAAAAGGTGAACTAGTGAGTATGTGGAGAAAATGGTGTACCAGGAGAGCTGTAAGAGCTTCTCTACAGAAAGCGTGGCCTCACACCTCATTTGGAATCCTGTGAGGAGCTGGAAAAGCATGTGGATGAGAGAGATCGAGCTGATGTCCCCTACTTGGGTTTCTAAAAACCGCTCAACAAAACCTAACAGCAAAAGTTCCTGAAGAATCTATGGAATAAGAGGAGGGCTTCTCGCATGGGTATATGACGCTGAGTTCAAGACAGGTTGCTGTAAGACAGAGAAGAAGCATTGTCTCAGTGGAAGGAGTTGATATGTGAAGTTCCACAAGGATCTGAATTAGAGCCTGTGGCCTGAGAGGAACTTGAGTACAAAGTAAGGTGATGCAATTGGATGTACGTAAATGTAAAGTGTTTTAGTGGGAGATAAGCAATCTGAACTTCAAATGTACAGAAACAGCCTGGAAGCTGATTTATGACTTAGGAGCAAGATCTTGGAATAATAATAGTTCTGTGAAAATATCACCTCAAGGCTTGGTAAGTGAGCAACTGGAATGTTAAGAGGTAAGAAAGAAGAGCTAGAGAACAAAGCAGAGAGCATCATTAAGCCTGCAGTGTGCCAGTGCTTTGAATGCCCTGTATGGCTCTGATCTTACCTTCGGAAGGACATAGAGCACTGTAAGAGGTACAGAGAAGTAAATGGGTGTTCTGCAGTGTGGAACAGCTTCTGCCTGCACGAGAAACGGATAAATTAACTAGGACTCTCCAGACTTACACAGGCATGAGTGAGGGGAGGTTTCTTTCAACACAAGAATAATGTGCATCAAATGAAACCTGGGGAAAATGCGGGATAAACCCAAACTTGATGAGGTTGCTCGTTCCATATTGTGGTTACTCGTGCATGATTTTGTGGATACTATGAGGGTTTGGGTTGTTTGAGCTGAAAAGCAGTCCAGGAAATCAACAGAACAAAAAGCTAATGAGGACTATTAAATAGAAAAATATTTCCTTTGGCTGCAGAATTCCTGATTTTTGGCCTTGGGGAATGCGGGGGGGGGAGGGGGGGGGGGCAGTACTACACTCTGACTTTGTCCCTACAGTCTTCTTTGGGTGGTCGCTGTCAGGCAGTGTCAGGCGACTGTGGCTGGCAGCAGAGAGGGGAAAAGAATGTGTTTGATCGGACCAACTATGACTATTGTGGACAACTGTGTGGGTTTCTAAGTACGTAGCTGAACTATTGCTCTTATTCTGTACTTCCTTATGGTAATGGTATTTGAAACTTGTTTCAGTTGCCACAAGATGTGACCTCATGTGTCCGTGCTCCTCACCCGCTCAGATCTTTTGCTGATAAGGTGGTTTGACACTGCTTCTGGGTAGGCTTTCCAGGCATAGTAGGTAGGCTGGTGACCCGATGAGGTGCTGAACTCATTCTTCTCATTTGGAAACACCGGATGTCCACAAGGGACCTGGATATTATATCAACAGGATATCATGGGAAAACAAAAGAAGGCCGTAACTAGCATGTGGACAGAGTATCTTTATTATTTCCAATTATGGAGCTCCTGTGCTGTCCCATCCCCCACCGCCTTCCTCACATCTTCAGTCTGCAGAGCAACAGATTTTCAGCTCCTCTTGTATGATTATGTTTGAGTTCTCCTTTTATACAAATGTTTTGTAACTTGGTCCTGTTTGTTAAAGACAATCATCATCAGCAGTAAGAGAGTCATTTTAATTCTGATTGCATTGTATCTTCTATTTGGTGAGGATCTAGCTCTTTTTAAATAGCCATCTTGAATCTTTTCATGATTCATGAGGGAATAAGGGAAGTGAAACCAGTGGGTAACATAGTATTTATCTGGATTTGTTTGCAAAACTAAGTATTTGTTTTGAATAAGTAACAGTATTGCAAAGGCCATGAAATACAGTAGCAGTGTCAGTTTTAAAAGCATGAAATCTGGAAGGTACAGGATTCAAATATTACCAGGTTATTAAGGTTTTTAAGTAAAACACTATTTTGACAGTCCTCTGAAGTATAGTGGGTGCTTCAGCATAAGAATGATGCAATTCCTGCTATGAAGCATTTGAACTCTAATTGTAGGAGAAATGACAGTTGCCAGTAGCACACAGTAGAAAGAAGGACAAGCTCTGTTACAGCATTTAAGCATGTGGTATGGCAATTGAATTAAAATAGTAACATAACCTAATGGTGATGTGTCACTAACCTTGAGGACACCATGGAAGAGAAACCAAAGTAATTTGCTGGCATTACATAAGAGTTGAGTGCAAAGCCAAGAATGGGATTTCGGCACAGATAAGGATTTTATTCTGAGACTTTCAAAGAATTCAGCTCTTCACAGCTTTATTCATGGGAGACTCAGATCCTCTCCCCCTTTTTTCTCTATTGTTTGTCAGCAAGTTTCAGGTGCCACAAGTCTGGGTTCTTTGGCTATGCCTGTGCTGCTAAACAGAAGGGGATGGGTATCAAGTTTGGGCATTGGACTGCTGATTTTCCAGCCTGCTCTACTATACAGTAACAATTCAGGTCTCTGAGTTTTGGCCTGTGTCAACTAATAATCTCCAAGACGGTGTTTGGGTGTAGCTCAGAGGGTAGCATGTGTCTAATGGGCAGTGGGAAACTACATGAAACCGGGTTCCCTCCACTCTACTGGGTCATCCAGCAATATCCTAGCATGTTTCAGACTGTCCAGTGCACCTCTGTGCTTTGGCATATGGCAAGTTCTTTTGCTTCATGCTGTAAATCTCCCCTCTGGGCTGGAGTGCAGCCCTCGTGTCTTCAATTCTGGGTGTATGAAATAAGACCACTCAAATAAGAGTTATGCCTTAGGGCTACAGTGACACCTGTATGTAGTTCAGAAGTGAGCACGGGCCAAGTACTGTATAGTGTGGATGTGGTGAGTGTACTGCCTGTCCCTTCTGCCACAGAACAGTTCTCAGCCCTGTTTCATTTGGTACTGTAGATACTGCCTGTGTTACCACTCTAAGCGACCTCTGGCAGCTTAGAGGATTTACCTCACTGTAAAGGCAAGGTTCCAGGAGGAATCCTCATGACTGCAGTGTTTGGTAAACTACCTCCAAGTCATCCTGAAATTGTGTGGGAGGATGTAGGGAAAACATGAATGTTTTTCACAGAAAGGTAGATATGTAGCTGTAATTGGAGACACATACAGTGAAATGGCAGATAAGGAAACTTGTTACTCTACCTGATTGTTTCTCTTCAAGGTCTTTGTTTCAGTCTGGGGGCGGAGCTGAGAAGCACTGCAAGCTGATGGCATGGTTTCCACAGCTTTTAGGACTGCAGAATGATGCTCGCACCGACTACCTTCCCCAGAAGGAGTGTTCCCAATTAGAAACATTGATTTGAGGAAAATTTTATGTATACTCCGCGTATCTCTGTGGTCTGAGGGACCCTGCTGAGGGTAAATGCCTCCCCAGTATGTCTTCTGGCTTTTAGTCCCAGCGCATTTAGTTAAGACCTGAACCTGTAATTGCTTTCCTAATGAAACTTATTTTGTTGTAGCTTTAGTCCTTGTTGTTGAAAGGTACTACAGGAGCACAAGACTTTTGCTCATTACAGCAGAGCAGGATTAATGTAACTTCTTGATGAACCTGTCATATAGAATCATAGAATGGTTTGGGTTGGAAAGGATGTTAAGGTCATTTAGTTCCACACCCCTGCCATGGGCAGGGGCACCTTTGACTAAACCAGGTTGCTCAAGCCTTTGTCCAGCCTGGCCTTGAGCACTCCTAGGGACTGAACATTTACCGCTTCCTTGGGCAACCCATTCCAGTGCCTCACCACCGTCACAGTAAAGAACTTCTGCCTTATATCCAACCTAAATCTTCCCTGTGTAAGTTTGAATTCATTGCCCCTTGTCCTGTCACTACAGTTCCTGATGAATATTCCCTCTCTGGAACCCTTGCAGGCCCCCTTAAGATACTGGAAGTTCTGTTCCATGCAGCCTTCTCTTCTCCAGGCTGAGCAGCCCAGATTTTCTCAGCCTGACTTTGTATGGGAGATGCTCAAGGCCCTTTATCCTTGTGGCCCTCCTCTGGCCTTCCTTCTTATGTTGTGGATGCCAGAAGTGTATGCAGTTTGCATATAATGTAAACATAAGTCATTGCCAAGAGGGCTGCTTTAGCACTTCAGAACTGAAATGCTTTTTTTTTTCTTTTTCCCATAATTTTTCGAACCTACAATTAGAGAATCATTTTGCTGTGCAAGTATTTTAGTGCTAAAAATAAATGCAGCTTATTTGCTGATTCCTTATAGAGAGTAGATATTAATATGACAGTTCTGGAACTGATGGTACTTGTGTGTTTGTGATTGAAGTGCCAACCAACTCCCTGTGCTGGAAATGCGTATAACTCCACGCACTCACACCCCAGCAAAATCTCCTTTTTCCGAACTATTTTATGACCAAAGTCTGTGATATTTTTCCTCTCTGTGCCACAGTCACTTGCTGTTGTAAATCAGACATTGGCGGCTGCTAAAAGCCTGAACTGTTGTGTGCATGTGAGGGCGATTATCATAGCTAATTTAAGGCACATGTAGTTGCACAGGGAATGACCTCACAGCTTCCAGTCTTCCCATAAATATAGCTTAATTACTGGATATTGCATGACAGATTGTGCCCTGCAGGTGATCAGGCACAGAATGTGGTAAAGACTAGCTCTGACTCTTACCCAAAGGTTTGTATTTCCTTTTAAGATACATTATGTGCTGAAATAATCATCTGTGTTTATGAGGACAAAGTATTTATTATATAATGATTTCCACCTGAGGATCTTGGAGCTCCATATAGGCACTAATGATTGAAGTGTTCTATTCTGCAGCTTTGCGTGAGCCATTCAGAGCAGCATCCAAGTACTTTCCCATTAACCTCAAATGTGACTAATACGCAAATGTGTGGTTTGTTCTTTGCTTCTCTCCCCGGTGGATTTTGTGTTGCAGCGTGCTTGTGTTACGGGTGAAAGCAGCATACCTTGCAGTTTGGGCAGGCAGGTACTGAAAGGTCTTTGGTCCCTAGGAAGCTCATCCTCCAAGTTTGGACAGGGCCTTGGAAAACAGGGTCTCTTGCACAGGTGAGTATTACATTACTGCAGAGTCTTTCTTGTGCCAGAGGGTCAGGGTTGTTGCCTGTGATCTATCTTAATGTTTCAGGAGACTGTTTTTTGACGTGCTGGTGAAAGCCTCAGCTTTTCACAGACTTAATTAGCTGTACTGGAGAGCCATATGAAGCAGGTGAAGAACATGATCCCATCTTAATAGCCAGATATATTGTGGCACTGACACTGCAGTTTCAGGTTAACTTAATCTATGTGTGTGGTTCTGCTATCTTCTCTGCTCCCATCCGTGTGATTCCATTTCCTTTCTGGCTTCTACACAGTCACTTGTCTGACCTCTCAGTGAAATGTTCAAGAAGCTACAGTGGCACAACAAATATATTTATGTGGAGGGGTAAGTTCCAGCTGGTCTGAGTTGCTGAACAGAATTACTGAAGGGTCAGTCAAATGCTAATACTAGAGCAATGGAAGAAGCAGACCCTGTAGCTGACAGACTTGTATAAACGCCTGTGGAACAGCATATTGATGGCCTAAGTGATTTACTCAGATTCAGTTTGGAGTGCTCAGTCTTCAGACCGTGTGCTAAAATCCTAATGTTTTCCCATGAGAGTGATCAAAGGTTGGAGCAGGTTGCCCAGAGATGTTGTGGAACCTTCAGCCTTGGAAGTTGTCAAAACCTGGCTGGCTGAAGCCCTGGGCAGCCTACTTTAACTGGCCCTGCTTTGAGCAGGGCTGGGCTAGGTGGCCTCCAGAGACCCCTTCCAACCTACATGACACATTTGGTCTATGATCAAGTTTTGGGACAGGGAGAGTAGAGGTGGTGTGTGTGTGAAAGCAGCTGAGTGGTAACACACAGGTTTGTGGTAAGGAACTACTCCAGATGTATGAAACATCCCTATGTATATGTATGAGCATCTCCAGTATCTGCATGACATGCTCTGACAGATCTAACTAGCAGTTTGAAATGCTCTTTGCTGTTTGTAGTGAGTTGGTTGCTTTCCCAGGTGACAGAAGGGAGCTTGTGCTGTGTGTTCCCCTGTCCCCAGTGCTGTTAAACAAGTGACTGAGGAGCAGGGCTTGTGTAGAGCTCCCGAGTGCCCAGCAGCAAAGGCCGATGTTTGTATTCCTTTCTGCCTCACCTGGAACTGCTGTGTTAACGCAGACCAGGAGGGCAGGGTGGAGAGACTGGCATGGGAATGCCCGAAACCACCCCAGCCAGTTGTATCAACACACGAGTCAGACCACTGAGGCAGCGATTTTAGGCTTAGCCACCTCTAAATCCAGATCTTTGTGGTCCCAAGACACCCATTCACTGAGGTTTTTTTCCTCATGTCTGATTTTCCGTACTTGTTATCTGTGGGTAAAGGACTGTAGCTGAAACCAATGTGCTATAGTTTTTAATGGAACTGACAGAAGCATGTAAATGTCTTTGTGGCCTTGATGTGCAGTTGCATGATGTATGTGAGCACGATCCTGAGCAAAGCTGTCCAGTAAAATGGCACAGGGCTGCCTGTGTCTCCTGGGTTTTGGTGGTCCCCTCCACGTCTGGTGTCAGTGGAGGAGTCTTGGTGCTATTTGGGATTTCATCATCCCAGTGCCTCGAGTCATGTGGTTATGTAACAATTTAAATTTCAGGTTTTGTTAAGCATGTGTTTAGATCTGAGAACAAGGAGAGTTGGGCAATATGAACCCTGCAGCCTCAGCCGCTTGAAGCAACGAGCAGCACTTGCAGTAACAATATCGAGCCGATCCCGGGAGTTACTGTGGATGTGGCTCGTGGGCTGCCACCCCGGGTGTCCCCTCCACCTGACTCCCCGGACGGGGAAACGCCGCCAGCCCCTCTGTGCCTCCAGTCGTGCCCCTTGCCATGCCGTGGCCCGGCCCGGCAGCAGCGCCCACCAATGCCCGGCGATGGCCGAGTCCCTGCCCCGCTGCCCTGGGTGGGCACTTGGAGCTGCAGCCGTGGGCGGTCCCGGCATGCTTTACAGCCTTGCAGGAATGCTGCTGGTCCGGTGGGTGAGTCTTCATTCCTCGCCTTTCACTGCTCCCTGCTGGTCTTCAGCAAGCTGAGCACTGCAGGGGGGAAAGCAGAAGCAAATAGTTCTAGTTGAGGAGTATTGAATCAGGATACTCTGATCCTAGAGTACGTTATTCCAGCCCGCGGCGCAAAGCAAGTCAAACAGGAGTGTGTTGCTCGGTGTTGGCCGGTTGGATTTTGAATGTCGCTGGGAATGGAAGTTCTACAACATTTCTGGGCAACTTGGTTCATCACATGCTTTGAAGCACTGATATTTCCCCACTGCTTTCCCAAACTTTTTACAAATTCGAACCATTTTTCAGCAGAGTGGCTTCTCAGCCAGGTGGCACCCTGTGCTATTGCATGGAGTTATTCCCTCCCAGGTGGGGGACTTTGCATTTGATTCTTTTTGAACTTTATGTGCCTATCAGCCATGTACCTGGCCTCTTGGGATTCTTCTAAGTGGTAGCAGTATGCTATCACTCTATAAGTATGTCACTCACTATCCCTGATTTGGTATCGTGCATGAATTTGCTGGCCTTATGCTTTGTCATATCACTCAGGGTGTTAATAAATGCATCACAGAGTACTGGCCCTAGTACTGAACCTCAAGAGATTCCACTTGAGTCCCCTGCTTGTCACTCGGACTTTGTACTGCTGATCCTCTTTGAGCTTGGTGGTCCAGCCAGTTTCCAGCCCAGCTTATTATTCATGTACCCAGTGACTATCTCACTAATTTGGCTTTAAGGTTACTAGGGGAAGTGTCATTGAGAGCCTCACTGAAGTCGGTTACTGGCTCAGTCAGAACCAAAGAGCTGGTGCTCCTGCTGCCAGTGCAGCAGCCTGCTTTGCCTCTTGCCCCAGACAGACCCGCCTGTCCTCTCCACAAAACCTCTACCCCAGTCCATCTGCACTGCAACTGCTTCCAGGCTGCCCTCCTTGCTCTCACACATCTGCTTTCCAGCGACTGGTGAGCCTCACAAGGGTGCTTCATGGGGCAGGACCAGGGAGGCAGGTAGATTTTCCTGGAACAGACAGGTTGTTAATACATGGCCAGACTTGCTCTCAGAGTCCTTTGCCTTGCTGTGTATCTGCTGTGCAGTCTGATAACTGAAATACCTTTTGATGAAATCTTTTTCTTAATCCTCTCAAATATGTCCATGTGCTGATGTTGAGTCTAGTTTACCTAATGAAGCTTTGGATAGAATGATCTTTACCTGTAAATACCATGCAGACCAGGGACCATGCAGCCTCTTACCAGATTTTGCTTTAGGGAATAGTAAAAAGTCAGAGAGCACCTGCAGGATTAGGATCAGGGACTTGTGAAGAGTGCTGAAGACTGCAGCACAGCACATGAGGAGCTTGGGCTCCCACAGGCTATGCTAGTCAAGGGAATAGCTTTGCTTTTGTTCATTTTGAGAAGTCTGTTTTTTGACTGCTTGAACTGTGTTCTGCAGGGAAAACTTGGGAGATCTTGGGCTAAGCCTGTCTTGGGCCAGTGAGAGAGCTCAATACTGAATGTTTGACAGAGGCCGTGACCTTGGAGGACGGTCTTGCTGTAATTACTGTGCCGGCAGTGGATGGTACTGTGGTGGCACTTTGGCTGAAGGGCTCTTTGGATATAAAGGAGGCTGTAGAGCTTGTTGGATTCAAGCATTTTGCTGTGTGTACAAGTTGAGGGTGATTTCTAAAGTAAGTGAAAAGGCAGGGAAATACAGCCCTGCTGAAAGGTGCCTTAAAACTGCTCTTAGATTACTTATGTCCTTGCAAAATGGATAACAAGAAAACAGCCCTGTCCATATATGGCTTGTGATACCTATTTCTGATCTTTTAAACACAGAACAGAAGTTCCTGTGTGGCAAGAAAGGTAGTTTGGAATAAGACTTGGATAAGACTTTGTGTGAAGTAGCTACAGTAGAACCTCCTGCTCTGTAAGCAGCAGCAGTGGAACTGGTCCACAAAAGTTAGCCTGTCCAGTTCTTACACTCTTCTGAACCCAGCAGTGACCAGTTGCTGCTGCTGCCATCTCTCATGGCCAGGACTTTTACATGGTTGAAAAGTGGGGAGGGGACTGATGTTGAGAGCAGCTTGGAAGTTGCTGTGGAGAGCTGAGTAGGTGAGGCACCCTGAAGCAGCAGTGACATGAGGATGCAGCGTTAGAAGGGTAAAGCTTCTGCTGTCCTGAGCTTGTAAATGTCTGTGCAACCGCAACTGACCGCTGTGTGATAGGTGCTATGGTGCTTTCTGGGGCCTGTGGTTTCTAAGGCATTTCCAGAAACAGTCATGCTTCTAGTTGTTCTTCTTTCCTTGCTATCATCAAAGAAGTCTCTATAGGTTTAAGCTGATCTGATCTCTTGATTTCCCTTGTACCTGACGGTCTGCTGTGTCCAGCTGCTCACTATGCCAGATAGAGAACCAACCCTGTATTTGAGGAACATTCACTTCATTGCACTTGCTTGGGTTAATTTGCCATTTGTGTCTTGTCTCCAGAGTGGCCCATGGAGGTCTCTCTTAAAACCAGCATAATTAATTTAATGATTTTCTTTTCTTGCTGAGCATCATTTTTCTTCACCCCCATCTGCTGACATTCAGCATGTTGAAAGCAGAGCAGTGGGAGCCCTGGTCATTGCAGTCAGCCGTGTAATAGGAATGGCCACTCTTGTGCTTGTAATGATGGTTAATTACCTGGGTTTGAAAGGAAACAGTTTGTTAGCAGTTATGCAGCTACAGAGTCCTGCCTGTCTTACAAGCTCTACTCTGTTCTCAAGACCTTCAGAATAAAAATGGAACAGTGAAATGTACAGGCAGTAACAAACACATTTTACTGCCCTTCCCTTGGGGACCCTGTCACTGGAGTCACAAAGCTGTAGATGATGTCTGCAGAAGGAGTGAACTCTGCTGGGGAGGTCTAATAGCTGCAGTACCTGAGGAGCTGCCTCCTTTTGCTGAGTCCGACAATAAGGTCCTTCTGCTCCAGCTCATGGCCTCTGTCCACATCCCTCAGGACATGGGCTAGCTCCTACTGAAGCTGAAGACACTGGATCAGTGCAGCCAGATGTTTGGCTAATGCTTCATGAAAGGTAAGTTCTTCTTTTGCTTCCCTTTACACTGCAATCCTGCTGACAGGCAAGATGTTAAAATAAAGGCTGCATGGTCCCTGTAGTCCCTGCTGATGCTACCCAAGGCTTCTCCTCCTCCTCCTTTTTCCCTCCTGTGGGAACCTCACACTCAAAGTCTTGCACTGCGCTTTCCAGCTGAGGCTCTGGATCAAGTCTTGCAAAGATTGGGTGCAGCTGCAAGACTGCTGGAGGGGTTTTTATCCTCACATCACATGGAGCTGGGGAAAAAAAAAGAAGGGTAAATCACAGAGCCAGCAACTTTCTTGGCATCTCTGGGATTGTGGCTCCTCCTGCCCCTCTGGCCTTCAGAAATGTACTCGGCAGAGCTGCCCGCATAGAAAAACAAATGCATCCCAAACCAAAACAAACAGAGTTGGGTGCTGGTAGTGGATGGGCCAACACTGTGTGCTGGTGTAATCTCTGCCCATTGCCAGCACGTTGTCATAGGAACAGCTGGATTATTTTACAATCCAGCTGTGGAGCCAATTCTCCAAAGGAGTAGCCTGGAAGGAAGAGAGAGGGGGCAGGCGGAAGGGAGCACTGCTGCATTTTCTGGTAACTGGAGGGAGGAGTATTAATGGAGAGAGGGAAGGAGGGAGGGATTACTAGTGAGTGCCATTGATCGTAGCCTGAAACCGCAACCAGTTATTTCCAAATAGCTGACTCTCCACTGTTAGCTGCCTCTGGGAACTACTAGGTGGCTTGTAGGAGAAGAGGGGTGAGGAAAAAGGCAAATGTTTTTTGTGTTGAGGCTCATAATGTGTATCACAGCATGTTGTCCTGCAGTTACCATGGCTTGCCAGCTGCTGGGAATGTTGTGGGGCCCCACCACCCCAGAAAGTTGGAACCGGTCAAGTAGTGGGTGTTCTCCCACCAGAAAACAGGCTCATCACCCTTGCCCTCTTTCAAGTATCTGCTTCCTTTTTGGAAGCCCCTTGGATCTTTTCTTGAGGCTGCAGAGAACAGGGCATTGTATATGCCTAAGCAGAGGTTAAGCCTTTGTGCTGGTGAAGGCTGTCATACCAAAATCAGCATTCTTGTTCCAATGGTAGGATGTTTGGCTTAAAAGTGAGCTCCAGGCCCTGTGGTTTAGCAAGTCACACTTGTTTTGTAGTTGATGAATACCCTGCAATGAAGATTTGGTGACAAAAGCTCAGAGCCTGCAGTGGCTGTGAGAACAAACACAGTGCCTTTGTCCTGATACAGTGGGGGCTGCTGCCCTTCTAAAAGGGGAGTACAGTCAGAAGGAAAATCGACTGCCTGTGGGAAGCAAGGCAAGTTGGGAGAGGCGTGACTGGAGGCGTTCGCAGGTCTCTCTGTGCCTTCTGCAGGACGCGGTTACTCTCGTGGTGTGTAAAACAGGCGCAAGGCCTGTTTTAATCGGGTTTAGCGTTAGAAATACCATCAAGAGGCGTCGGGACTTGGCGTCGAGGGCGGCGGCCGCTAGCGATCGCCGCGGCCCCGGTGGCACCTGCAACCAGCGGCCGGTAGAGGGCGCATGGGGTCGGGCCCGAGGGCGGCTGCGGGCGCCGGTCTGTAGCCTAACCGCGGGGCTCGGCGCGGCGGAGCTTGTGTTACCGCTCCAGGAGCTAAGGCTCCTCCGCGTTGCCGGGGCGCGGCCTACGGCTCCCGCGGTGCACAAAGCTGCACTCCCCGTACCGGACACAGGGAGGCTGGCAGGCGACTGCCAGTGTGCTCTGCAGCCCGGCTTGGCCCTGCTGGAACTCTCCTTGCATCAGTCTCAGGGAGGGACATCCAAGCAAGAGCTGAGCATGGGTTGACTGCCAGGGTAATGAATTAATCTGCTGTAGAAACCAGGGTCTTGCTTCTGTCTTGCCAAGTCATCTGGCTGCTCTGATAAGTCTGGCTGGCTCTGGAGACCCCTTCTCTCGGTAAGTTTGCAGACAACACCAAGTTGGGCAAGAGTGTTGATCTGCTGGAGGATAGGGAAGTCTTTACAGAGGTATCTGGGCAGGCTGGATCGATGGGCTGTGGCCAGTGGTATTGAGGTTCAGCAACACAAAGTGCTGGGTTCTGCACTTGGGACGTAACAACCCCATGCAACACTATAGGCTTGGGGAAGAGTGGGTGGAAAGCTGCACAGTGGAAAAGGACCTGGGGATGCTGATTGATGACTGAATGAGCCAGCTTGTGTCCCGGCAGCCAAGAAGGCCAACAGCATCCTGGCCTGTATCACAAATAGCGTGTCCAGCAGGGCCAGGGCAGTGATCTCCCTGTACTCAGCACTGGTGACTGATGCACCTCAAATCCTGTGTTCAGGCCCTTCACTGCAAGAAGGACCAGCTGCTGGAGCTGGTCCAGAGAAGGGCAGTGAAAGCTGGTGAAGGGTCTGGAGCACAGGTCTTATAAGGCTGAGAGAACTGGGGTTGTTTATCCTGGAGGAAAGGAGGCGCAGGGAGACTATATCACTGTCTACAACTACCTGAAAAGAGGATGGACCAAGGAGGTGGCTGATCTCTTCCCCCAGGTAACAAGCGATAAGACATGAGGAAATGGCCTCAAGTTGCTTCAGGGTAGGTTTAGATTGGACATTGGGAGAAATTTCTTCACCAAAAGAGTTGTCAAGCATTGGAACAGGCTGCCCGGGGAAGTGGTTGAGTCACCATCCCTGTAGGTATTTAAAAGACATGTAGATGTGGCCCTTAGAGACATGGTTTAGTGGTGGACTTGATAGTGCTAGGCTAAGGATTGGACTTGGTGATCTTAAAAGTCTTTTCCATCCTAAACAATTCTATGATTCTGTGATTCCTGGGGCAGCACTTTCACGTGCAGTCTTTGCCAGAAGATAAGTCCAGTTTTATTCCTTGATTTTGAAGTGATGATTGCATGACACACAAGAAACCATGGAATGCGGGGGAGCTTGGGAGACTCTGTCATCATGATTTTGCCCTTTTTCAGAGTTCAGAAAAGATACTGAGCCATTTTCCATACTTGGCATTTTTGTTTATCTCATTTATGGATTGATGCTGTATGTGCAGACTAGGGTCTAGGGCAGATTTGAAAGGGAGTTGTCTGTCCTGGACCTTGCTGCTTCTTATCATTTTAATAAAATACAAATTTGAGTTACTACCTTCCATCCCTCCTGCTTTCTCCATTCTTCTGGGTCCTCCAATGGTCTCTGTTGACCCTGCCAGTGAAGACTTGCAGTCCCTTTTAGGGGGACAGTTGGCAGGGCTTTGAGCGTTCACACCCAGCCTAGCTTTCAGCATGTGGGCTTCTTTATCAGTGCATCTCCAGACCTGGGAGAGAAGCTCCAGTGAGAACTGGCAGTTTCCAATTACTTGCAATATTTGGACTTATTATTAAAGATACCTGTTTGAAAAAATGACTTCTGTGCTTTTTCAGTAGTGTAGTTCTGGATCTGGACCCTCTTCTGGAAAAGTTATATGTAGAGGAAAATGGCATTGAAGAAGAGGTCAGAATTCAGCCTGTAGAATACACAAAGGAATTATTTGCCTGGCATCTAAACTGCCACTTTTATTTCCACATTTTAAGGAGAGTCCTCTTTTCTCATTGTATTTCTGGTCTCTACTGCTTTGGGGACATGTTTAAGGAGGCAAACTGCAGGCAGTGACTAATGAAGTGTCTCAGATGTCTTTCCATGATGAGACAGCCACCAGTATGGAAAATACTGCACTTCTTCTGGGGGGAATTTTGTCTCTTGCTCTCTGCTATAGGAAACCTGTTTTTTTTTTTTTGTTCTTCTTTATTATAGCTTTTAGCAGAGGAGGAAGGTTTTAGGGGGTTTTGGGCAATTCAGCAAGATCCTTTTTGCTAGGGCTTCAGCAGATTCTCACCACTGTGAGGTTCAGGATAGACTTCGTTTCCAGCTTATACCCAGTCTCAGCTGTTACAGATTTACCTGGATTTGTCGCCCCATACAGCCCATCACCGTGATGCTGCACCATCAGTTGGTAAGACCTGCCAACCCTACTGCAGTTGTGAGTAATCTGGCCTCAGCTGTGGCACCAGGCAATGTAGTGAAGCAACCGCAGTGGTAGCCCCCAGCATGCTAGTATGCAGGCAAGTGGCTGTTGCCAGTGCATGGATCAGTTCTTGTGATGTGTATAATGAAAGAAACAAGAGTGCCTAGATTTTGCATCTGTGCAATGTAGGATCTTTGGTTGGTTGTGATATAGCTGTATGGGGCTTTTACTCTTCAAAAGGTTGGGATTGATGTGTAACAGGACTGTCCATCAACAGAAATTACTGAAGGCAAGACATGGAAGCTGGGGCAGAATGTGGGAAGGAAGCAGAGAGAAGAGAAAATAGAATTGGTACAGGGTAATTGCAGGAGGGCAGGAGAGGCGTGACATTGGCTTTTATGGGGAGCACATCCCCTTGGTGTGGATCCAGGGAGAAACAGGCAGCTGAGGTCAGTGTTGTCCTGTGGAATTACCTGAGCTAAGCCTAACCCGTGTTGGCACTGAGGGTGTCTTGTGGTAGCTGGAGATGTGTCAGCTCCAGGAGTTCCCCAGCAATGGTAAGTCTCTGGCAAGGTGAAACTGAGTCTCTGGCAAGGTGAAACTGAGACCCTGGAAGGTGACACAGGGTTCAGCACACAGGCTGCTGTGCCACTGCTGCTGCCAGTGGTGGTGGTGATGCCAGTGCAGGGAGCACAGACAGCAGAGTTACAGAGTTACAGTGCTGCCCAGCTCCTTCTGCCTTTCAGGGTCTGTCTTTTCCCAAGTGGTACTGTGTGAGGCACTTGTGGCCAGGGATGGATGTAGGCCCCCTGTACTTGGTGCTGCATCCCTGGAAAATAAGTAGTCCAGCACTGAACCAGCACTTAGCTGCACTTTCAGACAGAACTGTCCATGCAAAAAGGAGTTTCCTGCACTCCAGTGCATTGTTTGCCAGCTTTTCCCAAAATCCTGTGTTTGAGAGTGTCTTGTGAGGAGTCCAAATGCTTTTTTGAAAATGATCATTAACAGACTGTCCTTCAGAGACCCTGAATGTATTATCTTGAATGCAAATGTATAAAGTGCCTTTGCTCATCATGCTTACAACCTTGGTATTGCAGGCATGAAATCCTGCAAATGAGAAGGGCTTAAAAGTATGCACAAATGTGAAACTAATTAGCTTGGTGTCCTTGTCCAAGCTGAATGATGTGCTGAAAGAAAATAAACATTCACAATGAAACACAGCATGGATCTAAACAAATTCTTTCAGCTTTAGTAATAAGATGTAGTGCTTCCTTACTAAATGAGTAACTGGAGAATTTTTCTGTGTTAAGGCTGGGGTTGTACTCGGACACCATCATCACCAGCACTGCATGGTTCAGCATGGACCTGCTTTTCCAAAGGGCTTTTGTCACAGAGGCTGGGCCAGAATCCTTCTGTCCTGTCAAAGTGTTTCTTTGTGCAGACAATCGTGGTAGCTGCATATGTCAACTAAGCATGCAGCTGCACGCATTTTTTTCCTGTTGCTTTGGACTCCTGCCTTTTAGAGATCAGGCCGTGAGTGATCATGGGTTTTAAATTTGCTTTGCAACTAGTATGATCCCTGAGAGTGCCTTCATTTCCACAAGTAGCTGGTCAATGGATTTGTCTTTAGATAAAGAATTTTCTGTACCCTGCCCTGAGTGCAACTTGTCAGCGGCAGGGAGGATTGTAGCTGCAGTTCTGTCTGCTGTGAAATTCCCAAGATTCCCATCACCACCCTCGTTTAAACATGCCCCAGCCCCTCTATAAACAAGCGAGACACCCTGCACCCTGGCTGGCAGCCAGGGATATTGGGCGCTCTGGCGGGAGAAAGAAGTGAAGCACAGAAAAGAGTGTCGAGTCATGAATCATCTCAGTGAGGATTGACAGCCACCATCAACAAAACCAGGCAAACCTGGGGTCACTGCTTAACAAGCAGTTTATTTCTTGTTGAAGTTACGGTGTACAGGTGAGCGCTGCAAAGGCAGCAACACACCTTGCACAATAGGGCACCTCTTCTCCATGTCCTGTTGCAGCAAAATACCTGTAGGGCTGTGGAGGTAGTGTATGGACTTCTCAGCTGTTTCTGGCTGGTTTCCTAAGGTGACAAAGCCTATGTAATTGTTATGTTTACCATGGGCCCTTTCGACAACTTCTGAATGTGGTTGGACAGTTTCAGCCAAAGAGAAGAGTAGAAATTTCTGAGGTTGTTACATTTCTACAAATTTTGAGATGCTCTAGAGGTGGACAGAAGAATCTGGCCCAGTTCAGAACCACACCATGGGAGAGGCATGGAGAGCACAGCTGGTACAGACCCTGGTCTGCCAGCTGTGACCCATATATGTCAGGTGTGTTGTTGTGTGCATTGGTACCACAGCCAGCACACACGTACATCAGGAGTATCCAGAGCAGGGAATGGAAGAGGTGTGAAGAGAAAGACAGGATTAACGTAGTGCAAAAGAGACATACAAAGGCAAAGGACACCAATGTAGAAATCGGCTCACCAGCTGTTTCCTTCTGTTCCAAGATCCTTATCCAGACCACCTTGTGCTTCTTAATTCTGCAAAGAAATCTAGACAGCCTGTGCTCGTGATTGAAGATTTAGATACTCCTCTGTAGCTTCACACAGTCAGTGTGAAATTCAGTTGGCTCTATCCTAAGTTCCTGTTTGACCACGTTTGAAGCTTGAAAATGGTGGCTTCATCCAGAGGGACTTCGGGGGGGGCGATTTAGGTGCAGCCCACCAGCTCTTGGCAAATTTCCAAGGTGGCAAGGCTTCTTTTGTTGTGAAGTCCTTGATGCCTGTTCAATATGCGCTGTCCTTTGCCTCAGGTGTATGGGACAACTAAGACAACTAAGGGTAGGGGGATATTACATGACACGTAAAGTTTACCATGGATACTGCCAATGCAGAAAGTTCATGCACCCACAGCCTTATCTTTGGGGTTGTTTTTGGCACAAACAACCTCATACCCAAGTAGGAACCTTAATTTTTGCTTTATGGGGTATCCTACCACATTACTCTGGAAGGGCTGTAGCTCTGTTTTGCAAGTGGTTCTCCTGCTGCACAACTGATGCCAGTGGATCCTTGCAATTAATTGCACACCCAGGGGGTTCCTCCTTCATCTGTGCCACACTACAGAGCTTCTCATCAGGGATGATTTGCTGGGTCTTCAGTGTGCTCTGTGATTTTTGGGTCACCTTGACCAGCCACCATCCTCTCCATTTGAATAGGGAGCACATGGCCCCTACTTCTGCAGGGTTATACAAGGAAAGCCGAAACTTTCTTGTCAGAGGCAGGGGAGCAAATTCAGTCTCCAGCAGACCTGGAACAACAAGCCGCTTGGAGAAGGTGTGCTTCCAGGACATGTGCCAGCACTGAACCAGCACCAGTGGCAGGTTTACAGAAATGCCACAGGCAAAACGAGAGCTCTGGTAATTCACAGGCTCCCCAGGTTTGACAGGCATTCATCCAGCCTCACCTCTTGTATAAGACTGGCCCCTTCATTTCATGTAGTTACCCCTGTCCCACACCCAATAATATGTGCTTGTCAGCAGTGCTTTTGGGAAGTTAACCAGCCTCAGTGCAGAATCGAATGGAGACAGGGAACCTACCATGTCCATGGGTTGATCAGCCACGCTGTACAAAACAGTGGTTTATTTCTCATCAGGTATTGCCTGCTTATGGCATCTGGCTGTGGTTCCCGTTCTTCCTTTCTTGGGAGATTAAAGACTTTTTGTGTGCCACATATTTACTCCCTAGGATTGCACTGGCATAAAGGCATGTTCTTCTATTTGAGAGGCCAAACAGGCTGAGCTTACTATGGAGCAAATAGTGCAGCTCTCAGCCTTTGGAGTCTCTCTTCCCCTTTCATTCCCCAGCGGTCAACATCCCTTTTAAAGCAGGGAAGTAATGCTTTTGCCAGTGCTGTACACTGGCGTCATATACCTTTTCTTACCCCTACCCATCGTGTCCTTCCCTGAGTGTCCACTCTGAGGACTTAGGCTGGATTTTAACCCATTTTCCCGAAGGGAAGTGCTTGGAGCCATCTTATATGATTCAAGGTGCATATTGAATCTGAGAGGGACAAAACCAGCAGTAACAGAAGAACTTTCTGAGTTGTGAAGGCCAAAAGGAATTAATCACTGAAGGGAAATGGGCTCTCTCATTTACACAGAGGGTGAGAGAGAGAGAAAATAAAGTGCTTTAGAATGGAGAAGGGAAAGAAAGGCCCTTGCAGTGTCCCTGTCAGTACCAAAATAAATCTTTGAAGAGAGAGGGGAAACAATAGCAGCAGAAAGCTGCCCGAGCAATGGCAGAGCAGAGCCTTAGGAGCAGATCTCTTCCTGGCTAATGGCTGCCAGCTCTGGACCTTTGTGGTTAGTTTGCTTCGGTGAACCCAGTAACCGCTGGCATGGTCTTGTCTTTCTCATCCGTGGATTGCTTGCTAAACAGGCGGAGTGGTGATACTGAAGGCAGTATCCTAGCAGGAATGTAGCTAAGCCATTGGATCAAATACTGGATTTGAATCAAACCAGTCCTGTTTTGGAGAAACTTAACTGTCCGGTGGGCTGGAAAAAGCTCTGGGGAACCTTGACCAAGGTTGCTAGAGAGCAAAGAAGTAGAGAGTTTCCATCCAAAAAGGATCCAGGCAACATCTCCTCACAGTAAACAGAATAAAGCCTTGCAGTTTTGTGATCCTTAAGCATAAGGGGAGTGGATGAGACTGCTGGGAGCAGGCCGACAGCCCTGGGAGGTTTTACACTGACAGAGCACATCTGTAGAGGAGAGCTGCCAGGCTGTCATGTAAACCCATTGGGGGACCATCTCACACGTCAAGCACATGCTGTCTGCACCTCCGGGGCTCCTCACACCTTCCTGGATATGACTGCAGGCACGGAAGCAGGTCAGATCATTGGTGTTATTAACAGCAAAGCTGACATCTGGGCTGGCCAGTGGAACAGCCCAGGCATTTGGTTTGTTTATTTTCCTTCTGCCTTTGGCGCTTTTGCTCTTTACAGAAGGCTGCCTTAGCGTGTTGCTAACACACTGCTTGGGGTAAGCACTACATGAAACTCCCACTATTTTGAGGAACCCAGCTCAGGCATTTTTCAAATAACTGCTGCTTTTTGTGTGTGTGTGATTTTTGGACAAATTGGAACTAAAACCTCTTCCCTGACACACTGTTTTTGTCTGTTGTGCTGATAGGCTGCTCTGTGGTCACAAATCTCCAACATACTGATGTACCCTGATTCTGTTCACACTTGGCCTGACTTGACACTGGAGTAATTTCATTAATGTCAGTGGAGACATTTCCTCCTTATGCTGACACAGAGCTAGCTTGGATGTGGGCCCCCACCATACATAGAGGAGAGCTGCAACTCTCCCTTGCTGCAGCTAGCAATATGGGTGCAACAGAGGTGAACTTGTTGGAGTGCAGAATGTGAGCACATAACTGCTGGGGAGTAGGGAGAGCAGCTCTCCTTCCTCCAGCTTTCAAGTGGCTTTGACAAGAGCATGTTTTAAACTGGGGCCATTGATTTCCCCAGTAGTTGCTGTACAGCAGTAGGGAAATGGACCTTTGCATTGACCATGGCCTTTCTGGAAATAATTTTCAGAGGCACCTGCTCTCCTCCTTCCTCCCTCTACTTCCAAACCCGCCCATCAGCATCCTGGTGCCTGGCATCATGAGCTGCTTGTTCTCTTGGCTTAAAACCAATGTGGCTCAGAGTGTTAGACTCTTTGGAGCAAGTAGAGTCTATTTTTATCTGAGATGCTTTCGAGAGCAGTTGGGTAAGAGTAGCTGCAGTGTCCAGGGATGAGGTCTCACAGGGGACTTGTGACTGCTGGGATTCTGAGCAAAGCTCTCAAGAGTCCAGAGGCAGTAAGAGGTTTCACTGGTCCCTCCGGGAGTGCTGCAGGGAGGGGGCTGGAGTGGGTGTAGCTGGTGATATGTACAGGCAGCCAAAACCTGGTGTTGTAATGTCTGAGACACTCTGGGTTTGGAAAAGGCCCCGATGATATCACCCTGCAGAACTGTTAATGGCAGAATGCAGAAAAGGAAACATTCACAAGTCCTTTCCCAATCTCTAAAGGAGAGGAATTAATGCTCTGTGTTCCCATCCCCATTGCTCTGCTTGGAATTGGCTTTCATTCACCACCAGGCATCAAAAGAGATAGTTCTTTCTTTTAATTTCTCCTTGGTTCTGCCATGTTTCTACCACATGCAGCAGAGAATGCTGACAGCAGAAAGTGTGAGAGTGGTGGCTGTTCTGCACGAGTTCCCTGCGAGGACACTGAACTCTGCATACCATGCTGCAGTTCTGCTTAATCCACTTCCAGGAGAGATAAACAAGCAGTGGTGCTTTCAGTGCTGCCACAGAGCACACAAAAAACAGACTAAGCTCTGCAGCAGCTCTCCCAAGCTATTTCTCCTTTGTGGTTGCTCTCTCTCTCTGCAGCTCTCCATAGGTCCCATGTCCTGCGTGACCACCAGCCCCTGGTGGAGCCTCTTCCAGGTCCTGCGCTGTAGGTCTGCTTGACTGCAGTCCTTTCCCCGTTCAGTGTGGCCAGCACAGTGCATCCCCCACCCTGCTTAAGAAAGCACGACTTTTCTGGAGGTGGGAAGCAATATCACGCAGAGATTGCTTAGGTGCTGTCAGCTCTGCTTTTTTAATGTGATCCACCCACTATCACAGGATCCTTGGGAGGGTGGGAAGGAGAAGCCCAAAGCTAGAGCCAGTTAATGTGAGTTAAGTGAGCAATACCCCACACAGCACAGGGAGCGTGAAGAATGATGTCAGCCAGTGACTGCTTGAACTAGGCAATTATCTTTGTGATTTTTCTCAAAATGAAATGTGGAGAATGTGTGTGAAATACTTCTCCCTAGAGCTTCATGCAACGGGAGCTTCAAACTGACAGGGCTGGTGTATAGTACTGAGGAGTGAAAGTAGGGCCCATTAAGCTGCTTTGACAGGGGGAGCTTTCTTTTTTAGCCAGTTGCTCATTGCCAATGCGTAGTCTTAATTTTCTCCTTCCCTAGTGCTCAGGAGCTTGGGCTGGTCTTCCTCCCACCATCTGTGATGGATGAGATCAATGTGGAGCTCCCACCCTCCTGCTCTCCAAAGAGCCAATGTCATGGGCAATTTGAGGAAGGGACAAAGCAGATAACAACCCTCCCCTACAGTTTTCACAAAACCTCATGCCCTGGATTCACCAATTCCAGTATGGACACTTGTCTGCAGACTGGCTGAAAAAGGACTGTGATAATTTGTTTATGCTTTTGAGCATCAGGTTTGTAGCAAGGATGGTCCTATTCTTATGGAAACGGAAAGGTAAGGGATGAAATTAACTTTCCAATAACTTTCACTGATTTTTGGCGTGCCGTCCAAAGGATAGCAGTGGGGAGCAAGTCCGGCAGGATCTGTGTTGTGTTACGGCTACGGGAAATGTCAGTGTGATTTTCCTCTCTGAGGAGGAGAGTGAGAATCTTCCTTGAAGAGTTCAACAAATATAGTGACCTGAACTGGGGGTAGTTGGAGCTGTTGATAGACAGGGAAGATAGATTGAGCATAATGCTAACCAGTTTAGCCAAAAGATGACTAAGGTAGGGAAGCATTGTTGTTTCCAAACATCTGTGGGGAGATGGAGATTATGTTAACAAAGGACAAAATTTAGACTGAGCATCAGGAAAGTACTTCCTAGAAGTGAACTGTGTCTCCCCAGGGAGGGGGTGGGAGTCCCATATCTGGCAAGATGGGAACAGCAATAAATAATAACAGATCGGATTACTTTCTATGTAATGATAACAAATAATGTAAAATGCGTCTTGATAACAAGTTAGAGTTCTCTGATAGCAACCAAATGCACAAGCCAAGGGATGAGCAGGGTGGGACTTGGGGGATTTTGTATGCTGACAGGGTGCGCCTGGGAGTTCTGTTGGCTTCCTTGAGCCATAAAGCCTTTATTTAGGCTTTTGTTCACTCAATACTTTGGAGCAGAGGTAAGTTCAATAATTGTGCCCCTTCTCTCTGATTTTTCATTTGAGGGAGAAGGAGTCCGGTACAGCTATGGTCAATTTGTGCTTTATGTGCTGTCAGTGGGATTCCAGAGACCACTCCCCCCAGCTTTATTTCACTCCCATACTGTTTGGAGTGGAAGGGTCTCCAAGCAAAGAGTGCAGAAAGGCAAATGTATGTTTTGGTTGGGGGCTGTTCTGTGATACGAGCCGAGGCCTGAAGTGGGGTCTTAAATGGACAATCACATCTACAGAGCAGGAAGAGCTATAGGTGAGAGAAGCAACTGTATCTGTGGGCCTAAGTGAGCCCCAGACACCCAAATTATGGGCCCAAGCCCATGGGTTTCTCAACTGCTATTTCTTGGAAAGAGATTAGTAACAATCTCCTATTTATACACTACTCAAAAAGATGGGAATAAGACTGGGGCTCTTTAGTGTTTTGAGGCTTTTGGTTTTGGTGAATGATGAGTCCATAATTTGCTTTGGTAACCCTGGAGCAATATGACAGCATTTTGTCTTCTTTGTAGACTTGAAGCCTTGGTTTTGTTTAGCGTAGGCTGTAGTGCCAGCCCTGGAGGATTAAAATGTGAAAGGGGAACACCCTCTCACAAGGGCTTGTGCCCTTGCCTGCTTGGTCTGCCAATGATTATGTCCTAAGTGGTAGTCATAAGATAAGAGGGAAAATATGACTGAGGGTACTGGGAGAACTGTACCAGTCCTGTGCATCACCTGCCCCACCAGTGGAAGAGGAAATGGGTGACTCAGGGCCTGAGAGCACAGCAAGGGCAGAAGGAAGGTGGCAACTGCCTTATAGGGTTGAGAGTGGTTAAATGCAATCTATGGGGGTCAGTTTCTGTCCCCCCCAGTAAGCTTTGTGAGGGCTGAAGGAGACAAGTTTCCAGCCCTGCCTCTCATCAGCCCCACCTCACAAAAACGTCAGACCAGAGACACTTGTCCATGTGAATATGAGACACGGGCAAATGTGGGGAAGAAGGACAAGAAAAGGGGCTGGAGGTTGCGGTCACTTTTTATCCTGAAGCAGGTTTGTTGGAGTATATCCACAGCTGCACAAGGAGTCCTCTCACAGTCTATAGGAAAGCAAGCACAAAAGGAAAACAGTCTGTAAAGATCGGGCACTTCAACAACCAGATCAGCAAGCCCATTGTCTACAGTTATCCCAAAATAACGTTTCAGAGACACTTCCTCTCCCTCTAGTCCTTCTGCCTTCACCCAGTGACCATAGCCCCAGCATATTCCTGCCATGCACCTGTTAAACTCTTCTGCAGAGCTTGGAAGAGCTGAATGCAGAGGGGAAAGGGTGAGGAGTGGGTGCTGGCTTGGATGTGGTGGTCAGCCTGGGCAAGCAGAGCGCAGCTGAAAGCTCTTGGAAGCTCTCTGCTCCCCAGGCTCACATGGGAAAGCTGCAAGCTGTGTGTTGCTTATAGGAGCTTCTGAGGATGTTTCCAGCTTGCCCTGATGTGCAAACCATGCCTCCTCTTCCTCCAAGGCCCTTCCTCAGCAAAAGGCTCTCCTCTTCTTTGTGCTGTGAAATGCTCAGCTCCTGTGTTGTTGAGGCTGACAGGACAGGAATAATACCCAGTGCCCATGGGTCTGTTTTCTGTTGTAAGAAACCACATGATTCACCTGGACTCAACTCAGTATGTGGAAATGGGTCAATAAAAGTGTCCTATCATGGAACAGAGCCACCCTGCAGTGACAGTGTACCTCCAGTGGAAACTGGTTGTCAGCCATTCTCCCTGGTGCTACAGATAGGTGAAGGGAGCCCCAGCCAACAGCATGCGCACCACATGCAGCTTGAAAGAAACCTCAAAATCACATGAAACCCATTAGCAGTGTCACCTGTTGCTTTTGACTGGTTTGTGGTGGCCTGGCTGAGAGCTGACCAGCTGTCCCGTTTCCACCAGCCCCACCTCCCTTTTGTGGCAGGGGTACCTAACCCAAGCAAGCTTGGGTAGCCCTGAGCTCACCAGTACTGAGACAGCTGCCGTGTCTGGCTGTGACACTGCTCAGAAATGCCCCACAACAAGAGGCCAAACTGATCTTGTCACAGGAGGAACCACCACAGCCTGCAATGGCCCTGCACACCCTGACCCTTCCTGTAGCACCAGCCAGCCTGGCTTTGCAGACCATTAATGGGGGAAAGCACTGGGGAATGTTCATCCCTGCACCCTCCACCAAATCCATGGCTAGAGCCTGGCTTGGTTTGGAGGCTGTGTACCCAGAATGCCTAAGGAATGAATGGAGAATCCCATGAGGCCAGTTCTGGGAATGATCTGGAGTGCAAATTTCCCCTGTTCCTCCCTAAAGCAGACCTGCCCTGGGCGCCATGAGGGCCATGGAGAAGTTAATTCTGCAGCTGGGGAGATGTCTGAGATTTGGTGAGGATAGGTTCTTTCCACAGAGGCTGCTAATTCTGCATGAGCTAATCTGGATTTGCTGCTTCTCTGTGCTGTGAGTCACAGCGCGCATGGTCCTTTGGTCACCATGGCAGGCTGCAGGACTTCACGGTGGCCTTTTGCTCTTCCTAGAGAGGATGACTCTCTCTGACTTGGCTGCCATGTGCCGTTTGACACTTTCCATTCATGTGCAATAAGATCACCGCGATCCGCAGCAACAGTAGGTTGTCATCCTAAGATATTCTCAGCAACAAGCAATACATTAGCTTGCTCAGGGTGTTCTTGCAGTAGGCCAGAACAATGCCTGTATGAAAAAGTATACCCAAAGGAGCCACTAATAGCTCTTAGGAATTGAAGGCCTCAGAGAGATACAGCCATTAGTGTGGGGCTGCCTGTCTTGTCAAGGTAAAGCTTTATAGAGCTGGGTGGAAGGGAAAAAACAAATCAAATTTGGTATAAAAATGAAGCAGAAGCTGATCATTCATTACAAAGCAAGCACTGCCTTCCTCATCAGCCTGCCTGATAGCTATGGAAAAGCTGCTGCCATCAGTAAACCCAGCCCTTGACCAGAGAACTCTGTACCGTACCCCGCACCTACTGGGGCAGCTGAGCCTTGAGTCTGTGTGGATTCCCAAGCTGTGAGCGCTGGGCCATGGGTACCAGATTAGCTCTTTGTATTCCTTTCATTTAGCAGGATCCTGCAGAGCTGGGCAGCTGCCAGTCAGTCTGTCAAGACCTGAACTATTTTGGGAATTTTTATGATGGAACAATATTTTTTCGATAAACAAACGGAAAGCTGTTAAACAGGGACCTTCACCTCACAGCTCCCAGTTCAGCTCCCTCACTGCTGCGATGCCACAGTGACTGTACTGTCCACTCTGCAGAGCTCCCTTCATGGCTCCAGCAGGGGCAAAACAAATAGCAGCTTTTTTTTCACCCTTTTCATGAACTCCTGAACAAAAAAAAAAAAAGAGAAAAAGAAGAAATCAAGTAAATTTGGTTTAAGCAGCAGAAGTGTTTCTTGCTGGACTTAACCCCTCACACACCTGAAGGCAATCTGTATATTGCCTCTGTGTGCTGTGCTACCTTACCGTGCAGCATCTAGCTGCATCCCACACTGGATTTCCTCAGGACTGCTGGAGCATGGATCCAAACAGCAGTGACACAGGGCTGAGTGTGCACAAAAGGAAGACTTCCTTTTTTCAAAGGAGTCTGTTAATAGGAAGACATCATGGAGTCACAGAGTGCACAGAGGAAGATGTTTGTATGGAAGAATTGAGCAGGGAAAGGAAGGACAGAAACCTTTCCCACTCTAAAATGGAGGTACTGCATTTCTCCTCATGGGAAAAACCCATGAGGGGCCAGTGGCTCCTTCTTGCTGCCATGGGCTAAAATTGATTTCACAATTCCTATGTATTGGTGGCACTGGAGAGTTCAGTCTCACATGGGATATATCTGCCCCAGCCTTCCAGGGAACAGATTGATGGCTATCAATTGGAATGAGCCAAGACATTTGTCTGGTCCACAAATGCTTCGTTCACGTCACAAAGGCAGTTTGTGGTTTTCCTTGGTTCCTGGAAAGTCCACTCCAGCTTGTACAACAGTGCTGGCTCGCACTGGTCATCCTGGCAGCCCGTTAACTCCAGAACATGCAGATCACTGAGGTGTCTTGAGGGATGGCGTTCTGCTTCTCTCCTCTGCCCCTTGTTACACTGCCAAACTCATCAAGGAACTGTAGTTTGCCCTACTGAAAACTTGCACAACGGAATCTTTTGCTTGCCCCATCTGATTTTGCCTTGGGATCTTTCCTGTAACCCATTAACTGTTCTTACTCTGAGACTGATACTAATGACTTTTTCAGAGAAGCATTCAGTAAAGTTGCTTGTGAGCAGCTGCACCTTCCCCCTGCCCAGCTGTCTTCCCTTCTCCATGGGCAGTAGCAGCCCTGGACTTTCTTCTCGTGTCCTCCAGTTTCTCAGGTTTCTTCTGTTTGCTTTTGCAGCCTCAGAAGGTCAGCTCTGGCACCTCTGTTCTTACCCTTCTCCATTTCATTCTGTCACTTTCTTCCATGTCCATTCGTATGCATGACCTTCTTCTCACCTACAGGTCTTCAGCACCCTTCCAGGGCAGCTTCCCTACCCTTCTGCTACTTCTCTTCCTGGCCTCTGCACTGAGTGGCTTTCCTTGGCTCTGTGCTCTGCTCCCTGCCTCTGTAGGAGCAGAACTCCCCTGATCCCACCGTGGGATGTTAGGGTTGAGAGTCCCAGGAGTGCTGGGAGGACATGGGTTGAGCATCTCAGGAGTTGCAGCAGTGGTGCTGTGGAGAGATGCACACCAGTTCTCAAGCTCCTTGGCATTTAAGGCATCCCTAAGCTGCACCTGGGTGTACAGAGACCAATTTACTCAGGTCTTTTGGATCCCAAGTCTGTGTTTTAAACAGACACCTAAGCTGACAAAATCCCTGTGGCTTGTATCTCCTGTGATTACAGTTTCTGCTGTCTGTCATTAGAGTCACACTCCTATTTCTTCTTCTTGGTTTGTCTTCCCTCTCTTCACCCACTTATTTCCCCCCTTTTCATTGCACCCCACATTTTAGCCCCATGAATTGAACTTATGTGTGTTTAGCTGGTCCATCTTCCCCACAGAGAACATGCTCCATCCCCAGGAAATAGCCCAGCTCTCCTTTTTATATTTTTCTCCTGAACAGGTTATGCTCTTCTGCAGTGTGTTATCTCTTTAGCACTCAATAGCTTACTTAAATCAGTGTTGTTTATGCCTATCACTCCTGTTCCTCCTGCTCAGCCTCATTCCTCCCCTAAAGAAGGCTTCCTCTTTCTGCTGCAGTTTTATTCCTGCAACTTTTATTCACCTCAGTCACTTCTACTCAAGCCCATTTTCTGCTTATGCTTATGTCTCTCGGGGATTTATCTCGGGGCTCTGTCTTCTTCATGTCAGGCCATCAGAGCCAGCTTTATGATTCCTTGCTTGGATATAATCACTTGTCACATGGAGGTGACAAGTAGAGGTGCAGCAGAATACAGAGGTTTTGTCCCAGGAATTTCTTTGCTATGACTTGGCCAGACTGCTTCTAGATCTAGGCACTGGGCACCAAAAGGACCCTTTGCATCTACAGCTTTTATGGCTTTTCCTTCAGTCAGATTGTAGAGAAATACACCACTAAAAACCAGTGCCCTGGGCGAGGGCTCAGAGTCCTGCCTCATCTTTGCTCAGTCCGCCTGTGCCTCCGCAAAGGACATTCTTTCAGCTTCCGACCTGCAGGCATCTCCTGGTCCTCTGTTGTTTGCGATACTGCAATTTGTTGCCTTGGAAATAAGTGCTGTTTTATCCCAAACAGAGCCTACAGTTTCACAGCGCAATGAAGCGAGAGGAGCAGATGGTTTCCCCCATCTCTTCTGCTGTATTTGCCATTATCCTCATCCACAGCTGGGTAGACAGGAGTCTATGATTCAGTGCAAGTATCTGTGGCCCGGCTGTATCTACCCATGTAAGCTGGGGAGCCATGTTTCTGCTGGGATGCTTTTGTGTCTAGCATCACCGTCTTGGCTTCTTGCAAACAGAATTTGACCAAAAGCCTAAAATAAACAACTTCTTGCTGACTTCAGTGGTGTCTATGAGCAGCAGGCAGAAGGAAGGTTCAGCACCTGCAGTTTCAATTTCCCAGGGCTTTGTAGTATCTCTCCTTAAGCTTTCAGGCCTCTGCAAGCTCATTTCACTGTTTTATATGTTGCACTTTAGACAATATAGGCCTTGTCCTCTCTGCAGACACTGGTATTCTCCTTTTGTGCAGCTCTCCTGGGCTAAAGCTCAGCTACAGTTTGGCAGTGGCTGTGCTAGGTAGGACTTGGGAATTGTGTGAGGGATAGGTCGTCATGCAAATGTCTTTCTGTGGAAGCAGTTTTCGTAAGAACTGTTGGTACGGAGGCACAGTGGGGTCATGGCTCCAATATGCACTTGGGGAATCGAAGAGATGTGGGGACTCTATAGGACTGAGGAGCTTTTGAGGTCTGAAATGGCTGGGGGAACCAGCACTTCCAAGCCTGAGATTAATGGCTTTGCAAACAGTTCTGCTTTCATTCCTTGGTGTTATTCTTTGTGATTCAATCTGATTTGTTTGAATTCTGTTCTGAGGCTTATATCCTACCCAGCACTTTGCTGCTTGGGTGCTCTGCCTTTTATTGCCAGAACAAATGGGAATGAGCAAATTTAGGCTGGAGAGTAATAGAATATTTCTTCCTTTCTTAGCAGTAGGATCCTCAAGCAGCTTTCTAGTAGGAACAGGGTTTATATAAGTGATGCTGCTAGAGTTTATGGCTGGATTTAGTGATCCAGCGTCTCTTCCAGGTCTACCTTTTTGGAAGCCAGCTATGTTTAAAATTCATTTGAAGAAGGGAAAATTATCCTCAGGATTTGAATGTCCCAGATTAAGAATGGAAAATGGAGCAGAGGCAACTGAAAACTTTGGTTCTTGGCTCTCCTTGCCTAGCAGCAGGGAGGCTGGCTTGTGGGAAGAAAGAGAATTCCTGTAGTTCAATGTGGAGATGTGGCATGGGGAGGGCAAGGCAGAGCCCTTGGGGAGGGTGGTTGTGAGGGATGGGACAAGGAAGGAGGGGCAGTGCAGTACTGGGGTACGGGGCACAGGCCTGTGGGATGTGGGAGGGAGAGGAAAGGAAGAAAGTCGCCTTTCCTGCACATACCTTATTTGCCTCTTTTGCTTATCGCTGAATTTCTCCTTTCTGCAATGAGTAACTGACTAAGGCTCCTTGTGCTGCACCATTAATCTGGTGGCTTTCCATTAACAGGCAGGTGCTTGTACCCGGGGGACCACCATGCTGACTGCCAGAGATTCCTGGCACTGGCTACTACGGAGTTAAGCAGCCAGGCTGGAGTGTGCAAACAAACATCGAGACCTGTGCTAACAGCCCTGCTTTGTGCTAGTGGGAAGCACAGGCTCCAACTTCTTCCGATTTCTCACCTGTCCAGACTGGTACAGAGGGAAAATGCCTCTTGGAGTTGCAGAGAAAACCACACCTATTTACTGTGGATTCCCCAGGGCCCTCCTGTGGGGTATTAACCCTTCAGCCCCAGGGCCCACAGTCTGCCTTTGGCATGGAGAATTCCCCACCATCCCTGGGGAAATCAGCCCTTCTCCCTCTGGTGTAGGGGTTTCGCCTGTTTGTGGCCCAGGGCATTGGCCCATCCACTCTCTAGAGCAAGTCACAGCTTTCTCTTTCCTCCCCATCTGTACAGTTATCTCTGCCCTTTCCATAACTGTGCAATGTGGCTCTTTCTGCAGGAGCTGGGCTTCCTGACCCAGCTCCTTCCCCCAGAAAGCAGAACTTGCACTGCTGTTTCTGGGTTGGATCTGTGATCATGTCTCTGTGTTTGTCTCAGACCCCACCAAGTTTCCCTGAGATACCAGCTCATCCCTCCCCCTTGAAATGTCCTTGCTCTCTTCAGGCTTCTTCCTGGTCTCACTGTTTGCTTTCCCTCTTTTCCCTGGTTTCTGAGGTTTCTCGGAAGGAATCCCGTGCTCTGGCCTCCTCAGGCTGGAGTGTTGTGTTGTTGTTTTTCCTTTCGTCGCTATGGGCAGGGATTTTGAATACTGAGCCAAGGAGAGGGAGGGAAGGATGGAGGCAGTGAAAGAAGGAGGGAGTACAAGGGGAGGGATGAAGAAAGCCAGGGAAGTGAGAAAGCAAAGTGTGCAGGGGAGCGGGGTAAGGAAGAGGTGGTGGAGGAATGAAATGGGGAAGGAAGAGAGAGGGCATTATGAAGAGGAAGAGTTTTGGATAAATATCCAGGAGAGCTTTTTCATTGTTTCTTTTATTGATAACACTATTGCAGCAGACAGCAATATCCAGAGCAAGGCAGGGAACATCCCCCCCCCATCTGTCTAGGACACAAGGCATGAGAGGTTATTCAAGGCAAAGAGATCCTTCAGAAAATGAACATCCAAGCCTAGAGCAGCCAGTAGGAGCACAGACTACAGCAGGAAAAATGCTAGATGGCAGTTTGGTGGGTAAGGAGAGAATGTGAAGCACAAAGGTGCAGAAAATATAGGACCTTCTTTTAGTTTGTTGGGAGCAGGAAGCCTGGGAGAGGGCTACCAGGTTTTCTGGGAACAGGGAAGAAAGTAGAGCAGCTAAGGAAGCTTGCAGCACTGCAGAGAAGCTAAGTAATTCCCATAGCAAAAGCAAAAATGGATAAACACCCCTACTAGTGCAACTCAGCTGCTACAGACAAGGCACCCTTAGGCACTGAGAACATATAAAGGCAAAGGCTGGTGTCTCAGAAAACAACCATCCCCAGGACTGGGAACCAGCACCTAAGGATCAGAGTGTGAGGGACCAGCATCTGTGTGCAGAAACAGGGGAGGGCAGAGAGAGCCAAGGAGCTGCGGACACTGCTCTCATTTCAACCCCAGGTGAATCCATACACCCACCTGATCTGCTATGTTGCAGTGAGAAATCTGCAGCTCACTTTCCTCTGCTAAGGGAAATCCTGCTCCTGCAGCTGCTAGAAGTTATGGAGTGTTTCCTGCTGTGGGAAATAACAGCAGGACATGGATTTTCAAAAAGCTGGGAGCAGTGTCTTTCACAGGAGCATCTCCATGAGGCTTAGTGGCCAGGAGGTGATTAGTGCTGGCACTGCTGAAATACTGCAAAGAAGCAGAAGCTGTAGGTCCTGAGGGCTCAGAGCAGTTCACCTCTGGGAGCCATGCAGTAATAGGATGGAAACTAATCCAGAGAATATTGTATTGCCACTGTGTGAATCTGGGATAAATCTTCAGCTGGAATATTCTTGTGTGCTTCTCATCACACTTGCTGGGGAAAATAGGGGAGATACAGGCAGATAAAGAAACTTACTAAAACGATGAGGCCTCTTCCATGTGAGCAGGGATCGCAAGGAATGCAACATACCAGTTTTCAGATGCAATAAACGGGGAAAGGATATGAATTAACTAGCACTATAACTTTTTTAGGAAAGACTATATATTTCAAAGTCTAAGCCAATGCCTAACTGACAAAGATAAGAAGGAAATTCTGCTCTGCAGAGGTTATTCCACAACTGTTCAAGACAAAAGATTATTCAGTTTAAGAATCCAGCACTGTCAAAGCTCTCACACAGCATTTGCCAGTCCTGGTATCTAATGAGTCCCGTTTTCATAAACAAGCAGCCTGGGGATCAATCAGCCTGTCAGCCTGTGTCCATTAGGGTGCTGCCGTGGCGGTGCCTGCTCTGGCCTCGGCACTGCCACCAGCCTGAACCCAGCTGTTTCCCCCAGCGACTCGGGCAATTTACCATCCTCCCAGCCCTACCACTCATGTGATCTTTTTTCTCCCTTGCCCAATTCTGCAAAATGACTGGAAGTACCTTTTTAAAAGAAAAGTCAGACTAGAAATGAGGAAGGGGTGCTTGAAGGGAACAGCTAAATCAGAATTGAGTGGAGCCTAGTGGGGATGGTGTGATGTGCAGCCAGGGGTGACTGAAGGGCTGCTGCATCTTGGCTTGCATCACCACCACCCTCCCCTGCAGGCTGAAGCTCACTCTCTCTGCAGGTAGTTACTGTACTCTGATTTACAGGACTTTGAACACTGAGTTCTATGTTGTGTCTTTCAATGGGTAGTTCTCATTGTTGACCATCAGGATTGCAGATAATCCTAATACTGAAGGCAAAAATCAGGAAAACAGGAAGAAGATTCATGAGTATTTGGGTGGTTTAGGTGGATGAGTGACAGATGAAAAATACTGTTTCATGTAGCAAATGTCAAACGGAAAGTGTGGGAGCAAGGAGCAGGTCTGAGGAATACTGGGTAAGCAGAGCCACAGCACAGCTCTCTGAGCCTTGATGGGTTGGGAATCATTAATCCTGTCTGCCTGCATGGAGAGGTGTTGCGGGAGGGAATTTTACATTTGGAAGGTCAGTGTGGCTTGTTGTCCGTCAGGCACATCCCATGTGTGTTGTGCTAGTCAGCCCTGACAGAAGTTACAGAAAGGAGATGAACTGGAGTTGCTAACATCCTGATTAGACATAGAATATTAATGTCAAGCACACGGAACTGTGTTTGGACATGCAACAAGAGATATTTATGTCTAGTATATCACTGGCTTTCTTGGTCTCTTGACCAAGAACGTCCCGGGGAGGTTACTGTGAACTCTCCTCCACTGATGGTGTGTGTCATCAGAAGGGTGCATATGGCAAGCAAAGGACCGTCATTGCTAGAGTCTTAAACACACTCTCAGTGCACTTGGAGGCATGGCACATGAAATGTCAGGGACCCGTCAGGAGCCTTGTCAGCACTCTGGCTCACATTGCTGTGCCATAAGTACTGATTCTGCCTCCCCTGCCTGCCTTCAGAAGTCATGGGCCTGTCCCAGGCAGCACCCACTCCTGCTGTGAGAGGGCCACCAGACCCTCCAGAGAAGACCGTCCAGAGAAGAAGGGTGAGAAGAACAAGGATGGCTGCCATGCTGTCACATGGCAAACTGGCCTAGGCCTGAATACAGCAATGAGCTGCACAATTCATCCATGTGGAGAAGGCAGAGAAATGAGTGCTGGTGTGCAAAAAGCAAAGACTTGTCCCAGGGACTAAGAACAACTCCTTTGCTGTCAAACTCCTGTGCTAGTGCAGCTCTGTTTTGCTCTAGAGTTTGCTCTGTTCCTGATAACTTTCTGACCCTGTGTTGTGCTCCAGGGACTGTTTTGACCTCCGTGAACCTTTGCCTTCCACACGCTTTATTTTGGACAAAAATATTCTTATCATCCCTTTCATCTGAGGAGAAAGCCATCTTCCAAACAGCAAGGTACCCACAGCTTTGTATGTTCTGTACGGTGGCACTTTTGCTTTTTCCTCAGCCTCTCCTGCCTCTGTTGCGGATGCTGCCATTCCCGCTTGGTTAATTTGTCTTTGTCAGCACATGTTTCCACAGCAGTGGCAAGACTGACCGTCCCTGGTAGGGCCAGCCGTGTTTACCCGACCACTCCGCATCCTTCGGCAAGCAGCCTGCTCTTGGTGACTTTTCTGTTCACTTTTACCCACTGAAGCCACAAATTCTCAATGAATTCTTATGCCTTTTCTAGCCCGAACGAAACCATCTGAAAAGTAAACAGGTTTGGTGTTTACATGAGGCAAACCCCAGCCTGGGAAAAGAACAGCTCAAGCACAGGCGGCTGCAAGAACGAGGAAAATTCCCCTGTGAGACAAGAGTTCCCAACTCAAGAAGGAGTGATGCAAGTTTGTCCCTTTAAACACGTGCGTAAGCACTGTGCTGAACAAAGATGCTTCCCTGGAACTAGTCCTTCAACAGTTAAGTGAAACAAGTCCAGTTAGGACTAGCTTGGATTATCATAAGAATGGAGGCTCAGCTGAAGGGCAGGATTCAGCTCCACCTTCTCCTCCCTGCTTCCTGACCTTCTTCAACACATTCTTGGGTACACAGCTTTGGAATCAGTGCACTGCAAACATGCTGCAAGTGCTGGTCATGTACAGACTGGTAGGTGTGGGGTCCCTGCTGCTGTTCCATGAGGGCTGGCTGGGGGCGAAGAGCACCCATGAAAAGCACCCATGAAATGCTCGAGGCTGGGGCTGTAGATGTCTGTGTTGCAGTGAAATGTCCCAGCTCTTTTCATTAGAGAAAAGCAAATGAAAAAGAGGAAAAGAGTGGAAGAGAGCGCAGAGAGCTTGCTTTCTTCCAGCCCCCAGAGGATAAGGGGAAATGGCAGTTTCCCACCTTCCCCAGGGCAGGGAAGGGCTGCAGGAGGAGCCTCTTGCTGGACTGAACCTTGCTCAGCCAGGTCATTAGCCTCCTCTGAAATCCCCTTGGTTTTCCCTCTCCTTTTCCTCAGGACCAAGCAGCTGAGAGGGAGCTGCCATACCCTGAGGGCAACTTGTGTGAACTGCTGGAGAGAGATTGTTTGTCAACCACATTGGGATCCCTCCAGTTTAAGGCACTGGAAAAGTCTGTTCTATCTGATACAGGAAGGTAGAGGAATGCACATGGGAAGAATACATCTCAGCTTGCAGTTCTCCCTTCCCCCCAGGATGAGGTGCCAAGATTAAAGAAATATTGGGGTTTTCCGCAAAGGTGTGTAGAAAGTATTCTGCCTTTCTGAAAACAAAAAGTTAATAGAACAATAGCATGAGGCTTTGAGCAACCTGGTCTTGTGGAAGGTGCCCCTGCCCCTGGCATGGGGTTGGAATGCGATGATCTTTAAGGTCCCTTCCAACCTAAAACATTCTATGATTCTATGAGAGTAGGAATGAGGGTGCATATGCAGTGTCATGCCGAATCAGGTTACCTATTTCCGTAGGACAGCTTGGGCAAAGTTTATCCTATATTAAATGCAGCATTCCTGGTCCCCTGTTCCAGCACTCCAACTGAATTTTCTTTCTCTTGCTGAGGCACAGATGAAGAGGACAAGGCTGGAAGTGCTGGTGGTGAGACCTTGCAGATGATAAATCCTCCATGGTGAAAAGAAATTAAATTGATGAATGTGGAAAAGACACCCTGACTGATAAGCCAGAAGGAGAACAGGGTAGGGTAAATGGTGCCTCTGTGCAGCTGGGTGGGTGAGGAGGGTCAGTCAAAGAGATCACAGTGTTGCTCAGCTCCATGACAGACTCCTCTTGTCTGTAATGACCTGTCCACAGAGCCCAGGGACACAAAGGTCTCAGAGGAATTTGCTGGTTGTGACTCCTCGCTGTGGTTCACCCTCTTTGGGAGACATGTCTTGTATCTTTCCCCATTTCCCTGGGCACAGGCTCAGGCAAAGGGAGCTGAGTAGTGCTGCTCAGCCCGGAAGTTTTGCTGGCCACTCTAGTATATTTTCTTTCCAAAGCAGCATCTCCGTCCTGCAGTGCTTTAGGAGCAACAGCCCTAGGGCATCTAGTACCTGTGTAGTAGTACGCAGTGAGGCCCTGCGGCTGTGCAGAGCTTTGTTTCCTGGAACAGTTCGGCACATGCAGGTGAAAAGAGGCCAATGTTAGAGACAAAGAGGAAGGAGACAGTTCAAATCCATGCAAATAAGTTATTAGGAAGGCTCCAGCCTGCCACCTGCTCCTCCATCTCCACCTGACATCATGGTGCTAGAGCACAGGACACCGTAAGTGTGCCTGCGCCTAGGGCAGTGCGCCTCCTGGGGTGTCCCTCCGGGGGCGTCCCAGTGATGATAAAGGAAGAACACCAAAGCAGCTGGGCAGGGGAGCCTTGAACCCCTCTGCTTCCTTTTGGCTCCTCTCCATCATAGTCTAAATGCTGGTGGAGCTGGGGATGACAGCCCTTGACCCGTGTACAGGAGAGACAGCATCGTGTGGGGCATGAGCCAGCCGGGCTGGGGTATGATGAGATGGGAAGGAGCTCGCTTCACACGGGGCTTCGGAGTTGCCCTTCAGGCCTTCCTGCCCCCGTGTTTTTGCTGCCCTGGGGAGGCAGGGTTAGTGCTGGGGAGCACGGCCACTCTCTCTGGACCCTGGCCTTCTTGTTCCCAGGCACAGGACTGAGAAGCAGAGTCTCCGCACAGAGCCTGTCCCTGCGGACTGGGCCGGGCGTGACTGCGGCGGCACCGGGACGGGTTGCGGGGCTGGAAGGCTGACAGCGAGGTGGAGCACACGCGGTCAGGGGGTGCGAGTTGCCGGAGCGCCGTGGTGCAGAGGGGCCAGAGGGCACCGGGAGTGCCGTGGGGTGCTCGAGGGCACAGGGGTACCAAGGAGTGGCGGGTGTGGAGTCCCGAAGTGAGGGCTGCGGGATGCTGGGCTGCGGGGTGAGGGATGCCGGGGTGCCGGTCCCCCGGCTGGTCCCACCCTTGTGCGGCGCTCCCCGCCCCGCGGCCCCGCTCCCCCGCCCTCCCTGACGTGTGGCGCTGGCAGCCCGGCCGGTTCCGCATTCCCGACCCCTCCCCGCAGCCCAGGGGCCGCTATATAACCGGGGCTGATGCAACCCACCCCGCCGCCTGCCACAGCCCGCGGGAGGCGCGCACCGGGGCGGCGGGGGGCGGCGGCGGCCCGAGGCGCCCCGGCGGCAGCCGGCACCGACATCGACATCGGCACCCGGCGGGGCCCGGGGGTCGGGGCAGCGCCGCGCAGCCGGGCGGCGGAGGCGGTGGGGCTGAGCCTCAAGCCCGCGCCCTGCCCCTGCGTGCGGCCGGGCCCCGCGGGCACCCCGGCAGCCCGGTCCCTCTGTACGGTGGGTGCGGGCGCGGGCGAAGGGGAGAGCGCCGGGCGGGCCGGGACTGCGGCAGGGCGGGAGAGGCGGCTGGGGTTGCCCGGAGGAGCAGCCTGGCACTCCGCGGCGGCGGGCAGGGTGCTGCCCTCCGGGCGGCCACGGGATCCGGCTACCCGCGGGCGGGCGCTCCGCGGCAGCGGCCAGAGCCGCACAGGCGGCCCGGAGCGGCGCGGCTGTCCCCACAGACAGCTACGCGCTGGGTCGGAACTGCCCCCGGGGGGTGCCGGGCCGCTGTCCCGCTTGGGCCTGCCGCAGGGGCGGTGGCAGCGGCCTCGCCAGGTGCCCTCCTTGTCCCCGCTTCACCTGTCGTGTGGGGCGCAGGTGGGGGGCCTGGGCTGCCTCCCCCCTGAGTCGTGCCGTGGTGCGTGGAGGGCGGCGTTGCTGGCCTCCCTCCTACCTGCGGGGCCCCGGGAAGGAGAGGCGCTCGGTCCCAAGTCCGCTTTAGCAGTCAGGCATGGAGTTGAATGGAAGTTGCATTCTTTTGCAAGGTCTGCTCCAGGAGGCACTTTTCTTTTTCCATGGGAGGGAAATAGGTTTGAGAGCAAATTGGGGGAAAGGGAGAAATACCAGAAGAGCAAGAGCCACATTATGTTTCCATTTTCCTTTAATGAAGGCCCTGTGGAGGTGTATTTGAAAACACAGGGTCTCCTATGCCTTCAAGGAGGGTGAGAACACAGTGCTGGCTGGTTCCAGGGCCATATGCAGCGTATGGTGGCCAATGAAACGGGGCCTGGCTCGTTCTCTTGCTTGTCTTGGCAGCCTGCTCCATGGCTTGCATTACCAGCCCTGGAACACAACCACTGCCAAACTGTGTGTGTGCGTGTATGTGTGTGTTTGGACTCCAAGAGCTCAGCAGAACAAATGCTTCTGCAGCTTACACCAGGACTTTTTAGCTAGTTTAGAGAAAACTTGCAGGCAGTTTTCAGTGTCTACACTGGGAATTCGCTGGTGAGTTCTTGTATGGGGACATCTGGGAATGCCAGTCACTGGAGTTCAGATTCTTAGTACTCCTTCTCATTTAATCCAGCAAAAACCTGCCCGTGTGGGGGATGAGTGTGTGGGAGGGGGAGCACCATCCAAACCATCCTTGTGTTAAGTGGCAATTGCTTGTCCCAGGCTCCTGGGGTCTGGGGGATTAACAAGACCTGCTGAGGGTTAACATGCAGGTTGCTGTCTCCTCTCTGAGGTATCAATGGATGCTTCTCCTTCCTCTTCATGGCTGAGTGTTGAGCGTTTCCCTCCTTACAGGATGCAGAGGTTTCTGTGCTGCAGTCCTTGTCAAGGAAGAGTAGATGCTTCCTCACGCCTCTTGCCTGCTCCTGTCCTCTCTGTCTGAGCAGTGTGTCCAACTAAGCTCCTGAAGGAAGCATGGGCAGCACAGTGTGAGCTCTATGGACTCCTTTCCCATGCTCGTGTTTGCTGCTTCAGCTGCATTGCCTGGGCCAGATACTTGACAGCATGCAGTGCCTTGTGTGTGAAGCTGTTGAGAGGCTCTTTTCACCGCAGTGGGCTGTTTCTGGTGGAGTTGGCTCCAAGAGCGAGGGAGACAGAGCCATGGTGTGTGGCATGGACCCCTTGCCAGCCTGCATGTGTCCTGCAGTGACATTCATGTGTCCTGCTGCAAGCAGAGGGCACAGCAAACCTGGTGACATCTGTCTATGGCTGTTTGCATGGATTTCTTGATTGACTGGACTGTTCAGAGTATCAGCCCGACCACTGCTATTTTAACATGCTGCCAGGGAGCTGAAGGTCCGTCTGAGCCTCTCAGCTGAGCAGGGCTGTTGCAGACTAGCCAGAGCTGGTCTTTGTATGGTCTTTGTGGATGACCCTGGCATCTGGGGCATGATTTTGAGGTGTTTGTAAGGGGGAGACTCTCATCTCTGAGGCCATCCTTGGCCCCTGAGGGCAGAGCTCTGTGCTCTCACATCTTCTTGAAGAAGATTCCAGCCATGACCATGTGTGGTCATGGAAGGTCCTGAGGGATTTCAACAACTCCATCACTAACTTCAGTGTCTGAGCTGCAGCCTAGCTCAAGATCAGGATAGTCCTTCGTCCTCAAATCCCTTTTGAGCTGCTTCAGGTAGAAACAGAAGCTTTTACCTTCCTGCTCTGTACCGCCGTCCGGTGTGTGGTGCAGCATTATTAAATGTCTGCCACAAGTAATTAATTGCAGTCTCTAATAACAATACTGTGATAATTAATTGCAATATTTTGCAGCTATTGCAATTAACTGTTGCAGTAGAGGAGCCTTGCCATGCTGGGTGCTGCACAAAACCCTGCTGTCACAGGTTGCTTTCAAGTCAGTCGCTGCATTGCAGTGGTGGGGGCAGTGTAATGCTGATCTAGAGCTTTGCACTAGGTATGGAGGAAAACATTCAGGGGAAAAGGAGGTCTGTGAGGTGACTGCTTTGCTAATGGAAAGAGGGGCATTACTTCTAAAGCTGAGGACCGGAGGACCAGTATTACCTTTCCTTGTAATGGGGATAAGGAGTCAAAGCATCAGACGGGCAGGTATGGGGCCTGATGGTAGGAATCAGCTATGGGAGGCTGCAAAACTGCACTTCTGCTGAGGAGAGGCTGTCTGCCCTGTGGGTACAGTGTAGGGAGCTTTGTGCCTCCCTGATGGATAAGAGGAGGGAGGCAGCAAGATGCTCTGTGTTCCTGTTTTCAGAAAGCTTTTCATAGCCTTCTGTCTGTAAATGACTTGCACATTCCTCCTGCCATCTGCGTGAAACTAGATGTACAGGACTGAGCCAGACTGCTCCCACTCATGAAATCGGTTTAGACTTCCATTTCATAAGGAACTGTCCTTCACAGCTCCTTCCTCTCTTTAGCATTTGGTCCTGAAGCCCACTCACTGGAGCTTGGGAGTTTGGGATGGGACATTACATGTCTGGTGTTCACAAACCTTGCAGCTCTTCTCCCACCACGTGGGGTTGCCTGTGGGACAAAGGGCAGCATCTGGGGGTGTCTGGGAAGGGCGCAGATGCTTCTTTGGCCTTGCACACCCTGGGACTGATTGCAGGAGCTGTCTTTCCCTCTTGGGATGGAAATGGAGTGTGGAGGTGGTGAGGTACGATGGTGTCTAGCATACTGAGGTGACATGCTGCAGCTCACTGCACTTGGTAAGCCATGCCGTGACTGTGCCTTAAACTGGTCTTTAAATAGAGGGGAATCTCTCTGATGCCATAAAACACTAAAGTTAAGTCCCTGGTAAAGAGAGGGCATGCACAGTTTTATCCCAGGGGGTGTCACTGCAGCTTTTCAGTACACTACAGGTGATGGGTTCCTTGGCATCACAGCTTCAGCAGGTGAATGAATGAATGTACAGTGGCAGTTGTTAAAGTCCATGTTTGCTAGCACTACTGCATGGATATCTGAAAAGACTGCTTACAACCAAAGGGCTTGGCTGCAGCTGTGCTCTGGTGGTTGGCAAGTAACTTTGATACTGATCAGTGTGGTCTTTGGTGTTGGCACTGCAAGTCACTGCAAGTCACTGCTTTTGACAATGCAGACCAGAAGCAGCCAAACAGGAGACAGGGCGACCTGCTGTAAGTTATAACAAAACTGTATGCATCAGATGCATCTAGACCAGACAGCAGTTGTGTGGAAGAGTATTGCATTTTAGACAACAGCAAAAACCTGTAATTGCTTGGCTAGATACTTGCGGCACTGAGAATATGGGGTAGTGGCTTTCTGCCTTCAACTTCATTGTGCTTAACTTGGCATTCACTGGGGGGTGAAGCTTGAAGTTGAAGAAGGTCTGTAGGCTCCAGTGACCCCCAGCACCATGTAGCCTCCCCAGCCAGAAGAGTCCAGATGGAAAAAAAGCAGTGGCTCTGTGCTTCAGAGAAGAAGTGATAGCCAACTGCCCTGTCTTTGTTAGGGAAGTTACATTCTTCGGACATGAGAAGTTGGGCATGTCAGGAAAGGGTTTTCATGCAAATCATCCTTCTGCCAACAGAAGGAACTAGAAAGATGCAATGTATGACATACAGGCTGAGCAAACTTGATAGCCAGGAGCTAAAAAAATAAAAACTTACAATAAAGCCTCAGTAAAATCTAAGGAACTGTAAGTTGCTTTTCAAGTAGCACTACTTCTGATCTCTACAGCAGAGTTACTGTGTGTTGGCCAGGAGCAGATGAAAGGCCAGTTGCTGTGACTTAGGTGCTCCAAGACAGTACATACAAATGGCAACAGTATGTTAAGTGCTAACATGCTAATGAAGAGATCAAAGATAGTTTGTATGGTGGCTCGCAGATTTTGGCAGTGCTCTGATGAATGGCAGCTGAGAAGTAATGGCAGGCACCCCAGTTGAGCCTTGAGTGACAGCACAACAGGCAAGCACAGAGAAGGGCTGGTAGGACCATGTTAGTGCAGAGCTTAACGTGGGCAAGATAGAAACATGGTGGTATTTACAGAGTGTCAGAATCTGCTAGCTGGCAATATTAGGTGCTAGACTAGCTCTCTGAGCATTGGAAGAGCACTTGGATCAACCATTGCAGATGTCAGACCATGTAAAATAGCTTCTGTTGGAAGATTTATAGACAGCAAGACTGAAAATAAGGTTGCAAACAGCCCTGATTCTTGCCAAGGAAGCTGACAACAGAGATAAGGCAGTAATGGCAATTTAAATTGAAATGTGACTGTTGGAGCCTGCTTTGGGATATTGTGGTCCTCTCTGCTGTCAGTGCAGCAGGAGCATCTGCATTGGATTTATAAAGAAGCAAACAGCACCTCTGGATAAGTGAGGATGAATAGAATGGTCAAGGGGGAACAGTGGATGCAAACTAAGGCAGTTTCTGCACAGGGAAATGAACGTAAAATTTCAACACGAGTAGGCATTCCTGTGCCTGTTTTAGTCTGTGGGTAAGAATAGCACTGAAGAGGAGTCAGGAGGGGTGTGAATATAGGTTAGCAACTGGAGTACAAGCCCCCAGGGACACAGGATTGCGTGGATTATGCCTACGCATGTTAGATTTATGCCATAACTGTTATGCAAACATCAGCTCCTTAAAACAAAAAAAAAACCCAACCAAAAAAAAACCCAAACACCCCTCCTCTCAACCCCACTCACTCCCCCTCCCCCCACCCAAAAAAAAGAGTCCCCAGAAAAAGCAGCAGCAAGATCAGTGAGGGGAGGGAAACCAAACCAAAACACCCCAAAACTCTGGCAGATGAAGATTAGAACTGCAGGAGAAAGAATAGGAGGATTCTGTGATACACAGGGACAGTGTCACTGAGGAAGCTGAGCAAGTGTATGGGACAGTAACAACTTGGTAAAGCTGCTTCTCAGTTTGTTGTTGGCTCCAGAAGATAACAGACCCTGGCAATAGGAGAAAAGCTGAGTAACGGGCGCTGTCTTTAAGAAATATTAAATCAACCAGCGTAGCAGACTGTTGACCATAAGGATGTAAGTGGGGGACAAAGCACCGAAATGCTGCTGCTGGGAAAGATGCAGCAAAGCAAAGGTGAGCAGAGAAAGCTGAACTGTTGTCAGCTTTGTGTGGATGAGACAGTTGATAAAATAACTGAGCTGACCAATACCACAACAAGAACAAAGCAAGGATGCAAAAGTGACTGTAATAATTAGGGAGTTTACAGACATATTGGCAAGAGGTCAAGTCTTGTGTTACAGCATGTTAACCAGAACAAGGGGAGTGTAGAGGCAAAGCTGAAGAAATACAAACTGAATTTTGACCCATGAAATCACGTGCTGACCAGACCTTTGCTGCAAGGATAGTTGCTGAAGAGAGCACTGAATGACACAAGCTGCTCATTACTGAGCTGAAGTTTTAAGAAAGCCTTCTCTGTCTTCTAATTCGCTCTGGAGCATCTTGATGTCATGGCACGAAATGATGAATAGCATCAGTGCAGAAGGCACAGCTACGGTGAATGTAAACTCAAGCAGATGGTGTCACGCAGATCCCAGTGTCATATATATGGCTGCACATTCTCTTTCTCCTTCCTGCTTTGCTTTGCTGTTAGCTTCATTATGTGAAAAAGCATAGCTGATACAATGCAGGAATTGTGTGGCTCAGCTGCAGGACACCACAAGCTAGGTTTTACTGAAGATACTTTTCTTAACTCATGTAAGGAGACGTTGAAAGGCTGCCTGGCAATGTGGAATAAAAGACTGCGTTAATAACCAGTTCTGAAAAGAAAAAATCTAGTAAGAATCCCAGCTAAAGCACTGTTAGAAAGTGAAGGAATACAGAGTTGAGTTGGTTCATGTGCCTTAGAAATAACAAACACTGCACTGCAATATCCAGAAAGGAATTAGGACTTGGCAAGGCACCAGCCTTATTCACCCCATCCAGCAAGATGTGGCTGTTGAAAAACAGAAACTTAAGGGTCGAACTCACATCTTGAACTTCAGTGTTATTTCTCTTCTACCATGCAAATGTGGTAGAAATATGCTAGAGCTATAGGCAGGCATGTCAATGTCTTTCAGGGTAGTGGCCTCAGGAAAAAGACTGAAGTATTAAATAGAATTACATTCACTGGCTTTTTGACATGATCAAAGTACAACTTTTTACCTCTAGCATTAACCAGAAAAGAAGGTGAAAGTACCTGAGACTTTGGATGACAGGAAAGCCTCTCTTACAGGAGGGAGAGGCAAAAGGAGGCTCTGACTAGCAGGGAGTGACAGTGCCTGGGGCTGAGGGGCACTGCAGGCTGGGTGGGATGATCTATCACTGCACCCCTGCTCTGCAGAGAGGGACAGCATCTCCTCTTTCTATTCTTTTCCCCATGGTTATAGTCCTGCTGGGAATGGTTTTATGTGCCTCTCTGAGGTCTATCTCAGCTTGACTCTTGGCAGTCCTTAAGTGCTCCAGAGCTTCCTTACCCCCTAAGCAAGATACATCTTGCAGAAGTCACTGGCCCCCTTCCCACATACTTCTCAGCTCATCTTAATGTTCGGGTTCATGTTCTTCCAGGTGACTCCCGGTGCTGTGGTTTGAACAGCTTTAGATTGAGTTTACACTGATGCAGGTGTGATGTGGGCTTTGGCAGTGCAGTCCCTACATCCAGGATTAATTTTTAGAGCATGTTAGGTACTGGGCCAACTCCTTCACTCTGACCTGCACCTGATGTCATGCTGGTATGGATGCTATTTCAGGGCATAGTAAGCTACCAGATAAAAGAGGCGGAGGGAAAAGGTGGACCAGAGAAAACATAATGTTTTCTCAATTCTGTAGCCAGTTGTCCATGGGAAACTGCCCCAGGCTCAGGGATGCAGGCAGTCCCACAGTATGGAGAACAGATTTCTCCTCCTTCATTGTTTCACAAATTGGAGTGACTTGAACTTTGTGTAGCTGAGGGCTTGGACTGTCCAGCCCAGGGCCTGAGTGCTGTCAGCTGCATGTTGGGATAGAAGACAGCAAATGAAAACCAGGTCCCTAAGTCCGGAATGGATTTAGGCATCCAGAGCAGGGCTCAAGTCAGTCAGTTCCCAGCCCAAAGCCTGTGAAAGGGTGGGCCAGGGCCCCAAATCAGTGTGTGCCGTAGCAGCTCATACATGGTATTTGCAGAAGGGAGACTTAAGCCCAAGCTGCTCAAGTTGGGGATGGACATCTTGCACTGACACCTGGACCTCTTCAGTGGCAGATTAGAGCATATGACAGCTCACAGCACATTGCAACCTGTAGGTGCTCTTTGATGCAAATCCTCTTGTCTGTCATGCCAGTAAGGGCTTGCACAGCACCCATGCTGGACGCTGTGGGGCTTGCATAAGCCTTTCTACGCTTGACTAACCTGTGTGATTGGCTTTCCTTCCCTTCTGCAGCTCATCTGCTCTTCCTTCGCATTAGCAAACATACCAAATGATCTCCTGGGTAGAGATGTGCCAACACCAAGAAATCCTTAACTTCCCTGCTTACCGTGATTAACCCTGTTTGACCTCCTCCCACTGACCCTGCTTGAGCAGGAGGGTTGGACCAGGTCCCTCCCCACCTCAACTGTTCTGTAACTCTGTGACCCAGCAGTCCTATCTTGCATGCAGCTTTACTCAAGTTTTCAGCCTGATACTGACATCAACTTGTCACCCCAGGATGGGAAGTGCTGAGCAACTGTGGCAGTTGGCTTGACAATGTGTGTGTGTGCCTCAGCTTAGCACAGCTCCCCTGCCTGGACCAAATGTCTGCATTGCCTGTTACCTGGTCTCTCAGCAGCTGAGAGTGGATGGTTTGGAAAGAGGAGGGCAAGGGTATGTTATCCCCTGCTTAATGCACATCCTCACTCTGGCAGTCTGTGCTCTCAGAGCTTCCAGGCGTTTGTGCAGACTAGTGTGACTGATGGTCCTTTGTGGACCCCTCTTCCATGAGAAGCCGCTCAGTGAGATTTTGGATTCCCTTCATTGGCCTGTTTCTCACTCCAGACATCACTGGTCCCTGTCTGCTGACTGGGTGCCTCCTGGCACAGGGGCAGGATGGGGTGAATGCCTGGAGGCTCCTGGAAGGTGCTGGGACTGGCCTGTCTGGGCAGAACAAGGAGAGCAGTGCACAAGCACTGGGACAGATTGAGTTGAGTAGGGGGAAAAATGGTTGTTGTGTAAATGGAAGTAACTGGGTCACTTGTGAGTGTCCCAGGCCATTTAGACAGGTAGGGATGTACTTGGGCTGTAGCAACCACCCACCTGCTCCCTTTGTTTTTTTTCTGGTAAAACAGTTCCAGCTTTATAGGCTTCCCATTTTAGCTAAAATTTTATTTCTTTATCTCTTAACCACTTGTTTTTCACGTTTCTGGTCACTCCCTTTCTTCTGCCTATGAGTGACTTTGCCAAGGTTTGTCCTGATCCTATTCTTGCTGGCACTGCATTTTTTTTCTTTCCTGATAGAAGGAGTCTTTTGTACCTTGCTCCGTTTCTCCTCCCCTTCAGTCTTTGCTTTCTCATGTCTGTGCTGGGAGATGTTTGTTCTGTGGCAGGTTTCCCTCTTGCGGTTTTATCCCTGGTACCTGTGTGCTCTGTCCCACCCCTGACCAGTGGTCTGAGCCTGTCCAGAAGAAACCCAGCCTAAGGCATATTATGGTCCTCTTTGTGCCATTTTCTTCCTGTCCTGATAACCTACGCATTAAGTGGAACTCAAGAGCAAACCTTGGTCTTCTGCACTCCAGAGAAAGGTGTACAAAAAACAGCCCATGGGACCACTGCTGTAGCCAGCTCCTGCTTCTGGTGCTTTACCACTCAGATCTTTTCCCTTCCTGATGTATGCACCAGTAGTGTATCCTTCCTAGCAGGATTCATGTAGTTTGGTTTCTGTCACACGGGTTTTGCTTAGTCCTTGCCTTTGCTATCACTAGGAAGGGGTGGCTGGGTTTTTTGGGTGATGGGACTGCAAAATAAATTTGATTTGTTATGCATTGTGAGGTCCTGTAGCTGGGTTGTAACAGGCCATGTCTCACTCTCCCTCCAGCCTACAGAGCTGTTTCCCCTGCTATGATGCCAGGGCAGATCCCTGACCCGTCCCTGACGGCTGGTGCGCTGCCTGGGCTCGGCCCCTTGACAGGACTGCCTGGCACAGCCCTGACTGCTGAGGAGCTGAAGTGCGCTGACATCCGCAACATCGGGGCCATGATCTCACCACTCCACTTCCTGGAGGTGAAGCTTGGAAAGAGACCCCAGCCTGTGAAAAGTGAGGTAAATCTTGGGGCTGCTGGCTGCAGATGACCCTGAGGGGCCATTGCCTTCACCTGCCTGGCTTTCTCTCCTGCCTGTGCCCCAAGCACAGGGTGCTTTCCTGCCAGGGTGGCCAGCAGTGTGTTTTATAAGCATGTTGTGCTGCCTGTTTGGTGATGTGCACATGTGTTGGTGGCTGCTCCATGAACTGCCTCTTCCCTGTGCCTGAATCTGTGTCCCTGCTGCATGGGCTGGGAGTGGTGGTCTCAGTGTCCCAGACCTGTCTGGTCCCATGCAGCTATTGGCAACCAGCTGAACAAAAAGCCTGCTTGTGGAGCCTGGTGCAGCTGGCATGGTCCTAAGTTGGGGCGCACACCCAAAGGAGAAGCCATGCAGCCTGTCAGAAGATTTAGAATCATAGAATGATATAACAGGGTTGGAAAGGATCTTAAGATCATCTACTTCCAACCCCCCTGCCATGGGCAGGGACACCTCACACTAAACCATGTCACCCAAGGCTCTGTCCAACCAGGACTTGAGCACCGCCAGGGATGGAGCATTCACAACTTCCCCGGGCAACCCATTCCAGTGCCTCACCACCCTAACAGTAAAGAATTTCTTCCTTATATCCAATCTAAACTTCCCCTGTTTAAGTTTTAACCTGTTACCCCTTGTCCTATCACTACAGTCCCTAAAGAAGAGTCCCTCCCCATCATCCCTGTAGGCCCCCTTCAGATATTGGAAGGCTGCTATGAGGTCTCCACGCAGCCTTCTCTTCTTCAGGCTGAACAGCCCCAACTTCCTCAGCCTGTCTTTATACGGGAGGTGCTCCAGTCCCCTGATCATCCTCGTGGCTCTCCTCTGGACTTGTTCCAACAGTTCCATGTCCTTTTTATGTTGAGGACACCAGAACTGTACGCCATACACCAAGTGAGGTCTCATCATTTGATGAAAGCATCATTTGCATGATGCTTTCATCCCACCTCAAGCCCTTGGTGCTGCTGGTGTTGGCGTTGCCTTTTCTGTGAGGACAAGGTGTGTGTGTGAGTGCTGTTGAGCAGCAGCAGTAATCCTGCCCTGCTGCTCTCCTCCTGGGATGGGGCAGGTGGCAGCTTCTGCTTGGTACCACAGGCTGGCATGTCAGAATCAGGCTACAGGGACTTGGGAGACACTTGCACAGCATTATCCTTGTGTGGTTGTCTCATGTGTTGGTTGTCCAGTCCTTGACTCCTTGACCCTTACTGTACTGGTGGTGAATGTTTGCACCTTGTACTGCTTGCAGGCAGAGCTGGGAACCCATCAGTTCAGAGACCCCGTGGTGATGAGGGTAGTGGCTGCTGTCAGGTCTGATAAACAACTCTTCTGAACAGTGCATTTGCTGCTGTGGATACCTCAGGTGATGCCATGTGAGGATGCAGCGATGTGCATCCTCTAGAGAAGTCTGTGAGGCAGTGATAGATGATGTGAAAAACTGTGATGAGCTGTGAGCTGAAGGGGGTAAAACATCAGGTCCAGGGAGCAGCCTGATCTCTAAATGGTGCTGACACGTGATTTGACCTAACATTCATGGCAAAAGCTCAGCAGCACCCGGGCCCACCTGTGGGGAGGGTGCCTGTTCCTTACCTCCAGCCCCTTGCAGTGGACACCTCCAGGGAGAGCTAGTAAGCTGGAGTCCATCTGCTAGCCTTGCATAGGTGCTTTGTGCCCAAGGGGGTGTCCAATCAGCTTGTGCAGCTTCCCATGGAGATCACCTGGAGAAGGATTGAGCAGTTCTGCAATGTCAAGAGCTGAGGCAAAGATGCTGTGGGAAGGCATCGGAAGGGCCTGGGGTATGCTAGTGGCTTTGGTCTCTCTATGGCAAAGCACTCATGGGTCGGCAACTGAAGCCAAACGCTGTCCCAAGCTCTCAGCCTGGGTATCCTACAGCAAATGCGGTTCAGTGCCCATCTTGCTTCATGGCTTGGGGAAGAAAGAGGAAGTATGTAATTGTGCTGTTTTCCCAGTCACAGCTCCTTTCTTGGGTGTCTCAGGCACCTCTGAGCTGGCCCTATAACAGCTGCTTTTGTTCCGTAGGCATAGAATCATAGAATCATAGAATAGTTAGGGTTGGAAAGGACCTTAAGATCAAGTTCCAACCCCCCTGCCGTGGGCAGGGACACCTTACGCTAAATCATATCACCCAAGGCCTCGTCCAGCCTGGTCTTGAACACTGCCAGGGATGGAGCATTCACAACCTCCCTGGGCAACCTATTCCAGTGCCTCACCACCCTAACAGGAAAGAATTTCCTTCTTATATCCAACCTAGACTTCCCCTGTTTAAGTTTTAACCCGTTACCTCTTGTCCTGTCACTACAGTCCCTAATGAAGAGTCCCTCCCCAGCATCCCTGTACCCCCCCTTCAGATACTGGAAGGCTGCTATGAGGTCTCCACGCAGCCTTCTCTTCTCCAGGCTGAACAGCCCCAACTTCCTCAGCCTGTCTTCATACGGGAGGTGCTCCAGTCCCCTGATCATCATCGTAGCCCTTCTCTGGACTTGTTCCAACAGTTCCATGTCCTTTTTATGTTCAGGACACCAGAACTGCACACAATACTCCAGGTGAGGTCTCACAAGAGCAGAGCAGAGGGGCAGGATCACCTCCTTTGACCTGCTGGTCACGCTCCTTTTGATGCAGCCCAGGATATGGTTGGCTTTCTGGGCAGCAAGCGCACACTGCCGGCCCATGTTCATTTTCTCATCAACCAGCACCCCCAAGTCCTTCTCCGCAGGGCTGCTCTGAATCTCAAGATTCATGGGATGTAGTCTCATTGGCCTCTGTGCAGCAGGGACAGGGCATGTGGGGTGAAGATAGGGGAAAATCCACTGACAGCCCCCACGTAGCCACTGTCCCTGCAGCCAGTTCCTCCCCTGCATATCTTGTGGAGCTGAGAACAGCAAATGGAGCTGCCTCTGGCACAGGCTTTGCAGTGAAAGCCTTCGGGAGCTGAAGCAGTAGCTGCTTATCCCATGAGCAGCCAAGAAGCTGCCCACGCATGATTTTGCAATGCAGCCTGCGGCTGCTTTCCTCTAGCCAGAGCCAGCGGACTCTGGGTACCAGCATGTCATGCTCTGTGCAGCGCCTGCAAGCTGGGGCACGGGCAGCTTCCTCTGCTGTGCTGGGGGGACCAGCACCTTCTGGCACTGAGTTGTTTGTCCCTGGGACTGCACACAAAACCCACCTCGCAGGGTGATGGGCATCCCCATTGCGCAGGCTGCCTTTCTCTTGGGGCAGCTGTTGACAAGTGCTGCCGGGCTCCTCAGGCTGGTGATCAACTTGGTTCCTGGTGCTGCTGACTGAAGCAAGTCTGGGTCAACCCCAGACCCGCAGGGCTCCCCTGGAGATCAGCTACTGAAACATGCTGTGGGGTGATACACCATCACTGTCTCACATACAGTAGAGTCCTAACCCCCAGCACCAGGGTCATCTAATGTTTTTGAACTGAAATCAAACAGAAGCAAAGAGGGGGAAAACTGCTTGAAGTTATAGGAGCTATGGTCAGAAACAGAGCCAAGAGCTCAAGCTGCCACTGTCTGTGCTGAGCTACCCTCCTTGAGCATCTGTACCCAGTGTAAAGGACATGGCCCTTTGCTGGGCCCTCTGTGGGGTGGAGGGGAAGCTGAAGGGGCAGCGAAAGGTCACTTTGATTCTTACTGAATGGAGCAACTGGGCATGGAAGTGTTCTCAGAGATACTGTGGGGCCTGGGCAGTTGCTGTTGGCTCTTCCAGTTCCTGTTTTACAACCCCAGCGGTACTTTGCAAGAAAGTTTGGGCTTCGTGTATTGAGCTTTGGAGTTCTGAGCACATGTCCTCTCTCTGCACCCTGCTAATAAGCCTTGAACTAAAAGGCCAAGAAGCTATCCAAGGGGTAGATGAGTGGAGGGGAATGGTGGCTACCCTGATGTCCGCCTCCTCTCAAACTCTTCATGGTAATTTTCTAAGAGCTGCTTATGCCTTTGCTATGGGGTATCCTGGTCCTGCCAGGAGGAAAAGGCAGCAGAGCATGGAGTTAGAGCTTTCCTGGTCACTTGTGCTAATGCCTGTCATGTCTGAGTTACATGGGTGCAGTGAGAGCTGGTCACTTGTAGCTGGACTTGGAGGCATCAGTGCAGCTCCCATCCTGGCTTTCCCATGCACCATCAAGCATGGTGTGTGATGCCCCATGGCACTGCCTTGGGAATCAGGCATTATTGAAGTCTATGAATGGGTTGTGCTGACTTTGTAGCAACTTTGGAATAATGTTTGGGAAGTAAGGTAGAGAAAATGCAAAAGCTACTAGTGCTAGGAAGCCTGGACATCATTTTTCTAAAGCATTCTATACATGCTGCATATTGGACATGCAACTTCCTTCATGTACCCCTTCACCTTAACTGTGCTGAGTCAATGTCTTATCCTGACCTTGCACATCACATTGACATGTTTTGATCAGTGGGCTTTGGACTCTTGTGGATATTAGCAGTGTGCACAGTCTGCTGTGGATGATGGCACATACAGCATTTGTTTCCTGCAGATACCACCAGTGTACCTACATGTGGGGTGATTTGGTGGCCCCCTACCCCCACCATGCTCTGTGACCTCGGAAACCTGTGACCTTTCATTTGAGGTGACTCAGCCCAGCTCTAGAGCAGCAAGGCTGTTCAGATGGTGTGTGCTGCAAGAGGCTCGTCTGGCAGATGTGTCCTTCAGCCACACTGACTTGGGAAGGTACTAGGGGAAGGACATGCCTTTTCTGACTGGACCTGCACTTGGAGAAGGTGCAAATAGGCTGTAGAAGTGCTCATAAAGCAAATGTTTCTGCCGCTGCATTTGAAAGGATTTGTTCTGTCAGGTATTTGTTGATAGGCATGAGGCAGTTGTCCGGTATCTCAAATTTCAGAGTCCCAGGTCAAAGCTTGAAGACACATGAGCTTGAAGACACTGGGGACCTTTACTTCTTTAGCCATGCTACAAAGCATAAGCTGGATACCGACTTTGCAAGATATTCCAGCACTTCAGATATTTCTTGAAGAAACTGGTTTGGGTTCTCAGATGTAAGCATGCCATAGGCCATTTCCTCAAGCTTTGTAGTAAATATCCCTAAATACTTTGATTATGGGTTTCTAACCCATAGGGCTTGGGGTTTGAATTAGACATCACAGAGCAGCTGAGTCATGGTGAACAGCGCAGGTACTGCCGTGTCCTGCCTCTTTACAGGGGATGCAGGACCTGTCACTGTGGTGGTCCCCTGACAGCCAGTGCTGAAGCTGCAGCAGACAGTCCCATGGACTGGAAGGGGGAAACAGCAGCCAGGCCCTGCTGGGGGACCTTGCAGGTTTCTCTGCCTCTCACCCTGGGCTCTGTGCGTGATGCTTCGAATGACTGTGCTCACAAAGCTGTACCTGTAGATGTCTGTGTGATGAACTGTGCTCGTCTTTGTGGGTTGGGGCTGTGTTCCCCTTGTCTCCCCCATCTCTCAGCGAGGGAGCAGCCCTGCAAAGAGTTGTATGTCCCTGCCAGCTGTGGGTACCACACTGGTGGAGTTAAAGGCCATGGCAGCAGCATGCTTGGTTGCTGGTGAGGATTAGTCCACATCACTGGTGGCCACTGGCACACATGGCTGCCAGCCCTCTTCTTGTCCTGCCTGATGGGGCTGCTAGTGCTCGTCCCTGCCTCTTGACCTGCCCCACACATGCCGGCTCTGACCTGGGCTTCTCTGTCTTATTGCAGCTGGATGAGGAAGAGGAGAGGAGGAAAAGGCGCCGGGAGAAAAACAAAGTAGCAGCAGCACGATGTCGTAACAAGAAGAAGGAGAGGACGGAGTTCCTGCAGCGGGTGGGTGCCCTGACCTCTGCCAGGGCACAGCAGGGACCTTGGCAGGAGCACTTCCTTAGAAAGGTGCCCTAGCTGTGGGCAGCACTCCCTCCTGAACTACCCCCTTTTGCTCCTGTGCCCTTACTGGCAAAATACCAGCCCAGTGACCCCCTTTCCACAAGGCTGTGAATGTGGTGGCTAGGCAGAGCTTACAAGCATCCCTGTCTGTGCCCATGGTACCAGGGATGGATGGGGCTAAAGGTGGGCTCTGGGGCCTACCTTCAGAGGGCTAAAGGAGGGCTGATAGTGTCCCTGCATTAGGAGGAACACCCATGAGAGTGTGGCACAGGATAGGGGCTGACCTACCCAAGTTCCTGAAGGTTTCCCCGTTAAGAGGCCAAATGTCATCTCACCTGTGACCCCAAGGCAGCAAAACTCTTGCAGCACCTCGCTGCTTTTCTGCAAGGGGTGGTAGGACATGGGCAAATGACACACTGGAGGACAAGGACCCACTTCACAAGGGCAAATCCTTGCAGATGGGGAGTAAAAACTTAAATGAGGGTTTGTTTCCCAGCCCTCTTCCAGACCATGGAAAGCACCCAGGCAGCGTTTTTGCTGTGGTGCAGCAGAGACCTGTCCTAGGAGATGGCTCTGTGTTTTTTTGTGGTAACACTGGTAATGCAAGGCAGCGGGGATGAACTGCCTGCAGGACCTGTGCCTTTGCAGGTCCTGAGGCTGCTTGTGTGCTGCACGGGCTGAAGGACAGCACTGAGCAGAGATGGCTTGTTGGACAAATTGTTTCTCCTTCTGTCTTGTCCTGTTGAAGTAAAGTCACATACGGTTGTGTTTCTGTCCTGCTAGGAGTCTGAGCGTCTGGAGCTCATGAATGCTGAGCTGAAGGCACAGATAGAAGAGCTGAAACAGGAAAGGCAGCAGCTGATCCTGATGCTGAACCGGCACCGTCCCACCTGCATCGTGCGGACAGACAGCATCAAGACGCCTGATAGCGAAGCCAACCCACTGCTGGAGCAGCTAGAGAAGAAGTGAAGGTGGCACTGGGCCAGGAGGAGGAGACAGTGGCGCAGGGTATTCCAGGGTTTCTAATGTATGTACTGTATGAAGAACTGTGCACCCAGGCCTGGTGCAGCCAGTGCCCAGTGGGCTTCCTTGGGAACTATGGACCAAACAAATACGGGGACAGAGAAGATCAGGAACCTTCAACTATGTACTGTTGAGGCTGAACCAAGGAGCAGGGCTAGTGGCGCCGGTGAGGGCAACCTCCCTGTGATACCTCATCATGGCCCTTCAGCCTGCTCACGGCCCTCGGGGCCCACAATGCCGCAGCACGTCCAGCGACGACCACATGCCCCATGGGGAGAGGGCTGCGTGGTTCCCACCAGCTCTCTGCCCAGCGGCTGCTGCTGCTCCTGGCACATGCTCCGGAGGGAATCCCGCACCCAAGAACCACAAACACTTGATGCAGCCCCATGTGGTGGGCAGGCCTGTCGGGGCTCGGTGGCGCAGGCGCCCCCCGCAAGCACACTCAGTATAATGTTTACAGCCCAGCTGTCCATGTCGGCCGTGCTTTTGAATGCACATTTTTACACTTTTTTAAAGTATTTTTTACAAAGTTTTTATACAGCGATCTCTATATGGATTTATATAATCACTAGATGTGATCCCATAGAAATGTATGTTACGATGGTCCGTTTGTTACAAATGCATATGCCACAGTTATCTCCATTGTGTTACTTGTCTGGTAGCATCTGGTTTCTTTCCCAGCATGCTGGGAAGGAGCTCCAAGCTGCCCTCTGCAGTGGTGTCGCTACCCTCTCCATCCATGTATGTCCTTCATAATATTCAGTTCTGTATCTCTCAGTAAATGTTACCTTTATGTATGTTGTCCTCCTGTGCTCTCTCCAGGTGAGGCCATGGTGGGCTCTGGCCAGAGCGTGGCACTGTGGCAGCATATGCCAGGTCTGACCAGGCCAAGTGCATTCCTGGCTGAGTGGGATGGTGGAGCTGATCCCTTTCTGGTGGTTCTCTGTAGTAGCAGCTATGGGCCAGGGGAATTCACCATGGGGAAGTTGGGAACCTTGGCGAAAGCTCTGTCCATTGTCAAGCAAGAAGTAGCTCAGTGCTGCACCAAAGAAGGCCTGCAGGGCATGGTTTGCCAGCTGGAAAGGCAGAGGTGTGAAACAGGGGCACCATCTCATCCTTACCTGGTCCTTGTTTGAAGTCTGAACACAGCAGCTTGAACTCCTTTGAGGAGATAGAGATGGGGGAGCTATCACAATGTCCTTGTGGTGGTGATCCCTTCATGGAAGAAGGTGGAGGACAGTTCCTTTGGGTCTCTGCTGGGTCCAAGCCTTGCCCCTAACTGATGTGCTGGGAGACCTCCTAAAGGTTCTCCTGGACTTCAGCCAGAGTTGAGCACAGGGGTGTGGAGGTTGAGAAGATAATCAGCCAGGTATGTTTCAGGTGCTGGGACTGAAAAGTTAACATCCCCATACAAATAACCAAGCCCTGACACGATTGCTGTGTTCCTGACTCTTAGATATGGAGGCAGTGAGAAGGTACCTTGATCTAGACCAAGCAGACCATATCTCAGCATCCACGAAGGGTTGTCTCAGAGGAGCAGTGGTGCATCCAGTCTTTTCTCAGGCGGTGTCCTACCCATTACTAGTGTGGATGAGGCTACTTAGATGCAAACTGCAAATGAAAGAAGCTTTCAGTGTCTGGTACAGGTGCACACTTGAGCCAGGAGCCCTGAAGCAGTGGTGGGGAGAAGATGAGCTTGACCTAAACGTGACAACAGCATGAGAGGAGGCCTTCCCTGAGCATGGCTGCTTCTCTAGTGCATGTTTCAATCTTTGTAGTCTCCTTTTCCAACTGTTAACCTCCAGGGCTATACAACATTAGTCCTTTCCCTGTTTCATACTTCTTCCTGGAGTTCCTCTCCCTTTCCATAAATTCTGTTTTGGGGACCTCCCAGAATGCTGCCAGTAGCCTTATTTAGTGTGAAGCATGTTGGATGTGTTACAGACAAACTTTTTGCCCTGGGAGGGCTAGTTGTCTGAGGTGCTTGGAGGGATGTGCAAGGGCAGGACCTGAAGCAAAGCTGGTGGAGAAAGGCAGTGTCTGGCCTGGCTTCCACTGCCCGCTGGCCAGCTGTCCCTCTGTACTTCCTTCTGCCCAGACACTACGGTGGTGGCTCAGACCCATTTCTCAGCTGCTAGCTGGAGCCAATCATTATGCATAGAGGAACACAATGCCTCTCACCGAGCTCTGCTGGAAGGACACAGAGCACTTGCTGGGCCTGCTCCTCTCTTCAGGAGCTTTATTTCTCTCTGCAGAATATATGTGGTAGTGAATTCCTGGGCTTCTGAAAGTGTCAGTTTCCTCTTGGGTGGTCAGTGGGAGCTCTGCATGGTGTGTCAGAGGATCCAGCAACAGGCATCTCATGCTTTTTGCTCATCTGGGGAGCCTGTGCACTCATCTCCACCAGCCACACACCTTCCAGCAGCACTGGTTGTGCTTGCATGGCCCTTCTCTGGCAAACGGCCACACTGCAGTAAAACTTCCTGCTGTGAAAACAGCTGGCTTGCAAGAGAAATATAAGGTGCCCTTTGAAACCAAGCATCAATTTAATGCTCAGGTACTCTAGCCAAGGCTTATGCAGGCAGTATGCAAGTCCCAGCAGTGCCCAGATGGGTTTTTGCCTAGTCTCCTGTATATCTTCCAAACAGCCTCCTTCTGCATTCCAGTCAGTACCAAGAGGTTTGCCACTCAGTTTGGGAGATTTCTTTTCAGAGGACTTGGTTAGTTTAAGACCCAATGAAGTTAAAGTAGAGGGTTTAAAGCAGTTAAGGCCTCTGTCCCATAAGTCACAACCTGAGAGTGTTGAATGGAAAAGGCTCCCATCTCTGCACAGCCCTGGGCTGAAAACTACTCCTGGTACCTGTAGGAGACAGGCTATTTGATATTCCTGACTCTTACCGTGTGTCCTCGCCAACCCTCCCTTAGCAGAGGTACAAATATTGCCATGTGACCCAGGGACACCTTTCAGGCTGCTGCATTACAGTGGCATCTCCTGGGCAAGGACAGGAGCAGTGGGCATGTGACAGGCACAGCCCATGTTGCTATGTGTCAGAAGGGTGCTCCCAAACCCAAAGAGCAATTGTTGTACCTGTGGCCACGTCCATCCACCTGGGTGTCCTTCTGGTAATGTGGACTAGCTTGGACAATGCAAGGGACACAAAACCACAAGGGAAGAAGCCCAGCAGCCTCCTGGCCTGTATCAGCAATAGCGTGGCCAGCAGGGCCAGGGCAGTGATCATCCCCCTGTACTTGCACTGGTGAGGCTGCACCTCGAATCCTGTGGTCAGTTCTGGACCCCTCACTACAAGAGAGATACTGAGGTATCTGGAGTGGGTCCAGAAAAGGGCAACAAAGCTGGTAAAGGGTCTGGAGCACAAGTGTGGTGAGGAATGGCTGAGGGAACTGGGGTTATTTAGTCTGGATAAGTGAAGGCTCAAGGGGGACATTATTGCTCTCAACAGCTACCTGAAAGGAGGATGGAGCCAGGAGGTGGCTGATCTTCTCCCAAGTCACAAGAGACAACAGCCTCAAGCTTCACCAGGGGAGGTTTAGGTCTGATACTGGGAAAAATTTCTTCACTGAAAGGCTGCCAAGGGAAGTGGTGGAATCACCATCCCTGGAAGTGTTCAGAAGTCGTGTAGATGCCCTCACTGACAAGGTTTAGTGGTGGACTTGGCAGTCTTAGGGTAAAGGTTGGACTTGATGATCTTACAGGTATTTTCCAACCTAGATGATTCTATGGCATCTCTCAAAGGTCATCCAGCCACCTCTTGGCCTTCCCACGCCCGCACACCCTGTGCGGGGTGTACTGAAGGCCACGACCACTGCAGAGCTGCGGGTATCACGGACTTCGGCTCGGTGCCAGTGGTGCTGGAGCTGATCGTCTGACGGACGTGAGGTTGCTGCCAGCCCCACGTGTCCCGCGGCAGCCCGCCGTCAGGCCGAGCCCCTGTTCCCGACGAGCACACCCGCCTGTCCGCAGGCCTGAGGACCCTCTGAGGGCGGCGGTGCGGAAGCCTATCCCGCCGGCAGGGGGAGCTGCGCGGCCGCGGGAGCCGAGGGGCCGGGCCGGCGTGCAGTCTGCCGGCGGGAGCGGGACTAAGCCGCGGGGGCCGGAGCCGGTGGGTGCTCCTCCGGGCTGAGCCGCAGTTCCGGCCCTTTCACCGCCCGGGCACCAGGCACCAAGGGCTGGAGCACCTCTCCTGTGGAGACAGGCTGAGAGAGGTGGGCTTGTTCAGCCCCGAGAATAGAAGGCTCCAAGGAGACCTTAGAGCAGCTTCAGTGCCTAAAGGGGGCCAACAAGAAATCTGGAAAGGGACTTTTTAAGAGAGCACGTAGGGATAAGACAAGAGGCAACTGTTTTAAACTGAAATGGGGCAGATATAGATCGGATATAAGGAAGAAGGTCTTTACTGTGAGTGTGCTGGGGCACTGGAACAGGTTGCTAAAGTTGTGGCTGCCCCATCCCTGACAGGGTTCAAGGCTGGGTTGGACGGGGCTTTGAGCAACCTGGTGTAGTGGAAGGTGCCCCTGCCCACAGCAAGGAGGTAGAACTAGGTGATCATTAAGGTTCCTTCCAACCCAAACCATTCTATAGTTGTGGTGCCATCCCATGATATCAGATGGTTCTTGTCAGAGATGTGAGCCATTTCCCAGCCATTTCATCTGCAGGCCCCTCTGCTTTGCAGGGTACCTGAGGTGGCTTGACAACAAGAACCACCAGCAGTAACTCCCAGGGTGCCACCACCCCCCTCTTGCACATGCTCAGCTCCTGTTTCGTGAGATCCTCATTCAGGATCCTTCCTACACTCATCAGTTCAGGCAGGAGCTTTCCCCAGGGCATGATACCGCATTTTTCCTGAAGCCCAGGCAGATGAGTCCCATCACATTTCCATTGCTTAGATGCTTATCCCAGTTCCCTGATGTCCTTTCCGTATTACTCCTGTGCAAAAGCCACTCCCATGTATTCTTCCCCAGGGAAATTTGGGTGCCACCTTGCCCCAAAACACCAGGCCAGAGGCAGTGCTGGGGTGATGGGCTGGGGGTCCAGATACTGTAGTTTGGTGTGAGTGCTCCACACTCCATGCCTGACTTCCTTTTTCCCATCAGACTCCTGGCAAGTGGCATGGCCCATGGGCAGCAGGAACCCAGTTTCCCCACAAGGATCTCAGTCTTGCCAGCTCCTCACCCCTGTCTCCCGCAACCAGCTCATCCCAGAGTGGTTAAGCAGCCCATTGTGCTCCCCAAAGCTTAGCTATGGCTCCTTTCCTTTCCTCCTCCTTTTCTTCCCACTCACTGCTCCATGTCCCCCCCACTGTGTGCTGCCCTGGGTGCAAGGGCATCCAGCCCCCCTGTCCTGTGGTTCATCATGGGCAAAGGATGCTTGGAGGCCGTTACTCTGCAGCTTTTCATGGTATTGTTCTCACTTTGTGTTTGCCCTTCTCAGTAGGGGCTGAAGGGACTCCGTGACACTGTGGTAAGAAGCATTAATTAACCTTTGACAGTGATCTACCTCTCTTGTTTCATTTTGAGCCAAGGGCAGCAGGTAATCATTTATCTTTGTCCTCATTGGTTCTTCTACTCCACTTAATGGAAAACAAGCCCCAAAAATCCCCAGCCTTGATATTTATCAAGAGATATGGAAACTTCTTTGATTACCATGGATGCCAGCCTGCACTGAGTGGCACTGGCCCATGGTTGGGCAGCAGGACCGAAACCTGGCTATACTGCCAGGATGATTGTAGAGGAATGAGGAAAACCAAACACTGCTTCCCTCAGCCTGGAAATATCATCTGGCTCCCCTCACCTTTGTGCACTTATCTCTTATTTGTGATCACTGATTGCCAGTGATTGGAGAGGGGGGCAGACACCAGTCATGGGAATAGGACCACAGTCATCTCCTGCCCCTGTGGAGTCACTGTGCTCCTGCTGGGCTCAAGAAACTGCCCTGGAGGGCAGAGCCGGGTGGGTCCCTTGCCCCTGGTCAAGGGCATGAGCCTCCCAAAACTGTGCTGCTGGTGGGTTCCAGGGGCATCTCCAGCCAGGATGTGGGTGCAGCAGGGTGAGTGCTGTCAGAGATGGCATCAGCCCTTGACAGAAAGGAGCTCACTGGCAGTGGATCTGCCACTAACCCTGTCTGTCCAAGGAACAAAACCCTTCAGGGCAGCTGGGGGTCTCTCCGGCTCTCGCTGGGCAGGGCCGTTGGGTAGGGCTGGCACTAGTGACAGTATGGCTGGGGTTCGCCTTTTATTGGCTGAACCCCTGGAGCAGAGGCCCAGGAGCTGCTGCCAGCTTGGACTGGCTCCCCTGCTGCAACTCGGTTTTCATTCCAGGCACAGCTGATGCTTCCCCCAGCCTCAGCGGTGGCTCTGCCTGCACACAGCTGGGTCTCCTGCACAGCGAAGGCACTTTACATCTCCTCACTGCACATGTGGGGAGACCGAGGGGGAGAGCTGGAACTGGGGCTGGGCCTAGGGCTGTCAGGGAGGCACAGAGCAACTCGCCCAGGCCAAAACCAGGCTCTGCAGCCCAGACATTGTCTAGGGCTGAGTTTAGGTAAGAGCTTGGCTGCAGGTGCAGTGTGTGGTTGTGGGATGAGTGAGCTTAACATCACTAAGCCTTTGGGTTTATCTGTCAAGCTGTGCAAGAAGTTAACCCAAGTTAGCTAAAGCAATGGGCTGGTGTGGTGGTGTAAAATGCTCTACCAGATGCCCTGATGCTGCATTAAAGTGGCTTTTTTAAGTGGAGTGACCGGCTCAAGTGGACTCCAGCCCAGGGGATGCATTTAGCAAAAGCGGGCAGCAGGTATGACTGCCTGTTGTGGTAAGCTCTTTGTGAGCAAAGCCTGCTCAGGGACACACAGACAGTGAACTCAGTTGTACCAAGACCACTTTAATTCTGAGTAAAATCATCACCAAGGGGTTTATTGCACTTCAGTCACTTCTAATTTTAATATAGCTTAGCCATTCTGCATGTTTCTGCTCAGACAGGCTCTTGGTTCTCCATTGGTAAAGGAATAGCTTTCCTCTCTCCAGCCTTGCGTCCAGTGCAGAGTGTGAGCAGGGCACCATGGGGCTTGGGGAAAGGTTAGCCCTCTCACTTGAGGCAGGAGATGGGTCAGCAGGGGTAGGACTGACTGCTCCACATCCCTGTCCATCTCGAGGGACTCTACTAAACAAAAAGGCCCTGTATTAGCGAGCTGATGGGCTTTTCCAGCCCTGACTCCCAGTGGTGTAAGCTGGAGTTCCTAGGAAATACCAGCAAGAAGCTACTTCCAGAAGCCTGCGTGAGTCTCAGCAAAAGCAGAGTTTGGGTCTGTGTGACAGGGAGGTTTCACTGCAGCCTGTCACGTCTCAGATGAAGCTTCAGGAACGGGATCATTTGCCAGTAACCACCACCTTGTGCTGATGTTATCTAGTTTCTGCAGAATGAACTTGCTGCGTTGTCATCTGTGGCACTGTCAGGGGAAGTCCTGACTCTTGACACTGCAGTTCCTGCCTCTGCTTTGCCATGGCCCCAATTCCAGCAGCATCATCCAGACTGCTTGGATTTGCTGGACACCTGCTTGGGCTGAAATGGCCAGGGGTCAACAGGAGGAAGTGGGCAGTAAGGCTTTGCCACAGGCCTGCAGGCTCCCCAGTACAGTGGAGCCTTTAGGGAGCCTAACACAGTTTCTGTTTGAGGATAAAATGGCTATTGACAGCTCATTGCAAGGTGATGCTGAATGCCTGGTGACCAGACAGCAAGAGCTAACGTGGGTATCAGCAAGTGCCTTGCAGTATATAGGCTACTGCATTTTGCACAGAGGCAAACTCTGTGGGTGCCAGGCAGAGTCACTGCTGCATTGTGTAGATGTTTGCTGAGTGAAGAATCCTTTTTCTTCTGTGCACACCTTCCTTGTAAGAAAAGTGACCTAATTCATTCATCAGCTCCAGCCAGCAGAGGATGGGTGAGTGGCTAAGCTGATGCTTGCTAGGACTGCTGTGTGCCCAGGCAGAATGATATCACTGCATGCTGTCAGTGTAACAGGCTGGCACAACCAAAGCCACTGGTTCAAACAAGCTCCCCCAGGTGCAGGCGCAAGGTGTTCACTGTGCCTGCGAAGGAGAGGTGCAGACTTGATTTACATGTGGCTGCAGGCACTCGCTCCGCTGCCTGTGGGTCACTGTCCCATGTGCACAAGTTTTAGGAGCAATGCAGGCTGCTAGTGTACCCTGCCAGGCCACCATGGGTGTGACATGGAGCCTCATTCAGGCAGGGCTTTGGGGCACATCTCTTCACCTGACAGCAGCCATCCGCTGGGGCTGCAAGGGCTGAGGATGCTCAATGGCTGGGTTCATGCACTGGTGTGGCAGCATTTCTCCCAGCTGTGCTCTGGAGCATGCCTAAGTGCCAACTGGCACAGAGCCGATTTAGATGAGAGTGCCAATGGGTTCAAGGCTGGGCTCCAAATTCAGGGTAGAGCTACCTGGTGAGTCCCGCTCACTGTGCAGCAGTGGTACAAGGAGGAGAGCTGCATGAAGAATGGGAGAAAGAAAAGTACATCATCCTTTATAATCATAATGCCACTGTAGATGACTGTGAGGCAGCTTTCCTGGAGTGTTGTGCTGGGTTCTGGTTGCCTTGCTGTGAAAACAGGAGACGTCCAAAGATGGGTGCTGACCTAAATTAAGGTTGCAGGAAAATTTCCCTATGAGGAGACTAAAAGTCCTGCTAGTTTAGAGCAGAAACTAGTGAAAAGCTGCATGATAGAGATGTGCAGAGCAATGCCTGGCTTAGAGATAAGTCTGTTTGTCTGTTTGTCACCCCCCCACAAGATGTTCAAAGAAATGGAAAGACAACTCATTTCAAACTGGTAAATTGACACTTCTCACAGAGCCAGCAAACTGGTTTGTGCAGGAGGACAAGAGGCCTTGCTGGTCAGTGGTTTCAGAGGGCTCACAAGGGATCCGGTATTGATACAAAAAACAAGCATACCCAGAACTCAAGTCAAAAAGTTTGGCTTAAAAAATGGTAGAAGATGGCATGGTTTTTGGGCACCTACTTCAGGGTTCAGGTAAAGAAGAGCAGGAAGGAGTTTCTGTCTTTTTCCTGTCCCTTCTTTGAAGCCAGTATGGCAGTTAGTGGCAGCAGGAGGACTGGCTGTTTAAGCCAGGGCCTTGCAGCAGCACTGCTGGCACACCTTAGGGTGCTGCGTCTGTCCCTCATCCCACCTCCGAAGCACGTTGGGGATAAGGTGCCACCAAAAGCCCACAGGTCAGCTGTGTCTGGGCACTGGTGCTGGCAGCCACTGCCAAGACCGTAGGGAAAGCAGTCATGCGCAGGGAGGCTGGTTAGGGAGCACCTCTGTCATGTCACCTCTATGCTGGGGCACAGAAATGCAACGGTGGGAAGCACAGGACCCATGGTCATCTGAAACTGTCCCCTCTCTCTCCCTCCGTCTGCTGCTGTGAGGCTCCTGGGAAAGCTGTGGGGGTTCATGAGCCCCCTTAGCTTATGAAATAGGCATCATGAAGCAGGTCCTCCCTCCGCGACCACCAGGCGGTGAACCATCAGCATTCCTCCTCGTGTTTCTCTCAAGAAGGCATGAGGAGCCCTGAGCTGTCCGGCTGGGGACGCTGGGGGACAGGCCCGGTGTGCGGCAGGGGCTCGGCTCTGCCACTGTCTCCCGTGGCACCCTGCTGCTGTCCTGGATTGCTGCCAGCAGGCGAGCGCTGTGTGTGCCAGCCGGCGGCTGTGCCAGCGTGTGCCATGCAGCGCCCGGGCAGACGGGGCTGTACGCACTTGTGCGTGTGTTTTGATAACTGCCAGTGTGGTGCTGCCAACCAGAGCCTCTTGCACGGGCGCCAAGCACGCCCTCTGCACAGCTCCCCTGCCCTCTCCCCACAGCCGCTCTGCTCCACGCTGCCTGTGCTCACCTGTGCTGCCTCCCACATTCTGTGCTCCAGCACTGCTTGTACGAGCACCACACAGCTCCAGGCACAAGCCCGCTGCACGTGCATCCGTCAGCGCAGCTACTTGTGCTGAACACCTCCTCCAACCACGCTGCATGAGCCATAGGGTCTGGGAAGCACTTGTTCCCACCAGATGGGGAGGGAGAACCAGTCTATACACCCTTCTTAAGCCAAAACCGAAGCAGATCCAATTGGTGTGGGAGTACAGTACTAACATGAGTGCTGTTCACAGTTATCTTCTGCTGAGATGGGTGTCTCCTAGTCTAGCTGCAAGAACATGCCCTAAATAAGCTGTACTCAATCCTTAGGAGGCTTCAACGTGTCTTATGGTGATGGGCGGTGTTGAAGAACACTTTCCTCTGAATGGAGTCATGGAGTAGCCACATAATACGCTCGTCATGTATTAATTTAAGAGACAAGTAATGCATTCACCCTCCACCCCCATGCCATGGATCATGGCTGCAGCCAATGCCCAGTGAACATCAAATGCCCTGTGAGGCTATGATCATTCCCTGGGAGCACAATTTTCTGCTGCCTGGTTGATGTGGTTGGATTTGCTGCAGCACTAGCAGAGGTCCAAGGTTGGTTCCTGCTGCCACAATGACAGGGCTGGACAGCCACACATCTCTCCTGCTCTTGTGTAGCCTGGAATGCACGCTCTGGGCAGCACAAAGGAAGCTTGGCTATGGTCCCTTACCAGTACCGGTAAGTCTACCCCCGAGTGGATCAGCCCTTCTGGTTAAACGGGTCACTGCCCTTCCTCTTTGGGCCTTCCCCACCATCACTGAAGGAGACTGCCACCCAGATGAGTCAAACCGTCAGACAACATCTGCACCCTCCACACGCCCCGTCCATGCGCATGGATAGTTCAGCCGGTGGGCTCAGCCCAGGCAGCGGAAGCAAAGAAGCCCTGATTGAATGGGGAAGCACCTGGTGGCTGAACCTTTTTGGCACCCCAAGTGTGTACGCGTCCATTGTGGCTGGATGGTCTGGTCCATTTCTGACGAGATCCCAGAAGGCGGACAGGGCTTGTGATGACAGCAGTGGGAGCAAGTTTGGCCCTAAATGGATGTACTCTACCAGGATTTGGGGTCTGCTGATCTGGAGAGTCATGTAGATGCACATCTGAATACTTGCTCATGAGCTGCTAAATCCTTGCCAGGAACAGGTTAGATGTTGTGCAACCAATTATCCAACCAACTGACACGTACGGGACAGGAGGAGGAGATGGTGGTTCACCCTTTCAATAGCCTGGGGTGAACTAATTATCTGTGTTAATAATAATAATAATAACTATCTAATTATTTCAGTCTTAAGACTGAAACTGCTACATTAGAGGTCAGACACTGCCAACCTCATGCCAACCCCTGAGCTGGGAGGCTTTGGCCAGGCTTTCTCTCCCCCTCCAGATGCGGATAGGTAGACCCCAGCTATGAGGAGCTCTACATCTGTGTCTAGAAAGCTAGCACATTTGGCAGTTCCTTTCTATAGTTTCCTTCTTTTGAAACATAGACATAAAAAGTGTTACCAATAGCATTCAAGAAGAAGTTGCCAGAAACGGGTTTGCCTGGTCAACCTGGGTTCAGCTGTTGTGCGTATGGTCACCTCCTGCATTTTGCCCTGGATTACCACCTCTTCAGCACCCAGGCTGGACCACAGCCAGAGGGAAAGATGAGCTGGTCAGCTAGGCTGCCTCCTTTCTAAGCAGGCTGGGAAAATCTTATCCAGTCAGTGAAGCAAGGGACTGCAGAAAGAAAGTAGAGTCTCCTGGGTAGACACTTGGTGCCTCCCTAGAGAGCTGGGTCTGTGTCTGCCCAGGCCTCGAAGTTACTCTGTAAGTCAGTGAGCCACATAAACAAAAGCTTTCACAGGAGTAGCCCCATCTTCCTCATTTGCAGGAGCTGATTTACAGAAGTGCTCAAAGTTTGCAGTTGCAGTCACAGACATCAAGAGCCAGGGTTTGGTTAAATGAAATGCTGTATAGAGAAAAAAAAACACACCAAAACAAAACACTGAAAAACTAGATCCTAATTGGTTCAAACTGTGCCCAACGTGAATGAGTATTTATGACCTGAATCTCTCTTTGTCTCTTGTTTTGCAACTGTTAAATAGGGATAACTCCACACACACACACCTGAAAAGGTGGCTGAGGAAACAGGTTTATTAATAGCCCTGAAGCACTCAGTGCTGAAGTGATGAGCACTAGAAAGCCTGTGAAGAAATGGAGAAGCAGGGTATCAGAGGAGGCTCTAGCCACAGGACAGTGATGAAGGTAACAGCCATTCCGGGGAAGAAGTCTTTGTGGGTCATGCAGTTATAAAGCACAGCACATTATGTGGCATGAAGGTGTAAATGAAGTGTGCTTGAATTTGGCCCTTGTCATTTGTCAGATATTTGGGTGTAAAGTATCTTTTTCCTGTATATTGCAAGGTTGTGCCCAGTAAGGACTGAAAGCATTTGTGTGATGGGTATTTGCTCTTTGCTAGCTGGGATGAATTTGGTGGGACTACTCTTGGGCTCTCCTGCTACAAACTTGCTCTCACACTCACTCAGCTCAGCAGAGTTGAAATAGTGATGGAGACAAGCCATACTGCTAGCTGGGTAAGGTGCCCATATCACAAGCAGGACTAACACCTGCTGACAGAACAGGACATGGCAGAAGCTTGTCTGGTAGAGGGCAAGGACTTTATTTACCACCATTGATTTAACATCTCTTATCAGCACTGAATTCCACAAAGCAGTTGTCAAGCTCATGTGAAGAATGAGAAGCAAATTGTTGCAGTTGTCCAAATATTGTAAGAAATCATTTGCATGAAGTGCTACATGTGAAGCAGAAGCAACCTTGGTGGTTTTCGTGAGGCTGAAGTTGGTAGCTGCTCTAGGTTGGATTTTTAAATAGTACTGTGCACAGGGTGGCCATGCAAACAAGATGGATGGGGTGAGATGCAGTTTTAAATGTTGCTGCCATAAGCCTGCAGCAGGTTTACAAGGAAACTCTAGTGATGACCTGTGCTGAGGAAGCCATTTCCACAGGTGAGATATAGGGACCTTTCTGGGTTTTGGAGGTGAAGGGACTGGCTGCAGTTAAGGCTAGGAAATATCTTATGCTCTCTGGGCTCTGAGCAACCTATCTTAGTAGCTTTTTTACTTTTCCTCTCCATTTAAATGCTGGAAACAAACCCCTAACCCATCCTACAGAGGCAGGATTCAACCTGGACTGTGATAGAGGTTTGTTCCCAGCTACTTTATAAGAAGGGGCTTGAATAACTCTCTCAAACTGCCCATCCCAAGGTCTTCCTAATCTTGTCTTGCTTTGAACCTCAGACCCGAACCTTTTCTGATGCAGCTGTAGCTTGGTGCTTCTTACCTTGTGCTGGCTGCACAGAAAACAGCCGACCACCCTTTCCATTACAACATACCAGAGACTACTTCCTCCTCTCCACCTACTTCCCACCCCCAAGACTTTTCTTTTCTAGGCTAAATGGACCCATCTTCTTCACTCCTTTCTCTTAGAGCTGAATTTCTTCCTTTTCTGTGTATTTATCCTTTGTATTGTTTTCTTTTGGGCTTTTTCTCTTCTGGACCTCGGACTCTGAATGGTTTTGGCCCTGCACAGGCAGCACAAGACAGTTGTCTCCTCTGCCCTGCACCCAGCACCACAGGCCGATACCCAGTCCCTTTGCAACACCTCCGCACTGCTGGTGATGCTTTGGTTTATGATGCTCTGCAGCCCCCAGATTTTTCCCTGCCATTCTGCTGCCCACTTGGTTATTCCCCAGTTCATCTACCTACAATCTCACTTTGCTTTACATTTGCATTTGTTCTTGCTGAACTGCATCTTGCTGCTTTTAAACCATTTCTAAAGTAGTTGAGATCACACTAAGCCCAGCCTCCAGAGTCCCTCTGTCTGAGGTGAGCAGGACTCCCTTCTGCAGTACTTGCCGTTATTCAGAAGGGATAAACGGCACACTGGATGGTGCCATCCTTCCCCTAAAAACTTCATGAAATATTCCTGCTCCATCAAGTTGCTGGTACAGCAATAACCTAACATGAGTTCATCCAGTGCCACTGACAGTGATTTCACAGCTACTCTGATTCAGATCAAGAAAACCTAAATGATCCCAGAGAGCAAGTCAGGGGACATTATTCATGGCATAAATGTAGTTGCTTAAATCAAGCACAGAAATAGGAGGCTGCCTACATTGTTGTCATGTAGTAGGGGAGAGGGCTAGCCTTGGGAGGGGCAGCAGGATATTAGCTCCCCATATTGTGCCTGCAGCAGGTGCCGAGGGCAGCACTTGGAAAGCTGTGAGAAGATGCTGGTGAAGCCAAACTAGTGGTTTCTGCTGCTCTGGTTGGGAGGTCACAGCTCTCTCCAGAGTGCTCAGCCCTGGGGAGCACAGTGAAGGCTCTGCTCACCTCTCCACTAGGAGACCCTGTCATTCACAGCACACTTATTCACTGCTCATAAGTCACAGAAATTCATTAGCATTGTAGTCAGCTTGATGGCAAGGGGTGTATTTCGCCAAGGATGGAAGAAGAATGCTCTCTTCCTCCTGCTCAGCAAGACCAAGTGTCTAAACTCTCTCCCTTGATGTCTCTCCTGAGATTTCTCCATCAGCTGTTGATTAAAAGCCCAGCTCTGAGTACACCAGGGTGCAGTTCAAAGCCTTCCTCCTGTAGATGAAACAACAGCCTTTGCCATAGCTGTGTTCTTGCCAGTTTTGCACTGACCACCCAGCTGCTACCAGGACATGCAGCTTCCTTGCACTGCCTCTTGCCAATGCCCACAGTGCCTTCCTGATCCTCTCCCTTCAGCCACCAGCCTCACTAGGTACAAAAGGAAGAAATTCAGCTAATTTGTCCAGTAATAGAACAAGGATATTTTTCCCTGAGGAAAAAGCTCCCTCTGTCCTGCCCTGAGCAACAACAGCCTGTGGAGCAGGGCAGGCGGTCTCTGAGCCCTGCTTGCTGGAAGAGGAGTGTGGGTTTCCTCAGGAGAGCGGGAATCCAGTGGCATGTTTCCTGTAAAGGAAGTGCTGTTCAGGGTTGCAGAGTTCAGACAAAGTGTAGTGATGCAGCTAGCAAATGGATGCTTCAATAGCTGTCCTGGAGCCTTGGAAGGCCTGAACTCAACACCCTGCCTTTGGCTGCTCCCATCCCGGAGCTGGCCATGCCAGGAAAGCCCGGCCTGCAATACAGGGCTGTGTGGCCAGGAGATGGGGTCCCTCAGGGTGGCTCATGCTGAGCAAGCAAATCCTTGCAGCCACGTTTGAAAGTGTGGAAGCTCTCTGCTTTTCCCTACAGAGCACTGGGAGAAAAATACACACTCCAGGCTGTGAAGTGTTTAGATAACAGTGGATAATGCAGTGACACGGGATGTTTCTCATAAAGGAAATGGGCCAAAATGGGGCAGTTTTGTTTCTGGAGCTAGGCCAGGTGACTTCCCTGAGCTGCCCAGCCCATAGCCAGCCCAGCACAGCTCTTGCTTTTGCCTCCGTGTTGGCTCCATGAGTGTCAGAGTTGGGAAGAAATGCCAGCAATGCTCATGCAAGTCTGCACTGTGCCCTGAACGTGCGCTTTCTGTGCTGCAGTAAGGATGCAAACTGAAAGCTACTCATGCTTTTGCCCTGATGACAACAGCATCTCAAGTGCTGATGCCCTGCTGCTGCTCCTGCTTGAGGCAGAAGAAACTCAACCAAAACACTGATATGCAGGTGGGAACTTGGAATTGCTGCTTTCCACAGAAGTGGGTTACTGAGGATGGGTTCATGTCTGTTTCTGTATATTCTCTTCATGGTGCATGCAAGAACTTAGTGGCTCCAAAGGCATGTGCTCCTGTCTGTGGGTGGAGAGCCTGTTGTCTTGTAGCCCTGGGTCATCCTGTTGGCTGTGTGCCAGGAGCAGATAGACTGGAAATGGCTCCTGCTTTGACACTCCCTGCTCCTGCACTGTCACATCCACAGCCACTAGCATGGCGTATCCTGGGGGACCTCCTGAAGCACTGCTGTCTCAGGGACTTACTCGCACGTCCTCGGACTACTGAGGCTTCTACTAAGGATGGGTGTAGTCTCACATAGCATAGACCAGGGGAGAAACAAAGCATTGCAAAGCAGCTTCTTTTTGCTGCCTTCTTCATGGGCCATACCCAAGCTGGGTGCCAGCAGAAGAATAGGAAGGAAATAACCTCCAACCTGCCATAATGGTCCTGTCTCCCAGCAGTTCTACCCTGTGTTGTATATTGACAGCTGTGGTGAGAGGGGGATAGAGGGGAGCATGACAGTCTGCATCCCCTGGGGTGTAATTAAGCTCATACAATGATGTGGAGTGAGAATTAGGTCTTAGGTTTAGCTTCCGGGTCCATAAGCCATTATGTTTACAGTACTTTGTGTACCAGGGTTGATACTCCCCTTACAGGGCACTGGTGAGGTACTAATGAATGTTTTGAAGCACTAAAAATCTTTGCCTCACAGAAAATACCAGTCCTACTGAAACCAGTCCAAACATTCTACAATCCTGAGCCTTTCTCCTTAGTGGGACTGGAAGTACAAAGTGCTTCATCTTACACATGCGAGCCATGGGCACAGCCAGTATTGGCATGGCACGTGCTGAGGGTTCCCGTCCCTCCCTGGCACCTGTGTCAGTGGTGTTGGGGAGGTGGGAGGCTACCCGGGAGTTTCGCCCCTGGGCTGGGATGTGGAGGCTTCCCAGGGCTGGAATGACCTCCTGCCGGCGCAGGGCTGGCACAGTGCATGGTACCCCTGGAATTTCTGGGGCTCCTGGCAGCACCTCCTCCTCCTCACTGCCCTCCTTTGAGGGTCCAGGTTTCACAGCCAGAGCTGGGGCTTTTCTTCCCTTCCATCTCTGCTGTTTATCTCGGAGAAAACCCATCTCGCTGTTTTTCAACTGCCCGAGGGTGTTTTTCGGGGGGTTTTCAGGCTATTTTGAAGCTCATTTTTCCCAGATGTGCTTTTTTTTTTTTTTAATTATTTTTTTATTTTTTTCTTTTGTAACTTTTCTTCTTTGCCTTAAAGTTTCCGGCCACGTGACTTTCAGCTTGCATCCCTGAGGTTCTGAGAAACCACAGGAGGCTGAGACCTAAAGGGAAGGTGCAGAGGCTCAGAAAGGAGAGCAGAGAAAGTGGCAGAGCACAGGCCTGGAGGACAGTGTGCCTCTGGGACGGGCAAGAGCTGGGAAGCCAAGGGCCATCTTGGGCAGGGGAGAGGGAAAGGAAACAAGACAGAAGGCAGGCATCCCTAGGGTACAAAGGAAGCTGAAGAGGCCCTGGGAACCAGAGACGGGAGCCATGCCCCACAGCTCCGACAGCAGTGATTCCAGCAGCTTCAGCCAGTCTCCCCCTCCCAGCAAGCAGGTAAAGTGGGAACCCTTCCTCAGCATTCCCTGGAGGGAGAGTCTTTCCGGGTGGGCAGGAGGCAGGGTGGCACCCACCACTAGCGTTTTCAGAGCACACTATGGTGGGGCTTTCTAGGAACAGCTGTGGTGAGAGGGATGCAGGCCGAGCCAAGAGTCCTGGCAGGAACCTCAGCCATGGACCTGGGTACGGGTGGCGAGAGGAGGCCTGGTTACCTAGTGCTATGCCAGGGGCAACTGCAGGGCCAGGACCCCTGGGGCACGGTGAGCCCTGCGGTACATGCTGGGGAGGCAGCAAGCATGAAGCATCTGTGAGAGTCAGTGCTTTGGTGAGGAGCCTGAGTGTGCACCTCCTCACCATGGACAGGATGGCTCAGGAGAAGCCTGCTGGCTTCCTGCTGCTGTGGATAGCACTTGGGACCCAGAAAAGGATTGCCACTTTGGGTCTGCTCTCCTTCTTGTTCAGCCTCGGAGATTTTTCTTCTCAGTAATGCTTGACAGAGGGATTTTGGTTTGTTGCAGTAAGTACCTTAATGGTAGGTTGTCTGCTGGCAGATACTGACACAAGCCTGAGGTATTTCCACTGCCTTTTCTGTCTGAACTTTATTATACCTGTCATCTCTCATTTCTCTAGGGCTACAAACAGGCAAGTATCTGAAACTTTGCTCAGAAATCTTGGGGAGGATCAGGGCAGATGAGTTTGGGCTTGCAATCAGGGATGGGAAGGCATCCTGCTAGGGAAGGCGATAAAGCACAGGATAGGAAATGGACTTGGTGCAGGATATGGGAGCTGCTGTATCTGAGGCATTTGTAGGGTATTGTAGGCAAGGATAAAATGGTTAAGTTCAAAGAAAAGAAAAGATCCTGGGGGGGTGAAGGGGGGAGAGGATGTGGACAGACTGATGGGCTGGGTAGATAACTCTTGTGGCTGAGTCTTGTATTCCTGTGGAGAAGTGGTGGTGTGAATGTTAAAGAGTCCGCCAAAGAGGCAGTGCAATATGAAAATAGAAGATGAAAGAGTCTGTGTGACAGTTTCAACTGTCAGAAGGCAGCAGCAGGACCAGATCTCAGCAGAGAACAGCTACTGCACGAAGCTCGTGATCTGGAGCCTGGAGACCTGTGCTCTTCCCTACCCAAGGGTCTTGGGAACGTTGCAGTCAGCATTGCAAGCATTGCTACCAAGGGACTCCAGAATAGAGCAAGCACGGAGATCAAAGAGCTGGAGCAAATGAGATCTGGGGAAAACCAAAAGCTCTGAGTCTGTCTAGTTAAACAAAGCAGAGGCCACATTGCACTGTAAGGGTCTACAACAAATAAAGCTTGAAGGAGGAGAGTGATGGAGAGCAGGAGGAACCTAATGGGATGAAAGGAGGAAAACGCAGGCTTAATCTCTGTAAAGATGGCTTGGTGAAGGAGCTGGAATGTCTGCAGTGCCACATCCCCCCAGAGAGACAGGAAAGGGAAAGGTTTTCTGTACAAGGAATCCGAATTATTCTGGGAAGTGATTCCTGCTCTTGTCTTTCAAGGCATATTGCAGGCCTGACTCTTGGTAAAGAGTGGTCATTTCCCAGCTTACTAGGATGACCAAGGGTATCAGACTTGCCCCTCCTGGCAATGGGGATGCCAAAAGCATCATGCATCCCTGGGGTATGGCTTTATCCTGCTGCTAAGGGTGTGTATCCCATGTCCTGTGCTTCAATTATGTTATCTGCTGTGTCCCCTTCCCACCTGCTGCCCTGCATGAACATGGCAAGGGAGGGGATGCCCAGTCATTTCCATGCCTTGTTTCACTAGGACTCTTCTGATGACATGAGGAAAGTCCAAAGGAGGGAGAAGAATCGCATTGCTGCCCAGAAGAGCCGTCTGAGGCAGACCCAGAAAGCAGACACACTGCACTTGGTGAGCACTCCCATCCTTCTCTGTCCCCAGTGCTGAGGGCTCACAGGGGGACAACATGCATCTCCCATGGGGAATTGAAGCAGGGATGCTCAGTTTGTCCAGGACAGGAAAAGTGAAGCCAGAGCAGGATGTACAAGTCAGTGCTCACAGCGAGAGCACACAGCCCAGGACAACTGCCACTAAAGCATTTAGTTTTGCAGCTAGAGCTACTTTAAATCCATCTTTATCTCTTGGTCTGGCATAACTGATTTCCTTTTCTAACCTCTTCTGACTTGCTCAGAAGCTCTTTGAAAACACAGGCTCACCCGGCCTGGTTCTCCCCAGGTTTGTGCATGCCATCACTTAGGCAGTGGTGCACCAGTGTACAAGGATGCTTTTCTGAGATTTATATTCATTAGTATGGATGATGCTGCAATGTGGAGCTGAATGGGACATGTCCTCTGGTCTGTTCCCTGACAGGCTCCGCAGCCTAAATACTAATAATCTTCCAGTATTTTTATATTTCTCCATGGTAGCATTCCTGAAGGCTTTTCTTGTTGTTTAGCGTGGATTTCTTCTCTGGTTTTGCATTGCTGCCCTGCTCTCCTCCTGTGGTACCACGGGCATTCCTGTGGCTCTTCCTAGTATGAAGAATTTGACATCTGCTTTTCAGGAGGGACGGTCACTTCTGGCTGTGTGTGTTTAGTGTGTGTGTGTGGTTAGTGTTGGAGCACAGGGGCTGAGCTCCTTTGCATTTTGCATGTTGGTAAGTACCGTGCCATGTGTTTTGGCCCATTGGCAAGCAGGATGCAGAACACAAAACCTGCAGTGGGTAGGGGCCATCTTTATCCCTGCGCTGGGTTCAGCTGCCCGTCAAAAAGTGCAGTAGTTGACCTCATGTTCAAAAAACCATCCTTTGACTTAGTGGTCTTCATATTCCCCCATATCTCCATTTGGGGGGGGGGGGGGGGGCAGAATTCATGAGAAGATGGTCCTCAACCTTCCTCCTTATTTAGCACCCTCAGTCCATAGTTGGAGCTGGGTTTAAGACAGAGACTTCACTCTTTTCTCAGTAGGTGATGATCCTTCTGGAGCTGAGATGGCTCTGGTCTGATTGTATTACATCTGTCAGCAATGATAGTCTGGGTGACTGTGCTTGAGAGGGTTGTAGAGGCACCCCTTCCTGGGAGCCAGTAGACTCTCCAAGGTAATCCTGGAAGTGGATATGGACTCTGATCCTCCCCCAGGAAAATCATGCCTAGCTGGGCATCAAGAAAAATTGCTCTGATCTTAGAGCAGATGACAAACCACTGGCTTACAAGATTACTACTGCTCAGCTAGCATTGATAGCACACAGTCCTTGCTGTGCCATGTGGATGGCAGCAGAGGGGCTAAGCTCAGTTTGTTTCAGAAAGGATCCTGGCAGGCAGCTAGAAAAATGCAGGGAGGCAAGTAGAGGATAGATAGAATTTTTTGCTAATGCTGTTCCAGTTCCTGGTGGTCAGTGACCCCCCTGCTGTTCCTGAGTTTATTCCCTAAGTGCTCTTTCCCTTTGGTCAGCTTCGTATGAGGGACTTCACCTCTCTGATGTGGTTCTGCCCACAAGAGCATGGCTCAGCTTGAGCTCTGGTGGGATGAAAGAGGCCAGCAGCTCTGTCTGTCCCAGGGCTTTGAAGCTTGTGTTTTGAGGGGAATGAGTCATGGGATGCTGGAGCTCCCGGCCCCTGGGTGACTCCCATCAGCTCCCGAGCTCAACGTCAGTCATGATTTCCAAAGTACCTAGCCACATCAGAGATGCTCCTTTGCTGTGTGAGCTCCTCTTGTGACAGCCGCTGTAACTGCCGAGCGTTTCATTCAACCTGTGCGCAGAGCACGGGCACCGTCACAAGTCAGCGCGGCAGCAGAGGAGCACCAGCTTTGCTTTTCCGAGGTGACGGTGCAGCTTTACAGGGTCTCGGGGTGCTGGGTCCCGCTTTAGCTGTTGGCTGAATTTGCAGAGCCTGCTGCCGTGTTCTCTTTCCCTCCTCTGGTCCTGCCCAGGCTGCTGGCTCCGTCGTCGGTTGCTGCCGGGGATGCTCCAGGCTGGATGGAGCTGACTGCACTTCGGCAGCAGCAGCGGCAACAAAAGTTTCAGTACTCTTGGGATCACTGGGACAAGGCTGAGCATCATTATTAACCCCTTTGTTGTTATTCTCATTAACAACAGTATTAATTCAGTTCTTCTGAGGCCTCAGTTTCTCTTTTCTTCTGACTCTAGCATCTCCCCACCGTGCCGCCGGTTTCCCCGGCTGCTAGCAGGAAGCAGTGAGTCTTTTCTTTCCAGGGCAATGACAGGTTTCCTGTGGCAGGTGGTTTTCTGGTTAAAGACGGCGGTTATTCAGCGCGCCCTCCCCCCGCCCGGGGGGCCCGGGAAGCGGCCGGTGCGTGAGAGGGAGCGAGAAAGCCTGGGCGGGAGCACGCCGCAGTCACTTCTCGTAAGCCGGGCCCGGGGAGCGTGACTGGGCCGCCAGCATCCCGCCCGCCCCGGCTGCTCGGGGGAGGGGGGTTTGCCCAGGCGCGGCCCCGCGCGGGGTTTACCGGAAACATGCCGCTCCGGAAACTCTGCGGGGCAGAGGCGGGGGGCTGCACCCGCCTGTCCCCACCTCATCCCGGCAGCTCCCGTGATGAGGAAGCCCCTGTGGTTCTGTCCTTTCAGGAGAGCGAGGACTTGGAGAGGCAGAACGCTGCGCTGCGCCGGGAGATCAAGCAGCTGACGGAGGAGATGAAGCACTTTACCTCGATGCTGAGCTCCCACGAACCGCTCTGCTCCATCCTGACGTGCCCGCCGCCGCCTCCAGAAGTGCTTTACGCCACACACTCCTTCCACCAACCCCATATCAGCTCCCCACGCTTCCAGCACTGAGCCAGCCAGTGGGATGACAGCCTGCCAGCTCCACCGACTGCAAGAAGCAACTTCATGGGGCTCACTTTTCCATCCAAGGGAGAGGGACAGATGGATGGACGGACGGACAGACATCCCTTCCTAAAGTGTGTACTCTGAGTGACTTGCCTAAGATCTTCTCCCTGTGCAGAAACGGCAGAGCCACCGAGAGGCATCTTCAGGCAGTTTCTAGCTTGGATCCTGGGAAGAGGAGGCATTCACAAAAGGGCAGCAACCCCTTTCCCTGATGCTTGCTTGAGGATGCTTGCAGGATTATGTGGCACTGGCAGCCTCCATGCAAGTGCCTGGCTGCAGCATGCAACAGCTGGAGCTCCAGGGAGAGGAACCGGAGTGGGGCAGACGGGAAAGTTGGGGGCTACAGAGTTCTAGGGCAAAACTGGTTTATTTTTGTAAAATAAAGATTGAAAATGCTTAACTCTTTGTTTCCAAAATTGGACCTGAGCCACTCCTAAGGCCCAGCATGACACAGGAATGATGCAGGCAGCAGGATGGTAGAGCTAGGAGCAATGGGTTGTGGGGTGATGTAGTTCTGGGGGGGAATGCATCCCTCCTTGCTTCAGGGCTGGACCTGGTTAATGGGTCTGGTGTGCCACATAGCATCACAGGTCTCTTCCCTGCTGCCCCCCTTGACTCCCTGCTGTCAATGGCTACACCTGTGTATGCTCCCTTGCATGTGTGGAGGTGTGCTGCCATTTTTTGTTACCCCACATGTAGGTTTTGGTGTGCTGGTGGGTCAGCACAGCTGGGAAGGAGTACTGCAGTGTGGAGAAGGGTGCTGTGCTGGAGCTCACAGGGGAAGCAGCAACCTTGCTCCAAGGCACCCTGCTCTAAAGCACGTAGCTGCAGCCTACACTGTTTTCCCTTCCCCAGTAGTCACAGCTCCACCAAAGACTGCTGTGTTATCTCATGCATTGAAGCAGATGAAAAAGGTCAGTGAATAGTACATTAGTTCTGCTGCATCTTATCTACTGGAAACACAAGCTGGTCCATAAGGTGGGGGTCTCTGTACCAAACACTCCACCAGCCAGCAGTCTGCCTATCAGTCCCACTCTAAACACAAGGCTGAAGCCCACCTGCCAGTGGAGGTCCTGTTGCTAATGCTGGCTTAGGACTGCTGCCATCTCCAAGGAGCATCAGCTGTACTTTTTCATCACAGGGTACCACAAGCACTGCTGCTGACATAGGCTTTTAATTGATTCAATTTCTAGATGCTCTTCTTTCATGCACAGAGAAGCAGTGTACCTCCAGATGGATTTTGGCCCATTCCATAGCCCTCAAGAGTGGTCAGGAAAAGTCTGTCATGTCCTGGGCTGTGCCCATTTTCTCTGTCTGGTTTACACTAGGGAGGGGATAACCAAACCATAAGAACCAGAGCTGCTGATTCCCCGTACATGAGATGGTTCGAGCCACCCAGTCTACAAAGGCCCTTTCCAAACTGGTTCTTTGGGATTTGGCCCTTTAAGCCTGGTAGAAACAGTTGGCTGCAGCTCTAGTGTAGTTTGCTTTTACAGGCTCTGCTTCTGCTCCTTCAGCTTCTTGTAGGTTTGCTCCCAGATTTTTCACTTGCTGTTCCTTATGGGACTGATGCTCCCATTTTTCCTGGGTTACATAGAATCAGAGAAGAAAGCTACTGCTATCCCTCTTGGGATTTGCTGTGCAGGACACTGCAGGCTCATGCTCCTCACTGGTAGATGCAGCAGAGCTCCAGCAAAGCTTGCATTGTCTTAAAGTGTAGTATTGCCTACAGTAATGAGAAACCTCCATCCCCATGGCTATAAAATGTGAAGCTTGGTTTTAGCTGCAGATGGAGAAGGTCATGTATGTATATCACTTATGCCCATAGAGCCTCAAAACCAGTATTTTTGTTGCAGAGCTGCTGAAATCTGTGATCCTGCAGGCTGGGTGGGGTTCTGTGGGATGCCCACAGAATTGCTAGACTACTCACTGGTAACATCTCAGACTTACTACTGCAACTCAGAACGAAATTAAGTGGTAAGCGGTGAGACTGGGAGACGGGTTTGCAACAACATCCTCTCCAGAACCTAAACAGCATTCTTGGCATCATCAGTTAAGGTGCCCTTCCTCTGCATGGCTGGCCGTGTGTTGGAAGGCCTCCAAGCAACTCTGTCCTCCACCGTTTTGGCCAAGCACTGAGTGCATGTTGGTGCTAAAGGATGCATCTTCCAATCTGACTTGTCTTTGCCCCAGTCTTGCCCTCAAAACCCTGATAACAGAAGATGATCTGCATGGTGCTTGTTGGGTGTCTCAATATAGTTTCTCTTTGTTATGAAGAATGGTTCCCCTGGAAGACTGTGCTTATCACCTGAGCAACAAGGGACAATATGTGCTTTCAGGGCCGTCAGCCATTTTGACCAGAAAAAAAGATCTTTTCCTGAGGCTATTTTCAGAGCTGCACAAGCAGCCTGATCAGGCTGTGTGAGGAGATTGCTTCATTTCTGTACCAGTGCTGTCTCTTGCTTCTCTTTCCCAGGCTCCTAGCCTCTACTCAAGTCTTCTCCTCCTATTTTATTTCTATGTAGTCAAGTGCCTGTCCTCTGGTGTGGCCCTCGCTGTTGTTAGCAAATGAACTGTTCATGAGCTCAAAAGAGGAGCAAAGGGCAGGGTGGTGGCCAGGGCAACCATCCTGTTTGCTTTTGATTGTCTGCTCCTACCTGCAATGCAGTTTCTTCCGAACTTCCTTTCCATGGCATGTGGCATTTCTAAAGTGTTGTGTAAGTATTATCTGGCCATGCCGGGCTTCCAAGAGCACCATGCTGCTTGCTGCTTCAAGGGATGCTTCTGGGCACACAAGTGGAGAAACTGGGTGATGGCTGGGCCCGTGGCAACTTGTCCCTTCCCAAGCAGGCTGTCAGTGCCTTACTGACCCACACTGAAAAGCTCTTTTAAAGCAGAAAAGATATGAGGGCTTACAGGAAGCTGAGAGACCTTTTCGAGCAAAGGAAGTCCAGGCAGAGACAACCCTTCCCTGCCAGCACAGCCTACCGTGTGTTTGTGCTGGCCTCTGCTGGGCAAAGGCTGAGCTCTCCCAGGCTGCAATCATGCTTCTCCATCACCAGCTCGTGTGGAGCTTGCAAAGCTACGTGCAGCCAGTGCTGGGCTGGAAGTGGGAACTGAGCACTGGGAAGCATCACAGGTGGAGGGGTAACAGCTACTAGCTTAAATAAACATAGGTCTGGCTGGAGCCCTGATGAACTATAATCATCCTCACAGACACCTGAGATGAGAGCTGTGGATTTCAGTGTTTTGATACCCAGGAAAGCTTTTGTAGAAGCACTTGCGCTGGATTTCTGCCCAGCAGCCTTGTCTCAGGGACTCTGCTGTGGATCCATACAAAGCCATCCAAACCCCAGTGGTTTGAGGCTGGGAGAGCAGTGAAAGCGGGTGGAATGTGGCACTGGGAGGCAGCTGCTGCAGGTGATTTTCAAGGCTTCGTGACCGCTGCCTCTACATTACATGCTGGCTGGTATCTCCTCTGCAGACAGAACAGAGGTGGCTGGCAAACATCTGTTGATTCAATCTGAGGGTGGAGATGGGAAGCAGGGGTCATGAGAATAACATTTTCCTTTAGGGCTTTCACTGAATCTCAGCACCTCCTACAGGTCAAGTGATTCAAAGAAATCACAGTATGCACTGCAAAGTAAAGCACAGACCTTTATTGGCGCTGGGAGCACATCTACAGGCCCGAATTCTAATGCATTGTTTACCATGCCTCACCAGAAGGGCAGGTTCCCACCCTCCGAGGGGCCCCCTGTTGAGCGAGGATTCATGTTTAAGTGCTAAGTCATACTCGTGATAAAAAGTAAAGTTATTTCAGCAATGGCCTAATGGCTTGGTCTCACAAGGCATCCTGGTAACTCTGTGTAGAAGCAGAGCAAATAAGTCACACAATGTGGCAGGTGCAGTAATTTTCTCCTTTTCCATCCATCTAAAAGCACAGGCTCAGCACTTTACAAGCACTCAGTATCAGCATTTCAGGATTGCTTCTATGGTAAGATAAATAAAGATACAAGATTCAGTGCTGACTTAAGCTTGACATATCTCCCCAGATGGGAAGCCCAGGGCAATATTTTATGCCTGGTATTCCTTTCCTGCTTCATCTTCCTCAGCTCAGCTGAAGGCTCCCAGTGTGCCAAGTGCCAAGGTGAAGAGAGACAGAGCCAGCCAGTCCAGGGGAATGTGCATTTGTCCTGCTGTATGAGGCTGTTATGATCCCAGCTGTCATCACTATGATACACTCCCCCTAAATTGATTCACATGTGAATTTTCTCCCTTGAGGGACAGAAGAAGGGGTAATACCCAAGCACAGTATGTGTGGAGTCAGAAGAGAATTAGAGGTATGTCTTCAGTTTGGCAAAGGTCAGAATAAGCAGCTCTGTTGCCCACTTTGTTGTGGCCCCAAAGTATTTATGCACTTGCTTCACAAATCCCATCTCGGAAGTCACTTCTATTAGTGCTGCCAGCCTGCATCAGCAAGAAGATAATCTTCTGCATACTGAAGCAAAGCAGCAGCCCATAAAAGAGACCTTCTTTCTGCCTCTTACAATGATCAGTGTCTAAAGCAATGCCTGTCATACAAGAATGCTGTCTGGATGCTAATATTTCAGCACACAGATCAAAGAAGATCAGAAATCGCTGCTAAGAGACAAAGTATTTTTATGAATCAAATGCTGGTGAGAAGAGAAAAATCAAAGCGTGGCATGAAATGGTGAGATTTTCCTAGCATCAGAACTGTGCTCACTTTTCTGGGTTCTTGTTCTGCCATCACCTTATTGATGGGTGATCTGGAGAGGATTTGAGCAGTGATGCGGCGGTCTGTGTATACATGAAGTTTTTTAGGTTAATCAGAAATCTACCCAACTAAACAGTAGGAAATGTATATTCATTTCTTGCCAGTGCATTAAGTTTACTACATAAGACTATATTTTTTCTTGCAACTGAAGTTGCAGATGCCAACTGCTGAGAGCCCTACTACTTCGGAGACATCCGTGCAGAGTGAGTGTGTGTTCATCCCAACTCCTGCACAAATTCTGTACTCTTTCCTAAGATGCATTCAACTTTTCTCCCCTTGTGGCAGCCATGGTATGGTGTCCTGGTCCCCAGGACTTGTCCCAGGTTTGTCTTTTTTTTGCTGCAGTGTAAGTGAGAGGCAGAAGAGGAATGTGCCTGAGTTCAGCAGTGAGCCATGCACATTTCCAGTGCTCTTTAATTATTAATGCCAGCTGCAAGCAGTAGGAGATGAAAACCTTTTTTGTGTCATTGGCATGAACTGATATGACTCACTGAGATGGAGGCTGGAGGATGCTGAGTAAGAAAGGCTTATATACTTCGAGCTTTTGGTATTTGGGGTTAATCTGTGACCCTGATATGGACTGGGGATGTAAATCTAGACTGTGGCTGAGTTTTGAGTCTAGATGGCTCTTTTTTCACTTCTTTTATTCTGAGCTGAGTGAAGAGATATTCATGTCCCAAGTGCATGCATGTGCAAGGCAGGAGAGGGAAGTAGGTTTGCTCCAATGACAGAGCAAACAGAGCCTAAGCATGGCTCTCCTTACAACTATGTATCTTCACAGCTTTTCACAAGCAAAGGTTGAGAGTCAGGCTTAGATGCTTGAGCAGCACAGCAGGCTAACCACAGTTTTACACAGCTTTTGTATTACAGCTGATTCTCATCCGGTCAGATCAGAGCATAGGACAGAGCAAGCTGACATGTGTTTGCAGAAGACCATGCAGAGGTAGTGTAACCACCCTGTGCCTCTAACCAACAACCAGCATATCTGAAGTAGGATGGGTGCAAGTGGTCTTCCATGCTACACACTCCTTTTTACATCCTTTTCTTGCTGGAAGAAGGCAGCTGCGAATATTAGCATTTCAGCTGTGCCCTCCCATGTACTCTTTGCAGTTCAGACCTATATAATTCATTCATAGAAATATTGCACCTGAACTGGACAGGGTTAAATTAAAGTCACTGCTGTGTTAAAGCCAGGCTTTGAACAGGAAGATTAGATCTGTAAAGAGGTGGCAGCACAGATTAGATCTGTAAAGAGGTGGCAGATGCTATTGGCAGCCAGTGTTGGCAGTCAGTGTTGGCAGTCAGGAGCAACAGTTCTGCCCCTGGCAGGGGCACAGGCAAATCTCCTTAACTCTTTGAGCCCCTGTTTCCCCTGTAAAATAGATGTAGGTGATGCATCCCCAGTGAAGTTCTCCGAGAGCTACATATGAGATGTGCTGAAGGGGAGAAAATTGTTCTTTCCCTTCCTTGATTTATGCTTTTGAAAAAAGGCCTTATACTTTGAAGATGATAGGTTTGGTGCTCAAAGTTATTCCCTGCACAGTTTTGGTGATTTGGAGGTCTGCAGGCTTCTTTAGATGGGATTTTAAATTGGGAAACTAAGCCATCATGTTTTCTGGAGAGGAAGGTAAATTTTGCAAGATTTGGAATGCTGCAGAGGCTGTATGCTGCACTTTTATAAAGGTAGTTGTCCATCACTGTACAAATTTTCACACAGGAAATGTAACAGGAAAGATTCTTAAGGGTTTAGGATATCCATTGTGTATCTAACCTACTCTCATAATCTAATTCACTGCATAAACAAGCTGTACGCTGGATCTTGCTTTCTGATGGCTCCTGGGATACAGACAGCTATAGGTGCCAGCAGAGGGCTCGCAGCCTTCCTGCTCCAGGTAGCAACGCTGCCTTTGTCCAACGGGGCAGCCCTTGCCAGCCGCTCAGCTCCGTGTCCCCAGGTGTGTATTGCATCCAGGTGTGAACAGGAGGGAGTGGTTCTGCCAGCTATTCGAGTCTTGCCATTTGGTCTAATGATAAAACTACGTGACTTCTGAAATCCTCCACTAAAGCAGTTTGTGTGTTGAAGCCATTATAAAACATTCTCCCTTCACCAACAAAGATCTTCTGATCTTCCCTGCAATATCTGTTGTGAAAGGCTGTGTGGGATAGACCGGGAGATCTTCTGACATCTCTTCTAGACCTTAATCCTATCAGTTAAAATGTGCTAGAGCCACCTAAGAACTGCACTTGCTGGGTTTTCTGAGTGAAATGAGATATAAAGGCACAAATCACAATAATGTGAGTTTGAGAGCAAGGGACATCCTGTGATTGATCCTTTGAGCTTAAATACTTCCCATTTAAAGGGAGCCTAAGCATGCTCTGAAGTCTCTGCAAGGAACTGCATGGCTGGAAGATCCAGTAGGTCCTTGAGTACTTCCTTGAACCTCCGATCCAGTGTGGGAGAAAAAATGCATCAAGGAATTATTACTTTCACAAAAATTTTCTAATATGCCTTCTGTACACCTTCCAAGCTGACTTTTGCCACCCATTCATTACTGCCTTGCTTGTCATCAAGGCTTGTTGCCATCCACTAGAAATCAGAAAGGTGGATTATCATTGCCAGCATCATCCCTAGCATTTACATTTACTGGGTGGGCTTTGAGAAAACCAAACTTGTTCCAAGGCATATTCTTCAGTCCTTACAGAACAAAAGGAAATCTGTCGTAAAGGCTGAGTATATTCAGAAGTTGTATTTCTTGAGATCAGTAGGGAAACCAGAGACGTTACTCTCTATCTGATGGCCTGTACCATTACCTTTAATTTGGACCCTGCTTCTGCCCCTGGTTTAGTGCCTTCCAGACTTCCTAGATACTTTCGACCACAGGATCCTATAACCTTAGCACTTGTGTCAATCTCCATGTAAAAGAGGTTTCCCTCTAGCTTTTAAATCCACTTCAAGGGGTTGTCCTGAAATATAAATAATTTTTCATGCCTAAGAATTTTTTATATAAAGATTCTCTGATGAGGGAAATCCAAAAGCAGCTGCTGTGTTGCTTCAAGAGGGAAAACGTTCATCTGAGTAGAAACAGATGCGGCAATGGAGAGAGGAAGAAATGCAGAGCACAGGGATTTTATTTTGGTCCAGAAATTGGCAAATGATATAAAGGGGTGATTGAACACTTCACAGAGGCAGAAACAAAACAAAACAGCCCTGAGATCTGAGGACAAGAATTCTGGGAAGTGTGGGCCTGTAGCTATGAAACATACTTGACTAGATCAGCTTTGGCGGAGTCAAAGTTGCTTCCCTGGCTGGTTCGTGTTCTGGCTGCAGTCACCAGAGGCTGGGCGCTACTTTCATTTGTCTGCTTTTAGCTGTCCTTTTCAGCAGGGTCTGTGTTTTAGTCATTCTTGATTTACTGTTTGGCTTTTCTGATTTGACTAAGACACTGGTTTAGTGTGAGCAAATAGCTTCTTGCTTGGCAGGCTCTGGCTTGCTATGGATCTTTTGTTGATAATGGCTAAAACTGAGGATTTTTGAGGACAATTTAGGAGCTGAAGATGCAACTGAAACAAAACTCAAGATGACAGACCATTTCTGACTCCACTTTGGAGCAGGGCTGGCAGGAGGCCAAGAACTTGTGTTTCTTATTCTCCCATATATATCAAAAGATTTTTCTAGGTGTGTGCTCTTTTTTTTGGTCACATGTAAAGATATTTAACTGTTCTCAGTGTTTTAATGTATGACAGTGTCTCCGCAAATCCTTATTATTTATACTCTTTCCACCTTTCCTTTTCCGTAACTTAAGCCTGAGAACCACACTCAGTCCCTGTTAGTCACTGGTATCTTCCTCTCTGCTGCCCAGAGACCTTTGACTACAGCAGACTGCTATACAGTAACTAACTTTGTTATCCTTCATTTATCCAAGTTTACAAATTAAAGGTGCCATGGACTGTGGCAGCACTTTCAGTTACAGACAGCTGAAGATACAGTCCTGAAGTCTGTAAATGAATCTTTAGTGTAAAGCATTTTATTTGGCATGAGAACTCTGACTAAAGTCATACAGACCTAAATATAACATGTAGGTGACATATTTCAGTTAGTCTTGAGTAACTTAAATAATGTCTTACCATCTGCAAATTTTGCTCCTTGCTCTGCTTTTGCGATTATGAATAGCTGATGGTACTCTGAACAGTCCCAGCTAAAAATTGCCTGTGTATTTCTTTTCTTGATCCTTGCTTGTCACATACTCTTTATCAATTATAGTGATTACCTCTTAATTTTGATTTCCTCATAATCTTGTGGAGAATTTATAAAGACCTTTTCAAACCTGATGAACCTAAAAGTTAATTTTCTGTACTATTTTACTGTTATATGCTCAAAGTTCTCAGACTATGCAACTGTTGGACCATGACAGTCCTTTTCCTGCTCCGTTTCACCTCTGCACTTTCTGCACTGCTATAACTTACTGCATTTCTGACACATTTAAATTACAAATGCATGAGAACAAATTCTTCTGTTCTTTCTATTGTCTCAATACAGTGCTCGGAGTAACTTTGGGTGCCTAAGCTAATAATAAATGGGCCTGAAAACCTCTTTTCTGGCTCTTGCTTCTGAATTTGCCTTTCTTGTTCATTCTACAAAAGGACACTATGGTTACATTGTACCATCCTAATGAACATTCCAGTGAGGCTGGATATTGACTCGCAAAGCTGTGGGCTGCCAAGGGGGAGAACAGGAAGGTTTGCAGCTCGGCCCTGTGATGCTTTCAGAAGAGCACATAGGGAAGGCTGTGATGGCTTTCCTTGTCTCCAGCTGTGCTCCTTGGCCATTCTGTTGGGAGTAGGACACCCAAGTGAGTGACAAGCAGTGAGCTGTGAGGATACACAGCAAGAAGCACTTAAGGTGACATTTGCTGTCCTTGGAATAATTTGTCCAAAGCATTCTTTTTTCTCCTCGCATGGAAAATAAGAACATAAAGGCACCAAAACTGATTGTCTGCCTTTGGTCCTGGCAGTAGTCAGGTGAATAACTGAGAGAAGCATCAGCATCAGTAACCTCTGACAGCATTCCACAAAGTAAATACAAGCCAGAGAAACTTCACTTTTTCATTTCCTAATCCAGGTGTCTTTGTTTCGGGAATGCAATATCCTAAAGACAGCTCATCGCTGCCATTTTTCCAAGTGAACTTTGAGCTGTGTTTAAGGCTGGAAGAGAGCTGAACACCACCACCATGCAACCAAGTCCACGTTTTAAGCTGGCGCTGAGTAATGTTTGTACAGTTCAGATAACAGATTGCTAATTAAATGAACTGGAGATCATAAGTGATCTCCAGGCAGATACGTGTCAGACTTGTGTGTTGCTGAAGTTATGGGAAAACAAGAACTGACTCATTAACTGCATGCTTCCCAGGAGGAGGAAAACAAACATCACTTTTGGCTCTTGTGCTTCAGTCTTACTGAGGTGTTTTGATTTTGACTTCACTGGATGTTTCCACTTCGTAGTGTGCCATCTCATGAAAAAAAACATTGGAAGCCAACTCAAATGAAACCGGCATCGTCCAGGCGCCCACACTGGCGTCTCTGGCTGGGTCAGGCGCTGCCCACATGCACACAAGTCCCGCCGACACTGTTCCGGGTCAGTCCACGACCTGTTCATCACCCAAAGTTTACACCCTGAAAGTCTCTCCTGCACCGCGCCGCTCTTACGCCGGGGCCTCTCTTTAATGGCGGGGTGCTGGCGGCCGCGGGGACCAGCTGCGCCCCCTCCGCCGGGCCCGCGCCGACCCTATCGCTGCACAGCGATCCGCGCGTGGCCGTGCCCCCTCGGGCAGCCAGGCGGCGCGGCAGGGCGGACAGGGGGGCCGGGCCGGGCCGGGCCAGTAGCACCGCCCCGCGGCGCGGCAGCCAGTAAGCCCGGCGGCGCTGGCGGGCGGGGCTTCCCGGCCAGGTGGGTGCCGGCGGGTGCCGAGCCGGGCCGGGCTGGGCCGGGCCGGGCCGGGCCGAGCCGAGCCGAGCCGAGCCGACTGGCGGCTTGTGCTGCCGGCATGGTGAAGCAGGAGCCTGCTGGGGCGTCGGCGCTGGCGGCGGGGGGGCAGGCCGCTGCTGCCACTGCCGCCACTGCCGGGGTGAGGCTGTCCCGGCGTCGCTGGATCGTGTTGCTGCTGTTCAGCAGCTACTCCCTGTGCAACGCTTTCCAGTGGATCCAGTACGGCAGCATCAACAACATCTTTGCGCGCTTCTATGGAGTGAGTGCCTTCGCCATCGACTGGCTGTCCATGAGCTACATGCTCACCTACATCCCCCTGCTCTTCCCTGTCGCCTGGCTGCTGGACAAGAGGGGCCTGCGCCTCATCGCCCTGGCAGGCTCGGCCCTCAATGCCCTGGGTGCCTGGGTGAAGCTGGGCAGCCTGAAGCCTCACCTCTTCCCCATCACCGTCCTGGGGCAGGTCATCTGCTCCCTGTCCCAGGTCTTCATCCTGGGCATGCCCTCGCGCATCGCCTCCGTCTGGTTTGGCTCCCGCGAGGTCTCCACTGCCTGCTCCATTGCTGTCTTTGGGAACCAGGTAATGGGTGGCTGGCCGGCACAGGCATGGGCTGTTATCTGCTTGGCCAGAGACTGGGGTGCTAAGGGGGTGAACCAAGGAGGGGGAAGATATGTGTAGAGCCTGGAGGGCAGCAGTAGTGATAAGAGGCGTGAAATTCCCTCTGGGAAATGCAACTAGTATGTGGAGGGATGCAGCTGGGGTTAGGCTGTGGGCTTAGGCTTTGGGCTGATGGTGGTGGCAGATCTGCATGGGAGATCTAAGTGGGATCTACATCCACAAAAGTTGGGGGCAGCGTGGGGGCTGTGTATGATCTTGGCTTTGAGAGGTGTTTGAGCTCAGGGTCTTTTCCATTGCCCTCCTACTCCCATGCCTGCGAATCTCCAGTTCAGGGGTACAATTCAGTTGGACCATTGGGTGGACTGGAGGTGAATGCACATTGCTGAGAAACGCACTTTAGGCAGAGTGTCCTGCAGACCTCAGATTTGTGGCTGCATCTGGACCTGAAGCTGCAATGTCCTCCTCCTGCTAACAACTAAATGAGACTAAGAAGATTAGCGGTCTACTTGAAAGCTCTACTTGACACTGAGACCTGGAGGACTTTCCTACCCCTTAAAAGTAGGTACAGGGCTTTCACAAGCAGTTGCTTTGCAAAGAAGCAAAACCTTCCATCAGGCTAGGGCGAGGTAAACTCCCTGAGCACTCTTTTATCAAGGTCGGTGAGGAAGGCCAGCAATCCACGCTTGCTCAAGCTGCGATGGTCTCCTCTTATAGCTAGCTGTCGCTCAGAGGAGCTACGTCTTTCCACACCTTTGAAAGGATTGGGGAAATAGCTTCTTGATACTTGCACCGGAACACCCACTCATCCCTCCTGAATGAAGCAGACAGGCCAATACTGATGCAATATGGCATCAGTGAAGTGAGTATGGCTGTGCAATGCTGCCATGACGAAGAGGGAAGCAGAACCTGGCATTAGCTGCTAGGCTGGATCTGTGCCCCTTGCATTAGCACATAATGTGTTCACCGACACATGACTTGCCCCACCCTGGACCATCTTCGATTCAGCCTGTGGATGGCTGCTATTCAAATTTGAATGGTTTGCAATTAGGGTATTTTCTAATGCAGGTTCTTCCTCACAGATAACTTTATGTGCAGTGGGTTTAAGGTCTCCTTTCCCCACATTCCTAGGTTTCTATGTTTAGATACTGCTGAGGCAAAAAGGAGGTGGATGCTCAGAAATGGTATTTGAGGAACTGAAGTTTTTGGAACACTGCTGGGAATTTAAGGAGTCTCTTGATTGTGTCTTTTGGAAAAACATGCTTATCTTAGCTCTGAGTGAATCTAAGCTTTCCTCTTTGCTCTTATCAGCCAGGCTAGTGGGCTGGTTTTTATGTATTTTAAATGAATCTTTAGAGTGGAAGGCATTTAACTTGGCCTGAGCACTCTGCTGATTTAGGAGTAAATAAGTAACTGAGCATTTTGCAGTCAGACTGTTTTTTCAATTCTTCAGGTGGAGTTACTCAACAGTGTGCAGAAGAAATCCAAACAATGACGTTTTCAGCCTGTGATCTATGCCTGTGTGGTATCCCCATTGTCCTAAAAAGAGTGGGTTAGTGTAACAGTTACGAAAAGCAAATTTCTGATGCACTTTTGGTGCTGAACACTGCTCTGGGGTTGAACTGACATGTCAACAGGACCTCAGTTCAGTACAGTCTTTACTTTGTAAGCCCAGGCTTTCCTTTTAGAGCATCAAAGAAGTCAGAAATGTCAATGAGCAAAGGCAGGGCATACTTCATAGGAAGAACTTATTAATTCCTTTAGTCAGTGGTCTTGAGGTCTGTAATCAGAGTGAATGAAAAGTCGTTATTTTGTTTACTGATGGTGTTGGGCAGGGGAAAGAAATAGAGGCATTCTTTCTTCCTGAACTGCAGTTAAAGACTGTCCTTTAGGGAGTGTTAGCAAAGGTTATAGTACAGTGGGTTTGTAATTGCAGTGTGGCAGTATGGCAAATTATTCCCTGTGCTCATTCCACTCAAACTGTATGGTCTTCCTTTCCTTGCCACATCACTCAGTTTCATCTCCTCAAGGCAGAAAACTCTGTCATGAGTTATCACGATTATCTTTATTGAATGCCAAGCTCTGATGTTCTGCTTCATCAAGAACTGCAACCAGCGGCACAGAGGAGTGGGACATTCTCACTGTTCTTTTGTTTGATACACCCGCCTGCTGTCTGCTCCTGCCCTCTCAGCTAGGCAGCGCTGCCCTGAGGAGAGTCCTGCCTGCTGGTTCATCTAGGTTCTGCTGGGGTGGTGTCTGCTCAAGACACTGCTGCTGCTTGCTGAGTGATGGTAACCTTCAGGTTGAAAGTTAGCCCTGAACAGTAAATCATTGAATCAGTCAGGCTGGATGTTAAATATCTTCTAAAAAACCCTACACAAACCACAACAGAGTATTGTATTCTTGTCCTGGGCCACGCTTCTTCAGGCATGTTGGTTTTAGGCCTCTCTTACTGCAGTGTCTCCCTGTTATCACTTGATGGGAATGAGACATGGGTAACATCCACAGAAGTGTATAATTTGCTCAGGGGCAGTGAAGGAACATTTGTGTATGTTTGTGACTTTGTGTTGCTTTGCTACCAATATTGTTAGAATCATAGAATAGTTAGGGTTGGAAAGGACCTTAAGATCATCTAGTTCCAACCATGCTGCCCCCTGCTGCAGGGACACCTCACACTAAACCATATCACCCAGGGCTTTGTCCAACTTGGCCTTGAGCACTGCCACAGATGAAGCATTCACAACTTCCCTGGGCAGCCCATTCCAGTGCCTCACCACCCTTACAGTAACAAACTTCTTCCTTATATCCAATCTAAACTTCCCCTGTTTAAGTTTTAACCCATTACCCCTTGTCCTATCACTACAGTCCCTAGCGAAGAGTCCTGCCCCAGCATCTTTATAGCCCCCCCCCCCCCCCCAGATTCTGGAAGGCTGCTATGAGGTCTCCACGCAGCCTTCTCTTCTCCAGGTTGAACAGCCCCAACTTTCTCAGCCTGTCTCCATACGGGAGGTGCTCCAGTCCCCTGATCATCCTCGTGGCCCTCCTCTGGACTTGTTCCAACAGTTCCATGTCCTTTGAGGACACCAGAACTGCACACAGTACTCCAAGTGAGGTCTCACGAGAGCAGAGTAGAGGGGCAGGATCACCTCCTTTGACCTGCTGGTCACACTCCTCTTGATGCAGCCCAGGATAGGGTTGGCTTTCTGGGCTGTGAGTGCACACTGAAGCCTACTCATGTTCAGTTTTTCATTGACCAACACCCCCAAGTCCTTCTCTGCAGGGCTGTTCTGAATCTCTTCTCTGCCCAACCTGTAGCTGTGCCTGGGATTGCTCTGACCCAGGTGTAGGACCTTGCACTTGGCACAGTTATACTTCATAAGGTTGGCATCAGCCCACCTCACAAGCGTGTCAAGGTCCCTCTGGATGGCATTCCTTCCCTCGAGCGTATCAACCGAACCACACAGCTTGGTGTCATCAGCAAACTTGCTGAGGGCACACTCAATCCCACTGTCCATGTCAGCGATGAAGATGTTCAACAAGACCGGTCCCAACACGGATCCCTGAGGGACGCCACTCGTTACTGGTCTCCAGCTGGACATTGAGCCATTGACCACAACTCTTTGCATGCAGCCATCCAGCCAGTTCTTTATCCACCGAGTGGTCCATCCATCAAATTGATGTCTCTCCAATTTAGAGACAAGGATGTCGCATGGGACAGTGTCGAATGCTTTGCACAATTCCAGGTAGATGACATCAGCTGCTCTACCCCTGTCCATCAGTTCTGTAGCCCCATCATAGAAGGCCACCAAATTGGTCAGGCAGGATTTCCCCTCAGTGAAGCCATGCTGGCTGTCACCAAGCACCTTGTTGATTTTCATGTGCCTTAGCATGCCTTCCAGGAGAATCTGCTCCAAGATTTTGCCAGGCACAGAGGTGAGACTGGCTGTTACTTTTTTTGGTTGAAAGAGACCTTTTTCGTGGCTCTTCCTATTCTGACAAAGACAAGCATACAGCTGATAGTATTGGGAGGGAAGATGCAGGTGTGTTAAATGATCTTTCTGCTGTAATTTTGCCTCCCCTTTTTTAGCAGGGATCGGTAAAAGGTGTTGATGTGGTTTGGGAGGAAAGAAAGCTTGGCTCCATATTAATCTTTGCCTCTGGGGAAAAATGGTGCTGCACCTTACTGATCTTAAGGGGGAGTTCTGTCCTTGTTCTGATGCAGCTGGCATGTGACTTTAGAGATTTAAGGCTTCCGTAACAGAAACAGCCTTAGGCAAGGTTTATAGGTTCTATCTGGAGATTGCTGGGAGCGCCAGTCTGGCAGTGATTAGGTGATGGCTTTTTGAAGTGGAGGAACTGGATGATAAGCTGTGAATGAATTTAGCAGAAGGAATGAATGAAATTCAAAAGAATCCTGGTGGGTCCTTTTCTTTTATTCTGAATTTGGGGAAAGAATCTGCTTGGGTAGTGGGTGGGGAGGGTTTTGCCAAATAATCTGAACATTTGAATGGCCGCTGTTTTTGTGCTGATGAGCCTGCAGTGCTGTTTTGTGCTGAGCACATGCTGCTGTTTGATGCCTCACTACAAACTGTGTTCTGTACCTTTCACCCTTCAGGGAAGTCTAAAAAGTAGCGTGGAGATGGAGCATGTCCTGTGGAATTTCTGTCTTCGAGTGGACTTCTAGATCTCTTTGGCCTTTCTGTCCCTGCTGGGAGCCCCCCAGCTCTTCAAGCGAGATTTGATCCCTGTTAGAAATAGGGGCAAGTGGCCATCTGCCTCACATCCCTCTGTAGCATGGCCCTGGTTTTAGCTATTAGAATAGAGAAGATTTTAGCAAGGAGCCAAGAGGTTGTGACATTCTCTAGCCCTCGCATTTTTCTGCCCCTGTAAAGAAGGGCAGGGTGGATCAGAGCACTTGAATCACAAGGAATGCTCTGTGGCTATGTCTCCAAGATCCTGGATGTGGCTCAATGTGGGAGGGTGTGCTGAGCAAATAGCAACGTGGCTTTCTCAGGAATGCCTAAGTTTCTGTAAATGGACACTGGAGCCTGAAATGAACTTTTTCTGCCCATTTCATCTGATCCAGCCATAGACTAAAAGCAGCTCCCCTTTCTTCCTCATAGAAGCTGTTGGCTTTCAGGTTATGTTCTGTGGAAGTTGCATGGGAGTTAAATGAATGACTAGTGTTTTTGCTGGGAGGGCTGTCCTGTGGCACCTTTAGCACTTTCCCTGCAGTATCCCCTGGGGCTGGCTATGTGAAGTGACTGTGCTAGGTCCAAAGTATTATAACCCAACTGAGGATTCCAGCAGCAGCTGAGATAGCTGTCAGAGCTGAAACCTCTCTTCTGCTTTACTCATGTTTATCTAATGCTGTTGTTTTGCAGTGTTCCATTTCTTTCGCAGTAAACTGGGGGAAGGTGCATTCAAGGCTGAGAGGCCCTGAGTGACTTGCATAGAGAAGCAGTCTTCATCATACGGCATTGCATCATATTAAGCAGCATGAGATGGTGCCACAGAAGCAGAAATGTGATGAGGAAGGGAGTTTGCTTTGCTTCCAGAAAAGCTTTGGTTGTGCAAGTGCAGTTTGAAAAAAATACGTTATCTCCCACATTAGTGGGAGAGAAAAAAGAGCCATAGCCCTATCTTATCTTGCCACAAGGCCTGGATTATAATGTTTCCTCTCACAACTTGTGTCCTTTTGGCTTTTTAAAACATTGCAAGAAAGGTGTCTAAGCTGTGGTTTGCAAACATTTACATATGTTAACTTCTTGACTATCTAGATGTCAACAGACTCTTTTTCAGTTTTTCTGCCAGTGATGGTGGCACAGGTTTCCCAGAGAAGCTGTGGCTGCCCCATCCCTGGCAGTGTTCAAGGATAGGTTGGACAGGGCTTTGAGAACTCTGATCTAGTGGAAGGTGTCCCCTGCCTGTGGCAGGGTGGTTGGAAATAGATGATCTTTAAGGTCCCTTCCAGGCCAAACCATCTATGATTATATGATATTCTGGACAGCAGTCCATAGTAACTGGCAGTTTCTGCTTTACACAGCTCTTCGGTTGGGTATTTTCAATTCTACTGTAGCCTTCTGTATAGAAAGGCAGCTGGGACCCGTGCTGATAGCAGAAGATTGGGAAGCTGATATGCAGTAGGAGTCATAGGGTGTGAGAAGGGGGTGGCTGTCTGCTCTCTGCAGATTGCAATACATGCATTATAGGGTCAGAAATTTTAGCTCCTATGAAATGTTGTGGTTAGTGTGGGAGGAACCTGTGGTTAGAAAAGAAGGGAGCACTGCAGGGCAGAGGTTTGACATAGACAAGAGCTGAGGAAAAGGCTGTGTAGCTCAGGGCTTTGCAATAGGTACGTCCTCAAAGGGGTTCCCTGGGTGAATGGAGATCCAGGTCTGATGTATTTAATTATGTTGGCAGAACTGTTGGAGAGGCATCTGGCATAGGTTCTGAATGTATTGAGCTTGGTTCACAGTTCCCCCCCCCCCCCCCCCCCCCCGCCGTAAAAGCAATGTAGTGAAGAGAGACCTTCTGTTCCCATCATAAGAGCTTTCCTACTGCAACAAGAGGAGTGGTGTTCAGATCCAGCAAAATGTGCAACTTCACCCTCTTCCCACATGTCAGATGTGTCCTTTTGCCACTGCCAGTTATGTTCTGCATCTCTACACTGGTCTTCCCTACATGGTAGCTAGTGTGGGCTACATGGCATCCTGATCTGTTACTGAACAGCATGGATGTTGCTGTACTTGGTTTGTGTGTTTTGTCTATAAGATTTTTAGAGAGACAACGTATTGTTGTGGTGGCTATCTGAGATAGAGGTTTCTAGAAGAAAAATAGTTGAAGTGTGCAGGCTGGCTTTGTTGACTTTTCACTGGGAACCCTGGCTTCTCTGATGATAAAATTGTCGGGCCAGTTCTCATCACTCATTTGGGGAATATTGTTTTTAAGTTCTTGTTATCTAAAGCCATTTGTATTAAAATCAAGTATAATTAAAAAAAAAAAAACCACCAACAACAAAACAAAGCTAAAACAAAACCCCAAAACCATTTCTGCTATTTTGTCTGGAGAAGAACATCTTGGAAAGTGTGAAGCCCTGCAGGCCTAAACATGTCTGTCAGAAAAACAGTAAATCGGTATGTATAGCAGGACTGACTTGTTAAAACAATTAAAATATCAGTCATTTTCTTCCAGAGTGTGATAGTCCCTCTGGTTTTCTAGAGGATTACTCATCTCCTTGGTTGGTGTGAATGTTGAGGATTAGAGATAGTGCTGTGCATTGTAAGTAAATGGTGCAAGACTGGTACTGCATGTCCCCAGCAGCTTACCCAAATCTTTCTCCTCCCCTGCTTTTGGAGACAGTGGAGGAGAGGCTCCACTAGAAATGAAGGGGTTGTGTCAGTGTGACCTTCATTAGGCTTCTGCCAGTGGCCCTGTGTGGGTGTCTCCGTGTAGGGCTGCCAGGAGGGAAGTCTTTGGCACAGGTCAAGTGTTGGTTTTGTTCATGCTTTAAAACATTGATTTAGAGTTGCACAAATGTCCCTCGAAGAGAGGTCTGTGGTAGGTAGCTAGATTCTCCTGTTTCTGTTCTCTGGGCTGATCCTGGGGTGGGGGTGTGAGTGATGTCTGTTTGATTGATACCCAGTTCAGAAGGAGTGTGGGCCCTGTTAAAGGTCGTTTTTATGGGAGTGGACAAGTAGAGTAGCTCCAGTGCTGTGTTGACAACTGCAATGAACTCCCTTTGCTGAGAGCAGGTGAAGCCCTTGATTTTATTGAATTTAATTTTATTTTTTTGTTTTCCCCCAAAAGCCTTTGCAAATGCATCCCACCAGAGAAGCATCTGTCTTAGGTCAGGCCCAATTTGTCAAGCAGCTCCATGCCAATCAGTGATAACTGCTAAGGGAAAAACACTAAAAAGAGTGTGTCCTCTTAACTCTCCGAAGTCTTGGCTTGGGAACTTGCTGAGATTGTTGAAATCATAGTGTCTGAAAAGCCTTTTGTATTGGTAACAATGTGTAAATGTCAGCTTTTTGTTTTCTACAGTTTCTGCCCATTTGGCCAACCCCAGGCCTTCTGGCTCTGAGGGTTTCCTCGGATGCCTGCCTGTGCTCAGCCTCTTAAAAATTCAGATCTCTTTTCCTCCATTTCTGATTTGAATATTTGATATCAGTGGAGATAGCAGTTTGGTGTGTTTGAGTGCAAGCAGTGGGGGCTTTCTGTTGACTTGATCTTGACCATCTGGTCCTGATGCCTCATAGAAGAAATTAGTTGAAATAAATTAAGATCTTCCATTTATAGTGCTTCAGATTTTCGCAGTGTGAAGAGGTTCAGTTTATGTGGAAACTTCTCATAGTGATCATCTTTTGGCCTTACAGCCTTCCTGACAGGCTTCCTGATTTTGCTTTTTGAAGAGGTTTGACTTAGTTTGTAAAGGTGTTCTAAGACCTTTTGCTATATTCTGTAGGCTTACATTGCACCTCTGATGTAGTGTCTTTACACAGTCGTAATGCCACTTGCAAGCATTTAATTTTACTTTTTTTTTTTCTTTTTAATTACCCTTCAACAAAGCTCCTTTCCTTTTAGGCAGCTCCCTCTTGAGTTGAATTTTGCCATAGTTCTCTGGAGACTGAGGATTTTCTTTGCTGCTGCTGCAAGGAAGCTGAATTTGAGTGCCATGCAGAACCATTCTGTAATACTGAGCATGGTCACACTGTGCTGTTTTAGGTCTAAATCACAAGTTGTGCTGCCTCTTAAAGGTTCTTATCAGAAAAGAGTATTTATGGAATCCAAAACTGCAGTCTCTGCATTATCCCTGTCATGACGCTTATTTAGCCTGCAAGGGCATTCTCAGAATTTCTCACTGTTGTATTTTTTCTGCCCTTGCAGCATCTCTCTCTTTCTATTTTTTAACACTTTAATTGATCTTCTGGGTTTGGTGGCCTTCTCTGTCAGTATTTGTGCTTACTTAGGGAATTTGACAAGGCTTTTGTATTCTTGTTGCTGACTCTTAGTTTTCTTTAAGGTGAAGACCCACTCCTCCATTGATCATGCATTTACAGTTTTTATGCTGATACTGCACTGATTATCTTCCTTCAGCAGACTCTTAGTATACAAACAGCTAAATTTAAATGACACATCCCATTTTCCATTTCAAGACTTTTGGTACATTTATACCATCTTATTAGCCACTTGCTCTTGGTTTTGTTGCCTGTTCTTGTATACGCTTGAATCTTGCATATGATATTGTTGGGACTGGTTCCTGACAAAAATTCAGGTAGGAAATACATTCCTTCTATGCTTTATCAGTCTTTAAATAATAAGTCATCTGACCAGTGTGCTCTTCTGTAGTTGTTGATTTCCCTGGTATTCAGTTTAAGAATTACCTTAAAATAAAGTACCAGTCTGGTTCCTGAGAAGAGATTCACAGAGATCAGGGCAATGGTCTGTGCTTTGGGAGTGGGGATGCTATATGCTATGTCAGGTTTGGGTAACTGGAGCCTATCTGTATAGGTCTTGGAGACTTTCTGCCTGTACAAAGGTTGGAGATGCTAATTTGTATGCTGGTGAGAGGGACTGCACTGTGAGCCCTAATGACCTATGATCTCTGTAAGGAGGGTAGCACAGATTGTTGCAGAGCCATCCTTATTTTTACATTGCTTTATTTTCCCAGCCTGGACATGAGAGGTGTGGAGAAGGGAGAAAAGTTACTTGTCCTTTATAAAGGCATGCTTAAATTTTCTGGTTAACCAGTTACAGTGTTGGCTGTTGGGCTGATGGTGAACCAGGCTAAAAATTTCCTTGTGAAAGGTAAGGCTGTATAATATTCATCGTGGTTTTGAGAGGTTATCTTTATTGCTAAAAACAGTATGACTAATCCAGGGTCTATGAGTACCCTGCAGGAAATCTTAAGTTTTAGTCAAGTCAAGGGGCCTCATCGTCATAGAATTAATGATGCCGGTTGTTCTGAAATATAAAATGTAACTTCTGTTAGTATGGTTGCTGGGGCCAACCCTGAATGTTTTCATTCCTGACAATGCCCTGAACCTATGGGGCACATCTATAATCGACTGGTGACTTCCAACTGGCTGCCTGTGATGACCCAGCACCAAAAATGAACTTGGCACAGATGCCTGTTGCTGATCCTGACCCAGGCTATGCCAGGTCCAGCTGCAGGGCAGCTTGACACAAGACAAACTTGGCCAAATGTGGTTGAAAGTTACTTGTTTGTAAGCTTAAATAGGGTGCCTGCATCTAGCAGATAGCTCTGACTGAACCAAGTGTTCTTCCTGTCTCAGAAATCCACCAGCTAGGTAGAGGAAGAGGGAGTTTGTGGAGTTTTCTGGGGCTGAACAGCACAGGCTGATTTTTATCACTGCTACCAGATATGGCACCTGAAATATATTTGTTCTGTGGTCTTGATCCTGGACAGTGAGTGGGTCTTCTAAAATGATTCCATCGGCATCCCAGAAACATGGAAATATGTCAGAGAAAGCATGAAGAAAGCACAAGGAGTTTTTGCTAGAATGCAGCAGTATGTCTGGGCTCTTGCTTGGGTTAAGGGGCTCCTGGGTCATTCTGCTCTGTATGCTGACATGTTTGGATGTAGTTTATGGGTGGGATAGTCCTTGCCTTTTTTAGTCCTTGCTTTCCGTACCTGTGGAGTAATAGACCCTTTCCAGGGACTGTTAATACAGGGAGCACTGCAGAATCCTGCAGGGCAGCAGTTGGCTAGTGGTACTATCTTGCTGACGTTCAGTTGTTAGTGAGGCATAAACAGTCCATTATACAGGGACAATAGGTCGTGGTGGTGCTAATTGATTCCTATTGATCTAATGTTTCCTATAAAGAAACAGTAAGTTCAGTGGGCTTAATTTGACTATATCCTCATGTCTATGTTTTGCGTACCTTCTACCTCCACTCTTACTGTGATGAGGGGAGTGGCTCTATAAAGGCTGTATTGGTGTAGCTGAATAACCACTGTGGGTGGGATTTTTTTTATGCTGTTGGTCTGTATTGGTTAAGTTAGCACTGTTCTGGTACTGTTGGTGCTTTCCTGTCTCCAGGCAAATGGTACAACCTGCAAAAGAGATTGGAAATCTCTTTCAAGCAAGTATGAGAACAGCTGCATGGCCACTTGGCATCTCTCTCTTGGGTGCTTTCTCAGTCCTTTCATCTATTGGAGGATCCTGTGTGTGCCTTGTCAATATCCGCAACAGCCAATATAGGCTTAAATTGGGAAATAGCAAAAATGAGGGTGCTGCCAAAACAAAAAACTGCTTTTGCCCCAAATGCGTGCAGAGCCTTGAGAGCAAGCAAGAGCTGAGCTCGAGTGTGGCTCTTTCTCTGATGTTCGAGAGGGCTGCAGGTGCTGGGAAGGGCCAGAACAGGTAAATATGCTTGAGAACCAAACAGTGATTGGAGCTCAGCCAAAACCGCTGCAACACGAAGGGGAGAAAGTGGCATTTATAGGCACCTCTTGTGTTTAGAGTACTCAGGAGTGTACTGAGTGCACTTTGGCTCCCCCTTTGTGAGGTGTGCTCCTAAGCACCAAAGTGACTATTTCCTCCCTCTCCTATTTGAGGGTGCCACTATCAGTTGCAGTTACTGGTGTGGCAGTCTGTGCTGCTACAGCTCCTTTTCACTGTCCTGGAGAAATAGTTATGGAGTTAAAAAACTCTAATGTCCTCACTGAAGTGTGTGCAGTCACTGCAGGAGCCCCTCAGCTGCACCTGTGTGGCTCTGTACAGGAGAGGCTAGAGCTGCAGGGTGTCTTCTTGGAGCCCTTCAGAGCCAAGCATTTTATCCAGGGACAGTTGCCAAGCCCTGTCACGCAACCTTGACGTTTAGGATACGTGCCATCAACACTTCCTTTGCTCTCAACCTTGTTTTTCTGGGTTCTTCTAGTGGTCATAGCCTGAGCCTTGTCTAAGGAGGGGACTCATTAGGAAACTGTCATAAAGTGTTTGTGCCAGATGAGTATCTCACTCATTAGGAGTAGGCAGGTTTCTGTTCTAGGCCCCTGCGCTTCTCTCACTGGAAAATAATTTGGTTCAACTCATTAACACAGCAAATAATTGTGGTGTGCCTTGATGGTCTTGTTTTCTGCCATTTTTAATGAGCAAAGCTGGATTCCCAGGTCATCAGGCCAGCACCAGAACAGGTGCAAAATAAGGGGTGGGATGTGTGTGTGAACAGGAACATGTGTGGATGGGAGGACAGGGGAAGCAAGACCTCTACTTCGATAGGAGTGGGTAGTTATTCTGCTCAATTCTATTGTAAAACCTTGCCTTGAATATCCAGACAGCTGTGAGTGCAGTGGGGGGACCTCTCATGGCCTAATTGCAATGGGTAGCTGGCTTTTATCTCTTAACTGTTGGATGCTAAAGATTTTCACCTTGTTTGTGAAATTGGATTAGGCTCAGTCGAGTCCTTAGTGGGCATCAGGGGGCTGAGCTGTGGGATGGTGGCAGTGTTGTTGTTCCATGTCACACCTCTCTTTGTCTCCTCTCCTGCTCAGCTTGGCATCGCTGTGGGCTTTCTGGTCCCTCCAGTTCTGGTTCCCAATGTGGATGATGCAGAGAAGCTGGCCTACCACATCAGCATCATGTTCTTCATGACTGCAGGTGTAGCAACAGCCCTATTCATCTTGGTCGTCATAGGTGAGGAGGTGGCATAATAAAACTAGGTGGGACTGAGAAGATCAGCCTGTGTGTGAGGGACCTGTGTGCTAGGAAGTGGGCTGAGGAGGTTATCTTGGGATGTGTCCTAGCAAACAGCTGACAGGGTCATACAATAGCATATCATGCAGCTTGAAGCCCTTGATGAACAGCACATGTAGAAGGGAGTACAAGAAGTTCTGGGAGCACCTGCCAAATTGTTAAATTTATCCTTTGCCTGCATAATAAAACCCTGGCACGTGTTAAGTCCGTCGAAAGATAACAGAAATCTTCTGAGGTTCACAGATCATCTTGCCTGCAAAACAGGGTGCTGGGACTTGGGTTTGTGTCTTGGACCTAACTACCTCTAAAGGGAAGGGAGGAAGAGTCAGGTTATATGTTATCACTGGAGCAAGCTGTTCCCAGGAGAAAAAAAGGTAACCAGTTGTGAGTGGAGAGAAGGAGGCTTTAAGAGCAGTATCAGGACACCAGAGGTGCAACTTCCCTGGTTAGCATGTGACATGGAAGCCAAAACTGTGGCGTGAAAGACTGGCACACTCACTGGAGAGCAGAACTTGTCTGATAAAATCCATGTTTTGGGTTGTTTTAGGCTTTTCCTGCCAGCTTGTTCCTCTTGCCTGGTGGGTGAATCAGATGTAGGCTTTAAAGAATCTGGGGCAAGGAATAGGCAAGGTACAAAAACGGCTGTCTAGTGCCTGGTACAGCAGTATGACCTGTGGCTGGGATTTCTGGATGCTACTTTATTGCTAGTTACAGACAGCAGATAGCTAGGGCAGCCTAAGAAGTGCCAGGCCTGAAATAAAACCTGGCATAGGTCATTGCTCTGCAGGCCCTGGGCACTGCAGGGCACCAGGCCACCTTTGCCAGCTGCTTTTCCCATTTCACTTACGCTTTTGTAACTCCACGCAACACTAGCTGCTGGCTGGCCATCCTCCTAGAGACAAAGGCATCATTAGTCCTGAGCTCTTTTGTTGCTGCCAGGCATTGCCTACACAGAAAGCTACTTGAAGGCAGGGTATTTTCCCAGTGGCAGGGGTTACTATTTGAAAGACCCTGTTCTCTGCTACTGCTGGATAAATTTGTGTATGGAGATCAAAGCTTAATGATAATGGTGTGTTTTGTACACTTGGTTTTACTAGCTCCTCTGCCATACCTCAAATGGCTACAGGCTCCCTGATTGCGCTGCTATAAACATGTGTGCTTTGTGTCTGGTTTCAGTCTTCAAGGAGAAGCCTCTGCACCCTCCAAGCCAAGCTCAGGCCTTGGTCCAGTCAAGACTGACAGAGGAGTATTCCTACATGCAATCAATCCTCCGTCTGTTCCGCAATGCCAACTTCGTGCTACTTATGGTCACCTACGGTAAGGTCTGGCGTTTGTTATGTGCAGTTGTCGCTTCTAGGCATGCTTAGCTTCTCCCTCTCTCTCCATGGTCTGCTGGGGCAGTACACGGCCTGGGTTGTTTTAGGGACGCGTAAGGGCCAGGAGTCCTTCTAGCCCAGTAATCTCCAGTAGTGATTACAAGCAAATGCGTAGAGAATAAGAAAAGCAAGGCAACCACACACATGACAATATACTCCCCTTACTGTTCTCCTGGTCTTTGACTGTTTTCTGTTCAGGGGATTTCTCTATCCTATTGTTGTTAGTTACTTGCAATGAACTAATCTTAATTGCTTACCTAAGAAATGTATAGAGCTTATGTGTAAGCAAGTGCAAGTCGCAGCACTGAGTGAAGGTAATTTCCCAAGGCAAGGTTATGGCTGCCAGGCATCCCCGAGGAGGTCACATGGAGTATGCACAAGTGCAGACTGTGTCAGCTTCCTTGGCATTCCTCATGTGAAGCAAATGGAAGGAAGGATTTTGGAGAATGTCATCTTTTGCCATCTGTCCTTGCATACTGGCTTTGCTGGTTGCTTCTCTTCAGCAGTCTTGGTCTGTTTCTTTGAGGGCAGTGTGATGTGTTGAATCTGTTCCAGATGCTGAATTGTCATACGGAAAAGTGTTTTTCTCTTTAGCGGAAAAGGTCATTGTGGTCTATGCCTGGCTGCATAATAGGATATACTGTAGCCAACTAGTCTGCAGGGAGTTCTGTCTTCACTTACTACCAGCTTGCTGTGGAAGCTCCTCAGGGGGAAAGTTAATTAGTGCTGGAAGTTCTGCTGCTCTGCCAGCATTTGTGCCTAAAGAACCTGGTGGATGAGTAGCCAGGTTGGAGTGAATGAGACTGTGGCCTCATACCTGCTGAGGGTGCTAATGGTCTTCAGAGTTGTTGAATTCTCTGCTCCCTTTTCAGTGCCCCTCTTGAATCGCCCTTAAGCTCTACTGGTTTGCATTGCAGTTGCTGGTTTGGCTTTTTGTTTATTTTGTTTTGTAGTACATGATTTCCTCTCGGAAAGCAGAGGTAAGAAAAACAGGCAGACTATCTGAAAATTGGATTGTGTTGTCTGCTCAGTTCACACCCTTTAGATAAAAGAAAGGGGGAAAGCACTTGTTCTAGTAGATGTAAATGAGTTCTAGAGGAGAGAGGAAGACTTCTGGTGTGAAGAGTATGTTTAGAATCTGACCTCCCTGATATAATTCCCTTCTGGCTGTCAAAAAGATATGGAAAGGCAGTTCAGTGGCTTCTAATTCAGTCTCTGCTGGTCTGTGCCTTTATTCTGTTCCTCTGTATCAGCCTCACGTCGATCTCTAGCTTGACTTGAGATGGTGACTGTTACGCAGAGAGGGAACTGTGCAGTGAAACTTTTTTTAATTAGTGTGACTTGAAAGTGGAGACAGTTTTTCCTACTCAAGTCAAAAGTTATGCTGGCCAAGATGTAAGACATCTGCAGCCACAGGAGTGCAAGAGTCATCCTTCTTAGGTAACACAAAGATAGCTACAGCCTTTTGTATTCGCATAGTGTGTGTTGGGGGAAGAGGGGGAAACCTGCTTCTTGTTCGTCTTCCCTGGCTGTAGAAAGAATGGGAGCCCTTACACGATACCAGTTCAGAACAGGTCTGCAGATCTCTAAGGTCTGGATGTTACCAGCAGCTGCCAACCCCTTTCCCGGGATAGGACTTGCAGCACTAAAAGGATTGGTGGCACTGTGGCTATGTTAGTCCTAGTAAGCTGTTTTTTAGGAAAGCCCTCAGACAGGCTTTTCCCAAAGGCTGCAGACGTTGCTTCCATAAAGCTGAGACATAAACCGGAATGGGTATTAACAAACTGTGAGTTTATTGGGTTGGGCTCTGCATTGGAAAACATGTTGCTGCTGGGAGGCGGTAGGCAGGAAAAGGGTGGGAAAGACTGGTCAAATGGCACTACCCCACTGGGGAAACAACTGTTGCTTGTTTTATGGGCATTCAAACAGATGTAATTTATGGAGAAACTTAACTGAGCAACTGTGACATGTGGAATACCTACACCTTTTGCCAGCCCCCAGAATGCAAATTCAGTACATTGTCTTGATTCTTAAAATATTTTGCCTGACTCTGATGCCAAGTGTTGGTGCCAACTCTGCATTACTTTTCTACCCAGCCTGTGAGCAGGGTCCCTTATTTCTCTTGGGTATTACATGCCTCACAGAGCTGCTGTGAAGATGGGGTACTGACAGCATCAGCTACCAGAGCAGCATCTGGCTGTCCCCACAAGCCTACTGTTCTCTTGGCTGGATGAGAAGTAGAGGTAACGCAAATGACTGGTAAATGAACTGTTTATGTCCAGCTTTGAAGTGAAGGAGTAGTGGGTAGTAGTAGGGATGGTGCTGATTTGCCACACTTCTGTGTCCTGGCATTGCAGTTTGTGGTGTCTCCCAGTGAGCAGTGTGCTTCAGAGGTAGAGGAAGGATGAAGTCGAATTAAGCTCTTGTGGGCTGTTTTGCCATAGCCTAGTATTGCAAAGAGTCAGCTTTTGAGGCTGAAGGGGCCTCCTTGCTGCAAGATCTCCCTTTCTCTGACTGCTGGCCCTGCTGAAGTTTCCAGCCCTCCTGAGTAACTCTGGGAAAGGATTGGGTGGATTCCTCTCACCTAAAGAGCCTGTCACTCCGTTTACTAGCCTCTCCTGTAATCTCCTGATACGTGCTTTTAGAGCAGGGAGTGTTGTCACAGGAAATTGGCTTATTTGGGATCCCGTGCATAAGATTCATCATCTGTTCTCTGTGCCATAAAGCTGTGGAGTGAGTTCTGCTTAAACTTGTCAGTGAGGGCGTGTGAAGGAAGTGTGATGTCCCTTCTAGCTGCCAATCTTGTGGCTCCTCACAGTACTTCATGAGCTGTGTAGGGCAATGGGTATCCAGTGTCCCAGTGGAAGATGGGCTAGGCACAGATTACCAAGTACTTTAGGGTCAGGGAAGCTGGAGGTCTTCAGGGACCTGGGAAGCTCAGGATATTGTTCCCTTTTTCAAAGCTCTGCCTGCTAGACTGCACTTCTGTATTATATATTGTGGTCCTTTTCATTTTAGCTGAGGCTGAAAAAGGAAAAGTAGGAAGTGGGAACTTGACATGTATGTGCTCTGTCAGGATTTTGGGCATCTGTGCCAGAGTTTTTAAACCCATGCCTCCTTATGGAGCCTATAGATGTGCGACCTGCAGTAGTGAAATCTGTGTTCCCATCCCTCCCCCATCGGGATCACTGAAGCCTTGAAGAGAAACTAACTGCAAATGTAAATGACTTTCTGAGAAGAAAGTTGTGTTGACTGTTACAGACCTCATCCACCTGGGGAAGGTTTCTCAGTATCACCCAAGGTGAGAGTGTGGCCATTGCAGTACTGCTGGTCTGGCGCCCCTGTGCATGCTCTTGTACTGTAAGCAAAACCCTTGGGTTCTGTGCTCTTTGGGAAGACATTTAACTTAACCAGAGTTGCATGTAAGCGGGAGCAGAGTGTCTAAGTGTGGCTTGACCAGTATCAACCCAACGGTTTCCATTCTCACCTTGGGTGATACTGAGAAATCTTCACCAGGTGGCTGATGCCTGTAACAGTTAATATGACTTCCCTTTCAGAAAGACAATTACTTTCACAGCTGGGTTTTTTTTTCAGGCTTCAGTGATACCTTTTAAAATGCAAGACTTTTCTCATGCAGACACTCCCACCAGGTGCCTGGGGGAAATGCTGTCTGTGCTTCCCCATTGGCTCTGCTCTTATTTGCCTTCTGGTGTTCCTCAGCTTGGAGAGGGTTTTTACTGGCTCTCAGCAGGGAGAGTGCTATCAGGCTCTTACCTGGGAGGAAACTGCACAGGTCAATGGCACTGGTGTTAATCAAATCCCAGGTCCTTACTAAAGGTGTAATGCTGAGGCAGGTGCTTTTCTAGTATTTTACCTTGACTGGGGGGAGGAGAAAACTCCAATGCTAAAGATGGATCTGGGTGTGAGGGAGGGTTGAGACCCTATGAAGGACTTGCAAGACCCTCTCAGTACCAGAAATATGCGCAGCTCTTCCTCTAGCTGCCAAGGTAAGAACCATCCTGAAACTGCAGGGTGCTTCCTCGTGCATGCTGAGACATGGTTGTCTTTGGTCTATTCGTTTTTCTTTCAGTAACCTGTGTCTGGCCAGTCTGGCTGGCACTCCTGAGAGTCAGCAGCCTTATTATAGATCACTGCTCCCAGACATGTCTCTCCCTGAATTTCTACCCTTTTGCTACCCAGCAGGAGAGTGGCAGGTTCTGAATGTGCTGCATTTTTATCCCCCTCTCAGGTCTGAATACAGGTTGCTTCTACGCCCTGTCCACTCTGCTGAACCGCATGGTGATCCTTCACTACCCAGTAAGTGTATCCAACCCTCATGACCCTCTGATGCTTGCACTGGCTGTTGAATGATAGTCTGTGAGAAATGCAATGCCACAGCGCTTCTGACTGGCTCTGGCACAAGTTGGCTGGCTGGTAAGAGAGCATTAGTTCCTTTAGTTCTTGACACCACCCTGTGCAAAAGCTGGCGAGCCCTATGAAAGACAGCTCCTTTACACTCTAAATGACAGCCTTCCAGCAATTGCCTCCACCCTGTTCCTACAGTGATTTCTACTGGGACATCCATACGGAGGGCTGCTTGCACTTGTGCTCTGGTGGCAGAAGGGTGGGGTGCCTCAGTAGCTAAATAAAGTTTACTGCTGGGGCTGCATGGCAGAGAGCTCCTTTCTGTACTGTCATAGTGGTTCCCAGTATTTCCTGGCTGATTTGGCAACAAGTCCTAACACTACACAGCAAGCTTCATAGGGTTTATGCTGACTCCTCTAAGAGTATCTGTTCACACTGGCCAGTGCTCACCTGTTTTTCTGGGCTGGCTCAGAGAAAGTGACAAACCGCTTTTCTTCATGGGCCATTGCATTGGCTCACAGTGGGCCCCAAAGTGTTGTTGCAAAGGCTAGTTCTGATTAGTGTGTTACCAGAAGAAGTCATGGATGGCCACCAACTTTGGTGTCTCTTCCTGAGTTCTCTGTATTTTGCTCCTTGTTGGCTATGACTTTGCTCCTGCCTTTGTGTGAGTGTGTTGTATGTCTTGCCACAGAGGGAGGAGGTGAATGCTGGCAGGATTGGACTCACCATTATACTGTCGGGTATGGCTGGGGCTCTGATCTCTGGCATCTGGTTGGACAGAACCAAAACCTACAAGTAAGTTCTTTGTTTGCCTAATGACTGTACTGTTCCCCCATACTGTGCAAGGAGCAACCCTGTGCAGCTGCAAATCAGCAGTCCAGGGAGGGTTTGTAGGAAAAAAATGTTGGTTTCAAAATCCAGTTAGTTTAAAGTGAAGTTTAAAGCTGTGTGTTAGTCTGCAGTAGTGGTCCCTAAGGAGGCATAGGGAGAGGATGAGATGGCCCAGTAGCCTCTTTGTCAAGGATGAGAGAGTTCTTGGCACAAGCAGAATCAAGACTGTACCAGACCATTTCTCAGCCCTTACAATCCAGCTTCTGTGAATCTTTGTCCGGCTTAGTGAAAGGCACATTGAATCCAGTGCCCAGAGGCATTGTGTGAGGGCGCGTTGCTGAATTTAGGGCAGGCATAAGGAATATTGGGGTAGCAGGTGGATGATTCTGGGTTTGCTGCTTGGTGCTTTGGGAAGGCAGATCTGGCCAGCATACCCTGCCATTTGTGAAGGGACAATTAATAATCTTTGGGTGCCTTGGAGCTCCCAGTCCTGAGGAACTGAGATCTCACTGACAGACCTCTGTAGGGTCTCCCAGGGGATGGACAGTGCCTCTCCTGTCTTGTGTTGGGGTCCATGTAAATAGTTTTACAGTTTCTCTGCTCTCTTTGTGCTATAATCTTTTATCTGGGCTTTACTGGTGGTGTACTGGCAATGATCTGAAGGCAATTTTGGAGTTCTTTTCCTTGCAGCAGCTTTTCTCCTGGGGGAGTCCCACTGCCGTTATCCTACCTGGTATCTTGGGCTAGGAAAACAAGACCATGTTTGCTTGCTTGGAAGGGACCACATAGGTAGGCACAGCTGACTCAGAGTGCAGAAAAATAGGGTTATGGAAATTACTCTGCAGACTCCAGGGACTATCTGGGGATAGATTTAGCCTTAGGTGAGGAAAAACACAGCTAAGAATTTTTTCTCCATTTCAGCCCACAAAGTGGATTTATGTGGAACTAGCAAAATTTTTGAGTGCTACAGAGTCTTTATTTAGCCCCATTTAAAAGTCTATTTAAAAATTAAACTGTCAAGATGCCAGATGTTTTAGGTAGATACCCTCCCCCTTCCCTCTGCTGCTCAGATAGTGTCAGGAACTAAACGGTAAGCACATGAAAATCAGGAAGGAAAGATACCAAGTCCTTTTTTTAGTCAGCGTGGAGAGAGGGGGAAGCAAATGAATGGGATCCAGCTGTGATTGAGGGAAGCAGGGGGAGGTTAGTGAGAGAAAGAATTACAGTGCTCTACATGCGTATTTGATCTTTACTGTCCTGTCAGCAGTTCCTTGAAAGGGTAAGGCTATGCTAAGTCAGGCTTTCCCCATCTGTCATGCTCAGGTACCAAATGGCCTTTCATTCTTGCTTTTATTTGCCAGGCAAGTCCCTGTGCTATTCTTATTTTTGGAATTAGGAGGCATAGATTTGGCCCATACAGAAACGTGAGTTATGCTGTGGTGAGCAAGCAGTCCTGGAAATGGGGCTGCCTCTGGTGGGATGACTTCTTGGAAACAACCACCTCTTCAAAAGAATGTGTTTTGACATCCAGTTAAATGAGGCTTCATGTACATCCTTCAGGTTCATGTCCTAGAGGAGAGAGGGAGTTGTGACACTTAAGAGACTGCTGGTTTGTTGATATTTGTAGGGGAGTCTGGCTCAGAATCAGGGCTTTGGGGACTAGATTAAGCACCACATCTCTTTGGCCATGCTTTGCTTTCAGGGGCAGTGCTCACATGGCCTTGGGTCCAGCTGGTTCCAGACAGCACACTCTGCTGTCATCACTGCATCTGTGTAAGTCAGGATGTCAGAAATATTTATCTCTCTGTATTGACTAGGCAAAGGACCCCAAGTGGTTTTTTAAATTTAGGTCTGTACAGGCCCAAAGTGTGTCAAAATTTGGGGTGGGAGGAAAGTCTTGGATATTAGAGAACAGGTGCACTTGGGTCTCTTCCACTGAAAGGTGCTTTCTCAGCCTAGCCTGGCTTGCAATTTGGATCATCTTGTTGGAGCCCTTTTCCAGGTTAGTCCTTGTGTAGCACATATGCCTTCCTCCCAAAAGAGGACTTACAAGGCTATCCTGTTTTTGTGACCTTCATACAAGAAGAAAGCACAAAAACTGAATACTGAAGGATGAGGGGGTGGTGAAAACCCAAACAGCCCTCTCTAATTTGTCCCTTCTCCAGCATTTAACTTCAGTGTCTTCAGCAGTGAGATCTTCCTGGAAGTACAGGGACAAGGCCTTTGTTTAGAGCCTTGTGCAAGCTGTAATGTGCTCATGGCAAAGCCTGTGGAGGCTGTCTGTCATCTCAGTCTGTACAGCAGAGCACTCTGGAGCTGCACACAACATCCCAGTAAGCAGTTAAAGCTGTGGCTGTGGCCTGCCTCCCACCCCTTGTTCATTTGTTGCTTCAGATGTTGCTTGACTTTAGTGTTTTTGCATCTTCAGTCCCCTGTGAGTCTGGTCCTGTCCCTTTGTCTTTTCTGATCCAAGTGACCTTGTGAGATGCTGCTGGGCTGGGCCATGCCCATTCCTTACTCTAGTCTTGTCCCAAAAGCAGGATTATTACCTGGTGTGCAAAACACCAATATACACACAGAGTTTAGACTTCCTCTGAAGCTGGCTGAACGGCAGGAGTTGGGCTCTCCATTTCAGTCCCAGCTGGTGCTGGCTCTGGCTGGCTTTTTTCCCTAAGGTCTCTCTTCTCTCACTGTGTGAGCACTCTGTCTATACAAAGGGAAGAGAATGTGGTTGGAAGGGCAGATAAATGTCAGGACAGCTTTAAGGTTCACCAAAGTGACAAGGATATCGGCTCCTTTTTGGATGACCCTCCGCCTCTCCTGCAGAGACTTGGCAGCTGGTGCTTTTGTAGCACTGCTTCCACGTCTTCCACATCAGTGCACTGGGCTTTTTTTGCAAATCCCAGGGCACAGAGGTAGGTTAACCTCAATTTAAGATGATCTAGCAGTAACATCCAGTCTGCACTCACTGCACTACTCAGGCTGTAGGGAGACTGGTGGTACCTGTTCCAGACAATTACCATAGAATCATAGAATAGTTAGGGTTGGAAAGGACCTTAAGATCAAGTTCCAACCCCCCTGCCATGAGCAGGGACACCTCACACTAAACCATATCACCCAAGGCCTCGTACAACCTGGTCTTGAACATTGCCAGGGATGGAGCATTCACAACGTCCCTGGGCAACCCATTCCAGTGCCTCACTACCCTTACAGGAAAGAATTTCCTCCTTATATCCAATCTAAACTTCCCCTGTTTAAGTTTTAACCTGTTACCCCTTGTCCTATTACTACAGTCTCTAATGAAGAGTCTCTCCCCAGCATCCCTATAGGCCCCCTTCAGATACTGGAAGGCTGCTATGAGGTCTCCACGCAGCCTTCTCTTCTCCAGGCTGAGCAGCCCCAACTTTCTCAGCCTGTCTTCATACGGGAGGTGCTCCAGTCCCCTGATCATCCTCATGGCCCTTCTCTGGACTTGTTCCAACAGTTCCATGTCCTTTTTATGTTGAGGACACCAGAACTGCACACAGTACTCCAAGTGAGGTCTCACAAGAGCAGAGTAGAGGGGCAGGATCACCTCCTTTGACCTGCTGGTCACGCTCCTTTTGATGCAGCCCAGGATATGGTTGGCTTTCTGGGCTGTGAGTGCACACTGAAGCCGGCTCATGTTCATTTTCTCATCAACCAACACCCCCAAGTCTTTCTCTGCAGGGCTGCTCTGAATCTCTTCTCTGCCCAACCTGTAGCTGTGCCTGGGATTGCTCTGACCCAGGTGTAGGACCTTGCACTTGACACAGTTATACTTCATAAGGTTGGCATCAGCCCACCTCACAAGCGTGTCAGGGTCCCTCTGGATGGCATTCCTTCCCTCCAGCGTATCAACTGAACCACACAGCTTGGTGTCATCGGCAAACTTGCTGAGGGCACACTCAATCCCACTGTCCATGTCAGCGACGAAAATGTTATAATTATCAGTCCCTGTAGGGCCATCATGGGAACAGGTTGCCAAAGCCAGAATGCCATGAATCTGCTTCTCCTCATTGGTGTTTTTATCTCTGCCATAAGATATATGGCTATGATAAGAGGCTGATCAAGGAGAACAGGGCATTATTCCATGCCCCTAGGGTCCACAGAGCATTCTTGTCCTGTAGTGAACATGGTGATAAAGGTCACTTGCTGGTGTCTTTTCCCAGGATTTTCTTTGTTTCCCTACACACCAGTGTTTACCTGTGCCTCAATTAAACCCTTTTCAAAACATCTGAGCCTTGCTTGGAGTACTGGACACTAAATCTTTTTTGTCATCAGTGTTAAGCACAGGGGAGCTGGGTCTTGCTAAAGTCTGGTTTAGCAGAAGTCTGCTTGTGTGCTTGAGACTGTTTCCTGCAGCAGGAGTTGAATTCAGGGCTGTCTGCTCAAGTCCCAGTTAGGGACTGTGGTCAGCAGGCAGCCACTCAGTGCATGGTTTCAGGATGCTTCCTAGTGCATGATTTTCACACAACTCAAGCACATGGCCTTGCTCTTTCGTAAGGGTCTGTTGATTCATCTTGTCATGCTGGACCCTAATGATTCATGGAGGTGAGTGAGGAAAGGTTGTAGTCTCTTAGAGCTAGCTAACGTGTGGTAGATAAAGTACCATGCCAAGGTCAAACAGTTATCTCCATTTTGTTTCCCACTTAGTTCTACAGTCCCAATGGAGAACACCTTCAGCAGCTGCCTGCTTCTGTGAGCCTGCCTGCTCTAGTTCTCATCTGGGGGGCTGCATGTTCTGGGAACTTCTTTCTTGCAGCTTGACTAATGACATAGCATCAATGTGAAACAAAGTCCTGACCACATCTGGTCACTAACTCATTTATCACGTTTGCCTGGAGATGAGGGGCAAAGTGCAACTGTTAGCAGCTGTCAGGACAGACTGAATCAGATACAAACGAGTTGGAATATTTGAACTATAAGCCTAGGAAACCTGTGTGAGATTTTGTGGGGCTATCCTAAGAGCTCTGCACTGAGACCAAAACTGGCTGTGGGGATAAAAAAAAAACCAAACGTTTTTCAGGTGTCCCTGCTGGCAGAGGCTAAGCTTCTTAGGGCCACAGCCACCTCTTGAAGGCTTGTGCTGTATTACAGCACTGACTGCCATGTATTTGGAGACTCCTGTTTATGGGAGGAGCACCCAGTTCAAACTTGGTCCATGCAATCCAGGGAACTGCAGTTCCAGCCTTGAGCCCCTTTCCTAGTCATTACTGTTACTCTGTGGCTGCTTGTCAAGGGATGGGAGGAGTAACACTTCATGGGAGATACCTGAGGAACCTGTATTGGTCAGAAAAAGGCTTAAAAGGCTTTTACCTGCTTCTGTTTCACTTTCTGGGGCTGCTTTCTAACTCCTCTGTTAGTCTTTCAGCTGTTCTTCTGCAGCCTCTAGACTGTTTGCCAGCCATGTAGAAGCTCTCTATAATGGGTTATAGCAGAAGTAAGTGGCCCCCGTATGCTGCCTTCACTGGTGACTTTTTCCTCCATGAAAGCCCTGGAAAGAACATATTCTAGAAATGATACAGCATTGGTGGTTAAGGAATTTGCCTACCCCTTTGATACAAAACACAATTACTTGTCACAGCAAAATGCGTTTAGCTTTTCAATACATTAAATGTGTCTGGTGAACCTTTGTAAGTATGAGTTGATAGTTGGAAGTCTGAAATTTGCTTCTCAAGCCTGTATTTGGATAAGAATTGACACATGAGCATGAGCTCCGCTGACTTCAGTCATTGCAGCAGTGAGGGAGGACAGAATTTTAGCTGGAACATTCTGGTTTTATCTGTAGCAACACAGTGTACTGAAATATTTTCTTACACAATATGATCTGGGCTGTTTGTTTGGGTTTGTATTTTGACAGTAGTCATTTGCATTAAAAAAGAAAAAAAAAGTGAAAATAGATTGAGGTTTAGTTTCTTTAGTAGAATTCTAGGGCCTGATACCAAACACATTCTTTAATGGATTAAGACGAAAATTTGGTGGAGGGTACACAAGTAGCTTGTGGTTGTGCATTTAACTTCTTCCTAAAAGACAATGGCCAAAAGTTTTGTCAACTCTGGTAACTGTTCTGCTTTCAAGATCCTGGTGGAATTTAATTCAGGTAAAGGATTTACTTTTCCTTTCTTTCCAAACCTATATACTGTGAAGGGCTGCTTGCTACCTCCTGTACTAGAAAGAGCTTTGTTTTGAGGATATAGGAAGAGTTTTCTTGGTGTCTAATCAGGAATGACAATTGCTAATGTTTCAGTTCTGGTAAAGCTGGCCTGGGCTGCTGCATGTGTCTTGCAATACCAAGCCTACTGACATTCCTCAGCATGGGCAGGCTGCAGATCTGGCAGTTCCCAGGATCTGGCTTTTCCCAGGACCTGCCTGGCATGCTTCCTGGGCACAGGGTCTTTTTGTCCCCTCTGCCCAGAGATGAGAGCTCGTGTCTCAGTTGCCACTGGCTGTGGAACTAGCACTATCCCTGCTAAACACTTTCCTGGCTTGAGGGTGAGACTGTGAGGGCAGCTCGGCTTGCCCGTCACCTCTCCAAGTGCTGTAGGCAGTTTAAACACAGAAAGGAGCAGCAATGAAAGGTGTTTTGAACAGCGATGAAAAATACAGGCCTATAACAGTGGAGCAGTGTTGTCACCGCTTCCCTTTGCTTTTCTGCTTGGGCGTACTCAATCACCCTCAACTCCTACTTATAAATAAACATGTCCAACTGGTTATAGTACAGAGGGTGCCTAAAAAAGGTTAATGATCTCTTTATTTGCCTCTTCTTCTCCCTCTCAAGAGTGGGATGTACATTATATGTACAGTATATGACTAAGGACCTGTTAGACCATGGTAGGATCTGAGTTTTGTGGCTGCTTCATAGGTGGCTCCTTACAGATATGATGTAACCCAACTCCACAGAGAACAAAGCCCCCTATAATGTTTATTTATTAACCACATTATGCAAACTGTACAATGATCTGTGAACAAAAAGGAGGACTGGATTAAATAAAGCCCTGACTCTGCTTTTCTTTGCAGACAGACAACACTTGTCGTCTATATCATGTCTCTTGTGGGAATGATAGCCTACACCTTCACTCTGAGCTTAGGCCACCTCTGGGTGGTCTTTGTGACTGCAGGCATGCTGGGGTAAGTTCACGAGTGATCTGCTTTCCTCTACATGTGAGCTGCTAGAGAAGCAAAGATCATGGTGGGATTTGAGATAGTCATAGTCTGTGTGCGGCTCCTGTGTGGTTTAAGGACAAAATTATCTGCTCTTCCCATCTCTCTCTTGTATGTGTTTCATTAGTCAGGGACATCAGCATGCCTTAAATGTTCCAGTTAATCAAGTGAAAGCATTTGGGAAGTGAGAGGTACCTCCTAAATGACCCATTGTCGTAGTTTAAGCCCAGCCAGGAACCCAGAACCATGCAGCCGCTCACTCAGCCCTCCCCCTGCTCCCAGAGGGATGGGGAGGAGAACTGAAAGAATGTAACTCCCACGGGTTGAGATAAGAGCAGTCCAGTAACTAAGGTATAACACAAATCACTGCTGCTACCACCAATAATAATAATGATAAGGGAAATAACAAGGGAAGAGAATACAACCGTTCACCACCCGCCAACTGATACCCAGCCTGACCCAAGCAATGCCCTAGCCCTTCCAGGTAACTGCCCCCAGTTTATATACTGGGCATGACATGTTGTGGTATGGAATACCTCTTTGGTTAGTTTGGGTCAGGTGTCCTGTCTCTGCTTCCTCCCGGCTTCCCCTCCTCCCTGGCAGAGCATGAGACTCAGAAAGTCCTTGGTCAGACTAAAAATTATTGAGCAACAACTAAAAACATTGGTGTTATCAGCGCTGTTCCCAGGCTGAAAGTCAAAACCACAGCACTGCACCAGCTACTAAGAAGGAGAAAAATGTCTGCTACTGCTGAACCCAGGACAGTAACCACCCCTTATTCTGTGCCATTCACATCATGCTCAGATCCCACATTTTTCAATATACCATCACTCTTGTCTTGTGTGTGTATATATATATATATATATATATATATATACACATATATATATATATATATATATACACATATATATATATATACACACATCCACACACACACAAAGAGAGAGAGAGATCATTCCTTAGTGCATGGACCAATCCCTATAAAGCTGCTGAGTTCATCCAGTCCATGATGTCGGGTTCTATCTCTTAACAGTCTTTCAGAGCAGGAGAAACAGTGTGCAGTGTTGGATTGTTGCCTGCTGATGACACCGCAGAACTCATCAGTGCTGAGCTTGTCTGGTTTCATCAAAGTTCATTCTTTGTTGGAATGATGGTCAGAGGGAAGTCAGGGCCAGTCGCTGGTGACCTGAAGACATCAAGTTGGTGGGCTATAAAAGTGCTACATAGCAGGCAACAGCATATACAATTGAGTTCATTGGCTTCGTGCCCCATGTTTGCAGTGGGGAGAGGAAGGCGGGGGGAGTGAGTGAGCAGCTGCGTGGTTCTGGGTTGCTGGCTGGGCTTAAACCACGATACCCATGGGTAGGAATGAAAAGCATGTGGGCCTGGGTGGATGTTGACTGTGCTGGGGATGCTGCCCCGTAGAGTTACTTGTGGGAGATGCTGCTTTTAATTCCTTGTTGTAACAACTGGCAGCTCCCTGCTGGCCTGCCTCTGTGCCTTGAGAATGTGGGCAAAGGTATTTCTTGGTAGGAGGAAGACCTGTGCCATGGTGAGGGAGTGAGACAGCTGCCTGGGCTGTGACAATGCTAGGGAAAACACCTTGTGCAGTCAGTGAAGCCCCCCAAAAGGGATATGGGCTACACTGTGTCTCTTCAGGCTTCCTTCTCGCAGTTGCCAAGTCTTCCTGTCCACGTGTTTCTTTACAGGTTTTTTATGACGGGATACCTTCCCCTGGGCTTTGAGTTTGCTGCAGAGTTGACATACCCAGAATCAGAAGGAACATCATCAGGGCTCCTTAATGTCTCGGCACAGGTAGGTGTGCTGTTTTCTTTTTTGCTTGCCTCTTCACAGGCAGAGAGGTTAAGTTGTAGTTCCCAGCCTTGACTCCTATTTCTTGTCCATGATTATTGTAATGCACTGCAGATCTAAGCACCCTGGCTTTTTGAATTATGTTCCTCATGGCATTTCTCTATTGGCACCCATTCTGTTTCAGCTTAGGAAAATATGTCAGAATGCTAGTCATCCTTGCCTTTTCCAGCACTGCCCCTAACAGTCTCTTGTCTAGTGAGAGATGGCATTCTAGCCTTAAGGGTCATTTGTCTTTCCATCAGCTGTAAGGAGCTGCCTCTGGATATGTGTTTATAGCCAAACTTTATCCCCACTAGGCCTGCAGCTTGGCTGGCCTGTCTGCTCTGATATGTCAGTAAAGCTGGGAAGCTGTTTGGGCTGCTTTACAATAACAGTACAGCTTGACACTGCCTCTGTTTATTTATAGATTTTTGGTATTGCCTTCACCATTGGCCAAGGGCAAATCATGGATCACATTGGGACAAAGGCAGGAAACCTATTTCTTTGTGCCTTCCTGTTACTGGGAACCATTATGACAGGTAATTAAAGTTTTCAGTGTTCCTCTTCTGTGACTCTTCCCCTTGGGCTTGGCATATGAATTGAAGGGCTTTTGGGTGTAGTGGTGCCTGCAGAAAAGGGCAGGACCCACAGAGCAGTCCTGTAGCTGCTGTGCTCCTTTAAGCATCTGGTCTGTGCTACAAAGGAGATCCAAGGCTTCTTGCCCTGACTGCTGGCTGGAGTCTCAAAGATGCATCTTCTACATGGTGCAGTAAGGAGTCTCTATCCTGCCTGTTTCAGAAAAGCTCTTTGCCTCATTCAGGAGAATGGCTTCCCTTGCTCACCGTAATATGTTCCTGTCTACTCTTTGGCCTGTGGTGTCCTTTTGAGTCCTGGAGAAATTGATACGGGCTTTGCATGGTGACTTAACTGCCTTCACGTCTCACTTCCTCCATCTTTTCCAGCATTCATTAAGGCTGATCTCCAAAGACAGCAGGCCAATTTGGATAACGAACAGACAGTGAGTAAATCCTCCTTCAATCCCTGCTGCACCCCTGCTAGTTGCTCAGGACAACACCCAACCTCTCTCCTTTCTAGGAATGAGGCTGGCCCTTTCCAAATTATGACTGCAATTGTGATTCTTTTATCCCATCACTTTTTGCCTAGCCCTTGGGGAAGCTTCTTGTTGGCATTTTAAGACAGGTGGTGTAATCCCAGCTCTGCCAGCTGCTGGGGCCTCTGTTTACTACAGAATCTGGAGGCTCTGGTCCTCAGACAGTGTGCAGGGCTTCACACATCTTTGTATCAGCTAGGATCGGATATAGGGCAGTGCTTGTTTGCTTTTCTCCCCTGACAAAGCACTGAGCCTACCAGTGCTTTGCCCTTGTTTAGAGCTAGGTAACTGTCATTCCAGGCCCCTGGGAAGGCAGGTTATTCCCCTTATTCCCTGTCCTCAGCTGCCAACTCTCTTAGAAGCTCTCCCTGCATGAAAAGGGAGGGGACTGGTGGTTGAGGTTCTCTTTCTTATTGCTCTGGGCTCCTCTTCTAGGACATTAGGAGACACATCCACTCAACATTCATGAAGCCATCAGCAACCATGTCTAGCAAAGTGCATAAACTCAGTTCTGTGGTGGCCTGAGTCAGCTCTTTTCTGAAAACAGTGCTGCCTTCCTCCAGCTAATCTAACCAGTCTGATCTGGAGAGAGACCAGAACGTCTTGCTCTGCTCCAACTGGCTGCTCAAGGAGGTGGATTTTCAATTACAAAATATATGCTTTTTATTTTTATTTTGGTTTCTATTTTTTCATTTATTTTTACTGAACTATCTGAGCACAAAGACAGTAAAATAAGTGAAGGGAATTAATGTCACCTTGAGTAATTCTTGCAAATATAATTCTAGACTAAGTGGGGTTGGGGTAATACTGTACAATTTATCTGGTTTGGATAAAGCAGCTCCCCCCCCGCCCCACTGTCATAATTTAAGAAGAATTCCTGCTTTTTTTTTTTCCTGCTCTGAGGCTTGCAAGTTTGACTGATTTTAGCAGTGGTGAGTATCACAGTCTATGGGACAACTAGAAGACAACAGCTATGCCAGAATTCTGGTGTGAATGGGACTAACTGGAACACACTTAGCTAAGCTGAGCCTGGGTAAAGACCAGTCTCTTTTAATATATGCAAAACTGTTGTATCCTGCAATTAATACTGCTGAAGTCAAAGACGAAAGATGAGTTGTAAGACCAAACCATCCTCTGCAAGCTCTGAGGCAGCAGGGTTGTAATGAGAGGTGCTGGTGGCACCGTGAGTTAATTCGTACCATGTATGTGAAAGGCTCAGGAAATAGCAAGGTTCTCTGGCATGATGCTTAGTAGTAGTAAGGCCTTTTCCCTTTGTCAATCACTTCTCTCGCCAGATGAACTGTACACTAAGCCATTTTTAGTCTAAATCTTTTCTTACGAATACAATTGTAAAAGCTTGCTGCTGGAGAGTAGAGGGCATTGAGACCAGAGAAAATGTGGTACAGGTATCATTTCTATAATACTAAAAGCCCCCAGAACTGACAGCAGTAAGAACTGGAGGGGTGCGTGAGAGGTAACAGGTCTCAGTCAGGCAAAAACTTCACTGGCAGCTCCTTCCCCCTGAGGACTCGTGCTTTGAGGGAGTCATGACACACACCCCACCACACCCCCAAATGTGTCCTCCACAAGGCTGAACTCGCCTGGGTACTTCTCAAGCTTAACAACCCCATGTGATCAACCAACTGAAGGCAGGCTGAACCTGGTTTTCTGCACTAACATGGATGCCTCAGTCAGGGGAGCAGCCAGTGGGGCTTGGGGATTTTGTGCTGCCTTTGTGGAGTCAGGTACTGGAACTTTTCTACATGAGATAGCTGTCTTACACATGCTTTTACTTACACATAATTTTACTAGTTTCTTCCTTTGCCTGTTCCTCTTTTTTTATCTCTCCTCTCCCCTCCCCCTTCCCCCCTTCATTTCCCTCCCTACTTGCTTCCAGCTTTTCTGGTATGGTGACTTGTGGGTGTTGTTACAGAGACTCCAAGGCAGCAATCAGATCATGGATTATGGGACTGTAGCCTGTAACCCTAACTCCATCAATTCCCATTCCTGCTCACTAGCTCATACACAAAGGTAGGAGAATCACACTAACCTGCTTCTCTGAACACTTACAGCTGGTACAGGCACCAAGCCAATGGCACTTCTGGGGTGACAGCAATGGCCATAGAGTACTGAGAATCTTTCTGGCCTTCTCAGGTACCCATCTGAGAGGAAAGACAAGACAGCTTTCACCAGCAGAGTGGAGATCCCACCAGACTCATGTCAGGTTGGGGCATAGAGATTCAGCTAAGTGTAGCAAGGCAAAGCCTGGTGCTGGAACTGATGGAGATCTGAATTGTCAGTAGGTTACTGGGGAGAGGAGGTACAGGCATTTGGAGAATCTTTTTTGACATTACTTTTACAGTCCAGATTCTTGGCTGGAAGTGATACCAGGAGCCCTGTAGAAGAGTTGGCTTGATCACAGCCAGGGTGCATGGCCAACTTCAAGAAAGAAGTTTAAAAACATCTAGCAATAACAGTCATTGGGTTGGTGCCTTTTGGTTTAAGAATGAAAATTGTAAAACTCTATGCTTGCTGATGTGTGAATCTCAGTAGCACTTGGCATTTTCTCAGCTGTTGCTCAGGGTATAATGCTTTATTACTCACTGTCTTCTGCTTTGCACTGACTGGCTGATCTGCCAAATTAACCATGCTACCCTTTGCTTTTCAAGGTGTTCACTGAGTATGTGTATCACTGGCACAATCAACAGGACTAACAGGCAAAAGCAGAGTGAGTCTGTTGGGAAGAACAGCCTTAATCCTGCTAAGATTACAGTGTGTGCTACAGGAAGTGGGTAGCTGCCACACTTTAATGCAAGCGTAAGGAAGAGTCCCATGGACAGGGAAATATTTGAGTCCAGGATGAATGCTTCTGAAGCCGTGCCTGTGCTGCAGTCTGAGGCAGTTTTAGCAGGGTAGATCTTTGGTATTGATTTGTCTGAGACTCTGTCCAGGAATCAGCCTCTTAGCAGCCACCTGTCAGAGGTTTTGGCTGCTCTGTCCATGCTGTATGATGTTTCCCTTTCTGCAGGACCTGCCTTGTGTTCACAAGCAGTTTGTCTTCTATCAGTGCCCTTATCTGCTTACAGTTATAATTAAACAGATATTGCAATTAGTAGAACTTGTAGTGGAAACTAAATTAGCCAAATGATATTGTGGGCATCTTGTCCTCTAGTAATAAAGCTGGAGTGTGGTTCCAGCAATCCTCCCACTTCAGTCTGCCTCAGTTCAGAGAGTGCCAGCAGGGTTAGCTTTCTGTGTCTCAGCACACTTGGAACAAATGCCTGTTTTACATTATAATGAGTCTCTTTGTGGGCTGCCTTTATTGTAAGTGCATCTGAAGCCATTCCAACATTGTGCCTCAAGGTTTCATAGTAGGGGCAGTTGATTCAGCTGCATATGGCTTTCACTCACCTGCTCCTGGTTTCCAGCATCCATGCAAACCTTCCTGTGCTTTGCATTAGGAAATAAGTATCTTTGCCGAGTTTCCATGGATTGTTTTGACTCGGGAGTGAATTGTTCAAGAAAAGCCTTAGGCAACATTTGTTTGAAATACTTTTAAGCTTGTGTGGGCTTTTAAGAAGGCAGCTATCCTACAGAGTGCAGGATTCCAAAATGGCAGGACTGCTTTTAAGTTCAAACCAGGCATTGCTAGGCCTCTTTGAAACTTTCAAATTTGATTTATGTGTGTTCAAAGCACTTGAGACTACTTTGTGCTGGACTTACACTGTTTATCTTAGTGGTAGATAAATGGAGTTTTTGGTGTGCACACGCGTGTGCATGTATGAAGATCCTATTCTTGATAGCAGAGAGTATGCATATGCAGTAAATGGTTTCAGACTTTGTCCTGGTTTCTTAATTGTAATGAAATTAAAATCTTTTGTCTGGAGTGTTAATGCTACCAGCAGAGCTGAGTACTGATGAGTGGATGATTTTGGATGACCAGTGACCTGCTCTAGGTGTACAGCCACAGCAAGGGATTTGTTTAAAACAGGACTGAATTTCTGTTGTGTCTTCAAACCATGTCCTGGATAAGTCACGACTCAATCAGGCACAAGTACCTTATTTGCTGGTTGTGTGTTTTGCCTGGATGCAAAGACGCATCTGCTGAATCTCAGTGTAGTACCAAAAAACATGTTGCTTTTTTCTCCCAAGGCCAGTGTGATTTAGACCAGCTTAGGGCTTTAGGTCGAGCATCCACCCTCAGTAGCTTACTGGAGTTCCTTGCAAGTTGTAGCATGCTTACTCTAGTGAAAAACTGCCAAGAGTTTTGCGTAGTAGGCACAATGTGTACTGCATCCTCTGCTCCCCATACTTAACTTCTCCCTTTCTGTGCTTACTGTGTAGCAAGCAGCCTTCTCCTCCTGTCACAAAGCCATGATCAGGCTGTTCGCATACACTTTTCCAGCGCTGTGACTCCCAGCTGTGAGGGCAGCCTGCCTTTCCGGAGGTGGTGGAGCCCTGAGGCAGGCTGTTCTCCTAAAACCTCTCTTCCTGTAGCTCCTCAGCAGGTGAGTAGTGTTCAGACTCCAGAGGTGTTTGGAGACCCTGTTCAGAGTTCTTCCATAATGCATTCTGTTGCACTTTCCCAAGCCTAAATGCAGCTTTCCCCTTACTCCTACCTCTGGCACTACTTCATGCACCTCACTACCCCTCCTGCCGGTATGAGTTCCCTCTGTGTGCTTCCTGGCTTTTGCTTCCAGCACCTCTTTGAAGCTTTCATGATCTCACTCCTCTGCTTTGGGATACTGCTGCTGACGTCTATAAAACCTTTTTACCTGCAGTTGTGTAAAAGGCTACTCAAAATTAAACTGTTTACTATCTCTTGCTTCCATGCTCCCTGGACTTCTCTTGAACTGCACTGGGGATGTGAACCTCTTTCCTATACACCCCTGATTCCTGCCTCAGATGTCAGTCTTGCCCCACAGTGAGTTAACTTAGAATCCAGGTCATGGGATATGCCATATTTGCCCTTGCAAGTCTGCATGCTGTCTTCTGAATCAGTGACAAGTGGGGTGTCTCACTGTAAGCAGAAATCCTCTGGAGGAAGAAGTCTCGGGTTTAATCCTGACACACCCCAGAATGGCTCAGTAGAAGAGCTCATCAAGCTACAGCCAGGAAGGCTGAACTGGAGTTGTAAAAGTTCGGCTGTTTCATGCAGCCCAGGATAGGGTGGTAGTTGGGCAGCAGTTTCAGTTGTCCTTGCTCCTCCTCTGGGAAATTACAGCTCACTCTATCTTAAGGGAAGAAATTTTAGGAGGGTTCAAGTAATCAGGCTAATTCTTCTCTAGTATTTATGCAGGAAAAACCCCAAACTTGTGTATGTTTGGCTCTTACTTCTTATGGCTCTTTAAGATACAAGTAGTGAACTTTGAAGGCCTTATCTGCACCACTCTGGAATTATTTCAGCCATAAATCCAAGCTGGGGACAGGGAAGATGTGGGGCAGAGGGTGGCAGCCCTGAATGAGGGGTGGGGACAAGAAGACCTGAAAATGAGCAGAGCCAGCAATCTGGGAGGTAGAGACCTTCAGGCAAGCCAGAGTAAGGACAGAGTGGAGCTAGTTGCTGTGCTGAGCCTCCTGAGGGAGCATGGCATACAGGTTCTCTGTGGTGCTTGCATAGACACTGTGTTGCCCCATGACATGAAGGAGTTCCCAGTTCCTTTCCTTGCCCAGTGAACTGGCCCTGAAGCTTCGAGGCTGATCTTGTGCCACAGTGAAATACGTTCAGTGAGCTGGCTGTAGGGCTGACCCCTGGGCCTGTACTGCTTCTGTGAATTAACTGTGGTCTGAGGACTACACCAAGTAGCTTAAGGGAAGTGGGACCCTTGCTCTGCCCTGCTGCCCCAGTGCCCCATGTCTGGGCAATAGAAGGGTCTGGAGAAGGGAACCAGGTGCATTCTCAGGATGGTGATTTTTGGTTGGGGATTTCTGCACGTGAGCAGGGAGTTGTGAATTAGCCAGCTTCTGGCCAGCTGGTCTCTCTGAAGCCTGGGCCTGGCCAGCCAGGATCCTAACCATGTTGTTTCTGTTTGACTTGCAGAAAGTGATGCCAGAAGCCTGCACTGATGCCATAGTCCTTGAGGAATCAAAGCTGTGAATGGAGGGGTGGCTCCATTCAGGGGAATGCAGTCCCCCTCATTCCCATCTTTGCTACCAAACCCATCCTCCTGTTACATGCAGACCATGGAAGGAGCTGTTGGGGAGTGGGGGGGGAAGCCTCAGGATAGGAGCCCAGTGAAGAGTGTGAAAGAGCAAAACAAGAAGGTAGTTGCTCTCTTCAGTTACATGTCTGCATGCTGCTCTTCTAGAGACTTCCCTGCTTGGGAAGAAAAGTTGGGAAAACCCACTGTTTTCCCCCCTACTCCAACGTGTATGCTTGAAAAAGCAGAGCTGAGAATAGGTCCAGGCTATCCCTGAGAACATGAGGGTGGCACCCTGGATGTGTCTGTCTTTCCTCTCACAGGCAAGCTGTGATGAAGTGTGGAAGCGGGACCATGCTTGCTCTGTGAGCAGCCCTAGAAAAGCTTTCAACTGTCTCTCAGGATGAGGGATTGCTCTGCTTTGGTACCTGTGATGCTCTGTGTTGCACAGGTGATGGTAGAGGCCTCAGCACATCATCAGCAAGTGCTGGCTCTGGTTTTATTACGTGGCTGTCCCAGATGAAATACTCTCGTGGATAAACCTCTGCCTGGAATTCACTGAGGTTGCCCTGATGTTCCTATATGTTAGGAATAATTAAGAGACACCAATCCTCCTACCTCGAGGCAAGGACTAGTTCTGCAGCTTATGTTGAAGCTGTAGCCTAAGCCTAGTTCATCACTACACTAGCCACAGGAATGAGTCAAACCACAAGCTCCCTGGGCTGAGGACTTTGTCCTTAATGATAAAGTGCCTTTTGCATGTTTCAGTGCTACAAACTTTTGTAAAGTGTTATATTGAGATAACCAGCCAAGGGTGAGTATGATTGAAATCCAGATCTGCTCCAGTGTGGAAGCTTCCCACTTTGTAATAAGAGAACAGGAGAAGCCCTCTTACCAGCATTTGTGTCTCATAAAACACTGCCACTTTGTATGCTGCTGTTTCTCTTAACACAAATACAGATCCTCCTTCTTTTCTAGCATTCCTCCACTGGTGGAGACATCAAGTGTCCTTATACTCCTTAAATCAAAAGCCACAACCAGGTGGAACAGATCAAAATAGTCCTCTCTGACATACCATTTTTGACAAAACTTCTATTTTGTGTGTGGGTGTGAAACTGCAGTCTTTGACATGTGAAAAGATTCAGTTCCTATTTCATAGTTTGGGATTGAGGGTGAGGGTCTAAAATTGCTTTTTAATAGAAGTGTTTATATATAAACATTTGAAGTGTACAATGAAATCTGACACATATTAAATAGTTGAAACAGTCTACATCTGGCTCTTTTAATAGCATGAAATGTTCCACAGAATGGAAAAGGAATTTTTCTGCCCAATGCTACCGTTGTGCTTTACCTCCCTTCTGTGTTTTTCTTCTGCACATGCACTGTCCTCCCAGCTAGGAGATCCTGTTGCTTCCTTCCTGCCTTCTGTGCACTGCCCATCTGCTTTGGGCATTATTTCGTCCAGATCTAAGCAACCTGATCCTGTTTTCTCTGTCTTATGTAGTTCTAACTCACAGCAAAGGTAGCTCAGGTACATGCAGTTTGCTGTCACCAGTATGCTGCAGAAGTGTGTGCCTGTGTGTGATGTGAACAGTCAGACCTGCAACTCTGTGGGAAGGAGTCAGGGAAAGGGTTTACTTCAAAGAACTTGCTGTTTGCTCTGAGGTTGTACATCCTCTACCTGCTGCTGTGTAGCAGAAAGACAGACATAGCATTTTGTAGTTTTCTGCCGTTTATTAGAAAGTCCCCTGAAGAACACACACATGCAAGTTACATAGCAGTGCCAGGGGCAGTACGTGTTCTCTCTGTGGTCTGAAGAGTTCAGTTGATCCTGGGTTGCTGTACACCTCCTCCGCACACTGGGAGAGAAGTCCTTAATGCACTGGGCGTGCCTGAGACATTGCCTGCTCTCCAGGGAGGCAGTCACTAAGTGGCCCCTGCAAGCTTTAACACAAACTCCTCTGGGACTTGCTCTTTTGACATCAGTCAGTTGAAATGTTCCTTGGACAAGAAAAAAAACTTAGTAATGGTGAGACATTGACAGTCCAACATTGATCCACTAGTGGGCCTGGTGTCCTAGAGTTTTAGTGGAAGTTTGGCAGTGAAGATAGGAGACAACGCTGACCTACACCCAGCCCTCAGCTTCAGTTTTTCTTCTTGTTCTGTGACAGTGCTTCTACCTCCAGGTACTGCAGTCCAATCAACATCCCCAAAACAGAGAAACCTGTGACAGAGATACAGGATGAGTTTGCATGAGTTTGTCCAGGGGATGAGGTATTTTCTCCCACCACTGCCTCCCTGATCTTATGTTATAGCCCCATAGAGACTTTTTTTCGGGGTGGGGGTGTGGGGTGGGGTGTGTCGTGTCACAGCTCCAAGGAGAGTTTGTGGGGAGAGGATGCAGAGCTCTACTTACTTGCTACCATGAGGGGTGCCATAATTCCAATTGTCAAGGCTGCAGTATGGTAAATGAAGACCTCAGAAAGGAAGTGAACAAGGGCCAAAAAGAAGGTGAAGAGTGTGATGTAATAGAGGCTGTTGGAGAGCAGAAAGAAGTAAGTTATCATGTAGCCCATAGTATGAACATGAGCATGGCTGAGTAGAAAAAAGGCATACCTGCATGCCTCCCCATCTGTCCCCACTGGGGAAGCACACAGGGCGCTTAGGGTCCCTTGCCTAGTGAGGTGCAAAAGCTGCTTGGGCAACAACTGAGAGAACAAGGCAGTGTTCATTGAAATCAGTGTGGTGCATTGAAAAATCACAGGCGTTATCTGCCTTGAAGGCAGGTGAAGAGGGGAGGGCAAGGATATGGTACTGGTGAAGTGAGAAGCATGTGTGCACACAAAAAGGTGAGAATTGGATGAACTGAGAACCAGGGTGGCGGGACTGGGCTGACTCCAGGCTGCATCACCCAACACGATTTCCCACTTATGTTCTGCTACCCTCTAGGGGCCACAGCTGTTAAAAGGAGCAGGTCCAAAAGAGACAAGGTAAAGAATCTTAAGAAACAACTGGCTCACTGGGAATTGGCATTGTCATCACCCCCTAAAAACAGATAATTGAGTCCCTCCACCTCCCTACCACAGACAAACCTAGACAACCCAAGGACATGCTGCCATGTTAACAGTTACTTCTGCTGCGGGGTTGGAGGAGGCAGTGACAGAAGTCTAGACAGTGAGTCTAGAAGTCTTAGACAGTGAGTCTAAGCACCTTCCAGCTCAGGCTTTGTCTAGCACAGACCTACAGTCAGCCTGCTTGGAAACTCCTCTCAGAAATACCTCTGTTAACACAGGGAGAAATGGCCTTCCTCCCACCACAGCATCAGGGTGTGCCTCAGGCCTTGTCCTTAGACCCCAGTAAGAGCATGTGGAAGAAGGTGGCGGGTTAAGACTTCTTCAAGGGGCATCTCAACCTGCCACAGTCTTTAGCTGGGCTGTCACAGAAGAAGCACTATCAGTCAGACCACAGCATTAGCAATTGCTTTATGTCATCAAGGCAGCAATGCCATCAGAAGATGCTTTCCAAGCTGGAGCTCAGAAATGTTTGACCTAAGTTCTCAGATCTATCAATTTCTGCCTGAGCTAAGAAACAGAACTTAAATGGGCAGGCTCTCCCCTCAGAGTCAGGAGGGAACACGAGTTAACATACAAATCCCACACTGCTATTTAGGCTTTTTTGGGAGAACGCTTTCAACCCTACAGGAAGATGAGGCGCAGCTTCTGATCCCAATATCCTCCGCGCCGCCCTGTGAGCTACTGCTGAGGCTGTGACTAGCAAACAAACACAAGGATTTCCCGGTGCTCCTTTACTCCATTACGTACGTCCTATTGCGGATGTCGATGGCGCAGAGACAGCGGATCACCGACGACAGCAGGGTCCAGACGCCGAAAGTCCGAGCCTGGAGCCCGTTCACTGCGCGAAGAGGGGAGAGCACATGGAAACCACGCACAGCCCCGCCCGCCGTCCCCACCCCCGCCGGGGAGCAGAACGCTCCCGGGCCCGACAGCAGCCGCCGGCGCGGCTCTTACCGAGCCCGGGGCTGGCGGTGTACAGCTTCTCCGAGAGGAAGCCGTGGTCGCGGAAGCTCTGCAGCGTGTTCCCGGCGGCGATGACCGACACCATCACGAGCCAACTGCGCAGCACATTCAAAAACCGACTCATCCTCCCCGCCGACACGACCCCAACCCGCAAGGACCACACCACCCACTACCGCAGCCCCGCCCCCTCCAGTAGCGCACGCCACCATCCAGCACTCCCATTGGCCTCGGGCGCGCCACTCCACCCGCGCACTACGCTGACGAGGGGGCTTCCACCGCCAATCAAATCGCTCAGCGCCCGGGAGGCGGGCCCGCCCCATTGGCCCCGCCCACCACGTGAGAAAGGAGGCGGTACTGCGGCGGTAGGCGGGGGGGGGTGGCAGGACTGTTGCGTCTGCGCACTGGCTGCCGGTGATCGGCGCATGCGCAGTGGGAAGAGGCGGGGTCAGCCAGTAGGTTGTTGTAGTAACGGGGAAGCGGAGGGAGGGGCTGTTGCCGTTGGGCCGCTGTGCCCGGTTACCCGGCCCGGCGCCCCCCTGCCCCTGGTAATGGGGGAACAGGTACGGGTGAGCTGAGGCAATTGCCGCCTTAGGGCGAGGGGCCATTGGTACCGGAGCAGGAGTTGTGGCCCCTTCGGCGCTCCCCGTGGTTCATGTTTCTCGTGGGGCCGCCGGAGGTCACCGGGCCTGCCCGCCGCGGTGTAGGCCGGGCCTCAGTCTCCCCTCCGGAAGCGGCCGGGCCGCAGAGCTGTTCCCGTGCTGGTAGAGGCGCTGGCCTTGGGCGTTTTCTCGGCGCCAGGGAGGAGCGGGCGTCTCCCGCTAGGCTGGGCTGGGCGGGCTTGGGCAGCCTGGTGCGACCCTGGCCGCGGGCAGAGCAGGGAAGCGCTTCAGCGGTAAGCGCCTGAATGACTCTCACTGGCAGGTGGGGAAAAATCTGGTGGAAGGTGATGCTTCTTCCTACACTCGTCTGGCTAGCAGGTGATTTACTGCCTGTAACAAGCTTGGTGATAGTTCTGTGAGAAATATGTATTGACAGGAGGTGGGAGTTAAGTTACCTTATTTGTCTTGCTGTCCTGTTCAGCTGTGCATTCATGCTTTTAATCCTTCCTGCAGGCAACTGCTCCTGCAAGATCCCTTGAATCTGTAGGAAGGAGTCTCAGAGGCTACCGGGACTGGGCTGTATGAAAACTCGCAGAGGAAATGCCAGCTGGGATTGCTCGAGGTCTGGAGGAAACTGGCTTATCCTTACAGCAGGAGGAGGAGGAAGAAGATGTCATTGATGAGTTGGAGTAAGTAGGAAAAAAACTGCTTAATTGTTTCTATCTCCCTGTGCTTCCTGATTTGTACTAATCTGAAAAGACAGTTACATTCCTTACCCTCCTCCTATCTATAAAGCAAAAGATAGGTAGTTTGGGTCTGAAGTCTGTGGGCAGGCTACCTACGTTTGTAACCTAAAGGACCAATATCTATTCATCAGGGTTAGAGGAGCGGCTCTTCCTTGGCTACTCTAAAGTCTTGTAGTTTCATTGATGTCATCTTGTGTTCAGAAGCTGGAATCTTTCTTGATGATGTTTAAGAGCATGAAGGAAATAAATGCCGCCTTCTTTTTTTTTTCTTTTTTTTTCTTTTAGTTTTTACTTTCTACAGTAGACTGATATGCAATGTTTTGTGTCCTTTTTCAAAAACTGTCTTGTTAAAAAATCAACTCCTAGAGTTCTTATTACTTACTAGTGTGTGTTTGTTCTTTAGTTTAGTAACTTCTTTTATCTTTACTTATTCTTTTCCGGGGTGGAATTTCTTTTCTCTTTCAGCTGGACATACTTTCAAATGTCCTGTTTGCTTTCTTTTGGGTGCATATCATTACTGAGTGCTCAGTTGCAAACTGCAGTGACTTAAGGCAGTTAGAGGAATGTTGTTTCATACCAAGTAGTTGGTTCAGACCTGCCAGACCCTCGTGGATGGAAAAGTCCAGAACTGACATTCATCTAGACTGTAGCTGCAAAAGTGTATCTGCATCAAGTGACAAAGGGTCATGCTAGGGATGAATGACTGTCACCTGGAGGATTGAGCCTTACTGCAAATCCTCAGGACGGGCTTAACATAAACTCCCATCTTGTCGCTTCAGCTCATTTCCAACTTATATAAGGCTCTGGCCTGTACTGTAAATTCTGGAAGCTTCTTGGGTCCCTTCCAGCCTGAGCAGCCACTTAAATCCCTGTAGTGAATTTTTTTAATTTTATTTTTTCTGTAGGGGTGGTGAAAGCAGTGCTGTGAAATTAATCTGTCTGGGTGATAATGGTAATAACTTGGTTAGGATGACCAAGGTTACACATAAGAGTACTTAATTGCCCTAGCATCAGAAAGTTGCCCTTTTACATATGTTCCTGTGTTCTAAGTGTGGGAAGTATTTTGTCTTTTGTAGTTTCTCCAAACCTTTGGTAGTGATTTTGCACTTTCTATAGATAAAGGCTTCTATATATCACTGCCGGTCTTTTTATTTCTTCTTGTCTGTTGTAGATATTATGTGAATAATAAGCATTCAGGGTTTTAATTGCTTAGGGAGGTTGACAGTTTTTCTTTCTGTGACTTTAGGATTTTATGTAACAGATTGTGTTGGTGTTTTGTGTTGTTTTTTTTTTTTTTTTTTGTGTGTGTGTCCTTAATTTCTCTGAGGAGATTATAATTCCCAATATAGTCTTGTTATTTTGGATGGAACTGATCACTGTATCTCAGAACCTGTAGCGACTAGCTGGGGGTGTCATTGTTGAACTCTGAGCTTGCATTCTACTGCATCTGGCAGAAATTAAAAAGGAAGAACACAGAAGTTTACTTATTGTTCTAGTCTCTCAAACTCTGCATGAGTGCCTTTTTGTGTGCTTTAGAGTCCAGGATTACAACCAGGGAGCATACACTGATTTGCAGCTCTTAAATTGGAGACTGGAACCTGCGTTGTAAGATCTGGTTGTGAATACCATCAATTATGTTTTACCCAGAATTATAGATCCTGTTTTCAGGCTACAGATCCAAAGAACTGTAGCTGTGAAAACTCATGGGTTTTCTTACGAGTTATACTCAGTAAAATAAATACAAATTAAACAGCGCTCTGGCTTAGACTGGCAAGACTAACCCAAAAGAAGGAAGATTCCCTTTATAGTTGAGTATCAAGGGTGCCTAGCTTGTGTGTGTGAGTCAGCCCAGGCAGGGCACAGGAACAACCACAAAGCCACAGCTGAAATGCAAAGAGTAAGTTTATTTTCATTACCTCACCAACTGGGGGATCCTTGAAGCAGCACCCAGGCAGAAGCATACAAGTGGGAACACAGGCACCACAGAACTCAGTCCTTGCTAGAGGATTGCTGAACCTGCTGTTTGTGCCTGTTTTCCACGGATTCACGCAGATGTAGTTTTTGGCACTGTGCTTTGATCTTTCCCACAGCAGGGCAGGAATCCTAGCCACGTTTGATAGGGTGCCTCTAAGTCTATCACAGGCCTATGTTATCTGAACACAGATGTTCTACTTGTCAAACGCACAAGGATAGACAAGAATTAGGGTGGCATGTGTTTTTCTGCACCCCAGCTGCAAGTCACTTAAGCATGTTTACAATCTTCCTCACCAATCTTCCGCTATTTTCATACAGTGTGTTTGCCTGTGTCCTGCCCACAGGCTAGGGGAGCAAGCATGGGCAAGAGTGGAGAACTGCTGTGTCCTCATTGTAAGTAACTACTGTGTGTGAGATTCAGCAATTGCTTATACTGACTGTCTTGCTGTTTCAGAGATCATCCGTGTATCAAGTGGACTGGTGGTGGCTGCAGGCGGATCCCCATCTTGGTGTTTCATGCAGAAGCCATTCTGACCAATGACAGCTACCTCCGCCTAATTGGAGGTAGGTGCCACTATGTACCCGCTGTTGGCTTGAAGGCATGAGGTGGAAGTCTTACCTTGATATTTGCTTCTCTTTATGGTGGGGAAGAGGACATGGTAGGAAGGAAATGACAGTCCTTTCTTGTCTTTGAGCACTGAGGTGGTCAGAAATACTTGACCGCCTGGTAAAGGTGTGTCTATATTTGCCCCTCCACTGGGTCCTGATGTGTTTTGAGTTGAAACTGCTTGCTTGCAGTTTGAACTTGGAGGCCATGGTAGAACTGATGAAATTTGCTACTCTGTAGCAAAGAACTTACTCATTGCAATGAGTTCTGAGTGGTTTTCACTGGTATATGAAGCAGCCGGTCCCATGGTGATAATAACAGTAGTGAGCTTTGGTAACAAATCTCTGCACCTACAGCCTCACAACTGTGGGTAAGGCTATAAGAAAAATGATTGCTGCTCTGGCAGCATTTAGGTGAGGAGACCAAACCCATCTAGTGTCAAAAAAGGGAGAGTCTCTAAGAGAGAGTTGTTATAAACAGTCACTGGATTGTAAGAGTTAGTACTTTGCGGGTGTGTACAGCTGGGAGCTCATTCTGGATGTGCTGAGTTGGAGGAAAGCTTAAGTCTACTCAGCTTATTTTTGTGAAGATGATGACACTGCTTTTCTTCTCTTGCTTCTCCCTTTCTTAGGTAATTGGTGCCCTCATTTCTAATATCTTATTCAAGCAGAAATGCTTCTGGCTTATTGGGGTAAGGGGTGGAGAAAGGTGGTTTGTGTGTGGAAACTCCTGATCCTTTTGATGTGAATTAAATACATACTTGAATGGTGACAGAAAAGCTGATGGTAATTGTAACTGGTATCTTGACTGGAGTGCAGTGTGTCTGATTTTTCTCAGGAGATAGAGGCTTTTCATGGCTTAAGTCTACTGCTGAATAGTGCAACTTGTTAAATTCCCTTGAGCTTAGTCCAATCCCAGATTATGATACTTTTTACTCTCTTCTTTAGTCTTACTTTAATAGGTGGATTATATTTCCTGAGGTTTAATTTAATCTTCATTTTTCTATTCTCAGTTTGAACCAATTTAAAGTGCCTTCTCCATGTGATTCTACCACTGCAATTTCTTCCTCTGTTTTCTTTGAACTTTTATGTGTTGCCACATCCTTTTGTATGGCAGCTGGCCTATGGTCTTGCTGCTTGCTTTCTGTTAATTTTCCACCTCCAATGCTGCTTACTGCTTTTGCTTTTATGACCTTCTACTTGGATAGTAATTTTTCTCTTTTTCTTTCCTTGTCCTTTCCTTATTTCCTGCTTTTCTTTTTTTCTTTTTGTAGCTTATTTATTGGTAGATCAGTACAGGTGAATGAGATATGAACAAGAATTCAGTGGTTTATATTGAGTTTTCAAGATCTAAAAAGTGAACATATAGCTAACCATGTCAGTGAGGGGCATGTGGGATGATTGCTTTCAGGTAGGAATGCAAAACTCGAATAGAGAAAATGCTGAAATTATGTTTGGAGTGTTATAGAGCAGCCTATAAAGAGCTGTTTAAAACAAACCCAAACTAGGCATTTGTTAGGATGTCCTGTATTTTATTTTTAATACTGATCAGGTAGTATAGGCACAGGTGCAGACTCTAATATTGTGTCTCTTGCCCTCTTAACAGAACGCTACCACTTGTCCTATAAGATTGTGCAAGCAGATGGCCGTCTGGTTCGAAGCATTCTGACTGCCCATGGATTCCATGAGGTAAGTGCAGCAAATGTCAGCTCTGATTAGGGTATTAGAAGTTGCTGTGTTACTCTACCAGTCAGACAGGCAATATATTGTGATTTGGTCTCCTAAAGAAGTACCCTTTAGCCTTAAGCCTGCAAAATTAGGAAAAAAAAGAGATGCTGAAGTTTGGCCATGTGTCTTTTCTCCTTGCTTTTAAAGCATCATCTCACACACTTGGGAAGATCCGAAGGATCTAATCTCAGCTTTTGCAAGCTCACATAAGCATTGGTGTAGTGTTTTACGTTTCTCTTCTAGCACATGTCTTGCTTTAAAGAATGTCCCATGTGCAGCTAATGACAGTGAAAGATGTGTATGTGTGGTGGATTTTCTTCTGAATAAAACCAAGTTAAGGTGTTGGTCTCACAAGTTTCCTGAAGAAATCTAAAGTGCTTTAGGGTTTGTGTTTAAACAGTCTGTAAAAAGAGCAAACCCACATGTTTGTTTAGAAAAATATGACATGGTTATTTCCCAGGATTGCTGGACAAGGGTCTGGCTAGAGTTGCCCTAATACTGGAGATGGATAAAGGAGTTTTGTCTGAAACAAGAATTGCCTTGGTTGTAGACATAAGGTCACAGTATATAGAACAAGTGTTGGTGCTCTTCATCAGTTCTGTGTTCTTACGTCTGTGGTGGTTTTGTGTCGCTTTTTAGGCGCAACCTGGTAGCAGCGATTACAATCTCATGTGGACAGGATCACACTTGAAGACCTACTTGCTGCGTTCTCTGACAGATATTCAGAAAGTCAATCACTTCCCTAGGTAAGGCCTTGATATCTTGTTTTGCTGAACACCTTTGTGATGGCCTGCAAAAATCTGGACATGGATAGATCTAAAAAAAAAATAAAAAAATAGAGAATGCCTATTACCAGAAAGTCCCAATGCACTGGGCCTCTGCCACATGCTATCTTCATTCTAAATGGACTTTTTGGGGAGATAGTATGAGAGTTGAAGTGCCTGTCTGTAGCCCAAATACAGGATTTGGGGTTTTTATTTGTTTGGTTTTTATGTTTGTTTGTTTTTCCTTTTTCTGTATTTGGTGGTATAAGTATTTTGGGCTTTGGGTTCTTAGCTATAGAAATAGTCATATGTCAGCTGCAGAAGTTTACAAACACTATTATAACAGTTTGCTGTGCTTCAGTCTGTCTTGGGAGTGCATATTAATATGGCCACAGGATAGAGACAATAAAACTGAAGAGTAGTTGCAGGTTAGGGTTTAGACATCTGACAGGGCTACAAATGCTTTAGTAACTAGGACAAAAGGTTGCTGTAATGTGTGTGGGGTTGTTTTTTTTTTGTGTATCAGGGAAATACAGTCTCTTGTTTTGGGACTTCAGGTCATATGAACTGACACGGAAGGACAGACTGTACAAGAATGTCAGTCGTATGCAGCTGGCCCATGGATTCAAAACATTCCATATCTTACCTCGGACCTTTATCCTTCCAACAGAGTACCAGAACTTCTGCAGTAAGTGAATGGTTGACCTAAAGCAAGATAAATGGGTAGGATAAAGGGAATTATTTTTAATACCCTAGCCTGTTGAGCATGCCAGTGGTTAAGGCAACAAAATTAGAGGAAGCTAGAAAAACAGTGGAAAAGGCCCACAATTTCTTTGTATAATTTCTACTCTACTGCTTTCTTTGTGTCTGCATAAGTCCTCAAGAAGCTGATGTGGGCTTAAGGGTCCAGAATTGAGCCTTTATGTGCACATTATTGTTGGTGATCAACTTCACAATAACCCTAATATGTGGGATTTCTGAAGAGAGAAATGCCAAAAGGGGAGGTATATAGCAAGAAAATTAATCTATTGATGCAGCAGGAGGGACTTTAGGGATGGACAGTAATAATTGCAGTGAATCCCAGGAGGTAAAATAGAACAGCAAAAAAAGTAGACTTTAATTTCCTTGTGGAGTTTTCTGAAGCTTTTGCTATAGACAGCATTCTTGGTTCTTGCTCTTCTGTAAATAAGCAAAATGGAAAATGTTTCAGACTAGTGCTGTTTTCTTTTAACCAGGTACCTATTCTAAGGACAGAGGTCCGTGGATAGTGAAGCCTGTGGCCTCTTCCAGGGGTCGAGGTGTCTACCTCATAAACAATGTAAGTGTTCAGCAAAAGGACTGTTCTTTAGTAAAACTGTCTGTGGAACTATACCAGCTTCCAGGCAAGGGGTACAGAAACATCTAACCAGACACTGGCCCTGCCCTGGATTTCACCACATACATTGGTGAGCAGCAGCTGGCAAATTCCTCCTCTGATGTTGTGTAACCAAATGCAGTCTATTTCTTTATATTCTGCTGTTACCATGCAACCCACTTTCAAGTCTTAGCTTATTAAGAGCAAGTTCATGCATCCTGGGACAGTTTTTTGGGAAGCTGTGCTTCTTCGTGTTTTCCTTGTGGCTGACAGTATAGGTTGGCCTTGAGAAGATTCCCAGAACTCTCCTTAGTTGTTTCCCTGTGTGACATAAACAGTCCCCTTGTCTCCCTCTTCCCCCTGGCAAAGACCAGATAAAAGTGAAACCTTAAAATGAAATATTAGTGTATCAATCTTAGAGCTGTGTGCCCTTACTGAGGTGTAATGGGAGTGGTTCTTTGAATTCAATGTGCTGGTTATAGTGTCTTTTGCCCTTCTTGGGCATTCCAGGAAGTTAAGTTGTCATAGGTACCACGTACATCTGGGGAGGAGGGGTTTCCAATAAATATTCTCAGCAGCAAAACTGACTGGTGAGTCATTTTGGTTTCACTCACTTGAACCCCTTTAGCCTTCTCTGTACTGAAGGGGTCATGCTGCCTCATCTGTTCCCTACTTGGATCATTTCCCATAAAATTTGCCAAGTGTATGAGGTAAGTATTTCCAGAGCTGTGCTCAGCTTTTTCTTTGCTTGAAAGAGAGGAATGAGCTCAGGCTTATATGGCAGTTGGCCATGAACTGGGGAAAAGACACTTCTGGGACCAATCTCCCTTTGTGTATATCTGTTCCAGAAACACTTCAGCTGGTTTGGCCCAGTAATTTAAATCTCCTTCAAGTGTGATGCCATTAAGTAAGTGTCTTCTAGAGTCTCATCACAAAAGTGTTTAAAAACAACAATAGAAACCTCAAAAAAAATAGCAAAGCTTTGGATTTCTCTGATCCATAATAAATCAGTCTGTCACTGTTGTGTGATGTGCTGAGGGAAGTTGACTTTTTTTCCCTCATGTTGTATATGTGCACTCTGTATGTCTAGGCTTCCTTCTTACGATGAGGTGAGCACCAGCTTCTGCTGGTGATGGGGTGAACACATGCAAAATCGGATAAAGGCAGGATGATGGGGCTCTCTTCAGCTTGTGAAAGAGCCACATGTTTTGCAAGAAACTGCTTGCATGAGTAGTTGAAACTGGTTACAAGAGAAAGTCTTATAAATAGCAAAAAGTAAAAGCTTTTTTCAACAGATCTCATGACTTTGCAATGTATGTCATAGATAAAGCTTTCTGTTTTGAGCTACAAGGGTAGCATCTTCCTGGTATCATTAACCCCATAAGAAGGTATTTACTCATGTAGACAAAAAGGTTGGGTACCAGCGCAGGATCTAGCTGTAAAGATCACAAGTTGAGGAGACCTTTTTTTTTAATTTTTTCCATGTGATTGCTCACCAGCTGTATCCTTCCAGTGTCTTTTTAACCCCTCTGCTATTTTTTTTTGTTAAACACTTGAGAAGCAAACTGAGTGACAGTTACTTCTTAGATGTGCGTGTTTTCCTGCCTATTTCATAGTCAGTGCCTTATGGCTGTTAAATCTGTATCCTACCCTAAGGAGCACTGAACTGGAAGACTCAATGGCATTTTTTTGTTTTGTTTTGTTTTTGTTTTCTCCAGCAATGTAATCATTCCTGGACTTCTGGTTTGGATCTAATTACCTTAAGTATGTTGTGACTGACAATGGTGTGTGTTCATTTGGTTTTGGTTCCTCCCCCTTCAGATGTAGTTGTTGACACAGAATGGTTTTAGGAGGGAAAGGCTGGAAAAAATAGTGGTTTTGATCTAGTTGACTTATTCCTTAAGTCTCCCGTTTTTTCACTCTTGTATTCTTTGTTCTTCTGCAGCCAAGCCAGATTGTCCTGGAAGACAACATCCTGGTTTCTCGTTATATCAGCAACCCCTTACTCATAGATGGTATGTTTAGGAATTGCTTTTCTCTCTTCCCCCAACCCCACACATGAGAATCATTGAAACCTTTGCGGGAACTTAGTTGAATAATTGGCTGGTCTGTCTCTGGTACTGGAAAAATGTAACTAGAAAATTTCTTAAAATCTAGAAGGTTTTCAGCTGGGAAAGCTTCAGGCACCTATGCCAATAGCAGATAATGGCGTATTGCTCTCGGGGTCTGTTGAAATTCCTTATCTGGATACGATGTCTGAAAGATACTTAACAGTCACTGCCTCTTAACAACTGTATTTCAGATTTCAAGTTTGATGTGCGCCTCTATGTTCTGGTTACATCCTATGATCCACTTGTCATCTATCTCTATGAGGAAGGATTGGCCAGGTAGGGAAAACTTCTTTCTCTGTGATCCAGAGATGTTTTGGCTTGCCTCTGTAATCTAGGCACAATAGCAAATGAGGGAAATGCCAGTTGGTGAGTTCTGCGAAGATTAAATATGATACCTCATCATGCTGTGTCCATAACTTTATATAGACTATAGAATCTTTAAGTGAGGGACTTTATTACATATATAATAAATGAAGCAAGCTTTCAACTCTTAAATGTTAAACAGCCACACACACTAGGATTGGTGTTTTCACTTTCAAGGTCGGGTTCTGTCTGAAACGTCTTTGGACTCTTGGTGGTTTTGTGCCAATTATCCATCCTCCCTGGTGCAGGGAATCTAAACATTCTCAATTCCTGCTTAATCCTAAAGACAAAAGCTGTTGGAGACCTGTTGTTTATATTTGCTTTTGTTTTACTACTTCCAATTGTTCTTCTAAATTTTAGGTCAGTGTTTGTGTTTTCTACAGTGTAGAGTAAGTGGGTTTAGACTAGTTCACTGTTCTTATCTGGCAAGATGTCAATTTCCTTTTGCATGCAAGTTGTGAAAGATACTTAAGATTCCCAGGAGGAACACTTACCTACCAAAAATAAAGAAGTTTAACTTAATACCTGTCTATAGTAACTAGTACATTTGAAATAATCACCTCTCTGAATTTCCAGCAGATCAGAAATTTAACTGTAGTAGTGAGAAGAGATCATCATAGAACTGCCTGCAACAGTTTTAAGCAACGCTGAATCTTACACGCGTATCTGGCATACCGGAAAGAATATCTCTGCGTTTCAAGCCTGCATGGCTCTAACTTAGGCAGATACTAAATCCAACTTCCCTTTATCCAAAGTGGATATTGGATCCGAAAGGGTATATTAATAATGATCCTAGAAGAAATATCCTCCTTTAAAATGACAAGCGTATCCTCTTCAGCTGTGTTGTGCTGTGCCCCTGCCTGCAAGGACAATGTGAACAGATTGTTCCCCTAAAGAGGGACAGGAAGGGGTAGCTCATCTTGATTAGTGGAAAACTTGACAACTATATTCACTTTAGAAAAGGAGCCTTAAATGTGCCTGGCATGTAAGACTTCACTCTTGGGAATCAGCAGTTAAATTATTAGTTGCTTATATTGAATATTAGCGGCAAGTGAGCAGGGAAACAATATCGTTGATATGAGTAGCTTGCTAGGATGCTCTGAAAATGGGGAGTGCATACCAGGCCTCCCAAATACGATTTGCACCATTCTTGATGTCTTAAAGATAGTTCTACTGATCTTATTATAACTGAGTTTACTTCTGGAAAAATCAATCCGTGTAAGAAGCAAATGTTCTACTCTGGGGCAAGTGTGCAAGGTCTATGATAAACAGCATTTTTGTCTCTGACAGTAGAGTAACATGTTTTGCTTGAGAATCCAGTGGCTCCACGTTCCTTACCTCTCACCAACTGAATTTGCGTGTTCCATGTAGAAGAGGACCGATTTCTAAAGTTGGTGGTCTCAACCAGAAAAGGAGTGCTGTTGGGAAACTGTAAGATGTAATGATCTTTAAAAGGAACAGACTTTGTATAAAACATAGACATGATGTTTGATTAGATACTTCCTTAAGTCTGGTTTCTCTTTGCACCATTAGGCTTGTCATGACATGATGTAGAGGGGACAAAGGGAGAGCAGTGGATGGAATGGCTTAAGACCTGAGCACTCAAATGGCCCCTGTAAAATCACTTTTCAGTTGAATCCTTTTGAGTGATAGGTAGAAACTTACTGCAACCAAGTAAGTTTTCTTTCTGGGTATCCATCCAAAAGCATTGTTCTTAATATTTCTGGACTCTTCATCTGGTGGCAGTAGTACTTGTAAATTCCTTTTCAGTGTTCCAAAATCCTTAAGTCTTAAATGTGTTTAGATTCCATTTGTGTAAACTATAATCAAAGCTAGAGCACATGTTGTCCACATACATGGCAAGTGAAACATGTTCAGGACACCACAGTATTACTAATGGTACTTAGTCTTCCCTTCAAATTGCATCCCATCTTACAGCTCTCTGTGAGAGGTAGGTAGTATATGGAGACTAAATGGCATTTGGTATCTTAATGCTGCTCTGTGATATGGTGGGCTCTACCAGTATGACTGTGGGACTGGTGTAGAGGGAATAATGAGGTGTTATCTCTGGTCGAAGGACAGTCCTGACTCTGGAGGGTAGCTGTAGTTCTGTTACTGAACTTCAGCTGCTCACTAGATAATTTCAGCTGTAGTGTCAGCTATGGCTAAAGGCTTGTAGCAAAACTTATAGTTGAATGCTTTCAGATGAAAGGTATAAACTTATTCCAACCAATATCTTTAATTATTCTAAAGCTTTTCCCTTCTTCTATGGTTGTAAAGTTGGTATGTTTGTGCAGCATGTGCTGGCAAGCTCTCATTGCTCATGCCTGAGTGTTGCTCTCTAGAGGTTGGCAGAAAACTTTAGGTGGGCTGTTCTGTATGGCCTCCAGATGGCACTAGTAGTCCTTAGTTTTAGCGTTTTGGATTTTCCCCATACCGTTTTCAAATTCGGATGGTGGAGAGGTAAGGAACCTGGAGCTACTGGATTCTGGCTTCCTATGCTGCTTTTCTGCTTTCCTTGTAACAATTTAGGCTAAGTGCTGTGAGAGACCCTTTTATGGCCTCACACAGTGTGATGCTATGGTTTAAAGCTAGGGCAAAATTTTAGCATTGCAGGGAGGGGGAAATGTTTTAATGACTGTGAGTGAAGCTGTTTTTTATTCTTAAGCAAAAAAAAACAAACAAGACACTGCTTAAAAGTGGAAGCAATTTGAAGCAGAGAACTGGGAGGTAAGATCAGGGCCTGTAATTAGTGGTTGTATTGAAGCAATCTAAGGGGAAACCCACCAGCAGAAAAGAAGAATCTTTTTTTCGGGACCTTCAGTAGTGCTGTGGTGCACTGTGGTGATTTCCATGTTTTGAATTTGCCTTTTGAAGGTAGGTAGTTTCTGAAGTATAGTCAGGGTGACAGTTGTTCTTTTAAGTTTCTTTTCCCCTTTTTCTTAGCCTGGCTGAAAGGTTATGTTCCTCTCTTGTGTTATGCTTTGCATATTCCAAGTAGAAGAGGAACCTGACTATTTCACTGAAGTTGATGACCTTTGCCACAAGAGGAGTGCTGTGGGGAAACCACTGGATGTAATGATCTTTAAAAGGAACAGACTTTAACACGCATTTGTGATGTTTGATTAGATACTTCCTTAGGTCTGGTTTCTCTTGGCACAACTAGACTGTTTGTGATATAATCTAGAGTGGAATTGGAGGCTTCAGTGCTGAGGAGAAGAAAGGGGTTATGGATCCAGTATGTGTAACTTGTGTCTCACTTTCTACACGGAAGACTAGAAAATGTTTCCTTTGAAGCATCCCCTAAAAGAATATTGGGTAGAAGTTAGGTAGTGCTGATGTTGAGTAGGCTGCTTTTGTAGCCATTTCCACCTGGAATAAGCTGTATTTAGTAGAGATGGAGCCTTAGGTCAGCAGAGTCAGGTATCGGGCTTCTGTAGAGTTACTAAGTATAGTATCAGTGAATGTGCTCTGTATTATCATCTTTCATTACAGTACTACTTCTCTGGTATTGCCTCCCTCAAACTCTGTCAAACTTCCTCTTGCATATTTTGGACCTGGTCCACCTCTAGAAGTAATGCTGCTAATAGATTAATTTGTGGATATTCAGTGATCTGTTTGGAGAGAGTGGGGTGGTTGGTTTTGGTTTTTGTTTTTTCCTTCTTGAAACTTGAAATAACACTGAAGCTGTACTTAAGGCATAAAGCAGCACTAGGTGACTTAAGATCCTTGTCTGTTGGATTAAAAAATGTGGTGTTGAACAGTTTTATAGTACATACTTAAAAAGTAGACAGTGTGCTGCTGTACATCTGTTAAATTGGCAGATATTTCATAATCTGGAGCTGGAAAGGGCAATTATTGTATAGATTGGCTATCTGTGATTCACATCCTGGAGAAATGCAGCTGGGACCTTTGCATCAAAGGTATGGGTTGGGAGAATGAGAAGGTCTTGGAAAGCTTGGTCCAGGGTAGTTGCAATCCAAGAGTACAGCATACGCTAGGATCTGCTTGGCTGGAGAGCAGCTCTGTGGAGAGGGACCTGGGCGTCATGGTAGACAGCAAGCTCAATATGAGTGAACAGTGTGCAGCTGTGGCAAAGACAAACAACAGGATGCTGGGGTACATCAACAAGGGCATCACCAGTGGAGATAAAGATGACATTATCTCGCTCAGTACTTGTCAGGCTACATCTGGGATACTGTGTTGAGTTTTTGTCCCTGCCACACAAAAAAGATGTGGCCAGGCTGGAGGTGGTCCAGAGAAGAGCCACAGAGGTGACCAAAGGACTGGGAAGCCTGCCATGTGCAGAAAGGCTGAGAGAGCTGGGTTTGTTCAGTCTTGAGAAAAGAAGGCTCGGGGGAGACCTTATCACCGTGTTCCAGTATTTAAAGGGTGGCTACAAAGGAGATGGAGACTCCCTTTTTAAAAGAAGTCACATGGGAAAGACAAGGGTGTAATGGGCACAATTTACTCCTGGGGAGATTCTGACTGGACAAGAGGAGGAAAGTTTTTCACAATGAGAACAATCAGTCCTGAGGGAACTGGCAGATGAAGTTTCCAAGCCATTATCCATTGTATTTGAGAAGGCACAGCAGTCTGGTGAAGTTCCTACTGACTGGAAGAGGGTTAATATAACTCCCATTTTTAAAAAAGGGAAACCTGAGAAGCTGCAGGCCAGTCAGTCTTACCTTGGTGCCCAGCAAGACTGTGGAACAGATCCTCCTGGAAACTATGCTAAGGGACATGGAAAATGAGAAGGTGGTTGGTGAGAGTCAGCATAGCTTCAGTAGGTGCAAATTGTGCCTGGCAAACTTGGTGGCCGTCTACAACAGGATGACAGCATGGGTGGATAAGGGAAGAGTGACTGACATCATTCACCTGGACTTGAGGGAAGCATTTGATACTGTCCTGCATGACATCCTTGTCTCTGCACTGGAAAGGCGTGGATTTGATGGATGGACAGCTTACTGGATAAGGAGTTGACTGGAGGGCCACACTCAGTTGTGGTCCCATCCCTGGCAGTGTTCAAGGCCAGGTGGGATGAGGCTTTGAGCAACCTGGTCTCGTGGAAGGTGTCCCTGCCCATAGCAGGGGGGTTGGAACTATGTTGTCTTTAAGATTCCTCCCAACCCAAACTATTCTGTGTTGTTCCTGTGAACTATTTGAATAATTTTTTCCATCTCTGGTTAAAGAAACTCTGCAATCATAGAGATATTACGTAAAGTTCTTTCTATATTTAGTTATTGCCTTACAAGCTTTGACTCCTATTCATACTCAGTTGCTAACTGATGTATCAGGTGGATGCTGTGAAAATACTCATGTTAGAGAAAGGGGTTGTGATGGTGTCTAGACTTCTGTCCTGTACTGCAAGGGAACTGTGTCGCAGGTGGCTTTTTGGAGTCCAGAACTTAATAGTGTTAAAAATGGAAATATCTGTATATTTCCTCTACCAGTTCTAATCCATTGAACAATTCCCTTAGGGTGTCTTGTTTCTTTTCATCCTGATTTTAACAGCAGTTAATGGGAGCCAAGAAGATAATTGGATGGTGCAAACAACTTTTTATGTGACATTAGTTCCCTAAACAAAGTGGTGGTTAATAGACTAACAGGGAACCCAAAGTCTAATACATGGGAAGGGGAGAGAAGGGGGTCTGAGAATGTGACTTCAAGCATAAGATGTGTAGAACGTGCTTATAGAAACACTACACTGGTTATTTCCAGAGTGTTTAGGTAGGAGCTCTGTGTGCAGCCGTGGAAAAGGCTATCGTAATGTGTGCTTTTTCAATAACCCCTTTTTGAGAGAAAAGGGATTAACTCTCCTTTCCTTCTTTTCACTTGAGGGTCTTTCTAATTCTCCACTTCCTTTTCCAGGCCCCAGTGAGATGTCTCAAATAAGCATTCCAGAGCTGCCGAGTTTCATGCAAAACCATGTAACATCTTATGTAAATATTTAGTGATCCAGTTATATATTTCCAAAATGACTTGCATATGATAAACTTTACCTTGTGGTCAGATAATTTCCTGAAGTGATGTGGGGATAAGGCAAAGAGCTGTGTATAACTCCTTGGGTAGTGTTCTTCCTGAATGCATGGTAGTGAAAAGGTAGGTTGTTTGGGTTAAGAAGGTGTAGTGGTGTGGGTTAGGGTCCGATCCAAGTTTGATTGGTGTGGTGGATTTGGGAATTTCTGGAGGTAAGTGTGGGCTCTGTAACACGTTTTGCAGATTGCTAGGTCAACAGGGAAAAATGCTGCATCTCACTTGTGTAGTAAGTGGCCTACTGAAGGTGGAGGTCAAGCTTGCTTGTCAGACTTATAGTGAACTTTTAAAACTTGGGGAGGGAAGGTGGTAATCTGTCAGGATCTGAATGCCATAGGTGACTTTAGGTGACTTTTTACAGGGGAAGTCAGAGGTGTGACAGGGAGGCAGAGAGCTGGGACGCCTCTTGGTGATGTACTGTTAAGTCTGGAGGTTAATAAGGAATTCTCCCTTGATTTTGCTGTTCCTGCTGCCACTGCTGTCACCTTAGTGCTTGCTTTTGATTGCTCTTTCCCTCTCTCTGATCCAAGAGAAAGTGCAGCCAGAGGAAAGGCAAATGTGCTGTTGTACAGAGAGTAAGCTCTGTAGCACTGTGTAGTTGCTGGTAAAAGGAACTGGTTGTTGTCTTCATCCAAGCTGGTGTACACCTGTGTGGTTTGGCTATGACTAGCTGAGACATGGGCAGGTGTGTCAGAACAATTGAATAGACCTGTGTCCCTTCCCTAGTCTAAGTTTGGAAGTGAAGGGCATGTCCTCTCTCCTGCTATGGAAAGAGAAGCTCCAGGGAAAGGGAGGGAGGTTGCCAGGGCTGTTCACAGTACTGCTGCTACTTCTACTATTGTTGCTGCCAGGGAGGCTGTAGTGTTGGCAGCAGTTTGCGTGGAAACTGAACTGTGTACAGCCAACCTCAGTTTAACCTTTCCAATTTCCAGCTCCAGTTTTGGGGTAGAAGATGTCCCCCAGTATTTCTATTTAGAGGCTTTTGGAATCTAATCTCTTGTGTATCATCTTAGTAGGTGTCCTTAATTTTTTTTAACTAATCCCTTTCCTCAGGTCTTAAAAAGACAGTATTCATTAAATGGGGAGGATCTTTGGGAGAAGGGAAATGTAGTAAGGCCAGGGAAACAAATTAACGAAAGTGAATATCTTTGTCACTTGTTACTCAGTTTAGAAAGTGAATAGAAGCAGTACGTAACATAAAGATGGAGGAAGCATTTCCTGTGTTCTTGCTGCAGTGAGCTCTATTATCTCTATGCGTTACCTATCATAGAGATGACCCAAGTTTAATGCTGTGATAGGGGACCATTCCTCCTGCATCTTCTGGCTGTTTCCCCAGCCTGCATCAAGTCCATTGCCTGGTGAAAGAGAGCTCAGTCAATACAGGGGAAATCCAACTTTGGAAACTTGTAGTTAGAAGTTGCATTATGAGAAATCAAATCTGAATTGAGGCCAAAACAGAGTTGATATCCTTTGGATGGTGGCTACAGAACAGAGATCCACTTTTTTCTTGGTTACCTCTGTAATGTTTCACATTGTTAACAAGAAGAACTGCTGGTTTAGATGAAGCGGGGTCAGCAGAATGCACTGAAGTGGCAGGAAGTTTTCCTGTCTAATAGTGGAAAATTTCACCTGATCCTATATTTTTTATTTTTTATTTTTTTCCAATTGACAAGCCTTACAGGAAAATTCTTTGTAGAAAGAGCAATGTGAGTCCAGTTGTTGACCCATTCAGACCACAAACACTTAGCTACCAGTAATACACAGCCATGTTGTTTGTCCTCTACAAGGTCTATGGAATAGTCCAGAACTTGGAGAAGATTGGATCACAATGGGGGGAAATAAGAGCTGCTTGAAGCAGAGCAGTAAGAGGTTGTATTAGTGAGCAGAAGATAGCGTTTTGAGGAGTTTCACGTGATGAAATAGTCTCTGTTGGCTGAAGGTGTGCTTCCACATATGGACAGTCCATCCTCCAGTTTGGGAATACTCTTGGATTCCTGGCTGGTTACATGCTCCCACATAGCAGTGCCCTCGAGTAATGCTTTGGCTAGGAAACAGTCCTGTCCTGGCAGATGATGAACTGGCCGCAGTTATTTGTGCCTTCATCACTCTTTGGCTGGGTTACAGGAATACGAGATACCTGGGCATGAAGCCTTTAGTGCTTAGGAAAATAGCTTGTGCAGAATGTCGCAGCATGTGCTTGTGCTAAATTGTGTTACTGGGAAAACATCAGGCTTGCCCTTTATTTTCTGTGCCACCTTACCATATAGTCTCTGTAAATTGCTTTTAGGATCTTGGCCCTTTTAGGTGACAAACATTCTATTCTTGGAACTGGCCAGGAATTGGAAAAGAGAGGAGCATAGAATGAAATTGCCAAAAGAGTGGGGACCCCCCGAGGCAAATAGCTGAAAGAATGCTCCCTCCCTGCCCCCTCAAGCCAAATTGTCAAAAGAGCAGGGTCGCTGGAATGAAATTGCCCAAAGAGTGGTGCCCCCGGAACAAAATCATCCTCTGAAAGATTGTAAGGTATCTCAAGAATTTATACTGATCTCGGTTAACACCTAGAAGAATTTAGAGGGTTTGAGGTTATCCTACTTTTCACTCTTACTGTAAGCCCTTTCCTCTGACTTTAATGTCTCTAGAAATAACCTGTAAATTTCTGTTGAAGCAAGACATTCTGTAGAATGCATGTCTCCCGGCTTTCCTGCCGAGAGCAAGTGTGGTGGCTGAGTAGCTTTGTTACTACAGCGGAAGAAAGATACAGTGTAGTATGTAAAGCTGTAGAACTAGAGAGTGAAGGTCACTCGCTACTCTTTCAGTAGTTTTAACAGTCTTCCACCCCAGGCAAGTGTGGAAGACAGTGCGAAGGGTGTGCACTACTGCCAGTGGTGTGATGTATCACTCCTCTGACACTCGGAGGCTTTTGATAGAGGCTCTAGAAATGACTTACATTTCCATTTGCAGACTCGTGCTTAAGGCTAGTAAGGCTGTCAAACCAGCTCTGGGAGAATGTATTAAGCCAGTGTTAGTTTTGAGTTGCTTTGAGTCATGAAATGTTTGTTTGTTTTTTTGTGTTTTGTTTTTTGTTTTTTTTTTTTTTAATGCATTGCTGAATTAACCCATGATATCCCTTGAGATAACAGCATCCTAGTAGAAGAGAAAGTTTATATACTGAGCACTCTAGAAGCCATTGAAATCCCTTTTGAATAATTAGTTCCTATGGAAAAGTAAATTCTATGGGCGTGGAGCTCAGACCACCTAAAAATTAAGGATGGTCTCTGTAGTAGGAAGCTAGTGCAAACATTTACAAGGTAAGGAAATTCTGTTGTTTAGAAGTATTGTCTATGTCTGTCAGGGGTTCATATCCTCATATTTCTGATGATGTGCATACCTAAAAAAATAAGAAGCAGATGAGCATGGTGAACCTAATTGCCTTCCGCTTCATGAAATACCCATGACTTTCTGCAATAGCTTGCTGCTTGTGCTCAGGATCTTCCAAGATCTGGCTGAAACCACATTATCAACAAGTGCTATTTCAGTGCTAAATCCTGGAAAGTTACAGTTAAACTGAAAAGAAATTCAAATACTTTAAGCTCTGGAAATACGTTTCTTTTTTTTTTCTCCTTTGTTTCTCCTACCTGCATATTTAGGGATAGATTTAATCTGATGAGTATCTTCATGGGTTTGCTAGTCTAGTTCTTCAGAGTGCTAGTTCTACAGTGGCTACCAAGTGAGGGCAGTAGTGTCTTCATTTTCACTGAGAAATTAGAATTTTAATATTTTTTTTTCAGTCCTTTCTAAAGGAAGGAATTTTTGTTTGTAACTTGTTAGATATCCTGGTATAGTTCAGCTTCTGAACTACAGAAAGTAATAGGGAACGGATGAAGAGATATGACAATAAAGCTAACTGGGGGTGTATTCTTTTCTGGACATTAACTTAATTGCACAGCCAGATGCTCCAAATTCCCCTCCCTCCTTCCCTCCTCCATTTTTTCCTGAGCACTACCTTCCCTTTCCTGCTTTGGGTCTTTCTCCAAATCTACTCTTCTTTTCTTGCAACTAACCCTGCTCTTCTCTGTACTTTCTTTCCTTCTTGCCAGGGCTTCTTATTATATTGTATGTCTGACTTCCCTTTTACACTTTCTTTACCCCTTTTCTCTCTTTAAGACATTGGCATCTTGTGGTATAGGAGGATGGTCAGAATGAAAAAGGTTCGGGTTTTTGTTTGGGTTTGTGTTTTTTTCCTTGTTAGTTTGTTTTGTGTGTTTTGGGTGTTTTTTGGTTTTGTTTTTTTTTTTTTTTTGAGCTAGAACATGCTCGCTGTTATGGGTTGTAGTGATTAACAGTGGCTTATGCTGGTCATTCTCCCAACTAGATGGCCTGGATTCTTCCCTCAATCTTTTGATTTATATATTTTTCTCCAAAGTCTGAGGCCTAAAATATACATTGAAACAGGAATTGTTTACATGCAGAGTAAGAGAAATATTGCAGTTGAACTAGACAATCCTTTTAGGTCCTTTCCAACTATAACTGTTCTGTGACATTAATACAACTTTTTGGCATGCCCATGGCTTGATGTCACCACAAGTAGTATTATACTCTGCTTAATGCTTGATTCATTTTTTTTTTTTTCTTTTAAGATTTTTTGTGGCCTGCTCCTAAAATGGAGTCACTACCCTCTTTCTGTCCTGACTGCATCCTAACACTCTTACGTCTGAAAAAGGGTGTACCTGCATCTGATTGAAAGTTAATTGGTATCTTTCTGTATTTGCTTAAGTGGCTGTTCAGTCAGATCTGTGAAGTGACCTGACTTGCCTGTGGCTATGTAATTTATGGAGCAGATTGAGTAGCTGGAGTGTGCAGCTGAGTGGGTGATGAGCTTTCACCTGCAGTGCATCCTTAGATTGACAAAGGCTGATGGTGCAACTACACGTTTTAGAAAACAACTTTTGCACAAGATGTAATTGTAAACATTTTAAATTGGTACAGCTATCAAGAATAAGTCCTGCACTCTTCCTGGCTGTTGTTTCCATTCTCATGTTGACCCTTTCATTTCTTGTCACAGGTACATATAATAAGTTCTTATCACTGCACAGTGCAAACTGGAATGGATGGGTAGCATGGGCAACTGTACTAGCAGGTGATTATAGGAAGTTTTTTCGCTTCCCCCAGAAGCTTACATTTTTTCAGCATTCATTCAATCTCCTCTTAGAGGTGTGCTATTGATAAGATTACTATTTAAATTGCTTCAGTGCAATTTTGAGCTATATTCCTGTGGTCATTTAGGGGCTTGTGATGTCCATTGTATTGTGTTACCACAAGCATTTCTGTACTCATGCAGTGAGCTAGTCTGATAAATAGCTCGGCACAAAAGGCTGGTTTTAGATGGCTTCTGTGCAGGACAGATACTCTTGTGCTCGTATTTTGCAGGTAAAATGAAGGGGATAGTTGAGGAAAGAGAGTAGAGATAGCTTAAGTCTGTGTAGCCACTGTGGGGGGTGAAGCTTATCAAGTTACAGCTTTGTAGCTGGATCAGGGAGTTGATCTACCTTTGTCCTTTCATACCCTTCTTGCACCATAGAATCACAGAATGGTTAGGGTTGGAAAGGACCTTAAGATCATCTAGTTCCAGCCCCCCCTGCTACCTCACACTAAACCATGTCACCCAAGGCATTGTCCAACCTGGCCCTGAACACTGCCATCCCTCAACACACTCATGCAAAACCTCTACCTCTAGCCCTCCCAAAAATAAACAACCAAAACCCAACCAAATCAAACAACAAAAACCATAAAACCAACAAAAAAGCCCCCAAAACCACCACCAACAAAATCAACAACAAACAAACAAAAAGAAACAAACCAAAGAAAAAACCCAAACAAACCCCAACCAAAAAAAAAGCCCCGAAACAAAAAAATCCGTCAACTACCTTACATATCAAAATCCTGGGCTGTTTTTCAGTTGGATCAATTTATTGACTCATTTTAACACAAACATCCATGATGTTAGTGTATGGCTAAGGGAGTGGTGATGGGGTACTTGGTTACAGTACAGGTAATACCTTTCAATCAGGAGATCACCACTGTTTCCATAATAAATAGGCTGACTTAACTGTGGTATTGTTGGCTGTAACAGGGTTCATATGGACACTAAATAAGCTTGTAGCAGTGTCTTGTTACTGATTCCAATCTTCCCTACAGTCCATTTCCTTGTACACAGCTAGGTGACATTTTTGAGATATGGAAAGGCTGCGTAGTCCCTGAGAATGACAGCACCTTGGAGTAGATGCTGCCTTGTTGGACAAATTGGTTTGGCCTTCAAGTTCTACCTAGTTTCCTGGGTGCCTTTTGAGAAAGAGGATTGGCTGTTGTAGGCTGGTGTGTAGTTGTTGGTGATAGAAATATGTTCCCAGCCTCAGCCTTTCTTAAGGTATCTTTGGAGTACACAAGAACTGAGCCATGCTTGTATGAGACTTCAGGAAATATTGACTGCATATGTAGTAGGATTGCTCTGAATGTATACATTTCCCAGGACCAGTGGATCTTACATATTCATGGTAGGTCCTATTGTGAAATTGAAGGAACTGTGACACTGACTGTCTAAAGTGAAGTGGCATGTTTGGCCAGAATGGCTGAGGACCATAAATCTAAGCAGTTGAGAAAAAAATGTGCCTATCGTGTACACAGTTAGGCTGTAAAAACTCTAAGGACAACGAATAGAGCTACCTGCTCTAAGACTCTGGAAAAAAGATTAAATGCACCTGGATGTGGCCCTTAAGAATAAACTGTGGGGTTTCTTTGTGAGGGAAGGTTGCATTTGATGAAGTCTCATTCCACACATTCTCTCCCTAGCTGCTGCTGTTGAGTTGTCCGTGTAATAGGCTGTATTTAGCAAGGCTGTCACTTGTTCAAGAAATACTGAGAATCTTTATCCCTCTGCAGGTTTGCAACAGTGAGGTATGACCAGGCATCCAAGAACATTAAAAACCAGTTCATGCACCTGACCAATTACAGTGTCAACAAGAAGAGTGGAGATTATGTCAGGTACTTGGCTGGAAAATGGAACTTGATCTTTAGAGGTTGGGTCAATTTACGTAGGTTGGTCTAAGGCTGATGCAAGTCTCTAAAGGAAGGTCAGTGGTGTCAACCTGCTTCTTTCACTTACTTTTAGCTGTGATGATCCTGAGGTAGAGGATTATGGAAGCAAGTGGAGCATGAGTGCAATGCTGAGGTACTTAAAACAAGAGGGGAAAGACACTGCAGGTCAGTACAGATCTTGTTCTTTTATTCCTTTGTTGGATCTTAATCATCTCACTAGTGTGAATCCTAAGTCAGGGAAGAGCAAAGTGGGTCCCATTTAGCACCAGAGCAGGGTGGAGGGAAGCATTGTCCTTTGCAGCTTACTTACTAGAGCTGTGCATTTATTCTCTATCCCCAGAGATGAGGCCTTTCCCTTCCCTTTAGCAAATAATATTCTGAGACTTTCTCAGGGTGTGTTTCTTAATATTTTACCTACATTTCCCGTTTCTTAAGGTCATTCCATTCCTTCTAAAAGCTTCCCTCCCACTACTGCTCCCATGGCCTGTTCAGTCTGATGAGTGACCAACCTCTGGAGAACTGTGCCAGTTTGAATGACTCTTGGATGTGGTGTCATCTTTCCATGGCTCAGGTTTTTGCTGGGTGTTTTCATTTCAGTCTGTGTTTCATATAAAACAGCTCCCTCTTCCACACCTTTGCCAGGTCTGCTGGGAGTAAGTACATCTGCAGAGCAGAATCCAGGTATATCCTTTAAGGGATAAATTACCTGTGATACCAAGGCATCAGTAATGCTACTGACAGCAACTATGCCCATGTTGCAGATGTTGCCAGGGGACAATTAGATGTTGGATGAAGGGGGTTTTAATCTGGCTTTTGGATGGGAATAGGTTTTTTTTTTTTTTCCCCATCCTGTGTGTGCATGGCTGTCTGATCACTTGCACCGTATGTTTTTGTTAAGCTATGTATGCATAGTTATTTATATTGATACATTTCCAGACCCCAACCTAAAGTATAGATATGCATTCTTAAAAATTAAGTAAACTACTGAGCAATGCAAGCAGGTTTCTCTATCTGTTACAAGGCATCTTGCACCTTTCTCTGATGCATCTGGTTCTGGTCCTAAGGAGGCAGAATGCTGGCTGGGAAATGCTGGCCTTGTCTGGGCTGGCAAGATTTTTGTGCTCTGGGATGTGTATGTGCACTTAGACATTCCCATGCTGTATTGCTTCCATTTAGTTGTCTTCTGGCACAGAAGCTCACATCTGAATTTGCTTGCAAGGTCTGCTGTAATTTTCAGGTCCCTGCTTGTCATCATCTGAACATGAGAAAAAGTAATCGTAGGCCTTAATTGAACTCTCTAGTCAAGTGGTTTGTGCTGGATGTTCTTTGGAACAGGGATTACCAAATGTCTGTGTGGTTTTGCTGGAGGTCTTTGCTTGAACCTCCCTTTGAGACATGTCCTATGCTCTCTATTAACTTTTCAGACCAGGGCTCCAGTGTTCTTTCATCCCCTCTTCCTCTATTGCTTGTCCTTGAAAACAGAAAGTAAGTGTCTCAAGTCCAAACCGAGTCTAGAATCGAGGTCTACATCTAGCATGCATCCTTTCTTGCCTTTTGCTCCCTCTGTCAGGTCAGATTCTTGTTCCTGAGCTGTGTTTAGACTCATAAAGGACGTGAAGAGAGCTCCTTTACTGCAACTGCAGATTATCTATGGGTCGGCAGGACTGGGAGCTGTCACCAGGCATATAATTTTGAAATTATTTGTGAATCGTGGTATGGGAACAGCTGCTTTAGAGGAAGGTGCAATCACAGAACAGTTATCTCCTCAAAGTCCACAAGAAAAATATCTGTATTTCAGTGCCTGTGACTTGGCTTCTGTAATTTAAGGGCTTATCTCACTGCCTCGCTCTTGTTTAATCCTTCCTAATACTCTGAGTGGGCGATGATCAGACTCCAGCTGACTTGTGCTTATGTGCTTGCCACATGTTTCTGCTTACTTGTACTGTACGTATACTCATTTCTGTCATTCTCATTTGTATTTTTGCACTAGGATACTTATGCATGTATCTATATACTTATGCTTGCATGGATTTCCAAGCATGTTATCTTTTGCTTCCATAAGCTCTCACATGCTTTGATTCACAAAGGTATCTGTCCATACGCATATTCTCATACTTTTTAGATATTGTGTGTTACTTCACAATTTTTTTAATTATTTGTTTTTATTTTTTTTATTTTGTTGTTTGTTTTTTTTTCTCCTTCCCTTCTTGCAGCACTGATGGCTAGTGTGGAGGACCTGATTATCAAGACTGTGATTTCTGCTGAGCTGGCCATTGCCACAGCTTGTAAACATTTTGTTTCACATCGTGACACCTGCTTTGGTAAGGTACTGGGGGCATCTTTGTTGATTGGCTCTTAAGTACTGTTTGAAACTTCCAGCTTTCTGATGCTGCAAGGAAACATATATTCCCTATTGCAAGGAAGCCAGTTAGTTTTGTTTTGGTTGGTTTTTTTTTGTGGGTTCCCCCCCCCTTCCCCCTCAGTATGGGCCTCTGTTAGGGCAGGGGACATAGAGTCTCTGTTGCCCCGGTGCCAGTGTCATTCATCAGAATCTCCTGCTAGAAAGTGTGATGGTAAAGGACTTGAAAGGGAGCTGGGGAAATGCTGGAAAGTTGAAGTTTGTGACACCCTAATGGCCTTTAAAAGGATGGCTGTCCGTTATTAAATATCTCTTTAGACCATTTAATATTGTCTGTTGAGCGATCTAGCCCAATGTAGTTCTGAACTGTTGTCCTACATGCATCTGAGGACTAGGGAGGAATGTGTGAAGCAGTCCCTGGAATGAGTGGTGGTGGTGGTATTTCTGGGCTTGTGTTTGTGTGAGAGTACCGCATGGTGGCGTCAAAGCCTATTTCTGGCAGAAGCTGGGCGCAGAACTACGTGCTGGCAAGCGGATTTGAGAACTCACTGGCAGCAGATGCTGGGACAAGGTCCAGAAATCAGTGGCTGGTACCACAGTGTGCCTTCTCCCGCTTTCCCGTGGCTCCTTCCCAGCCTTTCCTAAAGAGGCCTCCTCCTGCTCAAACTGCCCTTTGCTCGTGTGGATACACTCAGTCTTGGGGCAGGGAAAATGAGTCTAGGATTAGTCTCGGTCAGTGCTTAAACCAAAGACCAAGCTTGGCTTAAGGTATGCTGTGTTTAGGTACTGGGACTTGCATTTAAAGCTGCTGTGATGGGTAAATTCATTTGTGTGGTCCCTGCATTGCACTTGGGTATTAACAATTCTGCAGCTTTCAACATGCTTAACATAAATGCTGTCATCTTTGGATATTTAGGGTGATGAGACAGTAATAAAGGAGGAGCCAGGGCTAATATGTTTCTTAGTTACCTGCCAAACTAGCTACCTCTCTGGCCTTAGATTCTCTTGACTGACTCTGATGCCTTTGTTCTAGGTGGAGAACTTTGGTGTACATGGAGATTTATGAGTTAGCTTTAGTGAAATTTATCAGCTACTCCAGAAATATCAACTACTGGGTTAAAAAAAAAAAGGCACATCAAAAAACTGTAACTGCCCCCCCCTTTATTTTTTATTCTTCCTTTTCTTCCCTCAGATGTGTTTCTAGATTCCTCTGAGCTATGTATGTGGAAACTAATGTTCCTCATGTACTTTCTGCTGTGCCTGGCTCTGAGGTTATCCCACTTCCTGCTGCCTCCCCAGGGCTGCACTAACCACCCTCTCAGATGCTCCCCCACAAATAAACTGTTTTGTTCCATTTATTTCAGTGTAAACACAAATTAAGAGCTTCCCAGGAAAGAGAGCTTAAGTAAGAGCCATACTGCTTCCCTAGAGAGCCTGAGGCATTTCCAGAGCTCAGTACTTTCTGTCACCTTCCCCCACAATTAAGTGGTGGTCCTTGTCCCAAGGATTTGAACAGCCTTTGTCATGCTGTATGGGTCATTCTTCATCCTGTGTCTTGTTCTGACACTCTTTGCTTGTGCCACTTTTAACCTTGTTGTAAAAAAAAGACAGTTCTTCTAGCTGGAAGTCTTCAGAATGGCTGAGTTTATAGCTGTTAACATGAGGGAGAAAACTAGGAATGAAGATTGCAAGACAGCATGTAGAGGCTCCCAAGAGTGCTTTTTGGTTTTGGCTTTTTTTTTTTTTTTTTTTCTGGGCTGTGAACAATGAAACCACATGTGTGTGCTGAGAGAGACTGATCATTTGAAAAGTATCTGAGACTTCAGAAACATGGATCTGAGATTCAGATATAGAGGTAGACGTTGTTTGGGAAGCTTCTAGAAAAATGTGACTAACTGAATGTGCATTCTGCTCTACTCTTTTTAATGCTGTTCTGGGAATAGGACCCCAGCACAATTGCCACCATTCTTGCAAAAAATTAAATCACAAATACTTATTTCCTAGGTTTCCCACTTTATCTCTGTAACTGTTTAGCAATCCTCTGGTTCTTCATTCCTTTCCCAAGTATATTTTGTTTTAATGTAATATACTTGCTTTCTAGATTTAAGGGAAGAGACTCAATTCATGGCTGCTTCATGCTCCAAAATAAGACTGGTGAGACAGTCTGTATAGTTCCAAATACTCATGCTTGCCTAGGAAGCGAGAGGATGCTGCTTTTTCTCATGTCAAAGCAGAGTGCTGCTGATAATTTGTGATAAGATTGTAGTGAGTCCCCTTTTGGCCATGTCATGTGAGCCACTTACTGCAATCTAGTAATAAGCACTCCTCGGAGGACTTGGAATGCTCAGTAGTTTTGTTCCTCTGAAGTGGTGTATTTACACAAAGCAGTATAAGTACTACGTTTTGTTGCAGCCTTGTTATTAATGTTGTGGTCTCAAGCCTCTGCTTTGTGCTTTATGATTAGCTAATAATTCCTCATGTTAAATTAAGCCCCAAGTAAAAACTGTCTTAGAATCACAGAATGGTTTTGGTTAAAAAGGATCTCAAGATCATCTAGTTCCAACCCCCCTGCCATGGACAGGAACACCTCCAACTAGACCAGGTTGCTCAAGGCCCTGTCCACCCTGGCCTTGAAGACTGCCAAGGATGGAGCATTTACTACTCTGGACAACCTGTTCCAGTGCCTCATCACCCTCACAGTAAACAACTTCTTTCTTATATCTAACCTAAGCTTCCTCTATTTAAGTTTGAACTCATTACCCCTTATCACTAGAGTCCCTCTCCAGCATCCTTGTAGGCTCCCTTCAGATTCTGGAAGGCTGCTGAGGGCACTTCAATCCCAATGGTCATGTTGCCAAGAAAGATGTTGAATGAGATTGGTCCTAACACTGACCCCTGAGTGACTCTACTCATTACTGGTCTCCACCTGGACATTGAGCCGTTGACTGCAATTCTCTGCATGCAGCCATCCAGCTAATTCCTTATCCACCGGGTGGTCTATCCATCAAATCGATGACTCTCCAATTTGGAGACAAGGATGATTCTGTGATGTTGTGTGGGACAGTGTCACATGCTTTGCACAAGTCCGGGTAGACAGTATCGGTTTCTCTGCCCTGTCTGTCATTTCTGTAGCCCCATCATAGAAGGCCACCAAATTGGTCAGGCATGATTTCCCCTTAGTGAAGCCATGTTGGCTGTCACCAACCATCTCACTGTTTTTCATGTGCCTTGGCATGCTTTCCAGGAGAATGTGCTCCAAGATTTTGCCAGGCACAGAGGTGAGACTGACTGGTCTTGTAGTTCCCTGGGTCATCCATTTTCCCCATCTTGAAGTGGGGGTTACATTTCCCTTTTTCCAGTAGTCAAGAACCTGACTGCCATAATTTTTCAAATATGATGGAAAGTGGTTTAGGAGCTTCATCTGCCAGCTCCCTTGGGACCTATGGATGTATTTCCTTGGGTCCCATGGGTTTGTGCACATTCAGTTTCTGAAGTTGATCTCTAACCCGATCCTCTCCTGTGGTGGACTTAAGGCCTTCACTCTCCCAGCCCCTACATGGCGTTTGTGGCTTGAGCAGTGTGGCTAGAGCACTTACCAATGAAGACTGAGGCAAAGAAGTCATTGAGAGCCTCAGCCTTCTCCAAATCCAGGGTAGCCATGGCTCCTTCCGGAGAGGGCTCACAATATCCCTAGTCTTTCTTTTGGCAGCAACATACCTATAGAAGCCCTTCCTGTTATCTTTGACATCCCTGGCCAGACTCAATTCTATCTGGGCTTTAGCTTTCCTGATCTGATTGCTAGCGTCCTGGGCAATATCCCTATATTTCTCCCAGGCTGCCTGCCCTCACTTCCACCTTTTGTAAGCTTCCTTTTTTCTTCCGAATTTGCTCAGAAGCTCGTTCTCCACCCATGGAGGCCTCCTGGCATTTCTGCCTCATTTCCTTCTTGTCAGGATGCATTGCTCCTGAGCTTGGAGTAAGTGATCCTTAAATATCAGCCAGCATTTTTAGGCACCCCTGCCCTCCAGGCTCTATCCCACGGGACCCTACTGAGCAGGTCCCTGAGGAGGTCAATGTCTGTTCTCTTGCTGCTTGCCCTTTTCACTGCCCTGGGGATCTTGAATTCCACCATATTGTGATCACTGCAGCCAAGGTCGCCCTGGAGCATCACATTCCCCATGAGCCCTACCCTGTTCGTAAGCACAAGGTCTAACATGGCACCTCTCCTTGTTGGCTTTTCTTTCTCTTGCATGAGGAAGTTGTCATCAGCCCATTCAAGAGAACCTCCTGGATTGCTCGAGCGCTACTGTGCTGTCTCTCCAACAGATACCAGCGTGGTTTAAGTCCTCCATGAGGACCAGGACCTGCAAGCATGAAGCTGCTCCCATTTGCTTATAGAGGGTGCTATCCACACTGTTTTCCTGATTGTGTGGCCTATTGCTAGTGTCCAGTATAGCACTGTTTTCTGTAATCACTGAAGCATGAGCCTGAAGAAGCTGTAGATCTAAGTCCCCAGTTTCATTCCCAGCTCTAGTCAACCCAGCCATAACACTCTTGAACTCTTCTGAAATCAAGACAGCAGGACAGGATAGGATAATAGTCATGCTGATCCCACAGAAGCAATGAGTTTTTTGCTTAGCTACTCTGGACTTATGCTTCTAATCACATCTACATTAAGATGGTGTAGAGCAAACCATAAATTATTGTACTACTAGAGTGCTGACCTGGACCTAAAGCTTAAATAAAGTCTTCATTTGTATGTAATCACCAGTTCTCAACCATCTGCTTCTGCTGTTCATCAGCATTGAATTTTCTTAGTAGTAGCAATTGGCCTGTTTGGGGGAATGGCCTGTTCCATAATGAATTTTGCAGGGCACTAGAATTTGACATACTTAAGGAATTTCTATGCAGACTTGCTTGACATGAGTGTAGGTAAATATCTGCTTAAAGACTTACATCACCCATGCATATACCACACACATCTCCTTTATCTTTTTTTGCTGTCATGGATGTCATGTCAAGGAAAAGCAGAACAGGTAGTCCCTACACTCAGTCTTTGCTTTAAAGCCAGTATGTAAAGATGCCATTTTGAATCTGAAAAAGGTTGTTCTTAGAGTTCTCTTGCTTCTTCAGGTTCAGGAGCCCTTTACCTTTCAGCCTTTTGATGATGCCAAGGTAGATTTTGTAATATTACTATATCTTCAGAATTTAACAAAACTGTCAGCTAAGCCTGAAAGGTAAAACAAGTTCAAGGGATAGGTCTTCTAGTGATAGCTCCTGTTAGGAGTAGGGTTCTTGGTAGCACCATGTTTTTTTTTTTCTCAAGGTGATTGGACTTAGAAAGAATTGCAGACTTAGGAAGAATTAACTCCTCCAAAACATCCATAAAGAAATGACAAGCGTTGTCAACTTATTAACAGTAGACTTGTATTACCAAAGTTGGAATATCCCTGGCTTCTCATTCCGTCTTCTGTGGGCTATTTGGTTCGTGTGGTGACATTAGGGTCTTTAGCAGATAGAACATGGAAGTGAGGAACACCAGGTTATTCTTGTCTCCTAGCCCTAACCTTTGCTTGAGGCTAAGATTGTTGGAGTTTAGGAGCTTGAAATCAGAAGAGCTTGGGCTAATGAATTCAGGAAACATGCTCTCTTTCTTCTTCACCTCATGTATCTATGGAGTCAGCTTGCTTTCATTTTGATCTACCTGCTACTACGTTTTCTTAAATTTGGCCACCTAAGTTTGTTGAAGAATGAACAGCAACATATCTGCTTGTCTGTTCCTCAGTGGCATAAGTGACATTAAATGATGTCTAGAGGTGCTTAATGAGATGGTAGCGTCTTCACTCACTATGATCTTGCATGCTGGGTTGAAGAACTTTCTCCTTCATGGGTGTTAATTTATTTACCTTGTAAGACTAGGATTATAAAGGCAGCCCAATTTGCTTTAAGACACCTGTTTTTTGATGTTAGCCTGGAAGATAGCCTAATTAGCTTTTTTTGACTTAAGAGTAGAAGGATGATTCTGAGTCTGATTTTAGCATAGGTGATAAGCCCAACTGTAATCTTCACGAAAGAAAGTAGTGGTTTATGTAGAAGGAGGGCAACCAAGATGGTGAAAAGTCTCAAGGGGAAGAATTAGGAGGAGCATCTGAGGTCACTTGGCTTGCTGAGCTTGGAGAAGAGAAGCCTGAGGGGTGACCTCATTGCAGTTCCTCTCCTACAGTGGGCGCAAGGTCTTCATTCTCACAGTCCCCGTGTCTGCCTTCCGAGACTTGGGTGATGTGGTCAGAGCATTTGCCAGGGAAGACCGACAGAAAGAAGTCATTAAGAACCTCAGCCTTCTCCAAATCCTGTGTAGCCAGTTCTCCTGAGAGCTTCCTGAGGGGGCCTGCATTCTCCCTAGTCTGTTTTTCATTTCCTATGTACTTGTAGAATCCCTTCCTGTTATCTTTAATACCTCTAGCTAAGTTTAATTCTAACTGGGCCTTAGCTTTCCTAACCTGGTCCCTAGCTTCCTGGACAACATCCCTGTACTCTTCCCATGCCACCTGTCCTTGCTTGCACTTTTTATAAGCCTCTTTTTTCATTTGAATTTTCCTCAGGAGCTCCTTATCCATCCAAGGAGGTCTCCTGGCCCTCCTGCTGCACTTCCTTCTGGTTGGGATTCAGCACTCCTGAGCTTGTAGCAGGTGATCCTTGAATATCAACCAAGAGTCTTGGGCCCCTCTGCCCGCTAGGGCTGTATCCCATGGAACCTTACTAAGCAGGTTCCTGAAGAGGCCGAAATCTGCTCTTTTGAAGTCCAGGGCAGTGAGCTTGCTGCACGCTCTTCTCACTGTCCTGAGGATCTCAAATTCGAGCATCTCAGGGTGCCTCAGGAGAGTCACATTTCCAACGAGCCCTTCCCTGTTGGTGAGCACGAGGTCAAGCATGGCACCTCTCCTTGTCGGTTCCTCTATTACTTGCAGAAGTAAGTTGTCTTCCACACAATCGAGGAACCTCCTGGATTGCTTGTGCCGGGCCGTACCGTCCTTCCAACAGATGTCAGGGTGGTTGAAGTCACCCATGAGAACAAGGGCCTGCGAGCGTGAGGCTTTTCCTGCCTGTCTATAGGGTGCTTCATCCATAGGTTCTCCTTGATCAGGCGGTCTGTAACAGATCCCCACAGTAATGTCTCCCATAGCTATATTCCCTTTAACCCTGACCCACAAACTCTCTGTGGACTCCTCACCTGTCCCCAGACAGAGTTCCATACTCTCCAGCCTATCCCTAACATAAAGGGCAACTCCACCTCCCCGCCTGCCAGGCCTGTCTTTCCTAAAGAGCCTGTAACCTTCCATTCCAACACTCCAGTCATAGGAGCCATCACACCATGTTTCTGTGATGCCTATTATATCATACCCCTGTAGACGTGCACACATCTCTAATTCTTCTTGTTTGTTCCCCATGCTACGGGCATTTGTATAGAGGCATCTGAGCCGAGCTCCAGCTGAAGCCAGCTCATTGGCTGGAGCAGCTGGGATATCTCTACAGTGCTCCGAGCATTTATTATAGGTTCTGGCAACTGAGAAGTCATAAGTGATGTATTTTCTCTGATTACCTATTGTGGAGAAAGTGCCTCTAAGTGAGGTAATTATGCGTTTGGCCAAACTAGTATGACAGACTTTGGCAGGCATAGGCTGCATCTTGTGGAGCAGGCAAGAACACCAACATGTGAAATAATTCTGTCCCCTGTTGTTGGGCCCTTTCCTATAACAACACTGAGAGATAAAGCTTTCCTCTGTTAAAATAAAGTGTTCTCAGAAAGGGAGTTAAGCTGTATTACTTGGAGTGCAAGGCAAATTCTTACACAAGCCAACATCACCACTACTTTCCCCAAAGCCTTTGGTGTCCAGAGTAGAGGTTTCTATTCTGCTATTTGATATGACGGTGTGGTCTTTTGTTTATTTTAAAGCCTACATTGTTATGCTGTCCTTTTCTAGTTTAACAGGAATTATCTGGGACCTGACTGTGATTGATAGCCTCCAAGATGTAGATTTGTTCATGTCCCCATAGCTACCAGAGTTGAAGCCGGTACAGTATCATCACTAAATAAAGTGATGGAGTTCAGTGATTGATAAAGTGGTGGAGTTCATTTACAAAATATAACGTAGTCTCTAAAGCATCAAGTTTGGCAATATGTTCCACAGAGCAGGGCGTCCATCACTATACTCTTAGAAGTCTTCCTCCATTGTACTGACTGATAGCTGCTTTGGATGAAACTGTGCCACAGTTAACTTTTCTAACTCGAGCTCCTTGATACATGTTGTCTACAGGCATGGTCTGCATGATACCTGTATTTAAAGCACAGAGAAAGTAAGGAGAAACAAGGGAAGACTTGCATTTCAGTGGCACAGATATTGTTATTCACATTAGGGGATTGTCTGTAAATATACTTCTGCTTAAAGTGAGGCAATTGGTTTGTTTTTATTGCCAAATCAAGAGTTGCATACTATGCATCTTTTTTTCAGTGTATACGTGTATGTATCCCTTCATAACCTCAGGTCACCTCCATTCAATTGCAGAATATGTGCTTTGCAGTAAAGCTGCTTCTTTTTCCTTAGTGAACAAGCTGGCAATAAAGACCAGAATTCTAGCCACCATCTAGGAGCTGAGCTTGTTCATTCTACACAAAATCATGAAAACATTGTTTGTGCTACCAGATACTAAATTTCTTGACTTACAGACTCTAATAAATTCTTTGGGGAGGGACAGTGCAGTCTTTGACAGGATTGTAAGACAAACTTCATGAGGTAGAATACGTGGTAGTTAACCAGACCTAGAAAGCTTGAAGCCATATCTCTAGCCTTTCTCTTAGTCTCAATGACATCGGCAAAAAAATCTTTGGCTGAGCTGTTGCTTTTAGACTTCAGTCTGAAGGTGGCCCTTCTTCTGGGAGGATGGGAAGCTTGGTCAGCAGTCACTTCTCTATGGGGGTCGGAGGGGAGAGGCAGGCTTTTTCTGCTTAGTGTTGGCAACAGCTCCTGAGATAATTCCAGTCTCTTTAGCAAACTGCGAGGGTAAAACATGTTTTTGTGGACTGTAGTAGCAAGAGGAGCGGAGCAAGGGAAAGCACTGCAGAAACTTGATATCTTAGTTTCTTGTATTCTTCCCTTAATAACAGTAATGGTGCAAGGTGGGTTGTCATAAACCTGCCATTGCCACAACCTGAAGCACTTGTTCATCTTAGAATCATAGAATAGTTAGGGTTTGAAAGGACCTTAGGATCATCAAGTTCCAACCCATGGGCAGGGACACCTCACCTAAACCATCTCACCCAAGGCTCTGTCCAGCCTGGCCTTGAACACCGCCAGGGATGGAGCATTCACAACCTCCCTGGGTAGCCCATTCCAGTTCATCAACACTTTCACAGGAAAGAACTTCTTCCTTGTATCCAGTCTAAACTTCCCCTGTTTAAGTTTTAGCCCATTACCCCTTGTCCTATCACTACAGTCCCTAATGAAGAGTCCCTTCCCAGCATCCCTATAGGCCCCCTTCAGATACTGGAAGGCTGCTGTGAGGTCTCCACACAGCCTTCTCTTCTCCAGGCTGAGCAGCCCCAACTTTCTCAGCCTGTCTTCATACGGGAGTTGCTCCAGTCCCCTGATCATCCTCGTGGCCCTCCTCTGGACTTGTTCCAACAGTTCTATGCTTTTTTATGTTGAGGACACCAGAACTGCACACAATACTCCAGGTGAGGCCTCACAAGAGCAGAGCAGAGGGGCAGGATCACCTCCTTTGACCTGCTGGTCACACTCCTTTTGTCTTTCAGTTGTTCTTTCTTTATTGTCCCCACAGAGGGAAATAGCCGTCTTGCTTAAGTTGGTAATTGCAGAGGATATACTTCTGATCTTGCTATGCTCACATGACTCTACATCTCTGTGCTGCCTATGTTTTTATTTTCACAAATTATAGTGGAGTTTCACAGTAGAAAGGGTACTTCTATGTTTAATCTCGGTAGTGCGTTTTCCAAATGTGGAAGAGGGCCAAGGAGACATTTCTAGGATAGCTGAAACTGCAGGTAATTTGTCTTCTGTTTGTGCCCTAGTATCCCAGGCAGACTTGAGAAACCCTTTGTACTAAGCCCATTTGGGAATCTGTGAGGCTTGATTCTGTTGCTAGAACATGGATATTGCATAGCTTCTGATGTCCTGATATTAGGAGAGACTTCTGTCTAGGGGTTGTAGGTATGACCTAAAATTTGAGACTTGGGGCGTTATGGAGCAGCAGTGGAGTGTTTCCAGGAGAATCTAAGGCATTACAGTTGGCATGAGATATCTGTGTTTAATAATGGAATTGAGTCAACAGCAATACTCCAAAGAGCTTACTGTGCTAATAAACAAGGCAGAAATAAGGGAAAAGAGTGTAAAGCACCAGGAGCATGGTCAGAGCTAGCTGAGGGCAAGAGGTTTCCCGTATGTATTTGTAAAAGTGGACAGAGTGAGTAACTGAGTAGGAAAGAAGGAGGTTTAAAGAGCAAGTGGTTTGGAAGGGAGAAAAGTGTAGGAGAGGAGAACAAAGTCAAAGGAGCCAAAATACTAGCAAAGGTCCTCTGAGGGGCAGAGGGAGGGAATTTCCAACAGCAAAAGAAGCAGCAGCTAGTCAAAACAAAATGCTCTGCTTCCTTACTGGGGTTGGAAGGTCACAGACCAGCAGCTGCCACAGGCCTGGTCATTGCTTCTCTGCCTCAGGGATGAGCTGCCTGTCACTGGTTATGCTCTTAAGAGTCATAGGTCTTTACCAAACCTGTGACTGTATTTTGGAACAATGCATTGAAATAATCAAAAGTTGTTTATGGTCAAAATGCTTTGCTGTTGTTTACACTTATAATCCCCACCTCATCCTTTCCCCTCTACTGCAGCCTTTCCTGTCTGGGGAGCAAGAGAGCCAAACGTAAATTCAGCCTCATTTCTTTGGAGTGAACCAACCCCTTAACTTTCTGCTCTTTTGCTTCCCACTCAATGCCTGGCAACACAGTCTAGAAAAGTGAGCAGGCAATACTTGCTGTGCTGCCATTTCCTCCCCTTCCAAGTCCCCCCCCAGCTCATTAACTTCCCATTATAAGCTGCATGAGTTTTTGCACAGCTGTTTGCATAGGAAGATCTTGTCAAGCAGTCCAGCTCCCCAGAGCCAGCATTAGTGTCAGGCAGGTGACAAAAGGCCAAGACCAGAATTCAAGGAAAGCAGCGTGGCAAATAAATTTTCTTGCTTTCACTCCAAGCACTAGAGAACTGGTTAATTCCACGGAAATCCTTCTTCTCTGCCAACATTCTCTGTTATGCTGCATTTTGAAAAAACATGCATAAGTTGCTCTGATGATAATTAACTTTATTTCTTAATGCTGAAAGAGGGAATTGCATTAGTGCCAACTTCTGATTTACAGTTGTCGTGTAGCATCCTTCTTGCAACTCTTTCCAGACTAGGGAGAACATGTGTATAGAGTGAAATGCTAAAAACAGTATTGGAATGGGAAGTTGGCTTCAATCTGACCTGTGTAGAGCAGAACACATCTAGCAGATGTAATATGTTATGAATGTTTTAGAAACTAAGGAAAAAATATTTCTACAGTGGTTGGCTGAAAAGTGGCAAGCTATCAGTAAGATAAAAAGTTAGAGGGTTGTCCATGTAGATGAAGCTGCTAAGGAGAAGACCCTTGTGCTTCTGTGGGGATATTAGGGAAACATGTACAGGACTAATTGAAAAGGAGCTGATGCTTGAAAGAAGCAAAGTTTTCTATAGCTGACTGGCACAATGAATATAGGCATTAAAAAGTGCAAAGGATGAAGCTCTGTTGTTTCCGGGATCCAGTGGAAGAAGTGAATTGGACCTGCTCTTTTCACAAAACAAGCAGTAGAGTTCTGCATGGACTGCACTTTGTGGACATCAACACTTTCCTAAGACCCAATTTTTGCTTCCCTCTTTTCCCCCACAAACAGAATATATTTAATCTTGACTCTAAGGAAATGAAATTTCCCGCTTGTGGAATGTTATTATTTGTTCAGCCCAAGGGAGTTCTTTGGATTGAACATAAAATTATATAGATGGAAATGCCATGATAGATACTAATGTTGGACCTTACCTGAATGTTTAAAGGTGCAGTAAGGTAAACTTAAATATCCACTGTGTTTTCAGAGCTGTATGGTTTTGATGTCCTTATTGATGACACTCTCAAGCCCTGGCTGTTGGAAGTAAACCTATCCCCATCGTTGGCCTGGTAAGTGATTCACAGTTTAATATGAGGCTGGGACTGTTGCTAATGATGGTTGTCCTTGGAACTTGTGGTCCTAGGAGGGCCTAGGATTTCATAATGCCTGCAGAGTATTTGTTCCACTGCTGATTAACAGGGATAGTCCTTTGCTTTTCCCTGTGCGTAAACAAACTTATTGCAGCAATCAGTTTTGAAAGAACCCAGTTGGGATTCCATTTTCTTTTTAATTCTTTCTCCTCCACCATCCATCGTCATTGTTAACACTTCATAATCTCCCATCATAGATGAATTTTGAAACTCTCTAGGCTATAATGTGGGATTTCAATCTCCTTTGCTGAGTAGAAACTAAGATTTTGGAGTCTAAGCAGAGTTCAGGCATTATGCTTGACTTGAGTATGTAAATAGATGTTTGGGCACAGATTTTTGGTCTAGTACTCTCTTTAGCTAAAATCTGAAGAATGAGTGTTGTCTTGGCCCTTATGCTGACACTCATACTCTAATGAAACTTCAGGATTTATTCTTTTTTTGTAGATCTCTAACTATGTGTGTTTCCTGGACTACTATTTAGCTTTACAGGAACACAGATGCACAATGCACTTCTGTAGTAGTGTGAGTCATACTTCAGTTAGGATGGTATAAATAAGCTTTAAGTTAAATGTTCCTGGAATAGCCATATCTGACCTTCCTCTAGGCATCCCTTCCCCCCCTTCCCATTCATAACCCTACCTTCCCCTACCTTCCACAGTACCTGTTTTTGGTTTCAAGTGCATCTAAAATGTTTCCACAATATTTATTTTCCTGGTTTGGTTGGTTGTGCTTATATGCATACACACCAAATTATTTGCATCCTTTACTATTTAAAACTGTAAGTCACATCTGCATCCTTTGTTCTGCTTTATGATTGCCATTCTCTTTGTCCAAGCTTGGCATTTTTCTTTGTTGGCATCTCTCACTGTGCTGCAGAACATGGTTGATTTCTCTGCTTCCAAGGAATCAAACTTTGTCTGTCTGATCTGAACTGTATCCATTGATTTTTCCACTGGATAAAATTATAATTGCATCCCGTCTGTGCCCACTGTCTGACCTTTTCATATTTATCACCTTCCCTAATCATTTTTTGTCATCCATTAGAACTAACCTGTCTGATTTTATGATTTTATGTGGAAGAGCCATAGGTAATTGTGTTTTTTAATAATTCTGTGACAGCAGCTTCTACCTGCTTCCTGAAATGTCGTATAGATGCATTCAAAGCAAATGCGTCTAGCCAAGCAGAGCTAAGACAAGATGGCATGTTGCTGCATTAGAATACTAAAGTAGTGAAAAAGGATAAATGGAAACAGATTAATCTTTACCTATTGGTGTGAAAATCATATAGTTTTCTTCCCATGTTGATTATGTCTGTGTTAAGGACCAATACAAAAAAACTGTATTGGAAGACGTCTTGAGATGCATTCCTCTCATTTAATGCCAGATAAGTAATGCCTGTTGTCCTTTGTTGCATGTGGGGGTAGTGATGCTCCTTTGGATCTGAAGATCAAAGCTAGCATGCTCTCAGATATGTTTACCCTTGTAGGTGAGTGTAACAAAAAGCTCCTTCAATCTTCCCATCATTAGAACCAATAAAAGATAGGTTTATGAGCTGAATGTTATTAGTGTATAATAGAGGAGAACTCCAGTTAAGGAGTACTGTATTTAGCACTGGGGTGTCGTATGTGGACATTTCTGCTTCAGAATAATCTGTGATGTTTATGTGGTATGTAGAGTCCCTAATTCAGTATTTGAAGATACTACTGTTTCTCTTTAATTAATGTGGTGGGTTTCAGTTGTGGTTCTTTTTTTGTTGTTTTTTGTTTTGGTTTCATTTGGGTTTTGGTTTGGTTTGGTTTTTTTTTTTGGGGGGGGGTGTCATTTGTTTTTTGGGTTTATTTTTCTTTTTTAGGTAGGTTGTGTGGATTCTGGTTAGCATATGTTAGAAGAGGAGTCATGGTTGTGAAAGCTGCATGACTGTCTAGTGCATAGCACCTTTTAGGCATCCCTAGTCCGTTTTGGTTCAGTTATTTGATGCAACTTGCCCTGATACTGAAAGAAGCAGAATTGTCATAAGGTAGCCTGCTCCGCAGTTTAAGAAACAGACCCCATCTCTATGCTGCTATTCAGTAACTTGGTTTTGAGAGAAAGTTTCAGTGTTAATCAAAAAAGTGTGATGCAGTGTAAAGTTTAGGATTAAAGCATGGTGTAAAAAGGAATAGTATTATTTTTGGTCCTTGGACAGGACAGTCATGTATATAAATTAAAAGGAATGCTAGGTTTATATTTCAGGATTTGCCTGACTTGAAGTTCTTATGTGGCTCCTCTGATGCCCCCAGGCTTCGTCTGCCAGGATCCAAGCCAACGCTCAAGCCGGGACAATTGTTCATCTGAATCTGTCAGGAGAAATCTGTATCAGAAGCTGCAGGTAAATTAATTCAGCTAGAGCTGAGGAGAATAGCAGGGAAGTTATTCTCATTGAATCTGGCTCACAGGTGGGAGAAAAAGTCAGTGAGTAAGGTTATCTGGGTTTCTAGCGTAACTACAGAAGAGACTCGGCAGATCCACCTGGGCTATGGGCTGTTCAGCCACTTCTGTTTTGTGAAAGCTGGAGAGGGACTTTTTATAAGAGCAAGGAGTTACAGGGCAAGTCTTTAAACTGAAAGAGGTTAGATTTGGATTAGATATAAGAAACAGGTTGCCCAGTGAAGTTGTGGCTGCTCCATCCCTGGAAGTGTCCAAGGCCAGGTGGGATGAGGCTCTGAGCAACTTGGTCTGGTGGAAGCTGTCCCTGCCCATGGCAGGGGGTTTGGAACTAGATGATATGTAAGGTCCCTTCCAACCCAAACCAATCTGAGATTACATGAAAAAGTAGGGAAATTCCTATGTTGGACTTTAAAATGCATTTCTTCTGAGGTAAATAGGCAAACAGAGTATCTTGGCACACTCTGCAGCTGACAAATATGTTCCTGTGAGGGACATGCATAATGGCTGTGTAGTTCAAGTTCAATTAGGAAATGAAAAGTATTTTTTTCAGTGACAGAGTACCAATATATTGTCCATTTTTTTATAGGGAAAGCTCACAGAAATGGCAACATTTTGCTTCTTTTAAAACTTGGAGTCTTGGCTCACAGTGAGAGAGGTGAATAGTTTGCAAGTTGAGATTTGAGTACAGGATGCATGGCCGAGTCCAAAGCTTCTAAGGCCATTTTAATAGATACGGTTTCATACAGATCCCTATGACCTTAAAGGTCTTCTTTGTGGCAGACAAAATGTATGTTAGATAAATTGGGAACCATATAGAAAAAGTGATCTTCTCTTTTAGAGTAATGACGAATCTTTGGGGTCTGATTGAATGTTTTATCTGGAAAAAAAAAATAAAAAATTAGTCTCATAAAATGAAGCCATTGAGAAGCATTGAATTTTAATGTGGCTTTAAACTTTTACTTTGCTTAAAAAAAACCCCACAAATAGGTGTAAGGCCTGGCCGGTTGAAATATGCAAAGATTCATATGACAGAACAGTGGTTATGAGATGGGATTAACTTCAAGGCCAGGTTGTACAGAGCCTTAGTGATATGGTTTAATGCGAGGCGTCCCTGCCCGTGGCAGGGGGATTGGAACTAGACGATCCTAAGGTCCTTTCCAAACCTAACTATTCTATGATTCTATGAACTTATCTTTTGGGACAGGTGTCATCCTTACCTATGTTTACCAGTCACAGACTGCTAATCCAGTGATAAAATTTTATAGCATGTTTTTGGCATGTTCTTTGCTGAATGCATGCCCAGTGTTCCTGGTCATGAGATAGTTATTCTGTTTTCTGAGTTTCACAAGACTGGACTGCAAGTTCTTTGTGCAGTTTCTTCGGTTTGACCCTCTGAACATTTCTCTCTCTGGGGAAATTAACAATTCGGCTGTTTCTTATTGTTAATTTAGGTAGGAGCTCTTTCAATTAATCATAAGCAATACAGAGACCTCGACCTCTTTTGTATAGACCAACTGTAGACAAGAAATTGGCAGTTCTCCAGTTAGAAATGATAGAAAGGTCTCCTGAGAGTCATCGTTTGCTCCTCTTGGGCATTGGAGAGGAGGAAGACAGCCTGAATACCACCAAACACAAGAAAAATCTAAGCACCAATCATAATAGTTTTCTTTTGAACCTACTATCATTACACTGTTATTGCTTGTAGACCTGATGCCAGGTAAATAATACAGGGTACTTTTTGACATTCTGCTGATATTTCTACACCTGTTTCTCCTTAATACATAGCTATTAAATATTTTCCTCTAACTCTTATCTTAGAAAAATATGAATTTTGGTCATTAGAATTGAGTTAATTCATCCATTCTGCAGAGCTCTTTTTTGCGTGTTCAAAAATGATGTAAATGCCCAGATGCATTCTGTACAGTTGAGCGCATCTGAGGCTAGGATTAGTGCTGTATTTTAATGGGGACAGAATACATTTGTGGAGCATATGAAAATGATCTGCACTGAGATGATAGAGACTATTAGCTGTATCTCTGGATTTCATTTATATCCTTTTACTTTAGGGTACTCACCATTCCTCTGCAGCTTGAGTGGTGATGATAGTGTCTTGGAGAACACAGGGTTCTTATTTCTCTTTGTGTGTCTCTTGCAGCATCCTGTGTCTATGCAATCGCAAACAGCAAATGCTAAATTGATAAGTGCCCGTCAGCTCCCTTCACCAGCATAAGGGATGCAGTTTCAAATATTACCTTGTACAATACTTTTGGTGCAGTTGGTCCCAAAATATATTTTTCAGCTAAGTGGCCTGAGTGGGGAGGAAGAAGAGAGGAGAGGGCTGGGTGCTGACATATGTTTCCATGTGGCAAGAGCAAAGGTTGGAAAAACATTTACATCTGTTCCAGCAGCTTAAAAAAAGAGTGGGTGATGTGCGCTGAGAGACAAGATCAGCTGGGTTAAATCCCTTAAAGTTTTTAAGCCTACAAGTATTTCTGAACTGCATTTTAAAGAATTTGAATATAAATGCTTAAAGATAAAGTTGTCATTTTGGTCATCAAATGATGAAGACAGTGGTAGCACAGTGTTCGGGATTTGGTAGGTCACTGAAAGGGAAAGTGCAAAAACTGGTGAAAACAGCAGCAAGTAGAAGTGTCACATCAAATGGGAGGAGGAATTTTTGTCTTGTGTGCTACAGGGGATGAAATGAGACTGAATGATATGGACGGCACAGGTGAATGTGTATTGACAGAATTTAGGAGGCCCCATAAGAGAAGTAATTATTTTCTGTGAGACAGTCATCTGCAGGAAACTGCAGAAATTTGAGGGTGAGCTGGGTCAAAATGGATAAAGGTAAGAATGATTTATTGAAGGTAATGGAAAATGTAGAACTACTGTTAGAATAATTCAAACTGATCCACATTTCTGAATGTTATATTTTGCACCCTCCTTTCAAGCCATATGGACAAATCAATGTTAGTTTACTTTTTTAAGCACCCAGCTGTGTGGGGACACAGTAGGCATTGTTTTGCTGCTAGGCTTTCTGTATAAATGTAATAGTGATGATTCTGACTTTTTTTGAGATTTCTCAGCAGGAATGAAGGTAGGACAGATGGAATCATCTTGAGAACCTAATTAATTCTACGCACTGCCATTTGTCATTCTGTGGAAGTGTAGCTGAGGACAGTTCAGCCGAGAAGAGAGTCTCATTGAATAATGAGGTCTCATAGAGAATAGGAAGGGTCTTTGTGCCAACTGCTGTCATTGCTTAGTATAATTAGAATGCTGATGTGGGAACCAGAGATGTTTGCAGAATTTGGAGATAAAACAAAATGCTTGGATTTATCTGTACTTCTAAAGATAAGCTGGGTCAAAGAGGGAACAAAATCTTTATGAAGTTGGAGACATTTCTGTGCTACAGCCAGAGAGGATTCTGTAGTAAAACACTGAAAAAACTGTTTGTGCAGAAAGTTCAGTAAAGTTAGTTTTTCTCTAGTGTTTTGACAGTAGTGTAGTTTGCTCTCAGGTAGGAGTCAGAGCTTTGCCAGATGTAGGAACCACAGCTGCCAATACATAGGCATAAATTTTCTGTTTGTAATCAATGCACTTATCTCCATTGTATTGAGATTCTGGAGATGATTTCATTGGGGTGTTTTCTTAGTAAAAGAGATCATCTGATAAGATGGAAACTTTAGTGTAATATTATCTTTGAGCAGCAGTTCTCACATGATGATTATTATCATAGTGTCAGGAAATGGTTTTTAAGAGGAGTTTACCAAGCAGGAGTTTACTGAGCAGGAGGAGATTAAAAAGCTTAAAATTTAATGCTTAACAATGTTTCAACTGGCACGTGCTATATCTGTTTTCTCCTTGGATCTTTCTGTGTTGGTCATTGCAGTGTAACCCATTCTAGTGCAATGCTTCTGCTTTTGCAATTGCTTCGTCTGAAGATTTTGAGTAGCCATGTGCAATTTCTAATGAAACAGCTCTTACAAGTACAGGTACTGCCGGATCTTGCCATGAATTTTAGTCATATCTGAGCAGCATGGGATATTCCCCTGGATTTATCCAGTTCAAGGTTTCTGTCATGCTTTTCTTTTCTTTCTGGATTAAGAAGGCTCTTTCTGCCTTCTTTGCTCAGGATAGCACTAAAAGAAGACTTAAATTTTGTATGAAGTCACAAGACCTTCCTAGCTAGGCTCTTCTATAACATTAACAGGCAGTTTATCTGAACTGGTCCTAAGACCAGCTAAAATGTGCTTAAGAACTTGCTCAAAGATTTCAGTCTTGCTAGGATTTTAAGATAATAAGATAAAGCAGCCCTGCGGAGAAGGACTTGGGGTTGGTGGTTGATGAGAAAATGAACATGAGCTGGCAGTGTGCGCTTGCAGCCCAGAAAGCCAACCGCATCCTGGGCTGCATCAAAAGGAGCGTGACCAGCAGGTCGAAGGAGGTGATCCTGCCCCTCTACTCTGCTCTCGTGAGACCTCACTTGGAGTATTGTGTGCAGTTCTGGTGTCCTCAACATAAAAAGGACATGGAACTGTTGGAACAAGTCCAGAGGAGGGCCATGAGGATGATCAGGGGACTGGAGCACCTCCCGTATGAAGACAGGCTGAGAGAGTTGGGGCTGTTCAGCCTGGAGAAGAGAAGGCTGCGTGGAGACCTCATAGCAGCCTTCCAGTATCTGAATGGGGCCTATAGGGATGCTGGAGAGGGACTTTTCATTAGAGACTGTAGTGACAGGACAAGGGGTAACAGGTTAAAACTTAAACAGGGGAAGTTAAGGTTGGATATAAGAAGGAAATTCTTTCCTGTTAGGGTGGTGAGGCACTGGAATGGGTTGCCCAGGGAGGTTGTGAATGCTCCATCCCTGGCAGTGTTCAAGATCAGGTTGGACGAGGCCTTGGGTGATATGATTTAGCGTAAGGTGTCCCTACCCACGGCAGGGGGGTTGGAACTAGATGATCTTAAGGTCCTTTCCAACCCTAACTATTCTATGATTCTATAATCCTGCTAGTTTGAAGACAGTTTGTATTCCTGTCTTTTGTTAGAATTGAATAGGACTGCTCATCAGGTTAAGAATGTCCTTGGAGAGACTGTCTGCAAAGTATTTTCTTATTTCTTAAATTTGCATGATCTTACTTGCAGATATGTCCATTAAGTGCAATAGTAACAGGAGAATAACGGGGTGAACTGAATTTTTCACTTTTTCCCTACAACTTTATCTCATCACTGATTTATAGTTCTGTTGTTCTAGTGTAGCAACACAACTGGAACAGAGAATCATGGTGCTGGTACCACTGAGGTGTTAATCCAAGTGTATTTGGGGCCTGTGAGTGTGAACACTGGCTCTAATGTCCTTTGGGTGAGGATTTTTCTGTACGAAATCCTGACTTTGGTGGTTTTGGGTATGTTTCATGTTTTTTGAAAGGGACCAGGGGTGTAAATATTGGCACTGCTGCCTGAATCATGAGTCCTGTTGTGCTAAGAACTAGGAATGTGAATAGTCACACTTAGTACACACTGGGGTGTGGACTTTTCAACACTGCAGTATGGAATTGTGAATTCTGGCTGTAGTACTCTGGAGTGTAGGTTCTGCTGGGAATGGGGTCCTGGAATTTGAATATAACTTTTGTTTTTTTAAAGTAAGTTGAGAGAGGAAAAGGGAAAAATCTGGGTTCATACTGTCTCTACAGCGTACCCGTCCTCTGTCTGCCGGTGATGCTGAAGTGAAAAACTCAATGCCCTCAGGCAGGGAAAAAGTAACAGGAAGGCAAGGCACCTCTGTGCTAGGTCTCTCAATGGAAGAGGTAAGTAGGGTATTAAACCTCTCTTATTTACCTTGGCTTTCAAGCAATGTGTGTGGTTATTTGCTCAGCAAAGAGCAAGTGCATGTATATGAAAAATACGACAGAAGTAAAATTCTTGAAATAGAACTGCTGGATTTCACTGCTGGTACTTCCCTTACCCTCAGTCATGCCATATGTGCTCCAAGTAGTGAGAGATTCTTTCAGAATTAAAATTGCTTAAGGATTTCATGTGTACCCAGCCCACTCCCAGGACTGCAGTAATAGTCTTGTCCTCTGAAACTCAGAGATTTTTTTAGGGTTCATTTTTCATTGTATCTATTTTGCTGGATTACTTTTTTTTTGTCTCTTTTTATTTGAAGATAAAAGTTCTTTGTCGAGTGAGAGAAGAGAATGAACGGAGAGGAGGCTTCATCCGGATATTCCCTACCCCATTAACATGGGGACTTTATGGGTAAGAGTAAGAATCCAATAGGATGGCTTAGCGTTGCACCAAAACTCTGTGTTGAGGGAAATTCTGTGTTAGATGTATATAGGTCAACTGACTTGGCAGTTGGAAAGACACATATTGAGGGTTCTGATAGAGTTTATTTCAGTGTTGAAGATGCTTTTTTCTACTTTTTTCCTGATCCCTTGTTTTTAACTGCTGCCGCTTTGCCTAAGTGCATGTCAAGCATTGCTTCTGATGTTGCTTTTCTGTCAGAATAAAAATGTCTTCACTTCAGATAATCCATTCCTGCTATCTTCTTTTACATCCTAGAGCTGCACATACTGTGTATTGTCCTTAGGCCATAAGCTCAATGTAGGACTCGTCATGTGAGTGATGCTATATTATGCTTTTCTGATTTTATCCAGTCTGTAATATTTCTCTGTGTCTCTTACCTCACCAGGATCTTCAGCTGAGAAGTGATAGGTCTTCTCCTTTCCTCTTTTCTGTTATGGTACAGCATATTGTCTCAATCCACTTCTGGGATATTTGTAGTAGATTATTATTTCTGTATTATGCTGCCTTTCATTGTGTTGAGTTCTATTTTGATACCTCCTGTGTTTTGTTTTTCTAGATCCTTTTTACAGTACAAGACATCAATGAACTACATGCTGGCTACACATCTGTTTAAGGACAGGTAGAAAGTTTTTCTGTTTGAGAAGGAAGCAGAAGGCACAAACAGCATGAAAAGGATTGATTTCTCGCTTAGCCGATGTTATAAACAGCAGCTTCTGATTTACAGGAGTGGTCATAGTTGCACATCTCTTCTCTTGTGTGCCAGTGACTCTGGAGGTTTTATATGTTGCCCTTCTGAATCCAAGGGCAAAAAGAAAAATACAAAAAATATTACTATAGACATGAAAAACCTTCAAGCACCTAAGCTCCTTTATGAAGGGATTATAGGTGGTCCTTGCTTACCTTTTGTTTCAAATTTAAAGTCACATTAGAGCTTGTCCTCATGTAAAGTAAGCACTGAAATTTACTTTTTTTTTTTCCCGCTATGTACTTTCAGAGAGGTGTCTGGAGGGTAGCTCCAAATGACACCTTCTCCAATTTAAGACAGATGAAAGCATCAGTTGTAGAAGAGCTGTTCAGATTTCCTCTTTCAGAGCTTTTTTTTTTTTTTTTTCTTCTTTAAGATGGCACTCACGAGGAATTCTGTAAATGTGACTTTTTCACTGTGCTTATGAAAGACTTTGGAAGCATTTTAATCCAGTCAGAAGGTAATTTTTGCCATTTTTCCCTTTGTAGGGGCAAGATGAAAAGAAACTTCCCCACTGGGAGATGCCGGTAAATAGCTTCTTAAATAATTTGTACTTCATAGGATTTATTCTAAATTTAGATTTTGCAGCTTCATTTTCCAAGTCTTTGGTCAACACTTTTTCTATCTGTTATCTATCAAACTGATTTTAGAAAAGTAAATACAGTGAGCATAGGGGATCCCAGCATGTGGAGAGCTTAAGTTTTGTTGTATTGGATCATAAAATTGCTCCTTTTAGGCTTCCTACTTTGTCATTCCTACTGTATTGATAAACCTCATCACTGAATTCTCTCTAAAGATCCTGTAATGCATGAGGGGTTTGGTTTTCATATACCCATGTATTCACTTTGCTAGATCTGAAAGATAAATGGAGCAACAGGGTTTTCCGGGGATGTTCCCACTTACATCATAAAGAGCACTTTGCTGGATCTTTGTGCATTGGTAGAAGGTTATGTTTGTTCTCCTTAAGCAATCTGTTGGGGCTCTTTCTCCCTTGGTTTAGGCAGAACTTGTAGAAAGGTTGTAATTTTTCATTTAGATTGTTTTAAAATTCTTAACTCTGAGCAAACAATGAAGAACAAGCTGTCTACATAAAAGGTTTGGAAGGCTGGACTAGGATCCATGTGCTGTCTTCTCACTCCCCTCCATGGTTTTGTACTCTTCAAATTCAGTTTTCCTTATTAACTGTGCTTGAGCTGCACAGTGGACAGAAGCTGCTCAATCATGAAAGCATGACTATAGATAAGTACATTTTGAGGCTTTTGAGGTGATGTTCTATAAAGTACTTCCAAGACTCGCTTCAAACATTTGCAGGTTTTAAATAGAGCAAAGTTAGACCGATCATAATTACTTCTTCCCCCTGTCAGGAAAACTGTTTCTTGAAGAAAATTAATCTATTAAGTCTCTCTTGGCATCAGGAAGAGAAGTATAAAGGGAGATTGAGGATGTCTCTGTATTATACTTCCCAGAGCAGGTCTCAATGAAAAGCTGGATATGAGGCTTGAAGCTATAGACTCTCATGCTCTCTTTTACGAGAGAAAGCTTGTTTCACTGGAGTTACGAAAGCGCCAGCGATGCAATGGCAAGTCTAAAGCAGCACAGACAGGATCACCAGGTATGCATGGCTACATCTTAGATGAGCAGCCAGTCAAAACCAAATAAGCAAGGACTTTTTCATTTGAAATGTGTGTGAATGGGTTTGTTGTGGCCTTTGTAGTTCCTGAAGGGTTTCAGAGGTTGAAGTTAGTAGTTCTCATGTCAAGTGTTAATAGTTTTCACTTCATTCTTCTTACAAGTTTCATGCCTTCTTAGTGCCTGGAATTTCATTCCCACCATTCCACATGCCTGCGTAAATGACCAAAGATAATATTTTCTTGAAGATGATCTTGCAGTTGCGTTTTTGGTTACAAGAATTCAACAGTATGTGTGACTTTACAGTCCTCCACCTTTTCAAACAAAGATGAAGACTTGAAACCTTCCAGGCTGGTTCTCCTACACAGCAGTGTCTCTAAGCTGTCGGAAAGAGAGAAATCCTTCTTATCCAGTCTGACATGGGAAAAATTTAAATGGTACAGAGGCAAATGATCATCAAAAGTGGCTCTTCCTGAAGCTGTTATCTAAACTCTTTCTAATAGCTATGTGATACTGACTGCAATGGGAGAGATTGTATGTTATAAAATTATTTTGGTGCTGTGTTAATGTATGTGATCTTTATTGACACATGTGGAAGTTTTAGATGTCATAGCTTTGGTATTTTTGATACACAGAATTACAAAGAATTAGTATATGCATCAAGTATGAGTCTATATATATTTCCATACATATGTAAGAATCAGTATAAAATATAGGAAAATGCCTCTGTTTCTTTAATTATTTTTTTCATTTGTAAATTTAAGACAAGACTTGTGGTGTGTCTTCTCTGATATTGTGAAAAGGGGTTTCTCAACTCTTTGATACACAAGCAGAAAGATAGAATAATAAAGGGCAGCGATAGTTAAGATACTATTCTAAAATAGTGGTGTTCTGTCCTAGCAGGAAAGAGTTTAGAGGTAAACCAAAGGGCATAAATAGCAGGACAATCTTTCCAACTTTTTACTTTTTTCTTAATGAGCATAGGTAATTTCTCTTCTACTACAGGGACATCAGAACCAATAAAGTTGTCCCTCAAGTCAGATGCAGAAGGTGAGGAAGAAGAGGAGGTAGATACAGATGAAGATGAGCTAGATAGAACTGTTGGCTCTGTTTTGGACAGTGAGGTGAAAAGTAAGCCAAAGCTCTCTGACTTGGTGAGAACTGCTAGTAAGGAGAGGTTGCCGAAAAAGCTTGACAAGAAACCTGGAGATGGAGGAGATCTGTTTCCTCAGAAAACAAACATTCAGATCAACTTGCTGCAAACTCTTCAAAAGCATGGAAACCTGAGGTGAGAGATTTCTGCATGTTGTCTTGAATTTTGACTTGCAGCTAATATTGGTTAAAATATGGGGGATGTGCAGTTAGTGGCACATTATGATCAAGTGTTAAGAGATAAATGGACCCTAGAGAAAGGGGTCTGAATTTTTGTCTTAACTGTGGGCTGCCTTAACTAGTTGGCATGGGAGGGAGATTAGTTGCAAAGACTGACTGTTTACATGTTGGATCAGTATAATGGATAAGCCATAGTTGCCATTGCTAGTCTTTAATTTGGTGTTGCAAGCTGTTCTTTGGTCAAATCTGGCTTCTTAAATGCTTCTCTTTCTTAATGCAAGATGCCTGCTATTGAGTTCTAAAATTCATCTTTATTTCTTTGCATTTACAAAGAACTGAGTATAAACATAAATTCAACTATCCAAGAAATGTTGGCTGCCTCTCCATAACATTAGTTGTCTCCTTTTTGTGGTCTTATTTATGGTGTTGGCATTTTTACCTCTGATAATAATCTTTGCTCAATCACCTCCTGAGAGCAAGGTAGGAGGTCATCTGAGAGTGACAAGTTACTGAAACATCTAATTGCCTGCTGTTGAGTATGACAGTGTGGAACAGATTATGTTCTGATGCACGGTTCTGGTACTTGAGAAGAAGAGAAGTGCTGGAGGAGATTCTATAGGATGACACCAACCAGGGTCTTACTAGATGTTTGGAAGCATGATCTTCCCACTAAATATGGATAGTAAAACTATCTGCAAGTGGACAGGAAGGGCAAAAGGAAAGAGTAATAATATATAATCTGCATAGGAGATTTTACATCTTCTAGATGAGAAGCAGCGTTGTTTTTTGTGAAAAATGTCCAAAGGTAGGGAAAATGATTGTTGCTTGTTCTTTCTTAGTTTAGTTTCTGAGAAGATTTATGATTTTTCAAATGGATTTTAGAATTGTTGTGATGTCTTCTTGTAGCAAGGATGTTTGCTGTTGTGACAGGGAAGATTCTGAAACCTGTTTTGAGGATGAACATATCGGTGCTGTCATATACCTATATACAGAACTGACTTCTGACAAGAACGTAACCTCTCTCTGGTGTTTGTGGCAGAATCTTGCACAGGACCCAGTACTGTTGGGATTCCCCACAGAAGTAAGGCTTCTGGTGACCTCATGCTCCAGGATTGTGCTTGGCTTGGTCCATCTGATCTGTCATTGATGAAAGCTTTGCTTGTGGAGTCAAGAGTTAGAGGAGCTGAAGTAATGAAATTTTCATCAAAAAGAAACCAGGCTTGTTCCAGTCAGGTTTTGTAAGTGATAGGACACCCCTCTCTCCATTAGTCAGCCTGATGAAGCAGTTTCTCTACCTTCCTCACGCTGGGTGATACTGGTGAAGAGGTGACAGTTGAATGAAACATGTTCCCCTAACTGCCATTCCCAGGGAAGTAAAATTAAAAGGGAGTTACTCAGGTTTCAATATTCCACACACCAAAGGAGAGGCAGTGTTATACACGCACCTTCTTCATCAAATTATAGAACAGTTAGGTTTGGAAAAGGACCTTAAGATCATCTAGTTCCAATCCCCCTGCCATGGACAGGGACATGTCACACTAGACCATGTTGCCCTGTCCAGCCTGGCCTTGAACACTGCCAGGGATGGAGCATTCACAACTCCCTTGGGCAACCCATTCCCATGCCTCACCACCCTTACAGTAAAGAACTTCTTATATCTAACCTGAACTTCCCCTGTTTCCTGTTTTGTAACCACAGATGTATTAGGTGCAGGCAAAGAACTATTACTGTGCCAATATTGATAATGGGGTCCGTAATTCTTACCAGCACAAATCTTGATCTCTTGGTCATGAGATGTTTGAGTTACAGGTTGTTGTGGTTTAAACCAACCCAGTAACTTAAGTCTCATGCAGCAGCTCATTCACCCCTCTCCCCCTTTGTGCCTGCATGGTCTTTAAGAAGCATCAAAAGCTAATGATTAAGTAGATGCATGGATACTTTTAATGTATTTTATTTTGGTTTTAATTTCAATTCTTATCTAGATTGATAAGGTCTCGATAAGCGTTACTATGTCGTATGTTACTATGTAACATGTAACAAAGTGTCCATTAAATTTACGGACATATAAAACAGGAAGACAATTTGTGAACTGAGTTTTTAATAAAATTTCAGGCACTTGTGTACCTGGAGTCATTAGGACCATAAAAGTATCTGAGAATATTCCTAAGGTGCAGAGAGGAAATAGATGAAAAAATGGTGAGGTTCCTCAGGAATTGGTCTGAGGCTGATTTTAATAAGTGATTCAAGAATGACACAAAATGTAGAGATGTGCAAATTTCATTTGCTGATGGAAAAGATTTGGAAGTTATTACCATGAGGGAAACATAGTGGAATAAACATGGAAAGAGCTGGATGAATTTGAGAATAGGAATAATATAGCTAGGATAAAATTCAGTAGCACAAAGTCCAAGGACATGCCTGTAAGAACTAATAATTTACAGCAGAAATTGTATCAACTGGGTGTTCATCAACGGGAAATTAATTATAAGGAAAAATATAAGCTTTCTAATCGCAGGAGGTTTGCGAAGCTCTAGCTCATGTATGCATGCAAATGTGGTCTAGGGTTTATCACTTGAGATGCTTCTGAGATTTCATGTGTAATATCGTATACAGTGGCTATCGCCTGTGTTCAGGGAAGGTTGTGACTGGCCAGGTAGAGAGCTGCTAGTCTCATCATGTCACCAGTGTGGGTGCTTTGTTAGAAGATACTGAAAGATGTGGATAGTTCACACTAGTAAAATGAAAACTAAGGAAGGCTGTAATTGCTAATAAATATATTCAAGGTGGGAGACCCATTAGGAATGAAATTATTTAAGATACAGGACAACGCTGGAGAAAGAAAAAGCAAATACAAACTGCTCATGAGGGAAGTTAGGCTGGGTAGTAAAGGAAGGTTTCTAATAATTAAAACAGTAAGGTCTGGAATAATATTCTAGGAAAGTAATGGGTTGAAAACTGTATTAAGATGAAACTTGATAATTTTACAGAAAAGATTAGGACATTGCCTGTGATGGAAGAGTAGCTGACACTAAAGCTCATTTACTTCTACTTTCTTATGAAAAGGGAAGGAGAAATTATGTTTGCAATTCAAGGGACAGCTGGTAGTGACTATGGAGAAAACTATGAGGAAGAGTGGAGATTGGGAGAGCAGAATGTTGGAAGAGGAGGTTTAGGCCAAGATAAGAATGAACAGAATTGGGCAAAGCGTTTGGCAGTTGGAGAAGTTGATGTGTACACTAAAGTGACTACCGCTGTGAGGGACTGAGAAGCAATGTGTCCCTCCCAGTCCTACCCCAGTGAACTCTCCTCAGTTCACACTCACAGCTTCCTAACATGTTCAGCCAGCTGCACAGCAGATTTTGCTGATGTTCTTTCATTCTTCAGTGGTGCTTTGCTCAGTGAAATTTGGCTTGTTTCCTTGGGCCAGCAGGGAAGAGCTCACTTTCACAGATTTAATTCCTTCATTTCCAATGGGAATTGCAGGATCTTTGTTATAACTCTGGCACCCAGTACCAAGCCATTTATTTGTTTTATGGTCTCTTGTTGCGGTGTTCAAGATGCTTGCTAAGACAGAGGCCCAAGAGAGTCTCGAATTTGATTTAAAAATACACAGTTTGCTGATGTTCACATTGTTGGATTTTGGAGGAGAGTGGCTAAGGCTGTGGAAAGCAAGGAGACCATTCAGTTTTTAGAGGTGATCTTGGAGGGTGTCTGTGGTCTTTTGTGTATCCTGCAATATCTACCCCATCTTGGTGAGCTGAAGGACTTGAAAACACTGGCAGGGTGAAAGGGTCCTCCTTCCCTTGAGCTTCAACATTGGTGCATCTAGGAGGTCCTTGCCGACTGTACTTTCGTCCATAAACTGTTCTTAACTGCTATAACTCCATTACTACCCTGAAGATAGCTGACTGATTCTTTTGGTTCGCAGCAAAGTGCAAGCTCGCAGGGCTTTCTCTGCCTATCTACAGCATGTTCAGTTGCGACTGATGAAGGAGGCTGGTGACCAGATCCAGAATTCTGCCTGGACTGCCAAAGAAGATGAGCAAATGGTAAGAAGCTTTGTGTTGGCCAGACTGAGAAGCCAAGCTATAATCTCCCTTGAGAGTTTTGAAGTCAGTTCCCATCCTTGGAAGAGCTGAAGTCCGACTGACATTATAGTTGTCTATTGTAGTCCAGCTGCCAGTGCTGTATTCTTAATATTCAGACAAGGTAGGGCTGCTGATTTGACATCTAAGCAGCAATAAGAGTAGTCAGCTCTTAATGACTGGAATGTGGTTCATATTCAAGTTGCTCAGATTTTTCACTGATTCTTGTTCACTGATCTCTGAGCTTACTTGCTTTTGAATTCTTCTCTCTAAGATTCTTTAAGATAGCTTGGCAGTGTCTAGTTTCTGTTGCATTAAAGTATACATCTACTCAACTAGAACAGGTAGCCAGTTAAGCTTTTTCACTTGTGTCCTGTCTTACCCTTTGCCAGCATCTGCATTTAGGAATCTTCTTTGTATTTGAGATAGAGAAAAAGAAAAAGAAGAAAGTGAAAACCGCTGAGGATAGAAAGTTACTTTCTAGCACAGATGTTTTTATTTGTGTATTTATTTTTTATTTTAAAACCGTGTGATTAATTTTTCTGGGCTGTATTTTAAGGCCCTATATTTGATGTATATACATTTTCAAGCAGCAAGCCCAGATCCCCTCACAAACCTTCCTAAAACAGCTTTGTACAGTAGGCTCTTGAGCTTTCTTGCTGAATACATGTTCCAGGGAAAGAGCCAGTGCAGTTCAGAGATAAAATTGTGTGTCAAGGATAATCAGTCGACTCAGTGGAAAATGTTACCCCTGCCCTTTCCAAGTGGAAATTGAGAGTCACTTTGTCTGCTGTACTGTGAAAAATAATGTTTAAAATAACAGATTAAACCAGCCTGGAGTAATGGCAGTGAGAGGCGAGCTGTGAAATCCAATAGTTTGGCTGTGAGGCTGCTCATTTATGTGTTAGCATTGCTCCTAACCAAAAGCAAATTCCAAGGGGAGACAGAAAGGGTTCAAAACACCCACAGGATGCATCCGATAGACATGGTGGGGGATTGGAATTACATGGCTATAGACGTAGTCATCTATTTCTGTGGAGAGACTGTGGTAATAATATGCATACATGAAAAGTGATGAAATAAGGCTTAGATCACTGTAGTGGAGATATCTGACCGAGATCCCCTTCCCTGTGATAGCACTGCGGGTTTTATATCAGTGTGCTTCATCACAGGCTTTCTTTAACACATTGCAGATTATCTATATAAGATTGCAGATTGTTTTTTGGAAATGTTCTCATTAGACTTTACAGGAGATTCTTTGTTGCTGCATTTTGCTGCTTGTTTTTTGTTTTCATCTGCCATGCTTTTTAGACAAATCCTCCTCAAGTGTTCTCATTTTCTCAGGACCGTGTGTTTAGTTCTTGCCAGTCAGTAGCTGCTGTAGTACCTCTGTTCTCACCACATCTCGCAGGTGCTCCATTCTTAATGCCATCTTTCTTGCTTGCAGGAGCTTGTGGTACACTTCCTAAGGCGAGCTGCCAGCAATCTTCAGCAGTCCTTGAAGATGCTGCTCCCCAGACGTCATTTAGGAATAAATGATCGTCGTCGTATCCTGGCTTACCAGCTGGGCAAGTTCATAACCTGTTATAACAAGGTGACTAATTCTTTCTTGTTTCTTCTTTTAATAGCTCTTTTGGTTTCTGCTCTGAAGTATCTTCTGCTGGCTGCTGTCATAGTCAAGACAGCAGTCTGTTTAAAGGCTCTGTTGTGTAATTTACATGGCTTGTTTGCAGTTGTGCATCTGGTAATGGTAGTCTGTCTGTTCAAATTGTCAGAGAGACTACAGTAATACTGAATTATATGTGCAGTCTGGTCATCATGTGCATAAAAATCAAAAGAAATGTCAAAGTGGAATTTAATTGGCAGTTTGCTTTTTCTCTTTGGCTAGTCTTCAGTTCCAGTGTTTTGTAATGCCTCTTCCCATTTCTCCCTGTTTTTATGGTGCTTCTTTAGAGATAATATTTCTTATGTAGAACAATATGAAATATGTATTTTACCACGTGTTTGATATACTGAGGAACTGCTACTTATCTGCAGTATGGGACTCTGCGTGCTCAGTAAGAAGTAGGTCCTAATTTAAGTAATTTTCACCTCTTTAGATATAGAATATGCTGTTCTTAACATAGTGGTATCATGGTAATCCTTGTTTTGCAAGAACAGCTTCCCCTTTCCTTTGCTCCTAACATTTCTTTAGCGTTGGAACAAGGGTAGTTTAAATTTTGCTTTCAGACACTGCTCTGTAAATAGGCCTCTGAGCTCCTTCTCATTAGCAGAGGTTGTTCACTTACATTACCTTGTAAGAACTGACATCTAGTAACTTGGTCTGTCAAAGCAAGGTTGGTATTGAAATAAATCTGTTCCAGGGAGTGTCTCCTATGCCTAATGCTCGCTGAAATACTGTGTTAGGAGTAACCACAAAACACTCGGGTGGCTCTGTGGTGAGTGAAGAATGCAGCTGCTTTGGATATAATTTCCACTCAAATTATGTTAAAACATGAGGATTTTCTGCTAACTCTTAAGTAAATTCACAAAATAAAACTGTGTAACTGGTAATAGAACAGTGCATAAACATATTTTCTAGGTTAAAACAAGTGAGAACAGATCACTTGAGGTTTTATGACGTACATGTTTAAGCCGTTGAGAGACTCTTTGGTTATGCGGTTTTTTTTGATGTCTGATTCCAACTAGAATCATATAGACTTCTTTCACTGACTTGTAACTTCAGCTTTAGTAGGGACTCCTACTAATCATTATGTATCTTCTGTAATGACACAGAATCAAAAAAACTACCTCCAGCAAGCTAAGTAAGAGATCACATATTGTCCAGACTTCTACTTAAGTAATGAAGGGTGGAACCATGTCCCAGAGTGGCTTTTTCTTCTCCCTCTTGAATTATCTTTCAAAGTGTCTGACCCTTTTGTCCTGGGAATGCTCAGCATAGCCGAAGGAAGTAATGAAGTGGAGGTGAAGTCTGGTCAGATAAAGCTTGTGTGGTAGTATTGGTATTTCAGACAGGCTTGTAGTTTTTTTTTTATTTTAATTAACAAAAATGTTTGTATTAATACAGTTGCTAGTGTCAACAAGTTCCACTGGTGTGAAATAGAAAGATTATTTATATCTGAGAACTTGCTCCCATTCTTACACACAAAGGTTCACCATCTTTTACGCCAGTATATTTTAGTGTATAATGCATATTTGCCACAGGCTGAACTGTTTTACTTTCTTCGCTTCTGCTGAAGCAGTATGTTTTTGATGTGTAGGTAAGACCTTGGCTATTTAGTGCGTGACAAAAAAATTAACTCTAGAGGAGAGCTCCTAGTTTACAGTAGGAAGTGTGGATGCCCTCAGCAGGCCTCCTTGATTGAGTTTCTTCTAGTATAATTTTGTGGGTTTTGTCCTTTCTGAAAAACTCCTTCTGGGATAGATGCTCAAATAAAAGCTATTCTGATGAACTCTGTATTTATGACAGAAAACAACAAAACTAGAAAGATTTTTTCTTTTTCTTTCTGTATTTCCTTATGTCCCAGCAAAGTCTATATTTGGAGAAGAGCGTGTATTTGTGAAGACTACTCTTTTCTCAGCAAATCAATTCTAATAAGTTATATCAGGTTCAGTGTATACTTAGAATGCTGTCTCTCGGGCTATCTATATTTATCCATTCTGTTGCCCACAGTGAAATATTTAAAATTTGGCTCTTTGGAGTTATGTTCTTTTGTCTTAGATGCCATAGAATTGTTTTTTTTTCTTTGAGCTGTAGCTGTGCATGGAACATAAAGTAACTACATAGAGACACTTACTGATACTACTTACTAACAGGAAACAGAGCAGATGGTTCAGAAGCAATCAAAAAAGAAACAGGAAGAGGAGCAGGGAATGAATCCTGAACTTTTTCAGAACTTCATTAGCAAGGCAAGGTAGGAATGGATTTTACTCTTTTTGATAAAGGGTCTTGCAGCCCTGAAAGTGATGGGGTTGTTCTAAAGATGATCTGATCGATCTAAAGGGTTCTAAATACATTTATTGACCATAGCGCCTCCTCCTGCTCTTGCTGGGGACAAAAACTTGTCTTCCATCTTTTCTTCCAGCAACCAAACACTTGTAGCATCAGCATCTGGTGCTTAGAGGACATCTAAGAGATGTTTTGACCATTAAATAGATTACCAAAGGGCAGCAATGGTTGCCCTGCTCTCTGTAAATTTCAAAGTGATGCTGGTGAGCTAATGGTGTCCTTTCTGTGATGCTGGAGTAAATGTGGAGTTATTTTGGAAGGAGAATGAAACTAGAGCTGCTGCTCAGATGGCCTTGAACTGCTGTGGTTGAACAGTTGTTGTGGTTCTGGCTCTCAAGTTTCTGCTCTCAGAAACAAATCTCATGCTTGCTGCCCATCTTCAGGAACTCTGCAGGTTTAGACTTTCTTAGATGAGGAAAGAAGGGAGTTATACTCTCTGTCTTCATCCTAGTGTCTTATTTGGCCTGCTAAGGCAGTTCAGAGCAAGCAGTTACTTTCACAATGAAACACTAGCATTTTCTAGCTGTGCGTGCTTTGAACTTTGTGTGTCTTAAACTTACAAGGGTCTAACAGGAAATGTATTCTGGAAACACATAAATATTCTTCATGGCCTTAAAGCATTTTATGAAAAAGTAATGGTATTATAGCTATCTAACTATGGAGAGGTCTGAAATTATTCAGTGAACTGGAATTATGCCCTCAAAGTTTCTGATTCTTGAGCACAAAACCTGATTAATTTTGACTGCTTTATTTGATGTATGTATGACATGCATGTATGGGCAATGACCCCTGTCAGTATGTGGACAGGTAGTGTTAACCTGCCTTTTTAACACCCTTCTATCTTCTCTGGGGAGGTTGACAGTCACTGCTTCTTTTTCATGATCAGTTATGAAACTGTTTTCTCTTTTTCTCTGTTTGGATAGCACTCTTAGTGACTAAAAGTGAGTTATAGCTGAGGCTTTTTAACTAAGTTCAGGAGGCTTTATAGTATTTTTTGAACTACATTCTCATGAAAACAATTAATTTTACATTTTAGTATAATTGATAGAGTTATTACTGCAACAGACTTACAGGCTCGAAGAAAAATCTCACTGTTTTTCACATAGTTCTGTAAAAGAGTGATGCTCAAGGTGTCTCACTGCCCTATACCATAGCGTCTTCTCCTGTCACTAGAAATGCAGGTTACATGGGCCCACAGCATGCTTTTGGTTCTCTGATATCTTTGTCCACTAAAATGGCTGTTGCGTCCTAGATCAGGTCATTTTGATTTTTGCAAGAAATGTTAAGATATGCCTGTTAGGGTCAGAACTCTTCTGTTTCTTTGTTACTGGCTGCCATGCCATCATGGCCTGATGCACACTTCAGGCTGGAGCTGGAGATTTTTGCTGGACCATCTGATCATCTGTGTGATAAAGAGCAGTAAAAGCCAGTTTGCCAATGATCAGACAATTTCTAGTGATGATCTTTATGCTTCTCATGAGGTGTCAGGTATGTCTGAAAATTCTGATTAAGGTGATGGCACTTTGCACTATGCTTAAAGCTTAAATCAGTGAACTAGTCATTTGGAGCCCAGCAAAGGGTATAGATTTTCACTTTGAGTAGTTGTTCTGCTGTACAGTGAATGCGACACTAGAGAAAAGGGATAATAAATGTTGCCACTTAATAACTGGGGTTGTCTTGTTGACTTTCTATCTTTGATATCCCATGGATATCATTGTATTTAGTTATACATATGCTACGATAATTACACCTAAACATCCTCAGTGCAATGTAGAAGAATATACTTACACTGATAAATTCATTTAAAAGCTTAAAGCACCTTTCTACCAACAACTCTTCTTCTTATATTTCCTCTTCACCTTTGTTGTCATTGGTCTGGGAGAAAAGGTGAACTTTGCAGCATACCCTCAAGGTCTAAACTCTACTGGGATGTGTAGCATGTTCCAGCTTTAGACTTTGCTTTTACCAAAGCTCAGGCTAGCTAAGACTAGTACAAGTGTGATGTGCAGAAGACATTTTGAAGGATTATAACTGCTGCTATGCTAACTTATATTCCTGTGTTATGTTTTCTTGTATTGTTACTTTCACTATACTTCCTGCTTTTGGTGTTTGCTCTGCTTTATACCCAGTCACTAAGTCTGAGCAGCACTATAAAGCAAAAGGAAAGCATATTAGATACCAAAACAATCAGAATTACAGCTTGCACAAGCTCTAATATGAATGCCAAGTAACTGATACTGGTTTGGGACCAATAGATACTTAGGACATTGGAGCAGTTAAACTCTTTTGTTGTAAAGAAAGTGAGAAATGCATGGTGGTTGTGTGAGCTTAATGAAAATATTGACTGTTCTATTTGTTTGTCCTGCAGTTTTGGCTAATTAACAGGCTTTTTCCTCTTCTTTCCTCTTTTCCCCCCACTGCTGAATTAAAACTACTAAAGATGACTATAAAACAGAGGCTGAGCTGAGTTCTGTTGTGAAAAATATAACTGCTTGTTCTAGAGAGCACCTGGAGAAGACTGACAAATTCAGCTGTGAACTGAATCTCCCCAAACATGTGTTTGCAATTTTCACTTGCTCTTTATTTGTCCTGGGAAGGCTCCTGGATGCCTCATTTTTTCTGCTGTGTAAGAAAACTGGCATTTCAGTGGGAATCTTGGGTTTAACTAAGCCGTGTTCCTGTCTTTCTGCTCTTACCCTGCAGAACTGAGCAAATTATTAACTTGTCTGGCCTAACCTTTTTTCCCCACTCCCCTTTTCAGTCTCCTTGTTGCTCCTTGTCTTTCATTGTTATGTGAGCGCATAAAAGCTTAGAATCCTCACTTATACCCATTGTCTCCCTATTGTAGTGAAAGTGACTTGGCGGAAGTGCTGACGTTTTACACACAGAAAAACAGGTCAACAAATGTCTCCCTAAGAAAAAACTCCACAAGCAGAAAATGCAGCAACACCAGTAATGAGTCAGAGAAACAGCCTCCGGAGCGTAAGTTTTGCAGGCAGTTCTGAGATGGCATTGGCCAGATAAATCCAGTTTAACTGAAGTCTGTGGAAAGAAGTGAAGTGAGATGAATCTGGGCTAGCATTTATAGGGAGCTAACTAGGGTGGGTCATGACTGAAACGATAATGTGCAAACTGAAGGCACTGAAATGAGCACAGAATCCCAAAATCAAAGTAAGGGATGAGAGAAATCAAGACCTGCAAAATTGTGCTGCCTGCAGTGAGCATACCCATCGGAGGGCAGAGTCTGTCTATTTGAGCCTAATAGGGTGTTCATGGAAGGATATGCAGTACCAGCCATAAATGTTCAGTAGTCCATGCTACTGTACATGGCAGCGCAATTGTGATCAATAGAGTCGCATGGTCTACAGTAAATATTAGCAAGAAAATCCATTGTAACAAGGTTTAAAATTCTGCAGTCCTGTTTTAATGATATCAGTTTGCATTGTTCTCCTTCCGAACTTCTCCGTTTTTTTTTCTAGAGCATCCTGAGCTGGTGAAAAAAATAAAAGGTGATCAGTCCAAAATTTCAGTTGCAGAACTGCCTGCAGAAAGAGCATTAAAAGGCTGTAAACCCAAAGAAGGTAAATCAACCTGTAGAGTGAACTGGCTTAAATCATCATCAATAAAAAAAATAATGAATGCATCTACTGTTTTAAACAAAGGTTGGAACCTTTGGGTTCATACTGAGAGATTCAAGTGCCCAATTTTGGGGGGGATTCTGCAGGGTTGTGTTTTTTTTTGTTTTGTGTTTTTTTGTTTGTTTGTTTTTTTTTTTGTTGTTTTTTGTTGTTTTTTTTTTTTTAATAAACCCAAGAGAAGGTACTGCAGAGCCATCAGTTTGAAAGTGTTAGCTGCTCTACTGTGGGGGAAGATCAAGATATGTAACAAGCTTTGGAAGAGGATATTCATCATGTAGAGCCTCTTGTCTTTGCCAGTAGATGAGGTCATACTGGCTTCAGTGTGTCTGGGTAGAGGCATCTTTGGGTGTTGATGTTATCCAAAGGACCTGAAAAGGAGCTTTTTCTCATCTAGTGTGCTCATTATCTTTGTGTAGTTTCAGAAGAACCCATCTTCTCCTTAAACCCTGAAGTGAAATTACCTCGGTGTGGCCCTTCTAGTGCTTCTTCCTCTACTTATGGTGCCACATTCCAGAGAAGTACCAGTTCCTGGACACCATCTCAGCCTTCAGCCTCTGAAAAATCCCAGGTACCTGGTCACCATTGCCAACTCCTCCAGCTGGTCCCAGGTTGATTCAGGCCCCTTCCTCACTACCATCCTTGCAGAGCACAGCTCCTGACAGCTCCTCTGTCTTCATAAACCCAGTGTCCAGTGAGGCTTCTATCTAGCCTTGCAGGATCACATTGTTGTCATTCTGGTAGCTACACTGTTGGCTCATTCTCATCTTTTCAGACTGCTGCTCAGATCTACAGCCAAAGATTGTCCCGACCGTACTCTGCAAAAATAGGTGAGTGTTCTGGGGTGCATAGTAACCTGCTAGATCATGTAATTTCTGTTCAGGAGTAGGTAGAAATTTTACATTTCCAGAATGATGAGACTTGTTGAATGGTGCTAAATTTCTCATGGAGTGTGGGAAGCAGCCCTTGTTTGCTAAAGATGCCTTTTCATTAAACAGATGAACAGTGAATCATAGAATCACTTATGTTGAAAAAGCCCCTTAAGATCACTGAGTCCGACCATTAACCTGACATTGCCAAATTCACCACTAAACCAGGTCTCTAAGTGCCATGTCTACACATCATTTAAATACCTCCAGGAATGGTGACTCAACCGCTTCCCTGGGCAGCCTGTTCCAGTGCTTAACATCCTTTTAGATGAAGAAATTTTTCCCAATATCCAGTCTAAACTTCCACTGGAGCAATTTTATGCCGTTTTCCTATCACATGGGAGACCACACCTATCTTGCTACAGCCTCCTTTCAGGTAGCGGCCTTGAACTCAGCCATTGAACTTGTTTGAAAAGAGCTGGGAAATACAGTGTTGTATATATTTACCTGATTGTATTACTGAGCTCTTTTATCTTTAGTAATATTAATCTAGTTTTGGTTAGTGGAAGTCCTGTTTCAGTCCATGTTTTCTTAGTTCTCTGTTTCTCTATCATGCAGAGGAATCCTTTAACAAAACCTCAGAATTGTTGATAAAGGTGTGTAAGGACCTTGAAAACCAAAAGATCTGAATGGATCATTACTGTATCTCTTTCTTCAGGACCTTTCAGCACATACTTCTACAAGTGTATCTTAAAACCAAGATCTAGAGACTTCTCATTTACCATGCTGGGGTAGAACATAGTTAAGCAATGCAACTTTAGAGTGTAACAAATCTGAAGAGTAGAAGAAACTATAGGAATTTTTAGATACATGTTGTACTTTATTTACAGAGTTTTGGGAACCACACATAGGCTAAGGACTGTGGTCCTGATTTTTTTTTTTTTTTTAATGATATACATTTGCTTTAGACTGTACATCAGGGTCAGCACATGTTCATTTGGGTTGCTGTGTAGATATGTATATATATTGACCAACTTTCTGGCATTAAAATAAATTTGACTTCCTAATTGAATAGGTTGTTTAAATTAATCCATTTGTTTTTAAGGGAAAGAACTATAGATTTAACTTGGGTAACAGCAACTAATATTGTCTGGAATTGGTTGTCATTAGATACATTATGATGAAGAGAATATGGGTTTTGAATTGACAAAAGCTCATGTAGGCAATACCCATAGAATCATAGAATCATACAATAGTTAGAGTTGGAAAGGACTTTAAGATCATCTAGTTCCAACCCCCCTGCCATGATGCAGAATAGAAGGCTGTATTCTCCCTTGAATATGCAGAATGTATCATACTTGCTTTTGTATTGTGATCAACAGGCTGAGAGAGTCTGACATACCACTTACTAAGCATATCCAATGTTTGTTTGGAAGGTTTGTGCCATTGCAGTTCAAGTGGACAGCATGTGGGCTCAGCCAGGACGCACAAAGATGCAGAAGAGACTTCTTCCCAGGACAGTAGTAATAACCCCGGTATGGTAGCAGCAGAACTGCAGCAGGTGGCAGAAAAGCAGGTAGGCTGTCAGCATTCCCCACCACACCACATCAGTCTCCTTATACAGCAGGTGTGTAAGCAGTAAAGCTAGAGTCCCTGTCACAATAGAAAAGGCTAACACAGGCTTCATTCTCACAGTCTCTGCACTTGTCATCTTTGATCTGATACTTGGATTTTGGAGATACAGTTTTTAACAGTGGTCTTTTGCTAAATTTTCTGAAGCATCTTTAATAGTTGCAGGAGCTGGTGCTATTTGTTTCTTTCAATTTTATTGTTCTGTTTGGATTTTGAATATCTGTTTAGATGATTGGCAGTATCTCTTTTTAAAAGGTGGAGTGCATTTATAAGTCTAGGAAGCTGAACTGATTGTTTTGGACTCTTCTGCATCTGGTTCAAGGTTTTGATTCAGCCTGGGCTGTTCCAAAACTAATACAGGCACTTTAGCCTTTATAGATAGTTCTTGAACTTTAAAGGATAAGTCACAAAACCAAAGCACCTTCTTGCTGATGATGCAGCAGAGAACGTGAACACTGAACATACCAGTGATGCTGAGGCCTGATGTTGCATCCGGCCAGACCCTACTTAGAGAATCTGATCTTTCAAAGCCCGAAGTGGTATGAGGAACACCGGGAGAAGCTTGTTTGCTTGTCCAGTAATATTCAGAGCTGTCAGTATGGTTCTCTTAGTGAAATCAGAATTCAGCATTTTAAAGCTAGACTTTGTCAGTAAAACTATTAAAAAAAAATCCAGTAGAGAAATGAACATTCATTCAGGAAATGCTGACTTCTTGAAAGCTAAATATATGATGGAAGCTGCCTCCTTGGATAAAAAACAGTATCTAAAAAAACATCTCAGGAAAAAGGAAATGTATCTATTTCATCTAAGTCTTTTTCTGAAAAGAACTTTAAAAATAAATTAATAGATTTTCTCCCTAAGCCCACTCATTTCCCGCTTGGCTCCAACTGCTGTGGTTTCATAGGTCCATCTAGAGAACCAAGTTATCTTCTTGCTGCCATTTAAAAATCAGCTATATAAACTTCTGTATTCCTACCACAGCTAGTTACTGCTGGTTAAATTAGGAAGTATAGAAGGGGGAATCTGGAGAGTAATTCACAGAGCTCTGTGAGGGAAGGGCTGTGTAGCTTCCTGAGCTGAGCTGTGTTGGTTTACAGAGGAGCATCCTTTGGTAATTGCAGATGGTGGAGGCTGAAGTCTGTTTAGTCACCTATCAGTGCAGATATATTCAAGTCTGGAAGTGGCTATGAAGTGCAGTGGAAGCTCTGGAAATATGTTGGTCATGCTAAATATGTCTACGTTGCTTTTTGTTTCTGTGCTCTCTGAAGATACTTTCCCCACAGAAGAGTGGGAAATGTATAGAATGAAAGCGCTAATTCCATTCTTTGTGACCAGAAAACAGTAGACACCTCAGCTCCTAGCAAACAATGTAGGTTATTTCCAAGTGAGATTTTGTATTGAGCAACACAGTGTTTGTACAGATAAATATTTCCTTTATGATAAGGTGACCCCTGGTAGAGAAGATCAGTTACCTAAATAATAAAAATAATACAATTGTTTAAAACTATTTCAGAAACTTGGAGTTAGTCTACCTTGTTGTAAAGTACCTGGCTGGTATTAAAGGGACCTGATAGTTGAATTTAATCATGTTTAATGGCAAGATTATACTATTCATTTAGGGAGGGTGTAAGCAAGAGACTTTTGAAAAGACTATTATTGCTGTGGACTGTTTCTTTTCCAAGGGCAAGAACTATAATGTGAGAGCTGAATGCCTTTGTATTTTGGTTCCCTGTGTTGTGCCCAGCTGTGTCTCGGGGGTAGGGGTTCTCTGAATACATTACCTCCTTCCAAGAGCAGCTGGGAAGCTTGTTTTCTGTTCCCGTTCTTGTGAGAATTGCTTCTGGTATCTGTGTGCTAGCTGGGGTCTCTGGGGTACCCAGGAATGTAGGCTCAACAGCTGTGCTTGGAATGATGTTGCCACTCTGGCTGGGAGTCCACCTCTGTTCTTTGTCAATCCCTGCTGTTTCCTACCTATGCCCAAAGCACCTGTTTCATGTTTTTCTCTCTTACACTCATTTCAATCAGTTTAATTTATTCAATCAGTTTAATTCAATTAAATTTAATTGAATATTCAATCAGTTTAATTTATTAAGCAATTTTCTGCTAAAATTACAATATTCAAATGGAAAATTTTAAATGTAAGTATTTTAAGAGCATGGAACAAGGTATTTCAAATCTGTCATCTTAAGAAAACAAGATTTTTGTGATTACATCAGCTTTCTGTCTTATCAGTTCTCTCCATTCTCTTCTGAAACACCAGATGGCAATTTCATGGTGATACTCATGAAATGTTCATGAAATGAACAGTTCTTGTGATATGAAAGATGGAGATGGTAGAAAGGTAAAGCATTGCTGATGTGTGGTTTCATTCCCTTGTACGGTTACTTTTGAGTCGCTTCACAAAGTGTGTGAGAACATTTTGCCTTGCACTAATTTGTATTTTTGAAAAATATTTTTCATTATATGGTATAAAAATTTCATCAGTGTATCTTTATACTTGCAACATTGGGAAAACAAGGGTGCCTTCACAGTGGTATACAATAGAAATACTGATCTAGAACCATGAAAATCATTACTTAATCCCCTGCATCACTGTATGATGTCTTACTGCCTAGTTGCATGAATAAGAGATGTATAAAGAGACACAGTATTATTGTATATTAGACTAGAAAAGGAGCAGCAGTTACTTCTGTAACTGTCTTTAATGGCAATGTCTTTCCTGCACTTATCTTAAGGACACACTTGAGTAGGACAATCTCAGGTTATGAAAGATAAATAATCAGCTTTACAAATTAATACAATGAAGCTGCTAGGGAGAGTCTTTGTTGTTTAACATACCTGTAACAATGAATGTTGGTTTTTACTTCTGAGGAATTTTATTCCATTTTATTTACTTAAAATCACATATTTACAATGTTTTTGTGACTACATAAAATTTAATAGTAAAACTGATTTTGAGGTTATGACAAACAGTAGAGTTATGTGCTTCTGTGTGTAAGAGCTGTAGTACCCACAGTATTCAAAAACAAGAAGATATTCCTCTAACTGAACTACCCCAATACCTTTGGGAGAAAGCGAGAGAGATCTGTAATGGAACATGTGTGCTTTTCAGGATCCAGCATTAACCTGGGAAGTTCATGGCTAAGTAGGGTAATAAGGGAGGTATCTGAGATCAAAAGGTCATAAGAGAACAAATAAGAAAGAGAAAGCTTCTGTCCAAATTCTCCAAGTTTCAACTAAATTAGTCTTAAAGATATGTTCTTACCTTTTTCATGAAAAATGTTAGAGGCAGAGAAGTACAAGGCCCGTGAGTGTTTCAGTCAAGGGTGAAAATCAAGTGGAGTTCAAAATATTCTGTTCTCTTTGGACTGCTGCCTATCCAGTCAGAGTACATATATAAATTAGCCTGTTTACTGCTAATTTGGAACTGGCTGCAGTATGTGCTTGTTTTTGCTTGTTATTTAAGGGAATGCAGGGAGGGAAGATTTTGACTATATCATAGGTAGCAGACTTGTGAATGATGTGGTTATTAACCAGGGAGACACGTGGGGATGCCACATGAAATTAGATTTCCTTCAATGTGCTATTGATAGATTAATTTGTTAATTCAATGGGGATATATTCTAGGTCTGTAGAAACAATTTTTGGAGACCGTGTAATTTGCATTTTTCACTATACTAGGTATAGAGGAGATACATTTTTCTTCCCAGGTAATGAAGTTAAACTTGTAGAAGAAAAGCAAAAAATGTTCTGTGAGACTTCTGTGGCTGGATGGTATACCTTCAGGAGTTCAGAAATGCAAGAGTGAAGTGACAAAGTTTCTGCTGAAAGGTGGAGTCTGTGGTAAAGCTGGTATAGAGGACAGATAGGCAACAAATAAAAAGTGGAAGCAAGGACAGGTGGCCTGGGAAGAATGCAGGGATGTTGGCCGGGAAGCTAGGGACCAGGTTAGGAAGGCTAAGGCCCAGTTAGAATTAAACTTGGCTAGGGATGTGAAACATAACAGGAAGGGATTCTATAGGTACATTGCAAATAAAAGACAGACTAGGGACAACATGGCCCCCTCCGGAAGCTATCAGGAGAACTGGCTACACAGGATTTGGAGAAAGCTGAGGTTCTGAATGACTTCTTTCTGTCGGTCTTCCCTGGCAAATGCTCTGACCACACCACCCAAGTCTTGGAAGGCAGACACAGGGACTGTGAGAATGAAGACCTTGGTCCCACTGTAGGAGAGGATCTGGTTCGAGACCATCTTAAGAACCTGAACATACAAGTCCGTGGGACCTGATGGACTCCATCCACGGGTCCTGAAGGAGCTGGTGAATGAAGTTGCTAAGATACTGTCCGTTATATTTGAAAAATCATGGCAGTCAGATGAAGTTCCCGATGACTGGAAAAAGGGAAATATAACCCCCAATTTCAAGAAGGGGAAAATGGATGACCCAGGGAATTACAGACCAGTCAGTCTCACCTCTGTGCCTGGCAAAATCTTGGAGCAGATTCTCCTGGAAGGCATGCTAAAGCACATGAAAAACAACAAGGTGCTTGGTGACAGCCAGCATGGCTTCACTAAGGGGAAATCCTGCCTGACCAATTTGGTGGCCTTCTATGATGGGGCTACGGAACTGATGGACAGGGGTAGAGCAGTTGATGTCATCTACCTGGACTTGTTTAAAGTGTTCGACACTGTCCCACACGACATCCTTGTCTCTAAATTGGAGAGACATCAATGTGATGGATGGACCACTCGATGCATGAAGAACTGGCTGGATGGCCGCACGCAAAAAGCTGTGGTCAGTGGCTCAATGTCCAGCTGGAAACCGGTAACGAGTGGTGTCCCTCAGGGATCGGTGTTGGGACCGGTCTTGTTCACCATCTTTGTCGCTGACATGGACAGTGGGATTGAGTGTGCCCTCATCAAGTTTGCTGATGACACCAAGCTGTGTGGTTCAGTTGATATGCTCGAGGGAAGGAATGCCATCCAGAGGGACCTTGACACGCTTGTGAGGTGGGCTGATGCCAGCCTCATGAAGTTTAACCATGCCAAGTGCAAGGTCCTACATCTGAGTCGAAGCAATCCCAGGCACAGCTACAGGTTGGGCAAAGAAGAGATTCAGAGCAGCCCTGCAGAGAAGGACTTGGGGCTGCTGGTCAATGAGACAATGAACATGAGTAGGCTTCAGTGTGCACTCACAGCCCAGAAAGCCAACTGTATCCTGGGCTGCATCAAAAGGAGCGTGACCAGCAGGTCGAAGGAGGTGATCCTGCCCCTCTACTCTGCTCTTGTGAGACCTCACCTGGAGTATTGTGTGCAGTTCTGGTATCCTCAACATAAAAAGGACATTGAACTGTTGGAACAAGTCCAGAGGAGGGCCACGAGGATGATCAGGGGACTGGAGCACCTCCCATATGAAGATAGGCTGAGAAAGTTGGGGCTGTTCAGCCTGGAGAAGAGAAGGCTGCGTGGAGACCTCATAGCAGCCTTCCAGTATCTGAAGGGGGCCTATAGGGATGCTGGGGAGAGACTCTTCATTAGGGACTGTAGTGACAGGACAAGGGGTAACGAGTTCAAACTTAAACAGGGGAAGTTTAGGTTGGATATAAGGAGGAAATTCTTTACTGTGAGGGTGGTGAGGCACTGGAATGGGTTGCCCAGGGAAGCTGTGAATGCTCCATCCGTGGCAGTGTTCAAGGCCAGGTTGGACACAGTCTTGGGTGAGATGGTTTAATGTGAGGTGTCCCTGCCCATGGTGGGGGGGTTGGAAGCAGATGATCTTAAGGTCCTTTACAGCCCTAACTATTCTATGATTCTAAATGCACTGGCTGTAATAAGGACCCTAAAGTTTTCTGTAAATTAAAGCAGAGGGTCTTGCTCTGTTAGCAGATATATATTAAATTGAAATAAAAATGGAATTTTAATTCACTCAGGTAAACATAATTCAGACAAAAAAACCCACAAACACAAACCCCACCAAATCCTAAAACCCAAAACCCCCATCCCATATCTTGATCTATTAGAATTCTTTGAACTGAGAAAAATAGCATCTACTGGAACTGGTTCTTGTTCTTCAAATTTACAAAAAGGTTTTTTACAAGCTTTCAGCAATTATTGTTAGGCAAGACAGGTATCTCTAGGGTAAGAGGTGAAGTTTTGTTACAGATTGAAAGCAGACAAAAAGCAAACAAAAGAGTAACTAGCCAGTTTGCTATATATCAAGTGGGTAACTGAAGACACAGAATGCAGAATGAACATGATGGACTGTAAAGATTTTAAAGGAGGAAGTTCATAATGGTTGGCATGTTATTCCCTAAAGAATGACTATGAAAGCAAGTTATTGCAAGATAACACGGGGTGTGAATTTACAGTAGATTAACTCCTTTATAGCGTTCACCCATGTGAATACATACTTGTGCAGCTCATGTTCACTACATGCGGTAACTTCTTGTTACCTTCAGTGTAATGTAGGCTACAAGTGTCCAGATGTTCCATTACTGTGAAGTTGTGTTTAAGCTATAAACTTAAAACTTGAGCATGCCTCCTGATAATTTGTCAGTACAATTGTTGATCATCATGAGGAAAGCTAAGAGAAATGTAACAACTGCATTAACTGGGAAATGCAATGGCAGATGAAGTTCAGTGTTTTTAAATAACTAATTACGTGACAAGCAATAATTTTAACCACTTGAAGTAATATCCTTTAATCATCCAGGGAAGAAAACATCAGTTTTGTTCTAGAAAGCTCAGTGGAGATACCTGTTCTAAGTCAAGTAGTAAAGGCAACAAAGAAAAATAAGTAGCATGTTTAAGGAACAGGGTAGGAAATGGTATGTAGTCATGTAAGCATCGGTTACAGGCCCTCCACTGAAAAACTGTTTTCAGTTCTGGTGGTCATTTCTAAAGCAAATTCAGGAAAAATAACTGGGATTCACAGTTGAGTGACTACAACAATTAACTGCAAAATACATTTTTAATAAGGCAGTGAAAATATAAGGCTTGTTTGTTTAGGGAGGAGATAGGTATGAAGGAATTATATAGAGCAGTGGGTGACCAGGTAAATAAAGACTTATTAATGCTTCTCATAAGAAGGGGATATTCATCTTGGTAGGAAGACATCAGAGCAAAAACTGTTCATAAAAGTGAATAGTTATTGTCACAGAATATTGACTTGCCTTGCCAAGAATAATCACTTGACTTCTGAAACTTCATGCAGTAAGATAGCATTAAGACAGAAAACAGGACATAGTTGAACAATGAGCATTTTGCAAATGATAGACCCTTAGCTTTTAATATATAGAAATATCAAATTAATTTTTCTTATCAATAAGATGTTTCAGTTAGATGCATGGAAACCAAGATTCCTTTCATTTTCTGAACTATGTCAGGCAGGATAGCAAGTTTGCTGACCTATTGCTCTGAGCTGATGTGTTGTCTTTAATACTGAGAAATGTGTGCCATGCTGCTTCTTCCATACTTATGACCTTTTCTCTGCTACATTACATTACTGTAGTCAAGCTAAATATTTCCTTTATGATAAGAGATTTACTGAGACACTTGTGGGGAAGTTGATATCTGAAAATAGTGATTTTCCTAGTTACAGCATGCAAATGACTGCTAATTATTTTTAGAGGGATGTCTTTCTTGATATTTGTGGTGCTTCAGCTGCAGTGTTGTCAATGTGTTAATGATACTCAGTTTTTCAGTTGTCGTGAAATTTTCTTGTTCAGTTAGCCCATTGCCTGGCATGAGTATAAGATAGTAATGGTACTATTGAAGAATCATGGTATATACATTGGTGGTGTGTTGGGGAATAAAGCCTGAAAATACAGATTGGTAAACCCCTTTCATTGTATAGGGACATGCTTGCCTTTCTTGCCTTGATTTATCATATAGGGACCTTACTGGCTACAGCATTATTTCTGGACAGCTAAATGAAGAGATATTTATGTCTGTACCTACTGTTAGTCACTGGTCTTTCCTGATGGATAGATACATGAAGGCGGTGAACAAAATAATCCAGATTTATTCTCCCTCTGTATTGTTTACCCGGCATTAATCCTTAAGTCTTACTTAACATGGGCTTAGCTTAAAATATTTCTTTGTGCTTGTATTGCAGGACTTGCCATCGGGAGGATATAAAAATGCACAGCATGTGTGTAGATCCAGAGCCAGGGGGCTGGATCCTGGATATGTATTTTTTCTTTGTGGGTAGCATGCTACTTATTTTTGAAATATGCTCTAAGGTAAAAAGAAGGTTTTCTTCTGCAATGGATCTGTGTGAGGTCCCTATCACTGACTGGCATGGGGGGCTGCAGCTGATACCTACCAGGCTCTAGTACTTTGTAGTTATTACTGCTAGTGAACTGAAGAATGTGTTGAATTGGCCAGCTTCACCAGGAGGAGGAGGAAGAGAAGGAGGAGGGGAAGCCTGGTGGGAGCTCTGACCCTCTCTGTGAGGGAGAGTGTGAGATTTCAGGACTTGGTTATCATTAGGAATAGCTCCAGTTCTTCTAGCCAGCCAGTTTAATCACAGGGATAACATCAGACCACCCAGACAAAGGCTATACCGAGCTGCCTCTGTCTCTGCTGTGTAGGCCATCAGTGCCCAAGATCCAGCAGCCAGGGTTCCTGCAAACATGCTGATAGATCTGTGGGAGGGCGGGGTACTTTTCTTACTCTGCATTTTTCATTTGGACAGAAGGTACAAATTAAAAAGAAGCAGATTGGTTTACTAAACCTTAGGACAGGGGAGAAGGAGTGAGGAGCAATTGGAATGGGCCAGAATGACCTTGTGGGAATAATTTGCCACAGCAATCCCAAAATAGCAAGTTTCAACTTAATATCAGTTACAACAATATTTGAACCCACACTAATCCTCAGTTACCTGTCTCAATTATGCAGTGTGGTACCCTGGCTTCTTTTGTCCTCAGCAGAGGAAAAGTGCCACAAAGCAAATGGCCAACATGCCAAAATGTACTCTACTGGTCCCAGTGAGTATCAGCTCTTTTAGTTCTAGAGCTGAGCAGTGCAACATGGTGACTGCAAAAAGACCATGAAACTTAGGGTGCAGCATTTGCAGAAATTTGGTGAGGATGTTTTCCCTAACAAAGGTTTTTTTTTCAGTTAGTCCCTTGCTTTGACTCAAACAACTTTATCTGAATCTTAATCAGATTTATTTTCCTTATTTAAGCATTTGGTTGGCTTTTACCTTTTTACTGATGGAGAGGAAAGGAAGTGTAAAGGGAAGAGGGCATCTCACTGTGACTAGGAAGAGGAGCAAGAAGATGGGAGATGAAGTCTAAGGGATAGTTTTCTTTCCTCTCACACAGCTCTGCATTGCTGCAGGGTCCCATCTCCTCAGCTCCAAGCTGTTCACACAGAAGCTGGAATTACTTTTAATACTACTGATTTGTAGCATCAGCAGTAATGTCTCAGAAGAAGCTGTAGGAAGTGAAAATGTCAATGCAGTTTTGACAGTGCTCAAACGGAACCCCTTCTGCTCTGAGGCTCCAAAGGGAATAGGAGCAGAAGTTTTTCTTAGGATGCAGTAACATCTGTAGATGTGGGCCACGCTGAGCAGATAGAATGCATGTTATAGGAAAGATTACACCCTGATCATCAAATGTTTGGCATGACTGTGCCTTATCAAAATCACTCCCACTAGGAACTTTTGAATCAGAGAGCATCTAAATGAAAGCTTGACTTTTTCAGGAGAAGGAAGAAGGGAGTACAGCCATCCACAGCAGCAGCACTAACTTTGGTTTTGTTATTTTTCTCCTTTTTTTCATTGTTAAATGGACGCATACACTGGAGACACTACAAAGGAATTTTTAAGTTTGTCAGGTTTCCCAGGAATGTCTCTGGCAGGTCTTTGTCTGGAACATTTTCTGGAGACGGGAACATTTGTGCTCTGTATGCATATGTATATCCTGTAAGCTGGATATACATGAGCAGAGGAGGAATGTCAGAGGCCTTTGGCCAGATCAGCCTTGGTACACACACAGATTTCACACTTCCCAGCCTGTTAGCCCCAGTTCTTCCCTTCTGGCTGGTTGCTCCTGAAAATTCAAATCTGTACATAAAATGAAGGTGGTTTAGTATGGGGTGTGGTCAGGAAGCTGGCCTGGGTAACAAAAAGGTGGTCCTAGGAAAATCTGCTTGTATTACGTGGTTTCTTCAAGGAATTTGTAGTAGGTGTATTTTGTGCTGCTATTCAGGCAGTGAAAGTGTTTGTGTGTGTGTGTGTATGTGTGTTAGAGATTTATGGTTTGGGTTTTCCTTTGCTTTTTAAGGAAAGAGGCAGGTTAAGATCCTGTGATGTTTCCCATACGGATATGGCCTGTTGGATTCCAGTATCTCGATGAATTAAGTAAGGCAAGGCAGGTGGACTGTCTCCAGTAGAACTGGAAGACCTGGGAGCTCTGTTTTGTTAGACCAAGTCATGTTAGCTTTCACTAGATCTCAGATGTACATGGCAGCTCTGCAGTGAAGTCAAAAACATGCAGCCCACAGACTGGGGAGACGACAAGTTAACACTGAATATTTTTATTGGTCTAGCACCTAGTCACAGTCATCTCTGAAAGCTGAAAGAAGAAAAATATAACTGAAATAATCTGCAATTTTTTAGTTATTTATAGATTTTTATTTATTTTTTTTTATGACAAGTTGTTAGCTCTTCCCCTGTGTTCCTGGGAATATAAATATCTTACTGATGTCAAAAGCCGCAGGGGTATGTGTGTCTGAGGAAGGCTTGGCAGGTGAAAATACAGCAACTATGAAAGCAAGGTAATGGAAGAAAAGAAACATTTCTTTTATGGCTGTTGGATAAAGATGACATTGCTGGATGAACAGTATTACAATGGAAAATTAGGGATTGACGGAAGGGTCTTGAAGGACTCAAACGGAGCACACAGGGAAAAACAGATGAAAAGGTAAAGGAGAATATATTGCAAATGATGGACATTTTGTATGCTCTCAGTTTTCTAGTGGAATGCTTTGTTCCTTTGAGCTTATGATACAGTGTCATTTTGTCCTATCTGAAGTATCAAAACCTAAAGATTCTGGTCTGGTCAAAGGTAGAGGAGGAGTGATCTTACCAGTAAAATGATCTTGCATCCTTAAAATGATCCATGTCCAATCTTTCTTTAAAGACAAAAGTTTCTCAGTGAGCTGTTGGTGTTCATATATACCTTTGAAACTTCTTGAGAGGGTACATTTGTGGCATTAAGTCTCCTCCTGTTTCAGACTGTGAACTTTTTATCATATTGAAGTTTTTTTTGGGGAGAGACAATGAAGTAGGCCTATGATCGCCGTGTTCCTTTGGCATGTCTTGATCTTCAAAATACGGCTTGGATTCCTTCTCCTCCTCACCAGTCAAATCCAAATGGAAATGAGATGTGTGAACTGGAAAGGATTCAAGTGTGGCTCCAAGTAAGAGAAGTGGTCATCTTTAGACTGTGTAGTTCTCCAGTCCCCAGCACTTTACAGGCAAGAGGATATGACTGGCCTCTGGCAGAAAAATACTGCCAACTGGGGAGTTTTAGGGGTTTTGTATTGCATTGCTTGCTCAGAGTTGTAACACACTGACCAGTGAAATTCGGGATCTGCTGTTCAAGGTATTGGTAATGAAAATTTGGGTCACTGTTCCACTCTGTGCCAAGAGGGCAACTTCAAGAGATGATGTGTCCTTGTTCACCCTGGTTGACTCCTGCAAGCCAGCAAGAGAAACACTTAGGCTTTTAGGAGCCTTTTTTAGAGGCTTTTACTGAATTTGTTGAGGCTGATCTACAGCACATATAAATATATATATGTATATATATAATTTTTAATTTTTGGCCATTGTTGACATTTTCTGCTTTAGCTTATTTGAAATATTAGACAAGTTCAAAATGAAAATATTATAGAAAAAAAGATTCTTGGATGTGATAATGAGAAACATTGAAAGAATATTATAATGTAGATCAGAAATGTGAAAGAGATTAAGCTCCTCTTCTGACTCTTACTTGTGATTTCTTAAAGGTACTTATGCAATGGGTCTTGGTCTGTAGAATGCTATTCATTATAAACAAATTCAAAATTCTATCCTGGAGTTTTCTTTCTTCCTATTTGTGTTTGGAGATTTCATTTTTCCTATTTTAATTATAAATCTGATTAACAAAACCAAAAATCTCAACTCTTATATCTGGCACTTTCCAGTACTATTCTGCGTTGTGGCCTTGCTTTCAATCTTAAATTTATTGAGAAATAGATTTTTCTGAATAAAGCAAAAACATAGAGACAAATTCTCTTAAGCTTATGTGGGCCTGCTCTCAGGAAGGCAAGTGTATTGTCATAAACTTACCTTGTAATGCTTAAAAATAATTAAAAAAACCCTAGTAAAAGTAATTTGGCATTATGCAATAATTTGCTTTTTGGCTTATTAGTATTAAACTAATTGTAACAGTATATATATATGCCGTTAGGCTTTCTGACAATAGGCTCTGTTTATCAGTATGGCTGTGACAACCCACGTGTTCTTTCCTCCCCTATTTCTTGATGTTAGATAACAACTAGAATTACATAAAGTGGGCTCTCCTCTTTCCATGAGAGCTCTTTGGGATTTACTGTCCCATTGTGTTGTTCACTCAGCATGTTCCTTTCAGCTGTCCCAACAGTTTAAAACTTGTAGTAAAACCTTATGAATCATTCTGTTATGGGGAGTATTAGCTGTGTATTATCTTGCCTTTTACAGACTCCACAGAAAATGTTTTAATGTGAGCAGAGATGTTTGAATATAGGGATGCTGAAGAGCGCAGTGCAGCACACACAGGTCTCCTGTCATAGTGTCAGAAAAAATATTATGAAGTCCCTTACTTCTAGTGAAAAACAGGAATCTTACCAAGCAGGAGAGTCTGAAATCATCTTGATACAACTCATCGTGAAAACTAACTTTGTTCTTGTAGTTGCATACCAATAATCACTTTCCTTGTTGAGCCCCACTAACCTGCCTTTCTTGGTTTTGGGGGAATGGTGAGGTGGTTTGTTTTGTTTTGATTCCCAATACCACATTTTATTTATGGAGATTTTGATATGTCCTTTGGTCCAAGTGCTATCCATTATCTTAAGCCAAAGTAACAACTGATTTGCTGCCAAGTATTTGCCTGCATAAAGGGAAGAATATGGTTTCATCAAATGTGCAGGAAGACTAGTGACTAGAAAATGAAGCTACTCTGTGCAGCACAAATATGTTGGGGGTGTCCCAGCAATCCACCAAGGCAACATCCTGGCAAGCTAATTATAGCAGCTGAAATGTCTCAGCGCACGGCACAGTAACAAGCAGTAACACCCATCTGGGTGGGCTGGCTGCAGCTAAACTTTACGCTCTTACTGGTGTTCTCTCCCTCATTCTGAATCCCTTGTCTGTATTTAATCCTGCTGTAGTTTAAACACCTGTCTATGTGGAATGTGTGAAATGTCCCTACTACCATACTAAGCTATTTGCTCACGTGCTTTGCTTAGAAAGACAGTTTTCAAATAAACAATGATACAGTATTAGAGAGGAAAGCAGATTGCATTAGTAGAGCAGGGGTGAGGTGGTAATTCATCAGGCTAAATGGTTCTTAGTATCAAGATGATGGAAAAAATGGATAAAGTCATCTTCATTTCACATATTGAATGTGTTAGCAAAGTTGTGATCACTGTTGCTGACAAGCTAAGAATTGTATATATCCTATTTCCTTTGTGTTTGTCTCATTTGCCATTCTTGCTTCTTTTCAGACAATAAACTCTTTGTGGCCAGAAACTGTCATTGTTTAGGTATTTGTATAGTGCCTGGCACAACTGGAACTAAACCTAATTTGAAGCTTTCTGTTCTTGCAATGAAATGCTTTAAATTTTAATTAAATTCTGCAGAAGACAACAGCATTTAAGGGTGAGGTAGAGGCACCAAAATGACACCTTTAGTAATTTTCCATGTAAGATGGGTAGCACTGCCTGTGGCTAAGCTTGCTTTTAGGGCATAAGAGCAGCTGGAAGAGTAACAAAGAACAAACGTGTGGGAAGACAGATCAACTAACTACTCCCATGGAGAGTTCCAGGCTTGAAACTGTGTGGCTCAGGGGCCAGAAGTAGTGGAGAAGCCAGTGCTGGAAGTCTGTAGGAATGAAACTGAGCAGAATATGGAGAATGACACCTGAAACATGGAAGCTGTGACTGACTAAGTGAGAATAACAAGACACAGACAAGGAGTAAGAACAGGAAAGGATAAGGCTCAGAAGGGATGAGGCAAAAAAGGTTGCTTTTGGAGCAGTGAGCAGAAGCCCACTGCGTAACTGCTATAATTTAATCCTGTCCATAACTTGAAGTGGGAGTCAAGATTTCTGAATTTACAATATGCTTAGGTGCCTCATAGTACTAAACCACAGGAGAATTGGGAATCTACTGTGCTGCCAGTTGCAATAGTAGTTCATGCCAGAGTTCAGTCAGAGGATATGAAATCTGCAGTCCTGCACAAGTCTATTGTAGGTATGAGTGCAGTGTATTGCAATGAAGCTGGTATGTGCTTGAGTATTGCACACAAATTCTGGTAAAAGAGCATTGTTAAGGTCTCAAAGCTGGGAATGCTTGAGCTATGCTTAAGTCATACTTAAGTGGCTTAACAAGCATCACCTTTGAGGTCTGGAGCAGATGCAGGATTAGGTGTTATACTCTTCCTTCTGTGTCCTGTGTCTCTCTGGCTATATGTCTTCCAGTTGCCACAGAAGCAAGCAGAGGCCATATAGATAAGTTTTGCTTACCATATGGCCTTAGTCTTGGTGCAGACCTAGCTCTGTTCTGTGCTCCTAAAAAGCAACATGTGATCATGTAATTAAAGGCAGTAATAAACTTAATTCTTGCAATGTCTGACTGAGAATCCCTGTTTTGCAACCTTTGTAGTGTCTTGTAAGCTTCATAATTCTTTTCCCAAATATAAACTAATACTTATCCTGCTGTAGTAGATACCACTTTGTTACATTTTTTTAGGCTCTCTTCAATAAACCAACAGATAGTGTCTGTTCGCAGAGTTTGATCTGACAAGAAGATAACCAGTGAAAAAAGAATGCTCAGTTCATACTGAGTTCATACACTTCGTATTCTTAAATCCACATGGATAATTTCTTTAGAGCTTGGTATAACAAACACACACCTAACACAATTTTAGCGTATCATTAGCCAGCATATTTACTTGTATAAACAGATTGGAAGTGGTTATGTGAGAAGTTTCTTTCATTTGTGGTAGAGTTTGGTTTTGAATTATATATACAAGGTACATATGCTGTTGGATTGTGCCTGTATGGGTGCATAGAGAGGGGTAGAGAGGACAAGTGTATATGGCTGGCTTAGTGAAACAGCTTATGTTGACTGGGCACACTGGTCTCTGCTCAGTGTAATGTGAGTTTCTAGGTTTTGATTAGTGCATGTAGAGTTAAGTTTTCACATGACAGGAATGTGATGTTGCTTTCTTACTCTGGGATTTTTGATCCATCTTTGTCTTTCCTCCTTTGTTCTTCTATGAATGGAAGGGTTGTACTTTTAATGCTGGTACTTAAATTCATCTCAAGCATGGTGGAGGTTGGTGTCATCTCTCCCACTGCTTTATGCAACTGGCACAGTCCTGCATCTGAATGTTTGCTTTCTCTAGTAGTCTTATTTCTCTTAGTACATAGTCTATCCAGTTTACTTGGTGACACCTTTTGCTCTTTTCTTGGCTTTTAATTGTTTCTGATGTTTGGTTTTTGTTTGTTTTTTTCCTCTTCCTCCCACCCCCTTTAGTTAACAAACCTGAACTTGGCAAGTGGAGCTATAAGCAAGGGGAATGCAGCCACCCCACAGAGCTACCAGTCATCACTCAACAAAAGAGGGTCATTGTTGGCTGTGCAGTCAGATGCCCATAGAGCTGACAAAAGGCCTGTCTCTTCAGCTGTCAGGTAAGTTAAAATTCCTGCTCCAGCTTTTTGAAGAAAAATGCAATGCGCTCAGGAGCTCACTTGTAGTTTGTATGTGGCTTCTTGCTCAGATGCTGGAGCATGTCCAAAGGGCAGAAATGCTGGTGAAGGGCCTGGAGCACGAGTCTGATGAGGAATGGCTGAGGGAACTGGGGTTGTTTAGTCTGGAGAAGAGAAGGCTCAGGGGGGACCTTATTGCTCTCAACAACTACCTGAAAGGACATTGTAGTGAAGGGGTGTCAGTCTCTTCTTTCCCAACTGACAAGCAATAAGACAAGAGGAGATGGTCTCAAGTTGCTCGAGGAGAGGTTTAGACTGGATATTAGAAAAACTTTCTTCACAGAAAGTGTTGTCAAGCATTGGAACAGGCTGCCCAGGGAAGTGGTTGAGTTAGCATACCTGGAGGTATTTAAAATACATTATCTTAAAGGTCTTTTCTAACCTAAATACTTCTATGATTCTGTGTAAGGGCCTATCTTCTTAGGACTATCCCAGAAACTAGGCCTATGAAAATAGAGCTACGTTCCCAGAGCTCTCAGGTTCATGGTGAAATAAGGAGATGGATGAACGTCTATAATGAAAGGGAAATGTCTGTTTGACCATTTCTCATCCCTGCATCTTTTAAGTTTAGGTTTGCTGATGTTGAGACATACATGCAGAATGCAAACTTATACCCGATACTGCGAAAAATCTCCATCAAGGCTGCATCTTTATGCTTCTTCCTTGAATGTCAAGCTTAGATTGTTCAAAGATAGAGCAGTATCTTTCAGTGTTTATGTTATAAAGTTTCTTTTTCAGATGGCTTCATTATGGTCTTTATTAATTTTGGATGTTAGAATTTATATTTATTGCCAATATCATGGGACTCAGGGCAAAGACTGTGATTCTGCATTAAAACCATTCTTGCTGGGATTGAAAGAGCGGCAAGGTTTGCCCCAGGGATTCTGGACTTTGGAAGCTACGGGCAGGGTGAGCTATGCTGAATACCGGCCCAGAACTGCTGGAGTTTTGAGTTCTTTCCTTGCCACTTCAGTAAATACTGTTATTCTTTCACCTAAGCCTTCATTTTTGTTTTTTAAATTAGAATAAGGAGACACAGCTTCTCCAGCACATGGGTTTAGGACTGGAAAGCACTGTATACATGAAAATACTGATTCTTGTCACTGCTGCTTGAATACTACCAGAAAATGGAGTGAGGTGAGAGAGTCAGACACAGTGCAGAAGGAGGCATGTGACCTGAGTGGTCATCCTTTCCCAAATGGGTCCTTCAATAGAAGGATTGGAATGAGGCCTGGCAAGCTGAAGTAAAATTATTCTTATTTCATCAGCACTGCTTTTCATCCTGCCTAAAGAAGAGGAATGTGAGAAATGAATTCCTGGCCTGTTTCTGTTCCAGTATTATGTTTGCCTCTGGGGTTTAGAGTTATTGAGAGAGGTGGTGGTGATTCTGCTCTTGGAGCTCAGCCAGGCAAGCTATGACCTAATCCAAATAAAGAACCTATCCAACAGGTGTAAACTACCTTCCCTTCCTACATAGCTTGAGAGAGCAGCAGAGTGCAGGCTGTCCTAGAGCTTCCATTCCATTCTCAGCTCTGCTCTCACCTCTGCATGGACTCACACACATAGGTGGAGAAAGATTATGCGTGCTCAAAATCTTCTGTTGCAGAACTCTGCAGGAGTCACTGTAATTACCATGTTGCCTGAAACAATTTCCTGTAGGTCTAAGAACCCATCATTTGATGCCCAGAGCTCCACTCTGAATGACTTTGAGGTCTCTGCCTCATCTAGCATTGTATGCATAGTTTAATGCCTTTAGAAATTCTCTTTTATTTTGTACAGTAATCCAAAAGTACTTCAGAATTGTCTGGTCACAACTGGTACAAGATCCCATCTTCAAACCTTTTATGAACCATTTAGTTTTTCAGTACTTCAGTTGTTCTGCTCTAATCCTCAGAACAAGAGATGGAAAGACGTCTTAAGACTTTACTGAATTACTTTATCTTTGTGGCTGAAAAGAATTCTCTCCTGGCGAGAATACCAGGAGGTAAAAGCTTTACGTAAACCTGGGAATAAAAGAAAAAAAGATTCTTTTCAGTGCTGAATTACTTGGGCTGTGAACTTTCATTTAATGGGAGAACTCCAGAAGGAATGCCAAGGTCACGATCTATGGAGATGGCTATCTTCTATTCTAAATGCCTTTTTTGCTACTTGCTCTGTCACACTGGAGCAAGCTGTTCATAGAGGGTCATCTGATGGGTGTCAGCCTGTGCGCAGTGCTGAGTGGCTGTTTGAAGAAAAAAGCTTCCTGTTTTGTTCCATTAAGGTTCTGGTCTACCAGTTGTAGAATTCAGCGAGGATGGAAATGTTTTGTAAATGGGTCTCTTATCTGGCTTGCACTCGGCTCCAGTTCAAACATCTGCCTCTGAAACACAGTCCTTACAATTTTTGTATGGCTCTGTGGTAAAACCAAGCCATTTTACTACTGTTGAGATTTCTTTGAAAATTTTGTTTTGATGCTTGCAATCTGTAGGATTCAGCATAGTCTTACTGACAAATCTTCTTCCTCTAATTCTCAGCCTCCCAGAACTGCCTTACTTAAATGCTTCTCAAAGTATCTCTGTTGAATTTTTTTTGGCTGTATGAGATGAGGTGCCAAATCAGTAGTCTGCTTGCCAAAAGGCAAAGGAGATCTCGAGTTTGCAATATAGAGATAAAGAACAGTTCTGGATACATTAAAATGTTATTTTATAAATCTGCATTGCTGTGCCTTTTGAGGTTTTTGTCGCTTTCTATAAGCATTGGTGCGCTTCCCACTCCAGTGATGGCTTAGGCTTTCACTGTGCCTCAGACACAGAAGCCTGCAGGACTACACAAGAGATGAGGTGTTCCGAGCTGTATATGGGCTTTCTTCTGACTACCATAACGTGGCTGACAATCTCTGCCGTGTTTGCTGGAGCCCTGTCTTTGTTGCCCTCTGTAGCTCTTTGAGGCTATTCTGTATCTGCTCTCTCCTACTTTAACACTAGTCCTATCTCAGTTCAATCCTATTTTCAGTTCAATCTCAACTTCTCACTCTATCCATCAGGCAGGATTGTCACCCTTTCACATTCTGCTGTATGTAAACGTGTGTGTATATATTTTTTGTAATAGAAGTATGTAAAATCCCATATATAATTTTTATCTATTTTGCTAATGTAATATAAGGCAACAAATATGGAAGTGATTCCTCATTATTCAGTGCAACTAATTTTTTGTCACTGAAGCCAAGACCTTACCAGAACTCCTCTTGGAAGAACATTCTCTTGAAAGCATTCTCAGTTGCAAAATAAAGGTAAAAAAATTGGGTGTTTGAGAATGAAGCTTGTTGATTTGGAACCTAAATTAACTTTTGAGTACCTGTTGGCAAATAGTTGCATAAACCCTAGTGATGGGGACAGAAGACATTCTTGAAAGCTTCTGGCACTGGAATCTGCAACTGCTGTGTCACTGCTTCATGCCAGTTTCATTTACTGTTAGGGGTACATGTACTGTGTGTTCTAGGTTTCAGATGTTCTGCTCTGATATTGCTAAGTATATATCCTTTGGACTTGTGAGGATATGGAAGAGTCTCTGATCTCTTTTGAGACTTTGTTCTGTGCTGGTATAAGTAACTTCTCTGTTTCCACTAAAACTGAGTTTTGCCAGAAAGACCCCAGACAAACATCACAGGGTAATTGTGATTTACTGATATAAAGGGAAGCTGAAAATGGCTTCATTCTTTGCCCAGTTTATATTTTAAATTTTGGAGGTGTGGGATGTAAAATAAGAAATTAGGCTTGGAACCTGACTAGACAGGATCTGAAGAGCTATAAGAGCCATTAGAAAAGCGATACTAGAATAGCCAAGAGATGTGCTAATATGCGAGGTGATTCTCAGAGTGATAGAAAGGTGAGCAGCTGATGGGACAGTCATTTTTTGCAAGACTCGGGAGCTAGGCGAGGATGGGCTTATTATTGCAGAAGCAGCATGGATGTTAAAGTAGGGGTCCTGGGAAAGAGCTAGCTACATACAAGCTTGCAGCTAGAATTCAGATGTTGTCCCAGGGATCTTCACAGGTAACACCAAATTTTAATAAGAATAAATCTATTTCTCTTAGTTACATATGTGTTGCCTTGTAGTTCTGCATCTTAAGGGTTGATAGTGACTTAATTCTCTTCCAAATCATTTGTTTCAAGCTCCATGCAGTCTTTTGCAAGTTAGAAGCTGCCCAACTGCTGTCCTGTGCAGCACTTGCCAAGTGGTAAGAGCCTATTTGTTTGCGCAGTATCTAGGTGCAAGCTAACTCGGTGACTGATGCTTCTGGAGGAAATTAAGGAAGAAGGCAACAGGCACTGGGGGCTGTACAATAGGCCTTCAGTTTGGTTTGAGCAAATTGCATTGACCTTAACACCTCCTTAGCTAAGCATCATGGAAGTGCCAGAGCAGCAGCAGACCAGCAGCACTGAGTCCAGCCCTGTGCCAGCATAGCCACGTGTCTGTTCCTTGCCTCTCATACTGCTGTCCTTTTCTCTTTAGCTGTTGAATTAATTTAGGCATTATGGTAAATTTCTTTGAGGTGGAGGAGCAATGGAGAGTAGGTACAGTGATTTTTCCGTGACTGATCTCCTGTCTCTATCTCCTCAGCAGCTCTGATGATTCTGCCTGTGGTCCATGAGAAGCAGCATTTCTGACAGCCCTGAATTTGGGGTTTGGTCTATTACTACCTTCTGTTCAGAGAAGTTTGATGACAGGCAAAAAACAGAAGTACTGCCTGGGCAACTGTGCATTCTTGCAACTCATCCTGTCTCTCGTTTGTGCATATTCTTCCTCTCTCAGTGCATATTTGTGCCTGTAGCAGCCTCCCCCTGCCCTTCCCTGGCAACCTTTTTTACACATCTCCCAGGGTCACTGGTGACAACTTGTTAACTCTGAGAGTGAATTTGCTGACTTAAACTTCAGAAATACATGGCTTGCCTTTGTATTTTATTTTATTTTTCTATACATATATATTTTGGTCACACTGAAGAAACTTGTGATGGCAGGTCCAATTACTCTCCATCCTGCTCGGAAATCACCCTGAGCCTCAGCACCATGTGTTGGCACAGTCCTGTAGGATCCCTGCTTCCCACAGCTAGGTCTTGGCTCTGTCTGCTTGGAGCCTCCAGGAGAGGAAAGGCGGAAAACTCGTGACTTGCCCAGACAGTCTGAGGCCTGGCCCTGCAGCCTCGGCTCCCCAGGCGCTGTTGAGTCGGTCTTGGCTGGCAGCCGCCGTGCTGTTGCTTTTCCGAGGTAATAAGTGAGATTAATTGCAGGACCCTTTCCAGAGGCGAAGGGGGTTTGGGCTGTGTGCAGGGAGACCATAGGAGCCAGTGCTGGGTCTGTTTGCTGGAGGCGAGAGCTGGGGCCTCGCAGCAGGGCAGAGTGGGTACCAGTGGACTTGTGCGAGTGTGGCCTCTCCGCTCAGCTACTTCTGGGAGACTTGGCTGGAGCTGCATCCTGGGGCCTGCCTTGGACTGGCTTTAGCTGAGCAAGGGATCGCACTGTCTGCATTACCTGTGCCTGCTGGCCTTGAGTAATTATGGCTTTTGCAAATAGCTCTCAAAATTTGAGGGGGCATTTTTCTCTTTGGCTGCATGACTTCCTTTCAGAGAAGATATGAGGATCTTTCCCATTATTCTTATCAAATAGCCCATATTGGTAGGTGGGAGGGAGTGACAGGGGTTTCATATCTTCCCCCAAGTCAATACTATGTAACGGTTTTGCGTTTTTTCATTTTAACTGCCTCCACAAACTGACCTTTCCCTAACACAAACATAGGATTTGCCATCCAGGACTGGGCTACAAATATGCCTATTTCTCCCGTCATGTGCTTCAGAGCAGCTACCACCACCATCTTCAGTGGAAGCACAGAGAGCGGAAATTCTGGTGGGCAGCAGTGAAATCCCCTGTCTGGGGTGGGGGGGAGCTTGTTTTTACTCTGCTTTTTACCCTCAACTGCTAACAGCTGGCTTGTAGTTCTCACAATAGTTTCTGTTGTACCATAGCCTAGAGTGGATGTTGTTGTGAATCATCTAGTTTTACTTTCTGGAAAAACTGTAGTCTCATTGAGCTGTAGCAGTGAGGTTCCACAGCTGGATCATATGTTATGCATAAGTTTTCTTTTTTAGCTTCTTTCTCAAATTTGCCATAAGTCTCTGCACCCTTATTACGTGAAGGCAAACAGAAATGCTTGATCTGTTTTCTGCATTCTTTACTCTCTACGTTTCTGTCATCTCCCTTCTAACTTGTCTCTCCTAAGCTAAGCAGTCCCATTCTTTTCAAGTTCTAAATGGAAATTTTTCCAGCCCTCTAATGATTGTCTGGCTGTCTTTATAGAAATGACAAGAAAGTACATCAAGTAGGAGTAAGACACTGGTTTTATGTAAGTAACACTGTAGTATCTTTATTTTCTAATTCATAACTTACATATACTAGTATCTTGCTGGCTTCTGACCTTGCTAAACACTCAGTTTTTTGTTAATATGCAGTTGTTTTTCTTTGATTATTGCAGTAAATGTAAACCTGAGCAACAGGTATAGGCAGTTCATGCTGATATATTTCTTTTTTTTAACTTCCTTCCTCCCCTTTCTTCCTGCTTTCAGCTGTCACCAGAGGATTTTGTTGGCTGTGACAGAAGTCACATGCTGGTGTCTGTTCTAATAAGTATCTCATTCAATATAGAACAAGTTGAGTTTAGTGTCTTGCGAGACTTATAACCTCCCTACACCCATCCCTGATCTTAGATCTCTTTGAAATATCCTATATAGGTTCTAGATATTTCATTAGCAAAGTGACCACCAGATCTTGCTTTTCTCTGCATTTATTTAAACCTCTCAATCTCCATTAAAATAGTTGCTTTCCAGAGTGGTTTTCAGAGGGTTAATGTGGTCCTAGATCTTACTTCAGTAACTCTCATGGGGGAAATAGACTCTGATGCTTACAGCCTTCTAGGAATGAGGGGACCCAAGTAGTCTGGAGCTTTGTGAGAGAAGCTCTGATCACAGCAGCCTTTCTCTCTAGAGGAGTTCTGAAAGGGTTACCAGGGAGCCTTGGCTGTTTCTTTGAGCTATTTGGAAAGGACGGGCCTCAGACAGCTTGGCAGGAACCTGGGGCCCTGTTTTTTCCAGCCCAGCCCTTCCTTCTGCACAGAGCTGTCAGGGAATCCCACGAATGTCTGGTTTCTCCCCTTTCCTATTTTTTTTTTTTTTTTGGCAATATTTTTATCCATCCCTGACTCTTCCCTACAGAAAGACCTCAAGTTTTGTCCATTGACTGATCTTGCAGGTAGTGAGGTAGAAATGAAAGCTGTAATACCATGCCATAGCTGTTGGAATTACAGTTGCGCAGCTGAGAGGGTATTGGGAAGTTTCCCAGAAGAGCATCCTTTCTGACATTGATCTTAGGGCAGGTCCATCTGGCCTAAGAACAGAGGGATTGAATGGGCCCATCTTTGAACTGTGCTATTCCTGTGGGTCACAGCGAGGCACTTTGAAATCTCAGAGCTGCATGTTGTATATCCTCCCTACCAGACGCACAACGGCATGCTGCTTTGTGTGAAAATGGAAATCCCCTTTGTAAGCCAGGATTATGAAGCACAGGACAGGTTAGCAACTTCTCCTTCATTTGCCTTATGCTCTCCAGTGCTGTCCTGATGTTGAACTCATATTTTGGAGATTTCCAGGTCTGTTATCTACCTTTTCACTTCAAGAAATGTATCTACAGGGTAGTGTTAGAAAGGAAGTTTGGCTACTTGTGAAAGCAAAGGTTTTAAACAGCTGTGTTGAAGACATTGGTGCTGTACAGCTGAGAAAGAGTTAAATTGGATTACTTAGTAAACCTCTCAGATGTTGGGAGCACAGTATGATCTGAGACCCATGTGGAAAGCCTTTCCAGAAGGCACCCCTCATGTGGGGTAGTCTCTGGGCAGCTCTTTGAAGTCAACAGCCAAAAGGCCTGGAGTCAAGCTCAGATGAGCTAAGGGTTTCAGTGACCAAGTACAAATGCCAGAGCAGGAGGTAGCAAAAGGGGCCAAAGGGGTTTCCTTCCTGATAGGCTTTGGTTTGGGGCTACCTTCCATTTTGTACAGTGAGCTCTCCACCACCAATGCACGTTCACGTTTTCTGCCCAGGCTGAGGTCATGCTTTAGCTTGGCTTGCTCAGGATAAGCATGCCACGCTTTGGTGTTTTATCCTGTGATATAATGGGAATTTCCTGCCAAAAGCACAAACCCCTTTTCTATCCCTGAAAGTGTTAGTCAGCTGTTCCTCTGAAGATCCTGCTTTGTCACGTAATTTTCCCCACCTTTCAGATAGGGAAGTTTTGCAGCTGACACAAGAGTTTGTGAATTGTATGCTGTTGGCTCCATGACAGCCTGTTGTTGTCCCAGGCTTCTCTGGGCTGCAGGTATCAAGCAGCAGCAGTTTGAGCCATGCAGGGCTTCAATGTTTAAGAAAAATCTCTTTAAAAAAGGGGAGAAGGGAGTGTTAAAAAAAAAAAGAAGTCAGGAAGTTTTTCAGCTTCCCTGTGCACTTCCCTGTCCCTGTGCACGTGGCGATCCTCTTCATTAGCTCATAGGTTTTTGAAGTGTATGTATATTATGTAGTGTGAAGATGGGGCAGCCACAACACAGTGGAACGCCAGTTTTTTGTTTAGGGAATTGTGTGAATTACAATAATGAGTAGCATTTGTAGTTAGCAGTACTTTCTCAGTCTTCACCTAACACTGTATACTGTCAGCCAGTTTACTAGTTTGATCAAAATGCGCTGGGTAAGAGGACGTGGTTGGTAATGAGCAAGAAAGCATTTTGGTGACCCAAGAAACATGGTTATTGGATTGTCCAGAGTCAGTGCTAATTACAAAGATTTTTAAGTGCACTGTTAAAGGTAGGCTCTGCAGTGTCACATCCTTTATCATGAGCAGTTATTTCTAGGGTTTCATTCTGTAACAATAGTTGAAAGATGGATATCCTCCTTAAATAAAAAAAAAAAGGTGGGGGGGGGAGGGGGGGGGAAGCTAGGAAGTGCTTAAAGATACTGCAGTTTCCAGACACTGTCCTGTTGCACTCACTGAACTTTTACTAAGATTTCTCATCCAATTACTGTGCACAGCAAACCAGGTGGGGAGAGGCCAAGGCAGCCTGACTGATCCAAGTCTACTGAAAACTGACCCTGAGACAACAAGCTTTAATAAAAGGAATTTCAAGATGAGAGAGCTTTATCACAGGCACTGTTTAAGTCCCAGCTGCTGGTATCCATGATGGTGCATGGCTTCTTTGCTCAAATTTCAGATTGCATCTGGCTCACTAAATGTCTTCCACTGCTCTTTCTATCCTTCTCCTATCTGGCACAAGGGATTAAATGAAAAGTTAGTGTAAAGTGATTGTTGTCTGGCAGTGCTGCACATGCTGCTTGGCAGCTGTCTGTCAGGGATGCTTAGCCTGGGCAAGAGTCACACTTTGGAGCAAAAGGGCTGTAGATCACGTGCTCTTAACCTTTTGTATGCACAGAGAATTCTTTATTTGCTTGTTGCTGTGGAAAAAAAAAAGTATTCCCTGTGAAGAATGTAGTCAGGTTGAGCCGTGAATGTCTTCAGTGTTCAAAACTGAGTTTACTTTGAAACTTGGCTCAGAAAACTTTCAGTTTGGTAGACTATGTGAAGAGGAGGAGGAAACCTTAAGTCTGGACCATCTGTTTCTTTTTTTGATACTGGGATAAAGATGCTGATGAGTAAAGAGGTGTCAGCTTCTCTTCACTTAGCATTTTGAAAAGCTGCAGATGCTGAGACTTGAATTTGAGTAAGTTAAGACTTTTGTTTCTTGCTGGTGGTGACCAAGTATAGATCCACAAAGAAGTGGATCTTTGAAGGCTTGGCATTCCTAGAAACTGTTTGAACTTCCAGATCCATATCTGTTTTTACAACTAATACAGCATTTTCAGGGATTTTTCTTCTATGAGATTTTAGCTACAGAACAGCATAAATAGAATAATATTCTTTATATTAGTCAGAAGTTTAGATTTGACACCTATGTTGGTCTTCTATGGTACTGATGATTAAGTATCTAGGATTTATGGCTTCTATCACTTATAAACAATAATTCTGAATTTCAAACGAAAACATTTTAGTGCTCATTAAAGACAATATACTGCTTAGAATGTAGTGATTTCTACTTCTAATGGCTGTTTCCCAGAAGATCTTAAACTGTGGTGTTAGAGAAAACCTGAAATAACTTGTTAGAATGTTCAGTATATTTCTAATCTCAGCTTCACTAGAAGGTGCTTGAGTTTAAGATTCTTTGGCAGTCTCATGATGCTAAAAATTTTAGCTTCTCTGTAAATATCTAGTGGATGATAACTTGAACAGTGGTTAAAGGCTTTTCAGCTCAGGCAGTCAACATGGCAAAGGGAACACAACCTCATCTGTTGTGAAGAAATCAACAAGAAAAACAGTACATGTGTAAATTCTAAGCACAGGCTTTTGAAAATCAGCCCCAGAAGTGTTTCTTCAGAGACTTTGCAGTTCTAATATGAGGTGCATAGATAACACATCTCTTTCTGATAAAGAACTGCATGTATCTCCAGAATATTCCCCAAAGGAGTGAGATCTTGGTGACTGCTGACAGCACTCCCATAGCGTTCTGGTTTCAAAATTAAAAAAAAAAAAAAAAATAAAGAAAATTCAGAGCATATCCTATATGAACAGTCCCAACAAAGGCTGCCTAGTAATATTTTTGAAACAGCTGCCTTTCAGAGTTTGGTTTTGAATATTGAGAACTTGATAATCTTTCTTCTAATTTGAAAACCCTCAAGAAGGAGCTGTGTTTTAAGTGAAATTAATGTAATTAAACAAAAGAACAATAACTTTCTCTGCTATCGAAGTTCACAAATATTTTAATTTTTTGTTTTAATTTGTATAAATAAATACACATATTATATATTCAATAAAATAATAGGCACTGGTATAGTTTTTGAAAGCCCAGTTTTAATAGTTGGATTATTCTGGCATATTTTAAGAAACTTGGATCCAATCCATTTTTTAGTGTTTTAAATATTTTGTCCCATTCAGGACATAATTTGTGTAACTGGTTTTTCTTTTTCAAAGGTGAGAATCATGTTTTCATTTGTTTCTGAAATTCCACTTTCCTGCTGCTGATGCTAACCCAAATTATTTAAATATGAAAGTATCCTCTACTATCTGTGCAAAGAGAATGGAAGTTATGCATGAATTTCTAGGCTGTTATGAAGCATGGGGACAGAATATGATTCATATAGTGCAGTTGTTTGCTGCATTGGTATTTTCTAAGCAGAACAGATTTTTAACATATTATGACCTCTAAAGCATTGCAGAACCTGGCTGTAGGCATTAGGCCTGTATTACTGAAGAGCAGTTCAGCGAAAGGAAGTAGAATTGTGGTGCTGGATATTTAAAATTATGAAATTAACTAAATTCCTGATACCTTGTAACTTCATAGCCTGGGAATTGTTCTGCTTGTTGCTACAGAATGTATGGTTGTTTGCATCTTGTTTATCAATATGTCACTGATGTTTATGGTGTATATTGTTAGATAGCAAAAATAGGTAACAAGTACTCTTGTCATTTACTTTCAGATTTTTTCTGATGTCTGTTATTTGCCTTTATGGGAGAGCTTGATTACTGTCTTATACTCCAACTAGTCTCTAGAGCCGTAAACACAGTACACAACATGAATCTCACTGAGCAAGCCATTTGGAGGCCATGTTTGGGCTCTTATTTGTCTCTATTACAGACTCATTTTCTGTTAAATGCACCGGTTTTGGCTTTTTTAAGAAAAGTCGACGCTACGTAGAACATTTGCTGAAACATCACAAAAAGCATCAAGTACAAAGAAGTGGCTTAGAATGGAGGTTTCTTGATCAGATACTGGACACTGTTCGTACTGTTCTCTCTTGGTGTGCCTTATCTATACTAGGAGGGGACTCTTGAAAGGGCATTATTCTTCTAAGTGGCTGGGATATTTTAGTCTGCCCTTACAAGGGGTTAGCATCTGCAGCTGCATCTTTGATGTGTTCATGCTTAGCATTATATGCAATCACTTGGTGAAATTCCTGAGGTAGTGGTTCCATGGTTCCCATCTGTGTTCCTGAGTCTGGGAGCTTCAGACTAATTATACAATTTTCTCTGTACACTGTAGGAAACAATTCCATTTTGGCTCTAGAAAAAGGGATTGGGTTGGACTGGAATATAGGATTGCATAACTTTTTTTCATCTTTAAACCACAAATTCCTATGAAATTCCTATGCATCGTAGACTCTTCTGTCCACGCTGGAGGAAGAAACATCACAAATATGGTGCCTGTTCAAATAATCAGAATCTGAAATCTCTTTTTTTAGATGCTGCAGATAAAAACAGTGCTTATAGTCTCTACCTTCTAGCTTGTAGTTGTAGGCAGAGGCAGAAATCTCATGTGAAAGACTTCAAGCTCTAGGTGATCCAAATAAATTTTCTGCAACTTGACCATCTTTTGCAGACAAGATGACAGAGAGGGATCTTTCAACAAATCCTAGACAAATCTGGGAACTGACTTTAAGAGTGTTACTGCTCCTTGTAATGTACAATATAATTATCTGAGTATCCTTTTACTGATCTTCCTCTAATGACAGACTTTGTCAGTCATCGAGTTAGCAGTTCCCTGGAGAAAGAGATTGTTGGCCCACTTGACTGAAGTAAGCTGGGGCCTTTTCTGTAGTTTCAGAGGTGTAACCACAAATTCCCTGTTCCCCATGCTTAATTGCCTGTCAGCTGACCTGCTTTGGTCAGCACGTGAGTTGCTGCCTGCTGGGGAAAGGAGACTATTGAGTGATCTGGGGCTCTCCCACAACTTTCCACTCCACCACCTGCTTTGGAAGTGGCTGTAGAACTGCCAAACATGCTGAAGTGGTTAAGTGTACCAGCTCCTAAAGAAGCTCGAGGGGAGGAATGGTTCTTGCCTGATGGGTTTTCAAAGGGAGCTGAGACTTTGAAGTTCTGTTTTAGCAGCTGCCAGGTATGCTGCCTTAGCCCTGTGCAGCACTTCTGCCTCAGCCTTCACGTGTTGCATTCTTCTTTACAGTGCCAGGATGGAGGGAAATAAAATTAATTAAACCAAGAGTGTGGGCAGTAGCAATAGTGTTACTTTATTATATTTTTACCCTTTGTGCCTTGTGAAGCACCTCACACTTGTTCAGGCCAATTAGAGTAATAAATTTATTTCACTTCAGTTTTCTTTGCCTTTCTAATTACTGCTTCCTCACCTCTCTTCTGCTTTAAGTCCTTTCCCAGAATAATCATAGTAATTTTAATCTTCTATAATGGGCACATAAAATAGGTAAAGATTTACATTCGTGATTCCCCAGAACTCCTTCCTGAGACTAAAGGGACCAGATGATCTTTCCAATAAGGAAAGAGACACACAAATGCGGTAGCTAAACTAAAGCTTCATGTAAGGTCTCTGTTAAACAGACGCCAGAACAGATACCACTCACTGCTGTATCTGCTGGAGGCAGTTAACTGGGAGCTTCTACTTGATTCACTTAAAGCTCCCTGCCAAAACCAAGATGCTTTAACTCAGTTTATTCCACTGAATCTTGAACTTTTTTATGATAATGTGACCTCCTCTGTGATATTTCATGTTGAAACATTGGGTAACTGGAAATGCTTCAGGCTGAGCTCTGTTTTCAGGCAAAGAGGCAGATAGATCCCAATAGGAGGTGGAACAATAATAGGAGTGGAATGGTGACTGTATTCTGAGTAGCTTAAAACAAAAGACCAGCAAGGAGGTAAAAATTGTTGTAAACTGGAAGAGTCTCTTCTGGCAAGGCAGTATGCTTCTGTAATATTAATCCTTGGGGGAAAAAGTGCCAAAAAATCAAAAAATGGGGAGATTCTTGCTCTGCAGTACTTGAAAAGCTTTGCTTTTTCAGGTGAGGCCTTGTAAAAATAAATCTTTCCACTCTTTTCCTGCAGTTCTTTATAATCCAGTCCTAGTATGTCCTCACCAGTTTCTGGAGGCAATAGAGGGGAATAGATGCATAAGAAGGTTTGGGAAGGAGGTGCACTGGTTTTGTTGTGTTTTCTTGTTTGCTTTGGTTTGGGGTTTTGTTTTTTTTCTAGGGGGAGATTTGGGGTTTTTTTTGTTGCTTTTTTTTTTTTTTTCAGTGCTGGCTATAGATTATTCTAGAATCTTTTCTCTTTCTATATTAAATACTGATAACGTAATCCAAAGCTGACCCTGCCATTCTGTTTTGAAGTTGAGGTTTTTTTTGGCTGCATTTTAGCTTTCAATTAAATACACTACGAATTTGTTTGCAGAATACCTTGTGCATTTTTAGGGCAGAATTCTTTTCTGAAAAGTAGTTTTTGCAAGTAGGGTATCTCTGGAGGCTTCTTAGAAGGAACACTACAGACTTGGAAAACTTCTGTCAGCTTTAGCTTGAGAAGAACATTGCTAGGAATTTGTGCTGCCTTGGTTGAAATAAGCACTTCCAGAAAGTATCTTCCATTATGTTTAAGAAAGTTGGGTAACCAGTGGAGCAAGGGAAAAATAGCACTTACCTTTTATAGTACTAATACAGCGCTGCATGGCCACTGGGAGGCTTGCAGGAATTCCAAAAAAGCTAGCTGTAAACAGCTACCACCAAAACCCTGGGATTGCTTTGGTGCCAAGCTGTTCTTAGGATGGCTGAAAGTCTGTATCTCATGGTTTGTGTGTAGTATCTATCTGTGGTCTCTGTATAAGTAGGTTTTTTGTATCCCTGCAATGTGTGTGATAGGGTGCTCTCGTCTATCCAATATATATGGTTACGGGGTCAGCTTCTGCAATAGATAATGGATCATGCTAGTATTCTCTCTGTGGATTTGAGCATATTCCACACTTCTCCCCCCCCCCATTATATTTTATGTAATTGCTTTGTTATAAATTTTAGAAAGTGTATGGTGACACGGACACAGTCACTTCCTGTTTTCTCCAAGCATTGTTAAATGTTCAGGGACCCACAGCAGGAAAGTTGATTTGTACAGGAGGTGGAGGTAAGAAATTTCCTCTCAACCACAGCATAACAGAACTGCATAAAGAGCCTGAGGAAGGAGAATATTCTATTTGACAGGTGGGAGATCACTCTCAAATCCCCAATTTATTTCTTGTAATACTTTTTTACCTTATCTAATTTCACTTGAGGGACAAGGAAAGCAGAATCAAGTTTAGAACATGGGGAAGAGAAGAATGCTAGAGATGCTGCTTTGGCCAGCACACAAGTGCCATTGTGCTTAGGGGACTGTCTATTTTCTTTTTACTGGGAAACTCCTTTAGCTTCATTACACTGAAGCTAGGTTGATAAATTTCAGTTGTTTAAGGGAAAAGGTCTCTTTGAGGACCTTTACTCTGCCACTGTATCAGTGCTTGAAAAATTATCCAAATCGAAGAGGCTGTTAACCACAAGCATACAGCCTCACAGCAAGGACTCGGAGAAGTGACCTTTAGTTCTTGTTTTGTTTTTTTTTTTTCTCGTTTTACTGTATTTCATCAGCTAGATGGTATACAGGTTTAGCTCTGCTACTGAATGGTAGCAGCAGATGCATCTTGCTGGTGCCATGCTGCTACTCTACCTCTCTAACCTGGAGCATTTCTCCTAATATGACTGTGGCCCAGCTAGTTTTCAGGTGACACGTTCCACAGTCCCTGAATAGGTGAACTTGTACATCTTAGTTCTGGAAGTGGAGAACAGATTCTGGCCTTCCCTCTAGCTTATAAATGTAGAAGTGTTGCTACTTCTGTGAAGTTCTATTATCTGGCTATAATTCTTGAACTTGAAAATTATAGGCATGATATCAGGGAACTGTATCCTTCAGTATACTTCATCCCTATAGACAGACCATCTAAATTGTCAGATTTATTAAGTCTCCTCTAAGAGACACTCCATCAGAGTTATCTTCATCTACAACGTAACAAGATAATTGGCATACTGGATATCCAGCAAAGTCAATTGCTTTCATGAACTTCAGTGCAAACTTTGTAGAATTGAGAATTTTGTGGCTTGTTATGTTCTTTATAGGTTTCTTTGTGTACTTGATATTTAATATTTAGACAACAAAATACCAGAACTTAGGAGCGTGAATCATACAGCACAACTAAAAAAAGTCATATGGGCCTCAAGTGATATGAGACCTGAACAGCACAATCCTGGAGGAATACTTAAGGCCCTGTATTGTAACATCATGCTGTGCTGTATCTTTTGGGAGGCTGATGGTGGCAGGGGCAGGGCAGGACGCTCTGACTGTTATCTCCCATGTTAGAAGCCCTAACCCTACAAAACTCAACAGCCTGTTTTTTGTTTGTTTGTTTGCGTATTCTTAAGTGTTCCAGATTTCACCAGTTTAGCCCAGATTTAACTTTTCACTTGCTTCTTGAGACTTGAACAAGGGGCCTGAGCTGCTTGCTTCATTCCCCATTCTCTTATTCAGTTGGGATCTTGCAGCTGCTTGTTGAGCATATATAGCAAGAGAACCACACTCTGGGAAAGGCTACGCAGGAAGAAACTTAATGGAAAATATTGAGGAAAAAAATGTGTTTGATGGACTTTTAATATAAAAAGGGGAAAAATAAAAGAAAAGGGGGAGGGGGAGATTTATTCACTGTAATAGGAACCAAATGTTGGCTGGGACAGCAGCTACACTCTCACTCTTTCCCTGTAAGCTCTGTGAGCGGCTTTTCAAAAGAGGCATTACAGGGTGCAGAGCTACTTACTGGTCCTGACTTAACCCTTGCCTCTCTGGAGAAAGATAGGGAATATGTGTTTCCAGAGGAGATTAGTGACTTTAATTACAGACCCAGTCATAAGCAGTCTAGACAGCGGTGCTCATTTACTGTTTTCATCCTCATATGCTGCTGCTGCTGTTATCCACCCATAAAATGCAAAATCTGCTTGCATAAAGCACATACACAAATATATAGTTAGGAATAAATAAAGTCCATCAGCCTTTTCCAGTTTGGTTTTCAATAGACTTGCCTACATTGATAAAGGAAAAGTGAAAGAATTTATGTCCAAGTCATGTTTTGTTTTGATCCACTTGATCTGTGCTAGGATTTTATAGTGGAACCTCTGTAACAAGGAATACCTTTCCCATCTTTGTAAGTGGTGAAGTATTGCATCTAAGTTTCTGTTACTTTGAATCCTGTTGAGTGTATATATTCATCTCAGAAATTCTGTCTGGATTAGGACAAGTGATCAAATTTAAGGCGGCACATAACACATCTAAGTATGAATGATTTAAAGTGGAGCTAGACAGTAGTACAGTGAGGTAACTTTGCTCAAGAGTCTACCTGCCTTGTCTGTACTTCATTAATTAATACTTTAAAACTGGGGGGAGACAGGTATGACATGACACAGTTCAGGCAATCGCGTGCCAGATTTAAGCAGATAATCTTCCCCGAGACTTCCTTATGAGAGCAAAATGATACTAGGTTTGTATGTTAGTCCTATTGTATGTATGTCTCGCTGTTAAAATGTTTTTGCAGGGCCTGACTGTGTTTGCAGGTGTGGAACCATCTTCTACTCAGTAAAGTTCACCCCTATGTTTGCACTAATTGAGGGTAGAAAGCTATGTGATTTTGTTAATCTAGATCACATGGAGAAGATACGCTCAGTTGCTTTCATTGCTTCTCCAGTGACCTCATGAACCACAATAGGATGAAAGCATTGAGCTCTGCAGCCAGCTGGCTGTTAGTTTTCTTCTTCTTGTTTTAGCCTTTCTACTAGTGAATTTCAAAGCTGCCATGTGTAAATAGAAGTAAAAAATACAGTGTTGTTTACCTGCCAAGTATTCCCCAGTTCAGAAAGACTGACAGTATTTTCTAACTGGCATGGAGTCAAGGATGCTACCAGAGGCCCAATAAAAATTGGCTCCCCCAAAGGGTAAATATTTCATTTGCTAAGACTGGCATGTTTAGTGCTCCTGAAAGTAAGAAGTTGATAATGCCTGCTAAATCCAGGTATAATTGAGGTAGATCAGGCCTTGCCTGCAGAGGTTTTCCAGTGCTCCAGAATTTCACCCTGGCCTTCCCCTGCTAGAGGCCATTCTGATGCACCTCATTTCTAGCCTGCTACACTCATGACCTTGCCTTTATGTGGGGACCCAGGATCGAAAATGCATTTCATTCCTGATCTGCAGTGGAACTGAGTGGGCACTACATTGCCTTTGCTGTAAGAAAATATTTTTGCTCTAAATCCCAGGTTTCTAAATGTCAGGAATAATCTTCAGAAGCAGGAAATAAATTATACAGCAGCATATGCCAGAAAAGAAGGAAGCCTGTGAACTTTGATATTACTTGTAGAATAAAGTAAAGGAGCAAGAAAGCAGGGGGCTTTCCCTTTACAGCTATTGTGCATGCATGTCTGGAATAATGTGCTCAGTTTTGAGCACTTGCCTAGCCCCACATACCGATAAAGTGGAAAAAGTTCAGTGAAAAGCAAAATACAATCAAAGGCCAGAAGGGACTAAGTAGAGGAAAAAGATGAAGGGAGTTAAGTGTGCCAAGGCTGGCTAAGCTCAAAAGAGGCATAGCTCTAGTAGTGAAGCTCATGCAGTAAAACAGAGAAAATAGAAGTTTAATTGGGAATCTCAGGGGAAAATTTTTGATGCTGAATGTGTACCTACCTGAGGAGTAGTGCAGCTGGAAGCGTGACACATGGTCTGCTCCAGCCACTGGAACATGCATTAATCCTGTACCACAAGGAGATGAGTTGGATGCTTTTGCTCATATCTTTGTTTTTGAATAAATTTCTTGTAACAACATCAACTCTCAGTTGAAAGGAGGAATTGTGAGAACAGCAGAGGGGGACTCCTGACATTTGCTAGTAATTATGCACATTAAAATGTCCTGGGATGCTTGAACTGTGCCTCTGGTAGCTATTACAGTTAACCTGTGAATGGATCTGGAAATTGTAGTTAAATCCACAGAACTTTTCACATTCTTTGCTTAAGCCATCTCAGTCCTAAGGCTTTTCACATGTACCTTGTATACCTTTTGTTGTTTTATGGCACAAAGATAACTGATGGTAAGAGCCTCTTGTGTAGGTAGAAGTAGCTTCAGCTGCTGGCAAAGTGGGGAGCTGAAAACCTAAGGCTGAAACTATTACAGGATGCCTGTATCTGTGCCTCATCGCTAAGAAGGGAAAGTCTGATTGATGGTCTGAGACAGTAACTCTCCCACATCTCCACAGCACCCTCACCATGAGAGATTGTATTTGTCACTTTGAACTGGATGTGAATCCAAAATGCAGTTCTGCATGTTTATTGTGCCTTGACAGGCTGCTTATTAACTTTAAAAGCTTTTCCTTGGCTTCTCTTGCAAGGTTCAAAACCAGATTGCAGGCCAGGTGATGGCATCCTTGTTTTACACAGGCCAGCTGCTTCCTCCCTCTTCCCTGTCTTCAAGTACCTGCACTGGGGTGAGTTCTGGACAGCTCCCTGTGCCTCAGATCTCAAGTCACAGGCTGAGCCATTTGAGAAATATTAAAAATGCTTTGTTCACCTGTGGGTGTTTGGAAAGCTCCCTTTTGATACCTCTGTAACATTGCTGCTGCTGCCTATTTTGGGGGCATGTATGGTCCAGCAGTCAGAGCTACAGACCATGCTAAGATGTAGACTCTTGCTAACTAAACTGCACCAAAGTCACTCTTTCACAGACACTCCTGGTAACAGCATAGCCCAGGAGCAAACCATTCTCAAGGACTTGTTGCTCTGTTTTTCAATTTTTAATTTATTGCTTTTGAAGCTCAGGGGAGGGAAAGAGGGAGAAAACACAAAGAAATGCCTTGAGGCAAGTGGCACTGTGAGAGGCCCAACAGTCCTGCATCCCAGCCAGGCCCCCAGCGTCCTGGGCTTTGTCCCACTGTGTTTATCATTGCTCCATAGCCAATCTAGGGCCTATTGTTAGGGATGGAAGAACTGTCTAGTGTGCCAAACAAAATGTTCTGTGTTTTTCTGAGTGCCTGAACATAAGTCAGCAGGATGCTGGGAGCTGCCACACTAGTCAGAATCATCAGTTACTATGCCAACTACTTTCTAGCAGCTGGTGTCCACCAAGGTGTTGTACTAGAAGCTTCCTGGATTTGTCATACCACCTGAATGCCCTGTGGGAAAGGAACTGCTGTCCAAGATTGTGTTGCATTCTGTGGGAAGATGGGAGCACCAATTTATAAATGTACTCTATTCCCTTGTTGCCAGCAATGGCTCTCGTTCATCCTTAGCTCCAGCCTTTACAGGAAAGGATGTAAAATACTTTCATTGTCAGCTTGTTGCCTTGTATAAAAGAGGATAATTCTTTTCTCAGTTTACTAGGCCTCCAGTTATACTGACTCCTGCCATCATCCTATCAGTTCTCACCAAGGTTAAATATAGAGGAATATTCTTCAAGAATGCTAAGCTTCCTTTTCACAAGTAATGTGAACTTGGTTTGCATTGCCTTTCAATGAGTTGTAGACACTTCTCAAATGTTTCAAAAGTGCCTACTCAGTCAGTGATATGTAGAAAGCACAAGTATACTTCATGAATTGATATTGTTGCTTGCCACACAGGAGCTGGTATCAAACAAGTGCCCCAGGTGTTCCACTGGAAGAAGGCTTCAGCTGAAATATAAATGAAAGCCCCATTTGTAATATTATGATACTTTAAAATCCTTAAATTTGCAGCGGGGGTTTGTTGGGGGTTTTGTGGGTTTTGTTGGTTTTTTTTGGACATGGTAAGCTTTCAAACTAATTTCTATCCAGGCTATGCACTAAAAACTTATATTCCAAATCTCTGCTACTCTGGCATTATCTTCCCCTCCACTGATTATTTCCTTGTAGTTTCACTTTAGTAAAGATTTTCTTTGTGGTGTTCTCTGCTTTTGTCTTTTACAGTGCAGTGTTACCCATCCCAGCAGTGGTGGTGGTGTAGTAGACCCTGCTTTGTCAGATGTTTGAATGAGTTCATTAGGAATGATGTAGGAGAAGCATGGGCTATCAGTAGCAGTTGCTGGTGTCATTCTTTTAGTATAGACTTGCACATAATTCTTTGTAACTATGATCTTCTCAGTGAGTGGTGTTCTGTGGTCTGGTCTTGTCTGCAGCTTCAATCCTTGGTTTTCGCTTCAAATCTGTTTGGTGTGGGAATAGAAGCCATCTCTCTGCTTTCTTTTAAGAGCTGATAATATCCTTTCTGTATGAAGGCTGGATTTCATTGAGACTTTTTTATCTGTAATCAACAAAGAAATGTATTAGCATTTTATGAGTATTTTAGTACATTATCATTAGGTCCCAGGACAGGTGTAGGTAGTTGATTGCATAGGGGTTGCTTACATTGGAAAAGAGAATTAGAGCAGAAGGGAATTTGGAACCAGAAAATCTGGAGATGAGTGCATGGTTTTCTAGCACTTTTAGGCTGAGTTGTAATCATAATAGCATGGAGATCCTTTGTAAGTGGTGTTCCAGGCAAACCAGTATCTTTTGTGGTGCAAAAGCTGCAGCAGAGAGTTTTTACACTGTCAGTGAAAAGAAAGAGGGAATTTTGGCCCAGGCTTTATGAAAGCTACAGTTGAAAAAAAGGAACACAGCGGGTTTCTTGCCAAAAATGCTGAGTAGCCCTAAGAGCTGCTGGGAGGACAGAATCTTGCTTACAAAGGATGGGCCGTAATGCCAAGGCTGAGATTTCCTGTACGTAGTGAAGGCTTGAATCCTGGCCAGGTCTCTAAACTAAGCAACTCATAAATAATCCTGAGGAAACTGTGAGAAGATTGCTCACAACCAGCCTGGCTGGCAGAATGAAACCCAATCTCTTCTGGTGGCACAGGCAGGAATTTCTATTTCCCATTTGCATGCATGTGCATCTGTGCCTATATCTGTCATGCATCTATGGCTGTATCTGTTGTCTGTACATGTGAGCAAATGAATATTGTCAGTTGTTAATGTTCAAGCAATAATACTGAATTGAAAACAAGCAGACTGACTCAGCGATCCTCATTTCCACGGAGGGTGTGGGGCTTTTTCTGGTTATTTTTTGCTTTGCCAAAAGCAGTGTGAGTTGTGAAAAAGCTTTCAGTTTGGGGTATTTATATATTCTGTCTACCATATGAACTCCATAGTATCTATTAAGGTGTGAGGTCCTCTACAGCTTTTTTTCCAGCCTTCAGTACTGTGCTGAGCCTGTTGTAGAATTCCTTAATCAAAAAAGCTAATTTCAGGAAGGGTGTGAATGTGCTGTCATACTTTGATAAATCATCTGACAGTCAGAGACAAACTAGGAGCTGCACCATGATGCTTTGCCTGTGAGCATGGCAAATAGACTGAGAGTTGGAGCATGCCTCTGGCAGCAGCATATTGAGTCTGAGGTCCTAAGCCCTGTTTTCCTGTATCACAGCAAGCTTTGCCTTAGATACAGTATCAGCAACCTGACAACATGTTACATGAGGACTTCCCAAAACTGCAGCTGAACATCCTTCCATGAAGGTGATCTGAAGACCTTATATAATGCTTATATTATAAAAGGTTGAAGTTATGTATAATGGATTCCTATTGATTTCCAACTATAAAGAAGCAAGCCACAGAAGCATATTTAATCCAAAAGAATTCTGCAGGTCATGAGAGTAAAATCTACTCAGGCAAGCAACACTGTTTTGAGTATCATATCTAGAAAAAACTAAGTCCTGTTGTGCTGCATCGTGTCGAGAAGAAGGTATCGGAACTGCAGGGAGTTGTATACAAGACTGTCTATGCTGCAAGAAAATGTTAGCCAAAGATTTTGTGGGTTTGTTTGTTTGGTTGGGGTTTTTTGTTCTGTTTTTGGTTTGAGGGTTTTTTTTGGTGTTTTGTTGTTTTGTGTGTGGTGTTCTGGGGTGTGTTTTTTTTTTTTTTATGAGGCTTTTTTGTTTGTTTTATTTAGTTCTTCCTAAAGATTTAGAAGCATAGTTTCAGCAGTGGTTTCCTGGGTAGTTTAAACCAACCTTATATGGGCCTAAAGAATTTATTTTGGCCTATAGATCATATATTGATTGAAACTGGTTAGAAACCCATTGAAAGCATTTGAGAGTTCACTGAGGTAGACAAAGGTTGAAGGCAGCAATCCCAGTGAATTTTAAAAATTAGACCATCATTCTTCAGTATATGTATTTCCATAATAAGTCCTTTGCTAGATATGACAAACAAAAGAAATGAGGATCAGGGAAATAATACTGAAGTTTTGCCCTTCAGTTAGTGGCCCTCACAGTACTACAGTCTGCAGTCAATGCACATCATCTCTGTTGCACAAAGCCAGTTTGGCTGTCAGCAGATCCAACTTTAGCAGAGTTGTACCTGCTCCATTTCATCTTGACTTTTGTGTTTTAGAACAATTCACTCAATCTTTAGCTTCCCAAGCATTCTTTTGGATCAAAGGATAAATTTTACGTATTGCAGGTTCTGACCTGGAGGTAGATACGACAGAAGTTGGAACAGACATTATTTTCTAGATCAAGCATATAACTTGAATACCTTAAAGAACACTTAATTGAATTCTCTAACTTCTGACCGAGTCCTGAAATAGGTTTAGTTGCAGACCCCTGATACGTACACGTGACTGGTTGCATTTTCACAGGCCAGATGGACTGTCTGGTTTAATGTCCTGCTCAGACAGCAGCCCATGGAAGATTTTGTGGGAAGATCATTAGCTGATGTTATGGAATGGTGATACTTTGCAAATACTTTCTTTGACTCTGTAATCAGTGATTTTCTGGCCAGGAGATGGTATCTTTGTATATGAACAGTGTCAGTGGCTCTTGCTTCTATGAGCTTGTCTAATAATTTCTGAACCCCTGTAAATTTTTGCTGTCCTTAACTTCCTGTAATAAGAAGACATTCACAGTTTAATTATGTGTTATGAGGAAAAACTACATCTTTTTGTTTGTTTTAACCTGCCCACCTGATGACTAGTTTTGGGTTTTCCTATGTCTGGTATCATGAGAAGTGAGTAATTGTTCCCTGTTCTCCTTCTTCCTGAAGCTCACAATTTTATAGATATTTTATGTATTTCCCTTCAGTTGTCCTTTTTCCAAGCTAAAGAGTCCTTATTTATTTAGTCATTGCTCAATATATAAGCTGTTCCATACCTTTGATCATCTCTACAGTATTTCTTTGGACTTCTTCCAGTTCTACTGTATGCTTTTTGAGAAGGGAGGAGGCACAGGGGTTAGAACTGTCCTCAGTATGCAAGGGGTGATGCAGTTTTGGCTTATATGGTAGCATAGAAGTGTTCTTGGCTTTGTTTCCTGTGTCTTTCCTAATAATTCCTAACATTGATTTTGCTTTTTGAGAGTATTTTAGTGATGTTTTCACAGAAAAACCTATAGCTGTAGTTAGAAGGTCTCCTTCCTGAACAGAAATAAGTAGTTCAAAGTCCATCACTACGTAGAACCAGGATTGTGTTTCCCTGGGTACATGACTTTGCAGTTATTAAATGGAATGTCATCTACCAGTTTAATCTCTGATCATTCATTAATGGCATTTTTTTTCACACTTCACAGTGCCTTTCAGCTTTTCAGCAGCAACTTTTTTTATTTCACTCTCTTTCTCCCCCTCCTCTCCTCTCCCAGACCACTTATAAATGTTTTGAACAGCAGAGGCCATAGCTCAGATTCTTGTGGGACCCCAGTGGTAATCTCCTTCCATTTTGGAAATGCCCATTTATTCTAGCTCTGGTTTCATGTGTTTTAACTAGTTAAGAAATCCATGAGAGGTAACCCCTTTATCCTACTACGGCTTACTTTATTTAGAAGCATTTTTAATGAACATACCAAATTTTATCAACTGAGACATTGATAGTGTGAAAAAGTTAGCCCAGGCAAATAGACAAATACGATTGTTGTTTAGTTCAAAACAGATGTATTCGAGATCATGATCTTTCAATAGTATTGATGGGGAATTAATCAGGCCATTTACTGAACACTAATATGACTTTGATGGAGCTCCTGAATGCTTTTCGCCTTTGTATCTGGTGTTTGTTTCAAGGGCTGGTCTGCAGCATTAGCTGACTTTATGGGAATGGGGGGAATGAACATAACAGAGACTCCATCTGCTTCACACAGAGGAAAAGTCCAGTAAGCTTTAACATCAGAATGAATGGTGGAGTCTGTATTTATGCAGTGGAAGGACTAGATATGGCATGGGAGTTTAGTCCAGGTAACAGGAACCTGCTGGATAATCCATGTGGTGAACTGGTGGGGTTGGAGATGAGACAGCTTCATTTCAAAGATTCCTTGTGCCTCGGTCCTCCTTTTGAATTATGCTTTTTGTGGCATCCTATGCACAGGGAACAATGCTGGGAGGCCAGCAGCACACACACATATTCATGGATCCAGAGCTGAGAAACTGCAGGTAAAACCACAGTAGTAGAGGATTGTAACTCTATTACTGGGTCAGAAGGGGGAAAGCAGACGCAGAAGCAGGAAGCAGATCTCCCAAGATTAACCAAGAGCCACATTTGGACCTATACAATTTGGGTTTCAGGGCCTGTGTACTGTCTGCAACATTACATTGTCACTTTTCTAACCACTGGTGAGAGGAAAAGAACTGAGACTGAGAATCTTGTAGCAAAAGGGAGCAGGGAGTGAGTCATTTATCTGGTGTTGTACTGGGATACAATGGGAAAGCAGAGGACTGAGGAAGCATGGGTGGGATTTCTACTCTCTAGAGTAGTCTAGAGAAGGCTACCTACAGCCAGTGGCCAGTAAGAGAGCGGTGCTTCAAGCAGAAGGAGGCCTAGAGGATGCAGAGTGGAGATGCTGGCAGCTGAACTCCTTTCGCACTAGACTGTCTTACTGCTCTGTTGCTGAGCAGCCGATCATGGAGAGCGACCTTTTAGTATTTAAAGTCCCTGTCCTCAATTTGCTTTGAAAGGGATGCGTTAGGTTATTTTTGAGGGAGAGTACATAAGGCTGGTAGTTGCTTCTGATCTTGTTTAAAACATCCTTCCAAAAATTTTAGGGGTTTGCTGTGATGATGAAGCTTGTGGGGGAAGGTGCAACATATTAGAGGGAAGCTGTGACATGTTCCAAGGATCTAGGTTGTGAGTTTTGATAGGGTCCTGAAGGAAGTAGCTTGTAGTAACTCCCTTGCCAAAACCATGGCTTACATTCCGAGTCGTGGCATGAAAGACACCAAATGTCTTTTACATCCCAGTTACTTATAACATGCATAGGAAATAAAGGGGAAGTCTAATATGGGAATCCAAAAGTAACATTTGGAAAGAGTAGCTGAGAGAGAGAAAGAAATATGACAAAGATCAACAGAAACTTGGGAAGCTCAGACATTGAAGGTTGGAGGTTTTATTAGCCAGGGTGTCCGGATTCAGTGGGTCTGTGGCATCCTGTCTTGTGAGCACAGGATGTGTGAGCTGCTGGGCCATTGTAGCCTTCTTAGGACACCTTGTGGTCCTGTCAGTCTGCCACCTGCTCTCTGCAAAGCCTCTCAGCCTTGTGGAGAAGTGTGCTGGTGCTGCCTTCTTGACAAGGCTTACAAACTTCAAAGCAAGCCAGTGAGCTCCTGTTGGTACTTATCACATTGCAGGCCACAGCTGAACTCCCACTGTATAAGCCTGGGTTGTAAGAGCTCCTTCCTCTTTGCAGGAGCCTTTTTCTCCTCTGGGAAAGACTTGCATTACTCTGATGATGAAAGAAATGAGCCTGTCTTCAGACCCCTCGAGTCTTTTGGGTTGTAACTGTATGAAGTCAATATGTGCCCTAGTTGCAACCTCACCCTACCAGTCCTTTCTCCTCTCTGTAAATATTGTACTGCATGTGTCTTCTATTCCACTCTCACTGCAGCATGTATGTGCTTGGTGCAAGCTTTATGTTAGTGTATTAATAAAACCTTTACAAATCCAAATAAATATCTCATTAGTGGTTGGAATCTTTAGATCTTTTCCTGCTGCAGCTCTGTCTCTCTTCAATGCTAATCAGCCACAGACATGCTCCAGTTCAGAGTTTTTCTTCTCTTTTCCTTTGTTCTCCTCAAGCATGTTGTTATGGGTAGTAATATAGTACCAGCCTGGAATTCAAGAAAATCCTTAGCAAGATGGCAGTTGGCGTATGGCACCTCTAGCAGGTGATATGCTTGCTGAAGCCATTTAATACAAATTCCTAGCTGGCGAAGTATTAAGGGATTTTCAGGAAGCAGCATTGCATTGTAAGCAGGAGTCCTTCTATGCAGAGTGGTGATAGTGATAGCTCTTCTTTTCTCAGGGCTCCAGAGAATCATCGTTTTGCCTGGGAAGGAGAGATGGAGGACAGTGTCTACAACAAGGTGACATGGAGTCCACTGGCACATCGAACTTACCATCTCAATTTTGCTCTGCAACAACTTCAGGAGCTTAAACTTCAGTCACAACAGCTGTTGGAGCAAAGCCAGGCCCGGCACCAGGTAATTAAGAAAAAAATCCTGACTGGGATGTAGCAGTGCTGACTTAGATGTGCACAGCCGCAGCCTTAGATGTGCAGAATCAACCCAGAGCCAGTACATATGGCTCAGCTTTTGTGAAGAATTAGCTCTTAGAGTGGGTTGCACTGGTATTATCTGCGCTGATTTTGATGTTTTTATGCTTTAATTCCCAATGGCTTCTTGCACTGCACTGGCATTCGCCTTCATTTGGCTACTGACATGCTGCTTACTTTAATGCACCAGTTTGGGGCATCCTCTTATAGTCCCTCAATTTTAGAACTGTCTACAGTCTCCATAGTTCTTTGTCACTTAATCTCATCACTGATGATGTGTTCCTGCTTTGACCCGAGCTCTTTTTGAGAAGTGCTTAAGACTGGGTCACTGTTGTATTTCCGTGTTTCTAAATATAAGGACTTGAAATTGTGTTGACAACTGTGTCCTGTGTCAAACAGACCCCATCAAGGCTTCATCTTGGTTAAATTCTCCTCCTCCTTAGTGTCTTTTCATACGATTTGATTCGGTTATCAAAAGAGCAGTTATCGAAGAGGAGTATGCTAAGGGGACTCAAAAATTATTTAGAAGAATCTTCATTTATTTAAGAATTGTGTTAATTTCTTTTAAGAACCTTCACTGTGCAGAAGACAGCCACTGATCCTCATGCCAGATGTAGGTTTTCTCTGCAACCCTGAAACTCTTCTTCAGACCTCCTACACATTTTGTTATTACTAAATTTAACATCTCCTTTCACTTCTTTGCATGGAACTGTCTGAAGGATATGTGACTCCTTTGTTATAATTGCAAGGATAAAAGATGGGCTAAATGTCTAAGAACTGGAGGAAATATGAAAAAGAGTTTGTATTATTCATGTTCTGAATGACACCTAGATTCAAAGAGTGGACCACTGTGTTTGGAACAGCATTTCTATCCTGTGCGGGGAAGTTTCCAAGGTTACAATGAGATCATTGATGCAGTTGTTACCTTTCTTTGCTGTTATGGAGAGAGATGTGTGTTCTTTCTTCTGAGTGATGTCCAAAAAGCTTCCCTGCTAAAGGCAAGGAAGTCTTTGAGTGAACAAACCTTCACTCAAAAAAGATTGGTCTCCATTAGGAAGGAGCTATTTGCTGGGCAGTCTGGCAGACTGGACTCCAACAAAACCAGAACACAGCTAACATGTGGAGGTCTGAACACCCACTCTCCCTCCTGTGAAGAAAATGAGTCACTAGTCAGGGTCCTTGAGAATAGGTTATAGGCAGATTGCCCTCATACTTTTCTGGGAGCGTCTTGGAAGAGGCCCTTCTGCCTTTACTCTTTGCACTGCTTCTTTCAAGCCCTCACTTAGCCATGCAGTTTCCATCCCCAAATTCCCTCACCTACAGGCATCTTTCCCCCCCTCTGAGCAGAAGGTCTTCCTTTCATCTCCGTCCAGGGGGCTCTGGGTGGGCAGCTGTGGCTGCTCACGAGTTCAGGCTGTAAGCTAGCTTGTGCCTGTGAGGAGGCTGGAGCTGGCCACGGGGCCTGGCTGAGCCCTCTTCTGATTGCTGACATTGAGCTGATGTTATTCTTGGCCTGGGGCAGAGCCATTACTCAGGAGTTTCTGTTAAAATGATTCTTTGTTAAACCTCCTCTCACCCCCACAACATCCCTCTTCTTTCTCTCCCTCCCTTCTCCTTCTGAGCCAAGCAGTTTGGAGTTGCAGTGTTGAGGCCATTGCCGCAGGGCTCAGGCTGCACTGAAGTTGCCATTAATGAAGAAAGATATTTTCTGAACATGGGGAGTTTCAGACTTTCTGAAGTGAAAAACTTCTAAATAAAATGGTTGTCTCTTGGACACTTCTCTCAGCCAGATCTCCCCTTCCAGTCACAGTTGCACTGATCCTCTGATGCCTCTCCCAGTCACTTCACCGCCCTCATCTTTATCTGTCTATTCCCTGCTCCCTCTAGTTTTCTGTCATTGACTTCTTCCTCCTGCTAGTTAGCTTCTCAGATGTCGGTTCTTTGACTTGGCCTTTCCCAAGAACTGCTTTTCTGTTGCTGCTGCTTACACACTTTCTGCCCTACATTTGTCTCCTTCCCACTAACTGCTTTGACTTCTGCCCCACCTTTTCCTGCTGGCCATCATTTGTCCTTTTTTCTTTTTAGCCAAAGCTAATGTAGTTTATTCTGACCTGCATGGTTTTACTACATTTCCTAGCCAGTGTCACCTAAGCCACCTATCTCCTGTTGGCTGCTTTTTCCCTTCTGTTCCTTGCCATGTATTGAGATCTACTCCATCCTTTGTTGTCTTGCTTGCTATATTGAAGTTCCTCAGCCTGCTCTCAACGGAAGAAACCTATCCCCCAAAACAGAAAGCCTATCACTTGAAAGAGTGTCATGATCTCTCTACTTTGGGGAATGCATGCAGGGTATCTCCAAGCCTCTTCCATGTGACTTTTCAAGTTCTTGTTATGGTTGGAAGGCAGGCTAGCTATTTGTCAGTAGCTGAAGTGCATTTATTAATATATCTGAGGACACACCTCAAATATGACATGACCATACAACATGACTACATGCCAGTCTTCTATCTGTAACAAATGTATGAGTCATATGCATATGCATAGCATGTGAACAGATTACAGAAGCACCATGATTAATAACATAGGCAAATGCTTCTGCCTGTACATTAACCAGTTCAATACGTTGCAGAGTAGCAAATACTGTGTAGGTGGAGGAAGAGGAATAATAACCAACAATTTTCATTCATTGTATGTGCAAGTTAGTTCATGCAGTGTAGTGTGGTGGAAATAGATCTCAGATGCCAGGATAGGTACTTTATTCCCTGGACAAAAGGAGAAATACCAAACTGCCTGGATGAGAACCTAACAGACAGATGGATGCACTGATAAGGCTCAAGAACAGAGAAAATACAGAACCTGAGAAAAGAGACAAAAATAGAAAGGGGCAGAGTTTGAAAGTGGAGACAAGAAACTTCTGTTGATCTGCTGTCAACAAAATGAACAAGAATTACAAAATCAAACCAAAAGACAAGAAAAAACAGGCTCATAGCAGTATTTTAATGTTTAAAAGAGACTTCATGTGACACATTATGAGCTAGATGTTAGTATCAGTGCTGCAGTTGGCAAGGCAGCTAATATACCATCATTGTTTATTCTCTAATTGTTTCCTGTACTGGAAAGATGCCACTAGCTGTTAGGGAGGTCCCTCCTTCTCTGTGTGGCTATGTTCTGTCTACTTAGCCTAACATGTACTGGGTTTAGAATTTTATGCAAAACATTTCACATGGGAAAAAAGCTAAATTAAAAGAAGGAAAGTACAGTCATATAGTGGAATGATCCCCATCAGTCCTGCTTATATCAAAAAAGTTTATGTTAAACCATACATGCATCGTGTTAATGAGTTGTGTGGTCAGCTACAATCACATTTTCAATCAGAGGCTTAAGTAGATTTCATGCTAGAAAACATAGGGCTAAATTAATGTTAAATAATTCTCTCAAGCATTTAAAAATGGTATGTTATCTGAAATATTCCTCATTTTATGAAGTTCAGCAAAATTGTGTTCTTTTAATGTATGTGACTCTTTTCTGAATTCCCTGCAGTTTATTTAGATCTGACTGGGAATGTTGAGTATTCAGGGTAATATTCCTAGTATTCCTAGAACTGCATTATTCCTGCCTGAAGACACAGGGCCTCTTTGAATGTAGCCTTAAGCATCATTAAACTGTTTTCTAAACTATTATATATTGGACTGCTGTCAGATCTGCAGTGTCTCTTTCCCTTCAGTCTCTTGTTCATTCTTGTTTTGCAGCTTTCTCCGTCAGATTGTTTTCCCACTAAATGTACTAACTGCCATTTTTCCTGTTTGAGTCTTGTGATACTGGTGAGTCAAAGTCTCAGTCTAAGTAAAGCAGAACAACTGTTCTGAAAGCAGTAGTCTGTGCTGATTTATACCAGGTGAAATTTTGTCACCAAGTTTCTGATCCCGTCACTATTATTAGAATTATGGTAACGCCCATGTGTTAAGTATCTTTCCAATACAATTATACGGTCCAATCCTTGCCCTAGAGAGGTCCCAGCAGCAAGAGAGACAAAGGAGAAGGCACCATGTCAACTCATTATAGTCTATTTTAGTCTCATTTTAAAGAATTTACTGAGGAAGACATGCTTCAGAACAGCCTGTGCATATCGTCAATTTTTTCCTCTTCTTTAAATTTCTTGATGACCCAAGATGTTCCTCTTACTGCAGTTTAGCACTATTGCAGTTAATAGTACATTTTGAGCCTGTTCTTTATTGCCGCTTTGTGAATTTTCAGCTCAACTGATTATTGCATCCAGACTAATGTAACTGAATGCATTAGTGTGTGTTCAAAATAATCACTAAACAATTTGCATGACTCCCAAGGTCTTCCAAGCCTTTTAATTCTCTGTATTTTTGCAGTGTCATCTGAGATACAGTTGCTTTTCTAAAAGCTGTGGGGTTTGTTTTGTTTGGTTTGCTTTTTCTTTGCTTTTTTAAAAACTTAAATCCTCATAATTGTTTATTGCTTATAAACATTTCAGTTCCCAGTGCTTGTGATTTGGAACTAGCTGCACAGATCTTTATGCAATACACATGTGTGCATCTCTCTGTCAGTTCTCATACACTGGTGAGTCTCTCATTGTTTTCAGATTTGGTGATCCAATTTAAACTGAATGACTGAGATGGAAATCTCAAGGCTATGTTTCATGTAAATTTTATGAAAATAACAAGCTAAGTATCTGGAAAGGGGCTTCAGCTACTGCTCCAATTAAGGCAAAGGCTGCAGCTTGAGGCCACTCCTAATTAGACAGCAGAAAATCAACACAAGAATGCCCCAAACCCATGAAAGGAGGCATAATTTGGGGCATGCTTTATATTAGATACGTAAGATTCAGCCCCGAGACGGATTCACAGGAAATGAGCTTCATTACCTCCTCTGGTCACAGAATGAACATGTTTTTGCTTGCAACGTTTGTTCCATTACTGTGCTGGGGATGGGTGTTAGATACAGGGATGGTAAGTGCCAGGAACATTCTTTCTGGTTTTGAAGATCATTAATATATCAGCTGTTCTTCAAAGTACTACCCTGCTTTTAATCATGAGCAGCCCGAGCTTAGCTGCTGCTGGCTAATGGGGCAAATATGAGACTGGGAGTCAGGATCTTCTCTGAGTCTAAACCTAGCTTTTCATATTGCTGTGGCTTAGGGGAAATCACTTTCTCTGTCAGTGCTAACATTAATCATGTTCAAGGCAGCATTAATGCTGTCCTGTCTCCCCAGAAAGTTGTGCAGGATAATTAGTTCACTAGTGCAGTACATGATTTTTTAACTAAAAAGCCTCATGGTGTTCTAATTATTTTTCAGATTTGTAGCCCCACGAACTTGTTGGGAAAGCAAATGTCTCTTCAACATCAAGTTAGATCTGCCAGTCTGGGAAGTGTGGTTCCAAATGCACTTGCAGCAGCAATAGATGTAGTGTCCTACCTGCTTCAGGACTGTCTCAGGGTTTGTTTAGGCTTCTGCTCTCCCTAGACCCTTCAGAATCCTGAGTGATGAGGTCTATCTCCTACTTTTTGAATATGCTGAAATATCTTCCCAGCCCTTTCTTTGTGCGGTCAGGCTCTGCTTTCTCCAGCTGCCCTCTTTATTTGCACAGTAGCTTCTCCTGGTTTCCTGTCCTGTCCCCATGGAGTTCACAGCAGGGCAGTATACTTTGTAGCTGAATCCAGAAGCTATGGTCTGTGTCAGCTTTCAGCCTCCTCATCCTTGCCTGGAAGGCAGCCAGAATCTCAGCACAGCATAGAGACAAAAGGCCTTTTTGGAAGTCCGTTGCCCCGAAGGAAAACATCCATGACCTTCCTTTAGGTAGGTCTCAGCCCAGCTTTTGCTGATCAGACTTTGTCAGAGCATCTATGCTTGCTTGTTTAGTCATGGACCTCCTTGCCATCGCATGGTAGCACAGGGAAGGGGTTAAGGTTGTATGCTTTGTGGACCCTTGGATCTTAGTGATTTTAATAACAAGAAAAAGAACTTACAGGAAATATCATAATGTCAAACAGAGCACAATGAAATGTCACCCCTGAAAAAGAAAGGGCTACAGTGACTTGAGGATCTCTGTCCCAACCCCGTGTGTCGGACTCTGAGATGCAAGAGACTAAGCCAAGTTCCATTTTGGTTTGTTTTGATGGGGGGAGGTGGGGCGTGATCGCTGTTTTCCAGATTTATGCGCTCGTACGAGCTACTTACTCCAAATCTGAAAGCTCTGATCAAGGTAGAGCTCCAGGGAAGGGAGAGGTTAAGAAGGATTGGGTGCCCAAGGGCGTCTTGTCAGTGAACTCTAGGTAGGAAACAGGCCTGTTTTGGCTTCTGCACTTCCTTTTCTCCCTAGAGCTCTGCCTGTCAGAAACGCCTTCCCACACACCGCTGCCCTGCCATTTGCCAGAGAATTGCGGGGGAGAGGGGCTTTTCCTGTCTGTGTGTTGAGACTCAGTCAGCCCTCAGACTGTGGTTTTCTCTGGAGCCTGGAGCCTACTCACTGTGGCTTTGTATATTTTTCACCAGAGAAGAAACTGAGGACAAATGCAGTAAAGGGCAAGGCTCCCAGGGTCATGCTGAGGTGACTGGTGAGCACTCAGCTGTTCCCCTCATCTCCCATCTCCCTTTATCTCCCATCACTGACCTCTAGCTGCCAGACTGCATGGTTGTGGTATTATTGCCTCTTTGCCTTGGGAATCTGACTGACTTCGAGGAAAGACAAGGCAGAACTCCCAGCAGGTTGCTTCCTTCTGAAAAGAGTTGAGCAGTTTGCAGAACTCCTGTGGGAACCATTCTTCACTCACTGCTTTGCCAGTCCACTGCTCAGTTCTCCAGTTTTTCAACATGTGGATTCTCTTGTTCCTGGTGATAAGTCTCCAAGATATTTACTCTCCCATCTGCTATAGGAACAGAAATATTTTCTGTTCCCTGGTATTACTGGGGATTTCCTTTGTGTCAGCTGCTGACCTAACATCCCTTTTTTGGAGAAGGTACCTGAGAGCCTTTCCATTATTCCAAGTACTTACAGGGTTAAACTGAACAACTGGCACTGTAACATCTTCCCTATAACCTTCTTCTTTTCCTTCCTTGAACTGTGTCTCAATCCCACTTCCCACGCAAAGAATTATTTAGCAAGATAAATGCAGAAAGTTTGTCAAAGCAAGAAAAGCTTTACTTCTTTGAGGATGGAGCCCACTACAAGTTGAGGATAGGATCTCTTGTTTTTTTTTAATCCAGAATAGTATTCTGTGGCAACAGTGAGCTTGTCTGCTTTCCTAGAAGCTAGTCCCAGCTTCTAAGGGAATAAAATTCAGCTCTAAAACTTGCTTCACTGATTTGACCTCTTAACTCTTCTTTCTATGTATAGGACTGTCCTTGGAGCCCTGGGTTGTCTTCATAAAAATGTCACCCCCTCTGTCAGCTCTCAGCAATATTGAGAGAGGTAATCATCGATTTCACTCTGGTATTTTCCCTTTTTTTTTCTCTTTTTTTTTATTACCAGACTCTCTTTGCCAACTACTCACAATTCAGCACCAGCCATATACCTATGCCAGCTGGCTCTGATGCCCACAAGACATCAAGTGCCACTTCTAGTATCCAGAAAATACCCAGTTTGCACAAAGTGATGCCATCCCAGAGTACGCCTTCTCAGCTGATTCCAAAGCCTCCAGCAAACCACAGGCAGGCAGTGGTCGGAAAGGCTGCAGCCCAGAGGATTTCCAGGTAAGTTTTATCTCTTCCCATTTGCAGCAGCAAGCTGGCACTGGTTCCCTCAAGAAGGAATATCAGAGAAGAACCTGTCTACGTGTGGCTGACATAGATCTTTTGGGCTGAGCTGTTCAAGATAAATCTCAGAATAACCTGAGCTGTGTGCATTGAAATAGGTATGCACTATATTGCAGTTTCATGTTTCACAATGGTAAGGTAGGTAAGACTGTAACATCATACAAACATAAGGACATAGGAACTACCAGACTGAATCAGAGAAGTATCTGATCCAAGGTGGGATTCAGTTACCTAAATACATGTTGTTAGTGACATTTTAGATGCCCAGGACTATTCCACCTGACCTTCCAGGTGCTGTTCCAGATGAGCACAAGTCTTCTGTAGATCTTGTGTTGTATCTGCCAGTCCCATGCAGATGTCTCACATAATTTGAGAGTACCCAATATGGTACTAGACATCTGTGTTTAGGCACTTGAGTCACTCCCTCCATGTTTAATCTTTGATGCAGGCTAGAATCTGATGGCTCAGAAGAGGCTGCAAAAATAAAACAACACACAAGGATTGACTTATGCCTTCAAGCACAAGTGTTGAATTTCATTTGAGGTGTTTATATTGTGCCTAATGTACTGACAGCTTTCCTCATTATCTGTAGAAGTTCTGCTTTTAACTTTTACTCAGCTTTTAGTTATATAGGGCTTGCCATTCTAAGGTAGATGGATTTGGCATATGTTATATTTAAAAAAACCCAACCCACTATGAAATGTTGCTTACTGATTGTAAGTTTCCTCCCTTTCCATTTCTTGATGTGTCTTCTCTTTTGTGCATTATGAGAGAATGTGAACAAGACTTCTGTGTTTTGTTCTTATCCGTTACTTTTCTTGGTAGCTTCGTCATCAACAATTACCTCCTCTTAAATAACAGAACTGCTTTAGACTAAATCCTTTATCAGGTCTTTCCTCATATATCCTCAGACTTGTTTCATCCCTGAATACTGAAGAGTAAAAACTGCATTCATAACTTCCTTCCTTGTACTTCATCTACAGCCGGAAGAGTTATAAAGCTTTCAGAGCAGGTTCTTGTGAGATTTCCTGATTCTGTGCTCCCTTCCTGTCTAAAAAGAGAAGTTTTCATAACAGATTGCTGATAAAAGACACTTTATGAAGATGCTAGGGCACTGTCAGCATGTGTGGATCAAATCTGGAACTGCAAGTGTATTTAAGGAGCTTGGACAGAACTACATTGGGGAAGCTTGTGTGTTTCCTGCCTGTTCTCTTGCTATCTTAAGAGATAGCACACTGGATTGACCCAAAAAAAACTATTTAAAAAGAAAAGAAGATGTTAGTAGACTTTGTCAACTCAGCAAATGCAGGTGTGAGCATCAGGTCTGGCCAGGTATATGCTGGTGGGTTTGCTATCTGATCTCTTTTATGTTGGGCAGCTCATGTTAGTACAGGTGACAGGCTGTGTCAGTGCGTTTCTCTGCCGGGCAGCTGAGATGTGTATTTGAAGATGCCGGTGTGCTGTGCTCACTTCTTGGCAGAGGAAATGTTTATCCTTGTGAGATGGAATTGCAGCTCCTTGGACAGACTTTACTTTGCTGCATTTTTGTGGTTTCTGCTCTGTGACAGGCAGGAGTGTGGGAAAACCGGAAAAAGTTCAGCACCAAAAATGCACAGAAGGGGGAAAAAAAGCAAAAGATTCCTTTAGAATTTCAGAAAACTAATCCAAGTATTGAAGGCTGCAAGGAGCCACTCCGGAAATACTTTCCAAGTTGCCTTTCAGTCTCCAGCACAAGACTCCAAACCCATTCTTGCCATTCATGGGATCTTACAGTAACATTTTTTCACTTACATAGAAAACAGCAGTGCCCAGCTATATTTCCAGCATACTGAGAGCTGATCATATCGTTTAAAAACTGCTATGTCTCAGCCTAATTTAATCCATTCATTGTTGTCAGGAAAAGACCAGAGATGCATTGACAAAGGAGAGTGAATGGAGAGAAGCCTCTGTGTCAAAGGAATACAGATTTAAGAAAAAGATGTCTTGCATGTGCCAGCCTGTTCTTTACAGTTCCTTGTTACTCTGTCTGAAGTATTCTCAGGCATTGTGTGTAGCCTCCTGTCAAAAACCTCCAGTGGCACAAACCACACCATGTACTATGGAAGACTATTTAAGAATCCAGGCAGCTGCCTTATCAGAAAGTCTATCCTGATGTGTGATCTGATTTTTTTCTTTGTTTCATCCTGTTGTACCTTGTTCCTCCTTTCTGAACCACCCTAAACACTTTCCATTGCAAATACTTTCTGTCTTTTTAATATCCTTCTACTTCTTGGAATATCTTAACATTACTTAGATTTATTGAGGTTTTGTTAACCTCAGATAGTAGTTCCCCCTGATAAGTCCTTAATTGTCTTGAATTTACTATATTTTATTCAGTTTGCCAGGGTTCTTGCATTGTGGCACCCGGAATTGTCCTTTTCAGTGTGAGACTACTATATCCTTATGTTATGACAATGGCAAATATCCCTCTCCATAATATCTAATTTTGGCTGTTTGGCTGCTTCATTTCTCTGTCAGGTCATTTTTGATTTGCTGCCCACTCTCACCCCCTAATATTTGTTGGCTGTTTTCCTGATCTCTTTCCTCAAAGAAGATCTCAGTACTATCTATTATTTCCACAAGACTCACTGAAACTAATCCCATTCTGTTGTTAAAGCTTTTGTGCCTCTCTTCCCTCTCCCCATCCCCTCCTCCCCCCCCCCCCCCAACTTTATTTCAGTAAGCCAGACCTTATTTCTCTGTCTGCTGTTGTACTGCCTGGCTTTTATTTAACATCTTAATAAAGATCATCTTTTTAAAGTTGTTTGTAGAACTTCTCCAGAGACTGGACTGTGAAAACAAGCTAAGATCAAGTTTGTCTCTTTGACCTATCCCTTTCTTGCATGTGTTGTCACCTCTCCCCTAGCTAGCACACGTGGCTTCCAGAGGAGGAAGAAAAGAATAAGTAGAAAACTCAACTACAAACAGAAATGGGATGCTGAAGATGAACATTACTGACTAATTCAAAAACTATCTACTAACTTGGACTTTTCCCTGGTTAAAACATAAAGCAAAATGTAATGGAACAGCCAGACAATTCAGTCTTGTCTTTCCAGTTCCTGGCCTCTCTTGTTTTCTCGGTCTCTCAACTTGTAAAAGGTAGTAGGTTGACTTTATAATGGATTGTGTCCAAAGCAGGCTCCTTGCTTAAGCTAATAGAGTGGAAAACTGAGGCCTGTGTTAAGGTGTGGAAAAAGACAAACTGGGAGAAATGGTTTAATAGTTTGCTCTACATTGAAATGTAGCCCCACAAAATGGTCTCATGGGGCTCCATAGTTTTGATTAAATGTGCTCATATCACAAGCAGAAAGAAAGTTTTTTGAACAGCTAACACAACAAGCTCGTCTTTCTTTCCAAGAGTCAGACTAGGTTCTTTCAACTGCTCATATTGTCACTACTATTGGCAGGTCTGTGAACCATGATGCGACCTGCTGAGAGCAACATTTTGGGACAGAGATCACAGATACGTTATTCGTAAGCTGTGGAATGAAGCAGATGTCCCTGGAAGTAGCATTTGCTGTATTGAAACTTCACGTTACAGATGACAGCATGCAAAGTAGAAAAATACATTAGCTCAACTGGGTCAGAACCCAGAGTGAACTGGTACAGGTGGGAGACAGAAAATCTCTCTGCTTTTAGGAATGACTAAGTCGTAATAAATACACATTTCTGTGCTATCATTCCTAAAGTAACTTTTAAGAAACTACAGCAGCATCAAGGAGAGCAAAGTTGAACAGCCTGTGAACAGAATTAACAGTCAAAGGAAAGATGTCAGGAAAATTCAGCTATCAACATTAGACCACTGCATATAAAGAGGAGAAATGCTAGGTATCAAAAATCACCATAGTTCAAGATGTTATGAGGGAGACAGAGAGCCTAAGATCACAGATTTTGCCAGCAATAGACTGGAACGTCACAAACTACTGGGGATGTTGATCATGTACTGAACTCCTCTGTAAATGTCATTCCCAATGACTCTATTGAGGAAGCCTTTCAAAAGAAACATTTCCTTCAAGTCCCAACATCACAGCACAAAATCTTTCTACCTTGTCCTTCCTTTGTGTATTTTGTTTGCATGGTGGCATCAGCAGAAGAGCAGAAGTTCTGCTCTATTGTAACTAGTACAGAAATAGGGTAGAGGTGATGCATTTCTCCAGGGTTCAGGAAATCAGTCCCATGGCAGGGTGGAGTCCCGACTGCAATTGGATGCGGCAATATCCAGCTGTTCTAGGACAGGCTGTCTAAGCCTGGCAATTGTGCCAAAAGTAGAATGATGGCCATAGAGTGAGCCCTATAAAATACTGTGGTTCTGCTTTGTATCCCATCTTGCCTATGTGTACTTATTCATGGGCATGCATGAAGTGTCTTAAGTGAGCCGGGTACCCACTGAAAAGAGACTAGGCATCAAGAGAGCAAGCATGTAACTGTTACTGGAACCCCTTTCACTTTTTTGCTACTGCTCTACTGTGACACAATTGGTTTTTTTAGCTCCTGAGCATCTGGGTTAATCAGGCTGCCTGCCCCTTAGACTATTTTGGCAGCAAAAGCAGTGCATCTGAGAGACATGCCTTGATTTAACACCCTGACACAGCTGGGCTCACTGGGCCTGTAGCTCTTAGCCCTTGGCTAGCCTCAGATCATACACACAGATACACGTGCACACATATCCTGTCCAAGAGCAACAAAGAGGAACAAGCCTCCCTGGCTCTGGGTGTTCACATCTGTTGCTGTCCTCTTGTCAAACCTGGGGGTTTTGTGATGTGAATTTGTTAGTGTCAGTTCTGTCCCCCGCTGAACCATTAGATGTGTTGGTAGCATCCTATAGCAATAGGTTGTTAAAACAAAGGTGTTCAAACTTTAGTTAGGCAAGTATTTCTTTGTCACCTGTGGAACAAGAGCATCTTCCAAATTTATAGTAGGCTGGGCAGCTTAAGGCTGGTTTAGTGCATGAATTAAGGAAGTCAGTATCAGTTTCAAGGAGGGGATAACTGTATAGAGAGAAAAGGACAAAATGACAGATATTTAAGTGGAGGGGACAGTGAGGGCTGTTTTTGTTGGTATTGAAGAAGAAATGGAGAACATAACAGTGGATTGCATTAGAGAAGTGGAAGCAAAAATAGCACAGACATTACAAGCAGGAAACTGAGAAAGGCAGTAGGGTTTCAGCCAATCCAAGGAGGAAGACAGTGGAAAGGGATTAACTCAGTTTAAGCAGTGAGTATGTTCTGGCACTGGAGCTTCCATCTGGACAGCAGAGATGGAAGAGAGGTAATCTTAGTGTGGTGGGAGATCAGTGACTGGAAACCAGATCTGAGAATGAGCTGTGTGGAGGTGCAGGTTGAAACTGCAAGAATCAAGGTGCACTCTGTGTAGGCAGGAGAAAAGAAAGGCAAGTTCATAGAAAGTTTATTTTCTAAACATAAATTATGCTTCCAAAGTAGAAGTGTGACTGTTCCCTGTTTGGGTTTTTTTGTTGTTGTTGTTGTACTTGCTGGCATTCTTGATGACATCTTCAACCACTAGTCTTATATTCTGCCTACAAAAGGGTGGGCTTAATTTGACAGTTGTGTTAACAAAGTGGACAAGCTAATTATGAGCATAGAATACCCATGTATGAAGCATTAAGATCCATCTGGATTCTCAGTTCCCAGAAGGACCATATGGTGTCAGCAGCAAAAGAAACCATAAGTACAGATCAAAAATTCTCCCTGAGAGACAACAAATATAGAAACAGGCACCTCATTTGACAACAGCATTTCAACTTATGACTGACTGAAGTAAGGAGTTTTGTTTTGCAAATGTTGTATCTGCATCCCCCTTCCTTCCGGTATGGACTCCAATTTATTTCATTAAAATCCAACTGACATATAAAATACAGGAGTCCTTCACTGGCCTTTTAGCTGCCAGGAGCACCTGGATTGCTGGCAGCTTGCTGACTTTGAAATCTGAAAGCAAAAGGTTTCAGACAAAGCTATAGAAACTGCATGTGTGCCTGGGTCTGTTAGTCATCAGGGCATCCCGTGGGGGTTGGAGAGTACAGTGCTCTTCTGGAGAAAAGCTCACAGTAACTGTAATGCTGTAGAGCTGCATGAGTGAAGAAGGACTCTGGCAGAGAGGCAGAAGTGTGCACACAGAAGTCTGGATTGATCACTGTAGAGTTGGGCAGGGAGGAAGAAAGGCAGGAGGGATGTGGAGGAGAGAACAAACCGGAATAGATGGATCAATTATCTAGATTTTAAGGACATAACAGGTCATTGTAGTTATATAACTTGGCCTTTCCTTGAACCGTTTTCTATGTAGGAGAGCATGGTCTCAGTTTGGTAATGAATCTTTATAAGAGTTAAAAGTAGTGCAGTTGTACTCCACAGAATATAGTTTTACTGTAACTCAAACGCTGAGATTTTGCATAAAGCATCTGTTTGAGGACTGGCACTAGACTACTGGAGACTAAATGCAATGTCTCAGTTTCCAAGACAAGTGAGAAATCTTTCCTAAATGAGCTGTCTCTGCTGAGACAAGATGCAAAGACTTTTGAATGTGGCGTATTTTGCCAGCATGTGCATTTTTGTTCTAAGATTGCTTAATCATTTTACTTCATATCACTGGAATAAGGTAACCACAGCATTACTAGCAGAGTTGTACTTCGGTGGTCCAGTGCCATTTATTATCTCTTTTATCCTCCAGAATCAGCTTCCAAGGCATGTGGGATAATTAAGTGTTTTAAACTCGTGGCTTGAGTGTTCATCTGTCTTGCTCTGCCGTTCTGGAGTCAGTTGCTGTCACCGCTGTTTTCATACCATGTTGAGGCACAGCTTTGTAGCTACAATCCCAGTAAGGTTATGCAAATTGGGAGAATTCTCTCTTCTTTTTTTTTGGTTGAGACTTTCATTCTTCCTTGGTATGTCCCTTATTATCTCTAATTTGATGCTTTTATCTGTTAGGGTGTCTTCCATTGAAAGGCAGCTGAACCGATTCCAGAACAGTGATGCATCCTGTGAGCCAGGGACAAATTCCACAGGTGAGTTCCAGTGCCAAAGACCAATAAAGTAGGGGTGGGTATGCTGGGATGCTTTCAACTTTCTCAAGAACTGGCAGGGAAAAAACTTTCTCAGCAAGAAGAAGAAACACAGCTGCCTACCCTGCAAGTAGTGGTTCCTAGGTAACAGCCTGGGTTCAACTGTGCAGGGAATTTATTCCCCTGGGATTAAAAAGACTAAATAGAAGGGAGTGAAGGCTGAGTTTCATAGAGTTGGAAGAGTAAGATCCCTAAAAATGTGGCTGGGAAAAAATACTTGGCTAACATGGCTCTGCTTTGCTTTAGGCTTTGGCTCAAGATGCTCTGTTGTTTAAGCCTGGCCTGTAATAAAGGGCCAGGACATTCTTTACATTTTCCTTCTGTCTTGCAGAAAAGCCCCTCATTTCACAAAGACATAGTTGACCCTTGTAAATCAGCTGCATAGTGAAGTCAATCAGTAGAGGTGAAAGTTTCCAAAGGAAAACCACTGAGACTTATAGAACCAAATCTTCATCATTCCATAGTAGCTAATTAATTCAAACAGGTTTATCTGCTGTAAATGAGTACCTAATCCATTTTTCATTGATGCAGACCTATTTGCAGGTAAAGTGTAGTCTTGAGGAACCTGCATTACCCATGGCCCACAGTAATTTATGATAGTGCTGCAATAGAATATATGGACAAATTATGGCCTAGAATGCTTTAAAAAATGTTTCTTACTTTCTGTTTTGCTGTGAAAACCCTGAAAACGTGATTTGAGCATTACTAAAATGCAGTGATCTCTGTGTTTTCACAGGCTGAAAGAAGAGTTTGCATAGGAGTAAACTACCCAATTTCTCTCTTGAATGTTTAGCTCTGAAACTTAGAGATGACATTTCCATTATTAATGTCAGTGATTTTATTGCTGATCCTCTAGCGCAAACATTCAGTTAATGCACTTATCATACAGATCCAAACTGCCTCCCACACTTTACCAGCTGCCAAGAGCTCCAGTTATCCTACCAAAAACTGTAGAGGGTGAATGGCCATAGTCAGTAAAAGACCCTACAGCACATAGGAATATGACGGTATAGGAATGGAATATAATGGGATTATAAAAATAAATAAAATCATCAACAGTGTAGTGTATGTATAGTTGACACAAAAGTTCTGGTCTCATGTGTAGACTAAAATCAAGCTGAGATTTTAGTACAGTAAATGAAGCAAGTTTACACATAAATTTAGAAGTAAATGTAAAAATGGAGTTCTGAATATATTGACAAAACTGGTTTGCTGAGTAGACTTACATGTGCTCTGAATTCTGTCTCTTTTTCAGTTTTAAGACCACTTTCACAGTTGCCCCTGTAATTTTAACCTCAGTGAGAGTCCCTCCATCTCCTCTGGGTGTTGTTGTAATGTATCTCTGTGATATATGTAGGTAGCATTTTTCTATCCTTCCCTGTTTCTGTGAATATTTATGCACAGCATGCATGTCGATTGTTCATAACATTAATGACAAAAACAACAGCCAGAGCAGCAGGAAGAATATAGGCTAGATAACCCTAGTTCAGTGTAGTCATCCTCTCTGGGAATACTTGTAATCCAGTGAGAACTCAGAATATCCGCTCATGTTTCCTTGTGTAGGACTAGGCTAGCGGCGCTGTACTGAAATTACACTCTGAAGCTGAAACAAAGGATGTGAGGATGTAGAAACCTAGTTTGGCTAGGAACAGGCTAGCAGAACCATGGTGGGTGGGTCACTCAAAGCTTCCTTGTTGCTAGAAGAGGTGTATCGCTCCCAGAACAGTGCTAAATATTGCAGTGATTTAACTAACTTGAGGAAAACGTTTGTTCTTGGAAACTGGGGAATAATACTTTCTTCAGCTTTGCACCAAGCCACTGGTATGCGTCAGAGGCTGCTGTGCCCACTCTGTGCGTCTCAGAAACTACTCTGGTCCTTCCTGTAGGAACAGCTGTTTTTCTTCTTCACTCTCTCCATTGATTACTTATACTAGGGCCCTGATTCCCCTCATCAGCAACTTATTTGGGGTTGCTGTTTGACATGTAGTTAGCATCTTAGATACCAACTAGAGGGGCTGGAGGCACAAGTCAGCAAGCAGATTACAGAATAAACTGTAAACATTTAAAGATAGAAGGCTGTGAAAAGATGCAGAGGTAAAAGAGGAACCAGGAAGAACCTTTGTATAAACAACATATGAAAGTTAAAAAATGTCAGGAGCTTGAATAGGACTCTAGCAACCTATTTGAGGATAGCCATTGAACTCTGCAGAGAAACCACATAGAGGTGTCATGAATGATCTAACCAAAAGTAAGGATGATAATCAAAGGAAGAGTCAGCCAGTATGCAGAATTTTAACCAGATTGTCCAGAAAACAGTTCACTGGTGGTTAGTACTACAGCTGTAAAAGAGCACCAGTTGTAGATAGTGTTGTACACTGGGCTGAAGCTCTTAAGGACAAATCTCTTTGAGATGAAGTAAAAGGGAGAATAAAAATCAGCATACCTGGAAAGCAGCTCAGGATTCTGAAACAAGCCATGACTACAATGAAAGTGTGACTGTCTCTTATCCTGATGGCCTCATCCTCATTTCATGGAGAGGCAGAAGTTGTGTGTGAGCTGCGTGCCACTGGTATAATGAGAAAGAAGGCAGAGATTCTCATGAGTATCTATAGACATAAATCTGACAGCTATCATCTGGGGTTATTTGCAGTGTCTAAACAGTCAGATTCCTATCAAAGTTCCTGAAAGTTTAACAGGGTTTATTCTATTAAAGAAATACTGAGAATATCTACCTCTAGGGAACATTCTGACTTGATTTTTCGCTGAAATTCAACACCTAGCTACTAGTGGGGTTGTCAGTCATTCTGAACATACAACCATTATCACATTGCTTTTTTTATTCTGTGTTACTTTGAGGGTCCTTCCACATTACACTGATTGTTTCCTGCTTCACAGAAGTTAGCAGTTCAATTAGTGTTAGTGAAATAGGGTGACTGTGAACTAAGAAATCAATTCGCTTTTCCAAGTCTGCTTCAGAATATAGCTTGCTAAATATCTTGCTAAGCTAAGTATCATGGTGGATTATCCATTTCCAGGTTGTCTTTATGAGGCTGTGTTTGATATGGTGAATTCAGATGATGAAGGAAGGAACCTACAGGCTGGTCATTTTTGTGCTGTATATATTAATAGCGTAAGGTGTATGGAGACATTTTGCCATATTTGTTCCTCTCTAGTGGCATTAGGTGAATAGTGCATGAATCCTTTTTCTCAAGGAAGTGAAGTTCTAGATTAAAAAGCATTACATGTTTTTAGCTTTTGAACAACAGGCAAGAAACATCAAGGATGCTACGTACCTACATGGGAGACCTCATAGTTAAAATTTGTTGTGTTTATTATTCTTCCTTTTTGAATACGTAAAGATAAAGCAGCAGATTTTAGGGAAAGTAGAGGATGGAGGGAACTTTATGAAAATACAACAGCATAGTCCCAGGCAGATTCTCTGTTCCTGAGCTGGACTCTTGTCTGCAGGAGCCTGGAGAGAGGAACAATCTGAAAATATAGTTAACCCCTCAGTGCAGTTGTGGAGTGGATGCGCAAGATGACAACCCCAGCTGATTTTATTTGGTTTGGTTTGTAAAGGTAACAGCAGCTCCGAGTGAAATATGTCTTCTGTCTTCATGCTTTTTTTCTTTTATTTGCTGCCAACTTCTAGAGAGTTTGTGAAATTTTTATTTTAAAGGCTTCAGAAGACAGTATGACTCTGGGATTTTGTTTTGCTATTGCAAAAATATAATGTGCTAATAACCTGTATAATTACAAACAAATAGGAATCATGATTAAAACTGGGCAAGACTGATGCCTGGCTCCAGACTTGACAGAACTTCACCTTTTCATACTCAGACTGAACAGTGATGTAGTTTTATTGTGCTAATGTTTACATTACTAATGTCCATATGGCTTTTCTGCTAAATGTGCTGAGAGAAGAAAATAGCATTAGAGTTACTGATTAAGGGAAGTAAAAGTTAGTAATATGCTGTCTGAGTTTGACAGCAGCGAAAACCAATAATTCGGTCAAAGTCTTGGATCTCTACCTATTCTTATTTAAAGCATAACTAATTTATTTGTATTCTAGTTCTCTTAAGAATACTTCATACAGAAGGTAAATGTCAAAACTTAGTCTGAAGCTAGAGAGGAAACTTCTTGAGCTAGGTGGAATAGACTTAATTTTATTCCCTGTGATTCCCAGGTCTGTATCTCAGCTTAGTTTCAGAATGATGCACAGTTGTCTGTTTATTCTGACATTCACCTGGCCCCCGTATCTGCATGAATGCCATGTCCTGAAGTTATGCAACTCTTTGTAATAGTGTGTCATCATCTGTAAGGGCTTAAAACTAGGTCCTGAACTGCAAAGAGACCAGCTAAAGAATATGGGGATTAATAAGCTGGTTTGGATCTGATCCACATAGAAAGCAGGCTGCTGTTCTTAGTTTTCTAGTGATTTCCTTCTTTAGGCTAAGGTGGAGAGCATTGTCTGAACGCCATCCAAATAAGATGAATGTGCAAGCAGTGTGATCTGGTATAGTGCAATGAATGGAGTCTGCTTGCAAACTAGTGGTAGTAAGGAACACTTTTGCACTTGTTCTTCTCTGCATGTAGCACACTCCAGGGTTGGTTTTTGTGGTGGTGTTTTTTTTTTTTTCATTTTACAGAAAATCTACAGGTAGGCTGTGTATTTCTAAAGGTTTTTATATCCAAGGTTGTTGTATGGTCCTTCCTAAGAAGGTCAGGTATGTCTTGTTATCAGAGACCTGCAATAAGATTTAATATTGGAGGTGCTAATATGTGTCTGGCTGTTGTCTGCCCATTGCTTCAATTACTATTATCCCTGAAATGCAGCTGCTTTTAGATAAGCTTAAAGAAAGAACAGATTCTTTTAGTACATATGTGAAAGTACAAGCTTCAAATTTGTGCTGCACTAGCAAGACAAAAAACAAAACAACAAAACAAAAGACAAGTAAACACAACAGGCATTCAAGCAAGACACATACAATCAATTTGTATTGTTTGCCAGAGCTAAACAAAGAAAATGCCTGGGATTTGGGGATTCTTTTATAAGCCGGTGTCTCTCAATTCTCTTGGAGTGTAAAGGGGGTGGGTGGGATGGGATAAGTACTGTTGCCACTGTACATGGCCTGTGTCAGACTCCCAGCCATTTGCTACAGTAGTGTGGAATTCCCAGCTGCCCAGCCTTGTCCAGGCTCCCTGAGCTTCTGCCAGGCTCCCCTGCAGCCTCAGAAGGCAGTAGGTTGTTGAACACCAATGTATTTATTTTTATGTTGTTACCACATTCCCAAGAGGAAGCTTGGCTATGATTTCAGTTGGTCTTACCACACTATCCAAATCCTTCATCAGGAGCAGCTGGGGAAAGAAATCACTCAGGTTTTTGCACAGCACATTGCTGGTATGCCTCCTCCCTCCCACTAATCCTTTTAATTCCAATCTTCATTTGCCATCCTCCTGGTTTTCTGTTGTTGCTGTGACTGACTGCACAAGTGGTCTTGACTTTGAAAGGTGACCTTCAAATGGTGACCTTCAAATGAGTAACCTCTACCTCAGACTACTTTGGCTACTCAGGCGCAAGATACCTTATGACACAAAAGAACAACTTTTGATGTCATCTGATTGCTTATCCTTTTCCAGGAATGGAATAACGATAACATCTTCCACATGAATCCTTCTAGAAGCCCCTGTCTGGCTGAGAAGCTCTGGATGGGTCACCGAAAGGGAACAGCTGTGTGATATCCAGCACCTTGAATCAAACTTTTCCAGTGCAGCTTCTCACACTGCAATATTGTCAACAGCAGCAATGACATTCTGTCAGCATCTTTCTCTGTAGTACTGTTTCCATGCAGAGAAAGTGTTAATGAGAAACAGAATCTGTCCACTTTATTGTATTTTGGAAAGCAGTGAAACTTGAGGTGAATCCTACTACTGTGCCTCCCTATTTGAGAGCGCAAGGAATCCATTACAGTAGAGGATATTTGGTTTCACGTTTGTTCTTAGAATTATCCTACTAAAGCCATTGTTCTTTCATGCATCATGAAAACATCCTGGATCTTCTCTCCCCTGCTGACTTCCAACAGCTTCACAAAGAGGGCAAACAGGAAGTGGGGAGGGAAAGATAATTTCTTTCCTTGCTATATTTGTTGCTTCTGTCCCACATCAGATAATGACAGACAAGCTGTAGTACCAGATGGGCCAGAAGGGAAATGAGAAGGGTAAAGAAAGACCTCTCTTTACCCCCATTCTTGGTACTCTTTGAAGGAGCAAGGAATCATTATCCATTATGTTATGTAAACCATTATGTTTGCAATGAGTAAACATTGGTCTCTAACCAGTACCTTTAAAATAGATATAAATCATCAACAGGACATAACTGTTCAAGTTTATCCAGTTATCAGAAAGCTATGGGTAAGTCTCATTAAATCCCAGCAGAGTGTAAAACTCTGCCAGAAGCAGCATTTCAGGACCTTCTCAGATGATGTTAAGAAGATGATATCCAATTCAGCTTTCACCTCTCAGCTAGAGCTGAGGGTCAGTGTTCATCTGTAATGATCAGAAATGACATTTATTCCTTAACTTGTGAGAGCAGCCTACCTCTCACACTTTTAGTCAACCTTTTGCTTTTCTTTTACGAAAGGAATGAACTTTTTCCTGTTGATACTGGTTTTGTGCCACTGAAAGGATATTCTGAGTCTCAGGACCACTGGGAAAGCAGGAGAAAGAGAAAAGGACAGTCTCCAGAAATTGGCTTCCCTTGTTGAAGAGCTAGAACCCAGCTTGAACTTTAGGAGCCTTCACTTCTGACAGGCTCAAAGAAAACTCTGAAGCAGGATAAGTAATGACTTCAGGCAGTTGGCATTTTTGCTTGCCTGGAGGCTGAGCATTGCTTGTTCTCAGTAGTTAGGTGATGGCGAACTGCCTGTATTTCCTTGCTGTGTTGGAAATACCATTTCAGATCAGGTGTGCAAAGACTAGAGAGAGGTTATATAATATCTTGGCTACTTCTGTCTCACATCTGGCCCTTTGGCATTAAGCTACTGATAGGCAGGATAACTTTGCCCATCCAAATCGGATTTTGTTTTAATCTGGCATTATTTTATTGATGCTAAAAATAGACGCCAAAATGTGTGTGAATAGGGTAAAAGGAGTGTCTGAAGTTATGAAATGAAATGCAGGGAAGAGCCAGAGAAGAGAGAGCCAGAGCAAAACAGGGAATAGGGAGCTGAATAAGGGAAATCAGAATGAAGGTTGTCAAGTACAGAAGGGCTGGGGTGAGGAGCCCATCCAGTGTCTTGTCTGTAACATGGGGAGCAGAAAGGCTCATGCTGGCTTTAACTGCTATTCCTCCACTTGTTAATGAGGCTGCTTACTGCTCTTTTCATGCAGGGAGACTGCACTTGAATGCAGTTTTGTGTACTGTTTGTGCCACCCTCCATACTCCCAAGTAAATTTTTGTGACTTGGAACTGCTGCTTTCCCCTGCCACTTTTTCCCAGTCCAGCAAGCCAACTTGAAATTGTTCCCAAAAGATGGGGGAGGGAAGGCTGGCCTTGAGTTGTCAGCTGTCCTGGCTTGCTAGTGTCAGTCACCATGGATATAAATAAACGTCATCTATTTATTGCCTTTCTTAGTTGCACTATATGTTATCCAGAGAATGTTGGGCATCAGTCTAAGATTAGAAATTCCTTCTACTCTGGGATAAAAAATCTGAATTTCTAGGATTATCAGAGCTTTTGAGGGAGAAGGGAAGTTCCTGTTTTCAACACTAAATTCAGGAGTCTTTGATATGCTTCTCAGTTCCATCACACACTTGCTGTGGGTATGATGAAACTAGCTAGCCCGAACTAGCTCTAAAAAAAGTGTTAGCATGGGTTCCTGACCTAGTACTGCTCTCATTCCTGCAGCTTGGAAGCAGGGTAGATTAGGTGCTGCTGTCTGACCAAGGCTGTGTATATCTGTGCTGGGAAAGTCTATATGGCGCTGAATTTTAGTGTGCAGGTATCCCGTAGAAGACTTTATGCAACTCCAGTGATTTCCCTGTGACTGGGAATCGTATCTGTAAAATGGAGGTTATAATTTTCTTCCCCCTATGTAACTGTTCTAAGTATGAAAGTGAAGTTTTTGAGGTGCAGTCATGGATGACATAATAGTATGTAAACGTGGACGGATATACAGGCAGATACTTTAACATCTCCTGTCAGGCAGAGAATAAAGGAGATTCCTTCTGTTGTATGTGGTGGTTCACTACAATGCCTCATATCACAAGGGCAAATCAACCCTTAAAGCTGGCTGCTATAGGCAGTGAGGGTTTTTTCTGTCCCCTCTACTCAACCAGAACTTCAGCCTACTCAACCAGAAGGAGGTGGAATGCTCACCGGTAGTTTTGAAGTGACAAAACTTCATAGAATTATATACATGAATATTTATGAAATGATTGAATTGGCCATGAGTTGTACTCATGGTAGGAACCTACATATTTACGTGTAGACATAGGAATGCCCCTCTTTGTGTTGAGACATCAAAGTAGTCATACAAGAGGAACTCACACAAAGTGATTTTAATTCAGTTTGTGAGAAAAGACAAACACTGAACTGTGCATTTCTGTAGCAAAAGGAGGGCTCAAAAGTCTCTTCAAAACAGGAAGATGAGGTTGAAGTTGGCCTTCTTTCTCATGTGCCTTTGTTTCCTTAATTTTAGCATCTTGCCAAGGGATAGATTTCTGGACTAGTATATCCTATCTTAGTACAGATGCCTGACAGTTTGGTTCCCAGTTCAGGTTCCAGACTTTCTGTGCAGTGACATAGCTGGCAATCATGCTTTCTAAACATCTTTCCAGATCCTCTGTGCTATGTGATGTTTGGCTCTATGCTGGGCTTTCAAGGAGAATGTATTTTTTAAAATATAGCAATACATTTAATAAACACCTCTCAACAAATGACACTGTCATTTAGAAGCAAGCTGATGTGCTAGATACACAAGACAAGCTTTACCTACTACATTAGCTGTAAAATGCAAACTGTCCAAAATAAACATGCCACATTTCAAAGTTGTTTAGATTTTTCTTTTTAAGGGACTGTCTAAGGTTTTTTAAGTAAAGAAGTGAAGATGACATTGACTTTTCCCCATAACCTGTTTAAGCAGGAAAATGTTGCAGTATGTAGAATTAAAATATCTATAATAATGGGAAGAAATTATATTTTCCTTGCCCCCATTTTGTTTATTTTAAAGATCAGCCTTTTCACACCCCAATCTCTCCTGCACCAAGGTCCTAAGCATGTTTTGGAGTGGAAAAATAGATTCCCATGTAAGCAAAGAAGTAAAAGGCACAGAGACAAAGCCTACTGATAGAAGGATTTTCTGCCTACTGCAGAAGGATTTAGTGCTACAGGAAGAGCTTGTGAAGAGATGAGTCACATGAGTCAGAGGCAAAGAGTGAAGAAGGCATTCTAGGGCTTGAAAGGAATGCCAAGAGTACTTTTCACACAGTAGCTGATTCAGTTAGGTTTTATCATACTGATCTGTAATCTCATCTATTACCGTAGAGGAAGGTTGTGTCATAGGGAGATACAGATTTCTGTTGATGGCTGAGATTTCCAGAGCAGTGCACAAAACAGCCCCCCAGGATTACTCAAAATCTTTGCTTTGTGTTTTTTTCCAGCCTCTGCTCAAAGAGGAGGATTAACACTGAACACCAGCTGAGGAATCCAGGGGGTTGGGGCAAAGGAAGAAGCGGCAGTGACTTCATACCACCACCCTTCCAAACACCCAGGAAAGAGTGAAGAGGAGGCCCTGGTGAGAGGACAACCCACAGAGGAGAGCATCTGAACATCTGTAGAAGATGATGATACATCTGCAAGCTGAGGTGAATGACTGCCTCTGAGAGCTTCCGCTGCCGAGTCGTGGGGTTCCCTTCCTCCCACTTCTTCCTGATGAGATGGAGATCCTCCAGCTGTCTGTATTGTTCTTCCTAAGATCCAAGTTTGAGCATAAAATCTCATTTGCTCAGCCATTTCCGTCTGTTCTAGTTTGGTAACAGCCAAGATTCTCTGTTGTCATCACATGGCAACAGCAGAGAAAAATATTAGAACATATGACTGGAGACATCCGTGTTGGTTGCCATCTTAAATTTTGGCACAGAGCCATAGAAATGATTGGTTTGAGTCAAGTCATTTCATTTGTTTGTATTGGTTATAATTTTGGTTATTAATTCACACCCCCAAAATATTTGCTGTTATTATATTAGACAGGATTTTAAATCTGTCTTTATGCTTCATTGGTGGATGCTTATGTTCTGTGTGGCTTATTTTTGTGGTTTGATTTCTGTTTGTTTAGGCTTTATAAACTTTTTTAATTGCCTGATGTTTTCAGACCCAAGATTGAACCCTAAGGCCCAGGTGGTTCCTATCACTTGCAGTAGTGGCTTGGTGAAGGACTCCAGTTAAAATTTGCTTGCATTAGAAAACAGCAGCGGCTGGAAAATGTATTGGAGAGAAGTTCCACCCATCCTTAACATGAACAGGAAGCAGCTTCAGCTGTGGCTCTTTGCTGGTGCCAGGTTACAGGAAAAGTCAGTATTTTGCAGCTTCTGCCTTGTCAAACAGCAAGTGGTATGACTACTTTTCAAAGGGTGTAGAATCTCCTGTTGTTTGTATCAGGGCCCTCAGATATGGGATTCTAACAGTTTGATCTGTTTTCTTACTCCACACCTTCCCTGTCATTTTTAGCCTGCATAGTCAGTGTACTTAGAGTGGGTTGGCAAGTAGATAATGTGGCTGACAGAAGAAACAGTGTTACAGGAGAAAAGTGTTTTCTCTTAAAATGATTGTGTTCATGTTCACTCCTGGATTGTGCATATTTTCTGTCATCCAAGACCAGATAAATTGGGAGAAGATTAAATAATTATGTTCATACTCCATTAGTTTCACTATTGCTTGCTCCAGGCATAAATTCATAGGGCAGAACATTTTTCTGTTTCTGCTCCAGTCATGCATATGACAGACATTGAATACTTCATTTGTCCAAAATACAGTTCTCTGATGTAGCTGCTCCCTTTCTTACTCCATTGGTTTATCTTTAATTTCCTAGACAATCACGTTCCTTTTCACTTTCTCTGTGTTTTTCAGCTGTGTTCTTCAAGAATCTCCACAGCATTTGTTTGCTGCCTGTGTGACCATCACATATCATCAGTGACCAACAGATCTGTAAAATCTTGTGAAGTTACTTTCAGATCATGTCCCTTCTGTCTGTAATCATTGAATTCCATTCATGGAATTCTCTGAGATAGGTGGTTCTACTTGTGCATCGAGTTGTTGGCTCATGATTAGTGAAAAGTTAGTTGCAGAAGTTGTTACTTCAGATTTCTGCACATCCTGAGCAGCTGTGGGTTTCAAGACCTTGGGTCTGACTTCTCACAGCCTACTGCTACATGTGGTATTTGCTACAGCATCCAGCTCTGTTCCAGAGCTGTCGATGGGGCCATTTCCCTCTAAGATTTAGCTTCAGTGAGTAACAGATTCTATTCCTTTCTTCCTCCTAGGGGGATCTAGGTTATCCTTATTCTACTGGGTTTTATGTGCAGGATTAAGTAGCTGTAGAATATACATCCTTGTGGAACTCTCATCTCTGCTTTTGTTCTCTAGTTTCTTCATTCAGGTTGTCACAGCCACCACTAAAAACTAAAGAGAGATTTGGAGGATAGAGATTTAAATTCACAGCCCAGGAAAGGTGATTGTCTTCATAGGATAACTGTTAGAAACAGTATTCTTACATCTTTGTTTGGCAAATTACTGGTTAGTGCTGGCTCATTATGAACACAGGTTACTTGTTTTGTCGGCTTTGCCAGTCTCCCACCCACTCATTTTGGGATAGATTAGTACTCAGCTGTAGCCAGCATGTTTTGTGAACTTTGCATTGCATGTTGGACGTAGCCAGCACCATGTCTATAACTGCGATGACTGTGTACCAGTGTATCAGACATCTTGTCTCTAAGATTTTTGAAATATTTGGAGAAATGCACATTGTGGTCTAAGACCCTCATGTTTAAGGGATGAATTTTGTCAGCTCCAGGAGCAGTGAAGTCTTGCACCCTTTGTCCCTGGAAAAATTTTCTTCTGCTTCCAACAAATAAATAAAAAAACAACCAAAAAACCCCCGAGCCTCCCCTTCCCCCCCCAGAAAAACCAAACCAAAACAGGGATCTCAGGATGGGTCCTTTACCTCAAGCCAAACACCTAGACGCTGAACTGTTCAGCTTCAGGATGTTTTAGGGCAGCCAGAGCATCAGAGGAAATAGCAATATTCCTTTGCCTTGTGTATCAGCTGATCCCAGCTCTGCACACAAATGCTGTTACCTTGGGAGCACGTGCAATAGAGAATCAGGAAAAATCCTGTGATTCAGCCTCATATTTTTTCCATCTCAGCCTGGACTCCATGTATGTCTTTGTGCATGGTGGGTATGATGTACTGAAGGATAACATACATATTTTGTCTCGTTGCAGCTGCTACCTCCACGTCTGTCCCTTTTCAAAAGAGACTGGTTCAGTTAAGAGATTTAATGGGGAGGCATAAAACTGTTTCCTGGATGTCTTAGAGAGAAGGCATTTTACAGGAATGTAAAATGTTTTCTAGTACAAGGGAGGAAAGGAGATTAGCAAATCATTTTGGATTTATAATAGATGCACATGAGGGGAGTACAATTACATATGTGCTTCTCAAGTGGGGATTAGTTTATCTCTGCTTTTATGAGATTTACTTCCCTGTATTTATCAATGAGTTTCCTTGAAAGTGCCTTTGTTCACTGTGAGAAAATTACCAAAAGAAAGTTCCAACATCTCTCATCATCTACTTTAGTGGTGAGACTGGACAGTGTAAGCACAGAGTCCCCCTCTTCTCTCCTGCTCAGTGATGTTTGCATCACTTCTACGTTAAGGAGTCTGTTCCGATGATGGAAAATCAGTCTTGTCAGTCTTGAAAGGAGTAAGGTCCACATCAGAGTCCTGGAGGCTGAGGTAATGCAGAATTCATACAAGCTTTTTGTGTTGTGTTCAAGTGATGGGTGTACCAGAGCATAAAAATTAAGGGAGGATATTGTTTTTATCCTTTCCAGAAGTAGCTGACTTGTGCTCAGTACATGAAGTATCAAGTTCACTTTCACATGGTTTTGCTTGGCCTTTAAAACAGCTTCACAAGTCGTGTGAGTGCCAGCAGTGGGACATCATATTATGACACTGGGTAAACTACTTAGTCTTGGATGCCAGCAAGAAATACTGAAACTTCTATTCTCAAGACAAGATATGCTTTTGGACGATCATTGTTTGTGGAAATGCTCCTCATTATGATGCCTGGAAGGTCAACACACATCTCTGACACTGGTTCCACACTATGGCAAGAGGCTTTGGTATCAAGACCTTTGTTTACTAGTAGGAATCTTTAATGCTGTGCCTCTTCCTCATACTGGAATATGGGTAATCTCCATGTGCATGGAGTTGAATGGCTGGCAGTGCTGGATCATTCCTCTTCTTTACCTCTGAAGGAGATCATTTACTTACAGATGAGTTTACAGAACAGACTGGATTCTCAGTTTGCATTCTTTTGGGCCTGTATCTTTTACTAATACAACAGTTCCAATCATTCTGGATTATTTGCAGGAAACAAAAGTAGTCTGGCCCCTGACTTATTGTTGTTAAGGTTTACTTGATCAAACTGCCAAAGACTTTTTCCTTAGTCAGTCCTACATTTGCTGCTTATGATAATCCTGGACTCACTGTTTGAATCTGGATGGGTTATTTGCTGGTGTTTAAATAGTTGGATTTTTTTAGTTGCAGTAACTGGCTGGTTGATCCTCTTCCTACTGTTTCCTTTCTAGACACATTATTCTGTGGATCTGTCTTAAGTTTCTTTCAAAAGAAACTTCTGAACTTTATTTAAACCTGAGACTTGATGTCCTTTTTTCTAGAGCCTCATGTTTCTAGAGCAAGGGCGTCCTTGTTTATGCCAAACACCAGGAGGACCTTATTTTATCTTTACAGAATTGGGTCAGTCAAACAGTCCTTGAGATAGGTGGATAGAGCACAAAACATTCATAGTTCTCTTCATGCAGAAAGTGGTTAATTGGAAAAGAGGTGAGCAAGGAGGACTCTAAGTGAGAAGGTGAAAAAGTAAATGTTCACAGTCTTGCCCACTAGAAGTAGTAGCATCAAATGAAACTAACAGAGATCAGATTCAAATTAAAAAGGGAAAAGGAGTGTGTGATTTTTTCTTTTTTCCCACAGTGTGACCTTTGGAACTCGGTGTCAATTTATTGTGGATACAAAAAAGTGTAAAAGTGTTTTGAAAAGAGAAGTAGACAAATCCATGAAAAGTTAATTACTAGGGCATATTAAAATTAAAAAACAAGCAGGGAATTTCTAAGACTTTTCAAGTGGCTATTCTGGGGAAGTGGCACAATGGACTTTTCCAAATTTTAGGTTGTCTGTCAGACATGCTGTTGACCACTGTCAGAGAGGTGAGCTAGATGATGTTGTAGTCTGAATGTTTTATTTTGACACTTGCAGTACAGCCTGATAGAACAGCCAAGGCAAAGCTGCCTTCCATGGCAGCGGCATGTTCCCCCAGAATTCACTCTGTGGTGTTTGGTTCTCTAAGAAAAGTCTTCATTGCTAACGTCTGTCAAGTTGTCACATGCAATTTATCTACACTTCCACCTGAGTGGGCACTATGTATTGCAGAGGCTTTCAGAATGGTGAAGCTCTTACAAGAGCATAAGGGACACCATAATTCACCTCTAGATAGGGGGGATTTGGAGGGAAAGTCGGTTGCTGTATGGAAGTAATCCGTAATATGATGTTTGTAAATGGTTAATCACTTAATTATGAAAAATGCTACTAACTGAAACTCTTATCTTATTCACTTCTCGTCATCTTTGTCTTCTGAAGTGTTTAAGTGCAGAGAACCTTCCTGGTGAGTGTGCACAACCACAGCACATTTAAAAGAACTATGATACCTGGTAACTGCTTTTTCCCACTTTAGAAAGCTACTGTCCTCTTCCAAAGAATAAGATTAAGTTTCCTTTTTGCCTTAGACATGAGTAGTTGGAAACACAAGCTGATCTCCAAAATTATTGAATTCTGAGTTTTTGAAATAACCCTCCCTGTGCAGTTTTAAGACAGAGGACAAACTCCACTGAATTAAAGGTGACAAACAAGACACCAAGTCTGTCCTGAGGAGTCTGCTCTGTCTGTTACCTTACCAAAAAAGGATTTTACTGGCTCTTGTTGAAAAAGCGTTTCCAATTTAAAGGAAAGAATCCCTGATCACTGTGGAGACCCTGGTGTGAAGCCTTTGCCAGTGGTATTTAGTGAATCATAGTATTCCCTGGCGAGAAGAGTAGACTTAACAGGGCCTCTTCTCTACAAGTCCATGCCTGCAGTGCACAAAATGAGCTATTATTTTCAAAGGAGTGGCTTCTTTATCTGACCTATCAGACAAAAAAAGATAGAATTGGCCTTAAAAAAATTGATGTAATTGTTAAGAATTTGGAGGCTATTAAAAATCTATCTTTTATTGCCAGAATTTTTATTATTTGTTTGGGGCAGGTGGAAGAGGTGCTGTTATCTCTAAAAGCATTGTACTTTTGCCTGGTGGTGTTCCAGGATGTGCAATAGAAGATAACCCCAGAACATTAGTTCAGTTTGGTGTCCCTGCAAGAGAATTTTAGAAAATCTCATTTCACCATATTTATAGCATTGTTAAAGTCTAGTCTCCTTTCCCCAGACTAAGAGGAGACACGTTACTGTAGTCAGTGTGGTTAGGTTCAAAAGGCATACAATCTCAAAAAAACAACTCTTCTGTGGTTATTGATCTGATCTATGTCTTAAGTACTACCATGTCAAAAGTCAGGAATGGATCTTTGAAAAGTTCCTCTACTGCCAAGTCCAAGTGTTTGACTGTCATCACTCCCTCATTCTACTATAAAATTTGGGCATTTTTCTGAGACTGGGGAAGAAAAACAACAAGGGATTTTTCTGTGTTTTCAGTGATTGTTATATAGAATTCATCTCACGTTTTTCAAGTGGTTTTACTTTATTTGTACGACCTTCTTAAAAGGTCATGCTGTGTTAGATATATGTAATATACATAGGATGTCTGTGTTATTCTTCAAGGTATGCAGATGGACAGCTGTGAATCTTCTGGGAGGGCAAATAAAATTGTAAATATCCCATTAGTGTCACTATTTACAGTACTCACACTTCCAGTTGCCTGATGCTTCCCTCCATTCAAATCAGGATTGTCTTAGCTCCTGAAAGTGTGTTTTTGCCACTATTTCTAATTCTAGAAATTCATCATGGAATACATTTTGTCTATAATATCATCTGGGAATACTTTTTTTTTCTTATCCACAGACCCACAAAACTTGTCTCCATATGTCTACTGAAACTTTCTTAGGAAAAATATCGAAGAATAAAGTTGGTGGCTCTTCCTGCCAAACTGTGGCTTTGCAAGTTTCGTAGGTCTTTTGAATGATGGCTTGGCTGAGACCAGGTGAAATTGCTAAGGATTAAAGACAATTTAAAATGTGTAGTCAGCACACTGTAACTGCTGCCACACCAAATCTCCCTGAGGTTTTTTGCCATCATCCTCTTGATTTTGCTTCTTCATATTAGCACTACAGAGCAGTTACCATTTTAGAGATTTCTGTAGCAAGTGTCCTTAGAGGGGGCAGATGTCAAATTGTGTCATGCAAAGCAGCTTGTTGCAGGCTGGATGTCTTCCAGAGACTCTTGTTGCAAGTCAGGCTATCTGCTACTGCTTTCCCCCACAAGTGGAATTTCATACAAATCCTTGAAAACAGTGGAGATCTCCCAGGCATCTGGTCTACCTGCAAGAGGGTTTCAGCACTTGACCATAAATTTTTGTTCTGAGAAAGGACCAGAACATGGTTAACAAGACATTCCCCAGTCATTACACTTCGTGCATTGCACATATCCTATAAGATTTGCCCCTGGCTGCACAGCAAATCTTTGTTTTGTCTGCTTCCTGAAGAGGAGGATAATTTCAGGAGAAAAAAGAAATCCTTCTGAAGAATGTCAGGAAATCTCTGGTTTGATATAACCCAGTTGGCTCTTTCATCAAGTGATGTACGTGCACTGACCACGATATATTATTACAATGTCTCATGCTGATTTCTGTATGTGGTGAATCAATATCTGTAAACAGCTAGTGAGAAATGTGTTGGCAGACCAGAAAATGAAGCCACCTTTGCTTTCTGCAACATGCATAACCCCTACATGTAATTATTTCTTGCATTGGTCTCTGGACAGCAATGAGGTATCATCCTGCCTAGCCAACTAAGTGAAATGAGAGCTGAAGAATATCACCCTGCACAAAGACCAGTATTTCCCTGAAAGAGGGAGAAATAAATCTTGGTGTTCAGAAGATGCCGCCTGAAAGACTGGCATTCTTTGGTATAATTTAACAGTGCCAGCATATACCACAGGGGACAGTTTCTGTCTGAAAGCTGTTCACTAAGTTTGCAGGATGTGGGAAACCAATAATGGGGGAGAGAGGGTGTGCTGCAAACCACAGCTGTAAAGAAACCTCTATTCTGTACTAGATGTAAAAGTCCTTATCCCTAAGTGTATTTTCCATCAAATCACAGCCCAGTACTTGAAAAGGCACAGCTACTTAGTTGAATGCCTTCAGACTATCTCTGCCATCTTCCCTATGCAACCTAGCCCTATGTAAGGATGTTCTAAAGAAGCTGGGTAACTGAGGTCTGTAATTTTTGAAATGAGTCTTCCCTGGAAGCACACTGTGACAACAAAAGTACAGTACCATATTGGTTTTTATGGGCATAAATGGCTTCTCAAATGCATTACTGTCATTTAGAGAAGTAAGAGAATGGCAACTATTAATCAGGCATTTTCATTTGCTGTATTTCTTGTTGATGTATCTGAATGCATTTCTAAGACAATCTATGAGAAACTGTCTCATCTCTTCTGTGTTGACTTGTTGCATGATAAAGGATCTTGCATTTGTACAGGGCATCTGAAGTCTCTCTTAAAGAGAGGATAAAAGACACTGAGCGTAGTTGCTTCCATCTGTCACTTCTAGAGCTGCATCAAAAATGAATCAGGGCTTAAATTACTTCACTACATAGAAAAAGATAATATTGGTAAAGCAGACCTAAAGTCCTGATGTTATTTTACTAAACACCATGTTAGTATGCATGTTAGTTACTAATTTTATACACCTTTTGACCAATATATTCTAGTGACTTTTTATGTAAAAAAAAATTAAGAGATGTTAAAGAATGAGAAAGCATAGAAAATTTGCACTATATCCAAATTGCTGCTGTTACTCTAAACTGCATTTAATATAGGTTTTAGGCAGCCCATATTATACATACATTTTGCAATATATACATACTATTTTGCACTGCCACAAATCAGTATAGTTTTGCAAGTGTGTAGATATCACACTGTTGGCTCCATATGTGTTGAAAACTATTTACTTGATTGATTTCATTGCCTTCAAATCAACTCAGTAGTAGAGGAATGTATGTATTAAGAGAAGACAACCCAGTACTATAGAGTTCATGTTTGCCTTCTACTAGAAACACTTCTGTGTAAGAAACCTTTTCTTCACAACGGAGCTGGCCCTAGAACTGCATCCTGCTCACCCTGTGGTACTGATCATGCCCTGCATTGGACCTCTGACCATATTGAAGACATCTGTCTCATAAGACATTGCAATGTATCCTCTTATGGGATGGCTATAGTGATTTCATGTACAAAGCAGTCTGAGCCTGGAGACCTCCAGTATTTCTGCCTTCATCTTCAGAGCAGCAAAGCTTCAGAGCAGGATAGAAAGATAAGGATCTGTGAACTAAGAATGGAAACTTGGTTGCTACAACAAGGAGATGTGAGACATTGTAGGACAGAGCAGAACAGCTATGATGTTGCCAGGGGAGTGGACAGGTATGTTTGTCTTTTGTACCTTTTATTACTTTTGGACATGGTCCATCCTGTTTACTGTGTGTATTGATGTCTATTGGTTATAGAAAGATGAAACACAATGCAGTATATCCCAGTTCACTGCAGTGCTCATGGGGGTGAGCCACTGCTTTTTGTTAAGTGCAGTGAGATAGCTAGAGACTGTCCAACCCAAAGACCAGGGAACAAAGACTCACTTAGTCCGTGAAGACTATTCTTTGCCAAAATATCAGTGTACATTCCTCTACTACTGAAGCAATGTTTCTTGCAGAGCTCTACAGTGCACTAGAGTCTGAAAAACAGTATTCTGGTCTAGGCCTCTTGCATGCTGTAACAGAGGATGCCTCAGAGAAGCAGGGACTACACAGATGGTCCGTTGATATCTGTTTAGGATGTGCCTTGTGGCAGTGCAGAATAGGGCTTTTTTCACTCTTTCTAACCATTGATCTTTGTTAGAGACAGAAAGTGTGCCGGGATTGTTTTAATCAGCTTTTGTTTGTCCCTGCAAACAACAAAAGGGAACTGTTGGGAGCTGTATTCAGTGTTGGCAGTGAAGATCTCACTTTTTCCCACTGTCTTCCTCAATTTGCCAGCTAGTAACAGCATATAGAGAACTCCCATCTGCCTTCTCACACAAGTGCCCTGAACCCTTTTGGTAAGCCTGTGCCCAGAAGTGTATTCAATCTGTTACTAACACCGTGTAGATAGCATAGTATGTTGCTGAGTTACAGCTACACCACCTTGTGAAAAGCTATTTTAACTGTATGAAAATTAACTCAGATCCTGCCTCACAAATGTAATTCTCAAAGGTTGCTAGGGAAATGGAAGGCTGGACAGAAAAGCAGAAACTGAAATGTTTAACTTGAAGGATTACTGTACCCATGACATTACCTGTGTCCTTCCGGGTTGGACACCCCAAGACTCTTCTTTCCTGATTATCCATTGCCATTTTGCTTCCTTTCCAAGGAGATGAACGGCTTGGTCCTTCTGCCACCCCTCCCTGTCATTGAGGAGCAGCAGTGAACATGGGCTGTAAGACAGACCCATCTCAAGGGGCTTGCCAGGGTTAATCCGTGGGTGGTTCTGACATGCTCCAAGTGCCACATAGGACCGTGAGCTGTGCAAGTGTTCTAGCTCAGCCCTTTGCAGCTCCCTCTCCTTGGTTTTGGATTTTTTTTCCCCCTTTACTTGCCCTTCAGAGGGCAGCAAAGGCAGCCCAGGAGGAACAATGACCAAAGAACAGATTGCAGCTTGTAAACCAAAACCTTCTCAAGGGCTGCTGCTAAAAGGAGATTAGAGAATTCCTACACCAGTTGGTATCTGGATTTCCCCCTCACTCTGCATTGCAGCCACTAAATTTCTGGCCTGTCTGCATGGTAGTGTAGTCGTACCATATATATTTACTCTCTCCTTGGGCAGACCGCAGGGAAGCATGGGCATAGAGAACTGTACAGGGCACAGTAGTGCTGAAGAACCAATCAGAGCTGTGCCTTCGTGATCACACTGATGACAGATCAAGGAAGCCCAGAGAAATGAAAGGGATAAAGCTAAGCATTAAGGAGTGCCTCTATCAGAGCATGTGTGCCCCAGCCAAAACATCACACAGGTTGGTGGGCTCCCTCCACAGACCCACCCTTGCTAACCTCTAGCCAACTGGTGATGGTACAGGAAGGGTTGTTTACAGTTTATTGAGATGTTTGAGATTACATGTTATGGCAGCCTGATGTGAGGTATATGGAAGCGGCCACTGTTGTGAAGGGCTTGATGGAAAAGCTGAATTCTGATCTGACTATGGAGGGCCCTAGGCACAGGCGATGATTAGGACCAGGAATTGGGAGGGGACCAGGAGGAACCTCTGTGGTCTCTACAACATGACTTTAAGTAGTCATGGTTTGGACAGTCTTAAGAGGCAACCTTCTGAGTCTCATGTGGCATTCAAGCACTGGTACTTTTACCTTTGAGAGTATCTATGGCTGAAAAAGCCCATACTTTTTAGAACAGTGAATTGATTTCTTGCCTGGGCAACTCTGAGCTTTTTATGAGCATCTCCAACGTTCATGGTAAATCAGGAGGTTTTTACCTGTGTGTACAAGTCTGTACTGGCAGACCACATATATATGCAAATGGACATAAGACATTTGTCAGCTGTGGCGGCTACACTGCCCTGGTTTTTAAACAGTATTGTTGGAAGTGTTTTATGTTTGAAGGGAGCTTTATATGAATCTCTCAAAATGAGATGCCAGAGGTGATGTGTACATGTCTGAAGGACTAGGGCGACACAGGGCACAAAGACACCAGGCACAGTTTGAGGGTACCAAGGAATTGCCATTCTGGGTCTTTCTGGCTGACCTAAATTCTGTCTGTTCCTTTGAAGAGACATTTTGGACAGGGGAAAGATTTTTAGACCGAGTGAGTATGCCACAGCAGTAGCAGTTTAAATACAGCAAACCATCTAACCCTCCAACAAACAACTTGCTTGTGAAAAAAAGAGCATCTTCCCCACCCCCACCCCCAGTATTTGTTTTTTACAATGTTTTTGAGATTACTATTTTTAAAGTCTTGGCAGGTGGGGCCTGGGCCATGTTCAGGTCATCATGCAGAATGCTCCAAAGCAGCTCACAAACCACAACAGACAAGGGGTGTAACAGTCCTCAGGCCCAGTATTCAGGTACCCACAGACATTGCTCCTGCCCTGACCCAGAAACCATTTCGCAGAAACTCCAGGAAGGGGAAAAGAGCTGAATGGAGGCATCAGTCCCTCTGAAAATGGTCTCAGCACCCTCTTTCTTTGTATTTGCCCACCCTCAGCAGGCTGGCTGGGAGCTACAGTTTGCTTTTAAAGACCAATAGCCAGGATCTGAAACTGAACTTACAAGTCTGACAGGCAGAGAGTTTCAGTTGCAGGACTCCTGGATCACAGCTCTGAGGAAGAAAAGTCTAAGTGTTATTTCTGAGCATTTTTTCTCTCAGCAGCTTCCCTTCTTGGTGCATTTTCTTTCCCTGAAGAAACTTTCAGGGTTTCCTCCTACAAAGGAAACCCTCAAATCTTCAGGCCATTGGGGAGGGCTGAGGCCCTACTGTCGCTAAAGCTAGAACAGAAAACATATCCCCGTTTCCATTTCCCCATGCACCTGCTCTTTCTCATTCCCACGCTTTCCCTGCTCAACCACCCAGCACCCAAATCCTCCTCTTCTGCACAAACTGTCCAGCCACTTTGGAGAGTGTGGCCTTTGTATCACCAAAGTAATTCCCAGAAGGAACATGACATCGCCAACAAGATCAAGAAATGTTCCAGAAGAGATCCCTAAGGGCTGCCAGACCCTAAGCCACAGGGTTTGGCACTCAACCCTCAGCATGTGTAGTCTCTGACCCACACAGTTCCTTTTGTGTTAGCCTGGGTGCAGGAGAGTGGGTGCTGACAGTTTCTCTCTTGGCTTTGGGGGGGCCAGAGTGCCTTTCAGCTGCACTTGCAGGATTTCACCACCATGTTGGAGAGCTGCTCCACCTTGGGGGTCCTCCCAACGTAGTACAAGATGGTGAGTGGCTCCAGGTCCTGGGGAACACAGCAAGGAGAAGCTGATGCCTCAGGGTTCAGCGTATTGTATAAGCCCAGCACCTGCAGAAACAAAGTAAATGCGGTGAGACAAAGTTAGGAATACATTTAAGCTGGTTGAAGATAGGAAGCAAAGCCAAGAGGTCTCTAGGTGTTTGGACTACACTCATCAGAGGGTATTTCCCTCAGACAACCAGTACTCCCCTCCTCAATACTTCCTGATTATGGTCTGCCTCTAAAGGGTCTCACTTGCCCTGGCCTGACTCTTAAGACATTTTTTAATTGTAATAGCCTTGTTCTGTGGCTGATCCTTAAGGGTTGAAGAAGTGTAAGTATTGTCTCCTTTCATCTCTAACTTAGCATGGTGAATAGTGTCACAATTTTTGCTTTTAACAAGGCTGGGTGTAACCAGCCTGGAGCCATGTTGTCTTGGGCTCTGTTAAAGAAACCATAAGAAAGAACATCAATACTGCTTATTTCAACCAACATCTCTAGATATCACTGCATGGATGCCAATCCTCTTGTGTATCTTCAGTTCCTACACAGCTTTGAACTGTCTGATGCTTTATTCCTCCACTCCATTCTCCGAGTCACTACACTATAAAGCTGGAGCCAGGAGAGTGTCCCATGGGACCTCACTGGATTCCTCCTCCCAGCTGGCCCTAACCCACAGATGATTGTACACTTCAGCCATGTAACCACTACAGAACAGTTGCCATGTTTCTTGCCAGAAGTGGCTACTTCTCAGCAGTAGGCAATTTCTTGGGTTGTGGGGCCAAAACATAATCTCACCTGCACTACTGTGGTCTCATTAGTGCCTATCTGGTATAAACGACAGGGTCTGGTACACTGTCTTTTTAACTACTTTATCTTTGGGGATAAGAAATGTTAAGGAAACATTCTGTTCTATCATCCAGATCCATGTAATCACAGTCATTCTGGGAGCAGCAATCTGGGATGCTGAGCAAAGCACCCCTGGCTGTACTACAGGGGTACCACATGCTCTGGGGCCGCTCTACCCAACAGACAGTAGGTTAAAGAGTGGTGAGAAATCTTTTCACCATGTTTTTCCTAAGTGGTGCCAGCAAGCTGTCAGCAGCTATATTGTTCTAAAGGTTTCTTGGATCATTCAGCTGACCTTAACGCTTGATCGTTTCCTTTCTTGCTCAAGAAAGGAAAGAACATTAGGAACATTCTAAAATCTCCTTTCTCTCACACCGATTCAGTCCAATTATCTAGTAGAGAGCTTCTCAGGACAACCAGATGGTAAAGCTACATGCCCATTACCCTTTCTAAGCTGTTCATTCCCCTGCTTGGTCTTGTGCTTTAATACCCAGCATCTGTTCACTCCTTCATTCCCATATATTGTTCCCGCTGAGACAGTCCTTGAGTTCCAGTGAGCCTTGCTGCTGTGCAAACTTTCAAGAAAATGTCAGCATCCTTTCTGCAGTATCATCCAGTTATCTGTTCTTCAGCTGAATCTACTTTTTCTAGTACCTTTTTTAGTGAATCCTGAAGCTAAGTTGCTAGTGAGCTGCTGCATTGTCTGGATTGCTGCCTTTTCCCTTCTGTGGACAGCACAGGTTTTTCCTCTGGCTTTTCTTGCCTCAGCAATGGACTGTCTGCTCCTTAGTCTGTCTTCTCCCCATGGTACTTCTCCCACGTCTGTGCTTTTCTATTGCTTTTATTTTCTTCCACTGCAGACAGTAGCCAGGCTCAGGTAGTGTTCTTCTCAAAGACTGCCTAGTGTACTCATGTTAAACAGTTATGCCTAGGTTACCTAAGGACATTTGCTTTCTGCCAGGTTTTACCCTTGAATCTCACTGCCTAGTAGGTTTCACCCTGCCATAGGTCAGATGAGATTTTTTTCAGCTGCCTGTGCAGAAAGGAGAGCTTAAGGCGTAGATATGTTCACTTTTGGACATGGACACAGATTTCCCTTCACTTTCAGGCTACAGCTGCCCCTGTGGTGGCAGATGGCAGCTGTGTGCCATGGCACAACAGTTTTGCATGACAACCTGTCACAGAGTGTAGAAAAATCCTCTCTCCCGTGCAAACTCCAGGAGAAATTTAGGCAGAAGTTAATTACCAGAGTTGATGTTTGCTGTGAACAATTCAGTTGATACTCTGGCCATTACCAAGTAAGTACCCTAAAACCATCAGTCGCTATTTCACATCTTATCCAAGAGACAGCATCCTCCTCCTCAACATTTGGCTGGAACCAATGACTCAGTATTGATTCCAAAGGAAGCACATTTTCCCTGCTGAACCACCTAGGCTCTTCTGCAGTTTCCTTGGCCAGTTTTTTACAAGTATTGATCCAAACTGCTTTTGCTGCTTTGAAAAGACCAGGTGTTGATCACCTGGGGAGATAGGGGGAATTAGAGCCACAAATCCTGACAGGATGTACCGTGCTGTGAGTGGTGTCTGCGCTGCGAAGGTATGGACAAGGGCCTGAACAAAAGTTAGCAAAGTAGCCCTTAGGCTCGTGGACCCATTTCCAGCCAAGGTCCTGTCGGAAGTCGATGTACAGAGAACGTACACAGCAGTTCTCCTCCAGGTTCCTGAAACACAGTATTAAAACATAGTGAATCTAAAGAGAGGCTTTATATGCGACTGTATGATGTGGCTTCTTGAGCAGAACTACCAGCAGTGCCCAGTGGGATGTAGTGTTTGCCTCCACCACCTGCAGAGCAGCAGCACAGGCAAGCAGTGGCGGGCAGCTCAGCAGCCTGGCACTGTTCATGCCTGCTGGCAGGCAGCTTGACCACTGGCCCAGGGAAGCAGCACCCCACTTGCCCACAGCAGCACCTGGCTGCTCTCCGGCACCTGGAGCTAGCAGGGTGCTGCCATGGGTCCCTGCCCAAGATGTGCTCCAGGAAACCACTTGCAAGTTTACTTCAATCCAGTGGCTCAGCCAGAAGCACAAAGCAACTGCTGTGCTGGCCAGCATCCCCTTCTTGGATACCACAAGAAGCAGCTGGCTGAGCTGTGCTCCTCATGTGGCCCCTGTGGCTCCATGGTGACCCACAACCCCTTTGCAGTCCTCTGCCTTTCCCAGTGGCATGAAGTCTCGCCAGGCTTCCCCACCTCAGGCATGGGAGGGACCTCATCACTCCAGGCAGGATTTTCACTTACTGGAAACAGTAGTTGGTATCCAAGGCCCGTTTCTTTCTCTGGCCTCCCAGTCCTGGGCTCTCCAGCCGATGTGGGGGTAGCATCATCAAGATGAGGTGGGGATTATGCAAGTCTTTCTGCTTCTTCAGGCGCCCCAAGTCCCCACGGCCATAGTCGTCCTCACTGTCAATGCCTTCAGAGGAAAAGAGGATCCACAAAGAAGAAATCAGTGTGGAAGTGGAGGCTGCAACAAGACTTTTCAGTGCATTTAACATTCTCATGCCTGCCCTTAAACCAGACTGAAAGGGATTCAGGCATCACGTCCACTCACTCTGGGAACTTTTTCCCTCACAGGGACCCCTTTAGTCCTGGTGAATCTGACTGCTGCAGGCCTTAAATAGAGACTTATGGGCCACCTGTTTTACCATTTGCAAACTCATGGTGGGGCCATTAATCCATCCCACTCACTCCTGGCTTCAGTCCCAGGACAGGCAGGAAGATGAATGGTTTAAAGAAGATGTCAGATCATTGGCACTGCAGAACAGCCTCAGAAATGGAGCCTGTGGGGGCCAGTGGCTGCAGCCCAGGGCTGCAAGCCAGGAGGCTGCTAGTTCTTAGGCCATCCAAGCCACTGACTTTCTGGGCCACCTCACAAAGGATGCCTGACTTCCTTGTGTTTCTGTCACCCTCACTGGAAAGCAGAGCCTCCATAGAAATCTGAGAAGGCATCAAGCTGCACTTCCTGGAGAGATGTTGAAATACAAAATTACTCCTTTCTGCAGACACTCCTGCAAACCTACCCAGCCTGCACTTACTTTCTTCCATTTCTAGCCTATGTACAAAATAGGTGTACCCATACATACATACCCAACATGCAAACCCTGATGTGTATGCCTGAAGACAAAAGTTATGCAATGTATAATGCTCAAATATGCGAAGCGAGACATTGTTTTTCAGTTTAGATACTCCAGGCTTTCCCTTCCCCAGAAGCCTCTCGTAACCCAGCTCTTTATCACCTTTGAACTTGATCTCCAAGACTTCGTGCAAATTCTCCAAGATGTCCCCATTGGGCTGAAAAGTGTGGCAAGGACAGTGTATGCTGATTTCCAGGCCAAGGTTGGACTCTGCAAAGAAGACGACTCCATGAGAAACAGTCTTCCACCGCTGTGACAGCTCCTGGCACAGGGAAGTTTCACTGAGGACATTTACTGTGGTAACTCCTAGACTGCAGATCAATCTCAAATTCAAGGATGCTATCAAGAGTTGGGGACAGAAGCTGCCTTGGAAAGGGAAGAAGAATCTTGTGGCTTTACCTGTGTAAAAAGCCTTGCACTTGCTAAAGGGAGTTTCCTGCACAGGTGAGAAGGGTCCTCCTGGTTATGTTTTTTAGGCAATTTAGCATCCAAAAGCATTTGTGAGCTTCAAGGAGTTCCATTGGAACACAAGTATTTTGAAGAGCTGGCTTGCAGTGTCTGTGTTAAAGCAGTTTTGCCATCCTCAGTACCTGTACTCTCTGGCTTCTGCTTAGTGTCTGAAGGAGATGTGAAAATGAGCGGGTTGGATATGGACAAGTAATTTCACTGGAAGCATTCTTTCAGCAGCTGCAGCCTCCTGTTTTGTTGAACTGCTAGCGGTCTAAGTCACACACACTTTCCAGAGGCAAGTCTATTTTCATAATAACTTCCTGGATCAGTCATGCTGTGTGGGCCTGACTAAGGGAACATAAGACTCTTATGAAAGCTTCTTTTTTTATGTTGTGCCATGAATTAAAACATCTGGCTCCCCAGGGCATTGACGAGGTGCCTAGCACCTTTTTTCTCAAGCACTGTACACTCTGTGATGTCTTGTCAGCTAGCGTGCCTGCCCAGAGCTCACTGCAGTTCCAGCCCTGAACTCTAGCCATTGGGACACAACTTAGATTGCTTGAAAAAGGAGGAGCTTACAAGCTCACATCTTACCCTTCCAGGGAGCAGCTGCTTGCCAGCACCTGCATTCCAGTTTGCAGTGGCACCTCGCTTCTATCTGCAAGGCCAGTCCAGCTGTGAGTCATGGTGCCTAAGCTCCAGCTGTAAATGGGGTCAGTGTTCTTGGGGGGAGCTACCCTGTAAGTATCTGTTGGGCTGCCCAGTGGTGTTAGAGGTATGTTCTCTGCAGTGCTAAAATCTCCATCTGTCTAGGTGTGTCGGGCTCTGGTATTTCCTCACCTTTATATGTGACTAGCTGTAAACAGCTAAAGAAACTGGGATTCTTGCCCTTTTTTTCCCTATTAGATTTGCTTTATTCCACATGAAAATTAAACCAGAGCAAGTCTAATTTTTTATGTATTACAGATCATAGTTTAGACAAGCAGAGGGGTCCCCTCTGGGCTTAGAACTGAAGAACAAAAAGAAGTTCCAGCACGTCTCGGTGAAAACAATTTCCTCCTCCAGAGGATGAATCCTCATTCTGACTCAGCCCACAGGGCCACACAGTGGGGACTCCAGGACAGAGTCGGTAATCTAGCAAACATCACGCACTGAGGTGGCTCTCTGGGGAAGGTTTATTCTCAGACTGAAAGGAGCTGCTTTCTATGTGAACCAAGCTCCTGCAGAAGGGGGAGCAGAGCAATATTCCTGTCAATGCTGATCCACATTTCTATGGATGTCTTAACAAACGGTCCAGCTAAGACCCCTACCTCTGTGCAGAAGCCACTCACGCACAGTCTCGGTGACATCGAAGGACAGCCACTCAGGGGAGCCCCGTGTCTGTACATTTCTGCCACTGAGGTAGCGCTGCTTTGCTATGTGCTCATCCGGCCGAAGGATCTGCGTGAAAAGGAGTGGTAATCAGCCAGTGTCGCGCATATGGAAGGTACAGCCTTGGGTCTTTAGTTTTTCCACAGCTTGCTAAAACCTAATTCAGAAGATTGGTCCTGACAAATGAGACACCAGGAATACACTGGCACAGGTGAGAGGCCATACTTCAGAACCAATCTGGACTCCAGAGTTGCCCAGCAGTGGGCAATACAGCATCTTGCCACAGGCCCAGCACGCCTACTGAGTCCTACACTGTGGTGTTTTCATGTGTCCTACGCTCTTCAACTCCTATCAAACCACACCCGTGTTGATCAGGTTTGGAGGCCTCTCCCCCTCCTCTGACATCTCTTCCTGCTTCCAAACAGCCACGGCCTGTGCAAAGTGTTCCTTCCTGCAGGACCCCAAGTTCACTGCACAGAGCACTGAACCTATGGAGAAGCTCTGGATTGCCTCTTTGTCAGTTGTGTCATCTGGCGGAGAATTGCTCTGACCTTTGAAGCTGAATTCCAGGAAGCCCTCAAAAGCTACCAGCCATAGGGCAATTATAGCTGTGCTTTTACTGCAAAGCAGGCAGACGTTAGCCTGTGGGAATGTGCCAGGGAATGCACCACCTGGATGTTGGGACTGTACCAGTTAGCTGGGTGGTCCAGGCCACTTTGAAACCTGAATCAGACCTTATTCTGCCAGGGGAGTCCATGGGTTCAAACCAATCTCCAGATAAGTACTGGTGCCATGAATGGTGCCCCTGAGGAGCTGCTGCTGAAGGAACTTTGAAAACAAGCATTATTTTTCCAGTAAATCAGTGACAAGACAGCGAGCTCCACCCGTTGGATTAGCACCAACTGTACTGCGACAGTCAAAGGAACAAAACTGCCAAGGGACCTACGCAGCAGATGTGACACAAAGGTCAGGACTGCTCCAGTGGTGAGGGGTTCCGCTTCCAACCCCCATCTCAGTGCAGCAAAAGCTGCAGTGGGTCCCATGCCAGAGTGCCCAGAGCAGCCAGCCAATGTGAGTGGGGAAAGGACAGCATCACACTGTAAAAGGAAAGAAAGGTGACTGTATCACTGCATATGCTGGAAGCAGCCTGGGGTACGGCATGCAGTCTCTCCTGTCTTCTGTGGCGTGCACGTATCAACTGAGGCAGGCATAAAGAAGCCCCTACAATGGGCTCAGGCACAAGGGAAGGTGAGAAGAATACTCACCTGGAACAGCTCAATGCGCTGCTCACTGCGTTTGGAACTCAGGTTGGGCACACGCAGCACCCGAAACTCGGCCCGGAACAAGTTGGTGCTGTTCTTCTCTGCCGAGGACACATTAAAACGGAACACGTTGGAGGTGACACCTTTTGGACAAATGCCCAACTCATCTAGGAGAAAGAAACATGGAAGGACTGAGAACCATAGGTCATAGGGCAGGATCTCAAACATTTAAACAATATTTGCAGCTAGTGGGGCCCATTTGTATCAGGGATGATGGCATGACTGATCATCCTGGAGACATGAAGCCAGGGTGATCCCATTGCCATTGAATTCTAGTTTTACAAACCTTGTCATTGTCTCCTATAGTGAAAGCCAGCCAAGTGTCCACAAAGCATGAGGTATGGAAGATATTTCAGGGCAGTGACTATTGAGTGTGTCCTGAAAGAACTGAGTTTTAAAATCAGTTCTAACTCATAACCGGGAGAAGGAATTCATGAATAGTACTAGATACAGAGTTCTTCAAGGACAGAGTAACAGTGCTGAGAGGCCTGTGGAGATCGGACACATGAACAGGAAATGTTTTGTGTGTCGATGTATGCCCGCTGAACAGAAAAATACATTTCACAGATGCCCCAGAAAAGAGCAGGTAAAAGCTATGAGGTCCAAAACGGAGTCTTCAAGAGAAAATAAGCTTCTCTTCAATGGGACCATTTTGGTCCCATGGAAAAATCTTTGTTGTTCCTCTCCTCTTGACCTCCGTTAGTCTTCCAAGGCTCTAGCATCATTAAGACTTCCTGCAGACAAGACACAGCAGTTCCTGCTCTACGCCCACATGCAGGTTTGTTTGCAGCCCTCTCTTATGAGCTCTGTTGTTCAGTGCTACATGAGGCTCCTGTCAGCTGATAGTTGGTTTTTTAACAAAAAAAAAAAGAAAAACTATCCCCTGTTCTCAGCCACAGCTCCAGCTGGTGACAAATAGGCTAGAAACCCCAACTGAAGCAACCTTCCAGCTGATTCCTGAAGCTGGCCCCTCTCTACACAAACACTACTGTCTCTCCGGGGAAACAGCACCTGAGCACTAAGGTTCATGTCCCACGCCAGGTTCTGGCTCGAGCAACACTGATGCACTTCCAGAGTCATGTCCATGAAGATGAAGGTTGCTTTCTTGCGCTAAACTCAGATGCAGCAAGCAAGACGCTAACAGTTTACAAAGACATATTCTTTGGGAGCTAAAGTTTTACTCAGTAAGCTAAAGCTCACACTGGGCTTTAACTGGAGCTGGGGGATGGGGATTGTCATCTGTACTGCTGAATGAACAGCTTCCCATACAGGAAAGTCTCTGGCTGCTATTGAAGAGATGGATGTTCAGCAGTCCCAGGAGACCAGACCCCACTGCAGCCATGAGCTGACACGCTCAGCTCAACAACCCTGCAGTGCGAAGAGTACACCGAGCCATGTGAGGATGCCCACCGTGGGGACTCCACTGCTGTGACCAGTTCTAAGTTTTATGCCACAGAAAAGCATAGTAGAAAACCCAAACTCTGATCTCATTAATTGCCCAAAGGCTTCCTAGCTGAAGCCTAACACTGGTAACTGTTCTGCATCCTAGACTTAGGTAGATGCTGTAATACCCCCCTTAAGCTGTTTTGCAGTCCTAACCCTATTAATAGTGCTGCTAATAGCCTGCCCTTCCATTTCATACCTGGCTGCCTGTCCATGAGGGATGTGCCGGTAACGCCTTAAATCAGAAATGCCTTTCTAGATCAGACCAGTGGTCAGCCTAGCCCAGTATCTGTTTGCAGCAGTAGTGCTTTATCTGACAATCTGTTCAGAGGCTGCAGATCCAGTCCCACACCACAGTGCAGATGAGAGACAAAATAAATTTTTGCTTATCCTTACAATTTATGGCTGTTAGGCAGCCATGGTGGTTACGAGATTATTGTATCTGCTGTATTTTCCCTGCTGTCCCCATATTGCCTTCTACCTACCTACTTCACCAGCAAGGTGCCGGTGTCTTGGTAGACCTTCCTAGTGGGAACAGTAACAGCTGCCTTCCCTAAGAAGTTTCATGTTCCCTTCATACCCTGGGAACAAGCCCTTTGCGATGGGGAGATGTGTTTCATTCTGTGTTTCACTGTGAACACTGTGCGGTTGGTGCCTGCTTCTCGCAGCAGTGTCCAGGATACAGGTTGCACACCCAGGAAGCTGACTGCTTTGGGGCAGAGTACTTTCTGCAAGAGGGCACACACAAAGAAGGCGAGGGGATTTTTTTCAGGGAACTTGGTCCAGTCCCAACTCCGGTGTGTTAATCACGCTGGAATCCGGACGTGCCCACCTTCCACCTACCAGCATGGAGCAAAGCCTGCAGGCTCTTCCGGTTAACATCACTCAGCAGCAGTAACCGAGCCTGGAGACAGGGAATCTGTGAGACCCTGTGTACCCATGCTAGGCTGTGTCTCACACAACAGGATGTATCCTCACCACCAGACTCTGCTATTAGTGTGGAATCTAGACAGCCCAGAGCTCTTGACTGCATGAACGATGAGACCAGTAGCCTCTTAGTGTGGACACCGTATTACAGAAAGCAGGTTCGTTTGGAACCTTCCCTTTTCCTACCACTGCTTCCAGTGAGGTGCACCTTCTCCACGTGCTGCCCATCCTACACAGCTGCTGTTCCTGGCAAGCCCCAAGAAGGCTGACGGCTGTGCCATCAGAGTTTGATGTCAAGGAAGAGCAGGCTGTCTGTGAGCAGGTACTGCTTCACTCTATAGTACACCACTGCTACTTCAAGGTGTTCCATGCCAAAGCTGAGGAACTTTGGATTAAAAAATATTGATTCTTCTGGAACTTTGCAGGTGGCAGGTTTGGAGGGAAGAGACGCTTGGCCCCAGTGACCAGGCTTTGATTGCCTTGGGGCTCAAGCTGGCTTGGAAAATGGCATCCGTTTTTCCTCAGGAAGGTCAGCAAAGCCATTTGAAGGACCACTGCAGATGCTCTCCGAATTTGAACCTAACCAAATCAGTGCTTAAGGGGGTCTGAACCCCCATGAGTTTTAGGAGGACCTTGAACTGAATGGCTGGTCAAGACAGAGTTATCTCTGAAAGAAAGTCCCCTGTAATACAGGAAATGAGCCTGATAGGCACAGCAGGAAACCCATTCTGTAAGTCACCAAACAGCTCAAAGTAGGGATGGGGAACCTGGTCCTGAATATCCTTCCTTCCTAGGATGGGGCTCTCCATGCTGCTATTTTTGTTCCTCAGCTCTCCTGACATTTGGGACTGAAGTCTTTGAGAAGGATGAGTTATCTGCGCCAGCGAGCTGCTTGACTAATAGTTTGGAGCTAGAACAGTTCGTGTGTATGTGAGTGTGCGTGCACACACGCTTCAGACTTGTCTGTCTCGTCCTCGCAGTTCCCTCAATGGAGCAGTCCTCCCCTTCCCCCCAGAGGAGGCTGCCCCTGGCTCAGTGCATGCTCTGAGATCACCATCTGGCACAGGGACAGAGCCATGGGAAAGTTGAACATTGGCCACTTCTGAAGACACGGGGCCAGATTCAACTGTGGTGCAAGCGATGAAACTCCCCAGGTTTCAAAAAGAGCGCGTCTCCTGACACCACAGACTGTCTGCAGCGCGTCTCTCCCGCTGTGACCCAACTTCAAAGTTTCCTCTTTCTCTGGTGGTAGCATCTGTGCTGCCCACTCCCAGGAATTCAACCTCAGCACTACTTGGTCTTTTGAACACGCTGCTCAGCACCTTGCCCCAGTGTCCTACAGGGACAGGTTCATTCATTTCCATAGGAATCTTCCCCAGCCCACAGTCCGTCCTCACTGTTCCTTGTCATGCACCACATCTTCATTCCTCTTCCCCCTCTGCTTTATCCAAATCCACTCCTCTGACTTCATTTCCCGCTGCTGTGCTTTCCCCGCTTCCTTCCCCAGAACACAGAGTTTCATAGTGAGGCTGTGCAATTTTTCACAGACATTTGGTTTCCCCATATATTTTTAGAATTTCCCAAACGACACTTCAGTAGGTCAAAAATGCTGAAATACGGGTAAGCTGCTGTACTCTGTGCACCTTCTGTTCCTTGGGTCTTGGCGTCTCCTGAGCTAAGAGCTAATCATATAACCATATGGAGTGCAGTCTGCTAGAGATTAAGTGAAATTTGTTGCATTACCACACTGTAACTCTTATTCCAGTTCATCGTATGTCAAGATTAACATAAACCTGGCAGAGTAAATGCATTCTGAGGCTGCCTGCATCAAGTCACAGCTCCTCCCCAGAACTGCTAGCATTCAAATCTTGTCCACAAGACTGCACTACATCACGGGAGGACACCCCAGATAGTGGTATGACTGCATGCCTGCCAACATCTTCCAACCCTAAGCAAAGACTGAAAGGTTTGCTTCTGCCTACATGTGCTCAGCATCTGCAGTCTGCTTGGGGTTCATGTCTGCTCTGTCTTTGCATCTGCATCTGCTCAGCTTTTGCACCTGAATCTGTTTAGTGTCCGCATCTGGGCCTGCTCATCATCTGTTCCACACCTGCTCAACATCTGTCATGTCTCCTTAGTGCCTGTGTTCTCTTGGGGGTCCCCTTGGTATCACTGTCTGCTCTGCACCTGCTCAGCATCCCCGTTATCTTCTACTCACTCTGAAGCCTCACACTACCCGAGTAACACTCTTCACAGTGTAACTCTAGTCAGCAGCCTCGTCAGCTGGTCGTGTCCCTCCCCCCACCACTACGGACAGTGCAAGTGCTGCAGAGACGGAGCAAGTTGCCGGTATCTCTGCGGCAGGAGCTGAAGCTTCAGCAGGGAGGAGTCCGTGTCTACCTGCCCGTCACCAAACATGAGACCCGCACCTTCTCCCAGCCCAGTGCGCAGCGTTCACTCCACACTCAAGCTGCATCCCACCGCCGCACCCCGCACACATCCGGACTCCACACACTGGCTGGCCCCGCCGCTCCCGCCTGAGGCCTGGGCCGATGCTGCCCTCGGACCCGCAACCTGCGCAAGGGCAGCTCCCGCCCCCAGCCCCGCGCCGTCCTGCCGGTGCTCCGCGCCCGCCGCCCCGGGGGTCCCCCACCTGGCACGGGCAGCGCCGCTCACCCCCCGTCCGCGCTTGCCCCCGTGGGGAGGCGGAGAAGTCGTCGTCCCCCCCCCCCCAGCCCTCTCCCTTCTTCGCACTCCCGCCCCGCCGGGAACGCGGCCCCTCCCGCGGGGGCCCGGCGCCCCTCGGCCCCCCCTCCTCCGCGGCCGGGATCCCGGGCAGGCTGCCTCGCGGGCGCGGCACCCCGGCCAGCGCGGGGGTAGCCCAGCACTTACTGTGCTCGGGGAGGCCCTGGATCATGTCAAATTTATGGATCTCTTTGGCATAGTATTCGGATTCGGTGTTGTCCTGCGAGCAGCTCTCCTCCTTCTCCTCCTCCATCTCTTCTAGCAGCTCCCGAGTGCTGTTATAGAGGGCCAAGATCTGGTAGGGCACATGGGCCGGCCCCACGGTCTCCGGGGGACTGGTGAGCCGCAGCTTGCTCAGGATCTGGCCCCGGATGGCTTCAACCCTCTTTTTCTTGATGTGGTCCAGATCCAAGGTGGTGCAGGAGGACAGCGAGAGGCTCACAGTGGCAAAGCTCAGCAGGCAGAGCAGCACCAGAGCCCTTTGCACGCACATCTTCATGTGTGAGGGGGCGGCAGCGGGGGCCCCCGGGAGAGGCCCCCGGGCGGCGGCGAGCGGGCGCGGGGGACCGGGCGGTGTGCTGGCAGCAGCCTCCCCAGATCCCGCAGGCTGAGGTTTGGCGAGGAGGTGCATGAACTCACTGCGCCGTGCGCGACTCAGGACTTCCAAGAAGAGCTGGCAGCGCTCCGCAAGGAGAAGCGGCAGGCGCCGTGCCTCGCCGCGCCGGGCTCCTTCCCCATGCACCGCCCCGCGTCCCGCGGAGCCGGGGGCGCCCCGCCGCCGCACGTGTCAGCGGCCCGCACCGCCCCGCCGCCGCGGGGGGAGCGCCGCGCCCGCCCCTCTCTCTGCACCATTCATCCCCCCGCCGGGCCCCGTGTCCTACATCGCCTGGTGTCTGACCCCTCGGCTGGGAGAGCGGCACCGCGGCGCTCCCCGCACAGCCGGGAGCAGCTCCGCCGGGCCGCCCGCTGTGCGCCGGCCGCGCACCGCACCGCACCGAAACGCAACGCGCCGCTCCGCTCCGCCCCTCCCCTCCCGTGCACACTGCGTCTCCCGCGGCCTCGCCGCTTAAATTTTATACCTCCCTCCCATGACGTCCCCGGGACGGGGCTCGGACGAGGGAGGGAGCTCGAAGCCCGCCCTTCGCCCGCAGTACCGCGCGGATGGCTTCGGCAGCAGCGCACCCACCGCCGCCCGCCCTCCTCCTCCTCCTCCTCCTCCTCCGCCGCTACCTCCCGCTCCCCCCTGCAGGGCCCCGGCGGCGCCGGGCCCTCGCGCCCCGTGGTCGGGCCCCTCCGCTGCGGGGCGGCCTCTCGCCTCCTCCGACGTGGCCTCCTCACGGTCGCGGCGGCGGCGTGCGAGCGCCCCCTGCTGGCAATCGCAGCGGCGGGTGCGAGGCGGCGGCGGCGGCCGGGCCCTTCGCGGTGGTCCGGCGCGGGCTGGCGGGCGACGCGAGGAGGCCCCGCCCGTTTCCAGCTGCGAAATCGCGTTAAAAGCCGCTAAAAATAGCCCGAATAGTTTCCTGATGCGGTGCTTCCCGAGGGAGGGACCGGGCGGGCAAGGGTCTGCGGGGCCGCGTGAGTGCCGGGCCCCAGGGCGAGGCAGCGGGCAGGCAGGGTAGAGGCAGGTGGCCGCTGCAGCGCCGAGGAGTCCCCACCATGGCCCACTATGAGGGGAAGGGCTGCTTCAGGCACCCGCTGCCCTCAACGGGGAGCTTACTGCACTCTACAACTACCTGAAAGCAGGTTGTAGTGAGGTGGGGGTCGGTCTTTTTTCCCAAATAACAAGCGATAGGACTAGAGGTAGCAGCCTCAAGTTGCACCAGGGCAGGTTTTGATTTTATATTGGGAAAAATTTCCTCATGGAGCGGGGAGTCGGGCATTGGAACAGGCTGCCCAGGGCAGTGGTGGAATCAACATCCCTGGAAGTGTTCAGACAATGTGTAGATGAGGCACTCTGCGATATGGTGGACTTGTCAGTGCTGAGGTAATGGTGGGACTTGATGATCTTCAAGGTCTTTTTCAACCTAGTTGATTCTATGATTCTATGGCTGACAAAGCACCATCCCAACTGGGGTTCAGGTCCATAACCTGGGCCTGTACAGGCTCCTATCTGGGACATGCCCTTATCATGGGCACCCACCATACCAGCCTTCCTCCTCCCTGTCCCAGGCCACACCTGTGCCCACTGCCCTGCAGCCCAGGGGCTCCTGGTCCCTGGAGTGAGCTCCCTTCTGCCTTGACCTAGACGCTGTCCCAGGCACGCAGTGACTCCCCACCCACCCCCCAGCCCTTCTCCTGAGGCCTGCAGAGGGGCACCTGAACATTCAAGTGTTCTGGGGCAGGATGGTGGCTTTATGGCTTCACAGCCCTGCACAGCCGGGGCCAGCACTGGCTGTTTTTGCCGAAAAAGAAGCCAGGAAGTTCAGGCCGACTGTGCTGTGGGAAGGTGCGGCAGGGACAGCTGCTGCAGGGCTGCGGGTGAGGCAGGAGCTGGGCACAGCTCTCTGCAGAAGCAACTCCTTGGGGCCTTCTTGCTCTGGAGAGGTGCGCCCCAGGAGCTGGGAACAGCAGCAGGGCTTCGGGGAGCCTTGCTTTGGGGTGTGGAGTTGGGAGAGCAGAGCCAGCTCAGAGGCCAGCTCCTCACTGAAGACATGGAGTGTGCAAGAGGATCAGAGGAAATCATGGGGCAGCTCAGGGTGCTTGATGCCTGGTGAGCCCATTCCCTGCAGCTCTGAGGAGACCAAACGGTGAGCTGCTCACAGTTTGTGTGTGCTTTGCTTGGGGAAGAGGAATAATAGTTCCTTGATGGAGCAGACAGAGATGTAACAAGATCTAGTGGCTCTAAGATGATGTCAGACGAACCATGACTTGGAGTAAGGTGCAAAGTCTGAGGGCTGCTATTAGGTACCCATGGAATATTTTTATGTAGATTGGGATGGATATTTCTAGAGCTCCCCAAGCACTTTTAAAATGAATTCTGGATGCTTTTCTGCTCTGGGACCGCCTCTATCCTGCATCAGGTTGGAGGTCACACTAAATGCAGTAGAACTGATTGCTTTGGACTTCAGTAATCCATTTGCTACAGTGCTGCATCGTGAGTTATTAGTTAAGATGGAGATAAGTACAGGAATTATGAGAGATTATAGAGTTCCCCAGTGGCTGGTCCTGGACCTAGTTTTCATTAATGATCTTGGCATACTGAAATGGATGTATTAATGAAATTGGCTGCTGATACAAATTTGGCAAGCATTGTAAATACAGGGGAGGACTGGGATATCCTATAGGAGCAGGTAGGCAATTTTGATGGCTGAGACCTTAGAAGTGGGATGAAATGCAATAGTACAAAATGTAAGGTTACGTTGTTGATAGCTGAGAGCAGACTTTTGGGTTGCAAGTTGGCAGCAGGGACTTACTGCTTGGAAATAACAGTGGAGAAGGATGTCAGTGTGAGGCAGGTTCCAGTATTAGGCTGTTCAATTTCTGCTCTGGGCATTGCTCTCTCTCAGCTGAGGAGGTGGGAAAGCTCCAGAGTCTTATGTGCGCTGGAACCGCCACTGGTGGCTGCAAGCAGCAGCCTCTTAACAGGTTGCACATCTTGGACACACTGGAATCCAGCTGGGCTGAGGGAGAGCCCGGCAGGGCTACTGAATGTGTGAGTATTGTAGGAAGTATTTCACACTTGGCAACAGTGGCTGGGGTTTGACAGCCTGAACTGGGGCTGATGTAACCCAAACAGCATCTGTTCTTGTGGAGATCAAGAGATGCAAATGTGCGGGCCTTTTCTGCCTATCAAAGCCCCTTCCACCTTCAAGAGGGAGGAACCTCCCGTTTGAAGGTTTGCAATTATTAGGAGATTTTGTCCTGGAACTCACATAAATAAAAGAATATTTGCAGTTGTTTCCCTCCTCCAAAAACCCTTAGAGATGGACCAAATACTTTGGGGTGTATGGAGAAAAAAGTTGCAGAAAAATCGCACTGACATGCTTGGTGCTGCCAGTGTGCTGCTAGTGTGGAGCAGGCTACAGCAATAGTCCTTGCTGAATGCTCTGCTTCCCAGTGGAAGCTTAATGTTTTCAATGAACTGGCCCATGTTGAAATCAGGAGTCTGGCTGTCCACCTGATGCGAAAACTAGGTAAGGAAGAAAGAAGTAGCGCTGTGTCACTGCTTGCTACCGGAATTGCCCTGCATCCCATAAATCCTACTGCTGCTTAACAAAACCTGCTCTGAATAAGGTGATCCTTGTTTTCTCCCACAGTAGTGCTACCATGTGGGCCTTCCACCACTGCTGTAGCTTTAACTATGTATGTATGCCCTTGCTCTAAAGGTGGTCTAGGACCAGGAGCATGTGAGAGTGCTCAAGTGTGATTGCTTTCCCAGACTCTCCCGGCTTTCTCTCAGATAGGAGAAGGATCAGACACAAGCTCTATTCATAGGTCCAGTCCAGTAATCAACAGCAAACACCACTAGTGGTGAACCCTGTTAGTCCTATTCTGCATGACAGGGTTTGGGTTGAAACCAGATGGAGAGAGTCCATGCTTAGGTGTAAGAACTTGTCTGTGAAAGAAATGCCTGTGTAGTTCTCACTTGCTGTTTAGATGAGAGGGGGTGGCAGTGCTGTGATTTACAGTGAGGCAAACTCACTGAACTGGAAAACTGAAACAGTAAGTTGAAAAACTGAACAAGTAAGGCAGGCTGAGAGCTGAGAACACACCTGAAACTGGGAAAGAGAAACCCTGGCACCACGGATGCGGACAAGAAAGGAAGCAGGCACAGAAAATGGCTTTAGACAGCCACAGCAGCACCAGACGTTCATCCTGCTGGCTGTCTTCTCCTCAGTTGAGTGGAACTGCTCAAAGCTCGGGATCAGGTGCTGCCTGTGGTGTCACCAGTAGGTCAGAGGAGAATTAATCTGTTCAAAAAAGGTAACCCCAATGTATAAAGCAAGTGAGATCCATTTTAGCTACCTCATGAAATGATGGATGAAAACTTTTTTTCCATTGTTGCTCTCCCCAAGCAGGCAAAAGTGTCAGGGTGGGTGACACATCTGGTTCCAATGAGTGGAAGAGTATAGAGGGACTCAAGGCAAAACAGATTTTAGGTTCCATTCTTTCTGCATGTCTGCTATTCTCTCTCATCAAGTATCTCTGAAGTCAGAAGTCAAAGGTCTGAGGCAAGTCTTGATTTCCCCAAATGCCTAAACATTTTCTTTCCTGCATGTGGACTTCACACTCCTTCAATTGGCCTGAGATTCCTGTCACAGAGATGGGCAGCAAGCAGCACAGTGTGCCTTGGGGGAAGCTGGGATGTGTTAGTGGGGTGGTGTCTGGGATGGGAACCCTGGGGAACAGTGAGGAGGGACCTGGGGAGTCAGTTCCGAACAAGTGAACCCACTTGTCCTGCTGCTTTGTAGTCTGTCTGTCCAGGGTGGCACCTGGTACTGGCTCCTACCTTGCCTCTGGAAGGAACACCAGGACAGCTAACTGCCTGTGGCCACAGCTGGCAGTGCACTCCTAAACCAAGAGTTCCTGCCCTCCAGCTTCAGCATACACTGCCCTGGGTGCTATCACACTGCTCTTAGGATGCTCTTTTTTCCATCAAGAAGGCCAGCTGTAAGTGTACATTTGTATTTGGACATCCTGCAGCAGCTACTACAACCTGGGGGCTGTAGTCCCCTCTGCCTCTTAGTATATATGGAGCCACATCGTTGCGGCAGCTTCTCTGAGGAGCAGACGGGAACTAGGAAATGCAGGGACATATCCCCGTGGCCCTGGTGGTAAAGCACAGGGCGGGGTGGAAACTGCCCTCTGTACCTCATGAATACTTGAATCTTAGAGAAGAACAAAGCATCTGGAAGATCATAACTTCATAGAGGCTAACTAGCCTGGCTTCAAAAAAGGAAAATCAAATCTCACCAAATTCCTTGAACATGTCAAGGTTTGTAAAGGGAGATAGTATCTTTTATTAGACCGATTGTTGTAGCTGGAAAAAACAGATAAGCTTTCAGGCACAGAAACACTCTTGTATGTTTTTTTTTCCAGCTGTATCAGTTGGTCTAATAAAAACCTATTACCTCTGCCCACAAGTCTTATTTAACTTAATCCTTAGATCACCACAGTCACAGCACAACTACTTGAAAATGTCAGTAAGGAATGGAAAAAAGGAGAATTATTTGACACAATTTATTTAGACATCTTAAAGTTCTTCACCCAGTCCATGAACTTCTACTAAAGCTAAGCAGGTATGGAGTGAAGAGGGGGGGTCTTTAGTGGAAGGTGTTCCTGGATGGCTGAAAACTTTAGGGCGATGCAGTCAATTTTTCTCATGGCACAGTGTTAACAGTGTAGTCTGTGGTGTGCTACAGCTGTTGAGTGTAGCAGATGAATAAATGGGTGACACTTATTTAGGCTAATGAGGATGGGTGAAGATCCTAAGGAATGTCAGATACCAGAAATAGTACAGGCAAATGGACAAAGCACTGGAGAAAGAAATGTTTATTTAACATGTGGAGCTAAACCCAGATCTACTTAAAATTAATCTATGCATCTGTCCAGCCAAGAAAGGGACCAGGAGTTGTTTTATGCAGCTCAGTGGAAATCTCTGCACAACTTAGCTGGAGAGGCATACGTGTAATGATCGCTGAGCTTACATTTCATTCTTCCACTGAGTGCTCTGGGGACCAGCTGCTCTGTCTGGAAAGCAGTGTTAAAGCTAGAGAGGATTGGGAAGAGCATCAGAAGCAATCAGGAGACTTGGAAAAACCACTCTGTGAGGAGCCAGATCTACAAGGCTGGGATTATCTGCCTTAGTGGGAACTTGACTAATACAGTAAAGAGCTGGAGAAGACAAGAGCGTCAGGCAGTTTTTACCCTGCCCCTACCGCATGTGAAACTAAGAACTGATCAAAGAGTACTTACATGATGCATTGTGCTGAGAAACTGTAGCTCCGCTGTCACTGTTAGGCCAAGGTTTCAAGACCGCTAACGGGGCTGGATATCTATCTGGTTACCAGGAGCACTGAGCGTGGCAATACACCGCCGGCTGCTTGGCAGAACACCCCGTCGGTGATGAGCCAGTCTTTACCAGGTGTCCTGGGCCAGGCCCCGGGCTGCCCCGAGGGGCCGGGAGAAGCGCCGACGGGCACAGGCTGAGTTCCATGTGTACAGCACCCGGGGCTGGCGCAGGGGTTAAAGGGACAGGCCCGGCGCAGGCCGAACCCGCGGGGCGATGCGGGCCGGCGGCGCTGCCGCTGAGGGTGGCGGTTGCTGGGGCGGGCTGTCTGCCGGAAGCACCGGCGGCGGCTGCGGCGGCGGCGGCGGATGGAGGTTGAGCCGGAGCGAGCGGAGGCGCCACGGCGGGGGCTTGTTGCCGGGGTGAGCGGGCCCGGGCCGCGGTGAGGCCGCTCTGCTGCCCGCGGTGTGAGCTGGCTGTTACTGGTCGCGGGGCGCGAGCGGCCACCCCAGGGCCGGGCCCCGGTCTCTCTGAGAAGGGGCCCGTAACCGCGGCCCGCTCGCATGAGAGCGCGGCAGAGGCGGGCTCGGCGCCGGCGGCTCCCACAGCGCAACGGCGGAGGCGGGGAAACGGCATCGGCAGCGTGGGGGGAGAGCTGCCCGGGCTGCCCGTGGGCACCGCCGCGGGGCTGGGCGGTGGGACCATGCGGCAGGCAGGGCTGAGAAGCCCGCGCACCGGCCGCGGGCTGGGCTTGGCTGTGGGGTAACCATACCGCTGCAGGGCTTTAAGCACTACCCAGGGAAATTGCCTGGTTTCACGCACAGCGTGACGGAGGAGCTGCTGCTTGCGGTTTTCCCTGCTCTGAAGGGGCTTTTGTCAGTAACCGTGTGCCCTTTGCTCCTTTGCGTTTCCTCCTGTGCTACAGGTACTAGAGATGGGCCGTCGGGCCCGGCAGGAGTTTTTTCCAGATGAAAATCCGATCAGGAAGAGTTCCCAGTCTGCTTCTCTTGGAGAGGTGGGTGGCCTGTCAGGAGAGCCTGACTGTAATCCTGCTGGTGTCTCCAGCGGACAGTTCTTCATTTCTCCTGAGATTCTTTCCCACTTGGTGTGCTCTGTCCCCCGAAGTTCATCTTTATAGAGTTGGGAGCCATGTGACTGCCCTGTCCATTGGTGTTGCCCTCTGCATGAAGTGTAGTTTTCACAGAGGGTCATATCTGGGGCTACAGTTTCTCATGTGTGATCTGTGGAGAGTAGTATCAAACAGGACTTAGGGCCTCTTCCTCCTGTACATGCGTATCTTCCATGGGTGTTAAAATATGAGCAGGCATATGATTTTGTGACATTTACCACTGTCTATGGTAGCAAGACAGAACAGAGGTAAGCAGATGCCTTATTTTTGCCATTTGCTTTTGCTAGAGCCAAGTGCGATATCTGAGATGGTCAGTATCAAGATTGTTCCTCTGTGCACAGGCTGCAAAGGCCATGCTAGAAGCCAGCTTTGCCACATCTGAGACTTTGTCTTGTGGGTAATAACATGCAAACTCGGTTCCCACTTGGCTTTGGAGAAAAAGTTTTGCTCAGACTTTGTTCTGTCAGTACCTTTTCAAAAGGTAGAAGGTGGTCTGGAGCCCCTCTTTCACAGGAGAGTGAGACAGCTCCCCCTCATACCTAGAAACGTGATATGTGAACCCTTTCCATTCACTTTCTTGCTTTGTGCTGCAGAATGGTGAAGTTCTACGTGAAAGTTTGCTCTCATGTTAGGACAGCTTCTCCAGAGATATCTCCTACTGGAAGCAGCACCTGTGGAGAAATGGATTTTGCTCCCTGATACCTTTAGATGGACAAAAGGGTCATCAGACTTGTACCTTATCGACAGTCGTATTTGTTTAAATGAAGTTGTCTTTAAATTACAGACCCACTTTGCCCTGCTGGCCACCCTGGCACTAACTGTGCTTCAGGCTACTGTGCTCAGAACCCTGGGACCTTCTGTCTTGGGAGTGGCTACTCCCTGGTCCTCTGTGCCATTGCAAAACTCCAATTCCTGACTACTATTCAGTAGCAGTTGTGTCCCAGCCATCTGTGCCAAAGCAGTTTTGTGGGGGAATATCTCTTGGAGCCCCTGTGATGCTATTGAAAACACGCTGTTATGGCTTAGCTTACAATAATGCATCATAGGCTTAGCTTACAATAATACATCATAGAACAGTTGTGGGATTTGGTTTTTGTTCTGGAGAAAGTATGGTGTTTTCTTTTGATAGGTGTAATAGAGAATCATCTCCCACCTATCTATTCTCCCCTCTTTGGGTATGCTGTAGGAGTTCAGGAGGGATTCCATGAGGGAATTTGTAGAAGGTGTAATTTAAGAAATGGAAATAGCCATAGGCCCTGTGGGTAAAGAAAGTTTTAAAGAAACCAGCTGGTTTAAGTGGGTGTAATCGTTGGTTAGCCTCCAGATTAGGGTGGCTCACTGTCAGATTGTTCTCTTACTGGAACTGGCTGTCCTAATTCAAGGACTGATTCCCTGGTTAGAAAAAGCCCAGGGCTGACTGTAACTTACTGCAGTTGTTGCTTCATAGCCATTATAATAGCTTGTAAGAGATCATAAAGGCTCCAGTCCTTGGGCACCCCCGGAGAGGACTAAAAAATAGTTACAATCTTCAAAAGCAGTGAGCTTTTCAGCAGCAGAAGGGTGAGGCCTTCCACGCCTTACAAGATTCAAATATGTTATTACTAGATCTTAACCACAGGAAGAACTGTTTGTGTCAATAGTCTCCCTTCAGACAGTTCTTTGTTGCTAAATGTTTTTGTTAACTGCAAACCTTGGAGCTACTGCAGAAGAGACAAAATCCTCTATAAATAATCCTCAGCCTTTGCTCCAGAATTGGAGGCTTCTCCTACACGATCAGATTTGATACCAAAGCGAGCATTTAATAGGACTAATATTGGTTTTTTCCTTCTCCTTACATTGGCAATCACCTTTTACTTTCCTGGAAGCTTGGCCTTGGCTTGCCATCAAGTGGTGGGTTCAGCTGTGATAATGGATGTCTCATTCAGTCATCTGGTCATCTTGAAACCTTTTCAAGGAACCTTCCCAAAAGAAATGCAAAATAAATAAAAAAAATAATTTTTCTGGACCTGGCAGTAGTGGAAGAGGCCCCATGGAATTTATTTCAGCACAGGAGGTTTTATTCTTATTGCGGATTTTGAAGACCAAGGGGTTTGTCTTAAACCTTTGCTACATTCATACCTTCACGTGCAGTTTCGCAGTCAGGATGGTGATTCTGCCCACAATAGTTCCAAAGTGTTAAAACTATTGTAAGATTTACCTTGACATTTTTTATTTTTTTTAATTCCTTGTCAATCCACCCAGCTCAAATTTCTGGTATGAACATACTGTTTGTGCTATTGTTCTGTTTTTTTTTCATGACACTGAACAGTCCAGGAAGCGTTTTTCCAGTCAGAGCAGCTTCCTTGAAGGAAGCAGAAAGTACCTGTCTATCCATGTTTCAACGTTTGAACTTATTAAAAGGGAATTTACTTTGAGGGGTGAAAAACTCATTTAACATAATTAAAAAGATCTTTGTTTTGAAGTGAATAGGCAAATCATCTGACTTGGAGCATAGGTCTTATCTGATTACTGCTGATCTCTCCTTGACCTGGACTCTGTATTCCCAAAAGAGATTCTAATCAATGGTACATCTTCTCAGCTGTGTGTCTTTTCTCATGAAAGTGTTGTTAAAACCTCCTTTCCTAGAGCATAACTGCGATCTCGTGTGCCTTGTAGCCCAACGCACTTTCCTCCGAGGTCCATGAAAACAGTACAGTATTTTAGTAACTTTTCAGTGCCTGTTGTGTGTATACATCTCCCACAATAAGTCCCTGAACTACAGCGGTGTAGCTGTAATTATCAAATCTCTATTTGATAATTCCCGTTCTTGTGTGGAAGTATCTGAATCCTCTTCCGATTCAGACCTCTAGCTCCTTAAGGTGCTCAGTAAGGGTCGCAGCGCTCTGAGTCTGCCATCTGAGATGCAGAGGATTCCTGCCTTTGCCGAAGTACAAGTACTGACAAACAACACTGCAGCTATGTGTTATTTCATGAGGCAAGCAGGAACATGATTATTTGGTGGAATTGGTGCAGTCATCGTCCTCCTGCAGCAAATGCTGAACATGTTCCTGGCCTTTAGAGCTCCTTGGCAAATCAGCAGCACTTCTTGGGCACCCAAGGGAATATGCTGTAAATGGGAATTCCTAGAGATAAATCTGCTTGCTACATGCCAGAACTCCGCATTTCAAACATTCATTTTCAGAGGGGTAATTTTTCCGCTGGGAGGCCTTTCCCATCCCCTGGCTTGATGTGTTACTTTTTACTCATCTTGATGCTATCAAGTTTCTGACAAAATGGGACATACTCAAGCTGGGCATGTTGTTTGTATAATGTGAGGGGCAATTCATATAATGAGATCTGTTGAAGATCTTTGCTGTCCCATCCTACCAGGACTCCTGGACACTTTTGTAGAATAAAAGTCAAACCTCTTTCCTGGCTCTAACATCACTGCATATGACATCCTGAATGCTGGCTTGATGACATCTGCCAAAAAGCTGGCCAGGTTTGGAGCTCTTGAGGAGATTGATTTGGAAAGCTGAGTGGAAAAGCCTTTTTTGTAAAGATGTTTCAGCAAATTTTTCCTTTTCTGTGTCACAGCAAGAGGGAACTGTTTGATGTTCCATAAAAAGTCAGTATGCAAAAATATTGTAATATTATCCTGCTTCCATAGACTGTTTTCTCTTTAGACTAGAGAAACAGGACTCACCTGCAATCTTGTTCAAGACTTCCCTGCTTTCTGCCTCTTGCAATCTCAATATGAAGTTGTCAGTGTCTGTCTGGCAGCACTTTGTAGATCCTTTGAGTGGAGACTGCTTCAGTAGGCAATATGTCAGCCTAAAGGTTGAGGGTTTTCCAGGGTATGTTGAGAATATCTCCACACAGGTAGGGCAGGATCAGTTTCACTTTTTATTGGGGTTTACTCCGTAATCATCCAAGTTCCCTGCTGGTTATCTTCCCTGTGTTTCACCACAGCCTGGGGAAAGGCTCTGTGCTTTCGCTTCTGAAAATATGTTCTCTTGTTGTCCTACTTAATATTTGTAAGCTTGCCTATGTACTTGTGGTCCTTGGGTGGTACTGAAAAGCATTTTTGTGCTGTACAAAATACCTTACGATAGATTAATGTAGGTAGACAAAAGCTGGGGCCACCTCCACTGCATATTGGAAGAAAGTTCCCACAGGTGAATTTTGCAAACCAGTGATTCGGACTTCCACCATCCAGCTTACAAACACTCTGGCAGTGATTCTGTAGACTGACATCCAGGCATCATTTAAATAGGACTCAGTTATCTAATCCAAGAGAACAGCTACAAATCAATTGCTCAGGTGAAATTAATGTGGAAAATAGCTCAAAAAAGTGGTTATTTAAATGTTTTTCCAAAGTGTGTTGTCTAGCTGGATTTCTTTCCGTGCTAGTGCAGTCCTGTACCACTTGGGCTCCCTACATCCAGAGAAGCTTGGGTCAAGTTGGGCCCTGCAGAAGCCTTTCTTCTCTCATGTGGGAACAAGTGGGTCTCTGGCTGACAGACACACCCTTCGAACAGATTTTACCAGTTCGGCAAATCTGATTTCATTTATGCTGCTCGCTGATACGGACACTCTGTACCCGAGCTGCCTCAACGTGCATGTAGCCTCCCTCTGCTCCTCTCGTGGTATGACCATGAGATCAGATGACAGCACAGACATTAAGCGGACTCAGATACCAAACCACTTTAATCAGGTATATGTAATTTATTAATCACATGGTTTCCCTGTTCCACAGGAGAGATGATGCACTCCAGAAGAGAAGTCAGGTGGGTTAGTGTAGTGTTTCTAGCCATCCTGCGTGTACTCCTGGTGCAGGGTCATGAGATACCCTAGATTGTCTCCCTGCGTGATTCTGAACACTGTCATTTCTAGGATAGTATAGAGATTACCAGGTTCTTAATTGCTTCCTTGCATGTGGTGCCTAGCAAGTGGTTATCACTACTGCTGGTGTTGGCAGTCTGCTCCTCAGAAAGACAAGCTGCTTTCCTTGAATTACTCATCTACCCCATTAACAAAGCTATTCCCTTACACTATAGGGTTAGCTAAAGTTCATCTACTAAAGCTAACACTGTTGTCAGCTATGCCTGTCTTATGCTGACTGCCACAGCTTCTGCTTCCAGTGGAGGATCTAAGGTTGCCTTGAGAAACAGTAGCTTCTGGAAAACAGGCTGCAGCCTGCTACAGTATATAACACCTATTATGACCAGTCCAGCATAATTTCTGGTCTCTGTCATGATTGCAGAGCCTATCCATAGAAATTTTTCTAGTGTCCTACGCACCTGAATAATTTGGGGTTTTTGATGCTATGGGGCGATGTAACTAAGTCTGTTCTCCCTCTCATTTGGTTGGTTGTAGTGTGCTTTTCAAGGTCTGACTGCTGGTAGACTTCCCTGCCACTGCAGTCAGCCCTGCTTTGTTTTGTATTGAAATTAGTATATGCATAAATGACCGTGGATATAAAAACCTTACAATGGTGGGATCAACTTTGTACTTTGTTCAGGTGGGTTAGGTTGCAAAGCATGTACTGCAGGACAGTACTGTGTACAGTTCTGGTGTCCTCAACATAAAAAGGACATGGAACTGTTGGAACAAGTCCAGAGGAGGGCCACGAGGATGATCAGGGGACTGGAGCACCTCCCGTATGAAGACAGGCTGAGGAAGTTGGGGCTGTTCAGCCTGGAGAAGAGAAGGCTGTGTGGAGACCTCATAGCAGCCTTCCAGTATCTGAAGGGGAGCTACAGGGATGCTGGGGAGGGACTCTTCATTAGGGACTGTAGTGATAGGACAAGGGGTAACGGGCTAAAACTTAAACAAGGCAAGTTTAGATTGGATATAAGGAAGAAATCCTTTACTGCTAGGGCGGTGAGGCACTGGAATGGGTTGCCCAGGGAAGTTGTGAATGCTCCATCCCTGGCCGGTGTTCAAGGCCAGGTTGGACAAAGCCTTGGGTAATATGGTTTAGTGTGAGCTGTCCCTGCCCATGGCAGGGGGGTTGGAACTAGATGACCTTAAGGTCCTTTCCAACCCTAACTATTTTATGATTCTATGACAGCCATTCATACCAATCTTCGAGCTATTTTGTGCAGGCTTCTGTAGTTCTAACTTCTTTCTCTCTTTTTCCCTTCCTGATCCTTTTAGGATGAAGACTCTGAAGAAAAGGTTGACCATGTAAGACTAGAGGTTTTCTAGGTAGATCCTGGCTCCTCTGAAGGGGATTAGTAGGACTCATCTATTCATGTGTCTGGAGATTACCTTAAGAGGGGACTCTTGTATTGGAGAATAAGACAAAGAATAAGACACTGCGTCAGACACAGTGCCTTTCCTGCACCCTTTGTTCCAATTGCTGACATCTGTTATCTTTGGAACAGCTGTTCTTACCAGCTACTGCATCTTGTTCTGAGGTCACAGATATATACGTGGCCATTGTAATGATAACTATTTTCATTTAAAAGTCAGGGCAACAATTAACTAATAGAGTACAAAACCTTACTGAGTCTAGATTTGCTGTCCAGTAGCGTCAGCTTGCTCATACAAATGAAAATTTGTCTTCAGGGATTATGAAGTCTTGCTGGTTCCCCAGAGGAGGAGGCCAGCCAGTAGTAGCAAGGATGTGTGCCTTTGTATCTTCTTAATCTTTCCTTTTTTTTTTCCACTGGAATGCTAATATCTGTGATTAAAAGGATGGCATAGTGCTTCTTACCAGGCTCCTGTTACACAGAGAAAAGGAAGATACATGCTCTTTCTTACCCTGCAGCAAAGTTAAAATACATCTTGGCATTCATTTGGCATTAGAAGCCAGGGTGGTGCCATTCAGAACAACCTGAGAACAAGCATGCGTTTCTGTTAAAAATCTTTGGACCAGTTGTCTTGCACTGTTGCTGACCATGGAATTGGTGTTGTCCAGTTTTTCTGGGCTAGAGTTGCTGTCTGTGTATATTAGACGATTAAAGCATCCTCTCCCTTACTCTTAATTCCTTTTGTTGAAGCACCAGCCAATACTGGTAGCATAGTAGATTCATTTGTGAAATTTAAAGCCCTGAAAAGAAACACGTATCACCCATCTCATTAATTCTGGCCTCAGAAGAGTATGCTCATCACAAGGAGTTAAGACTATTCAGATTAGCTCAGTTTTCTCTTGGTAGTGCTAGAGATGATATTGTAGGAGAGATCCACTGGGTTTATTTGTCAGTGATGGATAGTTAAAGACTATGCCCAGAGCACTTTTCCATTTATCGGGTAAAGAGGCCTTCCACTGATGGGTATAGTTTTGGGGACTGGTTATCCAATAGAAATTTTTCCTGATAATTGATCTAAACCCACCCCCACCCCCCTGAACCAGTCCTTACAGTCATTTCACTGGAACTAATTCCACCTCCATACAGTGCCCTAAATCATTGATTCCCAAGGTCTGCTGTACTAAATGGTGGCTGGTCACATGCCACAGGCATCTTCTTGCTCCTGGCTGCTAAATTTCATTAAAACAACTAAACCAGTGTGACTCTTCCACATGAGCAATTATTGTTGCTTCAGGGATGTTACACAATGGTGCCTGGCAAGGAGATTTTTCCTTGGTATGAAGTGATCCCTGCTTTGAAACCCCTCTTGTCTGGATAATTCCTGCACCCGTATTCAGGCTTATGCTCATGGTCTCACTTTATAGTATTTTTGCATTTTTTAATGCCTGTGAAGGGTAACAAAATGGTTAACTGAGTGTTCAGAAATCTTACTGATCAGTAAGCTTTTTATAATTTAAAATACTATATGCTTACAAACTTCTGTTAGTTGTATTGTCTTTTCCAAACCAGTTATTAGTGGAACTTTACATTATAAAGTGTGATCCAAAACTTGCTGCAGTATATCCCTCCTTTAGTCATTGCCTGGCCAAGCCGAAATACTTGGCTTCTTGAATCATTTGTCCAAAGTTGGCCCTTTTGTCCCCCTGACGGCTCATGTAACCCTTCTCTGAACTCCCTTTGGGCTGCGCGGAGTGTTACAGTCTGAACTCTTCATGGATTTGGTCCCTTTCCTCTTGCTGTGCTGACGATATTCTGTGGCTGCCTGAATACCAGCAAACAGCCCCATCTGGACTTTTGATGTGAACGTACCTGCTTAAGTCCTGCCCTCCAGCCATTGCCTGCTTGGAGACTGGCAGCCCACTCATTTTGGATCTGAACTTTTGCCAGGTGAATCACTCATTTGGCTGCACCTTCCAAGGCTGCCTGGGACATGTAGCCAAAAGGCTTTAAGGCTGATCAGTGGTATAATAAAGGGTGTATCCTAATATCTCAGTTAATTTGCAGAGGCAGAATAGGCAGGAGTAGTATGAACATGGCTGTGAGCCAGAATTTTGCTGGATACTCTTCCTGGCTTTGCCACGGATTTGCTCTGGGGCCTTGGAGAAGTCCCTCCTCTATTTTTCTTTAATCCCTGTCTGAAAGGAGGACTAGAGCTTTATGCAGAAGAACTGTGGGGATTCCCTAAACACAGATCCACAGGGGGCTTTTGATCCCTTACACTCGTAGCAAAATCCGGAGTCTGTATTAGGTGCCTGTGTAGTGTGTGGACAATCTCACGATGGGTCTGGGGATCTATTAGGGTGATAAAAAGTGGCTGGGAACTGGAGTGTGTCTGAAACCCTGGCCTTCCATGGAGATCTGCCCCATTCTGAGAGCTCTGGGAGCGCATGTCCCTCTGCTAGCAGTGAGTGATCCTGATCCCTGTTGTGTGTTTGGTTGCCTTCAGCAGTGGAGCAAGGTTTTTCTTTGCATTCAGGGACTTCCAGGGATGGAGGTGTTCATTTGGATGTTGAAGCCACATGCTTTATACATAAAGATTAAACAGTCCATCTCCTTTCCGAGCTGCAAGATACCGATTTTGTTGTCCTTTTCCTCCTACTGGGAGATGTATCAACTAATGTTTATACCACATCCCTGGAGAATATTATATGTAATGACAAAGCTATGAGCTGTTCTGGGTCAGAGAAGGCTCTCAGTCCTTTCTTCTGAAGCCGCTTTGCTTTGCAAATGGAACTGAAAGAACTTTGGGGCTGCAGGGAAGGACTTTCTGACTGAAGCAAAACAACAGTTGAGTGGGAAGACATCTGTTCCAGTCCTGATGAATCTAGCCGGTGCCTTGTTCTGTAGTTGTGCTTTGGTCCTTCATGGACTGAAGCAGTGAGAGCACCTGATTTGTGACTGATAGGTGAATGCAGACCTCTGTGGCTCTGTATCACTCAAAAGATTGAGTGACAACATGCTTTAAGGCAACAGCTGGAAAGAGGATTTGATGGTCTGACCTTTTCAGAGCTAGCACCCAAGTCCTTCTGTAGTTCTAGTTCCCAGTACTTTTAAAACAATTTTGGTGGGAAAATGGGAAGATGCTTTTTAGGTTAAGACATGTCAGGAACAATTGTTTTCAATGGAATGTTTGTTGGAAGAACTATACAAAAAATGTAAGAACCTAAAGTATGAAGCCAACTGTGGGCTTAAATTGCTGGGTTGCCCAGTTCACTGGGGTTGCTTGAGTGAGTGTATTTGCATCCTAAAATATAGCACAGAAGGATGCAGAGACCCCCTGGTGAGAAGCAACCTGCACTCTGCCTGGGGAGATACCAGTTTGGTTACCATAAGTACCTTAAGCTAGATTGTTTCCAGACTCAAGCTGACTCACATGGATCCTGTTTGCAGGTGTGTCTGCACCTGTGGTGTAGACATGGCCTGGGGCTTGATATGATCAGCACCTTTAATCAAACTGGTATTTTCCTGACCCAGTTCTTACCCTCACACAGTGGTTGGCACCCAGCTCCACACTCTCATTCCATTGTCTGGTCTGGTTTGGATCTGCAGAGCAGCCACCCTCCAAGTACTCTTCCCCACATCCCTGGAAACTTAGGAATATGAGACTGAGGAGCCCAGCACTGGCTACACTCAGCTGGGTGCTTTCTGGGGGACCTTATTTGTGTAAAAATAATCACAGTCATTTAGGCACTGTCCAGCCACTCTAGTTCAGAGAGTTCTTGACTGAAAAAGTCATGTGTAATTGTAATTAAGAATTGTAAAATAGCCGTTTTTGTATTTACAGCTTACATCGCAGTAAGATCTAGAGAGCGTTGGTGCATGATTAGGAAAAAAATTTCCTATTCCCGAAGACCTTATGGTCTGACAGAGTTGTTTTTCTCTAGTGTCCTGTTCTCCCCTGTGATCTTCAATTTGTAGAAGAGCCCTCACCAGGGGCATTTTGTTTACTGCGCATTGCCAGGGTTTTGCCTTCTTAGGCATACAGTTTGGAGTGGAGTAGATAGCTCTTGAAGCAACTGGAATCTCCAAGAACCTGGGAGGGTTCTCGTGAGGCAGAATTTCCTGTAGCTGTTGCACATTGTGAATGCCCTCCCTTTTGCATGCTTGTCCTGGGCTGAGCTGAATTTCTCCCTCCATATCCCAGAGTTTCTGTCAGCTGTTTGGATTCTTGCATTCTGCAAATAAACACCCACCACCAAAGTGAACCAGCATCCAAGAAAGCATCGGCTTTTTTACCTGCTTCCATTTTACAGGGATTGTTTCTTTTTCCCCAGTGGTCTTCTGTTGCTTGTAGAAATGCTGGACTCCCAGCCTGTTCCTGGGGACTGCTTAGCTGGAAGGTGGCCAGATTCTCCAGGAGGAATCTCAAAAATGCAGCTGAACTTTTGTTCCCTAATTAGGCCAACTTCCCTAGTGTGAGCCCCAGCAGTGCATGGCCTGGAGATCCCCAAGGTCTTGCACTGCCTCTACTCCTGTGCACCCTGAGTGGCCGGCCAGCAGGGCAGTTATTTTCAGCTTTCTGAGCTTATCTGCTAGCCTTTTGATGACATCTACTGAAACAGCACTTCTAGTCAGCCATGTTTCCCAGCCTTTCTAGTCATATCCTTCCTGCTTGGCTACTTTGATGTGGATTAGAGACAATCCCATTGAAAATAATACTATTCAAAGCTTTTCCATACATTTATGCCATGCTTTGAGTGCTCCTGGATCCACCTGAAGGCAACAAAAGAACTGTAGGAGTGATGGAGATGGATGTGGGAACATGTCTGACAGTATGTAGCACAGGGTAACAGCAAACTGAGAGATGCTTAGGAATACTGGAGGGGCATCTCCCTCTTAACTATGGGTTGTGAGGGCATTCTACCTTGGTAACTCCTTGCTCAGAGAATCAGATTATTGTCTGCTTCTTCACTGTTCTGATGCAGTAACTCCTGAGACAGGTTAAGCCAAATGCTGCAATATGACAGCTTTCATAGCTGCCCATGTAAGCTGACTAGCTAGCTGACCATTATTTTAGGGAAAAAATTCCTAATAGCTGCTTAACAATATGAGCTGCAGCTTTACATGCTATGATAGAGAATATTTGAAGCCCCCCAAGAACTTTCTCTGTCTCAATAGCACTTTCCCTAGTAAAGACAGGTCAGTGACCATGAAGGACAGTTTGTGGATGAAATGGAAATCCATTTTTTTCTGCTAGGCATTTAAGACATGCAGAAGTCATCGGAGGGTATTTATTAAAATGAGATATACTACTTTAAACTGTCTGTGGACATGATGAACAGGGCTAGCAGAGACAGGTTGTTCTTTGCAAAAAGCCAAGGCTTGCATAGATCTTTAATTGATCCCTTTTTGACATCATATATTCTCTGAAATCAGTATAGACTGTGTTATGTGGCTGCTTGGAAGCAGTAGGGCTGTTTGACTTACAGCTCCTTAATTGACAGCAGTCAGAACTAGTCCATCAGGCCTGGTTTTGGAGATTTGTGTTTCCTCAGTCAGGAGAGTCTCAGGCAGCTGTCTGGAGAAGAGGAAATTTGAGACTCGCCATACTTCTTTCTTTCTGCACCATGGTCAATATTGGATAAACACAAGGCACCTACATACTGTATAAAATCTCACAGTGTTTGTGTATTGGGCAGAACGTAGATCCCACACATTTTAGAAGATGTATTACATGACAGAAAAATTGTGTGTCCTCTGTTGCATGCTGCAATGTCATTTGAGTCCCTGCTTCCCTGTACAGAGAGCTCACTGTTTCAAAGGAGTTGTCATGTTGATGAAGGTAAATTAATCCATATTTCCAGACCCACCTGAGAATCTGAGTGACCCAACATGTCTGTAATCTGTGTTGTAGTAGGTCCTAAAAGAAACTTTGCTGGATCTTGAGGATCCAAAGACACACAGGGTAGTTGCTTCCATGAGGAAAGCAACATCCAACTAGCACCTTCAAAACTGCAGACATGATCTGACAAGTAGCCTGGAAATTTCTGCCTTAATGGGGAAGCCAAATTAGAATTCTACATCTGTCTGATAAGAAAGGGCCTGACTACAGATAAAGAAGAACATAGAGTTTCTACTTTAATGCAGGAGCGATGGAATTCAGGCCAGTCATTCTTCAAAGGGAGAGATAAAATTCTGATTATAGTGGTAGTATGAAAGTGTTGGTAGGAAGGTGGCCTGAGAAATACTGGCAAAGTGCCATCACAAAAATGGTGAACTGGATTTCTGAGGAAAAAAAAAAAGAAAAAAAACAAACTAAAAAGCTGATCATGGCAATGTTCCTTGAAAAGGAGACTATCTGCAGAAACTAAGGTAGAAGAAACCTTCTGGAGGTGAATAACTGACAAAGCTTAAGTGGGAAAGCAAACCACAGCAAGTGGTTAGTTAATGTGAAACAGACTGAGCAGCATGATCTGAGAGAGAACACTGTTGTCAGGAGGTGGTGGAATCTGTGTTTTGAACACCAACATGTTTTGGTGGACAGTTCAGCTTTTGCATTTGGGAACATACATAAAAATCTTGCCCAAATAATATGTAAGTACCAACAAGTTCTGATCATTTAAAGCCCCCAGTCTTTTTCACCAAAAAGGTATGTTCAGGAGCACATTTGCTCCATTATGGAAGAACAGTGTACTCTTTCTGCTCTGCTCTCTCTGGGGTTGACATTCTTCCCACTTTTTGCCTCAAGCTCTTGCTTGCAACTTCAATGTCCCTAACTGTCACCACGTTATGACAATGTATGACATTGCATTCTCAATTGTAAATTATGCTGAGGTTTTGGAAATGTTAAAAGTATATGAAGGTAGGTGTATTTACTTGACAAAAGTGCATGTGGCATGTGACCTTACTATGGCACTTTCCAGGCAACTAACAAAGAAAAGCTATTTATCCTTGACAGTTAACATTGTCTTTCCTGTTGCTTGTGCTCCTGTAGACAGTTCAAAAAGAATTACCTGATTTATTGCAAGAGACCTGTAGGTATATGTGAGGTGTTTGTCAGGGTCTGACAGACATTCAGGCTTTCCTTGTGTGTATGATCATAGAACCACAGAATAGTTAGGGTTGGAAAGGGCCTTAAGATCATCTAGTTCCAACCCCTCTGTCATGGGCAGGGACACCTCACACTAGACCATGTCGCCCAAGGCTCTGTCCAACCTGGCCTTTAAACACTGCCAGGGACAGAGCATTTACCACTCTCTGGGCAACCCATTCCAGTGCCTCACCACCCTCACAGTAAAAAACTTCCCTATATCCAATCTAAACTTCCCCTGTTTAAGTTTTAACTCATTGCCCTTTGTCCTATTGCTGCAGTCCCTGATGCAGAGTCCCTCTCCAGCATCCCTGTGGGCTCCCTTAGATACTGGAAGGCTGCTATGAGGTCTTCATGCAGCCTTCTCCAGGCTGAACAGCCCAGACTTTCTCAGCCTGTCTTCATACAGGAGATGCTCCAGCCCCTGATCGTCCTTGTGGTCCTCCTCTGGACTTGCTTCAGCATGTCCATGTCCTTCTTATGTTGAGGACACCAGAACTGCACACAGTGCTCCAGGTGGGGTCTCACAAGAGATCAGTGCAAATACATAACATTGGCAAGACTTTGTAATCGAACCCCTAGATGGCATGAAGTCATCCCCTGTGCAAAGACTGAGGCGGTCATTCTCATCCTCTATGTGGAGTGTCCCACTTGTATCTTTGATCTGAAGGCTAGTTTTGGTGATGAGGGAATTAAATTGCAGGTGCATTGGAACGCCCTGGAGATGTGTCTTCCCTCAGCCTTACGGCCCAGGTTCTTTGGTGACATTTGTTAATTCCATGCACCTTTGTAAGGAGTTATGAGGCTGGGTTGGGAACATGGCCGGCTGGCTATCAGAGGGATGCTGTAAGGGGAAAGGGGTTGTTTGCATGCATGGGAAGGATCCATGTGTGAGGGAATGTGTTTTTTGAGGTTGGGGTGTGTGTGATGGGAATAGGGATGTTTATGTGGGCATGCATGCCCATATGTGGTGTGTTTTTCCGCCTTTTCCTGGGCTCTGGGTGTGTCCAGATGAACTGAATTCAAAATACTCCTTTTTTGGCACTGTAGTCTCTTCTCTGGTTTGGCATCTTAAGAATCTGGGGGAATCATTTAAAGATCAGAAAACTCCATTCAATTGGGCCCCTGAAGTCTTCAAATTCTGTGACATGGTCATTCCAGTCGACTGAGCTCTGTCCCCTGCGGATGAGCCCATATAAGGAGGCTGTTTCCTGTGTTTCACGCTCCCTGCCTGTCCCTCTGCCCTCCTGTGCTCCCTTTGCTGAAGAAAGCTGGTATTTTGGGACTGCAGCTCCTGCCTCATTCCTGCTCCCTGTTTATTTTTGGAGGATGACTATTTTTGCTCCTGTCAGGGAGCTATGCAGGGTCATGCCCCGTCCCTGCAGCAGGCAGTGGCTGCCCCTGGCAGGGTCTCTTCATTTCCCACACTTGCAAACAATGCTTCTGCTTCAAGAAATAAACACGGGAGACCCCTACCATCAGGGGTTAGCTCAACTCCTTCCTCATTTGTGGCAAGGGGTAATTTGGCTTTGTCTCAGGGTTGACCCCACCATACATGCAAGGTCCTGTCTGTCAAGTCAAAAATCCTCAGGAGTGACCCAGTTCATTCCCTTAATAAAAGCTGTGGGAGCCACTGTCCCCCCATCATTGCTCCAACTTAGACTCCTTTTCAGTTATCATTTTTTCTCTGTTTCGGGACATCTTTTACGCATCATCCTTTCCCATGATGCTCCCTTCACACGCCCCTGCAACCCATCTTGCCACAATGGGCACCACAACTGGGAGCTGTATAAACAGAAATTCATCCATTGGATTCACCATGCCTCCTTTCACCACTGCCTGTTGTGCAAAGCACTGAAGGCACTGCTGGATGAGGTGCTTCAGGCAGGAGGAACAGAGCCCAGAACTGCAGAAGGAATAGGCTGCTCCCACACGGTGGGAATTCATAGCCCTGTTCTTTGAAAATTCCCATCGTAACCCCCAGGCTTGCCACACGGCAGAGTGTCACACGAGACAATGCAAGATAATAGCAGGGAGTGCCTTTAAGCTCCAGATGAACTTCCCCTTTAGCATTTCAGTGGTGGCAGTGCTGGGTTTCCTCTCAACTAACTTAGAGGTATTTGGTATGGCTGGCTGTATCTGCACTTCAGCTATCCTCTTCTTCTAGGCAGTGGACAAAAGCAGACACTTTTTAGGAACAATTCCCAGTCTAAATTAAAGATGTCTAAAATGTGCTGACCCTAGGAAAGGTGTAACGTGATACCTCCCACTGAAATGTGGGCAGCAGTTCTTAGTAGCCATATTTAGCCAGTAGAACACCTCATCTGTGGATCAGTCTGCTGCTGTACTGTGTGTTCTGGACAAGTTAAAGATACATAGATGAGAAACTTGTCAAGATACTGATTAGAGTAGTATATCTTCTGTTTACCTGGACACCTACACCCCTGTTCTGTAATACTTGTCTTCCTTTTATTTTATGAATAGACAGCATTTTAAACACTACCTCTCCAGCCATTATTTGGTAAAGTTTTACATTAATATATGTGGACCTGGTGTCTCAGTCGGCTTCACTTTGCCTACACTGGAGCTGGCTCTGATGTGTCTCTTCTCTCTTTTAAAGGGTCCACCACCTAAACCCCCACGCCGGCAAGGAGGCTGGGCAGATGATGCTGTACTGGCAACTACCAAGTAAGTCCTCATGTTTTTCCTTACTAAGAGGGGCTTAGGCAAGGATTAAGTGAACATCACTAGTTGGGATTTGCTGTTACAGGCATTGGAACAGTTTTTCTGGATGTTGTAGGTGGCATGTGTCTCTCCTTCAGACCGTTTGAGGTACTGCTCTTTCTTGGTTCTGCTGGCTAATGCTCTTTATAAATTGGCCTGGCTGGGTCACTGTGTACATGTCACTGTCTGCCAGAGGCAGTGTATTCCTTACCCGGTATAGTAACTGAAAGGAGTCAAGAACATAATAAGCATGTTAAATGTAGGAGCGGGGAGGGGGGATTTGACTGGTTGTGCCCTTTCCAGGAGAGTGACACATGACAGTGCCCCACTGACAAGAATGCAATGAACAGTTCAGGATTCAATGATCAGCCTTGACAGTAAAGGTGAAATTTGTCGATGTTTGTGTGTGTATGGGGTTATGGTATAATGGAAATGGATGGAAATGGTCAACGATAAGAGATAGGAAGAAAAAAGTGTACAAATTGTAGAGTGTAGATTGAGAATCCTGGTGCTTATGAAGGACACCTAAGGGAAAGGAAATATATGTATGTGGTAATAGAATGGGTGTGAAAACTGAAGGACAGTTCAGACTGGGAGATGACTTGGTTTCAAACTATTTGCTATTTTTCAAGCTATAAAGTTGTGCTGGTGTTGTATTTCTTATTCGCAGAGCTGAAGGGCTCAGTGACAGAGTGGTGTGAGATTGCTTGTGTACATTAAGGCCTATAATAAGAGTGTATATGCCTGACATATACTTTGGAGGCACTGATTTATGGAAAAAATTTGTATTTTCTTTCCTGGAACCCTGAGAATGGGAGAGGACATCCAGAGGGGGTGAGAAGGGTGTTCTATATTCTGGGGCAGCCTTTCTGGAAAACAGTACCTTTCTGGGAAAATTATCATTCTGTCTCTGAAGAATAAATCGGCTGAAAATGCGAAGACTGGAGTAAAGGAATTAAGGTCTCGATCTGAACTCCTTCTGCTCCTCTCTAGCTTAACTCTGATAATGGTATTACTTTGCATAGGCTGGCTGAAGCTAGAAGTTACCATTGCAAAGATGCGCCCACCTCAGGGTTATAATAAAAATGCCACCAGTGATCCTGGTTCTTTGCAGGAGCAAGCAGAAGCTTTATGGAAATGTGACAGCAGAGAACAAGGGTGAATGACATTGTTTAGGAAAAATAATTGTTGTAATTGTTGGCTAGGTGAAGGTCTGGATTGGAGGTAATACGGTTATTAAGGGCCTGGAGGGCAGTGCCTGATGTGCCCTGGAGGACAGTGTGCAGGTTCCTAATGCAACAGCAGTGTGACATGTGCTACTTTGAGATGTTTTCCATTGTTTGATATGAACCTCATGTGATATATTTAGAGCAGTAGCTATCAGTGGTGCTTGTCCACTGTCCCAGTTGCATGGTTTACAGATACAGCAGGTGTATGGAGTAAATGCTCCTGTGAGGTTGGATTCAATTCAGTTGAAGAAGCAGAACAGGAAATAGAAGGCTGCAGACCTTTCTATCTGTGAGACCCTGCACAATGATACATGAGTTGAAGATTTGCCCCTTGCTCAGTCATGCATATGATACCCATGTTGTATCTGGCAGTACTAGTTTTAATTTGTGTTAAGGACTTTTATTGAATAGATTTTATGAAGGAGAGGTTTGTTCTGACTTCCTTTGGTCATGTGAGGTACAAGGATTTTGTACAACTAGTTCCCCTGTCTTTTCTTTCCTTCAGCTGTGTATTCTCCCCAGGGTGATCTCTCTCCTTGTCTCCTTTATAAAAGTGAGATGCTGGCCTGTAAGGCTGTCTTTGTGACATATCCCGGAGTAAAGCCTTCATGTGAAAAGTCTGAGTCATCGGCTGATGTCATACCAATGTTGCTGTAGCTTTGTTGTTTCTGTTTTCTCAGGCTCTGTCTCCCCACAGCTTTTCAACCAGTTTGACTCAGCTTGGAAGCCCATCAAGTTAACTTGCTTCAATTTCACTAATTGTAGATGTAGTTAGAATAACATGCTTCTATTGGTGTATCTGATGTAGGTATAAGAAGTTTTATGCCAGTGTAACTGAGCCTACACTTGGGAATTGTACTGCTTTAAGTCATTTCTTTTTTCAAAATGGACAATGTAAAAATTGTAAATTCTATTCCTTACGCTGTGCAGAGAGGCTACAGATACTTAAACTATTTTATACTATATTTCTACTTCAGAGTCTTACCAATGTGACATCATTTGAAAATGTTCTTTTTGTTTCCATTTGGCACATATTAGAGTAAAATTTAATTTGCAACCTGTTTTTCTGTTTTTCAATCTTTGCTGCTCCTTCTTAGTCCCTTCCCTGCCCAGCTCTTGTCATACCTAGGTAATCCTGCAAATACTCTCACCATCTTGCTGGTTCCTTCCATCAGACTACTGCTTTCTCGGACTGTTGCAAGACAGGAAGAGGAGAAGTGCCCTTAAAGTTTTCCAACCTGCAGTTAGTTTTGAAATTAAATTGCACAGATGGTGTGCAAGTAAGATGCACTATTTTATCATGAGTTCCCATAGCACTTGCAACTGTCAGGTATTTACATTCCAGAAAATTAATAAAATGCTGCCTTTAGTGATAAGTTTTCAGAAGTTGAGCATGGAAAGATTACTTTGCTCTTCTGGTACCTCTGTAGAATAGCTGTCATTGCTAGGAGTCCCATTTTGTAAATCTGGATAATGAAGAGGACTGCAGGAAGTGTCTGAGCAAACCCTCAGACTGGTCCTCTGCAATCAGCAAATAAATGGTGCAGAATAGTGACAGAAGTTGTTTTCCCTTACTGGTGGGGCCCTCTGCACCGGACTCTACTGTATTTATTTAAATTTGTATTCAAAGAGGAGAATCAGTCTGTATGAAAAGAGGTAGTCCCAGCAATATTCCAGCCCCAGTATTAGAGGAAAGGGGACCAGCCAAGAACCTAGACAGCCACTTGGGGCCTGGTACCCTGATGAGATTATAGAAATAATAGTAATTACAGCTGGGTTTGCTACAGAAGCAGTTCTCTAACCACTGGATGGAGCCCAAGTGCCATTCTGGACGCTGTGCTGATGTTCTTAATGTCATCAGTTTTGACACTTGTGACAAGCAAAGCAGAGGTTTATTGTCAGGTTATCTCACGTGTCAGAAAGAAGAAATACAAAGCACCTGCCAGGAAAGGAAAAAGTTTTGCCTACTGGTAAGGATTTGACAAAGGAGAGGTACTTCCAGGATCCATTTAATTCCAGCCTCTGCTGATCTTATCTATCTGACTTTCTCTGTAGCATTACTGCCATTTTCTTCCCTATTAGTGTCTTTATTTCTTTCCTTCTCAGGACACTTCCAGTTCACTTGGGTCCTTTACCCCTTTGGTCTTGCAGTCAGCCCCTTAAAATTCATACAGTTCTGCAGGCAGCAGCTAGGATTGGTGTGGAATAAATACAGCTTATTTCAGGTGGCCCTACAAGCAAATGCAAGTGCTGCTTTCAGTAGGAAGTCCCACTGCCTGCATGTGTACCTCCTTTCTCTACAGGGATTGTGGCAGTTTAGCAACAAGTGCTCCAGCTACAACTGAAATTTCTCCTTTCTGACTGGTAGGTCATACAGAGTTGTAATGAGACAAGGGAGTTCAAAACTCCATGTTCCTGGAGTTTTCTCCGAATCAATTATGATCAAGACTTATTTAGAAAAATGACCATGCTGAAGATTTTGGGACAGAAGTGGTGGTATGGTATTCAGGAATGCATTTAACAAGAAGACAAATATTAAGGGCCTGTAGGAAGGAAGTGAATGTGGTTGGGGTGACCTTCAGAGCAGGGTAACCCAGTCTCCATGTAGGTATCATTTAGGGCTCTGGAGGGTGGGCAATGGTGAGACTGCACCCTCGAGATGGAGGAAAGTTATTTAAGAGATTAAGCAGTTTTATGATTCAAGGTCTCTAGAGGTAAGTAAAGTTAAAAACCTCCTGTTTCAAAAATATGGGTTTAAACTATCCTTTGTTGTAGCTATATGAAATGACCCTTGAGAGTGCCTGGTTTATAGAACCTCTAGCCATCCCTGTTTTGCAAGTGGGAGTAGTAAAGTGCTCACGAGTTTCTCTGTCTGACATGGTAGGGGAAGCTTTTGTCATTGTTTCTGTCCTCTACTCCCAGTCCAGCGGTGTTGAGTTAAATCTCAGGCTGGGCTTCCCTGTGACACTGCCATGTTAGGGGCAGAGCCAGGCTCTTCACTGTAGGGAAGACAGCAGCCTCACTGAGGACATCTATGGATGTCCTTAGTGATGGGAAGAACATAGGCACAAAGGATCAAGGCTGCCAAGTGAGGGGGCACAACTTAGATGGAGAAGAAAGAAAAGGAAGTCTGATTAAGTTTTGTCTTGAAGTGTCTGTTTTTGGGTTTGTCCCTGCATTGATCTGCAAGGGAATGAGGCAAGTAATGGCCCCTTGGGGACCTTCAGGACTTTCCTCTCAATGTCAGCCGTCATTTTCAATCACCCTCTCCCTCCCAGCCATTAATTTTGGCCCAGGATCATGGGGACTTGTCCATCTATCACTCCTAATTGACACTAAATGATCTGTCAGTTTATTGATGAACGGCAGGAGTGGAATTGTCACAATATATTTTACTTTCTAACAACTCCTCCTGACAATTTTACCTTGTCCATCTCACTCTCCTCACATAAATCTCCGTTGGCCTCTCATTCCTTCTCTTGGGCTGATCTGGTGCCAGCCGCCTCCATGCCATCGGCACGCATCAAGGACATCAAGATGGTGGTGAGCTGCAATGTGCAGGCCCAGGGTGGATTTTTCCTCTCTCTCCCCCCACCTTTTCTTTTTTCCTTTTTTTTTTTTTTTTTTTTATTTAATAGGCTGGATGTTCCAGGAATGCTAACAGGCTCTTGTCCCTCTGTGTCATTGCTAGGGTGAGCTCTCCTTGGTGTTTCTGTTTAGACTCAGTAAAGATAACTGGCAGGAGAAGGAAAGTCCCTAAAAGACAGAAGAGTCACCTGAGAATCCCACAGTACCATGGCTGTGACGGGGGATTTTTTTTCCTTTTAATCCTCCTTAGTGTGACTTGCAGGGTTTCCTGCAAAGGGAAGATGCTAGAGTTGTGTCCATTCCAGTGTCTTTGCAGTGCCCAGAGGAGCCTGGTAAAAGAGCTGGGGTTTCTGCTTTTTTTCTTGCCTTTTTTTTTTCATGCTAAATTTTTGTTTGTTTATTCTCTGCTGCTGGAGTTTTCTTTGACTTCTTTTTCCTGAAAGACTCGGCAACGGAAGAACTGGTAGGGCTGTAGCCTCTTGCTCCGTTAGAAAATGAAGCCTGCAGGACAAAAATGGAACAGTAGCGTGACATTTTTGATAATCTATGTAAGCTGCTGAGGTGGCAGATTGTGCACAGGGTAAAGTCTCTTTGATTTTTATGATGGAGAAAAAAAACATCTTTGTTCCTTAGTTCTCCCCATTTCCAAGGAATTTATCAGCAAATTCGGGGGAGATATGATCCTTGCTGTCCCAAATATTTCTTATTTAAAAAAGAAAAAGTCTCTTGAAGAACACATGCAACTTTGCAACCCCTTTGTATCTGTCAAAGCCACAGCTAAAAACTTGTCTGGCCTTTGTAGGTCACCTCTAAATTGGCTGTGAAGTCTAGCTTAATGCAGTTTACCTGTGGAAAGAGACCTAAGATGACCTGATCTACTTGCTTGGCCCTATTTCCCCATCCCCCAGTCCCCCTTCCCATATAACCCCTCTACTATTGTGAAGTCCTTAATCCAGGTTCTTAAAATATCTTCTTTCAGAAGCTCTCAGATGGCAGCACAAGGTGCTGTTCAGTAATAAACACCTCCTTCTTTCTAGTGTTTTTCATTTAAATGTTTTCAGTGAAGCCAACCACAAGTAAAAGGTCTTTGGCCTGGTACTTCAGAATCATGAGTTTGTTCTCTGTTATCATAGAATCATGGAATAGTTTGGGTTGGAAGGGACCTTCAAAGGTCATCTAGTCCAACCTCCCTGCAATGAGTAGGGACTTCTTCAACTGGATCAGGTTGCTCGGAACCACAGCCTGGCCATGAATGTCTCCATTCAACGTCTTCACAAGCAACCTGTTCCAGTATTTTACCACCCTCACTGTAAAGAATTTCTTCCTCATGTCCAGCCTGAATCTCCCCTCTTTTTAACCCTGCTAAAAAGTCTCTCCCTATCTTTCTTATAGGCCCCTTCTAAGTACTGAAAGGCCACAATAAAGTCTCCCCAGAGTCTTCTCTTCCCCAGGCTGAACAATCCCAACTCTCTCAGCCTCTCCTCAAAGGAGAAGTGCTCCATCCCTCTGATCATTTTTGTGGCCCTCCTCTGGAGCTGCTCCAAAAGGTCCATGTCTTTCCTGTTCTGAGGACTCCAGATCTGGATGCTGTACTCCAGGTGGGGCCTCACCAGAGCAGGGGGGCAGAATCACCTTTCTCAACCTGCTGGCCACACTCCTTTGAATGCAGCCCAGGATACGGCTGGTCCTCTGGGCTATGAGCACACACTGCCAACTCATGCACAATCTTTCATCCACCAGCACCCCCAAGTCCTTCTCTTCAGTGGTACTATCAGTCCCTTCATCCCCCAGCCTCTATTGTGGGATTGGAAAAAAACAACCAACCTTAGATACTTTTCCCGTGCACTCGAGGTCTGTCTCCTTCAGCAGTCAGTTCTTCCACATAACCATGAGGATCAGAGAAGTGTGCTTTCCCCTTAAATGGAAACTGAAATGCTTCTGTAATCTCAAGAGCCATTTGGTGTGAGAGTTGGCCCTGGTGCTTACTGGAGACTGAAGACATGATTGCGTGATTAGGAGCCCCTGTTCTCAGGGACCGAAGATGTGTGGTGGATACCTCTAGAAACTGCAGCACTGTTTTCCCACACAGCAGGAATTTGTATTGAGTGGTGGTGTTTTTTCAGTGGGAGCTCTGAGCAGCTCTGCTGGTCAGCTGTCTACTGGTGAGCGAGTGGGGGAACCCTGGGAACATCTGGTACAGGATGATGCAGTGAGTAGGCTGAGGTTCAGTGACCCTGTGAACTCTGTCAGCTTGTTCTTTTGTGCCAGTTCCTGAAGTCTTGCTTGCCAGAGCTCTCCTCCTTTGTTGTTCCTGTTAAGCAAGCCCATGTATTAGGACACGAGGAGAAACAACACTTCTGCTAGAGACTGATTGGTGCCTCACAAGCCCATTTTAGCTGGAGCCAGCTAGCACGGTGTCTGTCAGATCCCTTCCCCCAGAGCATGCTTGCTCATCACTGCATCCTGCTCACTCCAGTGCCATGTTCTAGGGCAGTGTGTTCAACATGTGGTCCAGGCAGCCCAGGGATTCTGTGAGGGGCAGAAAGCATATGATGGGACCATTAGTTTAAAAAAATGTATGTCTGCCCAAAACTGTTGTGGAGATACAGAAGGCTGTGTGCCCCAGGGCTTGGGAAGTGGGTGAGTGTGAGGTGACATCCTGCGACAGAAATAAAGGTTTATAGTAGTCCTTGCTCTGCTGAAATCAATGGCAAAACTTGCCCTTGTTTTAGGAGATGTGAAGATTGAACATCCCGATTTAATCAAGGCAAATCTGGCTTTTCCAGGCTGCCACAGTGCAGGGAGAGGGGGTGGAAAATGAAACAACTGATTGGAGCCCCAAGGAAGGTGTGGTGGAATAGCTGAGAAGAAAACCTTGTGGTAGTGCTTTCCAGCATGGACTACAGTTCTGTTTTACGTACAGCTTTGAGGAATGTTTTTCTCTCCCTGTGCCTCTGCAAACAAGCAGTGACCATGACCCGCACTTGGAGAGCTGGGAGAACTGATCAGTTAGCACTTGTGCATCGCATTGGATGTGTAACTTAGTTGTATCTTACGCTGTTGAACAAGATGTGACTCGTAGCTCACCACCCACTCACTGTGGTGATGGGCACTAAAAAAATACTTGAGCAAGAGACTACAGTGTCCTTTTTAATCTTTTTTTCCCCCATCCTCCTTCAGGCCTAGACCTGAATCACAGTCTATGCCCTGGAGGCAAAAGGCTTCATGCCTCTCTGTGGGCTGAGCCCGCTGTTGGGCACTGAGGTGGGAACGGTTTTGGATGGAAGTGCAGAGGCAGAATGCTGGCCAGTGATCTATCTCCATTTGATTGCCCCGCTCCCTCAAAACAAAATGTATCTCTATGCATCAGGACGTTCCCCTTTTTTCCATTTAATTCTTTTAGCAGGGGGACAGCTTGAAGCTTTCTGGTTCCACGTGATTCATAAAGAGAAGCGGTTGAGACATGCCAGGAAATACGCTAACACGCAGGCAGATGAAATCCTTCCCCCCGCTGCCAGGGCCCTGTGAAGTACCGAGAACTCCCGCGGATCTCGACGCGCGGCTCCCGCTGTGGGTCCCACCATCCCGGGGGCAGCCGCACCCCCCGCCGTTCGCACGTGTGACCGCTTACGAAGTCACGTAGCCGCTTCAGCGCTCGGCTTCTTCCAGCCTCCGGGGGACGGAGGACCGCAGCCTCCGCGGGGAGCCCGGGCCTGGCGCCACGCCGCCAAGGCTCGGCAGAGGGCGGCCGCTGCCCGGCGATGCGGCGGCGTCGGCGGGCGGCTGCCGGGGAGGGCGGCCGTCTCGGGACCCCGAGCAGCGCTGGCTCGGCAGCAGCGGCCCCCGCGGTGGCGGGGCGGGAGGGCCGGCGAGAACGAAGCGGCACCAGCGCAGCGCTCCCCGTCCGGGCAGGGGCAGCCGGGCCTGGCGAGAGGCTGCCCTAGCTCCCAGCCCACTCTCGGCCTCGGCTGCCGCCCCGCCACGCTAGCTCGGACACGCCTGTCCAGCCGCCTCAGTGTTCCTCTTAAGCCCCCGTAACTGCCTTCTTTACTCCTAGCTGCGTTGGCCGCACTTACACCTCCCTGGGTGTGCGGGAGAGAACCTCTTGCGCGCTAGCCTTCTGGCACCCGGCTGTGGCTCCGTGCACGATTCAAGCGTGTGTAGAGCTCTCATGAGCTCTGGACATTAAAAGATTTCAAGGACATTTCCCCCCATTCATCCCAGTTATGTCCCCTGCTAAAATAGGTTAACGGTGTCTAATTAACCACTTCACATTGTCATGCTGCATAAAGATAGCATCCTGGCTGTTCTCTGAGCCCTGCTACTTTATCTCCATTTAGATCTCCGTGGTAGTCCATTAAATGAGAAAGAAACAGTTTAACAGAAATGATGTCTACATTAGAACTGCCTTTCACCCTTCAGCTTAGAAGTTGGAGGCAGCTCCAAGACAGCTCAGCTGAGCATTGGGGGGGGGGGGGGGGGCAAAGCCTTGGGTTTGAGATTTAACCCCTTCTCATTAATGTGAAGAGAGGATTCCTGCTGTCCAGAACTGAGTGAGATCGGATCTAGATCCTCTGCCTCAGGGGACACAGGTAGGAGAGAAATAGGTATTCTGTGCTAGGAGTTACAAAACATGGGGTTGCATGGGGTCTGTTATGGTCTTCTGCCCAGTTTCTCAGCTATTCAACATCCTGAAACAGGGGGTCAGCAGCTGGCCAAAGCCGGAGGGAATATTTTGGTTATGTTTGAGAGCATGGACAACCTCGCAGTGAAACGGAATTCAAATGGAACTGTCCAGGTGATGGGGCCAGTCCATATTCTTTGGCCTTCCAGATGCAATGGGCTTATCAGAGGAAATAAAAGAAACAGAGGTATCACTGTTTCACAAAAATTGGGGGTGGCTGATATATAATACATCAGATTGAATACATTTCTGAGCTCTGCTCCCAGAGTTGTTTTGTTTGCCCTTACTGGAGTGCTGATTTTATAGGCACTTGTTGCTGCCCTCCATGGGCTGTCCCTCCTGCTGGAGCAGACAAGCTAGGACAGTGCACTTCTTGTTGCTGAGAACATAAGAAAAGAGAAGGAAATCTGTTTATGCTGGCTTGAGTTTACGGTCTGTTTTTTTCCATGCCTGCCTTCACTCACCACTAGAAAGAGCTGTGCCCAAGTGGTGAGTGAAAAGGGTGCTGTGTACCCAGGTCTAATATTCCTGAAGGTTGAAATGTTGGTCTCAACATGTTGCCATTGGCATTGGTAAGCTGAGACGAGACGGTTCTCGGGAAACAGTCTCCAGGATGCTTAAAGCAATGCTGTAACTTCCTGAGGAATGCCTGCAGGGCTTCCCATAGCACCTGGAGAGCAGAGGCAAGCAGGTGACTGGTTCTGCAGGAATAGTATCTCTGTGTATAGGATTTATAGATACATTGATAGAATATTATGGAATGGACAGGGTTGGAGGTAGGACACCTTTTGCAGACTTCCCTAGTGCCTTGAAGATTCTTAACCTTAGGACACAAGGTAAAGCTTGTCTTTTGTCTCAAGGCCACTTTGTTAGGTAAATTTAGGTAATGCAATTGGGCCAAAAAGGCAAAAGATTAGTCAGGAACAAACAAAAATATTTTGTGATTTTTTTTTTTCCCAATCTGAAACAAAGAATGAAAAAGTAATTTGCCATCAAACAAAATGAAAGGAAGCCTTATAAAAAAAAAAGAAAGGAAATAGTAGGCCAATTGGTATCTTCTTTACCTAACAGCTCAATCATTAAGGTCACAGAGAGTGCAAAACATGCAATCCCTTCCTGAACTCTGGAAGTCTCATGCTATATTTACAGGAAAGTTCTCTACCTGTGAGCTTATCAACTGGTTTGAAATACCAGTTTCATCAACTAATGCTATTCCAAATCAAACTTAACGTGAGCTGGCTTGAGTGTGCGCTCGCAGCCCAGAAAGCCAACCGTAACCTGTGCTGCATCAAAAGGAGCGTGACCAGCAGGTCGAAGGAGGTGATCCTGCCCCTCTACTCTGCTCTTGTGAGACCTCACATGGAGTATTGTGTGCAGTTCTGGTGTCCTCAACATAAAAAGGACATGGAACTGTTGGAACAAGTCCAGAGGGGCCATGAGGATGATCAGGGCACTGGAAAGCACCTCCCATATGAAGATAGGCTGAGAAAGTTGGGGCTGTTCAGTCTGGAGAAGAGAAGGCTGCGTGGAGACCTCATAGCAGCCTTCCAGTATCTGAAGGGGGCCTATAGGGATGCTGGGGAGGGACTCTTCATTAGGGACTGTAGGGATAGGACAAGGGGTAACAGATTAAAACTTAAACAGGGGAAGTTTAGATTGGATATAAGGAAGAAATTCTTTCCTGTTAGGGTGGTGAGGCACTGGAATGGGTTGCCCAGGGAAGTTGTGAATGCTCCATCTGTGGCAGTGTTCAAGGCCAGGTTGGACAGAGTCTTGGGTGACATGGTTTAGTGTGAGGTGTCCCTGCCCATGGCAGAGGGGTTGATCTTAAGTAGATGATCTTAAGGTCCTTTCCACCCTAACTATTCTATGATTCTGTGTATTAACAAACGTATCTAGTACAGGTGACTGGAAGCAGATGTCTCACCAAAACAGAACAGTAATTTCTTGCTCTTGCTCCAGTGCTGTTGGCATTTAAATGCTCTGTATAAACCACAGCACTGTCAGCATGAGAGACTTCCATCACCCACTGCCATCTTTGGATCCTGTGGCATAGGGAATAGGGTGTTCTCCTGGCAAGGCTGACCGTGGAGCTTTAGCTTGCCCTAGAGAGAGGAGGGAACTCTCTTGTTTGACAGGAGAGCATCCTAACACTGGGGCTATGGGTTTAAAGGGGTCAGTACTATTCTGCCCTCCTGGTTTATGAATTTGTTCCCCAAATTACTCTTTTTTTCCATATAGTGCAGTTATTTCATAATAACCTAATGAGGAGAAGTTGGGAAAGCTCATGTCTCAGAACGCAAGAGAAGTAGTCTCTGCCTCTAGGACTAACGCATGACTGCCTTCCCTGTGGGCCACCTGGATATCTGTCATGACAAGGAGCTCAGAAAAAAGAAACAAATTGCTTACAGGGATAGCAGGAGTGACCTTCCCTCTCCTGGGAAGTTCAAACATGTGGAGTGTTTCACTCATGCCTTGGGACAGGAGATGAGCAGAGATGTGAGGAGTGTGAGTACTGAGGAATAGAGTGTTATTTGGGGATAGACAATTATCAAAAGTAATGGAAACAAGCTAAGAAAAGGTTAGATGGAACCTCCAGGAAATCATCTCACTGTGCAAGTTTGGGATGTTTGGGCTCAGTGAGGGCAAGGCTCTGAAGACAGGTGTGTGAAGCAGTTCTGTGAAGGCAGAAGGGAGGAATAAAATAGGATAAATCTTGCATCATCTTTCCATCTCTGTCTTCTCAGATTCTGAATTCTGGTGACAGCTTGTGGTAGGCTCTCTAAAACGATCCTTTTCTTTCTCCATAGTATCGGGGTTCACAAAAAGTGCTTTGCACTAACATTGAGGAGAAGGATGGAGCTGGACGGTTGCTCCTCATTCGAAGAGCTCTTCCCTAAATTCCCCCGCTCCATTGCTCTTCTGTTTCTTCTGGTGAACAGAAGGGAGCAGATACAGCTGAAAGCCTAGATGCAGATGTCACCTACACAGCTGCAGTTCTGATTATAGCAGGGGATATTATTGGGCTCACATCACTGTTTCAAGGTAGTTTTTATCTTCTCACAGACTGCAAGCTCCAGGGAAAGCAGTGGAGACAAGAGGCTTGCTTCTTCTCATAGCTAGACATCCTCTGTGCTCGGCCTGTTGCTCTTAGAAGAGTAGATCATTCACAGGAGAGCTAGATGAGGACCATAACACTAGAACAGAGAGCAGATGAGGAGAGGCCTGTACCATCTCTTGAAAGTGCTTTGAAAGGAGCAGTGCAAGGCAGTGAAGCAACTTCTCTTATATCTTGGTGTGTCCTGGGACAGTGCATTTGGTAGGGGAGAGCCCCATGTATTCTTTGTCATGGCACTCTGACTTAAAGGGAGGGGAGAATATTTATTCTCAGTGCATAGAGATGAAACTTCATTGCAAAATGGCCAAAGCAATCAGCGAGTGATGGAGTAGCTGCTAAAAAGAAACCTGGCATTTAATTAACTTTTCAAAGTGCTGGTTCAGCAACCTCCATGTTTTACATTTTGAATATTGAACAAGCATCCCTAATCGGGACTGAATTACTTCTGGGTTTGCTGGGGTGGAGAGCAAGGGAGCTGCTATTTGCCAGTGCATCCCCCCTGCATTATTATTATGAACTCGTGTTAACTCAGCCAGATCAACCCTGATTTACTGCAGTGACCGAATATCTGACCTGAACTTGGCCAGCTCAGGTGGGGCTCCTAACCTACAAAGGCAGCCAGATAATCTTCATGCGTGACCAGAGGGAGGAAGGACCTGTTGATCTCTTCGGGGTAGGTAGACAAAGCATAGCATACTCTTCACTCCTTGATGTGCCGACCTGTCTACCCAGGTAAGGCAACTTTTACCTGTGGCTAATGACAGAGTGGATGAAAAAGTATCTGAGAAACTAAAAAAACAGGGAATATGGCTCTTGCTATATCTGAGCAAGGCTGTCTTTTTTGGACCCAAATGGTTCTACTTCATCCTGATGCACTCAGAGACTTTTGAATCACTGGTTTAATGGTCACTCAGAACTCAAATTGTGATGTGTTATATCAGACCTGCTGTAGGAACTGTTCTGCAGAATAACAGTGATACAGAGAAAGGTGCAGTTTTAAAATTCTCTCTAGCCTTTTATAAGCATAAGCCTTTCTTTATCTTGCAGGTCAGGAAGAAAACATGCAGAAGAAGTAGAAGAGTAAGTTCCTATTATTGCTGATACTTCTTCCACATCTTTTAATCTGATCTCATGAAGAAGGGACATGCGACACCAAGATCTGGAACTTGGAAAGGGTGTAGAGCCTGAAATGAACTTATGTCATGTGTCCTGCAGTGGGACAGGGCTTGTCATTCTATAGTTCCGTAGACAGGGAGTAGGTGTTAGCTCTGTTACTCCCATATGACAGAAAGAAGGAAAAGTAGAAAACATCCACTTCCCTCCCAGATGCACCCCAGGCCCTACTGTCTGCAGCCTAGGAGTTTGTCCTAGGTTCAAGGCATCTTGCTTAAGCACTCTAAACTGAGGGGTATGGAGGAAGGTCAGTCTGCAGGCTAAATGTATCTGGGGACTCTCCTCTTAATAGGCCATGAAGCTTGTGGGGAGAAAGGGGACACAAGAAGATGTTTTTCTGCACTTGCAATTGAAATTCATTCTTCCTTGTGTTTTGCTGCAGCCATCGTCTCAGACAGCAGAGCCTGGAGGCATCAGATGATGGAGGAGGTGAGGTATCAACTACTGCAAGAACTTCCTGCATGCATATCTGGGGGTTCTCCAGTAAGTGAGCAAAGGCATCTTGCAAGAAATTGCAAGGAAATGAACCACCCTGGGGCTAAACAAATGCAGGAGCTGCTTGTCTCCCCAGCTGCTGAATGAGGGAGAGAGCAAAGGGGATTGAGAGGAGGATGAGGAGTGAACCTGTAGTCTAACTCTGGCTCTTCGTTAACACAATGATAAAGCACCTTTGGGAAGAAAGTGTCAAGGGCATACTTTTCTCTGTGATTACCCCCACATGGAGGATAGTGGACTGGGGCAAAAAGAGAACTAAAAGTGCAAGAAAAGGTTAAGAACAGGGAAGAAATCGCTGCTGTCTCCTAGTTTAGGTAATACTACTCTCTAATTAAAGTCTTTCTTACGATTTTATGGTAACATCCTTGTCTTGTTCCCATCAGGACAAGTGCCTGCACCACTCTCCTGGGGTCTCTGTCGTGAGGGAATTCTTAATTTAAAAAATCCTCTTGCTGTAACCTAAGATCTAAGATCTAAGATCATAAGCTAAACATAGGCACTGGTGGGTAATCCCATCAGATCCCCGTACAGGCTGCTGTGAAATCTACTGGGCTCCTGATTTAGCACTAGTTTTCCTCATAGTGTATATCACCTGCTCTTCTCAAACTGGATGACCCAGGAGAAATCTTAGGAAAAATCCACAGTATGGATTTCAAGACAAGCACTAGAGAACTGTAGGGAGCATAGAATTTCATTAACGTCTCTAGGAACTACCTCAGCTTTCAAGGGCTAATACAAAAAGTTGCATCTGTGAAATATCGTCAAGCATTAGAAGAATTAACAGGAGTCACAAAGGATTAGACATCAGTATGGTTAATGAGGTTAAATGAAGACCCATTATTTGGGTCTTCTAGACAGATTAAGCATTGCAACATATGACCAAATGACTGCCAGAAGTGGCACCTTTATAGCATTGGCATCTTCAGAATAGACTTAATTTTTCCCTTGGGAAGTTTCTTGGGCTTCTTAAATTTCAGTGTGTGTCACTGAGCCTGATAGTCTGTTCTGAACAGCTCTTTGTTTTCATATGTGCTGTCCTTCTTGTTGAACCTTGGTCTTGTATTCAGAGTATAATAACTGTCTTTGCTAACCAAGCATAAAAATGCTTGCCACGTGTTTGCAGCATGTGACTTTCAGTGCTCCAAGACCTTGGGTAATAATTATAGAATAGAATTGATGCAGAATGTGGTATGAAGACATGGCAAGTCCTAGTAAGCTTCACTTACTTATCTGTGCCTAACCTAAGGTTAACAGTTGAATTCAGATTGTTGCAAACCAGAATTCAGTTTTGGATTAAATCTCTGTGTTAGAAGAAAGATTGCACTAATCTGATCATGATTCCTACCCAGGCAGTTTCTGGTACAGTCACATACACTGGGTTGTGGATCTAATTTTCATACAGAAAATCTGTAAATGGATCAGTGCACTGCATGCTTGTCATCCTGTTTCTGTGGGGACATCAAGCAAGCTGTTCTGGGAGAGGAGTTTTCCATGTGTGTTCAGCAATTGCAGTGAAGAAGAGTGACATATAAATATACTCCAGAACCTGAATAAAATTACTTTTTAAAATAAGCAGAGAGATACCCCCATGGCAGGGGGGGTTGGAGCTAGATGATCTTAAGGTCCTTTCCAACTTTAACTGTTCTATGATTCTATGATACAATAACTGTGCAGTGTAGAAGGAAGGGAGTAGAATGCTGTGGCTGTGCAGTATGTTGAGCTGTATCGGCCTCCCCTTCGCACAGAACTGCACTTGAGCTTGTGTCCGTAACTGTAACAGTAAAGCTGAGATTCTAAGCATACAAAAATCAAGACATTGGTGTATGGATCCCCAAGGATGGGTCACGGTTATTTTGTGCTGCATAATGTGTTAGCTTGTACACCTTAATATGAACGGGCACAGTTGCGTAATGATTGCTGCTGTCAACCAATACATTTGGATCGCCTTCCTTTAACCTATTAGAAAGCTGAGCTGTACCATTCCATTAACATTGTTTGTCCCCCATCCAACCTTTTCACTAGAAGAATGAAGGACAAAACTATACGCCCTTAAAAAGTTATTCTTGTGTATTTGAAATGTGCTCAGCTGTGATCATTTATACGTCCCCAGCACCCAGATGCTCAGAATTGGCAGTCCAGAAAAGAGTGTGTTACAAAAGCAGGGGGTGTAGAAAGAGCCCAGTTGGGCATGTGGAGAATGGAGGGAAGGTTGTACACCCAAATGAGATTTTGGGGCTTGATATGCCTTAAGTTTTCAAAAATGAAAGTAGAATTCTGTCAGTGCTCCTGGCCATTTACCCTGTGGATGAAATGGCATCTGACTCTGGGGAGTTTGGGAGAGGACAGTTACTTCTCATGCTGTGTGGAAAGACTGAAGTAATATGGGAAATTGTAAGTGGGGACTTACATGGAGCTCTCTGCAGTTTCAGCCATTCCTTGCAGTTGCATAGGGAAACCCAGAAGGTGCAAGTTATCCATCCTGCACAATACAAACCACTGAAATCCTAGCAGTGAGGTATGTTGGCTCATATCATGCTCAGAATTCATTTTCTCTAATCCGTATTTCTTTTTCATAAAGGCTGGTCAAGGGCAAGAGAACCATTTCAAAGAGGAGCCAGTTTTGAGTTACAGGAAAGCAAAGACTTGGATTTGACTGAAAGAACCATTTGCTCCTGTAAAACTCCAGGCTGGAAAGACTGTTTTGAAAAAGTGCAGTGTCTCTCCAGAAACAGCTCTGTAATGTCTAGTTGATGGATATTGGGGTTTCCTACAGCACCTGTTGTGAGCTCAGTGCCCATTCTTCTGAACGCACACAGTATGTGCTAGTAATGCAGACACAGCAAATGGGTAACACACCTTTGCTAGGTGGATGTGTGTCCAGCTGAAGCTTGTCATGGGGGGCCCCACGTCCTCTGCATGGTGGAAAACCTGCTTTAGCAGGATTTAATGCATCAAACTTGAGGAATAATAAACCTTCACAAGCAACACAAAAGTGTTTAATTCCTAAAGGACAGGCCTAGTTGAGTCACTTTTGGCCAGAAGCAATTGGGGGCTTAATGCTGTGTATGTAGCAATCTGGGCAATCTGAGAGAGAGGAGTTCAATGGTAATTGCTCAATTTTCTGTCCATGTCAACAGGGAAAAATGGGCAGTAGTGACTAAGCTCTGTATGGTAGGGAAACTGCATGAGGTGAGAGATGGGAGACTATCAGTGGCATTTAAAAAGTGTTATCTGCAGGGTACTGCTTCCTTTTCTGTAGCAGCCAAGAGCTTCTCCTGGGTGCAGACTATTCTTTGCCATGAGGTGGGAGGGAAGACAGAACAATCAAGTTCACGTTGAAGGGCTTTCTTCTCCGTTTGGTCCTTTTTCCAGCAGGGCAGTAGAGTCTGCTTTGACTTTGCTTGGGTATTTTATTTGGCTTCATTCTGCTTGTGTGTCACTTTCTGGCATGCAGCTATAAAGGGTTGTTTCCTATTGGGGTGAGAAATACTGGCATTTTCTTTCCCCCCAAATCAGAGAACTGCTTTGTCGTTTTGGCTAGAAGTTTCTTTGTTGTTCCTTTCTTGTCCACCAGTTCTGCACTGCTGAATTGCACTCCCCCAGATGCCTGTCTTCTCACTACATTGCCCTTTGATTTTTTACCTCAGCACTCTATGTGGGTTTGTTAGCTAAAGTTGTCATCTCTCTCCCAGCTATTGTTCCCCCATAGACTGTTCCTCCATCTTCAGAAGTCCCTTCCCCCCTTCTCTCTGTTACACTTGGGATTCATAGCTCCTAGAACCGGGCTTTTCTTGGAGGACTGGAATGTGATGTGTGATTCTCTGTCTGCAGGAGCAACGGCTTGTTATTTTAAAGTATATAGTGGGTTTGAATGAGACAGCTGATTGAAATGAAAGCCTGACTATGCTTCACAGACAATACACACCTGACCTGCAGGTGAGGAAAGCTGCCAGGAGACAGTCACTAGATCTGTGCCCTCAAGGCAAAACCCCTTCCTGCCTGCTGGGAAGCCTCCTCAAGGAGGCAGAGCTGATGATTAGGGTCATCTCTTTACAATGTCAAACCTCTAGAAGGACTTCTTACCCTTCTGGTGGGTGCCAGCAGCTCCTTTGCATTTGAAGAGCATGGGAGTCCAGCCTCTGTGCACAACAGAGGAGGAAGTGGGTGTATGCCATGATCCCCACATCTTTATGGGGAGTTACATCTGTCTGTCAGGTGGAAGACAGCCTGTACAGGATATCTGGCACTTGGAATTCACAGTCATAAAATATCTCTTGAGCTGCATGCAAATACACACCAGTGATGAAATTGCTCTGAACAGAGCTGAGAATAGAGCACAGAGTGGGTTATTGGTGTCTCTACCATTCCTGATGCCAGAATGCCAGTTACTTCATCTAGTGAGCTGCTGTTTTTACAGAACACACCAAGTGCTGGTGCACTTGAAGGGGTGGACAGCTGCATTGGCTGAGCTAAATGGATGAAAAGTTCTGAGCATCCCTGAAATAGAGATGGAGTGAAAAATACGGTGTTTTGGAAGTGGTGTGAATGGGCTGAAGGGGCAGAGAGTAAAAGTGACTGCTAAGTTTCTGGGATTCTTCACTGTGACTGTGTGTGGGTCTGTCAGCACACTACAGTTCTCCCCTTGGTGGCTCCTGAAAGCTCTCTGCAAGGTCAGTGAAGGGCAGACTCAGTCCAACTGGATGGCTTCCACTGAGCTGTTGGTCCTCGCCAGTTTGAACTCCTCCAGTAACTGCTGGCATTGTGATCTACAGCCTCTGATGTTGAAGGAGAGCTTCCTCCTGACAGCTATGGGGGAAGGGGGGGGGGGGTGAGGTGGGGGGGGGTGGGGGGTGGGAAGAGAGAAGGAAATGTGTCCCAAGAGATACGTCTGAAGTCCTGTTTGAAGCAGCAGACCAGTGGCCAGGGCAGTGGGTAGCTTAATTGCAAAAGGGCACACACAGATTTTTGGGGGCTGAAAATGATGATCTGGGTAAGCATCTTCCATCACTAAATTGTGTGATGTGATAGATACACAGTCTTATTGGGGCTGTGATTCCTGAGTCTGTAAGTGTAGTTGACGGACTAGGTTTACCTAAAATACCCTTTAAGAAAAAGCTCTTGAAAGATGATTACAGAATTGAGACACCATCATTTAAAACTGCCTGAGGCAAAGTCCTTTGAAAATTGCAGCAGTGGAGGGACAGAGAGAGGACTGCATAGCCCTTGATTGTAGTGTCATTCCCTCAGGACCTGTCCCCCCTCCTCCTCAGTTTCTCATCTGATACGAGAGAGGGCAGCAGTAAGATTCCTCATCTGTCTTATGAAAATCTGATTCTGAGTGGCTCTGATCAAACCCAGCTGGCTGTCAGCAGTGGTGGCCTTGTGTGCGGAGAGGGAGGGTTCTGAGAAGTCGCTGGATGTGGAAGTGTCATGGGTGCTGCTGATCAAAGAGGCATTTTTTAATAAATATATATAAGAAAAATAAAAAAACCTAAGGTTTAGCATTAAAGAAATGTAGTTTGTCTTGTTTTTCCAGCGTAACATGAAGAGGATGAAATAGAATCAGACACTCCTGCTCCTGAACATACTTCCGCAGGAGCATCCTGAGAAGCTGCTTTTCCTGCCACAGTAATGCTCTAATGCAAAATCACTCATCTCCAGAATTGCTGAGGAGGTTTTTGTGTTTCTGAGTTCACCAGACCCTCCCTGGGCATTTCATGCCTTCTCATCTGCTGCCCCACTACCTCCTGAGTATGTTTCAGCAGGAGAATGCTGCAAAGGAACAGGGAACAACAGCCTTTGAAAAGAGGAAAGCAGATGTTACTGGAAAGGAGGGCAGGCATAGTGCTAGTAAGGCTAGGAGGCATGTTACAACTCTAAATGCTGATAGCCTCAGGAATGTAGTGGGTCCTGAGTCTGGCTTCCAGTCTCTTCTGTCTTCTGCTGCTGGTGAACATGCTTAGGCATTAAGGGATTCCACTTTCAGCCATCAGTGTCTGCTCTTACTTCTTGCATAATATAATCCAGCACTGAGCCCAGCAACTCATCTGATCAGGGCTATTCCATGCCCTGTCTCTCTCTTCACACCTCCCAGGGCTTGAAACTGAGCAGGGGCTTTGTGCCAATAACAGCCTTGGGAATCAGCAAATATGCCTGATGCCTGTCCCCAGCATTCTCCCAGGTGAGGAAGAAGCTATGCCATGCCATGCCATGCCATGCAGTCTGTGAAGGCACAACACTACTGAAGCAATAGAGTCTCAGATGGACCACCCAGCCACTCATCTGTCTAGCTGACAGTATCATCAGAGCTTGGTGGCTGAAGGAAAAAAGTATTTTGTCTGAAGCAAGGCAAATGCATAATCTTTTAATGCAAGACTGGAGAGTCAGTACTGAATCTGCTGCATGACCTCCACTAGATCCTGTGAATCCTCTGGCACGCGCTCACTGCGTGACTTTTCCCATCAGCTTGGCCAGGTTGTACTGTTACCATTCTCTTCTCAAAAGGGCGCTCTGGTACACGGGACACTCGGGTTGTCATCTGCTTGTCTCAGCTATCAAGGCAGTGCTCTAGTAGCTGTGGTACTGCCTGCTTTTCACTCGTTTTCATCTCCCTGCTGACTGATCAGGGAGTTCATACGTTGAATACGTTGTTCCATATTGGGCAATTTCAGTCAGGGAGACATTCCTATGAAATTAATATCCAAGCATCCAAAGGAGTGTTCTTTATCCTCTCCGTTTGCCTGCTGCTCTCCTGAGACAACTTCCAAGATGCTTCAAGCTTGTTTGTGTGTTCAGCAGAAGCTATCTGTGTCCCTTGTTCCTTACATTTTTTGAAGATTTATTTGGCCTGTTGCTTTCCACTTTTTTCTTTTCTTTTTTTTTTTCAATTTTTCATTTTTCCACTTAGAGAGAAAAATTATTTATTGCATTGACATGCACTAATTAAAGCCATTTTCTGGTATTTGGTTACTGAAGTGTTTGATGTCTCTCTGACAAGACCATGAAATGCACGGAGTGTCCACAGGGACAGAATTTGCTGAACACGGTGCTTTGTAAATGAGGGGACACAGTGTCGCAGCAGCTCATGAATATGAAACGCCCATGATACTACCTCAGTGGACTTGGGAACACAGATGAATCCTGTCATGTGCTAAATGAGACCAATTTCTTTCACTTAACTTCATCTTCAATCAGATCTTCTTCCATTTGCCTGTTTAAAATTCCCCAGATGTGATGCAGAAGGTAACAGCATTCAGTAAAACAAAGTTTTGCAGCAGCAGAAATATTGTAATGATTCAAGTTTTACATTTTATGAGCAAGCAACTTAAACTAAAGTTTCATTCCTGTGCCTGCTTAGTGGCAGGGGACTGTCAGCTCCAGAAGCCACTACCCTCTTTGTGTTCTTTGGATAGAATGGTGTATGGACAGGAAGGGCAGCACATTCCCCACTGCAAGAGTGTCCACTGAACTGGCCTTTCAAATACTCACCCAGCTGAGGGAAGCAAATCAGACTATGTGAGATGGGGGCTTTTTTTGGATGGCAAGGTGTTGACTCAGGAAACTTAAATTAGCAGCTCAGGGAGAAAGTAGCAGCCATACTGCTGACTAACTGCAGGCCTGACCTGGAAGAGATTCTGTCTGTCACCACTTATGTGCTGTCTTGTATCTAAGGGAGAACATAGGACTTTGGGGCTAGGACCAGAACTTATGGGAAGCTTGCAGGATTTTAAGGGACCCAGCCTGCAGATATTGCTACTAAAGAAAAAATCAGCTCTGCCTGGAAGGGAAAGTGTAACTCACCAACTTGCAGGAGCATTGGGGTATTAAGGTGGTGCAGGTTCTTCTACCTCCTGTTGTTTATTGCTTTCTGTGTTGTCTTCCTCAGCTGTCAGTAAGTTACTTGCTAAGAGGTAAAAATGGTGATGGTTATTGCATGTACTCTAATATGAACACATAAAGCCCTCTTTTGTCTGTGACTTAAAAAGCCAGTGTCCCTTGCTTATTGTTTGGCTACCTGTGTGTAGGATGGGTCATCCTCAGTCTTTCCCTTCACCTTTTCCTCCTACCATCAACACAGTTCTGCCTTAGGCTGTTGGTGTTTTGCCATGACTTATCTTGTGTAAGACCTAGCTCAGTCCAGCTATTGTATTAAAATTTGTATTCTGAGTTATACGATGAGACTTAGATGTTCTGAGGCAATCAGTTTGGTGCAGTTTATTATAACTCCCTTGTTAGCCAACATTTAGTACCAGTGTCTCTTACCCCACTGCATGGGGTACACATTCTGCATGGACATACTCATTTTGGTTTCGTTCTTTGTTCACTCTTGTTCACCATCATTTCAGAGATGGTGGGGAGCTCCCATTTGTCACCTGGCCTTCGGTGCTCACTCATAATTTCATTCACATCTCTACCATGAGCATTTTCTAGAGCAAATATCTTATTTCTTAATGGGTTGAGATATCCATGGGGAAAGGCTTTGTATTGCTCTGTTCCCAATCATTTTGATCCATAAAGGGAAGCCTCATGCATTCTTCTTTAAGGTCACTGCATGCAGAGTTTTTGTGTTCCCCTTTCCATCTTCTGTTGCATACACTCCTATCTTCTGCTTGTAAAACACTACCTGCCATGTGTCTCTGTATATTCTCCCCTCACTTCAGCTGAAAGTCGAAGCAGAATACTCACTCTTAGGGGGAAAGTGAGTGTCATTTTTAGGAGCACTCACTCTGGGAATGTTACCTGCCATATGAAATGGAGATTCAGATGAGTTCTGTCTGGGGGAGATTGGTTGAGGGAGGTGGCATAGGTAACAGTACAGTGTTCAGAGGCCAGGTGGAAGACCAGGCTTGGTAAGATGGTTTGTACTCAAATTTGTTCTCCTTTTAAATATTTTTTACCAGTAAGTCAACTTTTATTTTCATGTTTCTTACTATTAGTATCATGCCAGTTTGTTCTGATTTCAAAGTCTGCAGGAATGGATGTGAAAGTAGAAGAGCTGAAGCTGTAAGATTTTCATGTTGCTTCTGAGATTTGTCTACAGTTTTGATTAAAATCTGTTGATATTGGAGACAATATGGAAGGTCCTTTCTCCTCCAAATTGCAGCTGAGTTATGACACCACTACCCCCAACCTGTAACTAGACTGCAGAGAATAATTTTTTTGTTTCCAGGTTTTGAAGCTACATCTTCTCAGCTGCAAAACATTTTCTCTTTGTACTGCACAGGCCATTCGTTCACTTAATTGCAGTAACCTGGTATGTTTTCCTATTGCACACTGGCAGCTCCTTAGCATGTAGGTACATTGTGCAGTCATTTCTAAGGTTTACTTACATGGGCACTGAATTTTGGCATGAAAGCCTGGACAGTAAAGTATGTGTCATGATTCTGCACCAAAAAAACAGGCTTCTGGAAAATGATCTGAAGCCCCTAAGCTGAACAGGAGGGAGAAAATAAAATGTGGGTCACAGAGCAAAGCACACAGAGTGGGGGTTTGTCACATAACCTTGTTGGTGGAAAAAGCTGCAGTGTGAGATTGGGAGGACGTGGTCCTGTGAACATATCTGCATGTACTAATGCTATATGTAAATAGTCACACTGCAGCTAACAGCAATATGAAAAGTAGAGCATATGCCTACACTGCTGCAGCCCAATAGCTTGTGTGCTTCCTCTCCTTGCAACTGACATAGTGCCGTGACTTGGCTGTGTTACCAGAGCTTACTGGAAAAAAATATGTGAGTCCCAAAAAGAGCAACAAAAACAATTAGGGGGCCGGAGACTGAGTGAGGGGAGAGGTTGGGTCCTTGGTGATAAAGTGAGAACTGAGGCACTTGCAAACTATAGAGGGAGATGGGAGAGGTTTTGTGGAGAGGTGACACCATGGGAATTGGCAGAGGGAAGAGGAAATTATGAGTAACAAGTGAAATAAAGACCCAAATATTTCAGGGCTGATTTGCCACTGATAGCAGTTAGCCTGGGGAGCTGATATTTTCTTATAATTTGCTACATTTTTGTTCTGTTTCTTGTCAGTCTCTGCCAGTCCTAAAGGGCATTGCTTCTGCCTGGAAATGGACAAATCATCCACAGTTTGCAGTAAGAACAAGCATGCTCTGGCCTTTGTTGGAGGGGCTGGCAGGAGCCCCCAGAGTGTTTCCAGCTCTTCTGTCTTAAATATTTTCAAAGTGTCTATAAAATATTGGAGCCTTGAATTTCTTTTGGAAAGAATTTCTACGCAATTGCCTGGATTTTGCTAACAGAGAGTAGAGGCAGTGCTCTGCAAGGGGTTTGGGAATCTCTCCGTGGAATTCAGTGACAGTGAGATAAAATCAGCACTGGAGAATGCAGGGGTCTTCAGGAATCTGCTTAATGGAACATTCCATCACTGATGCTGGCCCTGAGTTTACAATTTTTTCCTGTGCATAAAAGATCAACAAAAGCCAAAGGGAACTGGGAAAAGCAGACATCAGAAATGCTCCTAAAACGAACACTGATTGAAGAAAGTCAGTTTGCTGCAAACATCTTCCACATTTCTGCTGTCAAAAGGGGATAAGGATCTGACCTTCTCCTGCTACAGGGTATGCTGCTGCATTGGCGAGGGTAGCTCTGTTCCCAGGCAGTTGTTTGATGAGCACCATTCATAGTGTTCTGCTGAAAAGGATAAATTAGCTCAGGCGAGATTAAGCTGTGTCTCATTGCCATGCTTGTTTGCCTGGACTTAACAGGGCACCTCTGCACAGCGCTTCATTCCTCCCCTTGGACCAGTCTCACCACTCTGTTCCCTGCTTGGTCTATGTTGCTTATACACAGGGTTTCTCTCCCACATTATCACTGAGCAGGTTTTACCGGGTGCCTCCACAGGTCAGCCTGCCTGTCCGTGGAGATGCTTTTGTCCAGTAATTGCACTTTGCTACAGATTTTAGCAAGATCTGGGAGCCCTGCAGGGTAGAGCCGGCGGGATAGCGGTTTCTGGTGTGTATTGTCCCTACAAGCAGAAAGAGGAAGAGATCTGCCCTGGATGCCCAGTGGCGCACTGTTGAGGAATTTCTTGCAGAGACTTCCTCGGGCCTGGGGCCTGTTGCTGCAGTTTCCCTTTAAATGTCTTTGGGAAGTTCGCTGTAGTTGGAGAGCTTCTCTGCAGGCGCCTGCTCCTTGGGTGGCTGGGGGGCTAGAAGGCTCAGCTCTGCTGAGGCTGGCCAAGCTGTCACTGCCTTGTGCTGCGGCCAGGCTCTCGCGACAGCCCCTGTCCTGCTCGGCCTTCCGCCAGGCAGCCAATTAGCGAGAAATCCCACTGTGTGGCCAGCTTCAAACAGCCACTGCGCCAGGGCCCGGCCTGACCCGTGCCCCACCGCAGCTGGGCCAGAGCTGCCTCCCGCCCGCCGGCCAGTGAGCCAGGGAGGTGCGCAGCAGACGGTCAGCAGGCGAGGGCAGCCAGGAGCCTGTGGAGCTCTGTCAGGTGGCCGGACAAGGGGCTTCTCAGGAAGACCCTGCCCAGAGCTCTGAGCACCATAGGTGGGAAAGGGTCTCCAGCTCCTGAATATTCATCTCAGCCTGGGCTGTAAAGCAGGGCAAAGCCAGACCCAACCACCTGCTGCTGGACAGCAGTAGCATGGCCACGCTGCCGACATTGCTGGGAGCAGCCTGCTCGCCCCAACGCCAAAGAGGCCAGCTCTGCCTGCACGCTGTGCAAGTGATACCTCTTCCCAGAGCCGAGCCACCAGCTTCTCCGCAGCCTGAGGGCTCAGGGTCTCTGGAGAGCCCTTGTGGCCTTGACTGTTTAAAGCTGCTCTCTCCTTGCTTTGCACCTCTGGTTACTTTTCCTCCTCTTCCTCTCTCCATCTCTATTTTAACACTTTGTCAAATCAAAAAGCATGATGTGTGGTCAGAACCTTGCTCCTTTAGCAGGATTCTGTGTGCACCCAATTCTTCCTTGTCTCCATGCCTTTGTCTCTAGCGTCTGTCCTAGGTGGAGCAGCTGTGTTCCTTGTGCTGGGTCACACTCAGTGACCCAGACATCAGCCATTTCCAGGGTCACACTAGAAATCATGAAAAGGTTTATGACATTACAACCAGATGCATCTCCCTTAGCCTTTGTATCTACTAGACCACCAGCATTTCCTTCTCCAGCTATCAGGGAGGTCACAGGCCTCTGCACAGCCTGAGGCCCCGCTAGCGGCTCCCTCAGCTCATAGTTTTACATGGCTTGTCTCAGTTTCTGCCCCACGTTTTATTTCTAACACAGCCTAAGCGATTGGCAGCTGAGCAAATGGTAACACACCTTACAAGAGGCAAATTCTTGCCATTGTTAGGATGATGGCAAATAGGTAGCAGGGTTTAGCGCAGCTGGCTCCTTTCAGCTTCAAGGTTGTGTTCACATGCATGGTCTGTAGCCTGTGGGGTCCTACCCAGCCCAAATCTGCTTCTCTTGCAAGATTTCTTTTGACCCCAAGCTTCAAAGCTTTATTGCTTTGTTTAATATTAAACGATGTATTTCCCGTCATTGCTAAATAACTCTCTTGTGTTTTCCTCAAATAAGAAACAGGCTGTTTCATATCTGTGAAGCAAAGGAAACTTTGTCTCTAGTGAGAGGAGAGCACAACACTCCCCACTTACTGCTGCTGCTTTCTCTTGTTGCAGACATTCCTGTGATCCCTGACTTGGAGGAAGTCCAGGAGGAAGATCTGGCCATGCAAGTGGCAGCTCCCCCCAGGTAAGAGCACTGTCAGGTGCTCTTGAGCCTCTCATCAGCAATGCGAAATGGCTGGTGAAATTAAACTCCTTTTTATCTCATGCTCTCTGGATGTCAGCAGCAGTGCCATGCAGCAGGATTTGGTGCTGTGTATTGTGGCAGTGGGGCTCCAAGCTCAACAGGGCAAACTTCTTGTTTCTGATTACATAGAGGAAGCAATTACTGAATCTTCTGTCTCTATATAAAAAAAAACCAGACAACCCTACACTAGAGTAACATATTTGATGTGCAAAGTCAAATTCTCAAAAATTAGGCACTTCTTGATTTAAGGTTGCCTGTATAATCTGGAATGCCTCCAGTACACATGCATTGTCACATACATTTTGATAATGCATTGTTGTAGGCTGCTCTGCCCTCCACAGGATATCTTCTTACTCAAGTACCTAGTTAATTTGCAAAGTACAATCCTATTGTTTGAAGGTGTTATCAGAGTAGTCCTGGGGTTAGCTCACGGGAGACCAGTAAGTTTTAAATAACTGAAATAAAAAATTTGGGTGTTTTATCTTAAACATTCCAAGAAAGTCCTCTCTTCTCCCTTGGGCCTATTGACAAGATCACAGACTGGGGTTTCTGTTGACCATTATTTGGAGGGGTGGGATACCTCACTCCTGACCACAAGTGTCTCTCTCACAGTATGGAGTAGCTGTTGTAATACAATACCTGTTAACAAAAGTAAATGACACTTTATATAGTAAATTTGAAATTACTTTGTGTCTCACCAGAGTTCATTTCTTTGTTTTCTCTCTTCTTTTATAATCCCATCTGTTCCTCCTGTATCCACGGTCTCCCTGCAGTAGAAAAGACTTCATAAACAAACACAAACGTAAATTAACATAGGTCTTTTCTATAGAATTGCATCGTGTAAAGTGTGTCATGACAGTATATTACCCCCTACACCATGTTTCTCTTTGAAGACTGCATTTTAGGAAATTGTATTTGATAGCTGTGGCTCAGCTCAGACATGGAAATCACAAAGTCCCTACTATTCTGTAGCCTGCTTTGGTACAGCGCTGGGGCTGTTTGAATGTTCATTACATTCCTGTATTCTTTCTGGCCCTGTGGATCTTCTCTCCAGCATGCTGGCTTCTCTGAGGGAGACCATGGTTGCTCCACATTCTGTTTTCATGCATGTGCACAACCTAGCATACAGATTTTCCAGTGACTGTTTGCTGAGTGCGATTTGCTTCTGTCTGGGGATATCCCTCTCAAGAGTCCACATGGGAGATGTGGACAGTTGTGATTGGTGTCACCAGACTACTGTCCTTGCCACCCTTCTCCTCAAACATGCTTCCACACTTACCCAGGCTTGTACTTTGACCCTTTCTGGTTTCAGTGTGCAGGTGAACCGAGTGCTGACCTACCATGACCTGGACAAAGATCTAATGAAGTATGCTGCCTTTCAAACTTTGGTAAGTGGATGTTGCTGTGGGGTGACCGGAGTGACTCCCTCTCCTTCCAGACTCACATCATCCTCCACAATGTTACTCAGCAGCACAAAATACACAGCTCTATCATCCAAACAAGTTGCAGTCTGCCTGCAAGTCTGTTCCTCTCTACAGTGTGGCTTTCATGCTTGTTTATGTCTGTAAATAGTGTAGCTATGGTATCTGCTGCTTAGACACAGATCTGGAGGCTCCTGCTATTGTCCTGGACAAAGCATATGTCTGGTATGAGGCATATGTGCCTATCTGTAGCAGGCCCTACCTCATGAAATGGCGGTGTCCACTTCCTCTCTGTAAAACTGTGACTCTGTGTGTGTGTTCATAGGATGGAGAGGTTGACCTGAAGCTTCTCACCAAAGTTTTGGCTCCAGAGCATGAACTGCGAGAGGTGAGTTTTTTGTGGGACCACCAGAAGGCAAAAGCTTCTTATATGTCTCAGACTGTACTTGATAAGTAAGCATTTGTCAGTAGAGGAGAGAGGCAAGGAGGAGTTTGTCCAAGCTGATGGAGGTTTGATTTACCCTGAATGTTATTTTAAAGATAGGTAGAGCTTTCTCTGTGTGAGATTAATGTATTACTGTAATTGGTCCTCATCAGGATGAAAGAACTAGTAAAGGAAAATGTGAATGGCCTAGCACTGTCACAGATCCATGAAGAAACAGTGCTCTGTTGTGTTTTGTCTTTGGGTAGCCACCATGTGGTTCTACAGAGCGACAAAGTCAGAAAGCATTTGGAGTGTGGGCAGAGGGATGTTTTAAAGCAGAACAGCCTGAATGCAACTGTGTGTGCACCCATTTCAGCATGCTTGTCTTTTTTTTTTTTGGTAGGATGTCAGCTGGGATTGGGACCATCTCTTCACAGAGGTGTCCTCAGAACTAGTGACAGAGTGGGATCTGGGACAGTCTGAGAGAGAGGACCACCTCAGTCTGCCCTAGAGCGCTGGCACACCAGACAACTCATACTTGTATCTCCTGTAAATAGTTTAGCATTTCAATTTTCTATTCATTTGTTTGTATTTGAGAATTGATTTGAGACATGAAAATAAATAGGACTTTTTTATAGGAAAGGTTAGGAGAAGTTTTGGGTATTTTGTAATAATAATCTTTGTTCTCAAAAGAGATGAATAATTCTAAATACAATAAAACATTTACTTTGGAACAGTTACTTCTATCTCACTAGCACCTTTACAGGTAGCTGCAATGGGCAATCTTTCCTCTGCCAAAATGCAGCTTCTCTGTGGTGGACCATCTTACAATGGAGTGTGGTTTTCAGTGATGGCTATCAGAGAAGTTTAGGCTAATAGGATTTGTTTGCCTAGGACATGAAGATTACCATCTTCATCACAACAGATGCCACAAGTTAATGCCAGATTATCCATTTTACATTTCATGCAGCAGCCTCCAGCCATCCCCTGCTAGTTTAACCTCTCTCCTGGAATATTACCTCTGTATTGACTCAGAGGAAGCAGCAACACCACTTTTTACAGCACCTCTTTTTTTCGCTTAAGGTTTCCCAGCTAAATTCTGACCAGGCCTAACCCCACTTAGCTTTTGCAGTCAGATGAGATCACAGCCTGAATGGAGATAGCTTCAGGCAATAGGTAGTTTCTAATGAAAACACTGTTTATTCCGTGCATGTGAAAGAATGGAGCTTGCTGCTCTGAAACAAGGTAACTCCCTGGTGGGTGTCTCTTTAGAGCCAAGTAAGCCACTCTTATTGTCATCTAAAGAAAAACCCATTTAGCTGTTAATACCTTGCCCCCAAAGAACCTTGGTCATTATTCGAAGGAAACAGGAACATTACTTCTAAGCCGGTGTCCTTCAAAGCCTTGTCCTGTTAGAGAATCTTGCTGTATTCATCTAGGGGGCAGTGCAGGTGCTGGGAGGAAGGCTTGCTGTACTGCTTTTCTTAACTCATTTGGTGTAAGAGGGCATTGCATTCCCACTCTTGCACTGACAACAGGACAGGTCAAATAACTCACTGTGAATTCAGTACTCTGCAAAATTTCAGATCCAGAGTTGATATGCCAAACAATTCTATCAATGAGAGAAGCAGTTGGGTACCAGTCTGGGGCCACCAAAATATGGGGGGGCTCATCTGTCTCAAGGAGAGGCAAGCTGTTTTTTACAACCAAGAAAACTCCCCTATAACTAGAAAACTAGGTGAGACAGAGGCTTGGGAGGCCAGTGTATGGAGAATAATCCTGAAGTCTTTCTCTGAGCAAAGAAAGCTGTTTTGGTATGAAGAGAAAACTTCCCAGCTGAGCTAGTCTATGTTTCTGTGACACCTGTGGTTCAAAGAGAATTTCAAATGCTTCCTACATTGCAGGAAAAACAATAAATGCATCAAACTATAATAGTTTAGTAAATCAGACAAATCCAACGACTCAGTCTGGGAGGAAAAAAATAATGGATGCTATTGGCTCCCCTCATCTGGCTTGCGGCCCTGGGCAGAGATGCTCTGGGGTGGGAGGCAGGTGTGTCTGGGACAGGCCTGTGCTCACACTGGGACCTTGGGAGCCCAGTGGATACCTTGGCAGAGTTTAAGAGTTGGGCTTGAAAAAAATCACAGCCTCATTTAATTTAAGGCAGAAAGAGGAGGATTTGATCATTTAGCCCAGCCTGCTGTAATACAGGCCATGGCAAGGTCCAGTGAGATGTGGCTGAGCTTTGCCTTTCTTTTAGAAAGGCAGATAGTATATTTGAAAGTCTTGCCTGGTTAGTTTTTCTAATAGCAAATTGCCCTTATGGTTCAAAATCTGCTTTATTTCTAGACACAGTTTTTCAGTTTCATATTCTGTTCCCTGAGCATGCTTATGCTTTTACCCAGTTAAGCAGTGCTGTCAGATACTTTCTCCCTGCTTCAGTATTTATGTGCACTGTGATCAAGTTGTCCCTTTAATTTCCTTCAATAAACTTAATAGACTGAGACTTGCTTCCATGTCTTTTCAGTTCCTTCCCCAGCTGGAGGAGGTGGCCTTCATCCAGCAAGCTGTTCCCGCCTACCTTCCTTCCACACTCATGTTTTGGTTTCAGTGCTGGGAAGGTGGCTGAAACCTGTTGCTTTTCCTCTCTCAAGTCCTGATGCTGGCAGAGAAGAGCCTGCTCCTGTTACTGTTCTTGCTAAAAAAAGCCCATGAGGTGCTTTTGTGTGCCCCATCCAGCTCTTGGCACATGGTGATACACCAGTATGTATTAACTGTGACAAAGCTGCCTCAGGAACCTGCATTTCTGAAAAGTCTCATGTAAAGAACGTGCAAAGGAAGAAAGGGCAGGTATACGTTTTTTCTTGTATCCTGAAAAGGTGTAGCTCTGGTTGATTGTCAAGCGAGGTGGGAAGTGAGACAGTTTTCAGAACAGTGTGCCTGGTTCCTAAGAGCTCACATCAGCCCTCCGGGCTGTGCCTAGCCAAGGAATATAGCAGTAATTCCCTGTTGATCTCCACAGACCTGTATCACAGTGTGATAAAGCAAGGTGTAGTGGTGCACCTGGAGCCACACAACGAATCTGTGGCAAAATCAGCGTTAGAAACAAGTAACCTCAAGTTCCTGATTCAAACATGGCTTTCATATATCTGGTGAGCAGTTCCCATCTTCAATTTAAAGATAGCAGTTCAGTGTAGAGTCTTGCATCCTGCTTACTCTTTGTTCTGCTTTGTTCATACAGTGCTGAGGGAGAGCTGCAAACCTGTCGAGATGTGTGTTGTCAACAGCATGTTTAGCTCAGTGAGCTGATCTGGGGTGTCTGCCTAGGGATTTGCTGGCATTCTGGGTGGCTGTAAGTATCAACCTGCAGGTAGCCTCTTGCAGGCTCAATGCCTCAGTATACTGGGCAAATGGCAAGCCTCATCATAGATGAAGTAAAAGGGCAGAAAGGAAAAATTAGTTCTAGGTCCTATCAGTTTTAGGACTTTCTGGGTTTGCTGATAATAATTGATACAATCTTTATAGACTTTCTTGGTAGAGATGCCTTACCAGAGTGCAGTTTGTTGGTGGAGGAGGAATATTGAGGCTGAGACAGCATATGCAGCACTGGAAAAAAAATTTAGAAAATGAAAGCTGAAAAAAGGCCAGACCCAGCAACTTTCCATTGAAGCGCCTCTTAGAGGGATCCTGGCTGGCTGTTTTATTAAGTGTGACAAAGTGACGGAGGTGGGGAGGAGCTCCTATGTAAATAAGTTGGAAAGGTACCACCATTCCTCTCGCCTGAGTGTTTCAGGGAAAGTGGAATTAATTCATGGCATATGCTCCTAGCATCTGCTGCAGTGACCCAGGTTGGCAGGAGCATGGTTCCAGGCAGCGTTTGCCAGAGCCTATATTCCCCACTACTCTTTTGGTCAGGCCTTGCTTGCTGCCTGCCCATGGCCAAGAGTGAGGAAAATGTGGCTGCTCTGGCTGGGCATACACCCAGCTGCCCCCCTACCACCCCGGTGGGACCTCACAGCCTGGCCAGGGTCTTTCTCCTGAAGGAGTATTGCTCTAGACTTGAGAAGGAAAAGGGGATGTTTGGATAGAAAAGAGACAAATTTGAATAGAAACTAATCCAGTTTGTCCCAGGCAGCCTTAATTCCTCCCACAGCATTCCCTGACAGAGTCTCCTCCATCCCTCTGACTTGTTCTGTGGCTTGCTGTGAGGATCTGACTCCTCAGTCTCCTTCCTTCTTTTCCACTGCATCTCTACAGATGATTTGATCCTCTCCTTGACAGAGAAGAGAGAGGTTGAATTTGCTGTTAGGTGGGATTTAATTCTCTGTTTAATGGCTCCCGGGAAATAACTTTCCACGCCTTATTTCCCCTTGACTGACCTGCACCACAGCTAGGAGCTGTATCCAGCTAGTACAGGTGGGTGCAGTGTGTTGTTTCCAGGCTGAAGCTGTCTTTGCCTGTGCCTCACATTCTGCATGTGAGCTTTCCCTTGGGAAAGGGCACCCAGAGTCAGTCCTTCACTGGCTGCTCTTTCTTCACCCGCACCCTTCCACCTTTTTGAACAACTGCCTAGGGTATGGGATATTTTCATGTCCTAAAGAGCTGACAGACCCAGGAGAAACCACAGCAGTGGGTGATTCCCAGATAGGGCAGAGATGCTTCATGCTGCTTCTGTGCTCTCCCAGAAGCTGTCCCCACACATCAGCAGCTTCTCTCTCTTGTGCTTTCTTTTAAAATGTGTCATTCCAGTCCTGGACTTTGCTGGGACTGCGCAGAGCTGAGTGAGGGCCAAGACAGGGTCCCAGCTGTGGGGCACCATGATGGATGCACGATCAGCTGCCCTGGTGAGACCAGTACTCCTATGGCCATGCTTTACCTGGGGGGAAGACCTGCACTCCCTGCAGCCACAGCCTGGGAAGCATCCTAGAATCGTAGAATAGTTAGGGTTGGAAAGGACGTTAAGATCATCTAGTTCCAACCCCCCTTGCCGTGGGCAGGGACACCTCACACTAAACCATGTCACCCAAGGCTCCGTCCAACCTGGCCTTGAACACCGCCAGGGATGGAGCATTCACAACTTCCCTGGGCAACCCATTCCAGTGCCTCACCGCCCTCACAGTAAATAACTTCCTCCTTATATCCAATCTAAACTTCCCCTGTTTAAGTTTTAGCCCGTTACCCCTTGTCCTGTCACTACAGTCCCTAATGAAGAGTCCCTCCCCAGCATCCCTGTACCCCCCCTTCAGATACTGGAAGGCTGCTATGAGGTCTCCACGCAGCCTTCTCTTCTCCAGGCTGAACAGCCCCAACTTTCTCAGCCTATCTTCATACAGGAGGTGCCCCAGTCCCCTGATCATTGTCGTGGCCCTTCTCTGGACTTGTTTCAACAGTTCCATGTCCCTTTTATGTTGGGGACACCAGAACTGCACACAATACTCCAAGTGAGGTCTCACGAGAGCAGAGTAGAGGGGCAGGATCACCTCCTTTGACCTGCTGGTCGTGCTCCTTTTGATGCAGCCCAGGATACAGTTGGCTTTCTGGGCTGCGAGTGCACACTAAAGCCTGCTCATGTTCATTTTGTCATTGACCAGCAGCCCCAAGTCTTTCTCTGCAGGGCTGCTCTGAATCTCTTCTCTGCCCAAACTGTAGCTGTGCCTGGGATTGCTCTGACCCAGGTGTAGGGCCTTGCACTTGGCATGGTTAAACTTCATGAGGTTGGCATCAGCTCACCTCACAGGCATGTCAAGGTCCCTCTGGATGGCATTCCTTCCCTCCAGCGTATCAACCGAACCACACAGCTTGGTGTCATCAGCAAACTTGCTGAGGGTGCACTCAATCCCACTGTCCATGTCAGTGACGAAGATGTTAAACAAGACCGGTCCCAACACTGATCCCTGAGGGACACCGCTCGTTACTGGTCTCCAGCTGGACATTGAGCCATTGACCACAACTCTTTGTGTGCGGCCATCCAGCCAGTTCTTTATCCACCAAGTGGGCCATCCATCACATTGATGTCTCTCCAATTTAGAGACAAGGATGTCGTGTGGGACAGTGTTGAATGCTTTGCACAATTCCAGGTAGATGACATCAGCTGCTCTACCCCTGTCCATCAGTTCCGTAGCCCCATCATAGAAGGCCACCAAATTGGTCAGGCAGGATTTCCCCTTAGTGAAGCCATGCTGGCTGTCACCAAGCACTTTGTTGTTTTTCTTGTGCCTTAGCATGCCTTCCAGGAGAATCTGCTCCAAGATTTTGCCAGGCACAGAGGTGAGACTGACTGGCCTGTAATTCCCTGGGTCATCCATTTTCTCCTTCTTGAATCCTGATTGAGTCAGTCATGAATGCTGCGTGACATGGACATCCAGAGCTTCTGAGCCCATTAATCTCTCTGCTATGGACCCTGGGGAGATGAAACCTTTCCTCTTAGTTCCCTGCTATCTGAGTCTGCCCCAGCAGGCTGCTCCCCACCAACCTCATTGGGGCCAGAGTAGCTCTGGGCCATGGGCCCTCTTATCGGGCTCTATCTCCTGTCACTTTCAGGACCACTTCATTATCCTTTTATTAGCCCTCTTCTCCTGCTTATCATTATTAATAATCACACTGGATCAGCTGGAGTGCTGACAGCTGCCCCTTGTCTATTCTTTCTGTCTGTTTTAATCCTGCCTGCTTATCTGGAATAAACCTGATCCTTTTTCTTTTAATTAAAGAAATTTGGTCAGCCAGTCCCTCCTCCATGCAGAGATAGGCCTGATCACGCCAGTGATATGCACAGAGCAGGAAAAGGGGCAGATTACTGGGTGACAGTGTTTTCCACAACCTGAAGATACGGGATGTCAGAGTAGATAGAGGCTGGAAGCGATCAAGGCACATGTGTGCGGACAAGCACAGCACCGGGGCACTATGAGGTGCTCATTTTTGGGGTCTGTGTCTGATTGAGTGGACTGGTTTAGTGCTGCTATGTCTGTACTGCAAGTGAGAGGCACCACTGCACCAATGCAAGCCAGGCAGGGGAGGTCTGCTCACTCCTCTCTGCTTAGCATGAGTGGCAATAGCAATGCCAGGCTAAGAGCCTGTACAACTGGCACTGTCTGGGCTGCTGGGCTCACTGTAGTTCTTACAAGGGCTAAAGGATTTTACTTCTCAGTGCTTTATAATGTTGCCAGTAGATGCAAGTACTGGGCTTCACAGTGATGCTTCTGCTTTGTGCTCCCGGAGGCATTGCTTCCTGGGGCCACAGATTTCATTCCAGTCTCTTAAAAATGCCTTGCTGGGCTGTTTGCTTGAGCTGAAATATTTGTGTTGTCTGAAGGGACAGGTCACTTGACGAAGGGCTGTGCAAACAGGCTGGGGGAAAATTGTTGTGCTAATTCACACTTTTATGAACCCATAAACTCAAATCTGCATTCATTGCAATCTGTGAAGTGACTGGAGTGTGGGCTGAAATGCTTAGAGAGTAGTAGTCAGGGGTCCGTAACAAAGCAAAATGCTCTGAAGTGCAGCAGCAGGAGCTTGGCCATAAGCAGCAGGAGTATTCAACCTTAGCGCTAAAAATGCATATTCTTTGGTTCCCAAACGGTTCATTTCAGATGCACAAGTTGCAGCGTTGACTGAATGCGTATGTACCCTCTGCTACAGAATATGGCAACTGGCTCAGATTTGTAGGGTTGTTTCACCCCTGAGAGGCTGTGAGCCCAGGAAGGGTATAGGGCAGAAGTTCCTGATGCTCAAGTGAGAGTGTAGCTCTGAAATCCTGTCAAGCAGAGCCATGCTGGCTTCTGTCCCTGCACTTCTGTTGCTTTTGAGCATTTCAGCTGACTGGGATGAACGTCAGCCTGCAGTTCAGATGTTGGTGAGGAAGTTGCCGCAATACAAACTCATGCACATGGCATAGCAGATTCTCTAAAAGCATGTGATCCTGTAACAATCACAGGCAAGAATTGTGCATGGTGGCATTTATGCTATTGCTTCCATTTGAAATGTCCTGCTGTTCACAGAGAATCTTTCATCATTACTTAATGTTGAACAAAATGTTTGAAAGATGAGAAAATGCAGGGTTCACTTGCTTAAACTGACACAGTAATAACTGGTCAGAGCTTTTATTATCTGACCCTGCTCCTTCAGCAAAAATCATCCCCACTTCAGATCCAAATAAGGAAGATTCTCAGGGTGGCTTTTGGCCCTGAAATGATGAGGGACACTGTTTTTGGTGGTGTGGGACATTTTGAATCAGCCAAAAAAGATGGACTCTCAGTCCATGTGATAGCCTGAAGTCTCGCTTTGATCATTACCCCAGTCAGCAGAACTACCCGCAAAGCCAGAAAAGTGCCTTGGGAAATTTCCAAAGGATTTGGTCCAAGTCAAGCAACCTTCTCAGTACTTCAAGCTCCAAAGCCACACTGAAGTTAAGCTTGTGGCTCCCTGTGGGCTGTGGGGTTATGTGTACAGATGGGTGCATGGCTTGGTGAATCAACCTGCTAGATAAATGGGTGATTATAGTTCAGGCTATTGTAGCTATACCTGAGCTCACTTAGAGGGATGAAAAGCAGCCTGGATTTGCCCAGCTGAGTGCTGTGCCTCTTCTTCAAGGATCTGAGCTAGCTCTTTTAAAGCCATCTCTGGTATTGTCCATCTGTACTGATCTATGCCCCATAGAGATACTCTTACTCACTTCCATGGCTCTCAAACCCATGGTACCCAAGACTTAAGATTCTGTATGTCCCTGTGGGAAGGTGGTTGGATGCTCTTCATTTCATACAAACAGACCAGAGTCATGGGCTGATAATGCAACTTATGTAGGGTCCCATGGTAAGACTGTGACACAGCTAGGAACAGAGTCCAGCACCTCCAAGCATCCATCCAGTGCTGCAGGCACATTACTTCACTAACTGAAATAAAGCACAAGGGCAGTATATTTGCTTATTTTGAAGTTCAACCAAAAGCTGTTTTCAGGCTATAGAGCTCCTTCTGTATTTTCAAAACCACAAAGTAAAACTTCATAGTCTCTGTACAAACACCTTCCCTAGGACTGGCACAGCACAATGCCCACCTGGTAGTACCCCCACTGAGGTAGGAAACTGTAATCATCTCCTGCAAAAATGGCTTCCTACCATAAGGCTGCACCACTCATCCCAGAATTACCCAGAGAAAGGGATGAGTTGTGAATGTGCCAAACTATTTCCAGTGTGAACCCTGAAAGTCAGAAGCCAGCAGGGCGCTTCAGCCTCCTGATGTCTCTCTCTAGAGTGCCCAGAATCAACTCTTCTGCTGAGCTCAGCAGAAAAGGACTAGAAAATAAGGATGGGAGATCCTTTCCATGCTGAAAGATGCTAAGGCCGTTCAGACAGGCTTTGGTAGGTCACACAGTGCCACATTCCCTTAAAATTAACCAGGAAACTCTGGGGTTTTTTTTCTGTTTTATGTCACGTGGTGGTCAGGAGCCTTTAAGGAAACTGGGGGCCCTGTCTGTGTGCTTTTGTCTACCCCAGCCCCAACACACCTAGTTCTTAATTGAATGGGACTGGTTGCAGCACCAGATCTGTGATGCTTCTTGTGACATAAGACAGGCACAGAGAGAGCTTTGTAAAATGCCTAAGAGACTCATGACAATTGAGTATGCCCAGTTTGGAGAATAATGTTCAGTACAGGCAACGTCACATTGGGAAGATAGACCTGGAATATGTCTGTGGGCCTAAAACATCCATCCTTCACTTCTCACTTTTTTATTTTGCTTAAGTGTATATGTGTCTGGGTCACATGGATACATGCCTTGCCTTGTCTGGAGGTGCCCTGTGCCATGTAGACTATACCTGTGTCTCACCAGCTGAGTGAGTTCTGCTCTGTTGGGCCCAGGTATCTGTTTGTCTGTCTGTATGATGTGCACATGCACCATCCATGGCTGAATTTGGAAGTATTTATGGCAATTAAAATGTTTTGCCTGGAAGCTGTGTTGGGGCTTTTTTGAAGTGAGGATTTTCAGACTTCAAGGTGTTAACAGCCCCTCTAAATGGTTTTGTTTTTTAATTGCAGCAAATGACTGTGGAGCCATTAAACATTCCCCTCTCTGCAGTTGTTTCTAAGCCCTTTCAGTCCTTCTTCTATTTATTCTGTTTAATTCAGTCAGGTAGCTTCGGGGCAGTGAAGATCAATACTTTACTTTGATAGAGAAGAGTCAGGTTTGAAACATAGAGATAAAACTGACACATTTTGTATAAATTTAATTAAAAATGCACCTTTAGTGGCTTGTTGCAAGCACAAAGCCAGCCCTCCATCTAGCTATCTCTCTGTCTCACTCTCTGTCACTCTCTTCCCTTTCTTGTTCCTAACAGGAAGATCTCTGAATCTGCCTCACCAACAAAGCACCTCGTTTTATGATTTTTGTCTTGAAAGTTTAGCACTGAGGGAGGAGGATGGAAGGGATGTGAAATTCTAAACAGACCTTCTGCTCTCTTCCCAGTCCCACTGCTTTTGGTGGTGGTGGCTGGGGGGACGGGGAAGGAGCCAACTCCCAGTGGGGGAGAAAGGGGGGTGAGGCAAAATGATGTGGTTTTTTTTAAACCCAGCAGATTGGACACCCTGGGGCACTTTCCATTTGGATCTGTAGCTTTCCTCTGCTCCCCTCCCCCCCCTTGCTTTGTTAAACTGAGAATTATATTTCTGACTACATGTGCATCCCTGATCCCATTAGGATAGTGCTGGCCACAAGGCAGTGCCTTTATTCTCTCTTTCTTTTGCCTCCCCTGTTCCCCCCCACTCCTCCCATTTCTTCCCTCTCGCTCCCTAACCCTGCTGCCAGTGGGGACATTTGTCTTGTGTTTTATAATCTGGCCCCTTCACCCCCTTCCCCTGAATGTCTCTCTCTCTCTTTCTCAATCCTGTTTGGCTCGGTTCATTTTTCACTTGAGTGCCTCTCCTCCCAGACTCCCCTCTGCTCTGGCCTCCCTCTGCTCAACACCAATAAAACACACACAACACAGGTAGAACAAGGTGCCAGGGCTCAGCGTGACAAATGGCTCACACACCGCTCAATAACCACTGCTGTAAATTGCCCCCTCTTCATCCTGCACCGGCGTCCTGGCTGGGCCCATGTGAAACCTGCTGCCCTGCCACAGGGTGAGATGGGGAAAACCCACAGAGTTTGGATACCAGACACTGTTGGGCAGAAACCTTTCAAGTGCTGTCATTTTGGGTTGTGAGATTTAATGTCCCTGGTTCTCTCCCTGGTAGGGCCATGCAGTCCAGAGAAGGGCAACAAAGCTGGTGAAGGAGCACAAGTTCAGTGAGGAGCAGCTGAGGGTATCTGGGGTTGTTTAGTCTGGAGAAGAGAAGGCTCAGAGGGGGCCTTATCGCTCTCTACAGCTACCTGAAAGGAGGATGGAGAGAAGACCTGGCTGCTCTCTTCTAAGTAACAAGCAATAGGGCAACAGAGAATGGCCTCAAGCTGTGCCAGGGATGGTTTAGACTGGATATTGGGAAAAATTTCTTCACCGAAAGGGTTGTCAGGCATCGGCACAGGCTGCCCATGGTAGTGGTGAAATCACCATCCCTGGGAGTGTTCAAAAAATGTTTAGATGAGGCTCTTAGTGACATTGTTTAATGGTGGACTTGGCAGTCCTAGGGTAACGGTTGGACTTGATGATCTTAAAGGTCTTTTTCAGCCTAAACAATTCTATGATTCAGGCCCCAAAGGGCCCTGAGGGACTTGTTGGAAAATGGGGATTGTGCAGCAAGGGGGTGCGAACCGCCTTCCTGACCTACAAACCACCTATTTAAGTCATATTTTGTGGTCAAGAGTATCAGCACTTGTTCCATCCATGCAAGCTCTGGAAGGGCTTTAAAGGGGAAGGAGGACAGTGTCTTCTTGAGGGCTGTTCCCAAGGGACAGAGCCGGGGCCTCCATGGCCATTGTTCCCTGTGCCCACACCAATCCAGCCAAGGCATGTCAGCCACCTACCCCTTACTGCTGAGCCGCAGCACAGTCTTCCCTGGGACACAGCATCTGCCTGCCGTAGGGGTTTGGCCCTGCCAGGGCTGCCCTGGCTGCACACTGCACTGCATGTGTTGCTGTAGTGCTCACATGCGCTCAATGTTGTGCACTTGCATTCCAGCAAACATGCAGGAGTGAGAAATAATCCACCACACTGGAAAAATAAACCACACATCAGGGAACAGACAAGGAGAAGAAAACTGGGCAACAAAATAAATGTGAACAACAGCCCTCACCAGCTGGCAGCACCTGCCATCAGCTTCTTCCTGGCTCTGTGGAAACTGTTGAGAGCAGTGACATTAAAGAGCACATGGAAAATGGTTGGTACATTATGGATGGTGTGGGAAAAGGGAATGAGGGAGGGGGAGAGCAGGAGTTATTGGTGGAGGCTGGACAGAAAGGAAGGAAAGGGTCTGGAAGATGAGAATAATCTTGAAGCTTATGCACAAGCAAGATAAACTTGTGGAGGAGGCTGAAGGACAAAGAGGCACAGCAGTGTATACTTAAGAAGGAGCAGCAAAATCTAGCTTCATGATGGGGCGAAAGAGAGGCAGTGTCTGCCTCCCTTGTCCTGGGGGTGTGTGTGGCTGTCAGTGGGGCAGCACGCAGGCAGTGCCCAAGCTCAAGGCAGAGCAGCGGCTCTTGGATACAGCCACAGGGAGCGACATGCAGCCGCTGCACGGAAATGTACTCTTTGAATTCTATTGTTTGACTTTAGCTGTCAAACCACAGTCACTGTGAATTTTTCTTGAGAACCAGAGGATGCTGTGCGCATGGAACTGCTGGTTTTGCAACAAGATGCAAAGCTGGGTCCATGCCCCACGGATTTCAGGTCTTAACCCCACTTGTCTTAGGTAATTGCCAATGCCAGCAGATGTGTGCATCTCCTGTTACCAGCTTCATTTGGCTCTGGGATTCCTCATAACCTCTCCCTGTGTTAATTTGTGGCAGTACTGTATGTAGCACTTCCATGCTCGTATGCAGGAGGCTGCATTTCAGCTGCGGGTGAAGAGAGGGTAGTGCTTTAGCTTGCCAATGTAAAAGGAAAACGCTCATCTTTGTATCAGCCTGCACCCAAGCCTGTACGACTGTGTCTGCTCTGCAATTCAGGCTGCTCAGCTTTACCAGCAGAGTTTCCTTGCTAAGCCAGGGCATGATGGGGTTAACTCTTGTCAGTCTGTCTGCATAATATCAGCTGGAACATCAGTTAAAGTCCTCCTGAGTGATTTGTGGAGGTGAGTGCTGAGGGCTGGTTGCTCAGGGATTGTACCGGGAAGGAGCATGTGCGTACAGTGCACTTGTGCAGACAGACAACTCCTGTGTCTTCTGCCTTTAATCACAGCAAATGAAAGTTTCTAAACAGGCAGAAGATGCCAGGCTTTTTGTGTTCTGCCACCAGAGCTGCCTCTGTGCCGCCGTCAGTGCCGGTAATTGCAGACAGAAGCCACTTTGTGTTAAAATGGCATCTGTAATTGAAACGGAATTCAGAATCAGGACCTGCAGGCACCGCTCGGCGAAAGAAGAAATAAAGATCATTTGGGTCACATCTTTTGTAATTTGCGTTTAATAATCGTACCAGGAGGTACACACAAAGGGAGAGGAGACATGAGACACAGCCCCGCTCCCCCTCCTTGCGCGCTGCCTCGCAGCCTTCCCGAAGAGCCTGGTGGGACCCCGCACCCGCTCGGCGGTGGCGTGGTGGGTGGTGGGAGGGCTGCCGGCTGCCTTGCGCAGCGGCTGGGGCTGCTTGTGAGGCCGGGCCAGTACCGCACGCGGGCAGCCGGGAGGAGAGAACGGCTCCCTGGGTCCGCCTTAAACTGGATGCTCAAGTTCCGGGTTTACAGTTAGGCTGAGGATTTATGGGCCCAGGTGCTGGCTCTTGCTCAGTGGGTCTGGCTGAGCAATGAGCAGTGGGGGGCACTCTCCTGATTCACAGTTTCTGAGTTGCTCTTTTAAACGGGCTCCCTCTGGTATCCTTTGACAGGCTTCTGTGGTTATGCCTATGCAAGTATATTTAAACTCAAGCTGTAGGGCATAGCTTATGCTGAAATGTCCCAAACCTCTTCCACCACAGCACAACGAGGCCTCCTCTGTTCTGCTTATGGAGAACAATGTGTTGCCTGTGGTTCCCCTCCTCCGAATCAAACCGAGGCAGTGCCTGGGGGCCTCTAAATGGTGGAGATCAGCACGCCGCCGGGAGCCTGCCGGTGTGCAAAGCGTGCCAGTGCTAGTGCCCATGCCCTGGTAAATTCACTAATGTAGATGCAGCCCTGTGGTTTCCTTCTTGCCTTGTGATGGCTGGTGATGAAGAGCTCTCTCAGCCTCAAACTGTGCAGGGACATTCAGCTGGTCTTACAATGCCCAAAGCATGCACTAACAAGTCTCTGCTCCAAAGGCTGCATCAGCTGCTACAGCGCTGCCTTGTTCCCCTTAGCCTAAGCCCCTGATCCTGAAGGAGCTACGCTTGTCAGGTGCCTCCCCCGTAATTTCAGGGATGACCATGATCTATGACACAGCATCCAGTGTATGTGAAAGAAGAAGATCTGGTTCGGTGCTCATGTAGGCTGCTGACATGCCTTGTGTGGTTCCTTCTCGCTTTGCCTCTGTTGAGCCTCGCCCTAGTGCAAAAATAACCCAGATTTCTTCTTCAGTAAAAAACCCACCACTTTTGTCTCTTATGCCAAACCCAGACACATCAAACACATACCTAAGGTATGGCAGTATCCATTCACATATTGTACTTTGGTCTTTCTAAAAGCCAGTGACATCCTTGAAGCCACTCCAAATCCAGACAAGATGAACGCAGATACGAGCACGACCTGTCCATTCCATCCTTGAATACTGTGTCTCTTTACTCCAGACTTCAAGTACATTTTGGAGAGCAAACTCAGCCCTGATTACTTTCATTGGTGTCCTGTTAATCTCTATGGAAAGGAGCCCGTCACTGACCGGGTTTTTTCACACAGTGTATTTTTTCTCTGCCATTAGGCTTGGCTCAGGGACAGGCTTCATTGTCACCTGTGGTCAGGATACAAAGGAGACATCTCCAATGTCCAGCAGTTCCCCTATGCTCTGTATTGATGCTGTAACCTCCCAGTTTCCCTTGCACACACGCTCTGCATTTCTTCCTTAAGCTGCTTCTGGCAGCTCACCATTTCACAGTTCTTGCCTATGGCCAGGAAGAGCATCATCTGTCAGCTACATCTGGAGCTGCCATCCTGCCTTCTCCCAGGGAGCCCAAGGGGTCCTTATCAGAGGGCCAGAGCTGCGGTTGTGACAGGAGAAATGTAGGTTGAGGAGAGAGGTACCTTGGCTTCTTCCAGTTTTATTGCTATTACAAGGAAGAATCTGGTTAAATTTTTAGAGCCAATATCCTGATTTCTCTTTAGCCTGGAGAAGGCACTGATATGTGATTTAGCATCCCCCTGCTCGAATGTTATCAGTAAATACCCAGAACTTAAAACCCACACACCTGAAGTCAGATGAGGGAGAGCATCTGAAAGAGGTAAAGAAAAGGAGTTAATCTTAACTTCATGGAGAGTGTCCAAGCCCTGTATAATTACATGCAGATATCCAACCTTTCCTTTCTGCCTGACAAACTGAGGATGCATTAACCTTTGGATGCAGCAGCAGAGCTGTTGAGGAAGTCTGTAATTGTCTCAGGAGGTTCATAAAAGGCACTGTGGATGCTTTGCCCTTTCTCTCCAAGCTTTCCTCTCACCTTATGCATGGCGAAGACCTAGCAGGCATCATCACATTAATCCTGTTCCTTGCAAGCAGTTCAGGGTATGACTGTGTCACAGCTTGTGTCCTGCAAAGATACCCAGGTGAGCTGGGCTGCTGTGTATGCATGGTTTTCTGGCTGGGCTTTACATCATGCAGTGGTTTATCAGCCCTGGTGAGGTACTGTGGCAATGCTCCTCTGCTCTCTGCAGAGAGTCCTGAATCTCTCCCCAAATCCTCAGCTCCAGTTTCAGCATCTCCACCCTCTTCCTCCATAGAGGCCTAGAGCTCTTAGGTGGATAGTCAGATGTTAGGTGATGGAGAGAAGAGAGCGCTGTTGAAGAAGAATTGAAATGAGCCATCCTGGCCTTGCCTTGCTTTAGTAGCTCTCCTGGGGGCTGTTTCTATGGGCCTGCTGTTTGGCCCTCTGATATCTGTGTCTCCTTTATGCTGTGCTATTAGAGCTCCTTTTCCATGCTGCAGAAGATGTCATTAGGAAGAGAAGGCCATGAAACTATGAGCAACATCTTCCCCTGATCTGTACATCTCTCTCACACACCCCTTTCACCTCTACCCATCACAGAATCATATAATCATAGAATCACAGAATGGTTTGACTTGGAAGAGACCTTAAAGATTTAGTTCCAACCTCCCTTCCAACACCTTTCACTAGACCAGGTTACTCAAAGCCCCACCCAGTCTGGCCTTGAACACTTCCAGGGATGGAGCATCCACAGCTTTTCTGGGCACAGTGATTTCATTCACACTTCCCACACATTCACCGGAGATGCCCATAGACCCACACCTGCACACACTCACACAGATGCACTTCACTCTTATTTTCTCTGTTCCCCGGCCTTGCTTCCCTCCTCCCATCTGTTCGTTGAATAATTCCTGGCTAAGTAACTTTCTCTGAGCAGCCCCTGGGCTGGGGCATAGGGACTTGCCCCCTTTTCCCCCCTGGCTGTCCAGGGGGCTTTTGAACATGTGTTTCTGGGAGGCAGACACCAGCTGGCTGGGTGACATTTGCATAGTCAGCTAAAAGCCCCTGCGCTGAGCTGGGGACGTCTGGAGGAGCCCATGGCAGGATGGAGGGAAGAGGGAAGCACTGGTCGGCTTGAGGTCAGCTGGAACAGATTTCCCAACGAACGGACAGATGGTGAAAGGAGACGAGGGGTGGGGGGAGCACGCAAAGGCTTCCACATCAAATAAATAAATTACTAAATGGAGAAGAGGAGTAAGTGACCAATGTGCCTATGGGCATTGCAGTCGCTGTGCTGCTTCCTTCAGAGCCCATGGGGTGCATGGATGGGATGAGCACAGGCTCTCATTGCTCTCCATGCCAAGAAGGGGAGCAGGGTGCACCACAGACCAGGTAAGGGGCAGGGAGCGGCATTTGGTTCTGTGGGGTCCCAGTGCTTCACAGAGCAGCAGCAGGTGTTGGAGGCTCCCCACAGCCTCCTGCAGTAAGCTGGAGGGACCCTGCTGCTGGCTCACTATCCATGTGCCAGCTGGGCCTGCGTGGCTGCAGGGACAGACCCTGAATTCACCCAGTCACACTATGCTTCTGAGGCATCATCTTGGAAGGCTGGGGAGGCTTGGAAGGTTTGGGGCTGGGTGTGTACAGCTCCACACACAGGGCACCCTCATGATACCTACCCTCCACACCTGCTGCTTCTCCCTACTGTTTCCTCCACTTCTCCCTCCACTCCAGCTAATTTCATTGGACTGAAAATAATAAAGCAATCTGTACAGTTTTACTCCTACAAGGACATGTCTTTGCCATTCCAAAGTAACAGCAAAACATTACATTTACGAGCCCCTGTGCAGCCTTTTCCCTCTCTGCTGATCATTGTTCCCGGCTTCCTGCCTGATTTCATGCTCTCTCTTTTTTGCACAGCTCAGGGCAGAAAATAAACTTTATTGTTTGATCCTGTGGCACCTTTTGGAGCTCTGAGGAGACAAAAAGCACTCCCTTAACATGGGAATTACCCAGGCAGAGAGAATTGACTTGCCTTCCCAGTACTCAGGGTGGCCAGAATTGAAATTTTAGGAAAAAGAGGCCAAGAAATGCTGTAATGGACAATGAGGGACTCAGACACCCAGTAAGTACTGGTTTTGTCCCTCAGCCAAGAAGTTTCCCAAATTACATGTTATCTTCAAAATCCTGCCTGCTGTAACTTTGGGTATTCCCCTAAAGCACCCAAGTGTCTGAGCCTCATCTGGGCTTACATCCTCCACACACCATCAGCAACACCCACAGGCAGTTATGCACTACATTAAGAGGTATTCCTATTATATGCCCTTTGTCTTATTCTTCAGAAGTGGAAATGCATTTGTGTTATTTTTAATGCGGTTTGAGGGAATTGGTTTGTACTTTTATTTTTATGGTGTGTGTACAGTTGCCTTCCCCCCCCCCCCAGGGCTGTTGCTTGGGTGGTGCTAAATCCTTTCCTGAGGCATGTGAACACATGTTCCCTATCATGAGGGAAGGCAGACAGATGTTACAGGAGCGCATGCGGAAGGCTGTCACTAAGGGCCAACTAGTGCAGAAAGGCAATTGCTTATATGGTTGATCCTACCCCATGTGAATGGAGTCTGTACATTAAGCAATTATCAGGGTCCTGATGACCCCAATGGACCTTAATTGCCCTTGAGAGGTCTCACCTGGGCTCACACCCTCTCCTTAGGCCTCCATTTAGGCTCAGCCTTGGCCACTCATTCCCTGCCTAAAATGTGTTGTAAATCTGCCTGTCTCTGTGGTCTCATCTCCTGGGTGGTTCTCAGACTGATGTTGCAGCTCCCCATCTCTTGCTGCTCCTGATGGGATTCCCTGGATGAGCCCTGGTTCGTTACTTTGCCTTGTCTGTGGCTGTGGCTGTGGCTGTTACCAGCACTCTCCTCTGCTTGCTTTGCTCAGGTGCTACAGGACTGTGCCTTGGTCAGTGAGGGCACTGCCTGGGGTGGGATCACCCTCAACCCCTAGTTCACCCTCCCAAAGGAGCAGTCTGTCATCACTGCTCCATGACCCGAACTTCCAACTGCAAGTGGTCTGATGAAGATAAGCAACAGAATGTATGCTGCCTTGCATCCACTGGCATTGTGTGTGCCTGCTGTCAGACATCTCTCTGAAGCTCTCTGCTTCTCTGGTCTGGATTTGCTAATACAGCTGGTTTACTGGTTTACCCACAAATCTTACCACTGCTCTGCTCACCCTTTATCACTGACAAACACATCAAGCAGCATTTCGAAGAGGCCACATCCTGGTCTCCCAGTGCTGTTCCTCAGCTATGCCAAGATTCTTCCTCTTCTAATCCTATGCCAGGACTTCACTGACACCTCTGCCTCATCATGGCTCAGCTTCATCAGCAGCCTCTTCAAGAGGATGAATTTTTTTTCTGGAATTCCAGGTAATGATGTCTTCTTTTCTCACACGTTTGCTCAGAACTTACTAGTATGGGATGGTATCTTCTCCACTGGGATGTCTGGTTTTCTTTCGGAAAAGCATTTCTGAATTGTCCTCAGTTTCCATTCCTTTTTGCTTTTTCAGTTTGTTACCTCTATCCTGGAGATGCTGAGCTTGGAGGGGTGATGGGCACAGCCACTTACAGTCTAGGCTGATGTGGATGTTGCTCAGTGGTCTAATCTTTTGCACTTGAGCAGAAAACTCAGAAATCCCCCTGACTGCTCAGATACTCCCTTCAGCTTCCCTAGTTGACTGCAGGACTTTTAATATAAGAACACCTACCAGGAAGAAACAGATCTTATCTTTCAACAACACTGGCTGCATTTCCAGCATATTCAATGCTGCTTTTTTTTTTTTTGTTTTGTTTTGATAACCCATGATTTGTTAAACAATTGATTCCTCTAAAGTACCAGGTAGTCTTAACCTTTGCATTTGATCTAATTGCCTGTCCTGATGCACTAGAAATGAGTGAGATGTCCTCTGCAGTCAGGAAAGCATCATGTATGCCTGTTACAAGAAAGGAATAATTGTTATTAATGCTCTCTATATATGAAGCAAAATGAGGTGTACCATTGTTGGTTTTTCCCCCCCCCCAGAAAGTCTTGAGTTTGTTCCTCAGGGCTTTATTTATCACTTGGAAAATATTCATATGCTCGCTGGGATTTCATCAGAACAACACTTGCACATCCCCAAAGTTTCCTGAATTCTTGCAGGGGAGGCTCTTCTGTCTCAGGTGTAAGATGTTTTGTTGTTCTGTGCTTCATAATGTTTGTCCTCTAAACAGGGAAGAGAAATGCTCAGTGCAAGCATCCCATGCAGCTGTTATAAAGCTGCAATTCTGTTATGCCTGGAAATGTGCTGGGATGCAGCAGGGCAGATGGGGAGATCACTACACAGGCCACTCACTACACACTTGCTCCAGTTTGGGCCAGACAATGATCTAAATGCCCGAGTTCTGCTGCACTGAGTAACTGAAGTAACATCAATGAAGTGTGCAGGGAAAGGGAAAGCGGGGTTGTGCCAGCTATCTCTGCATACATGAGTGCACATGCAGACACACACTACTACAAACCACGCCAGCTCCCTGAAATCTCCAAGCTGCTGGCAGGGTACAGAGAGCTTGCTTACCTCCAAACTTGAATGTGCTTCTCACTCCATGGGCAGCTGCTGTCGAATGCCCAGCTCATGTTTTGTTTTATGAATCCCTTGCCTCTATGAGGCTTTTTTTTATTATTATTTGAGCTAAAATGGATCCATAACCTTGCAGGACAAGGACATCGGCCTGGCTGGCAGTGCACATGCTTTCTTGTGGTTGTGCTCTCCCTCCCCTCTACAATTATTCTTCATGCAGCAGAGAAAATAAAACATTCCAGCAAAATATGACTTCCCCCTCTCCTAATAGGAGGTCACAGAGGCTTGGGCTAGCATAAGAAAAAGGAAGACCAGGGAAAGAGCTGCTCCCTTTCGATTTATGTGCTGGCTGGGCAACAGGGGAGACCACTGAGTGGGAGGAAGGTACTATGGGAGCCGCTAATTGAGTAATCGCATCTCAGAGCTGCAGAGAAGGTGGCAGGAGCAGGCAAGAAAGGCCTTTTTGGCTGGCAGGAGCCCTTACCTTTTCTTGTCCTGGGTTTGGGAGCAATAGGACAGGTGTATTTGTTTGCTTTTTTGACATCGCACAGCACAATTACTGTGCCTCTGCCACAGCCAAGTCTGCCCCTAGCATTTGTTTCTCCTCATGGTTTCCCTCAACCCCCTTTCATACCTGGAAGGTTTAATGTAGTAGTTGTGTGTCTGAGTAGACTTGAACTCTTGGCTATGCAGTGCAGAGAGTTGGGAAGGTGAACAGTGTTGTTTGCTTGCCTTTTCTCTGTGCTGGACATGGGATGTGTGGCATGAATATGCCCTTATGCACAGCCCATCATCCTTTCTGTCCACAACTGGCCATTGGGGCTTTGAAGCTGAATTCAACAAGTTAAAATAGTCTTCTGTCCCACACCTGAGTACAAGATGCTGCAACTGTCAGGGTTGTGCAAGGGGGTAGGGTGTCTCCTGGCATGGCCAAGGCTAGCCAGGAACCTGCTGTTCCTTGCTCTTGTCTATTACCGCACTGAGATGGCAGCTGCTGAAGTCCTGCTCTGCCTGGATGCAAACTTCAGCACGTTTCAAATTAGAGCCAAATTGTGTATCATTTCCCAGCACTGTCAACTTCCCACCTTCCTGCTGAATTGTATGCCTGATCCCAGGACGATGCTGGAGCTTGGGCAGGGTGTGGGAAAGACCTGAGCCCATTCCATTTTTGTTAGTTTTTCTGACCACCTACCCCCACCCCCAGTTTAGTGTACTAATTCCTCCGTTATGAGCACCACCCCTGCACAGATAAGCAGATAGGTTTGTGATCTCTTGTTTTTCTCTCGCTCAGGAGGAAGGCAATTACCGCACCAGTCAGAGCAATCGAGACATTTGTTTCTCACTGTGAGGGATGCTTGGAGGGGGAGGACAAGCAGAGTCCCTCCAGCATCACTAGAGGTCTCTCTTTATCTGTATGTGCTTGTCTGCAGAGCAATAGGAAAAAAATACACTTGCTCAGAATAATTTCTTCATCTCCTTCTTGACATGTCACGGCCTTGTAGAGCCAGCGAAGTCATGGGGATGAATTCTCCTGGCTCAGTTTCTCTGGATGTCAACTGCTTGAAAGTGTCTCTGTCTGGGATCTACCTTCCGCTGCTCAGCTCTCCCAAGCCCCCATCTCCCCCCACACCTTGCTCAGCACTGCAGGGCTCTGCAGCGGGTTGGCATCAACAGCCCTTTGCCCTCACTCAGCCCGTGCAGGCACCTGTTCTGAAAGTGATTTGCCAGAACCATAGTCTGAGCTTTCTAGGAGTTGGTTAGGAACTGGTCCTCTCCTGACTCCTCTTCCTCTGGCCAGGCTGTTTGCCATGGTTCTCAGCTTGCCCTTCTGTGCTCATGCCTCTGCAACTCCTGTGTGCTTAATGGGTGCTCAAAGTCCTCCAGCATCCCAGCAAAGAGCAGCACCAGCAAAATCTTGATGCTGCTTTGGAGCTGACACCAGCCGAAAGAGGAGAATGGTGCTAAGTTTTTTTTGACGATTGGTCACCCACACTCCCATGTCTCACTTCAATGTAATAATGATGAACCACATCCTCAAGCAAAATCTTCCTCTGCAGGTTAACTGAACCACAACACTTGCTCAGGAGCTGGGGTATCCACGTTGATGAGAAACTCTTCACTCGGGACACTGCAGCTTCTTCCCCTGTTGCATTGTCTGTGTGCTGTTTGGTAACAGGCACTGAGCTACAGCCTGGTGACTCCAGACACCAGTACTTCCCTTTGACATGAGTGTCTGGTCCTAGTGCTGCAGTGAATGAAGCTTCAACTGCTTTCTCAACAGGAGAAGGAAAGTTTGTTTCTATACTGTGTTTTCTTCTCAATATGTCGTGGCGTGCAGCAGCCATCACTGCTGTGCAGGCTGTGTGTCAGTGTCAGGACCTCTCCAGCAGCCTCTGGCCTCAGGAGTGGTCCTGTAGGGTGGTTTTGTCCAGGGCAGGAGTTATCCAGCTTCTGTATTCTGCCAGAAGCAGCCTTGGGAGTGCGTAAGCGGACTTCATGCAGCTTCCATCTCAGCCCTGCTGCTATGTTGAGCTTGCATATCCCCTGCATAAAATTACCAGTAGCAGGGGTGAAGGTTGTGCTGCAACTTCTCCTAGCTCTGCCCAACTCCTATGCTCAGCTTCCTGTGCAATGTTCTCCTTTATTTTCTTGTCTTCTAATGGTTTGGTTCTGTTTTTTAAGGTGAGGAGTGAAATGTTTGTGCTTATTAAGTAAGGCACTGATAGGATGGGCACTAATAGGATGAAGTAGACTGCAAAACTAGGCTGTCCTTCAGATAGCTGTTATTGCTGTCCCAGTTGCTGAGGTATTTTCTGCTGACACAGGCTTGCAACTCTGAAAGCCCAGGCTAGCAGCCTTGCTGGCAACCCCTAACCTGACCTGCAGCCCTTGGTGGCAGTGATTCAGCGAGGTAAGCAGTGTGTGTCTGGAAATCTAGTCTTATTGGTGGGCAGTGGTCTTCGGAGCTTCCCTGCCAGGGCCTGAGAAGGTAAAAGTACTGTTGACAGAGGTGTTGTAGTCAGTTTGCACATAGCTAGAGATACTGATTGTGGGGTAATACTGACCTTTTGGAAGCCTTTCAGGTTAGATCCTTTTCTACTTTTGCATTCATCAACTGCTTCCCCTGATATATCATTGCTAGCCTTTCCCTGAGCAGAAAGACTAACAATTCAGGATGTGGCATATGAGTGACTGGAAAATATGAATAAACAGCATGCCTGCAGCTTTCTTGTGATGCATTTGACTTCTGAGACCAAGAAGTCACTGGCTGAAAAAGAGCGATTCATGTACCCATTCTTTCATCTTTTCTCCTATTTGCTCCACTGCTCTAAGTCTCTCTTGCTGTACTAAACACCAGCAAAACCAATGAAGTTATAATATCCCATGCCAGGAATATTTTCTAAGAATAGCTAACAGGTGCCAGTCTCCACAGATAATAAAGGCAGATGTACTTCAGTCTGGCTCTTCATGGTGAGGTCCTGTCAACTGCTCTTCCTGGCTACACGTCATTCAAATTTGGTTTATTCTACACCATTGCTAAATTTGCTAAATTTGTCAATAAAACTAGCTTCCTGCTAGCTTTACTGACTGCTGTGAGCTCTTCTGCAAGGAGCACTGCAAGGTGAGATGGAGTTAGGTGGTCCTGAGTGCTGGAGTCCTGTTAGGGTGTGAGCTGTCTGGGGCTTCCTGATGACAGTGATGCAGAAACCTGCCTTAATGCACTTTAATGAAGGTGCAGAGAATGATGCAATGGCTGAGAACTGCTTCTCTGTGCTTGCTCCTGGAAGGGTGAGATGCAGTGGACTAGATTTGGTCTTTCTGGGCCTCTGCAGCCCAGAGGGCAGCTTTGACATAGCAGCAGAGGGGATGTTGGGATGTGCTACTGTCATTTGTCTTTCTGATAGATTTTTCCCTTGGATAATCTCCGTTTGAGGGAGCTCCAAAGGAGGAAAGTTTTCTTTCACATACATCCAGCCTCAGGTCAGTGCTGGGTGCATTTGCAGAACCAGCCAGCTTAGTAAAGGCTGAGAAAATACACTAGATCAGCAAAGGTGGGGATGTTTTGGCTTCCTGGGCCAGGAAGCATGCATAATGGTTACCGTGTAATAGCCAATCCAAACAAACCTCCAAAACCACTGGCAAGCATCATGCCAGTTGGTTTCCTTCTCCACCCCAAACTTGGTGTCTGGCTGCAGCATGCAGAATGAAAGTCAGTGGTTGGGGTACAGAAATACTCTGAATTTGGTGCTTGGGAAATGGACAGCTTTCCCATGGAGGAGAAACCAATACATTAACTGAGATCCAAAACCCAGAAAAGGTGGACACAAGGAATGCCACATCAGCTCTTTTCAACATGTTTTGCTGGTATGTAAAACCTGAAATACATTTATCCTGTGACCTCCCATCGACCAGAGAGCAGGAAAATTGAGCAGATACATTGTGAGCTGGTGGAGGAAGAGATTCTCACCCACAGGCCAAGTATTTGCCTTCCTTTACCTGCTTTCAGTGCAGTGGGCTTTATGCACATGTGTGCATTAATATACCTGTTATGCATAAGAAAATCGGGGTGACACCAGCTGCTGCTGCTGTTTTCAGTGGGATTTAGGATGGCCAAAAGCTTGGCTGTGGATACATTTAACTCTGCTATGTCTCTGCATGCAGATTACATCTTGGAGATTCCTGTATGTGTTTGCAGGCACACAGTCCTGTATTTCTGTGTGTGCTCATGTGTCGGTAGGCACCTCAGTCTGTCCATGTACCTGTGCCTCTGCCTCAGGGTACAACACAGTGCTGTAAACAGCAATGTCCTGCAGCCAAAGCTGCTGTACAGCAGATAGATAAACTGCTCTGCTCGAGGGTTGCTGTCCACACCACGCTGCAAGGCAGGCAGCCTGGCTTCACTGCCGAAGTCTATTCATTTTAATAAGAGGGACACCCTGTGTTATTAAGAAGAGTGTTTATTACTGTCGCTGCACGCTGACAGCAGCTTCCATCATTGTTAAAAGGCAGATGGGGGGGAGGAGAGTAGGGAGCCATGTACTCCTGTCTTGGAGGCAAGGACCCAGCTGGTGAGGAAACTGGGGGCTGCAGGGCTTTCCCCTCAGCCTAGAGAGGAGTCACCAGTGGAGAAGAGGCCTTCAGGAACGTGGAAGGGGAAGTGTGGGGCCTTGTTTCATCTTGTCTCCAGGGCTGAGCAGTTTTGCCTTCAGGCCCCAAGCCAGATGAAATCTCTTCTGTTTGGGAGGCAGCCCTCCTTGCCTTGAGCTCTGCAGGGGCTGGATGCTGTAGGTAGAGATGGGAAAACCAACGAGGGCAGCAGTAGAGGGCACTCACTGTGGGAGGAGGGTACAATATACACATAGGATGCAGCTGTGTCTATGCTGATCCCTCTGCTTGGTTCAAGAGTGTCTCTTCTCCCCTCGTTTAGCTGTGACAGTAGCATTGAGCTGCATGGTTTGTGGGGCCCCTCTGCTGGGATATGAGTAGGAATGTCTTGACATACAACAGCAGGCCTTGGCACAAGTAGACCTTCACCCACTGCTGCCTGGACACACCTCATTTTAGCAACTGGCTTTTCTTAAAAATCAGAAGGTGTCGCCTGCAGCACTGCAAGTGCTGTGAGTTTGTATGTCTCAGGGAAGTGCAGGAGGAGATGGTGCTTATGCGCAGCATGAATAGCCAACATTGGTAGCTGGTTTTGCTGGTGTTTTCACTGTGCAAATGGGATCTGAAGTCTAGAGGAGCTGCTGCCAGCACAGGATAGGATGGGCACAGGGCACCAGTGTAAGAGATGTGTACAGTGCCTTCCTGCTCTGCCCTAGTGCTTTCACATTTTGAGCGTCTGAGACATGGTGGTTCCCAGATAAAGATGTTTATGGAGCTAAATCCCTCCTGATTACAGAGCTTCACCTTTCTTGTGTTCAGTCAGAAACATCTGTACCCAAAGCTGGAAATGGGCTTCATTACTTTGCTCCTTGAAACACAAGGGAATGTCAATGTTTTTGGCTTTCAGCTGAAGAGCTACAATTTCAGATACCACTTTAGTTTTTAAACAAATGAAAGGGAATGTACTTAAAATTTCCCTCTCCTTAATTTCTTCTCCAGTATATTCAAGACTGCCTCATCTTACCACAGTGCTTCCTTCTCCTTCCTACACCTTCTGGGTTAAAGCTCCTGGCTTCTCTGGAGATGTGGTAGTACTAGGGAAGTTGGAGCACTCCTGGAGATATCGTCTCTCCTTTGCCACTTTCCCTCCTGAGAAATATATGGATGAAAGGAACCTACAGAGACTGTGGGTGATGGCTGTCAGCTTAGATTGATGATCCAGATGGATCCTTCTGGTGCCCTTTGTCTACTGCAGCACCCATCACAGCAGGTGGTAGTGGACCCCACTCTTTCCTGTGCTCTGTACATAAGCAGAAAGTCTCTCCAGTCCCAAGAGGAGCAATTCTGTCCTAGCAGAGGAGTGATGATGGACTGTTCCTTGGTGGAAACCCCCGATATCCTGTATCTTTATAATGGCAACAACTGACTGATGCACCAGTGATTTCATCCTACCAAGCAACAGGTGAGTGTAAGGGAGCAGGTGGAAAGGAGATACATGGCAAGGGAGCCTGTAGGTGAGTAGAGGGGTGGTGGGAAGCTTGGAGAAATGTACTAGCTGTGGGAGAAGCCTGTGTCCTTAGCCAGCATTGGGTGCTCTGATGCGCAAATCCTACTGTGGCTGTGCTCAGCATAGATGAAAAGGAACAACTCTGGGGTCCCTTGTTCTCGTTCTATGTGACTTAGCACCTTGCTCTGACAGCTGAAGCTTTTGCTAGTCAGATGCCTCTGGTGGCTGATGCTGCTCAGGCTGCTCCCTTGGCCCTAGCCCACCCTATTGAGGCTCTCCAGCCATGTGTGACATTAAGGCTCCTCTAGGTCTCTGCAGGTTTTGCAAGGTTGATTGGGACCAGTACGTGTCACTCTCAGCCACTTCCTCATCACCATAACTCTGGGCTGAATAACAAGAGGCTGAGAATCTGCTAACGCAGGCCCCGGCAGAGTGCCCCATCACTCTCTTTTATTCGCCCTGGAGATTTATGCTGCCTATCTCCCTTCCCTTTGTCCACCAGCCGGGGCCCTATAAGTCATGTCCCTGGGCTGACAGGTCACGTGGCTCATGCCGTTGCCCTGTCAGAGTGACTGATGCCAAGGGGTGATTAAAAGAGAGGAGGGGTGAGAGGTCAGCTGCAGGCGGCATGATGTGAGTGGGGGGATGTAATTATCACTCCCGTGACATACTGCTGGGGGCTTTCATGGATCGTCACCCAGGCTGGAGGTGGGGAGGGGGTGCTGGAGCAGGGAGGGGGAGTGGATGGACACAAGATGAGTGTAAGCAGTGAGGTTATGGGAGGGAGGGAATTTCCATTTTTGAGAGAAACTAGGAAGTGTAAAGCCCTGTCTGTTGCCCGAACTGAACTTCTAGCCTTCAGAAAGAGAGAAGGGGCATTTGGAAAGCTGCAGGGATCTGCTGGCATCAGAAAGCAGGCCTCTGTTTGCAGACGCTTTTAGCCACTTAATGTTTTAAGTTCCCTCCTTTGACGCATCCCAACAGTGACAACACAATACAGGCAAGAGTGCCTTCAGATGTTCAAAAATGAGATGTGTGTGTGATTTTTGGGGAGAGATTTGATAAAGAAGTTGGTAGGCTCAGTCACCCAATGCTCCATGCTGACACAGCCCAGTTCCTTCTCTAGTTCCCCTGTCTGGAGTCTTTTGTGGACAAGATGAGGCTGTCTGGGTAAACAGTCTCACAGATATACCATGCAGGTTCTATTGTTGAATGTCCCCTTTCTGGCCCAAGGTAGAGATGGGATCTTCAGCAGAGCAAAGAATGAGCAAAAAGCAGGTGAAGATAGATTGAGAAGACATATATCTGTCCTGGCGAAGAGGATTTTGGATGGAGCAGGAGAACAGCTGTCGTATATCCATATAAATGAGAGAAATAATTTCATTTCTGACAATGGAAGATTAAGAATTCTGGGTAGCAGATTTAGCTCGCCAGATTTAGCTCTCCATCTTGGCTGGAGAGGCTAAGATGATGTTGAGGTATGTGTTAGCAGTGAGAGTAGTCATGAGTATGGTCAGGGTGCAGCACTGCTGAAGTTTAGGGCAAGAACTGAGAAGATCCATGGGAGCATTTTGGAGAGTTTGCTGTTGTGCCTCTGATCTGACTTATGTAATTCCATGGTATTGGAGTTTTTCCTTGGATTCTGTTTGTGACTTCTGAAGGTTCCATTGCGTAAGTCTGAATTTCTAGTTTGCTTTTGTTGTAACTGGCTAGGACTGAGAGCTAGGACCTCCAGTTTCCAAGAGTATACATTGGGAGTATTTACAGTTCCCATGTTTTCAATGACTCAGACTGTCTTTGTGAGCCACAGGTAGCACAGATATCTCTCTTGTAGACAATCTTAAAGTTTAGTATTAGTACCTTGGGCTCTGCATGGGAAAGTGTTGAAAACCACACAGTACTGTGCTGTCATGCCCTCAGGTTTGGGGATGCATGAATACCTCTGTAGAGTCGGCAAGTGGACCATCTAGTTCAATATCAAGCCTTTAACAGTGGCTGTCACTGGTGTGTTATAAGAGAAGAAGCAGGCAGATGTGCCCCACCATTAAGGTCTTACCCTGAACTTCTGTAGTTGGAGGATGCTGATGTGGACAGCTGAACCAAGTGCCACTTCGAGCTTTTGACTAGAGTTTTTTGACAGTACAAGGAATGACAGCCCTTCAGGCTCTTCCAGGGCAAATACGTAAGTCAAAGTTCCTCTATTCCTCTCAGAGGGAGAGGTTGAACTTGGTGAGCCATAGACCAAGGAGACCTTGTTCATGTGCCTTGTGGTTACATGTCAGATATCAGAGAGCAAAAGCTACCTCAAATAAACAAAATGAAACTAATGCAAAGCACTGCCCACCCTCCCCCCCCCCCCAAAAAAAAAAAGGAGGAATCAACAAACCTCAGCAGCTTCTCATATTACTGTTTCCACAGTGGTATGGCCTTAAGGGCTGTCACAAGAATAATTTATGGTCAGAGGAAAAATATCACTGAATAAACTAGGGTAAATATTATTCATGCAGTTTGAATTAAAGGATAAGTGTATTCTAAACATTGGCTTTCCCACCAGCCTGGGACAGAACTACTGTCACACCTCATTGAAGCTCAAGGGCTCAGGACTTAATTTATCATTATATTACCTAAACTTAGAAAGAATCTCAAAACTCAGCAATATCTACAGCAGGCAATCTTCAGTCTCCAAATCATGCATCCTGGCCTTTCATGCAGAGAAAAGGACACACTCCTTCGGATTCTCAGCGGCATCGTGGCTCTTCTCTTCACTTTGTCTTAGCCATGCTGGGAAGCATAGACAGAACTTAGGTAATGCTTCATATTATTATCATTCACATGCTTGTGTGGCTCCACTGCAGATTTTCAGCTAGGTGTTTATTTCTGTAAGGGACTATGGGTTGTGGGTAGTTGCTGTCACATAGCAGTGTCATCAATATCTTTACAGATTCAGAGAAAATACTGTAGGAAGGAATGCTTAAAATTCATCTAAATCAGCCCAAAGATACCTATGTGATTCCTTCCAAATGCTTACGTAACTTGATCTTTGCAAGGTTTTCTAGATCTCTGATCATTCTTGCTTAGCTTCCCTGTGTCTTTCTGGCTTGTCCATTTTCTTGAACTTCAGTGTCAAGAGAGGAACAAGAAAGGGTCAAGAAGTCCAGCTCAGGCCTTACTAACACAAAGGAGAGGACAAGGACTAGTTCTTGTGCCTTCTCTAGTTTGTACAGCCCAGGACACTGCTGCATTTTCACAACAGCTTGGCATGGGTATTTGTCTTCAACTTGTGACCCGTTGTTTCTCCCTACATCCATTTCTGTAGTGCTACCACCTACCTGATTCTCCTCCAGCCCCATGATTGTGCAGTGGATTATTCAGGCTCAAATATCCTGGCGATGGAGTATGCTAAGGGAGCCCATCTACTTTCATCACTTCCAAGTGCAACATGCATGTGATACGTCCTCTGGTGAGACAATATGGCTTTGCAAGTCTCTTGCCTTCTGTTTAGCTGTATAGTTGCATCTGCTTGTGTTATTCCTACATAATGGCTGAGAGTGGTGCTGTGGCTGACATGCTTCCTTTGCAGACCTTTCCTTCAACTTGTCAAGGTCATTTTAGATTCTCAGCCCATTCTACAATGTCCATTCAGTCTCTTCCATCTTAAGTAATCTGTAAATTTATGAGCAAACACACTGGTACAGTGAAGCCTGTGATGATGAGTGACCACTCCCTGGAAAAGAGTAAAAGATTATACCCCATTGGGAATCAGCTATAAAGGTTATTAAAAATTAGAAGGGTGGGAACTGAGAACTGAAAAGGATAACCTAACCAATGCATTGTCCACTGAGTCACCTCCTATTTGGTGATGCTGGAACAGTTGCCTTTTTTAGTGTGGCTTAAAGAAATTCTATCATTTTAAGCACCAGAGACTGAAACTAAAAGTGATTAGGAAATGGGAGACCAAGAGTGACATAGAGTAGAAAGTTCCTTGAGTTAAAATAAGCTGTGTGAAGACATCCAAGATTTTTTTCTACTATTAACTCTAAAAAGTGTGATTCCTTTTGCTTGTGTTCCCTTCTCATAAGGGTTATAGGTAGTGGGCATTGGCAAGAAATGTTTGGTGAACTGGAAATTTTAAATCAAGGAGGAGTTCCAGATGTGGAATCTGAGCATCGTGTCAAAAACCTTGGTTGCAGGGCTATTCTAGGATATTATAGTGTATGGACTACAAAAAGCTTTTCCACACCAAACAATTCAGTTGTAGGCTCACAAAGTGCAAAATCCCTCTTTACTTCTGTCTTCAGGCCCAGATTCATTCCCCAGAAATATTTGGTGAATTCCAAACAGCAAATACACTTGAGGGAATTCAATTTGACCAAGCAACCCATCAATGGAGAAATAGCTTAAATTTGGCAAATAGAGTATTTGCTGGATGTTGCTTGCTTGGCTTTCCAGGGGACTGGAAAGGACAAGCCAAAACAGCTCGCTAGCCTTTGCATGAGGGAAGTTTTCTTGAAGGCAGCATTAGGGGTTTGTTATTCTGGGGCAGAAAAGGCAAGAGAAAGGGAAGAATTTACTGACAATGAGCTCTGCAATGGTGATAGGAGGCAAAGGGATATGGTGGTAAACAGAAGGGCCGGATAAGGATGGGCAGGGAGAATGGGAGCAACAGACAGGAGTGAGAGATACCAGAGGGGTGGGGAGCATGGGGGGAGGAGGTGAGGGAGTGAGCCAGGAAAAGACAGCATGACTGTGTCTGATCTACACTGACGAGTACCGATGTTAACTGTCACCTCTCATCTCCAAACTAAATCACGCCTGGAATTGGAGGCAGCGAGGAGCTGATAGAGTCAGCCTTAGAGAGCCGACAAGTCAATCAGAGCGGAGACGCGTGGAGACACCAGCTTTATAGGGCTCGGTGCCTTCATTCATCGCGGGATTTACACCTGTCAGCCTCCCGGCGGGGGGAGCATGCCGGGCCTCACTTCAGCACCACTTAAAATGGGACAACAGACACATTACTGCAATCACCCTTTGCTCTCCTTTCCTCCAGAGGGTGCGTTTTATATTGCAGGGAGCTCAGCTGCCTTTGCTGGTTGCATTTGAAGCTGAACACCTCCTGCCAAGAGGGGGAAAGGACTGCCTGCATTTCAGGACTGGGAGAGCTGTTCCCCACGCAACTGCAATGCCCCAGACCAACGTGGGAGGGAGGGCAGGGGCAAATGACAGGGTAAAGTGTTCACTAACCAAAAGGCTTCAGGAGCTGTGTATGCTGCATAAACCCATCTCGTTGTCTGAGTCTGTCAAGATATTTATTAGAAGAGGTCAGCAGAGGCCAGACCAAGAGATCAGACTCTCTGTCTTCTACTCAGCTCTTCTCAAATACCTGCAGTGCTCCATAAAGACTATCCTCTCCTTTCAAAAGAGCCCCCAGATCAGAACTCTTCCCTGCTGGCTAAATCCTGGGTACCAAAGCTTGTGATATAGGCTTTGAGCTGCCTGATCTCTTAATCCAGCTGTGTGTATTCATTTGAAACTGAAAGCAGCTCCTTTTTGTCGTCTGCTTCTCAGCATTAACTTCTCTTTGATGTAATTCTTGCTTCCGATGCTCTCTCCCTTCATGGGGAAGATTAGTGTGAAATTGGTCTGCTTCTCCAGAGACTGCAGTGTTAAGCCTCCAACACTTGGTCCTTATTGGAAATCCTTAACCCACATTGAGAGGAGGGGGAGGGAAGGAAAGTGTAAGAGTCCCAGTCCTGACTCTGCCAGGGCTCTGTTGCCTCCATTCCTTTAACTGTTTTGGAAGTGTGGAGCATGGATGTTGAAGGAAGTAGGGATGTCCTCTAAATGATGCAGGTATTTTAAAGCAGAGACAAAGATGGCATCCTTGCTGCTAGGCATATATCCTCTCAGGTTGAGAAGAGAGGACAGCAGTGCAGGGTTAATCAGAGGGGACTGTGAGCATGCAAACAGTATGCCCAGGCTGGTCAGAGTGACACCCATGTTTTGGGAGTTGAGCCGCAAAATTGGTCATTGCTAATCTGCTTTGAGGAAGTAGGCTTAGAGATAGATTGCCTAAGCCCATGAGAGAGGGATGGAGTGCAGAAGACAGAAATTCCCCCTTCTGCTGGGAAGGATATGGCTGCAGGGTTGCCTTGTGCTTCATCTGGAGTTTTTTCCTCATGTGAAGAGCAGTGGGCTCAGTGGGGATGAACTTTCCTGAGCACCAGAACTGCAGTTCCGGAGTATCTCTGCTTTCGACAAGTGCTCGTAGGGGTCCTCACAGTGCCAGGACAATGTCCCTTGCTCTCCCTTTCACTCTGCTTTTTGTTCTTGCCTTGCTCACATGGCTATTCTCTGCTTGACTTCCATCGTTCCACCATTACATGTTCTTCAACTTTATTCCACCTACCAGCCCTTGGACCTGCTCCTGCTGCTTCCTCTTCCACCAGCCTCTCCTGCCCACGCTGTTCTTCCTGGTGGCTTTTCCCTACTCCCTGCAGCCTGAGGTCCTCACATGTGCTGCGCTCCAGCCCCACCATCCCCTCCTGCTTGGTCCTCCTCTGTTGCCCTCCCCACAAACACATGGTGCCATTATCTCAGTGAAGGTCCTTGAGCACCCCCCTTGGTATAGCCTTGTGCTTCCTGTCGCTTGGTCACCCCCCCTCCCTCACCCAGATCTGCAAATCACTCCTTCCCATGTCAGCCAGCAAATTGGTTTATCCTCCCCCCATCCCAGCTTTCATTACCTTACCGAAATGAAGCGATATCTCCTCGGTGGAGGCTTCCCGTCGTTGCAGCCGGTACCCAAATCATGAGAGCTGGCATAATAAATGAAGACAAAGTGCTGGCGGCCTGGGCCATCTCTCCCAGTGCGCCACTAGCCGCTGCCAGCTTCATTATTCGCTTAAGTTGCCGGAGAAAATTACTTAACCCTGACCCGTGTATTAGGGCCCTGTATTAATGCTGCGACAGGCGTCTCTTACAGCAAAGAACAATTTATTAGAGCCGAAACAGGCTGCTTTTCTCTGTCATTTTTCCAATCTGAGCTTTGAACACACATCATTAAACTTGTCTGACTCTCTCCCCTTCTCCATCATTCCTTTTTTATTTTTTTTTTAAACAGAAAGCGTTGTAGAGAATGGAGATTGCTCTGAACTCACTGAGTGCCTCGGACTTTGCCCCCTCCTTTCTTCCCCTACGTTTTTTCCTTCAGACACAGCCCCTGTCTCCATCTCTAATTCATCCTTATTCTCCTCTCTTTGTAGTCACATTTCTGTTTTTCAAATTCTTCCTCCTGAAATTCTCTCAATACTCTCTGCTTGCAGCTCTCTTTGCCTATCCCTCTTTGTACGTGTGTCATGCTCTCCTTCATTTTGTGAGTTTGGCTATTCTCACTTCTTTCTTTGTGATGAACTGGAGGAAAGATACTGGGAAGAGCATACTCCTTATTCCAGCATAGAGGCCATCCCACCTTACCCTGACCTGGGACTCCCTGGAACACCAGAGATCATTGGAGCGTCTCAGAGTTGCCCTATTAACTAATGTTCAGCACTTTCACTCTCATACTGTTCTGTTCAAGGGCTCTACCTAGATGTTGTTTGGTCCGCTACATCACCCAGGAGTGCCCAAGCAGTGTGAGCATCAGGAAAGGTTTCTGCAGGACTGGCTCTGTGTGTGTCAGGGGGGGTTTCTTCTTAGTTGCTGAAATACTTTCATATGCTGTGCTGGGGTTCGGTTATGCTCTCTTTTTTCATAGCTGATTAGTCATTATAATTGACACTTCCAAGCCATCAATTGGGATGGATTTAGCAGGAGGCTGACCATGCAGTCTGTCCTCTTTCCTACCTTCTGATGGGCTGCAGAGGGAGAGAGATATTGCAAATGCCTAAGCAAACTTTGATTCAAGCTGCAAGGCCTGAACTTCCCCACCTGAAGGTGACCTGAGTTATGAGAGTGCAGAATAGCTCAGGATATGGGCTATGAGAGTTCAGAATAGCTTCATTCAAAGATGGAGGCTACCAGATTATAGTAGCTTCTGTGGAGTGTCAGTTGTTTAAGGCTTGGTGAGAGGGTGTTTGTGTCTAACTGCCCAGGACCGAGTGCTTAGCTCCTGAATCAGGTTGCCTACCATGCTATAGTACTTTGCCTCCAGAACCCCTCAGAACCCTCCCTTAGCTGAGGGGCTCACGTGAAGCCTATGTCGGCCTTAATGACAATTGCATTAGAAGAGAGATAAGTATCAATATGGGACCTTCCCTTTTGTTCATTAGTTGACTGGTAATACCGGAAATTCTACACAAAGTCATCAGCATCTTTAGAAGAAGACACATGAGCAACCCTGAATTTCAACACACAAACTATTTATGACACAGTTTCTCCTCCATTTCTATTTTCTGGTGATTTGCACAAGAAATCTGCAAGAAATGGGCACTTCGTAATAGAGGAAAAGCTAAATATACAGACTCTCACAAATCATTTTGGCTTCAAAGATTTCTTAGTCTGGCTCTGGACCTGCTCTTAACTGTCTGTTAACAATTTGCTCTTTGCCAGTAATTGTCCCATGGGGTAAGTGAATGAAGAGAAATTGCTAAGGATTGAATGGATCTAGGTGACCACTTTGCCCTCCATCTAGCTTTCCAAGAGAACATATATCCCTGGACATGTCCTCTACTTGTCAGGAATGAAACTTGGTGCTAAATGAGAGGCATCACCTTGTGTGGAGGGTCTGGATCTTCTGCCTGGATCTCACAGATCAGCTAGAGGTTACTAGAACTCAAAACATGGTGATAGGCAGAGAGAATCCCCTCTAGGTTAAGAAGAGGCAGGAGGTCTGCCTGGGGTGTGAGTTAAGAGAGGTTGTTTGTGCTACTTTATGCAGAACTCCATTCACTGTGACAGTGAACACCTGTCTGCCTTCACATTCTCCTGCATGATCTAGATGGGAAGTATTTCTGTTTTCACATCAATCTACTGTGAGTGCTGTGCTGGACTGAGTTTTTTGCAGTCTATAGAGTGAGACAATCTGGTCCTCACCCGAGCCTAGAAGAATGGCTTTTGTCAAAGGCAGAGGAGAGTTCAGTCCCCATAATTTTTTCAGTCTGTAGCTGCTCAGCTGACAGTTTGACTTCTCTGTTTCAGCATTTATCTCCAGTATGGACCTTGCCAAAGACCACTTTGTCATCTCAGAACAGGACTTTTGACAGTCTTAAGTAGAGCATTGTCAATAGACTAACAACAAAACTATCCTAATAACTAAAGCATTAACTAATATTAACTATAGGAGTACTGGTTAGATGGATTACTCTAATTTAGTAGAATCTTTATTATCTTCCTCTCCACTGCAAATTTGTCTGGGATGCCAAAGATTTATATTGAAAAAAGAAGCAAAATTAAAGTGATGTGTTTTTTTCATAGCATCATTTGCATGCAAGGTGGAAGAAGTTCAACATTTTATCCTAGTCTCATCCCTACTGTTTATGCAGGCTGGATGAATTTTCAAGGCTGCTTACCTTCCTGAAGAGAGAGAAAGTTATTTCTAGCAGTGTCAGGAATCAAGGGGATTCTGTAGCTATTTGTCAGGGGAGTGACTGTGAGCTGAAGGACAGCAAATTCATGAAGACATAAACATGGTACAGGAGATAGCTTGGGGGCTGGTGGGCTGCACCACAACAGTGACACCTCTAAAATAAGGGAAATATCTCAGCAGGAGACACACATGGAAAGAGCGCTGCAGAAGCTGGATCACAGTACAGTCTGGGGTAGTTTTGTTCCACCTGTGCGTCATTTCTGTGAGTGAGATAGTCAGAGGTCCTAGTTTTTAACTACCTGTTGAGGAATTAACTAATGACAGACCCTGAAATGCAAAGCATGACCTCCCCATGTAGCTGGGAGGGAAGCTAAAGCTTATGTGCATCATCTTCTTTGCCCATTGGGGAAGAGCATGTAAGATGAGGTGTCAGCTGGACTTCTAGGTGCTGAACAAATCCAGTGGGCTTTTGGTTGTGAGTGTGCAGGATCTGCTACCACATAAAACATCTCTCCAGTCTCTAAAACTGTGGATCTTTGGAACTTCTTTGTTGTTTTTTTTTTTTTTCTCAGATGTGGTAGGGGATCAGTGGGGCTGCCAGGGAGAGGAGGGATGGAAGAGATGGCAGTGAGGGTGAGAGGGGATGGTTGGTTGGTGCAGCTGCCCTTCTGCTGGGAGTCCCTCCCGAATTCCCTGCCACTTTCCTGCTTAGCCTGATAGCTCCTCCAAGTTCTCTAATCACCTTCTTGCTGTAATGAGCCTCTCATCTCACTGATGGAAATCAGGGTATTTGGTTATGAAAGGGACACTGTTAATAACACGATCTCTCTCTTCCCCACTCCATCCCCCACTCCCCCCACCAGCCCCCCTCCCAGCTCTCCACACAATTCTCTCAATTAACGATAGGCAGAAATTAATTTTTCCCCTGGACTGAAACAATTGCTTGGCAGAGGATTGCCAGCTCGGCTCCAGATAGGGACCTTTCCCAGCAGGGCCCAGAGAAAGGAGGAGAGACCGATGCGATAAGCAGGGCCCTATCAGCAGCCACAGGACGCAGTAATACAAATGTTATCCTTAGAAATGTATTTAAAGAGGATATGTTTATAATTCGAAAGGGATTGTCACGCTTCTCTCTTCCCCCTCCCCACAGATCCACACTGCTACCGCCTTCCTTACCATGAAGTGCTCTCAACCCTCTGAAAAGCTTGCCAATGTCAGCACTGCAGACTCCCCTGGCCACAGTACAGGGTAGGAGGAAGGGATGCCTGGGTGCAGTGCTGGGAATGGCTGTGGAGAGCCATGACATTCAGCATGCAAAAGCCAGGTAAGGCAGTGTGCAGAATCTGCTCAAGGGGTGGAAGCTTGCAGCAGTTCTACTTGGATCGTGAGCAACAAGAGGCAAGGACCAGACAAACATGCTGTGCAGAAGGCAAGCAGTGGTAGGAGGAATAAGCAAGTACATGGAGAGAAGGGAGAAGAGCCCTCGCTGAAGGCTGGTCTGGAGGGCAGGGAGCTGGCTGCTGTTGCATGCAACTGCATTCCAGTAACACTGGTGACTCAGAAAATGCTGTCCTCTTGGTTGCTTTCTAAAGCTACCCATTTATAAATCCCACATGCATAATAACTCCATGTTTAAAAAATAAGCCATCCAGCTCATCCCAACCTACAGATGCCAGCAAACCGGCAGGGCTACTCCAAGGAGTATGCCCCTGGCTGAAACACCCATCCTGGTTCACACATCCAGTTACTAGAGCACCTTCATCTTCCCCCGGCATAAGGAATGACAATGCATCACATGAAGCCTTCTGGCAACCCTGCTTGCCTACTTCATGCAGACTTGTGACATGCCCTGCAGCCCTAAATAAGACCCACTGCCTACTGCGTACCAGTTGAACTCACTGCAACAGGCAGATGACTGCAAGATGCAGGGATAGCGGGAGAAGAGCAAAATACTCCACATGGTACTTTCAGGAAGCAAAACCTGCAGTCATTATAACTGCAAAAGACATCATTCTTGAGGCTTCAGCAGTCCTTGTGGTTGATCCCCCCTACTGCTTGTTCATGCTGAAGGCAATCTAGAACTCAGCTCCTACCATGCAACATTAACATCTTTGTTGTTCCAGCTCTCACCAGCCTTACTAGTACCATTCTTAGTTCTGAACATGAAAGCATCCTCAGGAGATTTAGTTGGGTCCCTGAGGCTGGCTGGGAGACTGCTGAGTGCCCCTCTATGGCTTGGAGGCTGCTGTTACTACATCAGCAATGACACATGGACAGGTTCTGTGGTATGAACCTGCACCATTCCAGTCCTACAGAAGTCCTTGATTCATTGCCAAATAAAACAAAACTATCAAATAAAACATGCCACTATGAGATGGATAGCTTCATGACCAAGTTTTCAGTTGCAAGACTAAGAGGATTCCTGTGATTTGTTTTGTGGTTCTTCAGTTCCTGTCTTGCTTGTGCTTGGTTTCTCTTTGTATTTAGCTCTTGCTTCCAAGTTGCAGCATTATTAACATCCTGCTTGCTATATTTAAATGTATGCTTTCCATGGAGAATCCAAGTAAAAGTGATTTATCTTAATTTATAAGATTACTTTTCCAAGGAACTCTGCATCTGTGATGTCTTGTCTATCGCTTGTCACAGTAATAATCACATTTGTTTTATATTGCCTCACACCTATATTTACAGTGTACACTCCACAGCAGTCAGGAGCTTGGCTTGGACATATCAGCAGGATTGGCACCTTGTCACAAGACCTGGCCATGAGCTCCACACACAGTCATTGCTCAGCCAACTGCTAGCAGCCATGAAGGCCCTGTGAATCCTGTCAGAGGTAGGATCTGCATCTCTATTCAGTGTGCTGCACACAATACTGGAAAGAGGCTAGCCTTCATATCACCAGGTTCCACAAACTTCCTGTCTTCCCTTACTTCAGCACATTCTGTTTCCACCATGCAGATTTTGCCCATCCTCTGCCAGACATGTGAAGGCAGGTAGCAGTCCCAGGAGGTGCAAATCATCTTTATGACTAGTGGGCCAGCAAGGGTGGAGGAGGTGATTTGACAGACCTTGCTGGTCTGCAGGGTTAGACCAGAGAAGATCTCTTTTGGTGAGTCTAAAGAAAAATGCATGGTTTAAAATACAAATTTAATTTATTGCTGTTAGCTGTGAAAACCTCTTCCATTTGCTTTATGCATGTCAAGTCTTTTGCCCTCGTGCAGAGATGCTGTTGGCAAACCGTAAGCCCTAAAAGCCAGCCACAGAGCTGTCTCTGCAGTTGACTGATGAGCTTGAGCTCCTTCATTGAAGTTCCTGGGTTCTCCTTGGTTCTTCTGGCTCCTGCCTTTGTTCCCTTCCCTCAGCCTTTTCCACTGCTGCTAACCTGACAATCCTCAGTGAGGCTCTGGAGCCACCTATCCTGGTAACAGTCGCATACTTCCCTTTTTTCCTCATATTTGGTAGTAATAAAATATTCTTAATTGGAAGTGGCACACCAAGCAACCCGGAAAGGGTTGAGGCTACCATTAGAAGGCAAGATCAGTTGCATGGCCTTTACTAGCAGGGGCTCCCATGAAGCCAGTGCTACAAAACACTACTAAAGAAGCTAAGTCATCTTGGGTATTGTGGCACTGTCCTCCCTAGCCATGTCTTTGGGGCTGGTATTCACTGATTGTAGGCCCACACCCATGGCCACAGCCTGCATGACAGCCTCTTCCCCTCCCTGCCATCTTCACTCAGCTTTGCCTTTGGGCTGCCTGTGCTGAACAGGCCTGGCAGCAGCCACCTCACACGGATGTCCGTGTTGGTGAACTGGCACCTCCAGACGGGAGCGGTCCAAGGCACACTGTCCTAGTGGCTGGGGGAGGCACCAGGGAGGGTCTTAGCCTGTGCAGCTGTGCAGGGCCTCCCAGATACCATTTATTTCCACATTCAGGTGCTGTTTAAGCTTGGGCAGCCTTGGCAGTTGGGAAACGGGGCTTTGAAGGTGTCTGAGGGAGCATTCTTACAAGATGACACAACCTGTTAGTCACATCAATACTGGGTTGTTTTGTTTTTTTGGCAAAGGCATGCAGAGGTGGTCTCTCCCTCTAGCACACCTGTTTCTGGTAAGGACTGCATCTCTGAGCCAGGGTACAGCCACCAGGCCCACACAGCTTGACCGAACTGACAGCCTGAGACTTTCCAATGTCAGCTCGACAGCCAAAGTCTTCAGAAACTCCTTCCGGGTGGTGAGGTGGGAGGGAAACATGGCAGTATAGCCTTGTCCACCATGCACTTCTTCATTCCTTCCCTTTCAGCCCTGTCCTTTCTCAATACCCAGGAAAGATTAACTCCTCTCCATGCACCAGAGAAAGTTATTATCATTAATGAAGAATTAAAAGGGAGTGATTAATAAAGGGCCCTTATCTGGAAGCTAGGAGGAGGCTGGACAATGGGAGGAAGATGGAGAAAATGAAAAACAATAAATATGAAGTGTAAAAGGAGGCGAGCACTGCTCCCACTTGTTAGATCGCAGCTGCATCTCCTGAGGGGGGAAGGCTCCAAATTGCTAATTACTGCCTCTGAAAAGACCTCGTTCTGATATGTTTTCTGCTGAAAGGTTCCCATTAATGAAGCAGCGATGATGCCGTTTCCCTTTGACTTGCCTTCAATTCCCTCCCTGAGCTTCCTCCCAAGCCGGGAACAATGAGGCCCTGGGAGCTGGCGGCTCCCACAGGCCTCTCAGAGACTAGGCCGGGGGCAGCCGAGTGAGGGGAGCCGAGCCGGCTGTGAAATATGGAGGGGGGAGATAAGGCAAAGACAGAGGAGAGAGGCTCACTCCCAGGAGCCCAGGGAAAATTTGCAGTTATTATGAAGGAGATGAGACAGATTAAAAGCCCTTGTGTTCTGCGCTGCCCTTTTATTTAGTGGCTTCATCTCCAAGATGAAAGAAGTTGGAAATGACTTTCTCCGCATTTTGCTGCAAGAAGCTTCACGGCACATTTTTGACTCTATTCCTCCCTTTGTCTCTTGTCCCCTTTCTGTCTCTCTCTTTTTCCTTTTAACCCTTTTTGCTGAGAAGCACCATGGGACCAGGCAGAGCATTTGCTGGGGTAGAGCAATGACCCTTCTACTCTCCCAGTCGTGCTGGGCTGTACCTCTCCTGCTGTCCGCCAGGGAGGAAGCTTGGCAAAGGCTCTGCCATGACACGCTGCTCGCATACAGCCAAGCTTCCTCTCCTGCTTACCTCAGAAGCGTCCCTCACCACTAATATCTCCTTTCCTGCCTCCAGGCCCAGCAACAGTTCAGCACTGGTGACCACAGCCTCTGGGCAGAAAAAACAAACTGTATGTACAAAGTCCAGTGACAGAAAGCAATCCAGTTGGGCAAGAGTGCTGAACATTTTGTATCCGTAGCATATTTCCCCTGCAAAACTAGCCCTGGGAAGATGGGCCAGTTCCCATTGTCCATGCAGTGAACCTCAAAACTGCTCAGAGAGCAATTTGCCAGGGATACAGGATGAAGCTGAATACAGGCAAGGATTCAAAATTTATGGTCACTGGCCCATGTCAGTGTGAACCTTGTAAAAGAGGACAGAAATACCATAAACTGTTCAACATTGGATTACCCCAACTGCCCTGTTATATTTCTCAAATTCCTATTCCCAATTTTTTGATTTTTCCCTGTATACATAAATGCTCATTTTAGTTCTTGGAACTCTTGCAATTGCAAAAGCAGCTTTGCCCTGTCTTTTGCTTTAGCCCTGTTCCTCTCTCAGAAAACCAACCTTGCACACAAGTCTGTCATCTTACTCAGATTGAACACTGCCAACGTCTGCTGAAATTTGAAGTGTTGAAAATGGCAAAAAATTGGAAAGGTGAAGTAAAATTTATAGCAGTTGCCAAACAGTTTGTTAACTGACAGAAACAGCAGAGAACTAGTTGGGAAAATGAAGGTAAAGTAATAGAGTGGGCATCTGCTGCCATCTCCCCAGGACATCCAAACACAGGATTTCTTGTACACAATTGTTTGTCTGGTTTGTTATCCTGCCTGGAATGGCAGCCACTACCAAGGGCTTGAAATGAAGGGGTAAGAAGCTCTGAAGTGGATGTTTACAGAATAACCTTCCCATCAGGGGAGTTTTTCTCTAACCCAGACATTTTGTAGCTGTTTTTTATCCTGAAGCATGAAAAAGGATTGCAGCGGTGAAACAGGATTAGATTTTAGGAGGGATTGGCTCTCAGATCTGAGAGTAAAAAGAAAACCCCTGGATTGGAAATAGGAAACTGACAGAGAAATCGAAATACCGCAGGCAAGTAGGATGAGTTACTGCCATAGAAAGGGTTAAAAGACAAAAGAACAGAATTTTACACAAATTTGTGTGCAGAAAGCAACTTAAATGAAGTCAGCTGTTGAAAATTGGACAAACATGATCTACCTAATGACTGTTTTTCTTCTTTTAATATTTCTTTTTCAAAGAAATTTTGCAGAGAACTAAAAGGTAATGAAAATGTTAACATGACAGCTCAGGCTGACACGAAGGACTAGTTAAAGAAACGCATGTAGAAAGCTCGGTGAAGCGAAACGATGGCTGTGTTATTGGGGTGTAAGAATCAATGGCAAACTCAAGGATTCAGTGATTTTTTAAGTATCTTGACAAACTAGGGAGGGTGCCAGAGGACTGAGGAAAAACAAGCGCTGTGCTAGTCTTTTGGGGGGCAAGTGGGGAGGAGGCAGTGATTCTGGCAATTATCACCCTTTCAGAGTAACTTCTGTTCCTGGTGACATGATGGAATAGAAGCAGAAAAAATGTAAAGATAACAAAGGAGAAGAGATCTATGAGCAATAAGCAGCAGCGCAGATTTGTAGAGAACAAATCCTGTCAGACAACCTGATTACTTTCTCTGATTGAATTTGCAGAATTAGTGAAGACAACACCCCAAACATAATATATCTGGACTTTGGCAAAGCCTGTGATACGCTGCCTCAGAGAATGTTACTTTAAAAATGAACCAGTGTTGAGTGTGCAGCCACCTGGGTTAAGAAAAAAATCCAAAAGCCCATACGGAAAGTGGGAAATAAAAGGAAATGATAAGCAAAACTGGACAGTGGCAGGGTCACACCTGGCTTTACTCTGGTGTGTAAAACTGGACTGATGTGAGGAAAAGAGGTGCAAGGCTTAAGGAGAGGGGAGTAACACTGTGAGGTTTAATTTAGGAGTTGTTTTCCATTCTGATACACACAACTAATGTCCCATCACCGAATTGGAGCCGTTTGGGAACGGCCGCAGCAGCTGAAAGCTCGCCATCGGCCGAGGGAACTGCGCTGGTCCGAATGTGAGACCAACCCCTCCCGCCGCCGCCGCCGCCGCCGCCAGACCCGCCCCTCAGGCGGGGCGGACGGGGAGGAAGTGGCCCGGGGAGGCCGGAAGCGCCGCTGACGCGGGGCTGGCAGAGCGGGGCGCTGGCCGGTGAGTGGGGTCGGGGTGAGGCCCGGTGGTGGGTCGGTGAGGGTAGGGTTTCCCAGTAGGGCCAAGGATTGTTCGGTAAAAATACCGTCTTCTACTCAGGGGAGGGAGACGGTGTGGTGGCCGGGTCTCCGAGGGCGGTCGGTGTAAGGGAGGCGGCCTGCGGCAGCAGGTGCTTCACTAGGGTGCGGGTGTTTGTGAGCCCGGTGGGATGTGAGGAGAGAAATTCCACGTCTGCAGCTCACTGGTGGGGAGAGGAAGGTTGTGACGTGAGGGATTTGGCCAAGACTTTGGGATTGGAACAGTGACAGCTCTGAGGTGGAAGAGGGGGGATTTTTTGGCAGTAGGAGTTGGAGCTCTGTTTCATACACCCTGTTCTAAGGAGTGCGGGGTCTTATGCCTTGGTTTGCTGTCGATGTTTTGCAAACTACCTTTTTTACCGTATGTATTACTCAGCTTTGCTGCTTGTCTCTTTTTTGGAAGACTTGGTCTGTTTGCTGAGCAAGCTAACCATTTTCTGTGGCTTACTGACGCCAGGTAGTTGTAGGCTCCGATATCCTTAAGATGTGTAATAGAGCCTGCTGCTTCAGTGTAAAAGATGCAACATTAAGGCCTCTTTGGACACAGAGCACTTGACCCAACTGCTGCAGTAGCAAGATCTCTGCTACCATGGTTAGAAGAGAGTTATAATGCTTGCAAAAGGAAGGAGTGAGCATTAGCCCAGGAAGCAGCAGTTGTCCTGCATTGGGGTCTCCAAGACAACTCCAAAGTAAGTACATAACTTGGTTAATGTTACAAAGGCTGTAGTATACTGTAGTCTAGTGGTGTGCTGGTAGCAGCATTTATGCCTGCTGCTAATTGTTTGTTGTCACTTTTGGTAGACATTGCCAATGGATGAACTGGTGCATGACTTGGCCTCAGCCTTAGAGCAGACTTCAGAACAAAACAAGCTGGATGAGCTATGGGAAGAGATGGCCCTAAGCCCACGGCAACAGCGGCGTCAGCTTCGCAAGAGACGGGGTCGTAAACGCCGCTCAGACTTCACGCATCAGGCAGAGCATGCCTGCTGCTTCAGCGAGGCCTCAGAGTCAAGCTTGGACGAAGCTGTCAAGGATTGCCGTGAGGTGCTGACAGCCAATTTCAGTGACTCTGATGACACAGGGGTGGTCAAACGACACCCTGCTCTTAATGCCACCCTGAGAAGCAAGCAACACTCATGGCATGAGTCAGATTCCTTTACAGAGAACGCGCCCTGTCGACCTCTCAGGCGCCGACGGAAAGTCAAACGTGTGACATCGGAGGTGGCTGCCAGTCTCCAGCAAAAGCTTAGGGTGTCAGAATGGAGTTATGAGAGGGGCTGCAGGTTCAAATCAGCCAAGAAACAGCGTCTTTCACGCTGGAAAGAAAATGCCCCTTGGACATCATCCAGTCACAGCCTTTGTGAATCAGGAGAGAACAGGCCCTTCCTCAGCAAAGGGGGAAGGAAGGAGCGGATGGAGTGTGAAGCTGATGAACAGAAACAGGGCTCAGATGAAAACATGTCAGAATGGTGAGATCTCAGTTTTTTCCCTGTGCTTGTCAGACTGGCTGCATTGCTTGCAGCTGCTTGTAAAATCCTATGCTTTGCTTTTAAGAAGTTATCAAAATTATTCAGTGCTGCTTTCTTTTTGAAGAGGAGAAATATCTCTGCTACTTCTAAACTGCAAATTTTTTCCAAGTCTTTCCTGTCAATGCTGTACTGCTGACCTGAAATGCTTCCTTGAAAAGTTGGCAAGTCAATATGGTTTTGGCTCCTGTTACACAAGAAGCCCTCTGAAGTGTCTTATGGCCCTGCAGCTGCAAAGTGGCATGCTTGTGAACTGAGTTTTGGAGAGTAAATCCACCCTTGGCACTTGTGTGATTGATACGAGCAGATCTCAGTTTCTTGTTTTCAGAGTTTACTGTAAGTTATAATAGAAACAGATCAGATCTCTTCCCATCATGACCACTAGCCGTCTGTGTAGGTACTGTGTGAACCTCAGTCGAAACATCTTGTTTGCAGTTCTCCGTCTGAGCTCTGGATCTGGAAAAATGTCTTGAAAGGCTAGCTATAGGAAAAATGTAGAAAGCCAATGAAATCTGGAGGAAGTGTACCAGTATAAGGCTGTGCTAACAGTGGAGTCTGGCATGTCTTTGTGTCCAGTTTTGGAGACCTTTGAATTTGTGTCAGAATCTCATACAAGAAATGAAAATGAGAGGTGTAGATGTCATGGTCTGAATTTGTGTTGCTCTTGGGAAGATTTCCCCTGGAGTGTGACTTTTATTGTTTCCATAGAAGGTTTGAGGTTATAAACCTGCTTCTGTACAAAAGATATTTCAAGTTAGAAAAGAAACAACTGCTGAGAATCAAAGTGAGGAGATTTGTTAATGAATGAAATACAGAAAGTGAATGAAGTTGTTTATTTGCTAATTATCATTGTGTAAGAAGCAGGAGACATTGAGGAAATATTTAAAACAACAATTTTTTTGGTTTTTTTTTTTTTCATGAGACACAAGGTTTGGAACTCTGCTGTGGGACATTTTGGATGTCAAAAATTTAATTATGTCCAAAAGGGGGATGTGGAGCGTAGGTTTACTAGGGTCTGTTAAGCATTACAGTGCAGATGGAAGATCTGGCTCGGGAAGTCCTTAAAATGCTGACTGATAGAACCTGGAGGAATATACAGAGGAAACAGCTGGTCTGTGTTTGTCATGTTCTCATATTCTTTTCTCACGCATCCACTATAGTGGACACTATCAGACAGAGGACAGTGGATTTGGTGTGGATTATATACTTTGTGATCCAGTATAATTGTTCATAGGTTAAGGTTCACCTAAGTGTTGTGGCTGAGTAGCTCCTGTAGTTTGTCAGGATAGATGAGTGGTTGTTGAGGGCTTTGTGGATAATGGCTGTAAGTGCAAACTTCTCAACAGTATTTTCTGGGAGCCTGTGAAAAGCATAGGTTGTAATACATCCTCTCTGTCCTCATCTCGGGGATCACTATTGCATTTTTACTGAATCTGTGTTTTGTATGTAACCTGCACAGGTTGGAAGTAGCAAAGATGTAATTTTTTTCTTTAAGAAGTGGCTACTGTTTGATTTAAAAGTAGGTGCAGTGTGGGCCTTTTTAAGAGACTAATCAATGCCTTTTCACTACTAGCTGTTAAAAATACTTCTGTCCAGAGCTGTTTGTTGGTAGTCCAGGAAGGGGAATGTGCTGACTACCCATGAGTGTTGCATGTCAGTGGTGATGGACTGAGAGATACTCTTACTTGATGTGGCAGTGATGGACAGTGTGCCTTCAGACTTTTTTCCCACCAGTCAGAGCCTGTTCCTCCGTCATGTCAAACTTGAACTTAAACCAGTAGGCTTTTATCCAGCCTTTCTTTGTGACAGCCTTTCAAAGAGTAAATAAACAACTTTGTCCTACTTGAGGACCATGCTGGGAGATTGCTTTGTTCTGTCTGTTGTCCCTTGCTCTCAGACTAATTATTGTGCAAGTGTCTGCATCAAATAACATTTACCATCAGCTGCCAAAGCCTTGGGATTCTCTTTGGAAAGCCAGGGGTTGAATATTTGACCTCTCCAACACCACATGTGTGATCTGTGCTGTGACTCACTAGGGAGGGTCAAAGTTGGAGAGAGAAATACATACAACCCTCTTAACTGCAGAGTATACCTCACGGCAGTGGAGGATCATGCTTTGGTCTCTGCTGCTCTAAATATAGCACACTGCTGGTAGCAGCAGGGTGGAACTGGCTGTGTTTACCTCACTTGCTGTGTCTAGCTGTTTGTCATGTTACCATGAGAGAAGTACCTTGCACAGGTAAGGGCATAATATCCTGAGGAAGGGAGAAGAAAATTGGGTGCTCAGAAGAGTGAATGGTATGGTTGTCATCCCCAGTTGATGGGAGGGAAAGTGACTGATACGGCTTGTGGAAGTCAGGAAGACAGGAAGCAGTTTGTAGTAATCTGGTGATTTACGAAACACTTTGAGACTGAACTGGTTCCACTACTGTTCACTTCTCTAGCAGTGGCGGGTGTCAGAACTAACGTGGTTTTAGGCAAACTAAGTTGTATATTCAGAATTACAGGTTGTTTTTTGTTTTTTGTTTTTTTTTACCACCTTTTGCCTCCCTTCTACTGGCACTTGCTTTTCTTTGTTATATAGGAATGAATCTCTGTATATGCTAAAATAACCAGCATTTCTTTGCCTTCCAGAGGCTCCTCATCCTAAGTCAGATCAAAACCCTACTGTATTCAGTAGATAAACTGTCATTCACTGAGGAAGCTTTGGATATAGATCCTTAATGATGAGGTAGTTTTATTTAGCTTGCTTGTGGGACAGTACCCAGTCTTTTCCAGGAGAAAGATGTGCTGCAGAGCTGTAATTCAAAGTGTTCATAAAATGAATTCTTTGAAATTGTTTGCCAGACATAGCAGGAGATGAACAGAAATTGAGAGAAGGGAGGATGTGCAGGAACACAGGAGGAGGGAACAATGGCCATTCTAAATTGGGTAATGACATGTCTTAAAGACTGATCTGTAAATGATTTTGGAAACAACAGAGGAAGCAAGTGGTCTTAGCTGAAGTAGCCATTTGTGTATTTGTACAAAGGTGATGATGAACTGCTAAGACTGTTAGAAGTAACTTGCCCTTCTGTCTCTTAATGCTTTGAGATTCCCTGCAGCCATAATAAAGCAAAGGCAAATTATATATTGAGTACTGAATTTCCTCCTATTGCTGGTCTAAGCTGAGTATTCCCAGTATGGTCTGGGTTTGGCTTGAGGGCAGAGCAAAATACAGTGCAAGAGCTGTCTGAAAAAAATCACTGTGAATGGAATGGTGTGCTTACTAGTGAGATGTGCACAGTTTGTTTAATCTGCTCTCAAGTACCATAACTTCTAATGTGACTGGGGACTGTACTGACCCACCAATGCTGTGTGACTTCACTGGCTTGATGCTGATGTATTTGTTGTGGTTTAACCTGGATAGGCAACTAAGCCCCATACAGCTGCCTGCTCCCCCCCCCCCCCCAGTGGGGTGAGGGAGAGAATTGGAAGAGTAAAAGGGGGAAAACTTGTGAATTGAGGTAAAGTTGATTTAATAGGTAAAGCAAAAGGTATGCAAAAGAAGGCAGGCAGATGTTTACCCATCTCCAGGAAAGTGGGCTCTTTTGTGTGTAACGGATACTTGATAAGACAAACTCCACCCCTTTTCTTTCTCCCAGCTTTTATTTCTGAGCATGATGCCATATGGTATGAGCTATCCCTCTGGTCATTTGGGGTCAACTGTCCCTGCTGTGTCCCCTCCCAACTTCTTGTGCACCCCCAGCCTGCTCACTGGTAGGGCAGTGTGAGAAACAGATGGCTTTGGCACTGTTTAAACGCTGTTCAGCAGTAACCAAAGTGTCAGTGTGGTATCAACATTGTTTTGGTCACAAATCCAAGCGTAGCACCATGAGGTACTATGAGGAAAATTTAACTATCTCAGTCAAAACCATTACAATATTGTGGCTTGGAAGTATAACCAGTGCTCATCGTGAGCGTGAAGTAATTTCTTTACCCTTTGGAAGGGAGCTGTTTCGATGACAGCCTGCAGTGGCAGTCAAGAGCCTGGCTTAAACTGATGAATTGGAGGTCAGTCTCTCTAAAGAAAAAATTCCTCTCCCTTGGAAGGCAAGTGACAAAGACAGAGTATTCAGCTTCCCCTCCTTCTCCAGCCCACACTGACCTTCTGCAGCCCCTCAGTGCCTCTTGTTTTCTTATTTTTATAGAAAATCAATATCCCTCCTGACACAAACAATAGCTCAGGCAAAAGAATAAATGGGGGAAACCTGAGATCTCTGTCCATCAGCTCTCACTTTAACTCCCCCAAACTATTTAATTACAAGCATGCTTTGCTCCAGGTGTTTACGACAGTGAAATTGCTAAATGAGGACCATTTTAACCAAAGATTGGGTGATCAATAACACTCTATAGCAGTAGCTTGTTGAATCAATAGCATTCATTATTTCATGGTTAAGGTAAGTAGCCTCCTTTGCAAGTGGAGGTCATTAATCAGTGCTTACTGGACCTGCAGAGAGGCTTGTGTGGGAGTCTAGTTTATGTTCAGCCCTGAAGTGTAAAAGGGGTGGTAAAGAGGGTGAGATCTGTGAAAGTTTGTTCCAATGAAACACTGGCAGTAATGTGTACCTATAGGGAACTAGAGAGCTCTCAGTACAACAGGATGCTTAAAATACTCTTGATATGATCTGGAATCTTGACAATGCTTTTTCCTTTCTCAGGCACCTTTCCTCTGCGGATGCTAAAACCCTTATGAAGCAGTCACTCAATCCTCACATCTGGTGCTTGTGAGGACTGTTAATCCAGGCTTTCAAAAGGGAAAGCAGGCACGCTAAGAGATTTGCCCAGGGTCATACAGTGAGTTGGTAGGAGAGCTAGGAATGAAACAAATGACTCATGGTTCTCAGTCCTTGGCCTTCATTGCTATGGTGTATATGTGGGAGGGTGACTGGATAGCCAGACTTTGTAAGGAATTGATTTGGAATTTTATATTAATTTACATACTAAAATGTGGGAATGATGTACAAACTGTTCATCCTTTAGGTTTAAATGGCCTTTATACAATGATGAAGATGCAGAGTTTATAGATATCCAGCATGATGGTTTGATTTGGCTGTGCTTTGGAGTGTATTTTCTAAGAGCAGTATTATGCTCACAAGATGTGTTTTTATTAGCTGCCTGCAATTCTTTAGGGTGACGTATGTTGTGGACGCTCATCATTCAGTTTTCTGAATCAAGGACTATCCAGTTGATACTGGTGTTTAGTATGATCCGATTTCTCTGAAAGAGAGGGACCCAGAGGTGCTAACAGCATGCCCTGATCAGAGATTGGTTCTAGTGCTGAGTTATATCTGATGTTTGCATCTAGGGCCTTAGTGCTGGAGGATGGGCATTGCTTGTTCTGATATCTCTCCACTAAATCCAGAGGAATTATTGCTCAGTGTCCAAAGATTGATTTAATATCAGCATTAAAGCCATCAGATGCTTGGGACTGACCTGAGCATGTACATCTGCTACAGATATTCATCCAGCTTTACAGTCAATTAACGGTTTTCTACACATTAGTTTCTAGTTTAATTCTTTGGTTCAAGAATTAAGTCTTTTGTAACTGCGTCAGCAAATGGAAAGCGTTCTGTAATGAGGCTGCATTCAGCAGCAGCAGCAAGTCATGCTGTGCTAAGGTATTTAGCTAAAGAGTTGTAAATGTACTAGCTACTCTTCCCTCCAAATAAAATGAAAGTTGCCATAGATTGAAGGGGAAGTTTATGTACCTGTATAACATTTTGAGAAAAAGGAATCTGAAGTAGAAAACTTCAGAGGGTTTTCAGTTAGCTGTTAAGTGACCCAAGGACAGAGTTTTTGGCTGCACTTAATTTCCTAGTGAGTATTCCAGACACTGTCATAGTTAGGTTATTAACTCTAGTACCTGAGGCAAATGCCATTGTATTAATTACTTTTTGATAACTTAGAACTATACTAGCTACAGGATTCTTTTTCAAGTGGTGCAGCATTGCTAGATTTTAACAGAAAGCAATTACGCCCCATGCTAGACCAAGCCAGTTATCTGAAATGCATTTTTTTTTTTTGTGAGATAGCTAGAGTATTTTGGGCTCAAAGAAGCTAGTAAAATGCAATAAAGTGTTTTTTTGTTTTATATCTGCTGCAGTTGTAACAATAGGGTTTTCTGTTTTTTGTTCCAGTGAAACCAGCAGTGTATGCAGCAGCAGTGATGCTGGCCTGTTTACCAATGATGAGGGCCGTCAAGGTAACAACTGTCTGTTTTTTCTCATGTGTTGATGGGGAATTTCTTTTACTTTATTCACAAATACAGAAAAAGATCTGTGTTTGAAGAGGGATAGAGAGGGAAGTATGGGAGAAAGGCCAGTGTCTGGGAGGGCATAGAAGTTAAGAAGTGAGCTGAGGGCTACAAAGGTTGATAACAGTGCACTCTTCTTGCTGAGATAGTTTGCATATTGGATCAATAATACTTGAAACATAAGAAGCTATTATGATGGAAAGGCACAGAAATACAAGAGAAGTTTAAGAGCTGTTTATAAAGACCAGAGTTTATGATTTGTTTCTATACGTGTTTTAGTTGTTGTCTGCATTCTGTTAGAGACTATGTTAGTTGTTTCTCTCTGTGAGCAGGGAGAGATGATGTGGAAAAAAAAATCAGTTAGTACTGACAAGTCACCTAACAGATTGTGCTAGGAAGACCACAGTGTGTGTTAGGCTTTATTTCTTTAAATACACATTCCTCCCTTACTCTTATGTACATTAGTTGAGTCTAGTATTTTCAGTGTCTGTTGCAGAAATAGTTTCTTAGGAGGTTTGAGTGTGGAATGTAGTCCGTTTTATTTATCGGTGACAGCCCAGTGTCCAGTTCATGGGGAATATGGAAGAAGTAAGAATGAAAAGAGGTTGTAGTAGGTACACAGGCACTCAGGAGCAGGTGGAATGTGACCCTAGAGACCTGCAATTCTGTGCAGCTTTTTCTGGTGTGCATTCTGATTCAATCTCATTTCACAAGCTAAGATTTGGATGAGATATCTTCTGGGAATATATGAATGCTAAAGGAAGTAATATCAATAACTCAGTAGGAGATGCTGCTTTTACTAGCTTGTTACTGACCCAGGTATGTGTGTGTGAGGACAACACAATGATAGCAAATATGCTTACATGTTTTCTGACGGTATGTTAGGCAGTAGGGCTGATCTATTGTGATCTTAGGTGGCTATAATATTTTCCTGAAAATTAGGGATTTCAAATATCAGCCTTGACAACTTTGACCTTTGTTGCCAGCCTCCTGTCCTTCAAAAACAACAGAAAAGTCGAATCTTTTGTCCTCTCTTTTTACTGATGACTGTTCTGGGGGGACTGAAATTAGTGAGCACTTGTGTATCAGATGGTGAAGCTGGGTGGTGACTGAAGTGTTGAATTTTTACTTCATCACCTGGGACAAGATTGATGTAGACTGGATAGTGTGTATATATATGCTTGTCTGTATGCTTGGCCTATATACTTGCTCTGGTTTTATACCCCGTTTTAGATATTAACTCTTGGCTGCTACTGGAAGTAGGATACCCAATACAGCACATAGAATATACTCTTTAAATAAATAAATAAAGTTGAATTACAGCCTCCCTTGTCTAGGTACTAGAAGAGGTGTGACATCCTACCCATCAGGCCCCTGTTCAAACAGTTTATATTGTAATAGCTTTATGGACAAGATGTTTTAGCTTGCAGTTACGTTAAAAAGGATAAAAAAATGTTGCACTTTCTAGTTAAATAAAAACCATCTCCCTTTCATTTTCCCTCTCTCTTTTTTTTTTTCCCTTTTTTGGCCATTTCTAGTCATAAATAATAAACAATAGTTCTCCAGTGTGATGAAGAAAGTACAAAACTGTCAGGTTTTGGGTTTCTTGTCATTGATCATCATCTTAGAAGTAGTTTTCTGGTACAATTCCAAAGTAAATAACAGGAAATTTAAGCCAGCAGTGTACTTCAATTGAATGTAGTCCCCCTCCACTTCTTTTGAGGTTACGTCATGTAATATTTGTCCTGGTGTTAATTAAATAGGCTGTCTTTGCAGTTCTAGCTACCAGTGCACTTCTGTGAGCAGAGAATGCTCCTAGTTTATAATTTCATTGTAAATTTTGGTGCATTGTGATATCTCGTAGTGGATGTATTAGCATATGACCCTAATTGTTAATGTTTGTCTTATGAAAATAGTGATTCGAGATATGAGGGTGCGCTATGCTGGTAGATCCAAAATTGTGATAATTTTGCACAAATTTTGAATACTTTACTATCCAACATTACTATGAGATGGATAGGGATATTTATATTTTAAAATATATTTGTTACAAGCGTGGTAGGTCAGCTGACATACCACAGAAATAAAAAGCAATGTCATAGCTTTGGGAAGAAGTGTTCTGACTGTCTTACCTGTTGTTGCTTGGAGTTGGCTTTGGGTGTTGCTTCTTCTGTTATGTGAAAGATTGCAGCATTCTTACTAGGGTCAGGCTTTTTTTCCCTTTTTTTCTTTTTCTTCTGTTTTTTTTCTTGTCTGGCAAGATGTGTAGGTATGCATAATAGACTTCAGTGAGAAAGAGTATAACTTCATGAGGAAAGGAGAGTAGGTGGAGATGCTTGACTTGGGACTTAGTGGTAGGCAAGTGAGAGTTTTCCCAAGTCAGGTGTGTTATTTTTTTAAGGCAATGTGAAGTACCTTGCAATTACATGGGATTGTTTGTTATGTGAGTCAGGGTCTTTGCCACCTTCTTGCTTTTTTCTTATGCTGCTCATGCACTACTGCTCTCTGTTTCTGGTGAGGCAGATTTACCATGAATGATGCAGTTATTTTTAGACTGCAGCTGCATTAATTACAGTGACCCTGCTTTATGGAACTTTGGTCATGACTTCTGTTGCTGCTCTAATTTTGAAGAGGTTTGTAGTTCTGACAGATTATAAGAAATTTTGATGGAGAAACACTCACAGCATGGTTAGGACTTACAGTCAGAATGACCATTTTTAATACCTGTGTGTTTTCCTCTTAGCTGCTGTCTTAGGAGACTAGGGATCTTTCTCATTAGTGAGTATGCTTCTTTTTCTTGCTCTGTGAGCCTGGTCTTCTGTTGCGAAGTGTCTCCTGTGACAGCCTATAACGTGTGCCAAATGATTGGCCTCTACCTCTGTCACAGTAATTACTTCAGAGAAAGAGTTCTGCATAAGACATCACACAACATTGAACTGAGGCTGATGAGATGCAGTCACAACAGAGTGTTGAAGCTGCCCTAGGCAGGTCTATAAAGAGGGCTTTGTTCTATAGGGAAATTCTGTAGACTGATGAGTTGGATAGTTTAAAGCATTTAGTGAGGCCCCGTAGTTACTGCAGATCATTGAAATGGAATACAAATATAAGGCTCTTCAGGAAGGAATTCCTAATGAGACTTCAGTTGTTTCACATCCAGAAATGTGAATACTACCTGTAATGTTTTGTGGGGTTGTCACAGGGCACATTGATCTTACTTGTGGCTAATTCCATCCCATTTCTTTAGGAGATGATGAGCAAAGTGATTGGTTTTATGAAGGAGAATGTGTTCCAGGATTCACTGTCCCCAACCTTCTTCCCAAGTGGGGAGCTGACCACCGATCTGAAGTGGAACGTATTGACTCTGGCCTGGAGAAGCTCTCAGATTCCATGTTCCTTTTGCCCTCACGGCCAGCTCAGAGAGGTGAGGTCCATAAGGAATGCCATGAGTTTGAGAACTTTTGACATGATGGCAAGAATAGATTCTGGTCACAGGCTCTGCAATTTAAATGCATACTAGTGATATGTATTTTTTTCATGATCCCATCAGAAATATCTGCACTACTGGAGAGTATACTAGAATAGCAGCTGCCCACATTCTTGAGTCTTTTTTTTTGGTGTTTTTGTTTTTTTAGTAGAGGTGTTATTTGATTTGTGAATAAATGGGAATATCTACCTCTTGAAGATTGGGGACAGAGGATCTGAGTTGACCACTGAATTGTTTTTCCTGGTGGTTTTGTCAGGAAGAATCTTCTGTATTCATTGCTCAGTTTTTCTGGATTTGGTTTTCAGGATTTCATGCTCGCCTGAATCGCCTTCCAGGAGCTGCTGCCCGTTGTCTCCGAAAAGGTCGGAGAAGGCTTGTTGGCAAGGTATTACCTTTTGCAAGATAATAATTTTGTATTTCCAATGCTGATCTGTCCTGAAGTACTGTTCCAAGATATCATGTGAATTGTTTTCTGCAGAAAGAGGCCACTTACAGGTTTTTTCGTGTATTGTTTGATCTGTTTAACTGCTTTGACTGCCAGAAGTCGATTGAGTGACTAAGTGGATTTTAAGGCAGGTTTGGAGTGGCAAAGGCAGTTGTTCAGTGCTAAAAGCAATATGAAAGGAGGTCTGATGATGAATGACAGGGAGCATAAATATCAAGAAGCTTTAGACAATGTAGGGGAAAATGATGGTGGCATAAGACTTGTGCGTGCTCATAATTTGAGACTACAAGGACAGAGAGGTGACTCAAAGGTAAAGGAAAGCCAAATTTTTGATAGAGAAGCAGACTGATAGGAATGGCAGCAAAGGAAGGTGGTTTTAGCAGTTGCATTTTTAGTGGAAAAACAGAAGAATAAAGGGTATATGCAGTATTGCAGACAATGTTACCTAAAGCCGTTGACTACGTTTATTATATGTAGGGCAAACAACAAAAAATATTAGTCCTGTTTCTAAAGGAATTAAGCAATACCTTGTAGATGCCTGTCTAGAAGAGGGAGGGATACATCTGGTTGGGTCTAGATCTTGGAGTGTTAGGTGCTGCTGGCTTTTGTGAAAGATGTTTCTGAGAAGGAAGATGTTGGCTGTGTTTGGCTTTCTTTTTTTTCGGAAAAGCTCTGTGCTTTTGAAAATATTTGCATATGTTCTGAACTGACTGGCTTCAGGGAGTCTCTTAGCGAGGTGTGTTAAGAGGGGCGAGCAGTGTGACTTCTTCCGTCTGTTCAGTCACACTTGAAAGATCCTTGTTTGACCCTTCTTTCTTCTACTCACTTTGCTTAGTTGTAATCAGATTTAAAATATGAATCCTCATCTGGCAAGAGACCTGCTTTGGGTAGGGTTCCTCGGGCCACCTGCAAGTGACTGGGTCTGTTGGCAGCACCTCTAATGATCCAAATGAGAAGGATAATATTTACTTGTTTAATTCATCTTCATCACCTTAAAGGGATCTTTGTCATTTACAGCGGAGGTCACTGTTCCCCCTTCCCCATCTCTCTCTAAATTGTAATCATAAATAATGAGTTTCATTCAAAGCTCCCCGCCAGCGAGCTGCTAATTACCAAAAGTATGGCTTGTAATTTACACAGTAATAAACGGTAAATTTAAGCATTGCGGCACTTGAAGTTAATAATTTTCCTGCTGTAACAAATAGCCCATCTTTCACCCCTGCTGCTACAACTGCCCCCAGACTTTGAGTATGGTTTGCCTATGTGCCTGGCACAAACAAATCTTAACCTGTGAAAGCTTTTTACCCTCATCTTCAGACCCTTCCTACAAACTGTGTTTCTTTTTTGGAGGTAGTAGCTATGCAGACATGAGTAGTTGGTGCTTTAGGTGGTGTGTGTACGTGTAAGCCAGCATCAAACACATACACAGAGCAGTGTCCTGCAGGGGAAAGTGTGTTCCCAGAGCAAGTTCCTTCTGCTCGACCTGCCTTTTTAGCTGCTAGAGGTCCTGCTGCTTCCAGAAAGGCCAAATCTTCATTCATGAAACAAGTTTCATTTACCTGTACTTGCTGAATCCCTGTCCTTAGTATGACAGTGTCATGTCCTGTCACTTGGCTTGTTTCTGGCCCAGCTGACCCCAGCAACCTGGAAATAAGTACTTCTCAGCTATTTCCCTTGTTATTGACTGCATTCTTATGCTGCATACTTTGTATTGGTCCAGTCCTTGGTGTGCCCTGTGCAACCGTTATCACTAAAATAAAAAACAAGCCCCACCAATAAAACAAAATTATTTTTTAATTAGTTATATCAGCTCAAGTTTGGATCTAAAAGGAGAGAATGAATATGTTTAGTTGAGAGTGGGCTGGGAAGAATAGGATGTGGCCCAGGGGAGTAAGATCTATTTCTACTGGCAGCAGCAAACTATTATGCCTACTCACTGTGTGAGAATCTGCAACCCTTTGCCTGTCTTTGTGTTTCAGGAGACCTCCATGAGCACTCTGGGCACCGAGAGGCTAGGTCATATTGTTAGTGATCCACGCCAGAAAGAGTAAGGCCCTTAACAGCTTGTGTAGAACTTTGGGAAGGGTGGAAGAGCTACAGTTCCCTCCTGGGACTGAAGGGAATGAAGAGCTGGGTGGTAATTTAAGTATCCAGTGATGTGTGGAATGGGAGGCAGTCTTCCACTGTTGGCTTCTCTGTTTTCTTTTTTGCAATTGCTGACTTTCCTTTTGTAAGGCTACCCTATTGTATGGACTCTGCTGAAATGTCCCTTTGGTTACAGTCAGCTTTTTCTTTCCTCCTGCATTACAGTGTGCTGTTGCAATAACTGCAGATCTTCTGCACAGTAGGAGAAGACTGAGCCCTATATGTTAGGTTTTTATAAAGCTTCTGTGTGGAGTCATGCTATGAGCACATACCCAGGCTGCAGAAATGATGCTGACAAGGCAGCCACAAAATTGCTTTCTCTCTGATGTTCTGTCTCCTTCCCCAATTAGCATATTTAAAATGTAGTCAGCACCAAAAATAGTTATGGTGCCTATCCTTTGGCATCTCTCCAATGCTCTTCTTGTTGGGCAATGGATAGGTAAGGATGTAGGCTGAACCCACTGCACTCTTAACTATAGTGCAGTGGGTCTACCCTTCACCAGGTGTTGGTATCAGTTTTCTTCCTTAGGTTTGTAATTCGTTGTTTTTAATGAGTCCTGCTGATGTTTAATCTTTCTCCTTCTTTCTCCATCTTTGTTCTTTCCCCTTCTCTCTTTACCCCCAACCATCCCCTGCCCCCTGTGTTTATTCCTTCTTTGGCATTGCTCCCTCCTGTCCTTCTGACTCTGCCTCCTTCCAGCTTTTGGTTACCATCCATGGGGAAGAGAGATCGCAACCAGGTAAGCTGACTCTGCTCGACCATTTTTATTTTCTTGATTTCCCTCTCTCTAGAAAGAATAAAGTGCCGGCTTCCGATTTCCCGCACACTGTGGCCTGTGCACATGAGGTAAGGCAGCCCTGTCCCTTCTCATTTTGTTAACTGATGTCTTCTGGGCTTTGAACACAACCCATGTCTTGGGCATTATATTGTCTGTTTAAACTGAATAGCTCAGGAACTCCTTTTGTTTATCTTCCTGTTTCAGGTTAGTGTGTAGGCCTTCCTTTCTGACAGTGACTGGGAGGGAAAATGCCTCTTGGCATGAGAAGTTTTGACTTCTCAAAATGCCATAAGAATTGGAACCTTTTTCTCTTTTTAAATGTTTTGTTTTGCCTTGTTTGACTGAGGCTTTTACCTGATAGTCTCTTCAACAAAGAAGGGAAAAAAATTTTGATCTGATTGCAGTTAAATAACAGCTATAACAGGAAAATGTAAGAGGTCGTAAGTGAGAGAAATAGGCATTCTTGTAACTGAACTGTATTTTCCAGTGGGTCTTTCATAGCTCCAGTGCTGGGAGGCTTTTTTACTGAAGATATAAGAGCTCAGGTTCTTAACTGCAGAAAGCAAAAGGATCTTCCATTCGAGCAGTTGTGTTGCAACACAGTTCCTAGCCATGCACGCCCCTTTCTGTTCCTTTGCAAGTTGTTTTTTTGGCTGGTGAGCAGTAGGATTGAAATCCATTTTCTCCTTCAGGTGATTAAAAGTACATACATGGCAAGAAATAATTTTCAGGCCTTTGTGCAACTGTGTATTTCCTGTTAATGAGAGCATTTCGCATACTGCTTTTACATTGCTAAAGAGAAGAATGATAACTACATAAGCTTTAAAATGACCAAAATAAATTACTTTTGTTTTTCTTAATTGAACTTGAATTGACTGTGGAGGCTTACTGGTGATTCTCCCCTGCTGTGCAGCTGCAGTGTTACTTCACTGACAGTAAACTAACAGTCCAGCTTGAGGAGAAGCTCCCCGTCAGCGGCAGCTTTGTTGTGCATAGTGCCTGTTCCTTCTCAGAAGGGTTGAAGGTAAAGGCCTGGGACTGAGTTCTGGAGTTGCAGATAGCTTTTATGATGAGTTCTGCTACAGCTGTGGATTATTAGTTTGTCCTTATTTAAAATGCGTCAGCAATCCTAGTAATACAAGAAAGGTGTTCTGGAGGTTGTGGTAGCACTTTGCAAAGCAGATGGAAATTAATTTCCTGCTTTAGGTGTGAATTATGAATAAAGAGTAAATGCTGAATGGAAGTGTGATGCAGGTACCCCAGAGAAACTATCAGTCTAAACCTTGTATTTGCATATTGAGCAAAGTTTGCTTCATGCATTGTTTGACTCGATTATTCAGTTTCTGTCCTGACCTTTAAAAAGAAAAACAACTTCAGAGTTGCATCTTCTACAATAAGCTGTTTTACACAGGTTTAATGCTTTCAGGATTTGTCTAATCTTAGGATCTAAGGCTAGCCTGACTCTGCAGTGTTTGAGAAATCTGTTTAAAGCAGTTTGCAGAGAAACCGTGTGAGGTGGGTTGGGAGTGGGAGGAGGAGCTCACTTGCTGTGGAATGAATTGGGAGCTCCTTGTGAACTGAACCTGGTGGGCCCAAGTCTTTTAGAAGTTTGTTTCAGTGATCCATGCAACCATAGAGAATACCAGAACTTCTCTGTGGGAAGTGGGAAGAAACTAACTTTTCTCTCTACAATGTGATGGTAGACATAGGCTTCATGAATGGGAGGCAGACTTTTTGCTTATGGCATGCAGCAGTAGAACACTTTGAGTATGCTCAAAGTTGACCGTCATTTTTAATAGTCTAAGTTGAAAGAGGAGCATGCTTATAACGCTGTCTGTTGTGAGAAGATGGTTATGAGATTTGCACCCTGTGCTTGCTTTTTGTCTGAAGTGAGAGTCAGTCCTCACCTTGTCTCATCCTTGATGTGTCAGAAAGGTCTCCTTATACTTGTATGAACAGCTACAGGGAATAGATCTGAGTGGCTGTACCTGAAGATTCTTGCTTTTAATGCTTTGCTTAAATAAAATCTCTTGACTTTACAGTTCAATCCATTATCTCCTTTGTACTCTCTGGATGTGCTTGCTGATGCTTCCCACCGAAGATGCTCACCAGCACACTGCACTGCCAGGTAACTCCTTTGCTCTGCTCTTTTGGGGTTGTCTCACTTCCCTCCCATGGTTATCTTCAGTACTACTGTGTGGTTGAAACAATGCTTGTGGACCTGGAAGTTAATCAGCTTTTCCCTAGGAGGTCTGTGTTCAAATTTAGCATAAAATGTATGGATGCAGCTTATTTGAGAATCCCAATAACCATGTGTTTAGAGTATATGAAACAGTGTACTACAGGCAGGCAGAACATACTGTGCTTTTAGAAGTAAACATGATCTGTTCTGGATTGTGGGTTGCTGCAGAACTGTTGTATAGCTACAAAAGGGGACAGTATTGTTGCCCACTATTAAAATCAGAACAAGATGAGACGCAAAGTGCTGACACGCTTGTGTGGGTGACATGCTGAGGCATTTTGGTATTCTGGGTGCCTAAAATAGACCCTCTAGGCAGACTCAGATCTCACCTGAGGTGACCTCTGATGGCTTGGTATCTCTCTCTACTGCTGAAATTTAGATCTTGCCTGGCCAAACACTGAGCTATATTTGAGTCTGCATAGTTGGGGTTAATATGCTATTCAGGCGCCTTCTGCTGACTAAACCTGAATTAAATTCAAGTGTTGGCCTTGGAGGTGACTCCTGTTCTTGTGCTGCAGGTGACTGGCTAAAGGTAAGGTGCCCTTGAGCTCTTTCCCATGCAAGGAGGCAAAGCCTTGGCTGGGGAACAGTTCTAGTTATGTGCTTGCATGAAGGACCAAATCTGAAAGAAACGTCTGGACTTTCAGCTTCATGGCTTTCTTTTTTGTGTTAATTAGCAAATAGAGCATGAAAAATGTACTGAGGTTGTATGTGTCTGAACGGAAGCTTGGCACCCACCCAGCAAAGCCTCTCCTCCCACTGGCTTCTGCAGGGAGTTTTGTGATGTCGCACCATGACCTCATGCTGCTGTAGCCAGCATGTTAAAGCTGGAAAGGGGGAGGGAGGAAGAAATCCGCTCATACACATTCAACTGGATGAGAATAAAAGGAATTCAGAAGATTGTGCATCAGCAAATTGGTTGCTTTTGGGGCTTTTGCTGTGCTCTGGGGATGTTTTGTGCCTGTGAAGCAAGAAGATCGGCGTCTTCACTTACAGCTAAGATAACCTTTCTAGAGCCTTTAGTGTTTTACTTGGTGCTCTACAGAGGTTTGTTTTCTAGAAAGAAGAGCTAGACAAATCCTGGTCACAAATTAAACAGGGTGAAGTCTCTACCTTTATGATCATCAGCAAATAACCAGTAGCTTTGGAAGGGGCATGGCAAGGGATTTCTAAACCTGGAGGAATCATGATTGCTTGTTTTGGCTGAATATGTAGTCTAGCTAACCAATGAATATATGCTTAGTTCCTTTCTCAAATGAGCAGCTGAGCGCTGGCCTTACTAATCCCTGATGAATTGTTACAGAATATTGGCAGAGAAGTTGTCCCATCCCAGAGGCAGGTGTCGTTTTGAGTGCCTGTATTTTGAGATACTAGTTCCTGTTTTCATGTGAAATGTGCTCAAGAATCTTTATACGAGAAAGAAATGTGGGAAGAATGAACGTTATGTAGCCCCATCTATGTGGCAAGGATTGAACTTTTTGGTACATGGTACTTGCTGTCAAGGGTAAAGATGCTGTCAAGGGTAAAGATGCTGTCAAGGGCACAGAAGGAAATTGTTCCTTCACAGAAAACATTTTTGTGACAATAGTTGGTCTTTAGGTGCTTCAAGAGACAAGCCTATTAACAGTCCATTTCTTACAGGAGGTTCAGGTGGTCTCTGTAAGCACTGTCCAGCAATTGCCCCAGTTAACATCATCTTCTTTTGCCATGGATGGAGTTAGTTCCAGTAGTTTGTGCTTTGGTAAGCTCCTAACAGCTTGCACCTCATCGTGGAGAAACTCTGCTCAGAAATTAGTCATAAAATGGTTTGTTGGGGGGAGTTAAGCCCTTGAAAATGATATGAAATGTATTAGAGAAGAAACTCTTGATGGTTTGGGCATCTTATTTCTTCAACCTGCTGCCTCTACCGTGCCATGCAAAATTACCTCTCTCTGCTTAGTTTCTGCTAACTCAAAGGCAGGTGGAGTCTTCGCTCTCCCATGGAAATGTTTTCTTTGTCTCAATGGCAGATTTTGGTGCAGTTCATCTGGAAGACTTGTAACCCAGTGCTTTGTTTAAGCAGAGCTGAAGGCTAGAATACTGAGCACAGTTGGGGGTGTTCAAGAACCTCCTCTTTGACACTGAAAGGCCTATGTGGAGGGTTCTTTGGGAAGTCTTATTTGAGAGGCTGTATAAATTGTACACTACCAAGATTACCTTTCTTGCTTTATGTCTGTGATGAAATTTCATTCAAAGTGTATGCACAGCACTGGGAATTTCACACCCATCATTAGAAGCCGTTTTGTGTGTGTTGTGACTGTTATCATTAGTGGTATAATTTTATTTTGTGAAGTGAGGAGAGTTTCCTGCTTTCTTGCAGCCCTCCCGAGGGACGGCTGGTGTATTAATTTGCTGTATTGCCTCCTGGCTGTTCCCAGGCTGTTTTTTCCTCTTCATCATGGAATTTTTAATGGCCCTCCTGCCTCTTGGGAGGCATGCAAGGAAGAGTACCTCAGGGATCTCTTCCTTTTTTCACATGCCTATAATTACTCTCCTTTAAGAGCACAAAGCATTTGCTAATCATGTCTTGTCTGTTAAGGTTTTGGCTTCATGCAGGCTTGCTAAAAGCAAGCAAGTAGAGACTTGCGTGGGCAAGTGATCCTTCCCCTCTTTCTCTTCTGCCCATTTGCCTCTTTTGGAGAAAGGAGTGATCTGAACAGAATTTCTTCTTGAACCCTACTTAAGAGGGGTTTGTACAGGCTTAAAGTGGAATATTTCATTAGATTTTGGTTATTCAATGGCTCTGTCAGTGGGAAGATGTTATAGGTTCTTGGTTGATGGACTGTTATTCCCTTAAGGGAGGGTAAGAGTTTCAGAAGAGCCTAGAGCCAGTGTTCCCTTCAATTTCATTTTGAATAGCAGGTAGAATAAGAGAAGAAAGTAGAAGATAAATTTTCCCTAATGCCATTTATTGTTTGCCTTGCCTTGAAAATAGGGTTATGGGTGAAAAATGCAATTAAATGCTCTCACTGGAGGTCATAGGAAAAGTGCACCTCAGATAGCAAGTAGATGTTGAAGGTGGAGATTTTGAAGAATTATGTTAGAGGCCTCTGAAAATCACTTTGCATGTACTCTCAGTTGAAGTCAATTGTAAACCTAGAGTTTAATTGGATTTAGAAGCAAGGCTCTCATCTTACTGGAACATGGGATAAAGATCTAAAGGGGTGAGTCATATAGTGAACTGCCTCACACCCTGGATTTGGTTAGAGTGAAGAGGCTTGAATGTCTCTAATTCTAGTTCCATCTCTAGAAGTATGCTCATCAAAGTAAATCTTATTCTTTTTCTTCTGTATCTTTGCAGAGATCCTGATATTTCTGACTCTTACCCAAGTATGTGGAAGTACAGGGAATCCCTGCAGTAACAAACACTGTCATGTCTTCCTTTGCTAAAGCCTGGCTAATATTCCAGCTGGGGATATAACTGAATTCTTTTGACAGGCATGCAGTGAACAACAGCTACCAGCCTAGTGTCACATGCAATTGTCTGAGGCCTAATGCTCCCATTTTGGTGAATCCTAATTCTCTGAAAATAAATTCCCCTTAGCTTCAGAATTTTGTTTACCTGCTATTGCTTTATTCTTCTTAAAGTATGTTGCCGTTATCCAATCCATGTGCTCAGCATGTATGGCAAATACTGGGACTCTTTCTGGAAAAGATATCATGTAATTTAGTATGAAAATTGAGAATGCAATATATGGGATCACATTGTCTCTGCTTAGAACACTTAACATGGAAAACAAGAAGAAAACATGTTCACTTGTATTTGCCACACACAGACTTTTTAGTAATGGAATTTGCTATGTCATTACAATGCTTACTTGGGGAGCAGTCAGCTGCTGCATGAAGGCCTATGAGATTTGGATAATTTAAGAAGTGAGCTGACCTGTTTGTGATTTTTGGAATCTGAAAAGGTGCTCTGGAAGCTCTCCCATGAGGCTCTGCAGGGTAGAGGAGAGACTCCTATTCACAGGAAGTATCTACAGTGTGATGTGACAGCAGGAGCCACTTGTGTGTGTGGAAGCTTTGCATGCAGATCGGATGCACAAGTTGTACTGATTTGCACATGTTATGTGCAGATCAGACTTTGGTGCCCAGCTGTCTTTATAGGCAAAGAGGAGGAAGAATTCTGCTTTCACTATTAATTTTGTGAAGCTACCATCAACAGCCTCAGGTAGGGGCTTAGAGAAAGAGCCTTTTATTTGGCCAGTGTTTGCTGGGAATATTGCATCACAACAGCAGGAGCTGAGTTGTGTGGAGTTTTAGTAGCAATATCCTTGTTAGGAGGCTGTCTCTGTTGAACATTTACTTTAACATGAGGATAATAACATCCCTTGTTTGTATGACAGTAGATTAATGACTGCCTCTCACTTTAACTACATAATCCAAGTACTTTGCTTCCTGTAAGGATGCAGCTGAAATAAAGATTGTCAGTAGACAAGCTGGATGATGTAAGATTACAGTGAGAGGCATACACCCCCAAATGTGCCCTCTGCCTCCCGCCTTCAAGAAGGCCCCAGACTGTCACAGCTCTGTAGTCTTCTCTGAGACCTCCATTGTAAGTTTAAGGTATTTTTTACTCTAAAATGTGCAGATTGCTTTATAATCTAGACTTTGCTTCACAGGCAGTGAATGTTCCAGGGGCCTCATGCTGTTCAGTAAGGGTCTTTGTGGGCTAGTGTCTGCTTGTTCTCCATATTGTATGCCACAGATTGTCCTCTCAATCCTAATTTTCTGTTGAAACCCTGTGGTGGATGTACAATAGTGGCAACCTCCTGTGACCCTAATGTCCAGCATGTGGTCACCTTGAACTGGAGGAGTAAGATAGGAGTCCGGTTTCTGCAATTAAAATTCATTTAAAAAAAAGAAAAAAAAGTCATAGAATAAATAAGTGAAAAAGAAAGGAAACATTACTTTTGACACATTAGAGACAACAATGAATCTCAGTTTTCTGCATAGCAAAGCATGCTTTTTTTCCAGTGTGACCTGCATGTAGAATCAGGTACCTTAATGTACCTCAGGTCTCATGTTAAGAACAAGAGACAAATCCATATATCCTGGGTAATTTCTTTAGCTTGTGATTTCAGACAAAACCAAACAAATCCAAACACTGTCAGAAAGACACTGTAAACTTTTTTTAATATAAAATAATTTTTTCTATACATACGCAATTTGTAATTCACTAACTCCTGACAGTGAGGACCTGCAGTGTTAGTTGGATAATATTGCAGCTGTGAATGTGTCTGCACTTTGGATCGTGCTTTGTCTCTCCAGGTGTGTTCTACTTTTTCTCTTCCCAGGTTAGAATTTCAGTCCTCTTTAGACTGTAAACTAGGTTTTCACATTAGTCTCTAGTCACCTGGCAGCTCCAGCTGTGACTGGGCACTGCAGCTTTGTTTTTTTTTTATGATGATCAACCAGCTATAGTCCAAAAGTAACCAGGGAATTATTTTCTGGTACTGTTTGTGCAACATCGGAGAAAGTGTAGAAGCTTAGCAGAAGAGATTAAAAACAGGTAAGGACAGAGAAAGTGCCATTCTGGTTTCTCGGCGTAGAATCATAGAATAGTTAGGGTTGGAAAGGACCTTAAGATATCTAGTTCCAACCGCCCTGCCATGGGCAGGGACGCCTCACGCTAAATCATATCACCCAAGGCCTCGTCCAACCTGGTCTTGAACACTGCCAGGGATGGAGCATTCGCAGCCTCCCTGGGCAACCTATTCCAGTGCCCTCACCACTCTAACAGGAAAGAATTTCCTCCTTATATCCAATCTAAACTTCCCCTGTAGGCCTACGTCTTTTACCCCACGAAGCTCTGTGCCTCAGAATTCTTCACAGAGGGCTTTGTGACTGCACAGATGTGCATTTTCTGTCAGCCTTTCCTCTCAACCCCGTTCTGTTCTACTTCAGAGTAATTTTTAAACTGTTCAGAAAAGTTGTTAAGTTTCAACTTTGGCAGAAAAGCTAATTAATGGTTACAGCCTGTCAGTGAGATTTTCACAGTTTATGATTCAGCCTGTCCACTACTATGTTGTGTGCTTCACATGACCTGACTTTCCTGGTGATGGTGTTCCTAGGAGTCTGCTGTTAAACTGGGATTCGCCAGTTCTGTTCTCTTACTGATACAGCACAAATATGCAAGCTAGTGATTAGAAATTTAGATTGAAAAGTGTCCTACCAACCCAAAAAATTCATTTTTCACAAATTATACCTCAGACAGTCTTTCAGTCCATGTCTTAATAAGGACTGTCGTCCCTACATGCATTCTTTTGCTCCTCTCTCTCCCAAGGTACTTACCACCTGGAAATGCAGATTTATGGTGCCTGTAAAGTGCACCAGGCACTTGAAACTGACACTTTTACCACCAGGTCAGTCAGAGCCAGTCCGTAATCAATACGTTCCTGATTTACTAACTGAAGTGTGGGTGATCAATAAAGGATAAACCTGAATGAAATACATGTTACAGAGACAATTTATGACCTCTGAGCCTTTGTGTGTTAGAGGCAGGCCTGCTAGATGCAGTGTCCTTGCTATTAGTCTCCAGCTAGAGTATGATTTGCCTTTACTTTCATAACAAGAAGGCATTTTGAGGTTCTCATTCACATTCTGTGCCCCCTCCACCCTCCCTGTAATAATGAAGTAAGGGTAGATAATAGTTTGAGCATGGAGCTGAGAGCAGGAGCTCTTATTTAAAATCTAGTTTTTAACACTTGTGAGCTGGAAAAGATTACATAAAGTCTTAAAAATTGATAGCATATACTTTTTTCCTAGTCTGTAGTGATTCTCCACCAAGGATCAGATGGCTAATGGTGGTGTAAGTTTATAAAATTAAAAAGGGAACGATATTATCATGGAATAAAATGAGTTGTATTATTATATATAATTATGTAGCCATCTAGTTAGTAATTTAATACTGTGTCACTGATGCAAAATAAAAACATGAAGTTCCACTTGATTGAGGCTATCTTTTCCTTTGGCTATGTGTGTGCCTAAGTGTTTCAGATTACATGGTGGGACTGGGCTACAATGCTGTATAGCCCCAATGCTCATAGCATATGTGAAGTCACTTTGAGGTTGGTCACTTATGTGTACAAACTCGAGATTTGAATATGTGGTTTGTAGGTGTGCTGGTATTTTTGATAGCCTTTATTTGGTTCATGTTTTCAGGAGATTCCTGTGTCTGGTTACATTAACATGCGTTCCCAGATTTGAAAAACTGGCTGTCAGTGAAACTTGGCACAGCTTAAAAGTTTTTGAAGCTATTCCTTAATGTCAAACTTCGATGACAGATTTTTTTTGACTTCTTGTAGAACTTCTGAGTTTTAGTTGAGAGAAGACTAGATAGTTCTTTCTTTGTGGTTGTGCTTTGTTACATGTGAGTAAGTAGACCCAGCAGCATTCAAACAATTTATAGTCTTGACTGGTATGGGAAATATTTTTGTATTCCCTACACTGTTCTGTATTGCTACAAGAGTACACTTCGATTTTGCATAAATACAGTGTCAAAAACTATCTATTATAAATATGCTGCCTTTAAAAAAAAAAAAATGTAGATTTTTGGCATGGAAATACAAAGCCATAAACTTTTCCTGTTGTTATTTGCAGAAGATTTCAGTACTTGATAAATGTTTGTTAAACTTTCAGGATTTTTTTTGTTGTTGTTGTTAATTAAATAACAGGCTTTAAAGATACAGAGGCTTTTCAGCACTTTATCATCAAAATGGATATGGTTCCAATCTTTGCAGTATATAAGCACTCACAATCTTATTTGCATTCCAGTTCTGCATTTTGCGCATCAGATCTGATGCAGAGAGTGACCAAGGAACATGCCAAAAAACCTCTGGTATATTGGACAAAGGAGGGATTTGAACCCAACATCATTGCTAAATTACACTTTTTATTCATTATGGATTGTATTTGAGAAAGTTCTCTGGTTTGCTCCCAAGACCGTCTTTTCTGAAGTAAACTTCTCTTCTTCCTCCATCTAGAACTTGGAGAAGTGCTCAGTTCAAGTCAGTCCCAATAATGCAGGTTTTCTTAATTGGCAAATGGCCAAACTGATGATCATTGGCAAGCTTCAGACTTACCAGTTAATAATGACTGGTTGCCTAATGACAAGCCTTTCAGCTTGTTTACAGGTGCAGCAAGCACGTATTGCCATCAGCTAGTTCAGCTGTTGTCACAGCACTTCGATAAGGAAATAATAATTTTGAAAATGCATCAGATTGTTTTGCGTTCCTAACTTTATGAACTTACTGCTGTAGTGGAAAGTTTATATGGACAGTTGGAATATGGGTATTCCCCTGAATAGGTTGGAGGGTGATTGGCCAGTGTCTTACAGGAAGGTGATACTAGAACAAAGTTTTATTTGTTTTCATTTCTCTGTAGGCAAGCAAATATACACCTGGGACCACCATGTTCAAGGGACATCAAGAGGAAACGGAAGCCAGTTGCAGCGTCCATGTCCAGCCCAACATCAGGTGACCTGATATCTGTGTGCCAGCATTTCTGAAGTCTCTCTTGAGCAAAGTGCCAGTCAGAATAGTCAAAAATATCATTACCTTGATTTAGAACTATTGAAACGTGTGTGAGAAGGGCAACACGTGAGAGGGAATATCGTGGTTTTTCATAGTATCAAAAGCTGCCTACTAAAGTGGCACTATAGCACGTTAATGTAATTTACAGTGTGTCATTATACAGTGGGTAATATGTTTCTTCATAAGGTGTTATTTCCACCATTCTTAAATTATGCAGTACATGGTAATAAGAAGGCGATTGCTGTTCATAGTGTGTTCCTTCAGTGTTGGGCTGACATTAGCTGGTGGCTCTGGTGCCCTTTTTCAGAATGTTTTTAGGCACTTTTCCAGGAACAGAAATTTAGCATTGTCTCTTCACTGAGTGAGGCCCTGGGAGCTGTCTTAGTCTTATGAATGAAAATAATAACTTTTTTCTTGCTCTGGGGACATACTAATTAAAATGCTGGTTTATTTTCATGTGGTATATTTCTGGAAAGAGACTGATTACTTACCAGGAGCTGAAGAAGCTTTACTCTGCAGACCACAGAGCAGTTTTGCAGACTTTTCTCTGGCCTCTCACCCTACCCTCTCTTGAAATATTCTGCCTACTATCAAGTGACCCATGTTCTTCCAAGTAGCTTATTAAAAAATTATTACTGTAATTCAGTAACAAGAAGGTGGGTAAGCTCGTGGGAAAAATGGTGGTGTGAAAACAGTGGGGAAGACTGAAAGAATTGGTGATTAATTCCTATTCATGAAGTTTAGGTTTCTTCCTTAGACTGTTGGATAGACAGTAGAATAATGGAAGAGGGAAGAAAGTTGTGCTGGTTTTCCAGGCCACAGATCTGGATTACAGACTGTCTGAAAGGTTCTGTGTTAAAAATTAAGAGGAAAAAAAATAAAATTACTAATCTGTTGCTCAGCAAAAGTAATTTGTTATTGAATGTTTATTTAGGATATTCTTTCCTGGCTTTTGACTATTCCATGATAGGATATGCCAACTTCTGTAGTGAAAGTTAGTAAAATTGCATATCCATAGCCACAGAATTTTTCTTCTGGGAATACTAGGTTTTCTTGGTAAAATGCTAGTGTCTCACTGTCCCCTCTTACCTATCCATTAATTTATTGTTCAGATTATATTCTGTACTGCATTGCTGGTCACTTTCTATAGGGAGAGCATCTCTTTCTATGCCTACATGTTTCAAAATACTATGTATGTTGTACTTACTTGACTAGGCAAATTGTACAGGGACACTTTTTGAAGACTTGAATCTGCACCTGGGGTGGAACCAACCACTGGAATCTTGGTTTCGTTTGGGATAATTTTGTTCCTAGTAGCTGGTGCAGTGCTGTGTTTTGGCTTTAGCCTGAGAACAATGCTGATAACACACCAATGTTTTAGTTGTTGCTCAGTAATGCTTACCCTGATCAAGGACTTTTCAGTCTTTCATGCTCTACCAAGTGAGGAGGGGCACAAGAAGCTAGGAGAGAGCAGAGATAGGGCAGCTGACCCCAAACTAGCCCAAGAGGTATTCCGTACCACAGCACATCATGCCCAGTGCATAAACTGAGAGGAGTCACCTGAAAGGCCCCAGATCTCTGCTTGGGTCGGGCTGGTGGTGAGCAGGTGGTGAGCAATTGTACTGTGCATCACTGTTGTTTATTGTTTGTTTTCCTTTCTCCTTTTAGTTTTATATTCTCTCCCCTTGTTATTTTCCTTAGTAGTAGTAGTATATTGTACTTTGGTTATTGTACTGTTCTTATCTCAACCCATGGGGTTTACATTCTTTCAGTTCTCCTCCCCATCCCACCCAGGGAGAGGGGAAAGCTGGAGGTGAGTGAGTGGCTGTGTGGTTCTGAGTTGCCAGCTGGGTTTAAACCACGACAGTAGCAGAGGGGTTTCAGAGTTTTTTCCTTTTAAGGGTGAGGGGAAGAAAATTAGAGTATGCGTTACAAAGTAAGGAAGAAGAGTGTGGTTACTGGAATCCAGACAGGATGCCTGGTGATCAAGAGAAAAGTGCTGCAAGGTTTTTCATGGTCAAAAAGGGTAAAGATTTCTTACTTAGACCCTATTTAGAAATACCCCCAGGAAAGGTAGTAGCTATGGACAGGTTTGCTATAATACTGACTTGTGGAAAAAACCTTCAGATTGTGTAGCGGAAACTGTGTTCTAGCTGACTTAGTACAGCAGTCTTCCAATTGTAGCTGGAGCACAACCTGGGGATGTAACTTGGAAACTTCTGAAATCTGATATTATTTCTGTCAAAGGTGATCTGTCTGGAATTACTAATGCCTAAAGAAATATATAGGATTACTCTGCAATAATGTAGAATTGACTGATGACTCTCCTGCTTAAACATTGCTGAGATAGTTACAGATTTTTCTCCCTTGCCATGCATCTACTCGTCCACTCATAAATGTCTTACTGGGGCTCCCCTGTACCTAAGGAGTCACAGCAACCTCGTTTTCTTACTACAGAGGCTTTTTGTTTGTGGTGTTTTACTACTTCTTCAAAAGATGAAACACAAGTAGATCAGAACACAGGCCTATGCCTGTCACTGCAGGCGCACAGAGTGCTGGATTTCTTCACCTTTAAATAACATCTTAGCTGAGTCCAATTGCTCTCGTCTCACTTGTTGACCAGGTCCTGCTTCAGTGATCTCCTTTTTTTGCAACCTGGGTGCCCCATGGAGGTGAAGGACATAGCCTGAGCTGGCTCCATCAGTCAGCAGAACAAATGGGCTTGCTCTGCTGAACATCGGGCCATCTCGGATTCCACCTCTTTTATAGAGATGAGTGATGAAGAGGGGCTCGTTCCGCTTTGCCGCTGTATTAATACACATCAGGGGCCAGCTCCCGGCACTAAATCACACTACTGCATACATCTGTTATCGGGCTCCTCACCAGTGTGATGAACAAGACTGCAGATAGAGGCTTCCTTGTGTCATTCTTTATAGGATTTTCCTAAAAGAATAAATAGCTCAAATCTCTGCCAACACTCTCCCCTGTCATTGTGATGAATTTAGCTTCTTTCTTAAACATGCAGCTACAAATCTTCCCCTAATGCCTCACCCCCCCCATCATCTACAGAAAGTTTTGAGTTGAATTTGGCTGAAATCAGAAGATTCTAATAAAAAGCATACGAGATGTGGATGCTGTCTCCCTTCTAGCTGCAGGAATTTGAGAAGGGAACTAGAGATACATTTATTTGGGAGTGAAGCAAGCTAAGTTTATTCCATGTCTTCTCACATAGTTTTATGTAAGTGGGTATTTATGGGTTCTGGTAAAGCATCTTTTGACAGAGACCATTGTATGAACATCCAAAACCACGCATTACTGTAGCAGAAATGCTTAGGTCTCTATTTTATTGCTATAGCATTAAACTTCTGGTAGTAGTACTGCGCTTTGAGGTTAACAGGCCTAAATAGTGTAACTGAGATAGAGATTAAAGAATAGTGTTTTGGAAAAAGGCCTGGCTGTTGAGAGCAACAAAATATGGGTAGCAAATTCAGAATTTATTTGCACTTCAGGAAGTGACTGTTATCAAAATTAAGTTGGTCAAACTTACGCCTGTGTTGAGAGAGATTGAAAATGAAAATGCTTTCCACACTACACAGTTGTGCAGTATGCGAGCCCTAAAGCTCTCACCAGGTAAGAACAAAGGTCTGGCTGGTGTAGTATGGGAGTAGAATAAGGAAATCTGGAGGAAGTAAGAATGGCTGTACTGGATTAGACCAGAAGTTCATTTGACTCGGTGACCAACGGCCAGTGCCTAGGGAGGAAGAAAGTTTGTTGTGATAAAGGTCCTTCAAATTTTCAGTGATGTAAGACAGGGCCTTCAGAAGGCACAGATAGTGTACTTGTGTGTAATTACTTTCTGTTGCAGTGCAAATAGAGTTGCACTAATGTCCCCAATGGCACAGCAGAGCTTGTCTGATAAATACTGTATAAAATGTTATTCTTGTCATAGTATATGATGAAGATTGTCATGTCTGTCTTTGGTTTGTCAGAAGAGGCCACAAGTATAGATGGTTGTGAAATAAATGATGAACAATTGTCCAGCTTTACACTGATGCTTTTAATGTTTATTGTGGTCCAGTCCCAGTGAGTCTGGTGTAAAAATCTGCAAAAGTAGATCTTTGTCTGCCTTGTCATGTATTCACACTTAGATTGTGAAAAATAGTAACTTCTAAAAAGTGCCAGTTAGCAGCCTCTGAAACTGCTTATCAGAGAACAGCCTGATGAGTAGTAGCAGTTTTGTGATTTTTCTCTCTCCTGTTTCTTGCCGATGAATTCACCTTTTGTCATGGTATGATGGTACCCAGCAGCAAGAAGCCTGTTTTAGTCCTTTGCTGTTTTTTTTTTTCTTTTTATGAGCAAAGATAGAGAGCCTGAGTGGGGAGACTGCTAGCAAGGGCCCCATAGTGTAGTATTGGTGGTGATTATTAAAGGACTTCATTGTTTTTCCATGTGTTATCTGACCTTTAGATGGAGGAAGCTGATGGGCTTGAGCTAGAATATGCAATGTACTGTTATCAGCTGTGTTGTTGTGGTTGTATGGGAATGACTCACTGTTTTGAATGTACAGAATTAGGGTTGTTTGGGTTCCAGATCTACTGAGTGGGGAACCTGAAGCATTGAATCAGCTTTTTATTTAAACTTCAAAGCAATCAGTCCACTAGTTGAAGCTTGTTATGGCCTCTTTATCCTTCATCTGCTAAAGAGCAGCAGAGGCAACTTGTAATAAAAACACACAAACAGCTATTATCTATTGTGAGAATACAATGGAAGAGAGATATGTTTCGTACTGAAGCAAGCGCTTGTTCAGAAAGCTTCTGGTTGCCCCAGAGACTCCTGTGACAGCAGCCTTTTCTTTTTCTCCTGCCCTGTTCTGCTTTTGAGGATTGAATGATTCAGGATACTGAGAATGGGAGCAAACTCTTCTCTCCTCTGGAAATTTGGGTGGCTGCTGGTTTGAGCTATGGATCTGCAAATCTCTCTTGCTAATTATAGCCTGTCCCATTTTGAAGTAGTGCTTGTATGGATAAAATGAGAATGGATTCCAGCCTAGCTTAGCGAGTAGCTTCTTGGTATAATATGGTGATTTGCCATACTAGATATATGTGGAGGTTTGTGGTACTGCCTTTACTGCGTAAGGAGGGGAGGTATATTTTCTTCTATAACTGAGCTTTGCAACCTGAAATTTGCCAAACTGTCAGAGACTTTGAAATTCCCAGATGTAGGGTTAACTGAGTCTTTGTAAAGAGATCAAAGTATTTTCAGTTGAGTGATTATGAATTGATCCTGTTTAAGTATGGGACAGCTCTTGATTTCCAACAGGAACTTTCACTAAAGGAACTAGTTAGTGGACTGGGAGCTTGGAGTTCTGAATATGAGAATCATTATGGCAAAGGTGTTAATGTTATCAAGAACCTGTATTTCAATGGAATTTGGTGGGGTAACTTGTAGGAACTCAGGGAAATAACACCTTCTTACACGAAAGTACATATATGTGAGGTGTTTGCCATGAAATCACTTGCTCTAACTATTTAATTTTTTTTTTATTGCCCATTCCTACTTTCTTCCTCTGTTCCCCCTTCCCTGAAATTTTCTATTCCAGCAACTTTATCTGTCCACATGGATGCAGCAGAGTCAGAGCTACCAGCAACACCATCTCTGAGATCCCAGAGCTCTGAATGGACAGGGAAAACACCAGCAGCGGAGAAAGCTACTATCACTGCCTCCAGTAACTTTTTTAAAATGCCACCAGAGAAGAGCCCTGGATACAGCTAAAAGGAAGCATTGCAACTGTAAAAGCTTGGATTTTGAAAGTGTTTGACTCTTGTGTGTCTCTGCCAAACCTCTTGTTTGGTGGTAGTGATAATCTTCAGTATTGGCGCATGATGCCTAGCATCATCCAGACTGATCTGTGCCCCATACACCTAAACCATGTTTGTGAATCTGTGTTTAAAAAAAAAGGTAATCGGTGTTGGGACCTCAGTGGCTTTTAAAAATATTCTTGCTATTGTTGTATTTATTATGCATTCATCTCCTTCCCTGCTGCCAGCTTGTATGTGCTGGGTCATGTACAGATTCTTCTGGGTTTTCAGATCTTTATTCACCCCCTGGACATGTTGCTTTTTGTGCATTTGGTGTTTTTTAGGTGAAAATCCCCCTGCCACTCAGGCAAGTGTCTCCCCCTGGTTTGTTTGTTTTTTTTTCGGCTGGGGAATGAGGAGGGAATGCAAACAAGTTGAAATATGGACCCTGAATTCTGTATTAGGAGAATGTTTTCAGGCCATGTGCTAATGGACTCAAATCACGTTGTTTCCAGTGAAGCAAATACGGTGCTTGTCCATTCAGAAATTGCCATTGGCTTACTGGCAGCATGATCCACTAGACCGTTTCCTTCTCCGTTGTTCTGAATGTCTTTAGTCTTGCTTGTGTATTGCATGGTCTTTCCTAAATCTCCTACTGGATAAGGAATTGGGAAAACTACTTGGACATAAATGTGCAAGCTGACGTATTTGAAAGGAACCTGGGCCCTTGAATATCCTTGGAGTATGATAGAGGATATACAAAATTCCAGTTTCTCAGTGTATAAATTATAAAATGACTTGTTAGCATTTCTGCAGGATGCTTGCCAGAGAGGTTAACATGCTGTTGAACAAAAAAGCCATTTAAAGTACCGCCTGAGTTCAGAATATTCTGGGTGTTGATCAGACCTCTTCTATCTAAGTCTTTCCCTCCCTTCAGAAAGTATTGTCTGCTCTCTTTTCTAGAGATGTCTCCACCTATTGATGACTGGACTTTGGAGCATACACAAATGAGATTCTCTTCTCTTCATAGCACTTCCACTTGTTCCTCTGTTATTTTGTGTTGCAGAATATGTGGATAGTGATTTCTTCCCTCTCTTTTCTTGAATTCTTGATCACGCTTCCCTTTTAATTACTCTGTCTGGAGCTTGTTTTAAGCTATGTTTTTAGAATATACTCCTGCATAGCTAGTGTCAAGGAACAGGTGGCCTCATGGCTTCATGAGTCCTTTAAAAATAGGATATATTTGTATGCTTACAACTCTTTTTTGTTTTCTTCACTGGGTGGAGCTTTCAAACAGTACCCTTTAAGCTCTAAATTTCATTTTGAATGTGGAGGTGCAGTTAGCACTTTTAAGTGGATAACAAAATTTGCATGAATTTAGTGGTTTTGCAGTCTCCTGCTCTCCCTTATAAATCAAATAGCTGAGGGAAATATCAGAGTTTGAGACTATAAAGCAGTGATTTATATTTAACTCTCTATTAAAATGTTAAATGCTTATAACATACACAAAACAAAAATTGAATGACTTGCTAAATCATGATTGACATATACAGTTATACTATAGACACAGTGTCGGTGTCTCATCCCCTAAATACCTACTTATTTTTGGGGAGACATCTAAATTGGAGTTACATTTCCCAGCCCAAGCAAACTGTCAGATCTGTCATTATAAATCCCTCTCAAAACCGTTTTTTTTTTTTTTGGTGGTGGTACATTTTTAGAACTAATTAGAACAGAGAAAGCCTTTTTACCTTGCTGAAGGAGTACAGAGGTCTGTTTGGATTATGGAACAAGCTGTAAGGGTTTTGCGGAGAGAGGAGTGTTCCTGTTTTAAAGTAGTCATTGGATTGTCTTATTTTTGTAGGTATTTCGAGCAGTGGTACTTAAGAGGTGGCAGGGAAAGCCTTGGCACTGTAAGGGCCTGGAGATTACTGGAAGTTACTGGAGAGCCTGTAATTTAGAACAAACAAAGAGAAAGTAAACCTGAGCAGTAGTAGCTTGCCTATCTAGTACTCATGAACACAGTGAAGGGGAAAGGTGGTCACATTCTCCTGCCAACCTGCAGATACATTTTAGGATTGGCAGCCTCATAACCTAACTCGCAGGCTGCTTTAGTGACAGGGAGTGGTTCTCTAAAATGTGTTTGTGCAATTGAGTGGTTTTAATCTCTGCAACCTCTCTTGGTTTGAGCCTGTTCAACAGATTTCCTCAGATTACTGATCCTTCAGCTAAGATTTTAAATTGTGGCCTTTGTGTTCCCCTTTTTAAAACAAATTCTGCTATATCCTGCTACATTCCAAGTGTCATTCAGAGTAGTTCTGTTTCTTCTGTGGTGTCATGGCAATTTTAAAACTTTCAGAACAGAGGTGTTTGAGGTGTTCAGGAATCTTCATTGTGGCAGTGGGGGGGGTTGCCAGGCTTCACATGATTTTTCTCTAGGGGCAGGGAAAGATAACTTACCAGATTTTCCTATTGATGTCTGCTGCTCTCGTGAGACCTCACTTGCTCTCATGAGACTTCACCTGGAGTATTGTGTATAATTCTGGTGTCTTCAACATAAAATGGACATGCACCTGTTGGAACAAGTCCAGAGGAGGGCCGTAAGGATGATCAGAGGACTGGAGCACCTCTCGTATGAAGACAGGCTGAGGAAGTTGGGGCTGTTCAGCCTGGAGAAGAGAAGGCTGTGTGGAGACCTCATAGCAGCCTTCCAGTATCTGAAGGGAGCCTATAGGGATGCTGGGGAGGGACTCTTCATTAGGGACTGTAGTGACAGGACAAGGGGTAACAGGTTCAAACTTAAACAGGGGGAGTTTAGATTGGCTACAAGGAAGAAGTTCGTTACTGTGAGGGTGGTGAGGCACTGGAATGGGTTGCCCAGGGAGGTTGCGAATGCTCCAAACGTGGCAGTGTTCAAGGCCAGGTTGGACAGAGCCTTGGGTGACACAGTTTATTGTGAGGTGTCCATGCCCATGGCAAGGGGGTTGGAACTAGAGGATCTTAAGGTCCTTTCCAACCCTAACTATTCTATTATTCTATTCTGTGTCAGTAGCACTGTTCATCTGGTTAAGGCCTTACTTGGGTTCTGAGCTCTTAGGAGGTCTTCCTTGTCTTTAATAATTGAATGTACCTGTGGCAGGCCTTAGGGGTCCATGAGTACTGGTCAGTTTTTAAGAAACATCTTTTAAAAGCTCAAGAGCAGGCAGTCCCTTTGTGTTGAAATTCTAGCAAGTAGCACAGAAGACCAGTTTGGCTGAACAGGGAATTCCTTGGAACTCGGGAGGAAAAAGAAATTGTATGGTCCTGGGAGAAGTAAAGTTAGGGTTTGCAGGAAGATTATAGAATCATAGGATGGTTTGGGTTGGAAGGGATGTTAAGATCATCCAGTTCCAACCCCCCTCCCGTGGGCAGGGACACCTTCCACTAGACCAGGATTTTGAAATCCCTATCCAACCTGGCCTTGAACACTTCCAGGGTTGGGGCATCCACAGCTTCTTTGATTAGCGTTTTCCAGTTGGTCACCACCCTGTCACAGTAAATAGCTTATTTGTCGTATCTAATATAAATCTACCCTCTTTGAGTTCAAAGCCATTCCCCCTTGTCCTTGTACTATCACCACATGCCATTTTAAAAAGTCTCTCTCCAGATTTGTTGTAGGCTCCCTTTCTGTACTGCAAGGTGTTCTAAGGTCTCCCCAGAGCCTTCTCTTTCTTCTTCAGGCTGAACACACCCAACTCTCTAAGCCTATATTTGTAGGAGAGGTGCTCCAGCCCTCTGATCATTTTTGTGACCCTTCTCTGGAAGGCTGTGGTTTGCATGTACAGGGAGAAGACACAAAAGGCCAAAGCTTAGTGTTGAAACTGGCCAGTGTTGTATCAGGCAACAACAAAGGGTTTTTGAAGTACGTTAATAGCAAGAGGACGTCTAAGGAAAACTTTAGACTGATACTTGTTGAAGATGGTCATGTGAGAAATTGGGATGGAAGAAAAGTGAAAGCATTTAATGCTTTTTTTTTTTTCCTCAGTCTCTAATAATACTGACACATCTTGGGCTGCCCAGTCCTCTGAGTTGGAGGACCACAGCTGTGGGAACAGTGACTTTCCATTTGTGGACAGTGAAATTGTGAGGGACCAGTTGTATCAATTGAAGTCCATGAGTCTGGGAATTCATCCCAGAGTAGTGATGGAGCTAGTAGATGTTGCAGCAGGACCCCTCTTTATCATCTACCAAAGGTTTTGGGATCTTGGGAAGGTCCTGGCTGACTAGAAGCTAGCCACTGTTACAGTTAACAATAACAGCTTGAGGGAAGACCCAAGAAACTGCAGATCTGTTAGTCTGACCTCAGTACCTGGAAAAATTATGGGAAAGATCACACTGGGTGCTTCTGAAAGACATTTAAAGGACAATGCAATAAGGCACAGTCAGCATGGGCTCACAGAGGGAAAGTTCTCTTTAACTAATTTGATACCCTTCTATGATAAGATCACCTGCCAAAGGGATGAAGAGGAGGTGGTGGATGCAATTCTTCTGGATTTTAATAAGGCTTTTGATACTGTCCCTCACATCATCCTTCTGAACAAGTTGTCCAACTGAGATGAGCAGGTACACAGTGTGCTGGGTAAACAGCAGGGCTCAAAGGGTTGTGGTGAATAGGGCTACATCTGGCTGGCAACTGAACACAAGCAGCGTTCCTCAGGATTCAGTTCTAGAAACATTTCTAGTCAGTACTGTTTATGAATGATTTGGATGCAGGAGTTGAAAGTACCATTAGCAAGTTTGCTGATGATACTGAACTGGGAGGTGCTTTTGACCCTCTCAAGGGAGAAGAGGCCTTGTAGAGGGCTCTAGATAGGTTTGGCTATGGGAGCGCTGGGCTATGGTTAATGGGATGAAATCTAACAAGAAAATATGCTGGATTCTGCACCTGGGATGGAGTAATGCTGGACACAAGTATAAATTGGGAGAGAATTGGCTGGAGATCAGCCTTGCAGAATGGGATATGGGGGTGCTGGTTGACAGCAGGCTCAGTACAGCAGTGTACCCTGGCAGCAAAGAGAGTGAACGGTATCCTGGGGTGCATCAAATACAGTATAACCGGCTGGTCAAAAGAGGTTATTATCCCCCTGTATTCAGAGTTAATGTGGCCTCGCACTGAGCACTGTGTACAGTTCTGGGCACTGCAATTTCAGATGGATGTTAAGTTACTTGAATAATTTGTCCAAAGGAGGGCAACAAAACTGGTGACTCTAAGGCATGTCCTATGGGGAGTGACTGCGGACTATAAGGTTGTCTGGTTTGGAGAAGATGAGGCTGAGGAGCAACCTCACGAAGGGAGGTGGAGAGTGAGGTGCTGATTGTTTCCCCCTGTTTTCAATGATAGGATGCATGGGAATGGTTCAAAGCTGCACCAGGGGAGGTTCAGACTTGACATTAGAAAACACTTCAGGGAGGATGGTCAAGCACTGCAGCAGGCTTCTTAGAGAGGTGGTCAATGCTCCAAGCCTGTCAGCATTAAAGAGGCATTTGGACAGTTCTCATAATAATACACTTCATTTTTGGTCAGCCCTGAAATGGTCAGGCAGCTGGACTAATGATGATTCAAACTGAACGTTTTTATTCATGAACTTCATGAAGTTTCTGTCTTTTCAAGGTCCCTCTTGGGTGGAACCTCCACCCTCCATCAGTGTCTCCCCTCCCCAGCCTCCTGTTATTTCTGGTCTTGTTGAGAGTATGTTCTGTGTCTTTCCACCCAATCAGTAATAATCACTGAACAGTATCAAATCCAGTATTGTCTTCTGGGCCATGCTTTTCACAGGTGGCCATCATGCAGATTTCAAACCATTGATCATTACTGCGGAAAGTTGAGCCAGTTTTTCATGGACCTTTCTTAATGGATGACATTCAGTTCAGAGTCCATAGCTCCCCCAATCAGCATATATAGATACATATGTATATGTGAGAGACTACATCAGGAGGCTTACTGAAGTAAATGTAAACAGCATCCACTGCCCTGTATACATCCACAGAGCCTGTCATTTCATCACAGAAGGCAGTCAGGTTTGTAGGCATGATTTTCCCTTGTTTAATATAGTGGCCTGTTCCTAGCCACCTTCTTGTCCTTTGCATGCCTGGAAATGGCTTCCAGAACTTGCTTCATAAAGCTACAAGGGACCATGGTAGGGCTGACTAGCCTTTCATTCCCAGATCCTCCTTCCTGGCTTTTTAGAAAGGTGTCATGGTATGTACCCCTTCCTGACACAGGGGACCTCATGCAATTGCCACAACTTTTCTTAAGACAACCGAGACCAGTCTTATAACAGCATACTTTCACAAATGGGGCTTTATTTGTGTACTGGGAGAAGATGGACCTTCAGTGAAGGAGAAGTCAGGAGCTGTGAGAAGCACATTTACAGTCATTCTAGTGAGGCTTCATGCCCAGTGTAGTAGGTAATGGAGAAGTGCAGATTAAAAGAATAGAGTTTCTGGCCTGATGGATTTATGATTTTAAGGTAAGGTATAGTAAAGAGTGAAGAAGGCAACAAAAGAATGGCTGGAGAGAAATTCGTAAGAGACTACTGAATGATAGATTAGCTTCATGACTGTGGTATGCATAGGTGTATCTTGCGAGGATTCCTGAATAATGACATTGAGTCCCTTAGTGCTGGCCTTTCAGTTGTAGAAGCTCCTGCTGTTGCTTTGTGGATGTTGCAGACCTGCTTAATGGGCAGAGGATGAGGAAGGAAATTTGAGGAAGGGCATCAACAAGGGTGAAGTGTACCTCTTATTATAACCCTTTCTGCACTGAAGAAACAAGATGTTAAAAAAATGTGTGTGCCTGAGTATCGAAAAGGAATTCTGTAAAGTGGGTAAGAACTTTCTTTTGTCATCCTGAAGAACAGTTTTGTAATCAGAGAACATTTCAGTGAAGCAAAAGTGAAAGATGCTACCAGTTACTTGTTCAGAAAATGTATTCTAGTAGTCTGTTAGGAGACTATAAAAGGAAGACAAACTTCTGTTCTCATTGTGATTCTGCATTGCTGTGTCTTTGTCCCCTGCATTCTATTCCAGTTTGTGTTTTGTGCTTGAGACATCCTGCTTTTGTACCATCAAATGTGGGAAAAATACACTAATGCTTTTTAAGACATAAAGTGTAAGGGACCACTTGCTAAGCAAAAGGCAAGATAAGATTATTTTAACCCATTAACTTTTACCCAATACAAGGATTAAACTGAACGTCGAGAACGTAATATCGTAATTATACCAAAGTGTTCAGTTCTTAAGAGAGTAGACTCTTAAGAGTGCCATACACAAGTGCAGGGAGACTGGTACATGGAATCATAGAATCACGGAATAGTTTGGGCTGGAAGGGACTTCTGAAGGTCATTTAGTCCAACCCCCTGTAATGAGCAGGGACATCTTCATCTGGATCAGATTGCTCACATCCAGCCTGGCCTTTTACGTTTCCAGGGAATGTGCATGCCTGGCCTTCAGTCAGGTGACATACAGACTGTTGTGGAGACAGATGGAACATTTAACATCCTTCTCAACTTCACCGTGGATAAAATGCCTCTCCAACTGCAAACCCATCCATTAGTGTTACTCCAGTGAATTGACAAAGATACATTAACTGGCATACCAGGAAAAGAGAAGTCTTGTGCCAACTCAAAGAGTTGACACAAACGGAAAATGGACTGGCACAGCTCACTGTATGAGATAAAAATGCAAAATATATATACCTGCAGACAGTAATAAAAATTGCTGAGCCCTGTGTTCATGACCTAGAGTATTTGTTGTCTTAAACCTGCCAATGTTATGATGATGATCAGGGTTTTGCAAATCTGCCCTCTTTTCCTTCTAACCTCTGAAGGAAATGGCATGAATAGCAAAAGAAAGGCTGCATGGGGGGCCACCAGAAGTCTGTCTGTCTTGGTAGTGTTTCTCACAGTGGCTGGGTTTGGATACATAGGGGGCATCCTTTGTCCTTCATAAGGACAAAGTATATGGTGATACTCTCCTTTGATGTTCTCTTAGCCCAGTGTCCTGCCTCAAAAAAATACACAAGCTCTCTCTTCAAGGGTGGAAAAAACTGTTGTGAACCTTTTGGCCATAGTATTTATCCTGCAACTGGATTTAATTATATTTTCAGAAAGACATGTAATCTGACTTTAAAAACATCAAGTAAGGATTAGCTCATCTTTCTCGATAATAATTTTTCTTGCTAATTACCTTCTTCATAAGGAAATTGCATCTTTTCTTGGAATAGTTTTTTCCTAATATCAGCCCTCTGACGTTGTTTCTTGCAATGCTTTTTATTTTTTCAGCAAGGTTGAGAAGTCCTTCCATTACAATTTGGGCTTCTTTGTCATTTGTAACTACCTATAGCCAGTCAACAAATATTATGTAATCCACTAACCCATATAACTAATTTTTCATAAGCTTCACGCTGTAAAACTTGTCATTTAACCTTTAATAATGTATTCTACATCCATCTGCATTCAGCTCTAGTGTCTATGCTTAAGAGTATTCTTTACAGCAGCAGGAACATTTGCTTCCCTATTGCTATTCAGGCTTCATATGCTCATAAATCCAAACATCATGCTAGCCTTTGCTGCCCAAACACTGCTGTAACACTACCATAAAAGTGATATTCAGTCACTTGACTCAGAATCTAAAGTTCTTACCACTGCACATGATCTTAGAAATAATTATTTTTTTTTAAATTTATTCCAAAATGCATTGCATTTCCTGTGGCTGAATTGCAGTGCAGTTTTGGACTGACAGTTTTTGTAATTTGTAATACTTACGAGCTCAGTCTGTAGTTTTATCAGAAGAGGATCAGAGCCATCTTGCCTGTGTGGTAGACAGTTCTTTATGGAAATTAAAATACTAGGTAATAAAGTGTCTCTTGTGTTGTGCAGATTGGCATAAAAATGAAGTTAAAGCCAAATCAATTCAAGTTAGAAATGGGGTATGAGATTTTAACTGAGGACAGATTAATCATTGGAACAAAGTACTGTGGAAAGCAGTAGCTTCTGTGTATCTTCAAGCTTCAATTTGTAGACAGCAGCTTTGTGGAAGGAATGTTGTAGCCAAATATAAGCCATTGAAATAAATATAGAGGCATCTAAAAGACATTGAATGGTCAGTGAAGTACAGTCTACATGAAATGATGGCTCCTTCTAGTTTAGAACCTCAGAGAAGACAGACTTTTTTTCTGTGTGGTAGAGATCTGTTGAAAAAAGCAATGTGTTTTGGCAAACATAGGGAGAAGTAATGGTGGTGGACTTTTTATGATATTAACAAAAGATTGTCATGAAATATGTGTGAGAAGGTGAGGTGAGGAAGAAATTACATGTGCCAACTGAAATGAAGCAGCATTTCTGCATGCAGGTTTATCTGTGAGTACTATAATGACATATGAGTGTACAGTCCTCAGAACCTATGTGATCACTCAGTTGAAGAACATCCTTGGTGAGGATTCCCCCTTTCTTGATGTACTGGCAGCTGGAGTTCTGCTGCTTTGGGCTAGTGTTCCCTGTGTACATATTCAGCTTTCAGTAGCTCTATCTCAGTTCATTCAGCTGTGTGAACTGCCTGCACATTGCACTGAAATCAGAAACATGGGGGAGAGCATGGGTGGCCTTATTACCTCAATAGGATAATTGCCAAAAAAAGTATGCAATAACTTATTAAATCACTATAGCTATTGTTTCTGCTTTCCCCTCTCATGGCATGTAAGGAAGGATGCCCTTTTGATAGCCTGTAGCCTTCACTGTCTTACCAAAGGAGTAGATTGTAGGTTTCTCCAAGTGGAAGAGCTCTTCTGCACTCATCTGAGAGGATATAGTGTGATTGGAGGAAGCAGCTTTCTGGTACTGTGTTCTGTGGTGTGTTCTGTAGAGTGATGACTTGCTCAGCTTTTCAACTTTAAAATACATTACGCAATACTTTTGTTTCAAAATGAATGTAAAATTCCATTGATGAGGGAGTGCCACATTTGAATCATTGCATCAGATCTCAAGTCCTGGATGTTGTGTTAAGGTCCCCTGATAGCATTTGGTTTTGTTGCTCAGATTGGTGTATGTGAGAACTCGTTGCTGGGAGCTCTTCTAAGAGTGCCAGGAACTGAGACTGGTCTGGCCTGAGCAGAGTCCCTGGGCACTGCTGAAGCCGAGGAGTTTTCTCTTGGGTTCAACAACACCAGACAGCCAAAGCCAGCATCAGTTTTATTCTAGCTTCTTCCTCCTGTCTCAGAGGACTAACTTGGAGATAGTTAACAAACAGGTCTGCTCAGAAATCTTTAAGACCTGCATTGTGCATGTCCCAAATATTTTGAGTGGTCATGAGACTTAACTGATTGATAGGGACTGGACTTTGGGTTCTTAGGGCTCTGTTTTGGGGGTAACATATAAATAAGGATTCTTGCTTGTATTCCTTGTCTTAAACATGTATTTTCTGGCGCTCTTGCAGAATCTTTGTTCTGATACAGAAACTAGAAATAAATCAAAATATGAAAGAAGTGTTTTATCTGACATAAAGCAAACTGAATCGAGAGTGGGAGAAGAGAGGTTTCACAGACATCTAACTAGTTTTACAGTATTGAAATGTCCATTAATCTGCATGCTTCCTTGACCATTTTCTTAAGTATAAGCTGTAACCTGAATGTCTTTAGGGAGTTACTGTGCTTTTCTCCCTTTTGAATTGCAGACTTGAGTGAAGGATTTGAGGTAATTTATTGTTTCCATTCTTTGTTTTTTGCAATGATTTTGTTTCCCAGTTTGTCATGACATTGTCTCTAGACAAGTGAGATGCTCTCTGTTTGGAATTTGAAACAATTCTAGAGTTTTGTAAGTAGCCTTTCACTTCTGAGTCGCTGCTTCAGATCTGCCCAGCCCCAAAAGGGGTTTCATTTAAATAAGCAGGTAAGTTTCAGTGGATGGTTTAATGGATATCTACTCATTTGCCGATGCTGACATCTTTACATCTTTTAAAGATGGATTGGCATCGTTCTTTTGAAGCAGTGGCCTCAAAGTTGAGTCAATTGAATTGACTTTGAATTTTCTTTAGCATATATATATGTGTCCCAGTATTGAAAGTTATGCACATTTGTGAAAGGAACAAAACAAGACTCCCTCTACATTAACTGTTTCAAGGAATAAATTGTAAAAACTGGATCCCAAGAATGTTTTTAAACAAAAAGATTAAGATCCTTTGGAAATTGCTTCAAGTTCTCAACACTGTATGGGGGGAGGGAGGGGTGTCTAATTTTTAAAAGTGATGATTTTCCTATCTCTTCTGCAAATCACATCTGAGAATTGGGAAGTGTTCTTCGTGAAATGTGCTGATTTTTGTTTGGAGCAAGGAGAAAAGTGCTCTTAACAATAGATTCTGTTATGGGAAGTGCCCAGATTTGGCAAACATCATCAGTTACAGGTAACTGTCAAAACCGTCAGGTCTCTAAAAATCATTAGGACCTGGTTCAGTCTTCCACCTACCTGCATTTATTTTTTTTTTTCTGAGTAATGAAGCATTTAATTTGATAATTGGAGGCATTTGTGTTAAAAAAAGCTGAATGGTTCTTGTTCACACGTCCTTAATTTTACACCCAACGGCTGAGAATTTTCTCAGCTCAGTTTGAATAGCTGGTGGTAAATTCAGTAACAGGCCTGACTGTGGTGGCTTTTGTTTACTTTGATCTTTTTCAGACCATGCTTGCTTCATACTTTTCCAACTCAGAGAATCAACTGAAACTACAAATGAATACAAGTAGACTTGCTGGATTCTAATGGAGGATTTCTCACATCTAAAGGAAGGGTATTTCAAATCTGGGATACAAGTTTTGTTCTCTACTGAAGTAAACCAAGATACTTGAAAATATTTTTTAATGAAACATAGTATTGCATTTCAAAGTGCCAAATGACATTAATCTCATTCACTGCTAGTGGGGGAGCAACAGGGAGGTAGCTGAAGCTGAAAACAAGCAGATTTTAGGAGTTGCTGCCATTGGGCAGATGGAACACATAGGTTTTGCAAAACACACTTTTAAAATTGCACCTAGTTGAAGAAATCTCACTTTGAGAAGTGTTGGAGCTTCCCCCTCACAGACTGCCTGCAGGGGCAGTGATGGCAAACCATGGTTCTGCTAAACAGTTCTGACACTGACGTGCTTCTAGCAATTTTGACAACAGCTTCCTGAGACGTTCACCTACATTGCCTTAGGACTGTTCTTCACCCTGCTTCACGGCATAGCTTCCAAGTGCTTGGACTCACCTGACCCCCAACCTATGGGGAAACATACATTCCCAATTTGAGAAAGCCATAGTGAAGACACCCTTAATGCTGAGAGCTGCATGGTCAGTGAAAGAAGCTTTGTGTTTTCTTTCCTGACTGTTCAGTGTCACCATGAAATGAACCTATGCAAACAAGAGCAGCAAGGGGAGCTTTTGTGAACCTTTTGTCCCTTGCTGGACCTTTCAGGTACTGTTGAGACAACAAGGAGTGGGAATGAGGAGTGCAGGGTCTGATTCACAAGAAAGGGGAGAGGGACTCAAGAAGTGCAGAGGCTGCCACAGTGCTACCCTCGGCAGGTGGCATTTCCCATCCTTCTGACCACCTTGGTAAGCTGCAGGACTCTAAGCACAGATTTCTTGTGTTTATGTATTGTATTGGGTTTGCGTGGCAAAGTTTTGGTAGTGGGGGGGGTATAGGGGTGGCTTCTGTGAGAAGCCACCAGGAGTTTCCCCTGTGTCTGACAGAGCCAATGCCACCTCCAAGATAGACCTGCTGCTTGCCAAAGCTGAGCCCATCAACAGTTGTGGTAGAGCCTCTGGGATCATGTGTTTAAGAAGCAGGAGAGGAAAAACTACTGAGGAACAGCAGTGGGAAGAGAGGAGTGAGAATATGTGAGAGGAACAGCTCTGTACTCTGTAGACGCTAAGGTCAGTGAGGAAGGAGGTGGAGAAGGTGTTCCAGGTGCCAGAGCCAAGATTCCCCTGCAGCCCGTGGTGCAGAGCATGGTGAGGCAGGCTGTGCCCCTGCAGCCCATGGAGGTCCACAGTGGAGCAGATCTCTACCTGCAGCCTGTGGAGGACCCCACACTGGAGCAGGGGAATGCCTGACAGAGGCTGTGACCCCATGGGAAGCTCGCACTGGAGGAGGCTCCTGTCAGGAGCTGTGGCCCTGTGGAGAGAGCACCCCTCACTGGAGCAGGTTTGCTGCAGGACTGGTGACCCCACGGGGGACCCATGCTGGAGCAGTCTGTTTCTGAAGGACTGCACCCATGGAAGGCACCCACACTGGAGCAGTTCCTGAGGAACTGCAGCCTATGGGAAGGACTCATGTTGGAGAAGTTCATGGGGGACTGTCTGCTGTGGGAGGGATTTCACACTGGAGCAGAGGAAGAGCGTAAGTAGTAAAGAGCAGCAGAGACAACATGTGATGAACTGACTGCAACCCCCATTCCCTGTCCTTCTGCAGCACTGGGGAAAAAGAGGTAGAGAACTCAGGAATGAAGTTGAGCCTGGGAAGAATGAAGGGGTGCAGGGAAGGTGTTTTCCTGATTTGATTGATAATAAACTAAACTAATTTCCCTGAGTTGAGTCTGTTTTGCCTGTGCCAACAATGGGTGAGTGCTCTCTTCTTGGCCTTATCTAACCCATGAGCCTTTCGCTGTATTTGCAGAGTGATAGAGCGGCTTTGGTGGGCCAGCCAACATCAACCCACCACACATTTATTTAAACAAGTGCCTTCTGAAACACAGCACAACACCCCACCCCAGTAAAAAGAGAAAACAAACTGAAAAAATTGTGTTCTCATGACCAGCAAAGCTACAATTCAAGTGGCCAATGTTTCTATAATCAGTGTCCTTCTGTCTGCAGCATACAGTGCAGTCAAGCAGTTGCATGACATGTTGCTGCATTTGGAGGTTGTGTGTCCTGTCCCCCACTCCCCTTTCACACTAGGTTCCTGCCTCAGTCCATGTAGGAGAGTTGAGATTCTCTGAATGTACATCTGCTTGGGTTTGTGGATTTTTTTCCCCTCATTTAGACTGATTTCAGGCTTTATTTACTGCACAGCATCCAGGCTCCACTCTGAAAAGGAAAGAAGTCATTTCCTTTTAGTGTCTTCAGGGTACCTCCTGCTATGGCAGCTTAGAATGTTAGAATTTATTTATGTGCTGAGAATTTGGATGTTACTGTCATCCTTATTTTACAGGTGGAAAGTTTAAGTTAGAACAACTGAAGCAAAAACTCAGGATTTCTCCCTGAACTTGTGAGGTCCAGGATGAGATACGTGGGAACTGGAGTTCGGAGTGGCTCACTTTGTAGACTTTTGTAGGTTCAAATCATGTTTCCTATGAAGTTCCATAGTGGCTACCAGTACTCAGAGCTTCTGCAAATCTAGCCACAACTACTGATGAGGTGAGAAGCACCTTCCTCCTTCCTGAAGGAAGCCCTCTGGCTTCTTGGATACTAGAGAGATGGCAACAGGCTGGCACCTCTCCAGGGCTCGTGGTTGATTACTTTCATTGCAAGATTTTTGTCCTGACAGTTTCTTGCTTTGTCCTTTCTGTCTAGCAGCAAATGAGTCAGACCCAATCTCCTACAGTTTGTGGCCCTCATCTCTGCAGAGGAGCGTGTTCTGTATGAGGCTAGAGTTTCACAGAAAATAAACTGTGGATCATTTGATTTGGTGTTATTGTAATGTGTATGCGCAAAGGGATGAATTAGGACAACAGTTCATTTCTCCACTTCTGAGTATTTTTATCTGTAACCAGATAAGTGTGTGTGTGTATGCACACACAAAATTTATGTTTGCACTAGGAATAGTTGGTATGTATTCACTTTGTATTGGGGTTTCCTTATAGGGTATCTTAGATTCCTGAAATATGTCTCTGGACCTACCTACAATTCCTGGACTTCAGGGGAATTGCAAGTGGAAGAGCAGAATAAATATATAAATGTATAGTATTACAGAGGGTCTCCTATGAAATAGCTTGTCTACTACAGTTTGAGAAAGAGCAATAGGGAAGTGACAACTTGCTCTTCAGCAGTCATATTTTGTATACTTTTACCTGGGCATCATAGGGTGATGTGACTATTGACTCGTGTCTTGCACTGATATTACAAGTGTCCTCTGGTTTTCTTCCCTGAATTCCGAAGTAATGACTGTCCAGTGCAGAAAACATGGCTGTTATTTAACAAATGCTAGGCAGCCTGTTAATGCCCAGTTCAGCAGAGTTTTCAAGTATCAGAAATCTTAACGTATGTTTTGGGAAGAATGCCCTTGGGTCAGAGACCCCCCTTTGGAGCCAGAATCAATCCTCTGACCAAGCTGTATCAAAAAGAAGGGGAAAGGTACAAAAAAAAAAAAAGGTGCTAACTTTTGTCTTTATTGTCCTGTGTTTTGTTCTATGCTCTCCATTCACTCTCAGGTCTACATCTTCTATAGAAGTTAATGCATCTCTTAAAGAAACCCAACAAAACAACAAAACCACAAACAACCTCCCTATCCAAGTTTTTGTAGGATCCTTGTGTCAGATATGGGATGACAGGCTCTGCTCGCAGCTGAATATCCAATTTCTGGTGTAAACAGATGCCATTAACCTGAAAGATGACAATCAGAATGTTTGAATTCCTATGAATACCATTTTGAGACTGGGCAGGAAGCTGCAGTTGTGGTATCCTTACCCTTGCAATAGAGTTCTGTGGTCCACATCATTCCTTGCTCTCACATTGCACCTTTACACCTGTGCTAAATGGGCATTTTCTGAGCAAAGTGCACTGTTTGCTCAACAGAAGTGGGCAGGATGACACGTGGTTTGTTGCAGTGCACCTTATCTTGTCTCTGCTAATTGCTGTGGGTGAAGGGATGACTGTGCATTACCGCATGACTCGGAAACAACTTTGCTGGAAAACATGAATTTTTCTTCAGGTAAGCTGCATCCCACCTGTGTTTGTAACTGTGTATTTGTTCCTGGGAAGCACCCAAATGCTTGTCACGAATAGCTGGCAACTGGAAGCACCACAACTGGCGTATTCATAATGTGACTACTCTCTTACCGTACTGCAAGTATCCTGAGTGTTTAGGGTATGCATGAGTACAACTTCTACTGCTTGTCGCTGAACTACTGCTGGTAATGGAAAATTGGAATACAGTGTTCCCTGGAGAGTTTGTCTGTCATGGAGCTCAAGAGGTTAATATTTAGTTATGTGATGACACTATAATTTTATATGCATCTGCAGATACTCGTAATAGACATTAAAGTGGGCATTTACATCCTTATTATGGGTCAGTACTTGATGTCATAATAAAAAAGTCACATCGGAGAAGTACAGGATAAAAATCTGATTATGCACCTTTTGGAGTGTAAATGGCTTTAAAATTCAAATTGTCACCTGATGGGAGGGTCGGAAAAGAGTCAGAACAAGGGCAAAGGGGCAAAGTTATGAGACACAAGGGGCAGGATAAAGGAGGAAAAAGAGATAGGCCAGACTAGGCCTTTGCTTGGGCAGTTTGTATCCATATGAATACTGTACTCCATTGCTTAGATATCTCATGTCATCTGATTAAACATAAACTTGAGTGAAAGGTGGGCTTTGTGAGGGGTAAACAGACTCCATATCTTCTGGTTTTCCCACACAGTTCAAATCTGCTCAGTGCTGGGAGGGCAAAAACTTCATGTGGGTTAATGCAGGGTGTTTATTTGGAAAACAACAAATATCATCAAAGCTAATAAAGTTTCCAAGGCAAGGTAGCAGCCAAAACTCTCTCATGATGCTGTCCTAAGTAACTACACAAGAAATGATGCAACTGCTGGCCCCAGAGCCTGAGGAGAGGGGTGGACACTGGGGAACCTGAGACTCTAAATCCTGAAGGGCTGAGTAGGTTAAAATCAACCGAGAAGTACAAAGACTAGGGCAGCATGTAGGGTGGACTGCATATGTGGTTGGATAGACCGGGACAGTAAGTTCATCTGCAATGCTCTCAAAGGGTTTCCATCACCTTGAATGTCTGTGGAAGCTGAAACCCCGTAAGATGTATGTATTTGAAAGGGTGTTGACCTTCCATTTCTCTACTACCTTTTTACACACATATATCTTAAAGCACTGTAGAAGTTGACTGAAAATTTAGGGATTTTGTTTTCTTTGTTGGAAGTAAAGTATGGGTACAAGGCCATGAGGTGAGATAAAAGTTACCTCTGCTGAAAGGGGAAGCCTCCTCCTTCCATCTCCACCCCGTCTCCTCTGCATGCCTGGCTGTAAGCTCCTGCTGCTTACCTTTCACTTTGTGGATCCCTTTAAGTCAGTCAACCCCCTTAACTGCAAAAAAATTACTTTTTTTCTGCTGGTTTAATCAGTTGATTTGGCTCAACTGGTGTGGATGAGGAGTGCCAGAGGCAGCCCAAGGCATGAGGGCAGGACTGAGGCTGGGGAGATGGGCGGGCTGGGAGAAGGCCCCATCATTTGAATGAGGGAGACAACTCAAATTGATAACACCAAGGTTTTACCTTTGGCTTAATCACTTACAGACCTGTGCCCACCACCTCGCCTTCTCCAGGGATTCAGCACCTCGTAGGAGCTCCATACAGTCCAAGGCTGCAAAAGGTGCTTTGGGGGTCGTAAAGTCACCTGGAGCTGCCTCATCAAGAGCTGTGTGCTCTTCCTCTCCCAGTTGCTCCTTAGTGGTTTTGACACCATCTTTAGCTGAGGTGAGAGGGGACGTTTCTTGTGACATTACCATATGTGCTTCCTAAGCAGGGATTATAGCTGCAGGGGACTTGCTTGCTCTAGAGAACCTAAAGTGTCTCTCACATGGATCTCTTCTCTTTAGAGGGCTGATTTGTATATATGGCGTAATGAATGACGGGGCAATATAATGAAAAATACTTAGTATCTCTGCATCATCTTCCATGTGATGAGAGCCAGCCTTTCTGGTGAATGAGAATGTTATTAAACAAGTCATCTGTCCTGTGCAACAGCTGTTAACAGAAGTAACTGAAATGTTGAGGCCTGCAAGCAGCATGCTCCGCAGCCTGATGGGATGGGATGTAAGGCAATTTTTTTCAGGAAAATAAGAGGTACAGACAGAAGTAAAAACTTTGCAAGAGTTACAATGCAAATCTGTGGCAGGCCTGAAAGGCTTTTGAAATTGCCTCCTGATTCGGAGAAAACTCCAGGAACAAACTTGCCAACAAAGTTTTCAAGCTGACAAGCAGGTATTCTTCATTGCGGCGCCGGGAGACACAGGGGATAGCTCCTCCTAACGTGTGTCTCCCCATTGCCACACAAGCTATCATTTTATAGCCACTGGGCATACATACATATTCATGAGGCTACGTATGGATTACATAATTTCCCAGAAAGCTCCCCACATGCGTACAGAATTGCAGTGGCGGTCTCTGAGGGTCGTTTACTTCTTCCAACAATCTTCATCGCTTCTGGCAGCCTTTGAAGCATGCGCAGTAGATGCTCATACCAGTTTAATTGGCTCATTAGCACCAGAGACATAATAATCCTCCTATCCTCCTACTTATCAGTTAGTTTAACTGTAGCCCGTCCTGGACACCTGCGGTTCCCAGATACTCCTTATCCCTGTGTCCTGTTCTTCTAGACTGTTTTTCTTAAACTATGTCACAACTACAACGATTTATCTTGTGAGAACTCTCAGTATGTTCTCTAGCTGTACTCTATTTTTTTTCTCTATGTATCACGCACCTCAGTAATTTTCCATTGCTACTGTTACAAAGCCATCAAACTTAACATTACTTAAAACTAATTCTAAAGGTTTCTATATTCCATTTTGTGATTTTGTGCCCCCTTGTCTCACTCCCTAAAAGCCCTGTGTCCCTGCACTAGTGAGGTATAAATAAAACCCCAAGAGGCTGTCTGTCCATTCAGTGGATCAGACACTGAGCAGGCTGGTGGCAGTCAGTCAGACAATGAGCAGGAGGCCATTCAGCAATTAATAGATCCTGGTTTATGAATGGCCACATCTTCTGGCTCGAGTGGCTTTTGGCTGCTGAGAGAACAGGGATGGAGAACTCCATCTTGCTGTTTGCAATTAATGTTTGTCATTAAATGCTGACAGTGTGTTCTCTCCTCTCATGTATCTGGTCTTTGTTTATGCATTGGATGTTGGTGCAGGCTTCTGTGCTGTAATGTCTTGCGTTAGCTGCTGTTGAAAGGAGTCCAAGGAACAGTGTGCTTTGAGTTGGACAGGAAGGTGGCTTGGCACAAAAACAGCAGGAGCAATTCTGAAGGAAGGATGAAAACAGGTTTACTTAATTGGGAGGCTGGCAAGGAGCAAGCAGCAATGAGTCCGTGCACAACTCTGCTCCCAAATGTGATGCCAAACGCTTTGATGGGAATGAAGAGCTAGCTAGGAGGTACAACCAGCGGGAGGAAGTTGAGATAGCCTTGGAAGTTATTTGGTAGAGGGTGACTTTATCAGACATGGTATCTTCAGGTGGATAGGTGGTGCTTGAGGTGTTGGAGTGTGGGACCTTGAGAAGGAGACTTCAGTTACTGGAGATCACCATAGGGGTAGAGGTACATACGGAAGCAGTAATAAAAGCCAAGCTGTCTGTGGAGGAGAAGGAAGAGCTCAAAAGCAGAGAAAAGAAAGAGAAGAGGGGAAGAGGAGGAGGCAAAATCTCTGGACCCTCAGATGATTTAAAAGGCATCGGTAGGGATGAAGGGCAAGAGAATGACATCAGTTGTCCCATCTGTGAAAGGAGACTTATTCCATTATATGGGCTTTACATAGCACCTAGAAGGTCTAAGACGCAACATCTGGGTAACTCATAACACAGGTGCAATGGCTGCAGCTCCCTGCTGCTCCCCGTGCCGCTCAGCAGCACACCAAGCTGAGTTGGCCATTTTGGAAGTCAGGCCTTTTCACGCATTTGTGTGATGAGAACTTGAAATTTGACTCAGGAGAAAATGTGCCAGGATCTACAGGAGACAGGTGTAGTTTGGTTATGAGAGGGAAGTGCTTTAAGAGCTCTTTGTCTCCTGCAGCCCATCTACTCAGAATGGCTGCAATGGGTTATTTTAAGATCAGAAGTAAACCTAAAGTGAGTTGGTTTTCTTTCTGTAAGACCTGGATACCAACTCTGCCACTCCTCCCCTGCTCCTGTGCTCTATTCAATAAGGGGATGGAACATTAAGTAGGAATGGCAGGGGGGTTGGAGCTAGGTGATCTTCAGATCCTTTCCAACCCTAACTATTCTATGATTCTATGAATAAACAATGAATGCAGCTTCTTGCAGTTCTGCTTGAGTAAAACACGTTTCCTCATGCAATGGGGACAGACAGGGAAAGGTGTCATGAACCCAGGTTTGCCTCCGATGGATGCACTCAGTCTCTATGTCAACCTTTGTCCTGGCTGGTCACAAACTGCCTTTGCCCATCGGAACCACATTCCCAAAATACAAGTGGCTTTGGCAGTTGCACAAAAGTAGAGCCTTGGTACTCACTGGTCACTAGGAGCGGAGTGGGATGAACAGCATTATTAGGTACTATTTATTCACCATCGGGGACTGCTGTGTGTAACTGCCCCTCTGTGTGTTCCATTTCGTCCTGTAAATATTTTGCTGTAGTATCTGCAAACTTTGATGCAGAGTATCTTTGACAGCAGAGCTTCGGGTACATAACTCTGTTGATCTAGCACTTGTGTGATGGAGAAAATCGAGGTCCTCATCACCAGGAAGGTACCTTGCTCAGTCACTGCTCATGTAGCCTAGTTGAAGTGAGCATCTTTATCTTTTGCCATCTCTTACTTAGTCTTTCCTGGTTTTCCCATTCCTCTGATGCTGCTCTGCCAGTGCTCCTCCCCCATAGCCCACATTCAGGTGTGGCTGTTTAAAAGCAATCTCTGTCAACATTTGTCATTAATCTGTTTCCATTTTTATTTATAAAAGAAAGAGAGAGAGTGAGAACGGAACAGCAGCAGTAGCAGGGCAATTGCAGATGAATAATGAAAGGATTCATCACAGCCATACCAAGATATATATATTTTTTGCAGCCAAGCGAGACGGATTCCCATCACAGCTCGGGGACTCGTTCCACACAACCACTCATCTTTCATGCTGGGGGGAAGGGAAAGGTGGAGACAGTATCATTATGGATGTAACAGGGCTCAGAAGTGACTGGTCAAGGTTGCTGCTTCAGTTGCAAGGAATCTGCTTACAGGAATTTTCTCTCCACCTGGTGTTATTGCCTGGTAAAATGGTTTCCTTGTACAGCAGACTGCCACTTGCTAAAGGAAGGCTTAGAGTTAGCTAACAGGGATGCTTGCTAAGCAGTTGCATTACTAAAGACGGATAAGATGGCCAAGTGAGGGTTTCACAGGGGTGGCCATCTTGTCTTAGAAGGAATGAAGGACACACTGGGCAATGCAGGGGTCACTCTTGCTCACCTTTCTGTCTTTTGAGCCCACCCTCAAGTTTGCTGTCATATCAACAAACAACTCTCAGTTTGTCCTGCACCATCCAGCTTTACAAATCTGTCTGCCCTGTTGAGCAGAAATGTTTTGTCCTTCTTGTACACTTTTTTAGTAGGTAAGGTGGATGGAAATCCGTCAGATAGCGAATTCTGAGGGATTCTGCAGTCCTCAAGGTCTCTGTCAAGCCAGAAGAACAAGAACTGCCATTTAAAAAAAGAAGAACAACCGAAACAAACCCAAAACCCTGCAATAGGCCTGGTTGATTGAGGTGTGCACTCAAATCCAAAAAGGTCTCAATTTTCTCCTATCTGCCAGGTCCAGGGCAGCCAGGCCAGGCACATCCTGTGAGGGCAGTGCTAATGCTTCAGTACTGTTTGAGCTCTGCATGCCTGCATGCATGCAGATGTAGTGGTTATGTTCCTCCACTGCTGAAATGAGTCTGATTCTCCAGCCCTCTTGTGCTTATAGGGAGCTGATCCAGGTAATGCTGTTGCCATCCAAGGCAGAGGTGGGCTGTGCTGAGTAATTCTCAGATGCAGAAGTGCAGTTACTCTGTCTATTCCTGGGGTATAGAGGATCTGGGTTTGAGGAAAGGGCATGACATTTGTCTGTATTTTTCCATCTAGGAAAGCACTAAAGCAGGTTGATTTAAAGACCAGGATGGTCTCATTTTCAGGCGCTGCAATGACCTGTATTGCTGGTTATCAGTTCCGCTTCCAGTCGTGAGAGTCCATCAGCCCATAAAAAACACAAAAGACCTTGTCCCAAAGGACTGTATATTTGTCAGGCCTCTTGGCAACCTGGAATGCTTCATGCACCTCTGGCAAGGCATTAGCATCAGGGCATTCCTGTATTAAATCCTCCCTCCTCTCAACTGAAGCATAAGTGCCACTGGAGGCAATCCCAGTTGGATGGGAGGGTGCAGTACAATGCCACAGCTGAAGCGATCCTTGAAAGAGTAAGACAAGCAGATATGTTGCTTTGTTGGCCCCTTAGGGCTGTCACCTTGGCAGAGGGAAAAAGAGCTGTGATCTTTTTCTATTCCAGACCTTTCTAGTGCTCTATTTTTCCTGTATAAAATCACAGCCTTGCCAGCAGTAGAGGGATCAGGGAAAAGGGACCTGTTTCTTTAGCTGCCCCTCCATGTCCCTCTCCCTCCTGTACTCGGGGAATGCAGTGCTTAGAAGCTCAGACTCGGTCTGTGTCTTTTACCATTCCTCTCCAACATGTATCTCCCTTTGGAAAACCATTTAGTACATTTCCCCATATCCTGGCACAGAATTATGCCAGGTCATTATGAACTGGATGTTATTCAGTTTGGCTACATGATCCACCTCCATTTATGCATCCTACTATGTCTCCATTCCTAGGTAAGAACGCTTGGTTGCTCAGCGGAGACACAGGTTTTCTGTTGAATATGGAAACCATCAAGTGTTGGGGAAGTACAACAGGAGGAAACTGCTGTATAAGGCATTTGCTTATTCCAAAAGAAAAAAAGTGCTTCAGCCACACTAGGACTCATTGTTGATCAGCTGCAGAAGTTGGTTCTTATACAACCTGTGGTTGGTTAATGGTTTCTCCTGGCAGATGTTTTTTTAATATCTCCACAGAATCAGATCCCTGAAGGTGGTTTTGCTTCCATGGAGACAAGGTTCTGCTAAAGCTAATGGTCATATCCTGACCTTCTTTGGATGTTGTCAAGTGCTTGGACATGGAGGGTGGGGGGGTAGGGGGAAACAACCAAACCCAAATAAAAAAAACCTCAAACAACCCAAACACCTCCAAAACCAACCCCCCCCTCCCCCCAAAAAAAAAAACAACCAAAAACCAAAAACCAAAATAAAACAGAAAAAATAAACCTCCAAACTAGCCTTTTCATACCTGTAGTATATACTTGCAAAACTGGCTTGAATGGGCAGGTTTGAATCTAGAGCAGTTCTAAAAATGCTGTGTGCTTCCTGCTTTTTCTTGATGGCATTATGGATTATTAATGGAAAGCTTGCTTTGTTGCAGCCCAGGAAATTGCCTTGCTTCTAACTGGTGCTTTCTAGGTAGATATGTGTAAGAAATGTGTAGGAACATGTTAGTGAAGGAGAAAGTTCTCTTCTGACTCCAACCAGCAGATGTTTTATGAGATCTCATCCTTCCAGTCACCTTTGCCCCAGTGGTACTTTCACTGAATTCTTCCATTTCAAGCGCTGGTTTTAGTGACTCTGCAGTAACTCATTTAGGGCCTTCATTATTTGGCCTCCATGTCTATTCTGTCTAGCCCCTTCTCTTCCTTCATACACTCCCAACCAACCCAGGAGCTACTCAAGCAGTATTTTTCTATTATTTTACAGACATGGTGGTTTTCACTGCATTCTGTTGTGCTTCACAGTTTCTGGGCCTTGCTGTGTACATACTCATACGGGCAGTAAGACCACAGCACAAGATTAAACATTAAAGATGGCCACCAATTCTCTAACACAGGGTGTCACTGAGATATTTCACATTTAAATAACAAAGGTAGAGTTTCTTTAGCCTTGAACAGCCTGTAAAATACTGCAAGAAAATCACTGCTCTTGCTGAAGGCTTGTGATGCAGCAGCATACAGGCTTTTACTGGAGCTGTCTCCTCCCAGCCATGTAGGCTCTTCTCAATTGGAAATATTTAACACCCTATTAGTTTCTGATGTGCTCTTTAATATATCGGTGATCTCAATGTTCCCAGAGAGGCCTCAAATTATGAGGATATAACCAGGCGCAGGTTTGCATAACCTGCTTTGAAATGCTTCACTCCATCTGAGGAATACTTGGGTTATTTTAGAGTTGCCATGGTGTTTGCATGCTGAAAAATCTGCAGTGTCCAGTGAGTGGTGGCTGAAGAGCTTTAAACTCCTTCAGCACGGTTCATATGAAGAAAGTCACTGGGTAGCCTTCTGGAAAACTAGTTCTTCTGTTTGGGAGATGTAAGAAGTGTTCTTTCAGCAAAGTAATCCATGGACCAAAGTGATGACTGAGCAGCTGCTGTAGCCCGTGGGATCATTGTAAACTCAGTCTTTCCTCACTTTCTGTACTGCTATAGTTCCTAGATGGTTCCGGTTGTACCAAAGTCCAGCTGACCCTGGGGTTTTACAGACTTTGAAAAGGAGCATTTACTACCCAGAGAATGTACCATCCAAACAGAGAAAGATGTGGGTGTACGCCACAAGTAGTAAAGGACAGGAAGGGCAGGATGGTACATGATCTGTGATGACATCAATGTGAAATAATATAGCAAAAAAGACAGGCTGCTGAATTGTTGATTGCTGAATTAATATTCCTTAATTTTCAGAACCTGAGCCAAGGCATCTTGGGACACCAGCAGAAGCACATTGAAAATGATCAGGGAAGATACATGTATGAAGACATGTATAGGCAAAAAGAAGAGGAATCAAAATAAGAGGTAGATGTGTTTGGAATAGAAATCTAGGTCCCCAAACTTCCTTCATTGTGCTTTCTTCTGATGAAGGAGGCACAAAAGGAGACCCAGGCTCAGTTTCATGTACTTCTGATTCGAGGCCTGAGCTGGGGAGATGTTTTGCTGGTGACAGTGGAATGGTGGTAAGTGTAGTTTTCCTTTCTGCAGTGCCCACGCTTTGTGCTTCAAACCTATGCTTTTAATGGGAGGATCCATTTCTTTAAAAGAAATCTAAGAGGCCAAACTATTACCTGTAGGAATGGAATTTCCTGCACCAATGCTACCAAGTGGGAGCAGTTCAGCAGTGTCCTCCTTGGACTGGTCAGTTCCCCCAGTTGCTGCTTACCCAGGGTTGCTCTATGGCCACTCTTCCCTGTGTCTGATGGCATGAATGCAAAAGGATCTTCCCTTGCTGATTCCAGCTCTCCTAAATAATGCTGTTTTTTTGCTGATCTGTGCCCAGAACCAGAGGCTGCAATAAGCATGTGTAAACAAGGTGTCTCAGTGTGTTACCTGTCAGTCCCTGTATTTCCATGTTCGCCTTGGGAGAGCAGTGAGGAGAGAGCTGGGCTGCTTAGTTTGACCTTGCTTTTTAGGTTTTCCTCCTGTTGTTTGCTGTGTTTTGTTTTGTTTTTTATTCTCTTTGCACATGCCTCTAATTGATCTTGAAAACAAGGGGCAGTTAAAGAAGACGTTAAAGGTGAAATGAAGCCATAACTGTGACTGGAGACTTTTATTAAGTGTGGCAAAGTTCCCTGGGCTGCGTAGAAATTGTTTATTGATTTTGGTATGGCTGGGTGCTCCGGAGTAATCGCCCGCAGAACCGCTAGAGAGAGAGCAGAGAGGAGAGTGCTTTGCCAGGTCTCTGCTGCCTCCTGCCCTGGCTGCTCTTCCTCCTGCCTGTGCTGGTGGTCCCCTCTTAAGCTGTAAATGAGCACCACAGCTGGTTAACTCTTGTTGCAGCCAACTCCTGCAGCCCAGAGCTGGGCTCTCCCTGCTGCTCCAGAAATGGCTGGTAAAGAGATGGGAAGGGAGGAGATGACTTTGACCGTCTATCATACATGCAAGCATGGTATTGCTGAGACTTAAGCTGGCCTTTGGCTCTTCCAGCTGTTGGTTGTTACAGAGAGAAACCTACCTATGATAGTCAGCAAGGTTAGTCACCTCTGAGCCTGCTTAACCATGGGGCAGGTCAATTTTTTGGCATGGCAGAGATGAACATGTACATGTTTCTCAGTAGCATCTATGAGGTTTTGCCCCAGTATCCCCTACCTGCTCTCACATGCCTTTCACCCCTGTGCCAAAATTGCAGGATGCTGAGGAAGGGTTAAATGGCCATGTGCAGTGAGCCAATCTCCCTCCCTGTGCCTGTCTGTAAGTGCAGGAAAACTTCAGCCACTCTTGATTTTCCTTTGCTTTCTGTGACAGCATTAGGGTGGGTTTATTGCTGTAATTCAGTCAACCTCCCTATGCAGAGATTTTTCACATCCCTTTTGGATATTTGATACCATTGTCCTGTCAGAGATAGGGTTTATGCTTCGTTCACTTCCCATGGAAGTGCTGCACACCATCCTTGCCTTTTGTACAAGGGCAGTTAGTTCTCCTGTTGTTTCTCATCCAGGGTGCTATGATTGAAGTATGGTCCTAAAATATACTGCACCTCCAGTTCCAAGGAAGAAATGGGAAGGGAAGCAATTTTATTGGCATTTGATTGGATAAGTGACTGAATTTTCTGAGGTATGTTGCACAGTTCGTGATACCCCATCTTCTACAGGTGAGGTGCTTGTAAGTAATGGGAGGTTTTATTCTCTCTGTGGCATCCAGAGCGCTACCTCCTGGTAGCGTAGATTGGTTTAATCTCTTTCTTTCTGCAGAAGACCTCAGAAGCCTGCAGTAGTGTGGTCATTAGGTGAATGATATTCAGATGTTATCTCTGTGTGGTCAGAAAAAGAAGACTTGTCCATCTGTTAGGGCTCCCTCGAATCTGCTGAGCTTTAGTACAAGTGTCAAAACCTCTGTTTTAAATAACAAACCGGGTTCCTTCCTTAATATTCTAGTGTGTATATGAGAGTGGGAATATGAAGCTCGAGTAAAGGTAAGATCCTTTTTTGCATCATTGAGCAAAATTTTTGGGAGGGCATGTGGATGCTCTATTTTCTGCTTTGCATGTGCATTGTTTCTTTAATGAAAAAGCCAGGAAAATGTGTATTAGTTTAAAATTTAATTTCCTAATGTGCATAATGTTAATGGAAGGCAAAATACCTCTAAAGTGTTGGCCATTTAACTCCTGCAGAAAAGGTTTTGAAATGGGATAAACTAATATAAGTAAAACTCTACCTAGAGAGCCCTCTGACAGAAATGACATGTGAATGCTCATGCTAGAAACAGCAGTAACAGCTTCAACTCTCATCTTTTTAATTTTTTTTTTATTACTCCTGTAATAAAGTTCAGAATTTTAATTCACGGTGGAATAAAGACAACGAATTATGCTGACGTTGGTCAGTGTACTTTGGCTAGGAGGTATGAATGCTGTAACAGAATCTGCACCATTCTGCACTGGTACTTCAAAGCGTTTACTGTGTATGTACATCACGTAAACTTTTGTAATGCTCATTGCCTGAATGAACTAAGATGACTGATTTATTCTCTGAAAGAAAAAAAAGTAGAAGCGCCTTTTAGTTAAAGCTGCAAAACCTTCTGCTGTGGCTCAAGTTCCCTGACTGCAATTCTTGGTTCTAACTGCTGTAGCTTACTGCTCCTGTTGCTTGTGTTGGAGATTTTTGAACCCCCACCCTTGGGAAGGGAAGAACAGGCTAGCTTTAAATTCCTGTCCTGCACCTCAGACTGAAGGAGTTATTTTTAACCTGCCTTGACCTCTGCCTGAGGAAGAATAAAATAGGGATTGGGCAGAATATGACACAAATCAATAGGTTATCCCAACAGATATGATCTTTGGCACTGTTTTGCCTTGGACACTTGCTGCAGTAACAAAGATAAATGGTGATTTGTTAACATTATGATCTAGGGACTGGGTGGCTCAGTGGATCGTGTGGTGGCCTCTGACCCCTGGGTCTCCAGGCTTTGAACATCAAGATGAAATCTCATTCTGGTAGTAGGAAGGGAAAAAAGGTCCATAAGGGTTGGGTGATTTTGGTTCAGCTAATCACAGTGCTCTACAAAACAATCCAACAAGGACTTAATAGACAATACCTCCTGCCAAAAAGGCGTATGAGCAACAGAGCAGGAACTGTAGCAATGGAGAGCTAGTGATCAGTTACTGCAGGCTAAGACTTGCAGTGCTTTTATAGAGTGACACTGGACCACTCAGAGCTCCTTTGTCTCTTAGCTTACCTATCAAAGAGGGCTTGCACCAGGGACGATTTGTGGTGGCTCTCAGTAAAAGAGAAATTGGATTTATGAAAGCAGTTTCCTTTTCGTTTTCTTGGAACAGTTTGTACATGTCTTTTGACACTTGACTGATTACTGAAGGATAGTGATGCAGGCTGTTTTGGGAGCTGAACTACTGGAAACAGCAAATACAACTGGTATAGCTGTGTGCCAGTCATGTCTTCACTGACTTTGTGTGATCTGTTCCATATCTTCACTGAGCCCTGTTGCAGGTCCTCTGTAAATAGCTGACTTTTAATACATTCTCAGACGTGCACAGTTTGTCTTGCTTCAGCAGTCCATGATGGTGGATTCTCCTCAGGGTGAAAATAAATTCCTGCAAGAGAATTTCTTCCAGGACATCTTCAAGGATTGGTGAGCAGTGTTTGAAGACAATTCCATGTTGTAACTAACCTCATGTAAACAGACATAAGCCACAGTCAGCTCTTGTCTCCCTTGGCTGGTGTATAATTCCCTTTGCCATGAGGAGGCAGTATGGCAGTATCTCATTTTGAAGTTGAACCTGTCAAATTCAATGTTTTGGCTGTGAATCGCCTCACAGTTCTGCAATAAGATTGGCACTCTACTCTCAGGTGCTTTACCATGGTAAGTACATCCTCTCAGTATGGTATAATCAAGGGAACAAAAAGTTTGCACCTGCTGTGGGTAAGGGATCTAGTAACTGCCTTATTGATACACTCAAGATGCTTACCTATTGCTCTTAATCTTTCCTGTGTTGTACATCCAAGGGTTACATGAGAGCTCATGTGCATGGGGCCCTGTGACCGTCCCCTACAGCATCAGTCCCACTTCGTACTTTGCATTGGGCTGTGCATTTCTGGGTTATAGAGAATGATGTGAGTTGTGTCACTGAGAGTAGCCTCTTTCCTCGTTTTTCCTCATCCCAGCCATCTGTATGCTGTACCTATACCAACTATGAGTTGGAATTGCAATGGACCAGTGCAAGCTTCTGCTAGTGTCTCTGTGTAGTGCTGTCTTATCATTGACAATTGCTCTTGAATCTCAAATGGGGAGCAAGTTCTTAATCCACAGACTGGATGCCTTAAGGGTTGCTCACAGCACATATTTGGTGCTTTGATGTCACAGAAGGAAGTTGAGATAAGAATGTTGTCCTTCATGTTCCTCTCCTCATGAGCAGGCGATGGTGGGAAAGGCTGGTTCCTGAAAACTTTGCCCAGTATATTCCCTGCCCCAGCCCAAGACAAGGTCTCTGTACCCTGCCCAGGTGCCTGTTCCAGCTGATACTCCCCCAAGCTTCTTGTGGCGCTTGTTTGTCCAGAGACAGGAGCTGCAACCTGCCTGTAACCAGGAAGAGGGCTTGTAGCCCCCAGCTGTATCTCCCTCCTTCGGTGGGGATTCATATAGCCCTGCCTGTCAGTCCTTGGGCAGAGCTCTGTGTCCCTCTCCCTGGCAGACCAACCCAGAGCTTGCCCTGGCTCCAAGATGAGCAGAGCAGAGTGCATGAGGCAGACTGAGTGTAAGCAGTGTGTTCAGCTCCCTGTGCCCCTGCAGCCAGCATGCCACTGGCATTGGACTGCCTCTGCCACCTCCTTCAGGCTCCCACCTTCTTTGCTATATACAGAGTACACTTGGGGCTGAGCTTGTTGTGTGTATTGAACAGAGGCAGCAGTGTGGTTTGTAGTCCACGAATGTGTTAGGACCTGCAAACTGGCTGTGAAATGACACCTAACTGGCTGTGGCTGTAGCCTTGCTGTGGATGTCTAGGTACATCTCAGTATGTCTAGGTATGCTGCACTGGCACTGCTATCTTTACCTACCAGGCCTGTCATCCCATTAAAAAAAAAAAAAAATCAGAAAGAGCTGGAGAGGGAAGGGAGCAGCCCAACAAGACCTACTTTCCACTGTATTTTTAGCATCTGATTTTATTTTTCCCAGTATAATTCTGGATTAACCGTTTCATTGTTTTGTCCAGGCTGATCGAGTATTCCCTGCCAACATCCTTTTTGTCCGGCACACTGAAGCCGGCCCATGTTCATTTTCTCATTGACCAACACCCCCAAGTCTTTCTCCACAGGGCTGCTCTGAATCTCTTCTCTGCCCAACCTGTATCTGTGCCTGGGATTGCTCCAACCCAGGTGTAGGACCTTGCACTTGGCATGGTTAGACTTCATGAGGTTGGCATCGGCCCACCTCACAAGCATGTCAAGGTCCCTCTGGATGGCATTCCTTCCCTCCGGCGTAACAACCAAACCACACAGCTTGGTGTCATCAGCAAACTTGCTGAGGGCACACTCAATCCCACTGTCCATGTCAGCGACAAAGATGGTGAACAAGACCGGTCCCAACACCGATCCCTGAGGGACACCGCTCGTTACTGGTCTCCAGCAGGACATTGAGCCATTGACCACAACTCTTTGTGTGCGACCATCCAGCCAGTTCTTTATGCACTGAGTGGTCCGTCCATCACATTGATGTCTCTCCAATTTAGAGACAAGGATGTTGTGGGACAGTGTCAAACGCTTTGCACAAGTCCAGGTAGATGACATCAACTGCTCTACCCCTGTCCATCAGTTCTGTAGCCCCATCATAGAAGGCCGCCAAATTGGTCAGGCAGGATTTCCCCTTAGTGAAGCCATGCTGGCTGTCACCAAGCACCTTGTTTTTCTTCATGTACCTTAGCATGCCATCCAGGAGAATCTGCTCCAAGATTTTGCCAGGCACAGAGGTGAGACTGACTGGTCTGTAATTCCCCGAGTCATCCATTTCCCCCTTCTTGAAAATGGGGGTTATATTTCCTTTTTTTCCAGTCATCGGGAACTTCACCTGACTGCCATGATTTCTCAAATATGGCAATCTTTCAGTTTCTCCTCATAGGGCAAATGCTACAGCCTGTTGACCACCTAGCTCACTCTCCATTCAGCTTGCTCCAGTTTAGCTCTCTCTTGTACTGGAGCTCCAAATCTGGACAACATATTCTAGAGAGAGTCCAATTAAGTGCCAAGTGAAGTGAATAGATGATACATCCCTTGACCTACTGGCTATGAGCTGACAAATGTAGCCCTCAGGTCCTCTCCAGCAGAGCTGCTACCCAGGCAGGCAGGCTCTAGTATGTACTGTCCCAGTGAATTACTTCTTCCAAGGTATAGGACTTTGCATTTGTCCTTCTTGAATTTCATAAGGTTCATGTTAGGCCAATTCCTGCAGCCTGTATAGGGCACCCTGGACAGCAGCCCTTCCTTCAGCATATCAACCAGTTCCCCCAGCTTGGTGTTGAGTGTAAATGTGGTAAGGGTGTGCTTTGTTGGAGCCTCTAGGTCAGTGATGCAGATGCTAAACAGGACATATCCCAGAATATACCCTGGCATACAACTTGTTACTGTTCTCCAGGTAGTGTATAAACACTGCCCTCTGAGCGTGATCATCCAATCAGTTTTTAATACATCTGATTGTCCACTCATAATAGTTTTATATCAAACTTGAGACATTCTGTGAAAGCATTGAACGCTTTGCTGCAGTCAAGGTAAATGGCTTCCATGCCTCTCCCCTCGTCCACAAGTCCCATCATTTTATTGTAAAAGAGAATCAAGTTGGTTGGGCATGATTTATCCTTGGAATATCCACACTGACTATTTCGTCATGTTTTCCTTCATGTGCCCAAAATATGTTCTAAGGGGACTCACTACATAATTCTCCCAAGGACACAGATGAACTGACTGGCCCTAATTTATTGGATTTTGGACCTCTGAAAATGGATCAGAAGGAAGTTACAGGTCAGAGAGAAACCCATAGCCTGTAAAGCCAGCTTCTTTCAGCTCCTTTTTCCTTAGTCAGCTCACAACCAGCACAGAGTAGCTAGTAGTGTGCATGGATGGGCTAAGAGAGCTTTCTGGCTGCCTCAGATTTGCTACAAAGGGAATGTAGAACTAAGATGCAGGCTGGAGTGGAGGCGGAATCTCAGAGATGGGGTTTAATCAACATGGAGAGGTGGAATGGAACAAGGGGCAGAGTAACTTGGCAGCAATGCTGAAGTGGATAGAGCCTGCCACAGGCAGGTGGGTTGTAGGAGAGCATGGTGGGCAGAGCACATCATAGGTTTTCTCCTGAGCTGGCCTTTGAGCAATAACTGATGAAGCTGAGGGTTTGCTATTTGCTCTCTAATCACAGGCTGAGGGTGAGCATGTTTATTTCACAGAAATTAGGATCTCCAAAGGATTCAGTTCAGGGGCCTTAAAGCCCTTTTCCTGCAACTCCTTGCAGTGTCACTCTGCCTCTAACTGAAGATCTGCTTTCATGCTTAGGCACCTGCCCTCATGCTGTCTGCTTTGTATCTCTCCCTTCTCCCTTCCTTGAGGAGGAAAATGGGCCTCTACTCCAAGCCCAGCAAATGCCATGCACATTGGAAGGATACATTTGCCCTTCCCTCTTCCTTGAGGGAAGTTCAGATAAAAATGCATCTTTTTCTATGAGCCTCAGAATGAGATAGCTGGAGCATTGGTCTCACTTCTCTCAAGGTGTACCTGTTGGCATTGTAATTAGTGATCCACATGCAGCTTAAATACAGCAGTTGTAATCAAAGCTGCACCATTACTCTATGTTGGGAGATTTCTCTGTCCATTTCCTTCTTGCGAGAAGTCTAGAGAGGTAATGCATTTGTTGGCAAGCCAGGAAGAAGTGACATAAGGCTGAGAGAAGGGAAAAAGCAGCCATTGAGAATATATCTTTTGATTTGCTGCTGGTCTTGGGTAAGAGCACAGGTTTCAGCCCAGTATCAGGCATTGGTTTGTTTTAGCCAGCTCACCTGCAGTGGCCTCAGGTATGAGAAGCATTCTCTGCTGAGAAGTTGTCCTATTCCTAATGCTTCTCCTGAGGAAAGAAGGGAAAAGGAGATTTCCATGTTCCCCAGCTTCTAAATGGGTGTGTTTGCTGTGAGAGGCTTTCCAGGGCAGAATCATAGAATCATAGAATAGTTAGGGTTGGAAAGGACCTTAAGATCATCTAGTTCCAACCCCCCTGCCATGGGCAGGGACACCTCACACTCCACTGGCATGCCTGCATGTGGAAATGCAAGTATGTTCAGCTGCTGCAGATACCTTTATACAAATTCTTGAGGTCTTCAGCATGTACCTTTGTTTTCCCCACTCCTAGCTCTTGTGTAAGAGAATATCCACAGGACAAATGTGCTCAGAGGGAGGCTAGAAGCAAGGGACAGGGATGGTGAAAGCATTGAAGTTTGCAGTAGAGGTACGTTCTTAGAAACTGAGGTGGAAAAGAGAAAGGAATGATGTGGAGCTATTTTGAACAAGTAATGATGTCTGTAAAGCCAGTATAGGGAATAAACTAGGTTGGGCAAGTACTCTTGGCATTCAGTTGCTGTTGCTTGCTTACTCATGTTTTCTCTGTCTGATATTTTACATGTGTGTGTGTGCTGGTGCAGCTTTTCATTCTATGTGAAATCCCATTAGCGGTGTGTATTTGTTCTCCAGATAGAAGGGGGACTGGAGCCTTTGTCATGCCCAGGTGAGTCTGGCAGAGGCTGAGGGGAAGTGGATGAAGTTTCCTAAGGGAGAGTTGTTCCATACCTCTCACCATTCTGGAGAGATTCTGCTGAGCCTATCCCATCTTCAGTAAAGCAGGGAGAAGCAAGAACGTTTAATGGAATCTATATACATATAAACTCTTTTGTAGGGAAGTATTGATTCTGATAGGCCCAAGAACCACTTTTACAATAAGCTCTGAATGAGGTATTGCTACTGAGTTCAGTCCATGTTTAGGCCAGCCGTCAAATACTGGAGCTGGCTGGTCCTGGGTTACATCATGTGAGAAATGCTGTGTACAAGGTGGGGGATTTCAGCAGTAGGGGATTGCCAGTCAATAAAGATCATGGAAGGGTGAGGCAGAGCTGGGAAATATAACCAGAGAAGGAAGCTTATAATTTTTGCCTTTGATGGCTTTTTGTACCCTGCAGTGCTTTCCAGTCTGACCTTTGCAAGCTGGGTTCATACGGTCAGCACAGTTTTTCTGCCTTTGGGTAACAAGGCAAACTTATCAGATTTTCTGCAGCTTCTGGTGTCCACACCTATCTCCTCATCTAGAGAAGTGAGGAGGGATGGCTGGATAGAATAAGGTGCAGCGGAGTTACACTGAAAGGAGCCATCCAGTGCTTGAAATAGAGCTAAGTGGGGTGACATGCAGAAGCGTAGAAGTTATCATGCCAGTCTGTACCAATTGCCTCCCTGCTCCTGAGTCCTCTTTTCCAGGGTGGTTGATACTCCAGAAGAGTTGAATTTGGGGGCAAGGGTTTTTTTAACTGTTTCTGCTTGTTTGCAGTTGCCTGCAGCCTCCAATTTTGGATATTCTTTGCCTTTTCTCCAAGAAGGTGGGTCCAGCTGGTGGTGCATTGGTGAGCTCAGGGGACAGCTCTGTACAGTTCTCATCTCTTTCTGTAGGAGCTTTGGATATAGAAACAGCTATTGTGTCAGTATACAAAGCCTAAAAACAAATCAGGCACTTAGGCAAAGGAGCTGCCTCTCAATTGATCCATAAAGCCCAGCAGAGGCTCCCTCAGCTGGCATCCATGTGAAACTGGGCACACCATTATTCTCTGATGTTCAGAGGTTTACCATCTTATGAGTTTTAACTGAATATCTGGTTGTCAGAATGACATTTGTACGGGAGGAGGCAGATTATCCCAATTTACTATGAGGTTCTTGCAGTAAGTTTTGGCTACTGTCAGTGAGACAGCAGAAGACTGGAGAGCCTGTATAGATCACATCATAATTCATACACCTATCTGATCCTATTTTTAATTCTGCTTAATCTGTATCTTCAGTGCTATACGGTGGGGCTGAGTCCCATGTGTTAATGTGGCTTCATATATTCTACATTCTTGAGGCACTTTTCTCTCACAGCTTTGCACTCCTTTTTCTGCTCTCTCCCAGAAGATATTCAGGGCCAACTGACAATGGTAGCTCTAAGGGCATGGCTCCCTTGGGTCCTTTATAGTAGTATCTAAGGAAGGAAAAAGAAGAAGAGTAGAGATGTTTCCTCTAAGAATTCCACTGGCATACAGAGATAGGGCTACTGTAGAGCACAGAACATAGGGGAAAAATTCCTATCTATTATCACTTACTATTTCCTTCCTGAAGCATCTGAATGAGTGCCTTTTTTGTTGTTGTTGTTTTCTTCTCCTGATGTTTTATTTTCCTTGCCACCACCGTAGGTGAAAGGTCATTTCCTTTGAACTGTCTATGCTTCCTGTATTAATTTGGAAATTCCAGCCCCATGGAAGTGCTGTCTGAGAGCAGTCTACACTGCCTGACTTTGTCTGACACTGGATTTCACCTACAATTGTCTGTCCTTCTATCTGGCCTTGTCACACAGAGGTTCTTCTCAGTCCACTTTTACCTTGATTACTTTAAGCGAGGCTGTCATCTGCAGCCTTCTACCACCTGCTCTCAGTTTCCAGGTCACTCAATGTATCTCAGTAGTCCTACACAGACAGCGGAGTAACTGAGTTTTTGACCAGGTCTCATGCTGAAAACTAGCTGCTAATTCTTTAATTTTTCATCCAGCTTCTCATTTGTGACAGAAATTTCACTCCACAGATCCAAGAATGTCTCTGGGAAAAAAAAAACCACATTACCTAAAGGTCCAGACTGTCAACTGGTTAACTCACCAAGTTGTTCCAGAGGTACCTTGAAAGAAGTCCACTAAAGCAAAGGACCAACTCTTGTTCCAGAGTGAGAAACTACACTAACTGGTAGCAGTAAATTAAGATTTATGTGCAATTGTGAATAGTTCAGATAGCTGTAATTAGTTAAGCTCATAATTGTACTCCAGCTTGCATGGGTATAGGGATCAGGTCCTTAAGTAAGGGAATCAGGGAGATCCCCTTCAGCGTGGAATTCTAGTCTTCCCTCACATCCATCAGAGATGAGCTCAGTCTTTTACGGTAGGGAACCATCCAGGTGCTCACTGGAAAAGCTGTGACATATTGAGAGGAGGTATACTCTTCTTGAGCATCCAGTCATGTTTAGGTGCCCTGACTCCAGCCACGGGGAAGTCAAAATCTATTACAGTCCCCACCCATAGGAAGTGGATAATGATGTTGGGTGGTTATTGAAGATAAGTGCCTTTGCACTCTTTCCCCTTGAGGAGTCTCCTTTGGACTAATTTCTTGGAGAGGGAAATGAGCACTGAGGAGTTAGTAGGAAGCTGGTTTTGTGGGACACTTCACCCCTGAAGAAATCATTGTGGAACTGAGTTTTCTCCATGAGTTTTGGATGGATGCTTTTGGTATATCCCATTGTCCAATGTTTGTCTCTCCCCTCATTCTGGCATTCCTGGTTCCCTGCAGTACCCAGCCTTACAATACTACTGCTATTCTCTGCTCACTGGCATGTGCTTCCCAGGTGCTTATACTCTCCTGCTTCTGAGACCGACCCTGTGATGACAGCTGCCTGCCTGCCTATCAAAGGCTCCATTTAGAGCTAGCCCAAGAGCGGACAGAAAGGTGCAGTGTTAGATCCCGAAATCTGACACAGTGTGGCTTGCCTGCTTTTCAGTGGGTCCTTGACAGCCTTTCAGGGCCAACTGACTATGGTAGCTGTAAGGGCTCATGTCTGTCAGCCCCCCTGCCAAGCACACAAGTTCACTTCCATCTTGGAAGAAGGGGAGAGAGAAGTGACATTTCACCGAGTGGCAGGCACACCAGGGGATGTAGAGAGATAAGGCAGGATCACAGAAACAGCTGAAATCCTGAGCGGATATTGCATTGCCGGCTGGATTGACAGGTTAAAAGTATTGCTGGGGCAAGTCTCACTGCTCCCTCTGTCCCAGAGGTCTGTGCAGTGAGAACAGCATTCCGACCTATTGAATCTTGGCCTACACTGGGACCAGTTCTGACATAGTCTGGCATGAGGACATCTGTGGGGAATGTGTTTCCAACTTTCAACAGGAGCTACCAATAGAATGGCTTTTAAAGTAAATAAGTTCACTTAGCAAACAGCAGCAGTAAATGAACAGAAACACTGGCATGGCCAAGGATGAAATATTAGCATTTTTCAAATCCGTTTAGTGAAGACAGCCCCTGGGCACTGGTTCAGGTCCTTGTGTTAGGAGACTGTTTGCAAAGCACTAAGCTAACTTACAGCCAAAACCTGTCATCTTCTTCCTGGAGCTCAGGAGGGCAAAACTTGACTTAGTTGACAAACTAGATCTGGCCTAAAAACATAATACCTTTTCATTTCATCCATCCCAAAGTACTTATGACACATCAGTCAGAGCACAAGCTTCAGAAAGCATTTTGGCCACTCCAGACTGCAGGCAGGAAAAGGAAGTGTAGTGGTTTAAACCCAGTCAGGTAATTCGTTCGCTCACTTCCCCCCCTTCTTTCCCTCCCCCTGCTCTCGGAGGGACGGAGAGGAGAATCGAAAAGAATGCAACTCCCACGGGTTGAGATAAGAACAGTTTAGTAACTAAGGTATAACACAAATCACTACTGCTACCACCAATGATAATAATGATAAAGGAAATAACAAGGGAAGAGAATACAACACCTCACCACTAGCCGACCGATAACTCGCCCCCCCCAGCCCGACCAAGCTCCGACCGATACCTCCTCCAACCCTGCAGTCTCCCAGCCCTTCCGGCTAACTCCCAGTTACATCCTGGGCATGACGTGCTGTGGTATGGAATACCTCTTTGGTCAGTTTGGGTCAGGTGTCCTGTCTCTGCTTCCTCCCAGCTTCCCCTCCTCCCTGGCAGAGCATGAGGCTCACAAAGTCCTTGGCCAAACCAAAACATCTCTATCAGCTCTGTTCCCAAGCCGAAAGTCAAAACACTGCACTGCACCAGCTACCAAGGAGGAGAAACATGACTGCTACTGCTGAACCCAGGACAGAAGTTTTCTTCAAGACCCACAAAGATGCTACATAGGCAACAGCAAACTGAAGTGGCATGTTCAAAGAGCACCACTTCAGTGACTACAGATGATCATGATGCATTGAAAAGACTCCCTGCGGCATCACAGCAGTAAGCAGCAGGATCAAACAGTCCTGGCTTGGAGAACCTCCTTGCACAGTTACAAACTGCTTCCTGCCCATGGCTGACTTTACTGGGCAAGTGATGTGTCCAAATGCTTATCTAGCCTTGACTGGTTTACCAGCTCTTGTGGGTTGCAGCACAAAATGACATGGCTAGATGACAAGATGACAAGACAAACTGTCTAGCAGAGGTTTTCCACTCTTGGAAAGATGTGACTATGTCTTGGGTACGGAAAAAGTTGCATGGGGGGCCTTTTCGTCAAGGTTGCTTGATCCAACCTCATCTACACCAGTAAAGCTGTGCCAGCTGTGTGATGTGAGTGGTGGCCCAGCATTCCCTAGAAGAAATCCCATGTGCAGAAGATAAGGCTACAGCTCCTCATCTGGAGAAAGAGGTATTAGTCCTCAGGAAATGGATTTGAGAGTGGCATGAGGGTCTTCCCAAGGAACTTCTCTGTGGAGTCAGTGGGGAAACACTAGTGACTGATCAATGGGTGGCACAAGTTGTTACCTATAGGACCCAGACCAGCGCACTCTCTCATCAAGTGAGAGGTCCCAGGAGAGAAGGCGAGTTCTGGGAAAGTGCTTAGGGGGATCAGTCTCGCTGGATAAGGTGAAGTAAGCTAGTACTCTAGTCAGTGTCTGGCCAGAGGACCAAAGGACTGTGAGGAAGGTACCTGAGGCCAGGGAGGTTGCAAGGGAGGGAGAGGGGGGTGCTTAATGCCTGGGAATGCAATATCAGCAGTGGGGCAGCCAGTAGAGAAATTGCACCAAGGAGTACTGTGTGCTCTGCTTGCTGACCTTCCCACATCACTCTCCATTCCCTGCCCACTCCTATACATGGCAGATAGAGGTTCTGCCTTTGTTTTATGCTGTGATCCATGTCCTTTCTCACAGGTACTGTGATTCTGAAGGACCTCCTGCTTATCATTAATGCCCAGACAATTCAACCCAAATATCTGGGGCGTACTGTCCACCTCCTCCCTGTTGTGCAATCACAGTCCCGTTCTGCAGCCTTACTGCTCTGTTCTGCATGCAGCGGTGTCCCTTGCAGTCCCTACCGAGAGGTTAATAAAGACCTACTGCCTGAGTTACCTTCAGCATTTATAAACCAAAAAATACAAACAGCATGTAAGCAGCATTCATTACCTTGCATGCCTTCAGCTGCTTATTGGATACACATCCCCCTCCCTCCAGCATCTCTCTTTTTTTTTTTAATATGTTTTTTTTAATTTGTTTTGATGAATGAGTGACAACCCTGACACCCGATTCGCTGAGATTAATAGAAACGACACAATATTTACGTCGCGCCGACGAGCAATTATCCTGCCATCTATCTTTGAGATTATCTTTCTGATTGAAAACTACTCATCCGTGTAATCGGAATTATTTGGAATTAGAAGGGAATTTATGGCCCCTCTCACTCTCCCTCCTATTTGCCTCTGTCTCCATCCTTCTTCCCCCTCCTTTAAGAGGGGTTCTTTTTTCCTTCATTCCTTCCATACTTTTTTCTTTCAGCCTTGTGGATGGAAATGTATGCTTTTCTGTCTAAAGCTTTGCTGTACAAGGATGTTTGTGGAGGTGGGGAAGAATGGGCAAGACTGTGTCTAGGCAGGCACAGAGGACAGTGGTCATGTACAGAAGCTTGGGCAGCAGCTGGGGGATAAAAGCCTCTTCAGAAGAAGGCTGGCAGGGGAAATGGACACATGGAGTATATGATGCAGTGGAAGCTGCACTGGCAGTACTGCAGTGATAGGATAAGTCGAGGTACCTCACATATCTCCCTTCTTTATTCTGTTTTACAGTTCCTTCCTTATTACTGTGCTTTGAAGATGTCTTTCCCTGGCCCACTGCTTAGTAAATGTGCTCCTTGTGCATTTATTTTGTCTGAATGCTTATCTGAAAGTCTTTTTTCCAATTCACTCTGTGTAGGAGAAGCACCCATGCCTGTGGGCTGCTTCCTGCTTGCAGTGAACCTTTCTGTAGCTGCTGCTGGTGTTTCTGCTACTTCAACAGTCTGTGGGGACAGCCTGCTGAATGTGTGGAATAGGGTCTGGCAGACTCACATCAGTATTGGTGTCCCTTAATACAATGCTATCTGTTATAGGGCTTCTAGGAAATACTCTTGCTTATTTCTCATAGCTTTAAGGAGCTGATAAGTGGTATAGGACCTCTAATGTTTTTTCTCACTGGGAAGAGCTGTATTTTTCTGCATTTTTTCAGAAGCACCAATGTTTCCCACACTTTTCTGTATTCAATTTTCATTCTTTTGCTGTCCTGTGATGCAAGGAAAGCAACTAGTTGTGTTATCTCAGGTCACCTCTAGAGTAAGGAGACAAAACTCTCCCTTTTGGGTGATTACAAGATGGGATAGCAAAATTCATGTGTGTTCCTTCTGTTCTCTGGAAGTCTATCTCTGAACACAGTCATTAGTGAAGCATTTCCTACCTTTCCCTTTTCCTGCATGAAGACAGAAATGGGACTATCCTGCTACATATAGAAAAAAAATCTGTGTTGCAGGTCAGTCAGTACTGAGAACTACCCCTCTCTAGATATACACTTCAAAAACAGCACTTGATTTTTTTACAAGTGGTTGTGGCAGAACCAGAGACAGTGAAGTGGGTGTCAGGGGATGTCAAGTAGCAGAGACCTTTCAAATGGACCTAGTAGCATCTGTGTCCTTTGAGAACCACAACATGGAAAGGTCCTTGGCTCACATTAATCCTGCTGAAGAATAGAGAAGGGAAGCAATGTAGGTTTATGAACAAGTGCCATGTGCTGAAAGAGAGACACACAGGCTGAGTGCTGCAGGAATACGGCCTTAACTCAATTGCAGAGCTACTACCTAACATACAAGCCAGGCTGACAAAGATGTTTGATACAGAGAGCAGTGTAAACAGTTAATGTTACAAAGATTTGGAAAAGAAAATGTGCTTTGAGGTACAGTTGCTGTCAGCTCAAGAGATCTAGGCCCAGATGGGAATCCCTGATCCTTCCGCCCAGAAATACCCAATGTTGTTCTTAATTAGTATGGAAATATTTTCCTTCTTGAGAGAGGGCTGTTGAATTGCCAGTGGGATACTGGGGGGATGGGTCTGTGCTCGTGTGGGGTAGGCTATCAAGGAGCTATTAATTAGGTTACTTCCCACTGCTGTTGACATGCTGGGGAAGGGGGTTGTTTGTGGGCAAAATAAAAAGGAAAGGGAAATGGAAAGACTGGGAACAAGAACGGAAAGCAAGAGGAAAAAAAGTAGTCAGGTAGGACAAAGTGCACAGGCTGAAAGAAGAAGTATGTGTAAAAAAACATTCCTAAGATTCCTGAAGTAGAAGATGGGACACATGAAACCAGGATATGGTTAGAACCATAGGGGCAACTCCTTTGAGACAGCAGCAGCATGGATTGGACACAGCCACAAGGACTGACTGATCCTCTCCTGCCTTGTCACTGGTTTTGTTGTTCCTGCTTCCACAAACTTGTCACCAAAGCCTCCTCATGTCAGAGTAGCAATATTTTATGCCAACAGTCACTATGAAATAGGAAAGAATTTGGATGTGAAACTTCTTTAGTTGTAGGTTACCTTCCTTTGCTGTCTGGGTCTCTTACCCCTTCCTTTGGAATGGGATCTTTATTGGGTTTGATGAATAATCATAAAAATACTAATTAGAATTTTTGCTTGGCTTCCTATATAATACTTCAACCACTTACTAATTTTATCAAGGTCTCATTGCAGTCTCTACTCTGTACTTCCGGTCATCATGTGTACAGCCCTGGAAGAGCCCATACACAAAAACCAGCATACAGTGATAGCATAGCTCTCTATCTAAGCAGTAGGTGCTGCATTTACAGTTCTGAGAGAGTGCCAGAACAAGAAAGAGACAAGGAACGTTTGTGGCAGTATGAATTAGAATAAGCAAAGGATCTGTTCACAGAGGGGAAAGAAAACTGAGCAAGTGGGTTACCTAAAAATATCAGTGCAGGCTCCAGGCTCCCTTGCAGAGAGAAGAAATCAGTGCGGTTGTGATTATTCAGAGAAAGTGTTTTGAGTTTGCAAAGGGGGAGGAGTGGACTGTTAAGACAAAGGCATAGCATTGATACCTCATGTGGGACTAACACAATCCAGACCTATTTACCCTGAGATCTCACTCTAGAGAACGTAGCTGTATGCTGCATTTTCTTTCAAAAAACCTGTCTAATAGGAAGCTGGATTCTGAGCATGGACCTACCCAGCCTCCTTGGAGCAACACAGCACAGGACAAAAGCTATCCAGGTTGCAGTCTACCATCATCACTTCAAATCCTCAAGCTCCCTAAGAGATCCAGAGTGAGCACAGGTGGTTTGAAACAGAGAAATTGGTAAAAAGAGGGACTAAAACTAGAAGGACAACTTTGCTTTCAATTCTAGGGGTTTGTGCACGACAGTGACAATTCATCAGCACATGAAAGATTGCTGTTAAAGCAAGCACATCTGCTGGGGGCCAAGGAAGCTCTTGTCCCTAAATCTGCCACCAATCATAGAATCCAGGAGCACTCATGGAGCTCTTGCATGTCGTCTTCCTATGCTATGTGTAACACAAAGAGGGGTATGGTGGCAGAAGAAGAGTGAAGCAGGATGAAGCTGAGCACTGTACAGGTGAGGGCTCCTGATTCCATATCCAGCTCTTTTCGGTTTTAAATGGGGTGTGTTTATTTGTTTGGTCGGGTTTTTCCAGTTGGCTTTGTTTTTAAAGAAAATGAAATACAGATTATATCACAACATGATGTTCCTTCGAAAAATGCTTTGTCAGTTTAACTGGAATTTATTGTTAGGCCTGCTATTCTAAGGGAATACCGCATATATGATCACGCTTGATGAGTTTGTCTAACTTCTGAACCTGTTATCTAATTTCAACACATTTCACACCCAATCAGGAGTCTGAAAGGTATTAAATTCATGCAAGTTTCATGAAATAGGTGACAGGTAGAGAAGGAAGGCCTTATTATTATCCCTTAGGGAAAGACGGCAGAAAGAGCTCACTCTTATTTAGAGTCCAGGAAATCCACATGGGACAGGGACTGTTCAAATGCCCCAATTACAGAAGAGTTCAGTTGAGGCTCGCATCTTACTATGTGTGCATCAGAGGATCCACTGTTTGGTCAATGTACCTTATAGATTCTCTAGTGACTAGTAAGGAATAAGCTTCCTTCTTTCTGGACATTCATAACACTGCTAATGCATGTGATTTCCCTGAAATTTAATAACAAGTAAGTAACATTGCAGTTTCAGGATAATGCAGTTAAAAAGCCTATCAAACACAACAGAGAAAGCCACTGGAAAAAAAGGCATCTTTGTTTCAGGTACCTGAGAAGGCAATGAGCACCCAAAATTTTCAATAGAAGATTCTTTCAGGAGGTAAGTTGAGATGCAGCTGTGAAATTGCTGTGGTCTGTACAGACTGTATCTTCTGCCCTCTAATATATGTGCCCCAGTTTTCCTCGTATTAGCCTATCTGAGCACTGGTTTCACTGTGATCTTGGATCCCAGTATAGGTAAAGTGGTGCATGAATATTACTTTGGTAGGACATAGTTCAGCATAACTTCTTTGGAGATGTAAGCTAGACTAACATAAACGTGGTTATAGTTATATAACTTTGTCCAGTGCAATATTCTTATAAAATCATTCCTGTGAAGTGGGATAGTTCCATTTATACAAAAATTAATGTGGAACAGGCCTCAAATTACAAAGTATTTGCAGTGGAGGCCATATTTGCTTATTTACACATGCATGGTGTTTAGTGTCAAAGGGCCTGGTACTGAATGCTGCTTATTATAATAATAATAATAACAGCAATAACATAAAAGGGCTACAAGTCTGGCTGGGGAGTCACCACAGTGTCTGTAATTAGTTGTAGTAAAAATTATCATTTCTGAGGCATCTGGGAACACTGACTCTCAAAGATGAACAGTAACTATGTAGTCATCCCTGTCATGGCACAGCCTTAAAGACATTTTTGTCAGGGCACTTCCTTACTTTTTGCTTGCTCTGTACCACGAAATGAAGGTAATGGTTGCATGTTTTTTCTTTGCAGTCTTGCCTTTACATGGACCTCTGAGGCTGCCCATTTTCATGACTCACTTAACAATGCTTGCAAGGGGAACAGGTAACATTTTGAAAGCATAATGTAGCAATATCGAAGCAGTTTCTCTACACAGACTCACACATTCTGAAAAAGGAGGTGAAACAAGAGTTTCCATTTATAGAGAACTTGGCTGAAGAAATCACTTTTGAAGGAGGGAATCACTGCACAGTTCAGGGCAGGGGGCTGCTTCCTGATATTGTGTGTCAGGTCTCGTTTGGTTGTTTGCTCTTTGATGACAGTTTTCTGGAGTGAATAACAATTACTCCAAATTAATGCCACCACTCAGAACAATTGTAGTTAACATAGAAGACTTCCAAATAATTCGTCCAGAACTCAGTTTTTTGTTAGATTTCATTAAAGAACAACCAAGCTTTAGGAAAGTGTTTTATTGGGGAATTTGCTGATACAGACAGGAAATATGAAATGCCCTGTGGTTACAACCAGCAGTCCACCTGCCTCCAAATTAGAGCCTTGATTTCTGCCTGGATGCAAGCTAGTGATCAGTGAGAAAGTAAAGAAAATAACTTTTTTGAAACATAAGGGGTCTTCTTTGGAAACTTAAGAAGGAGACATGAAAAAATTTCCATGCTCTCTACTTTTTCTAACATCCTATTTCTATAAATTTAAAAATGTGAGTTCTGTCACCTGATAACATGGCAAAAAGAAACTTCTCCAGAACAATGGCAGAGATGTAGCACAACAGCTCTGAAGAACGGGCTTTCAAAAAGCAGAAGGCAGCCTGCTTGCAGGTTTCCATGGGGTTTCATCAGGCAAATGAATCCCAGGATCGAATGGCAAGTCACCAGATGTATTCAAGAGAAAGTTTCTGTTCTTGTCTCTGCTACTTAAGGCATATTTACAGGGCGCAGGGGAGCACCATGCAGTGATAACTTAGAGTCTCATGGTATTCTCAAATTGAATTTATATAGCCTGGTTCTCATCTGGATATAAAGTCCATATGAATGAGGCTATCTTTCTGCCAAAATCCAGACCAGGTCATTTAGAGCATGCTGAAGTAGCCCTGTGTAACTCCGCTTTGCTAAAGTATCCTTAAGTGCTGTGTGACATAAAACTGGGGCTGCTTCTCCTGGAGTTTCTGTTACCTGGCTGCAAAGCGCTTTGATGCATCTGTCCTGCCTTGCAAAGGTGCAGACGACTGAATCCACCACTTTTTTCACAGCTTAATGTTGCACAGAGGAAATAAAGTTGTGGTTTCATGGTGGTTATGTTGTATTTTGTTTTGTTTTGTTTTTCCAAGCTTGTGAGAGCAGGAGAGCTGCATGGTACACAGCATGTCAGGGAAGAAGCTACTGTGACTGCTTTAGATCTTCTACTCTGTGCTCAGTGGGGAGTCACAGCCAGGCCATGTGTGAGCAAGTGTGTGTCACGCTAGTGACACATTCCTTGAGGGAGGGGACCGGTGAGGAGCTGGGCCTCACCTCCCAGCAGCAGCAGGGCCCTAGGCAGAAGTAATGGAAGGGACTGGTTATTCCAGGCGAGGACAGGTCCAGGTGTGGCAAGAGCACAGACTAAAGCAGCAGCAATGGACTGAGCAACCAAATGTCTGCACCTGAAGCACGGACTTGACAGAAACCTTCCTCAAGCAGCTGTTTCCAAGGGGCCTTGGGTAAATCCACTTGAGGTTAAGGATTTAACTTTTTTTTCCCTCCTCACTGTTAAGCCTCAGTGAATGTGACATCTTTTTACAGGGAGTAGGGGGTGGGGAAGAGGAAGGGAGGATAGAGGACAATTTTTGCTATAGGGTGTGCTATACCTGAGCTCCAGCTCAGGTTCTAGCAGCTTTGAATATCTGCAGTGAACTGCAGGGCACCTTTGTTGGTGCCAACCAGAAGTTGGGGGGGGGGGGGGGGGGGGGGGGCAGAAGGAGGGGTGGGGGAAGAGAAAGGGAGGAGGCACCATGTGCTTCCCATCAGGACCTCAGAGGGGGATGCTGTCTGTGCCACTTGGCAAGACTGTTGGTAGAGAAACAGCTGGGCTTTTGGCTCCTCCTCAGCCTGGCAGGCTGTTGACTAGCAGCAGTGGTTGGTTGAGGGGGCAGCTGCCTTGCATTTCAGGGCACATTGTCCTGGCTCTTCCGCTCCTCTGCTGGGACAGCGTGTGTCTGTGTGTGTCTGTGTGTGTGTGCGCGCACACGCCCTTCCTTTGTGTCCTCTTAGTGCAGAGCATCCTCAGACGAAATCCTGAGTGCCTGAAACAAGCAGTAAAGCTCGGCAGCAACATGAGAGGCCCAGCAGCTTGTCCTCCCTATGTTATGTGCTGTAGCTGTGCTTCTTCACCTGGGATGAGCTTAGTGCCAGGGAGCTCAGTTTCTGACTGGGGAACAGAGGAAGGGAACACTAAATCCTTTTGCAGAATCCTTTCTTGCAAATATGGGTAACTACTTTTAAAGAAAAGGCTCCTTCCCTTCTCCCCTTCTCCCTCTCCATTCTTTTGGAGAGGAAAATGCTCTGAGTTTTGAGGTGCTCAAGGCTGCAGGGTGGGAAGGGTCTGGGTCGGGAGAGCTTTCAGAGGTGACTGGCAACTCTAAGATGAAGAAGGACTTGAGGTGATGGGGTGAGAAGGCAGAGGAGACTGCAGCAGAATTGTGATAAAGAGGGAGAAACCACCTCACCTATTCACTAAGATGGAGCTGAGTGAAAGTTCAGCAGAAGCTTGCTATGGTTAGCCTAAAGAAAAAGAGACAAGGGAGGGGGAATTTTACCTGGGTCTGTGCCTGTTCAACACATTACAAGGGCTTACATCTTTCAGCCAAGGGCCTGGCAGCCACAGAGTGGGCTCAGAAGTTATTTTAAATGGCACAGAACTGAGAGACATTAGCTGGAAACACAGATCCCAGTTCCCCTCACAGTGCAAGTGAACCTTGCCTTAGGTTTATGTGCTGAAGAAGCTTCTGTGAGGGTAATGTTTAGGCTGCCATTTCATGTTTGGTTTTATGCACAGTGAGGGAGTGATATGGTGGCAGAACTTCACTGCCAGAGAGGAAGTTGCACACGCATTGCTGTGTCCATGAAAGTCATGTGTGCCTTCAAGTGCCTCCCAAATATGGGTTGTCAGGAGTTGTAGGTAGGGTTTTGTTGTGATCTGTGAGAATAGTCTCTCCCACAGTAACAAGACAGTTTCCAGTAGTGTTCAGGGTTCTTTTTGGTGGCTTGTCCCCTCCTTTCAGTCCCTGCGGCATACCCTGCCTGGCACAGGAGCCCTGGCAGTGCCAGGCAGAGATCGCCTGGCTGGGAGCACTTGCTTGCCTGTGTCTACGATGCAGAGGGAATGGTACTGAACATGCAGAATTTGTTTTACTGTGGTGGGCTGACCTTGGCCCGCTGTGAGCTGCAGCGCCTCCAGGAAATATCCACCTGCTCCACTGTGCTTTCTGCAGCAGACTGTGTGCTTCGGCACCTGGAGCGCCTCTGGCCCTCCTCCTGCTCTAAGTGTCTACCGTTTCTCAGTCCTCACTGCCTGTCCTCTCTTAAACAAACACGCTTCGCCAGAGGCACCGCCATCTCAGCGGAGGGGCTCAGCCATGCCCTGTGGTGGGTCAGCTGGAGTTGGCTGGAACAGGCTGTGTCTGGCACAGGGCAGCCCAGCCTCTCCTCACAGGGGCCACCCTGCAGCCAGCACCTCACTACAGACACCTGGTGCAGATACGCTGAGTAACGCTTGGCTAGTGGTATTTGGGGAGTGAGAGCTGCGCCCTCTCCTTCAGACGAGAGAGGGTCCCAACCTCAGGGCAGGGGTAAGGGCTCTTCAGACACAATCAACTGGGAGATGAGGCAGGATGGGAGATCAGTGGTGTTGGTTTGGAGTGGGCTCACGAGGGACCCACTGCAGAATTTCTCAGTACTTATTTCCTCACTTTTGAGGCTGAGGAGCTTGTGTGGCACCTCACTTTTCTCGTGAGAGCTCTGTTGGGTTGTGCCGACCTGCAGGCGTGTTCTCAGCAGGTATGGAAGCAGATGAGCAGCCCTAAAACCCCACAGCTTGCACATGAAGGGCTTCTGGAAAAACTTACTCCTCCTGTGGGTGTCTGCAGCCATAAACATCCCCTTCCTTTGAGGAACTTCATCAGTTGTTTGCCTTCATTTTTACTTTTTAAAAATACGTTTTATTTGCGCAAGACACACGGAGTATGGATCCTCCCCTTGGAGAGGAGAAGAGGGAATGGTAATAACCCCCGTGACACACTGGGCGTTTGGAAAAGGGTGATGATCCTTCTGAGGAGTCGAGCTAACAGTCTGACTGTAAGAGGTTTAGATCTGGAGCCAGACATCATGGTTAGGCCTGTCTGTGGTTATAATGTAGTTGTTTGGGTTTTGTAGAAGTTGTCTGAAGGAATCTGAATTAAAAGAAAAACAAAAACAAAAAAACAAAGGGAAACCTTTTTCTGGCAGTCCTGGTCTCTATTTGATCTGGCACCAGAACTGATTTAAGTCTGTCCTCATTCTAGTTTCAAAATTGCTCTGAGCTTTAGTGTGACAGTTACCCTGCTTCCTCTCCCTCCCCACCATGGCCAAGGTCACTGAGAGCACAAAACTGTATCTCTTGCCTGAAGATGACCTTAGGCTGCTGGGCTGAGATTTGTCTGAGTGCACAGCTAATGCCCTGCCAGCACAGGTGTGGACTTGCTGGTGCTAAACAAGGTCCTAAACAAGTGATACAACAACAGCGATGAGTTTCTGCAAAACATCCACAAGAAGCTGAAAGCATAAAAGGTATCTGCCCCAAATGATGGAATTGACAGCCAGATGCTGGTGGAACACATTGCAGCATGTGATTGGAAGAAGATGATGGTGGTTTCCAGTGAGAGAATATCGTGTTTACACAATTTAGGCAGGAGTACATCCAAGAACTCTTATTCCATTTCACTGCTTTTTGCTGGTTGTAAACATAGAAGCTCTTTTAGGAACAGGCTCTGCAGTAGAAGCGGAAGTTTAGCAGGGATCTAAATGAGGTAAGGATAGAAGGAATTTTTTTGTCATACTGTATGTGGTAGACTGCAAAGCTTGTGTGTTTAAATGCAATACAGCACGTGATTGTCCTACTGCTTGCAGGCTTGAGTTAAATCCTCACAAATTTTCTTTCCGTGTGTGTGTGTAGAACTGAATGCTCACTCTGGATAGCTTCTGAATGCTCAAGCCAAGCTATTTTTCATTAGCACATTGTTATTACTGGTGGACTCAGAAAAACAAGGGAGAGTAGCATTCTCCTGTGCTTGCTCTTGTTCTGGTTAAGACCAATGCCATTCCTCTGCTGAGCAGCCACAGATGGTGCCTCTCCATAGCCTAACTCTGCAAGCACCTGTGCCAAGTGAAGATTTTTCTCTGCCTGCAGCTCTGAAAATGGAAGAATAGATTTGGAGTCTCTTTCCCCTAATCCATGAAAGTTCCTTAGTCCTAACCTGACATGCTTTGCTTGAGGCGGTTAAAAAGTTTTTGCAGATTCCCTACTGCCAAAGAGCTTTCGGAGTCCTAATCTCCAGCTGGCAGGCAGCTGGAGGGTGGTAACATTTTCACCTGGAATGGCCAGGTAGGTGACTTCTGTTAAAAACTTGGTAATTCTTGTGTGGTAACTCTTCACATTCCTGAAGAATATCAAAATATATAGAAACTAAAGAAGGACTGAAACTTACAAGTGTATTAACCAAGCAGTGTGGCTTTCTGTGGTGATGGCAGAGACAGTATGGCATGCACCATCCTAAAGGGTACATGGAAGAATTAGATGGTATGTATGGACTTTGGGTTCAGCATGTGCCATAAATATCCTGCTGCCGATATTGGTTGCACAGAAAAAGAACACTGAAGTAATATGAAGTTTTCAGCATTAAAATCAAATAAGGAAATTAACCAGCTAAACTCCTAGCAGTAAAACCAGCATGCAGTTTTTCAGAGTACATGCTTAGTATCAAAATACATAGTATATTTAACTACATCTTAAATCAGATCAAACAGTTGTACTGTGTGTGCCAAGCTTCTAGAAAAGAGTTGCTACTAAAATTTTTCCCTTTGTTTATCTTTTATTCCTTATCTTGTTATTTTTAAAATCTTGGAAGAGGGCTTTTTTGACATTCATTTACTTTATGTGAAAAGAGTTATCATTCCATAGTATCTTTTTTTGTGTTTACCTAGTCCCTGTTTGAAGTCTGTGCAATTCACACCTCAGTAAATGCAACAGGGCATTAATACAGCTGTCCTGGAATGTTGGGTTTGTGAGACTTTCAAAGTAGTGTGACTCTGCCAAAGAAACTTTTTGTTGTGTGTTACAATTGTTCTTCTTAGTCGATGGCTAGCCTTTGAAAATGCAGAGCTGACTTTCAGTTTATCTGTTAAAACTTATATCTGTATTTCTGATACCAAAGCAGCACTGGTTCTGAGCTCTAAACTTATGGCACATTGATCAGATGTGCACAGAAGCACCTTAATAGTTGCTTCTGTGAGAAGGGACACAGGAAAAGAGGACAAAGATGTGATTTAATGAGGGTGGGGGGAATTGGAAGATTACTCTGATTGGATCAGTATTCCAAGCTTCAACTGGTTTTGCTGTGTTGCTATCTACAAAAGGTAGTTGTGAATTTTTGTTTGATTTTGTCATTAGAAGGAAAGTATATATTGCATTCTTCTGTAATAGCTTATATGCAGCAAATTCTGCTTAGATTTCTAAGTGCAAAGCTCAAACTTTTTGTGTTTGAAGAAAATTAAGCACTGAACTTTTACCTCTGCCATAGAATCTGAGACTGAATACAGGCTTATGGTGAAAGTGGCCCTAGCAAGAAACATTTAGAAAGACAGCTTTGCAGACAACAAGTAGAAAAGATGGTAAAGCTGCATTTGCACTTTATCAAGGAAAGAGTTGAGCCTTTATACAGCCTATAAGCCACTGATGTTGATATTTTTCTGGGGTTTTCTTTGTTTGGGCTTTTTTATTTGCTTTGTCGTAGTGTTTCGAAGTGGGCATCCAGGGTTATGGCCTCTACTGTTGGATTCTTTCCCTGCCTCACCCTAAGTCTGGAGACTGGAATTAAGTGTTTTTTGTGCATAGGGGTGCTGGCAGTGTAGATGCAGGATCTGGTTTTGAAGTTTTACCTAAAGCAGATCTTTTCTGGATTGCTGTGTATCCCAGTGGGGATCAACTAAGGTCATACATACTGCTGTGTAAAGGCAGAGACGAAGAATGGAGGAATGCTGACTCCATTCAGGGTTCATCTGTACTAGCTGTCACATGCTAGCAAGTCCTCATCCCTTAATCCTCCAGGCAGAAAGTGGAAGGATGGGGGAATAATGTATGCCTGGGTTTTGCACCACTGTAGGTATGGGATGCCAGTTGTAAGCACTGGACCTGGACCTGGAGCTGAAAACTGAATAGCGCTTTGCAGCTACTTGATTGAGATGTGCCCAAAGTGTCCTTGTGATTTAGACTACACTATGAGCTTTAGTTTGGCTCATAGGAGCGTAATGGGGAAGGGATGGTGCTGCTCTATACAACACAGGGCTTGATGGAGTACTGTTGAAGAACTACTGTCCGCAGTAGTCAACAGGCAAAGAACAGTCTGACAGTGGTAACATGTTCAGGATCTGTGTAACTATGCATTTGTTAAAGCTGAATTTTTCAAAAATGACTGTTGAATTTAGATGCCCCTGTTTTGTGACCTTGCTCTACCACGCCTCAGCCTGATTATTCTGTGTACTGAGCTTCTAAAATTCCTTCTGATGGCAGTGGGAAGTGTAAAATGGTTTACAGTTCTCAATATCAAAGCCCAAAACACCATGTACTAACCAGCCCAAATGAGAGAGCAGAAATTCAAGTGGTCATGTAATTTTTTATCCAAGATCTGATTCAACTAGGTGAAGGATCAAAATCTGGTGGGGAATTGAGGGTGTGTTTTTTCATTGGAGCTCAGACATTTGTAGTTCTTCATCTGTGGACATCAAAGTGCTTTGAAGTGCAGTGTTAAGTATTGTTATCTCTGTTTTTTTTAAAGCTGTGGTAAAGTGACAAGCCAGACTTCACAAAGGGCACTAGCTCAACTAAGGAAAATGTCTAAATTTCAAGAGTCTTTGTCCAGTGCTTCATCAGACCCCTGTTCTGCAAGAAGGCCATTTCATTGACTAAATCCTACCAGCTTAGACACAAAGTATATTGTCAAGAGGCGAGTTATGCATGCATCAGGATTTGGCCCCAAAAGAGGAAATTATTTTATCTCCCCACATGATCAATAGCTGCAGTTGAGCTGAGACCTTGGCTGTGATGTGGTGGGTCCTTGCCTTGCTTTAGGATAACTGCTCCTGTTAAACTAACTACTCCAGCAAGAGCAGCAGCTGCAGTGTAGTGCAGACATGCCTAAACTAGCTTAAATAGTTCAGGTACTGTTAGCCACTGAGCCAAAGAACCATAGAGTTCGGCATGGGCTTGATGCCTGAGGATTTTATCCTGCTTTTTATGAGTTTCTTTACCATCAGAATGCTTTATGAGCATTTCTTTACCATCTCAGCTCAAGCAAGCCTAGCAATGTGTTGAAAAGATGGCTGGTGAATCTGGTTCTCTTTCTATAATAGTACTAGTACTTTTGCCTGCAGAGCTGAGCATGGTGCTGGGGATGATTGTAGGAGATACTGCCGTTGTACAAGTGTAGCAAAAACTGTTTTTCCTCTCTCTGCCTACTGTTCTCCCTCTTATTACCTATCCTGGTGTTCATCAAGACCTGCCTTGCCTTTAAGATTGTATGCTGTGAAACTGCATAGCAATTAAGGTTCTGCTGCAAATCATAAATATCTAGGAGTTGATGAAAGCTTGGAGAACCAGCTGCCTCCTGGAAAAGCTTTTGGCCTTGCCTGACTATGGATCTAACAGGAGAATCTGTAGAGGTTAGATATGGAAAAACCAAGGACCATTACCCCTGTCAATTAATGGGGACCAGGGCAGCAGAAGCATTCCTGATGCATTCTCTCAAGTCATTGCCCAGATGGTGGGCTCTCAGCTCAGCCTCTGCAAAACTGCTCTGCTGATACCTGTAACTCATCAGTTTTCTCCTGGCAGTCAAGGACATGAGCAGGAACGATGGTTCAGGTCCCTAAAAGCTAAGTAACTTCTGCTGAGTCAATAGGGGAGGTACCATCTATGCCCTCAATTTTGTTTTCAGGAACAGCCTCATCAAATAGTATTTGTGGCCAGAGACCCTAAGTAGACTGCTGAGCTGTTAAATTGCTAACCTACCCACTAGCCCTAGTTTATTCTGCAGCAGAAATACAAGCATGCCTGGACCAACCCCCAGAACTTAACTCTGAACTCTCATTCTGTCAGAATCCCCAGCTTGTTTTTAAAATGGCATTTATTTGTGCTAAACTACAAAAGAGTTGGATGCAGTCTGCCAATTGTGCTTTCCCTCTCTGTGCACTAAATTTTGTTCATTTGCCTTACATGCCTCAAGTTGCTCTAACGCTGCTAGGAAAGTAATTGCCTTGCACTTTCTCTTTCTGATGCCCACGGGTGACTGTGGGGGACTCCTCCCTGGGTACAGTGCACAGTTAAAAGCCCAGCTTCTGCTGCTTTGCTTAAGACCTGGTTATTTCTTCTTCTTCTTTTTTTTTTTTTTTTCTTCTCTTTCTTTCTTTCTCTCTCTCTTTTTTTTTTTTTTTTTTGTCAGCTGCCTGTTATATCAATCACAGAGCTGGGATCTATTTATAGGTTGGGACTCAGAGTACTGTGTCCTAGTCACAAAGAGAGGCAGAGACGCAGAGGGGACTGTCGGCTGGTGCAGGCGGAACCAAAAGATATTTAATCAGCAATTAGAAACACCTGAGGGCAAGGGAAATTCTACTCCAGCCTCGAGCTTTATCTCTCAGCCTGCAGCATGTAAGTAGTGAACTTCTACCTTTTACTGCATTTATGGGGTTGTTTTTTGTTCTGGGCTTTTTTAATCCAAATGTTGCTCTGAACCAATCCTTTTAGCTGGGCTAAAAATTAAGGCAGCATCTCAGTATGGTTAAAGGTAGTATTTTTTTTTCTATTTTCACACTGTCAAAGGAAGGTCAGCATGACCCACAAGCAGAGGAGTTGGTTCAGAACTTTGTAGAAATCAGTCAGTTTCACTATTTGAGAGTGGCTTTTTCTCTGGAAATAAGCAAATGAAAGTTTGCGTGGAACAGTTTTGTTTTGGGAATAGAAAGGGTCAGGTTTGCTGGCATTCCAAAAAGGTCAATGTATAATGTAACACTGCTTAAGGGCTTACCAAGGACAGGTGCTATTTATCCCATGCTGGTAAAGGCAAACCTGGAAACTTCAGCAGTCCTGTCTTAAAAGAACCAAGCAACACCCTTTCCTCTATTAAAAAAAAAAACAAACAATCCCCCCCCCTCCCCAGCTTCACATCAGACTTCTGTTAGCATGGAGATGAAATTAAATTTTGCTTTTACTGAATGCATTTATCATTGAGCAGTTGACGTTTCTTTAATTTTAAAAGTCCCACAGCAACCAAAGTCTTCAGTGACAAAAGAGGGGTGCAAGTCTTTGTAAAGTCGGCACAGTGGTAGTCAGAGAAGGAACTTACTCTCTCATTGCCAATGAGCTGTTTGCTTTAAAGCAGACAAAATGCAAAATGTTTGAACAACATTGTATTTTTAGAGTATTTTAGTTAACAGGAATATGAAGAGAGGGAAGACAATAATTAGTCAGAAATTGTTTTTTATTGATAGCTTTCAGCACAAAGAGGTTTTTCTTGTTTCATATTTTTGCCTGAGTTTTGGGCTATCGGTATTACAAAATTTAGATTTTGTATTTTTTTTTAAGTATAGAAATATTTCCTTCATTTATTGTATTTATAATGTTTACTTCCCAAAATGCCAATATCACAATTTTTAATTTTGCTGTGCTAAACATTTTAATATAAATTTATAACTGAATCTGTGTTCTAAAAACTTTTCTTCCCCACAATTACCATTTTTGAAAGTAACAACAAATCAAATGAAGCTGAACTTAAAATAATTTGGAGGAACAAGTGTCTCATAAAAATAGAATAATAAAACCAGAGCTGTTTCATAGGTAAAATATCAAGTCCTAAAGCATACATGATAGCTGAGTTGCTTGGACTGACTGTAGAAAGGTGGCAAGTGAGCTTGCTCATAATTTCTTTATTTTGCATTTCTTTGCTGTACATTTTATAATACTCAAAGTTTTTAACTCAAGTTCTAGAGACAAAAAATCCTGGCAGCAAATTAATTCTGTCTGAGTTTTTAGCGATTGATATAAATACTCCATCCTTCAGCTAGAATGCTAGATATAAGAAAGGCTTTTAGGAAAGTGTGGATAAACGTGGTGGATGTATATACACAAATAGTGCCCAGAATAATGGTTACAATCCACTGCTTGCTATGAAGCTCCCCTCCCCCAAATAAAAAAAAAAAATGTTAACCTGACCATTCTTATCATAGGAAGCTTCATTTTCATTATTAAGGCTTTTTGCTTTACTTAAAAATGAATGTAGTTGAATTATTTAACTCCCTTTTCTGTTTGTTTTGGCATGATATTACATTTATTGCCTCTTTGTGACAATCGTTATTGTGTAATAAAGGGAGAGCAGATTTTCCTGAAAGACATTAAAGAAATAAAGTTGCTGACTCTAACAACTAACTAACAAGGAATCTATCAGATAGCTGGTCTGAGGTTCCCCTAAAATTGAAAACCAAGAGACATGTTATCACTTGAAAAATGAATCTTTTTCTTCTTACATAAACAGAAATATCAGCATGACTATGCTTGGGAATTACTGCAAAAACTGATTTACTATAAATTTTTGCAGACATCCAAGCACTCCTGAAGTAGTCCTTCAAGTATAAAGCTAGAAAAAATTTAGTCTTAAGAATTTGTTTGGACTGTTCAATAGTTATGTCATCGTAATTGCTGGACTTTATCCTTCTATTTTAACTGCATGTGGGTCTTTTTCCCTGTTAAACCTGCCATATCTTTTTATTACTGTATTTGGAAAAAGTATCTAAGCATCTACTGTCCTGTAGCATACCAATCAATGGTTTATGGGACCACTTTTATTTGGAGGTAGGGAGTTACCTGCGGTTAGAGGGAAGACTTTGATGCCTTATGTGGAAGTATTTGTTATTTAGTTTTTTCACTAATATTTCATGTTTTGTGGAGTAAGTGTTTACCAGCCTCCAAACTGACTTACTCTGTACAGTGTAGTTTGTCACAGGGCTGTTGCATGAATTTATTTTTTTTTTTATTCCTTAAACAACAAACAATTTTCATTTTGTCCTAGTTTATTTGTTTCTTTGACTGCAAAGTAATGATTGACATGCAGAGTCTCCTCTTCAAGCCCCTCCTTTCATTGCTGAGTATAGCACCCCTTATAAATAAAACCTCTGCCAAATCTGCTGCACAGGTGTCTGAAGCACATGCTCAGGTGTCTTCCTGTAAATCCCTGAGAATAGGGATTAAACACCAGCAGGAAAAAAAAAAAAGAATACTCTTCTTGAAACGGTTCTGTGTTTTTAGGGGCCTTCTGAATAAAACCCCCAGCAGCCAGTTATTAAAGATTGTGTAGCGAGCTATCTCAACGTCTTTTATAGCTTCACCTGTACATCTGTCCGTCTATTTCTCACCTCTCTATTTTTACATTTCATTATGCTATGCTTGCTCTCCTCCTCTCTTCTTTTTCTTTCCTGAAGACACATTTCTATCTGGCACAGAAAATAAACTCAGATTTCGGGTAGTTATGTTAATCTAATTCAATCCTCTGTGGGTTAGGAGTGAAATTCTAATAGTGGAGCTGTTGAGGGCTTTTTTGTTAATGGCTTGGGGATTACATTGAGTTAAAGGCTCATTTCCTAATCAAACAGAGAGGGAGAGAGTGACTCCGAATATTTATGAGTCTCCCAGCGCGAGTTAAACATTGAACTCCAAAAGCAGGATTTCAATGCTGCAGAAAGAGTTAAAACCCCTCAGGGTTGCTGTGTCGAGGAGAAGGGAGGAAAAAAAAAAAAAGAAACCAGTTAAGCCATCAGCATTTTCAACTGCTGCATAACTTCAGTTTGGTGAGAGAAAATAATCATCTCACAGAGCTAAAATGGAAACCGTAGCAAGATATTTAAAACAAAGTCAAGTGATGCTTTAAAAAGGCTCTTCTTTAGTGAAGCAGGATACACGCAAGGCATGCAGCAGCCTAATAGAAACTCCACATAAATATTCTAAATAAGAAGGATTGGAGGGTGGGCTGCCTTTTTTTTATTAGTGCCTGGAAAACCCGATTTAAATTTTTAATGCTTTTTATTTTTGTTCCTACTTAAATCTTGGGTAGCCTTTTCTTTAAAAAAAAAGTGTGGATAGGTCAATATCTAAATTGTTCTTCTTCTGTTATGTTGACTGGTATCTTTTGAGGCATTTATTTCTGTCCTTCAGTTTAGCTGGATTCTTGCCTTGTTGTAGTTGAGAACTGGATTCGCTGTCACAGGAATGATTGACCAAATTAATGCCTGATTGCTTTTGTGATGAGTTCATCATACATGCTTGGGTAGACCCTGCTGTTACTGGAAAAGAGCAGGCCTGCCTGCCTGCCTGCAGCAAGCAGAGGGCCTCTGAGTTGCTAAAGGCCTGCTGTGTTGTGAACTAGCCAGCAGTCCTTTTTTTTTTTTTTTTTTTTTTTTTTTTGGCTCAGAGCTTGGATTTAGAAAATGTGCCTGTGGTGGGTGACCTGCACAAAATCAAGGCTGTGCCACGATCCTGCCTTTCTTCTGTAAAGAGGTCCTGAAGAGGAATGGGTATAGAAACCTGCTGTCTTCCAACACATGGCCAAGTCCATGTTCCTCAGTTTCCCCGCCTGTAAAATGATGCATGAGTGCCACCAAAAGTACTCCAAGATCTACAGAGAATAATCTTATATAAATCTCAAATGACTCATTTGCCCATGGCAAAAACTGCAAATCACTGACACAGGTGCATAGCTTGAAAGCAAGAGGATTTTGTGCTGGCAACAAGAGTTACCCAAGTTTGTCTTTTTTTGTTTGTTTGTTTGTTTTGGGGTTGTTGGGCTTTTCTTTGTTTTTAAATACATTTGGTCCATGCCACCAAAAAGGTTTTCTTGGTTTGGTAAGACAAGCAGATAGAAGGCTAGCTTACTCCTAGTATAACATTCCATGGTGTTGTCCTACACATTATGTCTGAATCTGATCTTGGTGACTCTTGTTGAGAGGAAGCTCTGGGTTTATTGCTCAAAAGTGGTAAACTTTGGCAAAAAAAAGTAAGTTTCTGTTTCGTTCTGGAGCAATGTGTATTGATGGTCATCCTGTATGCACTGAACTTGGTGTTTTTGCTGACATGTCTGTCTGGGTGCAGCACCTTGAGGTAAGCATTGGCACCTTGCCCTAGTTTAAAAATTATTTAAAACTGCGACCTGATGTGAATGCCTGAGACCCATTCTCTGCTCTGTGCCTGACCTGCTGAGGAGAGCACCATCAGCTAGGGTGTACTTCATTAAGTGCATTTTGAATACATAATATTTGTGCTTGTTCCCTCTAATAACTGACACCTATAGCACATCACTTTGAGACAGGAGCTTTCTGTGGCTGAGCTAAACACTGTATAACAACACTATTTCCTGCCTTCCTTTCCCTTGCCATCCCAGTGTCCTTTCTGTTTGCCTCAGCCTTTTCCTCTCCTGCACTATCATGCGGTGGCCATGGCCTTGCAGTTTATATTTCCCCTGCTGACCTTTCGGGAAAAATACCCTTCCTTCTCTTTTTGTCCTTTCCAGTGCTATGCTGAATCCTTTGAATGACCTGCTGCTGTTTACCCTGAAGGTGGCTGCATTTCAGTACAGCTTAGCCTGGCATATACAGTTTATGAAGAGCTAGGGAACTCAAAGCTGATTTTCAACTTTTCCACAAGCTAAATAGAAAGCTACTGTGTTCTTGTTGTCTTCTTGTCATGTTGATTTTATAGTAGTGTAGGAATTTTGGGGAAGGAACTACTGCCGCTCTTCAAATCACCACGTTTAGTTGAGGTTATAACTTGAAAGTAGCCACAGTTCTAAAGTCTCAGGACTCTTTAAAGTCTCTGGAGAAAGGGGTGTGTCTTTAGGAGAAATTACCTTTTCCAATGGGATAAAACTTGCAACTAAATCTTGTTGTTTGGATACTGGAAAGCATATGTCCAACATGTGTGAGAGGGAAGCATAAGTGGCTATTTTTATTCATTAAGGAGTTGCTGCCCTTTTCTTTCCCTCAAGCATGTGAGATACGAATGATCCTGCTCACAAGAGTTTCATGCTGTTCTCAGAATGGGTTCTCTTTCTCTTCGTAATTGTGTCTGCTGGATCAGCAGGAAATGTACTCCAGAAATTCTTGTTTCCCCAGCCTCTCATGATCACCTCTTTGTAGTAGGCTTAAGCAAATGACTTGTAGCCATATACTAAAACATAAGCATTTCATTGACATCCCTCTAAAGCTCACAGGACCTAGAGGGTGACTTTCTGGGTGAGAAGAGAGGGTATGCCTGCCACCAGGCTTGCCAGACAGCTTTATTTTTGTTTGCTTTGTTCTCCATCCTCAGGCCTTCCTTTCTTTTTCCACAGGTCTTCTGGAATTTAATAAATTGCAGTTACTCTCATTGGCAGATCTTTCTAATGCTTCCATTTAAATAAGTTCTTCCCTGTTCCATTGTGACTCCATGGCCTAAAACAGAGGATTTCAAGCTTTCTGTATTGGTGATGTGAACTCGTGTAAACTGGTGAAGAGCTGATGTGAATATGATTTTCTCTGTCATACTTTTTGGACCTACGTTCTGTAGTGCTGAGAGTATGGCAGCACTTGCATTATAACTATTGCTTAGTGCTGTCTTTGCATGGGGGAGGACAATGAGGATTTTGTGAGTAAAACATAAGCTAGGAAGGGATTCCTTGCGTCAGCATCCTCTTTAATGCTTTGCCCCAAAATCAATCTAGAAGCCTGTCTCAACCCCCACTGCTTTTTAGGTGGAAATTTCTGTGTACAGCTTAATGTATTCATGGCCAATCTTTATACCAAGTTGTTTGTTTCACTGTTGTTCTTTAATTCTATCTCTGATACAGATTCTCTATTCAGTCTGAGTCCCTTCACTGATGTGTTTTGACCATCTTAAATGGGGTTCCTGTTTGCCTGTTCTCCAAGATCTATGGAGAATTGAATGATCACAGCAAAATTCCTTGTGTTACGGCAGGTTCTGAGTGCAATCCTGTGTTTTGTCCTCAGTAGTCCCTATTCTCTTTTTTACATTGCAGATAATCATGTGATTCTTCCATTCTTCCTGAGCTTTCTGTCCATTCCTCTTACTCTCTTTTTCCTATATAGGATTAAACTTCATTTTTGTGTGTATCTAAATAGGCTTTACTCTTGTGACTCTGTAATGACTGTCCATGCCGTCTATTGCCTGTGCAGATCCCTTCTGTGAGTGTCAGCTGGTGCTCTGGGAACGCTTTATACTCTCTGCATAGAGAAATATACTGCACAGAGAGATAGTGGGGATAGAGAACTGTTTTTTTGGGACCCTGTATCCAAATCAAAGAAAACAGATGCAAGGGTATCTCCATGTGCTCAAAGGGCTGTACACAGACATGGTTTTGCTGTGCTGAAGTAATAGGCTATACAATGCAATACCATGTTCGCCTGGCTACATTCAGCTCTGTAGACTCTTCTGGCACATAGGCTCATGGAATGCATGTTTAAGGACAGAATTAATAGGGCTGTTGCTGTGTTTGTGAAGGGTTAAATGATGGGAGATGAGAGCCACAGCTTCTCCTGGGGAATAAGAACTAGCCAGAATAATTGATTGTCTTGGCTTATTGATCCTTCAGGAAACAGCACTGAAGCAATAATGCTGTTCCTGCCACTTTGAGGCACTTTGTACCAGCAACATCCTCTGTTTACCTAGGATACTGCAAAGGAAGAGCGGCTCTGTTGCAAACCCATTCCAGAAGAGCCCTGTGCTAGATGTGTTGAATTTACCACTTGTATGTCTGCTCCCAGGGAGAGGTGCATGTGCAGAGAGGTAGCTCAGCAAGTGTTGTTATTTTATACTGCTTAATGGAGATGGGCTGTAACTGGTACCTTGTGAATTACTATACTGAGCTTTTGCTGGCAGTGTTTTGGTCTGTACCATTCTGTGAAGCCTCAGGCTGTCTTGTGACAGGGTAACTATCTCTCCCATCCTTCTGCCTAAGTTTACCTTTCTGATGAGTTGGCAGTCACCCCTGGTTGGTCTTGCTTGCAAGTTGGAACAGGGTGGTTGAGCATTTTTGATCCTGTGAGCCCAGTGCTAACTTATGGCCACCTGTGTGAGCTGGTGGGGGTAGATGATGAAACATCCCACCTGATTAGCACCGAAGCTCCAAACCTTCCTTGAGAAGTCAGGCATTTCTTTCTGGCCTCAGGGTGGCAGAAGGAGAAACCTCTACCTGCTATAGGAGCTGCTGGAAGAGCAGTGCTTTTTTGTCTGCTTAGCTACACCACCCCTATAGATGCATGAAATATGTCTAAAGAACACAGCACAGCATGCAGATTGTTAACCCTAAGGAACTGCTAGGTGCTTCAGCAACCACAGGCCTGTGAGGGGTAGGGGAGCATATGTTCTGGCCTGTTTTGGGGCTCTTAGTTGTACTTGTAGCACAGTGGGGTGTGAGAGAGCCCTCACATGGTTGCTCCTGAGGCATCAGTTTCTGAACTGGGCTTTGCTCACACTGTCAACTGGACCGTTGCTGATAGTGACAAGATTTGAACTCTTACCTATAGAAATGAAAGGGCAGCTTGCTCATCATGCTCCCTATCTCCTATTCTCTCTGTTTTGCACTTGCACCCTTTCTCTTTGTGGATGTGCTGGGTTTTTGAGGAATCTCAGGCAGGTCTCTGCAGCTTCCCATAACCAGGTCAGAAGGCCAGGAAACCTTGGGACCATTTGGAGGGCATTGCAAAATCTTGCACAAAGCCAAAAAGCTGTTGTGCAAAGCTGCCTTATTAAGTCTGGCCAGCTTACATACAGAGATACACAAATAACTTAGCCATTTAATTACCCTGTATATCATTTCTATACTTCATCCTCTTTGATGTTACCAACAACTTTATTGCTGTGCTTGATGTTTGACTTTATATCTCCACCATGTGAAAGCAAATGATGAGAAACATTGCAGTTTGCTTTAAAGGGAGAAAAGTGTCTAAACCACAAGGGTTCAGCAAACAAGTAAAAAGCAATGCCAACTTTTATATATATATATAAAGGGGGTGATAAGAATAACCACCAGTGTATCATAAAGAACATAATTATGTTTATTTTGGGACTTGATCAGTAGTTGAACATATGAGGCTCACAATACTGGGTTTAATACAGTATGTGACATTGTGTATTATGTAATGTAAAATTATTATCTACTACTTAATAAATCTCATGCTGTGATTGTTCCACTTCTTTTTAACTAGCTCTCAGACTGTTGCTACAAGTTGTACAGTCAGTTTTGGCTCTTACTTCCATTTTGCCCTCATTGTTTGTATCATGACACTTTTCCCTGCTGCTGGGGCTGCTGCATTTAGCCATAAGATAGCTTCTGACTGAAAGAGCTTCTGAATGGATTCAAGATAAGAGACTACCAGGTGGTAGAGTCAGACATTAAGTCTGTGGCTAGAAGAAAGATGAAGGTAACTGAGAGAGATATTTGTGGTAATGCCCTGTTGCAAGTGTGGCTTGTTTGGAGTGTAGGTGGCTTTACTTGCTGTGCACTTAACAAAAAGACAACAACAACAAAAAAAGAGCATAGGTCTCTATTTTTGTGTGTAAAACCTGCCTAATTCTTTGCTTTGCAAAATTTCACCTTCACTTCCTTAGGTGAGAACTCTGCTACATGTTCTTGATATCTTTATACTTGTATGTGCGTTTTCCCCTTCTTTTCAGTGCTGTAGTCATCCTTTTATCTTAAAAAAAAAAAAAAACAAACAACAAACCCAAAACAAAACAATGCTTTAAATAAGCTAAAGAAAGTATTTTTTCCATATAACACAAAGTTAAACTGTGGGACTTACTGACCTCTGCATCATTCAATGGCAAAGTTATGGATTCAGAAAGATATCGAGGAATTTCTGGAAAGTGTGGACTCATCAAGTGGCAAGTATATGTTATGGTCTAGAGGGAGCAGCCTAAACCACAAGCTGCCAAGATACTGATTGTGCAGTCTGCAAAGGTGCAGCAAGGTGCAGAGAAGGGAACACATTCTTTCTTACAGTCTTTCCTTGAGCATGTGCTAGTATCTGATATCAGAGATAGAATATGGGACTTGGTAACTTCTTAACTTGACCTGGTATACTGTCCTCACAGCTTCTCTTGCAACTGGAACTGGTGTTGTCACTCTTTGTGGATAGCCAAATTACTTGTTTACATGATACTCTATTACAGACACGCAGTGTCTGTATTTTGGGATGCCTGATGTTGCTTACCCCGAATGTTTTTCTGCTGTTATAGGCAGTGATTCTAAAGCTGTGAAAGTCCCTAGGATTGATAAGCTATGCCACTGTGAAAGTAGCTGTAGAATACAAGAATGCAGCCAGGGAGTGAGGCTGAGCTAAGCTGAAATGATGCTTCCTGAATTTATCCTTTCTGATTGGTACTGTGTTCTTTCCCACTTAGCTGAGTGGCTCTTGTGGTGGAATTTGCAGGGCAGAAGTAGGCCTAAAGGGAAAGAGGCAATAGGTTAGAAGAAGCTTTCAGTTATTTAAGACAACATTATGCAACAGCCACGAATTTGTTTCAGTGTATAACATCCTCTGCTCTGCAATGCATAGGTCTGCAGAAGGTTTTGTCACCTGATGGCTTTTGGCTTGGTGATATGTTGAGTCACAGGAGCATTGCACTGCTGTATCACCAGTTGGTGGAAGATTCTTCAAGTAAATTTTAACACCCAGCAGGCCCTTTGCTATGCTGATATTTGTTCCTTATAACTTCTACAATGGCTTCTGGCGTCTGGCTTCATCTTTCCCATCTGTGAGCGATGTGCCTGCAATACCTTCCTTCTGCCATGGAGCATCTGGGAATACCTTACCAGGTTTCACTGGACAGAGAAGGCATTTGGAAAAGAGCAAGGTGTTTTGCTTATAAGATGATTGTTCAGTGTGAGAAAGAGGAAGGGCCACAAACATTTGTGCAGCCTGCTTCTTGTGTGACATCTACCCTGTGAGCCCAGAGTACTGAGAAAGTGACCTGTTACCTGTTGGAAACTGTAGCTTAGTGTTTTGGCTCCAGCCTCCGCCCCTCAGATTTCATGGGCCTTCTCCAATGCAGTCACCTCTAAACCTGTAGTTGTAAAACTGTGTAAACTTGGAAGCTGTCTCATGTACTTTTGCTGCTTAATGTATGTCTTTAGTAAAACATTAATGCCTTGGGGCTTCTGAGCAAATTTACTTTCATGGCTCAGAATTCACCTCCATAGTGAGAAGACAGCACTGCATTAACTTTGGGGAGCTAGAAGAGGCTAGGCAAGGAACAACATTGCCTCCTATCTTGCTTCAAATGTCGATGGTCATCTTTTGCATGTTTCAACACTTTGCATTGGTAGGTGCTGACCCACATGGGAATGAAAACCAGAATCTCTTACACTGAAGTCCCAATAGGCACTCAATGCTGAAAAGCTCATGACAGGCCTGGAGTGTTGGGGAACTGTGCTAGTTTTAGCTCTCAATCCCAGCCAGAAATATTCCCAATTTTCCCTTTTTGTTTCCAGCCTGACAATTATGTGACTATGAACACTGAGTTTTTAATATTGTATAAATGTCTTTTTGTACTATTTTATATTTCAAAGCAGAGCCAAGCAGGAATTTGTGCTGCTGGCTTCCCATTCATCTGGGAACTGCTGCAACTTTGGTAGAGGCACGTTTCTGCAGAGAGGACTCAAGCTGCTGATTTTGACTGGAGTTTATTTCTGGAATGCAGCAGTGTTTCACCAATGGAGCAGCTGTCCTGGAAACACCACATGGGGTCATTTTCCTCTCTGCATGTAATCAACAAAGCCACCCCAGTTAATCTGAATCCTTTTAAGTCTCCTAAACTAGACCACAGGGAGTGCAGAGAGGTCTACAGGACTCTGACCTCCTTCACTTCCTTCTCCCGTTATTAGAGAAGAAAAAACGCTCCCATGCTTACATGTTCCTTAAAGGGGAAGCCTGTAATCTTTTCTGAGCATGGAAAACCATTTCTGTCAGTAACATGCTACTGATACGGGGGGAGGTATAGATCCTCCATTTTCTATGGATATTTTGTAATAGTAGCTACACTTCTCCTAAGTTTACCAGCTGCTCCAGATTGTGCAATCACAGCAGTCAGCAGTGGAGAAAGCTTCTTGGGTTATTCAGTTCTTTTTCTTCTGTTTGATTTACTTTGTTTGCACAGCTTTCTTCCATTCCTGTTCACTTCTGGGGATAACAGTTCTACAGCTCAATTCCTTCTGCTATGAAATTTTCCCAGTTATCAATTTAAATTATTTTTTAATTTCCTTTCTCTCTAGTTCTCTCTCATGTGGACTTGGCGGTGCTCGGTTAATGGTTGGACTCAATGATCTTAAAGGTCTTTTTCAACCTATGTAATTTTATGATTCTGTGTTGCCCAGTTACTTCCACACTGTTTCCACTCTTCAACACTTTTTGGATGCAAGTTCTGTCTCTAAGTCCTCCTTGCCTCCAGTAGGCTTTTTTTTTTTTCCCTTGCTACAGCCTTGCATAAGTCTCTTGAGCTACTGTATTATCTTTATTGTGGTTCTATTGAGGTTTTATGTTTTGAGTTTAGTGATTCCTTTCTTTGTCTTACACCTGTCTTTTAGGACAGGGTGCAAGGCCAGTCACAGGTAGCAGTCCTTTGGGGGTAGGAAGACATTTTCAAGCCTGGACAAGGACAGTTTTTTCATAAAGTGATTAAAAAAACCCCAGCACTTCACTGAATTCAGCTAGAATATTTAAGTGTTTCAGAGTGAAGAAAACTCTAGAAAATATTCAATGGATGTACAGTTTCTTTTTCTTATTGTAAGTTCTTTGCCTTTCCAAATGAGTGATGGGATGAACATAATTAGTCCTTGGGTCACCCCTATGGAAAGGTAAAATCTGGCAGGATGAAAAGGCTCGTGTGATCCCTTTAGAGAAAAGGCAATACAGGTTTTCCTTACTGAGAGCCAAGGGGCAGTAAGTTGTAGTAGGAAACTGTGTTTTTCTAACACTGTTTCAGAAGCTGAGGCTTGAGAAATGTTGCAGAAAGGACAGATGATCAGGTTTTAACAACAGCCTGCTATGACACGAATCAGAGAGGGGATTGGAGAACAGTGTGTGCCTTTAAGAAGCCTTCAGTAGGCAATAAAGTAGTAAATTGACATGTAATAGAGAAGAATAGAAAAATATTTTCCCCAGTACTATGACAGAGTCTCTTCTGATGGAACATGGCTATGTTCAGTTGAAATTAAATGATGGATTTATCTGTTAAAAGTAGAACAATGTTTGGTTAGCCAGAGCGTGTGAGACACTGGAAGAACAAAGATCTTCCTCTCCCGTTTATGAGCGTGTGTTACAGAAGAGTTCACAGTTTGACTTCAGGCTTCTAGTGCACCGATATCGAAAATATATACTGTAGTAGTGAAGGCAAACCTGGATAGTGAGGCAAACGCATCGGGATTGACTGGTTGACAAACAATTCTCTTCACTCATTTTCTAACCATGATGAACTGGGTTTATAGTATTTGTTCTCACTGGCAATTTACTTTCTGAAGCTTGGATGAAATTTCAAAACAAGGAGATCTTTAAAAATATAAATCTCAATTGCCTTGCTTCCCACCCCAGAGATTACCAAATCTAAGACATGAGCATATTTAACTGACCATTTTTCCTCTGGTTTATGATTCATGCACTGCACAGCCCTTGCCATTAGCCTTTAAACATTCTTTGTATACATTTTGTACATTTTGGTAGATGAAGCATATATTGTCTGGCAAAAATGAGTAGTTTTCGTAGCAAGGTTACTATAATATGTAAGAAATTGCCTTCTGAAAACCCTGTATGATGTCTCTTAATTGAAACTCATTGGAAACAAATGAGTATTGGATAGTAGGTACAGCACAAACACTTCTTAGTGAATAGTTTCAGCAGACCAAAGCAGATGCTGTCTTTGCACATTTGTCTTGCTTTCTATAATCCTTAAAGAACCACAAGGAATCTAAACAGATTTCAGGCAGACCCATACCACTCTAATGCTCTAGGGCTAACTGCATAGCACAGGCCATTAAAATCCACCTAGTAACTCATGCACTTAGCTGGGCAGCTTCTTAACATCAATGTCTTCTAGAGAGACATAAAATCTTGATTTAAAGACATTGTGATAGATTATCCAGCATGCCTCATGGCAAGTTGTCCCAATGGCCAGTTCCTACTGTTTAAAAATGTCTTTATTGCTAAGTGAAATTTGTCTAGTTTTGGATATCAGGAATAGTCTTGTCTTACATCCTTTTAAAGCTAGATTAAAGAACTTTCCACTATTAACTTTTCCCCCATTTACAATTAGATCAGGTCACCCCTTAGCCTATTATTGGAATTAAATTTATTATGCTTCTCAGATCTCTCACTGGATAGACTTTGTTTCAAACAGGCATTAGTTTGATAGCACCATGCTTTTCAGTTAGTGATTTATGTCTCTCAATCTTATTCCATCTCAACCACGTCATCCTTTACCTACAGGAAAAGGCAAGTTTTCAAAGAAAAATACCCCATGTATGAGTGCTTTTAAGAAACCATTTGATATTGCTAATGGTACACAACTTTCACAACTGTTGTAATGTAGGGGTCATATGGCAGGTACAGGTATTTATGTACACCTGGATTTAACATAATCCTGCTTGTGGTCAGTTTGAATTAAACTCACATTTTGGCATTTTTAACTCGCGTCAGCTCCTCATTCTAAGCTGTACAAACAGGTGTTAACACAAGGGAGGAGGCAAGACACAGGTAGCTCAGATGGGAAGGACGGTGGGATCTCTTTCAGCAACAGAGGTGGATTAGTAAGATTCTGCAGCCTATGTAGAGAGACTCAATTTTTCTGCAATCTGATTTTTAAAAGTTAAACACCTAAAAGAAACAAACAGGCAAGAACAATGTAGTTTTATGCTCTTTGAATGTAACATATGTATGTTATTTGTATGAAATTGAAAGAAAATCTAGAATTCTGTAGAGGGGAGGAAGATATGTGATTCTTTCTATGGTAATTTTGAAATAAATATAGTAAAATCTCTCAGAGAAAGAAACTCGGTGTGCTCTAAAAGCCTTTGGGCTTCCCCATAGTGTATGTGGCAGAATGTAGATGTTTCTCAGGAAGAATCACAAAATGGTAGAAAAGTAATGGTTGGAAAGCACCTTAAGATCATCTAGTTCCAACACCCCTGTCATGGGCAAGGACGCCTCACACTAGACCATGTCACCCAAGTCTCTGTCCAACTTGGCCTTGAGCACTGCCAGGGATGGAGCATTTACCACTTCTCTGGGCCACCTGTTAAGAATCTGGGGAAGAAATCTTCTACATTCATATTTTCCCAGCTTTGCAAAGGAATGGATGTTAAGAATAGTTACTTCAAGGAAGTTGTGCTCTGAAAGAGGCTCGCACACAAGGCCAGAACTAGTAGCCTGTTGTTAGGGGCGTGAGAGAGTAAATCTGAGAGGGAATGGGATTTTTTCAGTCTTGCAGGATTTTAGAACATTGGAATATCTCTCCCAACGTCTCCCCCGACCTACCTGCTATAATGCCATGAGAAGGCCACTTCCTTTCACTCCCCTTTGCTAGGATATCACAGCTAGTCAAAATCAGACCCTGTGAATGGATGTAGTAATGAAAGCCATTCATCAGTCTCAAATGCAGGTGGCCTGTATATTTATAATTTTACCATGAGCTTTATTCATTCTCATTAAATTAGAATTTGATTATCAAGAGAGAAATTTTAAGTGCTTTACCAAAGAATTCTAGAACCAGTTGGTAGATACATTGGATTGCTTGTACATTCACTATAGCTGTATCCAGGGAAAAAGAACATACTTGGATTATGAAATCAAGGTAACAAGTCTTCATGCATCAGAATTGCAGCTGCTGGAGTGAAATATACCCTTCTTTGTACTTTCTCTGAATAATTTGATTGTTTGTGATATGGACAGTCTAAGATTTATGGATATAGCTTCTCAGCTGGTGTAAACCAGTGCAGCTGCGGTGAAACCAAATGAGCTCTGCCACTGTACACCATATTACAATTTGGCACTCAATGTAGTTAGGTAGATGTGTCCTTGCTTTTAAGTGTTCAGGTTTTGTATATGCAACAGGTAACTACTGGGTTTTCAGTAACCTAAAACAGCTCTGAGCATGGTTCTAGCAGTAGGTTTTACTTTCCAGCTGTACCTACATGGGGGGAAATATTCCCATCAGTTAAAAGTGGAGCACAATGGAGAACTGAATGAGAAAGCATGGGTTAATGGTAGCAACAGGCAAGTCCAGTCTGAGCTGGCAGACCAAGGAGGAAAAGTGGGCAGTTTGCAAATGTTGGCCTTTTTATGAGATTTGATTGTATTTTATGCAGGCAGGACGCAATGAGGTAGTGTTCTTGCTTGGTACTGTTCTGGTAAGATTCACAGCTCTGGGCACTAGCAGCAAAAAATGCAGAGGAAACTTGGAAGGTAGTAAGAGAAGAACAACAAAAATGATAACAGAGCTGGAGGGATTGTTTTTATGAGGGAAGATCAAAAGACCTAAATATGTGGAGCTTGGCTAAGTGATGACTAAGAAGGGAACATGAAAACTACCTACAACTGTTTGAAGGATATAAACACTACAAGTGAGCAAACAGTGGGGTGAAAAATAGTCTGTGAATTTGAAAGTCATTTTCAGTGTTCTCTAATTCCACCCTTTAGTGTTCTATCTCTGTTAAGACTTGTGCTTTACTGAAAACGTTTCCAGGGAAAAGCACACTTGTATATTCAAATGCTTCAGTCTCTGTGAAGGAATTCTGAAATGTAAATTCAAGCTTAAAATTTGAAGTTTGCTTTAGCTTATGTAAGTCAGGTAGTGTGTAGTACATTGGACTAATCAACACCATGCAAATTTTCTGCATGGCAAGCCAAATACCTGGTTGAAAACTGTATTTTCAATTTTAACATGGTACTTGGGTGCTTCCCTGATGGAATTAGTTAACTGAGCAATGTAGGATAGGTTCCAACTGCTTTCTTTCAGCTTTGCACAAAAAGGTGAGGCATTTGCTTTTGTTGACAGGCTGTAATTTATAAATGGTATGATTTGCAACTTGATATATTGGGGGAGGTATTTTTTTCTTTGACAAGAGTTAAAAAGTGACTACAGCTCGAAACAAGAGCAATGTATAGAAGGGCTGCTGGTGCAGTTTTATGAAGTTGTCCAGATGTGCCTTTGCACTGCAAGAAAGATATTTTCTAATTTTTTTTTGCACAATTCATGATCTGGGAAAAGTGGATTTAGCTCCTGTGATCCTCCGGACAGTTAGAGCAGTTGAACTGAGAAGACATTTAAGGATGAGTTTAAGAAAATATTGTGTTAATGGTGACTTTTTTCTCCTCCTGGAGGTCCAGTTGTCAGTTAAATCACTTGGGCAAAGCAATGGAAGTGGTTGCTGGGCAAAGCCTCAGGTGAACTGACTAATTTGGTAAGTCATTTTCAACTTCAGCGATTTGTGAATTCAGGTATCAAAATTCTGTGTTAATACTCATCAACAGGCTTTTCTAAGCACCTTTCTCTGTTAGTGCAGGATTGATGCATGCTGCCCAGAGAATAACAAGAAATATATGGTCGGCTGTGTATATACACTCTTTAAGAAAATGCCTCTGGATACAGTTGTGTATATGTATGCACGCATGCGTCAACCCATGCTGCACACAGAAACTACAGGCATTGACCTATGCAAACACACACCAAATTATCGCTTCCTATAAACAAATTAGCATGCTTTAAAAGGTGAAAAGCTCTATAAAATTGTCTGCCCTGTTGTTTATAGTATGAATAGAGGATGCACTACATTACAGAGAAGCTCACATCTCTCTCTTCTCCCCCCCTCTCTAAATGGACGTGTGCTCCGTCCGTTTCACCATTGTTCCTGCCAGCCCGATCCCAGCAGGGGTTCCCTAATTAGCAATCTCTTCATTTCCAATCAAAGCACAAAGCGGCCCCAAAAGTCTCTCTTTATGAGGGAGCTGAGCGGTGGCTGGGGACGTGGAGTGGGATAATTGCCTTCGCCACTGGCAGCAGTAAGCAGCCTGGCTAATTCATTATTGTAATAACTTTGCTTGTCCTTGGGGAGGGGGGGCTAGGGTGAGGAGGACTGAGCCTGGCGGTGCTAGCTGAGGACAGGGGGAAGGGGGAATCCAGCCAGAATTGAGGTAGAAGATGGGAACAATTGGCAAGAAAGGAGAAACTATTCAAGATTTTTCTGTCTGACCCCCCCCCCCAATAATTTGAGGATGATGTTAATTTCTGGCATGGCAGCCAGCATTCCCTGAGCAAGACTGCTGAGGGCACCCTTCTGCTTTGCCCTTGTCATGTTCACAGAGAGGGACATCTGGAAAGGTATGTAACTTGTCCCCAGGATGGCCGGGGAGGCTGGGGCTTAGTGGATGAGGGAGACTGAGGGTTAGTCTCTCAGTCCAGGAAGGAAAAGTTGACACGCAAGATTGCAATAAGGTCGAATGACTGAGCTGCCCACACCCAGCAGTTTGTGGCTTTTAGCGATGCACAAGAAGTCGCCAGTCCTTATGTGGAGATTGTGTGCTGTATTTCTTCAGTGGAGCCAGGAGGTGGCAAATCCTGTGGCAGAGCTTTGTTCTTATCTATTGTCTCTTTAGAATATCTTTAAAGACTTACCTGTCTTCATGTGGATGACTGTTTTGACTTTGCTGGAGCTCTGTTGGCTTTCAGTAGCAACCAAGGCTCTGAACTTGTGAGCTGACTGCTAGGCTGAGATGTCAGCAGGTGCTGGAGCTGCTAAAGTGAATAGGTGGTGATGGTGGTTACTTCCTCTTACTTGAAGGGAAATGTCTGTGGTGTGGCACAGTAGGTTCATTAGGGTTTTGGTTTTGAAATGTGTATGTGTTTAAAGTAGGTAAGGTCAGTCATATATTTCCAGATCCCCTGGTTCTTTGAGCTTATCTCACATTGTTGTGGCAGGGTCTTGGCTACTGTACCTGTTAGGACAGCTCCTTTTCCAAATTCCTTTGAGCTGTTACTGCTATGTATGTTCATTGTGCTCATCGCTGAGACTATCATGGTTCATGTTTCTGCACTGAGATGGCTGCTAACGTAGCTATGAATTTTACTGTCAAAGTTTTTTTCACTGAAAATTAGTATTTCTTACATAAAAATAAACAGTGACATCAAAGTGCAAGTACCAAACATACATATCTGTGTGTGGCAGGAGCAGTTTAACATTAAATTATGCCACTGTATTCGTGAATACTTCATTCTGGAGTGATTTGTGCTGCACCTGTGGTACGGAGAGGCACATGGAGTAAGTCCTCAGCCTAACGGGCATTTCAATACTACGTAACAGATCCTTTGCTTCCCGAAGAGCTTAGCCACCTGAGATGCAAAATGCTTACTGGTAGTAGATGTTTGGGGGTAGTGGGATGGGCAATGGAGTATTAATAGGTGTTTAGAGCAGAATTTATAGTTGATGTCCTGATACTTGTGACCAGTGCTGTTTTCCCAGCTGCTGTGTGCTAGTTGCTGTCTAGCAGGTTTTTCCTCCTCTTGTCTTCTCTTCCTCTTGACCAGAGATTCAACCCCTTGGAGGCTGTGCTGCCAGCAGCCAAAGGAATGTGAGCTCAGTGAGCTAACAAGCAAGACCAAACTTCCTCTGCCTGGTACTAATGTCTGTGTGGGGTCCACAGTGCTGATACTAGAGTCCCAAGAGAAAAATGTCTTCTGATTTTTATTTTCCCATGATCAGTGCTGTAGTCCTAGTTGTGTTGTGCTTCTTGTTGTCTAATGTAAATACCATATAGCGAGGAAACGTCAAACAGGCCAATGAGTGTGTGCACAATGGCTACTGTGAAGGATTTCCATCACTTGCTGTGTGTCTTGTGCCATTTCTATGCTCCTGGACCCTTTTTGAAGGATGATTGTAGCAGTCATGGGGGAATTGCACATCTCCCACAGCTTGCCCAGTTAATGAATTGCAGCAGTAACAGCACATAGGGTTGAGGTGAACTCATGTGGGTAACCCTGTCTGCTAGAAATGAAGATATCCCATTTGTACATTTGTGGGATTCTCCATCATGTGGTATGTCCTACTCTTGTTGCATTTATCCCTCTAGCCCTTTGAGAACACTTTTAACTGTGGAAAGTGTAGTGACCTAGAGTTAGATCCATGCAGTGGCTAGACTTTTGGAACAAATTGTTTTCTTTTCTTGTGTTTCCAACTGCTCAGGGATAAGGATCATCTTGAATCCTTTTCCTGTCAGTTCAAGAGGCAATGAATCTTAAAGACCTTTTGGTAGATAAACTGGGGACAGGGAGTTCAAAGTTCAAAATGAAAGTCATCTGATATACAGCATGCTGGCATAAGGTTGATGGAATGCTTGGATATGGGCAAGGGTGATGGGCTGGAGTAACACTGAGCAGTTTAGCCTTGACTTCACTTTTAGTCTGAGACCCTAATAGTTGCACTGTTGGCAATTGCTTGAGGAGAGTTAAGAAATTGTGGCAATGGGCATGAGAAGGAATATTAATGATCCAATTTCCAGCTGGGTTCCACTCCAAGGCTTCGCTGGGTGATGTGCATTTTTAATCATAACAAACCAGAATGAGAAGGAGTTGTTTGCAGCAAGGCAGGCCTGTGTGTGAAACCACAGGGTGTGACACCATCTCAGACCTCTGCCTGCTGCTCCGGGGCAGTTGCACAAGGCTGCTGTGCTTGAATGCCACCATTCAAGCTAGGTTGGGCTATGACCATAGCACAGCCTGGATCACTGCTAGAAATGGATCCATGGAGGGTTATCTAATAACTGTCTTGAATAGCCTGAAGATCTTGACCTGAGGAAATCACTGAATTTGACTGGAGCTTTGGATCGAAACTGGCCTTGGTTCAAAAAGAGCTAGAAATAAAATTTCTAGATGTTAGAGACCATAGTGCTGTAGCCATGCTGAATTTCCTGGTAGCTAGTTTTTGCAGTCTTGGATGGTTTCTGTGATAGGGTCTTCTCACTTGTTTGTGTTTCTGGGACATGATTTCTCTGACTTTCAAGAATACAGTCTGGCTAAGTGATGTGCTTAACAATAAGTCTGCATTGATCCTTTCAGTCTTAGAGACACAGCTTTTGAGAGAATCTGGGAGAACCCAGAGGTTTTCTTTACCCTCTGAGGTGCTTTGCATTCTGAACATTCATCCACAGAGAACTTTGCTGTACTTCTTTGGGAGCCCATCATTACATTGTTCAAGTAAACAGTAGGAGTTGCTTTTGAGGGACATGGAGCCCCTTTGGCCTGGGGCTAAGTATTCTGCAATCATTTAGTAGTGGGACATGTAGCTCTGTGCTTGATACATATTTGAGAAATTCCAGCTCTGTACCCTAACTTACCTGCTAAGCTTCAAGCACCATGTCTCAGGACAGGTCCCTCTTTATTTGCCCTTCATTCTGTTTTTGGTGACTCTGTAACTGCTTTGTCTGTAGGGTTAAATTGCTAATAGTCACAACAGTGTTTTAGTCCAACAGTTGTCTAGTGTATATGAAAATATGGTGCGGAAACACAGCCTTTTTGTGGCAGAGTTGTCTAATACATCTCTTTGGCAGAAAAAGCAGCAGCTTAGCTTTATCAATACAGGACTTGGAGTGTACACTAAGCACGACAGTAATTCCATCTAGCAGAGGGCAGGGGTGCCACAGATTCTTACTATAATGCAGGAGTTATGGGAGGAAGAAATACTTTTCTCTCATCCCCTCAAGTGTATATTAAGGCCAGAAGCATGTACTGACTTTCCTCTTGGAGTTCTCAGGAGCTGTTCAGTTGTTACCCTACATGTTAGTGCTAGCCAAAACTAGGGAAAAGGGCTGAAGTACTGCATGCCTTCCCTTTGTAGCATCATGTTTTGTGTATCTAGCAGTGGAAAGGTGGCTAGTGTTTGATATCCCAGTACTCTTGCTCATTATTTTCAAGTAAACAAGGTGAGGTATCTGGAAGAGGCATGAGAAAACTCTGGTCCTGGTTTTTATCCCATTAAGCTGGGAACTAACATTTTCTGGGATGGTCTGTGCTGATGCAGCTGTCTGTATTGTGCAGGCTGGGGTTAGACCATTGCTGCAGAAAGATGGGACTCCTTCTATTGAAGAAGAAGTTTGTGAAAGGACACCTGCAAAATGAGAGCCAGCTGGGCCACTAGTGTCTGCCCCAGCTCCTGACTGCCGCAGTGCCAGGGGAGATGCCAGCAGCCTAAAGAGTTCTGTGTAGGAATGAAAGTTACATGATTTATGCAAGAGCTGTTTCACCTGAGGAAGGGAATTCACTGAAGTGGCTGGGGAGGGGATAGGAGGGGTTGCTTTTCAACATCCACAGGAGATGCTGCCTCTGGCGTGTCAAGGCTGGAGGACATAGTGAGGGGTTTGTACATGTTGTGTTCATGCAGCAAGTCTGGCCCGCGAGAGGTACCTTCCACTTGGCAAAGCGGTCTCACAGCTGCTGCTTGACACCCAAGCAGCTAATATGCCTCCTCCACAAAAGGCTTTGGTTTGAAATGTCGAAAACTGCGATTCTGTGTGTGCATCTGTATGTATGTGTGAAAGGGTGGAGATTGAATGGGCAGTGGTCCCCTCCTCGTGGGGGGAGGGGGCTGCGAAATGGATATAGCTTGCTGTGGTTTTACAAATGCTTTTTGGGGAAGATGGATATAATTTGCTGAGATAGGTGTTTGTTGCCCAGGCAAAACTCTCAGTGCATTTACAGCAGATCTACATGGTCTCTGTGTGTGTGGTAGTTACGTGTGTGTGCATGTACATGCTTGTGTATGCCTTTATTTCCATGCTCTGGCTGCCTGCCTCTGATTTAAGGGCAGGTTTTATTCCCCAGCTGCCTCAGGGCTCCTCTTTTCTGATTGCATTAAAGTCTCTGTAATTCTCCCCTCATTAATGATTGGCATATTTTTACCTCTCACTAAAGGAGCTTGGAGGCAACTCCCGTGGGGCCCTGCTCGCCAAATGAAACAATTTCATCCTGCTCCAGAAACGCATTAAAAAGGGTTTGTCAGGATCTTATCGCTAGTTAGGGAAAGCTAATCAAATTACTTCTATTTATTAGCTGCCGCAGCAATGTGTCATTCCATCAAGTACAGGTACTGGGACAGGCAGGGATTGCACAGAAAGCTCTGTGCATCCACCACTGCTGCCTTCCTCTGTACAACAACATCTCTTGCCAAAGGAGGCTGCAGGGCCATGAGAGGCTGTGAGCTTCCCAGCAGCAGTGCTTCTGCCATCATTCCCAGCAGGACCTCCCTTCTGCTGCCACTCTTGTCTTTTCCAAGGGTCTCTCCAAAATCCCTTTGCAATAGCACTCCTAAGCTTTAACCATTGAGTCTGTTGCTTCTGCATTTGGTTGATTGCTTCTTGCTGTTACTGATTATGTTTTACTATGGACTGTTTGTTTTGAGATGGTTTGGGGTTTTTGTTTTGAGATGGTTTGGGGTTTTTGGCAAGTTTAAATCAGTCTTAAACCAGTCCAGGAATTATTTATTACTTGGTTTCTCTTTGGGCCTGGGTTGACAAAGCGAATATTCTGGCAGGATTATGGCAACTTGGAAAATAATAATAAATATAGGAGGTTTTGCTTTATGAGACTTCTGGGAGACATTTTTCAAGCTTTTTTTTTGGGGGGTGGTTGTGTGGGGTTTTTTGTTTGGTTGTTTTTTTTTTTTTAATGATCTGGAAAAGTAATTAAAATTGGTGAAGTTGGAAAGAAGACAACTTAATCTTTATTGAATAAACTGCATACAAAGGACCTAGCTGGGACTCTGAAAAGAGCACCAACAGTTGCTGGACTGGTGCTGATTGCATGAGCAGTAGTGGTTTGTGAAGCAGGAGGTGTGAGCTCAGGCAGATCACTCTTTCATTGATTCCACACATGGAACATGCACTTCTCTCATGCACATACAGAATGCACTTGTATTTGCAACCATGTATGTGCTCCCATTCTTGTACATAATCCTAAATCCCAGGGTCACTGTGCCTCCAGTGGGCTTGCTCGAAAGGGATATGGAGGCAGGTGTTTGAGATGCACTTTCAAACTTTAGATGGCATAGTAGATCTACTTCCATCTCTATTTCATCTCGAAACTAAGAGCAATGACATCTTTGGTGCTTTGGATAAATATGAGTTTGCTGGTGAAAATGGTCTTATTTCCATGTAAAGCTGATCTCACATTAGAAAAAAACACAGGAATATTTAGTGGATGTATTTGCATGAAATGAAGTGTGTCTAAATATAGTTATGGTGATTCACAATGATGTAAACCTTTGCTGTTTCATTTTGTGCATACCAAAAATTTTACCTTAGCACAAAATCCTGGGAAAGCAGTGAAAATGCACTGTTCCCATGAATGAGTGTCCATGAAAATACAGCAGTATGCACATCGCATGTGTTGTTAGTTTCATTTAGGGAAGGTTTGTGCTGGTTCTCAGCATTTTGCAGTGTATGTACACACATGTGTGCTCTGTGTTTGCACAGAAATTATGGAGCAGTTAGAGGTTTGACAGTATTCTGGCACTACAAGCAATGATTTCAGGAGCTTGGGTTGGTGGGGGACGGGCAAGTGCCCCAGATATCATAATTGTATAAATTCACTGTGCAGTGTGAGTGGCTGCTAAGCTGCAGGGGCCCGGTGTGCTGTTCCTGGGAGCAGCAATGTAGCAGGACTAGTGGGGGAGTCCAGCCCCATCAGCCCCATGCAGTGAGCCACGTTCCAGCATCCTCATTATCCACACAGTTCAAAAGGCAGTCCTGAGTGGTCCGTCATGTTCCACAAAAGGTTGTATCGATTGGTCTTTCAGGGTATTTCCCGGGGTCCTTTATATCTCTCTTCCTCGTCGTCAGTAATGAAGAGGCCGAGAGCAGGGAGAGTCAGCAGACTTCCAGCTGCTGGGATTTCTTCATCTTCTCATCAGGATTTTAATTAGACACGTCCGAGAGGGCAGCACTGTGTGAGGGCAGGAGGGAGCTCTATCAGGCAGGCCACTTCTTTAATTACTGTTTACTGACAGATAACAAGGGAGGGGAGGTGGCAGCAGGAATAGTTGCAGGGGGAAGAAGGGAAAGAACGTCAGTCCCCAGAGCGTGCGTTCAGCAAAGGCAGCAGTTGCTAAGGATTGAGCGGAAATTGTTCCCCCCTCCCCACCCTGCCACACTGTTTACCTGTTGCCAGAGAAAGGCTCCCCTTGCCCCTTTCCTAAGGGGAAGAAGATAAATCGATTTGAAAGGTGTTAAGTGGTAAGGGCCAGAGACACAAGGAATGAAAACTGTAAGTCTGGTTAGAGAGAAATGAGAGAACTATCTCCTCTAAGCTTCCAGGATGCTCAGCTGAGCTGTCCTGTGCTGTCCCTACCTTGGGCAGCCCTGTGGGTTTTCTGACACTGCACAGTAGGAAGCAAAATTATTTCCTTTTCCTTCTGTCTGGAACTGGCAGTCCTCCTCTCTCCAGCTGCCACCATTGCTATTTTGTCAAAAAGAAACCTTCTTCTCTATGTGTCCTCAGCATTGGCAGTGTGAAAGCGGTCTACTCTGTGGCTGCTGCTGTCACAGACTTTCCCCCTGCTCCCCCATGGGCCAGCTCTCCACCTGAATCATATCTTCACCCATCCCTCCTCTGCCTGGCCCCAGAATCCACATCTCCTTCCAGCTTTTGACTCATTCACCTTAAGGTGGTTTTGGACACTGTTTGTAACCCAACTGCTGTGTCCTGCTGGATCACAGCCCTGTTTTTCATTTTTGTGGAGCTCCATCCTGATTTGTTTGTGTTATCACAGGGAAATGCTGTTCACAGTCCCTACCAATCCAAGTGGTTGGGTCAGACAGCAGTGGTGGATCACTGCTTCCTGGCTCAACCAGGTGTTAGGGACATGGGATAATATCTGCAGTGGAGTGCAGAAGTCGGTTTCCACATGGGCAGTCCTTTGGCAAACTGAGCTCAGCAGCCTGTCACTGTCCAGAAACTTGCTCTGATCTTCATGATCATCTCTGATTTCGGCTGTGTTGAAGTCTGGTGCTTCCAAAATACTGTTGCTATCCCAGTATGGAAGACAGCCTGTGCAAAGAGCTTGTTTTCCCTTAGTGCCAACAGAATCCAACTGCTCTGAGCAGAACAAGATCTTGGGATCAGCAAGGACTTGGTAATTGGACTGTTGTTCTTTCATTTTGCTACGCAGTAGTGAGCAGATTATAGAACCCACATGTTATAGATTTCCTGTCATCCCTCATGAATCAAAATCCACTGTCTTATTTACTGTTGGCCAAAGCCTGTGTATAACATCACCAACGGATGTGCTCTCCAGCAGTTGTGCAAATACACAGTACAGAGTTGCATGCAGTCGCACGTGCCTTTGAGCTGCCAGTACGCCTCCTCCCATCACAACACTTATGGTAGAGAAGGGCCCTCTGTTTCCTATCTGCACAGAATGGCCCCTGGCTTCCCTGAGAGCTCACTGTAACACTGGAGGCAAATCTGTATTATTGAAATAATATTAAGTCCTGTAACATTTCTAGTTACATTTCTAGTAACAACTCCAGCCATTCTGTACACACTCATACCCACCTACACCAAGGATGTGAACTTCCAGTTTCCTGACAGCTGTTTCATATGAAATCTGGCAGGTCTTCATTGCAGGTCAGTAGAAGAAATTGGTGCTCAAGGTACAGTACTGGAAGTCAGGATCATAGGCACAACTCTCAGGTTTGTCAAGGACAGCTAAGAAATTTTGCTGCTCTAGCTAGTAGTACACTGAATGTAATATATGATAGCCATAATTTATCAACAGGTATTTTCTCAAGTTTCCCAAAATTTCAGCTCAAGATCTTGAATGAGTGAAAAATGGAATCCAGCTGGAGACTTGCCTCAGTGAAGGGCTGACACATGTTTGTTTATTGATTTTATTTTTGGTAACTGTAGTGAGGCATTAGTGACATGTTACTACTGACTCCCTTGGAGTCCCCTAGAAGCGAAGTTTGCTTGTTATCGGTCACAACCCAGCCTGCTAGTTGCAACTTTGTTCCTTGTTGTAGGTGTTCATACAAAATCTGTGGCCTTCCAGCTGCTGAACTTGGAGGCCCATGAATGAAGTTAGAGAGACTGGAGTGCTAATTTATTTCTGTTAGGCAGGTTAATGTTTCTGTGTGGAAATCTAGATACTAGGCAAGGTCTGGGGGATGTGTCTTCAAACAGTAAGCGGCTTTGTCCTGGAGGAAGTGGTTAAGCCATTTGCTATGTCTGTTGTTAGAACTGGAAATAAATGGGCTATGGTTGCAATGTGGGAGATTTCAGTTTGATGTTACAAACTTCTATTAGCTGTGATATGGGAGCATTAGAACAGACTTCGAGATGTGCTGAAAGATTTTCAGAATAGGTTAGAAGAAAAATCTGTCAAAAATAATGCTGCTATAGCTGATCCTCTGCTGGGATGTAGTGATGCACCAACCACCTGACCTGGTCCTATCCCTATTTTCTGTGACTCTGTGAAACGTTAAGATGTATATGATCATGCATCCAGCTGATGCAAACTTGAGATGGGTGCAAGTGCATACATCAGATAAGCACTGGCATCTATAAGCTACCAGGAGAGTGTTCAAAGGAGTACAAGCACTGCACTTTCCTTGAAAGGCCTGACATCCAAATGCTAATGTACCCAACCACAGTAAGTCTTGAAAAGATGGCAGTAGCAGCTTTTTTGCTTAACCAATTTCTTTAATTTTTGTCTTCATTTTCACTGCCATGTACAATGGTCTAGTAGCACCATCATTTTTTACTAGTGCTTCCTGTGAAGTTTAGTTCCAGTTGTTCATACCACTGCCAAGCTTTAATCATTGCTGTAAATATTTTTATGCCTTTGATAGACTTGTTTTGTGGAAATCTTTATCAAAACCAACTTTAAAAAAAAAAAAAGAAAGTATGGCATATTCTTGAATTATGCCTACCTTCCATTTAAAAACAAATCAAGAAGATTCCTCTTCGCAAAGCTCTAAATCAGCTTGTGTTCTGGAGCCAGGCTGCAGGGACAGAAGGGGCTGTGCCATAACAGAGGTAGTGTCAATAAGTGGGCCAACAAAACAGTAATGGAAAGACAAGTCAAGGGGAGGTGGGCAAAAAAGTGAAGAAGGGAAGCAAATAATTATAAACAGCTGTTGAACAAGGAGGCTGGACTGTGGAATGTGGAAGAATGGAGTCTGGAGGAGTTAGATGAGAGCAAAGGAAAAGGTTGGGGTGAGAAGGTAAAGGCAGTGAAGAGAAGGAAGTTGGCTGTATTGGTCTGCGAGAGAAGAGAGCAAGAGGCATGACTTGGATTGAATTGTTGGAAGAGCCTCTGTATTGTTATTCCTCAGCTGTCACTGGTGTCTGAAATACACCCAGTGTTTCATGCCCCTCATGTTAATCTTTACAAAGGCAGTTAAGTTACCCTTGCAGCCATTTACTCCACTACTTTGGTTGTAGTGGTCCCTGTGATAAATTCATCTCTTCTGATAATCCACCAAAGTGTCCTCGTGATACATCATGAGAGAGTTTGTTCACTGTAAAATAAACAACAAACTCTGTGAAAAGGGTACTTTGAAAGGTGCTTATACAAGAACTGAAAACTGGGGAAAGACCAGTTATTCTCTGTGTGCACTTCTGTTTAGCCAACTGCGTGTCTTATACAACTCTATGTTTTAGCTATGTCACTGTGTGCTGTTTCTTCCACAGGACCCCTGCCTCATTCACTGCATACGATGGACATGCTCTGAGATAAATCAGAGTTGCACAATGAAAAAGACCATCTGTAGGACCCCTGCCTCATTTGTCAGGTGTGTACTGAGTGAGACAAGGAGATTGCAGAAGAGAAAGGGAAGTTTTTATAGCTGAAGCAGTGACATTCTAACCTGCCAGTTGACTTTTTTTCTGTGATCATTTTTGTATAATAGGTTTCAGGGTTCTTAAAGCAGCTGTTATGCCAGTGGTTATTTAATTGTGTGTTCCTTATTTTATAGGGGACCTTTTAGATCCCAGAGGAACTGCTTTACAGAAACACTGAGTGCATACAGATGCAAATGAACAGGAATCCACTGAACCCAAAGTTCTATACAAGCACAGATCACTCAGGCTGCTGGTGTCTCAGAATGGGCACCCAGAATTGGCAAATGCCTTTTAATACAGTCTTCGGTCATTCACCTGTAAAATGGGAATAAAAATACCCCCTCCCCTCATAGAGAAGTATGAAAAATAAATGATCTTGGGCTGGTGAAGCTCTTGGACAATGTAATGATAAGCCCATAGAAAAACACATAAGGAAATTAATATATCTGTAGAGTTAGGTTTGAATAATATGCGGTAAATAAGGCCTGGGGCCACACACTGAACAATGAACAGAAACCAGCATCTCAACTAGCTGCTCGGTACATGGGAACAATCCCTTCTAAGTGCAGTGTGAGATGGGGTACTGTGAAAAAATATGATCATGTAATTAAGGGCTATAAAATAATGCATATGTACATGAGAGCTAAGAGTATTTCTCACAAGTAAACACAACTGCATTTCCTAATACTTGACTTCATTTGTAGTCTGTCCTATTTAACATACACATTTTTTGTTTGTCTTTGTTTCACGGGTCCTGTCATGCTTCACACATTTATCTGCTGTAAGATGGTGTTGTCCCAGCCTCTCCATTTGGAGTAAGTGTTGCCATTTCATGTAGTTGCAGATCAACTAATTGCAGGTAGTCAAAACCTGCTTATCTTATATATTACGTATTCCAGAAGTTGTAACCTCCACTGAGGTGCAGATTGCTGTGAGTGAAGGAGGCAGAACTGACCCTGAAATTTGCCATCATGAGCAGAATTGGCGCTTGGGTGTTGCTGTTCATAACAATGAAGGACTTGGGGATATTTGAGAACTTACAACCTGCTAGCAGTAATTAAAACAATAAAAGCCACAGTAATTTTCCCATACAGCAATATGCAAGAGAGGAGAATGTCACTAGGGCTACGAAATGACTTTAAAAGTCTTTTCTGTAAATGGGTGGAGGAAGAATGGCAAAGTTTAAGCTCCTAGCAAAAGTATGCAGAAATGTAGTGGTCAAAATATCTGATTCTAAATAGCCACTTTTTTGATGACTGATTATGTGCATGTTTAGGAATAAATGTATAATGAGCGTAATGGTAATGGAGTAGTGTTAAAACCCATCAAGTTGAAAAGTTGAAAACGGTGCTGGTATGGTGAAGGTGCAAATGCTGGTTAACCTTCCCAAAGCATACCTGGTATTTGCTATAATTCCAAGGCAGAATGTTATGAATAGCTCAAGAAGCGGAGCTGTGACACATACCCCTGACATAGGGTTTGTAGGAAGTAAAATTGTCTGTTGCAAATGTCTAAGAAACATACCATAAAATATTTTCCTCTTATATTTTCCCCTTCTCTTCGCCATTCACAAACTCAAATATGAAGAGTATTAATTGGCCTATTTAGACAGTATGATGTGGTGCTCCCCTCGAGGATGACTGTTGGCCAGTTGATGACTAGGAAAGCACTGGCTCCCACATTTGCTGCAGATAATGGTTCATTCTGGAAATTAAGTAATCCAAACCTATCGAACACATTTTAACCTGTGTAAGAGACTATGTGTCCTTTTGTTCAGTGGTTTAATTGCTCAATTTAACATTTTCTTCAGACAAATGTATTGCATGATTTAAAGAGGACAGAAGAAAAAGTGATGCCAGGGTACCCAAGAGCAGGAACTTTGACAAAAATCCCCTTGGACAGGACCTGGCACTACTGTCCAAAGGAGAGAGAAAGGAGCAATGAAAAAAAATACAACAATCTGTTCTTGTTCAGACAGCAAGATGCAGCACGTGTGCTGGGTGGCAGCCATCAATGAGAGCTGGTTTCCCCATGGGATATGCAGACCTGGACTATCAAAGTAAGCAGGGGCTGGGACAAACAGATGTTATGCCAGACACATCAGCAGAGCTAGTCTGTTTTGCATAGGCGCCTGGTTTTACTTGGCATGCTTTAAACTCATTCTTTTCTGAATCTCAGGGTGCAATATAATCATTATGATTTAATCCTAACTGCTTTGTTCTTCACATGTGATGCAACTCTGGGGTATTACTTCTAACCTATACAAACGGGAAGCTGAGGCCCAAGGTGGCGTGTTGCCAGGTGCACAGCTCCTGAGCGTGCAACCTCAGTTGGACGCCTTTGCTTCCCTTTGATGGCAGAGGCTGTGGGAGCACTGCATTAACAAAGTGAACAGTCTTTCCCTACAGGTGTCTTGTTGACAGGTAGTGTTAGTGCTCCAAAACTGATGTTTTGAAAACACCATCCTGAGGCATCTCTGCGCAACAGGTACTTTGCTCTCTGGAAAACTGTGTTAGGACAGAGTGGGGAAAATTAACGTGAACATATGGACTAGTGGCCCCCATGCTCCTGTGGCAGTGCAGCAGAGTAAGTCAGGCCTTGGCATGGCAAAAGTTGGATGTGATCCTAATAGTGCTCAGAGGCAGACAAATCAGAGTCTTGCTCTTTACATACAGGCCTGGCAAATGGAAAAATGTTTATTTGCTGCTCTGGATACACAATGTAGGCGAAAAGAATAAAAGTGATTTAATCACTAATGTGAGAAATATCACCTGACTGAGCATGATGCAGAGGACAAATGGGTCAGAGGGCCTTCCCTTGCCCAGCCAGGAGGGATGGGGAAACATTGGTGAGGCTCAGGATCAGATTGGTTAATTATTATTTATTATTAATTTTCTAATTTCCCCCTTACTCAGATTCCATGATTGCTCCTCTACCTGTCTGGGTGCATCTGTGACATTGACTCCGTCTTTGAGATGGGGAGCACCCTCTAGTGGTTAAGGATAATCTGACATTTCCTGGGATTGGCACCCATCATGATCGCAAACTGCCAGTTAAACAGAGCGGGAGTTGGTGCTGGTGGAATGGGTGTTCGAGGTGTAAACGCTGGCTCTGACTTTCTAACCCAGGAATTCCAGTTGACCTCACGGGAAGCCTTTTTGCCCTGTGAAAAGCATGAAAGGTGTGTGTGTTCTCCCTGCTCTGCTGTTGGGCAAAAGCTCTCATTGAGCCTCTTCTTGCTTTCTTCTGGTGAGAAGGCAAGTAAACTTCAATTTGCTCCATTAGTTCTCAGCGGACACAACATCCGACCCTGGCTCTCTTCTTGGGGATTGCTGTTCCCTGCCTCTGCTCCTACTCCTTTCTCCCAAAAGCACTAGTCTTGCACCCAGAGCTCTCCCCAGTTCAGCTATGGCTGACTTTGCTCTGCCTAGATGCTAAAGCCGGCACAGTACAGTCCCTTGCAGGGGGCACAGGAATTCAGCTCAGGTTTCCCTTCTCCTTCCCTAAGTGGATTAACAGGCTGAGAGGATCATCTCTGCCTGCCTGACTCAATCTTCATTAGCTAACATGTTTCGCCAGCCGCAGTCACATCCTGGTCCACAGAGCTGTTTGACATGAGTGGATTCTGGCCCCAGCCTCCCACAAAGGCTGCTGCATCTTCCAAGAGGGTTTTCTTGTTAGCAAGGCTCTGTGGGCTGCTGCGGATGGTAGGGATGTAGGGCAGGAGTGCTGCAAGACGTGCTTCCTTGCTCTGTGCAGTGTTCACTTTACAGTAACTAATCTGCATCCTCTGCTGGCTAAGAGATCTGCAACCTTAAGTAATGTGCATGCTGTATGAGTGTCAGAAAATGTCAGAAAACCCACAGGTGGGTTTTTTTTCCCCCTTATGGTTTCAGTCAAGGGAGGATCCTGAGTATATCGGAATATCCCTGAAACTTCAGTTAGTTGGCTGTCACTTCTGGATGCCTTTTCCTGGCTGCTTATTGCTAGTCAGTTTGAATACAGTATTTCCTAACAAGCTGTGTGCAAGCAACTGACCCTATTTCCTCATCCTCTTCTCCCCGATGCTCTGTGGTAGTCATTAATGGCTGTTGCACCCTTGCACAGGCAGTCATTTATTTTACAAGTGCTGCTGTTTCCTCAGTCCAGAGAAGACCTTTTCTATGCAAGGAAGCTGTGCACTTCAAGTATCATCAATTTTAAAACAATCTATTTAAACTAGTGAAAATTCAAACTGTGGATGCTCTCCTGCCAGTTTGAGGATGCTTCATTTTTGCTCATTAGATGTCTAAACAGGTTTCGTTTCAATGCTAATTAGTGCCTTTTGCACCAGTTTCAGTTAATCTATTTCAAATTGTACCTTGAATTACACTGCAGCGACATTCTCATGCAAAGAAAGCCTTGAGGAGAGGAGGTGAACGCTGGGCATCACTAATACCAAATGCCATTGGGGAACACCTATGATTGCAGCAGTACGAAGGCATTTGGTATCTGTGCAGAGGCCTGCACTTGCCTTTGTGGGAAAAAGAAGCCTCCTCCTGGCTGTCAAATGCATGTAAATAGGTGCAGGTGAAGTGCTTGTATTTCTGCAAAACTGACACTGTGAAAGCACAGAAATGCTACAGAAATTATTGTGACTGAAAAATCTCAATGGGAAGTGATTCACAAGGAAGCAAATCTTTATATTTTTGTAACTTGACCATTGCGGTGGGGGAAGCTGGTGTGCCAGCCTCTGAAAGCAAGGTCGCCTGGCTGGGAACAGAGTCAAAATGGCCTTTTTTTTTTTTTTTTTTTAATTTTGGCAAGTTGAAAGGGAAATAAAAAAGGCAAATGAGCATGAAGGGGTAAAGGACACTGCAGACTTCAGAGGATTTTAGAACCTAAAGCATTGTATTTAACAAATTAATGGATGAATTGAATTTCCCAAACAATGTGTGTTAAAGCACACAATGAATAACCCAGCACTTATGAATTAGCAGTGTATTTGGTTTGGCCCTGCAAGGTCCTACACGTGGGTTGGAGCAATCCCAGGCACACCTACAGGTTGGGCAGAGGAGAGATTCAGAGAAGCTCTGGGTAGAAGACCTTAGGGGTGTTGGTCTATGAGAAGCTTAACAGGAGCTGGCTTCAGTGGACGCGTGCAGCCCAGAAAGGCAACCGTATCATGGGCTGCATCAAAAGGAGCGTGACCAGCAGGTCGAAGGAGGTGATCCTGCCCCTCTACTCTGCTCTTGTAAGATCTCACTTGGAGTATTGTGTGCAGTTCTGGTGTCCTCAACATAAAAAGGACATGGAACTGTTGGAACAAGTCCAGAGGAGGGCCACAAGGATGATCAGGGCACTGGAGAGCACCTCCCATATGAAGACAGGCTGAGAAAATTGGGGCTGTTCAGCCTGGAGAAGAGAAGGCTGCGTGGAGACCTCATAGAAGCCTTCCAGTATCTGAAGGGGGGCTATAGGGATGCTGGGGAGGGACTCTTCATTAGGGACTGTAGGTATAGGACAAGGGGTAACAGATTAAAACTTAAACAGGGGAACTTTAGATTGGATATAAGGAGGAAGTTCTTTCCTGTTAGGGTGGTGAGGCACTGGAATGGGTTGCCCAAGGAAGTTGTGAATGCTCCACCCGTGGCGGTATTCAAGGCCAGGCTGGACAGAGCCTTGGGTGACATGGTTTAGTGTGAGGTGTCCCTGCCCATGGCAGGGGGGCTGCAACTAGATGATCTTAAGGTCCTTTCCAACCCTAACTACTCTATGATTCTGTGATTTTCAAGCCACAAGTCAATGGGTCAAAGCATAACAGCTCCCCAGGCAGCCTGTGTTCTAGTTCCCTGGGAGATGCAACCCTCTCTGGAGCAGTCACCTGCCAGGGCTAAGTAGTTACCAGTGTTTAATAATTCTTCACATAGTGGGAAACAAAGATTAAACAAACCCTAAAAATATAACCTGTCTATGAATGGGTAGTAAAGGAAGGTTCATGAGAGGCCAAATAAGACCTTTGTTTGGAGGACCATAGACTGGGAAAACAAACCTGTTTTTATATATTTACAAGTAGCAGAAATCACTTTATGTGTAGCGAGGAGCAGACTAAGGAGACGGCAGTCTAAGTTAAGGCTCACCAAAACACTTGTGGCTAGACTTTGTGCCTTTTTGATATTGAGGCTATTGTGGATCACTAATCTTGACAAAGATGATACTTTTTGTTCTTCAGTCCTGTCCCTTTCAAAGGTTTCCCAAAGCAGTTTATGCATTAATGAGTTATTTTGCTGCCACAGCTGGTTTTGCAGTAGCTTAAATGGCACAAAACAGCATACTGATTTGAGACCAGAAATAAGGAAGAATTGCTGGGGAGTAATGCAAGATATACAGACAGAGAGAAAACAGGAATAAACTGGGAATGTTGAATGAGATGTGTTTAAAGCAGTAGTTTGCTGTCTGCTCCTGCCCTTTTCATCTCAATTGCTGGCATCTCATCGGTAATGAATTGCAGGGAGACACAAATTGACACAGTGCAACCTGTACCACTCACATTATCTGTTCAGTCTCCATCAGTGACCCTTCTGTAATGCTACTCTTCTACAGCATCTTCCAGTAACAAATTCTAGTGGTGGTTGGTAGTCTTCAGGTTCCCCTGTGTGGCCCTCTGACCAGAGCCAGAACAAAAGGGTAGATGGCAGATCTGCCTGTCTCTGCAACTCATTTTTAGCTAGTGGTGAAGGGTCAACTCTGAATACTGAACGGAACACTGTGATTTTAGGGAATAACTCCTCTTTATTCTCCAGTTTGAGGAAACAATAAGAAATTGCATCAGCAAAGAGAGTACTATATCTTGAAAAGAAATTCTTCATACAGTATCAAGAATTCTGTATTTCCATGCTGACTTTTAAAATTCATATACTTCCTCCTGTTTAATCTGCTAGTCCTTCCCTCCCCCTTAAATTTAGGATGTTTGGATGAGGTTTGGATACAGACTAGACTGGTGTGCTTTCTGTGCAGTTAGGATCTGCATGTAACTTCAGGGTTGCTTTATCAGCTGTGGACTGGATTAAGAATGTCTATTGGGAGTTTCAGGTCTTGGTTTTCTCATTGGAGGTCCTTCCATCAGGCAGGTCTGTTAAATGCTTGCTGAGTCCCTAGAGACACTTGATCTGTGTTTAAAGGGAAGCAGCTGAACCACAAGAAGAGAGAAATGGCTGTGTTCTCAAGCACTGCTGCTCTGGAGGGATCTTACCGTAAACTGTGCAAAGCTTGCATGGCAACCTGGGAGCTGTGGGCTCTCTGTGTGCTCTATCCCAGCAGAGACCTGTGTGATGCTCCTTCTAGCTTTTCCTGCTCTGAGAAAGACAAGTTGATGGCTTCTGAATTCTTTGGGCATGAACTGTCTTTAACTCTCCTGAGGCCTAGGCCAGGAAAACCTCTGGAGGATTCCAAGCAGCACCTTCCTCCTGCTCCCTACTCCTCTTAAAGCTTCCCTAGCAGAGACACCCGCTCAGGGAGAGCAGGAAGTCCATAAATAAGTAATTCCTTCTGTCTCTCCTGATCAGTCCAAGCAGCTGTGATTGCTCCTGAATGCCTAGGTTGCTTTCTTAATGGCTTTTAAACCAATTTCACCCTCATCTGATGACCCAGCTTCTCCTGCTGTTTTTGGAAGAAAAATTTCTTTAGCGAGATGGTTTTGGGGACTATTTATATGGTGTTTCAATAGTTTTGGCTGAGGTGAAGGAGTATAGCAGTGCAGGTGAAGCTACAGTTTACAGGTTCTACCAGGCTGCCCCATGCCTTGTTTTGACAAACCTCTACAGGGCACCTCCCAGGGTACTGCAACTAGCATTGCTTGAGAGCACTGGACACATGTGATGCTTGTGGACATCCTGCAGACATCTAATAACTCTTACACCACTCTAAGACACAGAACCTTTGGGGGTCTCTTTTACTACTGGGAGAGCTAATCACTGTGACACCTAAGTGCTTGCTTACCCTTTGCCCCTCAGTGTGTAGGTAAACATTTGGGAACATAAGTTAGGAATGTAGGTTCTCACCTGTCTGTTCAGCTGACCTACGGCATCACATTAATGGGCACTTGACAGCTTGCCAGATATTTAGGGCTTGTATTGGTGCACTTGTACTTTGTAGAGAGGGATTGTAGTAGCTAAAATAAAAGTGGTCTCTACATAGCAAATATATAGCTAAATCTAGAGGTGCTCGCTTTGTTTCTTAGTGCAAGTCCTGGAGATATTTATTGCTCATCTGATAGGTGTCATCTAGGTTTGTCTATGCAGAAGTATTCTGTATTTCTGGAAGTATTAGTACTGCTACCTCAGGCAGAACATGCCTGCTGGGCAGCAGGACATGCAAGACATTTTCTGAACATCCTTGCAGTGCTGATCAGGTAACCTGTATGATGTGTCATAGTACAGCCTTGTGCTGCAGGCCAATGAGGGTCCCATAGTGCCTTCGGTAGAGGCACTAGTCTAGCTGGTTGGAATGCAAATGCCATTCCTATGGCTATAATGCTAAATAGGCTGATTCAAACCAAACGATTGCTGGCTAATCAGTGCTAATCACCTACATTTTATGTTTGTTTTAAACACCCTGCTTGACCAAGGATTTTAATGACTCTCCTCTTGAAATGAATCCCTGGAAGCAAAGTGGTCTCTCAAGCTAGACTTGCCTGGTACCTTCCCCCTCACAAACAAGGGAGGGCCCTCCTGGGTGCTATGTCATTGACTGTTTGGCAGACCTCTGCATGTGAAGCAGTGGCAGTCTCTCTCCTATCATCATCCTCCTGTCATGCTTCTAATTTCTTGTTACTCAGAAAAAGCAGTGGTCTTAACAAGGAGCAGTGCTGTCCCCAGATTGTGTGGTTCCTATGTTGAATCTGCTAGCAACAGCTTCTGAAGGTTGTATCATAAAGGCCTACTCTTTGCTGAGTTGCTGACTACATGAGTTATGAAATACTGCCAAATGTTGAGGGGCAAGGTCTAGAAGATTAGTTGAGTACTACTGAGTTCAACTGACTGTAAATATTTAATGGAAGATGGGTATGTTCACCAGAGGAGCAGACTGGGGAGGCAGTAGTAATCTTTGATCATTGCTAAAATAAAGGTGTTGAACGAACACCTGATGAGCAAAAGACCAAACCTGGAGTTTACTTTGTAAGCCCTGTGGAGACCAAGGGGACCTGTTGCTAGGAGTCTGCAGCACCAAAGTCACCCTCAGACCCCATGGGACTGAGATTTGAGTTTGCCTTAACAATGGTACTCAAAGTAATCTTTTCTAATGCTGCCACAGGACTGGTCGAGCTGGCAACATGTGACTTTGAAGGATGAAGGTATTTTTTTTTAAAATCCAGTGATGTATATTCCACATGAGAGACATTGCTATATTTTGGAGTACACAGTGCTGCATAACAGAAGGAGGACTGAGCTAGTGAAGCCTGGCCTTCTCTTTACATAGAAAAGCTTTTTTTTTTCTGGTAACCAGCATCCATCTCCTTGTGACTGGCTACCTTCTTGATACTGTATGTGCATACATATGTGCTAATGCAGATGTGCTTATATGGTCCTGAGTTACCCTGCCTCTTCTAAATGAGGTTTTGTGGTATAGGCAAGGATTGCTTTTCATTTTCCATTTCTTGTTTGAAAAAGTACTGCAAAACCACGATCATTAGTGATCCATAGGCATAGTGTTTGAATGTTAATGACTTGTAGACAGAGCAGTGATTTCCTAATGTGTTTTACTGCAGGTATCTGAATGAGATACAGTTGATGGAATTCAGAAGTTAGAAGTATGTTAAGAAGCTTGGGATAGGGCTTTCTGGCAAAGCTGTCTAATTGGATAATGTGTCACTACAATTTGCTCTTGTCCAGAAAGTGAAATAAATGTAGTTCAAATAATAAATAAACACAAGAGGGAGTTGTGAAAAAAAATCTGTGTTGTTGTCCAAACACTGAAATTGGTAGAGAACGAATTTTCAAAATGGTCATGTGTTTAGGTGTTTGGAGATGCAGAGCAGAGGAGACTTGCAGTTGTGCTACTGATAGAGCGTGTCAGAAGGAAGCCAGCTCTAGAGGTCTGACACTAGCCAAAGCCTGTAGCCCCTTACTGTTAGAAACTGGAATATTCTGAGGCTGGAGAAGGTGACCAGGAGAGCAGTCCTGATCATCAGATGATCTCTGCTTTTTCTAGACTGTTGTGCATCAGGTTTCCTAATGTCACTTGGGACCTGCAGATTCATCTCACTGTTAAATACTTTTGCATAGATCCACTGTGAGTGAGCTCCTCTGCATTTGGCCTGGCTGACCTGGTGAAGTCAATAAGTCTTCTATTGACTGTGCCCAGATGAGGCCAGATGGAGGTTCCTGAAGAGAAAGGATGGTCTTTAATCCTTGCTTTCTTCATCCGTTATACCCTACATGAAAAAAGTCCTTTCACTGCTTTGCTTCTTTAATTGCCTACATCACTTTGCTGGAAGACTCTGTTACCTACTTAAACAACCCAGCTAAGAGGAAATTGCACACTTATGCGCTGTTGTCATGTCATAGTATTCAAATTGCACATGCCAAAAATGTTAATTCTTTGCTTGCAGCATAACAGTAACCTATTTGTCATGACAAGACAGATACTTCTTTTGATCCGTTTAGTGACTATGCTGGTACTGTGAATATTAGGGTCCTGAGAATGCATGGGCTTAGAGAGAAAAACAGCATATCATCTTCCCAAATTAGAGAAATGAACAAGCATCCCCTCTTTTTCTGATCTCCCTCACTACTTCTCTAATTACCTGTTTTTTTTTGAGGAAGGTTTCTGACTGCTCAGTTAAACAAGAGTTAGGCAAAGACCAACTGAGGATCGGCAAAACATGCAAGCAAGTACACTGCAGTTTTTCTGGGCAAGGAGGATGGAAGTTCCTATCAAATATCCAGCTAGCTGATGATGCAAAAGGGAGCAGAAGGCATAATCCCAGCTACATAATTTCTCCTGCGTCTCTTTATGTTTCTTACCTCAAGTTCTCCCAAAATCTGGAAAATGGTATCTCACTTCCCATTGTCTTTATTCTTTCCCATTTGGTAAAATACTCTGTGCCTGCCTCTTACTGTAATGCCTTGTTTTGAATTTTACAAAAGTTAGTGTGGCTTCACCTGGTTTGTCTTTGTGTGTGTATGCATCCGCATGTGTAGGTTCACCTAAGATTTCATCAGGAATGAATTCTACTCTGGAATAGAGTCCTGCTAGTAAGAAAAAAGCAGGTATGGAAGGACACAAAACAGCACTGCCCTTACGAAATACAGGTTATTAAAAGAAAGTCTTGACTTTTCATTGGCAGTGTAGGGACTATGTTTGTCTTATCTCACAGCTTCTAAGACTGTTATATCCAAGCACAGAAATTAATTGTGACAGAGAATTCTCATTCAAAGCAGTACAGGAAGGGTTGGGACACTTGTATTCAGACTCTTGCTCTGCTACAGATTTGTGCAGATTGATCTGGGGCAAGCCACATAACCTCTTTATGATACCACTTGGTAGTCTGTAGGTTGAGAATTATAACACGTTTTAAAGACTAGGAAATGCTTGAAGAGCATTCAGGTAGGCAGTTATATAAAAATTACAACATAGAAACTATTTCCTGCTTAAGTAGATGTTGAGTTTAAGAAGTGATGGTGGTGATACCTTTTAGATGGAAGCATATTGTTCTTAAGTCCATTTTTTTTGGGGGGGGGGGGGGGGAGTGTGTGAGGGAGGAAATCTGTTGGAGTTTAGTAGGAAGTAAGACATTGCCTTTGATGGGCAGAGCAAACTGGTTTTTTGGGTGCAGTAAGGGAAAATGGACTAGAGCCAAAATTAAAAAAAGGCTGTTTTGGTCTCATAGATGAAGTCTGTATCTGGCATAGCTATTTGCTGTGGAAGGGGATATATGTGGGAGTGGTGAAACCCTACCAGCGCTCATGGACCTGTGCTCAGGGGACCTAAGTTTTTCTTCAGGGCTACACTAGCCTTGCAAAGCAGAGGGATCAGGGCATGCAACAGTGACTTGTGTCAAATCCAAGCAATACTATTGGCCTCAAGTGTGAAAGGGTTGTCTTCTAAATTTATCACAATGACCCCTAACTGTTTCCTTAAGGGAGACGGGCTGGGAAAGTTATCTTGTCATTGAACTCATCCTTCCTCTCCAGGCAAGATAAGAATGTGTGTACAGAAGTCCCTTCTGCCCATCTTAGGTCTTCTAATTACTATGTGCATTTTCTGCCCCATGCAGATACCACTTCACTGGCTTCCTTGTGAGAACACAATAATAGGGCCTTCATAAAGGGAAAAAATTCCAAAGTAACTAGATCTCTCCCTCTGTTGCATTTTCCTTATTCACAAAAAAACTAGCCTTATCAACAAGTGAAATCAAGTTTGTTTGGCATGATTTGCTGGTTACTCCTATATTAGAGAAAATGAAATTTCTGTCAGTCAATCAGTCAGCTTGCTGGAAAGTTGATCATTATGCCATGATAAAAGTTTAAAAAAGTAAAAAATTAATCTATCAACAGATTAGTCATTAAAGGATTGGGGGAAAGTCTCCAAAGAAAGTATCCGTCATCTCTTGGAAGAGGCAGCAAATGTCTTCGCAGTGCTTTCTGAGGAGTGGGATTGCGTGTCTCAAAGAACTGATATTGCCTAATGTTCCATCACCTATACCACTCCAACTGTGGTCTGTCTGAGGCTAATGCTCATTTCCATCATTTCATGATGGAAAGTTGTTGCTCTGCATCTTGATTGAGTGTGAGGAGAACTGGTAACCTCAAAAGCCAGAGGTTGCCTTATGAAAGTTATCACACACTGGAGCACCTGTGGACATGCTCTGCTCAGAGGCCGTGGATGGTGTGGCCAGGACTGCTGCTGCCCCTCCCACAATAAGAGAGCAGCAGTTCAGGGCAGGATTTGGTAGGGACGGCAAACAAAGGCCATGCTTACAAAGCAACCCAGTGCTGCTGTTGCATGTGCAGTTCTGCCTTGTATTTACCCAAACTGAGGTTTTGGGCTTGAGATCTAGTAGCTTAATCTTGCAGTCCTAGTACTTTTTTAAAAAACATACCTATCAGAAGGATGTTGTGATCAGTGTTTCCTTCTTTATTCTTTGGGGGAAAGAGAAATTGGCAAAAACTGTGAGAAGAGCTCAGTGAGCACTGGTGTGTGAAGGGGTTTTCAAAAGGTGAAGGCTCCTGAAGTTCCACAATCAGCCTGCAGGACTCTAGTCCTCTTACTTGGGAAATTCAGGTTGGCAGATCAGGCAGAGGCTATTCCTTTCTATCTGTCTCAGAAAGGAAGAGCCAGGCCTCTGCACAGCTATTGTCAAGGCAGAGGAAGCTTCATTTGTCCATCTGCACTGAGTCAGAAGAGATTAATGTTACATTTCTGCACCACTCTAAATACCCACCTTACCCAGGCAGTTCTCTGTCAGCAGCAGCCCATTTCTAGAGTACAAACTCACCATTGTACTGTTTAGATCAGTTAATTCAGCTCTGTGGACCTTGTGCCCAGCAATCACATGGCTCCCTGCTTGCCTAACCTCAGCCTAAATAGAAGTTAAAGTACGAAATGAAAACATGGGCTATTGGGTGAGCAGAACCTGCCTGCCAGGCTGTTGCCACCATGGTCTCCCATTCATCAAGGGCCCACACCAGGGTTAGTCTTTGCACAGGATCCAGCCAGGGTGCCTCTTTCTGGAGAAAATTGTTTTCCATCAAAATCGGCTCACTGCAGATGTTCTGCTCTTGAACTGTAGCCTGCCCAGGCCCTGACCCTGTCTGCCTCTTACAGCCCCTCTTGCTACTGTGCATCAGGAATCTTCTTCAGTGGGCAGCTAGGTCATCAGTGAGTTTCTCTCTGACCTCAGATTTCTGTTAGAAGCACACCGGTGCTGTTTTTATCCTTCTTGCTTCTGCTTGGGTCAGATGTTCTACCGTATGGTCAATGTGAGACTCCTTGCTTACAATCTCGGGCCCTACAAAAGATTGTCTTCTATCTTCAACAGTTAAAGCATCTTAGAGTTTCTGCTGGGCTGATCACTTAGGTAAACAAAGGTGTATGTATATATATGCTCCATTTGTATTAATTAACTGTTTTAACTGTGTCACCTGCAAAATTCAAGCAATCAGATTCTGCTGCATTAAAACTGTTAATGAGACTTTGCTGTGTCTCCTGATGTTCTAAACTAACATGATTTCTCTGCCATCTTCAGGTGTCTCTTTCACCATAAAACACCTCTGTTTTGACATCTTTAAGCTGTTCTGTCTAAAGGATAGTTGATCAGAATCACAGTTTGTCCTGACACAGCCTGGGTATGCACTGGGGCACACAGTTTGTATGACATCTCAGGTAGAGGAGGTAGCGAGCAAGTCGCACTGATAGACTTCAATAAAGCAAGGATGGCATATACTGGCTGTCAATTTTGGCCATTCTTCTTTTTTTGAATCTTCTTAAGTTTCTACAAATACTGATAGTATTTCTGATAGTATTTGTAGAATACTGATAGTGTGAAAAGTTTTAGCCTAATCTTAGCATTTATTGCCATCTTTATAGCTGAACCACACTGCATTTTCTTCTGTGCCATCTCATCTGAAAAGCTCTAGTCTGCCCTTTGCTTCTCCTGGCGGTGTACAGTCTTGCCTCAAATTAGGGTTGATATAATATCAACCTCAACTGGGGTTGGTATTAAGAAATATCCTTTTAGTTCCTACTTTTTCCTTTTTATTTGCCTGACATAAGAGAATGAAGCTTTTATCCAGATGTGTGTGTGTGTTTTCCTTTTAAAAAGGCCTCTATGTCTTGTTTAACTGTTGAGAGTATTTTGACATATTTGAGCAGTGGACAGCTAGACCCTGTAAGGACAGCTCTGTGAGTCAGGCTTCCTGTGCAAGACTGCGTGTGCCTGAGAGGCTCAACTGCTGATATGGAAAGTGATCTTCAGACAGGTACTGAAACGCTGCTGTAGATAGGCAGTGGAACTGTATGAGTATGGGAATGTGAATGGGAATTGCGAAAGTACACTGACTCCAACAACAGCCAGGATATATGCAGAGCTTTGAAACTGTCTTTTGTGCGGCTGGTTGTGTGTGCTAGTTCTGATGTTTGTGAAGATCTCTGAGGGTCTGTATCTATGGGTTCTGTGCCTGGGAGTATGTGCTGTTATCCTGAATATCTGATTCTGACCTTACTTGCTGGGTTTCCTAGGCTGCACTGAATTACACTGCTTTGAAATGGGACTCGGGCACTTTTCTGCCTGCGTTAGTTTGCATGTGTATGGGGAAGCGGGAGTCGGAGCACAGCAATTAGGCTTTGTCCGCGTGAGACGTGGATCTATGCATGTGCGCGGAGTGCGTGTGTGTGGAGTCGTGTCTCTGAGTGTACCGGTGCCTGGGGCGGGCGTGTGCAAAGCGGCACACGGCCTGCCCATGTAAGTAGCCCATGGTGCACCCTTCACCTTAACCCTAAACTCTACAGCCGGGCCCACGAGAAGCAGATCAGTGGTTAAGCGGGAAGAGCGTGCGCTGCCGCTGCGATGGTTCCCGTGGTGGGACTGGGCTGGAGCCGCGAATTGATGTCACCCGCGCTGCCGCCGTCGCCGCCGTCCCAGCTGCGGTGCCAGGGTCAGCTCGGCCTGCGGCCCGCAGTGCACCCCAACTCCTCCGGCCCCAGTCCGGGACGCCCTGCCGACTATCCCGGGGGAGCTGGGGCCGCTCGGGGCTGCCGGACGCGCTGCGCTGCCGGGTCTGTGTCCGGCGGCCCCCTTGGCCGTGCCTCCCCCAGCCACGCTCCAAGCCCAGCCCCTGCGCAGGAGCCAATAGCCGCCCTGCCGTCTTCATCCGTCTCTCGGCGTTAAAGCTACAGCGGGGCTCGGGGCGGCGAAATCCCCCGTGGCCGTGTCCTGCGTTCCGCCCGCCTCCTGCCGCCGTCAGTGTGTCCGCACGCGGGTGCGGGATCAGAGCGGAGCGGCGCCGCCTCCCGCCGCCTCTGCCCCGCCACCCGGCTCTGTCCGGCTTCTGTTCTCGGGGTTCCGCGCCCTCCCCGGCCGCTGCAGTTTAGTTCTCTCGTTCTTTTTCTTTCATTTTTTATTTCCCCTTTCTTTCTTTTTCTTGTTTTTTTTTTCTCCTCTCCAACCGGGAATGCTCAAACTGGACTGATGGACATTTCCGAGCTGTGCATCTCCGACCCGCTCGGCTACCACAACCAGTGAGTGTGCCGCGCCGCGCCGGGACCGGGGCGGGCCAGAGGCGGGCTGCGATTGGCGCTGCGTCCCGCTGCGGGTGGGACGGGGCAGCGACCCCGCGGTCCCGCTGCTTCCCTGCCGCAGAGCCGCCAGCTTCCCTCCCGCAGGGCACCAAATGGACCGGGTGCATCCGAGCGGCCGCGGGCGCAGCGCGCACCTCTGCGCGGGCAGGTGCGGCAAGGTCCGCTGAGGAGCGAGCGCTCGGGGTGTGGGGGGGAGGGTGTCGGCGTGTTGCTGTGTTTCTTTCTTGCCTTGTAACTTCTCCCTCTAATGCTTCATCTCCTAGGAACAGGCAGCTAACAGCACTGGCAGTCCTTTCTGCGCAGTTTTACTTTCCGTCAGTGATAGGATTTTTATTAGATGAATTACTAGGTGTCTGTAAAGAGATGTGCATATAAAATGACACAAAGCAGATCCATTAAAGCACTGTCTCTATTTTCAAGAAGTACGGTTTTTCACCTGAAATGCCCTATGGAAATTCAGTTTCCCACAGCTTACTGTTCGGATAGCCTGCTCGGGGAAAGAGTGGACTGAGTCGGAGGGCTGGCAAGCAGACATCCCGACCTGGGACCGGTGGCGAATACCTTAGCACCTGCTACTGCTCTTTGTATTCCGAAGTGGGCTGTGCCTGGTAATGCTGTGTTCAAAATCACTTCAGCATGTTAACTTTGGTTTGATCCTTTTGGGGAAGTTAGGAAACAAGGCAAAATCTTCTCGGCATTTGCATCCAGCTAACTGGAGCTGTTAGTTTTAAATGCATTTCTCCTCTCGGATGAATGTCTCACCCTGAGCAGAGTCCCCTTTTGTGTGTTTGATATTAATCCCTGTGTCACCTACGCAGGTTCTGTGGTGGCATCAAACGTAGGAGTGAAGTAGTTTTGCCTATTTCATTGCTTTTAAGAACACATTGTATTTAGTAAAATTAAAACAATTAAAGCCAAACAGAAAACCCACAATGATACTTACCTGTCTTTCCTCATTACAGCTGTCTTATTTGTCTTTGTTTCTTGTTTCCTGATATTCCATCTGTCCTTACACTCATTTCTTCTTCCTTTAATCCCCTGCTTCCAGCAGTTTCATTAAGATGAGACTTAGTGTTGTTAATAGAAATTAATAATCTAACCCATGTGATTTTCTTTTTCCCACTGGTGCTTCACTTGTGGCTGCTCCATTTTGAATTAAAAATAAACAAACAGTTTCTTAAGGGAAATGTATTCTGTATGCTGCTGGGAGTCTTTTCATGTTAAGGCAAAAATAGAAGGTGCCTTTACCTTAATTAAAAAAAAAAAAACAAAACCAAAAACCCAACAAAACACTGCTACATCTTCATCACTTCCTATGGTGTCTCTTAACTTTTCCCTTTTGATTTGTCTGCTTTTGAAATTAAGAAAAGGTACTCAAACCAACATGAAAATAGTAATAAGTAATCTGCACTTTATGTTACTGTTTACCCCTTTTACTTTTCCATGAGCTGTCAGCTTTCAGTAATGTCAAGTGCACCTTACCTGTATTTGCAACTCTATGGACAGTGAGTAGACAGATGAAGGTGGCCCTGGGGGAAATGCCACTGAGCCCCTGCGGCTTTACAGTAGACAGAGGGTGCTGCTTTTTGAGATGAGAAACTGTTTGGGAGCTCTTTGTTTAGAGAAGTGCTTGCCTTGGTTCTGTGTGCCAGCTAACCTGCTCCTTAACACTGTTGAGGGTAGAAGAGACAGACAAATATCATTTAACGTATCTCAGCCTCTGTTTTTCAACCTCCTTATTTATTGATTAATTAATTAATTAAAGATGTACAGCAATGCACGGAAGTATGGCTTTATCTGAGAAAAGTTACTGAGAGAAGGAAAAGAGGTGATAAGCCTTAAAATTACAGTGTATTTAAAGTGTACTTGCAGTGTGTCAGGTACTGATTTGATTTGCATTCTGGTTTTATTAAGGTTAGATTTCAGATTGCATTCCTGCATCTGAGGATAAAAGTCATTTTTCTCTCACTGTAACACAATTATATTGAGAACATGCAATGTAAATACAGGTATTGTACTTGTGCCGGTATCGCTACCTTGCTGTGTGAACATATCATTCCTATTGTACTGATTTACTTTTCCGGCTGCTAGCCATTGGAAAAATTTGAAGTTATTTTCCTTTAAGCAAGATAATACTTCTTTTAATTATGTGGACAGCAATTTTTGTCAAATTGAACCTTAAGTTAGGAATTAATTTAAAAATATTGCAAGCTGCCTCTTCTCATTTAGTTGTTTGTTAAGCTATAGGAAAAAAAATAGGAGGACATGTAGAAGGTAAGAAGGGAAGTGGATGTGGGCACTCAATACGTGATCCATACAGTTACCTGGAAACTGTATTTCACCTTACAGTTGTTGAGAGACAGAGAATGAACAAGGCAAAAGAGAGAAGAGGTGTCTCCACCTTGGAGATTAAGGAGAAAATATTTGTAACAGTCAGACCCAGGAATGGTCTAAACAAGAGCTAAGCAAAGGATTTATTGTCCCTATCCTACTCTTCCTGAAGCAGTGAAAGTTGCCTTTCCTTTGCTTGCGTGTGTTGATGTGAGAGATGACACCAGGAACCTGCGAAAGTTCTGGTCAGGGGGTTGTGCGGTTCCCTCACTGCAGGATCTTGCATGGAGAGTACGAAAATCCTTCTTTGTAATTTTGCTCCTGTGTGCATGTGTCCTTAGGCAACATATGCATTTCATTTCTTGTGTAGGAATCCACTGTTTAGCAACCGCTTACTACCTTTTGGTACCGACCTTTGGGAGAATTATTCCTGGGGTAGGTGATGCAGCTTCAAGGAAGAGGCTTTCGTACGAGTTTGAATTGGGAAACTAACAAAAGTAATGATTTGTACCTGCAGTTTTACTCTCAGGTGAGGGCATATGGTGAGAATACATTAGTTGCACTGTAGTGACAACGTCTGTCTGCAGTACAGCGGGAAGGGAATGTGTGTGCAGACCCCACAAATGTACACTCTGACATATCAAAGATGTGATTACATTCACACACAAACACATGTTTACATCTATAAATGTTTGGTTATATATGCACATACATATGTATGGTCATACTGAATATTGGTGGTGTGTCTCTCATGAGCAAATCTAAGTCTGTTTGAAAGGAGAAAGACGGCATTTTTACTTTTCTGTATTAACTTCCATATCTCAGAGAATTTTTTTTCTGCTTAGTTGCAGTTGCCACTAGAAATATTGATAGGACTACAAAATTGTAATTTCTAACTAATGTTCTGTATGACAGACAGAAACTGACCAAGGAACCGTCAAGAAGGGAAGATAAAATCATTGGCAAATGAGAGCATCCTGCCAGATGCTATGTCTCTTACACTCTTTCTTCTGGTGTATGAGACAGACACCTGAGTCACTAATCTGATAAAAATTATTTTATGAACAGAAGGATAAAGTTGAAAGGAATAAGTGATAAATTTGCTAGAGAGGTGGAAAAGTATAACATTGGAAGTCAATGAAGAAGTGAATTCTGGACTCTGCAGCAGAGAATTAACAAAGTTGTTGTCACTGACTCTAATGCACAGACTGAGGAAATGTGACTTGATTTCAGAGGTTACTGGAAATCTCCATATTCCGTGAACGGGAGGAAATCTGAGTCAGAGAAGCTGATGCAACTGTCTGCTTGGAGTATTTCTGAAAGGCTGGGATAGGGAGGACTTAATTGGAATGAATGGGGAGGAAGTTGTTTGTTTTATTGACAGAATAAATTACAAAAACTCTGGAAGAGAAATGGCCTAGTTGATAGGTTCCTGATGAGGTTCCCATCATAGAATGGGGTCTTGGTACGCTAAGCTTATTGAGCACAAGGCTGATTAGGAAATTGGTACCTTTAAAGTATTTGTATTAACTTTTCCCTCCTCTTCCAATTCCACTTGTAAAAGTAAAGATGATCTAATCATTATCAATTATTGAGAAATATGGAAAGATCAATATATTTAAAAAATAGGATTTTTTCCTTTTATTGATTTGAATTAATCAATAAATATTGCATTTAGCCTGAGAGGGGAAAGACTTTGGAGAGATTGCATCAGAGAAAGTTGCTGTGACAGAGATTTCACATGCCGTTTTCTTCTTCTCCAGGACAATGTTGCTCTGCGCTCTGCCCTTTCTGCTGTTACTCCCTGTGCTTACTACTGCTCTGAATTTCATGTTGTTTGAAAACACCTGTATTCTTCAAGTAATTTCAGTTCAGTAAGAACTTTGGTGCATTGTGTCATTTGGTGTCTTTACTAAATTTTCCAGGGATCAATGGATAGAAACCCTGTTATGGAATGGAAGAAGGGAGTAAAATAAATGAGACTATGAACTTTACAGGTTCTGTCGGGGCACAGTAGAATTTCTCCAGAGTTTAAAATGCCTAAGAGAGATTTAATTAAAGAAAGAAATAGTAAAAGGAGAAAAAGGTAGTGTCAAAGCTTGGATATAAAAGCCCAAATCTTTTCCCCAACTTCTCCTTCAAGCTTGTGCTCCTCAGTTTAGGAGTTGGGAGCCCTAGCAGCTGCTAGTGTTGCACATCAACAGTTCCACTGTACGTTTCAGGGACTGGGCTGTTCTTACCAATGAGACCCGTTCTTTAGTTCACAGAGCTACTGAGAGTAACTTTACAGCCAGGGCGCACAACAGAATTTTTAGTCTGTGCGGTATGAGCAGGTAAATTTAGCATATGTCCAGTACCCAGCAGCGAGGTTCCAAGGTAATGCTGCTATAGTAACTGAAGGGGGGGGGGGGGGGGGGGGGGGGGGCGCGGAGAGGAGGGGTGTGTGTGGAGAAGAGAAAGATCAGAGCTTCCAGGGCAAACTATGAATTGGTTGGTTGTTCAGTGAACGGACTTAACAAAGAAGATACTAGTAGCATTCGGCTATGGTGACCTTGCCAGAAAAAAAAACCTGAATGGAAAATCTTGATTTCTTTCTGCCTTCCCAGTATCGGCTCCATTGGAGTTGTGAATGCAGTCATCTCCATGTAGCTTGCATGTGTAAAGTGCTTTGTGCCTGTCATTGGGAGCAGAACATAATTTACTATTATATATTAGTAATAGCTATTGACCTCGTGAGTTTTACTTCTTAGCAGTTAAACTGTAGTAAATTATACTTTGTGTTTTTATACTTTGTTTTTTATCCTTGCTATGCTGCCTCTTTCTAAGGCTTTGCCCTGTCTCTTCAGAGCAGTAGAGATTTCCACAAAATGATCCTTGCAGCTGGAACATAGTGCACTTTGATTCTTACAGTGCTTGAGAGTCTGGCTGCTGGGTGTGACTGTCCATGAGAAGAAACATGCCTGCTCAAGGTGGAACACACTGTATAGTAATATATTTCTCATGTTTGTAATTGCAAATGTAATTAGCAAACAAGCTCTGGGGGATTGAGGACTTGAAACTTTCAGTGCACATCATTTGACCCTATCTTGACTGGACCAGAGCTTGTATGCCACTGTTAACCCTTGCTGTTCCTGCAAAGAAATGCTCCTTCTAGTGTGACTGCTGCTAAGTTTCCTCCCCCACTTCCTTTTTTGTTTGTTTTTTTTTTTTGTTGGCTATAAGCAGCATTGTGCCTGTATTTGCTTACACCTTCTTTTATTGCGATGGCAAGTGCTTATGTTCCTCCTGCGACAGGCACACTAATATTTTCTCTCCTAGCACTTCTGACAGTCTGGGAAGCATTCTGCAATGCCCTTTGTGAAGAGCACTGTGTACCAGTAAGTGCTTTTGCATACTGAGCTGTTCAGTGCCTTCCTATCACCACAGGCAACGTTACTACTCAGTGCCCCTTGCACTTCGCAAAGACAACTTGCGAAAAGCAGGTGGCAAGCTGTTATCACACAACCTGCAATGGCTCTCTGTCCCTGCTGAGCTGGAATTTTCTTGCACTCCCTTTTTGAATGGGGGAGGAGTAAATATGTAAGAAATCCTGTTAATTTTGTGGAATCCTGGCAAAACTCAGTCTAGTCACCCTTAGGATGACTTTGTCATCCTACAAACAATATTCCTGATTCGTAAGGATTTCGTGAACAATACAGAATCCGTTCTTAAATTCACAAATTTAAGTATGCATATGAAGCAAAGGGAGCTATTTTGCTTTTTCATGTGAATATTGTCTCTTATTTGTTTTCTTATTTGTTTTCAAGATAGGACTTAAATTGCAATAAAATTTGTGATAGGACTGCATTTGTTTTGGACAGTTTTCATTCTTGCATTTTCATGTATGTGAAATGAGATAGCATAAATGTAGAGAGCTGTTTTCATACAATTTTTTGTCATGACTGTAAGGGCATTTCACAAATACTGCGTCCTGTTGAAGGCTTGGAAGGAAAAGGAAGCCTGTTCTGGTTTCTTCTTGGTAGAATAAGAGCCTTTGATGAGAACCTTTTCCTTCAGTCCAGATTCTCCTTTTCCATTCCCAGAAATTATGTTGGATTTACCTTGTATTTGCAGGCTCATATATTTTACTTAAATTAGAATAGCTTGTAACGTGGGGGATGGAAGTGGGACCTCCAGCTTAGAGCATCCTGCATAACAGGAGGCAGTTTCTCATAGCACCTTTTTGTTTTGAATTCATTGTCAGTGTTTTACTGCAGCTGTTTTTAGATGAAGATTTCTTGGTGCTCTGTCTACTGTTCTGAAAGGCTTTTTGTACATACAGCATATTTAGAAGTGTTATTTTCTAGGTTTGCCCCCCTTTTTCTCCTGGCACTTTAAAGTTCCCTTTAGTAATAATGGCCCTCAATCTCGGGTGATGGAGCCGTCACTGTGAACAATGCTGGTGAGTGTATTGTCTCCCTGTCCTTTTACTCAAGAGAAAGGTCAAAAGAACAGCTTTTAAAAAATGTTCAATTCTCCAGTTATGATTTTGCATATGGAGATGATAATTTTAAGGATGTGTAAGCACTTGGGTAAAAATAAGACAGAAATGTGATTTTTTTCCATCAGTTGCTGGAAGTACATTTAAATGTGATGACACGAATAGTTACAACCCGAATTTCTCACCAAGATTTACACCATTTTAAATATTAGAAAAATTAAACAGCTGAAAATAAGGACACTAAAGAATTATTCTTCAACAGATCTAATTGTTCTAAAGTCTTCTGTGTTGTTTCTGCTTTTATTCAGTCAATCTGACAAGTTTTTCATTATCAAACATATTATTTGTTTCCTGAGTTAAGAAATCATGCTTATCTAGATGAGTTTTTCCCAGATGTGGCATCATAACAGCGGAGAACATAAGGTGCTACTGATTTCAGGGATTTGGTTTTGAATTTCTTTTGGTGCACATAACCAGAATTAGCTGATATGCATATTCAGTGGGTACAGTTTCTTCATACTTTTTATTTTTTTAAACAATCTTTTGATTTATATGGTAATTTTGAGGAGTTGCTGTCATTTTATTTTTCTTTGTTTCTGGCCTGTGTATGGCATGCGATTGCTATCTAGCTCTAACAGTTCAGAAAGCCCAGTAGAGGAGGAAAAGCGATTTAATTCTTTAGAACACACAAATTCAGTATACATGATGCTGCTTCTACTTTTAGCTCTAAAAGTTTAATTCCATTTCTTCCTAGTTTTTGTATTTCTGTTGATTAAGGCTGTTTCAGTCATTTTTGTAGACTAAGGGACTAATGGTACAGGGAGATACTGAAAATATTTTCCTAAAAAAACTAAAGACTAAAAGTATCAGTGCCTATTGCATGGCACTGTCTAGTAGGCAATTTTTGTTATCAGATTCATCAGTACTGCAGAGATACCTGGGTGGATCAGGGTTCTCTGTACACCTCACCGTATTGAGCAGCGACTTCCAAGTGATGATGTGCAGTCTGCAATGCAGCCTCACCAGGGGCTGTGGCAGGGAGGGGACCACGGCTGGCTGATGCAGTCGAGGCTCACATTCAAAGCCAAGGAAATCCCAGCACGGGAACTTGCTTTTGAGGGCTTGGGCTATGTGAAGGGTGTTGACTTTACTTCTGGTGGGTTCTTTTTGCCTTAATAGATTGTAGCAAACATGACCTTTTAAAAATTGTGTTTAAGTGTATTGATGTGTCCATATGTATTACTTTACATAGATGATGCCAGAAGCAATTCCTTTGGAATAATTGATACAAGCTGTGTAGTGGCACCAAACACACTGTAGAGAACTAAAATGAGTCAAAAGTGCAAGAGAAAGAGTTTTCTTGCATTCAGAGACCTGCAAGTACGTGATGGATGTATATCAGTGTGTGTGTATGCACTTAATTTTACATAATTGTGCATATTCTGTAAGTTAACAGAATGTATGTATATGAAGTACATAATTTTATATATAACCACATGTTCATTTGATATTGCACAGTGTACTGCTTCACTTAAACAGTTACTCATACAATCAATGTCTCTTTGTGTGCGTATGCAAGTCTTTCTGTATATGGGTGCATATTTCTCTGCTTGTATTTGCGTGTAAATGTATAACAAAATAACGACAGGTATGGCTGTCTTCATCGCAAGGTTTGCCTGAGTCTTTATTAATTAAAGTTTGTAAATCTCTTCATAGCCTTGCATAGAAGGTGTTCTGTAAATGTAGAATGCTGTACAAGTATACGATATGTAACATTTCTGCTTAAAAAAATTTGTTTCTCTTGGAGCATATATAATCATGGGTCATATAGGATTAGGTGCTACAAATAAACTGCACTTGTCAAATCAATGCGTATTAAAATTTGTGATTTTTAAAGAGAAACTGAGAATTTCTTTATTTAAAGTATCAGAGAGGAATTTGAAAAACGGTGTGCAGAAAATAGATCTAGCTGTAACGTTGTCCAGATAAAGCTGGGCTCATGTGCCAGAGCCAGAAAAGTCAGTGGTTTGGAATTTCTTTTTTATTTTTGTTATTTTGGATTTTTTTTTTTTCAGTGTGATTTGGGTTTAGGAAGGCACAAAATATCATGTGCTTCCCCTTACAGAATCCCTTGCTTAGAAGGTTATCTGACGATGAGATACTTAATTTTTTTATTTCAATACCGTAGTGTTTCTGACCGTTCTTTTTTTATTCTTTTCAAAGAGTTGTTTTATTTTAAAACAGAGCAGTGCCTTTTCTTCTAGCAATTACAGCTAGGGGACTGTCATTGCAGGAGGAACTATAAGCCCTAATCGCTGTCTGTGATCATTACTTCTCTAATGATACTGACTGTCCCCATCGAAATTTCTCCTCTTGAGTTCCTATTCTAACATGGACTTACTTTTAAAGATATTAACAGATTTAATTCCACAGCCTTTTTAAAATAGCATAATTATGAAACAAAAAACAAAAGCTCTCACAAATATGGTATTTATACATGTTTTAAAACAGTAATTTTCCTTAGAATTTTCCCCTCAGGTGTTTAGGAGAAAACAGATGCAACCTCCCCCGCTCCTTTAATTGTTGGTTGAATGAAGAAAAAATTCCTGCTTTTGGCTGGCCTGCTTTTTCAGCATACTATTACTTTGCTTCAGTCTCTGCAAAATGTTATAGATTCAATTCCCCTGTTGGAACAAGAGTTAAAAATTAATTCATGAATAATAAAAAACTATCAGTCTTGTTGAGTTTAAGAAGGATTAGAAGAAAGGGTTTTGTACAGAAGCAGTTATATATCTTGGTGGTGATGTTGTTGGACTAATAGATATTGTACTTGGTCCGGTTGGTTATCTGATAAAGGTAGCTGATTTGCAAATAGGATTGTTATCCTGATGACTAACGAGTCTCATGTTGGGCGGATTAAAAGAGGTTGGGCACCTGGTGTCTATTACAAGTTCTTGATTCCCTCTTAGGAGATAATTTATTTGATTCAGATGTGTAGATTGAAAAGGGACCAGGTAAATACACACAATAAAGAAATGGTTCGTGCTACCTCACCACAGCTGGGATTTTCAGGGAAGGTGATGTGACTTGGGCACCAAATTGTACCGACTGTCAGCATGCCTGTGGTGGGGCACTGTCTATAGCACAGTAAGAGATGTCAGGTCATCTTGTGCTCAGAGCATGTAACTGATAGAACGTAAGCGCAGAATAACTCACAATCCCCTTGAGATAGAGGAATGATTTGCACCCAGATTTTTGTGGCTTGTCCCTACATATATCTCTGTGTAGCACTGGAGAGGGGGAGAAGGAAGTAGGAGGTACGGCTTTGGAGGAGTGAGGGCATTCAGAGTGAAGGAGATCTCTTTTTTTTTTTTTTTTTTTTTCTTTTTTCAAAAATGTGTCGAAGCTAGACCTACAGTTTATGGAAAGCCAGTGAACAAAGGTGGCTTGTTGTGATGGTGCTTGAGCCTGACATATGGTATGGGAAGAAGACTGCCCTTCTGCACCAGTGAGCCATTCAGCTCAGTTAAATGGAGGTCTGGGGAAATGAGGAAGAGGATATGGCTGCCATAGGCAGGAGGAGGAATAGATATATCTTCAAATAACTGCTCTGTAAGAGCTTCTTAGGATTACAGATCCTTGGTGAGGAAGTATCTTAAGCAACAAATTCTCCTCCTGTAAGAGGAATTTGCTGTCACGCCTAAAAGCCACGGCAACTCTGTCTTAGCTGTTGTGTGAAAACTTGCAAATGTAGGATTTTTGGGAGGTTAGAGACAATCAGGTACAGCCTGCAGGTGACTGGCTGGTAGATTTGGGTAGAAATAAAGGCAGCATAGAGAGAAGTGTCCTTCTATTAAAAGGTCAGTAGTTTTGCTTCCGTCAGTGAGGGACTGTCCAGTGGCTTTGACTCTACCTGCCCATTGCTCTAGCACAGGTAGGAGCTGGAAGAGCTCTGCAGCCATCTGCAGGGATCTGCTGACAGTGCGCCGGGCACCTTGCTGCTGTGGAAGGGGCTGCAGGGCCTGCCTGGAGAGCAGCCATCGCACCTTTCTGTTTACAGGCCAGCTCCTGAGAACATCCAGATTCCTCTGTCCTCTAAAAAGTACATGCAGGTCTCTCCTGGGCATCTTGGCAGTGCTCTCATTACTGCATTAAGAGGGAGTTTCCATGTAGCCTCCAGGTAGACTCTCTGTCATCCCTCACAGGTCCTACTCTGCACGCTCCCTTTTGCATCTTACTAGTACATGTTTGGACACTGTCACCACAGCCCCTGAAGAGCAATTCCACTGTCTGTGGAGATCTCATGGTAAAGAAGCCTGATGAGTCAAGAGAAACCTTAGTGTTTCCCATATGAGTTTCAGGCAGTCTTTGAGAAACACATTTTCTTTATGTGTGAGAATCTTTTGTGCATTTACACACTGTTTCCTAAATGAAGCAATTTAGAATTCTCATAGAATCATAGAGTGGCTGAGGTTGGAAGCAATCTCAGGAGGCCATCTGGTCCAACTCCTCTGCTCAAGCAGGGCCACCTACAGCTGGCTGCTCAGGACCATGTCCAGGGCAACTTTTGAGTATCTCTAAGATGAGAGACTCCACACCCTCTCTGGGAAACTTGTGCAAGTATTGGTCACCCCTCACAGTGAAACATTATTTCCTGTGTTCAGGCAGACCTTTCTACTTTTCAGTTCATGCCCTCATATTGTGCCCCTTGAGGTTTTTTTACTCATACTTGAGTTCACCCAGTTGTTTTATGTTGTGTTATAACTCTAGTTTGACAGCCTTTTCTTAATAAAGGGACATATAGGAAATTTTAGGTACATGTGTGTTAAACCTATGTGGAAGAGAAGTATCCCCCACCTGGTTCCCTGGCAGTATGTCTTAATGTCACTTGTGTAGGTGATTGTCAGCTGGGTGTATAACTGCATCGTTGGGATTTGAATTGCGAGGCTCCTGCATCCTGAGTTAAAAATGTCAGGTATGTTGTCTTAAATTTGCAGTCAGCTCATCAAGAGCATCTATTGTGTCTCATCAGGAGATATAGCAGTTTCTCATCTTACATATATGAGTCTAGCTTGTCCACATCACAGTATGATAAATACAAATAAAGAGGTATTTATTGCAAATATCCTCTTTTTCTTAGTAAGTAGCTAGGTTATCAGGGTTCTTCCCTTAACAGTGTAAATTAATAGCAGTAAACAATAATTAAATGCAGATTTAACAAGTAACAATCCAGTAATTTGGGGGTTGCCGTTATTTTGGCCTCTCTTCTCAATCCTCATTGTTTCTGCTTTCTTATGGGAAAATGACATCGGAGTCGTCTTACTGATTTTAGGTACATCACCATTGCGAGAGTCAGGGTAAGGATTTGGCGCTGTTCATGATGTGGACTACTGAACTGGGGAAATAGCCATAGGGAAAAATTTTTAAGGAGGTTGTCATATTAAAATGATTTCTACCATGACAGAAAACCTTCTGCCTGTAATAATGTAGTCAATACTTGCTGTCTTCTAGAAGCAACTACTGTGCTAACAGGTTCTGTTTCACTTGCAGCAATAGGTAATTTATATCAGGTTACTTCCATCTTCTGGGAACAAATAGCAACCGTGAAATTCTGTCACTGATGTTGAGGGAAGAGGCTGGTGTTAAGAATTTATATGGGAAACTAGACAAGCAGAAGCCACAAGATGAAGAAGCCATCTAACAGCTTTGAGCATGTTTGGGAACTTGGATTTTTAAAGCTGTATTCAAAGGTACTTTGGATCTGAATCTGCTGTTGTTTTTAGTTGTGTAAATGACAAGTAACTGTGAAAATCAGGTGGGGTGCGCGAGTGTTAAACTGGCACAAGCTTAATATTAGGCCATTCAGCTTAACATCATAATAGAGGAAGATATACCTGGAATCAGTATAAGAAATCATATTGAAAGGGACACAAACACGGTAAAGCTTTGTATGGGAAGGACAGAAACTAGTCATTTTCCTTCTGTAAAACTTTGCCTGGTGCTGTTAGTGCCGCAGATCACCTTCTGTTTCTTCTGGATTTCAGGTTTCATGCTTCTAATGCATGAAATGATTTTTTCAGCCCTTTGGGAATTATTTTGGAGTATGTTAGAGAAGGCTACATAGTGGTAACTGGGGAAAAGTTTGATGCATTACTAAAATGCACAGAAGACAAAATGCCAAATGAGGTGTGAGAGGAGGTGAAGTTGAATTCACTGAAGTTGCAAAGAATATTATTCGGATAAAACCAGAGCAGAGGTGAGTAAAGCAGGAGTCCAAAGAAACGTTCCTGCGTGTGGTGAATTCCAGAGAGCTTGAGATGAGAATGTCCTTTGCCAAATTCATGAGGATGAAACCCATGGAAGAAGGCCTGTGCAAAGGAGAAGGAAGACTAGAACAAGATAGGTGGGGAGAAGAGACCCTGCTCTATTTCAAGCTCCTTTTAAGTTATCTATATATTGCCATCAAGCTGAGGAGCAATTGCATTTTTATAGCAATAGATAAAATAAAAAAAAAAGTGGAAGGCAAATGTAACAAACCGTGCCTTAAGCAAAACCTCCTTGATATTCCCCTGTGTGTAGGAAATCTTAAGTTCTGCATCATCTGATTCTGTATTATCTTCAGAATGCCGATGCTGCATGGAAATACAAAAAGCAATGCCAGGCAAAGCTCCACTGCTTTAGACAAGAGATCCAGAGGAGAGTTGGTGGTTCAGAATGATCTTGAGCATTTTGGGTTGTAAACAGTATACTTCCAGTGGACGCTGTTGGAGCTGTGTTTGATTGGAGATGGTGAGCTGGAGGAAGACAAGCAAGGGTAGAACCTGTGTCACGGAGGTTAAGATCAGATTGTAACAGAGTCATGGTGACTGAAAAGCTGAGGGCAACAGCCCGGTCACTGTGGCTGCACTTGCTATGTGACTAAGGTTTTTGTCTGAAGTATGATAGGAAACATCTGTTTCTCACCACTTTTTTTATTTAACTTACTGAACATACACTGAAAACACCCAGCTATTTCTTCCTGCAGAAACCTGGAATTTGAATACAACAGTTTTAGGAGAGAGAGATCACAGAGGAGGAAGAAAGATTTTGCTAGCACATGCACACGTTTCTGTTGCTAAAACTGAATGAGAGTTTGCTTAAAAACTGAGGTCAAACCGTGCAAAACTGCCACTTGGTTTATCACCTAGCTTTTTAATTCAGTATGTGCTGTATGGCCTCTGCACTGAAAATGGGCTTTCCTTCAGATCTGCAGACTGTCCTTTTTTGTATCTCTGCTACTACAAGGTGAAAGTTGTCAGCAACATCCTTGTGAGGTGAGAAAGAGTCACATATGTAAAACCTGCCCACAGAAACACCCAAGTCCTATCCACTTGACAGCCCCATTGTGGTCCCTATCACTGGCTGGAAGCAGAGCCTGCTTCCTGTACCCATTGTGGGGAACCTGAAAGCTCCTTAGTGCTGGGAGCAAATTGCACTGGGGAGAGGTGATGAGACATAGGGCAGCAGGATATTGCAGAGAGCAGAGGAGCTTTGAAATGGAGCTTTTGACATTGGAAAGACCTGCAGTGTGTAATGTCATGGGGCCTGAAGAAAGAGAACTGTTTCCTTGGGATGAGAAGATTTATTACAGTGTGTTTAGCATCCCTGCAACTAGAGAAGGAAGATGCACATTAGCAGCTGGTAGGAGGCCTGTGCTGCACTTCTGCTCCAAGGGAGCAGAGAAGGCAGGAATGACACATTGCTGTGAGGTGGGATGGTAGTGGAGTCCTGTGCATCAGTTGGGGTAAATACGATAAACACTGGCTTGGCATAGGAGTGGTGAAAACTTGGGTGATTTTTTCATTTTGATAGAGATATTGCAGACTATCCCCTGGAGAAAAACCTCGCAGTCAGTGAGCTGGAAAAGGGGGGAGCTGAGCACCACTAACCAATTTTTAAACATTTTCTATCCTGTTCTACTGGCCACTGCTGGCTATTAATGTGGTTTCAAGCCTTTGTGTTGTGTTGCAGGATTAAGGGTGTTACCTGTTGCTTCCTTGTTGGCTCTTGGCAGTATGATGCCAGAGATGGTTTAATTTTCTCCCAACTTCCGTATTTATTGGAGGTCCTTTCTGCTGAGTGAGAGGGAGGGAACAGAGAACAGCACATGACAGCACCTCTTCTGCTTGAGATGTTCATGGGCTGGTGGCATTGCTTTGTGGCTGTTCTTGTGGTTCTTCACATTTGCGCAGCAGTCCTTGCTCTAGCAGGTGTATATAGAGATGGGGAAGGGAAGGAAGAGTCTGTGTTTTGCCTGTTCTTGAGGGATACTTTGTGTCAATACTCACACAGATACTTTATATGTCAATGAACATATGGAGGGTTACATGGTGTGTCTTGTACTTCTTGATGTAAATGGATTTGCTACCTCACATTATGTGCCTTATGCATGCATCCCATACACACATCTTGTGTGTGTCCATCCATACTAAAGCAAGCAAGGGTATCTCCCATGAAGCTCCAGTTTCAGGAAGTGCTTCTTGCTGAACAGGGTTTTGAAGCATCTTCTTGGCCTGAGGAAGGTGCTGTTAGAACTCCGCCTGTAACGGTATCACATAAAACAACCTAACAGGAGTGTGAACTGGCTGAATGAACATATTAAATCTGTGACAGAATTCCTGATTCCAGGAGGAGATGTAGGTTTGGGACTGGGGTTATTGAGCCAATGCTTATTTAAAGTGTCGTCAAGACTGAAAGGTAGTTTGTAGAGGTTGGTTGAACAGCATTTGATCTGAGGAGCTGCTATTTTAATGGACAAGGAGTAATGAAGTGCTGGGCAGGAAAGTCTAGCACCTCAGAAATTAGTTTTTGAAAAGACAGTCTGTGACGTTGTTTAAACAAGGTTGTTGCCTATCGCCTGCTTTCTGCAGGGATTTAAAGGTGCAAAATGGATGATCTTCACAAGAATAGGAGGTAGAAGGTAAACCGTGCTTCCATGCAGTGATACTGAACTCTGTCAGATGTGTCCTTTCCCTGATGTGCATTCTGACGTTTGCTTATCACTCGGGGAGCAAGGGCACATCTTTTGCCTCCAGCAGCCCAGCTGCCAGGATGGAGTAAATATTGCTTTGTGGCTAAAGGGGCCTGTTAGCCTCCAAGAGACACCAAACACCAGCACTCAGAAAAATTAGCAGCAGTAGAAGTACATTACACAATTCATCAATCTTTTGTTTTCAACACTAAAGCAATGCTACTTGGGGCGTGTGGCTTACACCAGGGTCAGCATTTTCATTAGGAGATCCCTGGCCCCCCATGCTCAGCCCACTACCCATTCCCAGGGGTGCTGCAGAGTTACTTCCAGCAATGGGTGCGTGCAGCTGCCTGGCATGGGTGAGTGAGGCTGGGAGCAGCCGTTCTGTTCTAGGCAGCATGAAAAATCAGAGGCAGCTAGGTATGAGTAAAAATAAGTTTCCCTGGTGTCAGCACAGGCCAGTTCTGATTTTAAAAATGAAATATGGCAGCTAATTAATCTAGATCACAGCTTAATCGCCTGTGGTGGGTTTAAAAAAAAACATTTTTGTGTGAATTTAGCACTTGGGAAAGTGAGAGGCTGAGATCACTGCAGAGACCAAAGCACAGCACGGATAAGCTGTCTCCTGCCAGCTCTGCTCATGTTCCTCCATGGTGGCCTACAGTAGCCACTGCTGTTACCTCCGGAGCTTGCCTTTCATACCCTCTTCTACAGCAGCATCTACACGCTGGTGTGGCACACACCTCCCCAGCACCCCTGCATCTCCTTTTGTGAGCCATTGCAGAGATTTGGAGGCACAGAGCAGCAGATTTGAAGGTTCACCCCCGGATGGTATCAGGAATGCCTGCTTCTAGGGCCCAGGCTGTGGTGTGCTACCTGCTGTCACAGGCGCAGTGAAAAACTGTTCTGCCCTTGAAAGTGTGGCATGAATAGGGAAAGGAAAGAGATCAGCAGAGAAGGCACCAAGACAGCAGACAGAAAGCTGGAAAAATAAAGGGTTTGCTACTTCTGTTCTTTCTTCCAGACCAAGCCAGCACGGAGGAAAGAAAAACAATCTGTCCAATTTTATAGACTGTGTGTTTATGTTTTGTAAAGATTTTGAAAAGACAGAGCATGAGTGCTTTGCTGCACATCTCGCCCATCATTAGTGAGTTGAGTTCTGCCAGCGTTTTCAGTAGATGTAGGTCTTGCAGAGGAATGTGTCATAGGCACTGGCTGTGAGACAATGTCAGCCAGTTGGTTGACTGAAGTGAGGGTTGGCATGGGGGAAAGCAGGTATGTATTTGAAAGATGAGCAAAACAGACGGACCAAGCTGAGTGGATCACAGAAATGGCTAGGACAGTGTGAGAAGAGACTATTAGATTTTGTGATATGGCTTTAAAATAATCCATCAGCAAAGTGATAGCCTTCTACTCTGTTAAGTCAAGTTTTTGGTTAAGATTCTCTAGAGTTACAAGCAAACAATTTACTTTGTCCTTCATTTTCCATTCGCACTTATGCTAAATCATGGTCCTGCCTGTTCTTGCAGGCTAGCAAAGCTGGGTAGGAGGCAAGCAAACAAATGTGGAAGGCAGGGCAAGAGCTGATGTCGCTGATGAAAAACAGTTTGCTCTGAGAGCTGGCACCTCAAACTGGCACCAGAGTTGTATGTGTGCCCCTGACACCCATCGTGGCATTGCAGTACTGGTTATTTGGTGGATACCAGTGTTCTGATTAAATTTCAGTTCAGACAATTACATTATTCCTTATTTTCCATTATAATTCCAACAGGACAGACCTTTTTTCACTTAAACTCTGGCTGTATGATGCAGAAAAGCTGCTGTGTTAGGCTTTAGAGACGGGATGAAACGATCCTGTAATGTGCATACAATTTTGAGTAGCAGTTTGAAGTCCTTGTGGGTGAAAGATGCTGCCCATGACTTCTTACTCACTGTAAATCATAATTTTTTAATATTTTTTTTTTACAGTGGCCTGAGTGGATAGAAAAGGAACTCTTCAATTTTGTGAGGTAATAACTGTCCTAGGTGAAATTAAATGCAAAGCCAAAAGCTTTAAACAAAAACAGGTTGCTAATAGAACACAATAGTACTGTTTTGAATCTGTAACCTTCAGCAATTATACTGACCTATGTAGGGGCAAATACTCGGCACTTAATTTGAATAAAAATATTATTTCCTATTTTGTCACTGTAGATGAATTGAGAAGATGAAGCAGTTGTGTTTACTGAGGGCATGGGGATAGTGAGGACAGAGGGCAATAGAGATCTGAAGAATGTGGTTCCCATTCAGTCAGTGTTATGACCAGCAAAGAAAGTCCTGTCTCAGCATAGCAGCTGGGGAACAGACATGATTTTCAACTTGAAAACACAGTATTAATGGGTCGTATTTTGTTGTGCAATATTTGATCCGTGAGGGCCCTGTGGCCAGGACCCCATAAAGCAATTTGAAAAATGTAAGGTATGTGTAACAAGGTAAGAATGCAGAGAAGAGACAAAGAATTCACAGCAATGTGGAATAGGCTGTAGTGAATAAAAGGGAGAGTTGCACACATCAAAAAGCATTTGAAAATTATTCAAGATAAGAGCATGTCCACTAGGTCAGAAACAAGGAGAATCTAGTTTGTCCTCTTCAATTTACTTTTGTTATTACGCAGCACATGTCCCCACAGCATCTCAAACCTTGCTGTGTTGTCTGAGGAAGAGTAACATATACGTGAGGTTTTGGAATACCTGTGATTTGTTCTTGCAAAACAGGGCTTTGAGAACCCTATGGGCACACAATTAACTGTTTCATTTTAATTCAGCCCTGTGGCAAGATGTCAGGGTCTCTCACTTTGTCTCTTTGAAATTGCTTTGTAAAGGGGATGGTTAGTTAGCATCAACTGAGCATCTGCCATCCAGGCTCAGTGAATAATCCAATTCCACTCTGTATTAGAAGAGAGAGAAATCAGACAGGGCTAAACACCAATGATTAGTTAATTTTACTGCAGCCTGACGATGCATTTGGATTGCTCAGGTTTTATACGGCTTTCCCAGTTTTAATTTCTGTGGTTCTCTATGAGGTAGTCAAGACAAGGCAACCAGCAATCTTGGAGGGAAGAGAGTGGAGCCGATATCTCCTTTTTCTCTTACTTTTTGTGGAAGCTCGCCCCTTTCTGTTTTCCTTCGTTTGCGATTTTGGGTCATAGAAAGCTGAGAGCATCCCTGAAGATGGCAGCACAACTCCCCAAACCCTAGCTGTGGTACTCACAGAGTGCAGAGTTAATGCTTTCTGGACTGGCAGGGGGAACCTTTCCCTGTGCCCCCTTATGCAAACACTCAGGTGTATGTTTCTTCTGTCTGGGCCGTTGTTCTGCTGTCTGGTTCATGTTCCCAGAGAGCAGGGATTATCTCTAGGACTTTTTTTTTATTTTTTTTTTTCCCCAAAGCAGTGGTAAAATTTTAACTTGGGAAAATTGATTCTTTTCTTTTCCTAATTGTGCTGAAATCAAATGGAGTTGCCCTTGTATAGTTGTCATTTCTGAAAGATTATCTTTCTCTTAAAACAGATAAAATCAGAGCAAACATACATCATAAAGGAAGAAAAATCCTAAAAACTCTTCAAATATAGTGTCAGTTTTGGAGCAAACAGAGAAGATTTTGGAGTTGTTAAGGTGTTTTTTGTTAAAAAGAATTTTGGGGTTTTTCTGTGGTATTATGTCCCTACCAGTAAGTGAAGTGCATCCATAGCTCTTGGAAGCATTTGACATTGACACTGGAAGTGTCTGTACTGAGGGTCTTCAAATAGTCTCTGTTCATCAATCTGTCTGAAGTGGTCTGCAACTGTATGGCTCTGTTCAGATCCAAGCAAACCTTAGTGGTATCCACAACAGAATTTTACTTCCTTGTTCCCTCCTTCACTGCTTTGGTTTCAACATTAAAATTATTATCTTCACCTGCTTGGAAACTGCCACCACCAGCAGCACCTACCTTTATTGTGACAAGCTGCCATTCAACAGCCTTCCCTTACTTTTACAGGAAAATGGGACCACACATCATTGACCCTGAAGTGCAACACTTACAAGCGTAAAGTGTTTTGGTTGGGATTGTAGAACATCCTTTTCTCTTATGTTGGTTTCAGTTCTAGCCGTCCTGAAATACCCACTAGAGCTAAAATGTGACAGTCTCTTTCTGTAATGGTAGGAGGGAAATCACCCTTTGAGAGCAGAGACATCACTGAACATGCCAGATATGAGGAGGCTTTTTGTCTTTTCATGTGCAGAGGTGTAAGTAAGTTTCTTCAGCTCCTCTTTCTTACAGCCAAAAGCTAAAAAATCTTTAGTGACTTCCATCCGGAGATTGTTGTCTTGTGTAATAGAAGGTTTTAGACTGACCTCCAGGTGCAGTAGATATTACTGGATGTCACACAGAATGTGCATAGCCCAACACTGATAAAGATGTTAACGAGAAACAAATTTCAGTGTGTTTTCAGTGTGTTTTCCATATGCATGTTCTGTATCCTGCATCTCTGCCTTGGAATATTGAGGTCTGTGGGAAGCAGATCTACACACAAAGCAGGAAAGTCTCCAAGTGGAAGGTGCACATAGACAACACATCTCAAAACTCCTAAGGCCAGCTCGTTGGTAGCTCTTCTTCCCTTTATTTTTAAGTGACTGAGTATGTAAAAAGGAGCCAGTGTTTCGTGCAGGACATGGAGTTGAGTCCCGAATGTGTCCTGGTTATATTTTTAGCACACTAGAACACTGAAAAGAATTCTAATTTTTGAAGTTTGAGCCAAATCTGTGTTTGAAAGATACACTGGGTATTTTAAAAATATAGCAACAGTTTGTAAAAGAGAATAAGGAAGGTGTGTGAAAATAATGATGCTGAACAGTGCACACAAAAGTAAGCTTTATTGAAAGACGAAAAGCATTAAAGATGGAGAAAGAAGGAGCCTGTAGTTTTGCAATATATGGTAAGAGACCTTTGTTGAAGTAAAATGATGCTCCAGTTATGATTTTGTTTCTTAATGCAAATTTCTTGTCCTTAGCATTGCAAAAGGAAGTTTGAGAGCATGCAAGTAACCCAGAAAACCGAAACAGATGCAGAAAACAAACATTATTTTCTGTTTGCAGAATTTCCTGATATTAAAATATAAATATCCTAAAAATATTTTGATATTTTTTCAAGTGTGTAATTTAGGTTCTAGAATTTTGGGTGCTTGAGTTTGGTGATACCTCTGTGGCAGGTTTGAAATTAAGGAAGTGGGGTGGACTGAGCACTGCGGGACAAATTTATAGGCAAATGTGGATCAGGTTTGTACTTCTCCAGAATTCTGAGATTGAAATCCCTTCAGGTTATATTGTCAGGGCTGCTTGATGTAGGAGACAAAGGTACCTGTCCCTTCCTTTCTCCACATGAAGTGCATGTTTGAGCTGTTATCACCTAATTAGTAGATTTGTACCCTGCCCTTTCCCCATCACAATCGCTTCCCAAAACTCAACATCTAGAAAGGAGGAAAGTGACTCAAAAGCGTCAGCCCTCAGGGTACAGCAGTTGTCACCCACACTTGGGAGGGCTGTTGTGCTTTTCTTATTCCAGCTAAGGAGAACAAACAAACTCAGAAGCCCCAGGCTCCATCCCGTATCTGGTTCTTCCTAAAACAGGGCAGTTTGCTGCTGCATTTGTATCGCCTCTGGGGTAGACTTTATTCCTTCCCATCTAAGGAATTTTCCCCTTTCTCCCGGCTGTATGCTTCTGCTGCCCGGGGTATGTTCCTGGAAGAACTCTGCCTGTGACACAGCAGATCAATGGGCGAAGACCCAAGTCCCCTTTCCCAGGGATCGATATGATGTTGGAGTATGATGCTGGGGCTGGCATTGCCTACTCCTTTCAGGTCTGGCATTGATTAGCTGCAGCCTGCAAATAGAAGTGGAGCAGTAATGTTCCACAACCTCAATAACCCATCCTCAGGAGCCTGCCAGAGTCAAGGGGCTCCTCGCTGCCACCGCAGCCAATAGAACCATTTCATTAGGCTGGAAAGGTTAATTGCATTGAAAACTGGCATCATCCTCAGCACATGCCCGTTGTAAAACTCCACAGTTGTGTGAGGCCTCAAGCTGTCTCAGGGAGAGTGGACACAGCTGAGCTCTGAGAAATTTTGCTCAGCAAGGCTTCTGTGTAGGGCAGTCAGACCCCACATCTGTCAGTTCTCTTGCTGAGATCCCCTTACTTACTTAAGAGAAAGCTGGTGAGGGGGTGACTGATGTGGATGGTGGTTGTGGTTAGAAGGGCACTTGGTATTTTCATACAGCCTTTGGATTGCATCCTGCATGCATGTGTGCAGTAAATATGGAGGAGCAGCTCATACAAACTACAGGCCTTACTCTGAGCTACGCAATTGAAGGAAGAGCACAGCAGGCTGGGGATCACGGTCTCTGTGTGCTGCAGCTCTGCACTGAAAAGGCGCCTGTGAGTCTCCGTGTTCTGTGTTCACAGCGAACAGAGCTCAAGCTCCTGCAAAATTGTTGCTGCAGCCACTTAAACAGTATAGGCCTTCTGCAGCATGAGGCCGCTTGTGTGCTTTCAAGCTCTTGAAACTGCTACCTATCAAAAAACCAAGGGGAAGGCTCCCTCTGCGGAAGGTTGGCCCTGTGAAAGTTCAGGTGGTCTCTCCTAGTGCATTGTTAGGCTTCTGTGTATGTTAGCTAGATTTTGGTCAGAGAAATTAATTTTGTGATTGACATTTGGTTTTGGTTTTGGTTGGGGGCTTTTGATCAGGGTTTGCAGGGGAGTCTGCTGCATGTGCGCAATGTCCCAATTCAATTTGCCAAACAGAGTTCTAGAAATTAAGAACATTCTGATCATCTGACAACTTTTGAGGGTCAAAGCAGTGTATTTCCTCAGAGTAAAGAGGAAGTTAAATTTTTGAAGTGATTTTTGTTGAGGCAGATTTTCTGTCACCTTAGCAAATGTCGTCTCATTCTTTTGTTAGAAATGTTAGTGATAGGACAAGGGGGAACGGGTTAAAACTTAAACAGGGGAAGTTTAGATTGGATATAAGGAGGAAATTCTTTACTGTGAGGGTGGTGAGGCACTGGAATGGGCTGTCCAGGGAGGTTGTGAATGCTCCATCCCTGGCAGTGTTCAAGGCCAGGTTGGACGAGGCCTTGGGTGAGATGGTTTATGTGAGGTGTCCCTGCCCATGGCAGAGGGGTTGGAACTTGATCTTGGTGTCCTTTCCAGCCCTATTCTATGATTCTATGAAATGCCATCTTAGAAAGTAGATAGGGATTGATGTTGGGTTCTGAGATTTGGCTAATGTGTGTGAAATGTTCTGAGGTGCTCTCACTGAAAATATTAAAACAGAACAGAAGATTAATTCCCAGTCTGACACAGAAAACTTTGCAAACTACTAGTTGTTGGTGACTGAGCAACAGCCAGGCTGTTAAATCATTGGTTGCAGCTTCTTTTATAAATTCTTCTCTGCCTCCCCTTCGTAGTCATAGTCACCTTTTGTGGGCAATCTTGCCTAACATTTTTTCTTGTCTTCTTGCTCTTCTTTCCCTGTGTGCCACATTTTGAACCAGAATGTTGGTTCCAAGGGAGGGAAACACCGCTGCTCTAGATCAGAACTTTGACTGCTAAGCAGAGAGATGACAGAAGGATATGAAGATGCTGGGTGTGCGCAGCTGCTTCTTTCTAAAGGGAGCCCTTTGCTGTACACTCAGTCACATCTCTGTCAGGACGTGGCTGTTGTGGCATCCCAGCTACATGTGCCAAGCACCAGTGCAGTTCCTGGCATCTTTTGTATGACTGCAAGGAACCTCTATTGAAGTAGGATCTCCCCTTGAACGTGGTCAGCTGATTGTCCACCTTGCCCACTTCTTACAGATTCATGGGGCAGGCCTAAAAGGGCTCACGTGTTCATATCATGTCTAATTCCCAACACATACCAGGGCTCTGTAGCTCCCCTATCTCCTCTGCCTCTGTGCAGAAACTTTCTGCTGCAGCTTGAGAAGAAGTGAATGAAAGAAAGGACTTAAAGGTCTGAAGGAGGAAGACAAGAAAGGAGGGTGGGAGGGAACCTCTCAGGTTCAGGAGACCTATTTTGAGATGCTCTTCCAGTCTGCACAGGATTCTTGGTGGGAAGGACACAGTGAAGAGCTTTCTCTTTAATACAGTGTGCATTTTATCTCCGCAGACTTCTTGCAGACTTAGTTTAAAGATCTTAGCTCAATACCATTAGTGTATCTCTGCTGAAGGCCCTCTATAAAATTGATTAGAAAGTGGGCTTTTGCATGTGTGTGTGTGGGCTCTAATCTGATTTGAGTCCGAGATGGTATCTTTAATTCAGTGCATCGCAGCAACTAACTCACGAACTTCACCGAGACTCAGAGCCCCTAATTTGGTTTGAGAATACATTAGCAAAACGAGCTCAGAAGGGCCCTTTTCGGGGAGAGAGGGAGGGGGTGTCGTGGGGGGGGTCTTGGGGACGATGGGAAGAATTGACTTGACAGAAAAGACTTGTGGATTTAAACAAGATCCTGGGCATGATATTCCTGCAGTGGTTCCCAGGAAACAAAAGAAGGGAGGAAAGGGAGAAGATTGATTGATTGCTGGCCTTGCACAAACCATGAAGAACAAAGTGAACCTCAAAGCAGGCTTAACCCTTTCTTCCCATGAAAACAGAGAGAACTTGAGGCGCTGTTTATCCAGAACTGTTTGTCCTCTCCCCATTTCTTCATCCTGCTCCCTGCTCTGATGCCTGTAGCACACACTAGCATTGCAGAAGCAATAGTTTGCTTTTGGACAATGACCCACACTACCAAATCTTTTCAGGACTGATCCAACTCAAAGTAAAATGTTAATCATAGAATCATAGAATGGTTTGGGTTGGAAAGGACCTTAAGATCATCTAGTTCCAACCCCCCTGCCATGGGCAGGGACACCTCGTGCTAAACCATGTCACCCAAGACTCCATCCAACCTGGCCTTGAACACCACATGTCTGTCCTTCTTTACTTCTTACTTCCTGAAACAGAAAAAGTGTACGCCAGAAGAAGTCAGTGTTTGCAGTGGGACAATGACAGCAGTGTTTTGCTGCACGTGATATGTAAAAGCCAAACTTGGGGTTCATGGTGTAGATACGTATAGCCACTGCCTCTTTTCTAGCTAACCTTTACTCTTCAGATCCCCTATCCCTGTATGGTATGTACTGGGGGGTTTCTGTAGCATTTGGTATGATCCAGTTGGGGAAGAGGGGAAGGAGGGCAGAGAAACTCTCCAGATTCCTCCCATCCATTTTAAATAAAGGATTATTTTAATTTAAGAAATTATTAAAGTAAATGGGGGAGTAACTCATCTTAGATTCTGTTGGGTGCTATAGAAATACTCAAGATAGAAGTAAATATTTTATTTGAAAATGTAATTAGTAAGCTGTTAAACACAAAATGTTTGCTGTGTTAATTCAGTTTTATGGCTGAAGTCTTGCAGACACAGATGTCAGAAGAGTGTCAAGTTCTGCCTCCTTCAGTGATTCCCCTTGCAGCTGGGTAGTATTTCGTCATGGCAGGAGTATGGTGTTCTAAGACTTGCTGTCTAAATTTTGTAAATTGGTACAATTCAATTTTTTGCCAGGGAAGTTTTACTGGTTTATACCTAGTCTGGCCATTAATATAGTGTCTGACTTGCATTTTCAAATGAAGGCTCCTAAATTGTGTTTGCAAAGTACTTACATAAGCCTACATGTGTGTGCTTGAGAATATGACTGTGCAATGCCACATCATGGTTGTTTTAGGCAGAGAAACATCAAAATTACTGACTTGAGTATATTGCAAACTGTTTGGTATACTGGTCCTTTATGATATATTTCCATTGCACTGCATGAGTACAAAGTCAGCCAAGACCACAGCTGCACAGACGGCACAACATTTTTGGAGAAGATTTGAGCCCCTTCCTCTCAAGCATTGCATTTTGGAAGACAGAGCTGACTGTCAGGAATGGGGAATCACAAAAACAGAAACCTCAGAAATTGAAGGCTTTGGCAGTAGGTCTTACTCGTGTCATTTGGATATGCAACTGGATTCAAATGCTTAAGCTCAGCCACCTTCCAATAATTACTTTTGTTAGCCCTCGTGCTCTGCAGAGAGCACACCGTATGCTTAGTTGAGGTTCCTTTTTACCTCCTTTGATGAACTGCTGAGGTCAGCAATTTTATTTCAGTAGCTTGCTCTGATGAACTTTATTTCTGCACCACCCTCCCCATCCAGACAATGATGCAGTGCAGAGAAATAATCCAATTTTACTTGATTGTTAATAATTACTCTCAGCTGCTATTTTTTCAGTTGATTGATTAGAATAAACACTGCTCTGATGGGGTACACCAGAATCCATAACTCCCCTTCGTTCTCTCCAGCTACTTCAGCTCCTGCTTCTCCAAACACAACGTGAAACAGGAGGTTGTAATGCAGAGTGGCTTTTCTAAATATGCCTTCTTACCAGTTTTTAACTAGTTGTGACCAAAGTTCATTTATCTGGATTGGTGGAAGTTCACAAAACCTCTGTAATGTCTCTGGTTTGCAAGCCAGTGCTTTTGCTAAACAGATATGTTTCCCACTGTTCAGGGTTGAAGCTGGACAAAACTTCAATCTTTTAGTCTGCCAAACTGATCAAAGACTATAGGTTTGCAGGAAATGTGCTTCATGTTTGCAGCTTTGTCCGTTGTCTGACTGGTTTCATATCCGTTTAGCAGGGTTTCAGGCCATGAGTTGCTTTGGATAGTCATATTGTGGTTGTGTGAGGCTTTCACTGTACCAAATTTGGCAGTTTCCTTTTAGTATTTGGAAGGAACATATCAAAAGGCACTCTCTCAACAAGTCATAGCTTGAAACTGTACCAAGCAGTTCTGCAGGGACAGAGGGACTTTAAAGCCCTGGCAGATTTGTCAGGAACTTAAACACCTCAGCTAAATTATGCACAAAAAAAAAAAAAAATAGGAAAACAAACATTAATGTTTGTGTTTGCACCAGCCTTGTGCACAGTCAGGAGCAACCTCTCCCAGCACTATAGTCTACTCCCTGTGGCTCCCTTGTTGATCCAGCCTGTTTTGTACCAGATTTGCTGTGAATACCAGGTGGCGAGCAGCACTGCAGCCAGTACCTAAGGAAGTCACCACAGGCAGTTCAGGTGTAGCTGGGATGAGCAGTGATTTTCCTACCAAGTAGCTGCTGTTAAACCTGTGGAGTGGAATTCTCTCGGGGGAGGTGGTCCGTGTAGCATGGGAGATGGTTTTGCTACTTGTAGCTGTTTTGATTTCCAGCTTGGGTTCCTTAAATTCATCCTGTTTAGAGAATAATGCTGTTTCCAGGGTGGGAAAGTGGGAAATGAGAAAATTGCTTGAACATAGGCAGAATTTACCTCCTCTTTGCAAGCAGAACAGTTGTCAAAGGCACCTAGAGCTTAGGCTGTTTATCTGCTTAGGATGAATCCAAGGAAATAAATAAATGAATCCCTATTAGAGAGATCTTTTTAGGGAGCTTGTTGCTGAATTTCCTCTCTGGGGTGAAGTGCATAGGGGACAAGTCTGTCACTGCTGGCAGCAAACGGGCTTCCAAAGGATGTTCAGGCTAATGAATGTCACCCAGAGATGGCGATGTATGGATGAATGGAGCCACTGTACCCCATGATATACAATGGTTGGATAGGGCCATCAATCTGTGCAGTGTGACTGGCAGGAGAAGACCGTTTATTAGAGGAAGTGGGGATTTCTGAGAAAGCCCTGTATTGGGAAAGATTTGTTCATCTTGCTTTTCTTCCCAGGAACATTTGAAATAAAGTGCATTTGAAGAAGGAGTACATTAACACTAGAAGATAAGTCTCCAGAAATGTAGTGAAGGGCATGGGATAGCTGCAGTGTTCAACATTCAGATGACTCTTCAGGACCTGAGATCCAGTTCCTGTTCAGATCAATAGAAATCATGATTTAATTTCAACAGTAGTTGAATCAAGGCTCAAATGAAGAGATAGAATATTACTTGTGATTTATTTCCACTGTAGCTACAAAACACTGGGTTCAGGTGGCAGGTAAGTTATTTATACTCAATTCCAACAGTTTTTCCTCAGCAAAATGAAGCAGTGTTTTGTGGCTTACAGAGGTGCTAAGAAGTAGCTCTCTTTGCTGTGAGTGAATGAGAAAGAAGTTTCATTCAAGCTCTCATCAAAGTGGATAAAGTGCCTAGGTCAATTTTTGTAAGTTGATAGGGAGCCAGGGTTTAGGAGCTTCTGATCACATGCCAGCAGTGATTTCACTGTGATGCAGAAGGAATGGGGTAAAGCTTAAATGGCACCAGATAAAAAAGCAGAGCTGGGTTTCTCCAGCAGCACTCAGCTTACAAAACAGAGAGGTTGATTTTTGGCTGTGGGATGCTTCTTGACACATGGTTAATCCCTGAGTAATGCAGGATGATCATTGTATGAGTTGATGGCACAGCCTCTGTGGTACTCCTGAATTTCCAGAACATTTATTTAGAGTTCCACCTTTTCAGGTGTTTTTGATGTAGTTTGTTTGCCAGTATCTGTCTCTTTATGCTGCCTGGTTAAAGAGGATAGCATGAAGTGTCAAAAAATTTCTGTGTACATTAGGACATACGTGTTTCTGAAAGTGTATAAAGAGACACCTGCTGAGGGAAGCACAAGCAGAGATCAATGTGGGATGTACAGGGAGGGGAGCAACATGAAAATTAGAACCTTGTTTCACAGAATATTTGTTGTTTCAGAATGTTATTTCATCCCAAATCTGGCTGCAGCCTGAAATTTTAAGCAGAGTGGAAATTCCAGTAAAATTTATTTTGAGGAAGCTTTCAATATTTTGTTCCGGTTCAATGTTCTTGAACCAATGCATAATTGGTCAGTCAGAGAACATATGAGGCAGCACATGACAGGCTAAACAAAGTGCTAGAAACAAAGCAAAATTAAACATCGCATTTTCATTAGAGTTGTTTTGGAAATCTTGCAGTACAAAACATAGCCAAAATTCACTTAGTTCTGTAATGGGACAGAATAGCATTTTTTAACAAAATTAATTTTTGACTAAAAATTTGTAGTGAAGTGTAACTGCAAAGGAGGATGGAAAAATGGGTTGTATGGAAACGTGGTCAGGAGGCAGTTGGTGTGTGAAATAGCACCTAAGGAGACGGAGACAGGATTAGGCAGTATTAGAAATAAGGTTATTCTGTCGACTGGGTCACAGGGGACTGGGCTTAAAGTTCATGCTGATGTAGGAGGAGGCCAGAATTGGTCTGCGTAATACAGCCAGGTTTGTGAAGCCAATGTTGTATTCTTCTGGCTGGCTTGCATGCAGGAAAACACTGGCTACCCAAGCTACTTAAACAGACAGATCTCTAAGCTGCAGTGCTGAAGAAAGAGGTTCAAATTCTGCTGATAATCTGGAACAGAGACCACCATGAGAGCATGGGGTTTATCTGTCCTTCTGTTCAGCAAACTCATCTGCACACTCCATTCTTTCAATCACAGTTGCTGATTAACTGTCACAGTGTTCCTGAGATGCAGGTCATTCAGGACCATGTGCCTGCTTTTCACTTGAGGAAGCAATGTCATGGTTATCTGCAATGACTTGCTGAAGTCCAAAGAAGAGTAATGTTGAGTCTGGAATTAAGGACATTTTTGGCTGCAATTTAAGGGCTCAGTATGCTGTATGTCACTGCCCTGTGTAGAATCATAGAACCATAGAATAATTAGGGTTGGAAAGGACCTTAAGATCATCTAGTTGCGACCCCCCTGCCGTGGGCAGGGACACCTTACGCTAAATCATATCACCCAAGGCCTTGTCCAACCTGGCCTTGAACACTGCCAGGGATGGAGCATTCACAACCTCCCTGGGCAACCCATTCCAGTGCCTCACCACCCTAACAGGAAAGAATTTCCTCCTTATATCCAATCTAAACTTCCCCTGTTTAAGTTTTAACCTCTTACCCCTTGTCCTGTCACTACAGTCCCTAACGAAGAGTCCCTCCCCAGCATCCCTGTAGCCCCCCTTCAGATACTGGAAGGCTGCTATGAGGTCTCCATGCAGCCTTCTCTTCTCCAGGATGAACAGCCCCAACTTCCTCAGCCTGTCTTCATACGGGAGGTGCTGCAGTCCCCTGATCATCCTCATGGCCCTCCTCTGGACTTGTTCCAACAGTTCCATGTCCTTTTTATGTTGAGGACACCAGAACTGCACACAATACTCCAAGTGAGGTTTCACGAGAGCAGAGTAGAGGGGCAGGATCACCTCCTTTGACCTGCTGGTTACGCTCCTTTTGATGCAGCCCAGGATACGGTAGGCTTTCTGGGCTGCAAGTGCACACTGCCGGCCCGTGTTCATTTTCTCAGCAACCAACACCCCCAAGTCTCTCTCCGCAGGGCTGCTCTGAATCTCTTCTCTGCCCAACCTGTCGGTGTGCCTGGGATTGCTCCAACCCAGGTGTAGGACCTTGCACTTGGCATGGTTAAACTTCATAAGGTTGGCATCAGCCCACCTCACAAGCGTGTCAAGGTCCCTCTGGATGGCATTCCTTCCTTCCAGGGTATCAACCGAACCACACAGCTTGGTGTCATCGGCAAACTTGCTGAGGGTGCACTCAATCCCACTGTCCATGTCAGCGACGAAGATGGTGAACAAGACCGGTCCCAACACCGATCCCTGGGGGACGCCACTCATTACTGGTCTCCAGCTGGACATTGAGCCATTAACCACAACTCTTTGTGTGCGGCCATCCAGCCAGTTCTTTATCCACCGAGTGGTCCATCCATCACATTGATGTCTCTCCAATTTAGAGACAAGGATGTTGTGTGGGACAGTGTCGAACGCTTTGTACAAGTCCAGGTAGATGGCATCAACTGCTCTACCCCTGTCCATGAGTTCCGTAGCCCCATCATAGAAGGCCACCAAATTGGTCAGGCAGGATTTCCCCTTAGTGAAGCCATGCTGGCTGTCACCAAGCACCTTGTTTTTCTTCATGTACCTTAGCATGCCTTCCAGGAGAATCTGCTCCAAGATTTTGCCAGGCACAGAGATGAGACTGACTGGTCTGTAATTCCCTGGGTCATCCATTTTCCTTTTCTTGAAAATGGGGGTTATATTTCCCTTTTTCCAGTCATCGGGAACTTCACCTGACTGCCATGATTTCTCAAATATGATGGCCAGCGGCTTCGCAACTTCATTCACCAGCTCCTTCAGGACCCGCGGATGGATTTCATCAGGACCCACGGACTTGTGCACATTCAGATTTTTAAGATGGTCTCGAACCAGATCCTCTCCTACAGTGGGCGCAAGGTCTTCATTCTCACAGTCCCTGTGTCTGCCTTCCAAGACTTGGGTGGTGTGGTCAGAGCCTTTGCCAGTGAAGTCCGAGGCAAAGAAGTCATTCAGAACCTCAGCCTTCTCCAAATCCTGTGTAGCCAGTTCTCCTGAGAGCTTCCTGAGGGGGCCTGCATTCTCCCTAGTCTGTTTTTTATTTGCTACATGCCTGTATAATCCCTTCCTGTTATCTTTAATACCTCTAACTAAGTTTAATTCTAACTGGGCTTTAGCTTTCCTAACCTGGTCCCTAGCTTCCTGGACAACATTCCTGTACTCTTCCCATGCCACCTGTCCTTGCTTCCACTTATTATAAGCCTCTTTTTTCATTTGAATTTTCCTCAGGAGCTCCTTATCCATCCAAGGAGGTCTCCTGGCCCTCCTGCTGCACTTCCTTCTGGTTGGGATGCAGCACTCCTGAGCTTGCAGGAGGTGATCCTTGAATATCAACCAACAGTCTTGGGCCCCCCTGCCCTCTAGGGCTGTATCCCATGGAACCTTACTAAGCAGGTTCCTGAAGAGGCCAAAGTCTGCTCTTTCGAAGTCCAGGGCAGTGAGCTTGCTGCATGCTCTTCTCACTGTCCTGAGGATCCTGAACTCTACCATCTCGTGATCGCTGCACCCAAGGTTGCCCTGGAGTGTCACATTTCCAATGAGCCCTTCCCTGTTTTTTTAGCACGAGGTCAAGCATGGCACCTCTCCTTGTCGGCTCCTCTATTACTTGTAGAAGGAAATTGTCTTCCACACAATCGAGGAACCTCCTGGATTGTTTGTGCCGGGCCGTACCATCCTTCCAACAGACGTCAGGGTGGTTGAAGTCACCCATGAGAACAAGGGCCTGCGAGTGTGTCATAAATACACACCCAGTGACTAGTAGTCATGACATGTATATGGGCCTTTAGGCTATGTTTAGGGCATGGATGTCTGGTGGTGTGATGTAGGTGTAGAGTGGTTTCCCAGAAACTGTTCCCAAGAGTGGGCTCAGGAAGGTGGACACAGAGAAGGTCTGGGAGAGCAAGGTCTATACCGTAGACCTGGCCAGAGAGAGATGGCTGTGGAAAACAGGCTTAGTTTGCCAAGGGCAGAGGAAACTGGGAGGCTGGGCACACAGAGCAGATGAAGTGTATGTGGAGTTATAGATCCTGCCTTTATGCATCACATTGATCTCATTCAGTGTGTTATACTTAGCATTTCGCTTATGTAATGTCAGGGTGTTACACAGGTCTGTTTATTTTTAACTCATGGATGACTGGCGGTTTCAGTCTGGATGCTGTCTGGTAATGAAATGTGAGAAATTTGTTCAGGATCTTTGTCAAAGGATCTCTAAAAACTGAGAGAAATGCATTTTCTTGACCATTTATATTTCCTTGTCTCCTGGGAGTGAAGTCCAGCACAGACACACTACGTAGGGCGTGGTGAAAGCATTGACAACTATTTGTGTGCTTTGGTAAATAGTTGTGTTATTTTGTGATACGTGTTACACTTCATTTAGGAATTAGGTGGAAAAAGCAGAAGGGGCCAAGGTGCATTCTGCATCATGCAATAGGAGTCTGGTGCAAAAACCAGCCACCAGGCAATGGGACTAGAAGCTGTATCATAACCATATGGTCATGCCTGACCTTACTGCAGGTGGCTGTTCACTGACTTGGTATTTGTGCTGTGTTTCCCATTGTAGACAGGGTTTAAGTGAAACCAGTTGGGGGATTTGGCAAAGGATTCCCTGGTGTAAACAGAGACCAATAGCTGCCAAAGATCATCTCTTACCAACACCTCTGGATCCCCCTTTCTTACTGTATCACTACCAGATTCTCTAAAGGCAGTCACATTTCCACTGTATTAAAGAATCCAGCGAGGCCTAGGAGAGTATCCTCCCTCCTAGTTTATACATAGCATCCTGCATCAAGCTCTAGGGCCTACTGAACCCTGGTGGAGCTAGGCTCCAGAACTTGCTTTAGAAATGACTCTGTTTGCCCTGATGGGTTTGCAGTGCTCACTGCTGGCTTGTTGCCAGACATAGATTTTCATTTCCCATTGCTCTGAACACTTGCATGGCTCACACCCATAGAGTTCAGTCTATCAGTAATGAGCTTGTTGGGGTTGTCTACTGGAAGGAATGTATTTAGCTTCCAAGATCTCCCACCATCAAAATATTTGGCAAAATCTTGTAAATGAATCTGTGCTTCTGCCTATTCCCGCTGCTTGTGCAGGTTGCCTGCATCTTCTGTTCTTCACACGTCTGTTCCCCTTCAGCCCAGTACTGTCTGTCCATCTCCTCTTTGCATCTAATGGAGGCTGGTAATCCCGTTAGGTGCTTGCAGCAGGCGCTGCCGAATTTGCTTGCAAGCGCCTGTGCCAGGTCGAGTGTCATTGCCAGCAGCACTCTTGGCGGGATGAAGGTTGCATTAGTGAACAGTAATTGAAATGCAAAATAACATTTTGATCGAGCGAGCAGGCTGTTTATTTATCAGATCAATAGCCAAAATGCCCCATCTGGAGAAGTCAGCATGATAACAAGTGATAGCATTCCAAGGGCAAAGGGAACAAGCGCAGCAGGGAGGACATGCCGGCAGGGTGAGCTGGTTTGGCCTGGGTCACATTGGGCAGTCATTTTGGATTGCTTCATTTTGGATCCCTTCCTTTAAGAGGGCAGCCCCACTCCTAGCAGTGCCTACAAAGGATTCCAGACCTCTGGACAGAGAACAAACAGTTCTTAATATAAGATCAGACAGAGTGCAGACATACATAAAATCACTTGAGGTCTTCTCCTTCTCATGCTTCTGGTAGACACATGGGCTGTGACTCAAATGCACACTATGGGTGATGTTGCTGAGTTAGTGTGTTTTTTTTGATTCTTTGGCTTTGCTTTAGTGCATTAAATTGCTATAAGGGTCTGAACACTCACGGTGATGATCTGGAAATATGAAGTCATAGCTTGGCTTCAATAGCAAAGCTGCTGGAATGGTATCTAGGTGCATCCACATAATTAGGAAAGAAGAGATGTGGAAGGGTGTGTGTGAGGAAGGCGTTCGTGTATGTTGCACAATACACTTATTATACGCATGTGTACCTGCTATACACAGATACCCTACTGAACAAAGCTATGTAACTTTTAAGCCTATCTCAGAAAGGTGCTAAATGAAAGTGTAGACGCAGTTGTATAGCTGTGTCTGTCTGTTAGCTTCTGCTTGTCCATTAGTAGGGACGCTAAACAGAGGGAACAGGATGTGAAACTGAGGCTGAAGATCTTGCAAGCTTGCGTTTGTTTGTTTGGTTGTTTTTTTTTCTTTCTTGTCCCAAAGTAATAATAAGGAAAAGAAAAAACTTCCAGGGATGAGGAGATAATCTGTGCACCACAACAGAAAGAAATATTTTTGTGGGTTTTTTATGTAATCACATTTAGTTGAATTTTCAAACAGTCATGCCAGTTTGGGAGGAAAATGGAGGTAATTTAAAACTATTTTACTTTAGAAATTGTTTGGGGTGGATTGTTTGGGTTTTTTGTTTATTTGTAGTTGGGTATTTTTATCTATATAAATGTATGTGCAAGTTATGCACAGTGTTGGAGAAAATTATATGCTTGTTCTGCTACACTGTTTTCTGTCTAAAGAGTGGCTTGTTGGCTGTAGTCTGCTCCTCATTTCTTGGTTCAGGCAAATAAAGCAGGACAACGTGAGGCCCCAGGTAGGTCTGGGATTGGGTGAACTCAAAGCTACTTTGTCAGTCGAATGAAATGGGGACAAACAGTCTGGAAGATGGATGAATGAAGTGGCTTTAGGATAAGTCATTAGGGTTTGAAGCTGGAATTTGGGTCAGCTACATCTGACTGCTTAATATATGCAGTGTGTGGCAAGAGATCTGCTAAATACCTACCAAAGGTGAGTTTTTAAAGACTCAGCAACACTGAACCTTGAGGTTATCTTAAATAGGTAGATAAAGATAATCCTGTATGCTACAGCAGCCTAAGTTGTTCAGAAGGAAACTCGGTGTTTCCATCTATTGCCTGTTCTCCTCACACCTGTGATGTTCGCTAGTTTGAGAGGAGCCTGGTCTACAGTTACGTCTCTCATGTACTCCCTTTCTCTGCTTGTTCAAGCACTGTATCTTAGCCTCACTGTGTAGCACATGTTTCTTTTCTGTCCTTGACCCCATGCAATTCTCCTCTTGTGCCTCTGTCCTCACTGACAGCCCAGCTCACTCCCACTTCTACACTTTCCCAATGGTTCTGGGACATCTCCGCTATGCCAGATCCAGTGCTTCCTCTCACACTGTTATCTTGCTTTGTTACCATATCATCTTAGAAAGGCTTCCCAGAGAGCCACATTTCAAATTGAAAAGCACTAATTGCCTATCATTATTTTCCATCCTGATATATATGTGGAACTAATTTAAGTCAGTTTTTCAGGATCTGTCTGATGAGGCACTTAATTATAGATTTCTCTGAGAGCTACAGGTGGAATTAGGCAAAACCCATTTTCCACTACAACTGCAAGTTTGAAGTGTAAGAAACAGAAACCTCCAAAAACATTAACAGGTCTAACTCAGAGAATTCCCAAGTGGATTCAGGCTGGAGAACACACAAGCTCAGATTTTGTCTGAATAAATCTAGAGTCCTCTCTCAGTAAACTCGTATTCTTAAAGAAATGTTAAGTCTATTTTCACGTTTGTTTCTAGGATGATGTCCTTGATTTGTAAGTATCTCCCATCTTAACTCCTTCCTCAAACACTTGGAATTAAGCAATACCTCTCTTTTTTTCCCCCTGCCATTGTTCATCATGAATTGTAGGCAAGGTTGAAGGGGGAAGTGCCTTCAATGGGTATCTTGAAATGCAAGGAAGTGCAGGCTGAAGAATTTGCACTGGTGGCAGTTTTCTCTCAGAAATGCTAAAAGGGGTACTGAGTGAAAAAAAAAGGTCTATGTGAGATGAGATGAGGGATCAGGTTGGGATGCAAAAATAAATGTGATATGAATGGCAGTGCTGGAAGTTTTCTACTGCTTGCCCAGCTGAAAAGGTGGAAGCAAAATTCTGATGTAGAACTGTTTGAAGTGTGCTTTACTGAACATGTTGTTGCATGGATCTCTTTCACAAGTGTATGAAGGACACTGAGGGTACTAAGAGAGAGAGAGATTATAAGTGTCCTAGATAGGCAGAGTATAAAGAAAGGCATTCAAGAAGAAATGAAGGTCTAGCTGAGTATTTCAGCAGGGATTGAGTTGCAGCTTTGCTGTATGCAGGCAAAGTTATTGAACACATGTGAGCAGTCCTCTAGGTGTAGAAAGAGTGGGGAAGAAAGTGGAAATGTGAAACAGAGCGATGGGTGGTGGCAGAATTTGGATATATAGCAAACAGCAAGTCAGTCCTGGTCCTTGTTTTGTTGTGATAGAAATAGTAAGTATAAGCAAGAAACATGAGCTCAGGTACTAAAGCAATTCACTCTGAATTAGCGTACCAGAGGGCAAGGTACCTTCAAAAGGCAAATGCGTTAATAAGAGAGTGAACTGATAATGTGTGTCACACCTCCAGATTAATTGTCACTTCCTCTGTGTACTGCTTCTTATCTTTTACTAACAAGAGTGTCCTAAAGGTGGAGAGGCATTACAATAATGAGGAGAGAGATGAGGGCTAGTAGGAAATCCATAATGTCTTCTGCCCATGAGAAACCTCTTCTATTTATTAAGTGGCCTCCAGTTTGTTGTGGCAGCTTTCATCAGCATGAGCTAACTTCGGCTAGGGAAGATCTATGGTACGTAACTGGGCTCTGGTTATGCAATGGGTCAAAGAGATAAAATATCTCCTGGGCATTAGAGAAGCAAATACTTTTTGTGTGAGAGCCAGAATATGAGCTCTTGCTCTCTCTAACTCCTTAGCTTGCAGAAGAACCTACTTGGGTCTCCATCTTTCCTGCTGTGCAAGGAATATGTTCCTTCAGTCTACAAGGCAGAACTGGTTTTATCTAATGACACTTCAGTAGATTTCATATAACCCAGTTCTTTTCAGGAATACCAGGGAACTGACCTCTGGAGACAGGTCTCTAGATAGGCTCTCACAGCTGGGGAGCTGTGAGACTTTGATGGCTTGTTTACGTATTTTCAGTTTAGCTTCTTCAGCCTCATGACTCAAAAGTTCTTCCCCTGGCTCACCATCAAATTATAAAGCAAATAAAAAATACGTAGATCTCTCTTCAGAACAAAGATGAAAGTAGGCCAAGTGTGATTCCTTTTTACAAAATAAGCCAGGTCCAGGTGTCCAGCAAAACCAAACCCAACAGAAAATCATTGTAATTGGAATTGGGATGTTGTAGCTCTTTTAGAATGACATACTGACAGGTGGACCTTGTTACCACCTGGCAGTCCAGGTTTGTGAACTACAAGTTGGTATTCGTGCTATGGAGCAGAAGTCACACAATGCTTCCCACTCCAAATTAGAGAGCAAGCTCATCAGCCTTTTGCTAAGCTATGGTTTATGTTTGTTCCAAAGACAAGCATGTAGTATTTGTGCAAGTTTCTCCTGGGAATAGGGTATGTTCCTGTATGATGGAATAATCCCAGAAAAGCTTCCTGGACTGTGGATAGTATGGCTGAGTTATCCCTAGTTATCTGCTGTACAGGGATAAGGTGGCACATTGGTAGATCCCATTCTTCTCAGACTGTTGTATGGAGAAGAGCTATCAGTAAAGATGAGAAACCTCTAGATGATGTCTCTCTCGCTTGAAGTCCATTTGAATCAGAAAAGCAGGAGAAACCAGTGTGGTGCTGACCCCATGCCTCCCTCGGTATATGGTGGGTGTCCTCGAAGCAGAGAGGCAGGGATGAGGCTATGTGGGAGCTGTCCATGGTAAGAGCGGGTCAGCCAGCAGGCGTGCGCACCTCAGCTCCATGACATTATCTCTTTGCATATGTGACCTAAAATTACTGTGGCTGCTGTTACAGCTGTCACGTCTAGCCTGTCACTTGGAAAACATTTATTTCTGTCTTCTGCATCTAAAAAAAAACCCTGCCTGACAAAATTTGGCTTGTTACTGGAGTTGCAGGCAGTGTTTGAGAAGCTGATCTACATTGCTCGTCAGCTGTGAGTTGCAAAGCTCTCTTAAGTGGCCCACAAAGGATGCAATGCCCAAATAGCATCATGGCATGATACGTACATCTCATTTACACATGCAGTGCAGGTTTGTATCATCTGGGCTAACAAATACTGATAGCAAAAATAAGCCTGTAGCAAAGAAGAGGTTGGATGTTTTATCTCTGTTTAAATCATTGGTGTTTCTGCAGATCAAAGCTTCTTTTGTCTTGCATGGTTGGTTTAAAAACGTCTGTGCAATCCAAAGTGTACTTTTGTCACAAGATGGGGTCTGAAGTGAGCAGGTTTATGCTGGTAGTCTTCTCAGGTTTTGTCAGTAAAATTTGAGTCTGCTGTGAGGACTCCTTCTTCTTGGACTTTAGGACTAAATTGCAGTTCCACAAGCACAGCCATAGGGCACCTGGAAGTTACAAAACTGTACAAGCATCTCACCTGCAGGGGTTTTCAATTTTATGGTAAATCTGAAAGGACTTTAAAAAAATAACGGTTTTATTTTGCCTGGAATCCATATCCAGCTGTGAGAACACCAAAAAAAATCCCATTTCTGATGTTTTATATTTCAACTTGTGCCCAGAATAGAGAAGGTTTTGCCTGAGGAAGGCCTGAGTGTTCTCTCTTTCTCCCCTTCCCTCAGCTGATACTAGTCCTATAGCTATATTTCAGCATTCCTTTTAATGACAACTTTAGTCTTACTGTGGAAACCTCCCTCAAGTTGCGTTGGTGAGTTTGTGATTTTATCAGAAAATACTGGTGAAGGGACTGGGTAGCCTACATGGCAGAACTTCCGGTGCCCATTTCTTACCTTCCTTCCAGAAACTGGAGTATTGTACTGAGCTGTCCTTGCCTTTCCTATTGAAGATCACATGATGAGGATCAGCCACTGGAGAAGCTCAGCAGTGTTGCCTCTAAACTGCCCTTGATCCAGTTTGGAATAGGTAGCGCTGTCTGGAGAAGGTACAGGGTCACATATTTGGTTTTGCACTTAGATGCTCAGATGGTATTAAGTTACTGAATTATGGATCCCTTTAGCCAATAGAGAATTCTTCTTGTGGGGAAAAGTTGCCTTCAGTTACAAAGTTGGATATTGTTCTGGCTATCTTGCTAAGCACGTGTAAGTGGTGGACCATATTTCTCTTGAGTCAGGTGAAGACCTGTAGATAAAGAGTACTGAATTCCTATGGTTGGCATACCCAGAAGTGGGTCAGTAAAGAGGTGAGCATAGCTACAAATGACCGTTCCTGGCAAAAATAACCTCAAATGATGTGCAGTAAATTAGCCTTAGCTGCACTGATCCCTAACTTGTAATCCTTGAAGCTGAAAAATAAAAAAATTTGGGGCAATATTTACTGCCTTGATTTTATAACGCTAATGTCCCTTTCTGGTCCTGTCCATCTGGCAGTCTTTCCTTCTCTTAGTTTTGCTGCTGTTCTCGAGAGAGCATCAAACTCGTAAGCAGTCCAGGCATTACAGAGAAATGGCAAAAGATGAAAGGCTGGAGAAGAATTGGTGGAACTTGTAACGTTAACCTACCATCACTGCCTGAGGGCGATAACACTAATGGATAAAAACCTTAAGTGCAATCTTGACTTGGTCTAAACCTGAGTATTTACATCCAGAATCACTGAGGTTGGAGCATGCCTGTCTGAGGGCTGTTACAGGCACATAAAGGCTAACAACATTGTTAGTGATAAGCAGCAGTGGGTTTATGAAACAGGAGTACAGCAGACAATAACCTCTCTTGATACAATTAGATAATTAGTGGATAAAAGGAATGCAATGGATAGACTGTCTCTGGACAGTGCATGGGCTTTTGACACAAAGCTGTGCAAGATCTGATTAGGGAAATTAGATCAAATTGGTTTTGATACAAATCCTGTGAAATGAATCATGGATTAGCTGACAGGGTGTAAACAGAAGGGTTAGAGACATTCTTTATCCTTCTGCAAAGGTGGTGTCCAAAAGGGCAGTGTTTTGACTTTAAATATTCATTAGCAACCTGGAGGAAAATGCAAAGTTCTCAACTTTACAGTTGACAGGACTGAAAGATAGAAGAAAAAAAAACAAAGTAGAAAAAAGAAGAGCTAGGATGAATAGATTAGTATTATCAACAGGCTTTGGTAAAACAAGTGACAATTGGCAGTGTGTGATTTAAAGATGATACTGGATCTACTTTGGAACAAGGAGAATCTCCAAATTTCATGTTGTGTAGAATATGGTAGCAAAAGCAGCTTATATTCAGAGAGGTCCCAATGAGACAGTGGCTATCAAATGGTGTGAGCTGAAGTGCAGCCTGATGTCTGGCAAAGCTACTGCTTAGTTGGTCCATACGTCTGCCTGGCTGTGTGCTTTCTAGAGTGACTCTTCCCTGTACTGCTGTGGCATTGCACTGTGTGATTCAGGGCACCTTGCTGCAAGAGAGACCCAGGCAAGTTGGAAGAAGTCCAGAGAAGGGCCACAAAGATGCTAAAGGGATTAGAGGGAATGACCTATGATGAGGAAAGGTGAAAAGAACGAAACATTTAGAACTTCTAAGCCTGTTACACAGGCACCGAAATAGTAACGGAGTTTCCTGTGCCAGCATGGAGGAGAGTTGGATCAAGTCTCTCTCCTTTTACATTCCTATTAAGGTAACTAGAGATGAGCAAAATGGCTGTTCATCACTTTGAACTCTTTGCAAGAAACATTTAGCTGTTCTTGAAGTTCAAGATGTTGTATTTCATTGCCAGGGGACACTCTTGAACCTGTTTAAAAATCACCACAGGATCTCCATGAGACTTGCAGAAAGTCAGAGCTAGTGAGGCTTAACTCAGTGTGTATTGCCCAGCAATAATCAACTATGCAAATTGCACCAGAGACCAGAAAAGAGTAATTCAAGGACTGAAATGGCTGGAGTCACCTTAGCTATGCTCTTTGATCTGTCTTGGTGTTTAGGACTTTTGCCTCTAAAGCTCATGTTCACATCTAACCAGAACTCACTGTGTATTACCGTCTCCTGGAAGGGAACAGGAGCATCCTCAGCTGTGAGGGTGTAGGGGGTTTGTTGCTATCCTTGATTTGCAATCAGACAGTCACTGTCACTGTTTGCCTTCCTTGGGGAGGAAGGCTCCTTAATTGAGGTTTTGAGTTGAGAAGTGCCTTGGTCCTAGGAGACTGATCTCCCCTCTTTATTTTTTTTTTATGGAGGGGAAGTACCTTAGTGGGTCCTCTTGAGGTTCTCTGGGAATTCTGGGCTTTTTAGGAGACAGAAACTGGGATTTGAACTCTGCTGACTGAATCTGATAGTACAGCTCACCTCCTTGTCATGCCTTTATCATAGTGGTGTCCTCTGTCTGCCTTTAGCATTCCAACTCCTTTTAATGTGGAGTTCCACAGTGCAGAACAGTGTTTTATGGTGGTTTTGCCTTCCATTTTGTGCCCAGTTCATGTTATTGCGCCCAATGATCTTCAGATTTTTACTACAAATGTACTTCTCAGGTAGGGAAAAGTCCCAGCATCTGGCCAGCACAGCAGCTTTACTATGAGATGCTAAGATCTGGTCTCAACTAGCAAAACTTCATCTTCATCCACACAGTCAGTTGGCATTACACCAAGAGATCTGCAATCTGTCTAGGTGCCCTGTAGGATTAAAGATGAATGCACCTGCAGCAATTATTCCTGTAACTGCTCCATGGCCTCTAGTCCAGTATGACCCTCTGAGCAAAGTATGGGCATTCATCAGCTCATCACACTGTCTCTGAGAGGAACCAGCTTCTGGATTCCTCTCAAGTAACACCACACAAAACAGCTGAGGAACGTGAGATGCCTGCCCATACTCTCAAGGTCAAGAGTCTTGCCAAATAACAAACTTAGCTGATCGATTCCAGAGGTAGGAGATGAAGTCAAACATCGAGGATGAAACAGAGAAGGGAAAATTAGGAGATACGTGGGTCAAATGAAATCATAAGGATGCAGGACTGTGAAGTTGCTGCATATCAAACATCCACATTCATATCAACAGACACAGAGATGTGATATATATATATATATACACGTGCACTCCAGCCTTGCTGTATCACAGAATGTTTTGTCCTGTCTCCTGACAGGTTTGACCTTTTGGCAGAAGGAGTTGCCACAAACACCAGGTAAATAGGCTGAAACTGAAATAGAAGTTACCCACATGACTGTGGTATGGTAACTTTAAACCAGCAGAGCTTCCAAGAAGAAAATTCAAGCATCTCCAGTCAGTCAGAATTCTTTGGACATGTCATCAGGAAAATGAATGTATTTAGGTTTTCTTAAAAGCCTTTGAAAAACTATCTTGCTTAAGGGAAAATTTAACCTCTCAGGTTAATACTATTATCAATTAAAAAGTGTCTGAGACAGAAAAGGAAAGGTAGGCATACCCTACCCAGAAAAGAAAGAGAAGTCAATTTTCAGCATCATAAAGGTTAACATGAATCACCCACAAAGATCAGTGTTGTGGTGTTTGATCCATGTGTTAATGATCTGGGATGTGGATGAACAATGAGACTGCAGGTGACATCAAATTATCAGGAAAGACTGGAAAACTCCAGAGGATCCTAATAAAGCTGGATGCATGGACAGCACAGTGGTAGATAAAATGCGCTGTTGCCTATTGGAAAACATTGCACATCAGAAGGCATTAATTTGATCTTTCATACGTCTTAATGGATTCTAAATTAACTGCAGCAACACAGAAACAGATCTGGGGATTGCAATAAGCAACTTGCTGATATTCTCTGTTGAAGAAATGGTAACAATTTAGATTTCAATTTAAAGACAAAACAAAAAAAAAAGGAAACAGTGTAAGGAGTTATATAATAGGTTGAAAATAACATTGAAAATATGGTAAATTCAGTAAGTAATTGATGGTGTGACCACTGTCCAGACCTTCAGCTGGAGAAGTGATGGAGCAGTGCCAGTTTCATGCTGCTGAGGAGCTGGCTCATTGAACTCTGCTCTGGACTGAACAGAAATAGCCAGACAAGAGGAAGTTCAGAGATAGATGATGAAGCAGACAAGAGGTCTGCAAAAACTTCTGCGTGAAGAACAATTATATAGATAGCAAAGAGCTGAATGAGGAGAACATGGCAGAAGTACATTTCCTGACGAGTGCCAGGAGATGTTCAGGGAGCCTGAAAGGCTGCAAATACAGTATAGGCATATAAAAGTGGGGGTTTTTTTTGTTTGTTTATACACCACAAAAGTAATCCCTGGAACTCATTGCCATAAGATGTCATAAAAATAGCTGTGTTCTGAAAAAAAGACTGAACATTTATGTAAAGAGTAAGACTATCTCACTAAAATAAGTAGTTTTATTAAACTTTTTTATTATTATTATTCTTTATTTAACTTTATTTTTTTAACTAAAGTAAGTTCTTTACTGTGAAGGTGGTGAGCCACTGGAGCAGGTTGCCCAAAGAAGTGGTAAATGCTCCATCCCCGGCAGTGTTCAAGGCTAGGCTGGACAGAGCCTTGGACTACATGATGTAGTGTGAAGCATCCCTGCCCCTGACAGATGGTTTGGAACTACATGATCTGAAGGTCCTTTCCAACCCTAACCATTCTGTGATTCTAAGTAAGAGTCTCAAATCTGGTAAAGATGCAGTCCTTTCTGTATACTTAAGAACATAAACCTCTCTTTTAAGAAATGGGAATATGAGAGAAGCATCTCCATGCAAAAGCCCTATACTAGTAAATAGAAGAAAGATAAAGATTTAAGATTAAGCTGCATGAAACTTTTGATTAGATGATTTTCCATCAGTTTCTAAGCTCCTCTTTTAGTGGTGATAGTGAAGGGGGAGGGGAGAGGGAAGGGGAAATCCAGCATGAAAATTAATCAACTACTTCTGTATTACTAAAGAAAATCCAATCTGAGCAAGTCCTTTCTGCAGGGTCTGCTTTTGAACTCTTTGCTTAGAGCCAGGGCAGCACATTCTGAACTAAACAAACATCTTTTTCACTAGGTCTACCACAGACAGGCTCATTTCTTTCTGCTGTCCCAGGGTTAGATTGTGCTCTGGGTAGATTGTGCCTCATCAGCACTGATGCCCCTTCGCAGCACTGCAGCCTTTGAACAGCCTGAAATCATGGTCTACATGAATAGCCTTGTCTTTATTCTACTGTGAATTTGTGGGTAATAGGAATGCTGTTTTTACTGAGTTGTACTGATACTCCTGAAGGAGAAGAACCAGGGTGGGGTTGAACAGCCTGAGCCAACGGGAGCTGGACTGAGGTGGGAAAAGGAGAGATCTCTTTTGACCAACCTGGAGCTGGGTTTGGCCAGGAGGTCTCTGAGTGCCTTTGCTCTCTCCCTGCAGGCTGCTTGGCAGAATGGCGACGGAGGAGCGGCACCTCTCCTCCAGCTGTGGGTCCTTCATCAAGACCGAGCCCTCCAGCCCATCTTCTGGCATCGACGCCATCAGCCACCACAGTCCAAGTGGCTCCTCCGATGCTAGCGGTGGCTACGGCATCGCCATGGGTGGCCACCCCAATGGCCTAGACTCACCACCCATGTTCAATGGCACAGGGATTGGCGGTGGGTCCTGCCGCAAGCGTTACGATGACTGCGCCAGCGCCATCATGGAGGACTCGCCCACCAAGTGCGAGTACATGCTCAATGCAATCCCCAAGCGGCTGTGCCTGGTGTGCGGGGACATTGCTTCTGGGTACCACTACGGTGTGGCTTCCTGTGAGGCATGCAAAGCCTTCTTCAAAAGGACTATTCAAGGTATGGTGGGAAGGGAGGGAAACTGATAGGTCTGTTTCATAGCAAAAAGGGAGGCAGCCCCAGACGTTGCTGAGACTGTGATATTTCCATGTCATATAAAAAGGGGAAGGAGAGGGTGCATGTAATGGACCTGAAACTCCATCCTTTTGTATGCTCCCTCTTTCCTCCTGCTCAGCTCTGGTCCTTCCAAATCAACGTGGACCTGAAGTTAGGTTTTGTCATGGTAGGAACCTTTGCCTAGCATAGCCTGACTGGCTACCAGATCTGGGTGTCTGGTCTAGTGGCACTGATACCCTGATAATGTGGCTGCTAGTGGAGTGAGGCCTGGAAGGGAAATGCTTTGCACTCTAAAGATGTTTTTTTTGAGGCCCATTTGAAGAGTATGTGCTCCTGCCTAGAGGTGGCTTCTTGTCATAGATGTCTGCACCTTGAAGTGAAAGCTCCAGCATTGCAGGAATAGAAAGTTTCTCACTCTGTCCTGCCAGTCTTAATGTGTGGCCGTGGACTCCATATAGACCTCACCACAAGACTGGACAGGCACTTGTATGAGAGTCAGTCCTGTGTTCCTCCTTGGTTAGTTGCAACAGCCCTTTTCATTAAGATGCAAGTTATTTAAACATAAAAAAATTAGATACTGAAGGAGATAGAGATACCCAGGTTTTGTCAGTCTTACTAAGGATGAGGAATTCCTCGGGTGGTTTTGAAAACCTTGGTGCATGTGTGTGTAGATGAATTGCAGTGCATTGCACCTACATGTACAGTTCACATGTGAGGCGTATGACTGTGTCCTGACTGCATAGGTGTGCTGCAGATGAGCACTCACACAGTTACAGTAAAGCCAAAAGAAGGAGTCCCTCCAGGCAAGCTCCAATATCTATAGATGCTTGGGTGTACTTACATAAGCGGGCCCTGTGTGAGCAAAGCCTTTCCTTCCTACAGTCTTTAACTGGGAAAAGTTTTCACCTTCCAGTGGAAAATGCATTGAGTTTACCCACCCACGATGGGTTTACTGTACAGATGTCCAGTGAGCAAGCAGCTTTGTGTGTACTTGGCAGTTGGCTGGGATAAATCCACCATGGCAACACTTGCTTGCCTCCTGTGAGATGAAAGAAAGGCACATGTGGGGAGAGCATTCATTTTTTGTTCATTGAGTGGGCCTGACTACTCTCTGTCACTTGGGATATTCAACTCTGGAGTGGACAGAGTAGTATAGGGTGCAGTTCAGCCCAGGTCTCTGCAGAATTCACTATTTCTAGCTTAATTTCATAGATTCTAAATGTCTCTCCTCATTGTTGTCCAGCTGTGGGAATAATCACTTTGTGTTGCCCCACTGACTCTTCTTCTTTCATTATGCTGTGTGGAAAGCATGGTCATCTCTAGGGCATTGGCCTGTTGTACCCTGGCAGGGTTTCTGTGATCTGTCATTGCTGAATCTCCTGTGGTTGAATGTGAACTTTTACTTGCACTTCTGACTGTCAGCACTGACTCTGTCCCTCCTCCACTGCTTGGACCCATTCCCAGTGTTTCGTTTTGGCACATTCAGGTGCTAAAGGAGAGACAGAGTAGTACTCTGAAGCAAAGCCCTAGGAGCTGCTTATACAGGAAGAGACTGAAAAACTAACCCCTTGTGGGATCGATACTGGAGCACCTCTGTGGCAGAGCAGAAGAGAGGCCTAACCTAGAGAGGTAAAAAAAGACCTGGGAACTTTTGAAGAGTTTTCAGAGAAATTCAAAAGAAAATAATGCAGGGCAGCACTGCCTGAAACAAGTATGAGCATGGGTGATAACATCACCTGACTTGATCCCAAGAAGGGAGAGCACTTCTCTACAACCCCGTCTCCCCAGCACAGCTATATTCTCCCTGTGGTTCCCTAATTGATTGCCTCCTAACATGTAACAGATGGGGGAAAGGAGTAAGTGGAGATTTCTCTCACCTTGTCATCAGCTTTGGCTGGCAACTGAGGTACCAGAAATGCTTTTATTCCCAGGAGTGGGAGAGACGAGTGTGCAGTGCCCAAGGGTAAGAAATTTCAGCAATGGAGCTGAAGGCTGAGCCCAGTGGAGCAGGCAGCAAACAGGGCTGCAGAGTTTGGTTGATTCAAGAAAATGCACCATTCCCAGGGTTCTGCTGAAGTGCGTGCAATATCCAAGCGCAGCCCTGGGTATGCAGGGAAAAAGGGTTTAAGGATCACATAAAAGAGAGAGTGGCAGAAGCATTTCCTTAAGGTGTTCATCCTGCAACTGTATTATATTCAGTACACATGTTAAGTATCTAACTGAAGAAGTAGGAAAATCTTCATCCAGGCTGACTACCATTGATGTAGGGTGTGCAGAAAGCATGTAGATGTGTATGTTACACGATTGTATCCCCTGCGAGTATCAAAAGACTTGATGTGATTCTGGTGCCTGGGAATGGTGTTGATTTAATGGTTTGAGCACAGGGATGGAGCTATGACTCCAGGATTTCCCAGATGCTCAGGAGATGCAGTAGGTAAATTCATCAGGCTTTTGTGGTCTTTGACCAGCCACTTCACTTCTCTGTGCCTACGAAAGCTGAAAAAACAGTGACTATTATAAGAGTACTTAATCTGCTGGCCCTATATTTGGTAAGTTTATTAAGTAATAGGTGTGTATGCTGCTAGAAAATGGGTCTAAATCTGTCCTGGATGACGACACTACCACAGCCCTATCTAGCTAACGCTGATCATGAAGCAGATCTTTGCACTAAATCTCCTCTTCAAGTACCCTCCTCCCCTAGTACAAATGACCCAGTCTGCCCGTTGTTTTTTTAGCTGCATTGACCCAGGTAAAACCTGCATCTCTTGAGGCAGGAGGATCCTGCAGTAGCCTCTCCGCTCCTGCTGCTGCTACAGCAGTAGGAAGAACGGACATCCAAGCTGCAGATCTTTTTTGAGCCTGACAGCTCTGCTACTCACTTTCCCCCTTAGCCAGGTGAGGCCAGGCTGTCCTGGACAGCATGAGAGCTGGTGCCTTGCAAGTGATGAGGGAGGAGATAGGTTGAAAGCCACCATGGGCATGGCTGGTTATCTCTGAGGTCACTACTGTTGCTGTGGGGGAGTTTTTCATTTGCAACATTTTTCCAAAGGAAAGCAGAATTTGTACTGTGTCACATTCCACCCCCCTCCCCCCCCCCCAAAAAAAAAAAAAAAAAAAAAAGATTTTTGGAATAAAAAAGAAGTGAGGAAAATTCAAGCTGTTGATTCACTTCAAGCTGAATTGAAATGTTTGGTTTTGCTGAAGTAAGCTAGGATCACACAGCACATCCTAACCTGTCCCACAGGTTTTGGGGAGGTCATACTTGTGACCTCTCTCCTGTTATGTTACGTAGCCCAAGAGAAGGATCAAGACCTGGAAGCTTGTGTGCCATTTCCACTTTGCAGCACTGGCAATGCTTGAGATGGAAAGTTGAAAACCTGAGATGAGATGATAGCACATGCCATTGGGCTGCAGGCCTTTCTCTCTGAACATGTTACATGAACATGTATTCAGCCCATATTCAGGGCTGAACTTCACGTGCTTTGAGTGAGAGTCATAAATTCTGACCTACTATGAAGCTAGGCTGTCTGACAAAAATTGAATCCTCTTCCTGCATCGTCGCATTGCTTTGTGGGAACTGTGCTCTGGGTCCTGTTATATTCTAGTGGCAGTCTGCAGCATTGTCCCCCATAAAAATACGTGCCATGAGCATCACCTGACTTAGTGTGAATATTTTCAAAGGTGCAATCTAGCTAAGGCAGGAGAGAATCTGAGTTTTGTGCATGTTGAAGTGTGCTGCTTTTAGTGCTTAAGAGAGCCTGGACCACCTCTCCTACGAAGACAGGCTGAGGGAGTTGGGCTTGTTCAGCCTGGGGAAGGGTGGGTCTGGAGAGACCTTAGAGCAGCCTTTGAGCACCTAAAGGGGGCCTATTGAAATCTGGAGAGGGACTTTTTACAAGAGCATGTAGAGACAAGGAAAGGGGGAATGGCTTTAAACTGAAAGAGTCTAGATTTAGATTAGATATTAGGAAAATATTCTTTACTGTGAAGGTGGTGAGATACTGGATCAGGTTGCCCAGAGAAGTTGTGGATGCCCCATCCCTGGAGGTGTTTAAGGTCAGGTTGAATGAGGCTTTGAGCAACCTGGTGTGGTGGACGGTGTCCCTGCCCATGGCAAAGTGGTTGGAACCAGATGATCTTTAAGATTCCTTCCAAGCCAAACCATGCTATGACTTGAAACCAATAATTTTATATTAGCTGAATGGAATGGGTCTGTTACATAAAAGATAACATACTTTGGATCGTTCTGAATTAAAGCTTTCTGAATTATATCCCATGGAAATCCTAACTAATCCATTTATCCAAATTTAGGACAAAGGCAAATGCTGGATTTCCTACTGGATACAAGTTCTAATCTAACTCTATTCCTGCTTTTACTAGTTTGTTCAATATATAAAGCATTTTGTATCAATCAAATATATTGCTGTTATCTTTAGTTCATTAGTTGTTACAACTGGTTTTGCCTATTCTGAATATTAACTAGTAACAGTTCTATGTAACCATAAGAGTCCTTTATTATTCAACATATTTGTGACTACCCTTCATCTATTTTTCATATTCAAATGGTGAAAATTAAGGCTATTTCTAAAATGACCCATTAATATAAAATAAAAGCTTAAAGCTCAGCAAAATAAAGAATTAAGGTTTCTCTCCCTGATCTTTGTTTGTTCTTGGAACTTACCCGTAATGTGATGCAACAGAACTTGCACGGAGTGATATTGGAGAGAACTGGTGATTGGAGAGTCAGAAAGAAGAGACATATTTACCATTATCTTCTGAATAGGCAGGATGTGTATCAGGCGAAATGCCTGCATCTGTGATTTCCCTGCTTGAATCTTGAAAGCTTCCAACTCAATGAGTACAGCAACACAACTGCTGTGCTGGTGTGCCCTTACATCAGTAAGGGGCTTCAAATACGGACAGTATGGCTCAGAAGACTTGTAGGGATTTATAACAGGCTTGTAACAAAACCTGTTGTCTTCTAGGACTTCCTGGTAATTATTATGGTGGTTAGAGTTGTACCTGGGAAGGGAGGAACAGTTAAGAGAGTCTGAGCATTTTCCTGAGCAGAAGAGGATTACCATCCACAGGATCAGCAAAGTGCCTGTGAAATACAGAAGGGAGGGTTTTTGTATCCCTAGCAGCCATGGCAGGCAGGCACTGTTCTGTCCTTCTGTCCTTCTCAGAAATGTGCCTGCTACTTTTCAGGTGGGAGTTCACAGCAAAAGTCCAGGAGGTGTTCTGAGCTTTCAAAAAACTTTTGAAGCTTAACCAGGTACCGTGCAGCATTCCCTCGGTCTAATGCCTGAATGCTGCTTACTGTTCACAGCTCTAGCATTTGGATTCAGAAAACCATCTCCAGTGCAGCTCAACTCTGTTAGCCTTGTGTTTTCTTTTTGCCTCAGTGCATCTGTACAGAGAACTCCATGCAGAAGGATGTTTTCTGAGGAACTTTGGTAAAATATTTCTGTGTCAGAAACCCCACAGGCAAACTTGCTGCCAGTAGATAGAGAGCCTCAGGACCCATCTCCTTCATCCTCTTGCAAACTGGAGGCGGATTTCAGTGAGGTTGTTTGAAATGTCTAAGTCCTCTTTTGTGGAGCTCAAGCTAGGTGTGCCACCCTGAATAGGCAAACAGTGCTGGTGTTACACCTATAGCTACCCCCTTTTCCTCTCATAGTGTCAAGGGTCCTGAAGTCTTGCTCCTCACGTTTCTTTTTTACTTACTATATAAGCTGCATGAAGTAAAATTTTGGTTAATCCATGTACTGGGGCTTATCTCACCTGCTTTTCCAAAGTCTCATTTTCCTGCAAGTGATAAACATGTGTACTAGGGTGAGAAGGGTTTTGGTTTTGGTTTTTGTTGGGATTTTTTCTTTGATTGTGTTTTGTGGTAGGTAGTTGGGTTTGGGGTTGTTTTTTTTTGGGGGGGGGATGGGGGGAAGTTACTGGGGGGAAGTTGATTCTTATTATTCTCCTTTCCAAAAATGGGAGCTTCTGCTGATGTGTGTATATACTCAGGCACCTGGAAGCATAGGACAGCCCTACTGAAAATCAGGTCACTTATTCAAGTGCCTAAATACAGATTTACAGGTTCAATGTCTGAATCCTTTTCTTTGAAAACTGTAACTTAAAAAATACCACCCCTACTCCCCCCCCCCCCCCCCCCCCCTTACCTCATGCAGATCATTGGAGAGATTTTCCTCTGATTTTCACAAAGTACCTCTCACTCCAGGACTCAGGCTCTGATGCCTGTTAAAGTGGAAGTTTAAGTGGAAGGTAATAGAGAATCCACTCCATGCATATTATCAGTGTTCCCTATTCTGGTACAGGAGGTCAGACTGGTGCTGCTGAGGGCAGAGTAACTGCTGATCTGGCACTGCACTCACCAAGGGCCTTTTTACAGTTTTCAGGTCCCTTTTCACTGAGACACCCAAATGATCTGTTTACCTTCAGAAATAGAGATAAAAAGGATTCAGGACAAAAGCTTGTGGGTACTGAAATGACAGTGTCATCACAGCTAGCGGCTGATTAAAAATAAGGTTGCTTTCTCCTGTAGGCTGTCCAAGTCAAGCAGAAGAGCTGTTCCATGGAGGCATTACACTGACTGTCTGGTGGGATCTTCCCAAGACTATGGAATATTGCAAGCAATTATTGTAAAACAAACCAACCAATCAAATTCCAAACAAAACCCTTCAAAGCTGTGAGGGCAGTGTAATAATTGTTACAAAAATTGGAATAAAAGGAAACACATGCATGAGCGGAGGTGCCTATGAGATGGATTTCCCTGGGAATTCCTGCTCTCAGCCCTCTGGCTGGGGGGGGGGGGGGGCGCAGCAGAGAATGGCACCATGCCACTTGTTGCAACCACAGCATGCTGTGTCATATCACTGGGGTGAAAGATATGACTTGAATGAATGGAATTTGGAACTTAATAGCAGATATATCTGAGTCTGGGTTTTCCCCTGAAATTCAGGAAAAGCTGCATGCAGTCATCTGGCCCTCTGTTTGAGTCACCCAAAGGAAGGGATGAGAATTCTGTGTGCAGCAGTGCAAAGCAGGAGAGAGTAAGCAAGAAAAGAAGAGTAGAGGGAAAGAATGGTGCAAAACAATGAAGAATAAACCAGAAAAAGAGGAGAGATGAGTTTTCTTCAGAAAACAGAAGCTGAAAATGCTTTAGCTTTAAAAACTTGATTGGCTACTTGTTTATAATCTTCCCTGTGTTTCCTTGTAGAAAGGCGCGATCAATAAACAGGGAGCAGCTTGTACTCTCAGTGCTTTATTAATTCTGAGCTCAACTTCTCAGAGAAGTCCTGTCCATAACTTAAGCAGGAGCTGGGTGGGACTTTACTGCCTCCCCAAGCTCAGGGAGGCATCTTCTTCTTTCCAGAGAGGTATAGTGGCTATGGGGTCTCTCAATGACCAGGCTCTGGGATGCAGCTTTCAGGTGCTCTCACTATTTGTGCACTGGAAAATATGTTCCAAATTGTTTAATGGTCAGAGGTCTAATTTTACAGAAAATAGGGTAAAAATATGATGTCACTTTAATAGTCCTTGGCTGTTTCTTAGCGTCTTTCATCTAAAGGGTTTAAAGTACAGTTAAACACTAATGAATCAAGACTTACAATCTCCCCAGAAGGCAGGTTTGGTGCTTGTTTTGTTTTGCAGATGAACAAACTAGGACACAGAGAGGAAGTGATTTGCCCTGCAAGGCTACATACGAAGGCTTGGAACAACTCCAAACCCTGATTTGGTCACCTACCACTTGATTTATTGAAGCCATCTTTTTTTGGTAAATCTTATTCTGTGGAATCAGTCAGGTCCTAGCAGATTTTCACATCAAATATTGACTAAGTTGAGGATTTCTCTTCTAATAAGCAACACTTCAAACTAAGGCCTTGTCTATTAGATTATCCTGTTTTCTGCCCTTCTGGGTCACGTAATCTACGGTTCATGACACACAGAGCCTTGACTTGAATTTTATACTTGCATACAGACTTGTCCGTGTGCATCTTTGTGTGTTGATGCTTTTCTGCAGGGTCTTGCAGCAGCCCAAGCTGCTGCAGTGAAGAGGAAGCTCTCTTGGAGCACCCTGCACTGGCAGCTGGGCTGGTGGTGTGACCGCCAGCCACTGGGAGGCTGCTGGAATTTCGATGAGTTAATCTCATCACTTTATCACAGGGCACTTACAGAAATTACAGGGAGCTGTGAGCAGCTCACTGTGCTGGCAGCCAGCCCCAGGACGCATAAAAGAAATTGAGACAAACACACACACACAAAAGTCAGAGAACTTTGTTAAAGTTTGGAGATGATAGTTTTTCTTGGATGAGTTCTGCTTGGGTAATGCTGATTGTGCCTTCTCTGGTGATGTCCCTGTTTCCTGCAGTAATGGCAGATACTGCCCCCAGCTGTAGCTCTCAACCCATGAAATGCAGAGCATGTTATGGGTGGGGCCTAATATAAAACCTCATTTACTTTGGAAGCATTGTTTTGTATGAAGAGGGTACAGCAGGTCTCACCTCTAGCATTTGCACCTGTAAAGTGGGCTGTAAGACACAGCTACTGGTGCTTTCTTTTTTTCCTTTAGACTGGGCCGACCTGTTAGAGAGCAGTGTAGGGGAGAGGGACCTGGGGGTCCTAGTGGACGACAGGATGACCATGAGCCAACACTGTGCCCTTGTGGCTAAGAAGGCCAATGGCATCCTGGGGTGTATTAGAAGGGGGGTGGTTAGTAGGTCGAGAGAGGTCCTCCTTCCCCTCTACTCTGCCCTGGTGAGACCGCATCTGGAGTATTGTGTCCAGTTCTGGGCCCCTCAGTTCAAGAAGGACAGGGAGCTGCTGGAGAGAGTCCAGCGCAGGGCAACGAAGATGATTAAGGGAGTGGAGCATCTCCCTTATGAGGAAAGACTGAGGGAGCTGGGTCTCTATAGTTTGGAGAAGAGGAGACTGAGGGGTGACCTTATCAGTGTCTATAAATATATAAAGGGGGAGTGTCACGAGGACGGAGCCAGGCTCTACTCAGTGGCAAACAATGATAGGACAAGGGGTAATGGGTACAAACTGGAACACAAGAGGTTCCACTTAAACTTGAGAAGAAACTTCTTCTCAGTGAGGGTGACGGAACACTGGAACAGGCTGCCCAGGGAGGTTGTGGAGTCTCCTTCCCTGGAGACATTCAAAACCCACCTGGACACATTCCTGTGTAACATTATCTAGGTGTTCCTGCTCCGGCAGGGGGATTGGACTAGCTGATCTTTCGAGGTCCCTTCCAATCTCTAACATACTGTGATACTGTGATACTGTGGGCACAGTGTGTGGAAGGGGTATATGAGCCTATGTTCAGTGTGAAGACAATAAGCATGGTGAGTGGGTGTGTTTTTTCAGCTGTGCTTACCAGCAAACCACATGGATGCTGCACAACGTGGTGGCCACTGCTTTGCCACCCAGGAAGGGAATTTTGCCCACTGCCGCTCTCCTCTGGCTCTGCTCCTTTAACAGTCATGATCCTAGTACAGAAGTACCTTTGAGAACTGCTTTTTTTAAGCTGTACAAACAGTATGTATATGGTAACCAGTACCTACACCTACTCTGACACTAGCACATTTAGTTGTGAGGTAGGTTTTGTAAACCATTTCCAGTACTTCACTTGTCAAGGGGTCCATGGACTGGAGGCTTGGGGAAAGTGGGAGATCTGCTTGATGCAGGGTAGATAGAGCTTGAGCTGCCAGATGGGGGCTGTCACTGCCTTCCGCTGCTGTAAGGGCTCAGTGCCCTTGGTGTAGTGTCTGTTAGGGGGCAAATTTTTGGCCATGAGACCACGAAACATGAAGTCTTACATCTTCCCAGAAATCTGGTCCTGGCTTTGGTGAGAAACGTGGGCACTGAAACTAAGGTAAAATTTTCCAAATTGAGACTGCGTTGGAGTGTTCTCCCAGGTTTGTTCCTGCTCTGTTCCTTCCTGTGTGGGGCACAGCAAGTGTCTGATCATGAGGTAAGGGCCTCTGTACTCATCGGTCTTGTAATGTGCTGGAGCTGTGTGTCTAAAGCAGGAGTTTGTTTATTACCTTGAGATTAAGCCTGAATCTCAATTTCCAGCTCTCTGAGAATGTTGATACATTGCTAGTTATTGAAATTCAGGTGCTGCTCAATGACGAAGTACAGTCTGAATAGAAGCAACTTGTGCAGCACACTCTGCTCCTGCAGACAAACTGCATTTTGGAAGGAGATAATTAATGGTGAAGAATGGGATGGCTGGGCTGAAGCTTTAGGGAAAATTTGCAAGTCTTGTGATAAAACAAGGGCAAGAGGTAGAAGGTTTATAACTAGCAGGTGGATCACCTTGGGCTTTGGGGTTGTGTGCTCCTGGGATTTCACACAGCATGGGCCAAGCATAGTGAGTACTGTCTTCCTTTTGAATCTGTGCTCTGTCTTTTGATTCAGATTCCCAATGGGCTTTCCAACTGCTTAGTTAGCCCCATAGTCTAATCACCACGCCCAGAGATTGGTATGTATCAGATTGTCGGTCTTTAGAGGATGGAAGGGTCTTGCGCAAGAACATAGAAATCCATTCCAGAAGTAGGAACAAAAATCACGTCCTGTCCCAGTGCTACTAAACTGTGAGCTCTACTTCTAATCTGATGATATCCAAAGTCATAGAATCATAGAATAGTTAGGGTTGGAAAGGACCCGAAGATCATCTAGTTCCAACCACCCTGCCATGGGCAGGGACACCTCACAATAAACCATCTCACCCAAGACTCCATCCAACCTGGCCTTGAACACTGCCAGGGATGGAACATTCGCAATTCCATACTGCGTGTTCTCTTGGCTCTTACCTACATTCCTTCCTACAGTTCTGCTTGAACTCTTGAGTCTCAATTTCTTGCTCTAAACCTCCAAACCAACTTTTTCATTTTTCTGAACTGACTGTAGAGCTTAGAAATCCTTTTCTGAGCTGCCTGATTTACCCAGTAGTTAGACTGCCTTAAATGTATTGTTATTGTCAATGCATCACTGACAAGCTTAGATTTCCAGTCCTGCTCCACAGAAAACATTGAATAGCCCTCTTCAGAAATATCACCTCCAAAATGAATGGCAGGATGTAAACATTCATTTCTGTTTGTTGTCTTCTAGGACTAAATAATTGCTACCTCACACTGTGATCCAGCACTTATATCCTCATGTCAGACCCTTGTGTCTGTATTTCAGTTACTTTCTTGGCTTATGATAAAATATTATGTGACCAGAAATAAATTTGTGATGCTGCTTCCCCTGTTTTGTCTCAGAGGCAATGTTGTGAAGTGATCATAAGTGGAAAGGAATGAGGAAAGAAATGCTGATGCTCTTTGGAGAGGGATGAGACACAGATGCACAAGGACTAATAAAGTAAAACTGGAAAGATTTGCCTAGAGAAACTGTGCATTTTACAGGGCATGTTATCCATCCTCTCAATCCAGACCTACTGCTTCCCTGCTACCTGTAGTATGCCAGCAGGCAGGAGGAAGCAAAGGACAAAATGTCATCCCTGAGTTCCCTGCTTCCCCAGGCAAGGCAAGAAAGGGCAGGTAACATCCATCCTACAGACATGGAGCAAGACTGGCCACAAAGGGAATGCTGCTAATACCTGAACTGTTCCCACTCTAAGCCCTGGACTTCAGGGAACAGGCCAGGTTATAAAGGATGCAGCACAAGGGATGATGGTGTACCTGGAGGGGATATTGCATCTGAAAGCCCAGCATTGGAGTCAGCCCCTTGGATGGACAGGTTTCTCCCAATACTTAGAGCAGTATTGTTTTTTCTTCAAATGTGTTCTACTTAGTGCTGGGCTCTCTAAGAGCCATCATCAGCCAGCTGTGGTCTCAGAGTATGTGTGTGCAAATGAGTGAGCAAACATACAGCGTATACAGATTGATGGTGGTGGGAATATCTGGGCCACTGCAACTTGTCCCTGAATCACTGGGGATAACATGGTTCTTGGGTGACCATCTCTGTGTTTGATTGCAGGGAATATTGAATACAGCTGCCCAGCCACGAACGAATGTGAGATCACGAAACGGAGGCGCAAGTCCTGTCAGGCCTGTCGCTTCATGAAATGCCTCAAAGTGGGGATGCTAAAAGAAGGTAAGACAGAGTCAGACTGAGAATTGTTCTCTGTCCCAATAGCACCTGAGACTCCAGGCCTTGCAGGATCTCTTAGGCTAACTGCATGCTGCCCTCTCTGGCTTTCCAAAGGTGTGTTTTTAGGGGCTTTGTAAAATAGTCAGGATGTGCAGGGACCAAGAGAGCAGTCCAGGGAGAAGGATTCTAGTCAGCACCCTCATGATAGGATATTACTTCTAATACATGCAAATTTGAAAAAAACTGGTGGTGCCAGACTTTCCCAGAGGAACCCCAGGCTGGAAGGTGTTTCACTTCTTTTTCCCCAGTTCATTTTGCAGTGTTGAGGTCATTTTGCCCTTTGTGTGAACATGACTGGCTTCGCTGGGCTTTGTAAAGTAAGGATGGAGTTAATGCAGAGCTATAGCACAGTGTGCAACAAAAATCTGCCCATATTCCCACTTGGGAGACTATTCGAAGATGGGCAGAGGTTTGTCTGAGAGCTGAGTGTCCCCTGCCCTGCACACCCAGCCTGCGCTCTGCTCAGCCTGTTGATATGTTCAACACTCTCCACTCTCCAACCAGTGTTCAGCTTCTTTCTTGTGCTGCTTTTCCTCCCCCCACTGCCCTCCCCAGTCCTTGTCCATTCAAGGTGGACCACAGGGAATTCAGTGGCAATTAAACATATTCTTATAGATTGACTACAAAGCTTTGTTTCCCTTGGGTCCCTCTGAGAGAGGCAGCAAGGGGAGAGGAAGGGGAAGGAAGGAGAAGCATTGCATGTAACTCTGCATTTCTGTACCTGGCAGAGCACAGTCCCCTCAGTTTAACCACAAGGAACAGCAGCTGGTTGTGATCTGCACAAGTCCTGTATGCTGGAGCCAAGATGCCAGCTTGCAGCTTGCTTCCAGGTCATATCTTCATAGCAGCTGGTGATAAATTGTACAGTGTCACTTGAACGTGTATTGCTTTGCACTAGGGTGCTCTCGTTTCTTGAGAGGCAAGTTGATGGCAGCCAGTATTGTTAAGAATGTAGATTAGATGTTAAACCCTGTTCTGTTCTTTGATGGATGTGTAGTTTCTGTGGTTAAATATCTTCCTGCTAGAGCACCCCAGTAACCAAGCAGAGGTGGTGCAGGTTTGTGTAGTCTGGCTCTCCCTGAGGTGTAGAGATTGTAGACTCAGAGGATCATGATCCACTGCTGGGAGGGAGGCACCTACTTTTGGACCTAGATAGGGACCACTGGAAACCTGTTTCTCTACATGTGGTAGTTCATGAAGGGGATATATCCCCTTACCCACATGCCAGTCCACACTACTGACACTGGCATTAGTGGGAGCGCAGTTTGGTAATGCACTCTAGGCTGCTCATACTAATCCCATAAACCAACCTGAAAAGCCTGAGCTTTTAAGTGGCTCCAGTCACACTGCAGAGCAGCAGCATGGGTCCAGGCTTGCTGGCTGCCTGTGTCCTTGCTGCCCTGCATCCAAGCATTTGAGCTTCTCAGAGCAGGCAGCTGGGGGAGCAGAGCCACAGAAGCCTGCACTGGCATGTTTGACTGTGTGGCCAGGGCATCCTCTGCTTCCAGTTTTGGGAGTTTGGCACAGTCCAGAGCAGGTTCTTGTGAAGCGTTCTGTGGCTTAGACTCCAAGTTATGTGAAAATAGTTAACTCCTTCCAGACCAGAATCAGGCTGGAAAGCAATGTAGGTTCACTCACACCATGCTGTGCCTGAACCTCATGGGATACTATACATGGCAACCTGAAATTTGACTCTACAAGTGCTTTTGTGCTGAGGTATATTTAGTTATTCATATAGGGATTGACTTGGCATCATTAAAGCCACTGGGGAAGGATGGCTTGCTATTGATATTAGTGTATCCATAATACATGCCCATAATATTTAGAGCTGTGGAATATGCCCATAATATTTAGAGCTGTGGAATATACAGTATAAAGATTTATTGATAGTAATGGGATGCAGGAACACATGACAATATCAAGAGCAGCGAGGAGACTCCACTGGCAATCTGCAAATAGTACTCCCACATCCTAACACAGAGTGGGGAAGTAATGTGGGGCAAGCATCTTTTTTCCTTTGTGCTTTCTTTATTGCTCAGTTTCCCAAGATAGGAAATAAGGGTCATACTGCTTTGCTTTGCAAAAGGATTGTGAAGACTGATTAGTTAACTTTATGTGAAGTCTGGTGGAAGCACAAAGTACTAATTCAATCAGTACACATCTCTAAAAGCAAAATCCAAAAAGGGGGGGAAATGGGTTTACCGTCTTTGGTCTTCACAGACCCAGGAATTTCTGGAAAGAACAAATCCATAATTGTTTGACAACCTCAAAAATGCAGAATTGACAAGGGATTTTGGATTAGAAAAGGTTCATTGGTCTTTTTCATCTCTGATCTGTCATCCTATTAGCTCATCCATCCCTTTTCTTTGCCAGGGCAGGAACGTTCCCAGCTGTACAGTTCTTGTAGTTTAATTTTGTTTTTTAAATCCCTGATGTCTTGGTTTCCCCAGAGAGCATGTTCTGGAGTCCCCCAGCACTTGTTAGGACAAGATGTGTCTTGATACTTGAGCTAGGATTATTTTTTTTCCCTTTCAGTAGTTCCCTTTTCTGCTTTACTGTGTTGTACTTCTCTTTCCCTTGGCTTCATCTGTGGCAGAAGGTTGCTAAGACAGGGTCTTTAGCCTCCTTGATTACCAGAGGTTTGGAGAAGAACAGTCTTGTGATTAAAGGCAAGATCTAGAAACTACTTCTTCTCTTAACAGGTTTCTTCTTGTCCTTTGCACTGAGTTGGTAACTTAGTGGGGACATTTCTGGGTAAAGAAACTGTCCTTCCTCTGAAGAAGAGTATAATACTCCATTAGTACCTAATTTAGGGCTTCATGATTTCTTCTCATTAAGGGGGGAAGGGTTTTCCTGGTCATTGTCATCATACATGATGTTCATACAATCTCCTGCCCACTGGGCATAGGCATAAGCCTGTTCTTCAGGCAGAAGGCACCACTATTCAGAGATGGCAGAATCAGGAAAACATGACTTCAAGCTTCTGCCTTACACTTTAAATGCTCAGTTGCTGCTGCCAAAGAGACACAGGCCCTCCCCCTGGGAGTACATATAAGGGGTCACCAGACATCTTCTCTCCTCCCTGTAGGGACTGCCCCTTTGAATGTAGCCCTTCAAGATCTGGGGAGACTGCCCCTAACACAAAAGTGCAAGTTATTCAGGCAGCGCCGCGTGAATGAAGATCAGGGCAGGAAGAGAGCCAGTGGAGCAATCAATAGGTGTCTCAGATATCCAGGCCACTTTCTTTAAGAGAGCTCTGATCAATGCATTGCAACAAGGGAACTGCACGGACATCAGAGCTTTGCTGTCTCAGGTTCTCCTGGCGTGACACTGCAGAGCTGGCCAGACTCGCTGGGGAAAGTGGCAGGCAGAAAGCTCTGCCCACGGAGCCCAGCTGGCTCAGATGTCTGAAGTGTTGGCCTGTCTGGCTGCTTGTGTCTCTCTTTCCCCTTCCATCTTGAGTGTGCCCCCAGAGAGCATTAATTAGCCCCTCACTAGCAGGCTCAGATAGGAAGCTGCTGAATCTGGAGTCCAGGATTCCAGCAGACTCCAGTCCCAATGACCTGTGAAGAGGCAACATTCCTAGAAAATCTGTGCTGTGCTGCTCTTGTCCTTGCTGTAGCACCAGCCTGCGGGCAGTGGGAGATGAGGCTTCTTCACAACTTCATCCAATAGAAGTGCATGGCCCCTTCTCTGCAAAACTTAGGGAAACCTGAGCACCCTGTGGTACTGCTGACCCCAAATGAAGAAGATGATATCTACAAACATGCCTGGCCAGTGTGGATGACCAGTGAAGGAAAACATGCCCTGCAACTTGCAGAGGAGAGGCATTGTGCAGAGCTGGACATCCTTGTCTCTGACCACCCCATAGCCCCTCTACTCCCAGCACTCTCTGTCTTGTGCTCCCAATGACCAAAACGTAGCTCTTTAGCTCTGGGCTCTACAAAGTAGATCTAGATCTCTCTGGCTCTCAAGAATGATGGATAGAGAAATTTCAGTGGTTTAGCAGGTCTCTTTTAAAACCTCAATATACCTTGTCAGTTTTGGGGAGAATATAGCCTTGCCATTCACGCTCTAGCCACCCATGGCCTTTCAGTTTTACAGCAATTTGTTTGTCATCTAGAGGTAGATGTAATTTCAGGTGACACACGGCTTCTGCAAATGGGCTCAGAGGTTTGATTTTGGACATCGGCTGGTTAAACATGACCTCACAGCCTTGCCCTCCACACCTCTGCTGCCTCTCTGAAGTCACAGTCCTGTGTGTCACCTTGCAGAACTGCACCATGAAGAGGACAGTGATGTCAGTCCTTCTTTGTATGTCAGTGTGGTGGGTTGACCTTGTCTGGCCGAGTGCCACACAAAGTTGCACTTTCAGACTGCCTTCTCAGCAGGACAGGGGAGAAAATACTACGAAGAAGTCCGTGGGTTGAGGTAAAGTCAGGGAGATCACTCAGGAATTATCGTCGTGGACAAATTTAAAAAAAAAAATTTATGAGAGGAGAGGAGGATATTGAGAAATAAAAACAAAATAAAATCACCTTCCTCCCACTTCTCCTTCTTCCCAGGCCCAGCTCACTCATAAGGTCTGCCTACTTCCCCCCCAAACATCACAGGGACTGAGGACTGCAGAGAGCCACCCTGTCTCTGGTGTCTTTGGGAATACCTTGCCTATGAGGAACTTACAACAAGCTGATTAACTTCTGTGCTGCCTAAGGGCCTGCATCTGTGTGAATGTTGGAGGTGGTCCCCACTATAAAGATGGCAAGCCTGTAATCTCCAGATTTCAGAAGTGGCTGTCTCTTAAATCCATGCTCCTCTTGTTTAAGACCCTGGCTGAGTAGGAAACGATGTAGCCAGTGATACTTTCCTAATGTTTACTCCTAACTCTGCTAGGCATAACTCCTAACTCGCCTAACTTTTTCCCTTACCAGCTGTAGCCAGGGGCTGATGGTACAGATGTTTCCCAATTAAACAAGTCTCTCACCCTGGGCAGGCCTGTCTCTGTGATGTTATAAATTGGGTGCTATAAGATACTATAAATCTAGTATCTAAACAAGGGATTCCAAGCACTGGCAATCCCAAATTACTTCCGCTTAGTAACTTTGCCTTCATCCTTCACTAAAATCCAGATATATGAATCAACAGCTGAGCTCCTTTTTGGCAACATAACCAAATGGAGGGTGTTTCATTTCTGTTTTCAAGTGAAAGAATCTCTCAATGGAGCAAAGTGTTTCCAGCAACCTCTCCGCTTTCCCTCCTGCTCTCATCCCTGCTCCCAGACCATGTGTTCTCAAAAAGGTATTTGATTTCAGTGAAAGCTCAGCTGACATCCCTACAATATGCTCAGGTTTTTGCTTTGTGCTTCCTGGGAAGGATGAGGGCTCCTCCGGGGATTCTGGGTAATTGGGTTAGTGGCCAGCTCATGTCAGGAAATTAAAAGGCAGCCCTGATCAGGTTGCTGCTGCATGTGATTTAATGGCTTTGTATTTATAGCGTATTCTGCCTCCAGCCGGTGCCAGAAATATTCACTATTGGAGGCATCCAAATGAAAGAAGAGAAAGAAAAATTATTTTTCTTTCTCTAAAATACCCCTATGTTTAAAAAGAGACAGGCAACCCCCTGTCCTTTGAAACAGGATCTCCAAGTGCAGTGAGTGGCATCTTGATGTCTGTATCATCCACATTTAACTATTTTCCAAGGCATGAATTGAGCATTTGCAATGTGGCTGGGGCTGGGCTGTGTGGTGGCGTGACATCGAGCATTGCTGCCTTTGGCAGGGTGATGGTAATTCTCCAAAGAGGAGGCTTCCAGTGGATGGACAGTCCACAAAGTACACACTGGGCTACTGGCACTTGGTATCTTTCTTCTGGCCATAAGACTGGTGCATCCAGGACCCTCCTCACATCTTCTCCCATATCCAATGGATTATAAATCTGTTTAGTTTGGTTCCTCCCATTCCTTTATTAATCTGTTTAGGTTCTTACCATAACTAACTAAATCCCCATTCTGTCAAACATGAAGTCCAGGCTCCATCGATGTAAAGCTGTTGAGTAAGGCATCACCTCCACACAGGTTTATGGTAAACACTTTGTTCATTCTGTCACCAGGAATTATGCTCAGTGCTGTTATAATGTGTACGGAAAAGAGGAAGCTGATAAAAGCTGCAACCATCCAGGGGTGTTTAAATCCCAATCATTGTGTTACAAGCTTTTAGGCAGTTCTGACAACATTGTAAGGCCAGGCTGGATAGGGATTTTGGCAACCTGGTTTAGTGGAAGTTGTCCCTGCCCATGGCAGTGGGGTTGGAACTAGATGATCTTTAAGGTCCCTTCCAGCCCAAACCATTTTATGATTCTATGGTCCCCTGAGGTGAGCAAGAGTGGGGTGGCAAGAGTGGGGTGTGACTTTCCCTGACTCACTTTTGAAGACTGTGCCAGCCCTTGGGCTGCAGGGTATCCTAGGAGGGTCTTTACTCAGAATTGACTGGCACAGCTGTTCTAAATTGAAGAATTAAATAAAAAGTGGACACTAGTTCTTACTGTTGGAAAAGCCGCTGCTGAGGTGACACTGCAAGGTTGCTCTAAGAGGCTGGCCAAGGCAGCAGCATGCTGTGTTGGTGGTTCTAATTCCCTCACCTCTGTGGATCTCCATTGAAAGTGGGCCTCTCTCCCTGCAGTGGTGAGGCCCTCTCCATTGTGTTGCTTACCTAAAAATTTGTTTCGTGATCCATCCTTACGCTCCTTTACCAGTTCCAAAAGGCTCATACGCTCTACCTAAATAGACTGAGGCAGAAAACTGAGCTAGAGAAAGCATTAGTTTAACCCTGCAGGGGTTCTCTTGGTAGCCAATGGAGAGAAATATCCATCATGACTCCTGACCTGTCTGACCTGTGAGATGAATGTGGAGGTGCCAGCTTCTCTCTGTTGCCTGTCAGGGGAGCCCAGATGCACAGAAGGGAGCTATCAAAGTCTAAAGTAAGCTGAGTTAAATCACACCCAGGGCTGCAGGTCCCTTTAGGCAGTGAATACCTCTTTGGAGATTTAGCTCTGAACACTACTACTTGGAAAGTTAGTGGGCCTCTGGTACTAGGTATATCAGACATCACAGGGCTAACCTGTCCCTCTGAGTCCAGGGACTCTTTAACCAGAGAGACAGTAAAGAAGCATTCCTACGCAACAGCATATCCCTCAAAACATCAAAGATGGAGGAGGCTGCAACGTCCTGCTTGAACTGATCTAATCTCTCTGTAGGCCCTTGTAACACAGGAGATGGATTTTTTTTAACTCCACTGCCTCCCTCCCCAGGCTAGTTCTCCACCCTTCCATTGCAAGCGTCATTCCCAAGATTGCTGACCTGCATCATGCCAGTTGCTGTGGTTTAATGGCCATGCTGTGACCCTCAAGTTGTTTTTCTGTGTTTCAAATGTGTTGGGTAATTACACCAGTCATCTATCAGGAGATTTTGCAGGGGCTGACCTCTTTTTGCAGCAGTATGAGAGCCTAATGGTATAAAGAGTTATTTTTCCCTTCCCATGCTGGAATCTCAGAGTAGTGAAAGAGCCAGTCAGGTTGCAGGGTTGCAGCCTCTTCACTCTCAGACAGGGATGCTTTTCCCTATAGTCTGTTTCTTTCCCCATCTTGGCAAGCCTAACTTTTATGGTCATCACTGCTGTTTCCTAGATGGGCCTCCTCCTGGCTCACTCATCCCATCACCACACCCTGTTGTCTCTCCTGAAGTTCAGAGCAAATAGGGAGACAGAAATTCTGTAGGAGACACCTTGGGCATAATCCTTCTCCCTTTCTTTCTTCTCTGCTTTCAGCCTACTCCTTCCAGTTTCTTTGGGCAGTGCCAATCCATGTACTTTAGATATCAGCTACTGGGGATAGGGGCATCTCTGTTAGCTACAGAGCACCACCCCAACTCAGACCCTGGGAGAGCAAGCAGGCTGCACTGATGCAGAAACTGCAGCTCAAGGGTCAGATGGGCAGTGGCCACAGGACCTGGCTGATATATGGGGAGGCTCAGCAGAAGCAGCCCCAGGGGCATTGCTCTCTGGCCAGCACTTGCCATATGTTCCTTTCAGTTGTGTCCTCCTTGATCTAGACACATACTGTACCATGCAAACCCTGTACCTTGGCTCCTCCACTAGTTCTTTTGGCAAGATAGATCTTTCTGTTCCTATCAATACATGGCCATGTGATAGGACTCGATGGAAAGTGAGGTGAGGCCAGTAATTTGACGTGACAGCTGATATTGGGCCTAAACTGCATTTCCTACCGGCCAGGGCTTAGCTTCACAGAGCTTTTAAGAGTATTTTTAGTCCTCAGAAAATAAAACAGAAACTAAACCTGACTGTGTGCTGTCGCCTCTGCATACTCGGCTATTTTTACTTCCGACAGACTCGGCCTGGGTCCAGCTTTTAAAAAAAGCTGGAATTATTTTACTTCCATTAAGAAAAAAACCCGAAAGCCTGATGTTATCAAGTCAGCAAGGGAACATCTGATCCCAAACTTGTCGGCAGACGTCTCTCTGAGGGGCATGTCCGAGAAATGCAGGGAGCTTGAATAGATCAGCAGATCAGCTCTACCACTGCAGAGGCTTGGTGCTGGCACAGACCTCGCTGCAAGAGCACTTGGAACACGACTGGCACCCACAGGACGCTTAGAAAACTGACATCTCTACCCCGGGCGGGACGGTGAGCTGAGAAATCCCGCACAAGTCCTGCTCCCTGCTAGATCAGAGGGGGCTCAGGCAGGCTGGGAGCTGAGAGTGTGCTGCCAGTGAGCCAAGACTCAGTCCCTGTGGCAGACACCGGGGTCAGCACCTAGGTCAGATGGGGTGCCAGAACTCTTATGCAGGGTCAATCAAAAGATAACGAAATTCAATGAACATCAGCAACATCAGAACAGGGGAGGAAGAGGAGAGGGATATTTCCAGCACAAATAGCCCTCATTTGGTGAAGAAGCAGCTGATAGAAAGGTAGGTTATCAAGGGTTGATACTTCCTAAACTTTGCCCTGTACTGTTGCATGTCACATTGTGTATGTAAGCACTCCTTTCATTACTGTTCTAGCAGCCCCTCCTTGCTGATACTGTGAAGAAAGGAGGTCCAGGAATGCTTATGGTGACAATTCTGTAGGATGGGTGCCTTCTCTCTTGGGAAGTGGCGAGTTGTGATCCATATGAGAAATGGTTATGTCCAGGAGCTGGAAGGCAACTGCTTTTTCTTGCAGCTGTCTTGTGACGCCGTGGCACCAAATCCTATGTAAGAGTCTTCAGTATGGACCAGCTGCATCTTGTAAGTGGCCACTGCACCTTGCAGTTAAAGCTCAGGAGGCTGCACGTTTGGTGTGAAATCTACCCTTTGGGTTACAGTGTATGTACCACTCAGCCTTGCTCCAGCCCTCTCTCTCTCATCTCCCTTCTCCTTACACTCTCTCACTTCCATTCATACCTTAGTTTACATACCTCTCAGTTTCTTCTCTGCTTAGTGCTTTCCTTCATGCTGTTTCTCTTGAGTTAACCTACTCTATTTTAATATCCTTTACTGTCCCTTCACAGCCGCATTGTAACCAGATTGCCTATCTTAAAATCAGCCACTGAGGAAATCAAAGTAGAACAGCAGGTATTAACAAGCCACCTGAATACCACAGCTCAGTACCAGGTCCTGATTTTGTGCATGCCCTTCCCTTCCATCTAGGTATGACCCTTTAGGCTGTCAGATCTTTGGGGCAGGGATTCTGCCATGATGCTTATGTCTGGAGTGTCACACTCAGGGACTCAGACTGAAATGCTTTTGTTTGCTATAGCACCTACAGGTTGCTGGACTCAGCAACTAGCACTGGGATGCGCTACGCAGGGGTCAGCCTGTTCACCAGCTCTGCAGCTGAGCGATGATGACAGGGTAGGGCAGTGGCTCTGCAAATGCTGGTTGAAAACATTTGCCTCAAGGAGTGTTGCACAGGATGGGGAACAAGAGGAGGACAAACACTTGTTCAAAATTAACAAGCTGAAGTCCTTGGGCAAACAGACCTCTGTCTGCTCAGTGAAGGAAGGAGGGATGGAGGGTAAATCTCTCTGCATCTCTCTTATCTTTTTTTAATGCACTTAACTCCTTTGTGTCCTTATAATCTGATTGAGGGTCCCTAATACTGCTACAACCTGTGCAGCCATCCCTCTGCCAAGCACTGGAAGATGGCATGCTTCTCCTTGGGAGAAAGAAATGAGCTCCTTCCCCATTTCCTCCCTACTCCTCCCAGTCTTCCCTCCCCACTGCTTATCAAACTGCACGGTGAAAGCATCCCGGAGGGCTCTGTATTGGTTTCTCCTGGGCTGAGAATGGCATCTCCCCGCACTGACATCAGGGCCGCTGGTGGGGGGGACTGGATTCTTCTATGACCTTTCTTCTAGGAAGGTCCTGGGGAGCTGAGATTAGGGGCTGAATTCCTGCAACCTGTTCTGGATTCCTCCATAATATTTGAACAGGCCCTTTTAATTTTCATACCTGGTTGCTTGGTTTACTGACAGTTCCTGAAATTTGTATCTCTCCCTACTCTCCTAGCTTATAGGTAGATGTCATTGATTCAACAGAGAATGGAGTAGAGGTCTTCTTTCTTAGGAAACCACGGTACACTTACAGCAGGAAAGAAATCATGGATGGAAATGAAAGTTTCCTGCTTCGTTCAGGACTTTATTAGTGCTGTTTCTCAGGAATCTCCCTAGATAATCTCAAGTTCGGGATTCCCTTGATGCCCTTTCTGAAATCACTCTCTGGAATACGTTTGGGCTCCCAGGAAGGAGTATTGCCCACAGTGCTACCTGTTGCGATAGGCAACCTTTTCAGAAACAGTAGCATGTAACGATGGAGGAGGATGGTACTTAGGGATGTCAGCGAATTCTTCACACTGGGTGAAAAATAGAAAATGGGGCAGGGGAAGGTAATCACTCAGTTTGATCTGAGTTCACCTATTCAGCTTCATGTCTTTTTCTCAATGTCTGCTGGTCTCTCATAGCAGCCACTTGCAGCAGTTCCCTTACTCTGTAGAGCTCCAGGCCTGCTCATTCCTGCTTTTCCTGCTCAGTGGGAGCAGCAGGACTCTTAAAAGGAAGCATCTACACAGTGTTAACAGCACCATGACTCTACGCCTCTGTCCCCAGACACCACAGTTTATAGGTAATGCAACCTAGACCTCCATGCAGGTGTTGCTACTGCCAGTGAGATTTTGACTGTGAGTGCTGCTGGCCTGGTTGGTATTGCTGTTGGGGGGCTCTTGGTACTGTCTGTAAGTCAAACCGATTTGAATGCTGCAGCCATGAAGAGTATCAGGATCTAGATGGTGTAACAGGTAATGGTTTCATGCGGTGCAAGCAGGGCTGGTGTGAGTGTACAGTAAAACCTTTCTCTTTCCTGTGTTGTCGTAAGCGAATGGTATTGAAGTGCACAGTATGACAGACCTGTCAGCAGACTGCAGGCTTTTTCAGGTGTACAAGTTGTTCAAAAAGCATCACTTCAATGCTGATTCAGAGTGTTTGCTTTTAGTTGTTTGTGTTTATGTAGTGGATTGATTGCAAAATATTAATGCCTTACTGGGATTAGTAATTGTATCACATAATTGATTCCTGTGAGCAGACTGGATAAACTCATGTGTTTCTAAGGAAGTACTTGCATAGCGTAAATTTATATTTTTATTCTATTTGAATGCTTCTACATTTACCTTGAAAATTTGGGGTTTTTTTTGCAACAGCTTTTTCTCCCAGCAAGACTGTTACCCCAGTTTCACAAGACCGATTACCAGAGATCATATGGCTGGCCAGAAATAACCTACAATTGGACAAATACTTATGGCTCTTTTCACTATTTGTTTTTAACATAGTATGTTGTACTAATACAGCAGTTCAGCTGCTGCTCCTGTTCTATTGATGCTGCTATGGTTCTTTGCATGGTGACAATCACTGATGCTTCCCAGTCACTGGGAACTGTTTTCAATCTGCTGTTTGCAGTTTGATTCACTGTATTTTGAAAGAGTTGAAACAAATTCTTCAGTGACCCCCTACTTCAGCTTTATCGTTGCTTGTAGTAGAGGTTGCTTCTATTTATTTTGGTTCTACTTTTCTTGCAGTTGCCTTACTTGATCAAGGCTGAAACATCTTTGATGAATTCATAGCTCATAATCTATTTGCTATAGGTCACGTTTTCAAATACAAACACTGAGAGGCCACAGAACATTTAACTCCTCATTTTTAAGAACAATCTAAAAGCTTATTTTTATAACTGCAGGTCTGATTGATATTTAAAGGTGCTTTTTTTTTAAGCAAGATCACCTAGAGGGCATTGAAGTCTGAAGCTTTTCATTTGCCCATCCAAACTGATGGTGATTCAAGAGTTTGAATAGGTTAATTTATGTCTTCATTAATGTTTTGAATAAAAGTAATGCTCCCAGCAGCATAGTTAGAGCTGGAGGCAGTCTAGCTGGTATTATTGGGATTGCTGGTTTCAGCTGAGATCTCAAGTGTTTGGGAGAGGGAAGCTCCCCAGGGTGTGGGGAATGTCTTACTTAGCAATTTCTAGCATCTGCATGTCAAGGTTCCCTATGGCACTAAGGAATCATGAGGATTTATCTTATTTTACCTGCAGGTGTTCGTCTGGATCGAGTCCGTGGAGGCCGTCAGAAATACAAAAGGAGACTGGATTCTGAGAGCAGCACTTATCTGAGCTTACAGATCCCTCCCCCAGCTAAAAAACCATGTATGTATTGGTCTTGAATTGAGGTCCTCTGAGCAACCATTAGGTTTCTTTTTATTTGTTTCCCAAAACGTACAGTGGAGCAGTTGTCGCTTCTGATTGCCGTGTCAGTCACCGGCACTGGGATTTTTTTCTAATGATCATAGTGCAGAGGTAAACTAGGTATAGCTGAGGTACAGCCCGGGTACTGTATTCATAAATACCAGACCTTTTCTATGAGATTATGTAAATCCATTTAGTGATACTCTGATCTTTTCCTGTATCCAAGCAATGTTAACAAAACTGGCCCTATGCTGATTTCTCCCTTCCATACTACCCACCCATAGTTCTCTAAACTTTTCCACAGTCCACCAGCTGCTTATTCACGCCTTCTCTGTCCCTTGTTGGACCTACAAGACAATGGCTGACAACCTTATAGTAGCTTCTTGCTATAGCTTGTCATCCCTGTACAGAGCTGGTTTGTAACAGGCAGATCATAACAGCCTGTGTATCTGCAGTGAAGTATTCTCCTGTTGTGGCCAAAACCATTTCTAAGGTCTTATGGGCTCTATAGTCATGTCTTATCCAAGGAAGGTCCTTCTGGAAAGGGCTGTTATGACACCTTATGTCGTGAGAGATACAACAACTTCTTCTTTGAAAAATGCAGTGACTAAGATCGTCTCCCATTTGCTGGTGGCTGAGCCAGAGAAGATTTATGCCATGCCTGATCCAACCATGCCGGAGAGTGACATCAAAGCCCTGACAACCCTCTGTGACCTGGCAGACAGAGAGCTGGTGGTGATCATTGGCTGGGCTAAGCACATCCCAGGTAAACTGTGGGAATTACAAGGGTGTAAGTATGAGCAGCGAAGGGAGCTATTATTTATCACTGTGCATCAGATTTTTATGTACAGTGATGGGTGGAAATTACTGCTTGTGGTGGGCTCTCATTGGTAACAAACTCCAGTAGGTGCATAAATTTATGACTGTATGTGTGTGTTCCCTGGGATTATGCAGAAGGCTTTGAGATTATATGATAAAGTTCTCTGTTTTACCTGGCATTGTGTGGCACAGCAAAAGCACTTGGGAAACAGACCTTGGGACGGTATGGTGGGCTTAGTGATTTTGCACTGCTAGGTCTGTTGCATTTGTCGATGAATAAATGTTACAGCAGTGACCAGACTGCTAATGATAAAGCAGATACCTACCCTGCCTGTAGTGGACATTCTTGCCCAGACTCAGGAAAGCTTTCCTCGTACTGGACTCATCACAGAACAAGTCCCATTGGGATGCAGGACATACTCCCTATTTCCAGTGAATCTCCAGGCTTCTGTGCTGACAAATAATGAGGGCAACTTACTTGCAATGTGACTGGCCTCAGAAGACTCACTGACTATACCCAATAAGTGCCTGTACGATTGAGTGACATAGCAAATGTCTCACGCCTGCAGGTAGGATGGACCCAGGCTGAAGGAGCAGACATGGCCCTCAAGGGGGTTCTGGGGACAAAGATTTGATCTGGAAAGGGAAAATTCCCCTCTTTCTCTAGTTCTCTCCCACCCCTGCGAAAACAAAACAAAACAAAGATAGGTTAGATTGGCTTGTGGAAAAGGTTGGCCAGGGAGCTTAGGGGATGTCCTTGAGGTTTACATGGCTGCTTTCCAAAGACTGCTTCAGAAGATTAGTGTGAACAGGTCACTACAGTTATCTCCTGTCTTCTGTCCCACTTTCTTGTGTCAGGAGAGTATCTGAGGCTCAGCCATAGGATCACAGGATTTAACCCATATTGCACATTGTCCGTGTCTTCCACTGCATGGGTTTGTGTTCTCTTGATTTGGTTCTTGGCCTTAAGTTCTTCCTTGTCTGATGAGGCATCTCACCATGAGTGATCAGACAGTTTACATCTCCCATGTATTTTGTTTCTCTTTCTTCGTGGCTCCTCTTTTGGCTTTTTGGTCGCTGCTTCTCTTTCAGAGGGAGCATTTCTCCTGTGAGTCAAGGGTTAGTGGTTTCCTGGGCTAGATGGAACATGGACTATTAATTATGTGGTGGGACTATGAAGTCTGGAAAAACTTTTTCAGGACAGTGTTTCTGAGTAGAGGTTAATCTCAGTGGTGCCCTTCTTACATGAGATCTGCAGTATCTGCAGGGATTATACCCGTCACTAGTGCCAAAATCCATCTGGGGCTGATTCATCACAAGTGGGGTTACAATGGTGATTAAGGAACTCAGCATGGATTGCTCTACTAACCCAGAACTTGGGGTGTTAACAGGAATGGTTTTAATACAATGCAATTAGCTGTTACAGCTGTCCAGTGAGGTGCTGTTGTATGTTCTAACCTTGGCTGTGTCTGTTCACACAGCATGCCCTGCTGGAGTTCTCTAGCTTGCAGCTGTGGAATGAGCATGGGATGCTCAGCTCCAAGTTCATACAGTTTTCCAGCCTGCCATGAACAGGAGTGTAGTAGAAATTACTCCTGCACTGTTAAAGGGGCTCTTTCTCTCTTTTCTGAAAGGCAGGACATACCTGCCATTATCTCAGCTTGCTTTTTGTATTTTCCTTTCCTGTCAAAGGCCCTGCAACATGGTAATAGCCATCAGCCTGGCACAGTTCAGAGCAGCAGCAGTATTATAACAGGACTGTGTGCACAGGAGCTTAGGGATTGTTACACAAGGGAGCAATACTCAGAAAAAAACATAATAAAAGACTGTTCATAAAATTGGAACAAAATACTCTGCAGTTCTGAAACAAATATAAAACATACTGAGTTAGGCAGCAAGGGGGCAGAACAGGGCAGGGCCAGGAGGCTGCCAGGTGTTTAGATTATCCATGCCCTGTACTTCTGCCTTCCCAGGAATTTGAGCAAAACAAAATTGCTTCCTGTGTTCATAAACTCTTGGAGAGAGGGGGATGGAGAAAAGACCAAGTCACAGATTCCTGCCATATACTCACACTGGGATCAGTAAAAACCAGTGTGATGTTAAAATCATACCAACCCTTCAGGATCCCAGGTGTCAGCACAAACTTGCGCCCCACAGTGTTAGCAAATATAATCAGTTAAAGATACTCTTCTATGACAACAAGAAAGCATGATTTAATGGTGTTTAGCAAGTATTATTAGCTCAATAGCCTTATTAACCATTAGCTCAAAAGCCATGCTTAGCCAATGTGGAGTTATCCCCTTCTGTGTGAGGCCCCCTCCTTGCTACCCACCCTCCCCCCTGTGCTAATTGTCTTTGAACATCTACCTTTTCTTCGTGCTTGCTGCAGGGAGACAAGACTTCTCTCAAGGGGTGACGATGAAGGCTCTCCCAGGGTAGCTGTTGTGCTGTTCTCACTAGGAAGACGATAGTACTAGCACAGAATGAAATATGGCAAGTGGAGTGACAGCAGCTGTGTCTGGAGTGGCCTCAGATCCTATAATTACATCTCCCTTTATTACCTCTGCTAATGGCCCTCCAGGATGACAGAAATGATAATAAATTAACAGATTATGAACTCCACTTGCCACAAATTATGTGACTTTTTTTTTTTTTTTAATTCTGTGAGCTCCCACTGCCAAACCACGGGAATAAAAAAAAGAAAAAAAGAAAAAAGACAAAAAATAAAACCCCTGAATGTCACATCAGCTATTGCAAATAAAGCAGCTCTTCTCAAACTGGCAAGGAGGGAAACATGCGTGCAGCTCTCTGCTAGATACAGAGTCTCTTCTTTTTGGGAGCCTAGGGATGGCAGTGGAGCATTCGTCACCTTTCAGGATCACACCTAAGAAAAGCAGCAAGAAACAGATCACTGAGGACACTTTCTGGATGCTGTGCCATCAAACAGCTTGGGAATGCAATGGATTTTATCAGTCCCTGGAAGCTGTAAGATGGTGCAGCATTTGAGTTTCACTAGAGGTTCTCCAGTCTTATAAACCTGTAATAGCAAGCCAGTGGTTTTGGCCAGGTGAAATTAGCATTTACCTTTCCTGATGTCGAGATTCTTAGTGTGGAAGACTCCAGGTTGTATGGTCTTCCCTTGTCTGTGCTGACTGCAATGATACGGGCACAGTTCTCCAGCCCTTGCATTCTACATGTGTAAACACTGGAGGAAAAGGGTCCCGATTCTGTCAGATGTTTCCAGTCAAGGCTTGGCACTGCAGCGCTCCCTCCTTCATGCCCTCCTGCTGGAGCTGGAGTCCTTGGCTACCTGGGAGTGCTTCTGGCAAAGGGCTTTCCCAGGTGGGTAGGGCAACTGCAGCTGGCTCTTCTGTTCTCCCTGGCACAGGACAAAGCATGGTCTTTCTTCTGCAGTTCCCACCTACCGTAGCTGCCTCTGGGAAAGAGTGATTAACAGAGATGCTACTGCGAGGGTTAAATACATTTTCCTACTTTATTCTCTAGCAGATAAAGTGTCAGCCATGTCTGTCGTGGATCTTCTCACTCTATACTACATGACTGTTTCTCAATCTTTAACAAATTTTATTGGCAGAGTGCAGGGAGGCGATGGCATAACCCCTTTTGTAATCCAGATGGGGAATGAAGATGCAGAAAGGCCACGTGACTGACCCAGAAACTGGACTTCAAGCAGCAGTGTAAATGCTGGGCTGTTCTGCACGGTCAGAGCTAGGAGAAGGGTGACCAAAGAAGAGATTCCAGGTGCTGGAGAGTGACAGTGGCTGTGCACAGCACCACTCACCCTGTCTCAGGGCTGATTTTATCAGTTCCCTTCTGCAACGAGAAGACCTAGGGAGACAGAATCCCAAGCCTTTGAGCTGTGTCAGCCTACACTTGGACTTAGTCAGGAGGGCTACATTCAGGAGCAGCACATACCAGCTCCAGGAGGTAAGGGGCAGAAAGGCAAGGCAAAGGACAAGGCACCCCTGAAGTATTCACAGTCTGAGTAAGGTGTGGTATTCACCAGGTGTAGGACTACATGGAGCACCGGCTGTGCTGTACAAGGATCAGTCTTACAGCCATGGAGCTGGATTTGCGTCTCTTCTCCCTAGGAGCCTGGACTCCTCTTTAGCTGTTCCCTCTGGCTCTCCCCCCCCAATGGTTTATTGATTCTTCCCTCCCACCTACTGCTCCCCTCAGACCTTGCACACACAACACGTGACAGCTGATTGGTATCTGTTAATTAATGTGGCCTGGGGCCTCTTTTCTATTCAGTGGCCTGATAAGGGAAATTGGATGTCCAAGGGCTGCCAGGCCATTATCACCCTTTGCTTCCCCTGGCAACACAAACACAAAACATGGCGTAGTGATAAATAAATACCACTAACCCACCCTTCTGCCTTCCCTTCCCCAGCTGAGATAGCGAAGATAGAAAAAAAAACCCACAGTTGGTCAATATAGCAATCATCAGCTCTTTTGTTAATTGCCAACTTGATAACAAGAGACATCAAATGATCATCATGGTGGCTGGCTATGAAGGCCCTGATGCGATGCGGGGCCAAGAACTGTGAGCAGGGAGGGCTGTGGGATGAAGGAGTCCTGCTGAGTCTAGCACACAGACAGTGGGGCTGGGAGGCTCCTGCACAGGGGCTAATGAGTGTGCAGGCCTCTTGGTGAGCCCTGAGGCTCCCCCTGGGGAGAAAACTGGCAGGGGAGGTTGGTGGAACATCTCCCCCCCTCCTTCCACAGCTGAGGGGTGCCTGGTGGTCCTCTTCTCTCACAGCCCTGGGAATCTTTAGATAAAAGGAGCTGCCAAAAGGTGCAGTCCCTGCCTGTCAGTGGTGGGCAGGAGCTGCCTAGATGGGACGAACACACTGTGCTTGAAATCCCTCTCTGTAATGGCTATGGCACAATGCCCATCTCCCAGGATCTTTCATGGTCTGGCCTGCAAGGGTACCTGGTACATAGGATGTAACAGCTTGCTTTCCCACACACTTTATCTTTTTACCCCTGAAGGCAGACAGTGCCCTTGTGTTTCGGCCTCTCCACTTTCTCAAGTGGGCACTGGGGCTGTCAGGGTCTGTCTTGAGATTGTGCTTGCTCTCTCTGTACTTGAGAAGAAAGACTTGCTTCACTGCTGGGTGCTGATTCTGTTGCTGCCAGGTTTATTAGGTCCTTGTATGGCACCATAAAGATATTTTCGACACTGGGTAAGATGGTTGTCTGTGATGTGCAGAAAGCTGATGGCGTGGAGCTCAGGGAGTGATGAGGAATAGAAAAAGTTTTTGCTTACGGATTGAATACATTCCAGTGCTCTGTTGTGGCAGGACCTTCTCTCACGTTGACCAAATGAGAGATTGTGGTATGCTTGTAATTAAAGCCTTTGTCATTCCCTCCTATCCCATCAGAAGCCTCTGTCATTCCCTCCTACCCCATCGGAAGCCCTCTTTTCTGCCGTGTGTAGCTGTTTTCTGCTCTTTGGTCAGCTGGGGCAGATTAAATAGGCTGCGGTACAAAACCACAGAGGAACAGTGAGCAGGACGATGTGGTACAAAACAGTTGCTGCTATAAAAGAAGCAGAGATGATTGAAAAGAGGTTGTCGTTAACCTTGGGTTGCCATAAACAGTCTGATCATCAGAACTCTTGTGGGTGGGCATAGGAGCAAAGAGAAGAGTAAGTTCCATGTGTGCTGATTGCCACAGAGACAGGGTCACTTTAATAATCTTTTATAAATTATTTTTGACAGCAGCAGGAGAGTGCTTGGGATGAATCCCAGGGAAACTAAGGACCCCAGGCTCCTTGAGGCTCTGCTTCATACCCATTTGTCTGTGTTTGTCCTTTGTCCTTTGCCCTCTCAGGGTTCTCCAACCTCTCCCTTGGGGACCAGATGAGCCTCCTGCAGAGCGCCTGGATGGAAATCCTCATCCTGGGCATTGTGTACCGTTCCCTGCCATATGAAGACAAACTTGTCTATGCTGAGGACTACATCATGGATGAAGAGCACTCTCGCCTGACGGGGCTGCTGGAGCTTTACCTGGCCATCCTACAGCTGGTGCGCCGCTACAAGAAGCTCAAGGTGGAAAAGGAGGAGTTTGTCACACTCAAAGCTCTGGCCCTTGCCAACTCAGGTACAGCCCCAGCCCAGTCACCGTTACAATCAGGGAGTCAAGGCCCACACTGTTATCTAGCCTGGGAGGAAACTAGAGACTGCTGCTCGAGACTGTGCTCTGCCTGTGTCATGCAACATCCTCAAAGCTCCTCTCTGTCCACAGAGCAGGACCTAAGCTGGAGAGCAGAGAGAAATTAGGCTTATTGCTGCTAGAGCCTAAACTGTGCTCTGGCTCTGTATTAGAGAGTGGAAATCATGGGGTGGCTGCTGGTTTCTGGCAGTAAAAGAAAGCCTGTGAAGCCTTTCTCCACTAGTGAGCTGATTCCAGTGCCATGAGCTCAGAAAAGGGGATGTAGGATGCCCCTGCATCCACTTCAGTAGTGTTCAGTTGGTCAGCTACAGCAAACAGGGAAACCTTGGTCCCAGTTTCGAATCCCACAAAAAGCTGTGGGATTTGGGCTCCCCAGTCCTGTCCTAGAAATGTTCAGTGACCACAGACACTGAATCTCCCTTAAACTGGGAGACAGCATGGATCTGGATGGTAGAGCATAAGCCTATGTTGCCTGTTCTGTTTCCTCTTGTGAAGAGGATGAGAAAGGCCAGGGCTCTCCACCGAGTGCCCTCCATCTCAGTCTGGGGAGGGCTGCAGCTCTCAATCTAGCAGGCTGTAGGGGAGACAAGAGGTGCTGGGTACTGCACTGCTGTCGCGCAAAGCCAGATAGCTATTTGCTCAGGATTCCCTTCCAAAAGGGAAACTGCTAAAGCTACTGTGTGACGAGGGCTCCCTCTACATCCCTTGAGTCTCATTGTCTCGCATCAGATCTTTCAAACTGCATCATGCAGGTCACAGAATTCACCCTTGCAGCCCAGCAGTGAATCCAGTATCTGTGTTGACTAAAGTCACCTTCCAGAAACACACCCCGTGTGAAGCTGAAGGGATTAGAAGAGGGGGAATCTCCATCTTTCATGGTAGCTCACTCTAAGAATTAATAGTTTTCTCAGTTAAAAAAAAAAAACAACAACACACAATTCCCCCCCCCCAAAAACCCACAGCAAAAAAAAAAAAAAAAGATTCCTTGGCACCATATTTTTAATGTCACTTTGCCTGAGTTCACCTTCTAGATACTGGTCTTTGTTGAGCTGTGTGCTGTGACCCCCAGGTCTTCTTCCACCTGACTGCTTGACTCGATAAAGTTGCAGTTCCATAGACACATTCCTTGGCTATAGATACATTACTGCAAGTGTAAGCAAGTGGTCCAGAGTGTGTGCGGCTGCCCTATCCCTACTGTTTTACACCATCCTGATCCTCTTTGCCATCCATACATCTTAGCAGCAGCAATTTAAAAGAAAAAAGAAATTACTTACTACTCATTGATAAAAATGTTGAGTGGCATCTGTTTCTTTCACTGACCCCGTGGATTTCCACTAGAAAACTCCTCCTTCAGGGGTGATTCACCACTGATAGCTACTTTGAGATCTGTCATCTAGCCAGTTACTAATCAATTGAAAGTGTGCTTTATTGATACTGCATAGTGCTAATTTTTTAATGAGAATGCCCTGTGGTGCTAAGCCAAGTGCCTTATAAAAGCCTAAGTCTATTACAGCTATGAAGTTAACTTTATCAACCAAACTTGTAATCTCATCAGAGAATGAAAACGTGTTTGTCTGACAAGACCTGTATTCCAAAGTATCGTGTTGACTGTCAGTAGAATCACAGAATCATTCAGAATCATAGAATCACTGAAGTTGGAAAAGACCCTTAAGATCATTGAGTCCATCCATTAACTTAGCACTGCCATGTCTGCCACTAAATCATGTCCCTAAGTGCATGCCACATCTCTGTGTCTTTTAAATGCCATTTTATAAGTCTTAATCAAACGTCTGTCTTTTTTTTTTTCTTTATGTTGCCCTGGTTCACATCAGGCTAGCATGGAAATCATCAGGTAATACCTAGGAGAATACATACATCATTAGAACTTTTCCAGTCATCTTGAATTGCTTGAAAATACCAAAACTTGTAAATCATTAATCTGCCCTATCTGGGCCTCAGCCAGCAAGTTTAGAACTCTTCAAGCCAAGTTATCCAGCTCTGCTGATTTCTGTGAAGTTTGTACCTAACAGATGTCTAAATCTTCTTGTATATAGGACAGACTAAGAAGTCTTAATAATTTTCATACAGCATTGCTACATAATGCTGCTTTTTTTCTAAATGGGACAGACATCCTCACTGAGGACTTCTGTCTCCTTTGCACTGCTGTTAACAGTTTAATCATCTCCAGGTGAAAAGAGCCACCCTACAAATGGTCATTTTTCTTCTATTTCTTAAGTATTTATAAAACTTCTTTATTGTCCTTAGCCCTCCAGCCATGGATTTTCCTCCAATGTCCTTCACTTCCCTTATCGATTTTCTATACTTCATAAATTCTGATCCATATGAATTGCTATCTAGTTCCCTTTTTCAGTTTCTTATATATTGCTTTTTTAGCTCTAATTGCTGCCTTCACTTTGCCACTGAACCAGGATGGGCAGATGGCCAAGGCTGGCCTCTCTTTGTGGGATGGTAGCTTGTGGTGATGTAATCAACTCCTGTTAAAGGATCTGCCTCCTGTCTAACAGGAAGGTCACAGAATTAAACAGGGAGAAGGACTCCTCAGAGAGGCTGAAGTGCTAAGGTAGTGGTTGTGACAGGATGACAGGGTAAGTAAGTGCCACACCAGGGCATTTATCTGGCCCATGCTAAGGGCAGAGATGCTGCAGAACCTGAGCCTTGGTACTGTCATGTCCTTCACAGTGCAATAGTAGCACTGTCTGCTGATGTTGCTCACTGTGCTTTCAGGATTAAACCTAGGGTAAACCTTAAAGGACAGTCTGTATTGGGAGTGGAGAAACACTAAGCAAAGACAGACCAGAACAACCAACATTTGTCAAGTGGTTTGGGGTTCTCCTTCCAGCACTGTGGAAGTAAAGTAGCCAAGGTAATGGTTAGGAGGCACAGGACAATGCATGTTCTCAACTGGATGAGAAAAGCCATTCTGACTTGACTGGTTTCTCCTAGTGCATCTGTGTAGGAGTATAATCCACAAAAATCCTGCTTTGTTCCTGCTTTGTTATTTGTATTGAAACATATGAAAGTAAAGCACAAGATCTCATTTTTCACGTAATTAAAGCCTCTCACAACACACACATAAGGGAGCTAGAATAGAGCAAGTGTATTTTTCTAATGTAGCTGTCACATTCAGCCTTCACATTCTTTTAAAATAAGTTATTTTTTTTACCATGTTTTTGACATGGAGTACACTTGCAGAGCCTGCATGTATGTGCTTGCATGCAAACAGCTAATTCCTAAAACAGTAGGAATGGAATGCAGACTACCTCTCAGCTCCCTTGGGTCAGACACACAGTTTAAAGCTGATCACTTACATTAGCACCTGTGCTGCCTAGACCTCCTTTCTGTCTTGCCTCCTATATAAATTCCTGAATTTCCCTTATCCCTGCTGGGTGTAATTGCTCATGCTTCTAGGGACTTTCCTCTCTTCCATGCAGCCCTGTGTGTATTGACCCTTTGTTTCTAGGAATTAAAACAAATGAAAACAGAAGTGGGAGCTTACTTGCTCTTTGCTAGAGGAGAAGCTGACAATAGGCTGACCTTGCCAGAGCTGTGGCTGATCTCCGAGTCCTCAGTGTAATGCACCAAGGACACACCTGCTGGGACACGCAAAGATAATTCAGATGACCTCTGTCTTTAGTAAGTGCATTTTAGAGAGCTGAGAAATGAATTGTTAATGCCCAGACAAGCAGGCAAGTCCCAACAATATGATCACACAATTTTTTGACAGAGTAGGGGTGCTATATAAACTGTTACCCTTCAGAGCCAGCAGTCCCTTCCTAGGCATTCCAAGGTCCTTTTTCTTCATGAAACAAATTGATCAACCTGTGTATTGAAGAGCCCTCCAGGTTAGCATACAGCACATGTTCATTTAAGGAAATCCCATACCGGCCAAATGTTATTTCCCTTTTTTTTCCCCATGTATTTAAATTCTGAGATGGAGGGAGCAAGATCTGGATCTAGCAAGGGGATATGTAGCAAATTCTGTACTAACAGGTCCTGCAACATCCTGGCTCCTCCTGCTCCAGCCAGAAGCTGCAAGAAAAAGAGTTAGGTGAGGAGGCAGTGAGCCTTGTCCATCTCACACCTGCCCTGTACCCCATGTCAGCAGTGTTGGAGAGGGGCTCCTGACATGAAGCCTAACTTTTAGGCCAGCTGACCCTCAGGGACATAGTTGGGCAACCTCCTTCCACCTCAGTGCTCCACCAGCTGTAAAAATTCATAGCTATTGATTTTGTAATTAACAGTTTATCAATGCCATCGACACCAGCTCACTGGTGAATTGCAGGGAAATTAATCCTGCACTGGTATTTTTTGCAGTCAGCTGCTGATTCTGAGCTGCTTTCAGCAAAGAGGAGGGAAGTGGGGCAGGCTTTGATCTTTATTTTCCCAATTGCTCTCCCTGGGTACATTTAGTTATGTAGTGCTGTTAAGTCTCCTCACCTTACAGAAGTCAGGTGGCAGGAGGGATTCTCTTTGCCGTTCAGCTACATCAGTACCCAAAACCAGAGCACCCACTTGGACCTGAAGCTTGGCTCATTGCCAGGTGCTTCTAGCACCACTGGAATCTGCAAACTCTGATGGGCTGTGATTACTTTTTCCCCCACCTGGGAGGACATTAAACAGAAAGACTGGAGGATATTTCTCTCCAAGCTCCAGCTCTTGATACTTCCAGTCTCAAAAATTACCTTTGCAACTTGGCAGGAAACAGGTCCCACTCACTTCTCCTGGATGGTGCATGGAAATTTTCCAGAGATGCTACCTGGCTGGGAGAAGTTGCCAGACTGACTTGGCAACATGCTTCTCCCTCCCTACATTTCAGAATCAAGCTCTATGGCTAGCTCAGGCCACTGTGATGACCTGCTCTGAACTTCTTTGCCTGATCTCTTGAATACAAAAAGCAAATGCAGCAAGAACAATCCTTTCTTAGTAGGCTTCTTGGAAATACAACCCTTTAATATACTCTAATTAGTGCATTCTTTCTAAACAGCTTCTTAAACAGCTTTCTTGCTAGACATAATATTTTCCCAACTGTTGTAATGCTTTCTAAATTGTGCATGATAAATAGCATTTACTGTACATGTATGAAATTCACAGTATTTGTGTTGCACTCTCCATAGAGATGACACATATCTCTAGAGAGATTTTGATGCTTCGGCCAGCCTTCCTCTCTTTCACTGCTGTCACACTGAGGAGCCCATGTCCTCACATTTGTGTTGTGTGTGTGGCTGAGCCAGAGCACTGCTGCATTGCAAAGTCCAGCTGCAGTGGCAGACAGTGCACGTGCATGTGTGCTTGCCATGGTGGCCCTTTGCTGCTGCCTTTGGATTCATTGTCCCATGGCAGGAAACTTGATCAGTGCGTTCAGTATCAATTAAAAGTCTCTAAACAATGATGACAAGGCAGTAGTGTCTCCAGCTCTGTCAAGGTTGTAAGAAAGAAGCAAGTATCAGCGAGATGAAAAGGAAGAAAAGCTTCAGTGACAGTTAGCTTCTCTAATCTAGCCTCTGATCTTTGGTGCTGCCCTCTGTCACTCTGACTTACCTATGAGTTTAGCAACCTGTGTTCAACTTGGGTTTCCCAGTTCAAACCCAGACTGGCTCACCTTTGCCTCAGCGACACGCTAAGGAGCTGTGCTAGCCTTGCAAACCCTGCTTGCCCCTCCAGCAGCTTGAAGAAATCTAACTGGCAGCCTAAGGGAAGGGGCCTTGCAAGACGTGTGGGTTTCCTTCAGTGAAGCAGGAAGCTCCCTGAGCAGCTGCTGGCGGTCTTTGAAAACAGCAGCATATGCACAAAGGTGGGGCTGGCAACACCCTTGGGCACACTGGTTGTGACCTACTGGGGCTTTTCTGTCTTGCTGACACCCTGAGCAGCTGCACGGCAATTAGGCCGTTTAGACAGATGAAGCGCTATAGCAGTGTTAATTATTCTTAATGAGATTGCTCCCAAGAGGCAGCACAGCAGCTGCTGCCCCTTGCAGGGTGACTCTGCCCATAAGGAGCATGGAGGGCAAGTGAATGTGCAAGTCACAAAGGCCCCTGGCTGACCCCTGAACAGCTTTGGGGTAGCTGGCAAACTCAGCAGCATGCAGGGCACAATGTGTCACCTACCCCAGCAACCTTACTGTCCCTGCACTGCTGCAGCCAACTCGTTGGGCTGATGCCAAACATCACTGCAGCAGCACCAACACCTGTCAGCAAGGTGCATTTTTTTCCCCTTAAGAAACAAAACAAAGTACGCACACACCCAAAAAACCCTCAAACAAACAACAAAAAAATCCCACCACCCCAAACCCAAACCAAAACAACAGAAAAGAAAGAGAAGGAAAGAAAGCATCTTTAGCTCCAGGACCATAAAGGATTTCCTTTCTTGTTCCTCATGTCTGAGTTGTCTGTTTGCTGTCTTTTCTTCCACGCCGCAGATTCCATGCACATAGAGGACATGGATGCCGTGCAGAAACTCCAGGACCTTCTCCATGAAGCCCTGCAGGACTACGAGCTGAGTCAGCGCAACGAGGAGCCCCGGCGAGCGGGCAAGCTGCTCCTGACCTTGCCCCTCCTGCGGCAGACGGCCGCCAAAGCTGTGCAGCACTTCTACAGCATCAAACTTCAGGGCAAGGTTCCCATGCATAAACTCTTCCTAGAAATGTTAGAGGCAAAGGTCTGACAGCCCCAGCGCCAGCTGACAGTGGCCGGGGAACAAACAACTAGAAACAAAGATGCAGACAACGGAGCAGTCCAAACAGCAGCAGCAGTCACCGCCGGCTTTTATCTCCAGTCATTTATTATGGAAGAATTATTTAATGTCTATCTGCCAGCGTGACTGCAGAATCTCGTGTACAGAAGGGGGAAACTTTTAATCAGTCACCCGTTTCTCTTGTTTTTGTTTTTCTCTGTGGAAAGTACCAGAATATGCTCTTGCACTTGTTGAGGCGGTCATCTGGGCTCAGCCCCACTGAGCAGTGATGCTCTCGGCACTGTCCAGGCCGCCTGCTCCCCAGCTCCCTCCGCCTGTGCTTGAGGGGGAGTGGGAACAGAAGCAGGAAGAGAGGAAGAATAGAGTCAATATAAACATTATCTGCTGGTGTTGTGAGGGGTCAGATAGAAAGGGAAGCATCCAGGGTCCTTCTTTTTGTCACCTTTCTGACGCTTACATAGAGCAGATGCTCCTTTGGAGAAGAGCACTGCTGGAACTCTGCTGATCAAAATGGCTGCTCCCAGGCCACCCCTCTAGCAACAGCTAACACTTGTACATAGAGGCCCCACTTCTTACCGGGAAAGATGCTCCTAACTGTGTAAGATATTCTGCGACCTTGTACAGTGTGTCATTACGCCTGGCTACTCCCTCCCATGTACAATCCCTGCAGGCCCCTGAAGAGGTAGGATATATGTCCCTGAGAGAATTCAAGTCTGCTTTCCCAAATGGCAAGGAAAAAAGAGCCCTATATGATGCCTCAGAGCTGGGTTGACTTGATAATCTCTGCATCCTCTCCTATGTGGTGCTAACTACAATTCTTCTACACTTTTCACCCTATAGTGTATCAAACCTGCCTCTCCAGGTCAGCCGAGTGCCATTTCCCACTTCTTCCTTGTGGCAGAGAACACAAGGCTTTGTCTGCATGGTTACTGCCCAAGTATAAATGCACCCCAAAACAGAGCTTTCCTAGACCTCATTAAAGTGATAGCTTTTTGCCTCCACAGAGACTTAGGCTTATTGCCAAATGCTAGTTAGGAATCAAGGGCACTGCTTTTTTGAGGAGGCAGCTCTTGAGCCTGAGAGATTGCTTTTTTGTGGCAGTCTATGGAAATAAATTAGAGGGTGGCATGAAACCCCTGATATCCCAACTACTGTCTTCCCCTGCCTCATCCCATTATCCTCAACAGCAGCAAAAGAGCTAGCACAGATGATACCTGGGCCTGGTAAGAGGTTTTCTCGTTGATGGGAAAGCAAATACTTGACCTTAAGGTGGTGGGAGAATTGGGGGAATGTTTATTTACCTGTCTCATGTAACCAGGTTCCTGCTGTCTCCAAGCCCTGGTTTAGATTTGCTGCATTCCCAGTAGCCAGAGGGGAATGTGGGTGACTGCAAAACTGGCTGTTGGCATTCTCTAAGATTTTATTTTCGAGGTCACTTTAGTTTTGACCCAGCCTGAGCTGATGAAACCTGAATGTATTGTCTGTTTTGTGGTCAGTGGCATGGCAGTACCACTGAGAAAAAGCCTCTGATACACATTCGAGACACCACTAGCTTACTGCCTCTGTTACCCTCAAGCTTTCCTAGCTATCCCAGAAGAAAGATGGTGTGGCAGAGGAGTAGCTTGCCCCTGGCAGGAAGCCCTCCAAAGCAGGGTTGAGGCATGTGATCAGGGAGGCACTGGGTGCCTGTTTTCTTCTAGAGAACAGTGCGTTCCAGTAGGGCTGTCAGTGCTGCAGAACAGCACCCAGGCTAGCTCAGAGATGAGGGGCGCTAACTGATGCAGACCTTTCAGCTCTTGTAGCCTGGCGCTTGAGTTGGTTCAGTTCCACCTCCTTTGAGTTTTCCTACACTACACAATTGTAGCTACTTTTATTCAATTTGTACTCACTTGTTGAAGGAATTCAGTTTGCTTCAGGCACATTAGTAAACTGAGACCTAAGGAGCAGAAGGCACATGGGAGCTGCGTCTGCTTCCATGATCACAGCAGTAGCAATTATAGAGCTCCCTTATGCTTTGAACAGATACTTGTGTTTCTCTCCCCAGCTGCCTCTGCAAGGGAGCTGGTGAGAAAATGAGAGGCTTTTGGTTGCCTGTATCCATCTGTGACTGAGAGGGACCAAAACAAAATGCACGCCATCACTAGAGAGCCAGCTCGCTATGTGCTGCATTCTGGCAACAATTCTGACTCTGGCAAAAATGCTCTCACAAATGTGCTGGGTTGCACTATCACCTGTAAGTTTGACTCATTTGACCACTGTTGCTTCTCTGCCAAGTCCTACCCAGCTCGCCATCAGCCTACTGTGTCCTGACCTGCTGTGCAAAGACAGCTGTCCCAAAATAGAAGAAAAGATCCTAAAAAGCAATTCTTACTCTATTGGGCCCTGCCTGGAAAGGTCACATACTTACAAAGAAAAAAGGCTCTTCCAGCTTTGTTGTATTTGGCCCCAGGCCTGCTTTCCAGAATGCAGAGGGAGAACTACCTACTGATACCTACTAAATAATGATAATGAAGAGCTGCAGAGTTAGCTTCGAGCCCACAGAGAATGCTGGCTATTTAGACTAGGGCTGTGGCATGGAGGCAACTCCTGCCTTGGCAGAACAGTATGAAGATACCAAACACTTTTCTTTTTCCAGGACCTTCTTTCTCCAACACAGTTGCATAACCTTGGAGCCCTCCTGGATATCCCCCACTTCTTGAAGATAATATGCCTGGAAATGTTTTGCATTGCTTCTCAAATAGGATGGGAACTGAATCAGACAGTAATTATCACACATTAATCTCTTTAAGCAAGGAATGCAAACTCTCCCCCAGGAACTGGGACAGAAACATCTATTTAGATTTAACCCTTAAAAGTCTTGTACTATCTTAAATTGTGAACCAGGTCAGCTCTATTGGGCCCTTCCACCAGTGCAGGAATCATGCGTATCTCTTCACAGTTAGTTATTCTGATCTGCTGTGCATCACTAATACTATCACGCTGCCACAACTGAGGAGTATGTCCAGCTACGCAGCAAGCTGGGCTTGCAGAGGACAGGAACATTGTTGTGTAGTCCTATCAGTGAACTTAGAAGTAGGAAATGGGGTGTCAGCAAATGCTTTGGTCTTTGAATACTCACAGTCTCTTAATACCGGGGGTGTGGAAGTTGAGACATGAACTAGGAAATGGGTTGGTGTTCTTTATGCTGTTCATTTGTAATCTAGGAGTCACAGAGTCAGCACCATATAGCTGTCCTTCTTCATGGCGTAAAAGATAATGGAGCTTGAGCCTTGGGACATAAATGGGCTCTATGACTCAAAGCAAAGCAGAAGAGGTAAGTAAGCGTATCAGTAACAGCTAATAAGCACGAAGCCCATGTCCAGCAACTATGGTAAAGCACCCCCAGCCTCTGATTTGCATGTGCGGATAACAGAAACCGCATACCTGTCAGCTACTACAAAAGGCAATACTTCCCAAGTGACCAGCTCTTCTGTTTCGGGCACATTCTTCTCTGGGAACAGTGGTGTCTGGCCTGTAATGCAAACCAAATTTCATGGGGATCAATTAAAAGAAAAGGTACAATACCACACAGAATTAGGTTTCTGGGGAAACTTGGGCATTACACCTCGCGGCAAAACTGTGAAGCTACAAGAAATGCCCCCCAGTGATCAGACCCTTGCAGTATTGCTCGTGCTGGGGCGGGGGGTGTGTGTGTGTGTGTTCTTTTCTCTTTGCAAACTATGTCATCCTTTTTTTTAAAAAAAACCCTAGTACAAATAAATAAAACATGCTGCACCAGAAACATGTAAGCAGCTGTTAGAGGGGAAAGTCATTGAGAAAGACCCTAGAATGTAACTTGTTGAGCTTCTATTACCAATCGGAGCTGAGAAAAAAAGCTTCCACTTTGTATCCACAAGCTATAATCAATCATATGGCCAAAGGCCACTCTGTTGTTCTTGTGGCTGGGTTATGTGGAGAAGCCAGAGAAACAGAGGCTGTGAGAATGATGCAGAGAGTTATAGACAGTCAGTGAAGTAAAAAGTAAACCAGTATCTACTTAACTATTATCTGCTCCTAAAGGAAAAAGAGAAAAAGAAAAAAATGTTAAATAAATTGTATTCTTGTGGTACAGGTCATTTCAAACAAAACAGAAATAAAACACAGAATGTAAAAACTAACCCAGGCAGAGTAATGTTTATTGCGTTCAGGAGCTGCTCTGTTCTGTCCCTTGAGGTTCCCCCACCCCACGGAAGAGGCTGGGGTGGGAGAAGGCAGGATTTTGCATGCTGCAGTATGGGAGGAGAGCCCCAGCCTGCTCAGAAGCACTAATCTGGTGTTTGCCCATAGCCAGAAAACAAATTCTCAGCAAGCTCCTCCAATTTTGTAAGATAAGCATTGCTGGGAGCTCATCAGACAGGCATGTTGTTGTCAGCATCTGCCATGGACTGGTCTGTTTTTTCCACTCACCCATTTTCTCCCTACATTCTGCACTTCACTGGTGCAAGGAATAAAGATGAGCTAGTGATGAAAAAGCCTTGAAGTTGTTCCAGTGAAAAACAAAATTTCTAATCATAGAATAGACCACTGGCTGAAACCCAACAGTGACATCATGAGTGTTGCAAGTATTACAGCAGAATCCATTGCTTATAAAGCGGGTGCAAGTGCTGAAGTCATGGCATTTGCTTTGATGGTGGTCAAGCAATGCAGGAGAGCAAGCTCATATCTGCTTCAGAAAGCAGAAGAAACTCACTGTGGTAACTGGGGTAGAGACATGAGAAACAAGCACCCCAGGACTCTGACTTTTGAGCACGGACAGCGTCACCCCCCATGTAAGCACCACCATCTCCACGTCTCACTTTTAACCAACACTGAGGTCTTTTTTCCAGGCAGCGGCACTCATCAGGCAACCAAGAGGTGTCTCAGCCTGCCCTCAGGAGGCGATGGCTGTGAATTAGTGGTGGCCAGTAGGAAAGGCTGTGGGAGAGAAAAGAGCTTGAATGAAAAACCAAGATGAGCCACCACAGTAGGACTTTAGAGCAGACTTTACCTCAGTTAAATATAGCACAGGGACAGCCACTCTGTGGCTTTGCAAAGGGCAGCAGTTTTGACAAGTTTATGTGGCGCTGGAGCTACTGGTGTCACGAGATCAGCAAGGGCAGCCAGAGGACTGTGGTGAGCCCGGGCCCCACTGGTGTCTTCAAACACCGTTCATGGGACTTAAGGTTTCCTCAGTCCCTTAACTCTGAAGTAGCAGCTGTCTTCCTTACACATCCTGGGCACCCTTCTGCACTGCATAGGTTTTTCAAGGCTTTCCTTACATTCCTTACTATTGTTCACTCACTCACACTGGAAATAGAGGTGGGGGGTGTCCTGATAGTAAGCACACTGAGCATTGGGAGAAACTGAGGGCCACCTGAAATTTCTTCTTACAGAAAAGCTTCACAGGAAATTCTAGAAAAATACTCTGTTTTCTCCAGTCCAATTAGCTGAAGAGGGAAGGAGATTTCTTTACTAATCATAGGATCAACTACATTGGAAAAGACCTTTAAGAAGGATCATCAAGTCCAACCCTTATCCCAGAGTCCACCACTACACCGTGTCACTACGGGCCTCATCTACAGGTTTTTTAAATACTACCAGGGACAGTGAGTCCACCACTTCCCTGGGAAACCCATTTGGTGAAGAATTTTTTCCTAATATCCAGTATATTACAGCTGCATATATATATGTATATTATGTGTGTATATATATATATACACATAATATATATATGTATATACATATATACATACGTATATGTATATGAATTATTTTACATATATATATATATGCATGTAATATAATGGTGCAGCTTGAGACCATTACCTCTTGTCCTATCACTTCTTATCTGGGAGATCAGCCACCTCCTGGCTCCATCCTCCTTTCAGGTAGCTGTTGAGAGCAATAATGTCCCCCTTGAGCCCTCACTTCTCCAGACTAAATAACCCCAGTTCCCTCAGCCATTCCTCACCACACTTGTGCTCCAGACCCTTCACCAGCTTTGTTGCCCTTTTCTGGACCCACTCCAGATACCTCAGTATCTCTCTTGTAGTGAGGGGCCCAGAACTGACCACAGGATTCTGGTGCAGCCTCACCAATGCAAGTACAGGGGGATGATCACTGCCCTGGCCCTGCTGGCCACGCTATTGCTGATACAGGCCAGGAAGCTGTTGGCCTTCTTGGCTGCCTGGGAACAAGCTGTTCATGTTCAGCTCCCCCAGGTCCTTTTCTGATGAGCAGTTTTCCAGCCACTCTTCCTCAAGCCTGTAGCGTTGCATGGGATTATTGTGACCCAAAGGCAGGACCCAGCACTTTTTCTTGTTGAACCTAATCAATGCTGAGTTCTCTAAACACATTTCTCTCCCCCAAGATAAAGTCACGTTTAACTGCTGGGATATGTTCTTAAGCTCCAAATGCTAAAATGATTGCAGCAGTTGTCTGTGGCTACCTGAACATGAAATAAAATGAAAACCAAAAAGATTTTTCTCTTTCAGGCTAAGGTATCACAGAGGGAATCAAAGCAAACATTAGCTAATGTAGTGAAAACTTCAGTGTTCAACTTCCCAGTACCAGGAAGAGGAGAGGTTGTGCTGTGTGCCTGGCTTTCTTTTGGTTGATAAGAAAATGAACATGAGCCAGCTTCAGTGTGCGCTCGCAGCCCAGAAAGCCAACCATATCCTGGGCTGCATCAAAAGGAGCGTGACCAGCAGGTCAAAAGATGTGATCCTGCCCCTCTACTCTGCTCTCGTGAGACCTCACCTGGAGTACTGTGTGCAGTTCTGGTGTCCTCAACATAAAAAGGACATGGAACTGTTGGAACAAGTCCAGAGGAGGGCCACAAGGATGATCAGGGGACTGGAGCACCTCCTGTATGAAGATAGGCTGAGAAAGTTGGGGCTGTTCAGCCTGGAGAAGAAAAGGCTGCATGGAGACCTCATAGCAGCCTTCCAGTGTCTGAAGGGGGCCTATAGGGATGCTGGGGAGGGACTCTTCATTAGAGACTGTAGTGACAGGACAAGGGGTAAGAGGTTAAAACTTAAACAGGGGAAGTTTAGATTGGATATAAGGAAGAAATTCTTTACTGTGAGGGTGGTGAGGCACTGGAATGGGTTACCCAGGGAGGCTGTGAGTGCTCCATCCCTGGCAGTGTTCAAGATCAGGTTGGACAAAGCCTTGGGTGAGATGGTTTATTGTGAGGTGTCCCTGCCCATGGCAGGGGGGTTGGAACTAGATGTTCTTAAGGTCCTTTCCAACCCTAACTATTCTATCTATGATGATTCTTTACAAAGCCCTTCTGTGCCACTGCAATGACCTGAAATGACACTGTGGCAGAACCTGAACATCTCTGCACAGGGAGCAGGATTAGCCCTGCAGTGTGTTGGGGTGGCTGGAAGAGACAGAGACTGATAAGCAACTGTGAGGAGCTGGGTTTGTAAAGCACAAGGATGGTTCGGCAAAACACGACAACCCTGATCCAAAACATTGCTGCCAGCCATTCTCCAACAGCCTTTCTCCAAAAGAACTGCAGCCAGTGAGTCTTTACATTAGTGCTAGTCAACTCTGAGAGGCCCATCATGCTTCTGGTCCTTGTGTGCTTTCTTCCACAGGGCCTGAGAGGCTAGAAAAGTCTTCAGCTCTGAGAGTAGCATCAACCAAATAATTGTAAATAGGAGGCAAAATTGTAACTGGCCAAAGGCTCAAGCCATCTTTCATAAGAAAAACTGAGAAGACAACAGGTACCACTGATACATCGCGACTCAGTTGTCACTACTTCACCGAGCCCCTCGTAAATCTAAATAGCCACACGGTGACTGCAACCTTCCCTTGGCAGCACACACAGCACATGCAGAAACAGCTCTATTGCTTCAGACCACAGCCCCATTTAGGCCAGTGCTCCCTCTCTGTTAAAGTGGCTAGCAGCAGATGACCGGAGAGGAACATAAAAACAGGGCAAGGAGGTGTAAGTCTGCCAGTGATTTAAGGATCAAAGACTACCTGAGCTAGAGATGAGGCCTTTGCATTTAACAACCCCAATGATTTTTCTTACATTAATTTCTCCAGTCCCTTTTTTCAACCACAACAAGCATTCAGCTCCTGCAGCAATGAGTTTCATGGATCACTGCCCAAAAAAGTATCTCCTTTGCTTGTTCTGAACACGCCATCAAGCTCATCCTATTTATTTCATGCTCCTACAGTTTGTATTAGAAGACAAAACAAACAGTCCCCCGCTCACTTCTCTTTACCATTTACAGTCTTCTAGGTCTTTCAACTTCACTCACAGTCGTTTCTTTTCAGGGAAGAAGTATAGCTGCCAGATACTCCTTCCCTGGGTATACAATGCACCAATCAAAGTTAGGAAAATGTGACAATAAGGAAGGCAAATGGCTCCCTTCCACCACATGATCTTGATGCTTTAAAGACAAGTCAAAAACCTAGTACCAATCTAAGATACAGTGACAGATGTAGACCTCTCTTTCTGTAGCTATCGACACACAAACATACACACTCATTACATCTTGTAGTTCTGCATTCACAGCACTACTAGAGATCATATTTACCTTCAAAATAGCTTAGAAACAAGGTATTAGCCTTTTTAACCCATATTTTCCTAACAATAACAACAACAGCAGATTAGAATCCTTCCTTCTTTACATAGATGTGGCCTTTTCCCCAACAGATCATTTTTCTCCCTTTCATCCACCTGAAACAAACAGAGGAAACTAAAAAGGCACCTTGGCCTTTCTCTGATAATATTCCTTTTCTTATAACACAAAGGATTGTTCTAGAAAGAAAAGATTTTAAGGCATTCCTTGATGTATAAAATAAGAGATTTTTTTTAATGTATTACTTCCTATTACGCAATAAGAAACTGATTTCTGTTTAGAAATCCCAGCTTGCTTAATTCAGAAATACCAGGCTTTTCTAAATGATTAAAATCAGCACATTGACCATTCTAAAAAAGTCCCGGAATCAAGTGCATTATTTTGATGAATGAAATTACTTTACATCTTGTTCCCTGATTTCAAGAAACCAGCACTACATTTTCCATGAGCTTAATCATACACTCCTGACGTAACTGCAATTGTTGAATAATAAAAGGCAGGGCACTGATCAGAGAAGGAGAAGCCAGGACAAAGCAAACTGAGATCACTGCCTAAATTGGCAAGAATCAACACAAAACAAGGCTGCATTTAACAAATTGGTTAAATCACAGCACATAAGTCATGTTTTTGAGAGGGGTTAATTTACACTATGTGCTAATTAAGCCAAGTGAAATAAATACAGAAGTTATGAATGATCTCACTGAAGAGTGTTACATTTGGAAGGAAAACGATTTAACTGAAGCCAAAATTACAGTCACCTTCAATAATTACATTTCCAGCACCGTAAATTTTTTTCCATCACAACACTGCAAGTAATTCTGTATTAGCATTTACATTATTAAACTCCAGCACATTAACTAAACTGTTGTTTATAGTTTTTGTCAGTGGTTAATACTACTACAAATTGATGATCCTTTGGGTCAGTCCTAGGAAGCACAATTTCATCAGATATTTTTCAATCTAATGAACTCTTGTACCAAGCCTGGGGTAATCACTCATTTCTCCCAGTTGTTTTTGTCATTTCCCCCATTGTTTTTGTCATCACATCACGAAAGTACAGCAAAGTCTGAAGGGAGTGATACTTATGGGAAAAGCATTAGTGCAGGCATCAGCTTCTCAAGGCACTATCCCCCAGCTCTTCCACTGCCCTGAGCACTTCTAGCTCAGGCTCACTTTCTCTAGCTGCAGAAAATCCTACATTGCTGTTGCTGCTTTGCACATTTCTTTCCACTGTAGCTCCATGAGAGGAGGCCCCTACTCTGATCCAGTTTGTTGCCCTGTTTAATCTTTGATACATTTTTGCTCCTTCACTGCTGTGATAGTCTCTCTTTCTCCTGCCTCCTCCTCTTGTCGTGTTTCTGGCACATTGCCCTCTGGGTGGGGAGGCCACCGATGAGTATTCAGTCCCCTGTGGCTGCTGACCACACCGAGCTGCTCCAAGCCCCTTGCAGGATGGACTGTTCCAGCTCCCTTAAAAACCCCTGTCCCTGTGGGTAGCAGCCAGCTCACTGTTCTGCACACCTTCCACTTGGAAGGAGGGTCACCCCAGGTAACCGTGTTACTGTTTTTCATTGGTGGGGCTCTGCTAAGATGTCCTTTCCAGCCCTGCAAGTAATGCAGTGCCATAAAAGTGATGCTCACCAAACCAGGGGGAGGGCTACAGGACAGCTTTTGCAAAATGACTGCTCTGTGACTGCCATTCAGGCCAGGTTATCCTTCCCCTTCACGCTCAAGCTTATGTTTGCAGACAGGAATGAAGAACAGGCCTGAGACACAGTCCACAGGGTAGATCACGGCAGCTTGTGTGGCAGCTTTAGTTAATTAGACAAGCCATGCCAGACCAGCGAAATATCACGCTCACCTCAGGCTCAACTGCACAGTGCAGAAGAACCTCAATATCCTGCCTGCATAAGCCAGCAAGGCCATGTGGCAGGGGAGCACATAGCAACACGTGGTACTGCCAGTGCTGAGCTAGAACAGCTGCATTGTCCGGATGCTGCATGCACTTGGCAAAATAGTTATTAACACAAACTGAGTTACAGCAATTGCTTTTTCCATGGAACATGTCCACAAAAGTGGGAATCAACGGCTAATTCCGGAATTTGTGATTGCCCTATATGTCAGGATATGTTGCTGAGTTACTCCTGTCATCCCTCTGGACATTCTCACAAACAAAGACAGCAGTAGTCTACCTACAGCTGCCTGACACGTGTGTGTATTACTTGTCCCAATAGGAGGAATAAATAAATTACCCCCAAATTGTCAGTGAGATACCATGCTAAGTGCAAACGTTGTCACCTCCTTGGTACCAGGTTCCATACTTTGCTGATTATATTTATTCTCACACAGGTCATCACAGCAAATGCCCTTTTCACTGAGTCTGGCCCTATATGAACTGTTCATCTGGCAGAGAAGCATTACTCTTTTCAGAGATCAAAAGAGTCAAAGAACAGAAACTGCAACAGAAACTATCTATCTGGGCTATGTCTACGAGTAGTTGCAACTCAGCTGTGATATGCCAAGGGAGAGGGGCGAACCTGTGCTGGGACAATGCTTCACAAGGTGAGCAGAGCTGGCTAGATGTCCTTCACAAAAAGTGTCCTGGTGACTTCCCAGCCATGATTGAGAAATGAGATAATCATCTCTTCCATGAGCACTCATCAGATAACTAGCTACCCATTAGGTTGGGAACACGTAGTACCTCTGGAACAAAAAGAAGAGAAAAATATGATATAATGATAACACAAAAAGAACATTAAGCAGCATCTCTGTGCTTCAGACTTGGCTGAGGAGTCAAATACCCTTTACAGGTAACTTTATGCTTCACAGTTACTGCTACTAAGCACATTACAAAAATAATCGCTCTTCTGTTTCTCTTCTCCCTTCACAGTCCCCAACCTCCACTTCTTAACAGGAGTGGGGAGATGTGGGCATAATATTATTTCCCTGCCAGTCCACACCATAGGTACCACTTATTTCTCCTGGATCATTTCTCATGGCTAGAAAGGTTCCTGCCTGTGTGCCTAGATGTATTTTGAGCTTTCAAGGAGTAAAGACTGAGAGAAAAAGGGCAAGTATAAGAAAAAGAGTTTATGTAAGAAGTATAAGAAACCAAGTATATGATACAGTTTGTTCCTCAACTAGTTGGCATAGCTAGCTTTACTGCCTATTTCCCATTAGTCAGCCTGGCAGAAAACCATGACGAAGATTTTTGCCCTACCTTCACCGTCGGCCATTGCATCAGTGAGAGTGCACTGCACAGGTGGGAGGCCAATATGCTCCTGGCAAAGGAGGAAAGAAGCAACCATTAACAATTAGTGACACTAACATTAATGTCACCTTGTTCCTCACCCTAGCTCGCAATGTGACTACTCTGCTCCTTTGCTTCCTACAGTGAATCTTAGATGATTCCTCCTGATTTGCAAGTAGCCATAGTAAAGGAAAGGGGGTGGGGGGGGAAGACATAGTGAAAAGGAGGATGTGTCAATTCAGAGCTTCAGCATCAATGAAGCTGAAAACTTCCTGGAGACATCAATGAAGCTTAGATCAGACTCACATAGAGGAGGGGTGACAGGCAGCCATTTATGTGTTTTCACTGCATATTTCATACTTCCAGATGGGACAGTAATACTGTTTGGGATGAGAAAAGTCTGCCTGAACAAGGCAGGCAGAGCCCCGCACTCTTCAAAGCCAATAGAAAAGCTGAAAGGTATGTTTCCTATCAGCAAGAGATTTTTCATGCCCTCACCACATGCTCTGTTCTCTGGGAATCATCATCTCTTGGCTGAGAAGCAGAATTCAACCTATGCCCCTAAATCTGGGGTTTGATAGCTGGGAGCAAAGAATCCAAAGCAGAGGGAATAAGGGATGTTAGATTCAGGGTAAGAAACTTCTGGGTCTGCTTCCCAGCAGGAGGTACAGCAGCAAAAACTATGGTTGTCTTTGAAATGCAGCTCAACCTGTATGTGTTCCTTGTACTCTTTATGGAGAAGCGATGGCTGAAAGGGTCGCTGCAGCACACAGGAAAGTCTGTCTTGGAGAAGCCAGCCTTAAAGCAGGCCTTAAAGGCAAGTACTTACCCAGCTATCAAAAAAATAGCGCTTTTCTGTGCCAAACTGCACCAGAGAGAGACCTGCTGGAGACACCTCTCTCCTAGAACTGCCCTTACCAAGTAATGAAGATGAGACACCTTCTGAGACTGAAGTGGCAGGACAGTATATGCAGGAACCAGCTGCTAAAATATAACAAATCACCAGCACAGTGTATCATGTACATCCAAGAGAACTGCAGGGCTTTGGGATGGAAGTGGCTGGACTGCTAAACCCATGAATTCTCTCATTAAAATCAACTGCTCTACTGGAGTAATGAAGGGTAGCAAATGCTGTAAGTTGTTCTAAAAAAGGCACGGGGTCACAGACCACTGAGCTTTACTTTGAATCTGGTAAATTGATTGAATTATCAAGTAAAATTAGAATCACAGGAAAGGACTGGCACAAAGAACTGATTGAGTTTTGCTCCATGATCTTGCCCTATTTCCACTGCTCGTCACTACCTTCAAAGTCCTGTTGATTCTTAAGTCTCCTGTTTAGATCATTCCTTGCTACTCTTCTGTATTTGGCTATGTCCTACAGAAAAATGGCTTTTCATCCTTCCCCATTCCACCTAATTCTGTCCTGGGAAAAACTGCATAAGCCAGTATTTGTATTTATTCATGTAATATCTGTATTGCCATTGCAGGTACTCCAGAGAAAAGCAGCAATAGCAGAAATCATACCCAATGTCCTAGTGATCCAGCACTGGTCCCTCACTTGTCCCAGTCTTAACAGAGGAGAACTGCATATTCTAGGAGGCTAATCACTTAAACTCCTGTAAGAATGGCTTTACCATGTGAAGAACATGCAGCATAAGAACGTTTTAACAGAGTTTTCTACATGAATCCTTATATATTGCCTGAACCAGATGGAGTTTTAGGACTTCAGTTTCCCTGGCAAGATACGCTGAAAAGAATGATCCAGATCCAGCAGGTGTCTTGGTTCTGTGCCTGGAAACTCTTTCCCTGGAAATAGGCAATCCCATCCAGCCATCCTCTCCTTACTAGTTCAGGATTTTTTGTGCTTCAGTATAAAATATTTACCTAATATCTCTTCATGCAGTCTGGTGTCTGGAAACACCACTCTGAAGAAGGCACCAAAGAATTATGCTGATCCTGTACTATTATATCTATTTTGCATATTCATTTAGCACTTAGTGTTTCTAACACCTAATTCTCTAAGCACCAAACACTACCAAGCAGTGACATTAAATGAACACATTAGACTATAATTCATACTTATTACCCATATCACTTTGATCAAACTAACTTCAGTGTTTATTTGGTCACCACCATAGTTAAATTGTTATTCTAATTCCACTCCACATTTTGTTAAGCATTCTGATTTAGCAACTTCCATAACTTTGTTTTCCTTTGTGACTAAGAAATGAGAGTTCCAGATTTTTTTTCTGAGTAGACATTAGCTTCCACGTATCCACACGATGCCAATACAATTCACTTTCAAACTCCTAAGGTCTAAATTTCCCTGTTTGGATCTCTGGAAAATTTGAGCACCCTCTGCAAGGTCACTGCAATGCTCTCTTTTCACTTTAGTCCCAAGTCCAAGTGGATATTAGGATTTATAAAGCTTATGGCCATTATGGCCTGAGAAGTGGAGCATCTCTGTTCTTGCCTCTGAGTCACCGTGCACCTGATGCCTCACTAATCCCCAAGTGGTTTGGTGTGCCTCAGCACAGAACAGCTATAATTACTTCTGGAAGCCAGCTGCCAGTCAAGTGGCTAAGAAGTCTGCAGAGCCATTTCCCCAGCCTGCATCGCTGAGTGCGTGGACCATTTGAATACAATACTAAATAGAACAAGACATGGGCGATATATTATCTTTGCAAAGCTGAAGTTGTCACATTTGCAGAATTAATATGGTGTGGCAGGAGATGTAAGGGCCACCTTCTCCATGGAGCTCCCACATCCGTGGAGCCAGACCGCACGAGCACAACGATAAAGAGCCTAGTTTTCCAAAACCACAAATTTCCTGACACGAGATGGGCAACCAGCAGTACATTGCAAGTCCTCTGAGATAAGCACAGAGATGAAAAACTAATGACAGAAATGGGTGAAAACCAGGTATTTCCTACTAAGTCTAAGCGAAACTTTTCTGGGTCTCACTCAAGCACTGTGCCAACAAACCTCTGAATTGTGTTGGAAGTGTTAAGCCCACACTGTGCAGCAAGCCAGGAGCACCTGGGAGCCAAAGAGCACCTGCACCATTTAGCAGATGCTCCTTCTGGGACCTCTGGACAGTATTACGTAAATGACTTTTATTTATTTAACCTCCTCAGTGATCCCTGCACTCTATGGACAAATGGGAGCACCGAGTGCCTGCTCCAAGGAACCCTGCAGCCTAAATTACAGGTAAGTCCCTGCTGCTGTTCAAAGAGGGTTACTTTCTGGGCACATTCCTTTTGCTATGGAAGAAAGGATACATTTAGGGTGTAATAAAGAAGATAAAACAACTGCCGCCTTTGCAGAGAAAGCTGCAATACCAGCAGTATCACCATAGGTTCAATCCTGTTCCTCCTCCTCTTCCTTCAAACAGAAGTTAAACTCACCCATTTCCTCCCTTGCACCCTTGCACACTCTCCTTAGAGAAAGAAGTGGCTCAGGACACTATCTCCAAATCAGAGGTTCACTTGGACACGTCCTGCCAAAAAAAAATCCCAGTAGAAGCTGGAGGAAAACATGGAATCTTTTGCTGCTTTGGACAATTTGCAAGGTGGATTTTTTTATATACATGTGTGTGTATACACATAATATATACGTATAATACATACATATATATTGTACACATGCATAATAAAATACACACATATATTTAGTGCTGCATGGGTGCCAGCCAGCTCATGTATTCCCAAGACAGAGAGATGCTGGTGTATGTGTGGGGGGGGGGGGGGAGCCTGACCAGGAAAGGCTGTTTGGAGGAAGCCCAGGAGGCTTCACACTATGTATCCCATTCAAGCTTGACCTTGGTGGAAAGCCCATTGACTGTTCAACACTGTCCACGCAGCCCAGAACTGTCCACAAGCAACTTCACAAGCAAAGACACACAGCAAGCTTTTGTCTCTTCTCCTCCAAACATAAGGTAGAGTCAGTGACCTTCTCTTCACCCCACATGAGAGTCCTCTTTGGGAAAGAGAGGCCATTTGAAGAAAGGGAAGGTATGTCCTGTGCTGGCACTGGGAATCCCACTGAGTGACAGGGAGAAGTTCTACAGCAATTGCTTTGTTTAAAATGCAAAATGTGGATGTGTTTAGAGGACATATCAGCATCAATCACTTTATGCAAATACTGCCTGTGGAGAAGAGTTTCCCCTGTAAGTCACTCCTCACTGCCCTAATCGAGTTAACGCTAGTAACTGAGGGCATGTTGCATGCTGATGGGCCACTGATGGTGCTGTCCCAGGAGAAGATTAATAAAAGGCAGCAGAAGTGCTTAGCCCCAAGCAGGGAGCAAAGTCAGAGGAGGAGGGGACGGGGGAGGACAAGGGTGTCTTTCTGTCTAGCAGTCATTGCCCATTACCACAGACTAAAAAAGCAAAACCTTGCAACCCTCTTCCACAATCACCAGCAGGCTTGCAGAGGAAGGTCAGCACGGATGACACGCACTGATTTGGACAGGAAACATTGCTGACTTGCAGCCTGTAACTTCTCTTCACAGGGGAACATGGATCCATAAAATAGAGGTAAAAAAATCAAATGCAACTCTGCTCCTGCCTCCAGCCTCTGAACACACATAGTCACAGCTGGACTCACAAGCTGACACCAGAAATCAGTTGCAGACAGCATGCAAGGATTTGCTTAGCACATCATAAAGGAGGACAGAGACACATTACAGCACAGGCCCTGACAGCCACTGAGGAGGAAACACCTGTGACTGCATGGGAATGGTTTTCAGGCACCGGCCAAGAAGGCAAGGCCCTGGCAGGAGTGAGTAGTGCCAACCACAAGTTGACTTCTCTGGCAAATGTAGCCCTAGTCCCTTCCTGGCAGATGAACAGTAAGTACTGCTAATGATAGTCATTACCATTATTTCCTCTCTTTCTCAGCGGCAAGAGCAGTAGGAGAAGGAGACTGGGGAGAAAGCAGATGTTTTCACTGCTGCGAGCAGAAAAGGAATGGAGCACTGCTAGTTAGCTTGCTTTTCATCCATGCACAGATAGTAGTTTTACTGCTTACTCTTTCCCCTTCTCTTCCTAGTCAACTCCTAAGCTTGCCAGCTCTCAGCTTCTCTCTCAGCCACACTTGCTTCCTGCATCAAACTGTTGCCAGTAGTTTCCCTCAGCGTCCTGTTGCAAAGACTTCTGCCCTGAGCTCCTCTCCCACCATGCCTGCTCTGCTCAGAACTTGAGTTATTGTCCCATGACTCCTGTACATCTGAGTTACTGTCAGATCTTTGCTGAGTGGGAATCTTCTCTTTTATGTATCTGTAAAGTGCTTAGAACATTTATATTGCTCTATAAATAAGGATAGTAAGAGTCTAACGCTGGCAGCTCTGGCAGATGCATAGGCAATGATGACAGCCTGCCCATGGAGTGAGATCATTCTGCTTACTGGAAGATTCCATACCACAACAAGCTTCTGCTTGGAATCCAATCCATATCAAAATCCTTCTGAGCCTAGCAAGAGCAAAGCTGGTGCTGTGTTAGGGAGCTGACTTAAGCCAAAAGTTCTCAGCATTGCACTTCCATCTGGCAGGCAATAGAGAGTTGCAGAGTTTGTATGAGAAGTACCGCCCAGATATGCCAGTCAGTGAAGAGTAATTTTTGCTCTCCTAGAAAACGCCTAAATAGTGCAGGTCAACCTGGTTCATAAGGAGCTTAAAATCAGAGATGGTGCCACCAACCCAGCTGCAGATTTGTAATGCATGCACTTCTAAACCACTACGAGGATTATTTTAGGACATGGATACAAGACAGAAGATGGCAGGATGCTCTTTCAGTTATGTTCTAGCCCCATATATTCCACAGCTCTGACACAGGCAGTTTTGACACAGGCAGCCCAAGCAGCTTTGAGGGACTTACAATGAGTTGAAGGGTAGGGATTTTGCACACCACATCCCTTTCTCTGTCTCTAGCATTTGAATGCTTATGTCCTTCCACAGGCACCAGCTGTATGAGAGTTCCCCAGACCGAGGACCAGCTACCATCTCTATGGGATAAAGATCAGCTATCAGATAAAGTTGCCATCAGCTCTCTACTCTGTGACTGGAGTTGCTTCTCCAAAGCTCAAGAGCCGAAACCCAGTCAAACCATCACCATACATCACAGCAGTCACTTTGGGGCTAGTACCCAGTGGGAAGACAGTTTGTTTCTGGCATACAAGCTGTTTTCCTGCTGGGGCAGGAGTGGAGGGTGGAGCAGAAAACCTAGCATAGAGGAAGGGCTGGTGAGCAGCAGGTTCTGGCTTTACAAGAGGATGATAAATGATAACAGCATTAGGAACAAAACCAAACATCTTTCATGCTGTCAGAGCAATGAAGCCAGCACATAACAAGACATGGGCACAGGGCAGTGTAGTTGCTTTCCAGAGAAGTGCACAACTATCAAGTTACTTCTGCTCTGAGTCAACAGACCAATTCATCTTCCCGGGGTTCCTGTAGAAGAGGACAGGGGATAAAGGGTTAGTCATTTCTCTCCACTTAGCTAAGAGCTGCAGCTGCTCCACAGTGCACTAAATTCAATAGAGTCATGTCAGGTAGTGCTGGATGCCAGCGCAGCAATGCTGTAAGAGGATGTGGACCGGAGAGTCCTAGCTGGACTTCTTCCCACACAGCCCTAGTAGTTACCAAAGAGTATTGTGAGGGCACTAGCTTAACACAGAAAGGAACAAACAGTCCAGAAGATGAGGACCACAGTATCTAATCCCCTTCAGTGTTCCCCCAGATTCAGACTCCACAGAAAGCTTTGCCTCCCTGCAGATGAGCAAAAAGCCCCCTTCCTGGGGTTTACCTCTTCTTCACAGGAGGAGGTCACCAGAGCAATAACAGTAGTTGGTGAAGGCAAGGATGCAAAAGCAATTCCTTCTATCAGTCTTCGTGAAGAACAGGTTCAATGAATTATTGTAGTTGCCCTCCTGTCTTTGTTGTAGTCCAAGACTTGGCAGTGAGGAAAAGATTAATGGCCAGTGCAGAATTAAGAATGAGATGGAGTGTCATGCCTGGTTTTGCTTTTACCAGCTCCCAGTCATCTCCTTCTATGCCCAAAGTTGTCCCTTTGGGCATACAATCAAACAGAAAACATGACACTCAGTGAACGTATATGCACGTAGCCAGGAGGACTCTCAAGTACTACTGGCTTGGCAGACCATTCTTCTCAATATTAAGTGGTGCTGGCAAATCATTCCTGTTAAACTCCAGTTCTCCTTAACAGAAGAGTAATAATACTTGATGATTCTTCCCCTGACAAACACTTGCTATCTTCCTCTGCTAATGGCAAGGGACATAGACGGCTGTTAACTGTTCTGGGCTTGCATCTGGGGAAATTGAGACACTGTAAGGGAAGTGTATTTGACTTCCAAGGTCAAACACAGCAAAGATTCAAACAGGCTTTCACAAGTCCCTACTCTCCATATTGTTTGCAATCTCTTTGTTTTGTAAGAAGTGTCCTCTCTCAAGATGATCTAAACCCTCTAGCAACTCACATACTTAACCACCACGCTGTCCATGAACTAGGTAGGCATCCTCCCCATCTCACTGCAAACAGCTCTGTAGGCCACATCAAGCAAGAAGGCTCTGCGACACCAGCTTGAGCTTGTCTTCTTTTGGCTGTGAGGACTGCTGGCTGCATTCCCTCCTGCCATGAAGGGTGGCCACGGACACAGAAATTTAAACAAAATTAATTGCTTTGCTAAATACACCCTATGCTGAAGAACACATCAAAATGGGGAAAATGGGAAAGTTCAATGGAAAAGGCCTTTGCAGTCAGGCATGAATGAGATGTCTCATGTGACAAAATGCAGTAGAAAATCTAAGTCCAACCTGGAAGAAGGCAGCAAAAAGGAACGTACAAATTCACACACCAGGTAGAAATGAGAGGTCTGGGGAATCCTGAAACCATCCACTGAACCCATTAAAAGTACCTTTGTGGGAAGTAGAATGAATGAATCCCACTATGTATTTATGCCTTGTGCTGAATTTACTATGCTGCACATAGAAACAGGTGAACTCCACTCAGTTTTCCCCACAGCTAGGCACTCTTTTTGCAGCACTGTCTTGTCCATCTAACAAGGAATGAGGTTAGGAAACCTTTAGTGCAGACACTGAAAAACTGTTTTCTCTGTCCAGGGAAACTGTTGGGAACTGGCACATTTAAGATCTCTGCATCTCTTTCAGGTAAATTAAACTGGGGGTGGGAGGTTCAAAAGTTATTGTGAGGAATGAGTGAAAAAATATGTACAGTCACAGACAGTGCGATCACCCAAGCCTTGTTTCATTTGGAAATGAGGCTTGAAGGAATTAAAATCTTCTATGCACCTACTGGAAATAGAAAGTTTACCAGAAAAATTATGGGTCTTGAATTATATTTGTATTAAAAGAAGGAGATTAAAGAAGACAATGACACTAAGAAAAGAGCACCACTTCTTTGGCACCAATAATTTTGAGCAGAGATCAAACTTGGAATTAATTCTTTTCAGATGATAAGGATGAAGCTTGGAAACAGCAAGGCTCAAAGTAGGAAGAACTGGAAAAAATAATAAACTGAAAAGAAATAGTCTCCTAGGATTTTGTGATTTGTTTGGGACCCCTGAAGAAAATGAAGAGTAGAGCAGCCCATTATAGAAGTAGAATTTGCTGCTCTACAAAGTAAATTCCAGACACCCACCCAGCCTCTATAGCACAGTAAAATGGCTGAGGTTGCTGGAATTAGTCAGGGCAAAATCAGGCCACACAAAGAAAAAAGAGCTTCCTCTGGTAACCTAACTAATGATATTCAGCATGTCTGTGCATTTCTCCACTGCTGGATATGTGACCATTTGTTTAACCACTCCTGGCCTTCTATTTCAAATAAGGATTAATAACAACGAAGATACCTTGTCTGCCAGATACCTGAAGCTTTGAATTGCATTTTTCATGGTGGGCTTGGCCCTTTTTCCCCCTCACACATCAGCTGTCTTTCTGCATTCTGCATGGCTTACTCTAGCTCTGGGTCTGGGGACATGATTTCTCCCCAAGTCAAAGTGGATGTTTCAAGACCTATGCCTGATATGGAAAGCAACATGAGTCTTACTGCAGCAATGCTAACATTAATTCCCAATAAAGTCATGCACTGAACAGCCTAGCAGGCTCCTGAACTGGAAAACTGGGAGCAAAAGAGGAGTTTGAAAGTAAGGAATACTGGTCCTGTTGGATCTCAGGTGACCCACTGAGATCTTTACTGGTTGTAAATAAAACAACACCCATGATGGGAGTGAATGTCTGGGTGAAGCAGTTGTTAGGGAAGTAAGAAAAATATCCAGCTGTGTCTGAGAAAAATCTAGGATATATGAAAAATCTAGGATATATGAAAGCCTAAGCCATAAGCCAAAAGCCTATACCACAAATCATAAAGACGTCTTGTCCCTCAATGATGATCTTATGGAAGCATTTTCTACCCAAGCACCAGTGCTCCTCCACAGGGAATGCAGCTGGTCTTGGTCTACCATCCCCACTGCTATTCCCATGTCATTCCAGCTAGGATAGCTGTGCAATTCCCCATCCTCTACAGCCAAGCACTCATCTCCTCTAGTTCCTCTCAGTCCAATTCTGGACCTTTCTTGTCACATACAACAGATTTTTAAAATGCATATTTAACTTCACAGAATTTATGTGCCACTGAGGAGAAATTCACACCCTCCTCCCAAATGAAAGAAGGAAGAAATAAAATCCTGTCCTTGACTTAACCTTTTACATGCACTGTCTCAGCAAGGATGGGATTCATTTGGTAATAGTTCATTGTAGCTTTATTTCTAAATCACAAGTGACCAGTGCCTGACCTAAAGGCCAATTATAGCCTCCATAACTGTACAGCAGTATGGAATAGCCTGCTGACTCTTTTATCACTCAAATAGTTCCTAGAGATTCTTTCTAAAGGACCCACTGTGCAATGCTCAACTCAGACTATTTGTTCGAGTTCTGTGGATCACCACATGGTTTGCTATGTAGTTTTCCTGAGTTGCACCTCTTTGTCCAGACACAGAGGACCTTTCATTTATTGCACTGGACCCTATCATCAATGTGTTCATGAGGAAAGAAGTGGGTTTCAGTTCCAACTGTCTACAAGGTCCACAGCTCAAGGCAGCTTGCTCCACTGAACAGCACTCCATAAAGTGTTGTTCCCACAGGAGGTGCTGGGTACCCCACAGGAGCACACACAGGGTTAACATTCTTGAATTTCTTCCCAGAGACAAATGGTTTGTGTTGAGGAACTGCTGCTGGGAAGAAAAAAAAAAAAAAAGCCCCTTTTTTATTATTCCAAGGTGCATTTTAATTTGCACAAGCGACATTGTGTCTGTGATGGATTACACGAAGGGAAACATTACAGCCCAGCAAGCTTGGCAAGAAAAAAAAATAGGGGAGATATGGGGAGGATTAAAAACAACCTATTGCAATGCAGAATTCTGATAAGGGGTCCATGGTGCCTTTAGAGCAGGAGCAGGTGGAACTCAGAGTACCAAGAGAGAGAAGAGGCATGGCATAGGGTGAGAGAAGGGGAGCAAGGTGGGAGCACAGACTGGAACAGACTCCTTGGTAATGTAGTCCACTCTCTTCCTGCTACCAGCATAATTGCAGAAGTCCTTTCATAAAAGGTCAGGCTCCATCTTAAAATCCATTCTGTTTCTTTTCCCTTGGAAGGATGTTACAGAATCTCACTTCTCTTTCTGATGGTTAGAAACCTTCATTTAATTTCCAGACTAATTTATTCTCAGCCAATTTATACCCATTTGTTCTTGTGCCAACATTGTCCTTAAGCTTAAATAGCTGTTCTCTCTCTTGAGGGTTTTGTGGTTTGATGTATTTATAGACAGAAATCATATCCCTCTTTCCTTATTTTGCCTGACTGAACTAGCAAAGCTCTTAATACCCTGTAAAGCAGATTCCCCATATCACTGGTCATCCTAGTACCTTTCTGTGTTCTCTTCCAATTCATACCTGTATTTCTGGGATACTGGTGAATTGTATGTGCTATTTCAGGAGTGGTCATACCAGGCTTTTGGACTATTGTACAATAGTTCCATTTCTTTACTGGAAGCATCTATATGCTGGAAATGTCTCCTGGTTTTGGACCTTTCGTCAGCACCATACTGGTCATTTGGCCAAGGTCATTAATGGTGAAGACAAGACCTGAGAAAAGCCTCCTTTCAGCATAATACTTCCACTTTCAGCACTACCTGTTGCTGTCCCCGCCTTTAGTCTCCCTTATGATTCCTCCGCTAATCACCATGCGGCACCTTATCTAATGATTTTCTGAGCTTGTGATAAACAAGCTCTAGCCAGTTATCTTATCAGAGACAGCTATCTCATTGCTTTTTATCCCATCTTCTTTTCCAGTTGTGCAGGTCTTTTTCCTTTAAGAGAACGAACGTACTGTACAAGCTAGAGAAAAATCCCTCTTGCCTGCTAATAGTGTATGGTTTATGGCACAAAGGTAGGTAATTCTGTCCCCTTGTTGGAGAGAGCACTGGTGATATGCAGTGCTCTCTTTACTACAATATTATATTTTCTTCCACACTCTTCAGGGCCTCAACAGCATAACCAGACTCTTTGTATTCCTCCATTTTTTTTTTTTAATCCAGCCTCTTCTTGTTTTGAACTAATACAAAAAAGCATTCTCCAGAGATATTAGTGCCTGGAATTAAAAAGGACAGATTTCTAGCACTTAGGGATGGAGGCATTTAATAAAAATGCAGCTTGGTAGGTGGTCTGAGAAATGCCCTAACACAGCAGGAAAGACTCAAGAAAGCAAGCTGAATTAGGTACACTGTTGGTAAACCAAATCATCACATTTTTGTACTGTGAATCACAAGGAGTATTTGAAGTAATTGCAGTAAACATTCATCTGTTAATCTACAGGATATATTTTACCATAAAAATCCAGGCACATCCATTAAGAGGAATGAAAAAGACCTACCCAGAACATCCTCATTAATAAGCACATAAATAAAAATAGCCTGGGTACTCCAAAATCTAGCTAAGGTTCAATGCAAAATAGTATCGAGTACCAGCTACTTCCCTGGAAGCTACACAGGCTTAAAATCTTTCCTTGCCAGAAGTTGAAAGCCTGTTGCCATAAGCCCAGAAGGCTTTTACTGCAGAAGATACAGATGAGCCCCTTAGGACCTGTAAGGTCTCTATAGCTGGGCTCTGATGCACCATGTGAATGGTTTCTATTGAAAATATTTGCCCATCAGTGCATGTATATATGTACATACTGCAATGTAAACACGTATCTATTTGCCTCTCCTGTACTTCCATAAATGAAATAAATGACTCCAAACATAATGTGCTTGGTTTTATAAGGCTATCCTTACTTGTCATGAGTAAACTCTACCAGGTCTCACAAAATTATGCTGTATTCTGATTCCTTGTGCTTTGTCAGTAACAGAAGTTCTACTGCTTAAATAATGCCTCACCTGGACTAACGCTACAGACATAATGCAATTCTTCTCCTGCCTCTCTCCACGTGTGTTCTGGGAAGTCACAGATTGGACCCATTCAGTTGGTAAGGGAGGAACAGAATCCTGCACCCTTCCCTACAGCCCTGCTGCCTCAATTGAATTACAAAGTAAAAGATCACAAATGCTTCTTTTTGATTCCAGAGCGAGTAAGGTTAACTCTACCTAACTGCTAACAAGAAGGTAACATATTCAAAGACAGTTTTCAGAAATGTATTTTCCATTTTCCCCATTATCTGGGGCAACCCAGTACTCTCCTTTAATAAAAGACTGTCATCACTTTTCAGAACAGAGCCAAACTCTGCTGCTCTAGAAAGGTCAGTGTTACACTTGCATTCATCATGTCACACAAGTAAGAAATCCCAGAATCAACTTCCAGAAAATGCTAAATGAAAAAAATTTAATAAAATAGAGTATTACTTCTGAAATCCACTTGCCCCTCTGTGCCTCACTGTCCTAAAACCTTCTGCAAGCACACATCTTGCTCTATGCTTGAAGAAACTCTTTCCTCAGAACCCACATTAACTCCACTTCCCCCTGCAGGGGACTGAAGTGTGCTTCTCTATAGAAGTTTCTCACAGAAAAATCAGAAGTATACAGTATTATTTGGAAAATTCAATGACAGCTAATTAATAATTGACAAGTGCTGGGTTAGGAAAAGACTGAATGCATTATATGAGTCATTCAAACTGAATGCTTTAGGCAGCTCAAGTGTTAAGTCCTTCCTGTTCCTTTACACTAATGACACTGTCACTGAAAAACAACAGAACTGAAAAGGATACTAGTGTCTTCCAGGCAGGGATTCTGAAATCCCTCTCTCCCAGTGCATCCCTAAACCTGCCAGCTCCTTTCTCTTCTAAGGGAGGTTTAGGCAAGCAGGCAGCACAGCCTAATTGGTTTCTTTGATGTGACGGACATATGAGGGGATCGGTTAAAAAGCCCCATGATAACCTTCCTCACTAAGACTGCTTTCAAGACACAGAGGATGTGGCATGAAACATTAATATAGCCTGAAGATCCCTTGATATAGGAAGGATCCTTTCTCACAGTGATAGTATCATAAACATCCAGTCACTTCAGCAAGGTCTACCATCCTTCTGTGGACCAAATAGGAAACTCTCAGAGCTGTTTCTGGAGCACAGACATGCACCCATATGGGTTGGGAGGGAGAAAACTTCTCTCCAAACTCCTGAGAAAAGGGGTGTCACAGTCAGGGTGACAGTAGGGAGAGCAGGCAGCACGGAGAAGCATTGATGGCTGCTGCTCTTGCCATAGTTGCTCTGCAAAGGAAGCCTCAGCTACAACCATTCCCCCACATCAATTGTGAGTTAAAAAAAAACAAAAATTATTCTACCTCAGACTCAGTAGGAATCTACCACTAAAGCTCCCAGATTTGCTCTTGCTCCCAGCTAACAGTCAGTACTGTTTCAAGTAGGGAAAGGACAGCTGGTGTCACATAGACGGTTGGGAGGTAGTAAAGAGAATACAGGGCCCTTGTTTCTTGTAAGGGGGTCCCTGGGGAAGCTACCTAACAAGATTCAAAGAAAGATGACTTAGGGCAAACCCAGAAGTCTCAGCTTGCAGTCTTATACAACTCTGCCAGGTTTCAGACTATTCTGTGCCTCTGCTTGGACTCAGACCATGCATGTTTACTTACTGCCTTGATACCATATCAGTATTTTTCCAGAAAAACACAAGCAGGAAGCAAACAGTGATTTCTAGCATCCAAAGCCTGAAACCAACAACAAGAAAATCTTTAAAAGCTCTTTGCCTGCCAGTGGAGCTGTCAGAGCATCTAAAAATGTAAGTTTAAAAAAGCCTGATTCAAGGCAAGCTAAGGTGACTGCCTCTTTCTCTAGAAAGAGACTTCTGTGAAATAGTAGGGTTTTCTAGAGAAATCTCTGAACATTAAATCACTCACTCTGAGTTTTTAACAATGTGATAGCATAGCAAGGTAGCGGATCTGACATGTCCGGGTTTGGTATATGCCAGGTGCCTGGGAGGAGCCAGCTGGAAGATTAGTCTACTATTGAACTACCTTTTCAAAATGATATTAAAAAATATAGGTTGAGCCTAACAAGGCCCCTGGTGTTTCAGATGCTAACCCAGTGACCATATTACAGAGTTGCCCTACATGCATGAAATCTCAGTTGCCCTACAAGTCATGAAACAAGTTATGGGCTAATTCCACAAATAATGGATGACTTTGCCAATGTTCAGTAAAATCCTTTACATTATTAAAAACATCAGTGTCAGGTTACAATTACTAAAGAAGTCCCAAGTCACACAAGGCTTTAGAGATTATACCCAAAACTTTGGGATGAAGTTTATGTGTCTATGGACTATTGTCCTGAAAAAAAATGAATTGAAAGGTTTGCTCTCACTAACAATCTGGGGGCTCCCAGCCCCTCCTGAGCCTGCTAGAGAGCTGCACAAGCTCTACTTTTGCTACAGAAAATAGGACATGTTGGAAACACCTTGCACAAGAACCATTTGTGTAACTTCCCTTTCTGATTCTTTGCCAGCAACTTTCCTCCACAGCTCTAGCAAAAGAGGATCACCACAGTCATCTTCATGACTACACAGACAGGATGTACACAGCAGAGAATGGGATACTCCCAAGTCAGGAATAATTCAGTTTCTGTTATAACAGTTTCCACTGCTATGTCAGCCCACTGCTGAACACCTGAAAACAACGTATCCTTCCTTATGGCACAGATTCTTCTTTCTTCATTGTTTTTTTAATGATAAAAAGTAGTATTATTAAAGACAGGCAAACAAAATACACTTCATCCTTGACAAGTTTTGACCTTGAGCCAGCAGCTTCCCCTGCATCTCAGAAGCATGGTTTTCTTTTTAGGCTTTATTTTCATGTAGGATTAAGAATTGCCTTGTATTGCTCTTCCTAGAAAATTATTTCAAATGTGGAGTCCACCACTGCACACTTTTTTGGATGCACTTAACAGTGCCCAACATAATGTCTTTTGGTCCACAGGAAGATGCTGTAGGATGAAGCCAATTTTCCACCCACTCCAAGTCACTCTCTTATGTATAGATTGCCCAGCCCAGTGTACACAGAGCTCAGAGTATCATTGGTCCTTAGGGTGATGTGGAGTAGTATTATTGATTACTGAGTTACTTAGTGAGTGCCAGCAACCATTCTTTGCCTGACAGGACAGAAGGAGTGTATATGAATCATGTGGGATAGGAATGACTTGTGTCATGCTCAGTTAGCTCCTTTATTTCTTTACTGAAAGATGCCTGTGATACTTCTTGGTCAGAAAATAACACTAAGGGCTTCAAAGAATGAAAATAAAGATAAAATGAGAATGAAGAGGGGAAATGAGAACACAGATGATTTCCTTTACCCTTTCCCTGAAAAGAAAAATGATAAACTACCAAATAAACAAACTCACGTGTTCCCTTTGCCACCCTTGTTTTGCTTTAAAGGCCTTATGTCAAGAAGCTGCACTATAATTAACTCCTGTTAACTCATACATAAAGGCTACTGCTCCTCAGATGGAGATGGCCATACCCACTGCAGAGCATGCCAGCTATCTCCTTGCTCATGGGTTCTGGCACCAGCCAATTCCATTGTGTGATTTATCACCTGGTAATCCATCTCCTCCATCCATTATCCTGCACAAAACCCAGCTCTGGACAGCTGCTTTCTCTGCAGAGCTGTCACTTTGCCTACCCTGTTCTCAGCAGGGCAAGGGAGTTTTGTCTTTTTAGATTCAGTAAGCCTCATGACAATTTGGTTGAATATCTTACAGGTAGAAATAACAGCTCTGTGCACATTAGATTAGACTGATGACCTGCGTAAACCTTTCTCTTCAGCTGGGATAGCTCTTCCAACTTAGGATTTGCCAGCATCTATTAGATTTGTGCAAGTTAGCACTCCTGAACCTTTTTTAATATCCACAGGCTATTTAAGAATCAATTAATGAAGCCTACAAAAACTATTTTACTGAAATCAAACAGATCTGTTGCCTCTATGCTGAACTGATAAACATGACAAACAGTGATTTCAAGTGCTCGAACTGCAGCTAGTACAATTATTCAGCAATAATTTATATTGTGAAACAATATATAAGCAAAACAATGTATTATTGCATGTCAATTCTTTGAGCTTGAAATACAGTTTCAGGATTCTTGCATATGCAATCCATGTGCACATCCATACAGCATCTAAATACTTCACCAGACTTACGTAGTAGTCCTTAAGTAGTATCAAAGGTTTTTATATTAGAAAGGTATAGCTATATCAGTAAAATCAACACATTCTCCTAATGCTGATATTTGCTTGTTACAGCAAGCTTGGTTTAAGCTGGTTTGGTGTATGGAATCAATGAAGGCAACAAAAGTTTCTTTTGTGCATCTAGTCTAAATTCTCAGGGTTGGGGCCCATATCAGCGCCTCCATATTTGTGTGACAGCCAGGCTAGAACTGCTCCAGTGCAAACATTAGCACTAGTGAAGCATATGAAGAAAAAGAACACACTGCAGTAGAAATTAAAGTTCTCCTGCCTGCAGCTGTGCAGCTCAAAAAAGCTCTGTGTACAATAAAGATAAAGGGGAAAATGGTAAAACACAATGTTTAGCTTCAAAGACTCAACAAAAAGCAACACATCCTCTCAAGAACAAGACTTTCACCTTTGGTACAGCTGTACTGGATCTAGAATTTGTCATGTGCTTAGGGACAGGACTCACAAATCCAAAGAGAGCTCAGCTTGGGGAAAATAATTAATTTCTATTCCTCTCCTTCAGCTCAGTCAACCTCATGGGGGGAGATGCCAGAAAGCATTACTGCCCTCCTGTTCTTCACATTAAAAAAAGAAAAAAGTAGGTGAGGAGGTAAAAGGGAAACAAAGATGTAGAAAGAAGCTGGGGAGGGGAGGAGCAGGGACGGGAAGCTGAGAAGCAAGAAGAAAAAAAGCATTCGTAAAATTAAAAGGCAGGGCCCCATCAGATTATGTCGGGCAGGGGAAAGCGTGTAGTAGGCAGGAGTAATGGGTAATCGGAGCAGAAGTGAAGAAGGGGATGATTTATGGGAGCATGGAGACAGGGGTGGAATAATTTTTGGAGCAGAACGGGGAACTTACTGAACGCCTGAAACTCAGCTACTTATCCACTCGTTCTCGTGATAAATTAGCTCTTGTTTAAAGTAACCGGAGCTCCATTTTTCATTCTGATTACTACACTTGATATCTCTCTCTCTCCTTCTGTTTCTCTCTGACCACTGCCCCTTAGCAGGTTCTCTGAGCTGAGGCAATGGGTTTATGGGAACTCTTCACCCCTCCATTACACTGTTCACACCCCCCCTCTTCCAATTACTGTGGGATTAACTCTTTAAGTTTCTGTGTGCTTCTCTGAGCTGCTTCAACTGTTTCTCAGGGTTGACCTGGGAGCATATGGAATATGATCTTCCATTTATGCTATGGTGGGGGAAGGTGCATGTGTGTGCAGTGCTTGCATGCATACGGAACGAGCACAGTGGTATGTCCTGGCTTCCAGCGTTTGCGCATGTGTTTGCCACATTCGGAAAGCAGCAACATTTCTGGCCTAGAGCACATTCGGTTATGACTAGGAATGATTTATTTTACAGTACCACCCAAAGCCACCACACCTCCCAGAGGCTCAAGGTCTCACTATTCAGTTTACCACTCAAATCCATACGAAGACTCAGGTGAGACAACAGGCAAGACTGAAGCAAGTGACAGAAAGGAGGTGACATACAGAGACAGACTTGCCACAAGTGAGTAGATGATTTTAAGATAAACTCATATAAAGACACGCTTTCAATAAAAACTTGCAGGACAAATAAGTACTAATAAGTATCAGGTTTCCTATTGACACCTGTTTTGTTTTTTTTTCTCCTAAAAGCATCAGAATACTGAAGTGAATCACAGGGAAAGATTTGAAGAATTAAGTGGTTTTGCCAGTCTGTTCAGGGAATACAAAAGACAAAAGGTACCACAGTAGACAGACCAGCTAGGTTTCTGCTCCCTCCCTTTATACGTGAGAAAAACTTGCAGAGCAAATTGCTGAGAATTCTGAGAAATAAAATATAAGAACAGACAAGCCAGGAGTTGGCCTGTTATCGACAATAGTCTAGAACTAGAATATAAAAAGAAAGGGTTATTCACTGAAATTAAAAGTTGACAAAGTAATTAGCTGGTGCAACCTTCACCTCAGCTGTTACTAATGCCAGGAGCTAGGCACAATTGAAAAGGATAAGGCAGGTATAAGGACATATCTAGACTTATGTTGGTTGGTGTGGACACACACCCGAACAAGAAGTCAATTTCTACGAATACAGTCTCAGCAGATGTGACCCCACAGTCCATCTGTTTCTTAACTATGCCCTGCCAGGAGTCCCTGCACCTTCTCAACTCATGTTGTGTCAGTCACAGCAAAAGACAAGGTATCAGGTTAGTAAAGGACACCAGATCTGACACATCACAGCAACACATGACCTCCCATATAGGGCAGCACAGCCATAAAGCCTTGCTGAACAAATAGGCTGCTTGCCTGACGCAGCTTACACTCAGTGTAAATTCTATCACATATTACAGGACACAACATTGGTTAAACCACACATTCAGCTCTAGCTCTTGTGAAGGAGCCATATTCTGATGAATGGTATCTGTCTGATTTGCTGCTACTGTGTGCTCTGTGACACTCCTCTACAACCATCCTGAGTACACTCTCCTAGGTACAGTTCAGTTAAATCACACTGACCCACATTCAAGATTGAGCTAATTATAGTAAAGCTAACGTAAATATAACTCATATTTCTTACATTTCTGTAGCCAGCAGGTAGTATAACCACACATCATCATCTTTATGCCAGAGGACATGAATGTTATGGATAGGTACTTTTCCAAATGAGAAGATGGACCTCAACAAAAGTTATTCATATTACAGTCTCTCAGTACAGTCCTTTTTCGTATGGGCTTTCAATGCTTCTTCTATAAACGTAAAGATCTCCAAGTTCAAGCAGAGCAATCCCATCTCCATTGCCTCCTTATTCATACTACTACAGAACTGTGCGCTACATGAACAACCTGGTAGCACTGGACTCCTGTTACTACCTTTGTTAGTGTAAGAGGCATTCTTTGAATAGATAACTACAGCTTGAGTTATGAGGTGTTTAGGAGGAAAGTCCAGGTAAGGTAAAAAACTAGAGAAAAGCTATAAGCACTGTCATTACCAAAACCAGTAGGTGGGCAGGCTGCTTGGAAACAATGATGGAGTCTCTGCCTTGAAGGAGTCACAGACAGTGTAAGTGCCCAGACCTCCTGAACACAAATTTACAAGCCTGATGTGTTTATCATAAAATTCACCAGAAAAGTGTTTTTGGAAGACAAATAGGTCCACCAGGTATTACACCATTAGTATTTTTCTAGGGATGTCAACACAGCTACTATGTGCAGGCAGGGACTGCAGTCCAAAGCCCAGACTAAAAAGCAGCTACAAGAGAAGCAACAGGCAAAGACAAGGTGTGCAATAAAAGTTTAAAGGTAGTGAATGTGCATTTTCTTTGAGGTGAGTATACTGCACATCCTCTAACCTTGGAAGATCCCGGGGGGGGGTTTGGAGAGGGGATGAGGGTGGTTCACAGTTGTTAATACATTTTTATTATATATTTCATTATATTAAGTAGAGGGCAAACTGATCACTATGACCAGACAAGGACAGAGAGATTAGCCTTACTGGAGTCATGGGCAGTTTCTTACTTGGAGTTTAGGTAGTTGATCTACCCACCATGTTTCAGACTGTGCTCACTTTATCTGTACCTGCGATTCCAGTCCCATCTCTTCTTCTCATACCTTTGATAGCAAGCAGCTAGATCTTCAGAGATTTCAGAAAGCCAAGGTTGAAGTAAATGAAAACTGAAAGTTTTACTTTTATACAGAGCAATTTCAATACGAGAGCATTGAAATAGAATAGAATAGAGAACACACAGCAGCTTTCACAAGTTCCAGAATACTTCAGGTTGAAAAAAATGAAGTATTTGAAGTTTTTCTCTGGGGAGACCAATTTGTTGCAGAAACACCAATCTTGTGGGAGTTTTTTTAAGCCCACGGGAGACCTATTGCTTTTACCTTTGGGTCCCGGCTGACTTGGCATTTCAGATATGGCACTTGAAAACATAAGCAGGACAAAAGCAGAAACTTCATTTTATGAAAAATTTCAAAGGTTACAGGCCATAATCCTGAAGTAATAATCTTATGCTTTCTTCAGGGAAGTGAGGTAGACGGGGCTTAAATGAGCTAAATGCTTCAAATCCAACCTGCATGAAATTTAGCACACTTGTAGTTTTAAACTGGCATCTAGAGCATCTTGGGTTTTAAAAACCAAACACACTTAGTTTTTCCTGAAGGACTCTGAAGTGGTGAAAATTCACTAGGCAGGTCTTGCTATAGACCATATGGAGAGTATAACTCCTTTGTTAGACTGTGATTTCTTCCGTTGCAATTATCTTCTAAATGGCCACTGTCAGGGTGGCTTACAGCAGTGGCTTCTTTCTTCTAGAACTACCTGACCAACATAATTGCTAAGATAGCTTATGGACAAACCAGAAGCAGCTTAGCCTATAATGGTACACTAGTTGCCTCTGTCATCTGAATGCTTTTTTACTGACTTGTCTCCAACCTAGTCAACAAACTGCAGAATTAGTCAGAGGACCGTTTACACCTCAGCCTTGCTGATGAGACTGCCAACAGGAAAACTTCCCAATGCAATGCTCCGCCATTTTCTCTGCAAAATAAGTAAGGCACTAGTTTGGCTGAGACACTAGCTCCTTGTACACAGCCATGAGGTAGTACTGACTGTCTCTGTTACTGCAAAGTGAATGCTGCTGACTGAAGGACTACTCAGTCAGCAGCCAATCAACTGAGTAACTCATTTGTTATACCTAAGTGTATCTGATACTATAACCCAAAGGTTCACATACAGCAGCTGTCTCTCTCAATGAGCAAGATTACCAGGATGCAAATATGACACAGTCCATCATTCGGTGCAAACTCATTTTGTTTAGCCTAGAAGCTCAGACGAAGAAGCAAGCAAGCATTGTTTTTATGACCATTGCCCTCTTCCCTCTGTCCCGCAAAACCAGCTGACCTTCAGGGGAACATCCAGCGCTCAATGGAAAGGAATAGCTAAAATATTCAGAGGATGTCAGGATATCCCTTCTTTACAAAGAAAGCAAGCATTCATTTATGGGCCTGAATCAAAATTCCGTGGGTCTGCTTTCTGGCCCTTTCAAGAGGCAGAGAAGTCATTGTTACTCAGTGGACAGTGAAAATTTGCCCCTACTTACTTCCAATGCCAAGCCAATGGAGAGAAACTTCTGTGGAAACTTTTCTTGAACAAGATCTTAAGTTTTTAGAGGTTCTTCCATTTCTGTTGGCCTTCTAGACCATACTGGAATTCAAATAACCTACCTGATGTATTTGGGGGGTTGTAAAATATCACAGATAGAAGTGAGATAAAGGTGGAGAGAAGAATCCTGAGATACTATGGATATATTTATTTTTTTAAGAACTATCATTGCTCTCTTCTATGCCCCCTCCCCTGGCAGAGGTGAACTGCATATCTTTAGTTAATAATTAACTTGTCATGAGCTCCATCAATATCCCATCATCCAAGTGACAGAGGGAAGGGAGGCGATGGGGGAGGTGATCAGCACGACATGCCAGCTCTGCCCGCAGCCTGCGATCTCGTCTCAGCCATAATAAATAGGATGAAATGCACTCCTGATAAATGCCCATGTCATGGAGAGATTTTACCTTCACTCAGAAACAATGTAATATCTCAGCTATTACCCAAAATAATTTATCAATGTGTAATAGCTTTGTGCAGAGCTCAGATAGGAGGGGAGCAGCGCTGCCCGAGATGGATGGATCCTACCTTCTGCTTTTAATTTTTAATGCTCGTAGGCAGCTTCACATTAAAGGCCAGGTGTCATATATAGACTTAATGTAAGAATGGAGTTCATGAATTCTAATCAGGAGAGAATCTCCTTCTCTCCTCTCTTGCTTTAGTCACTTCTCTTTTTTTTTTATTTATCAATTTTCCTGTCTTTCTGTACTCCCATCTTCTTTGCCTCACCTCCTTTGGTCCATTTCTTCCCCCCTATTCTTCACATTTGTTTTACTCCCTGTCTCTGTAACAAAACCATTTGGGTAGCTATTTGCTACTTCTAAAAACTGTACCATCACTTAAGGACAAAACAGAAGACTAGATTTTCTTCTGCCTTGGTCCCTGTGCCATCATTTATATACAGGCAAAAAAACCCAGCAGAGTAGCGATCAAGAGCGGAAAAATCTGGACTATGGCCATCAGAATTCACAGTGGAATTACATTGCTAAAAAGAGCCTGGCTGTAAAGGGCCAGTGGAAAAGGTCCATCCCATATCCCAACAAATTCACATATCGCTGCAAAGAAACATGCTTCTTTAGTTGGCAAGAATACTGCACTAGGATGTGTAGATCCAAACAAAAGTGCTGTACCCCAAGGTCTCATTTTCTTCAGATTTCTAGTTTCCTTATAGCCATGCCAGCCACATAAACTTCCTCCTCTTCACTTTCAACATTATGCATGAAAACCCAACTGGGGCCCATCTCATCTGGTGGCCTGCAACAGAGGATCCTATTCAAGGAGCTCTGTAGCAGTACATAAAATCTCCAGTATGGACAATACCAGGAAGTTGTAATTAAAACCACACCATTAGGGTTCAAGTTAGAAATAGCATTATTGTATCAATACACTACATCAAAGAATGACATACTGTCTGGGTGAGGCATACCTGAAAGCCACAGCAATGTATGTCAGCACTTCTTAGCTCTGCACAAAGAATGAAGCTGCAGGAAGGAAGGGGGGAGCACCACTTACTGACCAGAATGTGCAGCGAGGGACAAGAAGACAGTTAATACAAGCAGCAGACACAAAGATCAAGGAAGAGCCACAGACTGCAAAAAAGGAAAATGTCAACTGTTTAGACAACAGCTTCTGTTCACACTCCAATGTGAAGAAAAATAAAAGCACACCAAGGCAATGCTGCCCAGACAAGAAGCACTGCCAGAGCTGCAAAACCTTTTACAACCACTTTGCTGAATCTCATGTTATGAGGATACCAGTGCTAAGAGGAGCCTGGACTTGACTTCTTGATTTCCTTCTTTCTGTCAACAAAGGTAACTTAACTGCTCCATTTGTTGGTTGACAAAGCAGGGTCCACAGACTGAATTACTCTCTCAGGAATTCCTTCAAAAGAAAAGACTTCTCTTGTGCCTGAAGACCAGGATGGCATAAAAAGGCTTTGCTGGCGCTGCTCCTTTTTAGCAGATAAACAGAGGACAACCACCTTTAGGGATTTTATTGTCAGTGAACTATTCCTCTTTTCCTCTTGAAACTATTTTTCTTTCCCACTCGGACATCTTTCTTTCCAGAACATAAAAAACTTGAGACACAGGTAATTTATTCCCACGTGGAACTCAGCATATTCCTCAGCCTACCAGATCAGCACAGTAAAGTTCTGTTCTCAAGCACCTGGTCACTGGAGGAACAGTCCATAGGAAATATTCCTTTCTTGTTTCTTACCTTCTGCAAGGATTACCCTGAGAACATTCCTCGCTTTCCATGTTACTCCTTCCCAGCTCTGCACATCACAGTTCTGGAGATCAGATCTGTCCCAGTTAAAACAAGCAGCATGCCCAAAACTATTGACTTCGCACTGCTTCTCAGTAGGTGGTTGATCAAAGGGAGAGAAAGGCTGGTGTCCCACTGTGACAAATCCACTCTGCACACGAAGAAGCCATCTCTATAAAATATGTTAAAACAAGTTTTAAGAAAAAGTCATTATGTAATTGATAAAAGACAAGACTTAGCTTTGTATTCAGCTTTGTGAATGTCAAGATAAGAGACTGCAGACCTTTGAAACTTTGGACAGCAGATCTGAAAAATGAGAAAGTGGAAAGCCAAATTTGTATTGCTGGGCCATAGTGTGGTACTTCAGGGTACAGGGAATGTGTGGCTGTTTGTGGGCAGAAGCAAACTTCAGGCCATCTGTGAAGATTCCCAGTTTTTCTAGGAACACTTTACTGAGCACATTTTGCTCCTCTATGTCTGTGTATAAATGTCACACTGCAAAGGCAAGACACTAGTATCCCCTGGTGCAGCAGCCTTAGGATACCCTCTGTGATATACAGCTATGTGAACTAATAAGGAAGAGAGATGCTGTTTGAAGAGGACAGAAAGATAGCCTTACCTCCCCTGAATACCATTCACTTAGTGGTTTTGGCCTGGCTCCAAGCCAGGAGGAGAGCAGCATGCCCTTGTCTGTGTTGAATGAAAGCCCATTGCTGGCTGCCAAACAGCCTCAGGCAGACAGGGACTCCAAGGACTGAACTGAGAGCTCTAAACTCATTCACTCATGGGCCAAGATCCTTCCTAACCCTAGAGGGGTGTGACAGAGAAAAGAGAGACATCCCCCAGGTAACAGTCTCTTGCATCACACAGTCTGAGCCTAATAAGGGTCTACTGCTGTCTTATTCCATTGCTAACACTATGACTCTAACTGCCGTGTACTACAAATTAATTCATTCCTTCAGGCTTTGCTGTTCAGTAACTGGCTGTCACAGCAATCTCCTGAGGAGCTAATTGAGAGTTGTGATCCGTGCAGTATTTCCATTACTGCTGTAATGACAGGCAGCCAGACACACACATATGCATGCTCACACACACAGAGCACAGGTTCCTCTGTCCTTATGAAGGGAAGCCAGAGCCACCTCAAGTACTCAGCAGTAGCTAGGAGAAAGGGAAAACAGGCTGAACTATTTCAACAATTCAGACTGAGGTCATCCAGACTTTGCCCAAATTAGGGCAACTTGCTGGGAGCTCAAGACTGATTCCCATTAGTGGAGTGTGGCCTTCACACACTCCTCTTCTGTACCGTGGCACAGTTCCCGGACACTACAAATCCCACCAAACAAGTCACCTTTCTTTGAACAGTCTTCCCTATTTCATGGTGGAACTTGTAGTCTCCATAGAGATGCTTCTTGACCAAAGATGTTTACAGCTGTTGTGCGTGTAGCACTGTAGAATCTGCTAATATTAGAGCCTTACAGTTCTGCTTAGCAAACTCGAAGAGGTGTTAATTTAGGAAGGCTGTATTTGATCCATTATGATGTGGTTATTTGGGAGCCTGAATGGCTCAGGCATGATGTGTGCTCACAAACTGAATCACTTTTTTGTTTGTTCTCCCTTTCATGCGTATTTACCGAGGAAACCATGAAATCCAGCACTTCCTGTAGCTGCGTCACCTGCTGGTAAAGACTCAGCCATCACAGGGCACATTTTATGTCCTGACTGGACTGCATGCTCGTAGCTCTCACCCAGAAAGCAGAGGATATGCAATTCTGTGCTGCCACTGATGATTTTTTTTAGCAGAGTCAGTTAGAAGGTGAGAAACTTTATTCTCTTGCAGGGTTGTCCACTTTTTTGAACTACCTCTAGAATTAACTCTAAAATGAACTCTACCATGTCTGAGGCCTTGTCTATATACAGACAAATGTGTATCCATTTAACTTAGCTATCTTAAAAGTTGGTCAAATTGATGCAGACTCATTCAGTAGGCACTTCTCACTGAGTGCTTTACTAATCCCAATCCTCTGACTGGTTTCTTCATAAATTAAAGACCATTTCAAAGTCCACTATCAATGGAAAACCAAAGCACAACAATTATTTTGAATGACAATTACTGAATTCCCTAGTAATTAAAATTCTGTAACATTTTAAGTATCTAAGTGAGACAGAATGCATTTGCAAGTGAGCTATTTCAAAATAAACTCTGCAATTATCAAAAAAAAAGCCAGACAGATCTAAGTCAACAGCTCTAGTCACCCTTAAACTGAGATTGTTGCAATGGCAGAGGTAACCCAGCTGCTGTGAGGAGGTAACTCATGTTCGGGAACTTTCAGAGGCCTGGACTGCTCTCACACAGATTTCCAAAGGCAGCTTTTTTTAGCAGAGGAATGAGCTGCAGGCTCTTCAGAGCATTCCAGAGAGCGCAGTGTGCTACTCTGACTACCAGTGCACTCCGGCTTTCTAAAAATACCTAGGAAGATACCTATTCAAGGTACGAAAACAGCTTTTAGGGCTCACATAGAGGATTAAGTTACTGAGCTTTAAGAAGTAAAGGCTTATAATCTTACTGTGATAATTGATCACATGCATGCTCCTGGCATGTGATAAATACAAAGTCATTTGACTTAACCTAGCAGAAGGCAATGTTAAGTGAAATTACCCCGTGTCTCCTGCAGGCTAGTTGTGCACACAGCTCTTACCACAGCTCAGCTGGAACATAGCAATTTGTTCAGTTGCGCTAAAAGTTACTGGATGTGCAAACTCCTATTCTGCCCTCTTGTGACAATATCACAGGAAAATTAGGTTCTTTTTTAAAAAAAGATTAATTTTATAAAGGAAACACAAACATTCCCAAAACTTTCACAACAGTGAAGTGCCCCTGAGAAGTGGGCTAATGCAGGATGTTCTGAGATACCTGTACATCACAGAATGTAGTATACTGTAGTATGTTCGGCTTTCCTGTATATAACTGTAACTACAATTTGCAATTGGACATATTTGCAATAGATATAAAATAATCTTAGTGGTATAGAGCAGAGGGCAACAAATTGGATGCATCTATCACACTACACCAAGAACAGACCCTACCATCACCCATGGCAAGCTTCTGAAAGAGACAAGAGAATGCCAGTGAAGAAAGTTCCAAAAGCCCAGGGCAGATCCTGGAACAGTGTACACAGCCTGTTAGGGTATGGGGTGCCCCAGGACTTCATTTCAAGGATCATTCAGAGCATGGCCAAGGAATATGCGAAGTGGGCATAAAACTTACCTGCTATCAATGTTGGAAGAGCTGTGGTATAAATGGAAAAGGTTCTGAGTTATGACCAATAACTTCATTATTCCAGAAATACTATGTGCCATAGAAAAGCTTTGGCTTCTGCGCAATGCCTAAGTCAGACCTTTTCCCTTAAAATGTGATACAAGATGATTTCCAGCTGAGGGGTGAGGGTGGAGTGTGGACATACAGGTAGCAATTTATTCCAGACTATTTTGAACTGATTACCTGGAGGGAGCTTCCCAATATGGTTGCTTGGCATGTATTTCAATGCAAACTGATTGCCTCATAACTCTGCCATGCCAGTGTACATATACTTACATATCACAACAGGATCACCCCAGCCAACCTGAGTCAAATCCCACGGCCATAATATGCTCATGTCAGCATTTGACATCCTCATGGACTCCATATGTAGATGCACCAAGTCACCAGCTTCACAGCAGAAAGCAGATAGAAGTCCCTGCACACTACATCTTCTCAAGCAAGCCTAGCCCAGTCTCAAGGGGCAGCACAATGAGCCTGCCTCAGCTCAAGAGGTCCTTGCAGCTTGTGTTTGATGGAAGATGCCTGACTACCCTGTGCACAGATCTGCTGCTCCTGTGAGAAGAGACGTCTTGAGAGAGGAAGATTTGTCCTGACGCAGTGAGCCATCAACTCATTTGGAAGGGACCCTTGGAGGACACCTAGTCCGGACATGTACAGGCACTACTACTACCACTAGAACATGTCAGCTGTGCCTTTGTCTAGCTGACTCTTGGCAACTTCCAAGGATAGAAGTTCTACAGTATCTATGGGTAACTTGTTTCACTGAAGCACAGGCTCCCATCCGGAAGTTTTACCAATGAGTATTTGAATATTCCAAGACACAGTATGTACTGCTTGCCATAGCTGACAGAAGATCAAGTCTTACCTAGACTATTCTAAAAATGGTAAGCATAAAATGAGGAAAAAATAAGCAGACATTTGGAAATAGGCTCACAAAAATAGAGTACAAATGCATTTCTCATGCTACCTGAAACTAAGCACTAACTACAGGAAATCCTTCAGGATTTCTGTTTCTAAAAGCTCTCTCAGTCAGAGAACTAAAGAAAGATTATGGTACACTGATACTCCCTCTGACAGAATAAAGCTGCATGAAAACAATCAAGACATTAAACAATGTTTGACTGCAAGCCCAACATCCACAGCAATCTCTGTTCAGCAGGACAGTTTACAGAGCAGGGACTTCAATCTCTGATTATGCCCTCCCTCCCTCCCCCGTTTATGCTGCTCAGTTCTCCAAGGTAGTTATCAAGTGCAAATAAACCCACAGAGGAACACTTGCCTCCTCTAGACCTAAATTAATGCCACTGAAACTCATCATTAGCTAGATGTATAAGGGCAGCTCATACACATGTAATCATCTATCAGGAAACACCTACCGTATAATACCAAACAAAAGGTCTGCTGTGTGAAGGGAGCCTTTTCTTCAGGAGATGCTTCTGATTCAGTTCAAAAGAAGGCTAAAGCACCAAAACTCATGTACCTCATCCAGTTCTTTGCCCAATTCTATGCTAAAGCAAGGAACTAGTTTTATTCTGGACTGCTACATTCCAGGTTAACTCACTGCATAATATAGTGTTAGCTGTCTTACAGATCACACTTAGAATCACAAAATTAAGATTGGAAAGGAATCCTGGAGGTCATCTGGTCCAAGTCCCTGCTCAAAGTAAGCCCAACTTTGAACATAGATCAGACTGTTCAGGGCAAATTGTGAAGAAGACAGCCTCTCTGTCCACACTGTTATAACGCCCCTGTTGCAGATTGTATTCATTGCCTCTCATCCTTCTGTTGCGCTCCTCCAAATAGAAACTGTCTCTGTCTACTTTTTAACTACCTCTTTGGCAGTTGAAGGCTATTAGATCTCCCTTAGCTTTTTCTTCCTCAGCTGAATAAACTGGGGTCTTTCTCCTTTTATTTCATGTGCTTCAGTCCCTTAACTGTACACTGGACTTGCTCCAGTTTGTCAATATCTTCCCTATACTAGGCAGCCCAAAAATGGGCACAGGACTCCAGGTACAGGTGTACAATTGCTAAATAGAGGGGAATAATCAGTCCTCAACTTGCTCAACACAATTCTGACAACTCAACCTAGCATGCACTCAACCTTCACTGCCTCAAAGTCAAGCCACTGAATGATCTTCACCTTGTCTGTCAGGACTCCCAGGTCCTATTCTGCAGCAGTGCTCTCTAGTCACGTGGATTCTAGCCCACAATTCTTTCAAAACCAACATTCACTTTCCAATACGCCTTAGCAACATCACCAAATAGCATGCAGTTTGTAATTCAAGGGCAGTAAATATATCTTGTGAGCAGAACAGAAAATAGACAGTTTGTGGGGGTGCCTGAATTTGCTTGCAACTAACAATTTAGGAGGTATTTAGGCATAATCGTATTCCTCCACCTCCTACTTTACTTTTTTTCCCAGCTCAGTATCTGTGGCTTACACATTTGTGTAAGATACCACAACTTTTGCTTTCTCTGAAGCCTCATGCACCAGATGTAGAAGGACAGACTGACTATCTGGTGTCTAGCGGGGTAAGTGAACAAGGAACAAGTATCTATTGTCAGAGTCAAAGGAACCGTAAGGAACTTATCCTTGCACCACAATCTCTAACTCTGGGCAAAAGAAAGTTATCTGGTTCCAAGTGCCTGGTCCAGAGCAGAGGCCAGGGTCTGAAGGGTGGATGAAAGACCAGGAGTTGAGTGTGCATGGGTGCACCCTCCTCCCCCCATCTTCTCACTCTGAGTTTGAATGAACAGAGAGAGAAGGCGAAGAAAGAGGACACAACCTAAACAACAGATGTACAAACTGTAGAAGCAGATACTGCCAACAGGCTTCTGTAACATAGCAGTTTTAATGGAGAGTTGATAATTTTACCTCTTTCACTTTTTATGTTACTCTATCTTGTACCTACTATCTCTGTGTAATAACAAAATATATTTGTGGTATCTATTCTGTTTGTTCTGACCTTAGATATAACTAACATCCACTCAAAGGAAGAACACACTCAAACACTCATGCAAACGGAAAGAATTCCATTTGGAGATCTAGCATTATTCAGTCTGAATAATCTATTTGGTAGGATTTGGCTGATCAGGACGGTATTAAAACAAAACCAATAATTAGTAATAACCTATTGCTTAGTACTTACACCACACTTTACTTTTAGAAGTACTGCAAAAAAACATTACTTGATTAATCACTTAATCAAGAACCTATAAAATTAGCTGCATTAACTAATTAATTAATCAAGAAGTTATTAAAAGCCTGACTGAAAGGATATTGATTGCTGCTAGAAATAACAATTGCAATATTGTGATGCTAAGACAAGAATTTCAGAGGTGAAAAACAACAGTCTGCAGATCTATGAGGATTTTCATGCATGGAGCACGGATATGAGATGCATCTTAAAGGTGTGTGGCATGGGAAACCAGAAAAGAGCTAGAATATCTATTGTCAAACATAAGTTCTTGGAATTATTTGACATGACACCACTTTCAAGCACAAGAGAAATAGCTATGGCTAAGATCTTTGCAAGTTATTTCCATCCTGAGGAAGGTAGGAAAAATTAAGAGAAAACATACTCTTAGAATGGGTATTTGCCAATTAATTAACTCTGAAGAGAAAATGCTAATGGCTTGCTCAATACACACTGCTCATTGTGATCATGACTCAATTCAGTCTGAGAAGGCTTTGCAAGAGCTTTGCCATTAGCCTGTGACATAACCTTCAGAGACAGGGGAGACCAAGAGATTCACCCACATATGAATAAAATAGAAGCAGCACAGACACCCTTCCCATCTCCACTGACAGGCATGGTGTGGAAGGGGCAGGAATACAATTTCCCCTGTGGTCAGATGGGTTAGAGATCTACTTGCTGTTTCCCACTTATAACCAAGCTACCTATTTTACAAGCCAAGCACCTCATCAAGCTATACACTGCCAGACTGCAGCTAATTTCCGTAACTTCTCTGATATGATCCTTCTAATTGCTGGGGGTTTTGCCTCACTTTGACCAGGCCAAGCAGTAGCTGAGTTTCATCTGCTATTAGCACACGCATGATTCTAAAGCTATGGGAAAGTGTGAGTGAAAACATCTACGCTGATGACTGACAAAGGGTCTTGTGCACAAGGTTTACCAGAACTACAGGCTGATTGTTCAGGATCCTTCATCTCCCAATCCTACAGTCATACTTCTGATGGGATATTGAATTGCAATAGCAGCACCTCTGACAGAAGGGGTGTCTGAGACACCGGATCTGCTCCACCTAGTGATTCCAGAACATGTCAGGCTACACCTCTCAAGATTAAGACTGCTGCAGGTGATGATATAGGGCCCTGTATATAGCCCACTATATATAGATCATATGTAATCTGCAGACTGCTGCTTGGTGACCATGGCAGTAGAATAGCTGAGGGGAGTTTCCCATTCTTAAGCTGACCTGCAGTAAGACAGATTTTATGTAATGGGATCACCGATACCCTCCCCCACTTTATTATTCCAATTTTCACCCCCCTACCTTATATTTTATTAAATTTCAATCTCTCTTTGGTAATAGCAAACAAACAGAAAATGATAGCAGAATATTATATCCCATAGCATCACAGCTGCTTGAGAGACAGACACATTAGTACAGTTCAAGAGGGGAGGAGGGGAATCTCATACCAGGTATTGTCTTTCCTCATAAGACAAATATATAGACAGAAAGAGCTCTTGCACAAGTGAAGACAGCCCTCAGTTTGCTCTGCTCTTGAGGCACAGTACTGGAGCAGCCTACACTTCAACTTAATTGGCATAAAATGGAGTACATTATGGCAGTCAGTGTCACCAAGGATGAGCAGCAGAAACACATTATACATCCTGGCATGCAAGGGACAGGCTGGTCCCAACCTTTGCAACCTATGCATTCTTGCATATTTTTCTGCATATTGCATTGCAAGAGCCATATGTGCTACAGATGACAGCCAAGGTTATGTGACAGGGTTAGGTGGCTGGGCTGCATCTTGGTGTAAAAACTGAACAGCATCTCTGTGATGTAGAACAAAGGCTAACATCTTCTATGAAAAAAAAACCAACATTTTCTGTTCCATTTCCCAAATGGAAAAAAGAAAAGCCAATTCTGGAAAGCACAGACACAATGTCTTTTTAGTCTAGCTCAAGTGAGTATCTGTATGGTGTACTGCTGGAGAGGAGTCTTTCCTTTCCCTGCTAACACTAGATAAGTCATTCCCTTTCACACTGGATGGCTCTGGCATCAACTCTACTGCTCAGGAAAAGCCCAGTCTCCCTGCCTGCGATCACTATTTATACTGGATGTCCATTAATTGCATTGCTTGGAATGATTTGCTGTGGGTTTTCTTTTTTTATTCTAGCTGCATTATGTCGTGATCTGATGACTGATTGGGTCCTGTGAGCAATCATGAGCCCAAGCCTATTGCTGCTAGCTTGATAGAGTGTATATCTCTATTTCATATTCAATAATGATGAATGGTCATGGCTTACATTTATATAGCGCCTTTCATCCAGAAAGATCCCAAAGCACTTTACAAATTGATTTACTGTGCAAACTATGGGGTTTATTCTCCGCTTCATAAGCTCGTATAAATCCCATTGAGTTACTTGCACTTCATCACAGTACTTGGTATTGCCCAAACAAAGCAGAAGCACTCTTTCTAATACACCTAGGAGAGAGTCAGGGAGCACTTATGAAAATATGCAAGTCTTCAGAACCTCAGTTTTACGTCTTATCCAAAAGGCAGAATCTTTAGTAGCAAAGCAAGCACCTAACCCTGGGAAAGATCTACTTTTTGCACTACTACCAGGGCTTCCTGCAGCAAAGCATGCCTTGGAGAGGACACAAGTAAGAGGTGAACCTGATTGCTCACGACTGCACCCCGAGGCAGAATCTGATAAAAACAATTGGTTACTTCCACTAAAAAAACCCACTATTAAACAGAAAGCTACTAGCAATTGAACATCAAGAGCCATCAATACAAGCTGCATGAGTTTCTTCTGGGTTGCAGAAGAATGAAACAGGAGGAAGGCTCAAGCAACCTTCCTGGCAATAATTTTGAGCACATATTTAGCCACTGCATAATGCTCTGCACTAATGATTTGAAACAAATTACCCAGTTGCCTTCTCCTCTATTTAACTTAGGGTGGGGAAGGAAATACACCAGATATGTGTCTGGCTTCAGCAGCTGCTGTTGTTCTCACCTTGACGACTAGCAAAAAGGATTCCTGGAACCTAGCCTCCACATTTTCCAAGCCTGGGGGCTATAGTGATGTGGGGAACTCATGACTGATGCAAAAGGTAACCACCTCAAGTATTTTTTCCACATTCTCTACTCAGTCTGAAACCTTCAAAGGAGCTCCATGACTTTGGAAGAGAGTTAAATGAGAAGCATAAAAACAAGTGCAGAAATTCTCAAATAAATATAGTGGCACAATGTAATGGGTGGAGGCTGAACAAGCTCCCAAGTTCCCTTTTTTCCCCTGCCATATTACTTCTTAAATGGCTGAAATTCTGAAATAACTTTGATCAAAGACAAAATCACATCAAGTTATCCAATAGTTGTGTGGAAGACCTGTTTCCTATGGGATTTTAAACGAAATTTTTCTCTGGGAACTCAAAAGGAAATAGCTCATAGATATTTGAAGGTAAAAGGTATCAATTTAGTGCTAGAATTACATATAAAATTCAGGGTTTGAACACTGCCTTTTCTTTCATGGCATGTCTGACTTACCATGCTGACATACTGCAGCAATAAGTATAGTTAGAAATTAAAAGAGAGAGAACAAAAACTTTCCTCCTTTATTACATTATGGACTGTTTGCTAGATTCTTTATTAACATCAGATAAAAAAAAAGATGGCAAAAGTTAAGACAGGAAAAAAATATTCCTTCTTTTTTGAAAGTATTTTGAAAAATAAACCCAGCAGCAGGATTGACAGTATCAGCCTGAAAGACTCCACGTAACCTGTATTCCTGAGGCAAGGGTAGGGGGAATCACACAGAAAACATGGGAGGATTTATCCAAAAGTTTCATAACACGTTCAGGCCTGTATAGCTGCAGTCAGTTCGAGCAGCTTGCCTGATACCAGTAAAATATTCTGGACAATAAGTGCGTGAGGTTTTAATGAGGCTATAGTAGAGATGTCCTCATCTCTCCCTGTATTGTGAATATCCTGCCCATTTCATCTCAGTGTAAGCTGGTTACAGTGAACGTGATGGCAAATGGGATGTTGAAGCACAAAAAGCCTTATGAATTTCTTGTGGTATAGACATAGAGAATGTGACAGTAAATGCTGAAGCCAGCCAGATGCGGGGCAGGTGCATGCTAACCTAGGGCATGAGACCCCACTAACCATAGTCTTCTCTCTCTGAAGACTGCTCTCCCACTTCAGTGAACAGGACAGAAGTTCTCTAAATGCATTAGTCATCTACATTTTAAGTGGGGACCTCAGTTATATTTGACACAGCTGCATTTGGCATGTGGTTTAAATGGAGTATATTTTTTTCTTAGACATCTCCCTCCTAATACCTAGAAATGTCACAAACACTAAGACATTTCCCTTCAAGACATATGCACTGACGCTCATGGTGTTAAAGAACTGCAAGATGAGGACTACAGCCTGAAGTCTACATCAAATATTCTTTAATTTTATGGGACCACTAAGGTGTGATGCAAGCATGTTTTAGCAGCATAGCTTTCATACCTTGTGGTGGCTATATTTCAGCTCATTTTTACTTCAAATACTTCAATTTTACCTTCAACTTTACAGTAGATGCTTTGTCTTTGCACAAAGTGAGAAAATTAAGACCATTTTCATACAAATGGCTTGCCTAGCAAGAGGGGAACCCTAAACAGCCTTCTGACACCTGAAAGGAGGCTGTTACAATGCAGCAAGGATCTTTATGAATGCACGAGGCAGGAGAACAAGAGACTGTGGAATTAACTGCAAGAAGGGAGATTCTGACTGCATATAAGGAAAAAAGTTCTTATCATAAATAATCAGAGAAAAATGTTACCCAGAAAGACTGAAATTTCCATCCTTGGAGGTTTTCAAGGGCCAGCATGATATTTCCAGCACACCCTCCTCTACCCATTTAGGACTTTTCCCAAGCCCCTCCCTCATTTAATTCTTCTTGTGTCTTATTTTCTGCATGCCAGTGTGGGTCCTTTTTCTCCTTCTGGCTTTGATTTCAATAGGAGGGGAGTGAGAATAGGAGCAAGATTCACAGTTTTGGTCTGTAGGATGACCATGGCCTTCAGATGTTTGGAGAAACAATGACACAGAAGACTGGATCAAAGCCCACAGACCTAAGATAAAGCATGTAAATGCATTAAGAGGAGGGCAAATAAGCAGTTCCATAATGAGGGTAGGTACTTGCTTGATGCAGACAGTGTTATCAGAATTTAGCTGCCAAGCACTAGCAAGCAGTTATTGAGTCTCCATAACTTCCCTATTTTTCAGAATGCATTGATACTGGGAAAAGTATAGTAATGACCCTTTGCCTATTTTAAATCCTTCACTCATTCCCTTCATAGTATGGAGATAATGGAGTTCCATAGCCAATAATGTACAGGCTGTTGTACAGACAAAATACACATTGCCAGTAGTCCAATGGCAGGATTATTATTTTTTTAAGTTAACACTGGAAGATGTTGCAGGTTCCACTTTTGTTACCAACAGTGTTTAGAAAGTATGCACTTCTGTAACGGTCCTATTTGGTGGGGTTTGTAACCAACAAAGAATTACTAAGTCATGAGATCGAAGCCAACATGAGTATCAGACTAGATTGGAAACAAACTCCATACTTTCAGAAATCCTGACAGATTACCAAGCGCAGGAAAAGGAATTCATCCCAGTTGAGAAGACACTGTTCAATCTAACAGTTCAGCAAATAGCTGGAAAGATTTTATGATATTTGAGCCTTAGAAAACTTACTGAAGATAACAGGACATCTCATCAACATTAACAAACAGGTGACAAGAAAGCCAAAAAGTAATGGCAAAATAAGGAAATGACGTCAAATTAATGAAAGCAACAGCGTCAGAGTTCCTTTCCTGGCAAAATAACTTTCCACCTTACAAAAATGCCAGCATAAATGATATAGATAGGACCTTTACTGTCACTCAGCTGCAAAGCCAAGGACCAAAAATTGCCACAGACTGAGATCCTCCTGATCTAGGAGTTTCCCATCTCTCCATAGCAGGAGATACATGCACAGAGGCAGGGATGCCAGGGAAGCCTGCATCACTTTCCAAAGCTTTATTTATCCCAAGTATAAAGAGAAGATTCTGGCAGCTGTCTGCATGCATCAGTCTACTCTTGTTCACCAGCTCTGAGCTCACATCACATCAGCACTATAAAAAAGGAAGAAGACATAGGCAGCAGTTTTGGAAATGAAAATAAAGCATTTTTAAATCTTTGCAAGAAGATGATGACTGCCAGGGCTCAAAGACCTTAATTTTTTGCAGACACAAGTAAGAATAAATCAATGTGGCTCAAAACTTTCAGGCTTCTTGGTCTTTGCAAGCAGATCAGTTTGGATCATATAATCATTAAATCATAATTCTATCCTACCATAGGATAGAAGATAACAGTGCCTAGGCCAGTGTGTATCAAAGATTTCAATATCCAGCTTCATGAGTCTAAAACATTATTGTATCTGCCTGTAGACAGTGCCTCTCATTCAGCCAACACCCTGCAGCTCCCCAGAGATGGTGTGATAGGAGCGCACAACATCCAGAGATACATGTCTTTTAAAGCCCTCCTAGCTAAATAAGACATAACAGTACCCAGGACCCTATTAAAGCAGGAAGGGAGTCCAAAAAATATATGAATCAGGGCCTGGGAAATCAGTGTTATACAGAAGCCTGTTACAAAAGAAAGTGGAAAACTGCTGTGCTCCTGGGGCATTTACCTTACCAAGGCAAGCAAGTGCCAGAAGCCATGAGTCCTATTTGTATAGGAAAACACACCATTCCCTTCAGACTCCCAGTGTGGAGGAGGATGTTGAACCACACCATCCCCCTGCAAGCCCTCCCTCCCTCTCCTCCACCATAGATATACAAGGCTAAGTTGATGAGCTGGTTCAGCTTAGTGTGAAATGTGTTACATTTTCCCCCCAGCTGCTTCCTGATTGCAGTATTTACTTTTAATCTCCTCTGCCTCAATGCCCGATAAAAACTTTGTCACATTAGATGGTGACAGATGGGGAAGAGAAGGGGGGGATCACTGCAAGGGAACGTCCTGGCTTCCCAATAATTTTTCACAACACCAATTATGTCCTTCAGTGCTTCCCGGCATGTGCACCCATGTCAGCAGAGAAGGAAATAGAAAGGCATAAATAAAGACAAAACCAGGCATTGCGTGGCTTTAATCTGCAGAATAACATTTCTCATTTAGGTGAAATATTGTTGGATTCTTTCCTGTGCTGGAAATGGAGACACACACACATATATACAGAAACACAGATGCACAGAGTTCACAACTGCCTTCCTTAGGCATGAACACTACTGTCCTCACAAGCAGCTCTCTGGCATTATGAACAGAAAAGTGCAGGTATCTCCTGCTTTCTGAAAGGTATCTATGACCAACAAGCCAAATCTTATGCTCTTTAATCCAATCTCCACTGACTAAATGGAGGCAACATGAAGATTCTTATGTTACGGTACCAAAAAGTTCCTAGAAAGTTTAAGAATACAACATATTAGGCAGTACTTGAGGCTGCTGGCAAATGTCACTTTCCAAGACTAACCTTGGATGACACTACATTTGGCACCTTTAGATGTCTATCCAAGGTGACAAAGGGCAATCTTTTGAATCTGGTTTACTTCTTGCTTAGGTCTCCAAGGGAAATGAAATGCAGTAGTAAAAAACTGCATTGGTGGAGATATATATGGCAGCAGCTGAAGGTAATCATGGAAGCAAAGGGTGAGGGAGCCAGGATGAAGATGTGAGATGGCTTTGACCTGGGCTGGGATTTATCCAGTCCTACCAGGACAAAAAAAAACCCCTACATTTTGTTTGCCCTTTCTATATTCAAGAAATAAGGCTTTATGCACCTTCTTTATGAACAAGAAAAAAAATAATCAAAATATAGCAATTCCCCAGCTATTTTTAATGTGAACTAAGAGAATCACAGCTACTGCTCTCATCTTGACAATCCTGGCTCAGTCCCAAACAGGGACAAGACTTCAGTGACTTCCATTGCAAGCAGAATGGACAGGCAATGTCCCAGAGGAGTACATAATGAAACAAGAGCAGCTGCTCTATGGCATGATGTAAGTGTAGCAACAGAAATGATGGAGAAGAGCCTCAACTGGAACAGAAGGAAAGGGTAACTTTCCTAACAAGTGAAGCATGGTGTACATGAATGTTGACAGATAGGGCACATTCAGGTATCTTCCATTAGGCCAGAACTTGGCCTGCAGGAGTCTTGGTAAGAAAGTAAAATGAGCAGTCTCTGGGCTCCAGGCTAGAAGATTCAGCAGATATCAGGCAAAAGGCTGTGAGCCACAGAAGTGATGAAGAATCCACTGATAAAATGAACTATGCTTTATAAGAAGCCAGGGAACAAATGGCTGGAGCTAGAACAGAAAAGATAAGGCAAAGGAATGAGAAAGTATTAAGTTCTTTAGCTATAGATTTGCTTTACTGAAAATAGCTAACTAGTAATAGAAACATTATGGTCTTAAAGTGTCATTATGGTTGTGCATGACCACATTTTGGCAGTCATGTCTGTATTTATATAACTGTCAGTATGGATGTATTATAAGCAGATTTACAGGTCTGATTATGCCCGTGAAACTCCCTAGAAGCTCAACTACAATGGGCTCAGCATGATATTATAGTGGCAAAGAAAAATGCCCTTTTCCCTACAGACAGAACCAGTGAAGACACACAGGTCTCTGAAGAACTTGTTGGGTATAAATCAGCAGTCCTAGACCAGCTAGACCTCAATGGATGTAGGAGCAAGAACAGCCACTTACAAGAGAAAGTTAGTATGAAGAAAAAGAAATGTCAAGGCAAATAGATTTAAGGAGAAGGATAATATTCAGATCTGAATAATTTTTAAAATCCTGTTGCCTTTCCAATGGATAAGCACTGAGGCTAGGAACTGTACATGGGCTTTACCCCTTAGGATTTTCTAAGAAGCATTTTTGGTAGAGCTGCTAAAAAATAGCATCATTGCTAAAAAATAGCATCATATTTGCAAACAGATATAGCAGACAATTGCTTTGGTGTGGTACCATGTCCTAAGGTGAGATTCTTTGTTCCTTCCCATTTTTATAAATATATCAACCCAAATCACTTGTGGTTGACTAACTGATAAAGATTCAAAAAACTAAAAGCTAGAAACATCCAGATTATTTGTTTTCATCTGCTTTCATTATTTCTTCAAATTAGTTACTCACCAAAGTAATATTCTCAGCTCTTTACTGCAATATTTTTGCAGCCTCAATGAGGGTGTTTCTACAAAGAAAGAAAAAAAATATGCAGACAGCTACTGTCCTAATGTAATTTGATCTAAAAGTGTCTTTTTGTTAGGCAGGAAAAGAGATGAATCACATTTTATTTCTCTGATTCTCCCTAGAGATTGTCAATCAGTTTAACTTGAATTTATTCTTATTTGCAAATCAAGTTAAAGGAGTAGGACTGTCCTAGGAATCTAGGCAGAAGAAACATTCCCCTACTTATTTTTTGGGTTATTTCTAAATGAGGATAAGAAAAGAAGACCATATGCAGAGTACTCTCTCTCTTCTTGCATCCCAATTTTATCAAGCAATACTCAGGCCACGGTTTCTCCTCTCTGTTTAGCTGCCTTACCTTCAATGCTTTAGCACATGTTCAAAGGCATATTGCTCCCCTATCTTAGAGCTTACACTTAGGCTGAATCTACTTAAGTACAGTGACCAAGATTTAGAGAACTCCTGTTAAGAAGTATGTGCACTTTTTACATTCCCCACCCCCCCAAAAAAAAAAAATCAGTTTTTCCTTCATTTAGGCACAATAAACTTCCTAATAATGGGAGAAAAACAACTGCCAACTCAGTGACTGTGTTGCTGTGCACCAGGAGGATTCCACAAGCCACCCCATTAACTTCGGTCTCTAGAGGAAAGACAGGAGCGCTTCAATATGCGCTCAACTTTGCTTCCTTATGTCACTATGCTGGACCATGTGGTTAGAGGAAACCAAGTGAATTTTGTGTTATTTTCAGGAGCTGGAGTTTTTCCCTGAGGAACTGGTGATGTTGACTAAGAAAAATCAGGGCAAAGTAAGCTAACCTTCCAAGCTAAAGATCTCTCTGCTTAACACAAAGCATTGCAGATTCTATGAACAATGTGGTCATTATATTACAGTGCTTTTCACACCACCCCACCAAGTAGGCTGGAGTGCACAAAGACACACTGGGAGGCGATGCAGCCAGGACAGCTCAACCCAGTTGACCAAAGAGATATTCCATAACATATGATATCACGCTCACCATATAATGCTGGGGGAAGGAGGAGGAAGGGACAGGTGTTTGGAGTGATGGCATTTGTCTTCTGAAGTAACCATTACAGGTGATGGAGCACTGCTTTCCTTGAGACGGCTGAACACCTGCCTGCCAACGGAAAAGAATGAATGAATTCCATGTTTTGCTTTGCTTGCACGCATGGCTTTTGCTTTACCTATTAAACTGTCTTGATCTTAACACATGAGTTTTCCCACTTTGACTCTTCCAAGTCTCTCCCCGATCTCAACAAAGGGGGAGTAACTGAGCAGCTGCCACCTGGGGTTAAACCATGACAAAAAGGTATTCAGGAATTAACAAGCATGCTCTTCCTTTGCCTGCTGTATGAATGTTAGCAGCACTTAAACCTGCAGCTTCTCGGGCAACTTATGTTTTGTGGCTGGCAAAATGCTTGTCAAGGTACTTGCCAGCAGTGGTACAAGAATACAGCCTATATTTTTTCAAATACTCAGCAAGTCCCATCAGCTTTCCAAGCAGAGATTTGCAGAGGCCTTTTGGAAGTTAGATAAGAATTTCCAAACCACCTTCTCTTCAGTCATTTGAACAGTCCATTCCTTGTTTACATAACTCAGAGCAATGACAAGGGAAAGGACTTTGCAAGTAAGTTTTGCCTGACCCTTGCAATCTCAAAATCACAGGATGTTTACCATGGTCCTGTGGGAGCTTCCATGCTTTTCAGCACCAGCACAGCCCCAAGGTGCTCACTGTGTTGCAGTGACAGCCACAGCAGTGACATGCAGTGTGCAACCAACTGAGCAGAACAGTGAACAGCCCACTGACCCTTGTTGAATGGGTCTCATTAAAATTTCCAGGCCCCCAGTGAAAATTGAGTGGTACTGGCTCAGAGTACACAAGTATTCATGTCAGCACTTCCAGTCAGCCATTTCATTCATTTTCATAATCATCCCCACTTGATACCTGCCCTTCCAAAGGAAGCATGTGCAGGCTTTAAAAGATTAGCAATACTTTCCTCAGCTGGTACTTCTGAGGTATTTAATATAGTATATAATAATTCGTGACAATGAACAGAAAGCAACATTCTCCCTGCTCTACACAACATTAAAGTCAAATACTGCATGCCTGCATCATCCACACTAACAGTTTTCAGCTTACAGTCTGCAGACAGCCGTGATCCCTCAAAATCCTCGCAAGAGAATCACAAAAGAAATCTACAAGAAGCAGTGTCATTGTCAGAAGGCTCAGTATACAGGAGTGCACGCAACCATGGAAAAGTGCTTCAGAGGTCCACAAACAAACGAAAAACCAAACCCAAACAAACAAAAAAATGACTGAGAGACATCATAAGTGTGGCAAATGATACATAAATATTTTAGCTGGACTAATGAAGAGGCATTGGTATGCGGACACCATTACTAGATTTGCTGTGAAAGTCTTTAATGATAGTACATGAAATTTCTTCTCAGTACATTTTATTGACTTAAGATAATAGTTGTTTATAAAGCATCTGTATTATTTTGTTTCAAAGAATTTCTTATTTTCTTAAAAGATGACAACTTATTTAGGAAGAAATCACACTGATGTTTCATGGGTTTCTCAAAGTCTTTGTAGCAATAGCATATTTTCAATAGAAGCGTATTTTTCCCTTCTGTTCTGCAGAAACTTCGTATGAATAGCAACATATTTATTGGTGAAAATAATGCAACATGGCATCAGAAACCAAGAGATCAGAGAGCAGTGATTCAGTGAAAAAGCCTTTGGTCAGAGCAGATACCAAATTGCTCCAAAGCAAGCAGAGTGATTTTATTACAAATCCTGTTTTAATATTTATTTAAAGACACCACTTTTGTGAGACACATGGGTGACAATACCTCCTTTTGTGACACAGATGGGTGATAACACCTCCTCTTTATTCAATTCTAGTGAGAAGATCGAAGGCTGCATTAAGTACTACCCCCTTGCACGTCAATACATAGGGAGAGGATATCAGAACAGAGTCCAGACAAGGTCTCTAAATCTGCTGAAGGGATTAGCTACCTTATTCCAAGCCCTTCAACAGGGAATAGAGGCACTGCAGAGCACCTGGAAATAGACCATTACTTTGATCAGGGCAACAGGGGGAAAAAAGATGACTGAAAAACAAGTCTTACAAAAGTTTGTTAATAATTCTGGTGGAATGGCCCAAACTGATTTCAAGCAACAACTCCCAGCTGTGAGGTCTCTCTATACAGTGCTCCTCAAATCACATCAGCAGACAGGGGCATTGTGACTGGACCTATGTACAAATCCTCACCTCCTACTGAACAAGAAGAAATACCGCAGAAAACTACTGGATATCGTCTGTGGATCTTAGGTGACCACTGAACTAGACCTGAATAGGAGGGTGCCATTATGACACAAAGGTTTATCTCAAAGACTGCACCCTGCTCCTGCACATCCAACAAGCCGCAACCTTGCAGGCTTCCACAGGATACAGCAGTGAGCTAACTCAGATGTGCAGGTCTGAAATATTAATATTAGGACCTAGGCCCTCCACCCCTCACCTTCAGGTAAGAATAACCCCACCTCTTTAAAGAAGTTTCAGAAGTAAGTTTTGATCACACATTTTTGTCCACAGCTAGTTAAAAGATGCGATTTTGAGCCCTGTGGAAGCAGAACAGGAGCCTTTTTTGCTTCTCAGGGTTTGTGAAGGCAAGGGTAGCGGGTTTCAGAAAGATTATCCCACAGTTCAAACTCATTAATGAAAGAAAGAAATTAACCAAGCTCATTTTTCAGGGAATTCTTGTGTAAACTGGAAATTTTCCAGTCTGTGAGCCCCGCACTGTGCTAACCCATAAATCACAGCAAGCAGGTTGTCTGTATAGTGAGCTCAGCCACGTTCAGAGATGGGGGGTGGGGAGGTGGAGGAACCAACATATGTTCATGGAGAAAAAGCCTATAAAAACAAAACAGGAAAAAAAGAATACCTCCCTTGCCCACCACTGGAACAAAATAAAAGGCTTGGCCTCAGGCACTGAAACATACGCTGTCTGCAAAGAGTCCCCCAAACCAGGGGAAAGCACCTGAAACAGGTCAGCTTTTAATTGAATACAATATTAATTACTGCGTGCACCATTAACGGTTTGTGGGATTTGACTAATTAATGTAATAGTTTCTGAGTCACGCTCATTAAATATGAAAATTATGCCGGTGAAAGGTATCGGTTTCATTATCAATCTTGTATGGACAGGAGTGGGGGTGGGGAGAGGCTGCAGTGGAAAGAGTCCCACCCCAAGTTATTGTGTTATTAGCTCTCTCCTCTTGGAATTGGTTCAGGTGGGCAGAAGGAAGAGCCAAAGTGAAAAGAGGCAAGAACAGGAAGCATTACCTAGTGTTTGGAAGTCAGGACCCAAAAGCTATCCAGCTCTGATTGAATGTACACTTTTGTATAGCAGATGGAGCTGGCTGTCTGCATGCAACTTCAACTAGTTGTTGTCAGTTCCCATCATAACGTTTAGTTTCCTTCATCTCCCTGGCACAAGCATAATGAGAGAAATTGATGTTATGGGGTACTTCATTCATTAACCCATATAAGGCATGTGGTGGTTCCAAAGCAGAAAAGTACAGGGAAGGTAATTAGCACTGCTAAAAGCCAGTTCCAGAACACAAAGGATATGTTGAGAGATACTGCCCTGGGACGCACCCCTCACATGGGGCAAAGCTGTTACAGAAGGAGGACCAGAGATGTTATACCTCTCATTCATATCAAGCAATGCAGGATGGAGGCAGCACTGATGTATTCCAGAGGGAACTGCCATCAGTCCTGTATAGGAAGAAGAGTCACCTGCATGCAGGACCTCCAGGCAAAGAAAGGGAAGAGACATCAGTGCTCTAGGGTCCCTTTGTGCCCTACCCACCAATGGAGCAAAATGCAGAGGTCACCTTCTAGACTGAAATCTGAGAATAAGTACACAGCTGAGACAGTAAGAGGGCAGAAAAAATCCTCAAGAGTAAGATAAATGTCTAACATCACATAGTGGGACTCTTCTTCCAAGGATCATAGAAGGATTTGCGATCACCACCCTGTTATCAACAATGCATAAATGCTGCATAGGGAGCCCTACAGGAGCAGGAGGAGCAGAGATAATACCAGTGCTATTATTTTTGTAGCAGTCTTCTCGACTGATTCTTAACATATTTGGCACATGCTATAGGAGTCGAGAGGAAAGGGGATAGCTTTATACCAGACCTGCACGTGTCCACATCCATGCTGCAGGTATATATCAGCCTGGAAGGCCCAGATACAGAGAAGAGAAACCAGCAGGTGGGAAAAGGGCAAGAAGAGGACAATAGCACACATGCAAAATCCAACAAACAGCTCAAAGCCCTGATTCTCCTTAAAAGGTAAGGGAACGCCAGCAAGCAGTAAACCTGTTAGAAAGGAAATCCCATACGCTACGGTAGGGTTTTTATCACTTTGTCTAACAAGCAATGGCTGATGTATTATTTTCTTCAAAATAGATGCTGGTGTTCTTTCTAAATAACACTGGCTTGCTAGGAATTTGCGACTGAGCTTGCCGAGAGTTGGTGAGATTATACACAGCCTGTTCCTATTTGGGCTTATAACTTACACAACCATGACCAGTCTGCAGGCTCCTGTACTGCATCTAAGGCATTATCCCTTCTCCACTGTACATCTTCAGCCCAGCCGCCTACACACAAACGTTCCTTCATACTCCAGGCCCCACAGCCCTGTACTGAGCAAGGAAGGCAGGTATATACAATTAGTTCTGCTTCATATAGGAACTATGAGTGCCATGGGCTCTGAGAAAGCTAGAAAATTTGGAGGGTCTCTGATATAATTAACTCCAAACTTTTGATGAAGATGATGGCAGGGCTCTCTGCAGCCTTATTAACAAGGCTACCTTTTCTCTCCATAACAAGACAAATAATCATTCATGGAGTGAGATCAAGTACCTTCTGTGATTCAAATCCTATACCAAACAAACAAGAACTCTTCTGGTCTGGAACAATGCCCCATACAGATGGCATTTTCTGGTCCTCCCTTTTCCAGGTCACAGTGTTTCACCTAACTCCTTCCCATCTATTTTGAAGATGAGCTTTGAATTTTTAATCCGTGTTCACCAAAACAGCCAGAGCACTGCTGCTGTACAGCAAGCTGCTCTGGGGCTGGATGAAGGTATTATGGTTACACTTCTGTGTATGTTTCAGGGATCACAAAAAGATTTAATTCATATTGCTCTGCCTCTTGCTTTGCTAAATACAGTTCAGCCTGTGCTTACAGAGAGAGGTCTTTGTATGGACCTTTCATCACCGTGGTTAACATGAAACATTTGGCTCAGGAAGCCTCTAAACTACTGCCTTACTAAGCACTGCTGTTCTCCCAGAAGTATGCAATAGTGCCATTGTCAAACAGGACACCAAGCTATGTAAATTCTCATTCAGACTTTTACAGCTGCTGCATGCTGCCATAGTTCCCACTAATTTTGTCAATGAGGCTAGAGAGGACAGAGATGGACTTTCCCTACCAAGGGCAGAGTTAAGATACTTTCCTCTAGGAAGCATGCTGAAGAACCATGCTCAGCCTCTTCTCACTAGCACTGTAAAAGCTCACACTTATTTTTTAGCTTCACTGACTGTATCCCCTATACACTAATTTGATCCTTTTCAATTCCCCGCATACTCCACAACACTTTTCGTACATATGTGATTATGAAATAGTAAGGACCTCCCAGACTGGTGTAAAGGTCAGGATTCTGTATACAGAAGTCCTGGTTGGAAAAAGAAAGCCCCCACCCAGGACAGAGCAGTTCATACAAGGGGGAAACCTTTGCAGCTGTGAAAATACCCAGGTTGCAGCTACATAATCAGCCTCCTGTATCCCACATAACTTTAATAATATGAGTTCAGTATTTAATGAAATAACTTTGTTGTGATGTACTGTCATTGCCTATTACCTCTTTCATTTTTGATGTTTCTGTAGCTCAGTGTCGCTCTGAATGAAAGTCAGAATGCCCAAATGAACATGGTAGTAGACATTTTCAACTTAAGTTAGGAGAAGAGAATGAAGTGAGCACATACAAGACAAAGCTCAGCTAAACTTTAAAGCAGATAAGCACAGCTATACTGAAGCTGCAGCAAATTAATTTATTACTTAAATATCAGTCAAATGCGACACCACTGCCCTTCAGATGAATAAAGTCCCATCAGACATCAGCAAGTGAACCACCAAAGAACAGGAGGAGTTGGTTGTTTTGTTACGTGTTTTTGTTGTTTTAGGAGGTTTTTTAAAAGGCATTCTTCTCCACCCCATCACACATTGCAATTACAGGTATATGTCAGCACCTCCCAACAAATATATTTAGGAGATAACACCTAATTGCTGCCAATACCTGATTTAATTGTTACATTTGAACAGACTTAATTTATGATAGCATGACAAAAGTTGCATTTATCTAAGCAAACTTAACTCTTTACTCATCACCGCCTCTTCTCAATACCAGAACTGAGTGGATAAATTCAAACTGCCTTAGATTTCCCCTCAAAACATCATTCTGTGCTTTTCTGGATAAAAAGAGGACAAGAATTGGTCAGTGTAAAACACACAATGTGGTAAAGCTAAGGAGGAAAGAAAAACCAAAACCAAAACCAACAAAACCCTACAGAAAACCAAGAGGGTTGTTTGGTTGTTCTTTTTTTTTTTCCTTTACTGTAAGAACTTTCAGGTTTAAAACAGGTGTTGAAGTTCTGCTGTTGCAAGCTGTACAATAAAGACAGTTTAATTTTTCCAAATAAAAATATATTAAGAAAATAGCAAAAGGATTTTTGAGTTTTTCCTTTATCATAGAGCCTAGCAGTTTTACTCACAAAGCATTGATTGAGTGGTTCTTCTTGCCTGAAGACTTTGAATGGTTCCAGAAGAAAGTATTGCTGTCCCATCAAAAAGTACAGTACAGAGACCAATAGTGAGTTCTCCAGGGCACAGAAGTCAGTGACAGAACTAGGAATACAAGCCCACAGCTGTGACATTAAAGCTAAAACAAACACATAATTCTGAGCACAGGGATAAACACAATGTCCTACTGTTGACTGATGCTTTGCAAGCAGAAACACATCAGAATTACTGCTCTAAAGAATTTACAATGCATCTGTGACAAAATTCTTAAACATGTTGATAGATGTAACAGGATTTGAGGTATGTATGACCAGGTTTGGTCTCCTACTTGCTCAGGCAAGCTGATTATTGGAATTTTAATATGGAAAGGATGTATTGATCACATAATGTGATTTATGAACTTATGCAAGGAACTGTCTGTCCTAGCAAGAGCGGGCAACAGTGAGAAGAGTAGTATGCTCTATCTAAGCCAGATCTCTGGAGAGGAGCCTTCACAGTGCACAAATATGAGGTGTAAAACAAAATCTAAGACAGGGAAGCAAGCCAGAGCCAGTGGGTCTACAGTCAGAACAGTTTGCTGTCCCATGCAAGTCAGACAAAACACCATTTGCATCTTAGTTGGTAGCAGCTTAAGAAAAATGAAAGTTCATTTGTATCTAATAGCTTCCTCTGCTGGTGGGGAAACCTAAAGTAACAGCCATCACTAGAGCAAAGGCATTAGGAAGAAACTGAGGCTTCTTTTAAAAGTTTTTTTGTAACCTTGTTTTGAGCTACCTAACTCACGCAGCCCTTTCCCTAGTAATATTCAGTATCTGGGCAGAAAATTAAGAGAGCAAGCATTCCTTGCCAAGTCGAAAGTCCTCGCACAGGGTTGACTGCAGCACTCCCTGAACTAACCATCCAGCAGAAATAATGAGTTCTCAGAGATCTGGGACATATGTTTTCTACCAAACTGAAAAGTCAGATTTAGGGCAAGATTCCAAGAATTAGAGGGTAGCCTCCCTTACAAGGCACAAGGCAGCACTTCAGTAAACAGGAAGCAGAGCACAGAAAGGGAAAGGCAAACAGAAAGGCAACTTATAACCAGATCTATTCCCACTTCTAGCAGTTGCTATGTGATGGCCCTTTTATATGGAGCTTTCACTCAAGACAGTTCTGTATGCCATAGACTCAAGGTTAAACACCCTTGGTGGCTGGGCCTATATGGAATATCTTCAGAGGGGAGCACTCTCATCTGCACTTCTCTTCCATTGCCACTCCCACTTCATTTTTTTCAACAAACCCACCTCCAAATAGCTTCACACAGGAAATAAGAACATGGCAAATCACTACAGATATTTGCAGGAATAGGTCTTCACATGTAGAATCCAGAAAGATCTTCCCACAACTAGTTCATAAAGGGCACACAGTTCACCACTTCTACCAGCTGCATATTTTCTAGAGATTTGTCCAGTCTAGTTTTATATTTATGCCAAGCAGCAGAGATAGTGTCATTTGTCTTGAGAAACTGTTTTACTATCTTCAGTCCAAGATTTTTCTTTAGTTCCAGTATCTCTCCCAAAACTTGCCAGAAAGGATCAAATGTTAGTGGGAGCTTAAAACATTAAGCTTGCTTGCAGATTGAATGCACTTTCTCTCTCAAGCCACCGATCAGTTCTTCGCCTTCTGTCCATTCTACATGCAGACAAGAGGGAGAAGTAGTAGCAGCCATTCAGGAAAGTAGTCATATAAGGCGGAGTTGATCTGAAAGAGATCCAAGGAATACCCCTTTCCCCTGTACACGCAAAAGTATTATGGTCACTGTAACATATACTAGCACTTCTGCACCCAGCCAGACGTGCTCTCCTTAGGTTCAGCAATCCTGGTCTTGTACACCACTCAGACTGTGAGGGGCAACAGAACATGTCAGAACTATGATGCTGGGGACAAGCCCATACTTCTCTGGTTTGGCCCCCATTTAATTACACATTCCCTTGGCAAAATGGTAGCCTCTACCCATCAAGATCCTTTCTGAGAAACCAGCAAGAGGCTTTACTGACTATGCGCTGCTATGAAAAGCTATGCGTATCATTAACACAAGCAAGCCTCCGGCTTCATCTTTAATCACTGGCTGGCTTGACACCTGCATTCTGCAGACAGCCTTCACTGAAGAAAGTTTGCAGCTGGCCCAGATCTGTCTAAGCTTCCTCAAACCCACCAACTATCTCCACTCTCCATTTGTCAATTGTAAATGATAATTTCCATTCAATCTGATACATATTATAAGAATATAAACAAATGCCTCTGGCTGTATCATGGCTGCGATCACTTCCCTTTATAGCCATCATTTATTACAGGCAGACAGGTGGCCGTTCGGTGGAATGCCGAAGAGGCTCTCACCTGGACAATCACCAGGAAACACACTCACATTTACATTCTTCCCAAGCAGAAAGGCAAAAGAGGCATGTGATTTCTGGAAAAAACTTCTCTAAGCTTCAAAATTTCTTCCTTTCTCAGCCACATAAAGTCACAGGAGCAAGTCTGAATATTACCAGCCTAACCCATCAGCAACCACCATAGCTCAAATTTAAACTTACTTAGGATTTTTGAAAACAGGGAGGAGTTCTGGGGAAGCTTTGCCCCCAGTTGCTTAATTTTATGTCTTAACAGTTTTGATACAGGATACATGTTTTTTCTAAATACTGTTTTACTTCACAGCTGTACACAAAACACCAAAATGGCAGCAGCTTTGTTGCTCAGATGGAGGTTGAAAGAAGTCCTATTATCTACTACTGCTAGGCACATGTAGTGTTTCATTTCAAAAATACATTGGAGTTCACATATGAAAATCATTTCACCTCCCTTTAAAACACTATCACCTCTAAAACAGATATGTGTCAGGTTACTTCACAACTCAGGCAGCAACAGTCAGGACAGAAAGTGAAGAGTATTGCAGTAACAGCTCTTAGAGAACACAGAATATAATTAACACATCTGTCAAATTCTAGAACAACGATGTTGAGCTGTAGAACAGCTCTTGTATCAGCACAAAAGGACCTCTGCCTTAAACTGCCTCTGAAACACAGCAATCTCAAAAGCACAGCATAATCAGAGATCAGTGCAGGATATTGGTTCAGAACAGAATTGCATAATCAGAGGTTAAGCAAGTCCCTACCAGCAATTCTGAGAGCAGGACCTGGGCTCCCCATGTAGGCCCTGGTACTTGTTAACTTGTTGGAATGCAGGAAAACAGACTTGTAGAAGTGCTGCAAGGACAGAGCAAAGACAACTGGAGTGAAGAGTTGCTGAAGGATCTTTTCATAGCTTTAAACATTATTAACTAACCATCATTCTCAAGATTGGAGTTCATATTGATTGTCATAGCAAAATGTGCATTATTGAGTCCATACTAAAAGACAGACCAAAAGTCCATCACACCAGATATTCTGTCACAGCAACAGCTAGCACCAGATATTTAGGAAAAATAGGCCACCTTCTCCAGGTATACTCTTCTAGCACCCAGTCCTTTAAAGAATTCATAAGGCCAAAGTCTGCATTTAAAACATTCCATTTATTAGCCATCAATGGATTTGAATACCTAATCTCATTTATATTCTTGGTCACCCACAACATCCTCCTTTCCCTCTCACTCTGCCAGTCTAACAGCTGCACTCATTTGCCCTTGCTTTGCAAGAGGGTGCTGAATTCCATTCCCTAGAGTAAGAAGCTGGACAGTGAAGTGACTTAGCTGCACTAAAAGGGGTATCTAAAGACTCTGGGCTTTCAGTTTAGTGCTTAGCCCAATAGATGGGGCTGTACCCTGTGCATACGGCTGTGTTCATGGCCAAAGGACACACTAGCTCCTTCCCAGAGGTACCAGCTTAGAAAGATGCAATGACCGGGACTGAAGATGTAGGCAGATGCATGCCAGAGATAAAGGCCCTGCTGACACTGCTTTTATGATGGTAGCTTGCTGAGGCTGTTATACTACACAGAACTGGAATCCAAAGGCCAGTTTGCAGCAAAATTGTGAGAAGTTACAGTGGTTTTGGCCCCAGCAGTCAGTTAATAGATGTGCAGATACTGTACAGCAATTTCACTATTTAAGTATAGGACTCTTCCAAGTATGGAGCCTCCAGCCTTTAAGGCAGCCAGCAGCAGTGGCGCTGTAGGCGAGAGTTACATGTGGAGCCCAGAAGCAAGGGAATAGCTAAGCCTATAGTGCCTGTTGTGTAAAGTGCATTAGGAGTGTCTCCAAAGAGGGATGCACCAAATCTAGATTGTTTTAAAGGCGATGGGGAAGCCTGAGGTAACAAAGATGTGTGCAACATGGTTGCTGCTCCACCGGCTTCTAAATAAAACCATTGGTCCAGACTGCCCTGGTCCTGGTTCAAATTTGAATTCTGCAGGCAGGAAACACAGCTAGGATCAGATCCCTCTTCTGGGGACAGTGACAACAGGGAATACCCAGCTGTAATTAACCTAACTACTGAAAGGAACCTCACTGTAATTAATCCAAACCTAACACCAAATAGAAATTAGTCCTTGTAATTGATAAACAGTGAGTGTAGCTACTGGGCAGTGATGTGTGGACTCCACCAATGCCTGTGTCTCTCTGGGATCCCTGGCATAAGCAGCAATGAAGCATTTTCTAATCTCCTCCCTCGCTTCCACAAGGCAGCTTTCAAAGCAGCTGGACTGCAGGGATGACTATATGCAACCTGCCTGCACAGCTCTTCCCAACTATAGAAAAGGGAAGAGAGAGATCCAGAAAAAGCAGGACCATATGCTAGAAAAGAAAGCCACTACCAAAACCATCGAGCCCAAATGCTCACAGATCAGGCAGGCTCACAAAAGCATCTCAGGGAGGTCACTGGTTTGGTTGACTGGTTCATTGTCAAATTCCCTCTTTAGCCATCCAAAAGCTGCTTTCCTGTGCACTACCTGTGAAATGTATATTTCAAACACACTATTTCAGCACATGACGAAACAGTCTAGCTCTGGCTGAGAACTGCTTTGCCAAAAGACAGCAAATGATAGAACCCATCCATTACAGCCAAGAGCCCCATGTTGTGTAGCTGTTTGATTTCTTTTCAAAGGGTTTTATATCTGCTCCTTTACAGATTTATTGTTTTCTTATTCTGATATTTCAAAACACAGTAAGAATTCATGAACTGTGACAATAACTATTTTACATACTGACAACTGAAAGCTCTTGCAAGCCTTCCCCCAAATCAATTACCTTTGCCACAATTACAATTTTGGGAGTGCTTTTGCTTCCTGTGGAAACTTTTTAATTAAAAAAAAAAAAAGAAAAAAAGATCTGCCACAGTGCTCTGTAGTGGGGGTCTAAGTTCTCACCAAAGGTTCTCAGGGGCTGGTCAACTTACACACCTAATCCACAAAAAAAAGCCCAGCCTAGTGAGAGGAACATGAGCTGCAATTCCCAGTAAGAAGCATTTCACAGTTCAAATTTACATAGCCAGTTATTTTGCATTTCAGTTTGCATGGAAAATTAAACCTTCCCCTCACACTTCCATGCTCTTCTCCAAAGATTTTCCCTCAGATGAAACAGCCTGTTTTTCCAAACTCAGCCTGCTACCTAGTTCTAAAATTTGTGTATTTCTGCAGTAATCTGTAACAGAGGCAACCAACCAGAGCTGAACACAGTACTCTTATGCAATCATTCTACCATTTTTGTAGTATTTATAGTCTATAATTTTTTCTCTTCTTGAACACTGGCTGGGGTAAAGTTAGGCTCTCTACACTTCCAGTTGAAAAACTGGCACTTAAATTTTTTGAAGTATGAACTAAAAATACAAGCGGAATTCCAAGACTTTTTGGTTTTGTTTGTTTTGTTGGGTCTTTTTTTTTGTCAGATGTGATGTTTACAGCACCGAAAATTTGGAGGTGCAGTGCCTGGATCTGTAAAACTTAGGGTCTGTAAAACTGCAGAACAAAACTGAGAAGAGGTTGAGCTCTACCCATAACAAATAAACCTCACCTGGGATAGTCCTAGAACTGAAGGACAACAAGGCAAGCTCCCACAGCAATTTGGTATACAGTTTGTCATCACATTGCAGGTTCACCCACAAGTCCATGAATGCTCTCATTCCCAGTCATTTCCCCCACTAGAGAAAATACGCTGGATGAGAATAAATATATACACTGAGACCTTCATCTAACTTTCACATATCTAAATGCAATGTGATTCAGTTTGAACAGACCGCCTGGATTAAACAGAAGTTAATAGCAATCCCTGGTTTGTTTTTTTTTTTTTGCTGTTTAAAACTTAAGACTTAGTAAAGGAGGGGTAAGACAGGACTTTTTATTACTCTTAGATGGTGCTAAGAGGACCCATAAATACATCTCTTTTTTCTGTGATCCCATTCATCTTGCTGCCTTTCCTACTTCTCTTTGCCAACAATCAGATCCCAGTAAACAACCTCAAGTGAAATTTGCAACTGTCAGATAAACATTAAAAATGCTTCTCTTGTCCTTTCCCATTGATAGTCCCATTAATATTGTAATAGAACAAAAAGTTATGAAAATGAACGCATGCTGGGTTTGGAAGTGAATGATGCAGACAGCAACCATGAAATATATACACTTGAATATACATAGACAAAGAGATGCAGTGCACCCACAAAGATGTGTGTATACACTTGCATGTAATATTTTAAGATACAGTTCCAAACCCATGCTACCGTACATTGTAAAGCGATTCTACTGACTTTTGTCTGGCATAATACAACAGAAGTAAAATCAGAATTAAACTACCACAGCTTTTTTTGAAAAAAGTATCATATCTTTATGTAATGCTATTTTTTTATCTTTATTTTTTGTCAGAGGCTAGTATTGCAACCTGCTGTTCCCTATTCAGTACTTGTACTATGCAAATCTCTGCTTGTGTGTCTACTGTTAATTAAAAAGATCTATACCTCAAACTTAAAAAAGTATGAGAAAAAAATCAAAAACATTAAAGTCAAACTCTTTTATTCAAACTTGCCCTTTAGACACATGCTAATTCAAACTCTATCCACTAAAAGTCTCCAAAAAGGAGCCAGTCCAGTCCTCCCAATCCCACAATGAAAATGTTCTATCTTGTATCGTCTGTCCACCTAAACCCCCACTGAAATCACTGATAGTTTGAAAGTAATCTCAAAACTGTCTTAAAAAATCATGAGGTACTGTTGTATTTTATATATAAATTTTATTTTTATATATATGCATATACAAGCATGGGATTTTTCTACCAGGCTTTTACATTTTCTGAACTTTTAACATTCCACTGTTTCAAGCTCTTCTGTAGAGATAAAAGATTTGCATGCTTTTAATAAAATGAGAATTCTTCCAGGAAAAGTAGGATTTCAGAGGCTGGAGTTTTAGGAATACTCTCAGGTAAAGAGGCAGCTGTGATTGGGTCGGTAATCATGCAGGGAAACTCCAGAGGGACAAAGTCTGCCTGTGAGGCTTTCCCTACTTGAACAAGACCTTAGCTCTCTGAACAAAAACACACTGCCAGCTGAATTGTTCCAATTCCCAATTTAGAGAAATTTTGTTGGGTCATTTCATAACGTCAGACTGCATTTAGACGCTTCCAGTCATCTATTTCTGAAGTCCCTTAATGTTACATGCCTAGAATTTTCTCTCTTCTGAGCCTTGTACTTTTTTAATTCAAGTCCTACATATTTATACTTCTGTATACAAGCCAAAAGATACTAGACTGGGAACACCAACTGGATTTTTCACTCGTGGTTATCCACTGCTCAGGTCAACTGTCATTTTGCATAGAAATGATTCCCTAGTTGACTCATGCTTATATTAAGCAGAGATGAAAAAAAAAAGCAACAATAAAAAAGATGTTAATTTTATAGCATTTTCTGACATCATAGAAACAGACTGACAGCATTCTCAAGCTGCCAACAATCTTAAATGTGGAATATTTTCACCTGTTATGAAACATCATGGAAAAAACAAAATTGTTTTTTGATGTTCTCACCAAAGTCACAAAAAGGTCAGTCAGTCTTATGAGACTTCAACTGCTCTAGTGGCTTTTGAACTGAAATCTGTTTCATTCATCCACACTGAAATACTGATTATGGAAAAATTCTGCTTTAGACTTCTGCTATTTTCATCACAGATCACCGAAAAGTAATCATCTTCTGGAATTTATATTAAAATTTCTCCTGAGTGGCAGTCAAGCTAGGTATAAGGACTCCAGCTGGGTGAAATTAAAAACTCACATGAGTGTTTACATTGCAAACTTTACCTTAAAGCAAGGTAAAGCAAGGTAAAACTTTTACCTGAGAGCAAGGGAAGGTACTGAAGTCACAAAATCTGGATAGTCAATGGGTACTGTCTGTCCTTCCACAGACAACATATTCTACTGAGTTAACATAAATACAATGACTACAATTGATCATACTTAAAAAGTATTTCTCCAAAGACCTCACAGGAAATGTTCCACATGTTCTTGGTGCTTCTTTTTGTAATTTATTTATTTATTACACTTTAAACTAGAAGGTCTTTAAACCTATTTATTGCACTTTAAACTAGAAGGTCTTATAAACCTTACTGGCGGTCTTTCACAAGGCAGAATGTGAGCAATACTTTTCAACAGCAACACTTACTGGAAAAGTATATACAATGATGTCAAGTTCTCTCACAGTTAAGTTCTTCTTTGGTAACAGTTTGTTCTAATTATTTTTTACTTAGATTTGAGACAATTTATACAAACTCTTTGCTCATATTTGTTAATTTAGGGTTTGAATAATGTTTTTTTTCTACCTATACAGTTACCTCCCTTTATTTTGTATACCATTGTCAGAAAAATCCTCTTTTCTGGTAAGGAGAAAGGTTAACTGCTTACTCTGGGGTCTTGCACAGTTACCCCACAATTCACTACGAACCAGCTTCAGCTCCAAAATGGCTTTTGGTTCAAATGTTCATTGAAGCAGGTTGATTTAAATGTCATGGAGCACAGGATAATAGTGTTTTCCACTGATTGCCCTCATACTGTAGTTTGCATGAGGGCAATTGGGCTAGGCTATAGGCTAGGCTTTGGGAGGCTTCCCCTCCTCAAATGGGATATTATGCCTTTATAGAGTTGGTACAACTAAGGAAAAAGAAAGAGACAAATTAGGAACAGTCTGCTGCTGGACATGCCCAAGAGTAATAACCATGAGATCTTGTCATGGAGGGACTTCGGTAAGCAAAGGATTCACCATGCCTTTGTTGAGATGGAAATGCAACCCAGAACACTACACAAAGTTCAGTCTGAATCTGACATTGTTTGCAGTTCATTTTTTCTTGAGCCTCAGGGAACAAGAGTGATGGAGTAGATACAGAGCATAGGGCAGAGCTGGAACCCTTATTCCACTTACTAAAGCAGTATTAGGGAGCAGGCATCAAGGAAAATAAGCACTATGGTGATCCATGTATTAACTTCCTGCCCTCCAAGGTCAGCATTTCTTAAACCATCCAGGACATTACATTCTCTGCACAGTCTCTAGGCATTTAGCAATGGATAGCAAAAGAAGCTAAAGCTCTAATGGGATGAAGTGTCAAAGAGAGCTTTTTATTTAAAGAACTAGAGAAAAGAAAATGGATATTTTAACTTTTATCTTGGAGTTAGTTAATATTCACACTTAACTGCTGAACTGGCTAAATTCTTTTCTTTTCTTAAGGACCTTTATAAATTTCATCATTAATAAAATCAGACATTCAATTAGCAGGGAATTTCTGATTGCTGACTGAGATTCCCCCTTCCCCCAACAGTTTCTCTTTTTCACTCTTTCTAGTCTTTCGATTTTCTGTTCCTACCCCTATGTCCCCCCTTCCCTGGAAAACCAGGGAAAAAGAAAACTGACTATATTAACCTCTGTCATTACCTAAATCCATCTCTTAATTAATAGGAGTTAATATGATTAATCAAAATAATGAGACAAACCTATTAAATTAGGGTGTTTAAATTACAAATGGAAGTGGTAAAGGCAAAGGAGCTGATAACAAATAGCTGCAGTCAGAGATGGGGTTAGCTCTTGAAATGATATGTGACAATCAGCAGAGAGAATTGAGAATGAGAGGAAATCAGCAAGATCCATGTGAGAAAAATATTCTACATGCACAAAGAATGATGTTGTTCAAATGCCAGGTGGCATTTCAGAGGATGAGATGTGTTAGTATCTTAATGCCTTTCATGGTGGAATGTAAGATAGATAACAATATGATCATCTAATCTTTCAACTTGCAGTTAATTTCTATAGAGTTGGATGGTGCAGATTTTGCCCTGTTAGAGGTCCCCACTAGCAGTTTGATGGGAAAGCTGAAGCATTCGCTAATCATATTAACACTGTCCCATGGAGACAAGATTGGACAGGTTATACGTTTCTATACTGGAGGCACACAGCCTGAGCAAAGGCCTGCAGTTGCAATACTCCATCTCCGATACTGACTTTCTTTGTGACCTCAGGCAAGTGCAGTAAACTACTCTGACTTGCTTGGCTGATTTAGATACACCATTCCTGAGCAAAGGTCCATATTTTATCTAAACTAGAATCCTGAAGTCTGCCAAGCTCTGTCACTGTGGTCCTCTGAGTACTGAAGGAAGTAATGCCAACAGTGACCTTTCCCCAGTAACTCACCAACAGCCAGTTTCTCATTGAATTTTCATCACTCAGATACCTGTTTGAACTACAGTTCTGAAATCTGTTTAACTCCCTTGTCACAGACCACCAATTAAAGTAAAAACAAAGTCTCTATCATAGGTGATACTCATTATTTGGGAGGAAAGGTCTTCCCTTTGCAGAAATCCATCAGCAGTTTCTATTTCAATCAAAACTATCAGCAAAGGAAATAATGTAGCACAGGACTGCTGCAGATAACAAACTGCACTACAAACTACTAACAAACAGGAGGAGGTGATTATGTTAATAAATATTTTTCAGGTACAAGGAACTCTAAAAAGAATTGGGGAAGAAACAACCATGTAGACAGAATATTTCAAGACCAACATCATCCTTTTTACCTTTACTATATAATTTGTGATCTCTATATGAAGCTCAGATCATGCTAGAGGCTATGGGATTAACAAAACGTACAATTTATGAAGACACCTTTCAATATATGATTTATAGGCCACTTTAACTGCCTTTAAAAGGCTGCAACTGGCCAAGAAGTGCTCCAAATAGCACCAGAAACCTCTCTCCATGGCACTGCACTGAAGCAGCAGTATGAGGAGAGTGAGATAAAAACAGGAGAAAAAGAAAGATCGTGCAGGAATTCAGCAAGGGAGGAATATGCTAAGTTGGCTGTTTAAAGCTGATTAGCCAGGGGAGATGAGAGTATTAGTAGAAGAAGGCACAAGAACTTTGTTTTCATAGCCCCAAAACACCCTTTCTTAGCTGGCTTTAGACTGAGTTTTAAGAGGGAGTGGTAAAGTTATGGTTGGCAGCATTATTTTGTGAGAACTGATACCTGACCTTTGACATCTCGGAACATCCTGTGGAAGCCCAAAGAAAAGAATGCTGAAGCAGCTAAGAAGGAACTTATTATTAGTTATAATCTCATCTTGGGCATTATGCTTTCTAGCTTTGCCACTGAACCAAGCAAAGGTGCAATCTTTCTCCAGGTAGAAGCACAGCTTTTCAACTCATGAACACATACAAAATGATGGGAAAGATAAAAAAAAAGAGGGTCAGAATGAAGATTTGGAAAGCAGTAATAAACTGCAGTTGAGTCATGCCATGCCACGTCCTTGTTGAACTTCAAAATCCTACATTAACGGCTTCATAAGAAGACATGAGTGTTGACAGTGATCCCAAACATCCTAAAGAGTTTAGTAAAGAAGTTTGGAAAGAGCATTTCCAGCACACCATGTAGAAAGGCACGAGTATTTGGAGGCTGAGAAGCTGAAAGAAGGTAGAATGAAACAAAAAGATTATCACAGATACTCCATGCTTGGAGGAATGATCAGGAGCTACTAGAGTGTACAGTACAACTGGTGTCAGCCAAACACAGTGTTTCTCAATTGATGAAGCAAACACGTAATGTTTTGAAACACCTACTTCCACATAATGAATCATGTATCACCAGGTAATTACTATCATCTTCCCCCTTGAAAGGCAGAACAACCATAGTGACAAGGTGCTATTCCATTTCTACAGCCAATGCCAAGCTTAATAGACACATAGCTAAAGATTGCAGACACACTCATTTATAGCAGAAAAAATAAGTTTTTTATTGCCACATCCCGCTTTTCTGCATAACAGCGGCCTAAACCCATAGTCAGGATAGTGCTATTTCTCACATTTTTATAAAAATTTCTCTTGCATAAAACACAAATAGGTTACAATACAATGAAGTCTTCTAGCAAGGACAACCTTCTAGGCAGAAGGATCTACACAATACGCCAAAGGGTGTCTCTCACAGAAAAGGAAACATCTTCAGAGCCAGTTTCTCTCCTCTGGAGTTATTACTTCCAGGAGTACAAGAGGACCCTCTGCATCCATTTCTTTAGGCTCTTTGATTGCAAGTCACTGCAGTAGCTTCTAATTATCTGATGGTCTGTTCAAGCCCTGGCTTCTTTGCCAAGACCAGGGGGCCTGTCAGTGCTAGCCGTGATTCTGATCCAGAGGTCCACTAGCAATAGACTGGGCCAAACTCATTCCAAAGGGCAAACAGCTATTTGAGAATGCTTTCGAAGCAATAGCGGAGCTGGATGAAAACCAGGGGTGTAGAATTGACCTTGCACTTACATGAAGTAATACCAAATATCTGGAGGAAACAAATCCTTCCAGCTACATGCAAGCATAACAATAATTCTAGGAAGTGAAAGGTGGTAAATTAAAGATCTACTCAGCTGTCTTTTGATAACACTGATTAACAGCCCTGGTCCAACTGAGCACAGAGGGGAGATGGCCATGTATCTGAAACAATCAGCCCCAGGAGTTGCTCCAAAGCAATGGCACTGAAAACAGAAAAAAGCAGAGCAAATGTAATGGCAGTACTTGCTGCCGTACAGGCCAAACTCCACAAGTTCATGCCTACACATGAAAGTACCACACATCAAACAACAGCTCAATTCCTCCTCTACTCAGAAAGGAAACAGGCAAAGGAAAGGGTGCGGGGCATTTTGCAGTGCAGGAAAGAATGATGAGACCCTGTTAATCCTCCCTATGGTTCCAAGTAAAATGTCTTCATTTCCCACACACTGCAGCTCAACGACAGAAGACACCTGCAGGAACTGAAGAGAGACATAGCGTAAGCAACTACCATAAGTCTGCACATGCTTGGGCAACTATTAAATGATCGCCCTCTCTACCTACTTGTCATCACCTAGTCCATAGAACTGCTCATGTTTGTTTGTTTGTTTTCCTTTCTATCCTTGGCATAGCCAGCTTTGTTGGGAAATGCTCAATTTGTTGAAATTTGCATGTTTTGCAGGAACTCACTGTCATGAGGAAACCTTCAATAGAAAAGTTCCCTAAATTGCATTAGGCAACACAGAAGCCTGCGTGTAGAAGGAAACCTACACGGGATATGAGAGATTTGGGCTCAAGATCCTGGTCTACTTTTCTGGACCTAAGACTTGAACTTGGCTCTTCCCCAGCATAGCTAAATGCCTTGATTGATGTAATTTCTTCTTCTGGGAACAGTCTTTCCTGTTGGAACTTTTTCACTCTGTGAATTAATAAGTGCTCCTTTGGCAAGCACTCAGTCCTACAGCTGCTACAGCACTAGCCTGTAGAAAAGTACAGCTCAGATTTGCTCCAGCAAATATTTGCAGACCCCACATAAGAATCATGACCACCTGGATACTGCCTATCTTAGAAGCTAGAGAATTTTCTTTTCCTCTGATAAAGCTTCACAGAGTGCTGATTTAATCACACATGGAACAGAAAAAAAAATATGAATCACAAAATAATTCACTGTATTTGAGAAAATGAAATCTGAGAAAAAGTCTTGGACTACAGAGGCTCTGGTAGGTTTTGCTTTCTGCCACAGACGCATCACTTTCCTTGCCAATTGTAAATTTGCTCTAGGCAGGTTCATTAGCAAACAGCAAGAAGGAGCTGCCATTTCTTCCAGCCAAATTAAGATGAAAGAGGAGGGCCAATGGAAGCAGAATGATTGGAGAAAGGCTTAAACATTAATGCTATTAAATCAGTGGTAGTGCCATTACAGAGAAAGAAGGCAAGGGTAAAGGGCACAAAGAGGTTGCAAGGGTCACTGACCCCGGCCATAACCACTGTGGGAATGCAGGGGTGCTGCCAGGAAAGCAGTCTAGTATTTACAACAGGATCGGCTGTTGCCTCAGCTCAGCAAATCCAACTCCATTGGAAGCACAGAAAAGGAGGAGAGAACATAACCCCTTGTCTATTAGGAGAAAGAAATGGGATGGTTATGCAATCCTTTCATGAGGGGGACACGTAAGCCCCCAGGTTTCCAAAACAGCAGCATTGGTTGCAAATGGGTTTGCTTAGTCTCCTGAAATCTTCTCATAGGAAATCTTACTCTAAGGCCCTCCCCTCAGCTCTTAGTACTCTTCTTTCTGCTCCCTGTGTCTTATATCTTCTTGTGCCTGTTTGGCTGTTCCCCATCTTTTGCCAATTAATTTTCATCCAAAGCCTCTGAGTGTTTCCAGTATTTTCCCCTCCCCTGAATCTGCAAACCCATAGGTGTGAAGAAAGGGGACACAGCAGACGTTTTGCTACTTGGACCTACTAAGACTTCCTTGGCACTCTTTTCCCACAGTTTCCCATATTGATTCCTCACAGTAGAGAAGGCCTACTTCAGGTAGGCTAGAGATAGCCTACCTTCATTCAAGGTTGAGGAAGAGGGATCTAGAGCAGTATGGACCACACACAAACTCTTCAGAACGTTCAAGAGCTCTAGGTGTAGGTTGAGGGGCAAGAAAATGAGATTGAGATACAGCAGAGCACAGCAGGCTGGCCTGACTTGGCTAGCTGACTGAAGGTTGCAAGTTGGAAATATGGCCTAAGCTGCTAACAGATGGCTTCTTCTCATGGTCAGAAACACACTCATGGCTTGGAAGGACAAGATGTAAGAATGATAGTTTTTTGCAAGTTATTTACATATATAAAGAGTGAGAGAATGTATACATACACACGAGTGCATCATCTCATCATCCAGATTGTTCTTTTTTAATACTGGCAGAGACACAGCAGGGTTGCTTAAGACCTCAGTATGATGCGAGGACAAATATGATACTAAGTCAACATGCTTCAGCATGTTGTTTGCTTCAGAGTCATAATTGAGGGCAGAAGGCCAGGTGGATGTCCTCCTTTATATTTGAGGCCACAAAATAGCACTTAGAGTAATTTTAACTCTTTATCATTTTACTCATTCATTCATGCACTGGATAAATTGCTGAGCATATGCAAAACAAAAAAAATCCCTAAAGTTTTCCCAAAATTAAATAGTTCTTTTGAAAGAAATGTGCCTTATTTTTCATATAAACTACACTAGCACTTTTAATATAAACTGCCCTAGGTTCCAGATGATGTTGGTTCCTGTTGTTGTGAAAGGGTCCTCTGATCATGGTGGTGGGGAAGAAGCTCACCTGGCATCTTTTTCCCCAGGAAGGTACTTCTACACTAAGCCAATTCTCAATGTTTTTAAAAATGCAACAAACTGAACTCTATTTGCTTATTTCAAGTCATCTGCATCCCTCTGCTGTGCTCTCTTCACTTTTTACAACTTCCTTTTAAAACTCTGTACTAGAGCTACCTGCTATATTCTACTATTCCATCAATGCCATACATGTAGGTTAAAAATCACTCCCGCTTCCTGCTCCTGTGGTCACCTCTAAGGAATGCAATAGCCTTTTTTTAATATATAGCTTCAGAATGGAGGACTGAGGTACAGTCCTTCCTCCCAAGTGTCTTACATTGTACATGATTGCTAATACATGTTTGCTTAGAATTAGATTTCCTTGTTATGCTAATCACCTTATATAAAGTTTTTCTCATTATTTATTACCCTATCTGGTGACACAGCAAACCTTAAAACTCAGCTATGGTTTTTAGTTCCTTCCAAATCACAGACAAACCTGTTGAATAGCACTGAACTTGATATCAGTTCTTGCCAAATCCCCTGGACACTCTCTTATTCAGCGATACTTCCCACAAATGATGCCTTTGAGCTCTTGGCTAACCAGTTCTTAATCCATTTAACAAGCACTTTACTGATATCATGTAACACTAAGATTTTAGCCAGACTATCATGCAGTACAAAATCAAACACCTTATGAAAGTATAAGTACATCATATCTACACAATTGCCTTTAACAACCCATTCTTTGAGATTACATTCTTGAGATCAAATTTGTTTGACAAGACCTAGTTTCCATAAAGCTGTGCCGACTGGCATTAATTATATCCCTACTCTTTAGCAACTGACTTCCATATCAGATTTTCCATTACTCCCTTGTTCTTTTTTGACTTCTGGCATACAAAAGCAGGGCAGGATGCAGTTGCAGCATGGTGGGAATGGGAGAAGCACAGGAGAAGAGATGTGTAATGATGTAGTCACTCCCAAGGCACCACCAAACAGTACTAATAGAAAATTACAGCACTTTTAGCTGGCTTCCATTGCATAACCAGAGTGAATCTTCTCCAGGTGATCTCACAGTCTTTGAAATAGTGAAGAAATTCCCAAACGGAACAAAACCTAATATCAGTAATTTAGAGATTTTCTGAGACCTTTGACTTGCTCATTTCAAAGGGTTTTCTCGTTTTGGATGTTGTTTAATACTCCCATGTGATAACTAATGGACTCAAAAAGCCTGTGGATCTTCATGTGACACACAAGCACTTTGTCCTTTTCATATATAGGACAAAAATATTTCTTGCACGTGTCAGGTTCTGCAGAGGTTAAACAAACTACACAAGACTCGGCAGGAATTTTGTCTAGCTTGCACAGCTTTGGAAGTCTCTTCCCACCATGGGTTAGATTATGTGATCTTCTACAAACAGAGAAACGTGCCCATTAGAGATTTAATTGGTTTACATAAAAAGAAGTAAAGGCAAAAAATCACAGAGCCAGAGAACTGAAAAGGGATTTCAGCTCTGAAGCTTTGTAAAACCTTTAAAGTTTTAAGCCAGTAAATGGAAGCTCATAAACTAGTATGACCTCACAACAATCATGCAACCCAGTTCTATGTCTTGGGGCCCCCATCGAACAATTTGAAACTTAAGACTGAACCTGCTGATAGGGCAGTGCACATTTAAAAACATAGCTATTTGCGGTGCTCTGAGAAAGATACTATAGGACTGCAGAGTGTCAGGGTTCATGCACCAGGCTGCCAAATAGTTTGCTGTCAGATTCATCCCCTGAACACAGACCTATGCTCTGCACTCTAAACTCTCACCATGTTTCCCAATTTTCTGGTTCCATGGGAGCCTCAAAACTATGAAAACTGGTGTCATCAGGTGGCTCCCATAGGAAGCCTGAAGCCACAGCCGGTCCTTCGCACTTCTCAGTGCCGTAGTCTCTGCTCTTTTGGCGTTTTCCTCAGAAAAGAAGGAATTCAGGATCCCTATCCACTCTGCTGCAGCTGAGTACTCATAGTTTTCATGTCCATCTGTAACTATCTGTCTATACAGTAAGGGTTCAGGAACAAAACCTTCCACTGAGGCAGAAAGCAAAGCAAATAGCTGTCAGGGCTACTTTGACAAGTTACAGGAGGTCATTCACAATATCACTTGAGCTAGCAACTTCTCTGTAAGCACCTATGAGTACATATTCTTCAATGCACAAAATAACCACAACTGCCAAGCCTCTTTCTAACATGCCAGCTATTTTTTACACCCTCTGCTAGTGTCCAGAGATGCGTTTGTGTCTCCAGGCTTTCTCATGAACCACAGAGCTGCTCAGATCTGAGAAGCCAAAGAGTACACACAACTAAAGCCGGCTCCAAGCTTAGCCCTTTCCACAGCACAAGTAGGAATGTCAGTGCTTCGAGCTGCACTATCTGGTCAACATCACTGAAGACAGAGCATCAGTTGTGGAGCCTAAGCACCCAACACTTTTTCATGCAAGAAGACCTTTTATCAATACATTTTATGTTAGCTTGTCTTCCATATAATATCTCTGCTGTGAAGTAAAGGTATAATCAGTTCCCCCCTCAGTTACACAGGCGAAAGATCAAACTGTATTCAGGGATTCCTTTATCACCTTTAACATGACCATCCACCAGTAACTCATCCTACCTTGCCATGCAGCTAGCGCTATATGTTAAGCTGATGGCAGAAAGGACTTCCTACATCTTTAGTTAGCAAAATGGTGGTCTTTAATGGAGGCAAACCACAAGACAGTGATTTTCAAAGGTCTCCACTGCACCTTTCAGTGTTCACTGGTCCCTGGAGTAGTGAATTCATTTGTCCTGCCAAATTCAGAGACAGTGCAGAATCAGGCTCTCCCAACTGTCTTCCTGTTAAGCTACACGAGTGACATGGGACAGACTTCTATCAGGACCAGCACATATATTTCTATGAGTCTGTGCCATGACTGACATGTAATAGTTGTGTTTCATACCCTTGAAAGCCGGGACAGCTCCACTGAGTTTCTGCCATTCTTAGGTGAATAGGAATGTTAAAATATGGGACTTTGAAAGGCTTTTCCAGATCTCAGAGGAGTTTTTAAATGTGGCATCAAACCAAGTATGCATCAAAAACAATTGGCAGGAGGCTGCGGTACCCTGTGGAATGATGGTGACAGAGGGCAGAACCCAAGTACCGTGTGGAGTCATATGAGAAACCAGGAAGGAAGGAAGACACCTGTCTCAGCTTCTCTCCTCCCTGTCACCAGGTAAGTAACAAAATCCGAATGCAGCCCGGGTTCGATGGCTGCAGGGAGCAGGGCGGCACGAACAGAGCATGAGCCACCGTCCTAGGAGGTGACAAACCCCCAGGTGCTCCAGGTGTTCCCTGCCACCAGCCCGGCCTCCTACCCTCTAACAGCTCCCCAGCAAGGGAAGTAAAGCTCCACCGGGGCATCGGCACTGAGGGAAGGACCCCGCTCCCCGCAGCTCTTCCTGGAAAGAGCAGCAGCAGCCCTCCGAACTCTCCCGCCGAGCCGAGCCCTGCCGCCCCAACCGTGAGGTTTTGGTGCCCCCCTGTGGGCACCATGTTGAACGGCAGGATCCAGCCTCCCTGCCCGGACGGGAGAGCTCTTTTGGCCCCGAGAGCTGTCTGTTAGGAACAGCCGCTTTGGACTCTTTAAGGTCATTTAGGAGCTTTTGGGAAAGTGAGACCTCCAGCTTCTCCCCAGGAGCAGAAGTATAGAACTACAAGATTGCTCCGTTTCTAAGCACAGGCAAGAGTAAAAATGGCAATAAGGAATACTTAAGAGAAAAGGCTTCAACAACTAAATCCTGTCTTGGGTGGACTCCTCCAAATTGCCCTCCCATAGGAAGCACAGCAAAGGAAGCACGCTTTTTCCCTGGGAGCAGAGAGGGAGAGGAGAACATGTTTTTGCAAATGGGAGGCATTTATTTGTCATAGAAAGAGCAAAAGCCACCAGCCACCAGTTTTCTTCAACCTCCTCTTTGAACACACCGAAGACAAACTGGAAGGAAAGCGGGATGAATTCATTAATTTTGCTGACTGAACAGCAACCTGAAAATAGACCCCAGACATTAAATAAGACAGTTCAAAGGGAGCTGAGGAAAAAAAGTTAGACACACTAACTAAGACACTGCCTGGACAGAAGTGGAGCACAGAAAGAAGGAAGAGTAGGTTCACAGTACAATGCAGGCACCCCAAGGACAGAGGTCCAGGCACTTTAGTGTGAAGCAGAGGGACAGCCATCCATCTGCTGGGGTTAGTCCATGCCTATTCACTTTTGGGACCTGATATCAACTGTTTGGCAGTACACATTTATGAAGAACGAGAATAAAGCGAAGTTGAGCTAGTTGTATTAAGACAACACAAGAGGACGACCAGGCAGGTGACACAAAACAAAGAGAATGCAGACCGCGTATTACGAAAATCTGAGCAGGCTCTCTCCCTTGGTATGGATCAGTTTAATACTCTTTATCAGTAGCTAAAGAGACACTGGAGAAAACAGTCCTGGGCTGGTTTGTAAGCTGGGGTTTTGCAGCATTTATACCATTTATTACCTGAATCCCTACCCCCGAATTCTAATCTAATTTTTGGCCAGACCAAGACTTCTATTGTGCAGTGGGATTCCTAAATCTGTTCTCATGCTCTACAAGAAAAAAAAAAAAAACCAACAAACCAAACAAACAACAAACAAACAAAATAACAAAAAGAAGCAAAAGTAGCTAAGAAGAAAATACACTCACCCCCAGGCAGAAAGAACAGAATGAAATCATGAACACCTACCTTCCAGCAATAGTAGGAAGGAGATTACATTTTTACCATTTTCAGAGTAACATATATACAAGTAACCTACTCTGTACCTGCTCCTCCTGCCAACAGCCACTGCTTTTGTCACAGGACATGTAGAATGACCTACCGATTTCCGCACTTTAAATGTCTGTTGGACTGTAAACTACAGCAGCTGACGTGCAGAAGCAGATTCCCTTTTGGTTTTTAAAAAATAATTTGCTTCAAATTCAACTTGAAAAGAGCAAGCAGTACAAGTTCTCACTTGGCATTTTAAGTGGAACCACTAAATCCAGATAACCTACTACCCAAACCTCTGCATTCATGGCTCGTTTAAACAAGAACCTTATTTTGACAACAGGACCCTTTTTTTCTTAGTGTAGGGAGATGTTTTGGTTTATTGAACTAGTTCAAAGACTTGTTCACTGAAAGCTGAGAAACCAACCCACAGCTGATAAAACAGGAAAGCTCATTTTACTTTTACAAAACATTAAGGAAAAATAAGGTGTGAGAGTATAAATCAAACTAGTATAAAACACTGAGATATATTAACAAACAGAAACAAACTGTTCAATTCCTTAGGCATAGATAGATTTTTTTAGACCCAGATTTCAATAAAACATATTTACTTAAGCTTTAAGTAAAACTACTTCCAACAGTCTGGATATATAGCTAATTAAAAAAAGTAAAGCTATTTGTGCATTGTAATTGAATTCCAATTTCAGTCCAATTAGATCCTGACACAAATTAATCTTCTGACAAAAATGAACCCATGATTTTCTAGTACAATAAAAAGTACAAATTAGGATCCTAAATGTTTGTACATTAAACTATACCACTGCTTAATTCAAACTGGTTCAGGTATAGTAAATCTTCCTGGTCATGAGTAGTATCATACGTAGCATACCAGCCTGTATGTGTTTGCCAAAAAAAAAGAGGGCAAGGGTGAACATGAAAATAAAATTAGTATTTCCTTGTAAAAAATGTAAAAGCCCATGACAAGATTAAACCAGATTTAAAAATCGCATCTCCTGTTTCTCAGTTTGTCTTCAATCCATGTACCTTTGAATCCATGTACCTTTGCAAACCCCTGGAGTGGAAATAAAATTTAACAAAGAAATTGGATTTTAGCGAAATTTGTTAACCCAAAGAACCAGAGAAAGAAGCTGATGGATCACATATATCTCCCTGGAGTTACAATGGTGCTCAACACTGAGAAAATTCTTGATTTGCAATGGATTTTCAAACTCCTACACAGAAAAACAAGTTTAGTTACAAAAGCAAATACTGAGGCCATTTCCTTCCCTTAATGCAGAGAGATGAGAAATCTTACTGAGTACCAACATTCTTCCTAATCCCTGGCACATAGGAAAGACAAGGAAAAACTTCTTGGCCTTAGATCTATGCACATAAACACATTGGAAATTAAGCTTCTGCTACCTGACAGGCTGATTTACAAGACTGCTAAAACTAAAAAGGATTCCTTGAAATCAATTAAATGCACTTTTAAGACAGCTGGCTTTTGAAAGGAACTTATTAGTTCTAAATATTAAAAATACCATCATACAACTCAAAGACATGATTTTGATTAAGCAAAGAAAAAAATGTGAGGTACTGCATTTTTCAAATCCACTGAAAAGGTATAATTGATACACTTCCAAGAACGGGATACAGAGGAGAACTTCCAGCTGCCAAAAATTTCTTGATTCTGAATCCTAAACTGTCAAACATTTGAACAGGCTAAGTAGTGCTATTTTTGCTCAGTTAAGGATTTAATATTTTAGATCATAAATAGTGTTCTAATGAAAGGTTCAATACCTCATTTACAAGCAGACGGAAATACTACTTTCAAAGAACTGTTATTTTTGTGCCCAAACTGTTAGCAGAAACCATCTTCATTTCTCCATAGACTCCAACAACAGTGAGAATACGTTCTAGCAAACATCTGCCCTAATTTAAGGATCAATTCACTTAGTGGGCATCTAAGCACTGAAAGTTTGATTTTGGCTGAAGATATCAACCTTACTAGTTTACTCATTCCTTAGTGTGCTGTATCTGCTCTAGAGAAAAAGCTTTGTTTTGAATCTGTTCAAATCAGCAACAGAGACATCTGAGCATCAATGTGCTAGAGAAACAATATCATACAGTAGCTACTCTGCAGACATATTGGATTTTACATCATTCTTTGTCTGAGCTCATGACAATGAAGTGTTTAGTTGGATTGGTTCATGGCAGGCCTTATGGTGCTTCCAGCAGTGGCCCACCTTGCGTTTTATCCCAGCTGAAACAACAGGTGCACATCAGCACAGAAAATCAGGCAACTTCTTCAGAGCCTAGTACAGTCAAGAACTGACTCCGAGGGCCCAGGTTTGAAGGAGCAAGGTCAAAAATATTTTACTGATAGTGCTGTCCAATCAAAACAGTTTGCTCTATAAAAAGAGACACCCAGTATCCCACGTTGAAGCCATTTACTTTTACTGCATACCCCACATTCTTCATCTAGGGAGCCCTTTGCCCATATTATCTGTATGCAAACACAAGCCAATGCTTAACTTAAGCCTAAATATGTTTGTTTGTGCTACTTTATTAGTAAGTGCATTGAGAGCATGATTGCAGGGAGCTCTTCACTGTCTTTTCTGAAGACTGAGGTCATGCTGTTAGCCTTAAAGACGGTTTTCTCTCTTCAATGTTTTGTCCAAGTGAGTGGAAAAACTGACTAGGTATAGCGATAACTTCAGCTAATACCATCCTTCTCACCTACTGAATAATCTACTGTTTCTTTCCCTTATAACCCTCTTACAGTATAAGAGGGCTTATTTTCCTCCTGCTCTTTACCCCCATTCCACATGTTTACAAGTTTCAACATTTCACTACATATTTCAGCAGCAATTTCTCAATTTTAGGCTTAAAGTCTGTGAGCAAAATTCTGCTGAATATTTTATGCTCCTTTGCACTCTCTCTCTCAGGGTATAGCTGATCCATCCAGTCTTAGTTTGACAGGTCTGTGGGATTCTCTTGACTCATTCAGATAAGTTTGTACTTCTTCCTACTCTGTCATCACTAAATTTTTTTCAGTTCATATATTTTATTTCTGTAAACCTGTTCCACTGGACTGATGACAGGAACATTGATCTGTCAAGGAAATGACCCATAAACAGTTTACAAACAGTAGGGTTTGTTGAACCAGCTGGAAGAGGTGCATCTACCCAAGAGAAAATTTGTTGGTTATGATGAATTGGAAGTTGAAGAATTGATTTTGCATGATACATTTAGAATTGTTGAAGGGCAAGGAAGCTTCAGCTATAGTCAGATCTTAACTTTTTCCAGGCTGCCTTTTGTATGCACTGTTCTGATGGATGTGCATTTGTCATTTCCCAGAAAGAACAGGTACTGTTCTTGGGGTGGTGCTTCTGGCTACAGTCTGTATTTGGATACCTGCCAGCTGCTCAACTGGAGGAATTTTCTCTCTGAGGATTCAAGCAACTTAACAAAACATGTATGACAACAAGAAATCATTTTTGTCCCTTATTACAACACAGAAATCATCAAAGATAGGGCAGTCATTAAAAAAAGCCTTCCGGGGACAGACTCAGGAAATGAGCTTGGGCTACTATGGCCTTTCCTTAGGTCATAGAAAGTATATGCAGCCTGTCATTTAACTGACCATACTTTCCTCTCTGAAACCAAATCAATAATTACAGATTGAGTAAATGCACTTGCAAACTCCCTATTTCAGAATTCAGCTTGGGACATGACAGTATTCTCAGACAGCAACATCCCATGGAGAAAAATAAAAATCTATGGATATGACCATTCTGGTCCCTATTAAGGACACTGCCTGGCTGCATTCTGAATTTCAAATTTCATTTGCAAAAAAGTTAGTTTTTTAATGCAATTCCTTCTTAGACTATGGGGAATTATGGGACTGCTTTGCTTATTCCCCCTTGGGGATCTCAGGCTGAGCTGCCACATTCTAATTTATTTCTCACAGGCTGTATTAATCACCTTGGGCTTTGCACAGATAGGCATCATATTCTCCATTGATAATTCTGTATATTTTTATAGATCTGGAAGGAACTTCAAGTGCTTTAAACAATTTGTGGCAAATCATCCTTTTCTCACAGGACTCAGCTCAGTTACATGTAAGCTGTAACAGTTTTCAGAGTAAGGGTCAGTATCTTCTGTGGTTCTGCAGTGACTGACCCCATGTGGTCATGGCTCATCCTTGTGGTTTCACCTGCTATGCATAAGTAAATCAAAAGAAAAACTAACACACACATTTTCACCTCACTGGAGGAAGGATGAGGAATTAGCTTTCTCTTCTAAAAACAAGCAGGCAACACAGCTTTAAAAATTGTTTAAAACACAGGTTGATAGGGTTGGCAGCAAAGCAAGGGCTCCACAGATCCATTTCAGGACTCCAACCCAGCATCCTCACACCCTGCCATGAAAGACACATCACCAAGCTCCCTGTCAGCCTTCTGCCTTCTCAGTGCCAACATTCCTTGGAAGGCACTATACCATGACATAAAGGAGCCTTCCATACATTCTCCACTTCTGGCCTTACAAGGCACAGATACTACTGAGCCTTAGGAATCAGCTCACCCTCTGACAGCAGCCAGTGAGATGTGGTGTGAACTAAGCAGCTGTACAACCATATATAGCCACGTTAAGACAAAGCTGTAGGTACAGTAGCACTGTTTGGGAAATAGAATGACTTCACATGACCCCATATCTGGTCTTTTGCCAGTGAGGAGACTTCCTGATAATAATTCCCAATAATAATTCCTGTGTTTCCTTGCCCAGATTTTTCTTTTCGATGAGGGAAAGATAGGCAAAATACATCTCTTTCTGCTACGTTCTCTTACAGATGAAGTAGCATGGATCAATAGATAAATGCCAGTACCTCCTACTGGTCAAAAAGCTATAGGTTACCTTCCTTTCTGAGGGAATATCAGCTGGTGCCTGCTTTACAAAGTTGCTAGTTTACAATGATCTCCAAGGATGCAACAGCAGATACCAATCTCTCTGGCCTCTTTGACTTGGGAAGCGGAATGTCCAGTTCACTTCCTGCGAAAAAGCTCAGTGCCTCTGTGCTGCCAGAGGGTGCAACACTAGAGAAACTGCACAGACTTACATGCCACACATGTAACGAAGAAAGCCCCAGTCTTAGGCAGACTGACACCTCTGGGAAACAGCAGAGCAAACTATTTAATACAAGCTTATTGGAGTGAATGCACACTTGGACAGAAGACACTCAAGAGATATCACGACTAAGACAATACAAATGCTGTTGACATCTGCTGACTACCTGAAAATCAGAAGGGCCAAGCAACAGGAAAATGAGTCTTTCATTCTATTCAGCAATTTATTTCCAAAGTAGGCTTGGAAGATAAGGCAGTCCAAACCATCATGGATGAAGCAGGATTTTATTTTTAGGTAATCAGCACTGACTTCATCAAAGGCATAAGCTTAGATGCAAGTGACTTCTCAACAACTACTGCGAGTCATCTCTACATGAAATGAAGAGGCAGATTTTAGCACAGAATCAGGAAGGAAGGCAGAGGAGGTCCACAGATCCAGTGCAGTTAGCAGACATTGCTAAGAGCCTGAGGGATCGTGCCAACTCCATCCTGCCATTGCTACAGATAGTATTTCTCCTGGTCAGGGCAGAAATAAAAGGGCTGTGTAGTTTGGGTACGCAGGTGTTATCATTCTCTGTTCCTGTAGCAAATGTGTTAATAATACAATAGATGGATTTCAAGGCTGCAGTCCAGTGTCCTCCACCTGTTGTTTTTTTTTTTAAGAGGAGAAATGACACAGCCTGAACAACGTTGCAGCATGGAAAATTTGTTAAATAATAGTATTCAACTCTAAAATAGTGTATGAGTCTCCTCTCTGCTTGGTATTCAATATAATTTCTATTGCCCTGTCTGTGGAGGTCACCTCCTTGTTATCAATTCCTGCTAATTAAAAGATTAAGAGTTCAGGAAAGTCATTCTGAGGACTCAGCTATTACTAGCACTAACAACAGCTGGCAAAGTAGTGACATGTGGCTGAATGTCCCGACCCCTTTCTCTTTGCACAGCTTTCAAGTTTATCAGAAATTTCAAGGGACTGGACCCAATATTTAGCACAGTCCTTTTTAGTTCTATGGCCTATGAAATTCATTTCCACTCTTCTGGTGAATCTGCTGCTACTGATGTTTCACAAAGAACAGCTTTCCAAATGACTGTTGTATGCAAGCCCTTGTTTCCAGTAACAACCTCTTAATGCCCACTAAAAATATTATCATCTCAATCTTCAGGGGACATACACATGCACAATAAAGGTCACTTCTGCCTAAGAGGTAGGTCACTGCTTGGCAGTAACATGTTACCCCATGACACATTTTTACTTTGCTTTTTCAAGGCAGCACTAGCCACCATATGTTTAGCCCTGATGGCTTCAGTATCATGATGGCAATATTGTCATTTCCTAGTGCTATAAAAGAGACCTCATGGGCCTCTGACTGTTCTAACACTCAGCACTAGAGAAATCCTGGTCTGCTGATGCTATTGCTCTCTCATACTGAACAGAGCCTCCCTATCCAGCCTGGCGATTGCTTCATTGATGGTATCACAGTAGGGAGCAATAGCCAGGGTTTAGACATGAATTAAGAGCCAGGCAAAGTTCAGGCAGTTTACTTGGAGCAATGAATACCCCATGCATTTATAGGCTGTTTAATCATCTGAGGATCTGAGCCTCATCCTTTTCCTAAGCAACTTTTTTCTCTGGATTTCCCAGTCACCTTGCCCAATTCAGCATCCTACCCTGGTTTTGTGAGCTTATTCCATGCAAAACAATAGCCTCTGTGTTAAAGACTTCTCACAACATTAACCTTTCCTGAAAGTGCTTTGAGAGACATTGATAATAAGTACTATGAATTGCAAAATACATTAAGTTTTGGAATAATTTCCACATGACTTGGTTCACAGTGGGCCTTCTTTCAGACACTTACTGTAAAACATACTCAGTCACAACCTATCTCAATTTCCAACATGAAACATCCTGTAACGTTTTGTGTTTCCACCACCCTCATCTACAATTAGAGAGACATTCTAACAGTGACACATACGGCAAAATAGAGCAATTTTGCCTGCTAGACCATGAGCAGTAACTTCTAAAGCTCTCAGCAGCTATGAAGAGATTTGTGAAGACCACTTTCCATATGCCAGGCAATGACCTCACACCAAGAGTCCTGCTCAAGGATGAAGTTTGTCAACCTGACATGAGAGGAGTTCAAGTGCTCCACATGGAACCACTTATAACAAAGTCGAGCTGAGCCTGCCCAGCCATTTTCTGGGAGACCTGGAACAGGGCAGCATCTTAAAACCTCCTGGCAGCCTCCTGAAAATCTGCATCCTTCTGGGAGACATGAAATAGAGTTTGGAGAGCTACACAAAGCAACTTTGACAGCTTGCATATAGCATGCACTCTGAACACTAAATTCTGGTTTTCCTAAAGAAGATTAAGGAAATGCTTGAAGAGTCCTAGTTTATAATCCAGTGATGCCCAAAATCATATAGGACATTACATGGTTATTTAGCTTCAAGTATGGGCATTATAGGAGGTATAATTTTACTGGTCAGCCAAGATGATCTGCTGTAGGCACATCTTACCACTAAGCTCACAGCAGTGGGAAGGAAAAGAAAAAGGATGCAAAAAAGAAAAATGTAAATATGCATGCAGAGCACAAATAGATGGTACCTTAGTGTGAGGAGCCTATCTTGAAACAACAGCAGTAACAACAGAGTAAAAAAAATGTGAGAGGGCCCAAATTGTTTCCTTCTGAGGAGTTTACCAAAGAGACAAGATACTCTCATGGTAATAGAAAAATAATGACTAGTATAGAGCAGGAAAGTGAGGTCCTGTCTATATTCTCATAAAGTGAAAAGAGAAAGCCTTCAATAGGAATTTAAAAAGTAAATAATAATTAGAGCTAATAAATCCAAAGACAACTAAACCCCGCCCCTTTATTTTGCTGCAAACTATCAGAAACATAAACATCTCAGCACAATTATTTCTATCACTATCCAGGGTTGATTTTCTGGTTCTCAATTTAAAGTTCTTTGAAACAACCAGACCTAAAGATGGTCAGATTGCTCATCTTCCCCAGACTAAAAGGACCGGCTGACAGCCTTCTTGGTAGAAAGACTGGCAGTCTTCCATAATAAAGAGTTTATGTCTGGACCCTGTATTAATAGCTGTAGCCACTGAACCAAAAGGATTTTGTTCTAGTAAAAACTGTCAAGCTGACAACTCTGGAGACTGAGGTGTCTCATTTATTCACAGAACAATTAAGTTATAGAAGACACTGGGCAGATTCCTCTCAACTATGCCTTTCAGGTATTACTTCAATAAAAATCTCTGTTCTGAGGCATCTATGCTATGGTGTAGGTGGATTTTTTTGTGGCTTTGGATGAACCTGTCAATGGAAAGAGGCAATTATTGCAAATCCCTGACTACATATGTGCTATGGGAACATCTGTCTCAGCAGGAAAGACTGACATCCAAGACAATTTGCAAAAGTCAGAGAACAAGCAACAGATGGCAGCAATTTTCAGTCACCAGTGACTGGCTTGGGTTCCTTTCTGGCTAACAAGTGTGAATGGCTCAATTACCTGGCAAGTTCCCTCAGACTTCAGCATCTACCTGAAGTTGAGAGAACTGCACACTTGGTCACAGTTGGTTTTAAAATCAGCTAATAAAAACACAGCTAATAACAGCACTCAATACCCATTCAGTTCAGAGACGGAGAAGCACGGATCCTTAGCTGCTCACAAGCTCTGACCCTGCACCTTGTCCAGTGGCCAGAGTGGTGATGTACATGCTCAGTTAAAAGGTGCAGGTTTTTCAGTACAGTTCTGACTTTCTACCACAGGTCTGACAGACATACAAAGAGACCAACATCTAGATGAGTCAGCCTCCAGCAAAAACGCAGAAAATTACTCATTTTGTGCACCTATAATTAGTACTTCCTGTGCATGGAAACATAGAAAAGCACATAATCATACAAGCACTTCATCTACCCAGTGGCAAAACCAGCCTACTGCCTGAAGACCTCTTCCCCCTCCCTGAATCTACAGAGCAAGACAAAGAAACATTCAGGGCTCCTGACAACCTACTTCTTCCCCAGCACATGCTAAACAAAACCCTGCTATCTAACAGGGAGAGAGGATGAATTAACATAACCAGCTCTCCACACAGCAATTAGCAAATGAAATCAAAACAAAGGAAATGTCCTCCATTAATCTTTCCCTGCCAAAGAGCACCTGACTGCCACATAATCCACGACAATTAGCCAAATAATGGGAGTGCAAGAGATTTATCTTGAAGTAGAAATTAGGGAGGGCACGATTAATGCACTGTACATCAGGAGTGCAGGCAAAAGCTCTGCAATGTTTGAGGAAACTGCAAAGCTTAGTAGCCTGCAATCAGGTTGCAACACATACACCCCGATACACTCCTTTACCATATCGTGCATAAGTCTGATTGGCATATGGGAGGATCAGAACTCATACCCAAACTTACACAGACAAACTTCAGTGGTGTACCAAACAGATTTACCAATATCTTCTATTAAGAGGGGCAACTGGCAGCAGTACTTGAAAAATGTGGGGACAATACCCTTAAACAGTACAAAGCTATGACAGGCATAAAGGTTTTCTACCATCCAACAGGGTGGTGCAGAAGACATTTAAGGAGATTTACAAAGATTGTGATCTCGGCCATTAATAGCTGTGCCAAAATTTTCCTGTGGGACAGTAAACAATTTATAGTCCTGTGACATTAAGTGTACTATGACACACAGTAGGAACTGGATTCAACAAAAGACTTATTCCAAGGATATTTTCAACACTACAGAAAATAAGACTTTAACCAAGAGGAATGGGAAGAGAACAGACTCAGCACACTACTAAAATCAGTGCTGAAGTGGTGTGAAAATACCTTCTTGTCATCAACTTAAATATCAGCTTATCAGGCAAGCCAACAGAGAATTTACCTTGGGCAACTGGTCTCATAGATGTTGCTGTTACAGGGGCTCTTAGGCATTCAGACAACTCAAGAGGAGTTCTGAGGGCTCTGTAACAGATTTAGTCTTTCTCTACTCAGAATACGCAACTTCACAGATTCCATCAGCTGCCATACCACTGTATCTCGCCTGTGCTCCAAACTTACGTCTCATGTCTTTTCACACAGCAAGTATAACAAATATGGAAATTGAGCCGGGATGAACACACAAGTCATTCCTGGAAAACGCCTGGGTAGATTCACATTCCTAAACCTATAATCTTGCAGTTGACATATTTCAATAGAGCAGAGAACTTGCTTCCAAGATCCAAAGTCATACTTCTAACCAGAAAAAATAAAGTATCTTTCTGCCAAAGAACACTGCATGTAAATGAGGGAAGGGAAAAAAAAAAAGTTCACCTAGAGGAGTTACTAAAATTCCACCAGGGATTGAGAGCAATTTGAAAGCCTCTACTCAGTAACAACGTTTTGGTTTAGCTTTCTCTCCAATTCTTCCCTACAATGTATTCCTTTTGTTTCTCCTTCTTTCTTTCCTTCCTACCTCCTCCCTCTCTTCCCCTTTGGAAAATCTGAAAATCTTTTCGCTTTCACCTTGTCCTTTAAGCTTCACAAGGAGAACATGTTCACCTCTGGAATATACTACATAGATCTCCTCTAAGTGCTTAGTATACTCAAAAGTGGGGGAGTGAGGTGGCAACATTAAAGAAAGTAAGAAGCTACCTCCAATGAAGTAGTTACAGCTATACGACAACATGAAGTTTCAGCTCTCTTGAAGTTCTTACATATTTAATCCTTTTCATTTCCCTGGAGTTTCATCAGCTGACCCAGCAGGGTCACTTTGCCCCAGTTGTGGGCAATCAGAGGTGGTTCCCCACAAAATCAGTTGAGCTGTTTCTCTAGCTCACATAACACTGCCTTCACCATTGCTCTCATGGATCTCTTTCCTTTTTTGAACAGTTAATTTACTGTACTTCATCAGTATTTTTACAAAGAAATGACAGAACAGAACAGAGGGTACCATGTGTCCCCTTTCCAGCATACAGCAGTCATATTTACCAGGCACTGAAGATTAATGAATCTGGAGCTGTTTGCTACTCTCCAAAAGTGTGAGCATGTTCTTGCCATCTCACACTGGAGAGCTAGTTCTGAATGTGCATGAAAAGACAATAGTAGGTGTCCCTTAGTGCTGCTTTCTGGGGAATCCTTAAACAGCAGCAGCAACACCAAAAGACTGTGCCAAATCATTCCATTCTTAAGGGGACATTTACCACCTCCTCCCAAAGAATCTGTTTCCAGCCCCTTACAGTCAATACATTCCCATGAGAGAAATCAGCACAGACCTGCCAACACAGCCCAGCACAAGCTACAGCTGCATCATCTAGCCACTTAACAGCAGTCTTTCTGACAGCATTTGTTTCAAGGAAACTAAGAGAAAATAATAGCATTCAGCCACTTTACAAGTCCCACAGCCTTACAAAATGGAAATGGAGGGCAGAACCTCAGAGATGACCTAAGGCTAGTGGCTGCACAGTTAGCCTATGAAGCTGTTTTCATGTTAGTGCACCAATTGCAAAGAAGTTACTATTTGTCATCAATTCTTAACCACTGCAGTATTAACAGGCTTCTTCCTTGATGTAATTCTAATTCATATTTTTAATGTCCAATCAAAGGCTAGAGTTTTAATTTCCCACATAGCTGGATGAAATTCTTTCAACATGAAGGCTCTCTCTCTCTAAACTTACTTGTTCACATAACATGAGCAACAAACATGGTGGAACGCAGCAGCCATAAGAGCATGGCCTGGCAGAATTCAGTCTGGTTCAGGCTGAACAAAGCTTCAGCCACACAGGGCACTCTTGATCATCTGTACTCTGCCCCTAAGCAGGGACACTGTTGTACTTTAATTCGACAGCAATAAAATAAAGGGGCATTTAAAAAGAAAGCTATATGTCAAGAATTTCTTCATAACAGACAGATTTTTTGGAAAGAACAAAGTTCTCATTATACTGTCTGTTGAGATTCTTCTTTGTAAAACTGTGACAAATCTAATAGTGCACGGGGGGATATTTTTTAATAGAGCCAACAGATGGATGAGGTTTTAGAGAGGCAGAGACAGAAACATATAAACTTCAGCCAAATGTAAAGAAAGAGAAACTGCCTGGGAAAACATAACCGAAAGTAACTCAGCATGGCTTAGTACTGGGAGCTGAACTTGCAGCTTTGACAAGGCTGACTTTAAGGCGACCTTCAGTGAAGCTTCTTAACAGTGTATGCTGGGCAATCGCTGGTAAATCTTTATTAATTTTAATTGGCGGCACCCATTTATAAGAACCATTAAAAAGGATAAATTGAGCCCATCCGGCGTAATGTCTTTTGTTAATTAGTTTGTCAGCACTGTTTTAATATCCCCTAATGACTTCATATTTCAGGCCTGACATTAAAGGAGACGCTGTGAGAAAGGAAATGGTCTTATCACCGTGTACATTTTTTTCTTTTTTTGAACAAAAAGTGTCCTTCCAGGCCTGACCAAGGTTAGGTGTCATTTAACTCAGACAAGCAGGTAGCACAAGACTTGGAAGGGCCCCCTCACCCTATCCAAACTTCACCTTGCTACTGACCAGCATGCTCTGCTGAGATTTTCTCTTTTTGCAGACCCACACAACAGCAGAAGAAATTAAAAATCATCAAGTCACCAAATTCCCACCCTTCCTAGCTCTTCATGGGCTTGTATCCAGTATCAAAGCACAATCATGTGGGAAATACATGGGAAAAACCCAACATACATTTGCCACAACACCTCCCTTTAGTAAAAGCAGGTTAACCCCCTACAGACCTTAAGTTCTTTTGATTCATAACAACATGCACAGCACCGAGATCCTCATCTGTCTTGGGGACCACAAACTTACAGATGAGAAGCTGATAGGATAAGAGCATCAGTAAAGAATGCTTCGTGTATGAATCTGATTTGCAAAGGAAGACAGAAGAGAAATTATTTCTCTAGATATGAAGCTTGGTCTGGAACAAAGAGAAGGGAACAAATCAGTGATTTTGGTGTCAACGGTTCTCTTCTTCCTCCCTTGTGCTCATCACGTATTTCTTGGACTAGCACACTCAACCTGCAAGCATGGAAGACAAGGAACTTGAATTCAGAAACAAATGTTGAAAAAATATGGTTTTTTCTGCTTCTAATGAGTACAGTATATTAGACCCTTATGTCTCAAGTAGATTATGAAGATTTTATATTAGGTAATAAAAACAATGTAGCACAAACATTTAACCCTTTCTCTTGAATATGTATGCAGCTGATATTTTTTTATTCAAGGAGGAAGTGCATAAGGTAAGGGCCAGGAGAAGGTCAGCTGCAGCAATCACAGAAGGCAACGCAACCCGTGATTGTCCTAGAGCCCCTTTACGAAGTTAACTTGATTTTCTTAGACACCATTATCTTTCTCACTGTTCTGCCGCACATTAAATGTCTTTGAGCTGGTGAACACAGCAAGGGAAGTACTTCCTCACTGTGAGGAGTTTTATCCCTGCTCAATTTCCTGCAGTGGCTTGATCAGTCAGGGGGAAGATCCTGAAATAACTTAGACTTTTTGTCAATGAAAGGCTTTTTCTTGAGAGCTGGATTCTATAAGGGCTTTTTCATTGACGTTTACAATAAATGAGCAATATGAGGAAAACAGCATCCTCCCCCAGTTAATATCACATTTGATGCTTTGGGTTCTAGTGTTAGATTAATCCACGAAAGGGTGAACTGAAGAAGAGAGAAACAGCTAATAAGAAAATCAGCTTTTCCTTTATTCACTAATCAAAAGGTGTTTACATTTATGCTGGTAATGGTAAAAGGAAAATTAAATCTTTAGCAAACAAAACAGATCTTTTTTGGTTTCCCTGAAATTTTAGGGTAACCCATAAATGGCTTTTTATAAGCATCATACTGAGAATTGTAGAGAGATGTGTTCTACTTTGCTAGATCACCTTTGAGCAAAAGTAAAGCCTGAATTAGTTACTAGTTTTATTACTGAGCAAAATCCTTGCCTCAAAGTCAATGCAAATCTTTCTGTAAAGATCTCGAGAACTAACAGGTTTTACTTTTTCCATTAAAAGTTAGGGCTAATGATTTCACCACAGATTTTTTTCTTTTGATGAATACACAGTCACAGCACTTGAATATTAAAAGCTGCTCTATGATCTCCCAAAAGCCATCCTATTGTCATTGCAAGCTTGTGCCATGTTTCATGCAGATTTAAAATTTTCAGGGGACCGCTAAAACTATGCCCTATGTGAAGCACACAGTAAAAGCATGCCTAGGGTGAAATAGATATTCCCAGCAGGCTGAACACCTCTTTGAATAAACTGCCTTTACAGCTAATAAAAGTCTTGAGCTTTTCCTCCAACCAGCCTGTCTCTTGTGCACTGGTGTGCTCTACAGAATTCTTTCTTTTATAATCAAAGGTCTGTATAACACTGCCAGCATAGTTGGTACTTAGTCTCCATTTTGCAGCTCTGACAAATACAAATTTACATAATAATCCTTCATTTCTGTAAAACACCATTATTCATGACAAGCATATTGCCAGTCTTCACAAAAGAACAAAACCTTCTATTTTCATTGACCCAGTATTTTTAGCATTTGTTGTACAAAACCTCATGCCTTAATTACTCCTGCTATTGCTAGCCAGAAAGTGAAGAGAGATTATTTTCTTCATATGCATTAACACAATGACAGTTGAAACTCACCTGGGAACTGAGAAAGAAGGCATCTAATATTCCTGTTTCCAGTCTAATATTCCTGTTTCCATGTTTCCAGAAAAAAAAATTCCTGTTTTCTCTGTAAGAGTCAGAGAAAAAGAGAACAGTATCTACCACTGCCCAAATGTGGCCAGCTTAGGCCCATGTCTTCCAGTCTATTCTCATACATATTCCAACACTATTTTCACTTCATGGTATCTTTCCTTTCATATAAAACTTTCTGTCTTCCAATACATCATTCTTGCTTCTTGTCCTCACAATTTAGGTATCCAATAATCAAATTTTTAAATAGTAATAAAATGCCTGTATTTTAATAAATTATTTAAAGTTTGAATATGCAAACCCTGTGCCAAATATATTTCAGGTATAATAATAAATATAAACATATAAATATATAAATATATAAATATATATAAATAAAATATAAAACTAAGATTTTAAGAAAAAATTAATACTTTATCGTAGATTTTTAACGTATTTTTTATCCAAAATTCAGATTGCCAAATCCAACCACACATACACAGAGCACCTAAGAAATGTATCACCCATGAAAGTAACCTGACTAGTATAAATAAGCGTATACAATTAATTTTATGAATATATATGAAGTACAGGCAGGCCTCACCCATGACATACAGACCCTGTCTGTGCCAGCTGAAGTTCCCTGACCAGTCCTCCAGGCTGCGTCTGGCCTCATTACCTGCCAGGAATTGTTGAGGAACTTACACAGATTTATCTGTGTTTCTGGATTATTCAGTGCACATGTTGAAAGTTTTCCTTTCCCTGCCAGAGCTTCAAGCTGGAAGAAGTCAGAGATCACAACTCCTATTTACAACACTTTTTTGTTAATAAATCTGTTATGAATTATAAAATCAAGCTGTTAACTTTAATAGCAGAGAACTACACAGTGTGTACTACTACACACATCTACTTCACGCAGCTCAGTCACGTGCACACCAACACACCAAGTTGTTGTTACCAGATTAGAGCAACAGCTGAGAGGCCAACCCCAGCCATTTCATCAGAAGCAGAAGATTGCATTGATACAACAAGGTCTTCCAGGCAAACATTCAGAAAGTGCTTCAAGCCATCCCTTGTTTCAACTGGTGTGTACATATATACACCTCTAATTCCTGTCTGCAGATAGCAGCCAACGCCGTCTCAGATGTGGTGTGAGTCACACATCCCACTGTGGATCCTGATGTTTGCTGGTGGTTTTCAACAGATTTGGCTGACTCACATGCTAATTTATCCATGCTTGTGGATTACTAATCTCTGGAGTTTATCGGGTTTTGGGAGACTTTCAGACATGACCTCTCAGCACATACTTTTACCCTTTGACTTGCTGTCTCTGGTGTCTACTTCTACCTCCACATCCATAAATACCTACAGAATCCACGCACATGGAAGGGCTTTTCCAACACACAGGACATCTGACACTTCCAGGAAAAAGCAGAGCTATTAGATGATACCATGTGAACTGTACTGTTACATGCAGTAGCTCAAGGAGACAAGAGGTACTAACAGACCTGTGAATATCAGAGTAAAAGCTAAAAATTGAATTGTTTACAGTGGATTTGTTTGCTGTTGTTTTGTCTGCTTTGTTTTTTTGTTTTGTTGTTGTTGTTTTAGGAAAACAACTAATAATAAAAGGAAAACAAAGGTAAAGTCAATCAATTGGGGTTTTATTTAGTTCATTATTTAAATAAGAGATTAAAAACAAGTTCAAAATCCGGCATTTTTAAATCATTCCACAGAAACAACTTTGAAAATAACCTGAATTTTGTTACCTGTTTTGATCATTCATCAAGAGATCATGGGCTAATTTTTCGTCAGAATCAGCTTTGTAGATTACATCTCAGCACTGGAAAAAACAGTTGCCTGCTTTCCCCCATGGGAAAAAAAACATAGAAGAAAACAAATCACATCACATTGCATAAAATCACAAATGTCATTATCTGTGACCATCATATGCTATTATTTATCCAGCAACTTCTTAGTCCTGCATCATGCTCTCAGCATTCAGCATCAAAGGAAAGCACTGCTGTGTTAGCTTGCACTTACAGTTACAGCTCTCAAACCACCTCACAAAAACTGCTCAATATCTCTATCCTCATACTGCAGAGAAAAAACTGAAACATAAAGATAAGTTGTTTGATTTTGGGGGCAGAATCAGGATAGTCCTGCTTATATTTTCCCTGGAAAAAATTAGTAAATTTTTCTTTTCTTGATATGGAGGACTAGAAAGTTAAGGCTGCATATTTCTCAGCTCCCTTTTGACAAGAAAACTACTAATCCTTCCCAAATTCCCTTATTTTCTTCAGTATTCCACTCACCCTAACTTTTTCCTAAACCAATTCTTGGTCACAAGTGATAGAAACCTTCAGTACAAATCTTCCCAATGAAAAGTTCCTTCTCTGGCTTTAGGCCACCACTTATAATCTCACAATTTTCTCTTAGTCCACTGCTTTCCATAATTAAAACAATCACAACTGTAATACAAATAATTTCAAGAATAAAGTAGTTTTATAATGAAGTTCATAAAGGACAAAAACTTCAGGATTAAGATTAGTATGTAAAAGGGGGCGAGGAGAGCCTGGAGACAAAGAAATGCACGTTACAACAGGCAGAAAGGTGTTCTTTCTGGTCCTGGTTTTGTTGGGCACCACTCAAAGGCAGGCAAATACTTTGCTAACTACAAAGAAGGGTTAAGTGGACCTGAGGCGTCAATTCAAGCCCAGACACTTCACACGTCTAGCCCTGATAAGGAGATGGAAAACCTCAATTCAGTGTACTTAATCCTCAGAATCTCTTAAGAAGCAGCAGTGAGGGCTTTTGGAGACAACCTGCATGATCTCATCGACTGGACCAGGGCAAATGATAAAAAATTCATTTGGAAAACATCAAACTGTGTGGACAGTCCACACACATTCTGGATGAGCTGGTTCTTTGAGATCTAACTGTTGCTTAGTTATACTGGTCACAGAAACAGCTCTTAATTCCGCCAGACAGAGATTAGGACACCAAGAGAGAACCTTCAGAAAGTTTCAGGACCTTGAACTAATTCAGTTTGTGCTATTGATAGGACACCAAGCAAGAACCTTCAGAAAGGTTCAGGACCTTGAACTAATTCAGTTTGTGCTATTTATTCTGCAGAAAGAGCATGTGCAAAACTCTCTGCCCCTACTGTACCAGGGTGATACAGTAATATGAGTTCACTCACATGAATACACTCATAATCCATCCTGGCAAAAAGGGCAACTGTTCAAAACAAAAGTTTTTCACAGGTAGAGACAAAATCCTCACAAAATTGATCTATTAATATTGTTTATACACATTTCTAGAGATGGCCTAGCTACCCAAAGTACAAATAATTTATATAACAGTAGAATTAATACTCACTGAATCAGCTATGCAAGGAATAGGGATCACTTTCCTCTTCATAAGAAAATAAACCTGACACTGCCCTCATCCATGCAGAAATAGCAAAGCAGGAGTTGTGAATTCCTCTGCAAACTGAAAATCAAACTAATTCAGCAGAAACACTTTGTAAGATCTATAATATACAATACACACATTATAGATCTTACAAGAACAAGGATTTGCTTTCCTATTGGCATGTGTTTACCAAGTCTTCAAAATGCCTCAGAATCTGATGAAGCATGGGCTAGATAAATGGACTGTGAGGTGCACTGAATACTTGCTGAACTGTCAGGCTCAAAGGGTTGTGATCAATGGCACAAAGTCCAGCTGGAGGCCTGGCACTAATGGTGTTATTCAGAAACAGAAAGAGGCAGATACAACAATAAAAGAATCTTTAAATCAGACTGTAGTTTTTAAATAGAGTAAAAATAGCCTTTCAGCTACCTTGACAAGTTATTTTACCACTGTAAATCTAAAACAACATTCTCAGGGACATGGGTTAGTATTTTCACTAACTGACCTTTTCCTTTTCCTTTTCCTTCATTTTCACTTTTCCTTTTCCCATCAAGCACAGCTATTATAAACCAAAATGCAGAAAACTCAAACCACTTTTGTAACAAAATAACTATAAGAAATCTCAAATTCCATGCTAATATTTATAAATACTAAAATGTTATTCTTTTTCACTGGTGTGACCAAGAAATCAGTGTTTTGTTGTTGAAAGCCCAGAGACTTTTTTACTATGCACAAGGAAGCAAGAGTCAACAACATAACTGTGTTGCAGGGAAAGCAGAGTTGAATGAATACTGCAAGGGCAGAGCTTCTGGCAGGAGGATTACTCAGCAGAGGGAGCAGTTGCCCTGAGTCACCTTTTTTTCCTTCCAGCATTAGCATTGCTGTAGCAGCAAATTATGGTAAAAGGAGTTTGTAAAGCAGTGTAAAGTAGTTTTTATTAGCCTGAATATGATGATTGGAAAAAAAAAAAAAGCTTTCAAGAACAGGAATCCTTCCTGAGTACATATTGAGAACAAAATCTCTGTGCTTACTTAGATAGGCACTGGTAAAGCATCCAGGAGAAAAAGCAGCTGGTACCTGTGAAGGAGAATGTTGTGTGCTTTTTTTACACAAAAAGAGATAGATAATTTCTAGTGTGAAACAGTAAGAGTGTGTGTCGTGCGTTCAGCAGTAGCAGTCATTTTTCTCCTTCTTAGTAGCTGGTGCAGTGCTGTGGTTTTGACTTTCAGCCTGGGAATAGCACTGATAACATGGATGTTTTTAGTTGTTGCCCAGTAATGTTTAGTCTGACCAAGGACTTTCTGAGTCTCATGCTCTGCCAGGGAGGAGGGGATGCTGGGAGGAAGCAGAGCAGGACACCTGACCAAAGAGGTATTCCATACCACAGCAACTGGGGGAGTTGTCCAGAAGGGATAGATCACTGCTCAGTCGGGCTGGGTATCAGTCGGCGGGTGCTGAGCGGTTGTATTCTCTTCCCTTGTTATTTCCCTTATCATTATTATTATTGGTGGTAGCAGTAGTGATTTGTGTTATACCTTAGTTACCGGACTGCTCTTATCTCAACCTGTGGGAGTTACATTCGTTCGATTCTCCTCCCCATCCATCCAGGAGCAGGGGGAGGAAGGGGGGGAGTGAGCGAGGGCTGCATGGCTGAGTTGCTGACTGGGCTTAAACCACAACAGTGGGAAAAAAGATTATCATTCACCATAAAAACAGTATCTCTGCTGAGTCCACTATTTATGGTGACAATTTTAGTTCCTCAGATTGTCTGTAGAAAGTGTTTTGAGAACAAGAGATGAGAGATCAAGAGTGGACCAACCATGTATGTGTTTGTTCTTCACTAGGTGCCTGTGAGAGTTTATTCTGGTATACAGTCATTACTCAGTTTGACCTATGAAGTTTTCAGGACACCATTTGATGCAAAGGATGAACAAGGTTACATTCTTGGCAATGAAAATGCAGCAGCTAGAGACATGGAAGATCAACTGTGGGAAGTATCATTCTTATTAAGAGAGAGAAAGACACTCTAATACAGAATGTATTGAGAAAGTGCTGCAGGTTTCATAGCATTCTGTGTATAGAACCTGCAAGAGAAAATGGGGCACATACCTTACACAATTTGGGGCACTGCAACACAAAACTATGGTAACTCACACTATTCCCACACGATTATGCCAAAATCAGTGCTCAGAGTACATGGGCACATTCAGTGATTTTTATTAATAGCCAAAAACAACACTTGCTCTCACTCCATTTTTTAAGTCTTTACTTTTCTAAAACAGACAAAATATAGCAAATTTTCTGTTCACTGTCTTCTGCTTACCAGACACTACAGTCATACATGTTTAGTTAGACCAAGTATTATTTATGTTTTATTTTACACCCTTTAATTCTTACCAATATATTAAAATTTAACATTTTAGCCTTCCCTTCATTATCCTGTTAAATCAGTTACAGGACTTAAAACTGGGAAAGGGATCTTTGTTCAACATGGGTCTCAAGAAGAGCTACTCAGTCATCTGTGAAAGAAATAACTCATCAATTTAGGATTAAAAAGAGTCTCTGCATTATTTTTAATAAACCAAGACAACTTAACCTATAGTAAGCTTCCAGAAGTCAAGAAGAGTAACATATAAGAGACAATTTTATGATAACCACACAACTTGAAGGGGGCCTCCACCCTTTTTAGAGATAGGTGATATGATATATGCTCCCTGCAGCACCAAATTCCTCTAAAGATCCTCTTCTCAAGATGGAGTGCATCACTGCCATAGCCTAAATCAGTGTGGGTGCTACTTCTATCTGCCCTGCAGCTGGCCACATTCTCACCCTGTATATGCTGTCACATACAGCAAGGACACTAACTACCAAGAAATAAGAAATGACTCTACACATTCAGCACTGAGACAAGCAACAATCAGCACAAAAAGCACAGGTTGACTGAACAGCACCATAACCCAAATGACCAGAAACTGCACATGTAACTAGTGAGGACCTGGCCCTTTGTAACAGCTGGTTTCAGGGGATGGCTGTGACTTGGCCAGTCTCCATCCACAAATACAGAGAGCTGCTGCAGTTCAACCCACAAGTGTTCTTGGAATCTGCTTGCTACAGCTTTAAAAAGGGTCAAATAGAAGGTGCTAAAAAAAAAAAAAAAAAGAAAAAGTTATGCTGTGATCGCTATGGCTGCTTTAACTGGGCAGCCAACTCTGCCTTGTGACAGACAGCTGGGAAATGCAGCTAGTGAGGGACTGATTTGTATCCACATTTAAGCACTGCTGTTTCATGCAAGCACATGAATTGTACAACAGGAATTGGGGGATGGAGCAGCTGCATTAGAAGAAGAGATTTCTCTCCTTAATTTGGAGACAGGCAGGGTAGGTGAGATACAATTAAGAACCACGAAATCACAAAGGCAGTGGAGAAAGTGGGAGCAGAACTGTTACTCACCAAACCTTGCAATACTACAGGTTTGGGCACGCACTCAAAGTATGTGCAAGGTTTGAAACAGAAAAAAGCAGTAACTTTCCTTTACAAACACAGCAAGTAGTGAATTTCTGGTCATGTAGGACTGAAGAGACCAATAATATCAGCAGGCTAGATGAAAAGAGCATGCTATGCAAAGATGATTAATGTATGGACAACAGTTCCAAAACAGGTAAGGGAATGGGCACAAGTGTACCTCCTTATGATCCTAATCCAATGACTGTGGACACTGGGAAGGAATGAGGAGAATGCACAACATGAAATGGTCAGGACCATGTCCCTTTCCCATCTAGCATTGCCTGCTGTTACTGTCTGAGACAGAAATACCAGTCCAGTTAGGCCATAGGTGCACAATAAGGCATTTCTTATGCTTTTATGCATGAAGCCATGGCTAGAGAAAGGTCACTGACAATGTAGGCCTAAAAGGCCTGACACACTTCACGAAAAAGAGCCAGTATGGCTTCACCTGTAGTTGCTGTCATATCACATATACTTGAAAAACATGTGCCAAAGTTATAATACAATAGGCATACATTTTAGGCTACCTGTTAGAGAACTGAAACTAAATTTCATAGAATTACAGAATAGTTAGGGTTGGAAAGGACCTCAAGATCATCTAGTTCCAACTCCCTGCTATGGGCAGGGACATCTCACACTAAACCATGTCACCCAAGGCTCTGTCCAACCTTGCCTTGAACACTGCCAGGAATGGAGCATTTACCGTGTCTTCGAGCAACCTGTTCCAGAGCCTCACTACCCTCACAGTAAAGAACTACTTCCTTATATCTAAACTGAACTTCCCCTGTGTGAGTTTAAACCCATTACCCCTTGTCCTATCTCTACAGTCCCTGATGCAGAGTCCCTCCCCAGCATCCCTATAGCCCCCTTCAGATACTGGAAGGCTGCTATGAGGTCTCCACGCAGCCTTCTCTTCTCCAGGCTGAACAGCCCCAACTTTCTCAGCCTATCTTCATACAGGAGGTGCTCCAGTTCCCTGATCATCCTCATGCTCCTCCTCTGGACTTGTTCCAACAGTTCCATGTCCTTTTTATGTTGAGGACACCAGAACTGCACACAATACTCCAAGTGAGGTCTCACAAGAGCAGAGTAGAGGGGCTGGATCACCTTCAACCTGCTGGTCACTCTCCTCCTGATGCAGCCCAGGATATGGTTGGCTTTCTGGGCTGCAAGTGCACACTGAAGCTGGCTCATGTTCATTTTCTCATTGACCAGCACCCCCAAGTCCTTCTCCACAGGGCTGCTCTGAATCTCTTCTCTGCCCAACCTGTAGCTGTGCCTGGGATTGCTCCAACCCAGGTGTAGGACCTTGCACTTGGCATGGTTAAACTTCATGAGGCTGGCATCGGCCCACCTCACAAGCGTGTCAAGGTCCCTCTGGATGGCATTCCTTCCCTCCAGGGTATCAACCGAACCACACAGCTTGGTGTCATCGGCAAACTTGCTGAGGGCACACTCAATCCGACTGTCCATGTCACCAAAGATGTTCAACAAGACCGGTCCCAACACCGATCCCTGAGGGACACCACTCATTACCCATCTGTGCTTGGATATTGAGCCATTGACAACTGTGTGCGGCCATCCAGCCAATTCTTTATCCACCATGTGGTTCATCCATCAAATTGATTTCTCTCCAGTTTAGAAACAAGGATGCCATGCAGGACAGTGCCAAGCACTTTGCACAAGTCCAGGTAGATGACATCAACTGCTCTACCCCTATCCATCAGTTTTGCAGCTCCGTCATAGAAGGCCAACAAATTCGTCAGTGTCGTGGTTTAAGCCCTAGCCAGACAGCTTGTTCACTCACTCCCAGCGAGTGGTGCCGGGCTGACAGCAATCGAGGCCCTCCCCCCCCCGGGCTCTCCCCTTCCCTGATCCTGTGAGGAATGGGGAGGAGGATCGAACAAGTGCAACTCCCATGGGTTGAGACAAGAACAGTCCAGCAACCAATGTACAACACAAATCACCACTGCTACTACCAACGACAACAATGATAAGAGAAAATAACAAGGGAAGAGAATACAATACCACCGGCCAAGAAACAAGTCCCACCCGGAAGCCCGTGTCCTTCTGGGTAATTCCCAGTTACCCCCCACCCCGGGCATGACGTGCTGTGGTATGGAATACCTCTTTGGCTAGCCTGGGTCTTGCGACCCGTCTCTGCTTCCTCACGGCTTCCCCTCCTCCCTGGCAGAGCATGAGCCTCACAAAGTCCTTGGTGAGGGTAAACATCACTTAGCAACAACCGAAAACATCGGTATCACCAGCACTGTTCCCAGGCTGGAAGTCAAAACACAGCACTGCACCAGCTACCACAAAGGAGAAACATGACTGCTACTGCTGAACCCAGGACATTATCCACCCCTTATTCCATACCATTCATGTCATCCTCAGATCCCACATTTTCAATACACCATCACTCTCCCACATATATACATCCATATACATACAGACCTAGAGAAAAAGATCATTTTCTTAGTGCATGGACCAATCCCTATAATGCTGCCGAGTCCATTCGGTCCATGATGTCAGGTTCCATCTCTTGTAACAATCTGTCAGGGCAGGAAAGGCTGTGTGCAGTATTGGATCGTTGCCTGCTGATGTTGGTCGTTCCTTTACTGCAGAACTCATCCGGTTCTATCAAAGTTCATTCTCTGTTGGGATGATGGTTGGAGGGAAGTCAGGGCTAGTCGCTGGTGAACTGGAGACATCTAGCTGATGGGCTATAAAAGTATTACACAGCAGGCAACGGCATACAATTGAGTTCACTGGCTGTTTTCCCCTAAAATCAAATCCCCTTGAGGTATACATCGGACTTCCCCATCTTCCCGCATTACCCACCAAGTATATCCAGGTCCCTGAGCAAAAGCAATCCCACAAGTGGGTTTGCCTTTACCTGAAGCAGGAATAATCCAGACTGTCTTCCCCAGCAAATTCTTCATATGCACCATGGGAACTTTGTCCCCCTCTACAGTATGTGAAAGTTCTGACTGGGCTGGGCCAGCCCTGTTGAGAGATCCTCTGGTGTTGACCAACCAGGTGGCCTTTGGTAAGTGTGTATCCCAATGTTTGAAAGTTCCCCCACCCATTGCTCTCAGTGTAGTTTTTAACAGCCCATTGTACCGTTCGATTTTCCCAGAGGCTGGTGCATGGTAGGGGATGTGATATACCCACTCAATGCTGTGCTCTTTGGCCCAAGTGTCTATAAAGTTATTCCGGAAATGAGTCCCACTGTCTGACTCAGTTCTCTCTGGGGTGCTGGGTGCCACAAAATCTGTTTCTCAAGGCCCAGGATAGTGTTCCAGGCAGTGGCATGGGGCACAGCGTATGTTTCCAGCCACCTGGTGGTTGCTTCCACCATGGTAAGCACATGGCGCTTGCCTTGGCAGGTTGTTGGCAGTGTGATATAGTCAATCTGCCAGGCCTCCCCATATTTATACTTCAACCATCGTCCTCCATACCAAAGAGCCTTTAACAGCTTGGCTTGTTTAATTGCAACACGTTTCACACTCATGAATAACCTGGGCAATAGTGTCCATTGTTAAGTCCACCCCTCGATCACGGGCCCATCTGTATGTTGCATCTCTGCCCTGATGGCCTGAAGTGTCATGGGCCCACCGGGCCAAAAATAATTCACCTTTATGTTGCCAATCTAAGTCCATCTGAGCCACTTCAACTTAGCCGCTTTATCCACTTGTTAGTTGTTCTGGTGTTCCTCAGTGGCCCGACTCTTGGGTACATGAGCATCCACATGACGTACCTTCACCACCAGGTTCTGCACCCAGGCAGCAATATCTTTCCACAGTGCAGCAGCCCAGATGGGTTTACCTCTGCGTTGCCAGTTGCTCTGCTTCCATTGCTTCAACCACCCCCACAGGGCATTTGCCACCATCCATGAGTCAGTATAGAGATAAAGTACTGGCCACTCTTCTCATTCAGCAATGTCGAGGGCCAGCTGGATGGCCTTCACCTCTGCAAACTGACTCGATTTACCCTCTCCTTCAGCAGTTTCTGCAACTCGTCGTCCAGGACTCCATACAGCTGCCTTCCATCTCCGATGCTTTCCCACAATACGGCAAGACCCATCAGTAAACAAGGCATACTGCTTTTCACTTTCTGACAGTTTATTATATGGTGGGGCCTCTTCAGCACGCACCACCTCCTCCTCTGGTGACATTCTGAAATCTTGGGCCTCTGGCCAGCCCATGATGACTTCTAGAATGCCTGGACAACTGAGATTTCCTATTCAAGTTCGTTGTGTAATTAGTGCAGCCCATTTACTCCATGTAGCATCAGTTGCATGATGTGTAGAGGAGACCCTGCCTTTGAACATCCAGCCCAGCATGGGCAACCAGGGTGGCCAGGAGGAGCTGTGCTTCAGTGCCAATCACTTCCGAAGCAGCTCGAACCCCTTCATAGGCTGCCAGTACCTCTTTCCCAGTTGGGGTATAGCTGGCCTCAGATCCTCTGTATCCCCGACTCCAAAAGCTGAGGGGTCGACCTCGAGTCTCCCCTGGAGCTTTCTGCCAGAGGCTCCAGGTAGGACCGTTCTCCCCAGCTGCAGTGTACAGTACATTTTTTACATCTGGTCCGGTCTGGACTGGTCCAAGGGCTACTGCGTGAACTATGTCGCGTTTAATTTGCTCAAAGGCTTGTTGCTGCTCAGGGCCCCATTTAAAATCATTCTTCTTCCGGGTCACATGATAGAGAGGGCTTACAATCGAACTGTAATTTGGGATGTGCATTCTCCAGAACCCCACTGCACCCAAGAAAGCTTGCGTTTCTTTCTTATTAGTTGGTGGAGACATTGCTGTTATCTTGTTGATCACGTCTGCGGGGATCTGTCTACGTCCATCTTGCCATTTTATTCCCAAAAATTTAATCACCTGTGCAGGTCCCTTGACCTTACTCCGTTTTATGGCAAAACCGGCTTTCAGCAGGATTTGGATTATTTTCCTCCCTTTCTCAAAGACTTCTTCCGCTGTATCGCCCCACACAATAATGTCATCAATGTATTGCAGGTGTTCTGGAGCTTGCCCCTGTTCCAGTGCAGTCTGGATCAGTCCATGGCAAATGGTAGGGCTGTGTTTCCACCCCTGGGGCAGTCGGTTCCAAGTGAACTGGACACCCCTCCAAGTAAAAGCAAACTGTGGCCTGCACTCTGCTGCCAAAGGAATTGAGAAAAATGCATTGGCAATATCAATCGTGGCATACCACTTGGCTGCCTTTGACTCTAGTTCATACTGAAGTTCTAGCATGTCCGGTACGGCAGCACTCAATGGTGGTGTGACTTCATTCAGGCCACGATAGTCTACTGTTAGTCTCCATTCTCCATTAGACTTTCGCACTGGCCATATGGGGCTATCAAAGGGTGAGCGGGTCCTGCTGATCACCCCCTGACTCTCCAGTCTACGGATCAACTGATGGATGGGAATCAGGGAGTCTCGGTTGGTGCGATATTGCCGCCGGTGCACTGTTGTGGTTGCAATTGGCACTGGTTGTTCTTCGACTTTCAGCAACCCCACAGCAGAGGGATCTTCTGAGAGACCAGGCAAGGTGGACAGCTGCTCAATTTCCTCAGTCTCCAAAGCAGCAATACCAAAAGCCCACCGGTACCCTTTTGGGTCTTTGAAGTACCCTCTCTTGAGGTAGTCTATGCCGAGGATGCATGGAGCCTCTGGACCAGTCACAATAGGGTGCTTTTGCCATTCCCTCCCAGTCAGGCTGATTTCAGCCTCCAGCACAGTCAACTCTTGGGATCCTCCTGTTACTCCAGAAATATAGATGGGTTCCACCCCTTGACAGCTTGATGGCATTAGGGTACACTGTGCACCGGTATCTACTAGAGCCTTATACTTCTGTGGGACTGATGTGCCAGGCCATCTGATCCACACAGTCCAGTAAATCCGACTGTTCCCTACCTCCACCTGGCTGGAGGCAGGGCCCCTCTAATGGTCATCACAGCGTTGGACACTTAAGTCATGGTAAAAGGAATTATTCTTCCTTATCACAGGAGCTGGAATAAAATCAGCTCTTCCACTCCATCTGGGAAACTGCTCACCAGAGACTGAAGCCGTAGCTCTCATGGGACGATTGGTCTTGGCCCTTGCTCCCCTCTTCAGTTCACTCACCCGTTCCTCCAAAGCTGAAGTAGGTTTTCCATCCCACTTTGTCATGTCTTCTCCATGATCCCGCAGGTAAAACCATAGGGTAGCCCGTGGCGTATACCTCCTGTATCTCCTCTCTCGAACAATAGGACGCCTTTTGTTAATAGCTGAGATGTGTGTTGGTACACGTGAGGAGCTGGATAAATCAGTTAGATCGCCCCTCAATTGTCTGAGGTCCTGGGACAGTTTTTCCACAGCTGAGATGATGGAAGGGGTGAGATTGTCTTCGAACTCTCGGAGTTTATGAACCATTTCATCCACTGTTAGTGGTACTATGTCATTCCAGGTCACTGTTGCCAATGAATGGGCATATGATGACGATGCATTCCATGTAAGTTTTCGCCACATGGGTTGTGTACATTCAACTTCATCTGGATCTATGGGTGTATCCCCGTTATTTGGCTTGATGTGATAGAGCATCTCTACGATGGCTGATTCCCTCAGAGACTGGATGCCTTTGTCTGTAGTAGTCCACTTGGCCGAACGACTCGTAACATCGTCCTTGTACGGAAACCTTTCTTTCACAGCTGCCAAGAGCCGCCTCCAAAGACTGAGGGACTTTTTCTCTCTTGCAATTGTTTTGTCAATTCCCCCTTCTCTAGCAAGTGATCCCAGCTGCTTGGCTTCTGTACCTTCTAGTTCGTGACCATCGGCCCCATTGTCCCAGCATCGGAGTAACCAGGTGATGATGTGCTCCCCTGGTTGACGGGTAAAATCTTTTCGCATATTCCGTAGCTCGGTTGAGTTCCGAGCTTGAGAAGTTACCTCTTCTTCTTCGTCATGTGATGATGACTCCTGATCAGATTCTAGACCGGGTGATGAATTCATTGTTCCTTCATCTTGCTTCACCCTTCTTGCCTCTTTTTTGCTTTTTCTCTTGCGTACAGGGGCAACCGATATTGGTACGAATTGGTCCTCTGGTTTGGTTGCAGTGATTATCACTGTGGTTTGAGTAGCAACTGTACTTGTCACTGGGGGTGGTGCAGCTGCTGTGCTTGGAGCTGGGGTAACCGCGCTGTCTGTTGCAGTTGAAGTTTGAGCAGCTGCTGTACTTGCCATTGGGGTACCTGCGCTGTTCATTGCAGCCAAAGTTCGAGTAGCGACTGTACTTGTCGCTGGGGGTGGTGAAGCTGCTGTGCTTGGAGCTGGAGTAGCTGCACTGACTGTTGCTTTGCCCTCAGATCTGCCTTAGCATGCTTTCCAGGACAATCTGCTCCATGATCCTGTAAGGTACAGAGGTGAGACTGACTGGCCTGTAGTTCCCTGGGTCTTCCATTTTCCCCTTCTTGAAAATGGGGGTTATAATTCCCTTTTTCCAGTCTCCAAGAATTTCACCTGACTTTTCAAATCTGATAGACAGTAGCTTAGTAACTTCATTTGCCAGCTCCTCCAGGACCTGCGGATGGATTTCATCAGGTCCCATGGACTTGTGCACATTCAGGTTCCTAAGATTATCTTAAACCTGATCCTCTCCTACGGTGAGGCTAAGGCCCCTACATCTGCCTTCTAAGACTTGAGCAGCATGGCTAGAGCGAAGATTGAAGCAAAAAAGTCATGGCATATCCCAGTAGCTGTAGGTACGAAGTTTTTAACATTTTCTTTGCGGTACTCCCCTACATGCAGTTCCAGTCCATAACACTTCCTCACCTCCAGAGGGACCCGACAGCACTGAGCTATGTCCCTTTCGTAGTATGGACTTCTCCGCAAAACTTACATCCTAACAAGCTTACCTTATAGCTTCATAAAAAAGGTATGTAACAATGACAAGCCTGTCCTTTTCTCACAGTATGAGTGCATTGAGTTTTAAAGGAAAAATCTGTCATTTTGTAGCATTCCTACACATGCTGACTTCCTCTGAGCATACGAGACTTCTCCTGTTTCCTTCCTTCTCTATTCAGACCCCACAGCTGTGACAGATACGTTACTAACACATATAGCACATGTGCCACACATCTTTTTATCTTCCCCTCTCCATTTCTGCACCCCTGAAGAGCTGAAAGGCAACAAAGCTGGCTAGAGTCACCAGGATGTATCCAAGGCCCAATCAAAGACTCATGAGACCTGACAGATTTACACAGCTACTGCTCCTCCTAGGTATTGTCACCTCTTTCCAGAATTTTCCATAGCTACATATGCATTTATATACTATAACATCCCAAAAGCCTTCTGGAGCACAGAATTTGCCATGTTAGTTTAATTACTGGCTCAGCTGCAGTGGTCGCTAGTCTAAACTTGATCCAACAACTTACCCAAGTTCATACTATAATATATGGGCAGGGGAACTTCTGACCTCCCAGGAAGCCAGATAATGGAGAGATTGATCTATTTTCATTGAAGCCCACTCCTTTCTCAAGTCAGAGGAAATATCTGTTTTCATTCTCTCTGAATCCTGCCAGGGGAGTGGGAAGGCACATTTTTCATTACTGAGATCTAAAAAATATGACCAATCTAGCTCATTTCTTGGCATACCAAATTTAACCTGTCAGAGTGTTGTATAACACAAGAAGCCAAGCACTGCCCTAGAGCAATACATTTTTATCTAGTTCCTACTTCAATACGAACTGGATGGCTGGAATATATCCATAAACATTCCATAGCATGATTAGTTACACTTGCTCATTAGCCTAGAAAACAAGTCCTCAGACATTACAACAGGAAAGAATTTATTAAAACCACCCATTTCCTCCACACAGGTGGAACCTGCTCTGTACATTTAGACAGAATCCATTCAACAAGATTGCCTGAACTAGCAGAGATCTTGGCTGGGTGATGGAAGTCCAGTCCAGGACAAGAATCCCTCCCAGTAGTAGTGAACAGTGCCAGTTCTTCTAACCCCAAGAGCAATAAATACGAAAGGCTGTCAACATAAGAAAACAGTTGATCTTCACCAAGATCAGTTTCTTTTCAAATAATTTTTCCTCATAAACTAAGCTATTCAGGAGATGACCACCCTCCAATACCAAAAAAAAAAAAACAAACCAACCAACCATATGATCCTAACGTAATTCTGGTTATGGGAAAGGTATAGCCATGCAAAAATATTCCTAAAACAAACAAACAAAAAAAAACAAAACCCCCCCAAAAAAAAACACAAAACAATTGAATGGAAAACAGAAACAAAAAGACATTAGAATGTGTTGAGAGTAACCAGACTTTTGCTTCAAACATCAAACCCACTCTTCTGCATCAAGACAGTTACTGCTTCCCAGAGGCTGACAGCATACAGTAGAAATTGCACTAATCAGAAATGATCCCTTAATTTCAAGTTTTATAAATTTTAAGTGAATCCCAGGCCACCTATTAGGAGCTGCTTCACTTTTCATTGTCCTGCAGGGGAAAAAAAAAAAAAAAAGAAAGAAATTCGAATGGCCCTTACTAACCACTAGATGTCACTCCTCACATGGTGTTCTCATGTTGTTGCGACCTCTAACATTTTTACCCGGGGGAAAAAATCAATAATCACTCTATGGAGAAATAGACAAATGATCAAATATGTCACAAAGCTCTCACAAACACAGCCGCTTTGTAAGCCTGAAATAAACAAAAACAACTAGGTTTCAAATACACACAGGTTAAGGTGTTTCAAAACTGAGGCTTAGATTCAACACCACTTCCAGTTGGAAGTAGTGAAAATACAGTCACCGTAGTTATAGGCACAGACTTAATTTCCAATCTAAACGCTAACAAAGTGAATAACCTGGGTGGAGAGCAACACCTCTCAAGCCTCTGCAGAGTCCATTATACTGCCAGAGTGGGAGCCTAAAGGCTAGTGGAAGCTGCAGTATATGCTTTCTACGATACCCCCTTGGAACAAATTCTCTCCTCTGTATGAATAGATGGCACTGTGTGGCATCAAGCACATTAAATAGGATACCTACAAAACAATGTGAACAATGTGTTCAGATTAGTGAACACAAAACTGTCATTACAAGGATATTAGCAGGTTTCAGCAAACCAGGGGAATAGTGAAGAACTGCACTGTACAATTTGTTAAGGATAGGGCTGGATTTGTTGTAATTTGGCTCTTCAGAATACTTCCTTGCATTTTTTTCTGATCCTTGTTTGTGCCAGCTTTCCTCTAAGCAAGGAGACATATACAGGAAGGAAGCAAAGAGGAGAAAGTCCAGGACATTGGCAAAACAAAAGCAGAGCTGTATTCTAGAACACCTTCATATTGGGAAGTGCATTTTCTTTTTTGAAAGGCCTATATGTTTTATTTCTGGGAAATAGACTGGAGAAAGAAACCAACAATAAAGATCCCACTTATAAATCACTTTAATCAGATAATTCTGTGACTCTGCATCAACCTGGTTAAATTTAGCTCTTCAAAACTCAGTATCTTTTAAGAAACAGGAAGTGTAAGAACACTCTTGAGCTTAAAGCAAAGTGCAAATTAGGACACTACCGCAGCCCCTCTGGTACTTTTCTTATGCAATGTATAACTTGAGTTTGCAGAGACTTGGTCTGGAGAAGGAAATGCTGCCAATTCCTACAACGCTTCTCAAAAAGTTTTGTTCTTTCCTCCACCTTTTCCACTTCTCAGTCAGAGAACTGCTCCCCTCTCATAAGAAATTTTTGGAGTTCTCAGCCATTCTCTACGTTTAGTGTTAGTTTTGCTGATAAGGGAAAAGGTGGGATTTTGCCATCAGGAACACACAACAGCTGCACCTCACACTTCCCATGCTTTCAAAGATGGGATAGAAGGCTAGTGACATTGTACAAACAAGGAAATGCTTCAACACTGCAGAAAGTACACAAAAATGACACCATCTTCAAAATAAAAACACCTTCATGCTGTTGTCAGTTAATAAGCTGGGCACAACAGGACTATGAATTTATTTGCATTCCCAACAGTGAAAAACAAACTAAGCACTTCCTTAGCATAACTAATCCCATTCTAATCAATTATCTCCAGTCCCCAAAACTCATCTTGTTGTGGGAATTAACCCACTTTCCAAAAAATATTGAAGTCTTTCCAGATGCACAGAATTTTTATTCACACACGGTTTATGCTGCCTAGAAACAAAATTAAAGAAGGTTGACTTGCTGCTTAGGAGGAAACTCACATTAAGCACCTGCTCTGCCAGCGTGATCTTGTCAAAGTCATTCAGGACAAGTTTATATCTCACAGCAGAGAAAGATGCAGAGCTTTTTAAGAAGCAGGCTACCAAGCCAGGAACCCCATGTGGCACCGCACTACTATACACATATGAACCAGTCAGTGCTGGTACATTCAGATAGCATTGCATGCAGGTGGTTCCAATCCAGTTACCCGGATCACTCTACTGAACATACTGCTCTAAGTCAGTGATCATACAGCCTGACCAGGTGCCTTCACCTACAGTAAAAGCACATATTTAAGTTCTCTACCTCGTTTCTTCATTTGCAGAATGGGAAGAATAGCACTTTCACGTGTTGCAGGAATGCTGCAAGCACACAAACAAGAAATTGGGGAAGCACAGATAAAACAGAGTATCACAGAGGAGGGAATGCAGCACAGATCTGCAAAAGGCACACTGCACTTTAAAGCTTCTTTAATGAAATAACTTTAGCCCAGGTTTCCAAAAATTAAATAAATAAATAAATAAACATTACCACCAAATGACAAAGTTAAAACTGGAAACATTATGGACCAAGCTGTGAACAGAAAATTGCTCAGGACCAATTTGACTGAGAAAAAAAAAAACAATAAAATTTCTTGAGGAACTACTTTTGCTCTTAAGAAATGCCAGTTTATTGAAATTCCATGAAGAAAAATAAATTTCTGCTAAGAAAGGTTACTCAGGTTCAAGGAGGTTTTTCTGACCAAACCAAAAGGGAGAGGTACAAATTCCTGAATGTACTGACCATCTGCAGAGGAATGATAAGGCAGACAAGTTCAAATTGCATGAGTGACAAGCCTTGGCACAGGCAACTGAACCTAAGGCTCCACATTAAGTTCCCGACCTGGCTAGTCTGGGAGTTGTGTTTTTAGTATGTATAACTGAGTGCTCACTCTGACCCATATAAGACATAGCCCTGAGTCAGCACACTTGTTTGGATGCTAGAAATGTGCATTTAAGTTTCTATTTCACACAAAGCACTGCTGGGATTTGAAATCAGTTCTTCTAAAAACCTAAATAAATACACTGTGTGTTGGTGTATTCATTATCCTGGTTCCACTTAAATCATTCAGAAGCATCTGCTTTACCAGTGTACAATAGGAAAAAGGTTTTATGGGATAGAAGCCTATTACCTCTCCACCTCTAGGAAAAATACAGACAGACAGAAAGGAAATTAAGAATTTTATGATAAAAGAACCTTCCAACTTTATCCATAAGCACACTGGAGAAGTTAAGGAACTCTAAAATCAGGTACTTATTTTCAATTTGTTTTCCACATTTAGTTTGCTAGCGTAGCTTCAAGTTTTAACTCAGTTATGTCTGTTTCACACTCACATAGAAGAAAGCTCTGTTAACTCATTTGTGACTGTTAAAACTGGAGTTTTCCACTCTTCAGATAACAACTACCCTTGACCTTCCCAGCTAAGTCGAATGCTTTATGCCTGTTAGCTGTCAACTACCTTTCACTGAAGTTTGATGTGAAACCAGATCAGTCTATAGTCTTTCTCCGAAGGAGCTAGCTGAAGTTCAGAAACCATTTCTACTTACAGTGCTTTCACTTGTCACACAGGTATCATGATGCTTTTTCTGTTCTTTATTTGGATGAATAAATCTTCAAATGTTTGTTCTGCACACAACCCAAAACTCAAGCTTTTGGTCTCACACCCTGCCTGCAAGCTGGGGTGGCACAGAGCATGCACAAGATGATGGGCTATTTGCTTCCTTTCACAACCCTGAAGCTCCACCCCATGCCCTCTAAAAGTCCCTTTCATCAAGCAGAGGTTTTAAGAAAAAATTAGAAACTCCAAATAAAACAGTCAAATTGTACAGTTCTGATCACCTTCTATAGCCCTCTCCATATTCCAGCAAGTGTTAACCTTTGAGCCTTCTTGAGTCCCAGTTTGTGAATCTCCACGTCGGGTGATGCATGACTAATTTATTGTCCATGTGACAGAACACAGAAGCCATGCCACAATGAGCTGGGCTATGTGACCACTCAACAGAGCAATGATAGAGGAAGATAAATGCAGGAGCTTCACAAATGTTTACTGACATTTAATTATTTGATTGGATTTAAGTCTCCTCTCTCTCAGTTCTGATCTACACAGCAAAAGTAATCAGCATGACTGCATATGGACACCGAAAATGTGTGGAGTCAATACACCAGTCTTTGATGAAGTCATTTCTAGCTGCCCACAGAATAGGGCTATTCTGGTGCTGCTATGACAATCAATCTCCCAGAAAGGCTAAAGGTTACACTGGCTTTGTGATCAAATAACAGAAGCTTTGCTGTTATCTTCAGAGATAGTCCTGATTAGAACCAAGGCAAGATCAGAAACAGGGACAAAGGTAGAATTCGTGCTCTAGGCAGAGATCTACTACAGCATATGCATAGTCCTCAGCAGTATACTGAGCTCATCAGGGTTTTCTGCACAGCAGAGAATTTCATCGCACATCTTTGTATGAACAGGCTAAAGGCAGTACACTTGTGAGCTGGAGAAAATTAAACTCAAACAAAGGAATCAGCACACAAACAAAAAAACACCACTTAAAACATGAGCTTCAACCCTCTAACTGAAAGCAGCTTTAAAAAAAACAAAAAACAAAAAACTTTAAAGAGGTACTTCACATAATACTCCAATAATACAATATATCTTGTAAAAAAGGATGATCAGGGAACTGGAGCACCTCCCGTATGAAGATAGGCTGGGAAAGTGGGGCTCTTCAGCCTGGAGAAGAGAAGGCTGCATGGAAACCTCATAGCAGCCTTCCAGTATTTGCAGGGGGGCTATAGGGATGCTGGGGAGGGACTCTTCATTAGGGACTGTAGTGACAGGACAAGGGGTAACGGGTTAAAACTTAAACAGGGGAAGTTTAGATTGGATATAAGGAGGAAATTCTTTAATGTTAGGGTGGTGAGGCACCGGAATGGGCTGTCCAGGGAGGTTGTGAATGCTTCATCCCTGGCAGTGTTCAAGGCCAGGTTGGACGAAGCCCTGGGTGACATGGTTTAGTGGGAGGTGTCCCTGCCCATGGCAGGGGAGTTGGAACTAGATGATCTTAACGTCCTTTCCAACCCTAACTATTCTATGATTCTATTACAACGAAACTTCCATTAACCCACTCTGCCCTGATGTTCCACCCTCATATACACTATTTCATTTAACTACAGTAACTGAAATCCATGAGGCTGTTTGTAGGAGCAATGGTCATTCACGGAAGCTTACTTTACCATCAAGAGAACCCTTCAAATCAGCAAAAACTCTCCCCACCTTCAGCGGTCAATACATTTGGCCACTGATTTTCAGACCATAAGGGATTTCAACAGGTCATATACATTCTTCTCCCTCCTCTCAAAAGCAGGATCAACTCTAAATCACAGAATCATAGTACCATTTAGGTTGGAGAAGACCCTTAAGATTATCAAGTTCAAATGTAATAATTCCTGACTGATGGCTGATGAACAATGCTTGAAGCTTTTGAATGATATGGACTCCATATTTTCCTGAGACTATTTCTTCCAGTCTTTCATTGTCCTTATGGAAAGTTTTTTCTAATATAATTTAATCTCTCTCATTGTATTTTAAACACGTATTACTTCTTTTCCTATATACCCTAGAGAGCAAGACACGCCTTTTTTCAGGGACCTTTTATATAAAGACTGTACCCTCTCAGGCTTCTCTTCCCCTAGACTTAAATTCAGCCCTCCCCCCAACCCCCACCATTCCATGCAAAAAAAATGAGGTTCATGTAAACATGTTCATAAAACATAAGTGCTGTAAATCTAAATTAGAACCACATCTCACGTAACTATTTTGCATAGAGAATTTGTGACTAAAACACTAAACAGGTTTACTCCCCAAGCCTTCACTGAGCACAGCAGCTCTGCTAACCTGTCAAGTCAAGGCCATCCTGGACTCCACCACCACATCCCTCCCAGCCCATTCCTCTCTGCAATAGGACTTAGCTAGACAGTGCAGGGCCCAGAGAGAGTCAGGAGCTGTAAATTTCATTTTCCGCCCTTCATCTCCTCACTCTTTTTGTAACTGCTACCAGTAGCATCAAGCTGGATGAAAAAAAGAATGTGCAGGAAGTTTCCTAGAGATTTCCTAAAGGTGCAATGCAATCTGTAATACATAGGAATACAGCTCTCAGAAGAAGTGCCCTCACAATGTACACCACCGGCTACCCAGTGTGATACAGAGGCACTGGGTGACTCAGCAGCAAAGTTCTGAAAATCAGTTTAGACAAACTACAGGGACCTTTGAAAGAAGCATTCCAAACACTCATAGAATTAAACAGAATTAGTATGTAAAAAAACACTGAAGGAAATTCAATGGGTTTTGATAATAGCTTTAGAGCTAAATAAACTCTGAGAAATAAATTCAGAAAGGTGCCGATTTGTCATGTGAACCTTTTTGCTGAGCTATTTCAGGAATACAGAAAAGGGAACTCACTCCAAAACAGTTACAAAAAAGGAAATTAGCAGCACAGAAAAGCATAGACTACAGAGTTAGGCCAAGATGGATATGCACAACACAATCCCTGCTCATGCTCTAAGCAACATTCAGTGTTACACAGAATCATAGAATCATTTACGTTGGAAAAGACCTTTAAGATCATTGAAATCTTAAATGAAGGGTTCCACTGAGAAAATGTATGATAGTGAAACTATTGAAATAGTGGCCAAAAATTGCTGTCAATAATTAGAAATCTCCAGTAAGTGTTTTAATTGCTCCTATGCAAGTTTACAAAGACATTGCCTAAAGAACAGTCAGGTGCTTTTGAAAATAATTAAAAAAAAAAAAAAGCATAACAAAAAATGCTGGGCAGAAGTTTAAAATATATTAACTAAAATGTTAAAGACATTGCAAAACAGAAAGTCAACACTATCACTCACTCACTATGTTTACAGAAACAAACTTTGGATCCCTTCCAATAGCAGGAAACTCCCAATTCACCCAGAAGAGCAGAGGAGGTAATTTATTTTTCAAGTGCTATCTACACCACTTGAATACTTTTATTTGATCTTTTCTCTCTTATGAAACAACTTCTTCATTCAAAGAAGTTCTGACCTGATTACAATCCTTTATCAATGTTATTTTTTCACAAAGAAAGTGTTAACTATCGTTCTTAGGTGTGATTCAGACAGCATCTGCAGTGCCTTCCTCTACAGAGCAACTAAATAAAGGATTTATACTGTTATTAATAAAAAAAAATTAATAGTTTTCTGGTTTGACATCATCTTAGCTGCAATAATCTGCTGCCAGAAATCAGAGGCAGACACAGCCTACGCCACAGGTAACAGCATCTGCAGACAAGGAAACAAACACCAGTTGCACAGCAAAGTGTCTGTCCTCTGCTGTCTCCTCAGTTACACTCAGTCCCCACTGCAGGGACTGCCTTATTTGGCATAGCTGTGCTGTTATTTCCCAGCTGAACAAAGCACAGTGACATATTACTACCTTAAAACACTGACCCCCTGTTGCTGCCAAATGATTTGAAGTGATGGCCAGAAGGGAGGAACACTGCCTAATGATTAACTAATATAAAATGAATCAATAAAAACCCTGACAAGCCTTATAGCACCTGGGTCGGAGCAATCCCAGGCACAGCTACAGGTTGGGCAGAGAAGAGATTCAGAGCAGGGCTGCAGAGAAGGACTTGGGGCTGTTGGTCGATGAGAAAATAAACATGAGCCAGCTTCAGTGTGTGCTCGCAGCCCAGAAAGCCAACCATATCCTGGGCTGCATCAAAAGGAGCGTGACCAGCAGGTCAAAGGAGGTGATCCTGCCCCTCTACTCTGCTCTCGTAAGACCTCACTTGGAGTATTATGTACAGTTCTGGTGTCCTCAACATAAAAAGGACATGGAACTGTTGGAACAAGTCCAGAGAAGGGCCTCGATGATGATCAGGGAAGTGGAGCACCTCCTGTATGAAGATAGGCTGAGAAAGTTGGGGCTGTTCAGCCTGGAGAAGAGAAGCCTGCGTGGAGACCTCATAGCAGCCTTCCATATCTGAAGGGGGGCTATAGGGATGCTGGGGAGGGACTCTTCATTAGGGACTGTAGTGACAGGACAAGGAGTAAAAAAAAAAAAAAAAAACTTAAACAGGGGAAGTTCAGATTGGATATAAGGAAGAAGATCTTTAAGTAAGAGTGGTGAGGCACTGGAATGGGTTGCCCAGGGAAGTTGTGAATGCTCCATCCCTGGCAGTGTTCAAGGTCAGGTTGGACAGAGCCTTGGGTGACATGGTTTAGTGGGAGGTGTCCCTGCCCATGGCAGGGAGTTGGAACTAGATGATGTTGAGGTCCTCTCCAACACTAACTATTCTATGATTCTATGATTTGAGGTATGATGATGTTTACCAGATACATTTCCTCCAACCAAGATTTGAGAATACACTTTAAGGTGTTAACAATACAGTGTTTGTGTTTCACTTCTACTAGAACATATTTTCATTTTTAGGAAAGAACAATTCTTAATGTGCCAAAGATGCCAACTAATCTTTACAAAAATCTCTGTCTGCAAGTCGAGCCTACTAGCATTTCCCTCTTACAGATAGAAAAGCTGAGGTACAGAAGGCAATGCAAACTACCAGCTATAAATTAGTGCTGGAGCTCAAAATCAAGCCCAGCATCATTGCTTCTATGGACAGCTGTGCCTAGTTTCACCTAGGGGAGGCAATACAGCTCTAAATGAAGTATTTAAAGCCTTTGTACCCTGTCCTTTCCCCAGCACTGCTACTATCACTCAACCAAAAGCAGAGAATATCTCCCAGTATATGCCTGTGCACTGCCAGTGCATGACTGGCACACCTCCAGTCCCATTTCTCTAGAGGAACTGGGGACCACTGGGGAAGAAGGGATCAAGGACATGGGATGGTATGAACTATTCTTACAAAATGTATCTACTCAGGGGCTGCAGAGTGATTCCTGATACAAGCTTTGCTGCCTCTTTAGAGTCAACTTCTACCCATCTCCACTTGCTCACAGGTAAAAGGCAAAGACAACCACAAAAGCACTAAAACCCATTACTGAAATAATATATCAGCACTGGCTAAGGTCCCAATCCAAGAGAAAAAACTTATTCAGTAAAGTATATGTTTAAGTATTACAAAAGTCAGTGTTGGCTGCATGAAGTGATGCCAGTGTTCTGTTTGGAAGGCAGAAGAGGGATACTCATTTAGCTTAATTTTCCTGAAATGAAATCAACTTTTCAGCAATTTGGGCAATGTTGAGTTCAACAGGAATGCTGTCTTCAACTATTTTGCCCTCAGAAATGACTTCATGTGAAAATCTGCCCACAGAGCATTACAGAAGAGACATTTCTCTGTGAAATCTTCTGCCAGACTCTGTAAAGGTTATCCCCAGTTATCAGGATGCATCAAATCCCATGGGAACCAGACACAGGATGTATTTCCCTCATTCCCTACAGTGATACTAAACAACAGCCCTTTGGAGTGCTAAATGCAAGCATTTCGAGATGCTCTCCAGAAGGTTCCTCAACAGCTGACCTGTTACTGCTTTGTATGCATTACTTTTACTTAAGTTATGGAACACTCCTCTTACACCAGAACTTTCAAAATGGATTCTTATTACAGGGTGGTGAGAAAACACAATCAGCAGACCTATCCACAGTAAGACATATCCTGGTTCTTACAGAGGAGGACACAACTGCTGTGCCAGCAGCACAGTGAACAGGCTTCCACATGTTTTGCATTGTAGGGAGAACATCCTATCACAGCTGCACACTTCACAGTACCACAGGAGGGCTGCAACAGACAACCAGACCGCAGTCTTTCACTTGCGGTGCACCTCCAGACTTGATATACAGGTGCATTTTGTCTCTTCCCAGGCAAAAGAGCCTTGCTGGGCCCTCTCATGAAGGAGACACACCCCAAGATCAGCAATGTGGTTCCCACTTGGGGAAAGACCATCCTCCGTGATTACTTTGCGGCACTTGGTAAATTAAAACAGGAACATCCCGAACACCGCCTCTGTCACTCACTGCTTTCTACCTGGCAACTTTATGGTAGTTCTTCTGCTCCTCAAAGATGACTCTACACAGAAACCTGCCCCCGCTCCCAGTGGTGCTTTTACCTCCCAGGGCCCCCCAGCCCGGCCCTGCCCACCTCAAGCCGCAGCGCAGACCACGGCCGGCAAACACCGCGCCCGCACACGCACTAACGGCTCCACGTACAGCCCCGCGCGGCCCCTCACGCCGACCGTTAAACGGCTGCGCCGTGGCCCCACCCCATGCTCCCCAAAACAGCCCGCTCCCGCCTCCCCGCCCCGCCTCCCCTTATTGCCCGCGGGCCGCAGCACCCCTACCCGCCCGCCCCGGCTCCCTGCCAGCAGCAAGCCGGATCTGGGCACCGCGGTAGGCTCTCCCCGCGACCCGGGGTCTGCGAGACCCTACTCTGCCCGGCCCAGGGCGGAGCAGAGAGGCGGGGAGCGGTGCCTAGCCTGGCCCGGCCCATCGCGGCACCGCCCCGCGCGGGGGCTTTGTTACCCCGCATGCAGCATCCTCCGCGGCGGCTGCTATCCCCGCCCGGCCCCCCGCCTCGCGGAGCGCTCGGGAGGCGGCGCGGTGGGGACACCCCGGCGGCAGGCCCGCCCCGCGCGGTGCCCGCCGTCACTGCCGCGGGCGGTTGGGCCGCCGGCGCCTCCCCCGCCGCGGCGGCCTGATGCGGCACCCGGCGCCGCCCCGCCTGGCTTGCGCTCCCGTTTTCCCCGAAACCCCTCCGCCTTGATATCCCCGGGGGCGCGGCAGGGGCGGTGACGCCCTGTGCCCGGTTGCCGGTCATGCGGGGCGCGGCCCCCAGCTGCCCGGCAGCGGGCGGGGGGCGTTGAGACCGGGCGGCAGCGATGCCGGGGGTCGGCGGGGCCGCGGCCGCCGCTAGGCACCCCCAGTCCGGCGAGGCGGCGGCAGCGCCGCGGGACGAGGAGCAGCAGGAGGAGGAGGGCGAGGAGGATCTCCGCGACGGCGGCGTCCCCTTCTTCGTCAACCGCGGCGGGCTGCCTGTGGACGAGCCCACCTGGGAGCGGATGTGGCGGCATGTGGGCAGGATCCACCCCGAGGGGGAGCGGGTGGCGCAGAGGATCCGGGGAGCTGCCGACCTGCCCAAGGTGAGATACCCCGTCCCCACGGAGCTAAGGCGGCATCCAGCTGGGAGGAGCCGGTCGCCTCCCTGTCTCTGAGGCCGGGCCCCCGAGCTCGGAAGCGATCCCTCGGGAAAAGGGCCTCGGGGTGTGCTTGCTGGAAGCAAAGCCTCGCTGTAACTGGGAGTGATTGAGGGTGCTGCGGGGCTCTGCCCTTCCGTGGCGGCCAGCAGTAGCCTCTTCTGAGGTCTCGCTGGAAAACAGATTTCAGGTGGCTCATGTGGTGGATTGTGCTTAAGAGGAAGACTGGATAAATGATGAAAGGATGAGAGAGTTAAATTTAGAAAAGTCCGAACACTTGTGGTGGGAGGGTGAGGGAGATAGGCAGAGGTGAGTCTTTAAACATGGAGAAATTAGATTTGGGTACAGTCTCCCACACTGAAAGCCATTCTTGCACAGAACGGTGTGTCAGAAAAGAGACTCTTGACGCCAGAGAGTTTAAAGGGTTGTTAGTGAACGCTTGCAGAGCTTGTTGCTGGTGTGTAGTCAGATGTGATTTTGAGCGTGTTATTGGCCTTGCAGGAGAACTCTGTGAAAAGAGGGACTGGTGATCATTTCACTTAACCTTGTTCCCTACTGAAATAGTAGCATGTGAATTCTTGTGATTGTTGCTATCTATCTCTGTTGCACCTCAGCTGGAGAAAAATCTCCCCCTTTCCTTGGTATCCTGTGAACAAAAGACACTGCAAACATTCGGTTTGTCACTCCAGTGGTGGGTTAGGAGAGTATTCCCATCACACTATCAGAGGAAACTCAGATGTAAAAACCGTAATTTTTTTATGCTCAGACTGTTTTAGTAAGGACTTTACCTCCCTGGGAAGGTAACTGAAAGTATACAAGAACATGCTTTTATATAGTGCACAGGCACTGCTTTCCAGCAGTAACTGGAGAAACATGTGATGCAACATCTTTCGTGGAGTGAAGAGTTATAGGCACCTGTGGCAGCAACCAGAATGAATCCTGAGTCCTGATTACAGTCCCTGTTCTAACCCTACTGAACTTTTCCTTCCTTTTTAGATTTCCTTCCTCTCGACTTTGTCCTGAGCCTGTGTGAAGGCTGAAAACGTTTCAAATCAGTCAGAACGCACACTACTCAATTTCCTGACCAAATGGGCTGACTTGACGAGGAGAGGCAAAGGAAATGGCAGTAAAAGGTTCACAAACAAAAGCCCAGCACATGAGGAGAGGGAAATACAGTGTTCAGTCTCTGGTTTTGGTCTTAATGTTCTTCCACTGTTCTCACTTTGTAGTCTTGATGCCAAAGGGTTACAGTCAAGGGACATAGGTGGTATAAGCTCTTGCAATAACAGGTGAAATTGGGCTATCCGTTTATTTGGCATCCGCTAGCACCCTGGAACCCAGATATATAAACTACTCGCTGCTCTGCAATTTGGGGTCCCATTCACATGCTTATTGGGCACACAGCTGAGAGGATGCTGGGATGCAGGAAGCAGCAAGGATGGATGGGCTTTGTTTCCCTAGCTCCTCTTCCCCTCTAGGGATGTGTTTTTATCTTTGAGGACTGCTTATATCACCACCTGCCTCCATCAAGTTTCTTTGAATGGCTGATGCAACAGATGAGAATTAGGGCAATGGGTGTACTCTGCAGGATTAGCTCCTTTGAAAAGGCAGGTATGCTCCATGTGCTGGAGGGCGAACAGGCCTTTTTTAGGTGTTGAAAACTGGACAGGGGTTCACCAACTGTGATATTTTTGGCTTTAAACGGTAGCCAGCATTGGGTTTGGGGGGAAATAACTCTCAAAAACAGTTGGCCATAAATAAACTTAATACCATAAAATGACAACTGCAGGAGGCTGTGATCAGACTTCAGATGTTCACAGAGCAGCTGCAGGGGCCATATCTTTCACTGGGGGGTGAGAGCTCAGAGATCTCTTCTGGTTTCTGTTTCCTTCCAGTAGATTTGGGGTGAGTGGGCATCGAGTGAGCCATGCCATGGTGGCAGGACATTGTTGATTGGCCATGCACACTGGGCTTAAGAGCCACCCTCCTGCAGGCTGTTCCTTTTCTAGCAACAGGATGGGGTATTGCTTTGCTTGGAGCTACTGGGACCATCAGATGGGTCCACACTGAAAATACAAACTGATGTGTGCTTGCCTCATTAAGAAATTATGGATTTTAAATGAGGTGGTTATGAGGACAAAGACAGGAGGAGTTGCATCTAATGGATTCATGCTTGAAGAGGGGAGTAAAATCCAGTTTATTTAGTCAGGCTAACAATTGGGATTTGTATTGCTCTTATGTTGCTTGCAAAAGGATGATTGGGGAGGTGCTTGGATACATGTAAACACCATAAAATAAAGTGTTGCTACACTAGGCTAGCCAAAAAATCACCTTTGTCATACAGATAAGGGTGGAGCTTTTTCTGTGCCTTGCTCCCATCTGCCTTGCCACATATATAGCATGGCCCTCTGTTGTTCTCAGGATCCCCTTTCTTAAAACGCAGTCCCAGTCCCACGCATATAGCCAGTCTCCTGGGGTGCATAAATCTAGGAGCGGCATGATGCAAGCCCTCCATACAAGTGATGAGGGACCACAGGCATGTTCAGTCAGTTTGCTAAGCCTGGCAGAGGTATGCACTCTGGGAAATCTGGGCTCTCTTCCTAGCTGCCCCTCCAGCTTCCTGAATAACTAAAAGGGAAACAAAATAGATCTGACTTCTTATCTTTTCTTCTACAAATAAATTCCTCCCTGCTTTCTGGAGGATTGTGAAGACTGCCTAGTATTTATAGCCCTTCTGAAATGTGGATACTGCATAAGGACAAAATGTTAGGGTCTTCCATCCTGTCAGTGTGGGGATGGAGACCTTATTTCTCTCCTCCTGTTTCTATTGCCCCATTAAAATGCTATAGACCTGATGCAAAAGAAACTGTAGCCCAGTCTGGGCTGCAGGCCCAGATCCCAGAGAGAGGGAGCACACTGTACTTCCATCAGTTTAATTACTTGAGGTGCAGGATGCTCTTCTGCATTAACTAGTCCCCTGCTGAACTGGTTGCCATTCCACTGTCCAGCGTGGCACTGCCCTTTGAGGAAAAGGGGATATGGGGGTCTGCACAACTAGTAAAGGGAGGAGTATCTATCCAGTCATTAATCTGTGCCATCAATGTGCACTTAACCTGCCAGTCTCCACTCAGAAAGCATGGAAGTGTCTGTGCTGAAGAAATGGAGCCAAGTTAAATAGTGAGCCTCTCCTGCTTGTTACCTCTTTCATTGTTTCTGCTTGGAAATTATTTCCTGTGACTCTGTGTCAGCTCACAGCATCCAAACTGACTCAGCTCGTGTGGTTCCAGAGATGCCTCCATCCGTGATCTGCCCTCTGGAGCCTTCCCTGCTCCTGCTGTGGCTGAAGAAACCCAGTTTCACATCTGCTCCTGCCGTTCATGTGTTGTTTCCTGCAAGTGAGCCAGGAAGTGCCACTGCTTGCTCCAAACAGGGTATATCAATGAGGCACTGGAGATGGTAACTGGCACACCTCCAAGAGGTACTATGAAAATGGGTACCAGTGGCCAAATGATGCTACTTAAATTAAAAAAAAAAATAAAATAAAAAAAAAAAGAGACTGATGAAAAAACATGGAGAGAAAATGGGTGGAGATTGAGTTTAGTTCAGCATTTACTTGATGGTGGTGTTTGGAGCTAGGCTTAAAAACACAGATTATGGTTTTCAGAGGCAGCAACAGCCCATCTCTCCAGGTTAAGAAGTCTCTGGCCTCTGTACTGTGCAGGCAAAAGCAGAGCACAACCATGTGGCAAACCAGGAGAGGGAAGTGATCTGACTGAAAACTACCCATGCTTGCTGGCTCAGCTTTCAGCTGGTTGAGGTCTGGACCTGGTTCACCAGTCACCTATGCCAACCCAGAGCAAGAAGGAGGTATGGAAATGAGTGGCCACAGAAATACAGGTGGAGGGTGAGAAGTGGCTACAAAGCCATGGTCAGCAGAGGCAGTTACAGCGGAACAGAAAGCCCAAGGGAAGATCTGGTTCTGACTAGCTCTTTCCTAGTTGGGGATAGCCCATCTTTAGGGGGAAATCTGAAGAGGAACTGAAATGCTGAAAACCAAACTGCTGGGAAAACCTGCAGTCTGGTATCAGGGAGGTATGTCCAAGGCATAAGCTAACCTTCAGAGACAAAATGCTAGGCTGTTTCTCCAAGTCTGTCAATCAACACCAAATCTGTGTCTTCTCCATTGTATTTGTCCTGTGGACAGGACACTTGTCTTCCCTTAGATACATTTTCTCAGCTGCTGACAAGGCTGCAGTTGTCCCTGTGGAGCAGATGGTGAGGAAAATCTGACTGGACCCATAAGGCTGAGGCCTCAGAATGGCACAGCAGTCCAAATCGTGAGCTTTTGGAAGTCATTCTCTGACCACATAATTCAAAACAACAGACACTGCAGGGCAGATTCATGATGCTGTCAAGCCTGTGTCCTAGTCAGTGCCAACTCACCGGCAGTGAGGGACCTTTATATCCTTGCTTACAAGACTGCTCTATGATCCAGTGGCTTTGGGAAAACTCATTCTCCATTTTTACCTCCCTCTCTCATCTTACTTTTGTTTTGTGCCTTCCAGTTTGCATATTTGAATGAGGCCAGGCTCCTTCGGGTGATAACTTCCCTGTCTTGCATCTTGCCTTGTCAGTTAATTTTATCCCATTCTTCCAATGTAGTGTTGCCTAAATGCAGGACTCTTTCACACAGTTTCTCTTGCAGCTCTGTGGTGGTGCTTCATTCTGAATCCCTTTCCAGTTGTCAATGTGGAAACAGTGGAATGTTCTGGTGCAATCACTTCGGACAGCAAAAAGAGGCTGGTTTCAGAGAACACACTCCCTGTAGTTATCTGCCACTGAGTTCAGCAAGAAGCTAGAGAGGTTAGGAAGCAGTGATTTACATTTTGCTCCCCATTTCAGATTCCCATACCAAGTGTGCCTACGTTCCAGCCGTCCACCCCCATCCCTGAGCGCCTGGAAGCTGTACAGCGCTACATCAGGGAGCTTCAGTATCCTTTACTGTTATGTTAGTCACTGGTGTGATAACCCAGAAAGAGGGAGCAGAAGAGCTTGTTCTGATGTAGTTGGAGGAGAACTGAAACTTGCTCCCTGAAAAAAGGAAGCTGGGCTTGGGATGGTGGTTTGTTTAACTGCTTTGGGTCTGCCCAAGTTATTTTCTAATCCTGTTCACTCCATGTGACAAACAGGCATGTTGTCAAGGGCCTTTTCCTACTCCCCATGCTTCTAGGTCAGTGGCCATTTTGTTAGAAACACTCACACCTGCAACCCTGACAGCCAAGTCTTAGACTACAAACTGCGTCACCTCACTGGTAAGGTATAGGTGAGCTGTGGTGTTAAGAATAACTGCTTCTCAGGTCATCCCACTTGAACACTCTTCACTGTAGCTGTTTAAAGGTTAGACAGCTGCCCTGCTTTTGTGCATCTGTGGTATTCTGCCCCTTCATATGCAAAGCTGCCGGTGTCACTGTGTCCTGGGAATAAGATTTATCCATCCCTATTGTGCTGGACAGCAGGTATGTGTGATGCATGCACAGTCTAATCTCACTGATGAGATACAGAGCTAGCTCTGGCTTCAGCCCTAAAAAAAATAGTAAGGAGGCAGACCTTTTGACACCTCTCACCCATCTAAGGTGATTGTGTGCTGGATTGGATCCTTGTCAGTCTTAGAATAAGGTAGACCAGAGCAGGCAGAGATCTATCTAACTATGTTCTGTCCTAGTAACTGGAAGGCTGAGCAGAGCATTTGCTGTCAGCACTGAACTTTGGGAAATGGAGTGGAAATGTGTGTGTGGGCAAGAGAAAGAGAAGAATTGACAAGAAGGAAATACAGTGGAAGTTAGGAAGGACTATAAAAGGGAGAAATGCATGAGAGGGAGATGGGGTCTTTCTCGTGTTGCTCTTATATTTGTGGGATCATGACTTTGCTGTGAGAATAGTAAGTAACATGAAAGTTCTTCAGACAGGTTTTCTTCAAACTCTGTTTTCCAAGCTGTCAAGCCTTTAACTTCTTGCCTCCAGGTACAATCACACTGGGACACAATTCTTTGAGATTAAGAAGAGCAGACCTCTGACTGGGTAAGCACTGGCAGTCCCTACAGCATTTAATCCTTGCTTTACAATATTGGGGCCCACTGCTTTTCCTTCCATTCCCTGATCAAGGTCAGGGTGGCTCTTAGGGCTTTCAGTACTGCAGCTCCATCCTGCTTTAGGTGACTGTATTGTCTGTTGCCTGGGGCATGGCTGGGCAGAACTGTGTCTGGCCTTTCTCAGGGACAAGAGTAGATTTTATTCTCGTGAGTCAGTAAATCAAATAACGTATTTCCAGGTGTGCAGATTCTGCTTGTTTCTAACTATATGAGCTATATATAGAAGATATAACTATATAAACTTCTGATGGATTCTGAAATTAGGTCCTGCCCTAAACAAGCTTCATAAAAGCCAAGTATCTTTACAGGTCTAATTTCATAGCTCCTGTGAGTGCCTTTGCAGAATCTACTCTTACTAAGCTTTGATGTCTCATACTTTGAAGGAGAAGGGGGATTCTCCTGACAGCAAATTTTGGGAAGAGCTGTGCTCTGTAAGTTAAGGAGATAAGCACCTGATGTTAATTGACTCTCCTGCCCTGCATACTGAAAGCCTCCCAAGACTGGCTTCTTACCACTGGTCTCGTCCACAGACTTACGTGACCCTAGATGTCCTGTGTTTTAACCAGTGCAATGGCTCCTCCACAGTATTTGTTGAATGGAGAGTAGAGTTGATGCCAGAGAATAGGGCTTTACTGTCCTTGAACCTTGTGAGGCAAACACTGCTGGCCTTTGGTCCTTTGAGGCTTCTGCTTGTGGCCACACAGGTGTCCATCCAGAACTCACTGAGCCAAGTGCTGTGGTCTCACTCAAACAGAGGTAGGCCAAGTAGGCAGCTTTGCTGTAACTTACTCAAGTTCCTTGTGAGCAGCAACAGCATGTGGTAGAGACCTGGTTTGGATTTAGTATCTTCTTAAAGAAGATACTTTCTTCTGTTCCCTGTCCTCAGTGGGCCTTCTCTGCTGGAAACCTACTTCACATATATTGTGCAAAAGGGCTAAACTAGCCACATTTGCATAGCACAAGCCCTCTGACTGTCCTTGTCTTTCCCCTGTTCCACTTTGCAGGCTGATGGACCTGGCCAAAGAAATGACCAAAGAGGCCCTGCCAATAAAATGCCTGGAAGCTGTGATCCTGGGAATGTATCCTTTCCTCGTGGAATTGTGCATGTCTGTCCATCTTTGTGTTTTCTCCTCTGTTCCCTTATGATGCTTTCAGGCTGCTGACAATATTGCTGCCAAGCCCCACATCCCTGTGTTTTCCCTACCCAGTTCTCCCAGAAAACCACCAAAAAAATCCAAATCCAAGCAATTCTCTGAAATACCAGAACTAGTTCTTCGAAGTTGCTCTTCCTTCACCAAGAAGGCTGATGCTGCTCTGGACAATTCTGTATGTGAGAAAAAGATAAAGGAAGAATCTAAGGAACATCTAAAGAGGGGCAAAAATACTAGCTAAAGTTAGGTCAGGAAGTCCTTTGTGGACTAACATTGTTCCCTTACTGCAATGTTGCCTGCATGTGTTCTACATTTAAAAAGTTAGCAATCCTCCACAACTTCTAATTATGATGTATGTCACTTTCCTATTATGTCGAACACTGCCTGCCAGCTTAGGCAATACCTTTATTAATTCTAGACATGTCATCTCTAAGTACACATCTTTCCTCGCTATCTTCCAGGCTTAGTCTATGTCACTCAGGCTGTAAGTTCTCGATGCACATTGACAAAGCCACCTGGAATGGCACAGGTGGCAAGCAAATGGTTCAGAAGGGTAGTCTGATAAGTATTTTGTCCTTAAGGTCCTTGGTTTGTGTGTGAAATAGCAGCTAGTGAAACAGATTAAAACAATCTGAGGAATAATGCTACAGCATTATTATTACAGCATTATTATTACAGTTTGGGAGCTATGGAATACATATGCTTGAGGTGTTAGCACTTTAACTTCTGCTTCACAAATATGCCTTGAAATTAACTTCCCTTTGTTGAAGGTTTTGTTGAGGAGGCCAAGTCTGATTTCCCTGTGACCCAGATGAAAGTGGGGCAGCTTGCAATAGGTTGGACCTTTGACCCGGAGAACAAATCTTGCCCATCTGATGCCTGAATCGGTGGCAAGTCTGCTGAGCAGGCTGGGAGGATCTGGAGGAGGAAGGAAGTATCTTGTCAAGAAAATGGTATCACTAGTTGTTTCCTCAATAGCGGCTGCTGTCAGTTACCTCACCAACAACATGACCACGCTGGACCGTTTCCCCATTAGCTTCAAAACCCACTTCTCAGGGAACTACTTCCGACACATTGTGCTGGGGGTGAACTTCGGAGGCCGCTATGGGGCACTGGGCATCAGCCGACGTGAGGAGCTCATGTACAAAGCACCTGTCTTCCGCACACTGAGTGAACTCATCTTTGACTTTGAGGAGGCATATCGCCGCTGCTGGCACACTCTCAAAAAGGTGAAACTGGGCCACTGTGTGTCCCATGACCCACACAGTGTGGAGCAGATTGAGTGGAAGCATTCCATCTTGGATCTAGACAAGCTAACCCGGGAAGACTTCCGCAAAGAGCTTGAGAGACATGCCCGTGATATGAGGCTGAAGGTAAGCAGCAAGGATGGAGAAGCAGTTTGCTGCTGCATCTGCTGTCTTGCCTAGCTGATGGTGTACTGCGGGAATGAAGTAGTAACCATGACACTCTCCTAATGGTGCTCAAGGGTGAATTGGAGGCTGAGGACTCCGGTATACAGGCTGGTTCCCTAATGGATGATCATGCAGTACTGCAGTTGTAATTAGCTTGGACTGTATACAGTACTTGAAGACATAGCTGTCGCTATTAGTAATTTTTTTCTGGCTTTTGCATTTTTTTATGTGCTTGCCTTGCCTTTTTGTCTTTAATTCCCATATAATTAATCACTGTTAGGCTTTGTGTTTTCTGGTTACTACTCATATTGGTTGTCTGCTCACGTTGCTCTTACTTTTTCTGGCAGATTGGCAAAGGAACTGGGCCACCATCTCCCACCAAGGACAGAAAGAAAGATGTCTCCTCCCCACAAAGAGGTCAGGCTAGCCCCCATAGGCGCAACAGCCGTGGGGACCGTCGGTGAGTGCAGCTGCTGGGCAGGAAACCCATATAGAGCATCTCCATTTTAGTCACAGACCTACACATTGCTGTCAGGTTTTGGATCCTTCTAATGTCTTACTGGGGTTCTTCATAACAGGCGCTACTTATCTGACCTGCAATAGCATTCTTCCCTAGTCTGTGCCTTTATGAGTATACCATTGACTGGGGAGTGGGGAAACAGCTAGGGTTTGTTTGTTTGTTTGTTTTGGCAGGGAGGAGGAAGGCAGCTGAAACAGACAGTGATCTTGATAGCAGTTATTTAACCTTATGCAGGGGTCTGAGCTCTGGCATTTCATAGACCTGTGCCCTAAAGAAAGAGATTCCAATAATTACACTGCTGTCAGTGAGACTGCTTTCCTGAAACTGATATGGGGCACCAGACTGGGCTTCCTCCTCTTCCTAAGCTGAATTATCTTCTGTGGAGATCACTGGGAGAGTTACTGGAGGTTGTAGAATAATCCTGCCCTCAGTACTGTAGGATAAGTCTGAAGCTTTCCTGTACCTTTTCATGTGCTGCCATGTCTATGTGCAGCACCTCCTGAACAGAAAAAAGTTTCAGAATAGCACTTACCCTCTCTGCTTACAGGCCATCTGGTGAGAAGAAGCCTGCTGATTCCAAAGCCATGCCAGACCTCAATGGGTACCAGATCCGGGTGTGAAAAGAGCTGTGCCTAGCTCCAGAGATTTCTTGCTGGCCAGAACTGAGACCTGGATACACCGGCAGTGATTCTGACAAAGGAGACAAGGGAGTGGGAGCAGAACAGAGTGCCGATCTTCCCACGTACTTCCTAGTGGGCCAGTCCCAGAGCTGGATCCCATGGGTCCCAGAGGATTCACCTGCCTGTTTCTGGGAGAGGTGTCCATCTTAATTCACTGAAACAAGTATTTTTACAAAAAAGGGGAAAAAACAAAAAAAAAAGATGTGAATGTTGGTGGGAGTTTGCTGCAGGAAGACATGGAGTGAGTGGGGTCAGCAGATTCACTATCAATTTATTTCTGTTGACAGCAAGTAAGTGAAGCATTTTGTTGACAGCACTTCTTCCCTGTCTGCACAGAAGCCTTCAACCCATGCAAGACCTGCACAGCTGAGGCTGGATGTGATGCTGGAATGGGATGGCCGCCATCACATTCTGTATCTTGTGCAGAAACTCCTTGTTTTGCCATTATGAACACTTTGTTTAACATTGCTCTTGTAAGAGAGGGCTGAATTTGCTCAGTCTCATTTATTGATCATACAAAGACTTTTCATCTGCAGAAACCACATCTTGTGTGTTTAGTCCTGCCTATTTCAAAGTATTTCATTGTCTCTAAGGGAGTAAACAGTGGGATGATGATTTTCTTTACCCACTGTGATGCTGGTGAACTGTTGCTCTAAGTCCTTTTGTTGTTGAGTGGGTCATCAGCAATGATGATGTGCCTACGCCATTGCCATATGAAAACAGGCACAGAGACCTCATTTGACCAGGCAGGGGCTGGAGGGAAGCCTGAACTTTGAGACCGCCCTTCATGAGCCTTCTCTCTCTAGTTACTGCTACTGTGAAAGCTTGCAGAAGGTGCTTCAGTCACTGAGGTACAGGTTTTAAGAGTAAATAGTTAAAGAGGGGTTTAATGATGTGAACAGGTTTTACAAGCATTTTTCTTTTCCACAAGATCCTTGCTCCTTCCTCACTGTAGTGTTAGTGCTGGAGTTACAGACGCATGCTTGCTGATTGGAAGCCCTGCTCAAGGAGATTGCAGCTGCCTTCCTAACGGCTCAGCCCAGAGCCTCCTAGGAAAGTAGTTCCCCACCATAAGCCCAGAGCTTTGCTTCTGTTCTGGTTCTTTGGATAGCTGCAGTATTTAACAGCACCACCTAGGCCAGCGTTCCCCAAAGGGCTTGGGCCTTTCTGCCTGCTTTCAGCTTTGACTTTTCCTACGCTCCTTTCCAATAGAGTGTTGTACTACTGATTAAGCAGTGTATTGCTTGTCAGAAATCTGGAGTGTTGTCAGATATTGCTTTGAGGCCTAGAAACAGCGAAGTTGCCACAGGTCAGAACAGCATGGCCTTGAAGTGATCTGGATGTGTGGATCTAGGGGAAGTAAAAACTGAGCTTGGAAGTGCGAGTATCCTCAAGAGAAGCTGAGTTTTGTTTTACGACAGCACTGACAAGGAGATAAACTTTCAGAAATACTACATGTTTAATTTAGTTAGAACTGGGTTTATTCTTTCATGTGAAGTTGTTAGAAACATGATGGAGCTTAGCTCTACTGGGTTTTTTTTGTTGCAGTATTGCTGTGCTACACATTTGTATAAGCAGTGCTATTTTGGTGGCAGAGAATGGGTTCTTATCCCCAAACAAATCAGCTCTTCTGTCACATTAAAGCAGTGTTAATCCCTGAAGCACCACCCACAAGTGATTTAACTCAGGCCTCACAAGTTCCTAATTGTACATCCTTAACTGTGACGTAACGTGTAAGGTGCTATATCCATACCAGTGCAGTCTGTCCTTCCAAGCTCTCTTTGTAGCCTGTACTATTTGCTATGCTGTACAACCAGGAGGACGATCCACAGGGAGGTGGCAGAACTTGCTGATGACCCAAGACAAGATTAGTCCAGAAACGGATGCCGATTTCCACAGTGCAGTGCAACACCTGTCCTCTCCCTTGCACTTCAGCTATGTGCAACAATCTGAAATTACACACAGCAGTAGCAAGCCAAGCACCCGATTGTGTCCTCTAGTCAATTTTGTATGGCTGTAAATTAACACGTTTAGTGTCTGGATGCTAATGATGATGTTAGCTGTAAAGGTACCACTGTTACCTGTAAATATTATACATTACTTGAAAGCCACAAACTGCCTTTGCATAGTTTGCTATGCAGTGGACTGAAAGTTCAGGTGCCACTGTGAATCATATGATAAATACTTGCAGCAGTCATCAAGAGAGACTGACTGTCAGGTTTTATTAAAGTGGATTAAATCCAAGAAAAAGACATTATAAAACACATTTAGATAAAACTAGGATGCATCCTCACCATGACTTTGGTTGTTTGGTTGGTCAGTTAATTCAGGGTTAACTGTGAGCTCTTGAAAGTAATTAGTGGCCTCATACAGAGCACATTCAATAGCTGGACAGAACTGAGCCTTTTTAGATGGAAAGGAGGGGAAATGTGTTGAGGGGAAGAAGACCTCAAAATAGATGGGGCAAGTGAGAGGTCAGCTGCAAGCTAATGATGCATTCTTGAGAGCAGGGCAAAAGGGGTGCTCAGCAGTGTTATATCACCAGGGCAGAATGGCTTAAAACAAAATGTTTTGTTTGACCTGGTAATTAAGTGCTTTCCTGCAGGATGTAACTGAGGCCAATAGCTTAGAAAATCAAAGGAAGTGGATGTTTAAAGAATGAATGACAGGTGGAGTTCAAGGTCTCCTAATCCTCAGATGTAGCCAGAGGACAATATACTCTTTCAAGATTTAGTTGCACAATTATGTACGTTAGGAGGCATTTAATTCTTCATTTGTATCTAATGTTGATGACTTCTCAAGATGGATGCAGGAGTAGACATACGCTCTCTACTAGGATTGTTATTTCAAGCCTTCTACTATGTTTCTCTGCGTGGTAGAATTCCTGCCCCTTACTGTTTCTGTATCTCCAGTTTAGCAGATGGTGCTTAAAAAAATGGAGAACGACCAAACCATTCTCCCCTTCTTGCTCTTGCTACTCCCATCTTTGTAACAAGATGCATCACTTCAATACAAAGCTTAGCTTTCTTGCTAACAACATGAGAGCATCTCCCTGTGACAGAAAGGATTAGTGCAATACAGTTTTATGCAGTAAGAAACCTAAGGGTATAATGAAAAATTAACTTCTGCACTTCCACTTCTTTCCTCCCTTATCCACCTGCTCTGGCTTCTGGTCTGTCTGCCTTTAACCATAAGGAAAAAGAGGCTGGAGATGAGTCTTTTTCACTTTTGCAGTCTTTAGAGATACAGAGAAGGAATGAAAACGAGGAACTAGACTGTAATTCAGGTCCTGCAGAACAAAAAAAAAAGGATCTTGAGGAGTTCTCCTATTTAATGTTAAATATGATCGCACGTGTAGCTCTGGGGCATAGATTTCACTGAGCAGTAAGTAGGTCTCATTTGATGTCTGTTCTACAGTACAGGTCCTTCTGAACTCTGTGGAAAGCAACTGCATCCATATACTAGGAATGGACAGACACTGCCTATGTCATATGCCAAGTTGGAGTGAGCTTTGAAAGACTTGGAACAAATGCTGACCTACTACTAGCAAAACTATTTTTAATATAATGCAAACCTTGAAAGAAGAGTTTTTCTTTGTACTTTTATGTAGGCAAGTCCCTTTACTCTTGGCCAACTGCAGTTTTTTAATGGACGAATGGGTTAGTGAGCGAAACTTTCTGCTACAGTGTCACTGATATAAACTTCATATACTAAAGAGTAGGGTTGAGTGTCCATCAGACTGTGACACTAGCCTTTTTTTTTTTTTAACTGTGATATGATAAACTAAATGAGTCTTTAGGAACTTAAGGTACGTTAGCAAGTGTTTAGTGGAAGTGGAGTGCTTTTTTTTTTTCAGGTGAGTGTTTTACTTGTATGGCACTGTATAGGTCAGTATAGTATCCTTGGATCTACCAGAATAAATGACTCCAAAACTGTGGTTGGAACATAGTTTCTATTCATGCAGTAGTTGTACCACTGTTACCAGATCTGTTTAACATGAAGAATTTTTGTTTTAGTATTTCAGGTGAAAGCCTTAATCAGATGCCTGCCCTTTAAGGTAGGCTCACATGTGGTGTTGTATAGATTGAAACATGACTGTCCTTAAAATTGCAGAGTTTAAGAAACCACAGTGAACAGAAGAATGCTCCTGTTGCCAAAAGTCTGGATTAGATGGGCTTGACCTTGCACCAGAGGCTTGGGTGGTTGCTTTTAGCCACTTCTCCTTCTAAGTGAAGTTCTTGACATGGTCCTGATGATCAGGCACTAGATAGAAGCAGAAGGTGCCCTGTGTCCTATGCGTACTGTGTGTGCAAGTCTAGCTGAAGTAACTCCATACATTCCAGTGGTCTTGCACTGTCATCATGTCAACATTAAGACCCACATTATGAATTTATAACTTAAATGTATCACAACCATTCTCCTTCAGTGATGCCCTGGCCCTGTCTGCTCAGGAGCAACTCAACTTTGGCCCAGAAGGCTACGGAATCCCCAATAATCTCTGCCAAGCAGAGTTTCCCTCCAGGTCAGGGTTGAGATGGTGCTAGTGGGACCAGAGTGGTCCACTTCCGTGCACATCAGTATTCTACTCTAGCACTGATAGGGTGCTCCAAAAACATTTACATCTTTATCATTGGTACAGCTCAGAACTAAGAAATGGCAGGTTTCTTTCTTTAAGAACAATATCCTGTGTGTCTTTTTGTAATTAATCAGTGAGGTTCTGTGTTCCTATGTAGCCAACACAGAACTTGTACTTAGATTTAGTTCTTACTGCACTTCCCATAGCCCTCATGTTGATACTTCTTCCTGCTTCCTTTGACACTTAGAAAATAAAATTCCCTCTGTACTGCTCTCAGCTTGTGCAGGGAAAACAATATGTCTGTACTGTCTTTATTTCCAATTTAAACTTTCCTGTTATAAGTCAGCTGAGAAGTCAAAGGCAAGCCTTGAGTGATGGTATCAGACAGATTATGTATAGATGCCCTGTACTTGCAACACTATGGACATGGAAGAGCACTCATTCTCTTTCTGTTATCTGAACAGGTATGTCTGTACACACAGAGGCAGCTGCCAGAGTGTTAAGAAGTATGTATGTGGCTGTGTACCAAAGGCTAAAACTCATCTTTTCCTTTTCAACTACCATCAGTCAGGTTGGACAGAAAATAAAAGTCAGTGGATGCAGCAATAGGAACTTCAGTGTTGAAATAATGCTGTAAGGATTAACACAAGCCTCTGCTTGCACGGCTGTACTCTTCAATATATGATTAGTTTCCCTCCCTGGCCTGAAAAGCAATTCTGCTTCAGGTCTCTAGTTTAGTGACCTTCCAGACTAATGACCCCACCAGGACTTCTCAAGACAAATGCTGGGTTAATAAAGGACAGTCAGCTGCAAGATTCAGTGCATTCCGGGCAAGGGGGATCCAACTTTATTCAGGCTATCATCTTTCAGCCCTTCTCTCTAGGGAAATGAGTAACAGCTGGGACCAGGGCCAGGATGTAGGCAAGCCTACAGCATGTAGGGGAAAGGAATAAACATCCCCTACTCTGTTACTCCAAAAATAATGGCACATGCAATAGTCCCTCTTAGCTAAGTTAATTATATGAACAAATTCTGCCTTGAGGGGAATTAATTGCACAGCACCTCCTGGGTGGTGTGAAGACACAAAAGAAGAGAGGTGCCCTTTCATAAGCCGACATGGCCTGTGCTCAGAGCCAGGAGTTGACAGTAAGACTTCTGCAACACTCAAAGGCTTCTTGCTCCCTTATTAAATACTTAATAACATTAGCAAAAAAGGACTAAAATGCTGTGACTTCTATAAACCTCTACTTCGGATGCTTGCCTGAAAATACCTTCTATCCCATGTCTTACAGATTTTGCTAAAAATCAGGTAACTCCTAAATCCCCTATAGATGTACAGATCACAGTGACTGCTAGACAGTGGTGTGAGAACAGCAGAACAATGACTTGCCCACAGCTCAGACTAAAAATAACACTTTCTGCTCCCTCTTAGATCAGGCTTTTTCCCTGCTACTGAGAGCCTGCAGTTCTAGGTTTTTAAGTCAGTCAGAGATTGCGCTACTTGGACCTTAGTGAGAAACCTTTATTGTGGAAAGGATACACAATTCAGTGAAGCAGTAAGAAAAAGAAAACAACCCAGCCAGCTACTACACTGAGAAGCCCACAGCTGCAAAACTTCACTCTCTCACACACCTAAAAGCATATAAAAATCCATTTACAAGAGAGCGAGACTGAGCCTTAAGAGCAGCATTCACGCAGGGACTGCAGGACTATAGAAGGCAAAGGCATATGATGTGCTATGAAATGCAGACCATTACAGAATTCAGTTAACTCAGTTAAGCTGGCTTTCCTGGATTACATTTTTATTTTGGCAAAGAGTGACTGCCATCCTACCTCCAACCTCACTCTGTGGGAAGGAGGGAGGGAGGGAGGGAGGGAGGGAGGGGAGGGGAGGGATAAGCTTTAGAATAACTACTGCACCCATCTACCTCCAGGTCAGGAGGACTCCTGAAAGTGGCCAATAAGTGAATAAACTTAAGATTGCTATAGAAAGCTTTCCACCCATCCTGAAAAGACTAAAAAACTAAATGACATTGCTAAAACTTGAAGTCTTTTTTTGTGTATAGAAGGAAAGACTGGATGGAATAAATACATCTTTTGTTGTTGCACATACCAGCGTCTAGTCCTTCTCCCATTTGCCACCTCAGCACCTTGAAAGCTGCTGTTTGTCTAACCAAAGTTAGGAAAAAAATTCCAGCCCTACTATACAGCATTCCTATCCCCTTAGAGCACAAGAATGTGCACTCTGGATCTCAAATAAAAGGAAAAAGAGCTTCAAGACTGATATTCAAGAATGAATGATATTTTCAGTGGAAGTTGGAGGATAACTTGCTTTGACAGAAGCTAAAGTTGTACAGCTGACGAAAGGAAAGAGCTTGAGGCATGCCAAATGTTAAATCAGACATCCTAGTTATCATAGCAGGTGAGTTCTTTACAGAAACTCAGATTTTTGAATACTTCATACTTTGAAACACAATGCAGTATATTCAGTTGCAGTGATTATGCAGCTTGTGCACTTCAGTGTGATGGTGCTATGGAAAGCACTATAGGCTGGGCAGCTGCAGTCTGGTAAGGCCCAGGTCTTAGCCAGCAAGTCTATTAACTTGCACAACAGGAAGCCTACTTGTAAGGCAATGGTATCCCACTAAGGCTTGCACACCCTTCTTTCGGGTAAGCACAAAAGTCTTCATCTACATTTGGATGAACTATGGATACAGCCCGCAAACCCCCAACAGTACTTTCAATAAATGTTCATTAGTGAGTTGGCAATAGGAGGAGAAATTGCACTGCAGCAACAGCCTGATTTGCAAACTGTTTGCAAACACCACTTAAATATTATTAGGAGCAGGACACATGCTTTAATCTGCTCTTAAAAGAGATTCTTTCTGAGATACTCAACTTAGAGCCGCCAGGAGACTTCTCAGTGAAAAGAAACTAAGGTCAAGTATATTTCAGAGTTCTGTGCTTCACAAAGCAGGTGGTATACATGGCGCTACCGAAACTGAAACTTTGTTTCATGTAACAAGTTATTCTCATCCTAAGTGTGGGTTCAGAGCTCCCACCCCTCCCACTTAATGCTTCAGGGCTGAGGGAAACCACTATCTTACGATTTGACAGTGTTTAAATGTTAAACTTATAATAAGACTGATCTGTAAATAATCCCACTCATAGCTTTTAATTGAAGAAATATGGCTGCAGAAAAAAATAAACATCAGTAACTCAGCAAGATAACCGGGTACCGCAGTTATGGGAGAACAGCTGCTGGAGAGATACCTTGTAAGAAAAAAGATGGATAAGGAAGACCTTGAGGAGCAGTCAAGTTTAATTTAAGAAAAGGGCAGAAACTAGAGCAATTATATTGTTTACCACTCCTCCCACCCCATGCAATTGGGAAAACTGATTATAAAGTGCAACATCCTGAAGTGATAAACTTAAAACTCTGAGAAAGTGAAATAAGTCAAATAAGTGTTTGCCTCTACAGCTGCATACCTGCAGCTTAGGAAACTGGTAACAGGGCATGTATACACACTGCTATACACTCTGGCATCCCTTCCGCTAAGTGCCAGTCTCCCTGAGGTCTACATCACTACTACCTCTATGACACCTTCTCTTTCTGAGTATAGCAGGTATTCCTATCACAATCCCTATCATTTACAGATCCCTCTGTAATTCATCAGAAAGCTGTGCTAATGCCAACTAGTCGCACATTTAAGTCAGGAAACAGTATTAAGAGCTACATCGGAAATCTTAGTTATGTGTCCCACCATGAGTTACTCATTACCGCAGCCTCTTATTGTATCAGTGTGTGCTACTCTTAAAGCATTGCAGAACACTTTTTTCCCCTACAACTATATACTAGTTGCTATTTTAGGGGTAGCGATCTTGCCACTCACCCCACCTCCCAACTTCTCCTATAGCTCCCCCACAGCTAGAGGCATTCACAGGCCTCCAGATCCATCTGATGTTCACTCCAGATTGCTCTAGAATACATTTTTCTTTCCTTTCCTGAAACAGGCCAACCCTGTAGGGATCCATACCAGAGCTTCACAGACTGTGGTCAAAACCACCACAGTGATAAACTCTTGTGTGTCTGTACGCAGTCACTAGCAATGGTCCTGCATTTCTGTAATAGTTACACCTATGAATGCTCAAGGAAGCATTTGGGAGCTGCAGGGCTCTCCAGGAGCTTTCTAACCTTCAGAAAGAAGTCAGAGGACTTGCAGGCATTGTCCTGGGGTTTCTCAGCACATGACTCCATATCCAGTGTTCAGCAACTTAACCATTTCAAGTTGAGATCATACTATTTCACGTATCAAAAGCGAAAGCATTAGCTTGACCTGTGGAACACTAGATTTTCCAACAAAATACAGCTGGAACCTTAAAACCTCCCTGAGAGGGGAGGTTCCTTCATGCAAGTTACCAAAACAAAAGTCAAGTCTTTGGTTTAAATAAAATGGAAGAAGCACTTATGATGTTGAAGCACAGCTGCTATCATGTCCAGTTACATCACAGAACTGGCAGGGTGCTTTGGCCAGTGCAGTGACAACCAATTCATCTGATGGTGTACTCCTTATGGGTCTCAACAGGTGGGAGGCAGGAGGGCTGCTTTCACAAAACCCTTAATCAATTCACCATCAGGCCTAGCCAGCAATTTACAGCTGAAGCAGATAGTCAAAGTTGTAAGTGCCAATACTATGTGTCACAGTGGTTTTTGGTTTGCTTTTGGTTGGTTGGTTGGTTTTAAACCTTTAGGGTCTTCCAAGTTTCCTATTACAATGCTAACAGCTGGTGGGAGTTATCTGCAATCAGGCTTCTCTCTGGCAACCTCTTTTCAAGCCTGGCAGAAAATTAAGATCTCAGTTCACTGATTATCCTTTCCTCCCCTTCCTTTACAAATGCAATCAATTACAAATCAGAATAACAGCACTTGCAGAAATTAGTGCAGCTGTCAGATAAATAGAGCCATAGAAATACACAGCTCTGCATATCACCCCATGTACAAAACACCAGTGCCACACCAGAACCTTTACCTGTGAAATTAAGGGCAAACAAATCTTATTCACCCCCAGACTGTTGTTCACTAATACAGACTATGGGCTGGCAAAAGCTATCCACAAATCACCAGGCAAATCACCAACATCTGTCAGGAGCAAGAAGGGTATATGCAGTCCTCACACAGTCACATATGGGCACAGAACACGATCCCACACATACACACCTTGTTTCTGTGCAGTTTGCAGAACTGAGCTGCAAAAGGTGGGCAGTACTTGCTTTCTTTGGGAGGAGGGGAAGGGTTGCTGAGTGCAAACTATTTTGCAAGACAAGCCTGATGCCAAATAAACCAACTCTGGGGTTTGGGAATGTGCTGGGAGACAACAGTTAGGCCCACTTCTTCTTTCTCTTCAACCCTCATTACCACTGTCTTGTGCAGTGAATTTGTTCTCTTTCCCATCACAGCCAGCAAAGCTTTGTTAAGCAAGTCCTCAGAGGGTTAAGCTACCATAAACACAAGGTGCTGCGGTTAGTTCATTTTTTTTTCTTAGATGAGAAAAGATTTATTTTTCAATAAAGAAAGTGACATTTAAAATATAACCCAAATAAAGCCCAGGAAGAGAGAACAATATTTCAAGTCTCCTCATACCTTCCCACAAAAACCTGAAGTGGGATCAGATTTCCCTGCCTCATTTGTGAACAACTGATACTGGTTTTGCCAATATTGCTCTCACATCTTATGGAAGAACTCAGCAGAAAGTGTCAGGCTGATCTAGGGAATCTGCTCTAGGAACAGCTAAAGTTCGATTGGGTTTGTATTTGCCAAGCCACTGCTAGCAAAAGTACACTGGAATCCAAGTGACTGACAATCTAGCTCCAAGTTACACAGCCTTTCCCTTCATACTTCATAAGCTATCACTGAGAAACTAAACATTGTTTTGGTGCGACAGAATATTGGTGTATACATCCCTGGATCCTTGGTACCAATTAACTAACCAGATGTAGGCAGCGTTGTCCCTCTTGTTCCCAGCTCCTTGAAGATCTCACACGGGGTCAAATAAACATAGGAGTTATGGTGGTTCCAGCAGCACTAAGACATCTGCTAAACAAAGCAGTGTAACAAGGATCCCTTTAAGAGATGGCAGTGCCTGAATACAACTGGAAGACCACTGGGAACACAGGTCAAGTTTGAAGAGACACACAAAATACCAATGCAAAAAGCACTCAAACTATCCCATTCCTGTTTTTTTCTGAGGAAGTAAGGGGAGATAGGAACTTTTAGGGCATGATCAGGAACACAGTTTTCTTGCAAGCAGGTTGTGCAATCCAGAGCCTCAATTGCTATATTCAAAATAGCTTCTCTTTAGGGAAAGTAACCAACACTAACCCTCTCTAAGGCTGGCGATCTCCAAGCCAAAGCTAGCCAGCAGGCAAAGATGATCAGATGAACAAAAAGGATTTGGTAAGCCATTCGCCATCAGCAGGACATCTTCAGAGAGAAGGGAGAGGCGGCCAAGCAGCTTCAGGGCTCCATCCTGGTACAGCCTGCGACCTGACAGAGAAAAAGGAAAGAAATATCAGCCAGAGACTGATTCTGTAGATTAACTCTACACACTCACAGAGGGACATCTGTAAATGCTTTCCTATTCTTTCCCTAATGAACAAAGACAGCCTGCACAAACACTGCATGCACCTTTGTGCCTAGATATGAAAGCAGTGAGCATCCTGTACTGCTGTTGTTCAATGTTTCATATACTTGTAGGCACAGGAATCGATCAAACTCAACTCACCAGGCAGCTGCTTATATGAAAAGTTCCTTTCATGGTACTAAGTTGTAGCTATAGGTTCATATTCTCCCCTAAGCACAAATTAATCTCTCCATTCCTAACCTCTTCCCCAAAGTTCCTTCTGACGTGATCCAAACCAGCTCAGAGACAGTTCCTGGATGCATTTACATGCAGTCTTTCATCACCATATCTCCTGTTTCAGGTTGCAGAGAGGTGGTGCCATTGTAATGTATCCAGTCACCACCTTCTAAGGCTAGTATGTGTTCTCAGACAAGCCGTAAGTCCAAGCCTTGAACTTAGGACCCAGTACTGGAACACAAATGCTTATACAAAAGAACAGAATCCATTCTGTTCTAGCTTCCTCAAAAGCCTACATGAACATAAGCTAAGCAGCTTCAGGTTTCCACAGCAAAGATAAACAGTGTCTTCTTATGATACCTGAGCAAATGCTTCCAGTCTGTGCATCACTTCAGTCAAAGTCACACCCTGTAGATGTACCCCAGCTTAGCAAAATGCACTGCCAAACACTGAGCTGCATTCTGGCATGTCTCGCAGCCCTCTCCCAACATCACAGGGATAAGCCCTGCTCTGCCACACTCACCCCCCCTGTTCCTATTCTCCACAGGCTCTGCTGAATAGAAGATATAATCAACAGTGGTTCCAAGTCCCATGGGCATCGTTGTGACCTCCGGGCGTCCCCTCTGTGGCAGGAAGTGGCTGTAGACAGAGGTCAGGTTGAGGCCATGCTGGATAATACCTGAAGACCTGCACATGAAAAGCCACCATTTATCAAGGAAAGAAAGAAAATGCTATAGTGTTCAGTACTGCAGCCACAGCTGAGATTGGTGTTCCCTTGCTGATGCAACTGTCCAAACTATTTCTATGTTGTGAATGTATAAAAGGCAGTCTTTCCGAATTATTCACTCCACTTACACCAAAGACAAAGCTGACTATGAACTTCCTTTGTCTCCAATACCCAGTCCTGTCTATGCTCTTCATTCTCAACCTCACCAACACAATGCTGACAGAACAGCGCCCAGCTGCTGGGACAACCCTGAGTGGATCTGGCTCTTCCAGACAGCCCTCCTTACTCTCTTCTACCCCCACATTTATTTCAGTCTTTACTTCAGCCAGAATTTCGGCTCTCAGGAAAACAAGACCAGGCTTGAAGAGTGAGGCCATTGAAGATGCACTTAATTACCTTGGGACAAATGGCTGAGGATCAGGGTCTTTCAGCATGGCAGTAGGCTTGCACCAGTGTGGAGGGCGGTCTGCAAAGGAGCAAAGAGAGTCCAGCCAGACCTACACAGATCCTGGAACAGGCTGCTCATCCCAAGTCAGAAAAGCTTCTCCTGACATCAAATGAATCTTTTTGCCCAAGAAGAGCAGATAGCTTCCAGCCACAGGCACCTTGAAGAAAAATATTCAAAGGAAACCCCAGCTCTAAGACTAACAGGAACATCCTAGAGCAGATCAGTACAAACCACAGAGAAGTCATACTCTGTCCTGCCAAGAATATGTCCTTGAAGCATTTATTATTGAAGCTTAGGGTACCTTAACCTTTGCTCTCTAAGAAAGTTCATTTCCCTTAGCCTACAGCTTACTCAAAGGGCAGAACAGAAATGGAGACAGCAGAACTAGATCTCACTTTTTAACAAACAGCCTCTAAAAGAGGCTGAATCTTAATGCATCTTAAGGAATATAGTCAGTGTGTATGAGGGTGGTAAGACTGTACTCCTCTGAACTCTCATAGAATCCATTAGTAATCACACAGCCACAGAAGGCACCCTTCTGCTTTCCTCTGTTCTCACCAGGCATTACCTCCACCCCATGTTTTTATCAAAATTAAGCTAGGAGAGACACAAGCTGGAAAGTCTCCCATTAGTACCTGGTTTAGCATCTGTCACACCTTCCAAAAGGACCAGATGTGCTGGTCGTTCACAGGCAAGATCGCAATAATGAAACTGGAGCAGGAAGTCCCGGCTGTACTTACGTCTGCCTGCAGAGAAAAATACAATTTAAAGAAGAAAATGACTGCAGCAAAGTCACATCTACAGGGGACACCTCTACACTCTTTATACCTCTTAAGCCTCTTTAGTTTGAGAGAGGTTTTTCTGCCCAAGCACTCTGATACCATGAGAATGAGAATCACTTAACAACCTAAATGTAGAACAGAACAGATGCATAAACATAGAACAGAGCATAGTCGTTGCTATCCCTTTAGCTAATGCAACAGTCTTAGCACCTTGGTGACACAAATTAAGACAGCCCCTCTGAGATACCACAAGTTCAAGGGACTTTCAAGCAGATGAGTTACTGTACAACTCAAGGAAATGTCTGCCAAAAATGAAAAAACAATTCCAGAGCTCAGGCTCAATAAAAGTTCTACATTCAAGATTCCAATAAAAGCTATTTAGTGTGGGCTCCTCCTTTTCTTTTAACCCTAAGGATAGTAGAGAATAGCCATGATTGTAAATGGGCCCTTTGGAATGATTTCCTAATAGTGGTGTGCAAATACTGCACAGAACCACTCCAACAAACACCTGCAGCTGAACATGGTTTGCAACTGCACAAAAGTGTAAGTCTGGGAATATGAAAGACATACAGAGAGCAATGGTTACTGATAGGAGAATATTCAGCTCTCGACTAGAGAAAGAAAATGGCAGAAATAGGGCTACAGAAACAGACCCCAGAAAAATTAAATTTAATTCATATACCAAGGAAATTGACAGGAGAATCTTTGCTGAGTGCCTCATGCAACATATGCCTAAGCTACTGAGGCAGCAAGGCCCACAAACTGTCCATCCTCAGCACACTTATGTACTCAGTGCACACCGGAGCTCACCTTGTTTCTTTGGCTGGCACAGGGTGACATACTGGCAGTTGTCTGTTACACCCAAGGAGCTCGGCCACAGTGGGGCCAGCATTTTCCGTGAGTACAACTGTTGGGAAAAGTCTTCCTGACCAGAAACCTGCATGGAAGCCAGAAACAGTCAGCAACACAGAGCAGAACTTTTGTGTGCTATAGACAACGTAAGTATATACACCTGCCAAGAGCAACGGGAGAATGCCTCATAGAAAGGCATGAACTAAGCTGTTCACAATATGGTGCAGATGTAATAAACCCTTCAGAAAGTCTTGGTGGATTTGTACTCCCCTAAACTTTCATGTACAGTCATGCAGGCACATTCTCCCATACCAAGGGAGAATCAGGACCTGAAATGGTTTATTATCCCCAGTCTGCCTCAAGAGAAGCCAAAAGTGGTGGAAACAATGCACATACATTTGTCCTCTTCTTTCCATAGCAGCGCTGGAGGAATTGGAGAAGAATTCTGAATAACTGAGTTCATTATTCAGACTATTTCCTCATGAGAGGAAGAATGCAGCCATGCATTCTTTATATTTACATGCATTTCTCTACAGCAGCATGCAATAACAAGCTACCCAACCTCAGTTCTGGCTGCCATCTACCTTCCAGGCTGGCATCCCATGGTAGGAAAGTTCCCCATTCCGGATGAACTTGTAGAGTGGAGAATCAGGTACAGAGTTCAGGTCTCCACACAAGATGACAGGATAGTAGCTTCCTTCAGTAGTTTTTGCAATCTTGTCAATCTCTGCTAGGAGCAAGGCCATTTGGGCCAGTTTGATATCTCCCCGCCGGGGATTGAACAACACATGAGTGTTAGCCACACACAAAGGACTGACTGCCTTCAGATCTAGGCCCTCTGGGAGCAGAGGCTGCAGCAGCAACACCAAGCCCACATTATCCCGATTGAGGACACCCAGGCCAGGCCGGAAGTATTCTACGGGGCTGAAGCTGATCAGCTGGAACCTGCTGTGCTTATAGCACACTGCACAGCCATCTGTCTTCTTCCCAGTTCTCCGCTTATAAAAGCATGTGAAGCCTGAAAAGAAACCATCACCTGTTAAAAAGTTTATCCAGTCACTACCTCAAGCTCCCCCCATTAGCTAGGGAGTTCAGCAAATGTGCGTAGCAGAAGAGATTCCTACTGCATTTGGGTTCAGCATTACACCCAATTCTATCCCAGTAATCAGAGTTTATCATTGAGGATATCGCCTCTTTCCTTGTCCTTCTGGAAGTCTGTCAGCTTTGTTACTCTGTCAACTCTGAGAAAGACCAATTACAAAAGAAAGGGTAAAGGTCTAGGCAGACAGCTCAGTAAAGCCAGAATACCCGACAAATAGAAAGAGCTCTCTCAAGACCAAGTGCTTTGAAGACATTAGGCAGGAAGCACTCCTTGGCCAGTTCCATGAGCTGGAGGTACAGACACACAAAAGCAGGACATACCCATCCTCTTGAATGTTGGTTCTAGCTGCTCCCAGTAATGGTTCTCTTGTACTTCCTGGAGACACAGAACCTAGAAGGAAGGCAGAGACCTCACTCACTCCACCAGTATTTGCTAGTTACCTTGTTCTGGGGAAGGAAGAAAGCGGAAAAGTGCACTCACATACCAACCCTACAACCAGAAAGGTGATCGCTGCAACTCTGTCCTGTACTTTCCAGATAGAGAACAATAATTTTCTGGGTCATTAGCTTATCATTCAGTTTTCCAGTGACGAGGCAGAAGATCTTCATTATACAAAGAGGACTCAAGGAACAGAGAAAGACATGAAGTCCCTTCTATGCAGGCTTCCCCTCTTGTGCTGCCTTATAAACCTGGTCCTTTCCTCCTGCAACACACATTATCTCTTCCTCTACTTCTGCTTTTTAAAGAAGTTAGGCCCTAATATCAAGTACAACTAGCTTCTACAGTAACACAATCAAAGCAGAATAAACATTAAAAAAAAATGGATGCACAAGGCCTCTCAAAGAGTCTCAGAGGAATGGAGTAATCAGTGTTCAGTTATCAAGCAGGCTGTATTTTCCAAGGACTTTCACCCCATTCTTTTAATTTTTTAATGCTGTTAGACCACACAAGGAATTCAAAATCTGGTGACACTGATGTAGAAAAGGCTCAGTCATACTCACATCAGGATCCCAGTGCTGGATTTCCTGCAAAAGGTTTGGAAGGCGGTAGTTCCAGTTCAGGATGTCTGGATGACAGTGTTGATAGAGATCAAGGCTCTGCTCCACCAGGTCCTGGGCAAGGATGTTGTAAGACATAACTCGAAATTCAAAGAGAGGAGTGTTTTTTGAGACCTGCTCTAGCTCACATGGCTTGATAGAAAGATCTTCCCAGTCTCTCCATAAAACCTCTGTATGCAAGAGACAAAAAGCCAAATTACAGCCATGCTGGGTACCCTACCGATACCTTTGTTACCCCAGGACCCAGAAAATAGCCATTCTTTTCCTCTAAACTAGGGTCCTCTAGCCTCTGTGCAAATCCTCACCCACTCTGTTTTTCAGGTGCTCTTTCAGGATGCCTTTGGATGGCTGTCAATGGGGGAAGCATAACAGAAGACCAGAGTCAAGCATACTGAAGCACTCAACCAGGTTTTGGGTGCTTTTTATATTACAAAACCAGCATTTTGGAACAGTTCCTAGAAAATTAACATATATTGATGTTCAGACCAGATGGTCTTACAGCACTGAGACTACTAGCTGTGACCAGCCCTCCCTCAGCAAAAACTCACTTTGCAGCTTTCACTAGCAGATCCTGTCAATTCTGCATGGACAGATACAATCAGTGTCTTACTGACAGCAAGCCCAGACACAATACCCTGACTGCATTCACTACAAACCTAAATCCCAACCCAAACATTAGATTCAGAGCTGTTACTACTGACCATGGTAGGGTACCTCTGTCGGGAGAGAAGAAAATTGTACCATATCCTGAATGGGCCAGGCGTGGGGCTCCGTTGGCACCGTCTCTTCATCACACACTAAACTCCAAGCCAGCACAGCTGGGTCTTCATTCTGCAGTTCTACACTGACAGCGGCACAGCCAGCTGTCTGGTGATCCCTCTGTGGCACCACAGCTGCTGAAGGGGCATTGCCTGTTACAGCCACTGTTTCCTCTGTTGGTAATACTGCCAGTTCAGTCACTGCATGGTCTTGTGGTTCCAAAGAGGCCAAGGCATGTAGCTCTGTGAGATGCTCACCAGCACACTGGGTGACTTCTGGAGCTGAATTCAGATCACTGAGGCTAGTCATCAATAGTTCTGAACCTTCTAACCAGTCACTAGTGAGCGTAACTGATACTTTTGCCACTGATGGAGCGCTCTCACTGGCTGCCAAATTCCCTGCTCCTTCTTCCAGCCACTGCTGAAGAAGGGCTTCTTGCTCTTCTGGGACCAACCTTCCTCTGCTCGCAGTAAAGACCTCTTCTATCTGGGTGGACGTGCTCTTCGCCAGAAGCACATTCTTTCGACAGGTAAAGAAAGCATCTGCCATTTGAAAACAAACAAAACCATCATAAGACAGATGGAAATCCTTTCTCACTCTTTTCTTTTTCCTATGCATTTGCAGTAACTCTGTACAATTCAGCCATTCAGTACAGTAACCCAAACAACTTCTCCGAAGAAAAATGGCTACTGTCTGAATAACTTGTGCCGCCTCCTCCTGAACCAGAATTGGACTGCATCTTGTTTGGCCACTAGTTATGTTAGTCAAAGTCACTGAAACTCTACAGGATGCCAATGGCTTTACCAATTCTATGGAATTATTAGGGTTCTGAAGCATCTCTCTTATGAGAGCGATTGCAGGAGCTGGACCTGCTCAGTCTAGAGAAGACTGAGAGGGGATCTCATAAATGCATATAAATATCTACAAGGCACGTGCCAGCAGGATAGTGCCAGACTCTTTTCAGTGGTGCCCAGCAACAGGATGAGGAGCAATGGCCATAAACTAAGATACGTAAAGTTTCACCTCAACATGAAGAACTTCTTTAGACTGAGGGTGCAGAGCACTGGAACAGGCTGCCCAGGAGGGTTGGTTGTGGAATCTACCCTTCTGGAGGAATTCAAAACCCACCTGGACATGCTCCTGTGTAACCTGCTCTAGGTGGCCCTGCCTTGGCAGGGGGGTTGAACTGGGCGATCTCCAGAGGTCCCTTCCAACCCCGGTGATTCTGGGATTCTGTGAATGCAGTTCTAACTTAGGCAGTGCCACAGATAGTCACCCAAGCTAAAAGGCCATGTGGAAACACTATCAGCTCTCAGCAACACATGCAAAGCACAGTCTGTAGAAGTTAGCTGACTGATAGGGTGCATGGGCCAAGAAGCCAAGCTCTTGTAGATCACCACTTGGAGCAAGTTTCTTTCCACAGATTGAGTAACAAAATTGCACTCAGCTAAGAACAAACATATCAGAAGAATGTGTTGTGGAACAAAAACTGTAATAAAGATATGAAAAATAAAGACACAGAGGACCCAGCAAGTGTGGTTAAAAGGCTTATTAGAAAGAATATATGCACTGAAGTAGCCCTGGTAAGAATTACAGATCACCCAATGACTGACATCTGTGGTAAAAAATTAAAGTAACTCCTGTTGTTAATGTAACATTTGAATGTACTAATATTGTGGGGTAAAGTAGAAGACGACAGGGACTCTCTTCACTTGCATATATACAACAGCTGACAGCATTAATGTTTTGCTACAAATTCTACACAGACACTACTTCTGATTTGCAATTTCTCTTGTCTACAAATTACATTTTCTCTACCGTATCCCTGTGACAAGTCAGTGAGCCAGAGCAGTGACATGCAGGTGTCAGCAACATCCATGTACGCTTTTATTCTCTCTTTCGTGCCAAGGCTTTCGGTGTCAGAAATGGAGCTTTAAGAATGAAACTCCTCCTATTTTGTAATTAAGTTCATGAACGTCCAAGCACCAAGGCAGTATTTTCACACATCATTAGCCAGTTACAAACGCCTGTGACTACAGGAGAGTAGATGAATTTGAGAGAAGTCAGCTGGCTGCTCACAATGATCAGCGTGCCACTGTCTGCTACAGGCCTGTGGACAGGTTCAAGCACAGTCACCAGAGCCTGGAAAGTACCAGCAGGACCTAGGAAGCTAAGTGAAATACTGATGCACACAAAGCAAGAGTCCATGCATGAGTCAACAGCAGGTCCTTGGGGAGTCACAGACCGCAGAGCAGATCAGCTCCGAGGATCAACCCAGACCTGCAGCGCAGGTCCGGCTCAGGAGGCCCAAGCCTCCCCGCAGACCGCAGTGTGCCACTGCAGCACAACAGCTGGCTGCTGCTCCAACACCCAGCCCCCCGCGCTGCCCGGGGCTGAGCTGCTTCAGGCACACACCTGCCCCCCCCTCCCGCTGCTCACGGCGAGGCCCTCGGGGAGCTGCGGGGCAGCAGGGACGCACCTGGCTCCCAGCCGCCGAGGCCCCTCCGGCCGCTCTGCCCTGAGGCCGGGTCTTGGGGAAACGAGGAGCGCCCGCACCCCGTCCCTCCGGGCCACCGCCGCCGGCTCCCCTGGGCCCAACCGCCGCCCGCCCGGTGCCGGGTTACCTCGGAGGGCCCGGAGGAGCCGCGCCGCCGGCAGCAGCACATAGCAGAGAACAGTGCCGATCATACCGCCCGGCTCGTCACGTCACAGCACTGCACTGCACTGCACGGAACGGCACGGCCTCCACCGCCCCAGGCACGGCCCCAGCGAGGCAACGCACGCACCGGCTCCGCCTCAGCAGCCACCTCACGGCGCGTCCGCGGCCTCGGCCTGAGCCTAGTAGCCGCGCAAGGCACTCACCGCGCCGTGCCGGCACCGCGCTGAGCCAGGCCGCCGCGGTACACCGCGCCGCAGGGGCTGAAGACCGACCCAGGCCTAGCCCACCTGCTAGGTCGCACCCGGCCGCCGGCCTCAGGGAGGCCGCGGCCAGTGGGTGGGGCAGCCCCGGCCGGGGTGGGGTGGGGCCGGGCCGGGCCAGGCCCGCTGTGAGCCCAGGGAGCCGCCGGGGCCGGGCCAGGAGCAGTGACCCTGGGTAGGATGACAGCGGCTTTCTAGCCCTGCCGCCCCGAAACTTCTGTTTTCAAACGAAAGTTTTCATCCCCAGATATCCAGAAATACAAACGGAAAGGAAAATTTCTGCTAGGTTTGGGTTTCGGTTTGGGGTTTTTATCCCTGGAAAGACATAGAGCAAATAAAATCCCATTTGCTCCAGATGAGTTAATAATTACAGCGGCTTTGCAAACACTGTTGGTGGTAGTCAATGGAGACAAACACCATTGGGGTGGGTGAAATGCTGGTGCAGGACTGTGCTCTCTTTTCAGTAGGCTGCTCGCAGGTGATTCAGAGAAAAAGGTCACCACAGCTCTGCAAAATGACTCCCTCTCAGCTGGCAGTGAGCACATCACGGCCTTTGCAAGTTGAGACCTGTCACATTTTGAAACCAGACAGTTTCATATGAAAGGAGAAGTCCTGGCTGAAGTCTGTATTCATGATGTGTACAACATCTAAAGGCAAACAGATAGAACTGAGCACCGCTATGGCTTTTTACACCAAATACACACTTTTAATGTGATCTTGGTAGCCTTCTTCCAAAGTCTTTTCAAGATGGGCACTTGCAATGAAGTCAAGACTCATGTCATCTCTGCCTTTTGCTGATGAGTGCTGCCAAACTGCTCCCTTGATGGTGACCAGCTGGTGTCTCATGGATTATATTTAGATGCAACTGGTTCCAGACTTCCTCAACGTGTTTATCAATGACCTGGATGAAGGGATACGAAGCTGGAAGGAGTGGCTGATATACCTGAAGGCTGTGCTGCCATTCACCGGGACCTTGATACACTGAAGAATCGGGCAGAGAGAATTTCATGAGGTTCCACAAGGGCAAGTGTAGGGTATTGCACCTGGGGAGGAATAACTGGAGTATTGCATCCAGCTCTGCAGTCCTCGGAACAGGAAAGAGAGGGTCCAGAGCAGGACCTTAAAAATGACCAGGGGGATGTAACAACTCTCTGAAAGGCTGAGAGAGTTGGCATTCAGCATGGAGAAGACTCCAGGGAGACCTTATTACAGCCTTCCAATACTTAAAAGGGGCTTCTAAGAAAGATGGGAATAGATTTTTTAGCCGGGCCTGTTGTGATAGGACGAGGGGTGATGATTTTAAATTAAAAGAGGGGGGATTCAGGCTGGATGTGAGGAAGAAACTCTTTACAATGAGTGTGGTAAAATACTGGAACAAGTTGCACAGAGAGGTGGTAGATACCCCATCCCTGGAGACATTCAAGGCCAAGCTGGATGTAGTACTGGGTAACCTGATCCAGTTGAAGTTGCTTACTGCAGGGAGGTTGAACTAGATAAGCTTTGATAGTCTTGTCCATCTCAAACTATTCTGTGATTCTGTGATAACCCCAAGTACCAGTACAGATTGGGAGCAATGGCCATAAACTAAACCACAAGAAGTTTCACCTCAGCATGAGGAAGAACTTCTTTAGATTGAGGGTGCAGAGCACTGGAACAGGCTGCCCAGGAGGGTCCTGGAGTCTCCCCCTCTGAACACATTCAAAACCCACCTGGACACGTTGCTGTGTAACCTGCTGTAGGTGGGCCTGCCTTGGCAGCGGGTTGGACTGGGTGATCTCCAGAGTTCCCTTCCAACCCTGGCGATTCTGGGATTCTGTGAAACACTTTTCCAAGGGGCAACCTGCCTCTTACCCTGTTTGTGTCCATGGCTAGGATCTGAGCTGATGCTGCAAGTACACAAAAAATTATCCCACCAGTCTCCTTTTCAAATCCCCAATTATAAAACACCATGGACCACAGACATGGTGATTTGTTTTAAATACCACAGACGTCTTTGGCAAAGCACAGAATTGGACTGTGGTTTCACACCTCCTGCTGCAGTAAGCAAACTTCTGGTTTCTAGTCAGAAAATGGAGGGTGTTCTCCAGAGGAAGGATCTGCAATATTAAGGGCTGATGACCGCGGCATTTAAAACAAGGGTTTAAATGAAATCTCAGAAAATATCTTCAGGCCCAACCCATATCAGGATAATCAGACTGAAATTGGAGAAAAATGTTAGCCACTGCCACAAACAGGTATCAGGACAGCCACAGTTGTTTGGCCTGCACTAGGAAAAATACTTACAAACTTTGGCAATGAAATCAAAGCTGACAATGGTCATCTGCTTCAGGGTCAAACCTTTCACTGGCTTTTGCAGTATTTTTTTCTGTATCCAAATATAACCCCGCTGTGTCTCTAATGACTGAACTGCTTGAGAGGTTTATGTAGAACCTAGCAGAATAAACCCACTAAAAATTCCCTATCCTTGGGGAAATGGACTTTTTCTTCCTCTCTGTATAGCCCATATTACACTACATTGGCTACATGAACTTCAAAATCTGTAAGAGAGATTATGTTCACTGAGCATTGCTCATAATGGGAAGATTTCTAAGTGTATGTTTTAGTTCTGTTCAACCTTTATCAGAAAGCCTCTTCTGTTATTGTTTTGGTTTTAGCCCCTTAGGTAAGGTCACAAAGTCCTCAGTATACATGATCTAAAATAATAACCACTGAACTATTTTGTCACCACCCATAGTTGGTGGGATGAATGAGTACTTGATTCAAAGCCCCATTAAGTACTGACATGTTTACAACCCACGCTTTATTACTGATCATAACATGAATTTGGCAGTAGGGAAGTCTGAATCTGTTCAAGACTGAATAGGAAAAATACACTCCTTCTATCCTCACCTCCTTTAAGACTATAACTGCCACAGTCTGGCTTTCTCATGAAATTGTACAAACTGGAATATGAACGCAAAGGAAAGGAGAACTCTTACCAGCAGCCTGGTATGACTCTCTCCTATGTCTTGGGGGATTCTGAGCCAAAACCACAGCTGTTCTTGGCTATCAGAGCTGATGGTATCCCAGAGCAATGGGGTTTCCAGCACAGAAGGTCACCTCGGAGTCAGAGGGTGCAGGTGAGGTCACAGAAGTGTAGTAGTGGCACAACGGGGCAGGGCAGTGTGACTGCAGGCTCAATAGGGCTTTCTCATGACACCCGGCAAGCAGGGAATGGGATTTTCAGCACTATAAATCAAGAACACAGATCTTATAAGTGGCACTGTTCCTCCTGGAGATGTTTTAATCATAGCCAAGTGGCTATGCTTTTGTATGTAGGTGTAAAGAACTTACAGGTCTAGGAGATGGCTGTGAACTCTTCATTTACAGGAGAGGAAAAGCAAATGGACCTGCCGCTCACTGGTGGTGACATGGAAAATGAGCCTGAGAAGAATGAAGGTATGGTGTTTAGTTACTAGAAAACTCACTTGAGAAATAGTCAGAAATGGACAAATTAAAATCACCAGCACCCACGAGGGGCTGCTGTTGCAGCAGGCTGATCACCAGGTGGGAAGCTTTCCCTTCCCCAGGCCAGGCAGCAATGAAGAGAAAGGTGGCAAACAGGGATCCAGGATGCCAGTGCCCAGAGATGGGAGCTGCCACCTGGGAGCAGCTTCAAGAAATCAAAATGCACCAGAAGAGGGCTTGCCAGCACCAGATTTCAGGCAATAAAGGAGTTTCCAGACCCATCACTTTCCATTGCATTGGTTTTAATACCAATAATTGCTTTTCAGATTTCTGCTTGAATGACAATATTATTATCTGTACCAGTGCCAATTTCTACAGCATCACAGGTGTGCAGGGACCACTCCTGGATCTGCCTCAGAAGGCTCAGTCTGCACACTGCAGGAGGCCTGGCTGACATACTGAACACAGGACAGCCATGTTATCAGGGGATGATTCAGTCTGGATGGGTTTTGTTTAGCATAGGTAGTCTGTTCCCCAGAACAGGAAGTTTAAAAACTCTGTTGCACTAAAGTAATGCAAGTAAACCCATTATTTGAACAAATAAAGTCTGGCAGAAGGGAAAGGTCTTAATGAAGGATCTGCAGCTGCATGGCTGTACGAAATAGAGTGATGTGGATGCCAGATGACCAGCATTTCCCTCACATAGGACTGAATGAACAGCCAAACTGCAAGCTCCATGTCACACATCAATGCTAAGTTACACCGAAGAAGAGTACAAAATTACAGGTCCATAGCTTGGAGCTCTAAAGGGAAATAAGGAGTAAGGGAAAAAGGTAAAACAGTGATAGGGAATGAAAATTAAGACTTAGAGTAGGAAAAAAATATGTATTGTGCTATTAGCCAGAAATTATTTTGGCAAAATTACTTTTTTTTTTAAATGCATTTATTCCTCTTAAAAAGGAATTTTCCAAATTCTCCTCTCTAGCTATAAAATAAATTATGACCTGTAGGCAAGAGAAGCTGTATCACTTCCAGTTGGTCTGGTTACACTCAGTCCCAATATACAATTAGCATTCAAATGCTTTCTCTTCTGCCATGCTTGAAGAGTGCTACAAAGCATTCCCAGTCTGATCACAAAGTCAGCCAGCAATGTCCTGCCTGTTCTTGGGGAAGTGTGAGTCAGTTCAAGAGAGCAAGGAGGACCTGGCAAGGTTTGGCTTGTAGGCTTATGAGGAAATGGGATAGAGAGGGGAAATTTGCTTTGCTGGAAGGCTCAGAAATTGAGAAAGGGGAGAAAGGCAGCTCATGAGGGAAAGAAGACCTAGTGTGAGAGAGCTGTGAGTCCCCCACACATGGGCTGCAGAATCTGGGGAGGGCTCTGTCCAAAAGGTGCCAAGTCATGGCCAGTCTGCAGATCTGCAGCCCCAGAGTGAGCCCATCCCTACACTAGGGCCGGCACCACAGGCATACAATGCACAGGGAGCAGTGAGCACGAAGCAGGGCTGGGGAAGGAATGCATCCGCAGCGTGTTGAAGAGGGGCACAGGCTTCAGTGACAGCAGTGAAGTGGGAGATCTATCACATTCAGAGAGTCACACCTCTGGCAAAATGAATCTGTTTGGTTTCATGGCAGACCAGAATGAAGTGACATCTGAAATCAGTGAGTCTCCAGAGTCTGTGTCCCTGGGTGACGCCTCAGCAGAGAAGGCCACAGAAGGCTCTGACACCGACCTAGAGGTTGAAGGTGAATGTTTTCTGACCCTCTGCCTTCACTAACCGTTCTCTTTCCCTACAGTCAGAGCTGTACCTCCCTGCAGAACTGGTATGTATCTGAAATGGAGACCAAGGACACAACCCTGCCAGGGTCCTGAAAACCACATGTAATCAGGCAACTGATAAAGATCAAAGGGAATGAATTTCCCTCTAAGAGCTCTCCCTTTGCTGTCAAGCATCTTCCTTCAGTTGCTTTTTATACACCAGGGCTATTCCTTTGTTCCTTTTTCTCTCCTCTGGTCCTTAACTAACATGACCAGCCTAGCCCACTCCTGGGCAGCAGGAGCAGCTAACTGAAACTAGGGATGGGACTGAAACTCTGTGTGTTCCTGATGGAACACTGCATAGCAATTGAGGTCTGTGTACCATAGGTTTGCCACAACTGGCTCAGACTTTCCTGGTGACTCTCCTTTTATCTTCTGCCTCACAAAGTCACTCCTTTAGCTAAACAAGTCTTGCACTCATTTTTGTAACAGTAAGATTTGCCCATAATTTAGGATGAGAACTTCTTAGCTTGTTATAAATGGAAGGAAAATCAAAACCTGTAAGAATGCAAGAACAATACCGTTTTGTTAGAGGCCTCAGACTGAACTGGAAAATGGCTTTGATGAGAGGGGAATTTGTCTTGAGGTCAGACCACTGAATGCACATAACAACATGGAGAAATATGAGCTCTAAGTACGGGGGTTGATGAAGGAATTCTAAATGACAGGTTTTTGTGGAAATACAGCTGCCAGCTGGACTGATATGTCTCACTGCAGCTGTGTCAACAACACCCAATGGCCAAGATGCAAATGCTAGGATTCTTTCTGCTGGTTGTGAGCCAAAATGTTCTGAGCTGCCCTGGCTCTGATGGCAACATCAGCTGTGTGCTTCAGTTAAGAGCAGGAAAAAAAAAAAGATAAAAATGTTTTTGCCTGATGTCAAGGATTCTCAATTACACCAAGAAAGGTTTAGTCACATTGCAGACTGGTGAGAAGCTGCAGCAAGTCGCTGGATGCCAAGTGGAGAAGCAAGTAGGATACATTAACTCTTGGAGGTCTGGAATAAAGGGATTGGGAGAACCAGGGGAAAATGATCCTTTAAGAGTAAAACCCTACTGTTGTTGCATAGTCTTACTTAATTCTACTGAGTACTTAATTACTTAATAAGTAATTCAGTTACTTATTTTCTTTAAAAGAAGGCACCACTCATCAAATACTTTTTCTCCATAGATCCTCAGAAAGCCTTTGTGGGTACTACAGGCACACAGCTGTACTTGGAAGCATGCAAGCTGATGGAGGTGGTGCCTGTCTCGTACTTTATTCAGAACATGGCCAAGTCTTATATAAACCTGAACCACTACGGTTTAGGACCCAAAGGTGTCAAAGCCATTGCTATTTCTCTCATGGTAAGTAGTCATCAAGAGTGAGCCCACTGTTCTCAAGAACAATAGGCATTTTAGGCCTCTCTCAGGCCTGGAAGCCATCACTGAGTACACACTGTGGGAGAAAAAGTCATGTATCTTCCCCACAGGAGCTCTGAGCATCCCTAATATTTCTAATCCCCTGCACAGGAAAGTCTTGTGTGGCAACTGCTGGCCTTTGCTGGAGTTAGTTACTCCCGAAAGCAAACTACTGCTTTTCCATGGGACACAAGTCCCCAGTGCTCCTAACCCCTACAGGGCTAGAGGTAGGGCTGTAGGGACTGGTATCCCCCACTATGGGTTCTGCTACACTCACCAATGGACAAGTCCAAGATGCCTGAATTGGAGCTTGGATCTGAACCTGGGTCTTCAGGCTGGCAAAAAGCAATGGAAAGTCCTACCCACTCAAAACTTCTCCAGGAAAGCATCTTTTTTGTATGTCAATTCCTACTGCCATATCTCTGTCACATCCCCTCATCACTGTCCTGCCCAGGGCCTGCAATGCTTTCTGAGGTTTGGAGGAAATGTCCAGTGCCTGTTGAACTAAAAGAACTATCCCCTTCCTTAACTTTTCAGCAATTTTGTGTGTGTCTTTGTTTACTTTTGTGTTTTCCCAGTCCAGTGAAACTGTCACCCATCTAGAGTTGGAAGACAACTGCATGCTGGCAGAAGGAGCCATATGCATTGCAGAGATGCTATGAGAGAATTCCACTCTTCAAGAACTGGTACCCAATCTGACATAGTTTGAGTCCAAAATTATTGCTCACTAAGTTCAATCATCTGAAAGAAAACAGATTAATTTCTTTACAATTTTAACCAAATGACCTTTGTTCTCATGCAAAAACATTCACATTCTGAACGTTTTATGATATTTTATGCTGCTCTATTTTTAAAAAGTACAAGTTTCTGAAAAGCAGGAGTATGCATGTGATGACAGCCTAGTGAGTCTGGAACTGTTCTCTTCATTAGCAGACGTGACAATAATTACCATAATGACCATAGTTCAGGCTTAGCCAACAGAAAGTATGTTTTGGTCAGGAACTTTCATTCTCCAATATGACATGGGAAACTTTTCTAACTAGATTAAGGGAATAATGCAAAACTTTCAGATATGAACTGGTAGGAATGTTCCTTCGATCTGAAACAGGGGTATACAAAATGCATTTTGATAGACCATGGAATATGTGTTACACTGGAAGAAAAATTATTGGCCACACGCCTCTTGGTTCACTGAAGACAAAGATGCATGTGTAAACCGATGGCTCTAGGGCTTTATTCCTGTTAGGAAGCATGCAGGATTAAACACACCTATAACACACATGTTAATTACTGGCTGCCTGGCATTTCCCATATGTTTGTCTTCTTCACTTGATATCTTGGGCAATAAGACAATAAAGATCACTCATTCTTTGGACTCATCCTTCTTATCTTCCTTTCTTCCCTTCCAGAATATCTCAAATAACCACCTAGACACAGCAGGAGCTAAAGCCATTGCCAATTTGCTTTTGGACAATGTGTCCTTCTTCCACACTATTCTGCTCTCAGGTAGGCTGTATGTACCCAAAAAGTGATGGCAGGGAAAGTGAAATAACATCTTTTAATTCCAGTCTCTCATCTTACAAATATCAGTCAGACTATGGGCAAAATCAATATCTCAGCTATTACTCTGATGGAAACACAGAGTAATAATGGAAGTTTAGATTTATAGTGATGTGAATAAATGGCCTGCTCAACCTCCAGCACCTCTGAAAAGAAACTAAGATAATTGCTGGAATGTCTCCCACAACTTGGTATTATTCTACTCTATGTAATGAAGTGGAATAGTGACAAACTTCTGTATTGGGTCTGGCTGCAATGGAGTTCATTTTTCCCATAGCATCCCTCATAGTGCTGTGCTTTGTACTGGTAGCGAGAAGGGTGTGGGTAACACACCAGTGTTTTGGCTACTGCTGAGAAATGCTTGCACAGGATCAAGGCTCTCTCCAGCATTCCACCCATCTCACCCCGTGGGCTGGGGGTGGGCAGATGTTGGGAGGGGACACAACCAGGACATCTGACCCAAGCTGACCAAAGTTATATTCCATACCATATGATATCTGCTCAGCAATAAAAGCTAAGAGAATGGAGGAGGAAGGGGGGCATTTGTTATTATGATGTTTGCTTCTGGAACAACCACTACATGTACTGAAGCCCTAATTCCTGGGAAGTAGCCGGACATCACCTGCTAAATAGGAAGTAGAGAATAAATTTTTTGTTTTCCTTTGCTTCCACACATGGCCTTTGCTTTTGCTTTATAAACTGCCTTTATCTTGACCTATGAGTTCTTTTCCATTTCACTTTCTCCCCCTTCCTCCCAATCCTGCTGAGGAGGGAAGTGATAGAGCGACTTAGTGGGCACCTGGCGTTCAGACAAGGTCAACCCATTACAACTCCTTACAGCCCGACATGGGCTATGATTAACTGGAGGGTCCACCTAAAAGCAAAGTTTCCTGCAGACCCTGGCACAGCACCAAGGGATAGATCAGAACAATGCTAACATACTTTTCTTCCCCAGGAAACAACTTTGGAGAGGAGAGTGCACTGTACTTTTCTGAGGCATTAATGGTGAGTTACCTGAAATCCAAGGTCATGTGCAGCCTTGGCTGTGTAACAGATTCTCCTCATCTTGAAGCTGCTACTTACCTGGCATGATTTCACTTGGCAGTGCCCACATGATTTCCTGGCATAATTCTGCTAAGTGCTTCATGCTTACTTCAGAAATGAGAGAAGCTGGGAGGACACAGAGCAGGATAAACTATGTTAACATTTTCTCAGGAACGCTGTGTGAGTCCAGCTGAGAAACAAATCATCAGGACTCTGTAACACAAGAACAAAACAACACCTGGGTGGCAAAAATAATTCAAGAAGCATAAGAAACACAACTTCATCTCAGTTTGCAATTCTCCAGTAGAAATAAGATGCTTGATTAGGTCCTGTCTGAAAGCCTCTGCATGATTTGGCACCACCATAAGCTGCCCTGAAGCAAAGCCTTGACTTGTATCAGAAAGTACTCTTGGTCAGGATCCAATGATGCAAGTGAAACAGGCAGAACAGAATTGCAGGGCGTGTTGCAGGCCAGACATGAGCTGTGTGAAGAAAGTTCGCACAACACAAAGTCCCATTGCTTTTGCTGCTTTGGGAAGAGAATCACTGTGATGTTATATGCCTGACAAAGGTTTGATTTGAGGCACAGTGCCGTGCTGATTATCTCCCATGCACTGAAGATTTCAGTGTGTCTGATATCCCTCTGTTTCATCCTTATGTGAAAGTCTTGGGGTGGTATCTGGTTGCAGCTGGCTGGAAGATCTCACTGTCTCTGCACATTTGTCTCTCTGCAGAAAAATTTCCAAGTAAAGGAGCTGGACCTCAGCCACAATGAGTTCTCTGAGAAGGGAGGACAGCTCCTGGGACAGATGCTCGGTAATTTATTACTCCTGGAGTACAGGCACTGGGGCACTTGCTGGTGTCAGCACAGCACATTTATTTCTTTCTCCAGCAAACATGCCCCATGACATCTGGGTAGTACAAAAGACAGGGTGCCCAGATTTAAAGCTTCCTGCCTGCTCCAGAGTCTCACTCTCATCACCACAGGTGACTCTAGCAACTATGACTAATATATCAGAACACAAATGCAGGATGAGGAACTACTAACAGAAGAGTCTGTGCCTGAGAGAAGGGAGCTGAAAGAGAAGCCCCTCAGGGAGTACAAAGCAGAAAACTGCATTTTACTAAAATCAAATAGGATCAGAACTGTTGTTGTTTTAACCTTTTGATTACAAAGTTTAGGAGTTATTTCCATTTTTCTTAAATAGCCCAAACTCTAATGGTCTGAGCCATTGCACAGCAAACAGTAAGAGAAACAGATTAGTAAGAAATAAAATTAATCTGCCTAATTCATCTGTTCAGGCAAAGTGAGATACAGAGTGTGCTAGTAGCCCTAGAAAGGGAAAGCGAACAAAACAGTTACAGTCTTTCAGTAATCTCAGGTGATATTAGTGCACTGGGAAAGATTTGCATGAACATCTGATGCTCTTCTTCACTCAGTATGTCCAACACGTCTGCCACCATGACCTCAAGAGTATACTATGAGCATCCATCTCATTCCTTGAGCATCTGGGTACAGATAACCTTCAGTTTAATTAAATAATTCCTTCTTCTGCTTCAGTACTTCCCCTGATATGTACTTCTTTCTAATTACAGTCCATGTCTTTAAAAGATGGATCAATTAAAACTGCAGTGAGGACAAGGCACTCTGTCCCCTGGCTTGGACAAGCCTGCAGGCGACACAGAGATCAGTACTAAAACTTGCAACTGTCCTAATCCAGAAAAAAGCCACTCCAAAATTAAAGGTGTTAAAGCTCTTCTCTCCTTCCAGCTCACTTGAGGCAGGAACAGCAGAGATTACTGCAGAATCTGCTACTTTTCTGTTTTGTTTCTCAAAAGAGTATTTTTAAGTCAGCTAAACTCACCATCTGCCTCCATACAACCTCCCATCCATGGAAAATCTGGATGAGAAATTCTCTTTGAGAAGAAAAAGCAAGTGTTGGTGGCAAGTCCTACCCTTCCCAGTGTCACAGTAGACACAAATGAATTCACACATACCCTTCTCTAAGTAGAACTTACATTGTGAGGTGTGCTATGCATGTGAATTTGCACTGGCACATACACAGCTGAGCATAGCTATCATATGAAGCTGAAGTCCCCTCTTCTGCTAATCAAACATATGCAGAGTGAGTCTTGATATTTTAGCTGTGGCAAGGAGAATCCAGCATTTTTCTTGAGTAGGAAAAACAGATAGTGTCTATTAATATAAGAAATCCTCCCTCTATCTTCCTCCTTCACAACTTATTCTTCGATTAAGCCAGAAAAAAAAAAACGTATTCCCTTTCTGCTGCTGATCAACAGCCCATTCTCTGTTCTTTGGGTGCTGTGGACAGCAAAGACTCTGTAGGTACATGTTCCTGCAGTCAATGAAGGTGTGATTTAAACCCAGACGGTAACTCAGCACCACACAGCTGCTCACTCACATCCCTTCCTCCCCCACAGCATGGGATAGGGAGGAGAATCGAAAGAATGTAAATCCCATGGGTTGAGATAAGAACAGTACAATAACTAAAGTACAATATAAAACTCATACTAGTACTACTACTAATAATAATGATAATGGAAATAGCAAGGGGAGAGAGTACAAAAACCAAAAGGGGAAAGGGAAAAAGCAAACAATAAACAACAGGGATGCACTATACAGAAAATTAACTCTATCCCAGATGAAACCAGGACAGAAAGCTGTTGCTGAGCCCCCAGCAAATTTTCTTTTAGTCCCTAAGTGATTCAGCAGCTGTGTCGAGACCACTCTTCACAAGCTAACATCTCAGTTTCTCTCTCTTCTAGGCAGCAACTCAAAACTGGAGATTCTGGACCTGAGCTGGAATTACTTGAGAAGGAAGGGGGCAGTAGCACTGGGAAAAGGTCTCAGGGTAGGAATGCCCCTTCACAGTGATTATTACCAGGAACTGGTTGAAACACTGGTTGGGCACTTGCATCCCTGAAGTCTGAGCAGGATTCAGTAGCTCTAGCAAGGCTCTTCCTACTGAACATGGCAGTCAGCTCCACAAGTAAGACTAAGCCAGTCAGTAGGGCTGGTGACTTACGTACTGGATGGACACCCTGCTGACATTGCAGAAACGCTGGATCCACTGGGAGCTGTCTGGGTGTGACTTGAGGGTGCTCATGTCTCCGCCAAGCAAGAAAGGGTAGAGTGATACGGAAGATGGGCATGCAGTACCTAAGATCCCTCTTCTCTCCTTGAAGGGCAATGGTGCACTGAAAATACTCAACCTCTCTTGGAATGGCATTGGCAACGAGGGAGCAAATGCCCTAGCAGATGTTCTCAAAGTCAGTGACGTGCTGGTTCACCTGGACATCAGCAACAATCAGATCAACAATGAGGGAGCCAAGAAGCTCTGCAGGACCCTTGAAGCCAATAAAAAACTCAGAATCCTGAAGGTAAAATAAAGCTCAGACAGAGCTCAAGGAATAAGCAGAGAGAGTAGAAAGATCTGAGACAGGAGGGACAGAAGACAGAGGTGACTGAGCTAGAACTGGAAGAAATGAGTATTGCTCTGGGTTGAATGTGAGCAGAGCAGAAGGAAATACTATCTCATTTATTTCTTCTCAGGCAACTAAACTGCACTGTTTCCTCAAAAAATCCCCCATAACCCCACACCCATTATCACCCCTAAGTGTTTGACATGTCTAGTCTCAGTCAAGTGAGAACCTAGGCATTCAACATGTCTACCAGAAAACCTGATCTGCATTCAGATCATGCATATGTACAGTAAATGTAGTTGTGAAAGTACATATGTACATGTAACATGAATTTCAACCTAAGGCAAAGGTTCACACTGAAGTTTGTAGGTGGGCAAGAGTGTGCCTTTCTCAGTGTGTTCTTTGCTAAAAATTTATTCAAACACAGGATAAACTGTCATTGCTATGTCAGAGCAATGCCATCGCACTACCTAAAGGAGAGGAGTACTATCAAGTCCTGGAAAAGCAAAGCCAAAACTGCCTTCTAGTAAGCTATGGATAAATGATCATCAAAAGGCAAAACTGAATGAGCACTCAAGATGGCTTCAGAGATTAAGGTCTTCTCAAGCTAAGGTAATTCTCCAGAAATTCAGTTTAGAAAAGTCAGCTTGCTTATGATTCTCACCTAGATTTAATTCCACCATCTTGAGAGCATGCAAATGACAGTATGCATGTTTAAAGCTGTAGGCCTGTCTTTGGACACCCCTGTCGTTGTAATTCACTGCAAACACACCAGTCTTTGGGACTGCTGGTTTAGATTATGTAAATAAATGTCTCTGTCTGCTTTGCTCTTAACCTGGCTTGAGGCAGGGTCACTAGCTCACACCAAGGCATTACTCTCTCTATGTAGCTGCACAGATTGGCTTAGGAGCTAACAACACAAAGGACATAAAGAAGGACATGTCCTCAGCTAGCCAGTGTTACTCAAGAAGGTTTTCTTTCAAATAGCGGGATTGGGGACTGCACATGAAGTCCAAGGCAGGTGAGAGGTGATGTTCACACACCAAGAGATGCCCATGGCAATGCCAACCCCGTAACACCAGATAGCTAGACCTTATAGGCCAGATGCAGCTTATCAGCTTGGGTTTTGATCTGCTGTGCTGCCAAAAGGAGCCAAGGTATGGGAATGTCCTGAGAGGCATACCCTCATCCAGAGGGACCCTACTAGCAAGCACATATTCAAATGCAGCCCACTGCCTCAGCCTCTCCCCTCATACGACTAAACATCACATACCCCTGTGTGACAGAAGTAAGAGACCTGATATGTGGAACTTTGCACAAGGAGACAGAAGCACGGGGAAGTTGCACTCCAAAGTTTTGTGGGACAGATATGAGTTGGTGAGATAACAGACAAACCCATCTAAGAGGACCACAGTTATGCTACAGCCCTGCTGAAGAATAGGAAGAAGGGGTCATCCTTGAGGTTACAGCATGCCTTCTGCCACGCAGAAGCTTTCATTAGTAATATGTCTGAATCTCTGTCCCTTCTTCCACAGATGGCTGGTAATACCCTGACCATGGAAGGTGCTACTGCGCTAGTCTTATTTATCAGAAAGAACTCCAAATCCATCATGGAGGAGATCAACATTTCAGTAAGAGCTTATGTGCTGGAAAGCCTCCAAGACTATACATTCTTAGGAACTGGGTGGATCACAGACCTGCCCCCTTCCAAAACTGTTTGGAGACTTGCTGTTCGTTTCATTTAGACACAGCTATTAAAAAAAAAGGGGCTAATATTTGACAGCCCTTCTAGGGAGCCATGTGGAAATTACAGGGCTTTGGTACAGCTCTGGAAAGAGGTGCTTATTGTATCACCACATTTCACTGCCTTCTGTTTTGCAATAGTAGAACAAGGAATGAATTCCCACTGGAGGATGAGTTCTCTTCATCCCCTGATCTGTTTCCCCCCCAGGGTAGCCTAACATGCTAGATACTGTGAAGTGCTTTGATACCCTGTCAGTATGTATGAGGAATAGAAGAAAATGGATGCTTCAAGGCATTGAAAGCAAAGCAATTTTATTAAAAGAAATAAAGCAAACACCAAAAAAAACCCGAATTGAAACAAAACAAAACAAACCCAAACACATTAAAAGGCAGGTGTGGAAAAAAAAAAAAGTAAAAAAGTCAAAGAGGCCAAATCTTAATATACTATTCCATTGCAAGTCAGGAACACGACATGTACTGTTGTAACCTCAAGTGCTGCTTCTAAAATGGGATACCCAGAAATGCTTCTGAGCTCCTAAGTGAGAATGAGAGTTGCACTGCAGACCAACACTGGGGAGAGACCTGGGCACACCTCAGGCCACTCCTGGCCCTCCCATCCATTCATTGGTGCCTCATGGGAGCAGTTACAGAAGGTACTGGGGGCTTCAGGACCCTCCATCCACCTTTGAGAACACCGTGACTAAAGGAAAGAGCGTTTGCACAAAGATTGGGTTTAGGACTCACAACATAAATAATACATTAACGCTTGAAACAAGCTAAAAAAAACAAGTTCATGGGCAGTTTTGATGACTCACATAATGGGTTGTTTCTTTGTCCTGTAGTAACTGCATTAAAGAAAGAAACCAAAGCAGAATCCATAATATTCATCTGTGATCCTTCCTGAGAGTATCGAGAGCCTTCAACAGAGATCATCTGAAGAACAGGCGTCCCTCTAGGGCAGACAATATTTCCTGCATAAATTAAGATCAAAGGGAATTACTTGCCAAGTCTGCAAGGAGGCAGGCCTCATTCTGCAAAGGAAAAATAAAACAGGCTGTGTGCGGGTATAGGACTTCATTGCAGTATACGTGGTTATGCTAGTTTTACTACTAATAACATCAACAGTTCATGAAGAGTAACAGATTTTAGCTAAATTCTGATAAATTAATTACTGAAATGCATTTATTTAAAAGGAGACAAATTTGAGAAATTTTGAGGCAAGGAGTTAATTAACATTAGGAATCTCCAATCCAAACTAAATCTCACTATGAATTTCAGCTTTTTAGGGTTATAAGATGCTCTCTTCACCATACCCTTCAAAAAGTCTAGATTACCTGGCATTTCACAAGATAAATGGTCAATGGCATAAATTTGCAATGACATTTCAGTATCCCAATCAAATGCTTCTAAGCAAATGCTTAATCTGTCTGACAGACTTCATTTCACCTCTAATGTAGGCAGTCTTGCATTTCAATTCAGAGCATTTGCAAATATACAGCTCCAAAGATCTTATGATGTCTTAAACCTTTAAGAAATTAGTAAAGGTTTTAATATTTTATAGGAAACTTAAGTGAAGACAAACAAAAGCCTCTTCTGCACCTTTCCCAGTGCTAAATGCTTATTTTGACTTTTAAGGAATGAATAATTCTGTATTAGTACAGTGTGTCTGTAAGAGGAATTTGAAACAAGGATCATATCTAGAAAACCTTGCATGGGTTTGACAGCACTAGCAAAGGCAACACAATAGAAAACCACATTTTTTACAGCAGTTTATTGCTTCTAACAACATTTCTAAGCATGACTGTCCCCCACATAATCTACTCTCTATAGGTTTCAACTTGCAGATGCTATCAAACATTTTATAGAAGCCAGAACAGCCAGCACATGCCCATCTTCACCATCACAGTACAAAAGAGAAAGTTGTCTCTTTTCAGCTGCCCACAGGCTGTTTTTCTGGCCTGTGGCCTGGCTGTGTCAAACATGCTGGAATGCACAAGCTGGCTCCCCCCTGGTGCCACCCAACCCCAGCACGGGTTGTTAGGCCACAGTGCTTTGGCTGTGCTGCTTCTAAGGCCATGCTGGCAGTCCATTGGCTTTCTCATGGGGTCAAGCCCAGGCTGGCAAGCCTTGGGGAGAGCTGGCAGCTAGCAGGGCCATCTTGGGCTCTCTTAGGCTGCGTTCCCAGGACTAGGATACTCTGCTAGTGCGCACAGTGCAAGGATGTCTGAATGGCTCCTTCAGAGAGTCACTGCATAAAGCTGTTGGTGCTGAATGAAAGCTAGTAAAGCCAGCCAGACCCAGATTCATTTAAGACTGTCTTTGAGTAGTAACAATCAAGAGCTCACTGCACAGTAGATCATCAGCTTCTAGATAGATCTTAAGAACCGTGGATCTTTAGCTCCTAAAAAGAAGCTGTAAGAATGCATTGGGAGACTTTGTAAATAAACTTTGGGAAAAATAATAACAGCGCTTGATGCCTTGAGAACCTCCTGCAATGACAGAAAACAGAAGCTTTCATGAATTTCCTGAGCTTGAAATTTCCACCAATTAAGTATATAACTAATACAATACAGGAAAAATTCCTCTGTCATAAGGAGTATGAACTGACCATAATCATGTTTTTAAAAGATAAGGCAAAGGCAAATTTATCAGAACTGAAATTTAGAAGAATAAATTACACTGACATCAATAATATTTGCATTGATAGCTTACTTTGTAATATCCCATAACCCTAAATCAGGACACTGTGCTGCTGGCCATTCTGGAAGTGCTAAACCAGAAAACTCACAGTGGAAGTTCTGAAATGCTGAGCTGTCACTACCCCGCTTGAAATTCTTTGGGAAAAAAACAAACTTCAGGTCTTGTACTGCTGATGGGAGCTTCCTATTAGGGTTACAAAATGAAACAGAGCTTTACCAAAAGTTGTTCTTATCTGGAGACACTCGGACCCTTCCCAGATAGGTGCACCTTTCTTCTCTGGACTATAAAGCTACATTGCTGGAGGTACTAATCCTTCTAACGATTGGATGGTTGGGGTCATCTTAACCAAATGGAGAAGAGATCTATCTAGAACTGTCTCAGAGATAAACATGAATCACTTGAATCACCTAATATGTAGACATTTACCTGATCAACATCTACCTAACATTAAGCTAATTTCTACATAAATCGGTAGACCCTTTTCTGTCTCAGACATGGGAAAAGAGAAAGAAGAACTCTAATTTATGGCCAGACCTTCACAGTATCACAGTATCACAGTATGCTAGAGATTGGAAGGGACCTCAAAAGATCATCTAGTCCAATCCCCCTGCCGGAGCAGGAACACCTAGATAATGTTACACAGGAATGTGTCCAGGCGGGTTTTGAATGTCTCCAGGGAAGGAGACTCCACAACCTCCCTGGGCAGCCTGTTCCAGTGTTCCGTCACCCTCACTGAGAAGAAGTTTCTTCTCAAGTTTAAGTGGAACCTCTTGTGTTCCAGTTTGTACCCATTACCCCTTGTCCTATCATTGTTTGCCACTGAGTAGAGCCTGGCTCCATCCTCGTGACACTCCCCCTTTATATATTTATAGACACTAATAAGGTCACCCCTCAGTCTCCTCTTCTCTAAACTATAGAGACCCAGCTCCCTCAGTCTTTCCTCATAAGGGAGATGCTCCACTCCCTTAATCATCTTCGTTGCCCTGCGCTGGACTCTCTCCAGCAGGTCCCTGTCCTTCTTGAACTGAGGGGCCCAGAACTGGACACAGTATTCCAGATGGGGTCTCACCAGGGCAGAGTAGAGGGGAAGGAGGACCTCTCTCGACCTACTAACCACCCCCCTTCAAATACACCCCAGGATGCCATTGGCCTTCTTGGCCACAAGGGCACAGTGTTGGCTCATGGTCATCCTGTCGTCCACTAGGACCCCCAGGTCCCTCTCCCCTACACTGCTCTCTAACAGGTCGTTCCCCAACCTATACTGGAACCTGGGGTTGTTCCTGCCCAGATGCAGGACTCTACACTTTCCCTTGTTATATTTCAACAAGTTATTCCCTGCCCAACTCTCCAGCCTGTCCAGGTCTCGCTGGATGGCAGCACAGCCTTCTGGCGTGTCAGCCACTCCTCCCAGCTTAGTGTCATCAGCAAACTTGCTGATAGTACACTCAATTCCCTCGTCTAAATCATTGATGAATATATTAAATAATACTGGTCCCAGTACTGACCCTTGAGGCACTCCACTAGTTACAGGCCTCCAACTAGACTCCGCCCCATAGACCACAACTCTCTGGCTTCTCTCCTTCAGCCAGTTCGCAGTCCACCTCACTACCTGATCATCCAGACCACACTTCCTCATTTTAGCTGTGAGGATGCTGTGGGAGACTGTGTCAAATGCTTTGCTGAAGTCAAGGTAGACCACATCCACTGCTCTGCCATCATCCATCCACCGTGTTATTTCCTCATAAAAGGCTAAGAGATTGGTCAAGCATGATTTCCCCCTGGTGAAGCCATGTTGACTGCCCCTCATAACCTTCTTATCCTTGATATGCCTTAAGATGGCACCAAGGATAAGGTGTTCCATCACTTTCCCAGGGATGGAGGTGAGGCTGACCGGTCTATAGTTACCCGGGTCCTCCTTCTTGCCCTTTTTGAAGACTGGAGTGACATTTGCTTTCCTCCAGTCCTCAGGCACCTCTCCCATTTGCCAAGACTTGGTAAAGATGATGGAGAGTGGTCTAGCAACAGCTTCCGCTAGTTCCCTCAGCACCCGTGGGTGCATCCCATCTGGACCCATGGATTTATGGATGTCCAGATTGCTCAACTGGTCTCTAACCCATTCCTCATCGACTAAGGCAAACCGCTCCGTTGACCTGACTTCATCTAAGGTCTCAGGGGTACAGGGCTCTTCAGGACTGCCTGCAGCAGAGTAGACAGAGACAAAGAAGGCATTCAGTAACTCTGCCATCTCTGTATCTTCTGTCATCAGGGCACCCATCCCGTTCATCAGTGGGCGTACATTGCCTCTGGTGTTAGTTTTGTCTGCCATGTATTTGCAAAAGCTCTTTTTGCTGTCCTTGACCCTTCTCGCCAGGTTTAATTCTAAGGAGGCCTTAGTCATCCTAGCTGCCTTCCTACATCCTCTAGCAGCAGCATTATATTCCTCCCAAGTGGCCAGCCCCTCCTTCCATGACCTGCAAACTCTCCTCTTCCACTTGAGCATAACCAGCAATTCCCTATTTAGCCACGCAGGTCTCCTGGCCCTCTTCCTACGTGTCGGGATGCTCTGATCTTGAGCTCGGAAAAAGCAATCCTTGAATGCCAATCAACTATCTTGGGCCCCTTTACCTTCAAACAGCCTTGCCCATGGGATTTCCCCTAGCCTTCATGGGATTCCTGCAAGTGAAGAGTGGAAATAGGATAAGGTACCACCCTTAGGAGAGAATGATTAACGTTGAGATTAGATGGATTTCCTGAATGCAAACAAGTCTTTGTTGTTCTTTGGGTGTCCACACTGACTGCACTTTCCTTCCTCCTATGTACCAGAATGTGTTGGTGAACAAAACTTTCATCAGATTGCTGGATTTGATGTATCAAATACGTCCTGAACTAAATGTCATCTATGGAGAGGTCGAAGGCTGTATCATCACAGCAGCATCCAAATCCCATGAAAATTATTCAGGTGGGCTACTGAATGTGGGTCCATAGCTCCTCTGTTCACAGTACACATGATCCAAGCACTTGGAGGGATGGAGGTTGCAAGTGGCAAGCTTTCTTCCAAGCGGGAAATTCAGCCAAGTTCACTCAAAAAAGTATATTCACAAAGACTGCCACAGTATCCACATATCCCAGTCCACACAAACCTATTAAGCAAACCCTTTGATTTTCAGGAGAATCTAATGCCTTGGGACCTGATACCACTGGGGGGAAAAAAAAGAATCTGAATAGATGTTTGCTTGCTCTGTAAAAAAACCTGATTGGTCCAAATGATCTAAATGAATGTCTACCCTCATCACAAGCTCACCATAATAGCTGACTTTCCTAGAACTCTTCACTGACAGTTGTGCTTTAGCATCAAAATTAATGTGCTTCATATAAGTAGGAAATGGCATTACAAGCAAATAGTGTCCTAAACAGAAATTACTTAGCTTTTCAAAGTCTGTAATTTCTATGGATAGCAGCAGATGGTGCTGTCCTCCTTGGCGGAAGGTAACACAAGCACTTGAGCACTGCGAGTCGAATAACACTTTTGCACTACCAGCTTCACTGTATTTCTTAGCAGCTGTGCAGATTTTCAGCTAATTGAATGAGACTTTGCTATAGATATGGATTTGGACGAGCTTAAGTAAAATCTTGGGCTACTGGCTCACATCAGACAGTACTGCTGTGCTTCACAGCTAGTGATGCTCACTGTAGCATGCTCTGAAGTTTTTAACAGCCGTTATGGCTGTGTCCTCATTCAAACAGACAGGAATTCAGAGAAGAGCAACTAAACTAAACTGATTGCCATGATTTCTCAAATATGATGGACAGTGGCTTAGCAACTTCATTCGTCAGCTCCTGACGGATGGATTTCATCAGGTCCCATGGACTTGTGCATGTTCAGGTTCTTAAGATGGTCTCGAACCAGATCCTCTCCTACAGTGGGCGCAAGGTCTTCATTCTCACAGTCCCTGTGTCTGCCTTCCAAGACTTGGGTGGTGCGGTCAGAGCCTTTGCCAGGGAAGACTGAGGCAAAGAAGTCATTCAGAACCTCAGCTTTCTCCAAATCCTGTGTAGCCAGTTCTCCCGAGAGCTTCCTGAGGGGACCTATGTTGTCCATAGTCTGTTTTTTTATTTGCTATGTACCTATAGAATCCCTTCCTGTTATCTTTAACATCCCTAGCCAAGTTTAATTCTAACTGGGCCTTAGCTTTACTAACCTGGTCCCTAGCTTCCCGAACAACATCCCTGTATTCTTCCCAGGTCGCCTGTCCTTGCTTTCACTTTTTATAAGCCTCCTTTTTCATTTGAATTTTCCTCAGGAGCTCCTTATCCATCCAAGGAGGTCTCCTGGCCCTCCTGCTGCACTTCCTTCTAGTTGGGATGCAACACTCCTGAGCTTGTAGCAGGAGATCCTTGAATATCAACCAAGAGTCTTGGGCCTCCCCTGCCCTCTAGGGCTATATCGCATGGAACCTTACTAAGAAGGTTCCTGAAGAGGCCAAAGTTGCTCTTTTGAAGTCCAGGGCAGTGAGCTTGCTGCATGCTCTTCTCACTGTCCTGAGGATCTCAAATTCAACCATCTTTGTGATCACTGCATCAAGGCTGCCCTGGAGCTTCACATTTCCAACAAGCCCTTCCCTGTTGGTGAGCACGAGGTCAAGCATGGCACCTCTCCTTGTCAGCTCCTCTGTTACTTGCAGAAGGAAGTTGTCTTCCACATAATCGAGGAACCTCCTGGATTGCTTGTGCTGGGCCGTACCATCATTCCAACAGATGTCAGGGTGGTTGAAGTCACCCATGAGAACAAGGGCCTGTGAGCGTGAGGCTTTTCCTATCTGTCTGTAGAGTGCTTAAACAAACCTGAACAAAAGGATTTTGTTCTGACAATAGAGTGGCTGCACAAGGAGTGAAGGACTCGTATATCTCAGTGGCAGGATGAGTAAAGGCAAGGTGACAGATGGAAGAATAAGGGGAGAGTGGAAGCAGGTATTTGCAGCTGCTTCTTGGTTATGCCCATGTTTTATCCTTGCTTCTCTTAGAACTACTTGAAAGAACACAACCTACCACTTTGGGACTTTTTTGGGAAGATTGAAGAGGAAGGAAACATGAAGATCCCTGTGGCTGCCTTCCGGAGAGCAATGATGCAGGTATGTCTCTGAAAGCACTGCCAGAATGCTCTTCTGGAACAGCATGACTCTAGGGACACCTCTCTGCTGCAGCCTTGCTGCTGACATTGTTCAGGCTAAAAGGCTAAATTCAACCACCATAAAAGTAGAGTCCTGAATGAGAGCAACAGAAATGCTGTGACACCAAATAAATACTGCAGATGGCATCAGTGATAATGGATCAACTTCAGAATATCATAGAGCCCCACTGTTTTTACAGGACATACAGGATCTTGATAGATACTTAGTCTTACTGCTATGGGAAAGTGAAAAAGAGGCACCTAAACCCTTCAGTCTATGCACTGAGGAGATAGTTCTCTTCCTATTAAAACCACCAATGTACTTGGGGTGAGTAGCAATAGTCAGCCAGCCATGATGCTCTTTTACAAGAAATGGAGAACAAAAAAAAAATCCAGTTTTAATCCTAAAAGAGTGAAACCGCCTCACCACCACCACTCTGGAATTTTTCCATTCCTTCCTCCATGAATCAAGCTATCTGATCACTATTAAAAGATGGCCAGGCCCCATCCTGATATGGAGGATTTTTCTGCTTAGAAATACTCAGGTTTGCTAACATTTCTCCTCTTAGCATCCAAGCATCCCAATGGATTGCATCCAAATTGGGGAAATAGTGAACAAGCTAGACCGGAATCGGACAGGGGTTGTGGACTACAGGTGAGTGAGTGACTCCACTTACTGTCCTACTTGTCTTTCAATTTGGTTTAGCACCAAATAAACACAACCTTATTCACATTAGGAGGTGCAGGGATATATGTTTTGGGCCAGTAGATGGTAGACGAAAAAATACCTTGTGAGCTTAGAAGCTCTGTTGAGCCAAACTAGAAGTCAGTCTTATTCTGTTTGATAAACTTGCTGTGAGAGTTCAGGGATCTCAGAGCTAAATGGTGTTTTCATTCATTCTTATAACCCTTTGAGGGAAGAATCAGCTCAACTGTCCTCCCTGGAAGCCAGGGTTAAGATCTGCAAAGACAGCACATGTGCGTTCAGACTTTTTCCTCCAACCTCAGGGACTTCTGGGTTTTTTCCTTCTCTCTGATCCTTCTTCTTAGGAGACCTAGTTTTCCCTGGAAACCCACCTTCAAGCTACAGAACTTTTCATTCTCTTGAAAGTGCCTCTTCTTTAGTGCCTGTAGCAATCACGTCCAAGTTCTGAGAGCCTGAGCAGTCAGCAGCAAACTCCTCAGAGGTTGTCAGTTGCTGCAGGCTAAATTGCTTGTCATTGGACTGAAATTCCCCCTGGATTTTCAGTCAGTTCTGACATGTGACTCATCAGCTGAAAGTCCTATTCATCGTGCCCAAATATTCCTATCCCTCAGCACGTACTGATGGGTTTAAATATACGCTGTAGTCTAGTTTTAACGCTAGAAGCAATAGGTCAGTTTTGTAAATCTCTCCCCCTCTTAGCCTCCTAATGTTTTCAAAAAGAAGCAAGTTACTTTGTTAGGTCCAATCTTTATTCCTTCACATATACTGGTGCCATACTAAAAGCATCCATGCTCAAATGCTAGAGCAGCCTTAGCCTGGTTAATCTTGAATCAGAGGTTACATGGAGTTCCCAAGTACTTTAGGCACAGATTACAGAACTGTGGTTAAGTAGTAAGCAGATTATGAACTGTTGAAACTGAATGGCTAGCAAATACTTCATTTGGTGCCATTAATATGCTGAGTTGACACGTGAGGAAAAAAATAGAGATATCTACTCCATATCTAGCTTCATAATGCATTTTAGGACTGTAACATGTTTCGTAGTGGTAATACTCACCTTGTAGACAAAAATCAAAAGAGTTGTGACTTTTGCTGTCCTTACTGTTCCCACTCAGGCTGTTCCCTCAAGGGCCCCTCAGCAACTTAAGATACCTGACAGGGAAGGTTAATTTTACTAGACTAACACTTGTTCACCTCCTTTTCAATCAGTCACTTCAAAGAGCAGAAGCCTGTGGAAGGGGAATAGAAGAAAGAGCTGTAAGAGTGAAGCCAGGAGGCAGGTCAGGCAATGAAATATTGTATGAGAAACACTGGAAAAAAGCTCAGAGTCACCCTGTGCTTGGGGATGCCTAACACTGTGGAATTCTGATAGTCCAAGTTATTGCATGTAGAAATAAAGTTTAGGTTCTAATACATAGCAAGTGCCTAGTCAGTCTGGTCCTTTTGGTTAAGATTGGTCCTTTGGACCTCGTTACCAAATATGTCTTGCTCTGTATGCTGACAATGCTGAATCTGTTGGCAAAGATGGAAACAAAACGTGGGAACTGGGAAATTAAGACATTCATGTATTGTTGTTATCCCCTTTTGAGGGACAGCACATGGACAAAGACTGAAGCAAGTGCCCTGTAGACACCCCCTACCAGACTCAGCGTTCTGATACAGGGACCTTTGCAAGAGGAGAAAAAATTAATTAATTAATGGGAAACTACAGCTCATGTTGCTTGAAAAGTTATGGGTAAGAGGAATTTTATTTAATATCTCCATTGGAAAAAATTATGCTAGAAGGATGGAAGCCATAAAAGATTTTAAATAGCTTAGATACTGAACAGCTTTTTTAAAAACAGCATTAAAAATAAAGGTCTCTATTTCAACAACTCCTAAGAAGGAATGAAAGGTTTGCATAAATTCATAGTTATAAATAAACAGAATTTAGAAAATGCAAATATGGACAAGCAGATCCACAGCTAGTACATTTTGCCGTGTGAGCAACTGCCAACATAGACTATATACCAAGAACCTTTGAGAACTCGAAAATGTTGGCCACTTTGGGAAGACCAGCCATCTGTGGAAAGGAAAAGAAGAAGGTTGTTACCATTTGGTAAGTCTCTCTTTCCCAGCGGAATTCCCACATGGAAAAAAAAAGAAACCTTTGAATTAGAGTTCAGGTGACTCCAGTGGCCCATCAGAAAGTCAGCATGGCTGTTGACATGATAGCATTGGTATGATTGCTCAGTAGTCATGTTAGTAGGCTTCAACTCATTAAGCCAGCAGGTCTACATCCTCTAATGCTTGGGCCTCTTCCAGACTTTACTTGTGACTGTGGTCAGTGCCCCTTCACCCATGGAATATGTGGGGTTTGAGATGAAGAATCAGAGCAGCAGAGAGCATCTGAGCTGTGGGTACTTTGCAAATGCAGGGGTATTTTGCTGTGGGGTTTTCTGTTCCTTTCTTAATCCTTACACGTAATTTTAGGAATTTTAGCGTTTCTTGACTGTTCCTCATAGAAGCGCATACCAAACCTTTTCTGCTGAGCGCCATGCCCATCACCTTGAAATTCGAGCTCATTTACTCCTAGGAGGGACATGCTTTTAACTCCAGCGCTACTCCGACCACCGTGCGGTGCCATGGCCGGCCGCTAGGTGTCAGGCCAGCACCGGTAGTGGCGGGAGAGCGCGCCGGCCCCGCCCCGCCCCGCCCCTGAGGGGTCAGACCCCCTGTTGACCAAGTGCTGGCCAGGCACCGGCAATGTCCGTCTCTCCCCGTCAGCCAAATGGATCCCGTTTTACATCTTCTTTCTCATCTTAACAGGCATACAGTGGAAATACCAACATGTGCAGGCTGGGCACTGAGGCCGGGGAGATGGGAATAACGAATTACTTTATATTTACACCAAAAAAAAAAAAATTAGAGGCTTTTGGAGTTTGGTTTTTTCTTTGCTTGACTGGCAACTAGTGTTACTGACAGAGAGAGATTTACAGCTCACATATGTTCCTCAAAAATGAGACTCTTGTCTTAGCAGCAGGCAGATGCTCTATGGTCAGTTAAGCTGGATCAGAGATGAGAAGTTTCTCACTTGTTTCCAGACTGGAAAACATGGAAGGGAGAACAGTGGGACCCCGGGCACCTGACGGAAGAGCACGAAGGTCGTGCTTTGCTGTCATTGCACTGCTGTGTGTGTTCTGCAGGCAAGGGTGCACTTTTGAAGCGGAGAAGTAGCTCTGTTAAACATCTTTGTCATGTCTTCCCACAGTGCGTTGGGTTTATGTTGCATATGTTACACATGCATCTTTATCTCATGCCGAGTGCTGTTGTGCATTAGTCATGCATTACTATTCCGCTTAGGTTTGCACAGAATCAGCTACCCAACTAAACTGATCTGTCCAATTTTCACCCTTAAAATTCTAGATTAGCTACAGTCATCAAAAATCTTCTGAGAGAAAACAACATAATCAAATAGAGATGGGTACCAGCTGTGGCAGGTGAGGGTTTTATTTATTTGAGTGCACTGAAACCCCAGACTCACCAATGACATGGCAGCCAGATTGCACCTGCAAACCAGGAAAAATCTACAGGGAGATTGGATGGTTTCTTCCAGCTGAAGAGTTTGAGCCCAAATTTCCACTCCAGAAGGGCTTGATGAATAAAAATTATCTACTTTGCCAAATACGAAATGAAGGGACTGCATCTCTGGGAGGGAACCAGATGCAGCCGTACTGTGGAGCCTGGTGCAGCTAAAACACTAGCAAAAAGCTGGGGGTGTTAGTGAAAATTTGAATTCTCCAAATTCACATGCAAGCAGCGTGGTGGAGGGGTGTAGCTGCAGTTTGTGTTGTTGCAGAGTTTCTCTGAGCACCACTCTCAGATCAATAAAGCTTTTTTAAGCTTGGTGGCAGCATTTGTCCCCTCGCTGGGAATTCAGGGATGAACTGTGGTAGATACTGAGCAGGGGCAGTCGGGGAGTGGAACATGAATTACTCTGCTGATCCTGCACCTGTGAAATGGTGCAGAAGGAAACAGTTTGGCCAGCATAAATTAAGGCAGCTCTGAGACTCATCTAACATACCTCAGGAATCCAGCCTGCCAGCACAAAATTAGACAGTGCAGAAAGCTGGTTAAACATAATCTCTGTATCTTCCACGGCTTGTGAGAGTGACACAGCCAAGTGACATTGTCAGATCTCCTCAATATTACAAAGAAAATAACACTCTTTAAGTAACATGTTTTGCAAGCACAGCATGCACACCAGAGTATTTAATGTGTCAGCTAGTTCAGACAAACCTTTGGATCTCTTACAGGGGAAATCATCTTTCTGTTGTGGATCTCATCCAGCAGAATGAGACCCAATTCAGACTGATTTCCTAGGCACTACTGCAACACTTAGCACAACATACCATTACATAAAAAAGACATCGTTAGTCAGAATCTCTGGAAATCTCAGAGCAAGTATAAAGACTAACATTATATGCCAAACCATCTCTGCTTGTTCATGTTGAAGATCTTTGATCTGTCTAGCTGAACTGGCCTAAAGGTTTTTGGCTTTACTTTCAAAGGAGAAATCTCATGGGCTGCCGAAGTGGGTACACTGATACTAATCTTCATCTTTCAAACTTACTATCAGTAGTTCTTTGTTCCAGTGGCCTCCCATCCATATATAATGAGTATATCAAAAGGTGTTCAGTGTATATCAGTGGACATACACCTTATGCCAAGGGATACCCTGCAGCTATGCATGAAACCCAGCATCATGGGACTGGGAGCATGCCAAGCACAATGTATTGAGATGCTTAAGTCCCCTGTCCATTCATGCACTGAGTAAAACCTCACCTGGATCTGTCACATCAACGTTGAAAAATCTATAGAAATGACTGAGTGAAAGTTTGCAAGGACAAAATGTAACTTTTTTAGCATGATGCAGCAGATTTGGGTCAATTGACTGATGCTGATGGCTTTAACAAGATACTGAAAAGGTATGGACATCTCAGTTCTCAAACATGTTATAATTGTTTTCTTCTCATGTGGGTGACTCCTTATCTATCCACAATACTGAAGCTATTTCATAGTTTCTTAATGCAGAGAGCTCAGCTAAAGGATTGCATTTTGAATTTGGCTAGAAGAATACAATCAACACAGAGTTCATTCCTTGCCATCCTCTTTCTTGCAGGCTGCTGAGATGGCAGCCAGACACACACTACAGGCTGGATAGACTGCTTGGGTGCCCTTCTCTGTTCCAGACACTTCATGAGGACCTTGTTTCCTCTACTGACATGCTATTAGCTGTCACAGGCTTACGGGAAGGGGGTATCTAGTCATGCCACAGAAGGACCAGGAAATAATGTCCAGCCATATAACTCTATTCACAGGATCCTCCTCCCAGGAAATTAAGTATGTGCATTCCCTGATGGTCTATGTTTGCATTTGGGGTCGTAGGATAAAGCAGTTACATGATGGAGCAGGTATCTAGGATATGGTCCTCCATAACGGACTGAGACCAGATCCTGTCATGATCTCCCAAGCCATTTCATAAGTCCTCTTTGCCAGTGGTTTCTCTGTATATCTTTGTGGAGTTGATATGGGAGCCAGTCACAGTGGGTACACGTGCTGAGGAGCCCAAGAAGGGCAGTTAGAATCCGCTGCACAACAGCCTTACCGCTGTTGTGCAACTCACAGCGTGGCTACCAGCCTCCCCTCGAGTCACCGCTCACTGGCTTACCTCAGCGTTCAAGTGTCTATGGAGGACCTACGCCTTAGCAGCAGCTGCAAGAAACTTGCCTCTCCGCCCTACAGCGACCCCTTTGCTTGCCCTTCCTCCCTTCCCACCGAGCAGAGGGCGCTCCGCTCTCACAAGTGGCTCCTCCCCACGTTCCTGGGATGGAGCTTCGCCAGTGGAAGGGAAAACTGCGCACACACACATACACACAGACAAGGAGACAAAAACCCCAAGCACAAAACTAAGAAGGGCCTGCGCGCTGGGAAGAGGCTAGTGGAGACCCCCGAGGACCCAGCCGGGCGCCGCACGGCTCCGGAGGGCACCGGCTCGCCCCGGGCCCGGTGCCACGGTATCGTGCGGCGCAGTGGAAAAGCCACAATGCGAGCTGCTCTCTAGGGGGGGTGGAGACAGACACAGGCGGAGCCAGGGCTCGAATTCTTGAACCTTTCACATCCTTTCTGTAATTTGAAACATACTTGTTCCCATTCCAGAACCCTTGTTGGTTTTGTTGGTTTTTTTTTAATTCCTTCCTTGAGGCTGTGGAAATACGCTCAGAAGAAAAGGGGGGGGGGGGGAGGGGAAGGAAAAAGCGAGCCCACTACTTTATCAGAGGCTCCAAAACAAAACAGAGAAATGTGAGAGCGCAGCCCTCCCCAGCACAACTGCTTGCGAACTCAGATTTCCCTTCAGAGGGGTCATGGCTGCTGCAGTCACGGGTTTGGAACGCAGCTGGTCCTGCCTGCAACAAGGCAAAAAAATCCTCCTCTTCTCCAAATGGCATTTACCTCCTTTCACTTCACAAGCTCTTGGTGTTCAGTGCAGAGGAAGCCATCTGCAGAAAGCTCAGGATGTTGGTTTGTGCCGTTACAGACCCTGGGCAGAGGCCAGTTCCCACTCCCCACTCCTAAACCCTTCCAGCCACCCTTCCAGCTGGCCTGGAGGGTGAATAGACACCTCTCCTGTACAGTCCCACACCTACAAGCACTCCCAATTTACCTCCTTCCACAAGGCTGTCAGGTAGACAGTTCCCATGTTTAGTGTGGGATGTACTCACATGGGAGAGGAAAACTGGCTGATGTTCACTCTGAAAGATTCTGAATGTCCCTGACCACCCCAAAAAGCACACAGCAGCATGGATCCTGCTTGCATCAGCTAGGCCATCGCTGCCAGCTCCTTTCCCCCTGAGTAAACCACAGCAGGTGACTGTGCTGGTGCAGCAGGAATTTTTGTTTGCTGTGTAAGGAAGTAACAATTACCAGTGACACTGAATGCCACCGCGGGTCAGGAGTGACATGAAGCTCTTGGGTTGCATACAAGCAGTTGCAGTGCAGCTGCCTTGCCAGTGCTGGAGCAGGGCTGCCAAGTTGTCAGGAGCAGCACCAATCCCTCTCCCATGCACTCAGGGACTCACACCCTGCTCTTTCAAACCAGAAAAACGAGGAGGAGGAGAGAAGCTTTTATATTTCATTGCCATTATCATAGGTCTCAACTGTGTTAATGTGGTATCATGCTGTTTACATCTGTATGTATACAGATGGGTGTGAGCAACCCTTAACGAAGGCGTGTGGTTTTCCAGGAGAGAGTCAAGTGGGCACATGTTTATCACCTGAAGCAGTTGGATGACTGCCCCATCAGAGTCACCTCTGTGCATGGGGAAGAAGTCATCTAGAGGGAAGGGCAGTCCATTGGCACAGGGTATATGCCTTACATGCTATACTCCTCCCATCACAGCCATTGCTCTGCACAGCTGGGTCAAGGTGTGGAGCTTGCAGAGATCTGTTTGCTCAGGTGTATAGCTAGAGGAGGAGCAGGAGCAGGACTCTCTGGAAGACAGAGATGGAGCGGATACACTTGGAAGAGACAGTGTGACATTTTGGGTTTCCCCATAGAGAGTCATGTGGTTCAGGCTCGTGCCCTGTGTAGGCCGGCAGCTAGATTAAGCCCACCAGGGAACTCCTCTCCTTAACCCAGCTCCTGGCACTACAAGTCACCATGCTGATACTTTTCAGATTGGCAGGAAACACCACAAAGCCCATGTGTGCTTAAATATTTCATATCACACAGCACATGTTATTCTGGCTGCCTGCAACACTGCAGCATTTGGGCTCCCTCCCTCCAAGGAGATAAAGCTTCCTGATAGCTTAGCTGTGCTTAGCCAGACACCCTCAAGACAGTCTTTGTCTCTGAAGCTGGACATGTGGAGCTTACAGCACCTGAATGTTACCCCCAGGTGGGAGCCATCCTGCCCAGGGTAACCCCAGCACCTCTCTGTGCCCAACCTTTGCCCTCAGCCCGAATCCATGCTTTTCAACCAATACAACTCTAGCATGCTTACCACATTTCTACTACTTTCTGCAAATAAGCCTTAGCTACAAAGAACAAATCATGCTCTGCTGATTTTTTCTTAGGCAACTTAGTTCCTAAAGGGTTATTAGTGCTCTATTCAGGCCCATATTGGCATTCCCCACCCTTCTCTAGATTGTCATGCAAGCCTGGTTGGAGTTGCTATTAAATATGAGACAAGACCTCAGTTAAACATGTATTAAGTTAGTGACTTCTGGGGTGTTACCAGCTTTCTAGAGATACTACATGTGACTCACTGAACTAGATGACAGACTGAGTAATAAGTTATTTCACCTGGTCCTATTTATCACAGCAGGTTTATCCTGCCTTTTTTACAGGGATCCCTGTCTCACAGGTACTGAGCAGGCCAAATGAAATCTATTCCTATGTGCATTGCTCTCTACACTTTTTGTTTTTACTCTATTCCAGTCCCACATACTTAATTTATGCCCTGGTTAACTGAAACAAAGCAGTAAGGAACCCTCTGATTCAAAGATTTCTGGAGGAAGACACCTAGACTTTTTGGGGTCATTGTTCAATGGATAAACTCTGCAGATGGGACTCCCATCAGAATCCAAATGGTGTGTTAAAAAGTGATGGAGAAAAATCAGCACTTGCCAGTTTTCCAGAAAACAAGATGCCCTGGAGTATGCTCTTCCTCCCTGGCTCCTTCCCTGTACCCATCACAGCTCCTAGGCACCATCTGTGGACTTCTACAGAGCTCATGATCTAAAGCAAGCAGCATGCCAAAGGTAAGTGGGCCATAGCTTTAGCCAGCGGCTTGTCACTGTTGTAATATTGGGCACCTCTAAAGGGATATTAAGTCCTTCAAAGGCAGCTGAAAATTCTTGCAGAGGGAAATCTCTGAGATACTAGCCAAGGGAGGCATCCTACTCATGTGGCCATACTGCAGAGACAGGTGGCATTTGGGCCACAAGCCAAGAGGTGCGTAGCTGTTCAAACTGGGGACCTTCCTATTTTCAAGACTGAAGGAAAGCAAGAGAAGCTCTTAGCTGTCTTTGCCCCTGTATCAGATTCTGGTCTTACGGGATGTGGTTGGGATAGATATGCCAATAGCTGCAGGCAGATAGAAACCTGTTTTATGAATTCCAGCTTGTAACCCATTGCTCTTTACATACTAAGCTGGTTATTCATTGCTAAAGTGAGTTTGAGGAAGGGACTAGGACAGCAAGAGGGAACTGCTGACGGAGAGAGGCAGCAAAGAAGAGAAGACTAACACAACTGGGAGAGAGCTGAGGCTCCCCCTGCTGACAGAACTTTGCAGGGGCTCAGAGCAGACACATTGTAACAGGCTGGCTGGAGTCACAGCCGTGCTGGGTGATGGAGGGGTGGAAACGTGCAAACGTGCTCTCCAATGACTTCACTCTGCAAAGGAGTATGTGCTGCTTCACAAGGGTGAGTGCATGGGACTGCTTCAGTAGACTCATCGTCTCTGCTAACTGCTAGAAATTAGTTCCTTTGGAAGAGATAAGAGCATATAGGCAGACTTGAAATGAGGGGAAGAATCCTGAACTCGGCATGATTTCTAACCACTTGTCCCATGCACAGGCTGGGACTGCTCTAGCCTCTGGGAAGACCAAAGGAAAGTTTAGCTACACAGAAGGGATCCTCCCGCATCTCTGCACAGAACAGAAGTAAGGTAGTCTCTGGGACAGCAGGATGTAGGGAGGAAGGGATTCCTGAACATCAGTCTCCCCTTTGACACTGATTTCCAATGAAGCATTTTGTCTCGTAAGTCTATTTCTCCCTCTAATTTTGTCTTCCCTTTTAGAAAGTGGTGCAAATAAAGCTGAGCTGCCTCAGAGCTGGTGGATGTCTGTACTACGCTAAACAGCTCTCCAAGGAGAGGAGTAAAAAAGGGTAAAGAACTAATGAGTCTCTGCAAGGAGCTGTTTCTGTGCCAGGAAAGAGTGTGATGCAGAGCCCTGCTCCAGTTCCATTCCTCAGCCTGTTCCAGTCGGCTCTGACTTTTGTTAATCCCTGTCCTGGGGCTAGAAGAAAGCAAGACCAACAGTTCAGTTTGCTCTGACAGGACTCAGCCCTGCTTGAAAATACTAGGAAACCTCCTGAGTCAGCAGCTCACTTGCTCCTACTCTTGGAATAGCTGAGATTCCCGGACACAGTAACTTGACTCTGCTCCTGGCTCAGAGCAGCCACTAGCTGAAAGGCAAAATAAAATCCCCTCCTGGCCCATTAACGAGGCCTGCTCTGGGTTCAGGAGAAACCAGTCTGACTGATGAACTCCCCTGGCTCAGGGGCTCTGGCTGGGGCTGAGAGAGTTATTCTTTCCTTATTCAGCAGACAGGAGGATGTTAATGGAGAGCATATGGGAGGGGAGGGAGTACTGTGGATATTGCTGGAGGACAGCCAGACTGAATCAAAGCCCCAAGAAGCCTATTCTCCATCCGGGTAATACTAAAACAGGCCGTGGAGAGACGAGAAGTCCAGCTGTGATATGGGGGAGTTGGGAAAAAAGCCCTCTGCCTTCTCCAGCGTTTTTACTCCCACTCCAGATGGGACAATGGGGCAGTATTGTCACATAGTCCTGTAGGCATGGTATTCACAGTGGAAGCCTTTCTGGGGAAGAGCGTGTCTCAGCCAGGCACCCCATCCTGAGAGTCCTGCTATAGACTTCAGGGAAGCAAGAACTGCCTCTGTGCCTGTGAAGTGCCATCTAATTTATGGTGCTATAGAAATGATGAATTGCAACAGGCCTACAGTCTAGAGATGGAAAAGCCCTGTTAAATCCTCCAGCCCATCTCCCAGAACTGATGCAGTACTGCTGCTTCTCACACATTTCCTGTTTCTGTTTCTGTCTGAACATGTTTTAAACAAGCAAGCAGCTGAGGTTCATGTATTTTTCACTTTTTAATTCTACTTTAAAAACAAATCCTGATGTGATTAGTGTAGTATGGATTATGCAGCCACTTGGATAAGTTAAGTAGGATGGAATAGGTGCATCAAAGACACCCCACATCTGCATCACCTTAAAGATAAAATGGAGGACTGGCTAGTAAAGACACGATCAGAGCTTGAACTAAGAAGCTTCCAATTAAGTAAGAGAGCAGTTAGAATGAGCTCCGGTAAAAATTAGGTGTGTCCTTTTTGGCTCCTGATAATCTGTTAATGTAGCCCTGACTGAGGCAGATTTTGGGCATCCATGATGCTTGGCCTTGCATCATTCACCAAAGTTTAATTACCTAAGGAGCCTGGCTTGTTTAGCCTAGCAAAGGAGAATATAATTGCAGTCTATAAATAAATACTTCAGGGGGTGAACACATGGGGAGGTGGAAAGAGCTATTTAAAGATAAAGGACAATACTGGCACTAGAACAGATAGGTATAAACTAGCCATACATACATTTAGGCCAGGGATTGTCAGGTTTCTAATGTTGAGAGCGTTGGCTGTCTGTGAAGGCCTACCAATGGGTTTAGTAGGGCCAGGAAGCAAGCTGGTTTCAAGAGGCAGATACATTTACTCAACTGATTGTATGAAACGGCTGTGCAAGCAAGGAGCTGGACTTGAGAAGCCCAGAAGGAATGTCCTGAGGTTCTCTTGGCTGCAGTAAAAAATACAAGATGAATTTTGGCTAAGGAGCTGCAGGGCCCTGTGAGAGCAAGGTGGGGGAAAACTGGAAGACTAATAAAACCTGAAAAATTTAAACTGCACCGTCACTGTACAGCAGGCAGATTATCAGTCCAGGTAAAACTGGAACCTGAAACTGACTGCTCCCCAGTGACAAGGCTGGCTGGCTTGGTTTAGAGAGGTTTGTGGGGGCAGGAGGAAATTACCAACAACAGTCAGTAGTAACAAGTGTCTGTGATTAGTTTCTGTGAAAGCATAGGCAAGAGAAAAGAAGAAATAAGGATCGGTTTTCCTATGAGCAGGTTAAATTGGGAAGCCCAAAGTTCTGTTTTGCCATCTTCAGAGGCAGAAAGATCTCATGAACCAGAAAACCTTCAGCTACAAGAACATCTTGTGTTCTCCAGTGGGGTAACAGCTCAGCCTGACCTCAGGCTGAGACCAATACGTCGTGCCCCTGCATGCAGTAATCATTCTTTATGAAGTCATATGCCAAACAGACAGTGGGTGTCTTTCCCTGTGGTGATCCTGCAAAACAGGAGACTGTGACCCTTGACTAAGGCATGCTGGAGAGGCAAATGTCCAAATCTTAGCTGCCTTGTCCAACTGGAAGCTGTAACAATAAATCACATACTCCAGTTTACACCACCAGCACAAACAAGATAATGGCCCTTATACCAGAGAGAGATCTGTTGTAATATAGTACTTTGTTTCATCCTGTTCCTGCTGAGAGTAGAGGGGCAGCCAGCCGAGAAGAGACTGCTCTACAACTGGCACAGACCTCACTTGCATTGAGGGAATTTTCCTGTGGGAATCTCCTGCCTGTTTGAGTTCTCTCTATGCTCCATAACCAGTTCTAAGCAAATATAGCGGAGACCAGAGAATCCATCTTAAAATGCCTTAGGGGAGATAGAGAATACGGTATAAACGGAACTGCAGCAATGTCTCTTCTAATTCTTGTAATCTGTCATGTAGCTGTGGTGGTGATAGGTGCTTTAGAAATCCACAGACTAAGCATGATTTGATCACATTAATGGTGCCCCCCTGCATCAAAAGATTCAGAGGTTTCAAAAATAAAGATGGTTGTGCTTCCAGATCTCTCTTGTCTGGGAAGAGGGTATCTCCTAAAGCCGGCTTTACTCCTGACATTTCTTATTCTTTGCTTTTTCTCACAGACTAGAAATGAAACATGAAATGCCTTGTCTCGCTATTTTCATCATTCTGCAGTCAGTCTCAGTGAGAATCTGAGGCAATGAAGGTGGGAGGTGATGAGCTGAGTCAAGTCTGAAATATGGTTCCTTGCACTAGAAGGATGTAGATGTGGCTTCTGTTTAAATCACCACTTCAGGTCTTGATGCTGAAAGGTGATGGCTCTTAACACGCTTTCTTGAAATGAGGTACACGGTTTCCATCCAATTACTAGCTAACTTTACTCAGTAGTCTAGGAAGTTGAGAACTGCATGAACGAAAGCACCAACACGTTGGCTAGGGAACAGCACACAGGGGAAGCTTGTCCTGTCACTACTTGTTATTTTCCTTGCTGTGTGAAGCTTAGACATTTTTCATCCTCCAGATCTAAAGTTCTTGGCCTGGTAACCTTCATCTAGTTGAATCAACTTTAAAAACAGGAGCGAAGATAAGAGAAGAAACTGATTTTCCTTTGAGGGGGGGTTTTATTTGAGATGCAACCCAACAGATTTTTTTCCTTTGACCTCACAAAACCAAAGAGAATTTATTGGTCATTTTCACATTTTTAGCTGACATTCTAATTTTCTTCACAAAAACACTTCAAACATCAAGAACCTCAATAAATCTCTAAAGCACACAGTTAAAAGTGTTCACACAGGCCATAAAGTTGTAAGTCTGGATTTGTACAATTTATGCTTATGGTCAGCCATGTCACGCTTTAAAGAATCTACCACTTCAGCCATCTTGAAATGGCAGTAAATCTAGATTACACATTGAAAGTGCTTAGGGAGTCCGGGTATTTATACCAATGAAATGCCAAAATATTTTACTGACATGCTCCATTTTTTACATTCTTTTACTACCAGTTAATTTTTTTATGTGTATATATATCTTTTAATGCTGACAGTTACATTTTGGCTATTCTTAGTTTTGCAACTGGCTAGGCATCCTCCAGTCAAAACAGGAGTCTGAACAATTTCACACACATGGCACCCTGGGCAGGAGGCAGTGGAAACCTCAGAGTTATGTGCACTGCCTGGGCTGAATATAGAGCTACATCTCTGGAAGCTCTGCAAATGTCACATGCAGAATTTCTGGCTGGTTTTGTAGGAGTGATTCATTGGGGTGCTGCTGCTCAAGAGTCTGTGTCAGTGTGTCTGTGTATATCCCCATAGGCATGGAACTGTGGCACTGTAGAAGTGAAATGGGTGACTCAGTAGGAAATATTTCTTCTGCATCAGAAGCATTTAAACTACCTGAGGGATGTACACAGCCAAAAGTGTAAAATGAAACCTCTAAGAGGTGTCCACCACAGAGTGCTGTTACAAGATGTCCTGGTCAACTCTAGTACCCAAAGCAGTGCAGGCATCACGTTAACATAGCTCTCTCACTGGGTTCCTGACCCTCTCTTTTAAATGTATACACCTAAGATGGCTAAATTTCTTTCCTAACCCAAATTAGCTCTCCTATCTAATTTTGAGCACCTCTGTATGATACTGCTTGGTGCTGCACAGACACTCCCTACTGGAAGGGTCCAGGGAGCACATTTTCTTTGCAGATGGAAATCACTTGTAAGCAGTCGAATTCCTTCTGGATTGACAATGAAGTCACACAAAACTGGTGCATAAAATATGTAAACATAGTTCCCCCACCCTGCCCATGGCCCAGCGCCCCATCCACAGGGAGCCACCATCCCTTGCTGTCCCTTGGTGCCATTTCCTCTACACTCAGTAGCTGCTGCCTGGCTCTTTCCTACAGGTCAGGATGTTAAGAAGGAAGGACAAACTCCAAATATGACCAGCTAATGCCACTCCTACTACACTGTGAAGCAAAACCAATCTTAGGGTGATAACCATGGTTTCCTGCTCATACCCAGAGTCCAGAGTATGTACTCAAAGCCATAACTGAATATAAGATATATACCTAATTCCTGGCAGAAACAGCTGGACTTGAAAGTCCACTTACCCGCTCACCCTATGAGAAAGGTTTGGGTTTATTGTACTGTCCATTCACTCCTCTGAACATCTTTCACTTCCTGCTTTGTGTCCTTCTAGCAAGTATCAATATGCTGCTTTCTTGCTATGATGAGAACACTGTGAACCTGTCTTCCTTGAAACTGTTTCTTAGCTCACCTTTTGCTGTGATGACCCTGTGAATTAGGTGCCAACTCTAATGATTTAAAGATAGTGAACCCAGTATGTGTTGTTTTCCTTCCTATGTATTTACAAATAACTTGGCACAGTGAGACAAACAAATGACATTCCTAGATTTGTCTCTCTCCAGGTGTGATATGGTAGTTATGAATGACTTTATAGGTATCAGGCAGTTTTGGAAAACAAAAGAAAGAAAGAGAGAAAGAGAAAAATAGAGAAAAGAAAGGAAGGGAGGGAGGGAGGGAGGGAGGAAAGAAAGGAAAGGGAAAGGGAAGGAAAAAGGAAAGGAAAGGAAAGGAAAGGAAAGGAAAGGAAAGGAAAGGAAAGGAAAGGAAAGGAAAGGAAAGGAAAGGAAAGGAAAGGAAAGGAAAGGAGAAAGATGAAAGGAAGGGAAAGGAAAGGAAAGGAAAGGAAAGGAAAGGAAAGGAAAGGAAAGGAAAGGAAAGGAAAAAGGAAAGGAGAAATATGAAAGGAAAGGAAGGGAAAGGAAGAGAAAGGAGAAAGGAAAGGAAAGGAAAGGAAAGGAAAGGAAAGGAAAGGAAAGGAAAGGAAAGGAAAGGAAAGGAGAAAGATGAAAGGAAGGGAAAGGAAAGGAAAGGAAAGGAAGGGAAAGGAAAGGAAAGGAAAGGAAAGGAAAGGAAAGGAAAGGAAAGGAAAGGAAAGGAAAAAGGAAAGGAGAAATATGAAAGGAAAGGAAGGGAAAGGAAGAGAAAGGAGAAAGGAAAGGAAAGGAAAGGAAAGGAAAGGAAAGGAAAGGAAAGGAAAGGAAAGGAAAGGAGAAAGATGAAAGGAAGGGAAAGGAAAGGAAAGGAAAGGAAGGGAAAGGAAAGGAAAGGAAAGGAAAGGAAAGGAAAGGAAAGGAAAGGAAAGGAAAAAGGAAAGGAGAAATATGAAAGGAAAGGAAGGGAAAGGAAGAGAAAGGAGAAAGGAAAGGAAAGGAAAGGAAAGGAAAGGAAAGGAAAGGAAAGGAGAAAGATGAAAGGAAGGGAAAGGAAAGGAAAGGAAAGGAAAGGAAAGGAAAGGAAAGGAAAGGAAAGGAAAAAGGAAAGGAGAAATATGAAAGGAAAGGAAGGGAAAGGAAGAGAAAGGAGAAAGGAAAGGAAAGGAAAGGAAAGGAAAGGAAAGGAAAGGAAAGGAAAGGAGAAAGATGAAAGGAAGGGAAAGGAAAGGAAAGGAAAGGAAAAAGGAAAGGAGAAATATGAAAGGAAAGGAAGAGAAAGGGAGAAAGGGAGAAAGGAGAAAGGAAAGGAAAGGAAAGGAAAGGAAAGGAAAGGAAAGGAAAGGAAAGGAAAGGAAAGGAAAGGAAAGGAAAGGAGAAAAAGGAAAGGAAAGGAGAAAAAGGAAAGGAAAGGAGAAAAAGGAAAGGAAAGGGAAAGGAAAGGAAAGGAAAGGAAAGGAAAGGAAAGGGGAAAGGAAAAGGGAAGGGAAAAAGGAAAGGAAAAAGGAAAGGGGAAAGGGGAAAGGAAAAGGGAAAGGAAAAGGGAAAGGAAAAAGGAAAGGAAAGGAAAGGAAAGGAAAGGAAAGGAAAGGGGAAAGGAAAGGAAAGAGGAAAGGAAAGAGGAAAGGAAAAAGGAAAGGAAAAAGGAAAGGAGAGGAGAGGAAAGGAGAGGAGAGGAAAGGAAAGGAAAGGGGAAAGGAAAAGGGAAAGGAAAAAGGAAAGGAAAAAGGAAAGGAAAGGAAGGGTTCAGAGGTTAGAAACCATTAGAAAAGCCCACTTCTGCCAGGTTATTACACTAGCGGTTATCATGCAGTCAACCATTCCCTGCTCTTCCTACCTACCTGCTCACATAAATCCAAGAAGCTGAAATGAATCAGCAGACAAAATGACAGATCATGACTGAGGTGCTTTCTCCAGGCAAAGGAGACCCAGGCCAAGGCAGAAGCTGTACTGGTAAGGTTTAAGGGGAGGCTTCAGATTTGCCCTGAAGATCTTTCCATGCTGAGCTGTAAAAGATTATTTTATTTTCTCTTTGCCAGTCAAAAGATAGAGGGACATTATGCTCACCTAATGTTACATATCAAAACAGTGACACAGATGGGAGACAACCAACCTACAGTATTACAGAAATACACAGAAATGTTCAGTTAATGGAATCATGTGCTACTGACCCTGAGAAGAAGAAGGCTATTCTGGCAGCAGGAGAGCTACCAGCTCTCGGGTGCTGCAGTAACATCAACAGCAGCAGGCTCGCCCTGTATGGAGGCAGCCTTGTGTGCTTTCTCATGGCACTGCTGGGTGGTATTATAAATAAATCCATATTGTAGCAATGGTATGGAATACAAAGGTGCTTGTAAGGGATCTGGCTTTATATTTGGGCAATACCCGTACAATCTGGGCAAATATGGATAGCACATATAGCCATGTAGAAGATTTCATTCTTTCCAGCTGCTCCTCATTACCATTTGCTTTCAGTAATTTCAAGGACTACTCTAGCTGCCTTTTCCGAGTCTCTGCCAGACTTTCTTCCAGACAGAGGGATTCAGGTGGCTTTAGTTGTTCCATTTTTTTCTCAAAGAAATCTGACTTCTTCTAATACAGTGTAATAAGGGCACTGTGTCCTCACGAGGGACTAACTCTCATTTCCTGGCCCTAAAGCTGGAGATAGGTAAGTTACAGAAATACTTCTGCAATCTGTGGCTACTGTTGCGCACTGGAGCTGGCACACTTAGGAGAAGGTTTAGAAATGAATTGCCTATTTACAAAGGAAACCCAGCGCAGTCAGGGCTGGCTTGTTCCATAAGGAGTACAGCGGGACTCCCACAGCACTACTAAAATAACAGGAAGAGTAACAGGGGCTGCTACAGGAATGAGTCGTAGGCATCCAGAAAACTCAAAGGAGGCACCAATTCTGCCGGCTGCAGGAAGGCAGCAGTCACCTCCTCCCGTCAGCCATTCGGGAGCGGGCGGCAGCGATGCATAGCCAGCCATCTTGCTTCCAGTCAGACACAAACCCCCATGTTTGCCAAGTAAGCAGGAACAAAAATGTGTTGAGCAAAAGATTTCATTTCCCAGCATCTACAGGGAAATCAACAGACAATGGGAAGCAACATAAAAAACATATACATGAAAGACTGTTATTTAAAACCAGTTGACATAGTCATTTTCAGTGGAATCTGGCTGGCTGTAGCCGGTATTTAATTCAAAAATTCCTCAGGAATGAAGGTCTTTTGCAGGCCAGCTTTATTTGGCTGGGGTTGGGCTTCGCTTTTTCCCACATCCCGCCTGCTGAAGTTAGAGGTTGATGGCAGGGAGCCTGATTCCTCTGCCTCTTCCTGTGCCAGACACAGGCAGCCAGCATCACCTCTTTTTTACATTGTTTGCTAAAACTGCTGCATGCAACAGAAGCTGGAGTGGGGCAGGGAAGGAGTAGGATCATCTGCTCTCCCTTCTGAGAACATAGTAAAAGATTACCTGAAGAATGATCCATAAGGAATCAGAGAAGTCAAAGAAACTACATACAGTCCAGAACGGGCCATGTATAATCCTATGGTAGTAACAGTTTTCCTGCCTCATACCCCATAAACTGTTACATGCTGCAAAAAAAAAAAAGGCTTTCTCACACAGCAGACAACAGCAGCAACGTATTTGCTGTGAGCACTAGACATAGAAAATTAAAATAATGACATATCTAAATAACATTTCTAAAGCACTTACCAAAAAAAATGTCACGATTATTTTCTACCCCGAGACATGTGCAGTTGAACCAGGGGCACTTAGAAACTCTTGCATAGAAATGAGAGATACAAAAATTAGTCCTACTCAAATGTCCAGCAACACTTGTAGCAAGTAGACAATACACAGCAGGCTGGTGTGTTTGAGCTGCTCCCACATAAAGCCCCTCATACGACAGTAATAAGGTAACCAACCCAGACCCACCCTTAAATCAAGCATACACTGTACTACACCTCTCTGTCTTGCACACCTCACTCACTCTCATTCTGCCTCCTGGGATATTCAGCCCTAACCCTGCTAAACCCAAGGTATTGTCTCTTGTTGACTCTGGCAGGCCGGGGGTGGGGGGGCAGCCGGTACTGCAACTCCAGATGTGCTTTTCCTATTCTTTGAAACTGTTCATCAGAAAAACAAAAAGCCCTGCGTTGCTATGGAGACAGTATCTCTGGCACTGATGGACCCAGTGGGCGGCAGCAGCTTCCTGGCTGCAGAGACACCCAAGGCCTGGTACTTGTGCAAGCTACTTGCTGCTGGGCGTGCTCTGAAGCAGGGGGTTCAGATGGCAGGAGGCAGGGCTTTCTCCAGGTGGCCAAGAAAATCATAAAGTGGATCTGGGGATTTTACACTTGAAAAAAATATCAAAGTGAGACTGAGCTGAATCTGGAGGCAGGCAGAAGCTGTGCAAACCACTGAGGCAGTGCACAAAGAAAGCTGGTAGACTCTTTTGAGATGAAAACATTTTCAGCAGTTTGAATTATTGTATTTATAGAGACAATACTAGGAACAGTGGAGAAACTAAGCAAGATCTTTTTGTAGAAGGAGGGTTGGTTTTTTTTTCCAGGAAAGCAGTGGAAAGTCCATCTTTTGAATCATTTAGAATTTCTATCGGCACTTGCTAAAGGAAAAGATCCTGTTGATCCCCCAGAGACATGGGAAATGAGACCAATTAGGGCTTCTCCAGCTCTAAATATGGAGACTGTGCAAAGACATACTTTACCCTTATTATCTTTGAAAGTTAAAATGAATAGGGTGTGACCCAGCTGAATTAAAATCAGGGCTTGCATTATGTAAAAAGCCAGGGTAGATGATCTGTTCTGTCCTTAAAATCTCTGAAAACATGAGAAGAGAGTTACTGGATTGATTGGGAATATCTGTTTATGAAGGTCAGTCTTAACAGTTTCTACTTGATGAAGTCTCAGAGAACAATGAGAACAGCAGATAATCCGTCTGGCCATGAGTATATTGTGGTACGCAGTGAAAGACATTTCCTTGAACCAGGGGAATGATCCCTAAAACCTGAAACATCTATCTTGTTCTAAGTGTATATTGTATTTACTATATCTGACTACCGCTCCTTTCCTAGACAGGTACTGCTAGTGATCAGAGATTACCTAGACCATTTTACACCCCAGATCTAATAAATGGGCCACTTTCATGCCTGGCATAAAATGGTGCATCCTAATTGAACTCACAGAAGTTACTTGGATTGTAACATTACTTTGAGTCTTTGGCTCTGCAGTGGGCAGTAGGACAGAAATCAACAAAATGTATAGAGTAATCCCACTATAAAGATAAGGCCATGGAATTGCTAGAATTGTGTTGTGGGTTGTCCTATGGTGTAGACATAGATCTGACCTTTTGGATGTGCTCACAAGAACCCTGGGAAAGGCCTGGATTGTTGCCTGCTCTCGTCTATATATTTCCCCCCAAAGCAGTTTTGCTTCATTACTGTTCAAGAAACTGAGAACGGCTGTTGACAGGAAGAAGCCCTATTAGCACAGACACCCTCCTGGAGGTGGTAAGGAACAGACATTAGGCTGCTGTCTAAATCATGCAGCGGTCCAGCTGGCCAGAGCTTATTCCTCCTGACATCTGCTTTCAGAGGTACTGCCATCCATATTAGATTCCGTCAAAAGCCATTTTGCCACCAAGCTGAGTAGCTTCCTGGGATATGTGTCGCTGCAGGGGGCCCACCATGCCCCATCCGTTGTCTTGGAGAGATGACATCCACCCCAACAGCAGAGACTTGGGGGGTTACAACGCATTTATTCAGAAGCATTGGAGATCTTCCCCCATGGAGATACTCTGCATTTGGCTGGATAAAATGGAACAAACTCCTAATTTGGTATTGCAGAATTAGAAATGTAGACGTTTGTAACATCTGCTCTGAAACTATCTAACCCAGGGGAGTGGTCACATCAGGGCTCAGACACAGAGGTCTCTGCCCGGATGACATCTTCTCAGAGGAGTCCAAGGTAAATAGGTGCTATAAGATAGGATACCGAGAGTTCACAGGAGCTGATAAGTGGTCCCACAAACCAGTTCTGTGTTGGGCATCTGGTATAGCTAGAAGACTCATCTTGTTTTAAAAACTGATATTCCCTTCCTGGCACTGAAATAACACATAGCTCTGCTGGAGAATCATGGTGTTAACTGATATTTCAATTTGACCAATTTCATTTGCTTCCTAAATTTGCCGTATCATAGATGGTTGGATGCATCATCCTGCTACTTCAAATGTTGCATAGTGTTGCTATGCTCTGTTAAATAACTTCCTTGTTCCTTGCCAGGAATAGCTACATTTCAATAGCTAGTGAAGAGATCCTAGTATTTATAGTTTCTAGAGCTTCTAGTTAGGCTCACTGAGATGTATAAACATAAACCTATGGGTTGATTTTGCTGTCTGGAGAAGAAGCAGTTAGCAGGGAGGATCATCCAGTATGGTCAGCTTAGCCGCTCCATCAGAACCTGCCAGGTAAAGGACATTTCTCCTCAACCACTCTTTCCTCAACCCTTTCCACTGATGTTTGTATGCAAACGGCCTGAAGAACACAGGATACTTCACTAGCACTGTTGTAAGCTGTGGTTTAGACTTTGTGACAGAATATTGATTTGGTTTAGCCCTTCAGCCAGCTGATGATGCTCCCCTTCCTCAGGAGTCCACCCACTGGACAATAATGGAAGCAAAGGGACCAGTGAGAGTCGCTGTCAGGGCTACTGGGAGGGCAGTGCTGCTGGCAGGTGTCTGAGTGTGGGGGGGTGGATGTACTCTGTTCACTCACCAGAGAGCTGAGCTAGCCCAGAGGAGGTACATGAGACCTTGGCCCCTCTCCAGCTCTATCCTTCCCCCCTCTCTCAGGAATACTGGCATAGGTTAAAAGCAGGAGGACTGAAGAAAGCACAGCCTTACTTAACCACACACGGAAATAAAGAAATGTCTACAGCAATATGGGGAATCAAGGGAGAGGAGGTGAAAGGAAGGAGGGAGATAGGAAAAGAGGGAGGGAAAGAGAGGATGGCAGGGGATCCTTTCCAGCCCCCCTTACAAGGTGCTGGATAATTCATGGCTCTTGTTTACACTGGTCCAGACCACATCACAGACATTCCCAGTTAATGGCTTCCATCTGGAGGAGACATGTGCTGCCCAGCCTCCCCCTCACCATGCTGCCAGCAGAGGAGTGTCTCCCTCCAGACCTTCCCACCCTCCTGCCTCTCACATGCTGCTGTCACCAGGAGGACTGGTGCATGAGCCCTTTCTCCCTGCGACATTACTCTCAAGTTTCCATTACCCAGGATAAGGGGGCTGGGGTATACCTCAGACAGCAGAAAGCCCCATTAACGTGGGGCCCACAGGATGTGCTGGAAGTGTGATGCAGGGACACCCAGTCGTTCTGAACAAGCTCAGCCCAAGTCCAGCAGGGATTATTAGCTCTGGCTCTGCATCAGCCTTGCTGGACCTGGGCTGCTTCCCAACAGGGCCACTCAAGTGCCTCCACACTGCTCTTCCCAACACTTTGGATTTGGGAGGGCTTATTTGCTTGGGCACGATGCCAAACATGAGCTGCCTTTATACATCTATATAGTGCCTAAACCAAGAGAGCTTCACAGTGCTCAGAGCACAGTGGAAAGACACCTGCTTGGCTCTAGGGGAGCTCAGGTCTGGCCAGGTTGGTGCTAAGCCAGGCTTAACAGGCCCTGCTGGATCCCACAGGATTTGAGTGAACTCTCTCAGGTGCCTTTGCACTGTAGTTCCCAGCCCTGACAGCTCCAGCAGGGTGATGCTGAGCCCCGCTGGGTCTGCTCAGGGTGGTTTATCACGCTGCAGGAGGGGCAGAGCTGCTCAGAGATCTGAGCCAGTTCTGGAGGCAGCACACCACAGTCACACCGTGCAGCACAAAGCCTCCGTTTCCAAGTCCTGCCAGACCTGGCCCGGCTGAACTTTCTCTGCATCTGCAGCGAGGGCTGACGTGCAGAGGCAGAGCTGCATGTGGGCTCCAGGACCAGAACAGCGAGGATGCTGACGGACAAAGGTGCACAGTGGAAGTGGAATGGCCAGAGGAGACAGTAGCAAAGGGGGACTGCTGCAGATCCGAGTAAGCTGCATCCAGAAGATGCAGCCCTCCGCTGGCACAGAGGACAGCAAACAGGGCCTGAAAACTGAATTCAGATTGTCATAACATGCAGAAAATTCAGTAACGCTGGATTCAACCCCAGGCTACCAGGGTAGTTACCCCCAATTTATTTACTGAGTGTCCTACAAGGTCTTGTAGGTGTGGTCGTGGGTTAAAGGGAGAGACACTGGGAAAGAGCTTCTCGCTTTGCTTTGTTTCTGTCATGGTCTCTCTTGCACTCTCTCTCTCTGAGCTAAGCAATACATTCCCAGCATCTGTCAAGTCTGATCTGATCCAAGCTCCAATGAGAGGCAGGCGAGGAGCTAAGATGGGAATGAAACAGATTCCCGGTCCATGACGAGGCGCTGAGACTCCTCACCGCGCCCCATGCCGGTTGCCCTGTCATAAATCATCATTTGTCAGATTCAATAAGCATCTTTAACACAAAATGACGCTATCTCCTGGGAGCCCAAAGTGCCTGAAATTCTGCACAGATGTGGAGATACCAAAACATGAGGGAAGGGGGGAGGGGAGGGAGGGAGGAGGAAGTAGGACAGACTTTGCATGGCAGAAAGGGGATTCTTCTTCTATCTTCCGCCCCCTTCCCTTCCCCGCACCCCCCACACCACCACCACACATGCAGCCACGTATGCTGTCTTCCCAGGAACACTGCAGACCCAGCTCCCGCCACATGTTTTGCATCCTCTAAAAGGAAGAAGCAGGCTGTGTAGGCAATGTGGAAAACCCATCCACTTTGGGGGTCCCAAGCCTACCATAAAGAGCCCCCTGCTAGCCCAGGGACACAGGGACAACAGGAGGCCCCTGGGGAATGGCTTCCTGCTTTGGACAGAACAGGTCATGGGGTACATTTCATGAGAAATCACGCCACTGCTGTTTCCACTCCCCCACCAGCAACATGAGAGCTAAAGTCTCAGTTAGACACCCCTTCCCTTATTGTGCAACAACAGGAGACAGGAGAATAGGGTCACCTCAGGGGGTTCAGCTGTGAAATCTCACTCCTCGCTGGAATGCACTGCACTGCGGCCAGAGCCGGGAACGAGCACTGTTGTAAAGAAAAGGCTCAATGCCTGCTGCTGTGCGCACTGAAGCTGAAAGCAGGCTCCGTTTATGCGTGTACAGGTTGCACTGCACTGTATATTATCTATGCCTAAAATGCCACATATAAATAGGGATATATGCAAATACCCACAACAACCATTTTGCCTCCCCCTCGGGACTACAGTGCCTGTCTCGAAATTGTAAAGTTAGCCTCTAGAGCTGTGTGAGCTGAAGCAGCTGACAGAGCAGAGAGACCAGCGTCCTCTGCAGATCAGGCACCCAGGAGACACAGATCATGACATGCTGTCACGGCCAGCCAAAGCTCAGCCCAGCTGCTCAAGATGCGTCCCAGATGAGGTCCTGCTTATGTGACACCCACCAGCCTGGCTGACACCTGGGATAGCGGGGATAAAGCAGGCTTGGACAGCCACGCTCTGGGGCTTTTGTAAGTGGGATTTGCACACAGGGGGAGAGTGCAGTTTGCCCTGGTTGATGGCAGGCTAACAGGCAGGCTGAGCTGCATGGCTTTCTCAGCACCCGCTCACACACAGCCCTGTTGTCAATGAATCATTCAGGTCACTGCAGACAAATCTCTAACCACCTATCACCATTTATTCCTTCAGAGATATGTATGCTACAGAGCAGCCATTTTAGAAAGAGTGTGAAGCTTTATGAAACCTTTTACAGAGGCTATTTTAAATGCCTCTTCTTGCTGAGGCACACAGGTGCTCTGACACCACAAATGATTGCTGAAGCTGCAGAGGGGCAGTATAAAAACACATTAAAATTCCAAATAAGTATTAAGAAGATCTTTGGTAGACAAATATGCCTTGACTTTGAAGGTCAGAGTATTGATCCAACTGAAGGCTAGAAGCAAATACATTGTGCTGCACTTGTGATCCTCCCCTTGCTGTTATTATCATTATTGGCATTATTGTCACAGTAGCAACACCTCAAGGACCTATTCAGGATCCAGATGCCATTACACTGGGGACACTGAAATCAAATGAAGTAACATGTGATGAGCAGTCTGATACAAAGCAAAACAAAACCAAACCTATGCAAGACAAAGCAGGCACAGCAAACCCTTGTGAGTTGAGCTTGGTGCCACTGCAGATGGACTGCTCCCAGCACCCAAGCCAAGCCATAACAGGGGTTCTGTAAGCTCTCTGTTGTATATTGCAGTCCCCCCTGCTGATACACACAGGGACTGACTCCATTCTGTAAACAGCACATATGAACATACCACAGATCTGTGCACTTGAACTACCTTTTCGGCTGCTCTTCAATACATTCCCGATCTTCACCCAGACATTTTGCACAAATGGAAGGAGAGGAACACGGCCACTTGTCTGGCGGCAGCCCCCTCCCTGTTTCCACCGCAGCTCTGAGAACGTGCTGGATGCCAGGCGGTCCCAGGGGCAGGTGGAAGGCACATGCCTGAGTGCTCGCTGCCGGCACACACAGATGGAGGCCGTGCACCCCGAGCCGTCACCCTGTGCACTTACAGACGGTGAGTGCAGGCCTCGTGTGAGCGCTCAGCGCCTGGAAGGTGGTGCGAGCGTGGCCGGGCCCCGCCGCAGCGCCCTGCCTTCTGCCCCGGCAGCTGCAGGACTGGAACTGCAGCGCGGGAGAACATGTTTGTGCCTGAGAGAAGTGTGAGAGGCTTCATTTTAACCTAGTGCGCGTGGGTAGGAGCACCGGGGAGGCACAGCAGCGCGGGTCGCTGCACAGGCAGTGGGAATTCCTGGGAATGGGGTGGCTGTTGAGGCAGCTACCTACGGATCACATTTCTCCAGCAGCAGTGGGTTAACCTGAATTAACCCAAGGACAGCAAGCGTGGGTGTGCCTCTGTGCTCTGTAAATACACTCCACAAACCCAACTAGGAGAATGTGCCCAGAGAAAAAAAAACAGGAAAGACAGACTATGGTATTATATGGGTTATTATTTCAGACGTGGCAACTATTATCTGAAACAGGGATAGGGGGAGGTAATATTGAAGAAATAAGTCAGCTCTCCCCCACCATAATTTCTTGGCAATAGCTTTCCAGTAGGATAAAGCTTTTTTCGTTTGTTTGTTTCATCTTCTGCAGGGGGATTTCAGACTCAGACTGCTGGTGTTAGTGGTCTGGATCTTGCCTAACTTCAGTCTTACGCCAGGTAATTGTGCTTGTTGAGAGAAGTAAGTATTCTTCTTTAGACTACCTTCCCAAGGGAAGAAAGCTTATGGGAGTGTGCTGCCAACACCCCTCTCTCCTTTGTTATCTTTCTAACACTGTGATGAGTTGCAGTCCAATTCGGAGAATTCTCAGGCAATTAAATCCCAGGAAAAATCTCATGCAATGAGTTTCATGAGAAGTGGATAAAGTGCTGCAACACAAATTAGTGTCTCCACGGGGAAGAAAGGGGACGGAATCGAACTTGGATCTGGCAGCAGCCAGCTGACCTGTCAGCCTGCCTGTACTGGTGCCCAGTCAGCACACAGGCAACTCGTGTATGTAGTTTCCTACTCAAAAGGAAAAGATGTAGAGATGACATGACTACTGCACAATTTAGGGAGAAGGGTGCGAGTCTACAGGAGATGAAGCATCACTTGCATACGGAGGACTCTGTCAGCACTGCCACAGGCAATATCAGTGAGGACTAATCACTAAGCTCCTAAGTGTCCGTAACTCTGAAATTAATGCAGGAGGAGAAAGGAAAATATGTATGTAAATATTTTTAGCATATGGCTCCGCAATTAATGAACAAGATAGTTTTATCATATATACACCCATATATCTGCTCATATCCTTCCTTTCTCCTAAACCCCCAGGGTACCGGTGGTAGGAGTTCACAAACACAAAGCAAAGGTCATGATGCTGACAAGATACCTTTATTGCTAGACAACTCCCCAACCCACCCATGATAAATCAAGGTCCTTATACCTGCTTAACCCATAACCTTTGCAGCAGACCTGAAGGTCCGCCATTGCAAGTTTTCCAGCCTGGGAACAGGGGCAGGTATGAGATCCGCATTCAAAGGTCCCTTCTCTTCCTATCTGATGCACAGATCAGTTCACACAGCCTCAGCAGGACATTCACAGCCCCACACACACCACACACACACAGAGAATACTTGCACAAATGCACTGCAGCGGAGATAAAGCTAATAGCTTGCATGCAAACACACGCCTAGACATGTGTTTCTTCCTGGAGATGCCCCCTCCCCCTTGCGCTTTACACATTATATAAGAATTTTATTCTGTAGTATTCTCTGAGGAAGGCGGCGTTTTGCCAGATTTCAAAATGGCCTCATTTATCACCTAAATCCCCTATGAAAGCTAGGGAATAAGGTTTGTAAAACAGCCCAGATTAATGAGGCTGCATCTACATCTTAATAGCTTTTGTGTGTGCACAGTACTTCACTCTGCGCTTGTGAGTAGCGTGTATTTCTGTGGTTTATGGACTCTCTATCTTACCTGGTACATCTGCATGTGCTTGCATTTCTGTCTAATCCCTTGTCTGCACTGCCTGTACCCAGCACATAAAACCTCATTCTGTGACTGTAGCTGGTTATGCCACATGCAGGGGAAATGCTGCCTGTGAGCATCTCCTGGTTTGCCAATATGATCTGTATAGGAAACCTATTTATGTCAGGATTTTTATATCCGTCGGTACACTTCTGTGCGTGTTAAAGTCACCAGTGCCGGTTCCTTAGGCAACGGAGGCCTATATTTCTTCCCTGTGTTGAGGGAATTTCATTTTGCTGCTATATATAAGAATTCTGGTGAAGTAATTAACAGAAGCCTCCAGAGGCCTGGTTATGAAAACAAGGCTCCACGTGCCAGCTTCAGAGGAACCTTGTACTCCTTGCAAACTCCTCCAGGCAAGGAAGATATTGCAGCTGCAAAGGGAACATAACCCAGGGCAGGGAACAGCAAGCACTGAGGAGGTCTGTTTCTCAGTCCTTGAAAACAGCTTTAGCAGAAAGCTGGAAAATGCAGTAAATTAAAAAAGGGGGGTTCCAGATGGGATCACAAAAGGAAAGGGCACTGGTTCCATCAACAGTGAAGATTAGTTTTTTAATTACATACCAAAAAACCCGTCCAAAGGCATTTGACCCATGTCAATCTAGCGGCTCTGATCATGTCTTATGTGGGACAGAGGGAATACTTGGAAATTCCCCTTACAGAGTTTCCCCTGCGGCTCTTTCTTAGCTTCTCCCTGGATTGCTTTTGCCTTTTCCTTATCCATTTCTCCTTCCACCTCTCTGATGAGGAACTGCTGCTGCTGCTCTTTTCCTCCCCTCTCCCTCCCCTGGTCTGCTGTCAGCCATTTCACTTGGCTTTTTCTGCTCTCACATTCACCAGAGCTGAATTCAGTGACAGCCCCTTGGCAATTTCCCTTTGCTGGTGACTCAGGTAATTGGATCTGGTGCCTTGGGGAGCTGCCAGGCATGATGTCACAGCTCCGCAGAATAAAACACCCCATGTAATTGCCTGATACACCAGCTAATGTCTCATCCCGTGGAGGGAGGAACCCTGCGTTTGGGGGCTGCCGGGATCTCAGAGGCTCAGGACTCTGTGGTGGAGGTGAATCAAGAATTATCTTTAGTTTTTGTTTACACAAGCTCCTACTTGTTTACTATGTGCTCACAAACTGTTCCCTGAGCAGGGAGCCCGAATGTTCATAATGCATACTGCAGCCCCTTCAAGAAAAGGGAAGGATTGTGAACTTTTCATTAAACAAATGGGAACAAAATATCAATACAACATGAGAATGAACAGCTCTGCACAGAATGGTGTGACCCTGCATCAGGGCTTATTCTGCCCTTCAATATCATTTGCCTACAGCATTTAAATGCACTTGGATCCTTCAATTCTTCCAAGATTGAAGGAATACGTCTCTGTTTTCCTAGCTGCAAGCAATGGATCTGGAGGACAGCTGGGGATCAGAAGAGGTCAGCATTAGTCTCAGGGTAGACATTAAAATGTATCTGAAATCCATTAAGTGAGGCAGCAAGATGAGAATGAGCTAATGGGTGATTCTTGCTCACAGTAATAAAATGGAACTGAAGGTTTGTGGCTCTTCCCTGCACTGTCCCATCTTGTTTGGAAAAGAAACTCTAGGGAGTGTAGTGTTCAGAAGAATTTAACTGTTCCAAGTTCTGCTTTTCAGATGTTTTATGTTGATCTTCCTTCTTTTGTAGACTTAAGGAGTGCAGCCAGCAAGGATCTGGCAGGGTGAGATGTTTGGGCCTCAGCTCTCTTCCCACAGTTCATCTGCAAGGCTGAATCCATTGCTAGAGGTATTGAGTGCTTTGCCAAGAGAAGGGGATGAGAGTATGAGAATTCAGAAAGGAAATCTCTGATTGTCTTCACTGCAGGAAACATTTTCCCCAAGCAAAATGGGACCTGGATGTAGAAAAGAGCTTGTAAATGCCTCAGAAGACCTCACAGGAAAATTGAAGCCTCGTGTCTGATATGTCCTGCTCTGGAACTCCAAAGTGAACAGACAGGTTTGCTGCAAGTTCTGCTGAAGTAATGTTGAACAACCTAGAAAACTTAGCAAGTCCTGAGAAACAATCAGTCATTATTCGATAGGTCACACTCTCCAGTGAGAAGAAATCCGTCCTGACTTTCCACCATGCTCTATCCAATTCAGCAGATGATAATAACCATTCCATTGGGCTGGTTCTCACACAAGCACAAATATCATATTTCTCAGCTCTCTGTCATAGCTGTTTGTTCAGGCAGGTCACCAAGGGCTGGATTAAGGCTTTTGCCATGTTCTATAGCACACTTGTATTTCTAATTCTACCATCCCAGGCCACCTCCATGTGTCCTGTGGCTCTGATGAAGAGATGAAGTTTCCAACTTTGCTGCCTTAGTCCAAGGAGTTACTCACTAGTTTAGTTTCCTCTTCAGATGTTAGACCTGTGCAGCATTCAGGCTGTTCTGGTTGTCTTGGAAATGATTTTGACAAAGGCTGGAATCAAGGCAAGAAGGTTTCAGTTCCCATTTTTCCAGACTCTGACCTCCTCACACTCAGCCTCCTGATGGCACACTGGTATATGGGGATCTAGACAGTATCCCAGCTCCAGAAACCTTCCTAGCTGATGGCACCACCCCACTTCTGGAGAAAGTGTTAGAGGTCTTGCTGGAGAGAAGAAGCCACACCTGTCTCTGGCCTCTCTTTAGGACCTCAGATATCCACATTATTTTTAGGTGGCTTGTCCCAGTAACTGCACTCAGACACTGGCAGCACAGCTGGTGTCAGCAGGATACAGTTCAGCTACGTAGCAGCACCCTCTTCGACTGTTGAGGGACCAGTAGTGGCCTTAGAATGATTTTAAAAAGTGAAAAAAAGGGGGAGGGAAAGGCAAATAATCTGCCCATTCTCGCCGTGGCCAGTGTTTTCATCACTTCTATTATTAGAGGAATTTAACCACTAAGTGGAGAAGCAATTTGCTCTGGAGAAGTCATTTGCTCAGAGCATAAGGAATCTCCCTCTCTCCCTCAAGGATGCTCAGGGAACTCATGCAATCTTCACTGACATTTCCAGGACTGCACATACAACTTTCCCTGGTACTGCATCCCCCTCAAAAAAATGTGCAAGCATGTATGATTTGTGACATGAAACACAATCTATACTATTTTATCTTCTCAGATTTCCTCCTCGGATCACATGAGAGTTCAGGCTGGTCATCTGGAGATATTTATTGCTTCTGATTTTTCCCTTTGAAATCTCCCATCAACCAACAGAAGCTGTGTATAGATATAAGGACTTGGAAGTAACGAGTGACCCATGAATAATCCACATATTTATTATAAGTGTAGAAAACACTGCTGTATTATGACAAAACATCAGCACAGCAGAGAAGTTTGAACATCCTATTTGGGAGCTGGTGTGAGCACTGAGAAAGGTGAGCAGTAGAGCATACAAGGGAATACATGCTGTTCCCAATGGAAGGAGCAGATCCAAAGACAAGTCTGGCCAACTGCCCTCAAAACCATTTTAGGAGACTCCAGTCAGCCAGTCTGAAGGCAGGGTCAGCATATAGGAGGGGGCACCAAGATCAAACCACCAGACAGCCAAAAAAGCAACCTGACTACACAGTCAGCCCTAGGGCAGAGAACAATTGCAGCAGCTGACTGCCTCGGCAAGCCCAGAGATCAAAGAACAAAGCATTATTAATTACTGCCATTATAATCATTAGCATAGTAACCAGTAGTCCTGGTCATGGACCAGTACCCCACTGTGTTAGCCAGTGTGCAAACAGGGAGGAGAAAAATGGGATCTGCCCAGGAAACACACAGTTTAAATATCAAATGTGAGACAGCTACAATGGGAATGGAGGGTACAAAGAAGCCACAGTGTCACATGCAGAGGAAAGCTACTAGGAACCCAGACCAACATCTGCTGGCTGCCACCAGGGCAGCCTCTGAATTATCTGGCAACAAGCAGGTTTACTAAGGGTCTTTATGAGATACTCTTTTAATTCAGTGAGATGGTTCACACAGGTGCCAGATACCCTGTTTGTCTCTTGAAACACAGCTACTGAAAGCATGTTTATTCAAAATAGGAAGGGAAGCACGGATCTCCACCTGGAAAAAGTCTGGTTGAACTCTGCAGGTGCTCTGCAGCATCCTCACCACCTAACTCTGGAGCAGGCAGAGAGGGCAGAGATCATGGGCAACACCTCCCTGCCAAGCAGGGGGAATGCGTTATCTGTTCTCAGCATATTTCCCATGGTTCCCACCTTTCAAAAGCCACATCATACCTGGCACTTCTTCCTCTCAAAGGATAGGTCCAAAGCTAAATAAACTACTCATGTTCACATTGCTCCAGGATTTGTCTGAGGCACAGCTAGAGATGACAATTGTTTCTGTCCCTGCTTTATGGCAAAGAATACCAGATACCTCTCACCAATATTGAACTCTGCAGGGATCAGATGGGTGATATGGTCCTGCACCAGAACAACTGTCTGTGTAACTTCTCTGTCTTCCATCAATGACAATATTTTGTTTTTAAAATAACAGTCTCCATGTCCTTCCAAATTAGTCAATGCATGACTAACAAATGGTAGTATTTTTGATCTTTACTATATATGTACCCATGAAGACCTTAAAATATTTCAGACATCAGTTAATGTAATCTCCCTATCTCTAATCTCACATATCTCTGTCAGGGTCCCTGTTACCCCTGTGTTACCAAAGGAGAGAGCTGGTGCCTCATGCACATTGTGACTTACTCAGAGTCACGTGGCCAGTCAGTGGTGACACGGGAATCTGAAATCAGAAAAGACATGACTGTTCACCCTGGGTCTTCCAGCTCTGGGCAGAATGCTCCCACTCCCATGCAGTTCCCTTATAACCACATCTGTGAAAACGTCCTGGTTAAAGCTTTCTTTTAATCTTTCTTCTGATGTCTCCACATTCTTATTTTGCAATGGTCATGCTCACATTTTGCTCATTTTCCCAGGGCTCTAACAACCTCCTCAGATAGTGATTTTTTTCCCCCCTTTAAGAAGCAATTCCAGCCACTTCCTGGAAATCTCTTTATTTTTTGTATCTCTAGGTCAGATTATTGGATGGAGCTATTCCTCAGTGCCTGAACATCTCATAATCTTTAAAATATTTATAATGACAAAGGAGGCCAGTATTACTCTGCATTTTAAAGTTAAGAAGCGGAGGCACAGAGAGACTAACCATAGCCACTAGCTGGTGCCAAGCCTTCATACACCAAAAGTCAAGGGCTAAAATAACAAGACATTTTCGAATACTGACATTGCTGCTCATTTTCTAAGTCAGATTTCTGAAATTGTTAAGGGGTCAATCCTTCCATCTTTTATTTGCGGTCATAAGGATGTGCCCATGCAATGAATCTGGAAAGCACAGAATCTCATGACTCCAGGAACAACATCTTGAAGAACAACTGGACAAAAAGAGACTGTCCTGTGCTTTCCATATGTCCACAAGTAGATATCCAACACCAAGTAGGAGGGCAACTGCCTCAGGAGTTCCCTCACCAAGGTGGCCCACAAGATTTGGTTAATAAGGGTGACGCTGATTTGTATAACAACTCATTTTATCAAATACTCATGTGCTTTCCCTAAATACAGTGTCCAGTTGGCACTGTTGGAAGCAGAAAACTAAGCTAAGTGGACCATTAGTCTGAACAAGTAGAACATTTCCTATACTGTGATGTAGGTTTGGAAAGCTGTAAAACCCCTTTATGTTTTGCATCCACTGATACTGGGTTTGGTTAACATAGGGAAAATTAAACCCAAATAAAAGGACACGGTTTGTTTGGTTTTTTTTGATGTAGCATCCACGAAACCTCAACTTTTTTGTAAACATTCTTTATTCCTTTAGCTTTTGCTTTATACTGTACTGGAATAATTTTCACTGTGTCTCCTCCAACTTCCTTATGCTGCCTTAGGTAATGATGTAGAAACTTCATGTTGGCCCATGCCATGCAGTGTACATAGACACTGGTCTGCAGCCATTCTCTGTATGAATAATCCCAAGTGACGGGACATATAATCTCCTTCCTCAGTCAAAGGCTGCAGGCTCTGCCCCTGTGTGATCAATTGCCTTGCCTGGACATCAAAATACCTCAGCAGAGGTCTGTAATAAAGACATATCACTGTATCTGTGTTAGTTTATGGGATAAAAATGAAAAGCTAGTTGTCTAGCTAAGGAAGTATTTAGAGCCCACATGGTCTGGTCATATGAGTAAAATTGCATGTGTAAAAATGCGTGTCTGGGAACAAGGCTATTAAAAGAAGGAATGAGGAACTTTCTAAGGCTGGCAAGCATCTCAACTGAAGAGCTACTCAGAAGATGAAATAAACTGCTCACCTCTTGCATTTCATAGTCAAAGAAACAGAACGGCACCCCAAAGGACATTTCATCCTCTGGCATTCATCTCACCTACTCAGATATATGCCTTACCAACAGGCAAACTGCCCTCTTAGCACAGACTATGGAAAACGCCTTGGTGACTAATTTGCACAAGGTCCTAGGGTTTAGCAAGCTAATGTTAGGCGAAGTGTATGCCATCCTGAATCTCTAATTATGATTCCTGTTTAATAGACTTCAGAATACCAAGTCAGTTCTAGTGCATGGAGAAATTAACCTGATACATGCAATTTACAAAGCTAAATCGCATGCTGTGTGGCCTCTGGGCTCTTTAGCCTGGCATTAGATCTGTTAAACTGGGAAGCAGTCAGTGAAGTATAAAAAGAAGGTGGCATGATTGATACCAAACAACGCGACAATATGGACAGTCCTGTCCCACCAAAAACCTTAACATTGCTTTTGATGCATTTACACATTTGGTTGATAGAGTAACTAGTACTGATATATTTAGGTTTCTGTAAGGCAGCTGACTTTGTCTTTTCTGGTATTTGATAAAAAAATAGCACTACACATATCAATGTTGCCCATATTAAACAAATTCAATTCCCACTCAACTGATATAAAAAAACAACTGTAAATGGGGAGTCATCGTTATACGTGAGTTATTCTACTCAGCACCTAAGAAATCTGCTTTGGGAGCAAAACTACTCAGTATCTCCATCTGTTATCTAAAAGAAAAATAGAGAATCCATTTGTGTGACAGAAAAGTTGGCAGAGAAATAAATAATGCTGGGATGTGATAATTATAAAGGTCCATCTGGAGAGCTTGGTAAGGTGGGCTTATCTGAACAACACGTGTCTGACTACGGTCAAGCACAAAGCCATGTATCTAGCAAAAGAGCCTCCAAATGGGAGTGATTCCAGGACAGCAGGGACCTGGAAAAATATTTAGACATGATGAGAGGAAACCAAATACACACATCTGAAGAAAGGATGCTGATCAGCTGGGAAGTTAGGAAGCAAGATACAGGAATAATACTGGAACTGCAAAACATGTCCCTCCATGACAGACTGGGATACTTAATCTGTTTATTTAAGGTAGTTTGTTTACATTCTCTAGGTGGATATATAGGAAAAAGTTCTGTCAGTAATTGACTGTATTGTTTTTAGGAAAAGGGCATATCAATACTTGGTGGTTTGAATGAGGTACAAGGTAGGTTCAGATAAACACCAAAAAAGTTTAACAGTGAGACCAATTATCTTGTCTAGGATGCAGGAGAATTTCTGCTGTATGCATTCTTTAACTCATGAGAGCTTAAAAATATGCTTCCACTCAGCCCTGGGTCATCCCTTACATGGCTGATCCAAAAACACTTGAGGAGGATCTTTGGTTTGTGCTACATCTAGCACAAAATGACCTCCAGGATCCTTGTGTTCTTCCCCTGTCCCTTGTGGGACACGCACATCACCAGTCACTAAGCTGAACAAGAATTCTGAATGGAGGGGTACCAAAGTCAGGAGAACACAACAGAAAACAGACTGATCCCCTCTCCCCCCTTGGGCTTCATGGCATAGCCCAGCTCTAGCCTGATTAAGCCCTGCCTATCCTGAACCACCATCACAACCCAGCTGCCATGGATGTGATGGGGATGTGAAGCAGAGCCAGACCCAATCACTCCCTTACCTACCCTGGCTTATTGGAGTAGCCACTTATGTCCATCGGTAAAGTCATTCAGAGCAACCCTGTGTTTAGTAGCCAGAGAGAATTTTTACTAAGTATTTTTTTCTGAATCTTTTCATAGGAACCTCTGGAGTAAGAGAACAATGACTAAGGGCAGTGCATTAACCTCTTGTAGCCCTGTCCATGCCAAAGACAACTTCCCAGCTTTGTCAAGAAGCGTAAACACAAATTTAAGAACCTCATATCACAAATATTGATCATAGTTATCTGTGATATGGAATTTTCATACTTTAATAAATCAACAGCTATTTCAGTAGCAGAAGGCATGGCTCCCATCTACTTGAAGCATCTGTGTTAGAACCAGGCCCTGTGTGCCCATGACTGTGCACAATTTGGCTGGGGAAGAAGGTAGCAGAACTGCAAAGCAGACTTGTGGCTTTTTCACAGCCAGGACTTGTGCCCTTAATCACTGGAAAGATGACACAGTGACAGCTGCAGCCATGGAGGCACAGGGAAGATATCCAGGATGGAAAAGAATAGAATTGCTATATGGAAATGCATCAAACATTTGAAAGTAACGTGGGTGGGAGGTTTAAGGGTGTTAGCTGTTCTTTACTTGTATCCAGGGGATAATATTTGCATATACTTGGGTAAATCTCTTTCCTCTCTGAATACCTGATGAGTGTGTGACATGAAGTGTGTGTGCACTTGTGTGTACATGCAGAGATTTCTTCTCCTTCCTGCTTTATGGAACCTGACTGTGACAGTTGTGACTGCTGATTTGAAATGACCCCAAGTCAGACACTGTGCAGCCCGTTGAAATGAATTAATCTCTGCATCATTCTGATTCTGGGATTTGATATGGGCTTGGAGGTTTTTTTAGGTTTTTTTGCTGTTGCTGTCACAAGCTCCAGAGCACATACTTCAGTTTAGTATCCACTCTGTGTGGCACACGACACTCAAAGTGGTAAGTGTGTGGCTACAGGTTTTGCTGATGAGAATCTGGGACACACATCAAGGCAAGAATCAGTCTTTCATCCCTAAGACCGGCTGTGGAAGAAAACTCGAAGTTGCTCGTTCACGTGTACTGAATCCCTTCAGCCCTGAAAACATTCCTGACTCATCTTCCCTGCAACTGCCCAAACTCCCATCTCATGCTTGTGCTATACGCAAAGACAAGATTAAAAATCTAATGCCACAGACTAAAATAAACACACTATTCCAGAGATGTTATACTTGCATACCAAAATCAGTTCACATATATAATTTATCAAACATTTTCTTGGGCTAGGGACATGGAATTGGAAAGGCAAAGCTTAAGGCATAAGTTTCACCATAGCAGCTGCACAGAAACAGGATGCTCAGGAGTCTGGAAACCTGCACAGGCTCCATCCTGCCTGCATGCATCCAAAAGCATGAGTTACCTCCTGGTCAAACCAGGAGAGGGGCTATATCATTTTGAGAGACAAAACAACAACCTCAGCTTAACATGTTGATGTGCCCCTACTCTGAGGTTATGAGAAAAGTTATATAAGGCTGTTGAAAACAGCCTTACAAAACTGCTGTTTAAGAAAACCATCAAGCAAAAAAGTCTAGTTTCAGTCAAATAGTTCAGTAAATAGGAAGTAAAGACATGCAGGACCGGAAGGTCTCTCAGAGATCATCCTTGTTCTAAGGCAGTATTTCTTAACACATGCCCACAGAGCTCTTTCTAATCTATGCTGACACCAAGAAAGAAATGGTACTTGACTTTACTGAAGCAGGTTTTGGCCATTTCTCTGTTAACCAGAACCTTACAAATTCTGATCTTTGACTAGAGCCAGCACAGACCTGTATGGAGGCTCCTTTTTAAATGCAGGCCACCCGTTTGACAGCAAACTGCTTACCAAAAACTCTTCCTTTGAAATGTATCTCCACAAATTGTGCTCCTATTTCATGATGATTTAATTTACATAACATTTCTGCCACATGCTTAGACAAAGGTCAGATGAGACGTCGTTGAAATCCTTACTGAAATCCAGGCATAAATACCTATTATTTTGCCCTTCACTGTTAGGCAGTTACACTGTCAAAAAAGGATTTAGATTGCTTTGACATTATTTGTTCTTAACAAATGAACCCAAGTTGTCCTAAATTACCTTGATATCCTCTAGGTTCTTATGAATTGATTATTTGATAATTTATTCTGGTATACCTTCAGATATTGAAGCTAGCTGACTTGCTTACAATGTCAAAGTCTGCTTTTGCCCCTTTTTATACTAGGTGCTTCCCTGCCCTCTATTCATTCTCTTTAACCTCTCCGTACATGTATTAAAGCTGAACCAGTGATTAAGCACTCTGCTCAACAGTGATGCTGCAATCAACCAGTATCTCACTCAGCTTGTTAATACATTCCTGACTTAGAGCCTTGTGGTGTATTACTGAGCCCTGTGAGTTGCCATGACTGCAGAAACATCTTTTGCTTATTTATTTCAGAACAACAGTTAAGGTTTAGTTTCAAATTTCTCTCTAAATGTAGTGCAATATGGCCTGTAAACCTAGATCTTGCTAACATTAAAATTCACCAGATCATTTTGCAATTGAATCCTTGCTGAGGAATGGGGATGCACCATGATTTTGCAAGTGAACTACTTTATATAGGGAAGAAGGAAAGAAGCTTTAGGTGGATTGTAATATAGTACAGCAAAAATAAAAACAGATGGTCCTTCCATAGGTGAAATAAAAACTGCTGATAGCTCATGCAAAGAAAATCTGGGAAAGTATTGTATCTGTTGGTAAGGCTAAAGGGCTACAAAAAGCACTGTTAGGCAGGCTTGCACTGTGTCAGAAGAAGGCTGGACAAGGGGATGTAGCAGCCACTAAGCTACTATTAATTTAATGTTTGGCACTGTAAAATGCTGGTGGATATGTGTGTTTTATTTAGATTTTTATGTTTTAATCAATAGTGTGTTCTAGTATCACGAACCAATTAATGATTAACTACCCTTTTTAAAACCTTTATGACACTGATGCTAAAGCAGTGTCATGACACTTCCAAGAATTACAATCCAATTACAGTCCTATTAAGTCTCTTGACTAAAGGTTTGTGGGCCTGAAGAAGGATGCACACAGGAGTGGAGATATCTCTCCCCATACCAGCCCCCTTACACTGGCATTTAGTCTCACAGTGGCCCTGAGGTCTGCCCAGTATCTGTAGATATTGGAGTTGTTTAGTATCGGTACACTGACAGCTGTGGCATGACCTTGGAAAGAATATATCACTATAGTGTACTGGAGAAAACATACTTTTAAAGCTGCAGGATGGAAACACGAGAAAGGCTAAAAATTACACGATATAAAAGTATTTTGATTTGGGGTGCAATACCACTGCTGCCATCTAGTCAAATGCTGTTGTGAATGACATAAGAAAACAGCTAGGAACCCTGTGGCAGAGGACTTTATTTTGTTTCTGGGTTGGACTGAAAGTCTGCACAGAGCTAGACTGGCCTTGGCTGCATAAGCAGGGACATCACCCATATAAGCATCTGTACTGCATGGAATTCCTTTCTCTGTGTGCTCCTAAGCTCTCCCTCTAGAGTATCTGAGAGCAGAGCAATGCATGGCATCCCACTGGGCTGATTCTCTTTCCCATGTGTCAGGAAAACTAGAATCTTTTTTTTTTCCATTGTAACTGATTTGTCATTTTCAAGCTGCTTCTTTCCTCACTCCCTCTCTCTCACCGCGTTAGCTCTTTTCACTCATGTTTTCTTTTTGTCCCTTTTCTTTTCTTTCACCTTCTTGTTTTTTCTTTGCTGTTTTCAGACCTGTCTTCAGTAAAGCCAGAGAAAGGAGATTTATATCTTCAAACAGAGTGATCTGTAAAGCCATGACCCTTCTGTAGAGAATGCCTTGTCTTTCATTATGCCAGGGTTCAGAGGAACAGTGCTATCAACATGCAAAGAAAGAGGCTTTTCTAAGATATTCTTGGATAGTTTCACAGAAGGCCTTGGAAATAAATACCAAGACCTAGAATTGATGTAGAAAGTACTGGGGGAAAGCTGAAGCCTTCTGGAGCTCTTCACATGACTCCTCTGAAGACAGAGGAAGCAGCTATCCATGATGCTCTTATGCAAACAAGCATTCTTACAAACAGAAAGGATCCGTTTCACAGGCTCTCTAAATACCATTAGTGTCTGGGGTAAGAAGGCTTTGCTGAGGCTAGCCACAGCAAGCACTACAGGCAGACCCAGAAGGATGAATACAGAACTCCTCTCCTGTCTGTGGGTTTGAAGGGGGGTGTTTGTGCTGCCAGCACCCTCTGTCCCACAACCAAGCCTGAACCTCTGCTGAGAACTAAGATTTCAATGATGGATAGGTGCATGGGCAGCAACTCTTCACGGGCCACTCTACTATCTTGTTTGAGTATGGGAGGTTTTATGGGAAGTTTTACACCAATTAGTAGCTTGGAAAATCTGACTACCCCTGAGATGGTATCGTTAGGAGTGACTGAAAAACAGTATGGCTCAAAGCAAAGCAGAGCTTGACCTCTTCTTCAAAGGCAGCATCAACACTTCCTGTCAGCTGCAGCCTAAGCTGCTCCCAGGCATCCTTTACCAGCTGTCCCAGCCATAGCAGGCATGGGACTGAAATACAAATGGTGTCTCATGCTTTACAACACATCTAAGGGGTCTTGTGATACCAAAATGCCCTAAATTGAAGAATGGGGGATGTTGTGTAGCATCTTTAGTTCAGGGCGTACTTTTTTCATAGATTTTGTTGATGGTGAGCTTCTGCAAGCAATACCCAGCAAAGTTCCCTGTACTGTAAAGAGCAAGTCACTCTAGGGGTGTAGAACCACTCCTGGTTAACAAAAAAGCAGCATTCAGATGTTGTAACTGCAGAACATTTTAAGGACAGCATGCCTGTAGCTGCATGGAGTAGAGGGGATGAGCCTAACCATACATGGCTCTCACCATCCATGCAAGCACAGTCAGAGCCTTAATACAAGCCAAATGAAGCTTCCAAGTCTATGTATGCAAGTAATTAGAAACTTTGTGTGTGTAATGCTTTTTTCTTTTGTTTTCTACAATAACTAAAACACTGTATAAATTTAACTTAGAAAATTGTATCTGATCCCATTTGATTTGTCCCTTTACAGTCAGTACAGAGCTGGCTGCTTCCAGTGAAGACCCCAAGCACTAATCCTCTTGCTGTGTCCCTCAGGCTTTTCTTACATTTGGTGTGATGGAGATTATACACACCGACTTTGAGCAATTTGGAAATTACTTATTTCTATATTGGTATGTATAGGATTTCTTATCAGCTTTCTCAAAACACTTAACATGTAAGTTTACCCATGTCTGCATTTGGCTAATACCTACATTTGTCTACATAAACAGATTTCATATGCCAAGAGACTATTTCTGTGCTATTTGGCCAGAAGTGGATTTAAATGTGCTACTGACCTTATGCAATACTTAAAGCTCCAAAAAGGAGCTACTGAGCTGAAAATTGTCATTTTGAGGATCTCAGAGAAACCCTCCTTCCTGACCCAAATCTGCCCTAAAATCCAGTTGGTTTGTTTGTCTGTGAAGACAACCTCCTGCCATGCTGGCCAAAGCCAGTTCCCTGCCTGCTGGGCCTCCCCTGTCTATCTCTGCCCATTGCTTGTCTCTTAGACTGTGAAACACTTCGGTGCAGAGACCCTTTTTCAGCATTATGCGATACGGCGGTCATGGCCCCTGGTTAGGACTCTGAGGTGCTACAGGAAAACAGAACTGCAAAACTCAAGTGCTCTGAAACCTCATTTGTCACTTTCTAATTCCGAGCTCGGTGTCTCAACAGACACTGGATAAAGAGGGAGACTGGGCTCTGGAATTATTGGTTTTATTATTAAATGTTAGTATGATTAGTTATTCCTTTGCAATCAGTGATTTGTCCAACGTCAGAGAGAGAAAACAGATCCCATACCCTAAGGCTCTAATGACCCAGATGTGAGTGGAGAGATCTGAAAGCCTGAGTACATCTAGTTTGTTGAGTGTCAAATGTAGAGCAGGAAATAAGGGTAACTGCGGCATCTGAGGCAGGCAAGTACCTGAGGCAGGCAAGTACCTGAGGCAGATAAAAGGCAGGAGAATAAAAAGATTTAAAAGATTAAACTGGGTGAAGGAAAATGCAAGATGCACACGATGCAGGATGCCTTCCCTCCCTGCGCAATGTGTGAGGCTGCCGGATACTCTTAAACTTGACAGGGCTTCACGAGAAATGTCATTAATTTTAGTTATAGGCCTCAGAAATGTAAAGTACACACTTTATTTGCCTGCTGCTTGACCCTATGTATTTACTGTGTGAAGGGAATGACCCAACACTGGCCCTGCAAGGAATGCAACACAAATTTTAAACATGTTCCTCCTTCTTAACCTCTCTGGCTCTCTGATCTGAAACAAATGTGATGAAATGTGCAAGTACAAACACAAAACAAACTTTACGTAGAACCGCTGCCCGGACTGTCTGTCTTTTGAAACAACTCCATGAGTGGGGGACAGGAGAAGGCGCCTGTAGCCCTGCAGAAGGAGCCCGGCGTCGCACAGCAGCAGGGAAGCCTGGCCGCCCGCAGCCAGCAGGCTGTGTTCTCGCTCCGAGCTGGCCCCAGCTGCTGCTCCTCGCTCCCTTGACGTGTCTGTGTGTGTTACATGACTATAGAAGGAGCAGTCAGTCAGCTCCCAGGAATCTTAGCAACAGCCGCGTCCCCAGAAAAAGCTTGTAGCAGCTGGAGCAGTGTTGACTCAGCAGCATGGTCTCTCTGGCCTCTTGTTGATCCCTGGCACAGACTGCCGTCCAAGTTCTGGCTCCCTTGTTTGGGTCAGTGCTTTCTTGCTGGCACCAGTAGATGAATTCCTGGATCCTGCTGGCCTTGGCATTAGAAAGCAACCAAAAATGACCTGATCGCTGCTGCCAAGAAAGTTTTTGTTCTCTTTTTTCTTTAACGACAAATTTAAAACAAAACAAAACTGAACAGAACCTACGGAATCCTGTTAGTACGTTGTAACAGAGGAGACAAATGGCAGGGTTCATGGGTGGCAGGTGTGTATGGGAAGACGGTCGCAAGGCAGGAGACCCATATCCCTGCTGTCCCTTGAAGATTGAAGCATATTAGTGGGGTTGCGGCTGGGCTGGAGACTATACAAAACATCACTAGAAGGCTTGTTTATTTTATGTACCAAGAGTTTGGGAATGTGATGTTGAGTAACTGTCGACATTTCACCTAGTTTAAGTCACTAGTGCAAAGAGTCTGTTCGGTCTCAAGTTGTTTTCGCCTCCGAGGATATGTTTATGTCACAGCCTCCCCCACCCTCCTGCAGTAATTCCACAGACGAGCAAGAGGAGAGAGTGGGATTAAGGAGTCACGGGTCAGCACTGCGGCGTGCCTGCGCACGGCGGGAGGAACATCGCACTGGGGACAATGAGAGGACAGGGAGCGGGCTCCGGCGCGGGTGGGCAGACGGGCTGCAGCCTACAAGGTCAGCGCTGCAGCCGGGAGTGAGGCCCCTGAGGAGCGGGGAGGGGGAAGCAGGCAAGGAGGGGCCGCAGGGACCGCGGGAGGGGGAGCTGTAGGTCTGGGTTTTTTTGGCAAAAGGCTGTCGGGAAGCTCGCTGGTCCTGTGCCAGGCTCCAAGGAGCTCCGCTTAGTCCCTCCCTTTCACGAGCACTGAAAATTCACCCTGAAACAAAAACATCCGTGTGTATGTGCGTGTAACAATCTGCCTTCTCAGCAGCACCGCCGCCGCCCCGGCATCGCTGGCCTCATTACTGGGAGCAGGAAATGAGTAAAACATACATGACTCGGGAGGAGGCAGGCGGGGCTGCCCGGCCATGGCCGCCTCGCCTCTCCTCAGAGCAGCGGAGGGGGTTGCTGCCGGGCCTGGTGCAGATGCCGGGGACCTCAAATGTCTGCCGGAAATCTCAGCTCCGTCGGCGGGGGGAGCCGTGCGGTTCCCTGGCTGGGGAGCCCAGCGGGAGCCCCTCTCCCGCGTGACCCCCCTACCCCAAGCTGGGGCCGGCAGCCGCGGCCCTCGCCAGGCCCAGCTCGTTAATCAGCTAGACGGGAGAAAAATACACGTCGGAAAATGTTTCGGGGCAGGAAAAACCCAAACCCAAACACCGAGCCAGCTCTCACCCGGCGTCGTTGGCGGGACAGCCGGAGCCGGCTGGTGCGGGCCGGGCCCACTGCGCGCAGGCGAGGCGGCGGCGGCGGGGGCCTGGCGGGAAGAGGGAACGGGGCGCAGGTAAGCAGGGCCGGCCCGCCTGGGGTGTCATCCCGCCTTCCGGGACATCGTCTGGAGCGGTTCCAAAACACATGCCGCACGGCCTGTGCATCGTCTGGATCTCAGCACCACGGTGTGGCCCTGGCCTGGGCCTGGCCTCCTGCTTGGACCCTAAGAACTGCGACCGAGTGCAGGGAATGTGAGAAAGGATCCGTGTGTGCAGCGAAACGGGCTACACGAGGGTGTTGTAAGTGTAGAAAAGCGCAGGAGCGCTCCGATGCCCTGGGGAACGCCTTCCTGAATAGCAAGAGCAACACCTCCAATGCCTGGAACAGCAAAGAGCAGGGTGCCACATGGTGCGATTCCAGCATTACTCACCCCAAGGATCAGGCGCTTCCCCACCCAGTTACATATGACCAGGAAATTATAGCCTGCTCTGCTCCTCGCCTGGCTGTAGCACTGCCGTATCATATGATACACACCAGAGCGGCACGTCTGATGAAACAACAGAGCAATGTGTGCTTATTGAAACCTTAATGTTTTCCAGAATAGATGGGCTCAACTGGGTCAGGCTGTCCTTTGTTGTCCTGAATACATGCTCCTTCTTGCACATCTTGGCATTAATTAAGATTCTGGATAAAAATTAAATCCTAATCATCCTTTACACACGCTCATCACTGCTCTCCTTTTACTTATAGTTGACTCCACAGCCAGCCCGTGTGGCTTAGACATTACAATTCCTCTCTCTTATTCTGTCCATCCCATCTATAGGTAGACTTTAATTTTTCTTCACAGTATTCACAAGATCTTTCTCTTACAGCTGTCATATTGAGGGCTCTGCATCTCTTATCTTTATTACTATAACATTCACATCTCAGGCCCAGTGTGAACCTCTACACTCCACAGTACACGGCAAATGAAGCTACAAAGGTCATCTCTGCGCCACACTGTATCTGCTTGTTCCTGTCTTGAATTTATCCACTACTGACTGCTTAACATGGAGTGTGAGGAGCTTGTTATAACGAAAGTCACCTGCGCAAGACTGCACATCCATTTTTTCCAATATGTGTCTCCTCCACCAGTAATATGAGCTCTTGCCAGCCATGCCAGTCTCCTCACAGTCTTTCACACTCTCCAACACATTATCTCTTCCACCTTTTGTAGCAGCATCTATACCTATGTCACCTCCCTGCAGCTAAGGTAGTCTGATTTCCTGCAGGTTTGTGTGACTTCAAGCACCAATTAAAGCTTTTTCTTCTTACTGTTTTTAAGAGCTGCAGCCCATGTGAATTTTCTGAAGCCTGACAAAATACAAACTCCTATTGCAGCTGTCTTCTGGGCTGAAGAAAAGGGTTGTCTCTTCTCTTGGCTTTTTATTTTAATGAAATTAAGTATGTCTGAGCCAGCTTCTCACCCATCCAAATTTTAGTTGACCAATGCATCAAAAATTGTACATGCATCTGACAGACATATGATATCATACATGCTCCCCCTGCCAAATATTTTGTGATCACATAAACCATCTTTCTTTGCAAAACCAGACATACATTTTAACTGCAAAACCATGTGTTTCTTCTTATTACACCCCATCTATACTAATTGTTTTTCTTTCACCATTCCTCAGTGCTTGCCCTTTTAGAGCTTTTATTCCTGAGAGCAGGGACTGGGCTCTCTTCTGTGCCTGGAAAGTGTAAAGTGCCTTATGGGCATAACAACAAATTAATTAGTTAATAAGTAGTAACAATTTGCATTAGTATCATGCTTCCTGCCATTGCACATCAGGCCACTGCTCCAGCCAGTCAAATATACCCTCTTGCTCTTGGTACGCTGAATTAATCATCCCCAAGCGAGGCCAGGGCCTCACATGGGGTGGTGGTTGGGCATCCAACCCAGCCTCATTTTGCAGAGTCTGTCCAAGACTTGCTTGTTCTGAAGGAATCTATCGCCCTGACAATTTCAGATCCGAGCTCCTATATAAAAGAGACACTCCTAGCTAATTGAGCTTGGTAACATGTCTGACGGAGTAAGACTTGCCAAACTGTCCAGAGGAAGGCATGATGGCTCTGTAATACTCCCAGCATAGCACTGTTCTAGGATAAACAAAACAGAAGGATGAAGCAGGACTCGGCACTCACCCCACTCCTCTTGTGCCTCCCAGCACTGGGGGTCAAAACTTTCTTGCATCAAATTGCCAGTGCCTTTCTCTTCATTACAGATGTCTGTTTTCTCTTCAAAATACAGGTTTTGCTTCCCTAATATCACACAGTAGCAAATTCCACAGGTTATCGTGTGGCTTTCTGCTTCAAGGAAGGATAATCTGTACTTGATACCATCAAGTGATCTTTTACATCCTGGATCAATCATACTCAATTACAATGAAAACTGTGAGTCTCCTGAAAGGGTTTGATGGCTTTACTGTGGAAAGAATCAGGAATGTAAGGCCTAGGTGAAGAATTTCAATTAAATGGAATCCAGGAAGACCTTTGTGACAAAGTGGACACCTGTATTGTACTTTAAGAAGTATTTTTTTTTTTGTATATCTTATATTACATACCCCTGCACAAAGCTTTTTTGTTTTACAGCAGAGAATCCTACACTGAGACTCTGCAGATGGATGATTCAGCACACCAAATAAAACATTCAGGAGGGGGGAAATGGGGTACTCCTTAAACATTGTCATTTATCTACTGTTTGATCTTTGTAGCATGTCTGTCATCCTCCTGAAGAGCATGAAGGTGATGTCAGGCAGTGAAAGCAGTATGAGGAAAGAGATGGAATAAGACTGTGCTGGCACTTGGGGAGATTGTGGGGATGATGGAAAGCATTGTAGAACAGGGCAAAGCCAGGAACAGAACTGCTCAGCATATGCAGCTGGAAGCTATGGTGAACATACTGCAAAGGCCTTCTACTGGAAGGTGACCCCAGGCCTGCTCCATGGCTCCTTCCACAGCAGGTGACCCCCGCAGGACACAGTGCTCTCAACAGAAGTTACAAGTGTGACTGAAGATCTGAAAGAAAGTCTGGTGCACCCAATGGTTATGATATACCATCCCAGGGGTTGTGTGAGATTAACAGCTGGTAAATGATGGCATACCTGGAATAAGTTCTCTGTTGCCACACTAGGGCGATATATAAGAAGAAAATGTGGGTCTTAATACAGGCATACTTAAACCATATGAAGGAGAACTTGGAATGCCAGGTCCTTCTCCGTCGTGGAGCATGACTTAGTTGGTGACCAAGATATTTCTTGTTTATAGGCAATGATTCTTCACAAACAAATCAACTAAATGGACAAACTGGGTGATAAAGTAGAGCCAAGAACTGCCTTGTCCTCAGAGTCATAAAAACTCACCCCTTTTACAACTGCTGAGTGCTTTGCCAAGATCATGACAAGGTGAGAGTGGTGGGGGGAAGGGAAAGATACTGAAGAGGAAAATAAATGGGCCAGGTAAACAGTGCTGCTGCTGCTGCAGCAGCCGTAGTTGTCATGGTGACCGGGTGAAGAAGAGGAGGAGGAGGAGGAGGGAGGCGGATTGATCGATAGTCCTGTGCTGGCTCATCTGGCTTCCATCCACGAGCTGCTACACAGGGAGAGAAAATCAAAGAACCACACACAGGGCAGCCAGGGCTCCAATTCAATACATGGCAGCAGCTTGATCAATAGCTTGTTGGAAGATGGGTAATTGACTCCCCTTCCACCCAGGAGAAAGCAGTGCAGCAACAGAGATGTGTTCGTTAGCTACCGATTCTCAGCTCTCCTTTATCACCCAGTCTGTTCATTTAGTTGATTTGTTTGTTTGCTTGCTTGAGATCCCCATTTCTGTCTGATTTCTCCCTGTCCCTGTCAAAGATGACTTCCAGCTGCTGCAGCAGAGCCAGGGCTGCTCTCAGATTTCTGAGATGCTTTCCTGCTCCTCTCCTTTCTTTGGTCATTACTGGGGGTTTTACCTCACACTGGCAGAGGTTTTGACAGGAGAAGCTGGAAACAGGGACAGCTTTTTCTTGTGGGATTTCTAGAACTTCCTTTTCTGGCTGGGTCTGGAGGAACGTTAAGTATGGCTTACCTGAATACAAGGAGCACAGTAACACCACCACCACCACCACCCCACCACCCCCCCCCCCCAAATAAAATTGAATAGTTAAAAGTATATTTTTGCACTCCACAAACCAAGAGAGTTAGAGGGAGAGATTTACAACTGTTATTTTTGTAAGTCTGCAGTTCTCCAGAGGAGTTATCTGCAGAGGGTGACCAGGTGATGCTATTAGAAAAGTAAAAAGAAGAGAGGTGGCAGAGGAAAGGGCAGGAAATCAGGGCATGGGGAGAACAAAAAAAAAAGAGGAAGATGCAGAAAAAGAGACCTTTCCAAGGAAAGTACACCCTCCTGAAGCACTGAGATACTGAGGGCTCATTCTCCATTTCTACCTAGACCTGGGCAGGGTGCCCACTTGACCTTCAGGCAGGCTATGCTGCATTTAGTAAACAAGCCTGTACCATACAATCAAGTTCACCCTCATGCTGAATAAGCTTCTGCAGGCATTTTTCAACAAAATGTAGTGAAATTTGTGGCTAAACCAGAACTTATGTTTTACATCTTCTGTCAAAGCAAGCAGCACAAACCTCTGTGTCACCTCCCTGGGGCACTAAGAACCTAATTGACTTCAACAGGGAAAAAAACAATGCCACTCTGTGTGGTGCAACACGCATCAGCAAACTCGGAGCAGAAGATGGTAAATCTGGTCTCTGAGATGCTGTGGAAGGCAAGGACCATCTGTTTGCTCTATACTTGTCTATTGTCCAGCTTGCTGGAGTCCTGGTCTACAGTGAGCATTTAGGCATATAGCAATAATAAGAGCAGTAGCGTCCGTTGCTGGATAATTGATATTGCTTTGTGGAGCAACTAGCCCCTTAGGGTACAGCTAAGAAGATGCAAACACACCACAAGTATCACTTCCTTCAGTTCCCTGGATTTTTCTTGGAGCTATCCCATCCAAATGCACTGCAGTTCAATTTTATTTAGCTTTTGAATTAAAAATGAAAATTCATTTGCTTGGAATTCTGCTTCTCTTAAGTTAGTTGGCTGCAGTCCAGCTCTCGGGGCTTGTGCTTTTATGGTCTGATCCAAATCCCAGAGAAGTCACTGATTTTAATGAGTCAAATCACTCTGTGAGGAGCAAGCTATCATCTCTCAAGGCCTTTTTTTATTATTTCCTTTTCATGCTTTGAAGCACTAGCAGGTGTATCTCGCAGACGCTGGATGTAAATCACAGTAGGAAGAGGGGGCTGCGTGAGCACAACTACTCCCTGTTGCATAACCTAGAAGATACAGGTTATATCAGGCGATACTTAACAGGGTAGGGACTACAGCTCTTTTCACTCCCCAGTACGTCTGCCTCTGGAAATATTTACAAACCACCCAAAGATGCCTCTCTGCCCTGCAGAATATTTTCCTTCAGTTCCTCTGTGAGTGGGAAGATAAGAGCTTCCTAACCTCTGGGCATAATTTATGTCAGAAATAAATAGCAGGATGACAGAACAGCTCTAAGGTAAATTATTGAAAATAGTCACCTGCCACTTCTCCAGAGAAGGCAGGCAGGTGGGCGAGCCAGAACCAAGTCAGACTAAAAGCCTTAGAGGAATAGAGTAGTTTCTTCTAGTCATAAAGGAGCAAAAATTGTTTGCAGCACCTGCAGGCAGCTTCCTCTCTAAAAGGAAGCTGGAAGGTTGGACAAAATACCATCTAGACAATGGAACAGCCTGTAGTCAAATTTGCACTCAGGCAAAATAAATAAAAGAACATACAATATTCAGTGCTGCTATCAAGCTAAATGCCTGGACTACCTGCCAACAATAAGCATATCTGTTTGCTGAATCATTCTGCCTGACACAGATGGGGAAAGTAATGGGGTACATGGAAGACAGGGAAAAAGCAGGATGTCTTATGCATCAGTAGGGCTCCAGAGAATCAGCTCAGTGAGTCTTGCTGTTTAATGTGCAAATTCAAGGGCCTGGCTACTGAAATGTAGTCTAAAATCTGGGAAGAATGATGTAATCCAGATAGTCTGTGAGCATATGTGCAAGGGGATGATGTAATGCACAAACAGCCTATGTCTTTCTCAAAGGGGACCTTCCTTAAAGGTCTCTCTGAGGCTACATGGGAGCTCTGAAAGGGCATATCTCACCTGCTTCTGCATTAGTGCACTTTCTCAGCTGTATCAGGGGCCTTGAAGACAGTGTCAGGATAAAATTCTGGTCACTTACTCAAATTCCACTTTCTAGGAATTTGTGGAGGAGCCTTCCTGACAGGAGCCGACTGCTTCCCAAAGCAAGAGCTTAGGGCTAAGTCAAGCTTTGACAACTGTGAAGCACAGGATTATGATAACACAAAGGATCCAGTATCCTAAATAGTGAGAAAGACAACTGCAGTCCCACACTAGATGAAAGTTACCAGTGTGCTGTTCTATGATGCATGCATTAATGCTTACCTGAGGCCTCAAAACAAGATTCATAAAGCAAATCTGGGAGTGTCTAGCACTTAGTTATCTGACTGGGGGTCTGTGGGGGATCAGGCCTTGACATTTTCCTATGAATACCATCTTGGCAACCGAAAAACTAGGGAAGGGTGATTAAGGAAGCCCTTGAAGGCCATTTGTTAGTGCATTCCTGCAAACTGTAGCCACAGGCTCTGCAGTTGCTTTTGTGTCCAGCTAGGAGGGGGAGGATAGACTGGGAGGTTGCTTCTGACGGTGCCTGAAGGTCATTGCAGCATCCACAAGGCATGTGAGATAAACCAGTACTGACTTCGGGCCCTTCAGCACTGGAAAAACTGGACACCGTGGCAACACGCTGGCAAACTGTTCTAGGGAAAACACAGAGAACAAAGTGCACAGGAAGATAATCCGCTTTTGGAAGAGCAGCCAGCAGTATATGAAAGACTGAAATCCTGGACTCAGTAAGGACCTGCCACAACTGATAGAGATGAGGACGCTTCTTGGGAGGACCATTGCAGCACGCAGATCCCCTTCAAATCCAGGAAGTGTGACAGTGGCTTAGTTCCCTTTGCTTCAGCCCCAGAAGTGACTCATGACCTGGAGCATTCAGCACACTCAGCTGAAAGTCTGTTCCTGTGCCTGAACAAGCTGCCTCAACCCTGGGTGTCCTGTATTATATACGGAATGCACACTGAGCCTGAAGTATCTGGCTTGACCTTAGAGCACCCTCAACCTGAGGAGCTGGGCCAACACCCATCAGTAATGTAACTTGGATTCTGAGCTGTGGTGCTGCAGAGTTGCATTGTTGTATGATTAATGAATGCCATTAAACCAGGGAGCCTCTTCAACCAGCACTGAAAACTCAGGAGAAATACCAGACAGTCAGCCACCGTCAAGGGGGCTGGACCAGAAAGAAGAAAGAAATGCTTGCGGTTAAGAACACTGACTTTCAGTCTCCTGTCAAGACTGCTCCATTCTAAATTGTTAATCTGCATTGATCCGCTTTAAGAAAGTTGGTAGAGCTGCCTTGTGCCCGTGCAGCCTTCCAGGCAGGAGCAACAGTGTGAGTCCCAGAAAGGACACGGCATGACAGAGGAGCCAGTCAATCCTAGTGCTACCCAGACTCTTGCTCCTGGTGGGAAAACAAAGCCTGGATATTTTGCTGGCGCTACCTCAGGTTCTTTTAGATGTAACTGATCAAGCAGGAAGGTTGATACAAAGAAGAGGAAGGTAGCAGGCAGCCAGTACCAACTTCAGCTAATTCAGTACTCCTGCTGCACTGCTGATAGGAACCCCACACGTGCAAGGGATTGCAGTGAGACAAGCAAAGTTAGCTTCTACTTGCAATCAAAATGCATTTCAGTTAGCTCACCTGAAGCAAACACTGGTGATTATTTGGGGTTTTGCAGTGCAGATAACCTCATCACTGGTCACAGAAGCTTGAGTCAAGACTATACATGAATATAAACAAGAACTACTATACACACCTTTTGGGCACAGCACAGAGCAGAGTAAAAATTTTCCTCACTAAGCAATTAAACATCCAGTTACTTGTGAATTTGGACCCTTTTTACTGAGTTTGATGATTTCTAATTCTATGTGACAGGCCAGCTGTTCACACCAGTGAGAATCCAGAGCCAGGCAGGATGTGGCAAACAGAAGACCCTGGGAGAGGGCAAAAATATATTTCAAAGTGTTGGGAATCTGGAGAAAAGCAGGGAGCAGGATTGTGTGAGGAGGGTGCACCCCTAAGCTAAGGATTGCAGATGCCTCCATCCCTGCACTGCCACATAGGTGGTTTTAAAGCAGAGCCAGTTCCCATAGCAACAGCACCTGCCAGAGCTGCAGGCCCTGGATGCAGCTCCTGAGGAAGGTAAAGAGCAAGGCTGACCTCCTGCTCTAAGCCAGCCACCAGCACGAAGCCCTATCCCAATCCCAGGCTTGCTGTGCAGGTCCCAGGCCAGTGCTTTCCCTGTAAGCAGGAAGGCCAAGAGCTCTTCACCTGAGACCCCAGTGGAAGCTGGATCAGCTGAACAGCAGCTCCTGGTTTGAAGCAATACCCAGCCGAGTTTTGGATTGCCAGGAAATGACAAGACGCTGAGCTAAACTTCATGGTGTTGCAGGACAGGTCAGAGGACAGCAGAACATGCAGAAGCATCCTCAGGAGAAGGGAAGAGAGGGCTTTCCACTTTATGACCTATCACCAGACAAAATGCCTTTCCTTCCGCTTGCACCTGCCTTCTGGCATGTTTTTTACCTATGACTGCTTCTCTGCTCTTGATTTTTGTTCTTGCGCTCCTTCCAGTGCTCCAGAAAAATCTGCTTTGTAGGAATGATGCCAGTGAAAACTGATGTTTACAGCCTGTAGTAGGGTTCATTTTCTTGCTTGCATGGTTCACACTTTCTCCCAGAGAGAAAGAAGCTGTGGAAGCGGGAGGCTGCCATTAGCAAGATTGAATGTCAGACACCTGAGAAAGCTGACACTGAAGAAGTGATGGAGGCAGTTCCTCATGAGCAGGTGGCTACATCATAAAACCTCCTACACTCAGTCCTACTCGGCCCCAGGCTGGCAGCCTTGATAGAAAGGCCAGGGGCCAAATGGGTCAGAGGCTGGCATCTCTCATGCCATAAGGGCTTCTAGGGCTGGGCTGAAGTGTGGTGCAGTGGCTGAGCACGTACTCTCACCTATGCCTGCTTCTGCGCCTTCTCTGCTCTCTTATCTGGGCTGTGAATCCCACATTTTTCAGCAGAATAGAATTCATTTTACATTGCATACAAAGAATAAAAAACAGAGGGAAATTGTTAGGCTCTGATAAATAAACATTTTCAGGAGCAACTTCATCTTATTGACTGTGGAAATTTGTGACAGATCTGAGCTCAGGCAAATCAAACGGACTGCTCATTCTGATATTGTGAGAGAAAGCAGCAGCAGCCAGAGAAATGGAAAGATCGACAGTTAATTGGAAATGTTACATCTGCTGTTTATGCAAAAGGCATAAATATTTATATCCTGAAGGCTGACTTTTGGGTTCGCTCCTCAGCAGGAAGAGATTTACATTTTGAATAAAGACTTTTTTCTTTCTCCTTCTCAGCAAACGTGAGCAGTTTATTATTTCTTTAAGCAGGAATCCTTAGCCAAGTCCTCCAGTCCCATTAGTTACATGCATCCAGATTCCCTTGGCTTCAATAGAAATTACAGGTGAGTGCAGACTGCAGCACCCATCTCCCTTGTTTATAGACATAAAGAAAGGAGTGAGACTGAAGCAAAAGGGCAGGAACTGTGATCACAAAATGAGAAGGCAGAAAATGCATTGACAGTTCAGAGGCACCTGAGATGCTGAACTGCTTTTCTAAGTCTGCTTTTGTTAAGAAATGAATGACATTTTGCACCTTGAAAGCATCGAAAGATCTGATAACATTAGCTGTCGATACAGGGCAAGGAAATAAGTACTTGGAAAGTGTAAGTACAACACTGCATTGGATTAAGCAGTGCTCCCCATAGTGTGATGAGTGAACCAGGTAACAGAAGTTTAGACACATGCAGGGATTCTAGAAAAGCCAAGGAAATCTGCTGAAGTACAGGAATACTACAAACAGAAAGCGTGTTACCCTACAGACCATCTTCTGCCCTATCTGGCCTCCATATCTCCTGCTTCTCTTCACTTTTCCTTGCCCCTGTACTTACTGAGCAAGGCTTCACCTCCCACCCTGTCCTGTCCCATACTGCTGTGCCAACTCTATTGCCCTCAGCTTGCCCACCCTCATATCCTGTGGTCTGCCATCCCACTCCCCTCTGTTGTTTCATCTCTGCCTGCTTCCATCCTTGTTCTCTACCTCAGGCTTTACCTGCTCTCCTGATCACCTTCTCACTGCTTGTTATTTTTACCACCACATTCTGCTCTAGCATCCTCCTACATCCCTATCATTTCCCAGTTTGAGGCTCTCCTACCTCACCTTCCCCTATTACTCCATTTATTCCTGTCAGCTTCTCCCTCCATCTGCTCTCTTCTCTTCCCCCACTCCCAGTCTCAGCCCTTGTGTTTGCCCTATTACATTCTCAAGAGACACCAAATTCACACATCTCTGTGTGGATGCTGAAGCTGTTTGCCTTCCTGTCTTCTACAGCATCATTCATTTCTCATTTTAATAATTCTTCTGCTAAACTGTAATGTTAAAGTTAAAAAAAAAAAGGAGTTACAGATAAACAGTAACAGAAAACCTCAGTGAGATGTAGGATGTTGTGGGTTGATCTGTTTGGTACCTATCAAACAGACTGGCCCATCCCTGAAGGCCAGAGTGCAGGTCACAGTGCTGCCAGGCATCCATCCATTGCTTGAAATTCCCAGACTTAAGCCTTGGACATCTCAGACAGTGCATCTTTCTGCCTTTTTAATGATAAAAACTATGCCTCTTGCAGAGACTAAAGCGTCTCCAAAGATAGAATCTCACTATTTGAGAGCACTTGTATGGAGAATGGTTAGCTTTAGAGAAGGCAAGCCTGCTGTGAATGAGAGGAATACCTGACTGGCTTACTGATTTGTGCCTCTGTGGCGCAGAGCTATCAATGCAGAGCATTCGCATTCCCACAGGGTCAGCAGGACGGGCCAAAGGTATGGTGGAGTTTTCTTTCACCCCCTTTCTAGCAATCACTGGATCACTTCCAGTAACTTCTCCCTTGTCTCTCAAAAGCATAAAACCAGAAAGCAGCAAGCCCATGAGAGGGTGTTTGCATTCTCCTCTGGTTTGCTCCTTGTTTCTGAGGCCCTAGAATTTCAAAGCAAGATTTTATTTTAGTTTAAGGGAATTTTTGTGTGTGTTTTAAAATGGTTTGTCCTCTGGGACTATTTTTCCTAGCTCCCATCGTTTCTGTTTCCATGGCAACTACAGCTGGCTCAGATGTGCTGTTGCCATGGCAACTGTCTGGTCCTCCTTTAAAACGATGCAGTGAGACAAGAATGATATTTGCATCCCCAGTGCTGTATAGAACAAATCTTTTTCACCACTCATGGGGAAGACATAAGACAACTGTATAAAATCAGCACAAAATCCAATCTAAATCCTCTCAGAGAGGTTTTTAGACAGATGGTGATATGAGAGTATTGCAAAGAAATTGGGCTTTTCAATTCATGGGCTTAGGGGGCCTGGCACTTGAATGGCATTTTCACAGTCTGTTCTGGGCAAAGCAGTATGCTTGGAAATACCCACTTGGGAAGAACACAAGGTTTACCAGGAACAGCTAACTCACATACAAGCTATCACACCTTGTTTTCTGTAATTTATCTTAAGATACATTATAATATGTTAAGAAACACATGGTAAAATATACCTCTCTATTTCATCCTAAAGAAAAGATCAAAGCCTGCAGTACTCATGATTGTCTCATAGAATATGACCAGCATAAAATGCATGGGTCCTTCTTGGATGTATACTGCTGCAGACCCACAGAGTAATTACACTTTCCTTTAATTGTCCATCTCTTCTTCCCTTCTCTGCATCTGTACTCCTGTATATCTTGAAGGAGGTGCCAGGTAGATGCATGACAACCAACTACAAGACACTGTAACTCTGCTGGCTCATCACACAACATGGTACCAGAGGTGCATTTCTTTCCTGCGACACTGGGCAAAAAAGTGACAATGATTTTTTTGTGCATGGATTTTTAAGGGATTTGTTCTTGACTCTAAGTGCCTCGTGTCACCTGCATGTGCCTGACTTCCAGTATCTGAAGGGGGCCTACAACAATGCTGGAGAGAGACTCTTCATCAGAAACTGTAATGATAGGACAAGGGGTAATGGCTTCAAACCTAAGCAGGGGAAGTTCAGGTTAGATTTAAGGAAGTTCTTAACTGTGAGGGTGGTGAGGCACTGGAATGGGTTGCCCAGGGAAGTTGTGAATGCTCCATCCCTGGCGGTGTTTAGGTTGGACAGAGCCTTGGGTGACATGGTTTAGTGTGAGGTGTCCCTGCCCATGGCAGGTGGGTTGGAACTAGATGATCTTAAGGTCTGTTCCAACCCTAACTATTCTGTGATTCTATGACTTCACTTTGTTGGTTTTTTGTTTGTTTTTCTTTTCTTTATCTTGTTGCTACTGCTGGGACAAATTGGGAAGAAAGATGTAGTCAGGTTTCTCTGCAGGGCTCTGTTGGTTCTCTCGTCTTTACTTGCCTGCTGCAGCTTCCCCAAGGATTATGATATGCATAATAGGTAACAAAAGACAACAAGTGTGCAATGGAGTACTGTGGGGAAAAATGAATATATTTCCTTGGAGAAGCAAGGAGTTGGCACCCCTCTTTATACCACCAGCAGCTGTCCCTGCGTGGTCCTGGGTTCTGTGATGTTGCTGGGCTGAGGGCTGATCATGATCTCCTGGAGGAGTGAAGCTGAATTTGAGTGTTTGGCTTTGCAGATGGGCACTGTCCCAGCTGCCTTGTTTCCAACAGTGACAGTCCAAAAGACTGAATTCCTGAACTAGTGCATGGCTTTGAGGTAATGTACCTTTGTAACTTTCCCATCAGCAAAGGCTATTTAAAACCAGTGCTGTTCATTGAAAAGAGCAGGAATAATTAAAGAGCAAAAATCACCACAGGCTCCAGGCAGCTGCTGCTAATTATTTCTCTGCAGTGTACAGGCCTGGCTTCTCTTAAGGCACACAGCGTATATACTAAGCATATACACTTTTTTAACCATTCTGCCTTATACCATTCCATCCACTTTCACTGTTGTCTCCAGAACTCAGATAGTCCCATCAACCAACAGAACACTGTAAACTGTCATGAGCAAATTTATTCTACCACCTAATGTCAGAGGAAGATCATTACCCTTACTAGGTAGTCCAGGCACAGAAAAGCCAGGAAGGCTGCCTAAATGCAGGTGGTCTACATGGACACAAGGACCAGAACTCAGGAGGCCTTCTGTTTAGCCATCACGTTCCTTTGCTGTAGCCTTGGTACTTTATCACTTCATTTTGTGCCAGAGTTTTTAAGCAGTAACATGTCTCTGTGTTACTGCCACCCAAATGCAGTAAAAGCCTCAATGTGTACCTAACAGTCAAATTTCTGAATGAGATGCTAAGTTCTGTATGGCTTTCCTTCCTTATTTTGGGGATATTCTACAAAACTCACCTTTCACTTGAAGAATGATGGAATCAATATGCTTTGCCATCATTTATGTTGGAAGGAGGACCATAATACAGCGCTCCTTCAATTACAGAAGATGGAATCAATACATTTCACCCCCATTTATGTGGTTAAGGTCTAAGTCAGCATGGCCCACCCTTTATTTATGGGGGTGGCCTCAATGCAGCTCACTTTCATTTAATGGGGAGGAACTAATATGTCTTGCTTTCACTTATGGGGGGTGGGAAGGAGAGAATCAATACAGTCACCATCATTTACTGGGAGGGATCTATAGATCTCACCTTGATTTACTGGGGAGATCAATATCTCAACCTTCATTAAAGTGGGTGTATGTTGGACAGAATGAGGTTCATCTGCTTTTAGAGCAAACTGACAGAATATGGCTCTTCATGTATGTTGAGATGATTCAGCATGGCCTTCATATATGTAAGACTTGGAAACCATATGGTTCACTAGCTAACACAGGGATGCATACAGTTCAGTTCAACATTAGATCTGGGAAGACAAGGGCAGGCTCAATGCATAGGGATTGTGGACTCTGCATGGTAGACCTTCCTGACTCAAGTCTGTCTATGCTTTCCCATTTATGAGAGGTGCAGATTCAATGATCTTATGTGTGTGGAAGCCCCTGGATTCAGTGTAATACATCTTCATTTACAGGAGATGGTCTCAAGGCAGTTCTTCATTTATGCAGAAGTAGATTTGGTGATATTGTCCCTCCTTTACAAAAGCTGGATTCACTGTTCCTCATCATGCTTTTATAGCCAACTAATATGAACTATAAAATAGTTGTAGGAGTAGAGAAAAGGGTATGATGTATCCAGGATCACGACATTGTGCCAGCGTATCTGAATGTTTGAGAAATGCTTCTTTACAACTCCTCAGAGCATAGAAAAGTAGGAGTATATTGCTATGAAGAAAGGGGAAGATGTCATGAAATCCCAAGCAATTTCTACACCAGGTCTGCTACTGGCATGATTTTTCTTTGCAGCATCACACAGTCAGCAGAAATAGCTGAGCTCATTGCATTTTAGAGCTGCTAATTCAGGCTTAAAGCTTGTTGTCTTTGTCTTCAAAAGACACTAATCACCATCCTTCAAATCGTCCTCCCTCAAAAGGGCTCAAAGCCCAACTGAGAAGAGTGTGACCTGTCCTCTAATCACCTATTAAACATCCACAGACAGTTTGCAGTGCCATGAACACCACAGCAGGGAACCTTTTCATATTTTGGCTACTGATTTGATAGGAGCTCAGATTACCAAGTGACCAGAAGTAAATGCTCATTGATGCAGCCAAGGGAGTTGCATGATATGAGTTAGGGGGCATCGGTACAATTCCGGGAGGAGGTACATCAGAACAACTTAGGGAAAAATAGCAAACCCAGTGCCCACCTTGCTGTGTTTCACAGCAGGGAGCCTGTGGACTGAAAGGACCCCAGAGATTGAACTGCCTTGTCACTTTTCATTATGTGCAGTAGTTAAACGGCATACAAGCACCTGCAGCTCCCATTTCAAGGTGAAAAGATAAAAAGCGAATAGAGGGCACTTTAATACCATAGAAATGCAGTGTATTGAAAACATGACAATCTCTGCCGGCCTTTCCTTTTTCCCTGGCACTAAGGGGAAATGGGCAAGCATGAGGTGAGGAACCAAAAGCATCCTGGTTTTAACTCAGGTCCACTGCTTCTTTTGGCTGATGAAAGGCTGCAGCAGATTTCTAGGAGGCAGAAGGTGGAATGTGCCTTTTCCATTGCTGAAGTAGCAAGTATGTTTATTTTCGTCACTGCATTGCATCAACATCACTACTTCTCCTGCATGCTGGCTGCTTGTAGTGCTGTATTTAAAACTGTGTGTGTCTCTGCATGCAGTAGGATTTTTCACAGGCTGCTCCATGTGATCCTGGGTCAGCTAGGTAGACAAGGCTGGATATGAGAATGCCTATTTGCACCCAAAGAGTATTCCTATTACAAACAGGATAATTCCACAAAGAGTTTCCTTCTTTTTGAAGGCTCTCACATCTCTTATACTCTTGTCCTCAAAGACTCTGCCTCTTCCCCCTTTCTGTTTCTTTTCAATCCAGAATTTTTTCTTAATCTCCCTTGGTTTATGCCCTTAGTGCCCTTGCTTTGCACCCTACATTCCTTCTGTTTCTCCCTAGGGTCTTTCTTTAAGTTGCCTTTCTTCAGACTGCCAGGAAAGCGTATGAACATCCTCCAGTCACCTCCATAAACCCATGTAATGTTGTTTTATATCTAACATAGCAGTGTCATTCACTACATCAGCCTCTTAAAGCTTTCTGAGAAATCTTCAGCAGCTATGGATGACTGTGTGAGTTCTGCTGCTACTGAATTCTTGAGGCACACAACACACCCAGAGTCCCCCATCACTACTCAGATGAACTCATGGGCTGTGATTTGGAAAAGGACCAGACATGTGGAGGGGATCCAACAGGCTACCTCGGAAATTACTGCAAATTCCATCCAGAAGTGGTATAAAGCAAAGGAAGGAATAAGAATACCCTCCTTAGGGCAGAAGTGTGCCTTAATTACAGAATGTAAGAGACCACACGGTATGATGATGGTCTTCTTAGAATAATCAGAATGAATATCCAGCTCTTACATGATGCCTTTTGTTAGAAGAATTCAAAGTGCTTCACCAGTGGCACAAAAATTATGATGCTTGGCAAAAATCAGCCAGTGGCAGGACCACAAATGGAAACCAGCTGTCCCAAGCGCCCTGGGAGAGTTTGCTAGTTCCTAGCCATACTTTCTCCCATAAAAGGAATAAGAAATGAGTTCAGCTTCTTGCACACACCAGCTGTAAATAAGCAGAGGGGCAGGTAGGAATTCTGTCAGGGATCACCTTCATAAAATAATCTCTTTTCTGTAGTTCCCTCCTCCCAGGCGCACGTGAAAAAGGCTACATGATCAGGGAATGTTATCCCCCTCTGTTTCTGCCTTAATCTACCATAGCAGACACTGTGGCTTGAGCACAGCACAGATCAAGCCTAACCTGCACAGAAGTAATTCCACTTACTTCTAACTTAAAGCAACATCGACTCTTCTTTGTCTTGGTGTGAGCAGATGAGCAAATTTGGTGCAGTGATTGAGAGGTGTTATTTTGTGATCTGCAATGTATTTTAACACCTTTTCAACATGAGATGACCATGCAGGCTTTTTGCACTCTTCTCATATCTGTTTGATTGTGCTTTCAGAAGCTGTAAACAGGGACACCGTAACAGTCTTCCGTCTGCACAGAGCCTTGCTCTGCATTATTCATACATTTCCTTCCTGTTTCACACACTTAGGTCAGTCCTCATTCAGGCAAAATTCACATTAAATGATTCACGCTCTCTTTCTCTATGTCTTTCTCTTTTTTGCCTGTCTTTGAAATGGGAATGAGAGAAAAAAAAAAATGTAAAAGAAGAACCTGTGATTAGGCTTCTCTCCCCCTTTTTCCTTCTTCCCTCCTCAGTCAGACCCCAGTGCTCAGTGACATCTGCATCTGGTCTCTTGATTCCAGTGTATCTGATGCAGAGGAAAATGGAGCAGAGGAGCCATCCCTGATAAAAAGTCCCATCAGTATTGTCCTGATTTTGATTAATTTGATTGATTTGATTAACCCTAATTTCTGAGATTAAAAAAAGACACACACCCCCATCTGTGTATCATCTTTGTCCCTGCCAGGGATCTGTATTATCTTCTCTTTCTCCTTTCCCTGCCCTGCCCTTAGGATGTTTGCTCTGAGAAGCTACCACACCTATCTTAGAAGCATCCAGAAGATATTAGTGACAAATGCTCCAGGGGTTTTCACTTGCTGTGTGCTGTACCATTCTGTCTTGGTACCTTCGTTACTTGATACTCATATGGGTTTAATAGAAGGGCCAGCAAGAAGGCATGACTTGTGGCATTCTGTATACAGGGATGAATCCCAGCTTTGTGGTTAGTCTTTTTTGACTTGTGCATGATGCAGCTGAATGCCTTAACCCACAGTTGCCTGGCTGCAACTCACCAACATAACATCAAGAGACAATTGAGGTGCTGATGATAGGTTGAAGGGAGCAACCAAGGAGAATGGCAGGGCTGGCACGAGTTTCTGATAGCTGCAGCCTGTTTCTAGTGGCACATCAGGTTGCCCCACAGGGATGCTATCAAAACCCAAGATGATTTTAGACTATCTTATATACCAGTACCCAAGACTGCGTTTTTCTGTCTTAATGTGGATAAAAGGTTGCAACCATTCCTTTTGGAGCAGAAATCCCTACTATCATCTGTGAATTATGTTATGCTCAGCGCATTCTAAAGCACTGCATCAGGCAATGTACTCTAACTACACTAAGAAACTGAAACTGCTGCAGAATGCAGATGAGTGCCAGCTAAATGGACTTTTTCAGTGGGAATTACCAGTGCTCGCCAAACTGCAGTGGGTGGCCACTGCTTTTCTTGGGGAATGTGAAATGTTTGTGTGGTTCCATACGGCCCTGAGTGAGACCTGTGTAACTGAGACACCTACCTCCCACTGAGATGCTGCAATACCACAGCCAGCAGAGAGCTTCTGCTCATGCCCTGCCTGTACAGGGCAATCCCTGTAGAAGCCTTAGTCTCAGGATATTTTTTGTCCTTTCAGTCCTGGAATATATTTGTATTTTAGTTTTCATCTGCTGTGTTTTAAACTCTGCTGCGTAAGACACATACTTTATCAGACTTCAGGAGCAGGAACTCTCCGGTTACCTTTTCTCTGGAATTGGTCCATGTCAGAGCCTTATGGGGGAGGTGGAGACACACCATTGAAGACAGATGGCTTCAGTACAAGACTGCTTTTAGTAATACAGACAGTAGTTTTCAATTACAGAATACTGTTTTGTGGATACCTTGCAGTGTTCTGGGAAATTATCCTTTGTAGATTTTCAGCATATGTACTTGTTACCCTGAAATAGAGGAGGTGTGGCTTTTTGCATCAAGAAAATTAGGGAATAAAGCAAGCAAAACCAGATTGATTTGAGTGTTTTTTTGTTATGATATCGATAGTAAATGCTCTTTCATCTTTCTCATATTCTTCTTAGTTAAAGCCTTTTGAAACAATGTGAACATTTTCTTCTGGTCTTCACAGTTCAGACACCTGTGAACACATCACGGTGCTCTTTTCCACGAGCCAATTTTTCTAGCAGCATCAGCCAAAGGAAGCTGCCTGGTGCCAAGGAAGCTGTGTAATTGCAAAACTGTGAAGCAAGACGCACCAAGTGGAGTGGGAATTATTTTATCCCCTCCCAATCCTGAGCCATTCTGTGCAACTTAATTTCAGAGCAATGATTATCCTGATGGCTGGGTAAGATCACTTGGACATGCTGTTGCTGGACCATATCAATTAGTCCTAATCTCTGTTGCTCATAATGCACGTTTCTGAGGGGCTTCTTGGCTCAGTTCAGGTGGGGGATCCTCTTTTATCAGGTTTGGAAAACCTCATGCTGGCCTCCAGCAGTGGGTGGAGTAGTTTCCTGGCCCTGCCTGTCTCTGTGATCCCTACACCTTGTTATTTCTTTGGGGTGAGGGGGCAACGCTGACATTAGTGACACTTTGTCTTTCCCCCATCCCTTTTTTGCATTGAGAAGCCCTCCGGGGACCCAAATCCATCTTTCAGACTGAGCATCGGTGCTGGGGAAGGGGAGGGGAGGGACTGCAGCCTGATTTCCAGGGGGACTGCGCTACTCATCAAAGGAACTGTATCCAGGCAACTTGCTTCCCCTGCCTGAGACAAGGACACACAGCTGGGACTTTGGAAAACTAAGAAGCAGCTACAGTAAAGAGCGGGCTACAGGGAAGAGGGGGTGGGGTAAGGCGCAGGGGGGGAGCTGTTATTTTGAGCAGGCTATTTCTGCCCTGGCATCTGCTGACACCGGGCCCGGCAACAGTAGCGAATGGAACCACCCAGCTGCTCCTTTCCTGGTCCTCACAGAGAAAAGGGAAAGGGAGCAGGACCAGGATGGGGGAAAGGCTTGCCCGGCCTCTTGCAGGAGCTGTTGCCCAGCTTTTGCGGCAGGAGGAAGAAAGTACACTGTAACCTTGCCTCCCGGGCATGGTGAGGAGACATCCTGTGGTGTCTGGAAAGCTCAAATCCTGCCCATGTTAAGGGCCAAACCCATAAATGGATGGACAGACACACCAGCACACGCAGGCAAAATGCCTTGTGCCCTTGGAGTGCCCCATGCTCAGGCTCTCTACAGCTGGGCACCTCAGGAGTCAGTACTTTATTGTCTGAGTGGCAATGCATCAGTTTCTACCAGCACCAGTGCAGGTAAGTTTTAGATCCTGCACTCCTGCTGTGACCAAGACCCTAGAATTTGGGCCCAGCTTCAGACCTCACCTCATGTTTTATAGCCAGGAGCCAGGGCAGACTGGCAGCAGCTCTTGCAAAACACTGGGAGAGCCTCTCTGCAGTGGCGGTCTCAATTCTCTCCCTACAGCCTTAAGACCTGCCTTTCGCCAGGACACAGCACTCTCTTTTTGGCCAGCTGTTCACCCTTCACCGGCAGCTCCACTCCCATCCCAAGTGTGTCTTCTCCTGGTACCTGTAGAACATGGGCCTGGCTTTGATGAGGAGGGACCTCCCAGGGGAAGAGGAAGCCCTTTGATGAGAGATCTCCCAGGCTTGCAATCTGAGGGAAGTAAAATTGCTCTACATTCCTGTTTCCTCTTTTTCTCAGTCATGCTCCAACAGTGCACAACCTCCTTCACTTCATTTAGTCCCCTTTGTATGCCACAGCTCTCCTTCTTCTATCTCCTCATCTTTTATCCTGCTTTTCCTTTACCTTCTCCTCTTTCCTCCTCTGCCTCTTTCACGTGCTTTTTCAGATCTGAGCCCCATCACCCTGTCTGCATGGGCTGGCTTCATAAACAGAGCTAGGCTAGGAGGGCTCCTGCCCATGGCCCAGGCATTTCCTGGCCTTTCAAGTGCCTCTCTCGGAGGAGTGCCGCAGTTGCTTGCCCTTTGACTTTTTTCAGTGCTTTCTAACCTGTGACTGAGTAGCTCACCAAGTACATTTTTGCCAAGAGGAGAGAAATAAGCTCCAGGGAGGGCTGCGGGGAGAGGGTAGGCAGGGGCTTGGAAAGAGCATTAAGGAGCTAAAAATAACCATGGGTCAACTCTGAATGAGCCTGAGGCACTTCTCCTCCCCAGCCCCCAGCTGATGCCGCAGTCAAAGGGAGGACAAGCAGCCATGAGGAATTCTCTGTCTTCAGCAGCAGCTCCTCTCCCTTCCCTCAGGGCATCCCTGCTGCCAGGACTGGGATTGCCACACTGCTATAGAAAGAGGAAAACAAAACAAATGAAAAGGAATCTGCCCCAAAATAACCCCTCTGGCTCCTGGCACCATGTCAGCCACAGAAAGTTTTGTGAATCAAAAATGTTAGGCAGGAAAAGACCTATTAGTTCCCATGGACTCTCCAACCTGGGGGGTGGGAGAAGGAGAGGTTAGTGCCAGATTATCCCCTCCAGCCTATTTCAGTCAAGTATATTCAGACAGAAAATTCTCCTTAGTCCCAATAGACAGAGACACAGCTTTCAACAGCCAATGCTTAGAACACTGGTAGCGAGCTCTGTCACCCCTTCGGGGATCCATCCAGGTCTGACTCAGAAAAAGCATATAGGGATGAAGTGACGAAGGTTACAAAGCACCAAGACATAACAGCTGATGTTTGGTAAGATCTAAGGAAGTAGAAAGAGAGATAAAGACTGGATGTATTTTGATTGTCCTAACCCCTGTCTTGCATTAGTAACAGTTTCATCAGCTTCCATGAGCATAAAGAACCTGATCCAGTCGAAGATGTGCCTGCACATTGCAGGGAGGCTGAACTAGATGACCTTTGAAGGTCCTTTCCAACCTAAACTGTTCTACGATTCGATTCTATGATAAGAAGAAGTAAGAAACACAAAGCAAAGGCAGGTGTTTCTAACACGGCTGGGGAAATGACAGTACTGCCAAGTTAAACTTGTTACAAATAATATTTTAAAAACCCAACCCTGTAAAGATTGCAGAGACCAGCACAAAAAATACAGAGGTGAGAAATGCATGTGCAGCAATCCAGTCTTGTACTGTCATTTCCCTTCCCTCAGCCCCCTGCCTATGCAGTATACCAGGTGTCCTGAAGTGTTCAGTGAATGAGGACATCATCAACTTCCCTTCCAGCCCAGTGAACTGAACCAAACTCAGATTTTAATGTCTAGTTTCCCCTTTCCAGTCTTCCTACAGCCTGAGTTCATGGACAAGGGATATAGTACCATTAGAAGGCTTGATGATTTTTCAAATGCATGGGCTGCTAGAGACAGTGATGCAAACCTTGCCAGTGGATTTCCCAGCTGTAAGCCAACAGATGAGAAATGTCAGCATGCAGTCATAGCGAATTCTGATCCAGATTCCACAGGACAGTGTTTTTGTGGTTACATACGCTTTTCCCAGCTTCACTGGTGTTCCTGTACCCTTATGCTGTCACTCACCTACTTCCCCATACTTCCTGCTATCTTCTACACCATTTTCTTGCCTGTCCCTGCCATCCCCTTGTTGCTCATCTCATGCTCTGAAACCTTGTAGAGAGAGCTTAAGACAGGAACCAAAGGATACTAGCCAAGTGGGGAGGATGGAGGCAGTAATGATGAGCAGCATGATCACGTAGATTTGCCATGTATGGTGCTACATGCTGGGACTCACTTCAGCATTTGTGGAGTTTTGTTTCTGTAACTATTTACATTATGAAATGAAAATGGATCAGCAGCTCTGCAGCAAGGAAAGGAAGTGGGTGAGATCCTCACAATTTTTCTGAATTCTCCTCCCCTTGACAGTAAAATGAGAAAGAATAAAATTGGCTACAGAATTGGCTACTTCCCCTGTGTTGCCAGCCTGCTGTGCACTGTGCAGTCACAGAGGAAAACAGGAAGTTCAGACAAGATGAGACTTCCCACTTCTCTGAGCAAGGACATTACCACTGTGTTCCCTGAACTCTTCCCTAATGGACCTGCTGAAGCCTGTGCACATCCACTGATAAAAGTGCAGGAAACTGGACCAAATACATTCAGGGACTTGTGGACAGATAATGCACCTAGTACACCTCTTCAGGCAGGGCTAGTTCATACAAAGCATTAAGGGACAAAATGGCCCGATAATCACGGCAAGGGAGACAATGAGCTGCTCCACTGAGCAGGCTTAGGGAGAACCCAAGAGAAGAATGTGGCATCTGTCATCAGAAAGCCTCAGGAACAGTTCAGCTAACATTTGCTAGAAACACTATCCTGCTGGGAATAAAGGGATTTATGGAATGATCTTCTAATCCTACCTTCCAGTCCTGTGACCAACCTAACTAAACTCAGGCACTGATTTAAAAGGTAGTCTGCAGGATGCTCTTAAAAGATGCTTCCTGAATTTATTTTCTCTTGTGTTTTAAAGGGAGTCTTCCAGCTTGAAGGAGGTATTGTTTGACATGGCTGGGGAAGTGCAGAGCTGAAGCCAAGTCTGTAAGAAAACCCTACTCAGCAGTAAATTTATTTTCAATTCCCAGCACCTGAAAGCGGAAGGCTGCCATTATCCTCTAATCCCAGAGCACAAACCAGACCAGCCTTTTCCTACTACAAACTCCATTAAGATACCACCCTTGCCTTTTTTCAGAAGGGCAGCCTGAACTGTATCAATGAGGAGTCTGGTATCCAGCAGAGAAGTGTGACTCATTCTTTCTTTGTCACAGTCACAAAAGCCAGGATAGAATGTATTTCCCTGATGGCATGAGACAGGAGAGGATGACCCGTCATCCTAGAGAAGCCTGTCTTCCAGTCCTGTATTCCTTGACCAGTGAAACAGAGAGAGGAATAATGTTTTCAGTGTTTTGAGAGAGGATCAAGAGACTTCAATTTGTGCCTGCCTTGCCGCTGACTGTGAATGCCTTCTATTACTTCACCTGTAAAACACAGGCAGTAAAATGCACTAAACACAAGGAAACTGTAGAATTCAATGAATGGATAATTGTGTATCTCAGGAACAAAGAATACATTTCTAATTAACTGAAAGGAGCACTCTTTATTACCACCAGCCTTTGTAAAGCCCTTTGATTGCTCAGAAAGAAACATATGATACACAGTCAGCAGTACACATTATTGAATTATTAACTCATTCTATTATTCTATTCTATATGACAACGTATTTATAATGTGTCAGTTGCTTTGGTTTCTAGGCGAGGAATGCACAGTATTGAACGCAAATTAATGAAATCAAGTACTTTACACTACCTACTTCTAATTAGAAATGCTACAGATTATTTCCAAAATGATATTGTCAACAAAACAACATATGGCTTGCCTTGTTCACAAGCTTTTCAATGCTGCAGTTGGTGATAGAGTTTGGGATCCCCAAGACAAAAGATGTTACATAAATATCAATGCAAAAGTATTTCAACAGTTTCTCTTGCCAACAAAAGCCCCAAGGCTTGCTGCACACTTAGCATAGTTGTTTGTTTATTACTTTTATTATTTTATTATCACTTGTTTTTAAAAAGTCAAGAAATACAACATATTAATGATGATTACAGATTCTCTGATAAATTTTCTCTAAGATGGGAACTGAATCCCAATTACTACCTCCCAGTTTGGGTAGTTAATTTCTACCTTCTCCCACTTCCTCTCCAGTTTCAGCTGGATATAATCTGATTCCTCCCTCCCTTAAAAGTCAGTGTAAGTGCTGCTCTGTACTGTTAAATAATTGTCACATTTAGCTGTAAGAATGACTGGATTTCAGCAATGGGATAACAAATTTCTATATTATATTCTCAAACACTTGGCATATTTCAAATTAAAATGGTTACCTAAAGAGCTGCTTTTCAAGTATTTGCACTTAGTCATCCTTTTTTGTCCCCTTTTCATTCCTTTCTGGTACAGATCTCCTGGTCTATCTGGGAGAGAGGGTTATGGAACCCAAAGGTAGCTTTAAGCTGCTTAACCACATCAGTAACTCTGGGGCTAGTGGAGGGTCATTGTGCCAGTGGCATCACTCACCCGGGACAGGGTAGAGCTAGAAGATGGCACCTGCAGTTCTGAGCGTGCATGGGCCAGAAGAAGAGGAATCATCCACCAAAGTAGGACTGGGAAGCACAGCTGCAGGATGAAAGGGCAGCAGTTGTAAGAGCTGAAGATTTCCAGAGGCAGTTTTAACCACTGGTTTGAGGATCAGCTGTGATTTCCACAGCCACATCTACCAAACTGGACTGAACCACCTCCAGCACAGAAAAAGCCTCAGGGAGGAGATGAGAAGTTTAATTAATTAATACTTGCAAAATGCTTTGAGACCCTCAGATGGAACACACTAGAGAAGTAGAAAGACTTAATTATTTTTACCATTGATATTGGGGGGGAGGGGGGAAGGAACTGCTTCTTCTTGAAATATTATAGTCCTTTCATTCTTTTTGAATTGGATCTGCTTTGCATATGGTATCTGAGACTGAAGAACAGCTGGAGAGAAATCCTGAAATTATAATCTCAAAGATTTGGTTTGTAAAAACATCTTTTCAAGGATATTTGCTCAATGCACTTGGACAACATTATGTCAGACCTGCTGTTAGACAGGAATTGGGCTATGGCACAAGCACACCTTAAACCAGCCACTGAATTGTGCCTTTGTCTCCTGCCACAGCAGTTCTTTTTCCCTTATTTCCTTTTACATGATTTTGCAACAGAAAACATAGCTATTAGCTAGCTGGCTGCAAAATATCCGTACTGACATTATCAGGGCTAACCCCCTGAATAAGCACAAGAAGACTGGCTAGCATAGCAGGGCAGGAAAACAGATTCCAGATCCTTTCACCTCCATGTCACCAGTTCCAACCCAGTCTAGATAGATAATTGCGAAAATGCCCTTTGACAGCTTTTTGGCACTGTGGACAAAATAAACTGGGCAAGGGAAGGATGGAAAAATCTCAGCCCAAGTCCCACTGGGACAAGTATCAATGCTACAAATGGCACTGCTTGCTAGCTCAGAAAATAGGCCATTGCATTCATCAGAAGCATTACTTCCAGGAGAGCAGGAGGAGTAATGTCAGGGCCATGTTAAGGAAACTTAGCCTGTCCTGCATGTACCTTTTAGACACCAAAATTAACTGAGTACCTTCCATCAGATAAATACCCACTTTAAAGAGCAGAGGAGAGACAGTGGATATCAGCCAGACAAGGAAAGTGTTATTTGCAGGTAGTTTACTGAAAGTAGCTGCTTTTAGGGGCGTGCCTCAGGAAAAGAATAGAAATTACTGTTAGTAACAATGTGTCATAACTCAGCCTTAACTAAAATACTTCTGCAACCTAGCACTGTATCCATCCCTAGTTTGTCTGCTGCATGAAGCATAGCTCATTTGGAATAAAACATGGCTAGACAGTGGAAGGTGACTCTCAGAGACATCCTTGAGTCCTCCCTATGACATCTGGGCACCCCCTTGTCCTTGACATATTTTTCCTTATGATACTCTCATGAAATGCCCCTATAGGTGTTCTTTCAAATGCTGCAGTTAGCATGGATCTTGCCTCAGTTGCATATGTACCCCATGTGAAAAGTCTAGATTTTTTAAACAACTCTGGCACAGCCATGCGTGAACCGTGTGGTTCTGGCACTCTGAGGTACAGGAAAAAAAAGCAGGGCAGCTGAAACTTTCTGTTCTCTTGTAGTCCGACAGCTGTGTTAGCTTGCTGTTGTGTCAGTGCAGTCACAAGGCCCATGTAAAGTATAATATCTTAAAGAATAACAGTTATCATAGCATACATCACTTCTTCCATGGATATTGTCCATCATATTTGTAAAATCATGGCAAAGTGAAGTTCCCGATTACTGGAAAAAGGGAAATATAACCCCCATTTTCAAGAAGGGGAAAATGGATGACCCAGGGAATTACAGACCAGTCAGTCTCACCTCTGTGCCTGGCAAAATCTTGGAGCAGATTCTCCTGGAAGGCATGCTAAGGCACAAGAAAAACAACAAAGTGCTTGGTGACAGCCAGCATGGCTTCACTAAGGGGAAATCCTGCCTGACCAATTTGGTGGCCATCTATGATGGGGCTATGAAACTGATGGACAGGGCTAGAGCAGCTGATGTCATCTACCTGGACTTGTGCAAAGTGTTCGACACTGTCCCACACGACATCCTTGTCTCTAAATTGGAGAGACATCAATTTGATGGATGGACCACTCGGTGGATAAAGAACTGGCTGGATGGCCGCATGCAAAGAGTTGTGGTCAATGGCTCAATGTCCTGCTGGAGACCAGTAATGAGTGGCATCCCTCAGGGATCGGTGTTGGGACTGGTCTTGTTCACCATCTTCGTCGCTGACATGGACAGTGGGATTGAGTGTGCCCTCAGCAAGTTTGCCGATGACACCAAGCTGTGTGGTTCAGTTGATACGCTGGAGGGAAGGAATGCCATCCAGAGGGACCTCGACACGCTTGTGAGGTGGGCTGATGCCAACCTCATGAAGTTTAACCATGCCAAGTGCAAGTTACTACACCTGGGTTGGAGCAATCCCAGGCACAGCTACAGGTTGGGCAAAGAGGTTCAGAGCAGCCCTGCAGAGAAGGACTTGGGGGTGTTGGTCAATGAGAAAATGAACATGAGCCAGCTTGAGTGTGCACTCGCAGCCCAGAAAGCCAACTGCATCCTGGGCTGCATCAAAAGGAGCGTGACCAGCAGGTCGAAGGAGGTGATCCTGCCCCTCTGCTCTGCTCTTGTGAGACCTCACTTGGAGTATTGTGTGCAGTTCTGGTGTCCTCAACATATAAAGGACATGGAACTGTTGGAACAAGTCCAGAGGAGGGCCACGAGGATGATCAGGGGACTGGAGCACCTCCCGTATGAAGATAGGCTGAGAAAGTTGGGGCTGTTCAGCCTGGAGAAGAGAAGCCCGCATGGAGACCTCATAGCAGCCTTCCAGTATCTGAAGGGGGCCTATAGAGATGCTGGGGAGGGACTCTTCATTAGGGACTGTAGTGACAGGACAAGGTGTAACGGGTTAAACCTTAAACAGGGGAAGTTTAGATTGGATATAAGGAAGAAATTCTTTCCTGTTAGGGTGGTGAGGCACTGGAATGGGTTGCCCAGGGAAGTTGTGAATGCTCCATCCCTGGCAGTGTTCAAGGCCAGGCTGGACAGAGCCTTGGGTGACATGGTTTAGTGTGAGGTGTCCCTGCCCATGGCAGGGGCACTGGAAGCAGATGATCTTAAGGTCCTTTCCAATCCTAACTATTCTGTGATTCTATGATTTCATTTCTGATGGGAATGCAGGACCAGCTCAGAAGAATGCGAAGAAACAGTATTGCTGGTTTCACTTAGAGATTGGAATGTTTCTCTCCCAAAGGTAGAATGGGCTCTGGAAGACAGATCCAAAGCATAAGGCTGAGAAAAGGTGAGCAGATTTCACATGAACTCAAATAGTGGCATGTCCTAAAAGCATATGGTCTGGCTCTTTCTCCTCCTCTTCCAACCTGCCATTAGACAAGGGGATCACTGAGACCTGTTACTGAAAGAAGACAGAGGTTAAGTGTTGCAAACTGATGGAACTGAAGGCCTGAATTTGCATTGAAGCTGCCCTGAACTTTATCACTTGTAATAAGGTCACAATCCACTTTCTGACATTCACTATGAAGTGTACATGAGTGAAGAGAGAGAACACGGTTCCTTATGGGATCATATCCAACAAAGTATTTGTATGTATGTGGATTAGGCAGCCCTGTTTTCTTTCTGCAAGGTGTAACACCACAGCAGCAAGACGTCTCTGAAGTTTCTTGGTACTGCAGAAGTCCAAACCCAAGCAATCCAGGACTCACTATTTCCTTTCATCTGTAGTGGTTTGAGTCCTGGAAGAAATGGATTTACTCCTTGCAGGGTGACAGAAGGGCAAAATTCACAGGTTAAAGTTTTGACACTCAGGCAGAGCAGCAATAGTTAAACATAATTAAAGTTTAAATACCTCCATGCCAGAAGGGCAGAAGGAAGCCCCTAGCCACATTCCAGGAGCCACATTCCAAAAACCTGGATGGCCACAGCTTCTCCACAGCTACATTCACATGCAGTCTTACAACCCTGACCCAAGCCAAACTACAGCTAGACCCTTTTATTAGATAAAGAATTGAAGCACACAGGAAGAGAAACCCAGATTCAAAAGCTATTTAGACACCTAATGATGCAGATAGATGCCAGATGGTATTTTCAGAAAACACTATTCAGCAGCTAGGAGATCAGTGAAAATCTGCCCTAAATCAGCCTACAACCAAGCATAAAATCACAGGGATCGAAGACGGGAGAGGTCACTGCAGGAACAGCAAGCTGCTGGGTGTCAGCTGCTCCACAGGAAGCATGCTTGGTGCATGCTCCTCTCCCTTGGTAAACGTGAAGTACTGTGAGGCAGTTTGTCCATCAACAGAAGGGGGATGAACTGTCTCAAGTTTAGTGTGGCAGAAAGCAGTGTAAATGGATATGGTCTCTGGATACAAAGACAATTTACAAGTGGAGTATTACAGTTCCTAGAAAGAAACCCAACAAACTCAGAAAATAAAACATTCTGACCTACTTTTACCTCCATTAACCTACTCCTTCCATAAAAGCTTACGTAGATACATTCACTTGCTGCTAGGCTCTCAGCAGCAGGATTTGAAGTCCAGGGATTCCAGTTATGCTCAGCAAAGGAGAATGTTGTGGTGCCCTGGATACAAAGCCCGTGTTTCTCACCCCCACCCTTGCAAACAGGAGGACTGATAGCTTGAATGCTTCTGCTGCTCTCAGTTGAGCTCAACTTTTGTGAAAGCCTGTGTAAGCAGAGAGACAGGCCTCCAAGCACCCAGAACAAAGTCCCCTAAACCTTCACGGGTCACAGCTAGACGTTTCAGAGCTGGGGCACCACTGAACTTTGGCTAAATGAGACTGACCAGCTCATCATGAATAAGGATCAGAATATGGTAGCGACTGACTTACCAGGGAGATAGATATGCCATGGATGAAGGTGAGGCTATAAAAGCAGATGTACTTGACCTCTCTTCCAGCATACTCTGAGGACTTTCAGCTCTCACCCTGCCTGAGAGCACTGCTGACCTGGCCTCGAAGATGGGAAGGCAAGAAATGATGCACAGGATTTTAACAACAAAGTGTGTTTGTAGTTCCACTAGAGCTGAATCCAGGAAATGTCATTGTTCACAGCATGGGCCATGACCCTCACAGCCTGCTTTGGAGGCAGTGACCTCTGCCAAATGGTGATAGAGCTCAACTCTTAGGTTCAGCCTAATCCTGACCTGCAGCTCCACCTTTTAGCCCCTGGCTTCCCAAATCGCTTTGACAAGACACTGAACTCCTGACCTACAGAATCCTCTTTTATCCCAGTCCTTATCCCCCTCTGTCTCCATCTATCATTTCATCACCCTGAGCTCTGCCAAAGTCTCTCACTCTGGATCTGTGACACCCTTCTTATTCCAGTACTGAATATTAGTATTAGCAATACCATTCACACAAATAAACCCCTCTGTCTGACTACTGCCAGCACTCCTTCACCCTGACAATACATGGCTTTGTTAGCCACGCTGATCAGTTAAACTACACCCCTCCCAATCTAAAGAGCCTCTGCTACTACAATTCAGGACTTGCCTTTCCTCCAGCTGTGTTGATGCACCTCTCTCCTAAGAGTCTCTCAGCATACTTTATTCATAACGGCTACAGCCTGCAAAGATGCTGAAACAGGAAGCCAAATACTGCTGCACAACCTTGGGAATGCAAATTCCATGTGTTTGCGAAGTCAAAGCAAGCCATTTCCTTCCCCGGTTCCTCCTCCCTCCCCAGGCGTGCAAGTCAAAGCTAATGGGAAAACACACAGGCGCACACAAAGCTTTGTCGGTGCTAATTGCCAGAAGCTGAGGGCCAGTCATCCTGTTGACTAATTTGTCAGCCGCTGCTGACTCAGCAGTTGGGGACGGACACACACACACACACACACACACACACACACATACACACACACATATACACACACACACATACGACACGACGACAGTTTCTCTCAAGCCTCAAGTGCGTTGGGAAGTAAATGGCTCTTATTGTTCTTTCCTTCCCTTCCCTTCGCTCCTGTGTCTGTGGACAATTCCTGCCCCGGGCTTGACCTTGGCTGCAGCAGTGACTGGAGGGCTGGGATTGCCATGCCTGGTGGGCTTTTCATTAAACTCTAATGGAAAGAACAGGCTCAATGGTGGCAGGAGAGAGAAGGGGGAATGCGCAACCTGATCTGGAAATAGCATGTGCACAAGCAGGTCAGGGATGAGAGGAGAAGGCTGACCTGAATTACATGTGTTGCGTGGGATAAAGACAAGTGAGATCAACAAACTAGGCGCTGTCTGGAACAAACATCCCTAAGATCGCCTGACATATGCAGGACTTCCTCACTGAGCACTGCCTCTGCCCTTTGCTTCAGCAGCAGATCTGTGCGTGAGCCCAGGCAAAAATCCTCTGGCAAAAGGGAGAAACTGCCTGCTGGTGAGCTGCAGATGACATGGGAAGAGGCACTGGCGCCCTTGGGCTGATGCTGCAGGCAGGAGGACAGGCACCTGCAGCCACATCCTGAAGCAACATTCTGTTCTATACAGTCATGCAACAGGCATCCCTCCCCCTGGCAATGTAAGGGCCTTCTTGTGGGAAAGGTTACCTGAAAATGAGGCATAGAGGAAGTAGAGGAAGAGCAGAAGACAGAACCATGTGGAATTCCCTTTTCCCCAGATGGTTCATGGAGAATGGTGCGCCAAAGGGCAGAGATGGGACAGCCCATACGGCACACACTGCATCTACCTCAATGTGCAGATGCCGAAAATGCGTGTCGCCTCGCTGCTGCATGAGCCCATGCACACGTCTATAAAGCACACATCTACATGGAGGGAGAGGCACTGCCACGAGCTAACAGATACCCCGTATGCACCCACTGACTTGTACATGGGTCTTCTGTTTGGGCATACCTGTGTGGTGCATCTCTGTCCCAAGCACAAGCATTAGCGTGCCCAGCTTTGTCCACAGGCCTGACTCACTCTCGCCCTCACTGAGTAGTTCTGTCAGTGCGGTGAAACTTTGACTCAGCTGAGAGCAGCAGAGTCAAATCCCTTCCTGGAGACTGGGAAGCATTTATGCAGTCACTGCAGATGGAGTGCTGTGCAGGCATAATATTTGTTGAACAGTACAGCCAGGGATTCTGTTGTAGTTTCATCTGGAGCTAATTATATAATTCATTATCAATAATATTGTGAATTTTGGCAATATTTTCACTGAATAAATATTCGCAAATACGTTTCCGTTATTTAGCCAGCTTTGGCTCTGTCCCATTCCATTTAATGTGCAGCTCTATCAGACTTCGCTCACAGGTAGGAAAATAAGCTGGATTCTGTAAGATACGTAGATCCCAGTAAGTTTTAGCCTGTTTTGCAATCAGCAGGTGGCATTTATCTGATTGTCTCTCTGTAAGAAAGAGCTTTGCTCTGCACTGTTTTTCTAATCAGTCTGTGAATCTCAAAGGTGTTTATTAAGAGGCCTTGGCATTTACAGTATGTACAACTTCTGTCTGTGCATTTTCTTTAAATTCTTTGGTTTGTAGCTTCTCAGAAATAGTGATTCTGCTCTTGTCCACTTTGCCCTGTATGCCTGGCTGATTGTGAATACACTATTTTGACCAAATAGCTCTTCTTTTGGAGAATATTCTGCATTTCAATAACATGAGCAGGTCCTCTGAAGACAGCAGGCATGTTTTTTTTAGAGTCACTGTTTTGAGAAAGCCCTAGAAAACAAACCTTATCTTTGTCCTGCTGCCAAAACAGATATTAATTAAAATTTTGCAGGACAGTCTTGTGCTTTCCTGAACACCCTCAGTATAGCCTGCTCTGTTCCAGACTTGCAGGAGTCTAGGCTGTTGTTAGGCTGTTAAAGAATTTGCTTCTATTCCAGGCTCTCTGAAGTTTACCTTCTCCCTCTCTTTCTGTCCATCTCAGTTTAGTTACAAATCTCTCTCCTCCTGGTAATTTCTCTCCTTTTCTAGAGAGTCTGTGTCCTTTTATATAGCTCAGAAAGAGCTCATGGACTCCTGAGGGGTTCACAGGTCTATAATGAATAACTCAGAAAATAATAATTCAGCCACATAAAAATACTGAGAGGCTCTAATTTCTATTGAGAACAAATAACACAAATGTGGCCCTTCTAAGCCAAATCCAGTCTGAAATAGGAAGTTCCAACAAATCACTGGAAAACTTTTTCAGAGATAAAAACTTTCTCACTGTCCAGGCATCTCCTTTATTATATGCCCCATCCAGTTCATTGCAAACTCTCCATATTAGGCATAATACCAAACACTAAAATATATCAGAAAGAAAGATGAGAGTGATGACGGTGGGATGTGAATTGTCACAGAAAATTACGTTATGATGTTAAATTGGATACATGGGCACAGTCTCATAGAAGTGGATATTTATCATAGAGAAAGACAGACCCTTAGTCTTGGCTATACTCTTATGTTTGCATTAAGTCCAAAGACAGAGATGGTTTAAGGACACTGTGGTGCCACCAGCCATGGGTTGCTGGGTTCTCTGATGTAAACTGGAGCAGCCCAGTGAGTCTCACTAAAGGGGCTTGATTTTTTCCTGGAGTTGTTGCAAATTAGTGACACACATGCATAGAATCAAGTCTCTTTACCTTGGATGGGTTCACATAGCTTGGCAGTAAGACATGTGCCACAGCACTTCTCTCTGTCTTGGAGGAGCAAGATCCTCCAGAAGTCAGTCTAGAGCCTAGGCTAGGGACCTATCTATTCACCACCACTGCACTGCAGACTGCATTTGCTTGACCAGCTTCAGACAGTGAAAGCAATAAGCTTCTTGGCCCGCTCTGTAAATTAAGGGTTAAAACAGACCAGACCTGTAATATCTTTTATTCATACTGCAAAACATGTTCCAGTTTTCTAAATAAATGTTAGTTTTTGTTTCCTTTCCTGAGAATGGAAGATGTTTCTGTAATGCATCAGAACTCATGGAAAAGAAAAACCCTGCCTTTTTTATTTTATTGTGTGTACTTTCATTTTATCGATGAAAGAAAACAGCTTCTTCAACCATCAGCTTCTCATGTGGAAATTATGATTGCTATCAAAAATGTGGAGCCCAACAGAGAGATGAGGACATGACCCTGAAATGCTACAGTCTCTTTCTCCTTCTCCCTCTCTTTTTTCTTCCGTTTTCCTCTGCCTACTTTCACTTTAGTACGAATTAAGAATTTCAGTAACACAAATTTTAGCACTAGAGATATCTCCTGTAAAAGCTGGGTGGTTTGCATCCAGGGCTCTGTACCTCCCACTTAGCTTCTATTTTAGTTACTGCTGATATATCCTTCAATCTCAGCACAGGATTAAGCACACAGGTTAGCAGACGATTCTGTCCACTCAGTATAAAGCTGCCTCACTGGGTTCCCACCCCTTTTTTTCTACGTGAGTTGCAGCCTTTCCCTCCTCCTTTTTCCACTTGCCGTAGCCCATCCAAAAAGAGTTCAGTAACACAATGTCCCTGTCCAGTCCCTGTGCCCTGTCCCCACCCCCCTTCCCAGGAATGAGATTGCTAAATTGTATTCATAGGTCCCATTCTGCTCACTGATTATAAAATTAAAGGCCTATCTTGTTGGGAGTATTGGAAGCACAGGCAATAGCAAACCAGGCCCAGTTGTGCATGAAGGTCTTTTCTGAAGGAGGCAAGAGGAGCAAGTGCAGTTCCTGTGGATTTAGAAGAGAAGCAAGCAGCTTCTCAGTAAAGAAAAGAAGCAATTTCAATGGAAACTGCATGGGCACCCAGCACCTCAGTCCCCTTTTCAGTACCTTGGCTTGAACAGAGAATCCCTGCTCTCTCCTGCCACTTTCCAAAGTGGCCCCAATGAATCACTAAAAAGCAATGCAAGATCCTTCTCCTTTGAGTGACTGTGCTTCTGGTAGCACAATGCTGGGGAGAGCTGAAGGGTCAGAGAGAAGCTCCTAGATGGCCCCACTTCTGGGCAGCAGTGCTGAAGCAGGGACAGCCAAGTTACTCTGCAGAACTGACTCATTTGTTCTACACCACCAGCCAGCAGCATTTTGGAGGAGCTCATCTAGGAACACTATCTAGAGTTACTGCACACAAGGCTCCCTAAATCTGGTGCAATCCAGGAAGAGGTGATTCCTCCTCTGCCTTCCCTGCTCACTGCAGGTTGTCACACTGTGAAGTGAGTCAGATGCTGCAGCTTTGCTTTTACTTGGGGAATTACATGCTAAGATGCTTCCTCCTTCCCATCCCCCATATCTCCAGCCACAAAAACAAGCAAACGCTTGTAAGCTAATCCTGTGCAGAGACTTTATTAAATAAACACAACGGGTACTGGTGGCTTGTTTGTTTGGGATTGCTTTTTTTCTTTTTTTTTTTTTTTTGCATTTGCTATCTTTGGAAAGCTAATCCTCTGGAGTCCACCCAGCGATTTCAGTCACCTCCAAGTAACACCTACTAATAATCTTAATAAATCCATCTCCTAAGCAGCAGCCACTACTGCCTGGCACTGAAGTACACAGAACACCTCAGCAGCTCTGCTTCAGCTGACACTCTTGTTTATCTTGATCGTAAATGAAGAGGAGCACTTCCTTCATACATTTTCAAATCTCTCTGCATGGCTCCTTTGGATGGTATGACTGAACACATCAGTGAAGGGGAAGGCGCTCAGGTCAGGAGGCTGTGACTTGCAGGCTTCCTCTCTTCCTCTGTCCCACTCCAAACCACTTCTCACAAGGCTGCTCATATCTGGGGTAAGACTGCCATATTAGATGCATGTGTAGCCAGAAACACAGAGGAACTGCTTGATTTCTATGGAAAAAATAAAGCTCCCCATCAAAATAATGGTCCTAGTCAAATCAGAAACCTGGGGACATACTCTCCAAATTTCTGGTGCCTGGTCTGGTACTTATGGCAAGAGATGGGGTGTCAGGACATACAGATTCTATTCTCATCTATTTCACTGACTTGGCGTGTGAAGCTGGGACAAGTAACAAAAGCAGAGATCCATCAGGCACCAAGAATGGATCCTAAGCATTGCATGTGTTTCAGCCCAAAGCTGCAAACCTAACTCTTCCTACATTCTGCAGCTTAGGGTCCCTGAAAACTATGCAGGGCTCTTGTTTTTAACACTGTATTTCCCCTGGTACTTGCAGACCCTCATGACTTACAGTGCTGAGGAGCTCAGTACTGATCTCATGCTGACCATGCTTCTTCCACTTTGCTCCTGAAGAACTTCAAACTGGCATGCAAGTTCCTATCAAAGGAGCCTTGGCACAGAGACTCCTTCAGTAAGAGCCTCCTTCTCAGTTTCCTTCAAAACAGCTCCTTAAGTATTATTAACCCCTGGTGGTACTGATGGGAAAATTAAAGCTCAGTGTGAAATGGCTAGTTTAAAGAAGGCAGACTGGTGGCAAATCAGATACCAAGGTGGGAAAGGACTGGAGATTTTTTGCATGTAGATCCTCAGTCTGCACAGACAGACCCCTTTGAAGTCCTTCATTTCAATGATTTAATCACAGCTTGTTATATGCTCTGGAATATCTGAATGACAGACATTATGCATATTACCACTTTAACTTGTCTGTATGTCTCATTTAGAGTGGCTGACACTATAGGCAGCTTCTTTATTTGTGCCACTGGTGAAATCCAATGCTTGCTACAGTCTGACTCCACTTTTTCTGACTGGTTTTCAATATTCCTTGTTTCACAGGGGGGAGGAAGCTCTTGGTAAAGATACCAGGGTCTTGGCCTTGATTACACTAATTGGGAAGTGAGGTGGTTCCAAACCTCTGCCAACAGAAACCGATAGAGAAGTTTGTACCACTGATGGATGCCCTGTAATACTGGAACTAGCACAGGAGAGGCTGGGAGGAAAGAGAGAATCCTAATTCTAAAACAAGCTCATCCTTACTTAACTGCCATCTCTTCAGAGTCAAGGCAAGGTTAAGCCAAGCACTAAGAGAATTAAGAGGTTTGCAGTTTTTATCCTATATTAACTATTTGGCCTCACCCCTCCAAGCACTCAAGAAGGATTTTATCAGTTAAACCTTCTTCCAAGCCTCTTGTGAGCCATTGGGGAATGGCAGATTTTGGGGAGCTTATTTTTGTTCTGCTTCCCTGTGTTCTGTTCTCTGAGATTCTGAGTGCTACAGGCAGGGGCCAAATGAAGGGGCGAGACAGTAAACCAAACTGCCGCAGGAATCTGCTGCGTTGAGGCCCACTATGAGTTAAAAAAATAAAAGAAGACTACAAGAAACACACAATGGAAAGGGACCTGACTGCAGGCAGGACGGGTTACATTGAAAACATTTGTTATGGGAGGAAGAGTTTGCAGTCTGATGGGGGAAAAGGAAGGTAAATTACTGGGAAGAGAAGAAAGAAGACTGCAGACAAGAGAGGAAGGAAAAGAGTTCTTTTTCTTCTTCATTCATATTTCTGAATTGTGAAGCCCTTTGTCGAGCAAGACATAAATGAAATGCAAGCTATCCCTCCATTTCCTTAGTAAAGGAACATTCATCTGTGCACAGAAAGAAATGCAACTCCTACACTTAAAAGGAAAAAGTCTGAGCACTGCAGTCACAGAATGAAAGATAAATATGGAGACACTCAGATACATATGGGCACAAAGCCACAGATACGCCACGCACACAGATGTGGAAAAGAAACAACCCACGTGCATGCAACAGACACCCCCCCCCCCCCCCCAGGCATCGTGAATAACAGCAGCAATAAAATCCTCCTGTTACTAGCACTTTGCACTAGCAGACCAGCTTCCCTGTAAAGCACACAAAAAGCTTCTCCCTGTCAGAGCTGCTCTCCCTGTGCCTGCCAGCCTGGCATGGCAGTGCGCAAAGAAAGGCTGCCACACGCTCTGCCTCTTCCAGCAGCCTTGAGTGCAGACACCCAGCTCAGCCAAGGTCTGTCTTTGCTTTCAGGACTTTTTATGCGGTACTAAACAACTCAGCAAGTTTCATACAGTTAAAAGGCTGAAATCACTGCATCTGACTAATCTTCATTTTCTATTTAAGCTGCCCTTCCTCCCCCCCCTTTCTGATTGCACGCTGATTACATGCAGCACTGCAAGGCACAAAAGCGAACTGTATTTCAGCTATGTGGACCTGACTGTACAGTCTCCCCGCAGGACCAACGTGTGCTTTTCTTGATGACAACACTGACACAGATCCCGAGTGTCGGGTGGCAAAAGCTGCAGCGAGTTCCCATAAGTCTATTTCTGGTGCAGTGCAAGTGCATGAGCACGGGGCTGGAGGTATATTTAACTCCACATGTTTTAATCCAAAGAGGTCAGGAAATAGGAGCATGAATGCTCTTGTTGTGGCAGATTGGAATGTGTTGGATTGCCCACATTGTCAGGCAAGGGGCCCTGGGCCTGGAGGTAGTGCTGACATCATTGTCTCTCTCTGGGTTTTGCCTGGAGCTGCAGACACAGAAAGCTGTGCAGACAGTAACCCTTTCCTGCCTGAGCTCCCAACTAGCACGCTCTGCCACAATCTCCTCTTTGTCACTGTTTCTGTAGCCCCAGCCAACGCAGCATTCAAAGAAAATTGCTTGGGGCCTGCTTGGGCTCTGAAATTTCCCTTCCAAAAGAAATAAATTGTATCAGCTCATGGGGGAGAAGGTTAAATGTAATGGGAGGATGTCACCTCAGCTGTGGAAAAACACAAGCCCCAGAAGAAAGCCTTGGCATTTATCTTTCAAACACAGAGAGAGGAGCGCACAAGGACACAAACCTTCTGCTATAAACAACCAAACCTAAGTAAATTTAGGAACTACATAAAAACTTGACATTTAAATACCCTTGACTCAAGGCAATTGTATAAACCCAGGAAAAAGAACACACTCCAGCCTCTGCATCTTCAGCATTTCCAGTGGATTTTGGATCTTCAGGTAACGGCTGAGGTGTGACAGGCTCAGTTATAGATCTGCTCTGCCCCACAAGAAACCCACCGGTTTCTGACTCCTCATGCTCCCCTTTCCCCAGCACACAACCTGTCCCCAGCACCCCAGCAGGTACCCACAGTATCACGGGAGTTAAACAGCAACAGCTCCCAGGGGGCTTGCACAACAGAGGATCAAGTGTTAGGTTTGCATACAGGCTCTAGCAATGTCAAGGGGGTATGCAAAATAAATCCTGTAAATCCCAGAAGTCAGAGCACACATAAATATCGCTGTGCTTCCTTCATTGCTTTAGGGCTGACGATTTATCTCCAGGTCCAGACTCATATAACAGCAGTTTGGAGAATTTGAACCAGCAACACCCATTCAGTAGCTCTTGGAAATCCTTACAAGCCTCTTTTCTTTTGTACATCAGCCTTTTTCTTCACCATTCTTCTCTGTGGTAGCATGGAAACAAGCCATGAAAAAAAAAAAGGATTTTGCAGGAAAACAGTTTGATTCTGTATTCGCACTTTTCCACAGACAGCAATCCCCTAATGATTTGGGGTCATTTTCTCTTGCCTGTTCCTTTTTATTCTAGCAACATTAAAAAGATCCTTAAAAAAATACTTCCTCACTGTTCAAATAACAGAGGGACTAACTCCCCTTGCCCCAGTAATGCCAGAGAATCCCACAAAGCACACTGACCTCTCCTTCACTCCCCCCCTGTTCTGCCCAGGGATTACAGCAGTCTCAATAAAGGCTTGTCCAAGCATGGGCTGTGATTCCCAACCACTGCAAGATCTTTTATGAATGTAATTTCAGCCTTATCCACATTTCCTGGTTTCTCTGCATTCCCATCAGACTTTCATTGTAAAAGTAATCAACATGGTTAACTCTTTGGAGCAGGAATTAAGCGGTTTTACCTATCTGTAGATGACCCTAAAGCAATACTGTGTAATAAAAGAAATAGTAATTTGGTGGTATGTATGTGTGTGTGCACTGAACTGCAGAGGGGAGTATGAGGAAGAAGGCAACAGTGGTTTGATATACAGCATATTTAGGGAGTTTGTAACAGCACTTGTGAAACTGGGAAAAAAGACAGATCCTCAGTTTCACCTGCAGCTCCTCTGCAGTATAAATTAACCGTTGCCTGAACTCAGGCTAGGCATTTACTCTTCACATGCACATTCTCTTCAGCTCCACGTGGGAAGGCAGAGCATATGCTGGTACCTGCTCTCTGGGCAGCACTGATGCTGGGACTGCAGCAACACTGTTCAGACTTAGGACATCCTTTTGGCTCCTTCTGCTCTGCTGGGATCCGGATCAGCCCACAGGTAGGTCACGTTAGAGGAGTAAAAAAGTAAATTGGGTGCCACATTTTGCCCCATTCTCCTGAGCTGCAGCAAATGCAAATTCAGCTCATCTTGAACTCTGCTCCCATCTGTTTAATTTGTTGAAGAGTGACATTTATATGACTGTACCCAATGAATGAATCCAACATGTTCTGTTCTGTAACACACAGTTTGGTGACACAAATGTACAGCTCAGATGCTTGTACGGGTACTTACACATAGATAATATACGTTCATTGAGCATGGTATCAGTTTTAATGTATAAGACAGATACATCCAAACCGCCCAGGTGTCTTCTCAAGTGCATGAGACAGCTCCAAGGCCTCTCACAGTGACTGGGTCTGTAAGGTAGGAGGAGGGACTTCAGAACTATACTAGGACCCTGGGTCTGCCTCTTAGGAAAACTCCTTTGAGCACAAAAGGCCTTGCCTAGCACAGCCCATGGACCTAACTATTGATTGTCCACATTCCCAGACACAGGTAACGGAGTAGAAGACATTAGATGTTAAGAGTGCCTTGACTGAGGCAGGAAAAAATGGTGTTAGTCTTGCATTCTGTCTAACTTGATAGGTCTCCATCAGATGGCATTGACAAAACCTTGTAAACCTTAGGGATCCCCTGTGAGCTGCGAAAGAAAAGCTCTGTGGTTACTACTACTATTACTCTAAATTCTTACTCTGTAAAGTCCTGTCTTAATTCAACAAACACCACTGCAAACCTTGGATATGGACTGCAGACCAGGCCCGCCTGACTCGGTTGCTTTCCATTACCTGCTACCACTAGAGGAGTTTAACCCATCCCAGGGTCTAGGGGCAAAGGGCAGGGAGGCACACAGCACCGGGGAGTCAGTAGGCATAGACACACAGCCCCCGACATGTCCAGTGTTTGCCCCACTCCAGAGGCATGAGAAGGGACCCGCCATTCCCCCCGAGTGGATGTGCATATGCCAGGAGCTTGTGCTATCGGCTGTGGGTTTATTTGTATGTGAATCTACGCTCCCGAGAGACAGGAGCCTCTTCTGCTGGGATCATCAGCGAGATTTTCTGCCAGGAAAGGGTTAAGCAGAGTGCCCTTGCTGAGTCTCCTTGCATTCCAGGGTAAATGGTGTTTTGCAGAGCCCGGTTACCTATGGCAACAGCGGAGAGGAATATTGCAGGCGAATCTTCTGAATCACAGGATTTACAGCCCATATGTTTATTCTGCAGTGAAACACTTCCAGCCCTGCCTCTGATGTGAGCTGGGAACCGCGAGAGGGCTTTGCAGAGCCATTTAAAAGGCAATGGGAGCTGGAAGAGAGGCATTTTTAATCAAAGGCCAGGTTCAAAAAGAAAAACCTACCCAAATCCGAGAAGCCTCCAGACTGAGCTCTGCTGTCACGACGCATACCTGTAGTCACATGCTACCGCCCTTAATCATCTCCACACAATTTCATGACTACATAATAACTGCCTGAATTTCCAGCCTCAGATTTGGCTCTTGCCCCTTTGCCACCCTGGGCAAAGTGCACACCAAGTGGTCCCAAATCCGGCACTGCCACCGCAGAGGCCCCTCAGCCCCAGCCGGCTCTCCAGGGCCTAAGGTGAGCTCCTTCCTCCCTCTAGAGCAACACTGGGCTGGGAACTGCCCCATGGGCAGCAGGAATGAATTAAAGCATCTGCTTTCTGATGTGTGCATGTACTACTGACTGTCAGATCACTGTATGGATGCTTTCCATTGCGGCTTTACAAAAATTGAATAGGGTTGGGTTTTTTTTCAGATGATCACAACTGGGAAGAGTGCTTTAAGCCTGCAAAGTATTAAGCATATTTATGGCATCATTTGAAAAACAAGAGTACAAATACATACTTTCACATATAATTTTGAAAGGCTGATGTCTTCGCTGAACTAACTGCATCTCACCTCATCCCTTCTGAGAAAATAAGCAGTTCCAGGCCTGGCTAAGATGTGGCAGGGAGATCATCTGGGAATTCAGGAAGCTAACGGCACAAGCCAAGGAGCTGTGGTTGAATGCTTGAGCAAAGATTCATTTCACCTAACTCTAACCCTCTGAAAGTCATGAATCTGGTCTCGGCTCCCTCTGTAGTCAGCAGAGATGTATTCAGTTGTTCAAAGACAACTCATCACACCCACAAGAAATACCTGCGCAGCTGAGTGTGTGCCTTGCAGGACCAGAGACAGTAATGTGATCCAGTACAGGCTGAGGGCAGGTCACTGTAAACACAGCTAGACAGATCCCCGACCCAATTCATGTGGAAATGTCCAATTTATACCCTTCTCTCTGCAACATGAATGCTCCCATATGTTGCTACTTCTTCACTAAGAAATTCGCAGTCTGTGCTACATATTAATCTAGCTATCTCAAAGCTTGAGAGGAAAATGCTATTCCAGCTGAATGAGGAGCTGGACATTTTGCAGTAGTCTGCTACTCATTTTTGAAAGCACAGAGGCAGGTCACTGCAAACAGTACTTGCTGTAGCCTAGGAGGAATTTGCCTTGCTGATAAATATTTCACAGTCATGAAGGACTGATCTGCGATGCCTTGTATGGACACCCTTTCAATGGGTTCAGAGCAGTACATGCCATTTCTTCAGGGCCACAGTTCCAAGTACACTTTTTCGTTTTGGAAAGGGAAAGCAAAAATAAGATACAGAACAGCTGAATCACAGGGCTTCTGTGTGAGCCCTCAGAATTCAGAAACGGGCACATCTGTTTAACTCGGATTTTTGTTCCATTTGGCTAAAAGGAAAACATTTACTTCTTCTTACTATTTTTCTTTCCCTCAATTAAGAAAAGAAAACAGAATCCGAGTTTATTGATCCAGTGAAATTTATTTGGGAGATTGCTTTGAAGCTGTGGATTAAGATAAACAGTAATTCATAATATATGTAGCAAATGATCATGTAAATCACAGAAAAGGAGAGAGGAGGAGAGTTGGAAGAAGAATTCATCCTTTAGGTGGAAAATTAATAGGCCTTTAAGATAGGAGAACTGGCAGGGTACCTGCCTGCCTGTCTGTGCACTGCTTTTTTAATGCACCCATCTATAGTATACAACCATCAAACACAACATTAAAACTTAGCAGGGTTTGTATTATGCAGTGAAATCACTCAGACTTCAGATGATTTTGGTCAGATGGAGGGAAGGGGTCTTTCTTTTTCCCTACATATCCAACCTGGCATTTGCCTGGCCTCTGGTTGAGGTTGTAAGGTTTTAGGAAAAGGATCAGCAATTCTGCTAGCAGGAGGAATTTTGCATGGCTGAAGAACGGAGAGCAAAAGCAATCTTTCCCGCAAACGCGTGTGTGTGTGTATGTGTTAGATTCTCATTCTCCACCATTTCCTGAAAACAGGGCTTGGGGAAAAAAGCACACAGACACATAACATTTTTCCATTAGCAGAGCAAGCAGGGAAGGTAATGGGTTGGGGGGAGGGGGTGGTAATCAGAGATCTGCTTAGTCTTCATAGAAAGAAAAATGCCTGGGCGCCTGCTTTGCCATAAATTGCATCTGGTGGTTGGAACTACAGCAAGTTATTAAAGCGACTGCATTAAAGTCATAATTCAGCAGGTCAGCAGCACACTCTGCAACCCCTCCTCCATCATCCCTCCCAGCCCCAGTTTCTGAAGGGACAGAACACCAGTGCCCTAATTCAGCTTCTGCTGCCGCACTTGGTGGCTTTTTATCCTGGGAGGGGAGGGAAAGGGGAGGAAGAGCAGCAAGCTCACGCTACTGAGGTAATTTGCTTTGCAGAGTCACAGGGAGATGGTGCTGCCCACCCAGGCCTGGCAGCACAGGAGAAATCATGCTTCCCAAATTTAGCTTTCCCCACACAGCAGCAGGGTTACTCCCTGGCTCCAGGCCCCCTTGTGCTCTGTCAGCCCAGCTTTCTCGCTGGGCTGGGAGAGGTGGGAGAGAGGAAAGCAAGATGTCAGCATACGCCGGGGATGGGGCTGAAGGCAGAGGAGTATGTGCTGCTTGTGCCCGATCGGATGGAGGGACAGGAATGAAAACTGCATCCCACAGACCTCAAGATGAATGCCAGAGCGGGGCTGTAAACAGCCAGCCTAGTGGAAAGCTCTCACTGTCGAGGTCAGAAGCTGGCTTGAAGGAGGCGACATTTGTCTCACATGTTGTGTTAATACATTTGAGCAGCTCTCCGCCTTGCTGCTACGATGAAAGCTCCCTTCAGATAATAGCTTCCATTTTGTTTTCCTCTAAAAAATCAGGCACATATGCCATCAGTGCTAAAAGGTTCAGGAGTCCCCAGCAGCTTTTCTGAAAACAAGCTCATGCACGTGTGATTAAAAAGAAAGCAGATAAACCCCCACAAACCCCAAAACTAAAGGGAAAGCAGATTTTCACCTCAGCCTCCCAGAGGCCTCTAAAAGTGGTGACTTATTAAAAATCAGGATTTTTTTCCCCTTTTTTTTTACATGAATCACCTTGCAAAGATCCTTCTAAACACCTTCAAATGCAGAAGGGCACTGTGCTTGGGGTCTGGTCACTTTCTGTAGATGTGATACATTTCTCCAGTTTCCAAGGGGACAGAAGTGCCCTGAAATCACCCCTCCACTCCCAGAAAGCACTCGCTCTGGGGCTCTGTTTTCCCTGGCCTGTCTGTGCAGAACACAGCAGGCCACAGGGCACCTTCCCTGCTTTGGATGCTAAATATTTTTTTAGTGAATATCAGGAGGAACACTAAAGCTGAAAGTACTGAGATGACAAGTAGGTGTATGAGGTCACCCTGCAATGCCAGCCCAAGAAAAATGCCAGGTTTTCAATGCATCTTCATGGAAGTGGGCCTAGAAAACAGTGTGAGAGAGGGAAAAAGCATGCACACCACTATTCCCTTAGCAGCAAAGATTCCTTGCTTAAAACAGACATGCAAATGTGTATTTTTTTCTGCAGATTACATGTGTTAGAGACACTCTGATTTCTCCTTCTGTTTTTCACTAACAGTATAAATACATACCTCCCAGAGACTCCAGCAGAACACTGGGGGATGGGTTTCTTGGTTTCTTCTTCTACCCAAGCTCCACAAAATTGTCACACAACTCCCTTGGTGCACAGCCACACTTACACTCACGACTATGGAGGACAAGTAGAACATGCCACCGCCTTCTGGGTCAGGGTTTTTGTTCCCATTGAGATTTTATTATAGACTTGAGATCCTCTGAGAATTAAATCCGCTGCTCGTCTACAGAACAGATAATGGCAGAGCAAGCTTCCCACAGCACTGCCTCCTGCCAATGCGGCTCAGCCCTGACCTGGCTACCATTCATGACTGGACAGAGTAGAGTTCATTCTCCGTATCCCATTCACAGCCACCGGCCTTTGCAAACAAGGAGTAATTTCGAGTCCAATTTGATTATTTTTTTTTTCAGAAGAGAAACCAACCAGCAAACCAAGCAGGAACTGAGCTGTGAGCCACTAAAATAATTTCAAATAGATTTTCTGTTTACAATGTGGATGGCAACAACTTTTGAGCTCCAGTGACCCAAGCAAAGTAAAGAATAAATAACACAAAATTAAAATGCAAGATATCCTGTTCCTGCACGGAGCTGCTCCAAGCTTTGTGTGTATGGCATTTGGTGGGGCTGCTTTGGAAAGGAAACACGCTCGCCACTGCAGCCTCGCTCTCTAGCATTTACTAGAGCAGTAGCTTTTTGTAGCTGCAGTGCCTTAAGCACACAAGGAAAATAAGTGTGATGAGAAAGCTTGGATGGCTGAAAGCTTATCTGTATTTCACAGGACTAAAAAGCTGGGAAAATATGTTGCCTCTGCCTACAAACCTCTCCCCTCTATAGCTTGTCCCTCACTCATGTTTGCATTTCCGACAATGCAGCAGTTCAGACAAGCACTAGGCACTGCTGCTGTATTTATTATTCCGGATACCACAGCAGTGACACAGACATTCCGATGTGAGGTCAACGATTTTCCCCCAAATGTGAGGATATTAGTCAAGCTCACATCACAACGTGAAAACAGTAGTCCGCCGTTTCTTCCAGCGATGTTTCCAGCAACAAGGGGGCGGCAGGGAGCCTCGAGCAGGGTCGGATCGAGCAAGAGCAGACGGGCTTCTGCTCCTTGTTTCCAGCCTCCTTCGGGCGGCGATCATAGAATCGTTTCGGTTGGAAAATGGAGGAAAGCCCACTCCTTGAGGAGTATGATACAGCCAAACCCCAGAAGAATACAAGGGGTCTTACTGTCTTTCTCAAGCAAACGGACCGGGAGTGTCCTGCTCCCAGCATCTCATATTCGTTCGTTATTTCTCAAGTATCTTAGAGTACAAATTATCCTTCTTCATCTAGCATTTATGCTGTTTCCCTGGGCTTGTAAGGGACAAGCCAGGCTCCTCAGAATTTAGATTCCCAAGAAGTCAGTTGCTGATCTTTCATAATTAGAAATTTACTTTGCAAATATACTAGGTCTCACAATTCAAGTGGGTTTTGGGGTAGAAACCACCATTTCAAACCTGCAGGTGCACCTGCATCAGTGGGACAGAAGAACCACAAATGTAATTTCATTTTCTACAGGATTCACCACAGGGAGTATCCCTAGCCAGTTCTCACCCCTCCGGCTGCAGGGGAGATGCCTGTCCATCTTCTCACAGCCAGGGGTACAGGAATGCACCCGCAGCTGTCTCTTCACATTCTCCACTGAAATGTCCCACAGAAAAGCTACCTGTGAAATACCCCTAGCATTTTGGAAGCATTTAGTGTGTACTGCTGCAAAAAAACTACTTGGAGGGGTATTACAGACATGCTTGGGAAATGCACAAATGAAAGGCAGTGCATGTTTATTTTTATTCTAACATGTAGAGTAGTTTTTGAGAAGTCTGACAGGAGCTTCACTGAGAGAACTACAATTTAGGCAGCTCTAAAGCTGCTGTCATCCCCTGCAACAGGGCTCCTCACTAAATCACAGCAGCTGTCCCTCCAGCGCCAGCAGCAGCCGGGAACACAAGGAACCATTTTTTTCTCTCTTTCCAGTGCGGAAGCAACACAGGAAAGTCACAGAGCAGCACTGAGTCAGGGCTCTGCGGCACAGTAAATTTCTGAGGCTGCCTGGTATTCTAGGCACATCCTTACAGCCATAAACTCCTCAGCATCATATTCCATCCAGGAGAGAATCTGGAGCAGCTAAAAATACAGCCCCTGCATCTCAAAAGCTTACACACAGCAAACTGCTGCCTATGACCTCCGCCCACTCGGCTCCCAGCACACACACCGAAGGCAGGTGGGGATCAGCCCCAGCCCTCCAGGCAAGGATGAGAGAGTGCTGTGCATGGTGATGGGCATTACACACTAATTCAGGAATAAACCTGGGTGTCTGGTGGGAAGGAGAATTTCTCCTTGCCTGGCACATGAGAAAAGACAGGTGGGGTTTGCATTGCCTTGGCATTTGGGGGGTGATTATTTCTCATTTTGCTCTGTGTAGTGAAACACCCCAAAGATTCTGTCATTAGCAGGCACTATAAATCTCGAGGACACCACAGGTGTGACTGGATTATTTATAGCTATGCTTTTACATTACCAGCTCCAAAACATCACACAAAGAAGAAGGTAATGAAATCTCCACCTCTCCAGCCGTCGCTCTCTAATCTGAAACGGCATTTCCAGGAGCCATTTTCACTCAACCAGGGAGTCTAGGAATAAACGTGTTCTCACCCTCCCACTCCCTGTCAGACAGCCCCACAACTGGCACGCACGTACACAATCACACACACATTCATTCTCCACATTTCTCACCAAGAGATACAAAAAGTCTCATGCATTTGCAGTTTATCACATGCAAACATACACATCTCTTCCCTTTCAGTCATGCAAATACACAATCACAAACGCATTCTGGGTTAAATTCTATTTTCACTTATGCTATGCAAATATAAAAGCTGAATACTTCCATTAAGATAACAGATTTACAACTGTGTAACTGAGATCAGAATATGGTGCTGACTCTCTCATACATAAATTTCCATAGCTGCTCCTGAATTTGTCTTTTTGCTCAGCCACCTCCCTGTGCATTAATCATTCAACATTTAAATCAGCCATCCATTTGCTTCTTTTTGCTTTGTCAATGAAAATTGTTCAGCATTAATTATAAAACTCATTCTCTACTGAGGTTTTCTTGGCTTTTTTTCACTAGTGGGTGGAAGTGTCAATTTACAGTCATCTTGTTCTGTCTTCAAAAATACCCTGCGTACCAGCTACATGGCAGAACACATTCTCTGTGTGAGAGTGCCTGTGAATGTGTGTGTGAGCTTGTGAATGTGTGAGCATATGCAACATTGGGAATGCATGTGCATACATGTGCATATGTAGAAAAGATGCAGAGATTGTGTTTGAATTAGAAAGACTAAATGTTTCTCAGGCTTTATTTTACAGTTTTAATTTTAACCACTTTCTGAATCTGAAGATTTTCATCCTAGCAATAGATGATTTCAGGTTACAAAGCAAAGAGTTTATGGCAACTGCAAATGTGTTCTAAATTGAGTATCTTTGGCAACAACAATACAATACAGATCTAATTTTACATAGCGGTAAAACCTCTCCAGATTTGCTCTCATATTTTACAATCAAAAGGATTGGGCATTGCTGGTGCAGCACCCTGCACAATCCTGCAGTACAAAACCAATGTGAGTACCGCAGTGCACATGGTAAGACAATAAACCCGTATGCTGTAGCCAACAGCACATCACAAAGCAATAAAACACAAAGGCTGGAGGATTTGGTTCAAATGGGAAATATTTCAGCGTGTGGACTGAACACTGTAAAGGCAGAGGCTGACTGAACTTGTCTTTGCAGGTATGATTTTCACAACTGTGAATGTTTTACTCCGTTACTACCAAGCAGAAACTACACCAGCGCGTAAATGCTTTCCAATCTTTTCATTATACTGGGATGCTGCAACCTGTATTTAACCCAAGGGGAGGGATGTGCTCAAGAAACCATTCTCTCCTTGGCAGTCATTTCTCTTATCAGTTATATAGAAATGTTAGACCACTTTAGCTGCCAACCAGGGATTATAGAAAGGGGGGAAAAAAGGCAACCAGGAGAAAGATGTAACTCTCTGCAAAAATGTAGTATTAATGTGTTATGAACCAATGTAAGATCTGAGTCAAGAAACTAATCTCCAAGACAACAACAAACAGATGAACAATGCAAATGCTCTTCTCCTTCTGGGCTTCTGGTATAAGTTTGTCCTGTCCTAGTACACTTATGGTGTCAACCCCTTCCTGGGGGCCTTGCTTTGTGGGAAGCAATGGTTCAGGGAGCAGGGTATGCGATGCACCTCCTCTGTCTAGGCTGGTGGCTGCTGAAATATAGTGCCTGTTCTGTATGCTCCGTTGAGATGGACTCGCAGTTTCAGTTCAGTTTCACAGAATTGCTGCCCACCACGAAACCCTGCATTGCAACAGGCAGTAATTGCCTCAATTGCAGAAAAAAACCAAAGTAAAAGGCTCAGGAAAGAGATCAAGAATGGAATCAATCCTGAACACTGAAGTGGGGAGGAAGGGGAAGCTGTTAAGAGGAGGAAGTTAGTATTACCCAAGCTATATACATTCTGTGAAAAACAAGAAACCTTCAATCTCCAAGATTTAAGAGCTTTTCAGGCAGTGCTTTTCACTCCTACTGAAACCAATGGAAAATAGAAAGTGTCCTTTTACTCTATGATGGAATGAAAATAAGTAGGAATATCAGTATTTAGTCAAATAACAGAGCATCTCTCCGATCTAACAGAAGTTGCGCTTCAGCTAAACACGCAGAAAGTGAGCTGGGAATAACAGCCCAGAATCTGGGTTTATTTATTTTGTACAAACCTCTGCATGTGCTGTTCTGAAGGAAAGAAGGTGAGTTTGATTCTCATTTACATCCAAACCGTTTTGTACGCCTGGGAGCAAAAAAAGGGAGCTGAAAGTCAAGTCTGCATTAGGGAGCATTCTCCAGAGTAGGTAACCTGCAAAGGCACTACAAATGTAGTCAGAGCTTATTCAAGCAAATTGTACATCTGTGGTATCAGGAGAAGGCTCTCTAGTGAGGAGACTGAAGAAGCTGTGGCACCAGCTCTCCCATGACTCTCCATGCAGAGCACAGGCTTCCAGTCACACCATACAAACATGCCTTCCAGCCCTGCTTACCTTCCCCTCCTTGCCTGTATCTTCTGACCGAGAGTAACATTTTCACCAGCTTGTTTCCCTTTCTCAAGAAAACTACCCTATTCCAAGAAAAGCATGGGTTTGCCATTATAAACACATTGACCCTAGAAGTTCTTGCTAGCAAAGCTACACTGGTCAGAAATCATTTGCTATCATACTCATGTCAGCAGATCTATGACAAACCTGCCCTTAGATGGATAGAAAGGTATTTTGTGCCAAATTCTACTTTACATCCATAACTCTTTACAGTTCTTGCCAGCCTGAAGGAACCTTGGAAGGAGCATATACCATACCTGTTTTGACCCTGCTTGCACTTCGTACTAGTGTGAATGAGAATTTGGAACTGTGAGTCCATATGTGCCTCCAAATTGCTTCTGATTTTTCTACGTGCTTATTTTAGTAGTATTTGTCACCCATGTGTATGCAAATAAAGCTTGCAGAGGAGTTCTGAGTAATAGGAGAAAACAGCCTCCCACTGTTTATTAGACTACAGATGATGCCACAGTAAAAAATGCTCTTAGTAATTTTAGTTCCCTTTCTCAGGGACACTTCCTGCCCTTCTACATTGTTATGAAAACTGCTGGTGACAACGCATCCAGTCCTAGCACTGGGAGCTCCACAAAGAGACCTGTACTAAAACAGGCTTGAGCCTGACTATTCCTTTTTCTGCTAAACTTCCAGGTCCAGGACTTCCCTTTCTTCCAGATCAGAGGTGGAACACATAACATGGCAGAACAAAAGGTTTTCTGTTCCTTGCCCGTGATCTCGTAACTTCATTCACAAGAACTGTCAGTCCAATTCCTTTCATAGCCATGAAATTCCCTGAAAAAAAAATTAATGCACTTAGATTTTAGTACCGTATTTTTACACTTTCCATCTTAGGTTTCATGTCTGTTAAACCACCTTACGCTTTGAAGGCCACATTTTCTTCTGAGTGATTCTGTCCTTTTTCCACTTGGCAAGTGTCATGTTTTTCTGTGATATTCTCATGGCATTTAAAGCAACAGGATCCCTTTTATTTACTTATCTCCCTGGGTATTCATATCATTGCTCATTTCTCAAGACAAATGAACAGCTCCAGGGTGACTGCACCTGCAAAATCACCCAAAGCAGCCTACCTACTTTATCTGACCTCCAAAACTGGTGACAAAGTTTGCTTTTCCTGAAGTGAAAATTCTGAGTGATCCAGATATATTCAAGTTTTTCAGCCACTGTATATATTAAGCATATACCACATTTGAATGAAATAATTTGCACATGTGCAACCTACATTTATGCATGCAAATCAGGCAATTAGGTACAAAATTACCTGATTTGCATACACAGTGTTAGAACTGAGCAAGTAATATGCAACAAAACCATATTCTATTAATATTATTTTCTTCTGTTCTGAAATTAGCTGCAACTGGATTAGGAAATACTCAAGATTTTCATCACTTAAAATGATTAGTCTATTTGATGAACATTTCTAGGTCTGCTGATGTGCTGGCTAATTACATATATCAAATTATACCGATTTTGTACCGTGTTTGGTAACTTCCCATGAATTTTACAATAAAAAGTGCAATTCCACTTTTTTCACATTTAGAATTTGACTTAAAATTTATCTGCACAAATAAACCTCAAGTGCATAAATAATAAAGAATCGCAACACAGATGCCCCCCCCCCCCATTTGCATTTGAATTAAAATATTCACTGATTTTTTTTTTGCTGTTTGTACAATCCAGCTGCTTTTCTGCGCATATAAATACGGAGCTGCTGTATAAGCAGCTGCATATGTAGGAAAATAAGCCAGTGAAGACAGACTCTGTGGAGTCTGGAGGGTATTTCCTACAGGCCTGCAGTTGTAAGCAGACAGATCACACCTCACGGATAATGAAACAAGCAGCTTTCCCTCTGCATAGCAATGCTAAAGGGGACTGCCTTACTGGAAGGGGAGTGCCTATGCTGGGAGGGCTCTGGTGACACCCTTGACCCTGACCTCTCCTCTCCAGTGGCTCTCTCTGCCTCCCGCTGCTCTGCACACGTACTAACACAATTCCCTTTGCTTCATTCTGTCTTGCTCAGAAGGCAAACTCCTCATGCACAGACTTATCCTATCTGTCTACAAAGCCTTATGCATACTAAGGGGCTTAAGCTATAAAATAAATAAACAATAACTGCACCTCTGCTGTGGTGCAGAGACATTTTTGCATGTCTCTGTTCTCATGGGGTTATCTCCAAACCCCTTTAAGTGGTTCAGTATCTTTTTTTAAGACAGGGTCACCAATTCTCTTTCAGATACAAGCACATCTTTGGTGTCTGTAATGGCAATACAAAGCTTCACACAGGATTCAGTATTTCATTCCTTATGCATCCTGGCATTTGCTTTCTGATCAAAGATGCCCATTTTACAGAGGTGAGCTTCCAGTTAGTTATCAAGTGGCAATCAGGTCTTCCTCAAATATTCTGATACCTTTAATTGAAAGCTAGGCAAAATGCTGAGGAAAATGTTTTCCTCACAGTGTGCACAGCTATGTATGCCATAGATTTCACCCGCTGCTATCTGGCTCATTCACCTATCGCCAGTGTGCCAAGTGCTACTGGTTTGATTATTTTATGCTTAAATAGTATTTTCAAACTTTTCAACATCCACTCTTGTTTCTTCTCCTTAATATTCAAATTGTAAGTACTTCTAAAAGACCACCTCTTTGTCTTCTGCAAAATATGTTGCACATCTTTGGCTCATACAAGTCAATAACAACAAAGACCATCAAGATATTTGATAAGATCCACATTTAAGAGCCATCATCTTGTGGCAACTTTGCTGTTGATGATCTGCTGCCTCCCATTTCAGGAACTTTTCATTGTTTCTCACTCATGGATGAATCAGTAGCGAGGGACTTTTCACCTCACAACCTACTGATCAGATATCTTATTAATTTTATTTCCAGTGTCTCTGCTCGTAACTGTAACCATTTGGCTCTTGTTTGCAGGTCCATTGTAACAGCTTCAGAGTATCTCCCTTTTAAACCAGAAAACTCCCCATGTCTCCCTCTTTTTCATCCCTGCCTGCTGAAGATAGAGCTTGTCTAGTTTTCCTTTATTGCCTTTGCCTCTGGCACTTGTTCTTACTTATCCTCTATTTCAGGCTAAGGGTCTCTACATCTCCTTGACATATGTCCCAAAAGGGGTATATTTTCATTTCTTGATCTTCCCTGACAGCAACCATCCCTTCCCACACTCAGCAATTTCATTTCTGTAAGGAAATAAATACAGTAGCAAGTCAGCACCACCTTTGTAAGTTCAAGCATTTGTAAGAGGCACCAAGTCATGAAGGCCAAGAATGTAAGTCTATCTGTAAGTCATATGTATTTCAAGCTATGCGGGTAAAACCCAGCAGTAGTTCTTGTGTCCCAAGTAAGGTATACTTCATTCTAAACCTAACATCTATCACACTTCCAAATAAACAATGATACTCATAAACAACTCAAGGCCTTTCATCATTTGTGTTTGTTACACATACCTAATTTAACCTCACAAATTCCTGAAGAGGAAAAAAGCAGTTTGTAGGAGATGCTATGCTTATACCATATACAAATCCTCCATGTATTTGCAAACAAGCTGCTGAGTGTAACCCACCTCTCTAAGAGCCCATAGATCTGGAGCAAACCAGCTCTGTAAGGTTACTGGACCTAGCAGGGAAGGAATCAGAGGAATTATGCAAGGAATTAGTGGCAGGAGCAAATTAAATAGGTGAATTTGTGTGATTTGCCTTGTGGTGGCAAACAGTCCCCTCGAGCTATAGGCTCAAAGAGGGGCAAACTGCTGACTGAACAGATTTGGGACCCTAAGACAGAATAATCTTTGGGAAAGTAAGCCAGCTTGTGCACCATGAAGCATGTTGGCAGGCAAATGGACTGTATCACTAAGAGAAAACTAAAGCATCTACATAGAAGATAATGGCCAAACCAATAGGTACATACAGCTCAGTGGATTCTTTGGTTGTGAGGGAGAAAGATGGAAATGTTTATCTGCAGCTGAAAAACCAGCAGCAGACCAGGCACTCCTCCTGCAGAGTCAACAAAAGCAACAGGAACTGCAGCTTGCACCTCAGCAGGAGAGTTTGCTGACACGGGGTCTGGGTAGTACTGCTGGACTTGCAAAAGGTAGTTTGGGCTGGCTTAGTTCTGTGCTGATGGACCTAAAACATTACCTTCAAATGCCCATCTGCATCTCTGAATGCCTAGTGCTGCGGGTGTGGAGGGTTAAAATTGAGTAGCCACAGAGAACCTCCTCAAATAGAGAGGGGCGCACAGCAAACAGTGTTGAGCTATTTGGCTCATGTTCTGGCCAGGCTGAGACTGGCTCCAGAGGCATGCTGTCATTGCATCTGGCTTACATTCATGGGGAATGTACTCAGTTATAGCAGTCAAACAGCCAGGGAACATCACTACCTGTATGTTCAGAGATGAGAATGGCAGCCTTGGAATGACATCCACAAGGTCTGCTGCTAGAGCTTAAACCTACTGCCACTCTGGGCACTCCCCTGCAAGTAACATGATTGAGGAAATAAAGATGGAGGGAATGAATTCATGTGACAGACTAGAGCATTCTTCTACAAAACGCAAGGGAGACTTGGAACTTGCCAAAAAGCTTTAGAAGAATTATTAGTCCCGTATCAGAAGGTCCCCTTGCGAGTAGAGAACTCCAGTACCATGCAGCTGGTATGCAAACTTGCGCATATTATGAAGGGATTGTTCTCTGTAGCATATGTAGAAATGTGCCCAGCATATACAGATATGTCATGTGCCATTTGAGCCATGGGTGGAGGTCTCTGCTCAACACAGCAGCTCCCTGCATGAGGCAGCAAGAGAAAGTCTTGAGTAGCAAGTGTGGGGTAAAATGTTGAATTGAGACCAAATGGTCTCAAATTTTGTGGGTACTCCACTGCTGCCCAAATGAAAAATCAAGAGAAGTCTGGTAACTGCACTGCCACGCTTCCTTAGGGAACAACAGCCAGAAAGGCTTAGTAAAAAGAGCTACCCAGGTCCATACATCTTTAAGTATCAAGGAAAGCTGGTGTATCAGTATAAAGACTTGACAACCCTGAAACAGAACATCATTGAGTAGTCTGTGTGGTAATGAGATAGGTCCCCATTAAAAAGTAGAACTAGTCTTGACAAGACCCTGAGGATAACGGTGTGTTGCTGCTGAGGACTAATCCCTTAAATGCTTGCAGCAAATAATGGGCAGCACTGGGAAGGAACTGGGGTGACTACAGAGAGGAGGAAACTCTGTAGATCAGGTGACAGCCTACAGTTCCCACAGACCTGGACTGAGACAGGAGCATAAACGGCCTACGCTGAGCACAGAAATAACCTTGCTCTTGTCTGGTCCCTTATTTCTAAGGTTTGAAGAACTCATACTAGCTTTAAGCATTTGCCATGTTTTCTGTGATGGAAGACAGACCTGATGGCTACACAACTGCTGCTCAAATCTGAATAAGGAAGAATAAAACTGTGTTTAAAGGCTCTATGCTGGAAGGTTCCTTTTTTCTTTAAAATATTAGAAAATAAATCTTTATGTAACTCTTTGTTTGCACCAGCAGGAAGGAAATGTGGGGTGTTTAAAAGTAACTTTAACCTGATGTTGTTTTCAACAAAGGTGCTATTAACAACTGTTACTGTTATACAGTCCTATAGAGTTATGTTGTAATTGATTTCCATAGCAACATGATCATGTCACATATTCTGGATTACAGCTCAGAGGGAGAGGGGATGGGAAAAGCATGGAATGAAGACTGCAGAGCAAAACCTGTCCTGATTATTACTTGAATCTTGAATGTTCTTATTAGTCCAATTTGTTTAAACAGTGTTTATTTGTAGGCAATGTGGAGGATCCAGCCAGGCTGCACCTGCCTCCCCAGGCATGCTCCAACACAGCCTGGGATTGCACATCTTCAAGGAAGAGCAGGGTGGGGTTCCTCCAAATGACAGAACCTTCTGCGAGGAGGAAGTTTCAAGTTGTGACTTGCAAAATATGCACAACACACTGCTGTAAAAATCCAGCCATCAGAACAAGGAGGATCTAGGCAGGGACTGCAGCTAATCATGCAAAAAGCTGAAAGGAACTGCTCTTTGTATTAAGCAGTGCAGTTCCCAAGAAACGCTGTTGTCTCTTCTAGCATGAGGAAAGACAGGTACACAAGAGCATGAGAATTTCTGCATCATTTCCTGGTATTTAAGTGGCACACAAGCCACTAGACATCCTATCAAGGATGCTGACTAATGAATCTATCTTAGGCTGCAGCTCCTTGTTAGCACATAGTGACTGCATGTCCACAGATGACACAACTTACATTACCCTAATGGCTGCACCTCTTGCTGCCTTACCTCCAGCAGAAATGATGCAATGAGTACAGCTGAATGAGTGCAGTTGGACAAACAGGAGAGCTGACTGCAGTGGGAGGGGGTGTGGAAGACAGAGAGCACCACTCAAAACCACATCAAACGTTTGCCAAAAATGAGTCTGCATTCCTAACAAGGTACAGCTCTTGAAAGGCTGCATCCTTTTGATAAGATACATGGCATAATTTTTCACTGAAGGAGGTGGGATAAAATAGATGCACCAACTGGCCTTCCTTATCAGTGCAGTCTGAGTTCTTCAAGGAGGAATTATCTTTACATGTAACAGGGAGTCAAGCCCATCAACAACACTGAGCAAGTAATAAAAAATACTCCCAAGCTTACTGCTGCACAAAGATGAGAGCTCTTTCAGTTGTTTTAATCCTAGATGTTTTGTACCTTCTCTTTTTATTTTACAGAAATACAGACACCGAGGAAGAGACTTCTAAGAGAAAAATGTCTAGCATATCAAGCTAGATCAAATAAGCCTGCAACATCTTCAAGTCAGTGGTATGCAGCAAACCAGGTATTCAGGCTTCCCACTCCCTCCCTAGTTCTCCCCCTAGCTCCAACACAATTCGCATCCACAAAAGCTCGTTGTCCTTACCCCAACCATGTGCCAGCCTCGACACGTTCAAATGAAACCCTGGGCTATGCTATGATCTTGTTTCTTGTTGGTTACCATGATGCATGCAGTGAACAGTAAGATTGCCTCACACAGGTCCAGAATATAGCAATTCAAAGCAACCCCCTCCTGTCTTCGATTTGGCCGTGCTGTGTTCATTCTCCATCATAGCCAAAGTGGAGCTCCTACCTCTGACACACCGGTATGCACTCTCCTTCACCCCAGCCCTTGGTACGTTGCATCAGCAACAGCCTCTATCTAGCCTTGGAGCTATCTCAGGGAAGGACCCAGGCTACAGGCAAATAGCCTGGCACTGAGCACTGTTGTTCCCAAACACCTGCGTTGCATAAGTGCTTTTGAATCCAGCTGTACACAGTCATTGTGACAACATGCTTTTATCCCAGAGGAAGGGAGGCAAGCAGTTTGGCAGTAACCAAAGGCCACGGTCTCCCTCATTCTGATAGGCGTTTGCCATGTGACCTTGGCTAAAACACTTGAGATTACCCATCTGGAAAACAGATAAACTAATGCAGAAACTTCACCCTTTCCTGGGCACAGACCTCGATTATGGCTAGCAAAGTCCCAGCCAGCTGTCCAGCTGTACATAAAAAGCACTTACTTATGAAAGGGCAAAATGCTATTTTGGCTTCCAGACAGACTTGGGGCAGCCCTGCTCCCAGGACCAGCTCCCTACCCCCTCGCTAGCTTTCAGAGGCCCAGAGGCAGGAACACGCTGCTAAATCTGTGATTTGCCTGAGGAGCGAGCGGAGGCTTGCAGCAGCATGGCTGCTTTCTCTGCACATTCCTCTGGTGACGCTACTTCTTACCCAACATGCAGATAACCCTGAGTCAAGGCTTTGGTATGAGCCGCGCTGCCAGGAGCTGCGTGCTCGGAATAGAGGGTTACAGTTTAAACCGAGGTGAAGCGCCGTCCCCAGCCAGCTGCACCCTGACTGCCCGCCCCCGGGCTGGAGCCAGCCACCCCTTCACCTACTTGCAGAAAAGGAGCTTTCCAGTCACTCCCCTCCACCCCACCACTCACCCAGGGATCATTCTCATTGAGAAGCTCTCAGACTAATAGTAATCCTGACGACTTTAGCTGCTGCTAATAAATCCCACCCCTCTGCCCCTCCCAACCTGCCTCCATGCAAATCCATTTCTAGGTTACTTGAACAATAGCGGAGCTGTAATCAGCCCTCCCCTCTGGCAGCCTGCAGGGAGGGAGGGAGGATGATGACAGTGGGGAATTCTGCTCGGCTCCTTGAAGCTGCACAGGCATGTTTCATGTCCCCATTCCCCTCCCCTGCGCAGAGGCGGGCAGGCAGGGGATCACATGGCCGTCTAGGTCGGGCCCAGGCTAGCGGCAATTACATGCTGGGGCGGCCCCGAGCCACCGGCCCGGCCCGGCCCGGCCCGGTTCAGTTCAGTTCGGTTAAGTTCAGTTCAGCCAGCTTCGGTTCGCCGCCTCCCACCCAGTCCCTGCCTGAGCTGCCATGCCGGAGCCGTGCCAAGCAGCTCCTTGCTCTGGTGGGGTTGCCAGGCTTACAGAGCACTAGAACAAAGCAAAGGGCCTTCACGCTAGCCAAAAAATAGAGAGGACCCCAGTGCATCAGGCTGGGGGAGCCGGCAGCCCTGGCACACCCAGTGCTGCTGTGCCAGCTGGGGAGAAAGAGGCAGCTCCCTATTCCAGCTCTTTGGGGACAAGGGAAAACAGAGTCTTCTCGGTGTTAAAACTCATCGGTGTGGGAAAGGGGGTGTTTTCCTTAAGATATGTTGCCATCCTACAGCAAGCAGCTCACATCTCTGAGGTTTCTTTACAAAGGGTCATAAAAGCAGCAGCGAGTGCATATGGCCGCGCAGAGCTACGGGGGGTGGGGGGAGGGAGGGAGAGCCGTGAGCGGCTGCCAAATCAGCTGAAACCTAAGAAGCTTGACCTTCCTCACCTCCACCCTTGCTCCCACCGCCTCCAACCAGCCTTACAAGGGCGCACAGCAGCGAGGGGAAGGCGCTCGCAGCCCTGCAGCACGCAGGGCCGGGCAGCCGGCAGGGCTGCGGGCTGGGTGGTAGTGAAGGAGAGGGGATACAGTTCAGAGTAACTGCAGCCGCTGTCAGCAGCGCACACTGATACCAGCGTGGCTGGCTCATTCCGTCAAGCCAAGCACAGTAGTAAGACACTGCAATCTTGAACCTACCTAGCCGCAAGTGGCTCAGCCAGTCCAACCAGTCAGAGACCGTACTGGCCGGCCAGACTAGTGACGAGCATCCTCCCCCTCCCATTCACATGTCTAACTGCGCCCTTTTGCTTTTCACTCTACAGTTCCCTGAATGGCTGAAAGAGTGGGTTTGCTGTCAGAAACTTGCAATGACACGTTATCTTCTGTGTTTCTTCTCTCAGAAGTAGGCGATCCCGTTCCCAGGAAGAAGAGCTGGGCTCCTGCAGAGCCTCCCAGTCAGAGCCAGCAGCATGGGGCTGGGCTGCCCTGTGGCAAACACGTGGAGAGAGAGATGTTTGGCTGGCTTGTCTGAGAAGCCCAGTAGTAGCCTCACTCAGTACATAGACCTAATTCTTGTTTTAAGACATACAGCAGAGAAGAAAACTTGTTTGCAGTTCTCTTTGGATCATCCCATTAGTATAGTATTCCCATTCCTAGTCTGCATTACAGGTTTTAAGGCAGGGGCTGAAACAACACAAGCTCAGTGCATGGTTTTCAGACGCTTGGAAAACAAACCCAGCGGCATCTATTTCTGTACAGGGGGTATAACTATGCCTTCTGCATCTTCCAGGGGATGGTTGTAAGGACAACTATGTAGGTATAAAGCTACGTTTTGGGTAGAAAATCCATGCTGTAATGGATTCCAATGGCAGAACGCCAAGGAGGAAGCTGTTCTGCTTCAATAATAGCCTTACAAGAGTCAGCATTACAGTGACAGTTCAGTACTCTGCTGCAAATCTACAGGATGTGTCACTTTGGCAGAGAAGGAGGCTGCTAATGCACAACACGAACCATCCTACTATGAATGGAGAATGGCTGCATACCACAAAATAGAAGAAAATGGCAAGACCTAGGGAAGAGGGAAGCTTCGGAGCTGCTATTGCATAGTAAGCTGGGAACCTGAGTGCTCTGAGCAGACAAAGCCCTTTCCCTTGAGGGGAAGAAAAACTCAGCTCCCAAGACATGTAAAGAAGCAGACAACCCTTTTTTCCAGTGACTGGTGCAGCTCTGCAAAGCTATGCTGGCAGCCAGCCCATTTGAAGAGATTGCAGTTTCAAAACAATGTTAGTCCTGACTAGTTTGGAGTTCAAATGTTAGAGGGGAGGGAGGGGGGGATATACTCATACACACAACATTGCTAAGCAAATAAAAAAGATTACAAGGTTTGTACTAATGACCAGTTAGCATTGGTGAGTTTCAGCTCCTGATGAAACTGTGTAGTATTTCCCCCAAATGGACATAGCATCTCCTCACTGCACAAACACTTCCATCTCCACAGACAGCTGCCAACGCTTAAAAAACAAACATCCAGTGACACACATGTTCTAACCCATTTCTTAGAAAATAGGCTACAAGGCTATTAAAAGAAATGTCCAGAATAATATAACTGGGAAAAAAAAAAAAAAGAAGAACAAAAAAAAGAAAAAAGAATCAACCCTCCTTGGGAAAATAAACTATTTAAATACTTCCCCATAACCAGAAGGAATGAGAGCACAACAAATGACCACCTGGACAAATAAATTCATTTACACCATTTATTCAAGCAAACATTGGGCTTTACCTTAAATAACTGGCAAATATTGGGGGGGGGGGGGGGGGGGGGGGGGAGGGGAGCATTACTGTGAAACACAGCCATCAGCTGGATCTCTGCACAGGAGACCCGCTCGCAGCTCCCTTTTCCTCTATCTTGAAGAAAGGTTACAGCTTGTTTGTCAGCTGTGAACATCTTCAGAAAGAGAGGAATCTATGGAGTGGGTTCAAAGCAGTACTGCCTAATACGCCCAGACTGGCTGCTTAATGAGCTAGAGTAAAGGAAAAGGTCACATGGTTACAAAAAACCTCCACACAACAAATGCCCCGTAGCTACGGTTAACTTTAATTAACTGCATTATTACCATTCACTTCAAGCTTATTTTCCACCTATGTCTACTGCCCCTTACCTTTCCTTTGCCACCGAGGAATCAAAGGAATGAGTCTCCTAAGTGGGCTTATGTTTCCAAAATTCTGAGTATAAGAGCTTTTCAAGAATGCTCTGCAATTAAAGAAATCCACCAGCTGGGGCTCTGTCTAACTCCAACTGCTGATGACTGGTTTCAAGATTACAGGAGTAGTTCTGTTTATATAAATCAGAGTATTTGCACTTCTGTGACATAATTAAACGTTGAAAACCTGATAGTTTGTCTCTTTTAATGGCATTTACAATTCACACATGAATATTACTGCTCTCTTCATTGGTTTAAACTCCAGTGTTATCCATGTGTACAGTTTTCCTCCCTGCCAGTCATGAGCTCACCACGTTAGTCTCCCCATCTCATGATTTAAAAATAAACTGCTATGTGGGAACTGCATTCTTAGAAATAATTGAAAATAGGATCAGTACAAATCTACACTCTAAAAACCACGTATGTCGTATCCAATAATTAGCTCAAAAGGCATACATTGGATCTAATAATTAACTCAAACCATCCTTTTCCTGCATTATTCCCTCCAATTCATTACATAAGAGCAATACGCTCTTAAGATTTTTAAGCACCAATGTATCACTTAATGGAAAGAAAAAGAATATAAAGACATTGTCCGAAATCACAGATACAGTGATGGCAACGACAGAATCTCAAAACATAACCCACCCACCCAGTATAGCCAGAGTATGTGTACAAGAGAGCAAAGATCCATAGATACACAAGGCATATAGTCTCCAGGCTTTTCCCATCTTTCCACCAGGAGTACTGATGAAAAATGTCTCAGGAGCAAGCAGATACCAAATGTCATCCAGACTTTTAAAAAGCACCTCTCTTTACAGTTTTGGGGCTTTGGGGAGTGTAGGGATCCTTAATTTTCAACAAAACTCAGCGCTCACAACCTATGACACTGTTGCATTTGGAACAGCTCTGCGTTCTGCTGGTCAAACTGCAAAGGATTTCTGCAGAGCTGCTGGTTTTGTTTTGGGTTTTCTCCCGTTCTTCCACCTGCCTCACTGAAAAGGACAAAGTTCATATTAGGTTTGTTTACATTTTCTACCTAGTATAAGGCGTGTGTATTTACTTTGCCTGTTGATAAACTAACAGGTATTGCACTGCTCCTCTATCTCCAGAAAATGCCAATATCACATAAAATAGTTAATTATACAAAGAATCCCACATGATCATTGCCAAAAGGAAAGTGTTACAGTTCAGTGCTTTAAGGAAGCTTCCTCATCTGAAAACACAGAACAACCCCTGACTTGTTCACCAACTCAGTTACGGAAAGCCACTGCCTAAATGGGGTAGCTACTCATCAGCTGCAACACCAACTGCAGAAGCTGTTATTTCCCACTCCGCTTTTCTGCACTGTGCTCAACTACAGATCTGCCTCACCACGAGTCTATGGCTGATGTCTAGCTTTGACAAACAAACACTACTAAAAAATCAACTAAAGTTATTAACCGTGTGACACTGGGTTTGTTTTTTTTTTTGTGAAAGAGAGCTTCATTTCAGTTCTGAAGCCATATTAAATTGCACAGTCAATGGATGCATCCTGTATTTCAAAGAGTTTGCAGCTGGAGAGCTGGGGTTGGGGGGGGGAGAAAGGGAGGAGGAAATGAGATGCAGAAACAGTAAATAGAAAATGCTTAGTCAGCAACTGTTACTGCAACATTAAAGGTGAAATGTAAATAGGCGCAGTGCCAAGATTTAGATAAGTTTGATAACAGCATCATCATCTTACTACATATATGTATGTGAAAATGTGTGTACAAGTGCCACAATTATCACAAGGAACTGCAGGCTCATGGGGTAATGGAAACTTTTAAAGAGGCACTATGGCTCATGCATGCTGCCTGTGCTCTGAGAAAAATGAAACTTGCTACGCCAGAAGTATTAATATCAATTGAATTTATTACAATTTACTAAGCTCCAAGGCACATTACAGTGTTCTGTTAACTACAGAAATGTATAAAGGACAAACAGAGCATGTTTTTCATGTACAGCATTTTGCTCTACTGTTCAAAAGCATCCGTGCATCAATAAAAGCAAAAACAAAACACATGAAGATTAAAAACGTTCAGATCAATAGAAACAAACTGAAACATTTTCCTTACAAACTTGCAACAAAAAACCACCCCTCCCCCCCCCCCCAAGAGCCACCCCACCGTTTTGCAAACAAACAGAAAAAAAAACAAAACCAAAAAAAAAAAAGAAGGTGAAAGACTAACACTCAGGGCTTGTCAAACATAAGCTGTCACCATTTTTGTAGCAATTTTTTAGGCATCAACACTGGCCTTGGCAAAATTTTTTTTTTCCTTTTTTGTGTTTTTTTTTCTTCTTCTTTCAGAGAAGTGCATACATTTACAAAAATACACACCAGCAGCAGGTAATCGCTAAGGGCTATTAACTTTGTACCTAGCCAACACACTGCCAAAGAAATGAGAACAGGTATTATGTGGTAACCAAACAATATTATATTCTGTTTAACAAAAACCAGCTCTATCCTTCAAATGAAGAAGAGTACATACCTTTGTTTCAAAATATAGAAACATACGACGAAAATAATGTCTATACATAAGACTAACTTTTGCAGTTTGTTATATTCACAATTCTACATCTTCAGGAGTCTGAAGGGATTGGATTTCCTACTCAAGGGTCTCTCTCCTTTTTCACTTTAACGTCCCCAGCTAAAATGGTCGCGATCTCGCCCTGCATAAACGCCCAAGGCACATTGGAACCGACTAGAGGGCATTTCTCTCCGCTAGGGCAGTAGACCTCGCCAGTCGCCCCTTGGGCCTTGATGCTCTCTCTGGAACAAGGGAAGCAGAACTTGTGGCTGGGCACAGAGGGGCACTGAACAAAGTGGGTGTCCTCCAAGCGTTCGTGGCAAATGGTGCAGCACAGGGGCCCGCTGTTGGCCATGGGGGAGTCCGGAATGTTTTGGGGATGCACTTGGTCCATGGCGGGGTGGGCGCTGGGGGGAGGAGGGGCCACTTGTAGGTTCATGTCCCCATTGCGAGAGGCCAGGCGGCGCTGGCCTGGCACCGAGGCCGGCGACACAGGGCTGCTGCTGTTTCTGCGGGTGGACGTGGTGGAGTGCACCGAGCTGCCGTCCTTGGGCGAGTGGGCATTGCCCAGCGTGTCGGCCACCGACATGAGCGCGGCCATAGGGGACTGTCCGTTCTGGGGGGCGGACTCGGGCGGCGTGGTCCGGTTGGAGTGAGGCCCGAGGGGCGGCGGCGGCGGCGGCGGGGGGCCCCCGCCGTGCACCGCCCCGAAGCCCCCGGCCGACATGGTGAGCTTTAGCGCTTCGCTCTGGCTGGCCATCCACTGTTGCCGCTGCTGCTCGTCGCTGAGCTTCAGAGCCCCCTCAGCCGAGTCCGAGGGCTCGGGAGAGGCTTTCCTCTTACGCATCGCCCCGCCGCCACCACCGCCGCCACCGCCGGGTCCCCGGGAGGCGGCGGCCGTGCCCTGCGCCCCGCCGGCCCCAGTCCCCGGCCGCGGGAGACTCACCAGCGCCGTGGGTAACATGGGGCAGCTGGCGTCCAAGTAGGGCTGCGGCAGCATGTCGGCGCCCACCAGCTCCTTGAAGAAACGCACGGACTCGGGCAGCAGGTCCCCCAGGAGCCGCCAGTCGCCGGAGCCGTGCTTCTTCTCGTACTCCAGGTACTTGAAGCCCGAGGAGAGGCCGCGGCCGAAGTCCTTCATGCAGTCCTGGTACATCTGTTTGGCCACTCCGGAGGCGCTGGAGAAGACGGTGCCGGAGCCGCTGGGGTACTCGATAAAGAGCTTCAGCTCATAGTCCATGCCCGGCTTGGAGACAGCGTCGAAGGCAAAGACGCGGCCCAGCTGGGCGTGATCCTTCTTGAAGCGCACCTCGTAGGGGGGTGCAGCCGGCCAGAGTGAGCAGCGTGTCCCGCACGATCTTGGGCTTGCTGGCCCACTCCTCGGCCGGTTCCGCAAGCTCTCGCTGAGCTCGGCCAGAGCCTCCGCGTTGCGCTGCTTCTCCTTCAGCTCCCGCTCCTGGTCGCTACTGGACACCGAGCCCGGCCGCTTGCCGCAGGCCTCGGAGGACGAGCCACCGCCTCCCCCCGGCGCCACCGCCGCAGGTGCCCCCTTGGGAGGAGGCGGAGGGAGCCGGGGGGCCCCCGCCGCCGCGGCCGCTCAGGCCCCCGTGCGGCGGGGGCAGCGCCACGCCAGGGGCGGCGGGCCCGTTGAGGAGGGTCTGCGGCAGCAGGTTTGGGGGCACGTTCATCTGGGCGCCGGCGCCCCCGGGGCAGGCCGGACACCAGCCCGCCGTGCGCTCCGCGGCGGGAGGAGAAGAGGAGGAGGAGGAGTGGGCTCTGCCGGTTCAGCTCCGGCGGCCCGTCCTCAGGCGGCTTGGGGAAGCCGTTGGGCCCCCCAGCCCGTTGGGTAGACGGGCGCCGTGGCTGCCGCCCAGGCTGCCCGGCGGTGGTGGGTACTCGAAACGGCTGCGCTGCTCCGCTGCGGCGGCGCTGAGCCCGTAGCGTTCCAGGCTGGACTGGGTCAGCCCCGCCGAGGCTGCCTTGGAAGAGGCATCCACATGGTTGAGCTGCTGCTGGGCCGCCGCCGCTGCCGCCGCTTCTTTGGCGGACAGCGTCACTGCCTTGACGCCGACAGGCGGCGGGGGTCCCGGGGAGCGGCCGTCCTGGAAGCAGCCGTGCGCTCGCTTCAGCTGCCGGGCCGTCTCGATCACGAACTCGATGCGGTCGGCGCCCTCGTAGTTGACGCAGCCCCGGCAGACGGGCTCCGTGAAGTCCCAGATCATGGCCCAGGGCATGCGGGGCAGGTCGCACAGGTAGCAAGACTGCCTCCGGGACGACGACACCTGCGCGGCGGACATGGTGCTGCTGGCCGGGGAGCTGCTGCCGCTGCCGCCGGGGTCGGGGCTGGCTCCGTCTTCCCCCCCGGGCTGCAAGGGAGGTGGCTTTCCGTACCTGATCCTGTCGCCCCTTGTAGCAGGGGGATCGTCTGCTTTTAGTTCTCTCCTGCTGCCGGAGAGGCTTCTTCTACCTGGTCCTTCCGCTGCTTCCCCGGTGGGGTGGGAACCACTTCTCCCGCTCCTCCGGGGGGCTGGGTGGGGGTCGCCTTCTAGCCGCTTCTGTTTCCCTGCGCTAGCTCTCCGCGGCTGCTGCTCCTCCTCCGGGAGGAGGCGGAGGTGCACGGAGGAAGATGGGGGGGGGGGGTCACCTTCCACCCGCCGTGGCTGCCTCGCGAGCTCGCACTTCGCTACGTGCTGATCCACTGCCGCGAGCGAAAGAGGGGTACCCGCACGGAGCTGTCCGGTCCCGCCGGAGGTGGCAGCGGTGGCGGCAGGAGCGTGCCAAGCGGCGCCGCCTGCTCCTCACTCACATCCTCGCCGCGGCTCGCAGTCCGAGCGCGGGGTGCTGCGCGCCGCCGCGTGTGCCTGCGCGCCCCCCTCCGCCGCGCCGCGCTCCCCCCGCACCGCCCCGCGCCGCGCCGCCCCTCCCCTCCCCTCCCCCTCCTCCGCGCCGCGCTCCGGGCGGGGCGCCGCGTCACCGCCGAGCGCCCCGCTCGCCGCTCCCCTCCCCCACGCCGCCGGCGCGGAGCCCACTTGTTGCGCGGCGCGCGCATGCCCGGCGCGCTGCCCGGCGGCAGCTGGAGCGCGGCGGGGCGCGCGGGCAGCCCGCGCTGCCGGCTATGTTTGGAAACCTGAATGCAGCGCGCGCCCTGGCCCCCTCCTCTCCTCCCCTGCGCGCGCCGCGGTGCCCCGCCGCGAGCCGCGGGCCAGGGAGCGCGCGCCCGTGTGCGCGGGGCTTGCTCCCGAGCCGGGTGTCTCGGTTCGGGGCGCCGCAGCCCGCGGCCTTCCTGCTCTGTCCCCGCTCTGCCCCTGCCACCGAGGCTGACGGTGGGATTCCCGCGCGCCACGCTGCTGAGGCAAACGGGGAGGGGGTGGGGTGGGGATCCCGCCTCGATATCCGATTTCGTGTTTCTCTTTCAGTGATCCCGGTGACAGAATGACACAGTTTCTGTGAGCCCGTGACTGCATCAGAAGCTCTTCCACTTTTGATTTGTTTAAATCGGCCATGTTTGCCGAGTGCTTCAGGTTGGGCTGGGAAAGACAGCGCTGTGCGCTGCTCGGGGGGTAGGAGCGGCCGGGCAGGTGAGTAACCGCTGTGATCTCACCTCGCTCATGCACAGGGACACAGGGTTTTCCCGGCGCTAGGAGACGGAACGCACGGCTGCTTTTTATCTATTTACCCTTCTCTAGCTTGCTGACATTTGCATAACACTGCTAACAGGCAAATTACTCAAAGGAACTTCGGCTCAATGCAAATAAGCCGAGAATGCATTTCACTGGGAGGAAAGCAAAACTCGGCAGCCTGCCTTCTCCCGAGGGTGCCTTCTCCCTGCCGGTGCCCTGCCTGGCGGGACGGGCTCTGCACAGCCCGCTCGTACTCTCGCAGCACTCTGTGGCTGCTTTTGCAAACACCGACATCGCGGTCCCCGTCCAAAGAACAATAACCTCGACCGCGGGGACGCGGTCCGGTGGGGACCCGCCGTGCTGCGCTGCGAGCGGCCACCGGCGCCGCGTCCCCGGGCCGCTCCCGGGCGCACGGTGCCCGCGGCGGGGCAGACTCGCCCGCTTCCGGAGTGCGGAGCCTCCGCCGGGCTGGCTGCGTCTGGCGGATGTCTTGTTCAGCCCCTCTTCCTTTGTTGCTAGAAACGCCGAAATCCTAGTCCATTCCAGGTTTCCCTCCGCGCTTAAAAGGGAGTAGGGGGGTTCTGTGGCGCGGTGCCACGGCTCCCTTGAGCACACCCAACGCTAGCAGCGATGCGGCACCGAGCAGGAAAGATACCTTCCATTCGGCTAATAACGCTTCAAAACTCACACGACAGAAAGTTGTTGATTTAAATAATTCCTTTCTTATCGCCACTGCATCTCATTTCCATTTTTAGTTGTCTAAAACGTTTTATATGATCTGGTTATAATTTGTTAAACTGACAAACGAATTTGATATGGATGTGAGTGGAATTATTTTACAGGGAAGGCTTAAGGAAATGCATATGCTGAGGTTACAGAAATGGTAGGACCAAATCCAGTAACAAAATAAATTCGGACAAAGGGACTTTTTTTCCATGGAAAGCTTGTCAAAGCAGCGAGTAGAGATAGAAAAGTCTTCGAGTTATGTGAGTCTCCTATATGCAAATTGGCTGAAGAAGATGCACCGAAGGAGAGTGGATTTCACACTTAGAAATTTCACACCTAAACCGTGGCCATTAGAGAGGCTTCATAGAAGCAGGCTTCCACTAAGGCACATGAAAGTTGGTCAAAGTGAACGTCTTTGCTTCCAGCCACAGCGATTTAGTGATGGCTGCAGGATTTCTACTTTAATATGACTTTACTTGACTAAACAAGCGTTGTTCACTCTGATTCATATTGGAAGGTCACCTCCTTTCCTATCCTTTTATTGCCCCGTGCTGATCTTCATAGGAGCAGCAGAATTGGGCTGTGGGAAGAGGTCAGCCCCTGCTAAAAAAATTGAGAGCTGAGGTTTTCCCCTTCATCCCGAGTGTCTGGGAATTCAGGTCTGCAGCATATCCCGACTGCATTTCAGTCCCCGGGTTATACAAACCCAACAACATGACAAGGCAGTCTGTGTGCTTGAACCACCCCTCACCCTGGCTCCTTGCTCCACTGAATCTTCCTGCAAGAAAGCCCTTTTTTGGTAACACTCACCTCACATTAACAGACTTCTTGGCTCACAAGAGCAGCCTTTATAGTGGGTGTAAATAATAACCACCTTAGTTAGATATAATCTAGTCTCAGAAAACCATTTACAGGTGCTGTCAACTCCCTTTATAGTTTGTGAACAGAAAAAGAGAAGAGATTAGCATCTGTGACCCAACCAAACTGCCTTTGCTTTTACTTGCAGGATACACAGTTGTGGAAATATGTTTGTTTTTTTTCTGTAATGTTAAACTTTGATTTAAACTTTGGCCATGGGCACGTACTGTACCGTTACGCAAACAGCACTTAAGGATGAAGTGTCAGCATAGCAACAATATGGCCAGCAGCAGTGGTGATCTCTGCAAAGCTGACTGATGAAGAGAACTGCAATGTAAATGCAAATAAATGCCACACTGTGGCACCTTCACAGGGAACGAGTTGTCAGTATCAATCTAATCTGGTAGGGGAAAATAGATTGAACAGTGGCAATGTCACAAAGCTCTCGTCTATGGCAGCACTGTCCCTGAGAGGGTAGCAGCGGGCTTTCCTGCTCACTTCCGCCTTTCCTCTCCTTCGCCATGTGAATGGCAGGGCAGGAGCAATCCAGATCGCTCTTGCTGGATTTATACTAAACATGTCTTGTATTTATTTAGCTCTGAAATAATCCAGGAATTAAAATTACTTTTGGAGAAGGAAAAGAGGAATCCCAAACAATGTAGCCATTCAGGTGCCTGATCTGGCTAACTGAAAGAAAGAAGCGAGCAAACAGAAAATAGCGTAGGAGCCCCCCCAGACAGTGGCTTGTTTAATAAGAGGATGGAGGGGCGCACAAGGAGGGACGGAGCTGCAAGCAATTGCTACCCGGCTACTGCTTTTTTGTACAGGAACACGAGTCAGCACTTTAGATACAGCATTAGGGATTCGGTGGAGATTGCCCCAAGTTTACAACCTGCCAGTAGTCCCAAGGGACAAGGAATATAATTTTCACTATCAGAAGTGAAATACACTAACTCCTTCCTTTCAGCGCTAGGATAAATACTGCCATCTGATAATCCCTTTTCCTTTATTCCTGTTGCCTTCTTTATTTGGAAGTACACAAGCACACACAGGCATATACACATCTGTGCTACATTAAAACAGCAGGTGAAGCTCTAATTTAAACAAAGGAGTCAAAACAATCATACTGAACACAGCATGCAGGGGGTGGCCAGCACCCTTCTTAGTGCCACCAGCAGCTATGAGAAGCAAAGGGTACAACACACTGTGAAGGAGTAAGTGACAAAACCCAGGTGCCTGGCTATACCCCAGGTCTGTCAGGCTTTGCTCTGTGCCATTCCCATGCCTGATCTCCCAAAATACAAGATTACTGTTGATCTGGATGCGGGTGGAGTACTGTTGATACTGGAGTACTGATTGATCAGCAGTCCCGTGTTAATTATGTGAAATATAGGACAGCCCCAAAGTTTGCAAGCAGTAATAATTAGGATCCCATGATCTCAGCAGCTTGGGAACTAATGGTCTGGTCTGGCTTTACATGCTAACAGCCTGGGAATATGCTTAACTCTTTCTCGCTCACTCTAAGAAGTTTCAGTACTGATCAGTGCAGCAGTCACGTCAGCTGGTTCTTCTGCAGGCACTCACCTACAGAAATGGCTTTTTTCTCAGCAGTCAAAGCAGCAGATATAACTGGAAAAAAAAATACAAGAACCAGAAGGGAAGTGCACTCCCAAGAGTGTGATTTACATGGATTTACCTCAGTATACCAAATAAAATAGAATCTATCACAATCGAATCACTAGCTTCAACACAGAGATCAGCAGTGAACAGAGCACTTGGTGGTAAAGGGAGTGTGTTCAGCAAATCAAAACACAAAACACTTCAGTAAGGAGTTGCATCATTTTGTCAAATTAAAAGTTAAACACTATTTTCTTCTACTAGGAGCTGCCAGGAAGTGTCAAAACACCTAGGTACAAAGAATAGGAGTGTAAGTACGTGTTTCTGTTTATCATTTCAATTCTCATCTCATCATAATTCTGTTTTTCCTACCATTCTTCAGGTAGTGAGCCTTGCTGACTTGCAGAGCCTTATCGCTTTACCATCTAGGAACTCTGCCCTCTTTTCTTCCTTCCTTTTTTCTCTCTCCTTGATCTGCAGTGCGGACCCATTTCTTAAGGGATGTTGCCTGTTGCGTCCTGTGGTTTTCCCAGTCCCATTTCCACACTGCTGCCGGAGAGGGGACCCCAGGGCACAGACCGGAGGGTGGGAGGCTGCCCTGCCCACAGCCCAGCCGCTGATGAAGCCAGGCCACCACCACCCCATGTGTCCAGCCAGGGGCACTCTGCAGCCCAACCTCTCTCTTTGGCCCTGGAAAGCAGTTAAGCGTCCTCTTGGAGACCCACCCCAAATCAATTTTGCTACAGCTGTCTTTATGCTTTTAAACCCACCCGCGAGCCCAGATTTCCACACGTTAACCTTTGCCAAATCTCACAGTGCAAAATAAGACACCTGTAATTAATTCTGCTCCCTTCACAAGGGGCTAGCGACTAGGTAGCATGTTCTAGGCTGGGATATGCAGAGGGTGGGTCTTCCACCGTTGTTATTTTTACTTTATCCCTGGACTGTTTTCATCTTACATCCTGTGGACATAGTAAACAATCAACAATAATGAATCAACTGAATCGGTACTTTTTTTTAAGGCTATTCCCACTGAGAGCCACTTGCACTTTCATGACAGTTAAGAATCTGCCAAACATTAGCTTAGTTACCAGAAAGACAGGCTCCCCCCTCCCTTCACCCCATACACAGATTGTTTATCAAAATGTGCTGCCAAGAAAAATATCCCTGCTTTTGGCCTCCACCAGTGATTAATAACACTTGAGAACTGAACAAAACTTCACTGTGTTTTCCAAAAAATGGGGGAGCTGGGAAGGAGGTGGGCAGCTAAGAAAGAAAGAAGGAAAAGTAAAAGAAGGAAAGGAAAAAAAGGAAGAAAGGAAGAGAAGGAACAAAGGAAAGGAAGGGAAGGAAGAAAGAAAAGGAAGGGAAGGAAGAAAGAAAGGAAGTGGGGAAGGGGGGAAGGGGCAAAGGAAGGGAGAGGAGAAGGGAAGGGAAGGGAAGGGGGAGGGGAGGGAAGGAGAGGAGAAGGGAAGGGAAGGGAAGGGGGAGGGGAGGGAAGGGGAGGGAAGGGAAGGGAAGGGAAGGGGGAGGGAAGGGAAGGGAAGGGAAGGGGGAGGGAGGGGGGGAGGGAGGGAGGGAGGGAGGGGAAAAGGAAAAGAAGCTGCACAATCTTAAGTTATTTCACATGGCATAACTTCCTTTTCCTCTGTCATGAGGCCTTCTGAAAAAAACTAAACTACTTTTTCTCCAAGGCCATGTAATAAATGCTGATTAACATTGTTATTGAAAGAAGGATGATATGGACACTGGATGAGGGCGAGAATAGAAACAGGGGGGAGGAGGCAGTTTCTTTTATGAGCACATATCAAGATGAGCTATGGGGGGAAACTGAGGGGAAAAAAAGGATCATTTACGTGCTTTTCAAAGACTGTTGGTAAAATTCCTAAGGGAGACTAAGTGCCAAAATTAACTGTTTTGCTGTATTACTTTTAGACACTACTGCCTGGGTGAATTAAGTCAAGTCTTCAAGCAGCAGCCAAAGATAGCTGCAAGCTGAAAAAGAGGCTCTGCATTTCCTTGTTTTGTGGTGAAACTCACAAATTTGTGGAGATTGTCTTTGCTCCAGGGTTTTTTTTCATATCTCTCTCTCTTTTTTGCCTTCTGGGCTATTTTTACTCTTTTTTATTTGGCTTTAGAAATTTATTTAGTAACAGGAAGGCAAGGTAAGAAACAAGCATTTGTTGAGAAAAACCAGGAAAGTAAAAAAATGTGAGTGCATCCATGTATACTGTATCTATTTATACATACATGTGAGACTATACATATGTATGTAAGTCATATAAGGAATTTTCATTACTCTCTATTCCAAAAGATATAATTTAGTAAAAGATAATAAACAGCTGTTTGAACAGTGGGATATAGACTAGTGAAAACAGTTTACTGAAATTAATGATGCTGGATTGAACCAAACCTTCCCTTTGGAATTAGCGCCAGACGTAGTTTTCCTGAACCCTGTCCAAGTGCCTGAGCGACAGACAATTTTCATTCTATTTGTGCTAAAGGCTTATGACTAGTGCTGGAAAATGAAGCCCTTGCCCTTGATCTTGGTGCAGATTAAAAAAAAAGAAAAAGCAGAACTGTGCCAATTTGTTTCCTCTGCCAATAGAAGCCCTTGTGCTTGTGCTCTGGGTAATGCAAAACAATGAAAAGTTCACACGAAAACTCCTCATTGAAAGGAAACCCACCAAGAGCCATGTTCTGTGCTACATTCATCAGCCCGTTTCCGAGAGTCTCACAATGTCAGCAAAATGCAGAGGGTAAGGGCAGAAAATATTTACCAGCCAGCAATACTGTCTTCTGTTTCTATTCCATGTCTCACTGCTAGGCATTTGATCATGATTGCTAAAAACACTCCCCTGTAAATCTGCACAGTCTCCCTTCTGCTAACACCCATCTCCCCGTGTTCAGGTATTGCATGTAAATTTGGGGCTGTGCAGAGCTGCTGCTGCCGGAGCTGTTACCGGAGCTGATTCTATTTCTGAGGGATGAAATACACATCTGACATACTCCCCCCCGCCCCCAATTTACAAACAGTGCCTATACTGTAGAGCTGTCAGCCAGCTAATCTCTGATTGCTTTTTCCTAGATTATTAATAAAATTAGAACCCCAAGCAGAAGGCGTTTGCTTTCATTGTACAGTCTGCACTTGTGACATGGTACATGTGGAAAATTTTGAGTGCACTGCAGTGAATGGTCTGGGGGTTAGTTTTTAGCTTCCGCTAAGTACCTGGCAGGCTGCCACGGCTGAAGGATTCTGGGAACTGAAAGGCTTCCAAGTACAAACTGCCAGCATTAAGCAGTCCTGACAGCTCTGCTCCTTCCACACTTGGCAGCAGTTCAAAGTGCTCTTTCATTTGAAAGGCTGGAAGGCTGCCATGTGCAATGCAGATTTGCTGTGCCTGCTCTCATAAGGAACTGATAAATGCCGTTGCTGTTGCCATGGGGACAGGAGGCTATCAGAATGGCCTTGTGATCTGCAGCCTCTCAGCTCTGCAGGCTTTTTTTTTTCCCTGAGATAGTGAAATAAATGTTATAGAGAAGGTTAACTCTTGAAGGACAGGAAGCACTGCCTTGAAAGGACTGGGTGAGCCTCTGTGCCTGGCTCCGTCAAAGCTGGGAACAAGATTAACACATACCTGCCAACTGTCCCTATTTGGGAAGGCCTGGCCCTGGGGATTTTTTAAGGAGGGAGGGAAGGAGACAGGGAGAGAGGGAGGGAGGAGGAGGGAAAACCTTCTTCTCACCACTCAGTGCCTTCATATTTCTTTTCCTTCTCAGGATCTCCCAACATAATGAAAAGGCCACCCCCTTTCTCCCCCCCCCCCATCCCCACGTACAGTTTTCAGATGCTGGGGAAGTGAATTAATTTACTATTGGATCCTGTAACATGCCTGATGTCTTTAGCTCTCATTAACAGCACTGGACAGCCAGCAGGATTAGACCCATTATGTGGACTCCGTGTGTGGTTAATGTGAGTAAAAAGAAAGAACAATGTGATACAAAACTGCATGTTTAGGAGAGATCTCTGTGATGATGCAAGTCCTGATAGTGAATCTCAGCGTCCTATTTCCCAAGATTAAAATAAACACACCCTTGAGCTATGCAGTTTGTGTGTGTATATAAACGACTGTGCACATCTACTACTGAAAAAGCTGCCCATCCACTATTGAAAAAGCGTAGAGAAAAATATAGGTGGCAATTATTTTCACCAGAATTTAAGCCCTTTTCCTGTGTCTTCTTTTTTTTCACATTATTTTTTCCATCTCTGCTACAACAATAAATTTGTGCTCCCTGAAGACATTTTGCTGCAGTCCAGTAAACTGAATCGTGTTTAACCAAGGCAAAGCCTGAACATGACATCAGAGCAGGGAACAATGGAGCGCATCACTCCCCTCCCTGACCACACAGCAAACTTCAGGGCAGCAGTTAAAAAGATCAATCTGGGCATGTCTCTGTGTTTACTGAGCACATATGAAATGCAATAAGCATGCAGATAGTGGCATAAAACAATAAAGCATTGGGGGAATTTAGTTTATAATATGGAGTGTTAGCAATTTCAGGGCTTTGTTTGAAACTGGGCTAAAAAATCAACCACACCCCACGTGAACAAATCCCCCTCCTTCCTTCTCTGGACATGGGTCTCTGCCTGACAGTTGTATACTTCTGTCTTTCCCACAGATGTGAATGGTATCATCTGAAATGACATATTAAAACTGAACAAACAGAATTCCAACCCAGATTTGACAGATAATCTGGTTAACAACTTCATGGTTAACCAGTAGCGTTTTTAAATAAACACCACCACTCTTACTTATTTTAGTTTCACTTTTTTTTCACTGCATTCATTGTTTAAAAGCTTTTTGGTTACTAATGTGTTATGCAAATGTTTGAATGAAGAAAGTGGCCATTTGAAAACCATGCAAAGGAGGATGTTTTAGAAATAACACAGGAATATACACTCTGCGTGTGTCACACACGCACGCGCATGAGCACCCTTTACCTTTCCTGAATTATCTTTTCGTTTCTGTTTTCAAACAAATCAAGGCATCTGTGTCTCTGAGTTTTGTATCTGACATCAGATCCTGCTGGTTAAAATAATTTACATATGCAAATCTAGAAAGGAGCTCCTTGTCTACATTTGCAGAGCAATTTCAAAATTGCAGACAAGGCTGCATTTCAGAGGGCTCTGGACCCGCCGAGCCAGGCCAAAGGAAATATTTCTTCCTCACTGCTTTGGATTTCTTTTTTTTTTTTTTTTAATAAATAAATGTGAAGTTAACTGTAATTCTACTGAAATTTCTTTACCTGATTCTCTCTGGGTTCTTGCCCACGGTTGTCATGGTAATTTGATAATTCTGGCTTGCTCTCTCCACATTCTGTTTGTCTTGCTGGATTTCCTGATTATTCCGAAAACTCTTTAAAACCCCCTCCTGTCTCTCTCCCTCTGCCCCCATTCTGGGCTCAATTCTCATTTTTTTCATTCCTCCAGCATAAAGGAATGCATATTATTTTGCTGCAAATCTACTAAGGTGAAACTGTTTGCTCCACTTACCTGAAAATGGAGCTAATGAGATAAGCACACATACTAGAGCAGTTCTTGTATTATTTTTCATAGTCTATGACAGGGGATAGAAAGGGAATGTGAAAAGATAACTGCATATAGATTTCTTGTGAAGTACTTGGATCTTAATCCTATAGATATTATTTAGGGTTTAACTGCTGCATTTCTGACAGCAGAAACATGTATTTAACTGTTGCCTTTTCAAACATGACAGGCACATTTGTACCTAGAGTGAGTGAGTTAGAATATATTCTCTCTCTATGACAGACTAGAAGGAATATTTTTATTCAGGGGTTCAGATGACAATTTATGCCAGAAGAAATAGACTGATCATGCTTTGCATGCACAGTGAAACCCAAAGAAAAATGCACGCTGCTAAGTAATATTTAGCTTGGGTGTGTAGTTACAAAAGGTTTATGTCACTGATGTTTGCATCTTTTAAAAGTGCTCAGTATTAGACTGCATATACACAATCTATACATACACATTATAGACGTATATATAATACATATATATGTGAAGGTACATAAAGTTGCTTTTTGGGACGCAGAGGCTCTCCCCCAGACACTACATGATTTTTGTGATAAAAGCACAGAGCTATCACGTGTACTTATGTTCACTACAAATAATTTGTGTGGGTCTTACATCTCATATTATTTCCTTTGTCTAGTCCTTGTACATTTAGCTTCTGTGCCTTTCAAGAAAGGTTATCTATTTTACTGTGCTGGTCAATGCCTCATGCAACCACACCCTGACATCACTAGAGTCTCAAAGAATAAGGTAAATAATTCTCCACTGTTGAGACTCATAACTGAAACTACAGTCCAATTTATTACAATTTAGACACAATTACTTCCACTGTACACTGTCTTTCCAATGTATCAATGGAATCTGCCATCCCATGGGATTAAAAGTATCTGTATCAATTAAAAATGCTCTCAAATTCTGCTGTCTGGCCTCTATTGTTTTATTGTTCTTTCTCTTTCTTGTACTGGAAAGCACATTTGGGATTTCTTACTAAGTCCTTTGATGGCATCACGCTGTGGAATCTGCTAAACTCAGTGAGCATTCCAGCTGTGACAGCCTCTCTGCCCCAACCTATTGCCATAATCTAGGACATCTGTGACATCATCTGACAGTCTGTGACATCACCTTGTGACCTGCAAGACCAGAAAAGGTCATTGTTTCTTAGTCACCATGAATTTAAAAGGTGTCACAGGCAGTATCTGGCATTCAACATTCACACTTGATTTTAACTGTAAAAATGCTGCTAAAATAACCTCTTGACATAAAATAAAGGACCTATAAATCTGTTTGGAAACTTTTAAACTGTACAAATCTTACTTTCTTCTTACTTTTATTTTCAGATTTCCATTCTTAGTAAAATAAAAATGACAAATTTTATCCAATTCCTATGTAGTGTAATAAATCAGCAATGAACACATTTTCTCTTATGTGCTAAACCTCACATATCTCCCACTGCTACTCTACAGAAGAAGAGGTTTCAGTAAATCACATGTGGGACATCTAATGTTAAAATGTGCTTAAATTCACTTTAAACTCTTATTTATTCATGTATTTCTACAATGTAGATACTGCAGAAGCTCAACAGATTTTATGCTTCATACCTACCAGAAAAATGATGGCCTCTCTCTTCTGAAAGGAAGAGTGAGTAAGGAAATGCTCTATTTTACATACTGCTAACACCTAATTTTTTTTTACAAAATATATCTGGTAGCATTTGTTGTTTGAGTGATCAGAAATATTTACAAATTATAGTATTGAAAGGAACCAACATGCTGATGCTTTCTTCTTTCCTTAGAATGCTGTTTGTTTGCATACCTGCTAATTGCTAAAACTCAGTAATCTGTAGTGGTCTTCCTTTTATTAGTGTAAATTAGCAGTCTTGCTTCACGAATTATGAAGGCTTTGCCATGCAAATGTAATAGGCTCAGCTACTTCTTTTAAAAGTCAGTGTGCTCTAGTCCATTTTTTTTTTTTTTTTTACTACTGTTATCTTTAGTTCTGTGAAGTCTTGGAACATTTCCCAGTCTGGATCTATAGAAAGTTTCCCGGGAAAACGTATAAAGAGTCTGTGTTCTGCTTTCCTCTCTGCTAGCAGTGCCTGCGTGCTTTGGGTGAGCTAGGTCTTTGAAGACCTAGCACATGCATGGAGCCCAGTCAGGCTGAAAAATTTAGCAGTTGAGACATTTTACAGTCCAAAATCTCTTTTAAACAAAGGTGTGGTTTAGCAGGACTGGCTGCTTCTGACCTCTTTCAGCCTCTTATTATTGCAGCTGCTATGATGTAAGGCTGATTATGGCAGAGCTGAAGTAGCTGAGGCTCAGGGAGAAATGCTGAGAACAGCTGTTTTACTGTAAACATTAACAAGGGTTGGACTTCATTTGCAAGCTGGGAGCATTCACAATTTCTGCACAAATAATATGCCGGGAATTTGATCTAGATGTTCACAGCACAAAGAAAAAAATCATCCCTTCTATACATTACTGCAGTTTTGAATGAAGCAAATTCTCTGCAGAGAGATGCATCCCATTAAAATCAACAGGGAATTTTTCACGTTAATACACGGCTTCACACAGATGATACAGACATACACACTGGATAAGAAGATGCAATATTTATCTGGTTTAGCTATTTCTAAAGCTCCTATCACGTTGGTAGTTAAGTGCCAATTAGATACCAAAAATATTCAGTTAAAGCAGACACTGATGTCTGCCGACTATTGCAGAGCTACAGAGTCCTATCCAAGAGGGCAGACAGAGATTTGAATGCTTTCCCCTCAGCTCAGTACTGCAATTCATGGATGTTAGGAAAAAAATTTCAGACCTCATTTTCTTCATTACATTCTCAAAGTTGCTTTTTTCTGAAGCAAATGAAAAATGACCTTTGCAGCAAGCGGGGACATTCACTGACATCACATACATCTGCATATGCACACACAGACGTGCGGACCGCATCCTCCAGACACTGAAAGCTGGGTTCTTTTGCCAAATTATCAGTGTAATGGAGTCTGCGAGGCAGCTCAGCCAGCTACTGGTGCATCAGCCAGTGCAGATATGATAAAGCCTCAGCTGGTTTGCAGCCACTGCAGAGACTGCAATGGCTCTTCCTTTCCCAGATCCTTGTGAAAGACATACCATTTTAAAATGGCTAAATGGAGCCTATTTCTCATGGATCCCCAGTTACCAGACTAGTTTCTTGGGTACAGTGGCAGCCAGTGCAAAATACAGTAGCTCTGCTGGTGTTACAGTTTACACTAGGGACCATGTTGGCAGGGAGACAACCCCAGGATGATGCAAGGATGGCTTAAAGCTGCATTTTCACCACCCTCTTTGAGGCCTGCCAAGAACTGCTTGGCCAAAGCTTGGAGTCTGGGCAACAGTCCCTACTTACAGACTCCTTTTAGAAACTCCCCATATTAAATATAAAGCTATATAAATCCTAACTATCTTCCTCATTTGTTATTATTATGGTTCACAGGCTAAGTAGCATAAACTCTGGTCATCCCTTTGATAAAAGACCAAGGCAACCTTGGGATCCAGAAAGGCTTGTTAAAATTCATCACTTCCAATGAAAATCTTAAACGTCTGGCCTGTGCTGTGGATGTGTACCTCTTTGAATGAGAAATAAAATGAACCAATTGGACATCTGACCTTTTTAACATTCCCAGGACATTTCCCATAAATCTGGAAGTATCAAAATTAGTATCTCTCCAAAATTCAAAGCTAGTTAGCTATATTCTGTTCTCAAATTGTTTAGTTTTTATGCAGGATAAGGGGAGGTTTCTGGTCTCTGTTCTATGTGTTAATCCATTGTGCAGTTGAACAGCTACTGTCTCCTCCTCCAGAGTGGCTGTGTTTCTTCGGATCATGATTTGTTTCTACATTTTGGGATGAAGTAACACAAAATGCTGTCTACCTGGTATATCTGTAAATACGGTTCTCTTGCATTCCTCTTTATAATGGAAAGTAAAAATATTTTGAGTGCCATTTATTCCTGACCCTAGGCATGTTCAAATCTCCAAGTAAGTTTCACCATCCATGTGCGGTAATTGAGGTTTTGAAATGCATCTGGAAACACATATCTTTCCTTCCTGCTCTCTGACAGGATTCCAGAGCACTGGAATCATATCTGTTGTGAGTTGCCTTTCCCCTAGTCATACTTTTTATTGAACAAATGGTCAAAAAACTACCTAGTTGTTTGCTTAGATCTTCTAACCAAAACAAGGCTCCATCCTGTCCTCTTCCACTGCCCATGCCTGTAATTTCTTCTCAAGCTGAACGATGAATGGGGCGAAAGCCAGCATACTATTACATTTGGAACCTGGTTCCATCCAGGAAAATGATACAAATGAACCTGGGAAATAAACTGCAGCTTGAGAAAGTAATAAAGCATGTTACAGTGCTCATATGTAACTGGAGATGGAAGAGCTGTTTCCAGAACAGGGACTGGAAAGGACATACTGGCACCTGTGTGATTTCTGAACCACTGAAAGCAAATTCTTTCCTCTCTGCCTTGGCAGGCCCAGAGAGCAGATGAAATGCCATGGTCTGGCCAAAAGAGAGACTGCTCTGGCACTACAGAAACCTCTTTTATAGCACATTCTTTCTGTGATAGTAGCTCTTCTCACCACCTCAAAAATGCTTGCTGAAACACCAGCCCCAGCTGTAGTTTCTACAAGTGGATGAAACATGTGTCACCACCATTAGAACCATCCAAGCAAAGAGTAGGATATGACACCTCACAACACTGGGCCGGCAAAGAGTAGCCCTGCTCTAGACTGACAGTGAACATTCAGTACTGGGGCATGGTAATTCTGAAGGGCACCGAATACTCTTTCTCAAAGCTCCCTGAGAAAACTAGGTCCAAAAGTTTGGATTTGGTACTGGAATTCCCCATTAAACATCCCAGTAAGTTGAAACATTTGGCTACAGATCTTCTTGTCTCTAAAACCTGTCAGACACACTCAGTTGTCCACCAGAAAGCAGGTGAAACCAACAAACTCATCACCTTGGTAATTCACAACACCAGACCACACTGGTTGTCCTGTGTTAAAAAAAGGACTGCCAAGGAATTTAGAGATCTGAGAGACCGCTAAGCCTACAGTCCAACCCTATTGACACACAATCCAAATTATAAATAACTATTAAAATTTAATCATTTCTTTATTTGTCAGAAATAAACCCTCATTTCTTAAATAAGACACTGTATCTGAAAATCAGTCCACCACTTCTGTCCCTCACTGCTGTCCTGCAACTCACGTTGGTACCACAGGCCACTTCCAAATGTCCTTCACACCAGTGATCCACCTCTGGTTGTGAAGAACAGCATGGATATCCCTTCGTGGTGCTCCTTGTTGGAATGCTGGGCTAGTCAGGTTTAAGGAAATCACTGTGAAACTGTAGAAGTTTAGTCAAGAAACCAAACCCCTCCAAAGGCAATCATATTGAAAATGTTCTGGCTAAAAAAGAAGGAAAAATAAAAGGGGGGGGGGGAAGGGAAGGAGGAGGGAAATTCCTGTTATTTTCCTCAAATATTTTCCAAAATCAATTTTTCTCCAAATATAAACCCAAAATTCATCTGGAAAGCGTGTGTTTATTATAATCCAGACAGTCTTTTGGGGAAATGCATAAAACACCACACTGTATCACAAACATTTCTGATTAGAAAAACAATTCCAATGTAGCTTGTTATCTGCAAACAAGCATCATCAAGCTCCTGTAATGGGAAAATGGTTGCATTCTCTCACAGGCCAAATATAAAACAAAGAATATACCCTAGTCTAAGATAAAGTCTGACCTGAGTTTTTAAGCTTTTCATTTTAAAGCTGTCTGGAAGAGCCAAAGGAATAATGGAGCACTTGTAAGAAGGAATACCAAAAAAATGTCAGTGCCAAATACACTGGGAAGGGAAATGTGGAGAACGTGCATCTCTGAAAAAGATTTTTGAGGTGACAGCCTGGGGATCAGTCCAATAAGAGAATCAGTTACCCAGAACTTGAAGCCCGCAGTGCCAAAGTGAAAGTTAATGGGTTCCTAGAGGGGAGTTCAGAACCTCTTGTTCTGTGTCAAGATTTCCTATAAAGAGCATGGGAAAAATTAGGTACCTCTGAGAATGGCATCCAAAACATCTGTTTCTGTATTTTATCCAGTGACTATTTATATGAAATATTTAAGAAACAGCCCTGAAAGCTCAGAAGGGAATCTAAGGCGCTCTCTGCCAGATGGGTGCTTTAACCAGTACAGTCATGCTTTCTCTTACGCTTTTTCGGTGACTTTCATTCTCTCTCTCTGGTCCAGTGAACTGAAATTATTTTCTGCAGCATGGCACAGTTTCAATAGGAAGGGTGGAGAATGCCTGCCTTCAAAACAGCCTGCGTCTGCTGGTCAGGCCACTCTCCTGGGACATGTGAGTTGGAGTCTCCTCACGCACAGAACATTCTTGTGCTCACAGACAGGAAACTGTGAGGGTGCACTTGAGAACTCACCTTGTTTTTTCTAATCTCTAACTGCTATTATACAGATAATAAAAGGAAATATTTAACAATAACCATGAAAATTACTGACACAGACACCTTTAATCTTTGAGATTCCAAAGCAAACAATGGATTATACTGAAGCAAGTTTGCCCTTTGGACCCAGCAGAAGCACCCAAGAATGCAGAAATGAGCTTTGCTGTACTTCTTAAAATGTTGTAATGCATGTTTTTGTGTGAGCTAGATCAACTCCGTAGGCTGAGTCAGAGAAAATTCTGCTTGCACTGTATCCTTTCTTGTCCACTCTATGGATACTTGCTAACAGCATTTCAGCTTTAACCTCTTTCAGCTCCTTGGGTTTTCCTTAGAGCAAAAGTACAGCAGTTGTATTTAAGCCATGTGCAGGAGCTCAGAGGGATAAGTCTCACCCACAGGTATGTACGTTTGAATCACGTTGCTTATTATCAGTTTATCATCTCCTGGGGCATCATGCAAGCAACAGTGCATAAGCTTAGGCTAGGAGATGAAGAAAATTTCAGCATGTTATTGAAAGTGTAGAGGAGAGCTTGAAGGAAGCAGAAAATAATAAAACATGTTGGATTTTGGCCAAGACAGCAAGAATTAATAATCTGACTTCCAATAGCATAGCATGGGATCTACTGTAACTACAGCTGTGGCCAGTTGTCTCCAAGGCTGTCGGTTTCATGTGGATTTGACAGTTTTGCAGGTTGGTCCCCTTTGAATGTACTTTAATTCTTACTGTATTTAAACAAAAGAAAAAGAGAAGGAATTTCTGAGGCTACACATCTCCTGCTGGCAAAGGTACACAGAGCTCACAGAACAGTAGGAAAGGAACTTTCCAGAATATGGATGTCTCTTTCTTCAGCTGAACCAACACTTGCAGCTCAGATAATGACAGCCAGTCAGCCTCAGGCTGCCTCTGTGCTGCAGCAGGAGTCCTATCAGTGTAGGTTACACTTCCAGGGCTACTTCATCACTCCTCCAGCTCCTGCACTACCATGAGAAGCAGGTATAATGGCCCATACTGTGCCTCCACTTAAGTGAGTCTTTCTGTGCCAATCAGTGGACCTTGTGCATTAGCAGACCTTGTATACTGAAGGAACAAGAGCCAAACCTGTCTCATTTTCTAGTTTTGTGACTCAGAAAGTTTATGCAATGCAGGAAGTTATGATTTCCCAAGTCCTTTCCATAAACAGTGGCTTTGGTGAACACTTTACTCCTCTATGACCCAATCAAATCAAGGGCAGTAGCATATAAATAATTCCATATCTGTATTAAAATGTTTTGCTGAATCTGGGCCTAAGTAAAGATGTATTTAAAGAGAAAAAGTTTCCTAAAATTATGGATTCAGCATCTTAGTGTATACCTTAGAAAATTAAGAACTAACTATATTTATCTAATAGCTTCCTTAACATTCTACACTAATTCCTTTCTTTTCCTATTTAAAAGCAGAGTATTTAAGACTTGTAAAATGTGTGCTTTTACTACTAGGATTTTTTTGCTTTTGTATTTTTTGCTTTTTGAATTTTTTTCCATGCAAACATATGTAGTTTTCAATTTTATGTGACCAGCTTTAGCTATAATAAAGTAGGACCTGCTTTGAAAGACTTCCCTTTAGCAGCAGAAAATCTCTAGCACAGGACAGGGATGAAAAAGGAATGCTACCTATTCTGTGTTGGCCATGATTACATCCAAAAACATGTGCTCCTTTTTTGCCTGATTCACACAAATTCCAACTGCTATATTTTATTATGGCATTTAAGAATTTGGGTAATTAGATATTGAATATAACTCAGTTTATATCTCACAAGCAAAGACACACAGACACATATGCAGTAATATATTCTCAACACTTGTGATTCTGAGTATTTATTGTAACATTTTCTACCTTGACAAAAGTAGTAGAAACATACAGCATGAGGAGGCTATTTTAACTTAAAATTTCTCTTTCTCTGCTTCCATTGCCAATGACTACAGTGGGAAAACACATATTCTAATTGCATCTTGGTAGGCATGTCAAAGTGCATTTTATATACCTGGGTCATGCAACATGCATTGCACACACTATTCAAATCCGAGGACCTTTTGATGGGACAGATTGTGCCTATACTCCCTGAACATACACTGAATGAGCAGGTAAGAACAGCACAAGAGTTACCCTCTGCCCCTGACTCCCACTAACACAAATCACTGGTTCCACGTGGACTCACTGGCCTCACACAAAGCCTGTGACTACACAAAACAGGGCTTCAGTCTTGTCAGCCTCCACTTTGCAACTTTAACACATACATATGATGCCTCCTGCTGCAACTTCTGCTACTGCTGCTGTTGGTTTGGATAGAATCAGACTTTGAAGAACTAGCTTGGACACAGTGGAATGGGACACAATGGTTCTCAATGACCAGAAGAGTTTGGGACTGCAGGCTTCTCCCTCATCCTAGACAAAGGAAGATTGTTCTTTTTAGAACAGAACACCTCTGCCACTTCCCACCTTGCTTACTCCTACAGCAGAGCCTATCAAATACAGATCTCTTCTCTAGAGGAAGGGAAGGGAAGGGAAAGGAGCATGCACCAGGAAGACTGCTTTGAGTTCTACAGAGAGAGGGTGGACAGTGACTCTGCCACTTCAGAGTGCCAGAGTTCAGGATAAGGAGTCACTTTGTGCAAAACATTGCAGCCTGCTCAGCAGCATGATGGGCTTTATTCTCATGTCCTTAAGCACTGCAATCTGCTCACAAAGCCCGGACATCCCTGACTGCTGACTGCTGCAGCCAGTCCTCAAAGGTGCTCAAGTCTACCATCCCCAAATGGTGTGGACCACGTGCCCTGAAATCGTAAGTCAGTTGCCCAGAAGGTGTGCTCAAATAGAGCGAAAGATCAGCTAACTGTGCCTCGCACAGAGGGCCTTTGAAAAGTATTTCAGAAGAGATTTCACTTCCTGGCATACAGAGCTTTGCTTAGGACAAGGAAGAATACAATGACATTATGACAGTGTGTACACACTGAACATATGATTCCTGTATTTTCTGGATTAGGGTTTTGATTGCGTTTTGATCAGTGCTATCTATCGTGTGCTCTCCTGGTCATACTCTCCTATCATACAGGGAGGCAAACATGAGTATTTCATCAAGCACTGAACTCCTGATGGGTCAGTATAAATGAGCTTTCAATCAATTCATTAAGGCTACCATGTCCCCCAGAGCTTTTATTGGGGCCCATGAGAGCCTTTCCATCCAGAATGGATGCTGCAAACGGCTACCAAAAGGTAGCACCAGTGTAGGAAGTGAGTCTGGCTTCTCAATGGGGAGAGAAGTCTGAGAAGCTGTCAGAATTTATTTTGCAGCAGAACTCACAGCATGCTCTTAAGTGCAAACATATAGGTAAAATAGCCACTACCAGTGACCATATCTTCCCACTTCTCTTAGCCACTCTTTCCCCCCCTTCTTCCTCCTTTCTCTCCTGTAAATGCAGTGCCCCTCTGGGGGCACTCCATTTCCTCAGTCACATCCCCAGCAATCCCTGCACATCCTATCTTCACACTGTACAATCTGGACCAGGGTCTCTTGCTCTACACAGGATGTTTATTTCAGTGCACAAATGAAGGCCCAGGAAGGTGAGGGAGCAAAACATAAAGAAAGTGCCAGCACCTAAAAGTTCAGAAAAATATAAGAGGGCACATTATTGCAGTGCACTATGAGTTTTAAAACTAGATACTTATTATTCAAAAAAGCCCGAACAGAGCAATAATCTCTTTATTCTCAGCAAACAAAGTTCCCGGGGATTTGGGCACTAATAATACAGCAGAAGAATACATGCAGAAAGATCTCATCATGACAAAAAGGGACATAAATACCTTTACATTTTGCCATCTCTTCTCCCACCAATTCCAGCAAGATGCCAAGTTTGCTGGGAAGCATCTGCACTAGCAAGGCCAGAATGCTTGTCAGGATATCCCTGGGGACCTGGAGTGTGCTTAGGTCTAGCACAGGTTCAATCTGTACTGTTTGCCTCTAAACCAAAGCAAGCTTTTCCTGCCCAAGACCTATTCTGGCTTCCCTTTAGTATAAAACCTCAGCATCAATTAAACTTGTATTGTGTAGAAATGGATGATGGATGAGGGCACCAGAGTGCATGATACACAGATACACACAAACCAGAACAAGGCTTCTCTAAATTTAGCACAGTCAGGTAAAATATGCTGTTATCTGGGTCAGGTAAACTATAAGAAAAGGTCTCAGGTTAAGATCAGTACTCTTCAAAAATATCAATAAATCTCCAGATTTCAATATCAATAAATCTCCAGATATCAATAGATCTCCAGATTTTCTTCTTCAAACTATCACATTAATTAATCAATCAATTAATTAATTAACTGTTAAGCATTAAATTAATTAACACTGATTTCAGATTGAAATAGTCCAGCGTCGATATGGTCAGAAAATCAACTATATTTCTTATTATATCAGTGGGAATATAGGCTAACTGTATTAGATTAAAACTTTATTTGTAAGACAGAATACAAGTTAGATTTTATTTAAAATGTTAGAATGTTTGAAAATCCCACCTAATATGGGTAATAACCCTGTACACTGTGGCAGAGATTCTGATTCGCTTTTCTCAGAAAAAATGGGGCTGTGACTGTATCTATTTTTAAAATTCAGTTATTAAAATGCCTTTGAGTAAATTGACAATAAATCACTTGATGATCAACAGCACTATATAAATGCTGGTAAATTACAGCAGACAGAAATGGATGGAAATTGCAAGATAAAATTATTCAATTTTATGTTTGGCATTTGTGAGTTTATTTCCAGCCAACTACCAAAATACGTCAATTGTTTTGTTATGGGCTGTGTTTCATACCAAGGTCTTCACAACTCTCACAGTTCATAGTGACTAAAAATGCTGAAAAGAGATGATGAAGATAAATTTTTGTGTTTTGAATGCCCTTGCTAACAAAATCTATGACACTGGATCTGAAAGCCCTTAAAAATGTTATTTTTCAACAAATGTTTAGTTTGTTTATTGATTTCCCTAAATATTGTCAATGAAACAAACTTGATCCGTGTCAGGGTTGTTTCTAAGCAGTTGAGCTTTCTGAGTCTCATGTATCTCTCTGCATGTATTGCCATTATTAAGGTTTGAGATCTTAACTGGGCAAGTTTTGTGATTGTCAAGAGCTGGTGTACCAGAGTAATAGTTACGTAACACTTGACATTATAAGGCCTTGGTTTAGATGCTCATAACTGCCAAACTTTAATAACTTGAATTTAAATTTTCTGTGCCATCTGCCTCAGGCTTACACATTGCACAAAGATGTGGCTGTCTCTTCTGATGAGTAACTTACAGAAAACTATATTGTTTTATCAATGATAAAAAATTCTTACACTTCTTTTCAGAAGGTTTGGTACCTTGGTGCTTCAGAGCCACAGATCAAGTGCTAGAGTAGTTCCAGCAGAGAGAAATTTTTCTTCATTCTCTAGCTAATCCATGCTGGTAACATGGAAAACAACACATAATAAAGTCTACAGTGGCTAGCTATGTACACTCAGTACATATAAGAGGTTAATAAGTAAATTCATTGATTATTTCATCCATACTGAGCACATCCTACTGCAGGCTGAGCTGAGATGACAGGGATCTTCTTTCCAAACACAGAAGGAGATAGAGTGAAGGGAGTTAGAGCAGAGGGTCTGTAGCCAGTAGTGCACATGCCGTACCAGGACAAGGTTTCCTGAGTCACATCACTCCTCTATTTTCAGCAAATAGCCTTGAAATCCCTTTGCAAAGTGCTTGTCTCATTTTGCCTGCAGAGGCTGGTTCTCATAAAGTATAGCTGACTATTTTTAAGGTCAGTTAGCTCAAATGCTAAACGTTTGTACAAGCATATCTATGTTCCAGCTCTACTAATGATTCATGTGAGACTTAATGTGGTTCCTCATGATGGAATTAACACAGGAAGTTACACATAAAGAGATTATATTAAAATCATATTATGGCTGCAAAGTCAAACACTCCAAAATTTAAAATGCTAAAATTCACATTGCCATGAAATCTTCATTCATTCTTTTCTTCTTATTCATATACAGCACAAAATGAGCAACATGGTCAAAACTGTGGGTACAAGCAGGCCCCAGGAAATCAGCTGCATTACCCTGTACTTAGCAGAGAACACAGACTTAATTGTTATGCTGAAGTGGACTCTGCAGCCTAAAAATGAGGACAATAGCACTGGTGTTTTATTAGCCATTCCTATATCATGTAAATATTTTTAAAATAAAGCCTAGTTTCATGACTGATCCAGATCTTCTCACATCAAAGGTGCTTCATGATGGGTGAATTTAGGCCTCATTCTTATCTGTGTTTATCACAGAGACAGAAAATTACTTCATGTTTCTAGGAGTGTCTGACTGGTATTTCCTGCTCCTGATCCCTGATAATATGGTTAGCATAACTAGCACCATTTTATGAGGCAAAGTCATTCTCTGTGACCAAGTGACACAAGTATGATGAGTTCTCTTTCTCCTCATTATGAGGCCCTAAAGGTCCTGTGAACCAAGTAGACAAACCAAACAGATTTCTTCTTCCTCTCCTTGCTAGCCTCAAAGTTCCTGGGCACCAGGCTGATTATTCCATTCCTTACAGGCCTTGAAGGTCCCAGGCACCTGGCTAGCCAAGTGCCGTGGATGATGCTGTCACAGAACAGGGAAGCTTAACAGCACACAGAGCACTGTCTACAAAATCAAGCAGTTACAAGTCCTAAATGGGGAGCTTAGACTGGAGCTGCTGCTTGACAGCAAAACCTGTGACCTCCCAAAGGCCAGGGACACCTCCACTGTTCTTTGCTTCCTCCCTGGACAGAATAACTTTGATTCATTATATGATTTTTTAATCTAGATTATTACTGTTATATTGATGCAGCAAACTATGTATTAACATCTGAACTGCAGAGGGTCTAGGTGATTAGAAACCGTAAATTAAGTTAAAGTCTAGGTGATTAGAAATCATAAATTGTATTTTAAGTTCTGTATTATGCTGCTTTTAAATTGCACTACATTGATTTTGCTTGTAGAAATCCTGTGCAATTCTAATAATAAATTCTGTGCTATACTAATCATATATACTATTAAGAAAATACAGTTTTAATTGTAACTAAAACTTAGTGCCATGATCATTCTGCCAAAGATCCCTAAAAGAACTTGTCTGTCCCCTTAGTGCCAGATGACAGAGTGGTTTAGTCCCATCAAAATTAGTAACAAATTATAATTATGTTACGTAAATAATCAGCTCCATTCCCAAACAGAAGGTGGACAGTGAAATAAACTGTAAATCCACAAAAGAAAGAAAAATGCAGATGCTAGGTTACACAGACATAGCAGATTAAAGCCAGGAAATCCCAGCTCTGACATGTAGTGACTTGGGCTTCATTTCCACTATTCTTGGTGTCACTTCACCTTGATGGAATTATAGCTTCCACTTAACAGTGGTGATTATTGATTTTACATAAGTCTACATGCAAATAACTAAACTGATAATTCTGGATTATGTGTGATTGATGAATAGTAAAACATGGTACCTCCTAAAGTTTGGAAATGTTCCTCTTACTGATGTTACAACTGATGTTGAATTCGTCATCTGAAGTTTGACTCCATCATTTCTTCCACATTGTTTTCATCTTATTATCAAACAGAATTAGCTGTTCACTGAATATCCCAATAAATTTCCAAGATCAAAATCCTGGGCTCTGCTTTGGATAAAATGGGCACTCTTTGAAATAACCCACAGGCTGCTAACAAAAAATTTACATACTTAACAGCTCATTTTAGTTGCCTGACCCTCAAAGAAGATTAGGTACCTTTGCTTTCTATACTGTGCCAGAACAAAATGAAATGCCCCAATGAGACAAGTGAAAAGGATGAGTAGTAAGCTGCACAAAGATGCATAAAAAGAAAGAAATGTGAAATGCTGTTGAACCCAGGAGAGAACTTTTGAGTACCAGGCTAGCGAGTCATGCCCCTTCTTGTCTGCCATTCTTCTGGAACTGTGAATCTTGTGCTCCTTCCAGCACAAAGGCACAGGGCCAACAGGAAGAATAATGTTGCCCCTACCTCAACCAGTTTGCTCTTAGAGCAGGCTTCTAGGGAGAAAGAAGATGGCATAATTGAACCTCCTTAAGCAAACTGAACTCAGGACCCCAAGGATTTTGTTGGCAAGTGCTCTCCCCACTGGCTTAGAGGGATATGTAACAAGAAAAATAAAAAGGGTGATGATCTGATTATCTGTGAAACATTTTTCTATCCTTCAGGATGAATGACAATAGACAAAGATCATATTTTTTTTCCCCCTTAGTTCCACATCTTGCTAAAACAAAACAGATAAGTCATAATATCTCACATTTCCTTATCTTCCTTGTTCTTTTCCCTACAAGAAAGTGAACACATTTATAATGGGCTTAGCTTTACAATGTAGATAGGGAGCCATCTGCCCAAGCAGAAAACAAGAAAATTAGCAGCAGAGTGGTTTGAAAAGCTATGGTGCTTTTTGTATTAACTCATGAGCTCTTCCTTAAAAGAGAATAGAAATAATAAATTTAACAGGTAATTAGTATTTGAGTGTTGGCTTCTTCCCTTTAACATTTTAACAGATACTTTTAAATTTACAGGGGAATGACTGGTTAATAATAAAGAGGTAGATACATTGTCTTGGTGGATATTTCCAGACACTTTACACCAAGATATACACTTTTTTTTCCTGTTTTTATTTGAAAAGGCTGTATTTTTTTTCTTCACTTTTTTTTTTCTGTTTCCCTTGCACTCACTCTTCTCTGAGCCATAATAATCAGAGGAGTGGATTGAGAGCTGTCGCATAGAGACAGCCTCCCTCAGTACCCGCCCTGCATACTAATCAAGTGCTTCCAGTCTGCAGGCTGGGACATGGATTCTGTCTTTCAACTCAGGCCAAGGCTGAAAATGAAACTGAAAAGCTATAAACCTCACTCAGCAGAATGGAAAGCATAAGATTGCTGGGATTTTGTATTGTGCAAGTTACATTCATGAATACAGTGAAAAGAACTAAAAGAATCTGCTGTGATAAAAACCGCAATAGATCAGGGGGATTTCTTAGAAGAGCTGGGTATGGATCTAAATTCCAGCTACTACTGATTCACTTTCATGTTATCTGCAATATTTGCCGTCTCATTGTTCACCCCCTTTTATAGCTAACTGCTCAATATATGACACACAATAGCAGTAGTTAGTACTGTACCATATGGCACCCCACTATTAACTTTCTGTCATGTGGAACATCTAACAGTTCTGCCTTTTAATCAGTACCTAATTCATAAAAAGCATTACCTCATACCTGTGACTTTAATAACTTTAATAGATTTGTCTGAAGCTTTGCCTGTGAGATTAATGATTAGTGAAGGTTTAACTCCTTTACCTTGTAGTACCCCTTCATACTCTGAACCAACAGGGAGCCAATGGGAAGACTGATAACATCAGGCAGCTAGGAGTTTCCTGCAGCATTTCTTTGCAAAGCTCTGACTAAGAGACGTTAAGGCTGATGGTTGGGATGAGCAGAGAATGCAGCCATGGAGAGTTAGGGCACTGCCCTCAACTGTACAACATGGTTATGTAAGAATGAACTTACTCCATTGTTCAGAACCTGAGAAGAAGGAGTGTGATATCTTGGTCATTTACATAGGGATGCTGGAGAGGGACTCTTCATTAGAGACTGTAGTGACAGGAAAAGTGGTAACGGGTTAAAACTTAAACATGGGAAGTTTAGGTTGGATATAAGAAGGAAATTCTTTCCTGTTAGGGTGGTGAGGCACTGGAATGGGTTGCCCAGGGAGGTTGTGAATGCTCCATCCCTGGCAGTGTTCAAGACCAGGTTGGACGAAGCCTTGGGTGGTATGATTTAGCGTAAGGTGTCCCTGCCCATGGCAGGGGGGTTGGAACTAGATGATCTTAAGGTCCTTTCCAACCCTAACGATTCTATGATTTCAGTTGTGTCTGTCTCTTGCTACTGGAAAATAAGCTTTAGCTGCTCTGGTTTGCAAGCAGAAGCAGCTTGGGATTCCAGTATTCTCTTGAAGAAAAAGAAGACATACTTTTTCCTTCCATCAGGGAATGTGGAAGAGCTCTGTTGGTGAGCATGTCTACTGCAGGTCCAGAAGAAATACACCTCTTTTGATGACCTGTTGATAAACCAGAGCTAGGGTAGAACCCTCCTCCCACCTCTGCTGGAAAGATGCTGTGGATCTCACATTTTCTCTGGACTCTTCTGGGCATGAACCTGGCAAATGGACTGCTCTGGAACCGGAGATGCCATTTGGATATGTTTATTCTGATGACGCTTGATTCCTAAAGCCCAGGATCAGATGTCCCCATTTTTAATTCTTTAAAAGGAAAAACTCTTTGCAAGAACAAGCATATTTCACAGTGAAACTGATGATATAAGAAGCTCTGACTGGTGCACAAAGGAGTGTTCTAGCCTAGATGCCAGAAAAGGGAACTGGTAAAAGTAAATGGTAGCCCATAGCGTACTGATTGCAAAGTTTTCTCTGTGTTAGCATTTTTCTATAGAGAAAACATTTAAGAGATGCTCTGTTTTTTTGTACTGGATACTTTTCACCAATGGGGATATTTGGAGCAGGCTAAAAGAAGGGCATCTCTATCAAAGTACATTTCGTCTGTACTGGATCAAGTCTTTCATGTGTTGATGGAAAATGCACTGAGTCCAAACTTCAGATGCTTATTTTGTATTTTAAACTCTCTTGTTCTGATACAGATCATATCCAAACTGTATAATGTTCTTCAGAATTAAATGAACAAAATAATATAACCTGGGTATTGTGTTGTGGATATAGCTTGATCTCCTGTCTGCATTAAATTTTAAAAGGTGTCCAAGAATGTGTAAGCTAGAGCCCTCTTGAGACTCCAGCTGGCTTCTGTCAAGGGAAGAACCTGAAATGGGGCAAAAGAAATCTTATTTTGACCGGGATTCTTCAAGCAAGAAGTTTCCCAGAAGGCATGAACTACCCTGCTGTAAAAATGATCCCTAATGAGTAAGTTCCCTAGATAACTAATGCACCTGCAGATATTAACAACAAAGATAAGATAAAACCATTGCCAAGCATTTAATGATAGCCTAAGGATTCATGAAGATCTGAAAGATAGCAACTTGAAAGGCAACGGTCACAACCCACCAAGAACATGATGAACTTTCTTGCCTTACTGAGGTAAGATAGAAATGATTCAAAGGCCTAGAGACCCAAATCCATCCTGAATATTGAAAGGATGCCTTACTCTACCCTCTAGTAAAACATGCGGAATTTCTTCTACTGAGGTATTTGTCCAAATTGCAGAGATTTGAATCCAGTATACTTTGTGTGTGTTTGGAAAAAGAATACAGAAAATGCAACTCTTCCTCCTGGAAACGTCTTCTATGATTCACATTTTCACCATGGCCAAGTAATACTCCTCCAAGTTTTTTTCATGAGCAAGAAGACAGGGGCAGGAGGGGACAAGACCTATAAGCTTTGGTTCAATTTCTAGTCAGACTCACCACCCTTTTGCGCCTTTCAAATGAAATGACGCAAAAAAAAAGGCAAGACAAAGAATCACGATACAGAGACTGCACAATCTTCATGAGGAGAGAAATAAAAACATCTCTTTTCTGGCTTTAGATCCCTCAGTCATATTCATAAAAGATACCTAGATTCAACTTCGGCTTTAACTTTGGGTTTCAGGGGCAACCGTGCTTTCCTTTTGAAGGGGGCAGAACAGGAAGAATGGCAAAAGGGATGTTGTGTTTTACATTTTCCTTAGATTAGGACTGATGGATTCTTGTGGCCTTTGCAGGTAGCCAGTTCCTAAAGGAGGACTGCTAACTGCTGTCACTTACAGAACTGAAGAGATTTCCTGCAATGCAGAGTTTGATTCAAGCCCTGAAAACTGGCTGTGAACTGCGTGGCTTTCAGCTTTTCCAAAACCTTGTCTGCCTTAACCTGAAGAGTTCTGAGTGAATCTAGTTTCTCAGATGAACAGAAAAGGAATTCTCATCTCTCTAGGTTTCTATACTACCCTAATCTCTGAAAAATGAGTCAGTAATGTCTCCTGAGAGAAATCATCATGCCTAAAGACCGTCAACAGCACAAAATATCAAAAGAAGCTTGAGGAAATGCTTGGACACCTCCTTAACCTTCCTTGAACAATTCCAGATAATTCTGAAACTAAGAGCCAGCCATGAACCACAGTGAGTCTGTGTCTGGCCATAACTACTCAATAATTGGCAGCTACAAGTATTGAGAGAGCCAAAGAATAAACCTTTCCTCCAAACATGTTCAATTGTTTGGACACTGTCTCTAGGGGCCGATGACACTTCTCTCTGTTTTAGACTTGCAGTCTTGCAGCCAAAACCACAACAAGACAGGGTAGGATGCAGGAAATAAATCAGATGCCACCCTTTTCTGGAAATTATTTTTCTGCAGCTATTTGGCAATATTTTTAGGTTTGTGGACTGGAAGGTTGTCAGACTGAACAACTCAAGAGACAGGGAAAGGAACAAGTTTCATCATTGGAATTGCTACGCATTCCTGTCCCTCTTCTCCCACACATCTTAATATTTATTATCTTCCCTTTAGGTCTTTTTAAAATTGTTTCTGAAAAAGCTACATGAATGGTTGGGTGAGGAGACAGTACTGGATTATATCTGTATCACCATATTTAGATGAATCTTTAAGGTTTGGAGTATGAACTTAAGATTCCTATTAACATTTTCTTACTTAAAGTAGTGGTGTGCTTAACTCCCACATTTTTTCCCTGGTCTTTCCTATTTTCTCTATTTTTGCTTTCTGTCTAAACCTCTATGACCTCTTGTCTGGAGGTTTTATGCAGGCAACAATTCTCTATTTGTACAATGCTCTGTGAAACACTGACTAGAAAGTCTTTTTTGCCTTAAAAAAATAAAAACTAGGAAAAATATTTTGGTGTCTAAGAAGAATACTGGACCTGCCACTTGCTGAAAGTTACTGTATTACATTTGTGTATGCTATGACACAAATGAAAGTTACACTCACCATCTATGCTATTTTTTCCTTCCCTCATATCTCCCTTTTATTACATTTATAAAGCAAACAAACGAACCAATGAACCTAGGACTGGCATCCAGAACCAGCAGTTCAATACCACCTAATAATTCTCACTACTCCTATGCTCTTTTTCATAGCAGTGGTACTTAACACCACCTTTTAAGGCTTTGCATAGTATGATCAAATTTAAGTCTACATACCTGGCAGCCAAAATAAAGACCTTGCTTAGTTTCTTGTTTCTTTTTTTTTTTTTTTTATCTCTCCCCATGTCAAAAACCTTTCCTCTTTCTGTATCTAAGGAAAAATAAAAAGGTTTTAAATGATCAGTTGCAAGGGGAATATAGTTGGCTATAAGTGCATTTGCAAGGCATGTCACAAGCCACTCCGAAGCCACTCTGAATACTGCTGAAGTATTCCCCTCAAAGAGGGTGATGCCTTAATCTCCAGACACTGACAGCTATAGAAACAATGTTTCTTGTCACAGGGGTGCGTGATACAATGAGTAGAACCTTAGGGCCAACAGCCCATGCCGTGGAACATGTGAAAGAAAATCTTAAGTCAGAAGATGAGCTCTACAGCTATCTAAACTATCACTGGTGTTCTCTTGGTTTGACATTTTTGGTGTTCTCTTGCTTAAACATTATTTTTATTAAGTGGAGTTTCAGAAGAATAGTATGAAACCAGGTCCTTGATTCTAAGAGGCTTATGACAGCAAATGAAATCTATAGATTTCAGAAAATCAATGGCATAAAGTTGTCCTTGAACTCTGACTTCCCTTACACAAAGGATTCATTTTCTGGACTCTCATTTAGTCCAGAGAAAATGCTTCCTAAAGATGCTGAGGTATGAGTAACCGCTTATTTGTCATTTCCTTCATAAGCAACTCCAAGGATGCCAACTGATAGTATCTTGGCCAGGCAAATTTAAGTGGCACATTGCTGTAGATGTGTCAATTTAGATGCAAGAAGCTTTTACTCTTGCGATAGGATCCAAATTTGTTGACTAAACAGATCCATTCACTGTTGGATCACCTTCTCTTTCTTTCTTTATTTATGTTACAGTTGTTCCCCTCTGACAAACGCTAACCTTTCACCCACGGGAGCCCACTTAACAGTTCTGTGTCAGGGATAACACACATAAACTCCTTCCTGGTTCACTCTGCATTTAAATTCTCACACTGTGTGAAAACAGGAAAATAGCTCTACATGCTGCTTGAACCAACAACTGTGACTTATTAGACTGCTAGAAAGAAAAGATGGAAACTCTCTTCTTAGTAGGGGAGGCTATAAAATAAGAAAGCAGGGGTAGAGGGGAGAAGGAAGTACATTCCTCCCATGGAAGGGAGAAAGAAACTAAAAAAACCCCAACCCTATAAGCCAAGGAAGCTACCATGGTTTCCCTAGACCTCCTTCTAGCCTTGCTTTGTAAGAGAATTCAAAGACTAAATGAAAAGAAACTGTACTGGCCACACCCACGTGATTTTTTAGGAGATGGTCTAGTTTTTTAGGTGTTAGTGGAAAGGCTTGAAAGACTGAGTTCTTAAGCTAAGAACTGCATCCCATCTAGACCCCTTAGGGAAAGGTTTTCAACATCATAACCCGTAACAGCATGTTTCTTTATGGTATAAAGGCAATTTTTGTGCCCTGGAACAACAGACACCAAGAATGGATCTGCCATTTGGGCAAGGTACAAGAAGCCTGAAAATGTCCCAGATTTGATAACTTGCCAAAAAATAATCTTTTTAAAATGAATTTCATGAAACTTCCTGTAAGATCTTTTAAAATAACCTAGACTTCTTTCTTCCATAAGAAAGGCTTGTGCCTACTACCAATCTCCAGTGCAGCTACTTGAAAAATAAAGCCTCTGATAAATTCACTTGTTTCATTGCATTTAGTTTGCAAATTCAGTACCCCTCCCAGGAGCATTTATCAATAGGCACAACATTTACCTCTATGCAAATATTTGAAATATCATGGTAACTTATTTCAAAGTTTTAAAAGTAGACTGAATATTTTAGTAGCAGCTCAGCTACTTCAACAGCTCTGTAAAAGCTTAAAAATGTATAGAAGGGGTTGTGGTTTTTTGTTTTGTTTTGTGTTTTTTTGTTTTTTTTTAATTAGAATCTCTTGTATGTCTTTTAAATTCTTCCCTAAACATGGCATTTGAGCTACATTTTTCTTTTCTGGAGGTAGAAATACTCATTTGTCTTAAATTACCATATGAACAACTTCACTTAATGCTTTCATTTACTACTTGTCTGGTTTGGAGTTTTATCATTACAATCCCTTTTAAGGTGGGAAGTGCTTTTATACTTTATATCATATTTAATAATAAAAAAAGTATAAATACCAGTCATAATAATTTAATAACAACATAAGTTGATAAACAATAATGTCTCAGTGCAATGTGTCTTAGAAACTGCTCTCTGCAAGACAGCATGATGATGATTATAAATTTATATGTCACATAACTTAAATGCATCCAAACTCTCAAGGTAGAAAAGCACATAACAGTACTACACAGCAGTTCAGGAAGTGATGAAGTGTATCATGCCAAGCTCAAACTTTCAAATGTAGTCAATCAGCTGGTGACTAATCACAAAGCTGCAGTTAGCACCTCAATTATTGAGAAAGATCTTTACTGATCTTTAGTAAAATCAAACAACAAATAACTCAGGTTTATACTTTATCAGTAAAACAATACTTTCTGAATCATAACTCTAGCAACTATACCATATATCAGTTCAGTCCTGGAACAGACATTACAGGCACAAGAACATGCACTTTTTCCTTTCCACCTTCCAGAAGTCCCTCCCAAGGTGCCTATAATGACAGGGGACTTGCTAGATGAAACAAACTCAAATGGTTCAAAGTGAACAACTTCACAAACTATAGCAAAAAGCATGCTCCATCCCCCATCCCCAAGTAGATCCTTGATGGCTTGACCAGTAACATTTTCTTTCTGACCTGAGATCAGTGCACCAAATCTGAAACCTCATCTGAGCTGTGGCCAATGTCATCAGACAGGAGAGAGAAAAACATGTCAAAAGTGAAATTACACTACCAGAAAGGATAGAAGAAAGCAAGACTTTTTTTTTTCTTCTCTCCAGGCAATGAATGGAAATTCTGAAACATGTGATACATTAATTAAACGCAACAAATAAATACAACAATTACTACTGAAAGCTCATGATCCAGCAAGACATGAAGAACCTCAGCTAATGAGTGGGTCTGGGTTGGTCCAATCTTCTCTCCTTGCACGTATCAGCCATACAAACCCTTGGATCCCACACTGAAACATGTCTTTGAACAGTCAGTGAGTCAATTTGCTCTCATGGACGTCTAGTATCTACAGGACAGAAGACATGACAGGACTTAGCCTTTACTTTTATCTATGGCACTGTATCTTATTACCAGCTTTTCCGGCTTCACTCTCTTCTACTTACTAGTTTTACGCCAAACAAACCATGTGGCACGAAACACTTCCTAACACAGCCAGACCCAGAAAGCAAATCTTCCTTCAGCTCTCATAGCAAAACAAAGCAAATGCTCAAAGCCTCATTTCACAAGCTTTACTTTCCAATTTCACAACCATCCATCCTTAGCCTGCCCTTAGTGTATCAGGCTTCACCTTGTAAGCCATTTAGATTTCTTGCACTCATTACTCTTTCTGGAAGACAATTCCAGAAGTTTATTTCTCTGATGGCTACAGAACTTCTTCTAACTTCCTGTCTAAATGTATTATTGATTAATTCATATCAATTTGATCTATTCTTTTAACTTCTTAACATTTAACTTCTCCCTATTTGCTTTTTACCCCCAAATTCTATTTCTAGAAAGTAACCATATCCTCTTTGAATCTTCATCTTGGTCAGCCAAAACAAGCCATGTTCTTTTAATCTCCTCTCAAAAGACTTTTTTACCATCCTATTAGTGGTGCTTGGAGACCTTTTCTGGGTTTGTTCCACCTTTTTTAAAGTACAAATGGTCAGACTTATACCAATAATCCAGATGAGATCTTAACAGTACTTTGTCCTAACCGTATCAGTATTTTCCAATACCTATAGAAAATGAAGTTTTGACATTTCCAGCCGTCTTCTTCATGGCTGAAAAATACTATTAGTGTGTTTATCTTAATAAACCTCCTGCATCCCTGCTGACCAATAAGCCTCCAGCTCACAGGAGAAGGTCCCTAAATGCATGACTCTGCAGTCTTTATTTTTTTTCTCATTGTGATGAGATCTTCTTCCTATCTTATAGGCAGATTCTTCCTAATATTGGTAATACCATCCAACTCTTTGTTATCTGCAAATTTTATGAGCACAAACGGGGTTTTGCACTAAGCTCACCAATGGAAAATATTAATTAGTCCCAAGATAAATCTTTGAAAAACAGCATAAAAAACTCTCCACATTTTTATAACCTCTCTTTCAAAATATCTCATTATATGTCCTTAGCTAGTTTGTAATTCCAGTTCCTGTCCTCTCCTGCTTAAATAGTCATTTCCATGAACACTGTTTCAAATGTTTTGCTTAAATACAGATTTTGATTACTCCTTCCTTTTAAACTTTTTCTGAGATCTTGCACATCAAAGTCAAAACAACAACCCTGTAGCTTTTCCCTCTCTTTTTAAAAACAAACAATTTTTGATACTTGCCAATCACATAATACCACTGCAGAACTGAAAGCTTTAATTGAAAACCCTTCTTAGTGGAGCTGCAATTTCACGTGCCAGTTCTTTCTGGCACGAAATATAGGTCTCCCATTATCTCGGGGTAGAAAGTCTACACTTTCTATATTCTTCCACACTGGTGATACTATTACCTTACCATTGCTCCCATTGGATATACTATCCTTGTCCTTTGAATGTGTGTGGATGGGAACCAGCTGAGAGTTCATAGAATCATAGAATAATAAAATAATAAAATCATAGAATAGTTAGGGTTGGAAAGGACCTTAAGATCATCTAGTTCCAACCCCCCCGCCATGGGCAGGGACACATCACACTAAACCATCTCACCCAAGGCTTCGTCCAACCTGATCTTGAACACTGCCAGGGATGGGGTATTCACAACTTCCCTGGACAACCCATTCCAGTGCCTCACCACCCTAACAGGAAAGAATTTCCTTCCTATATCCAATCTAAACTTCCCATGTTTAAGTTTTAACCCGTTACCCCTTGTCCTGTCACTACAGTCCCTAATGAAGAGTCCCTTCCCAACATCCCTATAGGCCCCCTTCAGATACTGGAAGGCTGCTATGAGGTCTCCACGCAGGCTTCTCTTCTCCAGGCTGAACAGCCCCAGCTCCCTCAGCCTATCTTCATACGGGAGGTGCTCCAGTCCCCTTATCATCCTCGTGGCCCTCCTCTGGACTTGTTCCAACAGTTCCATGTCCTTTTTATGTTGAGGACACCAGAACTGCACACAATACTCCAAGTGAGGTCTCACAAGAGCAGAGTAGAGGGGCAGGATCACCTCCTTCGACCTGCTGGTCATGCTCCTTTTGATGCAGCCCAGGATACAGTTGGCTTTCTGGGCTGCAAGCGCACACTGAAGCTGGCTCATGTTCATTTTCTCATCGACCAACACCCCCAATTCCTTCTCTGCAGGGCTGCTCTGAACCTCTTTGCCCATCCTGTATCTGTGCCTGGGATTGCTCTGACCCAGGTGTAGGACCTTGCACTTGGCTTGCTTAAACCTCATGAGGTTGGCATCAGCCCACCTCACAAGCGTGTCAAGGTCCCTCTGGATGGCATTCCTTCCCTCCAGCGTATCGACCGAACCACACAGCTTGGCGTCATCGGCAAACTTGATGAGGGCACACTCAATCCCACTGTCCATGTCAGCGACAAAGATGTTGAACAAGGCCGGTCCCAACACTGATCCCTGAGGGACACCACTTGTTACTGGTCTCCAGCCGGACATTGAGCCATTGACCACAACTCTTTGTGTGTGGCCATCCAGCCAGTTCGTTATCCACCACGTGGTCCATCCATCAAATTGATGTCTCTTCAATTTAGAGACAAGGATGTTGTGTGGGACAGTGTCAAACACTTTGCACAAGTCCAGGTAGATGACATCAGCTGCTCTAGCCCTGTCCATCAGTTCCGTAGCCCCATCATAGAAGGCCACCAAATTGGTCAGGCAGGATTTCCCCTTAGTGAAGCCATGCTGGCTGTCACCAAGCACCTTGTTGTTTTTCTTGTGCCTTAGCATGCCTTCCAGGAGAATCTGCTCCAGGATTTTGCCAGGCACAGAGGTGAGACTGACTGGTCTGTAATTCCCTGGGTCATCCATTTTCCCCTTCTTGAAAATGGGGGTTATATTTCCCTTTTTCCAGTCGTCAGGAACTTCACCTGACTGCCATGATTTTTCAAATATGATGGCCAGCGGCTTTGCAACTTCATTCGCCAGCTCCTTCAGGACCCGCGGATGGATTTCATCAGGTCCCATGGACTTGTGCATGTTCAGATTTTTAAGATGGCCTCAAACCAGATCCTCTCCTACAGTGGGCCCAAGGTCTTCATTCTCACAGTCCCTGTGTCTGCCTTCCAAGACTTGGGTAGTGCGGTCAGAGCATTTGTCAGTGAAGACCAAGGCAAAGAAGTCATTCAGAACCTCAGCCTTCTCCAAATCCTGTGTAGCCAGTTCTCCCGAGAGCTTCCTGAGGGGGCCTACGTTGCCCCTATGCTATGTACCTGTAGAATCCCTTCCTGTTAACATCCCTAGCCAAGTTTAATTCTAGCTGGGCCTTAGCTTTCCTAACCTGGTCCCTAGCTTCCCGAACAACATCCCTGTATTCTTCCCAGGCTGCCTGTCCTTGCTTCCACCTTTTATAAGCCTCTTTTTTTCATTTGAATTTTCCTCAGCAGCTTCTTATTCATCTAAGGAGGTCTTCTGGCCCTCCTGATGCACTTCCTTCTAGTTGGGATGCAACACTCCTGAGCTTGTAGCAGGTGATCCTTGAATATCAACCAAGAGTCTTGGGCCCCCTGCCTTCTAGGGCTATATCGCATGGAACCTTACTAAGCAGGTTCCTGAAGAGACCAAAGTCTGCTCTTTTGATGTCCAGGGCAGTGAGCTTGCTGCATGCTCTTCTCACTGTCCTGAGGATCTCAAATTCAACCATCTCGTGATCGCTGTATCCAAGGCTGCCCTGGAGAGTCACATTTCCAAGGAGCCCTTCCCTGTTGGTGAGCACAAGGTCAAGCATGGCACCTCTCCTTGTCGGCTCCTCTATTACTTGCAGAAGGAAGTTGTCTTCCACACAATCGAGGAACCTCCTGGATTGCTTGTGCCGGGCCATACTGTTGTTCCAACAGATGTCAGGGTGGTTGAAGTCCCCCATGAGAACAAGAGCCTGTGAGCGTGAGGCTTTTCCTGTCTGTCTATAGAGTGCTTCATCTGCAGGTTCTCCTTGATCAGGCGGTCTGTAACAGATCCCCACAGTAATGTCTCCCATAGCTATATTCCCTTTAACCCTGACCCACAAACTCTGTTAACTGCTCACCTGTCCCCAGACAGTTCCATACTCTCCAGCCTATCCCTAACATAAAGGGCAACTTCCCCTCCCCGCCTGCCAACCCTGTCTTTTCTAAAGAGCCTGTAACCTTCCATTCCAACACTCCAGTCATAGGAGCCATCCCCCCATGTCTCTGTGATGCCTATTATATCATACCCTCGTAGATGTGCACACATTTCTAATTCCTCTTGTTTGTTCCCCATGCTACAGGTGTTTGTATAGAGGCATCTGAGCAGAGCTCCAAATGAAGCCAGCTCACTGGCTGGAGCGGCTGGAATATCTCTGCATTGCTCCGAGCATTTATTATAGGTGCTGGCAACTGACTGCGTGTGTTGGGATGGAATGATGCCCCCCTTCCCCAACACATCTAGTTTAAAGCCTCCTTGACCAGTCTGGCAAGCCTCCTACCAAAACTGCTCAGACCAGCTCCACCAGCCCCCACTAGACCTGGCCTACAAACTTGGGTCCCGTGTTCAAGACACCCCACCCAAACCTCTGACTATGACCCCACCCTTTTAACCATTTATTAACCTGGCCAATCCTCCTAGCTTTTTTTAGGTGCTCCCCTGTATCCTGGAGAATTGACGAAAAGACTCTCTGAGCTCCAGAGCCCCTAACCACCTCTCCCAGGGCTCTGTAGTCTTTCTTTATGTTCCCCAGTCTACTACTATCTATATCCCCAGCACCCACATGTATCACCAGGAGTGGGTAATAGTCCATGGGACTTACTAGAGCAGGCAGCCTCTCTGCAACATCCCTGATCTGTGCCCCTGGTAGGCAACACACCTCCCTTGAGACTGGGTCAGGCCGACAGACGAGTGATTCTGTTCCTTTCAAAGTAGAATCCCCTACTACTACCACCCGCCACTTTTTCCTGGCAGCACCAGTAGAGATCTTCTTTACCAGTGCGTTAGACGGCTGTTTCTGATGTGAGTGCATTACCTGTTGTGTCTCACTCATGACTGAGAGATATAGCAAAGTATGTTTTTTGTCAAAGTTATGCTCATTGTAACTGTTTTTCAGAAGGAAGCAGGAAAACATAGGTGCACAGCTGTTCTATGACCTTCATACTTGGCCACACTAGGGCATCTGGCCAACACTCTCAGTGTCGACAACAGCAATATCAAGAGAAACTCCAAAGCCCATAAATAAATAATTACAGATCTGCCATAAAGCTAGTTATTTTTCTAAGGGTATAAAAGCAGGACCCCCTTGTAGCCGAATTCAAAGCCACACCTATGGGTGGATGCACCATGCAGAAATTTTCCCAATTGTCTCACACTCCTGGCATCGACTTCAATGGGGCTTCCAAGCTTGAAGTGTGGGCCTGGATAATGATTAGGTGGCAATTGGTGATGTATTTCTTCTTAATCACTATTCTCTCCATGCAGTAATGATTTGATGCATTGTTAATTTTCCTCTGTACTTTACTTTTATATATATATATATATATATATATATATATATATGATTTGCTTTATCGCACTTACTTACTATATATAGAAAGAAATACACCTGATTGGCACTGATGTGCTTGTTTGCTTTGGTGTGCTTATTTGCTTTAGTGTGCTTGTTTAATAAACTGTGCATATTATACAGCAAATGTATGGTTGTTTTGTTGTGTACCCTGCCTGTTAGCAGGACAGAATGTCATTATCTTTATTCTCCATCTAATTCTCAAATCATGAAGGCCACATTCTTCCTTATAAACCCTCTCTTTTCCTATTTAAATAAAAACATTTTATTTAAGTCAGTCACCAAATAAAAAGTCAGTCATCAAACTAACAGAAGTACATCTTATACTAGTGCTATGGTTAAACTGGATGTAAGAAATGGACTACATAGTAAAAAACAGTATGAAGGAAACTCCATGAAGATTGAAGAATAATTCAATGAAGAATATCACTGAAATCAAGAAAACATTCACAACAAGGTATAATTCCCACTGGTACTTCCTATTAGAGGCACCAAGGTTGTCGCAATTTTTCCCTTCAGTTATTTTTATTAAAAAAAAGCTATTATATTGATTTCATTCCTTATTTCATGAAAGGAGGATGAGAAGAAAAGTCTTGCAAAGGGAAATAAGAAAAGCTAAGTTTTATGCTATGAAATTTTATCAAAGTGTATACTTGTAAAATGCAAGTTTATAGTCTGTAAACAGAAGAATGTACAGACTCACTGGCTTGCTATGTCTGCTTCTTATTATTCTGTACTGCTTTCTTTTTACTATTACTATTCCATGAGAGAAGCCCATTTAAGTTCTTCCTGAGGTAGCATATGGCAGAAACAGCCATTCCTATGCCATTATATGCAGCTGAGAACAAGGAGTAATCACTAAAATTAAGTTCTTATTCTCTTTTTATTCAGAGTTATGACATTTCCTCTATCTGCCTTTTCATCCCACAGAAATGTGAAATAAAATAAAGAGTTCTCACAGTTCTTCAATCATAGTTTTCAATCACCCCTGAGACTGGAGAACCATGTGCAAAATTTACAGAAATTACATCTCCTTCCTTTCATGCCAGCATCTCCAGACACCCACCAAGCTCTCTTCAGCCAACCCAGTATACTCGGACAAACAAGGGAACTTATCTGTCTGGTAATTTGTTAAAAGTAAAAGCCTTTAAGATTTATCCCAAGTTAATCTGTGACAGGACAAAATAAATGAAGAACTGGGCCTAAATAACTCTTCTGAAAGCAGAAACAATCCCTAAAAAAAGTTTTTTCTTCCATAACATTTTAAAGCCTTCTCAGAGAGATCTGTCTTTAGGATACTCTTTCCCAATTTGATTGTCCTGGCCTCTTTCTCATTCCTCTTCAGTCTCACTGCTCCCATTAAAGGATCACAATGTTGCAGAGACAAGCATTCAGAAGCTGGTAAATGCCACCAGTAGTTTTGTTTATGCATATTCATTAGAATAAGTTTATAATTGCATGATCACATAACATTACCATGGTACTGCTTTACCCAGACACTATCTTTTTACCTCTTTTGTACCTTTAGCCATTTCTTACATGACTTCCAGCATCTAAGAACATGTAATTGGACTATTTCATAAGGCACAGATAAAACAGTTTGGCCAGGAAGCCTACATTCTGTTTTTCCTTTTTCAGAATTCATGACTTAGAACTTTAAAACTCTTTTGAGATATTTTTGTAAGTAAAATTTTCTGCCCCTATAAATTTATAGGTTGCAAAAGATTTTTAAATCCTTTAGATGAATTATCTAGCATATCACAGCCTATTAAATTTCACCCTATGCTAAGGCTACTAACTTATTTTCCACTAATGCATGTAAAAAAAGAAACCCAATCCTATTTTGATTTGAAGATTACTCCCATTTCTTTGCAGAAACTTCCAAATCTTCATTTTAGAGGATGAAGAATCTCTATCTTCCTCTGTAGCTTTTTCTCTCACTATTAAAAAATTTGAGTTTCATTTCTTATGTGAATTTACCTGGATACAGGTTCCAGCAAAAAAGGACGCTATTGTGCTATGCCTACCTGCCATAAAATGAAGAGCCATTTACAATGTGAGGTTTTCTCTGCAAGAAAGTATTTATAATTGTAACCAAATAAACTCTCTTTCTCTCTCTCTGAACTAAAACTGAGCTCTTCAGTTTTCAAACTCCAAAGGAGTTCTTCAGAATAATTGCTGTGGCTCTCTATCCTTCAAGTGCTTACCGTTCTTTTTAAAATGCAAGCCTCAGAAACTTACTGAAGATTCCAGTGCCAATTGCATATCTAAAATTTACATGACCTCTCAAGTGGTCCACTTCCTATTCAAATGACCTATTTTTGCCAAATCATTACACTAGGAACCCATGTTGAGTCATTTTTCCACTGTGACCCTGAAGTCTTTTCAGAATCACTGTTCCCCAGGAAACAACCCATCTTATAATAGACCAACAGACAATATGTTTTCTGACCCTAAATATATGATCTTGCTTTTGGAAGGGCTAAGATATAACTTCCATTGAATGGGCATAGCTAATCAAATAGTCCAGGTGATCCTGTAAGATTGCTCTGGATTCATTCAGTATTCACTATTTCTCCCGTTTTTGTCTGATCGACAAATTTTACCAAATACATATAGTAACACGTATTTATCAAAATAATGGGGGAAATAGTGACTAGCATTAGACTTCCACTAACCTCCTGATAGCATTAGTATCAATCCCTGTGCAAGGTAAACTCCATACATGATGACTCCCTAATGCCAACTCCTTTTTTGTATTCCAAGTCCTTCAAGCAGAGCAGCACATGCCCTGTTGATCCTGAATTAGAATGTTTTTTTTTTAGTACCAATTCAACCATCTTATAAGAATCTGTACAGATTGCTCCTATAAATTAGTAAACATAAATATCAATCACACTTCTTTGACTAGACATTTTCTGTAAATCTACTTTGACTGGCACTCATATCCATTCTTTAATTATTTTTTCTAATAAATCCTTAAAAACTTTCAATTATATGGGCATGGATTGATGCCAGGCTAACAGATCTATAGTTACTTGGGCCAGTCTGCTTACCTTCCAGAATGTTAGCACAACCTTAATATTGTTCTAGTTTCATAGAAAAGATAATTAATTTGGGGCAAATGCAAATTCCATGGTATGGATCTATGTTGATCTCTAAGATAACAGGACTCTAAGTTCATAATACATGCTGCTGTCAAGTCAGACTGCACTAACAAAATAACCGGTATAAATGGCAAATTCCAATACAGGTCAGAGGGTAGACAATCATACAATCATAGAATAGTTAGGGTTGGAAAGGACCTTAAGATCATCTAGTTCCAACCCCTGCCATGGGCAGGGACACCTCACACTAAACCATATCATCCAAGGCTTCGTCCAGCCTGGCCTTGAACACTGCCAGGGATGGAGCACTCACAACCTCCCTGGGCACCCCATTCCAGTGCTTCACCACCCTAACAGGAAAGAATTTCTTCCTTATATCCAATCTAAACTCTCCCTGTTTAAGTTCTAACCCGTTACCCCTTGTCCTATCACTACAGTCTCTAATGAAGAGTCCCTCCCCAGCATCCCTATAGGCCCCCTTCAGATACTAGAAGGCTGCTATGAGGTCTCCATGCTGAACAGCCCCAACTCTCTCAGCCTATCTTTATACGGGAAGTGCTCCAGTCCCCTTATCATCCTCGTGGCCCTCCTATAGACTCGTTCCAACAGTTCCATGTCCTTTTTATGTTGAGGAAACCAGAACTGCACACAATACTCCAAGTGAGGTCTCACGAGAGCAGAGTAGAGGGGCAGGATCACCTCCTTCGACCTGCTGGTCACGCTCCTTTTGATGCAGCCCAGGATAGGGTTGGCTTTCTGGGCTGTGAGTGCACACTGAAGCTGGCTCATGTTCATTTTCTCATCGACCAACACCCCCAAGTCCTTCTCTGCAGGGCTGCTCTGAATCTCTTTGCCCAACCTGTAGCTGTGCCTGGGATTGCTCCGACCCAGGTGTAGGACCTTGCACTTGGCATGGTTAAACTTCATGAGGTTGGCATCAGTCCACCTCACAAGCGTGTCAAGGTCCCTCTGGATGGCATTCCTTCCCTCCAGCGTATCAACTGAACCACACAGCTTGGTGTCATCGGCAAACTTGCTGAGGGCACACTCAATCCCACTGTCCATGTCCGACGAAGATGGTGAACAAGACCGGTCCCAACACTGATCCCTGAGGGACACCGCTTGTTACTGGTCTCCAGCCAGACATTGAGCCATTGACCGCAACTCTTTGCGTGTGGCCATCCAGCCAGTTCTTTATCCACTGAGTGATCCACCTATCAAATTGATTAGAGACAAGGATGTCATGTGGGACAGTGTCGAATGCTTTGCACAAGTCCAGGTAGATGACATCAGCTGCTCTAGCCCTGTCCATCAGTTCCGTAGACCCATCATAGAAGGCCACCAAATTGGTCAGGCAGGATTTCCCCTTGGTCAAGCCATGCTGGCTGTCACCAAACACCTTGTTGATTTTCATGTGCCTTAGCATGCCCTCCAGGAGAATCTGCTCCAAGATTTTGCCAGGCACAGAGGTGAGACTGACTGGTCTGTAATTCCCTGGGTCATCCATTTTCCCCTTACAGGGAAAGATGCACTTTGCTAGTAGCTTTCAGATATATTTTATGATAGCAAAAGAACACTGGAACTGTTAATTGAAGACTTTCTTTTCCTCCCTTTTTGTTTACTGATTCTAGTTTGTGCTGTTCTTACATCTTGACATATACTGTACCCCTACCTCACCCCTGACTATCCTCTCCTACTCATTCCTTTGTATGTCAGGTAGGTTGCCTTCTCTCTCCTCCATTCCCCTTTTTAGCAAGAAGCAGAAGCTTTAAGATAGAACAAAGGTCTTGCCAGTTTCCTCTCTGTTGCCATGGCACTCCAGAAGAATGATTTCTGGAAAAGTCATGGTCCATGCTAGCCTGTTCAGAGAGTTTTGAGAAACAGACCATTTTTACTCCTTTTAGAAACGAGATGTGTCAGGTTGAAGAAAGATGACTCGAGCTAGAGCATGCTCAGTGAATTTGGCTGCCAGATTCTAACAAGCCATTCAAAATTTAAAAAGCAGTGATTTTCAGAGATTAACAGTTCAACCAAATTAATCTGAATCACAACAGAGGCATACTGAGCTTGCTGAACAAAACTGTATATATTTTGCAAAACTGACATCTTTCAGAATTTTTGTATCTATCCACTGTGATTCTACTCCTAAATTTTACTACTCTGACATAAATTGTGACATAACTTCTGCCTATATATTTCAGTGTACAAAGGCTGTAAGTGTTAAAAGAAGGAAGAAAAGTAGGTTTAGAGCCTACCTCCCACATTTCTGCTACTTCTGCTTAATTTAGACCAAATGCTGGCAACTGTATTAATAAACAGTGGTGCTGGCAAAGTAACATTTCTGATTATAAAAACCCCCAAAACAGTCAAATAACATCTTTTTTTTCCTGTGTGGTTCTAGCTGTTAATTAGACGTGCTATTTTGCTATTGTGACCGTGACAGTAAATTTGTATGTCCATAAGCTTTCTACCCATCAAAACCACAGTGTAACAGCTTTTGTAAATGCAGCATATCTGTAAAACAAACCCAGTAAAATCTCCTGTGTTTTGACCACAGCTCACTTTGGGCTCAACATAATTTTGAATGCCTCTGTTATTTCTAATGAAATTATAGAGACCTTTTAGACCTGATTTCCTTTGTCAAAAAGATGACATAATTTTCCTTAGATGGTGTAAAATGGAATTACAGGTGTGTTTAGGTCACTTAATGCAATTCCAGCTATCACTTCACTGTAAATGAAAATCAGGTCAGCAATTTTCCATGATGTTCCGCCAAATGGTGTTGGGAAGGTACAGCATCAATCCTCTTCTAATTAAGCAAACATGAGACTGATGGTTGCGAAAGAGTATTTGAGCTCCCAAAATGTGCCATGTGATGGCGTCAGATGCTGTATTATTCCACAATTATATTGTCAATATATATTGAACATCTAACATAGAGATGCTTAAAGTGATTTTTAATGTAAATAGCTTTATTCTCTTTATTTCCATCATCATAACAAATTAAAAGATCCCTTTCATGCTTTTCCTTTGAACTAGTGGGCAACATCTATAACAATCTGGACACAATATTCTTTGCTTTTCTTCTCAGACAAAAAATAGACAGCATTAAGAAATAACTCGTTTTTCTGTATGGACACTTGTATCCATTATTGGATTATTTCTCATGTGAAATGAACCACTTGCTTCAATGTCAAAGTTGATGCTTTTAGCTGTTCTCTTCATTTGCAGTATCTAATATGAAACCACAAATTTAAATCTGTCTGAATGAGAGTATTCAGGGCAAAGTGGTTCAATCACTTTTAAATTGCTCATTTTGTGCTAACTGGAGGTGATGTTTTTAGAAGAAGGTTGCAACTTTATATCAAGTTCAAGCCTTTGCCTTCATTTCTTTTCTTTCTTTCCTTTTTTTTTTTTTTAAATGCAGTCACCCATTGATCTGTCATATTGTGGTTTTCACAGATGAACTGAGAATGCTCTGAAAGGGGTTGCTGTTGAAGAGCTGCTGGAAAACCTAGAGTAGGGAATTACATTTTCATTGTGGCTAACTTTCAATGACACTGAAGATGTCTCACTTGGAAGATCATCAAACCCATGTTTTCTCTTCCACTTGAACAGACAAAGCTTCATTCATTTGATGTGGAGACTCTGAAGAAACTAATTTTCTTTTTGAAATAAGTGTGAATTCTTTTTATCTTGTGATTTAACAACTCTTGACAATGCTTACATTTCACTTCAGAAAAATGAGCTGTTTTCTTAACTTCAGTCTCTCCAATCATTTTTTCCCACTAAGTCTTTTAGTATTCCATTTCCCAACCCAGGTTAATATACATGGCAGTTTAGTAATAACTACGTTAAATTACCTATTTGGTGTGTTAATAAAAAGCTTTCCCATTTACTAAAATTACCATAAAAATAACCACTTCCTGAATTTAACACTGTAAAGAATTAAAATAAGACATGATAGTCATCTTCTCCAGTGATTTATCGTCCATTAATTTCTAACAGATCAAACCCATCCTTGATTACATGATGCTCTTACCTATTTTCTCCTTCACAATATCTAACATTTATCTCCATCTCTGTTCTCCTGTGACTATCATGCGTTCCAGTTCTGTAACTATGCTAATGCTTAGTACAAAGAAAAAGTATTTTATAGTTTTATACGTATCTGACAAAGATTTCCTGTACAAAAAGGGAGATGGGAATAAAGGTGAAATGAGACCTAACTTCTGGAAAAATATATTATTTGGGAGTTTCTTTTCTATAAAATTATCCTGATTTTTTTTTCAAGTTACTGAAGGTCTGGAGCTAGTTTTCTACTACACAATTCAACATACACTCTTTTGTGACTTACAACCATATTACTGAGCTATAAGAATAATACTCTGAGTTCTTACTTTGCAAGCAAAGGAGTGCTAAGGCTTTGTGATCTCCTTTGGTGAGAAGATGCTTTAAACAGAACTTGCAGTTTCTAAATGAACTAAAGATATGACCTTTAGAATTTTGTTAGGTAAAGCCAAAATTTTCATACTAAGTAAGAAGTCAACTTGAAGCTCCCAATGCAGTATTTTAAAAAGCTTGTGGAGGAAAAACATGGGAAAAGGGAAAATGAAGATGGATTATAGCTGATGGTGACTTTTATAGTGAAACCAAGGAAGTTATTTTTGCTTTAAGTATCTACTGCATAGAAGTCCAATGATTTCTGCCCCCAATTCCACAGGGTACTTAATAGATAAAGAAAATCCTCCCAAGATCCTCCCAACAAATCAGAATACCTGTTTCCATTTAAAGAATTGACTGAAGTGAATATTAGTGAAAAGTGCTTGGTTGCCATCAATGTTGTATGAAGTGCTTGACATATACACAAGACAGTGCTGCCAAGGTTGGAGAAGGGCAAACTTCTGATATAAGATGCCACTGGAAAGGACCTTGAAAGCTCATCTTGTCTACCTACTGTCCTAGTGCAGGACAGAAATATCAGTAACACTTCAGAGCACAGGTAGTCTGAATATAAAGAACTCTATTACGAGAGAGATGACATCATCTCTTCACAACATGTGCCAGTGCTTCTTTATTCCTGCTTATTCCTCCCAATATCTAATTTGAATTTCTCTAGCTGCATTTTAGAACTCTGAGTTCTTGTCCCATCTATGACAAACACAGAGAAAAATTATTCCCTTTCTGGGGTAGCCCAGAAGACATATTTCACCTCAGGGTTTTTTTTTGTATAGGCTAAACACCACCGGTGTTTCAAACTTTCCTCACAAATTATGATCACTCTGGTTCTCCTCTGGATTTACTCCAGTTAACCCACCCCCTTTGTGAAGTGTAATACTAAATACTAACTACAATAATCTAGGTGAGACCTTAGTGATGCTGAGTACCATCATTTCCTATATCTTATAGGCTACATTTCTGGTTTTGCATCCAAGGGAGACGTGCTCTATCCCCCAGATCCTTTTCTAAAGAACTAGCCAGTTATTTCCTATGCCAAGCTGTTAAAGCTGCATAATCCCACCTAAATACGATACTTCTCATTTCTCTACATTGAACTGCATCCAGTTTTCCAGATTGCTTCTCCAACTGGCCAAGACCATTTTAAATTTGAGTTCTGTCCTCCAACTTACTGTGGCCAGCCTACTGCCATCTGTAAATGTAATAAACATACCCTGTATTCCATCCCTAAGCCAGTACTGAAAATATCAAATAGCACGAGACACAGGAGAGATGCTTGTTCAACCCAGTTGATACACCCTTCCAATTCGACAGTGCTGATTACTTTTGCTATTTTGCTACTACTACAACCATTGCTAACTATTGTCTGAGTATGCTTTCTGTATCATTCTGCACTAATCTTAACCACCATGGTGTTTGTATCAAGTTTCCCTGCTTTGCTTAGAAAAATGTGGTATACATGTATGACATGTAAAGATGGTCAGAAACTCTGCTGAAGTCAAGATACACAACATCTATTATTGCTCTTCTGTTTACAGCCTATTAGCCCTAAGCAGAAAGGAAACAGGCTTGATAGGGACTGCTCTCAACAGATCCATTCTGTCTGTTAGCCATTTCTTTGCTATCTTCCAGATGCTTAAATACAACTCACTGGATTATTTGTTCATTAGTTGTTTTAAGGTGGGGTTATTTGTGTGGGTTTTTTTTTTTTTGTTCGTTTGGTGGAGTTTTTTGGTTTTTGTTTGTTTGTTTGTTTGTTTGTTTGTTTTAGGAAATACAGTTAAATTGACCGATGTAAGATTCCCTGGCTGCTTCTTTTTACTCTTTAAGCACTACATTTGTCCTTTTTTAATTTCCTAGAGCATTAGCAAGCATCTCCATGTTATGAGAGATGCCTGCTGACAGCTTTAAATAGTTTTGGCCAACACTTTAAATAAGCTAGAGTCCATTTTATTAGGCTGTAAGATCATGCTCCTTTGTTTTTCATAATAAATATATTAGCCACATGATTACAGTAGATCTCTTTAATGAACACTGAAACAAAGAAAAGCATTAGATGTTTTAGCCTAAGACATCTTACATTACTAGTTTTCCCTCTCTACTGAGTACTGAATAGTTTCTCAGTCTTTCTCTTATTCCTCACAAAATTCAAGTAAAAACTCAATAGTCATAAACTGCAATGTTCTTTATAAAAACATATTTTTTAAGCCGGTTACTTATAAAAGGTTTCTTGTTCCTCTTAATTACAACTTCTTCTGTGCCTTGTTCTTTCTGATTTCTGTCACCACATATTTATGCATTCCTTTATACTAATCCTAATAATCTCACATAATTTTCATTTCCCGTATGACTCTTTCACGCGTTTGAGGTCAACGTATACGACTTAACCAGATGATTTCTTGTTATATGCTTGCTGCTCTTTCTTTGCATTGGGATCATTAAATTCTAAATAGCATGTTTTTTACCAGGAAGAGCTTAATACCTTTGTTCCTTTAAACTTCTCTTCCACGACATGTGATCTTCCAGTATCCTGAGCTTGTTGAAGTCTGCTTTCTTGAAATCCCCTTTTTCTATATTGTTGTTCTCCCTTCTTTCTTTCAAAAGGATCATGGATACTTTAATTTTCCCGTAAGTTCTCTTCCACTCTCATGTTCTTATCCACATCCTATTCAGCACAAGGCTGCTGTAGACTGTATTCTGACCTCTTTAGTTCCTTCCTCTACTTTCTGTACCAAGGCTGTAACAATAACAATTTTGCACTCTCTCTGTAAGCTGTTATGTTCTTTTCCAGCTGATGTCTATGCAAACTGCTTTTTACCATCTCTTATGAAAGTTTATGCCTCAGAGGATTTGGCTAGTTTCTCAAGGAAAACAAAACCACCCCAAAACAGTGCCACCCCCACCAAAGGGTCAAAACTGCTGCACTCAAGCCTTATGCTACAGATACTTCTGCCTTGGGATTTCAAAAGAAATCTCCCTGATCGCATAACAGGTTTATGTATCCTCTTTCTGGACAAGTCACCATATGTGCCCTTATACTCACAAGTCTTACAAGCCATTCTAACAAGCCATTACTATGCCAGTAGAGTTGTATTAAGAACTCCAGCTTTTCTGTTCCTATTTTCTGTTCCTGATTTTTATGTTTGAAGAGACATTTCTAGACTTGAATAGATACCAGACCATTCAGGCCTCAGATGCCTGCTTAGCCTGTCATCAAGGGAGAAAATTAACACCCATCCTCGTGGAACTCCTTGTATTTGTATTTTTCAATGAAAATGCAAAATTTTTTCTGATGTACATTTGCCACTAGTTAGTTGTTTTTTTTTCTGGTGACTCTCGGTCTGAGATGTGTTTTTTTTCTGCTATATACTGTAAGAGGAAAGAATGGCACATATAGTCCAGATTTAGTAGCATTTTCTGTATACAGAATAATATTTGGCCTTTAAACCAGAGAATAAGTTAGAAATCTCACATTATTTTCTCATTGTGCTACATAAGTGGGTATTGTGTTTACTTAAAAGAACACATACTTTTTATGTGCTTTAAACAAAGTACAGGTATAAACTTAATGAAGACGAGAGAGTTAAAGCATGAATCCATATTAACTGCTTAAAATAAATGCTAAGATTAAACCCTTTTTTCTGGTGACGACATTTCCCTTGTGTGTGAACTTTGGCAGCTCATTTATCTGTCCCTTGATTTTTGGTTTCCCAGCTATAAAATGACTATGACAAAAATTAGCAAATTCATAAGCGTGGTGTTTATCTTAAAGAATATTTATAAACCCAGAAAGGTCCCCAGACGCTAAGTGCTACAGAAAGCAAAAGATTATTATTAATAACGCCCACTCAGAATGACACTTGCAACTTAGTGATAACTTTATTCCTAAAATCACTAGAAGATGATTTAAAAGCCTACAGAAAATGCTGAAATGAGGCGAATTTTCTGTCATCTCTGTAAAGCATCTTGCTGCACTAAGAGCTCCAGTACACATCTGTCATCTGGAGGCCACGCAGGCCTTCCATGATTCCAGGAAATTAATTCCAAAGACTATAGATTGTCAGTTGCTTGTATACTGGAGGCCATCCAGGCAGCAGATTAAATTGTATGAGAAAATTGTAGCAGGCTCTAGACTGCACGTAATGGAGACCCCCAGTGACCTTTCCGAGGACTTAGGAAACATGCATTGAAATTACCAACAGGCCCTTTTGTAGAATCAAAACTGCATGCTGAACTTCTCTTACTCATCACACAGGGTCATTCGCAAGTGAGCTACTTCTGAAGAGGAAACACAAACCAGAAAATGTAATCAGCATGTACAGGGATACCACAGCTGTATTGTCTATGCAACAAAAAAAAAGGGGAAGTTGGTACTTGTGAAAGCCACAGTCTTTGGCAGGGTTTAATAGGGCCACTGTTCCTGAATCTTTCACCCCTCACAGATTTCAGCAGAATACCCAAAACACAGACCAAAATGATTGCTGATGCAGAAGGGTGATTTAGACAACTAACAGTTTCAATTTTGGTGGTTTAATCAGAACTGTGGACTACCCCCTGATTTTTGGTTACACTATCTCTAGAGTACCATTGACACAGCCAGAGTTCAACCTGCTAATGTGACCCTTTCAGTGCTGCTGACCTGGGGGTTCAGGCTGCAATGGTAACTCCCCTTGGCATGAATGGGAGTGCTACATGTATACAAAGAACCTAATCTTTTAGGAAAACAAAGTTTTGCTATACTAGCAAAGGATGAGCGACACAATTCTGTTTATAAACTATGATCAACCTATGGTTTCACGGATTGGGGAGTTACGCCTCTCACTTTCACTTTCCCATTTATCAGTGGCAAGGTAGGCTGGACACTTTATCTCACTCCCTAATAGTGTTCCTACTATTTAGGAAGCCTTTGTGACTTGTAATGTGACTTGTAATTAGAAAACGTTTAGAGGGCATTTTAAGTAAACAGAATGAGTGCATTTGTTGGTTTGGAGAGGGGTGCCTGTTTATTTGAATAGCCCCTTTACATTCACTGTGACAGATAAACAAATCTTTCCTAAAAGACCATGTGGAATCATACCCCAGGCTGCCTATAACTTAGAGTTTTGTATTTGTCTCCAAAACAGCTTTTAAGGCATCAGACTAAGTGAGTTCTTAGGCTGACAGGAAGGCTCTACAACCACTATAAGACACATGATCAGACAGGGAAATAGTGAACAGGAACTGCCCTTACCATTCTCATGTTTTTTTTCATTCTGACACAGGCTTCCTACATGACCTTGGCCAAGTTTTTAAATCTATTTCCTAATTCCCCATGTGCTATTCTGGGGTAATAATGCCTCACATCAGAAGAGTCTGAGTATAAATTTATTGCTAAATTTTATGCTAAGACTTCTAAGTAATATGCTCTCTCAAAGAAAATTATCTCTTATAGGAGTAATTGCTCTATTGATTATAAACTAACCTTGTTTATATTTGTTTGACAAGAAACTGAACATGAGCCGGCAGTGTGTGCTCACAGCCAAGAAAGTCAACTGTATCCTGGGCTGCATCAAGAGGAGCGTGACCAGCAGGTTGAAGGACGTGATCCTGCCCCTCTACTCTCGTGAGACCTCACCTGGAGTACTGTGTGCAGTTCTGGTGTCCTCAACATAAGAAGGACATGGAGCTGTTGGAACACAGGGATTGATAAAGCCGCTGAAGCACCTCCCATACAAAGAGAAGCTGAGGAAATTGGGGCTGTTCAGCCTGGAGAAGAGAAGGCTGCGTGGAGACCTCATAGCAGCCTTCCAGCACCTGAAGGGGGCCTACAGGAATGCTGGGAAGGGACTCTTCATTAGGGACTGTAGTGATAGGACAAGGGGTAATATGTTCAAACTTAAACAGGGGAAGTTCAGGTTAGATATAAGGAAGAAGTTCATTACTGTGAGGATGGTGACGCATTGGAACAGGTTGCCCAAAGTGGTAAATGCTCCATCCCTGGCAGTGTTCAAGGCCAGGCTGGAGAGAGCCTTGGGTGACATAGTCTATTGCAATGCTTCCCTGCCCATGGCAGAGAGGTTGGAACTAAGTGATCTTAAAGTTATTTCCAACCCTAACCATTCTGTTATTCTGTGATTCTATATTTTTAACTTTGCTTTACTGGAGATCTTGATCTGATTCATCTGTAAGTTCTACTTTATGCATTCATTTACAGACCAGTATTTTTCTGCCACTTGTATTTGTATTTGATATTTTTACATGTTTTGATCAGCCACAGTAACTACTTTTGGTGCTACTGGTGAATTAGACTTCCGGTATTCTGGGAAGGAAAGATGGGAATCAAGTTTTGGAGCAGCAATTCTTGCACAAACACAAAAAGAAAATCTATGGTCTGAATGAATGAAGAATGGAATGAAAGGCATATGAATATGAAGTTGAGACTTTCAAGGACTGTTTTAGCCACAGGCCTTTTCATGTCAAATATCTGGTGCATCCAAGCTGTAAAAAGCTAAGCAGGAATTTCTAGGATCGATTTCACCTCTTTGAGTCGTTCCCTTCCTTTGCTCATTTGCTCTCGTAAGACAGGTCCAGAGTGTGCAACAGGAAACCAAGCAAAACCAACACAATAAAAAAGCATTTTAATTTTAGCCACACAGCTGCCTCTGGGTTCTTTAAATACACTCCCCTCTAAGTGCTTCCATACACCAAGCTATCCAAGCACTCTAGACAGGCTGAGTCCCAACTGCAAATTCATTCCACAACTAATCTCTGTCTGGCATTGTTACAGCAATCAAACCAAGCTGGTCAAAAGCCCAGTTGGGGCAAATTGGGTCCTCACCCAAGTGCCCCCTGCTACGTGGCTTGAAGTGATGAGCTACAGTCCCCAAGCTCTTTGGACAGGGACAAGTGTTTGCACAGGGATTAAAAACAACATTCTTTTTTCTTATCGTCTCCCTCAGCACATTAATACACAGCATAAGAAACCAAAAATATCTTTTGAAGTTGTGCCTGTGAGTGACACTGCGCCCTAGTATAGTGTGACAGGTGACCTATTCTCCTTGTGCCAGGCTGCATGTAGCCTTCCTGTCTGGAAAACTATCTGGGGAATTTAAGGACTACCAGGAGAAAAATGAGAAACATAAAAGCTCAGTCACATACTCAGTTCTTCATCTTGGGCTGTTTTTTCCCTTTGGCTTTTGAAGGTGAAACAGATACCACCTCTGAATTCCAGAGGTTTTTTACTGCCATCATGTGGAGAATTTCCTAAAAGAGTGAAAAACTGTCTTCCCTAACCGGATATGATTTTCCTGCCCTCGGCAAAATGGAAAGAAAACCTAATTCAGTCTTATATCTACACGGGGCTAGTCCTGGAGCCACAAATGCCATAAACATCTGCTAAATAGTCTGCTGTGCTTGGTGTACTTTGCTTTTGCCCTACTGAAGCAGTGTGCTCACATAGCAGAGCTTGTCAGGAGCGTGACAGCCTGGGTATGCTTGTCATTTCTGTTATTCCATTACAGGTTCCTTTCTCTGGTCTGCAGGAACATACAAACATTTAATATCAATGCTATTTCTTTCCATGCAGCAATGATACAAAGGAGCACAATATTACAGCAGCATATCACAAATCAAATGATATGAATTATCCTAGGATCAGAAATCTACCTTTATCAGGCATCACTGTGCAATCCTCCATTTTATCTGATCACCATAACAATCACACTTGACAGAAGTATTAAAACAGTTCTGGAAGGCTGGAAATTCAGAGGGCTATATTAATTTTAATAAAAGAAGGACAGTATTTTTGCCTTCAAGGAAATTCCAAGATTTCAAAAGTTTGTACCAAAACCAGTAACTATGTTTCAATTAGATAAAGCAAAGTGGAACACCACTGTATTTGACTGCCATTTTATTTCTTTTTAGTTTTGTATTGTACTGATTAACATTGTATTTACTACTGTAAGCATCAAAATAAAACAAGTAATGTTTCAGTGAACTTTGCAACAATATTGACACATATTCCATCAAGGTTTTACTTTTGTTAAATTAATACAATCTGGAAGACAACTACTGTCAGAGCATTTCCAAGAAGCTTTATTTTCCTGAAGACATGCAAACAAGTGGCCCCATTTTCAAGAGTGCTGAGCACCCAGTAGATCCCTCTGAATTCAGCACAACAGAAATCAGCCTTGCAATTGGATTAGGAATCTAACTGGTATATTCTGTCCATTCTGCTGTCTCACTGGAAATTGTTTCCAGTACTTCCCTGAGCAGAGGCTTGCTAACACAGCCATTATGGACCTCACCTTAAGGTCCACAAGTGATTCCAGAACAAAAGCATATTCTAATTGATATCACCATCCTCTTATACAGATCTCTTGGGAAGACCTCTTCAGAAGAGCTGTTACATTTGATAAGTTTAGAAAACTGGTCTGAAGATCACAGAATCATAGAATGGTTAGGGTTGGAAAGACCTTAAGATTATGTAGTTCCAAACCACTGCCATGGGCAGGGATGCCTCACACTAGACCATGTCGCTCAAGGCTCTGTGGAGTACTACATCAAGGCACTGCCTTCTTCTAGTCTCATAAAAATCCATTCAGATTTGGCTACTCTATACACAGGCCACTAGAAAAGTCCGTACTCAGCAGCTTTTCCTTGATCTTCTCCTAGAAGACTTGACAATTCCTACAGCCTTGGACACAAATGTTCAATTCAGATTATTCTGACAGTCTGTGCAGCCTAGATTTCTAAGTTAAAGGTAAGACAGATCCTGCTATTGTACCCTAGAATATGGAAACATACTTTGCCCTGTGAACCAAGAGCCTGTTCTGTATTTGTCTTCAAATGGCTCTAGCAATTCTGAACGTTTCATCATCATATCATTAAGCAAAGCCTCAACCACTACTAAGAGAAGCCACATGCAACAGATTAATGCCACCAACAAATCTACAGGGAAAGCAACTGAGTCAGAGTGGCATCTGAGCTTCTCAGAAAGCCTACATCCAGTCTATATCCTTGGCTCATCTATCCATACTGTGAGCACAACATGTGGCTGTATCAATGTTACCGTATCATATGATCTCTCCAATGACTAGTCCATAGAAAATTTAATCCTTCTATGTGCAAGTAATATGGCTAATCTGTAATCCTCCCTAGCAGAGGTCTGTATTGAGGGTTCAAGGTTCAAATTCTCTTCTGCATGAGGTTATTTTGCTATCCTTGCACATAAAGTAATGGATTCTTGTCTATTTGCTTGCAAAAATGACAGGAAATAATAGACCCAAATCCATCTCAAAATAATATTCTTTAATATAGTCCCCATCAAATAGGAAAATACAGATTTGAAATCACCAGTGCAGCCTTAATTCTGCTATATTATTCATTTATGTTACCAAGCCACCATTAATTACTGACATCTTAGGTTTTTTTCACCAATGTGTCCTTCAGTCAACTGGGTGAATGGTATTGGGAATAAATAGTGTAGAAAATTAGGCTCTTGTTTGTAGTATCCCTATCTCATATTTGTTGCCCTTGGTATATAAATAAAATTGTTTTAATGTAAGATTTGGGACTACTTATTGTAATTTTATGTAAAGTAGATAGCTCTTTTAATCTTGAAAAAAAGGCCAGAGGCAGCCCTTGATTGGACCCAGTTTGACCTTCCCTATATACTGTAATTCAAAGAGACACATGACACCCAGTGGTTATTAGATATAATGCAGGAATGCAGAAGCCGTGGAGAATGTGAAGATACTTATCATTGTTCTCAGGTTCACAAAATTAAGATGCAACAGAAAAAAATGAAGACACTGGACAAATTACAATACATATAAAACAGTTGACAGAGATGGCCTTATCAGACTTGACACTGACGATACTGACAACAAGAAAAGCTCCCAAAGCAACTATCAACATTTGAAATACAAACCCAAATGATTTCTGATCTCCTCAAAAACATGACATTTATCCTACTTTGGAGTAAACGGTAGCTCCTTTGTGACACTATAAATCCTATAGATTTCTCCATCGGAAAATAACAATATCATGAGGTGATTTCCCTGAGGGCACTGCACCAATTAAGTAGATCCATCCTTCCACACCCTGTTAGCTTTCCACATGCTGCAGGCTTTATCAAAGACAGAGAGAGATGGTAACTGTGCTGGGGAAGTGAGGTAGTATGAAAGCACATGACACCCTCCAAAGTACTCTGACCTGCTGAAATGATCTGATGCTGTACAGATGAAAAGCAGTTTCTGGGCCTGCTCTTCTGCATAGCTTCCCCAAATCCTCAGCTGGCCCAAGAGTCTACCAGTGTCTAAGGGGTATTAAATCCACCTTTCTTCTCCTCCAACATAATATGGTACAGAAGAGCGTATAGAGCATCAAAGGTGCTTTATTCTTGATATGCCATCTCTACAAATCATTTGTTAATGTTAAATTATCATCATACTGCTTTCCCTTAATTTGGAGACATTTATGGTAAAGATAAAGTTACAGATTGATACAAGATTCTGAAAGGTATGTACTTTGAAAAGGAAACAGCTAGATAAAGTTGAAATGTAGAAGAAAAGCCATTGCTAAAACACCTTCATTAGAGAAAAATCTTGTGAACTCAACTGCTGGGTGAAATTCTATACCTGTGATAGCCTATAGGTCAGAGCAAGTGATCACACAGTATTTCCTTGATGCTTTGATATTTATTAAATATTAATTATTAACCCACATGCTGAATGTCCTTTCAAACAGATCTTGAGTTTTAATATAGTTTTAATGTCCAACAACACAGCTAACACCAAAATAAAAGGAAACACATTTGAGATTTAGTGTCCCTCTGCTGAAAGATGAAGCAAATACTTTATCCACAAGCATTAATTCTTTGGTTGAGACCAAAGAAAACTTAGCAACGCTTGAACAATATTCTTCTCCTAATGCATTAAAATAACAAAAAATAGATAATAGAAGGAACAAAGATATCTGTATCAACATACCATAAAAGTTAGACTTTGTTCAATAAAGTGAAATGAATAAAGCTATTTATTTGCAGACTAACTTAATGTAATGCAATATCGACTAAACTGTATTTTGCGGGTAATAGCAAAATAAACTGGTGAGGATATGAAGAAAAAGATTGAGTACACAGTGTTTTCAGACAAACACCTAACCTCTCCAGTTCAGACAATGCATAATGAAACCACGCTCTTCTTCTAACCTGGCTATGCTTTACTTCCTAAGTTTGCCAAACATTTCTTTCTACTGCTGTTAGGACAAAAGATTCTCTGTACCATAGGCATTTATGAAGCCCATGCATCAACACCTTTATTAATTGTTCAGCAACCACACAAGATCTATTATTTAACTGCCTCATTGTATAAATACATGCTGTTGTCCCTCTGAAGGCATGAAAGATGATTTCTGCATCTTCTCCTGGAAGAGATTCAACACTTTATTTTTTTTTTAGTGAAAGTGTTTAGGTGAGTAAACTGCACGTTTACTCAGCTTATGTGAGTAAATATGTTGACTGCATGTTTACTCACCGAAAATGAGTAAACATGCAGTCATACTTTACCCATATTCTTTTCACTCTCTCTTCTCCTGCTGTATGACCAGAAGAAACAGGGAAGTGAACAAAAAAGTAATACTTGCTGAAGTGATCACCATTAGGATAAACAAACAAACCACAGTGCAACACATGAAAAAAAAGGAAAACATCCTATTGCCACTGAAAACATAGTAAACCAGAACTTGTATTAATGAAGAATCAAATGAAAGGAAAAGGGAGAGAAAGGGCGACAGCAGAGATATTATTAAAATAATTTTAAAAAGTGTATTTTGGAGCAGGAGAATTCAGGTGATAATGCTCAATAAAACCTAAGGTTTAATTCAACTGAATTCAAGGAGAATTCAGGTGATTAAGATTTAGTGTATTTAAAACAGAGGTTTACCTTGGCTACCCAAAAAAACTTCTCCATCAAACAGTACAGCATTTCAGTTCTCCTACCAGCTGCCCCTTGGATGAAGGCCTGGTATCACAAATTCCAAATCTTTTCTCAATCACCTCAACTGAACGGCAGGTTATCTGTCCCAAATACAGACTGTTCACTCTCTCATGAGCTGTTTTCAGTGAGCACCCACGCTCCACATCTGAAAAATCTGGTCTCTTTGGAGATAAGTAAGGGTTGTTTCTGAGGATAAGACAACCGGGACCCGGCCTGAGCAAGTATCATGATGCAATGGCATCCTGAGTATGCTTTTGCTCAGTACTGAAACCTCCTGAGCAGTAAGGGATCCAAATCCACAGTCTAGAGATCACACATCTCACAGTACTGTTCAGACTAACTCAGAGCCAACTTTGGTATTTGAATACTCAGAACTACATCCTAGGAGTATGTGCTCTCCCACAGCACTTCAGATGATTTGGAGTGGAATCCATTCTGTGTCACAATTTCAAAAAGACAGTGTCATTTCACCTAATCCTGGACATTTTCCTTTTGCATTTGATAGCTTTTTTATGAGACTATGCTGAGAGTAAAGGCCCTTCTCTTTTTCACACAGGGATTTATGAAATCATGTTGATCTTTCTACTCAGTGTGTTTCACGTTCTTTAACAAGGCCATGATAACAATGGATTCTTTCGTTCATTTTTTGTTCAGGAAATTCACTGTGTCTTTGCTCAGCCCTTTCACACAGCCTTTCAGTTTTCCCTAATGAAATGGCTTTCATGTCTGAATGCAAAATTCTGAGACTTTTGGGTGCAGTTCTCAGAACAAAAATAGCTATTCAAGTTGTATTCATTGAACCAGAGGATTCACTTCATCTTACTTATTTGCCCTTGGTTTATATGCAGTTCATGGAAAGCAAATCTACATTATTTCTTTCACTATCTCATATTTACTAGCCACGTAGAAGGCTATCCTTTACTCATAACAACTCCTCCTTCTGACGTGTTTTTCCTCTTTGAAACAAGTTGAAAGCTTCTCGATCTCCTTGGTGCTGCTTTCCTCATTTTGTAAGAGGCTATGAGCATCTTAAGTTTTTTGCTGTCATCTCTCATTCCTGGAGTGAGAAAAGCTCTACAAAACACTAAACTTCTCTGTAGCGACGGACTGTATCCCCTTGCACAGTATCTAGACAGATCAAGACTACCCCAACCTCCGCCTCTGACCATGGCGCCCGATTACCTCAGACGCACACGCCAACCCCTGTGCGCCTGCGCGCCGAGGGGACCATGGCAGCCGGCTTTCCCCTTCCGGGGTGATGCTGTCTAGGCGCTGAGGAGGTTTGTGCGCCATGGTAGGCTGCTGCGCATGCGCGGCTGGCGGGGCTAGCGATGTGGCGGACTGAAGGCAGGTGAGGGGTGGTTTGGTGCGGGGGGAGGTGGCCGTGAGGGATTCGTGGTTCCTGTGGGGCCTGCCGCCCACTTCGCCTCGCTGTGTGGCGGGGCGGGGGCTCGGCCCCCAAAGCTGGTGTCCCGGTCCCCAAAGCTGGTGTCCCGGTCCGCCTGAGCGGAGGCCTCTCTGTCCGCCAGGTCCAGTGCGAGGGCGTCCTGTCGGCATAGCCTTGCGTACGGGCGAAGCCCCGGGAGGGCGGTCGGGTAGGGTCAGCTCCCGCAGCTGTGCCGGAAAGGAGGGCCCTAGGCGTCGGGGATGGCGCCCGGTGCTTCCTGCCGGTGCTCCTGCCTGCCGGTCGGGCAGCTTGGCAGGAGCGATCCTACGTCCGCGTCTGGAGAGAGTGGCCCTTCTGGTTGGTTTGTTTTCGGTTGTGGTTTTGTCGCTGTTTTGATTTATTTTCCATAAGGGAAGAGAAGACGATGTGCCAACCCCTTCCCAAAGGTTCCCTAGCAGATGGTGTGTTCTTACCCTACTTATTTCTAACCCTCCTTCTGGCTTTAGTGCTTAGTTTTTTGGAGATTAGCATCAATATATACCACGTTATTTAAAAATAACATTTTGGAAAGGTCTAAGTAACAAAAGCATGGATCGGGACTTAAACCTTACCTTAAGATTCATTTTCCATTCCAGGGATAGCATTTAGTTTGCTCTTATGTAGTTACCTTTGCTCCATACCTGTTAGCAGGTGTGACTGAAGATGGAAAGTAAAAATGATGCAAGTAGCTACTGAGGAAATTCCCTTCCACTGGCCATTATCCTCTTTTTCTTGTAGTAACATAGACAGTTGCCCTACAAGCTCAGCACTACATCTAACATATAGAATTCATTACTGGAGGTGCCAGGGCTTGAGTTCTTGGAGCAGAATAACAACCAGTTGTCAGGACCTTAGGAAGAAACTTGCTTTTCAGGGTGGGTTATTCCAGAATGCCAGCTGCAATGTCATTTGTAGTAGCTTGCACTGGATATAACTGTTAATGGACTGCTGGTCTGACTGATGCAGACTCCTGGGTTACCGTAGTTGCAGTTTAAATAAATGTACAACTCTAACATGAGGTAGAACTTCAAAGGGTTGTTTTATAGGAAAATAATTTCTACAAATATTAAAAGTTATTTCTGCACTTCATTCTGTCATTTGTCTGTTGGCCAGCTACCTTCTTTAATAGAAGCAGAACCTTTGCTCTCTCTTACTATACTCTGCCTGCCCTCAGGAAGCATTGGAACGTTGTGGCAAGTCTGTAGTATGGGAGGCCACAATGTAACTATACATTTTCATAGCTTTTATTTTCAGCTTTCCAGTGTTCTCATTCTGGGTGTGGGAAGAAGAGGGCATTTCCCCATAGGAGTGCATTGCAGGTATCGTATGTGTTGTGCTTTTAGCAGTATGGATTTCTTTAGCCCCAGCATGTTCTCTAATCACTTGCTTTCTTGTGATGACTTACTTTACTCTTGAGGGTGAAACAGACTGTATTAACAAAGCCACAGCTTTGCAGGTTCATCTGTTTGTTGTGTGGGCTTCACCCAGCACAGTTGACTTGTTCTGGGATGCAGTCCCTGAGATAGCTAATTTTTTTGAGATAAAAGTTGCCTGAGTAACTTTAAATTCTTGAGGGGAAAAAAAAAAAGTTGTTTATAAATAGCCTTTGGCCTTTAGTTTGTTTTGCCTTTTTTTTAGGGGTGGAGAAACATGTCTAGTACAGTAATTTTATATCTACATTTCATTCTTTGGAAAATCTGAGATATTTCTGGCGTGAAAGTCTCCAATTAGCTCACTGGCAGTGTAAAAAGAAATAAGTAACTATACCACTTGATTTAGAGGGGCATTGATTTAATTACAGATAACAACCACATGCTTTCTAGCTGCTACTTTATCTTGATTACCCATGTTGTTGAGCTTAGGCATTATGTCTTTGGCAGATCAAGAAGTTGCCTTCCTATTTCCCAAGTTTTGTGTGTACATTAAGGAATTATTACCTTGTCTGATAGAATTCATAATGGAGTTAGAAATTACTTGCTCATTGTGCTCTCCAGATGAATCTATCATGTACTTTACTCAGTGTAAGTATTACACGATTCTGCTTCAGGTGCTTCAGTCAGATTGACTGACCTGTACTATACTCTGACTTGCTCAACCAACTGAAGAAAGGACCTGAATGTGAGAGGTGCATCCATGTCTTCAGTACTTCTGAAATACCTTTGATTCATGGATGGCATTCACAGCAGTAGGAAAAAATAAAGATTTTTTAAATATCTAGTTTATTTCTGCTTTATTTAATTTCTTCCTTCCTATGCCTTAGTTTTTTTGGCAATTTTTAACCTACCCTAAAGGGCTTAACAGTTGTACCCTGTTCTCTTGTAGTTGATGTAGAAATCCATGAAAGATCAGGTCATGGAAACTTTCCCAAAACTTAAAAAATCAGCCTAAGGGAGATGAAAAATTTCAGTCTGGATAATTCTACAATGTAAAGTGTTAGTTGATACACAGATTTGTTGCCCATCTTTTCTACTCTGTAATGTGTTATTAAGCATGCATAGTTTAGGGAATTTTGCAGGGAATAAACTCTTTTTTCATTGGCAAGCGTTGCTAATCTAAATGTGTGAGAAACAGCAAATGTGAAGCTGGGAGTTTAATAGAATTCTACAGATTGTTTAACAGATACAGGAAACCTTTGATAACCAGTTTTCTATAAGGACAACTATGGCTCCCTTTGTTGTCTTATACTGGTGGAACTTTCCTTGGATTCAGAGAAAGGCCCTTTTTATTCTTAACTGTTTTGTAGTTCTTCAATGGAAAAAGTGTTAAAAACCAGCTGTGGCACTATGGAAGCATGGAGACAATATAGTCACCTGTTGAGACTCTCAAGGAACTACTGGGCAAAGTGATGGCATTGAAGAGCTTGAACCAGCATTTGAGCATGGCGGCAGCTGAATCTGACAAGGACTCTGGATATTCAGGTTTAGAAAATCACTGCATTCCTTTTGTGTGTTATCTTGCTCAGACTTTGCTTTTATTAGTCACATTTGACCAATCTGTCTCTTAGCCCCTTGTCATTTATGCCTCATTAACTGAGAGGGTCTTTCTGTATAAAACAGATTGCATCTGCAATCATCATACCATCAAACTGTTCTGGAGTAGAGCTTTGTGTAGTTATGAAGTTCTTTCTGTGAATTTGAATGGCATGGGAATTTAAAATGTGCCTAGTAAAGAAATGAAGACTCTTACACTTAGGAGTCTAGAAGTGGGGATGGCAAAATTACTTTTTTTTCTTTGCAGTGATGAATGAACTGTTGGATTATGCTGCCTAATCTCTGTTGTGATTTGACCAGAGAGTAATTTGTATAACATCAGTAAAATGTAGACACAATGTGCTGTTTTAATACTCAATAAAACTGTGAAGAGATGGCTTTTAAAGGAAAAACAAACAAAACAAAAAGAAACCCACAAAGAAAAAGAGCTTTTGTGAGAGATAGAAGATTTCAAGACACAAAATGCCTGCAGCACAGACTGGCTGTGCAGTGCTGGAGCCCATAGTTCTTTGCTGCACCATGTTTTAGAGCAATCTTCATGATACTGTGCAGTCATTTGGAGATTAAATATGAAATAACAAAAAGTAATAATTTTGAGGGGGGAGGAGACAGTATCTGCATGAGGACTAGCCTGATATATGAAGCCTTTTGTTAAAGGCTATTTGACAGCTGTCACAGCAGGTCTAATTTTATTGGTGTTCCAGAACTGAACTTTGTTGTTGTTTGTGTCTTGGTTGAAAGAAAGCAGAATAGTGGAACTGAAAGTTGGTAGCAAGCATGAAACAACTAACAGCTGAATTCTACATTTGGCAGATGGAAGTTCAGAGTGCCTGAGTGCTATGGAGCAGACTGACTCAGAGGACATGCTGAATGCGTCGTGTTGGAATGTAGAGGATGGGCCTTGGCAACGCCCAATGGCCGCAGGCAACCCCTTTCCTGCACTTTCTCCTATGGTTGTAATGAAAAATGTGTTAGTTAAGCAGGTAGGGAAGAAATAATCTCCTGAAAAATGTTGCATGTTCTTTATTGTAGTATTTTTCCTTTCTCAAATATTTTACAAAGTTGTTGGAATCCAGATAGCAGCTGGTAACTTGAAAAGTTCTATTGTGCCAGTTAGAATCACTAAGATGGAAAAAGTGAAATGGAGAAGCTCTGCTACATCTATTAAACCTTTTCCTCTTAAAGGGATCCCACAAAAAATAGATCTTTAAGAATGTTATGTTAATAGCACCAAAGAGTAAACGAAAAAAAGTGAGTGTTTTTCCTTTTGAAAGCTGGTATTTTCATTTTCATTCAGTAAAGATGATAAAATAGGATGATAGGTTTTGCTTCTTAGTTCTTACGGCCTAAATGTGCTTTATGTACAGTGGGAAATGCTAATCCAGGATGTTTACAAGTGAAAACATTAAATTTGTATCTGAAGGCATATTTTTACTTTATCAGTTATTTCTCTTAGCTCTGTGTGATAGCTCACACTGCAACAATTACATTCCCTATTTATGTATTCCAGTATCTTGTTACCTGTTGCCCTCCAGCACATCCCTAAGACTGGTAATGTTTACATCGTAACAGAAGATAGGAGAGCTGCAAGTTCAAAGTATTGCCGTGTTATTAGACCTCTTGCTGTGTACAAGTTTTCTGAGCAGAGGGAAAGTTCTTCAGCTTTTTTTTTTATTAGAATACATGTCAGAATACAGCGAGAAGAGGAAAAACAAATATATATCCTGATTCCTTTTCTACTGAATCTTTTATAACAACAAGTAAAACCTATAAAATTCAAATATAGTGTCACAATGCTGATATAAATATAGTTTTCTGTTAGTGCTTGGCAGATTGTGCATTTGTGGGGGAGATAAGACAGGCTGAGAAAGTTTGAGCTGTTCAGCCTGGAGAAGAGAAGGCTGCGTGGAGACCTCATAGCAGCCTTCCAGTATCTGAAGGGCACCTACAAGGGTGCCAGAGAAGGACTCTTCATCAGGGACTGTAGCAATAGGCCAAGGAGTAATGGGTTGAAACTTAAACGGAAGATTGAGGTTAGATCTAAGGAAGCAGTTCTTTACTGTGAGGTTGGTGAAGCACTGGAACAGGTTGCCCAAAGAAGTGGTAAATGCTCCATCTCTGGCAGTGTTCAAGGCCAGTTTGGACAGAGCCTTGGGTGATACTGTCTACTGTGAGGTGTGAGAGAGGTTGGAACTAGGTGATCTTTAAGGTCGTTTACAGCCTTAACCATTCTGTGGTTCTGATCTATGAGCTTTATTTTGGCAAGAAACAATTTTATAGTCATGTTCCTATATGTGTGGACAAAATACTGTATAAACAAATGCTGAAGTTTTTGTATAGCAGGGAGTAGACAAGCTTCACCAAAGGCTTATTGATAGCCTTTGGCCCATACCTCAAAAACACTGATTGCAGTGGTAGTCTAGTGTTAAACTCCAGGTTGTGTTGCAAACAGTTAGGACATGTAGCTGATACAAAGTAGCTTTTATATGTATATTTATATTAAAAATATATTAAAAATATTAAAAAACCTGGTAGTGTATCAAAAAGGAAATTTGGGAGTAAGAGTTGGAGATGGGTAAAATTACCAGACTCGGTTCTTTTGATAGTGCATTATAACTTCTGAGTCTTAATTACATATGGTTAAGGACAGTAATGTTGAACTGAAAAATGTTTGCTGCAATAAGCAAAAACAGTAAGGCCAGGTCAAAATAATAACAATGGAGTGTCTTTCTGCCTCTTTCCTTTATGCTTAGTTACCTCAGATGGTTATCTTGTTAAAATGGGCTTTTCAGCACAGCCCTGAGTTGGACTTGCTGGACAAAAAAAACAAACAAAACAAACAAAAAAGCCAGCATCCAGTTACTGCTATTTATCAGTTTCAGCCAGCATCATCCTTCTGCCTTAGAACCACTGTAATCCTGCGCAGTGGTGGTTACCTGCTGTCCCAGTTTCAGAGTGTAAACAGCTAACAATGTTATTAAAAAAATAAATCAAGCAGGGAAGCAGGGATTAATTCTCTGGAACACAGCGGGGCTTGTGGCACGGTTTCTGTAACTCTTTTGAAAGCCTTTTAGACAAGTTACGCTGGTATGTGCAGGATGTTAGCCTTCATTAAAAAAAAAACAAACCTCCCACGACACCCCAAAACCACCCAGACCCAACACTTCTCTACTGAAAATGAGATTTTGGGTAGGAGAGCAAGATCAGAATGCAGCATGAATGCAAAGAAGAAAGTAGGTAATAGACATAGGAGAAAACAGAACAAGATAAACAGCTACCACAGCTCTTCTAACTTCAATGACTTTAGGGCTCTGCTGTACTAGATGCTGCACAGTTGTGCAGTAAATGATTAATTCTGACTCCAAAACCATGCTTCTTAAGACTGCTTGTTCAGTCCTAGGTTTGTATAGCCACAGTATTTATATACTTCTAACATCTCGAGATTCTTTTCTTTTGAACGTGTTTGTCCTGTCTTCTGTGGCAAGGTAATATTTATTTTTACAGGTAGTTGTTTTGTACCCCTGTTCCGTAAGAGTCTTGCCAACTGAACCAAAGAAATTCTGTGTCAGAATAGGTGAACCTCATCTCCATAATAGCTGCTTGTGACAAGTTCAAGTCCTTTCCTGGGAGAAATGGTAGCATTTGCCAGTTTAAATTTTATGAGACTAGGGGAAAGGAGGTGCATTTCATGTGGCTCAATATAGTTCAAAACCCAGTAAAATGTATTTGCACTAAAAACTGTGCATTCAGCAGGCCTGCCTCTAGCATTCCAAGTCATAAGGAACTGGAAAAGCAGGTGGCAGTATATTATATTAATTGTGGTGGCAATGACTTAAATATATGAAGAAGTGAAATTTTGCTTCAGAAAGAAATGGTATCTCTTATTAGACCATTGTGTACGTTTGGAGAAAAGCAGGTATGCTTTTTGGCCAGGAGATCTCATGAAGATCCATGGTAATGTATTGAAAGAGGAAGAGATGGTGTCTTGTAGAAATTGATGTATTCTCCTATATTGCAGAGTGTGGCTTGTGGGAGAGAGTGAAAACTTGGGTATTTTTCTTAAAATATAATGCTTTTAAGGTTCACTAGTGTGCACTTTATCACCAGTGCTATGGAGTTAAACTGCTCGAGGGTTACAAAAGGCTTTTTTCCTTACATTGGTTGATATTCAGCTTTTTTTTTTTTTTCTTCTTCATGGTTTTAAATGTATTGAAACTGTTTTGTACTTAAGATTGCAAAACTTACTGAACAGCTGTCGTCTTTATTGAATAATGATTTCAAAAGCTTGCTATAAGAATAGAATTGACAAGATTAGAGTGCTGCCTTTCAACAAAGAGGGAGTCTGAATTGTTCCTAAAATGTCTGTACGGTCTTTCTTTGACTCTTTAAAAATATAACCACAATGCTTAATTCTTTTCCAACTTTTCTGTGCACTTGTTGTTTGAGCCCAAGTCTAGGTCAAACTTTTACATAAGCATTGTACAATATAAGCATGTACTGTAATCTTCATCTAGGAAAGCATGTATAAATTCAGATTGAATTGTTTTTAAATGTATCTGCTGTTCCACAGTAAAAGGATTATGGATGACAGCTTTGATTCTAGTGCTATGCTCTGTTGTCGGAGAAAGAGAAGGATGAGTTTGATGGAAAACTGTTCAGCATGTATTAATGGGACAGCATATATCAAATATGGAGAAATGGCACAGTCCACCTGTTTCATTTAAGGTTTTTTGATCCTTTTCTACAATTTTATTGTAAGACTTCTGTTTTTTCCCTGTTTATGCTTCTCAGGGGTGTTCATCACAGCTCCAGTCTTGGACTGTGCAGCCATCCTTTGAAGTGATTCCAGCTCAGCCACAGCTAGTCTTTCTTCGTCCATCAATCCCACCTCCCATAAACCCTCACCCTGTTGGGAAAAAGAGAAATGACTCCACTAATTACCTGCCCATCCTGAATTCTTTTCCCAAAATAGCACCACAGCCCTGCAAGAGAGATCGCTCCTTTGATCTAGAAGAATGTCAGGAAACCAGTTGCCCTAAACGACTCTGCACAGAAACACCCAAGATGGAGAGTTCTCCCGTATCAAGGAGCACAGGCATGCCTACTAGTCCTTTTGCCCACCTACCAGTTAGCTTTAAGACCCCTCAGGAGTCTAACCAGCAGAGTTCTTCAACTCTAGTGACAAGTGGAAAACTGTCAGCTCTTCCTGGTTTTCATCGTGTTTCTAGTGACACTCAGAAACTGCCGGGTTTGACTCCCCTTTTGCCTTTTGGGACTCTGCAGGCAACAAAGTGCACCTCTCCTGAGAGCGAGAGTGCAGCACAGACTACAATGCAGTCTGCAGTGTGGAGCCCCCCATTGATACCAGAAGAGATTTGCACTACCCCTGAGCTGCTCTTGCAACAGCAAAGCAAATGCAGACGCTTTCAGAACACACTTGTTGTCCTACGCAGGTCAGGATTGCTGGAGATCACTTTAAAAACCAAGGAGCTCATTCATCAGAACCAGGTGACTCAGGCTGAGCTGGACCGACTGAAGCATCAAACACAGCTTTTCATAGAGGCAATAAAGAACAATGCTCCACAGTCATGGGCAGAGCTAGAAGCATCTCTAACGGGATCTGATAAAGCTGATGGTAACCTTGCAGATCCCCCTTATCCCAATATATAGTAGCTATTGGTCAAGTTATTTTTGTGCCTCCTGTTTCCTGTCTCAAGCTTTTACTTGAGCATTTTCTGAGTCCAGGACTTGCAAAGTGACATGTCTTGAATGACTTGTCTTCAGAGCCAGCTGTGGGACTGGAACAGCCTGGTGGGGTCTTGACAAATGGGTGCTTACTACTATGGTGTGACCTTGAGCTACATGCTAACTTCATGTACTTCCTGGGGCTCTATCAGCTTGGATGTGCTTTGCTGGCATGTTCCCATTCTTGCCGTAAAGACAGTCATTTGCAGTATTTTGCAAGCAAATATCTTCCTGGTCCCCTCTTCAGATAGTCAGTTCTGAGGATGGAAAAGCACAACAGGCCCCAGTATTGGACCATTATCAGTTGCAATTAGATGAAAGGCGTTGGGGAGAGGAGAGGAAACTTAGGCTGGTGGGGTGATATTTTTAGGCTGTTGCTGTCCTTTGTTATAGCAGAGTCTTGTTTTGGGGGGTTTATTGCATTTGAATTAGCATTCTGTATTCATTGCAATCTTTGGTCAGTGTCATGAGTGTCTTAAGACCCAAGGGAAATGATGTGTTTTGATGAGTATACTTTTGATTCTGGTCTGTACAATTTGAATGAGTGAAAGTCACAAGGCTTGCACTGGAAGTGTTTGTTTTGTTCCAAAGCCATGTTTATTAATGGCTCACAAGTGTACAAGGAAAGTGGTTTGGATTTTCTCAGTGGCTAACAGATTAAACATTGTTATTAAAGACTGCAGTAACTTCTTTTTAGAATAGCACAAGGAAGATATTCACCGGGATTAATTCAGCAAGACTAGTTGCATATTATTTGATATGTGTATCCTTAGTTTACAAGCATAAACTGTTCCTTTTTTTTTCTTTCTTGTGAAATCAGATAACTAACTATTAAAAAAAAAAAAGAGTTGAAAGGAAAAGGAGCATAAATGGCCTGTGATGAAACAAGTCCTTCTCCCATCCCCTTTCTCTTTTTTTTGTTTAGAGAAATTAGATGAATGTACTGGGGGATGGGGATGTCAGGTTGGCTAATCTCCCAAAAAAAATTTATCTACCTTGAATTTGAACATAAAAAAACCTCAGCAATCCCAAACCAAGAACAAAATCCCAAAACATTTTTTCTTCTGAGTAGGTTTGTATCATTCCTAGCCTGCTTGCCTTGAGATACAGCTAACACTACTGTCTGCATAAGGTATTAGGCCTGACTAGTAGAGATCCACAGTAGTCATGTTACAGAAGTTGTTCTACAGACATTTATTTTCAGTTTATCTAGACACTTAACTATGTCACTCCCTCCAGTCTGAAGGGCTTTTTTCAGAGGCAGTCTGTGTAAAGAACTAAGAATGACTTCGTCTAAGAACATTAAGGACTCTGGATTGTTTATGGTGTGTTCCTTTCTGTCTGACAACATTTTCAAAAAGTCATGCTGACTCGGTGACTGGGTATTTTGATGCTTTGATCACTGCTGTTATCTCTTTCAGGTTCTTAAAAAAAAGAAACTTGAAAGTGAGGTGGATGTCTTGCTGATTTGTGACAAGTCCTTTCCATTTTCTGATGCCTCTCGGAATCGATATTGCAGAAGATTGTGTAGAGTGCTTTTGTAGTCTTCCTCAAATACATGCATTAGAGAAATTGTAAGGGAATTCTCTCTTTTAAGGGGTTTTCCTCTTTTTACATTGATGGAAAGAAATGCTGTACATGCCTCACAAAGAGGAGAAATCTGAGTCATATTTGTACTGTCCATAGTAAAGTTTTGTCCATAGGCCTAGAGAGAAATACTGTGCCAGGATTCAGCCTAGTGGAGCTATGCCTTGCCAGGTGTCCTGCCCACCTGCTCAAGACTAGTGCACTAGGTGGGAATTGATTGAAAGAAAAGTGTTCACAGACTGTGTTGTCATGTATTTTTTTAAATATACATGCTGTAGTTGTGCATACCAGGATTTCTCATAAATTGCAGCACAGCAATAGCAAAACTCAGCCAGCAAACCTAGAAGGCAGGATAATACAGTGCAATAATGTAGGTCATGTCTGATGTAGCTTCTTTGGAATCAGTTGTGATACCTGCACTGAATAATATTTGGCAGGATAGATGTGATGGTACCTTAGGCCATTTGTGAAAGAATCCCAAAAAATAAGCTTGATTTTTCTGAGCTTACAGGAAGGAGAGGAAGCAGTAGCAGGGAATTCTATTGATTGGATACCTGTATGTGCCTAGAGGTGAGATGTGAGAAAATACATAGGATATCTTTCCTACTTTTCCTAAAATTCTTATTCTACCCATCAAATAGGAGAATTTGAAGTTCAAAATATATATATTTTAGGAATTGATTGTCCTAGAAAACAAGATGATAGGCTACCTAAAATGAAAGCAAGTCAGAAAAAAAGTACAGTCTTAGCTGTTTGAGATAAGAAAAAGTGGGTCTGCTGGTGACGTCCATCCTATTTCCACTGTTCTGACAGAGTAAGAGGAAGGAAATGCTAGCCTTGCAGTGTAATACTTTTTGACTTAAGGAGACTATAGCTGATAGAAATGTCTCATAGTCAACACAGAATCGCATATATTTTTTTGCCTGACAGCACTGAGGGTGGGCTGATGCGGGTGTGCTTATAGCTGATGAGCCTTTCAGCTGGTATAATTTGCATAAATACCTATTCAATAAATCTGTGACTAGAGTTCAGCAGCTGGTTAGAAATCTCCTACTGGGCATCAGTCCAGACTTAAATAGTATTTGCTGAACTAGAAAAATACACTCTGGAACTATTACATGTAAATCTGGAGCCCCTTAGGAACCGTATCTCTAGATAACTGCAAATCTTGACGCAACATCTATGAAAAAAGGATGTTGAAGACCCCTAGTGATAAGTAATGTCATCAAGTACCATTCTGTTTAGATTCTCTTAGCTGCCTTTATTCCTGGAAGCCCTGATAAACCTTTAAACAATAAGGGCTTTCCTTTCTTAGCTGCAATTTAATAAAATAGGTTAGCTTGGAACTGTGCTGAGAAAATTAATTGACTGCATCAGGACCAGAACAGGTCTTTATTCTGGGTAGGATGATTTGAGCAGAAACATTAGCTTCTCTGATTGGAAACCTGTAAGCAGTGAGCCTACGGATAATTTTTTTGACCTTTGAAGCAGCAAAACTTTGCATTAACAAATTAGTTGAAGACAGCAGGCCCAGTCTAAAAAATCAGTCAGATGGCCTGCTGTGGCTTCGGTTGTTGCTGACACCTAGCAGGCAGGGTAGGTTGATGGTTCAGACAGACTGCAGTTTTTCTATTGTTTTAATAAATGTTGGTATTTTTGATTACTATGTACTTTTGAAATTCTACTGCTCTAGTTGGAATGTAAACATTTTCTGTAATTTTGAAGTCTGTTGCCAGCTCTGAATGCAGTAGCCTACTCTGTTATAGAACATGACCTTTTTGCTAAAACTTTACAGAAGCAGACTGTGAAATATGAACGAAATAAAATCTATACTTGAAAAGTTTGTGGGTTATTTTAGTGCTGTTAAACGGCAAAGTCCTTTGTTCGGAAGCTTGCTTGGCAGCCTGTTGCCCATGTAGGAAAGTGCCGATCCAAAAGTGGTACTATGATTTCTCTCTCCAAAGAGAGTCACATGAGCTTTAACACTATGTTATGAATTAAAGGGACTGTGGGAGGAGCATGAGTAAAAGTGGGCTGTACAGAACTCTAAAAATATATTGTCATGGGTGACCATTGCCATAGATGTGTCATGAACAACCTGGAAAGATTTTTCCACCTCGGAACTGTTATCTCTATGTGATGACTGTACATTATGCTCACCGTCTGTGCGGGTGAACTCCTACACTGCATATTAATCTTGTCAGCTGTGTATGCACAAGTTCTAAATTGTGAAGTAAGGATCTTTTTACTCTCTCTCTTGAAGAACATTCTTTAACTCAATCTGTATACCAGCTTTTCACCAAAGCACGTTTTTCAAAATGTGGCCATCTTTACGGTCTTTTCTTTGTTCAGAGATGACTCTTACAGTGAGAACTAGGCAGTCATGCTCAGGCTATCCAGCAGCCTTGTGACATGAGATCATTTCCTAAGGTACAAGAGATTCTGGTCAAAGTTCTTATGTGGCACCAGACAAGGCAATAATTTGAATCTCATTGCTTTAAATCCAAAAAGGGGTGCTGTCAATTGAAGTAATTTTATTCCCCAAGACTGAAAACTCAGTGCTTGCAAATTTTGTGTTATTAAAAGGTATGGGTACAACTGAAGCAGGAAATTTTCAGGTCTCTGTCCATTCTGGCTAGCTTTTTTTTTACATGATGAAGTCTATCTGCAGGATGTCAGGCCTGTTCACCTTCATTTCATTGAGGCCAAAAACATTAGTTGCTTTTTTCAGGTGCACTGCATCTGTCTTGTTTTTCTTTCTCATGACACACAAAGAGCCTGAAAGGAGCAGGACCCTCACAGGCTTGGGCTGAGCAGTCTTCTGGCATGAAAAATTTCTGGCATCCACGAGGTTGAAGGCAGCATGCTGTTACTGCTTTTGTTCTCATAATTCCTGGGACAGAAATGTGGGTTCCCTACCTACACAACTGTTCACTCTTGCTGTTTCTAGGTAGTATTTCTTTTTGGGCCTCTGTGAAACACAGCCATATAGCCCCAAGTGTATTACGTGGTCCAGAGTGACCAAAATACAATTTTTCTTCCTTTCTTAAATCTGTGCTTCCTTTGAGGTATGTCTGTGAGATAAACTAAGTGTTTCAGTATAATCTATTCAGAAGGCAGAAGGGAACACCATGTGTTCAGTCTGCTCTCTTGTAGAGCACAGTTTCCAAGACTTCCTCAAATTCCTGTTTGAACTGAAGTGTGTTTTTAGAGGAAGCATCCTGCTTTGATTTGAAAGCTCCTAGTGATGAAGAATCCACCCAAATTGTTCAAAACATAATTACTTACTGTTAAAAATCTGCCTCTTACATAGAGCCTGAATTTGTTGTCTTTCAGTATCCAGCTGTCAGATCTTTTGCCTTTTGTCTGCTAAACTGAAGCTCATGCTGTGACATTGCTGGTTTCATTGTAGGCATTTACAAACTGAACAAGTCAATCGTCAGCTTTCTTTTTTAAAGTAACCGATTAAGCTGTCAAATATTTGAATCCTTTATTCATCTGTGGCACTCTTCTTTGGATCCTTTAAAATTATTTAAATTAATTTTTAATTGGAACAGTAACTTTAATAGCAAAACAGGATTGCTAGAAGAGTTGTCCAGTATCAACCCTCCCTACTGCTATTCTGCCTAATTTTCATTGCAGCCTTGACCATGGCATCTGATTGAAAGTTTGCTTCTGTTGCTTCTGCAGTTGGCGAACTGTCCTTTAAATGTGTTTCCGCACTCCTTTGAATGTAGTTTGCGGCCAGAAAGCAAAACAAATTATTTTAATAAGTGACCAATTGCATTTATTAGTTACCTCTGCTTCTCTCCTCAAAACTTTTTTGTCTTCAGATTTTGAAGGTAATTTTGCATTGTATTCTAATTATTAAAAATAATGTTAAATAATGCCAGTTTCATACCATTTTCAAGGTAAGAGTAGAAGGCAGTGCTTAATAGATCTCTCTATACAATTCAGAAAGCATAACGCATTTCATAGCATCCATTTGATTTGTATAATTCTGGCTTCAGTCTGTGTCATGGGGCACACTGTTAAATGCTCAACAGAAGTAAAATGTTGTATCTTTGTTGGCTTTGTCCTTTACCAATTTTTAATTCTTGCTCATCAAAATAAGGTGTTCGTTTTACTTGACCAGCTCTATTTCTTATAAGCTTTATCACTTCTAATTTTTTTTTTGCTTTATAGGTCCTTGATTAATCACAAATTATGGGTTATTCCACTACTTTCTCTCAGGTGTCCAGCCTTTGTTCATTCAGATCAGTTTACCTACCCACTGAAAAGCTGATGCCTTGTTAATTCTTTCATCCCCTCAGCCTTCTGAAATCTTTCCTAGTGGTCTAAAATTCATTGAAGTAGTATTGATGGTCCAGAGAGCTTGTTGGTTAGTACCTGTTACATTTTCTATCACAACTTATTCAGACTTGCTGACTTTAAAATGGCTAATAACTGTTGTTTCAAATGTCCTGAATTACTTTTTGAAGTGGAAATCAAGCTGTTGTCATGAATGCAAGGAATATATCTGGCTTTTTTCTAATTGCTCAACAAAAAATTTTGTGAAATGCTTTTGCCATTCTGCACTGCAGCAATGTAATTTCCATCTTGAACTGAAGCACTGCCAGTGGAAAGATTTCTTCTGCATCTTGTGCATTTTAAGAAATGGAGGAAGTGGGCTTTCCAGGGCCAAAAGGGGAGTTTCATCAGCTTCTTCATTGTTTTCTTCTTGTTCTTACTGCAATTAAATTAATTGAGTTAGTCTAATGGAACTGGAATGCCTCTTACCATGCCCACTTAGGCAGTCTTACCTTTTTTTCATCGCAATAGTACGGGGTTTTTTTAGGCCACTTATAGTTACCAAGACTAAGAAATCCAATAACAGACAGAAAACCAATCCTTATTGTTTTTTAAGAGATAGGACTGCTTGAAAAATTTATGTGTTTTCAATGGAAAAGTCCTGTGTTTTTATTGGAAATGAAAATGTATTTTGGCTGGCAGCTTAGTCTTTTGCAGCATTAGTCATAGCATTCATTTTTCAGTGAATCTCAAGCACTATGGAAATAGTGTGGACTGTGGAAGTGGGGGAAGATGTTGTTTCTCTTTACCCTCATCCCCTTCTCCCGGATTGTTTTGGGTTGCCTCTACAGGAAGTAGTACCCCAACTTTGATGAGTGGTTCCATCACCTCATGCTGGAGAACAGAAGCCTGCATAGACAGCCAGAACTGCTCAGTTCTCTACAATGGATGAGACTAATAGAGAGCTCCTGGGTAAGTGAGGATGAAACAGCATCTCCTGAGAAAATTGCTAGCTTAAAGAGTACAAATACCATTTTTTCATCATATCCCTAAAAGTTCTAATTAAAAAAAGAAAAAAAAAGGTTTTTGTTTGCTGCAAAACATGGCTATGCCAGATAGGCCTTGCTCTACATTTGCCAGAGGAAGAGTTCAATGCAGCGAATATTTTGTGAGATGAGCAGTGTTTCATGTGGAAAGTGTGAAATATGAGTAGACAGTAGGAAAGCTGTTTTACCCAGAGTGAATGTTAGCAATGCCCATTGTTTTGTATTCTTGCTAAGCATAGTCTCCCATGCAAATGATAATGCTATGCAAAGTGTCCAAACATGCTTGGAAGCCAGAATAAGATACTCTTCATCAAAGTGAAATTGCCTCTCACTTTTCGACATCCTATTGCTGACCATGCTTGCAGCACACTTTCTGAGAAGATCTGACAGTGTGTTGCTGACCTCAATTGTGTGAGAAATGGCCAGAAAGAATTCTGAAACATTTATTTCCACACTAATTGTGCAAGGAAGGCAAGTCTGAGCTTGAAGATAATAATAATGAAATGCCTCCAGATGTGTAATAGGAGCTGCAGCCAGCCTGAACTGGAACAGAGCAGAGTGGTGAACTGCACTGAGGGTCTATTGCTGTAGCACTTATGATCTGCAATGGCAGCACTTGGGTAGAGACTTGTAGTAGAGGCATGCCAATGGCCCTGACTGGTTTCTAGCAGTTCAGAATCAAGCTGGACAGCTCAGACATGTGCCTCAAAGCTAAACGCAAAGGATCTATTCTTTTGAAAGGCTGGTATGCAAATATAAAACTGGCCTGCACATTGAAATTGTTACCCTGTTCATTTTTTCTGCAGCCAAACTTAAACCAGCTGTGTTACATGAACTGCCTCTGCCTGATCCTGGAGCCAGCAAGGTTATGGAAAGCATTATTGCAGTTTCTAAGGCTTGCTTTTTTTTCAAATTCCACTGCTTCTCCAGCACCTAAACACCTACCAGACTGAGACACTACTGTCATTGCGTGCAAAAGGGGTTAGTTTATCAGTGAGCTTAGTTGGGTGAGTGGAAGCAGGTGAATGCCAATAGAATAAAAATCCTGAATTCCTGAGGGCAAGATTACCCCCGATATAATGTTTCCTGTTCCATGTCATGATAAGCTCTGTTATCCACGTGTGAAAACCTTAGAGGAATACCTGCATGCTTGCTTCATCTCGCTGTTCTGGCACTTGGTTCAGTAACAAACAAGCACTCAGTAGTCCTGCAAATATTCACTATTATCTTAAACAATAATGACAGTAACAGTAACAGGCCACTGCCTGCATCTTACATTAGTATGGGGAAGGGAGGAAAACACCCAGTTTTTCACCACAGCTTAGCTGAAGTTTAGGCATGCTTTTGTAATTTCTTCACATCCTGTTCTAATGCAAGGTCAGTCCTTAGCACATCATTTTTCAGTAAATGGACTACTGCATCCATTTAAATTCCCTTCAGAATATAAATGTGACTAAAATAAGTCTCTGTCTGCCTGAAACTGTTTCTGTTTGGGATGCTAACAAATATAGCAGCACTCAGTTCTTCTTGGACTCTTCTCAGATATTTCCATGGTACCCAAGCTCCAGGTCAGAACTGCTCTAACTTGAGTACACATAACAGGAGGAAATTAATATTGGCAATTGTGTTCACATTTAATGTCCAACAAACACCAGTAGCACTGACATGTCTAACATATGCTTTTGGACTTTTTCCTTTCTTTGAGATTTGCCCTGGTCTCTTTCTTATTAATTTAAAAAAGATCTTGATATAGATGTGATATTTATGATGTGTAATATCAGCTCCCAATCTTGTTTTAGGGATCATTATTGATGTTCAGTATTTTGTTGGCATGACAAAATGTTTTAAATCATACACCGTTCTCAGTGCACTGTAATTTTCCATTCCTCTTCTGTAGTCTAAACAGTCTCATCAGGTAGAAGATAAAATAAGAGAAATTTGAGTGAGGAACTGGTTGCCATATGGCTGATGCCTAAATTCTCAGCAATTTGAGGGGAAGAAAGTGGAAAAGATGAAGTAAATTCCGCAAAGTTAATGCCATAAGTAGGTGGCAGCTGTTAGTAAAGCAGGAAAACAAAGGCAGAGGAAAGGGAAAGAATACCGAACAGCAATGTTACCAAGGATTTTTCTCACAGATTTTAAGGTAACCATCCACACAGTGTCCTAAAGCAGTTTTTCAGGTTTCTTTTAAAAAATCTGAAGGCAGTACTTTTAACCACAAAGAGGTGTTTTTTTTTTCCATTTGATCTAGATGTATAAGCAGAAATGTGTTTTGATGGTGGAGATGTATTCACTGCTTTCATTGAGTGCTTGTTCTTCTCCCCTCCTCTTTCCTCCAGCCAGAAAGTATGCCGTAGGCTTAAGTCTGTGGTTTTAATCCTGCAAATTGTACCCAGCTCAAAAGCACTTGGCACCAGCAGTGCTACTGCTGCATGAAATATTTCAAACAATAACATATGGTTGGAATTGAGATGGCCCCAGGCTCTGCTCTTTGTCTCACCTTAAGAAAAGGCACTTTGATCTTCTCAGCTGTAACATGAAAAAGCAATACTTGTTCCCTATTATAAAGTGCTTTAAGCTTCTTGTATACAAATTGCAATATTGGTATTTATTACAAGTTACGGCTATGGGCTGTCATGCTTCTGGTGCTGGATTTTCTAAAGGCTGAGGATCTATGTGGTTATACTAACCTATATTTTATTTCATGTAAATAAATTAAGCTATGTACTCACTGGGCTAATTTCTCATAATACATTCCACAAGTGAGTATAAAGACAGGTTCCTTATGGTTTGGAAAACTGAAAGTAAGTAATATAGGGGACTAAAATCTCTACTTCTATGCTTATCCAAGGAAATTATTATAAATATCTTAAGGTTGATAGGCTATGGGAGTGAAGAGAGTGTTAGCTGACTGTGTCGCAGACACTAAAAAAACCTTTCGTTGTGTAAGGAGACATCTGTCTCGCCCCACTCATGTATTCATTTATGCCCACACATGTCATTTTCCTCCCCAGCATGTAAACCTGTTCATGTAACTGTAGTAATGCAACATGTGAAACTGGGGTCAAATGCCTGGAGGCTTATCAGATGTTACATTTTGTATCTAAAAAGTTTCAGTATTTGAAATGAGAAAAAGTCCCTCAGTACAGTCCTGGAAGACATTGAGTACTGCAGCAGAGCCAACAGAACTGAGAAACACATGAGTAAAATGGAAGGTGTGAAGAGTGCAGATGTAGTTATTGGGACTATGTCTATGCTTGAAGCTAAGAATATGCTTGAAGCTAAGAATATGCTCAAATCTTTTTTCCCACGCTGAGCTATGGTGCTCTGCAACTAGTAGGACTGAGTATTTTCATTATTGTCTCTTCAACCATGGAGCTTCTGTCCTGCTTGCTTATCTGTGTTTACACAGTTTGCTAATTTTGTTAGAGAAACACTGGGATTTGTCAAATTCCAAGGTGAAAAAGATCAGGACATAGGATTTATAAGGACTGATTTTCAAGACAGGATAAAGATTTATAATTCTCTCAGATGGCTTGTAATCTGTGGTAGTTCATTAATGAGCGGAACTTTTGTATGCCTGGAAGAAACTTTAGGGGCGCAGTCTTGTTATTTGTTTATCTACATAACCCAAGTGATTGAGTGTCCCTTGCAAAATTCACATTTGTTAAAAGACTTGACATTTAGCCAGTTGACTGCAAAAGGATTACTTGCTCTCATGTGGTACTGGAGACTTCTGACCACCAGAGTTATGCTTCTAATGCCTCAGGGACTTTCCATGGGGACTGAAAATCCATAGAGCCTCTTAACACTTAAATGTAAACCTTAATTTTAGGCTTTTGGTGGAAATTTAAATTACATATTGGTTACATTGCCACTGGGGTTTCAGTAAGTAAATTTTTTCAAACAAGTATAAAAGGTCATTCTAGTTGATTCATATATAATAATAGCTGAGCTAATGAAATGTCTACTTTCTCCTCTTTGTTATTTCTCAGATACTGTGATGGTCTCCCAGTTCTTCCATGTAAATCTTTTCTACATGACCTGCTGTGTTTTATCAAAAGGGTTTCCCTGTATTAGATTCATAAAGAGAGGGAGACGGAGCAAGAGTGAAGAACAAAAAATATCTTAAAATGATGTCAGAATTTGAAAGTGATCTTAAATCTATTTCATGTCTCAGTTTGCATGTATTTATGTTGTGGTTTAAACCCAGTCAGCAACTAAGTACCACATAGCCACATACTCACCACCCTCCTTCCCCCTCCCTGACCTCTATATAAGGGTCCTTATATTTCCAGAAGTTCTTAACATGCAGTGTTTCTCCAAGCCATCTGAAAGTTGTGTTATGGAAGTTAACATACCTCACTGTTCATTTAAAGATTAAAAAAAAATCAAATAGAAATACTGATATGTTTTCTTCAGTATACATACACAGAGTGGTCATTCAGGCAGTACTTGAAAGTACAAAAGTGGGTAAAACCATAAGCTGTTTAAGTATCTCTTAGTCCTATTGAAATGCTGAGAAATATAATTCATAAATGAATAAAAAACTAGGGATATAAAATCATAATATTCTCTGCCGTTTCTCAATCATTGCTGTAGCATTTACACACAGAACCCATGTGGGAATCACATTCTCTTATCCCATCCTTGTAAAGAGAAGACCAAAACACTAGTTTATGCTTCTTTCAACACATATCCCTATATATAATTATTTGCACAACTATTTGTATTTCATGTAACCTCTATTGAATAAAGCACTGGTACTAATAAATACTTTTAACTCAGCTGAGATGGTGAGAAGTGCAATGCAGAATAGGAAAGGGTCATAATAATATAAACAAATCTCAGGTGAATATGATCAGTATTTAGCTCCTCTTGGCTTAAGCTTGAGCAACTGTCTAGGTAAAAAGTGGAAGTTTCTCTGGTTTATTTTCTACCACTGTTTTCCAGCAACACAGGCAGTTCCCTATTCACTGTGGTTTGCCCTTTTCAGTTCTTGCAGCTCCCTAGATGTGAAGTTTTCAGCTTCCCCAGCAGAAGCTTATTCTACGGCTGACAGTGGAAGAACTGCAGTTTGAAAATATTTCCTGGGATGTTAACATGTAATTTCCTTTTCTTAAATTGAGCTCTATTTCTAGTCAATGTTTGTTTATCCAACAAGAATTATTTCTCCCACCCTCCAAAACACATGGATGGTTGCCACATTTTCCTCACATCCACTTTGGCTGTAGTTACCTAAGCCAGGCAAATATAACCATTTTCCCCCCTTTCAAATCCATTTCTCACCTTCTTAATAATTTCTGGCTTTTCTGTGAACTCCATCTGGTTTAACTAATGAAGGCAAAACTGAATATAATATTCCATGTCTTTATTACATCCGAGCACCATGGAAAGGCTCATTGTAATTTTTTTATTATTAATTTATTTATTTTTCTGTAAGTTCATCTCCATATGCAGTCTGAAATGCTGCCATCTTATTCTGCAGGCTCCTGTTGAGTTTGTTCATCATTCTAGAATTCGTAGGCAGGGTTGGCACCCTCCTTCACATATTTCCCACTTTTCTACCCTTTTCCTGTCAACGTAATACATAACCTAACAAGCCCCTGCTGAAATTCATTCTTTCCCAGAAGATGCCAGTAGCTGATTGGATGATGCTGGACAAAGTTTTGGGCAAATTAATTCATAAGGAGCAGTCAGTAACCAAAGCCGAAAAGAAGTTGTCAAAGGGAGAGATGTGGTGTTTGCCTCCATCCTGATTATAGAATTTCTTCTACCCCAAACCTGGGTCTGATAGAAAGCTTCTGTGTTACTTAAAAGATCATTGCTTGAGGTAAGAGGCTTTTAGTGTGCTGTTGACAGCCCAGATAGTAACATTTCTTTCTGAGCTGATGGCACCTCTTGCAGCAGGACATTGGCTCTGCTCAGGCTTACTGTGCCTGCCATCTGCATTGACTACATGGACAAATTTCTGACTACCTAAAGCAACGGAATGATCTGAGGTGGTGGTGGGCTGAACTCATGCCCAAACTATAACTCAAATTATTGCAGTCAGAAACTGGGTCTTACAGTTTGATTTGAAATTTCAGCTTTCCTCCTGGCATGAAAAAATATGGGGTTTTTTTTGAGCTTTGTTTCCAGAGCCTTTAAAAGAGATTTTAGATCTCCATGAACTGTATCACTGGTAGCTTGGTAAAACTTTGTTGCCACCTTTTCTTTCTGTAGTCAGTCCCTTTATTTTCTTGTGCCTTCTTTCATGGCTTCATATGCAGAAATTGTCTTATTTCCTTGGACGGTTAGTGACAATGGCACATAAGGGAAGACACCTAGAGCACTCATAAAATTGCAGTCTAGTGCATACTAGTTTAGAGACATGGATAGATGGGTCTGAAAGATTTTTTTATACCCTATACTGTGGCTTGAAGAGAAAAGGGAAAATTCTTTGCCTTGACAATAACACTTCCAAAATCTCAAGCAAGTTTTTTTTTAGTGTAGTAAATGGCTTTATTAATCAAAGTTTTATCAGACAAATCCATCTTTCTGAGTGTTATAGGTGTTACCTGGAGAAGAAAATAATGGGATCAATACATGCTACCATGAGCACCTGTGCTGGTCAGGATTCCTTATTCCCCCAGCTTGCTGGAAAAGAGCTGGAAAAGCAGAGAACCTCAACATGGACATGTAGTTATTAGAGAACATCTTAGTGTTCCTTAATATAAGTTGTCTTAATAAAAGTTATCTGACATTGTGTTTCCATTGATTTAAATATCTAGCAGGGCACAGAGACTCCACATATTCTTTACATTTTCTTCTCCCTTTATTTATTTCTACTGAGCAAGCAGGCCATTGCTTTACTTCAATCATAACAGTTCTGGATAGTCTTTAAATAACTTGAAGAGAACTATAAAGACTCTGCTGTTGCTACTTAAGACTTCTACCCATGCACCTCCTGCTTGTAACATCATTTGCTGTTCAAGAGAGAAAACCTTTTTGGCTCTAATGGGATTTTAGATGTTTTGTGCAGAAATTGATTAGAAATCAGTTTTCTCAGTCTGGCCTTTCATTGTATCCATTCAGTCAACAATCAATGAAGACAACTTGAATTCTGTTGTCATACCTCCCACTGCCTGATGGCTCTCAGTCCATCATCCCTACCAACTTCAAATCACTTCTGCTCTCACTGGGGCTACTTTTTTTGATTGCTCTCTTCTGACTATTTTAAAGATAGATACCCTAAGCTCTGACCTCAGCTTTTCTTTCCCTCAACCCAAGACTGCCCGTCCTCCTCCAGCTATTTCCTTACAGTTAACGAATCTCCTCATTCATCTATTCTGTCTCCTTGCAAGTATTTTTAGACTGTGATCATCTCCCTTTAGTTGGCTATTTCTTAAAAAAGATAAATGCTATTTCACGTCATCTTTTTCTCATATGTTCCCTGTGCCTTATTGCTTGAGGCTCTTCTTGTTTTAACTCTATAATCTCTGAGGATGTCCAATGAAGACCTTTTGCATGCAGGCCTTGAGCACTGCCTAATAGTGTAGTATGAAGAGGAAAGCCATCTACTTATTTTGTATGAGATTCTTACTATATATAAGATCAGACTTCTGTGTTGCATCCCAGTTGCATCCCCTAATTTGTTTTATGCTGTCATTGGGCAGAATTCTGACACCTTAGAGGTGCCACCATTTTTTTTTCAAATAGCCACACTTAAAATAGACAAGCCACTAAGCAAAAGTCTATAGTTTCTGTCCAACGTCTTAAGCAATAGGAATCTTTTACTTCAGCCACTAGCATCATTAGACAAGAATTGATGCTCATCTGATTTTCCAGAGAAGCCCAAAGTGTTTTATTTTTAAAACATTTATAAGTATTTAGAACATTGTCACAATAAATCATGTTCCAAAATACATTTGTTATTGCAGCTGCTATATAATAAAATGCAAATAATAAGTAATGGCTCTCTAAGCGCAGAAAATGAGAAGCTTTTATTATTTATCCTTTTGAAACTTCAGAGCCATCGAACAGATTTAGACTTTATGACATTGCCATTCAGCTCAGCCTTCATTTACTAAATCATAGCTAAGAGCAAAGGTTCTGTTCACAGTCATTGAGCCCTGTTACATTTTCTTGCCAAGGATTTCTGTAAGTGGAAGCACAAAATATGACAAGGAAGGGATGTCAGGGTGGCTGGATAATTAGAGCTACTCTCAACTGCTCCTGCAGAACCACTACTCTACCCCAAACAGGGCACTCCACACACTTGGGAACAAGCAGAGAAATAAGCCAATATACAGGGTCAGCCTAATGTTACATTTTTATAGCTCTTTTCATCCCAGAAGATCATAACTGTAAAGGCTGTATCCATCTGAAAGTCCCACCACTACTGAAATCCAGTAGTTTGCTGCAAAGAAACTGTTTAGCTGCATAAAATGGTGATACAGCAATTTGCAGGCAGGAACACAGGTGTCTGACAGAAAGAATAATTGTATGGAGCTGCACTGCAGTTACTCAACCTGGGATCTGCCTGTGCTCCAGCAAGGACTGAGACTTCACAGTGAGGGCAGACATCTGTGACCCTGACACAAGGGCAGGGTGCAATCCAACCCTGGTGTGAAGAGGCAGCGGCCTTCATGGGCAGCTAATCCTGTTGTGCTGCATGGGGGCTGTCCTTGCAGAGTGCCCCACCAAAACTCTGAGTTGGTTGTGCCCTTTTCAGCATGCGACCCTGAAGAGCTTAAGTCTGAGACAGCGTGGCTGCAGGTGCTGTGTGCCATGAGACTGCAGTGCCAAACAAACATCAAAAGCAGAGGGAGAGGGTATCAAACCATAATTTCTGTTTATGTGAGAAAGCTGCTGCTGAAATGTTTGGAGCCTGTTGCTTTTAGAAACAGACAAAAGAAAAGAAGCTGGATCAACCAGTCTGTGGAATAAGAATAATCCTGGGAATCCTTCCAAGGCAAGGTGTATGGCACAAGGCACTGGCTTTGGATCCAGCAACAAGGTGACTGTCTGCTCACCTTGATGCCATTGTGCCAGTAAGGAATAATTTACATTGAGATGCTGTTTGTGGGCAATGGTAATAGCTTAATTTTTCTATAGCTTTCAGTTGAGGTTGACAGTGTCATTTATAAATAGAAATTAGAATGGATCTGCAAGTTGGTTATTAGATGAATTTGAACATTAAAGTAGGAAGGGTGAAAGGACTTACCCAAACTTATATGGCAAGGCCAATAAACAAACCCTAAGTTTTTCCTTCGACATGTCCGTGTGTATGCTGTAACCAATGTCCAGAGACAGCTAATGAACTGTCAAAAAGCACAATACAGCTCACCTAAAAAAAGCAGAACACTTTTTATTGTTCACTGTTAGTGAAATACAGCATATTACACATGGAAACAGCAGTACGTTCATGTGAACACACATAATGTGGAAGGACGTATATCCTACATGTTTTAATTTTCCAGCTAAGGGTTTTTCCAGTATACTTTCATGGTTACTCTGCTCATCACAATAGACTGAGTTTGTTATTGATCCAAACGTGTATGCAAGTGTCAAGTGGTATAAGATGCTTACAAAGCCTGTAGGAATGAGTGCCTCTGTTCTTCCTCATGAGAAATGCAAGAATGAAAGCAAGTGCATTCCCCTACCTGGGATGCATTGAGAGAGTTTCTGGGGAAGAAATAACATTTTTCACAACTTGTCCGCATACTCCCCAGCCTATTAAGGAGAAGCAATGGATTCCTACCCAGCCCACATAAGCCAATGCAGTTTGCCAAAATGGAGGCTTCCTGCTGCAGCTGCTGGGGAATCCAGTGCTATGATCCTGGTAGAGATGTCAGGGTATCCTTTCTTAAGGCACCTATTAGCACAGGATCTCAGCACTGATCTCATGGGCTGTTGCTGCAGCTAGAAAACAACCAACACATTAGGCTGATTAATCCCTGTAGTAATTCCATTAACCTCCTTAATGGAGTTATAACATGGAGGAATTTACCCCTCTGCAGCAGTGCAAGAGGGAATTGCGCTGGAGAGCCTGTAAATATGGTGTGGCAGGGATGTCCGAGGTAAACATCTTTCTGTTTGTTTTAGCGCAAAGTGAAGCACCCTGACCAGCTGGAAAACCTCCCCATCTGCTGGGATTTTGAGCTCTTCACAGCATTAATGGTGCAGGTGCCCCCTGCAGGGTTCAGACACATCAGCAGGGCTCCTGGCACCCTCCTGACAGCTCGCTGTGTACCCACACTTGTTCTCTCTCTCTCCCAGGCAGGCATAGCCTGCCTCATTTCACAGCTTCTCAGACACAGCCTTTTCATTCACCTTTGCGGTTTCCTCTCCTTGTGCCTCTGTCTGATTGTGATTTATCTGCTTGCTGTTCCCCATCAGAAGGGCAGCTCTGCCTGGACTGTGTCATTGGGCAAAGGACTGCTAAAAATAAGTAGCAGAGCTGCAGTCCTGACTTACCATTGCATAGGGAGCAGATCAAGAACAGAAATGACAAATTCTGAATTTCTCTTTCTCTCCCTGATTTTCTAGCCTCTGGAGAGGTTTGCCTGCCGCATTAGCCATGTGCATATCCTGCTCCTAGGCAGCTTGATTGCATTGCAGTTCTGTCATTAAAGGCTTCTCAGTACTATGAAGTCACCTCAAGTATATAAGAGCCAGAAAAGGCACCCTGCAAATCCCTCCTATGGAACAGACACCCTTTTTGCAGTCTACCACAACAGCCCACGCTCTCTGAAGCTCCTGCTGCGGTTCATTAGGGACTATACAGGGTGGCTAATGAGGCTGGGGGCTGGAGGAGTAAGGCAGGAAGCCACAGAAGGGTCTGACTAATTTTTCTGCTAGTTCACAGACTGTTGCCACATATGCAGGTGCACTGATGTGACTACTAAGCTGCAGTAACTCTTCATCTACGTGGTTTGTGATCTCCTTGTTAATATGCTAAATTTATTCTGTTTGATAGCCAGTCATTTCCTCCCACGGAGACTGCAATCCTGAGAGATGGAGTAGCCCATCTCTTTAGTGATCCAGGAGACAGTGGGAGAGAAGAGGGAAGGTGGTGTGTACATGGGATACACACACACGTTCCCAGGAATTTTATTTCTCTTTCTGCCTACGGCAGTCACTTCCCACGTTCAGCACAGGGATGAGTAGTCCTAGCAGCCACCTCTTGCCAAAGACCTCTTGCAGGTTCTCCCTCCAGGGCCGGGCTCTTACCACCATCCCCTTCCGCACCTGGTACCGCGTCTGCCCACGAAGGATCAGCAGTATCTGGTGGCAGCAGAAGCCAGCGCAGGCCAGTCCAATCCCAAGCCAGAGGTAGAGCATGAGGATGACAAACATCTCAGAGCTAAGGAGAGCTCCTGCAGGACAAGAGTCGGGGGGGGTAGGACAATAAGAGAAAGAGTTCAGACACACTTCACATGCCAGGGTAACACTCAGCCCCAAGATAAGCTGCCTATATTGTCTCACCACAAGCACGGAGTTAGGAGTGAGACAGGCTGGTTCCTCTAACTGTGTAAAATTGTTTCCTTTGTAGCATCTGATGCAATGGACCTTGCTGGGGAAATAATAAAATGATAATGGTCTCCACACACTTCTCCTTTGCTGTTATTGCTGTTATATTCTAGATTATAGGGTCAAATTCAGTCAGAAGTGAAACATATCTGTAAGACTTCAGCACTATTTTGAAGTTTGGTTAATTTACTTAAGGATCTACTCCCTCATCACAGTGAATCTAAGATTTCTAGGTTCCTTTTGAAAAAAGATGTGGGTCCTACAGCATGTAGATGCTTCCAGAAGCTTTACCATGTGCATTAATACTGGTATTTCTCTCTCATATTGCTATGTGCATATATATATATATGTATATATAAATAAAAATGTTAAAGGAAAAATAAAACAGAAATTACTTTTCTACCATTGAGCACAGACAGTTTTCATATGAATACAAGAAACAGAAACATAAAACTTTCCAAAATACAATCCAAATACCCTTTTTAAAGCTGCTTCTAGAATACTCAAAATACTTTGTAGGTCAGAAACTCCTAATTCAACAGCTTTTGTAGTATGTATTTATGTTGAATATAGTTAAATAAAAATAGTCTGTGGGCCTCTTCCTCTACAATGATTTTAGAACTCCTTCTGGAAGATAGAATAATAGCAGGTATCACTGGGTGACCTTACAGTGCATAGGCAGATCTAAAACCCATTAAAATAATAACTCTGTGTGTGCATATGAATGTGTACACACATATTCTGTGTATGTTGGTATATTATTAAATATCCATGTTTATATAAAGGCACAGAAAGCAAATTAAATGCATGTCAATACTGGTATAAATAGTGGCTGTCCTCTCACTGGTTCCTGTGAGGCTTAGCAATGAAAAAGCTCTCACATGCTCCTGTCCCTCTGGAAGACCATGGGGCAGACGGGCTTGGGCAGGTAAAAGCTCTTGTTGCTCTAAGGCCCTACAAAAGCATTTCTTCTGGAGCAGGGATTACATGGAAGGTAGAGGTGTGGTGCATAAAACAGGTGCGTGGCTGTTCCAGTTTGAAGTTCAATGCAAGTGTGGCTGAATAAGAATCTCTTGCCTCTTATACAGAAGGCTGGATTAGGTGGTGTCATTTAGTTTTGCAATCTGTGAATCCCAGTTTCTCCACCTGGCAGTGCTGTAAGTGAGAGATAGGGGCTGAGCAGTGACAATCACATCAAGCTTTGGGCTCAGCTAGCAGGCTTCTCTGAGGATGATTTGTAAGGACACTAACTACAGTCTCAAGCTTTCAGAGATTGTCCTCACTTGAAAAGGCACAGAAGTCATTCAGTTTTTTTCTAAATGCAATGTTGTCTTTCCCTTCTCATTAGATTCCATTCAGCTCAGTGGGCTTCGTAAGCAATACAGCAAGGGAAGAACAAGCCCCTTGGGATGATGAAAAATCCTCATACTAATTCTGTCAGAATATCTTAATCTATCAGGTAGATAGATTAAGCTAAATATGGGCTTCTCTGCTCCTCTTTTACTGGACCAGACTGGGACAGACATTTGTTCTTTCTTACAGCTCCTATTCAGGTAGGATATGGAGAAAGATAACTATTTTCTTTAGAGCTTTTACAAGGCAGCTGTAAGCTTTATTTCTATGAGCTGATGAAATTTAACATCAAGAAAGTAATTATCCTTGAATCCCCTTGCAAATATTAAGCATCTCTGAGCCATGCTCTTCAGATATGTGATTTTTTAATTCAGGTTACCTACATAAAGCATTTTTTAGAATTTATGGATCCAATCTGACCTGTGTTTACAAAAAGGCCCTCCATTCGTCCATCATCACCACAGCCCATTTTATTCTCAGATTCACTTTTGCTCTAGCTGAGCTGTTGTGATCTCAATCTTATTGCCATACATTATCTATGCTAGAAAAGCTGAATCACAGGCTGAAATTATAGACTCTGGGTCAGATTCTGAAATCCATGTCCAAGCAAAGTCTGGGCAGAATAAGCCAAGTGAAATTTTTCCCAGCATGAAAGCAGTGAACACTCAATTGACATAAGTCCAGCATATTCACCCTTCATCCTTCTTTTAGTCCTCCTCCAGTGCAGAGAGCATGATGGAGACGAAGAAAGTTTTTTCCCTACTATGGCAATGCTCTGTTTAGATCCTACAACACTAAAGTAATAGTTATGTTAGCTGAAAAATATTATATAGACAACTATTCTGGGCTGTTTCTCTTTCCCGAACTGGAGGTTAACTGCGCCGGTAGAAACCTGGCAGGCCCTGCCTCCCAAGCAACCAAGACAACTATATACTGCTCTGTGAGGCAGCAGTTTTCACCCTGACAGAGCTAGAGGCTGGGTGGGAGCTGCTGCCTGCAGAGGGTGTTCTGGCTCCCAGCCCTCTGTGTCCCTCTCAACCATTGCCCACGTGCTGTCTTTGGCACTGCACTTGCTGACACCAGAGCTGGGGCACTTCAGTGGCTCTTCAAACACATGCCAGAACCCAGCTCGGTGCAGATGGATCCTCAGAGTCAAAGAGAGAGAACTAATTCCTTGATAATCTCCTCCCACACCCCTGCTCTCCCTCCCAGGCTGCTGTGCTGAGTTTAGGCACAAGGGAAAAACATTTCCAGTGTTTTTAATGTTAGTGAAGCTCATGCAACATTATTTACAAAAATTCTTCTACTTGGAAAAAGGACTCCATAAAAATGCCATGGCAGGATTTCGTGTTTATTGTCTCTCAGTGATTACCATGACAAATCTGCTAATTTGCCAAGTAGAGAGATACTTGTTTGTTTTCAGAGGGCAATCCTGCAAACCCAGGCTGGAATCTGAACAGCTAAAGGGCCTCTCTGGCTCCTGTATTCCCAGCAGCAGACTCCACACTCAGATCCCATTCAACATTTCTGGTGACAGTGCATGAGCCAAAACAGACTCCAGGCCCTGCTTACTGAAGCTGCAAATCTAAAATATATGGGATATGTATTTTAGTCTAACAAAAGCTGATCTAAGCGTGTAAGACATGAGCTGCTTGCGGGGGCAGGGAGGGAGAAAGGGCATTTCCAGCAGTCACTTCCAGGACAGAGTAAGAGTTTAGGCTGTCAGCATAGTCCCCCCCCATAGTGAAGGGGGAGAGTGGACCTGAGTGAAGAGAATGAGAGTATCTTGACTCGGATAAGGGGAACCTGCAGACTTTTAGGATACAAAACCCTACAGTCCTCCCTACCTCTGCATGCAGGCCAGGCAAAAGATCCCCCTCACCTGCAGTACAAAGAGGAAATCCCTCTCCTCCATCTAATCGCAACACACTTCCTGCATGACAGATAGCCCTATTCTATCACTGGCAAGCTGGCTATGGGGCATTTTCCAGAACCTAATGCATTAGAAATCGGGTTGTGTCTGCAATCCAGAGTAAGTCCCAGCCTCTATTTCAGATGAAATGAAGTCCTTTGCAAAGGCTGTCTCTAGCCTGCAAAGTGAGATTTGTTGAACACAGACAATTGTCCCTCTGGCCCATTTCCCCACCACAGCTGACCCACACAGCTACCAGAGGAAGATCATATCCCCTGCAACCCAAGCATCTGGGAGAAGGAACATGCTCCTCATCTCTGAGGAAGGAGTCCTTACCTGAGAAGAACTGGCTGATGGAATGAGGCAGCAGAGTGAGGAAGGCCAGAGGGTTCGCAAAGGACATGGAGAGTGCAGCAGAAATGTAAGCCATGCCTGCCACCAGGGAATCGAGGCAAGCCAGGGAGGTGTAGAGGCAGAACATGATGAAGTTTCGCATGTTCCTGCTCCCAATGCAGTTCCCTGTGAAGAAACAGTGGTGGTCATGCCTCTGGGTGACTCTGGCACACAGTCTACAGAAGTGAGTGCTGGGCAAGGCTGAACCAGGGGACCTGCTTCCATCCAGCCAGTCCGCCACCACTTCGGATCCTTTGCCCAAATTTAAGCCCTTGCCCAAGTCCTCGGGGGAGCTCTGGATCACAAGGACGTAGTTGCCTAAGGCATTAGCTGAGAGGAAGAGGAAGAGGGCCCCATGCAGCAGAGCAGGAGAGAAAAGTGGGGTGGTGGAAGGGTCTCTGAACATGCTGGGGATGAAGAGAAAGATCTGGAGGACGAAGGTCACTAGGGAGATGCACAAGAAGTAGGCTGGAGCGACAACATTGAGAAACCTGAGAACTAGCATTGCGGATTACGTTCCTGCAGGGGAAAGCAAGGAGAGAAGGAACATCACCGCTCCGGCTGCACACTTCATCCTTCCATTTCCTGCCGGGTCCCGGCCCCGCTGCCTCCTGGAAATGCCCTCCGGGGGCCGCTCTCAGTCGCCGCCGCCGCCGCCCCACGGTCGCGGCCGGGCTGGGACAAAGGAACAGCCCGTGGGCAGTGACCGCTCCCCAGCGCCCGGAGGAGTCCCCCCAGCCCGGCGCCTGCCGCGGGTACTTGCAGCCGCGGTGCCCCGGAGGGGCTGCGGAGGGTCGGGGGGAGCGGCGGCTCCCGCGGTGTGCCGGCGGTGCGGGCACCGCTCTGCTCGCCGAGCAGAGTCCCTCTGCCAGGCGGGGTCAGTTTTGGTATTGCATGAGAGGAAAAAAAGGTGGTGCTGGAGGAGGGGGGAGTGAATTGAAAAGGCGGGGGGGCGGGGGGGGGGGGGGGGAGAAGGGGAGGGGGGAGAGGTTGCTCTAATCCACTGCATTACGGATCAAATCCAATGCTCTAATTTATCCTTTAAAGCCACGGATCTACAGATTACCTCTATGACCGCTGCCCTGCTCTGCACGAAATTAGAAAATGCACGAAACAGCTGGTCAAGTGCTGTTCGGATGCAACCTGCGGCTCGGGGCTACCGAGCCGGGCGGCCCCGCAGCCCCGGCTCCGATCGGGCACGGCGCATCTCCGCTGGCCTGACGGTCACCCTAGACCCGAACCCCCGGCCCCGGGGCTCAGCTTGCATTGCCTTGCATCACAGAAAAGCCCGGGGGACCAAACGCAGAGGGGAGACGTCCGGGTGGCGATGTGAGTGCCCCGGCACACCAATCACTCCCTCGCCAGCACCCCCAGCGCTCCTCAGCGCTGCGGTGCCTGCAGAGCCCCATGGCCGGGGGGATAGGGCTCCCCTTGTCCCTGCGGCGCGGGGGGCTGCACGCCGCCACCCTGCAGTCCCCTTGTCCCCAGGGGCGGCGGGGGCCGCCCGGTACCGGCATGTCTGGCGGCGGCGGAGACGCTGCTACCCCCCGCCGAGGCGAGACCCCCGGCCATGCCGAGCCCCCCGCAGCAGCCAAGCCGGAGCACAGCCCGGCGTCTGCCGCGGACTCCCCCTTCCTCTCGCTCTCCCTTTCCCTCTCCCTTTCCCTCTCCCTTTCCCTTTTTTCTTGTCCCGCCCGGTTCGGCCTTGTGCCTGCCGTACCCTCTCGACCCGTGTTTGTCCGTCTCTTTGCCTGTCTCTCTCTCCTTGTTCTGTGCTTTTCAGTCCCTGTCCTCTCTTCTCCCTCTCCTTCGCTCTCTCTCCCTCCCTCCCCAGACTTGTTCTTGCCTGGTCCTCTCCCTCTCTCGACTCTATCCCTACCGGTGTTCCTGTCTCTGCCGGTGCCCCTTTCCGGCCCGTCCCCGCTCGATGGCCTGGAGCTCTCCCTTCAGCACCACCCGCACCTGCGCCGGGTCCCGCCACCTGCCCCTGGCTGTGCCGAGATCTGCCTGGGGCGCTGAGGTTCTGACAGACCCACGGGGAGAGCAGAAGGGTGGAAAGGGACCTCCTGCTCTTCCCAGACAGTAGAGCATCTTTCCTTCCCGCAGTGTGGATGTGGGAGGCAGGATGAGGTTGCAGTGTGTCTCCCTATGCCCCAAAGCTGCCCCAGTTGGAACCAGCATACGAGGCAAGAGGAAAAATGAGGGAACATCTCTGCAGGTTCAGAGCCAACCTGGGTTTGTAGGGCACCTTTGCACAACAGCAGGTAGCTAGGAAACGATTTGAGCTGGGCAGGTGGTGCCTGGGCATTGTGGCATGCTGGTAGAAGCTTTGCAGACATGTGTTTACCCTCTGACAGCTGCCCACCCTCACCCCACTCTGCCCACCTACACAGCCCTTGTACTGTCTACACAGATGCAGCCTCTCGCTCTCCTACACACCTCCGTGCAGCACCCTCCCAGCTCTGATGAAAAGCCTCCCTGTCTCGCTCCCACAGATGAGCCACCCATGAGAGAAGAAAGGGAGAGAAGAGAGCTGTTGAGCTGCAGCTTTGCCTCTGGAGGCAGGCAAACTCTGCTCTGGTCAAAAGTCAAAGAAAGATGTGTTTAACCAAATCTCAGGTCCTGGGCTTACTAGCCAGCCTCTCAGCACAGATTCTGCTCCTCCAAAAGAGACTCTCACTTTGCCTGGAGGTTCAGAGCAAGATTGAAACATGTTTCATGTCTCAGTGTCTAGGGAGAGAGGCCTGGAGGAGAGGAGAGTGGCTGTGTTTGTCTGCTGCGCAGGTGTAGCAGGGTTCTTCATCAGACCTAACTTTTTTGTCCCAGATAACTTCCATGATTCAACATTTCTGAGAAAAAACAGTGTCACTAATAAAAGCAGGAGCAAACCAAGCCTGTAGGCACTGGATCTGCAGTGACAAACCACCGAGAGACATCTTCGGCGGAACTGGAGGGAAAGCTGCTCAGAACTGATCCAGCTTTCACTCCCACCTCCCTCATTCTCCTGTCACAACTACTGAGAATAAAAATCTCCAATGCTCCCTCAACTCATCAATTTAAAGTAGACTGAGCCTTGCAATAGAGATACAGGATCCAGCCTGGGTTTTATCTTTACATAAGCAGACTGTGTTTTCTCCATGTTTTAACAGCTTACATCAAAATAATAATAACAAAAAATACAGAGAAGCCTTTTCATGTCATGGAAGACTGAGTGAAGGGACTGTGTCTCATGGATGACATTAATCCTGCCTCCATAGGGAGTGTCAGGAGCTGTAACCAAGCAGAGGGAGGGAGAGAGGAAGAAAGGAAGGGAAGGAATAGTGAAAGGGAAGTGATAAGGAAGGAACAGGGAAGGGAAAGAATAAGGAAGGGAAGGGAAGGGAAGGGAAGGGAAGGGAAGGGAAGGGAAGGGAAGGGAAGGGAAGGGAAGGGAAGGGAAGGGAAGGGAAGGGAGAGGGAGAGGGAGAGGGAGAGGGAAGGGAGAGGGAAGGGAAGGGAAAAGGAAGGGAAGGGGGAAGGGAAAAGGAAGGGAAGAGGGAAGGGAGAGGGAAGGGAATGGAACAGAAGGGAAAGAAAGGAATGGGGAAAGGAAGGGGAAGGGAGGGGAAGGGAAGGAATAGGGAAGGAATAGGGAAAGGAAGGGAAGGGATAGGGAAAGGAAGGGAAGGGAGGGGAAGGAATAGGAAATGGAAGGGAAGGAATAGGGAAAGGAAGGGGAAGGGAGAGGAAGAGAAGAGAAGGAATAGGTAAGGAATAGGGAAAGTATAGGGAAGGAATAGGGAAAGGAAGGGGAAGGGAGGGGAAGGGAAGAGAAGGAATAGGTAAGGAATAGGGAAAGGAAGCAGAAGGGAGAGGAAGGGAAGGAATAGGGAAGGAATGGGAAAAAGAAGGGAAGTGAGGGGAAGGGAAGGAATAGGAAATGGAAGGGAAGGAATAGGGAAAGAATACGGAAGGAACAGGGAAAGGAAGGGGAAGGCAGGGGAAGGAATAGGGAAGGAATAGGGAAAGGAAGGGAAGGGAGGGGAAGGAATAGGAAATTGAAGGGAAGGAATAGGGAAAGAATATGGAAGGAATGGAAGGAATAGGAAAAGAAAGGGAGGGAATAGGAAAAGAGTAGGGAAGGAATAGGGAAGGAATGGGGAAAGGAAGGCAAGGGAGGGGAAGGAATAGGAAATGCAAGGGAAGGAATAGGGAAAGAATAGGGAAGGAATAGAGAAAGGAAGGGAAGGGAGGGGAAGGAATAGGAAATTGAAGGGAAGGAATAGGGAAAGGAAGGGAAGGGAGGGGAAGGTAAGGAATAGGAAATTGAAGGGAAGGAAGAGGGAAAGGAAGGGAAGGGAGGGGAAGGGAAGGAATAGGAAATGGAAGGGAAGGAATAGGGAAAGAATAGGGAAGGAGTAGGGAAGGGAAAGGAAAGGAGTGGAAAGGAAGGGAAGGAATAGGAAAAGAAAGGGAGGGAACAGGAAAAGAGTAGGGAAAGAATAGGGAAGTGAAGGAATAGAGAAGAGAAGGAATAGGGAAGGAATAGGGAAAGGAAGGGAAAGAATAGGGAAGGAACAGAGAAAGGAAGGGAAGGGAAGGAATAGGGAAAGGAAGGGAAGGGAAGGAACAGGGAAAGGATAGGGAAGGGAAAGGAGGGGAAGGGAAGGAATAGGAAAAGAAAGGGAGGGAATAGGAAAAGGGTAGGGAAGGAATAGGGAAGGGAAGGGAAGGGAAGGGAGGGGAAGGGAAGGAAAAATCCATTTTCCACTGGAATGGAAGAATGGTGAAGCAGATCCCCCCCCCCCCCCCCCATTCTCTTTAAGATGCTCCTGCAAAGTGATGCTTATGATCTGTCACTGTCAAAATACTGGCTTCGTATTTTAGGATAAAGTAAAAAAAAAAAAAAAAGAAAAACCCACCAAAAAAAACACCAAAAAAAAAGTAATTCCTCATTCAGTGCTGTAGTGTTGATATGATGAGCTGTTGGCAGGACGGGGGAGAAGTTGTCTGGGGATGAATTTGCCTATGCACGTGCATGTGTATGCAAGATGGGTAGATAAGGAGATGAGCACAGGGAGTATGTGAATAACAAGAACAGTAGTTAATTTGGAGCAAGCATTAGAAAATAACAATATTTACTGCAGGAATTTGATATTTTCCTGCTGTAAAACCAACATAATGAGAGAACTTGGATGTGTGGCACTCATAAATATTATCTCAGTTTTCCTTCTCTGTGGAGATAGAGTTCCCTTGGACAGAGTCTGCTTGTGACCCATGAGATGGAGTATTTCCCCATCCCACCTTTCAACCATAGGTAAATCACTTCACCCATGTGTCAATATTTTCCTGGTTTTTGAATAGGGTAGAGATTATGCTGTATGCCTTTCTTTGGAAAACCTTGACAGCTGGGCATAAGGAATTCCTGTAAGAGCAATTTATTGTTGTTATTACATACTGTGTAGATGTCCTCCAGAAATTAGCACAGCATATCACAGCCAGCCCCTCTCCCTCACCCCAGACTTGACATTGCTGAGTGTCACCATTCTGCTCTCCCCTATGTCCAGTCCAGGCGGGGGCTTTCTCTGTTATGGGCCCTTTCCCTTATGTCCCTTCAGCAAGCAGGGTGAGAAGGCGCTGGAATAATCTATACAGCTGTCATCCAACTGGTGCTTTCATCTTCTAGTTCAATAACCTGGGCTACACTTGATGATGACTGGCAGGTGACAGTTTTGGTAGCTTGGTTCCCAGATCTCTGAGTTGTCTGTGCTCAGATGTTTTAAGAAGAATAAAATACAGTTTCAGTGAATGCCATGCTCTGATACAGCCTGCTCAACATCTTTCAAGGTCTCGCTTTAAATTGAATCCCAAATTATGTATAATTTCTTCCAACTCCAAACGTGCATTGCCTCAGACAGCCCCATTAGTTTAGCATTCATGATACAGTCTGATGGTGGTTTTTCTCTGAAATGAGCGAGTTAATTTCTGCTATTTGCTGTGATCATTAGGAAGAAATTTATGGTTTGTCATAAATCCGGTGCTGCTTGCCTTAAATTATCGCTTAAATACAAGTCTTATCAAGGCTTTCTGGGCCTCTTTTCTTTCCTTTTTTTTTTTTTTTCTCTTTTCCCAGTTATTTAGCTTTAAAAATGATCAGGTCCTGAAGATCTCTGGAGGTGGAGCTTCTCCACCACCTCCAGGCAATCTATTCAGTTCACTGTTATCCTTTCAGAGTATTTCTTCATGCCTAACTTGACACATTCCCTTGTAGCAGTCTAAGGCCTTAGTCCTCGCCTAGTGGCTACAGAGTAAGATGAACCCTTTCACTCTGCAGTCTTTCACATACTTGAAAGTGGCTACCATGTCTTCTCTAGATGAAGCCACCCTTTTTCCCTCAATCCTTTCCTTTGGATTGTGTTTTGGAAACCTCTGAAAAAAAGACTGAAGGACCAGGGATATTGGTAGTGTTGTTCAACTACCTGAGAGCAGAGAGACCCCAGCACTGAGGCCAGGCTCATCAACAGCAAGTAGTCATATTTTATCATCTACATTTTTGATGTAGATTGCCAGTTGTGGTATATCAGTTCTGCTGGGAGGTTCAGTGAGGAGGACACTTACTAACAAGAGGAGAGATGGTAACTAAATGCTTGACAGATGGGCATGACTTTAGCACACTGTCAAGTGTGTGCTGTGTCTCAATTTATGACTTAAGCTACTGAAACTCTTTTTCAGCTCCCATCTGGCCAATCTTCACCTGCCCTTCCCTCTTCCTTCCTTCAAGGACAGTGTTGAGAAAGAGAGCATTTTTATACAGCCATACCTCCTGCTTCAGTATGCCGAGGCTTCCCCAGGCTGGTACAGCTGCTCTTTTCTCATTACAAACCTCCCAGCTTATCATTCAGTGTAAAACTAAGCCAGTATGTAACGTTTGGTGTACAAGGTATTTATGCAGGGACACATTATGATTCCAATAGAGACATGCTTTGAAAACCAATCCAGACAGTTCTAAAGTAAATGAGTAAAATAATCTGCCACCCAATGATATATCCATGGCTTGCTGTATCTTTGTATTTGAGAGACATTTTCAGGTCAGTAAGCCATGTGAATGAAGAGGAGAAATGGAATTCAGAGGGGAAAAATGCACCTAGAACCCAGCTCTTCAAAAGGGCTTGTTCTCCACCTTTCCCCGTGACGATGTTCTTTAGTGAGTAGATGTCCAGCACTTCAGAAGACAGAGTGAAACGTTTATTGACAAAGGGTCAAGCCCCTCCAAATGAAGAAAAAGTTCTTGAGTAGGCTGTAAAAGATATTTTATGTCTATCAACCAAAACCTACCTTCCGAACATCTAAATAGCAGCCCACTGCACAGACCAGGCTGTTGTTTCTGCCAGAAAGTCCAAGACTCCGGTGACTCCAGTAGCAAGAGCACCAAGGGTATATTTAGACAAGGAAAAAACTTGTGGCTTTCTAATACATGTCTTTGGGGTCTCCTAATTCACAGTATATATATATATTTCTTTTATTATTTTTATTTTTTTTTAACTGGACTTGGTGCCTACACTACAAGGAAGGCCATCCTTTAAAACATTAGCTAATTTATTTTCTGTGCTCTGCCTGAGCTGGCTACATGGGACTGTTTCTCCTCCTGCAACCAAGGAGCTCCCATGATGGTTGCATTCCTCTGATGCTGGTGGTGACTCACAGGGGGAGACCTGTGACTGCGGGATACCCTCTATTTACAGATGCTGAACAAGGAATACAGAGCTATTGTCACAAAAAATCATAGAGCAGTCACTAACATTGACTCACCCTGTGTGAAAGTCCTTATGTGTCTCTCTGTCCTTCCTAGCCTATCTCCCTCATCCCTGGAGTCATATAGACATCTTGTCATCTTTTGGGGAGCAGATGATAAAGACCAAAGGGACAATGTGTTTCCAAGGAGCTGGGATACTGCATTGTTGGTGATGCTCTGGGCTGTTCTAGCTGGCCTGTACAATGAAGCACCAGGCCTGCTAGAAACAAGTGCACTGAGTCACAATTTAGAGTGTGCCCTGCTGTGTTAGGAAAGCTGTCACAAAAATCAACATTTGGCTCACTTGCTGCTTGCTGGTGGTGTCAGGAAACAAACTTTTGCAATTCAGTAAAGTTCAGTGTGTCAGAGTGTAACAGCAGGAAGGAAAACTGTTGAGGACAGAAGGGAAGGGACTGTTGCAGGGTAGAAGGGACTTATGGGCCTTAGCTCAGCCCATGGCTATTGTCCCTGGCAGTGGTGCACCCACTCCTCCATCCCCTTTGCCCTGCAGGTGACCCTGAGCCCTGTCTCCATAACAGTGTTTGAAGTGTCACCCCAAGGGACCCGAGATCCTTCCCTTCAAGTGCCTACAGTTGCCCCCTTCATTAAACCCTGACCACATCTGGCTGGGTACCAGAGAAAAGGATGAATGCTGTGGCAAAAAAAAAACTATAGGAAAGCTTAGGCAGAGCAAAGAAAAGGGAGGAGGAGAAGGGGAAAATGCTACATTTCTTCCTGCAAAGCTCTGAGTATCTTCTGCAGGTGTCTGGGTGCTCTCTAACTCCCATCATCCCCAGAAAGCTTTGGTACCAGACATTATACCCTGACAACAAGATGTCATCCAGGGATTTGATTGGACTCTTCCTGCTTTCAAGATACTTCGGCTAGTAGAACAGTACACAACAAAATGTCCCTTTCTGTTTCAGCTGACTGATTTGAAGCTCCTGAGCCAAACAGATAAAGCCAACTGAGTGGTTCCATCACCCCTAGGTGAATACCACAGCAAGGAAAGGTATTGAACCCATTTTCATTTTGTTCTGCATCATTTCCAGACAGGACACTGCGGGGCAGAGCTCTTAAGCAGTAGAGAATCAAAATAATAAATGTAAATTGTGCTTATTGCAGGGGAGGATTAAAACCCAAAGTAAAGGACATAAATATGTGAGGGTGGTAATCTGAAGCAACCTACTGTCTGTGGGAGCAGCTCCAAAAGCTGTGCACTGCCCTGCTTCACAGGGTTGGCACCTTCCTCCCCACCTCCAGCTGGGTGCCCAAACCTCATCTGCTCTGTTGTTGTTAAGCATTGTGTCAAATCTGTATCAGGCACATAAAGGCACAAGAGTCCTGGTCTTCCTTTCTGCTTGTGAAGTGTCATGCACACCTAGGCAATCCTATAAATAATAAAGAACAATAACACATGCACATATTCATAACCAAGCCACTGTTTACATAGTGAATATTCAGCACCCACCAGATGGTTCTTCTTGCACTGTCTACAAAATGGAAATGACCAGTTACTAAAGATAAAATATTCCTTCCCTTTTGCTGCTTCCCTAGGGCTCCTACTTGTTGTTCTCTTGCAGAACTGCTGCTCTCCAGAGAAGTAAGCCTTTCAGCCTTGGGAACAGTGAAATCAGATCTGAAATATGAAATGTTTCAGCAGAAGTTGCAGATAAATGAACAGAGTGTTAAATCAATTCCAGAAAATAGACTAGGATTAATCCTCCTGCCTGCCACAGCAGTGCTCTGGGAGAACTGATCTCTCCCTGCCACCACATGGCTGCCGCCCTTGCCATCAAGATGCTCCTCCAGTGGGTCTATAACAGCAGTTCCTAAATTACTTTGGCTCTGCAAAAATGCTCTCAGCTAGTGCACTACATGCACTGCACACAGCCACTGCCTCAGCCACACTGCAGGTGGCAATGGTTTTAGCTACGTGTTTGCTAAACAAAGGGCCAGGTTCTGCCTGCTTTGTTTCCACCATCCCCAGTGGTGCTGTTTCCATTATGTAAAATGCACTAACAGCACCGACAGCAGAGACCAGCCCTCCAGCCCCTAGTGCCAAGTCAAAAACCATCTCACTTCTTCCCCTTTGCTGTCCCCATGTGCCATATGGACAGTTGCCCAGCTCCATTGAAGCAGCCAGTCCCGTCCCATCAGGTACCTGGGTATGAAAGATACTGGGCTCAATCTCCGACAGATTAGAAGGAGCTAGAGCCCAGGATCTTCACTTTCTGAGCACATATTTAAGCCTTTAAGCCCTGGATTTGGTGCAGAAAAAGGGCCATTATCCTGACCAGTCCAGTGCTCACATGGAACAGATTCCCACACTGATCCCTGAGGGGGACGAGGTGTTTTCTGTGCAGCACTAAGCCAAACCTCTGTTGAGTCCCATTCACCATCCAGGGCATCCTCTAGGCAGCATTCTGTCCATACTGATGATGAAAAGCATCTTTTCCTGGAACAGATCTGGCTTGCTTTAGAGGAAGAAATTCTAAGCCCTGATCAGGAAAAGGATGAGAGGCAGAACCAGGTTCTCTTCTGAGGAGGCTGGAGGCAGCCCCACATTCACCGGTTTCCAGCCCCCATGTGGCCTGGACTCCCAGGAGAGGCAACAATATTTCTTTGTGCCTGGGATGTATGAAGATATCCCTTGGGCCCTGAGGCCAATATCCTTTCTGAGCTGGGCAGGGCTGAAGGGTAAACCTTGTCCCAGTAATATCATCTCCCTAAATAAGCCAAGGAAAAAGAACTAAAGATGCTCCTTTCTTTTCTTGGCTGAAGGAAAAGAAAGCCACAATTAGATCATGGATAGCTGTTTGCCGCATTCCAGGAACCACCTGATGTATTTGGTATCAAACAAATGAAACCCTTGGCAGTGCTCTGAGTGAGCCCAGGGTTAGGCTGATGGCACCATATCGAGACAACCACACATCTGACTGCCTGAAGAGTGGGCATACTCCTGCCAGATAATATTTTCCCTCATTCTCAAGCTTCTGGGCATCTCCACAGGCCAGTGATGGTCCAGGGCCAACAGAGCCAGTGTAGTATCTGTTGTGGGGGTGCTACCTTCAGCCTTAGCTCTTGCCCCTTCTTGCAGGGGCAGTGACTGAACAAGGAAAACCCAGGAGAGCACTGCAGTGGAGGAGCAGCAGACCTCCTCAGTGGAGGACTGCAGAGGATGACTACAGAGGACAGCAGTGTAAACAGCAATGAGCGAGGTGAATTATTCACCCCTGAAGACCCAGTAAGAGTTATTGGGAGAAAACAGGAAAAAGAAGAATAAATACAAGGGAGAAGTCCCCTTGCAGTGAGACTTGGACTTGCTCCAGACTTGTCTTCACTTACTTCTCTCAGATTCCTGTGTGGTGGATTTGGGGTATGCACAGCCAGTACCAGCTTTCCAAAATGCCAGCCAGCAGCAGAAGCCAGAATCTGCTTCACTCACAGCTGAGGAAAGGGGGCTGCCCCATAGAGCTGGAGGGGGGCAGTGAGCAGCCTGTGTCCAGAGAGCACAGGGACAGCAGCCACGTAGGTGGGAGCAGGGGCAGGGTCACGTTGGGGGTTCCGAGTGGATTGTGCCAAGGGGAGCCCTGGTGTGGTGTGGAAGGAGCTGGGAAATAGGAGTGGAAGAGGTGAAGACGTGGGGATGAAGGGGACTTCTGTGTGTTGTGAAAGCTGGAAAGACGAGGGTGGTCGGAATTAGAAAGAGCCAGTGGAGGGGCTGGGGTGATGGCCGGGAGGGGGGCTGAGCAGGAGACACCGGCTTCCAAAGCACCCTCCCGACCCCAGTACTTCTCCTGCGACCTCCCCGGGCACCCAGCTACCCTCCCCGGGCCCCTCCTCCCCCCCACCCCCTTTTCCAGGACTGCCGCTGGCCCCTCTCCGGCACCTCTGCAGCCGGGGAAGAGCTGCAGGTCCCCGTACGACGGAAGAGCCCATCCCACATGGGGAACGGCAGCCGGGGCTACTGGGGAGCGGCTGGCACATGGGGACTGCAGAGCTGCCCCACACACCGGGAGCGGCGGGGATGTCCGGGCTAGCCGGCAGGTGGTGCTGGGAGCTCGCTGGGAGGCAGGGAAGCGACGGGAGGGAATAGGGAAAGACTAGGAAAGGGCTAGGGAAAGACTAAGGAAGTACTAGGGAAGAGAGGGAAAGACTAGGGAAGGGCTAGGGAAAGGCTAAGGAAAGACTAGGGAAGGGCTAGGGAAGGGCTAGGGAAAGACTAGGGAAGGGCTAGGGAAAGACTAGGGAAGGGCTAGGGAAAGACTAAGGAAAGACTAGGGAAAGGCTAGGGAAAGGCTAGGGAAAGACTAGGGAAGGGCTAGGGAAAGACTAAGGAAAGACTAGGGAAAGACTAATGAAGGACTAGGGAAAGACTACGGAAAGACTAGGGAAAGACTAATGAAGGACTAGGGAAAGACTACGGAAAGACTTGGGAAGGGCTAGGGAAATTCTAGGGAAAGACTAAGGAAAGACTATGGAAGGACTAGGGAAAGACTAAGGAAAGACTAGGGAAAGACTAAGGAAGGACTAGGGAAAGGCTAGGGAAAGGCTAGGGAAGACTTGGGAGAGGCTAGGGAAAGACTAGGGAAGGGCTAGGGAACAGCTAGGGAAGGGCTAGGGAATGGCTAGGGGAAGACTTGGGAAGGGCTAGGGAAACCCTAGAGAAACACTAGGGAAAGACTTGGGAAGGGCTAGGGAAAGACTTTGGAAGGACTAGGGAAAGGCTAGGGAAAGACTAGGAAAGAGCTAGGGAAAGACTAAGGGAAGACTAGGGAAAGACTAAGGAAGGACTGGGGAAGGCCTAGGGAAAGACTAGGTAAAGACTAAGGAAGGGCTACGGAAAGGCTAGGGAAAGGCTAGGGAAATACTAGGGAAAGGCTAGGGAAAGACTAGGAAAAAAACTAAGGAATTACTAGGGAAGGTCTAGGAAAGGACAAGGAAGAGCTAGGGAAAGACTAGGGAAGGACTTGGGAATAGCTAGGGAAAGACTAGGGAAGGACTAGGGAAAGGCTAGGGAAAGACTAGGAAAAAAACTAAGGAATTACTAGGGAAGGTCTAGGAAAGGACAAGGAAGAGCTAGGGAAAGACTAGGGAAGGACTTGGGAATAGCTAGGGAAAGACTAGGGAAGGGCTAGGGAAAGGCTAGGGAAAGACTAGGGAAAGACTAAGGAAGGACTAGGGAAGGGCTAGGGAAAGACTCGGAAAAGACTTGGGAAGGGCTAGGGAAATTCTAGGGAAGGGCTAGGGAAAGACTAGGGAAACACTAAGGAAGGTGCTAAGGAAGGGCTAGGGAAAGACTAAGGAAGGACTAGGGAAGGGCTAAGGAAAGACTAGGGAAAGACTTGGGAAGGGCTAGCAAAAGACTTAGGAAGGGCTAGGGAAAGACTAGGGAAAACTAAGTAAGGACTAGGGAAGGGCTAGGGAAAGACTTGGGAAGGGCTAGGGAAAGACTTGGGAAGGGCTAGGGAAAGACTAGGGAAGGGCTAGGGAAAGACTAGGGAAACACTAAGGAAGGTGCTAAGGAAGGGCTAGGGAAAGACTAGGGAAAGACTAAGGAAGGACTAGGGAAGGGCTAAGGAAAGACTAGGGAAAGACTTGGGAAGGGCTAGCGAAAGACTTAGGAAGGGCTAGGGAAAGACTAGGGAAAACTAAGTAAGGACTAGGGAAGGGCTAGGGAAAGACTTGGGAAGGGCTAGGGAAAGACTTGGGAAGGGCTAGGGAAAGACTAGGGAAAGACTAAGGAAGGTGCTAAGGAAGGGCTAGGGAAAGACTAGGGAAGAGCTAGGGAAGGGCTAAGGAAAGACTAGGGAAAGTCTTGGGAAGGGCTAGGGAAGGACTTGGGAAGGGCTAGGGAAAGACTTGGGAAGGGCTAGGGAAATACTAGGGAAAGACTTGGGAAAGGCTAGGGAAAGACTAGGGAAGGGCTATGGAAGGGCTAGGGAAAGACTAGGGAAAGACTTGGGAAGGGCTAGGGAAAGACTAGGGAAAGACTAGGGAAGGGCTAGGGAAAACTAGGGAAGGGCTAGGGAAAGACTAGGGAATGACTTGGGAAGGGCTAGGGAAAGACTAGGGAATGGCTAGGAAGGGCTACGGAAAGACTAGGGAAAGACCTGGGAAACCCTAGGGAAAGACTAGGGAAACACTAGGGAAGTGCTAGAGAAGGGGTAGGGAAAGGATAAGAAAGGGAAGGAAAGGGCAATTATGGGAAGGGAAGGACTCAGAAAAGAATAGGAAAGTGAAACGTAAGGAAGGAAAGAGAAAGAGAAGGAATAGGGAAGGGAAGGGAAGGGAAAGGAAGCACAGCCCTACAAACAGACTCACCACAGAAAGCCCTGACAAGCTGCTTCCAAAGCCTGCTCCTACTTGGGTAGTCTGGGCAACCCTTGTGTGGCCCTGACTACCCCCCAGCTGGAGGCCCCAGACATCTACAAACATGGTCTTCTTCAGGGAAGCATGACTCCTTCCTATGCTCTCCCTTACCAGAGAGGCAGCCAGAGGAAACTGAGCAACAACTAAGCTGAAAGGAAGCTGCAATCCCACCCTCACTGCCAGGGTGGGATCAAGTCACCTCCCCAAAGCCTTCATCATCTTGCCCAAGGGGAAGTAGCAGCAAATGAAGGAGCTACAGAGAGAAAATCATCACAGACCACCAAACTCACTCCAGCACAACTGACACACATACTGGATTGGTCACCGACAGGGAGCAAGAGCTGCTGCATCTACCTTGTGTCAGTGTGCTAGAGCTCTGCCTGAGGCTCTTGGAGATCTGCTGAAGCAGTGGCAGAGCTGCCAGTTGCTGAGCTACCTGAGAAGATGGATGAAGGACCAGAAACAAGGCCCTGATCACCAGTGACCACCAGTGTTTCAGGACTCTACTCTTGTCCTGGGGTAGCATTGTTAGCCGTTAATCGTATGTCATTCACTCATGTTTCTCTTCTAGTTTCAGGTCATTTGAGCATTCCCAGATCCTCCTTCTTGTAACTCCAGCCTGTTCAACCCTATATTACCTCTACTTGAGTGGTGGCTTCATTTTAGCGCATGTGGAAAGGAGAGGAGGGAGAAAGGAAGTTTAAAGATCACGATGAAGCAAGTTGAAGATGATAAACTGTAAGTAAAGCCAACACCATGATCAGGGAAATTACTAAATAATTACTTGTTGATGACTAGGCTCAAAAATTGACTGCATGTTCCAGGCTAAGAAGTGGGTGAAAACAGCTCATGAGTGTGTCAGAAGAGTAAAGAGGAGTTGTGCTTTTCACATGACATGTGGCTTACCCATGCAGCCCTTTGCTGCAAGGTGTTCTGGATGACCACATTGTATATGGCACCCAAATCTCTTACAAGAACAATTTGCAGGTACAGGATGCCTTGTGCTGGTGAGTGGGAGAGGGCAGTGCTCTGTTCTTATGTTCTTCTAGAGGTGTTTGCTACCAGCTGCTTCTAGAAGCAGAATGCTAGTCCACAGAAATATCTTTTATTTCTTTCTGGTGGTTTTTTTTTTCTCATTATGTTGCTATTCTGTACATGGAGGAAAGGATGACGAGCTAGGTTTTGTTGTGCATTTTGTATGTGATACAGCCTATTTAATGATTTTCATAAAGGGCCAGGCCACCATGTATTTGCTAGCTGCGCTGCTGGCAACTATTTTAGCTGGGGAGAACATCAGTGCATTGAGTGTTTGCTCCCAGGAAGGCTGGGAATGTGGGCAGGGACAGCCTGCACACAGAGGCCTGCTTTTGGCCAGAACAGTAATATGGTTCATTACATGATGGGCATCTTCCTCGCTGGGTCTCTAGGCTCAGCCTGTCAGCTTACATCCTTCCCCCATAATCCACTGACATTCTCATTAAAAACACCATCACTTTTCCCTGGCATCTCTGCAATCAATCTTTCATTGCTCGAATCATCACAGCAAATGCCATTTCCTGAAGGTCAGGTGCTCAGCCTGGATCTTCTCCTCTGTCAGGAACTGGCAGTTGCAACTCGTGACATGGAGGGGTCATTTCCCTGAGACTTGCAGGAAAGATTCGACTCTGATCCATGACCTCCACTTTAGGCTCCATAAACCACATATTTATTTTGTTTCTTTCTTACACACATGTGCATCACAGAGGGGGATGTGTTTTCCCCAGAGGGAATTAACCTGCATTCGTATCTGCATGCATGTCCAGACCACAAGGAAGCAACACAGCATGCCCTGGGCTTTCAGAGCAGACATGGGGACAGGTCAGTGTGTCTGTTGTTGAAAGGGTAGGTGGGCAGTGGGCCTGACCTCTGGGGAAGTACAGACTAGCTGCGTCCAGAGTAATGAAAGGATGTTTGATGTACAAAAGCTGGCTTGGTGTTACCAAGTGCAAGCCTGCAGGTATAGAAGAAGAAATCCAATGGGTCCTTCTTCAAGGGGGTGAGCAAAGTGCTAAATGCTGCAAAAGGCAGGATCTGGGGTGGGAAGAGTGGAGGAACATTTGGCTAGTGGCAGGATGCTGGGATAAATAGAGGAAAACCCTGAGCAGGAAGCTGCACCAGATGCTTGCAGTGATACAGGAGCGGGTGGGAGAAGCCTCAGGGCCCTGCTGGAGGCAGCAGTGGCTGATCTCTGGGAGGGCTGGGGTGGTATTCTTTCAGATAAGCAGCTGGGTTTCAGCTGCACTGGTGGCTTGGGCAACTTGAGCTCCCTGTGCTGATGGCCCAACCACGGTGCCTTTTGGAGCAAGGCTGGCAGTGGCTGGGCAGCACTGTGGGCAGACCTTGCTTCCCGAGGGCAGCCAAAAAACCGGGACCAGAAGCCATGGAGTGCTCCCACGCTTGCAAGTGCTGAGCACTGTCCTGCCTGACTAGCAATTGGGAAGAGCCAATTAGCATATTTTAATGTAACGGATTAGTGCCTGGTCACGCTGCCTGGGTGGTTGGTGATGCTCGAAGTGGATTTGAAATTACAAGCATGCAGGCACCAGACCACTAGGGAGCTGGCATAGAGGAGAGGCAATTTCTTGGATTAGCAGCTGCGGCCTCAGTTTCTATTCCCAATGGCAAGCTGCCTTCAGAGAGCACTGCAAAGGTCCAGGGTGAGCACTTGAAAATTAAGAAATTAACTTCCTTTAATTAACAGAATTGGGGTGGCTGCTGTGATGGTGGCTCAGCCTCTGCTGCAGCTCTTCCAGACTCTCCTTTTGCAAAGCACGAGCCCTGTGTTCTCCTGTGGGAAAGGAGAAGCATCTTGCTCGGGACCAGAGATCCCCTGCAGGCAGATCCCGGGGAAAGGAGCAGAGCCCTGCCCTGTGCAGGGGGATGTGGGTCTGTCGAAGCCGGCTCTGACACAGATTTTGGGGTGTAGGTGGGAAGTGCTGCCCTGCATTGAGGCCCTGGCCAGGCTGTGCATGGCTGATGCTGCCTGCCCGGACAGTGCTCACATCCTCCCATGCTCAGGGATCCAGCAGTGGTGCACTGGGAGAAGCTGCTGCCTGCTGGAGCTCTGTTTCCTTAGCTATGGGAGGCAGGAGGTATTTCAGGAAGGAGGCAGGCAGGTGTGGGGAGCAGCCTCCCTCCTGAGGCTCACTCACCCTTCCTTTGCACCAGGACTAGACTGCTCAGATTCCATTTTCCAGGTGCTTGCTCGGAGACTTGAATCCAGCTGGAAGGAATGCCAAGCGCCCACGGCCCGGCTGAAGTCAGCACAGAAGGTCTGTGCCCTGTGCTGTGCCAACAACAGAGGAAACCACCCAGCATCGCTGGGCAAATGCACTTTAACCTCCTCAGGTGTGAGCTTCCATCAATACCCAGGGGATAATCTCCCCCTTGTCCTAGGGATGAAAAGAAATTCATTCCTCCTTTTGAAGCGTGAGCATAATGTAATGATAAGAAAAAAATCCTCCAAGGAAACAAGTAATTCTGTCCTGGAAGCAGTCTGCAGGTGAGAAGGTCTGAGGCAACATCCAGCTTATGCCACTACCAGCTATTCCCAGCCCTGTTTCCCACTGCCATGTTCAGACCTGTCCACACTGCAGAGCCCCATGAAGCCCCACTGGCTCCCTTACATGTGCAAGGGAAGTGAGGGCGCTCTTCCATGGTTGCCTACAGGCAAACCCTGGATGAGGGCTTGTGAGTTGTGCTCGCCACACCCCAGCTGGCCCACCTATCCTGGTGGTAATCAGCCGGCACGGGGACATCCTGGGATTGCTGTGCCATGCTAGGCTGGCCTGCTTGGGCACACAGACACAGTCGTGTTGGCTCCAGGAGCAGGAAACAGCAGCTAAAGGATGTTTTCATACTCACACCCACCCCAAGTCTGCCCCTGGCCTGCACAAGCTGCAGTTTTCCAGGGACATACACCAGCTCCACAGGGATATTCAAAGGCACATCCCTGGCTAAATGCCACACCTTTGCCAGCACTTGGCTCTGAGGCTGGGAGACACAGGAGCTGCCCAAGGAGAAACTACAAGCCTTTTTCTTTTCAGATGAGCAAAGCAGTCTTTTTCTCCAGTCATTGTTCTCAAGTAGTCACCATCTTGCCTGAAAAGTGTCTAGACAAACTCAGCCTGAGTCCCTGAGCCTGCCTGGGCTTTACAGCTTACATAGTAAAAGCCGTAAGAAATGGAAAAGGGGAATTGCAATTGGGAGCATCACACAGACAGCAGGATGCAGTGCTACAGCTCCGACTATGAAGCAGCTCCCTGTGCTGCATCTTCGTGCTGCCTCTGGCTGCGGCTCTGCATCTCTCCTGCACTGCTGCAGGGTTTAAGCAGTGCAGGAAGGAGGTAAAGGGCTGCTCTGCACATAGAGCTGGAGGCTGAGCCACACGCTGCTTGTGCTTCCCAGGGGTGTGGAGGGACTTAAAACCTTGCAATGCCTAAGCCCTTGTAAATCCATAAGAAGAACCTGTAAGGATCTTCTTGGAATGAAGTCACAGTCACCGAGGCCCAATACATATTGGAAAATGAAGGATTTTTTCTCCTTGCTTGGATTTCTCTGGGTTTACCTCTTGGTCTGTTCTCTTCTGTTCAGTTCCATGCAGTTCAGTTTGGTTTGGTTCGGTTCAGTTCTGTTCTGTTTTCTCTATTCTGCTCTATTCTAGGCACAATCTGGGCCAGAGCTAGGAAGAAACAAGTATCAGCAAAGCATTTGACACAGTCTCCCACAGCATCCTCACGGCTAAATTGAGGAAGTGTGGTCTGGATGATCAGGTAGTGAGGTGGACTGCGAACTGGCTGAAGGAGAGAAGCCAGAGAGTTGTAGTCTATGGGGCGGAGTCTAGTTGGAGGCCTGTAACTAGTGGAGTGCCTCAAGGGTCAGTACTGGGACCAGTATTATTTAATATACTCATCAACGATTTAGATGAGGGAATTGAGTGTACTGTCAGCAAGTTTGCTGATGACACTAAGCTGGGAGGAGTGGCTGACACGCCAGAAGGCTGTGCTGCCATCCAGCGAGACCTGGACAGGCTGGAGAGTTGGGCAGGGAATAACTTGTTGAAATATAACAAGGGAAAGCGTAGAGTCCTGCGTCTGGGCAGGAACAACCCCAGGTTCCAGTATAGGTTGGGGAACGACCTGTTAGAGAGCAGTGTAGGGGAGAGGGACCTGGGGGTCCTAGTGGACGACAGGATGACCATGAGCCAACACTGTGCCCTTGTGGCCAAGAAGGCCAATGTCATCCTGGGGTGTATTAGAAGGGGGGTGGTTAGTAGGTCGAGAGAGGTCCTCCTTCCCCTCTACTCTGCCCTGGTGAGACCCCATCTGGAATATTGTGTCCAGTTCTGGGCCCCTCAGTTCAAGAAGGACAGGGAGCTGCTGGAGAGAGTCCAGCGCAGGGCAACGAAGATGATTAAGGGAGTGGAACATCTCCCTTATGAGGAAAGACTGAGGGAGCTGGGTCTCTATAGTTTAGAGAAGAGGAGACTGAGGGGTGACCTTATTAGTGTCTATAAATATATAAAGGGGGAGTGTCACGAGGATGGAGCCAGGCTCTACTCGGTGGCAAACAATGATAGGACAAGGGGTAATGGGTACAAACTGGAACACAAGAGGTTCCACTTAAACTTGAGAAGAAACTTCTTCTCAGTGAGGGTGACGGAACACTGGAACAGGCTGCCCAGGGAGGTTGTGGAGTCTCCTTCCCTGGAGACATTGAAAACCCGCCTGGACACATTCCTGTGTAACCTTATCTAGGTGTTCCTGCTCCGGCAGGGGGATTGGACTAGATGATCTTTCGAGGTCCCTTCCAATCTCTAGCATACTGTGATACTGTGATACTGTGATCTCCAAGGAATGGCATAGGCACAGGGTAGGTTTTCTCAGCTTAGTGTGATCCTGATGTTTTGGCAGACCAAGGGAGGGGGAGTGGGTGGTCAGTCCTTTGGGACTGGGCTAGCTCACCAGCAGCAAGGTTGCCAGCTCTGCTCAGAAGTCAAGATTTCCCAGCAGCATTTGCCACTTTAACTGATGGAGCGTATTGGTTTCCATTATGAAGGAAGTTCAAAAGCAGAGTGACCAGCAGGTTGAAGGAGGTGATCCTGCCCCTCTATTCTGCTCTCATGAGACCTCACTTGGAGTATTGGGTAGAGTTCTGGTGTCCTCGACATAAAAAGGACATGGAACTGTTGGAACAAGTCCAGAGGAGGGCCACAAGGTTGATCAGGGGACTGGAGCACCTCCTGTATGAAGATAGGCTGAGAAAGTTGGGGCTGTTCAGCCTGGAGAAGAGAAGGCTGCGTGGAGACCTCATAGCAGCCTTCCAGTATCTGAAGGCGGCCTAACAAGGATGCCGGAGAGGCACTCTTCATCAGGGACTGTAGTGGTAGGACAAGGGGTAATGGGTTTACCCATTTAAGCAGTGCTTCAGGGGAAGTTCAGGTCAGATATAAGGAAGAAATTCTTTATTGTGGGGGTGTTGAGGCACTGGAATGGGTTGCCCAGGGAAGTTGTGAATGCCCCACCTCTGGCAGTGTTCAAGGCCAGGTTGGACAGAGCCTTGGGTGACATGGTCTAATGCAAGGCATTCCTGCCCATAGCAGAGGGGTTGGAACTAGACAATCTTAAGGTCCTTTCCAATCCTAACCATTTTATAATTCAGTATGTCAGAGAAGCCATGGCTTGTGCAAAACAGTCTGCACTTGCTGAGAAGTAGTATATTGGATATTGGGAACTCAATGGCAAATCATAATCACAAGTAATTTTAGGAAAACCTACAGATCTGTTTCTCCCACAAGCCTCTGCCTCTCAGCATTTGCACAGCACATATTGTACTAAACCAGCACAGTCCTCTCTGCTTTTCCTGAGGCAGACAGTGTCACCTGCTGCCAGGCAGCAGCCAAGCCTCAGTGACGCTGTAGGACTGGTGCTGGCTTGTCTGGAGTAAAGGGGGCAAGCTGTGTGACTTCTCCACATCACACGTATTGCTGGGGCTGAAGGAGATGACAATGAAAGAGATTTGGAAATCTTTTTTTTTTGTTCAGCTGTTCCCTAAAGTTTTAGGCTTCTATTGTTTGCGCTATAGTAGCTTCTAGAAGTCACCAGTCAAGGAAAAGGTCTTATTTATAGTAAAGTTTTATCTAAATGCACCTTGTTGTAGCCCACCTGTGCTCTGCACCATGCTCCAGCAGAGCATAAATCGTCTGAGTCCCACCTCAGGCTTGGGGAGCTTGAAAAAAAGAGACACTAAGGGAGACACCTGGTTTTCACCCCCTGGTTCCTCATGTCTGTGAGCTGTGCCAGCCTGCTTCCACCTGTAGTATGAAGGAAGGTTCTTAGCTGACAGTTCATTACGGTTTTGTTCCCTGATGCTTCTCCTGGTGGCATTTATAGCTGTGCTTGTCAGACTGGAAGGTCCTTTAAATGGCAGGGGCTTGTACTTCTTCACCCTGAAAAAGATTAAATGAGCCCAAAGGAGCCTTCAGTGGATGCTGCAGAGCAACACTGTTTACTCAGCATCTGGAGAAGCCACAGATGTGGGTTCCCGGGCTCCCTATGTAAGGCGGCAGCAGTGAAGCACCTGGGACTTCCCTGCAGTTACATTTTGTGCCATTTGAGATAAAAGGTGCTGTTGAAGTGGCCGTTACGTGGTAGCCAAGTTCCGGGTGTGTACCTGATCACTCGTTGTGAACAGCGGTGTCCAGGCGAGACACCCAGTATCGCACCCCTGGATGTGCTGCCAGCCGCTCCTCCAGCATAGGGTACGCTGCCTGCATCCTCACGGACTGGAGAGATGACGAGCAAGGTGGAATTGTTAAGCAAAATCAGGCTCTCAAAGCCCCTTTGCACCTTGCTGGCTCAGGTCCCTGGTCCCACCTGCCGGTCACTCCCGATGGCAGAAAGGCATGGCCGCTCTGCGGAAATAAGACCCCTAGGAAGCCTCTTAGCTACCACCTCTGCCACGCAACTGAGCGATGCCGCAGCAACGACAGAGGCGCTTTGCACAGGCTGTTGAGGTCTCAAACACACCCATCCATCCCCCTGCCGCTGTGTGTGAGGGCTGCCCCGTGCGCCCCTCGGCGGTGGCTGGCTGCCCCGAGGCCCGTTCCGCTCTCCCCGGTGGCACACTCCCGGCAGCCACCCCGAGGAGGGGCTGATGCAGCGGGCACAGCCCCAGACCCAGAAATAGCCTGAGGCGCGCAGACCCGCACCCAGCCTCTCCGCCGGCAGCTCCGCGCCGCCTCCCGGTACAGAGAGCAGGGGCCGCCGGGACCTCTCCTCCCCGCAGGGATGCCGCGGGCGCATGGTAGGCAGTGCGGCGGGGGCTGCCCGACCCCATTTCGGGCCCGCAGCTCCGGCCGTGTTTCAGCCTGGCGGCCGGCAGCGCAGGCCCCGGCGCCAGAGCACCTGTGAGGCGGGGGGAGCAGCCTGGGGACCGCGGCCTCTCCGCCGCAGCGGGGCGGGCGGAGAGGCGGAGCGGCGGCGGCCCCGGCCCCTTCCCCAGCCGGTGCCGGGCCGAGCAGCCAGCGGCCGGGCTGTGCGGGGGGGCGGCGGCGGGCACAGAGCCCGGAGCGAAGCGGGGCCGGGACCCCCCAGCAGGTCAGTCCGGGACGGGAGGTGGCGGCTGCGGGACGGGAGCCGCGGTCCGAGTTGCGGAGCTCAGCCGGCGCCTGCCGCGGCAGCAGGCGGGGGCCTTGCGGGCAGCGGGGCTCCAGCGAGTGGTGGCCCGTGGGGCTCGTGGGATGCAGGATGGGTCGGGGGGTCCTGCCGGTGGGGAGACTGGGGAAGGGGGTTGGGAAGACGCTCCCTGTGTGGGGCTAGTCCTGGCCCCGCCGTGCTTAGCTGCGCCTCCCTGGGTGGGCCTGGCTTTGGCACTGCGCTGCGGGATGCTCACGGCAACTTGCTCGACTCCCTGGGCGGGTGTGCCAGCACCGCCTTGGGCAGCACCCGGGTGCAGCTCGGGAGGACGACCTGCGGGTCCGGGGTGCAGGGACGGGTTTGTCTTGTTGCTGTGGGAGATTTCTAGGCATTTGGCTCTGTTTAGACGCTGTTTTCTTGCCCTCGTAGTGGACCACACACGAAGTGGTTTTAACAAATGTTTGTCTCCGCCCGCCTGATGGGCGGCTGAGGCCCTGTGAGGTACAGGGGCTTCCTTGTGCTCCTGGAGTAAGTCAGTAGCAACAGCAGGAAATGAGTCCCAAGCCCTCAGTGTCCTTTCCCAGGGCACACACACTGGCCTGCACCGCTGTCCTCTGATGCGAGATAATAGTGTCATCCCACCGCTGTGTCATGGCTTGTGTTCGGTTCCCACGTCATCCTGGCCACAGAATCCTCCTTCTGCGAGCCATACCTGACAGTGTCAGAAATGCTTCATGATAGCAGGGTAGATGAGGGGAACATCTCCCTATTTCTCTCTCCAGCTTTGAGAGACTGATGCCTCTGAAAGGGCTGTCAGGTCAGGATGAGCTAATGCTCTGGCTGAGCATCTCTCCCGCAGTTTATGACTTCATGCAGTTTTGTCCACGGATCAAGGTCCTTGTGTTCTCTCTAGCTTGCTTCCCCATCCTTTCTAGGAGCAGTGGTGCTGCACACTGTGTTTGCAATTCAGAAACCTCATGAACAGAATGAGTGTTATGCAGAAGAAAGAGAGACCTTTGTCTGGCTGGCAGATGTTATTTCTGCATGAACATCTTTTTCCTTTTAACTGTTTAACCACCATCTCCAGGATTGATGTACATAGCTGCCCTCTTCCCTTCTAGAAAGTTCGAAGGGGGAACAGGAGGTGAGGGGAAAGCTGGGTGGGCCTAACAAGGTATGAGAAAGCACTTTGCCCCATGTTGGGGTTTTACAATGCTGTGTGACAGGTCAGGCTGCTTGTCTGAGCAGTGGAGTGAGGGCAGAATGTGCCATTTGGGATAACAGGTGCTGTTGAAGTGGACTGAGGTATTTGTTCAGAGTGGAGAAAGTGTGGAAAAAAACAGAAGGCAGAAAGACTGCTCCTGAGACCAGACCTGAACCTTGGCCTTGCTGCCTTCCCTGCTACCCTGCAAAGTGGTAGTCAGGGCTGGGCAGCAGATGGAGAGGGAAGCAGAAACAGCTCTTTCAGGAAGGATTTTCTTAAGTAGCCTGGCAAACAGCCACTGGCAAACAAATAAGTAATAAATAAAAGCAGGGAGGCTGCCGCACCCCTGCAGCCTCTGACTCCATAGGACGTATGGGCTTTCCTGGCTTCCCTGTAAGTTTAAACCTCTGCCTTCTTCCCATGACAGCATCTTGGCTCCTGCAGCTCCATCTGAATGCCTTTCAGCTTTTTTATTTTTCTCTGTGATAAAACTGGGATCTGTGGCTGCTCTTCCCTGAAAAGCTTTCCCTGAGGTTAACTAGTTCATCCCTGGGTTGGTGACTGCTGACAATGGCAAACACAGGGTGGTCCTGCAGATGGGGACAGAAATAGCAGTGCTTGCTGGGGACGCTGATCAGGGGTGTGTGTAGGCCCTCACAGATAAATACTGTCCTTCCATGCAGAGGCCCAAGGGAAAGTAAGGCAGCTTCAGAGCTGACATCTGCAGAGTTGTAAAAGGAGGAGTGTCCCTGCTTTAAAATATTCCTCACAGGAAATACTTCCATCCTAACAGGCTGCGAAAGCTTCCCCAAGGCAGCAAGGAGAGGGAGAAATGCTTCTAACACCTACAGGTGATTTCAGTTGATATTAAACTAATCAGTCACCTAAACTCTTAGGCAAGCATCAGTGTGCTGTGCAAATGCTGACACCTCATGACTCCTATAGACACCAAACCCTTATACTGTTGTTAGTCTGCGTTTGGTGAAACAGCTCTTCTTACATACTTTAATTGCTGTAAACACGTTTGATATACTTAGCCCTAAATTTGAAGGAAAAGCTGCATTGCTGACGCACTGTGCTCAGAGCAAAAGCAGGTTTGCTTCGGGGTTGTTTCAGGACAAGAGTCTCCACTCCCAATTTCCTTCAGCTATGGCTTGATTATGTTCAGTCCCTAACCAGCTATCAGATCCCTCAACATCAAGAGATCTTAGAGCTTTTGAGGATCTCACTTGGCATCTACCCGGACTTTAAGATGCCTAAACATCTTTTTGAAGCTGGCTTGAAGTTATTGCTTCAAATGTAGTTGGGACTGATAATTAGTCTGTAATCACACCTTGTTATTAGGTGGGGACAATGGCAGCAGGTTGCTTACACTATTACAACAACAATGGGCCAGACTGTGCCAGGTAATGGTGCACAGCCCTTCCCACCACCCAGGCCACTATTACTGCTGGTTAATGGGTGCGACTGGGCATGGCATGTCCCCAGGGCCTCTCTGCAGAGGCAGAGGGAAGTGGGGTGGAGCAGTGTGGCAGGGGGCATGGGCTCCCCTCTCTCAGCCCGCTGACCTGGTCCCTGCATTACCCTCACCTCTGTGGTGGTTCCGCTCTCGCTCGATCTCACACTTCCTCACCAGGTTTGCTTTTTATGACTCATCTTCGTGGTTGCCAAAGCCCCAGTGCTGTCCTGCTTTGCCTGTCCTGGTACAGCCCTCTCTTAGTGCATGGTTGTGTTGGCGTAAGAGCTGCAGCCATGCTAAGGGCTGCAGAGAAAACCTCTTTGGCTGAGGAATTGCCTTCCTAATTGAAATTACTGTAATGCTGCCCAGCCTCTGGGGAGCATAAACACCACTGTATGGAAGTGTTTCTACGCCAGGATCAGTTGTGCAGGTCCCAACAGAGTACCCATGAGAAGCTGTGGCATTCATTTTGACCAAGGAGGGGCTTCTGTGCTGTTGTAGTTTGATCTCAAATAAAGATGTGTCTAAAATGGAGTTCTAAACAGAGGAGAAGGGATAGGCTCAGTGCTCCTGTTCAGTGGGAGCATGTGAAAGCTTTGGGTGACCCGATTATCCTACCCCCAGCACCAGCATTTTGTGTCTTGTCATGTGCAGATTGTGGGTGAGCTGAGAGGAAGGCAGGATCTGAGTGAGCTTAACTTCACTGCACCCGCAAGTGCTAAAAGGCAGGTTATGAGAAGTGGGAAAACATGTCATCATGTAATTTAGAGTTCCTCCTAATAGGGAGAGGAACGGGCTCTGGACCTGGTTCACTGGGAGTACTTTATTGTTAGCTGGAAGATGATGGCAGAGATTGACACAAGGAGCTCCATAATGTGCTGTGTTGGAGAGTGTATGGGAGACTGAAATTCAGATAAGGTAGAGGTGGGGAGTTAGGGCAAAACCCAGGTTTGGAAGGATAGGTAAGGAGCAGCTCCCAGCTGTAGGCCAGTGAGCTCTTCGTACCCTGAGACAAGACCTGGGGACACTGTGTTGGCCAAGCCAAGGTGACCCTACCAGAGGAGTCCCCTTGCTGTGCTACTCACCCAGCAGGTGACACACACTAAGATGACATGCCAGAGAAGTGGCACAGGTTGAGTGCTGAGATGTTACATGAGGGCTGGCAAGCTGATGGGTGACTTGCAAGGCTTGGAAGCGGCTGACCATGGGCCATAGGGCACAGTGCAGCTATGTGCACCATAGGGCACAGGTGGCACTGGGACAGCCTCCAGTAGCCTGGGGCTTGGGACCTATCTGGCTGGAGGACCTGGTTGCATCAGCAGGTTGAAACAGTCTTCTTGGCGTGGCTCTGGCTTGGAGCAGAATCTTCATTTTGAAGATAATCAAAACCTGCCTGGACATGACCCTGAGCAATCCCCTGTAGCTGACACTGCTTTGAGAAGGAAGGCTGGACTAGCCTGTCTCCCTTCAGCCTCGATGATTCTGTGATTATTTGTCCCATCTTGAAGTCACCATGGGGTAACCCCCAAGGCAGCATTAGAGAAATGACCAGAAATTCAGAGGCTTGCCGAACTCCTCTGTACCTGCAAGCAGGGGTCTGGAGGTCTATACATGGGTAAGAGACTCCCAGGGCTTGCAGGCTCCAGGCTGGGGACTTGCACCATTCCTTCTGTTTCTGAGCTGCTTTTGTCAGGGAGAGGTCACAGATGGCAGGACTCTGCAGGAGGAAAGTATAATGGCAGAAATGGCACAAAACCAAACCAAATTTCATAGACTTTAGTGTAAGTTTGATCTGTGCCTTGTTTGGCTCCTGACCTGCATCTGAGTAGGAGGATGGATTAGAGTCAGGATTTAAATTAATGATCAGAAAGCAATGACTTAGGTGCCTAGTTTTAATCTTGCTGTATTTGTATACTTCTACTCTTTTCCTAAGGACAAGTTGCTTCTCAGTGATAAGTATGTATGTTGTGGTACTTAGGGCTGAGCAGGAGGCTTCACCATGCTTAAGTGAGTGGGTTTTCAGTGTAACATATGGTTATTTAGGTTCTTAATGTCTACATTTCTTGCATTAGAAAACGGTGAGCGACACGTTTCTTTCTTAGATATTCCTTCTTTATTTATTATAAATTTGGTCCAGCTATATTTCAGTGGAAAATAAAATCCAATTCAAAATGCAGAAAGCAAGCATTTACAGAATGGTTTCTAGTTGGTTAAATAAACCAGCTTAAAATGTGTGGGTCCACAAAAGCAAAAGAATAAGTTTATGAAAGCATTATTTGTATATGTAATGAATTTAATGATACTGTAGTAACATACTGTATTTCATTACTACAATACTATATTATAGGAACAGAACTTTATTATAGGAGGTATAAAATATAGCCAGTGATATAACCTGACTATTTCTGGCTTTCAAGGATTCAGAACTAGTAGAGATTATCCTCTCTCATTTCATCTTCATCAGGCTTGGGAAGGGAACCAGGCTGTCCTGCACTAACCGCAGTAATTTTCTGAACTTTAACTAAACTAATCAGCACTAAATTAATTGAAACTTTTTACCCTTCTGCTTTCAGAAGGGTTGCTGCTGTCAGAGCCACTTTTGGAGTTGATCAGGCTTGAGCTCCAGGCGCTCAGCTACTGAGCAGGCCTGGCGGCAGGGGCACTGCATGAATTTCCACTGACTTATTTTTGACTGCCGAGAGTGACCCGAGGTCTCAGCATGCAGTTGTTACCACTGCCGGGTTCCAATTGGCTGTCTTTTAATTTAAAAAGTTTCCAGTTCACACAAAATCTGATTACTTTTAAGTCAGGTAAATGTTTCCAGAAGACATCACTCCTTCATTTGTTCTGGTTCCAAGTCCTCTTTATTGCTCTTTCCTTTCCTATTACACTGCTGCTAATCTTCTCATCAGGCAGCTTCATTGTGTTTTGCTATTGGGAGATTTTCATCAAGTTTCATTTTTCTTTCATCCAAGTTTTTAATTTCTTGTGTTTTCTTCCATGAAATTTCATCAAATTCTTCCTTGTTCAGAAGCAAACAAACAAACAAGCAAACACAAACAAACAAAACCCAAAGCGAGTACTGTTAATAACAGCCGCAGCGGCTGGGCCACCTCCTGAAGACAGCACATTTTAAAGACTTCCAGGTTAGTTCAAGTCATAGCAACGGTCATGGGGGGATGTTTGGGATGTGCTGGGTAGGGATGCAGGCACGGAGAACAGGTTGTACAAAACCAGGCGGAAAGCAGGCTTCTGGACTGGGGCTGGGCCAGGACACCCAGCCACTGTGAAAACCCCTCTGTATCAATGTTGTATCCCTGAGCATCTCTCCCAAAGTGGACACAGAGCCTGTCTGATTCTTGCTAATTGTGGCAGGGCTTCAGTGGCTGCTGGGGTGCGGAGAGGCTTACAGTGGCTCGTGCTGGGACATGGCTTCCTGTTTTGGCCCCAGATCTCTTTGGCCAGCTGTATTCCTGGTGCCAGCACTGCTGTGTCCAAAGTACTCTGGAAGGACAAGGGCACTCAGGCTTGGGGAAGCTCCTTTTGTAGCCATCTGCTACAGTGCCTCATGTTTAATCTCCTTTCCTTTTCTCTTCCCTGTGAGCATGCAAGCCATGATGCTGTGGAGGGCAGGAGATGGCTGCATGCGGACCCCACAGTGCTGGCAGGCTAGCAGAGCAGTTCAGGGATTGCCAGCCCTTCCCAAGTGCTACGTGGCCCTGTGTGCAGGGAAGGCAAACTTGTGCAGAGAAACCAGAGACAATTTCTCTGCCTCCCTAACACTTGCCACCCTGATTTTTTTTCCTGTTTCTCCCTGATCCCAGGTAGCTTTTTTCCAAGGCTGACTTGCCTATGGAGCGTCTCTGGCGCCTGCTGTTGGATGTGGCATGTTTGAAAGGATGCGAGCTGCCCCAAACCTGCCAGCCTGGGCAGTGTTGTGCACTTCCCCTTGCAGCGGGAAGAGCTTGCATGTCCCTTCATGACCACACCACTGCCAAATCTGCCATCTGTCTCACCACATCCTCTGGTGCCTCGTGGCCCACAGCATCTCTCCTGCTGATGCCTTGTCCCTTTCCCAGCCTGGCTGCTGAGCTTGTCCAGATGTGACACTTCTTTCTCTTGCTGAAGGGAGAGAAGCCATTTCCTGTGTTATCCTCCATCACATCCATCACTCCCGAGGCCCTTTGCCAATGGGCATGGCTGGAGATGGGCAGGAAGACAGGGCAGTGGGTGCAGGCAGTGCCAGCCTCAGCACTGGCACAGCAGAGGCTGTGTGCTGACTGTGCCCTGCTTATCTTTGTACACTGGGCCATTCACCTGTGGTAGGTGCATGTCAGGGGGAACCTGAACCCCACTCCTTGCCATGCATCTTGTCCCATTCCCACTGGTTTGGGATGCATCAACGTGCCCATCCCCATAGCCCAGTGATTTCACTCTTATCTCTGATGCTCCAGGGCCATTTGACTCTCCAGGTCCTCTTCATGGAGGAGACTAGAGCAGGCTGGTGGGTGCAAAGGGCTGTCTGCTCTACCCTGCTTGGCTCTGCCCTGCCCTGTAGCACATACCTGGATGAGGCTGTGCTTTGGTGTCCTGGGCAAGGGGAATTCCCCAGGGGGTGATGGGAATGATGGGGACAAGCTGTCTTCTTGGTGTGTGTGAGCACCCATTGCGCTAGGAGGAGGCTGGAACAGTTGGTGCTTTGCAGAGCAGCATGTCTGCAGCTCCATGTGTGCCTGAGAGAGCTGCCTCCCCTCCTGGTCACCGCAGCAGCAGCAGCTTTCATCTGATCTTCCCTGAAGGCTGCATGGGCTGCAGAGGTGGATGGATGTGTGCCCCAGCAACCAGGAGACACTGACTGCATGCTCCCTCCACTGCCCAGTGAAAAGCAGTGCCAGGCTGGCCCTGCACAGAGGCAGGATTTGGTGGGAGGGCAAGCGGCTGGCCCATGACCCAGGCAAAGTCAGCTCAATCTGGTGCTGAGACTATTAGACGGGTTCAGCCTCTTCCCTCCTCCTTCTCAAGGACCAAATTTGCTTGCACACTGGGGGAGAGGTTGCACTGTGGTGGATCCCATTTGGATGCATCCTCAGGGGATGGAGGTGGCTGAGCCAGGCCTTGGGGAGCACCTTCTCTCCTTGCTCTCCTGTTGCAGGCCCTTGTGTTCACCATCAAAGACTTCCCCTTCCCTTTTATGCACTATTGACTCAAATACGTATGCTGAGAGCTAATCCCTCTGGTGTGGCTGGATGCAGCTAGCACAGCAGCTGCCGGGGCCATCCTCGCTTGTGCAGCCCTGTGGTGCCAGAGGCTTCGCTGAGCTGCCAGCTCCCACACTCCCAGGGCAGCGTAATTCATCCAGGTTGTCTGGTGTTACCTGCATCTGCTCAGAAGATGGGCAGAGGTGGGAGGAAAGCCTCGCCTGGGCCAGGGTTGGCAAGCAGTATGCTCGTGGGTTCCTTCCTGCTGCAGCCCAAACCTCGCTTTGCTCCTGGCAATGAGCACAGGCAACAGAAATGTTCTAGCTCCAGAGATGCTCTAAAATCGTATGTGATGTGTGTGTGTATATATATATATATGTATATATAGTGTTGTAACTCACTGCTCTCAGGAAGAAGTGTTTGTGCTTGCAGAGAGGGGAGCTGGGCAGGGCAGGAGTATTTCTTTGCTCCTGCAGCAGAATCGGTTGTGGGGAACATTGTGGTTGCTTGAAGCTGGGAAGGAGCGAAAGTGGGGAGGCTGGCCCCTGGGAGGGAGAGTGTCATGCTGCCCACCTTATACTGGCCCCTGGGAGGCTGTGGGATGAGGGTGCTCAGTGTCAGGCTGCCCCCAGGTCCTTATCCAGCAGCAGTGGGCTGCAGTGGAGCAGAGCTGGGCCCAGCAGTATGGGTGCCAGACCTGTGCTAATCTGCCATGCACCCGTGCTTGGCCCCTGTCACACAGCAGGCTTGCGGGCAGCAGCAGTGAGGAGGGCTGGCTGTAGCTCAGCAGCAACCATGCAGGGGACTTGAAATGCACCCACTTTCTCCACCAGCTCAGTGGTGGGGTCCCTGCCATCCCCAGGAGTGAAATGTCATCCCAGCCAGGCAGGACACCATGGCACAAAGCCACCAGAGTTGCCTGGTCCAAGCAGTGCAGTACTGGGCTTCCCACTCTGTGTGCCTCTCATGCTCCGCCCAAGTCCTCTTCTTGGCATTCTTCTTCCCTCTGCCCCAGGTCAAGGTTCTCCCCTCTCACTGTTGAGAGCTGTAGCTGTGCTGCTTGCTCCCATGGCTGGCAGTCTCTCTGCAGCAGGTGGCTTTATAAAAGGCAGCAGATAAACCTCCCACTTTTCCTCTCCACCTCCCACATCTCCCCGCTTCCCAAAAAGTGGAAGGGACTCTGAGAGGAAAGAGCTGCCTTTTCCCTTAGCTCCATCCTGCTTTTCCCCGCATCTCCAGGCACTACAGTGCTCCTGGCACATTGTGGTACTGTGAAAGATGCCTCTGACCCACACTGACAGCTTTGGGCTGGCCCCTAACAGTGTCACAGCTGCTCCTGGGTTCCATATTGGTTTCCACGAGGGAGTGTTTTTCCCAGTGGAGGTGGCACTTTACTTCACAGAGGTCTTAAAATCCTCCTCTGTTTGAGCAGTTACTGAGTGGTGGCATGACCCATATGCCACCACCTCTGCAGCCTTGCTGAGAGTGTCAGGGGAACTGCTGCTGCTGTGCTGGCTGTGCATGGGAGCACCATGCCATGGTCTTGGTGTTAATAACAACAATAAACAACTCAGGGTACCCTTTGCAGGGAAGTTTAAGCCTTTCCCTAAGGCCAGCTGCTGTGGTGGTCCTCACAGGCAGCAGGGGCTGGGAGCTGTCCTCATCTGTACGTATCATTGTTAATTAATTGTAAGTGCAGGGGTTGCTCTGGGGACTGCAAACAGCGTTCAGCATCCCCGTTCAGAACAGGGACCTAGTGGTACCAGGGAGCTCTTTACTGTTTTCCTGAAACAGTGTTCTCCACATGTGTGTGCATGTGTGTATGCTGAGAGCCCTGCGATGACTCCCTGCCCCTTTCCCACTTGTGAACAACCTGGGTCTTTATCCCCTGGAGTCAGCTTCTGCTTAGTCACAGAATCACAGAAGAGTTTGGATTGGAAGGGACTTTTAGAAGTCACCTACTCTAACCCCCCTGCAATGACCAGGGTTATCTACTAAATCAGGTTGCAAAGAGCCCTCCCCAACCTGACCTTTAATGTTTCCAAGGATGGGGCATTTACCACCAATCTGGGCAACTTGTTCCAGTATTTCACCACCCTTATGGTAAAACATTTCTTTCTTATATCTAGTCTGAATCTACCCTATTTTAGTTTAAAACCATCAGCTCTTGTCCTGTTGCTATGAAAACATCTGTCCATATCTTTATTATAAGCCCCCTTTCCTGGCTGGCTGCTCACACAGACATTGCCCACCAGCAGCTGAGCGGCTCCCTGCCCTTCGCTTGGGCTGGACCTGGCCCAGGTCATGCTTTGCGCTGAAGACTGTTGGTTTAAGCATTATCGGAGGACAAGGGTGTACAATGCAGAATGAGCGTAAGTCCCTGCCCTGGGCAGCTTGCAGCCCAGTTAGCTCCTATTTGCTTGGTGTTTTGCACACACAAAGTACAGTGTGAAGGGCTAAGCCCACTGTGTGCACAGCAGGGTGTTGAAATATAAACCAAACTCAGGTTAGAGCCAGCCTGCAGTGGTGGCTTAGTCAAATGTGGCGAAAAGGGCTGGGGGTGGGAGGAATAAGCTCTGCTTGGGTTCTTCCTTCCCAATTCCCATGGCTCCAGCAGCTGCTGCTCACACGTGTGGAGGAAGTGCTGGAGAAGTGCTGCTCTGTGCATGGCATTGGAGGAGGTGCTGGCCGAGACAAACCTCCTGGCTGTAGATCTCACTGTAAGCACCGTTTGCTCTTGGTTGCCTGCGGTTTGGTTTTATTCTTGCCTTCCTGAGTCCAGAGCATCCCTCCTGGAGAAGGGTTATGCAGGTGGCTGTTATACTGCAGAGGAAGGCCACAGATGTCATCCTATAGAGAGCCCCACTGGGGGCCAGGGGCTGGGACACCTTGTTCAGAAAACTCTTACATGGAGCTTACTCTGTCCTAGTGCTAAAATGCATCCACCCTGCATCTGCACAGTGGTGCTTGGGGGGGGGGGGGGGGGGGGGGATGGTGGGCAAGGAGCTGGGGGCAATGTTGCAGCCACCACAGGGGGCTGTGACAGGGGAGGTTTTTGCTCTCAAATGTTGTGTTGGCTTCAGGTGAGTCCTTGGGGCAGCATGATGCTGCACAGGCTTTCCCAAAGGTGGCTGCAACCTGCCAGTCCTGTGAGCAGAAAAACTTGCTTGACTCCACCAAATGGTGTCACAGTTTTGTGCTCCTGGTGGTGGTGGGGCAGGTTTGGGGTGGTGAGTGAGGAGAGAACAGTGGGGAGGACACACATTTTTTGTCCCAGGAAGAGATACCTCTTGCCTCATCCTGCTGCCTGTGCATTGGGTTCCCGTGACTCTGCATCGTACCTTTCTGTGAGAAGCACTGGGGACAGGGGCAGCAGGCTCACCACTGAGGGGAAGGGGCTCACTGTAGGATTTGCATCCCAAGGACTCACCTTAAACCAATACAAGCCATGTGTGCCCCTTGGTGGGAGAACAGTGCCAGAGCCTACAGGTGGGGAAGATGATGTTTATTTACACGGTCTTTAAGCAGGGTTATTTTACTCAGTTGTGCACACACAGTTTGTCATTCATCCCACTCATTCCCGCACTCATACCCACAATCCTCATGAGCACCCCAGTGCATGTGGGTAATGTGGGGACAAGGGATGCTGGCTGTTGAGTCCTCCTGACCAATCTGGGTATTCATATCTTCATTATATAACAATGACTGACCTCAGCCTCTGTAGCCCACCAGCTTGGTTGCCACTTGTGGTGTGGTTCTCCTTGTTTAGAAGATGTGTCTGGTTTCTGGCAGGCTAACGGGACTCACTGGTGTATGTTCTGTATGAGGCAGCTGCCATCCTACCAGTGATGAGATAAGGTCTTCTGCTGCTGGTTGTCTGTGCCGTGGCCTTAGCAGAGTGTGAACACAGCATTCATATCAGTGTTTGTGCTACCAATCTCTCTGCATCCAGCACCTTGGCTTCCTGACGAGATCTGGTTCCACTCTCTGTGGGTCACAGCCCTGGGGACATAGGCACTGTCACAGTGGGGGTACTCTCCAGTGCAGGCAGCTGCCCAGAAGATGCTGAAGGTGGTGAAACAGCCTTGCCCAGGGATGCTGCTGACCCACACCTGCTCCTCTCACAGGCTACAACCATCCCCAACTTCTCTTTGCTTTTTGGACATGGAGGCCATGATCTTGAGAGGGAAGGGATTTTGGAGGGGTGTCTGTGCTCCCATCTCCTCTGTGCTTATACCCTTTGGCAATGGATATGGTCTGTGGTATGCCTGTTCTCCCATGCACTGAGGTAGAGGGATGGAGAAGTCACCATGCCCTTTGGTGCCCAAACTGCTTCCTCTGGGGTGTGTGCTGAGCTTGGTGCAGGGTGTTGATGATCCTTTCCCAGCCCAAGGTCATTTGTTAGCCATGCTGAGTCAGTGGCAGTGGCTTGGGTTTCCTGGCCTCCCTGTAATTGCAGCCCTGCAATGTCAGTCACTGCAGTCCCACAAGCTGGAACACCCGAGGTTTGCCTCCCTTCACAGTCCTGAGCACACCAGGGTGCGAACCTGATCTTCCCATTATGGCAGTACTTGTTCTCCCCTCCCGCAGTCTGCCCACATCTCCTTGTGAAGGAAGAAGGATGCAAAGGCAGTCAGGTAGCGGGGATACTTAATTTCTAGAAGACACAGCTTGGCTCCTCAGCCTGGCTTTTCTGCTGGCTTTTCACGGCCACAGACATCTCTATCAGCAGCCTCATGCCCCAGCTGCCACCCGCCAGCCAAAATGAGTAATGCTGGAGCAGAACACCAAGGCTGGGTAAGCGCAAGCATGCTGAGAAGCCCGACTTAGTCATCTGAGAGCTCCCAAGACTTTGTTTTGGTGTTTTGCTACTCCAGGTGTCCGTGCATCCCCTAGTAAATGAGTTTGCTGGCAGGGTGCTTCACGGGAAAGACAAATTTTGAGCAATTGCATTTGTATTAAAGACATGCCTGATTTTTAATTGGAAATCTGATTCTCTGGATTAGTGCCCACCCAACCAGAGAGGAGAAGCATATGCTGGTGTATCAACAAAACAGGGCACTGAATATTAAAGGCAAACCTTACACACTGGAAATGCTTCATAGAAATAACACAACAAATCCCTTTCAATGGTGAATCTTTCATGTTCACTGTGCATTCGCAACCGTCACAAAGAGGAGAAAGAAGGATTGCTTTTCTCTAATACTCTGCATGTTATCTGACCCTGTTTTAGCACCTTTCTTGTAAGTAAGACCTAGATTAGGTAGAACATATACTGTGATTTCCGCCTCTATGTTATTGCCTCATTTTCCCAATCCTGCCCACTCCTGTGTTTCTTGCTTACTGCCGTTGCTTCTCCAGGACAGTGGCTCCTCCAAGGGATGCCTGTCTGTGGTTGGCATCTAAAGGCACTGCCTCATACACAGCTAATGGGAAGCTCTCCCAGCATCTTCTGGAGATGAAGGTACCCACCAGCTCTGTTACTCACAACAATATTTCCTTCTCTGGCCCTTAAAGACTGAGGAAAGCACAATGGCAATGGTGTAGTTTGGAACAGGAACTGGTCTGGTGATGCTGTGGGGTTTGTTTGGACTTTTAAGATACCATTGCAGAGTGCTGTCACTGGAAAGTGGCAAAATGTGGAATACACCTGTTGTGAATGTTTAGCTTTGGTGTTTCAACAGTGACTAAGTCTGACCTGCAGTGTCTGTGTGGTCTCTCGCTCTATACTGAGTAAGGAATCTCCTTCAGTTGGAGGGAGGTCAAATATGTCCTACAGGTCTGAGTTTAAGCTGTTCCCAGTGTACGAGCAGAAATCTTTGTTTGCAGTTTCTGCTGCTTGTGCTGTTCCTAGAATATTTACAAGATTTACTTTCAGCTGGTTGTTCCCAATGGTTATTTTAATGGTAATGCTGCAGCTATATAATTTGCATAAGCTTTTCTAAGAGCAGCACCACAAAAGGTGAGATCAGCTGCAACAGCCTAGAAAAGTACCAATTTGAGTATTTGGAGGTGGCTTTCTATGAGTATCTTGGTGTGAAGGGGCAGCTAAAAGGCAAGAGAATGAGCTTGAAATCAGCTTCAGAGGAGTTATGATATCCTGCAAGGACTGCGTTACACTATGACATGGTGGCTCCTTTGGGCAACTGACTTGGAGGTGCCTAAGAGAGAGGGGACAGAACTGGACTGGTGGCTTCAGGTGTCTTCTTCTCCTGCAGTTTCTCTGTGCAGTAAGACTGTGGCATTGAGACAGCAGTGCTGGGTAGGAAAACAGGAGCTGGTTGGGCTGCTTCTGTGAAGGCTTGTGTGCAGGAATGCTTGGAGCAAGAGACACTAGCACCATATCCAGGAGGAACCCATTGCTTTTGGCCACCAGGAGCAAAATGTCTGCTACTGAGGGAAGGGAGTATTGACAAGGATTTGATAGGGAAAGGCAACCTGTACAAATCCTTATGAAAGTCCCCTTTCCCCCACCATCCTCTGGCAGGATGTGCCAGGGGTGTCTAGGAGGAAGCTGCAGGATCTTACTGCTGGATACCGGAGTGGTGATGGCAGAGAAGGGATTTGGAGGTTGCTAAGAGTGTGTTTATTTATTTGCTGAAGGTCCAACAGCTCCCTTGGTCAGAGACACACTCTCCATGTTAACAGAAAGGCCATTAATTATTTAGCAGCTGAAAATGCCAGATGGCAATGGCTCTGCTGCTTGCGGGAAGAGGAGGGGGAGGGAGATGTGCACGTGGGGGGAACAGATTGAGAGCATCTCCATAGAAAAAGGCTGACCCCAGCCAGAGGTCTCAGTGGCCCAGGTGTTTTTGGAGCTGCCTGATGACAAGCAGGAGGCAGGCAAGCCAGGGCAAACAGCTGCCACTGGCCGGAGTGGCCCGCTCATTTCCCACAGATCTCCCCTTGCTGGGGTTCCCCCTTCAGGGATTGTTATCCTAATGGGGCCATGCTGGGCCTCAAAGTACTGGACTGGGAGGTAGGCCACAACCCAGGGCACTACAGGAAGGCTTTGCCAGCCCAACCCTCACTTCACACCTAACTGCAGGAATGGCACTTCAGTCCCAAGTCTGCTGGGGTGCCCTTTGGAGCAGTAGCAGCTTACCTCAGTTGTTTTGGTAGCCCCACTAATGGTCAGCTGTCCCAGCTTGGCCTATGTTGTCTCCATACACCATGGACTGGACAGACCAATACTTATATGGCTAGGGACCTCTAAGGAGAGCTGAAGATGCTGTAGGCAGTATGGGCAGATCTGTAGCAGATGCTGAAGCCCATGCCCCAGGTGACAGCGCACCACATGCACTGTAAAAGGGACTCCTGTGAGTCTGCATGTCCTGGGCATCTTGATGCCTGCACTTCAGCGGCTTCTGACATCACTTCAAAACATCTGTGCAGGTAGCTGGATGCCAGCCTAACCATTGAGTAGGGTGAGCCTCTGTCTGTGCTAGGTTCATAGCCCTGGTCCAAGCACCCCAGCCACTCTTTCGGTGGAGATTTGTCTTTGGACTGGCATTTATGCTTCAGAAATGAAGAAAATAGGAAGTCACCATCTCTCTGTGTCTAATTTGAAAACTGCAGGCACCAAGGGTAGTTCTCAAGCTCTTCAACCCTCTTCAGGGCCTGGTTTGAGAATCCCTTGGGAATCCCTGGTGTCCCACTGATTGCATTTGTCAGGTTTTCAGAGCCCTTTTTTCCCCTGTGTCAACTCTGTGTTTGAAAACCTCCCTCTTCCTCAGTCATTCCTTTCCCTGGGTGAGGAGGTCAAAGAGAGTCAGTCTCAGACATGTAACCTGTGTCAGCTCCTCCCTCAGCACCCCTGTCCTACCTGCTTTGCTCAGCTGTGGGGTGGAGATGTCTGGGCTCCTCAAGAGCTTTAGGGCAGGACTAATCTCTTTAAGCAAGAAGCTGCATGCATGGTCTAAGAGAGGCTGAGGCTACAGCAGTACACATAAAACCACGTGCTACTGTAGTGTCCCATCTGTCACACTGACACAGCAGAAGTAAATGTTTCCCAACAAAAGAAAATCTGTGTAGAGCTCAGAAAGATCCCCTTTCTAAGCCAAGGCATTTTGTGTGTGCTCTCCCTGTGCTCACCAGCGACCTCCCAGTCAGGTTTCCTTTGGTGTTGAAGAAGAGTTGCTCCTGTCTAGGAAAAACAACCATAAACACTTTGTATCTCCAGGTCCCTGGAGGTGCTGTCTGTCTTTGCATTCTCCATTGCTTAATCGGACTGTGACTCCTGCTGTTCTTCCATCCTGTTCATGTGGGCTGAGAGCATCCTGCAGCAGGGATCAGCTGTTGCTGGGTGACTGCAGGGGCTGCAGCATGGTCCCTGTTGTGACTGGAATATAGATAAAAAGGAGGGAGAGGAAATAATGCCCAGTGGCTTGCATACAAGGCTCAGAGGAGTGTTAATAAGTATGCGTGCTGAGGTTTCATGTGGCCTTTGCAATGACCACAATATAGTGATAACAATATACTGTGCTCAGCATGTCTGCAGGACAAGGCACTCATGTAACTCCTTATAAACTTTAGGCTGGCCAGATGTTCTTGTCAGGAGCACAAGTCCCCAAGAATAGGGATGTAGAATACCTGCAGTTGGAAGGGCCCCCTTGGAGGTCATCTGATAAATGTCCTTGTTTGGGACCAGGCCAACTTCAAAGCATTGTCCCGAGACAATGCTTCTTTGTCTATCTCTTCCTACCCCCCACCAGTAACCTCTGTCTTCCTCTAAGCAGGATTTTTAGCCCTCTAGAATTACCTGCCTAAAAAGTACCAGACATATGGTACATCTACTTTGAAAGGAACAGAGACACCCATCTGTCGGCCTGACCCAGTCTCAAGGGAGGTGTATTGCCTACCAGGGGCACAGATCAGGGATGTTGAAGAGAGGCTGACTGCTCTAGTAAGTCCCATGGACTATTACCCACTTCTAGTGATCCATGTGGGTGCTAGTGGTACAGATAGCAGTAGCCCGGAGAACATAAAGAAGGATACAGAGCCCTGGGAGAGGTGGTTAGGGGCTCTAGAGCTCAGACAGTCTATTCATCAATTTTCCAGGATAAAGGGGAGGACCTTAAAAAGGTTAGGAAGATTGGCCAGGTTAATAAATGGTTAGAAGGGTGGTGCTATAGTCAGGGGTTTGGGTATCTAGAACATGGGACACAATTTAGGAGGCCAGGTCTACTGGGGGCTGGTGCAGCTGGTCGTGGTTTTGGTAGGAGGCTTGCCAGACTGGTCAAGGATGCTTTAAACTAGATGTGTTGGGGAAGGGGGGCATCATTCCATCCCAACACACCCAGTCAGTTGCAAGCACCTGTAATAAATGCTCGGAACAATGCAGAGATATTCCAGCCGCTCCAGCCAGTGAGCTGGCTTCATTTGGAGCTCGGCTCAGATGCCTCTATACAAACACCCGTGGCATGGGGAGCAGACAAGAGGAATTAGAGATGTGTGCACGTCTATGGAGGTATGATATAATAGGCATCACAGAAACATGGTGGGATGGCTCCTGTGACTAGAGTGTTGGAATGGAAGGTTACAGGCTCTTTAGAAAAGACAGGGTTGGCAGACAGAGAGGGGGAGTTGCCCTTTATGTTAGGGATAGGCTGGAGAGTATGGAACTCATGTCTGGTGACAGGAGATCAGTTAACAGAGTTTGTGGGTCAGGGTTAAAGGGAGAACAGCGATGGGAGACATTACTGTGGGGATCTGTTACAGACCGCCTGATCAAGAGGAATCTGTGGATGAAGCACTCTATAGACAGATAGGAACAGCCTCACGCTTGCAGGCCTTGTTTTCATGGGGGATTTCAACCACCCTGACATCTGTTGGAACGATGGTACAGCCTGGCACAAGCAATCCAGGAGGTTCCTCTAGTGTGTGAAGACAGCTTCCTTCTACAAGTAATAGAGGAGCTGACAAGGAGAGGTGCCATGCTTGACCTCATGCTCACCAACAGGGAAGGGCTCGTTGGAAATGTGATGCTCCAGGGCAGCCTTGGATGCAGTGATCATAAGATGCTCGAATTTGAGATCCTCAGGACAGTGAGAAGAGCATGCAGCAAGCTCACTGCCCTGGACTTCAAAAGAGCAACTTTGGCCTCTTCAGGAACCTGCTTAGTAAGGTTCCATGGGATATAGCCCTAGAGAGCAGGGGGGCCCAAGACTGTTGGTTGATATTCAAGGATCACCTACTGCAAGCTCAGGAGTGTTGCACCCCAACTAGATGGAAGTGCAGCAGGAGGGCCAGGAGACCTCCTTGGATGGATAAGGAGCTCCTGAGGAAAATTTGAAGGAAGAAAGAGGCTTATAAAAGGTGGAAGCAAGGACAGGCGACCTGGGAAGAATACAGGGATGTTGTTCGGGAAGCTAGGGACCAGGTTAGGAAAGCTAAGGCCCAGTTAGAATTAAACTTGGCTAGGGATGTTAAAGATAACAGGAAGGGATTCTATAGGTACATTGCAAATAAAAGACAGACTAGGGACAATGTGGGCCCCCTCTGGAAGCTATCAGAAGAGGTGGCTACCCTGGATTTGGAGAAGGCTGAGGTTCTGAATGACTTCTTTGCCTTGGTCTTCACTGGCAAAGGCTCTGATCGCACCACCCAAGTCTTGGAAGGCAGACACAGGGACTGTGAGAATGAAGACCTTGGGCCCACTGTAGGAGAGGATCTGGTTCGAGACCATCTTAAGAACCTGAACATGCACAAGTCCATGTGACCTGATGGAATCCATCCACGGGTCCTGAAGGAGCTGGCAAATGAAGTTGCTAAGCCACTGTCCATCATATTTGAAAAATCATGGCAGTCAGGTGAAGTTCCCGATGACTGGAAAAAGGGAAATATAACACCCATTTTCAAGAAGGGGAAAATGGACGACCCGGGGAATTACAGACCAGTCAGTCTCATCTCTGTGCCTGGCAAAATCTTGGAGCAGATTCTCCTGGAAGGCATGCTAAGGCACAAGAAAAACAACAAGGTGCTTGGTGACAGCCAGCATGGCTTCACTAAGGGGAAATCCTGCCTGACCAATTTGGTGGCCTTCTATGATGGGGCTGCAGAACTGATGGACGGGGTAGAGCAGTTGATGCCATCTACCTGGACTTGTACAAAGCGTTCGACACTGTCCCACACGACATCCTTGTCTCTAAATTGGAGAGACATCAATTTGATGGATGGGGCACTCGGTGCATAAAGAACTGGCTGGATGGCCGCACACAAAGAGTTGTGGTCAATGGCTCAATGTCCGACTGGAGACCAGTAACGAGTGGTGTCCCTCAGGGATCAGTGTTGGGACCGGTCTTGAAGTTTAACCATGCCAAGTGCAAGGTCCTGCACCTGGATCAGAGCAATCCCAGGCACAGCTACAGGTTGGGCAGAGAAGAGATTCAGAGCAGCCCTGTGGAGAAGGACTTGGGGGTGCTGGTTGATGAGAAAATGAACATGAGCCAGCTTCAGTGTGCACTCACAGCCCAGAAAGCCAACCATATCCTGGGCTCCATCAAAAGGAGCGTGACCAGGAGGCTAAAGGAGGTGATCCTGCCCCTTTACTCTGCTCTTGTGAGACCTCACCTGGAGTATTGTGTGCAGTTCTGGTGTCCTCAACATAAAAAGGACATGGAACTGTTGGAACAAGTCCAGAGGAGGGCCATGAGGATGATCAGGGGACTGGAGCACCTCCCGTATGAAGATAGGCTGAGGAAGTTGGGGCTGTCAGCCTGGAGAAGAGAAGGCTGCGTGGAGACCTCATAGCAGCCTTACATATCTGAAGGGGGGCTATAGGGATGCTGGGGAGGGACTCTTCATTAGGGACTGTAGTGATAGGACAAGGGGTAACGGGTTAAAACTTAAACAGGGAGAGTTTAGATTGGATATAAGGAAGAGATTCTTTCCTGTTAGGGTGGTGAGGCACTGGAATGGGCTGTCCAGGGAAGTTGTGAATGCTCCATCCCTGGCGGTGTTCAAGTCCAGGTTGGATGAGGCCTTGGGTGAGATGGTTTAGTGTGAGGTGTCCCTGCCCATGGCAGGGGGGTTGGAACTTGATGATCTTAAGATCTTTTCCAACCCTAACTATTCTATGATTCTATCCTAACTTGCAGCCTTTTCAGAAGAGACTTTAGGGACCCAACCTGGTAGCCGTTTTGAAAGCCCCCTAACAACCTATTAACAGACCACCATGAGAGCACCCCAAAGACATCCCCACTGTCCCAGGGTGCCTCTCACCCTAGTGATGTGGTTGGCCTCACCACAGTCATAGCTGTCCTCCTCTGAAGGCCACACAGCTCTCCAGGCACCAGAAGCAGCTGGCTAAAGGTGCTGATGGGGCCTCCAAAGTACAGGAGCAGGCAGGCCGAAACATGTGGAGAAGAGACTCTGGCTCTGATGTCCCCATGCTGTGTTTTTTAGGGTGTGATGTGCTCCTTCCCCCTCCTGTCCTTCTGGTGAGTGCAGTGGCTGTTCAGAACTGTCTTGGCACACAGGTCCTTGACATCCCCATGATTAATAGCCATGCTGGCTGCTGTATGGTGTTTCTTCCCAGGGATCTCAAGTGCTGCAGGTTTGGAGTGGATCCTCTCCTACTTAAAGCATGGTGATAGGACAGGTTTTTGGAAGCAAGCCACAGTCTTGGCCGTTAATAGTGTTTGCTGCTAGTGAGGACTGTAGCCTGTGGTATGAGCTCCTGGGAAAGTGGAGGGAAACCTGAAATTTAGGGTTTTGAGAAGCTGATTCTTCTGAAGACATCAAGATATCTTGGAAGGAGCAGTTCTGCTCTGCTGGAAAGACTGGAGGTCCCATGACCCCCAAGTCACACATATTGTGATGCTGGAGGAGAAGGGAGGGCTTAGGAATGCTTTACACACAGTAGATATCTGGCAGTGGGGAGCAAAGCAGGCACAGTTCCGGCAACCCAGTTGTTAATGTCATTATTGTTCTTATTCTCAGAAACTCATCCAAATGCTTTGGCTCCTCATTCCTGCCTGCTGACCACACCAGCGTGGCCATGATTCAACCAGCTTCCTGGACCGAGGGGCAGAGGTGTTGAAAGACCTGTCTCAGGTGTGATGGAGACAACCAAGTAGCATGGGGTTTAATGGGGTGGGGAAAGGGAAGGAGGTACTGTGAGATTTCTCCAGCATTACCTACTGCGCTGTGTCCCATAGCCGCATCCTTGGAAAAAGTAGGACTGGGGGAACTCCAAGGTCACCAGCTACTCCGCTCCCCTCCCTGCCCTTAGTGAGCTCCTCAGACCTTGCTGGGGGACCTGGAAGAGGCCCTTTTCAAGCAGAAGCTTCTCCATCTGTACCACTGTCCCTGTCTTGCAGGGTGAGGCCAACGACACCACTGATGGAGAGCGTGTACTCAGTGGAGCCCGCAGCTGAGGGTGCCAGCCCCACCTCGCTGGATGTGCTCAACTTCCTGGATACGCTGGTGAACAGCACAGAGGAGCAATGCTTCAGCGCCCGCTCCCGCAGCACCGTCCTGGAAGGGCTGCCGTTCGGTGGTGTGCCCACCGTGCTCGCCATCAACTTCATCCTCTGGCTGGTGAGTGTGCCAGGAGGGTGCCACGTTATAGCACCACAGTCTGTGGTGTCAAAGACTGGCTGTGAGTATAGGGGGGATGTGTGTGTTATGGGTGCACTTGAAGCCACATGCGAGAGCAGCCTATGTATTAGTGCATCTGGCTGACTGGGGTAACAGGGGTGTGTGCAGGGGACCAAGAGCTTTGCCCACGTCCTGGTGAGCAGCAGGTGGCACTGGGGCAGAAATTGTGAGATCAGGGACAGGAGCAGTTTGGCTTGAGCTAAGAGTGTTGCACCAGCTTGGGCTCAGGGGTGAGAAAACAAAAAGGTGGGATGTGAGGAGAACCCACCAGGTGAGACCTCACAGCAAAACCCTCCACCTCTCCTCTTCCATCTTCTTCCAGCTTCTCCTCCTGACCTTCTCCTGCCTTCGGAAAGCAGCTTGGGACTATGGGCGCCTGGCTCTGCTGATGGACAATGATAGGTGAGGAGGATGCAAGGCCACCACTGGTGATGTCTCTAGCCTTTCCAAGAGGGCTAGCACTGCAGGGTGGCCCACGGAGAAGCTCAGCAGGTGTTCCTATCCCTCCTTCCCACTGGGATTGCCTGGCTGCCATTGCCCATGGAGGTATGGGCACTCTTTTCTGCAGGGAGAGGGAAAGCCTGGGCCAGCTTTGATTCTCTCTTGCAGGCATTGTCTGGTGACTGTGCTCTTGACGCCAGAGAGGGCACTGTCATGGACAGGACAGAGGCCCAAGAGCTGCTTTCAAGTGAGAGCTGAGCTGCTGCCTCTCCCGCTGCTGCTCTCTCAGGATAAGCAGGGGTGGCCAGCCCAGGAGGCAGACCCACAGCAGTAATACTGCTCCTCATGTCACAGGGCAGCTTGCCTGACCCAGTCTTCAGGGTACATGCAGAATTTCACCAAAAACACGGTTGATCTGGTGCAAGCAGAGCCCAGACCAATTTCCAGGTGCATTGTGCTGCCAGCATCTGCCTGCCAGAGCACAGCTTGCCCCAGGCAGCAAAGCAGCTTTGCACAGGCGGGTGGTGTCTGCAAGGCTGAGCAGCCCACAGGAGAAAACTCTGTAAAAGGCCTTTTCCTGCCTTCTCCCCTCCCCAGCTCTCTTTGGCCTCAGGCTCTGTGGCTGAGCCTGGCAATAGACAGATGTGTTTCCATCCACCAGGGAGGTGAAAGGGGCAATCAAGACTTTAAATGCAAACTCAGATTACATTCCTTGTTACTGTAACACCATTTCGGAGGGTTGAAACTAGTGGAAGAGAAAAAATATGGTTCAGCCAGCCACTTGTCCTTGACCTAAGTCATAGTCTTCATGGGCCACCCCACTGTGGGCCAGGGCCACAGAGAAGGTACAGGGAATTGTCAGCACAGAGGCAGCAGGATGCAGCACCCGCCCCAAGCCCAGTGGTGGTTGCTGGTCCAGCCCCAGTGCAGGGTGTGGGGAGAGGGAAGGCATTTCCTCAGCTGCTCCCTAGAAGTCTGTCGAAGAGCGCTCACGCTCTCCTGTCTGCTGCTTCTTTCCTGCCTCACCTCTCTGCTCTTCTCCTCACTGCAGTCTGACATCACTTTTCTATGGAGAGCAGAGTGAGAAGGAGAAGTCCCCATCAGAGAGCAGCCCCCTGGACACCGACAACAAAGACATGGTAAGTGTTGATGGCCATGGCAATGGGAGCCCTGGCTGGGCTTGTCCCTGCCCAACCCACCCTGCTCTTCACCAGAAACACAGCTCAGAAGTTAAATGGGCGAAATTAAACACTCCAGCGCAGGGTTTCCTGCTTAACACCTGTTAGCAGCAGTTTCTTTGTCATGGCTTGTTTTGAGGCATCTACCTTGAATTGCAGCTAGGAGGGGATGCTCCTGCCAAGGCAAGCATCTGCTGGCTGCAGGGACCTAGTCAAATGCATGACCAGAGCCTCTTTGTATGCCTGCAGGAGCCTTTCTGGTCCAAACAGGTCAGAGTCCCCTGGATCACACCTCCACCTCTGCTGGTATCATCTTTTTAAGTCATCCTTTTTTTCTCTCTGCCACACCAGGCATGAACCAGGCTTTGCTGGAAACAGGCACAGACAGACACATTTTGCTGTCTGTCTCTTTATTTTTTGGCAGCAGAAACTCAGAAATCAGTCATTATGTGTGACTATGAAAAGAATTACATGACTTACTAAAAAAAACTAGGTAGGAAAGGTAAAGAAGCAAAATCCTTGCAGGTGGCAGGAGTCCTGTTTAAATACTCTATACTCCGGGCAAATAAATATCGCTCATCAAAAACTAAGGGAGAAAGACCCCAGGGAAAGCCAGAACAGCTAAAGAGCAGATTGAGGGAGATTATTAGAATCAGGAAGACATCTTTTTAAGAGCCAAGCTGTTCCCAAATGAGAAAAATCTAAATTTTGCCCGGTCAGATTTGAAATGCACTAAGGGATGAGAAGAACAGATTTGAGGAGAAATTTGTAGAGTGCATAAAAGCAAGTACTGGATTTTTTCTCATGAATGAAGAACAGGAAACCTGCCAGAGGGTTATAGGGCTGATTGGTAGATGTTGAAGATAGAAAACACTTGCTGGAGAAGGTGAGAATGTGGCAGGAAAGCTTGGTAAATGTTTGGTTCCTGTATCCAGTGAGGAGGAGCTTGGACAAATTCCTGCGTGGGAGCCCTTCTCTGTGGGGAAGCACCAAAGCAACCCTCCAGCAGCAGGACTGGAGGATAAGTTTGCAATAAAAGCAACTTGACAAATACTCACTACCATCACAAATTCCTGGTAGCCGGCACAGGACTTCTCACTCCCCCTGAGACAAATAGCCAAGCTACTGACAGCTGTGTCCATCCTCTCTCCTGCACGTGGGGATCCTAGAGACATGGGAACCAGCTCATAAATGCTGGTTTTCAGGAAGGTTTCTGGAAATTCAAGAAATTACATTCCAGGAAAATTGGGGTCTGCACGGACAGCCTCCAAGACATGGTTTTGCAGAGCAGAGCCTCAGAGTGGGGTGCAGGGGGGGAGTCAGCCTGATTGTGCTAAGGGGGTGTTGGCTCCCCATGGAGTTGTTGGGGGCACAGGGATGTCTGCACCTCCAAAGCCTCAAGCTGCAGTTAATCAAACTAAGCTGAGCTGTGAGGTAGGAGGGAAGGTCCTGGCATGAGTAAAGGCAGGGGATGGAGAGGAAGAAGAAGCTGCCAGCTCTCACAGAGCAGGGTAAGGGAGTTCTGCAGCAGGCTGCCTGTGGTCCCTCCTGTCCAAGGCTGGCATAAACCCTCCAGAACGGGGTGAAGAGAAGGTATCAGATGGCTGCGTATTATTCTGTACAGCCATGACTGTGAGGACGTCGAACTTGCATGAATTCCGGTGTCAGTAGAATGTAAAATAACGCACAGGGGAGAAAACCCCTAATATCATATATGCAATGACAGAGAATAAGGTATTACACAAGATATTAGTGCTCCTGTATCACTCTACAGCAGTGTCGGCTCAGCGCTCAGTAGTGGCCAAAAAAGCGCATTGCACGTCAGGAACTGCCGGGGAGGGGGGCAGAGGAGGATGTTGCTGGAAGCCAGGAGCCTGTGTTGCAGTGGTGCCCCGTGTTTCCTGTTCCTCTCAAGGCAGCTGCCTTTGCCACCGCTGCAGACGAGCGACTGGGCTGAGCATCCCGGAGCTGGGGGCTTAGCCTCAGCACCGCACCACCTCTGCATGTGTCCCCAGCATGTGTCAAGCCCTGGATCCTCATCAGTGAGGTTTTGGGGTGGTCACCCCTGGCTCACCCTCACTCTTTTTCCTTCCAGGGATTCTGCTCCTGGCTCCTTTCTATCTACCAGATGAAGTAAGTGTGTGTCCCTTGCATCACAGCCATGCCCCCACCACTAGTTGCCCGTGGGGAGCTGGTGCCCATAGGTGTTGGCCCACCACCTGGAGCTGCTGGGGCCAGCAGCAGAGCAGAGGCCTCTTAAAACATCCTCTCCAGAGAGAGAGCAGACTCACCTCTGTGTTTTCTCCTGGCCCCTGGACCTTATCCCAAAGAAAAGGGCTTCAACCTCTTCTGGTAGGAGCTGGTCTTGTAATGGGGTGACAGCCCAAGGGCTGCTTGTGTCCCTCATCCACTCTGTGCCCAAATACTATTTGCCACAGGCAGGATGCCATCCGTTGATGTGGGTTATGTGAGGCTGGAGCAGCCAGGGTCCTCAGGGTGGGAGGTGATGGGTAGACACCACCAGTGCTCACCCCCACCTGTCTCTCTCCCAGGGACGAGGAGATTCAGAGCAAGTGTGGGATCGATGCCACCACCTACCTGTCCTTTCAGCGGCACCTCCTGGTCCTGCTGATGCTGGTCTGCGTGCTTTCCGTGGCTGTCATCCTGCCCGTCAACTTCTCAGGGGACCTCCTGGGTAGGTGCTTCCCCAGCTTCGGCATGGCTCTGGACTGTGGTGCAGGCTCCCCAGCCTCAGGGTGAGCTCTGTGCTGCTGGGACAGAGGGCAGAAGAGCCTCTCCATCAGGAGCCCCCATGTGAGCAGGACAGCACCATCAGCTGTCAGACAGAAGAATGCAAAAAGCAGGGAGCTCCAGGGCAGCAGGGGTTTGGTGGATACCTTGGGAGGTGGAAAAGGAGGGAGCAAAGACCAGAGCCATTAACCATGTGAGCACAGGCATGCACACCACACTGTTCCCTTAACATCCCGTTTCTCCTCTTCCCCTGCAGGACACAATCCCACCCACTTCGGCCGGACAACCATCGCCAACATCCCGACGCAGTACGTGGCTCCCATGTCCAGGGAGGGCTGTGGGTGCTGCCACTATGGTGGGCACTGCTCAGAGCACTGAGGCACAGTGCTGGTGACAGCCCCATGCCAAGGACAGAGACAGGTCTATGTGAGCAGCATGCTGCTTGCAGTAGCCCCCCGCCTTTCTGCATCACATATGAACACAGTTGTGGTGGCCAGCATGCTGGCACTGCTGACTGCACCCTGCTGCCAGCAGAAGTGCTCCTAGGGGTGCAGGATGGCCTCAGCTCTGTAGTGTTTCAGCCAACACCCTGACACTGCCCCTCTTGTCCTCAGGGTGAGGGTTCAGCAGCCCTGAAGTAGAGGTCCCACTGAGTGGCTGGGGTGGTCAAACATGAAACTCTGACTGCCAGACTGGTCTGAATGCCACGTGCCTGCCACAGTGCTCACTGATCTCCTCTTCCCCTCCTCCAGGGACCGTCTCCTGTGGCTGCACAGCATCTTTGCCCTCATCTATTTCATCCTCACAATCCTCTGCATGGCCCACCACTCTGTGCATCTTGAATACAGAGAGAATGAGAAGGTGAGCAACCATCCCTCCTCCAGCTCTGCCTTGTTCAGTGCTAAGGGACAACTTTATACCTTGTGGGAAGGATAGTCCCAGTCGGTAGGGAGAGCTTTAAAAACAGTTTGGACCGGCAGGCAAAGAGATCGCTGGTTTTCTCCAGCTTCTGGAGAAAACCTGGCCACCTGGTGGCAGATCTTTTTCCTTCTGCCTTGTCTCTTGAGATTGAAGTTCTGCTGTGTTTCTCTGGGAGGTGACAGTGTCCAGCAATGTCCCCAGCTTCTGGGATGAGCACAGAATCACAGAATCATAGAATGGTTAGGTTTGGAAAGCACATCAAGATCATCTAGTTCCAACCCACTGGGCATTAGGGAGGTCTGTGCTGACCTCCAGCGTGGCAGTTGGTGTCTCGGCTCGCTTCTGCCTTCCCAGTGGCTGGGCAAGCAGGGTAGCAGTGAGATGCCCCACAGATCCCTTGCCCACCTGTCCCCTCTGCCCCCCTTCCCCAGGTCGCCCGGACGCTGATGGTTACCCACATCCCCAAGGAGATCACAGACCCTTCCCTTATCATCAAGCATTTCCAGTGAGTACTGGTGCACCCGTCTGGGTGGCTGGCAGGCAGGTGGCAAAGGCTGTCCCCATCCCTGCCGCCTGCCTCTTTGTGCCACTGTGTCTCTGTGCCCACAGTGAGGCTTATCCCAGCTGCACCGTCACCAATGTCCAGTTCTGCTTTGATGTGCGCAAGCTGATGAAGCTGGATGCAGAGAGGTGAGTGCTAGTAGGTCCCCATTGCCTCTGCAGGTGGGGGTACTGCTCCTGCCCACCATGTTGAGGGATGTAGTCTGCCTCTCTGTCTGTCTGCCACTTCCCAAATGACCCTTTCCCCTTTTGACTTCCCGGAAGGCGCAAGGCAATGAAGGGACGGCTTTACTTCACCACCAAGGCACAGAAAGAGGGGAAGATCATGATCAAAACCCACCCGTGTGCCCGCATCTTCTGCTGCCGCTTCTGTGGCTTTGAGCAGGTAGGAGGGTACGAGCAGCGCTGTGGGCAGGCACAGTCAGGCTGCCACCACAGGCAAGGCAGAGCATGCAGCTTGCCTGTGCCCCAGCCCAGCGAGTGCGGCAGAGCCCTGGCTGCTCCCACAGGTGGATGCTGAGCAGTACTATGGGGAGCTGGAGGAGAAGCTCACAGATGAGTTCAATGCTGAGCGCAACCGCATCACACTCAAGCGGCTTGACATGGCCTTTGTCACCTTCCAGGATGAGCGGATGACGGCTGTGTGAGTACCCCTCGTGCAATGGCATGGGGATGTCCCCCAGCCTGGTGGCCACTGCTGCTGGGGGTCACCTTGCCCACTTCCCCAGCCAAAGCCAGGCGGTGGGTCTATCTCCTGGGTGTCTCTGCCGTCTGCAGAGATGGCTGCTCTTTTGGGGTTGCAGGCAGTGTCTTAGAAGAAGGTTCAGGGGTAGCCCTTTATCTAGGCCTGACCCCTGGCTCCCTCCTCCTGCAGGATATTGAAGGACTACAGCCACATTCGCTGCCGCAAGCACCCCCAGCAGTCCTCTGTCACCACCGTGGTCAAGTCACATCACTGGGGCATTTGCTATGCCCCTGCACCCAGCGATATCATCTGGTGAACCCCTGTGGTTGGATGGAGGGAGGGAGGGGGAGAGCAGTTGGGGGGAACTTGTGCCTGTACCTATAGAGAGCCCACATAGCTGTAGAATACCTGTGCCCGTATCAATAGGGCACCTTCCCAAGGTGGCAGGGGCCGATAGTCCCTCCTGTGATGACAGCAGAAGTCAGCAGGGGTGGCTGGGGTGACCACCTAACAGAGGCCAGGGCTTGGTCAGGCAAGGTGTGGGGTGATTGCCAGGCTCTGGTTTCTCCAGCTTCACTTCAAAGCCTCCTGGTGATACAGATTCCCCCTGTGGCCATTCTCTAGTCCTGGGGGCTCTGCAGGTATCAGCACAGCAGCGCAGGATGGGTGAGCTCAGAGCAATGGCTGCCAGGATGGCTGGTGCAGGTAGTAGGAGGCAGAAGCTCAGGGAGCTGGGCTGAGATGCCCAGGATGCATGGCTTTTCCTCCACACCATGTCCTAGTCATGCTTTCCTCTCACAGGGAGAATTTATCAGTCCGTGGCACATCCTGGTGGGTGCGATTCATCCTCCTTAATATCTGCCTCTTCGTCCTTCTCTTCTTCCTCACCACACCAGCCATCATTGTCAACACTATGGACATGTTCAATGTCACACACCCTGTGGAAAGCCTCAAGGTAGTCCCTGGGGCCCCATGCCAGCTTTCCCAAAAGGTCTCCATTTCCATGCTCGTCCATGATGGGGAGAGGGCATCTACAATGGCCCAAGAAAATGAGCTATCACTGGGATGAGTGCTGATGAGGGGCAAGCAGTGGTCATGCCCCTGCTTGCCATCCATCCTCTTCTTGTGTTTCCAGTGGCAGAGCCCTGGGCATCTGCAAATTTGAGCTTTCTTAGTGGTGTCCATTGAGGAGGGCAGGTTGGTGTCCATGTGAGAAGAGAGGGGTGGGAAGAGCTCCAGGAGGTGTTAGGAGCTGCCAGCAGCACATCTCCTTCCTGCTCATTGACCTGTGAGCTGCTGGACAGGCACTGGGGCTCAGAGCATGCCCATGGTGCCTTTGGCTGGCCTCAACCCCTTATCTCCTGAAGCAAGTGTCCCTGATCAGAGAGGGGATGCCCCAGCCTGCCCCTTGCACACACCATGTTGTGCCAGGAGGCCTGGATAGCTGTCTCCAACACAACTGAGCTCTGGCAGGCTACTGAAGGGATATCCGGCACCTCTCCTCCTGCAGAACCCCATCATCACCCAGTTCTTCCCCACACTGCTGCTCTGGGCCTTCTCTGTCTTCTTGCCTTTCCTCGTCTACTACTCGGCATTCTTCGAGTCACACTGGACAAGGTAACAGGGCTGGCTCCCCCAGGGCTGCAGCAGATGCTCCCCACCAGCTGCTCTGCCATGGAGAAATAGAATGTTTTTGTCTTGCCTCCCCTCTCTGCAGGTCAAGTGAAAATCAGCTCACCATGCACAAGTGCTTCTTCTTCCTGGTGTTCATGGTCATCATCCTGCCCTCACTGGGGCTGAGCAGGTACAGACTGCCCTCTACACTGCTCCCCCTGCTCCCTGGCATGGATAGAAAGATTCCCTGCAGAGGAGGAGGGAAGGGGATGGCTAACCCTTGGGTGGTGGTGGAGCCCTGCTTGGGGTCAGCCCTTCAGCAGACCCTGAAAGAACGAGGTCAGATGTCTGCAATCCTGACCATCCAGGAGGCAAGCACCCATGCTATGGTGGTCACGTGTGGCAGAAGGGGCTGTTCTGGCAGTGTAGGGTCCAAGGGGTCTCACCTACCAAGGGCAGGGCAAAGCACACACCCTCTGGGTGCCCCCATATCACTCTGCAGCTCCCCCTCTCTCTGAGCTGCTCCTCTTCTCCCTGCTCCAGCCTGGACCTTTTTTTCCGCTGGCTCTTCGACACCCACTTTCTGGACCAGGCTGATATCAAGTTCCAGTGAGTAGCCAGGAGCTCCCGAACCTCCTGGAGCACCCAACAAACCAGCCCAGAGCGGCTCTCCTGGTCACCTGCCTGCTCTCACCCTCTGCGCCCCTGCGGCAGGTGCGTTTTCCTCCCAGACAACGGCGCTTTCTTTGTCAACTATGTGGTCACCTCCAGCCTGATCGGGACAGCCATGGAGCTGCTGCGCATCCCAGGCCTCCTTGTCTACACCACCCGCCTCTGCTTTGCCAAGTCTGAGCCTGAGCGGCTCCACATCAAGCGGGTACGTGGCCCTGCTCACCTCTGAGCCTGCACAACCCCAGGCACAGCAGGGACGTGCTAACTGGAAACTCAGGCTGTCTGGGTCCTGTGAGGAGGCTTGTGGGGACTTCTGGCCTCATAGAGGCTAGCAGGGGAAGGCAGTCTTGTTGGCTGGGAGCAAAGGCAATTGCAGCCTTTGCAGCAGCAGAGGCAGTAACGATGCTGTTGGTTGTGCCCCAGAGCCAAGCCTATCAGTTCCAGTTTGGACTGGAGTATGCCTGGACCTGCTGCATCTTCTCCGTCGTCATGACCTACAGCATCACCTGCCCCATCATTGTCCCCTTTGGTGAGTATGATCTGTGGCCCATGGTCCTGCTGCCCCTGCCTGTGCAAACAGCCTGTCTTAGCCACCAGCAGTGGTGTGGGAGCACAAGCTTCCTGTATGGTACAGGAAAGCGCCCTTGGGCATCATCCTCTGGGCCTGCTTTGCTGTCCCTGCGACCTGCCTGTCCCCATTATCCTCCCCTCAGAGGCCCCTCTTCCTCCTGCCAGGGTTGCTCTACATGCTGCTCAAGCACATGGTTGATCGGTACAACATCTACTATGTGTACATCCCCACCAAGCTGAACCAGCGCCTCCATGTTGCTGCCATCAGCCAGGTCGTGGTGGCCCCCATCCTCTGCATGTTCTGGCTGCTCTTCTTCTCCGTCCTGCGCCTTGGTAGGGAAAGACTGGGACTGCCTCTGCCACTGCTGAGAGTCACATCTGATGCTTGGGCAAATGAGCCACTGGTGTCACCCCTGAGTTAGGCTTGACATGGAGGGTGGGAAGGGGGAAGATGTGTTGGAGACTTGGCAGATGAGGGGAGTGTCAGAGTTCTGGGAAGTGGGTTGAGAGCGTGTAACACCCAAAGCAAGCACCAGTGCGGGTCTCAGCTGGATGTGCAGCAGGTCCTTGGAGGCTCATGTGCTTCCTAGTGTCTCTGTGCTCTAGGTCCTACCCGCCCTGTCACCCTCTTCACCTTTGTGGTCCTCCTCTCCTGCATTGTCTTCTCCTTCTTTGGCCTCTGCCTGAAGAAGCTGCAGCCACGGAAACCCTCCAGCTACCAGGTGAGCACAGGCAGCCACCCATCCTGTTCCGTCACCCCACTGCATCCCCTCCCTGCCTCTCTGGGCTGTGTTTGCCTTGGGGAGCCTGAGGAGGTGCCTTGTTGCCCCCCTGACTTCATCTGGGGACCCCCAGACCATCATTTCTTTCCTCCTGACCTCCCTCTCCGCAGATGTCTGACCAGTCTGAGGGCACGTTCAACGATGTGGAGCGGAGCAGCGTTTCCTCCACCCCCAACTCCAATGTAAGTATCCCTCCCCAGCCCCACCACAGTCACACCCTTTGCTCCTTGGGCCCTGACTCCCCACTGCCCCCTGGGGCAGCTCTTTGTGGCCACGGTCCTGCAGGAGCCTGAGCTGAGCCTGACGCCAGCGGCCTCCCCAGCACACCAGTCCTACGGCACCATGGGGAACCACCTGGAGCCAGCAGAGGACGGGGAAGACGAGGCACTGCAGAGCTTCGAGACAGAGCTGGAGACAGTGGAGGGCGAGTACAGGAGTGGCCCCGTGATGGAGAGCCAGGCCCGCTACCAGTGAGCATCCCCACTGTTGGGGCGAGGACCAGCCGTACCCAGAGCAGAGGAGAAGAGTGGAAGATGTGCCGGGGACAGGAAGGCAGGGGCCTTCCCATCACTGGTGGGGGCCACCTCAGTGATGGGGTGAGGGGATGACAGGGCTGATGTGAGGGGGAGACCCCATTGTATGGGAGGTGGTGGGAGGCTCTGACAGTCCCTCCAGCTGCCTGGACTGGCTCAGTCCCTCCCCTTGCTCCCCTATCCCCACCTGCCTCTTCCAGCCCATCGTGGAGAAGATGGGGTGCAGTGGTATAGGGAGAGGTTGTTTCTGAGAGGCCATGCTTTTGGGGCAGGAAAGAGGCCCTGGCCCCTCCATGAGAAGGAAGCAGCCCAGACAGCTGAGATGAATGTGCCTGCTGCCACTCTATCCGCGGGTCCCCAGTGGCAGGGGACAGCCACCCCTAACCCTTGCTTCACACCCTGCCTACCCATTGCTCATGGTGGCCACCCGGCTGCCTCCCGTGGTGCTGGCTGTGCAGGCATCTGGCCACCCCTGCTGCTGCCCCCATGGCTTTGTCCATTAAAGCAGGGACTGCCGAGACCCGTGTGCTTTGGTGTAGGAGGTGAGTGCCCTGGGCTGCTCCCGCACTGGCTCTGCCCCAAGGCAGGCATCAAAACACAAGTTGAGCTCTTCCCTGGCCCTCCCACTGCATCCCTTCAGCCTGCTGCACCATGCCTGTGCTCTTGGCTCTTTGGGGAGGAATGGGAGGTCAAGGGACAAGTGTGCTTAACGGCTGTGAGGGCAGCTCCTCATCATCTCACTCACCCTGGCAGCATCCCTATTGTGCTCATGCTCTCCCCGGGGATGGCCACAGGATCCAGTGTGGCTCTGTCCTGTTGCAACAGAAATGGTGGGGAGGAAGGGGGCTGGAAGGATCCTGGCCTCTGGGTTCTGGTCCACTGCATCCTTGCCTTTGCCCACAAGCCACAGCCATGGGATTTCCCCAGCAGCCACACCACCTCTGGAGTGAGTCCTGCAGTGATCGCTGTAAATGTGCCAGCTTCTGCCCAGGCATCCTAAGGGGTTCCAGCTCATCCACAGCAGCTGGGGAGACCCCTGGGGACGAGGGCAGATCCTTGCCCTGCTTGGCCCCTCTCCCACCAGGCTAGCCCACCAGGGTGTTCTGGCTCCTCGCTTGGCCCCGCTTTGGCCCTGGGGCTGATTTTCCTACTCCTGATTTTCCCTCCTGGCTTCAGAACAATTCCAGCCACTATCCCAGGACCATGCAGGGCAGGAAAGGATGATGACACAGATGTGCCAGCACCGCGCTGCTGGTATGGTGAGTGCTGCTGCACAATGGCAGAGGCTCAGCTATGGCACTGCTTAGCATTACTGGTGCCACTGAGAGTAGGGGGCATGGTGTGTCAGCCCAGGGGGAGTTAAAGGCAGGTCACCAGCAAGCTGTGGGTCACAGTTGGACTTAACTGGGCCCTGAGGCATTCCTGTGGGGCTGATGGGTCTCGGCTCAGCCAGCTGGCAGACCCATGGGCCCCATCTCTCACTCCTGCATGCCAGGGCAGTGGCTATGACGTGGTAGTCACCAAGGGGTTGTCTCAGGGGACCCTTGAGCTCAGCCCCTCCCTCCCAGCCCCAAAGAACACCCTGTGGTCTCATGGCTCCCTGCCCAGGTGCTCCTGCGGGGGCTGCTTGCAACTGAGCTGCTGCCCTCACTGCCTGCTCTGGGAGACGCAGGGTGCCGGTGATTTCTCTCTGGGTGAGAGCAAGTGCCTGTGAGTGGCACTGCACCCCTGGGAGCTCGGGCTGCTGGTCTGACTGCCCTTGGCTGCCCCGCTGTAGGAATGTGCCAGAGGTCTGTACCTTCTTGTGATTTATTGCTATGACTGTGCCTTGAATAAAATGACTTCACCCAGTGGCTTGCCTGGCATTATCACACCCCAGGCACCCTTCCCAGTGCCAGTAGATGGGGACCATTGCCACTGCAGGCTGCAAAAGTACCCTGAACCTTTCCCCACCTGTGAGCTGCTTTTGAGCTGTCCTGGGGACGTCCTGCAGATGCTTCAGTGTCAAGGACACCTCCTGTCACCTGCAGGCACCATGCTGACTTCCATGGTCCCCAGAGATGCAAACCCTAGTGACTGGGCAGAAGCAGCAAGATCTGGGGAGTACCCTCCTTATCCCCTCGGTAAGGCTGGCTCAGCCCTTGGCACCATCACAGACATGGGACAGGCATGTGCCTCCCCTCCACAGGCAGGGCTGACTCAGGACACCACCAGAGAGGTACACACTGCCTGGAGGGAGCTGGACTGGAACTACTGTGGGATAACAGCAAGGAGCAGGATGATCAATCCCATCTAGGAATGGAGCAGATGTTTCCAAAGCTGAACTGCCCACCAGAACATCCTGTGGAAGGGGGTGGACACCATTTTGGGAACCTTTCTCTAGGTTTTGAGCAGACAGCACTCTTCCTCTTCTCCTCCCTCCCAAAACACATTCTTTGTACCCAAATCCTTATTTGAATGATTCGCCTCTGGTTTCAGCAGGTCCCTCCAGCTGGCTCCTCCACAGCTCCTCTGGGATGAGCCCTGTCTGGCCAGCCTGCCTCATGGCAGAGGCCAGGGGGCACGAGAGGGCTTCACTTCAGGTGAAAAACTGCGAAACTCAAAACCCCACTCCCCTATTCACACACCCCCAAAGAAACACACACACACCCCGGTTAATAATTAGTGGTAACAGGGCAGCATGCTGGAACACTGATTTTAGCAATGAACCACAGGGAGGATTTCTATTCTTTCAGATCTCTGCTGTTCTCCTTGCCCTTCCCAGCCAGCTGCACATTTCCCTGCAGAAAGCCGTATCCTAAACGTTGCCCAGGGCAGAGCAGCAGTTTTCCCAGGAAGCTTACTGTCCTCTCCTGTGTCGGGGCTGAGGTTTCCAGGAGATGCTATTTCAGACCTGAGCTGGCTTCTCTGCTCTAGGGACCATCCTTCTTCACTACCAAGCGCGCGACCCTTCCAGAGCTGGAAACCCACCATGTCAAAGCTAGAACATGCTCTCAGAAGGGGGAGAGAGGATGTCCTGCATTCCCACCGTGGTCCCTCAGGCAGTCCAGCTGGCAGGGCGGGTGCTGCATGAAGCCAGTCAAGGCTTCCCTGCGAGGCCGTGCCCTGTTGCTGTGGTTACCTGCAGCAGTGGGTGACCAGCAGCAGGCGAGCCTATGCTGTCTCAAAGAACAACCAGCAGCTGAACAGCAGAAAAAGGATTCTTAGGCTGGTTGCTTAAAACTCTAATTCCATTAGAGGTCATGAAATTTGAAGGGTAATGAGCAATCAAATCAGCAGCAGGATGCTTTTGCTAGTCCCAACACTGCTCACCCATTCGATTAGAGTGCACAAAAGCTCCCAACAGACATTTGGTGCTGGGTGCCTTCTCATGTCAATCGAGCTGGCCTACACAAGCACTCCCAGTGACAAATATCTCCAAAGCTACAGTCAACAAGAAAGCAGTAAACCCCTCTCAGTCATCCTTGGGTTTTTTGCTTGCCTGGGCCTTTTAAGTTAAAATAAACATAAGGCAGCAAAAAGGGCCAAGATTCACTGTTCCTCTTTATTAAACAGTACAGCTGGGTATCAGAGGCACACAGACTAGTTCAGTTCTCTTGGGAGTTACACGAGATGTGGTGCAGAAGAGGAGAATTCAAGGAGCTGGGAAAGCTAGAGGGAGCAGGGATGGTTTGGGGCAGTAACATCACACCCCGCCCATCACACAGCTGCCTACCTATCACATAGAGCCAGAAGGTTCTCCCCCATGACGCTGAAGGCTGTTGCCCCAGTACAGTGTTACACAGAGGATATCCCTATTCCCAAACCCTCCTGCCCCATACCATTCCGTCACACCTAGTGCCTCCCCCCAGCCACTGCTCTTCTGGAAGGTGTTGAACATAGGAGGAACCCATCTCTAGAACAGAACCACCTCAGCCCTCAGTGCTATGCTCCTCCTGCCCTGAAGTAGCAGCAAAAATGGCACTGCCTGAACAATAACTGAACACTTGCTCCATGTCCTTGCCCTGGGGCAAGTAACGGCTGGAAACATGGTTCTGCCTGTCCCTCAGCTACTTCCCCACGAAGATGAACAATTCTTCAAAGTGCTCAAGTTCAGCTCTGCCCCCCCCCCCCCAGACCTCAGGTGCTGCCTTTCAGCTATTTTCTGTGATTTCTTCTGGCAGATGCTGTCTTTTCATTTCCATCCTGCTGCACACAGCTAATTGGGTGCCTCCCTTTGCTCTGAATCAGCTGTGTCTGAAGTATGGCCGGTAGGGTTTACTAAAGGGCAAGGAGCTCCGCAGATGGGCATTGTGTGCAGCTGGGAAGTGCTCCAGGTCCTGACAGCATCAACAGAGAAATTCCAGCTATGCTTCCTCTGGCTAAGAGCCAGGAATGATTTCTGGAAGCTGTTGCCATGACATGATTACAACCTTCGTTTTTATTTTAAGACATCTTTTCCTTGTATTTACTTTACCCTCCTTAACACAAAGCAGTAAAGAGCCACTGCTGCTGCTGCATTTCAGCTGGCTCGGGGGTTAAACCACCAACCAAACCAACACGAAGCCTTTCAGCTGGCAGCCCAGACCTGCTAAAAGCAGCCTCACCTTGTGATTAACATGACTCTGCTGCCCAAAGCATCCCTAGGAAATACACTGCGTTGTGGCCAACCTGACACAAGGAAAAGCCACGGATCTCATCCAGGGGAGAGGCAAAACAAGAGATGATTAACTATCTGGTACTGATGTGTTGGTGAAAGGAGAGGGAGAAAAAGTCCCCACATGGTTTGGAGAGGACAGCCATACGGCATGGCCAGGTCTCACCTCTGCTGCCTCTGCCCCTGCAGGGAGCCAAATCCACCATTGCCACAATTGAATGGGGCACAGCAGCGCAGGAGGAGTGAACAGTCTTGAGCAAATAGGATCTTGGGCAAATAAGCCTGAGAGGCCTATGCTAGCTGTCATCTAACTAGGGTGGGCAGCAAGCAGAGGGAAGATGAGCCAGCTAAAAACCAGAGTAGGTACATGGGTGCTCCAGCTAGCCTGAAGGAACCTGGGGCAGGGCAGCATACCTGTACTGTGGCTCTCCTAGGCTTCACTGCAGAGACATACCCTGCCAGCGCTTAGCAAAGGCAGAGATGCGATTGTGTCAAAGCAAGGTGGAATCACTGGGAGAGCCCCAAACCATGCATGACTGGAGAAGATGACGCTGGGCTGGTGCACAGAGAAAGACAGAGGTGGAGAGAGGCAAAGAGCATGGTGCGAGTACTCCCCCTGCCCAGGACTGCTGTGTGGTCAGGGGTGGGGGTGCCTGGCAGGATCTAGTCACCTTCTGGAAGGGTGTCCCAGCCACGCTGCATGGCTTTCACCACAGCACCATAGAGTTTGCTCCAGGCCTCCTGCACATCTGGGCTGAAGGCAGTGCCGAGGCATTTCTCCAGCATGTACAGCAAGGACTCACCAACAGTCTGCAAAACAAACAGGGAAATGTCAAGCTCAGCACCAGGGGACAATGCGCAGCCCCTTCTCTCACTTCACCACCTTCTTGGACTTCTCCCACTGCAGGGTAGCTGCTCCTCCTCCAACAGTGGGGCAAAGCCACACCACTCCCCTTCTACTACCCTGTGCTGGCCCTCACCCTGCACCCTGGGTGAGCAGGGGGTGCAGGCAGGGAGCAAGGGCTGACCACACTTGTAACACCAGGGGAGAAGTACACGTCCATCGTCGCCGGATAGAGGAAGCCAGACCAATGCTCCAGCATAGCAGCAATCAGCAGAGCTGGGCAATGCCCTGATGCCAGAGGAGTTGGTCAGACCCCAGGCTGGATGCTCAAGGTCTGCCTCACCACCTCTTAGGCTGCTCCACAGGGAGCTGCAAGCAACTCCATCCAAGAGCACTGGCACTCTGAGCACAGGACTGGTGGGAGTCACCACCTCAAGCAAAGGGGGCCCTGCTCCCTCTGAAAAGGGCCAAAGCTAGCAGTGACAGGAGGGAGCCATGGACTAGTTAGAAACCTTTCCTTCAACCTGCCCTTTTCTGCTGGGTTATCCAGCACTTCTGTCCATGCTTGATGGCAGGAGAGGAGTAAGCAAGGGTATAACACGGAGGATGATCCTGTCTTACTGCCATGGAGAAAACAGGGGCTGAGGTGCAGGAACCCCACTCCAGCACAGATACAGAGGGGCTTGGATGCTCCTTTTCCCAGGTGCTGTGAGGTTTGCCTAGAGCATGTGATGTAGTGATGCAGGACCCAGGGCAAAGGCTGATCGTGCAGTCCCCCAGATCATGGTCCTCTTCAAGCAGGTTGAATGCCTTGCTCCTGTTTGTCCATTATCCCTGGGCTTACTGGGGAGGGCAGAAAACAAGCATAGCTAAAGGGTTTCCCTGATAGAGCCAACATCACTCGGCAGGTATCAGCAGCTTGGGGACTTCCCTGAGCCATCAGCTTTTGCTCCAACCAGCTGAATACATGCAGTGGGTGCAGCGGGATGGGGATAGCTGAGGGCTGTAGGCAGGGCTGCACATACACAGCCATAGTAGGGTAAGAGAGGACTCCTCACCGAGAAAGACTCGACCTTCACACCGACTGCCTGGTGCTTCTTGCCGAGGTTGCAGAGGTACTCTTCCAGGCGGGACAAGTTCTCCAGGTGGCTCACAGCAGCGTCGATCACCAGCATCACCTGCAGGAGCAGAGAGGCAAAACATCAACAGCGTTAAGGCATTAACAGCAAGTTTCTGCTGCCCTCCCAGAGGAACAGAGTCTGACCCTTCTACTTCACCCTTCTCAGCATGACCACCTCCCAGGCCAGAAGATGCCCTCTGAGCTTTCCTTTGTTCTACTGCAATCCATGTGTCACATCAGTGAGACATGCTGGCAGCAGCACACACCACATCCTGCCAAAGGACACTGCCAGAGGTGTCATAGCAAGCAGCACTGCTGGCCTCCCTGTTCCAGAGGGGGTAAACAACCCTACAGCAGAGCAATTATGGGCTAAAAGCTAATGCAGATGCAGTCATTACAGCTCTTAGGACCTCAAGACAGCTGCAGGGGAGCCCTAGAAGTTGCCAGGACTAGAATTTCCAACTAGGTGTTGCCAAGATGGTAATTGTGAATAAGGTAACTCCAATTCTAAGATCAGCCCAGGTATTTTGAGGAGATGGGGTTGATAGTTCAGCCAAAAGACCTGGTCTGGTAAAGCATGTACCACAATCATTTCCCAGAAGCATAAAGAGTCAAATGGAAACAGGAAAGAGAAGGGTTAATAAGGGATGAAGGGAACAGATACACTGAATTAGAAAAAGAGATTAAAGCCAGGCATGGTTGGCTCGGCAAAGCCAAGAGGTGATAGAATTGTGTTCTATAATTTCAGCTGTGAAATTATCTCCAACAAGAGCAAAGACCTATTTCAGCTCAAAACAATAAAAACAGACTTAACTTTGCTGGTACACAGAGACTAGAAAATGACAACAAGCTTGCAGCTATCAGAGGTGCGTGGTCCTGAAATAGCCTCTTATAAGGAATGGACAGGCAAGTGAGGCACCAAACTGGTTTGGAGGTGGAGTTTTAAAGACAGCTTATAAAGTCTTCTGAGAGTGAAGGCTGTGGCTGCTCTTCAGGGCTCAGCAGAGGGTCTCTGCTGCACTGGGAGTAATTCTGCCCATGCATGAGCTCCTCCACGTGCCATCAGCATTGCTCCTCTCCCAGCGGCTATCCAAGAGATGCTGTGGGCCTTATGGCTCTGCAGCCACACCGACAGCCTCTTCACACCAGTGGGTCCATGGGAGCTGGGCCCACTGCCCAGCTCTGCGCCACCTCCTGCTCAGCATGTGACCAAGCAGAGGCTCAGTCCTTGTCTGGACAGACGTGAGCTCACTGGGGCACTTCCGTGGTAGAAGAAGGGGGCTTCCAACTTTCACAAGAGGCAATCCACTCTCAGATGAGGTCATGGAAATCAGCATGGTGCTTCTTACTCACCACAACCCACATCCTCATCCTGTCCCCACTGTGGTAGGGCACTTTGGCCTGGCAATTATACCTTCTGCTAGCATGAGTAAGCCCTTGCAGTTACCATCTCAGGAGGAGACTTCCCATGCGTACCCCAGTCAGACACACCACAGTCCCAAACCATTGCTTAAGGGCTTCCTCCTCCAAGGAGGCTGCTTTCCAGCCACGCCACAGCCCCTCTCTCACCTTCCTGATGTGATCCAGGAACTCAGGGGCAGAGAGGCACTCCTGAGGGCTGGCAAACTGCTTGCAGTTGTACTGGAAAAGGGGCAACAGGTCAGGGTCCAAGTCAAACAACCTGCAACAGCAAGAGAGAAACCCCCATTGCCTCACTTGTCAGCTTTAGTTAAAGTTGTGCTCACACCAGGAACAACCCCACCAGAAGCATGCTCGCAGCCCCCCTCTGCCTCCCTTCCCACTTACTGCTCACTCCCCAGCTGAAAAGGACACAGAAGTTCTGAAGTCTTAGTTTGGAGCGATCCAGGTTACTTAGAGCCAAAAGTCTCTATTTCCCTAGCCCACCGTCCCAATTCTCAGATTATGTGTTTATGGCACTTGAGGAACAGTCCCAGCACACTGGAGCTCCTCCCAGACTGGCCCTCACCCCCAAAGTTTTGTTTGTTGTCCCAACAATTCCCATTCCTACTTCATGACCCCCTTGAGCCCCAAAGGTCCCAAATCTGGGAGGATCTGCAAGCTCCATCAGCCAGATTTCCTACTTGAGCAAGGGGGTGCATGTACAAACTCAGCTAACACCCCACTCTCCCCCATCATCACCAGCTCCCAGTTTCCCCATCTTCCCTGCCAGTGTATACCAGGCAGATATGGGTCTAGGAGCAGCCACCCAAGAAGAAGTAACAGGCTGATGCTTTCCATGGAGTCCAAAGAGAATTCAGGCAAGACAGTCTCTCTTCTCCCCATCCTGCACATTAAACTACTGCACCCCTCTCCCCCTCACTGAAACTCCCAAGAAGTACTGTCTCTGCTCACAGCCCTGCTCTGTCAGGTTTGGCTCCCACCTGCTACGTCCTCCTCCAGAAGCTGGTCCTCAGCTCTCTTTTTAAATGGCTTTTCATAGATTTTTCCTTTTCATCTTCCCATAATCAAGAGACTAATCTGCTTAGGGGAGGCAAGGAGTTGGGTTTCAGCCGTTCCCAGGCACATCATTTCCTCTGCCCCGAGACTGACTCACTCCCAGCAGGCAGGCCAGTGCCTGGGGCAGTGTCGGGGCACTGGGGGGTCCCTTCCACACGCTCCCCGAGGCTGGGCGCACAGGCAGCTGTCCAGGCAGCAGAAGTAACAGTGACAAGGCGGGCTGTCAGCGGGCAGAAGCACACAAAAACTGCCCCCTGCCCTCTCCCTCCTTTTCCCCGGGACAAAGTTGTCTCCGCTTAGGGTGGGAACAGGATGGTGTCCCCCCGCCGCTGCCCCACAACAGCCGCGGCTTCGCGGTGAGGGGTTTCATCCCCGCGCTGCTCCCCGCGGACCACGGAGGGGGGAGCAGACGGGTAAGGCAGCCCGGCAGCCATCGCCGAGAAGCGTTCCTCTCCGAGAAGCGGAGCCCATTCACCCCCCCTTGCCCCCGCGTGGGTCCGGGGGAAAGCCAGTGCCGGGGCGCCGGTGGCCGCATCCCCTCCCGGCGCTCACCTGGTGAAGAGGACGAGGCCGTGCTGCTCGGGGCTGCCGCTCACACGCTGCCAGCTCTCCCTGATCAGCGCTCGCTGCCTGCCAGACAGCGGCATCCCGCTCTCCATGGCAGGGGCGGGGGAACCTGCCCCTCGCTGCCCGAGGCGAGGCGCTGGCACCGGCACTGCTGGCACCGGCAGCCGCCCGCCCCTCGCAGCCCCGGGGAGGCCCCGCCGTGCTCACCTGGGGGTCCCTCATCCGCACTCCTCCCGCCCCCCCTGCCCTGCCCCGGGCGGGCTGCCGGCACCGCAGCTTCCCGGTGACCCTCTCCTCCACCCGCGGCTCCCCCGGCCACCTCTTCGGCAAGGAAGAGCTCACTTTACATTTCCCACTGAGGGGAAGGTAGGGGAAGGAAGGGAAGGAAAAAGGGAAATTACAGTCCCCAACGCGCCCCGGGCTCGCAGCTGAGGAGCAGAAAGTTCAGCTCGTTCAGCTCGACATTTTCTGATCAGCCCGGTTTTAGACGAAGAGCAGTACGGCAGCGCAGTGCTAGCGAGGGGACCACTGGGACCCGGCTGCTTTCGTTGGCCGCTCACAACAGCTCCAAGCGTAACTTTGTGGTGGAGGTCCTCGGTGATGCTTCAGAACTACAGCAGCCTCTTGCTCTTGGCCACTTCCACCTCAGCACGCCCCACAGCTATCTCCACAGACAGATGCAGTCTAAACGCTGCAAGATACATGTTTAAGGCAAATTAAACCAGCTGAAGCAAGCAAAGATGTTAACAATAAATCAGAAGACATGCCAAACATGTTCAGGACACCCAGCTTCTCTCTATTGTTCAGAGAAAAGGAAACACTGCTTTTAGTTGAGCCCTGGAATTTGGGCAGCATGGACAGCAAAAGTGAGAAGGGGCAAGCAAGGGCTTAAGCAGCACAACAGAAACCAGGAAAGCCAGAGCAGCCATGCACATTGAGGTTTTCAGAAGGATGTGAGCAACACAGAAGCACAAATATTGCTGAAACCATCACAGTCTGGTCTGAAGTAACAATTGCACTGATCTTATTACAAGTTCTGGTTCTAAAAATCACACTTCTTTCTTGTAATCAGGAGAGAAGACAGCAGCCTCTGACCCAACCCAGCAGCACATAGGCTCAGTGTAAGTAGAATGAAGGCTCTTCTCCTTGGAGTACTGAAAATAATCTCTGAGAGGAGGCAAGTTCAAAGGCACAGTGTTACATCCTCAGCCCCAGCCCCAGCTTGCCTCCCAGAGGCCCTTCTGAAGAGCCGCGCTGACTGCAGTGACAGCCGGAAGCCACAGGAGACATCTGTGCAAGTGCCAGAATTAATTACCTATTTTCTTGGGCTTTGGAGACCTCTCCTTCTCAGTGCAGACCAGACAAGACGCTGTATAGGAAAAGCTCTGTGTACATTGCAAGCTGAAAAACAGTGTCCCAAAGCTGGGCTCTTGAAAAGTCCAAACTCACAAAGGAATTGAACTGTCAGATGGGACTAAGGAATCCCACAAATACTCACAGATCTCTGGCTACTGAGCCAGAAAACAAATTATGTTCCAGGGATACTGTGTTTTGAATGTCACTGTGAGAAAAGACTTAATGGCAAAGGTCCTAGGTCCTGGAGAGGTGCAAATGGCTTCTGTTAAATCATGGCTCCTGTTAAAATATAGCGTTTTAGCTCTCATGACAACCAAGAAGAAAAGCCTGAAAAGCGTGATCTCTACACAGCTATCTTCTTAGAGACCAGAGGATAAATAGAAAGCATTTCATAATAAAGAACAGGCACAAGCTGCAGGGTCATTTCATGGCTGGAGGGTCAGAACAGGCAACCCGCCAGCCTGCAGTGCTTCCTGCAGTGGCCACCATCTTCTGGTCCACAAGAAGCTCAAACTAAACCCAGCATTTTAGCTGTGTGTTTGCAAAGGAGACATTCACACTGAGAACTGATGATAAATCAGTGTGCTGATAACTGCTGAAGCTGCAAGGAGCCTGAAGGAGCAGTGGGAAATTGAAGGTTAATCTGATCGGAGTGGCAAACACAGCAAAGAGAATGAACTGTCATCCTACATGCATCTGCACAAGCTGCTCTGACATTGTCATCACAGCCACACAGATGTGAAGCTTCACCAGAGCCCATCTGGACAATTCAGCCTGGCCCTGCCAACAAAGAGGCGGAGCAGACAGGCAGGCAGCACTGTGCTGTCAGGGTGCTGGGAAGGAGAGTGGAGAGTCTCTCCTAGACCTCAGGATACCAAGGAGCAGAGTTGAAGCATAGATGTGCAATCAGAGCAGCAACCAAGGCTGAGTGTTTGCCTAGCAACATTTTGAATACATACAGAGCTGGCTGATAGAGGAGCAAAAGAAGCACTACAAAAGCACGTTGTAAATAAGAGTATCAGCTCCTAAAGCTTAGCTGGGATGCATGACACCCTTCCTTGGGTCCGTGCAGGTACCTTACCAGCTATCATATCCCAGGGAAACAACAAGATACAGGTTCAGCTAACGGCAAGGGTATCTCAGACAGTAACTGTGAAGCCATGACGGCATGGAAAAATAGTGGCTCTTGTCCAAAGTCTTCCCTCTTGCACCTTCCCTCTGTGCTGCAGATGGTGGCTGCATGCTGAGTGCTTGCAGACAAGGCACAAGTATCAGAACAGACCAGACATAATGGCAGCAATGAGGGCGATACGTGTGATGTGTCACCTTCTTCTGTGGAACATATGGGTGCCCCAGATGATGAAAGGGGCAGTGGGCAGGCCATACCCCTGCCTACCTGATGGTACCCAAACCCTGTGTTGGTATGACACTTAGCAGTCTAAGAGCCAAAGTGACTTAATTCCTTTCCCACCCCCTAGCAACAGCTCCTTCTGGGCAGGGTATGGGTACATTCAGAAGCAGTTTCCCCACCTTCCCCACCCCTCTGAACAGTGAAATCACTCCTTTGCTGCCTTCTAGCACTGGTATATGCCCTCTCCCTTAACAAAACCAGCATTTTTTAACCTGTGACAGCATAGATCTTCCAGCACAGGAGGAGGGAGCTGTAAGGAGGGACTTGAGGTGGGAGACAGGGAGAACTCAGGGGTAAGAAACATCTGAGCCACCATTCCTTTCACGACTTAAGAGAGCAAGGGCTCAGGAGACATGATGTTCTTCCCTGCCTGCAAAGCAGCTTCTCCCTTGCAGCTACCTGGCTGTCAGATGAGTTTCTTCTGCTGCCACAGCACTGAGGTGCTGACAGCACAAGTCCAGAGAGGATTTAAAGTACAAGGAAAAACAAACAAGCAAACCTCATCTGTTGAAGTATTTTGTGTGCCTTCAAGTGTGAGAAAGCCCCAGGATGCAGCACGAGGTTGAGCACTGCAAATTTTCCCATGGCATGAGGGTTTCCCGGGATGGTCCCCAGCTCCGTTGGCTCTGTCTCTGTAGCCTGGCAGCTCAGCTCTTTTATGAGATGTTTTGGATTTCTACAAGACTGACCCTGGAGCTCTCATGAGTGAAGAACCACCAGGGCAGCAGCAGAGGCTGCTCCAAAATCATCTGTGGGCCATGTGGAGAAAGGGGAGGCAGATTTCCGGAGAAACTCACTGACCTGCAAAGAAGACAATACAGGTCTGCTGTGCTTTGGAAGAACACAGATTTATGATGTTCTTAATTTGAAGTGGGTGTCACTATAATCTACAGCCCCTTCAAGTTACATTACCAACACTCGTAACTCCCCTTGCCAAGTGTCAGCTTTACTTGTTCAGTGCCTTAGTTTACCCACAGGAAAAGAAACTTGCCCAATCTCATATAACAGTGTGACAGAACTGAGAATAAGCTCACAAAAGCCAGCCCCCAACCCTGTGCTCAGGGTTCAGGGTGCTTGGGGAATGACTCTTCCTCCCCTAGGACACCCCACCAGCTTGGCCCAGACTTTGTTTTGCACATGCTGCTGTGGCACTGTCAGGATTTATCCCAGCTGCTGCACCAATAAACCCAAATCCCCTCTGGACACCTAATTTCCAATTCTACATCTGTGAGTCTTCATGAATAATGCCACTCTGATCTAGCTGCTGCAGGCTCCCTGTACCCTCAGGTACAGACTCCTGGGCTTGGCCAGTCCCCTTTCTTTCCTCTTGCCACCATCTCAAAACTACAGACTCTTTTCCCCAGACACCTATCCCCATCCTCAGGTGGGAGCAGAAGTTGTTCCCAGCTGTCTTAAGCTACCACCTCAGGCCATGGTGCATGCAGCACAGCTCAGTAGCAAAGCAAATCGCAAAACACAGTTGCATAACAAGAAGCAAAAGAAATGCATGAGGGAATAATATGCTCATAAAATAATGAAGGCAACAATTGCAGAGCTCACTGGCAGCCACCATGCCTGTGGTGAGAGCAGGACAGCATTACTGAACTTGAGGATTTGGGCTAAGGGGAGGGGGATAGGCAGAGGTAGGGGAAACAGTGAAGACAAAGCTTTTGACTTTAATTTGCTACTTGACATCTCCTAGGTTCCTCTTGAATCTCCCAGGGCCGGCTGGGGCAAGTTCATACAGGCAGGTGCAAACACTCCAAGGTTGACAGGTCATGAAGTGGGGAGAGAAGCCAAAGGGGACCACTCAGAGAGCTGCTAGCCTGAGTATTGTTGATTTATGAGGCTGTTGGACCAGGTCTGGCATTTGCAGATGCTCAGACCTTACCTCGGTTGTTATTCACCTTGTGATCTCTAGCACAGTGATGATCCACCAGTTGCTACTCCCACCACACTGATCTTTCAAGAAGAAACCTCTGCCTTTTGTAGGTCACTCTACCAAAGGGAGTTTAAAAAGTCTATCTACCATGACATTGACACACAAGCTGAATTTGATCGTAAGACACCACTACAGATGTGTGCGTATTCCACGCTGGTGGGATACAAGCAGCTGTGGTCTCAAAGCTCTCCAGCCTCATTAGCTGAACACAGTGCTGTAGCTAATAAGCCTGGCAACTTGGCAAGCAGTGTGTTACCAGAGTTATCTGGCTTTTGTCCTACCTAGACGTGGTGCACATGGGCTTGGATCTTCCTCCAATTGTCCTCATACTTCTGGACTGGATCATTCTTCAGCTGCTGGAACATTTAGATGCTTTACTCTCTCTGGAGCCTCCTCTGTAGTTTCCAGTGTGGATTTATCTTGTTTCGGAAGTCCTGCTGGCGTTCATCTCTGAAGTGATCATTGGTTGTCTACTCTCTGATCTCACCTCTGTCTGGTCTTTCCCTCCTTCTTGCTATTTAAATTGACACTATTGACCAGGGCATCACCTACAATATTTTGACCTAAAGCGACTGTCTTTAAGAACAAGATCTTTGACATGTTTTATTAAAACAAAGATTTTGCATTTAATTGCACCCATCCCTTCATGGCAGGACGATGCTACCATCACAACCTTTCAGCTTTGCACACAGCCATCTGCTCTTAAATCAGACCCCATGTGTTATTGCTTCTGTATGTGGAATCCTTTCCTGCTTGAAGTCTTCTCCTCCTCACCTATCTGAGCCATTGCAGCTTTGGGGCTCTGTCACAAATAATTCTCCAGATCAGTGAGAAATTTTGGCCTTGCAAGCCCCAGAGTCAAAAATGCCAAAGCTTTGAAATGATGTACTTATGCCACATTATAAAGCACTTCCCAATCCATTAGTAACTACATATGATGTTAAACAGCAACTGTTAGCAAGGAAGACTTAAAATCAGCAAGCACAGGACACCCATAAGCCCTACAAGAGCTGCTTGAGGGTACCTCCAACATACTTACTGTTTGGGGTTTTTTTAATAATGCTTGAAACAAAGAAATTTCAGCAGACTTAGAGAGTATAAAATGTGGCAATACTCAAAAGGGCCAACTAGGATGACTTAGTAAGGAAGAAACTCACCAGCCCGAACAAAAACAGCACAAACAATGAAGAACGCAGCAGGGAGTTTATTATAAAAGCGTTTGAAGAAGGGTGTACAACTTCAGAGTTCATCATCTTTTCAGAGATCTGTCAGTTCATGCTTTTCCATCTCTGCCAAGTACTGCTCTAATTCTTGATCCATCTCCTACTACCTGTGTCCTAACAGTTTTTCATTAACTTTGATATCCCTCATTATGTCTTCATTTTGTAAAGCAGCCTTTTTGTTTTCCCCCTCTGCGTGACTCTTTCACAGCAGCCTTTAGTAATTTGAGTTCTCACTTTCTGGATGCTTTTCTCTTGTATTTTAAGTCAATCACTAACTTGCTGGCCAGCTTCTCATGTTCGGCTTCTTTGGCTTTTCCTGGCCCTGCTTTGCACTGGGACAGTTGGTACTTGTGCTCTTGTTGATCCTTATTTAAATATCACTCCTCAGACTTGCTTCCAATGGTATTTTGCCTGGAAGTTATCAAATTGTTTAAATTCACTTTCCTCAGTTGCACTGCCGTTTACTTGGTTGTTCTCAGTCCATAAATCTTCAATAAAAATGTGCCATCTCACACACATTCACATTTTCATCTGAAACAATCCTCCCCACTTCTCAGCTAATTCAGTTCTCCACCTTGTAACCAAATAGTTATTGTTTCTAAAGCATTCCAAGGGATCAACACACTGCCAGGGTTGGACTCAGCTGACTCAACACTGATGCCTTCATATGGGCAAGTAACCTAAATTCCCTTCTGGTCAGTGGAGAAATCCAGGTAGTTCAGAAAATACATGGTGAAGAAAAAGGTGAGATGAATGAAGCCTGAAAGCTACCTTTTGTCAGCTGAGAGGATGTCAGCTGTAAGACAGCAGGATGACTAGATTTGGATGAAATCTGGAGATAAAACAATGACTGCAAGAATGGTAAATAGGAAAAAGCAATTTACAGCAATCAACACTTGATAGAGTATGCCTATTCAGATAAAACACAAACTTTCTATTTCCAGAGCATGTATCACATGGGCCACAGCTACAGTTAGAGATGGTGTATTAGAAAACAACTCCAAGTGTATGGCAGCCACAATCCTTGGATCTAAACCAGGAAGCAGCAGTTGGAGCAATGAAGATTTATTTCAGCATAGGGAATTGGGGAGACTAATGTTGGAGAACAGTGTACAATTTGGGAAACCATATGGGTAAACTGAACAGAATGAGAAAAGAGGCACAGAAGATTGGGGGCTAGAGAAAGCAACTCGCATAGGAAGTTTCTATTTGGTTAGTAGAAAGAAGATTAAGTAGCAGCTTGAAGACAGAGCACAAAATCTATATTAAAATACCAGGTCACAAAAAAGCTTCATTCTTGTCGAGGAACATGCAGCAGGATAATGGCTGGAATTCAGAAGCCTAGAAACCTGGCAGGTTCAAAACAAATGCAAATGAAATCAGTCACCAGTGTCCACCCCGATGAGATCACTTACCTGCAGAAAGAAGCCATTCTTCTAGAGGGCATTGAAAAGCTTTACTTCAGATACTATCACCATTTTCTGAACAATACTTCATTTTATTTATGGTTGTCTCCCTACACCCTAGGAGTGCTCCTCCATCAGCACTCCTTCCTTCCAGAAAGGCAGCCCTGAGCAGACAAGGTTCAAAGACTAACTTGCACTTTCTGAAGCAATACAAGATGTTAATAGGCTTTTCAGTAACTATCTATTAGCCTATTGTATCACCTAGTGCAGGCCATAGTCCAATTTCTAGCTGTCCTGGTTTTACTTTAGTGGCCTTTGGAATATGTTTAAACAGACTGGCTGGCTCTCCTCCACTGCTGATCTGGACGTCAATGTGGAGCCCCAAATAAGAAGGGTTGTATTATTTTTGTTTTTCCCATCTAGTTTCAGCCCAAGGATGGCGATCCCTTGTTACACTGTACTCAAAGGTATACGCTGCCCTGTCACTACAGCTGGCATACAGCAGGTTCTGATTTACAGTATTTGGCTTTATTAAATACTCTTACATTCAGTTCAGAGCAAGGGCCTCATTTATACAACACTGTGCATCAGTCTGATGCTACGGACACTACACACTCAACATAAGAATGACTTACAGAAAAATGCTGGGTTCCCAAATAGAGTGCTTCATCTGTCAAATGAAGTGTTCATAGGTAACCTACCAGAAGCTTGATGAATACACCCATTAACCCAGCACATTATACCTAATTACTATTTAACTCATCTTTAACACGGAAAAACAAACCTTCTTCAGCACAGTGCTTTACTCTCACCCAAATGTACTGTTTTCATTTCCTGCTGCGCTTATCAGTGTATCACTTCAACTGCAGTAAAACCTGACCTCCTAGAACTGAAGTCCAGCAACATTTGTCTGCTAAAAGTTGATGGAGATCACCGCTGTCCTTGATCAAACTCTCTAATGGGTCTGTTTAAAGTTCATGTTGTTACCTCAAACCTATAAGTGAGGGAGAGAGAAAAGGGGGAAAAAACCACCCCAAGATACAGACACAAAGAGAATGTTTGAAAGAAGAGGTATTTATTACAAAATTAAATTCCAAATTGTACCTCATTTTCTGTATCTCCTGTACAAAATACACTTATAGCTCAAGGGAACATCCTCTCATCCACGCTGTTATGATGCAGTAACTGCACCTTAGTTAGAATACATTCAGTTCATGGACATATGCACACACACGCACATAAGCACACAGCATTAGTAAGGTTCAGAATGTAGGACAGAATTACTGCTACTCCAAACTCTTGCTGAGACAGGGGCCAGTTCTCCAAGGATGCCTCTAAACAGTGCCTCTTGTAAAACACAATGAACTCACTTGGCAAAGTTTTAGGACCTATTACAAATTCAGCAGGAGTGTTTTATGTGCTAGTATGTCCGCTACCTCAGATATTGTGATAATCATAGCCCTTCACATTCAAGTAAAGCAACTCACAACCAACCATGAAACCAAGGTCTTGGTACTTTAAAGAAGACAGAGACAATTTTCAGTCCTGACTGCTTGTAGCTCATAGGCCTCTGAAGACAGCACATGTGCTATGGACATGGTGTTCTTATCCTCAGCCTTCCTTTTCCAGCAGAAAAGAGCCTGATGATGTTATAACAGTCCACACTTTTTTGCCTTCATGACACACACTTGCCAATATCTGGGGTAACTCACTGTAAAGGGCAAAAAACCAAACTTAAGTATATTTCCCAGCTGGCAGAGGCACAGGGCGCCACTAAGAAGATTTTCACATTGCCAGCAGTATCCTGAGAAGAAGAAACAGTGTTATCATGGTACCTGGGTGCAGAGTGCCAACCCAGAGGGTAAATCGTGCAGGCATGGCCTCTGGAAGCTAAGCCACTAAGCACGGCAATAGAGAATTTCAGGTAAATGCCTGGGTTTCCACACTGATAGCTAGTTCACTCTCAAGTCCTTTGAAAATGATTCTCAGAGGAATGCAGGAGGGGTCTATCAAATTACACATTTGTTTGCCTTTCCATAACAAGATTCTAGTTTTACTCTCAGTACATGTGACATCTATTCATCTGCTCAGGACACTAGGAGGTGTCCTGTCCTACCCCTTGCTCAGGCACCTGTAAGAAATGGATGCACAGCCCGAAAACTGGAGGAGAAGCAAAGACATTTCCTGTAGTTTGGCCATACTTGAAGAAGAAGAAGGAAGGAGGGAGAAACAAAAGACAGGTCCTGTCAGTGCCCTTTATATATCAATAAGCCCTCCCAATCAACACGGTAAAAGAAAACTGCAGACAAGAGAGTGGTGATGTCTCTCTCACCCACAGGCTTGTGAACAATGCTGGTAAGCAGTGCATGACATGAAGTCCTCCACCTCAAGCAAGAGCAACCTCAGCACAGGAACTGCTATTCAAATCTTCCTCACAGTCACAACTGTCTCATAGCACAAGTAGTCCAGATCCTGGAAATAGGCCAGTCCCTGCCGCTGGAACAGGTGTGTGCACTTGTGTCCTGAAGTGACTGTTAACAGGAGCCTTTTAAGATGGACGGATTGTCTAGGATGAAGCTAGATGAGCCCAAAGGCCTTCTATCTATCCTCCAAAAAGGTGAAAATAGAGTTTACACATAAAAAAGAATATAAACCAGGGAGTGTGGCAGCCTGCAGCTTTTTGTGATTTGTATCCACAGATACAATTTGATGAAACACTTTGACAGTGATAAAAGGAGCCCTGTCGAGCAAAGTAAAAGAGAGCAGCTGCTCCAGAGAACAGCATCTTCTGGCCTCGGAAAGTACCGGTAGCTATTTTCCACATGTGTTGGGAAAAAGGACTAATAAGCAGTTCTCAAAATTAATCTTAAGTCATTCCACGAGCACAAATGGAAAAACTGAACCGAAGCAGCCCAAATTCCGCTCAGAAAGCAGAATGCGCTGCACTCATTGCCTCACATCTGCACCACTCATACAGTTTAATTCAGAGTCAGTAACGGAATCCCAATTACTGTACTTTGTTGACCTCACAAAATGCTGGTTACCACGATGTTCCAGCTATGGCCTGACAGGGTTTGAGAATCAAAGACTGAGGGTCAAATTCTAACTAAAGTAATTTTTCAGTATTTTTCTCCTGACAGAAAATAGAGCAACATCAATTTACACTTTTTGAGAACACAACCCTTGGAGTCCAGAGGGTGCAGAGGAAATGTCTGCCCTCTAGTATTCAAATGTAGACCTTTGGGTACTTTTAACTCCAGATCAAATTAATTAAAAACAAAACAAAAAAACCCAGCAACAACAATAAAAACACACCAAAAAAAAAAAAAACCAAGAAAAAAGAAACCACAAAAAAAAACACAAACCCACCAGAAATAAAAGAGTGAGCTAGAGGCTGCTCCCTCTTGTGGAATAGCTAGATTTTTCTTCACTGTACGCCTTTGTTTCCTTACCAGCACACAAGGCTTAAGAAACAGATTAGTCTCAACACCCGTCAAGTGCTCTCAGAGGATTTTTGAAATAGCAGTCCTAAAGAAAAATAAACCTGAAACCTGGGCTTGTGCACAGGAAGGTGGGATGGGAGCATGACACTTGCCACCTTCAGCTGCCAATCCCCACACAAAAGATTGTTAGCAATAAAGGACAGAGGGACCCTGGCCAAAGGAACACACTGGCTCATCTTCCTCAGGCAGCTCCCATAAAGCTGACCTCTTCATAATAAGCCAAGTAACCAAGGTTACTGAGTCAATTTTTGCTTTCCCACAAATTTAATTTGATGAATAGTAGAAACTGCCATTCCAAAACACAAGTTTCTTAGGGATTTTTTGCTGTTAATGATAAGGGCAAGCATGTGATTGATTGTATGTGCTAGAAAAAACCCTGCACCTTAAGTCATGGCTTTGATCAGCTCTTCTGGCAAATCCTCCCCACGGCAATGGGACTACCTTAGGGAAAGCTCATATTCAGGATAGCAAGGTATTAAGCCGATAATCTCACCAAAAGTAGAAGATCCCAAATCACATTGCTACAATGGCAGCACTGCACTGTCTGCCAGCCACACTGCCAACAGGTAACAATTCACAGCTGCTGTCAGATCAAGCAGGATGTGTAGAAGTTTGCAGCCTTCTCCCTCATCCTTCTTGCATATACATCACCTCTCTGAACCCCTGGCTCATGCAGTGGGAGCACTTCCTGCAATAGCAAGTGGAAAAGAATCATCAAACCCAGTAGCTAATTAGCACAATGACTTCCCACCATGTATTACCAGCAGATGATTAACATAAAACCTTTAGAATCAGAGGCATTGGTCTATACCATCTGAGTTATTGTCCATAGGAGTCAACTTCTGGAGACAGATGTGACATACCAAGCCAGAGCCTTACAATAGCAAGCAGCTGCCTTATTGAAAAATGCTATGGATCTCTATTAAAAAGGAATGAAAGCAAGTCTGACTAGAGGCTCAGTGCCCCACACAGAACAATTATGCTAATGCTGCCCTTCTGTGTTGCAAGAAATACATGATAATTCAAGATTTGGTAAGAGAAGTGAATGCACAATTCATGCTTAAAGACAGACATGCTCACCTCCTTCTCTCGCTGTACCTGTAATTTTGATGCTAGGTTGAGAAGCAGAGCAAGAAATGAAAGGCTTCAGTTCATTGAAACATACACAAAAGAGTTCTGCAAATATTACTTGAGACAGGAACACAGCTGGAGTCTTAAGTGTCATTCATGTTGGATGCTACAAGATAGCAACCTTGAACTGACAAAAGTTAAAAGAACAGGAGGTGGAATAAAAGGAACATTTACAAAAATGGACCTAACACAGGAGAAAGGCACCTGATAAACTTAATTCTGCTTTCTTGGAAGGGGAGGATTCAATATCCAATGGCTTTTGACTCTTAACAGACAAAGAATTTTTGTCTGGCCTTGCATTTCCTTCAATAGGGTAATTTAATGTTCAGCTATCTATGAGAGGTAACATGCTCAATATTGGAATACAGCGAGCAGATACTGTGGCACTGACAGACAGATATGCAGATGCCACATTTATTAAGGTGAAACCTTTCCCCTAAAAGCACAGGTACTGGCACTGGAATAGCTGGGATCAAAAGATGAATGACAGCTGTCTGTAAAATTTCAAGCTGTCATTTCAGACTCTACAAAAGCCACAGGCGTCTGACCTTCACAGCATGCTGGGGCAGAAAATAAATCACCTGCTATTTCCACTGTAATTCCCTTGGCAGTTTCAGACAGAATTTCAAAGAAGCTACAAAGTGCTGAGCTGGAACAGTCTGGCTCTGAGCACAGGCCTGTTAGGTGGTTAATACAAAATGATTAAAGGTAACCAAAAAAGCAAGGCCGTATAGAGGGATAAACTATCTCCACCTCCTCTGTCTGCAGAGGGTCTGTGAGACAGGCAAGGCACAGTGGCTCAGGGGATTTCAAGCAAACCCCTTCCAGTCAAATTCTAAAACTTCAGGGTCAGAACAAAACCCACCGACAGCAGGGCAGGGAAGAATGCTGGTCCCCACGTACTTACAGGAAGCTTTCAAAAATCTCACCATAAAAAAAAATGTTCTTAATAATAAAAGTCCTAATGTCCCAGATGCTGTCTCACTGTAACAGTCAGATTACACGAAGACACACATACAATCATGCAACTACACACAGCCTTCAGCTTGTACGGGTCTGACTGCTGGAATACCACTGCTGTTTGACTGATAGATATTGCTCAAAATATTTGAGATTTAAGCAGCCAGTTGTCCAGGAATATAACCTAAGGTTTCAGGACATGAGTAATTTTAGGAGGACCTTCTCACAGTCATCCTCTGCATCTTCCAATGCAGGCAGTGCAAACAAATGCCAAAGCAACAGGGTTCTCCAGAGAGAGAACTTTACTATCACATGTCTCCAAAGCACCAGAATCAGCCTGACATGCAGCAGATCTCATGCTTCCCATCCACTGTTCCCAGGTTCCCTTTGCTGGCTCTAGAACTCCCAGGAGTCCATCCACCGTAGCCCTGCCATGGGGCTGCTAGGGTCAGAGGCCATGGGTCCTACAATCCCATAGGACAGAGGATGGAAGAGGTAGAAGCTGTGGAAAGAAACCAAATGCCCATCAGGGACCACAGAGTTTTCTGTTTCAAGAACATTGCGGCAATTAGTTCATACAGATGTCCTACAGGACCTTTGGTTTTGGGCTGCTCTAAGCTCCACTGGGGACTTCCTAACCTCTGCTGAACACAATATACACATAGTACAGTTATCACAGGTGGTATTTTCTCTTAGAAAGCAACAGCTTTGGAGAAAACCCTGCTGAGGAAACATACAGCTATGAAGAATATGCCTGTGTTTGAGGGACCTGGCACCATCCAGCACTGGGACTAGAACCAGAAAACATTGAACTGTGGGTTTGGGGAAGAATAGTGTTCACACTGAGTGCTGGGATAAAAGACATTCCCTGCAATGGAAAGATGTTCCATAACACACTACTGGGACACAGATACTGAATTTTATCAAATTTGAGGGTTTAGGATTGGGCTGGATAATGTCTGACAAGTTCAGCAGAGAAGAAAGAGACAAAGGCTAAGGATAAATAATAGGCAGTAAGGCTTCCATTAAGGCAGTGACTATCACACATTCAAGAGAAGTTCAGTTTCAGCACTCACCTGTAAATGATGAGCAGAACCAGTGCCAGGAACCCTGCTCCATATACTTTTCTAGCTGCAGTGCTGGGTGACCAGAACCCAGCAAAGAACTTCAGTAGTGTGTCCCAGGTGATTCCTAGGAGAAGAAAGAGATAGAAGTCAGAAGCAATACAGAGGCCAAAGAACAGACCTGCTACATTCAGTCATAGACTGGGCTGACAAAGCTCTGTTACCATCATAAAAGCTTGTCAATTTTTAAATTAATTCATCTTGGTAACCTTCAGAACTATAGGGTTTGTTTTGGATCAGGAGAAGGTTCCTTTATCCTACCTTTCCATCTGAATAAATGCCAGAGAGATCTGTGCCCCAGACGCTAACTAAATTGGTACAAAACAATGTATAGGAAAACCTACCAAGACTGAATTATAAACAGATATGACAGAAAAGTGAGGGCAGCAAACAAAGGGAAATAACTTGTATAAAAACATATATAAGAACAGGGAAACAAGAGAGAATAGAAATCACATCTCCAAATTTAAATGCCCTAAGCACTAGATATGACTGCCTCTTCAGGGTAGTAACAAAAAAAAAAAACAAGACAATTTGGCACTGCAAGCTGCTTTGTGAAAAACATTTTGAATTAGTCAGTGTTTTCAAGAGCTTTGCACAAGCAAGCAGAAAACCTACATATAAAAAAGAATGCTTAGTATGAAAACATTCCATTTAACAGGATTTCACTTGTTTTTCTGCCTTGTCTTCTCCCACACTCTAGTATTTACCTGTCAACATGCTGGAAAAAAGCATAGCAGGGAAGTAGTGGTGAAAGTACAGAACTCGTCCCATCATAAAAAAAGGGAGATAATGAAGGAGCCAGCCCAGCATGATCTGCCCTCCACCATGTAGCACAACTCTGGACAGTTCTGGAACACAAATAAACAGAATTCAGCAGAGAAAATCTCAGCAACAGTTCCTATTTGCAAACCTTATCACATTAAGTAAACTCTATGTTAAGACCAAACTTACAGTTTCTCAGGACATACGTCAGACTAATCAGGTCATGCCAGTTTCTAGTGTTTTTTATTCTTTCCGCAATGAAATACAAGCCATCCAGATGATCACTTTGTCAGCCTTTCCTGGAAAGAAATGTTGCCTCACTTTCAGAGCCTGGCGAAGGGACTGAGAGCTCTGGTGTCTGTGTGCAGCTTAGCCAATACCTTATTGTATAATTGAATTCATGGTTTAGAAGAATTTCTACAAAAAAGTGAAAGAAGCAGACACTGATCTAAACTGGAATGGTCAAAGTATGACTTACTAGGGTTTGTGAAAAGCTCTGTGATGTTGGCATTGGATGCAGTAAAGAATCATTATAATAATAAATTCATCTCTTGTATTCTATGATTCCATTTGTCATCTGCTTTGCATAAATATCAGGAAATGTTTCTCATTTCAGAACACCACGCATAGCACAGTAGTACAGAGCACATCCAGAGCTTGAGAGCAGAGCATTGATCCAATTGGTCTGTCTCCCTTACAGCCAATACAGGCAGCTCTTTCCAGTATGTTTTTTAAGATCTGTCCTGTTCACTATTAACCTATTTGAGATATGAAGCCCTTTTCCTTGTGGATATTGCTTAATAACCCAAGCTCTGGCTTCTCATCCTTGGCACACACCTGTTACCCACACACTTTTAAGGTGCCTGTAAAAGGTATTTATGAAAAGGAAGCCTATTACCAGTAATATATGTGGGATAAATATCTCTACTACAAAAAAACACCCTGGAAGCCTGCAAAGCAGAATAGGCTAAAACCCACGGGACCAGTAGATCTCTGCATCAGGAAAGTTTCCCTGACCTTTTCCTACTGATACGTCCAGATCAAATATAATCTTTCTAACAGATACACACATCTGGTCACTTCTGAGCTGCAGTAATCAATGTAACTGACAGCAATTGTGGCCAGCACCTTGGCTCTTCAGCAGTTCATAAGCAACTCCCATGCTAGGATGGGTGATCACTTGCAAAGCGGAGCTGGTATGCGAGCTACTGACTAATCCAAGCCATTGTCTCTTGCAAGCAGACCAGGTAGGAAAAGCCTCCTGGGACTTTTATCTCTGGATCACTTTAAGATGCCAGTTTATACCCATTCCTGCTCTGAAATCTTCAGCAAAGGAGGGGTAAGACTTTTGAGGAGCCACTGATCACATTACTTGCCTATGCAAATATTCCAGAGCTTTTCTCTTTGTCTAAGTAGATGTTTCAGGGTCCCTGCTGACTTGAGGATTTCTGATAAAGTCTTAACAGGTTTAGGAAATTTGTAAACTTGTCAGGAACAGTCTGCCATGCAAAAAGTGAGAATTGTGAGAGTTGTTCAGAGTGATTATTTCTTGTATAAAACCCTTTGTTCAAAGTCACATCATTCAGTGCTGCACTTTCAAAGCACTATATAGCTTAGTGTTTAGTACATACAGCTGCCTGGAGTGTATTTCATTCAAACCACAAGGTTTTAATACACTATAAATAAATAGAAAAAAATAAAGATTTTTAATTTCAAGATGAGCTTCTCCATATCAGAAAACAAGGATGTTATAATAAAGATTCTATAGTGTAGGCAGGGTAAGAAGACTGACCTCACCTTTGAGTTCAGACGTCAGCTGGACACCTCTCTTCAGGGCCACTGCAGTGGAAACTGTTATCAGAAGATACAGTACAATAGTGATGAGGTTTAGCCACCAAATCACCTACACAGAGAAAAAAGATTGATTTGAGACTAGGTTGGACATGTACATGTGAGAGGAAATTAAAAGCTACATGGAAGCATAAGAGTACAACAAGAGAGACAGTCCAAAAGGAGGAGGAGGAAGTGAATCACTGTCACTGGCAGAAGCAAGACTAAGCTAAACTTTGATGAAGAAATTGGCTTGGAACCTCCCACTCCAACTTACCGGGTTTCCCAGCAAATAAACCCGATAATCGGTCTCATTTACACCAGAAAAACGCAGGCCCTGAGGAAACAGATCAGAAGGGAATAAAATGGGTTTTCATCAGTCCAGTTTGTATTTCTCACAGTGTCAAAGGTGAAACAAATTCAAATTCCCACCTATGCAGCTCAGATGCTACAAACAAAGCTGACATCTTCAACAAAATTAAGAGGTGCTGTGCTTCAAGCAGCACAGCAAAAGCACATAAAGAAAGGTGGACTGATCAATATACCTGGTAGTTGATGGGCCAGTGCCAAGGTTTGGATGTAACTTCATTGTCCTTTGGTTTGAGGGCAGTATTTCCCTACAGGTAAGTCAAGATAAAATTCAAATGAGCAGGCAGTTATGCTGCAAAGCCTGCCCAGAAATGCCTGGGTACACAAACATACATGAATACTCTTCCTGAGTAAAGGCTGTTTTCTGACTACAAAAACACATCACCTTCCAGAGATGGCCACAATGAGCACAGTGAATGTTTTAATATTACTGTGCAAGTGAAAATGTTCTTTGGGTACCATTAGAGGAAGCATTCTCTCATTTATCTTCTTCAGCTTTTCTGTCACTGAGGACACATGTTGCATAAGCAAGACCTTTGTTCATTAAGAGACTACTTCGATAGGTTTCCCTCCACTCTGAAAAAAAGGCCTCAGAAAGATTATCTCCATGGAAACTCATGCAGGTGCTTCCTTACCTGAGACAGCATTATCACAGGTTGCCATGGAAATGTTAAGCATTAATAATAATTTGCTTGACTACCTTCTTTCTCTTAGGAATCTGAAAAGAGCTTTACAAACAGTAGCAAATAAAACCTTAAACTCCTTTCTCAAAATAGTAATTTCTCATTTTTCAGATAAAGGATAGAAAGCTGGAAGCAGAAGGGCTGTGGCCAAGGGCACAAAGAACAATCATAGAGAAAGAGTGCAACAGCAGTCCACCTCAAAAATATTAAACCCAGCTTTTTTTTCTTTTTTTTTTTTTAATACTCAGGGATAAACAGGGAAGAGGAAAGCAGAAAAGACAGCACCTTGATGAACTTAAAAAAAAAATAAAATTCAATTTTCAACCCAAACATTTATTGTTCTCCTGTCTGTTTAGCTCATTTTTCTAACTGACCACAGGAATATCCTCCTGCCTCGCAAATATTAATTTAACTTTAAAACCTTCCAATAATGTAAGGAAAATTTCCAACTCTCCTTTACAGAACTGAATTTCAGCAGTGGAGGGATTACATAAATAGGCAGCAGCTAGATCATACTAACAGCACAGCCAGGCATCAAGCCCAAGGCTACCAAACTTTTGGAAGATTTAGCTGAAAGACCATCCCTTTTTCTAAGCATAAATACATGTAGGTTGCTGAGGCATGTAAATTCTGGCCTAGCCTGCAGCTGTCACCCAGATATCTCAGAAAATGCTATTTCTTTCTGATGAAAGATAAAAGAAGGAGAAAAGTAATAATCTAGAATTAATGATACCCTACCTGGATCATAACCATATGGGTTTCTAGCAGAATTTCTGCAAAAGAGGGCTTCAAAACATCCAGGCTGATATTGGGCACTTCAGAAAAAGAGATAAAAATAGATTAGAAGTCTGTATGGTTTACTTTTATTTGCCTGTTTCATAATAAACTGAACTCTCTCCTCCTGTGACAAATCTGCTTCTAGCACCTTTTTTAATTCCCTGCGCAATTCATTCATATTCTAAACACAGAGGCTTGCAGTCAAAAGTATCCCCCAGTGAATTTCATAACTGATGTACTCCTAGATTTCCTTTACTTTCAGGAGCAAGAGAAATAGATAAAAGTCCATGAAATTAACAGATTTGTATTTCTAGCTGAAATCAGAGACATATTGTTCGTAAGCTGCTGTTTATCTGTAAATGAGCCATGAGTATGGGAATGTAAAATGCATTCAAAAAGAAAATTCTACCAAGTCAACAGTCCAGGATTTCTCTCCTTTGGTTTGCATACAGTTGCTCTGAAAGGTTGAAGAACATTAGTTTTTTTAATAACTCAGCCCAAGTCATCTGCAATTCATGGGATGAAAATTGTACCAAATTATTCAGGCCAAATGAGGCTGTGACACATATTTAACTCCTGGATGAGGATACAAGGCCCATCTGTCGTTACTGGCAAATCTGGTTCTCTGTCACACTTCTATTCATTTCTTGATGGTACTGCAAAGTCATTATTTAGCATGCCTCCAGTAAGAGAGGGAAGGACAGAACAAGGTGGATCTCAGCTTTTAAGAAAAAAAAAATAATCAAAGTATGTATGATATTTGTATATTGATCACAATAATTCCCAATAAATTATGTTAATAATATGTTAATATTATGTTAATAACAGCCTCTACTGCAGTGCCCATAAAATTACGCACTTTTGTTACCCATGAAGACCTCAAAATCCTTTAAGAAGTTTTAACACTTCGACTACATTTAAAGCGTTATCACCAGCTTACAGTACAAACAGTCAAGTGGAGAAAAGCTATGCATCTCTGAACAAATGGCCCAAGTTCAGCAAGATCATGCCTGATTCAGGAAAGAAACACAAATACCAACAGTGAATGTCAGTTCTTGCCATCTGATAGCTCATCCCTTTCTTTAACAACAAGCCAAGACACACTCTCAAATGAAAAGGAAAAAAATGACTTACACTTAGGGTTAATATGATCTTCAAAGTTCCAGAGGGAATTGGGAGTCTCCTTCAAGTATGGTGTGCAGGTGACTTCCAATTGTTCCCAACCCCTGAGGAACAGCAAAAGAGTTAGCCACCATCCTACAAATGATCATTCCATACTTCCAGCTCATGTCTGATTTTCTCCCCATTTACCTTTATACTTTCCCACAACACCTACCATACCACTCAACCTCAGCAGCTGCACTCTTACATGCTCTAAGCACTATGTAGAAAACAAACCAGATTTGCAAGGCAGCCAGCATCAAAATGCTACCAAATATGTGAACCACATTTGTAACTAACTTTGGGCATAGAAACTAAACCCCAAACCTATGCCTATACATAACTAATGCAACTTTTGAAGATGATGCACATTGACAACTAGAAACTATATCAAGCCAATCCTTACAGTCTCTCCGGAAGAAAGAGACCATCATTAAGTCAATCCATGCCTACAGCAACTGCATTACAGAAACAAAAGAATGACTTTAGAGGATCCCACCAACTGCTCATTTAGTCTGTCACTCTATTTCTAGCACCTTACATAGAAAACTTTGGGAGAAAGTGCATCAAATTCCACAGTAATGTAATAGCTTAATAAGGAATTTTCTACCAATCACCACATAGCAGACTTAACTCCACTACTTAATTAATTCCATTCATTAATCACCATTTCATTCTCTGAACGACAGCTATTACTACCCTTTAAATTCCTAAAAAATATATAAAAATCCAGTATACTCTACCCATCCTTCTTTGCAGTTAACAAGTACTTTTCCCCCCTCAGCTTTTAATGTCACCAATATTTTGCGGCAATAACTTCCATTCACAGGGTAAGTTTGTGTTAGGGGAAAAAAATCCCCACTTTTTTGAATGCTGTTGACAGAAGAAGCCATTTATTTAAAAAAAAAATAAAAATCACATTATTTACGCATGACCCCAGTGTTACTGATAAAGCCTAAATGGCACTTGCAGTCCTGGCCAGGCAGTCACCACAGGTATCTGCCCATGCTCACTATGATTCAGCATCCACAGGATTCCTTAGAAGCCCTTTTTACCATAACACAGTGAAGGGAAACCTAAGCTAGCAGTAATAGAGGCTGCTCTGGAAACAGAAGCAACATGACAGCACAGCCTGCTGCTTTAGGACCTGTGTTACCATCCCACACAGTACGATTTTGCGGATACACCAGCTTGCTTGGCATTAGTCTGGATGTCTCTGCATATACTTCATTTTAATGATGAAAATATATAATTCAAGGACATACTAAATCCTGACCCCTGCTCATATCAGCTTGTTACCGCTGCCCCCGCTTCAGATGTTGCATGCAAAAATGGCAGAAACTCTTCCAACCACAAAATAAATGAATACCAATAAAAAGAAATTTGTAAGATTCTGGTATGGAACAGCATCAGTTGCCCCAGTTTCCAGCAATTTTTGTGAACCCCAAGGATAAAATGGGCCTTGAACACATCTGTTATCCCCTCCTGGATTTAAGGGATATTATTTTTCAGAGCTCTATACCTTCCACTGTAACAAACTGCATAACCCTAACTCAGATCTTCTCCTCTGGTTATATTTGTAGTACCTGCTAGTTACTTTTTTATTGTTTTAAAGACAAAAAAAAATTGAGGAAATATGGTTATTGCTTAGTTTAAAAGTGCTATTGAGCAAAGGAACATGTCAGCTTAAGGCCTTCTAGGGGTGGAGGGAGATTACAAGCCGTTTACCATTTCGGCAGAATCTTTCCAGAAGAGCCCAATATACATCCCGTGGCCACATGGGTTAGCCGGACTTGACTCCGTAGTACTCTGATCAGCTTCTCAGCCTTTCTGCCTACCACTTCAATCCGCCAAAAATCATTGGAGTCTCCTGTTCCGTTCTATCATGCAAAAATGCCATAGGAGAAACAAACAAAACAAAACAAACCCCATCAAAAAAAAAAACCCACAAAAACAAAACAAAACACCAAAAACACCAACTAAAAGACGTATGTGATTGAAACACTGCAAACAAGAACTGCTGAAATTCTTATGGTGGCAAAGCTAAACAAAGGAGTCCAGGCTACCCTCGCTCAGACTTCACAGAAGAGATTCCCCATCAGGAAGAGATGATTCTAGACATGAGCAACCACTCACAAATACATCTTTATCTTGCCAACCTTAAATATTTTTGCTTCCAATTCATCCTTGACTGTGGCTCAAAGTTACATTTTAAACAGGGCTAACTTGGCAGCTTCACAAAAGGGGTTCAGGCAACAACCTCTTGCAGTTAGAAATTCAACCCTCAAAGCAGATTTCATTTTTGTGATTCAAAATTCTGTCACCATTCTGTCAAAAAAAAGGCACTTGTCTATGTGACAAGGCCAAATACATAAAATAATACTTGTCAGAGCAACTTCAAGGTTGCTCAGCTTGGCATTTCAGGAGCTGAATACTGCCAAAGCTCAACTGGCAGTAAAAGCTTAAATTATTTTCTTGTCTGTGTTCACATTACATAGACCTTAAATATGAGAAGTTATTTCATACTAAATCAGTTTTTTCTCCAGTACAGTACACTATCATTAATGTACATGACATAATTACATTAATGTACATTATCACCTTAGCTAACAAACTAAAAGACAAAGAATAAAACCTCTTGGCCTGGTATGAACTTTCCCCAAAAGAAGCTTTTGTTTTATTTTGCCATTCACTTACTATTCCATAGGCAGTGACCTGAAAATGCTTCCTTGTCAGGGGAGCCTCATGCTGGTGACTGTGAAGATTTCTAGAAGTTCTGAAACAAAGTTAAAAGTCAAACCTTGTTTTGCTTTTACATCTCAGTCAATTTGTGACAAGAACTCTGGTTTGAGCCATTCAGAGAGCTGTTGGTGCTTTGACCACCAAATTCCAGCCTAGGGCAGGGCAGGATGCAGCCTTAACAGCAATGGGGTCCACAAAGTGAATCTGCTGCTTCCCACCACGCAACTCTGAACTTCTGCTACACTGGGCAGGGCTCGAAAAGGAAGACAGCATGAATAAATCCAACCCTCAAGCAATAATCCACTACCTTTGAGTGGAAAAGCCATTGCTAGGGTTTTTTGGGTTTTGTTTTGGGGGTGGGTTGTTTCTTTTGTTTGGGTTTTTGGTGTTGTTTTTTTTTTTTAAATGAAGAGTAAAAATGGGACTTCTTGCAAGAAGCAACGCCAGACCCTGACCTCTCTTGATTATGGATTTTACTTTTGAGGGGAAAGATTTTATGACTTGGGCACAGATCTACTGAGGGGGGAATCAATGGCCCCCATTAGCACCAGCTGTACATGGTGCAGACAAACAGCTTCCCATCCTAACCAGGACCGCTAAGTGAGGCAGCCAGAAAGACCTGGCCATACCCTGGTCCTAATAAAACCTAATAAAACCACTCAAACAGCGGACCCCCATCATCACGAGTGCAGCAGCATCCAGCCCGGCCTCATGGGCACAGACACCCTCTGCCCATGCTGGAGAAGGCTCACACACAAGGGGACGAGCGCTATCTGCCGGATCTTTTCCGCAGCACCACAATTCCACCTTCCAATCTGGAGGCGTCAACAGGAAGTAACCAGTATTGCCTAATCAAGATTTTATCATCTTCATTATCAATTACTTGATAGTATACTCCACAATTCAAGACTTTTTTCAAGACTTTTTTTTTTTTTTTAAACTCTTAAAATCACTTGGGAAATCTAAGCAATGATTTGTGAACACACGATACCAAATACAGTATTTCCAGGCTGACAAGTTTAGACCTCCCATTAAGAAATCAAAGCTGCAACAGCACAGGGCATTGTGGCTCAGTGACATTAGTCAGATTAAGATTAAATACCAAGTCACCAGGGTTACACTGCTTCCTCTCAGGAACTCCCTACTTGATGATCTTAAAGGTCTTTTCCAACCTAGTTGATTCTATGATTCTATACTACAGAGAGGGAAGACACCAGCTGACATTCTTGTTCCAAGTGTTTCACTGGATACTGCCTATACACATAGGACAGGATACTTGCAGTATGCTGACAAAAAACCCCACACTAGAAAACTTAGAGAGTGGAAACAAGCAAAACAATACGGTTTTTGAAATTGCTTCTTTGTAGAAGAGTTACCCTTAATATGGCACCTCACACAGCTGAACAAATCCCTTTTCTGCTCAGGAAGGTATTTTTAATGAAGTTGTGTGGTTCTGATGAAAGTTTTCCACTTGACAGACACCTTTCAAAGCACAAACCACAGAAGAAAAACTCCACAAACCAAACACTGGAAATGTGGAAATACAGACACCTCTGCCACACATCCTGCTTGTGCTGGCCTAACAATGTAGTCTCCAGCAGAAAAAGTCTCCCACCAATTCTGTTCAATCATGCAATATCCTTGAAACCCAGAAATCATCCTTACTCTTTATGTTCCAGACGAACAATATCTCCATGCCTCACAAACTCCACAGGGATCGAGGGGTCTGACAGATCTGCTGAAGGAAGGCAACCTTATCATATCAATGCACTGACAAACATATCAGGATCTTACAAAGTTTCTTAGGAATTCTCATGCCTCAGGCAGACAATACAAGGCAAACAAATCTGTGTCGACTCTGTAAGCCTGGTGTAAACCACTGCTCTAGTTTTAAAGAATGCTGCTCCAAAGAACATGGCCCCAGGCAGCACATACTGCCCGTAAAGAGGATGCCTGGTCAGGATAGCACATACAAAAAAATAAACTATATATATATACACACATATAGTCCATGAACTATAAAATTACTCTTGCAACACTGATTCTGATTATGTTTTATCTAAGTTATCTGCATTTTTTATTGTTTAGCCAGTTCTTGGTTTTATATGCACATGCTGCAGGTAAAGAAAGGAAACTCTGCTAAACATGCCTCAGCTATACTATGTAATATTCTAAAACAACAGATACGTGCAAACCATAGATCTTCATATTCATTAATATTATCTTGCCTCAAGCAAGCATTCATACAAATCAGTTAAACATAATGTATCAGAATTCTCTAAGACCCACAGCCACAATAACAGATTCCACAAAATATTAACCAAGTTCAGAATAATTTCCTCTGTTATCTGCAGCCTTACCTAGGTGAAAAGTTGTTAACACAACCTTTAGCTAAGAAAATCTTATTTACTTTGGCTGCACAAAATACAATAGATAAAACCAGCAACTGTCAAGATGGAACCGTATTTCCCTTGTTCTTTCTCCTCTGCCCCTCATATCCATGAAGGATACTTTGCACTGGAGGGAACTCTGAATATTTAAGTGAAAACTGAAGCAGCAGTTATAAAAGGCACTTTACTGGCATTTGTTACCTGTGTCTGAATCATGTTTCTTTATAATCCAGAGGTTATTCAAATCTTTATGTAAGTAGGCAGTGACCTGAAACCACATGATGTATTATTTTACCAAACAAGAAAAAAGGTGGTGATGGCAAACACACACTCACCAGCAAACTGAAGTCCCAAATAAATGCACCAATAACATAGAAAGCCTGGTGTTACTTTTATGACAGTGCCCCCTAGAAAGGCCAATCCTTAACCCAGATCATACCTTTTACTCAGTGTATAGCCCCTTATGCTTAATGGTGGTTCACATGCATCACAGGTACCAGCCTCCAACCATTTAGCTTGACCTCCTCTCACACTACTTCAGAGGCTCCTTCTACAACACAATATCCAAACCTGAACTTTCTGAATAGTCACTGACCAATACCAGAACGAGAAAACTGAAACAGCACTGGCTTTGCAGACAGCTGTCACTGGTAGAGATGTAAGACAACAGGCTGCCTGTGACAACTTCTGCCAAAAGGTACAGGCAAGGCAAGAAGGAATTTGGGACCAGCTGTTAAAGCCACACATACTACCCAGCTTATCCTTACTGACCTACTCAGCCTCACACAGAGTAACTGCTCTTACTGCTACCATGGGCAGTGGAAACCATCTGGCCCCAGGATGCTCCTCCCAAGGGCAGCCTTCCTGAGAAGCAAGGGGAACTGTGCTCACCTTGCTCACTCTCCTTTTCCAGCAGCAACAAGGCCTGTTCTGTGAGACCCTAGCCTAGGCTCAGATCTGTGTCCCCCACTGAGGTGGAAGCAGATGGCCCAGTGAGACACAGAACATACACAAGTGTCTGAGGGTGGGGAAAAAGGGAGAACTAGAGGTGGAACCTCATACCTTGAGGTTTTATCATCAGGAAAGGAGACAAAGGAGAAAGCAGTTTTATTACAGTCTCCATATTTTACTCCCTAAATCTCCTCTAAGTTATGAGCTCACTTCCCTTCTCCACAGCCCCCAGACTCTCATAGTTCCCTTCTGTTGTCCTGCCTCCATGGCACAGGGGGGGAAAATCTCCACCCTTTCTCACTTACCCTGCAGGAAACTCCCATCAGCATTCTCTTCAAATACCCCCTTCCCTGCTTTTAGTATCATAAAGCATGCTCTGCACTTGAATTCTGTCTATCTTTGAGCTAGTTTTGGTATGACATCTCCATCTATGGTAATAAATGTCAATGTCACATGAGAGTATTAGAACTTTTGTTTGGGAAGGACAGCAGGAAAAGAATATTGAGACAAAGTTTTAATTTCTGGAAACTTCTTTCTCATCACAGTGACTGAAAGGAGTTAAACACTTGCTTTCCTCTAGCAACTTTCTTTCAAGGAGCTCAGAACAATTTTTAGACACTAACATGCAAACTGCAAAATATATCTTGGGAAAGCTGCAGAAACTACAAAGATTTGTGAAGCTTGATGGTGATAGACAAAAATAAGAAATTAATATAAAATTTGTACTACTTAATTAGCAATAGTTATATGATTTCTGATTTTTACTTTGATTTACTGCTTAATCATTTAATCAGAAGCTCTAATTTAATGAGTAAAGCCTTACAGATTCTTTGTCAATGGATGAAGAAAGCACAGCACAAAAGGACAGTAATTCACGTAAGGTCACAGAGGCCAGTGGCAGGAGTGAAACAACATACAGCAGTCCTGTTGCTTTTACAACACAGCATTGAAACCTACGATAAATTAATTCTGTTTTAAACATAAGTTTTACAGCCTTCTTTGAGGTAGCAACAGCACTTTCAGTATGGAGAATTATTTTTAAGTCCTCTCGCCTCAACCTATGGATCTTGCTACAACAACAAAGCCTTGTTACTTTAAGTCACCTCTGCAGTGCAATGTGGTAGGCTCTCTTCTAGCATCCTTTTTACTTAGACTTCCAAGCCAAGTGCACAGCTGTGACACTGAGAGGGTAACAGATGCTGAGTAAATACATAGGTCCTGTCACAACAACCCTGAACAACATGGGCAGTGGAAGGGAGCTACAACCATTGACTACAGTGACTGCAGTCAAGAGGCAATGCTACCACAGCACACTAACCTGCTGCTGGCGGGCCCCAATACCCTCTGGGTAGAGGTGCCAGTGGGAGTGAAGGTATCCCCCTGCCATTCGGAGGTTCTTCAACGTGACCACAGATCCATATGCCAAGTCTACAAGGGAAGGAAGAAAGAAGGCATGGCACCTCTCCTACAAATATCTTCCCCAGCTAGTCTGCAGTGCTCCAACTAGGCATGCATTCTCCTGTTTTGTTTTGATGAAAGCCTGTTTCCTGTTTGACACTTACTCCACACAGATCATTGCAAGCTTATCTTCCATTCTCAACCACAATTCAGTAAAACCGTTACATAACACTTGGCTGAAACACTTAAAATTCTCCCACCTAGTTTTAATAAACAAGCTCTACTTCTTTTGCATGCAACACAAGAGGAAAGGGAGGCAAGCTCAGCTATCAGATAGCAGAGCTGATACCCTAGCTTAAAACACCTTCCTACATAGCCTCCCAGCACAAGCGAGAGAATAGTGCTGGAGAATGCTCTCCCACTAGCAGCTCTGGAGCAGCGAACAGTCAGAGAAAAACTGAAGTAATGAGAAAGCTAAACCATATTAAAGTTTGTTCAATAGTCCCTAGCCAACCTGAGGATCAGACAACCACAGAGCCATCCTTCCCCTAAATTCATATGCCTGCTGAATACAGCACTGCTGAACCAGGAGCACGCTGTGTCATTAAGGAGTTGAGAGTTTTCATCTTTTCATTAACGCATATTTTGGAAAAAAATCCCACATCTGACCACCTACAAACCTAAGATGAACAGGACAGATCTTTTTGTTGTCTCAAGCAACATAAAAGCCAAAAACTAACAAGACGCATGCACACAAAATTCAAATCCTTTAAAATGGCATCTTTCCCTCTAGAAGGAATATGATGAAACAGGTAGTGACCACGTACTAAACACGGTGTTCTTTTCAGCCTTTTTCTTTTCTGTTTATAAGTAAAACTGCATGGAAGAGCAGCATGGATCTGACCAGGAAGGCATAATCTGCACTGTCCTGCACTGAGTCACAGGAGATGATGGTTTTATTTAATCCCCCCCCTACATTGACAACATTCAGTGGTTTCTTCTTTTGGATACTCACGCTCTGGAACGGAGATATTATGAAGATTGTTCCCAATCAGCTGGGACTGAAACGCTGAACTGAAGAAACCATCCCCAGGACCACTGCAAAAGAGAGCAAAGAATGTTAACAATTCAGTCTGAAAACAGGCATACAAAGTTCTGTCATGTGTGAACAAATTGTTTTTACAGAAGGAAAACAATAAAACCAGATATGGCATCAGGAGAAGAATGACTGCATCTCCCTTAGATGCACACATCTCAAATACTGTGAATCACAGCAGATACAGTCTTGCAGGAAATTGCCCAGAACTGCAAAGACTTGAGGTCACAAAAATGTACACACTGACCCTGCACAAAGCACCATCAATTATCTCTGGAGGTGTTCTTATGACAAGTAAACTGACCCACTAGCAGCTTAGATGTAACAAAGCCTCTCTTTGTGGCTCCTTAAGTGTCATTTCTGCTAAAAAGTTAGTGGTAGACCAGTTGACTTAGACTGAAAAAAAGAGGTTTATTTTTATAATCCTTTTTTATGGTTAAACACTTATTCACCTCATCTCTTAATGCTGGCATATGGAAAAATATTGGCAATTTTACTAGCTGTTGTGCTCTTCCCACATAAAAAGAATCCCCTGGTTGCAAGCATTCAGAGAAGAGTTCTCCCTTCCTCCCTTTGGGCACATTCAGACTTACTTTTTTAACCACAACCAAAGGATTTTTCAGGAATGCAGCGACTTTTTTTTTTTTTTAATTACAAAACAGAAAAAAAAAAGAAATTAAAAAAAAAAAAAAAAGAGAGAATGGAATGGAATTGAGACATTTTCAGGTCCAAGAAAGAGAGGAGGAAAAGAAGGAGACAGAGAGTTTGGTTAGAATTCTTGCTTGGTGTTTCAGAAAGTCTCAAGCTCAAATTCAGTTTCACTGCCAGCTTGGCCAGAGCCTTTCTGTAAGAACAATGCAAGAGTTTGGGTAGGGAATTAAACAGACACAGCTTGTGGCTGTGATTCTGACACTAAAAGCAGAGAACTCCATAATGAATAGCCTTTAATTCGAAGCAAAGACAAGTGATTCTTCTTCTGGAGAAAACATTGTGAAATACCTTTTATTTAACACTGTAAAATGAACAGCAAACATAGCCGCGTAGAGGACAAGCGGGAGCAGGATGAGGCAGAGTACACGAGCCAGTAAATGCTTCCCAAACGTGACCTGTAACAAACACAACCTGGATCAAACAGTGAAGCTGCAGAAACAACTCCACTCCTTATTTCACAGTACTCTAATAGTGGTCCTATAGTCTGCCATGCAAGCAAGCTCAGCAGGTTGCAGAATTACCTCAAAAAGGCCTAGAAAGAGGTAAAAGCTTAGGCAGACTTTGCTACACATCTTCAGAAGCTGAAGGTGTGGTGCCTTGAAATTTCAGGGTCTTGGGAAGAAGACAAAAAAAGGCAATAGCAGCTTTTAACTTTCCAAAGTGCTGACCATTCGTAACTTTGGCAAAGGAGGTTGAGCAGCTCCCATATCTCCCATTGGCAATATTTTGAAAACAAGGACCTTAATTTATCACTGGCACACACCTTCACACTGTTGTTGCTCAGTCAGAAGTCAGCAGCAAAACCTGTGTTTCACCTGCCTCAACATGAAAGCAGAGTATTTTATTTAAATCACCTAGAAAGGTGGTTTGTACACAAATGCCCAAGAAACATGTGGGAGAAGAAAACAGTTAAATACTAAAAATTTTTGCTACATGTCCATATGCAACTTCAAAGCAGATGAAGGCAAATGTATTTGCTATCCTCAATATTTTTTTACATGTTACCTATCATCCTATCATTAAGCTAATCATTTGCCACCCCTCAATACTAGATCCAAAAATTTCAGGAGTAATGGGAAAAAAGCTAAACACATTACAAAACTAAGAACTCACTGAAGTCAACAAAATAAACAGCTTCTCAGCTCAAGTACTTCAGCAGAACTTAATAACCACTGAGCATTTGGCAAAATAATGACTGATGGTACTTAACCAAATTTATGCAGAGGAGAGGCACATGAACTAATCTCCAGTTCCCTGGTCAAAACAACCACAATATGTTTCAATCTTTGTGAAAAGTTTTTCTCTAACTACAGACTTCAATGCAAAATCAAAAAAGAGAATGCAACTGAAAGCATAGAGCAAAACAGAACAGTGGACCAAGATAAGCTGAGCATTCTAGAAACCAAATTAGTCCCCAAAACATTGCACGTAAATAATCATGAGTAGTTTTCTAACAAATGCAGAGATAAGTTATTCAGGCTTTCAGAGGTTTAATCGTCACTTTTTTTCCCCTCTCTTCCTCTCCTCAAGCACCAAGGTTGCCAAAGAGTTATTCAGAGAGCATCTACCTTCTGGAGTAAATTTCTTTACATATTCTAACACTCAGGGGCTTGCTGCCTTTCCTGCCAGCAGCACAGATGAAATCACTGTGCAGCTGTCTGCTCGCAGAAAGCTTAGACATGATGGATTTGTTCAATTTCAAATGCAATTAACTGACTTTGCTCAAGAAGTGCTTCTCCAGAGCTGGAACACTGCATCTTTGCAGCCCATATTGATTCACATTAATCAGAGAAAACAAATCACACAGTGGCAATAGAAGCCCCCAGTACCCCCACTGTTTATGAGACAAACAGGAAAAAAAACATAAGTGAAAGAAACAGAATTTAAGCTTCAGAAAAGGCTGAGACAAGAGGAGAACTGAACATCTTTTAAAATATGTGCTTGGAGAATTTATTTTCCTGCTGGTTGCAAGACAACAAATGGAACATAAAGGTATTTCTCCAAACAGCAGATTTCACAGTCCCAAAATACAAAATGCAATATTAGAACAAGGCACTCAAACACACTAGCAAACTTACAGCTTGTAAGAACTACATGTGTGTGAAATCAAGCAGGCTATAGCTGCTTTCATCCTCAGAACTGGCTATGGAGAATGCAAGTTACAGAGCATTCCTATGACTGATGACAGACTATAGCACACTACTGCTATACGGCCCATGCCCCATATTCTCATGAGGCAGAGCCAGAGCTTGCACTGCTTATGCAAACTCAGTGCTGCATGACATGGCTGTCTGCCAGGTAGCATGTGCTCCTCAGAAGGTCAGGTAACAGTGCTGGACAACATCTTGCTTTGGGCCATTGTACAGCCATTCCCAATGACCATTTTTAGCCTAGACTGAAATAAAATTCATCCAACTGGAAAGGAAATAGTTTATCTGGGGAAAAAAATGACTTTTTTGCTGTGCTCTTATGACATTATACCCTGCTAAAGCATGTTCGGGTTGTGGTTTTTCTTGGTTTGTTTTTTTTTCAAATGTATGGCAATAGTTTTTCCATTATAACCTTCATCTTTAATTAGCATCGCCCACCTCAGATAGCCCTGTTTGTACAGACGGAGTACTGCTAGTTACAGGGCTGTCAAAGACTAGGGGAATCATAAAGCAAACAAAACAAAGAAACCCTTAACATAAAGAAAAGGTTTTGACACTCACCAGTGACAGGCTGAGGTTCCCCAGCAAGTCCCATAGGTCATGCATTGTGTTCAGGCCAACCAAGAGGACTACGAAAAGGCCCACAAACTTTACCCCCATTGCTCCAGCAAGGTTCATGCCAGTGAGACTCATCCAGAACCACCAGGAGGCAGAAAATGGCCTGCAGAACAGATAGAACACTCAGTGAGTAACTGATGACTACACGTACCAGCATCTGCAATCAGGAAAATAAACAGCAAATCAGTTACCCTGCAAAATTACATTCCATCTTCTCAGGAGCCCATGAGGAAAAGACAGACAAGTTTCTCATTCATTTTAGAATGATGCAAGGACACCGGCTTCAGATACAGGCTTGTGAAGGCAGCCCTAAACCTTCCTTTTAAGGAAGAAAGCACAGACACCAGGTATAAGCTAAAATACTAGTGTGAAGAAAGACTGACATGTGGAAGGTCTGAAAACAGAAACAGGACTTCTGCTCCATAAAATGTAAACTTAATTCTCTCAGAAAGCTAAGGACATGGGGGACAACAGGAGAAAAAGAGTAACTACTTTCCCTAAAGCAGAAAGGCCATAGTGGAAAACATCTACCCAAAGCAAAAAGCAAACAAATTAAAAATTAAACTAAAATTGAACCACAGAGAAAAGATGAAAAAATATTACAGTAAAATTTAAAACCCTCTTCCTACTGACTCCTGATGCCTTGATGTTTGTACTGCAACTAGCCAAAATCCCCATGACCTGCTAAGCAACACAATAGCTACAGCTGGCTTAACTTGCATAAAATCAACTAGTTTGAAAACAGGATTAGCTCTCAAAATATGAGAAATAAGTTCAGGTTAAGGCACACAGAACTGATCAAACATTGCCCTACAACTCAGAGCTTGCACTTCCTTGGGTATGTGTTATAGATGAGGATGGCCTTGGACGGCCCTACATGACACTGCAGGCTGTATTTCAGCCATGTGTTCCACAGTCACACCAAGATTGATGTGATCAGTTCTTGAGCATTTCATGAAACAAAAATTGCTCATACATAACACAATATGCTAAGCTTTTATGTCTTTGAATTCTGAATGCATTATGGGGAAATTACTCTGTGCAGCCCAGCCACAAAGAAGCCATTTGACATACCCTATAAATCACCATTCCCCTCCGGACTGGTCTGTAGCAAGTACCCTCAGCAATTTTGACTACTTTGTTCAGAAATGTTCTGGCTATACTTTCCTCAAGTTTTTGGTACCAATTCTTCTAAACCAAATAAATTATACTACTTGCCTCAGCTAACAAGATTTTCTAAGTGCTTATAAGATTACAGTCACAGACAAGCTGTGTTTCTCTAGCCTGGAGACAAAGCAACTGGTTCAAGACAACAAATTCATATTTTCTGTCATTAAGGACCAAAGCCTTGAACACGTTACATCCATCTTTCATTCCTTCTTCTCTGACCTACAAAACTCTACACTAGCCTTCTTTCCAGTCAAGCCTTAAAAAGCTTTAACATTCATCTTCAAGATTCACAGCTCTATAAATTTCCTTTCACACTAAAATAATCTATGTATCTCTCTTAGTTTACCCCAGCCATGATACTTTCTCCCTAGTTTCACAAATCCTCATGCTAAAATTCTTCTCCCCAACCATAAGCCATTTTCAACTCCAAATTTCCTGAAGTGATCACCTATCAGCAATTCACCCAGACTACCAAGTGGCAAACATGTCCTAATACGTCATCTGTGACAAAGCTGAGTACCCGTAATTTAACAAAATTATCTTTATCTTACCTATCCGCACAGCTGTTACATTTCACCATACTCAGAACAGCTCCCATAAGGAAGAACATTAGAATGGGATCCAGCAGAATATACTGAGACAAAGTAATACAGCCTGTATCTGCAAAGAGATACACAACGTCAGAAAGGCTTGTAGTTCCAAAGTGAATCCAGGATTGCAGAAAGCCAGTTTCCTCAGCGTAGTGAGGACAAGGGGAATAAAGGAAATTTTAGAAACAGCAGCAGATCAGAATATTTCAACTTCTACTTGAGTAACAAATACAAAAAAAAACCCAAACAACAACAACAAAACATAAAACACCAACAAAACAAACAGAAAATTCACAAAAACACACGGTAGAACAGTATCTATGAAACACCATTTGGGAAGTGCTGCTAACTTCCACATTCAGTTGGAAAGTGTTACAGATAGCAATGCTCTACCTACTAAGGCACCAGCAAGGTGCCAGCAGATGCTAAAGGAACAGTCATTTTTCAGATGTTACCTATTAAAAAAAAAAATAATGACTTGAGCATTTTAAGTCTCCATGCCTCAGTATCCATGTGTCCTCACAAAACCCAGTCTGGGTTTCTCCACCTGTAATGTTAATTTCTCCACCTGGCTCAATTCAACAAGGAACTTTATTCATTTCTTACTGTGAACTCTTCCCCAGTAATGTTGTTAAATACCTCTATAATTCATATGCGAGACATCAGTATTTCACTTCTGGGCAAAATCATTCCTGTCTGTCTTACAAAAATTCATAGCATTGAGGCAAAATGTAATCTAATGCTGTGGTCATTCAGATAACAGAAGTACCTATGAACTAAAAAAGGTTGTAAAATTCTCAAGGGGACCATCAATTAAAAAGCTTCATATACATACAGCAGAATCACTCTGCTTTTGGCAACCTCTTTCGTTAACCCTAATATCCACTGGCTAGGTAACACACGATAATGCAGAAATTAGATTTTCTTAACAATTAACCTGCTTAATTTTGCTGTAGCAGGAATACCTACCAAAAATAAGGATGAAAGCTGTGAGTAAGGCTGCTGGCAGTGACTTTGACAGTTCCAGCACTGTGAGGTAGACCAATGGAACCAGGCAGGAGCCAAGAAAAGCACAGAACTGCAGGAAAAGATAATGAAAGAAGTTATAATCCTCCCCAGGGTGATTACTACTCCCGTTTCTCTTCCTTCATCTTCCACTCATACCAACAACAGGAGATGCTGCAGTAGCTGAACTGACTCACTTGAGAACATCAGATAAAAGCCAAATGAACAAAGATACTGCTCAGATTAGGACAGCTGCTTAGCCTGTTCTGCAGAGCTGTCAGTAGCAACTCTCTTACTAGAATGCATCACATAGTTATAAAAAGATATGTCAAGTAGGTGCACTACACATCCCCCATACTTAATCTAACAAGATACCAGAATATGAAATCTAAGAACAAAATACACCCGTAACTTACATCTTTAGCAGACCAGTATCACCTCCCCTACACAAATGAGACCAAGGATAGTCAGAAGAGGAAGAACAGAAATCAAAACAAAAGAGAGCAGCATCACAGTAAAATCTGTTCTCTTTAATGTCTGGTTCCAGCACTTCTCCCACCTTTGGTTCAAGGAAATCTAGAACCATAAATTGCTGGAGACCCAGTAACTACACCAAGAAAATACGCTTTTCCAGGTTTTTTTCTTCTTTCTAGGCACTAGCAATTGGCCACTGTTTCTTCTATTGGCTTGTGCTATCCACTGCCAGTTTTACAGCTCTTGGTCTTCCTAGATAGCAGTACAGTCAGGATTTCAGATAGAATACCACTCTGAATTTCCCCCCCTGCTCCATAAGCTTACTAGCTCAGTGTCACTGGTGATGGCAACTGCAGATGGCAGTGGATGATCCTGGCTTTTTGACATCCTTGGCTTCCCTCAGAAGAGCAGCCAGGCACAACAGAGTGAACAGAAGCCCAAGTTCAGCAATGTTCCCTTTGCAGAACAGGCAAGATATCTGTCACACTCAGGAGTGGTCCCACTAATTAGAAAAGAGTTAGCCTCAATAATCACCTTACTTTCTTACCTGTCTAGCCTCTCATAGCCAGACATTAAGAGTTATTCACAATACAACCACTACCACTTTTCCAAAGAGCTTAAAGACAAGGCACAAGGCTAAAAAGACCTCTGTTCTGATCCAGGAGAGCTCTTCTTATGACATAAAACTCTGTACTGAAAAGCACAGGAGAGCTGAACAGCTTGACACCAGCCTGTAGAGCCTTACCCCTCTCATTCCCACGTAGTTGTGCTGCTCATATCTGTCCCCTGGCTTTTGGAAAGGAAATGTACCATCATATCCACTAAGGTAGCCAGCGAGTCCAATCAGCATCTGAAGAGGAAAGGTCAAAAAAACTGGTCAGGGAAATGTCACTGGAGGAAGGAATATCCAAGCCAGCAGCAGGCAAGATTTTTATAGAAGCCAAGTTCCACCCAGAGAATAAGAGAGGATAAGAAGATACTTAATTCAGACGCGTAATTCAAACAAGAGTCTATGTACAGAATTCATACACATACATATTGACCTTTGTCTAAAGGCAAGATCAGAAGGGCTCAAGACTTTGGCTGCTGACTATAAGGAATGAAGCTCAAGAGAAATACCAGGTGGAGGATTTAGCAAAGACAATTCTGTCTCTGTAGATTCTCTCATAGCTCCCTATTCCTATAGTTTAAGGAGGCTCAGCCTGACAGGAAGATAACCTTTACAAGGCAGGAGACACCTTCATCAATACTGCACATTGTTGCTAGAACAAGTTCTTTGACTACAGAATTGCAAGGCAAGGCTTTCAGGGTTCTTTCAGGTCCTTTCCTTTTCAGGGTAAGAATCTCACTTGTACATAAGCTATGGGGAACTGTTTGGTTCCTTTGAACTGCAGGCTTCTATGACACATCCCCTCCAAACCATGAAATTATTTTATTTCAAGCCTTTCAAATACTGAACACGCAACACTGTTCTGTTTTCCCATATTCAGAGTATTTTCATTAAAAAGATAATAGGCAAGTTGAGGTTCTGGCTACAGAATGCAGATTACCATGACACCAACAACAGTTAGGAGTGCTACTGGTGTTCATTATACCCTTCAACAAGAAGGGGAATACTTTTGTTAGCGTATTCCTGTAGATTCTAAGACATGTAACAGAAGAGCAGTTTACCTTCCCTAAAGGGGGATGGACATCAAAGAAGAAGGTCCGATTAATGTAGTAACTTCCCATCTTCCCAAAATGAGTTTCATCCCAACTAAAAACAAACAAATGAAAAAAGCTGCTATAATGATGAAGACAGTAAAAAACCCAAGAAGCATCTTACTTATGCTTTTCATCATTCAGGATATGTGCCGTACACTGGAAATGAGACAGTGCACTAAATTCACTGGGAAATCATGAGTAGTACTTCAGATATTTAAGGCAGGGTCCTTTTTAAAGGGTTTGATACTGGCACTTCACAATCTCTAGCCTACCCTTTCGATTCCAAACTGTGGTAACGGGTGTTAAAAAGTCAGCCTGCAATCCACAGATCCCCAGAGATGCCTGTTCAGTAGTGGGCCTTCCCCCTGTAACACGTCCTGAGAGCAGCGCCGGGAACGGGAGCGAGGCCGAAGCCGGCAGCGGGCTGGCCAGAGAGCACAATGCTTCTTCACGGCCCTCACCGCCTGGATCCCGCCCCACCACCTGCCTACAGTAAACACGATCGTCTTCCCAGCTGGCCATGGCAGGGGCGGGGAAGCGGGGCGCAGGCTGGAAGCTGGGACGTGCTGGATGATCTCTGTTCTAGGGAGAGGCGGCAGACACCCACCCACAAACGGGCTTGGCCCGGCTCGGGCTAGGCCCGTTGATCCCGGGCACAGACCCCGCCCCGGCCCGTACCAGACGTGTGGCGGCTCCGCCAGGCGGTGGAAGCGGGAGGCGAAGCTGAGGAGGGTGACGAGGGCCAGCGCCGCCGGGCGAGCCGCTGCAGGAGGGGCTGCGGAGTGTGGCGGCAGCCGGCTGGGCTCCCGGAGCTCCCGCTGCCGCGGAGGGCCCGGTTCGGCCTGGCCTCTCCCCGCTGCCGGCATCAGCAGGGCTGTGCTACTCGCAGCACCGGGGCCGGGAGCGGCGCAGCCCAGGGTACGGAGTCCGGGGCGGGCGAACAGGCCGCGGGGCACGCATGGAGATGTAGTCCTGCAGCGGCAGCGGTCGAGCCCGCGGGCGAAGGGAGGGCCCTGCCGGGGCGGGGCCCACACTGCAGCACCCGCGGAGGGTCGGGGAGCAGGATGATCGCTGCCGCACCCAAGGTACGCGGCTTCTGCGCTCTCTGCGGAACGTGCCCGCCGGGCGGGAAGGGAGCGGGGTCTGTGGCTGGGCCAGAGATAGAGGAAGCGAGGCTTGGCGCGGAGGCGTTCTGGTCTGGGCCGGCAGGGCCGGGCCTTGCGCGGTGCGGGTTCTGCTGGCCCGGGCTGCCCGGGGTGGCGGTGACCGCGAGGCCTGCACCGCCTTGTACGGCGTCTGTTAAACAGGTTCGCGCAGTCCCGGCCTCACCCAGCTCTGTGTCTCAGTGGAAAGCAAGGAATTTGCCCGCACTCTAAATAAAACTAATGCTTTTCAAAGCAGTGGTGGTGGTTGCTTACAGTAGTAAGTTAACTGATTGTAGTAGTTGAGCTGTTAATGTCAACACCTCCTGAAGGGATACAGAAACCCATTCCTGCTTATGCCTTCTCGTTTTAACCCAGCATAATACAAGCACTGCCTTTCAGACACTGAAGTTTCCCCTGTGCAAGCCTCCAAGGAGCAGTTTTCTCCCTCGTGTCTCAAGAAACAGGTGAAAAAAAGATTTTGTGTTTCCAAGTGCATCCCAAATACAGGCTGGAAAGAGGCTGGTATCCAGAAACCATACTAAAGCAGACAGGTTTGGAAACCTGAGAGCTACACACACAAAGTTAAGGGTGTCTCTTCTGTCTTCCTCATCAGTGAAATGCATTTCCCAGATTTTTACTCAGGACTGGGACTTGGGCCCAAATTTTCCTCAGTGCAGCCCTGAAGTTGGAAGTGAAAGCAGAAATCTTAGTAGACATCAAGCAAATTTGTCCTCCTATCTTCCCGGTTCCAACCAGTCTAACCTGCAGCTTAAGGGGATTAACTCCGCTTAGAACCCCGTACTTCATGAGGTTGTAAGTGGAGACAGTTCTTCCCCATTACTTCCCTGGCCTGTGCTCAGCTCTTCCTCCAGGGAAGACTAGATAGAATGTCACTGTGTCTCAGCAAACCTGTCCACTGAGAACAAAACACTCATTGTCTGTAGTCTTTCCTTAGCTGATTGTTCTGTCTGTGGTCTGCCCTTCTGCAGGGAGCAAAACAGCATAAACTTAAGCAATCACTCCAGGCCCCAGCCTCTGGAGACACATTTCCCAGCTAAAGGATTAGTTGTTTTTCTGTGTTCTTTTTTGGTGAGATCCCTCAGGGCCTTGAAATCATAGAGCAAAGCAATTAGCTTAGCACAATTTAGCACAGGCTGCAAAAACAACAAAGAACACTAAGAGATCAGGATAAATGTCTCTGCCAGCTGAGAGGACAGAGTCTGAAACAGATGTGGTGAAGGACATGAGTTTCTGAGCTAAAAAAAAATCAGCAAGGTCCCCAGGGAAAACAAGTAAAAATAGCATGTCATGAATGCTCTGTGTTTCCCTTTTGATGTTACAGTTTATGTTTCTTTCCCTGCAGGCCAGCAGGCTGGACATTTGAAAATAAAAGGCACAGCTAAGATTTCTAATGCCCAGGTTCCAGAAGAAGAGAATTAAAGAAAACCAGTAAATAACCTTGTATATGAAAGTGGTGTCAATACTGGCATCACTTCCCTCCTCACTTAAAAGCCATTTCTCCAGTAAACTTCAACTACACTAATTTAATCAAATGCATACCTTGTTTAAAGTAGTTTGAACCAATCTACACTGTAAAAGAAGCATCAAGTTTACAGGGCACTGGAGCATAGAGATCCTCAGGGTGTCTCTGGTTTTCTGTTGACAAGATAGCCTGTCAGTGAGGATATCCCTTCCTTTTTCTGCCTTGCTGTCAGTCTCTGGTATCATTTCTATGCATTTTGGGACGGTGGAGATACAGAGAAAGAGACACGCATGAATACCAGTTTCCTGTGTGGAAAGAAGACAGCTTTGTATTATGCACAAAGTTGGCCTGGGAGCAGAGTAGCAGCCTCTCACAGACCTGCAACATAGAAAACCATCAGCACCTGCTAGTACTAATGGGAGGAGGGCTATAGGGGTAAAGGCAGTCCCTGTTCAGAGAGCTGGCAGTGGTTCCCTAGTAAAACAGAAATTCTGCATGTGGCTTCAGTTTCCGTGTTTTGTTTCCCAGGGCAATCTATATTTCTGCACTGGCAACTGCTGGGAACCTGACAGGCTCTTTAGATACCTTATTTGTTTCTGGACAAACAGCTAGGGAGATAAGGGTTGTTCCTAAATATGCTTCCAAACTCAGAGCTGGTTAATGGTTCTGATATCAGGACTGGGCTACAGCAGGATGTGGATGCAGCTGACTGCTGTTGCTCAAGATTGAATCTAACTGGCCGGTTTTTGTGTTCTGGGTGCGGATTTGTGAGCACAGTCCTTTCCCATTGGCTTTATGAGATAAACCTTCCCCCATTTCCACTGAGTTAAAAGGGAAAGTGAAAAGGTTGGTTCTATTTCGTGGAGTAGATTGCACGCACTGACCATGGCATCTGAAAAGGTGAGAGCTTTGACAAGGTGGTAGCGTCTGGGAAAGCTGCCTCAATGCTAGAGATAAAGTAGAGATGAATTGTGTGCCTTCTCGGCCTTAGTCTCAAACAGCAGGAGCTCTTCTTGTTTGGAAAGAGGCCTGGCCCTGCCCTCAATAGCTGGAAAAGCTGTCTTAATGGCACGCCAATGCTCAGTGCGGGTGCTTGTCACAGTGTGTGGGGAATTTGTTTCAAAGATCTAAGATGGGATAGAAGTCAGCAATATCCAGTAGGAACAAAGAGGAAAGCTTTGTAAGAAAGAATTCTAAGGACACTTGCGCACTGCTGGAAACATCAGGTGTAACTAAATATTCAGAGGGCCAACGTGAAAGACAGTGATATTACCTGTACACCCAAAACAGGAACAGCCACTTTCAGAAAGGAGCCTTCTCTCCCCAAAGCATTGTGCTTCTCTGTTTTACAGTTCTTGAAATGTCTTCTGTTCATGTGTTGTTCTGCTTACAAACTAGGGTGTTCTCACCAAATAACCACTCTATCTCTCTGTTCTCAGCCAATACTTTATAGCTATTTCCGAAGCTCCTGCTCTTGGAGAGTGAGAATCGGTAAGATCTAGTGATCTCTCTTTCGTTGTCTTGGTGCTTTTGCAGTATCCTCCCCTTCACTAATCTGATTAATCGATCACTTATTGAGAGAACAGCAAACATGAACCCGGAACAGTGAGGCACTTTCCCCAATGGGAGGAAAGGGAATGTCACACTTCACCTGGAACGGGGGCGGGGGGGGGGGGGAAAGGAGAATAGACAGGAGGGCTTTGTTCAGCCTGCAGCTAAGAGGGAAATAATTGCTTTGTAAAACCAATGTGATGCAGAGGGCTGTTTCTTCCACATTTTCTAGAGGGGCCCTGCACTTTGTTTTTACAGAGATAACTGCCTCAGACTCTGGTCTTGAAATTGCAAGGTCTTGATTGCTGAGCAGGGCTGGGAACGGTCCCTGTTTGTACTGAGACAAGCAACGTTTTGCAGGTGAGCACAGAGCTCCCTGCCTTCTCTAAGCCAAATCAGGACAGGCTGTGCTGCAAAGAGTGGCAAAGCTTATGCTGGAAAATGCACTTGTTTTACCAGTACTGATCTTTAGTGCTTTGGTCCTTTATTTGCCAGAGCACTAGCTTCTCAGTGGACTGAGGACACTTTTCTTGAAGGATAGGGTCTTTTTTGGTTTAAACACCATTCTTTCTTCACATGGAGATGGTAGCATTTCCCTGAGTCCGTTATCAATTAAACTGGTCTCTGTGCCTGTCTGAAGCTGTATACTCTGCTCTCCCTAGCACTTGCTCTGAAAGGGATTTCGTATGACCTGGTGCCAGTGAACCTCCTCAAGGATGGGGGGCAGCAGGTAAGGGTATATCTACCATTGCTTTATCCAGGGGTAGTGAACTTGGGGATCATGAGACGAGTTGCGATTAGCACTAGAAAGTTCACAGGCGAAGTCACTGAATTCCTCGCCGCTTCTCTGTAATTCATAGTTGTAGCCAGTTGAGCCTCTCAGAGGGCCTGCCAAAGGAAAGGGTGGGTTGCCAGAATAGATATTCCTCGGGGGGCCATAGTGGGGAGTTGTGCGCCTAGTAGCACCACCAGCATGATGTGCCAGTATGGGCTAAGATGAAGAACAGTAACAGTAATAATGACACTGCTGCAGTACCACCCATCCTGGGCTTGTATTGACAGTTTATCAAGAGGTAAGGAAGTCTGGCCCTGGATGCAGATCCCTGAGCCCCAGTGAGTTTGCTGGAGGCTATCAATACAGCTAATAGTACTGCAAATATTAATACTGAGGTAGAAAGAAAAGCCAGGTTAAAAAAAAAAAAAAAAACTGGGTTGGTTTAGAGAAAGAAAACACAGAAGAATTTCTTGTTGCAGTAATCTCAGGGTTTGTTTCCACAGTTTTCTGCTGAATTCAAGGCAGTGAATCCAATGCAGCAAGTACCAGCCTTGAAAATTGATGGCATCACCCTTTCTCAGTCGGTGAGTTACCAGCTACATCCCTGTTAACCGTTCAGTCCAGCCTGCTGCCCAGTCTGGAGGGGATGGCTCTGCCCCATCTTTTCCCTGCACACTCTCATTTGTGCATTGGAAAAGAGGTGTGATTTATGATAAACAAACCCACTTGGGGGCAGAAATAGCACATAGACTCTGCTGGGAAATTCCTGTCATGATGGTAAGCTCAATTCAGCTTTGGTTTGTAACTCTACTTTTCACTAAACAATTTATAGTCTGACTTAAATGGCCATGCCAGGTTTGCCTGAAATTACAGCTGGGCTAAATGACAAGAAGGCCACAAGTGGACATCAAAAGGGATATTCTGTTGCTTGGATCAGTAACAAACTTCATGAAAAAGCCGTTGTATTCTCTTGGATCAGCAACCCTTCCCCAGGTACTAAGAAAGTGAGCTTTTCCTTATCTTTCCAATAATCTCCCTTTACCTCTTTGTTAATTACAGCTAGCTATAATTCATTACCTAGAAGACACCCATCCTACCCCCAGGCTCCTGCCCCAAGACCCAAAGAAGAGAGCTCAAGTCAGAATGATTGCTGATCACATTGTTTCCGGCATTCAGCCACTCCAGGTATTGTCTTGTCATATCCGTGCAAATGGAAAAGCCAGGATGGGTATCCAGGAGTCTGCAATACCTCTGAAAAATTCAGTATCTTTAAATTGTTGCCAGCCAGTAGTGTGGCAGACCTTAAGACTGTTGGCAGATGAAGTCTCTGCTTAGCCTCTGCCTGATCTGCCAATGGCAACAATATAGTTATTTCCTGCAAAGAAAATCTGTAGCACCCCAGGGTTCTTTCCAGAAACAGCTGAACCCATATGGTTCCACTGCTGGGTCTACGATGTTTTAGGGGGAAGACAACTGACAACCCAAAGGGCAGAGGCAAAGGGATAGATACCCTGGCAGCTGTTACAGAAGGACAGTCCCAAATCAGAGGTACAGCAGGGTGCCTGATTTGGTGAGGGTGAGGTCAGGGCTGACCTAGCAGGCTGAACTCGGGCTGGGGGTTCAGACTTGGCAACTTATCTCCCTTCTCTTCCACTGGATGAGGCAGTGGGCAAGATCCTGCCAGCAGCAGTCAATCTAACCTTGAGATTGCTTATCTTTGCAGAACCTGAATGTCCTGAAACAAATAGGGGAGAAAAAAACTGAATGGGCTCAGAACTGCATTGCGTCTGGCTTTCAAGGCAAGTCCCATGTCCAAAAATATCAACTGGCTCTTCAAAATGCTGCACTGCTGGGGTCCTACTTTCCTCTACAAGCAGAAAAACAGATCTCCCTGGGCTGGTGCAGTGACGGCACTCTTCCTGCCCAGAGTTCCTTCCTAAGGATTGGTTGTTCTTCAAGCTCTCAGAGGAAAGGTGCTGTCCATAGGGTGCTTCCACTGCTGCATATGGAAGAGGGGAAGCCTGGGGTCATCCTATGCACCACAGCAGTTGATTGTCCGTGAAGCACAAGGGCTGACAGCACTTCTTTCCACCCAGCTGCTCCCAAACTAGTACCTTTTGCTTAAAAGTTCTGTCATGTCAATCTGTATTTATATGCTTTTGTAATCAGACAAAAGGTATCTGATGGCAAACTCCCACAGAATCTAGTACGTAGCACAGTATTTTTTTACCTCCCCAGGAGAAATAGGGTGCTTTTTGTTTCCTCAAAACCTTTTCCCACATGTGCTGCAGTGGCAGGCCCATCTTCTCTTCTGGACAGACCCAAACTGATCCTGAAAACTCCCATATTGTTGTAAGATTTCTGTTCCTTTTAGGCTCTGCCCCAAATTGCCCATTTTTCATACTCATCTTAGGATTAAAATGCCTTTGTTCATAATGCCCAGTGTGAAGGGTCTTTGGTGTCCCTTTCAAATGAGTTCCTAATGTCTCACACCAGTGTACCACCTTTCTTGACAGCACTTGAGCAGATTCTGCAGCACACTGCTGGGCACTACTGTGTGGGGGATGAAGTAAGTATCTGAGCAAACATTATAAACCACTGGAGAACTGACAAGCCCAGTATGTATTCCATAAAATAAGAAAGAAAATTAGTTGTGGAGACACAGCACAACCCCCTTCTGTGATTGGAGTTGCATGTGGTGCATTCACAGTAAGAAAAAGCTGCATGGATCCTACTTAGGCCATTACTGACTTGCAAATAGTTACAGAGATGTTTACTTGTCCCTGCCTGTAACCTGCTGATAGCCAGATTCTGCAGCTGTATCTAGGATCTGACTGCTACTAGAGGATGGGGAAACAGGTTATATATATTTCATCTTTAAGAGATCTGGAGTTCAAAGTGTCCTGTCATAAGGTCAAAGCTTGGCTCAATAAACAGGTTCATTTCTTAGCTCTGCTCTGTGGAACCTTTAACCAAGTTGTATTGTATTTTTCTGCACTGTCTGACCCATTCTAACATGGTCAGCTTTCAGAGCGCTCACATACAAGCTGTTCTGACCCTTGCCAAGCTAAAGGCCACTCAGACCTCTGTCCTGTTTGGTAGGCAGTTGGATCCTTTCTATAAGACCTAAGAAAAAAAAAAAAAAAGGAAGAGTCCCGCACTATCCTATGGTGCATAGGATTGTCTAGTAGGAACATTATGGAACTGGAGCCTTTGATAGGCAAAGGCTAATTACATGATCTTATGCTGGTGAAAGGCACCCAGGGCTTTGTGACATGGGGAGTAGGGTGAGGGCAGCTGCCTGTGTGCAGATAAGCAGTTAGCTGTACTGTCCTTGGTTCTTTTCAGATTGTGAGTCCCTGGGCCTGTGTCTGAAGGTGCTATCATGTATCATGTCTTGACATTGGCAGGAGCTGCCCGATACTCCTGCAATGCAAACAAGCAAAATTTACTCATCTTTTCCCAGTCATGCAGACTTTCCCCTCCTTCCATCACCTTCCTCTGCAGCTTGTCAGCAGACTTGTTTACTCAGAGGCAGTTGCCATAGAGCATCATGTCCTCAAGGTTGTCATGATCAGCTGGTAAATGTGAAGCTCCCTAAAGGCTAATGGGTTTTTCTACTAGTGACTGCTATGAAGTTCCTTTCCTTGTACCACTGTCATGTTATTAATGCTAGATTAAAGAACAAGATTGTCATGACAGCTCCTCTGTACTGGCTAATACCATAATTTCTATCCTGCTCTCAAAGCCTGCCACCACAATGAAGAATGACGGAACAGGCTCATACTCTGACGCCTTTTCTCTGCTACATTTACAGGTTTCAATGGCTGATCTGTGCTTGGTACCTCAAGTTTTCAATGCCGAAAGGTAAGTAAGGCTAAGCTTGAGGAACTCTTCAAGGGCACCTACCCCTTGTCCTGGGCTGTCAGAGTTTACCTTCTGCACCTTGTGCCTGTTACAAAAGCATTCCTCCTGCCTGCCCTATCCAGTTATGGATTCTTCTCTGCATTAGTTTTACTATGCCATAAATACTGTCTCTTTTGGAAGTTCTTGGAAATAAGGAGCTGTGCTGTCTTCTCAGAGGCCCTTGGGGGAAACCTGATCTGTATCCTTAGGAAAGTTAAGGTTTCCTGCATTGCCATGTCCTCTCTCCCTGTTTGCCCTACATTTATACACTGCACAGTGGGGAAATATTAATCTATTTGTTGAAAGCCTTAAACCTATGCACATAGTGGTTGCATGATTTCCAGGAAAAGCATAGTGCCTTCTTACCCTGTGCTGCACACTATGTAAAGCCCAGTGATGATAGAAGATCTAGCGTCTGGTTTTAAACCTACAGGGATGAACCTTTTCTCTTAATGCAAATGTACATTTGCATTGTAAGATTCTTCCATGCTGGGAAGACACAGCACACTGCTCTTCTGCTCACTGCTGCACTGGCTATCCAACTCATAGTTCATCACAAATTCTTTTCCCTTTGCAGATTCAAAGTGGACATGGGTCCTTATCCCACAATAACTAGAATAAACAAAGCTCTCCTGGAGTTAGAGGCATTCAAAGTAAGCCACCCATCCCGGCAGCCAGATACTCCTGCAGAGCTACGAGCTTGAAGTCCTGTCCTACTCATTAAATCAAGTAAGCTGGAGTGTCAAAGAAGAAAACAGCTACAGCTTGAGTAGGACTTCAGTGCCATCAGGAAGCCCTAGTACTATTGCCTCACTTTCATTTGGTTGGGAAGAAGAACAGACCTAGAAGTAGCCTGGATGACATACAGGAGCTATGCCTGTGCTGGAAAGCTTGCAGCTACTTCTGGCTATGTTTTTTTCTATCTGATGTATCTCCATGGAGCAGATTAAACCAGAAGGATTCATAATTATCACAAGTTCCCTTTGTATGGCTTTGAGTTGGGGAATGTGGCCACAGAGAGCTGTGAGGTATTGCGCCAATTCTGGACTCCCCATGGGACTTCTTTACTGTCTACAGAAAGCACATCAGGGAACCAGTGTAACAGTGTGCTGCTAATCTAGTAGGCCTGCTTGTCACTGCAGCTGCTGCAGAGCTATGGCATAATCAGCAGTGGATATAATGGATATAAATAGAGCTAGTCTCCAACAGGAGACAGCTTAATCCTAACCCTTGTTGGGTCTCACGGGTCTTGCAAGAGCAAACAGTCGGCAACTCTGCCACCCCTTGCAATGACAAGTAAATTACTACCAAGGACAATTGATTTGTACCGCTTATGTCTAGCGGCAGTCTTGTGGAATTTATAATAAAAGGTCTCTCTAGAGCAAAGCTAGGTGGTTGTGCCACAGCTGGCAAGACACAACCAGCTCTCTCCCATACACTGAAAATGATAGCATTCTCTTCCTTTTACCATCCTCAGACACTGCACTAGGTGTTTTCCTAACACTGTTGCAGGCTATTGCCCAAGGGAATTCTATCCCAGATTTCCTCCAAACCAGAATCATGCTTTTACCTCACTGTGAGGACTTTTCCAAGCAGCAGGTGTAAATCCCATTGCACTCATCCCAAATAAAATCTGAGTTACCTTCAGAGCTGGAAGCATCCTGGGAATTCCAGCTCCAAAACCTGTAGGGCAAGAAGAGAAACCCAGAAGCATGTGACTGTGTTCCTCTGCAGACTCACCTCAGATCCCACTGAGTGTTTTAACACCCAAGCCCACATACCAAAGCCAGGGACATCAGAGGGGATTTCTGCCAGTCCAATGCTGGCTTAGCTACCCTAAGAGGGAAATACCCACAGCCTTCAGAAAGGCTTTACAAACCCACAATCTCTTGTGTCATGAGAGCATTCACCTACATACAGATACTTGGACTGCCACATTGCTTGGACTCATTTATTGCAGTCCATGTCTGTATTCAGGCTGGTGAAGAGCCTTTGCTGTTCCAAGGCTTATTCTGGGTATTCTGCATTATCCTAGGTCCAGCTGGATCTTGACTGTGGTGTTGTAAAAGGTCCCGACACAGTTGGAGCCCCCAAAGACCAACACTGTGTGCAGATTGTGCTCCTTTTTATTCCCCTTGTCCACATCATTCAGGGAGGCAGGAGTCAGGTCAAGCAATGTATGGCCAGCTCGGGGCACAGAGCAGAGGTCATGGTGGATCACCGTGCTCCATGAAAGAGTATCTGAAAGAGAAAGGGCTATCAATATTGACAAGCCCATTCCTAGTGCAATGGATGAAACAAATGGACCAGACTAGGTGTTCAGAAACATCACTGCAGCCCATAGTCAACTTCAGCTGAGGAAACGGGTAGGGAGAGTCACTCACCTAGGTGGAAGACAAAGGCATCCTGCAGGGCTCCCGTGGCATTGCAGCCTCCACTGATGAGAACCTTCTGGCTGGACACAGCCAGAGCTGCATGAAAACTGTGACCAAAGCAAAGCCAAAGGCTGACTACAGCATAACCTGCTGGGGTTTTCTCAGTCAGCAATGGGTGGGGGGGACATATTTCAGCAGGAGGGTGGGGGCTTTAGCTGAAGAATGAAAGTTTATTTCTGCTTCTTTTCTGCCCTGATTTGCTGAATAACCCTGAAAGAGTTGTTTGTTTGCCTCTGCAGGTCAGGCCATAATCAAGCTTGAAAAGCTCCTCATTATCTCAAAAGGAGCTATCAAAACTCCTATGTTTTTGCTCTGTGGAGTGCAACAGCAGGCTAGCTGGGCTTTGGTATGATTTAGATTATTGTTCTAGTGGGCAAGGGCTTTAGGAACAGCATAGTCCTAGTACAAGAGTTTCTCCCTCTCTGTGTGTCTGTTGTACCCCAGGTACTGTGGAGACCAAACAGCAGGCAATACACTTCACTAGCACATGGCAGAAAACTTCTCCTAGCCTGAAAGGAGAGGAGACTAGGGAGCCTAAGGGGTCTGTACCCCCCAAACCCTACAGGCACCAACTAGGATAGCACAGGAATTTCTGGTCCCACAGCAGAGGGGCCATCCACTGTATTTTGACTAGTGGGGTAGATACACAACTAGATCTGATCACAAGCACCATTCAAACCTGGCTTCAAAAAGGACAGAGAAAGAAGATAGTTTCTATCTGCAATAGGATCTTACCAACGTGCAGAAGGCTGTCCTGTGAGGAGAGGGACTGGTGTGTACTCCATGAAACCTGACAGCCAGGGGAAAGGCAGGTGAAATGTCAAAAAAATCCCAGCCTCATAACTAGACAAAACCTTCCATAATCCTTCACATCAGCAACCTGCCTTATTACCCAGCTTCTTCCAAAAACACAGCTTCTTGTTTTTCCCATTCCCTCCCCTCACACCACAGGAAGGTGTTTTGGCTGGTTGGTTGGGTTTTTTTACCCCATAGTTTTCCATCTCCATTGTCTACTCAGTTTTTATAATGTCAATGGCACCTCCCCATCTAGCATGCCTCATTCCAAGTCCCTGCCTTAGAACAGCCCTTCCCAAGGCAGCCGTCTTACCCAGATCTAGGATGTGCATGTCACTGAGGTAGAGAGAAGCCCTCCGGCCCCCAAAAATCAGTAGTTTGTTCTTCAGTAGAGTAGCTGAATGCCTGGGCAGGGAAGCAGCAAGTGAACAAAGCATCTTTAGCAGTTCCCAAAACCGATGTTTCAGCCTTTGCTACTGCTGTTGGGCTGCCTGCCATAGCTTCAGTCTACACCTGCCTCTACTGCCCAAGGACAGAATCCCATCAGGATTCATGACAGGAGGTACTGGGAGTCACATTGCTCAAAACATAGCCCTATCTTAATAAGAAAACAGTGGAGAACAATCACGTAAATATTTAGGAAATTACACTGGTGTGGGAGGGAAGGTGAGCAGAGGTTTCCTGCTCTATTTTGGAGGGCTGGAATAAGAGCACTCTCACCCAAGCCTAGGCAGAGGCTTCTCCCCTTCCGAGATGGGCTGATACCAAATTTCATGCTCTGGATTGAAGATATAGAGCACATTGCTGCAGGGTCCAACTGCCATCGATGCCTTCTGGGGGGAAGTCCCTCCAAAAACAAAAAGCTCCTTGCAGTAGATAGTTGCACTGTGGTAAGTGAGCACTGGCATCCTCCCTTTAGCCTGGAGAAAGTTTAACATACATTTGTTACAAGAAGTGTATTATTTGCTGCATGACCTGTAGGAAAGGGGTCATGCAGTGAGTTGGGCAAGTCTCAATTTTCACTGTATTGAACTCTTAGGCCAGATCTTTGCCACAGAGGTAGGCAGTACATCATTTGAGTACTCTGCACCACCAGAATGCTCTGATGGAAGAAGGAACATAACTTCCTAGCCCAGCTTCCTCAGAACACATCAGAGAACTGAATGAACTCATCCAGGCTTATTCTGTAAAAGCCACCTTCTGACTTAGCCAGGAAAGAGACAGATAGTCCCTTGCTAATGAGGCTCCCTGCAAGGACATGACAGCAACTACAGAGCTCTGAGCAGTTCCTGTGCTTAGAGCAGTCCCTGTGCTTAGAGCAGTCCCTGATTTGAGATCAGCTTTTCACCTCAGCGTCCAGCACAGCTCTCAACAGCACCATACAAAATAAGAGGCCATTTCCCTCTGACACTCATACAGAACCTTCCTCCCACAACCTCAGTCAGACACAGCACTCTGCAGCAGCCATTTTTTCACCTTGCTTCACTCATTGTAGGCACAGCCCTTGGTTTCTGCCAAGCTTGTAGCCTTTCAACATAGCCTTTTTATATCTGTCAATCCCAACTAAGCAGCTCAGACGACCTGCAGGAGCAAGGGACCAAGATTACTGGAATAAGGATACGGGCATATCGATTGCCACATTCAGGCAGGTCCTGCCACCCCTCCTGTGCTCATGTCTTGGAAGAGCTGCAGTACTTACAGCAACAAGGAGCCATTTCCAAGTGACTGTGTCCAGAATGTAGATGCTGCTGTTGGTTTTGCCCTCCCTTATGCCCCCGAAGATGTAGATACGCTTGGTCTCTGGGTCATAGGTAGCTGTGTGTCCATGCAAGCACAATGGCATGGCATTCTGTAGCTGGAAACCCACTGGAAGCCAGAAATCACTGTCTGTGGAAGCAAAACCAGATAAATGGTGTAGGAGTTCAGAGATGCTCTTGATTTCTCCAGATTTAAAGAACATGTCATAAAATCTGTACTCAAGATCCTGCTCCCTTCATCTCCTCCTCCCCTTTGATTCAGGGTTAGAGGAGACTCTTACAGAAATGTTTCTGTGTAAATAATGCAGGAGAACACTCACTAGGTGGGGAATAGTAAGGTGGAAGAGAGGATCAGTGAGATGCAGAAAGGTGAAAGGCACTGGAATGGTATTTCATGATTCTCCACCAGTAACCGCACATAGACTGTGTACCCTTTAAAATTCACCCAGCTCTTTCCAGAACTTATACCTTAGCTCCTGGAAGGCTCTCACACACAACTCCACAGCTTCTCATGGCAGCCTATATTGTCAACTCAGCCTGCTGACCCATGTTAGGAGATGTAACACCTTTGCACAAACCCCTGAGTACCCCTCCCACCTGCATGAGTTGTCTCAGGTCCCACTGCTCCCATTGCTTTTGATAGCCCTGAAGTTCCCACCAATTTCCATCTTCCAGAGTGCATCCTTGCAGGGCTGCTGATCAACACCTTCTCCACCAATGAGAACAGCTGTCCCCAGGTCACTGAGGCACATGGCATGGCACCACCGTGGGCTGGGACTGCCTGGAGAGGGGAGAGCACAGGGCTGAAATCAGTCAGGTGAGACACCCCCAGCTCCCTTTCCTGCTGGGAAAAACAAGGCAGCTGGAGGCTTCGAGGGCAGAAGCGGGAAGGCAAGGGCCTCACGTCACTTCCTTCTGGTGTGGCAAGAGACAAAGCTGCCTGAGGAAGATTTGCTATTTGCTTTGGGGAAGAATTGCCTTACAAGGAGAGATGTCACTGGCAGAGGGAGCCAACAGAGAGCCTGCCTGTATATATGAGGACACATACAGGCTGCCACTTCAGACAGGCTTGCATGCCCCCCATCGGCTACCTAACCCCACAAGGAATATCCCAGTTGTGCTACCCCCTGTGTTACTCCTTGTGAGGGAGAGCTACCCATGGACAGCTTGTTAGTTCCTAATATACAGAACTGGAAGCCTGGAGCTGCTTCCAGGGATATTCCTCCTACTACTCTGTTCCTCCTTATTTCCTCTCCCAGGGCCCTGTGGTTGGCTGAGCAACATAAAACCACTTTCTAATCAAGGTCTATTCCACATCTTATCCTTTACCTCAAAGTACTATGAACCCAGAGGTGTGACTGAGATTCAGAGGACCTACAGAAACATCCTCAAGAGCCTGACAGTACTTGAATCGCCTGTACTGAGGGTAATTGCATGGAGAGGAGGAGCATATACATATACAACCTACTTGTTATTCTTGATTACTGGGGAGACAAAGGATGAAGCACAAGAGGCTTGTGACATTAAAGGGAATAGCATCACCGAGTGGCTGAAAAGACAAACCAGGGTCTAGAAACCAGATCCTCACCTTGCAACTCCTTCACTGACAGATCTGCAGAGGAAACACAGAGATGGCCCCATAAAGAAAGCAGTCAGCAGACATACCATGGAAAGTGCTCAGCTCATCAGAAGAAATGCAGAAGTAAGAACACGGCACATGTCCTTTGACTACTATTTTGCTGTCACGACTGCATTTTACCCCTCTGATGGAACCTCATTTTTCCACTTCTCACACTGCCTACAGTGGAAGCAACTATGATGGAGCTGTATTTGCCCCTGTGAGAAGCAAGACAAGTCACAAAGAAGTCACTTCACATGGGGCCCACTGTGTTGTCAAATGTTTACACACCAGCTTGGTCAAACCCTGGAGCTGACTTGGAATTCACACTCCATAACCTAAAACTTTTGTTCCCAACCCCTTGGCAGCTTCCCTTCTCACTGCTGAAAACTCAGTACAATTATACTAATGATATATATATTCCTTTCCATATGTTTCATACTTTAATAATAACCAATGCTGATAGTAGGGGAACAAAGGTGCCAATTGAAAGGTTACAGGATGTTACAGTATTTAACTTTCTTGTGCCTCAATTTACTCTTTTGTAAATGAAGGGTAACTATACTTGCCTTCATTTACAAATCACTTTTAATCATGTGAAGAGAGAGGCATATTATGTTAGCACTAATAGTATCCCGTGTTCCATTTCTGGCCTTTTCCCAATAGGCAAAATTCATCAAGAAGTTTATCCAAGACCAAGGAGCATTCTCAGTATTTCACAAGCCAAGACAGAGAAACCCATCTTGCCTTGGGCAAAGGCTAGGAAGCTGTTGACCAGCAGCATTAATAGATCATTCAGACAAGACCTATAAAATAAACCTGGAAGCTGCCAGAGTTACCTTCTTCATCAAGATCTCTCTCAGATGCTGTGGGTTTAAATAAAACTTTCCTGGGCTTCTTGAGGTGGGCAGGACTTTTCCTCCAGGCCTCACTGGCTTCCACTTTGCCAGATGGTGGCTTCAGGGCACAGGGTACCGCCAGGGTCCTCAGCAGTGGGCAAGCATCCTTCCTCCCAGGCCTGGATGCTCTAGCAGTTACCTCTGAGCTCTGACTCCTAACCTGTGATAAAGAGTCCCAGTTAAATCAGCCCTGAAGAAAAAGACCTGAGAGGCTAATGTAACTTTTCTGCTCCTGGGCCAGAGATTGGTTTCATGTGGTGGCTGTCTTCAGGCTCTTCTTCCCATTGAGTCTTAAGGGCCAGTATACCAACCATTTCAGCCAGCAAATACATGCTGAGCAATGCAGCTACATGCTGCTACATGCCCAGTGGTCTCCTTTCAGACTGCTGGTTGTGATGGGCACAGCTAACACAAGGCAACTGGAAATGCTGAAAGGCCATCTGTGCTAGGAGTAACTAGGCTGATCAACCATCCCACCAAGGACTGTTAAATTCCACCCTTCCAAAGGCATTCCTATGGAGAGCATCACTTTCTTAAACACAACTTAACCTTTGGTTTCAAAACTTGCTTAGCCAGGTTTCCACTGAGAGAGTGGCAACAAGTGTTTCTGCTAGACATCAACTGAGCAGCTATGAATGAGGGAGGAGATAGCAAGGAGAGGGTGAAAAACCAACAGAAAGGCTCCAGGATACACGTAACTGCAGTAGGATCCTCCAGGTCCTGGCCAAAGGGCTTCTCATCTGCTGGAAGCACTGGAGACTGTGTGATCTCTGGGACAAGGAAGGGGTGGACAGGTGTACTGCTGGAAACACCTCGGAGCAACTGCAGCAGAAACAAAGACATTGAGAATAGAAGGACGCACCAAATGCACTGGCCACCATCCACAATGGGTGAGCAAAAAGATGTCTTGCAAGGAACAGATGTGCTGCAAGGGAATAGCCCAGCTTTCATCTGCAGAATAAACAAGGGAAAACAAAGCCAGCCACTGGAAGATGCTGAACCCAATGGCTTCAGCGCAAGGTAAAACAACCGCAGATCCAGCAGGGAGTGGAACAGGAAGTGAATTGCTCTCTGCTACCTATCTCCTGCAACACAAGGTGTTTTGGCAAAGCTGTGTTTAGGGAATAGATCTGAAGCACCACAGAGGGTTTAGGTTCAGCACAGACATGCATTAACAGATCCATGTTTGGTGGCTCTGCCTCAGAGTAGCAAAATGAAGGAAAAGGAGAGGATATGAGAGGAACTTCTGTAGCTCTGAGGTGACAATATTGGGGGCCCAGGGCAGGAACAGAGGAGGGGATCAGTTATTTTACCTGTCCATTGACAGTCAGGACAAGCTTCGCAGAGTTGCCTTTGTCCATCTCTTCCAACGAGGCCATAAAAATATCCGTTCTCCAGTCACCTTCCCACACCAGAGACCTGCAGAAGAACCATGGGTTTTCAGCCCACAGGTGACACTCACTAGAGGAAAACTCCTGCTCCCACACTAGCTGGTAAAACCCCAAAGACAAAAAGAGACCTAGCACTGAAAGCAGCCAAAAGGAAGCTGAAAGGATCACTTGAAAGAAACACTATGGTGGAGGACTGACAGGCCTGAGCAGCTCTGGGACACCACCACCAGAACCAGGCAGCACCACAGAGCAGAATGCCTGTCCAGAAGACCCCTCCTGACACCCCGGCAGCACCAGCTCCCGCCACAACCTGCGGGTGGGCTGCAGCGTGCCAACCCGCTGCGGGGCGATGCCTGGGGACACCAGCACATCCACCGCGATGCTCGTGTCCGGGGAGTAACAGCTCCAGTCTCCCAGCCCGAACACCACCAGCTGCTCCGGCAGCGGCAGGGGCAGCCAAGCCTGGAAACCCATCTTGCTGGATTGGCTGCGGGGGGAGAAAAACAGCAGAAAACTGAGATAATCATCAAGGAGTAAAAAAGAAGGTAAAAAAAAAAAAAATATCTGAAAAGGCTTGAAAATATGTTTATGCCGGGGGAGAGGGCAAGGAGGGTCTTAAAGAGGAAACCGCGCAGGGGTGCAATGAAGAAAGTAACTGGCAGCCTGGGAAGGGAGTGCAGCCATGAGCTGGGGCGGCGCAGTCACGGGCAGCTCCACAGCCGAGGTGAGGCGCGCAAGGCCCACCGCTCCCAGGCGCTATGCGGAGGGGTCGGTCCGCACCCGCTCAGCCGCACCGGCGGTTCCTGCAGCGCCCACAGCACGAAGAAGGCGAGGCCGCCCTCCGGGGCGCTACCCTGTGGCCCCGGCCGGCCCCGGCGGCAGGCAGGGAGCATGGCAATGAGCGGACGCGCCGGTAGCGGGATGCAGCCATTAAGGCTCCGCGGCGCAGCTGGGGGCGGCCGCCAGCCACCTGTGAGCCCCTGCCGGCCTTAGGAGCGTCCGAGTACTGGGGTGTGGTGCGGCAGGGGCAGGCCTGGCTGCAGGGAGGAGGTCGGGCGACTAAGGCCAGCTGCTCTGGCCATCCTAAAACAGGGCTGCTCTCATCTCCGTAACGAATTACGGTCATTTCTAGAGCCCGGGGCACACATCAGTTTCCAGGGAGGGACAGCTTGTTTGACAGTTCCTAAGTGCGCAGTGACGAATGGAAGCTCTCAGGGATCGGTACTGGGACCAGTGCTGTTCTTTGTCAGTGACATGGACAGTGGGATTGAGTGCACCCTCAGCAAGATTTCCAGCAACATCAAGCTGCGTAGTGTGGTCAGCATGCTGCAGGGAAGCAATGTCATCCAGGGAAACCTGAATAGGCTTGAGTGGTCAGCCCATATGAACCTCATGAAGTTCAACAAGGCCAAGTGCAAGGTCCTGCACCCGGGTCATGTAATCCCAGGCACAAACAGAGGCTGGGTGGAGAAGGGCTTGAGAGCAGCCTTGAGGAGAAGAACCTGAGGGTACTAGTGGAGGAAAAGCTGGACATGAGCCAGCAATATGCACTTGTAGCCCAGAAAGCCAACCGTACCCTGGGCTGCACCAAAAGGAGCATGACCAGCAGGTCAAGGGAGGTGATCCTGCCCCTCTGCTCTGGTGAAACTCCACCTGCAGTACTGCATCCAGATCTGGGTCCCTCAACACAAGAGGGATGTGGCCTGTTGGATGAACCGAGTCCAGAGGAGTGTCACGAGGACTATCAGAGGGGTGGAGCATCTCTCCTATGAAGACAGGCTGAGACAGCTGGGCTTGTTCAGCCTGGAGAAGGCTCAAGGGAGACCTTATAGCAGCCTTACAGCACCTAGAGCCCTACAAGAAACCTGAGAGGGACTTTTTACAGGGGCATGTAGGGACAGGACAAGGGGGAATGTCTTAAACTCGAAGAGGGGAGATTAAGATTAGATATTAGGAAAAAAATCATTACTGTGAGCATTGTGAGGCACTGGCAGAGGTTGCTCAGAGAAGCTGTGGCTGCCCCATCCCTAGCAGTGTTCAAGAACAGGTTGGACAGGGCTTTGAACAACCTGGTCTAGTGGAAGGTGTCCCTGCCTGTGGCAAATGAGTTGGGACTAGGTGATGTTTACAGTCCCTTCCAACTCAAGCCGTTCTATGATTCCGTGGAAGGATGGCTCCAGCTACAGGTCATCATTTCTCATTTTGACCAGCAAGTGCTTCCTTCAGTCTTCATAGTAAGATAAAGTTGATGGGCAAGCAGCTATGAAGAGAAAACACTTTTCTGTAGATAATTTAATCAGTACTTGGTAACTGAAGATATGTTATTAATCTTTCAGATTAAAAGATGACATAATGGAAGAACTAGCTATAGGGAATCTCTGCAATTGGTGATGACAAGTACCAATATGAAGCACTGGAGGGTAAAGCATTCAAAGTATCTGTGTCTATTATATGAGCTTGGCTACTTGCATGTTCCAGTCCAATTCTTCAGGCATTCAGTATACTCTCAAGCATTGGAGAATTTGAAGAATTGTCTGGAACCATCATCACCAGCTGACAACAGAACATTTTCCTATCCATCAACAGCCATAACATCTGGTACACTGCAAAGTACATTTTGAGTATGTGCTCCCTCTTTACTGATAAAACCAGGTTTAATTTTATTCTTGGTTTGTTGGAAAGGCTGTAGTTCAGTTTTTCGTATCAAGACACACACTTGTTTTAAAGAGAAGACCAAGTTCTTGGTTGCATAGTGAAAAGTTTATTTAAAGGGAATAAGTTCCAATATACTTTTACAAAACAGCCACAACACATCAAATATAAACAGTACAAACCAAGCTTAGAAGGAATACAAGCATGCTACAAATGTAGCCTTCATCTGTGCCCCTCAGCAAGAGGTTCAGTGCCAAATTTTGTTGAAATAGCTTCTCCTCCATTTAAAGCTCCTATCTTGGGAGGCCATGAAGAGCAAACGGTTGGTGCCGAGATCTCAATTTTGAAATCACAGGACATCAAAAAACATTCACATCACATAGGTAAGACTGACAACCATCACAGTTCACAAGGATATAGGTCTGAAAAAGGTATGATGAGCTTTGCAAGATGTTCCGCATTGAAAGATCTATGTGAGCAACTTGGAGCAGTGAGTTGAGAGCATGCTGCTTCCCTCTGAGGAGAGCAGTCACCAGAGCATCCTGAAGGTTGCCAGGAAACCATTTTCAGCTATTTATAATTTCCAAACACAGCTCCTAAACTGCGAGGTCATTATTTGGCAAAGCCTCCTTAGCCCTCAGCTTTATGGCTGGCATCCAGCTTCTTGCCCAAGGGACTTAACTCACCAGTCCAGATGGGTTTAAACCAGATAGCCTCACTAATGGCTCGCAAAATTCTTGCTCTCTCCCTGCCTGATAAAGGGTACATTTCTTGTATGATTCTTCTGAGAAGGCAACATGTAAAATCCAGAATGGAACACAGAAAAGCCAAGGGGAGTCAGACCCACTGTCCACCCAGCCTGATGTTGTGTCTTTAGCTCCAACAGCACCAGTGTTTCAGAATAAGTTGCCAGAGACTCTTTGGAGGCAAACGTGGAATAACCCCACAGAAAATTCTCCTGGCAAGACGTACTTGAACACTGCAGATTTATGTACCTTCTAAAGCTTTATTAAGTTACATCAAATTAATTTATTTAGGTAAATGACTTAGCATTTTGACTCCTGCTAAACTCCTGGCTTCTTTCAGTCTAATTAACTAGCCAGTCACGATCAGTTCTCAGTTTTTCATTCTACCCATTGAGATATTCTCAGTCATATATGTGACATTGTCACATCCAATATCTTCCCAGATATGAGGAAAGGAGAAACAGTCTTTCCCTTCACACTTGTAGAAAAAAAAAAAAAAAAACCTCACCTTTTTTGCTCTGGTCTCTTACCCAGTCTCAATATACATAAGCACACACCACTCAGTGCTGAATTCTGACACTCTTTTTAGAGAAAATAATGAATGGCCACAAGGAATGCTTTTCTGTGGCTATCTAGTGTTCCTCTGGTCCTCAGGTTTACCATCACTATATCAAAAGGAGTAGTCCTCTGGTGTTCCTTGGTGTATGACAACAGCTTATGATTTTAGAAGACAAAGATCTTATGGCACCAGGAAACTCAAACCACCATTTTATGACTCAACTTACAGCAACAAGGCAGTCTAATGAAGAGCTTAAATCTCCAGGAAGAGCCCATAGGGCTCTCCTTGCCTGATTTTAGGACGCATCTCCCTTCTACACAAATGGGAAAAAAACCCAAGGAGAAATCCCTTGGACTAATGACATCTATGGCTCTTATTTCAGACATGCTCCTTGCTCCTAAGGCACCTTGTGATAAATCCTCTGTACAGTGGCTTTAGTAGGGATAATGAAACAAGAAGGAAGAGTATAAGCAGTGGGGTAAAAGTGAACTTATTTAGGGATTAATTCCATACCCTAATTCCCCACATGAATCAGTAAGTCTTTCAGCAACTAGGCATTTAACAAGGTTCATCTCTAACCCACCTCACCAGGTCCAGCACCACAATAACTGACCCACTGCAGGCCACAGCTGAAGGTTACAAGCACACATGGTTACAAGGAAATGAGTGCATACGGTAGAGCAAAAATGAAAAGTATGTTGCTGTCTTTACACTCAGTTGCATAGAAACTTCACTTTCTTCTTAGCTCCTGAAGTCAGACAACTAAGCTCTCTCTTTTACGCATTTTCACCTTACCTGTTCATGTAAGTGGCTCATTACCAATAATCAATCTGACACCAATATCCTTTCACAAGAGTCTATGTTACAGGCCTCCAAAGAGTTTGTGAGTAAATTAAATCAGTACAAGTGGCCCCTGATTTAAGCGATTTTTCACTCTCCTCAGTAAAACACATCCCTTTTAAACTCCTGCTGCTACATTACACCTAAAGAAAAAAAAAAACACACCAAAAAAACAAACCCCAAAAAACCCAAACATCACACAAAACCAACAACGACGGAGATCTTATGACCCCTGGCATAAAAAAATGCCCAACAGATTGTACCCATTGTTATAAATGAACTATTATACAATCTAATTTTTATGCAAGTCCTGCACTACATGACTGGCATATCTCTGGCTGAACACGTAGACCTTATTTCTAGATCTAAATTATACTCAAAAGAAACTCAAAAATGGAAAACAATTTTGTGTTTTCACAAAAGCAAACCCAAAATGCAAAGAAGCTTCTTCCTTGATTTAACTTTTTTGATTTCTCAACAATACACAGGGAGAAGAAACACATTTAAAAAACCTATCTGACATCTTCTTTCCATGGAAACAAGGAAGGAATTTTCCCTTCTCAAGGATTAATTTCCCTCTCTGAATTGCAACTCCCTTTTTAATTAATTTTTCTTTCTAGACCCAAAGTCTAGTTCCAAAAGTCTGTGAATAGAAGGGTTTCCATCACTGCCTCAGCCAGATAGCAGGGTTGGATACAAATCCAGGAGATCCACCAAGCAAAAAAAGAAGGCATGAAAAGTAAGGTTACTTGTCTGAACCAACAATGGATTTGATTTTTAATGGGAATGGCTGCTATTAATCACTAGCCACACAGACAAACTATTGGATTTATCAGAAATTAATGAAGACTATAGACCCTTCCAAAGAAAAGTTGTCACTTGCGTAATGAATACTATCTGAATACCTGAGAAACAACATACTCATGTAATGCAGAAATTAAAAAAGCACAAGCAAAAAGAGGAATTATTCTGTACAACTGTGAAGCTTCTGTTTCCTGCAGATGAAATACTCTGTGCCTAAAACTATCTTATGTTCATAAGAGATAGCAGATACTTATAGGAAACTTAAGTTTCTGGTGTGAGTAACACACCAAATGCTTTTGGTTCCACCTCAGCAGGCCTGTCTATGGGCACTCTGCATTTGCAGTCCAGGCACATGCTGGTTGGGATGACAAACCATACTGAATGCTTAAGTGGTCTTAAGTCAGTGAAACAAGGAGATGGGCACAGTTCTTAACAAGTGACCTGAGCTGCCTTATAGGTTGGTCCACACTTCAGAAAGCTAGAACTGAGCAATAGGCCTGCCATCTGCAGTGCAACTCATCTAAACTAAAAACACTAATGGCTTGAAAACTAGCACATACTGTTTATGTACGAGTGAGGGATCAAAATTGGTTGTGAGGCAGGCCATACTTCTTACAACATGACAAAATGTACTGCAAACCTTAATGTGAGCAACACACGGACAGGAGGGGGAAGTAGCTGCAAGTTAGCAACAGGAATGCCTTGCTGTAAGGGAAACAGTTTTTTAGTGGAGATAACCCACTAGCCTGCACTAGCCTGCACCCACTGTGCAACTGAGTATCAATAATTGACTTCATTGTAAATAAATCCTAATTATAAAGTGGAGTAGGTGCCAGACAGTGCATCATACACTAACCCGCAGCGCACACAGGGTTCTGTGGAACTCCCAGCAAAGGACCAAAGGCAGTCGTTGAGTGGGGCAGTACTGACAGTGTGGTCAGACAGAAGGGTCTTTCCTATCCTATTCTGCTTAATGTCTAGGAACTTGATAGACAAGGACTATAAAAAAAAAAAAGACAGCACCTTACCCACATTGTTCAGGCCTGATCCAAGTGCTGTACAAAGGCCACAGGATGGTCCTTAATGTCCCCTAGGAGAGGCTAAAGGCAGGAATAGTCCTCCCCAAGCTGCTGAATGAAAGAGCTTCTTACTCTGGCAGATATCAAGCTCTGTATACTGATACTGTTGTGCCTCCCTGCAAGGTTGCTTTGCAGTCCCCCTTCAAGGTGTGCTTGCTTTTTCAGAGCCCAAAGCAGCAACAGCTCTGCTCTTTACACTGACCAACTCTGCTCCCTGTCTGCTCACCCAGAAAACCACTGTGCTGCAATCAGTGTTCTTTGCATTTCCACTCCTCCTGCTCCCAGCTTGGGCTGCTCTATTGTAGACTGACTAATCTCTCTCTTACCATTTTGACCTACTAAATTGCTCCATGGTAGAGAATAAGTAAACAGAGATAGTTAAAATAAGAGCTTGAATATTGAGCAAATTGCACAGCATTACAATATATCCTTAATAATAAATATGCACTCCTCTTACAAGAGTGAAGACTTTGGCTTTAACTACCCAAAATCAGTTTGTCCATCATTCCTCTCAATAGAAGGAACAAGTAAGGGTGCTTTACCTGGAGGATTTAAAACTCAGAATTCTACTGGAATTACCATGCAAACAGCTATTTTGTGTCTCTGCAGAGGTATAAAAAAATGTAAATACAGCAGTATTCTTAGAAAAGAGAAAGATTTCAATTTAAAAGTATTAAAATAAACAAGTTACAGATAAACATGATTCAAAATTCATCTCTGAAGGATTAACTTAATCCTTGTTCAACTCTGCCAGTATTTGAGCAGAAGGTGATCACCAATGCCACCATTAGCCACAAAAACATGCCAAGGAACTCCACCCTTTACCACATAATCAGGGTTAGCAATGGCCTTGCTGATTCTTGTACACAGAAAGGATTGTTTAAATCCCATATCTTTCAAGTTTCTGAGCAGAGATGTTCTTCTCTAACAATACCTTTGCAACAGCAATAGTAGCAGACAAGCTACACTTCTCTGGGGAGCCTTTTTTCCTTGCTACATACAGTATTATCCAGCTGGCAGCAATACCAGTGAACCAACACGCTGCTACTGTGAAATACTTCCTATTTTTTGGCTGCACTCCAACCTTCTCATATTTACTCAGCACAGCAGTAATTTCTTCTTCGCATCTGGATTATAGAAAAGCTTTTGGCAGTCACCGAAGTTTTAATCATCTGCATACCCCTACAATCAACAGGTGTAACATCCAATTTTTAATCTGTAGGGAAACCTTCTTATGGACTTGTAGGTGTGCATCCTCTCTCCCACCCCTGCTCGAACACGTGCTGTGACTGCTGTTCGGGGCTGCCTGTTGTAGCACGGCCAAGCCACTGCAGCAGAGGCTTCCGCTAGCCAGCTGCGCCCCCACCCGCACGAGTGGAGGAAGCACTAGGTGCTGGTGACATGTAGTGGTGGTAGGTGATGACATCTAGGTGGCTAGGTGACAAGCCAGCTGTGCTTTGGCTCACTGCAACTGACAGCTACCCTCTAATGACGCAGATACAGCAGGAAAGTTGGAAAAGTTAGTCACAAAATAGTAACGGATCAAAAATATTTTCACTTCATTTTGTACCAGCGCAACAGATTGAAACCATGACCACCTGAACTTGGCCTCTGGGCATTTACCAGCTACGACATGAAGGCCCAGCCTGATGCCTGCACAGAGCAGATCTCCCAAAGTTTTACAGAAAAAGCAGCTGCCTGTAGACAACCAGGCAGACACAGCTACCTTTCACCACTGGGACAGAAGGGAAGGAGGGTGTGGGGAGAAACCATTTAGTGTCCGAAGAAGAGCCAGCAGAATTGTGCCTTGGTTCCATCACGCAGCAGTGCCCATCAGGCAGTACCAGGGTTGGGTGGCAGCCTTCTACATTCACCATTACCTGCCTGCCGTCCCTGCCCTTCCCTTTAGTTCAGCTAGTGTAATAGACATGAAAGAACAAAGTCTTATTGCGGAGGAGAGAGTATGAGTTGTCAAATTTCAGCAGGTAGATGCCCTCGCCTGGGTACTCATGGCTGCCTGCCTGCACCTCCCGATGGCTGTTCCTCCGGTATACTGGCATGATCTCTCCGTAGCGGTTCCGCAGATAGCTTTTGGAGCCTCTTTCCACATCACCAACAGGGGCGAGTCCTAAATGGGAGAGAGGAGATAAGTAAGTAGAATGGGAGATAGAAGACAAGTAAGCAAGCCAGAGCCAGCTAAGCTACTAGGTTGTCCAGAAAAAGATCAAGACAAGAATTCACCAGAGGCATTCAAGTATATGGCTGGCTAACTGTGACAGCGTTACCCACAGTGTCTGCGCTGACCTTTCTGCAAGTAATACCCACAAAGTCCAGCTTTCCTTACCATGACAAAGGACATGCCAAGAACCAGTTCCCTTTGGAATATAGATGGAACAGCATCCACTTGCCTTCCAGCCTGGTCTCCTCTCCCTGGAATTATTACCTTTTAGACACCTTACTTTATATGCACAGTACTGGACCAGCGATACAGGCTTGAAGCAAAAGAAAGGCAGGAAAGCTCTTAGCTATAACCTCACTGTGTTTATGTCTTCAGTCACTTTTCCAAGAGGATTCCTCATACAGAAACTTAGCCCTTATTGGAAAACCTGCAAAATTAATTTCAGACACCCAGCTACTCTGTTCACACATACACTGAAGCCACAGAGCAGGCAACATCACTGTGTGTTTCACAAGTACAAAGACACAGACAGCAATCCTCTAAAATACAGTCAGCAGGAGCTAATGATGTAATGGGGGGGGGGGGGAACAACCCACAACAAAAAACCCAACCAAACAAAAAGAACAACAAAACAACCACCAACAAAACCCTAAAACACCCCAATAACAAAACAACCAACCAAAAAGCCCAGAAACAAAACCTTTTTGCCTCTACTCACCGCCAGAAATTTCTCAGCCTGAGAGGTTAAGAAAACTGGCCAAGTTAAAATTTGAGACCTTGATCTTTTTATCAGCTACAAGTTGAACAAGTGAATTCTGATCTTATTTTTCAATGTGTTCAATTTTAAGAATGCTCTTGGGAAAGAACAGCCACTGACATACACTGAAACAGGAAGGGCTAAGTGCTTTCTCATCATAGCCTAACCAAGAACACAAAAGGCTGCAGAGATAACAAATGGGCTAAGTAAACAAAGTAGATGGAAATTACAACATCTGACAGTCTCAGCAGCATATCAACAAGCACCACAAATTAACCCTTATAAGCTCTGCACTAACCTTCATTTTCCTCCTCCTCCTCTTCATCTTCCTCATCACTGGATTCGCTGACCTGAACGGTAATGGCAGTGCTAGTAACTGTGGTCCAGTCAAAGTAGACTCCAAAACCAATGTCGTAGTCATCTGTAGCAAACTCCCAGCAAATGCATTTCCCATGAGGATGGGTTGGCACACGGACTGTCACCACCTCGCCTCGCTTTACCACCATCCGGCCATTCTTTTCTCTTCCCACCTTGGCTTTGAATTCCTTTGTCTTCTCAGTGGTCCACATGGTGGGTGGAGCCAGAGGGGGAGGCTGAGCTGAGACAAGGGAAAAGACTGTGGGCTCGCCTGACTTTTCACTACTGACAAACTGTTACCTGAAAACACTGAAGCTATTTCCAATAAGGCTTTTGCACTCTAGACCCTGCCCCCAGAAACCCTGGACATGAAGCTTTCCTACTCGCTATCCAAGAGCCCAAATTTCCAGCAGGAATTAGCAGTGTCTCAAGGATAGCCTCTGCTCGTCTCTAGGCAGGACAGGCACTTAAAAAGTCCTTTCAGGACTCACCTTTCTTCTGTCCACCAAGGAGACCTGCAGTCTCCAGCTCAGCTGAAAGGATATCCACAGCACCAGTGTGATCTGACTGAATCATGACTATATCTCCTGCTCCTTGAGGTACATGGTAGTTGGTCATTCGAACAACAGCTTCCTGCACAAAGCACATAAGAAACACAGTCACAAACACCATCATGGTAAGAAAGTCTCTAGCTGTATTTAAAACAGCATATTAGTAATTTAGGCATCTTTCTGAAGCCAAGTCAGACCCTGCAGAAACTTCTATTAGTTAAAAAGAACAATCTAGCTCCAAGACACCTCTCTGCCTTTTTTCCCCCCCACAGCATCAAAGCCATGAACTTTGAAGTCAAACGCTGTGTTAGTCTCACAAATCACACACCCCTAGGCCTCCCTGTGAGTCCCTGGGCAGGCACATCTTTGCATCTGCCTCAGAGTTAATTGTTACCTCTCAACAAAGCAGCAGCTTTGCAGATTACGACACTTGGAAAAATTTCCTAAGACACAGTTTTTCCAGGGAAAGCCTTTCAGCTCTATGTGCATCCATACTACAGCTACAATCAAGCTGTCCTTTGCTGCATACTAGTGAAAAGTGAATCTGGTTGACTAGGACCAGCTCTCTTTCCTCATATATGCAAACTCACAGCTCCTGAGCTGGGTGCTACTTGTGTGGGTTTTCCCAACTGTATCTGTAACACAAACAAATTGGCTGCTCACTAAATGAAACAAAAGGCAGCAGTCACTTTCAGCTCCTTCTTCCAGGAATCTGCAAGAAGGGAATTCCCAGAAGCCCCAAATGAGAGGCAAAAAGTGAGAATCACCTTGAAGCCTTAGCAAGCCAAAACTGCAAGGAAGTGAGGACTAGCCAAAGACAGAAGAAGGATTTTGCAAATCAGACTGAATCTGTGTTATAATACTACTTTTGTCTTAACACAACCTTTGAAGCCTCAATCCCATAGCCATAAGACAGCAGTAGGGTGGAAGAGCTATTGCTGCAACTCTGTCCTTGCTTTCAGACATAAGAAACACACACCTACCTTTTTCAGGGACTGGATTTCATCAGGCAGTTTTTCTTCTAGTTCAGACACTTCCCTGTCCTCCAAAGTGCCAGCTCCTTCCTTGGAATCCTCTGTCGTGCCTGCCTCCACGAGCGACCCAGCCTGTGACCTTTCAGATGAAGAGCACTACAATTCAGCACTTGCACCTAGGACACAGCCAGCAGAGGAATCACTCTGCCGTAGAACTCAAATTTAAATAGACTAAGGGAACAAGCTTCTGGAGTGAGCACCTGCCATCTGCACACAGAACCCTTTGTATCCAAGTTCTGCCCTCATCTCTAGGTGGCTATCTTCCATGCGAGCCAGAGGGAGCAACTTCAGGGAGATACTTTGTATTTACCATCCTTTAGACAGCAGTAATTCCCTGCACTCACCACACAGCACGCCAGCTCACCAACACTGTACCAAGTACAGAAAACAGTAGCAACTTTCTGGTCAAGAAGAGACAACTTTGTTTATGCTAGCTACTGCATGACATCTGCATACCCTATCAGAGGTCAACTGGATCAGTGAAGATGCAGAACAGTTTTGACAGCCATCCTGAAAACACGTTCCATTTTAGTGGCCCATTATGTCTTTCCTATTACCAGTCTCCAGGGATACAGGGAACACCCAGGTGTCTCTCTGTCATATTCGAATATGCTGTGCAGACAAGCAAGCCATGAGACATAGAGCAGCAGCACAGTAATAGCAAAGAGGTCCAAGTACTGCACTGTGACACGAAGAAATGGGCATGTTAAAACAAAAAGAAAGGTATGTAGCAGGAAGAGAATGAGCAAGAAAGCAAACATTTTTGAAATTCATTCTCTGATGAGGGTTTTCTTCTAAATTACATTAAAGAATGATGCATATTGTCTGGAGTTATCCCAGCTGAACTCAGATGGAAGCCAGAAGAGTCTCTTCTAACATACTCTCAGTGTGAAACTTCCATGAGAAGCAACCTAGTCTTTAGTCAGAATAGAAACAGTTGTCCTTTCAAAGAGCAAAGCCTTCTCACAGCACTATAAAGCCAATGTCAAATGCACTGGACTAAAGTATCAGAAACATGAGAACACTACTAAGAGAAAATACGTGCATTTCCTCAAATGTCTGCTTTCAGAAATGAGAAATTCTCATTAGCAAGGGATTAGGCTCTTGGTATAGTGTGGAATAGTTAAAAAAACAAAAACAAAAACAAACAACACAAAAAAAACAGAAAAACCCCATACACAGCTCAACTCAGATATGTTCTTTCCTGCGTCCTTAGAGAAGGCTAGTACAGGCCAAATGTGGCTTTTGTTTCCAAATCTTTCCTCGTATGGGGATAGAGATTTTATCCAGAAATAAAGCCATTTCTTACTTAAATTCTCTGAACAGTATGATAAACTTTCCTGGGAATGGCATGATAGACCAGAAGGTCTGCAAGAACAATTCAAATGAGCTGAATACCATGATACACAAAATGGCAGCAGATGAACAATATAAGAAGGGACACTTGTAAGGGCCAATTTTTTAAAGGAAGAACTCTCACAGTGATCTCTAACAATTTCTCTCCGAGTCCAGGAAAAATTTTGACTGCTCGGAAGGCTCTCCATCAACACAGGAGTAACAGATTGGGAATTTTTTCTTCCAGACACCACTGAAGCCCAAGACATTCATTGAAACATTAGCAAGAGCTACACAAGTTTTATAAGCAGTTTACAAAGACAGGGTTCAGCTGATTCCTTTTCAAACAACTCACACTTCTGGACAACCCTCATTCTTTTCAATGGGGATTAAGTTAGACAAATTTATCAGGTACATCTAAAAGTATCCAGTATCTACTGTGGCCACGTCACTCACAGTCTATATTAATCTCTTTGAAGAACACTCAAGGACATAATAAAGAGATGGAAAAAAAACATTTGGAGTCAAGAAGGCTCATGCAGATACCATTAACATCAAACCGACATGGCATCAAACTGCTATTTTAGCAAGAAGGGTGGTTTGATGGTGGTGGTGGGGGTTGTTCTGGATTTTTGCCCTCCCCTTTTTTTCAGTGTGGTTGTGGTTTATCTACTGTGTGATTCAATTAAATCATTTCTGAAATTGTATCCTGTGCAACAAATGTATGATGGCAAATGAAACTCCACTGCATATAGTATTAGTGCTTGTAACCAGTGCAATTGCTCAGTCACAAACACAAGCCAAACACATAGCAACAAGCCAAACATCTGATAACAGGGTTGATCAGCTGCATTAATGAAGGTGTGACACAGAAAATAGAGTGAAGAAAAAAAACCCAAAACATTGACAAGAAAACAGTAAAAGGTGTTTTCTTGCTGAGCTCCCACCAGAATTACAGACAGTGAGAATGCCTAATTATTAAGGAATCCTTCAAAGTAGAGAAAATTTCCTGCTGAAAGTTTATTAGCTTTTAAAATGGACTACAAAAGCTTGCAGGGCTCCTTCTAAGCTGAATGATTCTGTGATTTGAACAGCTGAGCCATTTATTAAACATCATTTCATAAGTTTTAAAACAACCTTAAGCCTGTCAGAACAGCCTCTCCTATACTGATTCTGGTGTACGCTGTCCCAAAGCAGACAATTCAGTCTCCAGTCCCTTCTCTTCACCTACACAGAATCAATGGCCACATGGAGGAGGTCACAGGGGTGAAGCAGACTGCCATGCATGTGGGCCACAATACACAAGAAGATCTTCCTACCTGCTCTGCAAAGTACTGGACTCCACAGAATCAATCAGCTGATCTGCAGGCTCTGTCTTTTGGGCTAAGTCTTCATTTTCTAACAACAAACAATATACGGAGAGAAGGTGAAACAAATTTTGGTCTCAAGAATACACAGATAGGATGAAAAAAATCACAGCCAGCAGTCAAATGTTGACAAGGTCACATGGCTGTGGAATGAAGAGCTGTGCCAACCAGTTTTTCATGTTGAGCTATATCTATCATCTTGTAGAACAAAGATTTTTAATTGCCTCAACCCCAAGAAAGGAAGAACAAAAAAACATGCATATTTTTCATGCAGAACCACTCTCGGAAGCAGGGTTTGCTCAGGAACCTCCAATCCTCGCTTTGGAAGGACAGAACAAGGCCAAATTTCATCATGTAAAACCGTGCTGATAAGACCCTGGAAAAAAATCATGCCGTGGTTCCCACAGGGCACTGACGGGATGGAAATTCCTCGGTCACTGCTAAAAGGACTGTCTATAAAGATGACTTTAGGTCTCCCCTGAGTCTCCTGATCTCTGAGAAAGCTCTGTCCCCATGCAACTGCGGTACACGCTCCACTGCCCCGCTGTATGGTCGCATTAAGGCAGCGAACTGGGCACGGACAAGTTCCAGCTTTTGCAGCTCTTACAGCCGCTGGCCTTTTGGAAGAGTCAGTCTGGAGCTGGGAGGCACCTCCAGCACACAGCACCAAGCCCCCAGCAGAGATCATCCGGCTTCCGGCTAGATGGGGCCTCTTTCACAAGGGAAAGCATCGTGTCCCTAATAAACCTCCATCAGCGCTCGCTCATTCCACTGCCGGGAAGAAACACCGGGAACTGCTGCTGTAGTTTCGGGAGCTGGAGCAGCAGGTGAGCTCAGCATCCCCTTTACAGCGGGGCCGGGGTCCCCGCAAACGTGGGTACCAGCGGCAGAAGGCACCACAGCACCCAACTCACCCGGTACAGCAAATGCTAGCCAAGGACTAACTCCCGATGCTGCTCTTCGCCAGAGGCACCTTGTTTTCACGGGAGCAAACTGCCACAGTGGAAATACGGCTTCTCCGGCAGAAAGGAGGAAACCCATCACGGAAACTCACGGCGTTCTCCTCGGCTAAAATACGTGTCCCCGGGCCCGCAGCCCCGCAGGCACTGCCCGGCGCCCCCTCGGGCGGCTCAGCCCAGCCCACCCCGCCGCCGGAGAGGGGGATGCTCCTCCCCAGGGACCCCAGCCGGGCTGCAAGCGCTCGACCCAGCCAGGGCAGCGCGCAAGCGGGAAGCCGCTCCCCCCTGCGGCCAGCCCGGCTGCTCCCTCCACTACCGAGCCCGTACCTGAGGGGCCCTGCGCCGCGGGTCCACCCGGCGCCCCGGCAGCCAGGGCCTCGAAGCGGGAGCCGGCGGCGGCAGCCAGCACGTCCGACATGGGCAGGGCCGACCGGGCCGCCGGCGCGTGCGGGGCCGAAGGCGACGGCCAGCCGAGGCGGAAAGAGCCGAGTGGAGCCGAAGCTCTGCCACCGACGGCGGAAACACCCGAGCAGGAGAAGCCGACAGAAGCCGAGTGGGCGCACGTGAGCCTGACAGTAGGTGGTGCCTCGATGCTCGCTCCTCAGGCTCCCCCCTCAACAACGCAACCAATCAAAACCTAGTTCCGCAGAGCCGGCGGGACGGAGGGGGGTCGCCTACAGGAAGTCGCGGTTGCCATGGAAACAGGGCCCCGGAAAGACGCTTTACCGTGGCGGCCTGCGGACGGCGCTGGTGGAACAGAGACTGGGGACGGCGGGGCCGGAGCCCGCATGCCCTTTCCTGGCCTGGAGCGCCGAGGAGGTGGCCCAGTGGGTGCTGCAGCTCGGCTTCCCCCAGTACGAGGTGCGGGGTCTGGCGCGGGGGGGAAGCTCCCGCCTGAACCGGTGGCCCTGAGCTCTGTGTGTACGTGAGCCTGTGTGAGCACTGACGGAGGGCCGGCAGTGGCCGAGGGCGACCCGGGCCCACCCGCCTTCCCCTCCGCTTTCTTGCTCAGGAGTGCTTCAGGGCCAACGGCAACATCGGCTGCCGACTCATCCTCGTGAACTGCTCCAACCTCCCGGCCATAGGTGTCAAGGACTTCAGCCACATGCGGGTGTGGGCGGCACGGGTCCCGGAGACCCCTCCTCAGCCCCTCGGAGCCCAGCTCTGACCCTTTATGCTTGCAAGCCAGCTAGGCCACAGCCTGTCCACCGGGGCAGATGGCTTATTCAGAGAGGGAGCCTGAAACTGGACAACCAAATTCGTTCACCCAAACACTTGTACCCCTTGAGTCTTTTAAGATATAAATCCTTAGCTGGATGGAGATTGCAGGCTTCCTCTCTGGGACACCTAAAGTGTATCAGAAGTGCTTGGCCTTTCATTAAGCCTATGTTGCTCCTCTTGCATCATGAAGTTGCATAGTCAGATGCATATGCCTTGCTTGGATATCCCTCAAAATTAACTTTTTTTTTCAGTATTTTTCCACTTACTCGTAGAACTTTTAAAAATCTAGTCAGATTTAACCTGCAGCAATTGAGCCACCAATCACAAGCAGCAGAAGGGCAACATGTTATTACTTCCTTGTTTTACACTTTGCTGAACACAAACAGCATTTGTCTCTTTCTTGTTTTATAAATATGTAATTGTCATTTTCCTTTCAAACCTACATCTTTCATTTAACAAACACTCATAGTTAAGCTAACTGGTACGCTGAAGTTTAGGGCTACAGCTTCCTGAAAGTTCAGAAAATAAGAAAGTTGACTTAAATGTCGCTACCCTCCCTCCCATCCCTACTGGAAACCACAGAGGGACTCAGGCCTGCATTTACAGACCCAAAGCCTTTTTTTCACATCATAATTTAAAGTTGCTTTCCCCAACACAAGAGGACACAAGGTAAAAGTTCAAATAACCATGAAGAGAGAAAAATCTTTATGCTTCAATGACTATAGTTTGAACACTGTTAGTTTTATTCTAGAGCACCAAAAAGCTATTTCCCCATGGTTCTGCCTGGCTGCACAATCAACTGTTTGAAATGAAACATGCCACCAAAGACCTTTCCTAGTGACATGACTTTGCTGGTTAGTGCAGAAGGCATCAAATTATAATCCTTTTTTTTTTTCAGACAGGAGCCCTTTGAGAGCATTTCTCAAGTACAAGCAGAGACAGCCTTTTTTAGTCATTTGTACTTACCAAAGATAGCAATAATTTTATAGGCTTTGAAAGCCTCAGCCTCAATTTGGGATACAGGGATTATGCAGGGTGGTAATTTGACTGCTGAGAAACATTAAGATATGGGTTAGGGATATCAGCTGTAACCCATTCTTCCTCCTGTAGAAACTGTAATTCCACAGGGCTAGAATACTGCAGCAAGCTTTGGGAATGGGACTCTCTGTAATGTTTTCCAAAGCTTGCAAGTGAATTGCGAACATCTTACAGACTTCAGTGGAACTTGGATGTTCTTGAAGATCATGCCCTGTCCTGACAGTTCTTTGTGTTTTAGAGAACTTTGATAGAATCCAAGTGTGCAGAGCTTTGAGTAGGTTGTGGCCCTGTGGGTCTTTCCGGAAGTGTGTACTGGAGCAGGTGCAAAGTTAAGGCCATAACCCTGAGCACATAAACCAACAAGAAATATCAAAGAAAGTCTATAACCAGTTGAAACCAAGATAGTCACTATAGAAATGAATGTGATAGCATCAGCTCAGTGAGATAGAAAATTTTTGCAATTAGGGGAAATGGCTGTTTGGTAGAGAGCTGCACAGTGAATTATGTGGAGGCTGTGCAGCATGGACAAGTGAAGTTACTGCTGGTTTTAATTCCACTCTACTGATATTTTAAATATTGAGACCACTGAATATACTGATCTGGTATTCTATTGGTGTCACACAACGTAGGGTACTGCTCTTCAGAGTCACACCAATGCTGGGAAAAAGTTTTGAGCAAAAGCTGTGAAAGATCAGTAAAAACTTGTGAATTGTATTTCAAGGCTTCGGTTGAAGGTTACATTCACAGAAGTGACTTCAAAAATGACAGCAGGGTTCTGTTCACTGACAGTTCTAGGTGCAGCTGTCTCAGGCAGCTCAGTCACCCATCATTTTCTTACTGAGCAGTATGGCTTATTGGCTTAATTAGTTTTTACAGCTCTTTTGCGTAAACTCTGTTGACAGTGTAACTTAGCAAACAGCAGTGGTTTTGTGTTACACAGAATAGATTCCAGCTCATTCACCCATAACTTGTTTGTTCTGCAAGTGCAAAGAGGAAAGCAGAGATATATGTGCCATGAAGAGACCAGCTGCAATGCCATTCCCCACAGTAAATCTGGAGAAATCTGCTTTGCTTTACAATATCACACAGGGCTTATGGGTTCAGATCCCTCTTGAGTTGCAACCTTAAGTGTGAAATTGTTCCAAAAATCAGAAATTTCATTTTTTTTTGTTGCTGCTCTGATACAGAATGAATGGTATTAGCTGTTCTTCAGTGAAATGAGGATTCCTGGTATTTTGTCTTGTATTTCAGGAGATTTCATGACATGTACGAGAGCTGCTAGGGACTGAGGAGCCTGCCTTCAGCAGATCCATTGCCCTCCCATACAGAGACAACATGGGTCTCTTTCTGGAGCAAAAGTCCTCATCAGGAAACCAAGCAGATGCCCTCACTTTCTCACAGTTTATCAAAGAAGCAGGACTAGAGCCCTATACTACAGTTCCTCCTTTGCAACAAGCCCAGACTGGGGTAGAAACAGATGTCCTCCCTGCATCACAGGGCACCCAGAGGCAGGATTAGAGACTCACACTGCACTTGCACCCTTGTAAGAAGCCCAGCAGAATACAGCATAATTATCTGGAATTTTGTCCAAGGAAGTACAGCTCTACCTTCTCCTGATTGTAGAAAAGGCAATTGCAGCTCTTAGCATTTTGATGACAGCAAGCACATCCCTACATTAGCTCTTTTCTGCAATCTTTTGTGAAGCAGAATCTGTAAACCGGACTGTACCACTGTCTGTCTTTCAATTCTGCTTCAGAGTTGATTTAAAAGACCAAAAAAAAATCATAGACGTATTTTAGTTACCAGTGATGGATAGCAACTTCCTGGCAGCTCCCAGGCTTTAGCGTCTGCCGACAGGGCTCACTTTAAAGCCCAGATGTAAGACAAATAGCACACACAATAACTGGTATACAGGTGTGGTGACAGCTGCTGTCAGCGACTGTAATTAAGTGAGGGGCCTAGTTACAACATAAGTAACTAATCCCTGGCCTCACTGCAGAAATTATTTCCTGTGAGGCAAAACCAGTCAGTGGTTTATCATAGCAAACTGTACTGAAACACATGATAGATGATGGCAAGTATAAGAGAATACTGTAAGCTGAACTAGCAGATTTAGGGAATAAAAAATGCTTTGTCCTGGGTGGATTTGTACAGAATATCCAGTTACCTTTTTTTTTTCTTGAAGGAAATATTCAGTCTGTGGTGGTGGAGCACATTATCACCAACAAGGAAGTATGAGTAAGTGCTGATGAAAGCCTGTCTCAACAGAAAGACTACATCATTATTATTGTCTGGCATCAATGGCTGCCTCAAGATCCCCCATGGAAAAATAAATTAAAAAAAAAAAAAAAAATAGCCCCACTCCTGTTTAGTTCTTTGCACCCTTATTCTGTAGCCACTACAGAATAACTGTAATTTGGTTTTGCATTTCAGCTTTCTAGTGAAATTGCAACAGAAACCCAGTGAAACGGAAGCAGTTTGTAGGCCAAGATGGCTAGGTAATAAGCAAATTCAGACCAAAATAAGGCAAGACTCGGGCAGTTAGAGAGAAGCAAGTCTGCTGAGCAGCCTAAAGGGTGAAACTTGTAGAAGCAAATGTGTACATTGGGTATTTGGCTGGAGACATTAAGAGTGAACAGTGCTGGCTCTTGCATCGTTCCACCCTGGGAGGAGGCTGGGATGAGATCTCAGCAAAGCTTTCTGATATAGGCTTAGTTAGAGTTTATAAGGGTTTAGAATAATAGTTATTTCCTCTGGACTTTCTGAGAAAATGTTGGAAGCAGCTATGGAGAATGAAGTCCTCTCATCCAATGTCATACCAGGCTCCGCTGCAGCTGAAGGAAGAGATGTCTTAGAGCTGATAGGCCCACCTTGCTTTGTAGGCCAGTCTCTAAAGGCTGCCTGGTATAGTAGGGCAAGATGGCTCTGGACAAGCTTACTCATTTCCAGCAGTTGGCTAAAGGGAGACTCTCTCAGTCGTGCAGCTATCAGGTCAAACCAGGGAAAAGCTCTGGGAAGAGGTGGCTGTGCTTATGGGCAATAGCAGTCTGAAGCAGCGTGCTAATTAATGGTAAATAATGGTTTTATTTAGTGTCTGCCTACAAGTCTCTTTCTGGGGTCTTTGAGAAACAATCAGACTTGGATACTTGAATCTAAAGTGTTCCAGGCATTACTGTGTCATGCAGAGCAAAACTGAGCCTAATGGCTCTAGAATAGCCCTGCACAAGCAGGAATCCTTTCCCTCAAGCAGTGTTAACATCCTCAATAGTCCCGTCCATGAAGTACCATAAGTTCTTACCTGTAAGCACTGCCCTCTCTACATATTCCCATAGGATTTTTTTTCGGCATTCAATGCCTGTCGTGGTTTAAACCCAGTCAGGTAATTCGTTAACTCACCCCCCCCACCTTCTTTCCCTTCCCCTACTCCCGGAGGGACAGAGAGGAGAATCAAAAAGAATGCAACTCCCACGGGTTGAGATAAGAACAGTTTAGTAACTAAGGTATAGCACAGATCACTACTGCTACCACCAGTGATAATAATGATAAAGGAAATAACAAGGGAAGAGAATACAACACCTCAGCACCAGCCAACCGATCACTCGCCCCCCAAGCCCGACCAAGCTCCGACCGATACCTCCTCCAACCCCGCAGTCTCCCAGCCCTTCCGGCTAACTCCCAGTTACATCCTGGGCATGACGTGCTGTGGTATGGAATACCTCTTTGGTCAGTTTGGGTCAGGTGTCCTGTCTCTGCTTCCTCCTGGCTTCCCCTCCTCCCTGGCAGAGCATGAGGCTCACAAAGTCCTTGGCCAAACCAAAACATCGCTATCAGTTCTGTTCCCAGGCCGAAAGTCAAAACACTGCACTGCACCAGCTACCAAGAAGGAGAAACATGACTGCTACTGCTGAACCCAGGACATTATCCACCCCTTATTCCATACCATTCACGTCATGCTCAGATCCCACATTTTCAATATACCATCACTCTTATCTAAGTGCATGGACCAGTAGCTATAAAGCTGCTGAATCCATCTGGTCCATGATGTCAGGCTCCATCTCTTGTAACAATCTTTCAGAGCAGGAGAGACTGTGTGCAGTGTTCACACTCATGAATAACCTGGGCAATAGTGTCCATTGCTAAGTCCACCCCTCGATCATGAGTCCATCTCTATGTTGCATCTCTGCTCTGATGGCCTGAAGTGCCATGGGCCCACCAGGCTTAAAATAATTCACTGTCCCCTTCAGCAGTTTCTGCAGCTTGTTGCTGGGGACTCCATACAGCTGCCTTCCATCTCCGATGCTTCCAAAGCACTGGAGGGGCCCAGTGGACTAGATACTTGCCCATATTGTCACACACACCCTGCCACTCATGACTGTCCTTCCTTGGGGAAAACCTCTTGGTCCCCCTATATTGTCGTCTAACCCCAGACAAGACCCAAACCTGACTCTGCTTAACTGTTGAGATCAGACAAAATGGTTGTGGGTAGAACACAGTCTGTGTGTGTGCCAACATGCTGATCCTCATCACAATCAGCAGGCAGGTCCCAAGGATACCCAAAGGCCATTCAAAACCATCAGAACTCTCAAACGATGCTGCTGTACTTATCACTGGGGCTGGTGTAGCTGCTGTGCTTGCCGGCTCTCCCACCGCCAGCTTCTCTTTTCCTGAGTCCAGCTCTTCCTCCTCTGCCTTGCTGGGAAGTGCTGCGTGGTCTCCTGCATCCTCCTGGGGCTCGGCGTGGGGCTTCCGGGAGATGCTCTCGGCCGTCGAGGGGCTGGGCTCGGCCGCGGGGCTCGGCTCTTCCGCCGCCTTCTTCCGCTGCTCGGCAGCCGCCTCCTTCCTCTCCTCGACTGCCCCGTCCTCCTCCACCGGCAGCCGTCCCATCGCGGCCTCAGGCCCCGCTCCCGCCGCCGCTTGGTCCCCGGCGCCGCTCTCCTGAGCCGCTACGGCTGCCGCCGGCTCCCGGGGCCGCTCCCCCTCGGCTCCCCGCAGCCTCACGAAGATGGAGAGTAGGGTGAGGGCCAGGACGGAGAAGAGCAGCCGGACGGCCAGGTACAAGTCCACGGCCACGTCCGTCCCGCCCTGCTGCTGGAGCCCACCCGTATTACAAGCCATTGCCATAAAGCACAGTGAGACAAGAACCTTAGCCCAGGCCCCACACTTGATAAACACTAACACAGCAAATACCGGCTCTACGCAAGTTACAACATTCTGAAGCTGTGAGATCAACGAGAACAACTCTGAGAGCCAATAAATCGTCATTGTGACGAGTGACTATTAATCCAGTCAAATCTGTCGTTATCTCAACCCTTCGTGCCCCATGTTGGGCGCCAAAAAGAACTGTCGTGGTTTAAACCCAGTCAGGTAATTCGTTAACTCACCCCCCCCACCTTCTTTCCCTCCCCCTACTCCCGGAGGGACGGGGAGGAGAATCGAAAAGAATGCAACTCCCACGGGTTGAGATAAGAACAGTTTAGTAACTAAGGTATAACACAGATCACTACTGCTACCACCAATGATAATAATGATAAAGGAAATAACAAGGGAAGAGAATACAACACCTCAGCACCAGCCGACCGATCACTCACCCCCCAAGCCCAACCAAGCTCCGACTGATACCTCCTCCAACCCTGCAGTCCCCCAGCCCTTCCGGCTAACTCCCAGTTACATCCTGGGCATGATGTGCTGTGGTATGGAATACCTCTTTGGTCAGTTTGGGTCAGGTGTCCTGTCTCTGCTTCCTCCTGGCTTCCCCTCCTCCCTGGCAGAGCATGAGGCTCACAAAGTCCTTGGCCAAACCAAAACATCTCTATCAGTTCTGTTCCCAGGCCGAAAGTCAAAACACTGCACTGCACCAGCTACCAAGAAGGAGAAACATGACTGCTACTGCTGAACCCAGGACAATGCCCCAGTCCCAATCACTGGCTTCAGACAACAAAGCAGCCAAACAGGGACCAAGAACAAAATGACTCGGGCTCATGGACCAGGTCCTATTGCTCATACATCACCTAAGGCAATCTTCCCTGGCACATATGCAGTCCTAGGGCAACAAACAGTTCAGTGTCTTTCAACTCAACAACCCATGCTTCAGCTGTGGGAGGAAGCAAGTTTCAGAGTGAAGAGGAAGCCTGGACAAGTAGTACCTCAGCAAGTAGTGACTCCTCTTGAGTCACTGAAGAGGCAAAATCTTTGCTGATGAAACTCTTGCACACAAACTGTGGGCAGGAAGTTTTGTGCTCTGCACAGACGGGGTAGCGTTAAGGGAAATGGAGGTCATTGAGTAATTTCAGTGCCTTCTGGTGAGGCAGGCTCTGCCACGTGCTGCTTTTCAGGGCTGCAGAGAAAACAGTCACCAGCCATTCAGCATTGACTCCTACCTTCCCTGCAGGACAAACAAAATCAAATGCCAGTTACCACTGTGCACGCAGGTGTGAAGGGATATTCTCAACTCCCACTCATGTGAAGAATTGCAATGGCAATCAATCAGAGCTGGTTTATTTGAAACCTCTGGTTTAGGATCATTTAAGGTGAGGGATGCTGAAATTAATAGTAACAAGTAGGATAGCTTATATTTCCTTTAGCTCATTCTCATTGGGTTAACAGGAGCCATTTACAGGCTGCATATAAAGTCTTCAGCAACTCAGCCATCATGGCATGATGAGCACTGTAACTGCTTTAACAGCATTCAGCTACACAAGAATTAGATGTGCATGTGGAAGTGTACAATGAAATAGTGATGGTCAGAGGGTAGCCCAGCGATAGGAACAGCATGTTCATGGAAATAGAAGTTGGGCCTGAAGGAAGAGAAAAAGAGACTCTGGACCATGTTCTTGCTCAGAAAGCATATCTCAGCTCCTGCTGCCCTGTTTAGGCTCACAGTTACTATTGTTTCACAATGGGAAATGGCAGCTCTTTAGCAACTGGTGGCAGGTACATGAAAAGCAGTGCTCCTGAAAGAAAGAGTGACCCCTGGGAGGCTGATCAGAGAAACTGGTGAAGATGACACATATTACTTTATTTTGCCCATTCACTTCTTGTGCACGATACCCACTTCCATGCACACTATTTCCACTCCAGCTTTACCTGTATGGTGGCAGGATTCCTCTAGGAGGGTTTTCTTACCACACTGCCCTCCTAACTAACAAAATTATCGCCAGCCCAGACTCAGCTTTGAATCCTACACGCAGGGGAACTACTGACTGCAACTCCTCAGAAGAACTGCTACTAAGTTTAGGCAAAAAGGGCTTTTACCTGGGGCACTACAGGGACATGCTGCCTGCACAGCAGTGCAGTCTGTTCCTTTCATCCCCCACTCATGGATGGATAGGCTCCTGGCCAGGGGCACTGATGCTGCAGCCTTACAATGGCACTGTAGCAAAGGAGGTGCTCCAGCTTTCCAGAGGGCTGCAAAGGCAGCTGAAACGAGTGTACCAGAGAAGAGAGGGGATGCTCCTGGAGACTGCTTTTGATCATGTTTTTGCATTTATAGCCACAAAGTCTACAACTTCTAGACAAAGAGAAAGCTGACTTGGGGAAGTGACCAACCAGTGCAGACCAAACAAGGTCTGCAATGACATTTCACAATAAAATCATGAGAGGCAGAAAGAGCTGCACTCCATGAGGTCCCAAATGACGGCAGCACATCCAGGCTTTGAAATGTCATGGTCTGTTTTACCTGATGGCAGTGACAAGGCTGTACACAACACAGGGGCTCTGGATGACAGGCTGAATGGCAGAGCAGATGGACAGCACATGTGCCAGGAGGCAACAGAGGAACACAACATCTGCCCAGCCTATCAGCTGAGCACTGGTTGTTTAAAAGCATGCAAGGCCCTGCTTCTGCAGGTCTGCTGTAATAAGCAAGGAGAAATGGACCCAAGAGCCCACAGAACCAGCACGGGTCACTGACCAGCATGTCCAGGCACCGCACCATGGTTACCTGTGCTCTGCACATGCAGGTGAAACACAAACCACCACCCCCAGGTTGGGACCACTGGCTGCCCGCCCAAAGCAGCTCAGAGGGACTTTGGCTGCTCCCCATTGCTGTTCCTCCATGGCAAAGGCAGCAGCAGAATGACATGGAGCAGGCAGCCTCTCTGCCAGTAATGAACATGCAGGCTGATATAAAACCTTTGGCTGAAATAGCCAAGCCTCGGGATCTGGCTAGCAGTCAAGATCTATAAAAAGCCATTTAATAATCCCTCCTTCCTCTCTGCCCTGAGATGATTAGAAAGAGGATTTTATTATTTCACGCATCTCCCTGGAGAACTGTTCTCCCCACTTGTCTTGTTTTATGTAAGAGTTTATGGGGCAGTTGACAGTTCACATGCAAACGGTTGCTGTAATGATGCAGGCTGATCTCCTCTCCTGGCTGGGTATTCAGAGCCCAGCAAGCAGCTTTTCTGCTACAACTGACCCTGAACCCATGAAACAGCTAGAGAGCCATCTCTGTTTCAGTATTGCCATTCATTTAGGGAGATGCTTTTGCTGTTGGGTGAATACTTAGCAACCTGGAGCCTCAGTCACCAACCAGGCTCTTGTCAAATGACAAGGAGAATTTTGAAGGGCCACAAAAATGGGTGGGACTAAACTAAAATGGGCGTTAAGCTAGCCAGCATCCAAAGAACAGGGTTGAGGTCTCCCACACACTGGGATAAGACTGGTAAAAAAAAGCAAACAACTAAATTAATATTTGGTGCACAGTACGTTTCCAAGCAAATAATGAACTTTTGTACAACAGCATCCTCTGCTTCCCAACTGAAAAAAAGGGGGGGGGGGGGGGGGAAGTTTCTATACTGTCAATATTTTTAGCAGAAAAACATTATTTAGTGAGTTCTACCTGAATTGCTATGAAAAAAAGTACAGTTAAAAGTCCATGTAAATGCAGCCCCATTTGCAGCCCCAGGCTGGGGAGCACTTACCAATGTTCTCAGGGCACACACTGCATCCTACAAACAGCAGAACAAGATTAGGGTATCCATAGGTATAGCCAGATCACAGCTCCCCTCCTGCTGAACTGATACATCTTCCTCCACATCTGTATCATTGTTCAAATCACAACAGGGGCACCCAGGACCCATGCTTAGAGAATACAGATGTGAAGACTTATTTTACGGCTTTCATCAGATTCCTCCAAGGGTATATTCAGTTTCTCCCATTGCTCCCTGACAAATCCCATTCTAATCACCATTCCAACTCCTACAACCGAGCAGCGTCTGGGCCTGGGGCATGTGGGAGAGCTGACAGCAAACCTTACCCTAGCCAACAGCATCCTGGGTTGCCTTAGGATGAATGGTGCCAGCAGGTTAAACACAGTGATTCTTCTCCTCTAAATCCAGACTGCTGTGTCCAGCTCTGGGCTCCTCAGTACAAGAGACACAGGCATACTGGAGAGAGTTCAGCAAAGGGCTGATGACTAAAGATGACTAATGGGCTGGAGCATCTTTTGTATGAGTTGAAGCTCAGCGCTCAGACTGTTCAACCTGGAGAAGGGTTGGGGGAACTTTTCAATGTAATACCTGATGAGGGGGAAGTAAGGACCCAGACTCTTTTCATGGGTGCCAAATGATAAGAGACAGTGAGCACAAAGTGACATGTGACAGTCCATCTGAAGACAAGAAAACATCTTTTTACTGTGAGGGTGGTAAAATTCAGGAAGAGGTTGCCCAGAGAAGCCAAGTTGTCTCCAGCTGTGGAGATACTGAAAACCCAAACAGACACAGTCCTGGTCTGCCTGTTCCAGGTGACCCTGTTTGAGCAGGACTGGACTAGATAATTAAGAGGTTCCTTCCAACTTAAATAAGTCAATGAGGATAAAAACAAAAAAGAAAACAAAACAAATACCAAAAGAAAAAAGAAGGGAGGCTGGAACCTAGACCTGCCCTCAGACTGGTACATCACTACACAAAACCTTCACCTCTGTGGCAGCGAAGTCTCTACATTAAAATTAATTCATCTGTACTGACAGCATTGAAGGAGTGAAGTAAGATATTCTGCAAGCAAAGCTGCTCCATGGTGACACGCACTGTGCTTTTCAGGACACGAGAAAATACCCCGCATACTCACTTAGTGGGAGGTGTGATAAATTGCTCAGGATTAGCACACAGAGTGATGAATTGCTCAGTATGGGAACAAAATATACAGCCCAAGAAGAAAGAGACAGCTTTATTTAAGGAACTGAAGTGAGGTCTGGAAGGATGAAGCCAGCAGTTGCCTGAGGAGTTGTGTTTCTGTGAAAGTGCAATTCAATCCTTCCTGGCATAACACTGAGAAAAGAGCTGCTGGGACCAGCAGGTTTGTGCCAACTGAGAGGGTCCCTGCTTGCTCTCCTTCGAACCCAGCAGGGCTCTGATCAGCTCCACACTAGGGGCCTGTTCTTCCCTGATAAAGGGATCTTCCAAGAGCTGCAGAGTGCCAGCACAAGGATACTGGGAGGGACTGCTGTCCTGGCTCTCTGCAGGAGTCCATACAACATCTCTTTTCCTAGGGTGAGCCAGAACAAACCACAGGAAAAAAAAAAAAAAGGAAAGGGAAAAAAAAAAAAAAGAGGAGGGTTAAAAAAAAAAGAAAAGCTCTAAGGTACAGCTGGTCCTTTTCTTCAACTCACTCTGATGCAGGGAGAACACAGCCCAGTAGGCTTTACTCCACCCACAGCCATGACTGAGGATGCCCAAGCCAGCTTGAGTGTTACAGGGACTGACCAGAATCATCTGGTAGAGAGACCCATGAGTGTGACTGACCCGTTCCTCTTGTGAGAGAAAATGAGCTCAGGCACCACTTAGACTTAACATAATCTCCAGCCACCTCCTCTGTAAACAAAAACACTGCCTGGCTTATATAGCCAAGTCAAAGAGAATCAGATTCCAAAAAGAATCAACCCTAGTGGATTAGTACCATGGCTACGTTGGAGCAGCTGCCTTCAACCAGCCATGGTCCCACAAGCCACTGTAACCAATGAACGTTGATCATGCAATAAGTAGTAACAGAGTTGCTCTGTTGGCACTGGGCTGGGTTTTGGAGTTTCCTCTTTTCACAGGCAAGGCAGCAGCCAAGCAGGCTGTTTCACAGGTGATCAGTTCTTCCATCGGATTTGCTAGAAGAGAGAATGAGACATGACTAACATCAGTGTTGAACACAGATGCCTCAGGACCAAGTCAGTTGTCAGGAATTGGGAGTCCCAATCCCTGACAAGAACAACTATGGCCAGACGGTGCTATTTCTATCAATTTCACCCTTCATTCCCATACTGAATGCAATCCCAAAGGTAAGATTAGCTTCCCAGCAGGGATAAAAGTATGTAGGACAGCCACACCCTTACACCTAATCTACAGCCATTTCTGATGAAAGTCTCTGGCAGAAAAAGTAGATGTTTCTTACCGGGTTGCTGAGAATGCTGTTTATCTTCTCTTCTTCTGCAGAGCCTCGCTCCACCTTGCATTTATATGCTGTCAGCTGGATGCGATCCTTTAGATCCTTATACGTCTAGATAAACAGCAAAACCAGCACCCAGCTGAGTGAAGAGGACACTTACACATTTAGATGGTGTCCTGGAGATGAGCAGGGCAACTCTTTATTCCCTCCTCAAGTTCCCACCACAACTCTTCATCCCTTCCTCAAGTTCCCACCACAACTCTTCATTCCCTCCTCAGGTTCCCACCACAGCACCACAGCAAGTGAGCCACTAGGAGCTATTTTTCTGGCTCACTTGCTTTCCACCAGGAACCGTATCACTGCTCCCAAGCAACAGGGATAAAACAAACCCCACAAGGCACATAACAGCAATGGCACATGGCAGAGCACAGGAAAGCTAGGGAGAAAAAGACTCTTGTCCCATCTCTTCACATACAGGGCAAGGATCTACCTCAATGGCAACATCATGGCACTTGTATTTGGTGGCCAGGCTCAGCCGTGTCTCCACATCCTCCACCAGGCGCACATACTCCTGTAGCACCTGTGAGGGAAGGAAAAGTCTCTCAGCTCCCTTCTGCAGGTACCCACTGCCTCCTTCTCTCACTCCAGTCACAAAACCTATCAAGGTCACTGGTCACACAGACATGACCCCTTCTTTCCTAGGGCAACAAGCTACCAGGACAAGACCATTCAGGGCTCCAGAGGCAGTAAAGCTTTGCTCACAAAGCTCAGAGTCCTAGGCTACCTTGTTCTTATGGATGGGGTTAACCATTGCCAGTCAGATTAAGCAAAAAAAAAAAAGTTCATGTAGCAAATGAAGGTGGCAGTGCACCATGGGGAGAAAGATGCCAGACAAGTGTAGCCCCACTGTCCGTCTCGCAGTCAGACCTAGGACCCAGCCCTCACTACCATCCCATAGCTCAGCAAGCTGTTCCCCTCCAAGCTAGGAAGAGGCTCATTTGGGGAATCATTCACACACCAAATCCCAACAAAGAGCAGGAGGACATAAGCAGCAGGTCCTTGCTCACCTGCACAGGAGCACTGTTCCTTTGCAAGATCTCCACCACCCGGTGGAAGCCAATCGGTGCCTTCTTCTTGGTGTAGCCCAGCCAGTTCTGAAATGAGAGCCAAACCCTCTGTTAACCCTAAAAGGTAATCCCTCCAGCCACCAGAAAATGCTTTTCCCCAGTGCCACAATGTATGACACCAACCACCGCGTGCACCACAGGCAGAGCCCTTCATCCAATGGCTGGGAGCAGGCTGGCTGAAAACCCTTTGATAACAGAGCAGGAGAGCAGAAAATCCCCTTCTCTGACCTTGGTGCTGCAACCAAACCAGTCCCAGCAGAGAGGTCTTAGGCAGGGAGAGAAGGAATGTATTGCAGCAGAGGTGCTGGGCCCTGATGAATTAAAACCAGTCTTGTCTAGTCACTCCAGAACAAGCCAGCTATCAGTAGTAGATATCAGTACCTGGAACAGAGTCCTCAGCAAGGCTTTCTGCAGCTCACCTTGGTAGTGAAGAGGGCATCCACATCATCCCAGGCTCGCAGCTTGGCACGGGCAGCCAGGGCAGTCAGAACATACTGCTTATCAGGAATCTGCAAGGCAGAAAACTGCAGTCAGAGCACCAGCACAGCTCAGAAGGCCTGTGTGGGTTGGGTAGGAATGGCATCTGCCCCAACCCTGTCAGGACCCTCACCAACAGCCAAGCAAGGAGAGGTACTGCCTGAGGCCAGTGCCGGCACTGCAGAGAGCAGGAGGTGGGGACTTGCAAGTGCTGCTGCAGCCAGGGTACACTCAGTGAAAGCTTCCACATGGCTTCCACTTTCCTTTCTGAGCCTCCAGAATGGCTCTGCTCGAGAAAGATGCTATGCCCCCCTCCCTACCTCAACACTGAGTTGCTCAAACTCTTTCTACCCAGCCCCTTTGCTAAATACAATTTGGCTGCCCACATTTTAAAGCTAGCATTGATAGGACAGCAGGAGACTCACCTTAAATGTTTTCTTTAGGTTGGTGGGGCTGCTGAATGTTCCCTAGAGAGAGCAGACAAGTCAGTGCAAACTCAGCAGGCCAGGCGAGGGGAGAGGATACCTCTTGTAAGGCGATTGCCTCACACAGGGTGAATCTCCCCAAGTTTTTACTGCTTTTTGCTCATGTCAGTGCCACAGAAAGAACAGCTGGCAGAAGAGAGCAACTATCCCACCCCATCAGCACTCTGGTTTGGTTTCCCCTACATCCTCAACTGGTGCACATCCAGCACTTCCAAAATCAGTATATCATTCTCTCAGACTCATGGGATTAAGGGCCAATTCTGACTTCTGGAAGAAACAAAAGACAGTGATTTCCAGGAGGCAACTCCCTGACATGCTGTCCCAGGTTCAATGTCCCACCTTGGAGCACGAAAGAAAACTCCAAACTGGTCCCAGATGGACAAAGAGCGTTGACTTTCTCCAGGTTTCTCTGAGGGATAAAACATGACCTGTCTCCCCCTCTTTCTTTAATATGCCCCAGTTTAACCACCCACATGCTGAGGGATACAGAGACGAGACATAACCATTATCCCACATCACTCTCACCTCAGCCTCTGTGTAGTGGTAGAAACAGGAATAGAAGAGGGTGGTCACTAATGGCATGTTGAGAATTGAAGCCTTGCGAGGATATTTTCTAAATATCTCTGACTGCCCAGACATCTCCAAGTGCCGGTCGTTGGTCTGCGGAATCAGGAAGAGAGTGAACATGAGCCATGGCAACTGCCTGACCTAGCTGCAGGGAGAGACCTGGAGAGAGTGTTGTGACAGCAATGCCTCAACGTGCCATAAAGTCTCATATCTAGTATTTCACACACATGCCTGGTACAGCAGCTTAGACAGCAGTTAAACCATACTAGCCAGGGCAGGCTCAATAGATCCAAAGTTGTATATGTCAGGAACATACAGAGGTCTTGCAGCTAGTCCCAGTCATCTCCCACGGGAAAGATTTCATACCTCAATGATGATCTGTCGCTCCAACAGGGTATAATGGTCTTGGATATGAGAGGTATCCTCAGCTGAAAATGGCAGCCTGGTCAGACATGGAGGGAGGAGACACTGTCAGCAACTCTTAACAAGGTACACTTAGAAGGGTGCTCTTCTCTACCAAACATCTTCCCCACAGATCAAGATGTGGCGAACACCCCCCCTTCTCCCCACTCTGAGTGGCTAGTACTCAAGCTTCTGCCCTGCTGCCCTCTCCAACTGGCTCTCTACTAGGAAGGCTTCAGAAAAGGCAAAATTAAATGACACCTCTCACAGAACACAAATAGCTGATGCTACTGTGCTCAGGCACCCAAGCTTTCATCCTTCACAACCCGAAGGGTTAATGTTCAGAAGGTTCCTGAAGCATCTTTGCCTCCAAGTAAGCAGCAAATGCTGCTGGACTAGCGATCACAAATTCTTCCTCTCTGGTCTACAATGTGTCCATAACACCCCATGCCCACCGAGGCAAAACCAACATCAGCTCTCAAACTACATAAGCCATTGCATTGTGACAGAGGTCTAATTTTCTTTACCACCACCTTCTGTGAAGCACTGACATCCCTCCCACCCTCCTGCATTTTTTCTTACCCAATGCAGCCTTTCAGAAACTCCCTCCTTTTTTCCACATCCTGTATGTTCAAATGTTCCCGGTACTGGGACAGCTGGAGGGAGAGGGAAAAGCAGCACAGTCTGTTCTCATGGATTTGAGAAATACAGGACTCCAGAGGGCAAAACAGGAATGCAAAGCTCTTGGTGACTAGCAGACACCTTGCAGCTGGCCTCCCCCTGCACGCTACACTCCCTCTTTCCTGAGGAAAGAGAGCTTCTGCTCCTGGGAATACTTACAGCAACTTCCTCAGTCCTGTCTAGGAACCTGCAGAACAGAATGAGCAAGCATTAACTTGAAGGCAGGATCCTGGCAGCGTGCTCAGCCCTGCCATGATGGTGGGCAAGAGTCTCACCTGAGCAGATCCAGAAGCAACTTCTGCTCACCCGTCTCTTTGAGGAAATGGATCAGATGGCACAAGGCCACCTGCCGCACCTCCAGCTCCCGAAACAAGATCTCTGCAGGAGAGAAATGTACACATGGGTAAAGTAAGTTAGCACTGCCAAGCCAGAGGGGGCCAAGCATGGTGCACAGAGCTGCAAGCCACTGGCGGATCCAACAACCTTATCCTGTCTCAAAACACAGTCTTGGAGGCTACAGCACAGGAGAAGAGCCCGTTCACTGGGCTGCCAGCTGAATTCACTCCATCACTGCTACCACTTACTGCTGCTCAAAACTCCTCTCTGGGGCCTTTATGGGCATTCACCGTCCCCCCTCCCATGTTACACTCACTGCAAAAATATTTCATGCTCAGTAAAGTAGCAGTATCTCAGATGCTCTCTTTGTGACTTTAGTTCAGTGACAGAACTAGCCCCTCTGCCCTTAACTGAAACACACAACAAAAACCCTGGCTCCAGTCGCACTTACCTCTCCTTAGCGTTCGTTTCAGGAATATCAGGACCTGTGAGCACAGAGAGGCAGCTCTCAGCTGACCAGATCAGTCTTCACCAGAATTAAAACAGACAGACAGCAAACTAGTCAAGGCCTGGGGAAGCTTTTGCAAAAGGCCTCTGAAGACACAGCTCTTACAGCCTGAATTCTACTATCCACCAGACACAGAAGAGGCAGTGAGCCAAGTCCACAGCTGCATGGCTAATCTCCCAAGTGATGAGACCAAGATTTACAAAGAAAAACCTTTCCATGAGAGATTCAAGGGCTTAAAAGACCTGAACGAGAGAAGATCTGACACAGTCCTATTTGTTGTCTGATGCTTTGGAAGACAGATAAACTGGAGGAACCCCTCAAATCCCCCATGCTGCAATGAACAAATTAAACCTTGGCATTCAAGAAATTGCTGCAAAGATCTGTAAGGCTGAAGGATCAGGTTCCTTGTTATTAACCTGGCATGAATTCTGCAGAGTGGCAGGAAAGCCAGAGGGCATATGGAATCCCCAGTCTTAAGCTTTTACACTTTTCAGTAACTTTTTCATTTTAAGTAAAGGACAACACCCCATCTTGCAAGATTACTCAGCCAGATGACTGCACGCACAAAAGCACCCGCTGTGAGGTCACCCAGGAAGTCCCAGCCTTATATGGCCCCAGCAGGACTCACAGCTGTAATGACGTTTCCGTCATGTCCTGCCACAGCTTCATCCAAGAGCACCAGCTTGTCCTGCAGCGCACGAAATCTTTCAAGAGAGCAGACCTGGAGACAGATGAGGTATTAGCAGGCTTATATGGGATACCAGACAAGCCGCAGGCTGAACCAACCCCCAAGGTACTGCTTATTCTGTTCCCATAAACCTTTCAGCAACATGAATAACTGCCCTCTTAACCAGCAGAGAGCTTCTCATTTAGCTGAAATCATATGCTCCATGATCCTTGGAAATCTGTTCACAAGGGTTGCAGAATTAGCTCTCATTATTGCCTAGGCTAGGAAGCAGACATTGTGTGTTCAGCACAAACACTCTTGTAGCAAGGCTAAACTTCCCTGCACAGTACAAACCACCAGGCCTGACAGAAGGAGGGAACTCTCCAGGGCCCTTTCCACAGGGGAGACAAGAAAAGCAGAGCTGTAAGACTTCCTCCCTTCTTACCCCATAAAGGCCTGTCAGCCTTTAGTTCAGCTGAGGCGTTGAGGAGACACGTGCAGGGTAAAACCACAAGCTGCCTGAATGTTCACTGAAAACTGAGACAGCTGAGCCTGATTCCAGCTCCAGTGTAACCAAGATTGCTTCCGTCTTCCTCCCTCCATTTGCCACCAACTAAGAAGCCCCACACCCTGGGACTTTTTTCCATAAACCCAGCCCCAAGGAGCAGAAAGGGTAGAGAAGGACACAGCAGCACAGATACCTCCTGTCAGAGCCTAGCTGAGGGGATGACTCAGGTAAATAATGCAACAAAGCCTTGCTGCTCCTGAGCTAATGGGAGCACCAACATTTGGCAAAGCAGCAGGCAACAAGACTACCCTGCTAGATGCTGCAAGTAACACGGGTCCCCTCCCTGGTCCTGGAACAGGCAGGAGCATCAGAAACTGTAAGCCAGTTTAGGACCACCCATCCTCTGTCTCTTGAAAGCAGGTGGGAGCAGAAAGTCCTTACCTTGCCCCTCTGCATGCGCCTGACTGTATCTTTGGGACTCCAATCACTGCTGTAATCCTGTCACAAGAAAAATAAAGAACTCTTGAGATTTGAGAGGCCAGATCATGTAAGCAGTCCCCAAGCTGCTTTCTGCTTGTGCTGGATCAGCATGGTGGCCTGTGTGTAGCTTCTGAGACTTATTCATCTGCTCCAGGGGGAGTTCGTAGTAGGATATGTCTCTGCAGTGTTCAGGTGCAAACCCTGCATGCTGGTGGGGAGGGAAGCTAGACACTCAGATGCTAACACAGTTTTTCTATTGCCTCAGTAAGGTCTGTCATCATATCCTTTATAACAAGTGCATTTCAACAGGTTGTCTTCCTTGCAAATTAAAGTTCCAATATTGCTTTCAGAAAGACAAGCAAAACGCGTGCAAAACTGACAAAACCAAAACTGAAGGGGAAGGAGTTTCCTGTTACAATTCAGACACAATTCTGCTGGTGAGCATTCCACAGCAATGTGGAGAATGCAAGGATAACAGTCTCAAACAAGAGCCTGGAGAGTTGCACAGGACTAGTATAACATGACAAAAGCACTGAAGCCTTTAGCAAAACTATCTTAAGGTTGCTGTCACTGCTCCAATGACCAAAGTTCTTTGCCTGCAGCTTGCAGACACTACAATCTGGAAGCACTACATGGCCATTCCTGAACTGAGGCTCCAAGAATGCACCCAAGTCTTTGTGAGGCACTCGAGCCAGTGGTTGTAATTCAGCCTTCCACCTCAAAAGAGCCAGAGAAAGGCAATAACCAGAACCACTTCTGAAGACATTGTATTTTAAATTCATTGAAGATTTATTGAAATAAAACGGATTCATCCAGCCCTGTTAGGGGACATGAGTCTCTCAAGTCAAAGTGTAGCTGAATGTCACATGTCCTGAGCATCAAGGTTCCCTCCAGCACCTGTGTCCAGTGGCAGCTCCTCAGCCTGTCACTGAGGCTCTTCAGCCTTTATTCACCACACTTACAATACTCCTGCCTGCTTTAAGGGGCTGTACAACCCTTTTCCTTCCTGCATCCCTGCCTCTGCATGCACAGAACAGAACGCAAGAGGGCACACTTATTTCTCCTGATTAGCAGGAAGTGCTGTCTGTTACAGCATGTGTTTAATGGCTAATCAACATAAGCACAACAACCTAGTAAGGATCAGATGGCCAAGGACAGGTGGAGAACATCCAAGAACCCAGTAGACGCAATCTGAGCACCCCAACTTGGCCACTCCTTGCCACCATCAAATGAGACAGATTAAGTCATTCCCCATTGCATAAAACCCGTCAAGATGAGTAAACCAAAGAAATTCTCCTTAAACACCATGCAACTCTGGAGGCACAAGACTTAGTATGACACACAAGGGAAAGAGAATCCTGGGATGTTTTAAGAGGGCTGTGTAAATGTGTGAGGCTTGTTACAGAAGTTTACGGGAAAGACAAAAAGCAGGGAAAGGGAGGGATCCTAATGAATAACGCAAGAACAAACATGGGAAACTAGAGGGAAAAGGTGCTACAGGGTGCCAGCTAAGTTAAACACGTGGCTAGTTAGTGTGCCTGTCTCATTGAGCCCTGCAATGAATCACTGCAGTCTGCCTTATATTCTCATTAAATTCTATACTTAACCACCTCCTGTGTGGGTAGGCTCTCTATTCCAAGTGTATTCATATGAATGCTAATAAACTTCAAGCTCAACCAGCCAGTGAGGAGAATAAGCAGTCTTGAGTACCAGGAACTGGAATGGGACCATGAATCCTAAGGGCTCAAGGGTCTAGGTGGCAGGAACTGGAGGATACTGGGGCCTGGGATTCAGCTACAAAACAACTGGTTGTCTAAGACCAGCTACTGGAGAGACAGTGCGTTCACTAGTGGAATTCAATCCTTGTCAGACAGAAAGGAGGCTCAAGATCGGGCTTGAATGTTGTGTGTTTATGTGTCTGCTGGTAAGGGCATTGGTTTCTGCCTCTGCTAATCCATGTGGGCAGCTGTGACAGTATTGCTAATGTCTGTATTTGTAGGGAATATGTGCTCAGTCCTCTCACTGGCTGGACCTGGGGACATGTAACTACAACTTCACACCTAGTAGGAGGAATCCACCCAGTCCCAAAGTCCACTAGATTCTACAACACCTAATACTGCCTGTTTGGGAGAACATTCCTGCTAACTGGAGCTCCACCTCTGTGCCACTCCCTTTTAGAAGCCTTTGGATATAAAAAATAAAAAAGCACACAAGATGCCAGCTCACCTGACCCAGCATGAAAGCAGCTTACAGGCAAAGCACTATTTAGAAATACTTTTCACAAAGACTGCTGGGCCATTCATTAGGAGAAGGAGTTAACTAAGACCCCGAGCAAAGCTCCCTGCTGAGCAAAAGCAGAGAACACCTAAATTCCTGTGAGGTTACATTTTGCAGCTCCTGTCCTATACCCTGCACTGTCCTCTGCTGTCTCAAATAGCAATTAATCACCTCCCATGAACTCAATAGAGGATGAAGTTCTCCTGGCAGTACTGTGAACTCAGCACATTACAAACAAAGGCTGCTCACCTTGTACTCAGCTTTCGGTCTGCGCAGCTCTGGGGCATAGTTTTTAACTCCCGTGTCAGAGAGGGCTGAAAGGGAAAGGCAAAGCCGAGTAACACATCAAAATCCTGATTCAGACACACCTCCAAAAACACATTCTCTTTTTTTCTTTTCTGTGGTAGAAGACCCAAACTCAAGCACCAACTGGCAATTCGAAGTTGCTCTGAACACACCAGCTGACAGCTGTGCATACGCAGATTACCCCAAACCATCACGCCAGCTCTTTCACTTCTTTACTGAACGGCTTTCAAGCAACCCATGATTCAGTTCCCTTTCTGCAACATAAGGAAGAATACACTTCCCTTTTATGGAAATGCTTTGGTTTACTTAAACCTGCACCTCTCCCAAAATGAGGCAGGGATTCAAAACTTACCATCTGAAAGGGACTGGAAACTTGGAAGTTTGTTTCGTCCTGAAATCAAAACAAACACTCATGAGAGACTGTCTATTTACCAGCAACATCTCTTGCAGAGGAAACACATGCCTACACTGCAAGCCAGTGTGCTACAGCTGTGCCACTGTAGAACAAGTCACTCTCTATAGTGATTCACACTACACCAGCATAGCTGGGGCTCACCTGCTTGTAGCCCAAGGCTTTGAAATTGCCTGTGGCATAACAAACCATACCACAGCCCAGCCCTATCTGCCCTCTTGCTGCTAAGGCCAGGAGAGAGCAAGCCTGAATTCGCTCATCTACCTGCAGAGCAGAGGCTCAAACACACAGCACTGCTTAGGCCATGGCAACACAGCCAGCTTCATTCACCAGGGCTGTGATTTGGATGCCTTTCATTATCACTGTACTATCAAAGTTAACAGTAAAAAAGCACCCCAGAGAGATAAAGTAAAAGACGTTTTGTTGCCCAGCTGGGAGAAAACAGAGCTGAACTCTTGCAAGCTGTGTAAGTCTCCAGACAGCCTGCTGCACAGCTCCCCCGATAAGCAGCTATGTGACCACTGCTCCTACCACTGATGTTATACTTTGCTGGCCAAACTGTAACATCAGCAACAACCTACTGAAAGCCAAATAAAGGATAATCAACCTGTCTTCTCTACAGTACTGAAGATCAAATAAGGCTCACATGGGTTAAGCCAGTCCCTTTTTAGCCTGCTGTTTTCCATGCAAATGGATTGCTGTATAGTGCTGTGTTTTACCTTGGTGTTCTGTGGCAACCTGGTTTTTAAAGAGCCATTATCTCCAAAACACCCTCCCATACCATGAGAGCGTATGATCTGCACAAGACAATCTCCAATTTCTGACCAGTAGGACATACACTCTCACACTGAGGAGAGATCAGAGCTTCTCTGTTTTGCAATACGCTTGAGAAAAAACAATTTACACTAGATAACACAATGGCCCCTTGGCACTCCTGAAAACCCATTTGTCTACATTGGGCATGAGCCATCTCACCTTTGAATAAACTGCTTAGAGAGTAGGAGGAAACTTGTTTGGGAAAAGCAGCATAGGAGGATGAGCCTTTCTGTAGGCTGGAGTCTCGGCCCTCCAGTGAGCTGGTGCTGCTGGAGGCTGTCTCTTTGATTGACCAGGAGATACCTATGTGCAGACAGAAGTAATTCGTAACAGAGAAAGAGAAAACCAGTCTGTAAAACATGATCTTATGGCACAGCAGGAATGTTATCAAGCGTGTCCTGCTCAGTTAGCTTTGCACTAGCACATACTGATAACTATGACTCTCAGCACCAAGCAGATGCAGTGCACAGAATCCTAATCTCGTGTAACAGTGCTTGTTAAACATTGCACATTCTCCTCCAGAAATGGTTGATTTCACCAGTGTTGTACAGCTAGTTATGGCTTATATAAAAAAATGCACAGGCCACCCAACATTTTTATGTTGTTGCATATAAAGTATAGGCAACAAAGGGATAATCCTTGTTCTAAAGGTACAGAGCAAGACAGAATCCCAGACTTTCCTCAAGTTACAGAAGCATAAGAGCATACCTTCCTGAACACTGGAAAACTAAGACAGTTTTCCTCCCCACAGAGCCAAAACATATCTCAATGTGGATATGCATATGCTGCCAGTAACAGTGCACATGTCTTCCTCCAGCTTGTTTGAGACAGTTTCCCTATTTTTCATGCAGCTGCACAACACACACATTTGAGGACAGAGTGATGATAGAGCAAAAAAGCTGACAGGTAGAGGCCTCGGGCAGGAAATGAAATGGCCTGAACCAGAGGGAGGAGCTACAGCACAGGACAAGAACAGACTCTTAGAAGGTCCCCCGGGTGATCCAAATGTAAATTTCCACTGTCTGGAAATTTACTTGGCTAGCTAGTACCACATACTCTGTGGGTCAGGAACTCCAAAGCACAGGAGAACATATAGTCTGTGTGTTGTGAGCTTGCTCCCACCACCACTAGAAACACATTTGCTTAATGCTTACAATTCCCTTTCAAACTTCAAGCATAACCGTCAGCCTACAAACATACACTAAACCTTGGAGTGTCTCCCAAAAGCGCTGTGGGGACAAAGCACAGAGAACTTTAAATGGTGCCATTTGAGGCAGCAGCGTCAAGGAAATGATCACCTAGAATCCTGCAGGCCAGCTGAGGATGATAAATATCATGCCATAACCTCCAAATATCTGCCCTAAGCTGGGCTATGTATTAGGAAAAGCACAGTGAATTCCCTCCACTTGTCTGCATTCCTTGATGTAATTTGGGCTTCTGCTCAGTCTCCAGTGAATCCACACAGGTAAATCAAGTGGCTCACAATGTGACCTGAAGAGACTAGAATTAGATTTGACATGCAGGATTAGATAACAAGTAGTATTCCTGAGCTCAACTCAATTATGTGGCTTAAGTGTTAATTTTCAACTCCCTCTGTCTCAGGATAATTTGCAGCACTTCTTGCACTTACTTCCCACAGGTTCTCCACTCCAGCTGACCCTCTCAAGGTCGTCATCATCATCATCGACGATATCCCGAAGGCTATTCACTGCCTGCTTGGATTCCTTTAGCTAAGGACAAGGGAAAGGGCTTGTATAAAGATCACCAGTGTTGCAGGTGTGCTTTGTTTCCTATTTCCTTCAAAAAACATCCTTCAGAGCTTTGAACACAGCTTCTTCAGCTTCCACTGCCTTTTCTGGAAGAGGCATTTTATGCCTGTAGGTGTTCAACAGACGCATCAGCCCTTCCTCACCACCGGGAGCCCAAAGGCCACTGACACAGACACTGACAGGTCAGCGTGCAGAAGGTGCAGTCTGGTGCGCAGGTGAGGAACCACTGTCTTAATGAGATTTCGGACTAGCCACCATGGGGGACAAGCCGGGAACCGGTGGTGACCTCCACACAGGGCAAGAGGCAACATTCCATCCCTCCCTGCCCCGAAACACAGACCCTCAGCGGAAAGCAGGGCCGAGCCCACAAGAGGCTTCACCCGAGGATCTCACACTGAGCCGCGGCAGAGGCGGGCTCGGACCCTACCTGTGAGAGCTCGTCATCCTCGTCATCGAAGGTGAAGGCCCGGAACTTGGAGCTGTGCCAATACTCCTCCTCGTCTGCTCGAACCCTGCTCATCTGCAACGGCACCGCGCGGCCACCTCAGGGGAGGTCATGGTCACGGCCCGCTTGTCCCGCCCCGCCGCCCCCCGGCACCACTCACCTCCCCGCGCCAGGCACCGGCTCGGCTCAGCACAGCACGGCAGGGGAGGGGAGGAAGGTGCGGCTGCCGCGCAGGACACTCCGGGATCAGTAGTCCCTGTGCCGCGGCACAGTGCGGTGCGTTCCGGCCCGCGTACTACCAGTACCGGCGTGCCCCGCGCCGCCGCACCACCTGCCCCGCCGGGCGGTCCTGGGTGGGCTGCTGAGGGCTAAAGTGCCGGCAGCCGGGATCGGGGCGGTTGCTTGGCGCGGCGTGCCCGGCTCCGGGGGGTACCGACCGGTGGGGGCGCGGACGGGCCAGGAGCCAGCCGGAAGCGGGGCGGCGGAACCAAGCAGCTGGGCGGTGCGCGCGGCCGGGCGAAGGGCGCCGGAAGGGACCGGGCCGGTGGCGGAAGCCGGGAGGTGGCGCGGCGGTTCTAGCAGTTTCCACGGGCGGTCGGTGCGGAGGAGGCTGCGGTCTCGATGGCCAAGTGGGGCGAGGGGGACCCGCGGTGGATCGTCGAGCAGCGGGCGGACGCCACCAACGTCAACAACTGGCACTGGTGAGCGCGGCGGCGATAGCCGCCCGGCAGGACCCTGTGACCCCGGGCGGAGGAGGCCGATGCCACGGGGAGCGGCTCTCTTTCTCCTTCCCCTACTTGGCGTTGGTGCTAAGGTGCGGCTGTCCGGGACGATGTCCCTTGAAAGCGGCCGTTTCCGTGTGCGTGGGGTGCCCATCAGTACTAAGAGCTGTGTGTGTGTGTTGGAGCGGGGCAGGGAGGAAGGACGGCCTGGGGGAAGGTTAGGTAGCCGCAGCTTGTTTTGGCGGTGTGGCCCGTCCCAGGTTCTCACAGCGCCCGGTTTTCCCGTAGGACGGAGCGGGATGCCTCCAACTGGTCCACAGAGCGGCTGAAAACTCTGCTCCTCCCTGTCAGGGTGGAGAGTGAGGAAGGGGCTTGTGAGGTGACAGAAGTGAGCAAACTGGATGGAGAGGCCTCCATTAATAACCGTAAAGGGAAGCTGATCTTCTTCTATGAGTGGGCTATCAAGCTGGCGTGGACTGGTGAGTGATGTGCTCCCCCACTGTTTCAAGGCTAGATTCAAGTATAAGATAAGGATACTTACCTCATTCGGGAAATAGTAATGAAGGGAAGTACTGTATTGTGATACAGGTTTGCTTTTACAACAACCAAAGTAAGAAATGTTGATCTGAAAAACATAATTGTAATTGCAGGCACCTCAAAGACTGGCGTGAAATACAAAGGTTATGTGGAGATTCCTAATCTCTCAGATGAAAATGACATCGATGAAGTTGAGGTGGGTACAGCATGCTGGCTATATGGCTGTTCCATCAGGAAGCCTCACAACATTAGTATTTTCTTTTGTGTTGCCTTTTCTGGACCGTTTGTTCAAAACTTCTTTAATATTAGAGGCTGCTTAAGTTAACAGAATCACAGAATGGTTTGGATTGGAAGGGTCTGTAAAGGTCATCTCACTCCATCCCCCCTGTAACATATAAGGGCTCTACAGCACATGAAGGTATTTAGGTTATTTGTGTACATTACTGTAGGCAGAACTAAAGTGAAGGATTAATAACACTGCACTGCTGCTTATGAAAGTGTAGTCAAAGTCTAACTGATACTGAATTGAGTAAGGAAAAGACCATGAAAATATGGCTTTGTAAACCAGCACTTGTCCTTCTTGTTTAGATCCTTGTCAGCCTTGCTAAAGATGAGCCTGACACTACCTTAAAGACCCTGATGAAGCAAGAGGGTGCAAAAAAAATTAGAGATGCAATGAAAACTTACATCAGCACTCTCAAAACAGGTAGGTAACTGAGAGGGAGAAGTGTTACGGGAACCCATATGGGCTAATGCTAAAGAAGGGGTGGGGGTAATGAGAGGAGTGAATATTAGTTCCTCACCCCATCTCAACAGGATGGTGTCAGAGCAACAACAGTAACTGTTCTGTCTCTTATGAAAATGGTGTTTGGCAAGAAGCACTTCTGTTTCTAGACACTGTAGAACAGCCCAGAGAGATTTATTAATAATCAAAAAATAAACACCATTTTTGGACTGATGTTTTAAAACTGAGAATATCCTCCACTTGCTGGAGCTCAGATACTGAGAAAATAAATCTAGTAACATGTTTGCTGCCTCAGTGACACAGAGCATCAGTCTCTGCCTGTGGCACAACCAGGTTGTGCCACACACAGAGTTTTGCTCTTTTGCCACGTTAGTAAAGGCATTGTTACCTGGATTTGAGAGTAACTGACAACTGGAAATTGCTCTGCAGCTTTTGTTGGTGTCATTGAATGAGCTATTTCAGCATCTGGATTAAAATTATCTTTTTAGAAGATAAATCTGATTCCAGCAGTTGGACTTAAATCATTGTGCTTTGATGGAGTTTGGCTTTGCCCTCTAGTGCAGGCTGGGATTGCTACAACAGCTTTTATATCCATTTACCTGTATTACACTACGCATGCTAGATACTCATTTTGGTGAGTACTAGCCACCACTGGTTGCATTTTTTCCAGGATCAAATTTCTGTGCCCTTGGGTTTTTTCAGGCACTTTTGTGTTCAGGGTGGGATATGTAGGCACCCAGTGGAGAACAAGAATGTTATTCGGGAAGAACTGTATGATCTTGTGGGAATAAAGAAGAATAGGTGGGAACCAAGTATTGCGGAGTACAAGAATATATATATGTAATAGAATTCTGCTATATGATTAATTATGTAATTCTGCTATACATAATGGAATGTTGCCAGTTTGAACAGATGAAGAGGAAGGAGAAAGAGCAAACTGTTTTATAATGGGTAAAGGCAGAAGTGAAAGAGCTGGAGAGAAAGTAAACATACAGAAGGAGGCTGAAGCTTCTGGTGGAGTTATGGAAGTGCTAATGCTGCTGGACAGGGCACTGGTGAGGCCTCCCTTGGGTTCTGTGTGTAGTCCTAGCATCTTTTGTCAAAAAAGATAAAGATGGAGTTAGAAGTAACTTTACTACAATAAAAGGAGAAATGGTGAGCCAGTTGGAAAAGAAATGGAAAAGCTTGGCTTGGTTTGTCTAGACCAGCAAGGTAAAAGTATCTGAGATGTGTTTGCTATTTATATTTGAGAGTGAAAGAGAAGAAAAGCTATGCAAGTGTAAGGCTAGTGTTAATGTGATAGTAACGTGGAAGAGAGTGACTGGTATATCTAGGCTGGGAATAGGAGGTAAGTTCCTAATTGTTAATGCAGGCAGGTTCAGGTATGGCCTTCAATAGAGTAGTGGGGGCAAGAAGAATTAATTGCTTGTAAAAAGAGGTCTGTTTACTTTTTTAAAGCAAACTGTTTCAAGCTGTGGGTGCTGTCAAAGGCAGGGGAGAAACCAGGAAGCCCTTTTTGATTCTGTATTTCAAAGAACAGTTGAAAGGTTTGATCTTTTATTAGTTTCATGAGCGCATTCCTGTCTTTCCAGAATTCACCCAGGGCATGATTTTGCCCACAGTGAATGGTGAACATGTGGAAACGACCCCTCAGGTGGCTCCTAAAGCAGAAGACCGCAAGGTAAATGAAACTGTGCAAATGTGCTTTTGGATTTGTGAAGAAAGGTACAGAGTATTACATTCCAGTGCTTACAGGAGCAGCCTGTGCTGTTTATAGGATATATATATATTCAGGAATTGGCAGTCTGTGGTGTAGGCCTGACTGTTTCATTTGCAGTACATGATATTTCTTAATTTAAGCAGAGTGATAAATCTGCTTTTTACACTCAAACATGGTTGTACCTAATGACATCTTTACTAAAGGCCTTTGTTTTTTTTCTTTTGGATATGTGAACCACTTGTTAATTTTATTCCTTTTCTGGACTGAAAAAAGGAATGTGTTTGTTTTGCTGTTGTTTTGTTAGACGGCTGCTAGCAGCAGTACTGCCACATCGCAGTCCAAATCCATAGGAGTCAAGATCCCTACATGTAAGATCAGCTTGAAAGACACCTTCTTAACATCTCCTGAAGAGCTCTACCGGGTATTCATTACTCAGGAGGTAATGTCAGGCTTGTTCTCAGAATTATTCTTTGCACACAGGAGGCTGTTCCTAAGAAGCTTTTCAAGGCATTCTGTAGGACACTCGCAATCCATGAGAATGGAATAAGAAAGTTGATCTGCAGAATGCTTGCTTAAGGTTCACATGTGCATCTTTTCACACAGTTGGTTAGAGAGAATTAATGCCAGCCAGAAGCCAGTTCTGGCCTGCTGTCAGCACCTCTGTAGGTGTATCTGTTATTGCTTATGGTCGGATCTCTTGGTATTTGCAGTTGTGTGCTTTTTTGTTTTGTTTTGCTTTTTCCTCTTCAGGTTCGGTTGTATCAAAGTGCATTTTGTGAATAGCTCCTCTCTTGCAGACTATTATATAGTATAAGAAGAAAAAGCAGCATTTCTTACATTATTTAAACATGGTCTTAGAACAAAGGTTCTTCCTTTGTTTTTCTAGTAAGAGTAAAAAATATGACCTTTTCTGAGAACAAGGTTTCATTGAGAAATCAACAGAGTAAATCAAAAGTGTGGCTTGCAGAACACTGCACAGAATATGGAAGTTAAGGATTCTTTTCCCTTGGCAGACAGAATGCTGCTGTAGTGGCTCTAACCTCGCTTTTTTGGCCAGGGCAGGGCTTTTGTGTTTTCTTGATGAAGACCTTATGCTATTGACATACCTCATCTTCAAGAACTTTTGTAGCTGGGTGGGAAACGTTAGGCAACAAGTTTGCAAGCAGATGATGTCAAGTAATACAGGTTTCCTCCTGAATTCTTTTCAGATGGTCCAAGCTTTCACTCATGCACAAGCCACCTTGGAGGCTGATAAAGGAGGCAAGTTTCAGCTGCTGGATGGCAGTGTCACAGGAGAGTTTGTTGACCTAGTAAGTACTAACTAGGGCAGCTGTATCTTGCTCATGGGCAGCCTGGAGGTGCCAGTTCTGAATCAGTGCTTCAGTTAGCTCACTGTGAAGTTCTGCCTGGTGCCCAGCAGTTACCTATATTCACTGTGGCTATTGAAGTATTCCTGACAGTATGGATTAGAGTATGAATTAGTGTATGGAACTTCAGTCTGGTGAGAAAATCTGGCTTCTAGTCGTGCGTGCGCTCTGTCTTTTATTTTACTTGGGGATTAGAGGGATGTTAAAGATGGTAGTTGACCCTTTTCCTCTTTGCTCTTCCTGCTGCTAAAGCCGCCTGGGCAGGGACACTGTCTTGGTGTTTAGGGCTGTACTATGGCCTGCCATCCTAGAAGGAGTGGAAAGGACACTTAAATCTCTTTCCCTCTGTGTGTGTATTTCTCAATGGGCCTCTAAGGCTTCAGATAACACAGTTCTAGTTGCTTTTTATTAGATTGCAGGATTTGAAAAAAAAAAACATAAATGACTACTCAGTCTCTCTCTCACTTTTCAAGGTGCCTGAGAAGCAACTTGTTATGAAATGGAGATTTAAATCTTGGCCAGCTGGTAAGTAGTCCAGAAATGGACTGTGGTATTACAGCCATTGTGTGTGTTTTAAGAATCCCAGCCCCATGTGCCACACCACATTCTGGCTCATGATTAGGGAGTGCACGGTGTTCTGGGAGCTGGAGTGACCTTACCTTACCCAGGCTTCACATCACACATGATTAGGTCGAAATCATCAGCCACCACTTAGAGCAGCGGCCAGGGATTAGGAATGATGCAGTAGCAGCTTGCTCAGCTATGGCTGCAACTGCTTTGAACCCCATGAAGAGGGAGTCCTCTCCTCCCTGTTTGTGAGAAGGGCCTGCAGCTGTCCTAAATACATCCTGTGGGGAAGAATCCTGAGTAGTCTTTTAGGTGGTGGTGTGTGAGAGGAGGAGCAGAGCAGCTCCTTGTGGCAGCATATACTGCATACTGCTAACAGGTTTGCTTTGGTTCCTCTAGGGCACTTTGCAACAATTGCCTTGAACTTCACCGACAAAGGTGGTGAGACGGAGGTGTGCTTGGAAGGCAAGGGCATTCCTGCTAGTGAGGAGGAAAGAACAAAGCAAGGCTGGCAGCGCTACTACTTCGAGGGTATTAAACAGACATTTGGCTATGGTGCCCGCTTGTTTTAATACTGGTTGCTGGGAGGGCTTTGCCGGAAGACTCTGCCACATGGACTGATCCATTTCTCACCTGTCCCTTTCTAATCTTGGCTCTGCGGCCGAGTAAAGTGGGATGACAGGTGATGCAGGAGGCCATTGAGCAGCACCACTTTCAGTCCCTCATTGCTTTGTGCATGTCTTGTGCTGCAGGGGATTCTCTTACATGTACATACTTCTATTGCTAAATAAACCTAACTTAAAAAAACCCACTGTGGAACTTGTGTCCTCAGATCAGCTTGAGTTCAAAGAGTTGGTCAATAGGCAGAAGGAGGGATCTGTGTGGAAAAACATGGGTCAAGGGGGAGTGCTGATCCCAGTGAGATTTACTCCTCGCTTCTGGGGAGCAGAGAATAGGAGCTTGATGCAGTTTTTAGTTTGAGCAGCTGCTCGTTTTCTCTCTGCTTTTGATCTGCAGCTAATAAACGTTTCAAACCCTTCTTGTTTCTGAAGGGGTGTAAGATCCTGTTGAAGCTGTTCCCCTCCTGTGCACATTCCCTTCTTCAACACAATCCTTTCTTGCACTATCCTGCTCTACAGGAATGCCAATCATTTAGTCACCTGCTGTCCGAGACAACTGGCAAACCACTACCAGGGAAACTCACCTACAATACAGTTCTAGCAGGTCATGGTGCCCAGGGTCAGCTACCTCCCAAGAGCTTCAGGCTAAAGCAAGCTGTAGGCTCTTAATGGGGGTGGGATTTATTCCTGTTAATTAAACAAGGTGGAGTACTTTTGGCTGACCCCACTTCAGCTGTTGCTTCAACTGGTGAGGAAGAACATGTTTGTACTTTTCTGCTAATACAGTTAGTTCCCAGATGTGTCTTCTAAAGCAATAAATTTATTTTAAGGATGGGGGTGGAAATTGACTTCTGGTCAGAAGTGTCAATCTGCTTAACCTCAGGGGTGACTGAAATGCTCAGTTTTCCCTTTGAGGCAGGAACTTCATTTGAACACTTTTGTTTTCTGCAGAGTACCTCTAGTAAGCTAGAAAAGTAATGTTGCTTGGGTGAGTTTTACTGTTTTGAGATTGTCTTTTGTTTTCAATGTGAATGGTGTGTTGTAGCCATCCACTTGAATAGGGAGATAGGGAAAAAATCTGTTAAAAAAAGAAATCGTTTGCATTGCCTATTAAATTATGGAGAGCATTTCTAGCCTTTTCTGCTCACAATTCCAAAGTGATTATTGATGGTAAAGTTTGTATGGACATTAAGAGTGGGTTATGAAATAAGTTTGTATCATGTGCTTATCCTGGTGCTGACCTGTGACCATGTCGTGGTTTAAACCCAGTCAGGCAACTCGTTCACTCACTCCCCCCACCTTGTCCTCCCCCTACTCCCAGAGGGACAGAGAGGCGAAAAGAATGCAACTCCCACAGGCTAAGAATAGTTTAGTAACTAAGGTATAACACAGATCACTACTGCTACCACCAATGATAATAATGATAAAAGAAATAACAAGGGAAGAGAATACAACATCTCACCACCAGCTGACTGATAACTTCCCCCCCTCCCTCCCCCCCCAGCCCGACCAAGCTCTGACCGTTACCTCCTCCAACCCCACAGTCCTAGCCCCTCCGGGTAGCTCCCAGTTACATCCTGGGCATGACGAGCTGTGGTATGGAATACCTCTTTGGTCAGTTTGGGTCAGGTGTCCTGTCTCTGCTTCCTCCTGGCTTTTCCCTCCTCCCTGGCAGAGCATGAGGCTCACAAAGTCCTTGGCCAGACCGAAACATCAGGCCGAAAGTCAAAACACAGCACTGCACCAGCTACCAAGAAGGAGAAAAATGGCTGCTACTGCTGAACCCAGGACAGACCACAAAGGAAGTTGTACGAAGACTGGGCATCTGTCGATAAGGTTAGGTTTCCCTATGTCCTGCAGGGCTGTCTTCCTCAGGGCATCATCTGGCTGGGAAGGGGGCCACAGGTATTTTGCCAAGATTCTTACACACAGATGAGCTATGGTACGATTTCTGTAGGCTGCGGGAGTGTGACACAATGCGAGTACACTGATAACACTGCAGCATGCATGTTTGGTTTTCCGTTTGGGAAATCCTGGACAGAAACATGGGAAACCTTAAACAGCAGGGCCAGCAAGTGTGTTCACAGCCAAGTGATTTGAAACGGAAAAAATGAGCTCATTCTAAGTTAACTTGGGACATACTCAGCAGCTGAATCACACTGTCCTGGCTGTAGTTTGGCAGCCACGCAGGCAGCTGGCTGTGCCATGGCAGCTGCGCCCACCTGAAGCCAGGCTCTGCTGGTACAGCTGAGCAAGGGGAGCAGAAGGCAAGGCCCTGCTAATCACTTGCTGCCGCTGGAAGGTTAGGAAGTGGGACAGGAAGGCAGCTGAAGTGGAATTTTAATTGCCTTCCTTTCATCACAAACAGGGTTTACTCCGGGCATCCTGCTGCTACTCTAATAGGACACTCTTTGGCCTTAGCCAGCAGCCCGCCTTCATGGGGCTCACAGACTTAGTGCTTTCAGGGCTCTTCGTCAGCAAAACTGACTGCCCTGAGTTATGCTGGCGCTGCCCCAGCTGGCTCCCTTCCCTGTGGCCTTGAGATCACCATCCCCACAGCAACAGATTAGCATGTGTAGCCATCCATGCCTTGGATGCTGTTCACTGTAGATTCTCTTGGATGAATCCACTGGTGAAGGAAACCTTGTGCTAAAGGCCAGGCTGTGAGTGAGCACTTAGCCTGAGGCACAGAGTGTGTCAGGATACACTAATTCTATGGGCCACAGAAGTGGTGATGCCTTACACCAGCCATTTACTTGGTGAAGGTGATCTGGTCCTTAAGTAGCTACATGCTAGCAAAGGTCCCTGTACTACATCTGCCTGCCCTCCGCAGAGAGACCTACTCCTTCATCTACAACTGGTATCTGGTACAAATCTTTGCTTTACTTGGATGTGTCAGGAGAGACTACAGTCCCTCAGCTATTTTGGGGAGGGAGGGCTATATCATGTGAAGGTGAAAAGCAAGGTCCAGTATACTCCTGCCGAGAAGCTCATCAAGATCCTGAACTTGACACAGGATAAGAGGGAAAGTCTTGTGAATTAAAGAGAACCAAGGTTAAAAATCAGAAAACAAAGATAGAAGGAAACTGATCTTTTTCAGTGATGAGAGGCCAGAGGTGGATGCTACACACATTAGGTGCACATGGCGATGATTAAGGAACAGCCATCAACCACCATAATATGGGGTCCCAACCAAAGGGACTGAACACATTTAGTGAATTCTGGAATTTCTTGCAGCTGCTGATATGGTACCACTAAAAGTTTACATGGATTCAGAAGAGGAGTGGAAAAATTTATGGAAGAATAAAACAACCAAGGGCTGTTAAACAGAAAAACCCTCATCTGGCTCTGGGAGCCTCTTGGTCACCAGCTGCTGGCAATAAGGAAAGTACTTCAGGGAAACACAAACATGAGTTTGTCCTCTTTACTCTTCCTTCCTAGTGACCTGCTATTGATCACTGCCAGTGACTGGATGCTGGTTTAGATAGAATTGTAAAGACTCGTCCATTTCTCATGTTTTAATTGTTTATCTGTGTGAAACTTCTATGGGACAATCAGGCCACAAATCAAAGAGATTGAAAGCCCCTAGCCTAAGTAACTATTAAAACTGCTTTGAAACATCATCCCAGCTGTACTTCAATGGCAAAATAGGAAGAACTTCAATATACTTTTTTAAAGCCAAAGTGAAAGGAGTTGGATGTCTCCAGCTTGGCAGGGCCTGACACAGTTTGGCATATAAGACTTACCTGGGAGAGTGGAGCAATCTTTCAGAATTTGATAAGGAATAATGCTGGGGAGAGGGAAGAAGGAAGAAGGAGAGAGACGAGGGCCAAGGGAATCAGGTCAGTCTGTAACATCAATTCATGAAACACTACTGAAAATGCAGCCAGTAGACTGTAAATACCCAGCAAATCAGGTAAAAAGTAACAATCAGCACACCTATATCACAACTACATCAAGCACAACTCAACCTAATGCCTTCCTTTGGCAGAATATTTGAGCTTTAGTAAGACTGTAGTCAATGCTTTATGTGATATTTTTAGTAGTAAATAAGGGAACGCCTAATAGCACTGCAACAAATCTAGTATGTGTCAGTGTAGAAGATAATATAATTGATAATGTAAAAGTCTAAACTAATTTATATCAGTCAATCACCACTGGTGCTGTAAAACCCTTAGAATACAAGTTTAGGATTGAAAATGATCTTGACCAAGTGGAAAAATGATCCAGGAGAAAAAAAATGAAGTATATTTGTCCATCTGTAAACGACATTTAAGCTGGGAGGGTTATGATGAATTTTCAAATGAAGAGGAATTTAAAACATCGTGGAAGGGAACAAAAGCTGCCTGGCCAGGCTGGGCTGTCCTGTGAAGAAATCTCTCCATATAGCATTTAAAAAAGCCTTATGTGAGACTCAGTGCCTTCAGTTTTGCGTTCCGTGCTTCAAGAAAGATATAAATTACATGGAATAAACCCAGTGGTGGGCAATGAGACAAACCAGAGGTCTACAAGTACAGCTTCAAAAGAAAGCCTGAAATAATTGCATTTGTTTAGTCTAGAGAAGAGAAGATCGTGGAAAAGGAGGAAAGTAGGGAACGCAATGATAAAATTCTGAAATATGTGAGAGGTAGGAGCAAATAAGGCAATAATATGCTCTCTGTGGCCACTGCAGATAAGATGCAGTAGGCTTAAAATAAAGCAGGAAGGTTTTAGATTGGCTGCTAGGAAAATAATATATCTATCTCTGCAAAAACAGTAAAGCTGAGGGTTACTGTGGCATTTCCACCATTGGAGATCTTGAAGCCCAGGAGAGAGCAGGACTGCTGAGCAATGATTTGCCCCCATCCCCATGGTGAGGCTATGTATTTCCTCCAGAGCCAGTCTAAATCCATTTTCTGTGGTACATCCCCATGTCCAAAGCCTGTGATGCAACGAGAGAATAGCTGATATGCTTGCTAGGAGCTGGAACAAAGCAGGACTAGACCCCACCAGCTGGGCTCCTCTCAGGCATTTCCAAGGGGCAGCTGGACCCTGCATGGCAGGGAAGGAGGGCAAGACATTCCTTTCCCAACTGCAAAGGTGGGTCCGTCCTCTGCAGAGGTGGAGGGAGTAAATCCCTATCCTGTCCCATGGCCACATCAGGCAGGACTACCCCGGTGTGCTTTCTTCATTCCTCTGCATGGCATCATAAGGACAGGCTCTAATGGGTGCTGGGGACCCCCTGGGGTGATTTAGGCAAATGCAAAGTCCGAAGACCAGGTCTTGCCACAGGTTCCTGTTCGCCCAGTGCTCACACTATGATCAGCAGGGCTGCTGCCAAAATCTGCAGCTACTGTGACTTACTCTTTTACTCTCCTACAGAGCAGTTGGCATCAGCACAGACAGTGCACAGGGCTAATGTGGCACACAGCGGGGTGTGCCCCTTCACAGACCAGGAACTGGGGTGCCTGAAAGGGGTTTTTTCCTTTCCAGAGCTCCAGTTTCCTTTCCAGAACTCAAGGTCCACAGACCCTTACAACCACATTTGTCTCTTTCCTAGGCCATGGCCAAGCTTGCAGTTCAGGTTAGCTCCAGAGACTTTGGCTGAACTCTCCTGGCATTATCATCTTCTGTGTTCTCCTCTCAAATCAGCTCCTTCTAGGCCCAGCTGGACTTCTTGTGTGCTTTCCAACAGGCAGATTCCTGGAGCAAAAGCTCTGAAAAAAAACCCAAACCAACAGCTATTGGTATCTCTGTTGCTGCAACCATGTTCTGACGAAATCATGTGCTGATCCCTGAGAGGTGAGCTCCGCTCACCTGGCCTGTCCTGCCGGCAGCTGACCATGCACCCATCCCTTCACAGTCCAAAGGTCCTTGCACAGCTTGCTCCTGACACATCTGGGGCTAAGAAGGGAGGTCAGCAGGGACATGCTGAATGCTGTGCCTAGCAAAATCCAGGCATGGCTCCTCCTGTTTACAAACCAACTCAGCTGCAAGTCGGACACTGGCAAACTGGTACAGCAGAGCCAGCTCCAGTCCAGGCTGGCAGACTAAGGTGACTCAACTGGTCAAGAAATCTTGTGTTTAAAGCAATGGGCAGAGGTACAGCTTGAGACTCTGCTGCAGACTCGCTCCATAATTTCAGGTGACAACTCCAGGTCTTGAGCATCTGCAGAATTAAGGCATCAGTTCTTCCTGCTTCTGTCCCCGGATGTGAGATTTCTATAGCCAAGGAGTTTCAGAGCAGAGTTCAGCATCTGGCACAGCAAGGACCTTGTTGCAAAAGGCAAAAGCACGTTAGGAATGTTACATACACAGTAGTAACTGCTGACTGCCTTCCAGGGAAAGAGTGATTTTCTCTGTTTTCTTTTCCTGCAGAGCATAGTTCAGTTTGTACCCCTGGCTTTGACCCTATGAACAATGTTTTTGATATCACAGAAGACCAGTAGGAAGTTCAGAGCATCTTCACAGAGAGGAGCCATCTGCTCCCCAGGACAGGGGCCAGCAGTGGCGCCAGGCAGCTGTGGAGCAGAGCCCTGTGCTGGAGTAGCGGAAAACCCTTGACAGATGTGCAGCCAGCACAAAGCAAAAGGAGCAAGAGAGAATGAGGGAAAACAGCTGCAAGTAGCAAAAGCTTGGAAGTGGTCACCATTTATGCAGCAAATTAACGGCAACAACAAAAAGTTGTGATCCCTGGAGAGCTTTGCAAATCCTGTCTATCATCAGCTGTTGGCTATGGAGGTGGTTTGCCAGACCAGTTTTCCAGCTGGGATGATGCTGGGTTTTTCATCCACTCTCATACTCAACACCTGCTTAAAGCAGTGTGCTGGGGTTAGGTCAGCTGGCAGTCAGATCTGACCAGGCTGAGTACAGAATAAAACCTGAAGTGAGGGCTAAGGCACAGGCAATGCATTTGCTTCTCAGCACTGACCCTGATAATCTTCTTGTAGTAGGCTTGTCCTGGGTTCAGCAGTAGCAGTCATTTTTCTCCTTCTTGGCAGCTGGTGCAGTGCAGTGTTTTGACTTTCAGCTCGGGAACAGAGCTGATAACAAGGATGTTTTGGTTTGGCCAAGGACTTTGTGAGCCTCATGCTCTGCCAGGGAGGAGGGGGAGCCAGGAGGAAGCAGAGACAGGACACCTGACCCAAACTGACCAAAGAGGTATTCCATACCACAGCATGGATGTAACTGGGAGCTACCCGGAAGGGCTGGGAGTCTGCAGGGTTTGAGGAGGTATGGGTCGGTGCTTGATTGGGTTGTGGGGGGCCAGTTATCGGTTGGCTGGTGGTGAGGTGATGTATTCTCTTCCCTTGTTATTTCCTTTATCATTGTTATTATTGGTGGTAGCAGTAGTGATCTGTGTTATACCTTAGTTACTAAACTGTTCTTATCTCAACCTGTGGAAGTTGCATTCTTTTCGAGTCTCCTCTCTGTCCTTCCAGGAGTAGGGGAGGGCAAAGAAGGGAGGGAGTGAGTGAATGAGCCCTCTGCCTGGTTTTAACCCACGACAAGGCTTCATTCCCTGTGAGCAGAGCTTCACATATCCATGGCTGTGGTGGCGGGCTCTGGATAGTCTCTGTTAGCTGTTGATTCTTGCAGACAGACATCATCAAATGCAAAGGCTAAGGGAAGGAGGCAAAGCCAAGTGGGTCTTTGTAGTACATATGGTGCTGAGGATCCAACACACATAGCATTCAACATGGTGTCCTCCCTCTCAACCAAAACAAATAGCAACGTATGCTTCAGTCCCAAGTGAATGACATCAGCAACACATACATATATAAAGTGCTTTATTGCAGCATCAGAATAAAGAAATCTTCTCTATGAAATTTTGTAGGAATAAAAGGCATTTTATATATATTACATATTAAAAATACCCAAAACAAAACAAAACCCAACAAAATAAACTTAAGAAGTGGAAGCTTAGAGATTTATCACTTAAATAGCAGTGGGCTGGACGGAATCTTTGATGGGATACAAAAATAAATGCTTACTTAATGTCTGCTTTTCTCATGGTGGCCCACAAAGCCTCCTGGTGTATAAGGTGCTTGTGTGAGGAACAACACTGCTTCTTGTTTCTCATGCTCCAAGTCATGCCTGTATCATCCAAACCATAGAGGCGGCGAGGCAGAACAGCCACTTGGCTTTCAACCAGCTTTTTGGGTGGCTCAATGCAACAAATTTTTCTACTTGCCCTTGGATGGGAACTGCATTTATTACAGAAATGATATTTTCTTTCTGGGGGGGTTAGACTGGCTGACGTACTCAATAGAAAGAGGAGGTGGGTGCAAATCCTGGGTAACAGTCCTTATTATAAGAGCAATTCCTCAGAAAGCAGCCAGTCTAATAAACAAATTGGCAGAGCTGTTGAAAGTCTCCTTCAAAAAACAGCTGTTTGCAGTGGTCCTGCTTCTATGTGTGGGTCTAATACTGCACACTAGGAAAGTTTAACAGAATGTTTTTTTAAAGAAGTCTGCACTGATGGTAAATAAGCTCCTTTGAGACTCTGCTGATGCTAATGATTATGTATAATAAGGGAGAAGAAATATGAAGATGTTCTGCTGAATGACAGAAGATAACAAGCTTATCCTTCCATGGCCTTGGCCACTCAGTTTGTCTGCATTCCATACAAACACCTCTGTGTCTGTTGCTGAGCCTCCCCACACATGTGCCAGGCTCCCAGAACCAAGCCATCAGATCACTGCCACCCTCTCTTGACCAGGTCTTTACCAGAAACTAGTAAGCCAATGACCATTTGGGCTAGGGAACATGTAATGGTCATGAAAATTTACCATGGTCTGGGTCACCATCCATGTTTATTTGGTTGTGCTTTCCTTCTCGCCCTTTATATAATACCGGTTATCTCAGACTGCATGCCTATTGGGAAATGGATGGTGTCTGCCTGTTCTGATAACACCCATATCTGGAGTCTGGGGATACAAGTGTGGAATAATAGTTAGATAAGAATAATTCAGTGATAACTTCATTGATACTTTCACAAGCAATGAAGTCTTAGGTACTGATAACCAAGGACACAATATTCTATCCATAACCAAGGCAAAAGGATCAACATACATTCAACATATAAAAGATACTCCCACAAGGCTTCCCAGATTGCTATGGGACCTCCTGAAAGGACAGACCTAGCACAGGACAGTCAACCAAGGACCTCTGCATCCACACAGATGCTTTTTGTCCAACAGAGTCCTGCAGAAAACTATGGAGTAGCCAACAGCTTTGGGTGAAACCTGTAGTCTAGCAATGACTCAATTCTTCTTCACATGTGTTTGACTTGCTCCTTAGTTTTCTTCAATGCATAAAATTTGCTAAATGAAAGCTATGAAGTTTCTGCCAGGTTCAGTGACTGAATGTCCAGGGATAAAGATGCTCAGCCTAGCCTCTCTGTGGGAAACTTGGGAGCCCCCAGAATATGCTGGGAGAAACTGCCATGAACCTGTGAAAAGCTGAATAAAACCCAGGCAAGACCAAAGCATCAATAGAGAGCACCATGATCTGCAAACACCAGGTATTGACATTATTAGCACGAGTGGAGGCACACCGGCTCGCCTGGCCAGGCAGCAAGCCTGAGGAGTGCAGGCTGCACACACAACTTGCTTTCTCTGGGCTGCCTCTTGCTGGGGACCTGGGCAGGGCCTGAGGCCAGCAGCAGACCAGAGAAGGGCAATGCTGGGTGCACCCAGCAGTGCCTGATTTGTTGCTATCCCCATTGAGAACTTGTCTTAGTGCTTTTTGCTGCTCTCCAGTAGCAGCAGGAGTGGCAGCTGAGCTGCCTCCCGCCCCCAGCAGTGCTGTGGGTTGGAAACATGGCACATTCTGCTGGGCAGTGTCACATGTACTCTTGAGCACTGAAACCCACTGTGGGGCTGCCAGGATAGGCTGGTGGTGGGACTTGCATGGGTGCTGCTACCCAGCTCCCCTAAGCACTAAGGCAAAGGGGCTGAAATGCACACAGGTGGTGTTTCTCCATGCTGACCTCCTCTGAGGTCCACATGTGTCTGGCTTTGGCACGCAGTGTTCCCTTCTGCAACCCAAACCACAGTGGCAAAGCAACCTTGCCAAGGGAGCCCAGGTGGCCGGTGGCTGCCCCACACACCCTCTGGACCCATGAAACCCTGCTCCTTCCCAACCATGCATGCAAAACCCGAGGAGATGGGCACCTGCACTCTATGCATGGCTGGGACAGCCCTGTCCCTCCCTAGAGGACCCACCCCCAGTTTCAGAAGTAGATCAGCATGTGCCAGGGCAGGCTCACAGGGAAGAGCAGGCTGCTCCCCCTCAAATGCAGCATGAAGCCAGCAGGAACTGAGGCCATTTCACCCTGAAGACGCTCAGCTTTCAGTTTGCATTGAAAGACTGTGGAGAACAAAAGCAGACAGGAACAGCCCCCAATTCCCTTTACACCTCCCATTCCCTGCAGCTCCCTGTGCGCCAGACCAGGCATCCCAGGGTGCAGGACCACCCCATGTGACATGGCGACGATCACACCATTATAACCTCTGGCACCCTTGCAAATCCAAGGAGGGCCAAGGCACCCCTCTGGGGGAATGGGAAGACGCTGCATCCTCCCTGCACTGCCCAGCGACAGTGAGGAGCCCCCGGGCAGGGCCAGGGCTTCACCAGGCTGTGGTGGGGTGGGAGCCGGCAGCAGCCATGGCTGCTCTGACATAGCTGTGGCTAGTACTCCTTGGCCTCCTGCAGCTGAGAGAGGTACTCCTCCTCGGCGGGGTTGTCAGCACACTGCTGCCCATTGTTGGGGGGCCGTACGGCGTGGTAGCGGCTCCAGTCACCCTTGCAGAGAATCCAGGGCAGCATGTCCACCTTGTAGTGCAGCTCTGGGGAGAACTCGGTGCTGATGAGGTTTGGGACGCCGGCTCCCTTGCCACGAGTGATGAGGCGAGTGTGCTCATCGTAGCAGCAGTGCTGGGCAGCCAGGGTGGTGCTGTCGAGGGAGAGCATGGAGCGCAGGCAGAAGCGTGCTGTGGGCTTGTAGATGTCCAGGCGCTCCTTGGGGCCGCTGGCGTCCCGCCATCGGAAGCTCTTGCCCTGCTGCTCATCCCGCAGGTTGACGGCACTGTAGACAGCCTCCAGAGGGTAGGAGCAGGGGCAGCTGGGCAGGTCTGTCAGCACCTTGCTCAGGTACTTGGTGAGGAAGTCGCTCTTGCAGTTCAGCCACTTCTCACAGCTGTCCACCTCTGGGGGAGGACACCAAAGCGTGAGGGCATGCACAGCCCGCACCACACTTTACCCAGCTGCCATTTGCCCATGGCCTTGCCAGCACCTCCAGGCAGGAGCAGTCAGGCTCCCGGGACAAGCTGGAGCCAGGCTTGATCACTGAGGCACTAAGAGGGTGGAAGAGGTTTCATGCTGGGGCAGACCCACCTGCCACAGGGCTGGGCTGGCAGTACCCACCATGGGAGAGGGCATGTGGCAGGCTGGCCTCAGCCAGTGCACTGTAAAGCAGGACCATGTTGTACCAGGGCTGTGAGAGAAACTGGGTTTGCCTGTATGACTGCTGAAGCCTTCTGTGGCAGAGATTGGGGTGACTTAGGTCTGGACGCCAAATGTGCCAGCCCTTGGCAGAGCCCTCCCCACCAGCCAGTCTCCATGAGGTCTGGCACTGAAACCCACAGAGCAAGGCAGAGGCAGAAGCTGACCTGAGTTGAGGAGCTCTGTGGTGTTGTCGCTTTTGAAAGGCGTCTCCTTTGTGGGGAAGACCATTTCTCCATCTGCTCCTTGAGAAACGAAAAACAAACCAAAGTGCCAGGGTGAACACCAGGAGTGGTGGGTTTTTTTTTCCTCCATAAGGGCACCAAACACCATCCATCTTCCACTCCCGCTCCCACCAATGCTTTGGCGCTCTGCCTGGAAGGGTGGACCGGCAGCAAGACTTGCAGGACAGACCCACCCAAGGTTATGCAAAACCCAGTGGACTTAGCCAGCTCCATCAGGAGCTCATTCGCTCAGGAGAGCATTTTAAGCTTTCAGTGTGAGAGAGGTGCAAGGAGTTGCACACCAAGCTGGAACCCAGCTCTACCACCCTTGGGCATCATGTAAAAGCCTCATTAGAGCTTCATTACGGAAACAAACCCCTGTGGTCATTAGCCCAGATCACATTAAACATAACTATCTCTTGCAGCATGAGCAGTGCCCAGCCAGCAGCAGCAGGAGAGCAGCCCACACTGGGATCGGTCAGTGCCCAAGCACTGGTATTGCCAAGGGCTCACCAGGGCAGTGAGGCAGGTCACAGGTCCTTGACTCCGTTGCTGTGCAGGCATAGCCACAGGACCGGGTCCTCTTCTGGTTGCCACTGCCACAGGTGATGCTGCAAGGGGACCACAGGCTCCACTCCTCCTCGTCTTCATAGTCTGTGTACAACAGGGGAGAGGCAGAGAGCAGTAGACCCCAGCACAGCTTCAGCAGGAAGGGAGCCAGCAGCCACCCGGGGCCTCCCTCAGCTCTGCCCTGTCCCTGGTATGTCCTTTGCAGAGATGCAGGCCTAGCGCTGCCCAGGGCACATGGAGGTGCCTGGCCATGTGGTGCCAAGGGCCAACCCTGTCCTTGCTGTCAGCTGCAGGGAAGCAGCTCCCAAGCAAAGGTTCTTGCTCTTACAGCTTTGCTCCTAGTCATACTGACCCAAACAGGCAGCACTGCCCATCCCCATCCCCACCAAACCTGCCTGATGCACTGGCCATGATGCTGAAGCATCAATGTGTTAGCAAAGTTTGACTGGTTTTGTCCTTGTGGCCAGGAAGTTGCAGGAGGGAGCTGCTGTGGTGCCCTGGCCTGTCTGCCCAGCAGCACCTGCCATCTAGCCCTCTGCAGCTCCTCTCCTGAGGATGCCCAGGCCTGTGGTAAAGGCTTCTGGCACCGGTAACACACCAGGGACAGAGATAATGGCAGCAGTACTTGCCATTAAACCTTTACATGGTATTTCTCATCTGAACATGCCTTTGCTAGAAGCCAGGCTCCAGTCTGATTACATGCAAGGACAATTCCCACTGGGATGCTGGCATGTCTCACTGCCAGCAGCCTCAGCTGGGTGCTGGCCTTACTCCTTGGCATGCTTGCTTAATTTTTAGTAGGAGCTGAGCACCAGTGTGCTGTGATCTGCAGTGCAGTCCTGCTTCCTCTGCAGGGAGGCAGGGCAGTGCCCATGTGCAGGGCAGCTGCAGGCACCCAAGAGGACTCACCGTAATTATATTTGTCCTTAAAGATCCAGTTCTTCTGCCTGGGCCACTGCTGGTCCCAGTCACCTCCCACTCCACTGAGCATTGATTCCTCCTCATACTCTGCTGTGTAATCTTCCTCTTCCTCCTCCTCTTCCTCCTCCCTGTTCCCTACATCCAGGTTGTCATCCTCTTCCTCCTCCTCTTCCTCCTCCTCATCTTCTTCTTCTTCCTCCTCTTCCCCTTCAGTGGGGTCAGTGTATTCCCAGAAAAGAGGCCAGAAGAGGTCCTTGTGAGACAACCACTCAGGGGATGTCAGGGACCAGTCATTACTTGTTTCCTTCAACAAGTCCATCTCCATCTCAGCCTGAGGATCATCCACCACTTCAATGGTCACCTGGAGGCCAGATATGAGGCAGGGCAGTGAGCCAGGGCACAGCACTTGGATGGACCAACCAGCCCATGTAATGGTTCCCAGCCCGAGAGGCCAGAGATGCTTTGGGGTACAGTACCACATAATGAGCACAAGAGGAAGGGACTGAAGCAGGGGCAGAGCAGGAGGGGTAGGGGTGGCTGGTGGTCACCCACAGAGACCAACACCACCATCAGAAATTGATAAGTCACCCTTGTAGGAGCATTTGCCCCCAGAGAGGGGCTGTAGGAACAGGGAAGATGCCATGACCGAATTTCTGTGGCAAAGCACCCTGTCTCGGTCAGCTACTCGCATCTGGTAGTTACCAAGAAGACTGATGGCAGTGGCCGCACGAATCCCACCCAGGAGATGTTTCCTCCTCTTAGGGAACCAAATGAGGCTGGGGAGGACAGGCAGTGCTGGCCCGTATCCCCTCACTGCCCGTGCAGACCTGCTCCCTACCTGGATGTTGGGATTCTGGGCACTCAGGTCCACATTGGCTAGCCCCGGCAAGCTCTGCAGGTCCAGCATGAAAGGCAGGTTCTCGTCCTGGCCAGTGCTGCTGGGCTGTGGCACCACAGGGCTCCTGGCAGGCTGCTGAGCCACCCCTCGGCGCCTATGCCGCCGCAGGCCAGCCTGCCCGCTTCGCCTCAGGCCCCGCGCCTTGCCCGATGGTGGCAGCTCCTCGTCCCCTGCCGAACGGGGGCCAGATGAGGCAGAGACCTGGAGAGGGAAGAGGTGGTGAGAACATCTGAGGGTGGCTGTGCAGGGAGCCAACTGCTGCCCAACAAGGAAAGCCTGGTCTCTTGCACTAAACAGCTCCTTCACCCTATCTCATTGCAGCATCAGGGCAGCAATGAACATGTTATTTAATACCCAGTGGCCTGCACTGTGCCAGGGCTCGGCCCCATTGCACCTGAACAACCTACAGATCTACTCAGGCTTCTCATCCGTGTGACCACCCTCTCTACCCACCTCTGCTGTCCCATTGCCCATCTCGCCTGCCTTTCCACTCCCCGCTCTCCCTTTTTTGCCAGTTATTGGGCCCTGGAGATGGGTAACAGCAAAGGCTGCCTCTGGTCACAGAGTTACCAGAGCTCATGATTAATAATTTTATATGTTTATATAAAAAGTTTATAACAAAGGCTTTATGACAAGGGAGGAAACCACACATAAATAAATTGCTCTGTGGTGACAGTATTAGGGCAGACAACTTCACGCAACACAGGTTTAATTGAGATTTCAGATACTGCCCGAAGAGCGGAAAGATAGCTATGGATGGTAGACACAACCCGGCCAAACAGGACGAAACAACGTACTTGCCAGTGGTGCCTATAGCTCTGACACTGCAGTGGCACACGGTGCTTCACAGCCAGTCCTACCCCGGGAGGAGCAGGCATGGAGCCCGGCCAGGGCAGCGGCTCCAGCCGGCCGGCGGGCAGGGAAGCGGACAGCACACCCTGCCAAGCGGCGGTACCGCACCGAGCTCCCACGTTCCTCGTTTCCGCGCTCGGCGCGCTGGCTTGAGAAAGCGCGAGTCAAAGGGCCAGCAGGCTCCAGTGCGCCCGAGAAACCGGAGATGGGAACAACTGGCAACCCCCCGGCTGCACGGGCCATCCCCGGGCAGGCCTGCGGGGCCCCGCAGCCCGGGGCTGGGAGCGGAGGTGCCCGAACCCCCCGCAAGTCGCCTATTTCTGGCTGCCCGGCTGAAACCCCCTTTTGTTCCCGAGCTCTCGCCCTTCGCGCCAGCCCAGCCGAGAGCCGCGGGATTAACGAAGACAGCGGCAGAGAGCGGCGTGCCCCCTCCCCACGGGGGACGCGGAGAAGCATTTCTACCTGCAATTAGAGCCAGATGGCTTGGGGAAGGACTCCCCTCCCTTTCATCCTGATCACTGGAGCACTTCAAAGGCAGCTGGAGCCTGGCCAGACTCTCATGAGCGCACACAGCCTGTCCCAAGCCCTGTGCCCACACATCAAAGCCCGCAGTCCCCCCGTTCCCGGGGGAGGGAAGAGAGCAGCAGGGACGCTGCTGGTCCCTTGGCTGCTGCTCAGAGCAGGCTGGGCGCGGGGAAGGGGCAGTGACATACTTCACCAGATGGGCCAGGAGGAGAGAGTGCTGTGGGGAGGAGGGAGCCTGCCCAGCGAGAGCCCTTGGGCTCTCCCCTCTCCCTAGCAGGGGAGCTCACCCCTCTACCGTGGTACTGCAGGCAGCAAACGTGGGCACAGACAGACCCTCTGCCTGCACCTTCCCATCCCAGCTTTCTCTGCCCCCATCTAAAACACGGCAGTTTTGCGAAGGACTCACAGAATGATGCTCTTCTCCAGCCTGTCTCGTGGTGTTTCAGCCCCTTGCCAGGTCTCCTCTTGTGCCCAGGGACTCCCTGGGAGGGAAAAGGAGGAGCCCAGGAAGAGCAGAAGCAGCAAGGGGGGCAAGCAAGCAAACCTCGCTGTGTCCCAGTTCTGGCTGTACAACACCACCCACCAGTGCTGGGTTTGCTGCCAGCTGCGTGTGCCCAGCACAAGCCGAGCACAAGTGGCTGCCAACAGCCCTGTGAGGCTGGCACTCCTGCCTGATTTGTAATGAGCTTATCGGGGCTGAGTAAGCTCATTTCACAGACAACCCCAATTTAATACACATGGAAAGCAAGGTCTCCTCTAGCAATAGGATCCGAGCTCAGACAAGGACATCAGAGCAAGCCAGCCAGGAAGAGACTCCGAGTCTCCAAACTTGCACTCAGTGCCTAATTCAGATTTTACGCCCAAACAAGCTCAAGAAATTCAGAGTACAGTTCCCACAGGGAAAATGTAAAACTGCCCCAGGGAAACTGGCTGCAGAACTGCCACTGGGTGAACCGAGCTCCCAGAACAGACTGCTGGGAGTGTCTGACCTGGATGGCCCAAAGTCCTTCAGCGACTGTCACTGAACCATAGCACCCAACCCTTCTCTCCTGTTAACGTGTGCAGCGCTCAGAGGCATTGCTGGGCTAAAATTTGTCCCTGCATCAGAAGATGTCCCTCGAAAGCACAGTCCTGCTCAGTGCCTGACCCAAGTGATTATCAAGTCATGGATTTTAGAGCTGTCCAGGGAGGCCCAGTGTTCCCTCTGGGTCAGAGCATCCATGGTACTGTGACCCTGATAGATAGATGTGCCTTCTCTGTGTAACCAAGGGGCTCCTGCCAGCCACACAGGCAGCTGCCCTCAAGGGTCATGCTCTTGTCACCCTCTCCTCCACCCTGCTTAGGGAACAGCTGGATAAAGCCATTTAGCCTGGAGCTAAGCCACTGCAGCGCATCAGCTAAGAGAAGAGTGAAAACTCTACTCCCCTACTCTTCATGGAGTGCAGGAGAAAGGCTGCAAACCATTGCAGAGATGGTCGAAGCAGCTCCCTTCTGCTTCTGACACTGGTGAAGGACACTTGCCACCACACCATAGAAGCTGACTGCACAGTGATGAGAAGTCATAATATCTCACAGCTGAGCTCCAACCTTCTCCTGCAACCAGCCAGCACCAAGCAAAGGACAAAGTTGAAGGGGGAATTGCCGCAGCTCCTCCTGCGTACACTTGGGATATCCTGCCTGGCTGGGAATAAGGGTTTCCAGGGCAGAAATCCAAGAGAAACTCTGGGGCAGCACTCAGGAAAAAGCATGTACTTTCTGTTTGTTAAAAGCATGTTTAGACTGAAGGCCATATGCAGGATCACAACTGCCTCCCTACCAGCACAGGAGCTCTTCCCACATAATCCAGGCTTTCCCCACTGTAGTGGAGACTGTGCAGGGGGTCAGTGTAGGACCTTGGGGCACAAACTCAGCAAAGATATTAGAAAGGGGAAGGAGCTTGTCAGTAATTCACCCCAGTGTTGTGCCTACCTTGTAGACAAGATGGGTGACAAGGTGTGTGGAGAAGGTGTGTGGAAAGGACACATATAATTTCTCTAGAGACTAAAGGCTGATTTCTAGTCCATATGCCTCCATTAAAATTGCTTGCAAATATGAAGATGGCAAAGAGAGCAGCTGCAAAACCGTTTCAAGGGATGGAAAGACTTTTCCAGTGACAGACTTGTATAATTGAATTTGTCATGTTAAAAAGAAAAAGCAGTGACTTGATTTCCTAGTTCTTTAAGGCAGTAATCCATCTGGCACCAGAGACCCTCTAATCCAGAACAGAAGCACATAATAGGAACCAACACATCCGAGTCAAAGCCAGACAAATTCAGCTGAGGAATAAGGATTGTGTTTTTAACACTGTAGGTGATTAACCACAGGAACAAGCTAACAAGGAAAGTGGCAATATCTCTAGTGGAGACGGTCAAACCCATGTCATCGGGGTCAACACATATGTACTGCATCTGTGCTAGGGAAGAAATCCAATGATCTAATGATTTCTTCTGGCCTTTAAATCTGCAATTTTGCTACAAACTTCTCTAACACTCTGAACTAAACCTGGGTTCAGAAAACAAATGACCAACGGCCATGTGCTGCAGCTCCTACGTAAAAAATATTGGAGACATGACATCTCAGATCCTACAGCAGTTTAAAACCTGAAAACATCGACATAATAGTCCCTGCGCTGTATGCCCTTCGGCAACCAGAGATACCACTATGCCGCCACCGCAACCACAAGTACTTGTCCCTGCCGCATGTTCCTCTGTAGGCACAAGTTGCCACTGAACCCACTGACAGTGCTCTCTGTAACTACATACATTGCAGAGCAGAGCTGCTCTTCACCATGGGGTTAAACCCAAGCCAAGTACGCTTGAGATAACTCCCCGGGAGCGAAGCATTGCTGGAGCCTGTGCATCAGCACAAGGGAGTCCCTGCACAGGGCAAGCTCCAAGGACGCAGCTTCCACCCACACCTATCCTGAGCCAATTAGTGAGCACATAAACTTGTTCAGCTTGAACAAAAGAAACCTGTGCGCAGGGGAGTCAGATCAGAGGCAACAGTCAAGCTCTGCTTTGGGCTTGCGGTGAGAAAAATGATGTATTTGCTAAGGGCTGGTATCACATTGGTCTACAATTATAAGGAATGGGGGTTTTGTTGCTTAATCATTACTACTTGTGTTAGGTTTCCTTTGAATAGTCCTACCACACTGTACTGAAATGAGAACCCACTAGAAGAGCTATTGATCTTTTCCTGAATAGAGCTGAGTCTACACAAGTGTATTCCTACTCCTCCCCCCAAGCTCTCTCCAACATTATTTTAACATCTGTCCTGCAGTTTGTTGCAAACTCACCCACTTATGAAATTAGCCAAGAACAGAAGAGAAACCAGAACATTTTTTCTTTTATCTACCATAAAACTTTTCCTTCCATATTCACCTAAACAACCTGTGAAGATTTGGAGAAAGCTTTCCAACAAAATCTATCTTCGACTGAAATTGGGCAGGAGCAGCTCCAGGGCAGGATTTTATTATAAAGCCATGGAAGCAAAAGGATGCTGGTCAGTTGCTTCAGGAGGAAGGCCAGCCTGTGTGTGGGGAGCTCTGGAGCATAGTTTGCAGAAGGGCTCAGGACAGTTTTTGCTGGCGGGAAGGGAGAAAGTAGAGGTTTTTCCCAGTGCTAACAGGTGACACTGTTGTCTCTTTAAAACAAGGGAAGGTTGAAGTGTAATCAACAGGAACAAATGCTGCGTGCCACTCTGCCTCCCTCCCATAGTGCTGGGCAAGCTCTCTCCTTGAAGACCCCACCACAAACACAACTCAAAGGGCTTTTTAAGCCCAGCCAGCTGAGACTACTGTAGCCTCTGGAGGGCTGTAGTTTGATCCTCCCAGCTCATAACCCATCTACTGGCACAGTGTTTCAGCCAGATGGAAAACTCACTGGGTGCACACCAGGCAAGAGACCTCTGCATCAACTCATCATGCGCTTAATGGATCACCCAGAACTGTGCCAAGGCACAGCATGCTCCTACAGAGAGCTGCCGTGAGCTGAGTGGGTGCCCAAGAGACAATGGGAAAGGTGCAGACGCCTCCCAGTCCCTGTTCCTGTCTTCAAGACCTCCTGAGCCACAATCCCAACAATCAGACACAACACCTTTATACTTATAGGCAGGTGGTTTAGCAGGAGCCATCACACAGGGCTCTGACAAGTGAGCTATGGAAGATCTGCCAGAGGTAATTTAAGGCAGTGGATACCTCCAGCTGCCTCCCTCTTCTTCTGCCCTCAGTTACATTCCTGCCTGAAAGGAGCTATGGCACAAGAGCAGGACCATGATCTTCCAACTGCTCTGCTCACTGGTCTACCTGTGCTGGCTCTGACTGGGATAATCTTCACAGCTACTGTAGGACTGTGTTTTGGATTTGTGCTGAAAACAGTGCTGATAACACAGGGATGTTTTACTTATTGCTGAGCAGTGCTTACACAGTGTTTCTGACTCTCACACCACCCCACCAGTGAGCAGGCTAGGGGTGCACAAGGAGCTGGGAGGGGACACAGCAGGTACAGCTGACCCCAGCTGAACAGAGGGATATCCCATACCATGTGGCATCATGCTCAGCTTATAAAGCTGTGGGAAGGAGGAGGAAGCGATGGATGTTCAGAGTGGTGGTATTTGTCTTCGCAAGTAATCATTAGGCATGGTGGAGTCCTACCTTCCTGGAGATGGCTGAACACCCGCCTGCTCATGGGAAGCAGTGAATGAATTCCTTGTGCTTTGCTTGCATGCATGGCTTTTGCTTTACCTATTGAACTGTCTTGATCTCAACTCATGAATTTTCTTGCTTTTTACCTTCCAATTGTATCTCCCATCCCACCTCAGGGAGGGAGTGAGTAGCTATGTGGGGCTTGAACCTGCTGCTGGCTGGGGTTAAACCATGACACTGCCTCAGGATCAGCTCACACCTCAGTGCTGGTTTTGCTTTGTTCTTTTTTCTTCAGATAAAGACTGAAGCATCTCCCTTTAGGTTTTAGGCAGCTCTGCAAATGCTGGTGGAACAGACAAGGCACTTGGTTATCACGCTTGTGTGGGCAGATGCTGTGTATGGCAGACCAGAAGCAGCTGGCAGCAAACTGTGGCTGTGCAGGTAGTTATTACACCCTCAGGATTATAATTTTCACGCAGTTATCAAAACACTTTAGGTCATGTGGAATCACTCTCTTTTATAACCAGCTTCATCCCAACTGTCTTGAGTAGAGAGCTGCAGGAAGTAGCATCAAAGGCTTTCTCATCTCTCATTTGTTTTCATGTCTCACAACTGTGATAACTGTAATCTCAAAACCCTTCTCAAATTGGGTGACTCAGTTGCCCCCAAGGCAGAGCCAGCCCTGGAGCAGAAGACACCACAGCCAGGAGAAGCAGCAGCACACAGCACCATGAGGAGCAAGGGCATGGCCTAGTTGACTTTGTGCAAGACCAAGAACAGAGCAGTTGGCCAGGCTGCTGCGAGTGCTCCTCACCGTACATCGCGGTTGGCATAGCCTGGCCCCTCTCACCACAGCCAGTTCTCCTGCAGGTGTGCTGATGAGTAACTTGCCTGTGGCACCCTCAAACAACTCCCCAGGTCACTTGCAATGCAAGGAGCACAAGTAGAAGCCTCTCACCATGCCTGGCTGTTGCACCCCTCAGTGTCACACACAGGTGCTTCTCTACAGTAAATATCTTCTCCCTCTCTGACACTGAGAAAAATGCTGTAAACCCCCATTTTGCAGACAAAGAAAACAGCCTGCCCCAGGTCTTTCAGGCAGCCTGTGGCAAGGCCAGGAATAGGTTCATGTCTGCCATGTCGTATTTGGAGCAGGCTCTCGGGAAAGCCCTCCACATCTCAGTTTCTCCTCCCCACCTGCCCCAGGAGGGGCTGCCCTGCCTCCCACATTGATGAGCTGCATAGACCTTGCAATGGAGAAACTGGGGCTTCTGGTTCACACCTCTGACATGTCCCTGTGCAGCAGCCAGGGCTGTGCTCACCAGAGACCCTGCACAAGCACATAGGTCCAAGAGCCAACCCTTGATGGGTGGTGCCTGCTGTGAGGAACCCAGCAGGAGGCGAGGCACCCCTACCTGAGGAGGAAGGTACCCAAGACCTCTGCTGCAACCAGGCCAGCTGGGTGCTGCTCAGATAGAGCACAGCACAGGTATGGGAGTAGGGCCCCACAGGGACTGCACAGAGCGGTCCCCCAGGCAAGTGAACAGACACACATCCATACCCTCTGGTGCTCTCTGGCAAAAGCTCCTGTTAAGGCACATGTTTTCTCTTAACACAGTTGAACTGTAATACACATAAGCTCTTAATGCATCAGGCCGAGTTGCTATTAATTTGTTTCAGCTCTGAATCCCATGTGCTTCAGTAACCATTAACTTGCTCCAGCTAATGATCCATGTTTGTCAGCCTGCACACCGTAACCCTCTGACTGCTCCAGCTGCTGCTTCCTTCCCTACTGTAGCCCAGGCAAAAACGCAGAAGGAAGGAACACAAGATACAGCAAAGCAAGTGCAGAAACTGAAGAGGCCAGACCAACGCCAGCCTCCCCCTGACTCCTAGCCTGCTAGAAGACACAGGGGGACACAGGGCAGGTCCTGGACACCCCACAGATACTATCCCCTTGACTGGTGAGTGCGTTGGGGCTCAGCTGCCAGGAAAGAGGCAGGGCTGGCTTGCTCATACACAGGCTCAGGCTGTCAGAGCTTGGATGGAGGACAGCTCACCTGAAGGGCACCAAACCCATGCCATGCACCAGCCTCCCACTGTACCCTAAATGACAGAGGCTTCCTTGGGTGTGGACACATTTGCAGCCCTGCCTCACACTCAAGTCCTATGTGCTAGATAAGGCCCTGGAAGACTGGGCTAACCAGCAGCTCCTAATTCAAGGTAAAGCCAAGCCTTGCCACCTCTTCCCTGAATGCATGGGTGCTTCCTGGCCATCTGCAGACAGGTCCCCACCTTGAGCCTGTCCAGCAGCACTGGGGACCAGCAGAAGGCAGCAATTTATTGCATTTTTTCCCTTTGAAGCTGTATCCTTCCCCTGGAGACTAACTAAGCTGCAGTCCAGGAGGTGTCAGTGCCCTTCACACCAAGAGCCACCTGGGACTCAGAGGCAGGTCTCACACCTCGTAAGTACCGAGATGAAGTATATTTCATGTCAGCTTCTCAAAGAAGTTACTACACAGAGGGAATGTGCAGAAACTGAGCTGCTTGGAAGCAATACCATGCAGATAGACTTTTACAAGTGACCACATAAAAGCATCCAACAACCCAATGAATGTTCCCTGCAAAAATGGTGTACCAGAGAAAAAAATAGTTCTCACACTTTGGCAAGCTCCTGTCTCAAATGGAAACGTTTTCACACCAAAACATGGCTGCAGTCTCTTCCCTGCTTCTTGGCTTTGAGCTCTGGTGTTTTATACAAAAAACTGAGCTTTGGCAGCATTGGCTTTGGAGGAGCTGGATGGCACAGGCCACCTTGCTGTTGTGACTGTATCTCGGAGTATCAGGCTTCCCTGTGGAAAGTGTCCAGGCATCCCGTTTTGGGGATTATTCTGAGTTTTGTACTGGTACTATATAAACCAGAAAATCCCTGGTTTGTACTCCTTACTCCTAAGATGCTGACAAGAAGAAAGCAGGAATTAATTCCCAGTACACTCCCTGCATCACCTCGCTGGGCTTGGAGGGACAGCGACTGAAGGCAGGATAAGTCCTCACCTACCTGTCTTTAAGAAGAAGGTCTGCAAGAGCTGGACACTTTCGGGAACCCAGAGAGAGGGCTGAGCAATGCCCTGTAGGGCGATTTATGCCTAATCTCTACCCCTTACATGTGCCTTTTACAGGAACCCCTTTGATTGTAACAATGGGAGCGAAGCAGACCTATTTGTGCAGTGAAAAGGGAAGAAGCCCCCTTGTCGGGCAGCTTCCCTACACCCGGCTCCCTTTTGTTTCTGCTCCTGCCTGAGCTCCAGGGCAGGAGGGTTTTCAACTGTGTTGACTAAGATAATTTGGCACTTCTCAAAAGGAAATTTGCTACAAAGGGTGAAGTACCTCCCTGCGCACAAAGAGCCCCTTTCAGAGCGGAAGGATGCTTCAGTGCACGTTTTGTACCCACAAATCCGACCTCCGCCAAGGACAAAGCCAGGGACAAGAACGCTTAATTGCTGAAGAAATGAAAAGGTAAAAAGCACATCCGCAGGCAAAATGACTCTGCTACTGACACAGCCGCGGGTCCTGGCAGGGCAGGTCCGGGTGCCCCACGCAGGGCTGGCATGCACGGGTGGCAACACACGCTGGAGACACACAGCACGGCGAGATGGCCCTGGGGAAAGCACACGGGAGGCTCCGAACACCCGTGTTCTCCCCCGCAGTAGCCCCAGTGGTCTCCCCAGGCAGCATGTGTAGGCTATGTTAGGGGTCCCAAATAACAGGGCTCCCCCAGTTTATAATCTCCTGACAAATTCCACTCAGGCCCTGTTGATATTTCCATTTAATGCTTTTTACCTAGTACAGCCACTCCACGTCACCTTGAAGCTCCTTTACTTTGCACTTACTGATATCTCCAGTCAGGCATCTTGTCACTGCTATACATTCAATTTCTAAGCACTCCTCTGCTCTCAGGCTCCCTATACACAGGACAGGTGGATTTAAATCAAGACTGCTACCAATGGCTTTTAATCAGCAAGGAAAACATCTTGGTGGAGACCTTCAGGTTTGAGCACAGTTTCCCATTGCTACTCTGGCTGCCTGAGATAATCAGTAAATAATACACACTGTTGTTGCTCGTTTCCTTCTTTCTCAGGGTGCAGGAGCCTCTCATACGAGGTGCTGTACAAACCCACTGATTTGCAGCCAACTACAGCCCTTTGGTATTCTTTTGTTGCTTTCTATTATCACTTATCACAGACACCAGATTTGCTTTGCTTGAAGACTCAGACCAGGGGAACTCCAACAGCAAGCTCCAGCCTGGAGTCTCACCCTGTCCCTGTCCCAGCCCTGCAGTAACAACCCAGGGTGCCTCAGGTTGCTTGCTGCTCTTGCTCTTGGAGCAGTTCCCTCCTGCCACCGAGCCCACAGTCACTGGGCTAGGCAGCTTGGACCCCCTATAGCATGCTGCCGCCTTCCTCTGCCGTGCTCCATCACCACTGGGATGCTGGCTACCAACACCCCCATCACTGCTACTGCCAGTACTATTGTTTCTATGCATAGGTATTGAAGTGCTTGTATTGGTTGACACAGATCTAATAACTTCTACTGTTTACATGTCTAGTGTGTTAGAATGTTGGCTATTTTCTATTTACTAAAAGAGTACTGGAGCAGACTGGTATCAGTTGGAAAGAGCCCAAATATTTATTAACGATGCTCAAAGCCAGTATTTTGAAGTCTAGCAAGTTTATCAAAACATATTTTGCATTTAAACCTCCTGACTTCGAAAATAAACAGACCGTTAAGCAATTTGATGAGCTGTCTCTCATCTCCACAAGAGACACAAGCTTTTCCAAGTATTCAGTTACCCAAATCTGAAGAGCCACTGGCATGGGTCAGTGCTTGGACTTGCACATTACTGTGCACATCAGAGTGTGATGCATGTGACCCGCAAAAGTGCTTCTAAAACCCCTGTTGTGCACCTGCCTCCTACTTCGGAGCCTACCTGCCTTCCATAACAGCAGGAAAAAGCCTCCAAATGAGCAGCTATCTTCTGTTGTTAGATTTAAGTCACAGTTTGGAAAGAAAGTGTTTCAACTTCTAGTCAATTGGGCTGAAGAAATAGAAAACATTCTCGCTACATCTGTTGCTTATGCTGGGTTCGGTGTACCTCAGGCAAAGCTTTTTTACTCAGTATCAAGGCTGAGAAAACGTAAATGCAAATGCTGGCTCCTTTGGTAATTAATGACTGGAAGCAGTGGATCCTGACTGTGGCACAGGACTTTGGGGCATACTGATAAGGCTATCGCCCAAAGGTAAAGCATGTGTTCTCTCCATCCTTCCTGCAATTAGAAGACTTCCAAACACCAAAATTTACTGAAAACCTGAATGGGTTTAATTTTTCTAGATTATTTTAGTATAGAAACACAACTCTGAGGCTCAGCACAAATTATAAAAGTTCCCATTCACTTCTAAACCAAGGGAAAATGTTTACTTGGCATGAAGATGCTAAAATAAAATAAGGCCAAGTTTTGTAACTGTTTAATGGTTTTGATTGTCTATCTGCTCTGTCTGTCATTTCTATTTTTCTCCTCCTGGCCCCCTTCATTCTACCCACATCTGTAGGACATTACCCATAGTGTAACCAATACTCCAGCTGTGGCTGCCCTGCTGCCACAGAGACAGGACGTATCAGCGCTGCAACAGGAACCATCTGTGCCTATGACCCAAAATCACTCTGGATTTTTTTCTAACCACCATACTGCTGCACTTCTGCTCCCTGCTCTAGTTCAAACACCAGGCATGTCTGCTCCAGATTCTTCCCCACAGGCACCAGAAACAGAGGATTTCCTCCCAACACAGTCAGAAGACACATGCCAAAACCTATCGCTTTCTCCCTGCTGTGCAGAGTGTGAAGCTGGTACCTGGAGGGATACAAGGTGTGCCCAGGAGCACCAACAAAAGAATTGAAAGAATGTAACTCTCACGGGCTGAGATAAGAGCAGTCCAGTAACTAAGGTATAACACAAATCATTGCTGCTACCACCAATAATAATAATGATAAGGGAAATAACAAGGGAAGAGAATACAATACCACCCGTCGATACCCAGCCCAACTGAGCAGTGAACTAGCCCTTCCAGGTAACCCTCAGTTACATCCTGGGCATGATGTGCTGTGGTATGGAATACTTCTTTGGCTAGCTTGGGTCAGGCGTCCTGTCTCTGCTTCGTCCCAGCTTCCCCTCCTCCCTGGCAGAGCATGAGGCTCAGAAAAGTCCTTGGTCAGAGTAAACATTATTGAACAGTAACTAAAAACATCAGTGCTATCACCTCTGTTCCCAGGATGAAAGTCAAAACACAGCACTGCACCAGCTACAAAGGAGGAGAAAAATGACTGCTACTGCTGAACCCAGGACAGTAACCACCCCTTATTCCATACCATTCATGTCATGCTCACATCCCACATTTTTCAATATGCCATTCCCCTGAGGAATCTATTCTTCATCTTCTTCCTCACCTCCACCCTCAAACCTCTGCCTATAAACTTGTATGTTTGTATTTCTGCAAGAAGCAAAAGTCCTGGGGACAGAGGCTGTGCTGTGAGTGCCGTATGTGATCTTTGGCTGGTCACACAACGCTCCCCATTCACAGCCACTCACAAACTGGGACTGACAGAAGCTTGCCCTGCTTCCCGAGGTATTTCAGACATCAGATAAAAAGGAGCCTGAGACTGTGCTGCAGGGTCCCATGGTGGGGACCTGCACAGCTTCCTAATATGCACTTTGTCCTTGTCCTATGCCCCCTGCTACAGGGCTGCAATATTTTCCTGGATTTCCACCTTAAATCCCTACTCCCTCTGCAGCTGGAGGCTGAGCACACTCTGCCTGGCATTTGCCTGGTGAGTGAACTGGCAACTATGTCTGTGCTTTAAGTCTTACAAGCAAAATACAGCACCAGCATGATTCCCCTGAGATGAGCACCATGGTTTGGCAATAACTAGCAGTAAGGTATACTGTCATCGCTCAGCACCTCCTCTGCCAGTGTAAGGAACACTGCAGATCAAACCTGCTGCTCCCCGCACTGCTGTGTATCACCAGCAAGGGCTGGGCTTCTCTTATCCCATCTTGCTCTACCTCGTAGAGCTTTTCTCATAGCCACTTTTCCCACTTAGCCCTTTCACCCACTTCTATCAGTAGAATTCTTCAAAACCGTATTTTTCAAACACAGCTCTGCTACCTGAGCCACTTTTTCTCCAGAGAACAGTGTCAAGATGTAAATAACTTGCTTTAACTGTTCAGCTGTCTGTCTTTCTTATTCAAACCCTTCTTCCTGCCCTCCTGGTAGTTTGCTTCTTCACAGTCCCTTTCCTGTCATCCCCATCAGCTCCAACCAGTTGGTTCCCAGTCCCTCACTTCCCGCTGAAGTTTCCCCTTCCACGATGCCATTGCTGGCCGGATCCGGCTCTCAGAGGGGCGAGAGGTGCAGCCCCAAGACCTCCTCCCCAGCCTGGGGGGTGTCCCGAGGCCGCCTGCCCGGGATGCTGGACGGCGCGCAGGCTGCGGGGATGAGAACAGAGCACGACCACTCTGGAATCTGCCGCTAGGTCGTCCCAGCGGGAAGGGGAGACGGCGGCTGAAATCCGTCACGTCTTCTTTTTGTAGTAGCAGAATTTTGGAGTTCCTGGCAAACCACCAACGCCACTGATGCTGCCGCAGGTCGGGTTGCGGTTGGACCCCTCTCTGCGGGGATGTTGCCCCCTGGAGGCAACGGATCCTCCCGAGCGCTGGGTCTCGGCGCTCGCCCCCCCCCCCCCCCCCCCCCCCCCCAAAGCACCTAAACCAGCCCCTTTCCTGCAGCCTCAGTGCAGAACTGGGGCTACCCGACAATCCCGGGGGCAGGGAAAGGGCTCTGCTCCTCAGCGAGCGGAGTGCCAGCCCAGCAGAGGGGAGTCACGGAGCCCTGCTTCCCCCCGGGGCTCCGGGCGGCCTGGCCGCGGGACACGTGTTAGATGCTCCCTTCGGAGATGCACAACCGTCCCCGAAAGAGCCCAGATGACCCCGCTGGGGGGGGGGAGGGGGGTTCGCTTCCCCCCTCAGCCGTCTGGGCACGGGTAGGGCTGCGGAGGGCTCGGCCCTGAACCCCCCCGGCTCTCCATCCTTCCCTAAAGGCTGCCTTACCTCCGCCAGCTTGGAGCTTCTCTCCTTGGGGCTGTTGCTGCGCTGCTTCCTCACGGGCAGCCCTCTCACCGCAGCCAGGAAAGTTGTCAGGAAGACGAAGCCGAGAATGAGCACGACTTTTCGTCTAATCAGCGGCATCTCTCCCTCCCTCTCGCCCCTCCTCGCCCGCCCAGGGCAGGCGGCCCGGCAGCACGCCCTCCCGCAAGGCTGCAAGCCCCGTCCTTCCTTGCTCGGGAAAGCAAAAGAAGAAGGGGAAACTCAGAAACACATTAATGTATATGAACTACCGCCGCCGGGAAGCGCAGCTCCGGCGGGTGCGGACGGGGCAGGGTCCCCCGGGCAGGGCCGCTCGGCTCCCTGTGATCTCACTTGCAGATTGCCGAGCACGTTTCAGTGTCGCTGCTTCCCCGGGCTCGCCCGCCGGTGCCACTGATGCTGAAGGATAACTCTGAAAAGCTTCACAAGTGTGTGCGGAGAGGGAGGGGGGAGAAGAGGGCTTCGCCTCCCCATCCCCCTTCCTAATCCCTTCGGCAATCTGATTTCTTTTCCTCCTCTTCTCCTCCCCCCGCCAAGTCACTCCCCGGGGCTGCCGCGGCTCTTCAGGCACCGCCGGGCGGGCGGGCCGCGGCCGCTCGCCGGGGAGAGGCTCCTTCTCGCAAGGAGCGCGGTCAAGCCCCTCCCGGGCGAGCGGCGAGGCAGCCGGCCCTGACGCTCCCCTGCCCCGCTCTCTCCGGGCGCTGCCCCCTTCGGGCGCCGCCGGCCGCTCCTCCCCTCCCGGCAGCCGCATGGCCCCGGCGGCCCCTTACCCATCGCCCCTGCCCGGCGGTACCCTGCGGGGAGCTGCCCCTCCGGCGGGGCCGGCCCGGCCCGGCCCGCGGCTCTTTGTTCCGCTGCCGGGCGGCGGCTCGCCTCGGCGGCGCCAGCCTTGCACAAGCCCCGCGGCACCGGGCGCTGCCCTCCGGGGGAGCCCCGCCGGAGCACCGGGGCAGCGCCCTCCCGGCGAGGCGAGGCGGCCTCGGGCTCCGGGCCGGCCGCGAGAGGAGGTGGGGGGGGGATGGAGGCGCCCTGGACGGAGGGGCGGGAGCCGGGCGAGGGTCTCAGCCGCAGCAGACGCTCAAAGCCTCCAGCCGCTCCCCTGGGAGGAAAGCTTTGGGGCACGGAGTCGGATCCCGCTCGCCAAGGCCAGACCCTGCACTCTCCTCTACCGAGTGGGGCCGCGGGCTCAGCGCAGGGACTGGGGCAAAAGCGGGGCTCTGTGCTCCCCGCTGAACGCTCCGGCTGTTCCCGCGCTGCGAGAGGAAGTTTCCATCACTCGAAATAAGCCCTGGTTCTTTGATCTGCTCTCTCCTGCGCCGCCAGCATCTTTCCTAGTCCCCAGAGCCCGCTAGCAATACGGTGCTGCTGGGTACCTGGGATCTGGAAAGCTTCTTTTCCAGGATCTCCACAGGCATCCATCAGCCTGTGAGCAAAATTATCATGAAGGTATTATTAGGGAAAGATACTGAAAGGAGGTTTTGCAGCCCACTGAGGAGAAGTGCCGGTGCTGGCACGGCCCCCAGAAAGGGACACCTAGCACAGAAACCCTAAATCCAGCATTCTACAGCAGCCTGAGCACAACCCTGCAACGCACCTGGGCCGATTTGTGCACCCGCAGTCGAAAACAGGACCCACACCTCCTTTTTGATTACCGACATCTGGTTTACACAAACTTAGGGCTGAGATGAATGAAAGGAAATGTTTAAATCCAAGCACAGAGTGCAGGACAGATGTGAGGTCAAGAATACCATGTGGGATGTATCAAGAAGCCTTTAAAACATCCCTTTAGCAGCATGACAGCTGATAGCAGCCCCACACTAGCAGCACCCAAGGGTGGCAGGCTGACTTCTTAGTGGAGCCAGCATTACATGGCCAGCATGGACTGCAGGTGGGCAAGACCTCAGGACCAGCAGAACCTCTGTAGAGCTGTCTCTCCACAGCAGAATCAGCTTCTCCAGACTGTGCATCATACAGGGCTGTCACTGTGTGACAGACCCAAGACTGGTAAGAAACTGCTGAGCATCCCACCACACGTGCAAGGCTTCCTGGTGCTGGAGTGAGGACACTGATTAGCCTGAGCTCTCAAACAGGCGACAATTTTACCCAGCAATTCCAGCATCAAACTCTGAAATTCGTGTGTTGGGTGCCTTTTTTTGAGGGGATGTGTTGTACAGGGATGGGGCAGGAAAGGGGTTGCTCTCCCCTTCAGGGGAAAAGCCTTATTAGCATTTAAAAAAAAAAAAAAATCACAATGCAGCTTTACTTTTTTCAAGTCTTTATTATGCAGAACATAGAATAGATTTGAATGGATTTTTTTTTCCCTAGCAGTTTTTTCTCCATTTTTTATTTTTTTTTAACATGCATTGTTACCTTTTTAAAGCCAATGTACCATCCATTTATCTTTTCCCTGCCCACAGAGCATCCAACTTCATGTAATCCCAAGTGTAAAAAAAATTAGACATCTGGCATAAAATATTTTTTGGGGAGCCCATTTAAAAATTTTATCTAAAATGTCTTATCTACAAAAGAAATCCGATATATATGTACATTATAGCAATACAGAGGCATAAGAATACAGTGCAATTTAAGACAAAGTGCTGTGACTTGTTATTTCTGCCCAGGGGCTTGTGGAAATGTGGGCCACCATTGGCTTTGGGGCTGCTAGCCTAAAGCCTCAGGCTCCAACGTTCCTGTCATCTCTCAAACTGGTCTGAAAGTCATAGTATCGGAAGACTGGAGATGCAGTTAGCGTAATACACCGTTAGGGGGTAGCAGAAATACTGCCTGAACAGGATGAGATTTGGCAAAAGAGGAAAGCTTTACAGCAGTCAGATAGATGGTGTGCACGTTTCACTTCACCAGGGGTATTTTTTGGAACAGCACCAACCCGTGGCATATTCAAGTCGAGAGACCTGTTCACGACTGTTGAAGAAATTAATCTGCTAGCTGCCACTGCTTCTGAAGTTCCTGACCCTCTCCATAATCCTCCCACTTTGAGCAGCGCAGGAACAAGCTACCAATGCTTGCTAACACAGAACAGCAGTACAGAGAGCTGCACTGCTTTTGGCCTTCACATACAGACACCTCTTCTGCTCCTTAAAACAGCTGCCAGGATCAAACACAAATTGAGTTGAACCTCTCCCTCCAAGAAAACAGCAGTACATATTGCTTAACTAAAAGCACAGAGTATTCTTCCATGGGTTAAAATCCACTGCATTCATCAAGGTCAGTTTTAATCTAAATTCTTCACAACAAGAGTCACAGTTTTAGGCCTTCAATGCATACCACAGTCGTCATCTCTTTCTCCCAACCCCTTTTGGAGATGCAAACTCAACAGCTCCAATGTCTGCACCAGACACTTTTTAGTGAAAAATAAAGCACAATACTTCACACAAAGCACTTCATGGTTGTGCTCTAGCTTCACACCCAAATCCTTAAACAGATGAACAACTGCAAAGCTGGGGATGCTACAGGACTACAAGTCATCACTATGGCATCTGGGGAGTTGTGTGTGGGTTTTTTTCCTTTCTTTCTAACTGGTGCTTTTCCAAAACAGTGGTCCAGCACCAGAGCCTGCTGAGGGGTCATACTAGGAATTATTCCCACACAGCTCAGCGCTTCACTTGTGCTGGAACAGAACAGACCACAGGTATCTCAGATCTCTGTGCAGAAGGTGCCACCCACATAGAACCCAGCATGCTTGACACTTTCACAGGCAGAGGATAAACTGTAAAAATAATATACATGAACTGTACATATAAACTGTATAAATTTTGACTGAGCATTGTATATTGGGATAAACCTCCGCAAGTTTCCTTCTCTGTGATGCAGCAAAGGAGCTCATGCATAGCGCTCCAGATCTAATGCTGTGAGGTGTTGTCCCAGGTGAAATGGAGAGCTCATGCTCATGGTTTTCCTCCAACCTCTCCTATGATCTGCCTGAATGGATAACATGGCTTCTGGACAAGCTAACAGCTGTAAGCCAAATACTTTTCAAAAGTAAAGAAATTAAAATTTGCATAGAAGGAGAAACAGTATTTACTTGGTGTGGAAAAGCTTTAGAGAAGCGTCCCTTTGGGCACTGAAAGTTGCATTCCTGTCTTAGGGACGTTTGGTCAAGTACATATGAAAGATCCCTGTACAGCTGAGAATAAGCAATGACTGACTGCCCCTTTTCTCCATCTCTGCTGTACTGGTCCTTTATTCACACAGCACTGGGCTGTGTCACTGATTTCACGGGCATACTTCCCTTTACTGCTTCTGTGAAGGCAGGTTCCTACTCTGACAGTGGGCACCACTTCTGCACTCTTAGAGAAAACAGCAAGATCATGATGCATGACACAATTCCTTCACTGAATGACTTCATTACATTAAGATGTTCGGTCAGTTCACTCCTGAGTCTTTGCCTAAAGCAGAAGTATGATATACCAGTAACTACAGAACTAGAACAGCTCTTTAAGGATGCTACTTAGAAGGGGAAAAAAATATAGTAACTAAAAAAGAGTTGAATTATACCATATACACATATTGTACAAAACTTTGTGTCTTGTGTAATAATAAAAGCCATGAAAATCTTAACACAAGATTTGGTTTATTCTCTGCCAAAAACTAAAACCAAAATCATGAATCAGGCTCCTTAAGACAAAGGTCTACTTGGGAAGGCCAGTTTCTAACAAGAAGCAGATCTCTCACTCTCTACTGATGCTCAGTAATAGGAGCTTCTCAGTTTTCTTAAGAGGAAAAGAACGTGGCCATCAGCCTTGAAAACTATAATGGTTCTAAACTCTTCGCTCAGCAGAAGCAAAGTCTTGCCTGCTAAGTTCTTCAGAGAGGTATGGGAAGGTAACTATTGTATAAGTTTAGCCAATATACTGTATAGGGCAAAATCCTTTGTTCAAAAGCAGCCTTCATTTTCTTTTGAATTTTGCATCCCTTAAGAAATACCAGGAGTCACTTTCAATTAGAATGTCTCAGAACAGTTGGCAGGGACTGAAGTCTATTTCTTAAGCAGCTTTTCTTCCTTTGTGATCTCTCAAGATTGGTTCTTTCACTCACTTCTACTGCCAGGACAAAAAGGAAACAGATTTCTGGTCAGTGCATAAATATCAAAGCAGCAATCCATCCTACACATACTGTGACAGCATTCATGCTGTAGGTTTGCCTAGTACAAACCAGAAGTGGTCTGTTCCTTCTCTTGTGGGAGCAGAGTTTTTTAGTAGTTGTGAAAAGATTTTCCTGGCTTTCACACTCAGTGAATTACTGGCTTAAAAGTGCAAAATCTTGGACTTCTTTTTCAGAAGCAGTTCCAACAGGTACCAGACTTTGGCAAAACAGGTTCCTGTGAATAAAAGGCCTCCTGAGGGGTGGGGTTGCTTCCCAAAAAAGATACGGCACAGTTGAAATGTAACCAAGCAGTTTGCAAATGCTAATGACTGCCTGAATGATTACTGAAATGTCTTTGCAATGCAGAATTCAGTGTCATATGCAGACAGCATGATAGAAAGATACTGAAAGGCAGAAGTTTAGCATGAACACAGTTTCCTCAACAAGTGCAACTGGAATCCCAATGAGGATTGGTAGCTTTAAAACACTGACAATTTCAGAAGTGTTATGCAGGAGTTATCTAAATTACTGAGATTTATGCAGCTGTTTTTCTCCCTTCTAAAGACCAGCTGCACTACAACTGAATCCTGAAGAAAAGATTAAGACTCAAGACTTGCAGAACTTGTAACTCAGTACATCACAGTTTTCAAATTGACTTGGCTACGCAGACACAAGCACGCTGTACGTCCAAGAATGCTCAAGCTAGCTCCCTACTGACCCATGCCTATGCATTCAAGTTTGTCTGTTTTCTCCAGTCTGAAACCCTTCCATGATCAAGTCAACAGGATTAGGGCTGGAGTTAGGGCTTCCCGCACTAACCTCCTCTTGTTCCCTACTATAATTCAGAAAAAGAAGCAACAATTCTTTGAGGTAAAGCTTCTTGAAGTCAGAAAGCAGCAGGTCATCTGCTGGAATGTTAAGAGCTAGTGCTAGGCAGAACACAGGCAAGAAAGTAAGTCTGTGTAATTTAGTTTACTCACTCTGTGGCGGAACAAATGAGACTAACTCCATAGCTATCAAAATTGCACATACAGGTTACAGACTTCTTGAACTATGCACATGCTATGCTCCAGGTGGTGAGTAAATCAATATTAGTGAACTATGACAAAAACAGTTATCTGAACCCATTTTCAAACAGTCAATTTTAATTTTTCTCAAATTGGATTTCTAAAATGCAATGGTAAAAAGAAAAAAAAAAATCAGAATTTTGAAGTTCCATTACATTAAAATGGAACAAGATCTATAAACACATTAAGATAGACATTCTACAAATAGAAGCCAATTCTGCTTGAAATCACCAGATGTATCTGCAGAACTGCTTGGTTCTAGTGACCAAACCTGTTAGTTGCAGAGTGAACACAGAAGAACTTAAAGCATCTTGCTAATGAAGAGCTGGCCCAGCTCAGTTGACACATTAAAGTTTTACTATCTCTGCAGAAACTCCGCATGTCCAAAGTATAAAATACATAAACAAACTATACCACAACTGATTGCTGTTATAAAATTTTTGGTGCCTTTCAATGATCCATTCTGCTCACCAAAAGAATAAAAGATGCAATGACTAAGCAGCAGACCACCTCTAAGGTGTGCTAGAGTAAAGGTGTCTATTTTAAACTCACAGTAAGACATTGTGGAACTTGCAAATAAAAGATTCCAAACAGCAACCAGCTCAGCAAAGATTAATTTGATCTTGCAGTTAACAGAAACGCAAAAGATGTCAAACTACATGCAGTTGTGAGGACATTCTCTCTTCAGGGAAGGCCTACACAGACAAAAAGCTGCCAAAACTTGTGGCCTAGCCAAAATGTAATGCATTATAAGTTCCAAGATGTCTAAATTCTTTGCATAAAAGCCTTCAGCAACAAGATCAATGAAGAACACCTCGTATATGACAAGAAATGGTGAATTAGAAAAAGGGCAGCAATTAGTCTTTCACAGATCTGCATGAAGTGGCTCTCCTAATAATCATCCATTTTATAGGCCTGCATCTGAGGGGTGCTGGTCTTAAGAAGCACAAGTCTTGCCATGTTTTACTTAATTCCAAGAGCACCCTTCTAGAACTTAGCAGTGACTTGTTCATGATTGTATGATAATTCCAAAGCAAGAAAAATTAATCTGAAGATGAGAAAGCAACATACATTAGAACTACCTTTTTTTTTTTTTTTTTTTAAACATTAGTATGTTGGAAGACAAAACACAGCCCATTTAAAAACAAAAATCCCCTTTCCATCACTTACCCCATATCAAGAGGACAATTAGTGTCAAAACCAGGAGACAATCTGGCATCCATACTGGGAAGGAAAAGAAGCTAGAGTCCCAGAAGTCCTTCTGTCTGTGGCTTACAAAACTAAATAATGTTTGGGAACAATGGTCCTGTCAGTGACATGTCAACAATACATTTATTTTAAAAAGGCTAAATTTATGTTTTAAACACAAGTAACTGCAAAAGAAAAAGCAACTTTGGTTGATTATCCATCTTGTTAAATATGTCAAAGTTAGCAATTCAGAGTTTCTTTAGGAAGACTCCAAGAACAGACAGGTCAGCTTACTCCTTACTGGGAAGGTCAGGCACCTAGCAGTGACACTGGAAATGCTGCCATGCCAGCATCACACATGCTCAGAACATCTCAGTCAGCATTTGCAAGGCTAATGGGGCATACAAAGTCTGAGCTGATGAGCCACAGTCAGCTCAGGTTGCTGTGAATTCATTGAGACAAATAAAATAAAAAAAGCAACACGAAAAATTGAGGCCGAGCACCTCTAGGGCCAGACCCTGAAGACACAGGAATCAAAGCCTTTTTTCTCCTCTCCCTATTTACAAAATGCCATTTAGAGCTCACGTGGCCACTTCAGTATTGTGAGGAAATGTCTTTTATGCTAAGCAGTCCTAAATGTGTTGTACATGGATGCTGTGTCCTGCGTGCCATGGAGTGTCCCACAGGGTGTGTCCCTCCCACCAAGGCACATGGAGGGAGTTCAGTCTTCTGTTTCTTCATATGTTGTCTCGTCAAACGGTCGGTCCAAGAGAGGTACCAAACGGTGACGGGAATATTTCAGTTGCAAAAGGTCCCCAACTTCATCAATTTCTTTTAAAGCCTGAGAAAAAGACCACAGTAGATCAGCAGAGGAGACAGATGCAAGTTATCAGCATATCTTCCTTTTTGCATGCCTGCAGATTACTGGACAGCCATTTTACGTAAGCAAGACTTCACTATGCTAGAAGTCTGTAGCTTCAGAGGTGCCTAGGACTTGGTTTTGATTTTAGCATTCAGAAGTCTCAAGACCAAGCGAATAGCACTGATAACTTAACTGAGAGTGACTCTGCACCTACCAAACTACTCCACTTCCAAGGCAGGATCATAATATCCAGCAATACTAACTCAAATTTGCAGTCATCTCCCCCCAACCATGACTATTCATAGACAGAAAAAAAACAAGAACAACCTCCCTTCCTGGAAGTAACACAGCTGAAGCAGAAAAAAATATGTATGTGTAGGTTCGACTCCTCTTCATGTATAATTCAGTATGAAAACGTGTGTTAGTAGTATACATCTCTGACTGACTGTATTTTTTAAACAGCAAGATAGCAAAAGGCAAACTTCAATACTGCACTAACAAGTTCTACTGTTTCATTTGTTATATCTACATTTGATTAATTTGTATTGTCCACGTACAAATAGAGACACACTGCAAACAACACTGCATGGGACGTTTTTGCCAGGCAATTCAAGGAATGAAAAAAGTTATTCTGGATAGGATCACAAGTATGTTCTCCTTACAAACTAAGTCCCAATGACTGAGGTTGCCACAAAGGCAACACTCAGTCAACTGATGGCTCAGGACACTGTTAGTGAGCTAACAAAACCTTTCACCATTTTGACCTGAATGCAAATGTTATGAAGTTTACCAGAGATCAAACATCTGCTAGCATAAGAGATGAGGAAAGTCCCGGCTCAGTTAATCATTCTTTTTTTATGTTGCAATCTCTTTGATAAGACACTCATTTGCAATAGGGTTTATTAAAAGCCAAGCCCTAAATTTCAATTCATTTCTCTACGGAGCACTCCTGGAGCAAGGTACAAAACAAATTAGTTGCCGCAGACAACTCTACAACAGTATGTGATACCAATTATGTAGGCAAGTGACAAAGAAATTAGCTCAGAAGATGACTTCCAAGTCCAATGTGATTTCTGAACTCAAAACCTGGCATTCTGCACTCCCTTGAATTATAAATTTATTCAGATAGTTACATTCAGCATTTCTTCAGAACGCCACTAACTTCAACATTAATGACCCCATTTTAACATGTTCCGGGTCTAACGCCTGTCTCCCGAGAATAGTTGGCAGACGAGTGTTAATATTCCTACATACTTTTTCTTCCTGGATGGATAGTTCAAGTTTTTGTTTCTTTAAACAATGGCCCCTCATGCTTGTTGTATCTGGCAGCAAAATCCTCTCCACTCCAAAATCTGGGTGAACGACAAACCCAGAAGTTGGACCTCGGTAAAAACCAAAACAAAAGCGTGGGCACAGTTTGCCAGAGCTTTAAGTAAAGATCCCATATGGAAACAATTTAAGGTTGAATTTCTGTTGAAAGAGTCTGTTAACTGTTACTCTTGAATGCAGATTTAGGATTTTATTAATTTAAACCAAAAAGGACCATGTGACCAGCAAAGACTACAAAGGAAATGGCATTGGTGAACTCTGACTTCACAAGAGTGTAATATATTTTTCATCACTGAAAAGAAAGCACCAGCCCACAGGGATGCAGGTTATGAGGGACTTCACTCTGATCCTGAGCCAAATATTTTCAGGCAAGGAAGTTTTATTTACATAAACCTGTTAAAATTGTAACAGAGAACTGTTCCTCATCATGTGGGTTTACTTAATATGAACAAGGAAGCATTACAAATATCAGCATTTACAAGACAAGCTTCTCTTCCTTGGGCTCCAAACCCAGATAAATTTTGCTTAGAAAAAAAATTAAATGCTGTAAGAGTCCTAGTTAACATCCATGCATGCACAGATGGTCTACCAAGTTCTCCTCTGTGTCACTGACTTGAAGAAGCTCTCTACCAGCTCTCTCAAAGTCTATTCATTTCAGTTCCTTTTCTTCCTGGATATTATTGCCACAGTTCAGCAGAGGGATCAGATCCAAGGGCATTCTTAATGATTAACTGCCTGATATCAATTCCCTTTCACTGCATCACAAGAAAACACAACACAAAAATCACTGCTGCAAAGATTTGCTCCTTATTAACTCCTCTTGCCAATGTTCTGGGTTCAGAGCATGCAGCTGTTTTGAACATTGAAGTGGATTACACCAACTTTGAATAAAGCCTCCACATGCTGAGCTAAATCAGGATTTTTTCATTCGCTTCAAAATTCACATCTCATTTTGTCCTGGATTACTTTTCTTAGGCAGACAAGCCCTAATGTATTAAAAAACCATTTCCTCCATTTAGAGCATTTAGCACCTAGAGAGATACTCTAGAAAAAAGTTTTCATTAAAAGCATAAAACCTGAAATATTTTCTGGAAAGCAGAAAGACTGGTAAGAGAATTGACAGGAAAAAAGCATTTTTAAAGCAGAATAATAAAAGTTACAGGTTGTTTTTGGAAAAGAGCAAGAATAGTACTTACATAGACCCTGCAGAAGCAGCTGGTTATGGTAAAGACTCCAGCTAATAACTCTGAGAGCAGACCAAGAATCTAACCAACAGCAAGACTGCATGAATGCTCAGGTAGTGCCAGCACACCGAATGCGCACAGTTTCAATTGTAGCTCAGTTCGCAGCAATATGATTTCAGAGGCTTCAGGTTTCTTTCTTTTCCTACCTCCTCCCCATTCATCCCCTCCACATCCATCTGGCCAGAAGTTACTGCTCCCTCATTTGAGTCAATGCAACCAGTTCTATTACCATGTTCTGCGCCAAGCCTGTGACACTGTTCATTTTGTACTGAGAGAAAGGAAGAGAAGAAGGGAACCTTCTCTAGAGATACTGCTTCAGAATTTTCATTTGGAACAGAAGCACTGAACTGGGATAATGACAGGAAGAGTAGCAGGGAAGGAACTTGGGTCTTAGAAGGCAGAAAGAACTCAGAAGCAAACGCAGCACTGCAGATATATGGCGGATTACTTAACTGATACATACTGACACTAAATATATATTACCAAACTGCACTCACCATTGCCTATTATTCCTAACAAAACTGAAATTTAAAAAAAGCTATTTTCAGCCCTTGATTTGAACATTTTGTGGCAGTGAAATATGAAAAGTTTAATTTTTTTTTTTTTTACATTAGTAAACATCTGTTTGTATGCCCCATTTGCTGTTCATGTACTGAAGTGTTACCATCTTATCATATCTGGACACTGGGCATGATTTCCCCTTCATTGATGACTAGTCCAAATCAACTTCTTATCTACAAAGTGTTTAAAAATAGTTGAAAGGATTTTTTTTTCTCCATCTTCCCAAAGACCAAGGTGAGGCTTCTCAACCTGTTGTTCCTCATATCACACTTCTTGCCCTTCTTGAAGTTAGTGTTGTCATTTGCTTTTTTCCAATCTCCATTCACCAGGACCTTCCAAAGATTGTAATCAAGAGCATCCTTGCAGTGACAGCCAGCTCCCTCAACACTTGTGGGTGTATCCTATCAGGTCCCATGGACTTGTCAGTGTTCAGTTTGTTCCCTTATTTGACCCTCCTTTACACCAAGGGTAAGTCTTCATTGTTCCATGTTTTTCCACTGACCTTGTGGGCCCAGGATTCCTGAAGGCAAGTCTCATCAGTAAAGACTGAAGCAACAGAGGCATTGAGTACCCTGGCCTCTTGCATGTCATTTGTCACGTGTGCCATTCAGCAACAGCCCCACATTTTCTCTACTCTTCCTCATGCTGCCAATAACCCTATAAAAGGCCTGCCTGCTGCATTTCATGTCCTTTGACAGCCTCCAGGTAGGTTTCGGATTTCCTGTCCCCATCCCTGCGTGCTCACAACTGTCTCTATTCCTCCTGGGCCACCTTGCACCTATTTATGTTTTATATATTTGTTGGTTTGTTCATCTGTGCAGGTTTCCCACCACAACTATCCTCCTGTAAGTCAGAATGCATCATTCTTTGGGCGTGGGAGAACCAACTAGCTTTCCTGGACACCACCTCTCTTCGGGACCATATCCTATGGGATTCTTTCAAGCAAGCCTCTGAACAGGACAGTTTACTCTCCTGAAGTCCAAAGTCATGACTCAACCTAGCTTAGGTTCTGAGCTCTACTACAAGGCTTTAAACATTAGATTTAATAGTTTGTGTACCAAACACTGAACCAGTCTAAAAAAAAAAAAAAAAATAGACAGTTGCTGTATCTGTTTGTAGAAGGCATGAGCAAAAGAAAAACAAGATGAGACACTTACTCTGTCAAGCATCTCTTTGGTATGAGCTGCAGACAAACAGAATCTGGCTCTGGACTCGATGATGGGGGTGGCAGGGAAGCCCACAACCACAACACCGATGTTCCGCTTCAGCATCTCACGTCCAAATGCACTTCCAGAGAGAACAAGAAAGATCAGAATGATACCAGTGATGGCAATGCAGCAGCAACATGAAGGTCTCCGTATGTTTAACCATACAGGTCTTTGTTGAAGCAAGCCTGCAAGGCCACAATTTGGAGCTTGCAGTGCTTTCTTCTAAAGGCAGAATGCCTATTCACGAAGGCCATTTTTTAATTTATTCCTAAGGTGGTCCTCCTCAAAAGGTTTCATTGTATTAAATTCTAGCAAAGCTAAAAGATTAGAGGGGGCAGGGGCTGATCTTTCGGATTTGTAACCTAAGATTGGAAATCTTCCCAATAGGAAAGAGGGATTTTGGCTTGGAAGATAGACTATACAAGGAATCCCACTTGCTGCAATCCCCTAAAGTGTCTGCAATTTCAAGTTGGTTTGTTTTCACCAATTTAATTCAATTAAAGTACATTACAGTGTCACAGAATGCACCACTTTTTAAGTGACTACCAGGGGAACCACTGAATTGCCACAATAAATTGAGATAACCTAATCTGACACCAAGTTCTTACGGGGATTAGAGAAATCAGTGGCTTTGACTTATGTGATGAGAGGCACGAAGATCTAGATCCTTTCTGTAATGGCAGCGCAATTGTGGGTGTGTCTACAGGCCATAGGAAACAGTTCTTTTTGAACTGACCTTGTCTTCAGATGCAGCAGCAATGAACTTGAGGCTTAAAAGGATGTGTAAAAATAACATCCTTTTACTAGGTTTATAATATTTCTGCCTTTTACTTCTGCTGCAACTATTTTCCTCATAAATATGTGCACAGTGATACACTTAATTTTGTATCCATTTAGTACTTTCAAACTATTTTAAAAGCAGACCACAAGAGACAAAGAAAGGATGAAGTAGATCTGATGAGAGCTGGCCCTTAGGATCTACATCAGAGCTCCATTTCCTTTTCATTTTTAAGTTACTGGCCCAACTGCTAAGCTAATAAACATTTCCATGAATATTTCCAGGGAAAAGATTGTACTGGTTGGTAGAGCAGCTGGGCAACCGAAACAGTATGCCTCTGTGTGCTAGATGGCACACACTGCAGATTCTACAGCACCTATAAAGGTTAAAGGCCTTTTAAATTTGGTTATACTGAGAAGGGTGGAGGAAGACTGTTCTAGCTTCACGCAGAATGCTACAAGACATTTGTTTCCTCACAGAACCACAGTACTTAGCCAGACTGAAGCCTGAGCTAGAATACTACAGATGTTTCTTAGGGCTTAAAACGAAGCCATGCTTTCCAAATTCAGAAGTGTTGGTTGAGCACTGCATTATACACAGACGCTGAAAAGCAGCTACCAAAGCCAAGTTATCCTTGAAATCAGGCTTTGTTTATGTTGCAAAAAATTTTAATGTATACATTATATCCTGCTTGCAGAATTTTAGCTGTAATTATGCACACAGCAGCCCACATGTCCGTAAGCATTTATGAAGCTTACAGTTCGATTAGTATTTACAGTAACAGTACCTGAGCTGTTAAATCCAGACTTATTAAAAGACTTGGGATTCATCAAATACAGGTTGCTGTGTCCCATCATATCCCACCCCCTGCTTTTTCCTTTTTTAAATTTCAGAGTTCACCTGTGGAAATGTTGACGGCTTCTGATTCAGGAGCTGGTAAAAAGATTCTTCTAGTGACTTAATGTTAATTTTAATTCAATTTCAGCTTTTCTTTACCTCATATATGCACTTTGCATAGAAATAACATGGAAAAAACAAAACAACCCCCAAAACAACCCCAAAAAACCCAAACCCAACTTTAAAAACATGGCATGTAGTGGTAAAACAGCTACCCTGAAGTGCTTTCTTGCTGCCACAAGCTACAAGCCTCAATTTTCCCAAGATCACTTGCAGGAAGTTTCCATGTTTCTTAAGACTCGGTCTTAATATTCTTGTACCATCCTAGCTTTAGAGAAGACAGGTGAGAAGTTTCCCTGTTAAACCTACCCAATTTTTGCTGGCATGTAGAGCATCAGAGGCACAACTGGGGAATCTTCATTTCCATAGATGATAAAACCCATCTCTTTAAGTCGTCTCCTGAAATATCTCGTGTTCTCCGCTAGCTGCTGCACACGTGCTTTCCCTAGAAAAGAAATTAAAATAGGACCTAAGCCACACGCATAACTGCAACACAAGACTTCTAGCTGAAGTACAAACTATGATGTACCGCTTGTGCTTACACAAGGGTTAAATTAACTGCAAAGTAGAATTTGCAGTTTCTTTTATCTTATGTAATCAAGATCACTCACTCAATTCCTGACAAGGCAGTAGGTGGATGGACTAGGACAGGCACAACCATCAAGTCCAAGCGCTCCCTATTTTTTTCGTATCAGGTTTTTAATCAAGAGATACCTGCTTTTAACCGAGATTCAAAATTTGCTCAAAATTCACTGGTAACTGCACCTTGAAGAAGAGTTTCTTATGCTTTTAATAATGAATGGAAGCCTACTGAATCAGCTAGGGCTGTTCACCATGTTTTATCCTGCTTGTCTGTATTATTGGAAATTACTAATTTCCTCCTTAGGTCTACTTGCTGAACTGATCACACGGCTGCTCCCTACCCTTCTTCAGTTAAAATGAGCTGGGTTTAAATTAAACCGATTACTTCTGAAATCCAGCTCACTTTGTGGTAAGTGGCAGTGGCCAATCCATCATGCATTCAGCCAATTCTCACATTTGTCAAAATTAGCACACAGGACATTAGACAGCTAGTATAATTTAAACACTGCAGCTAGCCAGATATGCATAGGACAACCTATTTATCAGTTAATTAAGTTCTAGCCTAGCACAATGTATTACATATCTGTATCACCCAGAAAAAGATCTACATCATCTCACCTAAGCAGATCATAATGCATTTCTGATCAACTAATACTCTACTGTGCTTAACAGATTACGTAATATGCCATTGATGAGACTATAATAAGTAATATTTATAATTACTTGTCTCTGGTCCACAGAGTGTATTTTTGGATAAGTGATTATCCAAGCACTGTTTTCACCAGATGGGTGATTCATATACCGAAGCATTAAATCTACAGCAGTGCAGATCTATGCCACAAAGTGAAGATGACTGCTGGATATTAATAGTCTTCCTTTAAAGTTGTAGATAACATAAGGTGATTAACCAAAAGGAATGCCAGCTCTCAAAGAAACATCCAACACCCACATAGCTCTGCTCCAAGCCAGAACAAATGTAATTTTAAGAACCTATACAGTTTTTGTAGCCAAGAGTATCAGACATTCCACCCACAACCATGCAATCAAAGGCAAAATCCCATCAAAGGCAAAGCATGAGAAAAAGGATGAAACCTGTTAAGTTTGCAAAACTTGGCCTATCATTAGTGGGTAGAAGCTGGTATTTTTTTAGGAGCAGTCATTGCCATTTAAGACATCTCCTCCATCAGAAGTGTTATTTCTTAATCTTTTCTCCCCTAGAGTTTCTTCAGAAGCTTAATTCCTCTTTCCCAAAAAGCAGTCAGATTTCAGGAAAACACAAAGGCATCTTGTGCTTATGAAACTTATTTTTTAATTGGCTCACATCACATCAGATGCTCCAGTGGAGACCCAGCTTTCTCTTATGTTTTCAGACCAATTATTTGGTTATTTTAGATACCCCAGACTGCAAAGTGAAGTTTTAAAAAAAAAAAAATGCAATAAAATAAAAAGAAATAGGCAAGATACTACAGATAGTGGCCCAAAAGCCATTACTTGCATTTTTAACATTGAGACAATCAATAAAAACACAAGTGTTCAGAGCAGTCTACATGCGCAAAAAAAAAAGCTAGAATGATACCTTCTGAGAAAGCCACATCTGCATATCTCCTATACAGAAATGCACAACTTCTGACAACATTTCAAGTCAGTGACATACAATCCCATCTAAACACACATGGAATTTCACTACTGCAAGAGTAGTGAATACTAGTAAATACACAGCTGGATACAAGTGGTGTGATCAGCCCCTCTACACAGCCAAGAATACATCTTCTCCCATACATGCATTCTCTCCATGCTCCCATAATGTATGGAGTTTACAGTGCTTCAAGCAGAAGGAACTTCAGCACTTCTATAGTTTTCCCCTCTAGAGATTCACACCCTTTTCCAAGTTGTTGTGAGCCTTCCAGGCTAAAGATTAAAGAGTAACTTTAATTTGTAGTTGGCAACCACTTCACAGTCTTCCTTAAACTCTTTCCCATAAAAAGAGTTTATGATTCTAGATTTGTCCTTATAGACTGAAGAATGCTTTGAGATGTAAACAAGTCTCATGTGCAAGTCTTTCCATCCTCTACAGAGACGTAATTGCCTAGTACAGCTACTGATGGATTCGGTCTCAAAAGCCTGTCAGCTTGTAATTTGTTCCAGAGCCATTAGTCAATTTAATGAAATTATTACCTCTCTTGAAACTTGCCACCATGGCTACAACAACATTAACAAGAACTTGAAAACATTCAGTGGTGTCTTCTCACTATCCACCATGTGTCATGACCATCTGAAGAGATCTGTAGTCATGATGGAGCAAAGCACCAGCAATCAAGCAGGAACCAGGTGCAGGTTCCTTGTCCTCCACTTCCTTTACTCTCCGCATCTTCTTTGCGCTTCAACATATTTAGTCTCCTATCCCACTGTGAAATCTTGCACTTGAAGAGTGATGCCACATGTTAACTGAATAGGGTTTGCAATATTATGCAACAATATTCAGCTCATAATATTTGCTGCTTCAGCCCCTGGTACACATGGATGCAGCAGGCTGTTAACTGCTATTAGAGTTTTAATGTGTTTTCTGGGACCACAAAGACAAACCAAGCAGTGCCTGCAGACAGCAGGGACTAGGCAGCACTGCTAATCCCACTTGTACCCAAACCAGTGCTTGAGCATTCAAACAGAACCTCAAAATCCCTTCCAAACTCAAACATTTTCCGAAGCTCAGAGCCCTGTCCACATCTGTTCAAGTGCAGACCAAGAAAGATTGCCAGGACTGCAGCAATCCTCCAGCAGCTGGCTTTCTTGGCAGTATACAGCTGCATTTTTAAGACCACGCAAAAAAAGGCTGGCTCAGACACCACCCTGCCAACTGTTCTCGCACAGGAGTTGTGCAACGATTCTGGTAACATCCTTTCATCTAGGAAACTGGAATATGATGACCTTCAGGAAGGGAAGGGGGAAGAAAAGGAGGATTACTGGAACAGAGCTCTTCAAAAAGCTGCAAAACTAGACTCCCTTATCAGAGCAATTGATCTGAAGTCCCTTATGAGTTCTGTAAATGGCTTAAACCAGCTACTGACAGACCTACACTGGAATTAGAGGATTAACTAATAACTTCTCCTTTGCTTTTATACCCTTTTCACAGGTCTACTGCAGTTGTAACAAGATTGCTCTTGCCATTTAGAAAAACACTTCTGTGCCTGTAGAAGCCTTGCATCATTCAGTCTAAAGCACGCATGTATTCCCGAAAGAACATTCTGCCATTCTATCAAAATATATAGGACACCTAATGGGGAGAAACATTCTCCTTTAACCACTCTCAGCTCAGAGCTGTAGCTGTGCAAACGCAGCAAAGAAAAAAGAACAGAGAAAACAAATGCAACCATTGCCTCTGCTTGGATAGCTAAGATGGGATGAATATTTACAGCCGACAGTCTGAGAAGAGGTACATGCTTTTACTTGACAGAGCCTCATACTAGTCCAAGATAACAGGCCGTCACTTGAAATTGGCACTGCTCATCTTCATGCCAACATTTTTTTACTGTACACCTAAAGTGTACATGATACAGAGTTGCAGCCCATCTACCTCAGGTGCAAATAACCAAGTGTGAACTCACAGATCAGCAGCAGCTTTGCTGAAGTCACTCAGGGCCACTCTCAAACTTTGGTTCTAAGGGACTGCCCATAACCTCATGGTGATCTGTACTGTACATGGCCAAGAATGCCAGATATATGCTTTTGCATTTATAAACCCTAAGCAGCTGAAGTCTAGACTTAACAGAGCAGAAAAGTCAGGCTTCAGAGTTTCTGCAGCAGAAAGGTTCTGTACAACCAGCTGAAGCAATACAGTAAGAGCTGACCAACTGTATTTTTACCATTCCTCCAATACTTGCAGTTTACTTCCAATATGAACAGCAAACTTTTGCCCACTTCTAAACAAGCTGCAGATTTGTGCTGGGGGAGAGGGTTTCTCTTATTACATTTTACCATATGGCATATCAAGTTATACAGTATGTAAGACAAGCAACACTCTTTAAAAAAATGCAGCTAGCATCTCCCTGAAAAAATGGCACCCCAATATTCCAACACCCTAGAGAAAGCACTCCATTGTGAATCTAAAACACACATGAGATGCATATTCCCCACAACCCTAGTGGAAAGTAAATTAGTATCTCTGCCAGGACAGATTCACAGAGGTTAAAGCAATGATACTTCATCACTTGCAAAGGCCTCTGCTTTAGAGGTCACATTGCTTAGAAAGACAGAAGTTATACTGAAAACATTATCTAGGAACATTTCAGCAAATTTCTTCCCAAAGCAGAAATTGATACTGATTATAGTTATCTGCACGGTAAATTGGAGACTGCTCACCACACCACATCTAAACTCCTGTATCAAATAGGCACATAAACAGAGAAACTCACCTGTATTGAGCCTCATTGCTCTTTACATCACAGAAGTTCATGCTTAAACTAACACTCCAAATACTGCAAAGATTATCAGACAATGCTTACTGGCAAGAAGGCAGTTTAATAAATAAACAGCAACTGCCCAGCAATTAAAAAAAAAAAAAAAAAAACCAGACACTTCTTAGAGCTGAGATCTGTGTAAGCTCTCTATTCCACATTAAAAAGCCATCTACAAAGAACAAAGAAGCCCTAGAATCTGTGGAAATTACTCTGCCACAAAGATCGAATATTTATAGTGTTTCTGTCATCTATTAAAGGCTGATGAATAAGCTATCATAGATGGTATCGGACTCCAAAGAAAATTTAGTTCAACCAGGATGTATTTGTTTTCCCTCCCCCTTGTGATCTCTAGGCAGTAATTGGAGAGCAATCACAAATCTGTCTTTCTAAACAATGCAACACTTCATCAGCAAGGCTTCTTGAGATATAAAAGGCATGTTGCATTGTACACAAACAGACTACTGACTGACACTGAACTCCAGAGGGGCAAATCAACTTCAGATGGCCAAGAAAACACAAGCAAGATTTTATCTGCTTGTCCCACTAGGGATCACGATCACCTGCACCTAAAACAAAGTACTTGATGCAATACAAAGGAAGCTATATATTTACATTTTGATTTTTATAAAGACTTCGAAGCAACGTAACAGGACACATCTTTAAAAATGGCTTCAAGCAGTGAAACTGTTAACTGTATGCACAAGCTGCAATAGAGCTCTTGTTGGTCAACAAATATCAGTTTACATTAGATAGCTATGAGGAAGTTATTATATATTCTTTCATTAACTAATCCTGCAGCTGTTCACATTGGATTTTTAACTTTCCAGTCTTGTCTTAACCTATTTTTTTTGTTTCCAACATGGACAATGAGGCCAAAAAGCAGTTTCACACCTTTATTTTATATACCAGTTGAAGGCTAACGTCCTTAGTTTTAATGATTAAATGAAAATATTAGAATAAAACTCTTGATATGAATTGACTGCTATCCAGTACATGCAGAATCATTCCACTTGTGATACATACTTATTTTCACAATTACTCAGTCTCTCAATAACAGCTTACGTTGTAACATAATGGAACACCCTCTGTTGTTCCATTGAAAATGTTCCAGTTTCACTTACTAGCAGAGATTTGTAAGAATTCTGTGAGAACTTGTGAAGATGCACTCTGATAGCAGCACACTGCATCTAATAAGACCCAATATGTATCTAACAAGAACCAGGTTTTGTTAAGAAGGCTGGCTGAAGAATATTAAAGATGTTTTAAATCACTGCAAGAAGTAAAGATTAGGGCAAGTTAATCTTAATAACCATAAGGCATCTTTGAGATTAAAACACTCCATGAATTCTTTGCACAAAAGTTACTCTCAGTCTCTAATGGAATTTGTTCCACGTTGTTTTTCAAGCTTGTCCCATCTCACAAACTCGCCAGCACAGAAGTTCTGCAGGTGAGAAGCATTAAATCACCTACTGACAAATGTGCCATCCTTAATCTGGAGCAGAGTAATTTCGCTTAGTATAGTTTATTTCAGTCAAGGAAGGCATTTATTTGGCAATAAGTCTACCTTGTCAAATACCACAGTTTACCTGATGTTAGCAAAGTACTCCTGCTGACGTCATGCTAGGAGGGCTATCCATTTTGTACAACTGCTTACGTGGACAGGTTTCTCATCCTCTTCTGACAACAGTCAAGGGAACCTAACAAACCTCTTACCTCCCTTGTACAATGATTTCCCAAGACAAAACAAGTTAATTTTTTGGTCTTTCTTAGAAGAAAAAAATAAAAATACATATTAAGGTAACTAAAAGAAGGCACTTGGTCAACTGAGTGCTTGCACAGACTATGACAGCTGTGTTCATGTATACATGGCATGCATATGTGTGAAAGGACACCAAAACAGCAGATCTCAACCTACTTTTTCAGGAAACAATGGTGAAGGGCATTTTATAACCTGAGCAGTAATATTTACTGACTATTGATAGTTACCTAAATAACACTGAACCTCCATATTCTTGTGTGGAATAAAAAGAGCTTGTTCTGTAGCATCCACAATGGTTCCCAAATTACATGAAATGGAAATCCTTGACCATACAAGCTTGCTAAGACTTTTACCAGACATGTACATAATTAAAAGCCAACCATCACTGAAAACCAGAGGTGGGAGTGGAGGGGGGAGGTGGGGGAAGAAAACAAAGACAAAGAAATCACAATCCATTATGAAGGAGAACAAAGTGATGCCATCATCTCCTGCTCCCCAGACAAAACAAGGTGGCTAAAAAAGTCCTACATGAAGAAGGTACAGAGCAAGCTACATTTCATGGTTGCTTTCCTGAGAGCACCATCATCAATGACAGTGTAGATATAGCACTGTTTCATTAGTACAGGTAGAGCCTTATCTCCATATACCTTGCTATCAGTGGGTCAAACAGAAGAATATAAAAGTGATCATTTCTACTTCAAAAAGCCTGTAATTTCCAACATTTTGAAGTATTTAAATCAAAGTAAACTGGTGATGAAAACTTGGTTACATGTACCATTCTCTAGAAGTTTGTTTCTTCATGTCGGGGTGATGCTATAATATATTCAAAGCTTGTAAATTTTTCCACATTAAAACCCCCTTGTTTTTGCAAGGCTTGTACTTCCATTCTGTTTATTATTCCTCCATTTCTTTCTTTTGGTTGGCTGTTTCAGTGGAAGACATAATTCAGCATACTCTGTTTTGGAAACAAGCATTTTTCAAATCTCAACCAGGAATTCAATATTCTTCTGCTGATTTAACAGATTCTCCACTAAGCTTTCAGAAGCTAAGTTGCTTCCCAAGGGTTTATGGAAATCTTTTGCAATGTTAACATAATCAGTCAAGTTGTTTTCTGGACACTGTACTTGTAAATACCTCATCATTAAAACCACACAACGGCCAACTCCTTTTTTGGGAAGGCATAAAAGCACTACTACTCTTACTGTCATGAACATATTTTTCATGTAAGATACAAAAAAATTCCCCTTTTATTTAAGGTTTCTCCTGAAAAGCACAAGAGTGCACAACATTTGCACAAAAAGAAAAGAAGTGTTTTTAGATTTGCCAAGCAGCAGAAAGGATAAGCACAACAAAAATATCTGACTGGAAGCAAGGCTGAGATTTGAAACAAAGTAGTATCTGTCTAAGGGCTATAGTACGTAAACTGAAAACTAGAGAAAGTAGAGTGATCTTTTAAACTAAACTTTTAAACTGGGAGACTAAACAAAACCCCAGTTTAACATTGATTAAATACCAACACTTTCACCTTCTAAGGAGAAGTTGCACTAAGAGACAGGAAGATCATGATGATGTTATATGCTATATGTAAAGGATGTTTAAGGATCTTGGATGGTAGTATCTGCCAGAACTGACTTTAGGAGGCTTCTAACATCATCTGTCAAGAAGACTCATAACATGAACTCACATCCCAAGGCAGAAGGGGGAATCAAGACCAATTCACTGCAAAATCCTGTCAAAGACAACACTCACCTACTCAATCATGGAAAGGTTACTTCCTATGGCAACCTATTCTTTCAGCCTCAAAAAGCTATTTACACCACCTCAAAAACAAGAGGGAGGTTTAAAGCAAAGTTTTCACCAGTTTTTCCTGAAAGATCAAACTAAAGGCTAATAAGAAAAATTTTATTATACATTACATACAGATTTCTTATCTTTCAGAATACTTTTTCTATCTCATTGTTTAAGTTCCAGGAACAAAGCGGCTCCACATGTACCAATCTGCTTCCTCTAAGTTTGCACATGTGAGCGCTGCACCGTTGCCAATATTTGCAATAAGAATTTCACATCCTTCCCTTCAGATGCCATCTGGTGATTTTCATCACAGGTCTTCAGAATGGTATTATATACAATTATACAATGTAACCTGAGATTGAACAGAGACATTTTAAAATGTACAGGTCAGAATATGATATTCCCCCAGTTTTACATTATGAAACACCAGCTCACACAAGCAAATGCCAAGAGAACCTGCCAAAACAGTGAGAAACCTAAAAAAGTAATCAGAATAATTCTTTAACGCAGTGCTATTGTATTACTGTTTAATAGCTCAAACTCTGGTATTAGCAAACCAGTCAGAAGAGAGAAGAGCCCCATTGTTTTTTTTCCCGCAGTGTTGTTGGGGGGATCCAGGTTTAAAAACAAGCTTGGAAATGACAAGAATCATTACGGGAAAAGTCTTTTTTATGTCTTGAGTCTGGGGTCACCAGAGGGACTGAGCATCTTCCACTAGAGGCCACTGCTGTACAGAGGGAGCCCGCAGTCGTCCTCTGCACGGCACTGACCTGCTGTCAGGACGCACTCCCTCCAAAAACAGCCTATACCGCATTACCGTAGAGCCGTGCTTAGTTGTCCAGGAGACGCTAAAGGAACCGCTAACAGGCCAATTGAGACAAGTTATTTATTCTTCTGACACTTGCTTCTCGAGTTCACCGCTTGGGAGATAAACTACAAATAACATGGGAGGAGAAGCCTGGTTGAAGAGCCAGCACACTTGAAAGCATAATCGAGGAAATCAAAAGACTGCTGAGAGCTCATGTTTGTTGGCCATACGGCACCAGCATTAGCAACGATTTATTTTAGGGGAAGCAGTGAAAGGCTTGGCTCATGACCATTCTGAGTTAACCCCATGCCCATGGCTTTTTAACAAGACTGCATGCAGGGGATTTGTCTGGATTACATGGGTACTGAGTATGGAGCCATTGCAGAGGCAATGGTAAAAACTCCTTTAAAGGAGAGAGGAAAACAGTTGAATTAGATTCAGAAACCGGCAATGGAGATTCAGAAACAGAAATGAAGCCATGAGATTCAGAAGTGGAAAAAGGAGAAAAGAGAAATGATGGATGATGTTCTTGGCATTGAAAGGTCTGTAAGAAACAAAATCTATGCTAATACCAAGTTTCTCTGCTTGCATTTGCTATCAAGCTAAACAGTTCCAGTAGAGTCTACAGGCACGCCAAAAAAACAGCTGGGTGCATGTTCTGTGTACTCATTCAGTTTATACATACTGGTGAGATTGAAGCCTTTGGCATATTCCAAAGCCCAGAAGAGTATTTCTATATTTGAACTTTCTGATTTTGTTTGCAACTACCAGCTGCATTTAGAGAGCTCCAAGGCAGCCTGCTGACACCATGAACTTCATCATAAAGAGAAGCAGCTCTCACCATGAAAAGATATGACTGGAAAGATATGATCTGTTGAAGAACTACCATTTAAAATATACTGACTTAAAGAGGTCTTAAAAGCACTTCCATTGAGTGTGTAATCATAGAACAGTTTAAGTTGGAAGGGATCTCTAAAGGTCATCTAGTCCAACCCCCCTGCAATGAGCAGGGACATATTCAACTAGATCAGGTTGCTCAGAGCTCAGTTGAGCCTGACCTTGAATATTTCCAGGGATGGGGCATCCACCATCTCTCTCAGCAACCTGCTCCAGTATTCAACCACCCTCATCATAAAAAAAAATTATTCCTCTTATCTAATCTGAATTTCCTCTCTCTCTTAGTTTAAAAATCATTACCCCTCGTCCTATTCCAACAGACCCTACCAAAAAGTTAGTTCTCATCTTTCTTATAAGCCCCCTTCAAGTACCGAAATGCCACAATACAGGCACTTTTTCAGAAGATCTTGCCAATTATTCAAAACAACACAGGTTCCACAGTTTATTATTCTATTAATACAAACACTACATTGGTGACCACAAAAGAACTTGACTGATCAGGCTGCACATGCACTGCAAACATCACAGTTACTAGTATTGCCCAACTTTGCTGTAGCCAGTAAAATAGTGTTTGTATTAACAGGATAAGTCTGATTCCTTCATACTGCCCTGATCTGTGTATCATTTTAACTGTAAATTCTCCAGAGCAGTCAGAAACTCTGTACAGCAGTAAAACAATTTTAGTTTATGTCAAAGGTTTTCGCAATATGGTGACACAAAGATATTACAAAAGGACATAGTAATAAAATCAGCTAAAATGGCTGTTCACCCATGCTGTTCACTCGTGCACAGCCATGTCAGCATTAGAATTATTTGATTAGTCATCTTTTGCCTCAAACAGCAGGCTTCATTATATGAACAGAGAGACTTTGAAATAAGATACGTGTGTAAAGGAGACAAGCATGAATAAACATTTTAAGGAGATAGTAAAAGCAGTATTAAAATCAATTGATTTAAACTGAGCCAATGTTTATCAAACTACAGGAAACAGCTTTTCTACAGCAAAATCTCTTTTATAAGAACCTGAAAACTCAAGCTTTAAAGGGATAGATATTAAGCCAGTACAATGATACTGACACCACAGCCACAAGAAAAAAACATGGATTAACAGACCATCCTGTCTCAAATCCGGGCAATGCTGGTTCCTAAAACCAACATAAGCCAAACATTAAGTAATAGTTACAAATGCATAAAATGAGTAAATGTTTATAAATGCTGAAACTTTGAAATCATTAATCCTTAGTCATTAGGCTAAGCTTACAAATGTTTGGGGCTTTTTTTTTTTCCTAGACTCAGTGCCATTTTTGTACAAATGAGCAGCTAACACAAAGCAGCAATGGCTAACAGGAGAGCTCTAGGAGTAGAAAGGTTAACACACTGGCATACTTCCAGCTATAACTTTTTACTGAACTACCACGTGGCAGATCAGGATTCCAATACATGCCAGCCAGGCAATTCAGAACTTCAGGGCTGTCTACCACCACCACTTACTCATTTCAACCACTTACTCTAGTTCAACTACAGTTCAACTAGGTATCTTAGTGGTTAAAATTATATCCAAGCTACCCTATATAGCTCCTGTCCATGGAAGTGACAGTGGGAAGTACCTTTTAAGAAGGAAATTCTTTCCTGTTAGGGTGGTGAGGCACTGGAATAGGTTGCCCAGGGAGGCTGTGAATGCTCCATCCCTGGCAGTGTTCAAGACCAGGTTGGACGAGGCCTTGGGTGATATGATTTAGCATAAGGTGTTCCTGCCCACAGCAGCGGGGTTGGAACTAGATGATCTTAAGGTCCTTTCCAACCCTAACAATTCTATGATTCTAATATGCCAGAATTCAGTTCAGAGCAAGAGTGGCTGAAAAGGTTTTACACAGTGAAACTTGTTAAGGTTACAAGAAGGAAAATGACTTCTTAATAACTCAACTCTTTAATTATTTTGTCCTCATGTACATTTAATCTCCTGGCTGCACATACATCATCAGTAATCAACTTTCTTACTTTCTGCCTTTGTAGCTGGCACAATCATATAGCAACCTGCATCTTCCCCAATGTGACTGAAATGAAGGTAATGTTCAGTGTGTCCTTTACAGTGTCTCAGCTAGAGAATTCAGTGACCTGCCTACTAAGGACTCATATTATGCATGAAAATAACACATCAAGTACTTACACTCCTTAAGAAGTGTAGATCTACAAATCCATAGGATAGAAGACTCCAAGCACTCCCTGTCAGTACAACTGGCCAACAGTAGGTCCAAGTCTTTAAACATACATGAATGAAGGGCTGCTTTATCAGTTGTAGTATCATTACCAGATACTGTACCACTGGCAGAGATTTCAATGAAGCTGTGGCTGAAGCACGAGACGACTGACCTGCAGATGTCTGAAACCCATTTTTAAGTGAGCTCAGGCATTAGAGTATTTCAGCAGAATATGCTTCTACTACTAGAAAGGAAAATTCTGTAACCAATACCAATAATCTATGGAGGGACTGCAGCCACTAATAAACTGAAATCCTGGGCAAGACCTAGCTGCTCCCCAGAGTGGGAAATAAAGCTTCAGCCGTGGAGTACAAAGCTTAAACAAAAAACACAAAAAACCCAATATCCTGAACTAGGTGAAAGTCAAACATCATCAGGAAGATCACCAGAAAAGGTGAAACATCTTTATTGGACTCCTTTGCTACTTCAGGGCTGCAGGGTGACTGAATGTAGAGAATGGCACCTCAAAGATAATTGGCCAAGGCAGATGCAACAAAACCTATATAGCCAATGGGTAGATTTGAAAGACTGTAACCAAACAGCTACTCCAGAACTGCTGAGCTAGGAACATACAACAGTGTTCTGGGTTCAGCAGTTAGCAGTCATTTTTCTCCTTCTTAGTAGCTGGTGCAGTGCTGTGTTTTTGACTTTCGGCCTGGGAACGGTGCTGATAGCACCGATGTTTTAGTTACCACTCAAATGTTTTAGTCTGGCCAAGGACTTTGTGAGCCTCATGCTCTGCCAGGGAGGAGGGAAAAGCCGGGAGGAAGCAGAGACAGGACACCTGACCCAAACTGACCAAAGAAGTATTCCATACCACAGCACGTCATGCCCGGAATGTAACTGAGAGTCACGCGGAAGGGCTAGCAAACTGCGGGGTTGGAGGAGGTATCGGTTGGTGCTTGGCTGGGCTGGGGGGGGTGGGTTATCGGTCGGCTGGTGCTGAGGTGTTGTATTCTCTTCCCTTGTTATTTCCTTTGTCATTATTATTATTGGTGGTAGCAGTAGTGATCTGTGTTATACCTTAGTTACTAAACTGTTCTTATCTCAACCATGGGAGTTGCATTCTTTTTGATTCTCCTCTGTCCCTCCAGGAGTAGGGGGAGGGCAAGAAGGGGGGGAGCGAGTGAACGAGCTGCTTGACTGGGTTTAAACCATGACAAACAGGTTGCATATGGCACAAAGCATCCTATTTGACAAGATATGAATGTCCCCTTGAGTCTTGCCTGCTTACCAATTAGCACATCCTTCATAAGTGCAACACAAGTATTCTAGACAATGAGCATCATTCAGGTCCAGAGGTTCACAATACTTGGATGAACAGCTCCTAATTTCCACAAAATCAGATCTGGGAGTACCTAATAGCTGTGGTCTGTTCAAAAAATGACGCTCCAGATTTATCCTTGCCAGCCCAGGCCTAGTAGGACAGCTACTGGCATGCTGTATTGGCTTGTCAAAAACCATCAGAAGGAATCTCATTAGAGGACAAAGTCAGCTTCCCTGACCACAGGTCAGAAATGCACCCTGGCAAACAAGACATAGAATCATAAAATGGTTTGGTTTGGAAAGGACCTCAAAATCATCTGGTTCCAACCCCCCTGCCATAGGCAGGGACACCTCACACTAGACCACGTCACCCAAGGCTTTGTCCAGCCTGGCCTTGAACACTGCCAGGAATGGAGCATTTACCACTTCTTTGGACAACCCATTCCAGTGCCTCAACACCCTCACAGTAAAGAACTTCTTCCTTATATCTAACCTTAACTTTCCCTGTTTAAGTGTAAAGCCATTACCCCTTGTCCTATTGCTACAGTCCCTGATGAAGGGACCCTCTCTGGCATCCTTGTAGGCCCCCTTCAGATACTGGAAGGCTGCTATGAGATCTCCACGCAGCCTTCTCTTCTCCAGGCTGAACAGCCCCAGCTTTCTCAGCCTGTCTTCATATGAGAGGTGCTCGAGCCCCCTGATCATCCTCATGGCCCTCCTCTGGACTTGCTCCAACAACTCTGTGTCCTTCAAATTTGTGTCCAAAAAATAATAATAAAAAAAATGATGTCCACATAACAATTTTCCGTCCACATAAATCAGCTACAGAGTAGCAGGGACTGATATTGTTAAGAAGTGTCAATGCAATAAGGTAATTCTAGGATGCATCTTGCAGGGACAGTAAGTCTCAAAACATCCACTCTGCGCCTTTCCCTATGGTCCAAAAGCCCTGCAAAATATATTTGTGGAATGTAAAAAGAAGCTCCACAGGCCTATTATTCTCTGTGTAAAAATATAAAATGTCCCAAGATGCTGAAAATAGGCTGTTACTACTGTAGGAGATACCACTTTCACTTTCCACATAATCCTTTAGTTTGGAAGAGCTGTCTTGTAATCAGTCAGTCTAATTTACCTGCACAAGCAGGGTCAGCTGGAGCAGGTACCCAGAACTGTGTCCAGCTGGGTATTGACTGAGTCCACAGACAAAGATGCCACATCTCTATGGGCTGTCTGTTTCAATGTTTGACTACTCTCACAGTTTCAGTTTTCAGAAATTGCTTCCCTCATGGATAAATCCTAAAATTAACAAGAAGTTACAATTTACGAGATGCAGACAACAGCTAAAATTACACACAGTAAGCCCTACCTTATACTTTTATCTGCCTTCCACAACAGAGGATGAAATGTCAAGTCTATCAGTTTGAGACACTATTAATAATGAGCACTCTGCAACTTTTGCTATCAACATGCTGAACATAATAGGTACCCAGCCTAAATGGCTTGAAGCTGCCAAGGTATTTTGCCACAAAAGATGAAGGCCCAAGCTGACAAACCCCAGAATAATACACATCCGCTTCTTATGTACCCTGGCAGTCAAAGAGTGAGTCAAACTTGCCAGGGCACTTTGCTCATTATACATAAAATGCTTGACTAAGTTTTAGTAACAACTCAGCATGGCTTCAGTTATTTTAACCTGTGGCCAATCCCCACATGAATGTCCAAACTGCCTAGCCACAGAAATAACAAGCATAGCAATGCCAGGTTCAAAGTGTTTCATCTTTACATCTAAATCTAAGATAAATGTTATTCATGCCACACTGTGCAAATACAACTGCAAGGATTCCACGCTAAAAACAGAAGTGGTAGGGAAGTAGAACTAGTAATGAGTGGTATTACTGCTACCTCTGCCCAAGTAAGAAAGAGTAAAATGCTTTGCAGAGCAATTAGCCTCACGAAAGGTATCAAAAGAACTTGGCAAGAATAAGATTCATTGTGGTGTTGCTTTTTTTTTTTTCTAAAGCAAATAAAGCAACAAATTCAGGATATCCCTGAAGTAAAAGCAGCCATGTGTGGCAAGAGAATTTACAATTATGTTCTGAAATAGAAGAAAATCTGGAAGTGGAGCCAGCCAACATTCTCAGCAAATCAGACACTACATTAAGTCTCATTGAGTATGTTCTACTCTATTTAAACTTGTCTTTGAGTGGAGTTATAGTTTAGATATTATAAGGACCAAAGCTGCCTTTCCCCTCCAAGACTCTTGCAGACATTTCTGTTTAACAGTCATCATTGGCTCAGACTTTTTTTTGGACAGAGCACAGAAATGAGCTTGAATGTATCATATAATTAGGTTGTAAGAAGTAATAATACTTTGGCTGGGATAGTAAGAAAAAGTAGTTGTTGTCAGGAGGACCATGTAGCTAGGAAGCTACCTAACACCACTGAACTTTTACTTATAGATGCAAACTGACTTGGCAAGTTTTCAGAAAAGGAATCTACCTCCCTGAAGCTACAGCAAACAATAAGTTTAAGAGCAACCACTCCTTCAGAAAATAATCCGTACTGTTCTTACTGCTAAGTGAGAGCTACAGCAACAGTCCTTGGGTGGTAGAGCACAATAAACTGTGCCAATTATACCTGAAATCCTCAAGAATTCTATTGTCACTTTTTTCAAGCTCTCCCTCAACAGATGAGTGGAACTGAACTTGCAGACAGAATAAGCTCTGGAAAAATCCAATACACGATCTTACTTTTAGATGTACCCCTGAAAGAAAATTTAACAGACATAAGAAGCAGAAGCTTTTCTCTGAACAATGACAGGGAACTATATAATTCTCATAAACAATATATCTTATTTTCTACTAATCTGGATATAAAGCCTTTAAGTCACCCATTGCTACCAGAAAGCTGCAGCTTTGCAGGGCCATCTAATTTATCACAACCAGATGGTATGCTGTCAATAAAGGAGGGGCTGCTATCATTCCAGGGCAGAATAATTACCTTCCCTTTGAACCAAGGTCAATGTTTTCAATAAAAACACAAAGCTGTTTAATGCAACTTCCAGTCTGTCAGACTCACACTGTGCAGCTCCAGGATTCATTAGACTCACAGAAGTGAAGGAGAACATTTGTTAAAAACAGCACAAGTCTGTCAGAAAGGACATTGATGATATGCAATTAAAAAATGAGGTACTTCGATTTTTCTTTAAAAGCTTTTTGTACAGACTTTTTCCATTACAAGTTTTACAGAGAAAGTAACTGTACTGCATTAAATGCTACCTATGTCCTAGGCTAAGTAATTACGGTAGATATTCACTGTTCTGGTATGCACCTCTTCCGGCTCTACATTTCTGCATCTCAAAAGCAGAAGCAGCAACATTTATTCTGTAAGACTAATAGGTAACAGTTGTGAAGGGCAGAAAATTAAAGGTTAGCTAGTAAACAAAGCTGAAGAACTAAAAGATGTTTCTACCTAACCAAAACACCATTAAACTGACATTTTCTGACATCTGGACATACACCCCAATTATACTGGAGTAATTCAGAGAAGTGGACCTTGCAGTGTTAATTAAACAAGTTACAGTACAACCAACCAAATGCTACCTTCACTTTGAGCAATGCAAGAGACTGGATGAATTTCATTACATACTAAATTCTCCCCATGAGCTTCAAATTCTGCCAAATAAAAACAAGCAGTAATTATATGAATACTCAAAGCATTTTCTGAGTCTGCTCCCAAGCCAAATTTTGACTTTCAACTTCCCCTGCTTTCAACAGTATGTATTTAATGAAGTGTTTAAGAAACACATCCTTTTTTCACAACAGCGAGACATTTTGTTCGTCTTGAAAAGCTAGAATAACTATCAAGCCGGGAAATTAAAGGTGAGCTGTAAGCCCAAGTGTGACTATTTACAGAAATTACATGTAACAAAATAGAATGGAAATGTTCATGTAGTTTTAGTTCCAGGATGGTAACAAATATTATTAAAAGATGGCTTAGCCCAGCTTACTCTTGACTGACCTTCTAACTAGGATCAAATCAGCACGTTCTTTTCTTTGTGCAGCAGTGACTCAGAGGATGCTCTTCAGATTTTATTCAATTTTACATGTGATATAAAGCCTTAGAAGAAAGAGATATTTGAGCAAAGCATAACAGAAGAGGAAAAAAACCCACAGCAATTGGACAGCATTTAAGATTTTGCACAAATCTCAACTAATGTATAATTCTGCTGATTATATCCAGGAGCTGCAGTTAGTACCCTGATAGCTTACCACCCAGAAGACCAGGATCAATAATAAAAAGGGTGAAAGATGAAGGACAAGATCTCTCAGTCCTTGTAAAAAACACAGTTAAATGCACAAACACGAACAAAAAGCTTCACAGGGAAAGAATAAGTTGTCTCTTCTGGATGAACAAGCAAAGGTGGCTCTTACCTTTAGATACTGGGGTCCATTCCCACCAGAACTTAAGAAGTATATATAGTAGTGTGTATATCTATCTCTCTATCTCTCTCTTTTGTCCGTTCTTAGTGAGTACATGCACTGGGGACATAACACAATGGAGACTTGCAAGTAAACTTCCACAGGGGCAGAGATAAAGAGCTATTTTTACAAACGCTTAAAACTCTTCCCAGAGTTTGAATATTTCTTGCACCTCTGCAATAGCCTTCAATGGAGATTTTCAGGCTTCTCCAACTCAGCTTCTGGGAAGCTGACTCGGGCTTCTCACACTGAGTGTGCAAAGGTACACATAAGAGAAAATTCAATGTCCTTTACAAGGTAGGGGCCTTTGTTTTCCAATGCATGCCATTTAGTCTTACCTTCATAAGGAACTACTTCTACTGTTCCTGTTTTATACAATACTGTTCTCTCCAACTCAGTCGTATTATATAGAATATACTACAAAATCATCTTTCTTGATATTTCTAACAGCTATAAAGCATTAGTATTGCTGCTACTATTAAAACTACTCTAATGAGAACGTAGTGAAAAGTGAATGCCTATTGTATTGTCAGAAACCAGTTAATCCAATCAGTCAAGCTACAGGCAACTGAAGCTATTTGATGTTACATGACGATAATACATTCAGAACTATCAATGTTAACGGATGCACGGTACTTGGAAAAATTAAGCCAAAGAATACAGACTTACACCACAGCTGATTATGTCAGCACTTACACCTGGGCTAGAAGGAGACTGTAGCATGTTCAGAACCTTCCTCTTTATCAACTTCCTTCTTTAGTAAGTGACTGAAGAAGTGATACCAGTTTCTAATTAACACCATATCAAATCATGTAATACACTCTAAGGACAAACATGTCCTAACAGATTTGCTGTAGATTCTACTATCTTCCTTCTAGTTTGCATTTTAGATTTCTTGCTCAATTTGAATTTTCTAAAGCCAGCAACTGAATTAACTTATTAATTGAAACACCTTAGTCCCCTTTGCCTCTCGGATGGGTTGGTACTTAAACTGGGATGTAATTAAATGAAACAAAGGGGAGGAAAAAAACCCCGAACTATAAAACCCACGCAAGGCACCAGCCTCTGTACAGTCCTGGGGAATACAGATTTTTAAAGTCTCCATGGTATGCAACATCATGGGTACACTACCTAGCATTTTAAAAAATATCAGGTGTTTTCAGCATTCTGATAAAAATACAGCAAGTAGCTCGACCTTGGGAATTTATTGTTTCAAATCTCTCTCGTTTAAAGAATCGCTCAGTGGGAACAACATGCAACTCTTTGGTACATCCAGAACACAGGATTATTTGTAATTTAATATAAAAACATTTCAGCTGTCTTAAATTGGGGTAATTCCTATGCAAGTCTGGCATTTGAGACATGCCACATATTTGCCACAGAAGCGTGTGCATTTTTGTGCTGTTATGCGCGGTCCATCAGTCGATGCATTGCCCTTAACAACACCCCCTCCCACACGTCACTCTCAGGCTGAAGAGATTCTTGGCCCCAGAGCTTTTTCATTGATCCATTTATTTGTTCTATAAGGTACAATACAGATTTCAGGAGTTCACAGCTACAGGGATAGCAACAGCCTAATCTGGCTGTAAGTAAGCAAAGCGTGTTTACATTTGTCAGCCTTTAAAAGAGATCTTAAGAACCACTGGGTTTGTAGCAGTAAGTTTCACAAGGTTTAACACTTGAGCTTCTTTTCTCCCCTCCGATTTTAAAAGCTGCCCTTTCCCCCTGTATAGATAAGGGAGTGAGACACAACAGGGATACAGAGCCATTAGCATCTCAGACTCCCTTTGTGATAATTAGAGGAAATGATTTTGCTGACCCCAAGCAGTCTTTGAAGTCTGCACAAGCAGTACATAGAGAAGAGGAAAGGATTATCCAGCAAGACATACATCCCCTTAGACCTGCCCTGCAAACAACTCTGCTGGACTGATTCTTCCCTCAAAACCTGAAGACACGTGGGTTACCAAAAAACTTCCGCTTACAGACAATGTCCAAGGACTGCTGTGAAACAGTCTCTGCATATCAGCATTTTACTTATGCCTAACATACAAAAACTGTCATGAAGCAACTGTCATTGCTTTGCAGAAGTCTGAATTATTAATCAGTTAGCATTAGCAAAAAAAAAACCCACCACCAAACAAAACACCAAACCCAAACAAAAATCAAACAACCCGAAACAAACCAAATCCCTCCAAAACAACCCCAAAACCTATACAGCTCTTCTATTCAGAAAGATACCCACAATTCCCATTCATATTTAGAAAAGCATTTATCTTATGAGACAGCTCACAAACTAAAATGAATTGCTCATTGTTTATTGTCAGCAGCCCCCTGATTTTAGAGATCCAGAAATCATCAAATAGTAGATACACACTGCATAAATAATCTACTTGAGTTAACCATGTAAAAAAGAACCACATCCCCAAATACAATAGCAATTTGTAATCTATACCAAGAACACAGTTTCACGAGATGGGACACCCTAACACAGTCTCTTGGCATTTCTCTGCATACTCAAAATTTACTGTGCATTACAGAAATCTGCTTTTTCTAAGAATGCTGGTTGGTGGTACCATCAGACTCCTTCATGACTACCAGAATTACATTTAGCTGGTAATATGGTTTTCATTTTTTCAATCCAGTATTAACTACAATGATATACCAGATTTAAGATGCTACAGAAATAGCAACTGATTCTAAAGTTCACACAATGGAGAACAAAAAAAACCTATGCTCTACACTTGTGTTCAGTGTGACTCTTCACAGGAAATCCTCCTAAATAGAAGTAGCAGGATTTGATGTCTAAAAAAAAAAATGCCAGACCAATCAAAAGCCCACCAAACCCCCCAGAAGAACCCACAGAGAAAACCCCAACAACAAACAAAACCAAAACAAATCACTGCCTCCTGTGAATGGCTGTCAGAAACATGCAAGCCCTTTTCACTTAAAGTAGAATTCAAGATAAATGTCTGGTCTGGTAAAGCTGACAAAAATTACCCATGAACTCTATTTTATCATCAAAAGAGAGTGAGAAAGCAAGAACATGTCTCTCTACCTAAAAATCAGTAAGACTGACTGAATATAAAATTATTTCATATGCAAAGGATTGCATTGAAACAACTCCATTTTATGGTTACCTCCTCTGATATGTTCCAAGTCCTGTGCAACAACGCTGAAGTGAGAGACTAGGCTGACTAGCTTCAAGAGATCTAGAAGGGCACCCTAACTCCAGCCCACTACCCACCACAGCATTTTTCCACACACAACTTATGAAGAGGCTGAATTTCTACTGACAGCAACTTGAGTTCTCTCTAGAGTAACATAGCTAAATAGAATATCAATACAGACAGGACCAAGTAACTGTCCTGTGAGAGCAACTAAGAATAAAAGGACACTATCTGCTCAACTTCACTCTGATACTAGCTGAAGGATCTGCTGAGGAACCGCAGTATTGCCTGCAATAAATAATTGCTCTCCCCCATCGAGAAAGCATTTTCTGAAATATAATTTACAAGCAATACTTTTCAATTATTATTTAGTTTTTATGTTCAGCTGTTCATCTTTGTTTATACCTTGTTCACTGTATCTGGTTACACTGCTGTCACATGGATGAAAGTCATTGCATTCTCACAATTATAACTACAGTCACCTTTATTTTGAAGTTGAATGTAAAAAGCATTGGTTCAGATGAATCAGAATTTTAAAGAATGAGATCAGGAACATCCCTCCGCAACAAAAAAACAAGTTTGTGTTGCCTGGGTACCTTTATTATCTAAATCTGTACATTAATTATTGGGAGGATTTGTGGGACTGGTGTTTACACTACTTACACATTAACTCTTACAAATTACTTATTATCACAAATGCACAGTCATGATAATAACGTTCAAAAATCATTGCAAAGACAGCTGCTCATACCCTGTTTGACTGATACTCTTGTGCCTTGCTGAGAAGAAAGGGGAGAGAGATGTCTGCTGGTCAGACTATTTTCCTGAACTAGTTATGGTGCCTCTACCACAAAGAAGTCAAACATGAAAAAAAAAAAAAAAATTATACAGTCTCAATAAAACTTAACTTGCCAGTTTAATGGCATTTTAGAGCAGAACACGTGTTTTAAAACTTCTGTTTTCTTTTTATTATGGTACCTTGGACACCGGAACTTAAAAAGCACATCTTTGCTCTTAAAAGCTCAAGAATAAGACAGAGCATCAGTGAAGAAGGGACAAAAGGAAACAGACACAAACCTTTGTAGAACACAAATAGTTTGACAGGCCTTTACGGAAGATTGAAGCCAAAGAACACCAGGAACACATACAAGCACCACATTTCTTTACAAGCTAAGGAACGTGCAAGCTTTGACAAAGCATATTACATAAAGGATGTTTATAATCTACTTCCATGGAGACAGTTCAGTAGCTTTACAACATATCAACAAAGAGTGCAAACTGCATTTTCCATCTGTTCTGTGCAGACTGTTTTTCTACAGTGAAAGCCAGTATCAAAGCTAACAGTTCTTTGGGATTTTAAACTGCAACATAAGAGGGCAGAGAAACATTCTTTGCCTTTGAGCACAAGACATGATGACCGAGGACCTGGACTCTTCAAATGTTTCAACTAGGAAGTGTAACAAACAATTTAGTAGCCACCTAGTTTCAGCTAGCATTACTAACTGCCTTTCCCAAGTGTAAACATCATACAAATATAACATACCTTACAGAACCAGGCAGATTATCACCTTCAACTGAACATGTGCCATAAGAACAGCAAATAAGCCCACTTCACATTTTAAGACAGCTATAGCCAAAAATAAAGGATACAGTCAGTATAAAACATTAATGCAGCTTTAGCTCAAGCAGGAGAAGAATAAAAATGCCAACACTATAAAGAACTCCTTCTGCTTCCAAAGTTCATTTACTATGGAAGCATAAAAACCGCTCCTGAAGTTGCCTGAAATCAAAAAGGAATAAAAAAAAAAAAAGCATCTGTTGTACTGTGACATGTCATTAGCACAAGTTCTGCTGTGCTGCTGCTGTTAGACCGGAGTTGCCCCTACACTGTATTGCATAGATGTTCTCCACATATATAGAACACTAGAAAGAGTGTAGTAAGCCACTCTTCTTTCCCTAGAACACGAAGAAGGTGTAGTGCACACCAATTTTTCCAAGAAAAAAACCCCACAACACTCAAGTTTAATAGGTCTGATCTACACAAAGGGCACTAAATAAAAAGGCACTTGAAACACAAGATATTATTATGCAAAAACAAATGTGTATGGATGGTACAGCCCTCATGGCCGCATGTTAGACTACCCTCAAATCTGAAGGGAAGTCACTGAATATTTTAGAATCTGTATTAGGAAAAACCATGCTATGAAAAAATCTTCCTGAAGCCCACCATACAAGCCTTCAACCACCCCTTCAATCTCACTGAATACATCAAACCCAAAACTTAAACAATCTTACATATGCCACCACACGGATCTAAGACTGTGCCTGGCCATCAGTAGTTTCTCCCACCACTCCAATAAGTTACCAGTACAACAGATCTGTCAAAACACCTGGATCCTACACACAGTGTTCTGCTTCCCAGAACACAGTGTAACTCCCCTGGGTTTACCAGCATATCTACAGAGCTTCCATGAAGACACTGTCACAAAAATCCTTCACTTCATGATGAACTGTCAAAAGATTTCAACCTGAAGAAGAACACTTGTAGGGGAATATTTTTCTATCTACGTAGCACCTTTCAAAGATTTCCCTTGGTACTAAAATTTTTAAGTTAACTATATACCAAAAATCCATTGAATCAACAAAGACATTGGGAACAATGTCCACAATTAACAGGCTACAAGCTACTACCTACTTCCTGATGGAGCAAATACCATGAAAAAAAAAAAAAAGGCTGTATAGTAGGTAGGCTATGTAGTTGGCTACTCCAAACCAAGTACTTTCTCACAAAACATGGTAAAGGAAGCAGGTACAAGTATCAGGTATTATAAAAATTAAAAAAATTAAAATCTAATAAAAATGAGTGAATACAAAGCAGGCCGTAGCAAAAGCTTCAGGGTTAGGAAGGATGAAGAGTCTGACGACCATACCTGTGTCACCAAATGCCCTGTGTTAACAGATCAGCAGTAAAATACTTAGTTTCCAAGGTTTTTTCCACTTTTATTTAAATTAAGGTAATTTTCATACTAGGTGCGGTACTCTGGAAAAAAACCCACTCCTATGGTTTGAATTAAAATCACTAAATGTTAACTCCAGATGTTCCAATAACCTCCGGACTGTGGCAATGAATACTACTTCAGTCCAAGTAAGCAAAGGTACAAAAAAAATAAAATTTTCCATAGGGAATATACTACCTAAATGTACAACAGTACCACTACAGGGGTATTATTTATCATCTTTAACCAGTTTTCCATGCCTGCATTACAAAAAAAAAAAAAAACTCTTACATAAAAAGTTTTAACTAAGGCAAGGACTACTAATAACTAATGCTTAAGGATGATTTTTAATTACACTGGAGTATATTCATTGCAAAGGCATTCACAACCAATTTCTAAACTTCAAAAATGCTAGTCTTCATTTGTAGCTTGTTTTATTGTTTGTGTATTTCTGGTTGGGTTTGTTTCGGGTTTTTAATAAATATTTCACTTAGCCACTGTAATAGCCTGGAACTTGTCTGGAAATTCACTGGAAAATATATTTTTAAGCAGAAGACAGACTGCCTATGATGTGCAGGGTCTGCAGCTTCCTATGTATGTTGATATATATATGAAAAAATACTTTTTACCTATACATTTCTTCCCCCTAATCTCCTACCTCTCAGCAGCTGCTGATCTATCTGCTTCCCCTCTTAGACCCATTCCTCACAATGCCTCTGTTGATGCTGGGACAGAAATCACTTGTTCATCAGCTTCTGACCTTTTCAAGACCTACAGGACATAAACTGCAAACGTTGATTTACCTTAAAGAGCTGGCCACCATTCAACACATTAACCGCTATTCCAGACTCACCTATGTGAAGCTTCTAGGAGATAATTACAACTTTACACTAGGAAGGACTTGCATATATAACTAAAATAGCTCACCTATCCAGTTACAAATTCAACCCAAACTGTTCCTTTTGCAAATCATTTCAGTACCTCCCATCTTTCAAACATGCTTTTTTACCTCTGTAATCAGTATAATCATTACTGATACTAGGGGAATCTCAGGTGGCTCTGTTGAGCCAAGACTTGGTAATACTTGAGAAAATGAAAAAAAAAAAAACCCAACAACAAACAATAACGAAACCCCAAACCAATCACACACACAAACCCTCAAGCCTAAAACCCTCACCAAAAGACCCAAGAAAAGATGCAGTGACAATGCAAAATGAGCTACTCAAAGACTTTTTGTTTTGTGTAACAGTGTAGGAGCAAAGGTGGATAGTAATGCATTCCCTGTACCAAGCAGCCACCAAGGGCTGTTTTCTTTGCCAAGATTTAACAGCTATAGATATACAATACTGAACACAGTTTTGACTTCAAAAACCTCCTTAACAATCCTATCCATGGAAATACCTCTAGCTACATATGTATCAGAGCAGAAATCTTTATAACTTAGAGATGATCCAAGACATAGCTTAGATAGCTCTTGCATAGCTAAGCTATCTTTTCACAACTGTAGGAAACACTTAACAAAATGAAACTTGGAAAGCAATTTTTCCCATCTTACATTCTCAAATACAAGAATGGTCTTCAGGGAAAAACTCATAGTTAAGCATAGTTTGTGTGGTTTTACAGAAAGGATATTATTTTTCAAGAGTATTAACATTTAGTCTGTCAGTGTATTTATCTTGCCATTAGGCACATCTCTTAGGAGCATGTGCTGGAATTTACAGACTGGACAAGACATCCAAGTATTCAACCTTGAATCAGTTATTCAGTATCTCTGCTAACTATTAGTTTCTACTACTAATACTAGTTTCTGTCTGGATCCCTTGTTAGCTGGTCATAAAAAAATAGATTTGACTGCATTGTTTTTCAGATTTCACATCAAACCAGTATAGAAGCATGAGATTATTACAACATCAACAGGTCTTAATCTGTTCTGAAATTCAAAGTCAGTTCAGTCAGAGGAATTCATATGTCACAGAAATTACAGGCAGCAAGATAGCCATAATAAACAGTGCAGATGAACTGCAAATGACTACCAACAATCTTCTCCCTCATCCCCTAGAGCTGCATCCAGCCGCTCACTGCTTTCTCAACTACAAAATCAGATGGGAAATGTGTACATGCAAGAAGCAGTATTCAGCAAAAGTCATTTGAGTAGTCACACTCCATGTCAACACCTTAAAAGTTTATAACAGCATTGTTCCTGGAGCAGTTAGACTACTGGTCAAGTTCTAGCAGAGCAAGACTTGGTATTTCAGTGAGATATACCAGACAGCTATGAAGTATCCACCTTTGGTTACAAATAGCCAGTGATCAGTTTGGTCTAGAATGAGAGAAATAGAGCTCGGTGATCCATTCTCTTACCTGGATAGTGAGGAAGGCTGAGGGGGTGAGGTGTGTTTGACTATCCTGCTCTTTGGGAAACTTCTCTGGGAGGTGGCAGTCAAACACTGGAGTACCATCTTCTGGCAAAACTTAACAGAAACCTGCTCCATAAAGAAACAATGCCAGGAGCACTATGAAACAGGCTCCATGAGCCCAAGGTAATAATAAGATCCAACAGAGAAGTAAGCTTTCACCAGTTACTGACACTGTAAGGTACTATGAGACTTATTTCTTCTTTGCATTAGCACTTACTCTGAAAACCCAGACAAAAACCTGGCAGATAGATTACCTTCTACTAACAGTCTCTTGGTAGGAAGATCCCACCAAGAATGAACATAATATTCCTAAATACCTACTTTTCCTCAGAGGTACTAAATGGCACATTATGGAATGCAGCACAGTAGTTTCCAAAGATCTTTTTGTCCCTCAACATGACTTTGAAATACCTCCCAATATTGCTAGAGATTTTACCTACCTAACACAAGAAGCAGTGGGAGAGACAGGATGCTACAAATGCATTTGTGCACTTTACTAATGTGTCCTAAAATTAAGAACGCCCACTCTGGAGATGTCTGGCTTTCTTTGCTTTTTTAAATAGGAAATTTATGTATGAAGCACCTAAATCTTTCATAGAACACAGTCTTCATGTATCTTCTTGTGCAGAGCCTTGACCCGTTCACACAAGACGTCCCGTATAACAGTTTCCCCTTTAACAAAGATGCCTACAGATAAAAAGTTCATCTCGGGCTATAAAGTTCATCTAAGCTATAGCCTGCAAATTTGCCACTGTCAGAGCTGCCCATATCTGCCTATACATATGTTACAGCAGCCATACTTGTCCTTCTCCAGTGTGCTCTCAGATTTACCCTAAAACTCTGCCATAATTTCAACAGGAAGGGTGTTGAACTTTCCCATGTTAGTAAATTGTATTTGGCAAGCAGTTTCTGGTAGCCTGCCACCTGGAACTGCAGTGAGGTGGAAGGGTAGGCTTTTTGCCTGAAAAGTCCCAAACCCTGGAGGCTTTGTCTCTGCTGTGACTTTTACAGACTTGTTTTTCCTGCACAGCTCTGTTTTCCAAGAATCCTGGTAAGATCAAAGCTGTGCATATGAAAGCCACAATTGCCTCTACAATGCCAGGTCCTGAACAAAATATTAACTTGTCAGGAATACAGCAATAACGCTAGAAAAGACAGGCTATTTTCAGTAAAGATGGAATGTACTACACATTCTGCTTCCAGCTCCTGGTACCGTTATTCTTAAGAGTACCACATCTGTTTGCACAGAGTACTTAGCTCTGGAGGTGCTAGCTGCAGGGCAAGTAAGTTCTTCACTGCCATTTGGGGCCTGAGTGTGGTGACATACTTGTACAACAGAATACTAAGCCCAGCAGTAGGAAGGCAAGCTTGAAAGTCTTAAGAAGCTTCAGAATTATTTGATTATTCCACTGTGGGGTTTAAGGTTTTTTTTTGTTTGATTTTAATCCCAGTGCCGATAGACAAACAGTCAAGAAATCATAGAAGCTGCTAGCCAGCGTGAACATGAGAAGTACGCATACTCTGTAGCACATTTCCCCCCCACGCAGACAGCATTGTAACTAAAACTTTTCCCCTAAGCAACAACTCAGCAATACCCTGAGCATTAACAGAAGCTTACCAGTGACAGCAAGAAGTTCTACGGGTCGATTTATCCTGGTTTTGACAAGCCAATTTGTCTTGAGCTAAACCCCACTGTTAAAGCTAGACTGCAATAGAACCTGCACAACCTCATTTAAAATCATCTCAAATCTCTCCCACTGCCATACGCTCTCACAGCACATTAACTGGCATGCAGACAGCTTCTTCCTTCAAAAACTAAATCTGTATTATTTAAAAAAGTTTAGGAATTCTGAGACATCAGCAAACACCTGTGCACTAGTAGGACTAAAGTGTAGATTGTCAAGATTGTCCACATTTGGGAATTCATCAACTGCATGTTGATGCAACTGGTGTGGAATGGCATGAGTTGACCTTGTGCTAACCACATTTTATATCAGAACCTTCTAAAGTAGACAAGGGCAGCAGTTGAGTGGTCTGAGTCCCACATACCCAAATACACCTGCAGATAGACCACAGAAAGGGCTACAGTCAGACTGTTGCTTGTTTCCAAAGAAGCCAGAAACATTTACATTAAATGCACTTCACAGAATGAATTTTTGCCACATCTGTGCACTGCAGATACTACTGTAATTGCTGTTGTTGCCAGGGCTGATGATAGGAAGAGGTGCTTATGTGGGTCATTCAGGTATTAAGAAAAAAAAAAAAATCCGTTTTAGTAAATCATGTATCACACCAAGAACCATGAACTCTTTATTTCACACTAACCCAAAGAGAGTTCACATCATCTTATTTGTGATTACTCCTGTTTGAATGTTTTTATCTTAACATTTATACTGACTTAAAAGAATTTTGATCACACTATTTCTAATATCTACCAGTGAGCTGCTATCTGGTATTTACTCCTTTCCATGTGTAAGCAGCACACGAAGCATTCTATAGAGAAGTGGCATCTCAAGTTCTGTTGAGAGTAAAAAGTGAGTCACATGTTTTAAACCAAATGTAGTATAAGAAATTAAGAAAAATGAAATTACTTCAACAAAGCCACATTCCTAGTTGTACACCTGCTATGACAGATCAGTGTTTAGGTTATGAAGATACAAGGTGACAGCTTGCACTTGAACAGAAACAGTAAGAACCAGAATGTTATGAGAACAAAGCAGGTGTACAGTTATAAAGGTTTATAAGCTCTTGAACAAACACCACAATGTTGATTAAAGTCCAAAAGAAGAGGCATGGAAGAATTCTCACAATACAATGCACAAAAGGTACAGTTCTCCTAATGTCTGTAAACACTCTTCAAAGCACCAAAGGCTGAAAGATTTCTCTTACCCAGCCCAGGTTAAAGCAATTTTGCTGGAGGCTTGCCATGCTCTGTGGGAGGGAAGTAGGGGTGCAGCAACAACCTGGATTTAAAAGATCCCCAGCTGGAAGCACAAATACAGAGAGTGATGTTTAAAACTGTTAGTCCCCTGGCGAGAAGCAGGAAACTCTCTTTATGACCCCCAGAGTATTTGTTTTTCCAACAGTTTCTCAGCTCAGCTTGAGATTCTCAAGGGCAGCAACAAAAAAAGTTTTCACTTCGCTCAAATTAGTTTTGACTGGTTCCAGGGTTCCCAAGGTGATAATTTAACACCTCATTAACAAGTGCATTATTAGAGGAAATTCAAATGAACCGATTTTAATGCTAATTGAATGTTTTCAACCTCAGCCTGCACAAGGAGTATTTATTTTCCCTTTTGAATACAACAGCAGCCGCAAAGCACTTCCATTTGTGGATCTATTGCTAACAATGGCAAGGTACAAGCTTCATTTATAAATATACTATAAGCCACTTTATATTCAGTTCCAAGTGATGTAATGTGAGCTATTCCTTCACTACTGCTTACACTTTATACTTGCATATACTTCTGTCTTGGGAAAGAAGAGGAGAACTTTACAAAGTGTCTGATTTGAAGAAACCTATGATTAGGCAGCTAATTGAACTACTGAGGTCATTCTTCACTTGAGGGCCTAATTAACTACATGAAGGTTAAAGTACTAATTGCAGTCTTTTCTCCCCTACAATTTAAGCAGACCAGGCTTAGTTTTGTTACCAGCATGCTTCTCCCTGTGCACATTAACAGTATGGCAATGGTCCTGTCTTCTCAACAGCTCAGGCTCAGTTCTCTGCCAACACAGGTGTATGCCCTTATTCCCTTTGGCTATAATGGGTTTAACTACCTTTTCTGATTTAACTGACTGAAGTTTGTTGCACACTGCAATGGCAAGATCAGAAAACCTAGCTCTTCACAACCGAGATGCTCAGATGAGACAAAATCTAATCAAACTGTTGTGCAGCTAACTGACTAGCCTTCAAAGGTTATTCATTTCCAACAGCTCAACAGCTGGGATGGCCCATGCAATTACCACCTCTATTGCTTGTGACATTTGAGTTACGTAGGATAATAATTTTCAATTTCTGTACAGTGTTCAAGACAATGTTCATCCAAAACTTAAGTGACATCTTCAGCAATGATGTTCATGACTTATTCTTTACATGCTATGTATGGTGCTGTGATTGGGTGTGGGATATTCACCTCCTGAAACTGAGATGAAAGAGAGTAAACTTCTTATCAACATGTATAATTACTGAGTTAATCTCCATGAAAGGAAGTAGTTCACATCTTTTAGAAGCAATTAACACTGTTAGCTTTTGTTCAAACTTAAAACAGTCCAGGATTTGTGGCTCCCCTTCAGTTTTTAATACATGGGAGTGCAAATTAAGTTTCATCTCTGAAGGAGGTTAACCAGTCCCCAGACTGGTTTCACTGCGTGTTTTGATTTGCCCACGTCTCACTTGGGTTACTTTATGATATTCTTCCACTTGCCCCCAGTGATGTTATCAGGGTAACAAACAGGCTGGGTCCTGAACACCAACAGTACTAACAGAACTCCAGTTGCACAGGATATACGACTGGCTTTTAAGCAAATGGCAAGGAAAGAAGCCAACTGGATTCCCAGTCCTAGCAAGATCGTAATAGTGAAAAATCCAGAAACTCAACTGAATTCTGAACCGAACTCAAACTGAATCACTGACGCTGAAAAATTCACCAAGGCAGTCAAGTACTCAATATCATAAATCCCAAGAATACCTCATTTACCAGGACAAGCACCAAGCTGTCTCATTTTCCCCACAGTCAATTTAAATAACCCAAACACCACATTAACAACAAGAATCAAGTGGCTGTACACTACAAGTTTCCAGAACCCCATTTCAGGAATCAATTTGTCATCTTTGTGTACACTATGACCCCCAAAAGTCTGCTTATTGTGTCTTTCTATTATTGTTGTTTAAAAAAAAGCCTCTATCTACTAAAATATCTGAAGTTCATTCATCTTTGTGGCTGAACAGAAAAAGCAGCATCAACTGAACTGCTGACAACCATCTGCAATGCTTGCTCATTAACAATTTCTACCATGGTGACTTGGAACAGGAAAACCAGCCCCCAAAGTTTGCTTTTGCTGAAAGAAGCCTTCCCCATTTCTCCTACTTGCCTTGCTATTCTATATATCACAGCCAAATGTGATGATATGTGCTATACCCATGTAATTGTCACTGGAGCTCTCTGAAGACATTGTATGTGCTCAAGATGTTCACCACTTGAAGACAACTGTTCCTTTGAAAAAATTCAAGTGATCCAAATCAAGTATGTTTGGTTTAAGATCACATGATGGTCTTCTAGCCAATTATGTGCAAAACAAGTAATGCAAAGTAAAATAGGATAGACATACAGCATTGCACAAATAATGCAGAGGAGTTCCAGAAGCAGTACAGGAAGCATTACTACCAAGAACTCATAACATGGCTCTGCTATTGCTTTGGCTGTTGGGAGTCGTTTTTGAAGTCTGGATGAAGGAACAAGTAATATACTTGTATTCATATGTAATTATATTCCCATAACTGTCTTCAGAGAGATTGAGGCTTGCTAGTCACTTACATACATAAACAGTACAGAGAATTAACAGATTAGTTTGAACAGAAACCAAGATACAAGAAACCACTGTCCCAATTCACGCAGCACATTTGCAAGCTATCCATCTTATGTTCTCTGTAAGCATCCATTCAGCTTTTCATAGCATCTGTATTTTGTCTGTGCTGCCTCCTACTAAAAAATCCTATTTAGTCACTTGCAGCTTGCTGGAAAGATTTGAAAGGAGATATGTACTTTTTAGTTATGTAAGGTTATTTAAAGTTTTAGTAACTACAATGCCTTGTATTGTAAGTTTAGAGCCTCCAAATGTTTCATTAGATTTAGAAATAACCTGAAGAGGAGAGAATTAACTTATTCTTGCAAATTAATACACAAAAAAATCCCTTTTGTCCTCAAAAACTAATTGCTTCCTACTACTTACTCCTCAGCTACAGATCATCTCAATCTGACTGCACAATTTCCACAAAGGTTTGATGCAATGGAGAACAGCAGCTTTTACAAATAGTGTGTGGTGAACAATAGAAGCAGGCTGACAAAGAAACCACAAAGGCTCTTTTCAAGAAAGCACTCTTGAAGCCATTACAAGATTTATCTGTGGCCCAAAGAACAGGGTTGGGAGCTAGCCATCTACTATTTTGATTCCAGCACCAAGTCCTGTGCCCTTTTAAACCCATCGCCCTATCTCAGTTTTCCTTTATCCATTAGTTCAGCTTCACTAATTTGAAAAAAAAATCAGTGAAATTTTTGTAATACAAAGTTGATTCAGAGGTGTTTACCAGTGACCCAGTTTAAACCTATTTCTCTACTTCTCTTCCACAGTTAACAACTCTTACCAGCACCATTCTACTCCACATTTTCTCATAGTCAAACCAACTGCTGGCAGTGGCCCTCCAGAGCCTTACCCATAATTCTACAGAATACAAGCTAGTTTTTCAGCCATAGCTTTAAACAAAGAAAAAAAAAACCCAACTTTGTCATACTATCACTAAGCAGCTGCTCAATTCACCCAACTGAACTTTTGCCAACTTTATCCACAGAAATGCCTACAAAGTAGTATTATCTCTAAAGCCTTAAGGCAATTAAAAAAAATGCATGACTGGGAAACAGAAAATTGTGCAGAAAATGAACAGAGAAGTATGTAGATCATTCTATCAGGCATTTATTCTAGCTGAAGATTGACGTACTCGCTAAGCATCTAACACTTTCACAAGACCTGTAGCTGAGAAATCCTGGGTATGAATGGACAGGACTTTGTCTATCCAGCTATTACATCCAGCACTTCCAAAAAGTGCTATGGTTTGTATAGAAATTGTACGTACAGAGGCTTTTTTGAAATGACACAGCTTTCAAACACCAAAGCTACTTCTTTTATCAATAAAAATAGAGGCTATGAATTCTGATACTGCTTAGCACCAAATTAGCAGGATGTAGTCTGACACACATTTTAAGCAACATTACCCAAAAAAAAAAAAAAAAAAAAAAGACCTTTTGAGTTTATTTTTTTGCCAAATTAGTTCCTGATCTGGTTCACCTTTCAGCTCTGATGGATCTTGTTGGCATAATTGCAGGAGAACAGTCTGGAGTAGAATATGCGCCCATTCTCCAGGCTTGAACAAATATCATGCTGTAGCCTCAGAAAAGGCCCAAAAATGCCTGAGTTTGAATACTGCAAACAGAAATCAGCTACACATTCCTTGCTTCCTGCTTCATTAAGCAAAACAGACCCTGGAAGAAACCCAAAACAAGCAATGCCTGAGTAGACCGCAGACTGCTGGCAAATCATCAGCTAGAAAGAGCTCAGTCATTTTTAAGCTGACTGGAAAACTGTTCTGCACAACTTTTCATGTAGCAGAAGTTTTGCTAGTATCTGTTCTTGAGACCAGCAGTGGGGACAACTCTTGCCTGGCACAGGTATCTCACACAGACCTCGTGAAGCACTCAGTGCTAGAACAGATACAGCTGCTGTCTACCTGTATTTGCCTCAGTGATAACCTCTCTGTCGAGCAACCACCAACACCAATTGCTGGCACTTAACTCTGTTCTCAGATAATGTAAGCAAACCGAATGAAACCTGCTAGAACAGAAAACTTAAGTAATTTCTCCAGCAAGCTTTTTCACTGTCAGGTTAGCTGTCAGATGACCCATGTTCAAAAGCAAATACAGTTCTTCAGTCCACACCACCACCTCGTGGCCGGATGCCTGAAACTCCCGTAACTGTTCAGCAGTTTGAATTCTATGTATGAGCTTCTGAACTAAATGCCACTGACAGACCCCCAGCAAACTACACTACCATCCTTATGTGAGCTGCTCACAACTTTTTAATTACCTGTGAAGAGTGAAAAGTATCCTACATACAAAGTGCTGTAGTATTTCAGTTTCAAGGCAGATTACATACCACAAGTGCCAAGTTAGTTACTTCATGCTATAACTGAAAGAAGCTGCTAGCTACTAGGCAAATTAGACATGAGAATTTGTGGTTTTACTTCTTTTAATGCACTGAGACTAGTATAGATTTCCCATTTCTTACTTTCATATTGAAAAAGACAAATATGCTGAATATCTTCCTCTAGTGCATTAACTCTACCGATCTTAAGAACTGCCTCTAGCTCCCCAAGTAAAAAGGGATTTAAGAAACATTCCCTTATTTACTTCAACTGAGGTGCCAGCATCAAATTATACTAAGATTAAAATCAAAAGCATTGCCCCTGCAGTCACCAGCACACAAGACTGTAAAAGATACACAGCAAAATACTCTGAAAGCCATCTAAAAAGTGGGGGCAAATAACAAAAGACAGAATGGGGAAGAGCATGGAGAAGAGTTAGACACAAAACAAAAAAAAAATCAATACAAGACAATACTACATCTTATCTAAGACTAAGATTACTTACCTCTGCCTGGAAATTTCTCATGTTATTAGGCTCATCTGCCAAGTAGACTAGTAAATTGGATTATTACTCCAGAAATTCCAGGTCTACATGTACTAACAGACAATTACGGATGCGTCCACTGAATGAGTTACATGTCAAACTCTGTTTAGCCTTCCCCTTCCACATGCTTAGTGTTAGAAAGACTCACCAACAGTTGTACCATCTTCACCCATAATGCACTTCACAGAGGTGATGATTTGCTCCACAACAGGAGGTGACATTGATGTTGCATACACAGCACTGTGAGAGTATGTTCTGAGGTAATCAATCAGCTCCTAACAAAACACAAGAGGCATCAGACATTGCCTTTCAAGCAGTCTCAGAAATGCTTTATTGTCATGTCTTAATCACACAATAAAACGGGCCACCACAGGAAATCTCTTTCAGAATGTCATAGGAGAGAACAGATATCTCAAAAGATTAGTTTTACAGTACAAGTAATAAAGAGTTGAAAAACAAACAGCAGGGAAGTAACAACCCATAATTATGTCACCTGGCAAGAATGTTCACTGATCAGGGACAAATGCCTAGAACAGACTTGTTTAGCTAACACCACCAGTACTGGATTGCAACAAGGTGTTTGCATTACTCAAGCTGTGAGCACGCTGTGTTTCCAAAGTGTTTTTTATAACAGTGCAAGTAAAAATCAAATGAGACAGTGGGGAGCACAATCCACAGATGCTTATGTATCATGTTCAAAATAATTATTTCCCTACAAGTCACAAAACAGGGGACTAGGCCACAAAATATCTTCTCCCATTTATCAGCAGAATATAAATAAAGCAGGGGGTGTAATTTAAGAGTGAAAAAACCTTGGCCTACCTCTCCTGCACTTGGCAGTGAACACGCTACATTTGTTAGAGGGGAAACGCAAATCATACAGGAGCAAAGAACCAACACACAATAAATCTAGGCTGTTTGTTGTTAACTGTAATAAAGCCACTCTAAAATACCCAGACTACTCCATCAAAACATTATGAACACCAGCATGAATGCCAGGACAGATTCTGTCTTCTACAACCATAAAATAATGATGGCCCCATAGACAGCACAAGCTGGGAACATACTATCTCATTTATGTTGCTATCTGTGTGGAGTCAGAATGAAATGAAAGGAAGTTGTAAAGGGACTTTGAAATAAACTAGGCAAGAGATTTAAGACCTCTTGCCTCTGAAGCAGTTCCTCAAACAGTAGTAAAACCCAGCTGAGGACTCTCAGCTGCTTCACCTTATGCGAAGGGAGTTAATCTCACTAGCTCAGTACCTTTGGAAGAAGATAATAATATGGTAGTTTTTCTCTTTAGAAGATGTCCGAGTAATTTTAATCTAACTGTAGTAAGCTCCTACAGAGGAATATCTGCAAATCCCATCTTCATTCGGATGGGCTGAAGTAACAGTCACTAGTAGTATCTAAAAATTATTGCCCTGATAGGAAAATGATAGAATTTTACTCTCAAATAAGCTTAGAAGTCTGATCTGTGAGGTACATTTGAGGATATGAGAAAGGGGAAACATGCAATTGCCTACACCATTGGTCCCAAAAGGAGGGGTTTGGCAAGGGCAACACTTTGGCAGTACTTTACAATAGAAGAGAGTCAGCAGCAAAAAACAAAACACTCACAAATAACCCTCCTCCCACCCCACCAAAAAAGGGAAGAATTGTCTTTTTAGAAAGCAAACTGTTTAAGTCCAGAGGGAATCAATTCTACCAGACTAACCTAAGGGGATTTTTCTCCAAAGAGGATGAAAAATACCAGTTTTTGACATTCCTCCTGCAAGTCTCATTAAAAGTAATATTAAGAAATCCCTGCCTTCCTGGTTCCTAGTAGTTCCTAAGAAATTATACTGTTCCTAAGAAGGCATACTATGCCTTCTGTAAACTGAGATCATTGCTGACCATGTGAGAACTCTAAAATTATGAGGTACTTTAGTAGACTAGACTCTTTTACAATACACAAACTTTCACTGTATTAGACAGTATGTAAAATTATGAAACAAATGGGCAATCAGGGTACTTGAGAAACAGATAAATTTTGAAACGCTTAGTGAAGGACTTCACCACCAGCCTGAAACAGCCATGAGATTCCCAGATTTTTACCTTCTTGCCCCCAATGTATCCTCCAGCAGCTCCAAAACTTTTGGTGAATGTTCCCATCATGATATCCACATCTTCTGGATTGAGTCCAAAATAGTCCACTACACCCCGGCCACTGGGACCCAGGGCACCTATACTATGAGCCTCATCAAGGTACAGATAGGATTTATACTTCTTCTTAAGGGCAATCACTTCAGGCAAACGGACTATGGATCCCTCCATACTGTTGAAAAACAGAAATTCACTGTAAGTTGATTTAATGGCTAGGGCCTCTTTACAGAGCCTAAAGACTCTAATCTTTCTTTTCTTCACTCTTCCAGTACTTATGAACACAGAATTTGCTAGATGCATCATGTTCTGTAGAGAGAGGAAAGGTCCTCCTTGCACCCAGGGCCCAGATTCTTCAACCTATTTAACACTTCTGGGATGCTGACATATAGACCAAGCAGTAGCAGCAACAGTGAGTTAAAGCAAAGGAATCTGCTCTGTGACATTTTTATAAATGATCTCATTTTTACTTCCACCCCAATGTCAGTATTCTGATGACATCTGTTGTTTTTAAGAACTGACTAGGCTTTCATTAGTAGCGCTCAAAAATGCCTCATTTAGTGCTGAAATTAATATTTAATACTATAATTTAAATGTCTAACAGAGCTAAGCCTACTACATGCTCTCACTTTTAGCAGAAACATTCAATTTGTGCAATTCCATTCACACTAGCATTATCTAGTGAGCACAGAAAGAATGGAATGGACAATTTAAGACCTCAGCTCTGATGTAAATAATCAGTTTAATTAATTTTTACCATCTAATCAAGATGTGGGATGTATTGTGGTAACACCAGTTATCACAGTATTTCCCACAGTGCAGTACAGTACTAGCAACAGAAAGTCCAGGATGCGAGACATTCATAGCGCAATTTAATTCCCAGATGAGATTAACACAGTAGCTATGAAGTGACAATATTCATAGAGTGACCTGGCAAAGGAACCCAAATACTGAGCAGCTAGATCTCATGTGGAGGGTCCTAGGAATACAAAGAATAGTTTGTACCTGTATATTCCTTCCACCAAGATAAGAATTTTTTTCCAGGGCCTCCGTGTACGAGGTTGCCCATGCACAATAGCATCTTTGAGCAGCTTCTCCAGGCTTTGCATATCTGCACCAGAAATTACTGTTAAATGGTATCAAAACAGCTACTAGCTTGAGTTTTGACATGGCTAAAGAATATGCCAAAAACGCACAAGTTGCTCCAGTGTGGAGAACAGACTGTACCTAAGTCAATAAGCGTGGGCTCCATCTAGCTGTGGGCCCACAGATGAGATTAAAGGGAATGGGTGACTGTATGAACTCTGAGGAAAAATTTCATCATACTAAGCTAAAAGCAGAAGTTAGAGCATTAGGCACAAATAGAAAACAGGGGAAAAGGGGGGGGGGAGAAAGAAAGGTAGTAAGCATGTCCTTGTGGACAGAAATAACTCAAAAAACAGCAAGGAAGCTCAAGGATCAACTAAAGGTAAGCAGAAGATAAACCGCAGCACAGAACAAGAAGGGGAGCAAGTGCACTTTTTTATTACTTTGTTCAAAACTGACGGGACTGGGGGCATGAAACAGGAAGCTACCAACCAACCAAAAAAAAAAAAAAAAAAAAAAAAAGAACCACCAGTGTAGGGAAGAGAACAGTGCCTGGCATATCAGAAACTAGACAGATGAAGTTGCTAGTAGCAATGTATTCTGAAACCTTACTACCTTTGGCCACAAACACTGATCCCAGGAACCCTGACTAGTATGAGCAAATAAATACACATGAAATCAGCCCTTAAAAAACAAATGACCTGAGGAAAGGAGTGGAGATGTGAGTAATCAAACCATAAAAGCTGAAGTGCTGAGCAAGAGACATGTAAACACTATGGTATGAAAAAACCTACAATCAATCATGAAAAGAAGATTGGTAGGGCAGGGCAGTTGTAGCAGTGAGAGGAGCTTGTGAACTAGAACTAGACTAGAAATTATACAGCAAAGTAGGTCAGTTAACAGACTGTTAAAAGACAGCTGATGTTCAAAAAAAAGACAAAGAGGCAGTGGAATCCCCCTGCCTCTCAAGGGAGAAAGGACAAGTTTAGTGCAACTGGGGAGAATGATGAAATATAAACTTCTGCTCTCATGTCTGAAGATGGAAAGATGGGAACCAGGTCTGATCTTAGTAAAAAGGATAAACTGCAGAATGAAGCAGGAAAAATATGGAAACATTGAACAATGAACTGAAGGGGGATTTTAATTCCCCCCCCCCAGTTCTAAAAACCAGAATATGAAGCCATTAACATCTCAGGAAAATGAAGTTAACTAAAGCAGCAAACACTATAACAAGAGTAGAACTGCAAACACATATGTAACTATGAACTGAGTATCATCTTGACAAGCCAAGATCATTGCTTGCGTTTTGCCTTCTGATTCTAACCTACCACTCTATTCCCTTTCAGAGATCTCCACCATCTATAAGGTTTCTAGAATATCCCCTCATCTCATCACTGATAGTCTGCACCCCATTCCAATAAATTGTTTCTTCTTCCTCATCACACCTGAGTCCTTACGATCTTCTCACAGCTAAAGGTGTATCTGTCACCAGTGTTCCCTGAAAGTCTGGAACTGGATGCAATGTTCAGAAGCGTATCTAAAGTAATGCAGAAATTTAATGCAAAGCTTTTGTGATCTTGCCCATCAAGATTTATGAAGAATTAAGAAAAACAGACTAATAATAATAAAAATCACCGAATGTTACAGTGAGGTCTATACTTCTGTAAAAAAAAAAATTAATCAAACAATAGAGAACAAGAAAGAGAACATAAAAGAAACAGTAAGCAGACCAGAGGAGCCTCTATCAAGTAGGGCAAAGAAAGGAAAACAATTGCAGCCACCCAAGCTTTGTCACTGCCACACACTTCAAAGACAGCAAGAGTCACCATGATCTTGGGGACTGATACTACAAAGAGTATTAGGAGCAGCTGAAGAATGAAGATAGTGACTTTACTAATCAAGGTCAACCAGGTATTCTCAGTGGAAGCAGTAAGAGAAAGAAACCCTAAGCATTTTTAATTTGAAAGTTATTCTAAACAACTCCTCTGGAGGAAGCAGAAACTAGCAAAATGAAAATTCTGTATTATTTTGGAAATAAGTAATTACAACAAGTAATTTGGCAAAATTAATCTATGCTTCATATCCACAAAATTCCTTTTGTATTACATTGTACCAATGCGTGGCTGTCTTAGCCAGGACATCTAAGCTGGTAAGCTTTTGTTACTTTGAAACATGTCAGCATCTAGTCCTAAAATTAAACTTTCTTATTGTCCAAGCTGCAACCTAGATCACTACAAGATTGCATTATTATGTGAGACAGACTGTTAGTCTAACCATGCTGAGCTATGCAAGTAACAAGAAGCCATGTTAAAACACTAGCTCCCCTAGACTTTGCAAATGGACAGCATGTTCCGCTTCATATACACAAGATGTAGGCCAGAACAGCTTCAGGATAAAAGTGTTATTAGCCAAGACTGAACATTTAAAAACCATCCAATTCCAGATGATTAAATTCTCAGTAGCAGCAGTCTGCTGACCTTTCAGGTAGCCAGCAACTGATCTTCTTGCATGAAATTGGATTTCCAACTATTAGAAGAGATCGTATCTGATCTACAGCACCGGCAGAAAGGCACAGTCCACCATCTGATACTTACTGTTGTGCTTAAAGATTCGAATAGTTGCTCCTGACAGTCTTGCTCCAAGCACTAGTGATGCATGATTCAGTTCATCACTCAAAATCAGACAGCCCTGAATTAGAAGGGGAAAGAAGATATTGAAAAGGTTATGTTTCACAGCCAAGCATATACCACCTCGCAGCTGTGAACTGCTTAGATATCATCTAAAGAAAGAAAAAAAATTCCAATATAAATGCAGCTAGCCCAGGCAAGACTTGCTAAGAAAAAGTCTGCAGCTGCAGTATGGCAAATAAAAACACACAACTGCTGTTAACTGAAAGAACCATTTAAGTTTCACTCTTCCCAGAAGTTCTGCAGCTGAGTCTACCTGAATATCTCATGTTGGCAATTAGTACTCATCCTCCTATGCAGCCAGGGGAAAGAGAAGGCAGAGCAGCTTGCTGCAGTTCACTCAGCAAGCCTACAGTGCTGCTAAGAAACAGGCCACCAAAGCCCTAGATTAAAAGACCTTATAAAAGTTGCCCTATTTCTTACATTAGGAGGTAACCATTGACTAAACCCATGTGTGCTCCATGGGACGAATGGAACTATTTTGCTGTAACAAACAGAATTCTTAAGTACTTTGTAGACAGAGGTAACATACAAGAGACAGGAAGTGGAGAACAAGATTGCAGAGTGAAATAGAGTTGTTTTCTGAGGCTATTAAACATTACATTGAATTTATTTGCCTTTTGAAAAAAGGGAAGATAAATCCCTGGACAGAATATCAACACAGGCTATGTCTGTTCTGAGAGCAGCAATGACTACAGGTCAACAGCTGATACACTGAGCATTCAGTTATCACTGTGGACTATCGGAATTAATATTGGGGGATTAGCTTGTAAGGGAGCAATAATATTTCTAAGCAACCTTGGCAATTACTATGCAAATCTGCTGCAGCTCTAGAAGTGACTAAGTTAAAAGTCCAAAAGCATGTTGAAATGCTGAAGGTTTGACACTAAAACACAAGCTCATTCTATGTTTCTCTATTAACAACTGGTGGAGGGAAGAGTCAAGAACATCTCTGCAATGAGATTTACGAGAAAGGACTGTAAAAAGCACTGCCTACAGTTACACAAGTAGGTGTCACAGACAATAGGAGTATCTTCTCTGCAATAAAGAAAGTTTTGCACTGCAACTGCAATGTACCTAGAAATATGCTGCATCCCGGGAAAGCTCAAGACTGGTTTTCGCCAGAAACTGCACTAAATCTCAAGTGCTCAAAACGCTGTTACCGTCTGTATTTCACAGGCTTTGACATAAGGAGCACGGAAATTTCCAACTAGCATTTGCTCTTTGGAGCTACTACAGCGGACAATGAGTATGTATACTATGTCAGAGGGCACTGCTGTTAAATACTACCTTAACAAAACCTGAACAATCCAGTACTAGAACCATTCTTACATGGAAGTAGAAAGAGTGATAGATTTAAAAAAGAGGAAAACATTAATAGCCTACAAGGACCTTTCCTGTAAAAACAATCATGAGCTCTTGGTAAAGAAAAGAGATTTAACAAATCACTAAGCAGCCACTTTGCACCCCCTATAACAGAAGAGGACATTGAATTAGACAAAAATTAATTTAAAACTTAAGATGAAGAGTCTAGTATCATCTGCTGCTAGAGAGAGGGAAAAGGATCAAAGAAGCCACTGATACAGTACAGTACTGATGATCATATGTAACTGAGTGCTGCTACTACAATGGTAAGACTTCAGTTGCATTTATCAGCAAACTTACATTTGTGACAAGACCGCCAACACTAACTGGAGATCACACTACTGGTATAGAGAAAATCATGTCAGTGAAGATCAGATTTACCAATTCATTCCACAGAGCAGACACAGAAACTGAAGTGAATGCCACATTTTACCAGAGTGCCACATACACAAATTGTGTAATTTCACAAACTAACTATACATGGAAATTAGTTTTCTTACATCCTTCAAGCTCCATTGCTCTAAATCCATTATCTAGCCTCTGTCAGTCCAGAGCCATGCTGAAAAGCTCTGTGCTAAAGGCAGTACAGAATACTGTTATTAGCTAGTTACAGTAACTACATTTATGACACTTACTTCAAAACAGGCAAGTTTCAGAGTCTAAGCCTGAAATAGTAATCCTCAAATCACATTATCTGTGGTCCAGACTCAGCATACTTGGCAGCCAACAACTTAGCTGCCAACAGTTGGTCTTTCCTGCTGAAAACTGTCAGGTGCAGAAAGACCTGGTTTTAGTAATGCTTTAACAGTTTGAAATACACCTTTCAGTGTACACCAACCATACCTGTTTCCAGCATCAGCTCAGCAGAGGCTGCTGTTAACAAGGGATAATGAATAAAGATCAACTAGGTAATGTTGATGAAGCTTTTGAATTCCTTTGCTGACAACTGTTGATCAGATTATGGGGTACAGTTGGATCCTAGGATAGTCAAGTCATATTTGCTGCTATTAAAAGAGGATTCAGTAGCAACATAAACAAAATGCTCAAGGATTCCACAGAGCAAAAACAGAACAGGTGGTCCAGTACTACATATACGTGAGTAATTTTATTTCAGTGGTTTCAGTTTTAAACTAATCAAGTTGCAATATAGGTACCCAGATAAGATGTAAATAATGATTAGCATTAGATCTTATCAGTGACTGTCAAAGAAATTCCTTCTGGCCAAATGCAGATGCCATTACATTTGACAAACTTAAGAAAAATTCATGTTCCAAGCACCTTTCACCTTTGCATTTGAAAATATATATAGGACATGCAGAGAGACAAAAAGTAATAAAATAAAACCACCAACCCCCCTCCCCCCCCCCCCCCCCCCCAAAAAAAAAAGAAAAAAAAAAAAGACAGCCCAAGAGTTTCATCAAGCATGGGAGTCTCTGGGCTTTACTAAGGAACTGACCAATCATTGCCAAACAGACTGCACATGCAGACAATTGTGTACTGAGTGGTGCCAGAACTCAGGATTTATGCAAGTCCTTATTTGCAGACAAAGAAGAAATCAGAAGTGCAGTGAGAAGCAACCTCAGGCACCCAAAAAAAAAAAAACAAACCCAACTATTTAGTGAATGTTCTGAACTGCTAAGTGGTGGTTCTGACAAGAACTCTTCTTGTCATTGTGCATTTTCTGTTTGGAGTATTCAACCCAATATAAGGGCACTTCTAGTGTTATGAGGCAGAAGCTTCTTACTATTTAAGCGCACCAAAACCAAGTATGCTCATTACTAAGATAGTATAGGCTGCTGTACCCATCTATGAAAAGAGTTAGTTTTGTAAACATGCAAGTTAACATGCATGAAAACAGGTATGTTACATGCCTTGGTATTTACAGTTCAGAATCTCTCAAATGGCTGTAAAACCTGTTAAAAGTTCAAATGTGAAAACTAAGGAGCCGAGTAAGGCATCTCAAGGGTATTCTCAGAAGGTAATAAATACATAAAGTGTGATCCTCATACAATGAATTTCTCTCTGGCATCAGACTCAAACACCTTTCATTATGGAAAGCATTTGATATTTGAAAATTAATAGACCAAATGCAAAAAGGCAATATGTAAACAGTGCTGCTTCAGTTACAAATAAAATAGCATGTGGTAAGACACTACAGCTAGTCAAGAAGAGATCCACCAGGAAAAGTTGCCAGGAAGAACAAGGCAGCAATTTTATAATCTGTACATATCACAAGTTGAAGAATTTACAAAGTGATCACAGGAAGTGGGAAAATAAATAAATGGAATAAAGGGAAAATAATTCACTACACAGGGACAAAGAGTTGCAATAGGCTAGTAGCCTAGGTTAACAGTGAATCATTTTCAAAAGAGGAAAAATCATTTACTCACCCTATTCTGCTCTCAAGTAGAAGCTATGAGAACACATATGATAACACATACTTTGCAGAAAATATAAACAAAGAGCTCTCTCCACTTCATCCTCCAATAGCTACAAACCCCATAGTCTGAGGTGCAGGACAGTCAGGCTGCTTAGTGTACTGTTTTATGGCAATGTGCAATTGCAGCCCAGAAATCAAACCATATCCTGGGTTGCATCAGAAAAAAATATGACCAGCAGGTTGAAGAAAGTGATTCTCCCCCTCTACTCCACTCTAATGAGAGCCCACCTGGAGCACTGTGTTCAGTTCTGGGGCCTCCAACATTAGAAGGATGTGAAGCTGTTGGATTGGGTCCAGAGGAGGGCCACAAAGATGATCAGAGGGCTGGAGCACCTCTCCAATGAAGACAGGCTGAAAGGGTTGGGTTTGTTCAGCCTGGAGAAGAAAAGGTTCCAGGGAGACCTTATAGCAGCCTTCCAAGTACCAAGTGGGGACAAGAAAGCTGGAGAGGGACTTTTAACATGGGCATGGTAGTTACAGGACAATGCGGAATGGCTTTAAACTGCAAGGGGGTAAATTCTGATTAGATATTAGGAAGACATTCTTCACTATGAGGCTGGTGAGGCCCTGGAAGACGTTGCCCAGAGAAGCTGCAGCTGCCCCATCCCTGGCAGTGTTCAAGGCCAGGTTGGACAGGGCTTTGAGTAACCTGGTCTAGAGGACGGTGTCCCTGCTGATGGCAGGGGAGTTGAAACTAGATAATCTTTAAGGTCGCTTAAAACCGAAACCATTCCATAACTCTATGGAGCACATAGACATCATCAGTCTTTAAATCTGACCTTGTTTCTCTCAAACAGTTTTTCTACTAGGATTTTGGTCCTTCAGAGAAAGGATTTTTCAGCTGTCAAAGATAATAAATTCTGTATGCACCAACATGCAATCCATCTTATCTCTGTGTCTCACTGACACATTTCTTAGTGTCTCAAGAGCATCAAAATACCTTCAGCCAATCAGTCTGTTCATCAGCCACCATTTCATATACTAATGAGTAGCCTGAGGAAGCAAGCCTTAACATGCTAGGCTCTCTCCCAGAAAAAGAGCAAGATCTGGACTGCTACTGGTCCCACAATGCTACTTCCCAGAAAGATTTTTGTAAAGGTTAGAGATTCATACTGTGATCTACAGTTTCCATAGATAGTATCTGCAGGGGTTGCCACTGAAGAAAAACAAAACCAAACAAGCAGCTTTTAGAAAAATCCAACCAGCAGAGTCTTTCTTAGATAAGCTTTTGCCAGTGACTTAAGCCATACCTTGCCAACTAAAGCAGGAATGTTCATGGAGTTGGTTGCAAACCCCATTCCATATGCCATTGCAGATTCCACACCTAGGAACCTGGCAACTAGCTTTTCCAGCTCCTCATGTTTGTCCAAGTTTCCTGCACATAAAACAAATGAGAAACTCAGGAGTGAGAAGCTTTCATTGTTGCTATAATCTACAAGAAGAATTTCCACCAGCCCTACTGCTCTTTAAATAAAGGGCCCACAAGAGAATACAGGTGGGCGGGAGGAGTCAGGGATGGAAGAAAATTTAAGAGAGCCAGCTGCTGTGCCATGTAAACTAAAGCCAGCAAGTCAATAAAGTAAAAGCCATTTTATTGATTAGTCTCGAGTTCAAAAGCTGGAACAAGTAATGTTTCAAAGACCTGCAATCAGATTACAGACAATCAGGGAACATCCTTTTCTGCTCCAACTTACCCATCTCCTGCCTAGTGCTGCACACGCCAGCTCCATACTGGGACAGAACTTTAGCTGCTGCTTCTTGGCAAGTCCCAGCATTCTGTGCAAATCCAAGGTAGTTGTAGGAACCCATATTAATGATGTCCTTTATCACTCTCCCTGTGTACCTGTATTTTAAGGACACCACAGGTCAGGCCACTCATGATTAAAAAATTCTACACTGGAAGATTCTTATTTCAGTTTCCTAGAACATACACTGAAATGTTAAAAATCAATAGAACCAAGGATTAAATTATTTCAGTACTGCCTCTCATCAGACTGAAACAATCAGTGAAAGAGATGCTTCCCCTATCTTATGGTCTCAAACTAGCTCCCAGAAGAGTCTTCCTTAAAGGTGAATTTGTGATCGTGGGGAAAATTGCCTGAGGCTTCTCAAACAACAACTGACAAACCCCCTCCATTCCAGAAACATACAACTTACTTTTCAATAACAAAGTAAGATCTCTGTATCAATTAACTTGGCACCCCCTCAAGCAGGATATCCTCTAACCACAGAAAGGAAACACATCTGACACTGCTGTGCTAACAGTACGTGACAAGGAGATTAAGGAAGAAGTTTAGTAGAAAAAAGTTCTAATTATTTTGCACTTGAAAGGCAAGTCGAGACATAAGGAGTTTCACCAAATACAGTGCTGAAAACCTCTTTACATCTAACTTGTAATACGTCATTTCCAATTTGTAAAAATCCTTGTCAGTGCATTTCTGATTTGGTTTCGACAGGCTACTTCAGTTCTGATTCAAAGCAATTGAGTTAAATTCAGTTTCTAGCAGCAATATTTACTTCAAGTGTTAGGACTCATCCTAAATTAACACAAATTTACAAGTAACAGTGCAATTCAAAGTATCTACTTGGGTTCTGGTCATCACACACCAAAGTACTGATTTTATTACAGGTGTATGCCCATGACATGGGCAGTCAGGAGCCTTAGTAAGTAGCCAAAAGATTATACACAAAAAAAACATCTTGGCGGCCAGATGTGTTTCAGAAGAGCAAAATTCATTGATTCAAGCCAGTGGAAAGTTTAAAACAAACACGATTCACTGCTCCTTTAACCACAGAGACTGCAACTTGCTCTTACAGGCCCTCTGCTTCAAGCCTTTTCTTCAATTTTGACTCACGTGAACGTCCAGTTGTAGTCATGGGAAACTCTCTCCATCATGTCCACTCTGGCCCCTGGCACACTGCAGATTGGACGGTTCCAGCTGTCCCGAATGCGCATATAGAGGTTTCTGGTGTAGAAATTTTCAAAGTCCTGGTACAATGGGACAAAGTCCTGAAACACATAAAAATGAAAATACATATTATAACAAAGTAGGAGTAAGAAGGGTTAAATTATTTCTGTCAGTCAGGTGTAATTTACAGGGGAAAAAAAACGGGGGGGTGGGAGAAAACTCCAGGAAAAGTCAGAGTTTTTCATCACAAGCCCTGAAACCAATTCCACCCAAGGTGTTTTAATCTTGGAAATCTGTGCCAGTGCAAAATTATTTGAAAGTGAGATGGCAGGAAACCTGAAAATTCATCTGCTTGTGCAAAATCCATGTTAGGTGTGATTTCCAAACTTTTCCAATGTGCAAATCTACTATATCCCCAAAATTTCCTCAATAGCACATATTTTTCTGTATATAACTTAAGTAGCTCATAGAATCTTAAAGCTCTCAGCTACAAGTAGAAAAAATAATCATGTCATTCAGTCATGCTCCAATTTAGAAAGCCTCAAAGAATTCCAACATATAGGAGAAGAAGTGCTAAAACCTTGGACTTGAAATATCTTGGCTGTCTTGGTAGGTGAGCAGAACATCTCTCAAACATACAATAACCCCTTTGTGAAATGGATGGGCATATCATCTTTACAAGAGATTTGTATTCAGCCTTCAAAGTTAAGCAAAGCAAGGGAACATGCAATTGCTTTCTGGCACCAAACAGCATGCACTGCTCAACTGAATATACAAATAATTTGAAAACTGCGGTAGTCTTCCATATTTTATACTGTTCATAAGAAACACATTTAATATAGCATCACTAGCATTATTATAGAGATTATCATTACAGCTTTACACAATTTCTTGCTCTGAATCCAAGCTAGTAAGCTACATTACAGCGCCCCTCTTCTGCACAGCTTATCAGCACTTAAATCCCACGGGATTTCTCTGAATATTTCCTGAAATCTAGCTTCCCTTCCAACGTTTTTCAGGAAAAGTGACTAACTGCCTTGAATGGATAACACACAGGAATGCCAAACTAACTGCGACAACAAGGACATCTGAACATTTAAGAACATTTTTTCTGGCCTACTTAAAATGCTCCAAAGTCATGAGATTTCCTTATTACTATGCAATTAAAAGGAAGTTTGACATTCAGTTGTGATAAGAATGCATGATTTATTTGCTACTATTAGGGGGTGGGGGGAAGCCTTTTTAATAATCTACACAAGCAAAAGGTAGAATTTATGACAAAGAGCCAGCATAGAGTTTCTTCCTGTTTTTCACAAAAGAAACACAAACATGGTGAGGGGCATTTTATTTTTGTTGACAGAATAAGCAAGACAGAATATCTGTCTGATCAAGTGTTACAGTGCCTGACAGTTGTACCACTGAAGCAAAACTAGGGGCATTTATGCCAACTTTTTACTAACAACTCAAACAAATGAGCACTGACAAGCTCTTTAGTTACAATATTTAACTACAGGAAGAATACTTTTTCTTTACTTTCCTATTTTAATGATTTGACAACTTTGTTTTTTTCAGTTTGGAGTAAAGGAACCATCTAGGTCTCTTTGCATCCTCCTACCAGCAGCTGCACAGGAGAGATGGAGCCCAACAGTGCCAACTTTTAAGCAGGCACAGTTGCACATAAGCCTTCTTCTGATTTGCCTGTGCATAATGACATGCCAAAAAGGCACAAAAATATTAATTTCCATTATTTCAATGACGGAAAACAAATTATATTTAGCTAGTGATCACTCCTCCAGGGAATCACAAATATGTCTTTACTAAGCAAGGACAGAGAGTGGAAACAAGATTCCTATGAGCCAAGATGCATAGAAGGGCAACTATTTCTTCCATGTTCCTACTTAAGTATAGCTTTGCATTATTTCAAATGTGCCAGGTCTTCTCTGAAGGCTCTTTGTCAAGAGATGTTAACAAGGGCAGTAGGTCAGCTGATACAAAGCTGTAATCCACTAAAAAATAATTGGTTTTCTGAAGTAGCTACTCAGCTCTACTTTCTCAACTTCAGCGTCTCATGTTGATCCAGGCAGAAAGTGGATTTCAAGGCTGAATCACTAACAAACTGTTCACTTGTACAATGGAGAAAAACATGTCAGTACTGACAAGTGTATTCAAGAACTTCCTTCATACACGTGAAAAGTTGCATAGCTACTGTACTGTGTTACAAAGCGGTGACACATGTAAGTACCTGTAGCAATACACTAAGAAGATCCTAACTCATGACACAAAATCAAAATAATTATTTTCAAGTGTCTGAAACCTTCTGCTAATTATTTGTAAAGGGCTGGGGGAAGTGAGAAGATCAAAAAACAAACTGGCACATTAGAAGATCAACACTTTAGGGACCTGTACTTGTTACAGAATCAATAGGTTTCAAAAGAGCTTTAAGATCATCAAGTCAAATTTATGTTTAATTATAACCTGCTGAGATCCTTTTAAAGCATTTTCAACTCTTCCTGATCACCTCTGTGTGAGATTTCAGCTTTGCAGTAGTTATTCAAGCACACAAACTATGTGACCCAGGAAACAACTAAGATTTTAGACAAGGCTCTTGGTTAGGAGCAGAGGCTGGAAATGAGTCGTTGTACCAACTCATTACGCCTGGGCCGATACAATCCAATCTCTCCTCAGATTACTTATCAGATAGTACATTTTCTTTTGAAACACAAGCTGACAAAGCAGGAAGAGTAACAAGCTCAGCTGATGAGATAAAGACAATGACCCACAACAAGCTGACATCACAGAGATACATAATGCAAGTATGACCTTACAAGCCAAAAGTATAACTGAGTTTAGTTATTTAACTGTGAAGCAGAGAAGTTCTCTGAACCAAGTAGATTATGATAAGCAAACAAAGTGTCTTTAAAGTCAACAAGAATTCAAGGAACAAATTATGGGTAAGGGAAGTAAAGTCTAATACAGGACACTAGCCTTAGTTTTTGGGAGTACCAAGCTGTAAAATTATAGCAAAGGGCTCTCAGTGATGTATCAGCTTAATGACAATCCCTCTGTTGTCCATCCTACCCACCCCTAATAAACCACCCTCAGCTAGCTCTTAGGAGAGAATTCCTCGGAGTAGGACAAGCAAGAACTGTTCTCCTGGCATAAATCAAAATTGGATTGTCCATTTCCTCAGTAATCTTTGCCCTACCAAGGGGTTCTCATAACCCATGCATCTGAGAACACAAAGAGAAGTGGAAAGGATATTATGCTTTATACACTGCTACTGACACTCAGTCTGAGAGTCCTCTTTTGGAAATGGCTTCCAGGACCAGATGGTTTGTCTGACTGGCCTGGGGGCTGGCTGTTCTTTGGTTGGTTGTTTTTCCCCATCTTTCTACAATGTGGCATTTCATATGGAGAGTAGAGAGGACACTACACCCAAAAGGGAAATTAAACATTTTCAATCTCTGAACCAAGAAAAAACATTTGGGAAGGGAAGTGGGACAAAATCCATTTCAAATTTTTGGCACATGCAGCCACAGTGCTGTGCTGCAACAGTGCCCTATTGCTGGAAGTGAACATTGTCACCTTTAAATGACCTTCAGTGTTTATTGTTATTTTTCCATCAAGTTATCATCCCATTTCAGATCCAATATTTCTAGTCATAACAGACTAAGAATATCAAGCCTGAGATGGAACAGCTTCATTTGGAGGAAAAACATTCTATGAGCGAGTTGATTCTTTGAGCAATCTTCAGAGTTAAGCATGGTCAAACAACTGCAAAGGTTATACAGCTTCAAAAGGAGGGAGCAAAACCAGCATGTTCTTTCGTTTGAATTCATATGAACGTGAAGCTAAGAAACCATAAACAGCTTCATTCCTATTGATTTAAGCCAGAACATATCCCCTATTAGAAAAATGAGGCCTGATGAAGAAACCTAAGTACTCACAGTCTCCCAGAAGCCTGAAAGGCATAGCAACTTCAAGAAAGAGTGAAAAAAGGAAAGAATAAAATTCTCCCTTAGGGTGCAGTACCTTAGCACAGGTGATTTGGGAACCCAAGATTTCAAGATATGGTAAATTAATACTACAACAAGTGAAGGTTATAATGACAGCTTTGTAACCATTAGCTTGGGGCACACTGACATGTAAATTCAGTGATTATCCTGCTTTTAGAGCCAATTTCCCACAGTGTTGCACCTAAGCTAACAAATGGTGCCATGAGCACCAGCCAGGCTTATCTGCAATTTGCATAACGTTCCCTGATAATACAAAACTTACTGAATGGAAATCAGGAGTAGACAACTGCAACAAATTCCAGGCTTCTAAAGGAAGCAGAAAGACTAGTTCTGTCTCACTGTTACATGAGTAAAAAAAAAAAAAAAGAAAAAAAAGTGGAGCAATAACTGTGGGTAGCGCCTATACCATCAAGAGGCCTCTGATGAGCTGTACAGATGCTAAGACAACATTGAGCAAAAGAGTAAAGTTCACTGTCCCAAAATACTCCTACAGCTGGATTCTTATGAGTGAGTGTTTGAAAACCACAGATGCTAGGAACATGTTCTAACTGGGCAAGCTACTGAGCATGAAGAGATACGCTAGAGAATTACCAGCCCCATTTACACAGCTGCTCCCATATACAAAACATACATTGTAATCGACTTGCAAATCACACTGGAATAAAGGTAAAAGTGATTTTCATCCTGCCTATAAAATCCTACAAGCATTTTGCAGATTTAATTGCACTATATGACCAGACGTTACAATAAATTGGGGATGCATAAATTGATTCCAGGGTAATTGAGAATTGTTAATCTCGCTGCTTATCCATGCCAAGAACACACTGATAATGCTTTGGAGAGGATGTGCTACACAACACTGGTTTCCAGGGAAAAGCCCAGCTGGATATATTTTGAACAAAGCCAAAACCCAATAGACTATTTCCCTTTTCACCCTTGTTGTGTTCCAACTGTTAGTGAATATTAGGTTTTCCTGGAATCATTTATTTCAATGCAAAGCTCTAGTAATGCTAAGGAATTTACCTACCATCAGAGACAGTCCCAGAGAGTTGTTGAAAAGACCTGAAATTAGTTTGGTCACTTTTGTTTCCTAGTTCTGATGCACAGACTAAGATTATAGTATTAAGTGACAATTTAAGGCAGGAGTTGCTCTACTGAAATAAACTGCCCTAAAAACCACACAAAAACTGAAGGTGTTTTTTTCCCAATGCCTGTTTGTAATACTGTATTTTGGACCTAAGTTTACAATATGTTTTTAACTGCCACCACCTTCAGAAACACACTACAGAAAACTTAGATACTTCAATTCCACAACTTTCTGGACAAGTTAATTCAGCCTTTTATGAAATAATTCCCTGCATCACATAAATTTGTTTCACTCACAAAGCAGGCTGTCACACACTGTTCAGCTACACAGATACTGCTGCTGCTTTTGCTCTGAACTTTTCACTTAAGCAATTATGAATTATTTCAAAAAGGTAAAGCTAACTCTTTTGCTTGGTATTTAAGAAAATACTAATTATCAAGTTGGCTCTCTAGAATTTAAATATTAAAAAAATATTACTTTCTACACAAAGGTCACAAGTCTGCCACAGCCTACCCTAGGGTAACTGCAGGTCTCCGATCTGCTGCTTTTCTGAACTGCAGGCTCTGATTTTATGTATTAATAAGGAAAAAAAAAGTTCAAGTTTTGAGCCTTTTCTGCACACTAGTATCTGTATTCCCTCACCAAAAGAGGATCAGGCTGCTAGACAGCAGCTTGAGAGATTAAAGTTTGAAAATTACTTTAAACTGTTTCAAAACAAAGTAACGGAGCACCACACTACCACTCCCCTCCCCTGCACTAAAATAAACCTGTCTCTCACATTAGATACAATGCAATGTGCTCTCATCAATTCATTTGTAGGCAAACAAAGCGTAAAGCAGCAAAGCGTGAGGATAAAAGTACTGTATGTTCTAGACCTCACATGATCACTTTTTATTTGTCCAATATTGGAAACACCTATTCCAACTTAAGTGCTAGAAATGCAATTTGGGGGATGTACACTAGGCTGAAATTTCTTTTAACACCAAAACTTTTTAAGTGGGATTTCCTATTTTTCATTCTTACACAATACTCATTAGCATGTCCTACTAGCTCCATCCAGATATACTATGTACAAAACAAAACCAGAATACAAGCAAGCATCTCTTCACTGCAAGTTATGACCAACTGTCCTGGGTTCAGCGGCAGCAGTCATTTTTCTCCTTAGTAGCTGGTGCAGTTTTCTTTCGTGTCACATGATAGAAAGGGCTTACAATCAAACTGTAATTTGGGATGTGCATTCTTCAGAACACCTGCAATACACTGATGATGTTATCGTGTGGGGCGATACAGAGGAAGAAGTTTTTGAGAAAGGGAGGAAAATAATCCAAATCCTGCTGAAAGCCGGTTTTGCCATAAAACAGAGTAAGGTCAAGGGACCTGCATGGGAGATTGTATTTTTGGTAATAAAATGGCAAGATGGACGTCACCAGATCCCCACAGACGTGATCAACAAGATAACAGCAATGTCTCCACCAACTAAAAAGGAAGAAATGCAAGCTTTCTTGGGTGCTGTAGGGTTCTGGAGAATGCACATCCCAAATTACAGTTTGATTGTAAGCCCTCTCTATCATGTGACCCAGGAGAAAAGTGATTTTAAATGGGGCCCTGAGCAACAACAAGCCTTTGAGCAAATTAAACACAAGATAGTTCATGCAGTAGCCCTTGGACCAGTCCGGACCAGGCCAGATGTAAAAAATGTACTGTACACTGCAGCTGGGGAGAACGGTCCTACCTGGAGCCTCTGGCAGAAAGCTCCAGGGGAGACTCGAGGTTGACCCCTCGGCTTTTGGAGTCAGGAATACAGAGGATCTGAGGCCAGCTATACCCCAACTGAGAAAGAGATACTGGCAGCCTATGAAGGGGTTCGAGCTGCTTCGGAAGTGATTGGCACTGAGCACAGCTCCTCCTGGCACCCCGGTTGCCCGTGCAGGGCTGGATGTTCAAAGGCAGGGTCTCCTCTACACATCACGCAACCGATGCTACATGGAGTAAGTGGGCTGCACTAATTACATAATGAGCTTGAACAGAAAATCCCAGTCATCCAGGCATTCTAGAAGTCATCATGGACTGGCCAGAGGGCAAAGATTTCAGAATGTCACCAGAGGAGGAGGTGGTGCGTGCTGAAGAGACCCCACCATATAATAAACTGTCAGAAAGTGAAAAGCAGTAGGCCTTGTTTACTGATGGGTCTTGCCGTATTGTGGGAAAGCATCGGAGATGGAAGGCAGCTGTACGGAGTCCTGGACGACAAGTTGCAGAAACTGCTGAAGGAGAGGGTAAATCGAGCCAGTTTGCCAAGGTGAAGGCCATCCAGCTGGCCCTCGACATTGCTGAATGAGAAGAGTGGCCAGTACTTTATCTCTATACTGACTCATGGATGGTGGCAAATGCCCTGTGGGGGTGGTTGAAGCAATGGAAGCAGAGCAACTGGCAACGCAGAGGTAAACCCATCTGGGCTGCTGCACTGTGCAAAGATATTGCTGCCCGGGTGCAGAACCTGGTGGTGAAGGTACGTCATGTAGATGCCCATGTACCCAAGAGTCGGGCCACTGAGGAATACCAGAACAACCAACAAGTGGATAAAGTGGCTAAGATTGAAGTGGCTCAGATGGGCTTAGATTGGCAACATAAAGGTGAATTATTTTTGGCCCGGTGGGCCCATGACACTTCAGGCCATCAGGGCAGAGATGCATCATATAGATGGGCCCGTGATCGAGGGGTGGACTTAACAATGGACACTATTGCCCAGGTTATTCATGAGTGTGAAACATGTGCTGCAATTAAACAAGCCAAATGGTTAAAGCCTCTTAGGTATGGAGGATGATGGCTGAAGTGTACAAATATGGGGAGGCCTGGCAGATTGATTATATCACACTGCCAACAACCTGCCAAAGCAAGCGTCATGTGCTTACCATGGTGGAAGCAACCACCAGGTGGCTGGAAACATACGCTGTGCCCCATGCCACGGCCCAGAACACTACCCTGGGCTTTGAGAAACAGATTTTGTGGCACCCAGCACCCCAGAGAGAACTGAGTCAGACAATGGGACTCATTTCCAGAACACCCTTACAGACACTTGGGCCAAAGAGCACAGCATTGAGTGGGTATATCACATCCCCTACCATGCACCAGCCTCTGGGAAAATCGAACCATACAATGTGCTGTTAAAAACTACACTGAGAGCAATGGGTGGTGGGACTTTCAAACATTGGGATACACATTTACCAAAAGCCTCCTGGTTGGTCAACACCAGAGAATCTGCCAACAGGGATGGCCCAGCCCAGTCAGAACTTTCACATACTGTAGAACGGGATAAAGTTCTTGCGGTGCACATGAAGAACTTGCTGGGGAAGACAGTCTGGGTTATTCCTGCTTCACGTAAAGGCAAACCCACTCGTGGGATTGCTTTTGCTCAGGGACCTGGATATACTTGGTGGGTAATGTGGGAAGACGGGGAAGTCCAATGTGTACCTCAAGGGGATTTGATTTTAGGGTAAAACAGCCAATGAACTCAATTGTATGCTGTTGCCTGCTATATAGCACTCTTATAGCTCATCAACTAGATGTCTTCAGGTCACCAGTGACTGGCCCCGACTTCCCCCTGACTATCATCCAAACAAAGAATGAACTTTGATGAAACCAGATGAGTTTTGTGGTATCATCAGCAGGCAATGATCCAACACTGCACACGGCCTCTCCTGCTCTGAAAGACTGTTACAAGAGAGATAGAGACCGACATCATGGACCAGATGAACTCAGCAGCTTTACAGGGATTGGTCCATGCACTAAGGAATGATCTCTCTCTCTGTGTGGATGTATATATATATGAGACAAGAGTGATGGTATATTGAAAAATGTGGGATCTGAGCATGATGTGAATAATATCGAATAAGTTGTGGATACTGTCCTGGGTTCAGCAGTAGCAGCCGTTTTTCTCCTTCTGTCCTGGGTTCAGCAGTGCTGTCGTTTTGACTTTTGGCCTGGGAACAGTGCTGATAACACTGACGTTTTTAGTTGCTGCTCAGTAATGTTTACTCTGACCAAGGACTTTTCTGAGTCTCATGCTGCCACAGAAGAGAGGAAGTGGGAGGAAGCAGAGACAGGAGACCTGACCTAAACTAGCCAAAGGGGTATTCCATACCACAGCATGTCATGCCCAGTATATAAACTGTGGGCAGCTACCCGGAAGGGTTAGATCACCGCTCGGTCGGGCTGGGTATCAGTCAGCGGGTGGTGAGCAGTTGTATTCTCTTCCCTTATTATTTCCCTTATCATTATTATTATTGGTGGTAGCAGTAGTGGCTTTGTGTTATACCTTAGTTACTGGACTGTTCTTATCTCAACCCATGGGAGTTACATTCTTTTGATTCTTCTCCCCACCTCTCCAGGAGCTGGGGGAGGAAGTGGGGGAGTGAGCAAGCAGCTGCATGGTTCTGGGTTGCCAGCTGGGCTTAAACCATGACACCAACACACAAAGGGTTTCAAAATCACCAGTCCAGGAGGTGCAATTAAGCAACTGTTTCAGGGTAAGATGCAATGCTAAGTTAATTTATAAAAAATTTGAAGGCTAAATTTCTTTTAAAACTAGGATAATGAGTTGCTAATAAGCTTTGTATTTCAGCATCCTCTGACTATTTTTACCAAGAGCCTAATATCAATAATGTATTCCCAAATTACATGTACAGCCTGATGTCCTCCTTTTGTACACTCTCATGTCAGCCATGACTGCTCCCACAGAAAAGGGCTACTGTAAGTAGTCTTGCACCTTACATACTGGTAACAGAACAAGCATTCCACAAAAACTGTGCAAGGGAAATCGAATGACAGCAGTATAGAGTAACTGCACCAACAGTTACATCCTCCTAATACTCAAGTGCCATGAGTACAGACTAATATTTAAACCTTTCTTCTAATGTCTTAGAATTTTCCAATTGTTTGACTGTTCTCTTCTGTACCAACTTCTAGTTTTTACACAAAAAAATACAAGAATGTCATGTTCTCAGACGACATAAACCATAGTATCTCAAGTGACATTAATGAACACATCAAATTTCAAGTTGAGATTTAGCCAGTAATCCTTACTTCGATATTGTAACTGTTAAAAGGGATCCAAGACTTTTACTTCCAGATCCTAGAATTCAGTTTTGCAAATACTGTAAATTTAAGCTCCTGTACTTTCAACCAATACAAAAAACCTACTGCTTATTAAACTCCTATGAGAATGCTTTGGTTGATGAGAAACTTAACATGAGCTGGCAGCGTGTGCTTGCAGTCCAGAAAGCCAACCGTATCCTGGGCTGCATCAAAAGGAGTGTGACGAGCAGGATGAAGGAGGTGATCCTGCCCCTTTACTCTGCTCTCCTGAGAGCTCACTTGAAGTACTGTGTGCAGTTCTGGTGTCCTCAACATAAAAAGGACATGGAACTGTTGGAACAAGTCCAGAGGAGGACCACGAGGATGATCAGGGGACTGGAGCGTCTCCCGTATGAAGACAGGCTGAGAAAGTTGGGGCTGTTCAGCCTGGAGAAGAGAAGCCTGCGTGGAGACCTCATAGCAGCCTTCCAGTATCTGAAGGGGGCTTATAAGGATGCTGGGGAGGGTCTCTTCATCAGGGACTGTAGTGATAGGACAAGGGGTAACAGGTTCAAACTTAAACAGGGGAAGTTTAGATTTGATATAAGGAAGAAGTTCTTTACTGTAATGGTGGTGAGGCATGGGAATGGGTTGCCCAAGGAAGTTGTGAATGCTCCATCCCTGGCAGTGTTCAAGGCCAGGCTGGACAGAGCCTTGGGTGGTATGGTTTAGTGCGATGTGTCCCTGCCCATGGCAGGTGGGTTGGAACTAGATGACCTTAAGGTCCTTTCCAACCCTAACTGTTCTATAATTCTATGCTTCCATTTTGATATTAAGTACTTTATAATGAATCAGTTTAATTCTACCTCATGATGTGCACCGAGAGAAGCTACTGTAATTTTAGGCACTGGATAGTTTACTGCATCTTAGCTAATCTACCGTTAAAATGACACGCAGTTTACTCCAGTGCTGCTTCCAGAAAAAGGCTTTCAAGGCTTCCTTTTTTTTCCACCACCCCCACCCCGAACTCCTGATTTTTTGTTTGCATTAGTGAGATGTCCTTCTCACACCCCGCTACTTTCTGCCAGCCAACTGCTTGTGTGGCTGCACAGAGAAACAGAAACCAGCAATTGAAAAACAACCTCCCTTAACATTTTAGAAGCCGGATTGGCTCCCCAAAACAGTAGAGAAAAACAGAACCCTGGCCAGCAAGAGTAAGCCAAATCACCTTTGGAGCAAAGCTCACTGGTATTCACACTGTGCTAGGAGAGGTCACATCAAGAGTTCACAGGAAACAGCCTGCAAACTGCAAGTTTAAACAGTAGCTTTCTTAACAGTAATTAATTCCTGCGGGGAATAAAGGCCTTTAAAACTATTTTACAGCTACTCAAAATTAGTATTATCTGTTCCAGATTAACTGTTGAAGGAGGCAAGACTTCTCATCTTGTAACAGAAGCTTTTGTGAATAGGTCTTTTTATGAATGAATTCTTTTTAATTGGTATCAGTGAGTGAGGAGTCAGCACCTCAGATTACTCACCAGCTAACCTGATAGTGTTCTGGACTCCAGATGAATTTAAAGTCATCCAGCTTGTGCTCTGATTCTCATCCACAAGCTTTTCTTTGCAACTGCTTAGGCTACAGAGAATTAATGGCATATTTCCAAATCAAAACACAGCCACCAGAACAGCATCAGAAGACCTCCTGCTGCTGTCAAACTCAAACCAGATGCTTTGATAAGCTTTTCTTTATCTGCTGATGCTAGCATATGCAGTCTCCTTTCCCCAAACCCTTGTTTCCGCAACTGGGGCATCTCTCAGCATGTTGATATAACTGCTCATGCAGCTTTGCAGTGAACCTGATGAGGGAACTGCTCTGCCGAAAAACAATCCAAGTAAAAGAAACATTATTTTGTTTAATGACAGCAGTGCTAGCATACTATTCAGGGCATTAAGAAGACAAGGAAAACAGCAAAAAACTTTGAACAACACTGCTCCCTAAAGAAATGCTCAAGCTATAGCCTCAGCCACATCATTTCCAAGTGGTTACCTTTTGTTCTTCTCTTTCTGTAGCATTTTGACACTTCTCAATCTTCCACTGCCGCATGAAATCTCGCAGATACCCAAAAAGAGTGAGAACACCATAGCCTACGTAGGTCAGCACAGCAACCAGCATTGGTGTTTCTTCAAAAGCTTCATTGAAAGGCCTTTTGTATAATCCTCCATTGTGCACAGCATGATTCACCTATAGTAAAAATTTAAAGAGAGGCTGTTGTGAGATATCCATTCAGGAAATGACAGATAGATATTCAGAGTAGCCCCTAACCTTCCAAACAGCTACAAGTACTCAAAATACTCTCAGCTAGGGCTAGCTCTGACTGATAAACACTGCCAGTTTCCATAGGCAGCTAAGTTGTTGATATAACCAAAGTCACAGTTACCAACTTAGTGCCATTTAACATCTCATTCAAGTTCTTTAGCTTGCAAAGGTACACAGAGAGCACTGCTTATATCCAGGCCAACCAAAATAAAAAAACCCTGCCTTCCCCTTCATGAAGAACTAGGTAGGTATAACAGAACAGCGAGGGTTCCCAGGCTCACTACAAGGAAAAAAACAAAACAGAAATGAATAATGTTAGTAATCTAAACCATAATCCTTAAAATACATGAGAACTGAAAAAGTAACTGGAGAATAGCAAAATAGGCTCAACTTTGTAAGCCTGTATTACTCTAACAAAACAAGCATAAACTGTGTGTCTCTATAACTGTTCGCCTAAAGTTAGTGACGTAAACATTTGTCGTGGTTTTAAACCCAGTCAGGTAACTTGTTCACTCACTCTCCCCCTTTCTTTCCCTCCCCCTACTCCCGGAGGGACAGAGAGGAGAATCGAAAAGAATGCAACTCCCACAGGTTGAGACAAGAACAGTTTAGTAACTAAGGTATAACACACATCACTACTGCTACTACCAATAATAATAATGATAAAGGAAACAAGGGAAGAGAATACAACAGCTCACCACCAGCCGACCAATAACTTGCCCCCCAAGCCCGACCAAGCTCTGACCCATACCTCCTCCAACCCTGCAGTCTTAGCCCTTCCGGGTAACTCCCAGTTACATCCTGGGCATGACATGCTGTGGTATGGAATACTTCTTTGGCTAGCTTGGGTCAGGTGTCCTGCCTCTGCTTCCTCCGGGCTTCCCCTCCTCCCTGGCAGAGCATGAGGCTCACAAAGTCCTTGGCCAAACCAAAACATAGCTATCAGCTCTGTTCCCAGGCCAAAAGTCAAAACACAGCACTGCACCAGCTACCAAGGAGAAAAATGACTGCTACTGCTGAACCCAGGACAACATTGTACTCATCCATGAGGAGGACATTACACCAGACAAAAAAAATCATTGTATAAACATTGCATGTAAGTCAGCACATAGAACAATGCAAAGCTTTCTGCATAAAATCCAGACTAAAAGTCACCTTGCAACTTGCATACCATCATTTGGTATGCAAAAAGAAGAGTTTGATTAGTTGTACAATACATGTGCATGGCCATCTCAAGTACAGTTACTGTAATACATAGTATTTGTGACTACTACAGAAAAACTTCACAGCTACAAGGCAAGGGTTCACTCAACATAACACTGGGGACAAAACATCATTGTTTTGTCGAAAAGAATAAAGTTAAAGATCAATGTATCAAAACATAGAAACCCAGCCATTAGATGCAAATGTTATTCTGTATTGTTGAAAGTTACAGAATAGCTACCCTCTGATAGAATAGCTAGCTGCATGTGAAAGAACAGTCTTTGATATAAACCCCTATCTGTAGCACCAAATAAATATAGATCCAAGAAATGTACCTTTAAAAACATACTAATCAAAGAAACATCAACACACAGGAAAGCATTTTAATCCCAAATACATCAAAAAAGGACAACAGCCCATAATTAATGAGGAGTGGGGGCCAGCAGACAGACAAACCCAGTTATTCACCTATGCCACTCATACTATCATGCGGGAAAAGAAGTCAACATTGTCCTAACCTTTGTAACAGCTGATGAATCAATAAAGGCACACATACTTTCTGGCCTCACCAAACACTGTGTTATCTGGAAAGTGACACCTGCTCATATGCTGGAGCAAGTCTGTATTTCAAGCCTAGCATTAATACCTTGAAAGTAATTTTTCAGAAGCAAGGGTCTTCTCTTAGGACACAAATATGCTATAGCTACATAGTCACTGAGTATGCACCAGCACATTCCTCTCTTGATACTTATTTCTACCTCCTCCCTTTGCCAATACAGACATTCAGATCAAGTTTTAACCAGAGCAAATCCTCAATTTGGTCCCTGGGGATTTGGTCAATTGGTCAGAATTGCTCCAAGTGTGGAAACTAAACAGCAAAGACACAGTAGGAGCTTCTCTTTCACTGGCAGCAGCATTGAGCCCAAATGCAGATAACTAACTTGCAGCATGTTGGGACCGGTTTTAATGCTGAAGCAGTTTTTAAAACGCACAGTGTAGAGTGGTGGCTTAAGTTAAAAAACTACCATGCTTCGGAACAGGTGTAGAACACTTGCTTACCACACTGCAGCTCCGCTGATGACAATCTAAAGCTTCAACACAGGCTACAGGTTCATACACTGTCTCCTTCAGGAACACTGCCAGTCAAAGGAACTGCCCCTGCCATATTCCCACTCTGAGCCATCTGCATCACCCTCTGGCTTGCACAACTAAGGCTAACCAGATTTTCAGCACAGTGTCGCTCCAATGCTGAACTGATCTAGGTTGGAAACATAATGGTTTGCAGAAGGTTATTTATTAGACCCCCACAGTCTTTACAGCGATGTTCCGCAAACTTGTTCAATGGATCTCAGCAAACAAGAACCAGCAGCTGTTGGGCAGACATCCAGATCTAAGAAAGATCATGCACCAAAGGTCCTATTACTACAATTTCAGCTTGATGAATTAAAAGTTGAATTTGGTCTCCTCACACTGACAGACCAGGCTTTGAATAGCAGCTATTCAGGAGCAGGCATGCACCGCACCTGCTACTTGTGGTGTCTAGTAGTAGCCGATTACTAGCAACAGAAAACTGGTAGTGACTACTTAACAAATTACCTAGCATCTAATAAATAGAGATCACATCAAAGGTTTTAATGTCTTTCTCATGTAACTGTCAGTTCGTCTCGAAGAGATGAAAGGCTACCTCCTGAAGGTGTATCTGAGGCTACCTAACACCAAAATATAGCTACTGGGAAAAAAAACAAACAACAAACATCCACACCAAAACCCAACTAAACCCCAACCTATAAACAATTTTAATCAGAAGTATACCAAGTTTTTCCAGGTCTTTAGAGTTGCCTCTGCTTGTGACAAATGTTAAAACTAAACAAGTTACCCCACATGGTCAAAACCATTTCACTGAGAATGGCCCTTTTGGGAATACTTGTATTGACTCAACACATACTCTAACCAATTTCACCTCTCAGTGTCGTTCTATGAATGCATTTATACATCCTTATACTCTCATGTCAGCTACCATGACAAAAGCTGAGAAACTTCTACACTATCCTATCTGAATTAAATGTTAACGAAATAATCTGAATGCAATTCCACAGACTTTTCATAAAGGATACAATGATTACAAATACTCTACAATTGATTATAATAGCCACATTTTATATACAAGCCAGTTGGGTTTTCCAAGAATGCCTCATGAATCTGCACACTAGCCTTCAAATGAAGGCTTACATGCTATGAGCTCCAAGGCTGCTGCCAAGGAGCAGCAACTTCAGTTCCAGAGATCAAGAAAGAAGGTGGCTACAGCTTCGTGATCCATTTCTTTTTCTGGAGGGTGGGGAAGAAGCATGCAAGATTAAGGCTTTTACAGTTTCAACAAGCTTCACAATAAAGTGAGCCATGACCTTTGGAGTAGAACATACTGCATATCTAAGTGGAGACTATAAAGAAAAGTCAAGAGTTCACCTAAGTGTGTGCTTCAAAAAAGCAGGAGGAAGTTCACCTACATCTCTCTCTCCTGTACTGCCTTGTCCACATGTACACAGAAGAGCATCATCACATTAATATACACAACTGCAGGAGAAAAAACAGAAAGCACCACCCAGCTGGTTAGAGAAGGCAGCAAAGAGATGGCATTCTGCATCAGCCATAGGTAACGCCTGTGTTGGGCCAATCTCTTGGGGAAGAAAAGTCACATCGAACAGTATTTTAACAGTTACTGAGCAGCAGCATCATACAGCTACAGGTAGAAAGGATTGCACTGGTTTAAGTAGAACACATTAGGGTGTCTGATTACAGTCAGCTCTCTAATTGGTAACAAACAGTTCCAGTTCAGAAGACAATACATTATAAAACTGGCTTCAGATTCAGTTCTGCAAATCAGAAGCGTTTTAAGTAGCATGACAGTAATGTCTACAACAGGCAGAGGATGGGACTGTGGATGTACGCACATGTGGCACAAGCACAACCAACCTGATGTTCTTGCCCAACTACTGCACAAAGTTATGCTTTAAAGGCCACATCGGCCTCCAGTGCAGTGTCTGAAGGTCTGGTATTATCAGAACAAGGCTTAAGCTCCACAGACATAAAAGATCCCTGTCTATCCCAAGTTATTCAAATTCTTTAATGACATATATAGAATGTATCTCACATAATACCCCTTTTGCAATTACCTTAGCATAGTTAAAGGTCATCCAAAATTAGGGACAGAATAGTGTAAGCTAAACAAAAGTAGTTCTCATTTAAGCCACCCCACTGAGCACAAACTCACACCAGAATATATTCAATTGCATGCTTGATTACAACCTCCACTACCCTACAGTTATTGCAGTTCATAAACAATGGTCAGCAGTAAATTTGCTTTTCCTAGTACCCTTCACCATTTTCCATTTACTAAATTTGGACAGTAGGATCTTCATAGCAGGACCACCATACCTCACCCTGTCATAAATTTACAAAGAAGGTAAAAGGAAATCAGCAAGCTGGTACAGATTTTAGTATTGCCTTCACGGCCAGCACACAAAACAGGTCACATATGAGACTGGCATTAATCGGAACCTCACTTTATTATCTTTAAAAATTTATTTCTCAAAACCAATAGGAAAAAGGGGTTTCAGTGTATTTGCTATACCTGTGTCAGCAGACAAGTTGTATAAGAACTCATCCTAAACAAAGTCAGCATGGTAGAAATCGGTAGATGCAAAGGAGCACACAAGAAGCCAAACACTCTCAGACTGAAGGGAACCAAGCTTAACTTCCAAATCATTAGAGAGGGTGAAGTTTCGTAAGAAGACAGAAGCCATGCTTGAACACAGGAACATTTGCAGATTCTGCTGCAGGCAACACACAGGATTTATCACAGGCATCTGGGTATATACCTTGCATGGCAGGCATATACTTTAAGGAGAGAAGATGCTACAAGTGCAACACGCACAGTGCACAGTAAGAACACTGTTTATGGTGCTCCCCCAGGAAAACCTGAACACTGTGTTTCATTTCATGCTGCCAGAAAGAACAAAGTAAGATGAACTGAGCAGACTTCAGGTAAACACCTTGAAAGGATTATTTATGCTGAAGTACAACCTTGCTAAATGCTTGTTAAAAATTTGTAGCTTCCCCTTGCCACACACCACACATACTGCAGAAATTCTACTAGCAGCCTTTTTTTTGGCCTTTTTTTAAAAAAAAAAAAAGGCAAAAAAAAAAAAAAAATGTAACATGCAAAACCACTTTCATGAGTTGCTTGTTTTCATTGAAGATTCCTGCCAACTATATGGAATAAAATGGAAAAACACAGAATACACCTCTGCTCTAGGATACGCCTCCACTCTCAAAACTGGTCACATTTACTCTAAAGGATGACAGGAATCAGCACTACAGAAACTACAGCAGTGAAAACTCCACACAGGCAACTGCTCTAAGCTGCTAGGTTATTCTGTAGTAATGTTACTGTCACCTACAGCCCTTTCCCTTGTACTGCTTTGCTCTGAGACTTCAGATCTCAGACTGCTGCATGGGTAAAAGGACCAAGTATTTAGTACCAAAATTGGAATGAAATGATTTGAATCACAGTTTACACTTTTTTTTTTCTTTCCCTAAAAAAGGGGAAAGTTGTTTTACAAACCAGACTTCAACACTGGAGTGTATTCCTATGTACACATTTGCTCTTGTTGACAGGCACTGTCAAATATTTTGATTTGCAACTAGTAGCTCCCAACAAATTATGTCTTCCTTTGTTAAGATGCACTTGCTACACCTACACAAAAAGTGGAAATCTTCATAATGTTTAAGTGTTGTTTGGGGTTTGTTGTTGTGGGTTTTTTGTACCTCTTTATTTTTTGTTGGTTGGTTGGGTTTGGGAAGACCTTTAAGATCAAGTCCAACCTTTACCTCAGGACTGCAAAGTCCACCACTCAAACATGTCACTAAGGGCCTCATCTCCACATTCTTTGAACACCTCCACGGATAGTGATTTCACCACTTCCCTGGGAAGTTATTTTGGTTATTACGGTTATTTTTCTAGGAGTGCTTTTCTAATGAATTAAAAGAAACAAAAAAAAACAAAAAAACAACTTTTTTTATTTTTTACCTCACTGAAGCTGGCCCAATGTTTTATGTTCCTCCAAGATAAACTGAAGTCAATAGATAATTAAGTTCCCCCCAGCCCCAACAAATTGAAAGCATGACATTTAGGAAAACAACATTTCTGCTGTATGATTAAGACAGGAAAACACAATATGACCTATAATTCAAGTAGTTATAATAACAAAAAGTGAACTTGCATACATTTGTAACAATTATAGCATTTAAGGCTTATCAGCAGTTAAATTTGAAATGGCAGTCCCAATATTAGTGAAAGATTTTCACACTTTATCCAAACTGACTTCTCAGTAGCACATAATCAAATCTAAGAGAAGTTAGTCATATCAGCAACTACCATGGGTGTTTGTTTGCATACTAGGATAGATACACAAACTCTCACTGGCACTACATCTACTAATTTAATACTGTGGTCTCAAATATTCACCTAGCCAAAAAAAAAAAACCCAAAATGCTACGCAGCTATTTTTCCCACAAAAGCTTATAGTCTTTTATAATTGAATTTAATATTAGAAAAGTATTTTCATGCACAGGTACACAGTTTCAGAAATAAGAGTTTTATAAATTAAAACATCTGACAGAGATCAGTCTTTCTGGGTCAGCCAATTTCCTGCTCACTTCAGTTTTACATTGACTGTGTTTATTGTGTCAGTAATCAAAAAGCCAAGCAAGAGGCACAAAGTAATAATTTCTTTCCTCAGGTCTGATGCAAGCCTCAGAGTACACGCTACAAGCCTCAAGGCACACATTTTTATGTAGGTTTGGGAATTAAATGCTAATGTCTACACATGGGCAAACCCTCCTGCAATCCACAAGTTCATATCCGTAACCATGGAATAACCAGGGTTGGAAGGGGACTCCAGTGGTCAACACCTCCAACTCGCAGGTCAAAGCAAGTCTAATTACAGCAGGCTGCTGACAGACATATCTCATCTAGTCTTGACCTCCTCCAAGGATGGAAGTTGCACAACTTCTCTGTTACAGCTGAACCCAGGACACAACCTCTTCCACTATTTTACCACTCTCACAGAAGACTTATTTTCCCTGTAAGTAATTAAAATTTTCCATTCTTCCAAATTAGACCTGTTGCTTCTTATGCTATTGCTACACACTTCCAAAAATCTGGCTCCAGACAGCTAGCTGAGCCTTCTCTTCCTAAGGTTGAATAAACTCAGGTCCCCTCAGTCCCACCTTTTGCTTGGGATCCCTACTGGAGTCACAGATTCACATGTCTATGTCAGCATCTTTCTGGTGATCTCAAAACTGGGCATGATACACAAGATGCAGTCTCACAAATGCTGAGTAAGTGAGAGAGATCACTTCCTCATGGATAAATTCATGAAATTCAGTTCTTTGGGATAAATTGTTATTTCTTTTTACCAGAAATGTCTGCATTTTAATTTTGTATGCAGATGTGGGGAAAAAAAAAAAAAAAACGCAAAACCAAAACAATTCTGTCCTCAACGTTATTTAACATCTTTATCTCATCCCAAACTTTACCTGAAACAAGGGCTTATTCACACCACTATCATTAATTCACTATAACAAGAAAAGCTTCCAATCCTTGTTGCCCTCATCATTATAATTATGCTTTCCTGAAGAAACTATAGTAACCTTAATTCCAGCAAAAGCATCTATAAAATCAAGATGAAGCTATCACGCCCATGCATCCTGATGTATCTCATCAGATGAGCCTACAAACAGTAGGATTGCGCTCTCTCTAAACACCCAAACACAAATCACAGGACCACACAAGCTGGTTTTAGTATGTACACACTAAAAAAAAAAAAACTGAAAAAATTTGAAAATCTATGCTGCCTGTTTTAATAGCTGTAAGAATTGAAGATTTGTGACAGTTTTAAAGGAATGCAAATCCCACGGTCCTCCCACTCTCTTCAACCAAACTATTCGTTGTCTTCCTGAGGAAGTAGTATTAGACATTTACAAAAGGCAAAGACGCAATAAGCTATCTGGAGATTGCTACAGTATGGCATTTGTAGACTTCCTAGAAACACGAAGGAAACTAAAATTTGTTATCTGGCTGGGAAATACCACACACAACAGAAATTAAGAACTTGATATCTAAAACCTATATTCCAATTTAATTTTTTTTTCAGTTTGATATGATTTCTTCTTCAACTTCCAGAGGCATAACAAAACCATTCTAAGTTGAGAAGCTCAATTAAAAAGCCCCAAAAAATAATATTACTAAAAATATATTCACAATAATAGGCAGATTCCAATAAGTTATTATAGAAAATAAGGACACCTTGTCCCATTAAAGATGCCCCAATCTCCATAGTTTTAGCAAGAATTTTTTTTCAGATGCAATATTAGAAAACCATTAGCCATTTGCTTCAGAGCAAAGCACTGCAACAGTGAAATACATTCCAGTTTAAAATTGCATTGCAGAAAGAAAAAGCAATTTTCCTTGCACTCTTTATTATTCCCACAAGTGTCAAGATAGATCCTGAATACTGTTTTTCTACTGAACTCTCAAACTCTCTCTCAACACTCTCTCCAACAGACCAGAAAGGCATACAAAATAGAATCACGCAGAACCTGAAGAGGTAACTTCACTGTTCTTCTACGTAGACTTGCTTGCTTTCTCCTGGCTGTGCTTATTTCCCCATGACAATACCCTTTGAGATGTCATGCTTTCATCCTACATAGTGCACTATTACACAAAATATTAAATCAGTTTTGAACCCATACATAGATTACTGCTCATGCTGGAATAACAATGAAGAGCTCATGCTATGTTAAATACCAGTCCCTGTAGAGGGATTTGTAATGAAAGCCTGAAGTCTGTCATAAGAACAATTTAGGGAAAAAAAAAAAAAAAGAAAAAAAAAAAAAGAAAAAATCAAAACACAAACCCAGCTACCCTTCCCCCCAAAACCACAAAACTTACTCAGCTAACCACAGCAGGGATATCCTAGGTAGGGGCAGACTCCTTTTCACACAGTTAAAAATTCCTCCACTACCAAGCCCTACCAGAGGGCACAGTGATGTAATACCCTGTCTCTAAGCTATCCTCTCACAAGCTCCAGGCTTTTCCAGATAAATTGCCAGTGCAACACTTCTTTATACCAATGTTTTTTCTTTTCCCTCCTCTTCCCATCAATATATTTATTTTATCTAGATCTCTTCTTGCCTCCTACTTCCCTCAAGGACTTTCTTTTAAAAGCACCTTTTCCCCTCCTCACCTTTACTTTTCTCTTTTATTCTCCGAAGTAGGAAAAGCTCCCTCCTTTTTGGTACTTGATTACTTCACTTGCAGATTCTCAAGCACTGTATGTGGTACATACATACACAGACAAATATATTCAACACATGGTAAGCATTAACATTTTTTCCTTCTGTGCAAAGGAGCAACAACCAAAATTCTAAAGCCAAAAGGCCAATCCAAGTGGCCAAATCCGTGATACACCAGCAACTATATCTTTGCTAGCAAATACACCTAAACACTCTCTTCTTCCAGTCACGTTCTAATGTTTAGAACCTTATTTTGAAAGCTAGCAAGCTGGCCCACATAAAATTATAGTGAAACAAATGCAAGACTCCTAATTATAAACTTCTGCTTGACCAGCAAGATACAGAAAGATACAAAAATAAAAAAATACAAAGCCAGAAAGATATAAAAATTTCTTACACTCTTCGTGCATCCTCTGCCAATGCTGCTACACTTTTGAGAAGTGGTTCTAAGAAATCTTAGCAAAAAGCCAATGAACCTTTTCCCACTTTAGAAATAGTTACCTCAAACACCTCAGGCTTTCAACACATATTTGGGCATAGTATTACTCACAAGCTACTGACTGACTAGAATGTCTCATAAAACATCAAGATTTTTAAGCTTCCTCAGTTTGACACAGATGGCTTTGCTATTCATGTGCTGCATCTCCCATGTTCTCCAGATACAGCTGAAAAATCCTTGAGGAAGAACTTCCCTACCCCAACTTCTCTGTTCTTCAGAAGCAGAAAAGCACAATGGTAATCAGACCTCCTTCTTTAAAAGCACTACGGGGGACAGGGAAGAAGCACCACTTGCAGAAGAATGCTCACCATCACCATGCCTGGTCTTAGTGCAAAGATTTACGCTTATGGTTTTATAGTCAGCAATGCTTGGTGTTTGCAAGGCCAGACTACCAGTGCTATAGCTCCACAAACCAGTACAAGGTGACACTGCTGCCAAAGTACTGCACCATCTTCCTCCATCTGTTCACTCCCAACACTGTGCTATTACTTCCCAAATGCCAGGGCAAGACTATGAACATCCATCCAGTGAAAGAAATGAGGTAAGTGTCCTGGTGGGTCCAGGAGGAAGTTTAGTTTTACCCTGCATCAGTTCTCAATGTGGTTCACACAGTGACTGCAAAAACCTACACTGGAAAAACATGGAGCAACAGGACAGATGACATGGAGGAAGGCTCTTCTCAAGCAGCTTTAGGTGTCCAAGGAAACACAACTTATTCCATACAGTTAGGCTTGCCTCAATGACAGCCATTATGTTCCTTACACTGTAACAAAAAATTTTGGTGTTTTGCAGAGAAACAAACATAAGTCTGAAAGCACAGATAGACACTCGCATCACAAGGTGACAATACAGCTAGATGGGAAGTGCTACATCAACCTTTAACTATGCTGTACAGGAAGCCCCTAACAAGGCTACTTGTACCCCTGTGCATCACACCTGTAACAATAAAGCAATAATGAAGGACTGCTAAAACCTTTTATTTGAAAGCACAGACCTATTATGTTGTAGTGAGCTTTAAGTTTAAAGCTCTGCTGCTAAACAACAAAACCGAAAGCCTTGTGGTAAACACACAAGAGTGACTCGAGGGCCAGCCTGGCGAACAAACACCCTCCGCGGCACGCTCGTGACCAAGGCGCTACCCGCCGCCCTCTCACCCCACCGCAGGGCCGCAGGGCACAAGCCCGATCCCACCGGCCAGCAAAGCTGTACCGAACATTCCAACAGCGGCGGCTCAGTGGCTTCCCGAAGCCCGCCTGCAGCCGCGGCGAGTGGGGGCAGCCGCAAGCTCCCGTAGCTCCCCGGCGCGCCGGGGACACTGCCGGCTCCCACAGGCAGCAAGGGGGCAGCGCCTGGAAGAAAGCGCCGAGGACAGCCCGCGGCCGCACCGCAGCCGGCCCCACAAGTTCTTCCCGCCACCGAAGTCCCCGAGGAAACCACACACCCTCCCAGGTGCCGGCCCCACCCGTGAGGCGGAGGGCGCCCGTGCGCACGCATACCTGTGTGTCGGGCGCGGGAAGACCGCGCACGTAGCCGTTTGGGAGCGTGCCGTGGCCTGCGCCGCTGCAGCCGTTAGCGCGGGGCTGTGCACCCGCCACCACCGCAGCCCGCCCGGGCCGCTCCATCCCGCCGGCTCTGCTGCGCCCGCTCCGCCACCCCCGCCCTGCCGCGCCGCGCCGCGCCGCACCGCACCGGAAGCGCGAGCTGCCGCTTGCCCCAATCACCATCAGGTACGTCACGCTCGGGGATGGGCTCTGTAACGACGCATCGGCGCGCGTGCGAGGCTGGCGGCGGACGCCAGGGACAGAGGGCGTGGCCCAGAGGACGGAGCCCAATGAGAGACTCGCATGCCAATCAGGTGGGAGGGGAGTGGGGTGAAGGAAGGGGTTTGCCCAATTGCAAAGCGGAAAGTTTGGAGGAAGGTGAAGTCAGAAGGTGAACGTTGTCCAATCGCTTGGCAGAGATGGAACCGGGAACGAAGAACCGGAGATAAGATAGCCAATCACAGAGCCAGGGTAACGGAGGGGCAGGAGCGGGCAGCGGGCTCCGTCCAATGACCGGAGGGAGGGGCAAGGTGATGGCTGAGGTAGCAGCCAATGGGAGGGGGCCAAAGTGGGCTTGCGGAGCTAGGGCGTGGTTGGGGTGGTTGCGTGTGAGGGGAATCAACGGCCGGGCTGAGGGCTGTCTGGTTGTGGTGGCTCCGGCTGGGGCAGTGCCGGTGCGGGGCGCCGAGCGTGTGAGGGAGGGTCCTGGTGCGCCCGTAAGCGCTTTCTCTGGTGCGGCGTGGGCAGCGGCGCGGGCTGGTGCCGTTTCTGTGACTGGAGGCGGCCTTTTCTTTAGGACACCCCAGTCGCTGGAGCAAGGAGAGGACCAGGGTGGGGTGAGGTAGCAGGTGAGCCTCTCTGCTGCCCTCCCTGTGTAGAGTCGAGGGAGCTGATGACTGAAGTAGTTCTTTTCAAGGCTGTAGGGGTTGCTCCAGGACACACAGGCTTCGGGCTGTGTCATGATGGGCTGTGTGAACGCTGAAGTAACTAACCCACCGCAAGTTGGCAGGAGAACCTCTGAGTGAAACCCTGAATGGTGGGTTAGGAGGTCAGACCGAATTATTGCAAAGCCCTTTGTGCCTAGGATCGACATGGGAGAGGTGTGTCTTGGCTCAAGTACGCCTGGGTACTGAAGGACCTAATAGGAAATGCTCTAGACAAGCTCCAGGCAGAACTTGAGTCAATAGGATTTAAAGTCCTGCTTAAAGATTGGTGCATGCTTGGCTGCCTTGCTGAGCCACTATCCCTGACAACTGAAGCTGCCAGTCTGTTAACTCTGCCCATGGCTGTGTTTAAAAATCATATTTGGCCATGAATTTGAGTATGGTTTGGAAATACATACTTCATTCAAAGACTGGGTGAACTAAGCACTGTGTTTAGTTCAGGGGCAGATGTTACCAACATTAATAAAGTTTAAGTTTCCAGATGTCACACAGACAACATGAGAGGAAGGGTGCTCTGCAAACCACAAAGCATCTGGATGTGTGTGCTATTGTACAACTTGTATACATCTTGGTGAGGGATTGGGAAAAGGAACACATCTAGAGGTTTTTGAGTTGCAGGAGTGTTAACTGGTAGAAGGAAACAACCAAATGTGTTTAATCACATACTGAAGAGATGGAGGAGTATGACCTTTGTTTTCTCCAGTGCGATTGAGAGAGAAGGGCTGTGCTGTTTCTTAGAATGTAACTTGAAACAATAAAAACAAAGCTCATTTAACACAAGGGAAGTTAACAGGTCTAAGCAGGTGAATGTAAGAAAATGGTCTCTTCTGATTTGCTACTATTGATAATTATTTTTCTGTATTACAGTCACATTTTGGAGCTTCAGTCACAGATCTCATTGCAAATTTGATACGAACATGGAGTTCCTAACAAAAGTGGATTAGTTTCTGTGAAAGGCATTTTTATTCTCTCCAGAAGTCTTGGGAGAGCTTCATAGCCTGATTTTAGCGTATTTGTAGGCAGCAGTATGTGTCCAGTACGCTCCATATCTCTGGGTCACCTTTGGACAAGAGGGTTTTTGTAATGAGGGGTACAAACATTGGCTCAGGGGTAACAAGCACAGGCTGGGTGTGAGACTTTGTTCCTTTCTTGCTGTCTATGGCCGCTCCCTTTTCTTGACTGCCACTAAAGCAGGTGTGGACTTGCCTAAGAAGCATTCTTTCTTCACCTGGTTTCGGTACGCAGTGAGACAGAGCCATCAGCTAAGATGGGATGGGCTGCGTCCCCTCTCTCATGTTGCAGGATGGGGACTATGGAAGAGACGGGTGTTGCTAGGAAGGACCTAGTAGTCAAAGCTGCGAATACCCCTGTTTAGCATTTGGGTGCTTGTGCAAGTGGACTTGATTGAGTACAGTTAGGAGTGCTGGTGGAGAAGAGACAGGTGCTGTTGAGCTTTTTCTACATAAGGAGGGGAGGGCTTTTGCAGAATCTATGAGGAATGAACAAATGTTATCATGAAAAAAGGAAATGAGTGAGCAAATGAGTGAGAAATGTACTAGGGGACCACATACCGCAGTACCTTTTTTGTAGGATTTTTTTTAACCATAGTTGGCTGTTGGCATTTTCCTCCCATCTCCTCTCCATCTGAATGGACTGGATTGAATTATACAGACCAGTTTTGCCATGGTGTGCAGATGGTCCACCAGCCTACACTCACAGGGCATGTATGAGGCATCACCCTCCACTCCCTGCCCACCTGCATGCAGAGAAGTTTCCTCTGCTAATGCCTTCTAGAGAGGATAAGCTGCTTCACTTGCCAGGCAGTGGATCTCACTGCTGTGTTACCTGTTTAGAGTCCAAACCCTGCAGACTGGTTACTTCATCTGTCCTTAAACCCAACTAGCACAAACACTTACAGTGCAATGGTTTTAGTACTAGTTTAGTAAATGGGAAGAAAAAAACATTAAGGGACCCCCTGGTTAACTTGTGCAGGACCGGGCAGTCTCACACCATGGCTGCAGTGCTCCCCTACACATGGGACCTCATTGTGTTGCCAGGACCCACCCTGGCCTTAGTGTGGGACCTCGTGTTTGAGGGGCATCAGGCCCCTTCTAGTGCAGCACAGGGGCAGGGAAGGCCATACTCACCCTGGGGCTGCAGTAACAGAAGACTCTGGGATATCCATGGAGACAAGTCTGGCATGGAGGTGCCATCCCAGGACACAGCTGCTGCCACAGGCCACACCAAGCACACGTCACAGAGCTCCTGAAGTTGCACCCGCTGGCAGCTCTGATATGGATGGCTCTGTGTGACACACGAGACACCCATGTACACAGGAGGCTGCAGCTTCTGCCTCTGGACTATGCAGTTGCAAAACAAGAGCAAAACAAACTCAAAACAGCATCATTCCGGATTGAAGTTTCCTTCTAGGTTCCATGTATACTATTCCTGTGAGCTGGCAGAGCAAATTGCCTTACTCAGTCAACTGAGTTAAGCAAAGGACTGGGTAAGAAAATATATATAATGAGTCAAAAGGAAGAGTGGACCATAAGTAACAAGTCAAACAGGCAGGGATTGCTGCACAGCAGGCTCGTATCAACAGAGAGCTTACGTCATCGACATGAGTCAGTGGGTACTATTACCATTCATAGGTCTGGGGATCACAGAGTAGAGTTGTGAAGTTTGCAGACAGCAGAAGGGCAAATTCAGGAAGGGTTTATTGCATAACCACTGGGGCAGAGAAGTGTAGCAGAAAAAAATTCTGCTCCAGTATCCCAAACAGAGAGAACAAGGGCCTTCTTCACTGATAAAAGATAATCAGAACTCATCACTGAGATGTGGCCGAGGGGAAGAATTTCCTTCAAGAAAGGAGAGCGTAGGCAACTGAGACAAAATTGAGTATGTGAATGATGCCAGCTACCCAGAGATTCTTGATGGAAAGTCTCAAGATGGCTGTAGTCAGAAATAAACCCAAGCCTTTGACTTTTATATTTGCAATGCAGAGACAGAATAAGCAGTGGCCCCTCTGTTGCATTCAAGGCAGTTAATAGCAGGCATGCTGCTCTGAGAGGAGCAGTCTATGTTCTTCTGGTGCCTTTCTTCACCTTCAGTCTCCAGGTGCAGGCTGAAGTGCTGAAAGTGTAATTGAAAAAGCTACAGTTTGGACAGTCCAATGCAGTGCTGTCAGGTGAGCGTTGTTTCTGTTCCCTGTTTAACAGTTACAGCAACCTAGCACTGAAAGTGCAAGGAGTATGCTGGGAAATTACTCCAGGGGAGCAGTGAACCTTGGTTTATAGCTTAGGACTGAATGGCAGAATGCCTGCCTGAAGCATAGAAAAATTAGCAGGAGTGTGGAAAGCTCTTTGGAGACGTCACAGCTGTTGAAGAAAGCAGCTAGCTAGCTGGGTGTCCCATGAGAATTTGTCAAGCTGCTAGCAAAACTTCATGGAAAGCTGGAGAGGCCTTGGCATGGCTCATGAGAGGGAGCAATGTTTGGAAGGTTGGTTAGTTTGGTGTAGAAATGCCCATCATTTGTCCTCAGCAGATCTTGATAAGTATGTAAGCCATGAATGCCTACAGCAGATTGCTTCCTTCTGGAAAAGGCAAGGGGAGGCAGGTACATATTTCTAAATAATGGAGTTGGTTGGCTTAAATTTAGCTAAACTTGAGAATTGTGTTTCTGCTCCAGGAGAGACCCTCCCTGTCCTTAACACTTCCCGCTGTGAATACTACAGTTCTAGGCTCACCACAGCTTCTTTTTCACTGGCTTGGAGAATAATATTGTTCTGGAAATAACTTAACCTCTAAAACTGTACAATGCTAATAAGACTGTTCAGACTATTTTCCCCTCTTTTTTTGCAATGAAGCCTTGACTGAACCTATTTCTGGGCACTGATTTGGACCAGAATCTGTAAATATGACAAACTTCGCTGTTCAGTGCGTTTGCCTGGAGAAACCAGCCAGGCTTGCATAACGTTTTTGTGGTGAAGCGTGAAAGAGGTCAGGACACAAAAGGCCTGAGAGGATATGCTATCGGCTGAAAGATGCATGTGAATAGGGGTCTGATGAGCCACAAGAAAAGAGAGATGTAAGAGGGGCTGGGATGATACGTGTAGGATCAGGGGTTTGGCCAGCAGAACAGAGCATGGGAGGAAGTCCTGTGTGATGGACGGGATTAATGACAGATTGATTTAACCCCCTGTGGCTGTTACTCATTTTGATACATACAGCTAGCCAAAAGTTTAATCCTTCAGTTAGGAAGGAAGGAAGTAACTGTATTTACTTTATTTATTTATTTATTTGTTTGTTTATTGAGTTACAAGATATGTATAAGATTATGTTTCCAATGGTGTGAGGGGATCAAGCAGCAAGATATTTCCTTGCTCGTGGCTCCAGCCTTCTTTCAGCCAGTACCAAAGAGCTATTTTTCTCCAGGTTTCAGTCAGGGCTGACTACCAGTATTGTCTTAGCTTTGTCTGGAGCCTTCTTCTCTATGCTTTATCTGGTTTTCCTCACGTCCCTTGTCCCCAAGACTCCCATGCAAAACAGTACTCAGAGTCATGTCCATGTCTGTCCCTGTCCCCTCCCCCCAGTTCAAATTTCTGGGTGTTTGCCTCTCATTTGGGCAGTGACTGGAGCAGTGTTTTAGAATGGAGATCACTGTTTCTCTGCAATGGAGCTAGACTGTATCTTATAACCAACTTAAGGCCAGCATTAACAGCTAATCGCTTCCGTTATATTTCACCCAGCCCATGACAGCACCTGCTTTTTTCTGGAGACTGAGTTTTGAATCTTTCTTTATGCCATTGCACTGGAACTGTATGATGAGGTAACTCAACAGGTCACTTACTGACACTGTGGGACAAAAAAAAAAGGCTGTAGCTCCAGGAACCCTTGTAGTTGCCACTGAGAGAAGCTGATATAGATTAAAACTTTTCTAGCAAAAATGTTGAGTTTGGTCCTGCCATGCATTTCACCTTGTATCTGTGTCAGATATGTGGTTTAGTAGAGCAGAAGAGGCAAGTTTAGAATCACAGAATCATAGAATAGTTAGGGTTGGAAAGGACCTTAAGATCATCTAGTTCCAACCCCCCTGCCATGGGCAGGAACACCTCACACTAAACCATCTCACCCAAGACTCTATCCAACCTGGCTTTGAACACTGCCACGGATGGAGCATTCACAGCTTCCCTGGGCAACCCATTCCAGTGCCTCACCACCATTACAGTAAAGAACTTCTTCCTTATATCTAACCTGAACTTCCCCTGTTTAACTGTAAAGCCATTACCCCTTGTCCTATTGCTACAGTCCTTGATGAAGAGTCCCTCTCTGGCATTCTTGTAGGCCCCCTTCAGATACTGGAAGGCTGCTATGAGGTCTCTACTCAGCCTTCTCTTCTCCAGGCTGAACAGCCCCAACTTTCTCAGCTTGTCTTCATACAAGAGGTGCTCCAGTCCCATGATCATCCTCGTGTCCCTTCTCTGGACTTGTTCCAACAGTTCCATGTGTTTTTTATGTTGAGGACACCAGAACTGCACACAATACTCCCAAGTGAGGTCTCACGAGAGCAGAGTAGAGGGGCAGGATCACCTCCTTCGACCTGCTGGTCACACTCCTTTTGATAAAGCCCAGGATACGGTTGGCTTTCTGGGCTGCAAGCGCACACTGCCGGCTCATGTTCATTTTCTCATTGACCAACACCCCAAGTCCTTCTCTGCAGGGCTGCTCTGAGTCTCTTCTTTGCCCAACCTGTAGCTGTGCCTGGGATTGCTCTGACCCAGGTGTAGGACCTTGCACCTGGCATGGTTAAACTTCATGAGGTTGACATCAGCCCACCTCACAAGTGTGTCAAGGTCCCTCTGGATGTCATTCCTTCCCTCCAGCCTATCATCCGAACCACACAGCTTGGTGTCATTGGCAAACTTGCTGAGGGTGCACTCAATCCCTCTGTCCATGTCAGCGACAAAGATGTTGAACAAGACCGATCCCAACACTGATCCCTGAGGGACACCACTTGTTACTGGTCTCCAGATGGAAGTTTAGGAATAAGTAGCTGAGATGGTATCAATTATTTTATCTTTCTTGGCTTATGTAGTCTTTTTTTCATTGAAGTATGGCCTGGCCAAGTCTGTGGTCAAGATACAGGAGTATTGGCAGAATGGAGGTACATTCAGTGCATATTTACTTGGGCAGCAGTGATTTGCAGCAAGGTAATCGCAGTAGCTTCTGATCTCATTTTTGGTTCCTGTGATATGTTATTAACCACCTGTATGGATTCAGCTTTCATGTTCATTCTCCGTGGACATTCATTGTCACTCCATGCCTATTGCTGCTTAGCTTGGCAACTGATGAAACAGGGTAGTAAGAACTTCCTTTAAGTTCAGTTCCTTTCTGGCAATGCTTTATGCATCTATACACACCTCAGTCCCCTAGGACTCCCTAGTGCATTCATTACTAGCCCCTCTGTCTCAAACACATCAGGGATTTGACCTTGTGTAGTTGACCTGATGAGGCTCCTATTTAGTGACTCTCATTTGTCTCCCTGTCTCTTAACAGTGAAGAAAGTCCTGTGGCTGTAACCTATGACCGATGTCTCTGTCATTTCTGCCAGCCATGTTGAGCGATATTGAGCCAATGAGCTCATTTTGTTTGTGACTTGCTTTCTTAGCTCATAAAATGAGAGTAGGGAGACCATTACCCTCCCCTCCCCAACAGGAGGAAGTGAAAGGCTGCATCTGTGCGGTATAAACAAAGCCCTCATTTACATGTAAATGCATGTGAAATCGCTGTAGCAGCACTGTTATACCAGTGAAGCCCTCCTTGTGTGCAGGCAGCTTATGTCAGCAGAATAGGGCTCTTTTTTTTGAGCAGAACTTTTCTAAGCACTATCAGCTGTATCAGCGAAAACATTGAATACCAATATAACTGCATCCTCATTAGGACACAGAGCCCCATGGTATTTTAATTCCTAACTTGTTTTTTGGTGCTTAAATACTCTTGAGGATCTGGGGCTACAACTTTTGACACTATGGAAGTGACCCCAAACCCTCCTCCCATCAGTACCCTGGCAAACAGGTTCAGAGCAGATGTGGTCTCGCTTTATCAACGGCTGCAGAGTGCTTTGAGAAGCTCTGGGAAAGAGCACCGAGTCTGGCAGAGCACAACCAGGCTGCTGTGGCTAGCTTCAAGGAGGACCAGAGCTGTTGCTGCTTCTGACAACATTGTTGGTACTGCAGTAGACTGGGCAAGTCCTTTTAAAATGTGTCTTCCCTTTAAAATGTCTTTGTGGATAGTTTTGGTTTCATCCCTTACTGATGCTACTAACAAAGGTGGCACATGAGAAGACAGCAAACCATACAGAAGAAGAGAAATGGTGAGGATAATACTCGAGTACCTGAGCAGTGACCAAACCTTAGTTTGGAGAAGGAAGGAAGGAGCAGTTTGTTTCCTTTCAGGTACCAAGCACAGTTTTGCAGGTTCTCATTCTCCTGCCTCCCTCCTCTTTATAAGAACTGTATGAAGGAAGATGATGAAACACATGGCTAAAGGAGTTTGGTTTGTTTTCTCAGCCTTCTACCTGTAGAGTGAGTCAGTTCAACTCACTGAAAATTACCTTATAGAAAATTAACTAGTTTTCCCTCAGTTCAGTGAACTGAACTGACCTGACCTGGTGGCTAGGGGAAGGTGGCCATAGATCAGATGTAAGGGGAAACTACCCCTTCTGTGCAGTATAATAACCTGCATTATAAATTTTGTATTAGGGGTGATGGGAGCACAGAAAGAACTAGCTACCTGAAGCTCAGTCTAGAGAAAAAGGTCAGTACAGGAAAGCAGAAGGCTGCTGCCACTCCTCTTCGCAAAGTTATTATTTGAACAGAAGAGAGAGAGGCTTTGACATGTAGTGCAATGGGGTGAGAGAGAAACAGAATCTTCAACTACCCATAACTAGGTAGTTTAAAACTTTCCCTTTGAAATCAAAGTCAGTAAAAGCCATTATTAACTTGAGGAAAGGAAAGATGTTAGAGGCAGTGCCCTGCCATAGCGGAAATCTGCCCCAGGACCAGGAATGGGTACTTGGGCTTACATCAGACAGACAGTGTGATGCAGTTGGCAGGACACATACCAGGAGTTTGAGTTGTCTTTCCCGCTCACACAGCTCACATTGTGTGTGTGGTGATCAACATCAGCCAAACAGGGCGGCATGGCGGCACAGCTGGCCTGACACCCAGGTGCACTGGAGAGATGTCTGTGCCCTACGAGTGTAAGAGGCAACTATGGGAAATGGCACTATTCACAGCAAAATCACATTTCCAGGGAAGATGCTGCAGCCCTGGGTAGCTGCTGTATCAGGCATGGCCATAAGAGGGAAGTGTGTGCTCAGGCATCAGGTATCTTTCTCAGACGGGAGCAACCCCAGCTGGGTTGGTGGTGGGCTCTACCAGCAGCATGGACTCTGCCTGGGTCCCACCTCCTGTGCAGGGCTAAAAGCAGGGCCTGTTCCTCCAGAGGCACCTGAGCTCAGCCACAGCCAAGCAGGCAGGTAGGTAGTGATGATGGGGATGGGAAGAGAGGGGAGCAGGGGCGGGAAGGTGCCTGTCACTTCCCTGAGATGGAGGAGGATGAGATGTGCAAGCGTGACTAGTCCTGCAATAACTGAGGCTGCCTTGTCCAGAGATGCAGGGCAGCAAGGTGAGCTTGAAACATTTACGAAGAGGAGAGTGGGTCCAAAAGGATATGGACAGGCATCCCTGCCAGCTCTCTAAAGGAGACCTTTCACCTGAAGCCCTTCTCAGCACATTCCATAGGCCACTTGCAGCAGTAATAAGTAGTACTCGATTGTTAGCAACCCGGTCAGACTCAGGTGACTGTAACCCTCATGTAGATCAGGGCCATCCCTGACTGACTGCCTTTGCTACATTTTTGTTAAAACTCACCACAGCAAGAGGCAGAAAAGTCATTTGCACCATGCAATGTGGGAACTTGAGGCTCCACCGGATCTATGCCTGCTAGCTCCCATGGGCCCTGTTAGTTGGAGATGTCATATATGTGTGGCTGAGGAGCTTCTACTTGCCACCTGGCCTGACTGCAGGCAGGTCTGTGCCCACCCTGGTAACACTACCCAAACGCTAATCACACCAGCGCCTTTTGGAATTGCTGAGGGAACCTGATGTGACATTGGTAGCTTGGGAGATTGTGTCTAGTGGCCTAAGTGGGAGCTGAGTTTCATCTTTTGATACAAGGTGATATCTGCTGTTGTGTAGCAGAGGAGTTAGGGACTCAGCTCAGGGCCCCTATCTGTTGTGCTTCTGCTATGCTATAAAATCAGTCACTGCAGTTCTGGATTTCTGTTTCCCTTCTATCAGCAGGGAGCTGAGCCCTCTGGCAAGAACCCACAGGGTGCTTTGAGGAGAAATGGAATTGAGATTGATTTCCTCTAGTTACCTACGAAGAAATGTGAGCAGCAGGGTCCAGTCAGAAGCACCCAATGACCTGACCACCAGCTTCCTGTGAGATGGCACTGTGGAGAGGCACAGTCACTTGTTACAGATCTGCCTCTCAGGGGTATTTTTTTCTTAGTGGCATAAACAGAGGAAAATGAATGAGGCAGAGCTGAATTTATTCCTTGTTCATGCCACAGCATGGAAACAAAATGTATCCAGGAATAAACTGTACAAGAGCTGTAGGCAGGTCTTGTGGCAAGGCTGGGGGAGACAGGGTGGGTGCGTCTTTTGGTGGCTGGCTGAGTATGCATTATCATGTGCTTCTAAAACATCTTATGCCTGCAGCAGAGGGACCTATAGTTGTGGGAGCAGGGACTGTAACCCTGGCTGGTTATCTAGAGGTATGTTTGATATGAATGGGAGAGAGCTGAGGGAATGTGCATTGCTCAACACATACATGTTGTGTATCACATATGGACAAGGGTGTTGCACAGCAGGGAATGTAAGAGTGTGTGTGCGTGGCTGTGGGCAGGGGCTTGCTCTTTATGTGGATACACAGGCAGTGCCCAGCCTGTGCTGTGTGTAGGGCAGATGTGCTGAGAATGGCTGCATGTAACAGGAGGTTACTTTGCAGTAAATGAGGCAAAGAATTACCATGGCGACCGCACTCTCTCTCCCTGACAGATGCCAGGCTCCCAGGCAATAATGTTTCTGTCTTAATCTAAAAGCCCCAAACTCACTCTCCCTCTTTTGGGAATGGGTAAGGACCACGCTGACCTCTCTCTAGAATGGGAAAGTGGTAGATGCTGGGATGTGGGGTGGGTTTTGCATACACCATCTTTCAGCAGAAGGGGGCCACTGTCTTGGTACCTCATATGCTCGTGGCTGCAAAGACAGAATGGATGTGGTTTGAATTGCTATGATACATTTGGTTCTTGCTCCTGTGTCCACACAGTGTCTTCAGGAACAGTGAAGGCTGAGCCAGTTGCCAGTTCTTAGGCATGTGCAGAGAGCTGTCTGTTGGAAGAGCTCACACCCGCACTGCAAGAGAGGTGTTTTAGGAAGCATCACAGAGAACAACTTCAACCCTAGCATCACCAGAAGCTTGGAGCTCAACAGCAATAGGTACTGCAAGATTCCAAGGATAGACAGAAGGAAAATGTGCAAATTGTAACATAAAGCTTCCTTGCACCTAGTGTATTCACACTTGTTGTTAATGCCCACATGGAGTATGTTTTCTGTTCTTGCTCAGCTGGATCAGAGCATGTCCTGTGCTGTAGCACTTGGCAAAAAAAGTACAGCTGCATCTTTCAGGTACCACAGGAGCTAAGGTGTGTTCTCAGAGACCTTACTCCTTTCATCTTCAGAGACCTTACTCCTTTCATCTTCAGAGGACTTATTTCTTTCATCAGCTCCCTAGGTTTAGTGCTTAGGGGCCCCTGAGGCCATACAAATCATAGCTCTCCTGTGTTCTCAGTTAGAAGTTTAGGGAGATGATTGCTTTGTAGTCCATGGGGAAAACTTGAAGGAGAAAAGGCTTCGTGGCCTTACATATTTGGAAATGCTTGGCTTCGGGAGGAACACTGATGAATGCTGTACAAACCCATATGCAAAAGCTGGAAAGAACAAACCAAGTAGATGGTCACGCTGGTCCCATAGGTTGAAGTGCCACAGGAGACCAGAGAGGTGCTGCAGGCCAGCAGGTGGGTCATCATGTCGCTTCTGCTTTACTGTAACTGCAGACATGCAGAACACAGCTCAAGGTAAAGGTCCGGTGCTTTTCCTCACCAAACTGGCCATTGCAGCATCTTCCCTTGAGTACTCATCTTTTCCCTTTAATGTTTTTTGTTTAAAGCACAGAAAAGCATGCTAGACACTGACAAGCAGGTATTGTCATCTTGCAGAGGGCTGGCAAAAGAACAAATAGGTGCACTTCAGTAGAGGTGAAGCAATCTCCATACAGCAGAGATTTGCTAATTTGCACAGTCATGGTAGTTAATATTTTTCATAGTGAAGCCCAATAATAGATCAGTCTGTGTGCTATGAACTTCTCGTCACAAAAATACATCATGGGAGACTTCTACTATCTATTCTTGGCTGAGCACTGACCTTGCCTATTAGGTCTCAGTTAAGCAAGTAAGTGACTAATGTTTCTCTCTTTCCCACTTTTCTGTATAGAAAATATTATTCAGTGAATGAAACCCTGGGTACCTGCATACTTAACTCCCCTTATGGTACCCATGGTTTTTCAGGAGGCTCCATGTCACCTATAAATCCAGCATTTCTTGTGTAAATTCCAGGGAAAGGAAGTATTAAATATCTCTGGAGCCAGGGATTGCAGCCTTCAGCACTGAGCAGCCTCTGCCATTCCAGAACAGTGTGCGATGATGCTTGCAGTTATGGGCAGGAGTGGGTAGGCCACAGGCATCAGAAAGAGTGTTTTATATCTTCACTTCTTTATGCTTGCTCACCAGGGATCCTTCTTTAATTTATCTCTTATCATTTTGTCCTACAGGAAGGGAAGAAGTGCTAGTGGATTAGACAAGGATAGTAATAAGATTATACAGACTTGCCTTGTTGCCTAACACCCCTGCACAAGCCAGGAGATGTCTGCAAACTGGTCACATCTTCAGCCCAGGTAAGTGCTGAAGCGTCAAAACAGCGTGCCAGACTTGGATCTCTCTTGGAGTACAATCACAGCATTGGGCCAGGAAGAGCTTGGAGGAGATCATATCCCTATGCTCATGTTTGACATCCAGCAGCAGCTCTCAATGGCAGGAGCAGCCACAGAAACAGTTGTTGGAGAGGGGAGCTCCTGCTGTTGTCAAGTAAGGGTAGGGTGTTAGGAGACAATGTAGTGTTCTTTGCCAGCTAATTACACATGTTGCCCCCAGTCGGGATTCAGGCAGGGAACAGGCAACGTGGCAGCATCTGAGCTACAAAGACAAGAGGTGGTGGCAGGGAAAAGAGATTTTTGTTACACTTGTTCTAGGATTGCTTGGAGGCAAGAGAAAGTGAGGGTGAAAAAGGGACTGTGAACAAGGACATGCTACTGCCTACAAACTGCCAGTCCTACAGGGAGCAAAAGAGATGTCATTTTGTCATCAGCATTATGATGATAGAACAATGTCAGTGTGAAGAATAGAAGAAAGGTCTCCTACATGGTGGAACAAACCCTTTGCTTTGAAAGGATCTATGGCATGTTTTCAGCTCTCTGGGCTGAAAAGGAGCTTATTTGCACATAGCATTTGGCCAGGTTTAGAATGGCTTCAAATTATTTGTAGTAGTGCAGCTAAAAATCTTCCTAACCCCCTCTCATAGACATCTGACAATCAGCAATTTGCAAAGTTAGGTTTCATCACAGCAATGAAAATAAGCTGACAAACAGTCATTACAAGATTGGTGGTGTTCTTTCCAGGGCTGGCTATATTTCACAAAAGGTCAGACTAACATCTGACTTTAATCTTAGAGGAATGCTGTCTGAAAAGCCAAGGGGGAAGATGCCTGTCTGTATGAAAGTGTGCTGACTAGAGTGGCAGAAAGCTCTACATCAGACACTCAGACAAGGCAAGATGATGCCAGATTAATTCTCTCTGCTCTAGAAAAGATGGGACCTGCTATGCAACAAATGGGAGTGAGAATGGTGTTACATCTTGGTGCTTTTCCCATATTCAGTGTATATTTGCTGCCTTTCCTCTGCCTGGCTTTCCTGTCAGCAAGGACACTTTTCTTTGTCCTTGGAAGAAACTATTCCCAAATGTTTGTTGTTGTTTTTTGGTTGTTTTTTTTTTACCACTGCCTACTAAGAATTTCTCAATGCTCCACTCAGATTTCCTGTGTTCCGCTCTATCCCATGACTCCTAGCTCCACAATCTGAAGATCTGCTTAAGGAGCCATCCTCTTACGAACCTGTGAGTCTTCCCAAAATTTGAATTCTGTCTGAAAACAAAGCTAATGCCAGAGCTTCAACAACAACTGACACCTCTGCCTGGACTGATTGGTTTTAAGCAAGAACAGGGCTTTGAAAGATGAGTCTCCTTTCCAAGTTACGTGCTTTCCTTTGGCTCCTCCATCATTTCAAAATCGATAGCTGTCTCTGATTGTCCCCCTCCCCTCCAGATCCTCCTCTTTGCTACCTCATTTTGGTTTTAATTTGCCGCAGTCATTTTTCCCCTGTCCTAATTAAGAAACCTATCCATTAAGGGAAAAGAAAACAAAACCAAACCCTTCTTATCTAAGCCCTTAGTGCAGAACAGAGAAGAAATGACTGGTGATATGATCACCTCTAGAAAGCCAAGGCCTTTATTGACTTATCTGGCCTGCCTCAGTAAATACAGAATGAGTTTTAAATTCACCTAGAAGGAAGCTAAAAGCAAAGGTAAAGTACTGACTTCTCAACATCAGAGAAGAAAGAAGCAGTATGTCTTCTAGGCTGACTTTTTTTTATTCTCTATACAATGTTTCAACAAGAATATTTGGAGAATGTTTTGTTGTACATCATAGAATCATGAAATCATTTAGGTTGGAAAAGACCTATGAGATCACTGAGTCCAACCATAAACCTAACACAGCCAAGTCCACCACTAAACTGTAAGTGCCAAATCCACACCTAAGTATGAGTGCCACCTTACCTTCTACTTCAGTTTCGCCACACTTTGGTATAAATTGCCCTTGCTTCTGGCCTTATGGAGGCAATGGCCCTGACCTACCTTTTGGAAGAGCTTTGAGATCATGAAACAGGTGAGAAAAGCTGGATGGCAAGGGACCTCCTTCAGCCCAGCCAGCAGCACTGCATACTTCAAATAAGGAAATTAACATTGAGTGATGGTAAAGGAGGGCACAACCTCAGTGCTAAGATGTGTGAATACAGACACAAAAAGGGAAAGGCTACACAGGAAAGCTCAGGGGAGAGTTCACTACACATGGGGAAATGTCAGGGACAGAATAGTCCCTGCTGATTTGTGAAAATTGAGATGGAAAGTATCTCCAAAAGTTAAAACAGTTAAAACCTTCATTGCCTGGAAGAATAAGCTTCTCCTCTGTTCTGCAGAGAGGAAAAGCTACTGCAGAGTTTTCCAGACTTCATTCCCTCTCTCCTTGTCCCCCAGTGTAGTGGAAGTGGTAGATACCTTCTCTGATGCCTATCTAAATACAAGCCCTACCTGCAAATAAAAGTCGCATCTGGCTCCCTGCTGTACTCCAGACACTAATTTACCATCTTGGAGAGATAAGCATTTAGCTGATTAACCTGTTCAAAATCTCTGTGCATAGTCACTCCTCCTAAAAGGGGTCAGACACTTAAAATGCAGGAACTGGATGGGGATGATGCTCACTGGGTTAGAATTATTCTGATACCCTAGATTGTTCCTCTCTTGACTGGGACGCCAAGAGCAAAACCCCTTAGAGCAGGATGTGCTTCAAAAGTCCAGACAAGTCTGCATGAAGAACATAAAAGTAGGGTTTTGAGCCTTCCTAAGGGAATAAGGCTTATGTTCTCATGCTTTGTGCATGTGTTAACCTGTCCTCACATTCCAATCCAGTAACTTTGAAACCTGTTGGTCTATTTCAGTTAGATTTGGGAAATGGCATAAATTTCACAGCTACTTAAGTTCTTGCAGGTTCAGAATGTAGCCAGTTAGAGGACCCTGTAAATAACCTGATTTTGGAAAAGGGTACAGTGTGCATGTAGTAAACACCAGAGAGATCATGTGGGTAAAATCACAAATGCTCAGCTGGAAGAAAAGCTTCAATGAGAGCTCACAACTTTTCAGGAACATAAGTCCATAGGGAACCATGGAACATTCATTCTGCACCTCACAAAACTACTGCTTTTGTTTTATTGTGATGTAGAGGGGAGGAAAAATTATTTTATTTAGGAAACACTGTAAAAAACTCCACAGCCTAGTATCCAGTGGATTTAAGTGGATCTGATGGATCTAGTGTGTTTAGGAACTGTTATCCAGTAGTCCATTTGTTGTTGGCATCCTGTTTGTAAAAGAACTAGCAGAGAGAGTAGTGTGCCACCTGAAATAGGAAGAGGTGCTGAAGAGGGCTAGCAAGGAAAGTCAGGGGCTCAGGGCACGTGATCTACAGGGAAATGTTGTGGGTCCCGGGGTCCTTCCATGTGGCATAGAGGAGACTAAAGGGGAGTGGGTCTAACTGTAGACTTCAATTATTTGAAGGAGAGTTACAAAGACAGTGGAACCAAACCCTTGGTAGTAGCAGATGGTAAGAAAAAGGCAGCAGGAATGGTTAGAAGTTGTATTTTGGGAAACTTGGGCTGGACACAAGAAAAAAACATCTTTTTAAGGCAAATAGGGCAGCACTGGCACAGGTTATCAAAAGAAATGGTAGAGTGTCAGTCATGAAAAAATCATGTTTCATGATTGAGACTCTACATCTACTCTTACACCTAAGCCTCATGTGGGTAGCCCATTGGCAACATCACTGCTCCGAGGGGGGAGGATGAACTGGACACCTCCAGAGATCCCTTCAGACACCTTTTGTGGTCCTTCAACTACAGATATCAGATGATGCAAGGAAACAGCTTGTATGAACTAAGCTGTAACTTGCTCAGTGGCAACTTTTATCTCAACTTTATCAGAGCGTATGTGAATACAGGGTTCAATTCTTTGTATAGAAAAAAGGTTTTATTAAGGTATTTGAGATTATAATTTGCTAAGTATAAATAGCAAAACTTACTTTGTACTGTACTAAGTTTGCATCAGCCACATCTTGTGCCTCTTTTATTGGATCTATAGTGTTGTGCTACAGGTTGTTTTCAAACAGCTTTGGTGATTAGGATTTACAGAGGCATCAGTAGACTGTGGATGGCTGTCACTGGTTTTCTCTCAAAGTCTCTTCTTGTGTAGAGATTATCCAAAAAACCCAGGCCTTTTATATATGGGTCTTCTGAGGCCTCCAGCAACTTATTTTTCTGGATCATTAACGTCTGCAGTCCGTGTACTTCCTTTTACTTTTTGAGGTAATGATGTGTTCAGACCCAGGCAAGTTTTATGATTTCATAAGAACTAAAGTATGCTTAGAGCACACTGGATTATAGCTCAATTAATTTTGCATCCCAATTAAGTGGAAGACAGTCTTGTCACCAACAAGTCTCTTTTCCTTGTTAAATCTACCCTGCTTCAGGTGTGATGCAGAGAATGAGAATGACTTACATGGAACAGATGAAGACAGATCCAGGCTCTTCTCTGCACTCCTTAAGATGTGAACTGGATTCAACCTGGACCTGTAGCCATGGCAGTGAAATGTTGTGCTGTTGAGTATTCCCTATCTACTAGCTTCTCCCTACCTACTAGCTCAGCAGAGCATGTAGCAGGAGCTTAGGTGTACCTTACTACTATCTGTAGAAACATCTGATGCAAGTAAAAAGATGTCAACAGGTTCTTAAAAAAGGAAAAATACCAGTGATCAGAATCATTCTAGCAGTAGGCACAGGTCTAGGGACTGCTTTGCCCATAAGTTACTGCTTGGCTGGCATGCAAAGGGCATGCAGTACATCTGGCTTGGGCACTAGCCCACAGGCTGGTTTGTAACAATGAACTTCTCTAGCACAGTACTCTCAAGGGGACTGAAAATTTTAAGTTTGTACGGGCAGTTTCTTCTTCCAATTCCAGCATTCATCCCACTGTGCTTTGATTTAATTGGAGAATTCATTTTCCCTTTATCCTTGATTATAAAGAAACAGTAGTTGTTTAAACTCTGTTGGGACAGTTAGCTTTAGCTATAGATCACATAATGAAGAGTACATGTGGTAAACAACATGCTTCATTTCGAGGTGGCCTGGAATTAAATATATAATTATCTTCCTGTAATCAACTCATTACATTAATTTTCTTGCAAAATCGGTCTAGATGACTTCTTTCCTTTCTTGTCCTTTAGAGAAATTAAAAGCCACAGAGATTGTCTTATGAAGACAAGCATTTCTGGTACCTAGAGACAAAAGTCTGATGAGTGCTATGAAAAACCCTGTGGTGTCATCACAAACCTAACCAAATGAGGTGCAGTGTCACAGCCTGAGAGCTGTTTAAGGTAGGTTTATGGTTCCCAATCCTTCTGTCATAGAAGGAAAATAAGCAGAGTGTATTACTGGATGCAGTTATATTCCCTGCCTTCTTCCCAGGGCTGTTGCTGCCTCTTCAAAATTGGGTTCTGGAAGCCCAGTATGGAGAGCCCAGAGAAGTTCTGTGGTTTGCTCATTTGTTCTCTGCTCTTCTGTGGTCACAAAACCAATGCTTCTGCTCGGCTGGCAGCTCAGGAAATCCTCCCTTCTGCAGGGCTGTTTCTCTTTGTACACAGATGATGACGTTTTTATTTCTGGATCATTTCCCATTTGCCCATTTCTGGGTAAAGGACTTTTCATTTTCTAGGTGTCTGATACAGAATTAGATCAGGACTGTCTCTCACTGTCCTGGGTTCAGCAGTAGCAGTCATGTGTTTTTTTTTTTTTTTTCCTTTGTGCTAGCTGGTGCAGTGCTGTGTTTTGACTTCCAGCCTGAGAACAGTGTTGGTGAAGTCGATGTTTTCAGTTGTTGCTAAGTGATATTTACCCTGACCAAGGACTTTGTGAGGCTCATGCTCTGCCAGGGAGGAGGGGGGGCCGGGAGGAAGCAGAGATGGGGCGCCTGACTCGGGCTAGCCAGGGAGGTATTCCATACCACAGCACATCATGGCCGGGGTGGGGGGTGACTGGGAGTTACCCGGAAGGACACGGGGCTTCCGGGTGGAACTCGTCTTCTTGGCCGGTGGTATCGTATTCTCTTCCCTTGTTATTTTCCCTTATCATTGTTGTCGTTGGCGGTAGCGGTGGTGATTTGTTGCTGGACTGTTCTTGTCTCGACCCGTAGGAGTTGCACTCTTTCGATCCTCCTCCCCGTTCCTCCGGGAGTGGGGGAGAACCCCGGTGGGGGGGGACACGGACCTCGATTGTTGTCAGCTCGGCACCACTCACTGGGAGTGAGTGAACAAGTTACCTGACTGGGTTTAAACCACGACACTCACTCACAATGGCATTAAATAATCTTGACTGCAAGTCAGCAAATTCTCAACTCAGTCACATCTAAACATAAGGCTTCAATGGGTTCGTTACTTCCCATGACCAGTTACTAAACGTTTGCAGCATTTACTACAATTTCAAAGTGGAGAGGATAAACAGTATGGTTTCTTGACCTTGAATCACAGGAACAATTGAATCCTGGAATAAATGGTTGCTTGTTTATTATATATTTGCAAGAAACTGAAGATAAATGAGAACCATGAACTTAAGCCTCACCCTGTGACATGAAGAAAGCAGCTCCAGTTCACATCTAGTTCCATGACTGTCTTCTATGAGCTGGAAGATTTTGCTTCCCTCTCAAGAGGGAGGAGCAGCCAGCCTGCCTTCTCACTGTCAGGAAAACAGACATTCCTCTTCCCTTCTCCACCTTCAGGTGTCACTAAAGGAGCTTTGCTGTTTTCTGAGACTTGGTCAACTTTCCTTTCTGTTCATGTAACCTCTCTGCATAACAGTATTCACTCTCCCAGGGCTCAGCTGTAAATGCACCAGGCCTAGAACACAGGACACATTTCTGGCATAGAACAAGATACTAAAACTTATATCTGATTACCTTAGACATTAAATTACTGAAGCTCTTTGCAGTGTTGCATAAGGAATTAATTGCACATACACGCATTCACTTGCTATGAAATAAACAGACCAGACATTTTACCCATGAGGAAAAGCTGTCACATCCATATTGAATAGGACTTGGATACTGCAGGCAACACCTCTCTGAACCTGCCCAAACCCTGAACTGCCCTTTAGCTAGGTAGCCCTGCAGACACACACAGGGATCCTTTACCAGAGCTGGCAGATGGCAGAGGCCATATCCAAAAGAAGCCTGGAGGGAACAGCACAAAGGATGTGGCAGCATTAACAATACACTGAATAACCAACAGGGAGAGAAAGAAAAGAAGAAAAAAGCCATTCCCAAACTGATATAGATCTTTAATTTAAAACTGAGTAAGTTTATTCATTGGGAAAGTGCAACAAAATACCCCAAGGATAGTGCATTCCACTCCAACAATTAAAATCACGTAAAAAACGAGATAGGAAGGTCTGAGCCTTAAAGAGAACTGGCACAAAAGCTGGTGCTTTTCTTTGTTTCTATATATTTATCTTTGGGTGGCAGAGATAGTCACTGATTAATTTTTTCGGTACTTTTCAACTTCATTTCTTCTAATGCAAGTCATTCTGTTCCTTAACAGATGCTGTCTTGGGACTGGAGGACCATAATCTGCAGGTACTTAAGAGGGGACAGTTTTTAAAGAATGGGGATATAGGGTTCAGTCACATACTCCCATCTAGGAGCTACTAGCCATTCTAAGTAGATATTGCCCCCAGCTGTTTCCCTCTAAAATCTTAGGTATGCAAAAAGAGTCATTCTACTCATAAGAGCAGTTTCTGACACAGCTGAGGAGGTATAAGCAGGCAAGAGGAGAGCACAGGACTATAGCAAGCTTATAGTAGGTGCTGCTTGAGGGAGCTGCTAGTTTCCAATCACTGAACCAATTTTTGTGGTAGAGGTTAGCTTAGCCCTCTTGGAAATGCTGCAGGTAGGTCTCACACCCGTAGTGGCCTATTCTCACTCACACCTGCTACTGCACTTCAGCTGAGCAGGACAAGCCCAGTAGGATTCTTTAATCCTTCGCAATTACGTATCTTTTGCTAGCACTTTCTGCCCAATGATTTCAAAATACTTTATAAGCATCACTGTACCAAGCTTAAAATTCTTTGACACACAGGTATTTTAAATGGAACAGAGTACAACAAATGTCTGCAACAAAACAACAGAAGAGCTGCTCTCCTGGGTCCCAGTCCTGAACTCATCCTTCTTTTACTTTTAAATTCTTTTTCTCCTTTAACCTATTTTTTACAGCACAAATGATTTGATTTAGTCTGCAGAAGTTTATTAATCCCAATACTGACAAGTGACACCTAGTATGAATACATTAGTTCCCAATTCCACATGAAGATTGCCTGTCCAGTCCATGTCACCATGACCTCCTGGTCTCAGCTGTCTGTGTTTGTGTTTGGTTTATGTCTCTTGGTTCTGCTGTTCTCCTGATGGTGACCATCTTCAGAGGGTGCTTGGCCCTTTCCCTTTGTCCCAGATTCCTCTGGGAATTTCTGACCCTCAGCCAACACCTGCCGAATAGTCATATTGATGCGGGAAGACTGCAAGTACTTGGCACACACCTGCCAGTCCTCATCAGAGCTGTGCTCAATGACTGAGCCAACAGGAAGGTCTGAAGAAAGTCCTTGGTCCAGGCATGAAGGCAAAGCTGCTCCTTCAGGGTTGGGGAGGACCCGTGGCACAGCATGGTACAGGAGGCGACTGAAGCCAGACATCACCATGATATCTCCACTGTGCATGAACATTGCTGTTGGGGCCTCCTCCCGCTTCAGGCCTCCAAGCAAAAATATTGAGGACTGCCCAAAACTAGAGACAGTATGAGGATAGAGAAAGAAGACAAAACTAATTCAGGTAGAGAACAGTTATATGTACAGTTAAGAAAAGATTAGCAGCTAAATGCTTGTACAAAACCAAAACCAAACAAAAACAAAACCCAAACAAGCAAACCAGACAGGTCTCCTAGTAACAACTTTTAACAACTTTACAATGTGAGCATGGAAAACAGACTAAGAGGCCTGGTTCAAGGCAGTGTGAGCAGTTGCCTTGCCAGGTTTGAAGCTCTTCTGAGTTATTTCATTGTTGCCTGCTAGTACCAAACTGACACCGTACTAGAACAGAACTGTGCTCCGTGCAAAGAGCTCTTCCACCACAGGTGCCACATCCATGCTATTCAAGCAGTCTTCAGAGAAAAAATTATGACCTTGAGATACAGCTTTCTACTGTTCAAATCTTCAGAGAGTGAATATTATATATCCAATTAGCAAACTACATCATACTGACTTCCTAGAGCCATATACAACTATATAAAAAAGGAGACCAGTCCTTCCACAGCACTTGAGCATTTTCCTTGACTCACCTGAATGATAAAAGGGGACGAGAATGGTCTAGTTCAGACTCATCCACATGAATTCCCAGGGAGGAGTCAAAGTGATAGTAGTTCAAGATCCCTGCTTGGGCTTGGAAACCCCGGAACCCACAGGCTGCGGCCACTTGTTCTGACAGGAACGCAAGGTCTGAGGGGAAAGGAGTGTGGTGATTTGCTGAGTACTTCTGGAGGAAGGAGAGTGGGAAAAAAGTAAACACAAACCACATCCAGAACATCAGAGCAGAACATACAATTGAAAAACAAACACTGAATGAGAAGTCAGAAGTTTGGCTAACAGTCACAGAGTACATCATATTTATGACTACAACACAGGCAGAACTACAGCAAGTTTACCTCTTCATGTAATTCTGGGCCCATGCTAAGACTGCTAAGATAGAATTAATAGTGGAGTTACCATTATATCTTGATGGCAAACTTGAAGTCAGTAAGATTAGTACTTAAGGCTTGTACCAACATCCTGAGGATCTACTTGGTTACTACCTAAAGCTGCTAACTGAAAGACACAACTGTATCTCATTAACAGAACTTTGAAGAACAAGGAACAGAAATCAACTGCAAACCTACTTTTTCTCTCTCCCATGACTGACTCTCAGATGACTGGAAGGGAATAACTAAGTTTTTATTAAGGCACCCAATAATAGGCTGACATAGTAAATATAAGGCTGCAAGCAGATTTGGTTAAGTATCTGCAATAAGCTGATAAGACTGCATATTCACTCCACCATCCTTTTTCAGCCTCCATCTAACTCAGTTTTATGAAAAAGTTTATTTTGGTCAAGGGCCCCAAAATAGCTGTTACTTGGTGAGGCTGTATTATACTGGTTCAAAGTCACATCAGCAGCAGATTCTTCCTGCTGTCGCTCACCCCTGTGAAGAGAAGTAGTTTCTCAGAAGTAGCTGTCTTAAAGCACTCAAGGTCATTCTCACCTTAAGTAAAATCATAGAATAGTTAGGGTTGGAAAGGACCTTAAGATCATCAAGTTCCAACCCCCCTGCCATGGGCAGGGACACCTCACACTAAAATACCTCACCCAAGGCTCTGTCCAACCTGGCCTTGAACACCGCCAGGGATGGAGCATTCACAACTTCCCTCGACAACCCATTCCAGTGCCTCACCACCCTTACAGTAAAGAACTCCCTCCTTATATCCAATCTAAACTTCTCCTGTTTAAGTTTGAAACCATTACCCATTGTCCTATCACTATAGTCCCTGAGTCCATCCCCAGCATCCCTATAGCCCCCTTCAGATACTGGAAGGCTGCTATGAGGTCTCCATGCAGCCTTCTCTTCTCCAGGCTGCACAGCCCCAACTTTCTCAGCCTATCTTCATGCGGGAGGTGCTCCAGTCCCCTGATCATCCTCATGGCCCTTCTCTGGACTTGTGAGACCTCACTTGGAGTACTGTGTACAGTTCTGGTGTCCTCAAGATAAAAAAGACATGGAACTGTTGGAACAAGAGCAGAGTAGAGGGGCAGGATCACCTCCCTTGACCTGCTGATCACACTCCTTTTGATGCAGCCCAGGATAACTGGCTTTCTGGGCTGCGAGCGCACACTAAAGCCGGTTCATGTTAAGTTTCTCATCGACCAACACCGCCAAGTCTTTCTCCATAGGGCTGCTCTGAAGTAGTTTAAACCACGACAAATGCTTTTGTGACCATCCCTTTAGGTAGGGTAAAAATGAAATGGAGTCACAGGTCTAGGGCTGTATCTAATGCTACCAGTTACCTTACAATGGAAAGAGTGCAGCAATGGACTTTGCTGTTAAATCCTTCACAGTAAGCTAACAGAGACTGAAATTTTCTTTCAAGCATCGTTTGTTACAGCATTCCTTTAAGGCTGTCTTGTAGGATCATAAGCATTTTATTCCATGATATCGTCCTCTGTCTGCCATTCTGAGTGCTTACAGCAGGGAAAAATAAAGAACTTAGCTTCAATACCTTAGTATCCCAGTTATAATGGTAACCAAGTGTCACCCAGCGCAGCTTCTCCAATAAGCTTCTGGGCTCCCATTTACTGGAGCCCTTCTTTCTGCAAAGACAAAATGAATAGAATATGCATTAACTTCTGAGGGGTTTTCTGGTAGTGCAACAAACAGTAATAAGATTCATGCATCCATGTGACAGCCTATTAAAACAATCAATGCTGAACTTTTTTCAGTGCCATTATTTTTTTCCTCTAAAGACCCTGAAAAATCAGTTCATGCAACTTCTGCAAGCTATAGGACCTCCTGCCAACTGCTGCCAGTTTGAAAGCCTGTATTTTCAACATGGTACATAATTGATTATCAGATGGAGACAACACAGTGAACTGGTACAGATTTAGAAGTCAGAATTAAGCATGTACTGTTTGAGCAGCTGAATGTCAAAGTACAGAATCTGTGAAGATCTAAAAGCTGCAAACAAAAGGAAAAATATTCGAGGCACTTAATGGAAAATGACAAGAAAGGAGAATGCTTTGCCTCACAGTAAAATATATCAAGCTGCATGATGTTCCAAAGGACCATTAGTTCTACTACTTGGTACTTTTACAAGATGTCCTGAGGACAGACCAACGCATTGTCCAGTAAAAAGCAAGACTGCTCTAGCTATGACCGTACACTTCTTGTAATGTCAAGAAGTCTATATTGCAGGTGTCTCCTATCCAGACTGCTATGAAGGACAAAAACCTGCTCTTCTCAACTGTCAACCCTAATGCAGAGAGACTCAGGGGTCTGAAGCCACATGCCAATTTACCACTCTTACTTAAAGATGGTGAAGGCACGAAGAGACCTCAGGGTGGGGCTTTTACTATGGCCTATGAAAAAATCCCTATGAAGTTATAAGAAGGGTAACTATAGTAAATCTGATAGAAACATGCTGGTAACAAATAAAAAAGGAAGCTACACATCTATCTGCTAGTCCAATTATTCCAGCAATTTCAGCTTCTTTTCTCAAGCTAAGTCATGTGTTACAGTAAGGAAAGAAAGGGAAATATACTCAGAATATCATCAGCTGCACCCGATGGTTGGCTCTCACAGCCTCATTAGTTCAGTAAAACATGCCGTCTTTTACAAAACAGATTCATATTTGTTCTGCCATGGTGAAGCCTCAACCAAGCACCTGGATTTAATGCACATTTCTACCTGCATACACATGTTGTTTCTGCCCTTCACCTATACCATACTAAGCTAAACCAGGAATAGCAGTAAAAGGCCAGTTTCTTTACCATTAGCAATTTTTTATAGCTCACTGACTATTGAAAAGTCATCTTTCCAGTATCCACCTCTGTCACAGGGCAGAGCCAACTGCAATTACTTTCACTACAGTGCTAGAGTGTTTGCACAACATCAGGAACACTAATACGCTCAGCAGGTCCTTATTTTTGCATGTGATTTCACACGATTGCTAAGGAGAGGAAAGTCCTGAGTGTTATGTATCTGGAAACAGCATGTTCCTACAACTGTAGGAGCAGGTGCTTCTACAAGAAAGCACAGAGAAATTCAGGTATAACTGCGTTCAAAAAGAGAACAAGACTGAACAGCTGGGGCTTTAGTCTGAAGCTGGTAAACAACTGCATCTATAAAATCCCCCCCAGCTTTTTCCTTGTACACAGGTTACACATATCCCTTGTAGGGATGCTCTAGCCTCTTTTATGCTTTTACTTGTCACCAGCACTTAAGAAAATACACAAACTCCACTCTTCAAAGAGGCATAGAATATCTTTCTAGGCACTGTGTAGACTCTCCCTACCTCATTATTCCTGTATCCTGAAAACAGCAGATAAGCCATGACCTGAGCACATTTATGCATCTTTCCAATGGCTTCAAAAAGCATTAAAATTGTTCCCAGACTTGGAAGTAGACAATTATTTAGTTAAGCACTCTATTTCTCCCCTCCCTGAATGCCTCTCAACTCTACACACAAGTTGGCTAGTTTCATCTGCTGTTCTCCAGGTAAAAAGAACTATACAGCACTTTGCTCACTTGAAGACTCAGGGAAGCGCTTAATAAAACCGCCAGCCATGACTTTTCCGAATGCTGTTTTTAACTGAACTGGATTCAGCTGCAAATTAACTTCTGTTCTGATCATTCTCTGTGCACACAGGAAGTGTTGCTGGGAAAAGCCTGCTGAGCTGGAACAGTACCTCACTTTTTCACCTGTAGGGCACAATGCACAATACTTTAAAGGAATCATTTTTCATCCTTGATGGAACACAGAAGAAAAGTGTCTAAATTTCTGTAACTAGTTCTGACTTAGCTTGTAAAACAGAAGTGGAGCCATAACTTCTCTCTTAGGTGCAAACATTTCAAAGTCCAAACCTTGCTTTTGCCATTACACATCTTGTAGATGTTAAACATATTTTTAGAGAAAAATCTCAGCATGTCAATTTTACTAAGAGACTCAGGGAGATGAGAGCTCTAGAGAACTCATTATCAAAAATGAGCCGTGAAATAAGCAAGGTAATGATAAATACCCAGGTAACTAAAAGACTGTATACTGTGAATAGCATCTCTCTGATGTATTTTTTACAGGTGACTAACTAAAAAGGTTTTTAAAACCTTTGGACTCCATTATTTTTGACCACCAAACGTTTCTGTGGACTTACCTTAGCTGCTCCTTGCTCTGTCCCCACAGGTCAATGGTCTTCTCAGGAGCCATATGAAGGTCTAAATTGCAGACATTGGGTTTCTGGGGATATAGCTTGAGACACTGCTTCACCCAGTGACGCTGGCATCCCGGAAGGAAAGGATTCAGTATGAAAATAAACCCTGACAACAAGAGAGAAAAAAAAAAGGAGAAGGTAGAGAGAGAGTATAATTAGGCATTTCCCTTGTTTCTTCTAAAACTAGAGCCAAGGACAAGGGTACTGAAAGAAACAACTTAGACATATAACCACTGATTCTGCATGTAAGTTCATGAAATTTATTAACAGGTCTGAATAAGTAAGTTAAAACCTATTGCTTTTTCAGTACAAACAAACGGTGAACATAAGGTAGAAGGCAAGGAGGGCAGCCAACAATGGTCCAAGCAAAAAAATAACAATAAAGGACTTAATCTGTGTAAGGCATACTGATCATTGATCACAGCAGATAAAGGAGTAAGAACCATAAAGCAAATTGCTTTGGAGTAAATTTGATTTTCAAATGATTCAGCAAGATTCTTCTCTTGAACCCTGCAAAGTTAAAATAATTCTAGCCTAGTTCTTCTAGACTTCAAACTGTCCTTGTTGCTGCCTCTGAATTCACACTGTCTTCTTATTGCTGCTTCAGTGTCATGAACTGCAGAGAGCAGTACAGGAGCTGAGCAAGTCTCTAGTAATATAAACTGTCCTCTCCTCTGCTTCATGCTCATTTCCAGGTAAGTCTGATTGTATCCATCTTTGTATTTTGATATGGTAATATTCATCAAGTGGGCATGAAAGTCAAATTATGTCCCAAACTGCCTGCTGCTGCTGCAAATACTTTGCAGTCATTGTTAATTAACAACAAAAATAAACATGTAGATAGTCTGCACATTCGTTTAGCCAGGCACCTCTGGCACAGTTCAAGCAGCAGCCCAAATAAGAGGATTAGCAGAGAGGTAATGGATTGATTTGGTCTATATCTTAGCAGACAAGAGTCCTTGACATGAGATCTGCCATCACTAGGAGTGCTAACAGGATTCTTCATTGGAGTTTTCTCCCCAGAACCCAAGGCAAGTTTCCTTCCAGGCCAGGGTCGACAGCATTGATGAGTGTCTGAAGGGAAGATGCTATTAATCTTTATTATACCTATGCTGAGAATCAAGGCATTCTCTCAAAGACTGTCAGTTCAGTAAAACTCGCCAACACAAAATTCACATACAAAGTTAGGTAAGGGTATAGGAGATAAAAAAGGAACAGGAGGTTTCGAGGTTTTGCCCTACTGTGACGTTTTGAACTTCTTGGTCATACCAAGTTAAACAGAGACAAAAACAGATGAAAAAGGAAGAAGCAAGGCTAGGAGTCTCAGCAGGATACAAACTTGCCTTGTGGCCTTATGACAGTGGTAATAAAGCACAGAAGAAGCTTCCCGCCAGCACATCTCACTGACCTCATAAGATAAAATTAACTAGTTAGAGCCTTCCGTGTATTAATAATGTAGTGTCATTCATTTCACTCCACTCCCTGTACCATCAGACTATGGCAGCCTTCTGAAAGGTCTGGTTACAAGAAGTTTATTTGCCAGAACATTAAATTTACTTTCTGTTGGCCTCTGCATAGAACAGAACAATATTAGTGCCCTTCCCTTCAGCAGCTTTTGATGTGGGGCTCTCAAAGCGCCTTACTATATTAATGAAATTATGCTCTACTGTGTGTGTATTGTCTCCAGGTATTACTGAAGGAACTGAAGCCTGCAAGGCCTAGTTACACACTGAGCTGAGAACAAGAATCCAAATTTTATGACTCTTGTATCAGAAGCTTAGCACATGCTCCTGTCTCTCAAAACCTTTCCTTGCTTACTCCTAAGAAACCAGATTAGCCTAGATTTACAAAATCAAGAACTAAAAAGTGGTTTATTGCTAGGCTTCTGATGTTAAGAAAAGGAAAAAAAACATGAATTTCTAATAGCTGGGGAGTTTTAGTATAAAATTCTATACTGACATTCAAGACTAACAGTTCCTGGGAAGGCAAACAGAGCTAGAAATCAGTGGCTTACCACACATGGGAGGAAAAAGAGCAAGAGATATATTTCTGTAGCAATCATTCTGAGCTGACTCAAGAACATCACAGACAAGCTTTGAAAGCAACACAGTTGAACCTCTTGGCCTTGAAAGAGTTGGTCTGAGTGGAATGGGCAAAAGATGACTACTTTGGGGATATGTATACCACAGGAATCTGCCTTGAGGAAGTAAGTGCAGTTCTCTTACTGCAGCAAAATCTTATGGCACACTAGGAATTAATTTACACTTAGTCTCCAGCCTCAGTCAGAGGAAGGGTAAGACATGCAGATGTCTAGCAACAAGAACAACCTCTCATCAAACCAACTTGTGTCAGTTACAAAGATCCAAAGGCAGCACTGCCCACATCTCACAGAACTCAAGACAGAACTCAACAGAAATTCATCCAGATTCCTTAGTTTTATATTTCATTGCTCACTGTGGGAACAAAACCAAATGAGTTTTTTTCCATTTGGCCAGAGTCAAGCTAAAGAAATTCTAACTTATTTTAGTGGACTATTGGGGCAGTTGGTTAAATATCTTATAGTGCTTTAGGATGTCTGGATAAAGGTAGCTGGAAAAGGATAAAATACTATTCTTGTCTGCACAAGACTTGATTCTAAACACAAGTGAGAATTTGTTAATGTATTTGCATTTCATTTTAATGAAATGTTTTCTTTGTCAAAAGTGGAAGAAAAATGCACTTAAGTAGAACACTTGTGATTTACCCCCCCTCCATACAATTGTTAGGAAAGACAGACAGATGTAAAATGACAAGCGAGATCAAACGAGGGCAGCTATAATGTGACAGGTAAGTGGAACAAAAAAATTTATAGTGGCAATAAGAGGTGGAAGTCTTTCTCCTGAATTTATTAAATTCCCTGTGTATTACCATGCCAGATGACTAGTGTGGCTGCCACAGTTTCAGAAATGGTAGGTTGGCTTCATAGCAACTCACACAGACACTGACTGCAGTACAGATGAACCAGAAGAATGGTTCTTTTCTAATGTTCATGATATATGTTGAGGAAAAATAGATGCTATAGAAATATAAACATCTCTATCAAGGGCAACAGGAATCCATCCTCATGAGGGATGCTCTGGTTGATCAGAGACTGTGAAACAAAAGGCCCTTCTGTTCTCACTTTCATATATATTGCTGTATCCCACCCTTCAGTTGACTTGTTTGTCCTCCCGCACTTAAAATAACATTAAATTACACTTTAGCAAACCAAAGTAGCTTTTTCAGGCAGGGCAGAGGGGGCAAGATGGAAGACGCCTGAATCCAAAGGAACAAGGTTGTGTTTAATTATTCTTGAAATCAAGAAATACATACCTGGATAACCTTTAAGGCCATAGGCTTTCCACTGGCTAACTGGCTGTAATCCTGCTCTGTAGGCATCTTGATCACTGACTGATGAAATACTGAGCTGTGATCTGACCACCTGGCAAAAGAAAACAGATTAGTTATAAAAAGGAAGAAAAATAAAACTCATCCAAACCCAGCACCTATGAGAAAGAGTGCTATCATATTCCACACTAAGTCTTGTGAAAATGCCAACTGTACCACAAAACGAAGCAACTGTGACCATAACAGGGCATGCTGCTAACAGAGCTAGTATGTACTCCGTGCAGGAGTTAAACTGTACTACAGTTTTCACAATACCTAAGGATCAGGAGAGATGTCCTCCATTCATTAAAAAAAGCCCTGAACAATTCATACCAATGAGAAAAAAATGGCACTATTTGTCCATTTCCATAGTACAGCCACATCTTTATAAAACATTCTAGTAATTATCAATCTTCATTAGAGAGCAATATACCCATAACACTTCATACCTTCAAAGAACATTCCAAATACAAGTTGCTAGTGATACCATAGGGTAGCTGACTATTCTGTTATTCATAGAACAAGCAGTAATACAGTGATCAAGTAGCCAAAGTTGTCTGATGTGAAGTACTGCAGAAATCCAGTAAATCCCTAATACCACATTGACAGTTCTGTTTTCAACAGCAGGGCCAACAGCTCAAGGCTTAGCAAGATACATTTTCTTGACATACTCTCTTGGGTAGCAATAACACATGTATTTAAGATGCAGTAAACCAACACTTGCTGTCAAAACCAAACTCATCCACTGTGTTCCCACCCCCTCCCTTAGGGCTGAGAATCATCTTGCGGTTCATGGCAGAGAGGCCGGTTAGTTTTGTCCTGGCTTAGTTCCCCAGGCCAGCTCTCCATGTAGCTCATGTAGCTATACAGAAGTACAGCTCATTGTCGTGGTTTAAACCCAGTCAGGTAACTTGTTCACTCACTCCCAGTGAGTGGTGCCGAGCTGACAACAATCGAGGTCCGTGTCCGTTCACCCCCCCCCCCGCCCCGCACCGGGGCTCTCCCCTTCCCCGCTCCGGGAGGAACGGGGAGGAGGATCGAGAGAGTGCAACTCCTACGGGTTGAGACAAGAACAGTCCAGCAACAAATCACCACCGCTACTGTCAGCTAAAACAATGATAAGGGAAAATAACAAGGGAAGAGAATACGATACCACCGGCCAAGAAAGCGAGTTCCACCCGGAAGCCCCTGTCCTTCTGGGTAACTCTCAGTTACCCCCCACCCCGGGCATGACGTGCTGTGGTATGGAATACTTCCCCGGCTAGCCCGGGTCAGGCGCCCCATCTCTGCTTCCTCACAGCTTCCCCTCCTCCCTGGCAGAGCATGAGCCTCACAGAGTCCTTGGTCAGGGTAAACATCACTTAGCAACAACCAAAAACATCAGCTTCACCAACACTGTTCTCAAGCTAGAAGTCAAAACACAGCACTGCACCAGTTAACACAAAGGAAAAACATGACTGCTACTGCTGAACCCAGGACATTATCCACCCCTTATTCCATACCATTCACGTCATGCTCAGATCCCACATTTTCAATACACCATCGCTCTCCCACATATATACATCCATATACATACAGACCAAGAGGAAAAAATCATTTTCTTAGTGCATGGACCAATCCCTATAATGCTGCCGAGTCCATTCGGTCCATGATGTTCCAAGTTCATTCTCTGTTGGGATGATGGCTGGAGGGAAGTCAGGGCCAGTCGCTGGTGACCTGGAGACATCTAGTTGATGGGCTATAAAAGCATTACACAGCAGGCAACAGCATACAATTGAGTTCACTGGCTGTTTTCCCCTAAAATCAAATCCCCTTGAGGTATACATAGGACTTCCCCATCTTCCCGCATTACCCACCAAGTATATCCAGGTCCCTGAGCAAAAGCAATCCCACGAGTGGGTTTGCCTTTACCTGAAGCAGGAATAACCCAGACTGTCTTCCCCAGCAAATTCTTCATATGCACCACGGGAACTTTGTCCCCCTCTACAATATGTAAAAGTTCTGACTGGGCTGGGCCGGCCCTGTTGGCAGATCCTCTGGTGTTGACCAACCAGGTGGCCTTTGGTAAATGTGTATCCCAATGCTTGAAAGTTCTCCCACCCATCGCTCTCAGTGTAGTTTTTAACAGCCCATTGTACCGTTCAATTTTCCCAGAGGCTGGTGCATGGTATGGGATGTGATATACCCACTCAATGCCATGCTCTTTGGCCCAAATATCTATAAGGTTATTCCGGAAATGAGTGCCATTGTCTGACTCAATTCTCTCTGGGGTGCCGTGTCACCACAAAATCTGTTTCTCAAGGCCCAGGATAGTGTTCCAGGCAGTGGCATGGGGCACAGCGTATGTTTCCAGCCACCCGGTGGTTGCTTCCACCATGGTAAGCACATGGCGCTTGCCTTGGCGGGTTGGTGGCAGTGTGATATAGTCAATCTGCCAGGCCTCCCCATATTTATACTTCAACCATCGTCCTCCATACCAAAGAGGCTTTAACAGCTTGGCTTGTTTAATTGCAGCACATGTTTCACACTCATGAATAACCTGGGCAATAGTGTCCATTGTTAAGTCCACCCCTCGATCACAGGCCCATCTGTATGTTGCATCTCTGCCCTGATGGCCTGAAGTGTCATGGGCCCACCGGGCCAAAAATAATTCACCTTTATGTTGCCAATCTAAGTCCATCTGAGCCACTTCAATCTTAGCCGCTTTATCCACTTGTTGGTTGTTCTGGTGTTCCTCAGTGGCCCGACTCTTGGGTACATGGGCATCTACATGACGTACCTTCACCACCAGGTTCTGCACCCGGGCAGCAATATCTTTGCACAGTGCAGCAGCCCAGATGGGTTTACCTCTGCGTTGCCAGTTGCTCTGCTTCCATTGCTTCAACCACCCCCACAGGGCATTTGCCACCATCCATGAATCAGTGTAGAGATAAAGTACTGGCCACTCTTCTCGTTCAGCAATGTCGAGGGCCAGCTGGATGGCTTTCACCTCGGCAAACTGACTCGATTCACCCTCTCCTTCAGCAGTTTCTGCAACTTGTCGTCCAGGACTCCGTACAGCTGCCTTCCATCTCCGATGCTTTCCCACAATACGGCAAGAGCCATCAGTAAACAAGGCATACTGCTTTTCACTTTCTGACAGTTTATTATATGGTGGGGCCTCTTCAGCGCGCACCACCTCCTCCTCTGGTGACATTCCGAAATCTTTGCCCTCTGGCCAGTCCATGATGACTTCTAGAATGCCTGGACGACTGGGATTTCCTATTCGAGTTCGTTGTGTAATTAGTGCAGCCCATTTACTCCATGTAGCATCAGTTGCATGATGTGTAGAGGAGACCCTGCCTTTGAACATCCAGCCCAGCATGGGCAGCCGGGGTGCCAGGAGGAGCTGTGCTCAGTGCCAATCACTTCCGAAGCAGCTCGAACCCCTTCATAGGCTGCCAGTATCTCTTTCTCAGTTGGGGTATAGCTGGCCTCAGATCCTTTGTATCCCCGACTCCAAAAGCCGAGGGGTCGACCTCGAGTCTCCCCTGGAGCTTTCTGCCAGAGGCTCCAGGTAGGACCGTTCTCCCCAGCTGCAGTGTACAGCACATTTTTTACATCTGGTCCGGTCCGGACTGGTCCAAGGGCTACTGCATGAACTATCTCACGTTTAATTTGCTCAAAGGCTTGTTGCTGCTCAGGGCCCCATTTAAAATCATTCTTCTTCCGGGTCACATGATAGAGAGGGCTTACAATCGAACTGTAATTTGGGATGTGCATTCTCCAGAACCCCACTGCACCCAAGAAAGCTTGCGTTTCTTTCTTATTAGTTGGTGGAGACATTGCTGTTATCTTGTTGATCACATCTGTGGGGATCTGTCTACGTCCATCTTGCCATTTTATTCCCAAAAATTGAATCTCCTGTGCAGGTCCCTTGACCTTACTCCGTTTTATGGCAAAACCGGCTTTCAGCAGGATTTGGATTATTTTCCTCCCTTTCTCAAAGACTTCTTCCGCTGTATCGCCCCACACAATAATGTCATCAATGTATTGCAGGTGTTCTGGAGCTTGCCCCTGTTCCAGTGCAGTCTGGATCAGTCCATGGCAAATGGTAGGGCTGTGTTTCCACCCCTGGGGCAGTCGGTTCCAAGTGAACTGGACACCCCTCCAAGTAAAAGCAAACTGTGGCCTGCACTCTGCTGCCAAAGGAATGGAGAAAAATGCATTGGCAATATCAATCGTGGCATACCACTTGGCTGCCTTTGACTCTAGTTCATACTGAAGTTCTAGCATGTCCGGTACGGCAGCACTCAATGGTGGTGTGACTTCATTCAGGCCACGATAGTCTACTGTTAGTCTCCATTCTCCATTAGACTTTCGCACTGGCCATATGGGGCTATTGAAGGGCGAGCGGGTCCTGCTGATCACCCCCTGACTCTCCAGTCTACGGATCAACTGATGGATGGGAATCAGGGAGTCTCGGTTGGTGCGATATTGCCGCCGGTGCACTGTTGTGGTTGCAATTGGCACTGGTTGTTCTTCGACTTTCAGCAACCCCACAGCAGAGGGATCTTCTGAGAGACCAGGCAAGGTGGACAGCTGCTCAATTTCCTCAGTCTCCAAAGCAGCAATACCAAAAGCCCACCGGTACCCTTTTGGGTCTTTGAAGTACCCTCTCTTGAGGTAGTCTATGCTGAGAATGCATGGAGCCTCTGGACCAGTCACAATAGGGTGCTTTTGCCATTCCCTCCCAGTCAGGCTGATTTCAGCCTCCAGCACAGTCAACTCTTGGGATCCTCCTGTTACTCCAGAAATATAGATGGGTTCCACCCCTTGACAGCTTGATGGCATCAGGGTACACTGTGCACCGGTATCTACTAGAGCCTTATACTTCTGTGGGACTGATGTGCCAGGCCATCTGATCCACACAGTCCAGTAAATCCGATTGTCCCCTACCTCCACCTGGCTGGAGGCAGGGCACCTCTAATGGTCGTCACAGCATTGGACACTTAAGTCGTGTTGAAAGGGATTATTCTTCATTATCACAGGAGCTGGAGTAAAATCAGCTCTTCCACTCCATCTGGGAAACTGCTCACCAGAGACTGAAGCCATAGCTCTCATGGGATGATCAGTCTTGGCCCTTGCTCCCCTCTTCAGTTCACTCACCCGTTCCTCCAAAGCTGAAGTAGGTTTTCCATCCCACTTTGTCATGTCTTCTCCGTGATCCAGCAGGTAAAACCATAGGGTACCCCGTGGCGTATACCTCCTGTATCTCCTCTCTCGAACAATAGGACGCCTTTTGTTAATAGCTGAGACGTGTGTTGGTACACGTGAGGAGCTGGATAAATCAGATACATCGTCCCTCAATTTTTCGAGGTCCTGGGACAGTTTTTTCACAGCTGAGATGATGGAAGGGGTGAGATTGTCTTCGAACTCTCGGAGTTTATGAACCATTTCATCCACTGTTAGTGGTACTATGTCATTCCAGGTCACTGTTGCCAATGAATGGGCATATGATGACGGTACATTCCGTGTAAGTTTTCGCCACATGGGTCGTGTACATTCAACTTCATCTGGATCTATAGGTGTATCCCCGTTATTCGGCTTGATGTGATAGATCATCTCTACGATGGCCGATTCCCTCAGAGACTGGATGCCTTTGTCTATAGTAGTCCACTTGGCCAAATGACTCATTAACATCGTCCTTGTACGGAAACCTTTCTTTCACAGCTGCCAAGAGCCTCCTCCAAAGGCTGAGGGACTTTTTCTCTCTTGCAATTGCTTTGTCAATTCCCCCTTCTCTAGCAAGTGATCCCAGCTGCTTGGCTTCTGTACCTTCTAGTTCGTGACCATCGGCCCCATTGTCCCAGCATCGGAGTAACCAGGTGATGATGTGCTCCCCTGGTTGACGGGTAAAATCTTTTCGCATATTCCGCAGCTCGGTTGAGGTCCGAGGTCGAGAAGTTACCTCTTCTTCTTCTTCTTCGTCATGTGATGATGACTCCTGATCAGATTCTGGGCCGGGTGGTGAATTCATTGGTTCTTCATCTCGCTTCACCCTTTTTGCCTCCTTTTTGCTTGTTCTCTTGTGTACAGGGGCAACTGATATTGGTACGAATTGGTCCTCTGGTTTGGCTGCAGTGATTATCACTGTGGTTTGAGTAGCGACTGTACTTGTTGCTGGGGGTGGTGTAGCTGCTGTACTTGGAGCTGGGGTAACCGCGCTGTCTGTGGCAGTTGAAGTTTGAGCAGCTGCTGTACTTGCTGCTGGGGTAGCTGCGCAGTTCATTGCAGCCAAAGTTTGAGTAGCGACTGTCACTTTGCCCTCAAATCCGCCGACATTCTTTTCCTTTTGAAGGTGCTGGATAGTGTTGAACAAGGCCCTGTAAGCATAGGCCAAGCCCCAGCACGTTGCCGTGATTTGTCCATCTCTGGTATGGCCAGAATGACCACACACCTCATTTAAGTGTTTTACTAATTCTTCTGGATTTTGCAGTTGTTCGGTAGTGAAATTCCAAAGTACTGGAGGGGCCCACTGACCTAGATACTTGCCCATACTATCCCACACACCCTGCCACTCATGGCTGTCCAGCCTCTGGGAAAATCTCTCGGTCCTCCTACATCGTCGTTTGACCCCAGACAAGACCCAAACCTGAATCTGCTTAACTCTTGAAATCAGTAGTGGGCAAAACACACTCTGTATGCGTGTTAGCATGGTGATTCCCATCACCATCAGCAAACAAGTCTCAACAGCATTAAAAGGCCATTCAAAAAATTCAAAACTCTCAAATGTAAATGGTCTGGGGGGACGACTAGGAGGGTAAAAGAATGTCTCCTTCACAGGTTGAGCACCTGAGGAGGAGAAAAAAGATGTGTAATTGCTAAGCACCTCCATCATATACCTCCCAAAGTATAAAGGTGGTGACCACACTGGGAACACAAGCCAGATCAGTTTCATGATCAATGATTCTATTGTATTACAAGTCATTACCATAAAGTACAATGGGATAAAAACCTTAGCCCAAGCCCCACACTTGAAAAACACTAATACAGCAAATACCGGATGGACGTAAAATATGATATACTGAAACTGTGAGATCAAGAGGAAAAACCTTGAGAGCCAATAAATCAGCATTGTGACGAGTGACTATCAATCCAGTCAGATCTGTCGTTATCTCAACCCTTCGTGCCCCACGTTGGGCGCCAAAAAGAACTGTCGTGGTTTAAACCCAGTCAGGTAACTTGTTCACTCACTCCCAGTGAGTGGTGCCGAGCTGACAACAATCGAGGTCCCCCCCCCCCCGCACCGGGGCTCTCCCCTTCCCTGCTCCCGGAGGAACGGGGAGGAGGATCGAGAGAGTGCAACTCCTACGGGTTGAGACAAGAACAGTCCAGCAACAAATCACCACCGCTACTATCAGCTAAAACAATGATAAGGGAAAATAACAAGGGAAGAGAATACGATACCACCGGCCAAGAAAGCGAGTTCCACCCGGAAGCCCCTGTCCTTCCGAGTAACTCCCAGTTACCTCCCACCCCGGGCATGACATGCTGTGGTATGGAATACCTCCCTGGCTAGCCCGGGTCAGGCGCCCCGTCTCTGCTTCCTCACAGCTTCCCCTCCTCCCTGGCAGAGCATGAGCCTCACAGAGTTCTTGGTCAGGGTAAACATCACTTAGCAACAACCAAAAACATCGGCTTCACCAACACTGTTCTCAAGCTAGAAGTCAAAACACAGCACTGCACCAGTTAACACAAAGGAAAAACATGACTGCTACTGCTGAACCCAGGACACTCATGTAAGGAAAGACCTGGCCAGGCATAGTGGGAATAAGATGGCAGACACAAGCAAGACTTTGTTTATGATAACTTAAAGGCCTTTGCACACAAACTCTGCAGCGCTGAATATGTAAATCAGTCTGCAGGCTGACAGCTCTGGTTAACATCTTCTGAGTAAATTACCTACATAGAATTTGTAAGAAAACTTTAGAGCAGTGCTGGGCAGCAGCCTCTGGCAACGTGGTTTTCGATCAACAAATTTTTTAGCTCTTTGTCAAAAGCAGCTTTGCAACTGCCAGCCTTGAAGAGCTTAGTTCAGAGTCCTGCCTGCAGGGCATCCCCAGAAAGCCTCTTCCTTCAACTAAGACTGTCACCTCTCTGCCTTCTCAAACTGCTTACACATCAGCTGCTGTCAGGACTTCTGGAGAGCAGGAGCTGTTCTATGCTGAAGAACTACATGTGCTGAATCAGTTAAAAAAGCCTGGTATTGGGGCAGCTGGTATGTCACACTTCACTGAAGAGCTCAATCACTTGAAGCAGTTTTCTGACAGAAAAGGAACAAGAGTATCTGGGCCAATCTGCCTGGCCTGTAGCTCTTCTTAAAGAGAAAAGGCAGATGTTCTTAACCTGCAGGAAAGAGGAATAAAAGGTGCTTTCTCTAGTAAGCTATCAACTTATCTTAGAAGGTAACAGGTGCAAAAAGAATGGTATGAAGAGGGAACAGATGCTTGTGATGCTTTCAAGTACTTTGGATTTCCCAGAAGGGCTGTAACGCTGGAATCCTTTATTTGATAAAGGATTGCTGCAAGCTCAAGACAGGCTGAAATGTTAACACATCCCTTGTTTAATGCTAATGCCCTGAACAATTTCATACGGGTCAAGTTTTATGCCCCATTACAATATCAAAATTTTACTCTGAAAAGACAGTAAAATATATATTGTAATAGAACAGTAAAAAGCAAAGGCTAAGCATTTGAACTACAAAAAATTAGGGAAGATTTCATTTTAACTATATTCCCTACTCCCTTTTTTTCGTACAGGCTCATGTACAGAAAATCCCAGGTTAACAACACTTCAGCAGACATCCACTATCCTTTTGTGAGGTGATAAAACAGAAAATGAGTGTAAAGGATCACTTGTCACTGAGGACATAGCAAACCATGACAGCGACTACTTTGAGATGCACTCCTGCCTGTGTGCCCTGAGGGCTATGACGAATTCTTGCTATACAGGAGTAAGACAGGAGAACACGCTTTACCAAGGGAAGACAGCACGAATCCTGGGTGTGCACTGTGCTGATCTCGGCTCCCTCTTCGGCTCACCGAGGTATTCTCGGGCCAAGACATGGATAATCAGGTCCAGGAAAATGTCAGCTCCAACAGTGAGACTTGCTTTTTTCTGCCCGTATGTTCCTTTGCTTCCCTTAAGTATCATGTGGTCCTACAACATGCTTCAAAAGCCCCTTACTGCAGCATAGAGAGCTAATTAAACATTATGGGAATAAACAAACATAAGCAGAAGCAGTCAATCTGTGAGTAGACTGTGCGATGGCCAGGGCAGCCAGGACAGCAGTTTGTGACCCTGCATCCCACGGGCAGCTAGCCCAAAGGGGCCCTGGATCCACGGGCAGAGGGACCCTCAGAGCTTCTCAATCTCTTCGTCAGCGGCTCATCTCTAACCACGCAACCAGCGTTTAAACGTTATAGCGACCCGTAAGAGGATCAGCGCTGTCGGGCACCGTAACGAGATGGCGTTAGAGACTTCGCTTCGAGCGCGAAGAGCAACAGCAAATGCAAAAAGCAGGCTGCAGCACCGCGCTGAAACACCGCGACACCGCACGGAGAGCGGGGCGGGACGGAACGGACGAGCTCGCAGTGCGCCGCACCAGCCGGCCCCTCACCGCGGGGCGAGGGTAGGAGGAGCCCGGCGTTACCTGGCCCCCCGGCACGGAGAAGTCCACCACGCCCCGCAAGTCCGACGCGTCGCGCTGCCGGTAGAAACGAAAAAGCCGGCGGAAGGCATCCTCCCCGCCCTCCCGGCCCAGGGCCGCCGCCGCCATTTTGGCCATGCCGCGGCGGGCGGTGCAGCGCACTGCCGGGGCGGGGCCTGCCGCCCCCTTTCCGTCGCAGGTCCCAAGATGGCGATGGCCAGCGCGGTGCGTGCGGTGGGACGTCGCTCCAGGAGGCTCTTTGACATCTTCGTGGCTGAGGTTCCGTGGACGGTGTCGAGCAGTGAGTCCGCGCCACCTCCTTCAGCATGCGCCGGTGCTTGGGCTGCCGCGGGAGACGGAGTCCGCAACGCGTGTGCGGCACTAGGCCCCGGGGGCCGGACGGGGCCGGGGTGGTTACGGCTGGGCAGCGGGGTCTGTCCCGTGTAACCGGGTGTGTATTCCCCCCACAGAAGAGCTTAAGGAGTACTTTTCCCAGTTCGGGTCGGTGCAGAGGTGCCAGCTGCCGTTTGTGAGTACCGTTCTCCTTCCAGGCCACTCTTCGTGTCGCTCGGTTAAATGGGGCAGAGCCGCCGTCTGGTGCTTGCCGGGCTCCGGGAGGACGGTCCCGCTGCAGGGCCCTGCTCCCTCGGAGCTGCTTCCCGGAAGCCTCTTCTGTACACTGGTCAGATTTTGGGTGCTGCCCATCCTTAGGTCCTTCTCCCCGTGGCGGGCTGTAGGCCTCAGTGAAGCTTCGTGGTTTACACTGGCTTTGGAAAGGTTTTTGAAAGCATGTGCCCCAGATCTTGTTAATGTGGCCATTTCTGAATAATTAACCTGAAAGTGCCTTCAGCTTCTCTACCATCGTTGTTACCTTTCTTCTGACAAAGTGTTCACGTGCCTGGTCTCACTGGCCTAAAAATCCGGAAGGTGTGGGTATGAGCCTACAATCTTTCCCTGCTCTGGGTTCATACCCCATCAGAGAGCAGAGCTAACACAAAACTGCAGCCTCTTCAGGATGCCTCTGCTGTTCTTCTGAGTGTACAGCTCAGGGATAATAGTACCGGCTGCAGCTTACTGGAGATCAGCAGTCAAAAAAGCGTTCCTTTCCCACTGTTATGGATAAATTGAAGGTCATTGCTGAAGGAGCAGAGCTTCTCCTGCCTGCTTGTGTTCTCCACGTGAAGCACTGGTCAGTTAAATTAAGCTGATTGGTTCACCACCAGTTCAGGATAGTTTGAAAATGGAAAGAGATAGTTTTGAACAGTCCGGTTACTTATGAACACTGAAGCTGAGGTGTCTGCCTGCTACACAATTCCAAAGGCCCAGGACAGATCTGTCCCTTCATTAAGGGTGGCAGTTTACTATAAACCTGCCTCCACCGCTGATTCAGGCTGAACTGATGCACGTGTGTTTTTATTCAGCAGTTACTTTAGGAGTGTTAAAACTACCACAGATACAAAAATCTGCTGCCAGTGTAAGAGACACTAATTAAGACATCCCTGGGATACTGCAATTGGGCAGTGTGACTACAGGGTGGAAACTGCACGCGTGTTTGTAAGTGCCTGATGATCAGAGCAGCAGAGCTGGTGTGACCTCTGATGGAAATCAGTTGGGATAAAAGGCATTTTGTAGACCTGGCCTTTCTCCAGCATCTCCTCAGTATTGACAACTGTCTTTTACAACTGGCAAGTGATCCTTAAAAATAACTTTAGTCTTTTCAGTGCAGTTAGTGCTTGTCATCTCAGATTGCAGCCTTCTTTCCTGGGATCTTAAGAAGCTGCTTTGTCTTGCTGAATGCTTTTCAAGTACTGTGGCAGGCTTATTTTAAAATCATACAGCCATTTAAATGTCAGTTCTGTTGTGACTGGCTTAATAGTAGGTAACAACTGCAGTTTGAAACAACCGGCTATGTGTTAGTCAAGTCTTCAGCTATAACTTAAATTTATCATTGCTGGACTCAAAAATTGACAAGAGAGGGATGCAGAACAGCCTCTCCTTGCCAGGCCTCTGCATGCTGTCAATGACAGTAAACGTCTTATCACGTGAAAAAGGCTTGTGAAACAGCAAGTGTGCTGATTTCTGGGATAATTTCTGAATCCTTACATTGAATATTGTAGAAAGTTGTTAACAGCCTGCATGAATATTTGCTGTAGTAATTGGAATTTTTTTAACTGGTAACTAGGACAGAGATACAGGCTTCCACAAACGTTACTGCTGGATTAAATTCTCGACCCCAAAAGAAGCTCAGAATGTGTTTCAGAAGGACTGCCACATACTTGAAGGTGCCAAGGTAACCTGCTAATTCCTTGAATGAAGTAGTGAATTGAGCTCTTAAAGTCCGCCTTTTGTTGGACACAGTAGCATCAAAATACTGCTGTGTTTAAGTGTGATGAAGCATTTTGCCACTTAGTGTGCTTTTAGTGTTTTTTCAAACCATTAACACTTTTGTTCATTCTCCCCTCAATTTAACTGAGAGCCTGAGCTCATCTAGGTATCAGAGATTACATACCAGAGATCAAGACTCCCTGCTATCCTGAGTTAAAGGAATATGAATGCAGTAGAACTGTGCAGGAACTGCCACACAGCTAGTTAGTGTTTGTAGACAGGTTTCTGCAGGTGGATTCCAACATTCAGTGTGGATGTTGGGTGGCAGGGGGAAGATGACAAAAAACATAAAGCTTTGAACTTCTGTGGTTTTAATTCTTCTTCAGCTGTCATTTCATAGAGGAAAAGTCATGTACCTGCTTTCATATGTTGAAGATAAATACATGACACTTTGGCAATCTCAGTGCATTAGTGTATGGCATTAAGAGACAGCGTACACCATCCGTTAAAAGCCTTTGGTCTAGTACCCATGCAAAGGTGTCTTGTCATTGACTGGTCAGTTAGAGCCAGACAACAGCAATGGCTGTTGCACTGCTTTCCAAACACACAGCGTGCAGTGGTGCTGACAGGTGAGGATGAGAGGAAAGTTCATGTCTTTGAACAATTAGTAAGAATTCTTAAATATCCTTCTGACAACTCACATCTCCTTTGGAAGCTTTCAATGTTAGGGGAGGTTAAGAGTAAAATGAATTGGCAAGAGTGATGCACTGTGTTGATTCTGATAAAGTATTTTGCTTGACATTGTTCATACTAGTGCAGGAGTCTTCACTGGTTGCAGTTACTTCAGTACCTGTTACTAAGAGCTGACCTGAGAGTTACAACTGTGGTGCAAAAATGGAAGCAGAAATTAGGGAGGGGTTTTCCAACTTCAGTCTTGAACTGCACCAAGCCAGGCACTAGCCTGACTGCTTAAGTTGGGCTGAAAGTAATGAGGATGTGATCTGTATGCGGTTATCACAGTAAGCATTATGGATAGGTTAGATGAGTATCTAATGTCAGTTTATTGGAAATCACTTTGCTGGGTTTTATTCTTGAAGCTGTAAGATGCCACATTCACTTAACTACCTAAACATTGAGGTGTATACTCTCACAAGAGGTACAACAGCTAAGAGGCTTCTTTCTAGCAAAATAAAAATCAGAAGGCAAGCAGTAGTTAGCCTTCTTCACGTCCTCAAAATACGGGCTTCTCTAGAAGAAAATAAATGAGCACTTCTCCCACTTTGTTCTAAGCTAGGTTTAGACAGTTACCTTCTATTAGTTCCACTTGAAAGCACAAGCTTTTAAGAAGCTTTTGCTGATACAACTAGCAATTGCTGTGCAAATTACATTCAGCTTTCGTGTCAGGAGCTTAGTATTTGTGGTTCTGGCTGATGAAACTGAACCAGTTATAAACCCATCTTCTGCTTTCCATATGAATGTTTTAGAAGATCAGAAATGAAAAATACTAAGCCTTCTTGCCAAGCTAATTCGTATACTTGCTATTGTTTTTCAGCTCACTCTCAGACCGCAGTCCCGTAGAAGACACAGTCAAAGAAAGAGTCAGGATGACTGAACGGTGGAAGGAGGCTTTATTTCACTAAATGTAAGGAAACTAAAATAAAGATTAGTGAGAAACTATGAATATTTGTTTTAAAACAGAATCCAGCTGTTTCCCCTCCTTGTTCAAATAAATTGTGTATCGCCACGCTAGAGAAACACTAAATCATAAACTGCCTACCATCCATTACAGCATAAGACAGTAATTATATACAGATGAAGTAAAAGCTTTAGCTACCTATAAAAACTAAAGCTGTAGGAAGGGGCTACATTCTTACCCTGAGATGCTGGGCAACAGGGAATCGGTGAAGTCAGAATGCTTCCTAAAGCATAATTCCCCTGTGAAATGTTTCAAAGTGGTCTCCATGCCTCCATTCCCAAGGGGTAGCTGTCCTATGTAGAGGAGAATTTGTGTGTGTATATACATCCGCACAGCAAGGGTTGTGAACTGGGGGTTGCAACACCATTCCCCTATAAACCTCTGATTAAAAATGCCTTTTGGGTGAAGTCCAAGTTTGTATGTAGTCCATTTCTCTACCTCTCAAGGAACAACGGCATTCAGTCCTTCCTCCTCTTTTTGCTCTCATGCTCATGTTCTTTAGGGCGGCTGCTATCTGATGGCCGTTTAGATCCACCATGTTGCTTAGCTTCTTCCAAAAACTTGTCCAAACCAAAGGGATCCTCCTCAAATTGAACTGGCCCATCTCTGCCCCTTCCTCTGGCATTACGATCAGAGTTAGAAAACTCCTTGTCAGGAACAAACCTGCAGGAGAAGTGGTGAAAGTCGGTTGACTGACTTCAGAGTACTAATCAAGAGTATTCCTTAACTTTATTTTCTTACCTGTTGGTTTTTATTCGAGCCTCTAGATCATCACCGTATATATCCTTATCCACATTTTTACTGGGCCTGTAGATGTTTTGGGCCATATCCTTGCCACTTCTCCAAGGCTGGTCATAAACATTATAAATTTCATCCTCTCCACCAGCAAAGCCACTGTCCATACCCTGCGAAGAAAGAACAGCAGTATGACACAAATGGGTCTGAAAAACTTAGCTACTTTAACATCAAGATACACTGGTGGGGTCTTACAGATACACAAAGATGGTATTGTGTGATTTACCATCCATTCAAATGAGTTCAAGCACTTCATCAGGGTATAAGTGATTTTGGGCCTGGGATTAAGTCCAAAGAACATGATACAATCATTCCAAGCCTGTCAGGGCCAATTCTACTCTTGCAGAAAGCAACAGGGAGCATTACAGGCCATTTGTATTTCAGATTAATGGATCATTTAAGTCTGCCCTGCAAGTACAGCTGCCTATAAGAGCCAAGTGCAACCATACAGAAATGTGTAGTATTCAGAATTTCTGGAAAACATGATTTAAGCTGATTGATCCAAATCACAGAGAGGCTTGTGTGAACTGTGAAAGCAGAAGTGCCTGCTTGTTCACTTTTGATTCATCAGCTTTCCCTTCTGCCTGCAAGTCTTTCACTGGAGACATGAAAGAGAATGATTGACAAACTGCAGGTCTATTCAGGGACTTTCTGAAGCCTAATCTGCTTTTTCATCTCTGAATAGTACAAGGTTCAGGGAAAATAAACGTTGCTGTTAACTATTTATATCTTCAGAAGGATTTTTAACATAAGTATTAATGGGAACAGAATGCATTTACTTGCTTCTCTCTGACAGCAGATTTCCCTCAGTCAGTACATTTGTACAAAAGAAAATGAGGTCACTGCAGCTTGAAGGCAAAATACTTCCTTTCTCCCCACTCCCCGGTGGGAAAAACCACAACAAAAAACTTTAATTCAGTCATACATCCAGAATACTCCATTTCTGTTGCATCAGCCATGGATAAAGGAGAGCAACAGATTCCTAACCAGTTATATAGAGACTTCTTTCAGAGCATATCCACACCAACCATGAGCACAGAGTCTCTTCAGTATTCTAGCCCTGCTCACTAAGGAAGGCTGAGCATGTTCTCACATGAAACCACACAGCTGTGAAAAGGTGTTTTTACCTTGCTCTGGTTGAACAGCCTCTGGTCGTACTGGATTTCATTGGAGGGCCTGGGGTTGGGTATCCCCAGGGCAATAACTTCACTGATATCTCTGTTCTCATTTCTCTGCAGTTTTGACCTGAATTAAAAAATTTAGGTTTCATTAGGTCAGTAAACTGTCTGTTGACACACTCAACTGCAGCCTGATCCTGTGGTACTTGCTAACAGTTTGCCTCAGAAGCCAGGTTTTGACTGTTGCCCCTCCTCACTAGGTAACATTTAAAATCTGTCTCCTAGCAAAGGAAACATTTAGGGAAGTTATGTTCAGCTGGGCATGACATTTAAATTTGCTTTCCACTATCTACAATTTACATCAAGCTGACTTGGTCTAAAATGTCATATTTATTTTTTGCAAGAACCAGTGTAATTATGTTCTGGGAAGGCTGAGCAATCTCAACTGTAAGATACTGGAGACTGTAAGCCTCCAGAAACCATTTGTGCTTGGAAATCTTACTGGCCTGGGCAAACAAGATAGGTCAGCTTAAACTCATAAATCCAAGCTCGCTTCAAGTGAAGAGCTTCCAGAAACAAAGCTGCTAATGAGACCCTGGTCTCACTGAAGTTATAGGATCAAGGTTTCAACCTTTGCTGTCAAGGTTAATTAAACTTGAATATACTGAAGTTCTGCTAAAGGAAAAAAAAACACCTCTCCCTCCCCACATCTGGAAAACTAAATTTAGAAGCAAGTACTGCAGCACACTAACACAGTGATGCAGTTCATACAGGGGCCAAACAGCCCTTCATACCAGTGAGTAACTCCACAAGGTAAAATTCAGGCACTCACACCAAGCAAAAGGACAGCCAGTGCAGTGGCTTCCCTAGAGGGGAAGCCAGAGCCAGAACAGAATAAAGCAGCTTTCTTCTGTTACTCACCTTTTGTCAGGGGCTGCCCTGGAAAGATTTCTGTCATGCTGTCTCTCTTTGCGCCGGTCATGTCTGATTTCATCTCTTTCTCTAGCTTCTCCATCCTCTGAACAAACACAAGATTGCTCGTTATACACAAATATTTGAAGTTTGAATTAACTCTGCCACAGACACTGGCACAGTGGGTCAGTTCAGTACTCTTCTACAAAATGTAAGTGACCTTTAGCACTGTCTAAAATGTTACTTTTTCACTGGACTGAACACATGCAAAATCGCAGCCGTCTTGTGCCACAAGCAATTAGCTGTCCTTGACAAAAGAGTTAAAGCAGACATATCCAACAGCTATGTTTTGGCAACTATCAAGAGCTGAGAATACTTGGCCATCCTACAGATCATCATATCGTACTTTAATCTTTTAAGTGTAAAAATACAGCTCAAGCACACAGGCATCTAAGTGCTTTGTGGAACACTGTGACTCAGTATTAGAGAATCACTTGGGTCGGAAAGGAGTCTCTAGTTCAACCTCCTGCTCAAAGCAGGATCAGTGCTGGATTCAAACCAAGCTGCTCATGTCTTTTCCCACTCAGGTGGGTAAAAGCTCCAAGGATACAGAGTGACAGCCTCCCTTGGCAACCTGTTCCACTGCTGCTTGTCCTCATGGTGAAAGTTTTCTTCTCACATGCCGCTGGACCCTCCTGCTTCAACTTTTGACTACTGTCTCATTCTTAGTGAAGAGCCCTGATGATCTCCTTGTAGACAGGGGAAAGCTCCAATTTGGTGCTCCCAAACCCACACCTTCTGGCAGAACAAGCTTTATTCTCTCCACGTCTCCTGACTAGGGAGATACTCTTGCCCCCTGGCCATTCTGATGGCCCTCCACTGAACTCCAGCTTATCAAACCGCAGTTTGTACCTGGGACCTGTAACTGCACACACTATTCCAGAGACAATCTAACAGGTCACCAGTAAATTATTACTTCCCTTGACCTGGCACACTGCTCTTCTTCTGCAACAAGCTTTTTCTAAATAAAAAACGATACTTTAGACTAGCTATGAAAGCCAGTACTTGCACTGATCCATTAACAACTGAAATTCTCAACAATGTCCAAACCTGCATACACCAACATGCTGCTGCGAGGTTCAAATCCAGATTCCATCAAACCAGCCAGTGAATTAACCAAATTCTCTAGCTGATCAAGTAAAGACATTAAGAACAAATGTCATGCTTTCAAATTACAGTTGATACTTAGGTATTATAAGTTCTCAGGTTATTTCTCCAAACCCACACTCCACAGCATCTTAATAATAAAGAAACGTACCTTTTTCAACATGGGTTTTGATCCCTGCTCTTCTCTCCCTGGCTTTCTGAGCCATTTCTCGGAGCTTTTCCTCATGTTTCTCCTTTTCTTTCTGAGCCATCTTCCTCTCCACCTGGGCACGCATCTCTACTGCCTCACGAGCCTGCACAAACACGACAAAGTTATAAAGGCAGGAAGCTAGCACCTGGGATGCAAGCAGATCTTGTGTCATGGATTTAGCCAGCAAAGAGGGCAGGAATCAAGCCACAAAGAGGAAATTCAAACCCAGACAGCCACAACAGACAGAGCCGAGAAACAAGACCCGTGATCTCCAACAATTTCCCCCACACTGAGCCGAAGATAATGGGGATAACACTTTTATGTCTTAAGTTAGCCAAGAAGCAGGACAAATCAAAAAGCTTATTCACAATTGATTTTCCCAAGGAAATAAAACATAAAAAGAAGGTAAAACCACATGGAACAAAACATTTAAACAACAAACTGACCTTTCTGTCAGCTATATAGAGAGCCTCAGCAAGCTTGGCAAAGTTTTCATTAATATGAACAGTCTGCAATCCTCTGCCATCTGCAGCCAGACGTTTATCTAGTGGAATGGTGTAACCCTATAGTGGAAACAGAGACAGGGAATAACAGAAACTAACATTATTTGCAATAACAGACATTATCACATTTATTGTGTAAGAAAACAAAACCACACATCAAACAGCTCACCATTAATATGCCTCAATGGACCTCCTTCATATTTACTTCATACCACATAATTAATAAAAGTCATTCCAGAGGCTTTGCTCCAATTCCACATTTCCCCCAAATCTGAATCACAGTTTCCCTACAAGTCACATGTTAGTACAAATGACAGTTTTCAATCAGTATGTCCACTCTTTGCTTTGTGTTAACAACTACAAACAATACCTTTCCCAGTCTCTAAGCTATTTTATCATTTGTGATTGAAAACTCTACTCCCTAAACTGTTTTCATACCTGTTATGGGGTTAGCCTGATTCAAAATGAGAAATTATGGGGCAAGATTGCCAGTAGAAGAGGCACTACATGCCAACTTGCTTTCAAAAGCTGAACCCAAATTTATTTATAGATGTTAAGATTCTTTGGTGAGCTCTACAAAATTTTTTGCTTTGTTTTTAGCATCTGTAACCTAAAATTTCATCTACTAATTAGCATCAGCCCCAGTTGTACAGCTGTGTTGGGGTAGGAAAAAAAAGTAACATCCAAACATACAGCTTTTCCTTTCTCCATTTGAAGAGGATGCCTCATGACACCAGCTTGGTAAGTTTGAGAGCTGTTAGACCGGTTATGGCAGCAACTTAAAAGTTATCCCTTCTCTCTGAAAATAAACTTACCGTTTGACAAAAATTGAAGGGACAGAACATACCTTCTCAAACAAGGAATAAAAATAGTTAAGCTAAGCAATGGAAATTAATTAGTGAAAGAATACAACACAGAGAACTCCTCAGAAATTTGGACTGCAGTATTAAGAAGAAACATGTTTGTTTCTCTATGGATTACCCTTTTTCAGTTTAAGTGGCTTTATTTTGTAAGCTCCAGAGATTTCCATTTCAGACTCCACACACTTGTACTATGATGAGGATCATTAACTAATGCCATTTTTCTCCCTCTCAAAATACATAATCTCTCCCACGAAGTAATGTACTCTCAGGTCTATACTCCTGTACTATACTCTGCACTCAATCTGACAACCTGTATATGACAAAGAGAAAAAAACCTGAGCTGTGAACGATGTGTTCTCCATGATGCATGCAGCCAGTTTACCTAACTCTACAGGTTTAAAACCAGTAATGTTCAAGCTTAGATCACCACAGAAGTCTCCCAGCATGATGCAACATTAGAAAGATAAACTTATGACAGCTTAATTACCTTTGCGTTTTTCCAGTTTGAAATGCACGGAGGAATTTTCCACTCTTGCTGCTCTTTCACAGTCATCTGATTAAGAGAAGAAGCAAAGTCATCTTTAGATTTACAGCAAAAGGAAATACTGTTCTCTTTCGCAAAGGCAGCTAATGAAACTATTGAAATAAGTTAGAGTACAAAGTTGAGGACACTGCTACAAACCCCCCAGCTCTTCTTAATAGCAATAAGATGTTCATTTCTGCTCTGTAACTTTGCTAACATCGCATAAAATCATGACAGCTTTCCAGCTATCCTCTTAAGACTTCCGTCACACAGGCCATAACTCCCAGTCAGCTTGTTAACTGATGAACCAACACTACACTCATCTCTCAGAAGGAGCTAATCTTCAGTAATGCAAGTTAGTGTTATTGAGGATCAGCTTGATAGCACTGTATAAAAGCAGCATCAGTGTACCAAGGCTGAAACCTCAGTCAACTCATCCCTGCCATGAAAACATCCAGCAACGTATCCCTACATAAAATATATGAGAAATCTACTCAACCTTTGACAGGTACGTAAGAACAGAGCTACTTGCACAATTGCCCCCACCAAAAAAAAAACCATCAAACCTCAAAACCAAACCCACAACCAGAAACTCCACAAACTAACCAACACTCCACAAACACATCCACAAACAACAGTCTGCACCAGGCACTAAGTTTATCACTTAACGTCACACAAAACAGTAAGGAGAAGGTGCACAGAAATGAACTAGATCAAAGTAAAATTTGTGAACCCATCTAGAATTCAAAACTGAGAACAGCTATGGCATTTCATACCTTTCTACTAGGAGAGTGCATTACAGGTGCTGGAGGAGAAGGTGGTCCACGTGGAATCTTCTTGTTAATTCTGAACAATTAAGAAAACATTTACAATCACCACGTTGTAACGAAATACACTTCAGAATCTTCTATTTGCAGTGAACACATTTTGAATAGTTACTTGAATCTTGGAGGCTCCATAGGGTCCTTCTGCATTTCCACCATCCGAATAACTCTCTGTTTTGCTCCAGAGTTGAATGCAACGCCTTGCTGGGATGGTGTGTACCTGAACAAAACCATCAAAGTGCTCAGTTCTCTGCATACAACTAGATATTCCTTGCCCACCTCTATTTTTACTCAGGTCATTGCTCTAGCTGCATTTTCATCTTATCCACACCAGTTTTAAGACTTTCCACTACGAACAGGAGCAGGTAATTGTACAGAAATTACTAGGAGCAGGTAATTGTACAGAAGCTACTGGACTGAATGTAGAATGTATCTCCCCATATTCTTCTGTTTCAACCTGAATTCCAAAGAAGAACAAACTAACAGAGTACACACAGCATGTTACTGTACTCTTTACCTATGTCTGTGAATCCCTGGTGATTACTTACAAGTTATTAACAACCTCTTCAATTACTTTTTTTCAGAATTCACCTCAGGCCAAATCTAACCCTGCCATGGAATTTTTCTGTGTTTGTAAGCAGAAAATCATCATAAATGAGTATCAGTCTCCTAGTAATTCCAATTCTTTCCAATTGCTCATTTTATATGAGGCAAGAACTTTGTTACATGCCTTATCTCAGCTTGAGACTCCCAGTAACACCATTGTTTCCAGGGCTGCATCATTAATAGTGCTCCCTGACAAATCTCTTTTGTTGCTAAACCAACCCCTCCATAAAGTGACACATTTTAATACACTTCAAACTACATTATCGTTAGTGGGTTAATTTGAAATATGTAAGTCAGTTTCATATTACTTCCAGAAAACCAATTCAAAATGAACTTCTGTTCTCAGAAATACAAAGAACATCCCAGTTTCAACCAATTTTATATGCAACGACATCTTGCACACACCCCACCACTACATACCGAATGTACTGTGCAGGAGCTAGTTTGTCAGCTGCTCGAACTGGCATGGCTGCTGCAACTTTTTGGGAGACAGATTTCTCTAAGGCTGCTCTGGTTTTCTCTGTTATCTGAAGACAAAAACACCACAGTAGGTACTTCATCACATGTTCAAGACATACAATAGACCACCGAGGACTAGGCCCATCAGTGCATATAATACCTCTCTAATTGCCTCCTCATCCGGTCTTTGGAGCTCAGGATCATCCACATTCATGACCTCTTTTGGCACAAGATCTGTGTATTTGCTGTAAATAACCTGGAAGACATTATATTTTATTAGTGCTGTCGAATAGGAATAAATGTATGTATATTAAAGGAAACGTTTCAGACCTAGATTATACTTTAGATACTAATTAAAACTCGTATACAATTTTAAATGTATTATAATTACATATTCTTCAATGACTCCCATAAACCAACAATATACTCTGAACCCCATTTTACTGATGTAATAACTGAAGAAAAGAAGCAATCTGATTAACTATAAATCACTGTCAGAGCTGGGATTAGACACCAGTTTCCTGCTTCCCTTTCTTACTCTTTTCCTTTTTCAAGGTCCCCAAGATAGATACAAACAAAAAAATACCACATTTGTACTTCTGTTTTCAAGGATTAAGAATACAATACAAGTCTTCAGCACCTAGCTTTTCCATTGTATGTTCTTAAAACAAAACAAAACAAAACAAAACCAAACAACCCCACTTGAGAAATCTATCTTTGACACTTTCCCTTATATAGGGACTTCAGTCTTCGTACAACAGGCAGCTAGCTGGTCAGTAGCTTTAAGCCTCAATTTTAAGTTCAGGGAAAGGACACTATTAGATGACTACAGGAAAAGAAAAATAATCTTATTAATGCTTCACATTTCTTCAACAAAATAACATCAAGAAGTCTTAGTTCAAATGGTTAAAAGTCATTACAACTATTATTTCAAGTTCATTACAGAGTGCATTTCCAACTATAAAACTGACATTTAGCCTCAGCATTAACTTGTCATACAAAAGCCACTGACTGCTTCTCAACCTTCACTCCTACAATTTTAATCCTTTGAATTAGTATCAATAGTAACCCAGCTTCTCAGATCCTCAATGAAGGACATCTGAAGAGCAGCGTTCCTCTAAGGTAATTAACTCTAAGTCCAAGTCTTGCTGCATGAAGAACAAAGTACACTGAAAGAGCTCAGAGCATCCCAGAAGAAAAAGGAAAATAAGATTAAGTCTAAGAGGTGCTCTAAAAACTACAATACACTGAGGTACAAATGAACTACATGAACTATTTAAACCCTGAAGTATTGCATGCAAATGGCAAGCTGCATAACATAGATTAAACTAGCCTGAAAACATAAATTTGTTTCCATCAAAAACTTGATGCATTTGCATGTTTTGAGTCCTTTTTTGAGGTGATATAGGCAGGCAGATAAAGATGTTGCACTTGCTGTTTTTCTAGATATTTACCTTAACAGTAATGCTGAAACATTTCATTAATCTAAGATAAAGGGGAGACTGATACTGTAGTATGCCCATCCACTACCATTTATCACCTACCAAATTTAAAAGGAAGCTGTTTCCAGTATTTCATTTTCATTGCTACTGAAAAGCAGAATCTTCTCCTATGCAGAAATTAAATGCTCAATTTTTGGTGCAGCTAAATGATTCCACCTCTGGTTGGGGCAGCCTTATCAGAAGCCATTAGAAATCTGCAAGGCACTGCCATCAGAAAGAGAACAACCTTACCTAACTGGTTGTCTAAGAAAATGTATCTCATGGTAGCATTTAGACATCAATCACATTCAGGGTTTCACAAGACACCCGCATGCATATGACTTGACAGAAATTTCTTAATTTGTAACATACAAATTCCTCCCTTCAATATTTTATTCCGTATAACCACTGCAGTCCTGTACCATGCTCATCAATCTTATGTGTAAATCAAGAAGTTACTGCTAAGCATTGCAGAATTAATTCCTTTCTTGTCAAAGAACAGTTTCTCCATAGGAAGCATATAACATTTCAGTAGTCACCACAATTACCTGCCTCTAAGTCTGGCACACACACCAGGGGAAAAAAATTGATGATGAGCTCTCAAACCAAGCCCTGCTACAAAGGCAAACCCATTATAAAAATTTTATAAAACACTTTTGATCAGTTATATTCATGTTCTCTTGACCTGCTCCACTGCTGTGACATGAGCTCCTTCAACAATTGAACTACTCTCTTGTAAATATTTCAACTGAGTTTACAATCTGGATTAAAAACTATAGGTAAGATTCATTTATTTATTATTTTTTTTTCCTCCTTTAACATCTAAGCCAAAGCCTTGGGCCACAAAAAAGAAATCCAACTTCTGCACAGAAAAATCATCCTTTCTGTAAAAAAGAATTACTGGAGCTAACAGTTCCATTCCTTGATTTCACTCTCTTCTGTCTTAATAAAAAACACAGGAAGCAATCGTGTGTCCTTATTTTCCTAATAGAGGGACAGGGCATCAATCTTGCCAAAAATATATCAATATTGATGCATTATTTTAGCCTGGCTTTTAGTAATGTGAATAGAGAAAGTATTGGAGGAATCTATAGCAACACAAGAGCTAACCACATAGCTGTGCTGGAAATCCTTCATCTGGACAACCAGATGGAACTCCATCTTTGGATCCATACGGTCATGCATTCAGATTTGTCAATGTTATCCAGCATTTTATGTTTAGCAGACTTTCTGCCAGCCCCAAACACGAGGCTTGTCACACTATCTCATTCCTGTCAGCATTTTTCAAGTTAAATTCTCTGAAGCAACTATTTTTTAAATATGTAAGGGACCAGATGCAACAGAGATGAACCACTGCAATAGTACAAACTGCTGACAAGCCATCTAGATAGAGGGACCAGGTGATGGAACTGCTGCCTCTACAAGAAGGAAGAATACTAAATTCAACTTTGAAAATCATTAAGCTGTAGCAAAACCAAAAATTTGCTTCTTAACTCAGACCAAACCAGTAGCTCATACAATAGGATCATAAACCCCATCTCGTTTCTGGCAGGCTGCTAAGTATCTGTTTCTCTTAGCTCTAGGTATTAAGATTGAAGAAATATCTGAATTACGACTGCAGCTCTCAGGATGGTAAAACTTCTCTATGTAATCCTACTGTCACTCTACTATTAGAGGTTCTCTCTTACAAGAAATATCACACATTATTCAAGTCAACACAGATCTCTGAAGAACTACTCTCTATGACACATCTGCCAATATCTTCTCCTGCAAAACAGATCAAGCAATAGAAGTTCTGCTTCTTCCAGTGAAATTGTTTCAAAAATCTAAATTTCCCCGTTTTACCTCCCCTTGAATCACAATACTTAATGTCTCTGCATTTTCATCCAGCTGCATGCAACCAGAACCAAGTTGACCAAGCTCAGATTTATGAAACCCTAATTCCAGTTCTACAGAGCCCAGTTTTGGAAAAGCCACACATCTCTTCCATACAGAAGAAGTATGGCTACCAAATAAGAATACTACTGCTTCTTTATAGATGCCATATGGGAAGTTAATGAATGCTGGTACACATCCTCATGAATCAAAAAATGTTAATATCTTAAATTTAACTCCACTTATTCTAACTATTTTCCTAACTCGGAACTAAATAAGGCACAGAAAAAGACTAGTCATTTTTGCCTGAAGTCTATTATAATTTCTAGCTCCTTTTCAAATATAATTAGATCCCAATCTGAACAGTTCTATTATTTGCAAATTAAATCTGAGCCTACAAGTAAAGATGCATTTGACAAGCTGTAAAAATAAGGGTTTAACGACACTACTTTTTTTTTTCCTTCTGATTTGCCCTACAGCTTCCCCAAAAATCAGTCTCATTATTACTTCTTGTCTACTTATCTGCTCCAAATTAGTTTTTATGCTTTGGGAAAAGTCGTATTTCTATTTAGTTATCAAGTGTCAAACACTCAGTCACAAAATTATTTAAATGTAATTAATTTTTCAGCACCTTCCTCTTGACAAATTCAAGACACTATGTAAAGTGTGACTGAACCCCAGTGAAAGTCCCATCAATAAAAGCATTGCCACTACTGTTGTTTCTGTTCAGTTTGGCTACATTCTACCACATTACAGCATGGAGACTGATGCGAATTCATTTTTTTCAAAGTAACTTATGATGCACAGGATAGGGATATACAAGATGCGACACTTAGAATCATAGAAAGATTAACTAGTTCCAACCCCCCTGCCATGGGCAGGGACACCTCACACTAAGCCATGTCACTCAAGGCTCTGTCCAGCCTGGCCTTGAACAGCGACAGGGATGGAGCATTCACAACTTTTCTGGGCAACCCATTCCAGTGCCTCACCACCCTTACAGTAAAGAATTTCTTCCTTATATCCAATCTAAACTTCCCCTGTTTAAGGTTTGAACCCATTACCCCTTGTCCTGTCAATGTCCAGCTGGAGACCAGTAACGAGCGGTGTCCCTCAGGGATCAGTGTTGGGACCGGTATTGTTCAACACCTTTGTCGCCGACATGGACAGTGGGATTGAGTGCACCCTCAGCAAGTTTGCCGATGGCACCAAGCTGTGTGGTTCAGTTGATACGCTGGAGGGAAGGAATGCCATCCAGAGGGACCTCGACACGCTTGTGAGGTGGGCTGATGCCAACCTCATGAAGTTTAACCATGCCAAGTGCAAGGTCCTACACCTGGGTTGGAGCAATCCCAGGCACAGCTACAGGTTGGGCAGAGAAGAGATTCAGAGCAGTCCTGCAGAGAAGGACTTGGGGGTGTTGGTTGACGAGAACATGAACATGAGCAGGCAGTGTGCACTCGCAGCCCAGAAAGACAACCGTATCCTGGGCTGCATCAAAAGGAGCGTGACCAGCAGGTCGAAGGAGGTGATCCTGCCCTCTGCTCTCCTGAGACCTCACTTGGAGTACTGTGTGCAGTTCTGGTGTCCTCAACATAAAAAGGACATGGAACTGTTGGAACAAGTCCAGAGAAGGGACACGAGGATGATCATGGGACTGGAGCACCTCCCGTATGAAGATAGGCTGAGAAAGTTGGAGCTGTTCAGCCTGGAGAAGAGAAGACTGCGTGGAGACCTCATAGCAGCCTTCCAGTATCTGAAGGGGGCCTATAGGGATGCTGGAGAGGGACTCTTCGTTAGGGACTGTAGTGATAGGACAAGGGGTAACAGGTTCAAACTTAAACAGGGGAAGTTTAGACTGGATATAAGGAGGAAATTCTTTCCTGTTAGGGTGGTGAGGCACTGGAATGGGTTGCCCAGGGACGTTGTGAATGCTCCATCCCTGGCGGTGTTCAAGGCCAGGTTTGATGAGGCCTTGGGTTATATGGTTTAGTGTGAGGTGTCCCTGCCCATGGCAGGGGGGTTGGAACTAGATGATCTTAAGGTCCTTTCCAACCCTAACTATTCTATGATTCTATGATTCTACAGTCCCTAATGAATAGTCCATTCCCAGCATCCCTATAAGCCCCCTTCAGATACTGGAAGGCTGCTATGAGGTCTCCATGCAGCCTTCTCTTCTCCAGGCTGAACAACCCCAAATTCCTCAGCCTGTCTTCATACGGGAGGTGCTCCAGTCCTCTGATCATCCTCATGGCCCTTCTCTGGACTTGTTCCAACAGTTCCATGTCCTTTTTATGTTGAGGACACCAGAACTGCACACAATACTCCAAGTGAGATCTCACGAGAGCAGAGTAGAGGTGCAGGATCACCTCCTTTGACCTGCTGGTCATGCTCCTTTTGATGCAGCCCAGGATACGGTTGGCTTTCTGGGCTGTGAGCAGACACTGCTGGCTCATGTTAAGTTTTTCATCTACCAATACCCCCAAGTCCTTCTCCACAAGGCAGAGACTTAACTACAAAATTCTACTGGCATTGTCTTTTTGCAACTTTGGCATCTGTAGGATCAATTTAAAACAATAAAAAAAAATTAATTTGTTAAACCAAAAAGATTTCCCCTGATATTCTTAGACTGCTCACCCTATTTTTTTTTAGTGTTTTGCTTTGTTTTGTTTGAGAGGTAAAGTTCACCCTTTGCTTTTGTTTCATAGTTTTCCCCTTTGTTCATCTGCCGTAAGACTTGGGGCATACTACATACCAATAAGCTTTTCAAGGCACCCTAAATTACAGCAGGAGTCAAACTATGTTTAAAACAACTATTCATACCTATTAACTAAACCACCCTTTATAGTCAGCCCTCTTTTTAGATTTGAGTTACCCTGTTTTTTTTACAGGAGATGCTTGCTGTAACAAGCAGCTGGTCATACAACTGGTTGAACCTCAGCAGTTTTCCAGCCTGCAACACGGGCTTAAAGGAATTAAATATTTACTGTAGTGTGCTTTGTTACATTTGAAAAGGCAGACACAAATACTCCCCTCAAAGTGGGCTTAGGAGACGCAAGTATCTGGTCTCCTACAATACTAGCTAGGACTTCAAAGTAAAGTGTCATTGCAAAGAGATGACAAAAGAAAGATTAAAGGTGGTTCCCAATAAACTTGATGAGAATCTTGCCATCACTGAACTTACCAGAAAAGTTTTGGAGTATATCCCCTGGAAATACTTTCTTCTGCAATTAAAAAAAAAAAAAACCCAACCAAAAAACAAAACCCCAAGAGTGTACAAAAAACAAAGCACCTAACAATACTGAAAACAGCCACAAACATCAAATGTTAAATTAGTAAGACACAAGGTGTAGTACTCTGAAAGCTGAACTGTGTTTTCTGTCTTCTTTTTTACTCCCTCTCTACATACTGAAACGAGGCTGCCTGTCGTAAGGCCTGTTTTCAGTTTCTTGCCTTCACTGGAAAGCTCTCTAACAAAACCTGCTAAGCTATCAAGTCAGTTTTGTGTAGAGGCTCTTGCCATTTTTGCCTTGCCTTTTAATTACTTCTAATTATGTAACAGAGAAGATGACACAGTGATCCCAGTCAAAATCTCATGCCCATTAGAAACTATTCCAGTTATTCCATAACATGACACAATCCATTTGGCTAATGGCAGACCAATGAACTGAAGTGCATGCAATGTGCACATACAAGTTTTCCAGGTATACTGCCAGCCTGTGTATTTGAAGAAATATTACCTTGTCCTTTGATTGTCCTTGTCGGGCAATTGCATCGTACTTTATTTTTCCTTCTGCATCCACCTGAATAGCCAAAGCATTGGACATTTTCTTCTTTCGGCCCATATCCAATGGATATTGTGCCACGTGAATTTCTGGGAAAGCACCCCCATCTCCAAAATCCTACACACAAGAAAAAGTAGTGAGTGACTGAAAAACAAAACCATGGCATAACATCTGCAGGGGTGGGAAATTCAACAAAAGAGTGGACTGATTTTAACTTACACGTGGTAAAAGACATCAAAGTGCACAGACATCTTGCAGTAATTATTCCTTGCACAGAGCAAAAGCCTGTATCACTGACTAGAATGTGCAGGCACTGCTACACTACAGACAATACATGATTAAGTATGTAATTTACATGCAAGTTATTAATCAGAACTTCAAAGATGTGCTTTCTACAATAAAGAAATCGTGGAAATACTAAAATTACAAAAGCAGCTTTTCTGAGGAAAATTTCTACTGGTTATTTGCTGTTTTTCACACCATAATGAAGATGTTAAAAAAAGCTTTCCACTGTTTTCAAAGCCCGTAACTCATAGTTTTACAATGGTACGAATGCCAAGCTATCCCGTTTCCTTATTGTGGCATGTGAATACACTGAAAACTGGCCCAGCACCCAACATCCTAATATTCTTAAAGTTTACTTCCTCTCTTGTTCAAAATGTTGCTGTAAAAGCATTTAATGAACAGGTAACCAAGGACCTCTTAAAGCAGACCATCCTGACTCACTAACACTGAAGATGCACACAGAACTGATACTATTCATAAACAATTACAGGCTACAGTCTCAAATGCAGTTCTTCAGAGGATGCATTTGCTTAAACCAACATGAACATTTCCCCCTCCCTCTGTTGGAATGGCACTGCTTATGTGGAGTCTCGTAACGAACCAGATCAAAGAAGAATGGGTATAATGGGTAGACTGATCTTCTCCCATGCTCACCACATGAGCAAACAGTTAACACTACTGCAACTGACAGTGTGGACTGAGGCTGGAATGAACTAGCAGAATGCTTCCTTCCAATGAAGAACATGCTTGTGCCATCTTTTAGTGTTCACTGCAACACAGCTTCAGTTATTTAAAGTCTTCCACTGGGTGTCCCACCTTCAACAACTAGTTACAGAATCAACACTGAAGTTATCAGCCAGAACAGAAGTCAGTCATTCCTAACATTTTTTTTGCATAACTCTTGATCTATGAAAAACAGATTTTGTTTTTTTCCAACAATGACATTTCAGGATCACTGGACAAAAGTTATGCTTTGGAAACATCTACCACTCTGCATTTGGTTATGAGGCAGAAAGAAGTCCTTAACAGTCTTCCCAAGATGTGTATCACCTTGTGGCCCAGTAATGCTGGAAACTTTCCGAAAACCTTCACCACCTGACTGCTTAAGAAGTTCTTTTGCTAACATTTAGAAAGAAGTAGCACTAAAATATTACCTTTAGTAACCAACAGTGTAAGAAGGGGACCCTACATTGGGCATAATGAAGGCATAATTTTTAACATCATATACTTTATTAAATGCTACCCATATAAAATTGTTTTCTTTTAGGAAACCACTGTTTGAAGCTACCTTATCTATCCCTACCTATACCTTATCCCTGGCTCACAGGGGAAAAATGGAATGAAAATAGTTTTCTAATCAGAGCTATAGATCATTTTCCTTTCTATCTTTTAACACTTCCAGTTTAAGTTACATTAAACTGGCAAGGATTACAGCTAAATACATCATCCAAAACCCTTTTGCCAGTGACATACTTAACAGTGAGTATCTGACAAATTTTTAAGTTCCCTTCCAACTCTTAATAATTTTCTCCCCCAATAGCAGTTTTTGTTACACTAAGAACAGAATACACAAGTGTTCTCTCCTCTGATGTAAACATGTTCAGTTATTCCAGATATTAACTGGAACATGTTTTTAACAAATAGAGGGACAATACAGATGCCTTTCTCAACAGGATCCTTGCATTCATAGACTGTACACTGAAAGGACTGTGGATCTATTTCCATATTACAACACAACAATCTCTGAAGGGAAGGATCCTTGTAACATCCTGTGTACCATCAAATATGTTTCAAGCAATCTGGTGAATTGGAACAACTTCCCTCAACCCAAGAAAATATATTGAGCTGTCTGGATGGAAATGCTGCACATGGCAAGGCTTTACACAACTCTGAGCTACACTCAAGATGCTCAGAATTTACTTCTACTGCAGAAAATACTCTTTTTTTCCCCCCCCATGGAGACACACTACTATAAGATGAATTTAAATAGCTACCTCTAGCACCCGTGGTATCCATCCCTTCCGGTAACCATATGGGGGAGGTTCTCTTCGCGATGAGACTAGAGCAGTTTGCCTGGATCTTTGAGCCCTTGCTCGTTCTTCTAGTTCTAGCTGATCTTGAGATAGCTGGGTTGGAGCTGGCAAAAAACTGTGTATTTGCAGACAGACACCAAAGAAAAGACAAACATAAAAAGTTAATTCATAATTTCACTCAGCAACACTCAGCTATGCTTCAACTTACTACTAAATTACTACTTTCTCTGCAATCATGCCATGAAAATTATGAAACAATTTACGAAACTTGAGAATTCCACTCATAAACCTGAGGGCAGTAACTTCTGAGATTACAGAGGCAAAAGCAATGCATGCTCTCTCAGCATTCCATAAGGTTCCTATAAAAACTAATGCTGAACAGAATCATAGAATAGTTAGGGTTGGAAAGGACCTTAAGATCATCTACTTCCAACCCCCGTAACGGGCAGGGACAAATCCATCCATGTTCACATGATACTCAAACAGGAGTATGACAGTACCCATTCTCCAACAAGAATGCCACATGCAACTATGTACTGTTCCCATCACTACTGAGCACAAAAAGAACTCACGCCCCTAGTCCCAACGACTCCCCCTTCCTTCCTCTCAAGGCAAACACCAACAAAGAGATCTGTCAACAACACCCCCACTTAACTCCAGATAGCTCCTGGCCAAAGCCAAGAAGTCGAACCCCAGTTTCTTGACTTCCCATTTTCAGCTCACCTAGACCACGGAGCCCTTTTACATGTTGATTAAGTAAGTGTCCACCTCGGAGAATGCCTACATTCCAGGGCAACCTCTAAGGCTGCACTCCTCAGCCTTGCGAGAGACGCAGCAGCTTGTAACAAAGACCTCTCGCCCTCACTCACGGTACGGACGCCTCCTAAAACCCCCACGGATGCCACCACTCCCACGCGGGGCGGAGGAGCTCCCTCTTCCCGCAGAGAACACGCGGAAGAGGCAGAACCCTGAACCATCAACGGCAGCGCCGAACACCCCCTCCCAGAGCAGACCAGAGCTGGCCAAAAAAGGGCAGGGAAGCTCCCCCCAGCCCCTGCCCCGGCCCGGCCCTCGTCGCTCTCCCCACCAGCCCCGGCCTGGCCTCCTCTCCGGCCAGCGGATCCACTACTCAGAAGAGACAGCTTCCCTGCAGCGAACATCCCGAGCGCGGCCTCTCCCGTGGGCCAGGGCCTCGCACAGCGGCAGAAAGCCGCAGACAAGCGAAGAAGAACAGCCGGCCAGGCCTGCCGGGCCTACAAACGTACCTGGTGAGCGCCATCTTACCGCCTCTGTCGTCTTCTCGGGAGCCAGGCCGCGGGGAAGGGTCGGTAACAGCAGCTGCGCATGCGCCGCGCCCCTCAGCGCGTAATTGGCAGCTGTCTGCGTGATGGTGGCACTCGCGCGGCGGGCCGCAAGGCCTTCTGGGAGATGTGGTTTCTCCGCGGCAGCATCGCAGATTGGCGTCGGTGCGCAGGTACCGGCCGGCTGTGCGCGGGGGACCTGCGGCCCGGCCCGAGAGCAGCTCAGCGGGCCATTTGCCGCCTTCAGGGCGCAGAGTATCGTAGAGGATAGCACTGCCCGGACGGGTGAGCCTCGGGGATGCTGCGAGGTGTACCGCAGCCCATCACGGACTGGATACCGGGCCCGCATCTGCCGCCGGACAGCCACGGTCTGATGAACAACCCCCCAGTCGCATGCGGGGTGTCTCTCGTACTGCGTGTCTGTTCCACTTGGATACCTCCCCAGGCACTGCTGGCCTCGGCAAACTAGGGCGGAGGAGATGTACCCGGTGGGAATGGTGCAATCCCAACAACCCTGTGCCAGAAAAATGAGCAGTATAGATCCCTGAGGTACAGCTGGCAGAAAAAAAAAATGAGAAAAGGGGGGTTTCTCAGTACAGTATCTTTTTTTTGTTTATTTCCAGACATCCTGTCTATTCAGATAGTTACCACCAAGTTCAGTAACTTTACAGTTCATCCATCTGAACATGTCCAAGGAAAAAGCAGAAAATACAGAGCAAATGGACTGGAATATTAATTTCTTTATTCTGCTATCTGCTACTTAGATATCAGGACATGAGAGAGAAGGGAAGAAGGGAGATGGAAAAGGGGTGTAAAAATGTATTGATTTAAAATACTTATGTGTTAAATGCCAGTTTATGTATAATGGGCATCCATATGTTACCCAAAAGTTTTTTTTTTTTAAATTAAGCCAAGGGATGCACTCTATAGTTAAAATGCAGAACAGGAAAAAAACCTTCTCAGGGAATTACAGTAGATGATGGGAACTAGTAGTAGATGGAGCTTTACATGGGTAAGTTCCTATTTGTGTTGAAGTAGTACTATATAAAATCAAAGGAATTCAATTAGTAATTAGTAACTGCGCTCTAGTGAATCAAAGAGCAAAGAGTCCCATTGTGCTAAGTATGGTTCATCTAGAAGAGAAACAGCTGGCCAGAGAAGAGAAGGGTAGAATGGTTAAGAAACAAACAGAGTCTATTAGAAACAAAAAAAATCATACCATAAGAGGCAGGAAGACTAGAAGGCAGACTAAATGTCTATCTGGCCATTTTGCCTGACTGCCCGTTGTATAATCTGCAGGGCAGACTAGTTCATCTGCTACAATTTCTAGGATGTGGGAGATTTGGAGTAAGTTAGGGACAGCCCTGTTGCAGTCTTTCTATGCCAAAACTCTTGTCATCTCCAGTAAGAATCAGACTTCGGCTTTGCACTGTGATGACAGCAGCTCTGTCATCATTTCTGTGAATGACACATACTTCCCTGTTTCTGCAAGACAGCTGGCCTCTTACGAGCACTTCAGACAAAGCTAAAGATACAGGACTTTGGCATATATCGTTTATCAATATTTTTTTCTGAGCAAAACTCATCTGTCATCTCTCCTACCCGTTTCTGTCAGCCATTTAGCAACAGAATTGCTTTCGTCACATCTGGCAATATTGCCTCGTGATTCGGGAGCCTCCTGTCACCACTGGAAGTTGCCAGGGTCTCTCTCCAGCAGTTAGACTACTCTCAACTAAAAAAAAAAAATCTTTTTTTCCTCCTACTTTGACATTTCTCCTTCTTCCTTTGCTGTGATGCATTATTTAGTGGTATATGTCAAATAGACATCTTTTGGAACTATTTTGCAACAGTTTATGACAGCCACAATACACAATTGTTGTTTAGAAGGTAACATTGTAGATGAGCAGTCTGCTTCAGCTCCTGCACTAGGGAGATGCTCCTTTGGTTTCCTCAGTTTCCCAGCCCATTTTGAGAAGTGTGCAGTCACCTTCTTTTTAGGGGTACTGAGCTGTTTGTGCTTGCAGGTATTTATAGCTGGCTGGCTATAAGCAACACTGGTTCTTTTTAATACTTTATTTTCTTTCCCTTGAACCATTTTCTGTGGTTTAATTTTGGTGTCAGAGTTGGCTAATTTCAAGTTTGTGAATACATAAGGCTCTTAGCACTGGACAGAGTGGACCATATGGTAAGAAGGGGCTATACAAGCTTATTCAACCATATGGCTCTGTGAGCATATTAGTCGTTATTTTATGCACGTGCTTCTAATCCAGCTGTGAATAACTTCTTGCCCCTGCTCTGCATTGCCTGTCACATATCAAACCTAGAAAATGCTTATATATAAGGTTTGACTGACCAAAAATGTTTTGTGTGTGTTTTTTGGTTTTTTGGTTTTTTGTTTGTTTGTTGTTGTTGTTTGGTTTGGTTTTATTTGGGGGGTGGTTTTGGTTTGGTTTTGGGTTTTTGTTCGTTTTTTGTTTGGTTTTGGGTTGGGTTGTTTTTTTTATATTTTATTTATTATTTTATATTATTTTATATTATTTTATGTTATATTTATTATATTTATATTTTATTCTTGAAATGAGAAAACTCTTTATTTTTTGTATTAGTTTAGCCACCAGAGCAAAGAAATAAATAATTTACATAGTTATCATTGAACCTGACCTGAGAGAGAAGCAGCTTAGCATGCATTTCTGGTTCTGTGAAGTCACAAAAAGCCTTGTGCTTGGATGTAGAAGCAGGAACATGGTGAACTCTAGAGGGACTCTATGTTGTTGTGGCATTGAAATTTCTAAAACAATGCTGGAAGACAGAAGAGGGTTAGAAGACTACAAACACAATATAAGGCTAGTGTTAATTGGAAGTGTAGGGGAAATACAGTAAGTAAGCTTGTTTTGTGGTGAAGTTTGAATAGGTAAATGTTAAATTGCCAGGTTAAAATAAGGTGAACTCCATTATTTTGTCCGTACTGTCAATCACAAGGAGAAATTATCCAAGTGAGCAAATGAAAACATCTTGTATGGTTTGCTCATTGCACAAAGATTAAGAAGTGATCTGACTATCTGGTATGTGTACCTATAGAAGTTAGAAATACAAGACTTGAATGTGCTCTTTCATCTCAGAGAGGAAGGCAAAACAAGAACCAGTGACTGGAAGTGGAAATTAGGGAAATTCCAACAAGAAATTAGGCAGAAATACTTAACACTGAAAGTGATTAACCTTTGGGAAACTGTGGGAGGTGCTCACTTTTCAATCTCTTGTTATCTTCTAATCAAAGCTGAAGTTTCTTGGGAAGAGATACTTCCACTATTACAAGATCTGCTTTGGGCAAGTGTGAGCAACCATACAGGCCCATACAGGAACACAGAGGTGAAACAATGTCCCACAATATATACAGCATCAGACAAAACTTAGTATTCTCTTCTGACCTGATCATCTGTGTGCATCTTCATGTATCTCCTCATTCTGTACTTTATCTGAAGCAGACCTGGTAATGGTTCAGAGATGCCCGCTCTGGTAGAGCTTTGATAAAAAGAAACATTAGGCAAGGAATGGTTCTGAGATCATTGAACACATTCCTCTAGATATAAATCTGTCTCTAAGAAAGGATTAATTCCTTTTTTTTTTTTTACTACGGTATTTTTTGCTTAACATTTCTGAACATTAAGGCTAGCAGGTTTCCACATACATCCTTTTTCCACAAAATGATCATGCCAAATTGATCCTCTGTATGGTGAGTAAGGAGTTCAGGCTCTGCAGAGGACTTAATCCTTGGCATGGCTGGCAGCAGGGATGTTTTTAGTTTGATGAGAATACCACAGCTGGTTTTGAGAACATATTTCTGATGCATTCCAAGGAGTCTTTTGGGGTAGATTTAGGCTGTTAAATCCTCTGCACCATTTTCATCTACTTCAGCACTTTTCACATTTGCAAATACAGAATTAAATGGTTCATGAAATATCTTGTAACAAATGAAGATGACAATACAAAGTAATAGAATATCAGATATCTGTAGGCCTAACAGACACTGCACATTGTGAGATAGAAATGATCAAAATAAATGACACTTCTTAACTCAAGGGATAAATTATGCCACAGGTAAGATGCTAAACAATGAAAAAGAAGAGATTTACCTAGATGGAAAAGTTCAGCCACATCAGCAACCCCTGCACTTCACACTCCCTTAGGGGTTACAGACAGCATTCAGAAGGAATAATTATAGCTGGGGGAAGAAGATCAGAAGGTCTGTTAGTGCTTTTGTAAAAATCTTTAACTTCTCTGAGCTCTATCTGTATTCTCTGGAATGACTGAAAGGGAGGCTGGTTTAATTTCTATTACTTGTTGTTCTTTGTAGAAAATTAAACTTTCTCAGATAGGGAGAAATTATTTCTTGTACTTCTGTAATACCTTCCAGACCCCTGGGTGTTTTGCAAATGTTTTGGAAGCATTCCACTTCTGGTTGATAAACATCATCTTTTCACACAGGACATGGTAGGCCACTGACACTTCCCAACAACCTGCAAGAAAAAGTGGAATATCCTTTAGCCACCAATAACTTTAGCAAACAAAATAAAGAGTATTTTTTTTTGCCAGCAGAAATTGTAAGAGAGATGTATGGAGGTGGTGTGCAATTGTCTGTATGGATATTGGGCAACAAAGTTGAGCAAAGGCTTTTCAAAATACTAGTAGAACCAGATTTTGCAGGTCACCTAAAGCACAGCTATGGAAAGTAGAACATCACTTTCTGTTGTCACACTCAGACTTTAGTCACTACTGCCTTGAAGGGATTGAATGACTTGGGGCAATGAGCATGTTTCTGTCAAGAAACATTTTGTCTTACCAAAATGTTGTCTCTTTACAGTATGATCTGTAGGAAGAGCCTATTCTAAAATTTGATGGCTTCCAGAGTCAGCTCTGAGCTTTCCATTGCTGATGTAAAGGCAAAACCTGCCAGTCTCCATTTAAAGTTGGACCGAGAACATGGGTGGGTTAGGCTTAGCAGGAGACCTGTGGGACTATGTTAAGCTATCTTCTGGAATTATCTCCAGGCAGGTTGTTTTGCTTCCTGTCTTCCATGTTGATTTGCACATCGGTCAACCCTTATACAGAGGTATTTGTAATATTTCTTCTGATGGCCTGAGCTAACCAGAAAATAATCAAAATATTTCAGAAGTACAGATCTGTAGCAGCAGAGATCCCACCAGCCAGATCTCCAACTTGTATGAATTAGCATTGTTACAGTCACTTTAAGAGCTGAACTTGCTTATAGCTGCAGAAGATGGATCTGCCTCAACATTTGTGTTGCTGACCATCCACGAAGTGGCAGGACAGATCAGAAGAATAAAGAAGGACCTGATGGGTCAAGCTGTTCTTCCTTCCCACTGCACTGGTAGCAATTTCTCCCTATACCTTTTCATGTTTCCTTGTTAAGCTGGTTCTCTTAGTCCACAGAGTTGTAGGATCACCTTTCTGGGACTGTTTCGATCTCTTTTCCTGTGTCTTCTCCTGTATGTGAGGAATGTCTGGTATAAATGAGACCTTCCAGATATCTTGTCATATTCTTCATCAGACCAAATCCAAAAAAGAGGTTGATTCTCAGTAAAGAAGGCTGATGCTGACCTTCTGTCCTTTCTTCAGGCAGTCTGGCTGCTCCTCCTGCTCTGGTGCTTGGGACAGAGAGGCCTGAGTCTTTGGTTTTTTTTCTGCATTTCATGAGATTCACACCTGGGATGCAAATGTCTTCAACAAGAATGAAAAGGAAGTGCTTTTTGTTTTTAGTCTTTCACAGCAATTTGGGGTAATCTGAGATTTAATTTATTCATCAGTTGAAAGGGAAAGGGAAATCAAGCCAGCATCTTTTTTTCTAGCCAAGCTCTTTCTTTTTGTACCCCGTGCAGGCTCACACAAAAGAGCCCTGATCACTCTAACTAGGTGCTTGTCCTAATTATAGAAAGATTTAGCATTGGTTACATAATTGCCCACTGCACATCGGCACACGGCATTGTTATACTACAAAAGCTTCTTTCCCCCTGCCTCTGCACAGCCGACCCAGCATCAGCCTGTTTAACTAAGAGCTGCAAGGCACAGAATTAATCTGAAGCAACCTCCCATAGCTTTTCCAGGAGAGGCCAGCAAAAATCAGATCCTGACCTGCTCCCTTTGCTGGGAGCTTTGCCAGCATGTGTGATCTAGCGGTTAAAGCAGGGGATTGATAGCCTGGGCCGCAATCTTAAGCATCCTGGGTAGAAGCAGCGAACTGTGAGCAGAAATCAGTGGTTGTGCTGAGGTTACAGTCTCTATTTTGGAATTTTATATGCAGTAGTACAGTAGCTTTGAATGGATGTCCTGCTTTTATGCCCAGTATCAGCCTGAGTCATGGGGGTTGTGAATGTGCAGATGCAAAGATCTGTAGCAAAACTTCCCCAGGGTGTAGTAGATACAGGAGTGATTGATCTTTTGCCCATATTTCTACACTTATTTTATTCTGTGATTCACAGTGGTTACTTCGTGTTCATCCTGTACTCATTACTTTCATTTTCTCAGTAGTACATCACGTGCCTGTCTCCCTGACTCTGTTTTCTTCTTCATTTAACATCACCCTCTAAACTCTAAAGCTTCCTTCCAACAAATAGTCTTTCCTACACAATTTGTAATGTTCCAAGACTAAGCTGGGATTCACTGGCCCCCAAGCAGTTCAAAAGCTCCCATCTGTCCAAGAAAGGAAGGAAACTTAAGGGATTGTAGACAGTCTTGCTATAATATGGCTGATGCAGCAACTGGCTGTTTGGGCCCTGTATCTTCAACATGCTGGCAGGTTAATTACCCTTAACGCTGCCCTTCATAATTTGTAGCTGCTTTGTTCCTTAGATAATATTCAGCAAGAAGCCCACATTGTGCAGGCATTTATGCTCATGTCTGCTGCAGGAGACAATTAGGGAAAACAAAAGTGAAGTGAAGCCAGATGGAAACAAAAACGGAACCCAGCAAAAATTCCCAATATTATGTTGATCATTTAGGAAAATCTTTAATATACCATTGTCCCATATCAGGGGAGAAGCTGGACAGGTTACCTTTACAGCACTTTGCAGTGGCTTGCATGAAAAACCTTTTCATCCCTGATGGTCATCAGGACCTTGCCCTGAGCACAACATCCTGGTTTATTACTTCTAGAAGCTGAGACCTTTTCCTTCAAATGTTTTTCAATCCTTTTCCCCCATCTCTACCTTTTTGGGTGCAGCTGTATCCCTACAAATACTAATAGAAATGCAGTGTGTTGATGCTTTCCTAGATTTTTCAGTGTTTCCAGAGTCCTGCTGGAAACAGTAATTCTCAAAGAATTATTAAGATCCTTTTGGTCTCATTCTGGGTTTGGTTTTTGGCATCCCTTTAAAGTATTAAGGTGGTAATGGTGTCCTAAACTCTGTCCCATATACATCCGATTTCCTACTATGGGCTCACAGGTTACTGAATTGCAGGTTCTCCTTATCAGGAAGATACCGAAAGACTGGAAATAACATTGAGTTTCCTTCTTTTCACAATGGGAGAAAAGCTCAATCAGAAATGCTAAGTTTCAAGGGGGTGACTATCAAGCTAGGTACTTGCTCCAGGGAATATGAATCTCTTACAATATTTATGATGATCCAGCAACATTTTTTTCATTCTCTGCTTTATTCTTTCTCTTTTAATGTAATAAAAGAGTAGACTTTGGGGAGAAGATTGGGTTTGCACTGAACCTTGAATATGATAACATTTATTATCATTTTCACTGCTTATTGTAAGGAGCTAGAGGTTAGCTGCAGAGAGAGCTTTCTTCCATTCTGCAATTACTTTTCCTTGTTACCAGAAGCTCTTTTATTCTTGATGAACACAGCTGTTTTACTGGATCATTCTCTTGGATGGAGAACACCAGTTCTTGGAATTATTCCCTTAAACATAAGCTGATACTAAGGAGCCATGTGTGCATTTCACCAAATGATAAAAGCTAAGTATAGCTGCATAATTTACGCTATCAGTTTACGCTGCTTGAGGATCTGACCACATGATGGACAACATTGTTCCATGTTCAGCCGGAGCAGGGCAGGTGTTCAGCTCTACTGCAAGAAGCCCAGTAGTCAGAGCACTCCATTAGCACAGGGTGCAGACTTGGCATTGCCAGCCCATGTGCTACGGTGGCATAGGTGATGGCGCTCACACGGAATCCTCATGTGCTGCAGTAGCCAGGCTCACCAAGTGTTCATAGTGCCTTGGTCAAATCCACACCTTTCACTAAAGAGCAGTTCTGACTTCTAGTCGGTAAAGCACCAGTGCCCCTCTGGCACCTCTCATAGGTCTAGAAAGAGTGCTCTGATGTCCGAGTTTGGCATTTCTGCTTTCCCTCATGATTTCTGATAGATATACACATGTACGCATGCATATATATATTCTCTCTGCTACAGGGCTTTCATTGAGAAAACGCTGAAAACCAATTGAAGTATCATAAAGCCTGGGACTGTTTTGCGAAGAGCGAGGATGTGTCTTCGGCAGCCGTGCATGGCTGGGAGTCCCGCTGACAGAGCAGATGCCATGTTACCTTGCTTCACTCCGAACTGGGAGTGCTGCCCCTGCACCTCCTTCCGTCCCGTTAGGAGCTGGGGCCCGCGCAGCCCTTTAAGGGGCTGCCGGTGCTCAGCGTCGCCTGGCTGTGGCTCACCTAGGGGACGCCCCTTGCAGTTCCACCGCGGCCCCGCCGTCCCAGCGGCCGCGGCCGGAGACCACATTTCCCAGCATGCCGCGCGGGAGAGGGTGTACCATGTGCGAGGCGGAGGGGGCAACAGACGGCTGGGCGCGCGGGAGTTGAAGTGCCGGCTCGGCGGTAAGTGCCGGCTGCGGAAGCCGGCGGAGGGGTCGACGCGGTGGCGGAGGCTGCGGATGGTCGGGCGGGGCCGGACGGGGGCCCTCGCTGCCCTCCCACCGCTTGCGGCCTCGGGAACTTCGGCTCGGTTCGGCCCCTGTGTACCCCTGCTGGTGCCGGCGGACGGGGGGCTCCGGGCCCAGGGGCGGTCGCCCACCGCAGTCGCAGGACCCGGGGACAGCGGCCTTGTCGCCGCGGGGCTCGGCGGGGTCGGGGCTGTTCCTGAAGGAGGGAGCGGCGGGGGGCGCGGGCGTGCTCCGCGAGGCGCGGCGGGGCACGTCTGAAGGAGTATTAAAAGCGGCCGGAGCCGGCCTCTCGCGTCCTTCACGGGTAGACCTTGGGCCGCGCTGCTGCGGCAGTGGCCGCAGAGGGCGGATCGACCTCGCCGAGGCTTTGCGGCGACCCTGGGTGCGTGGTGCCCGCAGATCTCGGGGGTGGTCAGCGCTCCCAGGTGCTCCCGGGCATCGGGAGAGCGCGGTGCTCCGGGCACGGGCCCGGTCACAGGCCTGGGATGGTGGCGGAGGCGGGCCTCCAGGGGGTCACCTCCGGGAGAACACCGGTGACCTCCCGTCCTGCGACCCGTAAAGTCCGTCCCGGCCGCCCCGAGTGGGAACAGGGGAAGCACGGCTCCCGGCTGTGAAGAAGGGGGAGGGTGTGCAGTTGTGTGGAAGCCGCAGGAGCTAGCTCACCTAGGTGAAAGAACAGCTGGAGGTGACTGATCTGCGCAGGCCTGGCTAGCGAGAGGCAGTGACATCTGGGGCGTATTTTGCAGCTGACAGCGTCTTTAGGACGCATACCCCTAGGGATGCCGCAGTGGCTCATTTACATGGAAAAGAGTCCTCGACACCTTATGCAAAACTTTAAAATACAATTGATTTCTGACAGTTCCATTTCTGTACCTTATATTGGAGGGATTTAAATTCTTCCCGTTTTGTTGGTACAACACATTAAGCATGAAAGCAGGAACTTTGTTGCTGAAGAGCTCTGCTGCTCTGCCTGTTTATTTGCTACCTAAAGTTCCCATCTTCTGTTCATGATGTACAGCTGGCGGGTATGGCAATAGATGTGATGTCACGAACTGCAGATTATAGCTTCAGGTAGGAATAAGTTGAAAGAACAGATGGACTTGCATTCTACTTTCAGGTAAATGTTCTTTTAGTATGTGAAGGAAAGTTCTTTTAGAATGTGAAGTAATAAAGTGAAGGAAAAAATAATGAAAGAGTGAGCTGTATTTTCTGTGTTAAAAAATGTCCCTGTTTGCATCTTTCACTTTCCAATAAATGAAATTTTACAAAAGCATACCAGGAGCAGAAATTTAATTAAAACACCTTGCAGAAAATGCCTTTTGAAGGTGACAGAGGATACAATAGAGATTTCCTTTCTGGTCAGAGGACATCAGGCCTATGAGAAAAGCCCTAGCATTTCTAGAATTTTAGTGTGGGGGGGGTGGGGGATAGAGGGCAGGTTTTTTTTTGGGGGGGGGGGGAGGAGGGGAGGAAGTGTGTGTTCATTGTTCTGCAGCCAAGGGGCCAGGTATATTTTCTCTTGAGTTTGATTGTAGCTTCAGAGGAGTCCTGATCAGACAACTGCCCCTTCCAATAGGAGAAAGCACTGTGGTGCTCTAGGCAGCTCTGGTGGGTGCTGACAGATACATCTCAGCTTTTCTGCCTCAAAATTACCTAGGGCTTGTAAGGAAATAAAAGGAAATAATAAAATTTATCTTGAGGTTCACATACAGAGGTCTCCTGTGTTCTGTTAGCCTATTTTGCTGATTGTGTTCTTGTAAACTGTTTTTGAAAGGTTTGGCTCATGTCGCTGCACGTGTTTTGTTGTTACAAGGCTTTTGAGAGAAAAAGCATGAGCAAGACTGACCCTGCTAAAAGTTCACAGTGAGAAGTCAGAGTTTCTCAATCAAGTCTAAAAGTGTAAGGGTTAGTGGACTCCATCTTGATGGGGTAAAACCCCACACTCTGTCAAAGGTGCTTGTGGAGTAGGTGAAGTCTTGATTTGTGGTGTAAGCATAAAGAATGGTCAGTCATGTTTTCTATCCAGTACCAGCCAAAGGGAAAGAAAAGAAAGATATACCTAACTTGTAAATTTTTTTTCAGATCTGAATCCTCTGAAGTGACATAAAGCATCATGACATATGTATCAGATGTAATGAATTACATGTTTACTTTATATACTGTAAGCAATGAATGCAGTGCTCCAAAGTGTTTACTGTGGGAAATGTGTTTGTTTCCCACCCTTGCCTCCCAATGAATAAGTGAGAGAAGGCAGAAGTGTCTCACCCCAGGCCTGTGCTGGACCTGTGACAGAGCCAGGATCAGGCTGTTGATCCCTGCAGATGTCCCTTCTGCTAGTATAGTCCCTGCCTGGCACTTAAGTGGGGTGGTGATGATGAGAGAACAAGTCTTGCTTGGTCCCTCTGATCAGGTCCCCCATCTGCTTGCGTTGTATGCAGCTGTCTGCTGGAGTTACACACAACCTCCAGGGATGCATTGCCTCCTCCCCCACCACTCATCAGTAGTGCAGCTCTTTCACAAGTAGTCTGGCAGACTTTCCAACCCATTCTTGGCGCTCTTGATGTTACAAGATGAGCTCTTTTTAAACCCTGCTTTTTTATATCTTCTATTATCTCCTTGCAGTCTGTGTACACTGACATGGTCCAAACATTTGCATTTGCCTATTGACTTTTGGTGAGCTCATTTTGCTCCCTTCTTTCTGTCTACCGGTTTCTACTTGTAAAGGCTTTGAGAGCATGAACAAATGTTTTGTTGTGGGTATGCAAGGTGCAGAGAGTTACTTCTGAGTTTGTGGATTGTAGACACTGTTAAGAATAGCAATGGTGCCAGAGCAGCTTGTATTTGCTTGTTGCATGATTGAGCTCTTGACTGGGGGCAGTGCTAGCAATGCATCATTAGCAAAGGAACAATTAAAACTTGATTCGTCAGGTCCCTTGGGGCTATAGGCATCAGATCACTACCTCTTTCTTAGATGTTACAGTTGCTATTTTGTGTCTCTTCAGGGTTCATTGGTGATGGCACGGAGGGCCTTGAAACTTGCCTCATTGACAGCAGCTGCTTCTGGCATCTATCTGTTTGGAAACAAGTTCCTGGATCCCAGTGATTTTGGAGTTGTTCGTGTGGGCCGAACCATTGCCACAGTAAGTTTCACCCTAGTTATGTGCAGGAAGATTCCTAGGTGGTAAGGGAATTGGAGTTCACAATAACTTGTGATTTCCTGCGTTCCCTCTCTGCATTTGCACTTGGCAGCTGGCTCCTGGAATCAGAAGGTCAATAGGGAGCTCTTCAAGTTGTTGACACAGTGGAGAGAAAAGAGGTGAAAACATGTAAGGAATAGTGCTGTTGTTTGCATGTTTTGGAAAGAAACAGAGATGCTAGGCTGCAGAGAACTGTCTCTGCTTCCCTGGACAGGGTGGGACCTTCAGAGCAAAGGCTCACTTTGCCCCCCACATCTTTGTCAGCCACCCTTCAAAGTCAGTCACCCAGGTGCGGTGTCCTGCTGCCTTCAACAATGACCTACTTCAAACTCTCATATCCATGTGCCATTTTTTACATTGCAACGTTCTGTTTTAAGGATCATGGTTGTTGCACTGATATGCCACAGGTGTTTTGAGGATTGTTTTCAAAGCAAAGGTAAAGCTAGGAGGTGTGATGATGTACTTCTGAGATTTGATTGGTTTCAAGTTTTGTTAAAATAAAGGCTACATCTACCTGTCACACTGTTATTTCACTCTTGTGTTGATCACTGCTCTAGAAAACCTGTGGTGGAGATTGACAGCCAAACAGGTTACTGCTGCCTTCTCGAGGATATTCACTGATGAATCCATTAGCAGCCAGGAACAAGGAGAGCAGAGACTCTGGCGGGGCTGTCAGTCTCCCTGTACCTCACTTGCATTATACATCTGTCACTTCAGGCCATGATCTCTATCATTTACAGACCCTCAGTGGTAAGCAGCTGTCAGTCTGCATGTTCTATGACTTTTAAGCACTTTATTAATGAGTTTTACAGGGAGTCAGCTCCCAACCACAGATACAATACGAAACAAACCCTGTGGGTTGGCTCAGGTGCTGTGCTGCTTATATGTGCAAGCTGCACCATGAACTGTTGCGAAAAATGATTATTTATTTTGAAAGGGTGAGGGCATAAATACAAACTGTAATCTTTCCTTCTTACCTAACAGGTGCTAAACTTCATGCTCTGTCCCTAACCATAAGGCAATGCTGCCTGGTGGCTTGAAGCAGCTGTCTCGTTTTTATTGCACAAGAAATTGAGACACAGGGAGGGACGGCAGCTTATTGTGACTGGAGGGGGATCTCCTATTCAGGCTGTTCGAGTTTTCCAATCTGCCCTTGAGTTCTGTCAGCTTGACCAGTATTTCTGAGCCTTTCTTGGAGCCACTGTTTTGTGGCTGTATTGTATTTAAGACAAAAATAAGTGAGAAGTGTGCAATGATGAAGCTGTGTAGTTGGTCTGTGTTTTGAGGGACCGTGAAACATTACTTTCCTGATAAAAAGGAAGTAGGGGAAAGGAGATTTTATTTGCTTTAAGTGCTAGACATCTTTGACTTTCACATCCTCTGCCTTCAAGGAACACAAGTCATGGGCTGTAAAGCACTTCATTGGCCTTGCTCTTAAATTCATTAGAGGGTTCTGCATCCATAGGTACAAGCAGTGGTCCCCAAAACCAAGTTACGAGTGCTGAGTCTTCTGTGGCTGATGGCAGCATGTGTTTGGATCTGTGTGTCTGTATACTTTTCAAACAAGAATTTTCTGTCTCATTTTGAATTCTGTGTTCCTTCTCATATATAGAACTCTGTATGGTTAGGTCGCTTCTGAGAGATTATTCAGTCCTGCTGCACCAGTGATCTCTGCCTTCCCAGACTGGGGTCTGCTCCTTGTTGGAATGTCAGGTTAGCTTTCATCTGGGCACTGGCAGCCCGAACTGCTCTCCCTTCTTAGCCATGGACTGGATGAAGCCAATAGAGCAATCAGACATGTTGATTTGTAAGAAGCTCAGCTTCTTATAGAATCAAAGAATGGATTGGGTTAGAAGGGACTTAAAGATGATCTAGTTCCAACCCCCTGTCATGGGCAGGGACGCTTTCCACCAGACCATGTTCTCAAAGCCTGGTCCAACCTGGTCTTGAACACTTCCAGGGATGGGGCATCCACAACTTCATTGGGCAAATTTTCAAGCTTTCTCTTTTTCTAAGTGAAAGCTGAGACTCTAGCAAACAAGTGACTTTGGATATTGGTGTCATGTCCATGGAACTGAAGTGTTTGTCCTTCAGTCTAGCCCTGTCCAGGCTTCTTACCTGGATGCTTGATTCAATCATTGGACCATAGCCAGGCAAAAGCAGGCTGTTATTTTACAGAGCTGTAATTTTTAAGAGCTAAATTCAGCAGCAGCAGACACAAAAATTTAAGTTAAGTTATGGTGTGGTAAAGGAAAGAAAAGCCTGGGGAAAAGAACACATGGAGGTCAAGAAACCTGACATAGGACTACAAGACTCCAGTCAGATTCGATCTGAGTTTGATTAGAAAGATTTGAGCCTGCTTACATTTTAAGCATGCTGCTTCAGTAGTCCTTCACAAACTTGCTTGAGAAGCTTGATGAAGTGCAGTAGCAGGAAATGCCTTCTTGAGCCTCAATTTGGGGAACTGGCTCTTGCTTATGTGTGGGTAGGCAACTATTCAAAGAGAACATTGTGCCATGACTTGATAAGACCCGAGGACAGTTTTAGGAGTGGTGGAAGAATGTAAGGTGTTGAGAATTTATTGATAAAAAGTGGAAGCCCAAGTCCTTGGGACATTTTACACTTGACTGGATATGAGATCACTTAAAGAAGTAATCTGACATTTGTAAGAGGAGAGACTGGTTGATCTTTTAGGTCTTTTTATGTCTCCGAGATTCAGTCTTGTACTGTAACATAAATGACAAGCACTAGTCTTGGATGAGAATGAAGTTAGTGGCATCAACAGCATCATGTTTCAGGTAGTTTCTGTGTTCTGGGAAAACCAGAAACCTGGTAGAGCAGTTGTGCGTTTGCCGTATATCTTTGAGGGTATCCCAGCTGTTTGGGGTATGTGGGAGGAACATTCTGTGCAGTAGCTGGAATACATCTCAGACAGTAGCAGGGATTTGGCAATGTCAGAGTTGCCTATCAGGATCATCATAATACTAATTTAGTGTTTAAGATTGTGATGTAATTAGCAACTGCTTAATTAATTCCCTCTTCCTCTGTAATACAGGCCAATCTGTTAGCTGCTTCTTTTTAAGTTGGAGGTGATAATTACCCTTGTGGACGAGAGATAAAATAAGAACCAACTCAAGCCTTCATGCAAGGCTGATTTGAACCTCCCTGCACTTCAAAGTTGTTTTTTGAGGTTGTGATGATGCTTTGAAAAGCTTTTCTTCTGAAAGCTGTGCAGCTCCTGAGCTGACCAGGGGCAAGAGACCCTCAAAAGCCAGAAAAAAATTTGCTGTGCTCAGTTTCCAATTCAGAAAACTGGAAACGTGAGAAACCCAACCTGCACAGGGAGGGAGTGTGTCTGCTGTAACTGATTCCCAGCTTCTTACCCTCTTATATGTATCTCTGAGCTTTTAAATGTTTCCCTGTTGTCAGTTCCAGTGACTTTGTCTCAAACCAAATTTGATCCCATTACTCCCTGGCTTTCACTATACATCAACTGTACTTTATTCCCTTCCTAGGCATGTTTGTGATGAAAGGTGGGGCTAGTAACCTGTGTCAGAATGGGATGCTACCCCTTCAGTAGGGAGACTGTAAGAAATCTGACTTTATGGCAAGGATCTTGACGTTCACATCAGGTTAGGGGACAGGCTTATCTAGATGTACATTCCCCTCTCTACCTCCAACTAAGCTCAGTAAACATGACCTGTGTTTCTGTTCTGTTTGCTGGCATTCAGACTCTGGAAAGAGAGAAACTGTAATCATGGGGCAGAATTGTGAAATAACTGATCCATTTTCAGAAATCATTAAGGCACTTAGGAATCTGATTCCAGTGTCTGTGGCTGCATCTAGCTAACATGTTTAGCTGGATCCCCATGTTGGTACTTTGTAATTAGGTAACTGAACCTTTGGCCCTCTAGTCCTTTGTGCAGTTGAGTATTCCAAAAGTACTGCTGCTGTGCTAATGGGTGAGCTTGTATCCAGGCACTCTGCTCCCTGCTGAGCCATCTACCTAGACCAAGCTCAGTGTGCACCAGTGTGGTTAGGCAGGTTGGAGGTGCAAAGATGAGGTGTAGGATAGCTCATGGGGCACAAACAACGTCTGCGTGACCTCTGTTACTAGCAGCAGACCTTATTGTGAAAGCCCTAGATGGCTGACTGAGAATGAGAGTATGCTGTGTAAGGTGCTGTTCAGAGATTATGAAAATGCTTTGAGCTTCTCAAATAGGAGATAGTGTAGGAATGCCAAGTGTTGCTTTTTTTTAATAGCTACATGTCAATGAGGTCCCTGCCCTGCCTTCTATAAATGTTCATTGAAGTATTTTAATTTAATTTCTTATAAGTCTGTTACCATAAGCTTCACTTATGGAGTGGGGCCTAAATTTGGGAGCCTAAGCTGCATATCTTCTCCTTAACAGACGTTTTGTTATTCTGATAACTCCAGAACTTGCTCAACATTTCTGGTTTCATTTGCAGACGGCGCTTATCACCTATGACTACCTCACCTCTCTTCGGAGTGTCCCGTATGGATCAGAGGAGTACAACTTCCTCAAATCACAGGTAGGTGATAGCACTGGATTGTGTTCCTTGGAAACTCTGCAAGGCACACGTGTGTTGCCAAAGCCATTGCTGTAAAGCAGACCATCAGGTTATCAGGTTAATAATTCAATATGCCTTCTACCACATTGTTGACAGCAAACTGTGCTGCATATTAGATAAGATTCTTGCAGGACTTGCATTGCCTATTGGAGAAGGTCCCTTGTCAAGAGTAGCCACTTACATCCATTGGAGATTAAAGTGCTTGGTGTATGGAGTAAGATGCACTTGGGCTTTGCTGCCTGGACTGGTTGTGTGGAGGTCAGCTGCTGAGAGGGGCCTGGAAGAAGGTTTCTTTTCCTGCGCTTTTTGTTTGGTAATGGCCATAACATGAAGGTTGAGGGATTTAAGTGTGTGTGTTGGAGGGGAAATAATAGGCATGAATAAGGTTTGCAGATCTCTTAAGCAATAACAATTGGGCAAAGAATTGTACATCTCTGCAAAACACGTTGTTTTTGATATCAGTAATTTACATTAGTGGAAAAAGCATTTCTAGTAAGAAGGAAGATGGGCGCTGCTATTGCTCTTCTCAGTCTTGTGGTGCGCTTTTCATTCCTGCCTACAGCCTTACAAAACCTTGAGCTGAGTGACACCGGGCTTTAGTTGAGTGCATGTGGTGTATGTAGCCAGGGTCTCTCTGCTATTCTGGCTCAAGGCCTCTTTGGAGTGGGAAATATGGCTTGTGCCAAATTAGGTCAGTCTGCCTAGTATGTTTGAAGTAAGGTCTTTAACCCCATTTTTCTTCTTGGAGCTTGTAGGATTTAGGCCACTGGTGATGTTGAAATACATGGGGTGGTGCTCTCCAGGGACACTCAGACTGGAGGAACTCCAGAGCTGAAAACAGTGGTGGGCTGTGTAGAAATTGGTGACATTGGGCTCTAGCATGCTTTAGTATTCCTGTGGCAGAAAATCCACATTATCAGTATGGTCTCAAGAGTATTTGGGATAGTTTGCAGAGTGGTTTCGGAGAATCATAGAGTAGTTTGTGTTGGAAGGGGCCTTGAAGATTATCCAACCCCTGTCACAGTTTCCTTTGAACTGTTCTTATCCTCTGCTGTCGAAAGATGCTAAGCTGTTCTGTTGTAGCTCCCTATGTCAGGTGAGAGCACTGATGCCCTGGCATAAACTACAGATAGATGTATAGATAGATGTGATAGAGTCTGGAGTTTCACTTTCCATCTGCCCATGTCTCTGCCATGTGCCTTTGAAAAGTGGTTTGCAGAAGGGCTGCTTGTAGCTTTCTTGAGCAACATCCAAGTTATGGAGTTACTAGTGCTGTGGAGAGCTCGTCATTTGGCAGCAGTTTGCAGTAGCCATTGCAAATTCCTGACCTTTTGCCGTGTCTCTCCATGGCTTCATTAACCTCTGTCATTCAGGTTGTGATGGTTTGTCAATTCATGCCCTGGCCAGCCAGAAGGGGCCCTGTTTGCTGGCACTGCACAGAGCTGTGCTCTCTCTGCTTGGCAGCCAAAGACTAGCTGAGTCAGCCTCTGTGCGTGACTGAGCCAGTGGCAAGCTCAGCATGACATGAGGACTCTATGGCATGGCCAGCACTAGCCTTTGGCTGCAGGAAAGGGAATGAGCTGGGAAATAGGAGGAAGTAGGTGCAGGCATAGCATGAGTTAGTAAAACTTTTTGGCCTGTGGAGGCCTGTCCTGCTGGTGGCAGATGTTAATGAAGGGCCGCCATTGAGCCTGATAGTGAAAGCACTTGTGGGTTTCTCAGCAACATCCCTGCAGAGCTTGTGCTAGCAAAGCATCAGTTTGGCATGGGAAATTTTTTTGTATTTGGGCAATTGCATGCCAAACCCTTTATCTCAGTGCAGCTCTAAGTGAATGGCAATCAGGTCTTCACCATCTTGCAGCAATTTTAACACTGGGGGAGCTGATTTTGTTGGTCTCAGACTAGTCCAGGATGACTTGTAAGAAGTTGTCCCATTGGAGTTGGTACTAAAGATTAGTCACTGGATGGAGCCAAGAGGATGGGAATGCCCCTCCAAGTAAGTGTTGTGTGTGAAGGATACTTATCCAGATGTTGCTTCTACTAGCCTTTGTCCTGGATAGATCTCTGGTGTTCTCAGCCATTCGTTGTACTCTCTTTGCTTTCTGTCCTTCCAGTGAGGCCAGCTTAAACTCCTCTTCATATGCTGAGAGTTTGGGGTTTTGATTGTGTGTATGAATTGGTTACTGATACCCAGCTTCACTTTTGGTGCTGTGCCTGGAGGAGAGATTCTATGAAGCATGGGTTTGGTGCCCCTGGGAGTGTGGATAGTGCCAGCAGGTCTGGGTGCAGCTGCTGTGCCTCTGATCCGCTGAGCAGCTGCATGTGTGTCTGGGTCAGGCTTGCAGCTGGGAGTGGAAAAACACTTCTGTGCATCTCTTCCTTGTAGTCAGCATACTGGGGGGTGCTACTCCAGTGCAAATAATGCTTAACTTGCTCTCCATGAATTAGCCATTAAACTGGAGACTCTAAATTACCCATATCCTCAGAGGAGAGATGGGAAGCCTTAGTGGTAGCACCAGTCCCTGAGCCTGTCAGGGCCAAACAGGGACATAGTTATAGGAAACAATTACATGCAAAGCAGATTAAGAAGGAAATGGGTTCCCCATGGGCTTTTAGCCAGGTTCCTCCTTAGCTCTAAGGGATTATCTTCAATATTACTCAATTTTTCTGTCCCCCACGGACCACTTTTGATGCTAATGCTCTCAGCCCCTCTGTTCTCAGCACCTTTTTATGGCCAGCAGATTGGGTGTGATTTGTTACTCACTATGAGGCAGGAAGCAGTAGCTGGGAATTCACTGTGTGTCCTTGGGATTGGTTTGCCTTTCTCTGGTTCTCCTGTTAGCCAGGAGATGTGAGAATTCACCTTCCTGATGGCATTCACAACCCTTCCTCAGCAACAGCCAAGAGGAAAGATTGTATTATCTTTCCCATTCCTGACCCTACCTGTAGAAGGAATAAACCTGCTTAAGTGGTCAGACTTTATCTCTGTCCCAGCAGTTGCTTCATCTCACCACTGGAGGCTGGACCGCATAGGTAACTTGATCTTTCTCCTAAGTTAAGGATTCTTTTTTAGTGTCTGCCCTTCTGCTGCATATGATGATAGTGCCGGTGTACTTTTGTCAAGGCAGTGGTAGCCATAGTTAGCCCCAGGTCATCAGATGTCTGTAGGTCTGTAGGTGTCAGGAGCATTAGAGGAGATAGTAACTTTCTTTACTTTTGCTTCATTAAATGATTCTGGCTGTCTTTTTGCATGTAAGCTTGGACATTTATTTGCCTTTCTGCCCCTTTTTGTACTGGGTCAGAGGAGGAAGGAGAGCAGCATGCTCAGTGGCATTTTCTTTCCTATTGCTTTCTCAGCAAACCATTTTATTCTGTAGAGGGCTGTATTCCTCCGACATACTTGTGCCTCCTTGGGTTTTTATCTCCTCAGCCTCAAGTCAGCCTACCCTGTGACATTTCCAGGGTTTCTTTTGTTGTACCACCTTGGCTGACACTTCCTATACTGCTGGCATCAATTTCTTTTGATCCTGCAGTCAGTCAGGAGGTATCTCACAATGCGCAGTTTAAGGGCTGGCATCAATGGGATTCAGAGCCATTGTCTTTAATTTAGTAAGAGGATTGCAGTGGGTCGGCCATCTTGCAGGTTTTAGCATAAGTGGCCACAGCTGAAAATCTTGAGCAGGGCATTTTTTTGTTGTTTTCCTCTGTAAGACAAAAGGTTACTGCTGTGAATGTGGGTACAAGTATTTTTTTTATGGAGGGGAGACAGCAAGAAAAGAAAGAATCCATGGTCAGGGTGTCTTGGGCGACAGTGGGAATCCATTCTTGAATTAACTTTGTTGGCTACAGAATTGCTTTGTCAGGGAAAAGACATTTGGGGAGGTTAATTAACTTCCTTCCTTTTGAGAACCAAATGAAGATGTTCTCATTCAAACCCATGGTTATTGGGCTGTCAGTATCTGGCCAAATATTTGAAAGGTGTAACTCTGTGCCATCGTTATACAGAATACGATTTCTTGCTCCTTGGAGGGTATTCCTGATGTTGTGTTTGCTTCTCATGGTTGGGTGGGTGTTTCCAAATGAGCTTCTCCCAGTGAAGCTGGGGGATCCTGGAATGATAAGGAGTAGGTATATGTGTGCATATGCTTTTCAGAAATAACCTACAGTTTCTGGGTAGTTTAGACCAAAGGAATAGCTTGTGTGTTTGGAGTTCCCTCGTGGTTCCATAGCACTGTGTGCCATAAATAATAGGAAGTGATGTCCTAAAATAGTTTCTTCATGATGGAGGTGGACTGCATCTGCACAGGGAAATCCCCAAGAGCTCTCCATGGTATTCCTTCAAAAAGGCAACTGTAAATGGAGTCTGTGGGCTGTTCTACACCCACATGTGGCTGTTTTAGTGCTTCTGCCTGTGATGACATGGGGAGAAAAGAAGCAAATGAACTTCCCAATGAGACACAGAATAGTCGTTACATGGCAGTGACTTTCTGTCACCAAGCTAAATGGGAAACAGTAAAAGAGGGGTGAAGACCTTTGCAGCCCATCCCCAGTCCCCAAGCTGATCATGTTTGGTTGCCCTATTATGTGCTCCCCAGGATATCTCTTCATCTAAAAGGTATGGTTGACACTAATGTCTAAAAAAGCTACTAGCAGGGCCAGCTGGTGGCTTGATGACTCTACATTTGGGCACTGCTGTCTAGCAAACTTCCTGCCAACACATGAAGTATGAAAGCTTTGCACTGAAAACAAGCTGTAAAATAAATCTTGTAACGCACTTCCTTTTCCTCCTTCTGCTCTCTAGAGTGGTGTCAGCTGAACATTCTGGCCACAGCAGGTTTTAATTTTATAGCATTAGGAAGGTCCATTTTTGGGGGGGGGGGGGGGATGGGGATGTGTGCCTATGAAACAAGAAGGTTCTTCAGTCAAATGCAGTGGTTTATTCAGAGAAATGGGCCATCTCATGGTGATATTTTTGGCGGAAGGAGAGAAGTGAGGGGAAAAAAGCAATGCCTCATTTATTGCACTGATTTTTTCCTGGCTGTGTGCCCTCATCCCTAAAGAGCTTCGCTCCAGGAGCGTGAGCGTGTCAGGCACACCACTTGCCAAAATGGTCTTGCATCTTTCTTGCACCTTCCCAGCAGGAGTGAATCTATGTGCCTTGGGAACATTTAGCCTTCTCTCCTCCAGGTGGGGCTATCCCTTTTTATTTTAATCCCTGAAGACCTCATTACTTTGTCCTTATAGCTGCTGACGAGGTACATAATAACCAGAGGAGTATCTGATCATCGCAACCAGTACAGTGAGGAAGCCATTAGGAAGCCCTTGTAGGCTGCAAGGAACCTGCACCATGAGGAGTACTATAAAAAAAAGCAAATGGAAAATGAAAAAATAATCTTGGTTTATTTGGTGTTTGGGCTATGCCTTGAATCCCAATGTGAAATGAACACTAGCTTTGCAAAGTCCAGAGATATGGCAAGAGATGGTATCTTCTCTGAAGAGCTCATGGTTGAGATTTTCACCCTAGATATGAGTGGTACAAATAGATTTGAACATAGGATTTCTCAGAGGATTGAAGGTCTATGTAAAGAGGGAAGGAAACAAAAAGTGGGAATTTCTTAGGATGCCACTGTGACTTAAGACTGGTCCCATTGACTTTGGATCTGGCCCTAATTAGGGATGGTTTCTTCATGAAGGACTGAAGCCTTGACCTACTGGCCAGTTTATATGACTTGGTTGTTGGAGGCCACCTGTAAACTCAGCAGAGCTGTCAGGTAGCTGGTGCTTTAAGTATTTCCTATTAAGAATAGGAAAACAGCTGGCTTGAAAATTGGAAGAATCTTATCTGAGACTAGAAAAAATAGATACCTAAAAGATTTGTTTAGGAATAGAGACACTCAGAACTTGCAATGGCAAAGTGGGCATCTCAAATGTTTTGTTTGTCCTTTGAATTCTTAATAAGACCCATATTGTGGATTCTGTTCCCCTTTCTAAGATTACTGTGGTAAGCTTGCAATTAAACACCAGCTTAAAGGACCCCAGATTAGGGAGTATGGAGATGTAAAATCAGGAATGAAATACTAGAATGGCATGCAGAGGCTATTTCATGTATCAAGTCAGGTTGGAGCTTGGGAGCAGGTCTGAATACTGTAGATTTGCTCTGCTAAACCAGTGACCTTATCACATTCTCCCCAGAGTGAATCTCATAAAAGAATGTGCTAGAAGATAGTACACAATCATCTTACCTGTCAAGCCAGTGTCTTCATTTAGTCTGTTAAGTCAGTTTTGAGAGAACTGCTGTGGTGGTGTCTTGCACTTTTCTGGACTTCTTGGCAATGTTGAAGGCATCTTAGTGGGTTCCAGGCACACACTTTTTCCTATGTGGGGCCACCTTGTTTGCATACTTAAGAAAAGGTGTCTCTGAAAGGAACTCTCCTGTCTTCCTCCATTTGGTGTCTCAGGACCGAGCAGGACTCTGCCAGGCTGAAGAGGCCCTGGGGATAAGGAAGTTGAGTTGGAGCAGTTGCTGATTTAGTCTAGGAGCAAAACAAAACATAAAGTTCAATGCCAGGTTTGGAAGTTACCCCTCACTTTCTCACTTTAGTTACTAAGGTGTTCAGGTGCTCTGCCTAGACAACTGCTGATGTGAGCACATATCTGCATGTTTTTCACATCTGGACAAGCCTGTAGACATGTGACTGTGTTCAGGTGTGAGTGCTTCTGTTGAAGTAGTCACTTCTGAAACAAAGGTTCAATGATGGCTTTGGAGGAGTGAATCTGTGATGGTAATCACATTCACTGCTGGCCTAGTTAAGCCTGCTTTTGGTTCTGTACAACTGGTTTAGGGTTTCCTTTTCGTTTTTTCTTTTTTGTTTTATTCTTTCTTTCCCTTGTCTCTTTTGTCTTGAGTGTTCTGTCTCAGTGGCTGCAAATTGTGCTGGTGACGCACCACTCAGAGCAGCTTGCTGCTCCTTCCTCTACAGCACCATCATCTTGGCAGGTCTGACACCAGTAACAACTTGTTTTTGTCATTGTACTGAACTGATGTGACTTGGAAGCGGCCCACAGGGAGCAGATAAACATAGTGACAGGGGTCATCTTTCTACAGCCTCCACTCTCTTCCTAGTTCCACTTTATCAATCAGTATCTGCATGTGAGCCTGCACATATACACACATGCACAGTGCTTTGTGAAATGCCTTCTTCGAAGTGTGGATCCATTTACTGTCTTGCCAGTGTTGCTGAATTTAGAAGTAAATTCACTGCAAAGGTCACTAGCAGAATTGCTTTAAAAAAAACAAACAACAAACCAGCTTCTAAAATGTCTTTACTGCCTGTGCAGTCTCTGTTTCAAAATGTACTTTTTTGAGAGACTCTGCACTGTGTAACTGTGCAGCCAGTTTGTTAGTGTAGGGTTGCTCTTCACACAAGTTGTTTTTTGCAAGACTGATGAAGGGCAGTAGGCTTTGCACTCCCATTTGTTTATCCTAGGTCTGTTGTATGAAGAGAAGTAGGGAAGATACACTTTCCTCCCTCCGTCCCTTTGCGTTCACAGTCAGGCAGCACAGCTGGTCATTTCCAGAGCACAGTAGGAGCTATTTCACCTCTGCAGTGCCCAGGTATTGTGTGTTCCGCTCTCCTCTCCTCATCCTCTCCAGAACAGCTTCCCTGCTTGTATTCTTGCGGTTAGCTGAGGTTTTGCTGTGGCAGTCTGAATTGGGAGTTACTTGTTGCCGATATACAGAGTGGTGATCTTTAACTGGGGAACATTGTTACAATGAAATGATGGCTTCTGAGCAATGTGGAATGAAAACCAGCAAGGTTGTTAGCTGGAACCAAGCTCGCTTTGCTGGTGGTTGTACAGGCCTGTGTGCTTGAAGACAAGAGGTTTGCAACCTGATGCGTATGAAGCATACCAGCTCTTGCCTCCCTGACTGGCTGGGTTAGATCCACTGCAACGTTTCTTGATTTATTGTCCCCATAGGTCAGGCTAGGGACTGAGTCTCTGCCAGGAATGAGGGTGATGTTTGATTCTTTTAAACCTATGTTTTGGTTTTAGGGTAGCAAGTGTTTGGTAATGAGGTTGAGGACTGAGCAAGATGCAGGCAGAAGCAGCTTCATGCATTCACCCCTGTGGGTATATCTCCATAGCTTCCCACACTAGCCCTGCACAGCTGACCTCTCTGTTCAGTTATGCACCTGTGGCATATCAAAGACGGACTCCAGTTCTGGTGACATCTGAAGACCTTTATTTCGCATATCGAATCCCTTTTCTAGTCAACTAAGTGCTAAGCAGTAACTTTCCACTCTCTTGTTTCCTTATCATCCCGATTTAGCAAAACTGCTAAGGGTTACAAATATTCACATTGTTTGGTCTGTCTTTGAGATGCACATCCTGCTTTATCTTACAAACTGTATGCTTTGTTTTGCTAACCGATCTTTACCCTTCATTGCTCTCTTTACAGTTCCCAAGACTTAGGCCTGACCAGGGCAATAGCACCTGGTGTTTTCTTCACTGTTCCCAGGGCTTAAGGCGGACCAGGGAGATAATGCCTGAATCCATTTTGTTAACTGTTTCTATCCTGTCACCCACATGCACCAGGCCTGAATCAGATGTTAGGTGGATTCGATGCCAACCCCAGACAGGAAAGCTCTCCCAGGCTGTGGGTTTGCACCCCTGTGTCAGTGGCAGTAGAGCCAGCAGGTTCCCCCTTCACAGTCTCTTTCTGGAGTAAGATTCCTAGCTCTGGCAGAACTTTGTCGTTGACTGGAGAGCCAAGCTCCACACCTTGCATATTGCTTAAATTCCTGGAAATCTCACTTAAGAAAGTCAGGTGTCAGGTTCTGAAATCCAATGAGCTCTCAGCCCAAGGAACTTACCTGTTTAGAAACAGGCTAGAAACTCTTTATATTTCACATTAGTATTGAAATAATGCAGACGTGATTTTTATTTGAAGGATACTAAATTCAAGTGAAGCAACAACCAAAAAGTAAAGCTCTGTCTTTTTGCAAAATGGTGGGATGTATGTGTAGCTAATCAAGGAAAATTCCTTTAGTGTCCACTGTTTACAGTTGTACATATGTGTACTTAAAGTAAATTAAAGAAGCAGCAACATATAGATAAGACCACTTCCCCGCACTATTCCCATCCCAGTGGCAGGTGCCCCTCCTTCCACCTGCATTGTTCATCAAATTTCATGTCAAGAGGGGAAATGAATTCTCAATTGCCACATCTTTAGTAATTAACCGCACTGTAATTCCAATGTGTAGTGCTGTCACCCACCATTGGGTGGGAGTGGAGAAGGCACTGCATTTTGTTGGTGTTTCAACATTTTTTTTCCTCATCATTTTGACACCAGAGGTAATTGCCATTCCTGAAATACTCTCTCGCTACCATTGCAAAGCAACTGTTAGGGACAAATTAATTATGAAGAATCTCGTTATGACAGATTAATAGGCCAACAGAGGAGATTTCTTTTTCTTCTTTCAGGCAACTGAGTAGTACAATCCAACAGCTCCTGTATAACTGCTGGAAGCACATGCTTCTCTGTAAGCCAGCACATAAATGTTGGAGATGGGGAATTTGCAAGATGAGGACTAGAGTATAAAGTGAGTTTCCAAGCTTGCTTTTATTGAGCTTTTGATTTCCCAACATCATGTGCCAAAAAGAGGTTGAGTCTGGGCATTGCCATATGGACGGGCTGTCTTCATTGTTGGTATTGGACCAATATCTTTTGTCTGAGTCATGGTTGAGTAGCATCATGAAGGCTTGGAAGTGAGGAATGCTGGACTTGTGGCTTTGATGGATTTTAGAACAAGACACAAACTCATTATCTGGACTGTTTTATTGCCACTAAGGGTTCACTCTATTCAGAAGGTCAGATCTGATGTACTGGTTGAGTTCCCAGTGGCCAGTGATGTTCTGTCTGCCTGTTTTCCCCTGGAAGTTGCAAACTACCTGCCCCAAATCATTTTTGTGGGATGCTCTCTGAGGACAGCTGTGATATGGACCATATATGGCTGTTTTCCTGTAGTGGAGATGATTGAGGCACCCTGCCTCCCTGTGACTGAAGCATTCTGTCATAGGGAAGGAGAAGTTTGAAATATCTGGATTGCTAATGGCTGTGTTTAGAAGCTCACCCAGTTTATGTGCAGTCAGCACAGCAATTCATATATGCTTGGTAATTGTGCTTTCAAAGAAACCGATATCTAGCTCATAGTTGACTGGCTACTGTGAATCCATGAGTGATGAGCGGCTACTATGAGTGAATCTCAGGTGTTGAGGAGCACACAATTAAAAAGGAGCCCATTTTAGGGTTCAGAATAGACAAAATGTAGACTTAAAGAAGCTCCTGGAGAAGGCCTGTTCATGTTTTCAGTGTTGCCTTCTTTGATGTCTCACTGAAGTCATCAGGCAGTAATGACTCAGCAAAGGATGTTTGTAGTTGGGACTGGAGTCCTGTCTGACTGTCTCCAGCCAAGTGCTTGTACATGCAGCACTCTGTCCCTGCCCAGGAAAGGAACAAATCTTCAGTGGAAATCTGTGTGCAGTATGCCTTAATCTCCTTACTGAGAGAACAATGAAGCTCCACTCTTTTCCAGAGATCAAATCAAGACCATGTTTATCCCATTTTACATCTTCTCCTGCGTGCTGATACCAACTCCCAGTTTCACTGTGACCTCACCCTTCTTCCTGGGATCTCTGTATCTCTGTGTGGAGTATGTAAATGCCTAAATATTAAATACTTGAAGCTAAGAATCATAGATAGCATTACTTTTGGTTTACTAGCATCTGATTTAATTGTTTCGTTTCACATCCGTCTTGTATAGTGCTAATTCTCTATGGTCCTTTTTGGCATGCAAATTTTGTCTTTGGGACTATCTGCAGTGAATGTATTTTGCCAGCAAGGTCTAATTATTTGGAGGATCTTTGTCAATATTATTTTTCTGTCAGATTTTGCAGCAGGTGCCTTTGTGATAGGCCTTTTGCCTTTAGTTTACTATTTGCCTTCTAGCCAAGGATAGAAATTAGCTGTCTTTGACTAGTCTATTGATGGAGATTGACTCTTGCTTGTTATCTCCAGTGCAATGTTGTTGTTTGTTCTTGTCCAGTGTTAGCCTTTTATACCAGATTCTACCCCTTTTGTTAAAGCAACCTTGACTTTTGCTTATGTCAGATTCAAACTGAAACCTCTGGATTCCTAGATGGTGCTTTCCTTTTTAAGTTGTGGAAAATGCTGCCTGATTTGCAGTTTTCTTCACAGAGGAGTTGTAACTGGGTAGTGATGGACCAGCCTTCCTTTACCCTGCCCCTTGGGGTGCTTGCTCAGGTGATCTGTGGTGATCAGCATCTTTTAAATCAAGAAAAAAAAAAATCTGTAGATTTCTACTTGATAGAGCCCATTTCCTGCTATTTGCAGTTGCTTCTCTGAAAGGATGGGGGAGGGACTCTTTATTAGGGACTGTAGTGACAGGACAAGGGGTAACGGGTTAAAACTTAAACAGGGGAAGTTTAGATTGGATATAAGGAAGAAATTCTTTCCTGTTAGGGTGGTGAGGCACTGGAATGGGTTGCCCAGGGAAGTTGTGAATGCTCCATCCCTGGCGGTGTTCAAGGCCGGGTTGGATAGAGCCTTGGGTTATATGGTTTAGTGAGAGGTGTCCCTGCCCATGGCAGGGGGTTGGAACTAGATGATCTTAAGGTCCTTTCCAACCCTAACTATTCTATGATTCTAAAAGGGTAGGGATATTCCTTCACAGGCAACTGTGCAGAAATCTAGTTTATAATCTACTAGGCTGAACCACTCTTAAATATTGACCAGTCACTTTGATGTGGATGGGATAGGCAACTTGAAGGTAGAGGCTTTCTGCTCCTTTTCTTCTTGGCTGTACGCTCAGCTCCCCATACACTGGTAATGTTTTCTGCTGCACCCAGTTCCTTGTAAATAAAACAATGGCTGACAGTGAGCAGGTGGAGGGATACTCTGTTTTCTTAAAATTAGAATGAGACAAGACGTCCAACAGCTTTACTGACTATTTTACTCTAGGTTCTTGTAATATATTTGACATTTACAAATGCAGCATCCCTGCCTCATGGATACTCATTCATCTCTTAGATGAGAGGGAAAACTCAACAACTGGCAATGGAAAAGGCAAAGCGTTGAATATGTAATTGTATATAAGGATGACCTTAGTTTTATTCCCTTCATAACCATGGTGAGCCGCAGCAAAGCGCAGGGGAGATGTGCAGTACTGTTCATTGTGATACCAGCTGCAGTAAAGGCAATTGCCTCTGGTACTGCTGGGGGTAATTTCTTCTGCTTATTGTGGGAGCAAAAGTAATCTACTCTAAATAATGAATAACTAACATGCAGCCTCACCTGGGTGCTCCTTTTGTCCATCTCAGTTTGGTGCCATGTCAAATATTCATATATTTTACTTTATTGAACTGCTATTTCATGCTATTTTAAAGTGGCACTCTCAAAGCCAATATAGTTTCTCTCTGTTGTCTGTGTTTCTAGCAGCCATAAAGATTCTGTAGGCCATATGCTACCTTCACTGGCACCCATTTTTTCCAAGTTCTGCCTCCACTGGCACTTGCACAAACCTATTGTTTTCAATGAGAAAGCACAGGAGTGGCTGCAAGGAAGGATCTGACCTTCTAATTTCAGTTTAACAAGTCTATTGATTATGTATGAATCAGAAGAGACACCAGCTCAGTCTTTCATAGTGGTGACATTGCCAGGATCTTAATAGAGTGTCTGTCTGTCTTGGCGTGCAGCTGTGTATCATTAGCAGGATGAAAAAAATGGAATAATTTATTTATTTTTTTTTTTTCACTGAAATCACAACTCTGACTGATACCCAAGAGGGAATAGACCTGCTGAGTAACAAGGGAACACTTTTTGGGTTTTATTTTTTTTTTTTTTTTTTTTTTTTCCAACATAGGCACTTTTGAAAGTAGAACTGTGCTTTGCCATTGATGATGACTTACTGGCACCTCAGCCACTCTCTATCTGTTGGATGTGCTGCTATGACAGTCACTGCAGTTTTTTGGAATTGACAGTGTAATCCCATGGTTGTTATCTTTCCTGACTTCCTCGTCAATCCAATTTAATCACTTCTAGGTATTTCATGTGTTACTGTCTCTTTCCTCTTCAGGCATCCTGCTCTTGTGGGAAGACATGTGTACTTTAAAGGTCAGAGCTTCTAAGATTAAAGAAGGGGAAAGGAATCTGACTCTGTCCATTTGGTAAGGGGCTGTATTGAGATCTCTAGAGAGACTGCAATGGAAACACTTCTTTCTGGATTCTGTGACCAAGCTGAATGCTAGTGCCCATCTGCATGGCTGTAAGATAGGGGGCTCGCTTGCTCTGCTCCCCAGCCTTGGAGTCACCTGCCAGGTGAGAAGTTGCATATGTACAAGGAGGAGAAGCTGCTGTTGTACAGCTTAGCTGTCTGATGTTGACTCAGATAGGTCCTGACTGGAGGTCAGCTGTGACGTGCAGCTGGTAGGGTGGAATTCGACTGTTGGGAAGAGAAAAACGTCATCCCACATTCTTCGGCATTGACAAAGTGGATGTGACGATTTCTCCCGTCCAGCTACAGCGGCTGCCTCTGCGCTTCTTCCATGCACACCCATGCTAGGAGAGCAGACTGTGTGAAGCTACCCTGTCTTGACCCTCAGATGCTGAACTAGATGAGACTTAGCTGAGCTTTCTCCATCTTTCCTATAGTGCTTGGACCATCCATCCTGGTAAACCTCACCTTTCACTGTTTTCTTCTTTTCAGTGTATCTTCTGTTTGTTGGTGCTTCCTGTGGAGTCCATGGCTTTTCCAGCTCCTTTTTATTGCAGGATAGGGTGTGGGGACTAAAGGAAGAGGCTGTCAGATATCCATCCTCATTGAACAGATTCCCTTAATAGTCATTTAATCTTATCTGCCACCTCTTCACTAATCCTAGTAACACCCTGTGTATTTCGCTGTGTGTTTCACTTTGTGTTTACAGTGTCTGACATCTTGAGTAGCTGGAAAATGTGACCAGGTCAGCCTTCTTGGGACCATCTTGTTTTATTATGAAATCATGAAACTCTTTCTCTTCTATCCATACTGATTGATCTGTCTTGCAGTGGCTTCTGGTCCTTGTTTGTTTTGCTCTCCCTGCTCTACCTGGGACTTCAGACTTTTTGGAAGTGAAGAGACCATCTCTACACGCCTCTCCCTCATGCAAAACCTCCCTATACATAGCTATAACTCTATGAGATTCAAGGAAAGCTGTTTCCTACTGTGGTCCTGTTTAAGCTCTTCTTCCCACCCTCCCCATGGCCCAGGACCAGCCCTCACTTCCCATAGACACAGCTGTCTAGGAGTGCTCTCCCTTCAGGTCATCTTTGCTGCACAATGTCATCTCTTGCTGTTCGGTCAGTAGTCTATGGTTTCTGTCGGGTGTGTCAGCAGCTTCTGTTTAGGGAACACTCCTGAATGTAACACACATCTTGGTTGATCTTTTTCTTACAGCAGCTGAAAATAGCAAATAAAACAGGGCTTAATAGGATTGGTGGCTGGGAGCCCCCCATTACAGCTAAACACAAAGGCATGTAAGATGGTGTGTTTACAGCCCTTCAGCTTGTTTTTGCTGCCATCTCACATAGTCTGATCCAAGCTGAGTTGAATTAATTTTGTTAGCAAGATTTTGAGAGATGCTGTGTCAAATCTATTATAATTTCACCTGCCTCTATAACAGGAGCTGCAGGCACTGTGATCAATGGATCGACACATGTGCCTAATTTCACTGCGGATTCTGTAAATGTCTCTGTGCCTTCTGCAGTGTGCTGTTGAATTACTTCCTATTCTCCATGGGTGCTCTGCAACGAAGTGCATAACGGATCTCTTTGTACATCAACTCTATCAATAAGGCACTGAAGGCACTTTTGGAAATCTGCTGACTTGCAAGTAGGATACATCTGTGTATACATACATCTGGTCCTTTCTTCTCATGCACATCTGAGCTGAACCTCATGTGTAAATATCATTCAGATAAGTGTACATGCCCCCCAAAAAAAGCCTGTGTGAAGGAGCTGTTGTGCAATCACAGGGTAAAACAGCTTCAAGAGCAGAACCTTGTTCACTGGAGTTGATGTCTGTAGGTGTAAAGGACTCAGTTTGACTCTAACTCCTGTATTCAGCAGTTTGATCTGAAAGTGTTAGTGCGAGAGAATAGACATGTAATGCTATAGAATAGATAGGTAATGGCCATAGAAGTGGTACTTCCAAGTTATTTTAGCATGTTACCATCCTTTCCTTGTGCTTCTTGTTCTTCCTGCTCAGGAGACTTGGACACAACAGTGCATTATATCACAGAGGTGTCTAGAGGGGAAACAGCTGTTCCCTTCTGATTTTTCTCCTAAACTGCCCTACAGATAACTAATTGGAGCTCAGTTGCTTCTATTAGCTGTTTACCTAAAATTGAGCTGGCTAATGAAAATGTTTCTAATTAATATGAGGCAGATTAAAACTCATTACAGCAAGGTCGTCAGTAATGAGAGATAATCAGAGCACAAATGACCAAGCTTGGAGCAAAATGAAGATGGAACTCAAGCAGGCGATTGGTGCTGGTAGTATATGCACTAGCCAGTAAAGGCATGATTCAGCAAGGTGACTGCTGGTGCTCTGTGCTGTGGTTGAGAAGTTCTGCTTCCCCCACTCCAAAGCAACTTGGAAAGTGACTGGCTGAAGAGATGGACTTCAGCCCAGTGTAAATGTTTCCTGAACCAAGTGGCACTTCAAACTAGGGGTTTGTTGCTAGGCCACCCCTTAGTCACTTGTACGGATTATTAGGAACCATGTTGTGAATCAAGGTATTAGCGGGAAGAATGTGGGAGCATATGTAGTGTAGATAGGAGATCAATATTTGTGTGTGCTTGTGTGCGGATGATGGCTTGGAGGGTGGGAGCTTGCATGTCTGTAGACATGAAATGGGCTCACCTGGGTTTGGAAAAAGTCTCTCATGATCTCCAGGGAAGTTTTGCACAAATCATAAAACGTGTTTTCTTAAATTTCAGCTGCCTTCAGCACTTGGTGATGCAAGGCCACAGCACCAACACCAGATTTCAGCTGCCTGACGTAGACTCACTGTGTATATCCTTCCATTTGTACAGACTTCACTGGGCATCCTGCTAGTTGTGTGACTCTTTGTTCCTGTGTTTGTGAAACTGAGAAGCTAAGAAATTGTCACTTTAATCTAGGGAATCATTTGTCCTTTATCCTTTGCAGGCTATAAAGCTCCCTTCTCACTTCCTGGCTGTATCAGTGGCAACCAACTTGTGCCAGAATTTCTGAAGGATCATTATCTCTGCTAGGACTGTTTTGAGCTATGGAAGTCAAAATTGAGAATTAGGGGGATACCCTTTTAACCGGGGTTTGCACCAGGGGAAGCTAACTAAAAAGTGTAGGTCTGAAAAGGTAACAGTGTTCCTGCCTAAGGGTGAGCATATGGAGTGCCTTACTGTCATATAGGCAGACAGGGACCCATAGGTAAATCGTTAGGAATGTTGTACATAATTTACACAAATAATGAGTTATTAGATAGTGGGGTACATTGCACCAGGAGTTACTCCAGTTCCAAAGACGAGGTTGTGTCCGTGATCAGTTAGTATTAGTGTAAGGAAGCATTTGAATGGGAAATATTGGGTGTGCGTAAGAATAAGATTTTGTAAAAGGTAGGCAGGAAAGATAATACAAAAAGCAAGCAATAACAATTCCATTTAGAGTTGTGTGTCTCCCTGCAGCATCCCTGCTGTCAGTCAGTTTGATTACCAAGCTGATAGTGAAGGCTATAATAGTTTATATTAACTGTATGCTTATATAGATATGTCGAAAGAGATAACAGCCCCTTAGATGCACTTATGCTGTCATTGCAATGGGTTCTATGTTTTCTATTGCTGTTTTTAAAACACCCAAGAACCCTATTCACTTCACCAGTAGCTATGTCCTTCCTAAACGTCTTCACAGGTCTTTTGGCATAGCACTTGATTTCAGCCTGTCATTGTGGTAGTGTCACTGTCCACTGAGGTGGACATCCTTTCATTCCTCTCTGGTTTGTGGTGTCTTGGGTTATATCTAAAGCTGTTCTGTAGTTTTACCAGTTGTGTGCATATGGCCCTGTCATTATCAGGGGTGGAAGAGAAAAGGGCTGTGGCCAGATTCTTTCCCTCCCTGACTTACAGTATTTTAGGGTTACCCACTACAGAGGTGTGATGACATCTTCTCTTCCCTCTGTATGGAATCCAAGCGACAGCCTGGCTCTTCCAGTCCAGTCTCCTGCTACTGCAGGTGTTCCTGGAAGAGCTGTCTCATCCAGAATGGCTGACAGCATATATGCCTCAGATGCTTCCCCACACTGTGTTCCACAGGATACTTCCCAGCATCCCAGAGGCTTAATATGAAAGACCATAAGCAGCAGTTGTGCTGTGCCATGGGAGGAAAGCAAGAGTCCATCACCAGTGTCCCACGTCCTTGCAATGGCAGGTGATTCAGTGAATACAGAAGATCCTTGGAAGCAGGTTGAACCCCAGCAGAAGGGGTGACTAATTTAACCAGAATGTGGGAGCCGAATACACCAAATAAGTTCTTTAAAGATTTCAATGATGCACCCTGTTTGCATTATGTCTGTCACTGTGGCCAATCAATAGGGTAATTTTGTCTTGATGCCTTGAGCAAGAGTGTTTAAAGCTCTTTAGACATTTTATTACATGTAATGTCCTTATGAGTCTGTAAAATGGGGGATAGTGATCCTGAGTTTTGTAAAGAGCTTTGTAAAAGCACTTTTAGAGATGAAAAGCTCCATATAGAATTTCATATGGTTGTTATATCATAAATGTCTAAAGCCTTTCTGAGTTCCATTAAACTCTTGGCTTCTCTGTCCTCTGACAGTGAGTGCCACTGGTTAATGCTGTGCTGTGCAAAATGGGATGTAAAAAATACACCACTTTTAAAAGGTTGTTGTTTTGTGGAATGTCTTATTATTTCCTGTTTTGTGAGGCTGGAACTAGGAATGGGAGATTTTATTTTCATTATTTCATATCACTCCTATCTCTTACGCATCAATTCTCTCTAATCTAAACAGTCCTTGAACATTTCAGATCTCTTTTTTTATAGATTCTTTTCAAGTCTATGATTATGTTTTCCTTGTCCTTTGCTATCCTCTTTTTTTTTTCCTGTACCTGTTTTTGTGATGGGATGTCCAGAACCCAAGGTGAGGTTGTGCTTTCAATTTATACACTGGCATTTTGGTCGTCTTTTTCTCTTTTTCTCTCTTAACGCAGTCAAACAGCTTGTTTGGGTTTCTCTGATCCCCACTGTGCATTGAGCAGGTGCCTTCACTGAGCTGTCCACAACAATGTGATGCATGTGTTGGATGGCTACAGTTGATTTAGAGTCCATCAGCATGTGCCAATGGGATAAATTGCACCTTCCAATATGTGTAACCTTACAGCCATCTATGCTGAGGGTGACCTACCGGACTATTGATTGTTCACCTGTCGTTGGTAGGGACCTGGCAGAGCATATTTCTCCATAGTGGTGAATAATTTCTGTTTCATCTCATGGAATTTTTGTCACTGCACAGTTTTATCCTTTGCCAGGTAATTAGCAAAGGGAAATTAAGGGAAATTGAACCTTGGTATAAGAATGAATGTAATGGGGCACTCTGCTTCTGACAGTGATGCAGGCCAACCCATTTCAGCCCATTCTGCCTCATGGGCACTACCTGGACCTGCTTCCCTTTTCATCACATTTTTCAGTGTGTCCAGTGCTAGTCCAGCCTAGTGACAGTGCTAGTCCAGGAAGTGACAACATTGCGGGTGGTAACATAGACAGGGCTTCTGCAGTATCACTCTGTCTGAAAGAGCTCAGAGCAGGTTGAAATGAGGCTGTGGTCGAAACATTGCAAAACTTGCAGCCTTGGCTTAACTCAAGAGTCCCTCACAGATGCTGCTTGTAGTGCTGGGCTTGGTGTTGCAGAGAGGGAATTCTGAGCTGGGAATGGGGTAAAAGGAACGTGTGATGTTCTTGCATCTTCTCCGGTAATTACTCAGCTTTCTTTTCACTCTTTGTTATGGAATTTATTGAAAGCCACTTGAAAGTCTCATTAAATTATCTCCCTTTTCTCTTCTGTTGGCTATTGCATTACCATGCTCAGAGTATTTTGGTGGACTGAAGGATTATTTTTTTCCTCTCAAAATCCCTGTTGGCTTTTTTCCATCATACCGCATTTAGCTAGATGATTTTTAATACTCTCTATAATTATCGTCTCGACTAATTTATTTGATACAGAATAAGATCTTGCAGGACTGTAATTTCCTAGATTACTGTGGATTTTTCTTACAAATGGGGCAACGTTCGTTCCTCTTTGGTCCTCTGGAAGCTGGCAGTTTTAATATGCTATCCCATTTTTATTATAATTATTAGCATCTTGGCTGCTTTTTGAATTAATCTATACTTTTTATATGATTAAAGTTTCCAACATATTTTCTGGAGAATTCTTTCTTGAAATGCAGTCCTGGAGATTGTATCTCCATTATAAGTGGCAATGGGCAGGCTTCTCCTCAGCATCTTGCCCTGTGCAGGGACTTGAAGGCAGCAGGAGAATCACAGAATGGTTTGGGTTGGAAGGGACCTTAAGACCTTAAAGATCATCCAGTTCCAACCCCACTTCCACTAGACCAGGTAGCTGAAAGCCCCATCCAACCTTTCCTTGGACACTTCCAGGGATGGGGCATCCACAGTTTATGTGGGCAACCTGTGTCAGTGTCTCACCACCCTCACAGTAGAGAGTTTCTTCCTAATATCTAATTTAAATCTCCCCTCTTTAAACTTGTCCTATCACTATCACTATATGCCTTTGTAAAATGTCTCTCTCCAGGTATCTTGTAGGCCCCCTTTAAGGCCTCCACAGAGCCTTCTCTTCTCCAGGCTGAACAAGCCCAGCTCCCTCAGCCAGTCTTCACTGGAGACGTTCTCCAGCCCTATGATCATCTTTGTGTTCCCTTCTCTGCACTTCTCTAATAGGTCCCCATCCTTCCTATGTTGGGGGCCCCAGAGCTGGACACAGTGCTGCAGGTGTGGTGTCATGAGAAGGTGCCTCCTTTCTCTTGCTAGGTCTCACAAGTGGGCATCACATGGTGTGGAGCTGTTACTGCTCACCTGTACAAGAATACTCTCTGGTATGAAGTTGAGAGGAAGGACAGCCCTTCTAGCCCTGAGCTCTGGGTGAAATCCAGCTTGACGTCCTTTGTGAGATGTCTGTGTTCACAATGTTCCTGGAGGCAGCACTCATCACCAGGAATTTCTGGTGACTTTTTTGTTATGTCTTTGACTAATTGCATATCAGTTTTTTTCTCTGCATTCCTAATCCACATTTCATGTTTTGCCAGCTATGAATATGCCCTTCAGGGTTAGAATGACTTTTCTGAGGGCTTTTTCATAAGACTAGTGGCTTCCGCCACTGACCTTACTGTCTCTAGTGGCCTTTCTGAGCCCTTTTGTCACTAGGTATGTCACCAGATACTCAAATGTTCACCCTTATATTTTAACTGTGGTATTTATTGTCTTCTGAATTAATTCCTTTATTTTTAAAACCAGTTTAGCATCTGCTAATCTGTGACACTTGCATGCCTGGTGCTCTGAAGAGCAATTCTTTGCCAAGGTCTCTGTGAGTAAAGGCTTCTTCAGAACCATCAAAATGACCTGAGAAGCCAGGTCTGCTTGTATACCAAGGGAAAATTAAAAAATGTCCCTTTGCAGCTCCATGATAGCTGACTGTGTGCTTTGTCCCAAAGATGCTTCCTCTTCATACCTAGCAATTGTTACTTTCACTATGGCCCACATGGAAAGAGTTTAATAATCAGTGTTAATCCCAATCTACCCAGGGTTTATGTAAATCACGAGTGGCCAATGGAGAATTTGTCCTGCTGATTTTAGGGGAAAGGAATGACACAGAAAGAGATGTCCGTGTGGACTGAGGGGAGAACCATATACACACTCCAGACAGCATTTGTGATCTGAAGTGCTTCCTGAGGGAGGTTTATTCTTGGTAATCCTCAGTACATGAAATGCTTCCTTTTTCTACAGGGTACTCTTAGGCACGATGCAGACAAGCAGCTTCGTGTCTAACTAGCTGTTTTTCCCAGCTCTTTTCCCTGATGAGAAGAGTCTTCAGGTATTGCTTGTGCAGCAAAGAGCAACATTTTGTGAGATTTCTCAGAAAAAAGCTCTGAGCAATTCTAGGGATTTCTGTTCACCCTGCAGTTTCTTCAAGGTAGGATAGGGTCATGGGTCAACAGCATTGGACACAGTAGTGGGAATGTGGCACTTTTACTTTGCCTGTGACTAGAAGGTCAGCTATCAGAGAAACAAGTGCTGCATCTGGACCGTGACCTAGCTTGGGGAGATACAGGCAATTAATAGACAGCGTTAGGAACATTTTTCTGCTAAAATTCCTGATCTGATTGATAAAAAAAAAAGACCTTGGAATCTGCATTCATCTTCTTGCTTTATTCTCACTGTACTTCTGCCTCTAATATGGACTAGAGTTTTGTAAACTGTAGGGCTACAGATAGATTTCCTTGTCCTGAGACAAGCTGCCTGGCCATCTTCTGTCTCTCTAGCAGAAGCAGGAGCTGGCATTCCCTGGTCCAGAAAGCCAGCCAGGGCAGCTGTCTTAGGAGTTTTAGCCAAGTCACCTGTGAGAGCATGGTGGATGGTGCTGTGCATAGGGTTTTGCTCTGTGTTGTTCCTGTAGCCTTCTGTAAGGATGCTTTTGTCTCTCTTGGCCAAAGCTGCTGTTTCCATGAGGCCAGCTGGGTCCTCTACAAGATGGATAAGTTTGGGAAGGGCAAAATTTCTTCTCTCCTTGTGGTAGAGGAGAGGCTATTTCCACCTCCTTCTCAGCAGTAACTGACATGAAGATACACCCTACATCCAAGTGTGTCTACAGTCAGTTGCATTTTCAGCTACTAGGGTTTTCCATCCTGTTTGTTCCATCTCCCTTGCGATCCGTGTGGTGTGGTAGGTACATTGGAGCCAGCACCTCTACACCGAGCTGGCTGCCCAGGTGCATGCCCAGCACTGTGCTACAGCCCCGGGGTTGCCACTGCTCTGATGAGTCATGCCACAGCCTGAGGTCATTTGATGGGCTCCTGCTGTGCCTGGGGGAGGTCGCAGGGCTCTGCTGGTACCTACTCAGTGCTGGGGTTTTTGGAACATACCTGCAAGGAGCCTCATCACTGTGTCCTGCTGGGTTCCTGATGCTGGTTGCTCAAGGCAATGGGCTGTGGCTGCCCGATGCCTCGAGGAGGGTGGCTGGCCACCGCTTCCCTTCCCCTTCCCTGTCGCTGCTGGTGGGTGATTTCCTCCACAGCTGGAGGCAGCGGGCAGAGGGTGATTACTGGAGCTGCATAAAAGCTGTTTCCTGTAATGGGCTGCACTCCCAGTGCTGTGACAAACTACCTAGCTGCTCTTGCTCCCTCTCTCCTACTGCCTTTCTCTTTCAACCCATTACTCCCTCCCTGGATTTCTTGCTCTCATTCTCTTTCACAGCTTCTTTTCCTTGTCCCCTTTCGGCTTGATTTTGTCACCACTGCACACAGGGGAGGAGAGCAGGGAAACAGCAAGGGCAGAGGCTTGCTTGTTACAGCAGGAGATTTAAAGCTGGTGTGTAAAATGCAGCACAATAATACAGGAGACTTCAGGCATGCTCATTGCCTATGTATTTTCGAGTGCTTTTGAGCAGGCAATATGCAGGGGGAAGCTGACTCACATCACATGGATTACACTTGCCCATGCATGCCCACCTAGGAAAGTGTATGTGTGCATCAAGCTGTCAAGTCTGGCATGCTGAGTGTGACACTTGCACGTTAGGCTTCCTCCTCACACTCCCTTAGGCCTGTGTTTCGTTGCAGCTGTGTTGCAGCTCAGCACCCAGTCCGTCCCCTGACGTGTTCCCAAATGCGAGACACTTGCCCTTCCTATGACGTGACACGACACTGCTTTGTATGGAGGGCAAAGATGGCCACTAAATGTGTGTGTGTGTGTGTATGTGTGTGGTGTTGATGCATGTTTTGGTGGAGTTCCTCACCTCAGGATCTTGGGCAGATAAGGTCTGCAGGCACATGATTTGATCTTCAGTGACTTTCTGACACAGAGGCCAGAGGAATTGGAAGTGTCTATGCAGATAGGTGTGAGGCATTAACAGGAGGTGGGTGTGGAGTTATTTTTTTGTCATTGATTTGCTTAGATTTTATTAATGTATTAGGGCAAACTTATCTGAAGTTTATTAAAGAATATTGAGTATAGCTGTGTCCTTGGCAGGAAGCTTTTCTAGTGAGAGTAATAAAGGCAGAATAAATCATTGTCACAGAAGGATGTGGTGGCTGGTCAGTTCTTGAGAGGCAGAATGAAACTCAGGAGCTGAAATCCAGACCAGGCAAGTGGTTGATGATAGATTTTTGTCATTTGGTGGCTGCATTTTGGCCAATGTGAGCAAAGCTGGCAAGTCTCCTAACTCTTGGTTGCTAAAATCAGTCACTGCAGACTTTGTTGGCAGTGTAAGCAGTAAGACCAAGACCTGGCTGAACTGGAGGGATGCAATTTTCCCTTGTGTGTGTCAGAGTGAGCTGAGGAGAATGGAGGACTGTCTGCATACTGTCCTCCTCACTGCCAAATAGACATCTGTAGTTTTGGTTTTTAACGGATTCTTCTTCCAAGCTTCTGGAAGTTTCTGGGATGTACCTGTATTTTTCTTCTCACTTGAATTCACTGTGCTCATACCAACAGTCTAACATACATGGCTGTAGTCCTGACAAATCGTGTATTATAGCAGTGGATCACAGTGACAAACCAATGCTGCACTATGGCTAGACATCATATTCTATGCAAGGATGGACAGAGCCAAAACCTAATGTGCTGTCACTGATCATGGAGCCTGTACAAACAAATGTTGAAGCCCCTTATGCTCTGGAGTGTCTTGTCCTCATCTGCTTCAGCCTCTCTAAATACAGCCAGAGACCTAATGCTTACCTGACACATTAGATGATGGTGCCCAAAATCAAGAAAGGAAATCCCTGGTCTGTTTAAGTACTGGACAAATAAAAGATACCTATGTGGGTGTGTGCATGTAACAGACAGCAAAAGGGTTTGGCTGATGTTCTGGTCTCCCTGCAGGTGCATCTGCGCTCTGCTGAGCGCCTCCGGAAGCTGTGCTGCGTCAACCGAGGCACGTTCATCAAGGTGGGACAGCACCTAGGAGCACTTGATTACCTGCTGCCTGAGGAATACACCCGCACCCTCAAAGTGCTGCACAACCAGGCCCCACAGAGCACCCGGCAGGAGATTGAGCAAGTTATCCGTGAGGATCTCGGCAAAGAGGTAGGGGCAGCCATAGCCTCTGTTGGCTTCTCAGACCTCAGCAAGCCCTGGGCAGCTAGAGGAAGGAGTAAGTAGGTCCCTGGTGGCTCTCGGTTGCAAGAGGTATCAAGGGGAGATACACCTTCTCCTTGCCACTAGGAGAATGCCATGCAAATCTTCCCTATCTATTGATGGGCATTGTTAAGCTGAGGAAAAGAGAAGATAACAGAAGATTAAGGGTATGAAAGCTGCCAGGTGGAAATGGCAAGACTCAGCAGAGCAGCATACCCCAGAGGTTGTGCCAAGACTAACAGGTTTGCTGGATGTCAGGGTGGAGCGCCATTCGCAACACTGAGAGGTAGGAGCTGGAGGTGTTGAAGTTCAGGACAAAGATATATTAGCAGAGCTCTGTGAGGAACGACTCTTCTCCCTTGGCTAGACTAATCCTAGATAGCGCTGACAGCCCTTTACTTTCTCGAGCCCCTAATTAACCCCCAAAGAAAATAATGCCATAAATCGCTTTCAGTGCTTGCAGTCAGGTAACACAGTAGCCTAGGAGTTTGTGTCACCATTAACCCTCAGCAGCTCACAGCACTGATAGCAGAGCTAGGTGCTTGTGTTCATTAGATACAAGGCAAGTAACCACAGTATTTAGATCCCTGCTGCTCCATGGGCCTCCATCCTATAGTCTCCTCTCCACAGAAGCCACAGAAAGACACCCCAAGGTTAGCTCCCATAAAGGTATCATAGAAGTCATCTCTGGCTCAGTTTGTGTGGTGGCTCAGAGGCTGAGGCTGGTGCTCCAAGGTGTGGGCCCTTTTCTTTTCTTACAAGTGCATGTTCAGCTGCCACTGATATACTGTGGTGTCTTTCAGCTTTTTGGGAGCTAGATGAACCCTCTATGCCTCATTGATTCCCAGCAAGGCAGCTCAGATCCAGTCTCCCCAGCAGCCTTCCCTCACCATTCACTTCACCCACATGGGCAGTGCTGGGCAATATTTAATTTTAAAGACACAGAGAGAAGGAGAAAAAAAAAAGGTAGAAATGGGAAGAAAAGATTAGAAAGGAAATGCTAATGAGAGAGAGAGCAATGATAAAAGAGAGAAATTAAGAGAATGACATAGAAATAAAGGAGCTGGTGAAACTGGGCAATATTAAAAGCTGAGTTAAATGCCCATGTCAATTAGTTACCAAATCAAGGTATTTAAAAACAGAAAGGATTTGGGGAATGTAATGCACCAGCATTGTCTTTGCTGGAGCCCAGGGGATTTAATAGGCTTACTTCAGGAATAAATTTAATTCCAGTGTAACTACATCCTCAGTACATTTTAAATATAATACACTTAGCTGAAATATAGATGGCAGAAAGTCAAGGTGGAGTGTTAGGACAGAGGAGACTGCAAACAAGTATCCTGGCACCTTCCCCCTTGGGGCCAGCATCACACCTGGGAGCTTGCAGTTGAATTCAAATAGAAGAGAAAATGAGAGAGCCTAGGCTTAACCCCACTGGTCTCAAATAGAAATAGCAACTGAAAATACAGAGGTACCTAGGGAGGGATGTGACAAGCTGATGTGTTAGGCAAGAGCTTGCAAAAGGGTATGGAGATCAAAAAAAGCCAATTTTGTGTATAGAAACATTGTATCTTCAATAAATTAGAAATACTCTGTCTTCTGATGTGACCTACTCCTGACAATCTTATCAGAGGCTTGGACATTTGACAAATAGAGTGGTTTTGTGGCAAAACTGGTGTAAATGTAGACCATGCCAGTGGGGCTGATCTTTCAGCAAAGACAGGGGACTTGTGAGGTAGGTTTACAGAAGTTCAACATGGCCCTGTTGTCACCACACAGACTTATGTGACACCCTGCTGATGGAGGATCTCCCATCATGAGCCAGCATCATGACTGGAGACAGGGAGCTATATGGACTGATTTAAGGGCAAATGGCGTGTGTGCTGATCTGACAGAGAAGGAGAAGCATCATATATACTGATTAGTGAGTTGTCCTGTTAAACCCCAGTTTAAGTCTAGGGGGGAATCTGTGTACCTGTCAGAAATCATTGGGAAAAAAATAATCAGTAGTGAGCAGATGCTGTCTTTCTAATCTGTGCCATAGTGGTTTGGCTAAGTGATGGTGTGAGGTGATCATTGTCTTGAGTGTTGTATACGAGAAGTTGAAGTGGGGGAATTCTCAGGGCAACACAAGTAGTAGCCATGGGAGAGGCTGGTCAAAGAAATCTTTACAATGACTCCTGGAAATGATCGCCAGCAAGATCATAGAGTCTTTTGGTGGAGATACCACAGGTTGGACTCTTTCTGGATATATTCCTTGGAGCAGTTGTGAAAGCTATGTGCATAAGAATGGCTGATGTGATATGAATGAGAGTCTCTCCTACCTCTGTTTTCATCTTCCTTGCTTGAATGAGGTTCTGAAAGTGAAAATGTGTCAAGTGTGGAAAATGAAAATGAAGCGGTGTGTTCTGTTGAGTTTGCTGTGCCCAGGAAGGCTGAGAGGCAAAACAGGCTCCACTGGGAGAACACATTACGTGTGTGAATGTGTTGGTTCTAGGGCATGCTTTGTTCAAAGTTGGGAGAAAAGGCTGGGGAGAGCCCAAAGGTCAAATCTTATCTCTGCTGAAGCCAAATTGTGTCAAGGGCTTAAATAGCTGGAAAGACAGTCATTTGGAAGGATGTCAGCCTAGCTCTGCTTTGTGGGAATGCGGGTAATGGGAAGTAGTTTATAATTGCTTGATTAGCCAGCACCTCCAAGGAGACCATAGTTTTCATCCAGTTAATTGTAGCTTTTACCTGTTGTTCAAGGACTATTTTGCCATTTGTAAGAAACCTCCTGCAGCCATACAGTAATGGAGCTTGCTGATTGAGCAACTATGTCAACAGTTTGACTGTGATTTGTAAGCAAAGCACATGTGGTAGAGGAACCTCCTTTGCTGAGTTTGTGAAGCAGGATGCATTTTCACAGTGATATTTGGAGAACCCAGCTTTAGGTTAAAGGACTTTGCTCTCCTTGGATTCCTGCTGTTGTATCTGGCATGGCACCAGTGCTGCACAGTAAGAAACGGATATTCCTCATCTGAGAAGTCACTGTCCCTGCAGCAAAACTGTGGCTAAGAAGGGTACTGCTCTTTGTTCCTCCAGTTTAAATTGCTCCCAAGATTCCCAGGGTGTTTTCTAGGTTGTACACACAAATGTTATTCATCCACTGCTGAAATGTACCCAGGCACACCTGGGAGCATGGTCACTGCAATGATGTGCAGCAATGCCACATGGCCATTTGACAGGGAGGGACAAAAATTGTATGCCCATGTGAACCTGCCATGGGAAAGATTTAAAATTATTCCATAGCAAGGTGCTAATCCCCCCACAGCAAGAGACTTCTCTGCCCTCAAACTGTTGGAGTATGAGAAAAGACAGAGAGAATGGAAGAGACTCCTTTATTTACTCCTATATCTGTGTGCATTCTTGGTACAGCATGGCAGCCTTTGCTGTGCCAGTGACTGGGAGAAAGATGGACTGATTCCCTTCCTTCTGGAACTGGTGATTATCATTTTAAGCTCTGGTGAGACATATGCTTCTGATTTGCAAAACTATTGAAGCAGTGTTCAGGCCTGTGGGAGAGCAGCTAGGCAGGCCTTCAATAGGCTGTTGGGTATTACATCCATGTACTACAGCATCTAAGTTGTTCACAAGGGAATATGAGCCACTTTTCCTTTTTTTTCACATGAGGTGTGAAAGGTGACAGCCAGCGTGGCTTCCCTAAGAGGAAATCCTGCCTGACCAATTTGGTGGCCAGGCTACAGAGCTGATGGATAGGGGTAGAGCAGCTGACGTCATCTACCTGGACCTGTGCAGAGCATTTGACGCTGTCCCACACAACTTCATTGTCTCTAAATTGGAGAGGCATCGATTTGATAGATGGACCAGTCGGTGGATAAAGAACTGGCTGGATGGCTGCACGCAAAGAGTTGTGGTCAGTGGCTCAATGTCCAGCTGGAGAGCAGTAACGAGTGGTGTCCCTCAGGGATCAGTGTTGGGACTGGTCTTGTTCAAGACTTGTCCATGTCTTTGCTGACATGGACAGTGGGGTTGAGTGCGCCCTCAGCAAGTTTGCCAATGACACCAAGCTGTGTGGTTCGGTCGATACGCTGGAGGGAAGGAACGCCATCCAGAGGGACCTTGACACGCTTGTGAGGTAGGCTGATGCCAACCTCGTGAAGTTTAACCATGCCAAGTGCAAGGTCCTACACCTGGGTTGGAGCAATCCCAGGCACAGCTACAGGCTGGACAGAGAAGAGATTCAGAGCAGCCCTGCAGAGAAAGATTGAGGGTGTTGGTCGATGAGAAACTCAACATGAGCCAGCAGGATTGGAACTTGGTGATCTTAAGGTCCTTTCCAAACCTAACTATTCTAGATTCTATGATTCTGTAGTTGGCTCCATATGTTGCCCTAGAGAAGGTGCATTTACCCTGCTAGATCACAAGGTCTTCAGATCATGATGCTGCAGATCCTGATATAGCCCCAGAAAGCCTCTTCCCATGCTGGCACTGTTGTCTAACCCATCCAGGATGCCAGGACACTTGCCTGCTTCCTCTGGTGTTGCACAGCCTTGTGGCTGTGTGTTCTCAAAAGTCCTGGTGTGTGGCACAGTCAGTGCAAACTCATGGTTGACTGGGGTTATGGGACTGATGCTGAATGGCTCTACTGAACACCCAGGTCTCCCACAGCTTATGATTCTATTCTGTCCTTAAGTACCTCACCCCAGCATCTCTGTGCTGGGGTGCTCTGCGGAAGCTGGCCCTTGCGCACATTGCTAGCAGACAGGAGACCAGATCTGGGTCAGCGAGAGCCTCTTCTGCATACTATGGATGTTATATACATCACAGGAAATCTTTTCATACCTACCCTCCATTACCCACCACAGTGGACGCTGGGCAGTGGTAGCCATTACTCTTGACAATATGAGGGGCTGGGAAGTGGGACAGGAGGATTTGGCCCTTCATCCACCCCTCTGAGTCTCTCAGTAGGCCCTGACAGGCTTCCAAGCAGCTGTCAATGAAAACCACATTTGGATTAAAACTATAATGAGGAATAAAAAACTTCACATTTTTTTCAATAACTCAGGATATAAAAAAGAGATTTTTATCAATTATGAAAAGGATTTGGGCCATAAAAAGGTAATTTAAAGAGTCTGAGATGGATGGCGAATAGCATTAATGTCACCCAGAACAAATGGGCCTGCATTACTCAACTGAAAGGCAGGAGCGGCTGCCTCTGCAGGTCATGCTGCTCCTGCAGCCTCTGCTGTGCTCTCCCTGCTCTGTCTCTGGTAAGAGGCCCCGGTCACTCTCAGGTCTCGGTGTACACCAAGCTCTTGTGTGCACAGTAGCTGCCTGGAGCCACTGCTCCTTTGCTAAGGGCAGACAGGAAAACTAAACAGGGAGCTTCATATGGCTCAGGTAGCCCACCTTGCTCTGTTCCTTGTGTCACTGCTTGCTCCATTTGCAAGCTCCAGTGTCACTGAGCCTTAATGTCACACCAAGGACACCCTGGTTCTCTGCTCGGAGGTCCTCAGAGAGGATTTGCTGAGTCCTGCTTATGGCAGCCTCTTCCTGTGTGCTCTAAGCCACTCTGCCTAAGACAGGGAAGGTTTTGTGGAGATATTAAAAGATAGTCTCCTTTGACTTCCTTCAGTCTAATAAGGATTACAATACAAGTGGGTTTTCTGTATGATTACAGAATCTGGGTGTGATTCTATATGATTTAGAGGGAGTTCTGCAAGGAAGTACAAGACTGGAGATCAGAAAATGCAACAGGGAATGGCCTGGTAAGGAGTGGCTCTGATCTGCATGCTTAGTGTCATTTTTTTCTTTAATTTAAAAAATATTTTAAGTGCCTGGGTTTAGTGTATGACATACCTGCACGGAATTCGTTGGCTGTAGTGTCTTGTGTGCAGATGGTAAGCTCTCCTCAGCACAGTTTTCTCAGAGTTTTGATGACACTTGAAGTGTTGCTCTGATACAAATAGATCTTGGCTGGCAGAGCACACCACAGTTGTGTTGGGCTGTGTTCAGTGTCTGTCCTGTGGAGGTGGTAGATGTGCTGCACAGCAGTGCTCTAGCCATCGGCAGAAACCACCTCTCAGTACATGGGTAACCCTTCCAGTTCCAGACAATCACTGGAAATACTATCTGTAATTGGGATAATAGTCCTTATGTGGCCTTCTTGCATACGGAGACTTTCTTTTTTCCAAACATGGTGTGTGTCTCATTTGCTCAGCAATCTGCATTTATGGCACAGCAGAGGCAGAAGCACTGAGCTGCCATGTGGAGGGACTGGCTTCTCTTTCAAAGTCTGCTGCTGATACAGTCAGAAATATTCTTACTTGATGCTCTAATCTAGACCCAAGCTGGGTTTAGAATGCCTGATTTTTCTCTGAGGGAGTAGGGAATCCTGTCATCTGCCTGCCCACTGGTCTTTTAATATCCCACTTGATTCCGCCTGGTTAACATCTCCTGTTTTCTTTCAGAATTTTACATCTGCCCAGTTATTTGGCTCTTGACCCATCAGGAACATGAAAACATGATGCAATGAGTCTGGTGACTTCTGGCAATAGGTTATTTTAGATGAAACAAATGACATAAGATGAAATAAGGAGTTCTGGGGCCTGACCTTGACATATTTGCATTTTCTTAAAACACAGAATAGATACACAGCATTTTTATGAATGTTTAAGATGTGCAGTGATCTAATAAGCTCTGTTTTATGGCACTTCTAGGATCTGTCTGGGAGATCGCTCCTGATTCCATGGAAGGATGCTGAGCTATAAGAGCACTTCAACCCTGGCCAGAGGTTTCCCTCCCTGTAAAAAAGCTGTTATGAATGAGAACACTGGAAATTTCCTCATGGGAGGCCTCACTTCTAACATGCTTTTGCATTTTGAGAATTGAAGCAAAAATTGGGATCTAAGGGGTCTCAAAGATGTTTCCACCATTAGCAGTGTGTCAGTCCCTAGTAGGCAGGCAAGCCTGAGAGAGGAAGTTTTCTTATGTTCTCTTTGGAAATCAAGTTATATTTGTGAACATTAAGCACATTTTGCATTTATTTTCTGTAAGCTTTGCAGTGCTTTCTTTTGCAGGATGAATCATTCAGAGCCAAACCTGTGAAGCTATCTGTGACAACTGAAGCAATAAACTCACGTGACCTATTGCTTGTGCCAGGAGAACTCAGCTGAAGCAAACCTATGAGTTTCTGGTTACAGTGCTCACATAACCACTCCATCTCACGTTGGCACGTTCTTGGAAGAGGCTGTTCAGCACCAACCCTTCCAAATTTGGAATTATTAGTAGAAAATATACATTAGTTGGCTCATTTCAGATAGTGAATGAAACTGAGGTGGTATCAGTTGTGAGTGGAGAACAAAGCTAATTTTGCCAGACACCTTATTGCATGTAACTGATTGGTTCAGGTCTATTAAGTGTTATTCCTATTTATCAAGAAAGGCTGGAAGGAGGGTAGAGCAATTAAAATTACCAGGGCCTGTTAAGAGGCATTATACTAAAGAAGTCTTTCCATGTAACTTTTGCTGCCTTGTCCTATGTGAACTGCTAGAATATTTGCCCTGGCTGCTAAGAAAAACCTCTAAGCCCATGCCTCCTGTCCCCTGCTGTCCTTTGTCGATTGGACTGTAACCCCTCTTATTCTTTTCCTTTTTTTTCTTTTCTGTTTTTCTTCCTTTTTAATTTTAAATTTTTGTTTGAAAGAGCTGCGAGGCTGGTTCTTAATGGGGTATTCTGTCGAAGGCCTTTGTCTATTCCTTTCAATCATGAAGACCAGCTCAGGAACTACAGGTTGACTGCTCCAAGCTAAACATGTAAGACACTGTGTGGTTCTTAGTGAGTGATCAGAAAGGAAGGCAAGGGTATGGACTGTACTGGTTCTGTGGGCCTTGTCTCTCTGTTGCCTGCAGAACCATAGCATGCTGGTGACAGTGTGTTGGGTTGACCATTTCCAGTGACTTAGTGTCCTGTACCCAGTGAAGGAGGAGATGCAGCCTGACCAGTAGCACTCTCTAGGCTACTCTCTACAGGGCATGTCTGGAGTGAATCACACTCATTGGCCTTTTGGTGAGGTGGCTCCCCAGGTTATGAAGAGGTGTTTTTTGAGATGGGTGCCCCTGTTTACAATAGGTAGAATCAAAAAACCTGCTTTACCCTCATCCACAGGAACCCAATGATTTTGGACTGTAAGAAACAAAGCTAGATACCAGTCAGCATTTAGAGGCTCTGTCCTGTTCTCATTCCAGAGCCTGACTCTGTTGCTCTGTCTGTTTTTGAGCAGAGCTTCCTAAGGAAAGAAGTAGGGCAATTGAATTCTGTCTCTAAAATAGTGGGTTGCTGGATTGCTCAGAAATGCATGTGAATTAATCAAAATTAACCCCCTACCTTTGTTTCCGTAGCTCACTTTTCTCCTTGTAACAACTTCTAGCAGTATGCCCTGGGGGTGTCAGAAGAGAACTTATATCTGAGGTGGAAGACAAATGAACTGTTTTTCACTGCACCTCAAACTGGTAGCCCTTCCCTTTGCAATGCTTGTCACTCTGCAGTGACAGCAGCAATGCTAGGCCTGTAAGCGTAGCTGATTTATGTTAACTGTTGAAACGATAATGTTTAATCTGTAAAGTGCTAATCTATTTTTTATGTTGATTATGAATAGGCCAGCTGTGCCTACTTTCCTATTCATAGAGTTTAGTGAACAAGCCCATTTCACAGGCTGGGTTTGGAGTGTGATTTACATGAGAGCAGACACTGCTTTAAGGAGAGTAAATCAGCTGAGTTACATCCCTGAACGAGGGACCTGGCAGCTCAACAAGATGTGGGGGCAAGGGAAAAAACATGAGAGGAAGAGGAAGAAGAGACAGATAATAAATCAGCTGTAGAAGGAGGAGATGGATCAGAGCAGAGTCATGAAAACTATGGGAAATATGGGCAGGAGAAGAAAGGAGATGTTGATATTCAGAGGAAAGATTGACAAGAAGGATGCAGGAAATTATGTCAGTGGCTTAGCATAGGGCTTTCCTCTCTGGGCTAGTGCAGAGCGCTCTGAGCTCCAGGGTTTGTATGACTGGTCATTAGGGGATGCATGGAACCCCTTTCCCAGCATGGTGCCAGTGGTGCTGCTGGCAGTCAGTTGTGGATTTAATTCGCCATTTCTTAATTCACCATGTCTTAAGTGACTTTTCTGGATCTCTGTATGTTTTTTCTGAGAGTAGGCTGTAAAGGATACAAGCTCCAGGGTCCCATCCAGATCTCTTTGTCAGCTGTTCTACCTGAACTTCAGTCTCTGCATCCAACTGTGCTGCTTGCATTGACTGACCTGCCAGGTGTGCTGGTGTTTCAGTATCTCATCAAGGTACAGTCAGTACCAGTAACTGGCTTATGAGATTCACATCTTCAGCAGGATTTTACTACCTTTTTAGCATCTTTCTTCTAACACAGCGACCTCATTATATCCCTTTCCTGGTACGAGTTCAATTCAGACAGAGCTGCCCGCATATTCCAGGCTGCATGTACTTCCATGTCCACCTCAGATCCTCACTACTGCTTCCCTGCCCTATTACTCTGAGGCAATGCTGTGCTTCAATGAAACTTTATCACTCTTCCATCAATATAATTATGACCTAAGCCTGAGTAAGGGACATAGCTGGACGGAATCTGGCTGGGACTGGGCTTTGCCCTCTGCATGTTTTAATTGTACTGTGCCTCTGCCCACCCTGATGAGAGGCTATTGGATTTTGCAATGCTCGTTCTGTCATTCCTGCTCTTTGTCCCAGGCCTAGAAACACTTTTCCCTCATCCCTTTCTGAGGAGGGACATAAAAGCATTTCACATAGTACTCATGGGAGTATGCCCCTCTCCCCCCCATTTTAGGTGCTGGAGTAGAAGGGTCTGTCAGTATAGCATATATTCACATATATTCAGTGCTGTGCTGCCAGATACGTATCCTGCAACATAGCCCTCTGCTCCCCCTACACAACCTGCCTCTGTACGCACAAACACATGTCCTGACCCTGTTCTTCACTTGCCTCTCTGTGGATGGAGGATTTTGCCTAGCGTTCCCTACACAAGCTGTGCACACAAATGCACTGCCCCATGCCTCCTCCTTAACTCTGTGTAAGCCCTGCCACACCTTTGCTTGCCAATCAGATACTTGTAGCCCACCTCTTCCAAACATACACCTGCAGACATCCCCTCACCACTCTCTGTACAGTCACATGAATGTGCCCACAGACATTTCTCTCCCAACCCCTTCTCTCATACACTTGTCAAAACCCCCCGGGCTTTCAAAGCTGAATCAGAAGCGTTTGAGATGAGGCACAGGTAGTGTTTGTTCCCGAAGGTCCCTATATATTCTCAGGCTCTGGCAGCTGGTTATTTCTCACTGGACTGCTGCTGTTGTGCAGGCTTACTGCTGACAGGGCCCTTGGGGCATCTCTGCAGTCCTCAACAGAGCCTCCCTCTGCTTGTCTGTGACTAAAGTGGAGCCTGTTTGCTGTGGGTCTGTTGACCCTTTCCTACTCAGACTTCAGCCAGTGATGGTAGGGATGTGTTTATGCCTCGAGTCAAAAAAGTCTCAGAAATCCCTTTGCTTTTGAGTTTGGGTACTTCCTTAAATCTTACCTTCTTGCTTAATGTGCCAGCTGGCCCCATCCCTGTGTCATTTCAGGAGAGGTTTCATCTTGATATAAGAAAGTAATTTTTAACATTGATTACTATCAATCATGGGAGCAACCTCCCAAGGGATGGGGTAGAGTCCACATCTCTGGAGGTTTTCAAGATGTGATAGTATTACCCAGGCTCCCTTTCCCACGAAATGTTGAACCAGATGATCTTTTGATGTTCACTTCCAGCCTGGGCTGTTCTGTGATTTGATGGTTCTGTCTCTGCAGCAGTCTGTATGCTCTTGAGGGTTGTGATTCCAGTCTGTCTGAATGATTGACAAGTGTGGCTCCATCCTCACAGACAGGAGAGATGCAAGTGAAGTAATATTTCTCCAAAAAGACAGAAAAGAGTGGATTTAATGAGCATTGTTCAAGTGTGAGACAGCTCAAGATGAAAGAGCAAATTAAGAGGAAGGAAAGCATTTGTATATACAAAGGGAGGGCAGGGAACATGGGGCAGGTTGAAGCATCTACCTCATAGCCTGCACTATTTGAAAGGAGTAAATAGCTCACAAGTCACTACTTTCTTTTTCAGCATGATAGAATGGAAGTGAACAGGAATATATATATGTGTGTATATATATACACATATAAGTGCCTCAGCTTTGCTCTGCTTTGGCCTGTGCATTTTGCATAGACTATGAATGATTATATCATGCAAAATAGAGTGCATAGTGACACTATTTAATGTGCACTTTGAGAGCTTATCTTTCTCCACTTTCTCGAAACAAGCATAGTTGCTGGTGGACTCTGGCTTGACTCTCTGGATCAGGAAACACTGGCTGCTGTTGGAGGCCAGTCACAGACAGACTGGGTTGTGGAAGTGGTTAGGATAGTGGGAAGGTGACTAGCTGCACAAGATGTTTATTCTGAGGTGAAAAGAAATGGGATACTGAGTAAGTCAGATCTTTGTGCGGATTAACTGTATCTGAAAACATAAAATAAGCATTTTCCCAATGGCCATGTCAGGGTTAAGGGACTTTATTATCACTTGATGGATCCTGAGGAAATAATTGATTTCTATGGTTCAAGGTTCTTCCAACTTCTTTATAGAGAAGTGAACTGGACTTGCAGTGTAAAATTATGATGCGACTTCCAACAGCAAAACCTTTTCTTTGGTAATGGGCATTTTGGAAATAAAGAATTTCCTGGAATTTAATTCTGAGTGTGGAATTACAGGCAAGCGGAAGAAAAGCTATCTGCATTGTCTGAAATGGAGTGCTTCCACCAGGAGTAATGTTCACGCTGGTGAAGGGGTCAGAGACTTGTTCTGATTCATCCCAGCTTTGCTGTTTCTTCTCTCTGGTTTGCTATATGTGCTTGTGCTATTGAAGATGTGCTAGCCTTGTAGTTAATATGTGGACTCTGTTTTCTGACTACCCACCTTGATGTCTGCCTTGTGTCAGAAGTCTAATTGTGTAGTCTCTGCTTTTAGAGTGCTTTGTGAAACTAGCACCTGGACAAAGAACAGCTGAATGAAGCTAATCATAGAAGAGGCTGTAGTGATGCTAGTAGAAAACCTGTAGAACTCCAACTGCTGAAAGCATTAACTCTGAGTTCTGAGCTAGTCTGTTAATCTTAGTATCCTGTGTCTCTGGAAGGTAGTAGGACACCCAGTAGCTTAACTGTTGAAAAACATTTATCTCCTTGTGCCAGCCAGGGGGTGTTCCTAAGCCACTTAGGTTCTAGTCTGGGTATGACAGACAATCCTTGCTTTTATTGGACTGAATATTGTTTGTTTGTGGGAGCCATGAGTAAGTGGCTCACCGTTTGGCAAGAAAGGAGATGAGGTCCACTTCACCAGTAGGATCTTGGGAGATCCACATCACCTGTGTCTGCTCCTTGCTGTTACTGCCTGTTGTAGCTGTCACCACTGAGATTGGTTTCGATCCAGGATGAGTGATACTCTCAGACAGTTCTGCCTTGTCTTAAGAATCTGACTTAGGAAAATAAATGAAGCTACCATGTGTGTGTCTGAGCATGTACTGTTAAATAGTAGGAGTCATCAGGGATGGAATAAAAGATGCTTTTCCTCAAAGTATGACTCTGTAACAGTTAAAGCTATTATAGCAAGTAGACTGATATGTTGCTGTACAGCTCAGTGGATGGATGAGTTGAAAGCAACGGTGGGTTTATGTAGGCTTTCTCAGTGTTTTTCTAGTCAGAAGAGACTGGAGAAAGAGGATGGTAGGTTAGCAGAACAGGGAATAGCCAGTATCCTAGGTATCTGGTAGTGAATGAGTGAGCCAGCTTTTTTCTCCAGATGATGGGATCAAGGACATTTCCTTTAGCAGAGCTCATTTTGTGTAACACTGATGGCTTTGTGACTGGGAAGTGCTGTTGGCAGGATCACAGAGGAGATTCTCTGTGGTATTGCTAGTAGTGGGCTGCTGCATAACAAAGTGGTAGCAGGTAGAAATAACAGGAAAAGATGAACTTCATATCCCAGCTGGCTCACAGCCTTTTCTGAGAAGAAAGGCTGATGGCTGATGGACAGCCCTCATTTTGTGCTATTGCTGTGCAACGTTAGCAGTGATTAATCAAGTTAGCAGTGATCAGCATACCAGGAGCAAATGTATATACCATTGGCAGATGAAGTTACATGTCTGTGGCTGTGTGTGTAATAACTGCTATACGTGTACTGTACAGAGAGGTTTTTAAAAAGATACTAAAGTTACAAATTTGATCCTAAGAAATTAGGTAAGGGCAGATTTATAGCTGACTGGACAGCCCTAATTCTTCTTACCTGTGCATGAGCTTTGTGACATAGTGTGGCCCAGCATCACAGGGGATATCAGGAAGAGCTCTTTAAAATTCTAGGCAGGCACCTTAATGCACATCTCCCCTTGAAATGGACCACAATGCTTGCCATCCTGTGCACTGAAAGATGCAGGGATTTTATGTAATAAGCCACATGTAATTGTTTCAGTGCGTCAGAATACACTGATACCTTTTACCTGTATTCATTTGGATGGAGGGTATACCTCTATATAGGTGCACACTTTCATGTATGTATAATATGAGCACCAGGGAATCCATTCAGAATAAAACTACTATTCTGTATATATCTACAATATTATTAAAAATATTGAGTTAATAAATACATGTTCTTGACAGATGCATTTAGGAACCATCAATTAAGCTTGGCATTCATTAGGTGGGGAGAAGTCCAATCAGATTTCACTGACTCAACAAAGCCGCCTATAAATTGTGGGCTGTTTGTTCTGACATTTGATGAATTATTCTTCATAATCCACTGTCTGCTGCGATAAATCTAATCTTTCAGTTTTTGCTGTCTTAATAATTCTCAGAGCAACACTGTGACATTTTGTTTTCATAGAGGGGATAGAAAGGCTGGGACAATGGAAAAAAAACAAATTCCCTGTCTGTGTAGGTTGCTTTACTCCAAGGTAATGTTTTTCTCATGCCTAGAAGTCTGGTCTTGCAGACTTGCAGGAACCAGTGAGTCCAGGGACAGCTATGTGTATGTTCTTGCAAAGGTGACCAGCCTAGGGTGAAGTTTGCAACCCTTAAACCTAGTCCAGGAAGGGCATTCAGACTTTTGAAAGCAATAGGGCCCTAGTGTCAATGCAGTGAATTCCAAAATTTCTGGGAGCCACAAGCCTTAAAAGTGCTGTATCAGACATAGAACTGAGTAAGTCTTTAGCTGTTCTGTCACATGAAATAGAGGGGACATTGTAGTACATAGTGTTAAGCTGACAGCTGCAGCCCCCAAAGCTTCCCATGGAAACCTACTCCCTTCCCATTTTAACAGTGCCCCACGCTGTCACAGCTGGGAGGCTGCAGACATCATGATACCTGTGTAAATCTCAGAAAGCTCCTGCAGACTGAGTTTGCCTTAGCAAATTGCCATCCATGGATTCATGATCCAGTTCAGTGCTGTCTCTCCATCAGGAATGGAAAAAACAGATGAACTGAGTCACCTCATTAAAGCAATTACAGTTTGAAGAATCGCAGCACAAGGAGATGTGCAAAATTTACCTGCCTCAGTCACTTTCTTGCTGTCAGCTTCCACCAGGGACCTTTCTCCCAAGTCTATGATTCCCTTTGTCTTGAATGGATTTATACTAGCTTCCCCATATATATCTTCCTGTACTGCTGCATGGCAACAAAATGCTAGGAGATTGTGAACTGTTCCTGGCCATCTAGACACAATACTGTTGTTAATATAGCTCTGTTGTATCATGGCCTTTGATGAGTATCCTGGAGGCAAGAAGTTCAAGTTAATCCTGTGCTGCCTAGTCAGCCCCTTCTTTAGTAGCAAGTCATCTTATAGATTGCTATCTCCAAATACAAAATGAAAGACTTGGGAACAATTACAGTATGCTGTGATCAGAAGAAGAGATCTGCTGTGAAATTGCAGCCGAGGTTTTGAATGTTTCAGTTTGCATTGCTTTTTGGTGATAAGAGAGTAGCATCATCCCTGTTGGGCCCCTTTTTGTGAATTGTTTTGAACATCTGTGATAGGTGAAGCTGCGGAGCACAGTGAAGTATCTGTAGAGGTCCTTAGTCTGAGATGGTGTCAGCTCCTGCTGCATGCTTCCCAGAGGTGCCAGACTGGCAGTCCCCTGATATGGGCATATTTGCACTCCGTTCTGGCACATCTCTATATTTTGTTAACAGAAGCAACTTTATTGTCTGAAAGTTACATGACAGAGGTTTCATCAAGATGCGCTGTTACCAGAGACTGGGCCAGCTGTGGTTCCCCCATACTTTTGCACTCTCAGAAACTTACAGGATCTATCAGTAACTTTCTGATAAAAGTAACTTTTGAGACTGGTAAGTCTGGTGGGAAGAGCTTCTGAAGATCAGACCAGAAACTGAAGTCCACCACTGCCTCCAGCTGTAACCAATATTGGCTAAGAGACAAAGGCTATAAAAGCATGACAGGCATACAGTTAAGCTTTACTTGGTATGATTTTCCATCTTCTAGTAAGATGAAGATTATAGAGATTTCCTGGGCCAGAGATTGTATCTTGGTGTTTAATAACTTGTGATGGATTTTCTTTATTGACTTATCTACCCACCTAGAATTCTGATATTCATAGCATCCTGTGGCAATGAGTTCCACAGTATAATTGGTGGGGAAAAAATACTTCTTTTTGCTTTTTCTAATCATGCCATCTGGTAATCTTGTGTTCTAACTGACAGTTTGCTGCTCCTGAGTACTTCTATGGAGTGAACAAGCATTCCCAATCCTCTTGTCTCTGACAGAAGTGATTTCATAGAGCTCTGTGATGTTCCCTTCCCATTGTCTGTCTTTCCAGGCCGAAGTTTCCTTTGAAGTCCGGGGAAATATTTGAAGGCAGTTTAGAAATGCTTTGGTGAAGGACTCTCTTCCCCTGGGAAATGCTGAGCATTTGAAAGTCACCTTGCTGACACTACCTGTGTTGGAGTGGCTCAGCTCTGGCAGAGGAAAGGTTTTTTGTAAGTAGTTGTGGAAAACCAGAATTTTCAAAACTATCCTGGACTCTGCTGGAAACCCCCTGGGTAGGACTTGTAATGCAAAATCTTCATACTTAGACCCTTTAGTGGCCTTACTCTGGCTATATCACATAACAGGGATCTGGAGCACTGTGCAGGAAAGGGCTCAACCTGCCAGCTAAACAGGGCTGGGCTGCTGAGACAACTTCTGTTAGTGATTCTGCATCCCACTGTACTCTGAATTTGTCCTGAATGGAGTGCTAACACATGGACAGTGTTCATCTGCTGTGGTTGCTATGGCAGAGCAGAGTCACCACATCCCACTTGGGATGTTGTTACATAGTGCTGAGCCAGGAAGGGGCTCCAAGACTGAGGGTTCTGCTCCAGCATACCTTATTAGCAGCCTTTCTGTCGAGGGAAGGGAATATACCTCTCTGTGGAGTGGGCAGGTTGAAAGCAGGTGGTAATATTTGATCATTTGCTGCAGCGCATGGATATAAAAAGGTTGGGATTAAAAGACAGTATATTTCAAAAGAAATTAGCTAGCAAGACATGCACAGTTAACATTTAAGGTTTGGAGATTAAGACATCAGGCTGGAACTTGGGATATCTGGGTTAAATCCCATCTCTGTCAAAGACTTCTCAGAACATGCTGGACAGGTCATGTATGGTAATACTTTCAGAAAGGACTCAGGATTCAGAAGTTTAAATCCAACTGACTTCCAGTAACTTCCTAAGTGTTTAAGAACAGGGTTCACATAAATACCAAGGCATTCTGATACTCGGGGTTGCAGCATCAGCTGGTGTGTGCCACAGACTTCAGGCAGAGAGGCATGTGCTTTGGGAAGGCACTTCACCATGTGAGGATGCCTGTAGGTTTCAACAGGGGACTCCTGGAAAGTGTGAGTTTGTGCAGGGCCCGCCATGGCTATGCATCTCATACGATGGTACTCTGGGCTTAATGATTGTCTCTAGGTGCAACCTCAGCACAAATACATCCTAATAAGTGTCTAAGTAGACAGATCCTGTAAGAGCTTTTTTATCAGCTCTCTGAGGTGTGAATACTAACACCAACACTCCTGAAAAGATTTTGCATATTTAAAATTAAATGAGCTTCATTCTTTAGAACTAGACAGTCAGGGCTGTATTTCCAGCCAGTGAAATTGATTCGGAGAAAACTCCAGGAACAAACTTGCCAACAGAGTTTCAAGTTGACAAGCAGGTATTCTTTATTGCGGTGCCGGGAGACACGGGGGATAGTTCCTCCTAACGTGTGTCCCCGAATTGCTATACAGGTCATCCTTATATGGTTACTGAGCATATTACATCATTTTCCAAAAGGTTTCCGGCATGCATACAAAATGTGGTGGTCTCTAAGGGTCGTTTACTTTTCCCAACAAGCTTAATTAACATTACAGACATAGCAATCATCCTGGCCTTCTACTTATCAGTTAGTTTAACTGCTCTCATCCTGGACATCTGCTAGTCCGGGATACTCCCCATCCCCAGGTCCTGTCCTTCTATTCTGCTTTTCTCACACCTTTTGTATTGAGGCTCTGAGGGCCTGAAACTATGTCAACTACCTCCAAGCACCGCAGTTATTTTCCATTACAAAGCCATCAAACTTAACATTACTTAGAACTGATTACATTTTGTACTTTTGTGCCGCCTTGTCTCAAAATACAGTGACACATTCACTTGCTGGTCAAGCATGTGCCTGGTGGGGAGCTGGCTGTACAGAAGGCTAGCTAGGGAAACCACTGTGTGCCGGGACACTGCTCACCTGTACAGCTGTAAACCAGCAGCTGGCTGGCCTGCTTTTTTGGAAGAGCAGCCCTAAAGGTCCTTTTCTTTCTTTTAAACTTTTATTAAATCTGACTGGAAACCTATGGTTGTTTCATCTCCTGCCAGGATTATGGATGGTAATAGCCAGTTTGATGAGGCCCTTGGAGACCAGCTGTGGCCTGAAAGAAGCTTGAGAGTTCCTTAAGTACCATGTCAGGTGCGCTTGAGACTGTCCCAGACCGTTGCTAATTACACAGCCTGGAAATGATGGTTAGAGTTTTTCTTAAGGGTGCTTATTAGCTGGATGCTTGTGAGCAGTAAGAGCCTGCAGCCTGCTCCAAGAACTCCCTGCCTGCATGAAATGGATGCAGCCACCTTCCCTTGGGAAGGACACTGCTCTCCGGCAGGCAGTATGGAGCCTGGTTCACCTCTTCCCTGCTTCCATGTCATGCAGCCTCTCGCTTGCTTTTGCTGTGTCAGGGAAACACAGCCAGCATCCAAGGCACTAGCTGCCTCCAGCAAGCTGCAAAAGCACAGTTTCATAATGAATGAGGGTGATTTGCTAAGTGGGGGGTCCTGGAGCCAAGCGTAATTGTGCTGCTGCTTTATCTCATCCTCACACCTGCTCGTCTAATGGCCTGGTGATCTGCTCCCTCCCCCATGTGCACGCTCTGCCCTTCTGCTCCTGGAGGATCCATCAGTTCTCTGGCCCTGTTGCAGTCCCTCCCCCTGCTGCCCTCGCCTGCAGCCTGTGGATGTACACAGATTTCCCCTTGAACTGCAGCGGGGCCACGGGGTGGCTCTAACAAACATGAGAGCTAACCTGGTTTTCATATCCTAAATAACAAGTTTTTAAATGAAATCCTTCTGCCCAAAAGAACTCCTAGAGACAGCTTTCTTCAAATGATGTTTCCGTATGATTCCTGCCAGAGGGAATATGTGAAGCTTTTTTTTTTTCCCCTGTATGCATTCAGTACTGGTGAAAATGGTTGGATTGACAGTGTAGGCAATTAAAAGCTTTTGAAATAGAGAGCAGGTGGAATTTTATTTAATGTATATGTCGTTTTACTATAAATGTACCTTAACCTGATTCAGGCCAGTGAGCTCCCAGTTCTGTGCTTAACCTCTGAAGGATGTTACCACCCTTATGACAGTTTAGACTAGTAATATTGGTTGCTGGTCTGTAAAGGGTACAGTCCTTTAATATGAGTATGTAGGGTACTGAAAAAGTTGAAGAAAGCTGCAGCTTGATCTCATGTAGTATGTTCTTTGCATTTTTTTCCATCCTTATGGGATCTTAATAACTTGATGAAATATAACAAGGGAAAGTGTAGAGTCCTGCATCTGGGCAGGAACAACCCCAGGTTCCAGTATAGGTTGGGAAACGACCTGTTAGAGAGCAGTGTAGGGGAGAGGGACCTGGGGGTCCTAGTGGACGACAGGATGACCATGAGCCAGCACTGTGCCCTTGTGGCTAAGGCGCCCAATGGCATCCTGGGATGTATTAGAAGGGGGGTGGTTAGTAGGTCAAGAGAGGTCCTCCTTCCCCTCTACTCTGCCCTGGTGAGACCGCATCTGGAATATTGTGTCCAGTTCTGGGCCCCTCAGTTCAAGAACGACAGGGACCTGCTGGAGAGAGTCCAGCGCAGGGCAACAAAGATGATTAAGGGAGTGGAACATCTCCCTTATGAGGAAAGACTGAGGGAGCTGGGTCTCTATAGTTTAGAGAAGAGGAGACTGAGGGGTGACCTTATTAGTGTCTATAAATATATAAAGGGGGAGTGTCACGAGGATGGAGCCAGGCTCTACTCAGTGGCAACCAATGATAGGACAAGGGGTAATGGGTACAAACTGGAACACAAGAGGTTCCACTTAAACTTGAGAAGAAACTTCTTCTCAGTGAGGGTGATGGAACACTGGAACAGGCTGCCCAGGGAGGTTGTGGAGTCTCCTTCTCTGGAGACATTCAAAACCCGCCTGGACACATTCCTGTGTAACATTATCTAGGTGTTCCTGCTCCGGCAGGGGGATTGGACTAGATGATCTTTCGAGGTCCCTTCCAATCTCTAGCATACTGTGATACTGTGTGATACTGTGATCTCTTAGCCCAACATGCTCCTGACCACCTTAAGTCTCTTCTGTTTAACAGATCCTCTATTCAGCTGATAGAAAAACTTCACCAAAAGGTGAAGGTCCCTGTGTCTTGAACATGTGTCCCCATAGCTGTCTGTCATCCTAGGTGATTTTTTCTTTATACTAATCTGAAATGAGGGTCTCAAAAATCCAGAAGTAAGAGGAAAAAGAAAAGGCAGAGGGGAAGAAAGGAAAACCTTTTTTCTCTAGAGGTGTGAATGTCAGTAGGTTTGAATTATGGACCTGCTGTAATTACAAAACAAATAACTAGTTGTTTTTAAATGCAGTTGTTTTACTTAATTGACTTTGCTGCCAGGACCAAAGGGAATTAAATAAATAAATAGAATGCACCTTCCTAGTGAATTACTGGAGGCAGCTGACTCTCTATTGGAATCTAATTGCTGCAAATGCTCCAGTTTGTTGCTAGCAATAGTTTCTGTGGAAGGGGTTGAAAGAGAAGGGGTAGGGTGGTGTGGGAGGGGGCTCATTCCCTGGCAGCTGCGGAAGGGAACAGGCTGCTCCTTGTATAGTGTTTTTCTTCCTTGTCAGCAAAAAGAATATTCAGTTAATGCTTTGCATGAAGACTTTGCTTAGAAGGTCTTTATTCATATTTAATTACTAGCTCGCTGCAGCTCCCATCTTTAATTACCTTTTAAAAAGCAGGTTATAAAAATGCACTGACATTCTTTCTTTTTTGTTACTGCATAAATTATAGGCTTCTCAACCGCTCACCCAAAATCAGTCCAGCCTGTGGGAAGTGTGGGATAGGTTCCCTTTGCTGACTTCTTGGCTACCTCAGAGCCTTCTCTGCACCTTGCTCTACAGAGCAGGACAGAAACCCTCAACTAGCATTACATGAACCAGCTCTGTGCTTGAAGCCACATAACCATGTTGGCACTCCCTCCAAGCTAATTTAACAGTGCAAGAATGGCATCTCTAGTGACCATAGTAATAGTGTTTTCAGGGTCCTGGCTGCCTGGTGCTGCGCTGAGGGTCTGTAGCAAGGTTCTGTATTATGCAGGACAGATGGGCCTTTGTCCATCTCCCATTGTCTCACCCATGTCTGTTTAGGTTTTGTATTCCCCTGGTGAATCTGCTTGTTCATCTGCAACTCTCCTTATAGTCTAATCCTGAGTTGCATGACCAGAGCTACCAATAATTTCCTTTCCTGCCCATAGAGTGCTTTGCTAACCCCACCTGGTGCTTTTTGTGAGCAGGGAGCACTGGTTAATTTTGCAGAGGGTATGAGAAAGTCCATCACATGAAATGTATTTTCAGGGCAAGTCATAAGAAGCACAAACTCTAATTTTTGTCCCCCTGCCTTGAATCCAGCCCTTACCACTGCTCCTGGTCATCCTGGCTTTCACCAAGTAAGCTAGGTGACACTGCTATAATGCATGGGAATATGCAGTCAGGTTTCAGGGGTGATGGTGGGTGGCATATAAATATCTGCAAAAGAAATACATGAAAAGGGACAGCTGTTGGCTTCTGCACCCTGTAGTGACCAAGGATGCTGACCATAATTGCTCCAGCCCATTTTCAGGACAGCCTGGAGGGATCCCTCACATGCTGCCGGGCCACTCCATGTACTAGATGAAATGTGATGCTGGGGCTCTACCACAGGTTTCCATGAGCAGAGTATCTCCAGGGCACTTTCGTGCTTGGCAGGCTTCACTGGGAGTCCAAGCAGTGACAAGGCTCAGGCGGGGAACAAGGAAAGGATGAAAGGGCTGAGCCTGTCCAGCTTTGGCACATGCTATCTCTGTCCTGTGGGCTGGGCTTTCTTTAGAATAGTCTCTCGCACCCCAAGCTGATGCTTCTCTCTCTTCTTCTGGCAGATAAAAGAGCTCTTCGTGAGTTTTGAGTACACTCCCTTGGGAGCAGCATCTCTAGCCCAGGTGCACAAAGCAGTGCTGCAGGATGGGAGAACGGTGGCAGTGAAAATCCAGCACCCAAAGGTTCAAGCTCAGAGCTCCAAGGATATTTTGCTCATAGAGGTAAAACTACCTGTTGGCTTTGACTTACAGAGCAATTGCCATCGGAACGTGTGGGGGCCACATTCACACTGTGTCATGGTTTAAGCAGGTATTATACCACCATCGTGTCGCTTTGAAACCTCCCCAGAGATAAATGTTGCCTTATGGGAATAATACAGAAAGTGGTGAGGACTGCAGTGTGGGCGATTGTGTGGCTGGAAAGACTGAGGAAAAGGGTAAGAGTGAAGGAGGGCAGAAGAAGAAAACAGGTAAATGTGAATGACGTGAGAGTAAGTCCATATGAGATTTAAGAACTAGAGAGTGAGTCCTGACGTCTCTCTTCAGCCTGTGAAGAGAGACTGTTAAGTGGTTGATTAAACTGGCCTCATTTCTCCTTGCAGTCAGTGCTGTGTAGCCAAGGAAAAATCATTCTACATGATTAGCATGTATTTTTCAGTTAAATTCCAGTGTGGCTTCAGGAGGGAGGCTGAAGGGGGCTGGTAAGTGTTTAAGAGGGTACTGTTGATGCAGTGACACAAAGTTCACCATCACAGAAGATCAGGAATCAAAGATCCTATCAAAGACCCTGTGGGCACACTCTCAGAGAAGCACATCATAGCTAAAGCTTCTTTAGACATCTAAAACACCCAGCTTTGAATAATTGTGGCTAGTCTGCAAAGAAGCACAGATGGTTCCAGCTGGAGCACATCACATTGCAGCTGAATATTTATTCTGAATTTGTAGTGAAATTTTTGGGGTTCAATAAAGATATACCAATAAGATGTGGTATTTCTGTTTTGAGAACAGAGAGCTGTTTAAACTAGTTTTGGGTCCAGCTGAGGATTTGGATTTGATTCTGGTCCTCTCCAGGACTTACTGCAGTGGTTTGCCCAATGAGTTTGCTTTTGTGAATCACAGCACAGCAGATCTCAAGGGGCTTATGGCATCCTTCATTCCTGCCCAGAAAAGGATGGCAGAAACTAAGCAGTCAGGGAAGAAGGATGGGCAGGTAATGAAAGACTCTGAAACCAGGGCAGTGAGAAGATGATGTAGGTATGAGCCAAGACCTAAATCCCTGTTGGGCCATTTGCCCTTTTAACAGAGTGTATAATAGAAAAATACCTCCCCCCCCACCAGCAGTGGTATGTTATTGTGATTGCTGGTTATACTGGTAAGAGACATTTAAACAAATGATTTTAGAGTGATTCTTGTCTTTTCTGGTTTTAGACTAAATCTCCTGGGAAACTTGAAACTAAACCAGTGTATTTCTTTTCGGCAATTTAGTGTTGTCCTTCCTCAAATAGACAGTCTGTTTTGTCATCCTCAAGATCTGTTGTGTACACACAGCTATAGGAAAGTAGTTCACAGCATGACACATGCACTCTTATTTTTTAAAGGACCACTTGTAAAGTGTTGGCTTATACCCATTATCATATCCTTCTGTAGGACTATTTTTGTGTAGGCTGCACTAAAAGCCAGATTATCTGCACTGGTCCTTTAAGAATCAGACAGATATTGCAGCTAGGTAGCAGGCTGATTTAAATATTGACGGAGATTGTCTTATTTAGAGACTGAAGGGAAGGAATCTGGATGGGAAAAGCTAGATGGAAAATTCCTGAATTCACTTATGATTTCATGGCATCAGTGCTGACTCTTTAAGAATCAGTACAGCATCTGGTAAATCCAGAGAGAGATACTTCATTATTCTTCCTACATCAATACTTACTTCAAGACAATGTTAGACACATGTCAGAAAAGGGATAGGCCAAATACTTGTTAAGTTTGTCCCTGCTGATGGTCAAGTTGGTAAATTGATTCAAAAGAGCATTTGAAGAAAGCAAAAAACAATGCATGAATTTTCTCACATCAGGCACCAATGAAATAATCCTGCAGCCCCTAAAAAGTTTATGTACACATTCATGAAGATGGCTGGTTACTTTTCATTTGGGTGACATAAATTTGAAAGGATTTATGCTTCTAGGTATAACAGTTGAAAAATCATTCAATGGTGTCTGGAACCTGGTGATTACATTTTTAAAGGAACATTGAGTTTGGAACTGACATTTAGATAAGAGAAGTAGAAACAGGGGTGGAGAACAAATGTTTTCACACAGCTGAACAGGAGCAGTGATGGTTCATAAATTTACTTTTTGTCATACATTTCAATGATAGCAGCTTTCTGCGTGTGCTTCAAGTGTTCCTCCTGCTCTGCAGGGATTTCCACCTCAGTTGCAGACATCTAGAAAGGAAAACTGTCCAGGAACACATTAATAAGTCAATTTTCATATTTAGATGGATGTGCATAACAAGTAAGGTGAAGACAACAAAGTGGATCACATCTTAATGTTTTATTCTTATTTTATGACACAAGTAGTTAAAAAACCCCAAATGTTATTTTCTTTAAGATGCGGTTCAGATTGTCAGTTATGTAAATTTGTGTCACTGGTGGAGAAACTGGCCCTTCATTTGAGCAGAAAGCATGCTTGGCTGATGTACAATTTTGATTAAGCCATCCAATTGCACAATTTTGATATACTTCAAGAAGGACTGCTTATCACTGCTTTAAGCAAACATTTCCAGCAACCTTTCTCCTGGGCCTTTCAAGGCCCCGTGCAGCTGAATACCTGATCCCTTTAAGGAGAGAATGGCAGGTGGTGAATGTATGACACTTGCAAAACACCACCTCAGCATTGCTTAGGGCGGCTGTGACTGATGCTGAGGAGCAACTTGCCCTCTGACCCCCACCAGAAGTGCTCTCTGTAGTCTAATACCTGTATGCAAACTCCACTGTCTTCTCTGAACTGCCCAATGGATTTTCTATGCTAGCAAAATTCTTGCTCTGCAGTGGAAGAAGTAACACTGAGTTAAGCCTCACTTTAGATCTTCCTCTTCTGCATTATCTGAGGGTTGTTCAAGTGAAGCCAAACAGTGATATGTAGAACCATAGGACTCAGAAGAGGGTCACTACTGGGCAATGCCCTTGGAGAGATTTGACCATGTGGTCTCTTCTCCACAGCTTCTTTCTCTTGCTTCTAGGCAGCAGGCAGCTGGGCTCCATTTGCTGTCTGTGCCATCATTTAACTCCTAGATGCTCCTGGATGGAAAAGCAAGCCAAAATTTATGTTGCATGCCCAAAGCATGGCACCATGTGTTGAGTTACAATACCACAGGAACCCTACAAGCACTTAGAGATTGTTTTTTTGTTGTGCTTGGTTTGATGTTTTTTTTTTTGTTGTGTTTGGTTTGGTGTTTTTTTTGTGTGTGTGTGTGTTTTGTTTTGTTTTGGTTTTTTTTCTCCCTGTAAATTACATGGAATGATTCTATCAAAACCGTACTGTGTGTGGCTGAGGCTTTGGAGCCAGGATGCAGCAGATTGCCTGTTCCTTGTCTTCAGGTTCTCCTCTTGGTTGTGAAGCAGATCTTTCCAGATTTTGAGTTCATGTGGCTGGTGGAAGAAGCTAAGAAGAATCTGCCCTTGGAGCTGGATTTCCTCCATGAAGGTAGAAATGCTGAGAAAGTTGCTGATATGTTCAAGAACTTTGACTTCCTGAAGGTGAGGGAACAAATATTTCCATGTACGTATGTGCCTTAATAGTCTTACTTTATGCATCTTGTGCTCTAGACCAGGTTGCTCAAGGCCCTGTCCAACCTAGCCTTGAACACTGCCAGGGATGGAGCATTCACATCTTCTCTGGGCAACCTGTTCCAGTGCCTCACTACCCCCACAGTAAAGAACTTCTTCCTTATATCCAACCTAAATATCCCCTTTTTAAGTTAAACCCATTCCCCCTTGTCCTATTGATACAATTGCTGACGAGGAGTCCTTCTTCAGCACCCATGTAGGCCCCCTTCAGATACTGTAAGGCTGCTATGAGGTCTCCATGCAGCCTTCTCTTCTCCAGGATGAACAGCCCCAACTTTCTCAGCCTATCTTCATACAGGAGGTGCTCCAGCCCCTGTATCATCGTTGTATATAACTCCTTATAGCTCTTCTGGACTTGCTCCAACAGCTCCATGTCCTTCTTATGTTGAGGACACCAGAACTGTATACAGTACTCCAAGTGAGGTCTCACGAGAGCAGAGTAGAGGGGTAGATCTCATCCATGGCTAATGAATTCATGTTACCTTCATACACAAACTCAACTGCACCCCATACTGTGCTTTTTCCCACTGACACTCTTAACCCAAATCTCCAGCTACATGTTGACTAGGGTCAATGGCAAATATCTCAAGACAATCATGCATGTACACATCTCTTAGGAAGACGTAAGTTCACATCTTCGAACTCACATGTGCACAAAACTTTTGCTGAGATATAAGAGGCACAAGCCTGCACTGTGAGCATTCTGGAAATATATGTATGGTCAAGCACACGTTGTGCTGTGGGCACAGTCACTGTTGTAACTGCATTTGCACAGACAGTAAAGGAGCAAAAAATGCACCCTCCTTTGGACTCTGCAGCATACACACATCAAAGGAGGTTTTCACCTCCTGTTTATGCAGAAGTCCCAAGATGAAAGTGACAGATGTCAGAAATGAGGTGAGTTTGTTTTAGGCTTTTCAGGCTCATACATCCATCTTTTCTTTGCTTCCTCCATGCAAGGGCTGTAATTCCTTGTCACCTGCCTCCAGGTTTGGGGCAATCATTTTGGACCCCACTGGCAGCAGTGGCCTTCCCACAGACACAGATATCTAAAAGCCACCTGGGCTACAGAAGTCCAGAGGCCAGTGGTTTTGCTGAGTGAGCGCTTATCAGAAGTGGTGTACCTCGGAGAGCTGTATCCATTGCAGCTGTAACTAGGATACTGTGAAGTAAATCCCCATGGAGCGGCCAATCACCCGTTCGCTGGGTTGAGGAGCTACCATGATATCAATATGTCTAATAATAACAAATGGCTTGAAATGGCTAAATAATGGATCCTTCTGTCTGACCTGCCAATTCAGAGACATGTTCATCCCCCAAAGGCAACAGAAGAATTGGTCTCCTGCATCATTAATTTTCCTAAACATGCTAGAAAGCTGAGAAGTGGATTTTGTGCTGTGAACCTTTTTGAGCTTTTAAAGCCAGAGGTAAATTGTTTCCATGCCCTAGCATTACAGCCAAACATCTGTGAGTAATTAAAAAAATCGCTGAAGAATTCGGCTGTGAGTGAGAGAGGCATCTGCAAGAGCATGGTCAGTGCTTTACAAGCCTGCTGACTTTCCCCTGTAAATCTTGAGACAAGAATGAGAATCTTCTGTAATTATTTAAAACAGTAGGGTTCAGTGGACTGGATGGGCTGCGGTACTGTTAGTTATGGAGTTGGCTTGCTTTCTCACCAGTCTAACTGCAAAAAGTGTCATCCAGATAAGCTGAGAAGGCTGCAAGTAACTGAATCCCCCTTGCCCATAGTGGACCTGTGGCCTCAAAGTCTTATGCAGGGTTGACAGGCAAGTATGCCAGCAGTGTTGAACAGTGGGACTGAGGGATGCTGGAATTGCTCAGCGAAGGAGTCTTTGAGCTAAAGCAGCACACATATGGTAAGGTAAAAGTGGATGACATTGGGAAAGTGGTCTCTTTAGGACAGGAGCAGTGGGGGAGGCAGGTAGTTTGTGAGGGACTGAGACACTGTCAGTAGTTACAAGCAGAGTATTAAAAAATGCTGCTTGTTCAGGAGCTGTGATGAGGTGCAGTGCCCTAGCTGGTTCCCTGGCTCTGGTCACACTAGATGGGCAACATCTCTTACGTCTTCCTGTCCTGCCCCAAGGTACTGAACCCTTGCAGTGTGTGAGTCCTGAGTCCACAGACGAGTCAGAATGGGTAAGGAGAGGGGGCTGCACAGCTGATTCTGTCTTTATAGGATCCAAAATGTGTATCTCTGTACTGGGGCACAATAATGGGAATGGGTGGAGCTCCCTTATATCTTTGGTAAAGTGTACCTGTGTGGCTTCACCCCTTTGCAAAGGCAAATCTGGACAGCCTGGGAGCTGTCATGTCAGCACGGTGATGTGAGGAATATCCAAAGGGAGCTTCAGCAGGAGGACTCTTGACAGTAGGGACTTCACCATGCAAAGAATTTGGCTGGAAAGAGAGGTTGCAAAAGGGGAGCCAGCCTGAGTGATGCCTGCATCACTGCGTCCCTGGGTGACACTGGGCCTCTTGATTTACTGCAGGTTGAATGAAAAGTGCTTTGACATTTTACGCTTGTTACTGTGTCACATTGGCAATAAGATAGTTAAGGGTCTCCCAGGGTTTCTCTGACAAGTCCCTTATTTGTGACACTTGTTTTTTCTTCCAGTTCAATTGCACATGGCCTAAGTATGCAGGGTTTGTCAGCTCAAAGGCATTTTTGTTCCAAGGGGCACTGCAGAAATACAATTTACGATGATGGCGTATCATTTTTAGAGCTGCATAAGTGGGCCCTTTGCATAGCAAACAAGATGCAGTTCCTGTCTAAAGGAGCTGAGTGGATGATTCAGAAACTTGCAAAGGTACTAGGTAAACAGCCCAGCTAGAGAAACTGCAAAGCAGATAAGCAAGATCTCAGACAATGGCAGTGGGAGGGAGGTGGTCAAAATCTTGTAGAGTACAGCCAGAAATGTTGCATAGGACAGATACTGCTGCTCTTAAATTGGTGTGCTGTCCTTGCACATATTGCTGCTGTCATGGGGAATAGCTGGTAGATGGATTTACCTCCCTAGTGCTCAGGAAAGAAACAAGTCCTCACGTCAGCCTCTTCCATTTTTACTTGTTTTCTAGGTTGTATGTGATATATTCTGCTTGCTTTCCCAGCCTGTTACTTGACCTAACATATCTGCTCTTGTTTCAGGTTCCCAGGATCTATTGGGAGCTCTCATCAAGCCGTGTCCTTCTCATGGAGTTTATGGAAGGGGGACAGGTGAATGACAGGGCCTACATGGAGAGGAATGGCATCGATGTCAATGAGGTAGTTTTTCATCTATCTCTGAACTGAGTGTGGTGGGCAATTCAAAACTGATGTGGACAATCAATCGACAATGCAAAGTAGAGGCTGACAGGACAGGGAGGGGCAGAAAAGGGAGCACATACAGATGTGGACAGAGCAATCAATCTGAGAGGTCTCAGTTCTTGTGCTTCTGTGAAAAATACGTAACTGCCTTTGGGGCAGGCTGTCCTGTAGGCTGTGCAGCTAGAGAGATATTTGAGGAGACAGACAGTGAAAAATGACCATCCTCTTCTATTACATACACCCATGGTTTGTTCCTAGGTGGCAGTTGCTGTTATCCTAAAGGAACAACATCAGCTTCTGATTGTTTTTGTCTTTCTTCTTTCCCTCTCTTTTTTCTGCCTTAACTTTTTCCTGGATGAATGCATGGGATGTAGCTTTTGTATCTCAAAAGCTGTCACCTTATGCAAGAGGTACAACTGTGATCATGTAAGACCTATGATTTGTTAGGGTGCTGGAGCCTCTGACATGGTGCTATTTGCTACATGGTGAATATTTGCATAATATTCATAGATGTTTCCTTCTGCTTTCCAAAAATCTCCCTTTTTCTTTCAAATGCAACAGTTTTCTTTCTTGCTTCCTGCTACTACATTACTGTCTAATCTTGCAGTCCTTCATTAAACAACTGCCAGGTTTCATTGCTACAACAAACCTACATTTCCCTGAAGAATGAAATAGTTTGTATGTGTGGCATGAAGTCAGGAGAGCACTTTGGATTCTCTGTGGCTGATTGATTCTTGAGGAAAAGAAGGTATTACTTCCCAGAGGAGCTGAGAAGATGCCAGGGGAAAGGGTTTTGAGCCATTGGACACTGTGTTAAGCCACGCATCCCAGTCAGTGAGTGCTGACTGAGGCACTGTTGCTTGCCTTTCCCATTGTGCCCTATCAATGAGCCTCAAAGTTGTACTTGGTTGACTGGCTATCAAAGAACTACATCATAAAATGAATTGTACTTAATCTGTCCATCCACTTACCAAATCTAAGTGTTGCCTCTCTCTCTGCTCTTCCTCCTGTCTGCTCCCTTTCCAGCCGTGGCAAAATATGTGTGGCATCAGTTAGAGACGTGACAGAGATCTCTCAAGGGAGGGGAAATGTGGTTTGGTATACCTCACAAGGAGAGCACATGTGTATCTGCTCAGCTGCCTCCCTAACTCAGCATGCAGCTCTTTCTCTGCCTAAAGAGCTCAGCCAAATTACAGATGGAGAACTGAGTAACCTACCTGTTTATCTCTTCCTCTGCTCTTGCACTCTGCAGATGTTTTCTAGTAACCTCTGCAGGCAAAAAAGCAGGCACCTTCTCATGTGTTTCTCCACTGAAATACAGGAAAGAAAGGTCCAAAGTTAAAGTAGGTTTTAAGACTGTCTTTCTGTTGTAATTGTGATGAACAAGCAAAGTCAATGGGTAATAGTGAACGATGCTCTCTTCCCTGTGAGATGTCTGGTCCATTTTCATTCAAGGGATTTCTTAAATGAATACAGCTTTACTTGTAGATAGTGCAGTCTCTCTCCTTTCACATCTCCATAAGGAAGTATTTCGAGCATTTGGGTCACTGGTTTTCCTCCCTTTCATCAGGGCATCACAGAGGTCATTGTCAGCAATCAGAGGTAGACACAAATCCTTCTCTGTGTCTATTTTGTGCTGATGGTCTTTCTTTGTGTTTACCAAGATAAATGCCTCAATGGTGCATCTGGTCTGCAAAGAGCACTATAATATGACTCTTGAGAACATGGCAGCTCATGGACTTCGCTATCCAGAGAGATTTTAAAAGCCTTATCCATGGCAGAACATGCAGTCAGCTCCATTCACCTGAAAAACTCAACTGATTGAAAGTGAGAGTCATTTCTCTGAGTGAAATTATCCTGTCCTTTTGCTATAAAGACAGAGGTCAAATCAAAAAGACAGTGCTCAGATACAACAGTGAATATTCCTCAAGTCTTGCAATAGTCAGGCGGAAAGGCTTGGTTTGATGTGGTAGCATGAGGACTCTTGAGCATACGTGCATTCAGATTTTGAGCTGGGCTTTCTCACAGTTCTTGGACAGCAGATTCATTCTGAGATCGAGGTACCTAGTACAGTGAAGCTCCCTGCGACTTTGGTTGCTTCTCTGAATTTTCTCAACCTGCTGGAGATGGCAGAGTTGTGTGGAGAAGCCCCAGGAGGGACACTGTTTGCAATCTTCCATAGCTTTCTCCAGCCAGTCAGGGTAGAAAATTCAATGACTTTCAGTGACGTATTTTGCTGCCAGTGTGTGCCAAGACAAAGCAGCAGCTAATTTCAGTTCTTCGAACTTGTGGAGGCTTTTGCTTGCAATAGGAATGATTTAGGGTGAAAATTCAGCTCATTTTTTTGTTCATCCATGCCTTTGGGAAGGTCTTTTTATGATGTCCTGGCACAACAGGTTCCATGCAGCAATGAAACCATGTATTTTGCTGATTCTGAGCTGGCCTCTGAATGATGGCTAAGCTGTAATTTTAAAAAAGTTATCAACAGATTTCTACTACTGCAAAGTATAAACCTTAGTGGTTTCTGGCAATCTTCAGGTATAGGAGGTTACTCAGCTCAGTGGTAGGACTGAGTTTCTGAAAGCTCTCTCAGTGTCTGCGCTGAACTCTTCTTTCTTCCTTTTCTCTCCCCACCCTCTGAGATGAATGATTAACTTCTACTGATTGCTAGTAAAGCAACCGTAGAAAGGAGGCAATACTGAGCCTGTCAGAACCATGTGATGGGAAACGAGATCTGTTATTACAGCCACGGTAAGATTAGGTAAGAGCAGTGCACCCCCCAGACTTCTCCTCTGGCATATTGCAGCAGATAGGGACATATATGACCAAAGTCCATTATCAGCTGCTGCTGTTGATGCCCTGACTAAAGAACTGCATGGCATGGTGGTGAGGTGAGGAAAAGGCAGCAGACACTGAAAAGAGCATGAGGAAAGGGTGGCAACCCAGGTTTCAAAACTGTGACATGGCTTATAATATGCAGCAGTTCTGGCTTTCAAGGGATGCATTAGTTCCCTATAAATCACCTCAATCTATTTATCTATAAAGCCCTCTATAAATCATCTTACTCCATTTTGTTTTACTGGGCAGAGGAAGAAAGGTCTTCACTAAGCAGGATTTCTCTTGCGTGACAATGCAGCCTTGAAAAGCAAGCTGAGCCTCTCTCCTCTAAATGGAAAGGATCCCTGAGGTGAAAGCTCCCTTCAAACCAGGTTACTGACATTTACTTAATACCGTCTGTAGCAGGATTATCATTTAAGCTGCCCAAAAGCACATTAATCTCTCTGGATCCGTCCAAGCGCTGGATTGTAATGGCATTTAATCAGAGAAGGCTTTGATTTCTAAAGACAAGTGCAAACACTGAAATATCTGCCTGTGGAACAGTTACTTATTCATGTGCAAGTGTAGCTGAGGAGGAGCATGTAGCTAGGGTATTGACAGTGGGAGGGAAGCCTGGAGAGGGGAGTTATCAAGAAATGAGCTGGCATGAATTTTGAGGGAAGACCAAGACATGGCAAGGTTAAGAAGGCTGTTTCAAGAGGTAAGAGCATTTACAGTATTGGTTGGGAAGATACATTTGGAAGAAGTGGGAAGAGCAGGGAAGGGAGGAAAAATAGACTGAGGTGCTCTTAAGATGTTTGTAGTGTACTGTATGCAGGAGGGAAGGAAGGATAGCAAGGGTACTTAGAGCTTGGACTTTTGAAGAAGATCCTAAATGGCACAGATGCTCCTTTTGCACCCGTTCTGATTTTACCTGATTAATTTAGAGAGACTTTTATCTGTATACAAATCTTACCATTAATCTGCTGCATGAATCTTCCCTATCCCTCCTTGTGGATGGTTTGCCTTCCTTCACAGAGGCTGCTGGATCAGTAGGCTGTTGGAGCTGCGGAGCTTACGAATGCACTCCTGGCACGTGCCGTATTGCCTCCAACTAACCAGCCAGCTCAGGTAGCCAAGTGGAGAGTCCCACATGATGACCCTGGCTTGGTCTTGAGTCAGAGAAAGGAAACGATGCCATGTACTTCAGCTCACTGGAGCCTAATCATGACCCATGGATGATTCAGAGGTCAGGAAAGTGTTTTGTGAAGCTGAGATGTGAAAGCAAACAGCTAAGGTATTATGATGGGCTACTGCCCACAGTTATTGCCAACTGTCACCCATCCTTCTATGGCTTTTTCTTCTTCCTTCTGTGACTAAATGGGTTGTGCACTGGAATGGTATCTCTTAGCTCAGTAAAGAGCCCAGCTACCTTAACGTGGTTGATAGCTTTGCAACTTGAAATATGCTTTTAGTGAGGGATTTACCCTTCTGCCAAGACTCAGGAGCTGCTGCCTTGTAGCTGCTAAAATTTAGTGGGATTAAATTTAGCTAGAGGTATTAAAGATAACAGGAAGGGATTCTACAAGTACATAGCAAATAAAAAACAGACTAAGGAGAATGTAGGCCCCCTCAAGAAGCTCTCAGGAGAGCTGGCTACACAGGATTTGGAGAAGGCTGAGGTTCTGAATGACTTCTTTGCCTCAGTCTTCACTGGCAAAGGCTCTGACCAAACCACCCAAGTCTTGGAAGGCACATGCAGGGACTGTGAGAATGAAGACCTTGCGCCCACTGTAGGAGAGGAACTGGTTCGAGACCATCTTAAAAATCTGAAGGTGCACAAGTCCATGGGTCCTGATGAAATCCATCCGTGGGTCCTGAAGGAGCTGGCAAATGAAGTTGCGAAGCCGCTGGCCATCATATTTGAGAAATCATGGCAGTCAGGTGAAGTTCCTGATGACTGGAAAAAGGGAAATATAACCCCCATTTTCAAGAAGGGGAAAATGGATGACCCAGGGAATTACAGACCAGTCAGTCTCATCTCTGTGCCTGGCAAAATCCTGGAGCAGATTCTTCTGGAAGGTGTGCTAAGGCACAAGAAAAACAACAAAGTGCTTGGTGACAGCCAGCATGGCTTCACTAAGGGGAAATCCTGCCTGACCAATTTGGTGGCCTTCTATGATGGAGCTACGGAACTGATGGACAGGGGTAGAGCAGCTGATGTCATCTACCTGGACTTGTGCAAAGCGTTCGACACTGTCCCACATGACATCCTTGTCTCTAAATTGGAGAGACATCAATTTGATGGATGGACCACTCGGTGGATAAAGAACTGGCTGGATGGCCGCATGCAAAGAGTTGTGGTCAATGGCTCAATGTCCTGCTGGAGACCAGTAACGAGTGGTGTCCCTCAGGGATCGGTGTTGGAACCGGTCTTGTTGAACACCTTTGTCGCTGACATGGACAGTGGGATTGAGTGTGCCCTCAGCAAGTTTGCCGATGGCACCAAGCTGTGTGGTTCAGTTGATACGCTGGAGGGAAGGAATGACATCCAGAGGGACCTTGACACACTTGTGAGGTAGGCTGATGCCAACCTCATGAAGTTTAACCATGCCAAGTGCAAGGTCCTACACCTGGGTCGGAGCAATCCCAGGCACAGCTACAGGTTGGGCAAAGAGATTCAGAGCAGCCCTGCAGAGAAGGACTTGGGGTGTTGGTCGATGAGAAAATGAACATGAGCCGGCAGTGTGCACTTGCAGCCCAGAAAGCCAACTGTATCCTGGGCTGCATCAAAAGGAGCGTGACCAGCAGGTCAAAGGAGGTGATCCTGCCCCTCTACTCTGCTCTTGTGAGACCTCACTTGAAGTATTTGTGCAGTTCTGGTGTCCTCAACATAAAAAGGACGTGGAACTGTTGGAACAAGTCCAGAGGAGGGCCATGAGGATGATCAGGGGACTGGAGCACCTCCCATATGAAGATAGGCTGAGGAAGTTGGGGCTGTTCAGCCTGGAGAAGAGAAGGCTGTGTGGAGACCTCATAGCAGCCTTCCAGTATCTGAAGGGGGCCTATAGGGATGCTGGAGAGGGACTCTTCGTTAGGGACTGTAGTGATAGGACAAGGGGTAACGAGTTAAAACTTAAACAGGGGAAGTTTAGGTTGGATATAAGAAAGAAATCCTTTCCTGTGAGGGTGGTGAGGCACTGGAATGGGTTGCCCAGGGACGTTGTGAATGCTCCATCCGTGGCAGTGTTCAAGACCAGGTTGGACGAGGCCTTGGGTGATATGATTTAGTGTAAGTTGTCCCTGCCCATGGCAGGGAGGTTGGAACTGGATGATCTTAAGGTCCTTTCCAACCCTAACTATTCTATGATTCTATGATTTCCCAGGGTGAGATCCTTTTGTCAGTACAAGTGTGGAAACCTCTCATGCCTCAAGTGTGCTTATAACACTCAAGTGTTAGATGAAATGGAGCATGGAGAAGAACAATTTCTGGGGAAAATGGATATTCTTGCTCTTTGCACCTGCTGATTTAATCTGGGGAGAGGTTTCCTTGCAGATTCTCCTACATTTCCTCTAGTCTGAAGCTTAATGAAAATTGACAAGGCACTGGTAAGCAAGGATAGTGACCTCCAGTATTTCAGCTTCTGAATTGTGCAAAGACATCAGGTAAAAGTTAAATTACGCACAAACTCATTTCTTACTGAGTCAGTCTCAAGCATCAGTGTCAATCAATTGCTTTACTCTCAGCAAGAAGCTTTGCATTAAATCTGAGGAAATACAACTACATTTAAAACTAAGGGAAAAGGATGCCCATAGCCATTTTGGGTGTGACAGAGAAACAATTAAACAATGGCTGGTCTTCTATACCTGTGTCCTGTAGAAACTTACCAAGTTAGTACCTCAGTTCCCTGGATGGATGAGTCAGAATATTTTTCCCCACTTAAATGCTGTGGAAGATGGGGCTTTGAGCCAGAAAATAATTTCCTCAGTCCCCAGCAGAGAGTGTGGGGCATTCTAGGAATACACTCTAGGTGTCGTAAAAACTCTTCCTGTATCTTAATGATATCATGTGTGTCCAGACATCACCTTGCTGTGATGCTAATCAATGCATAGCAGTAGTTCTGCATTACAGAGCACTTTGTTTTGATCCTCACAACTGGATCACACAAGGCAGAGTGTGAAATTGCATCTCTTTTGTGTGACCATCCTAATCTGCTCTGGACAAGAGCCACTTCAGAGCAGAGACACAGTGCAGGTTCCAAATTGTGGCTGTTCTCCATCTGCACCCTTTGCTAATTTGACACCAGTTTAATTGGGCAGGATTGCCCTAGCAGGATTAAACAAACCCTTAGATGATGGCTGTAATAACAACAACGAAAGAAAGCAAAACCCAATGCACTCTTCAATCCAATTAACCTTCGATTAAGGTTCCAAAATCAATGCTATTATTTTGGCCTCGGGAGGTAATATTGAACCCTGAGAAATGAGCTGCACAATGACCTTTACTTTTAATGAGATCAATAGAAGTTAGTGTCGCCATCTCTTAAAATAATTGGCAAATATTACAGCCAAATTAAGGCTAGAGACTAGTATCTGCTCCATATCTAAAGAGACAGTCACAGATGGAGGTGGGACAGGAAAGGATGGTGCCCTATCAGACAGTTTCATCTAGGACTTAATCAGGAGCAGAGAGTGAGATCAGCTCTACAGGACCATGTCACAGGACTTTTTTCTTAGCCTTTCTTCTTCATGTTAGTTGGAGGCATGGAGCCAGTTTTCTCACAAGGCCAGGAAAGTATCAGTGACTTTCCATGGATAACCAAGGCTGGTTTGTTGCATTGCAGTTGCCCATGAACATGATATGTGTCATCTTTTTACTGCAGGAGTATTCATAGGCTCAAATTTGCACACATTCTTTCCTTTCTGAGAGGTTTCTTGCTCACTATTGCATATTGGTGTTTTTTAAGATACTAATTTGTGATGGACTTTCCAGTGTTTTGTTATTGTCAAGTTGCTCTGTCATGGATGCGTGCTGATTCATTAAGAAGAACGATGCATACAGCAGCTGGTGTGTCCCCAAAAGTTTGCTGCTGTGGGGCTGTATGCAACGGAATATAATAGGGTTCATCAAAAGCAGCTCCTAGCGGAGGGTAGCAGGTTGTCTAGGCTTTCAGCAGCAACTACAGCTGTGTACATACACAAGAAGAAACACATCCTTGCTCCTATCTACACTACATCTGAATTAGATGACAGAAATGCAATACATGTACCTGGTAAAATCCTTGGCACCTTGATATGAGTTAGTTAACTAGAAATGGTGGGGATTAGCAGGGAAATTGCAAAGTAGGTAAGAAAATGATACATGCAATGGTGGGGAGAGATTACCATAGAGGAGTTTTGTGAGGTTTGCTCTTCAAACTGACCTTATTTAGTGAATTCAGTGATGACCTCGACACAAACAGAACTATGTGAAGGAGGTTGTTGATGACAACAAATTGAGAGGTTCTGTCATTGTGGAGAAGTACCAAAGTGGCAATAGCACTTAGTGGGCTTGAGGACTGAAGTGATAGAAAGGGATAACAATGAGCAATACAAAGTGAAAAGCTTAAAACTAATATGAAGAGTTCCTTAAGTATGCTGGGAGTTTATCAGAGGGAAATGACATGTTAGAATTAACTTTGGGATAGTAGTCAATCACAGAGTAAATGTGTGTTTCCAGAGCAGTGCAACTGGAAGTGTAAAAAGCAGGTTGAATCCTAAGACACATCACATAAGGGAACATCCTGTAGAAATGGGGCAGTATTTGTGCTGTATTTATGCTGATAATTACCTTACTGGTGAACACACTGGAGTAGTAGATACTGGAGAGGGAAGGAATTAGTTAAACTTCAGGTTCATGTTAGCTAAGGAAATTTAAACAGGGCGTGATTAAAATGAAGGTGGGATTTAGGGGAAGGGTTTTGACCGTCTAAAGAATGAATTTTTGTAACAGCCTCCAAAGTCATACTTTTATGTCTTTCTTATTTCCAGTGAACTTGACTAGTTTATAGAGACGCTGTGTGATACTGTACAATAACAGTCCTTAATGTCTGCACCACATTCTTGTTTTGTTTGGTATTGACTTTTAACTCATGTAAGATAATTTGTGGCATGTAGCATCCTTGCTGTACTGAGTACATAAGATGAACTTCATGTGCTTAGTTTGGTGAACAGCCTGGTTGCTCTACATGTATCTGGCACTCCACTGTTTTTACCCCAGCTGCTGACTCTTCATTTCGTTGTCTGAGATGTGCTTATTCTTCAGCTTCTGTTTTTGCAAAATGAAAACATTGGGTTAAAATAGTACGGCTTGCCTGACACAGTGTCATGGTCATGTCATGTAATGTGGCAATGGCAGGTTGCTATTAGCATTGACTGGTGAGGCCACAGGCTATTTGACTGTAGTCATCATATTCTGCTGCAGTACAAACAGACAAATCAAACTTCTTTTTGCCAATAACACACCTTCTGGCAATAGGCAAGGATATGCCTGTGACCAGAGTCTGGTGTCATCCTGACACATAAAGCTCAGCTCTGCTTGCTGACTAGCATATTTTTTTCCTTATGTGTTGTGCCTAAATTGTGCTGTTCTTTATTACACCCTCTTCTGCCTGGTTGTATTTTTTGTAGCACATCCCACATGCTACAAGTGCTTCTGCTTCCTTGCTATTCAAACCTTCGAACACTGGTAGACTGCGCTTAGTCTGCTATTCCTTAGCCAACTTCAGAATCTTCAGTACTTCCTATCTTTTTTTTTCCTGAGTAAATTCCTCCTGCATCCTGCTCATTTATTTGCTCTCTCCGAACTCACTCTATATAGTCGGCATCTCTCTGTTAATGAGCTGTCACATCGAAGCGAATGCAGGATTCCAAGGGTAATTATTATTTTTTTTACGATGTGCACCAGAACAATGCTGGGGTAATGATAAGGACCTCCTTGTGTTGGATGAAAAACTGGGAAAGGAATTATGACCTCTTCCTGTCATAACAAAACTCCTGTGTGTTTACTTTGATCTTTACTTCCGTGCATCACTGCAACCTTTTTGTCTAATTTGCAATGCACCTTCACCTTGAGCTCCTATACAGCTTAAATGCATGCTGGATTCCTCCCTTCTCCTGAGTAGGAGTAGAGGTTTTCATATGTTTGTTTTCTCGTTTCACCTGACAGCATTCTTCCAGTGTGGTTTATGTATGTTATTTATCCAGTGCCCTTCTTAATAACGGTGGCATAAAGGCTCATAGTGATGGGTCACAGTACTAAAGAATTAGTGTGTGTAAGGGTTTTCATGTTTTTTTTCCTAAACCTTTTCTCTAGAAACGTGAACTCCTTTTTGTCTGCATTATATAGTGATCATAGAATCATAGAATAGTTAGGGTTAGAAAGGACTTTAAGATCATCTAGTTCCAACCCCCCTGCCGTGGGCAGGGACACCTTAAGCTAAATCATATCACCCAAGGCCTCATCACTCTTCACATATTACACTGTAAGCCCTAGATATATAACCTTCCTTTTTTGTTTAGGATTTGACAGTATTGGTGCTTTCTATCTTAATTCAATATAAATCCTGGTTTTTGTCAACAGACAAAAATATGCAAAAATACTTCAGTGTGCAGCACAGTTCCATCTCTTACACTGGGTAATTTTGCTTTTCAAACTAAGGACTGTTTATATGCTTATGTCATAAATCCCTGTAACATATCTTCTGTATGCTAACGAAGTTGTACAGAATGCAATCCTCTTTCTTAAAGGAGCCATAAAGCATAGTTTCAACTACTGCAGATATTCAAAGTTGCATGCTGGGGAAGAGGTAAATATAAATACAGCAGGGAAAGGAGAGAGGATGGGGATCTTGCAGTGAAGTTTATCTTGTACCCATGACCTAGGCTATGAGTCTGATCAGGACTGTGACCCCTCTGTTTTCATGGAAAGGTGGGAAGATGAATCCCCAAGCTTCTTTTGTGTTGCTTTGTTGTCTGCAAAAGGCTGTGGCCACAGATCAGTTTAGTAACCTGTCTGCTGATTCAGAAGAAGAGACCTTTCCTGCATCTGGAGTCTATAGCCACCCCATAAGATCCTGTTATGAGGGTAGTGTGGATAACTTAGTGAGAGGTGTTTTTATAGGATTATAGGATATTTGAGATTGGAAGGGGCTTCAGGAAGTCTCCTATAAAACCTCCGAAGGCAGGGTCAGCTGTGAGGTCGGACCAACTTACTCAGGGTGTTATCCAGCCAGGTCTAAAACTTCCAAGGATGGTGGTTGCACAACCTCTATGGGGAACTTGTTCCACTGTTTGACTTTCTCAGCATATGCCATTACCACAGCACAGAAGGACAGTTCGCTGTCTTTGATACAGCCCATATTCTGGTGCCCCAGATTATTAGATTTCCAGGTTTTAGCCATGACCAACCAACAGGTTTTCAGAACTGCCAGCCCTTGTATGGATTTGTGTTTAATGGGTATGAGACATCACATTGTGCCCTAGATTGTCCCCAGGTCCTCATCTTCAATAATTCTGTGCTCTTCCTGGAGGGCAAAGAGTGAGGCAGAGAGGGCAAAATGCAGCTCCTTCAGTGTGTGCACAGGTGTTCTGGTTGCTACCGTGATCAGTCACAATGTCCAAATCCATTCCGCCTGGTGTGCAGGTCCCTGGGAGGCTGTGTGAATGAGTGACTGGCTTAAAACAGACTTTGTGGCATGTGCTTGGACTGTCAGCAAGTGCTACTCACCTCTTCTAGGAGGTCACAGCGCCTGGTACTTTGGTCCTATCCACTTTTAGAGCTTGTTGATCTAGGAGACCTATAAGGGTCACTTCATTGCTCCAGTGAGCTTGCTGGTGATTGAGGAGGGAAACGTTATTGCCCTCAGTAAGTAGTTTAAATAACACTGGTGTGGCATTAGGGGAGCTGCTCTACAGGAGACTGTAGGGCTCTGCTATGCCACCTGTGTGTGTGTTTTGGCACAGGGGCAGCATTCTCCATGATTCAGCAGTGTGGCTCCAAGTCCCATTTGAGGGATGGAGGGTTGTCCCACCTCGTCCTACAGCTGTCCCTGTTGGTGTGTTACAGGAAGGGTTCCTGTTCTTCCTCCTCATTTTTAGTTACTTGGGCACTATTCATAATGAATGCTCTTCTTGGAGGTGGTCGCATTTCAGAGATTGGTAAAACAAGCCCTTTCCTGGCTGACTGTTTGTCTGCAGGATGAGCTGTCATTAGTATCCCATTACTTCTTCTACCACTTCTGCTTATGGGGACAGCTGCCTGTTTGCTGCTTACGCTGTGTGTCTGGGGACATGCTTGGAATAATTTATAATGATTGTCTTTTAATTGCTTGTTCAGCACTCCACTGTAGAGCTCTGTGCCGCTCTCTGATGGCAGAGAGGGCTGGCAGTGGGATGTCAAGGCAAGGCACATTGCTGTGTTAGTGCAAGGCAAGGGATTGATCCTAGGCCCTGGGGATGTTTGCTTGCTCCTAGGAGGTTTTTAACTTTAATAACATCTCTTGGTGATAAGGAACAGTGGCATGGAGGAGCACAGCAGTGACAGGATGATTTAAACAGCCTTTCTGTGCTTCTCCATCTTCACAGGCATTGCAAACCAGATTAGCATGGGTTTGAGGAAAGAAAGAGGGAAAGTGAGATGGGGGGAGGGAAGAGGGAGTCCATGTTTATTCTGGTAAGCAGATTGACAGGCTCTGTCTCTTCCCACCCCTTCTCTGCTGACTCCTGCTGCCATCCATGGATGGAAACATCCAAGTCTTCCTTCAAGTGGTCTCTCACCACCCCATCAGCTCTTTCTATGCCTTCCCTGTGAATGCCTGTCTGCCCCTATCTGCTGTCTTACTTTTTTCCTCATTGCTAAAAACCCCATTCCTACCCATAGATGTTTTCTCTCTTTTATGCCAGGCAAGTGTCCTTAAAACCCCCCTGACCTCACAAACACCAGGGTAGGTGCCAGCACACAGCCTGTGCATTTCTCAGTGTGAGGAGCTGCAAGAGCTCTGCATGGGGACATTGGCACGTACCAGACCCTTGCTCCCTGCAGTGCTGGCACATGGGGGCTACCTCCCCTCCTTGGCAGGCCCCCTGCTGTGGTGGCCCTGTGTGACCATCTCCTGTCTTCTCACAGATCTCTCGCAATCTGGGGAAACTCTACAGTGAAATGATCTTTGTGAATGGCTTTGTGCACTGTGACCCGCACCCAGGCAACGTGCTAGTGAAGAAATGCCCAGCCTCTGGCAAGGCCCACATTATCCTGCTGGACCATGGGCTCTACCAGGTATGGAGTGATGGGGGGCTTCTGGGGCCTCTGTAGGTGCCTGTGGGCAACAGGCTGAAAAAGCATACCCAGCTGCAGCCTTGTCTCTCTAAGCCCATGTGGATACATTTTTCCCCAGTTTCCTTTCTGTCATGGAATTCTGGGGGCCATGTCTTCCTCCCTAGGTGCTGAGTGAGTCCTTTCGCATGGACTACTGCCGCCTTTGGCAGGCCCTCATCAAGGCTGATATGAAGAGGGTACAGAAGTACAGCCGGAGGCTTGGGGCAGGGGATATGTACCCTCTCTTTGCCTGTGTGGTGACCGCCAGATCCTGGGAGGCTGTCAACAGGGGCATTGACAAGTCACCAGTCTCAGCCAGCGAGGTAGGTCCTGAGTGTTTTTCTCTGTCGTGTGCCCTTCCTTTTCCTTGGGTACCCTTCTTTCTTGTAACCACTTGCTCCACTGGTACTGCAGAAGTGTGGGGCAACCCCTGGCAGCTCTGTAGCAAATTCTACATTGATAGCTGAGGCAGAAAAATCCAGGACTTCCTTCTACTATGTGTTTTATAGTGGCTGAACTTAATTTCCCATTTTCAATTGTCATGGGCTGCTTAAATTTTGTATAATATTTTAATGGCTAAGTGTTCGCCAGTTCTGGCAGGGGAAACGTTTGTAGATCAACCTTTTATTTAAAAAGTGTGGAATGCAGCTGTGCAGGGAGCCATCAAGGAGGATAAGTTAAGGTAGAGGAGATGTAAAGGCATAGTGGGAAGACATGAGAAGGATAATGCATTATCACTATTCATGTAAATGACTATCAGCTCTGATACAAACTCCTAAAACCCCTTGGAAATTACCTCCCAGTCAGAAACCCTCTTAACTTGGAGTCAAGGTTGCTTAACTGCAGATCCTGTCAACTCAATCACTACAAATCTAGGAAACTGCCACTTACATTCTTCTCCATTTCTTATACACACATGCTGGGCTCCTTCTCATGCTTCTTCTCAATCCTGAAACGCACACCTTAAGAATAGTAGCACCTTAAGAATAGTAGCAGCCCTTGCCGACTGTGCTGTTTTTAGACATGAGCATATAGTGCTGTGTTTTCAGCCAGTGGACTAGTGTCTACAGGTAGAAACGTATTCCTATGGTTTGTTTTTATCTGCATTCGTTTGTAGCAGTGAGAATGAAATTCATTTGAGTAGCATTATAATATAATCCTATGAAATTCCTTTGGCTTGGCATTTCATTTTGATGGATGTGGCAGAATGTACTGCACTGGGTTGCCATTATCCATAGCAATGAGTTGGTCAGATACCTTGGGTAATGGACTCCCCTCACACCCAGTACTCTGATTGCTTCCTACCTGAGTTAATTTTCTGCAGCAATAACATAGTGACTGTCTAGCAGAGCTGTGTTTGATCTGGTGAGCTCTGGAGATGACAGTTCCAGAAAAAAATCCAGAGGCACCAAAGTGAATCAACACAGAGCTGGCTTTACTATTATAAGGCCAGTGTTGAATCTGAGCTAAAAGGCAACGTTTATCCTAAACTGGATTGTGACTGTTATGCCAGAGGTGTAACCGCAGCTACATGGTGCCTTGTGAACTTTGTCATTGAGTTGAATTGCATGTACGGAGCCAGCTCTGTTGTCTTTGCCTACATGACACAATTAATGCCGAAACTGGATAATCCTGCAGCAGATAATGGGGAGCTGAGCAGATTTGCTGAGGCATTAGGAAATGAGCTGCTGCTTGCCCTTAGTTTAGAGGTGCATTTGAAAGAATGTATCTGCAGCAAGAGCCATGAGCACGCATTGGGGCAGATACCAGCAGTGCAGAGCTCCAGAGAGTGTGCTCAAGGATGCATGGACATGAGAGTAGCCTGTGAGACAAGGAAGCAGCCCTTGTGAAACAAAATCTTATCTGTAGCGTTGTGTCCAGTCTGGGGCACTGCATCTCAGGAAACGTTTGATGAAACTGGGCCAAGTTCAGTAGGAAGCTGCAAGGATTAGTGGTCAAACAGATGCAACCCATGAGGTAAGCCTGCGCAAGTTAGGGCAGAAAATATCTAGAAAGGCATGGTTCAAGAAAAGCTGTAGTAGTAGTAGTTTTCAAATCTGCTAAAGACTGCTGCAAAGAGGGCAAGAAGTAATGGGTTTAAATTCAGCTAAGGAGATTGGGCTGAAACATGGGAAAAGCCAGATCTAATGGCAGGGCCATTGTAATGGTGGTATGGATGGTCAGGAAGGCTTTGAATCACATCACTGGAGAGTTTTAGGAGCATGCTAGGAAAATGTGTGAGGATTGCCATAGGTGTAGTTCTTCCTGCCTTCAGCCATGGCCAGGCAGCTGACCACTCAGGGTGGTCACTAGACTCATCTCATCTGATTTTATGACTGTGTTTTGCTGTATCCTGCAGCAGCCTCAGTGACTGCAGCCAAGGGGCTTTTCTCAGGTCCTATGGCATAGCTCATTTCTTCCTGAGCATGCAGGCTTCACCCTTGGCAGAAAATGACAGTTCTGATGACAGATCATGTGGGTGTTTTGTGATGTGGACAAGCAGCTGGAGCTAAAAAGACAAAGAAAATAAATAGAAATTAAACCTTATATGTGTAAAATAAAGTAGGCTCTGCAGTGATGCTGGCCAGGATAAGGGATAAGAGATAATCAGGGAGGAATTTTCTGCCAACAAGTAACAGAGTGAAACATTAAACATTTAGAAGAGCTAAGCTTCCTGCTGAAGCCCTGTGTTTTGGTCAGTGACAGAAGCAGGAGGACACAAAGATTTATTTGTCAGCAGCAAAGCTATCATGGTGGTATGTGAGCTGTATACATCCCTGACCATCACGACCTGCACACTCGGTTTGTGCAGGTCTGTTCCTTTCTAATAAGTCTGAAGTTCACAAAGAGTGAGTGTGAGATCCCATATCATGAAATAGAGACCAGCTGACCCTCATTCCAGAGGAGGGAAGGTTTTAGAGCTGTCCTTTCCCGCAAAGGAGCCTGCTCCCTGTAAGAAGATTTTTACTGCCCTTTGCATGTGTCCTGCTGGATTCTGGAAATTTCAGATGTTCCAGGGACTTCTATTTGGATTTGCTGATTCATGTCATGGCCTCTGTAGGAGGAGGTAGGGACACAGTATGTGTATGGGATCAGCTCCACACCACACTGTATGACATTTACTGGGATGGTAGGAGAACTCAAATCTAAAAAGAGGCAGAGAAGTGGGGGCTGCCTGTCTTGCATGCTGTGGTGGTTCATGTTTGGAGGGGAGCCCGTCTTGTGTGGCTCAGGTTGTAGTTACTAGTTATTACTGGGATCTTACAATGGGCAGTGTGTTTGTTAGAAGCTGGGAAAGCAAGGAACATGAAAGATCACTCTGTATTTACCTGGATCTTACACCCTTTACCTAAGCATCTGCTAGTGGCAGCTGCCAGACAGGATATGAGTCTAGATAGACCCTTAATCTGACAGATGACAGTTTTTGATCTTTTGGGTTAGTGTGACTCTTAACTGCATAATGCTTTCTCACCTCTGCTGAGTTTTGCTTAGGATAAAGGACTCAACTAGGGAAACAGCTTCATCAGTATAGCATAAAGCCATCAGTTGCATGGGACAGCAAGACAAGGAGCAGCCTGGTTGTCCTTTCAGCATGCCTCTACCTTCCTGAGCAGTCTGTGCTACCTGCAGCTCCGCCAGCTTTGGAGATGGTGAGGTGAGAATCAGTCAAAAGGTTGCAAGGGCAGTAATGAGACATGGTTGCTGCAGGCTGCCTGGGGTCAAGAACTGAGGTAGCAGCAGGTGCCCTGTTCTCCTGAGATGCTATTAATTTTGCCAGTGAGGGGACAGGGCCTTATCTTACTGAGGAGCAGGTAGGATATGGCAGGAATGATCTGTGACTGTGCTGTGAGTGGTTGGGACAGCTAGGTGTCTGCAGGAAAGCAGGACAAAGAGCTCTTTAGCTTTTGACCTAGAGTCATGGTCTGGAAAGATACCATCTCCTCCTGCCAAATTTCAGCTGCATCTGGACCTGGCTTTGCCATGCACTCTCAGCTTCTCTCTCCTTTCTCCCTGACATGATGCGGCTGGCTGCAGGATATGGAGATCCGGTCCAACACTGCTACTTACCTACCCCAGATCACCCAGCTGCTCAACAATGTCCCCCGCCAGATGCTGCTGCTGCTGAAGACCAACGACTTGTTAAGGGGGATTGAACTAGCTCTGAACACACGTGCCAGTGCCAGCTCCTTCCTCAACATGTCTCGCTGCTGCATCAGAGCCGTTTCCAAGTGAGTCTCTTCTTCAGGCACCACAGGCCAGTCATGGAGCAGCAGGGGCTGGTTGTCCCTGCAGGCAAGGAGCCAGGGAGGATCCCAGGGCCAGCAGGCCAGCCAGGGCCCAGTCCTACAGGAGCTGGGCAAGGCAAGCAGGACAGACTCTGGGAGGTCAGGTCCAATCGAAAGTCCATGTTGTAATGCAACTTCCTGGCAACAGGGCAGGTCCAAGGTCAAACCAGAAAGTCAATATGTAGATCAGGTATGGTGGTTGTCAGACATGTCTGTAGTGACAAGGCAGGGCTGAGGTCAAGCAAGAGGTCAGTATTTGAGCTGAAGTACAGGTCAAGGGGAACAGAGTATGAGCTGGGGGCCATTACTCCTCCAGTGTAGCTCAGGCAGGGACTGAAGGTGCAGGTCTGAGATTAGCCTGAGTTCCTGAATCCATGAGCAGAAGGCTGGGGGAGATCCCAGGCTAGTCAGGGACATAAAGGCTTATTAGAACCCCCCACTTAGGGCCCTGACAAGGCCCAACTTGACCTCTTGCCCTCATACTCTTAGCTGTGGACCAGTCCCACTCAATATCACATCTGCTGTGGTCCTGCCCCTGCTCAGTTGCACATCTCAGCCTGTCTGTGTTGTTCTCATACCCATCAGCCTCTTCAGAGGGCAGGTCTATCACCCTGCAGCTGGGGACAGGGATGGAGTTGGAGGCCTTAGGATTTAGGGTTTGGTCCCTCCAGAAGAGGAGAAAGGGTTTCCTGTCCATTAGAGTCATCACCACTGGAAAGTATTTGTGGGTAGGAAAGATCACTGAAAGTTTACTGCTGCCAGTTTCTCCAGCCTAATTGAGGGGCTAGGGCTGACTGTGAAGATCAGGCTGATATTTAAAAGCTGGGAGCAGGAGTTGTGCAAGCAATTTCCATCTGTGAGTCTTATGAGTCAATGCACTTCTGCCTCAGATTCCTCCTCCTTACAGGAGAAATAACATCTCACTGATGAGAGACATGCAAATCCCAGTTAACCTCTGCTTCTAAGGGAAGGTGGAGAATTACTTTTCCTGGAATTAGTGTGTCAGGATTGCTGGGCTCTTATGAGTATGTTACCAGGAAAGGCTGGCTATAGGAGTGTGTACCTGTTCCTTTTAGCTGAAGTGAAGCTGGGTGTAGAAGCAGAGGATGCCATGGCTCAGAGTCAATATGCACAGGGGCGAGAACTGGGCTCACAAGGGAGCAGGCTGTCTCTCCTGCCAGATTCATGCTAGGAAGGCAGTCCCCAGCTCCCCAGGAGCATTACTTAAAAAAAATCCCTATTCCCATGGGTCTCTACTGCTAGTGATTCTCCAGATGTGGGATGTTCCCCTCCCCAGGGAAGATGTATGACAGGCTGCCTTCCCGATGGGCTTCATCCTGCCGCATCTAATGCAGCTGTTTCTTTCATTCTAGGTACCAGAGAAGCAAGAGTCACTCGCTTTACAGGAAGGCCCAGATTTCACTCACAGAAGCCCTAAGCCTGTGGCAGATCAGCTTGTATGAACTCTTCCTCTGGCTGAAGGGGTCTCAGCTGGGGAACTGGGTCACTGCTCTCCTGAGGCGGAGGCACCATTCTATGTACTGACATGAACTGGTGGGAGAGGCCCAGGTGCTCCCGCCCTCCCTTCTGCTCTCCACAGCACATTTGCCTTTCTGACTGTTTCTGCTTTTCTGTGGGCTAATTTGGGGTCTTGTTCTATGTTACATGCTGCACTGTCTTTCTGTCTTTGCCTGTTACAGCATTAGCTTTCTCTGTGGCACTGGGAGCTGAAGTTGGTACTGGAGCTCTGTCATTTCATGCTTTAGGAAAAGGAGGTGTGGGATACTGTATGCCAGGAAAGGCAGGGTGCTTTCTTTCCCCATCTGAGCACGGCAAATTCCATTTAGATTCCAGTGGAAAGCAAAATCCTCTCCTTTGCTCTTTCTTAAATAATCTTATAGAATTTAAGAGAATGCCAACCCTGCCTAGAACGCCTCACATTTCTCAGCCCCTCAGAGAGAGGTGGTCAGTCCCTTTAAAATCTAGTAGTGTTTATGTTAGTTTTTGCAATCTCCTTAGTCTGATTTCTGTTCAGGTGTGCAGAGAGTTTCTCAGAGGAGTGAGACCTTGTGGAGAGCTGGCATTAGGGCTTCCTCTTCCACCACCAGGAAAAGGGGAAATTGTGAGAGTGGTGGACTGGGACTCCAGCTTTCTGAGGTTCATCTCCAGTCCTGTCAGCAAGTGCCTCTGTGTCTTTTGACTTTTCCTGGTCTGTTTCCTTTCAGGTGAAATGAGGGAAGGGGACACTGGTCCTGCCTCTTTTCCAAAATTCAGGAGGAATGACAACTCAGGGCTCTGAAACTGCTGGTAATGTGTGTGTTGTGTAATGTACTGCCACATAGCAAAATAAATGTGTTGTAGCAAAGACCTCTGGGGGAGGGGTGCCTGGCTGTGCACTCAGGGTGACATTTGGGCCTCTAACTTCAGTACTGTTTCTCCACTGAGTGAGTGATGCCAGGCAGCCCTGCTACCTGCTTGCAAGCCAAATAAAATGACCTCTTGGTCCTTCCTCTTCCTAAGAGGTTTGTTCCATATCTGGGCCTTCTGGAGCTGCATCAGATGTGTATTGGGGTAGAATGGAGGAGAGGGTGTCATTCTGCTGGGAGCATGCGCCACTTCTTGCCGTCCAGATCCACACTCAGCCTGCCGCCTCCCTGCCCGTGGGAGTGCGCTGCAGCACATCTGTGAGACGTCACCATCCCTGTGCCATGCACTGAGCATTTCACCTCGTCACTGCCTGTGACGTTTTACTGTTCCTGCCTCAGACAAAAACCTGCCACTTGCTCAGTGGTACAACTGACAGATCTGATGGCTCTGACTCTGCAGCTATGGGACAGTTACCAAGCAGTCTCATTGAGAAGCCTTCTTTATGTGAGACACATTTGGGATCCTGGGAGACATCCCTGATGCTTGTGAGGACTTCTGTAGCCAGAAAGGGTGGATGGAGGTGACTGCTCAGATCATTTCAGCTTTCTCATAAACTGTCTTGGTGAAAGGGGGCACAAAGAAGAGATGGGAGCATCCCTTTACTGCCAGTGGGCTTGCTAAGATGAGGGTTATTACTCAGGCACTAGACTGTGCCTGAGGGCAAATTACAAGACCATACACTCTCTCAGTTTGCATGTGGTTTCCAAGCTTGCACTGGTGTGAGACCTCACTTTGCAGTGAGCCTGTTTGCATGGGAAGGAAAGCAGGAAGCAGAGTGTGGGTAAGTGTGTGTGTCAGGCTCTGAGAAACTGATGCTCTTGCTTGCTGTGTGGTGGGAGAGAGAAGGGGTGTAATCCAGAAAAGGTACCTTACTACAGGTGTGCTTGGGCATGAGTTAATGACTGTGGACGTGTGGCTTATGACAGTGACTGTGTACATGTGCAAGTGTGTAGGCACAGCTGCCTACCTCAGGATTGCCAAGAAGTGGTGTGTGACTGGTAGAGTTGTGGATGGGGAATTATGGAACATGGATGTTTGGTCTCCTATGCAGTCAAATCACCTGAACCTGCCATTAGCTCTCTGAGCCCTTCCTGCCATGGGGCAGCAGCAGAGTGATGTGACCTCCCATCTTTGCTAAGAGTAAAAGAAAGAAACGCTGGTAAGACTGAATGTTCTTGAAAAGCTTGTCCCCAGCCTGTGGAATGACAGGTCAGAGATTCCTCTGACTTCTGGGTTGATGGTGTCAGGGAATGGGGTGGTGGTGTTTGCAGTGATGAGACTCCTGAGTCAACAAGGAGTCGCAGGGCCCTGGAATATTGGTCCTGCAGCCTGTACGTGAGTAATCTTGCTTACATGAGCAGTTCAGCTGAATCAGTGACTTGCTCAGGCACTTAATGGCTTGTAGGCTGGCAAGTGTGGGTGGGCCTGCTGTGTTCTCCTCACAAGTAGAGCTCTGCTCAGAAAATTGGCTTGGTGCACCCAGTAACATCCAGGAGACCCACCAGCAGTGGTCACGGACTGCATATCCTCATTATATAGCTGCCACTGCAAATACCTTTTCCTGTCCATGTCTGGGTATGCTGACCAGAGCACCATGTGGGTCTCACTAATATCTATGTGTGAAAGCGAGACCCAGATTGTGTCCCTCATTTCCAGACAATTCCATATTGTGGATGGTCTCCGTGCATCTGTGTTTGCATTGACTGTTGAGCCCCTAACTCACTCTTGGCCATGCCTGTTCTTTCCAGAATCCCACCAACTGAGTGCTAGTCCTGCTGCCTGAGAAAGGTTCTCTGGCTCTGAAAGTGGTAGGGAACCAGCAGCCTCTCAGACTCATTTTGGCAGCATGCAGCAGGCAGAGTGGGGTGTGTTTGGAAGAGCTTTGTCTATTGTCATTAGTCTCTGCCAGGAGGCTGCATGCTTAAGTGTTAGCAGTGGGATGACTCTGTCAGTTGTGCTCAGCTCTCACCCTTCCCACAGTCAATCAGTGAGGGTTTGCCTGAGGAAAGAACAAGCAAACACCCAGAATCTGACCCTTTAACATTCGTGCCTTGTCTTTCTTCTGAAAGCTCGCAAAGGTAAATGTGTTAAAAGGGTTTTGAAAAGACACTTTCTCATCCCGATTTGTGGTTGTCAAACATGAGTAACCTGGATCAGCTCTGTGCACTTGGCCTCTCCTTCCAACCTCCATTTATGTGTGTTTTCACCAATAGCAGCCAGCGTCTGCTGCTCTGCTTGCAGGTGGCTGCTGTCTGCCCAGCTTTAGCTGTGAGGAGGGAACAGAGGTTTGATGCGGGCACTAACCCTTGGCCTCGCAGCAGGCTCCTGAGCATATCAACTCTTTCTCAGGGCTGACAAGTGAGGGGTAAGAGCTGGGGTTAGAGGTGCAAAACTCATGGACAACTTTCAGCTGCTCTAATATGAAATACTACATTGTAGCCTCTTAGCATCTCCCATCCTGAAGGCTCTCAGTGCTCTGCAGAAGTGTTGGAGAGCCAGCAGTCACTTCATCTAGCATTTAGATGTACTGTCATTAGGTTCACTGGAGGTGGAAAATGGGGCAGTTGGGGTGAATGGTGTTGCCACGCAAAACTTCAAGAATTCAGGGTGTGAAGTGAATATGGTTTTTCATTTCGAGCTGAAGAGAAAGCTGGAGAGAGCGTTAGTCCAGGCTAAACACCATAGCCTGGTAAACCTAGCACATCCAGTGGCCTTTAATGATGAGAAGTGGGTGGCATATAGATTTGCAGATGAAGGCTGCATGGTGCCCTCTGCCATCTCGCAGGGGCATATGACCCTTGTGCAGTTGCAGTATAGAAGCTTTCCAAATGAATCACTCCCTCCTTCCCATAGCAAATGTACCGTGACCAGCACACAGCCTGGCTAGCGCCAGTCATTCCCCTTACAAGTGACTCCCCTTGGGTGACTGGGGCTACCTTCCAATGCATTGCTTGGCAGGGCTCTTCCCCCAGCACCACCAGCTATCTCTATGATCTCCTGGTACCATTCTGCCTCCGCCCTGTACCCAGAGACCAAAGGGGTGGGGGCAGGCTGGGTCTTGGAGCATGCAAGGAGCCATCACCCATAGCATGCTGTGCCAGGACACTCAGCATTAAAGTGGGAGCAGAGAGGGATGCCTGGAGGAGTGCAGCCCTCGGGGCAGCCAGTGCGTTTCCCCTTTGTCCTGTGAGAGCTTGATGACTAGAAAGGGGGGACAGACATTTCTTCCTCCTTGGGTCTTCTCTAGAAGCAAGAGGCTGGGGCTGGCTCCTGCTCGAGCAATCTGAGCTCTGGCCATCCCCATCACAACCAGGGCATGTCCTGTGTGATGGTGAGAAGTCTGTCTTGTGGCTTTCAAATGGCACAGAGCAAACAAACAGCACTGCGAAGGGGGTGCAGCCTGGGGTTGTGCCCTGTGCTGGGAGGGGGAATTTGCTGGCACTGCTGAACTGGGAGATGGGAGGGATACTTCAGAGCCTTCCAGGTAAATCCAGGTCTGCTTGGGGCTCCTGATCCCCTGGCAATAGAATAGGGGTGCTGTAAGGTGAAGCAGGGGCTGTAGGGAAGGAGCAACTGGAGCCTGTGAGTTTGCTCATCACCTCCCTCCCAATGTCTGCAGCAAAGCAGCAAAAGTGCTGCTACCTGCTCTACTCTGAAGAGACATCTCCCTGCTGCCTGCAGCCTTAGCTGAGGGTCTCGATTGCTGTAGGAGTGCAGCAGCCCCCAGGGAATGCTGCTGTCCTGCTGTTCCCCCCTGCTCTGGGCTCACAGGCCTCTGCAGTTGTGCACCTTGGGTAAGGCTGCAGCAGTGCTGGAGGGCAGGACCTCCTAACCTGCCTGGGGAGGCAGCAAGGTGCCAGCAGCTGGTGTCTCTGGGCCAAGCTGCTGCCTCCACTTCGATTGCCACCTCAAGCCATGATGTATGGAGAGAGTCTGCAAGGCGCAGAGGCTTTCCACTCCTTCCCATCACCAGTCCTCTTGTTCTGTCAGCCATGGGGGTAATCTCCAGCCTCATCTTGGGCAAAACCTGCATGTTTCAGTGCCTTCTGGAAAAGAAGTAATGTGCACCTTCCCAGGGTCCTGCTGTGGCTACCTCAAGCTTTAAACAGGCTTTAAACCAGAAGGTGATTCTGCATGCCATTTAGCTGAAAGCTTCCTGGGCAGGCTGGAGGGATGCTAAGTGTGTGATGGTGATCAGACGCTGTAGAGCTAGCACTGAGCGTTTCCCCACTGAGAGCATTCAGCAGACAGAGAGCTACACCCAGCCAAGAGATCTCCTCCGTGCCAATTTGGAAAGCTGTCACTGCTTCTTCGTGGGGTAGTGATCCATGTCTGTCCCCTGCAGGGATTATTGCCATGCCTGTGCCTGCAGCTGCTCCTGCTGCAGGCCTGGGCAGGACGTGACTGCGCTTACCCGTGCCTCCCGCAGACCCTGTGCAGCTGAAGGTGACCTTCTCAAAGGGTAATAGCCTTTCCGGGTCAGCTTGTGTGACCCAGAGAGCATTGCTGCGCCTGCCGTCCTCCGTGGTGCTCCACTCAGCCATGGTGTCAGGACATGGGCTACGCTTTGCACAGCTTCCCTCTTGAGCTGCTTGCTGTAACCCAGGTACTGTAAGTTCTGATGGTCTGGTAAGGACTGTTCACCCAGACTGCATGAGCAGTGTGGAGTGGGGGAGAGCTTTGTTTTTTTACTATTTCGTTTTATTTCACTCAATTTTTATTTTCATTTGGTTCGGATTCTTTCCTGCTGAGCTACTTTTCCCTACTCTGATACGTATGAGCATAAATAACACTACTAAAGCATCTTTCTATAACTGGAACACTGCAAAGAAAGGAACAAGACTTAAGTCTGACCTAGCAGGACATGTCTGGATGTAAAACGCACGTTAGCTGCTGGGTGGTTTGCAGGCCTGCATCCCTGTGTATAGTGTGGATGTAAGCAAGCAAGCGTCTCCTCATGGTGGCTGCCCTGTGAGTCTCTGCTGTCCTCTCAGCCTAACAATCCCTCTAACTTACAATTAAGCGAAGACGGAAGAGATTACTAAATGGTAGCTAATAAGCAAAGTGATCTGCATGAAGCCTGGTATATTGCTCTTAAAGAAAATGTGAAAAATAATAATCATGGCCATTGCTATTACTGCCTTGTGCTTCACTGTGGCTAAACTATCCATCATGCCGATAAGGCTGAAAGGAGAACTCAGCAATCTAAGATGCCTGTGTCACAGGGTAGCCAGTTCCACGGCTGCCTATGCTGCACCCAGTCTGCGCAGGGACTGCGGTTGCTCCTCTGATTTGTGGGACCATCAGATAGATCAGAGCAGGGTGAGCCTGCTGGTGTAGCTACTGGGAGCATGTAAACAGCAGTTCTGCAACACCCAGCATAGAGACTTACACAACAAGGTGATGTGGGGTGGGCATTTACTTGGGGTATCAGCACACCTGAAATGCATTGGTGTGAGCTGGACAGAGTTCCAGAGGAAGACGGGGAAGAAAGCAGGTTGATAAGATGTGGGAAGTCAGCTAAAAGTACGGTACCACTGCTAACTTTGCACAGCAGTTACTGTGCAGTACTGAACAGTCAGTTTGATGGGAGAAGAGTTTCATCCCAGAGGAATCATACTTGGCAGTTGTGTGCCCAGTTGTGAAGCCAGGGAACAGGACAGAGAGATGTGCAGACTGTGCAAGGTCACCCTCATGGCCTTGCTGGTCAAGGGCTGTTCCTTGCAGTTTGCTCTTCAGCCCTCAGCCTGCCTGGGTTACAATGTTAATGCCAGTCCTTTATTTTGAAGACTGCTCCATGGTCTTACCTTCGGGAGCCCAGTCCCAAGTCTTCTACCCATGGTTTCCTTTGGTCACTGTGTTCCCACGCTCTGCCAAGCAGTCATTTGACAAGAGGTAGACCCTGGAGGAGCCTCTGTGGGAGGGTACAGGGCTGCAAAGCTTATCACGTGCTCCTCTGCCATGTGCCCTGTTCCTGGCAGCACCTGAATTACACTGTGGGAGTGGATGCTCCTACGGCCCATTCAGATCCACTCACCAAGGCTAGGCTGGGCTGGCAAGCCCCACTGCGATGGTGTCGCTGGGTCTGGGTGCGCTGTGTAAGCTTCCTCAGCCTGCCTACTGCTGGGAGGGGGAAGGATTATTTATTTGCCATGTTTTGCTGCTAGGGAAGAAATCACGAGTACACATGTAGCGAGCAGGCAGAGTGCAGTACTGGCTGTTATAATTGGCAGTTACCCCCTTCTCTTGCTTGGGGGCCTCTGGACATCAGAGCATGGCTGCTGAAACGAAATGTTGTTAAACCCAGGACATAAATCATGGGCAGACCACAGAGCGCTGCACGAAGGCTGCCCCTGGGGTTTAGCTCGGCCTCATGATGCTGGCAGGGAAGGTCTTCTGCCCAGGGACCCCACTGGGCTGGGTCACGCTCTGTGTCCCACGCGGCCCCGTGCAAATGTGTCCTGCAGAGCATCAGCCAAGCAGAGCCCATGAAATGGCTCACCGCCTCTTTCCTGTCCCTGTCTGTTTGCCTCCAGGCTGGGCTCCTGTGCCGCCCTGCCATAGCTGCAGCTGGCCCTATCTCTGGCCCTTGGGGAAGGTTTCAGGAGGAGGTGGGACACCTTTTGGGATGAAGGAAGAGGGAGAGGGCTGCACCAGGCCACTCAACTCTGGAAATCAACAGTACCATTGTATCTAGGGCTGCCAGTCACAAAAAGTAACTGTGCATGAGAAATGGCAAAAGTTGGGTCCATCCCTGGGCATCTCAGGCCAGGTTGCTTGCTCACACTCCCCAGCCCTCGCATGTCCCTATGTTCCCCTTTCTCGTCTTGCTTCCATTCTTACAAGCTCCCGGCTGCCGCAGACACAGGGACCCTCCTGCCATATGCAGAGCCCTAGGCCCCTAGCAGGTATGCCCTGAAGCCAGACCCAAGGGAGGTAGATCCCCAGCAGCTACCAGCAGCCAGCTCAGGCCATTCCCTTCTCCCCCATACAGGCTGTTTCCAGCACTGGGCACCCCTGGGGACACCCAGCCAGTCCCCCTGCGGCAGTGACAAACACAATTACCTCGCTGCCGAACTCAAGGAGCCCCACTGAGCTCCGCCGGCTGGCCGCTGAGACACTTACCTGAAATTAGCTGTGGCCAGCGCGGCACAGAGGTGAACACGGGTGTGATTATGAATGCACTTCTTGTTTGTCTTTTCAGTGCCGAAATCCTGTCAGCAAGGAGAAGCGATAATAACATGCTATTAAGTTCTTTCTGGATAATGTAATTCAGGAGTCAGGAGGCAGTTTGGTCATTTATGCCTTTGAAAAGCTCGGAATAATTTTCAGTGTCATTATCTTCCATTTTAAAGAGCCCGTTTCAAACATCAATACCAGAAGCCCCTCTCCTCGCTGCCTCTCCCTTGCTTGTGTGCTTTTCTCCCACCTTTTATTCCTGTTTTCTCTGAGTTTTCAGGGATTTGGGGTTTGTTTCCAGTCATTCATACACCCTGAAACACACACCACACCCAGCGCTTTCTTGCTCCCTTTCTCTTTTTATTGTGGGTTTAGGAACTCAGTGCTATTTTATCCAGCATCTCTATGTTGTGGCTGGTGAAACAGCGGCTTGCAAGGCGAGGAAGCACCACTCAGCCTTGGCGGTGTTGGGAGGAGGGTGGGTGCGATATGGATTCAGGCCAGCAGGGAAGGAGCAGGATGGCAAGGGTTCATGGAAGTGTGTGTTCCCTGGGGCCAGCCGGCAGGCAGGGACAGCCGGGAAAGCCCAGCTGCTCCCAGCAGCGGGGCACTGCGCACTGGGGAGGTTCTGCTTCCATTGAGATGCCCCAGGAGCGAGCTGTGCTGCCGCAGCCTTGGTGCTGGGGAGCCCATGCAGTCTGGCCACCATGGCTCAAGCAACCACCCTGCTCCAGACCGCCGCTCCCTGAATCTCTGCGAGCATGGCCACAGCCAGTGAGTTGTATGTGGAGCTTGATGTATCATTATGTTCTTTGCTCATGCTTTTGTTAAGGGTATACTTTAGTGCAAGCGGTTAATGGATTTTTTTTGCCCTGAAATAGCCCCCAGGATAGAGAGCAGAGAGGCTCCTTAGCAGATGCAACTTCAACACCAGCTTACACTGCAGGCATGAAAACAGACAGATGTCTCTGAGTGAATGCAGCAAAAATTATTTTCCAGAACTGGGGCAGGAAAACAATCCAGCTCCTCTGCTGCATGCACAGAGCACGGCTGAAGAGGAGAATTTTATTCATTAAGTTAATTGGCAATGATCCCTGAAATGCCAGCCTTGGCTTTAAGTTTGTTTCTAGGCTTGGAAAGCATCCTAGCCCTCCTGTTTTTAAAAGGGATGGGTATGTGGCTCCTTTGACTTTTTATGTGCTGGCACTGCCAATGTATCCATGCAAATAGGAGGGATAATGCCCTTCCATTTGCTGCCTTCTTCCCTCAGAGAGGGAAATGGGATCTCCCAAGCAGAGTACAGAAAATCTGCAGGGAGCAGCTGAGAGTTGCATCCATCATTAAGCCTGGTTCATATTGTTCAGCAGCTTCTGAAGGAACTGGTGGGCACTCATGTGCCACTGAAGCCAGTAGTGGAGTCAGGCACGAGCTTATTTGCAGAGAGGGTGTGGGAAGGCTTGCACAGAGTAGGCTCATTGGCCTCCCTCTGCCTGGAGGCAGCAGGAGCACTATCAGCGCAGTGCGACTTCAAGACAGAGCTGCCGAGCACCATTAGCATAGAGGATACAATCTCCTTGGAACAGGATAAAGAGGGATGAAGATGCTCTTTCCTTTGTCAGAGATGGAGAGGCCTTTTAACGACTTTTGGCAATCCTGGACATTAAGGCACGGTTCAGCAGTGGCCATTGATGCCAGGAAGGGAACCCCTAGCCCAGCAGATCAGGTGCAATAGATGCATGTGCTCACACACAGCTGTGCCCTCTGCCTGCACAGAGGCCAGGGGGACAGAGACCTGCCACTGATGCAGCCGTGATGGGCTGTGCCTGCCTCCATTGCCTGCTGACTCCCTGCTCCATGTCCAGCTGCAAGTGTCCTTCTGAACATGGAGGAGGGTTAAATGTGTTTCCTGTGCCCTGGGGTATTTACATGGTTTCTCCCGTGAAAGCTTTCTGGTGCTTTGTATTTTAGTTCACAATGCAATCTCTCCTGCAGTGGGGATGCTCAGAGAGTCTTCTCTATCCACCTACTTATTTTCATTAGATCTGAAAGACTTTCATCATCTCTGGGATCTCTGTGCCTCTTGGTTGAAACTGGAGAAGGATTTGAATAAATGCTTGTCAGTAGGAACTGATAGAGGGTCAGACAGCCCAGTCCCTCCTCTCAGGACAGCTTGATGGGATAAGCTGTCTGCCCTCAAAAGCTGACAAGGGAAACACAAAGGAAAGATGGGAAAGAAAAGGTAGTGAAAAGCAGAGGAAACTGGACTTCTTAAATGGCTTGTTGCATCATCCAGTTGTCCATTCACTGCCAGCAACCTGGCCAGCTTAGCCCCACTCCCAGCAAGGAGCTTCCATCTCACTGTTTGACCTCTCTTCTTTCATATTTGTTCCACTTGCAATGGGTTTTCTCAGCTTGATTTCTTCCTGTTGTCTGCTGCACTGACAGCCCATGTGCCATCACCTCACAGCACAGCTGGCTGGTGCTATGGGCATGGCAAAAAGGGCACAGGGAGGGACCGCCAACTGGCACAGGGCACACTGCTTCCTTTTGGTCTCTGCTTTAGCCACAAAGCAGATGTTTCCCCATCTCAGCTCTATGAAGCTGGTAGGGCTGTGCCCAGCTGCCCAGAGCAGACTGCATGCTGCATGTATGTCCTGAGTCATTTCCCTCTTGTTTTTCTTGCTGGGCCCTGCCTTTTTAGCCCAGTCTGCAGTGATGTTTCTCTCCTTCTTGGTTTGCCTCTCCAAGTTATCTTGGTGGGCTGAAGGAAGCCTGGCTATAGTTTGGGCCATATTGTAAAGATGCTGTCGTTGCTTATCAACGGCCCTTGTTATGGGTGGATGTTGGGCTGGATTTTAACTCATTCCAAAGATCAATAGTTTGGTCTTACTAGTGGTGGAACTCATACCTCAGCTTGGCCTGGGTAGGCGGCTGGGACAGGCACAGTGGTTGGGCTGGAGGTGTTTTGGCTGGGCTGTGAGGAAAGCCGGGTCTGCAGTGGTATCACCAGACCAGAAGGTGCCATCTCACTTCATGAGAGCATTGGCCTGTGCTCTGTGCACAGAAGAAGGGCTGTTAGCAGGGAAAAGGAGATGCTGTGGTGACTATGGCAGGCTAGAAGCCTGTCAGCCAGCATGCAGGAGCTCCAGCTCTGGCGGGGAGGTCCTGCAGCACTGCAAGAACAGGGCTGTGGGCTCACGGCATGCAGGCTCAGCATGGGCACGATGTTCAGCTCTAGTTCGCTTTCACATTTTCTTCAGATATTGACACTAGCAGGTTCCATAAGTCATCTGAAAACCCTACCCAGTTCTTGGCAAGGCGAGTTCCCCTAAAGGGAGGTCTCCGCAGTGTTAGAGCAGGCAAATTGTCTCCTGACAGCTAATTTATTCCTGGGCTCTTCTTCCAAGCCATCTCCAGAGATCTGAGGCTGTGGAGCTGCTACTATGAGTGCGCATATGTGTGCTCATGTTTGTGGATGTACATGCTGGCTGGAACACTAAACTCCAGCCCATGCTAGTTTTGTTCCTGATGCACTGCTTTCTTCACTCTCTACCAGCTGTGCAGCCAGAGACCTTCCAGAACGAGTGCCAAAGGGCTGCACCAGACCCCTGGGTGGCAGCTGGCTTTTTGGTTGATGGATGATCCACTCTGAACATGGGACAGTAATCTTCAGAGGAAGAGACCCAGAGAAAGTGTCAGAGTTAATTGCTTTGAGCCTGGACAGCATCTGTGGAGGGAGAGGATGGGCAGCTCTGAGAACAGTGTGGTTTAGAGGGGAGGAGAAAGCAAAAGGGAAAATAACAGCATAAAACAAAATGTCAAGGGCTCTTGCTTGGCTAGGAGGACAGAAGAGGACTTGGGTGTGTTACAGCAGGATGGGAATCAGCCTCTACCAGCACCCTTATTTTGTCATTGACTTCTTACATCTCGATGGAAAAGAGCTGCTGAGGATATACCACGGTGGGACACTGCAGCCTCTGCCCAGAAATACATGCCACGTGGTTACAAATGGGAGAAATAGGGGAAGCAGAGCGCTGTTGAATCTCTGTCCCCATAGCCTGTATTGGGATGTTAATGAGAAGTGCTCAGGCAGGTCTTTTATGCGTTATGAATTCAAACAACAGATTCTGCTTGAGATTATACTCAGAAGCAGCAAAATTTAGCTTGCAAAGGCAACTGTGTTACTACAGTATTCACATAAAGATATTCTTGAATTTCACACTACATTACTCCAGGGAAGCCATTCTGGGCTTCACACCAAACCAGCTGCATGTTGGGAAGAGGGTTTTGTCACTTTTCCATACATCTTCAGCTGGGTCAATGAGTATAGTAGCCACTGTTACTAAATCTTACTGGGTTATCTCTAGGCTCCTACCAGGCCACAGAGTATCTCTCTTTCCACAGAAGGGCTTTGACATATATGGGTCAAAAGCGTTACAAGTGCTGAGTATTAACGTTGATATTGTTAAGGCATGTGCCGATGGATGATCCCACTGCGCAGTCTTTCAAGTTATTTTTCTTGTTTGGCCATGGAAGGATGGAATGTGGCACAGGGGTTTTGCAAGGTTTGGGGCAGAGCCAGGAGCCCTAGAGAGAGAAACTTGTGAGCACCACTGTTCTGCTTAGGTCTTTTATTAATATCAGTTCAAGGGGAAATCCACACCAGTCGTGGGCTGAGGTGCCTCTGAGAGCTCCTACAGGCTCTTCACCTCCTCTGCTCTAGTGCTGTGTGCATAAAGAGAACGTGTAGAATATTCCCAGGCACAAGCCTTCTAGTTCTCCTTTGCTGGAAGGACAAACCGCATGCCCTGAACATCTGGCATAACACAGACTGAAGGGAAATGGTGACGTTGAATGGAAAAAAGTGATTAAAATTAACACCAGTTAACAAGTAAAAGTTGCCATTTCTAACATGAAACTGGAATCTTAGTGGCCAGATTAGACTAATGCTCCATCTAGATCAGTCTGCAGCCTCCAAGAGTACTTCGTCCTAGCTGGCCCAGAGGGAGGTAGAAAAGCCACACAAATGGACAACACTTAAGACTTGCCAACTGGAGAAGTTTCTTCCTACTCCATACTTCTGTTTATAGAAGGTCTAAACTAAATGAGAAAGTACATCTCCTGACATTTATAAATACATAGGTATGTATTTACATATAATACAGCTGTGCCTGTTTTCAATAATTACTGAGTACCTTGAAACCTTTATAACCAGAGCAGGGCACAATGACTAACCAACTGACTTTGTCTATCTGGTCCCAGCCATTTCTTGTGACACAACAGCAGCAAAGACTGAGTCACAGTGGTCACCAGAGCGTCCCATTCAAGCCCTCCTATTCATATGAATCACCTGGCTCTGTCACATCACCAGATCATCTTGAGCACTTGAGTTATGTGGGCTGAAGTTGAATGACCAAGACCACATGAGGCATCTCAGTTCCCAAGATCAGTTCAGATGCTCCAGGAAACTGCAGGTTTTAAAGGCCAAAGATGACCTTTAAAAATGCAGTAAAGGTGTGCTCCACCTTTAATATTTAATCAGAGCAACTAGTGTTTGGGTTTGTTTTCTTCCACTCAAACTGATGCTGCCGACGACTGTTGCATTGGTTGTGTTAAAAGGTAAGTTGGGCTTGCGGAACCTTTCCTGTCCCTTCCCATTTGTTGGCCTGGGTTTTAGGCTGTAGAAAGGACTGTTGGGAAGCCAGAGAAAAGATACTGCTGGTCACTGTGGAAGGAAGAATACCTTGATGAGTGGAACTGCTGCTGTGATGGCTTTTGGAGAAGGAGTAAAGAATGGAGGCTGCAAGGTTTTGGCTGAAGAATTTGGAGGAGGCGAAGTGGAAGGCCTTAAGGTGGAGACAGTTGGACAGGAGAGGAAGGTGGAGGACCCCTCCATGGTATGAAGTCCCAGACTTTGTATGTGGGGTGAAGACGGATTGGCTCTTCCTATTGATCACCACTGCCTGGTGATCCTACTGTGCTGGGGTAACATGGAGGCTGCTGAGGGGCATGGTCTCATGGGGATGTCATTGGTCCCAGCCTGAAAGAAGACAAGAAAACACTTGATGTGATTCAGAGTACAGCCTTGCAGGTACACCACAAGCTTAACCTGCAGGGATCCCAGTCCCAGGCTCTCTGCCCTCCTCCTGAAGCTGCCACCAAGGAGGATGTGTGGGAGAAGTGTGGCAGTACCTGATCCATGTTTCTGCCTTGGGAGTCCCCGTCTCTGTGCTCACCATGTAGTATTGACTTCATGCTGCTTTGTAAACTCATATTTTGTATGTTTCCTCTGCTGGTGAGATCACCTGACAGTACTCAGTGCTAGAGGGGGACAATTTCCTAATAGATGGAAAAAGAGCATCCTGGTTCCAAGCACTTGTTAAAAGGTCTTTAAGCCCCCAACCACAACACACTCTGGGGTACAACATGACTCTGTCTTTCACTGGTTCTTTGGTGACATTGCCAGTGACTAAAGGTTTTTCCCAAGCAGCAGAAAGCTTAACCCTTGATTTACAGCAAAGACTGATATATTAACACCAGCAGTATTTCTCTTTTGCTGTTGCCAGTGTGTGGTACAAATCAGTGAAGAGTTGCTATACCTCTTTCTCCTGGGTTGAGTGGAAGAGATACATGGGGGGATGCAAGAAGCTGTCCTGCTGTTACAGATGGGACAAAACAGGAGGCCAGCCAGCTTCCACTCATAATAATCAGGAGTTTGTTAAGGGTTCTAATCAAGCAGAAATATTTTCCCATCAGCTCATTACAAACTGTGACAAGGTTTCAGCTCTGGGTTGTGGCTGCTTTTTGCCTTGCTGGAGGTAATGAGGGCATCTGCTGAAGGCTTTGGTAGCTAATGTGGTATGACATGTGGGTGATGTGGAGAGGGAAGGGGAGGAAAAGGGGGCAGGAGGCAGAGCCAGGAGTAGTGAGGCTGCTTCAAGGGGCAGGGTTGGTTTGCATGGAGAAAGGTAAGTATTTCCCTGTTTCTCTGCCTGGGAAAAAGCAAAGGGAAGGGTGGGTATAGAAAGTCCTGCTCCTGGAGATGATGGTGGCTTTTGGATGCATGTTAGTGTATCTCTCTTCGGACTTCACAAGCCTAACAATGACTACATGTCTTGTGTGTAGGCTGTGGGCCTAGGATGGTGTGTGATGGCAGTTGAGGACAGGTGAGAGAAGCTGTGAGAAAAGCAAAGTAGTGCTGAGGCATTTGAAAAGTGCTGTATTCTGTGGAGGTCTCCACCTGCCCAGTTTCTTCCTTGTCCTGTGTTGCTGAGGGGATTTTTGACTTTGCACCAATGTGTTGCTCATGCAGGCTCAAAACATTGTTCTTGGCCCACCAGGCCTTTTATTTTGCCCCCTGGGCTTTGAAGAGATTTGACCATTTAAGGAGAAGCTTGCAGTAGAAAGCTCTCTTGGAGATTCAAAACATAAACCATGTTTTATTAAGCAGGAATTGACACTTTTGCTGAAGCTAATACTAGGTCTTATTGACTGATCTAAGCTACCAAGCCTATTGACCCTGAGAAGCTGTTCTTAAATGTGGAGATGTGTGGCAGGCTGTATTTATTATGAAGATAACCCATGCTCTTGCTAATCCTCCTTGTGTCAGCTACTCAATAACCTCCAGATTCCTCTGGATTTGCAAAGCCATCTCTCTGCTGAAACAAACATCCTCATCTCCTGCCATCAGTGGCAAAGGTCATCATCAAGGTGGAAGGGAAGAGCTTTTGTGAAGTGACAGAAATCTGTGGCAAAACTGTTTTGGGAAGGATTTCTGTAAATTCACCACCTGCTTTGCTGTCAGGGAGCTAAATAACAGATTTTGCTTATGCAGACCCTTCAAAGCAGTCTTGACTTTTTCAGGATCTATAGAAAGTCTATGCTGCATCCTCCCTTCCCTCCTGGGGCTCCTCTGTGCCTGATGCTGTGTGGCCATTGGGGCTGGAGATGCTGCAACAAATGGGGTGGATGTTTCTCTTAGCTGCAAGGACCCTCTAGAAATTTGAGGTATGGACAATGTCAGAGGAGCAATACCCAGCTTGGAAGGAGTATTGGCAAGGCTAGGAGGCTGCTGTCCAAGAAGAGGTTGTAAATGGAAAGGAATGGTTGAAGATAAGCTTGAAAAGCATCCGTGGGCTCTATGGTCAGTCAGGAAATGAACCTGAGAAACATCTGTTGGACGTTGTTAATGTATAGAGGTGCATGTCTCTGGGCTGCATTTCCCTCCCAGCAGCCTTTGTTGAAAGTGGATAGCTATAGCACACAGGAGAGAAGGCACATTCTCTACCTCTTGCACTATTTTTCTGACTGTCTTCCCAGTTTGCAACACACAAGACAGAAGCCACTTAGGAGTTAAAATAATGCTATTCCTAATATGGTGTCCAGGTACTGGCTAGCAGCAAAAGCTTTCAAGGAAAAAGGCACTTGGAGTCTGTTTGTGTTGGGGCATTAAATTAGATTGACTTTAATTTGGCCAGAAGTATGGCAAGTACAAAAATTAAACCACAAGTAATTAGCATCTAGGAAGCAATTAATGCAGTGATGCCATAGTGAGCTTGCTGGGTTTAAGGTTCTTGGGTGTATTCTTAGGTTTTTGCTTCTGCTCTCTCTGTCTACATTGCTTCACACCTGGATTGACCTGCCTTTATAATGTGTCCTTGACATCCAGTCAAGGTGGTTTTGAAGCAGAAACGCTTCTATTAGAGTACTGGTGGGAAACCTGAAACTCTTTTTCTAGTGCTAGTAATAGTTTGTATCCTCTGCTAACATGGCTGTGCCTTTGTGCTACCATCTGAGCCCCTACAGTGTCTCTGAATGTGCCTGCCCTCTTCAGAGATACTTGTTTGTACTGGGTGAATATGTTGGAGCAAATGCAGATCAGGGCCACTAACAGGGCTGGTGTCCCAGTTTGGTACCTGAAGACTAAGGACCAAACCAGACTTTCTGTTAGCACTGCTGCTGCTTGCTCTTATTCTCAGGCTATGTTTCCCTGTGCACAGTGCCATTTCTCTGTCCAAGCACAAGTAGGTAGAGAGCTTGGTGCAGTGACTATGGAAGCCTTGAAAAGATGGTGGGATTTAGCCAGGAAACTTTCAGGTACTTGTGTGAATTCTGCATCGCATGATCTGGAGGGTACCTGACGAGTCGTGCAGCCCAGTGGTGCTGAGGTGGCTGCGCGGTACAGCTCCTCCAGCGGGCAGAAAGGAGCATGATGAGTAATTACGTGCTGTGTTTCAACACTACACAGGGAGGTTTAAATGGCTCTTTCCAGCTATTGCCTGATTGCTGCTGTGTTAACAGGAGCAAGGATTCTTTCTCTCTTGGCATTCAAACTCTCTTCCCCCACATGCACTCATCAGCATTTGTAGCAGAGATTTAAACTTAAAGCTAATCTTGCTGCTATTTTTGCAATCTTCTACCTCACTATCATCTCTATACTTCCTTAACAAAACTGTGTCACGCCTGCTATCCATCCATTGCAGCCCCTTCCCTTTCGCTCAAGGTGTTGGCATTTAGACCCTAAAAGGCGAGCTTATTTCTTGGCATGCGCAGTTTTTGCAGAAGCAGATACAACAAGAGAAAGCCATAGAAAAGGCACATTGGCTCAGTTTCATTAACAAACTTGGCTTTAGGGAGGATGAAATTTACGCTGAAGCAAATGGCCTGAATTGGACTACAATGACAGATGGAGATCTCCAGGCTTTCAACAGTCGTGTCTCCATCCCTCCCCTGCCCCCCAGTATGCTCTAGGATGGCCATCAAAAGAGACTTGAAGGAAGAACTAGGATTTCACTTTGGACTATAGCCATCTCTCATGATATACTCAGCACTTCCTTTCACTTCTGTATGAGTTGGGAAAGGGGAGGGGAAAAACTTGAGTAAATTGTTAAGGTAGCCTGACTTGGTGTCTACATTAAGATGCTCTGTTTCCTGAAGTGTTATGGTAACCTTACAAGGATAAGGTTACCATAAGCATAAGTCCCTGACTGCAGGTAGTGCATGCCTACTTAATAACCTGTGGGTGGCTGCCCATCTCAATGTCCTCATCAGCTGAGCCATGTAGCCAACCTTTGCTTCAGATATATATCCTGTAGTGGGGGCAAGTAACCTGGAATTGACCTGCTTATCTGGGATGAGGGTCCAGATCAGGAAGGAAAGACAGGATTAATATTATAAAAAGTGAAAGGACAACCCCCGAATGGTTAGCATAGCTTCTGGAGCTGGGCACTGGTTTAGGAAGATGGAGGGAAAAATTGGTGTGGTTTTGGACATGGTAAATCCAACTTAACACAAGTATAAGAAAGTGAAGTTGGGTTGGGATTTTTTTTTTCCGGAGGACTAATGGAGAAGGTGCAGCCTTGGAGAGGACCGAGATCACAGGGTGTGGAAGTAAATAACTATTTTTGTTATAAAAAGTTTGAGCAGTTCATCCCAGCCTTCTAGTCTCCTGGCAACAGTGAAGAGCAGACCATGCTGGGACCACTATTTTAATCAACCTAATTGCAGATCCTTCCTCTCCTCCCCCAGCAATCAGCCTCCTGGAAGATGGAAAACCCTTTTGAGCACGTCATCTAAAGGACTTGAAGACTCTAGTTTGCCACGCTGCAGTTACACATTGCTCAGATCTATGTAGTACTCTTGTTTCATGTTCCCTACCTGTAATCAAGTTGTTACTCTTTTGGGGGGGTTGCATTTTTTCCCCTGTTATATTAAAATGAATTTGTTGCTTCAACTTCACAAAAAAAAAAAAAAATCAGTGGGACATTAGCTTCCAATGGGAGTGCTTTGTATTTCTGACCTGTTTCCCTAACCGCCTCTCTGCTTGCCTACTGTGTTCAGAAGGCCTCACTACCTCCTGCTCCTGTCCACTCTCTACAAGTGCTTTCTTGCCTATTCAGAATTGTGAAACAATAAATGTTTAGTGTACAAAGCATACAAAGATAAACATCTACTGTGATCATGAGAAACATCACCTGTTTTCATCCTTTTTTAAAAGAAATGTGTATTCTTCTAATACTTTCTCAGGGGAATTAGTTTAATCCTCACCTTCTCAAGCTCCTGAACTTCTGAAGCCACCTGGACTGCCTTTCCAGCATGGTCAATGAGAAAAATCAGCTCTAGTGCTGACATGGTGAAACATCGCACAGTGGGACATTCTGGTGTCCAGGATGATATTGTGAACAACCTTAGATTTGTGTGGCTACGCTGATGAACTGGCGTAATGGCTGGTGTGAAAGTGCTTCAGCTCAGTTTAATTAAACTGCTGCACTTACTTAGTGCAAAGGAGCCAGGCTGTCTTTGTCCCTCGCTGTCTTTCACTGTCTCCACTGGCAGTAAAAGACAAAAAATAATGCTGGTTTGTAGCTTCCTCCTTGAAACTGTGTACACAGTATATGGGTGAACAAAACCCACCACTCGGCTGCCAGTGTCAGCTGGCAGGGCACATCACAGGCTTCCTCTCCTTGCTTCCTCTTGTCCAAAGCACCAGAAAACAGTTATGAAGCCATTTCTGCTCATTTTTTTTCTGGTTATACTTTTCCCCTTCTTTGTTCAAAAGATTCACCTCACATCTGTCCTTTAGGGAGGTGACCTGAACTGCAGACCCACCTCCAGCAATGTCTCTTCCTAGGTCACTGCTAGAAAGCCTCTGCTCCCAGGCATGAAAATAGTCTTCTGTTTGTACAGCTGATACTGCAGCACCCCTCTCCCACAGGAAACCGGCCTGAGAAATGGGTAGGACCCAGCAATGAGAAGTTGCTGGAGGTTCATGGCACCTGTGAATTCTGGGTGCTGTGGAAGCTCTCCTGTCTTTCTGCAGGTGGTCTCTGAAGCACTGGGCAGTATCTTGAGCTCTGCTACGAACCTTGATCAAGGTAAGCTGGAAGGCACTGAGGGAGGCTGATGCAGTTCTTTTCTCCCCACTCTGGGCTACTGTTGTAACACAGCAAAGGCCTGTCTGAAGAGCTGGGAGCAGCACGGAGCCCTTGCAGGGGCACTAAATAAAACACCTGGTGCTGCTCAATGGCTCCTCGATTCCTGCTGTATTCTTGTGGCAGGAATCTTCCTTTCTTCATTTGTATCTTTGCACTCCCTAGCCCTTTTCTCTTTTAAAAATTGACTGAGCTATTAGATTTGCAAATGAATGGGCAGGGAAGTCACAACAAAGGGAGCTGGAGCTGAGGAGCGCAGGTATAATTACTGTAATTAACTCTAGCAGCAGGGGCACAGCCAGCGTTGGGAGCATCGCTCAGAGATGCCGTGGGCGAGAGATGGGAGAGGAAGGATGGCCAGGGGCAGAGATCGCCCTCTGCGCCACGGGTCCCTGTTCCCTGCTGAGCGCGGTGATAGGAAAAGCGTGGTTGTGTCTTGCCCCTGCGGCAGAGCTGCTCGGACAGGCTGCAGGGACCCCCTTCTACCCAGATGAGGTGCAGCGGGAGCTCGCTCTGGCTCATACCACAGTTACTCCGTGCTCTGCCTGGGCAGCCTCTAAGGGGTGGCCCTGAGCCTTCATTGCCCTTAAACCCTTGGGAGTGGGGGCACCCATCTTGCGGCAGCACTAGCTCCTTTCCAGGCAGGCAGAGCCAGAGCGCCGGGAGGAAACGCCTGCAGCGGCTGAGGCCTCACAGGAGGAGCTGGGACAACAGGGGCCAGCTGACGGCTTCTCTCAGAAGCTCTTTAGCATCAAAACACATTACTTGCTGGCTTTGCTCGGTGCTGGTCTGTGCCTTTATGGCTGATCTAAGAAATGGCATTAATTATCCTCATTGCTGGCATACTGAATAAGGAGCATGACCTCAGTTTGAAGAGGGTTGCCATAGGTGCATATGGGCACACATCTATGGCATGGAAGGGGGTGTTTCATGCATTCCTAATCATCTTAACAGCAGAAAAGTCTAATGATCACTGAAGATGGAAGTGATGCCTTTGCCCTAATTCTGCTAGTTACAGTCCTGGGCACTTTTTCTCCTCTCGGTGGTATACATGTTCATAACCTGTGTCATGTTCATCTGGGAGCACTGCAGGGCATGGCATTCCCAGTGCGTGCTCCCTTCACATTTCCATGGGAATGATCTGCCCTCCAGCAGAACAGCATGGTGCATTGCTTGCGTGATGGGTCTTGCAGCAGCTCTAGCTCTTAGCAAAAGGGCTTTTCCTCTTATAAAGAGATGAGGGCTGATTTCAAACACAGGTGTTGCAAACGTTAGTTGCCATTGGTGCTATGCTTGGGGTCTGAGACAGATACTGATTTTAGGATTTTGTCATCTTTGTAGACATGACCTTAGTTTACTGGGTAGCTGCACAACATTTAACGTGTGAGATGTTTCCACAGGAAAACATTTAAAAAAACCCAGCAACAAACAGCCTCCCAAACTATTTTTGGGACTGCACAGACCAGTGAGCCTGAGATGTAAACACATTTCCTAGCCTGGGCCTACTGAGGCATGTGCAGGGTGCCACAGGGCTCTGTGGCTCTGTAGTTGCCCCTACAAGCAGTTACACAGGTTTGTTAGAAGAGGACTGTGTTTTTTGTTGCTAAAAGATTAATGTCCTAAGGTCTGTTCCACATAGGGTTGAGAGTACCTTGGTGTGTCTGGTGTATTTAGAAAATAGGTTTTCTGAAGCTGGGTAGGGACTGGTGTGTGTGTTGAGCTGTACTGTAAAAACTCCAAACTCCCCCTTTTCATTGTGGAAAATATCTGAGAGAGGGGGAATGCAGCTTCTGTTTAAACTTGCTACTACTGATCAAAAAAGCTATAGGAAATAGGATTGGAAGGGGCTTTGAGAGATCATCTGGTCCATCTCCTTGCCCCAGGCGTGTTCGGTGGCACCTTCTTTGCCCTTGACAATATTTTGATTGAGCTCTGGACCATCTATTCCAATGCTTCCCTAGTCTTAACAGATTAACTCAAATCTCCCATGATGAAGTTGGATTTTTTTGCCTCTTATTCACCATGGGCATGGAAAGTAGATTATTATTTCCGTGATAGCAGTGTTCAGCTATTTGAAAACTGTTACAGTGTCTTCCCCCAGTCATCTCTTCCTTTTTTATTTATTTACTTTTTTTTTAGCATATAGACAACCTTTTTCTGTTCTGCCTGCTCCTGCTGGCCATGGATCCTAAACCTGTGACCAATACCCTTCTTTCCTGGTCTCTCTCTCGTCTGCCTGTTTCAGAATGGGACACCCAACACTGGACATAATCCTCCAGGGAAAAACCTACATCACAGGTCTGTCATTCCCAATATGCCTGCTTGTCCTGTGGTGGGGAGATGTGGTTTTTACTACTTTTTACCTTGTGTTGTACAGTAGTTTCCAGACTCTTTTTTTCAGGAGAATTGCCACCTAGACAGCTGTTCCTTTTCCTGTATTTATGAACTTGATTATTCCTGCTTAAGTCTAATTACACGAATATGTCCTGGTTGAATTTCATCTTGTGTTCTCAGATCATTTGTCCAATTTGCTGTGATTGTCTCGTGTTCTATTTCTATCCTGCAGCGTATTCAGTCCCTCCCAGCTTGATGTCATCCGCAGATTTAATAAGTATACTCTTTATTCCATTATCCAAGTCATTAATGGAAACACTGACTAGCACTGGACCCTCCAATGAACACCTGTAGGATCCACTCAATACATCTTTCATCTGACAATGAAATAATTATTACTATTTTCAAGAAATGTTTTTCTAGCCAAATGTTATTATCCCACAGTGGGCTCACCCAGACAATCTTTTCTTGAATACTGTGAGTCACATGTCAAAATGTCAAAAGCTTCACTAGAGCCCAGACATAGCACCCGCTGCCTCCCCAGCCCTGTTACCCTTCTGGAAAAGGAAACTGTATTGCCATGACTAAAGCTGCTCTTGCAAATCCATACTGGTTGTTACGCTTCTCTTTAAGAATGATTTCTACCTTAGGTTCAGAGCTCTCAGGTTTAAAGGATTTGGCTCAGCACTTGAAACTTGAACTTTAAAGCTTTCAGCAGCTTCATGTATACTTGTAAAATCCACTTCATGCTTGGACTTAGTTACTTACTAATAATATTTATACCGAAGAGAAGACTGGGTCCCAGGAAACCCTGATGATCAGTCACACACAAAGAAGGCTGAACTCAAGAACAGGCACAAGGAAGCTTGTCCCTAGGTCCTGGTCAAAAAATATATCTTGAGTGAGCCCCCAGGTTGCATGCCCTGTGGGCAGCATGACTGCAGCAGCATCAGCTGCTTTCTTCAGAGATGCAGCCACCAAACAGGGCTAGCTGTGACAGCCTGACCTCCTCAGGCTGAAGAGCTCAAGTCCTCACCTCCCCAGACAGCTGCATTGGGCACTGGGCTACCTAACAGACACCATATAGGGACAGTGTTTAAAAGAAACAGGGTAAGCATAGTCTTACATTCCCTAAAGAAATAACCTGCATCCTGATCCAAGAATGAGGATCAGGTTGTGCATTCCAGTTTCTCAGAGGTGTCCTGGGCTGTGAGTTTGGGCAGGCACTTTGCTCCAGCCATGTCCTCCCTCCCTGTGCATGCCACTGATGGCTTTGGTGGCCTGTGGCCCCATCCACCCTACCTTGCCCAAGGGGGATGTGACCATCTCTCTGCCTCAGGTGAGGAATGGTACTTGGCTCCAGAAAGCTGGCTTTCTGGGCTGAGCTTTGTCACACCTGGATGTGATGCTGAGTACCTCAGCTATGTGCTAACCTGCAACAGCAGCCTGCTCGAATGGGTTTCTCACTGTCTTCTGCAAACACGGGCATTTAAATGCTGTAGTTCAGCAGACAGCTGTCAGGGAATCTCAAATTGCAATTGTTTACCTCTCTTGTTGCTGGGATAATTGAATGGTAAAAAGCAGAAATACTGACTCCTCCACCCCACCAATAAGTGCATTTAGGTATTTTTAGCAAGCAAATGTGCCAAAAATTGTAGAAGCTACTAAATATAGAAAGTCTCCTCTTTTTTTTTCCTTTCCTTTTTTCTTCTTTTCTTGAAACCTTATTGCTGAGAACTGTGCCTCATGTACTTAAGAGAGAAATGAAGCAATCAACAGCAATTTATATTTTTTTTTCTAGTTTGGGGAAATGTTTTTGTTCTGACCCATTAATTCCCAGCTGTATTCCAACATCACACAAAGCAATGTTAGTGTGACTGAAGGGACTCTTTCTAAAGTTCCAAAGTTAAGGGTTTCTGTTTGTCAGCTCTGCCAAGGAAAGACTCACCTGTTGCTGCACCATGTGGTGAGTGGGTGAGAGCTGGGTGGAAAATACAGGAGAAAGGGAAAAAAATAAACACAACAGCCAGCATGTAGAATGCCCTTTTACTTGTCCTGGGTTAGACCCCTTCCTGCCTGTTGCTTGTCCATTTTCACATCTGAAGCCCTGATGCTTAAGTTAAGCCTTCACATATATGTATAGGATCAAGGGGCTAAGATTGGAGCTTTTCAGGGCAAGGATTCCGTAATTAGATGCTAGAAAAACTCATAGCACACTTTTAGAAATAATTAGAAAAATAATGGCTGATGCAAATTTGTGGTAAGATGGCGTGACTCACCAAAATGTCATCAGATTACCTTCAAAAATGTTATCCAGTTGCTTATTCAAGTAACTTTAAGCGCAGTAAATATCCTCTAACTCTTAGGTGCTGCTGGAGTACATTATAGTGCCAGCAGAACTGGGATGCATGTTTGCTGCTACAATAGGTCAGGTGGCCACAGCAGATCCAGTTTTCTTGTGGCTTATACTGTTAGAAATCAAGAGTACTTGTGAAGCAGAAAGCAGGTATTCTGCTATAAGGAGAGCAGCACCTTCCCTTGGTATCCAAAGGCCTGCCTCCTTATGACTTACGGTCTTTTCCTCAGATGTTTCTGATGTTGACATGTTGCTCACTTTAGCCAGGGCCCTTAAGGCAAGGCTGGGGAATGGTATTTGAAAAGAGCAAAGGTTGCAGTTTTTGGAGCTACTGCAACATAGAAGGAACATCTAGAAGTGTTTTAGCAGAACAGGTTTTTCCAGCTCTCTAGGGAACTGGGAGCAGTTGAGCCTTATTTCCCTTCTGTACTGAAACCTTCTTCACAGAGGGACATGTGTCTGGCATCAAAACCAAGAAGAGTAACTGGGAAATGTGGGAAGTAGCAGAGTCCTTCTTTGGAAAGAGACCTCTGGTGTGCAGCACCCTGGCCAGGCGTGACCTCTCAGGCCATGCCTCTGTCAGAGATGCAGCAGATTCTTGGTGCAGTAAAAGGCCCTGCTGCTGTGGAATCTCTGCACAGATCTCTGTAGGGATCCTCCACAGGATGCAGCCATCCTCTGGTTGTGCATGATCAGTGGTTGCAGGGCAGGAAGAGCTTCTTTAAAGATGCTGATTACTGAGCTCTGGGGTTTACACTTGTTCTCAGTGGGTTCAGCTTGGCTACCATCTCTGATGTACATGTCAGAGGGGACATCTTCTAGGGAATGGGTGCAAACAAAGTCAGAAGGAGGGCAGATACCAGCATGGAACAGAGCTTGGGGTCCAGCTTGCTAAATCATTGTGGTTTTGCAGACTTGCTGGCTTTCCAGTGAGTAGGAATTTGAACTTTGTTGTGACATTCATTGGAGCACTCTCCTGTTTGGGTTCTCTGCTGGGTGGTTGATACTGTTGAATTCACATTTCCCATGTCCCTTCATAGAAACTTGGCTTTTCTCTGCTATCCGTTTGCCTGTTTTCACGAAACTTGTAAAAATATAATACCAGATGGAGATGGAGCCATGTCAAAGGTTTAGCTGAAATTTGCCCACAAATTTAAAAGCTCTGGGGAGGTGGAGAAGGCAGGAGGAATGTGAGGCTGCTGCTATTGCCAGCAGTGTATCTGAATGAACCAGGCTTCCCCAGGAAGCAGGCTTTGCAAAGCCTTAGTATCTTCAGCAGAAAGTACCCAACAGGCTCTTCCTTGCTGTTGCTGTTAGTTCCCAGAGGGTGCTTACAGCTTGCCTTCTTGGGAGACCATGGGGATGGGGTCTTCTCCCTCTTATGCTGTCAACTCTTGCAGGGACTCGTGTCTTGACATACCTCCATGGCCTTCATGCACCTCTTTCTTTAGCCTTAGTCCTCTTCTGTTCTCTGCATTGCTCTTTTCTCTCTCCTTCCAAAACCCTCCTGTTCTTCTTTCCCTCTCTTCCCCTCTCTTGCCACTCCCTTCTTCCCTCTTACATAGAGCTGGCTTGAGGAGCAGCAGAGAGGGTTAAGCCTGCAAGGTCTCATGGCTGCAGAAGCTTTGGTGGCCTCATGCATGGTAAAGTGCCTTTTTGGCATGCAGAGCTGTGAGCAGCCTCCCTCTCCCCCTTCTCCTCCTCAGGCTCTGCGCCAGTGGGCAAGCATCTGCAAAGCAAAATTACAGAGCTCTCTGGGTAATGATTTGCCCGTTCTGTACAGCAGGTGGCTGGAGGCTGAATCCCCACCACTCCCTCTCAGCTCTATTCCCATATTCCTCCCTTACAGTTGCTTCCAGCCAAGGGAGGCCAGGGGAGTCACCCTCCCGGCAGAACGATGCCATTGGGGTGAATCTCTCTGCAAACAGCTGCAGTGGGCTCCCACCAGAAAGCCCAGATTCAAATGCCAGCCATGTGCATGGGAAGAGAGAAGATGGCATCTTCACTCTAACGTGTATAACATGGCTGTGCAAGACCGCAGCATCACTTCCCATCTGTCTATTCTTCTCTGGGTGTCAGGGACAGAGATGGGGAGTTGGGATGCATCAGGCAGGTCACTTATAAAACTCCTGTCAGTTAGATCCTGTGAGTCTTGAACTGATTGCAGGAACCCACCAAGCTCTGCTAACATTGCTGGGGAGGAGTTTGAAGGCTGCCTTGACTTTCCTGCAAAGCTTCAGGATAGTCCGCAGTAGTTGCTCCTAGTTGTAACTGCTTAAGCTGTTGCATTTATCTGTATTTCCTCTGCCTTTTGCTTACCCAAAGAAAGGCTCAGCAGGTGTATATGCAGCCTGCAGGCTCACCAGTGAAAAGGCTAATCCCAGCTGTGCTCCATCCATGCAATTTTCCCCCTCTTCTGTTCCCTTCATACTGCTGATGAAGGTTTCTTATACCAGTGCCATCCTGCTTTCCCCTCCCTCCCTGCCAAACCCTTCCTGTAGCAGCAGCAACCATAAGGCAGCTTGTAGGATTCCCTTTTGCTGTTTTGGGACACATAGTCCTTTTACACCAGTAGAAGGGAGGAGTGTCAGGATCTAGGCAAAGAAGAGCACAAGACCCCTAAGCATGTCAGATCCATTTTCTTTTGGCTGCTGGTGATAAACTCTGAGAATTAGGAAAATGAAACTGTTCATCTTTTACACTGTTAGTAAGGGTAGATGCTGTATGCTGCTCTGGATAAGAATCCAACCTGACTCTCTACACCCGTGTTATACTTTGATTCTCTTGACGCTCTCTCCTCTCAGAAGGAATACCAATAGCAGCCCCTTATCCATGTTTATCTTGCAAAATAAATATTTAATAAACAAAGCCAAATACTGTTAAAGGGCATTCTGGGACATTAACTTATTCCCCTAAGCAATAGAACAAACAAAGCAACTTCATTAGCAGCAATATGTAACAAAGTCCTTTGGGTGGAAGAGCTGGGCTTGCTCAGGTAAGCTAGGGTCTCTGGAGGCTGGGATGGACCAAATTACACTCACAAGAACAGAGGCTCTCCTGTGCCATGAAAATGAATGTCCCCTTGAGGAGGGCTTCAGCCTGGTCCCTGCAGAAAACCTGCATGATCACAAATTGACGCACAAAGCTGGGAGAGTCCCAGATCCATAGCCTTGTCACAACTCCCAAAGGCAGTTGGTGTGTCCAGAGGAGGAGATGTGAACGTTGCTGTCCCTGTGTGGTTGCCTCTGGGGCTCCATGTTACTTACGCTTTTTGGCCTCTGCATGAAAACAAAACCCAGTGAGCAATAACTTCATAACAGCAGACAGAGGAAGATAGGGTGAAATGGGGGATAACAGGAGTGTGGATTATGGTGAGGGAGGAAGTGAGGGACAAAAATGACCACAGAGGGGATGAGCCTAGGGGATAGAGATCTGTGAGTAATGACCTCTTCCTAGTTTCCTTCCAGAAATATAGTTCTTTTTAATGCATTGCTTTCTGTAAAAAATCACACATGAGAGCACACCTTTATATAAGATTTCTGCATGAAATACTTAAAAATTTGTTATAATCTGATAAAATGTTACATGTATCACAGTATTTTGCCTGTCTCTTGTATCTTCTCCCTGGTGATCTTAAAGCATATTGACAGCTTTCTATTCATTAAGTTTCCCAGCATCTTTCTAGGTCAGACTTACCTCTGGTTTACAGAAAGTAAAATTTAAACTAAAATTTAGAGTACCTAAACTGAGAAAATGACCCAGTATCCCAGGCCCCAGCAATGCTGGTTAAACTGAAGCCTGTCCCATCAAGGCAGTCACCTGTACAGGGGAGTCAGTGACTTGTGCAGAACCTGAGGAAGAGGAGGCTAGTGGTGCTTCCTGCCAGCAAACATCGCTGCCTTGTCTTTGTGCCAGTACCTTGTGTCAGAGCTTCATTCACTGGTGTGGGGGTGACTCCAATGCAGATCCAGCCATGTGAGCAGTTCAAAAAGGGAGCTGTTAAGTGCTCAGGACACAGCCACTTTGGGCTTCGAGGTCTGTGATTGTGATCAGGGCAGGTTTCTCATTGCTGGGGCCATCCAAACCGGCTCTGGCTCCTCCAGCCCTTCTCCAGTCCAGTTGTTCCTGACATCTCTGCATAATTCAGCCGAGAAACACTGCTGCTGGGAGCCAGGTGCCTGCACATGCTGCCTTGTTGGTGGCATCAAGGCCTCGGCCAGTGCTTAACTTGCTCTTAGCACTATAACCCTGCAGAGAAGACACTGCAGCATGGGTGTGGAGAGGTCTGTCTCCCTTGACATGTGATGTACCTACAGCAGGTGAGGATTTGGTACTTTCAACATGAGAAAGGCAAAACTGGGGATGGGTAATTGAGTCCCTTTGGACCCCTTCACTATCTCTATTTCTTTTGGGGAGCCATGGCTTCTCTGCCTCTCTTAGCTGCTGGACAGCTCTGTCTTAGCTGCTGGACAGCTCTGTCGCAGCCTGTTAAGTCAGTGGTTTCTTGCAGCACTGCCCTGGCACTCCCTGTGCTCCTGCATGCTGGCTGACTGTGTGCGTGTGTGCTGGAAAAAGACTGAGGCCAGATGCCTGTCCCAGGAGACTATTCCTGACTAGCTCGGCCAGGCTGGGCCAACAGCGGTGGTTTGGTGGTGACCCTGTGGGCAATGAGTTTGCTGTCCTGTTCCTGCATTGCCTTGTCTCAGAGATTGCCACCTACAGCCTCCTTCATCCCTTGCCTGAACTGCTTCCCTCATTGAGAAGCTACTGGTAGAGAGGAGCAATGGGGGGCTTTCTGCAGCGTCCCTCTTGTGATCTGAGATCAGGGAGGCTACCTGTGCTCAGGGAGCTCTTACTGCTGACTGGGGGCTTGGATCTTTTCTGTGTCCAAAGAGAGAAGGCATGATTGGATTTTGATCTCAGATACAGCTGCACTGAGCCAGACCTATTGGTCTTTGGTGAACCAGAGCTGGTGCAGGTCCTCAGGGCTATCAAAGCAATACAATTTAACCAATATCAAATTCTTCTACAACTAAAGATGTTCTCACACCCTGGGAGGATGCACTGCAGATCCAAGTCAGCCTGGCTTGAAAAGGTGTACTCAGTCTGGATCCTGGTCCTTTCCACCTGCTCTGCAGCATGCTCTCCTGAAAGTGATTCTTCTCAATCCCTACACATGTGCCACTGAATAAGGAACAGGAGATGCTGCCAGAGTTCATGCTGAGAGCCACAGGGATCTAGAATAAATACTGCCATGTAATAGATTTTTATCCACTGCCTTGCCATAATCCCCATCTGAATCCCTTCCAAATTGCAGTCAGGCGGCTGTTTGTACAAGTCAAACATTGATTCAGCTGCTCTCAAAAGGGATTTGGGGAGTACAGGCTGGAGGGAGTGCTAGCCAGGGAGCTGGAACAATGGGCTTCATGCTGCATGCTGAAGGGTTAAACTTTTTTCAGAGCACCCAGCACCAGAGTAACTTCCCTTTCCACACAGGAGGAGGAGGTATTCACAGAAAGGACAGTTGCTTAAGCAGTGAGCCTGACACCCTGAGGAGCTCTCCATGTTCAGCAAGGCTGTGGAGGGCAGGATCACAGCTGCCTATGGCTGCGGGCTGGGAGATGACCTTGCAGTGCTGGGAATCACTTGCTCCTCTGGGGTCAGATCAGACTGTGGTTTCCTCAGCATCCTAGGTAGCGTGTATGGGGCTTTGTTTCCTGGATTGTACCTGGAGCTTCAAACATTCCCTGTTGAAACCCTTGGCTAGGATTGCTCTTCTTCCTATGGGCGCTGGGTGGCAGGGGCATGTCCTGCTGCCCATGACATGGGGCCTCTCCCATATTTTTCTTTGCCTATCTCAGACTACCTGTGTGAAGGGCAGGAATCCAGAACTAGTTCTGGAGTCCTAGGCAGTGGCTACCAGCACCACTCTGCTCACACTATCTGGCTTTCTTATCGTCAGCCAGGATTTTCCTCACGGACAGACCTTTCAACCCCTCACTGTGTTTTATTTCTGCTTCATTTCCTGCCTCATCAATGGGCTTCAGCATCATGCTCTTCTCTTTGCCCAGCACTTCCCTGGTGCTGGCAGGATCAAAGCAGACATTCGTAGCCTTGGCCCTTGAGGTTGAGAAAGTTTTGGGCAGCTGCTTACATCAGCCTTGCAGCTACTATCATGATGGAGGGGTACAGTAAATGTCTAGTAGCCAGGACCAGGACTGTTTTTCTCTACCAGTGGTGATTTCTGCAGGGATTAGCCTCTTGTAGAGTGCTTCCGTTCCCATGCCATGCTCAAGAGCAAGGGAGGAAATCCAGCAGTGCCAGTTGCAAGTTAAGTGATCGTATCTCACTTCTACAGACTGGGACAGGCTGGAAACAAATGTGGATTATAGGTCAGTGGGGTAGAGACCAGTTCTTGGCCTGTGCCTGTACAGCACTGAGCCCAGAATTTGGTCATTAGTGAGTAATTTTACAAATTCTTTCCTTTCTGCTTGCTCCAGTTGGCCATGCCTGCCACTTCACAAGGATCCTGCTGGTGCTGGATTAGCTATGCAGTGTCTCCAGAAGGGTATGGGGGTGGTGGAAGTGTTTCCTATGGTCCCTATGGTTCATACGTGATTTTTGGGCACGAAGATCTTGGGGATCATGCTGTATAGTCCTAGGCACTAGTCCTGGGCACTGCAGCCTATGGTCAGCAGCTACTGCTGCTGCCTGCAGTAGGGCAAAATGAACAAGACAGAGGTAAGCAGGAGGGAAGGATGCAAAGTGGCTGAATGGCTGCTGAACATTGTTTCAGAGGTGGGGGCTAGATAACCGTCAGTGATGGTCTGCTGGTGCAGGCAAGAGAAATCTCCCTGGCAGTTGATCACTAACAGATAGATCAGAAAGGTTCAGCCTTAATCAAAGCCAGATCTGAGCAAAATCTCAGGTTTAGCCTAGGAGGAGTGTTGAGCTATTGGTGACATGGCTTAAGAGTTTCTGTGTGGGGTATTTAGGCTCATTTCCACACCTGCAGCAAACAAGTGGGATTATGGTGCCAGGCAGAGTGGCTGCAGCTCATTGACTGGCGCATCCATGTGTAAGGGAGCAAGGGGATTGCTGGCAGTGTTTGGCAACTATTTTGGCTTGAACATTGGAGATCAAGTAGAAGTTCATTGAGGTAGAGAAAACAAATTAACCACCTGATTCATGGAAAATCCTGCTGTAACCAGCCTGGCCATGGACTCAGGGTCATCTCAGGTTGGAGGGAGAGGAATGGGGCTGCCCACTCTCTAGGAGAGTGAGAGCAAGAGGCTTAAGGCTCCTCAGTGCTACGGAAAGTAACGGAGTGCCCTGAAGCTCACAGCCCTGCTTGAAAATGATGGAGGCTGACAGATCTGGGATTAATCTAAAGGTTTCAGCTCTCTGAGCACCGAGTGGAAATTCGCCTGGAAACCACAGTGCAGGAGCTCAGCATTACAAAAGCACTAACCGGATGGGGGGAGGCAGAGGCATACGTGGGTCAGATAGCTTGCCCCTCCTGATTATGCACAAAGGCTACAGCTCTTGTCTCTTGCTCTAACAGCCATGTGTCTGGGTAGGGAGAGAAGGCATCCAATGCTAATAACAGCATCAAAAATAGGCCATTTTTGGGATATTTTAGGCAGTCTCTGCTGTAGGGGCAACTTTGGATTGCTAATTAGATGTAAAGGCAAGGCTATACTCGCAGCACTTCCAATTGTACCTGGTCACACTCTTGCAGCAGTTGGGTGTTTGACTGGGTCAGGCAGCCTGCGCAAATACTACAAACTGTGATTTTGTCTATGCAGGTATTTGTAGGTGCTTCCACTCTCTCTTCCCATCCCTGCCTGTGTGGGATGGGAAGGGAGAGTGGGAGGCTGGCAAAAAGCTGGAGCCAAGGTGTGCTCTGCTGATGCAGCCTTGGACTTCTCTTGTTCAGCTTGTCTAGCTGCATAAGGGAAAGACTACCTCCCACTGTGTCTATAGCTTTCCTGTGAGGCTGAAATGCTGATCTGGATGTGAAAGGCCAGGGCATGCCTTGTCATCTGGCTTGGCATCCATTAAAATTATTGCTTTAGCCCATAGTTATGGGGACGTACCAACCTTTGTAGTACATCCAGGTGCAGCCTGCTAGGAAGGAGGCTATATGGATATGCATATGCTCCCCTTCCCCTCAGACACCAACAGCCTTCACCTAGGACTTCTCAGTGCAAGAAAACCACTAATTCTAGTACATCCTGCACTACTTGAGACTCTGAATATTAGCACAGCTGTCAAACTTAGCCACATCTGCGCATTCATCCCTCCATATCTGACTCCAATAAAACCACCACCACCAAAGCACTGAATGCATCACAGTACACAGTCTTTACTCCTTTTACTTAGCTTGCTCTATAAATACATAACCCCCAGTGAGCGGGCACGTGTAATACATACTTGTGTACGCTTCTGCTAAGTGCTGTGGATGGGATTGCTGATCTGATTGTTTTAAAATCACTGGGCTACATCTTCTGCAGTCAATATAAATTGGTGCAGCACACTGGCATTGACAGTTCATGTTAGGTGAGCATCCGGCCTATAATGTTAATCTAGAATAGAAACTTGTTTGTGTTCCTGAAAAGCGGACGTATTTTGAGTGTGTAATCAAATTGGCATTCTTATCCAGGCTTCTACATGGTATAACTGTAATTTCAAGATTATAATTATTATTAAATAATGTAGCTGTGGAAGGCTGGTATAAGGTTGTGGTGTGATTTTTATCTCTTTCATGTGATGCTGTTGGACTGAAATCAGTGTGGTGATACGTCCCAGTGCACAAACTGGATATGTAGCAAAGATGAATGAACACAGGCACAGTTTCAGACCTACCCAGCCAAATCTGAACACATGTCCTCTTCTAAGAAAGGAGTTTGGGAAAAAATAATTTTCAGGTCCATAATCCACACACCCAGTCATTATCACAGACATTATGATGGTCTCTCCCTGCTTACATTTTGGAAAAGCTTGAAGGCTGAATTGCAATAGTTGTTGCTAATTCAAAGTGGGCGTCACTGCAGCTGGTGTCTGTTTGCCCATCTGATATATGAATAGCAATCGATTTAGATTTTTTTCTCTAAACACGGTGTGATATTGAGTATGAGACTATTGCCGAATCTCCACGAAGAATTATGCTTGGTTTTGCTGAAAGACCAGTGCAGCTTGGTCACCCTATTAACGGGTGAAGCATACGGTCCCCTCTAGCCTGGGCAGGTGTTTTAGCCTCAAAAACTGTAACAACTTGTAGCAAATAAAGAAAACAGGTGCTTCAGTTCTGATTCCTGTACTAGATGAATTTCCAATAAAGGTATGCTGATACTCGTCCTAGGTTTAATTTATGACCTTCTTTTTTGTTCTTTTCCATCTAGATGGAAACACATTATCTCCTCTTCAGAGAGTCTGCCAAGATTTGGAGATGATTGTCTTTTTATTCTGCTATCATATGGTTATTATGTATAATGTATGGTTAGTTAATATTATTCATTGCTATCGCAAACATCTTGTAACATGGGTACACCAACTGACCTTTACAGCTATTTCAAGCTTGTTTAATTTTAACTTATTAATCAGCTCCTTTAGTCCCACCGTCATTGATTGCTCTTTTCTGAAGTCTGTTTTAAGATGTTAATCTTATTCTGGGACTGAGGTGTGGGGAGAAGACCTTTCACAATCAAGCTGACAGCAAGTCTGCTGCCTTGAGATCCTAGGAGACAAAGCACCACGTAAGTGCTAAATACTGTTGGGAACATCAGAGAAGCAACTCTATGAAAAGCACTGTGGTTTGTGTTTATTCTCCCTTGGTGATACTGCATTAAGGCACTTCGTTTACAAGTGATGACAAAGTTGTTCTCTGCTGTAAACTGAGCCTGAAGGCAGGAGGCCAGTGCACGATGGAAAAGGCGGAGTTTCTCAGAGTGATACATTGCCTTTGCTTTCTCACAGAACAGAGTTTTGGGAAGGAAGTACTTTGGCTTGATGTTTAAGTACTGGAGACAGAGACAGTGATGCTGGGAAGAATTCAGGGGTGGGAGGGAGGTAAATGAGCTTGGAAGAATCAATAACAAACTTGAATCTTTGATCAAAACATGAAGTGACATGCCTGCCTCCTTCCCCTCCCTGCTGCTGTCTGTGCCAGGCTTGGATGAAGCCTGGGGAAGCTGGGGAGTTAACAAACCTTTTTTAGCAAGTGACTTTGCATCTCTATATTATTTCCACATACGGGAATATATTGTGCCAGTCCCAAGGAGAATGTGACATGACAAGTGAAGAGACAAAAGACTACTCAACCTCATGCAAGAGACAATGTGCGATTTCTGACTTTCTTTTCCAGCATGTGTGGAGTGAGCTGTACCACAGACAGGCTTTCCAGCAGGGGAATGGTACACCTCAGATTTGGCTGGGTCCTGTTTTCTTCTGTGCTTGCTGCAGATCAGGTTATAAAAAAGCTGGGCTGCTGAGACCTGAGTTTTGGCACTTTCCTTCAGCTCACTGCTGTTGTTTCAATATTGTGTCTTCCCACTGTGAATGGTTAGAGGCCAGCGCTGCTTCCCTGCCCTCTGCTAAGCCTGACATTCCATGGCAGGACTTCTGGTGCTGCCTTTTCCAGGTAGAGCTGGAGATATCAGCAATGTGTTGGCTTTTTCCCATCCAGTCCCTGCCAGGGAGACAAAGGCAGCACTTAGAGCAAATGCTGGTTTCTGGAACACATGAAGCTCTGAAAAGTTGGGATGGTTGGGATACTGCTCCTGAGAAGAGCAGTAATGTACATATTGGAAGCAAAAAAAGCTGTCACCTGGGGCCCTTGGCTGGCTGGATGTTGGCTTGCTGGCATGAGGTTGCTGTTGAATTTTGAAGACATAGTTTTACACACAGATTTGAGAGCTGCTATAATGCTCTAGCCTCAGAGTTTTCAGATTGTGCTACTAACACTGATTTTGCATCGTCAGGCGGAAATTAATTTGTGATGTTGCAATGGAATTGAAAACAGAGAAGATACTGCGTACCACCTAGCCCAGTGTACCTGACTTTTGAAAGCAGGCTTCAATTCCTGCAATGCCCTGCTTCCAGTGGAAACTCCTCTGGGCTAAACCTATCTTTGAGGCAGTCTGGAAAGTATTCCACCGAGGCACTGAACATAGCAGCAGTTCGCACAGAGCTTGGGAAGGGATTTCCAGCTATGGAAATGCAGTCAAGAATCCGATGGCTGTAAGTGCAACAAAACCAAGCCAAGTTTGGATCCTCAAATCTAACACTATGCTCTGAAGAAGTTTGAATTAAGCCTTATACTGGCCTCAGGAGACCTGATCTGCAGGATGCCATGAGTCCATACTGTGGCCCCAACCACTCCTTACTGCAGAAGTACACTGAGTGAGGAAATAATTTTCACAGCCCAGCTTGTACCTTGATGGCCTGTTCTGCCACCACCATTGCTTCTGTATGGGCATCACTGGTGTGAGCCTATAGAGACTTTTGTTGATCAACTGGAGGTGAGAAAATATACTCTATCCCTGTCTCTGTTAGTGCATGAGAGCACCCAGCTGTCACCAGGTGTTCAGACAATAAATCACCTGCATTTACTTCCTGGATGAGTCTGTAAAGCTGGAAGTGCAACAGCAGGCTCTGTCAGTGATGGAAAGTCTCCCACATATATGGATGCAATGGGAATACCACGTCAAAGTTCTTCCTTTCATATGTATTAATTTGGGCAGTAAAATCGTCAGTTACGAGCCTTTTCTGTTTGTTAGAACTTTCAAGTATCTCTGATGAGCATTGTTTTTCCTGTTTACCTGGTGAGGAAACTGAGGCCCCCAGCATTACCCACTGAGTCACTGGCACTGCCCTGATCAGCACTGTGGATTCTTCACCTTCCAAGTCATCAGAAAACAACTCTTTATTTTATACCCCAGGCCAGTTTTGTGTTAGTGACATTCAGCTGTTCAGCTATCAAAGATCTGACCAGGAATTTAGCAGAATACTGAAAGGTGTTACTTGCCTATCTGAATAATGGAAATATTTGCAGTCACAGTATATTAAAAATATGCATTGGTTAGCATGTTTGATGTTAAGAATTTCCTGACAGACAACTTGTTAGTTATTCTTTACTTGAAGACTGAAGTTTCCTCTGAAGCATTGGTAGTTACAAACATGGCAGGTAGGAATAGGATGAACCAATTGACCCATTAGATATGATGATTGCTGTGTTTTCTTCAGTGTAGAGGTGCTGCCTATGAAATGGACTGCTCCAACATGTAATATATTGTCATGATTTTTGTTACTGTGTGCTAGAGTCTTTGAAGTTTACAGTCTTGTGTTAAAGGTAAGAATGCTGTTTTCTTGCCTGGCTTTATACCATTCTGTGCTGTCCTGAGGTAGGGTTGCAGCCTTGCAAGGGTGTAAGTATAGCCAGTCATGCCTTGGGGCAGGGGTATGGATTATATAACCCTTGGAGTCTCCCTTCCAGACCTAATTTCTGTGACTGCAATGCACATGCACCTTGGAAGAATAACTATCTTGCAACTCCACAGCACTCTCTCCACCAGCCCTTCCCTCAGTGCCTCTTTTCTAGATGCAAAGCCCTCATTAATTCTTTCCCCTGGTCTGCAGCTCTCTACATCTCCATAAGTGGCTGCAAAACCACTGCTGTGGGAATAACCACTGCCTGTTCCCGTGGCAGCAGTGTAGCTGTGCCCCCTGCCCCATGGCATTGTCTTTGGATGCTGGAGAGGGACTCTTCGTCAGGGATTGTAGTGATAGGACAAGGGGTAATGGGTTTAAACTTACACAGGGGAAATTTAGGTCAGATATAAGGAGGAAGTTCTTTACTGTGAGGGTGGTGAGGGACTGGAACAAGTTGCCCAGAGAAGTGGTAAATGCTCCATCCCTGTCAGTGCTCAAGGCCAGGTTGGGCAGAGCCTTGAGTGACATGGTCTAGTGTGAGGCATCCATGCCCCAAGGGGCACTGAAACTTAGATGATCTTCAGGTCCTTTTCAACCTAAACTGTTCTATGATTCTATGGCGGGGCATCCAGCAGGCAGAATGAAGATGCTCCAGAAGCAGTGTCAGCTTTTTTCTGCTGCTGAGCTGTGCTCCAACCTCCCTTCCCTGTTTGTTGCCAATGAGGTAGCAATTATGATCCCATCGATCCCTCCTCTCCAGGAATAACCCTTCACGTGCCAGCCCACAGTCATAATCAATAGCCCAGCCCTCTTGCAGAGACGATGAGGAGGCCAAAGAGGCAATTTGCTCAGTGAACAGGTTACAATGAAATAATATTGTGTCAGGAGGTGAAGCAACTGGCACTAAAGATTTCCCTCTGTGGCCACAGAAAAAGGTAGGCTTGGGTGAGATTTAAAACCAGGCTCAATAGCTGCTGCTTAGATCCTGCTGGAGATAAGTGTAACTGAAAGAATGTGAAGAAACGATTGTTTAGGAACAGAAGTGATGTGGGCCTTTAAACCCATTACTTCAAAACCATTCTAACTGGAAGGCAGACATAAAATACCTTTCATTTTTGACCTCTGACTCATAGGAATTAAATACTTACAGGGCTCCTTGTGGGCAAAACTCAGGCCTTCCCACAGCCAAGCTCAACCGATTAGCTTATTAGCAAAATATAAATTTTACTAATGCATTCACAAAAAGTGTGCACTCGCCTTGACAGTCACTGCTGTCATTGTGTGTTAGAGGCATGTCACAAATTAGGCAATCAATGTTAGCACTTAGATTTTCTGCCAATTTTTGACTGACAATGCAAGGGGAATTTCAAGACTTCTTTGACATGTTTTTATCTTGTTTTGAGTAGCCCCTTGACGTTGTATCTCAAATGAAATGAGTAAATAGCTTTATACCTCTTACTCCCTGATGCAAAGCTTATGTTTGGTACATGATAGCCATCTCTCACATATAAAGTATATTACAGTCTTCAGCTTTGCTGAGTGTAAGCAGAGGGCATTGTGGGTGCTACTTAGCTCAAGGGCCTTGGTGCCGATACTGCCCATTTGCATCCACTACCCTCTTCCCCGCATATATCAAATATTTAGTAGTATGTACAACTACTTGGAAACATAATACTGATCTGTATCGTGGAATCTGTTAATATATTTATATAGAATTAAAGCAGAGGTCAGTGTAAGCACGGGAACCACTGATAACAAGGTCTTCAGTCAAAGCTGGATTCACAGGAAAAGAAGGCTTAGTGGTTAGACCTGGAAAACTGCCTGGAAACTGCTGCTGCTCCCAGCTACGCTTCACACACACTTTGCCACCTCAGGCACATAAATTAGGCCAGATTTTGCTAAAGTGCCCAGTTATTTGAAGTGCCTCATTAGCGATAACCCAAGTGTGGAGCATCTGCAGATGCCCCTCCATCAGCAGGACCTAGCAAGGCTCTGCACATCTGCTCATCAAGTCAGCTTGCAGTTAGGCATCTTGCAGTTGTAACAGAGGCTTTCTGCTTTCCATGCCTCTCAGTTTCCAACTCTGTGAAACGGAGGCAGCACTGCAGGAAATGAACAGCTTAGTGGGAGGCCTTCAGAACAACCTGTTCACACCACATGGCAGCAGGGAAACCTTGGGTCACTTGGTATGCGTAAGGAGACCTGGGTCTTAGGTGCCGTCACAGACTGCTCATTCCAGCTGTGTGGCTAAGCTCTTGAGGTTTCCTGCAGCCTCCAGCCATCCCATGGTTTGCTGCTGCAAAGCCCAGCACAACACAGTGATGGATCCCAGTGCTGCTGTTAAGAAGGTCCCTGGATGTTGCAAAACAGTCTGTGGCCAGTCCAAATGCAGGCTGCCCACAGGGCCACTGGATGACTTCTTCTGGCTTTGTGGCTTCCAGGTCAATAATACTCCAGAGTCATCCTGTGCAAATGCAACTAGGGGCTGCGTGACCCTTTGCAAATAAATGGGGGCGGAGTGCTTGAGCTGAGCCCTGCAATGCAGGGAGCGATTTCCTGTCAAGCAGAGCACCTGACTTCCCCTGGCTCTGCAGAGGGAGAGGGTGAAGCATGATCTACCCTCTCCATGCTGTACAGCTCCCATCTCCACAAATCTAATGGTGCTTATTTGTCACCATGGAAAGGAAAACCCAGCATTGTGCAAGCACATGTACTCAGCAGACTGCTTCTGCTTGATGCTTGCCAGCATGCAGCATGATACTGTTTGCTGGTCCCCATGCCACTCGCCTTGGGTGCTTTGACGCAGCACTGGCCACTGTACAATAAGTGTCAGGGATGTGCGTGCTGCCTGCCAGCGGGCTTGAACAGCTGCATCTGAGCCTAAAGCAAAGCCTCCTGAGTGGCTGTGTAGGGATGTGAGTAGGGATTGGCAAGCAGAGGCCAGGTCTCCTTCCTGTCCCTATGGGTTAGTTGTTGGGCAGAGTGGGCTAAGAGCTGATGGGTATTTTGCTGCATTTCCAAGAGCATGCTACAAGAATTTTGATGATACCTCTCTCTTTCTTTGGGGTAGCTCCACTTGGAAATGCAGTTTGAAGATTTATTAATTACTGTCTTTCTTTGAAGTGCAAATGGATCTGACTCAAACGCATAAATGCCAACACTTTTTCAGCACTGACTTTGTTCCAGGTGTGACACTGTCTTCCCCTCTCCAAAATACTGTGGTTACATTAAGACATAGCAGAGTGCTGCCTGGGGGCAAGGGACAAAAGGAACGGGTTCCAGTGCAAGGTAGGAAAGCTCTGTCCCACCCATGGGGCAGCATCAGCCCCTGAGGTTCAGGGCATCAGCTGGGAGCAGGTCTCCCTTGTCTGAACTGAAGATCCCATGCCTCTTACCTGTATTTGTGTAGTAATGAGGGCTTTCCACTAGAGAGAGATATGAGTACACACAGAAAATCTGTTTCCTATTTGTATCATACAGTCCATTTGGCCAACATGTTGCAAAAGGGAATGGCTGCAGCAGATCATGAAATGAGCTTTTTCCCCCACTAAAATTTTTACTTGTCTTTTCTGACTGACACTTGTCTTCAAGACTATTGGGTTTTGATATAAAGATTTTTTTTTTTTTCATTCTTCCTCTAAATAAAAGTTACTGTTCTTAGGTTTTTCAGTAGAGGCCATAATGTAGTCAAATATTGGACAGTCTCACACAAAAAATTAGAGAAAGTTGCCAAAAATATATCTATTAAGAATACATTTCTAGAGAAAATTCTCATCTGGATGTTTTTATCTCACAGGGAAGTAGAGATTACCCAGGCAAAAATTTGTAATTCTCCTGTACCTTTTTGTTTCTATAGACAAAAATCTGATTGAGGGACCTCTGAGCATATGAACATCTGTTGGGAGGACCATGGCAGCTAATGAGCACAACACGTTTTAAGAGCAGAAGTAAAGAATAACATTCTTAGTTGAAAATCCCAGGGATATAGAAATTTGGCCAAGGACAGTGGTGTTAATATTTCTATATTTATGTGTCATGGCTTAATTGCTGCAGGCAGCTAGGCCTGTGCTTTGCACACCAGAGGGAGCTGGTCCTCTCAGCTCGCTCTTAGCAGAATACCAGTGCGGGCAGCAGAACCGAGCCTCCTTCCTGTGGTGTTGGAGCAGGGCCCATTTGGAGGTAAAAGCACTGTTGAGTGAGATACCTTTAGTACATGATGTATTGTTACATGTATATAGTGTAGGTTTTCTTTCGGGGTCACTCGCAGCTATGAGTGTGGAGAGTAACACCTAACGCTGCTTTGCCTGGGATTTCTGTTGAGCATACAATTCAGGGTGGCAGGGCTGTGAGTCATACAATTTCTTCTATTTTTGGGTCCTGTTTTTGAATGCTTTCCCCTGTGGTGTATGGGTGGTTAAAGAAAACACACACACACACACGCTTCACATACCGCAAATAGTCTGCATTTAAAGGCCTCCTGTTGCTTTCTTGTAGATCCTGCCAAGCTTTCAATCTGCTAGTCTGAATAAACACCCTTTCCTGGGGTGTTGCTCACTGGGAACAGATGGTCCCTTGGGGGACAGATGGCCCCAGAGCTGGGAAGTTCCAGTGGCTTTTGGTGGGAGATGGGATCCCATCCTTTACCTCAAAAGCCCAACCTAAAGGCACAGTGAGAACATTCTCCTCTGGTACATTTCAAATCCCATGAAAAATTCCTCTTCATTGGCATCAGGTGTGAGTGGGTGGATCACCATCATAGCCTATGTTGAGGCAGGGGGCTCCAACATACAAGCAGTGTCCTCCTTTCAGCTGGACATAAAAGAAATCTGAGGAGTGAAGAGGGGAATAGGAAAACACATAGAGTCAAAGACCATGACATAAAGGCCTTTTTCTTTGGTACCTCCCAAATGTCTTCTTGCCTCAAAATATGTCTCCTGCACTACCAGGATAAGACCATCACAGATCTTCATTCTGACTGGAGACTGGGGTGTAAATCCATGGATTTAAGCGCCTTTTGTGAATGAGTGTGGATCTGAACAAGTCTCTTCAATATTCACTCTTAAATTACAGTTCCAGCTTTGCATCCTGGGGAGTAGAGGTGTAGATTTTAACTGGTCCCTTCACCATCAGCAGCCATTGATGAAATTGAATTACTGCCTCTGAGATTGTTTCCCAGATGCTTTCCATAAAACATCTTAAAAAATATCTTAAAAAGATGTCTTTTCCTTTTCTGCTTGTCTGCCCTGGAGCTATTATGATCATAGTAGCTGTTGGATTCATAACACTAGGGGCGAAAGCCTGGCTACATTCTGCCCAAGGCACCCCCTTTTCTCTGTGCTAGTTTCCTGTAGCCTTTTCTCAAGGCACATGGCCTAGACCCAACAAGGTTGTTAAACTCCCAGCTCCTATTTGTTCTTAATTTTCCCTTTGAAAGCCAGCCCCCACCTAGTACAGTTTTCTCAAAACCCACAATCTTTTGTTATACCAAGGTTTTGTTTGCTCCAGCTTGAAGCCCAGCCTTCCTGTGGGGAGATAATACCACACGTAAGGGACTAACTGTTGGGAGATAATATAGTTGGGAATTTTTACCTGAGTCGTGTTTTATTATAGATCACTTTCTCCCTTTGTAATACCCCTCTGGGCCTCCTAATAAACCCCTCTCTCCACTTGTTTATGGACTCTCTTTCTGTTTCAGAAATCTGCTAAATGCAGAAGCCTTTAGTCAGAAAACGTAGACTAAAAGCTGCTCTAACCCAGCGTTTCTTCCCTCTTCTTTGTGAGCCCAGTGCGCATTAACTGAAACTTATATGCTTCTTGAAGCTGCCTGTGTTATTATTGGAACTGATGCACATTCACTCCAACCAATCTATTTTTATTTGAACCACTTACACTGTATGAAACCAAGCATAATAACTACAGTCAATATAGATATATTTGTTTTTATTTAAACTCCTGAGTGTGCTAAAAGCAATAAATGCTTTTCCCCCTGAAAACCAATATATACGTATAACAGGCAGAGAATGTATATATCAGTCAAAGAAGGAGTGACCAGTGGTCCAGGGGGCCACTCCTGAAATCTGCCACTGGAGCAGGTGGGGAGGCGAGAGCAGCAGCGGAGGAGGTGGACTGGGATGGGCAGTATGGCACCGAAGAGGCTGCTGCTGCTGGAGGCACAAGGCACTTACCCCATTTTCCTGCATTGCCCCTGGGCCCAGGGGCAGTCCCTGTCAGGGGGTCAGAGTATAATGTGCGGGGAGGGGATTGGGGAGCAAAAAGCAGGGAAGAGACATTTGGCACAGGCAATGAGTGTTTTCTGCGCGCCTGTTTGTTGCTCTCAGTACCAGAATCAACAATTAGAACTTTGTTCATTGACGGTAAATTAAATTAGTGGGATACCCCCACAAATGAGTAAATTGTTTTCACCCATGACCTCAAATGCTGCTATCAGCGGATAGACATTAACCATTTGGGGGATGTATTTTTACCCTCAGTCATGGGAAATGGGCAATTAACAGGCTTCCTAAAGTTCTGATGGGCTCTGCTCTTTTTCTTTTGTTTGGCAGGCAGCTTGTCACTTTTCGTCATCAAGATGTCAATATGTAGGAGAGAGAGAACTTCAAGAATGATCAAAATAGCTGATCAAGGTTGGAGGGACTATTCAAGGTAAGATCCAAGGTGGTCTGTGTCTATCCCCGTTGCTTTTGAAATGCAAAGTCAAGCCTGACCACACACTTCATCAATTACTACTTGAGCAAAGTACAAACCACTGCTTTTTGTATCCTTCCTCCCCAACTGCATAGTATGTCTAAGCTAGGAAATGCTGTGATCTGATGGGTAACCATGGTCTGTGTTCTGCAGGTCCTCCTAGAGCTTGCAGACCATCATCTATGTTTTCCTATACTCACATGTAGCTTTTCTGTTATAATAGTCCCCTCTTCTTGTTAACAGCTTTGTTATACCCACTCTTGTACAACGAAGATTCCAAATCTTCGGTTTAGTTATTCTGTTTCCACGCCTCTAGGCAGCATCGGTGCTCATTTCCAGGCCCTCATTAAAACACATTGAATTGTGAATGGCATGTTTCCAACTGTGTAGCCTTTGTTGGGCTTTTAAATAGTTGTTACAGCAAGAAAGCTCTTGGGGCATTTCAGTTGGCCAACAGCTGTGGTGTGTCTATATCCCAAATACCATATGGTTTTGGTTTATTTTGTGACTCCTGTATTACCTGGAATTGTTTTCCTTTTGTCCAGTGGCCAAGTCGAGGCAGGTGTGTACAGATGGTTCACGCTAGTTGGTCTGTGGCATCAAGTGACGCACTGGCAGTTTTCATTCAATGCGGTTTCTAGCTTTTTAGCATGTACCGATCTTTCAGTGCCGGCTGTGCATATTCAGCTGCTGGAAGAAAGAAAGGAAATTCAGTGTTGCTGGGTGAGCCTGCAGATAGCATTTGTGTGTTATATTACTGCAAGGGCTAAATTTACACTTTGCCTGCTTTACCCATGCTTTAGAAAACAATATGCAGTGGACTCACTCACAGAGGTTTGGATTCCTGGAGTGGGTAGCCTGTGCCACATTCTTGCTTACAGAAAATTGTTAGCTTTAAAAAGTAAAAGAGACTCATGGGCATGCTAGACAGGTTGGTGTATAATTTGTGTTCAGCAGTAATCAAAGACCTAGAGAGCATTAACATAAATGTGGCTTTGGTTTGGAGGAAGGCTTTTATTTAAAGAGAAGGTTTGTTTAGATAAAAGTATCTATGCTGGCCTTGTGCTTAAACTTTGACCCTTTGTATAGCTGTTAAGCAGTAGAAGTGCAAGTACACTTCCTTGTAGTGGGCTGTTTTATTTTCTGTCACTAACCACCTCCTTTTGTACTTTGAGACAAAATTGTTTTCTGCCAGGGCTGATAGCATCGTGTGTGGGTGCTTGGGTTGTAGAATATGCCAGCAGCCATAGTTGGCATCTGGGTATCTGACTTAACATCGCCGTGCTGAGCAAACCAGTGGCACTGATATCTTCCCTTCCACCAAAAAGACAATTTCTGGTCTGCCACACACCTTGGCAGAGTGAAGTTGTATGTTTAACCTAGTGGCCCTTGTGAGGATTTCCATCCTTACTATGTGCCCAACAAGAAATTTAGGCAGCACCTGCCAAGGCAAGCCTTGGCCCAGTTGTTATTGTAGACTCCATCAGAATGAATGACAGGTTCATGAGTCAGCTGATTGAGTGGTGTTTCATCCCATTTCCAGTGTGTCAAAGTCCCCCAAGCTGTAGGACACTGTGGTAACTTGCTTGTCCATATTAACAAAGATCAAGGGCTGAACAGACCTTGCTGCTCATTCTGGAGGGTTTTCATTGTTATGAAGAAAATTTAGATGGTCTCTGCCATGTTGCTTTTTGTATAGGGAGAAGGTTTCAAGTAGCAGAGGTCATCCACACTGCCCATCTTTGGGCTGGAATCAAAATGTATCCCCTGCCTCTGCTGTTTGCTATCAGTCTATGTGGGAGTTTTTGAGGCCAGTTCTTTGCTGTCTGGGGTGTAGGCACAGAGCCAAGCACTGCCAGCCTGTGCTGCTGGCTCTGGTGCAGACAGAGTTTTCCAGCTGTGCAAGGTGCTGTGGTATAGGGGTGCCTTAGCCTCCCTCTGCCTCAGGTGCCTCAGCTTTACAATGAACTAGATACTAAAGTAAATGGTATAATGCAGATGAATAATACAACAATAACAACAACTGACAGGGGATGCTTGGAGGCTAAATTCATATCTGGAAAATGTGCTCTAAGGACCCGAAGATGGAAGAGCATTATTGCTATTATTGATATTGCAGTAACATCTCAGAGGTCTCATTCTGGGACCTGAATGCCACTCTGCCTAAGCTCTCTGTATGCACATAAGAGAAAGGTAGCCCCTGCCCCAAACATCTTTCAAAACGAAATATGCCATTTCCCAGCATGTGGCTATTGACCAGAAAATGGGGGAGAGGACAAGGTAAAAGTGAGGTGACAAAATCTGGCGTAATAATCTGCAGTTGTGACACACCCACTCCCTTGACATTGCTATGTGTTAAAATCCTGCAGTGGTTCATAGTATTACTGAACAACTAGCTCCCTCTTACAAACCAGATGTTCTTTTCCCCTTCTGCATTTCCTGAATGAGTTATACCCAGCATGCCAGTGGACTTGTGCTGAACCCCCAGAAATATCAGGAAGAACTCAGACCATTAGAGTTGGTATGCAGAGCTGATTGATCTGGGAGCATCTATTCAGGCAGGCTTCAGACCCCAGTACCTGCCAGTTAATCCATTTAGCATTGTGTTTGCATGTTTGCTGAGGTATTCAAAGGGGCTTTATGAAAAGGAGGATTTCTCCAAACAAGATAAAAAGGCAGAGATAAGCAAACAGACAGGATTTCAATCCTAACCTGCATTTAAACTGAATGGTTGTCAATACTAATAACAAAAGCAGCAGTGAAGTGTGGCTGACACACGCCAGGTAGAGAATGCTAAGAGACATCTGAAAATCCCATCAGAAATTGCAACGGCAAATGTAATCAGCATGTCTGGAATTGTCTTAATTCATTGCCTTTATATTGTCTTGAGAAGCTGGCAGGGATCCTCTGCACTTACTTAGCTTGTGCAGGCACAACTTTATCCTTTTCCTGTGCTCTTACTCCTTTTTGGTACTCTATAAACGGAGGTAGGGGGTGATGCTAATGCAAGGTGTTCCTGCCCATGGCTGTAAGTGTGAGGCACTCACTGTATTCAGGATTCAGGACTTGAAACTGTAGGCCATAAGTGTTAGTCCTGTGGTCCTGTGTGCTAGAAGAATTCAGTCTTGATCTGACTAAACATGATGTGGTGCAGGTTGGGGGACAGAGGCATTATCAGTGTGGTGTGGAGGCCTGTGCCTGGCCTGGCTGGTGATGATGTAGGCTGGAAAAGAGGAGATGTATGGGGAGACACAGCAGAGAGGCAAGTGATGTTGTTTGTTAGTCAAAACTAGCTGTGAATTAGCAGTGCCTTTGTAGGACCGTGCCTAAATGTAGGTACAGCACAGTAAAGTGTGGGAAACCACTAGGCAGGGTAGGGGGCAGATCTGAGAAATCAGTTACAAAGGAAATGCAGGAGATGGAACTGCAGTTTAGTATATCCACAAGTACATATTTGCAGGCAGCGGTTGACAACAACATAGGGATTTGAGAGCTCCATAGAAAATTTCCAAAGCCATTTGCACAGTAGATTAGCGTGTGACCCAGGAAATTTTAATCAAAAAATGTGGTTTATGCTGAAGCTGGAAAACAGGTACAAAATCACAGTAAATGGATGCAGAATGACTACACTCTCATGTAAATACAACTGGTGGAATTGTGGGAGGGCTACAGTGCACTCAGCTACAGTTTTCTGATGGGACTTTGGCAATGGAGGGGGAGCCTTTGCTGGAATATTTGACAGGATTTGAAGTAGTGGTGGTGGGAATACCTTGTGAGCTCAGGGTGCAGAGCAGGCTGCTTCCAGTGGCAATGAGGGTGCTGGCCCTATGCAGTGAGGGTCAGCACCACAAAATATCAGCTGTAAGGAGACATAATTTAATTCAATTAACTCATCCATGGAACTACAGGGCCAGTATGATTCCTAAAATACAAACACTACAGGGAAATCTATTAACAGTGGCTAAAACAAAAGCTGAGCTGGGACTGAATCACAAACCCAGCTGTCAGAGACCAATGGCTCCTGGCTGCTAAGCCACAAGCACAGTACACAGCACTCAAGTGGATGGGCACTGCTAATTGAGGGATTCCTGACTAGTTCTGCAGAACAGCTGCTATTTCCAGTCAGGTTCACTAGCTCAGTGCCATTGCTGGAACTGCTGACACCACTTCCTGGACTGGTAAAGAAAGAGAAGGTAGCACTGCAATATCAAGCCAGGTAGAGAGGCAAGGTGAGTGAACAGCACATGTTAGAGGGGAAGGAAGAAAACACCTGTACCAGTAGCTGAAGTAGAATAAAGGACTGAGGACGTCAACCAAACAAATGCAGAGCATTGATTGATTTCTAAATGAAGTTCAGCTGCAGAAATGCTGTTCTTGAGCAAACAGGGGCTGCTGCTGTAGTCTGCACTCACAGGCAAGGAGGACTGGTGAGAGCAGTGGGCAAAACCAGATTTGCTATGAAATACCTGGGTGGAGTGCAAGACAAGTTCTGGGTAAGCAAAGCCAGGTAGAAAGAGGCTGGAATAAGGAAAAGAAAATGGGATGCTGATAAGAGACTACAGGCCATCTTTCCAGGTAATTTCTAGACTTGCATCATCTGTGACCACACTGGCATTGCAGTACCAAGTGAACTGCTGACATTGCTTCCCTGGGGAATGGCCAGAGCTGGAATAACTCAGCAGTCCTGTGCTGGTGGGTTTGCTTTCATTCAAACAATAATGATAGTATTTCCCTCCCCCTGCTGCCCTTTTTTATTTTCTCAAGTGTTTAGAGTCAGTGTTTCTACTATAACTAGGTCAGGGAACCTAAGTAGGTCATGGCGACTCTCTGAATGTGGCAGATATAGAAGCAAAGCTGAGGAAGGAAGACCTGACTGTGTGTAAACAAAAGGTGGCAAACTGGGCCTAGTGGGAGGGACAATCTCAGAATGCAGTGGGGAGAGCCTGAGAAATACCCTCATGGGAGCTGAGGAGGGAAAGTGAGGTGTAGGGCTGAGGGAGCAAGAGGGTTGGGGAATGGAGTGCAGCTGAGGGGAGAAGGAGGGCAGAGGATGGGATTACAGCTGTAGGTGTGAGGAAAGCAGAGTGAGGTATTATCCCTAAGGGTTACAAAGAGAGGGGTTAAGGCTGGTGAGGGGGGGAGAGCAGAGAGATTTGTAGGTGGGAGCTAGGAGTGAGCTTGCATGGAGGGCAAAAGGTAGGGAAAAGGCTGAGATGCTGAAGTGTATCTGAGAAGGAAAGAGAGTGATGAGGAGAGCAGGAGTGATGTTTAACCAGAGGGTGGAATGGGGGAGATCAGGGAGCAAGGAAGGTGGTATTCATGTAGCATGAAGCTGCAAATCCCAGTGAGGCCATGGTGAAGTCATAGTGTGTGCCTTCCCTCCTCTCTGGGAAGGGTACGCATGTTGAAGGCAAACTTACAAAAGAAAAGGGGGGTGTGACTGCACTCATACTTCTCGATTGTACCTCATTTTGCAGGACACAAAGGATTTCAAAGCTCCGACTCCCATCCAAAGTTTGGTGCTCTCCCACTGGAGCAATCAAAATCCGTTTCCCTTGAAAACAGAGAATAATGAAGCTGCAGCAGCAGGAAAAGCTGTTTACACCAAAGGGAGAAACCCCCAGGATTTGAAAGTTAATCACTTTTATATGCCTAATTTTGGGTCTTTGTCACACAATGCCTTGCACATTTGGGGTCAGCAGGCTGAAAATGATATGTGTTCCCCATGCTACCCTGTGGGACCTCTCAAACTAATGTTCCATGGAAATGTGGAGACTTCATTTCCCCATCTGCAGAATCTCCCTCCTTTTATCACAGTGAAAGTGTGTTCACAGGTGCAAAATCAGTGCATCCATGCAGAGTGCATCTGCTCTGCAAGGGCATTCCGTGTTTCACATGCTTGGGAATGCTTAAAGAACTGAGGAGGACACCACATTGCATTGAATCTGGTGGTGTGTTGGGCAGTGTATGCCTGCATTCAGCTGAGCTCCCAAAGCTCCTCTCTTGATAATGTTCATGCTGTTTTCTTATGGTATGCTTACTGTTGCTCAGTGGACAGTTAGAGTAGCAGCCTGCAGGGATTGATGTCCTGTTTTATTATTACTGTCAGTCATGGCTGTAGGATCCACTGGGGTAGTGGGCAACCAGAGCTGTCGTACGTGGCTTGTGCACAGAGATCTGCTGCACCTGAGCCCTTGCCAACAGTCCTTAGTTCTATAGTTGTCCTACCAGTACTGAAAGTATTTTAGTTTTCCTTTTCCACAGAGGTTATTAGTCCTGACCTAGCTGCTTGTATCTTACTAATACTTTTTCAGTTTGTTTTGGACAGCTGTTATACGAAGTCCTAGGGAAACTTGCCTCTTGGGGCTAAAAGCAATGGATTTGAAAGAGAAGGAAGAAGGACAAAAAGGAAATATTTAAGGAGGGGGTGTATTCCCTAATGGTACCAGCCTGGTGAGACTTTCTTCCCTTTCTCATTAGCAGAGATGTTGTTGCGAAGGGGGCATGCAGCTTTGATTCTATAAAGTCATCTGTGTATAGGCATTTGTCATGGTTTAACCCCACCTGGCAGCTAAGTACCATGCAGCTGCTGGCTCACTTCCTCCGCTTTCCCTCCCTGATGGAATAAAGAGAAGAATCCAAAACCAAAAAAGGTAAAAACTGTGGAATGAGATACGAATAGTTTGGTAATTAAAATCTGGTGCCATATATACTACTACTACTTCTAATGAAAAGAAAGGTAACAAAGAACAAGAGAGAAAACTCAACACCCCCCAGAGCAGCAGTGATGCACAACACAGTTGCTCACCACTCGCTGACCAATACCCAGCCCAACCTGAGCAGCAATCTGGCCCTTCAGTGTGACTCCACCCAGTTTATACGCTCAGTATGATGTGCCATGGTATGGAATACCCTTTTGGCTAGTTCAGATCAGTTGTTGTGCCTGTGCTTCCTCCCTGCTGCATGTGCCCCTCCTCACTGGCAGAGCATGAGAGACTGAAAAGTCTTTGACTGAGGTAAGCACTACTCAGCAACAACTAAAACATCAGTGTGTTATCAATGTTATTCTCAAACTAAACCCAAAACATGGCACTGTACCAGCTACTAGGAAGAAAAATAACCCTATCCCAGCTGAAACCAGGACAGCACTGGAAACAGATACCATCAGTTGGAGATGGTGTGCAGTGGTTACATAGAACAGATAGGGATACAGTGCTGTACTGCTAACAAAAACATCCAAGATTATCCTTGTGTACCAGCACACACATCCTCCAGTAACAGGGCAAGGAAAGCTTTAGGAATATTGACTTAATTTATGTTCTTTTTAACCAAAATATCTATGTGCATGCAGGAGCAAGGCAGGGCGGCAGCATGCAGTCTTTACCGGTGATAAAGCAGAGTTTGGTCTATGGACACTCTGCAATATTCACCTAAGAATAGAGAGTGAAGTCAGGTTCTTGCACAGAACAGTCAGATGTCTCATCTGGGGTTGCTCTTCAGGATGAATTAAACCTTTGAGATCATCTGAACTTGTCTGTATTTCCAAGGCTGTGATTTGATGACACCCTTTAGTGAGTGTTAAGGGTAAAGAGTATTAAGCAACAATTTAAAAAAAACAAAACAAAAAAAACCCCACTTATTTCAGAGCAATAAATGCATTGTTTCAGGGTGAAAAATTTCCTCAATACTGTAATTTACTAGAAAAATTGAACTGCAGTTGTTAAAATCCCCTTTGGGCATTAATTTGCAGCCATTTGATCGTCATCTTTACTCCAGATACTTCTCCTGACCATGAATGCTTATATTGCTTTAAAAACCCCCAAACAAATGCATACTTATTTTGATAGTCTTTAAAAAAAATATAATAGTTAGATTTTTTCCTACTTGTTTTATGTAATGACACACCATGAAATTATGTGGAAACTGGGTTGTAATATGAACAGCTGAGCTGCCTAGGTGAAGATGGGAATTAATGCCACAACTTTGTGATTTGAGTATTTTTAAATACAAACACAGGTTTTACGAAATCAGTAGGAATTTGCCAAACTGAGTTGACAGCATTTGATCTACTATTATTACCCCAACAATTATTATTATTGTCAGAGTTAAGCTTTACCCATCTGCTTTCTTCTGTGCTCACATTAAGAACAAGCACCACTTTGGGGCTTCACAGCAGAGTTCAGGCAGCAGTGAAGCAGTGTAGCTACATGCATGAGACATGAGGAGGATCCACTGCTGAGATGAGGCAGACACCTGAGACTAGTGATGGGCAGGGCCTCTAAAATCCATTACGGTACTGGTACCTCGGCAAAAGCAGCACCAACAATCAAGGAATTACAGGATACTTTTATGCTTTGTCTGGTTGTCCAGTGATGGGTCTGGGACCCAGACGGTGCAGGTCTCAATTTGGGTGAGTTTTTTCCCTCTTCTCCCAGCTCTCCACAGTTTCTTTTACTTGCTCCCTTCTTGGTGCTTTCAAAAGCACCTTCCTTCTGCCCAGTGCCACTTTCACAGCAGCTACCTGGCCATTTTCCACAGCTGCTGTTGCTTTACTAAGAAGGCTTTATGGGTTACAGTGCCTGACATTTCCCCTCCAGTTTTGTGGGGACAATGGGAATATGTGTTGTGTCACTCATAACTTCAAAAAGCTCAAGGAGGAGTACCTGCATAACTACCAGCGAATATGATAGTTTCCTTTGGAAGCCTTAGGGTATAAAGCTTTTCAGGGAGAGATATGAAGGAAGGATGCGTACATGCATGGGGATAAATCTGATCATGTGGATCAATGGGAAGCATCTGCAAATAGAAGGAGAGAAGGAAGGTTAAAATTGGGTGCTTAGCAGGAGTTTGCATAGCAAGCAAGAAGACATGAAGGTGTGGATACATAGTTATTAAATTGTAACCCTGACACAATCTGTAGAGCTAACAAAGTCTTTAATCTGTTAGTAAGCCGTATGTTAAATTGAAAAGATAATTTCATGGCTGCATTTGCAACTTCTGTGCATGAAACATGGTATTGATGATAGGTCTTCCCCTGGACCAGTAGTATGTCCAATTAAAAAAGCCTACAAGAGCGTTTCTGCTTTATACAAGATGTTGAAAAGGTATTTCAGAGCTCACTGGGTAGATCCTGTGTTGCTTTCCTGTTTTCTTGATCTCTGATGTTTACCTGATTCTTTGAAATTTATCCAATTCTTCCTACAGATAAACTGCACCCAAGAAGTTCAGTTCATCTCCTGCAACATGCACGTTCCTACCAAGAGCCTTGCGATATGCTGGGAATCTGATCTCCACTGTGCCAGCAGGGCAAAAAGATTCTGTGTTCTGGGCCTTGACCTGCAGCTCTGGAGATCTGCATTTAATTTTCAGCTCTGCCACATACTTCCCAAGTGACCTTGTGCAAGTCATTTATTCTCTCAGCATTTAATTATCACCCTTTTGCAGATGAGAAGTTGACACTTCTCTGCCTTCCAGAGAGTAATGTGAGGATAAATTCATCAACCTTCATGTTCTGATGCGAACAATGGGAGTTCACTGAGGCAAAGCCAAGTCTAACAGGGGAGATGAGACAACATAGGGAAACTAAGCAAGGATGAAGTCCATTCTAGCTAGTTAGAGAGCTATCCTGTATGAACAGAGTATATGATGTCTTGTAGCATTTTACATCAATCCTCTGAGTGTGCAGTGCTATGACTTTATTATCCTATCCTTCTGGATAGTACAGTGACAAAACTGGGGGCTGAGTAGGATCACAAAGTTCCTTGCTCTCTTTTAGTAACCAGTCATCAGATTGCTCATTTGCTTATGTCACTTCTTTATGTAGCTCCTGCCTTTTCCTTTCTGTAGCTAATCTGAGTCAAGCATGGGAAATGGTCATTTACTGAGGTCATGGAATGTAGGGTGTTTTGCAAATAGGAAAAAAAAAAGGTGCAAACCAGAAAAAAATGCTCTTTTGGGGAGAGAATGTTTCATGTCAGTCCATGTTTTCTTCATGCTTTGCTGTCCTAGAACATCTAGGCATTTCTACTCTTGTTGACAAAGGACATCAGCTGTGTGTGACATTTCCAGAATTTCCTAGGGAGATGGCTTTCATTTTTACAGGTGACAGTGGTGGGTTTGGAATGCATGAGCAGGCATCTTGACCTGGGTGTGAAGTTATTAAAAAGTAGGTGTGATTCAGAGGAGTAGGACTTCCTGCTGAGGTGTTGGAGTCAGCTGCCTATACGTCTCCTGAATCACTGTGGTTAGTCACTAGCAGTGTCTGTATTCCAGTCACTAAGCACACACCATAGGCACTTAACAGTCCAGACAGGGCCTCCCTTGACTGGTTTCAGTTGAAGACTTCCAAGAACCACAGAGGATTAGGTGTCCCTTCTTCCTTCCTAGCTGTTCCTGTGTTGTGGTTTAATCCCCCTAGCAACTAAGTACCATGTGGCTGCTCACTCCCTTCCATCCTTCCAATGGGGTGGGGAGGAGAATCAGAAAAAGGTAAAACCCACAGGCTGAGATAAATACAGGCTAATAATTGGAAGAAAGTAAAATATATTAGTAGGAATAAGGAAGAGAGGAATAAACCCAAGAAACAACAGTGATGCATAATACAATTGCCAACCACCTGCTGAATGATACCCAACCTGCCCCAAAGCAGCAATTGTGGGTTCCAGCTAATTCCCCCCAATTCATATACTGGGCATGATGTGCTATGGTATGGAATACCCCTTTGATAGTTTGGGTCAAGCGTCCTGACTCTCTTCCCTCCCGGCTTCTTGTGCATCTCCTCACTGGCAGAGCACCAGAGATTGAAAAGTCTTTGACTTAGAGTAAGCACTACTGAGAAACAACTAAGATATTGGTGTATAATAACTATTATTCTCATACCAAATTCAAAACACAGCACTGTACCAGCCACAAAGAAAAACCAAACAAACCCAAACAAAAAAAACCCCTCAATTCCCAATTGAAACCAAGACATCCTGCAAGTAATAAATTCAAAACTGTTGATTGGTCTTCTGCAACTGTTGCTCTGCCAGTGTTCAGAAGGGTGGATTTTAAGTGCCTTTTTCATCTTGCTCTTTCAAGAGCAGGTGAGCATCCTTCCGTGTAGCTAGTGCATGAAATCAAGCTTGAAGATATTTGGGATATCAAGTTACATATGGCAGTTGGCTTCTTCTTATGTATGGATGAAGGCAATTACTTGTCACCAGTATAGCAAAATACTGTCAGGGAGCTCTGGTCTAATTTTTGTTTTGTTGCCCACAGCTTTTACTAAAGCTATATGGAGCTTCAGGTTTTCGGCACTTTGGAAAGTCACGTTGCAAGACGCGTCACTCTTCTGTTAGCGGTGGTTACTGGATGTGTGGATGTCAAACATTCATAAAAAAATAGACTTTGTTATTTCAATTATTTTTTCAGGTAGTCACATGCTGCTTTTCGCACTTTCTGCTCAATATTAGACTAAAAACTCCACCAAACCAATGTCTTGGTAATTAATTTAACTTCAGAATTAAGTTTTCTTGCTTTGCAACTTCCGTGAAATATAGGTAGTCTGGATGCGTGCATTTTGGGATCTTTTTGGAAGCCTTCTGCTTGTGAGTCTCAGGATTTTATAATCTGATACTGTATCTCAGCTAGTGGGGTGCAAGATGTCAGGTGAAAAAGGACATGGGAACTTTGGGGCCCAGATTTTTGCATATTCTTGAATATTCAAGTGGCTAATTGCAGTCTGTTCCAGTTTGAATAACATACCTGTATAGTCTGAAGATTTGAGATGTAGTTGGGGGAAAGCAAGTTTGTTCTTTATTATTATTTATTTTTTTCCTGTCCCAGTAGCATTTTAAAATCTCACAGATTGAGGATTCTCTATTCCTAGATTCCTGATCTGAGCAGACCCTAATCACCAATTGCTTTCCCAGCATTTCTAAGATTAAGATAATTCCAGGAAAATCAAGCAGCCTGTAAGGAGTAGATGCTGTCTTTGCTTTGTCTTTATCCTAGCTTCTCTGGAGTAATGTTGGAGTGGTATAAAACATGTTTCCCTTTAGGAGAAAATGTGCTGTAAAGAAGGAAGCCTAAGTAAATGTACAATAAAGAGATGTATAAAAGTGTCTGTGAGAGACAATTCATGGTGCTGTTAGTATCACAAGAAGATTTTTGTCTTGCGTTTCAATAGGCCCTTGCTGTAGTTCAGGGAATGACTGTGATACTAAACTTTACCTTTAAACCCTATGCTGAAAACAAACAGCCAGTATGCTCTTGGCCTGTTCAGCATGTCCGTTAAATAAGGGAGTATAAAGAGGTGTGCTGTGGATATTAGAGATTTGGCATGCTCATGGTATTGCTGTCACTGGGAAATGGTATTTATGAGATGTGCTATGGAGCAAATACAATATTGCTGCTAATAGAGAAACAGCCCTAGCAAAGTGCCTTTGGAACTCATGTGGGGTATGAAAATGCAATAAGACCTTTTATCAAAAGATCTCAGAGTGTGGGATGAACAAAACCTTTCTCTTCCTGCAGTGTGAGTCAGGTCATATGGGTGGATAGAGCTGATACTTAGGCACACGTAACAAAACTTGGCAACAGGAAGTGAAGGGAAGTCACATGCCTAGCAGAAACTTCAAGGGCACGCTCAGGAGACAGAATGTAATTACTCAATTTGGATTTTAGCCATGACACTGAATTAACCCTCAGAAAAAGTATGATTTTATTTATCTCAGTTCCTCATCCTGAGAATTCCTAAGATTAGAGGTAGGCAGTGAGGACCCTGTATTTAATTTTCTTGATAAGCTTTTTCTATGACCTGCATTCTTGTAATATCTGTGCCTTACAAACATGAATGAATTTAGCCTAATGTCACCTCTGTGAGGCTGGGAAGTACTTTCCCAGCTGCCCTTCATGCCTAGAAGTGGTCCCTGAGAGAAGTACAAGACTGGGTTGTTCTTTGCACTGAAGATTGCAGTCTTAGTTGCTGTCCCTTTCCAAAAGGAAAGGGTTAGGTGGGAAACACTGCATTTCCCTTCCCTGCTGTCCTTGCTCATGATGAGTGCAGGGATCAAGCAGATTGAGGGGCTAATCACTGTATATTTAATGAACAAAATATCAAGTTTGTTCTTGTATAGGATATTGTATGTTAGGCAGTTGCCCTGTCTCCTCTTTTTCCTGGTTGACAGTAGGATTCTTTGATCAGGTAAGTTTTCCTGTTATGTGAGCCCTAGCTGTGGAGTGCACATGAAAAGCCCGTGTTTCCTTTCACCTGAGAGTTGCCATTTGATGAAGGAGATGAGATGCATTTTCCTCTCATTTTTCAGACTACTTCCTGCAGAACAGCTGCACAGCTTCTCAGAGGCCTGCTGCTGGCCCAAGCCGCTGTGATCATAGAAATAACCAGGTAGGTGGTCATGCAGAATAAAAAGAAAAGGCAGGTAAGGTAGGGGTACACAAGCCTTCCCTGTTCCTCCCTTCAAGTAATATTTTTCTCTTTATTTTGCAATCCAGAGTATAGAGTTTTTCCTCTTGCCTTTCTCTGTCATAGGAATGGACAATGAGTAAGGCTTTAAGTAAAGCCACACTTCAGGCTCCATAAAGCTGTGTTTGATGTGCTCCACAGCAGACTTCCACACCCAGAAAGATTTAGATCCATGCAGGCACAGAATTCTGTGACTTTAAGTGGAAGGAAAGGAGCCCATATCATGAAGTCTGGTGAGATCAGAGATCAGTTATGACCTGAGCCACTTCTCATCAGGGAGTGATCAGGCCAGTGAGGGCAGGCTGGGCTATGCAATCAATCAACAGAATCTAGACCAGTAGCTCAGGTTTGCCTGTCGAAATAATCTGACAACAGTTACTCGCAGTGCCTCTGCGATGCAGCCCAGCCAGGAGTAAATCCCGGTTACAGGAAGAGCGCTGCCGAGGGAGCGCGGCCGAGGCGGTGGAGCGGGGGAGGACGGCAGCAGGGCGGCGGGGCTCCCGGCAGTGTTCAGCACCACGGAGAGCGGCATGCCCCGCCCGCGGTTCTCTTGGTGTTTGTTACTCGTCACCGTGGAGTAACAGGAGGGTTATTTTAAGCCTTTTGATGATTTTATAAACTCTTTATATGCCAAGTGCTTGCCAAACACCCACCTGGTTGAAAAGAATGGGGAAAAAAATGAAATCCAAGTTCTGTACAAGAGCAGCCAGCAAAATGGCAAGTGTGACAGTCAGTACTCAAGCAGCACTTTTCGGGCAAAAGCCTCCAAGTGCTTTATGAATATTAATGAAGCCAGCTGCAAAGCCAATCATCCCTTTACAACCTAGAGAGGTTCCATTATCCTCTTCTAGTTGAGGAAACTGAGGCAGATAAGGGTAAGGTGTTTTGCCTTGGCCAGTATCGGCCCCAGGAAATAAAGACCGTGGCCTTTATGCTCTCACTAATACAAAGCCACAGAGCTCCTATATCTCCGCCCATTTCGGTTTTAAGAGATGTATTTCCTTCTCTAAACTACCACTCGCTTAACTGATCTAAGTTGGCAACCTTATGGCAAAGGATTTTCCAGCTATCCTAATTATAGTAATTCTCACTGCCTTTCTGTATCCTCGGGATCGCTGCTTTTTGTTAAAAGAGTCACTTGCCTTATTTCAGGTGCACACCAGTACATGTGTAGTGCTAGGTTTGTTATTCTTGAAAATGTTAATTTGCAGCAACAACCTGCTCTCTTATTGCTTAGGAATATATAAATATGTGTGCTATTTTGCCCTCAATTGTCAGGCATGTCCCACGCTGTTTTGTTGTTCCCCTGGACAGGTGGAGACAGAGCAGTTAGGCACTGACGGCTTCTGTCTGGTGAGCTGACTCTTGATTGACTGATTAGCTTCTTTGTATGGCAGGCACTTCTCTGCTCCATCATTAAAGATGCATCATAACCCCTTGCAAGAGCCCTTTTTTTTTTTTCCCTCTCCCTGACATGAAGAGAGAGAGAGGAGGAGTGTTTTCCAATGTTTTTACCGTAGGGAAACTTTTGTTAATATGGGAGGTCTTTCGGTATGGAGTGTAGGCAGGTTTCTGGCTCTGAAGCTGCCAGAGAGCCCGCAGTCTGTAAAACTGGTGCATGTATCTATGAGTAAGTTCTTTGCCATAGAAAACTAAAAAAATTGACAGGGTAGTAACTCATACATAGAATTGTAGAATAGTTAGGGTTGGAAAGGACCTTAAGGTAATCTAGTTCCAACCCCCCTGCCATGGGCAGGGACACCTCACACTAAACCATGTCACCCAAGGCTTTGTCCAGCCTGGCCTTGAACACTGCCAGGGATGGAGCATTCACAACTTCCCTGGGCAACCCATTCCAGTGCCTCACCACTCTTACAGTAAAGAACTTCCTCCTTATACCCAGTCTAAACTTCCCCTGTTTAAGTTTTAACCCATTACCGCTTGTCCTATCAATACAGTCCCTAACAAGGAGTCCCTCCCCAGCATCTTTCTGGGCCCCCTTCAGATACTGGAAGGCTGCTATGAGGTCTCCACGCAGCCTTCTCTTCTCCAGGCTGAACAGCCCAACTTTCTCAGCCTGTCTTCATATGGGCTGCTCAAAATATTTTTCATGTATAGCGTTCCATTACTTTTTGTTTCTAGAAGCTATCTTTTGTATTAAATAGTTAACCTTTGTAAAAAATATGGGAAGGAATTGGTATTCTTCATTTTACAGTTGGATAAGAGTAGATATGGAGTAGGAGACTGGCTTATACACGTGGTTGCAGGTGTCTGGACATTCAAGTTCCAACTCTCAGTCATTTCATCTTGACACCAAACCACACTTTTCTTCCAGAGGTAGGAGACAAGACCCAGAAGATGACCCCAATTCTCTGTCAGTGCTGTATCTGCTTTCAATTTTGCTGTTGATAATGCTATGGAAGTCCCTTATCTAATATGCTGTCTGCCTGGAGAAGTGATACCAATGTGTGTAAGTGTGAACTTAAATTGACATGCTAGTATAACTTCATTATTTCTTTGTAAGATAACTTTCCACAAGTCAACTTGCATCACTCTGGAAGGAGCTTAAGCTAAGGAGAACAAAAAAGCAGCTCCTGTTCTGCAGCAAGCATCTACACAGGGAATTATAATGCTTGTCTAACAAGATTTCTGAAGTTACACTGATAAGGCCAGTAAAACTCTGTTTCAGACAAAGCATAGAATAGTTCACTTGTGTTGCAGCACTTTCTGCATCATCGTTGCAGGTATTGTTATGAACTTGGAGATGGTGTGGCTGCTTCTGCAGCAATGTAGTGCCACAGATAGGTTGGGCTGTAGTCCTAGGATTATGCCTGGCAAAAAGGGACAAGGTAATCAATGTCTTCTGTCTGCAGGTCAGTATCCTAAGAGTCAGCTGTGGTTTGTAGCTGGGTGGGGGAAGGATGCGGTCTTCCGTTCTTATGAATTTGCCTATGCATGGGATGATCATAAACGTGCTTTATATGATAACTGTGATTCCTTGCATAGAGTTGATCACAGTATGTTCAAGACACTGCAGTTCAGCTGTGACTGACTTGCCTAGCTGTGTTCAGGTTGTACTAGTCCCCTTGATGTAACCCCCAGGGCCTCTTGCTGGGATAGCAACAGGCTGGGCAGAACTTTGTTAATTAGAGCCTGTTGGAAACCTTCTCTTTATTCAGATGGTAATATGAAACACAACAACTAGAGATCCAGTGGGTCTTCTGACTCCTTCTGCCCTTTGGTTGAAGGATCAGCTTCTTGTAGGAAGATTCTGGCTACCATTTACAAGATGCCAATGCTGAGAAATGCCACCTCTTCATTTAAATAAGTACACCCATTGTTGTATTACAATTTACATCCTGATCCTAGATCTGAAGAGTAGAAAGTTTCAGTGTGTCCAGTGCCAAATATAGGCATCCAAACAGCATTTTGCCTAATAGGAATCTGCTTGCTACAGAAATTTAATGGTCATTCTGTATTAAACCTGCAGAAGAATTCATGTATCTTTCTACATGACAGCAATCAGGCCTATGCAGGCATTTAGATGTCAACATATGGAGTTTTGTTGGGTCCTATATGTGGCCTAAATCTAAGAGATCTGTAGATCTGTAAAGTTGTGGTTTAAAATTGTAGAGGAAATCCTGTCACTTCAGAGACCTGCGGAGATCTCCATTAAGAGCTAGACATAGCATAGATTCATCCTGGGATGCAGCATGCTTGGTTTAGTGGAAGAGTGGAGAGCTGAGAAAAAGTCATAATTCAACAGATAATTCAAAGGAGCTTAACATTGGCTCCTTTTTAATTATAAGGCATGTTGATTGGCTTCTAATAATGTTTTATTAAGTCATCTTCAGTCAGGGGGATATTGATGGCGATGGACTGCTATGGAGCTGTATTTGTGGTGGTGTGAGAGGTGCACTGTGGGAGGGCTGTGAAGGCTACTCTATTTTTGGGATATAAAATTGCAGTGCAAGGAGGAACGGATGGCACCTTGCTGTGAAATAATATAATTCATACCCATTTCTTTCCAGTATTGCTCTTTGAATGGGCAGTGACACGGCCGCCTTGTCTAAAGGCAACTGCCCAACCTTTGCTCATCCATGTACAGTGTAGAGTTTCAGCTCTGTTAGGAATCATTTGCATGCAGCAGAACTCATTCTCTGAGTTGCATTGGTGCAGTGCCAGTCAGCTTGGGGAGGGAAGGCAAACCTGCTAACTGGAGCTTTTGCTTGTTCGCTGTGTATTTTTATCTCCCCCTTCAATCTTTTTTCTTTTTTTCTTTTTTTTTTTAATTTCGATATTTGTTGTCAGTTCATTTATTTTTATGACAAATGATTTTTTCATTCCAGAACCAGAAAGCAATAGAGATGCCAGAATCATGGGGCATCTGTTCTTTACTTTTAATTAGTCTTTTTTCCCCACTTGCTTCCAGCCCATATAGAGAGATGCGTGACTTCTCCCTCCCCACCCCTCACTTAAAAAACTACCTGTATCTATATGCCAAAGACAGACCACCGATGAGGCCTTAAGCATTGTTTAAGGATAAATAAAAGTCTTTGCATGCAGTTGCTTCCCAAGGGTAAAAGTCTGTGTTCAGTGAGGTTTGTCCTCAGGGAAGTTTGTTGTTCTTTCCTTAAAGTGGTAAAACCCATCATGCAGATTAATCATGAATCTGTTACTTTGGTCGCTATATAACAACTCCAACCCTTTGTTTTCTATTTTGAAAAATGCCATGTGTCCCGTTCCTCTACCTTTATGCTTACTACTTCAAGTTCAGCGCTGATTTGGTTGATGGAAGGAAGGAAGGAATCCAACGTGACCTGTAGTCAGTAGTCATAGCCAGTTTTTGATAGGAGCTGTACACTGATTTCAAGGAAAGGAAGAATGAAAAACCTACAGCAGGAAAAGAAAGCATGAAAGTTTGGCCATTAAACTATAATAGGGTATCGTCAGTTTAATTTGAACAGGGAAACATGTAGATGCAATGGCCCTCAGTTCATGCCAGTGATGAAATTTATGAGGCTCTGAAAGGACATCGAAAGGGGGAGGTAGTGAGCTTCGTATTACATGGGAGAGTTTAAGTGAGGTGGCAAAGGCATCAACAAATAGATCATAGGGAATAATCCTGTTCTGACTGTGAGGGAATGGATGAACTATGACCTTAGCTGGTCTTTCTCACCTGTAACTCTCATGTGGATATGACACTTTGATGTGCTGAGAATATCCATCAATATCCACTGAAGTCTGTGATAACTAAAGGCAGGGATCGTTCTGCAGCTAGCGGTATTGCTTCTGTAGATTTGAAGCATTCCTCTCTGTTCTCTGCCTCAGACACAGCTCACTTTTCTGCATGTTTCAGCACTCCACATGTTTTGCTTGCCTCACTCTCTGCTTCACAGCTGCTGCATTAAATCCGTTCATGGACACTTCAAAGATGCTGTGGAAATGTATTGCTTGCCTTCAGCAATAGCGATGGTTGGCCAGTTGCATTGCTCCCCTAGCCCATCAGCCCCAGCACTGCGGTACTTGTGTTTGCTGGACTGTTCCTTCTGAGTGTATGGAGGTGAACACATGTTCCATATTAATCTTCATTTCAATGAAGTTGTTTTAGTTCATGCTTTATTGCAGCGCTTTGTAATAATGCATCTGTAATGGCAGCCCTTGGGGCAGCAGTCGCATGTGGCAGGCTGAGTGCCTGAACTGCTCCTGAGAATGACTCCAGTCATACAGAATGAGGCACTCCCTGGTGCACCATCTGAATTTATAATCCCAATTTATATGGTGCCCTAAAGCAAGCTTTGTATTTGCTCTGGGACACAGGGGCCAGGCTATAGAAGGGGAACTGCTCTCCATTTTTCTGCTGTCCGTTTTTCGAATATATGCATTTGTCTAGCTTTTCAACTTGCCTGTCTTAAAGCCTAGGCTGAGCTCAGGAAAAGCAAGAATATGCTTTGATACACAGTGATAGGTGCGGAATCTGTAATTGGTCAAAAGAGGCCTGCTGCCCATCCCATGGCATCAATCAGAGCCTTCCACTAGGTGTGGAGGGGAAAGGTGTAGGGGACAGTCCTGTGCGCAGTGTAGGGCAGACTCCTGGCTGTTAGCTCATTATGGTCATGCTTGTGTGGCTGGGAGTCGATATTGGCTTAACCTTCTCTGAGAAAACAGGTGATGAGACCCAAGCCATTTAGGCTTTCGTTTTCACAGCCCGGGGTTGGATTTTCCAAGGTAGGTGCCCAGGGGGATTTTCAGAAAGTACTTGAATAGCGCACGTATCTAATGTAAATTAACTTTGAAAAAGGAGCATACAGTGCTTTAAAGGTCAAAACCAATGCTTTAAGCTTGCCCTGGAGACATGCCACACCTATCATTAAACAGGATAAAAGGCTTTTGTCAAAAATAGTGTTCAGTAGGTGGAAAGAAAGTATGTTTTGCTCTTTTTGGCTTCCTGGCGGATTTTGCTTATGCTACAAAATTCCCATTCCCTAGTGTTTTAGAGCATTAGGGAGAGAATTTTCCCCCCTCAACACGGTTTTATTGGAGTCCTGTTTGGGGATCCTCATCTCATTTTAAATCTTCAAGTCACAGACTAATGCAGAACAAAGACATTTATTGTCATCTGATTGTGAATGACAGATACATCCTCCCATGGATAGAGCAATCTCTGATGGCACTGTGTTTGTCTGACATGTGAGCAGAGAAAATAACTGATTGTTTCATTTTATCATGTTTATCCAAAACGGTGCATAAGGTTTTAAAATGAGATGGCCCAACCATTAGGAGGACACTGGCTGCAGTGGTTGTTCTTTACCCTTAGAGTGTCCCAATTGATCAGCTGGTTAGAAAAAGAAAACTGCAAGCATCTTTCAGGAACTCTCAGAATAAAATAAATTCTGCTGGGAAAACCTACACTTCAGTGGCTGTGGAGCAGATCAGAGCTCAGTCATGAGATGGGTGCTCTAGTGGGTGTGAGGGGGCTGCTTTTTGAGGAGAGGGCAGCTTGTCTTGTCCTGCACTGATGAGGTTGCTCTGCATTTACGTCCTTATTCCATGTGCTCTTGATGGATGGGGAGGATTCTGTATTGCATGGGTAAGTAGCTACAGGTAAGTGTCTGGCATGAGATTGCTAGCGGTTGATCCTGAATAATGAACATAAGTCTAGATACAACCCCCCCGGCTGTCTTTTCCTGCATTGTTAGGAGTGTTGTCTGATGGTTACAACAGGAAATGTCCTTGTGTTGTACCACTAGTCTTAAGTAATCAAGCTGTCTGTACCTCAGTGTTGCTGAAGGAGGTCAAGGGCAAAGTGGAAATAATATTTAATCTTACTTGAGGAGTTGATGGAGCTATTCAAGAAGTGGCTCCTGTGGTTCCATTAGCTGAGTGCTTTATTAAAGAGAGGTTTATCCTTCTCTCATGTTAAATCAGCTTTTCTGATCACAGAACTTTCCATGCTCCTCTTCTTTTAGTACTCATCAATTCCTATTCCAACCCAACCCTGCTAATGGACAAGCAGGTATGACATAGTGTTTGTTGCCAGGGAAACACACTGTGATGTCATTGGCTCATTTTCATGGCTCCATCTGAGGATTCAGAAACAAGAAGAGGAGGCAGAGTTCAAGTAGAGGAGGTAGTAAGCAATTCTGCTGAGTCTTACTGCAGAGGGGGCTAATGACATCTCAGAAACTGGAGTGATCCCACAGAACACTCGAGAAGCAAGACTTCAGAGGACTTAAGAAACAAGAGAAGACAGGGTTCAAAACTGGTGGAAATAGTTGTTTGCGCATTAACTCTGAACTGTGGCTTTGACCATTTCACTGGACGCTGTCTGCTGCCTGTAGAAGTGGTTCTCTTCTTTTTGGGCCATTACCAAATCAGGGTCTCAGAAGGATTGTTGATGATAAGAGATGGTAATGGATATTTTTCTGTGTTAGAATGAGATGTAGAGTTCTGTCTAATAAGTGTTAGTGGAGATCATACAGCCAGTGTGACCACCATCAAATTTGATATTGCTGGCTGAGAGAAGGTACAGCTTTATGGTTTGTTGGGTTTTTTTCCCTTCTTTTGCATACTCAAGTGTGCACACACATCTGACTTACCTGTCGTAATGCTTATGTATTCCTAAATCTAAATACTCGTGTACAAGGCACCCTCTGACAATGATGCTCTGAAAGATGGCAGAAAACACTGTATGAGACTTGGAGAAGTGCTTACATAATTTTTCCCCCATATATGTTAGCTATTGTAATGACACATACTCCCTTTCCCTATCTGCCTTGCCCTGAACGTGTTCCTGCAGCATTTGCACACACACTGCTCCTATTTAAGCCCTCTTACACACTCCTCCTACAAGGAATCCTCTCATCTGAATGGGTTTACCCTTACATGCCTGGGTACACACATCGCGTTTTTTGGCACATGCTCTCCCATTCATACACTGCCACATACTTGAATGTGTGTCCTTACAGTTTCTGCCCCCTGTACACTCAGATAGACAAAGTGGTGCGCAGAAAAGCACTTCCTGTACAGGCTGTGTAGAGTTTGTCTGTAGTTGTTAAATAAATGCAACAGAACCTGCTAGGAGGAGGTCTGTGGATCAAGAAAAGATGGATGTGTCCTGCAAGGGGCCAGAGTAACTTTGGAGGCTGAACCTCCCACTGGGGTGAAAAATTATGTTTGAAGGAGAAGGGCTCAGAACTGCTCTTCTGAGATGATGGTAAAGGGAGTTCTGATCAGGTGCTGTCATGATTACTCTTTTTCCCCATCTCTGTTATTTCTTATTATTGTAATGAGGTTTGCTCTCTCAAGAAGGATAAGGTCACCAGTGAGATAAGATCAGCTTCGTTTGGCACAACCAAGATGATCTGATCACAGTTTGGACTGCAGCTTCTAAATTCACCTTGGGTATTAACTCTGGGCAAAAAGACACTGAAATTGCTAACTTGGCAAAAAAAGAAAAAAAGATTAAAAAAATAGCCAGAGAGATAAACTGCATTCTTGCCTTGTGCAGACCTCCCTGCCACTGTTTCAATGGCAAAGTCCCCTTGAGCCTCATTTCTGTTAAACAGTACCATACAAATGCTTGATTTCAAGGGTTTGGTGAATGCTGTGCAGAGAACCTATGGAAAAAGCCAGGAGATTATGGGACAATGTTGCAGTGCAGACTCTTCCTACCCCCTGCTGCCATGCTCGGGGCATTACTTTAGATGGAATCTTCTAGATCTTGTATTGCAGTATTTGGAAATCCTAGCACAATGAATGATGACTCTACCTCCTGTCTATTCTGTCTCCAGAGCCTTTTCCGGGTTCTGATCCCTCTTTCTTGCCTCCAATGCTTAACAGAAAAGGGGGGACGGGACGGGACACCAGGAACTGATGGTAATGGCACTTACAGTACTGCATCAGGAAGTTAGGTTACTCTTGTGAGACAGCTCGCTCCTCTAAGAAGACGTAAGCAAAAGCTGTGTCTTGTGGGTACTACAGCCACTGCCCGAGTTAGCAAGCCCAGAACTCAGAGCAGAGTAAGTACATTGAAGTCAAACAGCTCCCCGTAGCAGTTTATTGAAAACTGCACCAGCTGAATCGCACCAGTTTGTTGACACTATAATGTCTTTTGGAAAACAAGCACATGAGCTTGGTAAAAAGTTTTGGAAATTTATTCTGAAGGGGGCAAGCAGAAGAAGATGAGTAACATATCTATCCCACTGTATTCTTGCCTTTGCCTTTCTGTGCCGGTGGTGGGAGCAGAGAGAGCAGTGCTTGTGTCAGGAGGGACTAGCCAGGTACATCAATCTGTGTCGCTGCTCATTTAGAAGGCCCTGTGGAAATGGAACTGGCAGTTTTCTTAATGAAGACACTGGAAAAGGCTGATGTATCTACTGATCACCTTATAGATGTGGACAAAATAGAGTATGTCATATATTTGTAAAAGTTTCAGCACAACGCCTGTGGCATATGACAGGCATTGCCGGATTAGAGCACTGTCAGAGGGGCTGTTGCAAGGCTCACTGTGGTAATGATTTTTTTCCTTCTGCTCCATACAACTTGTTTGCAAACTGCTGGGTGAGAGCTAGAGATGTGAAAGAAAGAATTAGAGGAATTAGTCAGATAAATCCACTCCCTATTGAGGAATTGGAGTATAACTTGCTGGACAAAGAACTCCTCGTATTACATTGCTTTCCTCTTGCCTCTGTTTTGCTCCGCACCACAGCAAAGATGTGCCTTGCAATCTTAAGGAAACTTCCCTGCTCTTCTAATATTTTTCTCACTACTCTTTACCTATCTATAAAATGATGTCTGCTATTTTGGTGCCTGCCTGTAACAGTTTTTTGGAAGCAGAGGTCTGTGTGTCTGAGTTATGCACAATAAGATTTCTTTCAAAGTAGTTGTTCTTTCAAAGTAGTTGTTATCTTCCTTGGTTCATATATAGCACTCTGAATAGAATAGAACCTCAGTTAGATGAACTCTCCTCTCTTTCTGATCTATAAATATTTCATATATGGGGGTTCTAGGTCTTTCTGTTTCAAGTTGGAAGAACAGTGTGTGGATAAAAACTACCTTGTTTCCCCCAAATCTTCCTGGGATCACTTCACCCTTCGTGATTAAGCTGGCTATAAGCTGCCATTGTAGTTTGTTTTTCTCTCAGGGTACATGCTGTTTTCTGTCTGCCAAACTGAAGAGGTTTAGCTTGCAATGAGTAGAGACTGCTGTTGTAACAGATTTTACATGGAGGCTACTCTGGTGATAGGCAGCCAGTTCAAAATATGCTGCAAGTATGTGCATGGTCTTAGAAGACCTTGGAGAGTGACGGGCCAGAAGTAGTGCAGTTTCAGATGACTACTTCATCAAATGATTACTTTGATAAACTGTAAGCTACAAAATGCTAGATTGGCGGAACTATCAGCAGAGGAAGAAAGGTACTAGAAGACAGATTTTATTGCCAGGCACACATTTTAAATCTGGAGTTAACTATTGAAGTAAATGAAGTAATACCTGATTTTCTTCACAGCAATTGAGACCAGGATCTAATCCCATGCCCTGAGGAGGGATTGATAGTTCTCACTACTGTTATGTTGTCCATACAAAACAGGAAGCTTAACAATAACCTGCCTTTGCACAGACATCTAAAGGGATAAATTCTTGCTCTTGGGATGCTGATTTTGAGTCAGGAAGATGCCTCTTTGCTGGACCATTGTCACCTTGTTGAAATAGGTCTCCATTATCCTCTCTGTGCATGTATCTGAATTTGTTAGGGGATGTGTAGGACTGTGTTTTCTAGAGAAACTTCCCAGGGGGCTCCTAATACTACCTGAAACTACTATTTAGTATTTTTGTGTGGCTATTATTTGCATCAGACACAGCTGCATTTTGATAGTGGGCAAGGTGATCAATACATACTGTATAAAATAATAATTATTTATTATTTATTGAGTGCTGTGAGTAAGCTGTCTGCTATGCAAAATGTGGAAAAAGACAAAAACCTTTTGAATACATGATCAGAAGAGGGAAGGAAAGGCAAATAGCTTTCTAGTCTGCCCCTTAAGGAAAATGTAGCATGAGTGTCATACACAAATTTTACAAGATTGTAGGGTTTGGAGAGAGGAGCTGGAAGGTTTGATTTCTCACTTTCTGTTCTGTGTGTGCTTTATGTGCACCTATGATCTTGCCTGCTAGTTGTCTTTGTGGTGGACTTTCATCATGATAACACATTAAACAGCTTTACATAGATGCTCTCCACAGAAGGCACTCTGAATTATTTTGTTTGCTGCGCCAAGTGTTCGTGGTGATAAAATGATAAATAATGATTCTTAGGATACACACTCTTGAGTGAAATGTTGCCTCTGGTGCAGTGGATGCTGTCTGTCGGTGCGATTGTCTCTGCTTTTACAGAGGAAACGAATGGATGAAAAGTTTGAGATATTTGTTCAAAGTAACAAGGAAACTTAGTGGCTGGTTTAAATGAAATGGGCAGTCTATAAATTGACTTGAAATGCCCAGTAGGTTTGGGTCAAAGAGTCTTCGTGAACTTTAATGGTTTTGAGGGGTTCACGGAGGTGATCGCCTGAGGGTCTGAGGAAGGGTTTACCTCCTGTTCCGACGGCAGGTCCCTGCTTGCTTGGGTGGCGTTGGCAAACTCTAGGAGTAAGCTGCGTACCTCTCCTCCCCTTCCTAGGACCAGAGGGGCAAAACCACCCCCGTGCTGGGCTGGCCGGGCGAGGCAGCGCTCCAGGAGCGAGACGCCGACGGGGCTGGAGGCAGAAGCGGAGCCACCAGCCCCTCGCTTGGGAGGAGGCGGCGGTGCCGCCGCCAGCTCGTGAGCAGCAGCCCGGCGGGGCTCTACTGCCGCTGCCCGCGGCTGAGGCCGGCCGGGGGCGCGGACCCGGGCCCGCGGTCTCTTTAAAAGCCGGGGCCGGGCCGGGCGGGTGCGGCGGCAGGGGGCGGCGGCGGCGTGCGCGGGGCTCGGGCTGCTCCGGCACCGCGGCGCGCTCAGCCCTGCGCAGCTCCGCCCGCGGCCGCCCGCGACTGTCACGGCTCGGAACGGCACGGCACGGTACGGTACGGTACGGCTCGGCTCCGCTCCGTACGGCGCGGCCAGCCCAGCCCAGCCTCCCCGGGACCTCGCGAGTCTCCGCGGCTGGGGACACGCTGGAGCCCCCTGCCCCGCAGCGGAGGCGAGCCGCGAGTTGGCGCGGCGGCCGGAGTCCGCCCGGCTGCGCAGGTGAGAGGGGGCGGCTGGCAGGGGGCGGCTCGGCTCGGCGGGGACTGCCCGACCGGCGGGCGCTGGACGCCGCTGCTCCGGCACGCCGCGAGCGGGTTTCTCCTGGCCCGCCTCACGGCAACTGTTTCGGATCGGTTTATCCCTCTCCCTGCTCCCCGTGCTCCAGCGGGGCTGGGCGCTGCCCGCCCGGGAGGAGCGGGCGCGCACCGACCACCCGGGACGCTCCGTCCCCGGTTCCTTTCTCTCTAGTTACTGGGAAATCGCAGTTCCCACGGCTGGGCTTCTTGGAGTAGAAAATGGGTGGCCTCTCGCAAAAGAAGACGCTACGCTGAGTTTCAGCAGGGAGACGTTTAGAGAGAGCCTACCTACTGTTTGGCTAAAGCGTAAGGATTTCTTTAAAGAATTATTAATGAGGAAAGAAGAGAGGCTGAAGATTAAAGTTTTTTTTTTCTTTAATATTTTTCTTCTTCCAAGTCTTCGGATCTATTACAGTAGCGCCTTTCCTCCCCGCCTTCCATTTGTTTGTATTAATGATTTAGTAGTCGTCTTGCCTGAAAACTTCCACCGTGAGCGACTGCTGTGTTTTTTCAGGCAGTCAAGTGACCTTAAAGGTTGGTTCAATGCTTCCTTCGTGCAAGATGTATGTGAAATAACCGCTGTGGTCGTGTGATTTTTTTTTTTTTTTTCCCTTCTCCTTTTCTGTCGGGAAAAAAAAAAAAATCCACCTGCTTTATAATTTAAAAGAAAACATCATTCGGTCAGGGAGTGATGTAATTCTCCTACCTAAGGGCACTGACTCTGGTGCTTTGCAGGTGACTTGTCTTTTGCTTACTCTTTGAATTTATTTTAATTGTAGGTTTTTGTAGCTAGGAAGGAACATATTTAACCAGTGCTCTTTGAGGGGCATTTTGCTAAAATTGAAATTTTTCTCTTTCAAAAATTTTTTTCCTGATTTCTCCCCCCACCCCCCCAAGAAAACAATAAAAAGATTAGGCATGAGATCAGCAGCAGAAAGACGAGAGGACTGGGGAGGCAGAAGCCAGGCTAAACCCACCGAATCGTTTCTTAAAAGGACACTTTGAGCCTTTCGCTTTTCCAAGCTCTTTCCACCTTTCCATGATCAAACTGTTCAACGCTTTGTTACAAATAGTTTTAAGAAATTATTTCTGTTTCTGCTAAATATTAGATTCTTCCTGTATTTTTTTTTTACTGCACGGAATTGTTTCGTGGTAAATACACAGCCTTCCTAAAAAGGTGAATATTGAAACAACCGCTTTCCAATACCTGCTTATTGTGTATTTTGAGGGGCTATTTTTTGAGGGGGCGAACTCTTAAATAGACCAGTAAAAAGTCTAAGAGAGATGTCGAGTTGGTGGGGGAAAAAATGATTGCAAAAGGTTTTGTTTGTCGTGATGGTAGATAGAGTTATTAAATGTAATGTGAACCAGAAGGGTGTTACGTCTGTCTCAGGTTTAAGTTAAAATGGTCATCGGTGTTAAGTTAGGCCAGTTTATCTATGGGTTAGTAGTATTTTCGGGGGGAGGAGGTTGCAGAGATTACTGGTCTTGATTTTGGGAGTGGACGCACTTCATCAGCTGAGCGAACTAGGTTATTGTATAGACATAATTTCCCATTTGTCTGTCGGTTTGTTTTCAGTCTTCAGCAGTTTCTTAAACATTTGTCTCTACACATATCTGGTTTTTGGGAGTAGGGAGGTGCACCTGGGGACATTACAAGTTTGGGGATAGTGGGAGCAACAGGACTGTGTTTATTAAAAAAAAATAAAAATAAAGAAGTTAAGAGGTGAGGATTCTCTTTCTGGAGCATTCGGGCACCTTCCAGTGGGGTACATCTCTCAGTTTTTAATTATTTATTTCACTTTTGTCCTTTAAAAAAGAAAGTAGAGCGAAACCAAAATGAAACAAAATAAAATCAGAGCAAGCGTTGAAAAATATATAGATAAAGGAAGGGAACGGCTGAAAGCCCAGTGCTTGATTTCATCGTCCCGGTGGCGATGGCTTCTCGATAGAAGTGATATCTGCCGATATCACCCCTGTTCCATGGCTGTAGCCTGGCCTCATTTTACGCTGCGTTTCCACTGAACATGTTGACATGCTGCTGCTTATATAAGGGGAAGAACAAATTCAAGCAGATTAGTGCTTGGGATTTTGAGATCGGCTACCCAGATCATGTTGTGGGTTTTTTTCCTTTCCTTGGGGGAGCCGATGAGGGAAGGCTGGAGAATGATGCGAGGGGGTGAAATTGGGATGTGTGGTTGGGGGAAGATGGGGTTGATGCGAGGAGCAGCTTATTCGCATAATGTCTGCGCTGCGTCCCTTTTCTTTTTATAAAACCCATTATCTCTAAAAACACATTATTCTTCAGCCTGGTCTAAAAAAAAGAAAAAAAAGTAGTGGGAGGGGTTATCATAGCGAGGGGGTTCGGTATGGGAATCATTAGACCCACTGCTGCAAAACCAAGATACAGAAATCCATCTGCACCAACATTTCGGGGGGAGGGAGGGCGTAGAGAGGGGGGAAGGGATGGATTGTCTATCTTGGATTAGCGAAGTGGAGCTTTGTATTCTTCATTTTCCTCCCCATTTTCTGCCATTTCCCCCCCATCCCCCCCATCCGCACACCCGCTTTCCTTCTCCCAGCCCCCACCCCCTCAAAGGTTTCTCATCCCTTGACGAGAAAATTCTGTGTTACATCCTGATGGCTCTGCGGCTTTTTTTTAGTGCATCACAACAGTGGCACGATGACCTTTGCTTTGTGCCACACGGATTTGGGTTCCCGATAGGGCTGTGACCGCAGCTTGGGCACCCGTGCACACACTGGTGTGCCCATAGTCATGTACCTAGGACAGGCCGTGATTTAATTCTGATTTTTTGCGTCTTTGTGTGTGTGCGTGCGGCTGATAAACATTGGCAGAGGGCAGGGAACACAGTAAATGCCAAAGGCACGTCCATCCATTTCGCCAGCCCTTCTTGCCGCTCTCTTTCGCCGGACATTGTGTCACACATCATGAGATTTTGTGTCGAAAGGGGTGTGCCCTATGTGGATAGCAGGGGCCTGAGGATTGGAAGGAGCATATGTGTACTGGGGAGGGAGGAATTGGGGGGGGGAAATGGACCTGATGATGCTAATAACATTATTTTGGTCAAATGAACGTCTGGTGATAATGATTCAGTGTAACCATCCGTGAAATACATGCTTGCGACACACTGGAATAAAGGTTACTCCAGGGAGCTCTGGCAGAGCCAGGCATGCCTGGGGGAGCGAGCCATCCTCTTGATGGAGGAAACAAAATTCATAAGCACCCCAGGCCCCCTCCCCAACTCCTCCTTGCATGTCCGAATTGGAGGGCATTGCAATGGAGAGACGGGGTGGGCTGCACTGGAGCCAGCACCAAACAAAGCTTTCCCACCTCATTCTCCTATGCCACCCTCCCTTGCCCCCTTTCAGCTTATCCGTGCCGTTGATCCAGACGATACAGGAATATCGCCATTTCCATGCAGTCCCTGCTGGAGGCTGGGGGGAGGGAAGCTCCTTGTGTTTCTGCTGTAGTATGTGCAAGAGAGCCACGGTTTTTCGGGTCTAACAGGGAATACGCTGGGGTGGGGGAGCAAAGGAAAATGGGAGTCTCTTCCTCCATTCGTTCCTTCCTTCATTCTTCCCCCCAGCTAGAGCATGGGGAAGGGCCAGGCAAGCCTCAGCTGGTGGTTGCGGTGGCTTTTGTGCCAGGGTGGGGGAGCTGGGGCAGTAAGGGGGAGGCTTTTCCTGGCTTTCAGACAAGCCAGGACCCTCTCCAAAGCTCTCAGACCTGCTCAGTATCTTCTCTGGGTGCAAAGGACCTCCTTGCTTGGTTATGGGCTGCTTGCACCCACACAGAGGGGAGCTGGGGGAGGAAGGTAGCTCCACCAGCCACTACTTCTCATCTTCCATGTGTGGCTGTGCCTGCTCTGAGGTCTCCGGGTTTCTGGATCTTTCCACTTCATGGAGCAATAGCAAAGCTGAATAAATAAATCTGTCCAGGGCTATTGTTGTTTGCTTTTTGCTTTTCTCCTTCCTTTCTGACCTTGAGGTGCTACCTAGACTGTAGCCAGGAAGGTCCCATGCTGTTGATGTTGGCAATACCTGGAGAGATACCAGTTTCCCCCACTCCCCTGCTTTGTGTTCACCAGACCTAATCTTGCCTCAGCTGCCCAGCTTCACCAGTAGTTGCTTTTTGATCTCTCCCTGCCCTCCCCTTTACCCCAGTCTCTTCAGAAATGGTTGTCATGGTGCAGCTCTTGTGCTTGTAGTCCAGCCATGACCGATGCTGAAGATGATACATTGGCCAGCTGAACAACAGGCAGAGGGGACTGCAAGGGACCACATGCCTGCTGCCCTTGGGAGGCTGCCTCCCTGGTACCCTGCAGGGTGAAGGTGGGCCATGTTTCTATGGCTCCTCGATTTCCCCAGCGACCAAGGTACTGGTGTGTTCTTGTGGCACAGCAAACCTCCTTTTATGAATTGGTAGTGGGAATAGGAAAGGTTGGAAGAAATTATTGTAGGTGAACTTCAATGACTGCAACATAAGTTTTGTAGTTCACCAGTCTCTGACTGTGGTGTTTTCCCTTCCTTGAGCTGGCACAGCCAATGGAACAGAATGAACTTGCACAGCGCTGGAACTTATTTCTGACCCTGAATGACTAGCATCCTTGAAGTGAGAGAGATAACTCAGTTCCTGCAGAGCATTCAGAGGATAAGAGGTGGTGCCAGGGTAATTTGTGGTAGTGATGATGGTGAATTTTAAGACCTAAGTCCCTGCGCTAAAGGAAATGAGTATGTCTCCTCTCTCCTTTACTTTCCTCCTCGTCCAAGCAAGTTACCAAGCCATGAGGTGCAGGCAGTTCTTTTTGTGTTAGGATTGGATTTAAACCCTCAACAGAGGACACCTTCAGACTGCACAAGATCTTCTGGCTCTTGCCTGAAGAAGGGAGAATTTAATCCCTTTCTTGTAGCATCAGTGGTTGTTTTGGTGGGTCTACTGAACTTCTTGCTTTTGTTTTTTGCAGCCTTTTCTTGGGCTCGTGAGTTCACCTGTCTTGAAGCAGAGTGTATTTCCCTCCCTTGATTTGTTTCCATTTGCCTTTTCATCAGCTCTGCACTCTGGGCATGTGCAGGTAGATGTCTGGATACTCGTTGAGCTGTGATATGCTGTAGGAAGGGTAAGGCCACATAGCTGGCTAAGAACAAGCTGAAGGAGCCAGAAACTTTATGATGACCAAAAGCTGGGATGAGAAGTGGCCTCTGATGATGATTCAAGTGACACAGTGTTTAATTTAAAAACAAAATGCATCTGACTATCTGCCCCTGTCACCATCAGCATAGAGAAGAGTCAGGCTTTATTTTGGGAGTATTGCCAATGCAGCTGGTGCCAGAAATTACAAATTTTGGTTAAGCTTTGGAAATTTTTATCAGTTCTCCCTCTCATCCCCCTCTTCCAGTTAATAGCAGTCTGTTAATCCAGCAGAGTTGGCTCTTCATTCATACAGCAAATTGTGAGGAAAGTATTTTGCATTTTGGAAACCAAGCTGCTTGAGGGACTGGCAGCTGCTTGAAACACACTACAGAATCTTGGGTCAGGACATTTGTTTCTTTCTCGGTTTTCTCCTCCCATGGGCATAGGCAACACATGTGTAAAGGATTTTGAGATCTAAAGGTGGTGATTTGGCCACTCACCGCCAATCCAAACAGCTAGACCAAGACATGCTTTTAGAAGGGCAATGTGGCAGGTTTTATTCTGCCTTTTTCCTTGTTGTGGGCAGTGGATGGGGTTTTACTGCTCTTCCTTTGTACCCTTTTTTATTATTATTATTATTACTGTACATTGGGCTAGCCTGAGTATGGTTTTACTGGTGTTTATTAGGGATCAAGTGCAAGGTCCCTGTAGTGGTGTGCTTGAGAAGTTGAACAATAAGACTCCTAGTGGAAATACGCCAGTGATGTTGGGAGATCCTGCATTCTTCCTTAGGGGAAGGTGGGGATACAATTTCTTTTTTTTGCCATTCACAGTAAAAGGTGTGCTCTGAGCACTGTGGACAGCTGTTGGGAACTGTACACCACACAGCCAGCTTGGCAGAGTCCTCTGTCTGGGCTAAAGGCTGCAGCCTCTCGGGACTATGGGCTGCTGCAGGCATCGCTGTGTGGCTTTGCAGAGGGTGGTGGAGGTGTGCTTACAGCCGGTAGAAGTTCAACTCTGTCTGAAATGTGGCCCCTTGCTACAGGGTGGATTAGCCCTTCATCTGCCTTGCTTCCCCATGTCTCTTAGAGCTTTCCCCTTGTCTCTCACAGCGCTGTGCCTGAATTCTCTCCCAGGCGCACTCCCCTGCCTGTTTCTTGTCTGCTGGCAGCAGCAGTGAGCCAGGGTATTGGGAAGGGACGTCAGGGATGAGGGGGTTTCTGTCAGCATACCTGCCGTCTCGCAGCAGTGTGCTCAGCTCCTGTCCTTTCTAAATTCCTTTCCTCTGCCCTTGATGGTGAGGGATGGCTTATTTTGAGCACAATCTGCTTGTGTCATTCCTGGCCCTGCCGCTTGTCATCCATCACATCACGGGAACTAATTAACACTGGTAGCTTTGGATCCTGGGAATGACAGTGCTGGGATAGTAGACTCTTTCAAAGATCCTGATGTATCTCTTCATAACTAGGGCAGCCCAGCCCAGCCCAGGAGTTCATGGACTCTATTGTCTCTTGCCTGCTGCACCAACACTGTAGTGAGGGTGCCTGTGTGTTGAGCAGGGAGGGCGCTCTAGATCTAGGCCTGCCTCATAATGCCCTTGACAGTGCTGCAGCATCCCCTGCATCCAAGTACCTCCCAGCAGCTGGATGAGAGCCAAGGAATGGGGTAGAATAATAATTGATGAGGATGGGGGGAGGTATGATGTAAACCTTTTGAAGCTGCTGGTAGCTTCTCCACTGCTGTTGGGTATGTATATAGCTGTGTTTAGTCCCAGAACGTGAGTTTGACTATGGGAGCATCCTCTGCTCATGGCAAAGTGTATATGGTCCTGTTTCCACTGCACTGCTGATCCTGTTGCTCTGTTGATGAGGGGTGGAGGGAGTGGTGGTGTCATCAGGGGAATTGGTGTGCGTCTCTGATGGGGATAGCAGGATTAAAGGTGAGGCATTGGTCATACTGTGAGGCTACCCAGAGTGCACTTGCTCCCATTCTCCCTCTACTGTCTGTCTTTCCTGCTGTTGTGAAACACTTGAAGGAGGGGAAGAGTCCCATGGGAATGGAAAGGAGGGTAACTAAGCAAGAGGATGATGTTTGCCGGCAGCTGAGGGAGGATGAGGAGAGCTCCTCCAGCGGTGTATGTCTGGTGGGACTGACTACATCTGCAGAGCAGGGAGGTGCTGGGTTTGCTTCAGTCTGCTATTGCAGACCTTTTTGTTTTTTTGTTTTTTTTTTTCCCAATAACGTGTTAATTAAACATTGATTTCAGGGGAAAAAGGAATCTGCTTGAGCTGCAGAAACTAAATGGAGCGTGGAGGAATGGGATCTGGTGAGGGATGTATAGAAGGACTTTCTGTCAGCTGTCTTCATGACTAGTCATGGAGGAAAACAAGGAAAGGGCTGGTGAAAAACCTCTTCACCTGAAGTTTAGAGTCCTTCACTTGTCTTAAGGGGGAATCTTGTTCCCAGTTTTCAACTGATGTGTGCTAAGGAAATTACCAGGTCGCCAACTGTGCTTTCTTAAAAAAAAAAAAAAAAGTAACAAAATGCCTCATTTTTTTTAAAAAAACAAAATGGAAGAGAGACTTTTTTTTTTTCCAAGGCGTGTTATGGTTCAAGAGGCTTTCTGTTCAGTTTGGCACTCTGCTGATTTTCTACTCTTGTAGTTACTGTTGTATCTATAAATTAATCAAGCTGTGGTGCAAGTTACGGCACCAGTCCTAATGGTATACTTGCTCTCGTTACTCGCAGATATTTAGTAGTTCAACTGACCTCCATTTACTGCGTGTGGATGAGTCAGTCACTGAACACGAGTATAAAACTGTGATGTGCACATTTAACGTTTTCTCTTCTGGTCCTCAGAGCACTGAAAGGTGAGACAGGATTGTGATATCTCCCGCCCTTGCTTGGTTGAGCTGTCTTCTGTTCATTAGACTGGAAGAGCCAGTGGGAGGCTGTGCTGCCCTCCTTTTATACTTTCAGGTGTTAGGGATTCATAGGGAAGATAAGTCCTTGCTTTAGTGTTGAGATTTTATCTGGAATAAGCCTCTGCTGATATGAGCAATATGTTCTTATGACATTAAACAGTTTGATTTGTATTCTTTTGACCACTGTGCTTTGTCTTCACTAGCTCTGGGAAATAATGGAAAGGAGGGAATAACCTATCTGATCTGTCTGAGCATTGCTTAAGTCTGAATTAAAATCATTATGCAAAAATCTCGGTCAGATCATGCAATAAGCAAAATGGCATCATTGTCCTGAGAAGTCCTGGCTGCTAAATTCCTTTTTGCACCATCTGCAGTATCAGGCTGCAGAAGGATCTGCTGTAGCATTAGGACACATTTGAAAAGGAGCAGATTAAGCCATGGAGCAACGCTTTCCCAGGAAGATTTTTGACCTGCTGGTGAAACCCACAGAATCACAGAATGGTTGAGGTTGGAAGGGACCTCTGGAGGTCATCTGATCCAACCATGCTCAAAGCATGGCCACCTAGAAAAGCTGACCACATCCAGATGGCTTTTGAATATCTTCAAGGAGGGAGACTCCATAACTTCTCTGGGCAACCTGTGCCAGGACTCAGTCACTCTCACAATAAACAAGTGTTTCCTGATGTTCAGATAGGATGTTCTGTGTTTCCATTTGTGCTCCTTGCCTCTGGTCCTGTCACTGGGCACCACTATAAAGAGCTTGGCTCTGTCAACTTTACACCCTCCCTCCAGGTATTTGTATACATTGATAAGATCCCCCGTGAGTCTTTTTTTTCTCCTGACGGAACAGTCCTAGCTCTCTGAGCTTTTCTTCATGTGAGAGATGCTCTCAGTTCTCTTTGTGGCCCTTTTGTTTGACTGTACCCATTATTTCCATATCTCTCTTGTACTTCAAAGGGGTGGGCAAAATTGCACACAGCACTCCAGGTTTGGCCTCACCAGTGCTGAGGAGAGGGAAAAGATCCCCTTCCTCAAGCTGCTGGCAACACTCTTAATGCAGTCCAGGATACCAGGAGACTTCATTTGTGCAAGGGCACATTGCTGGCTGGTGTTCAACTTGGTGTCCACCAGGACCCCCAGGTCTTTTTCTGCAAAGCTGCTTCTCAGCCAGGTGGCCCTCAGCATGTATTGGTGCATGACCCATGAACATCACTGCAGTGGTATGGAGTGTCAGCAAAGTAGGCAAGGTGGTCCTTAAGTATTAACTTAAGAAGCAGAAGTCTCGAGTTCTTTCCCAGAATGTGTCAGACCAGATTTCATACTGTCATCACTTTGGCCATTCACTGAGAAGTCAGAGTTATCATTTGTAAATTATTATAAGCTCCCTGAAAGGAAGTCTTCATGTGTCTGAGAATAGAATAGTTCCAGTTGGAAGGGATCTGCAGTGATCATCTGGTCCAATTGCCTGACCACTTCAGGGCAGACCAAAAGTTAAAGCATCTTATTAAGGGCATTGTGCAAATGCTTCTGACAGGCATAGGGCATCAACCACCCCTCTAGGAAGCCTGTTCCAATGTTTGTTCACCTTTTCTGTAAAGAAGTGTTTCCTCATATCTGTCCTGAGCCTCCCCTTCTGCAGTCTTGAACCATTCCTACACATCCTGTCACTGCATAGCCGAGAGATCAGCAGTGAGGTGACCCCTCAGCCTCCTTTTCTCCAAACTAGACAACCCCAGGGGCCCCAACCACTCCCCATAGAACACAACTTCCAGCACTGTCACTAGCTCTGTTGCCCTGCTCTGGATGCATTGAAGGACCTTCACATCCTTTTTAATTTGTGAAAGAGAGAAATACTCCCCTTTTTGTAATTGTTGTGTTAGTATAGCAAGTTACTGCAATCTTTTTGTAGACCATGAAGAAAAAGAAAATATTGTTTTGACTTTTCTGGGGGGACGGATTTGGGGAATGCAGGAATTGTGTGGTGGAACTAAGGCCAACCTTCTCAAGGGACTCTGTATTCCTTGTAGTGCATTGAAGTCCTGGAATCAAAATCTGCTCACTTCTCTGGTCAGCTCATGAGGCACTTTGAAAGAGGGTATGATACAATGTAATCCCAGGCATATGCGTTTAAAATACCTGCTGCATATCTGAGAATCGAATGTTAAGGGCTTTATGGAAAAAAGCAAGGAAACAAATTGATCCTTGATGTAATTTCCTCTAAGTCATTAATCAAATACATATTGATGGTGTCTCTAACAACAGTGGACTAAAAGGCATAATTTTGTTGAGCTGGGTCTTAAGAATTTAGCTCAATATAAATAGGTTTTTAAACGTGTCCCTTGTCTTCCTTCTTGGTTGATACAACCTAGTTAGTGAGTTGCTGGTAGCTCTGTTTTGTATAGCTAGGGTCATAGATTGACGTGGTGCCCAAGATGTTGCAGTACTTTTTGGCAGTGGATTGTAATTTCATAGAATTAATGTATTTTATGAGGCTAGAGTGAGCTACTGTTTGTTTACTAAGGCCACAGTGTGTCAGGTAGAAATGCAGAGTGAAAAGGCAGTAACAAATTGATTGGCTTTTGATAAGACAATAGCTTCTAGGAAGTTCGCCTGAACCCAGCAGTTCGGCCTTCCATGCTGTCTTTGGTGCCAATGTGTAACATGAGGCAGGAAGTTGATCCACTTTCTTGGCACAATGTAGGTCCTGTACCTATTAAACTAGAAAATGGTCTGAATTCGATAAGGAGAAATTTATTAAATACAAACTACAGCACTTGGGAAGGTGAAATCAAATGCCTACATGTAAAATGGGGGATAACAAGCCAGGCAGCAGAACTACAGGAAAGGATCTGGGAGGCACCACAGTGAGTCAGAGACTGCATGTGAGTCAACAGTGTGGTGACGTTGCAAAAAAGCAAATCTCATTTTAGGGTATATTTGATGGGAATGTCACGTGTAGTGCACAGGCAGTAGTTTTTCTACTCTAGCAGCCGCTGCTGAACCCATAGCAGAGCTCTGCATCTGGTGTGAGCATCAAAGCCAGAAACAGTGGAAAGAGATGAGGAGAGGGCAGCCAGGGCGGTGAGTGTCATCTGTGAGGAGAGGCTCCAGGAACCGGGTTGGTTTATTCTAGAGAGAAGATTGACGAGGAACGTGAAAAGTCTTCCAGTATTTAAGAGCTTGTTTTAAGAAGACAGTGATTAATTGTTCTCTGTGTCCACTGGGAATAGGACAAGAAGTAATCAGCTTAATTTGTTGCAAGGAAGATACGGAGATAGGTGCTAGGAAAAGCTTTGTGAGTGTTTGGATAGTTAAGCATGAAAACAGCTTTCTGAGAGAGGTTGTAGTGCCCTCATCACAGGAAGTTTTAAGAGTAGGTGAGACAGAGAGACACCAAATTTTACCTAGGTAGTTTTATTACAGTTTTGACCAGTTCAGAAGGGGAGGTGGCTGGCTGAACTCCCAATGCCTGCGTGCAGCAGCTCTTACACTCCCCGAAAGGCAGGCTTCTCCCCTCACTGGCTATTGTGGTGGGAGCGTGGGGAGGCAGGGCCAGGGCAAAACACTCCCTCTGCAGATGCCCCTGCAGCACCTTCCATGCCCCTGGCATGATCCGATTTTACAGTGCATGTGCCTAAAAGGCCTGAGGGAGCTTTGGCAGTATCAACTTAGCATCCAGCGCTGTAAGTTTTTTTATTTCTTCAGATAACAAACAAGCAGAGGGCTGGCCTAGTTTTCTGCATCCTTGTAACTAGGAAATTGAAGTTATTTGAGACTCTTATCCTGGTTCCTGATTAATTTACATTGGCAAGATTTGAAGATGGAAAAGGAGGCTTACACTTCTGCTTTCACCTGGTAAATACCACTCCAGGTTTATATGTTGTTAATACAAGATGATTTTTCTGTGCTCCTTCATCAAATGTAGTGGACAAGGGCAAGGATTTTTCTCTCTGCATCATCCTTTATTTCAGTTGCCTAAAGCAGAGTAGTGTATATTAGGCATTGCAAGGAGGTATATTAGCACCCAGTGGGTTTGTGAAGATGGAACCTAATGCCTGATCAGTAAAGACATGTATTTCAGTACTTGTGAAAGAGGGTCATGGCACTTCCAGAGAGGAGGATGTTACTCGGGATTGGGGTTCTTCTTTCCTGAAGGTTCAGCAAAACCCTTTTGTGAGGGTTCAACAAAAAAAAATAATCCAAGACATGCTAGGTGCTGTATTACTTCTGTCTTTTCCTGAATCTTAGATTTACATGAACAGCCTGTCTGGAGCCAGTTGGGCCTCGGTATCAATTTCTGAGCATCTCCAGTGCAGAGAGCTGGTTCCCCTAACAAACCTTCCCAAAGAAGGAAGTTTCTTCCTTTTGGTTTGACAGAACATCTAGGAATCTATGCTTGTTGAACTTGAGCAGTGTTGAGCTTGACTACTATGTGTGTGCACAGTTTATAATATAGCCACTTTGCACCTTCTTACATAAACTTGTAACTGTAAGCTCTCGCCATTCTTCAGAATGAGTGGAGGGTGAAGATATTATACTCTACTTCTTGGCACTAGAAGTGAGTCAGGGTTGACACACAGAAGTAGGAGGCAACAGTTTGTGTGTAGGAAGCTTCTTCTGTCCAAGGAAAACCTAAGGGTTATATGCAGGATGTTAGTCCTGCTGCAGTGCAAGGCTGGTATCTTCTTCTGGAGCTGAGTTCATATACACTCACCATTTGGAGCATATGGAGAGCTCAGCAGATTCAGGCCTCAAGGGATGACTGGTGAAGTGGTTGAAGGTAGGTTGGGATGTAATTATTTGTTTATGAGGCCCCATATTGTACCAAGTAATAACTGTTTACGAACACTGCTGTGAAGTCAGGAGGGAAACATTCCAACCCATGGAGATAGTAAGATATAAACTAATTATTGTTGTTATTATTATCCCTGCCTATTGTGGTAGCACCTACACAATCCTGGTTCAAACACAGGGCAAAAAATGTTCCCTGCCCCAAAGAGCTAGCATGCTAAGGATGAGACAGGAGACAACAGATGGACACAGATAACTGGGGGAGTACGGAAAAACAAAGATTGGTCAGCAGAATGGGTGGTATGATAGCATGTTGACAGCTTAGCTGTTGTCAAGCTTTCTGTAGGCATGTGGCAAAGGATTACAACAATAATTCAAGCTGTGGCCTTTGCTTTGGTGTTTTCATGTGTGCATCTTCCATCTGTTTTATTTAAACAGCATAATTCTCACTTGATGAAGTTTTACCATCCTCAAACTTCCCATCGTTCATCTGATGTAGGTAGGAAGACGCACTGGAACAGCAATGAAGTGCTCACTGCAGTTTTTAAGGGAAACTAGTTTTTTGTCATGGAAACAGAATTTTATCATGGAAAAAGAATTAAGGATTTTGATGTTGTGAGTTTAGAAGGATGCTGGGGAAAGACTGATGAATCTCAACAACAAGAATATCCAGAATAAGTGGCATAATACAAGAGGTTTGTCGGCCAAACTGGTGTCTTATCAAGATGATGCAAAAACTATCTAATTCCATTCATAAGCAACAGTTCTCTGTGTATAGGCGTCCTTGGTGTTGTATATTTGTGAGTGTAAGAGTGCCTGAAAGCATGGAGGGCTTTGATTTGGCTGTACAGTGAGCAGCCGTTCCAGATGTGTGGCTGTACCATGCTGCTAGGGAACTTGGGCGTGCTTGGCCTTAGGGGCTCTGCGTATGCCAGTGAATGCATTCCTGCATGTGTCTTGTTTTGGGTGTTATGTTGAGAGATGCACAAAATGCAGGATAGACATAAGGTAATTTTAGGGTGTCCTGCTTTCTGAATTTGAATTATATCAAGTGACTTTGTGTGGTGCTGTGATGTCTTCTCTTTTTTACTGTGTGTCTTCTTGTTATCAGATAGTATGCCAACATCAGGTATGTTATTAATGAGCCTTCTGTTAACCCTCATCTTGCTAACACTCTATTTCCTATTTTGGCCTGCCATGCCATTTCAGTAGTCCAGAAGTGATCGTGGGACAGTAGATGCAGTTGCATGTTTTACAGCATCCTTGTAATGGTGAGTAGTTAAAATGCTCTAAAACATAAAGCTTGGACTGTTCAATTAAGTCTTATTTTCTGGGTGAAGTCAGTCCTAGAATCACAGAATTGGTTTAGGTTGGAAAGGACCTTAACATGATCTCATTCCAGCCCCGCTGCTATGGGCAGGGATGTCTCACGCTAGACCATGTCACCCAAGGCTCTGTCTAACTTGGCCTTGCACACTGCCAGGGGTGGAGTATTTACCACTTTGAGCAACCTGTTCCAGAGCCTCACCACCCTCACAGTAAAGAACTTCTTCGTTATATCTAACCTGAACAATATCAGAAATCCTCCAATAGAGGGAAACTGCAGAATTATGGGATCATCAGTGCTAGAGCACATTTTTGGGGCAAGCATTTGTGGAAAAGGGAGGTGGCTCTTTTGGGGGTTATTCCTGGCTCTACTACAGAGTTCTGTGTACCTTTGGAAACAAATATTGAAAAGCACTGTATTTCTTGGCTCATAATGACTCCATGCTTCAGTTTATCCTTTATGCTCATTTAGTGGATGGTGAAGTTTCATAGCTGCTTGTAGAGTTTTTAAGTTCAGAGCCAAAGACTAAGGAGAACGAGAACCAGACATTTAGCTCTTCTTGAGCTGACCATAACCAGCAATCCCAGCTTCTTTGCATATCACACTCTAGCCTCTAACCGTCAGGATAGTTCTTGCAGTGGTGAAAGCTAATCACATACTGAACTTTGTTGGCAAAAGCACAGACAGCAGTTCAAGGGATGGGATTATTTCCCCATACTCAGACTTGTGGGATCACATCTGCCTACTGTGCCTGGTTCTGGGCTCCCCAGTACAAAAAAGATGTTGGCAGTAAGTCCAGCAAAGAACCCCATAGGAACATTGTTAGTAACTGGTTGCTGTTGGGTTGTTGTACCACTGACCACTAGCCTTTGAGAACAGTGGTCCGGTCAGTTTTCCATATGCTTTGTAGTATCTGGTTCCAGTTGTCTATAAATAATAGATTCATAGAATATCTTGAGTTGGAAGGGACCCGTAAGGATCTTTGAGTCCAATTCGCTGCTACTCACAGCACTGCCTAAAACTAAATCATATGATTAAAAGTGTCATCCACATGAGTTCACCCCCTTGAACTCTGACAGGGTTGGTGCCCTGACCACTTCCCTGCAGAGCCTCTTCTAGTGACTGACCACCCTCTCAGTGAAGAACCTTCTCCAAAGTCCAATCTGAACTTTCCCTGATACATCTACATACCATTGTTTACAGTTATACTATTGGAGACTTTCAAAAGTTGTCCTCTCCTTTTCTTCATTGGACCTGTCATCTTGTCACTGAAGGCAATCTTGCTCATTTTTTCCCTTGGTAAATCCATGCTGGCTGTCCCCAGTCTCCTTCTGGTCATTTGTGTGTCTGGAAATGGGTTCTAGGAGGATTTGCTGCATAACCTTCCTTGGAACTTAGGTTAGGCAGACCAGTCTGTAATTCCTGGAATCTTCCTTCTTGCCCTTTTTGAAGACAGGTGTGACATTTACCTGTTTTCAGTTATGAGGAGCCTACTCCCATCACCGTGACCTTTCCAGCATGACTGAGAGTAACCTCACAGTGACATCAACCACTGTTGCATCCCTCAGTGCTATTGAGGCATCTTATCTAGTCCTGGGGATTTAAGTATGCCCACTTTGCTTAAATGGTCCCTAACTCAGTCTTCTTTTGCTGCAGGTAGGTTTTCTTCAGTCTCCTGGATCCTTCCACTGCACATGGAACAGGAAGGATAAGAACCATCCTTGCCAGTGAAGACCAAGGCAAAAAAAGGCATTGAGGACCTAAGTGTTTTCTTTTTACCAGTAGTTCTGTGTTCCATACAGCTTTGGGCCCGCAGCTACTCGGTCATCCTTTTGCTACCAGCGTGCATTTGAAAGCCCTTCTTGCTGCCTTCCACATTTTGTACATTTTCATGCAATTTCAAGCTTTTCTAATTTTCATCCTGACATGTTGAGGCAGAGTTTCAATATTCTTCCTGGGGAGCACACCCCTACTTTGACCTTCTATTTGCTTCCTTTCATGCTTGAGCTCTGTCAGAAATTTCCCATTCAGCCGCCTGCTTCCTTCCATACCCGCTTGGCTTCTCACACGTTGAATTGAATGGTTCTTGTGCAGTGAGGAGTTTGTTGTTTTAAGATCAACCAGGTCTCCTGGGCCATGCTAGATTATCCCATGTAAGTGCTCAGTGAAAGATTTCTTACAGCTCTCCAGTGATTCTCCTGTTACCATAATTGTGCTGGGAAAATGGTTCTGTTTGTAAACTGGTTTATATGCCATTTCTGATTTGCTTGTTGTTCTCCATAATTTTTTGTCTCTTTCCATGTTAATCAAGCTATACCTCGTCTCTCTTTTTCCATGTAAGTCCTTTCTATCTGCTTTATGGCCTCTTTTTACCGAACTCTGTCCAGATGTTTTCCTTTGGGAAAGGACAGGAGGCACAAACTTTTTTTTTTTTCCTTCATTCTGCCATTGAGTTATTTCATGACAAAAGCAAATTGCTGTTTCTATTTCTTATCTCTAAAATGGGCCTCAAATTCAATAGAAAGAGTTTAAGTTCTTTTTGTTGAAGATCATAGACAACACTGATTTATTTAATCACATTTAGTACACCCTTCATCTTAGGATTGGTTTGAGATTCTATCCCAAACTGTTCTCCCTTAGTGGTTGTCAAACTTAGCAGCAGATGCTGCCAACCTTAAATTCTGTGCTCTGCACCATATACCTTTATCCTCGGACTTTTAATAGCATTGCAGTTGAAAATCCACCTGAAAGGATACTGTGGACTAACTATAGATTAATTGCCAAGACCCTGATTATTGACACATTTATAAACTGAACTAATCAAGTTATGTATGCCATCTAATGGTGCTGCCAGCCCTTTCTGGAGATGCTATGCCATTGCTCAAAAGAGTAAACAGTTTTCTTGTTTTCTTGTTTCAACCCCTTGTCCCCCAGCCCTCCATGATTAAAAGAATGAGCATCTGTCAATACTCTAGTCCTCCAGACTCCATGGAGAAAAATGTAACTTTATATTGTATGGACAGTGTACTACTTTCAGTGATTATTAATCTATTTAATTATATTACTGTATTCCCCAGTCATACACAAGAATCTCGTCATATGTGGTGTTGTCCAAATGTAAATAAAAGGTTTTCAAAGTGATTTGTGTCTCTAAAGCATGGTCCTCTGTGGCCTCCAGTAAAGGTATCTTTTTGTAATTGATTGAGCCTCAAGTGCTGCTCCCAGACAGAATTTTTTGGAAGACTAATCTGCAGGAAGATGTGAGTGAGATGAGTACTTGTTGGTACACTAGCAGCACACTGTATGATACCAAATTCCTGTGTGCGTTCAGAGGTCAGGTATGTGTTGCAAGGGGCAGAGAGCTTAATTTAGACAAGCTTCTAGATCAGAAAATTAACTGTACATTCAGACAAGTCTCTCCTGGAATGAATAAGGTTGGAGAGGGGTATGCTGAGTGCTATGGAAAGGTGCTGTGACAAGGAGTTTAAAGGTGGTATCTGGGCACGCATTCAATAGTAAAATATTGGTTAAACCCCTTAGTTCATCTTGTCTGTATAATGGGCTTTCCCTTGTATTCCTTTTTTGGCACTAAACGGTTGTGATAAGTAGTGGCAGTACACGGTGTGCACCTTTATGTCTGTAAGATCTGGTTTTATAGTAGCCTTGCAAAGAGGGGAGAGAAGACAGGCAAGGCAGCCTTTGCTTTACATCCCTGCTAAAGTCAACTGCACAGTACTTATTCTAATGCTGTTGGTGTTGTGTCTAATCTTAAACGTGAGCAGACGTAGGGCTTAGTAATTTGATGACCTCACTGCCTTCCCATCTTTCTCTCCTGATAACGAGATGGCTAAGAGGCTCAGGCAGTGATAAAGCTGGAAAACTCAAGCTCACCTAAATAAAACTTGCTTTTTGGGTGGCTTAGCATGATTAATTTCTTCCCTGAAGTCCTGGCTTCAAATCCTGGTGAGACCGTAAGTGAGGAAGACATGTGAAGGTCTTCAGTTACTCCCTGCTTGGTGTTTATGGCAGAAGTAGCCTGGGAAATTTGGTGTATGGCAGGCCTAGGACAACCAAAAGGATTGTAAGGTAAAGTTGAGGGAGAAGGAGGGTCGTGGCTGTTTTGCACACAGCCTCTCAAACTTTCCCAAAAGCCAAACAAGCATCTGCTCAGACATTTGCAAAGTTTGCACATTTGCATGCTCTGGTTGTGCACCCTCTCAGAACCCTCTGCCCCTGTGCCAAGATGGCACTTGCTGGTTCCTGCTGTACCCAGCAAAAGTGAGCCCTTAGTAGAGCTGAGGCTCGTGCTGGCTGTGACAGTATTTTTATAAGGCTCAAACTTTTATTCTCCACCTTATTCCTTTGAACTCTGCCCACTGCTCTGTGAATACTAACACCAGCCAATAAATTATCCAGCAGGGCTCTGGCACTTTAGCAGCCTGTGTTTTCAGTGGCGTGCATGCATAATCGATCCAAGAGGCTGCTTCTGCTTTTAACTCGGGCATTTGCAGAGACCTTAGTTTTTTAGAGTTCTCAATCACAGCTGCCTGCATGTTTGTTCACTCTTCTGCTTGCCTTCTCCTCTGCCATCCCACCTCCCCACATGCCTTTGCATTTGGGGTGATGCTATAGGCAACCTTCCTATGGGGTTTGGGAGCAACAGGTCCTGCTTGCAGCTTCCAGGTAGATTTTGACAGGGTCCATCCCTAACTCACTGCTTAGGTGTTGAAGGTGTGTGTGTCTGTCCCTTGGTGTGCCTTGTCGGTCAGGTGCTACTTCCCTTCTCTGTTTTCCAGGAAAAACTCTTAGCTGCCCCTGTGATGCACTGCTCTTGGCTTCTTTAAGTAGTTCAGAAGCTGCCTTACACAGTTGCCTGCTGACTGTGTGTAGAGTTTGAACTCTGAAGAGGTAAATGACTGCTCTGTTTTTTAGCTGCTGAAGTTAATGCCTCTTGCCTTGGAACATTTCAGTGTCCTTGCTTAGCTCTGTCCAGCTGGATCTTTATAAGTTGCCCCAGAACAGTCAGCCAAAACCTTTATCTGAACTTCAAATGGATTCAGCCTTGATTATCAAGGCTTCACTTATCTCTTCCAATCAGTTCTTAGTAAGCCACCCTCTTAACACTGGCACATCATCATGCACCTCTGCAAAAAGGTTTGGTAATTGCTTCCTATATGAGCAGTCAGTTCCCAGTGCAAGATTGTACTGTTTGAAAGAAGGAGCAGACAGGGTACAGGTTTGGTGTTTGTGTGATTGGGAACTGGCAGGCTAGGGTTCAGAGCAGCAAATGGTGAAAATTAAAGGAGTGTAATGAATGATTTAACTGTAGAGCTGCTGGAGACGTGGTTGGGACTAATGGCATAGATGACAGTCTGGTAGCAAAAGAAGCCAAAGGAAGTGGGTGGAGAATAGGTAAGAAAAAGGACGTTTTAAGAGCAAGAGAGAAAAATATGAAGAAAATGACCAAGCTTCTGGTGAGGCAGAATGATGTGGGGAAATGGGAGAGGCTGGGGGGAGAAGGGTTAGAGTAAAACTTTTCTTAGTGAAGAGAGTGAATAAAGAAAGCAGAAGGCAGCTTTCTAATATATGAAGTGTACCTCTAACAGAGTTTCCTGTGTGTGCCGACCCCGCTGACATCTGGACAAACTGCACAGCTTGGACAAAACTTGACATCTGGACAGCTTGGCTCTCTTGGCACAGAAAGGGAGAGGGGGGAGCCAGGAGGCAGCGCTGGAGGGGGAAGGAGCAAGGTGGAAAAGGAGACAATCTCTGGGAAGGGAAAGAATGTCAGGCAGTGGGTTGGACGTGGGGGAAGCGTGGGGAAATGTGGAAGGGAAAGATTAAGTGACGAGACTCATTTTGAGGAGGAACAAAATCCCCAAAGAAATGCAATGCTCTTAATGTTTTTATTCTTTGATGTAAAAACAACCCCCAAAACATTCAACATGTCTTCCCCTTAGGTGTGCTATTGGAGAGGTAGGTTGCAGAATGAATCATAGATGTCTCATGTTTCTAGGGTAGAGTGCGTGAAAAAGCAGATCACACGATTTTCTGAAATAAGAAAAAGGAGACTGTAGCCAGTATTGACACTGGCTGTTGAATGTTGAATATGTTTTTGTGCCTGATGGGAAATGTGTGTTTATTTGAGGCAGAGGATTTTCCGTGTGTGTGTGTTGTTTAAGGAGTACCCAGCGGCTTCATTTTACTTAGCAGAGTTTCTGCAGTTACATTTCCATGTGTATTTTTCCTTCCCTATTTGCATGGGCCTAGTCCAGCTCAACTAACAGGGCATCTGACTGCTTACAAGAGAAACAGTAAAACTAACTTAACACAAAATACTGTCGAATGCATGGAGTAAGCAGTTAAGTGAAAGGAATTTTCCCTTCTAATCCTTCAGTTGTATTATTCTTGGGTGTTGCTGGTAACAATAGGAAATAAAAAAGTACTCCAATAGAGTAGTGTGTTTTTTTAAATTGGTAGTATCCTGTAATGAAACACAATTTGCCGATGACAACATACTTTAAGATGCAAGACAAATAGCAAAAAGGCTTTGTAGGTTTTTTGTTGTTAATTTTCAATGTGCTTAAAATCAGTGTAAGATCTATTAAAAAACCAGTTCAAGTTTCTGCATTTTAAAGTCTGCTAGGGAAGAAGATGCCAATTTTTTAATTCAATTATTAACTGCCTTGATCCTACTCAGATTTTGATTTATTTTTTATATAAAAATCCATGTCCATGATGAAAAGGTTTGAGGAATTGTATCATTTTGGACCACTTAAATTACTGGACAGACTAATAGTTCATAGTGAGAAAAACCACATGGATCAGCTACATAGATGATTATAGGAAATGAAAAACATGGAAAGACAATGTGAAGAAATGAGGAGGGTGCAGATTTGTATGGGATAAAAGCATAATGTTCCTTCTTCCATCTCATCTACTCTTCAAATATTGTAGCCTGAGCAAGTTCCTGAAAGGACTCGACATGCAGCTTGTGACCGGAAGGACAAAACATGAATGTATGGATTGGGGAGGGAGGGTATTCTGTGCATAACTCCAGCTACGGACTCCAGATATCATTATTATTGTGTTACTCTTTCATTTCCCACTGCCGGCCTTTGCAGCGCTCTTGTGGGTTGTCTGTTGCAGCCAGTCCTGCCTGTTTCCTGCAGGTAACTGCATCTGCTGTTGGTTCATTTCCTTCTCTGGTGGAAGCTAGGGAGTCAGCAAGAAGATTCATGCTGGCCCTTGCCACTTTTCGTCTGGATGCCGCTGCTTTTCAAAGTCCCTAATTACATTTTCCTTGGCTAAAACTAGGAATGAAAAACACACGTTTCATCAAATGGCCAGCCTGAGGCTAGAATCTGTAATTGTGTATCCTCATTCCCCCCTCTGGATGGAGAGAGAGGCTTGTGCTTACCCTTGGAAGAGCTCAGCTTTCTTTGCTTGGTGTGGTAGTGGAAGGTCTCTTGGGGAGCTGACATTGGCTGGTAATGCCTGCTGGTGGTATCCAGGAGTGGACTTGTGATGAAGAGGTGGAGGCCTGCTGTCATGGAGTTGGTATGGGAGTGGGAAAGAAGTGAGGCTCAGCAATAATGTTGAGGATAATAGGGTTTTGCAAAATTGGAATGACTTGGAAATACTGTGTATAATGCAACTTCTTAGTGTGTGCAACAATTGTGTAAATTTAAATGACAAGATCTAACCGTGATCCCTCGCCTGTGTTCTCTGATGAGGGAGCAGAGGAAGTTGAGCACGCAAGGGAAAACTGTACATGCAGACTGAGACCTTGAACACATGAGGTCTGTAAGCATGTAAGTATGTTGGAAGAAATGATGCTTACAAGACCAGGAAATGTGTTCTTGGAGCAAGAAGACTTGAGAAGTATTGGGAAGACTTGAGAGTATTCTGCCGCCTTCAGCTGAGAAAGCTTTGTCACATCTGGGTAGATTTTTCTGTGTAAAGTAGTTGGTGAGGCTCCCCAGCCTCTCCCTAACAATTGAGATCTGGTTTATTGATAATAATTAGCACCCTGCCTTCTTATTCTCTGATTTAGTGGGCATGGTTTGTTTTCATCCCCTTCTTGTCCATTTCTTCCATACTGCCTTTCCTTCTGCATGAGCAAAGACCAGTGTGAAGTGATGAGGGCAGTAAGGGTCTCTCTTCTGGGTATAGCAGGTGTTCCCCGTACTGCAACGGGGAGGGCTGATGCAGAGTAATTGGTTGACATGTCAAGTGGGTTGACATATCAAGAATTACTAACTAACCATCCCAGAGAAGGAACAAGGCCTGCCTTTTTGTCAGCAGTGCAGCTGCTTTTGCATTGGTAATGGCTAGATGAGGTGGATTTCAGCTGGGCATGTCTCCTGTTTCTTTGGGAGAGAGGGGAGACACTTTGGGTTTGTCTGAGTTCTTCTTGGGTGTCAGCTGTTGAAATATATGGTGGTGAATTATACACATGCAATATGTATGAAGTTGAACTAGATACTACTATTTTTAATTGTTCTCTGGTTTCCGTCTTTCTCTCTTCAGCCAAATGTTTCCTTTGCTGTGGGATGTGCTGCTGTAGCATGTTCTTTTCATCTGAGGCTCAAATGACACTTGGTTTCTTGGCACTGAACCAAGACAAAGACATTTTGCTTCACTGGGGGTTATGGTGCAACACTTACTGGGAGCAATGAAGTCAGGTTGTGAGAAGAAAACACATGATCCTCCCTTCCGTTCCTGTGAGATTGATCATCTAAAGAAGTATATAGAGAAGCCAGCAGAGCCTTCATAGTGAAAGCCATGCTGGTGCACGCCACCTTCAAAAGCAGAAAAAAGCTGCTGCCTATCATCTGTTTGTTTTGGTGTTTAGTGGTTTTGGTTTTTTTTTCTTGGGGGGGTGGGGGTGGTGAGGGCAGAGTTTGTGTTCCTATGTCCTGTCTATACTGTCCAAGGTTTGAATGCCTTTTTCCACCTGGTCTTTGTGCTATGGGCACAGTGCCAAATTGCACACTTGAGTATTGTGAAGGGTCAACCCAGGAGACCTGGGTTAAGATTGAGTCTAAGTCCCAGGCACAGCACATTTGGTAAGCTGTACTTTTCCCTAAGGGGCTTTTTTCCTCATCTCACAAAATAGCTCTTGTAGATTGGTATGACTGATGATGTCCACTCAGGAGAAGCAAATGCTGTGCAGTCAAACAGGTTGGCATGGAGAGAAGCAGAAGTGTTCTGGAATGGAGCCAGACAGTGAAATAGAAAGGCTTCAGGTTGTGTGTGCCATCAGTTAGGGGTCTGAGAGCTGTGGGTCAGCACAGCTTCCTCTTGAATTGTAGACTTTGATTTTCATTGTGGTGCTGGGGCTAATTTGTTTATGTTGTTATGGCCATGTTGTGCATCACCTCTCTAAGTAGAGGGGAAGAGTGTGTTTCTTTGGGCTGAGCTTCTGTTTTGCCTTCTGTACTGCTTGTTTCTTCCTTGATGGTCCTCTGTGGTGTCACATCCTTTAATCCTTGTGCAGCAAAGGTTAATGTTAATGCTGTGTGTGAGGGAAGGAGTCCCTGCTGGCACACAAAAAGAATCATTTAATAAAAAAGTAATCATTTATCAGTGGCTCCAGTCTGTCAAAGGTCACTTATTGATCCATCTCTCATTGTGAGTCAGGCCCCCTGTTTTAATGACCTAATTCCCAGGTAACTTTCTCTGTTATTTGGTAGAAGTGGTGCTAGGAAATCCTGCTTATTATAGGAATGTCACTCTTGGCATGTCATGCCAGGGAAAAAGAAAAAAGCCTTGCAGTAATCTCAGCTATCCATGCTTTCAAGTGCTCCCAGTCCTGCTTGTTTTGTACACTTGCTATCTCAAGGAAACCAAAAAATGCAAGGATCATGGAGGTTAAATGCTCTTTTGCTGCTGGGGAAGTCTCTTCAGGCCAGAACTCAAGTACAGTAACAGGAATGATGTAGAGGAAGGTAAGACACTTGTGAAGTGATAATCATTCCTTGTGCCCTAATTTAGTTAGGAAGAAGTAAAGACAAATACAAGAGAAGGCTCCAAATATAATCAAATTTTGTTGAAAGTGTCTGGCAGGCATTCCTCTTCCTTCTGGTCCTCTAATATGAGCTGTAGGAGAGCACACAATGAGATGTGAAGATGTCACGTTTTTGAGTGGTTACAGAGAAATTGAAAAGCAGCATGTAATCCACTCACTGCAAGGGATAGCATTCACCAGCACTTCTAATGTGATACCCCTTTGGAAACCTCCTGAGATGTAAAAATCCTATGGGCTTAACTAGTTGTGGTGCTTGTAGGAAGGTAAGTTTTACAGCTTTCTCTTCAAATCCCATTCACATGCTGGTTGCCAAAGGCTGCTGTACTTTCCCGCTTGCCGTGTCTCTCACTTGTACCCTATTCCCACACAGCACAAAAATACATAATACAGTGTTTTGCATAGAGTCTTTTTATAGGCATACTAAAAGTGGCATTAAAAATATAGTACTTAATAGATCCTTTGCTGCAAGCGCTGCTGCATGTAATATTCATATTGTTCTAGAGTGCATGTGCACAGGTAAGGTGGGTAGCTCAAAAAGGCTGCAACCTGCAGTGCACTGAATGGGAAAGAGCAGGAGGAACCCAAGCCAGAAGGACTGGCGTAAATTGACAGCAGTGGAAACTGAGACAACATTTTATGACATGATGTTGTAAAGTTAATAGAGTTAACCATGTTTTATGTCTTTATCTACAATCACAGTTTCTGAAACAGGATACAGAGGGTTGATCTGAACCAGAACAGGCAGATGCTGGACTGGAAATGAAAAATGCGACTTTTCTGTGGCAGTTTGCATCTGCTGTGGTGTTTGCATCTGCTGTGGTGTGTGCATTGTTGAGGCTTTCTCCTGTGCTCCAAGTCTCAACAGAACAGAGAGGAAGTTCACTTCTTTTGAAAATGCCCAGTTTAAACTTAAGGAAAAAAGAACAGCTCAAAATTCCATCTTCAGGGCCTGTTGGTGTCTTTGATTATAAAATATTCCCTGCTGTAAGCATCTAATAAAAAATGTAGGACAAAAGAGTACTTTGCTAGCCTTACTGAAGCCAATGAAAATAGTTTCTGACTTCAGTGGAGCGTATTTCCTTACTTCTCCTAATTCTTTGAATAACATTAATCACCTTCTTCCCCCAACAATTGTATGCTCTCTACACTTAGAACTGTGCATCTGAGAACAACAGTAATTGAGGGAGGATCCATCATCTGCTGAAACCATGACTTTTGGCCTTTCCCGTTTTCTTGATGGAGTAGTGAATATCTCTGATTTGTTTCTTTGCACCCTTTTTACTGAAGCATTTCTCCTGGAATGCCTCACTGGAATTTCCCAAGACATGTTGCACAGTAAATGTATTGATACCCTCTGCAGACAAGTACAGTTTATGCAGTTGTATTTCACCATGTGCTGTAAGTGGAGGTCACTGATTTTTCTGTTTCATGTTTCTAGTGGGAGCAGGTGTGTGTGGCACTTCTCTGATATTCTGCAGGGACCAAACTCTCAAATACCTGGTAATGTGTGATAGGTGCCTGTGTGTGTTTCTGTTTGGGATCTCTTCAAGCATATGTGTAGAGAAAGGCTATAGAATTTCTCTGGGGATTTCATTGCGAGCTGTCGGAGCGGTTAATGAATAGCAGCAGGGTGCTATGTGGGTGTTTGCTCCAAGTCTCTGATTACAGAGGACAGAGGCTTGCACTTTTTCACTCAGAAGAAAAATGAAACGATAGTATTTTTCTTGGGGACTTCTTTTTTCTCTTTAGAGTGAACACACTGACTGCTCCTCACTGGTGCATGGGTGTCAGCTGAAACTACTCAGGGCTGTGGTTCCCTGCAAACTACATGGGTAAAGAAAGATTTTGAAGAAGGAGGTTCTGCTCTGGCTCCTCTCAGGGTACATTATTTTCCATGGTTATTGATGGTCTTGTAACTCTCCAGTGGCAGAGCAGAATGGAGTCCTTAAGTGAGCTGTGAAAGGCCATCAATAACTGTTGGAAATAACATACCAAAGGCTGGTCCCTTCTAAACCCAGTTAAAAGCAAAACCTGGTTTTAGTCTTTGAATCGGCAGAATTTGTTGTTTGGTTAGATTTTCACTTAAGGTGCGGGAGTGGCCATGGTGGCTGGAAAACAACTGCTTTGGAAGATGGCAGAGGGGCAGGCCTGGGACTGGAAATGAAACTTACTTATTTTTATTCTGACAATGGAGGGAAGGAGAAAGGAGCAAATGAATTCCGTGGCCTACAGCAGGAAGCACAGAAATGTGGATGTGAATTGGCTTGTGGGTTGTGTGACATGAGGGAGCTCTTACTCTATTTCCTGATCAGCTTTTTACTGCAGGTACCCAGCTCTGGAGTTCAGGATCTGTTCCGGTGATGGAGGATAATGTTAATGTTCACAGCATCTGATGCAGGCCAAGAAGTGATACTCATGTAGTTGCCTTATCAGCAACATCAGCTATCAACACAGTAATACATGTTTTTGCAATAATACCCTTGCAGGTCAGAGAAAGTGGGAACTACTGCAACCTTTTTATTTTTTAAATTGAAATATGTGGCAGATAGTTTGTAGCTACACAATATAACTATTGGCAAAGCAAGTGAGGAATAGAATCTACTGCTTCAGCTTTGGACAGCTTTTGATCGCTGAAGTGCTGTGTTACTATAGAGAGTTTATGGCACACAGTTCAGCACTTCCAGATTGGATAGAATTAGGTACCGATTATCCAGTTTATTTTGAAAGATATTTGCCATTAAACTAAGTAGAACTTCCCATTGATAAAATAAATTTTTAAATTTTGTGGTGTACTTTTAAAGCTTTTTATGCACATTTTTAAAAAAGCCCCAAACTAATCACATTACATCTTTAAAATGTTCTGCACAGTATCATGATAGTGGTATCACATGATCACGGTATCACAGACCCATGATCATGGAAGTGTCAGCCTTAATACCTTTATCCATTCCCCTTCTGTAAAACAGAGCTAGTGTTGTTTTAGCTCCTTTCCTGATGTTGGGCAGTTAAATTTTGTGACACACAGTCACTTGCCTTAGATTGACCTATGAGGCGTTAGTTGGTCTAATGGTTGACCATCCTTGTAGATGATGAATATAAGGTAACCTCATTTGGCTTAAACCTTTCTTGTTATGAGATGAATTAAATTAGATTTGTTCTGTTGACCAAGAATACAGAACCATGAACCCCTCAGCTGATGTGTGCTGTCTTGGTAAGCCACAGGGTGGCTTAACTGTGTGTCTGTGCCTCTGATATGTTACCCAGACCTCATACTCTTCCATTCAGAGCTGTCTTTTCTCCAGTATTTTTCCTAGCTTATAGTAAGAGGTTTTTGCATCAGAGACTTTAGTACAAACAAGCTGTGATTGACCTTTTAAACCAAACAAGCTTGCATGTTTCCAATATGAAGAGACAGCAGACAAGCTTCTAGCTCGAGGCAGAAGGTAGAAAAGAAAGGGAGGGATGAATATCAGAGGAGCAGGAATAAAGAACGTTGACCTTGCTATGTGGAGCAGATTAAAAACCCAAACTTTTGCTTGCTTTGTCTATATGTCTGACATGCTGCAAGGCACTTTGTAGGAGGAGTCTCTGCTCTGTGGAGAGAGGAGGGAATGTGCCTGTGTGTATTTATAGACCATAAATATTTGTTTTATGCAGGTTTTAAATTCTTGCTCTCATCTGAAGATCCCAAAGTTGTTCTTGGACTTGGCATCTGCTCAGCCCCGTAGAGGACTCGCATGTAAAGTCTGCTGTAGGAGTCAGCTCTGCCTTGGGATAAATGCACTGTCTTTGGTTATTCCTAGGCGAGGAAGGTTCAAAAGAAAGGTGCACTGAATTAATGTCACATGTGTGCTCTGGCCCTTGCTCATTCTGATTGTTTTGCCTACTTCATCCATGTTAGAGACTGCGCTTCTCTGAGAGTGTTTTCTAGAGGAAGCTCAATGATTGCTGTACTCTTGTTTTTTAAGGGAGTCAGTGTATTTTGTCCCTGGAATTGGGCAGCAGGGCTGACTTAAGAGTGTGCTGGCTGAACAGGTAGAGGGCAGTTGGCAAGATGGAGCAAGCTGCAAAAGGTGAAATGTGAGGCAGGGATTGTGTCTCGGCTGTTCTTATGGAAGGGCGTCTAAAAGTCATAGTGATGATTTTGTTTTGAAAGTTGCCTGAAAGACTGTGTCTATACCATCTGTTTATGCTTCCTTAGGGTAAGTGCTTTTTGCCCCTTATCCTCACGTTTTAAACTATGTTTACTACATTTACCTCTGACTTCCAGTGATGTATCCTTTTTACCTAGGGACTGACATTTCCATGATTCCAACTGACGACAAAGAAATGCAAATATGAGTGCTGTGAAAGTGTCCCTGGGCTATTACCAAATACAGATCAGACACTTTGGAGTTACTGTTTATCTTTGCATGAGCCCTAATTCGGTCTGTATTTCTTTGGTGTCCTGGTTTTGGCTGGGATAGAGTTAATTTTCTTTCTGTTAACTGGTAGAGTGTAGTTCTTGGATTTAGAATGAGAATAATGTTGATAACAAAGGGATGTTTTAATTGTTGCTGAGCACTGCTTACACTAAGTCAAGGACTTTTCAGCTTCTCACACTGCCCTGCTAGTGAGGAAGCTGGGGATGCACAAGAAGCTGGGAGGGGACACAGCCAGGACAGCTGACCCCAACTGACCAAAGGGATGTTTCAGACCATATGGCATCATGCTGAACAATAAAACTGGGGGGATTTGGCCAGGGGGTGGCAGCCCACTGCTCCAGGACTGGCTGGGCACTGGTTAGTGCATGGTGAGCAATTGCATTGTGCATCACTTGCTTTGTATATTCCTTTGTCATTATTTTCCCTTCCTTTTCTGTACTGTTAAACTGTCTTTATCTCAACCTGCTAATTTCACTTATTTCTCCCTGATTCTCTCCCTCTTTCCACTGGGGGGGGGGGGAGCAGAGCGAATGGTTTTGTGGTGTTTAGCTGCCTGCTGGGTTAAACCACAACACCTGGCTAGGAATGTATTTGAGATCTGAATCAGCTGTTAGGTTTTAAGTGCTGAGTAAATGGGAGTAGAATTTCAGATTCTCTGTTGATGCTTGTGATCCATGGATTTTTAGGCCAAAAGTGGCCATTAGAATGGTCTACTCCAGTTGCCTGTGTAATGGAAGAAGCTATATGAACTACAACATATGCTTGTATATAGTGAAGCTATTTTGGAAACTTAAAACATTCTTGGGTACAATACACTAGGGACAGCTTCTTCCCCACACCATCCTTCAGCTTTGTCTTAAATCCTTTCTAATATTTACTGACCCTCTGGGGGTCAGACTGTGCCTTCTCATGTGGGGTTTCTTTTACAATATTTATCTTGATCAGGGTAGGAGCACAGGGCTGCAAAAGACCTCCTGAATTCTATGACATACAGCTGTGTATCTTCTAAAGAAAATAAAACCGGTAAACCCGTTGTGATGTCTGCCTCCTTCCTGGATGGATGGATGGATGGATATTTCAGAACTTCAGTCTGCAGATTGTTAAAAGTGCTGTTTTAATTCCCAGTATATACTTCCTTATAGCCAGTTTATACACCTTTGTTCTGGTGCCAGTAAATCTCTACCAAAGTATTCAAAGTATTTATAGACAGTAGTCATCTCTCGTGGCCTTCATCTTGTTAAGCTTTGTCATGGTTTAAACCCAGTCAGGTAACTTGTTCACTCACTCCCAGTGAGTGGTGCCGAGCTGACAACAATCGAGGTCCGTGTCCGTCTCCCCCAGCCCCCGCACTGGGGCTCTCCCCTTCCCCGCTCCCGGAGGAACGGGGAGGAGGATCGAGAGAGTGCAACTCCTATGGGTTGAGACAAGAACAGTCCAGCAACAAATCACCACCGCTACTATCAGCTAAAACAATGATAAGGGAAAATAACAAGGGAAGAGAATACGATACCACCGGCCAAGAAAGCGAGTTCCACCCGGAAGCTCCTGTCCTTCCGGGTAACTCCCAGTTACCCCCCACCCCGGGCATGACGTGCTGTGGTATGGAATACCTCCCCGGCTAGCCCGGGTCAGGCGCCCCGTCTCTGCTTCCTCACAGCTTCCCCTCCTCCCTGGCAGAGCATGAGCCTCACAGAGTCCTTGGTCAGGGTAAACATCACTTAGCAACAACCGAAAACATCGGCTTCACCAACACTGTTCTCAAGCTAGAAGTCAAAACACAGCACTGCACCAGTTAACACAAAGGAAAAACATGACTGCTACTGCTGAACCCAGGACAAGCTTAAAGTGCCATGTTGTCTTAGTCTCTTCTCATGAAACAGGCTCTGGGTTGTGTGGTTCATCCTCAGAAGCTCTCTTGAAACTTGCTTAATCTGGCTTCCTCCTTCATGAACACAGGTGATCAGAATAGCATGTGCTGTTTCAGAGTGGGTCTAACCAGTGTCTGGCATGATAGCTGGAGGCAAGTGTCAGATGTTTAGGGACTCTGGGTACTGCTGTAAGGTAATGTATTGCCAGGCTTGTGTGCGCATCTTCCTATCAGGTTTCAGCACATAACCCTTGCGTTTTAAATCTCTGCGCAAACTATTTTAGCTTATGTGGTCTTTACAAAGCAGAAGGATCTGATTGTCATGCGATGGTTGACGGATGTTGGTCCTTTTGGTGACATGGGCTCAACTCCTGCTCCAGAGGCACTGGGGGGGATTTCCTAAACCCCAGATGTTGGGGATAAGGTGGAACTGGGTAAGTCATTTAATTCAGAAGCCAGTGTGCATTTAATTCAGAAGCTGTTAGTGCATCTATGTTAAGCATCTACCTAATGTAATTGCCCAACCAAATTGATTTATGAGGTCAAATAATCTGATAGACAATACACTTAGCACAAAATAGATCCTCCTTTAGTGTGATTGAATTGTAACACTTCTTTGATAGTACGTGGATCTGAGCACATCTGCTTTTTGAGAACATGATATAGTTGTGTGTAATACTTCACATATGAATCTGGACATGCCTTAAATAAAAAGCAGATGTGAAATGGTAATTCATATGATGCCCTTCTGGGATGGGATTACATATAGATATCAAGCTATTTGAGTCTTGTGTTGATAATGAAGAACAACTGTAATGAGAATGTAAATTAGGGGATCAAGTGCAGCCTCAGTAAGTCTGCAGACAACACCAAGTTGGGTGGGAGTGTTGATCTGCTGGAGGATAGGAACGCTCTGCAGAGGGATCTGGACAGGCTGGGTTGATGAGCTGTGGCCAGTGGCGTGAGGTTCAACAAGGCTCAGTACCAGGTCCTGCACCTGGGACACACAACCCCATGCAACGCTACAGGCTTAGGGAAGAGTGTCTGGAAAGCTGCTAGGCAGAAAAGGACCTGGGGGAGCTGACTGATGGAGCTGAACATCAGCCAGCTTGTGTCCGGGCAGCCAAGAAGGCCAACAGCATCCTGGCCTGTATCACAAATAGCGTGGCCAGCAGGGCCAGGGCAGTGATCATGCCCCTGTACTTGGCACTGATGAGGCTGCACCACGAATAATGTGCTTGGTTCTGGGCCCCTCACTACAAGAGAGATACTGAGGTGCTGGAGCTAGTTCAGAGAATGGCAACAAAGCTGGTGAAGGGTCTGGAGAATAAGTCTCATGAGTAATGGCTGAGGGAACTGAGGGTGTTTAGTCTGGAGAAGAGAAGGCTCAGAGGGTCCTTATTGCTCTCTGCAACTGCCTGAAAGGAGGCTTGAGCAAGGCGAGTGTCAGTCTCTTCTCCCAGGTAACAAGTTATAGGACAAGAGGAAATGGCCTCAAGTTGACCAGGGAAGGTTTAGATTAGATATTAGGAAAAAATTATTCACCAAAGGGCTTGTCAAGCATTGGAACAGGCTGCCCCGGGAAGTGGTTGAGCCACCACCCCTGGAGGTCTTTAAAAGCTGCATAGATGTGGCACTTGGTGACGTGGTGGGCTTGGTAGTGCTAACGGTTAGACTCAGTGATCTTAAAGGTCTTTTCCACACAAATAACTGATTCTATAATCCTATTGTGTGTGCATACCACCCTATAGTGTGATACTGTAAGAGAGAATTTAAATACCCAAAGTCAGGAAAATGAAAGTTTCTGTTCCTGTAACACTACTAAAGTCTCTTCTCCATATGGTGTATTTAAGCCATAATTATGATAAGATCCACAGGAAAAAAAGAAAATCTTACATTTGTACTTGGGGCTAAATCATGGTTATAGTGGGAACTGGATGTTCATGATCTCTGAATGGTACACAGTTAAATAGTCAACATAATAAATATGTTTGTATTGCATATGGCACAATTGTTAAAGAAGAGACCTGCAAGTCAAACATTATTTATAGCAGGGTGTAGTTGCATTTCTTAGTATTGTATTTAATGGTTTCCTTGTTAGAGTTTGAAACGTTGATAAATGCAGAGGTGCCAGGAGAGTAAGACAGGAGTTTCATCCCTCAGTAAATGTGAAATGATTTGTCTTTTATCCTTAACAAGGGAAGAGGGGCTTTTACAATAGAGGGTTCTCCAGTTGAGCAGACAAAAGTATATAGCTGGATCAAGTGATTAGAAGCTGAAATATACAAATTTGGACTAGAAGTAAGGTGTCTGTCTCTAACAGCTGTGATAATTAAGCCCTGAAAAATGTAATAGGAGTTGTTACTAACTCTCCATTAATAGGAATCTTTAAGACAGGATTGGCTTTTTATTTATTTATTTATTTATTTATTTATTTATTTATTTATTTATTTATTTCCCCCCACCCCGTTTCAAACAGAAATTAATTCAGAGAAGTTCTTGGGTCAGATGACCCCCAGGGATGTTCTCTGGCTTCATAATTTGTGAATCCTCCCTGAGTCATATTCCAGCCTTGGTTATTAAAAAAAAATTATCTTTGTGGTTGAGACACTAGAAATCACAAAAAATGTCTGTGGCTCACATTCCTATCTATAAAATGAATGTACTATATTTTTCCTCATATGGATGTAGAGAGTTGAGATGCTTCTGTTCAGAGAAGCCTGGGATCTATAGGGCTGTGTCCATTTGAGTCAAGATGGGTGTTTGCAAGTAGGATTCAGGGACGCTCATCTCTGGTGTTGAATAGTAACAGATTATCTGCCAGAAAGTGGCAGGGCAGAGGTAGATTGGATCACAGCATCTCTTGCTTACATACCTGGCATGTGTATGTGGTGCCAAGTGAGGGGATGACTGGCTGACACAACTGCTTTTTGATGCTTACTTTGCCTGGGAAGGCCTGTGTTCAGCAATGCCAGGCTGACTGCAAACAGAAATGCGTATGTGGGGAAATCCCTCTGTTTCTGGATGTATTTTTCTAGATGATTCAAGCTCCTTAATTGCCAGTTCTGTGTTGTATCTGGGGCTATAATGGAAGCTGGGGATTGAAGTGGGTGGGAATGCTGGAAGTGGTAGGTGATAAATGGGCTGAAAGCTACTGATAATTTTTCTAACCAGTGTTAGAGATCTTCACTCCTGTCCTCTCTGTGGAAGGATGGTATAGACACAAAAAGTCACCATGACCCGTTAAGAATGTGCACATAGAATTCACAATCACTGACTCCCATGGTGTGGGCAGTGAAAAGCTTCTGCCAGAACATGGTTGGTCATGGCTAATTTACACTTCTGCCACCTCACTCCTGTGCAGTTCCCACCTGCTGCAAGTGTAAGGGAAGTTCTTGGTCCCTTTTGGCCCTGGGGTTGCCCTTCCCAGCTGCATACTGCACAGCACCCTCAGCCTGCCACCGTGCACCGTCAGTTTTTCAGGAGCTAACTGGATAAACTGTACTCTAGAGCCCATTGAACTTGCCTGTAACAGTGCTTAATTAAAGTGCAGAAAGTTTGAAGAGATAGGAAGTTAAGGCTTAATGCAATAACGAAATGGCACTATTCCACCATCTGCTTCTTTCAAGATGCTAATTGCTTCCTCATATTTGTTTGTTTTAATTAGGAAAGAACCTTGATTAAAATGGAATGAGGAGGGATAAGGGTAGAGGAATGGAAGGCAGGGAGGAGAGGAAAAGGAGAGTACAGGAGAGGGAGAAAGGAATGGAAGATGAAGGTTTGACCATGCTGCTGAGCACTGGTCAGCAGCTCTAGACCAACCAACTAGGAATAAGTATTTTGGCATTCGTGGATACAGCTTGGACAAGCAGCATAGTGTCGCTGAGAAAGTCATACAAGATGAAGGGAACAAATGAAAAAAGCAAAAACATTTTTCATGGAGCAATCTTTGTTTTAACTGCTTCTTGCCCACTTCTGCTGAATCTTCTTGATTGTGCGCCGTGACTGCAGCGCTTTGCTTTTTCAGTCTTGAGTAATAACCCACATGGAAGAAAAGGTAAACAGACTTTCCCTATGTTCACGTCTTTCCTCTCCCTTGAACTACCATCCGTCTGCATTAAATTTATCTTGGAAAGACTTCAGTTTTATTAGCAGCTCCAGGTAAAAGAATTTTCAAGTGATTGATAACCATGTCTGCTTTAAGAATAATGTCAGCAATTTTCTGAATAGATGACCAATAAAAGAAAACTTAAAAAGGAATTAAAAACCACACTGCCCCATATTCTTAAGTAGTGGCTTTGGCCAAAAGTTCAGGGATAGGAGCTTGGAAACTTTTAATTGGATTCATCTAACTCCCCTTTGTCTCTCCTTTTTCTGTTTCTTTCTCCATGCCTTTTTTCCCCTCTCTTCTCTTTCCCCTTTTTAACCCTCTTGAGAGTGAAGTCTGATTTCTCAAGTAGGTATAAATGTAATTAAAGTCAAACACAGCTCTTAAAAAAGGGAAGCAACTAATTTCTTTTCTGGACCATTGGTGGTGTGGGCAGATCTTGATAATGGAAAAGCACCAACCTGGGAGCATGAAATGGGGATACTGGAGTCACTGAAATAATAAAATGCTTAATAGCATGATGAGTAAAAATGCTTGTTTTATAGGAGACTATAAGCCTTGTGTTATTCTGGTTTTACCTCTTCTTCCCCTCCCTGCTGACAGAGGCTGTAGTTTTGACATACCCAAATCTAGTGTCTCAGGGTTTCTCACTCTTTCCTTTGTATGCCACTTAGGAATTTTTTTTTTAATACTGTTCCCTAGTGGGCAGTAATTCCATTCCCCTGTGGCAAACTGAAGAAGTCTTGTGGTCAGAGAAAAATCTTAAATTTACTTAATCTCTTACCTAAAAATGGAAAAAAAAAAAAACAACAAGATCCCCAAACCAAACCTCTAACATGATCAACCGTTAATGGATTGATGTTTGCTTTGATAGTTGTGCAAAATGTATATGCTTTACATTACAGGCACATCCCCTTAGCTTAGCTCCCACCTGTAGCACTGGCTACTTCGTTATTTGCTATTCTTAAATTTAATCAGTATGACCACTGCTTTGTAGCAGACTAGTGTGTATGTATATAAACAATCATTAATCAATATGTATGGACAAATATTTTGTGTCTGGGAAGTTTAGTACATGGATGTACTGTGATCTGTGGATCTCTGGTTGAAAATCAAATGCTTTAATTTTGTCCTTTAAATATAAAGTAATTGTCCCCTTGGGGCAGGATAGAAGACTCACTGGACCAATTCTAATCACATTGCTTAGTGTTGCGCATTTGAATACCTCTGATACACAAGCTATAAAAGAACCAAAGGAGAATTCAGGTTAGTAGGGACCACAGACTGAGTGGTGTGCTGCAATACCTTTGGGTTTCTGGGAAATGGCAGAATCACCATCCCTCAAAGTGTTCTGAAAGCGTGTAGATACGGCCCTCAGTGACATGGTTTAGCGGTAGCCTTTGCAGTCCTGGGGTAAAGGTTGGACTTCATGATCTTAAAGGATTTTTCCCACCTAGCTGGTTCCATGATTCTATTCTAGTCTTTGGATATCTCCTGTTGCTAAATTAATTTGGTTTCTTTTTGTATTATAAACCCCATCAGGATCCGAACTCAGTATGATACGCTTAGCTTCATGCAGTTCTGGTCATCCCACCTAGTAGATACATAGAAAAAGTTCACCAAACCCTCAGTGGTATCTCTGGGAAGAGATGTGGAGGGACTGGGATTCCTCAGATTGTGAGAAGTTGACTGGGACTCCTCAGGTTGTGAGAAGCGGGCTGGGACAGGGAGTGCTGTAAAAGCCACAGTGGAACAGAGAAGGGGTATGTGGCCTCCAGTTCCTAGATTACAGCCAAGGCTGAAGTAGAGAGGAGAGGGTTGGCTTTACTGGGCCCCTCAGTTCAAGAAGGACAGGGAGCTGCTGGAGAGAGTCCAGCGCAGGGCAACGAAGATGATTAAGGGAGTGGAGCATCTCCCTTATGAGGAAAGACTGAGGGAGCTGGGTCTCTATAGTTTAGAGAAGAGGAGACTGAGGGGTGACCTTATAAGTGTCTATAAATATATAAAGGGGGAGTGTCACGAGGATGGAGCCAGGCTCTACTCGGTGGCAAACAATGATAGGACAAGGGGTAATGGGTACAAACTGGAACACAAGAGGTTCCACTTAAACTTGAGAAGAAACTTCTTCTCAGTGAGGGTGACGGAACACTGGAACAGGCTGCCCAGGGAGGTTGTGGAGTCTCCTTCCCTGGAGACATTCAAAACCCGCCTGGACACATTCCTGTGTAACCTTATCTAGGTGTTCCTGCTCCGGCAGGGGGATTGGACTAGATGATCTTTCGAGGTCCCTTCCAATCTCTAGCATACTGTGATACTGTGATACTAAAAGTGTGTGAATGTGTGCTTAGATGTTGAAAAGCAGGACATAAAATGGCTGAACAGGAGGCAGAATTCCAGTCTGGCAGTGGACAGTATGAGATGGCACTGGAGCAAGAATCTGGTGAGGGAGAAAGGAGGGAGCAAACACCAGCCCCTCTTAGTACAAAATTGCTGCAGTAAAGACACAGCTGCTTTCAATGTGCAGAGTGTGAAAGTACTGAAAGAGGAGGTGCACTGGCTGGGGTGGCAGGGGGCATCAGTATCTAGCTGGTGTCTTGAAAAAACTTTCAACAGGAGATTTTTTTTCAGCTTGGTGTTACAGAGACTGTTGGGGATGAACATCTGGAGTGGAAGATGTCCCTGTGGGTTTTGGGATTCTTAGCTTTAATGGGTGTGAAGATTAACAGAAATTTGCTCTTGAAGTCTGTGAAATCAGTTGAATCAGTGTGGTGGGTCTGTGTGTCTTCCCCCTGATCTCCCCCCAGCAGGGATGCTTAAATCTTTTTTTTGACCTTATTGCTATTACCTACCTAAGCAGCAAATATTCTGCTAAGCACCAATATAGCCTTCCTACTCTGCTCAGTCATGCACTCATGCCTCTATGGTACTGTTACCTCAGACTTTATTTTAATTATCATAAAACAGCCTGGGGTTCTGTGGTTTAAAATTAACTAGTTGTGTGGTGAATGGCAGGTGTAGTTTGGTACAGTTTCAATCTTAATCTTTCCCACTAGTCAGAAAAAGCTATTGGGAATGGATATTTTAGGAGGTATATTTTGAATGTCTCTAATTCTGCTGCCATGGACAAGCAGTGTGTGTCATAGTGAAGCTGTATAGGATTCTCTTGGGAGACATCTGACAGAGAGCCAACAGTGAGCTGTAGTCCAAGACAACAGACTGGCTTGGTGCTGCAGAGTAACTGTATACTTTTATTGACATGTATTTTTTAACAGGTGACTACTTCTAGCCTGTATTTGTGAGGTAATCAGAAGACCACAGTAGGCTGATGGGTTTTACTTATCCATTCCTCTTTTCATTTAATTCTTTACAAAATCCTACCTTAGGGATTCTGTAAAACCAGTTTAAAGTGATGTACATCTTCCCTTTCCTATACATTGTGGACACAGCTTTACTTTTTGCAGCAGTACACATTGCACTTGTATGAAAACCAGCCGCTTTGAAAGCAGCTTTTCATTTCTCTAAAAGACCAATGTTTGCAGTGAAACAGCAAAATCTGTGTATTTTCTTATAAGGCTAACTTAAATATAAAGGTATGTGCTTTTTAGCTTTTCCCCCTTTATTTAGATCTTAATTAAATGTGTAGAGGCATTTTCTCCTGTCAGATGCATGTCCGTTTAACTTCCCTTTATTTTTTACTTTTGAAAGAAGAAGTAATTTTTTTTCTTCCAGAAAAGTGGAGGAACGTTGGTCTCTAAAGCAAGCTTAAATAGTTGTTTTTACTTAGCTGATCCTTAGTGCTAGGCAGTACTGCATAAAAGCCGTCTGACTTTACACCTTTCTCTTTGTCCTGATTTAACATGGTGTAAAATCACCCTACCTCTGAGTCTTTTAGGCGTTTTAGATGATCACTGGTGAAAAATGAAGGTAAATGTACCTATTTTTTTCCTCACGTGATTGACTGCCTTTTCTCTGAGCCCTAAAGAGAAGTTCTCCCTTTGTGGGGTTTAGGGAAAACAGAAAGGTTGCAAATCTCCTGACAGAACAGTGCATAGACTGCAGGCCGTGATTCCTATTTAAAACAGAGTGTCCGATGTACAGATTCACTTGATTTGTATTTAAATGGGGAAGGTGAGTGCCCTGGTTTCCCACATTGTGTCACAGGAGGGAGGTATCATATGGCCAGGCTTGGCAGTCCTGGGAGATGCAGACCATGTCAGCTCCGCTCGGGGGACCTGCTGTGCTGGTGGAATGAGAGGGCTGCTTGAGGTGGGTCAGGAGTTGGGGCAGATGAAGGCTTTTCCTCTCCCTGCCATTGCCCTGCCTTTCTCCCTGCCTCCTGAGTAAACCTGCACTTCTTTGGGGCTCAGCCATCAGGAGTAACAAAAGAAAATCTACTGTCTTTTATAGGTGCATCTTGCCTTGCTTAATTTGAAAGGGGACTATTAATGTCATAAAGGAAAATAGGTTGCTCTTACCTTTGCTTGTTTTTCAAGTGGGTCCAGCACTTTACAATCACTAATTAAGCTTTACAATATGGCTGCTGTGGTCTTAACTATATTCCCTGACAGAGCACTTTGCCTAAGGTCACGCAAACAGGTCATGAGCCTTCCTCTTTTGACCGCAGTGCATGTACCCTGGCTGCTAAGAGTATGAATCTTACTGCATGAGGAACGACCAAACAGCACAATATCGGCAGCTGATAACTAGGTAACATAGATAAAATGAGTTAAATTAGTGTGTGATGAAGTTACATAGGGGAGAAGTTTGGCCTAGAATCTGGCAGCTGGCAGGTTGCAGGAACCATCTGTTGCCTGTGGTACCAAGTAATGATTTCTGTAGTTACTTCTAAATCTCAGTTACTTAACACAGTTTGGAAACAGAAGTTCTGCCAGGTTATTACAAGCACTTCAGGTATCTTTTAAGTGTTGATTAGAAAAGCTTTTCCCTCTGTTTCTCCCAGACTTATTTTTGTACTCACGACAGGTGTGGGGTGGGAGACTGGGGTGCTCAGTCTACCCAGGAATGAGTGCTCTCACTAGTGATTTTTTTTTTTTTTCAACCCATATGTTTTAGCTGTACCCTAGGCAGAGTGTCTCCTTAGACAGGGAGAGGAGTTTTACATGTTCCTTTGTTGTTTGCCTTACTGGTGGACGGTAGAAGTATCATTGTTGCTCCGACAGAGGAAGTTTGTGGTGTTTAATTCAGAAACTGGGGCTAATCCTGCATCTTTTCTCATTGGCTTCCAGTGTGCTACCAGCTAGCAAAAGCTTTATGTGGGAGAAAGAGATGAAAACTGGTGCCAAAGAATAGTGAGAGCCATCACTGCCTTATCACCTATCTCTGGAGCTATGCGTAACTCCCCAGCCAGACGCTAAGCTGAGCTCAGGGCCTGGTATGAAGGGGAAAAAGTGGGGCTGTTAGCAAGAACTGCTCATAATGTTTTTGTTAAAATAATGGCTTTTCAGACTGTGAAAACAATGTTAGCAGAAAGGATGTATTATTCAAACTGTTCAGATTCTTTTGTTGAAAGGGAGGGAAATATGTTTAAAATTGATTTGAAATGAAAAGTTATGCAATTGCTAGGAATGAAGCTATTTATATAGCAGTCTGTTTTCCCACTTTTCCTATTCTATGCTCCTTTCCCAGAAGAAATAAAAAGAAACAACAAATAATGACTGGAAGTTACTATAATGAAAGCCAGGTAAATTAAAATGTTTCATTTCTAAATCCAGAAAATTCAATGTAAGTGCTGCGATATAATAAATGTTTCTTTGTTTTCCCTAGGGCTTTCATAGCAAACAGTTGTTCTTTGTCAGCTGTATTGCTGACTGTATGGAGATTTGTATGTAGTATGGAAAAGCACAGAATATGTCCCGTGCAGGTACTGTGAAGATATTCCCTGACCCACTATTGCACCTGTACCCTGAGAGATTCTGTCCTGAGGAGCCACGGGAATTCAAGTCTTCTCCTCACTCTCTCTTTTTCTTTTCTTTTCTCTTCTTTTTTTTTTTTTTTTTCCCTATTTTTAAAATATGTGAGTTTGAATCCTGACTTGAGCAGGTTGAGTTGGGATTTTGAATTCGCAGCCCAGTCACTCAGAATGTCAATTGTCTTCCAGGGCACTGCACTGTGAGTCCCAAGGCTGGAAGCTCTTTAAAAGACCATTTGACTTTTAAAGGAGCACTCACAGGATAATATGTATCTTTTAGCTCTTTCTAAATCTACCAAGTGCGATTGATTTATCAATATGTAGCAACTAATGCTTAAATAAAGGGACATGTCTTCACCAGTGGTGTTGAAATGCTTCGTTAGAAAATTTGAAATAATTTCTAAAGGCATTAACTTCCATAATATTGCTAGTTAGCTGTTCCCCACTCCCTTGGCTCACAATGAGGTACTAAGCTACCTGACAGGCTTTGCTTAAATCTGTGGCCCTGGCACGCTGCTGTCTAGTTTGGGGTTTTCAGAAATGAAATTTAATACAGGGTTTGAATAGAAGAGTGCTGGTGCAGTGTCTCCTGTCTGTTTCTCAGATGGTGATGGGTTATTCCCTGCCGTACTGTTTCCCAGTGTTTTTATCCAGCTTCATTTTAAAATGAATCAGGCAATTGTGCTATCCCCCCCACCTTCCTGCAGTGTTCTGGGTTCAATCCCAAGTGCTTCTGACAGCTCAGGATGCGTTCTCTGGACTTCCTGTTTTAGCTAAATTCTGTGGTTTTGTCTCCCCATGTGTACAATGGTTCCTCTTATGCTTTGGTGCATGTACTATGTCCCTGCCTTTTTGACTGTGATTTACTTACTCCAGTAAATGTCATTACCTCATCATTAGGTGGTCCATTGAAATAAACAGATGAATCCTTTATACTTGAATTTTGTCAAAATCTTTTTGTTTTACACATATTAATGTTTCTGGGGGTTTTTCTACATTTCACAGTAGCAGATCTCCTGAGGAAAAGGCATAACTAGAGAGAAGACTCATAGAGCAAAATAGTAAAGCACAGAAATGCAATCCAGGAAGATGTACATGAACTAAAAGAACAGTAATGAAACCCCTGTCCTCTCTGTAGCTCTTCCCAGTCATTGGGCTCTTGGGCTCATAGGGGTCTTAAATGTAAATTTGTCTGATCCACACTCTTCCTTTCAAAAGAGATTCTACCATAAGAACTGTATTTCTGCTTTGAGGGTCCCTAGGGCTTGGAGCCTAGGTAGCTTTTACCAGAACTGTCTCAGTCCTTGGTTGTGAGGCCACTGCTGCAGCAGAGCGGCAGGTTTGTTCTTCCAGCTTTGCCAGCAGGCTGTCTGGGTTAGGCGGAGGATTGCTTGGTACACGCTGACAGGTCACCATGTAATGCTGCAGGCACAGGCCAGGATGAAATGACTCCTTGCAAGTACAACATGCCTAGCATATTTCTTACCTGTCCTATAATTGCTGGTTAGTTAGAACCTGGTCGCTATCGTGGAAAGCTCCAAGGCCTTTCCTTGATAATCTGGAAAGTTTTCAATATCCTGAGCCATTTAAAGCATTATCCTTTTCCAGCCAAGACACTGATGCTTAAAGATTTTTGCTAGCAGTCTATCTTGGCAAAGATTTCCGCTTCCATTCCCCAGCATGCTAGAACTGAGAAACCTATCTATGCATAACTTCTTGTCCTGTCCCCCCAATAACCCTTAGGTAGAAGTGCAGAGGGGAATAGGTTGGACTGAATTTTGGCAGGAATTTTGTATATCAGACCATGAAAATAGAGAGCTGGAAGAAGGCTGTGATTTCCCATGGCAGGGGATTCCCAGCCTACTGTTGTGTATACACCCACAAAAGGCAACATGTTTCTGGAGCTAGTGGTAAGGGAAGAATGCAGTTCAGAAAGCAGGCACCTAATCTTACAGTGGCTGTAGACTTTTAGAATGCTTATGAGGCTGCCAGTGTCTTTGCTCCCTCATGCTGGTCAGCATCAGTCGCTGTGAGAGCTGTGTGAGTGTGGATCCCTCACAGTTCAATTCTGATGTTTAACTGGCCTCTCCAAAAGGCATTCCCATTTGGTCCATAAACAGAGCATCGGCTATCCAAGGAGCTTGGGAACTCAGATGAGCATTCCCTGCACTGTGGATGGCTTACCAGACCCATTTGCTATGTTTGGATGTTTGTGTTTGCTTTGTCGGAGGTCGGGTGGAAATTTTTGCACGAAATCATGTAGTTGCAATAAAACATGGCGAGTGCCACATGTTGCATAATGGGAAAATCCACATTTCCAGATGTCCTTTATTTCCAGGTTTCAGGGCCCTTTATTTCCAAGTAGATGCTGCTTATCTTCCCATGAGCCAGCAGACTGTAGGGAATGATCTGAACTAATTACTGGCCATACTAATGACAGGGAAGTCTGGCCAGGTGCAGTGTCCCCCTCTGTGCATGTTCTGGTTTTAGTAAAATAGTCAAACTGGTTGCAGCGGCCTCCCCTCCACCGTCATATCGCTGTTGTGACAGTTAAAAATATGCAAACTTCTCTGGCTTACTGGATATCAGGTTCAGGGGTGTAAAAATGTGTTGAACAAAGTGCAAATTGGCTGTGATCTGTGAGGAGAGGAATGAATTTAACCTTTGTTCTTATTCTAATATTTCTGATAGTCATTTTATGCTTTTGTTCTTCCTTTTTATTTTTTTATTAAGGAACTACTCTATGCCAGCTGGAATGTAGAGTCCTTGTAGTGCTAGCTCAAGTACAGAAAATCACAATTATTAACGTGTACGTGCGCAGTGTCTCGGAGCTCCGTTCTTGGCTGCGTTCTGCCAGATTCTGTCAAACAGGAGAGAAAGTGTTCTTGCTCATGAAGAACTTAAAAAATGTGTATGAAAGCATGAAGCAGATGGGTAGACAGACAGCTAGGAAGAGCAAGGTATTACTGGTTAGTGTGCCAGCCATTAGTTTTATTTTGTTGTTGCTTTTTATGCCCGGTACTTTTCCTAATGTAGCTGATAAAGCAGTGCAACAGTGACTTTTTTTCCTTTTCTTGCTTTAAAGTTAGTAGCCCCCCATCCCGCAACGATGTCTCTCCTTTGAGGAGTGTCTAATACCAGCCTATGCCTGCAGTATCCAATACGTTTTGAGGGAAAAGTAAACCCATTCCACACTGTTAGATCTTCTTGGAAGTAGCCTCATTCTCAGGCATTGATGACATGCTCAAACTTCACTTTTCAGTAACAATAAGCACATTTTTAAGAGACTTGATATTTATTAAAAATTGAAAAACAATGTATGTGTCAGATACAGGATTTGGAAGAAGTTTTGCCGTTTATCAGTAATGCCAGCACTGTGAATTCACAGAATTCCCTGCTAACATCCCGTGCCATGATGTGTGCAGCTCCTGGTTTCACATTTGATATATTAGGATCTGGTAAAATAAACATAACTACAGATCTGTCCAGGCTTCTTGGTGGTGGAAAGAAGATGCGGGGGATGGAGGCAGACCAACTACAGAGGGAGTAAAATAAATGATAATGATTCAGACCTCTCCAACTGTTGAACTTCAAAGTCTTTAGGAAAGCAGGTATTCTTTGTTCTCTTATAACAATGGTGGAATTGAGGGAAGTCCAGTGTTCCCAGCACAGCTGCTGTGGGAATTACAATAAATGCTGTTGAGTTTTGCAGAAATCGTTCTCCTGGTTAGTACCAGCTCAGAGATGGGGGAGTCTGATTTCTCCTGCATGGCAGTACAGAGCAATAACTGCTCAGCTGCTGCCAAGGCTTCCTTTTAGCTAGTTCTTGTTAGTAGAGAGTTTGTGGTAATAGGGGTAATTAACACACTGGGAGTCATTTCTGTGTCCTGGAAGTGAACAGAAAGCCATCAGAGCAGCCCCAGACATGATTGCTCTGCAGGGTTATTTTCTCTCTCTCTTTCTTTCTTTGCCATTGTGCTTAGTTTTGATTTTTCTGCTTTGTGTTAAGAAAGCTGGAGAGCTGAAATGGTCTGTAAATTGCACTCATGCTGAGCTTGGGCTAGGTAGGCTAGTTAAAGGTCACTCTTGTGGACTACATGTCCTCTGGTGGTGTGGGGAGGGTGTTTAAGAAGGGAGTCACACTGTCACTTGTGGCTTCTTTAACCGTTCTTCTTCCAGTGTAGATTTGAAGAGCTCTGGTTCTGCATTAAGCTTGTTTAAATAGGCTCAGGAGGTGAGAACCTTGAAGAGTGATTTATGGTAAAAACTCTTCCAGCAGCCATGTGGCTTCCCACCCTAATAGCGCTGAAGTGTGAGGCTGTGCTGCCATGGTCCTGTGCTTGTTGTTGAACGGAGCACATTACTCACTTGCTCATACTTCTTCTGACGCTGCTGGTGGCATTTCAGCTGTGCCTTATGAATGCATGTGAGCTCAGCTACCCCAAGCATAAGTACCTAGTTTGGGTATTACAGTTTTTCTGGAGATGAGCTACAGGAGTAGACTTGTCATGAGCAGTCATTCTTGCCCTTCCTGAGAAGTGGGGTGAGAAGTGGGCACAGGGAGAAGAAGGGCAATGGGTTTAACCTGTGTGATTGCAAACCATGTGCCCAGGTACCAGGAAACATATGAATCACAACTGACAGTGTATGCGTGTTCGTGTGTATATCCTAATCCACTACAGGGGACCAAAGACAAAGTAATTCTAGCTTTTTAGTCTGGCTTATTTTTCTTTTTAAAGGACACTAGACCTCCTTTTCTTGCTTTTTTTGCTTTGACACAGGCTTTTTGCAACTGTCCCCTAAGGGAGCTCTGTGCTGAATTCATATAAGGAGGACTAAGCAGCTCCATAGCCACTTTCAAGAATGGAAAAGCTAAGCCTGCAAGATGTATCAGTAGTGGAAAGAACCAGGGAACATTTTCAGAAATACATTTTCTCTTTGGGCTTGGGGTGTGTCAATGGCACCTGTGGTTCGCACAGTGATGTTGGAGACTGGCATGAATACTGTGTCTCTGCAAGCCATCCAGAAGAGTTCAACAAGTGCTCTGTCACCTCCAATACACCGTTTTAAGATGCTGGCCTTCATGCCTATACGTGTCTCTACGTCCAAAAGAAAGCCGTAAATCTCTCCTTTTATTCTTCCGCTGCTTTCACTGCAGCCAGTCATGTAAGTTGCTGCACCTCATGAACCTGCCAACTTCAGCAGGACCTGCGTGTGTTCAGCTTTTCTCACGGCAAAGCCCCCAGTTCCAATTTCACTTCCAGCCTCTTCAGGAGGGAGAGCCCATCTTGCCTTACCCCTGACCACTTTACAGGGAGCAGTGTAGTGCCACCAAACTCTCCTTGGTAATAGAATTGTGGAATAGCTGTCCACTTCTGTCTTCAGCCTGGTTCTTTCAGCACAGCCCCACTGACACCACCCCAGAGTCCTCTCCATCCCAGCAAGGGGGTGATGCCAACCTCCAGATTTATAGCTGGGATGCAAATACTGCTGGAGGAATTAAAATCTAAATTAACCCATGTGGTTTAAACTAGTGTCTTCAATTTAAAGTTCTCTGTGTCCTCTCAGTTCTCTGTAAACATCTCCATGCATCCTTGCTGAGGAGGCTGGGTGATGGGAGACTTCTTGTGTTCCTTTTTTTCTGCAGTGACAGTAGCAATTTGCAGTGTTCACATCTGCTTTTTTTCCATCAGAAAGGTTTTTTTGTTATTTCCACACACTTTTTTGGCCGCAATTCATCTGGGGATGGACCAGACAGAAAGATTTCTGCTTAAGAGATAGAAGTCTCTGTGGAAACCCACACTGAAGTCATGAGCCAAGAGGAGTCCACTGCTCACTGAAGAACTGGATGAGTGAAGACAGACTGAATAAATATTATTAATTCCCCGTTTCTCTGCCACTGGCAAACGTGGCTTTTAATATCAATTATTGATTGTGAATCTCGCTGGATCATTTTGAGCAGCGTATGTCATAAACCTCTAGTGATCTGTTTCCTGTGCTTTGGCCTACTGTGGGAATACACACGGGTGCAGAGCCAGATTAGGGTCCTGCTTACCCCTACCTAAAACTCCTCTGCTTCACTGGGGCCTGGGGAATCAAGCAAACCATTGGATTTTGCTTTTTTGACAGTGAAGGCAGGGACAAAAGTGAATTCACAGGGGGTATAAATACATGTATCTTATGTGACCAATGCATGTTTGTCCCTTTACGTGAAGTATGGCACAGTGGATAGTTTTGGTTGTGAAGGGGGTGACAAACTGGGGGCACTGTAAACCTCTCCCATCAAAGTGTCAGTGGGATTTTGTCCAGCATCCTTAAGTGGAGTATCAGGACTTACACAGGCTTGCACTTGGCTGCACTGGCAGGGGTTTGAAGGGAAGCCAGCCTGTCATTGGCTTCATCTAACTCTGTTATTCTTTCTGCACTAGGAATTGCTGAAAATTACACTTTCAAATACGAAAAAAGCCTAACCGCAAGCAATTAGCAGCTAGAGAGGGAAGTAGTGGAGGAGGGAGGGCAGGGAGTGACAAAGCCATGGCCTGCAGCCTTTCTGTGCGGTTGGGTAAAGAAACTGTAGATCAGCACTGTGCCCAGCTTCTCACCCTCTTTCCTAAGCAGGTGTGTGGCAAGACTTTTGCAAAGGTATTAGCCCTGCATAGAGTGTGCCAGTCAGTAATTATGGAAGTTAGTTGGCAATTAGGTAATGTCACTCATTCTCCATGTGCAGCTGATAAGCAGTTGAGAGCTACTCCAAAGCCAGGGCGAGACCCTCTGTGGGCTGCTGAGCAAATGGCTCTGACCTGGCCTTAATGGGCTGCTCTCAAGTTAGAGAAGGTGTGTGGTTCTTAAGAGATGCTTGCCCACAGTACTGCAGCAGGGCTGCCTCCCTTCACAGGGTTGGGAAATTGTGCAGCTCTGTCAGCCCTGTGAGTGGGACTTTGAATGGTGCAGGTGGGTGTGTTTCCTACAGTGGGTTTTGTGTGTGTGAGATGCTGAGCCGCCTGTTCAGTGTGCAGGTTCCTTGCTGGCTCAGCTCTCCAGCAGCAAGGAGGGTGGTACAGGCTGCAAGAGGTGCAGTGGAGATAACTCACTGGCGCTCTTATTCCTTCAGGGTAGCAAACATTTAAAATTCTCTGCAAAGACCTTGCCTAGGGGTTTATTGAAGGGCTGGTCGCAGCAGACTGGCTGTCTTGTTTTGTGCTGCTAAATCACATTAAGCCAAAAATATAACATAGAAAATGTTTGTTATCTTGCTTTTCCATGTGAGCAATAGGTAGAATTGGAACAGAGGTTTTGGAACAGAATTGGAACAGAGAATTGGAACAGAATTCCAATTCTTCAGTGAGGTGGTGTCCCTCACAAAATCTTTTTTTGTCAGATGCAATTATGTTGTGACATAATTTGAGATTTCTGAGGGATGAAATATATAAGAAAATACTATGGCATTCTATAGTTATTGTCCCAAACTGTAATGTATTGCTATGGTAGCAGTGTGCTGTATGAGACTGCTAGGGTAGTAGTTATGCTAAAAATAAAATGATAAGAGCAGAAAATTATTCATTCTCAATGTGTTTTGGATTGTTGTGGGAAATAAGTGAGGCATAGATTTGTTGTGTCAGGATTTACTTTCTTAAGGTTAGGATTCAGATCCTGGCTGCTGCTGAAAAGGACACTGGGTCTTCTGAGTGAGGTTTGCTTTCACAGGCTGAACTGCACAAGACACAGAACCGGGAGCACTGTGGGTTAGCACTGATGGATGCTGACATAGCTCTGGAGGAGCCTCAGATGGCTCCAGCCTGCTAGCAGCTGGGTGCAGGCAGCCTTCCCATAACCTGAGCTGTGGTGTCTAAAAAGGCAGTGAAGCACCCAGAAGTGACACCTTTATTTCATGTTTTTTTGTGTTGTCTTCCTCTTCTGAAACAGAATAGGCACTGTCTTCTTTCAAAACAACTAGAAAGAGATTTCTTTGGCTTCTTTCAATCAAAACAGATAGAATGGGATTGTCTTGGTTTCCCTCAGTCAACAATGCGATTCCTGTTTAACCATTTCTGCTGGTTTCCCCTATAAACCGTGGCCTTTGTTCTCTCCTAATGAACACGTATTGATGTTACAGAAATCTGTACCACAGAGGTAACCTGCTCCATTTACTGTGCCTTTGAAACATCCCAAGGGTTGAAGCAACCCATGGAGACTGGGATTTCTTTGTGTTTGTAAAAAGTGGGTTTCAGCAGCCTGGGATTGGAAGAGATTGGTTAGCTTTTTAGACAGGTGATTGGGCTGGACATGGACATAGGCATCTCTGTGTTCATCTATAGAGTGTTCACACCTGATGCTGTGATTTACATCTCTCACTGGTTTTTGAAGAATTAGTCTTCTAAAACAGGGAGAGAAGTAGTAAAGCTGAGGGTTACTTCTGATGCAGCTGGTCTACCCATCCTGCCCAGGAGAATTGAAAAATGGGGTGAGAGCTCCTCTGCACTAGGGTCTCTGTGGGTGGTTGTGCCAAGCTGGGCTTGCTTTCCTCCCGAGCTCAGGCTGAAGACAGAGCTGATAAGCAGCGAGTTTTGCTACAGTGATGGTAAATGTTCCAGGGAGCTGTGAGCTGCTTGGAGCACATCACTGGCTAATTTACACACATTATTATATTCCTATTCCTATCTCATCAGTAATTCCAGGCTCGGGTCATCACTTTCTCTCTTACCTCCCTCTCACTCTATTCTCCTTCTCCATAAATCACGGCTATTTTAGTGGAGCCACTAGGGAGCACAGAGGAGAAAGGTAAATGGACAAGAGTCACATAATTTTTTTTCCCAGTTGCTTTTTCAGAGCCCCCCCCAGACCCTATGAACTGAGCCAACACTGTGATTATTGGAAGGACAGATGATTTGAGCATTTGAATCTGTGTATTTTTTTCATTTTACACCTCTCCTAACACCTCCTTTTTCCTCCTTCCGTTCTCCTGAGCCAAGCTGTTAAGAATTAAAAGGAATTATCTTCCCTTTGGTTTTTACTTGATTTTATTTGTGTTTATAGCAGTTTAGCTAACATGCTTCACTCAGGCAGCTGCAGGGAACAGGCCTGGTTTCCACTGGGTACTGAAAGCTCGCATTTCTCTCCAACTTGCAGGTTTTCTTTTAATTGATCCCTTTTGTTTTCTAAGTGACTTATTTTTCATGCTGGCTAAATTTGCCAGACTGAGAGCTCTGAAGACTTACGGCTTCTGCGGATCCTTGGGGCAGGTGAGGCTGTGACTGTGTGAGCTCTCCCCTCTGCTCCCTAGCGATTGTCCTCCAGCTCATACTCTGCCCTTACCAAACAGAAAGTTTCCTATGCTGTCCATTTCTGAAGTGTCTGTGGGCCTCGTCCTTCAGGGCAAGGTGGGTGGTGGGGTTGAAAGGCATCTGCTGGAAGCAACAGTAAATCCAGCAACTCTTATTGTCCACAGGACAAAACACATTTCCCAAGAAAATACAAAAAAATAAATCGCAATGTTTGTGATCCAGTTTGTGAAATCTATGTTCATGCTGGCTTCTTGGAGGTTGAAGGCCTTGATTCTCATCACCTCCTTTCCTGCTTTGTGGCTGTGCTAATGTTAGCCGTTCCTGGAGCTGTTCTCTGTGAACAAGCACCTGTGTTAATAGAAAACTTACTTTCTTTTTAAGCAGGATTTTCAGAGAATGAGCCTAGCTTTGTGCTGTCTTTACTTGTCATCCAAAAATATCCTCCTACCCTAGGCATACAGTCACCCACATGCAAATAGGCAGAAGCGAATTAAATCCCAGTGTTAACAGGTCTAACTCTTGCTCACTGAAGGTAGTTGGAATTGCTTACTGTTAGCTAGGGGTGAATTTGGCCTTTTTGCCAAACCACTAGACCAGGGTAAGTGGTTAAGTGCTTAGACAGCTCTTATCATCTAAGCAACAACTTTCCTGTCATCTAAGGTGCAGGTTGCCATATATCATTTGCATAGCACATGTTTCCAGGTTGCAAAGGTCCCTGTTAGAGTCTATGAAGTGTGCAAGACATGTAAAATAAAAGCATCTATTTCATGGCAGGCTGACTTCAGGGTTGTCTTCTCTAATGCTTGCTTGGTAGCTTGATGAAAACAGTGAAATGGGAAATTTGGATAAAGTCTTCTTATGCCCTGTATGAGCTTCTAAGCTCAGAGGAACTCTGGTGTTTGCCCTAAGCATTTTCTGTGAGAGGTAATTGCTGCTGGGGAAGCTGCAGCACCATTTCTCTCAGTAAAGTCAATGAGATTGCATCTATCAAAGGATTTCAATAATTTGATGTATTTTTGCATTCTGAATGTTGTGGTGTGTGCAGATCACTTTTGGAATTCTCTATTCTCTATTTGGTCCTCATAGTTTTGATGACATAGATCTTGCTGCTTTGGAGGGCTATATAGCCGACTGCAGGTAGGAAGAAGTGGCCAGGATATCAAGAAATGGAAATGAGTTACTGGGCAAGATGTTACTAAGCTTCCTAATAAAGATATGGTGAGTAGTAAGACTAACTTTTTCCTTTCTTTTCTCCTCTTGACCCCACAGGTCCTGCAAGCTCCGTGAGTGCCAAGCAGTGAATTATGGGTTGGGTAGCCACCAATGCAGCACGAAGACTGACTTTATTTTTGGCCTCTTGAGGATCACGTGCTTTATGAATTCACTCTCTCCTCCATCTCATTGCCACCTCCATCAATATTGTCAACACTTCTAGGAAACCAGAATTTGAGGCTTGGTCTTCAGCTCTGCCTTTCCTTCCTCCCTGAAGCAACGAGTGTCACCTTTGTATTCCACCAAAACCAATCACTGTGGGTTTTTTTGCCCTTCACAAAAGTATGCTGGCTGGAGAAGTCACTTCATATGCCCTGTACTTCTGAGATAAAAACCTCTGTATCCTAAAGGATAACTGAGATCCTTCCTTGGGGAGGAGACATTTCCTCTTGGTCACCTGCAGCTGTTATCTCACTTTTCACTTACTCTTCCTCTCGCTGTCACTGTGTGTGCTCTCCTCCTCTTCCCATTGGGTTTAGCGTTTGGTGTTGACTGTTAGGGTTCTCCTCCCAGTAGTGGGTCTTCTTTTTTCTCCTAGAGAAGAGCAGATTACTGAAACAATGGGCTTCACTCTGCACTCCGCCTGCTTCACCTTGAAGGTGAGTTTGCTGCTGGGCTCCTTGCTGGGTCTCTGTTTGGGTCTGGAGTTCATGGGCATCCCCAACCAGTGGGCCCGCTACCTCCGTTGGGATGCGAGCACTAGGAGTGAACTGAGCTTCCAGTTCAAGACCAATGTCTCTGCTGGGCTGCTCCTCTACTTTGATGATGGTGGTGTCTGTGACTTCCTCTGTCTGTCCCTTGTTGATGGGCGCATCCAGCTCCAGTTCAGTGTGGACTGTGCGGAGACTACAGTTATCACAGACAAACAGGTCAATGACAGCAACTGGCACTTCCTGATGGTCAGCCGCAATCACCTGCGGACGGTGTTAGTGGTGGATAGTGAAGCCAAACCGGGCGAGGTGCGTCCACAACGCCAGTATATGAATATCGTCAGTGACCTCTTTGTTGGTGGAGTCCCACTGGACATCCGTCCTGCTGCCTTGACCCTTGATGGTGTTCTGGGTCAGCCTCCGTTTCAAGGATTTATCCTGGATCTGAAATACGGCAACTCTGAGCCACAGCTCCTGGGCAGTCAAGGGGTCCGTCTGGAAATGGAAGGGCTTTGCACAGAAAACCCCTGTGAAAATGGTGGCACTTGCTTCCTTCTGGATGGTGAGCCACACTGTGACTGCTCAGCCACTGGATATACTGGCAAGCTGTGTTCTGAAGGTAAGAGAATACTTCCCTGCTTCCCATTGATCTTTACTTAATCCAAAGAGTTAATTTGTCACTTAGCACGGCTGTGACTGAGCTCTTATCTCTGTTGGTGGGTATCAGAGGAATTAAAGTTCCACTGTTCTTTTTCCAGCTGAAGGTAATGAAATGGAAATGGAGGAGAGCACAAGCAGTTGCAAAAAGTGCCTTTCTGAAAGAATGCTGCAATTTTAGCATGGGCAGATTTTCATCAGCCACTTAATGAGGGTAAAGGACATAAATTGGTATAGAAGTACCCTAGGTTGGTGTTAATAAAGGCAGCACTAAGAAGTTATCTTAGCTATCTGGGTGAATTCCGCTACCCTGTGTTCCTGAAAACTGAGTGATGTGTTTGTAAATAGGAGCTATGTATATATGGCTAACATGATTGACAGGACATTGCAAAAATTACTTGCATGCTAATCACTGAGTAGAACCGTGATTGTTTTAGCATCCCCGATTAAATTGCTTTGGGACCTGCTGAATGGTCTTATTTTGTATTGCAAAGGGAAAAGTGATTTGCGTGTTTCTACATTGGTTCATACTCTCTTTCAAAATTTAAGTCCAGAAGTTTTAAATTGTACAAACCACATGATGGAAAGTATTTCAGGGTTTTTTCCTTGGTCTTTAGCAGTGTAATGGTAATTAACTCTGCATGTGCAAGAGACTTAAATTAAGTCAACTGATAAACCCAGTGTGAATTTGAGAATATCATTGCATTTTTTCTGGCATTTAGATTTAAACACAATGGTATGAACTTAAGCCAAAGAAGAAACCTGGGCAAAAAGTGTCCAATCTCAAGGAAAAAAAATCCAACCCTGAAACTTTGTCAAAATGGAAATACTTGCAATAATATCTTATCACGCCTAGCATTTGTTTATGTCTTTTGGCAATGAAAATAAATTAACTAGAATTTAGTATGTAGAATGTGAAAAGTGTGGAAAATAAAGTGCCTATACTTTAAAGCCCCACAGAAATACTATGCAAATACAGCACTATGTCTGCAGTATAGATGGAGAAGCAAATATGTTTTTATAGGAATGGAAGATCTGGAAAATGAACATGACATCCATGTGTGCATTCATTTTAAGGTGCTTCTAATGGTAACAGAAAATTTGGCTTTATATCCAAGTATTACAGTAGCAGTACATGGCCATTAGGAGGTATGAGTCTATAAAGTGCCGAACACCAGCATTCTTCCTGGCTATTTGCTCCACACCAAACAGGTCCAAATCTGTAATGAGCCAGAACTATTTTCTGTGCTTGAACCATGAGTTACGTGGAGCTGGAGACACTGCTGGGTGTGACCAGGAACTTCAGTAGCTGGGCCACCCATCCTGATACTTATACGCTTACAGAACGAACACATCTCATGTCTAAATGACAGTTTTGGATGATGGAAGATTGCAAGAGCTACACAGGCATGTGGACCTTGAAACATAAGGATATAAGCCTATTTCTGCTGCTGGGCCAATGGATACGGACTCTGCGGGGAGCTGCTCAAGACATCAACAGCATATGGTGTTCAGTGGATGTCTTTAGAAAATACTGTAAATGAGCGAGGCTTCCATGTACCTGTGGGGCAATTGTGAGAGCTCTAACCAGGGCTCGGGTGGTGAAATTTCAGCATTTCTTGGGTGGGTGGAGCAATATTAAATTAATCTTCTAATAAATCCAGGGATATTTCTTTTGCAGACATGAATCAAGCAGTGCTATTGTTACTTTTTTGAAGCTATGTGTCACCGCTGCTGTTTGTTTCCTATAGTGATTCATCAGTTTCCAGCCCAACCTTCTGTTAAGGGTGAGCAAGGAAGTTTGTCACGATGTAACTTCTTTGGTAAACACTTTTGACTCATTATTAGCCGAGGTCTCTTCACTAACGTAGAAGATGCTGTGCAGAGAACTTTTCCAGTGGAACAAATGTAAAGATTTCTACAGGCATTACCTTGCCCGGGTCTTCAGTTTTCTCTTGTATTATTCATGATGTATGTTTGGTTTATGTTAGAATTTTATAATCAGCTTTGTTTTCTGCCTCCTTCATGCTGCAGCAATGGCGGCGATTTCTGTGTGTTAAATGCTGCCACCCAGAAATGTTACAATGTCTATGCAGATTGTGAAAAGAAGGGGAAAAATAGAAAAGCTGTTTTATGTGGAAACAAGCAGACAAAGAAAAGTGACAAGGAAACAAAATGGGAACCAAGTGAAGTATAGCTACCTTTTCATCTGGCTTTGAGAAATCTGGCAAACTCCAAAGACGCTCTCTTTCAATTCTGTGAATGTGGCAGAAACCTCCGCTGATGAACAGTAGAATGTGATAGGAACAGCAGAACTGGGTGCAGGCTCTTCCTGCCTGTGGCTTGATTGGCTATTAACCAACTTGTGTTTTCTTTGTTTGCTTTTTCTAAGAGGTTGAGATGTTTTTTGTCAGAACTATTCCCTTTTGGTTTTTTGTCCTGCCTCTGCATATTTGAAGAAGTAATATGGTTATTTTATTCCCAGTCTCATTTTTGAAAAAGTTGTCCTCTTTCAACTGGATATCAACAGCTGCCTTTTGCGGGGGATCCTTAAGTCCATTACAGTATTTACTAGTCTGTAGCCCATGTGCGTATTTTGATTTCATCAGTTGAGTTGGCCCTTTTACTGGGAACTGATGGGATTCAATCAATAACAACTTCTGTTGGAACAGCTAAATGCAATATATACCTTTTTAATAATGAGTTCTCTTGACAGTGTTCAGGCCATTACTTGCCTATTGACTGGTACCTATGTCTGCAGGTGGTATAACCACAGCAAACTCATTTAGCCAAACAAATAAGAAATAAATAGAGAGTGGAAGCTGCAGATTCTGTACTGTGATGGAATGAAGCCCCATTTACAGTATTAGGGGTTACTGTAATGCAAAGTGCAGTTCCAGTTATGGTGAACCTCAGCAGAGAACAACCTTTCCATACTGAGACAATATGGTAAATCCTGTCCAGAATATGCCCCTGATGTGCAGAAAGATTTTTGGCACTTAAGGTGCACCCAGAGTTATCAGTATTGTGTATGTCATGGTAGCTACACACCCAGATAGGGTAGCTGAGCGGGTCATTGCTGGTCATTGGGAAGTACAATTTTTATTTCTGAGTATATACAGTGAAAAGCAAATGTGTGCTTACTTTGGGAGGTTTGGCTGTTTTAAATAAAATGTGATACTATTTTTATTGCAGCTGGAGTAAACTGGTTCATTGAATCTGACAGCTCTGTAGGGTACAAAGGATGGCTGATTTGAGTAGCAATTAATTTGTGTGTTTCTGGGTAATGGTGGTATTAGACGTGAAAGTTGAAGTCAGAGACACCTTCCCATCTAATAAACCTCATCAGCCTCAGTGGAATCAGGCTGCTGCCAAGAGAACGAGGTTCCCGTAGTAAATGAGCAGCATGGATAGAGTCATGTTGTTGGAAAAAAAAAAAAGCAAAACCTTCCCCATGCAGATTCTGAAAACTGTGCGGCTGTATCAGCTGGATGAACATGTTCATATCTGCTCATTCAGGATCATGCTGTCATCCTTTGTCTGCAGGAAATTCTCTCTTCCTCTGAAATCAGGGTGTAGAGAGTGAGTTCACTAATGTGGACAGCGTGAATGCAACATTGAATGTACAGTGTTTTGGCCCAAGACCTCACTCCTCTCCCTAGACCCTTTCTGGACTTTGTGAGGAAAGGTGAACAGAAGATATGCTTAGAAATGACATTAACTCTGCTTGTAGTTGCAGAACCAAGACGCTGATGTGATCACCAACTTCACAAGGCACCATGCTGAAGCCTTTGTGTTGCCTGCAGGGGCTGTTTCTAAACGAAGCCTGAATAGGGGCTTGATTGCACCTCTTCCCTTGATTACAGAGCAAGATTTCCTGGGGATGCTGCCTGCTGAATGACAGAGGAGCCCGTTGCTCTGTAATTATCACACTTCTAACTGCAGCGGGAACAGTTTTTCTATAGCCCCTCAGCTTCCTTTAAAGCGACAAGTTACTGCAGGATTTATCCTCCATCAGCCCCTTTGGAGCAGCCCAGTTCTGGCTTCATTTAAAGGAACTGCCTAGCCTTGCTTGCAATCCTGGTATCTCTCTGCCAGCCACCCCAAACTTTGTAATACAAAGGCTAATTTGTCACGAGCCTGATGGGTGCGCTTAATTTGCATATGCATTTGCATACATTTTGTAATCAGAAACAAATGAGCATGACCATAATATTTGCTTCCACTTGCATATTCCTTTATAGATGAATATAAATTGGTTGTTGTTGAGTTCACCAGCAATAAACAGCTGCAGACCCTCCATTTCGTCCTGTGCTCTCCTGCTCTAGAGAACATCAGGCAGTTCTGTGAAATACTTTTGGGGTTCCAGGACTTCACCCACCAGTGCAAAACAGTACAATCAGTGGTCTCCAAGGGCTTTGGAGTAAGTATTGCAAGAGGAGAATCTGTTGTTTCATGACACTTACTATGCCCCAGCACAGGCCATTGGGCAGAAAGCTGGTAAGAACCCTGCTCATGACAGTTTTACAGCAATTTATTTTTCCCCATCTCTTTCTTCTGCTTATTCTTCCTGACTTAAGTTCCTTTGGTTGTATTTAAAATAGTAATTTTTTTCCAGTGTGGTTGTTAATTTTTTGATGCATTACCAAATAAGCACCAGAGAATGATGATGTGTTAGTTACTAATTAATGTTTATAAAGTGCTCTGAAATTCCAAAGTGCAGTTTAAGTATGATTTGTTATTCTTAATAAATATTAAAACTGAGTAGGAGGCACAGAATTTCAATTTAGATTCTACATAGTCCTTCTCAGAAATGGCCTAGGACCTATCTCCACTCACTAATTGTGGACTGCCTGCAGCCCCAAACTTAGCTGGATATGCTTTATAGCTTCCCCTGCTTTTAATGCAAGGAAGCCACAGAGAGATTACAGGCCTCTGTATGGAGTGTGCCATTGATTCAAACAGTCTCACTGCAATACATGCTGACAGCTATATTCTTGTTTCACTCTTCTGTATTATAGATGACCATGAGGCTACAATCCTTTTCTGCTTGATTGCAGATCAGCTTCAGACCTCAGGCAACAAACAAGTTATAGCCCTCAGTTAGGCAAAGCTTGGACATCTCTGCTGAAATGAAGCAAACTGTGTTTGGGTACAAAGGAGATCGTTATTTGGTGTGAGGTGGGACTTGTGAAGAGTAAGAACAATTTGTCAGTAGAAAGAGGTGGGCCTCCGGGGCAGGGGTAGAAGCAGGATGAAAATGTTGCTTTATAAAAGAGTAAGCCATAGTTCATGTAGCAGCTGTACTAGCTTGGTTTTACCTGCCTCATAGCATAAAATAACAGTTCTTGGCTGTCACAAAGAGTAGATTTCAATGGGCTGAGTGGGCTTCTGGAGGACTAACTCTAGCTGGAGTCTGGTACCAGCTTTCTCTGTCAGCCCATAGACCAACCTGCTGGCTCCTGCTCTGTCCTAGAGTGTGCACAGCTAGGATCTAAACCGGAATTTTGGGAAGTCACTGAATAAAGATTTAAATAAAAGTAGCTGATAATTATCCAATTTCCAACTAATGTTCAGGAGCTAATTTAAATTTCAGAAGGAAGGTTTATTTTCCTTTGGTTTTGCCCTAAAAAGGAATGGAGGTGGGAAGGGGAAGAGCTCATCTTTCATTACTGTCCATTCTTCTGCTGAGCTAGGCAGCCTGTCGTGAAGGTCAATCATCATAAATATAACCCCAAGCAAGACAGAGCATTCTGTAGCCTTGCTTTCATCCTTATTCCAGGATGGAGACGTGCAGGCCATTTGCCACAGGGTATTTTTTGTTAAGTTTTGGTGGAAAATAGGGGGAAATAATCCTCCCACATACCTTGAGGATACTGGAAATGTGACAAAGCTACAGATAAAGAAGCAGAAGAGGAGCACATCTGTCCGGCAAACTCTGGCACTAAGAGAAGATGAGCCTCTGCACGTCTGGTGCGGGAGAAGGTGGTAATCTATGTGACGAAATGGTAGAGTGGCCATCTGTCCTGGGCCAACTTCTGATTTCACTTCACCTCTTGTTCTTTTGCTGACTCACTTTGAACTTGATGGATAGCAAAGCTTCTTTCTCTCCATCTAGAAAGCAAGGCAGCTGCCATGTTATTGCTGTACAGAGACAGCAATGTGACCTATGGGTGTAAGTGTGTGTGTCTCCCACAATCCTTCATTGCAGACAGGCTCACTGCCATTGTAAACCTACCCTGCAGAGCAAAGTATTTGCCCATCTTCTGTCTGTGACCAGGTCCAGGAGCTGTCAGCTGGGTTGCCAAACAGCCCGAAGTCAGAGAGAGGTAGATGTGGGGAGGTAGGGAGGACTGTGGATGTAACAGACTACTTGGAGGACAACAGGTTTGTGTTTGAAATGGGACTGGGACCTGAGTACATTGTATTCACATTCTGTGTTGTTGACATCAATGTCAGTCATGCTATTTCATCTGTCCAGGTGCTGCCTGCATGTACACTTGTTCACATCATTATCCTGAGAAGAGACCAATGTATGACATATAAAGAAAGTGGACTGTGGCAGCAGAACTTGGATGGTCTGGTCATAAAAATGTTAGCACCTAAGAAACTAATTTCCATTTTTGCCACAGGCTTCCTGCATCCCCAGGGTGATCTGCTGGCAGACTAAAGGACTCAAAATTGAATCAATTGACCCTTTTTGCAGGGGATATGTACCTGGGTACCCTCTGTGCCTCGGTTTCCGTATCTGAAATATGTAGCCAGTGGGGTTCCTGTAGTCTAGGTATTAAGGATCCTGTATGCTTCTGTATGACAGTGACAGAGACATATCAGTATATTAACAGGACAAGTGAATGATGATAATTCATGAGCAGCCAGTAGGATGGCCTGGTTTGATTGTCAGTTTTCCAGCTAGGTTTGCAGTTAGAAATTCAGGTGTCGTTCCTTGTCAAGTGGCCATCTTTGAGGAACATTCCTCATCTTTCTTCTCAACTGAAATCTCAGAGTTTCCTGCTGCTTTGTGCAGTGTCACACTATGAGTACTCAGACTCCTCCTAGGCCAGGCTGAAGTAAATGCTGGTAAAGACAGGGCCTAAGCAGCAGTGTACCCTCTTCCCTCTGGGTGATGCAGAGCAGAAGCTGCACTGCAGGGTGCTGATAGGAGCAATGGGAGAAAATGAGCTTTTGACTCTTTTTTTTTTTTTTTTTGGTATGTTTTGTGTGTACCACTGACATTCCCCTCTGTCACAAACCTCAGATGCTTTTCCTTGTGCAGTGACCCACCCCTGCCTACCTGTCTGCATTGGCATCTTCCTGCTGTGGCTGCTGGTTCCAGCCTGCCCCTGTCACCCTCTAAGATCGAGACTGACCTCGACCTTGTGCTGTCAGGGAAAGCAAAGAGAATATAAAAGGCTACCAGAGCAGGGTGGGAGAGTTTTCACTTCCCCTTTCCTGTATGAGTCATTGCATAAAAACCAAGACAACAGAGAAGAAAGCCCTTTGGGTTTTTTGACTGTTTAATTAGCCCAAAGCTGGCAAGTGTTTTGTCATTCTAAGGCACTAAAAGGATAGGTAAAATCTTTCCTGTTAACTCTCATCAACACAACTCTTAACTGCTGATTAGATATATCAGGTGTATTAGTAGCTGGTCTGCAGTTTGCATTGTAGGCCAAGGAGGAAAGGGGTACCTGGCTCTCAGAATGTTGCTCTGAGGTGTGATGATCTTCCTCTTACTCATAGAATTTGACCAATAAAACAACCTGAGTGAATATAATGGAGTGGGTTTGGTTCTGAGTGTTTGACAGAAACTATTATTGGAAAGAAGCAGCACTTCACTGGTAGATGTAGAAATTTGAGCTGTGACTTAAAACCAGGTTTCAATCTCTAATGCTGCTGGCAGGCTCCAGAGGTTGCTTGGCTGCTGCATTTATTCAGAAGGCTTTCTCAGACTCTGTAGTCTCTTGGGTGGATTTTCATTTCTTCTCAGTTTGTTGCCTTAGTATATGAGAAGAATGACACTGAGTTTTCCAAACCTCCGGTGTGTCTCTGTGAGTATGTGTTTGATTTGCTGGTCTTTCCTGCTGCTTGCATCCTGCCAGCTTGACTTTCAGGGTCAGAATGCCTCTAGGTACCTTTCTCCTCAAGGTAACATGGGAGAAATCCTTTGGAGCTAAAGGTAAATTTGTCCACTGAGGCTTGTCAGAAACCACAGTTGAGGCTAGCAGAGATGGCTAGCAGAGATGAGAGCGGCTTGTGTTGTGATCTGCAAATTTCATAGCTCAGTGACATTTGCGGCCAAATTCTTTAAACTCCTTTCTGTATGTGGCTGAAAATATATTGCTCATGTTCCCCAAAGATTTTTGTATTTTTTTTTTTTTAATGTGGAAGTGTATGGAGTCATTCCTTAGTAAATTGCTGTTATAAAAGAAGGAATAAAAGGACAAGGTGAGGTTTGTGAAGAGGAAAAGAAATTAAGTTGCTTGTCTAGGACCACCTAAAGAAAAAGCTTGGAAAGTAGCCATAATTTCTTTACTTCTGTCTTTTGCCTTTTCCTCTGTACCTCCTGTAAGAAGAGCAGCCGTGGGACTTAGTATGGTATGAGGCAGGGGGCTCTGTAAAGGGACCAGCCTGCATGATGCCTACCAGACCTGTGGTGTAATTGGAGATCTGTGTAGGTCCTTGTTAATCACAAAGCTTTGACTTTTAAGGAAGATAACAGGAGATCAATAGGCATAAAACAGTATGGATTGGATATGTCGCATCATGAAGCAGTAGCGTTATTACATCTCTCAGGATAACCAGAGCTAGAGGTATGTTTATATTAGTATCAAAGACGAGGTGCCACTCCTACAGGCCTACCTAGCTGAAAAGTTGCCAGGATAGGTACTGGTGTGATCACAGCAGCTTGGAAGATAGCTGTATCATCATGATAGCAGTACAGCTATAGGTTTGCTATCGGTAGAGGACCCTCTCAGAAAACATTGGATGCTGCGTTAAATGGCAAAATCATCTTTCTTCAGAGTTCCTCTAGTGGGCACTGTGCTGTTGGAGATCTTGAAAAAAAAAAAAGATAAATAAGGGCTCTGATCATCTAATTCAAATTTAGGATATTGGCTTAGCTGTCTCCTCCTAAATTCTCTTTATTACTTAAGCTGAAATGCACACCTGTATGTCAATTGCAGAAATGAAAACAACAAATTCCTAAACCTGTTCATTTTGAAAAGGTATGAGACATATATACACATAGACTTCATCCGTACTCTGCATCTTACACATAAGCGTATCTGTTAGGCAGTCTGTTTTTTGGCTGCCCTATTTTGTGGCATGTTCAAATGAAAGATGTGTGAAGCAACGTTTTGACCAGCTAAGACACAACAGACTAAGACAGCTTGGAAATACTTTCCTCATGAAAAATTGTGGTTTCATTCAGATCAAAATATTTAGAAAAAAAATACTGATTTTGATGGCAGTCTGTAGAAAAAGAGATTTTTTTTTTTTTTGTAGAATTTCTGGATTCTGACTGTTAAAAATGTAGTCTCTGTCAATACTGTGTACATTTCTAGTTTATTTTATAAGTTATTGACACTATTGTCCCTAATAAGGACCTACTGCTGATGAGCTGCAAAATATTGTAGTGTTTTAAGGAAGGGGCATATGCTCCCACACTGACTAAAAAGCTGTATGAAAACCTGTGGACTCAACCCCATTGTGCCACAAGTGTGGGAAGTGTGAGGCTCAGAAGCGGAGGCAAAAGGAGGCCTAAGCACAAGTTAGACTTGATCAGAGAGGACAGATTTCCAGCTTGCAGACAGTGTGTGAATCCTGGAGTTACAGGTAGGACAATGAGTCAATCAATGTGCTTTGAAACCTCCCAGGGGGAAAGAGTGACATGAAGCATTGCTACCGCTTAAATTCATTGGAAGTGACAGATACGTAGGTGCTGCTGTTTGTCAAGAGTTCGACAAAAGGAAGGACCAAAGGTATGATCTTGAGTGATCAGGATTTGGGTGGGCTATTCCCTATTTGACTTCTCAAATGTGCCAGTCTCAGCGAACGCTGCAGTCTCTGAACTGTGACAGTGAAGGCAATATGGCTACATATATTAAAGAAGAATCACAGCTGCTGATTTGAGAGGTTGGCATTGTCAGCAGTTTGGCTTTAGCTTTTTAGTGTGTTGGATTGAGCCTGAGTAGTCTGCAGTGTCACTGGACCTGGGCGCTGCACTAGTATGGCATGACAGCTATTCTTGAGCTCTGGGATGTTTTCCCTGTTACTGTCGCTGCCAGTGTGGTGACTCCTAGTTTGCCTGAGGCAAAAGATAGCTAAACCAAAGTGCTAAGTAACAGATCCTGTATCTCAGGAGAACAATTGGCTGTGATTTCAGTGCTCATTTGCCAATGATGTTTAATTATAGCCCTGCTACCATTTACAGTGGAGGACACTGATGTGTTGTAGGTCTGTTTAATGCTCCCTCTGGCCTTAAAAATCTATGAATCTATATCCCACTATTTTGGGGCATTTGTAACAATCTCCACTGGTTTTCTTCAAGAGTTGAAATTGCTGAAGTTTCCTCTGGGCTACTTGTCAAAATGTTGTTGGAAAGCTGACTGAAACAATTTAAGCCCCTTTTCAGGTCTGGGAGTGAAACAAAAATGTAGGTTTCATCTGGTTTAGTTTCTATCCTTACACTTGCCCAGTTGTTTTCTCCTTGTTAATGGCTGGCTGACTGCTGCAGTGTGGGTGCATGAACTACGTGAACTTGCTCATATTGTGTCATTAATGGGCTGTTCTGTAGGAAATACAGTAAATGTGCAGATCGTTGTATAAAATGTTGTCTTGCACATCTGATCACATAAATCGTATTGAACTTAAAATTAACTTCATAGACCAAGTGCTCTTTAATCAGGCAAAGCCTTCATTCATACTGGTGAAAGACATGTTTAACTAAGAATTAAACTCGTATCTAGATTTGCTGATCTTGTCAGCAAATAAACAATTACTACTTTTTTGAAAAAGGATTCAGGCACCTTGGAGCCTTGTGACTGCTTTGGGCTTCTAAATAGTAGCTTTGATCATTTAACCTTCATGTCTTATTTATTTCCATCCTTTTTCACCTCCCAGAATTGGGCCCAAAGACCACATTGTCTTTGAAATTCTTTCCTTGCCTATGTTTGCCATTAATAATTTTAATGCTATGATACTGAATAAAAGCCAAGACCAGTTAGAAGTTCTTTTAAAAAACAACAACAACAAAAAAAAACAAAACCAAAAAAAAAACAAAAAAATCAAAACTGAGCACAGGAAAAATATTTGCAAAAAGTCTTCTTTAATGTGATGTTAAAGTTGTGAATTTCAGAATTAAATGGTGGTACCTGCTACAATCAAAATGCCACATGGCATCCATTCAAATATGCTTCAGGCGTCCTGCACTTTAATTGTGTGCAAGGCAGGAAAATAACAGAGCTAAAACGCTGTCAGGTTAATAATAAATTGCGCATACATGTGGCACATTTCATCAGAGTGTTCCTAAGCATCTCACAACTACTGATAAATCAGTCAGCCTTCACATCACCCTAGCACACTGTGAAATGCATGTTATCTCCATTTTACTGATGGCAAAACTGAGAGGCAAGCAGAATGTGAATTATTGAAGGGTATCAAGTTAGAAGGTGCCTGAGGTGGGATTGGAATACAGAACGCTAAATCCTACATATTAAACAATATCGTAGTTTATCTGTTTTTGTCCAAGTGTGATAGAAAATCTGCAAAACATCGTGGTTTACATTGAATGTGAAGCTAAAAATGGAGCTTTGGAGTTTAGGAGTTCCTGTAAAGTTTCAGTTGATTGAAATTCAAAGAAAGATCTGTCTTTATTCTTTCTAGTGAAGTGGATTGTCCATATCCAAGAAATTCTGCCCTTTGTGACTGTTGTCATGTAACTTTGTCAGCTGAAACCATCTTGAACCAGCTTGTTCCCTACATCTTGCCAGTGTGCTGCAGTAGTGTGGTATGACAGCCATTCTTGAGCTTATGGAGTCCTCTTTTTAGTGTTGGTTTATAGTCAGTAATGAGGAAAAAAGGATTTGTAGCAATAGAAGGTTTAGCTGGTTTTGCCTGTCTGTGGTTTACATGCTCCTCAATTTAACTTTCCAAACCGGGAAGAGCAGATCTGATTTTTAAATGTTTCCAGTAGAGAGAGGTTTATCATGTCACCAAAAATATCAAAATAAAATCTGAATTCCAAGCCTTCAAATGCTTTATTAAATATCCCCTTGTAAGGAAGGTGACAGGAGAAAGTGTAATGGGTTCTTATAGTTCTCCTCCCCTCTGCATTTCTGCAAATTTGCCGAGGTGAAGTGCTCATGTAACATTCCCTTCCTGCCTAACATTCATTGTCGGAATAGATAGTTTTCCTGGAAGCTGATACATAGTGGAGTGACTCCAATGAACCATTGAAGACAGGACTTCCAGCGGAGGGACAGATCTGAATCTGTAGAAGGTTGTTCATATGTGATGGAGACAGAAGAGTTTTTTCCTGGACTTTTTTTTGGTTGGCTATTTTAAGACAAGATCACATGAAAAGACCTGGGCTTTTTATCTTTGCTCTTTAAGCAGCTTAAAGAATGCTCTAGGAGATTTTTTAATTCTGTGTTTGTTGCCCAATGGTCTCTTTAGACACTGAAACTAACTCCAGTATGTCCCATTTCTAGTGTTACCCTTGAAGACCAAGTCGCCTGGCAAATAACAGGCACACAAGTGAGCAGAAAGTTCTGTATAGCATGAAGATGGTGGCAGAAGGGGCATGATGATCTTGTGCTTATTCTGGAAACAATAGAATAATGAGAAGACTTGAGTAGAGGCTCTTTAGGCAGAAAGTGCTCTCATTTCCTATGTAATTGTGACATACTGCATTTAACCATACTGTCCTCCAACAGGTACTCTGTTTTTTACTGCATAGCGTACAGGAGTGTGAGTAGGGCTGCTCCGCTCAGGGGTAACTAACAGCTCTGATGTGGCATTTATTACAGAAGCTGTTTAAATTAAATTATTAGAAGCTGTAAACATTACTTAGGGATGGTTTTCTTGCAGTGCACAACAGAATTTAATTGTGGTGCTGTGAAGAAACCTATCACTGGAATTCCTTCAGGTCTGTAATAAAACTCATCAGCAGAACTAGGCCAGAAAGAAACAAATCTAAACTAACAGGCAGTGCCAAGATCAGGCATGACATTTGTTGATAGTGCTGTCAAAGTGGATTCCATGAGACAGAGAGTGGCCAGTCCAGACTGAGATGTACTGCTAGAGCTATTTGCTCTAGATGGTTGAAGAGTGGTGTTGAGACTTATGACTGTGTGGATCTTTTCCTTAAATTTTTCTGGCAGTCTTTCATAAGGCAAACCACACCTAAACATCAACAGTCCAGCCATTCCTTCCCTCAGAGCAGAAGTATGGTGAGTTGATTCTTATAGCTGCTTATGGTTCTGCTGCTTTTCAGTGCTTTTTCTCCAGCATAATTGTCCCATCCAGGCTTGGCCCTGGCTCTGTTGGACTCATCACTTTGTTGGGAGTAGGAAAGAAGCAGGTAGTGATCTGACTATGGCCCTGTTCCTCTTGCCCCCAACCCTAATGCGGTAGATGGAGGAGGCTGATTCCAGAAAGGGGTAGGTGGAGAGAGAGAGATGACAGATGATGTAAGGAGAAAGCAGAACTGTCAAGATGATCATGGGTGGCAGGGGAAAAGCCTCCTGGCTGTGACTGGCCAGGCCAGGTTTTGCAAGCTGGCACTGGCAGGCACAGCAGTCTTTCTGAGGCAAAGCTAAGGGAGGCTGGGCTCTGCAACTGGAGAGGAAGAAAGCGAGTCAGCAAGGGAGAACCCAGTCACACTGTGTTTGGTAGGAAGGCTGCCCAAGCATCGAACACTGATCAGCCTTCAAGGCACCCAGCTGAAAGGTAAAGCTGTACTTTCACATTTGCATGATAGTATTTGTCTTCAGCTAAGTGAAGTATCAACATCTTTTGAGGATCTGTTCCGTGAACATCTGCTGGGATGGCTCTAAATCTCCCTCCTTTTGATATTTGATTTGCTAGCTAGAATTGTCCACCTGATACTGTAGACACATTCCTCACACCTTCCTAGCCCTCATCAAATGTGTCCCAAGAACCTTGCCAGGTATAAGAACAATGCAGCAACGCGTGAATCTTTTTTTCTTGCACAGTCTTTTTTCATTCCTCTGCTCTTGGCTTTGGGGACTAAGTCTTCTAGGTTTTCAGGTATCACTGTGGATCCTATTTGGCCCACACATTACACATACATGAAATTAGAGGAGTTGTAGGAACTTTGAGTATCTCTTTAATAGGATGATGTGAAGGTGCTGTGACCTTCCTCGATTTCCCTCCAGGTCTTACGACAGAGAGCTATAGTAGAACAAGACTAACACACTCAAGCTAAACTAATTTCTAAGAAAATACTCATCTCCATTATCTCCTAGAGTGTTTGTTATGAATTGCCCCTGTCTGTCTGAACTGACTCTTCCTGACCCCTCTGGGAGTCAAAGCCTTGCCAGCTTTAAACACTTTATATTTTCCAGGGTTAATCATTATATGGGGTGGACACAGCAGGCATCTCTTCTGTGTGTGGGAATCTTAGAAAGGAGCAGATGCCCGGTTGTCATTTTCCACAACAATGTGTAAATTGCAAGACATGAGGTAAAAGCTCCATCTGCTGGAACAGTGTTTGAAGGCCCTGTTGGAGGCAAGCTCCAGCCAAGGTGGCTTCATTCAGGGCCTCCTACAGCAGACAGGAAAGCAAAGACAAGTGGGGAGAAGATAGCAGGCAGAAAACAGCCAGAGCTGATGTTTCTCATGTGCTGAGACACAGCTTCCAAGCTATCTTGATCATCGTTGGTAGTGGAGCCAGGTCGTGTGTTTTCTAAGGTGATTGCTAAGGTCTTGCCTCAAACCTTGTAGCCCAAAGTTGGCCAGTATCTGGCAAACCAGTAATAGTCTGTATGTCATGAGGTGTGTATTGCTGAATGATCTGGAGTTGGTAAGAAGGTGGGCTGCACTGCATTTGAGACAATGGAACATTAATTCCCTATTGGTATGGAGAAAGATTGTGAAGACTAAGATCTAGTGACAAAGTAGTACTAATGCTCACTACCAAAGGACCTGTTATATCCTTGTCATCTGGTGAAGTAATATCATGCAAACAAGCACATATTAAGGTGCTGTTAAGTGCTTGGAAGTTGTTCTCAAGTTTCAGAGACTCTGGAGATTAAGCTATCAAGCATAGCTTACAAGATGTCAGATGGTCCAATAAAAATTATTACAGTAATAAACAGCCCTCTTTGACCATGCCAGAGCTCTTTGCCAGCATCAGTTGAATAATACCCAGTGCAAAATGAGCAGAGAAGGGATTTCAGTTCCTTCTGTGGGACTGAATATGTCTAAAGCCGTTACTTCTGACAGCATATGATATCTTTGACTGTCATGCATTTCCTGGAGGAAATCCTGTAGGGCATAAAATTATGAGGAACAGTCCAACTCAAATGTGACTTGGAAGAACTACTGAAAACTGGCAGCATGGCATTTACCACATTTTTAAGAGAGACATGTTTAGACATTATTAAAGAAGGGTTTGCAGGGTGGTCTTGCAGATGCTAACGGACATCCCGAACACTGACTGTCTGCCATGGTGGCAAGGTGCTACCAGGGAATATTAGACATTCAAAACAGACAAAGAGGTTCAGGCCAACCATGAATGTTTTCACTTGAGACTTTATAGCTGTAATACAGGACAGGATTGCATGTTCTGAAATACCAGAAGGCCCAACTTGTGCTTTTTGGGGTTTTGCATTTTGTCAGTGAATTGCAGTGAATACAATGCTCAGATTGATAGTTTTTACTTTCTTAGCAACCTGAATATCATGCCAACAAGCTTAGTGAGATATTGGAGGATAACAGTCATCATCTTCCTTAATATTGCCTATATACATTGTACACCTGCAAATTTGCAGTGGTGATGAGGAGCATTTTCAGAGTTTAGTGGATAAATCTTTGGAGACAACCTCATCCTCTTTTGTAAATCATGGTATGGCTGTAGCTATCTGACCATTTTAATCTTTCATATCTTTTTTCTTAGCCTTTTTCAGGGTGTCACTCATAAGAAAGTTTGCCCCCATCAGAAGTGGGTGTTGCTTTCTTTGGGAGTCATACAAGAGACTACGAAGGAATGAAGAAGCAGCTTTTGCTCATGCTACATTACACCAAATAATAAGGGAGGGTATTTCCCTGTCCTAGGTCTGAAGGAGCCTAGCAGAGGCGTACAAATTGTCCCCTGTCTGAAGTTTAGGATAGCAAAGTGGACCTTTACCCACTGAAATCTCCAAGTTTAAGAATGACTCACAGTTCTTGAATACCATCATCCCGTCTGTAGCACGTACCTTGGATTGGTGCTGTAGACCTCAGTGTTCCTACACAAAACCTGTTTTTTTGTTTGTTTTTTTTTTTTTTTTTTTTTTGTTTGTTTGTTTTTTTTTCCTTGTTCTTTGTGTTATTGTGGTGGGTTCATCACACATTTATCATTTGGAATAGAGAGTGTTCTACTTCCCACAGTAGATAGAAGCTCCAACAGTTTCTCCTTCCCTTCTCTCTAGTGGGGATTAAACTGTAATACACTGGTAAGAAGGAAACAGTGTCTCCCAAATACTGGTGTGCAGAATTGATACTATTAGCTAGGCTTCAGCTCTGACCTAGAGTGTGGTTGTAGCCGAGTTCAATATATCCTAGGCACCATAAAAGCAAGGGGATCATATATTTCCACCTCAACTTTTAATGGATAATCCTGGAGAAAACTGATGTTCCTTCTTGTCCTTCCCACAGGGACAATCCTCATATCCATTCCAGACCAATATCACTGTAAGGTACAGATACCCACTTGAGCTATCTGCAGTGGTGGGTAATGTGCTCTTGGAAGGAGATGAAGCTACAGTAATGCCCTGGAATAGAAAGTTGTCAGGCTAGTCTGCAGAGTGTTTCTGCTTGTTTTAGAGAATCCTGTTGTGGCACAGCTGATGAGCAATATGTCCATATAATGTTATATTATATAAACAGCCAGGGAGATGTACTCAATTGTTCTTTCACTGGGAAATCATCAGGATCTGGATATAGTGTTATTAACCCTGTTGTTCTACGCCTCCAACCTGGCAAGCTTCCTTGCCAGACTTTTCATATCCAGCAACTGGTAGCTGCTGCAAAAGTCCTTAAAAATGTTCTTTCGTACATTCTGCTAATACAGATATTCCATGACAGACTTGTTTACAACGTAGCCTGTGCTGCGTTTCTATTGGCTTAATTTTGCAACTATGTAGTTTTCTATAACTTCCCCATGTATGCTGCCTAATATTCAGGATTAAGAAAATCATAGTACAAGACTATGATTTTCCTGATCACCCTTTACCAAGACAGTGTTTGGGTTGTCATACCTGTCTAGTTGTACAGCTGGCCCCCACCCTTCTTCCATCTTATGTGGATGTATATTGGAATGACCTGCAGGTAAATGTTCCTTGTTTGCTGGCTTCTGTGCATGATAGATGGGAGGTGAGTATCTGAATACCAGTTTGCTTCTTACAGATTCAAGAGATTTTCATACAAGCCAACAAGTTCTCATACAGGAGGAGTTACTTCTCACAGTACGAGTTTTAAGTAGGAGCTGCTTAAAGCTATCTGAACCTGTGCAAGCCCCTGGTAAAAAAGATGGCTCCTACATGCTGTTCTTGCAACATGCTGGATTAATATTCTGTTCTTGGGGTTCACCTTGCAATGATATTAGTATATCACATACATATGCATTTAGATCCAATCATGTATTCTGTTTTTAATGCTGTGTTACCAGTATTAGTAGTCCTTCAGGATCTACATTATACTATCATTTTTTCATTAGAGACTCAACTTCTACCTGAAGCCTCAATATCTGCTTTCTAAAGTTCTCTTTGAAGCACTATTAGACTGTACTATACTTGAATGTTTCTTCTTGTGGGTGTCCCTTAATACAAAGACTCATCTTCAGCTCCTTCAGCTGTATGATGCAGCATTCAATTGCAAAAAATAGTACTGAAACTCGATAACTCTGCAAATGAAACACCAGCTTTATTTCTACCGTGGCCTTGGGGTTCTCTGCAAATCATTGCCTGTGCTGCTGTTCTTCTCAAACTTGCATTCCTCTATAGAAGGGAAAGATGTACATCTTGTAGACCACCTTCCTGTGTATTTATGGCTATATCCCGCCCATCAAAGATACACCTTTGTGAACCACTTAGATGTTATATCCAGCTTTTTCAAAAAGGGTGAGCTGGTTTGTATATCCAGGCACACTTCACCAACTGTTGCAGTCTTCCATCCTTGAAGATAGTAAAAACCTGGTTAGTGAAAGTCCTGAGCAACCTGGTCTAGCTTGACCTGAGGGAGTTAGGGGGTTCGGGAGGGTTGAGGTAGGGTCAGAATAGATGGTCTCAACAGGTCCCTTGAAATATCAACTATTTTGTGATGCTGTGGTTCTCTGAATTCAGAAGCAGATGTTAGTGCCTGTGTCTGTGTCATGGTTTAAACCCAGTCAGGTAACTCGTTCACTCACTTCCCCCCCTTCTTGCCCTCCCCCTACTCCCGGAGGGACAGAGAGAATTGAAAAGAATGCAACTCCCATGGTTGAGATAAGAACAGTTTAGTAACTAAGGTATAACACAGATCACTACTGCTACTACCAATGATAATAATGATAAAGGAAATAACAAGGGAAGAAAATACAACATCTCACCACCAGCCGACTGATAACTCCCCCCCCACCCAGCCCGACCAAGCTCCGACCGATACCTCCTCCAACCCTGCCGTCCCAGCCCTTCCGGGTAACTCTCAGTTACATCCTGGCCATGACGTGCTGTGGTGTGGAATACCTCTTTGGCTAGCTTGGATCAGGTGTCCTGTCTCTGCTTCCTCCCGGCTTCCCCTCCTCCCTGGCAGAGCATGAGGCTCACAAAGTCCTTGGCCAAACCAAAACATCATTGTTATCAGCTCTGTTCCCAGTCTGAAAGTCAAAACACAGCACTGCAGCAGCTACCAAGAAGGAGAAAAATGACTGCTACTGCTGAACCCAGGACAGTCTGCAACATGTTGCAAGGTGGCAATATAGAATAATCAGTTTTCTATGTAGTTAAACATTATGTCTTTGAAAAAGCAGCTAGGTCACATGCCAGTTCAGGAATGCCATCCTTCAGTCACTCCTTCATATAGCTGAAATACTTTTCTCCTACTGTCCTGGAAAGCTACTGCTTTCCAGTAATTTCCAGTGGGGTCCATAATGGCATACTTTTGAAGTTGAAAAAACAGATATTGCCCTATTATTAATTAGAGGCCATAGAAAAGAAGGTACAGTCCCTATTCCAAGTACCTCAGCAATAGTGCGTATGACCATCAGTGAAACCCAAAGATGAATTGTGTCTCTGCTCCCTAATAGTTACTGTTTTGATTCAGGGCTATGTCGCTCTAGTGGAGGAAGTCTTTATTAGCTGTCTGAGTATGGGACTGATTACTCCCCCAGCAGTGAATGAGGCTCTGTAAGATGTAATCAGAATAAGCTTTCTCTGGTTAATGTTGCAGTTATAGGCCCTGAATTATTTGGGGAATAAGAGAGAGATACAGCTTTCCATGACCTCATCACAGACATGGAGGTACAAACACCCTGGGACAGCCTGACGTATGCTGTCTTAGCACCTTCCTCTTCCATCCTTTTGGTGCATGAACACTTAGAGCTGGATCCTGGTTGGTGAGGCAGAACAGTTCCTGGAGGAGAGGTATTAGCTTTTACTCGTGCAACAAGCATCTGATTGAAATTTTCTGCAAAGAGATGTCATTTAGAAATACGAGATGAATTTGTGTTCTTTCTGTGTGTAAGACCCAGGTGAGGCATCAATTAGTGCTAGTGTTTGGCAGTCTTCTTGGTGGGGGGGTTGTGCTCAACACATTTGTGTACTGTTGGGAGCCAGTTATTGTAATGGTGGCTTTTCTATATTCAGACATCAGCGTGGATATGAATTAAGGGCTCCACTCATCTGCTTTCACTAAGGTCATGGAAGGACTGCTAGCTGGGAATAACTTTGAATGTTTTTTGACATACAGTAGATTTGAACTGGTGCCTTGGAGGTGAAGAACTTTATGCTGCTCAGCAGTGTCTTTTGTATATAGATGTGAGAAAATGGACATGGAAGCTATTTATTGTGCACACTCCTTTTCACAGATGTAAGAAGCAGTGGAAATTTTGAAACCTTTTTTTTTTCTATACCAAAAGATGCACAGCTCTTTTTCCTGCACCTTCTCTGGCTGTTTTCTCTTGTTCTGGGTATGAGCTTACCTGTATTATATTAACATATTAATCAAAAGGTTTTTTGACTGTGTATAGAAAAAAGAAACCCAAAATTCTTCTGCATGCAAGCACTGGTAATTTTAAGGTCCTGATTCTAGTTCATTCAATGTAGAGAAACATCTGCTGATTTTAGTGGGTACGAGGTTCTGCCCTGCCCTGTGATTATGCACTTGGGTCTGCATCTGCATGGATCCCACTGCAGGCTGGAGGTCTACATTTAGACATTCACAGAAGAAAATTTAGCATTTTGAAAGATGCAGAATGCAGCTGTTTCCTGTCATTATGTTTCACATTTACTTAAGTCAGCAGTTACTCTTTTCCAAGCAGTGCCTTTCAACAATAAACAAGGCAAATGCTTCCAATAGAACCTCTTGATGACTTCTGTTTAATTTAAATATATATATTACAGCAGCAAATACAGCAATAACATGGAATAAAACCCCCACTAAACACATACTTTAAAAATGATATGTAAGTGTAGGAGGGAGGGCAAAATAAGATGCATTTCTTCTGATTACCCATGCTGTATTCAGGGTGATTATTGTAAGTTGGAGAAGCATGCACTATATATCTTTATGTGTAATAAATAGAGTTCTCACTTTACAGGCACACTGGAACTCCATTCTCATTGGAACTGGAGTGAATGAATCAATAGTTAGTTGATACTTATACCAAACCCAGCAGCATGCTAAGCGCATTATAGATACAAAGTAAATTTCAAGATGACGGTCTTTATTTTCAAATCAGTAGGCAATTCAGGGAGATGAATGTTTAGTGCAGGAGACTGTGAATGGTTCCTTGGCCTGAGTGACCTACTGAAGCAAAAATCTCAGCACCTGATAGCACCATGTGGCTAACCAGCACTGTGTCAGGTGGGGGAACAGGTGAGTGAAAGAAAGAGTGAGATATAGTGTTCAGGGATTTTTCTGGACCTAAATAAAAAGCCTCAGCAACAAATGGTGTAATAAAAAAGACATTTTAATAAGATAAAAGACAAAGAGGAATATAGATAGCATGTAAATTTTATATTGTTTTAGAGGCTGGGAACCCTGCTTTCATGCAGCACCAGATGAACCTTGGATGGATATTCCTCCTTCCTCCCATGCTGGTACCTTTTACTGTGTGTAGCAAACAGAATCATGTATCTTCTCCTGATGGTTTGGGATGTTATTTCTGTCATAACATGCACCACTATCCAGCAGAGGCTGCACAGGGCACCCTAGCAGGTTCCCATGCATACTTCTTGAGGCTTCTCAAGTCCCAAGTAAAAGGCCCAGCAGGGTAGACATGGCCTGGTCAAGATCACTAACTCCTTGAATACAGTGTCTTCTGCAAGGCTCCCCATACAGAACTGAGTTACAAGTTTCCAATTTGAATCCTGTAATAAACCGAGATTTGATTCTGTATTGCCTATAATCAGTGTTGAGAAAGAAAGTGGGAGTTATGTTTCCCCTCCTCCCTTTTTTTCAAGATGAGATGTATAATCTCAGGAATCTTAGGTGTGTAATATTGTGTATGCTGGATTCAGTGGTGAAATGCTAATTCTACTTAGATCTTCCAACAAAGAGGCACTGTGATACTAAAGATACAGTATCTGTGATATTGAGTGGAGTTTGTCAGAGGTCCTTTTTAATGTGGAAAATGCCACCTCTTGATTTCTGTGGGACATCTGTGTGCCTTGCAGATGGCTGTACTATGCCGTTTCTGTCCTGGGATGCTGTGATGCAGTACAAGGCATACTAAGTGCCAGGAGTAACCAGGCAAAGGAGTGTTCCTTCTCCTCCAAGGCTGCGCAAGCTGCTGCTTCTTCGGAGCTCAGGTGCTGGCCTCTGAGGACAGTGGTACAGGATGTAGTCCCTGCTGTGGCCTGGCACCAAGTCCTGCTGTGAGCAGAGAATGGCTCAGACAGCACAGAGCTCAGCCAGTGGAGCAGCATCTATCATTGCCTCATGTAAGGTTAGGTTGGCAACAGAAGTGGGGATGGAGAATTTTCCTCCTTGCAGGTTCCCGCCTTGTTCTGCAGCCTCCAACCCTTCCAGAGCAGGCTGGGTAGGAGGAAACAACCCTGTCAATGAGGTTCAGGTGGGTTTGGAGAAGGGTCCCTCTTCTTCCTGCACCCTTGCCTGACTAGGCTAGTCACAGCCTTCTGTGGATCCAGCTCTGCTTCTTCAGATTGTTCTGAGGGGTATATTAACATCCTTTAATAACTCTGTCAGACTTATCAGGGGATTTGTTTTACTAATTCCAAGACTGGGTACAGCAAATGGATTATAGCTTGGGCCACTTCATAGGCTTAACGAGCCCTTTCTCTGCTTACTTACCACTTTTTTTTCCAAATCTCCTTGTGTTAACTCCTTTTTCTGTTCTTTGTGTTACTATTTATTGAATATCCTCAGTGCTGTATATGTCACAGGGGATATGCCCGAAGTTCATTCCTGTCCATCATTTTTTGGATGATAAGAGAGGAATGGAGGCAGCACCATTTGCAGTGGATTTGGGGGTAGTAAATGCCTTTGGTAGCTGTCACAGTGATGTTCTGAGAACAAGACAGCTGAAAATATGCAGAATGCCTGCAGGTTCTTAATATGAGGAGAGGTACTCTCTGTGGCATATGGTGGGTAATGCCCTGGTTTTCAGTCTCTGTCAGTCTTGCAGGTGATGCAAAGGTGAAACACCACAAGCCCAAGTTAAGTACTTTGAGCAGGTATCAGAGTGCCTACAATGAAACTAGTTTTAGCCTCTTGGGTCACATGGCGAGTTCAGTTTAGTGTAAGCCACAAAACTGATCAAAAATAGGCTAGTTTTTGTGGTGGTCAGCATGTGAAAGTCCATTCTAGTGCATCATTGTCAACAAGCTCCTTGTTATCTCTATGTCTTGATAACTGTCTAGCATTATTGCCTTTGCTGGATCTGAGAGATCTGAGCAGTAGCAGCCATGCTGGTGAATCCAAGCGTTCCTGGTGGGGAGCATATTTCATTTAGGGACATCCATTCATTTGCCATCCCTTCCTGATGCCTAAGTCAATTAAAATAGGAAGGCTATTGGAGAGAAGCTGGCTCCCGTATCCGTAAGATTTGTTGTGTAAGTCACCTCCAGTTTACAAGAACATCTCTTGCTATGATGTGATGCAGCCATTGAAGTGTCACATTGGTTGATTTAGTCCTTGTTAAACTCAAGAGAAAATTTGGCTTGTAATGGGAAACTGGTTTCAGCTGTAATTAGAACATGAGGAAGCAGCTGTCCGTGGGAATGTTACTCTTGCAAGTAGTTTTTGAAAGGCTTTGCTAAGCGTGAGGTTCTCTCACCTTGAAGGGAGATAGCGATAGGAATTTCCAGCTGTGTTTGCATGGGATCAGGTACAGAGGTGCCTAGGTGATGTTACACAAGTGTGAAAAAAATAAGCAGAAGTATGAGCAATGTATGCTTTGAGAAGGTCATAAGTTCTTGTTTCATCCGAGCTGAGTGGGAAAGAGAAAATCATCTCTTCCCTTTTTTACCATTAAAGATAACCTATGAAAATGAAACCCAACTTTCTGTGTAACCCCTGCCACTGCTCCTAATATATGAATGGTTTATAAATAGTGGTTCTAAATGTTGTAGCTAAAGTCAAGGAAGTCATTTAGTTCCCTTTTTTTATTATGACTGGCCACTTAGGTGTAAAAAGCTTTGGCACTTCTAGTATATAACATGATGAACTATTTGTCAGCTTTTGCTGTTTGTGTGGAACATTGAATGACAAATCATAGTGTTTGTGTAGGAGACTGGGTACTGTGCATGCATAGCTTGGGCACACATTGTTGGAGTGTCCATATTTTTCTGTGACATGCTTTGTTTGTCCTCTGATGTCTAGTCCTCCTTCACAGGCCCAAGTGTTGTGAGTGAATTCTAGGGCAGAAAAATGCTCGTTATAGGGCTGTGTGCATGATACTGCTAAAGAGAAAGGGAAGAGGGGGTCTGGGTCTGCACAAGGCCATAGTGAGGAACAAGGATTTCCAGAGAGGTAGGGTGCTCTTAGGCTGATTTGTTCAAACACAGTCTGTATTATTCATAAATTTGTCAGCCTGTGTTTCTGACAAGAATAATGGGTTTGTTCTCATTGGATTTTTTGCCCAGATTGTGTAGTACTGTATGCCCCTAAGGGAGGGACAGGCTTCTGATGGGTTTAGACCTGTGATAAAATATAGTAGTTACACAAATGGCCTGGTACAACTAATGCAAGGATAGAATTCAAAACTGGTGTTGCTGTAGATAACTTAGATGTCTTTTCACTGTAGGCGCAGAATGGCTGCCCTGTGCAGAGGGTCTTGGTAGGCCAGCATTCTTCAGTCTAGAAAATAAGTGGCTTGAGCAGGAAGTGAGGGAGACAGTTATAATCAAGAGTGCTGTGGTGAAGCTGAGTAGAGAATTTTTATTTATAGTACTTTATAAAGCAACAGGTGGGGTATGCCCAATGTGATGTATTCAGCTGCAGGTTTTAAATGAACAAATGAAGACATTATTTCACAGTGTATCAGTTCTAGTTCCAGAAGAGACCAATCAAAGTGAAGGAGGGAAAGGTCCATCAAGGACTGTTAAATGTTTTGATCATGGTGCAACCTCCACCAGTCTGTCATTGCTGGAAGCTGTTAATTAAAGTACTTGGTTCCGTTGTCTCTTCCCTGAGTATGTGCGCTTGGCTGCTGTCAGAGGCTTGGCCTTGGTGTCTGCCCTGCTCCATTACTGAAGCTCTTATTTTGTGATGCCTGGCAGCTGTTACTGATGGGATTGCCTGGGGAAAGCGCATTTTGAATTAGAATAATAAAATCGTAGGAAATGGGATTGGAAAAGGTCTCAAGGGTCAGCTAGTCTTTCCAAGACAAGATCAGATGTATCTGAAAAATTAATGAGGAATACTTGTATTTTCTTTATAGACTCCAGTGCTGGTGGCTAATTCCTAATAGCCAACCTATTCCAGAACCTTACTGTCCTCTTGCTACCAAATTTTTCTAACATTAAACCAAAACTTCCTGTTCTGCATGGTGAGTGTCTTCTCATTCTCTCTCTAATGAATACAGAGGACTCTCTGGGGTTTTTGTGCTCGCATCTGCTCTGCAGAAGTTATACAGTTACGTCTCTCTCTTTGTGTACTCCACAAGACTGTGACCACAACTTCCTGAATGGACATGTAGTAGTAGGGAACAAATCCTCTATTTCCTCTAGCACCCAGGCACCTAGGGTGAAATAGAAAGCAGCTTCATCCTGGAGTACTCAGGCAATGTATGTAGGTAGTTTAAGTGAAGATCAACAGATTGTTTGGAGGGCACTGAGTAATTAAACTCCAGTTGGATTTTTGCTAGTAGTAAGTAGGCTACAGAACTATTGGCTTTCTCTGCAGCAGCATAGCCAGGCCCCAAGGAATATACATGAACATATTTGTTGGGATGTGTGGGAGGGGATGGTACTTTCACTGAAGGCCGTGAAATCAGCAAGCAGCTTTATGTACGAATAGTAATGATACAGAGTTAATTAGAGGGATTTTGTTTTTTTTACTCTTACTGGAGCTAAGTCACTCTGTGCATTGGTTTCTGAAAGCAGCAGGCATACTTAAATCCGTCTATACCATGTTATGAAAGCACTTTTCTACATGGCCAGGCAATTGTAGCAAAACCATAGTGACTTGCCGGTATCTCCCCAGCCAGCTGTAGCGCATACTCTGCCAGAGTATCTTGGTTGTCTGAGAGAAGAATTGAGGCAAAGGGGCCATTTTCTTTAGCAGATGTGAGATCCACTCAAACTTTATATACTTCAGAGGGTGACGTACTGAGGCACATGTCAGTCAGCCTCACATTTGACCCTTTGGAGAGGGCAGACTGCCCACAACACGAATGCACGCAGTATGGAGAAGAGCACTGGAAGCCTCAAATCACTGTTAACCATTCAGTTAAGATTCGAATTCAGATCCCTTCACCTCATTTAAATCAGGAGTGCTTTAAAATCTCATGGCACTTTTAGTAGAATCAGCCAAGTTTCATTCTGCGTCTTTAAGTAGTTCTTGTTGTTCTAACTCGTGACAGCTAAACTGCTGTATGGTGTTCCTGTAAGCTGTTAAACATCTGTCTCTTTCACTTCAGAGCTGGCTGCATTTCAGTACTGAATGAATGATTCCTACATTCACAGCTAATAAGCGCTTTGGGATCCCAAGTATTAGCTGTGCAAAAGCACAGTACCACAAATGTCTGCAATTCTATACAACATATGAAATGAGCGCTATTCCTAAGAGACTGAAGCCTAAGAGATCCCATAGGACAAAGGACACAGAGAAATGTAATTGATTGTAATGAACTTGTTTGTGTATGTGTCACCGCTTGTCTCCGCTGAATAAAATCATAAGTGTTCAACACTCCATTAACGCAAATTACAGGGTCCTGTTCTTCTGGAGTGAGACAATAAGGCTTCCACCTGCTAGTACTGTGAAGTTCTTCATGATCCCAGTGTGCAGCTTAGTGACAGACATCATAGGCTTGAGTGGTCTTGGATTTGTTTCAGTATCTTAAATGCTTAGGAAGTTAAACAGAATTGGTAAGATTTGCTTCTGTGGCAATTCCATTGAAGTCAGTGCAAAGATAACAGGGATGGAGCCTACTACTAGAGTAAGGCAGAAGATGTTAAGTAAATACAAGGAATGAAATCATGGCAATCTTAAAGTCAAGTCGAGTCTTCTATGTCAAGTCTTCTATGATTAATGCAGCCAGGATTTTAATCCAGTTAACCATAAATGCAACAAACTTCAGGGTGGTTATCTCCTGTGTGAAAATGGGCACTACAGGGATATTGTGCTAATGCTTGGGATTGATCTCACTACAGTGCCAAATTACAGTTCTTTACTCAAGTAAACTGTTGTTAGCTGTTTATACAATGTAAATGCTATTTTTTTTTTTATGTAGCTGTAACACTCCCATGTGGTTTTGAACCACCCTGTCCTGAAGAGAAAAGCAAGGGGCTTCTACAGGTTTGCATCAGCAACACTGGTCCCTAACAGCTTGGCGTAGGAGGTGAAGTAGGACCATATATTTCGCTATATCTTAACAGACCAGGCTTGAATGGAATAAGACCACTTGCCAGATTAGCATCTGGAATTCACACTTTATTGAAGTATCAAATTAATGAAGACTTTTCTCATTGCAATTTGAGGGACTTTAAGCTCAGCAAAAATGCAGCTCTTCATCATATTGTTAAAATGTTGCCTCAGAGCTTGGTTAAGAGGAAATTGGCTGGTTCTGAGTTGCCAGCATCTCTTACTAGCATACCACAGGAGTCCAGGCTGGCTCATCACATACCTTTGGAATTATTTCACAGGCTGCCATAAATGCATCAATCTATGGTCTCTGAACTGTTTTCACATATATCAGTGAGTTAGAGTTAAGTGACTGAGAGTTCCCAACCAGTGATGCTTCTGTCAGTAACATTGTACCTTTATCCATTTTCTGTATTTGCAGCATGATTGAGAGCTAGATCTGCTTTAGCAAAGCTTTTTTAGGTGTTGGTAACTGAATGAGCTTCAGAATAAGGTAATTTTCCTATCTAATGGCAGGATCTCTCTTATTTGGGAGTGGGTCTTCTATGACAAACAGGTGCCTTTAAGTGTTATAACTTTTGCCCTCCTCCTCTCCCCAGTTTCTTCCTGCTCCCCACTCCTCCCCACACACTGGCATGCAGAGAGCTGATAACCAGAGAACCCTGGAGGGGGATGCCAGAGAGCTTGAGGGACTTACAGTGCAAGACAGTGCCATTCATTTCTGGGTGCTTATTTCCATTTAACCTAGGATGCTTCTGCCTGACAGCTGGTTTGCGATGTGTGAATTCAGTGAGTGGCTGTCAGTTTAGCTGGCAGAAGACAAGTGTCCGCAGCCCATCAAAGCAGGGGACAAGGTTGAATGCATCATGGGGATGGGAATGAAAGCAGATCTCTTCGGATCAAGATGATGTGTACTGGTAGGCCTGGTGCGCATTGAAAGTCTGCTGTCGTTGTCTTCCAGTTGGAGAGAGAAGTGTGCTCTCATGACACCTTCCCTTACTGCTAAACTTCTTGTTAAAAATGTTAGAGTTAAAAAATACCTCACATGTTTCCTCTACAGGCACGGGAATGATCTGAGCTATAATAATGTTTGCTTTGCTCCTCCTGCTCCCCTTCATCCTCCTCCTTCCCTTTCCACCCCACGCAGATGGCTGGGGCTGCAACAGACAAAGGCAGCAGCCCTGCTGATCCCTCTTTCAACCCAGCTATTAGCATCTAAGAACAAAAGCAAACAGCACTGGCTTGCAGCTTAGCCCTTTACAAAGGAGCAATAAATGGACTCTCGTGTATAGGATAAAGCAAATTCTGCCTTGTCTTTTGTGAAGAGAAGACCTTTCTGTGTTTGAAATGTTCTGAGCATGGCAGTAAGTCACATGGTCACTGGACTTTTTGTTATCTATGGGTTCTGCATGCTCCCTGTTTGATTGGGAACACTGCACCTCCTTAGTCCCCTGGAGCAGGTAGGAGTCCCTGTGGGGGGAAGAAGGTAGCGCTGATGGAAAAGGAAGAGACTGGGGACACGCTTTAAACAGCCCATTTGAAAACAAACCAGAAAACATGAACAGAGTTTGAGATGTCTCAGATGGTGGGGTCTGAAGAAGAGTCAGCTCAGCTCCCCAAGTCTGGTCACTTTTCCATCTCTATGTTCTACCTTTCCTGAGGTGTTAGATTTCTTCTAATTGTGGAGCTGCCAGCCATAAGGTACTGAATCAGAGATTTCTTATTAAGGATCCCTTTTGATGATATATGCAACCACAATTTTAATTGGGCACCACAGTGGAGTGGCAAACCACACTGCAGAGGTGTGACAGGGTTTGCTGTGAGGACCTGAATGGCAGTTTCAGTTGTATGCCCAGTGGTATTTATTGCAGGGTCTTTTGTGAGGGTTGACTGGCTATATGCCATTTTTGTCTTCACAAAGAAAGCAGTGCTTTCTCATGTGTGTTTTTACAATAAAAAACAAGTACTTTCACCATTTAAAAATCAGCATTTGCCAGCAGGTACCACATGGGGGGGGTGTCTGCAATACAGGAAACTCCCTTTGTATTTTAGTGTGGGAAGTTAACACTAATGACCTGGGCTGTCACATAGGTTAATACTGCAAAAGTGTTGCAGCGATGCAAACAGTGACTTTTCTGGTGCAGCTAATGTATATAGAAATAGTTTCAGTGGAGACTTTCCAAAAAAGGTACATCAAAAAGAAAGCTAAGGGTAAAACCAACAGGGATTGAGGATACCTGCTTTTAGGGACATCAGAACAAAAAATACGGCTAAAAGGAAATCCCTGTGCTGTCTGCCTGGGATTGTTTGCCATTGAGAAACTACTTTTATGAGATGTTGGTGTAGCTCGTAACACTTCATTGTTCCGCTTTTTAACAGCTTCATGACCTATTTAATTCACGCACAGTTAATTAAGTATTGTTTCAAGCAGTGTATCAGTTACAGCCAACTGCCTCTTCTCTTATTTGTTTAATGTGTTTATCCCTTGCTCACCCTTGGTTAGCTCTTTCCTTTGCCCTTTCTATCTGCTGATCCTTTTTATTCCCTAAACATCCTACACATTTCCTGAAACACAGACACCCTAGTGAGGCTGTGTGCTGTTCCTTGGCCCTTGAGGTAGCCCAGGCTGCAGCTGTGCCTGCTCCTTTGTCAGGCATGCAGAGACTGTGAGGACAACATGGGCCTAGAGCTTTGTACTTGTGTAGAATAGGCTTTAGGGCAGCTGCTGGCTGCCCCAGAAATTTCAGTGCCTTATGGTGCTCCCTTCTTCCTCTTCTGAAATGTGTGATCATATTCTCTGTCACTGATTTTCCCAAGTGACATCTCAACTAAGACCTAGCTGCTGTCTTGTAAATTCTTTGTCATTGTGCTCACATTCTGCAGTGGTGTTTAAAAGTGCACTCCTTCCTTCTGCCTCTGTTCTCACCTCCATTTGCCTTCCATCCTCAGTGCACGCATTGCTGCCTGACACTTGTTTCCTTTTGCTACCTAAAAATAATTACTTTCAGGCCAACTTTCAGTGCTAAGCGTTCTTCCAGGCTCGAATGCCAGGACACCAATTCTTAGATTATGTGTTAAGAGGAAAGGCAACAAATAACACTCATCAAATCTGACATATATATTTAGTAAAAGCTATGGATATTAAATGAGTTGATGCAAAAGGCCCTCTTTATGCTTTGTTTTATTTGGGTTATTACCTCCTTAGGGAAGGATGACTTGATATATGTGTGATGTACCACAGGGACTTTTCCTCAAATGATTCTGGAGCCATTACAAAGTGGTAAACAATAAGCAACATGCACAGGAGTCACTCACCACCAAAATGCAAGTGTGTCTGGAAGAGAAGTGACACTGGTTTCACAGAGCACAGCTGGTTTGGGCAGGAAGGGGGAAATACTGATGGAAATTGGAGGGGATGTTCAGGTAAGGAGAATATATTCTTAGACCTTTGTGCGTAGGCAAAGCACCCAGCATGACATACTCCTAGACTTGTGGCAGAAGTGGCCCAGGACTTGTAGTAGTCCAAATCATTAATGTATTGCTTTGTAGTCTTACTGGAAGGGTGATTCTTGCAGCAGCCCAATTCCTGGGTAATGTACAAGCCTCCAGGGAAGAATGCTGCCTGTGGACCTGGCCCCACTGTTTGCCCAAGCAAATTCACTTTTTATTTTTGGATAGCTGCTTTGGAAGGAAAATACTGATTACTCTCATCCCATGAGATTTCAGGAGTTCCTCCCTCATGGTGTTATGATAAGAGTAGATGTTCAGAGGAAGACTAAACTTGGGATGCTAAAAAAAGTTATGAGAAGCATTTTTTTTTAAAAGCACATTCTCTGGGATTGGTGGGCTCTGCCCAAACAGGCACTGCATTCAAAGATATGCCTTTTCTTTGATCGTACTAGCATTTACATAGTCTTGCTACTCTCTTTTTTTAAAGGACTAATTTATTCTGGGGATTAATGTGATTGGTTCTGAAAAGTGGTCTTATGTCACAAAGCAAAAAAATGCTAAATGATGTTTGGTCTGAACTCAGCATCTTGTGAAAAGTCAATATATGGGATGTGCAAACCTCTGGCACTCCTCCCCCCATTGGTACTGCTGTCTGCAATGAAGGATGTTGTTTTGGGAATGATGGGTAGGAGGAATGAAAAGAAATGGGCTCTCTTCTGGACTTTGGGACTATGTTGAGTGCCTTGTACCTGGTCATAAATTCACATGGCCCCTAATAAAAGGGGAGCAGGTTCTTTTCTTTTTTCTCTGAAAACTTGCTTGAATTTATGTGCAATAGAAACCTCCTGCAGGCAGGTTGGTTTTGTTTCTTTCTTTTGCACTTGTGTGTGAAAAACAGTAGAATATTTTAACTGATATTCTTACAGGAACTGACGTGGCTTGGTTCTATCTGATTCCAGGAACTCTCTCTCCGGACAGATATGATGATGGATTCACTTTGACATGCACAGTGGAGAGGGAGCCAGTGCCTCCTCCCTTGCATGGGTGGCCTTCAAACAGACCTAATTACTTCTGGTTTTGCATGAAATTGATATCCATGCAAGGATGCTGAGTTGCTGTGTGCATTTCTAATGGCTTTTTTCTCTTCTCTCTCTCTCTCTCTTTTCTATTTCTGCTTTCTGCTTGCCATGAAAACACCTCGACAGATGTCAATCATATTCCAGGTAAGTGTGGCTTTTGCTGAGCTGAAAGGCTGCTCTTTATGGTGTGGTGGCGGGCAGAAAATCTCATCCCGCTTCCTGAAAGCACACAGAACAAATCTTCATACTGGACATCACAGGGTCTGGATTGCAAAGTCTTTGCAAAAAGTATCAAAGGTCACAAACTTCCCTCTTCAAAGAGTACACTGTGTTGGTCAGTTAAAGGGATGTTTTCTGCATGAAATTTACATTGAAAATGGTTGCTTGTGTTGCTAATTACTTGGCTTTGAACACCACATTATATACAGTTTATTTCTGATATATCTGTGTGTAGTCTAGTGTACAAATATAGTTCAGTCATTTTCCTTCTCTATCTGCAGTCTACTCCATTTGGTAATCCACTGACAACCTGTTGAGTTTCCTTTCTGCTAGCAAAGGGGTTTATTGTTGTTGTTTTATTTTAGGTTTTAAAACCCAATGAGTACCTTTCTGGCAGAACGTGGATGTGTGATCTTATTTAGATATCAAAAGTTTACTATATGACAGGGCAAAAATCATGAATTTAAAAGGAAAAAAAATGTTTTGTGTGCTTGTTTATCTGGGAAATTTTTCCATCAGGAAGTATTTTACCACAGAGAACTTCAAACCTCCCTCCCCAGGATCCTCTCTCATTGCCAGAATGGTTTGAGTCCCCTGACACCAGCTGCAAAGGTAAATTGCACTAGAGGACTTTACACTGTAGTCCACATCCTGTTGCCACTGAAGTTAAGAAACTAATTTTTACCTCATGCTCAGGGAGCCCCACGTGGGTTACCATTATGTGAAATGGCAGTGAGAGCCCAGGGAAGCAGCTGGCATTGCCCTGGCTGGAGTGGGGTGATGGGAGAGTTGAGGCTGTTTTCCATCTCAGCCTTCTGCATAACTTTTACTAAACCTAACCTGGATCTGGAATGAGTTTTCCATTCAATTTGCTTCTTTTCTACACTTGGATAATCAGATTTTCAGCTGGCAAGAGTGGGGATGGAAGTGGCCAAATGGCAAATGCTGCCTGGCATGCTTGGAGAGAAAGGATCTCTCAAGTGTAACATTGAATCTTTTCACTGACCCATGAGACTGAGAACCCTTCTCTGCCCCAGTCTGAAGTGTCCAGGAACTTTTGTCTCCTCTCGGCAGGATCTGACAGGACAGGCAGCAAGGGCTCGGAGTCACAAGTCTCTCCAACAAATCCTGAGGCTGTTGGTGTCTGTGGCAGAGGCGGATGGTTGGATTGGGAAGCATGGCCTTGCTATACTCTACCATTAGCACGCATGATAATCTGCCACAAACAAGCATTGTCTCGAAGAGCATTAGGGTCATCTCCGAGGCCTGCACAGTTTGCAGGGGATGACGGCATCAGTAGTAGGGGTCCAAGCAGAGGTGGCACAACCAGGACAGGACTATGCTGCTGCTACTGTGAGCACCCTGGGGCAGTCCATCCTTTTGCTTCTGAATGGGCTCTTCTGCCCCACTGCCATCTTATTCTCATAATTTAAATGCTTGGATGTGCATTTTTTATTCTCCCCATCGCTCACACACGTGTTCTTGTTCTCAGGACTGCTGTGTGCTTTCCCACGTGGATTTAGTCACATGTGCATGCTCTTTTCCATTTCTTCTTGCACTCACCTGTGTGTTTTCAGCCTGACAACTACCCACATCTCATTATTGGGCTCTGTAACTGCTTACTCCCATGCAGTCTAATCACTCTGCACTCCTCCTGGGGAGGATACTGTCACTGCTGCATAACTGGGCAGCAGTATGGACCACCAGGAGGGTTTGGTTTTGTACTTCCCCTCTCCCCGACTGTGCAGAGGCTTTCTTCCTATTTGCCTATCCAGCTGTCTCTATTGTGAGGCCAGAGCCCTGGGCCCCTGTCAGAATGGTTACTTCAAGCATCCACTGTTTGCAAGACAAATTAGGGATTTTACGATCTAGTGGTAACTATTTATCCACAGGCAGCAGAGTGGCTGCAAAGAGACCATTGATTAACTGAGTATTTTTTATTGTGGAATATACTGGTTAGAACTAATTCCCTAGTAAGAGAAGGTAGCTGTAAATAGGCTGAGGCTGGCAGCAGTGGGAACCACAGAGCTCTGATGGGTGCAGTTCCTGCAATGTGCAAAGAAGCTGGTCTTGTTCGAAGTAAACAGAAGTGTGTAGTATGAGCCTTTCCTGGCTGCATGGTCTCTGCTTGTGAAGAAGGGGTCCTCCAGCAATAGGGGCTGCAGTGCTATGCTCTTTTCAAGAGCCAACTGAAGATCCCATCTGGGTTATTTCACAACTGAAAGGAGTTTCTCAGATGTTAGCCTAGCTGCCCTGCAAATATTATGTCCCCTGTCACAAAATAAGACCACTGCATTGTAAGCAGCAAAGTCAAGTATTTAGAGCTGGGCCCTGGAGTTTGGGACTGTTACTGTCTGTACTCAGCTAGGTCACTGACTCACTGTGTCATGTAGAGGAGACATAACTTCTCCTTTCAGAACTTCATTTTTCCCTTTGGGCTTATAGCTACAGCCTCACTTCTCCTTCACAACATGCTTAGAGTTCTTGGGCTGAACATTATGGAGATTAAGAGCCTTATTACAGAGGTTAAGTGCTTTTCTTGGAGAGCAGTATGCAGCACAAACCAGAATGGATGCCCTGTCACCTCTGCACAATATCTGCCCCTTCTACTCATATATTTGCACCTTCTACTCATTGCCAGTGGTCCAGGTTGTGGAAGACAAATTGTTGGGAAAAAACAAGTAGATCAAGGGGCAAGTGACATGTTCTGTCCCACTTAGTTTTTTTAGTAGAAGACTATGTGCAGGAGAAAGAGCTAAGTACGGATCCGTGGTATTATGGTGACTGGAACTGATGCCTGGGAGGTGCCAGAGTTTATATAGTGCTTTTCCTATTCATGTCATGTTTATCCACTTTGTGGGGGAGATACTCTGATGTTCAAGGGGAGAAGGCTAAGAGATGAAGTTCTGGGCAGTTTGCTGTCACAACTTTACTGCTGACTACAGATTGCATGAAACTGAATGGACACAACCCAGTAGAAATGACCTAGTTATCTGGGGCCCTGAGGAAAAACTAGTTCTTGTTTGCCTGAACAAAGCCTTCCGAAGGATACAGAGATTCATGAAGGCACAAGCATGCAAACACTGTTTTGGTCTAGCTCTTTATCTTTCAAACCATGTCTTTCAATGCTTTCCCTTCTTCATGTCAGGGCTGCTGTTTTCCTCTGTCTCCCTAACTCCACATCGTCATTTAAGCGTACATGTATTACTTTCTTGAAGCTGAACTCTGCTTTTTGGGCATGAAAATGTGTGAATTGTGTTTGAGCCCATCTGAAGTTTCCTATTCATAGAAGGTACTAGGTCAAATTAAGAATCCACTCATGCCATTATCTTCAGTTCCACTCACACAAGTGTTTGAAACCACTTTGTAAAGACTTACGTTCTTCATCACAGATACTACCACTGTTTTTATTCTTGCATGTTCTTTGCACAGACACTGTCCTCAAATCGAATTCTCTTGCACTGAAACATGTTGCCATTTGCAACAATATGGCAGTAGTGATCACGAGGGTCAGAGCAAGAATTCATCTAGCTCAGAAGCATTTTTTTAATGAAAATAGGAGCTTTGGAAGAAGTGTAAGAAACTACATTAGCATTGGTTTTGTCCTGATACACCTTTGTGGTTTCTGGTAGTCACTGTTTTAAGGATTTTCTGACCTGATACTGCATCAAGATCATGGTGTTGTTGCTGGATGTATTTTATCTGGACATATCCAGTCTTTTTCTTAATCCACTAATGTTTTTTAACTCCACAGTATCCTGTGATAACAAGTCCCATTGTTTAATCATTCAAATGTGGAATGTGCTTTTCACTTATTTTTTTACACCTGTTACTTGAGAATTTCATTTAGTGACTCTTTTTCCTTGCGTTCTGACAAATAGGGGAAAAATATTCCCTGTTCACATGGTTTGCATTATTTGGGATTTTACCTCTATCATATATGTTCTCAGAGATGTCCTTTCCAAGCTGAAGAATTCTATTCCATGCCTAACAGTTCTTCTTTTCTCAACTTGTGCACCCACTTGATCAGGTGCTTTGATTTGCAGTGGTACACATCATCTTATGCATCAGCAATAAAATACATTCACCCTCAGGTCTTGCTACCTGCACACATTCTTTTCTGCGTGTGGCCGTCATTGTGAATACTCTCATGTTTATTTTGATGCTTTCAAACACCACTATGTTGGAAAGCACAGAATAGCTTTCCTACAAGTATTTTGACATTGCAGCTGTCCCTATGTGAATACTTACCGGAACATGCCATATGCAGTGTCAGAATACTGTTTCTGCTATGGGGGAAAGGAGTTAGGATGGTTTGATCGCTATTTCTGCCCAGACATGTTGGAGTAATTGACTTCCTATTTGGCCTCTACCTCGTGCTTTCATTGCTTTGATTACTCAGAGTAGGTGCCACTCACCCTGACTCACTGCCCCTGATAACAGCAAAACCTATCCTGGAACTACATAGCCGAGGAAGCAAAGGAGATGGAAAAGAGGAGCTAGCACAGCTGTTGTGTGTAATTGCATTGGAAGTGGGCCTCCGGCTACAATAACAAAACTGCACTCCTGGCTGGCCTCACTGCTGGGGCCTGTGAGGAGCCCCTTGGCTGTTGTGCATATCATAGTTGAATCAGACAAAAATGACTGCTCCCCAGTTTGTGCTGCAGCTTTGCCCAGTTAGAAAAAACAGGCACCATGTATGCCAGCAGTCAAGGAATGAGGTCAGTCCTCTTGCCAAAGCTGACCTGTCTATCGGGCAGGAGATTCCATTAGAATGATTTTTTTCTCTTCTGTTATTCACACTCTCAAGACAAGGGTTTTGCTTCTTCCTGAGAGTCCCATCCTGTGGCCGTGCTGGAATGTCCTATTTTTGGTACATGGGGACCCTTAGGGAGTCTTCCTTGGTCTTTGGGTTTAAGAAAAACTCAAGATGCCTTCTTTAAGAAGGACCACATAGAAGATGAGAGACTTGTCAGTTCTCCTGCTAACTAAAAAAGAGAACTGCTGATGGAACTTCCTATCTGAGCCTCAGTTAAGAGGCTCACATAGAAAAAAAAAGCCTGTTTCTTAAGGAATTACTGGTTTCAGGAAATTAGGAAAGGTGGTGTAAACAACAGACTCCATTACTCATCAGAGTGCTCTTCTCCATAGATGTCATTTTATTTTTGCAAGAATCCCTGGTTTACATGTTTTCTTCCTTTACATGATTTCTCTTCTGTAAAGGATTTGAGGCATGATGCCCTGCCTCAGACATACGTTAGTCCTAGCCCTGTTATTGTTTGAATGGGTCATGGAGCCTGGTACCCGGGAAAGGATCCTCTGTCCTTGGGGAGAGCTGGGCTGCTGCTGCTGCCTGGCAGTCTCTCTTCCCATTCATTAAGAGCTTTTGGGCTTATAATCTGGCAGCATCATTAAAAGGTAAATGCTGAGGCTGCCCATTTTAACAGAGCAATTCAGCAATGCACACACACCCAGGCACATGAGCACACCCCCAGAGCATGGGCCCAGTAACACAGGACAACCTATCATTAACTAGATGAAGGAGTCCATCTTCCATTGTTGTTGCAATCAGTTATCACTCTCACTGTTCTGTGTTCTCCCCACCTTCTTGGGTTTTGTGCCAAGTATCTAAATGTGGTACTGGGAGCCACAGTGGGGGCGAGGTTCAAACTGCCTCTAAGGTTTCCTTCATTTTCTTTTCCACTCTGAAAATTGCCCCTGGTAAATCCTTAAGAACAAAGGCTGCTGTTTGTCCACATTGCATTTTCATATCACTGTATTCTGAAGCTAGTTTTAGAAATGTCCTTTTGGCTTCGTAAGAATCCAGTGTTGGCCCTTGATACTTTGTACAATTAGAGCCACTTCATTTTACTATTTCAATATAGATGGTTCACAGTTGTGTTTTTTTTAATGTAGTTCTTTGAAGTCCTACTTTGAGATTAAGGATGGTTATATTAACCTTTAAGAAAATAATATTGGTAGTAGGTTAAAGAAATATCAAAAAACCTCCCAGACCTAAATAGGAAGAGGCAGTTGTGGCAGGCATAAATCATGGCCAGAGAGCGGAGTTTATACGTGTGTCTGCCCTTGGCAATGGATGTATTATTTTAATAACAAGCCAACATTCTGAAGAAGCAGGCTACTTTCTCTTCACATTACTGCTGAAGGTCTGCAGGAGCTGGGGCTCCAGAGGCTGAGCACAAGCAGATGCTTATCGTTATCTAAGAGACTTGTTGAGACACTTTTTCTGAAGCCATGCACTTGTCCTTATTATCGCTGACATTTGAAGCAAGTCACCAGACTCCTGACATTGACAAAAAATTCTTTGTGGGCAGGTAAGCTATTTATTTTGAGGCTTTCCTAAACCTTTTCTGGAGTACTTGCTACCCAACATTTTTGTTGGCAGCAGTTATGCCCAGCCAGTAGATTATTATAATAATGATTGGTTTAGAAAAATTGGTTTAGAAAAAGCACACAACTCCTTGACCATTGTGGCTCATGCAGGTTTGTGTCCAGCTTTTCCCACTTCTACACTGGCTGTAGCCAGAAAGGCTTTAATCAGGGTTTCTTGTTGAACACATCTAAGATTAAAATGTAATAATGTTTTACCTGGATTTAGGTGGACACTGAGATTTTCTTACAGGATTCCCCTGGAATGGGGTGGCTATTGGCACAGACAGTGGTTGTATATGTGAATAACATGCCCTTCATTAAGCATCCTGACCTTGCTAAAAGAGCTTTCCTAGCTTTTATGGTTGATGCCCCAGTATCATGGTGGTACGTGTCCCCCAGATCTGGCAAAATCTGGTGTAGTTTGCAGGTCTGAACAATTCTCACGCCTCGTGCCCTGTTTTGTTGGATGCCCTGTTGTTTTACTGTAGTCCTATAGCAAGTCCTGCTCTGTGCCACCTTGAGATGACTTTGACTTTTATGATTTGAAAACGCTTTTAGTATCTTGGCATATCTTGAAACTGATGTAAACGTGAGACAATGATGTCAGTTCATATTTCCTATGTTGATTTTACGTGACTAATTTAGGGCCTTTGTTAACATGCTGCAAATGTCACAGATTTAACTTCTCAATAGTTGAAGGTTTGGGTTTTTAATGACATTTTGTTGGAGATAAATACACTCATTTTCACTCCTACTTTAAATTACAAGTAAGAAAATTTTCAGATGAGCAAAGCTGATATTATTTATATTATTATTCAAGCCAATAACGAATCTGGAATTTTGTTGGTGTAAAAATAAGGACCTGTGTCAGTGGACAACTTAAGACATAATATTTATTTTTTTTTCTGTATCTCCAAGCGTACCCTCCTTTTTCTTCCTATTTTAAAAAGGAAAAAATAACACTGGGGTAGGAGGGACATTCTTCTTCATTAATCTCCCTACTTCCATTGCTCAGTTGGGACTGAAGAATCAAAGTGTACATACCATACCACTGCTCCTGTTACATTTCAAATTTGCCAAGAAGCAGAAAGAGTCAGAATATTTCTTAGGGAGACTTCCTTCTGCAGGCATTTGAACCGAGGCCAACCCGTGTGCCAGAATGGTGGGTACATCTGGGGGGTACTCCCAGTCCTGGTCTGCAGGTGAAGGGCTCTAGGCTTCACCTCGCTGATGTGCCCGACAGATAGGACACACAGCATTTGCCCTCTGATAAGGACAAAATGGATGTAGACATTCCTTACATTATGAGATTTTTGTAGCTCCTCTCAGGCCGGTGGATTCAGAGGACTCAGTGAAGGGGTCTTGCAGTATGATTTAGGATTTTTAATGCAGGCTCTTGCTTTGAACCCTCTCTGGAGGTTTCTCTTTGTCAGTGTCCCATCTCCTGTCATTGTGACTCCCCATCAGTGTGCCATCCCCAGCAGCTGCACCTTTCGATGCTGTGCCCCTTAGCCATGGCTTTCCTTCCCCACGGTGTACGAGGGCTCAGGCCTTGGGAAACTCTACCTGTGCTCAGGATCTGATGTCCCCCTTGCTGTTCAGCCAGCTTCAGCTGCATGTCATACTGACACCTTCTTGTCTTTTCTCCTTTTTCACCATTGGAACAAGGTCTCTGTGCTTTGTGGGTCCTAACAGTTATACTTTTGTCATCTTGGTTTTTGCAGTGTTTTTTACAGTGACTTTCAAGTACCCATTTGGTCAGACCTAGGATTTTCCTACCAAGAATGATGGAGTCAGTGGTCATAAGTAGAGACAAATTCAACCCACTCTACTAGCAGAGCAAAATGAGTCAGTGAAATTATATCTTGTAATTTAGACCAGAAATATGCCTACAGTATCAAATCTGCTATGTTTATTTATAGCTAAAAAAAAAATAATCTAAACCTATGTTGTGTTTCTGATTATTTTTTTAAATCCACATTAATCTTTAAGAACATTAAGATATTTGCATTCCTTAGACTGTACAATTATTAATCCCCTTATCTGGCTTGGAGTTCTCTGTGGGTGAATGTATTCTTGAGATGATCTGGATGTTAGATTTCTCCAGCAGGCGCAAAAAGAAAATACAAAAGAGAGAGAGGAATAAACAAATTCAAACTCAGCATGCTGCTTGTTGAAAATTCTCATTCTAATAAGTTCATTTGACCTCTCAGTCTCCGTGAAATTAAAAAAGTCACAGCCCTGTTTGATTAATAAACTGACTTAAGATGGAGGGGGTGTGTGTGAGTGCATGTGTGCGAATCAAAATCCCTGGCATATTAAGTGCTGTGAGAGGTAGATATGGAGAAGGAATCAAGCTAAGGGAAGAAGATCAGGGGATCAAGTCCGAAAGGGGTCCCTCAGAGCTTGAGTGGGTAGGACATGATTTTTGTTGTCTTAGTTCTGTGATGTCATGTGTCATAAGATTAACTAATGGATCAGTTGAGACTTAATGGATTGGGCATGAATATATATAAAATAGTATCGAAACAATATTTTTATGAATTCAGTTGTATTCAAATTCTAACATAGTAGTAGTTTAGATTCTAGCCTATTTGAAAATTTAGGCTAGAAATGAATTTGAATTGAAACAAACAAGGTTTATGCCAGAGAGGGTTATCAGGCAGAGACTGGAGCAGCCCAAGTGACCACAGCTTCATCTACAGAGTGGCTGTCACTGCTGAGGAGAGCTATGCTGCTTTCTGAAACTGAAAAGTAGCTTTAGCTATAAAGCCACAAAGGAACATGCTGCTCTTGGAAGCTGAATATCTAGTTCTCCCCAGAAAGAAAATGGAGTAGCATTAAAAATAGGTTACACATAATTTTTTTACTCCTTGGCAGGTCTGGTATACTGGTGCCTTATTGATAAATGCAAGCAGTGTTGATTCACTCTAAAAATACATGCTGAAGCCATCACATTCAAGAAGGAGGATAGCTTTGTGTGTGTGTATGTGTTTAGCCCACATGTTTTGTCTGAAGCAGATGTGGTGGGATCATGGCCTCCCTTTCACTGACCACTGCAGCCTTGAATTTTAAATCTGTAGCTGAGAAGTATTTTTATAGCTCTCCAGCAGAGTGAATGCTCCCTGCAGAGCTCCAATGCTTTCCTAGCCCATTTGGCTGTACTGGTGTGCAGTGCCTCTGGAGTTGCTCCCCAAGGGATATGGTGAAAGTCAAATGCACTTCTGCAGCTAACAGTTTTTTTCTACCTAAGACAGGTGCTTTCCTGCTCAGTGTGGAAAGCAGTACCTGCATATGTTTGTGTCCTGCATGCTACATCCATACTTGGTCTCGCTCAAGTATGTGAGCTCCAATCCTGAGAAGTATTGGATTGCAAGACCAGTGTGCATGGATATTGCTGCTTTTTTTCTGGTTTGTTCTTTTTTTCTTACTTCCTATCTCTCTTTCTCTCTCTTTCAAAGGCCTCTCACACCTGATGATGAGTGAACAAGGTAAGTCCTTTGATTTTCTCTTTGTTTCAGTCACTGATAATGAAAGAGCTTTGTCCCTGCTCTTTTTCTGGACTTTGCATGACAAAAGCAACTAAGCCTAGTGGGTGCCAGTCAAGCCATTTTCATTTTTTCCTGTGTCCCATGAGCTATGGCTACTTGTCAGCCTGGGACTCAAGTGCCCAGGAGGGAGCATGAAATAATTTCATGGACAGTAAAAAGAGGTGTGCATCCCCCTTTCATACAGTTCACCAACTATTTTATTTTGCCATTTCTTTCTTGTTTTGCCAGCTGTAATGATTCCCACTTCTGAAGGGTAAATACAGACCTCAATGTGGGTCTTTTTCAGAGTGCAATTAAAAAAAAAAAAAGTAAATAGCCCTCATGGTGTGATTCTAATTCATTATGAATCCTGAGGAAAACTGCATTTAATGGCCTGTAAGTCCTGTCTCTGCAATTTAAAATATTCAGATATGCATAGATCAGGATGGTTTAGAAAAAGAACAGGGCTCCCCCCACTTTAGGCTACAAATGAGATCTAGGCGTATATCAGAATTCGCATTTTAGTACCTCAGCTGGGACTGTGTTACAGATCTACTGGCTGTGACACGATGGGATCATTAGTCCCGTTTTGTATTATGGGCATATTTTGGCGAGCAAAAGCTGGTGAGGAGAGGTGAGGTGAGGAGAGGGGTGATTCTGTTTCTCTCTGACAGTGTGAGTATCTTGCCAACATGATGGGGGAGAAGTTAGGGAGCACTGGTGACAGAGTTAGATCTGGTGATGCATTCTAGTCTTGCAAATGCAGGAGTAAAATGGTTGAAGTTATAATGTGAGGTGTGTGCACATGGTGCACTTGAAAGACCAGACCAGATGTCTGCCTGTGGGGAGAAAATGTGAATTTTGACTCTAAATCCTGCTGAGGCTTTCCTAAGCTAGATGTACGCAGTAGTGCTTTTACCATTAAGCGGACACGTTTCTGAGGTTAGACAGTCCAAAGAGTTAGTAAGATGCAATGTAGTGCCTCTGAAGACTCAAGAGTAATTAGGTGTTGAATCAAAGAGATATAGTTTCTACATATCTCAGTGGAATGTAGAAAAGCTTAGGATATAATCAGTTTTTATTCTGTAGTTCAAGACAGCTTTCACCTCTGAGGTCATGAAAGCTTAGGAAACAATCAGAAGGGAAGTTGGGGCTCACTCATCACTTTCTGTACTGCTTAGCATCCCTATTTGGGGAAAGATAGGTAAAGAGGGCTCTTTCTGAGTGCATGTCAAGACCATGGTATTTGGCATGTGGAGCATCTAGCTAAGCTCTGGGCAACGTCGAATTCCTTCTCCATCCCTACGTACTGCTCAATTTGACTCATGGCTCTCTAGTCATACTTGTTGAAGGAGCATCCAGCAGATATGTCTCTTTGGCATGTCCTAGTTCCTCAGGATACAGCTAAGTATGGCAAGCCGTTGACAAAGAAAGGATAATGGCATGTTGGGAGGGATCAGTACAGCTAACTTACATGGCCACTTTTATTCTCAGTAACACTGAACATATCTTTGTAGCAGTCTGTGGTTTAGCACTGGATTATATAAAACAGATGCACTTGGCCATTTAAATTACAGGTAGCAACCCAGCTTGCTCATGAAGACTTGCATGACCTCTTCAGGCCTGTATGACTGTCATCAGCCCTTCTATACTCCCTTGCCTGGCAAAAAAATGTGAAAACTATCAGCTTCTGGCAACTGCAGCCACCCATATTTATCCATGAGGCATCAGGGAACAGTGGCTTCTCTTTTTTTTTGCCAACCAGCTCACAGATATTCCCTTTTGATAAATATTTACCCTCTATAAAGATATAATGGATATAAACTTTGTAAATGTATATGTGTGAGTAAATATGCAATGTCAACATTATATGCAAATACATTAGCTCTGGTAGGTGAAATATGTTTAGCAAATATATTACCATGAGATTTATTTTTTATTTTCTGTCCTACTATGTTGTTTTCCATGCTATTTTGGTTTTGACGTGGAATGAGGCATATCACTGTAGTGCTATTGCATGAGGGGTTTGCATTTCTCAGGAGAAAATCAAATTAAAGCCAAAGGGCTTAACAAGGCAGTTGCTGGTTGTACTGTCAGTTGTTTAAGCCTTGCTTTGTGCTTCAGTTGTGGTGTGTCTCCTGGTTTTCCTTTGAAATTATGCTTTGTTGGATTTGTTTGCTACATGAATATGCTTATTTCCTTGTATTTGCAAGTATGGCCAGTGACATAATTTTCTGTTTTTTTGTGCTTCCTCCTTTTCTTCTCTTTTGCTTCCTCCATGATGGACACCCCCCTTGTTACTCTTCTTAACTGGACACACACCCTCCTGTCTGTAGGTAGAAGTAAAGGTAGAGATTGCATTCTTTCTAACATTTCATTGCTTATAAAATGTTTGCCAATGGACAAATTGTATTTTTATGAATGTGATTCATGTTGGAATTTAATGCCTTTACTTTTAAAAGTCTCTTAATCTTTTGTGTTGAATTATGGAAGAAATATTTATTAAGATGAATCCTTTGAGGCCTTCTTAACAGATGTTATTTTCTCCCCGTTCACACCAAGTATGGGCTGTGTAGTGTCAGACTGTCTGTAACTGGTGATGCTGGGGTGCAAAGGGACCGCCAGTTCAGTCAAAGACATAGGCAGAGACCAGTGAGCTGGTAGAGCTGTCTCTCTTGCACTGGAGTGATGACACTGCTGTGAAGTGGGACTTGGGCTTGTCCAGTACCCTTCAACAATGGAGGTCTTTGAGCTATCATTTCTCCTCCCAGCTCTGCTTCCCAACCTCTCTGTTAGTTTTTCAAAGAGAAATTGAGTTGCAATAAGCTGCAGAGGAAACAGAAATGATCAGCACTGCTAAACAGAGGGGTCCATTTCCTTTGCAGCTCAGTACAGCACAGGGCATGTAAGGCTGCTCTGGGGCTCCAGATTACTCTTCAGCAATTCACACCTGTCTTAAGCATGGAGAGGGCAGTCATCCATCCCTAATCAAAACTGTCAAAAAGGCAAAACGCTGCAAACTTGCTGTGGGTCTCCTAGACTGGAGGGAAGGGTGAAGATTAATTGATAAATAGAAGCACAGCTCAAGGAAAATCCATTTCTTTGCCCTCTTTTCCAATGAGATAGATGAAAAGGTTGTTTTATGCTGAAGCTTACTCCTTTTCAACAAAGACACTGCTGAAGAATCCGATCTATTGATCATCATAAATTGAACACGTTGGAGGGTGTTGGGTGTGCCCATGCCAATAAGACACTGGGGGATGAAATGACTAATTGTGCTACTATGAATTTGGGAGGATATGAGAACTCACAGGATTTGTTCATAATAACCTTCCTTTGAGGCACAAACAGCCTATGCTCAGTGTTCACTCCTGTAACGCCTGAATTCTTTGGAGGACAATGGCATATTAAATACTTTCTCTCCATGTAATTCCTCTTTCAGGTGCCCTGCTTTCTTGTAACAAGTTTATATTGTTGAATTCTCTGTGATGGAGTGCATCATGTAAGCAGTATTATTTGTTCTTTGAGGTTGAAAAAATATTCAAGTAATTAGTTTTATAGCTTTTCTATCCAAAGTTGGGTGGTGGAGGATAATACATAAACTGTACTCAGAGCTATCTTCTTGTGTCTTGTGAACGTCATAACATAATAATCACATATATACACTGTAGAAAATGTGAGAACCTAAAGCTCTAAGCACACCATACAAAATGTTACTGTGCCTCAGCACAGCTGGCAATAATTGAGTTAGCTGATGTATGGATTAGTGTGATTTAAGAGTTGATGCAGATCAGTGTGAGACTTGGGTGGTGTGATATTGGCTCATATTGCTCATTTCTTTTCTTGGGTGGCATTTGTGCTACAGGCCAGTCTGTGCAGGACTAAACTGTAAGTCTTTTCTGAAGCAAAGCTCCCAGTTGAGCCTGTAGGAATGAGTATTATAATATATAGTCCACAATTCATTTGTATGCACTGAAACTTAATTTATTGTGTCATTGAGTGAAAATGTTGTTTCACTTCCCAGCTACTTGTAGTTTTTAGCTCTACTTACAGCAAGTGACTTAATCAGATAGCCATCACTCTGTATGAAAATTGGCATATATTCAAAGGGCTCATGTGGTGTAATTTTGACCCCACACATGGCTTTCAGCTCACAGAGAAGGTGGTACTGGATGCCTTAGTGATTGTACCTGGAAAGTTCATCTTTTTTGGCATTCTTGTAGTTTTCAGTAAAAACTGGCAGCCATACTGTCTCATGCCACATAGCCAAAGGATATGATGTATTTGATTTCATAAAAGCTCTTCACAACGTATGGCAGTAATATAATATATATTATTTGTTCTCATGGACAGCCTTTGTTAAGGAAATGATAATTTGCCTTTTTGCTACCTTTCACCATTCTCTCATATATGTAGTGGGTTTTGTTTTACCGTAACTCTTGGTTTGGATCTGGCTTCCATTGATGTTCATGCCCCCTGAGGAAATTGGCTGTATTCCTGGTGGGACTCTGCTATTTTTGGTGAATGAAGTCCTGTATCTTAGCATTCACGTTGACTTTAGTGGGCCAAGATTCCCACAAGTAACTGAGGAGCCCCAATTGTCCTCTCTAACACAAAGGATGCCAGTGAGGTGTGGATGGTTTCTTGCTGTCCACAGTACACCTGTATGCAGTCTGCTGATACCTGCTTCTCCATTATGGCAGTGGCCTCCTTCCCTTCAATGGTAACTGCTAGGGATGAAAAACTGCACAGCTGCACACTCATTTTCAACATGTAGCAGGTTTTTTCTCAGGGAGAAAAGAGAGAGTACTCACATATTTCATGGATGGAACACTTTCTAATGCATGTTGTGTAGACCAAAGGCTACTGGCAAATTCCACATGTGGTTCTCAGCATTGCAAAATCAGATTATCTCTCTTGGCCTTAACTGCTCTTAACCCAAGTAGGTCTTTTAAGTCTTGTAATGTTCAACATTGCTCTTAGTGAACAGCGTGAAGTTGTTATTTCTTTGAATTGTTCAATAATATTGATCAAGAGATAATGGCACAGAAAAAATGAAATAGCATTTGCAGGCTCAGATAGAAAGAAATGAGTGGACCTTACTGATCTAGAAAATAATTTGGAAGAGTTCTTCACCAGTAATACCATTAGGATTTGTATTGGCTTGTATCAGAAATAGTGTGGCCAGCAGGACTAAGGAAGTGATTGTCCCCCTGTACTCAGGACTAGTGAGGTCACACCTCAAAATACTCTTCAATTCTGGGCCCTTCATTACAAGAGAGAGAGTGATTTGTTGGAGTGGGTTCAGAGAAAGGCAATGAAACTGGTGAAGGGCAAGGAGCACAAGTCTTACGAGGCTGAGGGAACTGGGATTGTTTAGTCTGGAGAAAAGAAGGCTCAGTGGAGACATTAATGTTCTCTACAACTACCTGAAAGGAGGCTTGAGCAAGTGGGGTGTCAGTCTCTTCTTCCAAGTGACAAGCAATAGGACAAAAGGAAATGGCCCCAGGTTGTGCCAGGGGAGGTTTACATTGGGTGGTAGAAGGAATTTCTTCCCCAGAAGGGTTGTCAAGGATTGGAATAGGCTGCCCAGGGAAGTGGTTGAGTCCCTATCCCTGGAAGTATTTAAAAGACATATAGATGTGATGCTTAGTGACATGGTTTAGTGGTGGACTTGGCAGTGCTAGGTTAATGGTTGGACTCAACGATTTTAAAGGTCTTTTCCAACTTAATGATTCTGTGTTTTCAAAGTGATGTGAATAAGTCCATCTGAGTGGCCAAGAGTTTATGCAAATGTTAAAGTGAAACATCAATAACAGATCATTTGTGCTCTGTACATATCTAATTACACAAGCAGAAGAAACAACACTACACTAATCTTGCCAGCCTTGGCAGTGCTTTTTAAGTTTGGCTTTGTCCTATAAAATATCTTAATATTTGGGTTTTAAATGTGACTATTGTATGGTTTTGGTCTCTGCAATTATAGTCCTTTTGTTAATACTTTTAAAATATTGGTATTGGGTTTGTTTTCATTTTGGTGGGAAGAAAATCCTATATTATTAGAAGGACGGTGATTCTCAGTTTCAACTTTCCTCATAATGACTGTTTAAAAAATAAATAATTTCATGTTATGGTTAGCAAATACCCAATTTGTAAAACCTCTTTAATAGAATCAGTGCCCCTTGAATGTAGATGTCCTTCTCCTGGAATAAGTTTTTGTAAGCCAATTTTTGTTGCTGGTTTTATATTTTATTTAGGGAAGAAACAAATACTTCAATGTAATTCTCATAAGCCTAATTAGAGATGATTGCTAGTTGATGAATTTCAAATGTAAGATACTGGGACATTTCTGCAAGGCATTCATCCTATTTCTTTATACTCCAGAGGTGATGACATTTTCTGAAATTTGGTGAATGGAGCCTCTTAAATGTTGAATATCAGCTACCGCAAAGGAATAGATATCTTGGAAACATTTTTTCTTTTTACGCCTCTTCGTAATATATTTATGAGGATAGACAAATGAGAAAATAAACAGGACGTTTCTGTACATTATTTATTGCTTGTGCATATGAGCATGTGTGTTTACAAATAATGTGTTTAAATAAAATATTTCATAACGTGTTAAGTATTTTGTATTTCATAAGCAATTTATTTTTTTTTTCTCATACACTTTCTTTCTGCTTTATTTTAAAGCAGTTTCTCTCTAATGTCTGAATAAACAGCTTCATTGGCTTTCATTTTTATTAAGAAGGATGATTCCTGTGAGAGTTAAAGGCATTGTGGTCATGCTGTGTGCAAACAGGAGCTAAAATATTGTCCTTTTATGCTGTATTGTAGTCTTCTGGTATTGATGAGGCTCAGGTTTCACTCTGCCCAGAGAGAGTGTTTAATTGATATCATTAAAAGGCTTTCTTTTCTTCCACTGTTTTCTTCATTTGAGACATTCAGTGATGTGTAGAGATGCAGAGGTAGCAAAACAGTCCATATGCTTTGTAAAAGGCAGACTAATAGCACTTTTGATGGACATCTGATTTTTAAAGTGCTGTATCTTTCATTAAAATTTACATGGAAAGTAAGGACAAGCACAGTGACATGAAAGCTAATGCAAGTTGCACATCTTGACATAATAACAATCACAAGAAACTGGAGATCCCAGATGGCAGCTTGGCCTTTGCCATCCTTTTAATAAGCTACTAACTGCTAATTATTGCACTCTTATGGGCAAGTTAATTTACTGTTGACTCTTAAAGAGACATTGTGCCTTTTCTTGGCATTTAGGTTTTTCGGTTTAGATTTGAGAGTGTTTTTTCCCTGCAGATTGGAGTCCTTCCAACGGACAGTAACAAAGAGGCAAAGAAGCAAAGAAGGAAATGGAACATGATAAGCAATGTTTTCTTTGATAATAGCAGAATATAGGTTGTGGGTTTTTCTAGGGCATGGATTTAGAGCTGAAAGGACACCAGCATGTATATTAGATCCAGGATTTAGGTTTTGTATTTAAAAGAAAGCCCTTCCTGCAGAGTTAGTATTATTAAAAATAAACAGACATCTTTCCCCTAAATAGTTGAAGCTTCAGATTCTGAAAATGAGATAATCTAGAAATACAAAATCGAAGTTAGAGGTTTATTTCTGTTGCCAGAGATGATTTGGAAGTAAATTCTCAGCTCACAGTTCTAAAAGCTAAAACATCTACTGCTTTTTTGGAAAAAAAAAGGAATTTTAATATTACTTACCTGGTTGTCATAATACAGGGAAGGAGTGGTATCTGTAAACAATACAATTTTTTAAAGTGGTCTTTTTCTTCTTCCAGTTGAAAGGGACATTTGGTAATAAGGTTGGTCAGGGAGAAGTTTTGGTCTAAGAACCTATTTAGGAATGAAGGAACAGCTGCAGTTTAAATGGACTCTAATTCTCACAGTTAATGCTGTTTTGTGAATGCATGATTCTCTGTGATAACATTTGGAGGAGTGATGGTGGGTAATAGCTTCTTTCCTGGGCTTTATGGTAATGCAGCAAAGTGGTGATAATGCCATCAGGAACTGAAATAGACCCTTGTCACACACATCAGACAGCCCTGCAAAAAAATAAAACCCAGTGGAAGAGGGGGGTTTCCTCTTTTAAGGCTCATTGTGGCCTTCTGTGGACAACAGTGATAACATTATGGTATTAACACTTCAGAAAGTGTGTGCTGTATAAGCTGGATCTTATGCATTAAGAGTAAGCACTTAGAAGCAGCACCCTTATTTGCAGTGTTTTACCACACAGTAAATATTTTGACTAGAGATTACTGGATAACATGCCATACAAATGGTTGTAAAACTATTACTGTGAAGAAGGTCATGCTTTCTCAAGTCATCTGATATAACTCACCCAGTATCATCTCTGTCTGTTATTAAGTCATATCTAATGGTGTGTGATTTTCCCCGCATCAGTATTCCAATCTTTGATTCTGTTTTTGGCAATGCACCATTGCTACTCACTCATCTTCCTGTGATACCCACCACCTTTCATTTATTTGGTCTTACCTCTTCCATGGATCTAGAGCTCCTTCTCATGTTGGCCTTCATTTCCACATTTGTTTCAAGAGCCTTGATAGTTCAGAGTGCACATATCCAAATAGAAATCAGTACTGATAGTCTGTGATATAAGGGAAGAAAATAGAAAACATCACTACAGATAGCAAGGAATCAGGTGTGAATCCAGCACTTACAGGTTGTAATGTATTCAATTGGTTTTGTAGCTTTTTTGTTTTGAAATTTATGTTACAGATGACTTATCCTGCAAGTTGCTGTGTTGAAGGTACTGTGCTCCCTAAACAGCTGGCAAAGCCCATAGAAATGAAAGGATTTTTTGCAGCTGGTAATGTATTGTGTACCTACAGGGATTAAGACCCCAAATTCTGTTTTAGCAGGATTTTTTTGTGAGATGTTGCTCTCATAGTAGGTATGCTTCATATACCAAGATGCTTGATGTAATGGTATTCTTCACTGTACTGCAAGGATTTTATTGTGGTATAACTGATATTGAAGCAGAGGAGATGCACTGATGTAAAAGAAATAGTGCAGGGAAGAATGTGGCTCTGAGACTGTTCCAACACTGAGGGATTCTGTATCATTCTTGCTAAATGATGGCCTTGATGCTCCTCTTGCTAAAGTAAAAGACTGCAAAGCATTTAATAGAAATGGTCCTTTACCAGCACTACTTTGTGGGGAAAGGCTTTAAACAGAACTGGTACTTTGAGAATTTGTGTACACAGTTGTCACCATTAAAAAAAGTCAGTAGCATTTGCCAAGCAGTACCACACTGTGGTGCCTGAGATAGTGCTTTTTCTCCTACAGTAGAGAGAGCAAGAAGAATGTAGTATATGTAGGTAAGTGTTTACGATTTGATTCTGTCAATTGCATGCATGTTAATTGAGCTTTTCTCTCAAATCACAGGTTGATTGGGGAACTGCTTGTGGGTCAGATTATTTCTAAAGCAAAACACGATTTCTTTTTTTGACCAAATTCTTTGCACTGAAGACTCAAAAAAAGCCCCATTTCAGTATTTGTTTTAAAATCATATGGCTCTGTGATTGTTAGTTGTTAGTAGTGGTAAGAAAAATGTGTAATTTGAATGTTAAAATAATTGTATTTCAAAAGGAGCTGTGGTCTTGTTAGGTATGGTGGAATTGTATTAAGCCAGCGTTATAAAGCACACACCTTTATTCCCTCTAATTACTGGTATATTAATAATGACCAGGTTGATGATGAATGTGCTGATCACCAGCTGGGATCAGACAATCACATTTGATTATGTAAAGAGTTAGTTCCTATAAGCCTTGAAATATTAAAACTTGGCTAGAATAAATATCACTGAAGAACCTTTGTCTTTTACATGTGTATTCAGCTGCCAGTTTTCTGAGCAATTCTTGGTTCATTCGGTAATGTTGGGAATCAAACTGTGAACAGTTATTTTCCAGCCCTGTGAATGTTGATAAAAGGATCTTGCATAGCTGTTGGCTTGTCCTGTGAGGGGAGAGCACACTGCTGCATCGCAGCACAGGGATTACAGACTCTCACTTAGTTCTGCATTAAAGATGCTGCAAGCTTTCATAAAAGCCAGGGCAGCACCTAGCATCGCTGTGCATTTGCATTTCATGGCTCTGACAAAGGGCAAACGTGTTTCAGGCACCAGTGCCTTGCAGGACTGACCAACTCCATCATCCAAAGAATATATTTATCTGGCCATTTTCAACTACACATATTTAATTTGGATAGTCTTACTCCACAGACAGTCTCAGTGAAGTCTGCAGGCATGTAGGGCAAGCTGCTTTCTACATCTGTTTTTATCTTTCATTTTACCAAATTATTTTTTTTTTCCTCCGGAACTTGTTCAGTTCCTAAATATCCATTGATTTATCTCTCCTCTATTGCTAAATTGCTGAAAAGATACATAACTTTTGTTCTTTGTCTCCTGGAATGCTGTCATAAAGAATACTTTCTGGTATTGATCATCTGCAGTTTGAAAAGAATATAATTTTTGCCACAATGTGACAGACCATTTATGCCAGACTGTGGAAAAATTCTTTTCCTAAAGTTGGAAATATCAGAGTGTACAGACTGTGAGGCTCTCTTTAAAAATGACTTGCTTTACTTAAGGTATTCAACTCCTGGCTTAGAGTTTCAATTTCTCAGACAATTTTTGTATTACTAGATATGATACAAGAGGCATCATTAGCAATATTTCTTTGCTACATTCTTGTACTTTATTTATTCTATCTGTTGACTCCATCTTTAAAATAGATGTGTTTTAAGAGAAATCTGTGGATGCTTCATTTCCTGCCGTGGTCCACTGTATGTCCATATTGGAATGAATGTATTATGTGGTGGATGTGGTTATTATATCGTCAACCAAAAATGCAGCTTTTTTCTGTTAGTGCCAGTTCCCTTTGACTTTCGAAATACTGGGCTTTTATGTCTTCTTCTTGGGTGGGAGGAAGAGAAGAGTGGGGAGATAATGTCTGATTTTCTTTTTTTTTTGTCTCCTAACGTACTTCTATTTAAGCCAGTATATTTTCTTACTAATTTTCTCCTTCAGGTGTTTGCTATCAATCTGCTGAGTTAAACTTTGTGCTATTCCATCAGGCAAGTTTGGTAGATGTTGATCAGTGCATGAAATCAGTTCTTAAATGGTTGCAAAATTGCCTTCCTTCAGACTGTTTTGATCACAAGGGCTTTCAAGTGTCAAAGTCATTTGGAGAACTAGATAGATAAAATGCATGAGCACTAAGCTTTTTCCAGGATAGAATAAATAAATGTGTTTTCTACTGTGTGCTCTGCCTTTGATAGTGATTTGTTAAAAGGGAAAAAAAGAAAGGCAATGATATTAAATATTTACAAGAGTGATTTAGTTGTGTAATCTTGTGCTATGCATCCCTGTTTAATAGTGAAATCAGCTACTGCTGAAGTAAATGCCATTAAACTGGTAGTGCTGTGAAGGTCACTGCCTATACAATGTCAAAGTAATTTATAGAGAATAATGATTTTTGTCAGCTTTCCAGTGTACCAACCTCCCTCCTTTTTGTCTTCTTTTTCAAAAATAACTGAGAAGAAATTTATTCAGGAGTCACTTTCTCTCTGACTCTTCTCCTGTCTGACTGATTCGGGAGCTTGAAACCTCTCTACAAGTTTCCCTATCGGTGTCCTCAGCGGATAGACACTTATTCCTTCTTTCTGGCCTTGAGTGCATTACAGCTCTGTTTGCTGGGATTTCCAGTTGGCCGTTTCTCAGCAGTTCATTTTAAGAGATGCTGAATTATGACCTCCACTCGTATGAGTGGTTGCTTTTCTCCCCTGTGCTGTTTCCAGCCCTGTCTGTGACTCTCCTGAAAAATACCTTTTTGTGTGCTGATTGTTTGTCATCGGTAGTGTGCATGTAGCGTGTTGATATCCCACCAACCTCCTGTCCTAATAAGTGTCTTATAAATGCTTGGGATGCATTCCTAAATAGCGTCATGCTTAATGGAGAGGCCTCACAAATGGAAGGTGTGTTCTTCACTCTGCAGCTTGCCTTCCCTGTGAATTGTCAGGGCTTTTGTGCCTCTGCAACAGTGGAGTGGGGACAAAAGCCCTTCGCCACTGCACACGGAGGCTGCTGCATTGAGGCTTACAGAGTGTCCTGAAAACAATACACAATGAGTACAAAACATTGTCATTCAGCTTTACATCCATCCAGTGAGAAGGTTAATTATTTGTTTTCCTTGTTTTACAGTTGAATAAGCAGAAGCACAGAGAGATGGAGAGAGCTGGAGGAGAACAGGCAATAAATGTCAGAGTTCTCTTATCCATTCCTGTTTCTGTAAGCACCAGTGCAATCTATCTTATAAACCACCAAATAACTTGCTTGTTCTACCAAGGACTCTCCCAATTAGATTCTACTTGCTAAAGCAATTCTCTAAGAAGATTAAAACTGTATTTATCTATTGATAAACAAGTACATGACCGTAGAAATTGCAATCATATTTTGCAAAGGGAGCAACACATATTCTGTGTGACAAAAATCTACGGAATGAAAAAAAAACCATAATGCAGAGGTGCCCTAAGTATACTGTGTAAGGAGTTTGCTGGGAGATTACATCTGAGCACATGGATGTGGGTTTCTCCTTTGAAAGCATGAGTTTTATGGGCAAGTGGAAAAGAAAAAAGGTACTTAAATAGTCAAGGAATGGAAATGTTTTTTTCCGTTATGATGAAGAAGGATGGATGTAGAGCATCAGTAGTGGAAAGAGTGGGCAAATGGGATGAATGAGAAGGGAAGCAGAGGGTGGGGCAGCAGAAGGTACTGTTGCTTGAGAGGAGTGTCCCAGATAAGTTGGTGGGAGAGGAATCTGCCATGAACATTGGTCTTCTGAACAGAATAAGGTGGAAAGATTACACATTATTTTTTTGCTGACTGTGAGGCACCTAGGTATTACTATTGGTAACTTATGTTGGTTCTTTGAGTTTTTTGTCATCTCATTCCCCAGTGCACACAGGAGGAGACTGAAGCCTTCATTTACTGACATGGCTTTTCATGGTCTTCTTCAGGCCCATTAGGGGACCTTTTATCTGTTGTGAAAGAGGCTAGTTCAGCAGGGCGTCTGGAATGGATGTGCATGTGCATGGTTAATTCAGGTCTTGTGATTTCCTTTAGTCTGTTTTGTCTGGTTCTTTGTCTCTTTTTATGCCAGTCTATGATTAATATTGAGTTCTTCCCAGAATGCTGTCAATTATCTCACAGGTGAAAGGATTAAGAAAGAGCAGTGAGAATTACACCGGGATTAAATAACACTGCCTTTGGAGGGTATCTGTGGATGTGGGTTTTGTGTTGTTTTTTTTTTCTTTCTAAGTGAAGAGAAAGAAGAGAGAAGCCAGCTCAGCCTTCAGGTCTCTCTGGGGAGGAAAGTAATACCCTTGAATATGGAAATGTAGCATCTCAGCTTGGGAGGAGGGCATGCTGAGAAAGGAAAGGTAATGTTAAGGAACAAGATTTAGAGTCCTCAGTTCAGTTCTTGGTTGCTCTGATTTTCCTTCAGGCTGTTCTGGTTGCCTACAGTGAACCTCAGCTTGTCCATGTGTGAAATGAAAGCAGTGATAACTTTCCTATCTTATGTTACATGAAACTAAATTAATTACTTTGGTTTTGGGTAGTAAATACAAAAGGATATTCTTCTCATGCCTGTGCTGTGGTCACACATCCACCTGCATGATGTCAGATGTGGTTAGGTTAGTGGTGGGATATTTCCATCCCTCCATTATCTTTTTGTAATGAGGAGGGCAGACACTATGCTGACAGAAACAGGGGGCCTAGCCCCCTGTTGAGATGAGAAAAGGAACTGCCCCATGGGACTGGCAGACTATGTATCCCAGACTCTGGAGGGGTAACAGCTTGCAGGCTGGGCCATGCCGCGCTTCATCTACAAACTCACCTGAAGACTGGCTTGTGCTTATACAGGGCCTGGCAGATGTCACTGCTGGTGGCAGCCTTGACTTTGGGTTGCAGTCCTGGGCAGAGAGCCCTCTTCATCACCTCTCCTGATTCTGGCACCATTAGGGTGCAGTGCAGCACTTCCTGAGGACCCTGAGTGAAGTTATGCTTTGGTGTTGAGAATGCAACTAATGCTGGGAAACAGGAGAGGAGTGATGGGAATGGGTCAATAGCTCCATCAGGTGCCCAGCTGAGTCTGTGTGTGATGGGAATAGCAGCACACAAGGGTCCATGCTAACCTCAGTATTTCTGGAGGGGCTTGGGTGTTTCTCAGGAAGATATAGCAGCCCCACTTTCAAATGAAGTTGAGCTTGAGGGCAGTTTTTTATCATAAACTGCCTGAGGAAAGTTTGGTTTTCATAGACTTGTAGAATAGTCTGGGTTGGAAAGGACCTTTAAAGGTCATCTAGTCCAATCCCCTTGCAATAGGCAGGGACTAGATCAGGTTGCTCAGACACCCGTCCAACCTGGCCTTGAATGTTTCCAGGGAGGGGGCATCTACCAGTTTTCTGGGCAGTCCAGTGATCCACTACCCTCATTGTAAGAAAATCTCTTCCTTATATTTAATCTTATATCTAAAACCATTACCCCGTGTCCTGCCACTACAGGCCCTACCAAAATTTCTGTCCCCAAGACTAATTAGTTGCAGCTCCTACTGATCAAAGGAACAGACTGGAAGGATGTTCTCTATTTCTACTCAGGTTAGCTGAAGCAGAGACAGGCAAATTACCTTTTAGGTGCTGGCTTCCCACCTTGGGGCTGTGTCTTGCCTCTGGACCTGCTGCCTTCTCTCCATTGCACAGCATCCAGCTTCTGGGAGTCACTGCTGGCTGCCCTAACATATTTTGCCCTGGTGTGACATCCATCCTAACATATTTTGCCCTGGTGTGACATCCATCTCAGAGAAGTGACCAGGGCAGAAACTTTTCTTGCCCTGCCCTTGCTACTGTTCATACTTTGTGTTTTCCAGCTGTATGTGCTGTCCCCATTCACTCAAGCCTTTCAGCTCTGTCCTAAAGGAATAGGAACACAACAGTGACTATGGCTGTATCATCATTACCCTCTATGTTACAGGAACCAAGAAAGGGCCAGTTAATGTTTATTGTCATTGCTTTTGTGATAAGTATCAGGCAAATCCTGACTTTACTCATGCTCAGTTGGTGTCAGTTAAGAGTCAGGTGTCAGTAAAATGAGGTGTAAGTGGAAATAGGGAGATTGTTCCCTGTTGAGTCCACACAAAGAATTTGGATGGAGTTACCGCATGCACATTCCTGCATGCTTTTTTAGGCTCCCTGATACTTGTTCCTTACTCCTTCCCATAATCTAATTAACACTAATCTTTTATAATGCAGATTTGTTGGCTTTGATTGGAGTGTGTTTGGCTGATGAGGCACCTTGGGGACAGGAGCAGAAAGTTCCCAGAGCTTTGGCTATGTAGAATATGATCTGGCAGAAGTTAGAAATAACACTTTCCATGAGAATACCAATATCCCGATAGTACTATGCCATAATAAGTGCCCAAGCCTCTGTTCTCTTTCAATCTGGTGATCAATATTTCTGTTGTCTTTTTTATTCTGATTTTAATCTTAATATGTCAGTTTGTTTTACCTTGTTTGTCTTGATGGATAGCTGTGACTCAAAATTCTATTTTGTTCCAAGTGTATTTTTATCAGAATAACCCTCAGTGTCTTTTGATCTCAAATACCTATGCCAAACACATTTTTATGTGTCTTTTTATGTTATCCTTCCTGAGTGACTAGATTTGGAGCTGTAGTACAGCTGTTTAGTCTTGCCCCACAGGTCAACCACACAAACCTTGATTTTGACTTGCTTTGACTTGTCATGCCTGATAATACAGCACTGCAGCCCTCTGGCAGCCTGATCTAGGGCACTGATGCCACCCCACTGCAGGGACTCAGAGTTAGTGCTCATCAGTCTGGATCTTCAGCAAGTAGAGGTTTGTGGCACAGTAGAGCTAGAAACAAGACACACTGGTAGAGCTGTGAACAAGAGGTACTGTGTAGTCACAGAGTGCTAAGTATTTCCCACCTAACAGATGAAGGACAGAGATTATCTGATTTTCCACAGAGAAGGGGTGAACTACTAGTGCCAGGAACAGAGCCCAGGAGCTCATATTCCTGTTGACACAGAGCTTCTGAGCTGAGTGCGCTTTCAGTTGAACACACTAGGTACAGCAAGTCACATCAAAGCCATACTTAGATGTGGGCCTAAGCAATGATATTATTCTTAGACAATCTAAAATTTGCTTCTGTTGCATTTTTTTAGTTTTTCACAGGTGAGTAATATTAATTAAAAAGTCTGCATTTGAGACTCTGGCTTGCCAAGAAATGGGAAAATTAACTTTCATTGTACATGGAGATTTCACTTTGTTAATGGTGTGCTTTAGAGAAATGGGGAACACTGGAAGAACAAGACTGATTCAGGAGTCTCTTATTACAAGATTACCTGCCTTTTACTGAGCTGTGTATTTATTACATGGCAAGGCTCTAGTTACAGGCCACTGATTGCCTAGGTTCAGGTGTTCACCTGCCAGCTTCTGGATGCCTCATAAACAGCTGTAAATAGAACTGGTTATTCAATCCACTCATAAAGAGATTTGATTAGGTCTCTAGTCTTCCCAGGGTACAGTGTCTGACCCAAAGCAGGCAGCAAGCTGTCCTGCCAACCCACAGAGCTCTTTGCTGGTATTGTTACTGCTGCTACCGCTGGAAATGTTTAGAAATGTTCATATACATTTTCAAAAGGGTCTGGAGCAGTTGACACAGGGGCAACAGGTCAGGGACAGTCAGAGTCTCCTTTTTTATCCATTTGTAATACACCTTGCTGTCAAGTGTTGGCATGGTGGGCTGCTCAGGGAAGGAAAGAGCCAGTTCCTCTCGCTCTGTCACAAGGGTTTGGGGGTTCATATTCCACCCTTTCTAACTCTTTTCCCCCACCTTGATGTCATTACTTCAAAGAAAAAGTTTTAAGTACACCTTTCCTATTATAATTTCTAGTGTGTGAGACCCTGAAGTCTACAAGATGTCTTTGTGCTGTATAGGATGATAATGATTTATGTAAAAATTAGCCAAACCCACAGACAGTAGGATCATCAGGCTTTTGTTGTGTGAGGCTGTCAAACCTGTCTATATTTTTCTAATAGTTGTGGTGGATTTTGTGTATGTATGTCTTGACTATATTATCAATAATATAACCATCATTACATAACCCCTAGTCCTTGTCTGCTTTTGTATCTCCTGTTCTTGTATATTATCCTTAGGAGAATAAAAAGCTATGGCAGCTTTTCAACAGTTAGATTCTGCATAAAGCTGAATTTTAGTCCTTAAACACTTTCATGAATTAACTTTCAAACTGTTTCTTAAAAGCCTTATCAGCCTCTAATAAAATAATGGAAGCAGTATTAAGAATAATGAATCTGTAACTATACAGAGTAACAGAACCATGAGCAATCATCAGTGGCATTTAATAAACAAAACTCATAGAATACATTTGATTACTTTTGGACTGAGCTACAAAATTAATGGATGAAAGGAAAACAATGGTTGTGATATATCTAGACTTCAATGTATTATTTGACAAAAGACCCTATATAATCTTACTTGAAGAAAACAATTAAAATTTGGCTTTAACATGAAGAGTTTTCTAAAATAAATTAGCAATACAAAATATAACAGCATTTTCATGAACTGGGAAGGCTAGACAAATTGGAAGTTACTGTTATTTCTGTCTAGTGCTTTTCCCAGTGATCACAAAGAGGGGAAGAAATGACACATTAATGAAATGTGTAGATTTGACTAAAATGGGATGAATTGCAATCATCAGTGTGGATAGAAAACAGCATTAATGTTGCGTGAGTACCATGACATCCTTCATAAAGCAGTAGGTGGATAATTCATCTGTAGAGATCTGATAAGCTTTACCTAGACTAAACTGTTACAGGCCTTAAATATGTCAAACAGTTTGTAAGAATTTTGAAAGGGCTTGATGATTAAGATCATGCATGGCTTGATTATGAAGGAACAGCGAAAGACCTAGTGTGTATAGCTAAACTTCATGCTGAGGAAGTGTCAAGATATGAAATGAACGCCATCTCCAAGCACATATGGAGTATAAATGCACAGAAGAAATTATCCTGCTGTTGTCTCAGAGGAATTACCTGGGAGAGGTGCCACTCAGTCATTGAAAGTTGTTTTAAGTCCAGTATCGAGAGGGAACATCTTAACAATGAGAACTATAACATTAGCTTATAGAGTACTTTACTAAGTGAAAAGATGGGAGCCTCTGAGTTTTGACAATTGTATTGAAAATAAACCAAATGAAGTTCCTGTTCTTGGGAGTCAGTCTCTCTCCCCCACCTAGTAGATATGAGATGATGACTTAGAGGAGGATAACTGCTTTCCTTTCTTGAAAGCTCAAATGTACCATGATATATAGCTATCTGTCATTTTCCAGAGGATCTTTATCTGCTCCACACTGAAATCCTCTGTGTGTTGCTGTAGTTGATGTCTGTATATCTGAGGGAGCAATAATCTGTTGTTGTATCAGCTAGCAATATAAAAATAGTCTACCAAATACAAACAAAATGTTTCCATAAAGGCAACTGGATGGTTTGCCATAACTACATTAGTGCTAATGCACTACCAGGTCTCTTTTTTCTTTATCCATGTGTTAATTTTGTTCTTCAGTCTCCCCATCTCTTCTAGCTTAATTACCCTCTGCAGACTAGAGGCTGCTGCTGCCTTTTGGCTTCATTACTGGCTTTCATTTTCATTAAGAACCTTGTACTAATGGGCTGTTATAAAACACAGTCATCACTGGCAGGTGTTGCCAAACGACTCTCAGCATGATGGTATTTCTGTGCAATGGAGCAAACAGTCTGGACATTGGATTTGTAGAGCATCCAAGGGCTTGGGATAGAAGGCAAAGAGAGAAAAGTTTGTCAGATCAGTACAAGGAAGCCCTCAAATGTTCACATGAACAGTAATGGAAAAAGGGTACTATGAGCAGTGGGCTTGTTCTGAGTCCTCCAATTGTGCCAGTATCTGCTCAGGTTGAACATCTTCTCAAACAACTGTGTAGTAGTGATGGAGCCTGTATCAAAACCAAAAAAAATACACTAATCCTTGCAGCCTTTCAGCTTAGAAGGGAATGAAGACCTGAACATCACCTCTTTGACTGAGGGAATTCATATATCAAAATAAACTCTGTGGCTCATGCCATCCAACATTAGTAATGGGAATGCATATTTCTGCTGCAGAGGTATCAGTCATAGTTGCCTTTGTGTGCCTTCTGAACCATTTAGTGATGCTGGAACAAATATTCATCAGGAAAGAGCAAGGATTTCCTGTATTGTCCTTCAAGGAGCTGATTGTCCCAGTCAAAATCACTAGAGGCATGTCCCAGAAGAAACACTGTACGATTTTAACTCTTAAGAGGGGAATAAGAGTGTTTCAGCACTGAGAAACTGTAATAGGGTCATTGTTCTTGTTGATTTGAAGTCCCATAATTTTTCTTATTGTCTCCAAAAGACCATAAAAGCTCCCCAGTTATATACCAAAGCAAGTACCGAGCAGGGGGATATGGTCAGGATATGGTGGCTCCACTTGCTGATAAACAAATTATCCATTTGCGTATTCTTTTCTGGCTTCTTTTGGATTTGGTTATGTTTCCCATTTGTCCTTTTCATTCTTACCAAATGCAAGTTTCTTGTCAGCTAAGTGATCTATCTGTGCTTTAAGAGAGAGTGACAGCATAGTATCACTTGCAGAGACATAGTGTCTTCTATCAGTTCTTTTTTGTCCTTTCTCAAGGCAGTGCTCCCCTGAACTAGAAGGTTTTTTTTTTTGCAGAGGGACTGATGTTACAGAGTAGGCAAGGAACGCTTGATCTGACTGGCTGCAGGATATGCATTTTGACTAACTGTAAGGTGTGTGTTCATCTAATTCTTTACCTTTTAGCAGTCCTTGGGCCACTTCTGAGAAGGAACGGCTTTTCACAGGTCAGTGCTGTTAGTCTGCAGCTGTTATTGGAAGAGAGCAGTGTCCATATGACACGCAGAACACAGCCAAATCCAGTAGCTTTTGCTGATTGTGTGGTATGTGGGATTTTGTTTTACTCCTTACTATGCCACATTGTTCTTTCCTTCAGGGGATGAGCACCGAAAAGGTCTTTGAGAACAAGGGACTGTCATTGTGAGGCCTGAATCATGTAGCGGAGGGAGAAGACCTGGAGTGTGCAATGGAACAAACAGAGGAAGATTTCAGTAGACAGGGGATTTACATCACTACATAGCTGTGGGAGAATACTGGCGGAAGTAAGAAAAAAGACAGATTGTAGAGGTGGTGGAAGAACACTTTTTCCCAGGGACCTTGTTAATGCTTGTGCACGCTATGCTGCAACCCAGAATAGTACGAAACTGCACGTTGAAAGTCGAGGGAAAAAGTACTCCAGCAAAGGCAAGGCAGGTAACTGAAACCTCTTTTGTTCTAGTCTGCCCTGTGTCTTTGCTTTTCATTTTCTTCAACCTTAAAAATATATTTGACTTAGTTCTGAGCATAAAGCACTTGGTGGTCCTGCTCACTGCATGCACAAGCCTTAACTGATCTACCTTTAAGTTCTGATCCTATCAGAATCCTATAACAATATGAAGGAGACTTGGAGTGAGTACAGTGTGTACATGCAGGTATGTGATCTCCTGAGTGGCATCCCTGCAGGTGAGAATATTTGAATGCAGGCTTTGCTGGACTTGTGTGACTCTTGCTCCTGCAGCACTGAATAATGCCAGAAACTTTCTGGTCACCTGAGCTCCTCTGTGGAGGTACAGCTGCTGGACTTCCCTTCTGCTTTTAACCCTGTCTGACATTATCTCTGCATTGTCATTGTCCAGGCTGAAGTATCTGCAGCTGAAGGCTCATTTGCCATCATTTATTTAAGCAAATCTCATGGGAAAGGACAGTGTTTTAGAATAGGGGAAATTACTCCTGGTTAGAAGCAAGGGTAATGTAAATAGGTATAAATCTCTCTATCCTTTCCTCCAGTAATTCTGTCTAGGTCACACTGTAGAGCTTTGCCAGTACATGCTTAACTGTGACCCTGTGTTTCTTCTGTGTCTTTTCGTTGTACTTGCATAGACATTGTGTATTTCTGGAGGATTCCACTTGTAAGTGATCAAAGTTAAACGTGCAGAAACTGGAGCTCAAATCACTTCAAAGTGGATTAGACTAAATGATGAGAATACACTGCTGGAGAATAATCTTATAGTGAACAGCAGGCGGTTTGGGACAGAGCGTAAGTTGCCGTGACCTGATAAGACACACGGAAAGGTATTAAAGAGCATTCTAGTGGTAAATGTTAGTTATTAACACCGTTGCCTTTATGTTCTGGTTTTGGGTTTTGTTGTGGTTTTTTTTTTTCTGTTAGGCTCTTTAGTGCTGGGAAGAACTTTTATGCTAGAAAGTTTCTCAGTACAGATGGCTCTTCTGTTATGTTTGATTTGGAATAGTAGAAAAGCGAGAGGCCAGTTCTCCTTACTGTCTCACTGGCACTCCCCATCTGTGAGTCAGATTTCTTTGCCACTATTGATTTGTGTTCCCATAATCACTGTGTGGGTTAGGGAGTGATTAGTGTCTTGTCTTCCAAGGGGAGGGGAATGAAGAAGGTGCTTTAGGAAATTAGTAGGATAGGAGGGAATAAACCCCATATATTCTTCATTATTTTTGGACATTAATGCCATATTACTCTAACATGAGATTTAACTATTCATCAAGAATGAGGTAGAATTTGGTCTGATAGGTTTGAAAAAGCCCTGTGATGGGCAGAGCCATTATCTTCCTCCAGAAGGTGATTTACTTGTTATTGCTGGGCTGTGACTCAGGCCTTTCCTTCTGAAGGGATAAATCATTCCTAGCAGAGTAAATGTCACATGGAGATGTATTGGTGACTCCACAAAAAGTTGCCCTTTAACAGCTTCCTGGTAACATTTCCCTCGCAGGCTTGGGTAAATGTGATGACAAAATAAAGGGAGCATCTATCCCCTTCTTCTGCCCCTCTTCATCACAGCCTTTCAGTCCCACCTTGTGGCCATTGCATCTTAAAGGGCATGACTCAGATCACTGGCAGAGCAGATAATGCCAAGCCAGAAGGAGACTGGACAACGTATAAATCTCAGGCCTTGAGACAGAAGCTGACTGGGATCACACTGCATAATCACAGAGGCCATGCTTTGCCGTGGAGTACATCAAGACAACTTTCTTGGAGTTCAGGGGACTCAGGCTAATTAACACCAAAGAAGAATCCTATTGACAGATGAATGGAGGAGGTAGCAGGTAGTGCAGGGAAGGTGAGAAGGTCACAAAGTGGAAGGCCACAGCTTCTGACGAACCTTAAACTTAGGTTTATGGTTGTAAGCCAATAGGGAAATTACCTGGCTCAACATTCTTGCATTTACCACTCTCATCAGTGTAATAATGTCTGATTCTTTTCCGGCAGTGGACTTTTATGGAAGGATCTGGCTAGATCAGGGTATTGAAAATAAAAAAAGGGATATTTACACTTTCTTATACAGGACATCACTATGAATATAGTTACCTTGGCTAGCGAAGACTGATTACTCTTTCCTTCTGACAGCAAAATGAAATGGTAGGTTTTAGTCCTGCTGTGAACAGGAAGGGATAGGGGTTTTCATAATAAGGTCTTGCCTTCATCTCTGTAATGACTTCATAGAGGCTCAGGCACTGCATGGCTGACTGTTTCTACTTGTTTTTTTAGGTCTCTAAGACCTAAAAAATACTTGCCTGTATATAACAGGCCTACCCTAAGAAGGCAAGTGTAGGCCTATTAAATACAGGCAAGTTCCAGCTTGGGAAAACATCAGTTCTTTCCCCTGAAATCTGTAAAAATGAGCAGCTAATGGCTTATCATTAAGAGTGAGCAGCTATAGATGAGCTGTGTAAATATGGGAATAGATACTGTGGTGACAGACATTGCTGCAGAGCTATCTGTACACAGGCAGATCAAGGTGTGAAGCCTGGAGTAGCATAAATATGTTAAAGCCAAATATAGTGGAGGTGTTAGTGTAGTAAGATGCTTAATGAGGCTGATCATCAGTGGAATTTTTCTGGGGGAAGGGAATAAGGAGGAGGGATCAGAATTGTGAGGAATTGCTGCTGAATTACTATCCAGGGAAAAGGGGCTTTCTTGATTTGAAAACAAAAGAGGCTTCCCATGGGGGTAAGTGCTGCCACACAGCTCGTCAGATAGCAGAAGTGTTGTAAGAGAGTAAAAGTAGTTATAGGAGTTTGTTGTTTGACTGTTCTTCAGTTTCCAAAAATGGAACAAATTTCTAGTTGTAATAATAAACACCTTTCCTGTTTTCAGCAAATGAAGTTTACTGCCAAAATGTTGCAAGCATAGAAACTGGGGAAATAACTTGGATGCAGGGATGTTTTACACAGCTGTATGCCTGAAAGTACCCTTTGTTGAGTACCGCAAGGGAGAGCCTGTGAGTAATGGAAGAGTAGACCTGGACACTCTCCCTCCAAAAATGTTCTCTCCTTGAATCTAAATGGTGGCTTTTAGATTTGTGCAGCTCTAGTGATTTCAGCTGAGTAACTTCTAGAATTGACTGTTGCATTTTCAGAATTCCTTAAAATTTAGATCATGGGGACTAGCAGTAGAAGTCAGTGAAAGAGGAGAGTGAGCAGTTTTTCTCAAGCACCTTGAATAATAGCCCCTTAAGGTAGTGTTATTGCTGCAGTAAATTCCTGAGGTTCAAAATTTATCTCATTTTTCAAACTCTTGAAGATGTCCCAGCTGAATTAGTGAGACCTATATCTTTCCGTTTCCTCTGCTGATAGAGCTTAGATGTTCCCCTCCTTCTGTTCCTCCAGTCTTGGAACTGCTGGCACAAGAGCATTTCTCTGACCAGCCCCTGTGCTTGGAGAAGCCTTAAGTTTTTCAGTTTCCTGTTTGTTTTCATCACCCTTTAGCTGTTGTATTTTATCACTCAAAACATTTCTTCATAGTAGAGGTGCTATGAAAGAGAGGACAGAAAGCTTTGCTGTGTTGATAAAATCGTAGACACCGTCTCCTCTTCTTGCTCTCTTTGGCAAGAATCCAGGAAAAAGCAGAACCATTTAATAAGTAAGCTAGATACTAAACAAAGTTTCTAAAGAGAAATGTGAGTTGTGGGAGTTAAGGATCTGTGAATGCACCTCATCCATCTCCCTGTCAGTACACTACTGCTGTGGCACAAAGTGAAAATAGTAGTGTCCTTACAATACCCCTTGTGCTGGTGTAGGTACTACATGAAGAGCTTGTGTGTGTGTGCATGTGTGGGCAACTGGCTTACATAGTGATTAAGTATTCACTAGCAGTTGCTGTCGTTTCTCATTTTATTAGCTTTTGCCAGGTACTTCCACTTTACTAAGTGCAGCAGGGTTTATGGCAGCGATATTTCTCACAGTGTCAGAGGCAAAATATCAGGCTAATAAGAGGCTCTTTGGTAATGTAAATCGCAAAGGGGAAGCAATCTTGTTTTGAAGAAGTCCTGCTTGGGAATGTTGGAAAAGCAGCCTGTGGACTGTGGTACACTTTATGCTGTCTAGGAAGATAAATGATTTGTTTTAAGTGATGGGGGGTGAAGCAGGGGAGAGATCTAATTTCAGTTACTATCTTTCTTGCTAGATAGTAACTCAGACTCTCTCATACCTAGGACCTCATCCTAAGAGATGCTAAGCACCCAGGCCTCCACTTGTGTCAGAAAGAGTTTGAATTTGAGATGTTTGGTCTCCTACTGAAGGAAGCCCCTGCAAACAAATGCTTTCCAAACAGGCTTTCTCTTGTGGAAGAGGGAGGTAGGGAAAGGAAACAAAGACAACATTCTTCTCTCTAGTCCACTTCCTTTCCTTTGTTTATCTCTAAAAATTTAGGATTTGTTTTGTAAGATGCTTCATGCAGAGCAGGATCTCCCAAGCAAAGAAGGGGAAGGGGTGGTACTTTATTTTATTTTTTTTTTCCTGGGGGAAAAGGAATTGATTCTACCCTGAAGTTGGGCATGTGCCCCCACTATTACAGCTATACTGCAGAACAAAATCTCCCTTGAGGAGTGGAGGTCTAGGTTCATTTCATGTATGGTACCTGAGTGTCAAACCCTGCACCTTGTCTTGGTTGTTCGAAGGCCTTATAAATAGATTATACTGAAGACTTCCCTAAGATAACGCATACATCTGCAGGATAATGTATAAAGACATAGCATACAGTATCTAGCATGAGCTTTGTGCATGTGCATATTCTGGGGCACTTGGAGGAGCTGCTGTCAGTCCTGTCACTGTCAGGACCAGATTAATGTGGAACCTGAAATTTGGTCTTGCATGAAAAGCAGGGTCTGAACACAAAATATGAAGGGCAGAGTATCTTATAGTAGCATAGAAGTAATCATATGCTGATGGGCTGGGCAACTCCATTTGAAGTAATGTTGAGTTTGAGAGGGAGAAGAAGGTAAAATGCATTGTGGAAGAATCTGAAGAGCAGTCTGCCTCATCTTGGCAGAAGCACAGACCTGAGTTTTTTGTACATTACAATAATGATGAAATTAGGCCACAGATTCTACTGATTCAGCCTTGATCAGCTTCCCCACTTCTAGTAACAATTAAATGCTTATCTCTTCCTTTCACATGCATTAAATTAATCAGCCATGAGCTAAAAGTAATAACAGTGCTTAGGCTGAGACCCACCACATTTTCCCTGTAACTTGGACCTCTGCTGGTTCAGTACATGTGCAGAGGACTGAGAGTATCTGTGGAAAAAGCCGGTTTATTATTTCTTAGAAAAAAATAGCACTAGTGTACTCAATTGTGCCACTTCAGTGAGAGGTCACTGGAGGAGGGGGGGATGTGATACAATATTGAGATAGGGAAATTGTGATGATGTGTGTTTCAGCAGTGCTTACGTATTAATCTAGGTACTATCCGTCTGCTCAGTGAGACACAATCCTCGAACTAAAAACTGTAAAGCTGCAAGCAAATAGGGGTTGGAAGAGGAGAAAGGCAGGTCATTAAGAGATTCAGAAAAGGAAGGAGGTACAATTTGTCTGTCCCAGCCTGCATCCCAAGCACTTGCTGAGTTTGTGTCTCAGGACAGCTGAAAAAAATATGTGCTGAAGTCAAATAGATTTGAAGGTAAATGTGTTTCAGGACTAAGTTTTCTATAGCGGTGGACATGTCTCACAACCACCCCCTTGGTTTCTTGCTGTTTTGCCAATAAGGTGAAACTTACACATGCACTCTAGGATGCTCTGAGTATAAATCTGCTTCCAAAAAACTGCTGTGCACAGCCATGAAGACGTGTATCTAAGAAGAATAGTTAGCAAATTGTTTTCTTGGTGAAGCACCTTGGTCCTTCAAAACTTGAGAATACCAAACAGTTTTGAAGCACCTTGTGGGTTTTAACTTACAGCACTTGTTATCATTCCTTGTTATCCTTTTCCTAAGGAAGAGCGTGCACTAGAAATTCATGAAGTGTTGCAGTTAAGGTATATCAGAATACTGTTGTGACATCCAGGTCAGATCACAGAGCATCTGCAGAGATAGGTGTGGGACTCAAAAGTAGAGGCAAAAGAGGCCATGTCCAAAAGGGGCCGCCATTTTGTTAAGTGTCCTTACAGTGCGCACAGACTTCTGCCATGTGTCTGTCAGGCTTGGATTTACCTCACCCCAGGGCACAGCCTCTTCTTAATATTAGTGTCTATCTCATTTGAAATGGTTTTGGAAAGTCTTCAGAGGACATACAGTAGTATATATCTCAGGAACCAACCTACCATATTCGGTTGCTGCAAAATTAATGACAACAATAAAAATACGTGCTACGAGTAAGTGTTGAAATGTACTACATAGGAGTGTGGGTCAGGGAAGCTTACCCAGCTTTGTCTGCTTCTGTGATGTAATCCTTTCAATTTTAGGGGCCTTACAACTTCTATGAAGGAGTAGCTTTGTGTAGTGCTTTTTTCTACTGATCAGGAAAAACACTACTACCTCCTTCAACAGTGTTGTTATTTGTGCTCCAAGGCCAGGGAAGCAGTCTGCCATCATTTACATCTGTGCAATACAAAGTAAAGCTGATGGAGCTGCTGTTTAAATGAGAGGAAACTTAGCCTCTGAGTTTTCCTGGGGAGGAAAAAGTGGCAACAATGCTATTTTCCATATGAAACATATATAGGTCTGCTGGAAGTGCCTGCCAAAGAGCTGATTTGTATGCAATAGGCTGTTGGGTTTGAGGATAAGAGAAATTCCAAATGATAAATGCAGCGTAGAGTCAACTGGGGTTTGAGGGCAACAGTTAAGGTTTGGAACAAACCCCCATGTGCTAGTGGTACCCCGGTTACCATCATCAGGCAAGAACAGGGACTTTACTGATAGGCAGGGGTGATGGATTGCCCCCAGGGAGTACATGTATGAGAAGTAGTCATGTGATATAGGGTGAACATTACAAGCAATTACAATTTGAATATATTATCAAGGGAAGGAGGTGGAGGACCGGAAAGCAGCTTTATTAACCCCCTGAAGTTATGTTCACAGCATTTTGAAAAAGTTTATGTATTGCTGTGAATTACAATCATGGTGACAAATGACAGTACCCAGAGAATTTGTGATCGCAGCCTCTGTAGCAGGCAGTGCTTTACCAGAACAATTCAGAGCAACATTCCATGTATACTTAAAATAAAAGGAATGAGGAAAATTAAGTGTAAAGCCCTAGACAAGGACAAACCTTGTGATAAATCCTACCTCAGGTTTTCTTATTGTTTCTTTGGCTTTGTGTTCTCATGAAATTAATATTCTTGGTGCTATCTAGCCCATCTTGTGCTGTGATACAGTCATTTAATTCCAGCTAAGCTGAACACACGGGGGTAAAAACCTGGGGAAAAAGCTTAGTGACTAAATATTGGTCCAGATCACTACTGCGTCTTCAGGAGGAGCTACCGGAAGGCACCAGCCAGTAAGTAAAACAGGAATGATGGCTTCACACCACCTTTGTGCCTTCAGATTTTGGAAGACCTTGGGCAAGGAGGGGTGCAAGACAGCCTTGTGTAACTTGGATCTATCAGCTCACAACCACTCACTTTGGATGGTCTGTGGGGTTGTGGTTCAACCCAGAAGCAATGTCCTCTCTTCTCATCTGCACCTTCTTTGGTGTATCACTTGCTATGGCTTGTGAAAGGGCAGCACAGCATCATGTGAATTATTTATATCCCCTAGGGTTCTGACTCTCCCCGTTATTCTCTTTGTGTTGTAGGAAGTCCGTAGAGGAGCTAAAGTAAAGATGATCAAAATATTCTGCAAAATACATTTTTGACAAATTTCTTTAATGAAAAGCAGTTTCTCTCAAGGGGAAGTGAGTGAACCTGAAAAAAAAAATCTATTAGCAGTCTAAATTTGAATGCTTAATTTTTTTTTTTCTCATAGCTGCCTGCAAAGCCACCTGATGTTTTTCAAGGATCAAAACATTTCTCTGAAGTTTTGACGTTTCTCAAAATTTCAAACAATAAAAATAAACCCAGAAAAATCACTGTGTTTGAGACCAGATCTGCTTTAAAAGAGATGGTGAAATCTGTCCTGATGATTTCATAGAATCATAGAATAGCCCAGGTTGGAGGAAGATCTTGAAACATCATCTGATCTTTGTTAGGCTTTTTCCTTCCCCAAGTTTACTCAGAACTAATGCCCACTGTGTGCTTAATGTACCATAACTGGCGGTTAAGTATTTCAAAGGAGGACCTTTTTACTTATTAAAAATCCAGTGATATTATTTCTAGAAGTCTTGGAGTTTTCACCCCAGAGTCTTAATTAATTTCCAACTCGGGTGATTCAATTGCCGTTCTTCATTTCCCCTACTGTTTCAATTGATTACAATTCAGTTTGTACACCTGTCTTTAATATTCTGCAGTGTGCATTTAAGCAGCCTGTATGCTGTAACAGAAGTGGCTGCGTGTCAGTGATGGGAACAGTGATTTAATAGTTTGTAAATAAGATGGTTGGAGATCCCTGGCATGAAAGTTGGTAGGTAAACACAGTGCTGTGTAATTATTGTTTAGTAGCAAAAACCTTATTAAGTTTATTTGAGTTTCAACTTAGATAATCTCAAGATTTGTTGTCTCTGCCTGTTTCCCGGGTTTCCTGAATTTCTGCTTCGCTCTGTGGCATCCTAAGCTGTTATACTTGCAAAGAGTGTGGCTGAGAACCTTTAATGATATATAATCTAATTTGTAAAATAGTATATTTACATTTATTTGGAATCCAGTTTCTTTTTATTTGGAATCCAGTTTCTTTTTCATGCTGTCTAAAGCTAAGGAAGCTGGGAAGCAGCTAAGGAAGTTACTCCTTTAGCTTCCTTTTTGTCTTTCACAATCAACTCTCAGGAGACACCACAGAAAGTGTGCCTGGCAGGAGAAACTGAGGCCTGTTTTCACACCAGCATAGGAAGATTTTTCTCTGGGTAATTACCTACTGAATGATAATTTCTATGTTGGCATGGACAGACTATAGATGAATTTACTGTTCTGTAAAAGAGATATGGCAATAGCTACCTTGTTGGGATATTTATATTCGTTATTATTTATTGTTTCCACAACACCACAGGTGTATAATCAATCTGCTTTTCTTGCAATTGGAAAACAAAATCGGTGAGTTGAAGAGTTGTCATCAAACTGACATACAGACAAATCTGTGGATATGACTTCTAGGAAAGACATTTTATTTGTTTTCATTGAGATTAAGTGTACATGTGTGTGTAAAACTTCATTTTCACCATTTGTAGAGAAATTGGCATGGATTTGTGAGGGGTAGACTCAGTCACTGCTCCCTGTGCTGGGCAGAACTGTACACCTGTCACAGCTCATCTCTGCAGCCCTGTGCTCAGAGGACCTGGCTGCCCCCCCTAGAGATGCCACCACTGTGGGACATCATTTGCAAGTACAGCACTGCATGCGTGGACATAGATTTATGCCATTAAGTTAGAAACACCAAGTAACACCTTTTCCCCGAAAATGGTATGTAAGGCCTCCGAGGTTCTCAACCACAGATGCTACAGAGAAGATGAAGGTTGTTCTCCCGGTGTGCTAGGTCTGGGGGAGTCACTACCTGAAGAAGGCAGCTCAGGTCCTGCAGCACGAGTACAGGAGGCATTGCAGTTAAGCCAGCTTTATGCGCAGTCAACACGCAGAGAAGAACCCAGCCACCAAGGCATTAATTGAGAACAAGTTCATTCGGATTAAAAAATGTTAATGATCACTTTCGAAACACTGGGCGCCTATGAGGGACCACCTGCCTGGAATGAGCATTTACCATATGGTGCCTTTGGAAGCTAATATTGATTCTCATTATTTTAAGCGATTACAAACATTGCAGGTGTTTTTAATAATCTCTATTGTCTAATTAGAACACTCTCAAAAGTATCTCATTCTGCCTGCTAACGAATATTGATCTGAACAGCTGAGTTTGCCTTGTATGAGTGATGGGAGTAGGCTAGCTGACACTTTGTAGTCTCTTTTGCTGACTGATTAATCCAGGAACAAGGGACTAGAGCTTGGTGTTAGAAATCCCGATTCATCCCGAGGTCTGATCAGCCTTGCCAGGAGGACCTACAGCTTGCACCAGAATTTTCCAGTTAAGTAAAGCATTGATATAAGTATGAAATTTTACTTTTTGTCTAATGGGGATTGGCAAAAAAAAAAAAAGAGGGAAAAATAGTGAAAGTCATTGCAGAACAGTTAAGCCATCACAGAAATATTTATATAGGAATGTGATACTGGAGTTTGCACATTTCTGTCATTCCTGACATAGAGTCATTATTTCTGTCATCACTGATGCACAGTCATTTCTTGGAAAGTACTGAAGAAATCTTATAAGCAAACAGCACTGGTGAAGGCCACTAACAGAGGTAATGGAAGTGCTTTTCTTTTCTTTTGTAGTTGATACTCCTTCTGTCAAGGTGGACACAAATGATCAGCATAGACCAAAAATAAATACTACTGGAGAAACTGGAGTTCATTATTTTTTGGGGGATGAAATTTAAGCGGGTAAATGTGAAAGAGATGTTGAAGTATCCTGAAGAGACTCCTTTATCTGTTTTCCCTTATGTGAGTTTGCTGTCTGCTAGTGCAGGCAGTTTCCTTCTGTGAATAAGCTCATACCTGAATTTACAGCAAGGAGAGAATGCATGTATTGTGAGCCCTTTGGCTTTTTGGCCTCCCTAGGTCATAATGAGTTAGAAGTGCAGCTTTCTTACATCTAAAAAAGATTTCTGCTCAAGGTGGATATGGATGACTATAAGCGTTTGTGGGCTTCTGAAACTTCAGCATGAAAATTAAAACCTTAAGTATCAGGGAAGAGTAGAGATGGAGGCATCTAAAAGATAAGAGGGTAGGGACATCATTTAGTTATGGCCTTTCTTTCTTCACAGGTTTATGTATATCACTGATTACTGTAACACCAGAAAGCACTGTAGGCTGTTAAGCTGTTGCTTTTTGAGCTCTTGGAGTGTAATGGGCACATATTCTCCCCCACAGTTGCTTTGAGAATCTCATTTTCACAGCATGATAGAAACACACTCCAAAAAATGATTGATGTTCATGTTGTCAGAGCTGCCAACTGTTGTTCATATGCCTGCTATGATACGTGCATTTTTGATGGGTCTTTCATGGCTTCCTCTGTGTCAGAGAAGGTGTCAAGAGGAAAAATGAGTAAGGTACTGCTCCATAAATAAGCATGCTGCCTAGGGTTTGGGGTACTGTCCAGTCTTGTTTTTCTCATCTGATTTTAACAACTGTTTCTGAGTCCCTAGTAAGCATCATTGTATTTATGGAGGAGTATGTATTCCATAGGGAAAAACTAAGTGCAGGACTGCCTTATATCTGGTGAAACAGAATCTTGTTCTCTGATGAAAACTGTGGTTCGTTTACTTTGCTAGTTTGCTTCTCAGGAGAGGAAAGCCTAGAGGGTTGCCTGTGTACCGGGATATCTAATGTCTCTAGCCCTCAGACAGCAGGGTGTACTGAAAGCCAAGAATCTGCTGACTTGCCAAAAGTAGGAAAAAGAAGGTGGGGACCTGGCACCAAATTGTTGTATTACAGCTCAATAGTAACTGAAGGAGTTGCAGTGAAAAAGGGATGTAAATCTCAAAGATGTGGGTTTTAATCTAATAGTGCTACCTGATAAGGAAGAAAAAGGAAATTATGGTTTCCATCTTGGCTAGTGTAAATGCTTAATTCTAGTTGTATTTTAGTGGTTCTCTTTACATTAATGGAACAGGGTTAGGCAGCTGGTTAGGGGGAGTTCGAAGGACCTAAAGAATGAGGAAGATTTTGTCTCAGTCCTATTGCGCAGAAGAACCTGCCTAAGCTCCAAAAAGGATGAAACTCAATTTGATAAACTTACCTTTCTGGACTAACAGCTTTGTTCCCTAGGTGCGCGATGCTGGCACACCTAACAGACCAGATGGTGCAGGACATTGCCAGCATGTTGTGGTGCCATTCATCTCCAGGAATTTGTTTCAATACAGACTGGCTCAATGGGAAATAGAGGATAGTTCTTCCTAATGGATGTTTGGTGACATCCTTTAGGTTAGTGATAAGTTTGCAGGATTTCAGTTCTTATTTTGGGGTTGCAAATTCATTACCATTTTTCAGGCTGCTTGGCAAACCCAGCAGAATTGGCCAAGATCAGCCTGAGAAAACTTTGAACTGTTCATGTTTTTCTGAAAGTGAGTAAATTCTTCTCCTGCTGTTGTAAAGACTTGGGAGGATAGAGTTGTGAGGATAGAGTGTGTTTGGAACTTGCTTTGTTGCTACTATGCCATGCAATTTACTGTCTTGCCTGTGCATATTTTAATATTTTAAGTTTATAGTTATATACAGCTTGTTAGCAAATGAATAAATTCATTAATATAATGCAAACTCCTTAATATTGTGTACGGAGCTGCACAAAACTTGATAGCTATACCTGCTCTGGAAGTTTTGTATTGTGTTTCTTTGGCCTCTTATTGAGGAAGGATAAGAAATTCTGTTCTGGAAAACAGCCAACCAACCAACTCAGAATTTTACCTTGAATTCAGTTCAGATTTGTCCTGAGGTTGGGAAAGCATGAATGCTTTTCTTCTGTTATCCCCAGTCTCTGCATACATGGATCCTAGCGAAAAAGGCTTTTAATTTGGTATTTTGTAATTGACTTCATATAGTGAGTTCAGGGAATTTCCTGTCTGTTTTAATCAGGACTGTTCTCAAGAAATTCCCAGCCTGATTTTTGCACATTATGGAGAATTTCAGCTGCATAAGTGGAAAAAGTGATCTCTTCTTCTCTCTTCTTTTGTTGCTTAAAAAATTGTCAGTCTTGTTTCAGAAAAGGGAAATTTATAAAGCTGACACTTGGTTATTCTTCACATTGTTTTAATGACTCTCACAATTCTCCTATTAATTAAAAGCACTGTAGCTGAAAGCCCCAACTCTGACTCTATCATGAAGTCTTAAAAGATAGCTACTTCGCAGTTTTGGCAGTAGAGTACTACTTAAGATACATGTGATGTTATGTAGGTGAAAAAGTTGGGCAGTGTTTTCTACCCTATACTGGCATTGAGAATATGACTGATGGAACCAGGGACTACTGTTGTTTTCTCTTGGGTGTGATGGTGATGCTAGGTTTTGATTTTTTGGGAGCTGAAAGAAGGAACAATGAAAATCACTGTGTAGGTGCACCTAGAAGGGGAATTGTGAAAGAGCCAGCTTTTCTTGCCCTTGGTGGTTTCTGTTGATAAAATCTGATATGATACAGTATATTTTTAGGTTTTCAGGGTTTAAAACCCTTAAAACTAAGAACCCAGATGGTCAAGAGCACTTTTAAAGCTGCTATTTGAAGTTAGATGCAAAACAACACAAGGCACTTTGAGCTGGTGCCTTCATAGAGGCAAAGACATTTCCAGATCCATACTCTGGACAGCAGTCACTGTGAGGTGAATCTGATGGTGCCTTTGTGGAGGGAGATCCTCAGACCAAAAAAACTGCAGTACAAATGCACCATTTTTGTATTTCTATGTGCCAGACAAGGGGGATGAAACAACAGCTTTTGCCACAGTGTCCTGGGTTCAGCAGTAGCAGTCATTTTTCTCCTTCTTGGTAGCTGGTGCAGTGCTGTGTTTTGACTTTTGGCCTGGGAACAGAGCTGATAACAATGATGTTTTGGTTTGGCCAAGGAATTTGTGAGCCTCATGCTCTGCCAGGGAGCAGGGGAAGCCAGGAGGAAGCGGACAGGACACCTGACCCAAGCTAGCCAAAGAGGTATTCCATACCACAGCATGTCATGGCCAGGATGTAACGGAGAGTTACCCGGAAGGGCTGGGAGACTGTGGGGTTGAAGGAGGTATGGGTTGGTGCTTGGTCAGGCTGGGGGGGGGGGCGAGTTATCAGTTGGCTGGTGGTGAGGTGATGTATTCTCTTCCCTTGTTATTTCCTTTATCATTATCATTATTGGTGGTAGCAGTAGTGATTTGTGTTATACCTTAGTTGCTAAACTGTTCTTATCTCAACCTGTGGGAGTTGCATTCTTTTCAATTCTCCTCTCTGTCCCTCCGGGAGTAGGGGGAGGGAAAGAAGGGGGGGGAGTGAATGAACAAGTTGCCTGACTGGGTTTAAACCACGACACACAGCTAACGGTTTTATTCAAAAGCTATGAAAGAAATGTGAGAAATCTGGAAAAAATGATGGTCCATGGGCCTCCACTTTCATTGCTGCAAGACAAAACCTGACTCTGGAAGTGACTGGCACTGTAAAATGCAGCTTTTCTCCTAGCAGCACTGCTTAGGGGTATTCTCTTGCCCAGGGTAGCATGTAAATCATAGAATAATAAAATAGTTAGGATTGGAAAGGACCTTACGATCACCTAGTTCCAACCACCCTGTCATGGGCAGGGACATGTAAATGTGGCACAGCACGCAGTGGAAAGATGTGAGTACCCCCTGATGCAGTTGGTTTTGGCTGTGTAATATGCTTTCATTTGGCTTTGGTTTCTGAGATACAATCCTCCTCATCTCCTGTCAGCCTCCTCCATTTTCCTTCATCTTCCTTTATTATTTAATGAAAAACTAGAGAAGTATGTTCATAAAAATAAGCTCCTAATCAGAAAAAGCTGTAAGTTAATGTCTTTCAAACCTATCCCCCAAATCCCAAGTTAGGGGAGCCCTGTCTATGTCTGGCTCAGATTAGGTTTCAATTCTTTTATTTTGTTGTGGTGCGAGACCTTGCCACAGAAGAATGTGTTTGGAATTTGTTCCAAGAAAAAAAGGGATGAATGGCCTTATTTTGGGTGAGAGGCAGAAAGTGGGCTTTGGTGGAGCAAGGCTGTTGCAGGCATGTTCTGCCAGAGGTGCCAGTGTAGCAGCTGGGACATGTGAGGGCTCCTAGCATGGGCATGGGGGCCAGCCTACCCTGGCAGTGTGACTGGAGCAAGCTTGGTCTCACGCATCTGTGGCTCGATTTCAGTGCTGCTTTGATAGCCACAGACTTTTAGAAAACATTCAGCTCAAAGGGGGAAATTAGTGTCACGGGGACTGTTTTCTTTATGGGAAAAGTCTCGGTTGGATGGCTCAGCCAATAAAGATGTTAATGTATTTGCTCAGTGCATAACCCACATATTTCAGCTCCCTGGATGGGGTCTTTATTTCTGAGGTGAATGACTGGGGAACATTTAACTCATGGCTTCCAGGGGATTGGGAAAGTGCTAGGTTTTCTGGAATGTGAGGTGTTCCATTTTTAATATCTAATGTTAACTTTTTTGTGTTTTTATTCACTCTGGCTGGGTAAATAAAAAGGCATTACTTTCACAGACAGGAAGATTTCCGCCTGCCTGAGCTGTTAAGCCTGATGGTATAGCACTCAGTTACATCTCTGTCAAGGCTTACATTTACTTTCACCATTATAACTTGTCCATCATTACTTTGACCTTGGAATTCAGCCTTTTTTAAATATGTTGTTGTTATTGTGTGAATTAGGCATTGGTAACCAGTCTGTGATGACCTGAACTGGAGGTGGATTGGAACCTCTCTCTCTAGACCTGATCGGAAGTGTAGTGTCTATCCCCTGCTGATGTCATCCTTTCCCTCCTGTGAGGACAAGTTCCACCCCTATTGCTAAGAGTGAAGCTGATGTTCAAATTCTACAGATACTGCATATCCCTCGCTTATTATTGGAGAAAATGAAATGTTAGCCTGTAAGATTATCCTGTAGTTTTCTTCTGCCTTCCCTATGTACTTGCAAGTGATTTTTAAAAAGGTTGGAACTGCTAGTCTATGTTGAAGTAATGACAACTGCTGCACTCAGGTACACTCAGCAGAAGAACCTGGGGAGATTCTCATAAGATGGCAAAGGATTGTTCATTACACAGGTTTCTGTGCCTTCAGTGAAAACTGTAAAAGCATCTTAGGTGAGTCAAGAATAGGAGTATGTCTGGTTAAGAATGCCAGGTGACCAAACTTGTACTGGTTTATCCCAGAATCCTGAAAACATGGTGAAAGAGCTCAGTCATGTGCTGCCTAAACTGACTCTTGGGGGGGATGGGACGGGACGACAGCCACAGCTAGGACTTGTAGGATGTTCTATACTAAGGTTACTTTTGGGGTTTGTAACTCTCTTAGCTAAGATTACACATGGGGATTCAAGATGTTCTCCCTGACTAAGATGAGGCTTGGAGCTTGTAGGCACCTGTTGGAATCAGACATTGATACTGAGGTTTTGTTTTGCATTTTAGACTTTGTAAGGGTGGGAACTGCAGACATATTGGTGTGTCAGGGCTCTGAGTGCTCTAATGAGCCTTAATAGCCCTGATGAGCCTCACCTGTGGCCCACATCTGTAGGCCCAGGAGCTCTATTTTAGCTCAGCCCTGGGGTCTTAGTCCTTATTTGAGCTGTGCTGGGCGGAGGACTACTAATTATTAGTTTAGTTGCAGCCATACTGATTCCCAGCTATGGATCCCTGTGAACTAGACCTGAACTTGCAGACTTGTTTCCTGACTTTGACTACCTGGCTTGATTTTTGGCCTAGCTTTGTCAACATGGGTGTGTCTGGCAGTTGCCAGATCTTATCCTATCTCTGATTTATGGTTGACTTCCTATTTTGCCTGCGGACCTGCCTTGTCACCGTGATACTACCTTACAATCTGGGTTATTGACTGGATGTGGTTGTCATTTCCAGGTCTGTCTTGATTTTTTTATGACTTAGTTTCCAGGCTTGATTTAAGCTTGAGGCCAAAAAGTGTTGTTAGGCCAAGTCAATTATATTTTCTATCTTGTATACCTAGGGTAAGATATCAGGATTCCTGAATTCCTTCATTGCTGCTCTAGTTATCTACTTAGTAATGAAACAAGGTAAGAGCTGCATAAGTGAAGTACAGCTTTTATTTTGCTACAGTTTGCTATACACCACAAGTTGCTTGCCTTTAACTTTGTGAGTTCTTTCTCTTTAGATAGCAATCTAGAGGGATGCTAGATGTCATTTCTGTTTTTATACTGTACCTTTGCCTAATAAGTTGGAGATTATTGTGAATAGCTCTAAGAGTTACTGTGAGATATATATATATATATATTAAAAAAATAAATACGGCAGTAGTAAGGAACTGATAATATTGCTGGTGTATTACTATGGAGACCTGCTCTCAGAGTCTGACTATAATAAACCAACTTATTTTAAGGTACTGGCTGTGGGCCAGACTTGAGTTGGCAACTATGTGATGAAAAGATAAGAATACATAACTGGCTGTTGAATTGGGTAGTTCTACGACTGAACTTCTTATCTCCTTGAGCATCCATATTATTGTTTGAGCCTCCCTGGAGTAGAAGAGATCTGTCTGAGCTGGACAGAATTAGGATGGGAGGAGAAGCAAGCTGAGTTTGACTTGCCTACAGCAGCTTCAACTGTTTTCTCCCTGCAGCCAGTGTGTTTGTCCTCATGCTATTAGCAGCACTTGAACATCTATCTGTACATAGGTATCTATTAACAGAATATCTATCTGTATATAGTGTAGATCTTATTCGCTGCTATGGAGATTGAAAGCACATCAAATGAATCCTTGGCCTTTGGTGATCATTTAATGCAAAGCAGCAAACACTTTTTGTCTGTTTCTTACTTCTTTTATGCAGACTGTTGGCTGAGAGGGCTTGGCTGAGGAACAGGAAAGTCTAATCCCAAGTTTGCACCTACATCTTTCATTGTGTCCTCCTGGCTGCTGGCTCATGGGAAGCCAGGTCCATGGATATAGATGGAAAAGCTGTTCTAGTGCCCATGTTAAAGCAAAAGTGATACTGACCAGGTTACTCTTCCAGATAACTGGAAGCAGCTGCCCCAACAAGGGGGCTCAACTGGAAATAAGTTTTTTCCTTGCTTGTACTCTGGCGAGTGCTATACAGTTGCTGCAGTAGTGGCCCTTTTGTGTGGGGTACAAAGAGTTTATTTCTGAGGATGAATCTGTACAGCTTGTGTGACTTTCTGCCATCAGATACTGAATTATGGCCAAATGTTTAGCATTTTAAAACAGTGCTGTCCATAAATTGCCATTGTGTAACTAGATCTCTGGCACAAATTCTCAGAGCATAGTTCAGCTGCTATTGAAATATTTGGCTTCTGTTAATCCCTACCTACCCCTATGTAGCTCTTCGATAATACTTTCCCTCCATTCTATTCTGTGGTCTTTCTAGAACTAACATGGGTCACAGTCTTGGACAAGCAGCAGCAAAATTCTCCCAAGTAGAAAGACTTAATTGTTTTCCTCAGTGGGATTTCTAGTAGCTGAGGACTCAAAGGCCTGTAGTCACAGGTAATCAGTGTGAAGGCAAAGCAGACGAGGAATTACTTTTTATGCTTTTTAGAAATGTTGCCTCTCTGAAAAGCCTGTGTGAACAGGCTCTGTATAACTGGAATTTGAAATTCAACAGTGAAATTCCTTTTTCAGCGGGGGACAAAATGATTTGGTTACCTTTTAACACACAGAATAAGACAGGAAGAATAGTTAATGAGGAAGGAGCCTACGTTGTGCTTTCTTTTGGAAGATCACTTAAGATAAATACTATTCATTTGGCAATCTGGTTTTGAAAGAATTGCAATGTGAGAGAATGGGAGAAAGAACGTGCAGGGAATCTGAAAATGAGATAGTCGCCAACTTTTTCAGAACTGGCTGAATAGGAGCGATAAGGGAAAGGAATGGGCTACCTGCCTGTATTGAACTGCCTATGTGAAAAACTAAAGCAAGCAAGCTAGCTGTCCTTGATAAATCAAGATTAGAAGCTTACAGAGCCAGGATGTTGTTTGTTGCTTAATGTTTGTAGCCTAACAAAATTCAATAGATTTTTTTTTTTAAGTACGCCTGCATTTAAAGTTTGGTGTTGTTTTGTTATTTCTGAATGAAAGGGAATTAAGCAGTAAAAACTTTTAAAGTGGAGACAGCTACAGGATTGCAGCAGGCCTTCTAGATCTGAAAGGACTTTCCTCAGCATCTGCCTTCTTCCAGTCACTTGTAATTCAAAAATGGCTGAAGTTCAGAGGCTTTGAGACCTTAAATATTTTAGCATGAATCCTTGGCCCAAGAAAATGGTCATGGAAATCTCCCATGAGAAGTATGTTTGAGAAGTTCTTGGACAGATTCTCAGGAAAATGTGTCGTAGAAATCTAAGCACTTTCATTTCCTTTTGAATCAGGTCTTTAATTTCTGTCAGAGTATTGAATTGAAATTTCAAGGTTTTGGTAAACTTCTCAGGCTTTGCGTGAGGCATGATGTTTCAGAGAATAATGTTAGAGTAAGTCACTGGTATAAACAAGTAGTGAAGGTTGGCCTGAAGACAGATTTATTGAAGTGGCTAGGGATAGATTTAGAAGTGGAAAAAGAATATGGTGGACAGAAAGAGAAATGAAGTGGTAAGGTAAGAGAATAAAAAGGACACTGCAACAAATGTGTCAAAAGATGCACCATATTATTTTGCAGCAAAGAAAAGTCAAAGTGGGGACAGAAGTAAAACAAAAGCAGGAGTAGATGTATATTTACTAACTATAAATCTATGTGATGTTACACTTGCGTATAGTTATGGTTTGTTTTACTTCAATTAAAGAGTGATTAGACTAAGTAGGGGAAGGCATTGTCACATAGAAATTAATCTGAACTGGCAGATACTCTTAGCACTGGGTTATGGTTTAGTACATGAAGAGGAGAGGAAGACTCTTGTCTCTTCCACCCCTTTAAAGAAATGCAGTTCAATGACTACAACCAGCACAGTGGCTGTCACTAGCCCTACTGGAGGCAGAAATCTGTAGCATGGAGAGATTTTAGCAATGTGGTCTAGTGTGAGGTGCCCCTGCCCATGGCAGTGTGTTTGGAACTGGCTGACCTTTAAGGTCCCTTCCAACCCAAACCATTCTGCAACTTCATTGTGACATATCAGTGGAGCTTCTTTGGGTTTGTTTTATTTTTTTTTGTGGTGACTGAGCAATCCCACTTCCAGTCTGGATTATGTAGATAATTAATACCCCTAAGATTTAGGGCTGATGTGGTTCAAATCAAAACCACAAAATGAAGCTATTTGAAAATACTAAGATTCTAAATATTGGAACTTGATTAATGACAGTAGATAAGTCACAAACTATGACAGAGTTTGGAGCAGAGCCCAGAAATCCCAACTTCTTTTGCTTTGGCTGCCACATGCATTTTGATTCACTTGCGTTATTCGAAGTGAGAAGGTCTTGTGACGAGCAGAACTTGGGTTGTTGATAGACTTGTTTGTCTACGAACCTACCTTAATTATTTTTGGACACGGAAGGTTTGTACAGCTCTTTGTGAAAAAGAAGAGTGCAGACAGCCCTCTTCCCTTCCCTGTCTTGACTGGTTTAGAATCAAAAAGAAAAATGAGTGAGTTGAGTGGAAGAGATTGCAGTCACATTCTGGTCAAAAATGATAGAGCTCTAAGTTAACCAACAGATCTTTAGTTCCTGGTAACTTTGAATATTCCAGTTGCCATAACAACATACAAAGACTGTCATATTTTAGTTTGCATGCTTTTAAAGAACTTTATGAGCCATGACCAGAAAATTCCATCAGGATTAAAAGCAAACAAAACTGAAAACACACAGTTATTAGGTTCCTAGCGGCGCACAGCTTATATAAAACCTAAAAAATGGAGGGTATATTCTGTGCTTAGATGAAAGTGACCACACTGAAAGGCACATGAAGAGTATTTTGTTGTGCTGGTAATGCTGTTGCCCATAGAAGCAGTAAGGCTTGGGAGGCTCTGTGCCAGAGGAAAGCGACCTAATTTGTGGGAGCACTTGTCTCCCTGCCTCACTCACAAGTAGAACTGGGAAAACATGTTGGTGAATGCCTAAATCTGACTGATTTTTTGCTTTCGTCCCACTGTGAAATTCTTCTCATTTGAGTTTAGAGCTTGAGAGCAAGACCTTTAAGTATGGTGCAGCTGAACCAAGGTGGTTGTGTTAGAAGGGCAGCTACCACCGTAGAGTGGTAGAACACATTAAAAGAACTGCAGTCTAGACTTTGTGCCATAACTTGAATGCAGAATTTGGGCTATTGCACTGCCTTGCTCCTCACCTTAGTGAATTGGTACAACCTGGTCTGCCTTGATTTCGGCAGCTGAAAATTCAGTTCATGTTTTCCTAGATCTTATATTAGAGATGGTGACCTTAAAACCACTGCCTGGAAAGAACCAACAAAATTATGCCTGCCTGTGTCTGCAGCTGGCCGAAAGACCTGCTTTCAGAAGAATGGAATGTCCTAGCTCGTGTGGCCAGCAGTTGAACTTAGTATCATAGAATAGTTAGGGTTGGAAAGGACCTTAAGATCATCTAGTTCCAACCCCCCTGCCATGGGCAGGGACACTCACACTAAACCATGTCACCCAAGACTCCGTCCAACCTGGCCTTGAACACTGCCATAGGTGGAGCATTCACAACCTCCCTGGGCAACCCATTCCAGTGCCTCACCACCCTAACAGGAAAGAATTTCTTCCTTATATCCAATCTAAACTTCCCTTTTAAAATTTTAACCTGTTCCCCTTTGTCCTGTCTCTACAGCCCCTAATGAAGAGTCCCTCCCCAGCATCCTTGTAGGTCCTCTTCAGATACTGGAAGGCTGCTATGAGGTCTCCACGCAGCCTTCTCTTCTCCAGGCTGAACAGCCCCAACTTCCTCACCCTGTCTTCATACAGGAGGTGCTCCAGTCCCCTGATGATCCTCGTGGCCCTTCTCTGGACTTGTTCCAACAGTTCCATGTCCTTTTTATGTTGAGAACACCAGAACTGCACACAATACTTCAAGTGAGGTCTCAACGAGAGCAGAGTAGAGGGGCAGGATCACCTCCTTCGACCTGCTGGTCACTCTCCTCCTGATGCAGCCCAGGATATGGTTGGCTTTCTGGGCTGCAAGTGCACACTGAAGCTGGCTCATGTTCATTTTCTCATCAACCAACGCCCCCAAGTCCTTCTCTGCAGGGCTGCTCTGAATCTCTTCTCTGCCCAACCTGTAACTGTGCCTGGGATTGCTCTGACTCAGGTGTAGGACCTTGCACTTGGCATGGTTAAACTTCATGAGGTTTTCATCAGCCCACCTCACAAGTGTGTCAAGGTCCCTCTGGATGGCATTCCTTCCCTCCAACGTATCAACCGAACCACACAGCTTGGTGTCATTGGCAAACTTGCTGAGGTTGCACTCAATCCCACTGTCCATGTCAGTAACAAAGATGTTCAGTTTAGTGGTCAGCACTGTTGGCTTTCCCACTGCTGACTACTTCATCAGAAAGACCTGCACTTAAGCATATCCCACAATCTGAAATTGCATTGCTGCCTCCTCTCTGCTAAAAGATGCTGTCATGATCTACTCGGTTACTAAAGCATGGACGGCTCCATCTCTGTTTCTTTGATAGGCTTACCTTGTGTCAGTTCAGAAGTCTGTAATACTTGTAAAATATTTGGATGGCACAAAAGAGTGGATTTTATCTGAAAATAAATAGCACAGAATGGTCATACTTATTAGTGGTGTGCGGTGGCCTGGGATGTTTCTCACCTCAGCAGTAAAAGGCGCAGCTTATTATGAGTACATTTTCACAGTTGGAGTTATTCTTGGTGTTACAGATTTCTTATGCTTGTTGGTTCACCGATCTGGCACTTCCTGTTTTGCAATATTTTAATAGAAACCTTTTACAAGCTGAGGCTGTCTTGGACTGAAGACCTTCTTAGGGTATGCAGACAGCCCACTGACGTGATTTAAATTAAGAGTACTTAGCCATGCAATGTATCATCTATGTAGTTCTCTAAATGCTGTATGAACCTTGTTGTTTTTGATATTTTTCTTTTAATTGGTCAAGAGAAAACATAAAGGAGAGGGTGATTTTTTTTTTTTTTTTTTTTTGTTACATTACAAAAGTTGTTAGCTATTATGTGTTGAATTTGGGCAGTTCCTTTCATCATCCACAGGGTGCTTTTAGCAGATAAATTGCTTTCCTATCTTTTTTTTTCTGTTCAGCTTCACAAATGAATCCCATCTCCAGTTGAACTGGTAACGTGGTGTGGGTGAGAAAGGAGCCCATCTGCAGTCACATAGGAATAATAGTCCCTGCTCTTATTTTGTAGGTGTCAGGAATTTGGATGTATTCCTAACAAGGTAAACTGGTAATGGTCAGAGTGCCGTTTTAAAGGAGTGTGAGGATTGTCCTTCCTTGCTGTCTCTAGCTTGTCTAAGCAGTGGTCACTGGGCTGCTTCCGCTGTGTCTCTTGTGCTCTTGCTGCTTCTAGCACAGGAGATCTTGAAATGTTTTTTTGTTAACAGCCAGGCTCATCTCTGGCGCAAGAAGTAAAACAAACCCTGTGTTTGGACAAATAACTTCACGGCTTCCCATTCCTTCATTTTAGAGTTACACGCTTTTTGTTTTGAAATTCTGCAGCTATTGTGCTCTCTAAGTAGCAGAACAGCACAGTTTTCATGTAATGTGGTCGTTTTGTTAGCGAAAGCCAATCAAGTTCTCTGTTTTATCAGAAACAACTTTCCCGCATCACACAAACTTTCCTTGTGCTCTGAAAATCTCTTCTGATATCAGCTCTCCCTAATTTCTTTCCTTGTCTCGTTGGTATGCAGCCCTGTAATTGCATCTACAGAGACTTTCAAGATGTAGAATTTAAGGAACTACAGGATTTAGGTCACATGGATATTGCCCGTATACCCTTAATTATCTGAGAGGAGCATGAAAAGTGATGGATCAATAATTCAGAACAACATCAGAAGCAAAATTAAGTTTTTCTTTCTCTTTCTATGCTAAAATTATAAGAAATAGAATCAAAGGGGGGTGTGTGTGTGATGGTGGTGTGAGAAATTTTCAGGCAAAGTATACCATTCTGAAAATCAAACAATGTAGTGGCACTGGATTTGTGGGGTTATGGCCACCATCTCTGTCTCCCCGCATTTTGCTTTCCAAGCATTATCCAGCTGCCTTTCTTTTTAAAGGAGACATTCCTTCTGGAAATAATTTTTTTGACTTGAATAAATATATAATTATCCTACTTTTTCCTACCTAGATCAAAGGAGGAGAGAAGTGGTGAGGATGAGAGTTAAGAGTCCATGTTATGTTGTTTCATACAAAATAATTTAAAAAGGGTATGTGAAGTGTTACAGATACTGCAACAAGAGATCTGTGAACCAAAGGCAAGACCCTTCACTTTTAGGGCACTCAAATCAACTTCAGTCCAGCTCTCATCTGGGGGAACTGAGTGCCTTTGAGGTGCTGATGGTGGAGATATGCAGCATTTTACATTCCAGCCTGACCCTTGTTTATGCACCTGCCTGGCTGTGAGAAATTAGGGTATTATTTATAAGTTCTTAGAGTGTCCAATTTAAAACAAGGCCCAAAAGAGCCCCCTGGTCCCAAAATTATTGTTTAATGCTTTTTGACTTGTATGATATAGTGTGTGTGTGCACATAGGTGCAGAATGCACTCCTTAATTATTGGCTGTTGCGCAAGCTCCTTGCTGAGTTTTTCAACATATCAGACCCCAGGTTGACATCTGGGCCAGACAATGACATTTGTGGATGACCAGCAGCACTGAGCTAGAAAAATTGCTCAGAGGAAAGTTATTGCCATCCAGTGGGGAGGGTGTTGGACTGGGAGGAGAGGGAGTTTATCTTCCATCCATCATGTGAATTAGGTGACTCTTGGACCTTTGGATTGGTTTAAATCTTCCTACAATTACATATTCTGTCAAATGCCTGATTAAAAAACTTAATCATAACTGGTAAGTTGTCTCCTGGTTGACCACCACTTGGGCTGCTGCTGAATCCTCCCACTGGTATTTCCTTTTCCATAGCACTAGTGTTAGCCTGGCAAAGCTCTGGAATCAGTCTAATGTCTGTTGCACTTGCATAAAAAAAATGAACTGCCTTTTTTGCTTCAGTTACTTTGAGTTTCCTACCAAATAATTTAGAGTAGGCCTCTCATCTCAAGCTTCCCTATAGATGAGAGAAGATCTTCCTACTGCTGTTCCTGTTAAGCATTCGTCTGGATGGTATGTAAAAACCAGTTCTACTAAATAGTGCCTCTGGGTGGGTGCTGCAGGGATTTGCTTTCAGTGTGCTGTAGCTGCACAATGAAGGAGATGTTTGTTGGGTCTTTTAGTTTGCAAGATGAGACTGGTGACTTATTTTGGCCTTCCTAAAGAGATTTGATGGATTCAGGAGGACTGGGTGAGTGCAAGTGTGTGCCAGTGTACCAAACCAGTAAATCCTATGTGGCCTTTTATTTCTCCCTACTCCCTACCCAGCCTTTCAGCTTCTTCTAGGAACATTTGCTCTTGCATGAATGGAATCAAGGTCATCGTAGGAAAAAGTAACGACGTGTCTGATTTTTCTTGGTGTTATGGTATGACTCATTGACTTAATTTGATTACAGTGTGTTCCTCAAGATTGTTCTCTATGCAAAAAATATTCCTCCCTCCCCTGTGCTGCTTGGGGGAAGACAGATGCTTCATGCTGAACAGAAGATGCTTAGTAAACCTGAGCCTGCCATTCACCCAGTTACGCCTAGTCTGTATAGACACATACCCATTCAAAAAGTCTTCTAGAATTTGTCAGTTTAAAGCATCTTTCTCTGACATGCACAAAATAATCCCTCATGGAAGCTTGAAATATATGTAGTTTGTTCCCCATTTGACAACTGAAGAGTCCGTGGGTTGTTTTCTTAGTGTTATGTATCTCCAGGTGATCAAGCAATGGAATTTCCACCATATTCTGTAGGAAGACTTCCCATTTTAATAAGTCTTTCTGTAGCAAAGTTATCCTTATTTTGAAACACAGGTTTTCTCTTTTCTCTCTCCTTGTAGAAAAATAAGTTATAAATGACACAGCAAAATCCAGATTATGTAGCCTTGTTATGACTTTTGTGTGAAGAGTTGGATACAACCCATTTGTTCTGGCTTTTAAGAAGCCTTCCATTATTTAGAATGAAAGTGTGGAGGTTTGGTCATGATTGCAGGGTTTGAACCATGTAAGGCTTTACTTATCTGTAACAAAGTTGAAAAAGGAGCATTAGTGGATTAACAAATTGGTATGCTTGGTACGTAGCTAAAATTATATATAACCTAAAAACCAAAATCCTCCATAACACTAAGAAAATATCCCACAGACTCTTAAGTTGTCAAATGGGAACAAACTACATATATTTTAAGCATCCATGAGGGACATTTTTTTTTCTGTTCATGTCAGAGAAAGACGTTTTAAACTGAGAAATTTTAGAGGCCTTTTTGAATGGGTTTCAAGCATGCTCTCTAAGAAATTTTACTTGTAGCTTTCCTTCTGGCTCTTGAGGCATTTGAACAAATTTAGCATTTTAGTACTAAGGTTGTTTTTCTTTTGTAGCTCTACACTGGGTGAATTTAAAATCTGTGTGATCAAATGGTTCAGTAGTATTATTGCTCAGAGTGTTTGTATTTCATCTTTTTCCTTTAAAAGTACATCCAGTGGCATAACAATGCTCTCTGTTTTGGCAGAGATCCTTTTCTAATAGTTCTAAATTGGATTTGGAATTATTCCCCCCCCATCCGTTGTAAGCATTTAAACCATAAGCCTGACGGTGATTCCATAGAGTGCTTCCTTGACTTTGTGCTGGACTGAGGCCAGGGTGAGCAGCCTTCTCTTTGTGTGGTTTGGTTTCCAAGTGGAAACTCACAGGCATTTAGAGGGCTGGAAGTGCTGTGTGCTCCAGTAAGGGAATGGGTCTGCTTGTTTTGTGCATAACACGTGGCACCTCCCCTGTTGCTACACATATGATCCTGAGAAGACTGTTGTCCTACCTGCTCCTTCCTGCAGCTTTTTAGTTCTCATTGTGGTTAGTCTCCATACAAAGGGGTGTGAGCATGTATGTACTTATGTAGGTAGACATAGAAATGCATAGTAATTCCTTGATTAGTTATCAAGTGTGGTGGGTTTTCATACATGTACTTGTGTAGAGAGATGTATATGTGTATATAAACACACAAAGATGTATATACACACACAAAAGCTGGTGCTTTTCTCTTTGTTCTCCCTCCCAAGTCAAGTACAACATAGGCTTATCCACAAGGAGGGAAATTTAAAGCAACAGAAAATAGAAGGGGTCAGGGAAGGAAAAAAAAACCTGATTAAAGCATAAAGGGGGAGGAAAAAAAAAGTCAAATTCTTGGAGCGAATATGAATCTTTTACATTTGACTTGAAAAGAAATGGAAGATGAATTCAAACCAACCCTTGTGTGCCTTGGATTTACATGGGTATAGCCTCTCCAATGTGTTTTTTCCTTATCACTTGGTTTGTCGTTGGACCCTTTATTCATAAAAATGCAACTAATATCCTGTCTCTGGGTTGGCCTGTTTAATTAGACCTATGTCAGTAGGTATAAGTCCTACATTAGAGGAATAGAGGGAAAACCGGAGTAAATAAAATAGAGGACAAGAAGTTGCTGAAAATCTAAGTTAATAGAAGAATGGAGACTAAGCTGCTCTGGAGGTAGATGTTCTTCCTTCCATACCCAGTTCCTGGAGGCTAGTGGCATCCTGAGTGCACAGGCTATGCAGTGTTGTCTCTTTCAGGATTAGGAGAGCATCAGCTTCATGACTTGAACTTGGGTCTTGCTGTTTTCTGGGTGTATGTATTTATTTTTTTCTTTCTCTTTCCTTCTCTCTTCCTGAAGGTTGGACTGATGCAGGCATTTTGGGATATGTTAGGCATTTATGTAAGTGAAGTAAAATTCATTTTGTATTTTAATTCATACTGAGTTAGCTCAGCAGCTTCTCATGAAAGCAAGAGAATTTTGTGTATCCATTTCCTCATTGACCCATGTTTAGCCCTCCCCCAAAAAAGGCAGTGCTGGAGGTCCTCACAGAATTCACTGTTTTGCCTTCTCCCGATTCCTCTCATGTTTTGGTGGTTATGTCTATGGAGGAGAAAGCAGAAAGTAGTCACAAATTGTTGATGTAGGCAGCAGAAGTCAATTAGAAGGCAGGTAGGGAGTGAGAGTGAGGAAGGCAGTTACAGATTTCTTTGCTTAGTTCTTGTGAGTTTTTCAGAAGTCGTGGGATTCGCTCCTGTTGGATACTATTTTGAGCCAAGCAGAGAACACATTCCCATAGCGAACAAAAAAGGCTGTCTCTATTCATGTTTTTTAGCTTGAAACTCTTGAGCCCTCATTTTTAGCAGATCCTTTAGTGACAAAGTATGAATGGGAGATGGTGGAGGTGGGAGAGATCATCTCTGCCCTTTCTACAAGGGGGTGCTCTACTGAAAGCCTGTAAAACAGGGAAAGGCACACTGACATCCAAAAAATCTACATAAACTAGGGAAGAAAATAGGGTGTTTTTTTTTTTTGTTGTGTTTTTGTTTTTGTTTTTTTTTTGTTGTTGTTTGTTTGTTTGTGGGTTTTTTCATGGTGGAACTGAAAGTGAATTATTGGCAACAGGAGTCCCTGGTCAAAGGAGAATTCATCTGAATATCAGTATGGATTGTCTTTACTTTTATACTGATAGAATCTAAATGCATCTTGGAAGAGAGCTGATAAAAGTTCAGTTGATTGATCTCTTTTAGAAGAGAAGCAAGCCTAGAGAAGTGCTGGTCAGAAACTTGTATGGACCAATACTGCCCATACCCTGACATGAACTGGATTTAACCTTATGGACATTTTGTGTTCTTAATTCCCAGTCATCTAGTATTACTGCCTGGTTTAACTTTCTAAATAGTACCCAAGAAATTTGTTTTACTGAAGGTGTTTGGTCTGGATCTGATTTGTTTCTATGATCTAGAAGCTTGATCTCTCTGTTCTGATTCACTGTGGGGAGGGAGCAATTATTTATCTTAATTTGCTTTACAGAAAGGAAGAGAGGAAGAGAAATTGAGGTTTCATTTTTGCTTTCTCAGTGTTGAAATCTTGGAAAATGAGAAGAGTAAGCCTTCTGTGTCTTACTTACAGAATCAGTAAGAGAAGCTGGAGGTGGGAGAAAGTCTCTTCAGTCCTTCGCAGGGCAGGAAGCCCAAAAGGTTTTCTTGAAGTAGTGGGCCTTTAGGGACAGGCAGTGCCAAAGAGCAGTAGTGTAACACAGTCATGTGGGAGAATTGGCTCATGGCTTTGCTCCTGCCCAATTGCATTACCTGCTTACTCATCCGTTCTCCTGAGCAGATGTCAGAGCAAGGAGGTGACAGAGGAATTCATTAATACTGCAGGAGGTCAGTAAACTTGCACAGGGAAGCTGAAAGGCGTAAGAGATCCTCTGTATGAGTATGTACAGACACATGTCCATCTCTTCCCTTCCCTGGGGCCAGTGGAATTCGCTTTTAGGAGCAATTACAGCAAGCCTGTTCTCTCCGTGGAGAGCACTGGCGTTACTCCCCCTCTGCTGCGGGATCATGTGGCTGACAGTTTGCATCACCCCAAGAGCTTGACAAGGGTGCAGGGAACCAGAGGCAATGTGTATCCTGTAGGTGCCTCAAAGGTGCAAGACAAGCAGTTGCTTGTAGAGAGCACAAGTGTTAATCCTCCCAATAGGGAGGGAGAAAGCTGTATTCCTGTAGAGACTGAAATCTGCTACTGCTAATGCAGAGAGGCACCTGCTACAAGGAAGAACAGTCTTCCTCTGCTGTACCATCTCTGAGCAGCAAGGAGATGAAAGCTCTGTACAGCTAGGCAAAAATGTGAATTTTATGGAGAGCTGGTGTGGAGTTTTGGGATGGAGTCTTCATCTCTTTGACTACTCAAAGTTGGTTCACTTCAACCACTTACAAGAGCTGGTAACAAGGGTTATCAGCTGGCTGGGAAACTAAATGTGTTGCCTTTTTGGTTTTTTTTGTGTTTCCCTGTGGCATAGTCTCTGAGAAGAAGACAGCATCATTAGCTCTGTCTTCTGAGTCCTTTATGTGGCACTGCCAGTTTCTTATTTACAGTGGCAACAGAATGAGAAATCTGTTTTGACTGTCTTCCAATGGATTTCAGCCCAGAAGTATACAAGTGAGCCATTTCCTCTTTCTGGGAGAAGAGATATGAACAGAGAGGGTATGTATTACACTCCTCCAGGAACTGGTTTCCCTTAGACAAATCACCAGAGGATATGGTGCTGCTAGATACTGTGGGGGAAGAAGGGGACTGTTTGTTAGGAGACCTTAATTCTAAAGGAATTCTAAATACTACAAAATTTAGTAGGAAATTGAGGGATTTCTAAACAAAATTTAGAGGAAATACTAAATACTACAAAAAGATGTTTCAGTGAAGTTGCTGAAGGCTCGGATGGATGTCATGAGATGTAATAATAGGAAACTGAGCACAGCAATATACATTTAAATACCAAAAATCCCTTTGCAAGCCATTGGACCTGCTATGTTGCTAAGGAGTTGGCTGTTTAATCTGTCTGAAACTGGGATGAAATAACCAGGAAAGCCAAAGGGAGTAGGCCAGAGGGGGCTGATACTGAGAATATTGGGTAAATGGTCAGATAAGTCTTCTCCAGTCATTTGCATGGGTCTAGTGGTTGCGTGAAAGGCTGTACTGAATTACCCAGATAATTCTTGTTCTACAAGTCAGTGTTGACTCCAGTGCTCGGGTAAGATGGGACGCAAAGGGGTGCTGCTCTGTTGAGAGTGTCAGTTGTCTCAGTGAATGTGTATGTCATGACTAGCAGCAATGGTTAGATAGAGCAATGAACATTGAACAAACTAGTTGAAGACTTGAAGGCAGTATAAGCCACATCCATGCACCATTGCCCCTCCAAAGAGGGGTTCAAGACAGATTTAGCTCAGGTCAAAGATGACAGCGATGTTGCTGTATATTTCCAATCCCAGCTTGGTATCTCCACAAGATATCATGCAGAAGCGCCATTCTGCTTAGAGATAATTTAAGTCTCTCTCTACTGTATTCCATTGCACCCAGTAGCTATACTTGGTAATGTCACACCAGGAAGAGCCTGGGCAAAGAATAAACAGTTGTGTATAGTAAGCATCTGCCCACGTGAACACGCGTGGAGCCAGAGTGTTTTTTGCAGAGGTACACTCGGTTCTACACTTGTGAGGGTCTCATTTAAGAGAATGCAAGATTGGAAAGAAGGAACTAAAATTTGGATGCTAATTTTATGGTAGTCAACTAGATAAATTTATGTGAGCTTAAGGTATATGTCAAGGAGCGGGGACTCTAGCCCCCCTTTTGAGGCATCAGTAGCTCAACTGGGCAAACCACATTGTTCAGGAACAGTCAGAGGGGATAATTTAGCCTCTCTTCCTTCCCCCAGTAACACTTATTTACCCTGTGCATTAAATTCAGGTGGCAGGGTAAGTCACACTCCATCAACTCTTTTAAAATCACTTCTAATACATATTTTAAATTACAGTGTTGTATTTTATTGCTGAATTATCATTTTTCAGTACTTGTTAATGTTATATTCTTGGATTTTGTTGCCTTGGTGTGGCTTGATGTTACGTAGATACCTGTACCTGAGCCTGGGACTGCTGCCTACTATGGCCATCCTGTAGGTCCATAAAGGCTTTGTGTTCCTCAGGAATGAGGTGTCATGCCAGTCCTATGCCTGAGGAATAGACTCAAGATGGGAGCCTTTCATTACACTCTTTAGGGAACCAGATGGAGCAACTGATGAGACAAGTTTAAATGCCTAAGCGTGTGCAGCTTGGCTAAGCATTGACTAAGGGGTGGGTAGGTGAACTCTGCTAAGCACTTCAATGGCACTCACACCAACCAGTCTCTCATGCCTTTTAGGCAAGGCTCCTTGTCAGGAAGAAGGGATAGTACCTACTGGGAAATTGGGAAAGTAGGAGATGTACTGTTGCCTATGTGCCCTGTAGGAACATAATCCATCTGTCTGGAGCACCCTAGCAGATCTCCTGCCATTTGTGAGTGAATGGGACAGGAAGAGCTTATCAAAATTGCAGAACTTCACTGATTCTTCACTGTACATTTTGCCTGTGCAGGCAAAACCAGGCACTGCTGCTTCCTGTGATGTTGAAGTGTTTTGTGCATTTAAAGTGTTTTGTGCATCTGGTCGAAGCAGTAAGGGTTGAGGGGTTCCTTGATTGCAGCGACCATGAGATGGTGAAATTCAGGATCTTGTGTGGTAGGTAGGACCAGTAGAATAGCTAGTAGAATTGCAACCCTGGACTTTAGCAGGGCAAACCCTGGCCTTTTCCAGCAATCCCATGGGCAAGGCTGTTTGAAGGTAAAGGGGCCCAAGATAGTTGGTTGGCATTCAAGGATTGCTTTTTCCGAGCTCAAGATCGGAGCATCCCGACACGTAGGAAGTCAAGGAAGAGGGCCAAGAGACCTGCGTGGCTAAATAGGGAATTGCTGGGTATGCTCAAGTGGAAGAGGAGAGTTTACAGGTCATGGAAGGAGGGGCTGGCCACTTGGGAGGAATATAAGGCTGCTGCTAGAGGATGTAGGAAGGCAGCTAGGATGACTAAGGCCTCCTTAGCATTGAACCTGGCAAGAAGGGTCAAGGACAGCAGAAAGAGCTTTTTCAAATACATGGCAGATAAAACTAACACCAGAGGCAATGTAGGCCCACTGATGAACAGAATGGGTGCCCTAGTGACAGAAGATACAGAGATGGCAGAGTTACTGAATGCCTTCTTTGTCTCTGTCTACTCTGCTGCAGGCAGTCCTGAAGAGCCCTGTACCCCTGAGACCTTAGATGAAGTCAGGTCAACGGAGCAGTTTGCCTTAGTCGATAAGGAATGGGTTAGAGACCAGTTGAGCAATCTGGACATCCATAAATCCATGGGTCCAGATGGGATGCACCCGCGGGTGCTGAGGGAACTGGTGGAAGTCATTGCTAGACCACTCTCCATCATCTTTACCAAGTCTTGGGAAACGGGAGAGGTGCCTGAGGACTGGAGGAAAGCAAATGTCACTCCAGTCTTCAAAAAGGGCAAGAAGGAGGACCCGGGTAACTATAGACCGGTCAGCCTCACCTCCATCTCTGGGAAAGTGATGGAACACCTTATCCTTGGTGCCATCTTAAGGCATATCAAGGATAAGAGGGTTATGAGGGGCAGTCAACATGGCTTCACCAAGGGGAAATCATGTTTGATTAATCTCTTAGCCTTTTATGAGGAAATAACACGGTGGATGGATGATGGCAGAGCAGTGGATGTGGTCTACCTTGACTTCAGCAAAGTATTTGACACAGTCTCCCACAGCATCCTCACAGCTAAATTGAGGAAGTGTGGTCTGGAGGATCAGGTAGTGAGGTGGACTGCGAACTGGCTGAAGGAGAGAAGCCAGAGAGTTGTGGTCTATGGGGCTGAGTCTAGTTGGAGGCCTGTAACTAGTGGAGTGCCTCAAGGGTCAGTACTGGGACCAGTATTATTTAATATATTCATCAATGATTTAGATGAGGGAATTGAGTGTACTATCAGCAAGTTTGCTGATGACACTAAGCTGGGAGGAGTGGCTGACACGCCAGAAGTCTGTGCTGCCATCCAGCGAGACCTGGACAGGCTGGAGAGTTGGGCAGGGAATAACTTGATGAAATATAACAAGGGAAAGTGTAGAGTCCTGCATCTGGGCAGGGACAACCCCAGGTTCCAGTATATGTTGGGGAACGACCTGTTAGAGAGCAGTGTAGGGGAGAGGGACCTGGGGGTCCTAGTGGACGACAGGATGACCATGAGCCAACACTGTGCCCTTGTGGCCAAGAAGGCCAATGTCATCCTGGGGTGTATTAGAAGGGGGGTGGTTAGTAGGTCGAGAGAGGTCCTCCTTCCCCTCTACTCTGCCCTGGTGAGACCGCATCTGGAATATTGTGTCCAGTTCTGGGCCCCTCAGTTCAAGAAGGACAGGGAGCTGCTGGAGAGAGTCCAGCGCAGGGCAACAAAGATGATTAAGGGAGTGGAGCATCTCCCTTATGAGGAAAGACTGAGGGAGCTGGGTCTCTATAGTTTAGAGAAGAGGAGACTGAGGGGTGACCTTATTAGTGTCTATAAATATATAAAGGGGGAGTGTCACGAGGATGGAGCCAGGCTCTACTCAGTGGCAACCAATGATAGGACAAGGGGTAATGGGTACAAACTGGAACACAAGAGGTTCCACTTAAACTTGAGAAGAAACTTCTTCTCAGTGAGGGTGACGGAACACTGGAACAGGCTGCCCAGGGAGGTTGTGGAGTCTCCTTCCCTGGAGACATTCAAAACCCGCCTGGACACATTCGTGTGTAACATTATCTAGGTGTTCCTGCTCCGGCAGGGGGATTGGACTAGATGATCTTTCGAGGTCCCTTCCAATCTCTAGCATACTGTGATACTGTGAAAAGTGGGGAAATACTGTGCCCACCTTCTGTATGCAAGCTGCCCAGGAATTTCCCTGTCTCTTGCAAACTTCTTATGGATAGAGAAAGCTTGTTCCAAGGAAACAGATGATACATTCAGACAAGTAAGGGGGAGGGGATGATGACACCAAACCTGACTATTCTGTGCAGCAACACTTGTTGTACTAGTGATGAAGTTTGGATTGCCCATATCTTGAAGTACTGGTCTTGGGCTTCAAGTGTCATTCCCTTCTACTCGGTGTAACTTCCTTTCTTATTGTTCAGTGCCCTTCACACGAGAAACTTGCAGTGGAGTGGCACTGCTGATGCTGGACACAGCCCTTATGCATGTGAGAGTGTGCAGTCCTTCCTGCAGCGGATGATGGGGTCACTGCTCCAATGTGGCAGCTGGCCCTGACATACGTTGTTTTCTTAGGTGTCTCACAGCCTGCACAACAGGCTATATTGGAGAATGGAGCATCTTGTCTAATATAAATATGAGTGACTCCTTGCATGCCTACAAGACATGTCCAGAGTCTGCACCGCTCTCCTGGCTCCCTGGTGCAGGGTTAGGTGCATGTTGCTGCAAGGTGTGCCCAAAATGAGGTGTCCCCTATGAAGGGGCCATTTGTGGGAATCTCAGGTTAAGGACCAGGAGGGAAGAAAGCCCAGAAAAATTGCCTTATTATGACTCTGAGGAAAGGATTAGGAGGTAGGTTGCTATTATACATATTAAATGGGGGATCGAGGAGGGGGAAAATTCCCTCCACTGCTGTGCTTGAACTTCTTTATGCTTCAGATTTCTTTCTAGTGTTGAAATAAGGCAGGTGTGATAATGGTATTTTCTTTTGTTGTATGTCTGTTAACAACTTATCACTGTTATTAGATTAACCTCCATTCACTAACAGAGACCTGAGAATTGCTCCACAGACCCCTGAGATCTCAAAAGAAGTAAGAATTTACTTCTAGAGCTGAACGAGGGGAATCAAGTCTAGGGCTCCATCAATAAAGAAGATGTTACAAAAATAAACCATTAAACCAAATGATAAAATGGTAAAGACTAACCTTAGAGGACTTGTGTGCCCCGAGCTGAGCACCAAGAGCAGTTTAATCTTTCACTGCTTCATGAAGGGAGGAAATGAGAGACCAGCCCTGGCACAAGGGAATACTCAGCTCTGGGGCAGAAATCAATTTATTATTGAATAAATGTAAAAATTGCAGTACTCATTGGAACGATGCCTTAATGGACATACCACAATTGTTCTTAAGCATCTTTTGTCTTGAAGGATCCTGAAGTGCTTTCAGAATTGTGGGGACAGGAGGATTTATTTAGGTTGCAGCTGATGTTTTGTGATTTAACATTGCATTAATTCAACTAAAGCAGTTAAGAACGGGAATGAAATAAAATTTCCCATCTGATTGAAACTTCAAAGGAAATAACTACTGATGTTGGAAAGCAGCCACGATATCTGAACTAACTTTGCTGATCATGAGATCTTTAAAATACATGTTGGGAAAGCCCTCACTCTCCTTCTGTTCCAGGGCTATTCGCTTCAGTGTCACCACAGCCTCTAGTAATTGCAGTCAATATAGCTTAAAGGCTAGAGAGCTGATCACAAGTCACCCTTGTTTGCTTCCTGCAGTGGAGTATTTCCATGCAGAGGATCACTTTATTACTGATTCAGAGGGAAATGCTTCTAGAAATTTTCAGCTCTTTCTGCAAAAACCCTGAGCTGGAGGTTACCCACCCATGAACGCCGTTAACATCTGTAGTTGTAGGCAGTATTTCCAGTGTTGTTTGAAGGGAATTGTGTAAAGCAATGCATATTCCTATTCTGTTCTAAGTGCTGCCCTATGTTTCACTTAAGTCTGTGTAACTCAAGTGGGGGGAAAATCTGTGTCTAAATTCAGTCAACAAGGAAGGCTAGAATACCAAGAAGAGATTACGTGTGTTGCACACAAATCTGGCAAGCATGGTGTCCTCTCTGGCTCATCAGACTTTGACTCTAGAACATTGACAGTGGCTCCTAAATTAGTATCCTGCAGTCTGGCACATATGGCACACTCGTAATTTAGTGTTTAAAAAGAAAAAAGCAAGATGGAACAAAAATCCTTTATCAGCAACTTTATCAGATTTTGCTATAAGGAACCACATTGCTCTGAACTTTGGTGACTGCAGCTTTCTTCTGAGATGTGCTTGATATGTCTGCCAATCACATGGCAACTCAGTCAGATGCAGTAGCAGTACTCAAACAGGAGCTCATCAAATAACCTCTTTAAAGCAGAACCTGTCTGTTCAAGATCCAATTGTTTATTTGTAGTTTTTTGGGTTTTGTGTTTTTTGTTTTTTTTTTTTTTTGTGATTCACCCCCCCCCCCCCCCCCCCCCCCGAATTGTTTAAATGCAATAATCTCTAATCTGCATGTAACTTTAACATAAGGAGTGAGAGCAAACGAACTGCCAGGAGGATTCTGGGATTTCTTCTGTCCTCAAACTGGCAGGGCTTGTTTAAATTAGTTCTGAAATGGCAACAGACATGGGTTTGAATAGACACATTTTACTCTCCTAAGGAATAAAAAAAAAATAGACAGTGATGTCGTAGATGCAGATTCCAACAGGGAGCTTTCAAAGTTAACCTCCAGGGCTTCCTCACGTGTGGTTGATGAAGTTGTCAGAGTTTCCTAGTCCAGACACAGCCTCACAGTTGCTTATCTGAGAAGAGGTGCCACCCCTCAGCATGCAGGAAGCTGCCTTGGAGTTTGCTTTGGATTGTTCTCTTGTGGAAGCCTATGTAATCAGCCCTTTGTTAGCATGCACCTCCTGTTTTCCTCTTGTCTTGGGAGAAAACTTGTGTCAAGATAAAGGCAGTTTAATAAAGCAAGAGCTGCATGTGAAAGCAAAGGAAAACAAAAGAGTTATTCTCTACTTCCTATTTAGCAGGTGATGTCCGGCTACTTCCCAGGAATTAGGACTTCAGTACATGTAGTGGTTGTTCCAGAAACAAACATCATAATAACAAATGCCCCCCTTCCTCCTCCATTCTCTTAGCTTTTATCGCTGAGCAGATATCATATGGTATGGAATATAACTTTGGTCAGCTTGGGTCAGATGTCCTGGTTGTGTCCCCTCCCAATATCTGCCCACCCCCAGCCCACGGGGTGAGATGGGTGGAATGCTGGAGAGAGCCTTGATCCTGTGCAAGCATTTCTCAGCAGTAGCCAAAACACTGGTGTGTTACCCACACCCTTCTAGCTACCAGTACAAAGCACAGCACTATGAGGGATGCTATGGGGACAAGTAAATCCATCTTGGCCAGACCCAGTACAATCGGAGGTGAGATTCTGGCCTCACTGACTTAAGTGGGAATTTTGCTTTCAAAGCTGTGGCTTGTGCTAAGTAATTCTAGCTTGCTTCCTTGTAAGATGTAAAATCTCCAGCATTCAATTTATCTGCCTGCTGACGCACATTGCAGAAATGCTAAAGCTCCCATCATCGTAGAGATAAAATCTATGTGGGTCCTTCAGAGGCCACTGATGTAGGCGTTCTTCAGTTGCAAAGCAATTCTGCTGACTGAGCCTGCAGTCTCGGGCAAGTCTCTTGACTCCTGCATGTAATGTGGGAGTCATGACAACAAGATGCTATATTTCACAAATATGTTGCAAGGTAATGTAATGTAGTATGCAGAGCAGTCTGAGATTAAATGTGGGGGGCAGGAAACTGCAAATCATAGTGGTATTAACAAACAAATGACTCTCAACTTATCTACCTATTCAAAGTCCTCAACAAACCTTACAACCCAGAGGAATCAGTGTAATCAATTACATGTATTAGTTTTTAGATAGCTTATACATGTAATAAAGGAGAAAAATGTATATATTTGACATGTTACAGAAAAATCTGTTGTAGCTAAACCATTATTATTGGAAACGAAATGTGATTATGATACCAGAGTTATATTTAGGATTTTATAAATAGGTAGTGACTCTTGAAGGTGAACTCTTTTCTTCTATGGGTGTAGAGTTCTTCTAATCTGATAGCTATGAGAAATGTTATTAGTGTGAGCAAAAATATCTTCATTTTTTATTTAGTTATTATTTTAAGGACTAAGAAGCATTATGGTTTGGATAAGCTTGGAGGGTGGATGGTGTCTCTCTTCCTGAGTATTTGTTCTGTGGACATCTCAACCAGCCATGCTCTAAGATCACTTCTGAATTCATCCCCCACCCCCCAAAAAAAAAAAATTAAAATCTTGCTTCCAACCCCAAATTGGGGAATGAATCCTAAGGCATTTGCAAATAAAGTGAGAGAAGTCCTTTGATTATTGCTTTGAATTGTTTCTGAAGGAAATTAATTTCTGCAAACACTTGTCAGGGATAGGGGTGCATCACCAGTCCTTTATCATTTAGAGAAATAGACTGGCTCATCTCTCTGCTGTTGCAACTTTTCCACAGATGAGACAAAACTTTTCCTCCTTGCAAGCATTGATTTCAGTCAGGAAAGAAAAAAAAAAAAGTACTTTATTTCCTGGATTGCATTTACTCTGCAGAAGGAATAAATATATATAAGATAAAAATTTAGAGTAGGATGATATATGGAAGGCAAACCCAACAATGTTGTACAAGAGCTCAAGATGTGATTGCAGGAAGAGTCATAATTTGTAAAGCCTTTGCTTGGGTGTAATTAAAATTTTGATAATAATTAATATTGTATTAGGGCTCTTCTTGCCCCATTCTCCTTTGAACTTTGTTTATGAGGAAACCTGAGTCATGCATTTGTAAGTGGCATGTTCTCATTTCTGATAAAAGTTTGTTGTGTGGATACTAAAGGCTCCTGACTCCTCTGCTCTGCCTTTATCTCATGGTTTATTGTATGAGAAGGTGACTGGTTTAGGGGGAGGCTTTTTAAAACAGTGCGGGATTCGCTGTTACCAAAGTTAATACGAGCTCAAAACCACCTCATGTATGCATACTCCAGTGGCTAAACACAGTAGTGGCATGTATTTGGTAAATATTCATAGGTATTTGGTAAATATTCATAGGTACTTGGTAAATATTCATAGGTACTTGGATTCAGTTTTGAGTTGTGCCTCATTTCTGCGCTAAAAAAAAAATAATCCAGAAATGTCTGCACTCATTTTATACTTTAAAAAAAGGCATGTTGGATGATTACTCAAAAGCAATTTTTCCCTAGAGCATATTTTTCCCTATAAGCATATGAAAAATAGAAACTTACCCGTACTAGCTATTATTCAATTTCTTCAGAGAATTTAGAGGGATTCTGCATCCGTTCCTAAGTGAAATTATGCAGAGGAGAAATTGAAAGAAAATTTTTCACTTTATTAACATTTTTTGCACTTTCATAAACTTTTCCAAGGGAAGAGAGAGAAATCCCATTACTATTGCTTTCTAAGTCAAGTTTTAACAAGGCAGCATGTAGCAAATATGTGTGAGGAGAGAGTCCTCTGCTTGGAAACTAGAGCTGAGTGAGCTTTTCCATGGTCGATTCTGCACCTTTTGATCTAAATGCTGTTTGAGAGTCTCTTCCTTCTGTCCATGTATTATCTGGCAGGCTTAACAGGATCTAGACCTATTATTGCCAAGTGAAGTGACCCCTCCTTATCCACCACTGGTGGGCTTAAGTGTCACAAAAAATGCTTTCTAGCCTGCATCCTAAAGAAAAGAAATGTGAAAAGCAAGTATCTTGCATGATAACAAGGGGTAACGGGTTAAAACTTAAACAGGGGAAGTTTAGATTGGATATAAGGAGGAAATTCCTTCCTGTTAGGGTGGTGAGGCACTGGAATAGGTTGTCAAGGGAGGTTGTGAATGCTCCATCCGTGGCAGTGCTCAACCAGGTTGGACGAAGCCTTGGGTGAGATGGTTTAGTGTGAGGTGTCCCTGCCCATGGCAGGGGGGTTGGAACTAGATGATCTAAAGGTCCTTTCCAACCCTAACCATTCTATTATTCATTCTATGATTCTATGACCTTCTGTCACAGCTGGGATATAGGGATATGCCCAGCCAGATATAAGCACATAGCTTCAGCAGAAGTGCTGCTCATGTACTACTATGACCATAGTTTACCGGAAGTCTGGACCTTGTTTAGTTGTTGAGTTGGATGCAAAAGACCATGATATATGTATGGGTATCTTACAGGAATGGAAGCAGCAGGGTGAGATGCAGATCGCTATTTGTGTCTTAGCTGCATTAGTAGTGTAGGGTGGGGAGACTTTTTTTCTGTTGTATTAGGAATTTTTATCTCCAGTGTTAATCATGGATATCCAAAGTGGGTGCCAGTATTGAGGCAGCAAGGGACTGTTTTCCAGATGGGTCAGATGTAGTGGGAAAGGGAAGGAAAGCAACCACTCTGAGTGGATATTTTGGACAGCATTGACAAAGGAGAACTTTTTTAACTGATCTTGTAGGTGTGACTTGGAGTCCAGAGCCCTGATGGTTTTGTTCACATCTCTTTAACTTGCAGTGCATCTTGAGAGAAGCTTTTCCTGCATCTTTGTGTTTCTGTATGTGTTCCCCTAGAACAGAGATAACAGTTGTCAAAGACACTTAAGGCCATTCAGTTTTGCAGTTCCCATCACTGATTTTTTTCCACCACTGCAACTGCTAAAAGCATTAGACTTATGCTAGCATCAGAGCTAAGTAATGCTCTGATGATTCAGACCATTAAGGTTTTTAGCTTTCTGTAAAAACAGTAAGTTTGGTGATTATCTGGACACTGAATAAAATTCAAATGTAACATTTGGGCAGTATTGCTGGATGTTTCCTTTGGAGAAGGGGGAGCCGGAGAGGGGGATGCAGGGATAGTGCTTGTGATTTGATTTCTAGCCTTGAAAGTTATGAGTCCCTCTACTCGCTTGCCAGAAACTTCTTAAAAAGAGTATTCTATTCATTGCTGCGCTTGCTCATTTTCAGTTCATAGTATTTCAGGCTTATGTAGCTTGGTGTACCAAGCTGGTCAGGTGCATTTCTGAATGCTGTAAATGTCATTGCTTTACCACTATCTAAGACAGAATTTTGGTCCTCTGTCCATGATGATGCATTAGATACTTAATTACATATCTATACCCTTTACTTCTAGAAATAGTTGTGTGCAATGTGCTGAGAGGCATGGTGGAAGAAGCAATGTTATGAGAAGCATGTGAAGAGAGTCCCTGTGTCTTTGTTTAGGAGGGAAACAAGGCATCAAGATGGAGCAGTGCTTTACTATGTGCACAGCGATGTAGTGGTTCAGTCTATGGCCATAAATTGTGTTTTAAATTAATTTATCTTAAAACGCCTTCTCTGAATAATAATTTTGAGGATATTTAATCATCAGATTAAAAGAGGCACCCTTCAGATGAGGCAGGATGTTATCTCATTTGTGCACGGGCTTCAGGAGATGGTGTGGCTCAGGAGATAAAGCCCCAGGCTATTCCCCTGGGGACCGTGCTCTTTTGCTCACTTGTTTCAGAGTGCTGGGGGCTGGGGGGTGGCTCTGCTGTACTAGCAGTGATGCTGATAAGAAATCAGACGCTTGGGGGCAAGAGGAGGGGGCAGGAATGGATCAGAAACCTGCCCAAACAAGTGCAGGGGAGATCTGTTGCTGTCTGAGGGGCCTGGCACTCTTTCCCAGTGCTGTTCACACCTTGCTCATTATATAGTGTCAAATTCCCTTTGTTATGCTGTTGGTTGTTTTTGTAAATCACACAAAATGCAGGGGGTGTGTCAGTTAATGAACTCATGCATTCCATGTTCAGGAAGGATAAATGCATGTGTAGGGTGTATTGTTATTTATTTTAGTACCACTTCCACCTGCATGAGACTCTGGGTGGAAGAAGAGGGCTTCCTTTGAAATACCTATCCCTTTATAATCTGATTAATGGTGTATTTAATGGCTCCTGGGAAGAGAAGTCCTCTAGTGGAGGCTGTCAGGAAAGCTAGGTTATGTACGTCAAGTCTGAGGTCTTTTAAAGAGCTAAAAAAACCCTAAAAGAAGTGGTGCTTCCTCCAGTGTGTGGCTGGCAGAGTTGCATACTTTTGAAGATCCTGAATTTTCCTCCCTGCTGCTTCTGTGAAGTCTTAACTTACTGTGTAAAGTGATGTTGAAACAGCTGGTGAGTCTGAATTGATGATGCAATTGCTGATTGTTTCTTTTTTTAGTTGTATTTAATCTCTACTTCCTTAGAGGCTACAATATTTGTTGCCTCTTGAAACCACTTTTGCATTTACTACGTTGTGTTGAATTATTTTGTCCTCTACACTGCAGCAGAAATAACCAGTGGACAGTCATTGCTGGCTATGGGTGCTTTGCAGTTTGTGGAGACCTGCGTCAGCAGTGGGAAAAGGGTTTCTAGGGCTCTGCAGTCAGTAGGTCTGTGCTTGATCCTATAAAGGGGCTTTACTGGTTCAGCTGTCTAGAAAGGACAGGGAATTTCTTCCACCTTTGTGCAAATAGGCTTCTGGCTGTTAACTTTTCTCTCTTTCTCTGGAACAGCGCAGATTAGATTCGGATAGAGATAACCTGTTGGCTGCAACAGGCCTGTCGGCACTCCCATTGTCATTGTGTTATCCCGGATGCCTGATTTCATGTCCCCTTCATGGTGTCAGGATTAAGGCAATTGCCAGATATGGGGAGAGAAAATTCAATTTCTTCTGGTCAGATTGTCAGACTTTGTGTGTGTGTGGTTTGGGTTTTTGGATTTGTTTGGGGTTTTTTGTTTGTTTGTTTGTTTGTTTTGTGGTTTTGTTTTTTTGTGGGGTTGTTTTTTTTTTTAGTTTGGTTGGTTTGGTTTTGGTTTTGTTTCTTTATTACCCTCTGCTGTGGAAACAGGCATGGTTTGTTTCAGAAGATTATAGGGGACTTCTTTTTAACATATTCTCTGCCTGAGAGAGGTGGGAGGTGGTGTCCTTAGTGTCTGCTGTGACAGGCTGCAGTTTCTTGGGAGCAGTTTGCTGTAAGTTGTTGGAAGTGTTCCATGGCCCAGGATGTTTGGGCATGAGTGGAATAGGCGTCCAGAGAAGCCTGAGCTACATGACTGTTGAAATGTACAGTTGGATGCATTGCAGAACCTGGACTCTGACCCAGGTGAAAGCTTCCAAAGCTATGCTCCAGTGTTCCTAAACAAGAAGACTTGTTCACGTCTGTCATAGGCTGTCGTGGTTTAAACCCAGTCAGGTAACTTGTTCACTCACTCCCAGTGAGTGGTGCCGAGCTGACAACAATCGAGGTCCATGTCCCCCCCCACCGGGGTTCTCCCCCACTCCCGGAGGAACGGGGAGGAGGATCGAAAGAGTGCAACTCCCACGGGTTGAGACAAGAACAGTCCAGCAACCAATGTACACAAATCACCACCGCTACTATCAACTACAACAATGATAAGGGAAAATAACAAGGGAAGAGAATATGATACCACCGGCAGAGAAGACGAGTTCCACCCGGAAGCCCGTGTCCTTCTGGGTAACTCCCAGTTACCCCCCACCCCGGGCATGACGTGCTGTGGTATGGAATACCTCCCTGGCTAGCCCGAGTCAGGCGCCCCATCTCTGCTTCCTCCCGGCTTCCCCTCCTCCCTGGCAGAGCATGAGCCTCACAAAGTCCTTGGTCAGGGTAAACATCACTTAGCAACAACTGAAAACATCGACTTCACCAACACTGTTCTCAGGCTGGAAGTCAAAACACAGCACTGCACCAGCTAGCACAAAGGAAAAAAAAAACCAAAAAAAAACATGACTGCTACTGCTGAACCCAGGACATAGGCTTAACTTGGTTTAGAGTTACTAGTTCCAGTTTGTCTCTTGTGATTTTCCCGTGTCTTAAACCAAGGAAGATGTTAGATAATAATTCTTCCTGCTGGACTCTGCAGTGGGAATTAACTTTTCTCCTTTTTCTGTGTTCACAGTGCAATGATGCCTGAGCTACTTTGAAATGTTTCAGAGCCTAGCTTTACCTTCTACATTCCATCCCTCCAACTTGCCCAGGGGATGGTGTCTGGACAAGTTTCTCCTAGGCCTCTTGTCTGAAATGGATGCTAGGGCTTGTGCTGTACGTTGGTATGTGGGCTTGGGAGACAGGATGAAGCCCACTAACAGCTTGGGGTGATAGGGTATATGGAGTCTGGCTGTAGTCCCCAGGACTGAAAATGATGCTGTCTCCAGCCCTCTCTTGAAGTCATACATAGGCATTTAATAATATTTTTGCTTTCAGTAGTCACCCTCCTAAAGTTTTTCTGAGGTCAGCAATATTTGGATTAACTGTATCAGGGTTAATGTGCTACAGTATTCTGTATACTGTCAATTACATAAAACATTCAAAAGCTCATTTCTGCTGCCTTTGAATGACAAGGCTCTAGTGGGACAGTATTTCTATAGAAGCAGAGAGCTGCAAATACACTGAGCAGGGCAGGACTGGTCACTTCAGGCTTGGGAAAGAGCCTTGTAGACACCTAGGCATATGTTGGTGTTCGCTGAATGTGGCTTCAGGGTGTAATTCTGTGAGGTGTAGTCAGTGGTAAATTTTGGGACAATCCTTTGGAGGCAGGTGTGTATGCCTCACAAGACTGTTTGCATACCCCATGCCAGAGGGCCTTGTGCAGGAAGCTTACAGCTTTGTTGAGCCTTGGAGATGTCAATTCTCCTTGGACCTGGACAGACAGGACTGATGTAGGCAGTAGGACTCAACTTATGGAAATTTATCACTGCCACGGTATTTTATATGCATCATTGGTTACAGGAAATCCAGTGTGTGTGTAATATAAGAATGGAAAAAGTGGAGGGGGGCTGCAAAGCTTTAGTACTAAGCCTACTGACCTCCACCTGACAGCATGTCCCAGTGTGCACAATGCTCTTTCTGCTGCTGCTTTATGCATTTGCAGGGCTTCATTTTCCACTAGGTTGAAAGCAAAGCCACTGTTGATTTTCTCCAAAAAGACCTATTTGAAAGTGCAATTGTCTGGAATTACATGGTGGCAGGGAGAGGCCAGACCTTGCTGTAAATAACTTTCTTCTCAGCCAAACACACTGAGCACTGCTGCCTACTGCTTTTGTCTTTTAGATGATTTCAACTGAAGGGAGAGGTTTTGGTATTTTTCTTTTATACTTTGTTTATTCTTGTCAGGTTCTGGTTTACATTTTCCTAGCTTTCTTGCTCTTGCCAAATGATGTGATTATAGTGGACAGGGCAGCTCCCCACTCACAGTAACATTTCTGTGTTTTGTTTTTTTTTATAGCACATGGCTACCTTTGCCAGCGAATGGACCTTTGCTGCTGCCCTGTGTGCTGGCGCTTTGTCTGTCACTACTGTGCCAGTGGGCAATGGCAACTCAGGTTTTTGGTGATGATTAGCATCTTTAGGCCAGTGAGTGATGGCATTGTAGTACTACATGCTTGTGTTATTAAATGAGAGCATAATATTATTCACACCATTGTCCAGCATCAGTTTTCAGTTTAATATGAGCTGTGAGATGGTCTGTGGAACATTTTCTCCAGAGCTCCAATGTACTTTGATACTAAACCTTATATTTCCCGTTGAAGACTCAGTGCTAGTAGTTGTGTCTTCACAACTACTTTGAAGCTGTTAATTTCCAAGAATGGATCTTTAACCTAGATCAGAATGAGCCTCAATCAGAAGGTGATCCTATGTTCTCCCTATGTTGTGGTGGCTCAAGGGGAGCAAAGCTGTCTTGGCTGTCAGCACCTGTACAGTAGATCACAGAGTCAATTTTGGCGTTTAAAAACAGTATTTTTGTGGGAAAAGTAGACTCTTGTAGTGGAGACCTTCATGTCTAATCTGTACTAAAGATCAGTTTTGCAAGGAATGAGGGGAATGAGTGTGTGAAGGAAGGAAAGGGGCACAGGTAAGGCTGAGTACTGTTGTACAGGGGCACATTGGATAATAGAAACATGACTCAATGGCAGTGTGTGGCAGCAGGGAGGCTGTACCTGTAGGGGTGGGACAGAAATAGGTGTGACAGCAGAACAAGAGAGGAGAATGTGGCATTATTTGTGAGGTAGCATCATCATGTTGGTAAACTGAAGTTTTTAAGTAATTGTTTTGTTTCTCCTGTCAGCAGTGGAGCGTACCCTTTCCGGTTCAATATTCCTTTTCCCTATGAATGCACACATCCATCACATCTCCTCAACTTCACTGCTTGCTTTTGGGGATTGTTTGTTTTTTAAGCTAGCAATTTCCTGATTCTCCACAGTATTTTTCTTTCTTACCCCTTAAGTTATGGTGCCCAGAATGAGTGTTTGAGGTAGGAGTTGCCATATATTACTACTGGGAGGGCCTTTTGTGTGCCTTGGTCATTTATGTATGCCACACATTGGCTTTTTCTTTCTACTTCACTGCAGTACAGGTTCATCTTAAATTTGCTTCCTCCTAGACCTAGTTACCCCTAAGTGTCTGCTATTCACAGTGAAGACTCTGAACCTGATACAGAGCCCCTTAAATTCTTTGTTATCATTCCTTGCTCACACAGAAACGCTGCTGGTGCTAGGCAGTTGGCACTGCCATCATCCTGTGCAGACGTGGTTGGCTTACCCAAGTGCGGAGGAAAAGAGTTTAAAAATTCTAGCTTCTGGCCTTTGCTGTACAAAAAAGGGTCAGGGCCCAGAGCCAACTAGACTTGGTTTCATCAGGAAGGTGAGTCATCTAGTTTCCAAGAATAGCAGGGGAAAGGAGGAGACACAGCTGCAGGCGAGGTGGGAGGAGGCAGTGGTGCTTCTAGTGTGTTAATGAAGTTCTGTCTGTGTGTATAAATTCAGTCCACCTGTGCTGTGCTTGCACTTTCCCCATGAATTGGCTTAATCTCCACCTGCTGCTCTACTGGCCTTGGGAGCCCCAAAGGACCAGGGTTCATTTGGAGGAATAAGCGATAGGAAACTGGGATTTCTCTGCCTGGATGGGCCCCAGCCTCCTGAGCTTTGCTCCCTGAGGGGTGTGTTGCCAGTGGTGCCTGGAAGTTTGGTAGTGACACAGTCTGGTGTTGGACAGAGCAAGGGTTGGGTTTAGAATTTATTTTTTTTTTAAGTACACAGCAGGTTTAATAAAATTCCAAATGACCTGCAACAGAAAAAGCTTCCTCCTTGAGATCTTGCTCAGTAAAATGTAGAGCTAGTTCTTCTCTATGGTTGTGGTTTGAGGGTCAGGTATGCAGATGGTTTTGCAGCTCCCTGTTAAAGCAGTTTGAGGACCATCCCAGTATGTATCAGCTAAATGTATCAGCCAAGAACATCTGTGTTTAAGAATACTTGCTCAATTTTCCTTCCTGTTACATCCCTTGGCTCTCTATATGGCTTTTGTTGGAAAAGGCATTATAACCTGCAGCCTCCTGGGCTTTCAAGTTAGGAAGTTCTTTTGTGCATCGGTATGGCAATTTTATAGCTCTTGTGCACCTGAAAGGCCAAGTGTGCTGGAGTAATCAGATTTCCCAATTCTTCCTCAGTGCTTGAGAAGACTGATGTTAAGCCTTATGATGAGGCATTCTTGACGCAGGCCTGCACAGAGGGTCTGGTTATGCGGAGGGCCTGAGGTGTTAGGCTCCAAGGGGGGAATATGTTTTCCAGTAGTAGCGTGTCACTCAGTTATATGTCCTTGTCTACAAGTCCATGTTGCGGTCTTGCTTCTCCTTTCTGACCTTGTGTGCTGGTGGTCAATATGCTGGCTGGCAAGTCTGCTAAGCTAATCCAGCTGCTCTTGGCTTGTGAATAAATGGGAAGAGGAACAGGAATATTTGATTTGTGTAGCTCTTCTAAAATACCTTTCTGTGGGTATTTTTTTAATAATCCTCTCCCACACTACACATTCTTACTTGTGCAAGGATGTAGTCACATCAAGTAGGGCCTAGCTCAGAGTTTTGATGTGGTGGATCCAGCTTTTTTCCTGGCTCCATCACTGAAAATGAGCTTGGGCAAGCTGCTTAATGAAAATTTTGAATGTCTGCTTGGATACTTTGGACTAATGTCTGTTCCCTCTTTATTAGCTCTGTCTGATACAGCATAGTCCTGTTCTCTTTCTATTCCCTCCTGTACGCTTTCAGTAGGTGCCTTAATGATGTGTCAATGACAAGCAACCAAGAGTGAATGTCAAAAAGAAGCTCTTAGTGAGCACTCTGGAAAATGCCAGCCATCAGATGCTCAAACTGTACTTTTCTCACATGTAAAAGGGGTGAGTTTTGCCATTCTTGCAGCTCACCTGACTCCAGCTGAGCCAAAGGCAAAGAAACAGACCACACAATATGGATTCTGGAAAGTGAAGTTGGTAATATTTTAAGTCTTTATTCCTTATAATCTGCAGTGTTACTAATAACATGGGCTGATTTTTTTTTTTTTTGTTTTTAATATCTGATTTCTATCTTGACTGCATTCCCTTAACCTTCCTCAGAGATTTTATTTTCTAAACCTTTGATGGATTTTGCTGCCCTCCTGCTGATGTTTTTCATTTATTGGAGGATAATAAAATAATAATTATAATAATAAAACCCACTGTTTTGCTGGAGGCAATTCACTGGTTGACATTTTCATGTGAACCCAGCCCTCTTAATTCTAGCAAACAGGATTCTCCTCCTAATCTCTAATCCCCGAGTACTTTAGCTATTAATCTTGAGAAGCGTTTTCCGCTCCCCATCTGAGATTAACCTGTAAGTGGTTACCCATGGTTACTGGCCCCTTTTTTCTCTTGCTTACCCATGGAGTTTGGAAACTCAGGGAGATGAGTGCTGCTTTCAGGGCCTTTCATCTTGGCGCACTGGGTTTCCGGACCTTTGGACACCTTTAATCTGATTGGTTTGATGGATCCTTGTTCAGCAGGAAAAATATAGACAACACGTCATTCCTTGGCAGCTTCCACCCGCTCACAGACAAGAGCATTTGAATCTCTGTTTCCCTTTCATTGGAATAGGGAGACAGACCTTATTCTGACTTCATGAAAGAGATGTTTTTTTTTAAAGTTGTGTGAAACAGAAGAACCCTTAAGGTGTTTAGCTCCATTCAGTCCTCCTCCTTTAAGCAAGTTTTTTTCCCTATAGCTGCTTTTTGGGAATTGTACAGTGTGAAATTTTGTTTTCTGTTATATTTTTCCTCTCTTGAATGTGTCAGGTTGTTAATTTATTTTCTGTGTGTTGTTATTTACAATCTTTGAGTGCTCTTTGCTGTCTTGCTCTTGGGGCTGTACTCATGGATCCAGCCTGTCATCTTGGGATTCCTATGGCATCTTATGACTCCTATTTCTGTTTCCCAGCATAGGCTGGGTCACACATACTGTTGGTATTCCTGGAGGTGTTGGACGGGCTGCCCACTGCTAACTAATCTACAAGTTTTTGTGTGCTGAGCTGCATGCTGTGGGTTGTTCCTGTAGAGCTGTAGTCCTGTTAGCATGGATCCAGAAGGATTTGTTCTAGCGGATATTCTCTGCTATCAAATTCATACCCTCTGCCCACGCCTGACTGTTCTTTGCAGTGTATTTTTGGGGGAAGCCATTTCTGAATATTCAGTCACTCTCCTAAATATGGGCTCACATCTGCTCTTGAGACCAGACTTGCTTGCTCTGTAAGAAAGCAGTTTTGTGAGCAAAGCTCCAGTGTGTCTTCCTGAGAGCCTCTTAGGTGTCAGCATGGCTGTGGACATCTTTCGTGAAGGCCATCAGCAGTTGTCAAGACAGCAGTCTTGTGCTAGAGTTAAGGATGTGCGACAGTTTACTGGTGGGGCTGCTGAACAGCATGAAATGCCTCTAATAAGTAAGAGGGGTGTAAGCCATTATTTGAGGACACCGTTATAGCTCTGTAGCCCTCACCATTGGTTAACACTGCCTGACTTTTCCAGCTCATATATTTATATATTTTTTTTCTGTGCTGAGGTTTACCCAGTAATTCCTGTGTTTAGAGTGTCCTAACTTTGTCATCACAAGTAGCTGTGAAGTGGGGAGAATGCAAGAGAAACAATCAGGGTATTTCTTCATTACAGGGATTGGGCAAGATTTTAAACTCACTACTGTTCTGGCTTTGTTGATCTGAGTTAGAAACACTGGGTGAAGTAATTACATTCCCCCCAAGTCCTTGTGCCCCTTCTTATCTCTTTGTCCCAGGTAAATGTATCAAATTCACTGCATATTTTAAAGCAAGAATTTGGGATTGCAGTATTTTTTTCCTCTATGACACACAGTTCCAAACTGTTTTTCAAGGCATTTATGCAGGAGTCATCTTTTCATACCTGAAAGACCATGTCACCACCAAGTGGAAAGAACACACTGTGCAATGTGGAGCAGTATGGAAGGAGAAGCGTTTCTTCATTGTAAATGCTTGAGGACCTTTCAACAGGAATGCAGAAGCCATCTCCTGTAACATCACACTGCTCTGTAGGTGATTTGTGGCACTTTATCAGGAGGAGTGCTCTCTCCCGAGTCACCCGAGTCTTATCCTGCTGATACATACATTATATTCAGAGCTCTCCTGTTTGACTTGCTGTTCTGTCCCCTGAAGATTTTTAGGCTGCTTAAAGGCAATGATGGAATAGGTTCTCTTCTAATTGTAAGGATGTTTGTAATTTTTTTTTTGTGAATGATAATTGAGAATGATGATGGAATTTAGTTTGAGCAGGTTTTGTCTTACGGTCATCTTCCTGAGGATGGACATGCTATCGTGTTGCCTGTTAGGAGCAATTCTGTTGCTGCTTCTTTTCTCCTCCTTGGTGGTCTAGAACAGGAGATTTCTCCATTCAGCTTGTTGCTTGCTGACAGAGTGTGGGCAGGTATTTCCGTGTGTGATAAGAATTCAGATTTTGTGCAATTCTCAGAGGGGGAGGTAAAGTTGGAAAAGAATATGGGAAGCCACCTATAAGCTGCTTTTTACTCCACTTTGTGGGATGTCAGATACCAACCAAAGACCTAGAAGATGATAGTGATACTCTTGTGTCCTCTCTGTCAGAAACTGTGCAGCCCAATGCTCTCTAGGGCTCTCAGATGAGACAGCGCATGGAGGTGTCTCATCTGTGCTTTAGCAGGTTCCTGGTATAAGAGCTATAAATTGAGCTTGTTAATAGGCAGAAGAGGAACAACATATGCTGCCCAAAGAAGTAAAGCCAGTTTGAGGCAAAACTGAGTAGTTTGGTATTCTTTTGCTCTAGTATTGAATTGACTTTACTTTCTATTTCTAAATACTATTCCTGGAAAAAAAATGCACTGCTGACTGTGGGGACTGTTTTCTGCTGTTTCATTCCACCACCATGCAGTGTCTCTGTCCAGCTGTCTCTCTTGAAAGATACTTTGATCATGAAGAAGACTAGCAATAATAGGAAAGGGATATGATATAACAAAAATGCTGTTTCTTGTCATCAGTCTTGCATCGGCCACCCAAATTATTTTGTTGGTCTCTCCTTGTCCTTTGCATTGGCTAACAGAATTTGCTTACCTTTAGGACAAAAATAAAATAGTAAAAAAAAAAAAAAAAAATTATTCCATTTGAACTTTGCTGTTTTACAAGGAGTGTGTGGCAAGATGAATAAGCAGAATTAAAAGAGTTAAATCAGTCTTCCTCCGTGTCCATTCCCTCTAAGTTGGTGGCCTTCCTCATGAAATGGCTGTAATTAAGATGCATCTTTTGAGGCTTGCAGCCAAACTGGGGACCAGGGGGAGTCAGGGAAAGTGAAGTAAATTACAAAACCTGAGTGTTAAGTAGCTTTAGCATTTGGGCCAGTGTATTTGTCTGGTGCTTACCTATATTTAGGGGCATATGAAGTCAGGCTGGAAATCTCAAGGAAATTTGCTTTTCCCCCTCACATTGTTGTTCTAAATAATTTCAGGGTCTTTTCAGTAATGTTTGTGAGAATACATCTGAAAATATTAGGTATGGCATATCCTCTCTGCATAATTTAGCTGTGTATATATACATAGCAGCACACCTAGCCCTGCCTGCATTGTGTGTGCCAGGGAGGGAAGGCTTAGGTCTGTGAGAGGAGCAGGAGCACTTCCATATGAGAAAAGCTATAAAGATGCTTGGCTGCCCCTTCCTCTGGCTGGGAGTTGGGGTAGGTCTTGGTGAGAGGGACTTGGGGGCTTCCCCAGTGCCACCCTTACCCAGAGGACCAGGTGTTACCCTTGCTCTTCCAGATCATAGGGTTCAGATGGCAACCACCTGTGAAGACCAATCCTGAAAGCTTTATTCGCCTTTTTCTCTCCTGCCTCAGTTGTCTTTGGCAGACAGGCTCAGGTAGCTTACCTTTATGTCAGTGTGGGACCAAATGGATTTTAGTAGGAGCTCTGTGTGCCACTCCAGTGAGCTGCCAGTGTTTAGCAGTGATTAGCTTTTTTATAAAGGCCCTTTTCTTTATCTGCTGAGGATTTTAATTTTTCCCTCTCATTGCTTTGCTTTTTATTGATTTAAAGAAGAAAAAAAAAGAGCTAAAGCTCTGTTTGGTAATAGAATATTGATGAGAAGGCTGGGGAAAGAGAAGAGAGGTGGTAGAAGTCTTTGTTCCTGTTCAACAAAAGATGGAGAAGATGGGGGAAGAAATGTGAATATATATGGGCAGGAAGGAGGGGGGAGAGAAGAAAGAGTTATTTAAAATCGCAGCTAGGAAATCACTCTTCCAGTCTATGTGGCCACAGTGAGATCAATTTTCAATTTCAGTTTCCCTGCCTTTTGTGATTCGAGACACTTGCATGCCACTGGAGATGAGGGATTTGCCAGCAACTGTTTGTTTAAATCAAATTGTTGGTAAAGTATTTTATTCAGATGAACTGCTTCCTGGATCAATTTAACATGCTGTAAGGAGAAAGAGGGAAAAAATCATGAGGCCCTTCTCTCCTCAAGAGTCGCATTCACACCAGCACAGCTCTGGCCACGTCTGTGGTTTTACTTCTCAGCTCAGTGCGGTGTGAGGAGCGAGTTGAGCACGACCTTGTTTCATAGATCCAGTCAGTGTTATGTGAGGTGTTGTGTGAGAGAAAGGGAATGCTCCAGACGCAGTTGAATGGCTTGATTTTAAGCAGCCATGCAGCGTCAGTGCTTTGTATCTCTGTAGGATCTTTGATTAACAACAGGCCAGTTCTTTTATCTGTAGTTTAGCATGCGGCAATACAGGATCAACTGCTATTGATAATCAAACCTGTGGACCAAAGACTCCACTGTGTAAATCAGTGTTGTTCATTTCATTGAGCACATGCAGATGGAGATTTGGCTTGGAATATTTAAATCATTGCTTGACACAAATGCTATTATCTTTGCTGCTTCTTTAAACCAGTGATGAATTTCAAAAGCAAAAAAGGTCCCTTTCCCACTGCAATCAATTTCTACAAAAACTTTTTTATTAGAAAAAAATATGAGTTTGTGTTAAACTTTGGACAATAAGGGATAATCATTTACCCTCCTGACCAGTGAAATCTGTTTGGTTTGTGGTCTCTTTTGCTCAACATGAAGAGGCATGTTCAAAGGAGGCTGAGTTTGCAACACAAGTATATATTTTAATATTTTATTCCTTTCAGAACCTCTAATGAAGGGTGTAGTTGAAGCTAAATAAATGGGTGGGGATGTTGTCTTGCTATACAATAACTGAATAATTTTTAGGTCAATATTTGGATTTTCATGGGCAGAGTGGGCAAGTAGTTCTCCTAATAGTCACAGTAATTGCCAGCATAAGTCACTTCTAAGCTATTCAATTGTCTTTTCCATACAGAGCTGTAATAATTCTGCAGGGGCAGTTCTGAGAACTTGAGTCTGTAATTTTGGACATGAAAGTCAGAGTTGTACCCTGAAAAAATATTGCTATTGGCTTATGTAATCCCTTTTTCAAGATAAATTTAAGCAAGAAGCAATAAAAAGACTTCATGATTAATGTTTATAATTCAGTCCCTTCAGCCTATTCATCCTTCATATCGTTCATCTCTGAACTCTTGCTTTCGACATCATATTATCTAATTGGCACAGACTTAATGATTGTATTGTATGAGTGCAAAACTTGTGATTGTGTATGGAGGGCTGCCTGTGTCTTCAGGGCTCCTGAGTTTGTGGAACAAAAGTAGGGCAGAGTCTTCAGCCAGTGTGAGAACTCCATGGAGCAGGGTGTGCTGGGGCCTTCACAGCAGCTCTGTATCCCCAGCACTGCCTGGGAAAGCCAGGATGGCCACTGCTGGGGCTGAGTTCAGCGCACATGCGGAGACTAAGTGGCCTGCTGCTACAACCAGGTGGCCCTTGCCAGCAGCTGTGTGCTCCTCAGCATCTGCTCCAGCATGTCTGGTAGCCATGAGAGAAGCAGGCTGTCTTTGCAGGGCTCATCCTTCTCTTCATCTGTTGCCTTCTGCCCTTCGGCAGGAACTGCTCAACTCCTTTGAATTTTGGTTTTCTCTGTAGTGGTAAGAAGACTTAGGCTGGTTCCTGTTACTGCTCCCCATGGCTTGCAAGGAGATTGATCAGTCTTTTTGTGCTTATTATCAGAAACAGACCAGATGTCCCAAAACATGTTACTGACAGACTAAGCTATCTGAAGGAAATAACAGCTTTTTTAACTCTCTGACAGGTGCCTAGCCTGACAGGGTGCAGGACTAGAAGTGTGATAGATGACATGTCTTCCCTCTCCTTTTAATTTCCATGAGATTTTGGTGAATCCTCGATAAAATTCATTTAGTATCTGCTGTTGGCCAGGTACAGGTTCTGCAAATCCAATTACTTGCATCTCTGTTGACATTTGTCAGTCTTTATGTATGCCTTCTCCTGATGTTTTGAGTTCAATGGTACACGTGTTTCTGCCAGTGCAACTCTACCCTAAGCATTTCCTTTCTGTTCCTGTCTGAGGTGCCCACAGAGCTCTGCTGATGCTTGTCAGTGCTATGCAAGAGTAAAAGGAGAAGGAAATACAGTTTATGTCAGTTATAGACAGATAACAAAAGAAGGTGGAGTAACCTGCACAGAGTTCAGGGATGTGACAATAGGCAAAATAGTAAGAAACTCCTAAAGGATGCTAGAAGTAAAATCTTGTGGCTCCACTGACCTTAAGAATAAAAATTTATCTGAGTTCATTAGTTTTGCTGTTTTATCTAATCAGTATGAAAGGACACAGGCAAAGTACTTGAGATTTGCTTTTTGGAGTTCTTTTTTTCACAAGTTTATGGTAAGAGTGAAGGGAATTCACTGTTTTGAAGTGATGCATAGTTCTTTGAAGGCCACTTTTCTTTATATAATGTGATGTACTTGGCCAAAGATGCGCAAATACCTGCAGCTGTTTTGACTGCTTTGGTGTCTTAACCTTCTGCTATCTCTGAACTGCTTTTGGCTATGTGTTTTCTCCCCAGCTGATGAGGGTGTCCTTGTCTGGTTAGGAGAAAAGGTGTTCGACACGGTTGAATTACTCCTTGTTTGAGACTGTCCTTTGTCCATGATAATTTTCAAGTGCTGTCTGCCCCCTGTTTATTTCTTTCTCTCCCCTTTTCTTGCATTCCTATCTCTCTTTTGTGTTAGCTTCCTTAGGATTAAGTAACTCCAGTGCTGCTTTTGAGCAAAGTTTTGCGAACCTGTAAGAAGAGATGATGATTCAGGAGAATGATTTGAGTTACTTCATGCCAGTAATTTGCTAGAAATCGGTGGTAGTTTTGGGAGTTAGTAATTCTGGACTTTGCTGTGTGTGAGAAATTGCTGAGGTTTGGATTGCAGAGGAGCTCACAAGGTGTGAGTTCTAAAACATTCTTCTGAAGTTGACAAAGTGATGAGATGTGAAAGTTTCACTGGGGCTTAGAGCCTTTTAAATGGCATCAGAGATTGCATGGATGGTAAATATGCAGCTGAGACTGAGTTTATGGATCCAAGCACAGGCTATACTATTGGTTTGGAGCTGTGGATGGGTCATCTGGGGCACGGTTTCCAATAGTTACATCAGTCACAGATTGTGTTTGGGCATGTTGTGTTTTTGGCCATCACCTTAAGAAATATTTGACACTGTTACCTGCATATCCCCTCTTGCCCATTGTTGTTAGTGAGGTCCAGACAGAGCACAACAATTTTGCATCAGAAATTGCCTGAACAAGTATGGATACACCTGAAAGTAGGAGGTATTGTACCTACGTGGCAGAGGTGTGTAAGCCATTTGCAAGGGATAATCATTTTAAAAGTAAATCTATGAGTAGAGGAGACAATCACGTTGCCGCTGAGTTTTATTGTTATTCCAGTTGATTACTATTCATAACAAGGATGAATTAATGAAGGAAAAAGAAGCCACTGTACAGAAAATGCATCATGCTGGTATGCACTGTCCTTTGTGTGGATATTGGCAGTGTCCTGCTTTTTCAGTTACATGTTCTTTGGAACAAGGACTGTCCTTATATGTTGTTTGTGTGATGCCTGTCTTATAGCTGTGTGCGTTGGTGCTGCCAGAATTAGCAAAGGTGGCTGAGCATGCACTGCCACCACAGACAGAGGCAGGTGTGTATCATGGTATGAGCATCTCTGTAACCAGAGGGCTCAGGTTTTGTTTCCATAATGGGATAGAGGCACTGAGAGGGGACGGACCTGAGGTGACAGGGTCCTCTCTTTTGCCACATTGTTTCTTTAGGGATGCGAGGCACTTCAGTGAGAAATGTAGTGCATAGTTGGTCTGCTGTTCCCATGTCTCATTCTTGCTGTCAGAACGGTGCTGGCTGAGAGCCTGGCTATTCCTCTCACCTTATTATTTATTTTTTTTTTCCTCTCCTTGCTGAGCTCACTTATTCTCTTGGTCCTATTTTAAGGAAGTAGTGGCTTGCAGGGAACATCAGTCCCTCACTCGGAGGCTTTTGCTTTGTGGCACCCATGACAGCTCCAAGTTGGCAGGCAGGCAGGACAGCTTCTCTGTTATGACCTTCAAAATGGCTGACTGCAGCAGGTATGACATATTTCTCCCCTTCCAGTGGCTGCTTGCCTCCCACCTGTGCTCTCCCTTAGCCTGCTGAGGCTTGAGAGGCAAGAGCTGTGGCTGCTCCTAGCTGTGGGAGTCTCTGGAGAGCAGTGCTGAGGCAGAACGGCCGAGCCTGAGCTGGGAGGAAGATGAAGTGAGGGAGCAGTCTCAGCCTGCAAAGCAGGCACCGCTGCTGCTGTTCGCTTGCTGGGAAGTAAATAAAGGAGAAAAACAAGGGCAATTGCTGTGTGAGAGAGGATGGGAGGGAGAGGGACAGACAGAAAATAAAGAATGGGCAGAGAAGGTGAAATTGAGATAAGGTGGGAGGGCAGAAAAAAGGTGAAAAAAATGGGAATGAAAGGGAGCATCAGCCTCTTTGTGTGAGACAAGAAACAAGGATATTTTCAAGAGCTCTTGCAATGGCTATCATGGCAAATCTGTTGTTGCCCCATTTATCCAGTAGCCGTTTTCTTCTCTCCCAAAGATGCCCTTTTGATCGTGCGTATCTGGTATAAATCCACACCAGCAGCTGCTTAAGATCTCTTACCAGCATGGCCCGCTACTGCAGTACAGTAGGTTTTGTAAAACACTTGATGATGAGAATACTGAAGATCTAGTTACAAGAGTCAATGACTGGTGCTTTGATTTGACTAAGTGGGAAAAGTGTAGTGATTTTGTCTCATCATGGTTCAGCCTTTTCTTGATGGGTATTTTCTAGGATGGGTCAGGAGTTCTGTTTTAAGTCAGCTCTTGCCTTCAGTCCTTGCATTATCACCATTTGCTCTAAAGAAGTACATTGTCCTTACAACTGGACTGTGGAGCTAAAAGACTGGTCAGCTAAAAGCATTTTCATCATGGACATCTAGTAGAAGGAAAAGGGCAGATGAATGCACACGGGTCAGCTATTCTGTGTGACAGCCCCTACAAAAGGACCATAAATTTTCTCTTGACTGTCCTGTAGTATCCAGCTGGCTTTGTATTTTTGTGTGTGTGGCTCAGCTGGACACATTTAACCTTTATGCTCCTTTTTTGGATGAACAGCTACTTATGTTGTGATTCTCACTTCCCTGCTGCTGCACTTGTGAGAAGATGGATTATCATATCTTAAACTGTTGACTGATGAATTCTGCTTCTCATAAAATCATCAATATGAATTGGAGAATAAATTCACACCTACAGTGTAATTTCTACAGGTTAAATCCCATAGATACTGTTGTGTTAATTCAAAATGTTGGGCAGAGTGCAGGAAATGGTAGCTGGCTCAAGAAAATGGATGGGTTTTTGTAAATAAACCATTGATGAGGTCTTGAGGACTCTTGAAATTAGCTCCTAGTCTCTCCACAGACTTGCTGTCAGACCTCAGCCCAGAAGTGGTCAGTAACTGTGGCTGTTTAGTTTGGACTTGATCTTTGTTTCCTGCATGGATTTAAATTCCTTTTTTTTTCTTTTTTGTACATTGAAAGTGCTGTGAAAATTGAGTCCCAGCAGTTTTATATTCGACAACTCTAAAACAAAGCATCTAAAGCAAGCATGACATGGGAAAGTTTGGTTGAAGGCACTCTGCTTAGTTTCCTTATCTGTTTAGTGAAAGGAAGGATTCCTTGGCTGAATTAATTGTTTTTCACATGTCTTAAGACAGTTAGTTAAATTAGGATAGACATAGAACTGGATGATCTTAAGGTCTTTTCCACCCCTAACCATTGTATGATTCTATAGCTGTTTACTGTTACAACTGGACACGTTACGTAGCGTGAGAAGAAATCTCTGCGTGGCTCATCAAGGGGAGATAAGGCTTTACTCTCACCAGAGGACACTGAGACTGCAGAAGATCAAAGAATGAAAAAGACATAGATTTGCTGGTAAATAAAGGTCAAGCAAGTGGAAAATAATGTGTCTAAAAAGAATCCAAGCAGCACCACCTCTTTCCCCAACAGAAAGGGACCTGTGCAAACAAGTGCCTGGTGAGGTGGGGAACAGATTTGGTTCCTGTTTTATCTGTCAATACAGTGTATTTGGGGCTCAAGACCCTTTTCATGTGCGTGTCTCTTCCCTCACTCATTGGGAATGGCAGCAGAAACTGCGTGTCCATAAGTCCATGTTTCTTTGCTCTCCGTGAGAATTGCTAAAGTATTTACTATTTTAGCTCGGTGTCTCATCTGCTGACAATCAACACACTATAGTGTCTCTAGGGATTATTCAGGTCTGTATTTTCTACCTGCACGATTCTACATGGAGCAGCAATGCTTGATGGTGTAGTGAAAACTGGGTTAATACATTTTAAAATCTCTCGTTGTTTTTTGTCAAATGTGTATGATGTACAACTTGCACTTTGGCTTTTTTGTGAAGATGAGCTTTAGCCAACTAATGGTGACTTCAGCTCTGTAGTAGCATTATCTGGATTTCAGCTTAGTTGTCTGATCTTCTGTTGCCATAACTGGTGTTCTGAATTATGGTTACTTCTCTGTTTGGTACTGAGACATACTGGAGAATAAAAAATACAGATACCAAGTATTTTAAACGAATACTAACTTAAAGAACAGACCATAAATAATGTAGGCATAGAATGATATTGGAGCAGCAGCTGGCAGAAGGCATGACAGCAGGTGGGCAAAAGGTGGATTTTGGAGAAAGAAAAAAAAATTCTTCTTTCTAATATAAGGAAATATTTTAAAGTGGAATCAATTACCTGGTATTTTCTTCTATTTTTTTTTTTTTTTTTTTTTAATTTTCTGTCACTGCTGGTATGGGTTAAACTGTCAGTGAGCAAAGGGGAGCAGGAGGGTAGAGCCTGTGCTTCTCTGAGTGATTTTCAAAGCTTCTTAATGCATTTATTCCTCTCTTCATGGCCATTAATGGAGTCATTATTTGGACAGGGAGGGAGATGCTCACATGTTCCTCTTGCGAGTTACTCCTTTTTCATTTGAAAGAAAGCGTTATATTACAAACTGTTCCCTGGTGTAGGGGGATAACTAGGTGAAGCAAGAGACCTGAGCTGGGGCAAGAGGTGCCAGGTGAAGAGCAGAGGGTGAGAAAGGCATCCATGGCCCAGCATATGCGCCAATTAGATTTTCTTTGCTAAGAACAAGGGCAACCTCTGATAGCTGCCCTGTATTCTATTTGTGAGAATAGACTGTTTTTCATGACCTGCTTGTCAGATAAAATGAATGCATTTGTGTGTGTGTGGAGAGGCCGAAATTAATTACCGTCAGCAAATGAAGCATACGGAAGCTTGTCTTGATGTTACAGTGCTTGTGAATTAGTGCAGAAAAAACAGTAGAAAAGCAAGCAGTGGAACACTGTATTTGTCAGAGCTAGCTGTGTTCTGGCTTGCTCATGTCCCCCCATGTCCAAACCTACTTTCTCAGGTATGTTGAGGGTCCCCTAAAAATCTTGTGTTTTCTCTTCTCTCCACTTGGGATTTGTAAGATAAGGAGATGGCATCACAGTCCAGATCATCATTGCTGTTTCCACTGGCAGCTTCCCAGCGGGGTGAGAGGTGCCCCAGCATCAATGGCATGATAAAGAAATTGGTGTTGTCATGGGTTAAGCCCAGCTGGCAACCCAGAACCACACAGCCTCTTGCTCACTCCTCCCCCTTCCTCCCTCCACTCCTGGAGGGATGGGGAGGAGAATCGAAAGAATGTAACTGCCACAGGCTGAGATAAGAACAGTCCAGTAACTAAGGTATAACACAAATCACTGCTGCTACCACCAATAATAATAATGATAAGGGAAATAACAAGGGAAGAGAATACAACCGCTCATCACCCGCCAACTGATACCCAGCCCGACCCAAGCAACGATCTAGCCCTTCCGGTTAACTGCCCCCAGTTTATGTCCTTGGCATGATGTGCTGTGGTTTGGCTAGTTTGGGTCAGGTGTCCTGTCTCCGCTTGCTCCCAGCTTCCCTTCCTCTCTGTCAGAGCATGAGACTCAGAAAGTCCTTGGTCAGACTAAACTTTACTAAGCAGCAACTAAAAACATCGGTGTTATCAGCGCTGTTCCCAGGCTGAAAGTCAAAAACACAGCACTGCACCAGCTACTAAGGAGAAAAATGACTGCTGCTGGTGAACGCAGGACAGGGGTAAATGCTCAGGTTCACAGCTGCGCAGAAAAACAGAATTCCTGGTAACATTGATGGCGTTGTTATTGTAACATACACTTTCTAAAACCACCTTAGCATCCCTTCTGTCTCGAAAGGGAGTGGGAGTTAAATACAGGATAATAAAAGCTTAGCTTTCTCCTGTTGGAGCAAATGTCTGAGCTGTCACTGATTTCAAGGAAGTAGAATGGGGGCTAATGGGATAAAGATTATTAGAGTTCATTTTAGAGAGCTGTTTGGCAGCTGTGGGCCACCTGAAATCCTTGTCTACTTTAATGCAAGTTGTATAGTCTTAGCGCAACTGTGGGCTTGAGTGTTGCACCTGGAGCAACTGTTTGTCCCAGTTAGAAAGATGCTTAACTAATGTAAATTTGCTGAGGTCTTGAGTTAACATTACGCATTGGCAGGTCTTAGCGAAATTTCCTTAACTGAAGCATTTTGTCTCCACTGAGCAGAATTAATGTCTGTGTTAAGCAGTAGTTATTGCCATTAAGTATTGCTGGCTTAAATCAGTTCTTTGTGGAATCTTATAGGTAAACATGCTTCCTTGGGGAAGCATGTCCCAGTTAAGTGGATTACAGAGCAAATTATATCCGGTCTAATGCAGCAGTGAACCTGAAGCAGCTTCTGCTGATGCATATACATGGTTTTAGCACCATGTCTTCTGAGCTCAGAAGTCATGAGCTACACTGATACAGTGGAGAAAGGTGTCATCAACTGTGAAACAATCACACAAGTGAATGTTGGTATGTGGATGGTTAAAGTAAATCATGATGCACCTCTTGGATTTTGTGTAATCTGAGGTCAGTCCCTGTTCTGATCATAAATTTTGACATTACAGAATTGAGGGTTTTGCTGTTATTGAGTCTTGAAAAATGCATCTGTTAAAAGCTAAGGCAAAACCAATTTCCACATATATCCAGTAAGGCATTGGAGTCAGGAAGTCTTCAGATTTTTGCTTTCAGCCTGGATGTAAAACTGGGCTCTTTGACTCAAACATCACCACTTCTTTAATAGCAGTTACTTGCTTTTATGTCCTGGCCAAAGCTGCAGCTTGCTCTCAGAAGGTGAAAAAGGTTGTATTCAGTGATATTGAAGCGTTACAGCAATTTTAAAATGCCGTAGAATCCACCAGAGTAAGAGGGGGTTATAGAAATAGAAATTATCCTTTTTTTTTGATTCAGTGTCTGTGTTAGATTGAGCAGAATGTACTGTTCACTAGTGTGTGCCTGAGCTCTAAGGGCTCAAGAGTCGGTGTCATTGAGTCCCCACAGGAGTGCTCTGTTCAAACTTCACCTCCTTCCTTCCTCCCTTTACTAACATATTTTTGGGTGGAAGGAGGGAACGGCAAGTTCCTCAAAACACTCACTGTCTCATGGCTTTACTTTAACTTTGTTTCTGACCATGCAGGGAAATTATTCTTGAACCTTTGAAAGAAACATCCAAGCTCCTCCTCCGGGTGTGTTGGGAGGGAAGAAACTGCCCAAATTTCTTGTCTTGGAATCGCAGGTGGTGGGAATGAGGTTGTAAAGTGTGAGGGGGGAGGATGGTGACTGTGCAGGTTTACAGATCTTCTGTGGAAAGGGTGCATCTCAGCCAGTGTGAGGAACCTAAATATTAAATATTAGAGTAAGAGCTGTTCCTCTTAAAAACAAGCCCCTCAGTCCCAGTCTTTTGCAGTACAATTTATGTGTCATCCAGTACCCTGGCTTCAGCAAGTTGTTTTTCATGGCATTGCTGCCTCTGCAAACACAAATGTCTAGATGACATGGCAAGGCTGTTCCGGCTGTGTGGACTGGTATCCTGTGGGGCATCGGTAATTCATCTCTCAGGTGCAGAGGGAGAGGTATTTTCTTGTCATGTGCTTGAATGCCCTGTTGGGGGGGAAGGAGAATTACTCCCAAGTGACAGTATTTAAAATTGGGAGAGCCAAGTACGTATAGAGTTTTGTAGGTGGCAATAGAAACCACTAACCAGGATCATAGATTTGTGAACTTGTTCACCTTCAGGTTCTTTAGATGTTCTCAAATGTGATTTTCTCCAACCACGGGTGGTTCCTTATTCTCCCAGTCCCTGCCTTTGCCTTCTGCAGCTTGAAAGGTGTGGCTGGAGCACTTGCTGGTGAAGACTGAAGGAGAAAAAGTTGAGAACCTCAGCCTTCTGAATATCCTGGGTAACCAGGTCTCCTGTTTCCTTCTGGAGAGGGTCCACATTTTCCCTAGTCTTCCTTTTACCCCTGATGTATCGATAGAAGATTTCCTTGTTGCCTTTGTCCCTGCCACATTTAATTCTACTGGGACTTCAGCTTTCCTAATGTGATCTCTGGTTGCTCAGACAATTAACTCGATATTCCTCACATGCTATCTGTCCTTGCTTCCACCCTCTGTAAGCTTCCTTTTTGTGTTTGTCCAGGTGCTCCTTGTTCATCCACCCAGGTGTTTTTGCCTATCTTCCTCTGTTGGGATTCAAAGCTGCTGAGCTTGGAGGAAGTGATCTTCGAATATTAACCAGCTTTCTTGGGCCTCTCTCCCCAAGGAGCTTTATCCCATAGTATTCTACCAAGTAGATCCCTGAAGAGTCAGCTCTCCTGAAGTCCAGGGTGGCAAGCTTGCTCTGTGCCCTCCTCACCTCCCTAAGGATCTTGACCTCCACAATTTCATGGTCACTGCAGGCATGGCTGCCCTTGAGATTCATGTTCCCCACCAGCCCTCCTTGTTGGTGAGATCAAGGTCCAGCATAGCCCCCCTCTTTGTCTATATCCTTATCACCTGGTTACCAACTCTGACACCACTAGAGGAAGGGATGCTGCCCTGCTCTGTGACTAAGATTTCTCATCTCTGCAGTGGGCATCGTGATACCGGCTGACCTGCCATGGGAGGTGGGGGAATCTATACCAGACTTTGAAGTAAATAAGTATGAAATATTGTGATTTGCCTGGAAAAGCTCCATTTGATTCAAGATATACAACATCAAGCTGCATATCTTCAGATGGTGACTGCTCAGAAATTACATGGAGTGTGATATGCTGCTGTGAGATGACTCAGGCCTGGGTAGGTGAGGACAGGTGGATGAAAGTGGGATAAAGTTGCTGATGAAATTTATGTTATCTTTGGAAGCTTTGTTGGGCAAGGTTATCAGAGGGATATGAGTGAATATATTAATCTGTAGCTGGAGGGCAGCAAAAGGAGGCAAGGGAAATGAAAGGGTCTCCTACTTAAAGGAAGCTAAAGCACAACATATTCTAGAATCAACTGGTGAATAACAGGTTCCTGATGTACTTGAAACTTAGTATGGGAAGGGGCCACTCAGCAGTACTGGAACTCTTTGGCATCCCAGCTGCTGTCTCAAGCTCTGCACATTATTCCTTCCTCAAAGTCTCAGCTTCTTTGTGTAAGCCCTGGTTATGCAGTATAGGTTTCAGCTGTAAATTCCCATAGCATGACTTTGTTCTTATGCTGTGCTCATATAAGTTTATAAACATCTTCCTAAAATGCTTTTCCTAGAGTCCTTGCTGCCTTTCTGCATTAGCAACCTTTAGTCTGGTCATTCCCTCCATGTTGCCTTAAGGATGCAGAGGTTTTTTTTTGGTTTTTTTTTTGTTGTTTTTTTTTTTTTGTTGTTTTGTTTTTTTTTATTTTTTTTTAATAATGCTTACTGGCTTTTGGTGATTTATTTGATTTATAGGTTATGAGTATTTGTTCTGCCTTAAAATCTCCAATAGGCTGAGCCCTATTGGACTTAACCCTTCCTATTTCAAGCAAGCCTTGCGTACTGAAATCCAAATGTTGCATAAATGGTAGTGAAAATTACTAACTTAAGTGATGCTTCCCTGAATGTACTTTTTCAGGTAATGTACTCTGGAACAAGTATTTGGTCAACAACATTTTATAGAGCAAGCTTTGCAATGGGAAGAGCTGGATGAACAGCATCTGCAACTTGATGTTTTGAGCATCCCAAGTGCTTGGGTCTGAAGCTTAGCTAGGTGTAAATCTAGAAATCCTTTTTCTCCGCAAAGAGCTTGAGCCAGACTTCCCTTGTGCGATGGAAGTGCTTTAATACTTTTTTTCCTAGTAGGAGACCTGAGGTAGAAAGCTGACATGAGGGAAGCGGTGTGAATGATACTTTTATCAACCTCTTGAAAGCATCACTGTTGGTTTTCTGTCACTCCCGCAGTGGCATGCAGCCCCCTTGTTTCCTACCCACTTCAGCGTTTCTGAGGAGCAGCTTGCTCAGGTACTATAGCTGTCCAAAATATTTGCAAACAACTCCAAATCATAACAACATTGCTTAGTTTCATGATTTGTTGTCCTTTTCCAGTGGGTGGTTGTCTGAAGTATTTTCTGGGCACTTGGCCTGACTCAGTTTTGCATCCAAATTGAGTGGAATTTGTAGCCCCTTTGTTCTGGTGTGAAACTTGGCTGGTGCCGCAGAGTTTTGCTGTGAGTTCTGGAGCCGATGTTGTGTTTTGACTGGAAGGAATTAGTCTGATTAAGCTGATTCTTTATTCATGCAAACATAAAATTGCCACAACTCCTACCAATCAATTACCAGTTTGTTTGTCTACCCATCGCCACTGTGTTAGTGTGCAAGTGATACAGGCTTTGTTCTGTCTTCATTTGTGTCACTGCCTACAGCAGTGCCCCACTCCTCAGCTTCTGTCCTGCTTTGCACAAGTAAAAATGGCAGTGCAAGCCCTTCCTCAGGGGAGAGTGGAGCTTCTCTTCCTTTGTTTTTTCTTGCCTGTTCTCCCTCTCGCATGTGCAGGGATGTACAACAGCACATGCTTGCTATCATGCTATTAATTCTGCAGCAGTCCAGTTTGTTGGTTTTGACCCAGCAAACTCTTAATCTTGGAAGCTGTGACCCACCTCCCCCCCGCCCCGATGCCAAGTGGAAAGCAGTGCCACATCTCCCAGGGTGTGTGTGCGAAAGCAGGTAGAGCCTTGAAAACCGTCAGCAAAGGCTTTCTCCATTCCCAGTAACATTTCACCTCCCTGCCTCCCCACAGCAAACAAATTGTATTGACAGACAAAAGCAGGATTATGGTGAGGAGATTTGCAAGACAACAGGATTATGGAAGCTAAAACAAGCAAACATTGAGATTATGTTCAGGAGTGGGCAGGATGGAATTGAGCAGAAAGGGGACAGAGCTGGAGCAGTAAGTCGGCTGTGGTGATGGTCAGCGGTGGTGAGGCAACAGGAAAGAGGATTTAAGGTAATTTAGGACAAAAGCAAGCAAAGTCATTTCCCTGTAAACTCCTGTGGATGGAAACTAGTAGATTTGCCATTACAGTTGCCAGTTTTCGCTTTTCATGAGTCTGGGAACAAAGAGGTAGAGTGAAGAGAGAAGGGGAGGCTGGCCTAAACCTGTGAGCCCTGAAAGACCCCCTGCTTGCTAGGGCAGGATGGGCACCAGCTGTCAGCTGATCTGAGCTGAGATCAGCTGTGACCTAATTATTGGCTTCTTAAACCGGCATTATTCCTTTCATTTTCCAGCTCATTGACATTGTATAGAGGGAGGGTGAAAGAAGGTAGAAAAAAAGTTATTGATAATCCACTTCCTGTGTGTCTGCCACTCAGCCAGGGTCATGGCTGGATGGCCTCCATCAAGGAGAATGAGGGTGGGCTTTTAACCCCTTCTGCTCCCCTGTGGGGGAAGACAGCTTTGTGCATTTGGGGGAATGGAAGCTTGAAACAATTTGAAGTAAAACATCAGAAAGATTTTTGTAGACCTTGATTGTTCTGAGAGGAGAGCGGAAGTGAGCAGTTGATAATCTATGAAAGGAAGGAACTAACAGAAAGAAAATACTTATCAGCCCCTTAGCACATGGGCAGATAGGAGTATGCCTAATGGGTTTATAGTCCTATTGGTTGGGAAGGCATTATGTGTGTGCATTTGCAGTAATCAGTAGATAAAGCGTTTCCACCATAGACATGTTTGGCCTTTTTAAGGTTGACATGGGTGAATGAGAATGCTTTGCTTGGACAGCAGGAAGGTACCAGCCCATTTAGAGTGGACAAATGCCCTGGCTCTGGCAGGTCGGTGCAGAAGGAAAGAGGGACATGGTGAGGGATGTCTAGACTGTGCAAAACTATCAATTTTTTCCATACAAATGCACTTTCCAATTGTCAAATCTCTATGCATCTCCCTCCAACAACTGATAATCCCCACCAATCGAATGACCTTTGTGATTGAAGTGTCCAGCTCCTGTCTGCGGAGCCAACCCAATCTTTAAGGCTTTTTAAACCCTTACGCAGTGTTTGCTAGTTAGCATGTGTTCTCTGAGTCTTGGAGGGATCCACTGACAAATGCTTGTTTGCTGCTGTATTCAGCAATATAGGTGCCCTGCACTTCTGCAGTTTCTGACATTCAAACCTGCTGCTAAAGAAGGGAGGGTGGGGAGATGGAGTGAAGAGAACTCCTCTATTGTATTATACTCTCTAATCAAACCAGATTGTTGAGACTGGCTGTAAATTGCTGGGATAATTGACCTTCAGTCTTTTGAAATACACTTCTGGGAGTCAAATACATTTACTACCTTTTTTTTTTTCCCTCCTGTTTGAAGCCTCTTGCAGCCTTTACAATGCATTTTCTGACAAATTTCAATCAATATCCTAGTCAGTGGTAAGTCTGAGTCTATCACATCTATTACCTTGATGGCAGTGATACTGGAGGCCCTTATTCCTTCGTTTTCAGCATCAAAGCTTAGCGGCATGGAAGGAAAAAAAACAAAAACAAAACCAGAGAGATTAGAGTTAAAGTTAAGTTGGGATTGTTTTAAAACATGAGCACCCTGAAGCCTGGTCAGATCTATTAGTTATTTATTATTGACTGAGTACTCACTGTATGTTCAAGGCTGTATGGTATACACAACAGCCACAGCCACTGCCTCTAGACCCTCAGCTTTTAGGTCAGAGTTGCACACTGTAAATCAGGAGCGTGCAGCATGTGTTCAAGGTGCAAATATTGTCAGGTGCTAACTGCCTGGGAGGAGGGAGCTCATGGCATCAGCATCTTTATTTTTTCTTTCAATATGTATGCATCATTCTTTATTGTGTCTGTATTTGTGATATTTCTGTTGAGGCTGTTGCCTATTGCTCTTGCCCTAATGAAAGGTGTGAATCTCTTGGTAAAGTGGCCTGCATACCTAGGATCTCCTAACAGGAATAATTAAGAAACAAACAAACAAACAAGCCAAAACCCACAAAAAAAACAAACATAAAACCCCCACCCAAACCCCAAAGGGCTCTTTCATAAGGGCTATGGTGGGAGATTCATGGTCTCATCACTTATGTATTGAATAGGAATTACAGCAGTTAGTATCTATTCCTGAGCTTTTCATCACTATAATTTTTTGTTCTTAACAACAGAACAACAGTGGTGTTGCTTATCTTTAGTTCGTTAACTAAATGATTGACGCTAAATGGTTGTAGGACCATAGCCAAGTTAGTTGCTGTTCCTGTGCTTCAGTTGTATGGATAATGGTTTATAAAACAGGATTAAGTTTATAGCATTTAAGTGCTGTGAGATACTCAGAGTGTGCCCTTTGTTAATTCTTCTTGGCTGTAAGATATCTTGAGGAATAATCTAGTAGATCAAGACTGTGGAGCTACTGAAGAATCTTTTTCCCATTCCCATTTTAGACCTATGTGAATTATTTCCTTAAATGAAGAAATTGAGGATAATGATGCTGCTAAAAAGCTTTCTGAGATTCCTAAATGAAAGATGCAACTTAAGTGACAAATGGTAGCATTGTCATAACACATGCTAAAGGCAGCCCAAAGTGAGTTCATGTCTCGGTGGGTAAGTCAGTACACTGTGACAGAGTGAACAGTGTTGCCCAGTTGGAAATGCTTGCATGGCCCTCCTGCCAGCTAGCCAGACTGATAATGTGTGAGAGGGACTCCTCAGGAAGGAGACTGGCCCGTGAACACAGACTGAAATGAACTTTGGCTGTGGTAGCCTCAACTCACAGAACCAATCTATAGATATTCCTGGTGGTACCCTGGGAAGATGAGAAGGATTTTAAGAGCGCTGCACCAGTTACAGCTTGTAAGGCTGCAGCGCATGGTCCTGGTCCTAAAGACTGTGGTGCCCTAAAGGGTAAACTGTTTGCATAACAAGAAGTCTCCTGTGTCTGTTGCATACGAGGTGCTATTTATAATTCCAAGCTGCAAGCAGCAACAACTTCTAACACAATCGAGTGATGCCTCAGGCCAGTCTATACATTTATAAGCACATTAATAAATCATCATAAACATACATTTATTGCCATTAAGAATTTATATGGAATATTTATCATCTGTAAGCCACTTTCTGCCCTCCTCTTTACCTTCTCAGCACCATTGACATGGATCAGACATCGCAGATAGGGAGATAGGAGAAGGAGGATGTGGAAGAGCTACGGAGTCCAGGAATCAGTTCAGGCAGGAGCCCAAACTAGTGCTCCAGTTTGCTGGTTCATCAGTGTGATAGGCATAGGATAGTTGGTTACCAGCATCTTGTGGTCAGGCACCCTGCACATCCTGGAGATTGTGAAAGCCAGAAGGAAGAGGCCAAATGCTAATGCTTCCATTTTAGAGGGTACTGGGGACAGAGGCAGGGATAGACACCATTGTGGCTGGCCTGGGGTGAAGATGGGGCAGCAGAAGCAGTGCAGCATTTCTGCATCTGGGCTGCTGCAAAGACTGTGCCTGCCAAGCTGTGGGGATAGTGAAGCAGAGGATGATGCAGATCTGCTTCTGGGTGGTACCTTGAAAGCAGGATGACATTCAGTTGGTTGGGTTACCCAGCCACATAGCTGTGTTTTCAGGTCTTTTGCCACAGCCTGCATGCAGTCACCTTCAAGTCAGGACCTCCAGGGCTGCCATGTGCTGTGGTAAGTCTCTTAGCAGCCCTGGGCTGCTGCAGTGGGTGCAGGCAGTGTCAGTGTGCTGGCTAGGTGTGTGATATTGTTGCAGGAACTGGATGCTTCTGAAGTGCTGGGTGACCTTTGATGGGTATTGGATTCTTTCTGGGTCGCAGACCTTGCGAGAGGTCAGAGAGCATGTCTGAAGTGCAACTTCTCACTTCTCTGGAAAAGAAGGTGAGGCGGCTTGTTGCCTAACATTTTCAGCTGGATTTTTAGCTGCTTCTGAGCCTGGTAACTTAGACTAATGGATTCTTGTTAGCTTTTGAGGCCATGACTGGCATAGTGAAGGTTTTACAGGGGTTTAACAGCAGTCTCTCATTTGTTTCCTCATACTGTTGTTGTTTTATGAGGGAAGCTGCCTGGGAGTTACAAGTCTCCCAAAGAATCCAGCTGTGATTTATGAATTGGCCATCAACAGTTGTTATGCCAGCCACTGCATGCATCCATTCTAACAGAGTTCCTGCATCTTCCTTAGCAGCTTGTTTTACTCCTGTTTATTGGTACCATGGTCTTAATAAAAACAGCACATCAGTTATGGTAATTGCATTCAGTGCTGTTGGAGATGTGGTCTGAGGATAGGTTGTGGAGCCTGGGTTGGGAATTAAGGGCTATTAAGAAGGACCTAGAGAGAGGAGAGCAGAGGTAGAGTTGATGCCCAGGTGAATTTCCCTTGGTGCTTTGTACCTCTTTACTTTTAATGTCTTTCTAAGAAAGAGAAGGAGACGAGATCAAATGTATCTTGCCTGCTACGCTATCCCAGTTGTATATTGTTTTCCAATACAAGGTAGTAATTAGGGTTTTGTACAATTTGTACTTGCCTTTTTTCCTGTTTTATTTTAAAAAGTAAAAAGACATGAGCTGGCAATGTGTGCCTGCAGCCCATAATGTCTGTGTTATCCCAGGCTGCATAAGGAGAAGTGTGGCCAAGCAGGTTGAGGAAGGTGATTCTCCTTCTGAATTCTCCTCTCATGTAACCATACCTGGAGTTCTGCATCCAGCTTTGGGGTCCCCAGTACAAGACAGACCTGGATCTGTTCAAGCAGCTTCGGGGGGGGGGGGGGGGGCACAAAAATGTTTAGAGGACTGCAACACCCCTCCTATGAAGAAGGGCTGAGAGTTGGTGTTCTTCAGCTTGGATAAAAGGAGGATACCTTGATGTGGCCTTTTGATACTCAAAAGGAGGCTTATATGAAAGATGGAGATGGAATTTTTATCAGGGCCTGATAGTGACAGAAAAAGGGATAACAACTTTAAACTAAAAGAGGATGGATGTAAAGCAGACACTGGGAAGAGACTTTTTATGATGAGAGTGGCGAGGCCCTGGCACAGGTTGCACAGAGAAGTTGTGGCTGTCTCATCCCTGGCACTGTGCAAGGTCAGGTTGGATGGGGCTTGGAGCAACCTGCTCTAGTGGAAGGCGTCCTTGCCCATGGCAGAGGGTTGGAACTGAATGGTCTTTAAGGTCCCTTCCAACCTTTCTATCATTCTGTGATAACTGAGGAGTAGGTCACCTGGCTTTCCGTTTTTGGTTCAGGAAAGGAGTTATTGCATTAGTGTTTAAAGCACAGGAACTGGACGCAGAGCTGCTGGTTCTGCCACTGGGTCAGTCTGATCTCAAGGCAAGTCCTTTAACCTGTCACTCAAATTCCTCACACAGTCGGGTAAGGCTGATATTCACCAGCTTTGTGAAGCCTATTGAGATTTCCAGGTTGATGGTGATTAAATTCTAGTCTCTTCACTGCTTATCCTTTTCAAACAGGATAAAGTTTTCTGAAATGTGTGTCTCCCTGTATAATATTTGTAGGTAGAATGGCTAAAATGTCCATATGCTGTATTGCTGGTGTGAAATGACTATTAGGATTTGTGTATCCATATCTGACATTTGATACCATGCTTGCAGAAGATAGTTGTGTGTCTACATTACGTAGGGATTTTTTCAATTAAAAAAGTATAGATAATTGTATGTAAGTGATTAAATGACATTTGTTCTGTCTCCTCTACAGCCAAAGGAGTTTTATTTGCCTTTCTGTAGTAGAAGCTTTGCTTTGTGTATGGCAGTTATTTCTAACTTACTACTTTCTTTTAATGGTAAACACCACAGGGCTTTTTCCAAGAAGATATGGCTGTACTGATGGGGTTGCCACACTCTACTTGATGTTTCATCCACTTTGCTTCTTGATCGGAAGTGTTGCAGATGTAATTTGAGATATACTGGTGCAGTTTTTGCTAACTGGCTTTGCATGTTTGGTTTATGCATTAAGCAGCGTTTCTTCAGAGGCCCTATCTGAACACTTTCCAGTCTGCATATCCTTACTGTGTGATGGTCTTACCTTGGCTGGTAAAAGTCAGACTGCCACAGTTCCTGTTCCCTCAGTTGTGAACTGTTGCTTATTTCAGTCACAACTTCCAGGATTCTATCCTTCAGTTGTAAGAGCTAACTGCTTTCCCAGATCCCTGTGCATCTTGCTTAGCACTCGGTTATATTAAAGTTAGATCATAGCTGAGGTAAGTTTGCCATAGCTCAGCGGTCAGTGTAGCAATGCACAGTCCCTGTAGTAGATCTGTGCACAGAAGTCAAGCATGGAATAACAGAAGGCTGCAAAGAGGATTCTGGTTCAGTAGCAGACATGGGAAAGGATGGAGGACTAGAGAAGCAGAAGATGCTATGGGAAGTTGAAAATGTTACGCACACATATATGTACATCCATACAAAATACGTAGATTTTCTATCTACAGCAGGTTGAGGACATATCTACTATTGTGACAACCTTTTGGTCTGGGTTAGCCCTAGTATACAGTGAGTCTAAATACTCTTTTTTGCAGTGGTACTATTATTTCTTCAGGTGACTGAATTAGTAGTGCTTTCCATAATATGCTTTTGTGTATTAGACACCCAGCACTACAACCACAGCCCTCCTGCTTTTGTTCTTTATTCCTGGATTTATTCCCAGTTTTGTCCATGAAATGATCATTTGGTACATGAGCAATATGCTGATTTACCCTTATGGTTATTGAATTTTCTGTTCATAAATCAGGAATTAATTTGTCTTTTTTTTGGTCCCTTAGAGCCTTTCTGCTTAATAGCCAAGTAAATTTGGTCTGTGTAATCTAATGAAAAATAAGCATAGTAGATAGTGAAAAGTGATGTCCCCAGCAACCTCTCATCCCCCTTAGAACCTGGGGGACCCTCTTTTTCTCCTTTTTCCACCCTGGAGACCCACTTGCATCTGTCACTTGCTGATAAGGGACTCCTGTGCTGTTTGGTAGTTTAGAGATAGGCCAGGGCTGGAGGGGAGGAGGGGTTAGTCGTCAGTCACCTGGGATCCATCTGCAGCCCTGCCACTACATTGTTCTGCGACCTTCACTTACTTGTATAGCAAAGTAATTGAAATCAGGTATAAAGTAACTGTAACTGATCAGTCAGTCCTTGTCACAGCCAGTTCAATTCCATGTTGCTGCACTGTAATGCATATGCATTTTTTGCTTTAGTAAGTTTGAAATGTATTTTAAAGTACTTTTTTCTTAGTGAAGCCCTAGCAGTAGTCTGTTTTGGGAAGATTACAGCAAATGTATACTTCAAGAGCAGTGTAAAGGGCATGGTTTTTTCATCCCTAGTACTGTTTGTTTTGGAGACTACTAGCTGGAGATGCTCCTGCTGCATGAAGCACACTCTTTCCCTTGAGCAAAGCAATTCTCCATGCAGCATTCGTGTCCCTTGCTGATCCAGGGCACAGAAAGCTAGTGGCTGGATTCTGAGCTCATTTCTGTGGGTCTTGTTCCTTTACCCTCATTGCTGTTACTTTAGAGAGAAGAATTCAGCCCCAGAACTGTAAATCCTGGATGGTCTCCAGCAAGGTAGGGCAGAGGAGAAAAAAAAACACCACCAAACAACTGAATTTTGAAGCTTTCTGTTTGGAGCTTCTCAGGGGGGAGCAGTTCTCTTCCGGAAGGTGAAGTGCATAGCTTCACAAGGAGGGGATGCACCCAGCACCAGGATGCTCAGGAATAGTGATGGTAAGTGGGGTTTGGGGTGCAAGTGCTTGAATTGCTGCCAGGTAAATCCCCAGGCACAGCTTCTGAGGGCAACAGCTCTGTGCAAAGCTCATTGCTGTTATCCTCAGTTCTGCAAGGGTTTCCCACCTCTTGAAATACTTAGTCTTTTGGAGAAATGTTGGTTTGTTTTTTTTCAGGAGGGTGAAAGATGGGGAAGACACCTCCTGACTCTTCCCTGCTGGGTTGCTGTGCCGATACAGCCCTGGCAGATGAGAGGCCAGCAGGGATCCTTTCTGTGAGTGAGGCTGTGTTTGCCAGAGATCATTTAATGCTGGGAATGCAGGGCTGGTTTCTGTGTTTTCAGGGCATGTTTGACATTTGTCTCTTGCTGTGTCATCTCAGTCTTTTTCAGAGGGCTTTGAGTTTGCCGGTTTGTAGAGTGCATGCTGGACTGCAGGAGCTACATGGTTAACCCTGCAGTGGTCTGGGTTGTCCTTGCTAGCTAGAGAGGAAGGAAAAACAACACCCTAAAACCTTAGGAGTCAGCTGTGAAATCCCTATTCAAGCACGCTTCCCCCGTGCTCCTGAGCCTCTCTGAACTCTCAGAAGTCACCTCTCAGCCACTGATTATTTTTCCCCCCAAACTGGTGGCTGTTGCAATCTTCTCTGTACTGTGTTAGACAGTGGGGGGGCTGGGGGGGTGGGTGTAGGGATTGTCACAGGAGCAGGACTGTGTTTCCCCTCCTGCTGGAGGGCATTATTGTCTAATAGGCAATTTAGTCAGATGTTTGCTAGATGAGAGTCAGGGGACTTTACTGTCTCTAGGGAGAATTCATGCAAAGCTGGAGACTATAAAAATGCCCCTGAGCAAGTGAGTTTCTAGAGATAACACTGCCACTTCTACTGGGAAATTAAAAATTAAAAGGGAGATAAATCATGCTGCTTAAATATACCCTGCCATTTGTCCCTCTTGGCCCTTATGTGCAATTTAAAGAGAAAATACTAAAATAGCAAAGCTACTCAAAGAGCCTTTCACAAATATTGTTGAAGGTGTTTATTTCACTTACTCTCCTTTGTTCCTGGTTCATTCAGTAGTTGATTTATTTTCTGTAGTAGTTAAAGATACTGTTTTGCCTTAGCATCAAAGAATTAGGCCATATATCTAGCACTTAGATTATTTACATCTGTGTGTGGGTGTGATAAACATAGTCGTTTCTTTAATAAAAACTCACTGCTATTTTTATAGCGTGGAAGCTGGAATAAGCACACAGAATTATATACTTCCATGACTTTGGATGTGGTTTGCACTTTAAACTCTGAACATCAGATTGTAGCTGGTATTTGTAGTTAGCATTAGGCAGCCCTGGTAAGCCCCAACCACCTGGCAACTTGTAAATCTGGACTTGTGAAATGTGAGTCTGATTAAGTCAGTCTTTGCATTAGGTTTTGTACATGTAGGACTCAAATTGTGTGATCTGTCTTGAAGCAATGAAGTTTGGAGCAGTTTTCATATTGGTACATATTTGAAATTTATTAAACATGAATAAAATGTATGGGAAAGGCCTCAGAACATTTAGGGAGACAAGAACTAGAAACTGATTAGGTTTAAAAAATGGTGGTATTTGTTTAGGAAATGTTCTTAGGTTTGTAAGGAAATGCTTCATACAGAGGAGAAAAAAAATCACACTGTATGAGTGAGCTGTTCATTCAAATGCACTGTAATAGAGCCCTTAAGTTCCCCTGCTGCTGCAAGTGTCTGGAGTGAAATCTTCTTTCCAAGTGGGACACTGGATGGGAGGCTGGCTTGGGCTGCCTGGTCTAAGGTGTGATGGCACAGGTTTTGAGGTAGGGAGTGGGGGCATGAAGTCCTGCATAGTGGTCAGGTTGCTCAGGGGAGCACTGGGTGTGAGGCTTTAGGTGTGCTGGTTTTGCTCTGTGTGTGTGTGTGTGTGTGTGTGGCAAGGGGGAAGCTCCAAGACTGTAGAGCAGGGTCAGAGTGTCTGAACTGTGTGAGGATGGTGGGTTCATTTCTAGGATCAATGACATATGAAGGAAGGCACCCATGCCCTGCACGGGGCTGGCTGATGGACTCGGTATTTAAATCAAGATGCATTTGCAGAGCTGCATGCAGGAAACATTTTAACTGCTTGTTGCCTGGTATCACCTTACTTAGCATTAGGAATTGCTTGCTTTTGTGAGTGATATAGAAGCTCCCCAATATGCACACTGTGATGTTTCCCAGGTCTCAGACTGAGCCTGTTTTCCAACTTTGAACTGTTTCTGAGGCAATAACAGCTTTATGCTGCAGGAAGATGACAGTGAGGATAATCCCAGTTGGCCAGTATCTCATACGGTGACAGTGACCAAGTGTGTCAGCTGGGAGAGCACTGGGGAGGCACAGAGCTGGTTCTCTCTCTCTCCAGCCCGGCTCCCTGCCCTCCCTAGGCAGTGCACAGGCTGCTGCTGTCTCAGCCTCTCTTATACAGGACAACGCAATTACCCTGTCCTTACAGTCTTACTTACAGGATCTTTAATTTGCTGCCAGGGAAAGTGCTGATGCCATAAATAGGTTCTCTGTTATGTGATAGGAAGAAAATACCTTATTTAAATGAGCAATTATTTTTGTTAGAAACCACCCTGTCACACTCAAACAACCAGTGCTATCACCCAAGTCCCTGCACTAGTTATCTGTTAGAGGCAAGGTGATGACCACAGAGGTAGTGTGGCAAGATTCAGGGGTATTAGTGGTCATATAATCTTCCAGTATTTCAAGTGGCAATGCTTTAAAGTATCTTGTGTCAAACCCTAACAGAAGTTAGCCTAACTGGCTTAGTGGTCTCTTCTGACCCTAACGTCCTGTCCTTGCTGCTCTCTCATACTGCAATGTTATGTCACCAATAATGAACTTGAGTAACATTAAAACTCAGTGCTAGGGAGAGCAGTTATGTCATTATGTCCACTTTGGAAGGGAGAGAGAAGTCAAGATGACATAGTGAAAGTTTTAGTGTAGCTGTGAGACATGGGACACAATCCAGGCCTCTTTGTTCCCAGGCATTTAGGGTCCTTTGTGCTCTTGTGATAATAACTTAAAAAACATCCATGACAACAGGTGGTAAAATGGTTCTTTTTCAGTCTTGATGTAAGGAGGAATGGTGAACAGGCTGTCACTTTTGTGTGGCTGGGAGGTGCAGTAACTGTCTGTGTATAACAGGCTTTAAGTCATGGCTGTGTGTTCTGTCAGGTGTATGACTGTAGCTAACCCTATGTCTATATTGCTCTTTTCTGCCTTAGAAGAAAGTAGTTACCACAAACATGATCATAGCTAGCTTAAAAAATTACCATTGCAAAGACAGAGAGTTCACACCTCTCCCACTGTGTGGAATTGGCTCTCCTGGCTGCAAGGCAGAGGGAGGAAGAAGTGAGGTTCACATTCACAAAAGTAATAAGTCATCTTACTGCTGCCAAGTATTGGAAGTCCCAAAGAGGTCCATGAAAGCTAGGTGTGTAAGCATCTACATAGAAATCTGGGCCTGTGAAGATTTGTAAAATCTCTAGTACGTTTCCCTGCATGAAAAAGTTGTGTTTCTTTCTGGTTTTAACAGCCCTTTCTACACTGATTTTGGTAGATTATTCTTGGCTAGCACTGAACTGTGTGTAATATGCTATTTCTTAATACTGAGTTTGGTCACTGTGGGACTTGCCTAGTACTTTCGGAGGTGATTATTTGCTTTTTGAAAAAGCCTGGAAAGATAGTCCTGAATGGTTATGTTTGAGAAAGAAAAATTAAATAGAATGAGCAAAACATTATAAAAGATCTTATCTTGTTTATAAGCAAACAAGCATAATAACAGAACACACTGAATGGGAAAAGTAGTTTCTCTTCATCTCTGAGTTCCACAGTCAGAGGACAGTGGAGGACTTCAGAGAAGAAAGAGAAGTATCTTGTGCTAGTACACATGAATAGCAGTATGGTTAAATGGCTAAAATACAAGACTGGAGGCAGAGACAAAGTTCTCATCTTTGCTCCATTGCAGATATATGGTGTGACCTCGGGGGAATTTGCAGTCACATCATATGCCTCAACTTTCTAGTCTCTAAAGAAGGGTGTTTCTTGAGTGGAAGAAAAGCAGACTTTATTGTGAGAATTCACTCCTTTATGTTTGCAAACTATTTTGAAGTAATGGGATGGAAAGGTTATAGAAGCAGAGATTTTTAGTTATAAAACAGGGGAAAAGTGTTTTTTAAAAATACATGGAGTTAACCTTTGAAACTTGTGGAAGAATGCTATTAGAGCACGATTTGTGATAGTACTGTCACAATTCTTAGAAATGTGTGATGATTATGTGCCTGTGTGGAAGCTTTGGTTATAGAGAGTTAATTTCGGGTCCTAACAAGCAAAAGGCAGTTCCATTACATTTACCATTAAATGCTGGTATGTTTTGTCTCTTTGTCTGTAAGAAATCAGTATCAAACAGGCCAGCCTGGGACGAATGATGATGCGTTGATCTTTTCGGTCTTATCAAACATACAGAGTAGAGTAGGGTGGGATGGAACTGTTTCTTAATCAGTGAACAATAAAAAAGGTTTGTTTGTATTTCCGCTGTGACCAAGACAGGCCATCTTTTCTGTTACAATCAGAATAGTAAAAATCTCACCTGAAACGAGCATCTGGAAATTTTAGAGCAGGGCAACCTTCCATCAAATGGGGCCAGACTCGGGAAGGATATTTGATGGAACAAGCACATGGACGACCCAGGCGCTTTGTTCTGTGCTCATTGCTGCTAGATCAGGGCCTTTAATTCCTTTGCTTATTTTAGTGCGTGAAATGCAGCAATTTACTTTTTCTTTCCTGTGTTAGTATTGCCCTCTACTGGATGAAACCCAAACTGCCCACGTGTGTTGCAAACCTGAGGGCGCTGGCAAGTGATGCACTATCTCATTTCACTTCTCTTTTGGGCTTTGGGCTGACAGAGCAGGGAGATCACAAGCCAACCCACCATTGACAGGTGTGACGATGGTCACACCTCGGCCAGGGGACCCAGATTTGGGTTCCCGAATGACTGTATGTTTGTTGCAAGACACTGAACACATTACCTGAGTGCTGCCAGCTCGGGCTACATGAGGAGTTGTATTTATTTCTCAAGGGTTGCATTCTCTTGTGCAGTGAGGAGAGCAACTTACAGCTGGTTGGAGCAAGATTTGGCAAGGGAGGCTGCTTGGGCTGAGTCAGAGGCTCAGGATGAAACAGGTCCTTAGTGGCAAATTTGAAAAATGAAAGCTTCTGAGGACACTGCAAACTGATGAGTCTCCTGAATGTTATCTTCTACAGCAGCCTTGCTTTTGATACTTTGTCAGGGACTTTGGGGCGAGATGTCTCAATCTCTTGGAAGAGCTAACACTGGACTTATGTAGCTTGAATGTGAGTTACTGCGTGATTGCTCCTAATTCATCACTAGCCTAGTGCAAGATCTGAAACAACCCCACATCTCTAGTGTTGGCATGAGCCAGTTTGCATGCAGACTATCCCAAATGCTGCAGTGTGGAACCAACAAACTCATTGTGGCCTGAGAGGCTTGAAGCCTCTAGAAAAGAAAGAAAGGAGATGCAGGGCAGCAACAGCTTTACAGAGATCAATATAGGAGTCCAAGATTAACCACAACTTGCAGGTAAAACTCTGTATTCACAAATTCTAGGATATATATTTTTACAAGCATGCCCATTGAGTATTCTCCCTCTTGGAAATCTGCTTTGTAGGTGTACAGTGGGCCTGATGCTTTACTTGGCTTGTCACAAGCAATAGCTATAAGGGGTGAGTAACAGGGAAGGAGTCCAGGAAAAGAGCCAGAGGCTGAGTGTATGCAGTGAAAAACACATTGAGATACTGCCCACTTCTTGGGGCAACCTGTTCCAGTGCCTCACCACCCTCACAGTAAAGAACTTCCTCCTTATATCTAACATGAACTTCCCCTGCTTAAGTTTGAACCCGTTACCCCTTGTCCTATCACTACAGTCCCTAATGAAGAGTCCCTCCCCAGCATCCCTATGGCCCCCCTTCAGACACTGGAAGGCTGCTATGAGGTCTCCACGCAGCCTTCTCTTCTCCAGGCTGAACAGCCCCAACTTTCTCAGCTTGTCTTCATACGGTAGGTGCTCCAGTCCCCCGATCATCCTCATGGCCCTCCTCTGGACTTGTTCCAACAGTTCCATGTCCTTTTTATGTTGAGGACACCAGAACTGCACACAATACTCCAAGTCAGGTCTCAACAAGAGCAGAGTAGAGGGGCAGGATCACCTCCTTTGACCTGCTGGTCACGCTCCTTTTGATGCAGCCCAGGGTACGGTTGGCTTTCTGGGCTGCGAGTGCACACTGAAGGCGGCTCATGTTCAGTTTCTCATCAACCAACGCCCCCAAGTCCTTCTCCACAGGGCTGCTCTGAATCTCTTCTCTGCCCAACCTGTAGCTGTGCCTGGGAATGCCCTGACCACGGTGTAGGACCTTGCACTTGGCATGGTTAAACTTCATGAGGTTGGCATCAGCCCACCTCACAAGCGTGTCGAGGTCCCTCTAGATGGGATTCCTTCCCTGCAGCCTATCAACCGAACCACACAGCTTGGTGCCATCAGTGACGTGCATGCATTTGCAGATCCCTTGGTAAGGAGTACTCTTGGTTTTATGAAAGTGCGGAGGGCTTGCCTGTATTAGTTTAGGAGAGCACAGGTCATCAAATTGATAGACCGTCAAGACAATATTAATCCTTATTTTAATTTAGTATTGGTTTTCTGCATTTTGGTGTTTGGCAGCCTGAAGGTTTGGGTAATGTGTGTTACCAGTGCCCTCTCCCGGATGAGACCAGGCTTGTTCACAGCTGCATGGCCCCTCCAGCACTTCCCCTGAAACACAACCATGCTGAGTCATTGCTTGGGCAAAAGCTCAGCTCCTGGTTTCTCTGCCTGCTGCCACGTGACTCTACCACACAGTAACAACATTGCGGGAGTGATGCCTGGTCGTTTTGGTCAAGAGGGGCTTCTCATAAATGCGAGGTTTTTAATTTGTCCTGCTTTATTGCGAAGGCAAGCCACGTGTTTGCTATATTTATTTTGCTTTTGCTGCTCACAAACTAGGTAATAAAAAGGCCAAACAGTGCCTCATGTGATATGAAAACCTGGAAGTGTCATAATTTGTGACTCTCTAAGGAACAAAGAGGCTTACTTTCCTGTGACAGACAGTGCTTCATAAAATGCGCTCTGTGCCTGCTCTCTGTGCAGTGAAACCAAGGCATGGGGAGAGGAATTACTTTAGCCAGATCTACCAGCAGATCTGCTGGAACAGCCCTGAATTCCTGTTTTCCCCCTGTGTGCCCTACAGACTGAATCCTGCTGCTTCAATTTACCAAAATCTAACAAACAGAATGATGCTAGAGATTGTGGCATCTGGTTGGTATTATGTCCAAGGTTTGAGTTTGTCAGCTCCTGTTCTCACACCCAATTACCATGTCATGTGCAGCCTGTTACAGGTCTGTCTTTGCCCATACCAAACGAATACTTGTCCCTGTGTGTTTCTTCTGTCCTTCTCTTTCTCCTGTTACCTCTGTGGAGGACGTATTTATTTATTAGGATTTAGTTGCTTTTATCAATAGTAATAATGCTTGTCCTGCATGCCAGCTGTTGAGCTAAAGTCATTTTTCCCTTGATAGGTGCCAAGATTGGGTCATTTGCTGTTTGTTGTGTTTGGGCAAATTTTATTTCTTGCATGTCTTATTGTTCAGTAAATTGCAGCCACAGATTTCTGTCTTTAACAGGGTAATAAAGTATCCTTCACTTCCTGTAAGCCTATTCTCCCATCATGGTCTCCTGTGGAAAATCTTTAGAGCTTAGATGTGCATCACGCCTCAAAGGCAGCTATCAAACACAACTTGGGGCTGTACTCTGAAGGGGTTTATTAACCTGACTGATGTGAATGAAAGCTGAACGGTATTAAGGGACTTAACTACTGAGGGTGGAGAGACTGTAGATAAGAACTGCTTATGGGAGGACAGCTCAGCAACAGGGTGATAAAGTTGCAACTATTTCACTCCCCTGTGAGTAATGGAATAACAAAAAGTTACTGTAGGAAGTTCAGTTGTTGTTCTAGCCTGGGTTTCAGGAGTAGATTCTGTGGGTCCTGCTTCAGAAGGATGGCTTATGGTTCACTAAGTTTAGAGCTGTTCATTGAAGTTCTCCCTTTGAGCTGTAAATAAGCCCTCCATCTGACAACTGCAAAGTAATAGTGGGAGCAGATGAATTTCCCGGGGAATCCCTAGCATGCTTGCCAGCATTAGATGAGTAGTGTCTATGTACCCATGTATACAACTTTCTCCTAATAATGGAGTCTGCCTTTTTTCCTATGTCTTCTGTGGTATCTGATCTACCAGCAGATGGGAGTCTTGTCAGCACAGCTCCTGCCACAGTGGTTGTAAGCAGATGAGTTCAGATGGGCTTGGGGATACTTACTTCCCTTCCATCATAGCAGGTCATAGGAGACAACAGTCTTACCAAAGCGGCTGGGTGTTTTCCTGTGTTTGCAGTTGCTGCCTCATTCTCTTCTGCTAGTGGAGTTCAGGAACCATAACCCCCATCAAATGAATTGTTTGTTTGTTCTTTTTTCTTTTCTTCTTTTTCCATCTGTTTTCTCTATTTTTTTTTTTTTCTAATCCCCACTGCAAAGAAAAAGGAAAACTCCCTGGAGAATAATAAGGAGCAGATTATTATCAGAAATGTAGATAAGATAGTGCACTACTTCATCTCTGGGGGTGCTGGGCTTCACAGACTACGTTAGTTCATTAAATACAAGCTTGCACTTCTGATGTTTTGCACGTTGCTATGTAGTTTAGCAGTTGGCAGATGCTCAGATTTCAGGTGCATGAAGTATACTAATAGCAGGGATGGTTAAGTTCATGATTGAGTGGTGTAGTGAAAAGCTTAGTTATCAAAGGCTCAAAGAGTGGGTCAGGTTTGGGTGCATTGGCAAAGCACTTTCCGGAGTTCTGAGTTCAAAACAAAATGGCCTTTTGCTGTGCTGATCTCAGTTACTTTCCTCTAATTGGTCCCTCATCAACTGCCCTACCAAGATGTATCTTCAGAAATTCTGCTTACATTGACTATTGTAGTTTTATATTGAGAGCATTGTGGTATCCCTGCCTCGTAAAATGCTGCTGCTTGCCTCTGCTTTTAACACAGATTTCATTCTTAAAGGAAAGATGCCTCTAATTTATATTTTTCCATTAGAGGGAATAACTTCTTGAGTAGTCATGGAGAACTATTGTATGTCCCTGCGAGAGACCTGAACTTACTTTCACTGCATCCAGCTATTTTTGCTGCTTTATCTGTTTCTAGTTTATTTTCTGCTGTCTTTGTTTCCCCCTATTTCCCTGTTTCATACTTATTCCATTACAATGAGACACTGGGACAAGGCTGCGGTAGCTACTTGTATCTGCTCCATCCAGTCGCTGTAGGAGCTGGAGCAGAGGAATATTCCCTGTTGTCAGTTTCTGATTTGCAAGAGTAATGCTGTGGCTTTGTGCAGCCCTCAGAGTGCTGTAGAGGTTGTTCTGGTATGTGTGGCAGTGTGATGGCTAGTGACGAAACTTAGGGAGGGGGCACATGCACACAAGTAGGAGGGGCTGGGTCTTCTCCTCCTTTTTCAGCATGTTGGAAGAGAAGCGTGGTCTGGCTGATGGCTCTAATTGCAGTGAGCAGGATTTCTTATGCCCCCCACTGGGTGTCCAGCCTGGAAAATTCACCACTGTCTGGTATGAAGGATTGGAGGGAGAAGCCAACCAGGGTTTGCAGGCAAGCGGCTACACAGCTGAAAAAAAAAACCAACAGGCTACTGGGGCTGATGGAGGAAGACCATGGCACCTGGTTATTCTTCATTCTGTGGGGAAAGGCCAAGCAGCAGCAGAGGTGATGTGCAGAGCTGAGGTGGTATATGTATGTTTTGAATCATTGTGGTAAATGGTCTAATTCCTTCCTATAAGGGATGGGCCTAGGCCAAAACTGCAGATTGTAGGGGCCTTGTGATGTGTGTTTTAACTCTAGAGTCAAGCAAGTTCATAATAATGCATTCCTCTGGCATCAACCTCAATTCCTGTGGTCTGTGTAGATGCGATGCAGTCTGTGGAGAAACCTGGAAACAGGCACATGGGAAAGTGGCTAAGCAGCTGTCTCCTTAGGGCAGAGGCTTCTCTGGGAGAGACAGTGGCTGTCATGCTTTCCCCTGAGCCACTTCTGTAGGGCCCTTGCATGTTGCAGCCTGCCACTCCATACAACAGGCATTGTTCTTGGGACATAAGGGTGAAAAGAGTGCATGCGTGAAGGGAAATAACTGAGGTTCTGACCTTGGAAAAGGAAGAGAAGAGAAGGAACTGAGGAGCTAAGGAATTGAATGCCACAGTTAATCTCCTTCCTTTCTAATAGCTTTGCTCAGTGCCTGTCACCAGGCCCAACTGAGATTTATAGATTCCCTTGTATTATTGGTTTCATTTGCTGTTTAGAGTCTAAGCAAGGCTGGGTGAATGTGTGTGGAACTTTTCCCTATTGCTGGCAAACTTGTATCAATCAATTTAATTGAAGTTTTTGATAGAATCATGTCAGGGAGAGTTTCCCTTTCTTAACTCCTCCTTCTCATAGCCCAGTACTGGGACTAATAATTATGTTCTTGGTGTCAATTTTGGGAGCCTAATCTGGAGATGGATCCTACAGGCAGCCCTTGCGTTAGATGGCTGTTGCTGCTGATTCTGGGCAAAGCTGCTTTTGGCATTTGGCACTTAAGTGCTCTATCCACAGATGAAGGGTTTGATGGTGATTTATGACTTCAGCTAAACTGTAGCCTCTAGTGGACATGGAAACAAAGATCTGCTTGTATTTATTTTTAAACACAATGCACAAAAAGCAAGCTTTCTGAGAGAAGGTGGATAGATAGTGGCATGAAGGATACACCATGAGGAAGACCATACGTGTCTGGAACTGCAGATCAGTTTGGAAAGGATAAGGAGGAGTCATGAGAAGTTTAGAGGCAGTATCTAGAGCAAAGTATGGTTTGTCTAAATGCAAGTGCTCTCCAGAAGATGAAAACCTCCTCTTCCAGGACTTATGGCTTAATATGTAGGAGGTCTGCCACCTGTGGTATTACATAAATGTTCATTTGCCATCAATGTGCACATGCATATTTTCATTTTTGGAGTCAATGTAGGTTGACTTTATTGTTGGTTTCAACAGCCAGTGCTTCTAGACTGTTTTTGCTTTATTTTTCCTTGGGCTCTATAAAACTAATGCTGTGGAATGATTGAGTGGGACTGGGTGGATTTTTATATAGTACATCAAATTTTTTGATTCAGCCATTTTTACACCATGTGAATAACATACAAGCTTTGTCATAAGTTGATTCATAATTGTTTGGAAAAGATTATATTTAAGTTTATTTCAACCTATATGATATGCACAGCTGTTCACTTGAACCCTGAGCTATCCATAGTACAGCTGATCCTATGGATAGCGTAATATTTCATTCTGTGACTTTTGGATGCCTATGGGTTTGGACAAGTTATGCACGTGCCAAACATGCATACTTTGTGGATGCATTTCATAGTTTCCCAGTGCTGGTGCTCAGTATATAGTGATCTTTTCCCAACACCTATAGCTGTAAACCCTCCTAGAAGACTGTTGAAAAAATCCTGTGGATAAATTATTTTGGTATATAAGGCCACTACAGCCCAAACTGGACAGATTCAAGGTAGCGGAGTGAAGAGTATTGTGTAACTTGGTGAGAGTTCTTTAGTGGATGCTTGAATGCTGATGGGCTCTTCAGCTATCTAAGTGACTTGGAGAGGTGAAGGGAGTGTAACAGGTGAAGATGTCATGGGAACAGCAGGGCTTTGGACAGTAGCATGCTTGGAAAAACAGTTGTTTCTATTCTTGGTAGTAGCCTCCCATTTGGGACCTGCATTCTCCCCAGCATCTGGCAATCTTGTTTGTCACCCACTTGAGTGCAGCTTCCATTAGGAAGGACCTGAGGTTTTTGATATGTCCTTGTCTAGCTCCATAGTTCTACTGCTTCTTCTAGCCTAAGAGGACCCTGCCACATTTCTAGAAACTTCCCCTACTTAGCTTCATGCAGGTCCATCACATGACATTACCCACCTCTTGGGAACATAAAATGGTTGAGAGAAAAATGCGGAGAATGAGGAGGGAGAGAGGAAATAAGGACATGATATATTGGGGGTGGGGAGGGGGAGCTGGGGTACTTGTTCGTGATTATATTTAAAGAGGAATAGTGAGTCTGATGATCTTTGCATTCTCAAGGCTTCTAATCCGCTTGCTCTAATCCTCTTACAGCATCTGCTCTATTGGACTTTTATCTGATCTCTCTGTCTCTCAAGCAATCTGTCGAAGCTTCCCATGTTGGAGTCACTTCTGCCCCTTCCCTAGAGAGCTGTCTGGTATCCTCTTGCCCAAATGGGGTCAATGGAATCTGCTTATTCTGGGGTCCTTCATCCTAGTCTGAAGTCATTGAAGACATGCCTTGGCTATTTGAGTCCTCTGGATTCGGTGCAGCATTGGCAATGGGACCTGTGGCACTCCAAGTTGTTTCTGCAATATAACAAAACTTACATTTATGATTAACCCAACTTTGGAGATATGAAACTGCTAAGAATGAGCTTTGGGATGGATCATTTGGGGTGACTAAAACAAAAATAACAGTTTTGGAGAGAATTGGTTTGTTTTAGGTTTCTCTGATTATTAAACCCTGTGATATAATTAGAATGGTTAAACTACCCTATTTCTCAGATTCTCTTGCAGAGAGAGTTATCAATGACTAGTAAACTAAAATATCATTATTTAAGAAACTGAACTTCTGTAGTTTTAGCTGCTGGAGAGGGGAAAGTCCAACAGCATGTGTAGTCCCTTTTTAGAGGGGAAAGTCCAACAGCATATGTAGTGAAACCCTCCAAAGTGAACAGAGACGTGTTGTAACTTTAAAGTACAAAATAACTCCCAGTATTGCAGAGTAAAGAGTTGTAAGATTCCTGAAGATTTTTAGGCTGTAATTATCATAACCTTATAAGGTGTTTACAACTTGGTCTTGATTATGGGGTAAGATCAAGCTAGGTAGAAACAGCTGAGATGAATATGTGCAATTTGAATAGAAATAGTTTTATCTTTGAGCATCAGAGAACATGCATGGGAGGGGCTAATTCCATGTAATAAGCAAAATGGAGTCTCTTATGCTTCCCTTAAAGCCCCCTTCCCAAGGCTGCTGGAAGACCGAATAGATTGTCTGTGTGAAGTATGAAGAAGCATTTTTAACTGCATGTGTTACTGGACAGTTGGTGATCCAGTAAAAGGCTGGAGGAAAGCAGCCTGCATCTTCTGGGAACAGTTTAACTCTTTAGAGTCACATGAGGACCAAAGCCATTGTCTGTACAGTGATTTATATCTGTCTGTACTGCACAAAACAAAGTAGGCTGCAGTAGGGGTAGTAAAATGTTCCATGACCTTGTGTTGCGTTTTGTTTTGTGGGTTTGTTTTTATTTAAACTGAGCTGTGCATGTATTGAAGCAGAAGCTTTGCAGTTTGTCAAAAATACAATACCCACTCAGATATTACTGGTTTTGAGGACAAAAGCCTCACATGCTCGACATACACACAAACTGCAGGACACAGATCCTGCTGGCTCTCAATAGCTTCTCCTTCTGGTCCTGCTGCCTCTCTGCCCGAGTGCCAATCCACTGATTTAATGAAGGCTAACGGTATAATTAATCACATGCACCCAGAGCACAGTGGTTCATGAGACCTGAGTAGATATGACAGCTGCTCTGAGGCAGAAAAGAGAAAAAGCCCACAATGATGACAAGAAGGAAAACAAGATCTTCAGTGAAAAGCAACAGTCAAAACAAAAAGAGATCAGCAAAGAGATGGGCTGGGAGCCTTTGTGAGCAAGGCAGAAAGCAGTCTATCTATCTGTACTGTTGTAAAGGGCATGAGATCTGAGAATCCACCTTCTCTCCAGATGTTTTTCATTTTAAATTCTCTTCCCCTTTCTGCTTCTCTTTCTTCCCTTGGCCTCTACTTTCTCCCTGCAAAGTGTTTTTTTGCCTTCTTGAATTAAAACTGTAGGGGTTAAGAAATTTTATGGACAGCTAAGCATCCATGGCAAGTAGGTGGTGCAGGTAATTTTTTGCACTCAAGATCCACATAAGTACTTTAGGTCACAAAAAGGCAGGAGAGAAGATGCAAGAAGAGATTGTCTCTGATGGCTAGAATGGGGATTGAAAGATACTAGCTGTATTTGCTGTTAACTGTTGGCATGAATTTGAGCATATCACTTCATCTCAGCTGGGGGTGAGGAGAGAAGATCTCTGTTGCAGGTTAGCCTTACACAAAGTGCTGTTCTGGGAATTCCCTGTAATGCTCTGTCAAGGGTTGACTTCTGTTCCTCTCTCAACCCCAGAGTGAGAACAAGTGAGACACAGGAAGGTGTAATGCATTCCTGTGGAGGACTTGGGCACTACTCAGGTTGTATGTATTCTTGCCTTACATTAAGGGGTGTCTGGAGTCTTGGGTACAAAAAAATTACTGTTTGGAGATACAGCCAGAGATCCTATGCAGTCTTATAAAATGGAGCTTTGTGATAAACATAAGCAAATAAGACTTTCAGCTATATCCACAGAAGAAAATGGTGTTACCTGGTGCCATCTAACTGCCTCTCAGGTGCTCCCATCTTCAGTAGATCTTCCAAGTACTTTTGTGTTTGTTTTGATGAGGGTTTTGTTGTTGTTGTTGTGGCTTTTCTAGGGGGTTCTTTGGGGTTGTTTTGTTTTCCCCACTACTCCCTGATGCTGGAGGTCATTAGGCTGCTGTTTTCTGTTTCCTGGAGTGTTAGAGCTCTGTGTAGAGTTATTTTCTCTTTACAGTGCTGGTCAGCACAAATGTCGATCTTGTGTCTGTTGGGATCCATAATCTAGGCTAACAGTTGTTCTCAGGAGGATAGTACTAGAATGTGCTTGGAAATGATGGGAGCCTTCCTTTTTGTCTGGTGTCTTGGTGGCTCAAACGCATGTCCTGCCTTTGGAAGCCATTGATTATGTAGCATTCCTCGGTCTGCTGTAGCCAGCAAATAATTTTGTAATGGAAGATATAACTTTTCTGCCCTTTACTGAAGACTCTTCTCTACTTGACGTAATTAAATATTCCTTATATTTGGGAGTAGAGTGAGAACAAGCAAGCATACAAGTGTAAACCTGGCTCTACAGTTTAGCGTTTAGAATGCTCACTGGCCAGGACTTGCGTACCTGGTTTTCTCTCTGCAGTGAGAAATCTAATAATGTCTGAATGCAGCAGGTCTGCCCTTTGACACTCAACACTTTCTGGCCATCCGTGGGAGGGTTAGTGCCTAACGCAGGATTGTAGTTTCCAGTAGATGGTAGAGAGCTGGAGTAAGGGTTTGCAACACTTGAGTTATGCAGACGTCACTCTCAGTTAAGATAGCACTGACTGTTGGGAGGGATGATTGGTGAACACATTTGGTGTCAGATATTGAATATAACCATAGAAATTCCCTGGTTTATCAGTAGGAATTTGAGGTTATAGTTTTGGGGGGTTTTGTTTGTTTGTTTCTGTAAAAATGAATCCTGATCTCAAACATTTACCTGATGATAGTTATGCTGTGAAGGATGGTTGAACTCTTGTTTTACTTTCCCCCAATTTTCCTTTTTCTTTTCAGATGAAGCTGAAATTGTGTTGGTAATTAGCTACAAATTTTGGAATGATAAAGAATAAGAGGGTTCAGGGGAAGGAGGTAGGTTGCTGATCCGCAGGTCTGTTAATTTAATTAGAGTCACTGTATAAATATTGAACTCATTTTAATTTCTTTTGCAGTTCCTTTGGTTTTCAGAGAGCGCCTAGCTCCAGATTATCGTTTTTGCTCTTCTGTATATTTGAGGAAGAGGGGAATAAAAAAAAAAAAAAAGCCCTTGTTTCTAAATGTAATTAAATGTAAACCCCATTGTTTCTTGCCTTCCTGCCTGCCCTTTTCTTCAAATCAGTTTATTTCACACCTTCTGCTGTGGTATGAAATGAGGACGGTCTCTGTGGTTCCTCATGCCTCATCTCATGCTGCTGTCTCTGAATCCTGGTGCTAGTGGGATCCAGCTTGGTGCAGAACATCATGGAAAATGCGCAGAGTGCTGCTTGGACCTGCTTAGAAAATCAGGAGAACTGCCTTTGCCTCATGTCACACAGAAGGCCCATCTGACACACAGGCCAGAGAAAGGATGCTCAGAAACAAAGGAGGATGTGCTAACGAGGAGGTCTAGTGTGGGCATAAATAAATACAGGCCAGATACCAGAGAAATTATTGGGTTGACAAATTGCCTGTTAAAGACAGATTTCTGACTGAAGAACTGATGTGGGTGGTCAGAGCAAGAGAAGGGGCTGTTTCTGTGCTGGTGCCTTCCCCCTCACCCTTCCTTCCCGTAGGTGATCACTTACTGAACCATTGCCTCAGATCCCCCTGGTATAACATGGTGACAGTAGCTCACGGTGCCTACTCTTGGGGCTGGAGGGTTTACAAGTTCAGTGGTATGTAGGCAAAGAAGTTAATTATTTCTTGCACAGTGCTCTTGATGCTTTCTTCTGTCCCTGTGTGTTATCAGTCTCTCTAGTTGACCCAGCAGACCCGCATCACTTCACCTACTCTGGGGTTGACACCCCTATTGCCTGGTCCATGGTTGTGGGCTCCATCACCCTGGTCCACAGGGACAGTGTGGACACTGTGAGGTGACACACTTGGTAGTTGTAGGATTTGGTGACCAGCCAGCATAACTGGGAATCTATCCTGGGCTTCTCCATCCTTAATGTAACAGCTTTTTGGTACCTGCATTCCTCCAGTGGTTTGGAGGTGGTGAGACTGATAACATACCCATTGTGCAGGGGGAGATGCAAGGGCCTGGTGCTGGTGGCCACCCTGTCAGAGAAGCACTGAAAGCATTTTCTTTTCTAAGACTGGGCAACAGCAAGGAGCTTGCAGGATAAGCAAAATTCTGTCTTTTGCCATTGCAAAATAATAACAACCTTTTTCTGGGTGTTCTTAAGCTTTTGATTATAGTGTGTGTTATCAGAGGCTCTTTTATCTGTGCCTCTAAAACAAGGGGAAGAAAGGACACTGAGCTTCACGTTGGTGTAACTTCTGTGGAACTTGTACAGGCAAGCTTACTTGGCCTTTCTCTCTTCTTCAGCGTAGTTTTGTTTTCAGTTCTGAAGGCACAGTGATGCTACAGGTTTTATGGTAAAGTTACCACAGAAACCACTGATTTTACCTCTCTGGAAAGAGATACTCCAATGGTAGGCTTCTTCACTGGTTGTCAGGGAGGCCTTTAGTGTCTAGGGGACAGTGGCTGCAGAGGGGATGCAGCCTGCTGGGATTGTCTGGAGAGCTGTTGTTGCTGCTGACAAGTTAGCTAGAAGGGATGTAGCTATGGCATTTCATTGTTAGAAGGTAGATCAGTACTACATTCTGTGCCATTTCTGTTACTCTGTCCTGAAGATGATCCAACCCATCCTTACGATATTCCTCCTTTGTTTTAGCAGTACCTCCTGCCTGACCATCAGTAAATTTGTTTAGCATATTCCTGTCCTCTGCTTAGTCAGATTAATTTAAGTATTGAGTGAGATGTGCTCTAAAGCTGAATTCTGAGCAATGTTTTTACTGACTTCTTCCAACCCATGAGCTCTCCTGCAAGCCAGTCTGTTGTCATCACTGTTTTAACAAGGTTCCTACTTAGATTTGGTTCTGCAAATTTCTGTCTTTTCTGATTTAACTAAGAGTGACTGATTATAAGAGAATACATGCATTTGAATATCTTCTTAACAGCTATGCTCACTGCTTTCCCAGGGTTTGGCATCGCCTTTTAGTTCATTTCAGGACATACATAGAGTTGGCTGAAATTTGCAGAGTGGCTGTAGCTCAGAAGGATCTTTAGGGATGTGTATGGGAAACTGGGCCTGTTTGAGGAAAAGGAGAAAGGAAGTGGCAGAATTGGTGTTTGAGGGCATGTCTACATCACTGCTTGTGTAAAGTTGTGAGTTGGGATTTGTGATACTCTGTGGAAGTGAAGTTTTGGGCAAATGTGAGAGTAAACCTGTCAATGTCACAAGAAGTTTGTGTGAATGTGCAGCTGTTTGTGGGAGATCGTGTTTGTCAGCACACACAGGTATATATGCTTATGATGGGAGACTTAGAGGAGTGTTATTTTGTGCATTTGTGAATCATCCATAAGCTTAAATTCCTGCATAGACAGAAAAGAATTTCTTTTGGCTTGCTTATGTGTGTCAGTTTTTGTGACCAGCTGGTACAGCCATGAAAGCAGTAGTTGGCCAGACTGAGCATTTACACAGCTTAATGAGAATGGCTCAAACAAGACCACACAGCTTAAAATGCTGTTTAATGGAGATGGGAAGCAGAGAGCTGGAGAGCAATGATCTCTGCTGCTTTGAGGCTAAGGGAATGAGGAAGTGCTGCCTGCCCAGTTAGAGAAGCATTGCGTTTCCTTCAACATGACAAATGGTAGAGTGCCCCACACTGAGCCGGTGGGAACTGAAGATGCTCATAGGTTTCCCAAACACTTGCTGGATTTTCCTCCAATGCTGAAGCAATTATCTGTTTTCAGCCTCAGGGTCTTACAGAGCTGGTGGTGTAATTTTCCTGTCACAGTTTACTGCAAAAGCCAGGATCAATGTTTCAGCTATTTCAGTGGCCCAGGTCAGAACAAGGAGAGTTGCAGTGCTCCCACTTGTGCTTGCTGCTTCAGGTGAGGAATTGCACTGGGCTTTCCTGAAACAGGAGAGAAGCTGATAGCAGCTGCCAGTAGGAGATGAATATGACTCGCAACAAGTATTCGATCTCTAACAGCATCCCAAAGTGCATGTCTGTGGGAGGGTATAAAACCAAGGCAGGCTACATTATGCTTTCTGGTAAAATTTCTGTCCAGCACTTTCTCAGCTTCCATCCATGTGCTGGAGGGAGAAGATCATGTATTGCCCTCCTTCCCCAGCACGTCTGTGGGACTCTTAGCAGCACCTCTTCTCCATTCCTTTGCACTTGCTCTTCTAAAAGCCTCTGGTGTTTTTGCTGAGGAAAGGAAAGGGTACCGTTGCTGGAGAAGGAATGTCTGTCCTATAGTCCTGTGTGTTCTTGCATCTGAGAGATTTTTCACAAAGCGCAGAAACTGGAGACAAAACATGAACACTATCCATAAATTCTTATAGTTTTGGTTGCCACTGGCATGTGGTATGACTGTGCCAGGAGCAGGATTGTGTTTTGTAGAAGCCAGGCAAGGGAGCTGAAGCACTGGTCTCAGCACTGACCCTGGATCTCTAGAGAGCAGCTGAGGATGTCCTTCAGTTTGTGGCTGGCGTGGGGGAATTAATTTTTATGTTGCAGAGTTGCATGGTGTGTGTCTGTGGATGTGGCAGTGGTGGAAGCTTGGGAGCTGAGTGTGAAGAAAACTTAGGTGAGTGAGGGAGGGTTTAGCGCAGAATGCTGGTCTTTGGGCTGGGTACTCTGGGGTACGAGTATGTGGGAAGGCTGATGAGTTAAAGAAGGTGTTTTTTTCCTGCTTTGTGAACTCAGTCACCCTTGCTTATTTACCTTATACCTTTGAAAATACAGAGACTGCTCAAACAGATTTATAGCTCTATATGTAGTGATAATATGATGAGGCCTGTGAGAAGTCTGAACTGGTCTTGATGACCCACTATACAATTTGGGTCTTGCAAAAGCTGCTGAGACCACTGTAACTGATACATGGATTTGACATGTTTGACAATGCAGTCTCTTTGACAACCTTGTGTGGGCTTGAATTTGGGAAGCAGCTTGAGGTATTTTTTGTAACAAACCTGATGGGACCATAGCTAACCAAACAGAAGACAGTAAAGGATAAATCAGTTTTTGTAGGTCTTTTCTCAAGCAATGAAGACGTACCCATTATGAGTGGGGAGGGACTGCAGGTCAGATCAGTAGGGAACTGAATGCTGTCTTACTCATGAGGGGAGAAGTTGATGTAAGTGACAAAGGATCCAAAACTATTACAGGATTTTCTTTTTTTAGATGTACATTCTGCTGCATTTGTTCATTCTTTTACCTCATAAGAAGGTGAGGAAGAGCCTAGAACTTCAGACATGTGCTAGCAGTAAACTTGAGGGATCACAAACAAGAAAGGATACAATTTGTTGTTTTTTTCCTGGATGTTATTTACAAAGATGACAAAGCAGTCTTACAGCTGCAAGTTAACTGACAGCTGTTATGCAGCAGTTTTTTAGGGGACTGAATGAAAGCTGTGAACAGATCAGTGCAAGATCTTGAATTCTTAATTTACCGTATCTACCAGAATTAGAGAAAGCATGTGGCAACTCTTAAGACAAAGGATTGATAAGGCAAGGGTTAATGGCTTTAAACTGAAAGAGGGTAGATTTAGATTAGTTAATAGGACAAAATTTTTTACTGTGAGGGTGGTGAGGCACTGGAACAGGTTGCCTGGAGAAGTTGTGGATGCCCCATCCCTGGAAGCTGTGCCTTACACAGATGCCTAATGTTTTCTACATCAACACTAGCTTTTATAAATGAGGAGATATTCACAGTTCTTTCTGCCTTTCTTTTTTCTAGCAGGAGTAGGGAATGTTCAAGCAAGTTAAAGGCAAAATGGGTTCCAAAGATGTGCAGAGGAGGTGGTGGGCTGGAAGGAAAGAGATGTTTGGAGTGTGTTGGTGTGGTGAGGGAGCAGTGGCATGGGTAGTGGAGAAGCACATCTTGGCTTACCTCATGTGTGTCTTTTGCTAAGCTTACCAGCAGTCTTTTCTAAAAGGAGTTTCTTTGGATCTGAGGTGAACCAAAAAATGGGGGACACATCCCTTAATGGATTGATCGCTTGATCGCTACTGCCAGTCCTACTTTTTCCTCACTGCTGAGGTTCATGGCATTTGGTATCAGACAGATAGCAGAGGCTAATGACCTGCTTTCTAAGTTATATTTAGGAGAGGGAAAGGCTGCTGTAATTTGAAAATGACCATGACCTTCCCAAATCTAGTTTGGTATTCCAAAGGAGTGTCTCCTTCCTCTCAGGCTTTGGGCCTTTCTGCCATGTGCACTTTCTTCTGTTTTTCCTTTCTTATTGCAAAATATCCTGCAGCGGTAAGGACTGTCTGCTGCAAGCCTCACTGCTCTGCAGGGGACTTCTGGAGTGATCGGGATATTGAATAAGCTGCAATGGCTCGTACTGCCCTAATTAAACAGCACTTGCTCTTAATTCGTTACACTTTCCTGCCCTGTTTGCAAGAAAGTTCTGATGTCTGTCCTGTGGAAAGCCTAGCTTCAGTTTATACTGGATACCTGTAAGTGCTGGCACTTACATTTTGGTGAACCAGCTGGGGCTGGGAGGAATGTGTACGGTGATGGGCAGCAGAGCAGCGAGTGCTGTTCATGCGTTTGTTTCCTATCAATAGTTCCCATGGTTAATTTGAGAACAGGCATACGTTGACTAGGTGGGGTGAGGAGCAGGGATGTAGGCCAGAGAAGTGAAATGTCAGAGAAAAAATGTTTTAGAAAATTATTAATTTCAAGTCATAAAGGGCCTATGAGATCATTCCAGCCTCTGTCCCTCTATATGTCACGAGCTGTAGATTTTTACTGACTTATCCTTGAATTGAGTCAGACCACCCCTGTGAATTTAACATGTTTGTTCCCATTTTGATTTGAAAAGGAGGCTTGTTTCTTGTAATAATTACAGCTGATTTATCTTGTGAGATGTTCTTTACTAGTACCTGATTGAAAGGGGAAGCCTTATTTTTTGAATTGAAAGCCTTACACAGAGGCTCATAGCCACAGAAAGCTGTTGTGGTAGGAGAGGTTCTGCTGGAAACTGGTGTGCGGTGAGGGATGTTACCAGCAGCACTGTGTGGTGGAGGATTAGCAGAGGTGCTCATACCCCATTCTGCCCACGTTTGCTTTCTGCATGAGTATTACAGCTGATGACCTAGCTTGGCAGGAGGGGGAGGGTGCCTCTGAGTGCTGGAGAGGCTTTGTAACATTTCAGCTCTTTGTTCTGTCTGAATAGAGCAAATAAGGCAGTCCGGCTAATTTGAAAAGATGCTCGATTAGGCATGGGGTGTTTAATATTCTCCCTCAGTCCCTAGCTGCCGTAGAGCCTCCATTTTGCCTTCCCAGATCTTCAAATGGAGCTTGCTGCTTTCACTCTGCAGAAGTCCTGGGCTAGATGTGGTATTTGATGATGGGCTGAAACAGTGAAGTTACACAAGCGGGTTCTCTGGTGAATCCTCCTGCAAAGTGCTTGTCTTGCAGATCAGCCCGTGAGCTGCAAGGGATGGGGTGTCCATGCCTAGTGGGCAGCCAAGGAGTCTGCAAACACTGTTGGCATCTGGCATCAAGCAAGCCAGAGGCAAGGGTTTGTCAATTAATGTGTCAATCGTGTTAAGCCCTTAGTGTGTTACCCCTTCCAGTTAAGTGGCCTTGCTGAATAAACAAGGGTTATTGCTCTGAGTTTACAGCAACCTTTGCAATTTTTGCAGTAGGTGAATAGTTTGCTGAATTCAATGCATGTTGGTGTTGGGGATTCAAAATGCCTCCAACCACGGTGGCTGTTGGCTTTCCTGTGCTGTCTGTCCCAGATGCAGTTGGCAGCCCATTGTGCAGCTTCTGTCACTTCAATCTTATGTGCCTCTCAGAAAACAGGAATAGCCATTGCTTTACAGAAGGGCCGTGTTATATTCAGTGTTTGCATTGAGATACTTAGGAGTATCTAGGAGCAGCTTTTTATCTACTTACAAGTATACTAGTGAACGAGTAAGAATCTGTTTTGTAAGACCTAGAAAGCTTACTGTTTTGCACAGCAAGTATCATTCTTTTTTTCTTTCATAAAAACGAAGTACATAATACTTCACACTGAAATACATTGTATTTGGTAGAGTAGAATTAGAGGACGGAAAAGTGAAAATTTAGATATATTTATTTTTCCAATAATTAAGGAATAAGGTTTCCCACATGCTTAAGATTAAACCTTTTGAATGTGACCTCTATTACCACTAGTGAAGCATGATATATGAGGAATATATATATATGTTACTGCACATGTCCTAGTGGCAGAGTTCATAATAGGAGATGTTTTCATTGTCCATTTCTACTGATAGGAAAGAGCTTTGAATTAGGGAAATTTTCCTGTAGTCTATTCTATCCAGAGCATTTTGCAGTGCTGTTGCATTGCTTGTAGCATTGCTGATCTTGCCTATTGAAGGTAACATGATTATTGTTTCAAATTCTTCCAGTGTGTGTGTTGAGGTTTTTTGTTTGTTTTTAACACAAGTATGCCTACTAGATCACCCAGGATGGTCTTTGTGAATAGTGCCCATCAAAAACTCTTAGGTACCCTTAGCTGGCATTTTCTATTAGCTATTCAGTGTATTGAAAATGTGCCCATCTGAAATGCGTATGTGTGCACATACATCCACAAACAGGCTTGCCCACCAAGGAGAACTTCTGGTCTTTATCTTAAACAGTGATACATGCAAGCATTGGCAGCCCCATTTATTTCTCCTTTATAAGTAAAGCCTATCTAATCATTTTCAGCAAATTTAATAATTATGTGTAATGACTGAATTAGGGCTATAATTTAAGGAAAAAAGAGTTGATTCCTTGAAATATTTGTCTTATCATTTAATTGAAAAGTAGCTTCTTTCCCCCTTCTACATAGGCCAAATGAGCTGTATGTACTATCTCAGCCTCTTTGAAGTTAAGTGTCCTGTAGACGCTCCACTCGTTAATACTGTGAAAGGAAGTAGAAGCAAATTAGAGTTGGTTACCAGGGTTTTGTTTTTGGTGTTGCTATTCTGTAAGTAGGCAGCCATGACGACAGCTGCATTTTTAGTGTAGCGATATCTGGAGCTTTGTTTATTGATGACCTTCAAAAATAATTTAGATTCTGAGTTTGGGCACCCAGTCTTTACAAATGTTTGTACTATGCCTGTTCCTCTGTAGTGTTACTTTATACTTCCCTTTCTATAGAATGCAAATACAGTAATTGTATGGATTTATCTGGCAGGTGCTCTGATCTTAATGAATAGAACTGCAAAGAGTTTTTATGGGTATAGTGCTCATTGGAAAGGCTGGGGTTTTAGTTACCACTTCTACTCCCAATGCTATGAAAAAAGTATTAGATTCATTTACCTTTTTCTTCTTGCTAAGAAGATCACATAATAGTAATTATAGAGGAAAGACCTGAAAAATCCTTTCTCACCTTCCTGCCGAGCCCTGCTCTGGGTGCTGGCCTGGACACCTAGGTCCAGCTAGAGCTACCTCATGAGTGAAGCTGCCCCCAGCTTGGAAGAGAGGCATACCTGCTTGAATGGATGTGAAAATATTCTTTCCGTAAGCACATCAGAAGTACTTAACTGTGAAAGGCACGCTGTTCCTTGTGTTGTGCTTGGCTACCTTCCTGTCCTCATTACATGCTCTGTTCCCCCGTACACCAAGGATTCTGGTAAGATTTCCTCCCATTCAGCCTGAAGTCCTTTCGAATGTCATCCCCCAAGTTATCGCCCTTCCCAGACATACTGCTTTGTCTCCACTGTTTGCTTTTGCATGCTGCTTTTGTCCTATCAAATCAGAGCTTCCATCTGGGTTATTATTCCTGGAGGTCAGGTCAGCAAAACCTGAAACAGAACAACAAAACGTGGTGTTGCCTTCCCAGAGGGAAGTGATGACATGCATGTTCACACTGCTGCATGAGCTTCTTGGCCTTCCAGAGGAGTCTCTGAAGAAACTTGTCATTTCTTAGCAGTTCTGTCTTCTGTTGTTCTGTTGTATGATGTTGCCTAGGGACAGGCTTGAACCTTCACCTCTGGGTTTGAAGTTCCTACCTTTTATTGGAGACCTTCTTCCCTGATGGCCAGGATGCTCATTACTGGAAGATATTTGATCTGCTGTGTCTGGCTGCACTGCTAGTAGTTCACCTACTACAGCTCAGTTTGACAGTGACCATTAGACTCTTATGGACCTAAGAAAGATCTATTGGCAGAAAATGAGATTGGAAATCCTGCAATGGCACACAGCAGAGTTATTAGTTGTCCTCCATCTGCAGCTGTTTGAAGCGCTGTAAAGACTTTAGTGATTTAGGGAGCTGCTCTCTCATGAGCTGGCTGGTGCCCGAATCACTGTTGCTTCCAGCAATAAGGCTAAGGGCTGGCCTACTGTGCCTACCGCTTCCATGAACCTCTAGCTGTCCTCTAGATATAGCTGAGTCACAAAGTCATAGGTGGTCACTTTTTTTAGTATTATTTAGGCAGGAAAAGCAAATATGTAAAGGATAAATGGCTTGTCTGTCACTGTACATGTCTTCAGCCAAGCCAGGAATAGAAGGCACATTTTCCTAGCACCCAGTCCCAGGTTTTAGGGGAAGGCCATGGTTGTACAAATTACCTGTAAGATTTTTAGCTGGGATGGTAGTGTGCTCTGTTGTATGACTCCTTCTTCCTTTAACGAATCTCTGAATGTGTTGAACTGGTTTCAGTGGCTTCAACTTCAGACTAACTTCAGTGAGTTTTGGGTCACTGACAGATAGTGTTGCAATTAAAATGCAGAAAAAGATGATGGTGAGAATGGAGAGGTGGAGAGAGGCTGAGGGCAGGAGGATGACCTTCTTTGGCCACAGACTTCATAAAAAAAGTGTGAGGTGGGGTGGGAATAATACATAATGAAGAGACAAAACTTCACTTGCAAACCTTCCTATAGACAGTATGATATGGGGAAGGAGGCTGCTGAGAGAGCAGGTAGAATGATCTGCTAAGTATGGCAGTTATAACTTCATGAGCTGGTATTTACTTAGCAGCTCCATGCGGGTGGAGATGTAGAAAATGCACCTCAGATGGCCAGTGTCCTTGTATTGTTTTACCTGCTGCTGCATTCTGTCTCTTGATAAAAGGTAGGTTGTAATTGGGTTTACATTTAGGCCCAGGCCAAACTGGATGTTGCAGAGAGCACAATGATGGCTATGTATTAAAGAGGTAGAAGAAGGTGAGAAGTGGCCATGAGCTTTGTCACCCTGTCTGTCCTTAAAAAAGTCCTCCCTCATACCCAGTAAGGAGCTAAGGCATTGCTGAGCCTTAGTGTGTCATAACATATGAACAGGCACAGCTGAATATGCAAAAGCAAACACAGAGCTATAACCCATGGCAAAAAAATACATCCTACAATAATAAAGCCCAGCTCAACAGTGAGGACAGAAATATCCCTAGAATATCAGCAAACTTGCACTGAGTTGTCTGCAGTGGAAGGAAAGCCTGGATGACAGTAGGAGCTCTGAAGTTGCTGGTGAAGGCCTAGCCTCCTGGGCTGAGTCTGTTCTGTGTCAGCTGCTGCAGGAGCTGCAGTACAGTGTGGTCGCGTATTTGTTCTGACTGGCAGCACCATGTAATTGCATTTGTGTTCAGTGACTATCAGTGTTTCCAACGTGTCTTTCTGAAAGGTCATCTCATGCCAGAAGAGACTTAATGCCATGGCTGTCTCAGGTCTGTCGATTGGTTCTTGATGCTTCTTTGCCTTTCAGTCAGAATGCAAAGCCAGTCCTACCACTTATTCCCTCAAATAGCGATGTGGTGCAACCTCATAGAGGTGCTGACCTCTGCTTACTAGTTGCTTTTGAGCCACTTGCTGTGAGAGATGGACAGCCTGTCCCTTTTAACTGTGAAGTTAGTTATTTCAGAAATACGCTTGCTTTGATTCTTATCCCATATTATTGAAAAAAAAACCAACAACCAAAACCCCATCAAAAGCCAGTCAGCCCTATTGATTGTTTTAGTGTTCTATTCTGGCTTCCCCTGTTTCCTTCTATCTGATGTTACTGGACTTCCATGCTTGAGGAGTGCCTGGTAATTCCCTAGTTCCTGTCCTTCCTCAGTTTCGCTGTTTCCATTAGTGGTCTCCCATATCAATTCACTGAACGTGCTTAATTTGCTAGGGCGTGCTTTGCATAGACCTAAAGTGACAGCACAACTGAGAGAATCTCCAATATCCTGTGAAGGCAATGAAAGGGCTGGCACTAGTCAAACATGCTTTAAGAATAAGTTTCTGTAAGGTTAATTAGGGAGTAGAGTACAGATATATGGAAACAGAGAAAATTCATTGGTAATGGAAGCCAATCCGCTAATCTTAGAATTATAGAACAGTTAGGGTTGGAAAGAACCTTAAGATCATCTAGTTCCAACCCCCCTGCCATGGGCAGGGACACCTTGCACTACTGCTTTAGGCTATCTTGATATATAGGGATGCTCACTTCTTCAGTAGGATGCAAATCCGTAGGCAAGAAGAAGCTCCCTCTCCAGGAGGGCTGCTTTCTTCAGAGTACTCTGGCAAGTTAGTTTTAATTGTCCAGTCTATTTTGAGAGTCACATCAGTCTCAAATGGTGTCACTGGGGAGAGCATCAGTTAGCAAGAGATAAAAAAAATAATAAATATACGGCTGTCATTAATTCTCTTTTATTCCTCCCTTTGCCTTCCCTTCCTGCCAACATCCATAAGCAACTTCAAAAACAGGGAAGAAGAGCTTGAAAGCTACTAAAAAATAAGGTGGATAAAATTACACTTCACAGTGCACATGTTTGCATGTTTGTTCTCCACACCCCTTCCCTATATTCCTGCACAATTAACAGAGAGCCCCACTGCAGCACGAGCCGGAAATACCTGCTGAGATCACCCTAGTTTGAAGTGATTCTAGGGATACAGAATCAAGTCAGAGCTGCAGAAGTAAGCTTTACTTCAGAATGGTAGCTAAAATGTGTGGTTGTCTTCATGTTCCTGTAGAAGGACCTGCCTTGTGGGCACTTTCAAAATAATTCCTAAAAATAACAGTAATTTCTGGGAACGTGATTGGCAAGGGGGCTTTTTTATTTATTTAAAATACAAGAACTAAGGAAAGAAAGCAACAGAAGAGATTAAATAGAATAAGGTGTGATTTTACTTGAATCTGTGGTTATAGGATGCCCAGGAGCACAGACCAGGAGAATTAACTTGTGAGGACATTAACTTCTGCCTCAGTAAAGCCCCAGCAGTAATTTCAGCAACATCTCACTGTTAGACTAGAGGCTTTTCAGATTCAAATGGGATGACTTCAACACTTGCAGAAATGAAGAGTAATATTAACTGCAGATAGGGGAAAGCATAGGCAGGCTGTCATGATTAAGTATATAGTCATATGCTCTTTCCCTACCTCTCTCACTATTTCCTGGGCTCCTGCATACCCTGCTATACAGCCTGGGGACTCTGGCAATCTTCCAATATATCTGAACCCCGTCTCATCCCTTCGTTGTCTTCCAGTTGTATAACTACACTTGAATCTCTGAGAAAGTTTGCTAATGCACCTCGCAGTACTTCTGCTCATGTAGGTGAGCATTTCTATCATCTGAGCAACATTTTGCTTATGTATCTTTTGAAATGCTGTGATCAAAGAGTTGATGTGCCTTCAGAGTGTTTCTATTCTGTGTTATGTTGTGTGTCAAGCTTTTCATCTGCAAGTGCTATTTGAGGGTCTGTGGAATTCCCTACTTCTGTGAATTGCGTTTTATGGACAAAATTGCTCCAGAATCGGGCGCAGGGTTTTAATGGAAGAGAAATGCATTGTGTGCTACAAAATGCAAAGGAATGACACCCTACAGAGGAGTTGAAAACAATTGAGAAACCATTAGCTTGTAGGGGTAGGGGTCTCCTGTTTTAACTTTGTGTTCTTGTTTTTAGTTGTGCTTTTTTCCCCCATTCCTCTCAAGTTACAGCAATGAGATGGGATCTGAAATCTCACCATTTGATTATATGTGTATGAAATTTGTTGTTATTGTTTTTGCGTTGTTTGTATTGCTCTACCACCTACTGGCTCCAGTTATGTGCTCTGCCTCTTGTACTTTGCTCTGCACATGGGATGATGCCAAGAGCTTACCGCAAAGAGCCTAAGCTCAGTGACTGTCTAGAGGGAGAGAAACCAATTAATTAGACCTGAAGCCTACACAAAACTTTTATTATTTTTTTATCCTGCAATAGGAAGCCATTAAGGGAGGGTGGAATATACCACAAGCTGATCTCTAAACTGTTTTCATGTAAAGGCACAGCTGTTTAATGTTCAAAATTATAAGGTAGACCAGAACCTCAGTTGGCAGTATGTGCTTCACAGTGCTACTTTGCACACTTGGGAGCTAGTAGAATAGCTTCAGGAAACCAGGTCTGCTTGAGCATCTCTGGTTAACCAGTGGACCTTTCCACACTGTTTATCTAAAAAGGAATGTACTTCTTTGGCCCATCCTGTTTCAGGGAAGCAAGGAGATACCAGCTGCAGCTCTGTAAAAAGAAGTGTTGATACATAGCCCAAAACCAACTCCCTAAATCTTGGATCTGAAAATATCTCGCTTGTCTTGGTCTAGGATTTCCCATTTTGCTTAAGGTTGGTGATCAGCCTGCTGGCATGGGCAGTTTCATGGCTCAGAAACTTTACAGGGAGTTTTCTTTTAGCTTTTTTAAAATCAGCTTTTAACCAGGGCTGTTACTTCAAAGACACAGGGATGTTTCACTGGGTGGCACAAAGTGCTTGGCTGTGATATGCATCCCAGTCTTTGCCCTGCTCTCCTGGCACAGAAAAAAAAAGTAGTTGAAATAATCAGTGCTCTTTTAATGAACTGTAACTTTCTAATTAAATCCTTGCTTGAAGTGCAGTTGGTGTAACCTGTGCATTTATGGAATCTGCTGGATTTGCTTCCCTTGCTGCTTACCCGCAGCACCAGATCAGATGGCTCAAAGGCACCAGCGCTCTTCTGACGAAGGCAGCAAAAGCCTGAGCAGCCAAGCACTTCATAATTTCACTTGTGCGCCAAGGGTGTTTTTTTTCTCAGTTTTGGTAATCTGGCACCATCCTCAGATTCTCTTCCAGTTGAGAAGGAGCTTCCCAGCTCCTTTCGTGAGAGGCCCGTGGGCAGAAAGCCGATCAAGGTCCACAGCCTGCTTTGCAGGGCTAGTTAGGCAGGAGGAGAGCCTGGTTTCCAGCGCTGTGCACGCTGGGATTTGACATGTTGACATGGCAGGGAAGAAACTAGATTCTGCACAGTGGGAAAGGGGAAAGGGAGGATGAGCTGCTTCGTGCAGGGCTGCGTGATGTGTGGGAGGGAATAACTACATGAAATCGTAGCAACCCTGAATATTTTTGTGGGGGTATTACTGGTGACACCAGGGAAGGGGTTAATTGCCTGCTGAGTCTGCTGGAGCTGGGGAGGGGGAAGGGTTGAGGCGGAGAAAGCTTCAGTTCTGTGAAAGTGGCTTTCTGCTTTTGAGGCAGCAACAGTGATATTTAATGTCTTGTTTGGTGTCTCCTGCTTTTAAATGTCAGTTTCTGCAGCCAGCCTTATCTCCTGTAGCACATTTCAATTAGGTATTTCAAATCGTGCTCTGTTCTTACAGGACAAATATGCCAGAGGTGATATTTACTGTTGCAGCAATGTTTTATATACTCCCTGTTTTCTTGGGTTTTTTCCTCTTTTTTTTTCTTTTATTTAAACCAAGTGACTGGCAGTTGCTTCCTTAATCAGAATTGTATTATTAATAATAAATTAACAGTAATAGGAGAGAAAAGGATTCTGGGGCCAGCACTGACAGCTAAGTGATTTTAATGAAGAGGTTTTCTTTTTCCTGTGTGTGAGCTCAGCTTGGAAAGCTATTACTACTAACTATGAAAGTTACTTCCTCACTGAAGCACTCCAATACCTTCTGTTCTTCATGGCAGTGTAAATGTCAGTGTGGGTTTCAAGAACTGTACAGAGGGTACTGGGGTGACAAAGTTGACAGGACAAATACAACTAAACTCTGTTCTCTAATTCCATAACACAGACTTCTGTCTCTGAAATGGGGGTCAAAGAAATGGGGTTAAGCAGAGATGGGAGTGCTGAATTTTTGGGCACCTGGGAGCCAGGGTGTGAAGATGCAGGAAGGTGACAGTGAGTTTTGAAAGTTGACTGTGTTGGCATATCCATTTTAAAACTTGCAGCAGGGCCTGTGCTAATCACATGACACCTCTGAAGAGAATTTCCAGGGGTGTTTAAGGACTCTGAGGCACCAGGATGGGAGACATGCTGAAGTGCAGCCCTGCGGGATCAGAGGGGAGCTGCTTAGTCCTGTGCTTTCTCCCTTTGTCAGGGCTTAGAGCCTTGTGTCATTGATGCCCATTCTTCTGCTGCCTTCAGGCTCACCCTGCCTTGGAAAAGAGGCAGTAGCTTCTTGTGGAGGAGATGCTGGGGCCAGGACTAGCAGAGTGGAGTGGGCCCAGAAAAGGGCAATGTAGCTGGTGAAAGGGCCTGGAGCACAAATATGATGAGGAGCGTCTGAGGGAACTGGGGTTTTTAGTCTGGAGAAGAGAAGGCTCAGGGGAGACTGTCTTTACAACTACCTGAAAGGAGGATGGAGTGAGGAGGTGGCTGGTCTCTTCCAAGTAACAAGTGATAAGACAAGGGGTGATGGCCTCAAGCTGCACCAGGGGAGATTTTAGATTGGATATTAAGAAAAATTTCTTCACAGAGAGGGTGCTCAGGCATGGGAGCAGGCTGCCCAGGGAAGTGGTGGAACTGACATCCCTGGAAGTGTTCAAAACCACGTAGATGAGCCCCTTAGTGATGTGTTTTAGTGGTAGACTACACAGTCCTGGTGTAAAGGTTGGACTTGATCTTAAAGGTCTTTTCCAGCCTACTTGATTCTATGATTTTATGAAATCCTTTGCTTCTTTCACAACTCATGGTTTCCTTTCCTGGCTGCATGCGGAACTTTGCTATTCCTGCAAACTTCAGCAAGCATTCCAAAATGGCACACGTGCAGCTCTGGGCATTCCATCCACAGCATCGGGCTGCTCTAAGCGCCAGGAAGAAAGCTACATCATTTTTTATTTTCCTTTTATAATTGAGTTTGATGCATATGTTTTCCACCTATCACTACTGAAAATAACATACACAAAACTGAGATGCTTTGCCAGGTATTTTCATCCGAGGCTCTGCTCTTTTTCATTGTATTGCTGCGGAAATACCTCAGTTGTTTCCTCAGATTATCCACTGTGAATGCTGCAGACAACTAGGTGGGAAGCAAAATTGTTGTTCTATTACATTTGTTTGAAATATCAAAAATGTTCCCATTTAGTATTATTGCAAAAGAAAGAATTCATAAAATGTTTTGTGAGAAATGAGAGACAAGCAGACATGCTTGCCTGTGAAGTAGTGAGACACAGACATGTGCTGCACGCCTGCAGAAAAGCAAATTGCCTTGTAATGACTCTTATACCGACCACCAAAATATTGCATGATTTAGGGATGGGATTGGGCTGAATGAGCATCCTAAGTATTGGACTTCAAATTTTAAATTGAGATTTCATGTTGCATTAAGCAGGATCTGAAGGTTAATTCATGGTCAAACCTACAAGGAGGAACTTTTGGCAACAGCCAAAACCAGGCTGCAACAGTCTATATGAAATGCTATCTTAATTTTTCTTCTGGGTCTAAGAGGACATGTAATTAATTAATTTTGTCAGGGGCAAGGCTGTGAGATTTCCATCCTAGAGTACAGCTACTCAGCTTTAATAGCATTATACTTGCAATACCCACCAAGCAGTTGTTTCTAATATGAGAACTTGGCCTACAAGATGTATCCTTGGTACCCATGCTGTGCAACTGCTGAATTTAAGTTCTTGTTCCAAAGTGTGAAAGTCCTAGAGCTTTCTTACAGAAAACTGTAGAACTTGCCAAGTTGTGGTTTCATATCGTCGCAAACTGAGAAATGACCGAGAGTAGGTTCTTGCAACGAGGAATTGGGCAACCATAGGCCTGGGTAGCTGATAATTCCTTTCACTCCCTCAGCTGCCATTTGAGCTCATGGAGGAAAGTGGTGAGCTCATGATTTGCAGCGTGCTAAAGCCAAGCTACAGGGGATGAACAAACTCTTGTACGATAATAGCTGCTCAGTGTGTGGGAGCTGTTTTGGCAACTCTCAAATTTTCTAATTAGATCCAAATTAGGCAAGGAGAGAGGGAGGAATCAGGGCAGGCCTGAGAGATCTGTGGTGTGGTGCTCTCTCTAAACGCAGCAGATGCACATTTTTGCCAGTTATGATGTCTTTTCCACCACTCTGGTCAAATATTGTGGATAACATCTTCAGTGCTGCATTCAATTTCTTAGCAGGCCTCAATGATACAGGTTTCCTAATTGAAAGATTCTTATTTATGCAAAGGCTGTTTTGTAATTTCCTGAGACATGTTAAATAACTATTTAAGTTAAATGCAAATCCTGCATTGATCACTCGTGTGGTTATTTCACCTGCATAAGAATCCTGAATGTGGTGTATTAAGCATAATGTTTTGCTTGCATTGTGTGTGTTTTGCCACAAACCTTTCTAGAGTTTAGTGGCTAGGTGGCTGGCTAATCTACTCAGCTTCTCTAGATCATATGTCCTGCCATGCATTTATCTCTTGCTCAGTCACACTGAAGTCTTGAAGAAATAATTTTTGTTTCTACTTGGAAAAGGGAGAGAGATACAACGTGCGCAAAGGCCTGAGCAGCAGAACTCAATTCTGCTACTGCTGTTCTGAGACAAATCATTATGCTGCAGGTTTCCTCCTTTGTAAAAAGGAAGTTAATGGTGCTGCTTTCTTTTGTAAAATGCAGAATAACGCATTTTGTTTCCATGGGCAGGTGTATGTTTGGCAAAAAACATTTAAGTTGTAAATAAACATAAATAAACTGATTATGCAGAGTATCTTAGCTATTGCTCTCACTGTTAATTTAGGTCTGCTTTATAATCTAGCAGCTCCTGCATTTTCCAGCTAGGAATAGTGTTTCTAGAACCTCCTGAAGGAAGCTACTCTTTATAGCAAATTAACTTCTCCCCCTGTGGAAGTGCAAACCCACAAAGGAACCAAAGAGTGAGACAGAACCCAGAGATGGTTCAGAATGATCCATCAGTCTCTTTCAGCATGTTGAAAGTGCACACCTAACAGCTGTTTAATAGGTGACAAAGCAGTAGTACCATCATAGAAAGGAAAATTTTCAGGAACTTGAGTTAGTGGCATTTAAGAGAAACTTATTTTACAAACGAAAAATGTAAAATTATTCACTGTTGACTATTCTTTGTAGAAAAAGCTACAAATCCAATTCCATAAAATTCTTGGGTTCATTTCTGCAAAAATATATTTAGACCAGTAATGTAGTTACTGCAGTGTAGACATGGAATGATGGTGCCTCTAGAGCAGCTGTTTGGTGGCTTCCTGTCTTAGTGCTTTTTGACTGGCACCCAGCCAGCCATCTTTCTGATGCCTTGTGATCAGTAACTCCCAGTCTGGGCTACCTCACTAGCCTGGAGGAGAGACAGTGATGTGTTGTGAAATACATACTTTGGGAATGTGTCATTAAGACTGAATTTTTAAGGATGTGATTTCCAGTGATTTCCTCTTATAGCAGTTGGTAATATAAATGTGTCAGTCTGATAATTTTTGCCAAAAAGTCATTTCCTGAAGCTTAAAAATTCTTCTTTCTGACAGGCTATACGTGCACCATTAATGTATTATCCTAAATCCACATAGCGTCAGCTGTTCTTATGCGTGCTCCAGCTCCATCTAGTAACTCTGCAAGATAATTCACCACTGAGAAAATGTGAAAACCACTTTTCAGAGATGTTTAGGAATATTAATCTGAAGAGATGTGATTTAGAACTTGCTTAGTGTGGTCCATAGTACTATCTGGTGCTACTTTGTGTGGGCACAGGAAAAAAGAAAACCAACCCTCCCCCCAAGCAAACAAAGCCCCCAACCACCCCAGAATCAAAACAACCAAAACAGTAACCTCTCACACCCCCAATTAACTTGCCTTTGACTAAATAGGCCACTGATGAATCGGTGCCTGTGAGGGGGGTTGCTTTTTCTCTGCGCTGATCTCTGCTGGCTGATCAAGCTCATGAAAAGTCTCGGTCATCAGAGATAAAACTGTAATTGGGACTTAAGGATTTCTGATGTGAATTATGCTTAGAGGGAACTGCTTGAGCATTTCTATACATATGTATTTTTTAAGGGGCGGTGGAGTGATTAGTGGCAGAAAGAGAAAGGGTTTATCATCCTCTCTGCTCACCAGGGCCTGCAGGGGTGAGAGCAGCCTCCCCAGTCAATGTGAGTTGGTAACATAGACGCTGGAGATCCAGGCCTGTAATTCCTATGGGGTTATGGTCCTTTTTAAGGGTGAGCTAGCCAGTTGAGAAGTGATCAGGTAATTTATGTTCACATTTTTCCTTCTGAGCAGGAACTGTGTAGGAAACGCAATGAAGGTAACAGGCAAGGTGCTTGCAAAAAAAGGGAGAGATGTGGAATGGGGAATGGTGGAGCTGAACTCCAGTGCAGAAATGGTCAGTGGTGGTTTAGATGCCTCAGAGTTGGTAGACTCTCCGAGTGCAGGAAAAAGATCTAAATACATTAACTTGTGTTGTGTGTTGTTACCTTTCTGTGATCTCACTTTGCAAGTAATTAACAAGGAGAACCTTCCTTTTAAGCCTGGAAGTAATGGAGCCAGAACAGGCATGCTGCTGTGATCTGACATTCTCATTTGTCATGTGGAGGGATATACAATAAATGTCAGTAGCAGAGGTAATGTTCATGAAGGAGAAATGTCGGGTTTCAATTTGGCCTGAAGACCATCAGATGTGGTACTTCTGGCTGCTGTCAAAATTAGTATATTAGTAATGCTGCTACAGTTGACATATAAAAGGGGAGCTGAAGATGGGGGTTCTCACTCCCATCACTGCATATCCATTGACAGTCATTTTTCTTAGTACTGTCTGCACATGTTTTAGAGGGCTTCTGTGTATTTTCTAGAAATACATGAACACAGTTTAAGTACATGCTGTGACTGCAGTAGTTTTCGTTATCTGTCTAAATTCCTGCTCTTATTTTGCATACAGCTGTGCCTCTGGAGCTTGGTGTTGCTCTGTGGTAGAGTTCCACAGGTTATTATGCATTGTGTAGAAACATCCTAGTTTTCATGAAGGTGTGATAGATACGTACTATATAATGCCCTTATCCTTTATTTTGGATAAAACGGGGATTTTTGCATGGAAGTCATGTCTCACAATACTTCTATTTCCACACGCACGCACACACACACATACCTCCTAAGTATCCTTTCTGTTTCTGCCAGTGCCTTTTAAAATTGTGACCACATACTGAACATGGTCTGAAGAAAACAGTTCTGCCAGTTAATGGGGTTGTGGTAGGGATATGTGTGGTGAACTGGAGTGCATGGGACCCTTGTCCTGCATGAAGGAATTTTAACACTTCTTCATGTTCTTTTGCACTGACAATGTGAATGGACTAGATCAATATTAATTTATTCAGACAGCAGCATAAAAGATACAGTATCACAGAGTTAGATGTTCTATTATCAGAAGACCTGAGTATCCAGAAAAATTCTTGTTTGTGAGCAAAAGAAAAATAAAAAGTTGCTGGGTCTCAGCTGGCAGATACTGGAAAACCTATCAGGCTTTTCCTCACAGCCCATGTATTATTAAAAATAGCCCCAGGATGGAGGTCAGGACTGCAGAGCATGGTCAGAACTGCGTGTAAGAAGCCTTCACCTGGTCGCATAAAGCATAAGATGAATCAGAAATACCATGAGTGGGCAATATGTGGAGGGAGTACTCTTTCGCACTATTTTTGTCTGAAGTGCTTGTTCCCTTCTGAGTGGTCATTGCCGTATTGTTTCCCCAGTGAAGAGTCAACAAAAAGCTCAGGGAGGTCTGAACACCTCAAGTACCAGAAGGGATGTAATGCATGTCTGCAACAGGAATGGGTGAGACCCCAGGTGAAAGTGCATGTGCACACACAGGCACATTGAGCTGCTATTTCAGCTTGCAATCAAGTGATGCAGATTTAGCATATAACACATTCCTGAATTCTGTATCTCGTCCTAGAAAATGTCCATGGCCAAGCACAGAGCGCCTGTTCAAACACATTTATTTTGTGCTCTCTGGGCTTTGGTCCCCTGCATAGTCTAATGCTCTGGGTTATGTACATGTAGGGGCTTTACGGACAATATGATTGATTCATACACAGAAGCTACTGGAGTATGGGCACCCCCACAAACACAATGACTAGGTGTATAATTTTATGTAGCTTCAAAATTTGATAACCCTTTTAAATAATCAGTGAGTTTTATCTACTAAATCATGTTACAGTATTCAGCAGATGCAGTATGAGACATACTATATATAATATATATAGTATATATAATATATATAATTTATTGCAATATATTGGTATGTATTGTATCTGATTGTATAAATTATTTGTAAGTTGCCTCTGCCTACAGATGTATGTGCAATGAAGTGCCCCTGCAGTGGAAGATATTCAATACAGGAAACATGACATTACTTGATTAGTCTTTCCTGTGAAGGACCAAGCTTCATTTAAGGACAGTCTTGCTGTTAAGGTACATTCTGGGGCATGGAAAGATTTGTCTTTTTTTCTGGCTATGTTGAAAGAGACTCTGCTTGTGAATGTGGACAAATCACTATATTCCTTTGCTTCATATTTGAATACTTTTAGTAACCCATGGGTAGCGTAAATTGTATGACATTAGATTAATAAATATTTTAAAGCACATAAACTATTCCAGTTGGAGGTGCTGTTGAAAGGCAGACACCTTCAAGAAAAAAATTGGGTTCACTTTTAGGTAACTCCTCCTGATCTGTTATGTGAGATTAGGTACCTTATTCCTTTTCTACTATACAAAGGTGGTGTTTTTTTAGAAAACTTCTCATGCGCTAGCTGTTCTTTTAGCTCTAATGGAATATTAGAAACTGTGGATCTTTCTCTTACAATCAAAATGCCAGGAGAAATCAACTTGCATAGATAGTGGAAAGAATGGGAAAGCACAAATGATTAATACCTGCCTTTCTCTAGTAGGGTTTGATGGTCTTTATTTAAAGGGGGGGAGGGGCAGGATGCAATTTAGCTGGTAAAACAAGCAGTATCCTAAGAAGCACTGGTTGAAGATGATGCTAGCAGGAGGTTTTTGTATTAGTGGTGAATTCAGCCATCAGGCAATATCTTCCTTTTGTTAAAAAAACATAATTCTAGTGAATTTTGCATGAATGTTTCAATCTGAAATGAAATTGTAATTGTATTATGGAGGCACACGTGTCAGGTACAGGCTTCTGGCAAACCGTGCAAACTTCATCAGCACAGATTTCTGAGTTTCTAATGAGATTGCGGGCTGTGTTAAGAGTCCTGATGAAAACTTCCAGTGGTTGTAATTAAAATGAATCCCAGTGATCATAGCAGATTTAGGAACACGCAGCATGGGCTGATGTTTGTTTGCCTGTGGCAGCTGGGAAGGAGAAACACTGTGGTAGTCTGTCTTGGAGAAAGAAGGTTCAGTAAGTGATTACGTTCCTGAGATGGAGATGGTTTGGATAAACACTGTCTGCCATCATTGAAACTCCTCTTCTCTTGTTGTTTTGGAACTATTTGCTTCTTGGCGATGTTATTGCTCAGCTTTTCAAAATAAATGCCCCAATTAAAACTCGGCATCTGCTGCTGACTTTTCTGAAATGCAGGAAACAGTAGCTGTCAGTCATTCAGCTAATGGCAGGCAGAAACTGCACATACATGTTTGTTGCGGCGTTTAGCTTGTTATAAGCTACTTAATTCAACTCTCTGCAAATGTCTGGAGAGAATAACATAATTTAGGGAAGGAGAGAAAGTATTTTCTACCCTTCTACAAAAGGCTTATTCATAGCCTGCACATAACTCCTCTCACTCTTTGCCTGTCATGGAAAAAATCCCATAAAACTGCTTCTTCCTCTTCCAATTTCCTTAAATAAGTTACCCATGTTTGTGTTATAAAACTGTAAAGTCTTATCTGATGGTTGTATTTCATTGTTGCTTCTGATGGGATAGAAATACAAATAGTCATGTGTGCCACAATCCCTGTGCCCCTGGTTATTAGGGACATGCTCCTTTTTCATAAACAGTGTCAGAGAATCGTCTTATTTCAAGCCTGTGAATGTTATTTCTGCCTTCACAGTTATCCTTGGTTTCCAAATGCTCAGTGTGTAGTATTGATGAAATCAACACAAATCTATAAATGATTAAATCTTTAGCAGTTTTAATTTTGTTAATAGATATGTTTCTCAAAATATTTGAAAAAGACTGAGAATCAACTTAGCAGGAGAGGATAAGAGCTGCTGCCATGTCAGTCCCAGGAATAGATCCTTGATTCCAGAAAAATCAGATATACAGATGCTGAAATTTGGATTTATTTGGAATTATTTTTTTTCTATACTAAGCATCATATTAATATCTAACTGCACTTTGCAGTCAAAATGCCCAGTTACTAATTTTTCTGGATTTCATAAAAATTTTGTCTCAATTCTCCCCAGTTTTGTTTTTAAAGGATAGGCTCTTCCTTGGACATCCGCTTCTTACGCTTGTGGCAGTATTTATGTAGCTATGTATTACTGAGGTACAGATGCCATTCTGGTCACTGAACTGTGTGAAGATCTGATACTGGCATTCTTGGCTTTTGGGCAGCAATTCAATATTCTTATACAAATTACTTGACTTTCTTTTTTTACTTTTTCCCTCCTTTGTTATCCCTTTGACCTCAGGCCAAATGTTTCCAGGGCATCTGTTGATGGAAATCTCTTACGCAAAATCAGAAAAGAGCAGAAGATACTTCTGAAGCAGATATACTCAAAACCATATACTTGTTAATTTGACTGTGTTTTCCATGGCACTTTTCCAGCTCTGCTTTTTGGATGACACTCATTCTTAGTGTAAGCACTGCTAAACTCAGATATCAGGGCACTTTCCATGTTATGACATGGAGCAGCAGTTGGCACAGCTTCATTTTAAGACACATGTCCTTTCCAGGCACGCTCTGGCTGCCAACATGTGTGTTTGCTAAACACTTGGCACACAGGGAATGTTGTAATGTACCAGATTTACTAGCGGAGGGAGGAAAGCAGCCATATGTCACAACACAGATAGTGATATGTTGGCACTATCAAACGAAGGTGCGATGGAGCAGAATCCCAGGTCTGTTCAGCAAGAGTCCTAAGCAGCACATAGCCCAGAGGTTTTCGTTTCAGAAGAAGCCACAGCTGGTCTGTCTTCACTCAGGTCTGTTATGTTTTCACATACATTCTCCAAAACCAATAAAAGCACCCACATTTTACAGACTGAATTATATACAGAGAGATATATATGTATTAGATATGTATACCTATATATCAGTCAATTGATAATTAGACTGAGGGATTTTCTACACAGCAGGATTTAACAGTTACTGAAATGGATACTAAATTTTAATAGAAATAGTGTTTATATCCTGTGTATTTATATACTTTCCTTTGAAGACTGAAAAGAATCAGTTCAGAGTTTAAAGTCAGCTCTAACTTTTGGGGTTATGGATAAAATCTTCATAGTGATAAATAACGCTGTGCGCAGCTACTTCGAAATCTTGCTCTCTCCTGAAGCACGGGCTGCTTGTCAGGACAACTTGTACTGAGGCAGAGGCAGGCTGAGATGACCATTTGGATGCTGCTGTGAGTTTGAAGCTCAGTGCCATGTGATGGCATTGTTAAAACAGCTTTTATGATAGACAGAGGTCATAGCAGTTCCGCCAGCTGAGCTTTCTTCTGGCCATTTCATAGCTGGCCTCAGCAGAAAGTTGCTTTTTACAGAGTTCAGTCTCAGGGCTTCCCTTGTTCCCTGCACAGCTGTGACTCTGTAGACAAGCTAGCCACAGTTCTGCATCTTTCAAATTATTAGTATTGCTTGCATTATGTGACCACCTTTAAAAACAACAGGGAAAAACAGTCCTAGATGTCTGCAGTGCTTTAAGCAATACATGACCACTGCAAATATGTGGAGTCATCATTGTGAAGGGATCAAGGTGTTTGTGCTGAATACTTTAGGAAGATTTATAATGGCTTCTTTATTTTTAAAGGAATAGAACAGCAGTAGTCACTGTACCTTGAGCAGAAACTCCTTTAAGAAATGTAGGCCCTCTAAGATTCATGTGGTGATAATACTTGAGGATCTCTGAAATAGGGTTGCTTAGGAGGAATTGTCATGTATGAGGCTAGATATTTGAGATTTCCAAGCTGAATAAGGGCAAAGGACTGGGGTTCGGTTCTTGCAGTCTTGGCACTGTACCACTTTGTGTAGTGTCTGAAATACTGTTTGCACTGCCATTCAGAATTGTCCTCCTGAGACAGGAGGGTCACCTTATTTCTGATCATTGTAACTGGGCTGGGAAATTGTGAAAAGCTATTTATCAGGACATAACTTTCTACTACTCAGTATGTGAGAGTTGTTGCTCTGTGTTAAGTTAAATTTTGATGCAGAAGATACTCATTTCAAGCTCTTTTAAGTTGTGCTGGTTTTATTTGTTTCTACAAATGCCAGCTGCTGGCCATACATAATTTTCTGAACTCCCCCATGTTTGCCATAGCAAACAGCTACTTTGGCAGTGGGTACGTGCTAGGCGAGAGGAGAGTGCTGAAGCATGCGACGGCTGGATTGGCTGGAAGTGAGGTAATGCAATGCAGTGCAAACAGAGATGCAGGGACCAGGACGTATCCTGTATGCAAGCCTCACTCGTTTCTGTGTGTAGGAATAGACAGGGCTTTGCACATCTCTGCATAGTAGAGATGGACTTGCAGTTGCCAGGGTAGATCTGTAACAGATTCTTAAAGCTACTTACCTCAGAAATAGAGAAAATCTTAGACCTTTCTCCTCAGTTTTGCATAATTTCTTAGTGTTATTCTTGTTTATAGAAGTTAGAGCAGCAGAGGAAAAAGGGAGGCTTAACTGGGAAGAATCACACAGGAGGGTAAAAAATGGTTGGAGGGCAGGCAGGGACATGCATATTACAGACTGGTTTAAAAGTGGGAAGGATGCCTGCCTGCTTTCATCAGGAAAAGATCTAGTTCAGTGAAAAGAACGATTTCAACAAGTTTTGGGGTTGTTTTTATTTTGCTTTTGTCACCCAAATGTAGGTAGAAAGTAGGCTGTGTCTCTCACTGTTCTGTAAAGGAGCAATCTTCTACATAATTAGTGGCTTTGAGTCTGCTTTGTCAAGCAGAGCATACTTGCTGCATCCCTTGGCTGTAGGGCTGCCATTTTCTTTTCACTTAAGCTTCACAAGAGCAACCAGCTTGAGGGATCATCGTCCAATTGTCTGAGTTTGCCCAGGGGCAGAGGCAGCCATCGGTGTGGGACCTGTGACACACAGCTAAGTCATTTTCATTCAATCCAAGAGAGGGCACATTAACAAGGTAATTACAGCACATTACTTCAGCAGGGATGCATCAATTTAATCCTAGAAGCATCCTACTGAAGTAGATAAGTGAGTCCTATTAGGCCTCTTTTACAAAAGGAGAGACTGAATTAAAAGCTGAAATGATTTGTCCATGGCAAAAGCTGTAATATGTCTGAAGGGCAGGGACTAGAGGGAAGGGTCTGATTCAGACCCCAGCAGGGAACCATTCCCACTTGATCGTGGCTATCTCTCCATTAGCTTCAAACCACACCACTCCAGCTGGAGCAGAGGGAATGGGGGAGCTGGATGCTTTGTTCATTGTATTTTACCACTCCATCTTTCTGCTGACAGAAGAATTGCAATGTTGTTGAAATTCATTGATTTGAAATTATTGATATATCTCTTTTAGCAAATAAGCCCTGGTTTGTGTATAGGTTGTAGACAAGTCATCACAAATATGCAGAATTTATACTGCTGCTAGAGATCTGGGTATGTCTTCATATAGAAACAATTAAGAAGTTGAAAAATGGCTCCTTTCATGGTGGAGACTTTGTTTAATCAAAACGACCACAACAGTTCAGAATTGTTTTACCCAGAGCCCCAGAAAGGGAGCCATTGTAGAAAAAAAAAAAAACATTTCCATTGTTTGGAAGCCATGGTCTTCCTTAATATTTAATTTTTAATTATTTTTTTTTTCTCCAGATAATCTTGTATCACTGACTGGATTCCTGATATAGAAGTAGACCATGATTTCTCAGTCAGCTGTCAGCATAATCATATCAAAACTGTGCTTTCCACTGGTCATCATATTTATTGATTCATTTATGGTTGCATAGCAGGGTTAGGCCTTGTTATCCCTTTTTATGGCTCATAAAGGAACTAAAACTACTATAGCTACAAGACATCAGTAGAGGATATGCCCTTCCCTTTGCCAGACTAAACACAGTGGTCTGTCCAGTGTTCCAAGACCTGCTGCTGCATTTGACATTTAAATAGCAGGTTCTCTATGAAATTAGTAACTTGTGTGAAACAAGCTGGGGGCTGTCAGACCAGTTCCTGAGAGGCTCAAGTCTTTACTAAAACCTTTTCCTTGCTCAGTGCTTGGGTGCTGCTTGTTGCTAACACAAGAGTGAGGACTGCTGGCCTGTGGGGGTAGGATTCTTCCCTAACTCTTTTGTGTGCTGCAGGGCCCTATATGGAGGAGTATTTGACTGGTCATGATCTGTCAGCCAATGTCTCTTGCACAAGGTGATCTGCAAAGGCTGTGGGGATGTTTGTTGCAGCTGCAGGAGCAGTGTGAAAGGGTCAGCCATGGGGCAGTGCCTTAAGCAGGGTACTCTAGCCCTGTACCATGAGGATGCATGCAGAAGAGCAACAGTCAAAGTTCTGCTCTTTGATCATCCTTGCCTTTTGGATAAACCAGTACAAGTATCCAGTGTCTCTGGAGGACCTGAGCAGGTCAGCTGCTACTGAATTTCAGGATCTGAAAACTCCTCTGAGAAAGGTGTGTTCATGGCTCACTGCCTCTTCAACCCAGTGTGACCAAAGCTTTGCCTCTAGTCCCACTTCCTCCTGTTTAAGCTGTGTGGGATCTCCCTTTGCTTTCTCAGAATGTCACAGCGCTGTCTTAGGACAGTGGTGACCGACTCATTTCTGATACAACATAAAGTCGGAGGTTAGGGTTGTACAAATTGAAAACTGAAATACCCACAAAATCTATCATGTGATCATGACCCCTCTTTGTAAAATATTCAATGCCAGAGCCTCTGAGCCTGTAGACAGTGTCTGCTTAGCACTGCAAGCTTGTGTAGGACATCATCTGTGAAGTTGTATATACCCTTCACCCCAAATTTGTAAGGTCATCAAGGGCTCATCATGCTGAAAGTGAGAAGCCCTTTATTCTTAGCACATTTGGATCTTTTGGTTTTAGTTCAAGGAAATCTCTTCCTCCATATTTCTTTGATGCTTTCTTGATCAGTCAATTGAAGGACTCCTAATTTTTTTTAATTAGCTTAGACAAGGCTCATTTGCTCAAGTGATGCAGAGTCAAGGATGGAATGGGAGAGGTACCTGGAAGACTCTAATTTTTCTGTTTTGTCGTGAGACTTCATCTAATTTCTGGGATTTAGATCCTGACAAGTGGGTGTGTGGTTCCTGAAGAGTTTTTGTTTAATACTGATCAAAACTAAGTGGCAGTATTACTGCTTTGCAAACGTTATGAACAATTTACCCTACAACAGTTTTTCAAATGGCTCAATATCAGACTCTTTATTTTAAGAAAGAGGTAGTAAAGTGACTTAACCATGTCCAGACATCAAGGTATTTAAGGTTAGGATTTAAGGTAAGAAATGACAGACATCTTGTGAAAACTCAGTTGTCTGAGATTTGGATTCATGGCTCATGCCTTCAGAGCTCTCTGCTTTCAATGTCAGATGGGTTTGTCTCTGGTGGTTGCATATCAGATGGCAAATGTCTTGCCCAGTTTTATTTTGAGCATTTAAATTGGGTATGCCTACTTTTTGTTCCAGTACATTAGAATGTCTTGAGGACTCCAAGGGTAATGCCTTTTACATATTTGTTTGATTTACTGTAAATAGAGAGGTTTATCTATTTTAATCTATGCCTATTTTTTAACTCTTCCATAATAAGCATACGAAAGTCTCATCTTGTTGGAATTCACAAGTACTGAAATAATGGATACGGAGAATATTTTATTTTCCAGGTCTTTGGATTCAGTTTAGCCCCTGCTGTGCTATTAATATAGCTCTTTCACCACCTATGAAAATCAAAACAAATTCATATGAAACCGCATAAGATTTTGTTCCCCTTCTCTCTCTAATGGAGATTGAAATACCTGCAGCAAAACGAAATCGCACCTGAGAGTCTGAGTTTGAATTAAACCCCAGAGTCTCTGGCTGCTTTAATCTCCTGGTTATGTAAAACGCAGTTTAAATGGAGAGAAGCTTTTTTACTTGTGTTGTGGTGACAGTTCTGGACCTGGTCTGAACCTGCAACTGCAGATAATTGTGGCAGTGGATGAAGTTAATTGACAAGTCAGCTTGAAAACAAATGTTCTTTTAAGATTTAGAGGAGTTAAAGGACAGAAGGAAAGGGGTGAAATGGTTCAGCTGTCCCCAGACTGTAATAACAATGGCTAATGCATATTAAAAAGGTATTCTGAAGCCTGCTAGCTGGAATAGCTGCATCATTCTGCATTTGTTGGGAGAGCAGCTCTTGCTTTGCTGTGGATGACACCAGTTGGCTTCTAAAAATCTTATGCTGTGTCAAGGCACCACGGGGGCTGTGATCTTGCTGGGGACTGGGAGCTGGCTGCTGGGCAGGCTGGGCAGGGAGCAAGGCAGGAGGGGGCAGCCCCCAGCCCAGTTTGTTAGTGTATTCAGAGCCCTGACTTGCTGTCCTTGCTAGAAATCCTTTTCTTACCAGGACAGATCCCCTTTGCTGAGTTTCCTGTGTGTTTTCCTGCTTGGTATTAAGTCAGTAGTATCCAAAACAGGCCTCTCTATCCATAAAGAACCATGTTTCAAGGACCACTATCTTTATAATGATTGAATTAAGCTCAGGAAAGAAGAGCTCCTCCATAAGCCCTCTTAGAATTGAGCTGTTTGCAAGTCCCCATTGCAAATCTGTCCTGTGCAACCACAACAGGAGAATATTTTTGGGCTCCAGTCTCTGCGGCACCCCCAAGAATATCCTCTGACTGATTTTGGACCCCAAGGTCTCAATCGCAATATATGCTTCAGATCACTGGTGCAGGATAGGAAGTGATTGCTCTTGAAAAGGCACTAAATGTGTTTGTCTCTTACATTCTTACTGATCATGGTGGAAATGTACTGTAAGCTTGTAACTAAATGATGGGTTCTTTTCACAGTGTGTAGTTCTGGAATATATTGCAATTCTTCTAGGTTTCTCTATTCCTCAGCTTAGTTGCATCTTGCCTCTTCTTATAGGCTGTATTCTAGTGAGGTTGTAAACTTTGTTTTATGCTGCCAATCAGATGTTGGTACAAAGTCCCACTTAAGGCAGCTAGGGTTAAGAGGTCACAAGTAGAAGATTCCTAGGGACACTAGAAATGGCCACTGTTTTCTGTGGAATACATTCCCTTATACTGTTCCTCAACAGTAAAGGAAAGGAAAAGGATTTTGTAGCAGTCTGAGAGTGGGGGCTGGGGTGGAGAATTGACTAATCTCTTCTCTTTATCACTCTGCCTGTTAAACATAATTATTCGTGCTCTTATGGGGCTTCTAAACAGTCACAATTAGGAATTATGCTAATAATGTCTGTTGTGACATGAAAGCTCACTTCAGCTTCCTCGTGACTGTTTTAGTACTCTGCAAAGCATAATATTCCTTCCTGGGACATTATGGAATAGGAAAGTAGAGGCTTCAGTGCCAAAGGCTTGCTTCTGGAGGACCCAGTCTTCTTTCCTAGCTCTGCAGTAGAATGGTTTAATGATCTTTAAACAGGCAAGCCATGAGAAGTGCTCAGGACCAGGGACACTGAGGTATGAAGATCTGTTCCTGAGTAGCAGAAACTGAGGCCAAGTTTTAATAGAAAGCTGATTGTGATACTGGGCTCTGACCTTCTGAAATGTCTGTCCTGTGAGCTTGCATTCTGATGCAGAAGCTCAGACAGCTTAATTACGGTATTTTGAGTATTTGAATATTCAAAGTTGGATTGTATTTTGAGACGCAGAAAAACAGAGCTGCTGTTGGCAGCATGATGTACACCACCTGCCCATCAGTAGTAGGAATCAGATTTAGGAATACCATCACCCGGATCACCAGTCCCTTGATGCTACAGCTAAAGGTGCAGCTCTGACAGTGCCATCAAAGAATGGCATACAGGCTGATGACAGTAAGGGAGTTGTTTTCTTAGCACTATGCTGGTGTGCTGTAGACACAAATTAAGGCAAATTAAGGCATGCCGTTTTGCAAAGGACTGTGTTGAAAGTATGTCATTTATCTTACTTTTTCCACTGGATATTTGGATATGTTTTTAAATCACTTTGAACAAATGAAGTCATCCTTATGTGCTTTCAGATGTGGTTTTCTGGGGATGAGGGACTAAATTATTATAGGCCTCAATATTATTCCATGAATAATGGAAAAAAAATCATATTGAACAGGCAGATGAGCCTGGTTCTGATGCAGGGGAGTCTTCAAAGAGTTTTCAGGTAGGGAGTAGGCAAACACAGGGTTTAAAGGTACAGGTTTCCTTGGATGCTGATCATCTTGGATGTGACTACCCTTCAATGAATTCTTACTTTGTAGTCAACCAGCATGGCCAGTAAAATGCCAGTGGGTTTAGTGACATATGGAATATAGGTTTGATCCTCAGCTGTGTTGTCTTGCAGTACATGCATGCAAATAAATAGAGCCAAACATGACATACCTATTTTTCACTAACTATATTCAAGGCAATAGACTGTATAAAGGAAGATGATGGCTATGGTAAATTTTTGGGACACAAGAGTAGGGAAAATAAGCATGCAGAGAAATCCAAACGTAGATATATCCATCTGCACCCTCTTCCCCATAAACTTAAGTGCTGGTTTTGTCTGCCAGAAAGCTTTCCACATAACATCCCTAGGATGTTAGAAATCAATACTTTTGATTAAAAACTGTTTCTGAACAGCTATGATCTGTCTGTATCATCTAGCAGTTAGGTTCCTTTTACAGCCTTGTTGCCTTGTTTTGTTTCTTAGCCGATGGAGTTGTTTGGTGTAGGGAATGTGGTTAAAGGAATTCATTGCAAATTCCCTTGTTCTTCTGAAGGTATTCCTTAACTTGAATGGGAAAGTTTAGCATGTCCTGGAACCAACTTACTTGTACTGTATAGACTACGTTTAATCACAGGCAGCACAAATCTAGAAACTCCTTGAAATGGCCACAAGGTTGTTTGCAAGAGCACTGCAGCACAATTTCCCTCTTGCTTTCCCATTTGTTTCAAAGATCACTCTATCAATATTCTTGTCACAATCTTTTGCCGACCAGAGGTTGCATTAAAACAAAATCTCCTCTTTAATCTCAGGGTAAATTTCTTTCTTCACTTTGTCTTCCTTGACTGGTTGAACCCCAGTCTAGTGCCATTGACCTAACAGGCTAAAAAATTCATTAGCATTAATACTTTCAATCATCTAAATCAGCTCTTCGCTTCCACTACTGTTGCAAAATTCTCTTGGACTACAAAGACAACTTTCATCAGGCACTGTGAACTTAGGCATCCCCCAGAGAAGGAACAAGATCCTGCAAGCTGAATGGCAGTCTGGTGCTCAATGTGGTGCTTAAGATAGTTCCATATTCCAATGCAAAAAAGGTTGTGAGAGTGGAGTGAAGCTAAGGGAAGCGTTAGCCTATAAGCAATATGGGCAGATTTACTTTTTTTAGGCACAGTACAATAAGAAATTCTGAAGAAACCATTAGTCAGCAAGATAAGAAAAGATGCGTGAAGATGCTAGATAACTACACTAGAGATGTAGAGGGCAGCAGATGGAAAACATCAACAGCATTGTGCCACTTGAGGAATTTCTTTACCATCTACTTTTAAAAGTTTTTTTACCAGATTTTGGAAGTCGCAAACTGATGCAGTTACTTTACATGTGAAAGCGTCAGACTAACAGAATGTCAAGGTATGGATACATTCCTACTAGGAGATGAGGACACGACTCTCAAAATGAATCCTGGGAATGGTAAAGGGCATATCCTAATTCCTGAGCACGGCTCAGGAACTACTTGGAAGAGTGCTAGTTAAAGTGAGAAAAATCATGTCAGAGACTGTTCTAATAGTTTAAAGTTGCAAACTGCCATGTTTAAAAATCTGGGAGCGTGCCCAGGCTCCATTTCATTTGTTAATTTAGGTATAGTCTAACAGTTTGATCTTCACCATGTAGGTCTCTTCAGTGTTTCTAAAGTCTTTCACAAGCTATTAAGAAATACAAGGCCCTCAAGGAGAGATAAACATCTTACAGTTAGTGTAGGTAGACTGAAAACACTCCAGTTGGAACCAGACAGCTCCTGTGCTAAGCATGGGCAGCACTTCAAGCAGGCAACTTTCCTTGTACTGGTGTGATTGGGATGCCACTGGAGAATGGGAGAATGGCTCTGCCAATCACTGCTTCTGATGAGTCTAAAGCAACAGTGCTGAAGATCAAACGCAAGGGTCTGCTATACACAATGTTTGATGTTGCCACCAATAAGTAAATGGTGAAGGGAGAGCCCAGTGCATTTTTCCCCTAAGGAAGCCTTTTATTAAGAAGCCAAGAAAAGGAAACAGGATGTCTTTCATTTCATTCCGGTTTCCTGTGTAGCTGTCTCCCACTCACTTCCCTGTAGGGAACATCCTCATATTTAAAGCAGGAAAATGCCGAATAAAGTTTTCTAGGTCTTGGCACCTGTGTGTGCCAGCAGCTTACTGTATAGATCTTGTTGGGAGAGAGGGACAAACCGTGTTTTATTGTGCCTCAGGTCCCTGATTCGTATTTTAGGGATATTAATGCTTCTCAATCTGCTGCATGGTCTTTGAGAGGCTTAGTTCATCGTTCCTTCATATAGCATTATAGACACTGCTGCAGAGGTACTAGAGAGGGGAGGAGGGTTGCTATAATTGTTACAGGGCAGAAGGGTGTAGGGAAAGGGGAAGGGCAGGGACGTGAAGGGGCAATTGCTGGAGCTCATGAAAGTCAAAGCGCTGTGCAGATGCTTGGCTGTCAGCCCCTCTGCATATTAACAGGGTGTTTGAGATGGCTGGCTGGAGTGCCTGCCAGGGTGCGAGGTACCTGCCCTCCCCTTGCTTGCGTTCCTCTACAGTCTCAGTCTGCCCGTCGCTCCCTCCGCTCTGCGGCGCTGACTGCCTCCCCATACGCACGCACCCCTCTGCTCGCGGCCAGGTTCAGCAGAAAACAAGAGGGTCTCCATGGTAACGGGGAGACAGCTGAAAAATGGCAGCTAAATGCAGCTGCCCCTCATTTAATATCGACTCTGGCACTGACAGAACAGATAATGGGCAATAACACACCATTATGCTGTGGGGAAATGAAATGCTTCAGCAGACGCCTGTCATGCTGCAGGGATTTATTTGTTACTGTACCAGCAGAGATTTCTCTCCCCTTCTGTCTATCACTTTCTGTCAATCCCTCTGCTTTTCCTTTCCTTTGCGTTTCCCTTTTCTGCCCGTTTCTGCATTTGCCCTTTCTTTGTTTTCTGCTATTTCTTTCCTTGCTCCCTTCCCTGTTTTTCTCCTTTCCCCATCTCTTTTCTCTCTTACCTCCTCTATCCTCTAACTCTTACATTACACTGGATTTCTTGTTCCTAGCGTTGAAGTGTGCTGTGTCTGAAGCCCGAGAACTCTGAAGCTGCAAGCTTTTTGCTCCTTCCACATATTGTTTTCTTTCTAGTTTAAACCTACTTCTCTCATCTGACTATGTGCACATGTCAATATGAGTCTAAGTAAGGATGAAGTTTGCTTGATGAGGCTTCTGCCAACGTATTTCTGCGGGCTGTGCTTTAATTTGACAAGTACAACACAATGTGACTAAAGTTTTTTGTGGAAAGGTAAAAGAAAGTGCTAATGAAAGGGATGTACTCCTGCTTCTTCTGGTGTCAGAGTTTGTGTGCTTTATTCACAGCTGGCCACAGATTATCTGGAGGTTGGGTAACTTGCATCTGGGTTGTGGATCATGTTGTTTTCTAAAACTCACTTTTTCACAACTTAATTATTCAGGCTTAGTTTCACTTTGTGATTGCTGTGGGGTTAATTTTTCTAAATGGCCTGCTTGTGCAAATCTGAAATGTCACAGAACCAGGGGCACTGATGATAGCAAGTGGTCCTCACTAAGACCTGTTCCTCTTCAGATACAGCTTTGACCTAAGTGATGAACTTTCAGGTACCTACCTTTTAGCTGGAATGAACTGAGGTTTGGAAACTCACTGCTTTGACTCAAAGGTACTCTGACATAGCAAAGGGCTGTCAGTGCAGATGCAGTTAAGGGCTCTTTTCAGCACAGCCTATTTCCTCTGCATCTTCATGCAAAGAAACATGAAACCCTCACAGACATCTAGTCATCTGGGTGTAGCTCCATCTATGAGTGACCTTTGCTGGCTGTCAGTGTCCAGACATACACTTGATGGGTAGGGTAGGGGAGCTGTAGCATCATCTTCTCCCACAGAATGTGCACCATCTGCGCAGTGTGCATTCTTAATTGCACAATGTATCAGGGCTCTGACATCTTCCCAGTCCCTGCTTACTGCAGCTAACATTGTATCTATGTCCAGGATCACATCACTTCGTCCTTGCCTGATGTCGGTGTCCTGAAAAACTTGAATGATGCAGAACCTGTTCAAGGCCTTGCTGGAACCTGGAGGCCTTTATTGACAAAGGCATGCAAAACGCTTATTGAATATAGATACTTCATAAATTCTTTTGCCACTGTGTTTGGTCTCTTATCAAAAGAAATCATACCAGCAAAGTTGTATTTTCTTTTCTGCCAGTATAAAGACATCTGCACTCGCAGGTTTGTCATTGTTGATATGGTGATTACAGGAGATTTTGGCTTTTTTTTTTTTTTGTACACCCAACCAGTATAATCTGTGCCATTAAGAGTAGGCCTAAAATCTCTGTGCAAAGTGTTTAGACACATTATACTGTATGCACTCTACAGTTGGATCATTCTTCTTTTTGCTAAGTGTGATGGAGCCAGCAAATCTAACTAAGCTGATTCTTAGAAAGCAAATTTTCAAGGAGTCAATGCAATGCAGTTTTAAGCAGCACCAATCTTACAGGCTCTTGTTATTCTAGCATAGGGTTCTTCTAACCCAACCTTTGATGAAATACATAGACCTGTCTTGCAAGTCATCTAACTTTTTGGCACTTGGATAATTTCTGGTCTAAAATTCCAGGGCTGTGGAGTAAGCACTCATTGCTTGGATCTTGGCAGTCTCCTAGAAATGTTTACATCTCTGACTAAAATCTGTACAATGATTCCCAAGTTATTCAAGCTAGCGAGGCCTTGCTGTGGTTAATGACAAATGAGTGTGGGAGGAATCTTTTCTACAATAGCAGGTAAAATAATAAATGGTAGAGCAAAGGAGGTAACGAGAAAGAAGGAAAGCTCACAGAATCATTAGGGTTGGAAGGGACTTCTGGGGATTATCTTGTTCAACCCCCCTGCTGAGACAGGGCCACCTACAGCAGGTTCAACAGGAACGTGTCCAGCCAGGTTTTAAAAGTCTCCAGAGAGGTGGACTTAAAGATCCTCCTGGTAAGAATAAGCCTTCTTTTGGCTTATGTCCTTGCCATTGTATCTCTGCAAAGGAGCTTATTTAACTACCTGATTTTCTTTTGTATTTACCACTTTGCTGAGGATTTATAGCATGTTCCTCAGAAGTCTTGTTGGAACTCACACATGAACCAGGCAACTTTGAAACATCCTACCACTTGATGTGCAGTTGATTGGTAAAATACCATTTCTCCTCACTGATACTTCGATTGTGTTCCAGTAGACTCTGGGAGTAGCCCCTAGGTGGCTATGGGTTTCCCAGTGTTTCACTATTTTTCCCAGCATCCATAGAATTTGATCCCTGTTGTAAGATATTAAACAGTAGGAAACTGATTTCCAAGGAGCTTAGTGGATTTTCTCTTTTAGGTTTCAAAGGAAGCAAGTTGGAGTCTAAAAATCCTTAACTGATGTTGTTCCATCCGCCCCTCTGAAGCTAGATTTTTAGATGTAAACTGTGTTCAGAGTAATCTCTCCACAACTGAAGTACCAGTGCACTGACCCCCATTTCAACTGCATGCCCTGCCAGCTTCTTGAGCCGTGGTGCTTATTAATGAAACAAGCAAAAATGGAAGCATCTGGGGTTTTCTTTTCCTTTTTCTCCCCATCCCAGCGCCCCACCCCCAGCAAACCTGCAGTCATTAAATGCTATCGTGAGAGAGGAAATGGGTTGTTAAAAAGAAAAGCCCTGTTTTTTGTGGTTTTTTTTTAAATGAAGAATACCATCAGGAGCAGGCTATGATTAATATGGAAAATTGAAACAAATTGCAGCTAACTGCAGAAAAGCATCTCCCAGCTGTTGACAGAAGGAAATTGCTGACAGCCTTTTCTCTTTCAATGAAGAAAAGAGAGAGAGAGGAACCTTGCCCAGCCCATGTAAATACACAGCCACTGTTGCACATGCATGTACAAAAGTACTTGTACATACACACAACCAATGTGCGTGTATGTCATCATGCATGTATTTATTTGCTGGTGCTTACATGTCACATGTACAGGTGCAAATCCAACTTTGTCATGCATTTGTAATGACTGTACCTCTGTATACATAGGATCCTTGCATGTCTGTGGATACCTGCTTTGCTGAACATACTGTGTGCTCCCACTCAGCGTGACCGTAATGTCAATTTAATGAGGACTGCCCTGGAGCCACTATGTGCTCCATCAGAGAGAGGAGTCTCCAGCTGTGTGTGTGCTTGCAAATGTAATGTTGCGTATTCATATGTGAAACAACAGAGAGCCTGTCTTTTGCAGGGAGCCCTTCCTCTGGCCTTATCTTTAGGAGGATAAGGCAGGCTTATTTTGTCCTTTTAAAATGCCTTCCATCACCACCTTTTTCTTCTGTCCCTTTCACCTTTTGTTTTTCATGCTCCCTATCCATCATTAACAACCTAAATAGAAAATACTTAGATGCAGGAGATGAGACTGAAGATAGGAGAGTCATCTTTGATTGAAATGCCATACAGATGGCTAATGGGCATACATCAGAACCTTGCCTGCTTCAGAAGGTTGCTCTGGAGAGGAATTTAATGCTCGTAGTTTGTTCAGTTGCTGGCTTCTGCTAAGACAATCAATGAGTGGGTTGCCCTGATTATTTTGTGATACAGGTTTGTCAGGTACAGATCATTTATAACTTGTTTATCCCGTGATTTGCTCCCACACAGCCATGTGCTTGTTCCAGAGTGGGCAACCCATTGCACTGAGTGGACCACAGGAATGCTTGGTGAGCAGAAGGCAAAATTAGAGACCTTCAGAAAATTCTTAGTAAAATTTAGCAAATTAGTTGGCAATGAGAACACTCTAATATTTACTGAACATACTTTCTTGTGGTCATCTGTCGATTTCATAATCTGAGCTTCTATTGGCCCCTTTACAAGGGTATTTTGACTTATTTAGAATCAAGCAGGAACATCAAGTATGAGTACTGACTGCTATGGTGCAATGCCAGATGGTTAAAAAAAGGTAAAAAATAGTTCTTCCTGTTGTGGTTCTGCCCATTGAAATAAAGCCATGAAGTCTGTAACCACATGCATATTGTATGTGTTATAAAAATAACTTGCTTGAACTGGTCCCTAATCTGTTATTCCCCTTGTGCCAGTGTTCACTGTAAACACATCAATATGAAGCAGTTAGCAAACAAACATTCCTTTATCAAGGATGTAGGCTGATCCCAATGGAAGCTTAACAGCTCAGGCAGGCAGATGTAGCAGTAGCAAAATAACTGATAAACTCAGGTGTTACAGGTTATGGATTGTGTTTATGAGTTAGTGATTCACAGAAGATGTAATAAAAGAGGTGAAAGAGGGCTGGAGATGTTGACATCTGGAGTTCAAACTGGGAAACAGTATGTGCATCTTTAACACTACTCTGGGAGCTTAGGAAGAGTCCCAGAACATCTTAGTGAAAAACCTGAATGCTGAAAGAATTTACAGTAATACTGGGTGGGTGGTGCTGGAAGGGAGGTAGCTGACTCAAGCTACTGACATAATAACAAGTCACTCTGAGGCAAGCTAGGCTATAAATTTACCTATTCCAAAACAACTGTATGTGTACACTTGTAAGGGAAAGCAAGCTAACCTAGAATATTCACATTGAGGTGTGAACTGCCTTGCATTTACTGAAGGGTAGGGAAATGTGTGTGGGCAGCCACCATGAAGTAACTGGTATGATGTATTCTACACACCTGCCTGTTGCACAGAAACATGAGCGTCGAGCACCTTGGAAAGGGTCACCGCTTGATGTGCAAAAGCCAAGTCTGCCATTGCTGTTAATTTATTTTTGGATCATGTATCCTACTGGATTTTAGTCCTCAGTGGTTATGCAATGTTGATGCAGAGCTATACGCACAAGATAGTTTGCTCTAGAAAGACCTCTATGTATCAACAATTTCTCTTTCATAGAGGTGAACAAGCAGGCTCAGGTGGACTCTGGAGGCTAGTATACCTGCAGGGCTGCAACGCCTTGAAGGATAAGCAGGACTGGCCACACTGCCCATGCCCTTCATCACAGCCTGTTCTGACTAGCACTTGCATGACTACCAGAAATTGTAATTGGCTGGCAATTACAGTTCCTGTTAGATCATTTTTGTCTTTTGGGGCCTGGCAGCCTCAATTGTGCCAAATAAAGCAGTTTCAGCACATACTTATAAACCATACTAGAATCACCTAGGACTAAAGGTACTTCGTGGAGTTGCTACAGTTCTCTGTAAGAGCTTGAAAATGAGCTCTTAATTCACTCCCCTTGAGAATTAGAATCTTAGGGGCCAACAAGCTTGTTCTACTGTATGCTATGAAATCTTAAGGTCACCACTAGCATTTGTCTGCTAATAACTCTGCAATTTGAGATTTTTTTTTTTTAAAACCCTGGCATTCATTGTAGTGGCCATTTGAGGAGATGTTGCTGGTGAGGTTTTTCTTCTTGACCACAGTATGGTCAAGCCAAGAAGACTGCTAAAGCTTGAAATCTAGCTAATCACTTGTAGGATGAAGGAAAAGGAAGGTGATGCTCCAGAATGTGTATAGATAGCAGCAGGGACAACTGCGATCCTCTCTGGGCTGCATGCAGATGGGGAAGTTTAATCTTGTAAGTCAGCAGGTAACTGTATAAAACGTTTCAGTATTGGTATGCACTATTTGCAGTGAGTTTCCTCGCTCCTTTGTCCTCCCAGGGTAGTTAAATTACGCAATCTCCTTTTGTTTGCGGGCAAACAAAAGAAGCAAGAAAAACTTGTGCAAAATTGGGAAAAATATTTTAATAGACCTTACTTATTTTTTTTAGCCCAATTGCCTGAGTGTAAGGATAACACTGCATGTATATGTACATACAGATCAATGATTTAAATTAATATATTTAGTTTCCACCCTCTTATTTTTCTGACATATGTATTAGCAGAATATTTTCTAAAATTACAGCGTCAAGACCAAATTCTGCCAGCAGTCTTCCTTCAGCAGCCTCATAACTGATCATGGGATTGTGAAGGTATGAGCAGAACTTGGTCTGCCAAAATTCTAAAGACAGTGTGCAGAAAGATCTCAGCTTGTTTGTGACTCCACAAGATAGTGGCAGACCTATAGCAGTTACAAGGAAAAAAACCCTACTTATTTGCATTGTAACTCAGCACATTTGACCAGATAGCTGCTAAGAGACAATTATCCTGAAGAGTCTAGAGCTTATCTTGGCCATGTCCATTTTCAGAGTTTTCTTGTATTTTAAAACCAGACATCCCTTCTACATAGTAGGGGCTTTAATGATCCCTCACCCTGGCCATGTACAAGGATACATAAGGGCTTGCCTTATGAAATTGCTATCCCTCCTTACTAAAACTGACCAGCTTTCAGTTCCAAAATGGCAAGACCAGAGTTGTAGTTGCTTAATGGAGTTGTTAAAGGGTGGGCAACAGCTTGAAGAGGGACAACACATTGGTAAAACAGGGGCTGGAAAATATTCATAGAATATACAAATGCCCCGGGTGTTTAGATGAGAAAAAGTGGTTTTGCTGTTTAAACAAAAAAACAACCCCAAACCTGCAAAAATCAGGGCCTCCAGGGTGAACTCATTGCCAGGAAAATAATGGCAGCACCTTTCTGAGCTGTAATAGAAACACACATTTTTCAACAGTGGTTGTAACACAAGGGCTGTGTCACATTTCCTGCAGGGAGGTTTGAGAAGTCATTTTTACAGCAGCTGAGGATTGCTTGTAAGAGTAAGAATTACATCAGTTCTGACCTTCTAGCAACAGGCTTAGGAAAAATAACATGAATGCAGATACCAGCATGATCGCTGTCTTACATCCAGCAGTATACCTGCACTGATTACCATAAAATTACTCCTAACTTTTAACAAGGCCAGTGGATTCAAGAGTTTGGCTTATAGTACTGAAGAGAAGAACTGATTTGGCTGTTGCTTTTTACTGCTTTTAGTTGCTATCCAGTGTTAATAACTTGTATAAGGCTTTAATAGGATTGTGCTACCCAGTAGCTTAAACTCATGAAAACAGCTGGGCTTATTCTTAGTGCTGTCACATAAAGATATGAAAGTCATTTCATTGATGATAAGAAGTTACTAATTTTGAATGAACTGGTAGAATAGCTGTGATCTACTTTTCCAAGTAACATAGATAATTTCAGAAATTTTTGAAAATAGGTGAACTGATAACTATTTTATGAGATTTACAGTATATACTAAGCATAAATTTTTATTGCATTGAAATAAATGCATATAATATGTGTATACCAAAAGACCACATGGAAATAGTGAAAAAGCAATTACAATAATGATGTAACATTTTCAGAATTGAATACAAAAAAATCTTCCACCACAGTGAAATATTTATTTTCAAAATCTTTTGGGGTCTGTGGGGTTTGAAGAGGTCTTGTATGCTTCCAGTGATTAGCTGGAATACTTTTGCCTAAGTACCTTTTCTGTTAATCAGCATCTTTACCAGATAGATATGCACTGCTCTTGAGCTTCCCCCACCGTCTGACCTCAGCTGACTTTCTGTACCTCTTAAGCCATTCCTGTTTCTCAGTCTTGTCTGGACTGTAAAATCTTCAAAAGCATGCTTAGTTTTCCTCAAGTGCCTAGATGAATTAGATGTGGTGTCCAGATGACTTGTGGAGCTTCTGGCATACTCTTATTCTGTGACCCTTTCCTCAGTGCGTCTAGCCTTTATTCTCTACATAAAGGGAGTTACTAAAATGGAAATGCATGTCTCTCTTAGAATCTGTTATTACAATGCCATAACAGTAAAAAACCCAGACATTTGATAACATGCACTGTGCTGTCTTTTGCACTTACAGGGGGACTACTGCGCAAAAGATTGACATCTGCTTTTTCAAATTAGCATGTGCATTCTGTGTGCCTAGGGATTTGCTCTGGATCTTCAAGCATGCTGGTGGCATGCAGCTTTCCAGAAAATCATGTTAGTGAAGAGGGACTTCAGAAAATGCAACATTGTGTGGTTTGCCCGAGTCTTGCAATGAGCTGGCAGCAGAGCTGAGAACATTCAGATATTCTCTGAGCCTTCCTTGGGCAGAAAATCTTTTGGACAGCTGACTTGACCACCCACCTTATGTTTAGGTATTTTTGCCTCCCAAGAGAAGCAGTCTGCTGCTTACCTGGATGGAACTGGAGTTGTACTCCCTGTGGGATGAGCCTTCTTATCATTATCACAAGAGGTTATTTGATAGGTTTTATTATTTTTGAGGTTCTCAACTCAGGTGTATTCATTTTATTACTTCTTTTAATGGATCTATTTATCTACGTGCTGTTAGGAGCTAGTCCCACAACAGCAGAGGTATAGGATGACAGGGTGGTACTTGTCGTCACCTCCTCTGGTCTGTATGCTTTTGTTTTCAAGTAAGGAACTTTGTTCCTTTTATCAGCTTTGCATATATTTTACAGACATGTATTTGTGCATGGGTTTAATGCCATTATATGCCTCATGAGAGTGTTCCCTGTCCTCTGCTTTCTTTCTTGCTTTACACGGGCCTTGTTTTTGCACATAGCTTTGTTACAGCTAAGCTGTAAAGGAGGTAATAAAGTGTGTGCATGGCAAAATAAGGTAGAATCAAACCCTTGTATAGCTGCTGTCTGTCACTTTTATGTGCATCTCTCCTTCCCTTATGTCTGTAGTGCTGTCTGTAATGGTCTTCAGTCTTCCCTTCCTTCAGCTTTATGTTTTCAGCATTGTGTTAATTGTTTGTGGTGTATGGGTTTTTCAGCGGCATGCAGTGGGAAAGGTCAGCTGTCAGAAACAGGCCTGTCCACAACTGATAAGGCAGTCAAGAGACTGGATTTGACTCATTAAGCACCTTCCCTGTAGACATGGAGTCTGTTCTGCCGCAGAAAAAAACCTAAAGCAGGAAGGGAAAAAAGCCCAGGGTGAAGTTGGAGCATGCGCCACACACACTGGTACGTCCTCCCTCTCGCCCTGCACGCAGTGCTGGCTCTCAGTACACTTCCCCCTCGCTTGTAGCCTCACGCACCATGGGTGTGTATGCTTACACCCCAAGATTGTGTGCACTCACTGCTGTATTTATGCCTGATTGAGACATATATTAATTTCTCTCTGTACATACATGCAGTATAAGTCTTCATGTGCAGATGCCCTGAAGTTATGTGGGGGAGATGCATTTCATTCCTGTCCTCGTATGTGCACTGTAAGGTGTACAAGAATGTTAATTCTCCCATATTTTACACATATGCATGCACAGACACCCCAAGTTGGTTTTGTGTGTTTCTCCCTGTTTTGTAAATCTCCTCACACTAATGCCTGCTTTGTTTCATGCTGTAACAAAGGGTACATCTCTTCTCTATGTATATATATATGGTTTGTTCACTTTATTTGCCTTTCCACAGTGATGTGCTGTGCAACTGTACTGCTTTTACCTGCATATACGCATCCACTGCTCTGGCAATCACACATGAACTTGCTCCTGTATAGACATAGCAGAACCCTAGCCTGTTTCTCATTGCATACAAATGCACACATTTTTGCCTCTAAATAACTGCTGGCTGAAGGTGCTCTGCCAGCTTGTAACAGCCCCTTGCCTGTGGCTTTGTTTTGAGAAGAATCGCTGTGCCTCCAATAGGGTTTAGATACTAGTACTTCCGTAAATGGTCTTAATGATGTCTCACAGCGACCATAAGTGAAAGGCAGCAGTAGTGTTTGGCAGTGTATTTGATACTGTGGCAGTACTGGGGTTCCACACGTACACACTCTTCAATAATACTAAAGCTGCAAGGACCTGCTATTCCCGCAGTCTCTGCGATACCAGTCCCATGTGCTGTTCTGCCCCTTTCTGCATTTCTCTTCCACCTCACTTTTGATTTTCACCTTCCTTCGCATCTCCCCTTTCCCATGGGCATGGCTTTTCATACCGCTCGCTGGTACTGAAAAGGATAATTTTGTGGATCATTATTGTGTTATTACAGTGATTAGCATTAACTATTTTTCTACTCACGCTTTCCGCTGGAAGGATGCCGAAAGGGCTTCCGCCTCAACAGCAAGTGTGACGCCTGCTGGAAGGCTGCTGCTAACACAAGCGAGTGTGCATGCACAAGCGCGCACGCACACAGCCCTTGCCCTTCTGTCTCTTTGCTCCTGTCCTTCCAGTTCCACTGCGAGCCGCCAGCATTTTTCTAAAATAGTGCCCTTCAAGGGCAGCAGGAATTTCCCCTCCTGCTGGGCTCCTTAGATGTGCTTTTCTTCTGAATGCACTTTCCAATTTTCTTTCTCTCGGTGTAAATCTCATGGTCTGTATAAAACAACAGCACTTTGTTCATCAGAGTGTGTAAGATAAAAAGCTGGTGAATTAAGAATTAGCTGCTCACCTGCACAGTCTGACCCTGCTGTACTTGTACAGAAGGGCAGAGAGGCCAGGTAAGAACCCAGCAGTAGAGAGACCTCCATGAGAGCAGGGCTGGTGAATATGCTAAATCTTGTGGTTTACGTTCATGGTGTTGTGATGTTCTTTCTCCAGCAAGTTTGCGCTCTGATGAATGTTCAATCTGTAAGGAACCAGGTTCTTTGGGTTGTATGTTCAGGGACTGGCATCCTTTTGTTTTAGAATGAGGCACCAGAAAATAAGTAAACTAGAAGAAATGCAGAGGCAAATAAAAACATACAAGAAACTAAATACAGCAGGAATGGGAATTGTCCTCACCCATTCTCAGCAGTGAGGAACATAGAGGAGTTCTTATGCCCAGCACATCATCGTGGTATCTGAGCTTGTGACAAAATTAGTAGCAGCACTTTGGTTTTTCTGCACCTTCTGGAGCTGGGAGTGCCAGTAACAAAACTGTTAAGAGAAGCAAAAAGAAAAAAGTATACTTTGTTCAACCAAAACAAATTGTGAATTTATATGAATATATCAAATTTCCAGGCAAATTATTTTTTAAAATTGATTTATTCAGCATCATTCATTTCAAAATGAACATGTTTCATGCTTTTAGTTTAAAAATGGAGCCCTAGTTTTCAAGGAAATTTATTTTTAAGGAAGTGTAAAACAAAATTATTGTATTTCATTTTGGGTTAAGCAAGACATTATCCCAGGATTGTGTTTTTGTCTCTTTGGTCAGTTGATCAGAACACAAATAACAAGCACAGCTGTAAGTACTTATTGTCACAGTAAGACTGATGCTCTTTATTGTTCCCTTGCAAATGGCAGAGAATGCAGAATCATGCACCGATGCTGGTACAGTTGCTTGTACTTAGCAAACAAAGGAAAATAGGTGGAGAGAAGGATGCCCAGGACGCTCTGTACGCTGCATATACACTGCATTGGCATGTGGCTTCTCCTCATTGATGTGCAATGCTTCTTGTTTTGCAGAGAAGTTTTATTAAACTCGTAGAGCATTCTTTTCTCATAGGTCTCAAGGACTTAACCTGTATTTTTGTTATCTTTGTAGTACAGATGGAGGCAGCTAAAGTTAATTAAGTGCCTCAGGTTGCACAGTGGCAAAGTTGAGGATAAAACATGCAGGTTCTGACTTCGACACCTGTAGTTTGTCATTTAAATCAATTTTAGTGTGCAATTAAAAAAGTGATGTTACTAACCACATGCTATAATCTTTTGTAGACACGCCATCTTATTTGTGCATTTTATTATTGTGGCAGTAATACCTTGTCATTCAAGCATTTTAGCTGAAAGATTTTCTGCATGCATTTTTCAGCTTTTTTGTGTGATATTGGTGCCCACAGGTTCTGATTCTTCTTCAGACCCTTCTGTTTCCTGCTTCCCTTCAGAAAAAGAGAGTCAGTAGGGAATCTGTGGATCATATTATTGATTAATCTAGGTTTACATAATCTGTCGATGCTGGATATGTGGACTATCTAGGAGTTTTTCTGTGATAGATCTGATTTATTTTTTTTTTCTTTCTCTCAGTAGAGATTCTTTTGAAAGGACAGCATTATATTGTTGAGTGAAGAAGAGTCTTCCAGGCTGGAGAAGCAAACCAGCTTTTTGTTTGAGTGAATTTTCATTTGTTTAGATTGTATGAACTTCAACTGTATATTTAACAGGTGCATACTCCAGAAGTGTAAAGCAGTCATGCTTCTAACAGACTATTACCTCTGTCACTGATAGGTGAAAGTGATACATGGAAACTGCTTTGTATATTTTCCATTTGTTAGTACATGTCAACTGTTTGAGGGTCAGGAGTCTAGGGGATATTTGCTTAAAGATGCAGACTGTCATGCCTGTTTCCTCTCTTTGCTCTCAGTCTTTGAAGTGCAGTGCCCCAGATTCATCAGGAGAGCCGCGTCGCTTTTGAGGGCTGGTTCTGGACCATTTAGACATAGTTTGCAGTCCGGGTGGTCAGAGCCACCTCTTCTACAGCCGGCCCAAGGAGCATTGTCCAAGGATGTAGGCAGCAGCAAGGAGAGGTGAAACCTGCTGCTTCAGAGCTCTTGTGCGATATCTTTAGAGAAAGTAGTTCTTCCTCCTCTTAAGAGCTTTGGAGGTCAGAGAAATAATAGATTAGTCAGGTTTGACAAAAAGACAGACATTCATTGAATTGCCAAGTCTCCTTGATCTCTTCTGGGCTTACATTTGAGAACCTTTTTAACAAGCATTTTCCTTTAGACTTGAAGGGTAATGTGTAGAGCAGGAGATAACAGAGGAGAAGGCATGATTCATGCTGGGCACTTGGTGTTCTCTGGTGGAACATATGCTTCCTTTGCTCTTGCTAGTGAGATAAAAGAGCTTTTAGGGTAAGATCGGACCTGCTACAGTATGTGCAAAATCTGAGTTTGACACTGAAAGAGCACTGACCATTGAGTGCACCTCACCTTTGTTTTGGGCTAATGTTGTTCTTTGCATCTCTTAAACATAATGAGAGATGTTGTCCTCCATTGATTCTTACCTACACAGTTTCTGATGTTATTACTGTGATTCTTCTCTGCTTCCAATGACAAATTATGTAGATACAGTAACTGAGAATGAGGGGTCTGAGGAAACAATAACACCATTTCTGAAAAGTCTAGCGTTATCCAGAATGGTTTAACGCTAGTAAGCATTTGGGAAACTACTCTTCTTACTGTGGGACTGTGGTTTAGCACTTAATCTTTTTTATTATAACAGTTTCCCATGATTTTTCAGACAATTTTTTTTTTTTCAACAGCAAAAATGCTGTTTCTTCTGAAAACATATTCCCATTATTTTCTTGAAGTTAGGTGTAATATTCTTTTTATAAAGTTTTATCAATGCAATCAGTTCAGTCAGCTCATTATGACATTGAGATGACTTGTGTGTTCCTACTTTACAGTTTGTAGAGTATAAATACTGTATATGACTCAAAGCTTCCACATACCAATATTGCTGATGGTGCATTGAAAGATGCTTCATGCATAGAAGAAAGCTTTGCACACAATTTCATATGTATCTAAGTAGTCAAATAAGCTCTGTGAGTTGGTTTTTTACTTTTTTTTTCTCTCTTTTTTTTTTTTTAACAACTGTTTGGTTTTGACTGTTGAGAGCACAAAAGTGTGTACGTGAGGGAGAGAGGATGGGACCTTATGTGAGGGTTTGATTAGTGGTGTCACCGATTCAATCAGTTGGTGTGAAGAGTGATCAGACTGGAAAAAAACTAGCTGTTTGGATGTATTATTTTTCCTGCCCAAAGTCTAGAAAGGAGGAATGCAACAAAGGGGTTTGGACTACTTAATGGAGGATGCAGTAATTTGCTGTTAAGCTATGACTGGAGTCTGTCACCATTTCTTCAAAATAACAGCTTGATTGTTACTAAACTCTCTGGCTTTGTTTTAATAACGTGAATCTGGGTGAGCTGCTTTGACTGCTTCTGAGGGCTTTCATTAGGGTTTCAGCATTCAGATTCTGGACAGCTGTTTTGGAGGGTGATGGAAGTAGTTCACTTTTTTTGTCCTTCAGTGGTGTTGGCTGACTTATTTTCTGTGACATTTGATGTACAGTTTCTCCTCCCCTAACCTCTGAGGGAACATCAGCTACATGTGAAAGTGACTTGGAACATAAATTGTTCGTTGTTCTGTAATGTTGAGGATTATAGCCATTAGAAGTGGTTCCCAGGGCCAGCCTTCTGTCCAGGACAGAATTACCTCCTAGTAGAGTTCATGGGGGTTTGCCCAGGCTGGAGTTCTGCATCATCCTTTGGGGTGTGATGCATTGATCTCTCATGACTCATCATCTAGAACAGCTTCTACATTTATTTTCCCCTTAGTTCATGTGGTTAATATGTAGAATTTATTATTTCTGGATTTTGCTATGATTCAGGTCAGAAGATTTTCTACAGTTCAGTTAAAGTTTTAAAACTTTAGGCCTGTTTATGGAGTGAGAATTAGTATAGAAAGGAGGAAAAGATATACAGAGTAGCATGAAGACATTTAGTCATGTCCGTACCCAGCGCTACAGTGACAACAACAGTACAGGAAGACTACCACAAGATTTCTTCCCAGAAACGCCAACTTCAGTTGTGCTTGCTAGGATTCTGATGCTAGCCAGTCATCCTATGAGAAATTACATAGTTTCCTTGTGTTAAATGTCATGCTGCTGAAATCATAGCTGATGCCCAAGCGTAGTAAGTTCATAGCCACTGGGTACTATGGCTGTGCTCTAACACTGTGATTCCACTAGGACATCCTCAGGTGAGGAGGGCCTATCATTCAAGCAGCAAAATTAATGCCAACAGTGACTTTTGCCTCTCCACCTCCCTAAGCAGGTTCACCTAGAGCAGGTTACTCAGGAACGTGCTCTGGTGTGTTTTGAATTCCTCCATAATCTCTCTAGGCAGCCTGTTTCAGTGCTCTGTCACTCTCAAAAAATTTCTTTCTTGTATTCAGATGAAACCTCTTGTGTTTCAACTTGTCTGTGTCCTCTTATCCTGTCACTGGGTACCACTGAAAATAGTCTGACCCGGTCTATTAACACCTGACCTTAAGGTATTTGTATGCATTGGTAAGATCCCCCTTCAGTTGTCTTTTCCAGGCTAAACAGGCCCAGCTTTCTCTTCGTAAGAGAGATGCTGCAGTCTCCTAATCACCTTTGTAGCTCTCCACTGGACTCTCTCCAGTACTGACTTGTCTGTCTTGTACTGAGGAGCCCAGAACTGGACACAGTACTGCAAATGTGGCCTTACCGGGGCATTGTAAAGAGGAAAGATCACCTCAACCTGCTGGCCGAACTCCTGATGCACCCCAGGATGCCACTGGCCTTCTTGGCCACATGGGCACATTGCTGGCTCATGGTTAACTTGTTGTCCACCTGGACTACCAGGTCCTTCTCTGTAGAGCTGCTTTCCAGGGTTCAGCCTCTTACCTGTACTGATGCAGTGGTTATTCCTCCCTAAGTGCAGGACCCTATACTACTTCTCCTCCACATGCTTAGAGATGACATCCAGGCTGAGCTGTTCCATCACCTTTCCAGGGATGGAGGTGAAACTGACTGCCGTGTAGTTTCTGGGGTCCTCTTTCTTATCCTTTTTGAAGACTGGAGTAACGCTGGCTTTCCTTCAGTCTTCAGGCACCTCTCCTGTTCTCCATAATGTTTCAAAGATGATGGAGTGTGACTTAGCAATAGCATGTGCCACCTCCCAGGAAGGTAGTCCTCTAATAACAATTTTGTGGTCAGTGGCCGAATTTGGAAGCAGGTTCTTCTCTGAAGACAAGTTGCATAGTTGTAGGATTTTCTGAAGTTAAAGACAACTGTTAGTAGTAGGAAGAAAACGTTCCTGTAAGTGCTGTTTTGCTTGTTGACCTCTGTTTGACAGAAGATCAAAGGAGTAACTGGCTGTTCTGCCGCCTCCATCATTAATGCACACTGTTTTGGCAGAGAAGCCTGATGCTTGACAATGTTAGACCACTCCTAGATTATCAGACAGCACCAGCTCTTCTGTGCAAAGCACAGCAAACCATTCAGATAAGGTAAATCCCACTGAACACTGAAGTGGTTATTAATTCTGAAGCAGTGCAGAGTTTGCTTTTTCAGAAGACACGCTTTGATGTTGATCATAAACCAAACCACAGTGAGATAGAGGCTGCCTCAGAGTGTATGTAGTTAGTGAGGCTTGACAGAAGGCGAGAGGGTGAGCAGTTGACTTCTGTTTTTAGGAGCCTACTTGAAGTTTTCTTCAGGAGAATTCAGGAAAGTCACTGTCCATTTCATATTTTCCTAAATATTTCCTAATTGTGTCTGAGGCTGGACATCCTGTTACATCAGATGCTGCTTTTGTTGAGTATTAAACTTTGTGCCCCTGGGCATGATTAGTGCTTCTAGGATTTGCTGTTTTCGGCTTCACATTCATGAAGTATTTATCTTTAGGCATCATCCAAAACTTTGGAAGCTCTTCTGCTCCATGTTTTTTGCTTGGATGTCTTCCTGGCAGTACTAGAGAAAAAAGAAGAGGTTGGTTTTCCTTCACATATGTATGAGAACCTATGGAATGAGCCCAGGATGGCGAACTAAGAGCTCCTGAACTCAAATGCTTTCTCTGCTATCAATTTTCTTGTTGGTAATAAGCAAATCCATTAAAATATCTGTGTGTCGGTTTCCTCATACATAAATCAAAATGCCAAGATTTCTCTACTTTGTAATGATGCTGTGAATTCTGAATAATTGAGTCCTCCTTTGTAGAAAGAGCTTTGACAGGAACACATAACAACAGCTTTGTGCGTAAGTTGAAATTACCATCCAGCTCTCCTAAACAGACAGTTATAGCCCTACACAATAGGGAAAGATCCCCAGTCTTTACATCTGTTGGGAACCTGAGACTTAGCAAGCTCTGGGGTTTCTGCAGGGATAAGAAGAGCTAGGAGCTTGGCTTAGGTAGCTGTTGGTTGTGCTTTTTCGTTCTTGCTATCAGGCTCTGAAGTATGTACTAGTAGCTGATTTGGGGACTTAAATAGGTATAGATCTGAGACTTGCAAAACTGGCTTTGCAGTGGGGTGGTGATGGTAACTGCTTATTGTGCTAGCTGGGCCTATTAGTGATTAGTCAGAAAAGGATAATGTTTCCCACTTCTTAAAGTGGTGAGTGACTGCATTTGTTCAAGGAAAAGGTCTGTGTTGGTCAATTTTAAGATTCTGAGTTTTTACTCTGGTGATCTCTGTGAGGCTTTGAATATGTGTGTATGTGAGGTGTCCCTGCCCATGGCAGGGGGGTTGGAACTAAATGGTCTTAAGGTCCTTTCCAACCCTAACTATTCTATGATTTTATGATTCTATTCTATGTCAAGGGTCCAAGTTAATGTGGAGTTTTGTACAGGTCTTGGATTTCTGCAAATCCCATCTGTTGAGAATTTAGTTATGTGAATGTGTTAGAATATAAATAATGGGTTTAGATTAATATTGAGGAATGAAATGGAAGATTTAATTGCTTACATGTTCTAATCTGATTTCAGATTCTGATTTTTTCAAATCCCCTATTAACTGGGTTAAAAATTAAACCTTGCAAGTCATGTATAAATTGAAGAGTTTGCAAGCATATTCTAAATACTGTTTTACATAAATGTTATTTTGTGCAGTTGCATTTTTACACTTGAACAGCTAGATCATCAATTCAAGTTAATATCACTTACTATATACAGGGTTTCTCATCCCAAGAAAACCAGGGTTTGATTTACTGCTTCATGTAATGTAAACCAAGGATTCCTGTTGACTTTGAGTCAGGCTATAAATTTAGCTATTCTAGGTTAGCTGTGTTACGATGCAGAGGCTTCTTGGTACGCTACCACTATTTAAAGAATATAGAAGCTGTAAGCATCACAGGGCAATTTGTGGAGCCTTAAGAAATGTACAGCATAAAGGTCAAGAGCTAACAAGTAGCAGGCTGTTCACCACTCTCTGGTCTTCTAGACATCCATATGTCTAAAAGCATGTGGAGCTACTATGAAACCTGCAGCCTAGTCAGGGCTTTTTTTCTCTTCATACATTGTGAAGAGAACCTGTATCACTTTTTCCCCTCGCTGCTGACTGGGGATTCTCCTGTGCTTTGTGGTCATAGACCTCATAAATGCCAGAACATGCTAAAGGGTAGGACAGCATGGAAAAGCTGTGCTTGGTAAAAAGCCTTTCGTGTGGCCTGACACAAACTACTGTGTTGTAGCTTGGAGGAATACACATTCAAGCTTTTCAGTGATTGAAGCAGAATCTGTGCTGTAAGGCAAGGTAAGACTGGTAAACCGGTCAGCCACATAGCCACTGGTAAACTGCTTAGGAATTAGTGGTTTGGAGAATACAGTTTTAGAGAGTATGTTGGTCTTGGGAGTTTTGTTGGACACATGGGTGGACAGGTGTGACTCTGGATTGACCAGTGAACCCCAAAGAGATTTTAGTGTGTGATGATCTGCAAATTTGAATGTCTATCCAGAGCAGCCACAAGGGGAAGGAAAAAATACAACAAACCCCCACAATAATGTAAGAAGTAGAAATAGGTGACAATATCCCAGTGACAGGAAGGATACAAAGATGGATCATGTCCAGAATCCCATTTGTGACAAGGGTCAGCAGCACATAAGGAATCTGCAGTGGTTGCCTTAAATTATTCTTTAGATTTCTAATCTACTCTTTTGTCTTCTTTATTTTGAGTAGACCAGTGAGATTCTGTCCTAAGTGGCTGAGAAAGTGTAAATGAGCCCTATTAATATGCCTTGTACTGAGTGAACAATCAACGCCTTCGCCCTCCTTTGCAGAGATGACAGATCTGTTTTCATTGCTTTGCACTGTGGGGAAAAGGCTCAGTCATAATAATTGTTTGACTCCCTCCCTCAGCTGACGGGAATTACCCACAGGTACATAGACCATATTTTTTACTTGATTGTACCGTATTCCCTTGTGATGGATCAGGAGCCACTAAACAGGGGAATTATCAGTTGTTAAGCGCTGTGCTCTGTATTCCAGAACTACAATCAATACCAGTCCTCCCTGCTTAGGCTGCTTGAACACAAGCGTATGCACTCCTTGGTGTGGAGATTGATGACACGGACTCTGGCAGGGTATAGGCCAAAGACCTTTATTGCTTCACTAACAGGCTTTTTATACTATTGTTCTACAAGCATGCATCGTCAGAAACACTCTGATAGGGTACTGCCTTGTGTTCACGTGCTTCTACTGCTATACTGGTCGGTTCAGTGTTGCTGTCCACACACTCCTTCAGTTGCCAGCTGAGTTCTTTCCCTCCACCGCAAGCCCCCTCCTCTCCTCCCCTCCTTCACTTCAAGAACACAAGGCCAGCTCATCGAGGTTAAACTCGCCCTGGCCCTTGTACTGTCCCACAGTTCCCCCTTTTTGTTTTTCCACCACCTTTGCATCATTTTTTGCAAACAAGGTAACAAACATGAAACAGTTAACACGGTACATAAACACACCCCAACAAAGAACAAGCCCCCTTTTACCAATGATAACAGCCATCCTGTTAGACCACAATTCTGAAACATTGTTCCTAAGCCAAAAAACCCGTCATCCTGTTGTAACCTTTCTGTTTGTTCCATTAATTTTTGAATACTTGCATGAATAGATTGAGAGTGATCTGATAAATTCATACAACACATTCCATCAAAGTCCTGACACCCATGTCCATGTGCTAAAATGAGAAATCGATGGCTGCTCTGTTTTGGAGGGTAGCGTGTCTTATAGAATCAATATCTGTTGTTAAGGCACTTAAAACTTTACCTGTTTCATTGGTTTGTTTTCCTAAGCAACAAGCAAGTTTGTTTAACTGCTTTAATGCTCTAGCAGCAGCTACTCCTGGCATGGAAAAACTGGCCAGTATAATTTCTCCTCGATTCCAGAGATCAATATTATTGTCACAACTGGAGTCAAGTGTTGCTTGTTTTTGATGGCCTCTGTGTAGCTGCAGACACAACCTAGAATATTGATTTCTTGTGGTTCCTGAGATGCAACAGGTAACGCATCATCCCGCATATCAGATTCGTTAGTACAAGAGGTAAAGTTCTTACATTTCTGTTGTTTTAACCCCCTTGTGATACCACAACAATACTACTATCAGACAAGTGTATTCCTACTAAACATGTATGAAATGGCTGTGCTGCTAACCGCATTGAGGCACAAACGGTCATTTGATGCAGTGTCCTAGCTAAGGTTACCCAAATGTTGGAGCTGTTCCATGGCATTAGTTGAGAGGGGCTGTGGGTTGTCGACCGATCGAGGATCATCAGGAGCATCAGCAGGACTGGAATCCAGTCCGGGGCACACACTCCTGGATGGGATACAGTTTGGTCGGTTTGCAGAGGGCAGTTTCTCTTAAAATGTCCGGGCTTTCCTCAGCAAAACCAGGCCTTACTGTCGGCTTGCAGAGCTGTGGCGAGCACAGCAACAAATACTTCATTTTATGGGTGACCGAACCCACTTGATTGCATGTTCTGATCATGTCAATCAGAGTAGGTTTCCGCAAGTCTGCAACAGTTTTTTACAATCCTCATTGGCATTTTCTTTGCCAGTTTGAGGAGCAGGGCTTCCTTTGCCTCTAGATTCTCTACTTGTTTTTGTATGGCATCTTGTAGTCTATCAATAAACTACATAAATGGCTCTGAAGTGCCTTGTCTAATATTAGTAACTGATTTTGTCACTTTTCCAGTGTCAGGGACCTTTAACATAGCCTGAAAGGCAAGGTCCACTGACTGTTGTAAATCTCAGGTGCCAATCTTGCTTGTAATTGTGGTGTCATAATGGGTGCTTCTCCCATTAGCTGCAGTATACCTGCTCCTACCAAGGTATCTCCGGGCTGTCTCCCTAAGTTATCTCTGGACACCACATCACACAGCTCTCTCCAATGTGCTTTCCACAATACCTTCTGCTTAGGGGTAAAAATCAACTCAGCTAGTGCTTGTATATCAAAGGGAGTTAAAAGATGCCCTTTCATAACATTTTGCAGTAGACTTTGTGCAAATGGCGAGGCAAGGCCGCATTGCATAATTGTTTTTCTTAACTTCTTAACAAGGTCCCACTGTATGGATTGCCACTCATTAGGCCCTTGATTTCGAATAATCACCGGGAACGCGGCGGCCATTGCCGTTTCCCCTTCTGCTGCCGCCTTTTGGCGCAATTGCTGCCAATGTGCCACAGGATCATAATCCATGACGGCTATGGTTCAGTTGGCAGGGGGGTCGCTGCAGCTCTCTGGTTCCGCTGCCTTTCTTCTTTAGTTCAGCTGGGCTCTCCACCGGTTGCTCTATCGGCCACAACTCAGTCCCTGTTAGGGCGCCATTTGTGGAGGTTGACGACACGGACTCTGGCAGGGTATAGGCCAAAGACCTTTATTGCTTCACTAACAGACTTTTTATACTGTTGTTCTACAAGCATGCATTGTCAGAAACACTCTGATAGGGTACTGCCTTGTGTTCACGTGCTTCTACTGCTATACTGATCGGTTCAATGTTGCTGTCCACACACTCCTTCAGTCGCCAGCCGAGTTCTTTCCCTCCACCGCAAGCCCCCTCCTTTCCTCCCCTCCTCCACTTCAAGGACACAAGGCCAGCTCATCGAGGTTAAACTCGCTCTGGCCCTCGTACTGTCCCACACTTTGATGGTATTTAAATGTGTTCAGAATTGAATAGCAGACCCAAGCAATTTGGATGGGACATCCAGAGGCTGTGTAGTCCAACCACTAGTTCAGAGAAGGCTCACTTAGAGCAGGCAGCTCAGGAATGTGCGTAATCAATTTTTAGTATTTCTAAGGATGGAGATTTTACAGTCTCTCTAAGCCCTTCCTAGTATTTGAGCATCCTGAAGATGAAATATTCTTTCATATAGAATGAGTATTTCTTGTATTCCAGCTGTATCTGTTGCAGCATATTTTTCTTTCACACAAGAAGAATTTGGCCCTGTCTACTCTATAGTTTCCCATTAAGCTGTTCCAGAGAGCAATGAGATTTTCCCTCAAGCTGTCTTTCCTCAAGGCAGAACGAACCAGCTCTAGCTTTTCCATACACATCACCTACTCTAGCACCTTGTGTGGTGTGGTAGTTGTTTGTTAGACTTGCTCCAGTATGTTAAAGCCATTTTTATACACAGAAGCTTAATACTGGACAGAGTACTCCTGATGTGATCTCTCAAGTGTCCATTAGATAAAGAATCGCTTCCCTCGGCCTGCTGGCTGCATTCTTGCTAATACAGCTAAGGATGTGACTGGCCTTTCCTGAAAGAGCTAACTTGTACTCGTCTATGGGGGCCCTCAGGTCTTCTGTAAAGCTGCTTTCGTGCCAGTTGGCTCCCAACTTGTACTGTTGCATGGAGTAATTAGTCTTACTGTTTGCTTGCAGGAGTATATGGACACATAGTTTGCTTACATAAATACAAACACACATTACTGCCGCCTTCAAATTGCCTGGAGTTCATTCTGTGATACCCTTAGTCAAGACAGCAAAATTCTCTGCTTAAAGCAGACCTGTCACTTGAGGGTGACGAGTGTTCCTGTTGCAACACTGTGCTATTTTGTCACCACTGTTTCGTGCTGTGAGGGCACAGATTTCAACATGTAGTTATTTTTCAAGGCCAGCTATGACAACAGGTATTTTCACTTCAGTTTTATACTAATAAATTCTGGCTAATCTGTATACACATTAATAAATGAGACAAAATGAAGCAGAAAAATGCTATTAATATCTGTGGCAATAACGTGAGCACTTGCTTTGTGCAGTAGGTTGTAAACAATGATAGCTTGACTGTTTTTACCATCCCGTTATTCATGGTGAGACTCACTTTCACAGCTGGGAGTTGGGAAAATGCTGCAGTAAGGAGTGGGAGGGTCAGTATATATTCCCTTGTAAGTACCATTTTCTCACAGATGATAATGGTAGGAATGGGATACAGACAGCCCTCCTGCAAGCTTTACTATCACTGTCCTGTATTTCTTATACTGAACAGAACTGCAGTACACAGTTGACTTGAGGCACGTGAGCACAGTACAGCAACAGAGCTGGTACTGAGTGACAGTGAAAGCCCAGGTACTGAGAAGCAGAATTCCCGCTCACACAAAGGATTTTTCTGATATTTGAGTGGTGCCTCCAATTACTAAGACGTTAGTTCAGTTGTTTTCCTCACTGTACCTAAGATTTTTTTCTTAATAATAAATAATTCCCTCATGTTTCTTTGCTGTATGAAAAAGATATGCTTGTCAAGTACAGATTTTCTGGGTAAAGTGATCAAACAGGCAAAGTTCTGAGACATGTTTACCAGCAACATCATTACTTATGGTTATGGACAAAATGTTTCATGTGGGCTTCCCTCATGCTCTAAAAGAAGGAAGCTATGGGATGCTTCATGTGGCGCTATCATCTGCTTGGTATCTCTCAGTTGAAAGAAAGGGGCAGCTCTGTCAGAATTATATCCTGATGCCTGTCTTAAATTGCCTGGTAGATGGATTAAGGTGGTATTAGCAATGAATATTGATACTAATCTTTGGGAAATGTTGGTTTCTTTTTGAGCAGCATGTACATGATTGTCTTGTTGTGAATAGTAGGGTTTTCTATCATTCTCTTAAAAAGGATGTGAAGTGTCTTACAGCAGTGTCTTAAATGTACTTTTCCTAGGCTCCACTGCATACTTTTGCATGGTCCCTATGGTGACAGTGCTGCCATGAAGCTGAAAACACAGTGCTGAAATTCTACAGTATTGAGGACTCTGCCATGAATTCTCTTGATAGCCATATTACAAGAGAGGCTGTACATAGCATGCCATGATATATAGTTGCATAGAATATTAACAGTGCTATGGGTTTGCTTACAAATTTCATGACAGCCTTAAATCTCTTCTTGGCTGACTGCTGAGTAGTTCTTTCATTTCCCTTTTTCCCCAGCGCGAGATGAGAACATGGCCACTTTCCGTGGTTCCGAATACCTTTGCTATGACCTGTCGCAAAACCCCATCCAGAGCAGCAGCGATGAGATAACTCTCTCCTTCAAGACATGGCAACGCAATGGGCTCATTCTGCACACTGGCAAGTCAGCTGATTATGTCAACCTGGCCCTGAAAGATGGTGCGGTCTCGCTGGTCATTAACCTGGGGTCTGGGGCCTTTGAGGCCATCGTGGAGCCGGTCAATGGCAAATTCAATGACAACGCATGGCATGACGTTAAGGTGACACGCAACCTGCGGCAGGTAATGGTGAAGGGGAGAAAATGCTGGGGAAAATTTTGTTCTGTTTTATTGGGACAGGCACATGGGAGAGAGTAATGGAAAAATGGGGATGCTCAGTGGAATTGCTAGAGTTTCTTCACCTTTTCTGTATCTTGGTATCTAAAGGGTAGTGAAAAAACATTGGTTGGTGGGAATTTGTCCCTGTTGCGATATCTTCATTTCCACTTTATGATTTTTTTTTTTCCCCAGTTTGATTAAATAATAAAAACTTCTGGCATTGCTTTCATCTCCCTTTTTTTTTTCCTCTTTTTCTGTTCTCCCTTTTTATTTTATTATTTCTTTAATTATGATTTGATCTTATCAGTAATATTCATGTTGCATTTAATTATTGTGAGAACAGTAATTTTTTTTTTTCCTGCAGCCAACGCTCTCCACTTCTCTCCTTTTTGTTTCAGTTTTGTTAATTGGTTTAACCATTGCAATGATGTCATAATTCTAATTCTGGAAGTCTTTTGTTTTAAATTTACTTTTTCTTTTGTGTGTGAATGTGAGTGTACAGGTATGCAGGCTGGTGGGTACGTGTGTAATTATGTTAACTTTAAAGCTTTGGAATTAATTGGCTGGAATCTTTCTGAGTCTTCTTGATTCTCTGTTCTTTTCTTCTTTTTAATTTTCCCCTCCTTCTTCCTATAATGAGATTCTACTTTATTTCTTGTCTCTGCCTATGAGACTCTTCTGTTGGCTGTGAGGACTGGAAAAGTGGAAGGATCAAAAAAAAAACCAAGCAAACCCAGATAAATCCAGCACCCTGCAATTCCACTTTGGAAAAGTTTTTCTGATTTTACCGCTGTAATTTTGCACATCTGCATGCTACTTTTTCTAAGCAGACAACTCTATCAGGTGATGTATTTGGTAGTAGGCTAGTCTTACAACCCTGAAGTCTTCCTCAGGAAACATAAATTCAGACATAAATAGATAAGATAAAATTAAATATCCTTGCTCTGAAAGCTGGTAAATACATCAAGTCACTAAGGCCCATCCACTGCACGATAGATGAGGTTTACACTGTGAATGGGAGTTATTTGGTGTCTTGCTGATTGGCAGCGGGAGTCTTATAAACTAAGACTATAAAATATTTTTTTTTTAAATAACATGATCTGTTTGTTTGCTCATTAATGTGAATATTAACATAACCCTTTTTATTTAAGTTTGTACAATGTCGTTTGCTGAGAAAATAGTTTTTGTGGTAACATTTTACAGTAGCTAAGATAACATGTATCTGACTATAGGATAATCAGTGTCGGAGATCAGAAACAGTCTCCACTAGCAGATGACAGTGGATAATTTATCTGTTATGGGGATTTCATATCTTTTAAATATTTGGGTTTGAGGCTGAACATATTTGTCTTTCTCATGTGAACCCCTATATTTCTACATGTTCTGATATCAGATTGACAAAAACCCTGTCATTGAACTTTCATGCAACTGCAGGGCTCTTACTCATGGTAACATGAGTCTGTTTTCAGTAGTTTATATGCAGATGCAAATATAATTTCTCATGCAGTGGATGGGTCTTAATGATCCTATTTTGTTCAGATGTTCCCACCAGTCCAGTCGAAGGAGAGGCACCAGCTGGCTGAGGTTTGTCAGTCAGGAATATATGGCTTTATTTGATGCATTTTTTTATTTTTAGATAGTTTCAGAATGGCTGGTCTCTGAATATCTAGTGTAGCTTACTGGCCATTTTAGTTAATCATACATTTTAGGTTTTGTCGAAAATCAGTTTTCAATAGGAAAATGTGTCTAAAGCAAAATGCATCCTTGCATCATGCCAGGATTGGTTTGGATTATGAAGCCTAAAGTGAGGAAGGGTGACAGGCAAAACTATGGATGGGAAGCTCTTACTTTTGTTTCCTAATCTTTCAGCTAGTGATTTTTGTCTTGTCTGCGGTTAAAGGGAAATATGTCAGTGCCTCTTCATCTTTGATTAGACCAGGACAGTGCTTTGGTGATTACTAGAAAGCAGGTGAGTCCCTTCCCGGTTAAGCAGCGCTGCAAATTTTTAATCCTTTTGATCTATTCACTATGGATGGTATTTTCATGTCATCCTGAATTCTTAAAGGGTCCAACTTAACTGGTAAGAGAAGAGGATGTTTTAGTAAGACAGCTGTGCTCTTTCCAAAGGAAAGCCAGTCTTGTAATCATATTAAAAATAAGTAGCAGGGATGATGTGAGGTCCAATTCTAGGATAAGCATGACAGAATACAGTTAAACTAATAAATATCAGTAAGGCTGGAATTTTTTTTTGAGTCACCTTTTCCTGGATACTTCCATTTTTGACTTCTGAACAAGTTCAGGCTCAAAATTAAGACGTTGGCCCAGAACTTAAAACTTCACAAAATTTGGAATTGATGAGACCTTGAGAAGAAGCAGGATTGCTAGTCCTGAAAGTTGTCATCCAAAAACTATTGGTAAGTTTAGCCACAGTTTTCAATAAGGAGAAACCTTGAATACTGCAGCTTTCCTGTCAGGACCTGCATATTCTTACTTTTTATTGATATTACTGGGAATGACGAAGTCTTAAAAACCTTCAATCTTCACGATAAAGAGTTTGGAAAAGACTGAAAACTTTAATTACTATAAACTAATTAATACCTGCTATTTCAGGATGCAGCTAGGAAGGGTTGCTCTATATCTTGACCTTATAAATGCTTAATTTAACTAACAAAAAGGGATAAAGATACCATTCTAAAAGAACATGATAAAGGAGTTTTGTTTTGCTCCATTTTGACAGTAGCTTCCAGCAGCTTATATGTCTGGAGTTTGCCTGTGTATAAGAGAGTTTTTCTCTAACTATTTTTTAGACAGGCTATAAACATGTGAAGTCCCTTTGATACCTTCATATAGAAAATGTAATAAAGGATAAAGATTATTTACCATTAGTAAAATTACACATTTTGTCCTTTTTTTTTTACTCTTTATTGTAATAAATGCAATAAATTTACCCTTTATTGCATCCAGTATAATTTTGTATATCCTAAATAATTTTGTATTTAAGAAATTAACTACTCTGCATCTTTCCTCACATAAATTTGCCTTTGAAGTTGCAGTGTGATATAAGTCACTTGGAAGTCTTGTTTCCAGCTGGGCTCATGTTTTCCCACAAAACCCCACCCAAACCAATGAAAAAACCCAATAAAACCATTGCCTCTAAATATCGAAGCTTTATAAGGAAATCAGTATGCTCCTTGTAATTGATTGAAAACATTGCACTGAAGATATTTTTCTTTAAAGTGAACTTAGATAAATAAATTTAGAAATCCCAGCAATATGATCCAAAGCTAAAACAATTCCAGGTAAATGGGCTATCAGCAGCTTCAGGATGCCATCTAGTCTTTTCCTCTGCTTTTTCTGGGGCTGGGAGCAGGGGGAGGTGGATTTGCATAATTTTTTGGCTGTTACCAGAATTAGAGCAGAACTTTAACTAGCTGGACTTTTGCCCAGTACTTTTTTGGAGGTGTTAAATGTTTTGTAGCTAAGCTAGGAGAGTACTAAATGCTGGGGTTTGTTTTTTTTTTTTTTTAAATCAAATAGCTATTACAGCAACTAATCTCCTTAGAGACAAACCAAGCGAACCCACAGATTCCATGGAGTAGTGATTGTTAATGTCAAAACAAATCTTCTTGTTTGTTTATCGTATTATTTCAGTTAAATCTAAGCCACCTTTCTGCCCTGTGAGAAACCTTTAGTTAGAAATAGGATCATTCATTGCTATATTTTACCAGGGCTTTCAGAGCACTTTTAGGGCAATGTGGCCTGGTGGGAGGAGGAGGAGTGTAAGAGACTGAACATCAGGCTTCCCATGTCGGTCTTCAGGTCTGCTGCTGCCATTATCTCATTTTTAGGATGCTCTTCCCCCGTCCCATACTCCAATTCCCTTGTTTGTAAAAGTGGATTTACTTACACAACATATCACTGAGAGTAATACTTCCTTGATGAAGAATTCTGGAGTTTGTGCTCATTATACCCAAGTACAGAATATTGCTATTTCATTCCCATACATGAATAGACTTGGGACATTATGTTCAGTGTCATGTAGTTTTCACAAACTCTCTGAAATTTTCAAGCAGATAGTTTTTTTTTTTTTTACATGAGGCAGCATGGAACTTGCTTGTGTAATTTAGGATAGCTTTACCAACTTCAGTCACACTGGAACAAGGACTTGGAGCCTCCACAGGCTGCATCCCTATTAACACTGAAGCTAGTCACAATGTAAAATCTACTATAAAGATCTTGAGTTTCCTAGCTGCTAAAAAGCAAACAAGAAACAATGCGTATGTTTGAACAGTGGGCATCCCCATGCCTTGGGAAGGGTTAAGAAAACATCTGCAAAGTTCTGCTAAACCCCACTAAATGAACTGACTGATAAATTCTCCTAGCTTCTCCATAATATAGATGCAGTGTAACAGGAGAGATACTAAATCTTGTCAGTCTTCTTCTTCAACCTTGGCACAAAGCAACGCAATTCTTCCTACACAATTTGTTGACACATTTCTCTCTACAGTATGAGAAGTTCAGTTCCTCTCAGTTCCTCTCAGATGACAGAACAGAGTTACATGCAAGCACCCAAGCACAGGCATTTTTGTGTACTTCTGAAAGTCACAAACTCCCCTGCTGTAGAAATCTGCAGACTGGGAAACCTGGAAGGAAGGCTCAGAGTCTTGGACTCGTCTTCGTCTGTGTCCTCCAGCCAAAGGAAATATTTGCCTACTTGTGATACTCTGCAACACTTGAGGGTAGTGAGGCTTGGAAGAGGAGCAGGAATATAGGTGGGTGGTGATGGATGGAAGGAGGGAGCTGTGGTTGGGTTTCTGCTGAAGGGGTGAACTATATACTCTGTGTGTGCATTTCTGAGGGTAAGGCTCTTGTTTGAGGGAAGCACCTTGATGGGCATTTGCAGAGTAAGTATTGTACTGTTTTAACTTTGCTTCAGTCCTGGATAATGTGTATGAGGGTTGAAGTTAATGACTAATACCAGGGTGGGAAGACTAGGCAGCACCCTTCTTTACAGTCTAGATGGCATGGTTCCCCATGAAGTCCTGGTCATGTTGTCCTCTTTCTCACTTTGTGTGTCTCAGGTGCCCCATGCCTTTTTTTGAAAGACTAACACTAGACCATTCATGCAATGTGTCATTTTTACTAACCAACTAATGTACTAACACCCTAACGACTCATCTTTGCTTTTAGTTATTTTAATTAACAATCGTTCTGTTCACAATTTTTTAATTTCCTTTCTTCCCCCTTTTCCGCAAAGCACTCAGGCATTGGACACGCTATGGTAAACAAACTACATTGTCTGGTAGATATCATTCTTATTGTCTCTTTTTTTGGGTTTGCCGTGTGTTACCTGCCTTTTCCTCTCCCTACCCCCTCTTTTTCCCCCTCCTTTATACTTACTTCTTCCTTTAATTTTATTTTGATTTAATTGAAATCACTTTTTTTTCCCTCCCTTCTTTGTTTTTTCCTTTCCTTTCTTTTTTTAATGGAAAAAATGAGCAACAAAAGCAACTTGAACAACTCTTCTGGAAATGGGGTTTGGACATTGCTTTTATTGGTTTCTTCACCTCCCCCTTTAGTTCTTCTTTTCAATTCTCATCATAAATTATTGGGGTTTTTGTCCCTGGCTTTTGGGTTCAGCTTTCTCTCACTTTGGTTTTCATTTTGCTTTTTTCTTCACTTTTGGATTTTATTTTTTACTCTGAAGGTTTCTAGATCAGAACCATTGCAGGGCCTCTAGTCCGTGGTGGTAAAGGCTCTCTTTTTCTGTCATCCCTTTGTTGTGGCAACGGCTATTACAGGCAAGCTGGCCAGAGTTGTCCTCTTTCTCCTGATTTTCCCCCACTTCCTTCCCTCCTCTTTGTCTCCTTTTCCTCCTCCTCCCTCTTGCACTCTCTCTCACTTTCTCTCTCTCTCTCTGACCTCTACCTGCCGTGGCCGACAGGAGCTCAGCCAGTTGTTTGTTTCAGTACACACTCTGCATGGCATGTCCACGTCTGGTGACTCGCCTGTCTCCTCCTGGCCTCGATCTATTTTCCTCCATCTTCCCTTGAAGCCACTAACAACATTCAAGCAAAGCATATCAGATTCACTTGCTCCTCTGCCTCCCTTCCACCCCTCTTCACCCTCCATGTGTTTGGGGTTAGAGGTTTTGGGGACATTTCTGGTTTGCTTTGATTTTTTTTTTTTTTTTAATTATGGGGTTTGTTTGGTATTTTTATTTTTGATTGCATGTGAGTGTTAAATAGTTTTCTCTCTTTCTCCTTATCCCTCTTTCTCTTATCTCTTTTCCTTGCCATCTTTCTGGGCTTCCAGATATATTGGCATGACATGTCAAAGTGCAGTGTGTGCACGCTTTGTGTTTGTTTTCTTTCTCTCTCATCTCTGCTTCTGTCACACTTTGTTGGTGTGTGGTTGGTTTATTTAATTTTATTTTTATTTATTTCGTATTTGTATTTTGGTTATGAGTTTTTAATGCTTTTTTTTTTTTAATTTCCCTTTTTTTTATTGGGGGTGGTGGGTGTGTGTCTCTCTAGGTACATGGCATGCACATCCATAATGTATTGAAAGTGAGATCCCTCTCACCCTTCCCTGAATGCATGATCGTCAGTGTGCTGTGAGCAAAAGAAACGTTAAAAATAAAAAATACCAACCTCGTCTTCATTAGTGTTTGTTTTTTTTTTTTACTAACAACCATAACTAACTGTAATAAAATAAATAATAATTAATCATAAAATCAGCTAATATGAGAAATCTCTTTCAAGGACAGCTCCATTTTCTGGCCTGAATAGATGGAAAACATCTTGACGGGTAGACTGCCAGGTCAGCCTGACCATGCTAGTACACCAGAGGACAAGCAGCTGCTGGAGCTTTTCCATTGTGGGTGAATCAGACCAGAAAATGGAGCTTGGCTTAACTGAAAAAATACATGCCAAATCTCAACAAAATCCTTAATAAAACTGACATAAAATTATAGGGGAGGTAACTGCTTCTGTTCAGAATTGTAAGGTCATTGCTGGGATTTTCTTTGTCCGTTGTGTCCCTCAAACAGGTGACAATCTCTGTGGATGGCATCCTTACCACCACGGGCTACACACAGGAGGACTACACCATGCTTGGTTCGGATGACTTCTTTTACGTTGGAGGGAGCCCCAGTACTGCTGATTTACCTGGCTCTCCAGTAAGCAACAACTTCATGGGCTGCCTCAAAGAGGTAAATACTTGAAATAGATTCTTGTTTCTGTGCTTTTGGTTTCTCAAAGTCATTCCTCTTTCCTGCTTTTCATTACACACTCAAGGTCTTTCCCTGGTGCTGAACTTTACGCTGATACTGCAACAGCTCTGTAAGGATTAACTTGTCATTCAGCTGGACAGAAGGCATCAGCTGCAGAACTCATTAATTTATGGTCAGAATCAGACTTCTAGTGCTTGGATAACAGGAAAAATACTCATGGTAGTGGGAGAGGTGTCTTGTCTTCTGTAAGGTGTTAACCATTTAGAAGAAAGTACTAGAATTTTCTAGGAATTGAAGCAATAAACATTAAAAAGAAGATAAATGGCCTTTGATTAATAAGCAGCATTTTTGGATTTAAAAAAAAAATCATAATCAGAAGCTTGTTTAGGATATTTTTTTTAGGGCCTGGATTTCACCTAGTTATAGTTAAAATGTCAATTTTCCAGGAAGATAGAGAGTTAGAATAAAGCGGAAAAATAAAGTTGAATGTAGCATAAAACATGTATATAAATTATGTGAGGAGAATGCAGCATGAGGGTATAATGGAGTTGTGGCAATGAAGTAACGTGGACTTGTGGTGTACTGTGTTAGTAAATCGCAGCAGCAGTTTCTGCATTTGTCACGAACAGTTAGCTGGCTTCCAAGCCCATATTGTCTCATGCTGACTGGCTGCCCTTGTCCTTAGTTAATCCACAACTTCAAGAAAATCCATGCATGAGTAATAGAGTTTGAACTGCCTGGCTAGTAGCAAGAACCAGAAGAGTGTTTGGGGCGAGGATGAGGAGCCTCAGCCTAAATATGAAACCTGGTGCAGTTGTTCAGCTATTATCCCCTGCAGTCAGCTTTTGTCATCTTTCCTGTTTCTTCTAACAGAATTGTGATAATCACTGTGATTAGTGGTGATACAGACATTGACATCTCCAAAATGTGCTATAGAAAGCTTACTGAAAAGCACGGTTAAATTTTCTCCCAGTCAGCCTCTTAGATAGCCTGGAGTAAGAGTTTCTTGCAAGAGTTTTCTCCCTAATGGTGGTAATTCTATTTTTCACAGGGTGTGGTTTGGTGGGTCCAAGTCCTTTGCAGCCTTGAGGGTTGTCATAATATCCTCTTTGTATGAACATTTAATATTGGAGGGAAGGTGGAGCTGAGTTTTCAGACAGGAGTCATGGAAACAGCAATGCTGAGCTAGATGTCATCTCTGGCTGCAGCTGCCTGACTAGTTACCATCTTACTGATGCTTGACTCACGGTGTCGGAGGTTGTATGTTACGTGCCAGTCTTTTGATGTGAGCAGTGGCTGTCAGAGTCTGGAGCTGCTCTCCTGCTTGACCTCTGGATTAGTTAAGGGGATGCACATATGCTGGAAAACAAAATGTGAGCATCTTATATAGGAAATGAAACTACTCTGCTGAATACAAACTGTCATACAGAGATCGAATCCTTCTGTTTTCATTTGTAGAGCCTTGGGCCTGATTTTTGTAGGCACTGAGCATCACAGTTTGATTGAAATAAAGAGGAGATACAGCTTCTTAGTGTCTCTTTAAATCAGGATCTTAATTTTATTTATGGGTGCTTTGAACATAACACTTAGCTGAGGCCATTTTTATGTGTGCTTTAAGTCAAGCCAATGGAGCAGAGAAAGCGGTGACAAGAAAATCTTCAGCAGCTTTGTTATTTATATAATCATTTGTATTCTATTAGCTAGCACAATGTGCTAAGAGACGCTTACATAGCAGTCCCCTGCTTATAATGCTCTGAGAGAAGAAAAAAGCAAGCAACCGCTTAAGAAAGAGAGAAGACGAAGAAAACAGATAATCAGAATGTACCTTGTAATCTTCACTTGACTAGGCAGTGACAGAAGACGTTTTTTAGCAGTTGTCTCGATTTAATACAGGCTCGTGCTGACTGGATTTGAGCTATAGTCTACTTAATAACAACCTACTCTTAGTAGCGGTCTGGTAATGCTTTCACCTGCTGTGAAAATATGCCTAAAATGTACCTTACCTGGCCTCTGAGGTCGAATCTACTGTACGCTACTCACTAAACAACAATGTAGCACAGGGCTGTCAGGGGTGCACCTGGAAGTGGGATGAATGGAAAAATGTAATATTTCAAATGGGAAGCAATGTTACTAATTAGCGCTTGGTGTTTTCATTCCTCCATACCCCTTAGGCCGTTGGATGAATTACAACACGTGTCACTAGGAAGTGTAAGGAAACTGACTGTGCTTTTCCTCATTCTGGTTTTGGCAAGAAGAGGTGACAGGGAACTGCAATTAATGGAGAAAGAACAGCACTTAGAGGACTGTCAGAATCCTGACAAAGTCCAGAAGTGCTCCCGTAACACCGACACCCTCACAGAGTAGGGTCTGAGCAGAATAAATAGCCTGTGTAGGCTGAGAAAGGTTCTTGTTGCATGTGTCATGAGTTATTCCCAGATATCAAAGCAGGCAGTGCTTTCATTAAGCGGAGCTTTGGATAAGTTGAGCTGAAAGTAGTTAGCCTTTTGAAATTCCTCACAGGGTTAGTTTCCTCTTCTTTCCTTTGTAAGGGATGAAAACTCTGATGGCAAAGGTACCAGGATCAGCCTGAGATCCACCTGGAATTAGGGGGTGGCTTTTTTGAGTGTTTTCTTTCTGTTTACTTAGAATCATAGATTCATAGACTCATAGAATAGTTAGGGTTGGAAAGGACCTTAAGATCATCTAGTTCCAACCCCCCTGCCATGGGCAGGGACACTCACACTAAACCGTATCACCCAAGGCTTCATCCAACCTGGTCTTGAACACTGCCAGGGATGGAGCATTTACAACTTCCTTGGGCAACCCATTCCAGTGCCATACCACCCTCACAGTAAAGAATTTCTTCCTTGTATCCAATCTAAACTTCCCCTGTTTAAGTTTTAACCTGTTACCCCTTGTCCTGTCACTACAGTCCCTGATGAAGAGTCCAGCCCCAGCCTCCCTATAGGCCCCCTTCAGATACTGGAAGGCTGCTATGAGGTCTCCATGCAGCCTTCTCTTCTCCAGACTGAGCAGCTCCAACTTTCTCAGCCTGTCTTCATATGGGAGGTGCTCCAGTCCCCTGATCATCCTCCTGGCCCTCCTCTGGACTTGTTCCAACAGTTCCATGTCCTTTTTATGTTGAGGACACCAGAACTGCACACAATACTCCAAGTGAGGTCTCAACAAGAGCAGAGTAGAGGGGCAGGATCACCTCCTTCGACCTGCTGGTCACGCTCCTTTTGATGCAGCCCAGGATACGGTTGGCTTTCTGGGCTGCAAGCACACACTGAAGCCAGCTCTTGTTCATTTTCTCATTGACCAACACCCCCAAGTCCTTCTCTGCAGGGCTGCTCTGAATCTCTTCTCTGCAGGGCTGCTCTGAATCTCTTCTCTGCAGGGCTGCTCTGAATCTCTTCTCTGCCCAACCTGTAGCTGTGCCTCGGATTGCTCCGACCCAGGTGTAGGACCTTGCACTTGTCATGGTTAAACTTCATAAGGTTGGCATCAGCCCACCTCACAAGCTTGTCAAGGTCCCTCTGGATGGCATTCCTTCCCTCCAGCCTGTCATCCAAGCCACACAGCTTGGTGTCATCGGCAAACTTGCTGAGGGCGCACTCAATCCCACTGTCCATGTCAGTGACAAAGATGTTGAACAAGACCGATCCCAACACCGATCCCTGAGGGACACCACTCGTTACCAGTTTCCAGTTGGACATTGAGCCATTGACCACAACTCTTTGCATGCGGCCATCCAGCCAGTTCTTTATCCACCACGTGGTCCATCCATCAAATTGATGTCTCTCCAATTTAGAGACAAGGATGTCGTGTGGGACAGTGTCGAACGCTTTGCACAAGTCCAGGTAGATGATATCAGCTGCTCTACCCCTGTCCATCAGTTCTGTAGCTCCATCATAGAAGGCCACCAAATTGGTCAGGCAGGATTTCCCCTTGGTGAAGCCATGCTGGCTGTCACCAAGCACCTTGTTGCTTTTCATGTGCCTTAACATGCCTTCCAGGAGAATCTGCTCCAAGATTTTGCCAGGCACAGAGGTGAGACTGACTGGTCTGTAATTCCCCGGGTCATCCATTTTCCCCTTATTGAAAATGGGGGTTATATTTCCCTTTTTCCAGTCGTTGGGAACTTCACCTGACTGCCATGATTTTTCAAATATGATGGCCAGCGGCTTCACAACTTCATTCACCAGCTCCTTCAGGATCCGCAGATGGATCTCATCAGGACCCATGGACTTGTGCATGTTCAGATTTTTAAGATGGTCTCAAACCAGTTCCTTTCCTACAGTGGGCCCAAGGTCTTCATTCTCACAGTCCCTGTGTCTGCCTTCCAAGACTTGGGTGGTTTGGTCGGAGCCTTTGCCAGTGAAGATCAAGGCAAAGAAGTCATTCAGAACCTCAGCCTTCTCCAAACCCAGGGTAGCCAGTTACCCGAGAGCTTCCAGAGGGGGCCTGTGTTGTCCCTAGTCTGTTTTTTATTTGCTATGTACCTGTAGGATCCCTTCCTGTTATCTTTCACATTCCTAGCCAAATTTAATTCTAACTGGGCCTTAGCTTTCCTAACCTGGTCCCTAACATCCCGGACAGCATCTCTGTACTCTTCCCAGGCTGCCTGTCCTTGCTTCCACCTTTTATTTTCCTCAGCAGCTCCTTATCCATCCAAGGAGGTCTCCTGGCCCTCCTGCTGCACTTCCTTCTAGTTGGGATGCAACACTCCTGAGCTTGTAGCAGGTGATCCTTGAATATCAACCAAGAGTCTTGGGCCCCCTGCCCTCTAGGGCTATATCGCATGGAACCTTACTAAGAAGGTTCCTGAAGAGGCCAAAGTTGCTCTCTTGAAGTCCAGGGCAGTGAGCTTGCTGCACGCTCTTCTCACTGTCCTGAGGATCTCAAACTCGACCATCTCGTGATCACTGCATCCAAGGCTGCCCTGGAGCGTCCCATTTCCAACCAGTCCTTCCCTGTTGGTGAGCACCAGGTCAAGCATGGCACCTCTCCTTGTCGGCTCCTCTATTACTTGCAGAAGGAAGTTGTCTTCCACACAATCAAGGAACCTCCTAGATTGCTTGTGCCAGGCCATACCATCGTTCCAACAGATGTCAGGGTGGCTGAAGTCACCCATGAGAACAAGAGCCTGTGAGCGTGAGGCTTTTCCTATCTGTCTATGGAGTGCTTCATCCGCAGGTTCTCCTTGATCAGGCGGTCTGTAACAGAACCCCACAGTAATGTCTCCCATAGCTGTTTTCCCTTTAACCCTGTGTCGTGGTTTAAACCCAGTCAGGCAATTTGTTCACTCACACCCCTCCCCCCTTCTTTCCCTCCCCCTACTCCCGGAGGGACAGAGAGGAGAATCAAAAAGAATGCAACTCCCACGGGTTGAGATAAGAACAGTTTAGTAACTAAGGTATAACACAGATCACTACTGCTACCACCAATGATAATAATGATAAAGGAAATAACAAGGGTAGAGAATACAACACCTCAGCACCAGCTGACCGATCACTCGCCCCCCAAGCCCGACCAAGCACCGACCAATACCTCCTCCAACCCTGCAGTCTCCCAGCCCTTCCAGGTAACTCCCAGTTACATCCTCGGCATGACGTGCTGTGGTATGGAATACCTCTTTGGTCAGTTTGGGTCAGGTGTCCTGTCTCTGCTTCCTCCTGGCTTCCCCTCCTCCCTGGCAGAGCATGAGGCTCACAAAGTCCTTGGCCAAACCAAAACATCGCTATCAGTTCTGTTCCCAGGCCGAAAGTCAAAACACTGCACTGCACCAGCTACCAAGAAGGAGAAAAACGACTGCTACTGCTGAACCCAGGACATTATCCACCCCTTATTCCATACCATTCACGTCATGCTCAGATCCCACATTTTCAATATACTCTTATCTTAGTGCATGGACCAGTCCCTATAAAGCTGCTGAGTCCATCTGGTCCATGACGTCAGGCTCCATCTCTTGTAACAGTCTTCCAGAGCAGGAGAGACTGTGTGCAGTGTTCACACTCGTGAATAACCTGGGCAATAGTGTCCATTGCTAAGTCCACCCCTCGATCGTGAGTCCATCTCTATGTTGCATCTCTGCTCTGATGGCCTGAAGTGCCATGGGCCCACCAGGCTCAAAATAATTCACTGTCCCCTTAAGCAGTTTCTGCAGCTTGTTGCTGGGGACTCCATACAGCTGCCTTCCATCTCCGATGCTTCCAAAGCACTGGAGGGGCCCAGTGGACTAGATACTTGCCCATATTGTCACACACACCCTGCCACTCATGACTGTCCAGCCTTGGAGAAAACCTTTTGGTCCCCCTATATTGTTGTCTAACCCCAGACAAGACCCAAACCTGACTCTGCTTAACTTTTGAGATCAGACAAAATGGTTGTGGGTAGAACACAGTCTGTGTGTGTGCCAACATGCTGATCCCCACCACAATCAGCAGGCAGGTCCCAAGGATACCCAAAGGCCATTCAAAACCTTCAGAACTCTCAAACGATGCTGCTGTACTTATCACTGGGGCTGGTGTAGCTGCTGTGCTTGCCGGCTCTCCCACCGCCAGCTTCTCTTTTCCTGAGTCCAGCTCTTCCTCCTCTGCCTTGCTGGGAAATGCTGCCTGGTCTCCTGCATCCTCCTGGGGCTCGGCGGGCGGCTGCCGGGGAATGCTCTCAGCCGTCGCGGGGCTGGGCTCGGCCGCGAGGCTCGGCTCCTCCGCGGGGTTCGGCTCCTCCGCCCCCTTCTCCCTCTGCTCGGCAGCCGCCTCCTTCCTCTCCTCGACCGCCCCGACCTCCTCCACCGGCAGCCGTCCCCTCGCGGCCTCCGGCCCCGCTCCCGCCGCCGCTTGGTGCCCGGGGCCGCTCTCCCGGGCCGGTTCGGCTGCCGCCGGCTCCCGGGGCCGCTCCCCCTCGGCTCCCCGCAGCCTCACGAAGATGGAGAGTAGGGTGAGGGCCAGGACGGTGAAGAGCAGCCGGACGGCCAGGTACAAGTCCACGGCCACGTCCGTCCCGCCCTGCTGCTGGAGCCCACCCGTATTACAAGCCATTGCCATAAAGCACAGTGAGACAAGAACCTTAGCCCAGGCCCCACACTTGATAAACACTAACACAGCAAATACCGGCTCTACGCAAGTTACAACATTCTGAAGCTGTGAGATCAACGAGAACAACGAGAAATCAGCATTGTGACGAGTGACTATTAATCCGGTCAGATCTGTTGTTATCTCAACCCTTCCTGCCCCACATTGGGCGCCAAAAAGAACTGTCGTGGTTTAAACCCAGTCAGGCAATTTGTTCACTCACCCCCCCCCCCCCCCCCTTCTTTCCCTCCCCCTACTCCCGGAGGGACGGAGAGGAGAATCGAAAAGAATGCAACTCCCACGGGTTGAGATAAGAACAGTTTAGTAACTAAGGTATAACACAAATCACTACTGCTACCACCAATGATAATAATGATAAAGGAAGTAACAAGGGAAGAGAATACAACACCTCAGCACCAGCTGACCGATAACTCGCCCCCCAAGCCCGACCAAGCACCGACCGATACCTCCTCCAACCCTGCAGTCTCCCAGCCCTTCCGGGTAACTCCCAGTTACATCCTGGGCATGACGTGCTGTGGTATGGAATACCTCTTTGGTCAGTTTGGGTCAGGTGTCCTGTCTCTGCTTCCTCCTGGCTTCCCCTCCTCCCTGGCAGAGCATGAGGCTCACAAAGTCCTTGGCCAAACCAAAACATCGCTATCAGTTCTGTTCCCAGGCCGAAAGTCAAAACACTGCACTGCACCAGCTACCAAGAAGGAGAAAAATGACTGCTACTGCTGAACCCAGGACACCCTGACCCACAAACTCTCTGTTGACTGCTCACCTGTCCCCAGACAGATTTCCATACTCTCCAGCCTATCCCTAACATAAAGGGCAACTTCCCCTCCCTGCCTACCAGGCCTGTCTTTTCTAAAAAGCCTATAACCTTCCGTTCCAACATTCCAGTCATAGGAGCCATCCCCCCATGTTTCTGCGATGCCTACTATATCACAACCCGTAGTACTGGAGGAGCTTGAGCTCTTAAGTATTTTAAGTTAAGAAAGTTAAACAGAGGGGTAGTATACTGTAATAGCAAATATTGTTCCTTTAAGTTTATGCTTTTTAGGAATGTTCTTTTTTCCTACCAAAGTCATAGCTGAGTAATCACCTGTTCCCAGAAGCATAGCACATCACAAGTGGATTGTGCTGCTGTTTGTCATGAGGAAGAACATCCTGCCAAGCCCTGTACTGATCTCTTGAAAGTGTTAAAGCAGAAGAGTCTATTCCTGCTCCTCTGCATTTGTTGAAGACTTCCCTGAGAGATGTCTCAGTTTCCTAGGCTTTTCTAGGCAACGGGATTGCTGCAGGCTTTGGGGTGAAACTTTCAGCCTTCCCCTGTAATCTCGCTTACTTCATCTGGACTGTGTCAGCCTCACAGTACAGCAACAAAACTGCTCACATGGGAGTGAAGAGGGTTCCTTGAGTGAAGTATTGCTTTCCACTTCCTCTGAGATGACATGCAGGTGCTGAAGTGCCATGAGGTGGAATGCCTAATGACCCTCTCTGCCCCTTTGCAGCTGGGACAGACTTCTCCACTCAGCTGGGGTTGGTAGGAGGAGGGGCAACTCTGGCAGGGTAGACTTTTCATGTGGTCAAAGTCTAAGCCTTGACTAGGAGGAGCTGGAGTGTGTGAGAGTGTGCTTCTGGAAAGGAACCAAGGGTCTTGGGGCTCTTCTGCTGCAGTATCTAAGTAAGCTGTGATGAAAGTAACCATGTTTTCTTTGGATTGTCTGAGCTAATGTTTCCTCCTTTAACCACAGAACAGATTCTCCTGCCTCTTCTTTTCCTTGCGGCTACTAGTTCTGATTGAAGAGATTTCACTATAAACACAAGTGCTGAATGTGTAGTTCAGGTTGTTGTGTTGGGGGTATTATAATTATTATTATTTTTCTTCATTTTCATCAGAATTAAAGGTGCCCCAGTGTCTGGTAGCACTATTTGTTTTACATTTTTCTGTAGCCATTCTGGCCGTATTGCAGTATACCTGACTGTAATGAGGCAGCAAGACTGCAAAATAAAAATAACTTCTTTCATGAAAATTTTAAAAGGCAGAATATGCAAATAGGGCACACACAGACATCAGACATGGACATTGCATTGTATTTGCATAAAATCTAAGGCTTTATGAACCTTCAGTCTTAAATTGTTTCAGAGGAGCTCTGAGTGGGGAAGCTGGTGCATTTCCTATTGTGGAGGAAACCAGATACAGAGGTGGGATAGGAGGTACAGAAGCACATCTGAGGCAAGTGAGCAGAAATATTTTCTTAATGGCTGTCAGGGAAGGAGTGACACTGCTTTAAGAGTCAGTGAACAGATGAAAAGGAGGAAGCACTGCCCTCAGGTGGAAAGGGAAAAGGATCCATTAATAGTATTTAAGGACACCCATAGGGCCAGAAGGAGGTAGGACAAGAAAGATAATGACAAACAGCTATGTATTGCATGTACTGGAGAGTCTCAGGGAGGAGGTTCCAGTGATCGGGGTGGATATAGAGAGTGGCTGGGTGGTAAATTTAGCTTTGTAGGCAAAGAGGAAAAACTGCATTTTGATCTCCAGTCGCTAGGGAAGGGAGGTAATCAGAATATTTCCTAAGCATTTTTAGGGAGCCAGCCATTCAGATTCGATTTACTTGGAGCAGTACTTAGATGGTACAGATGGAAGAGCTTTACAAGAGCTGAAGGTGGTCCCTGGATAATGGTATGTGCATGAGAGAATTTATGAAAACGTCACATTTTTCTATCAATGCTATATTAAAATCTCAATTCTGGAAAATGTTGATTAGTACTAACAGCTTGATGGAAGCAGTGAGGTTTGCATATGGGTGGAATATGGCAGAAATTATTGCAGGGGTCAGGCACCATCTGGCCATGATGGGAGAAAGCTGTGAAAGCTTAGATCATTTCTGCCTGCAATTTAACTGCTAGGAGCCAGATTTATAAATGGTTCATGAGTATGCCCAGTTGCTGTATGTACATCTTGGATGCTCTCTGCAAGCCAGGTCTTTTTCAGGCCTATTTGCATGTGTAGAGATGATGTGATTTCTGTTTGGGGATTATTTTTTTTCTCGTTGAAGTATCACACTGGGGAAGAGGCTGAAGATGCCTAAAGGGCTGAAGCCTGAAGGGCTAAAACACAGACACAGAGAAAAACAGTCCAAATGTGAAGAGGGAAGATGGAGGAAGTTGCAGATGCAAGACTCCCTCCATAACCTGGTAGCCTAAAAGCTTTTAGGTGCCCAAGATCCCCTCCCACAGCAGTGATTTAACAGACCCAGCAATACATAAGAGGACAGTCATGAATCAATGGTGTGGGGGGAATTTCACTGATGAGATGTGGAGGAAGTTACCACATGAATGGCACTAATTGTCCACATGTGTTTGGACCACTCTGTTTCCTATCTGTATTACTTAGTGAATTTAGTATTTGTAAAAGAAAGGGAGGGGCTAGTAGTATTGCATAGAAGCAGGCAAAGCATGGCCAAAGGCTGAATATGATTCCTCTCCTCAAAATATGTCTTGTTCTTAATCTTGGTCTCCCTTTACTGTGCCAGAGCATCATCCCAAATTGACCTGCTGATTATAAAATCAGCAAATGGTTTAGGTTAGAATGGACCTTAAAAATCATCTAGTTCCAGGTCCCCCTGGACAGGGACCTTCCACTAGACCAGGCTGCTCAAAGCCCTGTCCAGCTTGGCCTTGGACATTTCTAGGGATGGGGCATCCACAGCTTCTCTGGGCATCCTGTGCCAGTGTGTCACCATGATCTTGATTCTTAAACTTCCGTATCCAGAAACGTGTAGTTTTTGGTTTTTCCTCACTCTTAGATTTACAATTGCATTACTGCTGCTGTGGTGGATCAACTTCCTGCTGCAGCTCTAGGCTGTGTGAGTGACAGGGTTATGGATGCCTGTGCTTTTTCTCTGTGCTATCTGCAGAGCATCCAGCACAAGGCCTTCATCGTGTTTTTGAGTGCCCTTGTTGTAGAAACGTAACAACACAGTGGGTTAAGAGACACAACGAGGGAGATGTTGGCCAATGTTTCAAGCAGCTCCTACTAAAATTCCTGAGAGAAATAAATAAATCCAAACCATATTTCTGGAAAGGTTTAATTTGTAGGTAGGAATGGAGGCACTTGGAAACTGAGAGCAATATGATACAAGGCAAGATGCTGAGAGAATCCTGAATAGACCAGTAATGGGGAGGGGAAGATGATAGTATTTTCCCATCAAGTAAAGCTTATAAGCTTTGTTCCTGGGCTTGTTTGCATTTCGTATTTCTGTAATTAGCTCAGAGTCAGAAGGGATATATGGTTGGGCATTAAAACTTTAGGCTGCCTGCTGGCTGAGAACATATATTGGATGCTTAGGCATGAATTCTGCAAGGTACACAGAGTACCTTGTGCTTTCTGGTATGAGTGTGGGACATGACATGAAGCCAAAGAGAGCAAAAGGCTCTTTAAACTGAGCATCTGAAAGCTGGAGCACACTACCCATCTATCTCTGGGCTTTTTGACAGTGCTGAAAAAGAAACAATGCTTTGAGAAGGATTGTTTTTAAACAAACTTGTTTATCTTACCAGAGGAACTTCTGTTGCCCTGCCAGACCTCTGTGGTGCTGCCAGAAGGAGTGGCATTGTGCCTCCTTTGTTTTGCTTGCCTGTATGTTTGCATGTGCACACTATTCTATAGTCATAAAAGATTGGGTCACACCAGCCTATTTTCTCAGAAATAACTAGTAGAGTGAAATTTACCCTACATGCAAGCGTGGGAGAAAATGTATAATACCTCTTACATCAAACCAGGCATAAGTAAAGTAACTGTTTTATGATTCATGGTCCCAGTACTAACATTTAGTGGAGTGATGAATGTCAGCCTCTCTGGGGAAGGCACTTGATTCAGTTGATTTTGCTAGTGGCTTTTTTTTAGGGAATCATTTAGCAACGATGGGAGAAAAGAGGAATGTTTGTGTGAAGCATAGGCAAGGCAGCCATTCCAGCACAAAGTCTATGGCCATACTGTGGGGAAGAAAAGAAGAGAGGGGGTTTAGATTTCTGTACAAGTGTCTGAGTCATGGGAGATGAAAGCTTTTGGTATGCAGGTGGAAACATGCAGAGAGAAAGGCATCCTGTGGTACAGTAACACAATGATAACATTTTACAATTAAAACATCTGAAGGAGTTTAGGCATAGAGGAACAAATCACCTAGCTTGCTCCTTTTTAGTACTCTTTTGAGTGTATTTCTCTTAACTTTCCCACTTCCTAAATACTGAGAAAGTACAATATCCTAGGCTGAGCTCCCAGGAGAAGCACAGATCAGAATGTCCTGGTGAGTTTGACATGGGAAATGAATGTTTTTGGTTTTGAAGTGTATTTTCTTGGTGTCTGATTTTTTTTTTATTTTTTTTTTTTTTCCCCTAAATTAAGATTATTTTTAATGACAAGAATATCACACAGAAAATTCAATGGTACAGAGTTTGGTGCACTGTGACCCCATACTCAGTAAATACATTTACTAAAAGTCTAATTCATAAGGATGAATAATCTGAGGTAATAGGACACTTTGTATCAACAGTTCAGTCGGTGGCCTTTGCAAAGCAGCCTCAGAGAGTTTGGCTTCTTCATCAGCTAAAATATGTACCAAGAGGAGTAAATGTCTTTATCTTCTTTCAAATGCTAGAACTAAGGCACAGAGGTGATATTACTTGGTCAACATCATACAGCCTGCCATTAGTAGAGGAGTAAATAAGAGGGACATCTTACCTAAACAGCTCTTTCTGTTGCTGTTACTCCTGGCAGGGATAGCCCATTTCTTCAGTATAGTTTTAAGAGTCACAACTGATTGATGTTCTTAGTGGAGAATACTAGATGTTCCTGGAATTACTGCAGCCTTGTTTTCCTGGGGAATTTTCTTCTTTACCAGTAGTATTTACTAATTTTTTCTTGCTTTATCCTTGACTTCTTTATACATTCCTGTCAAGCTTACAAGGGTATGAGTGTGAAAAAACAACTTTGGAAGATTGCACAAGGCGTATATATATAGGTTATGTCAAAAGTGCATCTTAAATTGCCAGCTGCACTGCTGTGGATGGGTATTAAATGCCCCCACTACGTTCTTTTAGGAGTCAGGCCTGGTGAGGAAATGAAGGAAAAATCCAGAACAGACTCTACTTCCAAGCAGTCTAAGGAGCTGAGGTTGAGGCAGGGGACTGTTCAAATGAAGATCAGTCATAGAGTCATAGAATAGAATCACAGAATAGTCAGGGTTGGAAAGGACCTTAAGATCATCTAGTTCCAACCCTCCTGCCATGGGCAGAGACACCTCACACTAAACCATGTCATCCAAGACTCCATCCAACCTGGTCTTGAACACTGCCAGGGATGGAGCATTTACAACTTCCTTGGGCAACCCATTCCAGTGCCATACCACCCTCACAGTAAAGAATTTCTTCCTTGTATCCAGTCTAAACTTCCCCTGTTTAAGTTTTAACCCGTTACCCCTTGTCCTGTCACTACAGTCCCTAATGAAGAGTCCATCCCCAGCCTCCCTGTAGGCCCCCTTCAGATACTGGAAGGCTGCTATGAGGTCTCCACGCAGCCTTCTCTTCTCCAGGCTGAACAGCCCCAACTTTCTCAGCCTGTCTTCATACGGGAGGTGCTCCAGTCCCCTGATCATCCTCGTGGGCCTCCTCTGGACTTGTTCCAACAGTTCCATGTCCTTTTTATGTTGAGGACACCAGAACTGCACACAATATTCCAGGTGAGGTCTCACAAGAGCAGAGTAGAGGGGCAGGATCACCTCCTTCGACCTGCTGGTCACGCTCCTTTTGATGCAGCCCAGGATACGGTTGGCTTTCTGGGCTGCAAGCGCACACTGAAGCTGGCTCATGTTCATTTTCTCGTCAACCAACACCCCCAAGTCCTTCTCTGCAGGACTGCTCTGAATCTCTTCTCTGCCCAACCTGTAGCTGTGCCTGGGATTGCTCCAACCCAGGTGTAGGACCTTGCACTTGTCATGGTTAAACTTCATAAGGTTGGCATCAGCCCACCTCACAAGTGTGTCAAGGTCCCTCTGGATGGCATTCCTTCCCTCCAGAGTTCCATTAATCTTTCCCTTCTTCTCTGAGCTCCAAGAGCCTTCAGTGATCTTAATGGGAATAGTAAAAGATAATAAATGCTTTTTCTTGTGGAAGGTGTGACGATTCAGTTGGTGTTGACAAATTCTGAGAGAGCATCCATTCAAAAGAACCATCAATGTATAAATTACGATAGCAGTTGTGGCCCTAAAACTTTCACATTTACCACTGCTGCCTATTTTACCCACTTCAGGGCAGCAGTGGTGAATACAGTGAAGAGTATCATACTCCAAAAGCACCAGCCAGATGTCACAGTTCAGGAAAGCTGAATCTTCTTCAGCTGCTTCTATCAGTAGACACACTCAGATATCTCCTGAGGCTTGAGTCTACTCCGATACCAAACAAGACCAAATTTTGAAATATTCAGGTATCTTTGACTGAAAATGTCATTACTGTGCAGAAGACTTTCAAACCACCTTCTACAGTATGTATGACTTCTGCTGGAATGCTTGGATCTTTCCTGATCCTAACTGAAACTGGAAAGCAGTCACAGTCACCCCACATCAAGAAGACACTTGCATCCACTTACAGATAAGATGTGAGAATGTACTCATGTCCTGTATTGCTCATAAAAAGAGACATAATGGAAAACTCTGGGTTGAGAGTTTTGATGGTGAATAGTGTGCCAGCTCACGTTCAGTTTCTCATTGACCAACACCCGCAAGTCCTTCTCTGTAGGGGTGCTCTGAATCTCTTCTCTGCCCAACCTGTAGCTGTGCCTGGGATTGCTCTGACCCAGGTGTAGGACCTTGCACTTGGCACCAACAGTTGTTGTTGCAGGTCAACAGTTTTATTTTTCTCTGCTTTGTGCTGTTTCTCAGTCCAAGATACTAGGAACTGCATCATGAGTGTTGTGTATCTTAGGAGATTTCTTCCACATCTGACCAGAATAGGAAATGATCTTCCAGTTATGGATGTAGTTAAAACTTAAACTTCTGCTGAATTTGGGGAGACCCTTTAATGAAGGATATGTCACTGCACATTCCAGGGGTTAATATTTCACTCTCTCATGTTCTCACATTTTTAGTAAGAATTGATGACCTGGCCCATAGGAACTAGGATCAGCAGTCTTGTAGGGTGTATTAGCGTGCTGCCAGTGCTGCAGCTCTGCTTTAGCCAGGGAGTTATTCAAAGTCTCTGTTCCTTACATAGCTTAGCCCTTGCCTATCCTGCTGAAGTAAGGTTTCTGCTAGTGTTATTGCTTTGCCCCATGCATGACAGGGAAAAGAACTTTGTCAGGTTGGCTAATTTGCATTTATAGCAAGATTTTTTTGCTGGCATAATGGTATTGGATAGGGTTTGTTGAAAAATAACATAAGCTAGTCTCAGTTATAGACCGATCTCTTTCACCAAATGTTTCTGACCACATAGGCAGTGGAAGAGTAATTTACTCCTGACATGTTTGTAGAAAGTTTATTCATGATCTGCCTGTATATCCATGGAAAGCATTCCTGTTAAACTTGTAAACAATTTGAAATTGCCTCATAAAATTAGTCTTCAGTGATGGAATTTGAATATGAAAATGAAGTACTAGAATTACTTTAATTAGAAAAACATGGGAGATCCAAAGACAGGAGTTGAAGTTTCAACTGACTTTGCAATGGAAGATGGAGGAGATGTTATTTTATCATCTGTGTACTGAAACAATCACTAGGCTCCTAAAATTATTTCTTTAATGAAATTCATATAGCAAAGGCTCTAGAATCCTCCAGCACAATGAATCTGGAAGTACAAACAGTTTGGATTATTTTCTTTCATAGCTCTGCCCACAGATTAAACAAATACAGGTTCTAATTAAGATGAAATTTATTACAATATAGTATCTTGTTCTTGGGAACTTTTATCAGTGGGCAGACAGCAACTTGCAGGTGTTCTAGGTCAGTGCCAGCACATACGTTTTGTTGGGGGATTAATTTAATGGATAATTCGCATATCAAAAGTTCAGTGGCATTGAAATCCTAAAGTTACTGTGCTCTTGGAAAGTTTACAAAAGTAATTAATGGCTAAAGTCTGATTAATAAAGTATGTATGCAGATTGAGCATACATTTTAAAGCAAGCATAGATGAGCAAGCTGAAACTTTCTATGCAGAATGCATAAGACGCATCTTTTTGCAGGGCTGTTTGAACTATGTGCTGCCACCATGATTATAAGCTAAAGATAATTCATGGAGCTAGAACAGGGTGTGGTCTAATATAGTCTGACTGAGACAGCTACCTGGGGTGGATATCGGCAGCAGAGGTTGCTGTCACCATTGGGCAGTATAGCCAGCAGGCTGGTGTGTTGCACTGGTAATGGAGCATTCCACTGAATTGCAGCTGAGCCATTCGTGTCCCTCAGTCCTGGTACTGGCGCTATCTGTGCTTGCTTTGAGGCAGGACTATCAGGAGCAGGCTTTGCTTTCCTGCGTAATGAACCTGATTCCTGCTGAGCTTCTGTACCTGCAAGGGATGTGCCATGTGCTGTTGTTCAGAAAATGAGAGTGTTTACAGGTGTAGAAATACATTGGCAAATTTAGAACATGTAATACAGATTGGAGCAATATAGCTTGTGCTTTGGGTATATAATGAAGGTAATTGGCAAACGAAGCCCTAAAGAACTGAAATGTTAAAGCAGCAATCCTTGCACACATGCGATCTAATCCATCCCCCTTCAAGAATGAGCAGAGTAAGAAGGATACACAGAGTACTGATAGACAAACAGCTGAATCCAAAGTCATCAGCAGAGATGTGGTGATACTCACTGAGGTTATTGTGGGGAAGATTTCTGGCTTTGTCTTATTCCATTAGCCAAACATGGTTCCATCCTAATGGATCCTGGGATCTTAACTCTCATAGAATCATAGGATAGTTAGGGTTGGAAAGGACCTTAAGATCATCAAGTTCCAACCCCCCTGCCATGGGTAGGAATGCCTCACACTAAACCATGTCACCCAAGGCTCTGCCCAGCCTGGCCTTAAACACTGCCAGGGATAGAGCATTTGCCACCAAGTTTGGGTGTCCAAAGCCTGGTGTTCTTAGCTTTATGATAAAAGTAAATGAACTTCTTTTGCTATGTTTGACTTTGTAGTTCACTAAGCTTAGTAAACTCTTGGTTTGGGTGAATACTGAGAAGAAATAGGGGATAACACTTTTATTTGTTGCTCCTTATGTTGCATTAAAGAGACTGCTAAGGATCAACCTTATACTGTCAGATAGAAACAAATGAGTAGTTTTGGAGAATCAGAACCTGCCATATACTAATATTAATAAAGTAATAGGAGAGACAGAAGTTGAAAAACTGTGCTGTTTATGTATAGGTGTATAAAAGACACACTTTCAGCCTAGGAGTGAGTGGGATGCTTATTGTAAAGGAAGACAATGAGAGAATGTACTTATTTGTTTGGCATATAGGGTTTGAAAACTTGGTAGGCAGAGTTAATAACATTGACCATGCACAGCTTAATGTATTCTCCAGTGCTCTGGCTCATGACATAGCTATAATAGTGGTGAGAAAAGCCCTTTTCCTGTGGTATTTGAGTACCTGCTCCAAGCTCAAGAATTAAAAGGACTCTGCTCCCTGTGTAACTGTATCCCCCAACACATTTTCTTCTAATGAAACCAGTTACACTGCCTTTGAAAATATCTGCTACCTTTACCAGCAGGAACATGCACCACTAGGTTTAAAGCTAGAATTTCTTCTAACTTAGCCCCATCAGTTTGACTTTGGGACCACTAGCAAGTCCTCAGCCTTCTGGGCATTAATTTTTTCTCCTGTTAGTATTTTGATTTTATTGCAGTCTTCAAATATGAAGTGCACAGCTGCAAATATTATACTCTAGCTGTGATTTCAGGTAGGTTGTGGTCATTCAATGGTGGTATGCAAGGGCTGAATCTAGATTTTTAGAACTTTAATTTAGAAGTGGGGTTATTGGCTGCAGTAGCTTATTTTGTCTTGACAAGTATCATCTCCTTGGGAGCAGAAATCACTGTATAAACCTTGTTGCCTGACCCAAATGGCCAGGATATTTCTATGAAATGCATATGTGTGTTTATATTGTGGGTGATGATGGAAGACTGAGCTGCTGCTACCCACCATAAAAAGCCAGGCTGCTGCAGCTGCCGACAAGGGAGGCAAGAAAGGATGGTGAGGTTTGAATGTTGAGTGGGTAGGCTGGTCCACCGCTCTGTAGCAGTGAGCCAGCTAACTGTCATGTGGGTAGAAAAGGAGTAGGCAGGCAACTAACAGGCAGCATTTGTTACTTGAACTGCATGGAAAAAACAGTGAGCTTAATATGACACAACCAGATTTTGTATTGTCTCTGATTTTCTTTCTGTTCTAATTTTTTGTCATTGCTGCTCTCTGGCTTTGGTCTGCTATTGATGTTGTCTGTTGCACTGAGTATCTATGCTTTGGGATTGTTTACTCTCCCTCCGTCCTTTAAACTGCAAAGGCAGAATTCATTTAGTTCAGAACTAACAATGTATTTATCTAGATTCCTAAGCAATTCAATATGAATAATACAGGTATACTGAAAGATGAAATTTAAGCTCCATGTTGCTTAAGACAAGATTTTATACTCCTGGAGCCACAGTTCCACAAATGGTGATGTTAGAAAGCGTAACATCAGAGCTCAGAGATGAGTGAGGGTCTGCCCCTTGCCCCTGCTTTTTGTAGCTATTTAGGCATAGATGTAGTACCACATGAGATGAATGGAGTTTATTTTAACAGATCTTAGGGAAACATCAGGAGGGTTGCTATGTTGCATACCATGCTACTGATGACTTCATATCACCAGAAGGGGGAAAACTCAAATGCTCCTACTTCCTAAGCACAAATCTTAGCACTTGAGCACTTAACTGATGCTTCAGGGAGAAGATCAGTTACCTGGGGCTGATGGCACACAACTGAACAGTAACAGCTACATCCAGGAAAGCAGTGATCTGTAGTATGCGAGTCACCAAGCTCCTCTGGCCAGAGTGGAAGTGACTGAGTGGTGGTGTCTCACTTCTAGTACCTCCAAAGGTAACTGAGTGATGTCAGTAAAGCTTTCTTACTGTGTCAGTATTAGCATGCAGAGGGAACACAGAGGCTTAGGAAAGTGGCAGAGATGAAAAATGGCATTTAGAAATGAGGCTTGAGAATGGCATAATCATTCCTGTTAAATCTGTGCCTTTCTTTCTGATTATTAGCCATTTTAAGTGGAATGGGTTTTGCATCTAGAACAAGTCTCTGAACAGATGATTAGTGGTTTTATCTGTAATAACTTTACATTTTATAGAACCCTGCTAGGAGTACGCATCTGGTGAGCCAAGCTATTTAAAGCTGTGCTAATTCTGTTAATTGCTCTGTGTTTATTTGGATTGCTGGCACCTGCGGGCTTTAGGATAATGTGTGTGGGGTATATTCTCTCCCTCTTTCTAGTTGAGAAAAATGGAGAGGGCTATTTCCTCAGCTGTGAACAGCAACCTTGGCGGAACATCCTGGCTGGATTAGTTGTCCTTGAGATTCCCTCTTTTACTACAGCTGATTGCAGTGAGATGCCAGCCAGAGGCAAGATATTCCTTTGATTGGGGCAGGAGGTAGGCAGACAATCTGCTTTTGCATCCACTCGCCATCATCAGGCAGTAGCAGCAACAGGGAATAAAGCCAATGATTTTAGAAGGCTGATAAGTCATCCCATTCTGATCCTGCTTCTCAGCTGCCTTTCAGTGTTCATTTTCCAGTTTGGTTTTGGTTATGAAGTGCTCCAGTAGGTTTCAAGCTCTGAACAGATGTGAAGATAAGTATGCTGATGCTCTCTGAACTTTTGTCAGAGAAGATATCTGGCAGTGTAATTCAGAACATTGGAGGTAACTAAAACATTGCTGTGAAATACTAGGAGGGCAGCACAGTTGTTTTCATGTTTGCAGCTGGATTGGACAAAGAACTGGAATAATCTTGATGAGGCACTGATGGCAAACTTTTTTCGAATCTTATGCTCTTATACTTCTAGTTTTATTCTCTCATGGGCAGTAAAATGGGGAAGAAAAGGTTTTCACTTTCATTGTTCAATGCTGACTTAAAAATGCAGCAGATCCTGAAAAGCTTGGTACTTGAAAGCTTTTATCTAATATGAGCTCAATATGGCTGTTACTGAAGTGGGTAGCAGAAGAGGTGGCTATTCTGGTTTATGTATGTGCCAATTCTCTCTCAGACCTCTGATGTGGGTTTCAGTCTATGCTTCAACTTTGGCAGTGCTAGGACATTGTCCCAACAAATCAGATGATTAATTAAGAGCTGTTCATACTCTGTTACTTCTTTTATGGCTGTCTTCAAAACTGCATTTTTTTTGAGAAGACCAGCAGTGAGAAGTTCGAGTGAAATCTGTCCTTCTGATACTGATGTTGTGACCACAGTTTGGTTTCTGCAACTGCTTTGTTATGGGCACTAAGTTAGATGTTGGTTGTAACCTCCCAAAGGAGGTTCCTGCCCAATGGAGGGACTGCCACATCACCCACCTCGAAGGTGCAAAAGAAGTGTAAAAAGAACTACCTGTAGCACAGGATAGAGCTCTCTCAGGAGCTTAACAAACCATGATTTTTGTGACTTGTCACTCTTAAAGGACAAGACTGCTGTATTTGTCATCTCTCTCAAGTAGAAGCTGTTACTGGGGATGTTCAGTTCATTTATTCTAGCTAGGTAATGGTTAAGCAATCAATTGCAATATTAAAATATTTGCTAATCAGTTGCAAAGAAAAGCTCAGAAAAAGTATGTGCTGTTCTTATATTTAAGAATGGGTTCTCTGCAGCTTCAGTGATCAGCTAACCAGGCAAGCTGTCAGCTGAGTACTTTTCTCCATTTCCCCGGTTTATATTCCAGGGCTGATTTATCCTGAAATTGCTTTCATCTGAGATAACAAGAAGACAGAATGCCTCCATTCTCCTTTACCTAAGCTTGATGTGACTACTTCTCTCTCAAGCAAGTGTGCTTGCTTCCTATTATTCATGACTGCACACTAGGGCATAACATAGAAATGCAGCGTTGTCACTTCCTCCATCTTCTCCATTTTTTTGTTACTATGTATTTCTAGTATGTTCTCTTAATTAGCATATGCTTGGCTCTTCTGGCTTCAGGCGAGTTTTCATGTTTACAACCTGTGTGACACATTTTTTAGAACTTCACAAAGCATGTATCACAGGAGAAATTAATTATGCATGTAACTTATTAGGTTAATAACTTTCATCTCATTGTGCGCTTCACATGACGTTACACATTAATAATTCAAATGGCAACTTTGACATAGAGTGTGTTTTCTAAATCATTTCTTCTGTCCCTTCTTTTTGGGAGTTTTGTGTTTGTATGGAAACTACAGCTAGTTTTAAAAAACTTGACTCCATCTCTGTTTCCCCATTCCTCCTGAAGAATATTGGAAATACTGGATTTGCCAGTGCCTCCAGCAGAGGAAGGCAAATAAGTGTTGGCGTCCCCTTTGGTTTTGCAACTGGAGCTTCTGGGAAAGACTTGTTTTGTATAAGGACACCTTTTAGTAAGAATAATAGAATAGTTTGGATTGGAGGGGACCTTTAAAAGTCATCAGTGCTCAGAGCCCCATCAAACCTGACTATGAATGTTTCCTAGGTTGGAGTGTCTGCCACCTCTCTGGGCAACTTGTTCCTGTGTTTCACCACCCTCATCATAAAAGATTTCTTCCTTCTGTCTAGCTTAAATGTCCCCTTTTCTAGGTTAAACCCATCACGTCTTGTTGCTATTGCAACAGGCCCTGCTAAAAAGTTTGCCCCCATCTTTCTTATAAGGGCATTTACTGCTAGGGTGCTATGAGGTCTCCCCACAGCCTTCTCTTCTTTAGGCTGAACATCTCCAACTCTCTCAGGTTTTCTTCAAGAGAGTGGTGTTCCATCTCTCTGACCATCTTTGTGGCCCTCCTCTGCACTGGCTTCATCAGGTCTTTCCTAGACATTATGTTCCAGGTGGATTCTCACCAGAGCAGAGGGGCAGGATCACCTCCTTCAAACTGCTGGTCAAGCTTCTTTTGGTGCAGCCCACATACAGTTGGCTTTCTGGGCTGTGAATAGACGTTGTTGGCTCATGTCCTGCTTTTCATCCACCAGTACCCCCAAGTCCTTCTTCTCACTGATCCAAATCCTTTCATCTTCCAGCCTGTATTGATAAAGGGGTTTGCCCTGACCCAGGTGCAGGATGTTGCACTTGGCCTTGTTGAACTGCATAAGGTCCATATGAGCCCACTTCTTGAGCTTGTCTAGATCCCCCTGAGTGGCATCCTTTCCCTTAGGTGTGTCAACCACACCAGTCAGCTTGGTGTTGCCTGCAAACTTTCTACAGGTGCACTTGACCTCCTCCCAACCCCCCCCTCCCCCCCCCCCCATTTATGTCATTGATGAAGATACTGAGCTGTACTGGTTCCAGTACAGATCCCTGAGGGACACCATTTGTCACCAGTCTCCATGTGGACATTGAGCTCTTAACCATCCAACTGCTGTGACCATCCAACCAGTTGCTGATTCACTGAACAGTCCACCCATCAAATCAATATCTCTCCAGTTTAGAGAGAATGATGTAGGGGGCTATGCCAAGGGCCTGTATCTGAAAACCACCTCCTTAAATATCCAGCCAAGTCTAACAGAACAGCTGTGTAACAATACTCCCCTAAAACTATTTTCAAAGATTCCAGTTATTTGGAGGGCAGCAGATGAGCTTTGATGGTGCTGCCAAGGACTTATGAACATTGGCATTGTATTTTAACTGTGGAGGAGCTTCCTTGGGTTTACTGAGGCATCAGTAAGTGTGGACAAGAGAGTTTTGGTAAAGGAAGCCTACCTTTCAAAAGTCTTTCAGTGGGGTGTCTCACCAAAAGGCTTTTCAAGAATTAAAAGAAGCAGTGGGCAAAGAAAGAAGGTCCCTGAACAGAGGAAGAACTGGTTGGAAGGTAAAAAAGAGAATGTAGGATGAAACAGGCAGTTTTCCCACGGGAAGGGCCCAGTGGAGAAGATACCTGAGTCAGTGCTGAGGTCTGAAGATTTATTACTGGAACTATAAATGGAAAGGGATGTGGATAGAGAAGGCATACATTTTGGTGATGTGTTCTACATCACTTGTGTTTATTTATTTATTGTTTAGGGTTTTTTTCCCTTTTAGTTTTATATTCTCTTCCCTATTTCCCTTATTATTATAATCATTAGTAGTAGTGTTATTGTACTTTAATTATTAGACTGTTCTTATCTCAACCTGTGAGTTTTGCATTCTTTTGATTCTCCTTCCATCTGTCCTGGGAAGGGGGGTGTGAGTGAGCAGCTGCATGGTGTTTAGCTACCATCTGATCTTAAACCCTAAGCTGAGAATATGGCAGTATTCAGGCGAGACTGGCTGCAGAACTGCAGAGGATGACCTAATAATGCTGAACAACTGGACAAATAAATATCAGATTAAATTACATCCCACACAAGATTTACATGACTTTAACTGCTGTCAGATTTTTAGGGGGATTGGCTTTTGGGTTGGGTGTTTTTTTTCTGAAGCTTGCCCTGCCTTTGTCTTTTGATGCCACTTACTCCCTCTCTTTGAAAAGAAACTGAATGACAGTTCCCTTTGATTCCTCTCCCACACTACACATGATTTTAGGTCCCACTCTCATACCTTTTTCTCCATCAATTCTGCTATGAAAAGCCATAGTCTGTTTGGCCATTCCTTACATAAAAGTCTCTCTCATGACCTCTCATGACAGAATGACAGTGTCCAGTGTGGTTTTATTTAATGACACTATTATATTTTCTGTATTGTTTGCTATTCCCTTCCTAAAAATGTCCAATGTTACATGCGCTTATTTGATCAATATTGACCACCAAACAAGTATTTTCAAATAATTCTTTACTAAAATATCAGAATCAACTTGAAGCCCTCTATTGCATATGGAAGGTTGGGATTATATTCCCTCCTTCCCAATATATATACCTCAATTTGCATTTACATCCATGACTGGAAAAGCTCACAGAAGAAAAATCCTTGGTAGTATCAAAAATACAAAGACATCAGCTTCTGTATGCAGACTCTCCCAGCCCTAGATAAGTGGAGTCTGTGAAATGGTTTTGAGGAAGCATTGCCTCATAGCTGCTCTGTTAGACCTGCCTAGGTATTTGAGGATGCTTTTTTCAGACATAGGATGCTGATCTAATGTAATATAGAGGATTTTTTGTTTAAATATTTCCTGGTGTGGCCACACTGTTTCCAGGCTCCCTGTAGTATTTTCAAATAGATATTCCATTTGCTTTGGTTTATGTTAATTACAGTGTGCTGCAACCCGTTGGAGGCCGTGATGCCCGTAACCCCTTCATTGCAAGTCTTGCATATAAGGTAATATTCCGGAAGGCTTGCACACAGCTGAGGGGGTAGGCAGCTGAGCAGTGGGATTTCAGAAGAGCAGAGAGTCAATTTGGTATAAGGTCAGACATAAAAGTTTGTGCAAAATTAGGCAGTAATGTGTAGATGTGGAAGTGATAAAAGTATGTTGGAGAAGCTGGAGGAACAGAGAGCTCAGATGTGGTTGGAGTGCCACGTATTGATTGGAGGTGTAATGATGCCCATTTGAATGAAAACGTTCGTGTGTGTCAAGCAGTCTACATTTGGGGAAGCTGCTTTAAGTGAAAAGGAGCAAGAAGGAAAGCTAAATGAATCCTGGATATTTGTGGAGAAAGTCAAGGCAGGTTAGCTGCTTTTGCCATTTTTAATTACAAAGTCCCCCAAAGCAATCGATCCGGAATGATGATATTAACAGGCAGAGTTGTAAAACTGCCTCTGAGCTGCATGGCAAAGGCATGTGCCTTTCAGGACTGAGTGATCTTTCCACGCATGGAATTGGGAATTCTGTAAAGGCTTGGAGGGAATATTTCCAGTAGGGAAATCTCTCCAGATCAGTATGGACTATGCTAGCAACAGACAGCTCCCAGGCTTTAACTTGCGCTTGCAAATCTTTCTATCCAGGACTAATGTTCACATTATGATTATGTGTATTTCTTTCCCTTTGGCTACAACTGTGAAAGTAACTGTTCAGAAGGTTTATTACTGCCCAACTGGGCCCTTTTTAAGTGCTGAATTCTACATGGGGTTGTATTTTACAGGAGACTTAAAAACCAAGGAGAGTTTATTTTACTGCCGCAAAAAAGGTGGACTGGTGCTGTGTGAAAAGAAGGAATGAAAAGAGACTACCCTACTGGGACAAGCTCCAGAGAACCATAGATATTAGAAATAGTAAATGTCTATTAAGTTAGCTTGTCTATCTTCTTTTGCCAGGAGTGCCATTGTTCCTTTCAGAGTATTAACTTTGAAGTGTTTCTACAAAAAGCCAATCACCATGGGACTGTGCTTGTCATTTTCTGTCTTCAGTTTGCTTCTGCTAAAGATGTCTTAAGGACAAGCAAGACTTGCCCTTGCACCTGGGTTTCTCTGCATTTTGGGTGATGGAGACTTAACAATAAAAATAAATGAAAATAAAAAGCAACTAAAAGGCCAAAAAAAAAATAGCGAATGAGATGTATTAATGCTATTTAGTTAATTATTGACTTCCCCAACTAATAAATTGTAAAAACTGTTAAAAGTTATACAACAGACAAATGACAGGATGATGAATAGAAACCAGGAACCTTTAACTCCTGATCTGTTGCTCAACTCAGTACAAAACAAGTGCCCGCTACTCAAAGTGAATCTACAGTCATGTGTCCTGTTGCCAGTTGAGTGATTTATGATGTGTAAGGGTTACAAAATGTCAGAGACTTTCAAGGCTGAAGGAACCACCATACTGAGCTAGCTCAGCCTTCTGTGGATTATCTAGCTAGTTTTGGAGTGTTCGTAAGCAAGAAACATCAAGCCTCAATCTCTCCTTCTTCCACCACGTTAAATCTAATAAATTTGGACGTCTTTTCAGGAGTTCTGTTTTAACCAGCTTTGGTGTAAGGGCATTGAAAGGCAATCTGTTGTTTTCCTTGGTAAGTTGTTGTGATGTTTCATTACCCCTTACCTGAAAGAGAAATAAGGCCTTTTATCATTTTGGAATTTGTCTGACAGTAGCTTCCAAATGTTGATTTTTGTGATGCAGTCTTCTACTGGAACAAAGATGCTTCAGAAATCCAGTGTTTTTCCCTAATTCAATATAATCAAGTCCCCTCTTTATCTGTCTTTTGAAAAACTGAACAGATGGAGTTCCTTGACTTTTACTGTAAGGCATCTATTGAGTTCTCAAATTATGTTGAAGTTGCTTGATGTATTCTTTGATCTTTTTTTTAAGAATCCTTTCTTTAAGAAAATGTAGATATCAGAATCATACCTAGGTTTTAAGTGCATGTTGCACCAGTGCTGCATATTGGTTCTAGTCATTTATCCTGAAGCTGAACTGGCCCTTTGGCCATAGTGTGTTTCTGGAAGCTCACAGTTCCTTCTCCGATGTTTCCCAAATTGTGTTCAAACTTGCAGATTTGCAGAGTGAAGTTCCCCCATGGCTTCCCCTTCCTGGCTCTGCAGTTCATGGCCTGTCTTCCATGTTCATAAGCTTATATGTTTTAGCATTCAACTGCTTTAATACTTGCTTGGATTGAAAGGGTCTTCCATGCTCTATGAATCACTTTATAGAACTGCTGTCTTTAAAGTTTAGTGCTCTGTCAAACTTGATGTTATCTTCAGGTATTAGTGTCAGCATTTTTTTTATATTTACTTCTAGGTAATTGATAAAATATTTAATACTTTTGCATCAAATATGGATCCTTATGGTGCATTAGAATTGCCTCTTTTCAGTAATGATACCCCACTGACAACTACTTTGGGATTTGTCAGCTGAGGGCTATCTGCCTATCTAATATTATGCCCTGTTTTGTTCTTCTATGTTAATTTAAGCAGAGCTGTCTTCTGGTGTTCAGTCAAACACCTTAAAAAATGTTTCATCTGTGCCTTTGCCATTGTCATTCAAATTACATCGGGTTTATTTGACAAAAGCTCTTTTTACACAGGAAGGTCTAATGACATTAAGTATTGTATTCCTATCCTTTAATGTTTTTACTAAGTACCTGATAGAAGCTGTTGTGCTATTTCCTCCAGGATTGATGTTTCCTTCAGCCTAAACCTATCTACAGTTACACATCTTGTCCCATTTGGCTTTTTAAGACATTGACACAACATTATCATTTTCTTATTCTTCTGTTATCTTTCTGTTATTCCGAGATTAAAAATAATCCTCAGTGGATCAGAAATCTCCTCATTCAGCTCTTTTAAGACTTTGGAGCAACTGACCTAAGTCTGTGAAATTAAAAAATAAAGCAATAAAGCGTATTTATTCCTGGTAGATGATCAACATCCTCCTTTGTTCTCATGGACTGCAAAATACTTTGTCATCCTCTTGTGATACAAGCATTTACGTTCTTTGCGTATTTGTATCTAACAGAGAAAAAAGTGTTTGTTGCATACTTTATTAATTTTATAAGCTGAATCCTTAAAAAAAACCATTGCTGCCTTGGGGATTTGAATGACTTCTGTATCAAGATAGAAGTTTTTGGGGTTTTGGTTTTTTGTTTGCTTTTTTTTTCTTGTTTTTGTTTGTTTGTTTTGTTTTTTTTTTATAAGTATGCATCCTCTTTTAAAGTTTTACAGGCTTCATTGGTTAATTAGATCGCTAGGAAACATTGCACATTACTCCCAAACTGAATAGTTGTGGTTTGGCTAGCCGTCATATATAATTATGCTTTAGTCTCCAAAATTAAAGCAGACCTTCTATGTGAAAGAACTTCTCCCCATGCAGATTCCTATAGTATATAGATTTGGATCAGCTTATAACCTACCTTTGGGTGGAACTGATAGAGTTCATTGGATAGCTCACCTAGCATAGACAGAGACTTGAAATCACTGCAGTACTTTTGTGTGCTCTTTTAATTTTTTTAGCATCTTTTTAAAAGCAGAGGCAAGATAAGAGGCCACAGTGTTATTAAATGGTTTTACTAATACTATATACATAGTCAGTGTCTTTTCTCTGTACTTTCTCGATAGTTTCCTGCTTAAACACTGAAGAATCACATTAGCCCTCTTAGCAACTGCTTTACAAAGGCATTTCATGTTCAATTGGTTATGCACCAAGACACACACTCTTTTTTGCAAGGCTTAGATACGGTTCCTATTGTGTGAGAGTTACTTACAGTCTTTGATCCTAAATCTGTAATCTAGCACTGGGCTGAACTGAAATGAGAATTTGTCTGAGTATGTATTATTATATGCATGTCAGAACGATAAGTAAACTGAATTTTAGATATCTTTTTTGTCATTTTCCAGAAATCACATTAAGTGTCAAGACTGCTTTTCAATAGCTGGGAGCTGCTCTGTGTTTGTAGTTCAGCCATGCTAGGACTGAAACTTTGTCAGCGGCCCTTTCCCCAGTGTGCTGCCTCTGTCTGTCTCTCTCTGGCACCTGGAAAGCTTTATTAATAGCACTTCTTCCATAAAATCAGAAGCAAGGCTTAAAGCAAAATGTGCCTACTTGCATATTTCCTCTTCTCTTATTATTTTTTTTTTTTCATGCAAGGGATCCTAGGGCACTGAAGTGAGCCTCCAGGCCTAAGTTTTTTTGGGAAGTGGTACAGGATGATCCTTCTGCTTCTCAGTGTCAGAGAAATTCTTCAACTTCTTCTTGCTACCTTTTTGCTTTTCCCAACCACACCAGTGTCTCCAATGTGTAATAATTAATAATAATTACAGTAATAATGTAATCATAATGTTCCATTACTGGCACAGATTTTGTGTTCAGCTGGGAAAATGAATCTTGTATTTAGAAGGCAGTGTAATGTGCCTTATACCTCTTACAGGAACATACAGGCAAACTTTGCAGGATGTGATTAATACAAGAGGGTTTATTTTCTTGCTTCAAACTAATTTAAGCATTTAGCTTTCTGGAGTATAATACTCCTACACAAGCAAGGAAGAATGGGGCAAGAAGCTGATGATCTGTCTTAAAGAGGCATGTCAGCCTAGGAAGGACAAAACTAGTTAGTAGCACAGTACAGAAAAAGCAGATCAAGACTTTTGGCTTCTCTGTGGCTTTGTGAGGACTAGTACACAGATGTCTGCAACTCATCTTTCCTTTTGGAAACTCTTGGAAATACTTCTTACCCTTAGAAGTACCTGTTGATAGAACCACATGGAAATGATTGGTTTGCAGTGAAAGGTGTCAGGCTTGTGGGTGCCAGAACAGTACGAGATACTTGCACTGTCAAGGGCAAAGGAATTGCACAGACCCTATTGACAGAGTGACAGAGAAGTTATGGAAATAATTTGGCCTGTTTTGATTACTGTTTATATTGCTCCTAAAGCAAAATGGGGAACTGTGGGGTAGCTGAAAAATGCAGCCCTTTCAAAATGTAGTGTTCTAGGGGAATAAATAGGAAGAAAAGAGCATGGGACAGAAAACAGCAGCACTTTCAGTGTCTTGTAATGATCATCATCATTAATCCTTTCGTTTTGAGTGCCTTATGTATGAAGGACCCAAGCCAAGCAGAACAATTCCTGCCTGAGAGCAGCAAGACATAGTGATGCTGGGAAGTATCACAGGCTGAATGGAAATTCTTCAGCAGTGTATGTGCCAGCATCTGCTTCTTTGTATTCTGCACACGGGGATTTGTATGCAGTTGTTGTGGATTTTGTTGTTTGAGTTTTTTTTCCCCGCCACCTTCAGCCCCCCCTTGTTTGCCTTTTGGAAATAGCAGAATGTCGGAGTTCACACTGTATTTGGGCTTGGAACACGACTGCAGGCAACACGTCCAGCCCAGGATGACTTACATTAGAAATACTCCACTTAAAAGTCCCTGTTGTCATCTGCTTTGCTTCCTCCCTGTCTGTGCTCCTTTCAGGTCTTGATCATGCCAAGGTAACAAAGAATGAAATGCATGAGGAGCATGCTTAGCTCTTGCTAAATCCCATTTGGCACACAGCCCAATGTCACGTGCAGGAAAGCTAGTTGCATCTTCTGAACTGAAATCTTACTTCTAGGGTGTGGGCATGCAAAGGCTGAATTAGCATTCACAAGGATTCTTGTGTAGTCTCACCTCTTTTCTCCATGAAATGATTACTCCACTCTTGTGTAGAGTGTTTCATAGAAAAAGATATACTCTTGCTCTCTGAGCTGCCTTCAGGATGAGAGGATAGCAGTTACCAGAATGACATGCAGTTTGTTGGCTGCACACCTGCATAACAGCATATATATGTACATAGGGATCCACATGAGGGTGGTGTGCATTCTTCTAATGCTACTCATAGGCACTCTAAAGTTTATTATACTGGAAAAATATATGCATTGCATAAGAATCACAGGTGGAGAGATGAGTACACATGTATGCATGTATGTACATATAGCAGCATGCATACAGGTACTGTATACAGATATGTATAAACCCAAACATAAGCCCTTAGTAAGTAGCAGTGAAGAGATCCATTGTTCAGGTCTGTATGTCAGTATGTGAATTCATATGCCTTCTTGTGCACCTCTACATAGTGTATGGCTATGTTTATGTAAATGCAAATATACATAGGCACATATTGGCAACCAAATATAGCATGCAAGTTGATTACATGTCCAGACACAGGCAACTAGTCCTGCACTGAGGAATATGTATGTGTCCTTGCTGCCAGGATTTTTTTTAAGGTTTTGTGATTATGTCAGCCATTTCCTCTTATTCCCCTCCTTTTTTTTCCTTCAGCAGTCAGTATAACAGTCAAGCTTTTTGGTATATTAGAAAAAGAATGGCTGACTAATTTCTATGTATTTCATGATTTTTGATAGTGCTTGCTGTATGCAAGGAGAATAAAACTGCCATAGAGGAGAGACACTTGGTTCTTTAAGGGTGCCATATAGATCAAGCAATCATTTCTATCATTCTGGTCAATGTGGTCTGGGTGATAACAAGAGCAGAATCACTTTCTCAATCCTTCCTCCCCCCCCACCAAAGAAAGTGACTTCTGAAATGGAAGTTCACCATGGTCTCAGGCTGTTTGCTGATGCCACAGTAGTGTCTCAGTGCTCAATAAAGGTATGGAAAGGTTGTTGGGACTTGAATGACAAAAGTGAATGGACAGTCCGGTTAATCAGAAAGGATTAAAAGATTTAAATGGAGAATTTTGGCCATAAAAAATGGCGAAGGCAGATTTTGTATTCTGCCTTAGTGTTTGAACAACGTAAGCTCTACTGCTCTGCTTTAGATCTGCTGTAGATCTTTCTTAAGCAGTAAGATAGTACTGAGCAAAACAGAAAATGTAAGTTAATACTGTAAATTAGGCTTGTATCAAATAAGCTTTCTTAGATGTGAGATCAGTTTCACTTATATCTGAAACCAAGCTCCACAGAGAGGACATGGGAACCCTGTTCCTGGGTGCATAAAAAAATGGGGAAGTAAATGTAAAAAAATGAGGGAAAAGTTTATTACCATTTCATATGTACATTATTGAGTTTCAAAGCTGAAAGAGGTTATGTAGATCATTTACACTGATATGTGTCACCAAAACATTTCCTCTAGCTAGGCATAGGGTAGTGATTAGGAAGAACTGACATTCTTTCTGACGGTCTGTTGACTTGCTGTATGAATTGGCCAAGAATATTCAGTTCCCTCTGTTTTGCTCTCTCTTAAAATTTGGGATAGTGGCCCTTAATGGGGAAGTAGGAGATAATACAATGGATTAATGTTAAGACACTAATATTCACAGAGTAATTTAAAATGCTCTGCAGGAATTTCTTATGTCAAGTGTTTCTAGAATGGAGAGATGTATTATTTCCCACTCCCTTTGGGGAAAAGGCTTACTCCTCTCCCCTTTTATTTTTTTTCAAATGAAAGGAAAAAACATATAGTTATGGGCCCTCTCCAGAGACAAAGCAGTATTGAGAGCTCTCTGTGTTTTGCAGAATCAGGCCCAGTGTGCCAGGAACCAGCTAGTCAGCTGGCTCTTCTGTCTGGTGCTCAGTGCTGACTCCAGCCCTGACCTCACTCCTTACCAGAGAGCTCTCCCTGCTCCTGATTACAGCATGCTACCTCCTTTGAGAAGGAAGTGTAATCTGGTGCTGAAAGTGATGCTTCATTCCTCATCAGCCTCCGATTTGTGTATCTCGTTCCAGCACTTCCACTGAGAAATGTCACCTTTTTTTTTTTTTGCTTTGTTTCTCCTTTCACATGCTTTCCTCGGTGCTCTCTTACTGCGCGGCAGTGTTCTGGCTCTGCTGCCTGCTTCCCCCTCCCCTCTTAATCCCCCAGGAGCAGCTGGACTCACACTCTTCCATGCACACATCTTCCAGATCAAAGCAAGGGATAAAGTTTTACCAATAGCCTTGGTGGGCTCTGGCAGCACCTCTGGGCTCTTTGCACTGTTTTAATGCTATTCCTCAAGAAACTATAAAGATGGTAGAGGCGAGGAATGCAGTTTTGTCAGTAAGGGGTTTTTTTCAAAGGCCAGGTGAAACCGTATGAGCAGGTGGGGGGGAACGATTCCATTCTCAGCCTCTCTTTGTTGGTCTCAGTGTTGCCATGTGTTCTAAAGCTGTGACTGGTGCAGCTGTGTGGCTTCTGAATGAATAGGCGGACTAGACTTTTTGGCATTGTGGTAACTGGGACTCAGACCCAAACAGAAAACATTTTTTAAATTTATTTTTAAACATTTTTTCCCCCTCTTCCTTCTGTTCATGCTAGAAGCTGTAGAGCTGGAGGTCACAGATCAGAAAGTATTTAGATTATATATAGGAGAAAGGTGTGAATGAGCTTCTGTTTTTTTTTCCTAGCATCAAGGTGGGGTTATAAGAGAAGTATTTTTCTCTTGATAGCTCTTGTAAGTAGGGAATTAATTACACTCCCTGCCCCCTCCAGCAAATAATCAAGCAAATACTTAGCTCATCACCTGCCTGTTTTCACACAGCATAAGGCCTGGTGCAGATAAACATTTGGGGAATCCTACCTGTGGAGGGTTTGGACTTTGTTCTGTGCATTGGAATTTGAACAGAAGTGAGAAAAAATACCCTGGCACGTTTTTGCACAGGACAAGAGAGGTGCTAAACAGAAGTTTGGAAACCCATAGTACTTCAGTTGAGATGTATGGAGACAAGTCCTCCTCCTTAGCCTTTGTAGTGCACTATGACAGATGATATCAGCCAGGAGATAGTGCTATCCTGGCCTTGGCACTTCTTCAGCAGGCCTGGAGTGTCTTTGCTCCCTCACAGAAGAGCCTAGCTAAAGGCATGATGCTTACTTTGGCTGCCATTGGAGATGGGAGGAGATGCCACGTTTTTGCTGAGGCTGAGGGAGGGAAACACATGAATGGAATGCAACAGAATTAGCTGCTGTCATCTCTCTACAGTGATACCATCCTGCTACAGTGTTACTACTTTAAGCTTGTGGACTAAGTCTATACAATACTAAACCCACTAAATACTTCCTTTCTTGCTCTAATCTCATTGTTATTTGAGCAATGCTCACGTTTAAGCATGTGCTCTCCCATATATAATGGTAAATGTTTTTTATTTGTTTTTTGCTGGACAAGTGACAAAATCATAGAAAACACCATGGTGGCCGGAACAATTTGCGTAGCACATTGGAAGCCTCGGCAGTAAGACTAATGCTTGACTGCCATATGGAGACTGAACTACCTTCTTGTACCTGCCAGGGATATTCTTATGGAGCTGTCTTAAGGCATATTGGCTAGGGAAGATAGGTAGTGGGGAAAAACTGCATACCTATAAAAGCAGGCAATATCTAGTCAGAATTTTCACACAAGATTTTAAACATTCTCATTAAAACACAGTTTATCACTGAAATGAAAAGCTGAGTGAAATTAAGATTTTTTTTTTTGTCACAAAGGAGGTTCCTTTCAGCCCGTTTGTTTTTATTGGTGTTTGTAATATTTTATTTTATTTTTTTTAATGGAAATCCCTCAGAACTTCAGAAATGAATTCATATGTGACATGATGATATTCCCTGATTCACATTATTTCCTACTAATTGTTGAACTGACCCCAAATACTCTGGAGGCAGTTTAACAAGAACTGTATTTTCCTATCTAGTGCAGTTCTATGTGGTAGCTGTCCTGTAGGGCCCTTGTGTCCCATTCTCCCATAGGACCATATATTTGGTCAAGCTGCTTTGTAACAAAACCAGTCATGCGTCTGTGATGTCTGGTGGGAGAGTGATATTGCATCATGTGGAAGTATTTCCCTAGGGACTGCAGACCAGAGGCAAGAAAATCAGGACCAGTACTGAAATTAAATGTAATGCCTGGAAAATACTGGCTTATGTTATGGAAAGTTCATACAAAAGCTTTTCTGTTAATTTTCATGAAACTAAATGTGCCATTTTGAGTTGCAACAGCTTGAAGTGAAGCATTTTATTGTTAATTTTCTGTTAGGAAAATGTAATTCTGTGTTAGAAAGCCATCCTGAAGGGAACATTCACCAAGCCATACTAAACAGATCTATTTTCTGAGGTAGGTTTTTTGTACTTGCACAACCTTAGGTGGATTTGAAATACAATGAAATTGCGAAGTGGAGTGTTATTTGCCAAGTCATTGCCTGATACAGTTTTCAGTGTCTTGTGTAATAAAGTTCAAGCCTTAAATGATCAATGAGGCCATCCTAAAATAAATCCTATCTGCCTTTGAGATGAAATCCTTAAGACACTTGACAGTAATCATTTCCTCACATACCCATCACTGAACCAAGCTAGACAGATTTAGCTTGTGCAAGCTACACAAATCTGAGATTTCAGGATGCATTTGGGAGGAGAAGAGCGTTCTGTAACTGGTGAATGTCTATATAAGCTCAATACAGAGCTGAATGTAATTGAAGTCAACTACTGCATGCTGGTAAATAAGCTTCTGTGATGACGATTTCTTTGTTTTCTCCCCTTTTTTAAACTCTACAAACGCTGTCAAACCTTTATTAGCTAGGAAGCTCATTAAGTTTAAGCTCTTCAAATTTGTGACATGCCATAATTGTGTTAATATGAGGTTTATTCTTCCTTTCTGTGCATTGAACACTAGGAAAGTCTTTAGCTACGTAGTAATTTCCTCCTTCTCATGTCTCATCCCCTAAAACACAGAATCATATAAAATAAAACTGGAATGGACCATGAGAGGTTATTTAATCCTTTCTACTTCCAGCATCCCAAGACAAAATCAGTGACATCTACATGAGTCTTGACAGCAGTTTGTTTAACCTGTAATTAAAGGTCTGCAGTGATGGCTGCTCCTCAGGCAATCTCTTCTAATGCTTCACTGTGCTTAAATTAAAAAAGCTTTTCCTAACATAAATTGTAACACTTTCTTGCTGTGATTTTTGCCTGTTATTTCTTGTGCTTTTCAGTATAGGTACGAATAACAGATTGTCCTTTCTGCTTTGTAGTAGACTTTTTGTATTTGAACACTGTTATAATGTCTCTGGTTATTCTCATTCCTTTCCTCATGACTTTTTCCAGTAGCCTCACTCCTTGCTTGAAGTGCAGTTCTCCAAACTAAACATGATCTCCAGCAGAGTACAGCGTTGTCTCCTCCTATGTCTCCGTGCATTTCAGAATGCTTCATTCAGTACACCCAATGAAAGGTTTTCTGTGTGTAGCTCTTAAGTGTTTCTTCTGTCTTTTTTCACCTCTGCATTATGCAGACTTAGAGTAGAATATAAATCCTCATTGCTTTATATGGATGAATATTTGTGAAATACTGACATATCTCCTTTATGCCCTTCTTATATCCAGAGACGTGTCCAAGGTACAAGTTGCTTTTCAGAGTTAGCATGAGGTATGCGTGTGTCTATGACCTGTGCACTAGTAAGGATCATTGTAGCTGGCTGTCTTGGCTTCCCTGTCCTGCAGCTTTTATTTTTCTCTGTTACTAGGCCCAATAGCAGTAGAATAGAACATGAAGCAAGATAGAAGTTTAAGTTTGTGCACCTGAATTCACAGTGAAATGCCTTAAGTACTTTGCCATGACACAAAGTTGAACTCTGCTACTGTCAAATGTTACTTACTTTTTTCATCTAATTATTAGCAAAATATCAGCTATTTTTTTAGCAACAGACTGAGAAATTTAGTTTCTCAGAGCATTTCTTTTAGCATTAGCACTAAAGATGAAATCTCTTCTTGTCTTCACCTACAGCTTTTTGCTAATGGGCACTTATGCAAAACCAGTTCCATGACCTCAAGTTGGCCACTGTGAAGTGATGAACATACTTTCGAAAATACTGAGGTTATGTGGCTTTCTCACCATTGCTTAGAAAATCTGTGTAAAAGTGATGTGTTCAGAAATCCAGAAATTACACCTTATTTCCTGTCATTCCTTTCTTCACTTATTGCAGAACTTGAAGTTGCTGTAGCAGGGAAAGAAGAGGACTTGATATGTACACCACAAAAGAATATTTATCCTTAAATAACAGTCCATGCTACAGCTGATTCCACTTAATCTTACTGCTGCCTGTACTGTGCCTTTTCAGTAGCTGAGGAAATTACTTTAGTGTCTGAGGCTAACAGAATCCTTCAGCCACATTTCTTTTGCGACTCTAATGGTTTCTTCATCCTATATGCCTTTTTTTCACAAATAAATATATGTAATTTCTAATGCTCCCATCATGGTTGTCTCCTGATGCAATTGTGGGGTGTGCAATTCCCTTTGAAATCAAGATTTTCTTCAACAGTAGACCAATGAATTAGCAGTCGGTGTACCCCAGCATGGAGGATGCAGAAATCTACCCATGTGAAAAAACAAATTCTGTCCTTACTGCTACCTGTTAAAAGGAAGGAATCGAAGAAGTAGGTAATTTCACAACCCTGCTTTTCTGTAGTTTGAATGATGCAGTGCAACACCGGTAAGGCTGTAGAGTACTTTGCATTTTAGTCACTTACCAATATTCATAGCTAACCCAAGAAGCAGCAGGCTTAGTATATGCAAAAACGTACAGCTCTAGACACGTATTAGAACTCTTCAATAAATAGCTTTTAAGCAAATTTTCCCTCCCCCTAAAGTTTGGAATCTGTCTCATTCATATATTTGGTCGTAACACCTGAAATTTATCCCTTATTTCAAAAAGGCATAGATAGAACAGTTTGGTCTTTATCTTGATATGTTCCAAGGTGGATATGCAGCAAGGTGGACCTTGATCTGCCTTAGTCTGTTTAAGCTTGCTCTGGGATACCCCGTGAATGATTTTGGTCAGTGTTAACTCTGTAGTAACTGTGAACACACTCTGATGTCTTTTTAGCTTAAAGGATGGTTTAGTTATGACTACAATGAAGTACAGGGTCCTGTGTCTTCAGTATTTGTTAAAGAAACATTCTCACTAGACCAGTTGAAATTCCACTCTGCCTTTTTCAGACTTTTTATACTGGCACCTTGAATCTTTTCCTTTCTCTTCCTGTATATCCTACTTCAGCGAATGCTCCTCTGTATTTTCTTTAAGTCTTCTAAAACTAAAGCCATCTTTTTCTCTTCTGGAGGTTTCCACAAAAGTTGAGATTAATACAAACCTTGACTTATAAGGTGGACAAAAATTTCTAGGAAAGCTTGAAATAGCTCTGCCTTAATTTTTAAGCATTCTACTCCCTGTATTCCTGTTTTTACCTGAGCGAACACGTGTTCTTTGTTAAACATAATTCAGATGAAATGTAGGACAGCATTACTTTAGTCAACATTGCAAAAGTCATATTCAAGTCTTGTTTGCTGTGTTGTTTTTTTGGACAGGTAAATTAACTTCAGTGTGGTGAATGGTGATTGTGTTTGTTTATTACCTGAACATCAGATATGTTTAGATTAGGTATGCACAATTCACATGCAGTTCTTTAAGTAAGCATATCAGCTTTAGCTTGCTATTACTGAAGCCCTGAACTGCTGCATACATAGACTGTCCTTAACATAAATGCTCTTAGCTGGTGTGTTTGTTCCTACTTGCTGGTCAGGGCAGGCTAGAAACACATAGTTCTGGTAAAACAGCTGATAAACTGTGATTTCTTAAACTGCAGGAACTCGTGTGGTTCAGTGAAGGTATCTTTAAGGAAGTCTTAGGCTGTAGGCTGAATGTCTTGCAGTTAGCCCTTCTGAGAGGTGATATTGGCAGTTGGTGAATGGGGGTAGCCCATGACAGATAAAAGCAATTGGTGAAGCACCGAATGAAGTAGGTAATCAATTGGGCTGAAATTTGGAGGTGTTCTTCCTAGCTAGCTAAACTTATGAAGCTTTCAGGTTACTGCCCTTTTTAATGACGGTCATCTAATTTGCCAGGCCACAAATGGCCATTCTCCTCTGGAGCATGCCTGTGTCCAACCTGCACAACTCCCCTGCCCCCCCCCCCCCCCCCCATGTTTCCTGCTTAATAGCACCAACTTGGAGAGGAATTTTTATATTGGCCACCGGCAAGTCTAGCACATATTTTTTTTTTTTCACTTTTGTTGCTCCCTCTCTATCTGCATCTTTGCTTGATTACAGAGACATGCTTTTCATCCTTGTGAAAAGGCATCTGATTAGGGCTCTCATTAACCCATGGGTGAAGCTTCTTGTAAGTGTAGCCGGAGAAATTCCTTGAATGCTTCAGAATTGCAAAGTTGCTATTTTTAAGAAAGCTCAAAACTAGATTGCCAATTTGGTTTAGCTCAGCTTAAAACAAACTCTTTTTTCTCAGCAGATTCAGCAGAAACCTAATTTACAGTATATCTTTTTATCCCTCAAAATGTCTTGGATGCCATGGAATTCTGCTGCCAATTATTGGAGACTGTGTGTATCTGGACTATTCTGTCCCTGACCATCCATCTGTACTGGTCCAGTTCATGAAGCAAGTGCATTGAACAGTCAAAATATTCTTGTTAAAGTGATTTTAGAAGCAATCCTCATGGAAGAGGAAAAACCTTTTGTCATTGTTCTAACATAATTTTTGGAATATAAAGCAACTTTAAGATTGGGAACATGAGGGTTACTTTTTCAATGCTCTGTGTTTAGCTTTTGCTAGTCATTTTCTCCCTTTTGTTTTCTACCTTCCTTTCTAGAAAAACTGCAAAGTAGATGTGTATGTCTGTACCAGGAATCATCTTCTTGACTCCCTTAGGCCTCTTGACCTTCTCCGATATATATATATCAGATAAACTCAAGTTTGTCTCCATTTAAACAGGCAAGATTAGCTTTGTTCAGAAAGCCATCTGATAAAAATGGACAAATTTATGGGCACTGTTTTCACTGCTTTGCTTACTTCTAAGCTGTTATGGAAGCCACAGCCCAGAGTGGCACTAGAAACGATGTCCTAGTCAGGGACAACTCTCAGAGTCGGTTATGGCCTTGATTAGAGTTAGAGGTGTGAGTTTCAATCACTATTTTGGTATATTATGAACAGCACTGAATCCAGAGATTGCTGGAGAAGGGAGACTACAAGGTAGGAAATGTTATGCAGGTGATAGGTAAACTGTGGGCAGATAGATTCCTCAGTGAAAACATGAAAATATTTCTTCTCTAGCTTGTAGCAGGTGACAGTGACTCTCTAAAGAAGTTCTTGAAGCTCATATATTTAGAATTACAGAATCAAGTTTTTGTCCTAGCTTTCTTAGTTGCCGTCATTTTTAATGCAAGATAGGATCACACACGTTATAAAGCCTTACTGAAAGCATTGGTGGCAAGTCAGACCAGAATTGACACGAGCATCTTCTCCTTTCCCAGGCAGTTTTAACATTTGAGAAGGATGTGTTTCATCTATCTTAGAAAACTGCACTGAAGCCTCTGTTGATTTCATCAAAACACAAAGATTCATAGGTTATGAGGCCAGAAAGAGCCATTATGATAATCTAGGCTGATTTGCTACATAATTAATTCCTGTCTCACTATGTCTTTTAGGGAAAGCAAGATACCATTTTAATTTAAAGTTTGCCAGTAGCAGAGAACACACCGTAACCTGTAGTAAATTATTTCAATAGCAAATTACCCTCATGTAAAAATAAGTCATAATATTTTAAAATATGAGTTTCTCACACTTCAATTTCTAGCCCCCGGATCCCATTATTCCTTTGTCACATGGATTGAAGAGCCCTCTATTGCCAAATTCCATTTTCTGCACAGGCACTCATAGATTGTAATCGAATCACCCTTTAACCTCTACCTATTAAACGGACTGAATTTGAATGTTCTTCACTATGGGACATGCATTCCAGTCATTTAATTGTATTCCCTTTTCGTGTTCTTGAACCTTCGGTTTAACAATTGAACTGCAGATATAAGTAGCTGCCTTCACATTTCATTGCTCAAGCTAGAGATGATTTGCCTCTCTATTCCTGCTCAGGATTCACTTTGGGTTTACACCCAAGGATTATTTTTATCCTTTTGTTTATAGTGCTGAGAGTTGTGGTTTATACATCTTGATGTCCAAACGTGGCTGTCAACAGTATCTCAAGCCAGCTATGTGAACACTTGTACTTTTTCCTTAAGTACAGGTGCTTAAAATTTCTCAAGCTAGGTTATGGTTGATTTTGTTTGTTTGTTTTTGTTCTTTTTTTTGTTTTTAAAGAAAATAATGTAGATGACAAACACTTGAATCATAAAGATTCTTATCGGGGTGGCTTTGTTTCTTTGAAAAGACTGAATTCAGAACTCTTGTATCTATTCAACACCGTTTCTCCTCTCTTCTCCAACTCTTCCTTTGTGCTTGCTTTCTTAGTCCTTTCTTTCAAACTTGCTCTTAGATCCTCCATTGTTAGTGACTTTCTGGTTTACAAATAGCTCCATGTAATTTTCTCTAGGTCCTTTAAAAGTCTTCTGTCTCAGGGGTTCTCCAGCTGTGGCACTGGTTTGACTAGTGAAATGCAAGGCAGCTTGCAGCAAACCCCAAATAAGTCCAGGAGATCCTCTTTGTTTTCCCAGAAGAGATGGGAATTGTTACTCAAGTCAAATACTTGAAACGGGGAGGTGTCACCTGGATGTGACTTATCTGAGAGTTGGAAGTTGCTCATGGATGTGATCATACTCCTTCTGCCAGCAACCTGCAGAAGTTGCTGAAAGATCACTGAGTGACAGCTAGATACAACCCAGCACCAGTCATCAGTTATATCTAGGGTATTGTGCTACCCATCTGCTGCTCTCATAGGGGGAAAGGTTGGGTCAAGATACAGTTTAGAGGAGTGTTGGTTTGAGCAACCGTTAGTAGTATCCTGTAAGGGCAGTTCTCCTGTTAGAACCACTAAAGTCCCAGTTCATTCAGGCCAGGCATTCTCTTGAATGCCAGAATGACTCCATACTGGGTGAAATAAAAAATGCAGCACTGTGCCAAAGTCATACCAGTTAAGAAGTCCCGTATATTTGTTCTGGCAGAAGGACTCTGTCCACAGGAACCCATTTCCAATTGCCCTCTTTCCCAGGCTCTCCTTGCAGTGGGACAAGGGGTAGATTGCGGACAACCTGCAATACACTTAGATTCACTAAGAACAAGAGAAAAGCCTTAGCAGGCCTGAAGAACAGTCAGTCCATTTCTCCAGTTGTCTCCCTCCAGTAGTGGCAGGTGCAAGTGATATTTAGGGAGGGCCTGTGAGCATGGCCACTGTCAGTGGTGCATTCCCCTTAGAGCCTACTGATGCACTTTGCTTCCATGACTTCCTGTGGCAGCAAGTTCCAGAAGTTCACTGCACTCTCTGTAAATAAGTACTTCTAAAAATCCATTTTTAAACTGATAACCTACAAGCTTCAATGAGTGCATCCAGTTCTGTGATTGCTGAGTTTGGCAAAGAGCAGTTCTATGTTAACCTTCTTTGTCTTCTGTACACTCCAGTCATTTTTTTCTCAGTCCTCTCCAGATATAAGAGCCCTGGCCTTTTCAGGCTATCCTCATAAAGCATTCTGCCCCATCCTCTTAATTGTTCTATTTATTTTCCTCTATACCTTCAGCTCCTCTCCTTCTTCGAGATGCAGACATAGAACTGCATGCAGTGCTTGAAACTAGTGTCTGGCTGAGGTGCATCTTGTTGTCTGTCAAGAGAGGAAGGCTGTAACGCACGGCCTTGCTGAGTCACTGGAAGGAGGTGTATGGTCTGTCTCTTGAGAGCATTTGACATGCCTAATCTGCAAAATGGAGCTACTAGAGTCTCCTAAATTGAAAAAATATTTTATTCCTGTTGTAGATACTAATAGACTTGATGTTTTCGAAGTCTGTGTGAGGCAGAGTGCTTTCTTGCGAAGTGAAGCAAAACAAGCTATTGTGGGTCAATGCTGTCCTCTGCTGGGAGGAACTACAGCTTTGTGCCATGACTCCAAATGGGAATTAACAGCTGGATTCTCCTCTCACTCTGATGTAGGGTGTATTGTCTTTGCAACAAGAAAATCTGATGCTGTGCTGACTGCACTGGGGAAATTCTTCTTTAAGAGCTTAGTGAAAGCTGGAATTTTTTTGCTTGCTACAAAACGTGTTGAATTGTAATTTTGTTTAGTTTTCATCCTGAGGTCACCTACTTTAGAAGCTTATCCCTCATTCTCTCTTTGGTATTTACTGCACACTCATTTCTCGGACTTTCCTGTCCTTTTGGTAGAAATAACAATATACATCTCCTTTCCCTTCTCTTTTCATAGCAAATTGCTGACAGCTCATCTTGCTAGCATTCTGAAAGCAGAAATCCAATGTATGTGCGTGTGTATGCTGCAAGAGACGTAAAGTACTTTAAAATAATAGCTTCATAGAAGAAATCAGAATCTTCACTAGTGTAGCAGAACAGGAATTCAATCAAAATTGAATGCTAGTTGCAGAAATGCTTTGGTTTCCTGTATGTGCCAGCTCTGGGTTTAAGAAGCATGGAAGGTGGTCGATAGGAAGTACAGTTTACAAATATTTCAGTTTTGTTCCTTCTCCAGCCCTTGCCTCTGTGAGAACAGCATGGGGCAGGAGGGAGTCCTCTTTGCAAGGAATTAATTCTGTACTTGTGAGAAAGAGAAGGGCAGGAGGTCTGGACTCCTGAGCTGGTTGTTCCTGCTCAGGAGTGCTTGCCTGTTTGGGGCTCTTCCCTTGGCTGACTTCTATCCATGTAGCATCCCAGAGTCCAGACCTCTGGTCCTTTACCCAGAGAGAGTAAGAGTCCGGGCAGTGAATATGTACAGACTTTTATGTGTTACCACAGAGAGCGTAGGTTTCTTGAAGCAAGGTAAGCTATGCAGATATCTCCATAGCAAGTTTGCCTGTAGTGATCTAAGATTTCTTGGTCTGTTTATTTTTTTTCTTGTAGCTCTTTAGGAGCCACAGGGCAATCACCAACAGTTCACAGCAACTTGCTTAGATTTTTTTTTGCATATATCTCTCCTAGTATTTAAGTGGGCTTATAGGAATAATAGAGAAATGACAGTGGTGGTACAGGGTTTCCTGCTGTGGCTAGCAGAGATGGACATGGAGGTTACATTTGGTTATGTATTTTGTATGGGATTTATGCTAATGTAGCAATATGATACCAGACACATACTGTGTTTTATGTACAAAAGCTTTTACAGCGGCCTGTGGTAGAGTTAATTGTTTTCACTGTCCTTCAGTTAAATGTTCTCTTCTGTCTGCTTATCTGATCTATAGTCATCACAAACTACCCATCGCTGTCATTTCTATACACACTCCTGGCTGTGCTCTCTCCCTCTGTCATCACGTCAGACTCTTGCATGGTCTCCTTTCTGCTCCCCACTGCCTTTTGGGAGAAGTTTATCTCCCATGGCTGAAAGTAATTGGGGTATTTGTACTGTATGAAGGATTGATGTATGATACTTTTCCTTGTGTCTGGCAGGTTGTTTATAAGAATAATGACATTCGTCTGGAGCTGTCTCGTTTGGCACGGATTGGTGATACTAAGATGAAGATCTACGGGGAAGTGAAATTCGTATGTGAGAATGTGGCTACCCTGGATCCCATCAGCTTTGAGACACCCGAGGCCTACATTAGTCTGCCTAAATGGAATACCAAAAGGATGGGCTCCATCTCATTTGATTTCCGAACCACCGAACCCAATGGACTGATCCTTTTCACCCATGGCAAGCCTCAGGAAAGGAAAGATGCCAGGAGCCAGAAAAATACGAAGGTAGACTTCTTTGCAGTTGAGCTTCTAGATGGGAACCTCTACTTGTTGCTGGACATGGGCTCTGGGACCATTAAAGTCAAGGCCACCCAGAAGAAAGCCAATGATGGAGAGTGGTATCATGTGGATATTCAACGAGATGGAAGATCAGGTAGAGTCATGACTTTTTCCTCAAGTAGATTCATCTTTTAGATCAAGACCTAGGGCTGTGTATTAATTCTGTGAACCTTCAAAACCTGTTAGATATGAATAATCTTCTGATGCAAACATCTTGTGATGTTTATCCAGCAAAACAAAGATGTGAATGGCTAGGTTTTCATTAAATGTTTAGTATAAACTTTGGATAGCATATCACAGAGGCAATCTATTAATATTTTACTCACAATATTCAGATATTTCTGGACCTCTCTTTGCAGTTATAGTGATGACTTCTTTGTAGGCCATGGTAATGTTAAAGATCCTTCAGACTGATTATTATTCAATTCTTAGTTTGAGAAATTCTCGCTGATCTACTTTGGGTTTTTGTTCAAAAATAAACTTAGTAAAAACTCACTGAAAACTTATTGCTGTGACCTAATATTACCATTTTCTCCTGGATCTTATGTCTTTAAAGAGCAGGGGTTTGGGATCTTGTCATGAGGAAAATAAGAGTAATGGGCACAACCTGGGACAAAATTGTGGTGACAAATCAACATTTTAATCCTGTTCTATTTTCTTTAGTGTTTTGTAGCTTTCCATTAGGTTTCTTTATTGTTTTGGATGCTAAATTCTAGTCTTAATATCTGAGTCAACATTCAGTGGATGTTCATTTGTTTCCTCACAGCTTCTAATTTTCAAAAATGTGTTTTATTTTTAATAGTATACCTAGCATGCAATTACCAAGAGGTATTTTGTTTGTTTCTAGTGCTAAGTGTCTAACCCAGAGTTAGTACTCATGATGTATTGTAAAATTTTGTAAGGAAACAAAATGAACAAACACTGTAACTTCATCTTGAGAATATGTGAACAATTGTATTTGCATTCTTCCTGAACCCCTGGGATCTCAATGCATGGCTGTATGTCCCTTCAAAGGAAATTTTGCTTGCATTGCAAGTGCTTTTGGAATTTGTCTGGTGATCTCCACATGATAGCTTTCAGTCCCTAATTTTATGTTTCCAGTTGCTGACTGCCATCACTAGAGAGAACGCAGTGCTAGAATTCGCCTCCCTTGAGTTTTCAGAAGAGCTGACTTTTAGATACCATGCAAAGCCTAGCTGTTTGAACAGGTCTTTGCCTGAAGCTAGTCTTTTCTTTGATGATGTGAGGAATTTCTTTGTATTTGGCATAGTGCTCTACTAGGACTTAATATGTGTGGTTTTATGTTGCTATCTCCTGAAGACATCGATAGGAACATTTTATAAAGGAAGCCATAAATAAATAAATGGAGCTTTGATTTCTTTGGAATTGCTAAAATTTAATTAACTTCCAAGGATAAGCTCAATTAATTGCATTCACTACTGCCTTTGGTTTTGCTTGCTCACTTGGGGACTGTCTGGTCCCTGGAGAGGCAGCTGCAGAAGGAGAAGAAACAAAAATGACACAAAGCTCCATTTAAGTTTGTAAAAACCTAGGAACAGGGACATATGTTCATTTGGACTAAGAGGCTGTGACAGACTGCATGGCTGCTTGGTGGATGAGGCTGTAGGAGTGACTTAGCTGCTGCTTGGTAGGGAGATTTGTGATGTTCTGGGCACTGATGAGAGATAACAGGTTTTGAATTAAAAGCACTTTGCTCAAAAAAAATGAACACTTCTGTATGGTTTTTGTCTTTTTTTTTCTTTTTAAATTGCATTTTCTGCTGACAAAAAGTGCTGTGTTTATGGTCCTAGTGACTGATGTTGTCTCCTCAGAAAACCATGATACTGGCACTGATTTCTTCACACCATACCTTTAGCAAGCATCAACAACTTTTATCCAGTGTTACTTTTGGTGGGTGTGGAAGGAAGTTCAGGATCTCTTTATTTTTAGTCCTTGGTGTTCCTCCCACATGTGTACCAAAGAACAGTTACACCTTGGAGATTATTTTCCTTTAAATGTGGAAGCCTGTCATCTAGAAACTGAACTGAAATAATGAACTTACTTAATGTAGGTGACAAAGAAGCCATTTGTGTTTAATGAGCTAGTGACCTCTAGGTTCTAATTCTCATTACTAAAGCAGCCAGGCCTTTATTAAGTGTCATCTCTCCCCTTTTTCCCATTTCTATAAGTCCAAACCTTCAGGTTCTGCTGAGCTTGGTAAATTAGCCTGAAAATCTAAATATCCGCTACTCCAAAGTACTAAGGCAGGAGTGCAAATGCTGGGGAAGCCTGGCAGTCATGCTCAAATAACCTCTGGCATTAACAGTCCCCTTAGGCTTTGTGTATGCTTTGGTCTGTTCTTTCTCTCTGTGACAAACGCAGACAGTGTGGACATGCACACCTAGTTTACTGTAACCTTTTATCCTTGAAGAAAGCTCCTTCAAAATGGCCACAAAACCTGTCATGGTTTCTAGGCAGTGGAAACTGGGCAGATTACAGAACACACCGTTTTCAGCTGGTCATTGGCTGCCAAACACACATGGTGTCCCTCCCACTCAGATGCTAAAAGTCTACGGGAAGATGTGGTTGAGGGTTGTGTCAATGCACTGGTTTGTATACCAGTTTTGCCCTCAGTAACTGGGGTCTTCTGGTCTGTTCTTTAGCCTGCACAAAGTGCCTAAGGGACTGGAAAGGAGGTGGCTAGATGCTTCTAATTTCTCATTATGGGATTTGATCTACCTAAACAGAGTTGGGAACATGGGATTTGGAAAAATGAATGAAAAAGGGATGTCAGCTCATGTGACTAATCCTTCCTAGGGTCAGCTCAGAATTTGTCTATCTCAGGAGCTTGATCTTGGAAGTGCTATGCATCTGAGCTAGTACCATCTCCTTACAGGAATAGCTTCAGGGTACAAAACACTGGCAGAAAGTTTAGGCTGCTGGCTAGGTTATTTCATTTCATTTCATCATCATTATCTCTCTTCAGGTTTTACACTTTTCCTTGGTATCCAGGATTTCTTCTCTTTTGGGAGTTTCTTTACCTGTTTGCAGGTCGTGCTTGCTTTACCCATAAGTAGCAGCTCTCTGGAGCTCAGCCCTCCAATATTTTGGACTGTTCCAGTCTTTTGAGTAATATGTACTCCACATGCTGCTTTTGAGGAGTAACAGCAGAGATGCTGGAATGGGGGCTCCGATCCTGTGGCTTCGTGACATGCTGCTTTTATGGCTGTAGGTGTATTGTCACATCTTCTCTTTTCCTACTTTGTAAAAGGGAAAACATCTGTGGTGCTGCAGCTTGTTTTTCAAAATGATTCATCAAATAACTGTGGTTCTCTCTGAGCCTTTAATTTGTGCCTTGGTTGCTTCTGGCACTCTGCTGCCTCTGACATTATTCCTAAATTATTACTGAACATCACACACATGAAATACCTTGTGTCTCTGTCATACATGTTGTTCTTTGGGAAGACACATATTACAACTGAAGAAAAAGCATGTGTACACAACTGTGGTTTCTCACAGAAAAACAAAATAGAGCTAACTCTATTAACTAAACTCTCCCACCTTATTGTAGGGGTGTATGATAAAAATGCAATGATGTGAAATTAATCATAAAGCTTGGATAGCTGTCTCCAAGGACAGATATCTTAATAACAAGGCAGTTGGTTGTGATGATTTATAGCCAGAGAGAGTGAACTGCTGATTCTTAGCTGTATGTGTGGTGGGCAGATGTCCCTATCACAAAAGCTGCTGAATACTCTTCTGAAGACTATGCTGCTCTGGGGTGTGAGACCTGCATTATATTCCCTGTTTTGCTTTGGATGAGCTGTCTGACTTTAAACCAATCACTTCATTTGTCTGCATCTGTTTCCTGTGTTCTAATTGTATTTCTGTATTATATGTTCTAATTGTTTTATATGCTGGGACAATTTATTGAAATATAGAGGAACGTCCTCAGTGCATTGTGCCCACATCTTGCTTGGAGCATATGGAAGCTACTAGTTATAATAATAACTGTTCTCCAGAGTCTTTCTTTACCTCAGGAGAACCAGAGTTCTCCTTTGTCTTTCTCTACCTCAATTTTTCTGTTTCTAAAATAGAAGTTAGAATACATAACTTCCTTTGTAAAACCAAAGAATAATTTATTTTGGAACAAACTTTTGGAGGTTTCTAGCCCAAACTCTGCTGAAATTGAGGCTTTCTTCTGGGCTATGTCCAGTTGTGTTTTGAATGCCTTCAGTATGATTATTCCACAACCTCTCTGAGGCTTTTGTTCCTCTGTTTGACTACCCTCATGGTGAAAAATATTCCTTTCTCAGGAGTTGGGGTTTCCCTTGCTGCAACCTGTGATTAGTCTCTTGTTACTGCAAGTGCACACTGTTGACTTGTGTCCGAATTGTTGTCCACCACATCCCCAAGTCCTTTTCTGCAGAGCTGCTCCTTAGGCAGCTGGTTCCCAACCTGTACTTACATGTGAGGTTGTTCTACCCCAAGTGTAGAACTTAGTATTTGTTGTTGATTTATATCAAACATTTCTATCAGTCTTTTACTCCACCTTGTAAAGGTTTTTCTGAATTGTAGCCTTGTGTTTTCTCTGCATCAGCCATTCTCCCCAGTTTTGATGGGGGTGCTTGATGAGGGTCTGCTTAGTTCCATCATCCAGGTCCAGTTTTGGAGGTACTGATGAAGTATTTTCTGGAAGAGCTATGTAATGTCAATTAATACACGTTTACTTATATCTTTTTTCTCTCCATTCCTGATACCATCAAAATCCTTTATGTTCTCAGTAGGTCTTTGCTTTGTTGGATGAATACCATTGAATAATGCTCAGCTTTTTGCACATTATTATTTAGCATTGAATTGTTATGCTTGTGACCTTATAATGCAAGTTGGGATACAGACATGATGATCAGTCACTGTGTAGAAGAATTCATGGCCTGTGGCTCAAGAGGAAAAGGAGCTGTGTGGTATGTGGAAGACACTGTCTCTGTTAGGAGTGCATTTGGGTAGGGAGAAATCTTCACTTTCCTGCACTGAAACGTAAACCTTACTCAGTTATTGGAAAAAAAAGAACTAGACTGAGTGCGTAAGTGAAAGTGGTAATGTCTCCTTATCCTCCTCATTTAGGTACAATATCAGTGAACAGCAGACGCACCCCATTCACTGCCAGTGGTGAGAGTGAGATCCTTGATCTGGAAGGCGACATGTACCTCGGTGGGCTGCCTGAGAACCGGGCAGGACTCATCCTTCCCACAGAGCTCTGGACAGCGATGCTGAACTATGGCTATGTCGGCTGTATCCGAGACTTGTTCATCGATGGGAGAAGCAAGAACATCCGGCAATTGGCAGAGGCACAGAATGCCGCAGGAGTCAAGTCTTCCTGCTCCCGCCTCAGCACCAAGCAGTGCGACAGCTACCCATGCAAGAATAATGCCATCTGCAAGGATGGCTGGAACCGCTTCATTTGTGACTGCACTGGCACCGGCTACTGGGGTAGAACATGTGAGCGAGGTAAGCTGAATTTTCTGACCTCAGTTACACAGAGATTAAGGTATGCAGAACTAGAACAAAATTCACTGTTTCCATGAGACTTTCCCTGCCCTTGCTGGTCTTCCCAATGCTAAGTTCCAGTCCCTACTACTTCTCTGATCATTTCATTCCAGTCTTTCCCACCTTCATTTCATAAGTTTACCTCTTCATCTGCCACTTCTTTCCCTAAGATTTCTGAGAAACCTTTTATTCAGGTTCCAGAGTTTCTTTGACTGAACACGATTTGTCTCCTAAGGCAGAAAATGCTGCTGCATGTGAGAAGTCTCATGCAAATTACTGGAAACAGTACCAAGTGTGAACTTGAGTTACAGAGATTTTTCTTCCATGGGACAGACCATGTATCCTGGTTTTGTCTAGTGTTTCTCTTTTTTGCATAGTAAGGTTTCCTTCGATGGCTGTTCATCAAGCCAACCAACGAGATAGTGTTAACATCAACATGTTGCCACGTTCACCTCTGATAAGGCAAATCTGTAGGAGGTGTCAGGAGACTCCCTGCATCTTATTCTTTGTCATTCTGACTGGTGATTTAATGATTTATGATTTGAGATATGAAGCAGAAGTGCTGCTGGTACAGGCAGGCAAAATGTGTGTGTTCTAGGCCACATGGAACAGAATTAACTAATGTAAGGTCTCTGAGCTATATATTTCTCAAACACCATGTGGTTCCATTAACTGTTATCTTTATTGTGCTTCTGCCACCCTCAAAATGAGGGAGGTGAGTGGGTCAAAAAAACCCCAAACAAACAGATAGGGCTAAGGTCACTTAGAAAATATTCCCTTAAAAGGTTTATTCTTATATTCAAAACCATCCTTCTGTTAATATTAGGCCATTGCATTGCATTTGTGTTGAACTGGACTCACACTACGCCCAAGAATTCACTGTATACTGTTAGCAGAGTCTTAGGGCTTCCATCCCCTTCTTTCTATTACCTTAGCACCATGGCCTAATGGTTATGGCATATGTCTTAAAACTGGCCGGTGCCTAAGGGGAGGAAAGAAGGAGCAGGCTAGCTCTGTTAATAAGAGACAGCTATTGACCCATTCTTCCTGTCTGCCATCTGTTATCTTGCTTTACTCAGTTCTTAGACTTCTGTCCTGTAAAAACTGAGGAGTGTAACTCCTTGATTTGCAGCCCAAGATGTAGGATGAAGGGTTAAGGGGCAGGGGAGCCTGGAATAAGTAATCTGTGCCTGTTGGTTACCCGGAAAATCACTCTTATAAGCCTCTTTCATAAGAGGCTTATGAAAGGTGGAAGCAAGGACAGGTGGCCTGGGAAGAGTACGGGTATGCTGTCTGGGAAGCTAGGGACCAGGTTAGGAAAGCTAAGGCCCAGTTAGAATTAAACTTGGCTAGGGATGTTAAGGATAACAGGAAGGGATTCTACAGGTGTGTAGCGAATAAAAGACAGATTAGGGACAACATAGGCCCCCTCTGGAAACTATCAGGATAACTGGCTACCCTGGATTTGGAGAAGGCTGAGATTCTTAATGACTTCTTTGCCTCGGTCTTCACTGGCAAAGGCTCTGACCGCACCACCCAAGTCTTGGAAGGGAACCCTAACTCTTCTATGATTCTAAGTAACACCTCTGTATATTCAGCAAGTTACACTGGATGCAATATAGACTTTGGTTGAAGTGATCTGCTCAGGCAGTACTTCTGTGCAGATGGAGAAACCTTGCTATGGCTGCAGTTTGAGAGGGTACAGAGAACTGCTACCAAGGCCTCAAATTCATTCTTACAATTCCAGTATCTCATCAGTCATTCAGTATTGGCAATGATGCAAGCAAACAAAGGTGTTTTCAGTCTTAAAGTACCCTAGCTTCTAGGGGTACTTAATTCCCTTCTTGGGGTAATTGAAATAGCATAGAAGAGATGGGGTGAGACATGGCAAAGACTAGTTCATATCTGATACGACTTCCACCCAAGGAGGGGAGTATGTCAAGGGGTCAAAAAGGACTGCTCTGGTTCTTTTATTAGTTGTATGTTTTTCTTGTACTCACTAGGAAAGAATGTTCTTGGGAGACAAATTGTGAAGGCTTCTATGTGGTATACTTACATTCAAGTCCTTGCTGTAGAATCTAGAGTGAACAGACATCAGTGTTTGATCCTCAGAAAGGCTGAGACAAAGTACATCATCTAAACAAGACTCTCTTTAGTCTTCATAAAAGACTCTGTAGCCAGTGGCAGATGGCAGAGAAGGAAGAGGAGATGAAAGGGCAATGGGATTCATGGGCAGAAGTGCTCAGTGCCAGACTATGAGGCTAAGCAAAGGCAGCAGCAATGCTGGCAGTTAGCAAGATGTCTTCATTTCACACCTTCCACCACAGGCTGGTAACACACCGTTAGTTATTTATTTTCTTAAATCCTTGAGCTCCCCATTTACTATCATCTTTCCTTATGGTTCTCTGCTACCCAGTCTAACTTAGTGTGACAATGTTGGAAATCATGTGTGAGAAGAACCTTTCTGAGCCACTGTTAAAATTAAGGAGCTGCTATAAACAGAGCAGCATTTGGATGAGAAACTTCAGATATACTGCAGTAGCTGCTGGAAGAGAGCAGTGGCATGGCTAATTACCAGTTCAGGGAATAAGATTCTGTTATAAGAATATATAAATATATAAGATTTGCAAGTGGCATTAACTCAGCTAAAGTAGTATTGTGACTTCCTTCTTTAGATGCCTTGAGGCTTTGTATTGAGTTTGCTGAGTCTTGGGTTGTGGTGTGTGGGGCATTAGGGGGAAAAAAACAATGTTGGAGGTTGTACTTCTGGTAGTATTTAGTCATTATTGAATCCCAGGGTTTTAGAAAGGAGTATCAGAGAAGAGTGTATGCAGTGCAGCATCTCTGTCCTCAAGTACCTTGTTCCAACAGGTCTGCCATTTTGCTAATTAGTTCGAAATAAAAAACATAAAATGCCTGAAAGCCCATGGGAATGCTTCCCAAATGTTTTCCAGTCATCAGAGGTGGGGAAGGCTTTGGGAGAACTGACAAAAAGGATCCAGTGCAATGGGTAGTTCACTTCCTCCTGTTGCATGTGAACAACCTTCACATACTGAAACCCACAGAAATTAGGGTGAGTTGCAAGTCTTGTCAGCAAGATGAGCTGGAGGGCTGTTACAGACATGCAGGAAGGTGGCAAGGATGCATTGGTGCAGTTACTTGTGAAGGATCTTTAGTGTTTTCTAAGTGCTTAATATACTTAGAAAGCCTTTGGCTTCTGATTTGTTAGTATTTGACATCAGTTGCAGCATCAGGCCGCTGCAGCCCCATGTTAGCTGCTCTTAAGGTGTTAAGAGGTAGGAGCTGGATTTGGTCATGGAGGATGACGTACTTTGCTGTGATAACAAAGTTATCTCCTCACAACCCGCGGACTTCTGTGAAAAGGACCCCAAAGCACTGGCATTAAACAAGCAGGAGGAGGAGAGTGTTTGTTGTGTTCACATTAGCTATTTTCTGTAGTTGCACTGAAAATGCCATGGATTCACGAAGTTGCATGAGGCCTTTTCTACTGCAGATCCCGAAGGCTGTCTGAATGCTCTCCTTCTACTGAAACACTGGGAGAGCGACTGCAGAGGGCAAAAGCCCAGGAAGGACACAAAGCAAAAGATGACTTAAAATCAGATCATTTAGGCCAATGAAAATCAAATCTTGTTAGCTCACTTTTTAATGCTTTCTTCTACTTAAATATGCTGATCAGACTTTTAATTTTTATTAAGAGGTATATACTGATAAGATTAGAGAATGCAGGTTAGTCTGATGCTGCTGGCCATTTAAGACTGAAATAAAAGACATCAAGGTTTAAGTTTTAAACTGCTGAACTTAATTGCTCAGAACCGGCTGTAGGATGAGTCCTTTCCAAGTAACAAAAATAAAAGTCTTGTTCCAGCCTTTCCTTTTGCTGAGCTGCACCCAGTGTTTGTTGCAGCAAGACAGAAATAGCCCACTCCAGTTCTCCTCCCAGGGGCTGAAACCAGTGTCCCTTCCTGTCTGGGTTTGCTCACAGATGGATGGTTAACATCCTGAGCAAACCAGGATTTTTCTGTGGTTTGTGGCATACCGTTTGTGAACAAGAGTGTGCCTGCTGTTAGCAATGCCAGTATTGAGCATAGGACTACATGTTTTATTACCTGCCAAATACCTTTACAGCAACGTTTGCTAAGAACAGTTTAATGACAACACACGTCTGCCTATTATGTATGGAATAAATAGAGATGTTGTAAAATTACTGGTAATAAGAAACGCTACAAAATCATTTACTATGTGGTTAAGTGCTGCATGCATTGCTGTCTTAAGCACAGGTAGCAGCATAGATTTCTTTGTCATTTTAGTGAAGATGTTTACTGATGATTACATATTTGAAGGTTTGTTTAAAAAACCTAAAATGTGTTGATGCTTTTTGGACTGTCCAGGCCTTCTGAGCCTGCAGTGTAATGCTATGTAATTGCTGCAAATAGATTTTCGTACAGGACTGATGGTTCCCAGGGGTGCTGGACACATTAGCAGAAAAGCCTTTGCTGCAGTGTTTTAGTGCTTTTAATCCTTGATGGATCTTGAATACTCAAAGACTTTAGGAAAGTCAAAACATCAGAGTAATTTTTATGATTTCATGAGATAAAGTAAAGATGTTAGAAATTAGATGGTCTGTTCTAGAGCTTACCTGTTCATTGACTTACTAGTACAGATAGGTCCCTATTGTACAATTTCCCAAAACTTCTCCAAACTTCAAAAAAAAGAAAGTTTCCATCAGAATATAACAAAAGAGTTCACACAATCCTTTCACACCCGTTTTAATTTGTTCCATTAAACATGATCTCAGGCATGTTAGCTTTTGCTGAGGGTGAGCAGTTCATTTTCTTGCTTACCATCAATCCGTTTTCAACACCTGTGGATGTTCCCTCTATGGCTGGCCCAAGTAGCTACTACTGTGATATGTGCTCTTCTTATGCTCAAGAAATGCAGGCCCAGGCTTCTTGTGTTTAGCTCCCTCATATCTCTCCCCAGTGGTTGGGTGTCAGAGCAGGAGGCTATTGCTAGTTGCATAAATACTGGATTATTCTACTGTATTAGGCTTTTATGTATACTCCATCTCTGCATCCTTCCATTGCCTTCCATGGGGTAACTTCTAACATTCAAACAATTCCCAAAATGCTCATGAGATGTGATAGCTCCAATAAGGACAGGGCAGCCAAGGTGGGGCTTGTAAGGGGAGAGAAACAATATGAAGGAATAATTTTGTTGTCTCTCACTTCTGTGGATTTATATTGTGATCTTTTCCACTCATCATAACTTTGTTGTCCATAGATGTATATATTCAGTCAAAAGCCACCCTGAATATGTTTGTTCCAGCAGAAGTGATGCCATTTCTTGCCTTGTAATGCCTTGGTGATATCCTCAGTACAGAAGAGTGTGCAGTTAATTCTGCAGTCAGGGTGATAATATCTTTTTAGGAGAAGATCATTTCATGGTCTTTAGGCTGTTTAACTTTGAAGAGTCTTATTGATGTGGCAATCTCCACCAGCATCTGCTGAGCAGCTGGAAAATCTAAGACCATATAAAAATCAACTGATTGTCTCTCCAATATTTTATAATGACATGGGTATGATTTTTTTATCTGTGCTCTGTTCTGTTTCTTCGTCTTGTCTCCGTCATCATATGCTCTTGATATTTAAGGCCACTCCTGCCTTCCATGCTGCATGTGAATTTATTAGTACTCCAGGTGCTCTTTATCTCATTTGAATATGGTAATTGATGGCACAGAAGATAATTTCTGCTGTTTTTCTCTAAACTTCTAGGTTTCTATCTGTTCATTGCCGAGTGTAGCTTTCACAAGGTCTTCCCAGTTCAAGAAATATGATTATCCAAAACCGCATTAGATTTTGTGCTAAAGTCAGCTCCTGCGAAGAGCACTTGAACAACAAAAAAAGATATTGGTGGGTAGATGATTAAGAACATTTGGTTACTGCTTTTTAGCATTTTATACTTTTATTAGCGTAGGCCTCTTCTGCAGGACTAATAACAGAGTGTTATATTTTTTTTATCTGCTGGTTTATAAATGGTAGCTCAGAACAATGGCTTCTTAATGCAAGCTTCAAAATACACCTTATCTGTAAGTCAAGGCACAGTGCTGCTCCGATGATAACTCTCAGATTAAAGGATACCTTTCTCATAGCAGGTCAGTTTTGCCTGAATCGCACTATCAGGGGAAGGCGGAATTTACTAAAACTTGGATCATCTGAAGTGGTAAGTCACCATGAAGGAAGGAAATACTGTTTCACCTTTTCATCCTAGTTTTCCCAGGGAGCTCCCAGCAAGACATATAGTGGCATGTTGCATGTATGATCCAGAATGTGCCTGCTTACTTTAGAATGCCCCATATCTGTTGTGGTATGTCAGGTGTTTAGAGATGAACTGATTAAACTGGATACAAGAGTCACTTCAGACTACATGGTATCTTATTGCTCAGTGGCTGATCTCAGTCCCTGAAGCTTCATACTCCCATTCCTTTCCATACTCTTGAACCAGACCAGACTGTTTCTGCTGAGACTGCCAACTGTCCCTACAACTAATGGTGGTATCTTGATGGAAGTAGCCAGGATGAATTACATTAATTTGTCGTGAAAAATTATTTCCAATATTTAAAATTACTATATAGACCTTGGAGATGTTATCTGTGAAATTAGCTTTCTCTATCTCTCTGCTTTGCCCAGTTGAAGCCATCAAGCTGAAAGGCAGGCACTGGCACAGTGCCTTTTCTGTCTCATTTCTCCTTCTCTATCCACCTCAGAGAGAGAGGAAAGACTTGGTATTCATGATGCTCCCTTAATTGACTCTCTTTCCATATGGAGATAGGCAGTTCCATGGACACTTTGATTGACTGGATGAGTCTATTATGTGATATGGAAAAGATACGAAAAAGAAGTGCCATCACCGTAAGGAAGGTCCCACTTGGTGGTTGTCCTGGGTTCAGCAGTAGCAGTCATGTTTCTCCTCCTTGGTAGCTGGTGCAGTGCTGTGTTTTGACTTTCGGCCTGGGAACAGAACTGATAGAGATGTTTTGGTTTGGCCAAGGACTTTGTGAGCCTCATGCTCTGCCAGGGAGGAGGGGAAGCCAGGAGGAAGCAGAGACAGGACACCTGACCCAAACTGACCAAAGAGCTATTCCATACCACAGCACGTCATGGCCAGGATGTAACTGGGAGTTAGCCGGAAGGGCTGGGAGACTGCAGGGTTGGAGGAGGTATCGGTCGGAGCTTGGTCGGGCTTGGGGGGCGAGTTATCGGTCAGCGGGTGGTGAGGTGTTGTATTCTGTTCCCTTGTTATTTCCTTTATCATTATTATCATTGGTGGTAGCAGTAGTGATTTGTGTTATACCTTAGTTACTAAACTGTTCTTATCTCAACCCGTGGGAGTTGCATTCTTTTGATTCTCCTCTCCGTCCCTCTGAGAGCAGGGGGAGGGCAAGAAAGGGGGGGAAGTGAGCGAACGAATTACCTGACTGGGTTTAAACCACGACAGTTCTTTTTGGCACCCAACGTGGGGCACGAAGGGTTGAGATAACGACAGATTTGACTGGATTAATAGTCATTCGTCACAATGCTGATTTATTGGGTATCAGAGTTGTTCTTCTTGATCTCACAGCTTCAGACCGTTGTAACTTACGTAGAGCCGGTATTTGCTCTGATAGTGTTTATCAAGTGTGGGGCTTGGGCTAAGGTTCTTGCCTCACTGTGCTTTATGGCAATGGCTTGTAATACGGGTGGGCTCCAGCAGCAGGGCGGGACGGACGTGGCCGTGGACTTGTACCTGGCCGTCCGGCTGCTCTTCACCGTCCTGGCCCTTGCCCTACTCTCCATCTTCGTGAGGCTGCAGGGAACTGAGGGGGAGCGGTCCCGGGAGGCGGCGGCTGCTGAAGCGGCCCGGGAGAGCAGCCCCGGGGACCAAGCGGCGGCGGGAGCGGGGCCGGAGGCCGCGAAGGGACGGCTGCCGGTGGAGGAGGCCGGGGCGGTCGAGGAGCAGAAGGAAGCGGCTGCCGAGCAGCGGGATAAGGCGGCGGAGGAGCCGAGCCCCGCGGAAGAGCCGAGCTCGGCGGAGGAGCCGAGTCCGGCGGCCGAGCCGAGCCCCGCGGCCGAGCCCCGCCCTGAGACGGCCGAGAGCATCCCCCGGAAGCCGCCCGCCGAGCCCCAGGAGGATGCCGGAGACCACGCAGCATTTCCCAGCAAGGCAGAGGAGGAAGAGCTGGACTCAGGAAAAGAGAAGCTGGCGGTGGGAGAGCCGGCAAGCACAGCAGCTACACCAGCCCCAGTGACAAGCACAGCAGCATCGTTTGAGAGTTCTGAAGGCTCTGAATGGCCTTTGGGTACCCTTGGGACCTGCCTGCTGATTGTGATGGGGATCAGCATGTTGGCACACACACAGACTGTGTTCTACCCACAACCATTTTGTCTGATCTCAAAAGTTAAGCAGAGTCAGGTTTGGGTCTTGTCTGGGGTTAGACAACAATATAGGGGGACCAAGAGATTTTCCCCAAGGCTGGAGAGTCATGAGTGGCAGGGTGTGTGGGACAGTATGGGCAAGTATCTAGTCCACTGGGCCCCTCCAGTGCTTTGGAAGCGTCGGAGATGGAAGGCAGCTGTATGGAGTCCCCAGCAACAAGCTGCAGAAACTGCTGAAGGGGACAGTGAATTATTTTGAGCCTGGTGGGCCCATGGCACTTCAGGCCATCAGAGCAGAGATGCAACACAGAGATGGACTCATGATCGAGGGGTGGACATAACAATGGACACTATTGCCCAGGTTATTCACGCGTGTGAACACTGCACACAGTCTCTCCTGCTCTGGAAGACTGTTACAAGAGATGGAGCCTGACATGGACCAGATGGACGCAGCAGCTTTATAGGGACTGGTCCATGCACTAAGATAAGAGTGCACCGAGATAAGAGTGATGGTATATTGAAAATGTGGGATCTGAGCATGACGTGAATGGTATGGAATAAGGGGTGGATAATGTCCTGGGTTCAGCAGTAGCAGTCATGTTTCTCCTCCTTGGTAGCTGGTGCAGTGCTGTGTTTTGACTTTCGGCCTGGGAACAGAACTGATAGAGATGTTTTGGTTTGGCCAAGGACTTTGTGAGCCTCATGCTCTGCCAGGGAGGAGGGGAAGCCAGGAGGAAGCAGAGACAGGACACCTGACCCAAACTGACCAAAGAGCTATTCCATACCACAGCACGTCATGGCCAGGATGTAACTGGGAGTTAGCCGGAAGGGCTGGGAGACTGCAGGGTTGGAGGAGGTATCGGTCGGAGCTTGGTCGGGCTTGGGGGGCGAGTTATCGGTCAGCGGGTGGTGAGGTGTTGTATTCTGTTCCCTTGTTATTTCCTTTATCATTATTATCATTGGTGGTAGCAGTAGTGATTTGTGTTATACCTTAGTTACTAAACTGTTCTTATCTCAACCCGTGGGAGTTGCATTCTTTTGATTCTCCTCTCCGTCCCTCTGAGAGCAGGGGGAGGGCAAGAAAGGGGGGGAAGTGAGCGAACGAATTACCTGACTGGGTTTAAACCACGACAGTGGTGTATATTGGCTTATCCCAATCTGCTTGGTTTCTCTGCCTTCTCTTACACACAGTTAACCCCCAGAACAGCTCACAGGGTGCTCCTGGTGAATCCTCTGCCACTAGGTAGCAGATTCCAAGATGCTACTCTTTAGAGGGAAACTATTCTCCCTCTACTAAAAGGTCTGAGAATGCATAAGGGAAAGATAATTTTCATTACCTTTATTTGCTTCCTTACCAGCATCCTCATTTCTTTTCTGTGTAATCAAGAAAAAGGAGGTTAAAACTGGGAGGTAAATTGCAGAAGAGGGAAACTGTATGCTGGTAAGTCAAATCTTGGTACGAGTTTTCAGAGTGACTTCCTGCTTTGTGATAATTATAGGTGGGGAGTAGGTGGCTAGGTAAAACATTAATATGATGGATATTTCCTGAGATTTATGCAAAAGTTATCCTACTGAAGGGGCTCAGATGCAGGGAGGATGTACAAGAAAACCCACCTTATAATAATGACGATGGCGCATCCACAGTCTTGAAGGAACTGCCAGATTAAGTGCCTAAACCACTGTCCATCATATTTGAGAAGAAGTCATGGCAGTCTGGTGAAATTCTGACTTCTGGAAAAGGAAAAACATATCTCCAGTTTTAAAAGGGAATGAAAGAAAGACCTGGGGAACTACGGGCCAGTCAGTCTCACCTCTGTGCAGAGTGAGATTATGGAACAGATTCTCCTGGAACCTGTGCTAAGGCACATGGAAAACGATGAGGTGGTGACAGCCAACATGACCTCACTAAGGGCAAATCATGCCTGGCCAATTTGGTGGCCTTCTGCGATGGGGTTATGGCATTGGTGGATAGGGGAAGAGCAGCTGACCTCATCTACCTGGACTTGTGTGAAGCATTTGACATTGGTCCTCTTGTGGTCAGCCTGGGCCCTTTGGGTAGGGGTTTTCTACCATCCAGATGTTGTGTTCTTCTGACCAGTTTAGCATTTTTACATTTCTGAACAAGAAAGAATTGAAATCCTTCATGCTATGATACTGCTAAAGGGAGCAGAAGGACAAGGCAGGTTGGAGTGGATTACTGTTGGAAGTTGTATCAAAGCAGCAGAGTTTAGGATTTTAGGATTCAACTGGAGTCTTGTGGAATCAGACTTTTAAGTCTGACTACAGGCCACATTTCAAACTGCCAAGAAAAGAAAAATATGGTATTTTAAATAGTGAGGTTTTATCCACTACCTTGTATTAAATGAGCAAAAATGCAAAATGGCAATTCAGCCCTCAGCTGAAAAGCATGTTAGATCAACAGCTCTGGAATCCTAAGCTTGTGTTCAGAATGAGAAATATACACAGAGTAGCTATTCTTTATGTACCTTATTCATCTCTAAGAGCAGTATTTCCATTAGAGATTAGAAGGTCGGTTTTCCTGACCTGCTCAGTCTTTGGTAGAGCTGCTAAATAGTGTGATGAAATGAGGAACTTTTCTTCTGTAGCTCTGATTTCCTCTCTGTTGCTTATGTGACTGCTGACGACAGAAAGAGCCATGAGGCAGCTTAGTGCACCCAGCCCTGGCAACAGAGCAAGAAGGAGGGGTTGAGCTGAGCAGAACAAAATGTAGTTTGTATCATTTGCCACCTTAGGACATGATTTCCCTCTGAACAAGTGATTGGCAAAAGACAGTGTTCTGTCCTCTGGGAGGACTGACCAGCACTGAATTTTAGCCTCTCCCTCCCTGCCAAGTGTTAACTGGAGGATGACTTAGCACTGCAGCCAAGGTGCTTGCCTCAAAGCTGTGTATTTAATAATTCCAGCTTTTCTTCTTGAACACAGGGATGGCCACCTTAGGATATGGATAATGTAAGGTATAGGTAGTAGTTGACAGTTCACTTCTCACCACTCTCAGTCTGATGCTGGGAGCACCGCTGTGGTGTGAAGGAGCTGCCATTAGCCACCTAGGTGAAGGGGGTGGGGATTCACTTCTGTCCCAGTCTGTCACCCTCTTTTTCACTGAAGCAACACTGCAGTTCTGTTTCCTGTTCAGATGCTTGTATGCCATTCACCTAAGCCTCCTGGGTTCCTTCTGCCACCTCACCTTCCAGTCCAATCAAATTTCACTTTTCTGTCTGGTGCAGAAGAGCAAGGAATGTCTTGGAACGTTTCTTGGGATATGGGAAAAGGGGATGAGGGAAGGAATGAATAGAGCTTTGTCAAACAAAAGGCTGGTGTCTTTTTCATTTTATAGCTTGCAGCCTTTTTGGGTAAAGCAATTAGGTAAGAAGGAAAAAGATGAAAGAGATGATTTATCATGCTGTTTTTTAAATGCCCCACTTTGGGTTTGCTTTATCTATTTTTTGTTTAAAGCCAAAGGCACTTGGCTTGCTTTAAAAAAAAATAAATAAATAAATCAGAACATGAAGAAACACCACAAATAGCCATGTCAAAGAGTAATGAATCCAGCCAGACAGAAGGACTTGTGTTGAAATAAAAAAGGCAGAAAAGTGTAGGCTGGAATTGGTATTGATTGTGCAACGTGCACAGTGCTAATGGACCTGCAGAAGAAACAAGAACATTGCAGCCATAAAGTGAAAACCTGGTCCGTTGTGAATACAGATGAGAGTGAGAAAGACACTGCTTTTGTGGGGCTGCTTTTGCATACATGGCCTCTTGAGCTAACCTGCTTATAAAGTCAGAGTGACAGGATGTAGATTAGCAATCATCATCCTCATTTAGCTGTTTCTCCCCAGGCCGATTTACACTGTTGTGATTTCTCTTTCCTTTTGTCTTTTCCTGCTGGCTGGTGACTGTTTGCTGAGCCCATCTCTTCTCTTTTACATGCTTTGTTGGTTGGTTCATTTTTGTTGTTGTGGTTTGGGTTTGTTTTTTTTTTTGTTTGAGAGGGAAGACTTAAAAGTTAGAAGGCTGGTCACTAACCCCTCTTTGTGTGTGTTGCCTACAGTTCATACCCTAGTTTGTGACAAGTAGGTCTTCCAGGAGCAGCAGCTTTGGAACAACTTCCGTGTGCCTTCTGCTGAGAGTTGTTGTTTTTCCCAGATACCCTGTTGCTCAGATTAGGCAGAAGTATTGGCCTGTATCTACTTGATCAATATGTTCCATCAAAGAGTTGATCAACAAAATCCTATTAAAACAGTGTGATACCCTTAGCTTTCTTCTTCCATTGAAAGTCCTGGTAGGTGGAGAAGAGATTGTGCATGACAAAAGCTGTAACACAGCATTTTCTTGGGTGCCTGCAGGTGGCTGTGTATTTTTTTTCCTGCTTTTGCATTGCTTCTGAGTTACACTTTGGAGTAACTCCTTGGAGAAGGCTACCTTGGAGGGCTTCAAGGCAGAAAAAAGGAAGGGAGTTTTGGGGGTCCTGGCATAGACTTGTTTGTGTTTAGGGCTGCAGGTATGTTCAGTTCTGAGGTGAGACAGAAGTGTTCAGGCAATGATCTGGAACCCATCTGACACTGATGAGACCATATTTGCACACTGACAATGGATTTTAGGCTATTCTCTGCCATAGTGATGTGGGGCTCTGCTGCATCTGCAGAAACCAGAGATGGGGGCTTGGGTGAATTTTTGTATCCTTCTATATGGATAACACATGGAGGAGCCTTAAAACTTGCAAGGAGCGGGCAAGGTCACGGCTGGGAGAAAGGAAGTAAGTTGCTGACCTCTCTACCTGTCTTTGGGGTATCAGAATAAGCTAAACAAACCCACATTGAACTGTTTATAAAGGTAGAAAATGATAATCCAATGATACAAGTGCCATTTTTGCATATATAGGGAGCATTTTCAAAATATATTAATATAATTATAGTTTTATGCATTGGGATACTGTGATATAGAGCAATTAAGGAACCTACAGTAAGATTCAAGATTACAAAAGTAATTAGCCACAGACCCGTGCTGAGGGGGTTGCATTTATGTTACTGGGATTTAAATGTCTGAATATAAGATATCAGATAATTTAGTCATTAGACTCTTAGGCAACTAAGCTACTTTTTTCCACCTTGAAAATGCCTATCCGATGTCTCTAAAATAATACAGATCTCTACAGACATGGTGATCTAGTCCTGGAATATTTGATTAGCAGTTCCTAGATATAAATACTTTACATCCTGTGATAGGATAGAGATAATCTATATCAGAACCCGAGTTCCTTCATCTTCTTCTGCTCTCGTTTTCCCACTTGGAAGAGCACTGATGAATCACTTTGGCCTTTCAGCCATGCAGTAATGAAAAACTGATTACCATACAGCTCCCCTGGGTCAGCCTCTCTCTTATCCAGCATTGCACTCACCAACTATCCTTCCCTGTGTGCCTGGTCAGAATCCAGGGAACTCCAACTAACTAATACATGGAGGAAGTTAGTAAAGATATGCTTATAAAACAAAACTGAAGTTGTACAAGCCTTAACTTAAGGAACAAATGAACATTAAGGAAACATTATCTGGCAGTGAGAGCTAAAAGACACAGTGATTTCCCCTGGACCAGGGGTAAAGACACAAGTGCTGTTGGAAATTAGGCACAGAGCACCCTGTGCTACACCGTGTGCAGTCCTGTTTGCCCTGCAAGACTATCCGCTGACCGCTCCAGTGACAGCCAGCTGCAGGTAAACTGTGTGAATGTGGGCATGTGTCATCTAAATTAAGCATCATTGCTGGGCTAATGAGTGAATTTGGTTGGGGCTTTTCACGAAACGAGCCTTGACGTATATGGCACATCACTAATTCAGAGCTTCATTAAAGTGTATGATATAGACATGGCTGGGGATTCTTGTTCTGGCTTATATCACTACAGAGAAGTTCATTTTTTCTGTGCTTTATTTCCCCCAGCTTAAATACCTCAGATACTTGAGACTTACCTAAGTCATAGAAAGGTTGCAAGGTGAAAAATTAATGAATCATAAATAACTTCAAATTGTAGATGAGAGAAGTTGAAGACCAGCAAAATATTAATTTTTGTTACTCTTTGACCTTCTGTTCCATAGTTTTCTTGAGCTTAAATGGGACATTCTGCCCTGAGAACAGGTAGAAAACTTGGCCTAGTGATTTATATTAATTTTTGTATTATCTAACTTATTTTCCTGTTGGTTCTAGTTGACACTTAGTATTTTATTTTTCATCAGTACAGAAATGCTAGCAGCTTTTGATTTTGTGTATTAATAATTTGAGTTTATATCTTTAAAAGAACAACATTGCCTAGACCCACAATGCTTATTGAAAATCCTTAAAGGTCAGAGATTTTCTTTTAAAATAGCAATGACTTTGTGTCTTGTGGTACTTCTCTCTACCTGCAATGCTAATGCAGTCCTTGTGTGGTTGCTGAGACACAGTGCTGGATTTTTTTTTTGAGGTATACAAGCAACCTTTTGTAGATCAAATGCCATAGAACTTGAGCCACTCAAGGGGAAAAAACTTTCTAGTTTCTTTGGCATTGAAAAGGTAAAATTATTCATTGCCCTTTATGAAGCACTAAACAAATTATGAGATTTTGTATGGCGTGTCAGCGATTGGCTTGAATGTGTTTAACTCGATAGTGATATGAGATTTACAGAGCACACAAGAAGGGAGCCTTAAATAGTTTTACCCATTGACCTTTGCCAAGATAATAAGCCTGAATATCAACTCCTCACCAGTTAAATTGTGTACTAATGAAGTGACATTGGATACTCTGCTACAGGCATGCTAGTGAGAAGTTTTCCTGGTCACTTGTGTAGAAATTTGTATTCAAAAATGTGAGTATAAAAAGTGTATTCCCTTAATAGCTTTCATGGCTATTTGTTATTAAAAAGAAGAATAAGAACAGTGAAGAGAGTGCTGTCGAGCAGCTTAGACTGAAATCCAACAATATGAAGGAAATTGGCAAAAAAAACCCAAACAGATAAAAAGAGTTGAAATATAATCAGGAGGCTGAAGGGGGAGGTGTTCTGGAGAAAGATTAGAAAAGCTCAGTACATATTGCCTGGTAAAATGATACACGGTGAAATGATGAATCAACTCTGATGTCTTCCCAAGGAAGGTGAGTTATTTAAGGAAGTTCACAGGGCACTAACTAGAATATTGGATTAAATTAAGAAAGGAAAAAGGTGAATACCACAGACAGCATCCCAACAGCGAGCTGTGTTTATTTTTTGCTTTGTTTTGCTATGGCAGGATTCCTTGAGAAGGGATAGAAATCTCATCAGTTAGACACTGGAAATTAGGATAAAACAGCAGAGTATGGTCAGGCTGATAATATGCTTTAATGAAATACACTTTGTAAGAGGGAAAGAAGGGAAGGGAACTGCATGATTTAGCCACCTTTTCTGTTTCTAGCTTGTATGGATCTGTGAAATGTATGCCTCAGAATAATGAAAATCTGGAAATGTCTTCCAACTTCAAACGACTTATTTTTCTTTCTAAATCTGGCTAATGACTGGATATGTTTACCCAATTAGTGATAACATGAATAAATTTATAAGGTATGCAAGACACTGATTCTCAAATTATATTTTATTTGATTCATATCGTAATTACGTATTATAATAACTTATGCTGAATTAGGAAGTCTAGAATAGTTTATTGTGTAAAAATAGCAATATTTTGAAACCTCTAGCTTCTTTACTAGATCTAAAGGACAGTGGAACAAACTCCATGTTTAGGCAAAGTAGAAACAATATTATGTAGCATGCGTTACTGTATCAAATGAGAAAGAAATGTCATTGAGGAAGGAATTGTCAAATACACTGTAGGAAAAAGCTGTTGCCAAAAAACAACAGAGGTATTCACTGAGAAAGAGAAACATGGGGAAGCGTAGCATGTATCCAAGATCTTTCCAGGTTGATGGTAAAGGAGGGCTTAGTGGAAGGCTCATTCTCAAGCCTGTGTCTGAGCAGAAGCAAGTAAGTATAGTGCTGAATCTTCTCCTTTGTGGCAGGTGTTTCTGACTGCCGGGCTGTCATACCCAGTGTTGCTCACCAGCATGAAACCTCAAAACAACAACAAAATGTAGTCTAGTCTGTCATTAGTTGCATTCAGTTCTGCTCAGTCATATAGTTTGTTTGATCTTTGGCAAATCATTTAGGTTCTAATGCATAAAAGCAGTAAATTCTGATAAACCTCAGGGTTGCCCTGTATGGTGCTTAGGAGCCCATCAGCTTTTAGAATAAAATCCTCAAAAATAAGATATGTGCCTACAGTGTGAAGAGGCCATTAATAAGGATGATGTTCATGACAGCAAGCAGAGTGCCAGTGACTGGGGGGAAGTGGGGACAGGATTCCAGCAGCCAGTTGTGCATGCCAGGTAAGGGAATGTGCTAGTCCCCTCTCCTCTGTGAAGCCTTGATCTCGCTGCAACCTTGAGCTCAGTGCCCACATAAATATGAAATTCACATTCAAAAACCTGCTTGAAGATTTAGATGCCAAATAGCGTCGTGTGTGGTCATACAACTGCAGTATGTTGGTGAGGCGGTTTGGTGCTCTGCTTAGCTGATCTGCTTTTACATTCCCTTCTTTCCATTAAACAGAAACCCCCTTGTTGCCAGACTCCAAATTGCTTGCAGTTCTGTTTTGATCTCTCCATATCTAATTGCTCACAGGATATTTTTTTGCTCAGACCAAGGGTTTTGCAAGTGACTATATGCCTTGATTCCTGTATTCTTTGTGTTAGTAACCTTGTACCTTGTGGAGGAAGCACTAGTGCCATGTTTAAAAGCTGTGGAAACTTGGGAGCTTCTCAGACTGGACATCTATCACTTTTTAAATTAGATTGGTGTTGTACTGTTGAGCTGTGTCAGGAGTGAGTGAGAAAAGCACTGTGATTTCCTCTTCCACATGCGGATGAAATTAGGGAAGTATGACAGTCCTGCAGCAATCCTGCTGGTTTGGTGCCTTTGTTGGAGCACAGCTGTGCCCAGCAGCTGGTCTGGAATCAGGGAACCAGGAAATTTGCACAGTTAGCAGATATAAATAGGGAATCTGTAACTATGAGGGATGCTTAACTCTGCAGTAAATAAATCCTAGTCCAAATAAAAGGCCAATTGAAATCTTAAAAAACTGTCTTGTGCCTCAGTTCTTTCCCTTTTGAGTCTCTCTTCATTTGAAGCATTTGAAAGAGAAACAGGTGTTGTATCTATAGAGTCTTAACATCTATGTTTCAAGTGATGTCAAGAATTTTCTCCTTTCCCTTACATATTTACATTAATTTTAGGCTTGTAGATTATTTTCCATTTTCCAAAGGAATTACTGTCCTTTTCATGATTTTTATTAGTTTGATATTCTGAAAAGTTTTAATGGCCTGTCTGATGAAGAGTGTGGCAACCAGGTAGTGGGTAGCTCTTGGATCATCCAAAAAGGGGAGAACAGCAACCCAGTGGTGGTGGAACAGTAGTTCAGAGCAGTGGATTCTGTCCATGCACCACCTTGGCTTTGCAGTGTGACACTGGATGAACTGGCTCCTATTTCTGTCAGTTTCTGCTGTGAAAGTAGACCAGTTCAAAAGGCATTCCTGAGGGCATCTTAATGCTTTCAAATTGTGCTGAGGACTTCAAAGAATGGGAATCAGGTACAGTAAAGGCATTCTATTTTAGGACCCCTACCTACCCTTTTCCCAGTTTGGTCAGAGTATGTCAGCTGCTTATTTTAGAAAACATGTTCTTTGTGGTGTAGAGTTGTTTCTGTTCCTTTCTAGGTGTAAATTAGGAAAAGGTTCTTTTGAAACAGTGCTTGCTGATCCAGAACTGGTGCGGGCATGAGCGGATACTTGAGACCTTGCCCAGCAAGTGGCAGTGAGAGCTGCTGGCAGTAAGACGGTACATAAAAGCAACTGTGATTGTCTGTGTGCCTCTGCATTCTCTTCTACTCCTGGAGCAGCCACACTGCTGTCCCTTGAAAAAAACCACACAGCAAGTACTTATCAGCACTAGTGGAGTAAGTGAGGACTCAATTGAAGTCTCCTTCGCCGTCTGATGGCCTCAGGAAGCACTGCCACCTGCCCTTTGCTGTGCCCCTAAAGTGAAAGTGAGCCCACAGTGCATCCCCATTGCCTGCTCTGCTTACCTGGCAGCTGCCGGCTCACTTGACTGGTTCAATTCCTGCAGGCATTTCCTTTGGGGAAAACCATTAAGCTGTTTTTATCTTCAAATAGACTTGAAAAATATACTAAAATTTACTGAAATGTACTGTTTCCTTAATACAACTAAATACACACAGCTTTTTCATCCCTTGGGGCTCCCCTTGTACCCTCACAGGCCTCCAGGAACCCTTAGGAGAAAGCAGAATGTGCTGTACCATACAGATATTGTACTGCAACTCTCAGGATCATGTCTGAGCCCAGTATAAGAGCCTATGAATTACTTTATATTGAAAATTGAGAGAAGTGGCTCACTTTTTGTGCAAGAGAGGCTGCTTCTGCTGGTGAAGAACTTAGCATCCCTTTTCTCCAGAGATACCGGATTGATGGCTCATGTATTAAGAGACAACTTTCTTAAACTCTTGAATGACTCTTAAGATAATAACAAGTTAGTTAGAGTGTTGTATGAAGGAAGCATTCTTTCTACACGGATCCTAGGTACTCCTGTTTCATCACATCAGTCTGACAGCTTTCACTGGCCCTCTTTCCCCATGAAAAAAAACAGAGCAAATTGAGCTGTCTCGTGATGGTGTAGAGTTAGACTCTGATGACGGGTCAGAAGTAGATTTCAAATATGTCTATGCCTGATGCATAATATTCTCAATACAGAAGTTTTGTTTTGATTTAGCTTTCTAATGATTTCTTAAGCAAGTATCTAAAAATATGTTGCAGAGAGGTAAATGAAATTTTTTCCTGCTTTCAGATCTGGTAAAGAAGAATCACAAGGTGACTTGTGACATAGATCTCAAGAGTCCTAATTTGTGTCCTTCTGCTTTAGATAATAGACCAACATTTTTAGGGGCTTAAAAATAAAGAGGTCTTCTTAAATTATGTTTCAGAAAAATTGAGAAGGAAATACTGACCTATTTGGACTAGATGCCTCTCATTTTGGTGCATAATAAGGCAAAAAATTCTGCCCATACTTGAGTCAACTAAGAAAAGTGATCTGGGACATTTACCCCCAGATCATGAGGCAAATGATAGGTGATTGAAAGGAAACATTTGGTTCTGGAGCGGCTGAAATGTCCAGTAAATCCTTATCAGTGGAGTAATTTATTTGTTTTCACTTGGTAGCATTTCTACGCTCCAATGCTGGTAGTTTTCATCATAAGTGTCCTGGGTTCAGCAGTAGCAGTCATGTTTCTCCTTCGTGGTAGCTGGTGCAGTGCTGTGTTTTGACTTCCAGCCTGGGAACAGTGCTGGTGATACCGATGTTTTCGGTTGTTGCTAAGTGATGTTTACCCTGACCAAGGACTTTGTGAGGCTCATGCTCTGCCAGGGAGGAGGGGAAGCCATGAGGAAGCAGAGATGGGGCACCTGACCCAGGCTAGCCAAAGAAGTATTCCATACCACAGCATGTCATGCCCGGGGTGGGGGGTAACTGGGAGTTACCCGGAAGGACACGGGCTTCCGGGTGGGACTCGTTTCTTGGCTGGTGGTATTGTATTCTCTTCCCTTGTTATTTTCTCTTATCATTGTTGTCGTTGTTGGTAGCGGTGGTGATTTGTGTTGTACATTGGTTGCTGGACTGTTCTTGTCTCAACCCGTGGGAGTTGCACTCATTCCATCCTCCTCCCCATTCCTCACGGGATCAGGGAAGGGGAGAGCCCGAGGGGTGTGTGTGTCCTTGATTGCTCTCAGCCTGGCACCACTCACTGGGAGTGAGTGAACAAGCTGTCTGGCTAGGGTTTAAACCACGACCGTTCTTTTGGTGCCCAACGTGGGGCAAGAGGGGTTGAGATAACGACAGATCTTACCGGATTAATAGTCACTCGTCACAATGCTGATTTATCGGCTCTCAAGGTTGTTCCTCTTGATCTCACAGTTTCAGTATATTGTATCTTACTTCCATACGGTATGTGCTGTATTGGTGTTTTTCAAGTGTAGGGCTTGGGCTAAGGTTTTTGTCTCATTGTACTTTATGGTAATGACTTGTAATACAATAGAATCATTGATCATGAAACTGATCTGGCTTATGTTCCCAGTGTGGTCACCACCTTTATATTTTGGGAGGTATATAATAGAAGTGCTTAGCAATTATACAACGAACTCAAATAGGAAATCTCAGTCATCCAGGCATTCTAGAAGTCATCATGGACTGGCCAGAGGGCAAAGATTTCGGAATGTCACCAGAGGAGGAGGTGGTGCGCGCTGAAGAGGCCCCACCATATAATGAACTGTCAGAAAGTGAAAAGCAGTAGGCCTTGTTTACTGATGGCTCTTGCCGTATTGTGGGAAAGCATCAGAGATGGAAGGCAGCTGTATGGAGTCCTGGACGACAAGTTGCAGAAACTGCTGAAGGAGAGGGTGAATCGAGTCAGTTTGCCGAGGTGAAAGCCATCCAGCTGGCCCTCGACATTGCTGAACGAGAAGAGTGGCCAGTACTTTATCTCTACACTGATTCATGGATGGTGGCAAATGCCCTGTGGGGGTGGTTGAAGCAATGGAAGCAGAGCAACTGGCAACGCAGAGGTAAACCCATCTGGGCTGCTGCACTGTGCAAAGATATTGCTGCCCGGGTGCAGAACCTGGTGGTGAAGGTACGTCATGTAGATGCCCATGTACCCAAGAGTCGGGCCACTGAGGAACACCAGAACAACCAACAAGTGTATAAAGCGGCTAAGATTGAAGTGGCTCAGATGGACTTAGATTGGCAACATAAAGGTGAATTATTTTTGGCCCGGTGGGCCCATGACACTTCAGGCCATCAGGGCAGAGATGCAACATATAGATGGGCCCGTGATCGAGGGGTGGACTTAACAATGGACACTATTGCCCAGGTTATTCATGAGTGTGAAACATGTGCTGCAATTAAACAAGCCAAGCGGTTAAAGCCTCTTTGGTATGGAGGACGATGGTTGAAGTATAAATATGGGGAGGCCTGGCAGATTGACTATATCACACTGCCAACAACCTGCCAAGGCAAGCGTCATGTGCTTACCATGGTGGAAGCAACCACCGGGTGGCTGGAAACATACACTGTGCCCCATGCCACTGCCTGGAACACTATCCTGGGCCTTAAGAAACAGATTTTGTGGCAACACGGCACCCCAGAGAGAACTGAGTCAGACAATGGGACTCATTTCCCGAGCACCCTTACAGACACTTGGGCCAAAGAGCATGGCATTGAGTGGGTATATCACATCCCCTACCATGCACCAGCCTCTGGGAAAATCGAACGGTACAATGGGCTGTTAAAAACTACACTGAGAGCAATGGGTGGGAGAACCTTCAAACATTGGGATACACACTTACCAAAGGCCACCTGGTTGGTCAACACCAGAGGATCTGCCAACAGGGCTGGCCCAGCCCAGTCAGAACTTTCACATACTGTAGAGGGGGACAAAGTTCCCATGGTGCATATGAAGAATTTGCTGGGGAAGACAGTCTGGGTTATTCCTGCTTCAGGTAAAGGCAAACCCACTTGTGGGATTGCTTTTGCTCAGGGACCTGGATATACTTGGTGGGTAATGTGGGAAGATGGGGAAGTCCAATGTGTACCTCAAGGGGATTTGATTTTAGGGGAAAACAGCCAGTGAACTCAATTGTATGCCGTTGCCTGCTGTGTAATACTTTAATAGCCCATCAACTAGATGTCTCCAGTTCACCAGCGACTAGCCCTGACTTCCCTCCAACCATCATCCCAACAGAGAATGAACTTTGATAGAACCGGATGAGTTCTGCAGTAAAGGAACGACCAACATCAGCAGGCAACGATCCAGTACTGCACACAGCCTTTCCTGCCCTGACATTGTTACAAGAGATGGAACCTGACATCATGGACCGAATGGACTCGGCAGCATTATAGGGATTGGTCCATGCACTAAGAAAATGATCTTTTTCTCTTGGTCTGTATGTATATGGATGTTTATATGTGGGAGAGCGATGGTGTATTGAAAATGTGGGATCTGAGCATGATGTGAATGGTATGGAATAAGGGGTGGATAATGTCCTGGGTTCAGCAGTAGCAGTCATGTTTCTCCTTCGTGGTAGCTGGTGCAGTGCTGTGTTTTGACTTCCAGCCTGGGAACAGTGCTGGTGATACCGATGTTTTTGGTTGTTGCTAAGTGATGTTTACCCTGACCAAGGATTTTGTGAGGCTCATGCTCTGCCAGGGAGGAGGGGAAGCCGTGAGGAAGCAGAGATGGGGCGCCTGACCCAGGCTAGCCAAAGAAGTATTCCATACCACAGCACGTCATGCCCGGGGTGGGGGGTAACTGGGAGTTACCCGGAAGGACACGGGCTTCCGGGTGGGACTCGTTTCTTGGCCGGTGGTATTGTATTCTCTTCCCTTGTTATTTTCTCTTATCATTGTTGTCGTTGGTGTTAGAGGTGGTGATTTGTGTTGTACATTGGTTGCTGGACTGTTCTTGTCTCAACCCATGGGAGTTGCACTTGTTCGATCCTCCTCCCCATTCCTCACGGGATCAGGGAAGGGGAGAGCCCGAGGGGTGTGTGTGTCCTTGATTGCTCTCAGCCTGGCACCACTCACTGGGAGTGAGTGAACAAGCTGTCTGGCTAGGGCTTAAACCACGACAAGAAGTTAAGATGACATTAGTCCTCAAAAAATCCAAGACTGAACTGAACTTTGGCTTTGTTATAGTCTTTGTTTTGCAGTCTCTTAGCTGTGGCATGAAACTGGGAATCAAATCTGGCAGTCTGAGAAAGTAATCACATCCCTGATGAAGATATATTTTGTCACTTAAAACATACACTTTTGCTTCACCAGCAGTCAGTGCTGTATCACACCGTATCACAGTATGTTAGAGATTGGAAGGGACCTCAAAAGATCATCTAGTCCAATCCCCCTGCCGGAGCAGGAACACCTAGATAATGTTACACAGGAATGTGTCCAGGGAAGGAGACTCCACAACCTCCCTGGGCAGCCTGTTCCAGTGTTCCGTCACCCTCACTGAGAAGAAGTTTCTTCTCGAGTTTAAGTGGAACCTCTTGTGTTCCAGTTTGTACCCATTACCCCTTGTCCTATCATTGTTTGCCGCATATGATTAAATGTTGCTGACGAAGGTGATTGTCAATCCGAATTCAAGACATGCAGGTCAAAGCAGCATTTGTGTCCTTGTGTGCTGGCTGCTAAGCATGTTCAAAGCTACAGTTTCACAGCTACAGGTGGCAGTTTAACTTCCTCCTGTATTTTCTCGGTGTATGGCTTAATTCTGAGAAGTTGCCTCTTCTTCTTCCAAACTAAGGAAAACTTTGTGTTTTCCACATCATAAGCACCTCTGTGAAATGCAGCATTGCAGCAGACTTACTGTATAGGTAAAATCAAGGTTTTTTGCTGTTTCAGGACCCTAGAAACAGTGAAATTGATATTTCTTCTTAAATAAATAATGTTACTAGTAGTTAAGAAAATGAGCTGTGATGCTGTGGGAGGTTAGAACTGTGAATCTGTCAGTTTCATTGTTTGCTGGGGACTGTCTTCAATATTTAATTACTTTCTACTTTTTTTTATTTTTTTTTCCCAGAGGAAATGTGCACACTCCCAGGTTCCTGACTGAGGGAAATCAGTAGTTCTTCTTTCTTGGTTTAAGTGTGTTTTCCAGCCACAAAGCCCATGTTTTTGTTGTGATCTTGTTAAGTGACTGAATTTCCTGAAGGGCTGGGACTAGGATCTGTAAACGTATTTAATTCTGAAAAATTCTGCTAACACGGAGGGATGTTAGGCTTTGAAATAACTGCAGCCCTGAGGTGTTGTTTCAGAGATCACATGATAAGGACCTTATTAAACAAAAACAAAAATGCAGAAAGAGGCTGCAATTCCAGGCTTCGAAATAAAAAATGTAGCTGCATCCTGGGAAAGCTTAGTTTGATCCTTTAAGTCATATCCCAGGAAACTCTCAGTGAACATTACATGCAGATGATTTTGTGAATTCAGGGTTCAGAAGTGAGAGGTTGGGTTTTGCTCAGAATCAGTTTAAAAGTACTCCCACTGCATCTGAGAAGCTAAGGATAGCACAAAATTAAAAGCTGTTCTTCCTCTGAAGTACAGTACCTCCAAACCAAAGCTGAGCCACAATGACTGAGATATTATGGGAAAAAGCTTGTATTCTGTAGGATTTTTAGGAAGGAAATGCCATATTCTGATGCCACAAACAGTAGAGGGGGAAATCTGACAGGTGACGTACATGCAGTTAGCTGGTTTTAGATTATTTTTTGCGATTTGCTTAGTTTCAGACTGAAGGTGTCCCGGTAGGGAGCTCTTACGTTCAGGCTCAAACAGTTCGTGTTGCTTGGAAATAATTTTTGTCTAAATAATTTCTGAAATTTCACAGGATTCTATAGAATATAGAGAGCTCTGGACTAAAAGATCTGTTTCTTTATATTGGCTTTGATTTAGCTTCACATCTCTTGTGGAAAGGCTTCCACATTAGGGGCCAAGGCCATCTGGGACACAAAGGCTTGATACCATGTGGTTCTGTTAGCCTGCTTCAGCTGTGGATGTCCTCCCTGCCCTCCATCCTTATTGCAGAGCTTTCACTGCTTGTTATCTTCTGGGCTCATTTGTGTGACTCTTTTGGAATGTGAGCAGATGTGAGTGGCACATAAGTGGGCTGTTCCTATCTGCCCCTCCTTACCTGAGCCCTGCTCCCAGCAGCTGAAGGCTGCCTTTACAGAGTTGTAGCCCACCTTTCTCATCTCTTTCCTGTGGGTGCAGAAATAGTAGTACGCTATACAAAGCCAAAGAGAAGGGGTTAGATATCATTGGAGCAACAAAGTTGTTGAAAAACTAAAATAATGCCTTCAGAGGTGTCCATTCTCCCCTCTCCCTCTCCCCCCTCTTCCCCCAGTTTTCATTGATAACAATTAATGGCTTTTATCACTCTAGAGAAATAACATTTGAAAGAGAAGAAAATGTCAGACTCTCTCCCCACACCCTTTTTCAGGCATGTATAATGAGGAAAAAGAAAACTTTTCATCTCTGAAGTAAACACAATTTGCTTGGAAAACCTTGTGATGGATTAGCCACAGCCTTTATACAAAGTTAATCTGATAGCCACACTCCCATCTGCTTTTACCATGCTTCGTTAAATTGTGTTGGGCTCCATTCTCATAATCTCACTTTCTCTGATACACTTTAGAGGTTTGGCCAAATAATACATGTGAATGCATCCTCTAGTCCTCCAAACATACATTTGAACATCTGTGCATCCCCCAGATTTACCCTGGCTTCCAGTTTTGAATGTTCTCTTTGCTCTGATTCATTCCTTTTCTTTTGTTACAGAGTTAACTCTTGCGAGGTACCTATTTTTATTTGTATCAACAAGAGCTAGTTGCTGTAAGAGAATTGTGCATCTAATTACCATTTGGGTAATTTTCAGCAAATACATAGTGATTAAGTGTCCTGACTTTACCTGTAATCCCGCTCAGCTAAATGGGATGTCTTTCACAATTTACTCCTAGTTCCATCTCTCCTGCACTTAAGGGTCTAGGAGACACTTTAGGTGAAAGCAAAACATTTTTCCACTGCACAGAGCATTAAGGCTGTGGCTGTCGGCTTTTTTTATCAAACACCTAAATTTTTATTGGACTTCAGAACCTATTCTCAGAGATTGAACTTCCTGTCTGCCACCCAGGTTAGCAAACATGTCCTACTTGTGATAGGTAGCTTTGTTTCTCCCTGTTCTGAACTTCCTCAGAGCACAGGCAATTCTAAATGGCAGTTTTATGATGTGGAAAAACCTATCTTTAGGTTGACACTACAAACCTCCATTTTTTCCCTGTCTAAAGTATTTCTGCACTCTTATGTTTAGGAATGAGTGGTTGATGTTTGAATTCTTCACCCCACTCTTGAGACAGGGATATTGACTGTATTTACCTTACTGCTGTTCTGAATAGCACAAGGGTGCAGAACCAATTCTTTATTGCTATTAGTCTGTGAGAATTTCAGGTTTAGCACATAAAGATGTTTTTTTGGAAACTAGAGAACCTGACAGTGCCATGGTGAAATGACACTTTTTATTACCTACCCACTTGTTGCGAAGTTCCTTTCCGGGCAGTTAATTCTGCAGGTACGCTGCCCAACATCGAGTGAAGAAGTTGCATGGAAAGTGATGTCATGCAGGAAGTGCAGTCACTGATGAGCAGACACTGAATTTTATGTTTGAATCAATTTACAGGTCTGAGGAAACCCTTATCCCTGACAGGCTGCATTTAATCTGACATAATTTGATGTAATTGATCAGAAATGTTGTAAGAAAATACATCACATCTGGTTTGCTGCTAGCAATCTGGAGAGTAAATGTCCCTCTGGACTTTATTACAGTGGACAGAAGTGCTGTAGGCAGGATAAATAGCACACTATTCACCATCAAAACTCTCAACCCAGAGTTTTCCATTATGTCTAGTATAAAAAGAGCAATACAGGACATGAGTACATTCTCACATCTTATCTGTAAGTGGATGCAAGTGTCTTCTTGATGTGGGGTGACTGTGACTGCTTTCCAGTTTCAGTTAGGATCAGGAAAGATCCAAGCATTCCAGCAGAAGTCATACATACTGTAGAAGGTGGTTTGAAAGTCTTCTGCACAGTAATGACATTTTCAGTCAAAGATACCTGAATATTTCAAAATTTGGTCTTGTTTGGTATCGGAGTAGACTCAAGCCTCAGGAGATATCTGAGTGTGTCTACTGATAGAAGCAGCTGAAGAAGATTCAGCTTTCCTGAACTGTGACATCTGGCTGGTGCTTTTGGAGTATGATACTCTTCACTGTATTCACCACTGCTGCTGCCCTGAAATGGATAAAATGGGCAGCAGTGGTAAATGTGAAAGTTTTAGGATCACAACTGGTATCATAATTTACACATTGATGGTTCTTTTGAATGGATGCTCTCTCAGAATTTGTCAACGCCAACCGAATCGTCACACCTTCCACAAGAGGAAGCATTTATTATCTTTTACTACTCTCGTTAAGATCATTGAAGGCTCTTGGAGCTCAGAGAAGAAAGATTAATGGAACTCTGGAGGGAAGGAATGCCATCCAGAGGGACCTCAACACGCTTGTGAGGTGGGCTGATGCCAACCTTATGAAGTTTAACCATGCCAAGTGCAAGGTCCAACACCGTGGTCAGAACAATCCCAGGCACAGCTACAGGTTGGGCAGAGAAGAGATTCAGAGCAGCCCTGCGGAGGAGGACTTGGGGGTGTTGGTCAATGAGAAAATGAACATGAGCCGGCTTCAGTGTGTGCTTACAGCCCAGAAAGCCAACCGTATCCTGGGCTGCATCAAAAGGAGTGTGACCAGCAGGTCGAAGGAGGTGATCCTGCCCCTCTACTCTGCTCTTGTGAGACCTCACCTGGAATATTGTGTGCAATTCTGGTGTCCTCAACATAAAAAGGACATGGAACTGTTGGAACAAGTCCAGAGGAAGAAGATAGGCTGAGAAAGTTGGGGCTGTTCAGCCTGGAGAAGAGAAGGCTGTGTGGAGACCTCATAGCAGCCTTCCAGTGTCTGAAGGGGGCCTACAAGGGTGATGGAGAAGGACTCTTCATTAGGGACTATAGTGATAGGACAAGGGATAATGGGTTAAAACTTAAACAGGGTAAGTTTGATTGGATATAAGGAGGAAGTTCTTTACTGTGAGGGTGGTGAGGCACTGGAATGGGTTGCCCAAGGAACTTGTGAATGCTCCATCCCAGGCAGTGTTCAAGACCAGGGTGGACAGAGCCTTGGGTGACATGGTTCAGTATGAGGTGTTCCTGCCCATGGCAGGGGGTTTAGAACTAGATGATCTTAAGGTCCTTTCCAACCCTCACTATTCTGTGATTCTATGAATATAAATCTCTGAGTTTTGGAAGGAGGTTGGGCTGGCTGCAGTTGTATGTAAACCCATCTGTTGAATGCTAGTCTACGCACCGCAGCCTTCAGCATTTGGTATAGGCTTCTGGGAGCTTAACTGTGTTTCTGCTTATTGATAAGCAGTGTTTTGGGCTATGAATTGCTAACTCTGTCCCTACCAAGAGATGCTGTTTTTGTGAGAAGCTGCATTTGGACATGTTTGGAGTCAGAGAAGGACAGCTGGTGGGCATTCCTCTAATTGCCTAAACAAGGAAATTCTGAGTAATTTGTGTCATTATTAGTACAGAAGCACTATTCATGCATATGGCGATTCTTTTTTTTTATTTTCTTTCTTATCTGAAATTCCCTTTTTTCTGAGCACCTTTCTTTACAGGTACCAGAGTCATATAGTGGAATCTGGTCTGTGGGACAATCATGTTTTCAAAAGACAGTAACTATTATTTGAAAGTAGGACTTGATTTCTTTTATCAGCTAATGAGATTTACAAGCTTGAGCATGTATCTTTTGCTTCATCCTTCATGATCTTGGCAATATTAACTGCCATCCCATGCCATCTATTAGTTTCTTCTTCTCTTTTCCTCTCTTTCATAGTTACAATACTTGGACAGTGGTTGCAATTAGCTGGGTGACCAGCGCTGGTCATCGCATCTTTGCTGATGACTTCATTAGGGGTAGACAGCCTGTGGGATGACTGGAAATCAGTGTCATCATTTCTGCATGGCCTGTACTGCACTGAGTGTTGCTCTTAGGCAGATGATACCCTGGGATTACTGGTTTTGCAAATGTTTTTAGGGAAAGCATTAGGTCTGCAATAGGAGAAGAAAAGGATCTGAAAGGACCTGCCCCCTGATCCTAGTATTACAAACTGAGCTGAGTATACGTTAGATTTTTAAGTTTGGAAGTTGTAGTCTGAGACCCCAAGTTACATATCCTGTAGTTGTTCACAGCTTGTGTGTTACCTTTCTAATTGCTGCCTGCTCTGTTGTATCAGACTCCCCCTAAAGATGACCTTTTTGCCAGCCTTTGTGAGTGTTGTGATATTCTCATTTCCATGAAGCCACTTGCTTTACACTAGTTGTAAATACTTAACCAGCTCCTCTGCCTACTTCTTTTCAGTGTTTCAGTCTCTCGCTTCTGGCCCCCTCCCAAATCGGAGATTTCCTGGGTTGAAGAATGGTTGCTTTTAAAAAACACTACAGTGGTTTACCTGTGATTTTTGTGGACAAGGTTACTGTCCTGGTTTAAACCCAGTCAGCCATAAATCACGCAGTTGCTCTCTCACTCCCCCCCCCCCCCTTCTTTCCCTCCCCCTACTCCCAGAGGGGCGGAGAGGAAAGTCGAAAAGAATGCAACTCCCACGGGTTGAGATAAGAACAGTTTAGTAACTAAGGTATAACACAAATCACTACTGCTATCACCAATAATAATAATGGTAAAGGAAATAACAAGAATACAACACCTCACCACCAGCCGACCGATAACTCACCCCACCCTGCCTGACCGAGCATTGACCAATATCTACTCCAACCCTGCAGTGAACTCGCCCTTCTGGGCAACTCTCAGTTACATCCTGGTCATGATGTGCTGTGGTATGGAATACCTCTTTGGCTAGCTTGTCTCAGGTGTCTTGTCTCTGCTTTCTCCCGGCTTCCCCTCTTCCCTGGCAGAGCATGAGGCTCAGAAAAGTCCTTGGTCAGTCTAAACATTTGAGCAGTAACTAAAAACATCAGTGTTATCAGCACTGTTCCCAGGCTGAAAGTCAAGAACACAGTGCTGCACTAGCTACTAAGAAGGAGAAAAATGACTGCTACTGCTGAACCCAGGACAGTATCCACCCCTTATTCCATACCATTCATGTCATTCTCAGATCCCAAATTTTCAATATACCATCACTCTTATCTAAGTGCTCTCTTATGTTAGTGCATGGACCAATCCCTATAAAGTTGCTGAGTCCATCAGGTCCATGATGTCACGCTCCATCTCTTGTAACAGTCTTTCTGACCAGGAGAGACTGTGTGCAATGTTCACATTCATGAATAACCTGGGCAATAGTGTCCATTGCTAAGTCCACCCCCCAGTCATGAGTCCATCGTCTGCATGCTGCACCTCTGCCCTGATGGCCTGAAGTATCATGGGCCCACCAGGCTCAAAATAATTCACCATCCTCTTCAGCAATTTCTGCATCTTGTCACTGGGGTCTCCATAGAGGTGCCTTCAATCTCTGATGCTTCCAAAGCACTGCAGGGGCTCAGTGGACTAGATACTCGCCCAGACTGTTACACACGCCCTGCCACTCATGACTATCCAGCCTTGGGGAAAACTTCTTGGTCCTCCTATATTGTTGTCTAACCCTAGCCAAGGCCCAAACCCGACTGCTTAACTTTCGAGATAAGACAAAATGGTCGTGGGTAAAACGCACTCTGTGCGTGTGCTAACATGCTGATCCCCATCACAAGAAAAATGACTGCTACTGCTGAACCCAGGACAGTTACCCTTCAGTCTGTAGAGCCATGCTTTTTCTCTACTCCCTGTCCTATTAAAGCACCTCTTCCAGGACTTGACATAATTCAGGGTTTTGGGGTTGTCAGATGAGAAAAAGGAAGAAAAGGAAATTGAGGGTTATCTGGTCCATGCTGTGAACCTTCCTTAAACCAACAGGCAATATGACAATTGACAATCTGAGAGGCAATACGAGTTACTGTTTTTTTTTTCCAGTATTCAAAAAACAGAACTGAGGGAAGGCTGTTCTGCATAACACAAGTGTACAAGCATAGTTCACATGACAGCCTTGCTTTCCAAAGATGGTAGGCTTGTGATAACTGCCTTTTAAGGTGCTTTCCCACATCTGTGGATTTTGTAGCAGAGCCCTCATCCCCTGGAATTTTGGGGAACTAATGCAGATCTTACTGCCGAAAGCCACCCTTAGGAACCTTTCAATTTTCACCTGAGGGTTAGCAGCCACTAGGAGATGTTGGCAGCGTGTGGCATACCAGTTCAGTGAGAGCATCCTGGCTTGTAGAAGAAAAGGACAGAAAGCACAGCATTTATATGTGTTTAGTAGTGCCATAATATGTTTGTTTACTAACTGTAATTGTTTTGAGGTGATTCATCAGGGGTAAAGATTTTGCCCAAGGGTATATAGTGTTTGTATGAGAGCAAAGTTTTGAATCCTCTTTCTGCAGTCTTGACAGCATGCTGTAAGCAGCGCATTCCCATTGATGTGATAACTCACAAGACAGAATCTTTTCCATCTTAGATCAGTAGGAACTTGCAGATATAAGGTGATGCCTGTGAAATAGTGCAATATCCAGTTCAATCGGTGTGTTCTGGCGCTTGTCATAGAACAGTCATGGTTGAAAGGAATCTCTGAAAGTCTCTGTCCCAACCGCCTGTGGGGCCTTTAAGAGCAGAATTAGTTGTTAAGACATTATGCAGTTGAATTTTGAAAATCTTCAGGGGTGGAGTTTCTGCAGCATTTCTGTTGCAGTGTGTGGCTACCCGAGCTGTGTCATTTCTTCCTTACAGTTTTCTGGAATTTTCCTTGCTGCAAATTGTGTCTGCTGCATCTTTTTTTTTTTTTTTTTTTTTTTCACTCTACATCTCTGAGAGGAGCCAAATGCCATGTTAGCTGTAACCCCCTTTCTTAGTGAATGCTACTGAGAAGATTGTGGAGCTTGACACTGCCATGAAGAGGTCTCAGAGGTGTTCAAACTAAACAAAAGTCACATAACTTTCTAAATTGTATCACCCATGTAATGCAAACTCTGACTATCATTCATTTTAGTAGCATATTTCCTCATGCCTTCCCCATTACACTCCTTGGCTTTGAGGAGCAATTCTTCTACCCTTAGCCTTGCCAGAGATTTCTTCACAAATAGTTGTACACAACTCTGTAAATGTTAGAGTGACATTTGGAGTAATTTTGAAGAGCCCTCGTGCTCCTTGGATCCTCTGTGTCTCTGCCGAGCTTCAGTACGGCATATAGCCTCACTGGTCACCTCCCAGGGCTAGCAATAACATTTACAAGCTACAGTTTCCTCTGCAAATATTTCCACTGTACTACTCGGTGCTCTTACAGCTCCTCCCTAGCCCAGTTCTTTGTGATTACAGCCCGAAGAAAGGAGATGCAAAGTTTATTAGCTAACATTTATCTTTCATTGCGAATTAAAGGTTCCCTCCCCCCTTTTTAATTTGTAACCATCTACCTGACATTACCCTTTAAGTAACTTATCCTCATGTGGTGACAATGGGAGGGGAGGAAGCACATGCCAAGCCTGATGCTGATGGAGGCTAGTACTTGCAGGGTAGCCTCTTGAGAGCTGAAAAGTTCATTCATTACAAAAGTTAAACAAAGCTATAGTCCAGAGTACAAAGGTTTATGGGGTTTATTAGTGGAGGAAGATTTGGGATCCTGGATCCTAATACACCTTCTCGAGGTCAGTTTAAAATTTAGAAGGTCACCATTGAAGCTTTTGTTGTAGACAATCAAAAACCAGGTATGCTTTTCCCTTACAATGGTGGAAGCTTCACAGTTTTAACTAGTTTCTTGAGCTTTCACCCACTTTGAGCTGAAAGTTCTGAAGACTGGTTTACAGGATTTTGGTGTTATATAACCTAGAAAATCAAGATGTTAATTCTGGATTCAGGAAAAAAATAAATTCAATTAAATTATATAAAAAAAATAAAAAAAAAAGTGTAATTCTGAAGAAAAATCAGAATTGCTTCCATCCATAAACAAAGTAATTTCAATGTTGTAACTTCATGAATCAGACTGGTTTGGATTTTGTTTTGTTTCAGGGTCTTTTTCTTGAGAAAAGAGATTATAATACTTGCGCTGCAACCTGCACTTTCATACAGATTTGTTATATGGGGCTTCTAGTTTGCCTTTGCCTAGATTTTTCTGTCTTCTATTTTGTCTCAGTAATCCTTTATGCAATAATTTGGTATTTCAGCTTGTGTTTGGAAAAACCAAAAAGGAAATGTGTAGGAAGTAGTAAGATAGGATGGATAAGATATATAGGCTAAGATAGATAAAGGAAATAGTGAGTAGGGTATTTATTCTGTTTTGACTTTCTAGGTAAAAAAATAGGTGTGGCTTGCATTTCAGGAATTTCTTATTTGATATGAACCAACCTGCAGTTCTGGAGTATTTTCCAACTGAACTCTATGTTAAAAATAATGAAGTGTTTGAAACCATGTTACAAAATAAATTTTGAAGGTTTTGAAAATATGCATTTGATAAAAATATTCATCTGGATGTCATCTGGCCTATGTAAACATCTGGTAGCGATTTTTGTCTGTAGCACTGGCCTTATAAGTGACAATTATTATTACTGCTCCACCAGTATTCTTGCATCCATGAAAATTTGATGAATGCCTTTAAGCTAGCTGTATTATCTCTCTCATTTGATGCTCATTTGGAAATATTTTGTACACATTGTACTGATAAGGGTGTCTTATGTAATTATGCTGCTTTTAGTGCCTGTTTGGTCTTAACTGATGTACACTATTCAAATTGGAGCATTTGAATTTAAGAAAGTAGTATACAAATCAGAGGGAAGCCAGAGGTGAGGAGCAAAAGAAGCAAGTTTAATGAACTGTAATTTAGGACAAGTGAACAGAAGGGGTTTACTTAGGTTAGAACAGAGTGAAGGAGCTGGGGTAATTGTGTGCTGGGTTTCAGGATACAAAGGTGCTTTTGTAAAGCAGCTGTAGACCCACTAGGAATAAGGAAGGAAGTCATCACTTTAATTTGAAGCAAATAAAAATTGGAATTGCTGTTGCAAAAATACTTTAGTTTGTGAGGGAGATTAAGCACCGCAAAACCAGATCAGGTTCTTTACATTTCTGTGATCATACGTGTCCAGAATTTTAACTGTTTTATCTTCATGAGTTTCCAGTACATAACAACTAATGATAATGCTATTGGCATCTTGTCAGGCTGAAATCTTTCAACCAGAAGAGCTTTATCCTTGCTAGCACTATAAACCTTTCAGGGGCTAATTAGTGATATTATTTGCAGGGTATTTTGCTAGACTAATAAGCCCCATACTTATAAGTGGGTATTTAAAGAGGGTTCTGTATTCTCTGTAGCTGTCTCTCTCAATGCTAGGAAATTACATTTACATCCCTTTGAGTTACTGTTTTCTACTTGGCAGGCTAAGTGAGGTGAGACCCAGCGGCACCTGGATGGGAGGCATCCAGGGAAGATTAAATTTGCAGAAAAAGGTGTCATAGCACATAAAATAAATACGGACTTTTCTTCTGGGTCAGCAAGGAGCAGTGCTGGAGCATCGTACCACTGGCTCCACATCCCCGGTGTCCTTAGGGCATGACAGGCCTGCCCAGTCCCCAGGGCTCCCCCACCCTGCCCACAGCCAAGGCCACATCTCAGCCCTGGCCTGAGCCTGGACTTGCCTGGGCTCTTGGTTGGACCTGGCCACCATCTGCAGCTCTGTTGTGCTCGCCTCCTTGGGGGTGTGGGCCTTGCCTGGCCTGGGGAACCCCACAGCTCCCAGCTCCTGTCCTGCCAGGGTGATGTGCAAGGTCGTAACCACTGGAGAGCACTCAAACCCACAGCCTTTCTGCCACCAAAAAAAGGAGCATTATGTCCTGAGTCTTAGTCAGATTCCAGTCTGAGTGATTAGATTTGGGCTTCCCAAATTACTTGAGAGGCTTGTGTTACTGAAACTCATCTGTATGGAATCCACTTGGACAAGAATGAAGATTTTTGTTTTTTCTTAGGCCCTTTTTTCGGTTTTGGGTGGGTGTTTTTTTCTTTTTTTCCCTGTTTTGGGGGTTTGGTTTTTTTTTTTTGTTTGTTTTTTTTTCATTGGTTGGTTAAGTATAATTTTGGTTTTCAGAAAATGAAGCCCGTATTTATTTGTAGCCATGTGCCTACTAATGGATATGGAAGGGAAAGAGGTGTGCTGTGTGATGCCTACATGAAAGTTTTTTCTGGTTTGTGGATACAAAGCTTTGGCACTTTTTACGTAAAGGTATTTGGATTCTGGCAAGAAATATTTTCATGGAAGCATTTGGTCTGTATTCCTTGGTGGTTTTGAAACTGTTTTCCACGCTTGCTCCTTTCCAGGTGTCTTGTGCCTTTCCAGTTGGTGGCACTCATCTCTGGAAGCTCTCCTCAGTGGGAGCAGGTAGCCATAGCTGACTCTTACGAATGCAGCTAGAGTATGTTTTGTTCCCTGTACTGCTACTGTTGGTGACTTCAGCTAAACTTTTCATGAAAGGTGGATATTTTTTCCTACTTTCTATATTGTCATCTTTCTGGAAATTTCAGGAAGAAAGCTACATTGTAGTCTAGGAGGCAGGGGAAAGAGACCGCAGGGAAGAGCAGGAGACTACAGGAAAAAAAAAGAAAAAGGAGAAGAAAGAAAAGGGGCGAAGAATGAAGATTAATACAAGAGAGAGGTTTAGGAGGCAAGAGAAAGAGCATAAAGAGGTCTTGAATATTTTTCTGTCTGTATTCTAAGAGTATGCCTGTTGCTGTCTCCCCAG